>NC_141699.1:316214122-321014122 GCF_964263255.1 Lissotriton vulgaris | reverse complement strand
ATGTTCACGCCTTTATTTCTTTGTACTTGAACTTTGCCGGATTTCCCTCGCTGCGACATTGCTTGTTGTGGAAGCGCAACGCAACCTAAGGTACATTGACGCCAAGTGTCGCATCTTAAGAACTGAACTTAACTAAGCTAAATCTACCATCTTAAAGTAATAGTATTGTGTATTTTTGTGTCGTTTATGGTCTTGTGGTAATTCTATATTAAGTATACTTATTTTTTATATAAAACCTTGTGAGGTATCCATCTGTAGTGTTGTCACCGGATGTGGTCACAAATGCTTTACACACTGCCTCTGAGATAAACCTTTCTGCTTGTGCCAAGCTACCAATGGGGTGAGCAGGGGTTATTTTAGGAGTGTAATCCCCTTATCCTGACTAGAGGCAAGGGTCCCTATTTGTCACAAGTACCAACCTGTGCCAACTAGAGACCCCCACATCTAACAAATCTGCTAAAATCAGGTCAAATCAATACTTGAGGATGACGTTATCATTATTATGATGATGCTGCCCTCCTTCAAGGACCCAGGAGAAGACTGAATTCCAAGTGAAGTTTCTAAGACATGTTGTGGGGATTTAGTACCAAAGTTGTCTAATTTGTACAATCTTATTCTTCGGGATGGTGATACACTTAAATATTTCTGACAATGAAGACTGGTGTAATTTCTTATCTTGAGATGCGAGGGTCATTCTGGCAAATCACACTTTTTTTCTAAAACATTTTATTAGAGAATTAGCCAAAACAAGAGCCAGTTCTAGCACAAATCATACAAAATACACAAACTAGTTGTCATCATCACTGCAGAAGCCACTCCACGTATTATGACTATACATCAGAAATACAGAGATCCATAGCCCCATCAACCGAACAAATCACACTTTTAAACATGAATAATACTGAGCCCAGCCGATATGATCTGTGTTTTTATACACCCAATTTATGGCTTCTAAAACACATTACCTTATAGATGCCATTGATTATTATAACACCACCACAGCATCAATAACTGATTTTATCCTTGATGCAATAAACATTTAATTGGTGAACTGGGTTTTCTTGAAGGCTGTTAGAAACAAAAGAGTTTTTGCTGCCCAATTCATTGAGTTTATAAACATAATTATACGAATGTTTCTTCACAGGGATATTTGTAAATGGGAATTCAGACATCTGTGAGAATTGAAGGAGGTATCAATCAGAGGAGCCCCTTGTCCACATTTCTGTTTGCAAACTTCATGGGAGTTTCCCTGATAAATTTAAGAATCTAGAGGAATTTAGCATTAATCCTGATATACCCAGGGCATGACAAATATAGTTGTATGCCAACAACCACACAGAGGGCATCATCATGATGCAAGTGGGACCACCACAGACAGGCTGTCAGTGGCTGTCCCACAGACAAACAGGCCTTCAGGCCGAACTTAGCAGTGCTATATAGGTGGTTAGACCATTGAATCTTGGGTGTTGGACCACCCCCTCCAACAGGATCTACTGTTCCTGTCAGGGTGGCTGTCAGCATTGTAATCCCGAAAGGAGGCGGTGCCTAGTCAGGCACCACAATCAGGATCACAATGCCCCTTTTCAAATGCAGTCCAACTGCCATAAATAGGTATATGGAAACAGACTTTGAGGGGTCCTAGTAGGGCCCCAGTCCCTCATGGGCCACTGCTAAGTGGCAGGTCCCCCCAAACATCCATGCACAGTTGTTCCACCACCATATGGTGACTGGTGATATGGTTCCTGGATGTTTTAAAATTGCCTTATTCTACTGTGAATTGTACTGCTGCCCTCTTCCTGGCCGCAGCATCAGCCACAGTAAAAAAAATAATTTCTAACCGTCTACATCCAGTAGGCAAGAAAGACCACTGAATACTTGTTTGGCAGTCTCAATCATCTGCCAATGGCAGTTGGATGCACGTCCTATTGTCATTGTAATGCACCGCATTGTTTTTACTCTCCTTTATCAGACAATAATCCTGCTCTTTTTAAAGAAATTGATGAAAGCACAACCACTTCAGAATATTTAGTAAATAAAAGTATAACTAAAAAGATTTTGATTCAGGAAAATGATAATAAAGATGTGATACCTGTGGATTAGGATGATAAGATAAGAAATCTATACAGCATGCAGCTACTCTAGAATATTAGTTCAGCAGCATTTGTTATGGTAGTGTAACTGTTGTTTTCACTAGTTGGGCCAATTAACATTATCAGTATCATTAATATTCAGAAATGTTTGTTTATTTTTCAGACTCTCCCCTGTTTTCTAAATCCCGGACAAAAATGTAATGTGTTAATACATTTATATTGACAGACAAACCCCCAGTACAGCTAGAATAACACTAGGCTGTAAAATTTGAAATTCTCTTCCCCACAATGGAGGCCACCAATTTTGAAAAGCAGCAGGCAGTGGCTCCATGGGGTACAGGGTATCAAGATGCTTGCCGCAAGTTTACAGAGCAGACTGACCTAACATTTCTCATCTGGTCATTGAGGTCTGCATTTCTAAAATCAGATGCTCAGTCAGACAATGTATTGATTTGCCCTCACCCAGATAGGAGAAAAAGCTTTAATGAAGAAAAAAGCATTGGGAATACTTGATATCACTCTAACAACTGGAGAGTAGTGTGGCCTGGGAGTGAGAGGCCTATAAACTAGACGTGACATGTTTATTATTTATTAATGTATTTTTAAAGCACGATTGACCCTAGAAAGTTGTCTTGGCACTAACTACAGCCATATAGTTCAATAAACCATCACAACAGCAGATTTAAATGTGCATACTAGCTGTGACAGAACTGGAATGAGTTGTGAGTGGTGGAGGATATTTAGAAGTGATGCTATCCTGTTTTTACACCTGGAATTTTTCTTTTTTACGTCAGACCAACACAGTTCCGTCTGCCTGATTCTTTGTGGCTTCCACAAAAGGTAGAATCCCCAAGTTGGGTTCGAATAAGTAAATGCTTTCTTCAGGAAAGTTGACTAAAGCCAGTGGGTGTAATGCAGCCAGAGAGTTTGCTATAAATGAAAATTCCTCAGTTCTAGCTTCTCTTGCTATGAAAGTGACCTGAAACTCCTGATGTAGGAATTTAAAAAGGATCTCTGGAATTCGCAAAAGACCTGTCTGATCTTGATCATGCTGTTCAAAAGGCTAAACTAAAGTGTTATTTGATCAAATTGAAAAGCAGCAAGAACATGAATGTGGTGAGTTGCGAAGTACGTGTAGTAGTTCCTAGTATCCTACTGATGGTGTTATATGAATCCATGGAGCACTATGAGAATTGTTGTTGTTGAAAAAACATATGAATTATAGGCATACCATGAGAACTGCAGAATTGAAAAATAACGCAACCAATTACCTTCAGATGTTTTGATGAGATTTCATTTTTTTCAAGACAAGTATTAATTCTTACAGCTGACAGGAAAGCAGAATCAAAAGAATTCAAAGTAGACACTGTCTCTTTTTTCCCAGGACATTTCCATTACATTTCTCCATTCCTGCTTGCCAAGAACTACATTTCAGAGGAGTGATGATCCTTCTGCTCAAAGAGAGCATGCCATATTGATGGACTTCCCACTTTGATTGACACCAGTCAGGAATAGTCACAGCTCTGGATGAGGCCCAAGAACTTTTAAAACTAAATCCTCTTTATGATGAAAATGGGATCTCACACGTAGCAAGAGGTAAGACTACTTGGCATGAATGAAGGCAAATCATTCTGAAAAGAAAAACACATGAAGTGAATGAGAAAGTGATGAGCTGGCAATGTTTAAGAATCGAACATCCCTCTCAGGCGAAATATGGAAAGGTACCAAAGAATGCTTAGGAACTCAAATACGGGAATTAAGCACCAAAAATGATCAAATTCAACTCACTTTTGAGATTCAAGACAGCACCATACATTTTCTGGATGTATCCATTACAAAACAGAGAACAGGTTTCATAACGAATATACATAGAAAATCTACTGATAGAAACAACATTTTATCTTACGACAGCTTTCATCCACAAGCATTAAAGCAACATCTCACATATTCTCAACTTTTGAGGGTGAAACGGATTGCCTCAGACCCGGAAAAAAACACTATCCAGATAAAATCCATGACGCAATGGTTTAAAGATCGAGGATATCCGGATGAAAGTCTAACATCAGCAGTCAACAGAGCGAATTCCTAATCGAGATCAGAATTATTACAGACACAGCCACCTTCCAAAACGGAGCGAACCACATGTGTATGCAAATACTCCACTATGCCTAGACACTACAAAAAATAATTAAAAAAACATTGGATGTTGCTGAAATTGGAACCAGATTTCAATACCATTTACCAACATGAACCAATCTTTGCATATACTCGTGCTAGAATCCTTGCAGAAATAATAAAGCAGAATACCAAAAAATCAGAAACCATTGAATACAAAGGAACGAAACCATGTTGGAATTGCAACAACTGTAGCAATATCATAAGCGGTGGATACAATACACATCCCATGAAGGGCAGCAAAATAAAACTTCGAGCCAACGCCACATGCGACACGTCTATTGTTATATACATGTTGAAATGCCCGTGTGGGAAAGCATATGGCTGAGATACCCGCCACCCCCTCTCAACACAATCCCCAAAAGAAGGGAAACCGGAAACAGTTCTTGAAGTTTTTGGAAGTGGGATGGAGTGACCATCCCTGGCCGTATTTATTAAAACAAAATTTAAAACATTAAACGTTTCATGTTATGTACAATTTCATTATCACATTGCGAAGTTTGGCTAACCTTAACATATTCTCTAATACAGAGGTTCTCCTAGCCGAACTAGCATCCTGCAAAAACATTCTCTAAAAATACTGAAATTGTACATCCTAACGTTTAAGGGCCAACGGCAAGGTCATAACCGGTGTCAAGATCCCTAACCAGACTTACCCCTCCCACTTGGGAGGGGCGACAGCACAGAGGCTTACCTCAAGTGCAACTACTAACAATTTCCCTTGACTTGACGGGGGCACTTAAGACTCGACGCCATTTAAAGGTCGTTCGAAGACTCGTGTGAGGTATCTAGAAGGTATCGTGGACCTCCCCCCCACCCCACACAACTTACCGCATCTGCCGTCGCAGATGACACTGGCCCCGGGAAATTCCCCAGGAGGGGGCTGTAACCCCTCCTACAAAGGAAGGGGCCTTGACCGCCTTTCCTTTACTTCCGGCGACCCATCCTTAGACGGGACCGCCTCCCCATTGAGGGGCCAATGGCCACCTCTCCCGAGCGCTCCCATCCGTGTTGGGTGACGCCCACTCATAGGGATCTTCTAATTAGTGCTCACCGATCATGACCTTACCGCCACAGGTCCGGATAGTTGACCGGCTATCCGGACCCCCCACAAAACTCCTACCTAAAGGTCATGTTTTAACGTTTTTAACCAAGCCAAGAAGTCTCCTATGAGTAACTCATTCCCCACCCTCGACAAATGCACACCATCCCCCAAATACATACTATCATCGTTAATACAACTATGCGAGATCGAATGCAATGTCTTGGAACGGAACAACCTACTCACTTTGTTATTAAGTTTTCTAACAGAATGATTCAAAGCAGGGATCGAGATAGCCCCCCGCCACACTTTTCGTGGGATCATATGAGACCACGCAATTATGCACCCCGGAACTTTCCTCGCTAACCAACTTACCGTGGATAGCATTGCCTCTAGGAGAAGTCGTCTACCGGTGGTGACCAAATCATTGCCCCCTAAATGTACTATGATTATAGACGGCGGTGACCTCGTCCGCCCTAACAAACCCTCAAAGAATGCTTGAAACTGGTCAATACAGAGACCGCCCCTTCCGTAGAAGGACACTCTGTACCCGTATTCCCCAGGTACGTGAATCATGTCACCTGCTTTGAATACGTCTGCGGCACGTCTCACGTATGAGTGGCCCACGACCCACACCTCCTGTCTCACAGCCGGTGATGTCTGACCGCTGGCCTGGTGTTGGGTCGACTGCATAGTCCGCCCTGCCTCGTAGGCTTGCGTAACTGAAACAAACAAAAAACAAGAAGCGTGAGTACATCATTACAGCCTCACAACATGTGCAATCGCACGTATCTTTTATAACAATCGGAGGACCATCGCCCCACTCGTTTCACTTGTTCTACATTAAGACCCCTGGCTGTAGCTTCAGTGGCAGCCCCTATTCGAAAGGAATGGGTCCCGAACTCGCCCGGGTCCAAGCCCGCTGCGGCAATGGCCATTGCAAGCACCCGCTGAAACTGAAACCTCGTCAGTGGGGTGGCGTCTGCATGCCTCAACAAAGTCCCCCCCCATGATGCCACCCTTCGTGCTAGGTAATCTTCTAAACACTGTACCGGGCACATGGAGGACCCGGGGATCCTGCGAATGATCGTGCAGTCCCCCTTCCCATCTTGGTCGGTCTTGGACCTGAGAAAGGAGACAATCATCGCATCACCCCTGATCTGAACGTGTTCCCGGCACAACCCCCCCACCACATCCTGTTTGTTCCTTGCAACCAGCTCACTTATCCTCATAGCCCCGTGAAATGCCAGCGTAAATGCAGTCCGGAACAAACATGTCTCGAAAGGAGACGAGCATGTGCTAGGGAGAGTGGCCAGCAACTGGGACAACCTATCCAGACCTATCGGTCGTCTTTCATCTACTCTGCGACCCTCCAGACGTTGCCACCCACGCAGCGCCTTCTGTACTGCAAAAGACGCTGTCGGGTCCAGGATGTTATGAGCCCTGGCAACAAAGGAAATGGCGGCACGATGCCTTTGGGCCGTAGCCACCGACTTCCCAGCCCTACGTAAGGACATCAGAAAATGTACTACCCACTCTTCCTGACCCCAAAGTCCCCCTCTCTCAGTCCCCAAAAAGGCTAAATAGGCCCGAAACGCCCCTTCATATGCCTTCCTTGTCCTGGGTGCTAGACTCTCTCCCACGAGGTGACGAAGTTCGGGGCACCGAGAGACCAGAGAGCTTCGGGGAAGGGTGCCGGCTCTGGGTCCGCTGAAGGAAGGAAACCCGAGAAAGCCTGCATGTGAAAACGAGACAGTGCATCAGCTGCCTGATTCATCACCCCCGGGACATGTTTTGCTCTGAATATCACGTTCAGTTGCATACACAGTAAGACAATTTCTTTGAGCAGCCTCAAAATCAGTTTACAACGGGCTGCCTGACTATTGATGCATTCTACAACGGTCATATTATCGGACCAAAACACGACAGAATGATCTCTGAACCCTTCAGGCCAGGTTCTCAGGGCCACCAGAATGGGAAATAGTTCGAGGAAAGCAATATTACTCGTCAGCCCCTTCTCATGCCACCATAGGGGCCACCTTTGTGCCGACCATTTTTTGCCGAAGATGGCGCCAAAGCCTATGCTTCCCGCTGAATCCGTCCATAGCCCAAGCTCTTCGGAGGACACGGCTGGCTTGTTCCAGACGACTCGACCATTGAAGTCCGCCAAAAATGCTAACCAAATACGCATGTCCTGGCCGACCTCGGCCGACAACCTCGTGCGATGATGACCCTCCTTTAGGCCAACCATCGCTTGGGCGATTGAGCGGGAAAAAGGGCGGGCCATTGGGATCACCCTCAAGGCAAAATTCAACTTCCCCACCAATTGTTGCAACTGATGCAGTGTAACCTTAGATGCACTTAAACATACTTGGAGGGCTGCTCTAAATTTCAACACTTTGCTAGCTGGCAAACGGAAACACCCCTCCCCAGAGTCCAACTCGATCCCCAAAAACTCGAGGCAAGTCGTGGGACCCATCGTTTTACCTGGTGCCAATGGCACGCCAAAATGACCCATCAACACACAGAATTCGGCTAAGGCCTGGGCACATTCGGGATTTCCGGCGGGGCCAAGGAACAAAAAGTCGTCAAGGTAGTGCATTACATTTCGGAAGCCCGTTTTCTTAGTGAACACCCATTGCAGGAAAGTACTGAATTTCTCAAAATAAGCACATGATATAGAGCATCCCATTGGCATACACCTATCCATGTAAAATGACCCCTGAAACCCGAATCCCAGAAGACGCTGGTCGTCTGGGTGTACCGGGAGCAACCGGAACGCTGACTCGATATCTGATTTCGCCATCAACGTCCCGGGCCCCAGGCGATTCAAGATGGCTACTGCCTCATCAAACGATGCGTATCGCACCGAACAAACCTCAGGATCAATTGCATCGTTCACCGAAAGACCATGTGGAGCAGACAGATTATGGATCAAACGAAACTCACCTGGGTCCTTCTTGGGGACCACCCCTAACGGAGAACAGACAAAAAACGGTACCGGGGGTACACTAAACGGGCCGGCGACCCGTCCCCGGCTAACCCCTTTCCTAATTTTCTCTTGTACTACAGAAGTATGTTGTAAAACGGAAAGTTGATTTTTGCACGTCCCTACACCCTGAAAGTCCCCCACCGGGATGCGGAAACCATGTGTAAAACCGTTCCGCAGCACCCCGGCAGAAGTACGATCCGGGTATTTGCTGAGCCAGGGAATCATTGCCAAGGTATCAATCGGGGTTGGTAAAGGCGCCCCTCGGACTTTCTTAGACCTGTTTGGCGCCTCCCTTACCCCCATTCTCACCCGTTCTGGCTCTGCACGATGACTCAGGATGGGACGACCCACAAGTACTACATTCATGTTTGAATTTACACGATCCCGGAGGCCTGGTACATTTCCCTTTGTTGAAATTAAAGCAGAAACCCTTTTTCCCTGTATTGCCTGCGGGTCTCGAATAATCATCGGTGCTCGTATTTGGTCGAAAGGGCGTCCCCACATTTTGGCGGGAGTAATCAACAACATTGCTCCCAACCAATGGCATTTTTAACATTCCTGATTCTTTCATTTTATCCCATGTCACGGAATCGTAACAATCCCAAGTCAAACTCTTGTTATGTTCCTTTTCTTTCCTGAACAGATTGTCATAACAAAACCAATGGTTACCTTGATACGCTGTCGAGTAACCCATAATTCGTGATTGATAAATGGGAAACTTAGGAAGCAACTCGGGCCTACGTTCCCCCAAAATCGATGTAAAAATACCCCACGCTTTGCCCCAGTTGCCAATATTCTCATTTACCTTAAAGGCGGCCATTTTTGCGCGCCAAACACTCGGATGCATTAGATCCTTCTGACTTTTAACATGCTCCACCTCATAATGATCAACAAGCAAGGAGAAAATATTCACGTACTCCCCCGCCCAGATCTTTTCCTTTATAGCTAAAGGCACATGTTGTCCCAATCTCTCTCTACGAGAGGGTGCTGACTCGTCCCTTGCAATCGGCAATGGCCGCTTACCTGAACCGGACGCAGCTTCTGCCGCTTGCGGCTTGTCTATTCCCGCCAACGGCGCAGTCACTTTAGCTGCATCTCTCTTCTCACGAAGCCCTTTTATCAGCGCCTGTGCCTCGGCAGCCGTGGCGCCATCACTACTATCCCCCAACCATGCTGCTAGCTGTGCTGCCAGCTCGGGGGGCATGTCTTCCTTGGATGTCGGGGTGACGACAACGGGGATTGGATTCCCCTCCATCGGTACTGGGGTCGGCGCCTCGAGCGGGGCAGAGGGAACCGGGACGTCTCCACCGGCTGGAACCCTTCTCGGCCTCTTAGGTCTCCCTCCAGCCGGCGCAGGGCCCGAACCCTCCTCCCCGTCTCGCTCCGCCAACCGTTTCTTTATGTCGGACACCTCTTTGCAAAGGGCCCGCACCATCTGGTCGGTCGTCATTCTCTTTGCGCCTTTCTTGGGCATCTCTCCGACGAAGTATCTAGAAGACAAAGAAAAAGATCAAAACGCTCAAAATTGGCTCTTCGTTCTGTCCCGAGCTCACGTGTAGCGAGGAGGTGCAGCTTCGGAGCACAAGAACAAGAGGACGTCTTCTGGTCTTGCGTCCCTTTTTATCCGTCTTCAGGGCGGGCGTAAACCCGCCCCTGCCTGCCCCGAGGGCGTGGCTGGCTACGTCGGTGTCTAGGCCAGCCCACTCTAGGGCGGGAACAAGCGCGCCCCGGCTACGCCGCTTCGGGCATACCAGCCGAGACGCGCTTCCCGCCCAAAAATGGCTTCCCGGGGGGATCGAGGCACTCCGCCATACGTTCGGGGGGACCGAGTGGTCGCCCCTTTCCATACGTAGGCCAGACAGAACGAAAATTGAAAGTACGTATGAATAAACATAAAAGCAATATTAGGACACAATCCGTAAGATCTACAGTTGCAACCCACTTCATGGAAGCACATCACCACATTAGTATGCATATTGGAAACAGTGGAAAGGAAGGACAGCTTGAAACCGAATGGAATGAATGACCGGACAGAATATACATGCTATCTATGATTATGTATAAAAGGCGACAGTTCTGGTATTGATGTCATCGTTGGTACAGATTTGTATTTTTTGTATTTTGAATTTTTTGATTGTCTCATATATTGTACAGAGTATCAAATTCACTGTTTCACGTGGTAACACACACCCATACGTTTATATTTGAGGCATGCATCATGTATCACTGTCTCCATAATTCATCCACACATACACCTCCCTAGATATAACTTGATCTCGTTTCTTTACTTTATTGACTACAGCATAGAACACTTTGATTCACCATAAGAGCATTTTTTGTACATGATCCCTTACACATCACACCAATTTACACTCGGACCCTAAAGGGTAACGCCTTTAATTGGCATGAATGCGTAAGATCAGTTTGATCATTCGAGAAGCCATTCCGGCGCTCGTAACACACAGAGAGAACCGGTATCGAAACGAGAGAACCCGCATGATAGCCGAACGGGTAAGCTTTCCAAACAACCATACAGCCTGACCTAACTCTAATAACGAGCAGAGTCAGGGGCTTCCACTTAAATGGCAAGCCTCTGTGAAACCAAGGAAACATCGGCATCACAAGTGCATAGGAGTTTAAGACACCATGCATGCTTAGATGCGCTTTTAAAACCCGATGATTTATTTTTGCATGAATCACGTATATGCCCCTTTATACTGCCAACAATCACAGTGTCCACATATAGATAGGTTTCCTGATTAGTATTAGTTTTCTTTTATACCTCAGTTTATTTAAATGAACTCACACAGTCATGATCATGGTGGTGGTTGCATAATTCAGTGCTGTACACATTAACATGAGGCATACGTAGGCCAGACAGAACGAAAATTGAAAGTACGTATGAATAAACATAAAAGCAATATTAGGACACAATCCGTAAGATCTACAGTTGCAACCCACTTCATGGAAGCACATCACCACATTAGTATGCATATTGGAAACAGTGGAAAGGAAGGACAGCTTGAAACCGAATGGAATGAATGACCGGACAGAATATACATGCTATCTATGATTATGTATAAAAGGCGACAGTTCTGGTATTGATGTCATCGTTGGTACAGATTTGTATTTTTTGTATTTTGAATTTTTTGATTGTCTCATATATTGTACAGAGTATCAAATTCACTGTTTCACGTGGTAACACACACCCATACGTTTATATTTGAGGCATGCATCATGTATCACTGTCTCCATAATTCATCCACACATACACCTCCCTAGATATAACTTGATCTCGTTTCTTTACTTTATTGACTACAGCATAGAACACTTTGATTCACCATAAGAGCATTTTTTGTACATGATCCCTTACACATCACACCAATTTACACTCGGACCCTAAAGGGTAACGCCTTTAATTGGCATGAATGCGTAAGATCAGTTTGATCATTCGAGAAGCCATTCCGGCGCTCGTAACACACAGAGAGAACCGGTATCGAAACGAGAGAACCCGCATGATAGCCGAACGGGTAAGCTTTCCAAACAACCATACAGCCTGACCTAACTCTAATAACGAGCAGAGTCAGGGGCTTCCACTTAAATGGCAAGCCTCTGTGAAACCAAGGAAACATCGGCATCACAAGTGCATAGGAGTTTAAGACACCATGCATGCTTAGATGCGCTTTTAAAACCCGATGATTTATTTTTGCATGAATCACGTATATGCCCCTTTATACTGCCAACAATCACAGTGTCCACATATAGATAGGTTTCCTGATTAGTATTAGTTTTCTTTTATACCTCAGTTTATTTAAATGAACTCACACAGTCATGATCATGGTGGTGGTTGCATAATTCAGTGCTGTACACATTAACATGAGGCATATATTTGTAACGTTTACGAATTCTACCCAGATGAAGGCACGACATGCCGAAATGCATTGGGAGAATGCTATAAGCACCGACCAAGTCAATGAATTGTGGGAAATGAAGTTTTGTTTGTGAACCATTTACTCCATGTGATTATAATGGAAAATGTATTCGACACTTTGGATTTAATTGAAATATATGAACATTGAAGAACCTATTTGAATCTGTGAAGAATATTATTTGTTTGAACATTAGCTGCTGCAGCTCATCCCAATCCAGTGCCCAGGGTGACACACTGCACTTGCAGTGATGCAATTTAGTTCAAAATAAGAAATTCACATCGAGAGATAAATCATTTGAGATAACATTTTCTTTTGTATTGTACATAGATATATCAAAACTGTTACAGAAATGGCTTTTGTGGCTGTGCTAATGTTGGGGGTCAATCTAATCAAAGCAGACAAAGGTGGAGTATATCCTTTGGTCAAGTTCGGCGGGTGAGGTGAAGGAATTCACAATAACATCAGTAGCTGGTTCTCCTTCTATATTGATGAGTGGCCTTTTGCAGCTAAGTTTTGTAGTGTTCTTTGTTTCAACTAGACATTTTATATTATTTTTAGCTACGTTATATAACATTTCTGTCTCGTTTTTCCACTGCTGATCAAGGGAAGATATTGTTTGTGCAGCAGGTATTCAGTTTGTTGTCAGTGTAAACAATGGAATGCGTTCACAGAGTTGTGTGAGAACAGGGGTATATATTATTGTGAGGCTTAGAATCATTCCTGTTATGTTAAATGGCATGCCTTAGCAAAGTATCCTTGAACATACAAGGGCTAGATTCACCAATGAAATGGAAAGCATTACTAAAGTGATTCCACACCAATGAGACAGACGTAGCTATACTACAGGAGACTCACTTTAGGACAGCTGACACAGTGGGGTTACGATAATTCTGGTGTCCATTAAAATAGATTTTTTCTAGTCACATCAAAATAAAAGGAGGAGTACTTATAATTAGGCGTGGCTTTGTGTTAATGATGGATCAGAGATCATCAGATAAAGATGGGATGGTGATTGGGCTGCAATGTAAATAAGGACCTCACCTTATCACAGTATTGACCATCTATGGTCTGAATGATAGCGCAGACACATTTTATGGCACATTCCTCCCTATGTTATCAGACTTTTTTTAGAGGCAACATAATTGTAAGAGGTGACTTTAATACAGTTCTGAATTCTGATATTGATAGATTGATAGCATGCTATGATACCTATCCTATCCCTCCTTCAATGCCTCAAGGATTAAAGACATCATTCTGGTTGATATCTGGAGGGAGCTCCATGTAGGGGAAAAAGACTACACAGTCCATTTGAATGTGCACATAACACACACCCTAATAATGTTTATCTCCAGAGCCCTGATAATTAAACACCTAAATACCTTTTTTTAAATCAGTTCTCAAGTATGATCCTTCCAGAAATGAATAGAACCTCTGTTTATTTGACTTAGTGTACTGATTTTACAACCTAAACAGATTTAATTTACAAAAGTTTTGACTGTGTGCCAGAATGGGACTTTTGGCTCAAATTCACCACCCTGGAAATATTGATTGCCTCTCATTATGGAGAAAACCAGACATTTCTGCCAGTGATCAATAACATGGGATTGAGAACTCAAGAGGATTAGAGAGACTGCCCATTTTGCCAAGAAAATAATTCATCCTTTTCTGAAACTGGAAAAGAGAGTGAGCTTTGTTGGAGCATTTAACAGATACCATCAGTGGCATAGCTTCTTTACCAATCTGAATAAGGGGGAAACTTCTACTATATATAAGGGTACATTTTGCAAGCTCCTAAAGACATGCTATTTTGCTTAGGTATATTACCAATTTTACTTAGCAATAGAGATTGACCATATGACATTTGGTGCACGTATACAGAAGATATCAGGATAGAAGTGTCTGAATCTGATTATGCACATACTAATATCATTCATACATGGCATGTCAAACTCGAATCTAACAAGAATTATTTTTTCTCCATATACCACTCCATTACACACCAGTCTCCCTGAGTACATATTCAGACATATTCTCTCACGAGTGCTTTCAATAGGAGCAAAATGTGTGGGTTTTGCAGTGTTGGATCACTATTGAAGAAACATGTTTTCTGACATTAGCAACATTTAGATGAGATGCAACCTCATTCATGTATTACTTGGTGGTGTCAAAAGCTTGTGGCCTACTCTACAATGGCTGAGAGTTACATTTTCCTTGGCTCACTGATTTGATGTTAACTGTTGGCACAAACTGGTAGCTGCTGAAAGACCCCATCACTTCCTCTTGGTTATGTTGTACTGAACTATGTTATATGAAAGGAACACATGTTTTACAAACATACGTTTTCCCTTATTTTGGGGCTTTTTAAAGAAAATGATGGTGGATTCCCAGTTGTTTAGATAAATGGGGATGAAAAAACCATGAGTGTTGAGGAAAATATTAACTTTCATCTAAGGATTTGATTACTTGTTATCCTAGAACTTATTTAGTTTATTTATTTTTATGTATATTTCTTGTGTGTAGTCTGTTTGCTACTATCCTAATTTTATTTTTTAAAAGCATTGGTCTTATAGTCAGCTCCGGCACCACTTATAAATCTGAATAAATGAATACAGAATGTCTTGCTCTCGTAGAACGCTACAAGTCCATTGTTATGGTTGCACAGCCGTGTATGACCAATGAACATGTCTAACCACATATTATGTTTACCTAAGATGCATTAGTCAACTAATTCAGGAGTGCCACTGGAGAATTATTGAGCTCGGTGACTTATTGGATTTATTGTTATCATTAGCAATTTGTCAGGTTAGTTATTCATAAATACTGAAAGATAATTGCATAGTTCACATTAGGGTGCAGAAAAACAAATTAAGATGGTATAGAAATCGGATCTTCAGGTCAATTGTGGTATATAAATGAGTTTTCCAGCAATTGCAAATAAACCCATTGTGTATCATCACATCATGTCACAATTAATAGGGACAATTGAATAAGAGGAAAACATGAATCTTTCAGGCTTTTTAATGAGAGGGCCTTCTAATTCACACATTCACGTTTCTCTTTAATTATATGTCCTGTACTTGAGAACCTATTTTTGTTTCTTATATAATTTGTCATTAAGGTTTCATTAGCTAAGTCCTTCACTGTGAAGCACAAATGAGCAAATAAACTATATTAGTTTTTTTTAGTTACATCATGATATACTGCAACATGTTGAGCATGTATCATTTGCATCGCTGCTTCCTGGATGCTAGATCTTTATGCAACACTAATGTGTGTTTAGGATTGTGGGGATTCATTATCAAAAAAATAAGAACATTATAGACTACACCTTCCTTAATTCCATGAAATTGATAGAAGTGTAAGAGGTTAAATCTGATAAAATTAGAGTTTGCAGGGGAAAAACCCAACACCAAGTTGGTGCTGAATAGAATTAATTGTTTTGAAGAACGATGTTACTGTGTGCACCTGCAGTAAACTTAAAATATCTTCTCGAGTATTGCCAACTTTGGGTAATTGGGGGACTGTGCCAGGCATCTACACCTCAAGATTAAAACTTCCAGTAATTGCATGATATGTTGGTTGACAATACAATAACTAGTATTACCAGCATTGGAATGTTAGTAATTCTGAATTTCAATATTAAGGGCTCATTCCATAATACAGACCGTTGATGAGACAAGGAATAACGTGGCATTTCTTGCAACCACACAGAATTATGCTCTGAGTCTCAAATTCACTCTTTTGTGTTTAAGTCTACTAATTTTTGGTATTTACCAACCACATGTTTAATTTAACTAATGGTATCTTTATGACTGCAAATAAATTTGCACATAAAAAGATAGGACTGTCTTCACGTTTTATGTGCAAAGCTCTCCTCCACAACTACAGAGTCTCCACAGTTGTAAAATTACTATTAGGAAAATTAAACTCATAATTTGTGAATATCAAAAAACATAGTAAACTTACACAAATGCAGAAGTTTACCTTGGTGAATCAGGCTCACGGTGTTTTATCCTATAAATCCGGGTATTTTTCTTGGGAGCACTTGTACAGGCTTGACCAGGAGGATTTGTCCCAAGATATCAATGTTGTAAAAAAAAACATGTGGTATCACCACATTCAATGCCTACAGAAATATAGGCAGTTAGGTTGGCTTTGCTATATTCTAACCCATGATAATGCAGATCACCCCATGTTTAGGTAACGATTGCTCAACATACTGACATTTCTTTCCGGTTTATAAAGAGTACTTTAACTGGAAGGCCTGCTCAGTTACAACAGCCAAACAAACACACTGTGCTATTTTTAAATCAATTTTTAGACCAAACACAAGTTATTGATTTAGAATAATTGAATACATTTATTTGCAAGAGATAGACTACAGGAGTTATGATAGCATGCAGTATAACCCGCTATGCCACAATACGAAATGCTGACTGTAGGTTAAAACCTCTACTTCACAACCCCATAACTAAAACCTATCTGTATAATGGGACTTGATAGCGGTTTTTAAATACATTATTGAATAATATTTTAGACCTACCAGTGTCAGCCAGGCATCTACAGAGAGAGCCAACAATTGCACTCAGTTTATTTGGTACAGACAATAGTATCAGCCTCATCAACTCTGTAAAATAGTACCTTCAACCTATTTCTCATGATTAGCTCTTAAGTAACAAACGTAAGCACATATTTCATTGAACCCTCTATATAGATGTAATTGTAGATTACTTTATTTATTTATTATTTATTATTTGAATTTATTAAGCGCGACAGCTACCCAAAAAGGGTTTCCCGGTGCTGAAAAGGCAAGTTCTATTAAATCTCTGTTTCAACTGCAAAAGAGTTACTGATTAAAAAGCCAAGTTTTGGTAACTCTGCGAAATTTCACAAAATACGTTTCAGTTCGTATGTGAAATGGCAGGGAATTCCACAAAGTAGGACCTAACAGAGCGGAATATCTTCCTCCCATTCTGGTTAACCTAATTTTAGGCACTACAAAATAGGCCATATGGGCAGATCTCAGATTCCTGGAGGGTACATGAATGTGAACAAGGGACTTAAGGTAATGGGGGGCCAGGTCAGCTTTAATTTTAAACATGTAGGTAAGTGTCTTAATGTATGAATGTATTTTTGAAGTTTTAGAATGTGTTGGTTGTTGGAAAATGGCTCTCTCTGAAGGGTTATCCCAAACGTTTTGCCTTCCTCCTCCTCTTTTTCTGACAAGCGTTTTATTGACTTTAGGGATCTGAGCACTTTACCACTGCTAACCAGTGCTAAGGTGCACGTGCTTATCCCTAAAAATGGTGACATTGGTGCATACATTTTAAGTTGTCTATAAGTCTCTTGTAAAGTGGTATACCATTGGTGCAGCGCATAATAGCCAATCCTTTACGCATCACAATTTCGTCACAATTTTATGACAGATACACGACATGAATGTAAACTTAGCACTTGTTTCTTGTGTGGTCTAACAATATTAAATTACGTGTTGCACTTGAAATTATTTCCAAAAGTGCAGTTACTGTAGGATTAGTGAATTAACTGTGTACTTTCTCCATAACCAATTGACATAATATTCGAAGTTTTGCTCAACTAACCATCCTTAATTAGTTCACATGTACTTACTATAAAGATTAAATGTGGGCTTTAATATATTAAAGAACATTTACTGGTTATATAACTGAATAGAAACCATCCTCATATCTGGAGAATGTGATTACTCTTGAAACAATAATGTGTTTATGTAAGGTGTGTACTAATGTTTCACATATACTTCATTAAAATATGTCTCCTACACATACTGACACATATACATTTAAGATTTTACTGTAGGCCATATGCAATGTGAGTCTAATGCACTAGAAACATATTTCCATTTGTGTTTAAATGTGCACATGCACATTAAATATGTACCATTGAGTTAATGCTTTAAATTGTCTTGACTAGATCTTCCTATTGTGCTGCATAAAATATTGTTTTCCAATTTCTGATAGCCTGACATTTCCTGCAGGTATTCACATGTATGGGTAGTTTGAGAATGGATGCAAGACGGTACTAGCGATAGAGGAGAGAGCCTGGGAAGAAGACCTCGACAAAAAAATATGGGAAGCCAGAGATTTAACTGCAAGGCATATTCTGTAATGTTGTGACCTAACCTGTGTGTGAGAAAAAGATGTCCATTGTGAGATCTATTGCAATGTTTCAACCTGCAATGTGAGAATTGATGAGGACAATGGACCCCTAATAATCTGTAAAAAGGGATGTTGCCCGTGAGACTCTTTTGTGTTCTAACTTACTGTTCACACCATCTGAGACCAGAGATATCTTCAGAATGCTTTCAGAATGTGTCCTAACCCTTTTAGCTACCCTTTCCTTTTGTTTTTGAGAGGTTTAGACCTGTATGCCGCCCTTTGATTCTTTGCGGAGGTTCGCAAGGCTGGACCCATGTCACTTTGACCCAGACTGACTCTAAGGGCCTGCTCCATTGCAACCTGTATGGCTGAGATACCCGCCACCCCCTCTCAACACAATCCCCAAGGATGGGAAACCGGAAACAGTTCTGAAGTCTTTGGAAGACGGGAGGGAGTAACCCTCCCGGCCGTATTTATTAAAATATGAAACTAAATTAAAACATTAAATAAACAGTTTCATATTATGTACAATTTCATTACCACATTGCGATGTTTGGCTAACCTTAACAGATTCTCTAATACAAAGGTTCTCCTAGCCGAACTAACATATTACAAAACATTTACTTGAAATTTTGAAATTGTACATCCTAACGTTTAAGGGCCAACGGCAAGGTCGTAACCGGTGTCAAGATCCCTAACCCAGAAATATCGCCCTCACTTGTGAGGGGCGGCCCTCAAGTGCAATTACCAATTTCCCTTGACTTGACGGGGGCCCCAATAAAACTCGACGCCACTTAGAGGTCGTACGAGGACTCGTGTGAGGTATCTAGAAGGTAGCGTAGACCCCCCCCCAAACCCCACACAACTTACCACATCTGCCGTCGCAGACGTCCTGGCCCCGGGAAATTCCCCAGGAGGGGGCTGTAACCCCTCCTACCCAGGAAGGGGCCTTGACCGCCTTTCCTTTTCTTTCGGCGACCCATCCTTAGAAGGGACCGCCTCCCCGTTGAGGGGCCAATGGCCACCTCCCCCGAGCGCTCCCATCCGTGTTGGGTGACGCCCACTCATAGGGATCTTCCAATTAGTGCTCACCGATCATG
Organism: Lissotriton vulgaris; assembly: GCF_964263255.1. Lineage (NCBI taxonomy): Eukaryota > Metazoa > Chordata > Amphibia > Caudata > Salamandridae > Lissotriton > Lissotriton vulgaris. The sequence continues at coordinate 320,994,657 of NC_141699.1, read as the reverse complement.
ACCTTACCGCCACAGGCCGGATAGTTGACCGGCTATCCGGACCCCCCACACAACTCCTACCTAAAGGTCATGTTATAACGTTTTCAGCCATGCCAAGTAGTCTCCTATGAGTAACTCATTCCCCACCCGAGACAAATGCACACCATCCCCCAAATACATACTGTCATCATTAATACACCCATGTGAAATAGAATGCAGTGTCTTGGAACGGAACAACCTACTCACTTTGTTATTAAGCTTTCTAACAGAATGATTTAAAGCCGGAACCGAAATAGCCCCCCGCCACACTTTTCGTGGGATCATATGGGACCATGCAATTGTGCACCCTGGAACTCTCCTAGCTAACCAACTTACAGTGGAAAGCATTGCCTCAAGGAGAAGTCGTCTACCAGTGGTGACCAAATCATTACCCCCAAGATGTACTATGACTACAGCCGGCGGTGACCTCGTCCGCCCTAGTAAACCCTCAAAAAATGATTGAAACTGGTCAATACAGAGACCGCCTCTTCCGTAGAAGGACACACTGTACCCGTATTCCCCAGCCACGTGAATCATGTCACCTGCTTTGAATACGTCCGCGGCACGTCTCACGTATGAGTGGCCCACGACCCACACCTCCTTTCTCACAGCCGGTGATGTCTGACCCCTGGCCTGGTGTTGGGTCGACTGCAAAGTTCGCCCCGCCTCGTAGGCTTGCGCAACTGAAAACCAAACAAAAACAAGAAGCGTGAGTACATTGTTACAGCTTCACAACATGTGCAACCGCACATACCTTTTATAACAATTGGAGGACCAACGCCCCACCCGTTTAACTTGTTCAACATTCAGACCCCTGGCTGTAGCTTCTGTAGCAGCCCCTATCCGAAAGGAATGGGTCCCAAACTCGCCCGGGTTCAAGCCCGCAGCGGCAATCGACATCGCAAGCACCCGCTGAAACTGAAACCTTGTCAGTGGGGTGGCGTCAGCGTGTCTCAACAAGGTCCCCCCCCATGATGCCACCCTTCGTGCTAAATAATCTTCTAGACACCTTACCGGGCACATGGAGGACCCGGGAAACCTGCGTATGATTACGCAGTCACCCATCCCACTTTGATCGGTCTTGGACCTGACAAATGAGACCGTCATCGTCTCCCCTCTGATCTGGACGTGCTCCTGGCACAATCCTCCTGTCACATCCTGCTTGTTCCTTGCCACTAGTTCGCTTACCCGCATAGCCCCATGGAATGCCAGCGTAAAAGCGGCTCGGAACGACACTGTCTCAAACTGAGATGAACACGTAGCAGGGAGTCTGGATAATAACTGGGCCAGCCTATCCAAACCTATCGGGCGCCTCTCGTCTACTCTGCGACCCTCAAGGCGTTGCCACCCCCGTAGCGCTTTCTGTACTACGAAAGACGCTGTCGGGTCCAGGATCCCATGAGCCCTAGCAACAAAAGAAATGGCAGCCCGATGCCTCTGAGCCGTGGCCACCAATTTCCCAACCAGGTGTAAAGACATCAGAAAATTTACCACCAACTCCTCCTGTCCCCAAAGCTCCTCACTATCAGTCCCCAAAAAGGCTAAATAGGACCGGAACGCCCCTTCATATGCCTTCCTCGTCCTGGGTGCTAAACTCTCTCCCACGAGGTTACGAAGTTCGGGGCACCGAGAGACCAGAGAGCTTCGGGAAAGGGTGCCGGCTCCGGGTCCGCTGTGGGAAGAAAACCCCAGAAAGCCTGCATACGAAAACGAGACAGTGCATCAGCTGCCTGGTTCATTACCCCCGGGACATGTCTAGCTTTAAACAACACATTCAATTGCATACACAGTAAAACAATTTCTTTTAGTAATCTCAAAATCCATTTGCATCGTGCTGCCTGGCTATTGATACACTCAACCACGGTCATATTGTCAGACCAGAATACCACGGAGTGATCCTTGAACCCTTCGGGCCAAGTTCTCAGGGCCAGCAAAATGGGGAAAAGTTCCAGGAAAGCAATGTTACTTGTCAATCCACTGTCATGCCACCATGTCGGCCACTTTTTTGCCAACCATCTTGTGCCGAAGATAGCACCAAAACCTATGCTCCCTGCCGAATCCGTCCACAGCCCCAGCTCCTCAGAGGACACGGCCGGTTTATTCCAGACGACTCGACCAGGACATGCGCATTTGGTTGGCATTCCTGGCGGACCTCAGCCGAGAGCCTCGTGCGATGGTGGCCTTCCTTCAGGCCGACCATGGCTTGAGCAATCGAACGAGAAAAGGGGCGGGCCATTGGTATAACCCTCAGGGCAAAATTCAACTGGCCCACTAGCTGCTGTAACTGGTGTAGTTTGACCTTGGATCCATTTATACACATTTGCAGGGATGTCTTGAACTTTAACACTTTTTCGGCTGGTAAACGAAAACAACCTTCATCGGAGTCCAACTCGATCCCCAGAAACTCGAGGCAAGTGGACGGCCCCACAGTCTTACCAGGTGCCAATGGCACGCCCAACTGATTCATCAAGACACAAAATTGTGCCAAAGCCTGCCCACATTCCGGATCCCCGGCTGCCCCCAGGAACAAAAAATCATCAAGGTAATGCATCACATTTCGGAAACCCGTCTTCCTTGTGAAGACCCATTGTAGAAAAGTACTGAATTTTTCGAAATAGGCACAAGATATAGAGCACCCCATCGGCATACACCTATCCATGTAATAATGACCCTGAAACATGAAACCTAGGAGACGCTGATCGTCTGGATGTACCGGGAGCAACCGGAACGCTGACTCGATATCAGATTTTGCCATCAGCACCCCGGGCCCCAGGCGATTCAAAATGGCTACGGCCTCATCGAAGGATGCGTACCGCACCGAACACACTTCCGGGTCTATCGCTTCGTTTACGGAAAGACCACGTGGGGCTGATAAATTATGTATCAGCCGAAACTCACCCGGGTCCTTCTTTGGGACCACACCTAAAGGGGAACAAACAAAATTAGGAACCGGTGGTACACTAAACGGACCGGCGACTCGACCTCGAGTCACCTCTTTCCTGATCTTATCCTGTACCACGGTCGTATGCTGGAAGACCGATAGCTGATTTTTACATTTCGCTGCACCTTGAAAGTCCCCCACTGGGATGCGGAAACCATAAGAAAACCCGTTCCGCAACACCCCAGCAGAAGTACGATCCGGGTATTCACTGAGCCAAGGAATCATCGCCAAGGTATCAATCGGGGTAGGTAAAGGCGCCCCTCGAACTATATTAGACCTGTTTGGCGCCTCCTCTACCCCCGTTATCACCCGTTTTGGCTCTGCACGTGGACTCAGGATGGGATGATTGCCCACACCCACTACATTCGTGCCTAAATTTGCACGATCCCTGGGGCCTGGTACATTTACCCCTGTTGAAGTTCCAACAGACCCCCCTTTTTCCTGTATTTCCTGTATTTCCTGTATTTCCGGCAGGCCTCGAATAATTGTCGGTACCTGTACCTGATCGAAAGGGCGTCCCCGCATACTATCGGTAGGATTCGCCAACGTTACTTCCCACCAATGGCACTTTCAACATACCAGTCTCCTTCATTTTATCCCAAGACACAGAATCATAACAATCCCAAGTTAAGCTTTTATCATGTTCTTTAGCCTTTCTAAACAGATTATCATAGCAGAACCAATGGTTACCCTCATGTGATACCGAGTACCCCATGATTCGAGACTGATAAATCGGCAATTCGTGCAGCAGATCGGGCCTTCGTTCCCCCAAGATCGATGTAAAGACCCCCCACGCTTTGCCCCAATTGCCAATATTTTCGTTCACCTTAAAGGCGGCCATTTTTGCGCGCCAAACACTCGGATGCATGAGATCCTTCTGGCCCTTAACATGCTCCATTTCATAGTGATCAGTAAGCAACGAGAAAATGTTTACATATTCTCCCGCCCATATCTTCTCCTTAATAGCCAAGGGAACATGCTGACCCACCCTTTCCCTACGAGAAGGTGCTGACTCATCCCTTGCAATCGGCAATGGCCGCTTACCTGAACCGGACGGCGTCTCTGCGACCGAACCTGTCCCCTGTGGCTTCTCTACTACCGCAGCCGGTGTGGATACCTTCGCTGCTTCCCGTGACTCACGCAGCTGCTTCATCAGCACCTGCGCGTCGACAGCCGTGGCGGCCTCACTATCTTTACCCAACCACGCTGCTAGTTGTGCTGCCAGCTCAGGCGGCATATCGTCCCCGGACACGGGGGTGACCACAACGGGAATCGGATTCCCTCCCTCCGGCACGGGGGTGGGTGCCTCTAGCGGGGCACTAGGGCCCGGGATGTCTTCCACAGCTCTCCCTCTCCTGGGCCTCTTGTTTTTCCCTCCCGGGGCTGCTCCCGCCAAAGGACGTTTCGGTCCCCCTTCCTCGTTTTCATCCATTCGCCTCTTTAACTCAGTCATCTCTTTCATAAGAACGCGCAGCATCTGGTCAGTAGTCATGCGCTTTCCCGCCTTCTTCGGCATTCTCCAACAGAGTATCTGGAAAACAAACAAGAAAGATTACAACGCTCAAAATTGGCTCTTCGTTCCGTCTCGAGCTCACGTACAGCGAGGAGGTGCAGCTTCAGAGCACAAGAACAAGAGGATGCCTTCGGATCTTGCTTCTCCTTTTATCCGTCTTCAGGGCGGGCGTAAACCCGCCCCTGCCTGCCCCAAGGGCGTGGCCAGCCGCGTCGGTGTCTAGGCCAACCCACTCTAGGGCGGGAAAAAGCGCGCCCCGGCTACGCCGCTTCGGGCATACCAGCCGAGACTCGCCTCCCGCCCAAGATGGCTTCCCGGGGGGATCGTGGTACTCCGCCATACGTTCGGGGGGACCGAGTGGTCGCCCCTTTCCATTCTGCAGGCTCAGGGCCTTCAAAAACATCTTTCAACTTGCCAACAGCACCTGGACTTTGCCATCTGTGAGTCCTGCCTTCCAAGTGGTGCCAACCCAGTCCTGGGTCCTTGAAAAGTGAATTCTGCTGCACAGAACCATCAATATCGATGCAGTGATGACTTTGATTCAATCGGAACCCAAACATTGTCCTTCTACGCCAACCCAGGAGCCAATTGACTACATTACCTCAATGATGACAGGCAGTGCAGCTTGAGGATGGCACAGTGTGTGCATCATAAAGGGGTTATTCATCACCTGTGCAGATTGGAGTTAACGCATCGAGACTTTGACACTGACGTTTTGCTCAATCCAAGGTACTTTCACTCTTTTAGTTTTATTCTTCATAACTCCAATTTTACTTATTGGATTTTTGTCGCTGTGGTCTAATATTATTAATAAAATAATTTTCTATTTTTTTAACTGGTGTTGAGTATTTTTGTGGTGTTTTCATTGTGTTACTCTGTGTGTTTGTTGCACAAATACTTTACACATTACCTCTTTAGATAAGCCTGACTGCTTCCTGCCAAACTAACGGAGGGTGAGCACAATTTATCTTTTAGTGTGTATCTAGCTTACCCTGATTAGTATTGCGGTCCCTACTTGGACAGGGCGCATATCTCTGCCGACCAAATTCCCAATTGAGGGTGAAGATTGGTTTAGAAATCACTTAACCCAGGCAATGGCTTATGTGTGGATATTTATATAGAAAAACAACAAACGTGTTGTGTTACTGTGATGTGGTCCTTGGTATTTCCCACTTCCATCTCGTTTGAAACATTTTCCCAATCTTTCTGAATGCATTCTGCCAAAATCTACTTCTTTAAAAAAACTGTATGTTGGTATGTTTTAAGGTATGCATTCTTCCTTACATGGGGTGCCATTGGATTTGTGTGTAACTCTTCGAAAGGATTTGGCATTCATTTTTTTTATTATTTGAGTTTTGTTGTCATATTGGCTTCTGCCACCTGCAGACGTTTGACTTTTCGGTAACCCATTATAGTGGTTTATTTACATTTTGGAACTAGTGGTGTTCCTGGAACACCGACTTTCTGTGGTTCTATTAGGAAGGGTTGTCAGGAAGCCTACATCATAAAACGTCAGCTGAGGATCATAATGGACTGAGGGCTGTGTCTCAGCTGTGGGTTGAAGAAGGAATACTGGAGCTGCTTCTCTTCTTAACTCAATGCGTACTTTGACATGTGCAGCTTGTTTGTATTAGGAAACATTTTTGCACACTCTCTGAAAGTATTTGTATTTAGTCTTACAAAAACAGACATTTAAAAATACTAACCTTGATGCATGTTCTGTCCTTTGCCACCTGTTTAAATTTGAGGGTATTCTGCTCCCCTCATATTTCATACGCCCAGATTACTCGCCAATGGCATATCTAGGGAATTACGACTGTCAATCACCTTTTTTTCAGATGGGGTCTTAAGATCTTTTTCTGATCTAATACTTTCTTAAAATACTGATAATTGTGTAAATATTTTAATCATTCTAAAAATGATAATATGAACCTGTTTATATTGAAATTTTTAGAATTAATGTTTTTTCCTGATAAAAACAATATATCGAATAGAGAACTTTGGGGCAGATGTACAAGCCCCTATCGCCAAGGGAACTTTACGTGGCTTAACACTGACTTGTACTTAAAGCACCCTTTCACGCTAACTTAGAGATAAAGGGGCGTGCAGTGGGTGTTGTGGTGGATGTTCCACCCCAACACCCACTGTATTTGACGCTGCTCCCAATGTAAAGGATGGCATACATAGGAGGCAGCACCAACATTAAGACCAGGAAAATCCTGGTCTTAAGTTGGCGAAATGAGGAGAAATTCATTATTTCTCCTCGTTTTTGCTTTTTCTATGTGTGCTACCTTGTGCAGCACACATGGAAAAAGCAAAATTTCATGGTTTGTTTATGTACAGGAAGGTGTCCCTTCCTGTACATGAACAAACTTTTTTTTTTAAATGCCATTTTGTAACTTTCATGTGTGCTGCAAGAGGCAGCACACATAAAAGTTACAAAATGGCATGTTAGGATTGATATTATGCAAGAAGGGACACCTTCCTATAGATAAACAATCCTCCCCTGCACACCGACACCCTTGCACTCTGGTGCAAGGGTGCCTGTGTTAGCGCTAATTTGTTAAAATTAGCGCCATCAGAGGGGGAAACACAAGGCTGCACCACTTTCTTGTAAATATGGTGCAGCCGTACGTTTTCGAAGTGGTGGAGCGTGTCGTTAAGCCAAGGAGGCTAACAACATTCTCCACCACTTCATTGTACAAATCCCCCTTTGTTTCTATGTCTCATGACACAGAGGATGACGTTGAAAGTTAGGCTGACAGATGATCCTCAAAAATAGGGATACTTTTGAATTCTGGTGAAATTGAAGAAGCCCTTATTTGCCTAGGATCACAGTTAGCCTCGGATAGTGGTAAGCTAAAACATTTTAAAACCGTATGCTTGGTATGTCATAGACATAAAAGAGATCTAAATGTCAAATCAGTGGTCCCCTTAAGTGCCTATGATGCGGGCTAGTGAAGCTGATATGATAATACATGTGTGTTAGTTGTCCTCTATTACTAGACAACTTGATGGAAATAGTCAGGTGTTTATTAGACCAATTACATATTGATGCGCTGCTTACTGGTCGAACCTTTTACCTTGGTACTGAATTAGGGTAGTCTGAAACAGAGCAAACACTTAGTGCGTATTCTTATTATTATTGCATGAGGCGTATAGCCAAAAACTCCAAATTCAATGGCTGATGCACACTTATGTGTCATTGTCACGAAATGGAGTTGGGTATTTTAAAAATATATGGGAAAAAAGTCCAGAGGATGTTGGCAGAAACATGGTTACAACTGTTTCAAAATCTAATAACAAGAATAATTGTTTATTTTTGGTCAATTTTATGTTATGATTGCATTTTCCTTGGTTATGCAAATTTATGTAATTTAATGGAGAAATGTGAAAGATACTGCCTTCTCACTCTCAATAAAAATAAATGAATACATTGTTGCATGTTCTGCCCATTGCCAATTGCTTAGATTTCAGTGCATGCAAATATATTATCAGTCCTTCAGAAGATATATGGGATTAATTTTGTGAAAACCAGAATTTTATTGCAACATGGTCGTTTATGGTCCGTCCTGGCCTCATACTTACATGTGGGTGCATCCTCAGTGTGGAGACGTGTAACAGCTCCCAAAAATATTAGTGACTGGTCCTTTGAACCAGGTGACCCTGACAATAAATCAGCTGTGGACTAAAGAGGGAATAATCAAGCTGCTGCTCTTAACTTGAACCAAGATTATAATGAAACATATTGTAAATGACTCAATGGGATGTCCTGTGCCACTTAGTTAACTATTGGTGAACCAGGGACTATGGGCATTCATTAGAATCGTTTACTTCATGTTTTGCACTAATTGTGCACTGTGAAAAACGTGTGTTTTTCCAAGTTGGGTTGGCTTTGGTATCAGTCACCTTTGAGGTCCAATTGAAGCTATTAATAGGCTCTGGGAATTAGATGACACTACTTCCAGGTCTATTCTTCCTTTTTCAGTGTCTCCAGCCCAGAAAATCTGTGAAAGGGGAACGCAATACAGGGGTACTTTCTATACCACATTTCCTGATTGTTTCTGTTTGGATCAGAGGACCCTGGAGAAAGAGACCCTGCGCCCTGTTATAATTTGTACAGGCTTTTTTTAATCGTTTTTACAGGGGGTGTTGCTTTGATGCCGGCGCAACATGGCGGACCCTGCTTGAGCTCCACTTGTTGGAGGGACTCACCTTCTTGTGAGCCGTCTTCATGATATCTTCGTCCCTCAGAACATCTGGCATTTGTGTCAGAAGATGCAGTGAGTGCCTATTTTTTTTCCTGAGTGCTCCTTTGCCCTGGCTCTTTGGCTGGAAGCTCCGTTCCTTCTCCCTCATCACAACACGGGCGGCCGCCATTTTGGGCCGTCACACTCGCGTTTTAGTCAGCCGTTTGATCTCATTTGATGTCACTGGATGCTATCTTGAATATGCGCATACTTTTACTGGGAATTGTCCTTCTTCGTGACCGCTTCAAGGAATTTTTTTCTCAACATTCTCCCAGTACTCCTCCAGTTGAAGTAAGTCTTTGAATGTCTACGGTTTTTGGACCACCATGTTTTGTGCGACGATTTGGGATGCACTGTTTCCAGTTTTACTCCAAATAGCCTTACTTTTTGATGTCTGTTCCTCTATTGGGGATGTGGGCGGCCGCCATTATTGGCCGCTGAGCTCCCTTTTCCATATTTCAATTCCACAACAGGCTGTAGTTTTACTATCTTTGTGCTTGAGTTCTCCTTTGCTACCATCAGCTGGGACCCACTCTCTCATCGGTGTTTTTTCTTGAGGAATAAATTCTGCGCTCATTCCGAGATATATTATTCTCGTTACTATAATGGCTAATGACTCACATTCTGCTGTTGTAACGTATCTAGGACTCTAGTGTAATTTGCCCGATTCATGCCCTTATATAGATATAACTTATCATATTCTTATATAGGCATAAGAATCATAACCATATTTAGACACAGCCAATGCAGTCCAAATACGGCATGGCTACTTCCACTAAGCTTCCAGAGTACAACGAGTTCTTGAAGACAACCAGCATTCAGCAGTACGGGAATTCCCCCTGCTTCAGTATTGATTTGTCCCAGAACTCCTGGAGTGTGTAAAGAACTTTGAGTTCTTAGTGACGTTATTATGTCCACCCTTACGTCAAACTCGGCACCTTCCAGGTATAAATATGGCCACATCTGCCCTAACAAACACACAGTGGTTTTGGAGCAGATCGACTAACTACTTGCCCGACGCCCTGCTGGATGAAAGTGGCGAAGGAAGCCGACCCTCCCTGCTGACGCACTGAGAGAGACGCTGTCTTTTCTCCTGCTGAGAAATCCAGCTCCTGTGTTTCCCTGCTACCCTTGCGGGTTACTGGGAGATCGAGTCCTGAGAGAGAGATACAAGACCTCCTTCATTCTATAACCAAGGTACGGAACTGATTAAACCCTTAGAGAATTCTTGGATGTATTTTTGGCAGAAACTACTTAACTCGAGCTACAGTTCACTTACTTCTTCCCTTGTACTAGACTTAGGTTAGGTACACCGGGGTAGGCGTATTTTAGTTGCACCAGTTGAGTACTTTTAGTAATTATTTATCATTGTATGTATTTTATCTATTTTATGTATCTTATGGCTTAGAAACCATATAAATGCTTTTACAGTATTATTTCATAATACTCCTTTTACTGTACGCACTTTACTTCATAGCAAGTATTACGTTTGTAGCAATTCACTTCTCTTGCATGAGAAAGCAGACTGCTCAATAAATACCCTTTTTATTGAAAACGCCTGTCTCTCTATTTCTCTGCACTTCTGGTGAAACTAAGCATGCACAATTGACTGAGTGAAATATCCATCTATTGTTTCCGCAACTCTGGAGATATATTCCTTATTTCAGGGGGAACAAAGTTGTCGTGTTATATGGTTGTCAGTTTCTAGTGACCTGTGAGCTAGCTGGCACGCACAATTAAGTCTAACATATTCAATAGAGACCCAGTCGACCTAAGTCCTACGTCTGAACTATAGTTTATGTTATTCCAATGCGCAGAGCCTATTGGGAATATAGGAATTACACTACACTGCTAGGTCCTCTATCACGGGCACGAAACAGAAGAGGCACAAAAATGATCCACCGTCTCGTATTCATTCTTCACAAAATCCCGTTCTAGATTCTATATTAGATGAGGTGCGGGGCCTTCAACCCTTCATGACTGTAACAAATGAAAAATTTAAACAAATAGAAGATAGATGGATTGTTATGCACGGCAAAGTTTTGAATCTGGAAAAACGTGTCCGCGACTTACAGGATATCTCTACTAAGATTCCAACCCTTGAACAGGAAATTCATAAACTGAAAATCCACACTGAGGACTTAGAAAATCGTAATCGTCAAAATAACCTACGCCTATATGGTCTTCCGGAAAATGTTGAAGGTTCCAATATGGTCTTGTTTCTTCAGAAATTTCTCCCTAAGCTACTCAATCTTCCATCTTCAGAATCAACCTTCAACATACAAAGAGCTCACCGTTTGGGTCGCCTCACTTCCAATCCTGCTAAACCACGTGGCATGATTATGCTCTTTTTGGAATTTACTGAACTTATGACTGTTTTAAAGATTGTAAAACTCAAACGTCGTCTCATTTGGTCTGGTCACAATATGTTCATCTCCCAAGACATCTCTAATGCAACTAATGCACGCCGGAAAGAGTTCCTTGCTCTACGCCCCCAAATGAGACATCTCAATATTCAATATGGCATTCTTCATACATGCTTCTGCAAGATCACTCATGATGGGCGTTCACGATCTTTTGATGATCCTGGAAAACTTAAACTCTTCCTTCAGTCCTTTTCTTCCAACAAAATGGACACTAACATCTGATTTTCCGTTTTGTTTTTATCTCTTTGTCTATCTCTAATTGACTTATCTGAAATACATCTCTTAACTAATTTGTTTTACTCGTCTGCACTACAGTTAGTGTTTATTATATTCGATTTTGTTCCTTTCTTTTTCCTTTTCTTGTTTTTATTCTCTATACTATGTCCCTAATTATGGTTCTTATTTTCTATATCTTTTCTATGTCTTTATGCGGTCCGCCTTGCCTCGCATCACTATGCTCCCTCTTCATTGTTTTCTTATTTTCTTACGGATCTGGCTGTTCTGCTTTGATCTGTTTGTTCGTTCTTCTTTTCTTATGCTATCCCTTTTTTCTTCTCTATTTTCTTTTTTTGCTCTATCTTTTACCTTATGCTTTTTTTTTCAATTTGTTTCTATTTGTTCTCCATTGTTCTTTGTTATTGAATCAGGGTTAATGTATTTTAATATTGTGGGTTCTTTTGATGTACTTTCTTTATGTAATTTTTTCTTATGGTGTGTTCTTTTCTGTAGTTATGTCCTCAAAGTGTATCTACTCCACGTGTGCTCTACCCTCCCACTCCTCCATTATATGTAACTTTGTCATGTGGAACGTCCGGGGTCTTGGGAATCGAGGCAAAAGGCAAAAGGTATTGTCTCACTTATCTAAACTCAATTCTCAGATTTCTTTTCTTCAGGAAACCCATTGTACTGATGTGGAGTCCTTAAAATTGAAAAGATAATGGGTGGGCCAAGTTGTCTTCTCTCCTGCATCCAACAAAAAGGGGGGTATTGCTATATTGTTTCATAAAGCTTTATCAGTACAAATTTTATCTACTCAAAATATGATGATGGACGATGGGTAATGGCTAAGATTGTGGTACAAAACAAAACATTAGTTTTTTTGAATATCTATGATCCTGTTAAACCAGATCCCATATTTTGGAATGATATTAAAATTCTTCTTTCCTCAATTGATTGCCCTAATATTATTGTCGCTGGCGACTTTAATCAATGGTTAGACCCTTTTTACGATAGATTGTCTAAATGTAAATTTCAACCTGATAAATCTCATAAATCTTTTCAGTCGGCCATTGCATCTCATGCATTGTATGATGTTTGGAAAACTTGTAATCCTGATTTACTTGAATTCCTTTTTTTCCAATATGCATCATACTCATTCTAGGATTGATTACATTTTGGTTAGTAAATCCCTCCTCCCTTCTATTCAAAAATCTGAAATTGGATCCATTTTTATATCTGATCATGCCCCTGTTTATGCTGTTTTAGACCTTTCACTTCCTCTAAATTTAGCCATTGGAAACTTAACACTTTTTTATTATCTGACATGGTTTTTATCAAGGAAGTCACCACTTTTATTAATGAATTCTTTAGTTTCAATAACCCACTAGATACTTCTGTCACTAATAATTGGGATGCTTTTAAGGCTGCTTTCTGTGCCTTCACCATTTCTTATGTATCAAAAAAGAAGAAGGCCTCAAGAAAAAAATATGAGGATCAACTACAAAAAATTAAAGGATTAGAGCATAAGTATTTTACCTCTCCCTCCTCTAGTGCCCTTCATGATTTAATTGCAGCAAAAACTGAACCTAATAAATTAGCAACGGTTGAAGCATGTAACATTCTGCTTAAAATTAAATCTAAATATTATGGAGGTCAGAATAAAGAGGGCAAGATGTTAGCTAATTACTTAAAGGTTAGATCTGAACATAAGAATATTGGCCCTATTCTTAATGAATCTACTAAAAAACTTGTCTCATCAGATGAAGACATTTCCGAAGTCTTTCATGAATACTATCAATCTCTTTACTCTGATGATACGTTTCCCACCACTCAAAATGTAAGCACCTTTTTTCAGGTCTCCCCCCCCCCCCCCCACCATCTCTTCCTGATGAATTTGACGCATTAGAGAAAGATATTACTCTACAGGAAGTAACCAATGCTATCCAATCTCTGAAAAAATCAAAGGCACCAGGCCCAGATGGGTTACCTGTAGAGTTTTACTGTAAATTCAACTCAATTTTTGCCCCCAAACTCCTACAACTTTTAACTCCTTTAATGCTGACGCTAGAGCTTCTGGGTCATTTATGGATGCCCCAATTGTTATAATACCTAAACCTGATAAGGACCACCCTTACTGTAAAAATTACCGTCCTTTATCGTCAATGAATGATGACTGCAACATTTTTGCCAAGATTCTCGCATCACGACTTGACAGCATTATTCCTTTTTTGATCAAAACTGATCAAGTTGGATTTGTGAAAAGTAGATTAGCATCTGATAATGTCGGATGTTTACTAATATATTTTCATATGGCAAAAAGTATAAGTTTCCCCTTGCAGCCCTATCTTTAGATGCTGAAAAGGCATTTGATCGTATTATTGGCAATTCATGTTTCAAACTCTCCAATGGTTTAGTTTTAAACCCTCTTTCATTTCTTATATCAGACTTTTGTACTCTTGTCCTCGAGCCAGTATTTTGTTAATAATCATTTCTCCAAATTTTTTTCTTTATCCTGAGGCACAAGGCAGGGATGCCCTCTTATTCCTTTATTATTTATTCCATGCCTTGAACCATTTTAGAACGTATTTGTACTAACTCTCAGATTACTGGCTTCACACTTAATTCCGTTGAAACCAAAATATCTGCTTATGCAGACAATATTCTTATTTATATGTTTAATCCTGTTGAATCCCTTCCACGTTTTATGAATGAAGTTTGACTATATTACTCTATTTCTTGTTATAAACTCAATCTATCAAAAACAGAAGTTCTACCCTTTGAGGTGTTGCGCCGCGACCAGGGCGACTGACGCTGGAAACTGGGGATCACGGTTCGATCCCCGGCTCCGGTGGCAGGTTAGCCAAGCATCATGTGACTCTGGGCAATAGCTTACTTAATCTTACCGACGGCCCCCAACACCTAAAAACCCTTACGGGTGATTGTTCGCGCTTTACAAATGTGGGTTATAGTTATTATTTGTTATTACCCTTAAATTCTATCTGCTATCAATTCATGTTTAATGATACTAACTTTGCTTGGTGTCCCTCCAAAATTAAATTCTTTGGCATACGGTTTTCATCAACCTTCAATGATACCATTAAATTCACATTTAATACATTAATAAATAAGCTCCAATCACTCCTCCTTATATGGTCTCCCCTGCATCTTTCCTGGTGGGGTAGATTGGACACTATCAAAATGATGATTGTTCCTCACATGCTGTACACAATGTCTATGCTTCCTATCAAAATCTTGAATGTATATTTTTCTCAAATAAACTCGATGTGTATAAAATTCTTGTGGAACAATAAACACTCACGTATTGCTTTAAACAAACTTATTCGACCCAAAGACGAAGGTGGGGTTTGTTTCCCAACTTTAAAGCCTATCACTCAGCTTTTTTTAATTAAACAATCTTTTTCATTAGCTTATGATTTTCTGGATGGATCCTTTTTGAACGTTCCTTATTAAAACATTTTTCCTTTCAACATGTTATTTTTATTTCAAATTGCACCTTTTTGTCTAAAAACCCTGTTTTGAAATACTCCAAAACTTTACTCTACAATGTATATTCTAAGGATTTTACTCCACTTCAATGTTTTTTATACTCTACTGTATGGTATAATAAATTTCCTAAATATAAAGGCAAATCCTTTTACTACAAATATTGGAAGGAAAAGGATATCACTTTTGTTTATCAATTTCTTCATAATTATTCTATTGTTTCTTTTCATGAATTATAATCGCGGTATAAGTTGCCTGACTCCCTTCTCAATTAATACAATATCATTGCTAATGCCATACAATCTCATCTAGCTACTTTTTCCCTTCCACCTAACACACCATCATTGTCCCCTTCTACTCCTCTATATCTTGTATTTTCCACACACAGACCTAAAGCCGCTCTTGTATATAAGTTATTGTTATCAAATGTTACTGATCGATTTAAGTCCCATATTGAGATTGCATGGGAAACTGATCTGTCCGTTTCTCTTCCTGTTATAACCTGTGATAAACTGTGGTCCAAGTTATTCAAAGTTCCTGCTGCTGCTCATATAACTCAGTCTTTGTATTTTACTTATCATAGAGCTATTTTTACTCCTGTTAGCATTTATAAGTTTTCACCAACTTCCTCTCCATTATGTTGGTCATGTTCTAGTGAAATAGGCATGTTAAAACATCTACTTTATGAGTGTTCTTCTGTTTTATCCTTTGGAATTCAGTTTGGAATACTTGCATGTCAATATTTAGCTTCAATGCTACTTTATCACTATTGCATGTTTTTTAGGATCCTTATATCCTGATGTGGATATTGTATCTTCTGTTTCAGGATTATTTGATCTTTTTATTGCTTTAGCTTTCAAGGTGATTTTATCATCCTGGAAAGATAATTCCAAATTATCGTTACTTGCTTGGTGGAATTTTATTTGTGATGAACACAGGATTGCTACTGTTTCTTCTTCTGTTTCTCACAAAATCAAATCCAATCTTCTCTGGCTTCCTTTTACTACTTACCTTTCTTCTCACTCTCCCATACATTAATTCATTTTTCTTTCATTTTCTATAATATTCTCCTATGTCATTTTGGTTTGTTCCTTCTTTTATTTGTTCCTCTTTTCTTTTCTTCCTCTCTTTCTCTTTCTCTTTCCTGCTATCCTTTCTCATTTATATCTTTTAATTACAATATTACTATTTTACCATATGTTATTTGCCTGATTGTTTATTTTACTTATGTTAAATATGTTTTATCATGGCCTTTACCCCTCTTTTATTCTATTTATTTACATTTTGTCTGTTATATTCTGTATTTGCAAAATCTTAATAAAAATGTCTTAAACAAAAATCGTTTTTACCAATGAACTTATTATGAAAGATTTTCAAGGAGACTTTTTGGCCGTTTATCATTTCCCTTTAATTGTAACTATTTATATTCGTAAATATTGTTGATCTCTGAAGAGATGTAAATGAAATAAATGTGTTTGTTGTTCAGACCCTGCACTTTTACAGTTCCTTCTACATCTGAACCCTATTGCCTTGACTTCTACTGGTGTGAAATAGGTCCTTTTACTTGTGTTTTTGATTTCTACTCTTGTGAACTATCGTGCTAGAAATGTGCTGTTCTAAACTGGTATCTCCCAAATGTTACTCCTAATAGACCTTTTTTAGGCAATGTAATTCATATGTGTTTCAAAAATATATATGAATTAAGTTCCCTTTATTTATGCTACTGTAAACTGCCTCAAAATAGATCTTCTCTTTTACTGTTGTTTTTTTTAGGTATTCTATTGCAACTCTTTCCTTTTAAATTACTGATCTCTATTCTAACCTCACTTTCTACCAACTACTTAGCAATATTGAATCCTCTATTATTTTGTTAGCACATATGCTGGTTGCTGCTGGACAACCCTGTCCATAACCGTTTCCATTTCTGCTCTGCTCCTGGTTAGATTGTTTATTAGATGAGGTTTATTGTAGCTGTTTTTCTGTGCTTCTCTGGTTTTACCTACCCTGCTCTTGCGTAATCCGCATTGATTAAAAACGGAATTTGTAACCTCTTACATTATGCCTATGCTTCTCCTTGGTGGACACAGTGGTATAACATAAGAGCCTGCAGTCCCTGCAGCACAGAGGGATCCCAAATTATTCGAGAGGCATTTCCACCCCAAGGTCAGTGGTCCCCATAGGAGATTAATGGGCCTCTTTTTACATTCTGTATGCACCCCCTTCATTTCCTGTTACGTTTTTGGATGTCTTGTTCGATAAAAGGACTTGGAGACACCTTGTATAGGGCCTTCTTTTGGTGTTAGGCATTGCACCAGCTATTTCATCGCCTGCACTACAGCCCTACAAATTCATAGCAGCAGTAAAATGTGGTAGAATATAGGGACACCAGCTCAAAGAAGCTGGGATATGGTGAAGCAGTTCACATTAGGAGCAGGGGTGCAGACCTCAGAAGCCCGCCTTCACATCTGGTAAAAGCTGTTCTTCCAAGAGCAAAATTAAAATCCAACAATTATAAAAATAGTTCTCAAATAAATGAGAGATGGAAGAATCGAAGAAGGAAGAATTGACAGAGGAATAGCCACGGAATAAAGTGAACAGAGGGCGTTCGTGTGAGTCCCAGAGGAAATGTCAGTAAATCTTGGCATCTATCCTGGTCCTTGGCAGACCCTAATATTGATTAAGTTTATCAGTTACAACCTATTGATGGCTGTGCCACCCTGCCTAACATCTATGCCAGATAGTTAGTTCAGTAACTCAGTTCTTTTGCATTTAAAGCTACATCTCCACATTTCATGATTGATATGGGAATTTAATTGTGATATCTAAGTGTTCATATAAATCATCCCTAGGTGGACCACATTGATTGTTTGAAAGCACCTGTGTAAACTCTTGAGAGTTGCAACGTATTTTGACACACCTACACTACTACTTGTTGGATACCAAACACTGTTTAGGAAAATGAGCTATCCCCAAAACACGCCC
This sequence comes from Lissotriton vulgaris, assembly GCF_964263255.1. NCBI lineage: Eukaryota > Metazoa > Chordata > Amphibia > Caudata > Salamandridae > Lissotriton > Lissotriton vulgaris. The sequence continues at coordinate 320,976,804 of NC_141699.1, read as the reverse complement.
TTCCACTCCCCATTATAATATTTTTTAATTATTTAATGAGGGCCTGGAAAGAATGAAGTTCTATCTGTTAAGATAGAACTTGTAGCCCCCAAATTATTGACTAAAACAATACCAGAATAAGAGCCGAGGGTTGGTTCAACGCTCAGCTTTGGGAGCTAAAAAAACAATGCAAAAGATTTGAAAGAGAATGGAGAAAAAGCTACAAATTCTCCCTAAAAATCGCACACAAAGAATCCATAAGAAACTACCATCAACAGATAAAACTCAGTCAAGCGAGATTCTATGAGGAAAGAATAAATAACGCTCAAAACTCCTCAAAAGAGCTATTTAGAGTAATTAAAACTCTTTCCAAGGTTAACCCTTCCCCCAGCCCCATTGAAACTTCGTCAGAAAGATGTAATGAACTGGCCACATACTTTCTCACAAAAATCACTAATATCTATAGTAACTTCAGGAATGGTAGAAACTCTCCCCTAGAGGAGGAAGTAGATATAGAGTTAGCCTCTGAATTAAAGCTGATGCACTTCCCCCCTTTTGGAGCTCCAAGAAGCGATAGAACTTATAGATAAGGTGAAATCCGGCTCTCTGTTAGAGCCTGCCCCACCCAATATCCTTAAAACTGTCACCCAGGTCATTGCTCCTGAGTTAGTGGCAATACTGAACCAATCATTAGAATCAGGAGAAGTCCCAGGTACATGGAAACATGCAATAATAAAGCCACTTCTGAAGAAAGCCAACGCAGATCCAGGACAGTTAGGAAACTTTAGACCTATCTCCCTGCTACCATTTGCAGGCAAGTTGCTTGAAAACACATAAACAAGCATTTGTCTAATTTCCTCGAAAACAACGAGTGTCTACATCCCACCCAGATGGGCTTTCGAGCACAAAACAGCACAGAATCAGCGCTTCTGGTGGTGGTTGAAGAACTTAGGCAGAAGCTAGATATGGGGAACACAGCAGTGCTTCTTCTCCTGGATCTGAGCGCAGCCTTTGATACGGTTGATCACCGGATACTAGGTAAAAGGCTAGCAAATATTGGTATACAGGACAATGCTCTGAAATGGTTGCAATCTTTTCTGAGTAAGAGAACGTTCAAGGTTCAAGAAAACTCCACCCGTTCGGAAGTTATGAACCTAGAATGTGGGGTGCCCCAGGGATCAGCCCTAAGTCCGACCCTTTTTAATGTCTATATGGAACCCCTGGCAGACATTGTGCAAGAGTTTGGCATATCGATGACCTCTTACGCCGACGACACCCAATTAGTGATATCATTAGATCCAAGAAAGAGTGCAGATGGAGAGAAGCTCTCACCCTGTCTGCTAAAAATCAAGGAGTGGATGACAAAAAGCTGCCTAAAGCTAAATGGCAAAAAAACGGAGATCCTATACCAGGTAAACAAACTGACACCCAGCCCAACGATAGCATGGCCTGAGAGTCTAGGAAATCTACCTCTAGCAGCAGACACCATCAAAAGTCTAGGCTTCTGGTTAGAATCTGATCTGTCCATGCGGACTCAAGCTACCAAAACAGCAGACATCTGTTTTGGTCTATTAAGAAGTATCAGAAAAATCCTGGACAATCAATCAATCAATCAATCAATCATCGCATTTATATAGCGCGCTACTCACCCAGAGGGTCTCAAGGCGCTGGGGGAGGGGGGTCCGCTACTGCTCGAACAGCCAGGTCTTGAGTTGCTTCCTGAAGGCGAGGTGGTCCTGGGTCAGGCGGAGGTGGGTGGGTGGGGAGGGAGTTCCATGTCTTGGCGGCGAGGTAGGAGAAGGACCGTCCCCCTGTGGTGGCTCTTCGGATGCGGGGGACGGCGGCGAGGGCGTGGCTGGTCAATCGAAGCTGGCGTTTGGGAGTGTAGAAGTTGAGGCGGCTGTTGAGGTATCCTGGGCCTTGGTTGTGTAGGGCTTTGTGTGCGTGGGTGAGGAGACGGAAGGTGATTCTCTTGTTGACCGGGAGCCAGTGCAGGTCTCTCAGGTGTCCGGAGATGTGGCTGTGACGGGGGATGTCCAGGATGAGTCGTGCTGAGGCGTTCTGGATCCGCTGGAGTCTCTTCTGGAGTTTGGCGGTGGTTCCGATGTAGAGTGAGTTGCCGTAGTCCAGACGGCTGGTGACGAGGGCCTGGGTGACCGTCTTCCTGGTCTCGGTGGGGATCCACCGGAAGATCTTACGTAGCATGCCCAGGATGTTGAAGCACGATGAGGAGACGGCGTTGACTTGTCTGGTCATTGAGAGGGAGGAGTCCAGGATGAAGCCCAGGTTGCGTGCGTGGTCTGTTGGTTTGGGTGCGCTGCCTAGGGCGGGGGGCCACCAGGACTCGTCCCAAGCGGTGGGTGAGGATCCCAGGATGAGGACTTCCGTCTTGTCCGAGTTCAGTTTCAGGCGGCTGTTCTTCATCCATTCGGCTACCTCTTTCATCCCTTCGTGAAGGTTGGCTCTGGCGGTGGCGGGGTCGTTGGTGAGGGAGAGGATCAGCTGGGTGTCGTCGGCGACAGAGTGCCAATGAACTGAAGGAAGACAGTGATCCACTCCCTTGTCACATCTCTTATGGACTATGGAAATTCACTGTTCCTTGGAGCACCGAAAGATGTCATAAGAAAATTGCAGACAGTACAACATGCCGCAGCCAGATTACTAGGTAATAACCCTAATCAGGAGCTGGTTAAAAACAACTAGCTAAGCTTCACTGGCTCCCAATAGAGGCAAGAAGTAAATTCAAAACACTAATCACCACACATAGAGCTCTGCATGATAAAGGCCCAGGTAAAATCAAGAAACTCATTCGGCAATATATACAATCTAGACATCTTCGGTCCAGCGCAGCAAATCACCTGACACACACCAAGATGGGGGGGTAGAGCTTTCTCACATCTGGCTCCCAAACTTTGGAATTCCCTTCCGTCAGAATACAGGAAAACTGACAATGAGCTGCAGTTCAGAAAGCAAATAAAGACCTGGCTGTTCAAACTACATCTATGAGCTCCACACGCCTCGCTTGTAATTGATAACTAGCGCTGGAAAGCCCTAGGGCAGCCATGCACTCTATAAATCCTAATAATAATAATAATAATAAGTACCTCTCATTTTTGGGGGGGGGAGGGGAGGGTGGCAAGTGCACTCTATTTTCACTTTAACAAATTACCTTTCTAGAATGGATATCTACCATATCAGAACGGCAAGCCACCTTACATTACAACTAGGGCTCTTAGTATTCTGTTTTTATTCATTTTAAACATATAAATATATATATATATATGAAAATATATAAATATATATATATTTTTTTTCGAACAAAGAGGGCGGCACAACTGGATACTTTATGAAGCTTTAATCACACACAAACACCCCATCGATTTGGATTGATATATATATATATATATGTATATATTCACGCTCAAACTCCACCAATAATCCAGGACACTCACAGGCGGGTGCAGGTTAGCGGCCGTGGATAGCCGCGTCACATAACACTCAAATTCCTCATATTTCAAGAAGAAAAACCGCACTCTAGAGGGGCATTTTCAGCAGGCTTCTTTAATGTAAAGCAAACAGACGCGTTTCGGCTACAAGCCTTCGTCGGTGTTCACAGAACCACACGTGTGACAGGCTAATAAAGTTTTCATTATTCAGTAGCAATCAAAAAGGGACTAAACCTCCTTGTCAATTGTGGACGCCATCTTAAAGTGTATATCACAAACCGTAAACAACCGTTAAAATATGAACAATAGCGCTATTAGGACGTAAATTGGCATATCATTTACCACCTACAATCACAAAGGGTATAACAATTATGTTTGTATATCCTTTTACTAGATCAAGCCGAGAGAGAGAGACACACAGAAACACATTTATTTTCCTGTCTGTATTTATTTTTAAACACAGAAAAATACAGAGAGAAGTCCTTCTTTGGATGATTTGTTCTACTGTCAATTTTGAGTATTCGAGAGGTAAGGGGGAATAAAAAAGACAATATATTTCCCTATTAAGCTTGATTAAGGGCAGATCTACAGTTATGTATGCTATTCTACAATGCAAGTGTTTTCAGATAACGCTAATGCACTGTACACTGGTGAGACCTTTTGGACATTCAAATGCGAGAATACATTTATCAGTTAAATAAATGTGAAAAAACCCATTGCAGCGCTATTTATACGAAAAACACAAATCAAAACTGGATAAATACAGAAAAAAATAGCAAAAAATAAATATGGATAAATACAGACAGAAATGCCGAAAAAATATACCATAAAACCTGAGCCCAAATTACAACACATAGGCATGCATTTGTCTTGATGTAAACTTGCACAAGTCACAACACATGCATGTGCATAGGCAGTTCTCACGGAATGGCCTTTCTTTATTTAGAAAACCCTTTGTAAGATTTCCGGCCATCCAGTCACATGCATCACGATGCATGCATTCACTGTATGTCACCAATGAAAAAAAGCACTGGCAATGCCGAAATCTCTGTCTTTTAGAGCAGTGACTTATTGCTTTTGCCATTGTGTATCATTGGCAGGCAATGCATGGGCTTTCATGTAAGTGTCCTGCTTCAGAGATTCCCTTCGAGCACACATGTACCTTGCATTTTCACATTGCCTGTGACAGAAAATGAGCATAAACAGATTTACAAGCCCCTTGCGCCACTTTTACGCCGCAGTTGCGTCACTTTTGTGACGCAGCGGCAGCGCAAAAGATGCACCATGGTGCGGGGTATTTACAATGTGAAGCATCTCCCAGATGCGTCACGTTGTAAAGCCCTGCGCCAGAAGAGGAGTACCATCGCAGGCGCAGGAACGCCTCCCAAAAGTGGCTGAGTAAAATCTACAAGATTTCACTCAGTCACTTTTGGGCCCATGCTGCGTGAAAACCCTGCGCCTGCTTGAAGCAGGCGTATGGATCAATGCAGCATTGTGCACATAGGGCCCCCTGATCATTGCTGGAGCTGCATCGCCCTTGCGATGCAACTCCTGCAATGCGCCACTTTTACGGCACAGATGCGTCATATGGCCGGGATGCCCGTCACCCCCTCCCAACAAAATCCCCAAGGATGGGAAGTCGGACGCAGGCTTGAACTTTTGGAAGGCGGGCCGTATTTATTAAAATATGAAACAAAATTTAAAACATTAAATAAAAGTTTCATAATCATGTACAATTTTACATTTATCACATTTCGATGAAGACATGTTCTTTGGCTAACCTTAACAGATCTCTAATACAAAGGTTTCCTAGCCGAGTCTAACATCCTGCCAATGCATACATTCTAAATTAAAATTGTACATCCTAGCATTAAGGGCCAACAGCAAGGTCTTACCCGGTGTCAGATCCCTACTACCAAAACTCTCGCCCTCACGGTGTGAGTGGCGCATGCGCAGAGGACTCTACCCTCATTGCCAACTGTAATTTCCCTTGTCGTGGTGGGGGCCCCCTTTCCACTCGACGCCATCTTAAAGGTCGTCCGAGTTCCCGTGTGAGGTATCTGTAGGAAGGACAGCGTGGACTCCCCCCCCATCCCCACACTCTCTATCCGCCGTCGCGGATATCCGGCCCCCGAGAAATTAGTAGGAGGGGCATATAGCCGCCTCCTCCCCTGGGAGGGGCCTATGGCCGTCTCCCCTTAGGCAACCCATCCTTAGTGGGTGCCGCCTCCCCGTGGGAGGGGCCAATGGCCGCCTCCCCCGGGCGCTCCCATCCATTCTGGGTGGCGCCCCCTCTAGGGACCTTGAAATTACTGCTCACCGATCATGACCTTACCGCCACAGGCTGGATAGTTGACCGACTATCCGGCCCCCCCAACTCCTCCTAAAGGTCATGCTTCCTCAAACCCCTTAGCCATGCTATGAAGTCTCCTATGAGTAAATCATTCCCCTCCCGGGACAGGTGAACCCCATCATTCAGATACATGTGATCACCCCGAATACACCCATGAGGAATGCTATGCAACTGCGCAGAGCGAAACAATCTACCAATTTTATTGTTTACCCTCTTACCGAATGGTTCAGTGCTGACACCGAAAGGCCCCCCCTCCATACCTTCCTGGGAATCATGTGGGACCAGGCAATCGTGCACCCCGGGATTCTTTTCGCCAACCAGCTAACAGCAGACAAAACTTGTTCAAACAACACTCGTCTACCCAGTGTCACCAAGTCATTGCCCCCCAGGTGTACTATGACTACAGATGGTGGTGACCTTTGCCGCCCTAAGAGACCCTCAACAAATGACTCGAATTGGTCAACACAGAGCCCGCCCTTTCCATGGAAGGCCACTCTGTACCTGTATTCCCCAGCTGCGTGAGTCGCGTCACCTGCTTTGAATACGTCCCCGGCGCACCTCACGTATGAGTGGCCCACGACCCATACCACTCTCTCTCTAGACGGTGGTCCATGACCGCTGGTCTCCTGGTACTGGGTCGACTGCAAATTCCGCCCCGCGTGACAGGCTCGCGAAACTGTAATTAAAACAAAAGACAAGAAGCGTGAGTGCATGTCAATTGATCTTTACATGCGCAATCGCACATACTTTTGAAGCAATTCGAGGACCATCGCCCCAACTGTTTCACTTCGTCCGCACTCTGACCCCTGGTTGTAGCCTCAGTAGCAGCCCCTATCCAAAAGGAGTGGGTCCCAAAATCGCATGGGTCCATGCCCGCAGCAGCGATTGTCAGTGCTAGCACCCTCTGGAACTGAAACTTCGTCAGTGGGGTGCCATCCTTGTGCCTCAGCAAACTCCCCCCCCCATGTAGCCGCCTTTAATTCCTCTATAACATGACTGTTTAGAGGGTATTCATACATGGATGTCCGCCTCAAGGCTTAAGCTCAATGGTTCAAAAACTGAGCTCATGCTGTTGGGAAATAAAATTTCTTCTCTTCCAGCTGCCATGTGGCCAGCATGCTTAGGTTCTCTCCCACAACCCAAGACTGAATTGAAAAGCCTAGGTTTCTGGCTTGAACAAGACCTTTCCCTCAAAACGCAAGCGAAAAAGACAGCCGGTACTTGTGTGGGGTTACTGCGTTCCATCAGAAAGATCCTCCCTTTACTTCCAGAACCCTCTCGGAAATTGCTCGTTCAAGGTCTAGTCCTATCAAGACTAGACTATTGCAACGCTCTCTTTCTTGCTGCCCCGGAATCCACGATTAACATTCTTCAAAGAACACAGAATGCCGCAGCTAGGATTCTCACTGGGACCTCTCGCAGGGTCTCTGCCAAACCCGCCCTCAAGGCATTACATTGGCTGCCGATCCGCGAAAGGGTCAAATTTAAGGCCCTTTGCACGGCCCACAAAGCTTTGCAAAATCAAGGGCCTCCAATGCTAAAAGACATGATCTTTCCATACAGACCTAACAGGCCGCTGCGCTCAACTCAAGGTCATCTGGCCACGGTCCATAAAATCAGAAAAGCCCGGACTGGAGGACGCCGTTTTTCGGTCACTGTGGCCACCTCCTGGAATGCTTTGCCATTTCACCTCCGCTCTGAGCCCAATCTTCTGAAATTTCGTAGGCTCCTAAAAACTCACCTCTTCCCGCAATAACCTCTTTTCTCCCCGTCTTACCCCCTCAGTAGCTCTGCAATATCAGCGCTGGGACGCTTACGGGCAGCCATGCGCTATATAAATCCCAAATTTCATTTCATTTCATTTCATTTCATACACATTATCGGGCACGTGGGGGACCCTCGCGCGCGCTGCACAACACACTATTTCCCATAGCCCCTTGGTCGGTCTTGGACCTGGCTATCGTGACCACCATTGAATTCCCCTAATTTGGACGTGATCCCTGCACAAGCCTCCCTCAACGTCTTTCTTATTCCTTGCGACCAGTTCGCTCACCCGCATAGCCCCATGGATTGCTAATGCGAAAGCTGCCCGGAACAGAACTGCTTCGAATTGGGAGGAGCATGTCTCGTCTAGTTTCGCTATGAGTAGGGACAACCTATGTAAGCCAATCGGGCGCCTTTCATCTTGCTTGCGACCCTCGACGCGCTGCCAGCCGCGAAGGGCTTTTTTCACCAAAAAGGAACCGTTGGGTCTTTTATGCCATGCACCTGCGCCATGAATGAAATGGCCACCCTATGCCTATTGGCCGTTGCCGCTGATCGGTCTTCCCTGTGCAGTGCTACCAGGAACCCCAGGAAGGATTCCTCCTGACCCCAGCTCTGATTCCCTGTCGGACCCAAAAATGTGCAATAGGAACTAAACGCTCCTTCGTATGCCTTCCTTGTCCTGGGGGCTAAGCTTGCTGCCACGAGGTCTTGTAATCCGGGGCACCGATTAGCCAAAGTGCTTCGGGGAATGGTGCCGCCACTAGGTCCGCTGTAGGTAGATAACCCCTGAACGCCTGCATATGTGAACGAGAGAGTGCATCAGCCGCATGATTCAGTACACCCGGCACATGTTTCGCCCTGAACTGTACATTCAGTCTCATGCAAAGCAGCACAACTTCTTTCAACAATCTCCAGATCTATTTGCAGCGTGCTGCCTGTTGGTTAATGCATTCGACAACAGTCATATTATCAGACCAAAACACCACTGAGCGGTCTCTGAAATCGTCTGGCCATGCCATCAGAGCAACCAAAATGGGGAATAGCTCCAGGAACCCAATGTTACTTGTGAGACCGCTGGAGTGCCACCACACCGGCCATGTTTGCGCCGACCATAGATTACCAAAAATGGCGCCAAATCCCACGCTCCCCGCCGAGTCAGTCCACAGACCTAGCTCATCTGAAGATGCTGGCGGCTTGTTCCACACTACTCGACCGTTGAAGTCCGCCAGAAATGCCAACTAAATGCGCATATCCTGGCGAACCTCTGCAGACAGTCTCGTACGGTGGTGTCCTTCTTTGAGACCAATCATAGCTTGTGCAATTGAGCGTGAGAAGGGGCGGGCCATTGGTATCACTCTCAAGGCAAAGTTAAGCTGACCCACTGTTTGCTGCAACTGGTGCAGGGTCACTTTCTCCTTATCAAGGCATAGCTTCAAGGAAGCCCTAAACTTAGCCACCTTTCCCATCGGCAAACGGAAACATCCCTCCACAGAATCGAGCTCAATTCCCAGAAACTCCAGTGAAGTAGATGGTCCAACCGTCTTACCTGGTGCCAATGGGACTCCAAACTCCCTCATGAGGATGCAGAAGTCGTGCAGCGCCTGCGCACATTTCGTGTCGCCGGCTGCTCCCAAAAACAGGAAGTCATCGAGATAATGCATAACATGCCTATGCCCTGTGGCCTCGGTGAATGCCCACTCTAAAAAACAACTGAACATTTCAAAATAGGCACAAGAAATGGAGCAACCCATAGGCATGCATTTATCCATGTAATAACTCCCTTGGAATGCAAAACCTAGCAAACGCTGATCCTGCGGGTGTACCGGGAGCAACCGGAACGCCGACTCTATATCTGATTTCGCCATCCCCTGGGTCTTTCTCCGGGACAACCCCTAATGGGGAACAGATGAAATCCGCCACCGGTGGGCGATGAAAATGCCCTGCCACTCGCCCTAAGCTGACTTCTTTTGCAATTTTTCTCTCTACCGCACTTGGATTATGTTGCGCCGATAACTGGTTTTTACAAAAGGAGTCCCCTCGAAAATCCCCCGCCGGGATGTGGAAGCTGTGCAAGAATCCCTTCCTCAACACCCCAGCGGAGACATGATCAGGGTATTTGTTTAACCAAGGAGTCATAGCCATGAGATCAACCGGTGTAGGCAATTGGTCACAACGTTCTACCTTACTCCTGCTTGGACCCTCCCTTTCCTCCCGCCCCGTTATTTTTTGATCTACATGAACTCTCCGGGTGTGAGGAATTCCCACAGCCCGCACACACATGCTTGAACCTACATGTTCCTTGCGGTCTGTTACAGTTGCCTCGATTGAAGCCCCAACAGACCCCCCGCTTGCCGCCATTCCCGCCGGTTTTCGGCTGGTGATCGCCACCGGCGCCCGCTCGAAAGGGCACCGTGGGCTTTTGGTGGAAGACCCCCGACCCACTCCTGCCCGGTGAGGATGTACCTGCCACCCCCGGCAGGAGCTGCTTATGCCATGAGACCGAGTCGAGGCAGTCCCATGTCAGAGAGGCATCATATTCTTTCGCTTTTCGGAATTTCATGTCATAACCTTTCCATTCCTCTCCCTCATACATTGCATAAAAATCCATAATACGAGTTTGATAGCAAGACAGTTCAGTTAACACCTCGGGTTTACGTTCCCCCATAACTGCAGTAAAGATTGCAAAGGCCTTCGCCCAATTAGTTATCGTTTCATCCACCACGCTCGGGTGCCACAAATCTTTCTGGGTTTTAGCATATTCCATCTCGCGATGGTCAGTTAATAATGAAAACATATTGACATATTTGTCTCCCCATATTAACTCTTTTGTGGCCATAGGGATGTGCTGTGCCACCCTCTCCCGCCTTGAGGGTAATGAGCCCTCCCCCGCCATTGGCAAAGCGAGCTTACCCGGTTCGGTCGTTGTTCCCGCCGTTTTCTCGAGACCAACTGCAGGTCCTACCGGTGTCACCTGTGGGGAAACAAGAGGAAGATTCGCCTTTGCGGCATCTCTCGACTGCCGCAATTGCTGGATTAGTAGCTTGGCCTCTTCGGCCGTGTCTCCGGGCGCCTTGGCACCCCCTGCCTTTTTATTGAGCCATGCGGCCAACTGGGTGGCCAATTCAGGAGGCATATCTTCATTGTTAGCGGGGGTAATCACTACCGGGATCGGTTGACCAGCGTCTGGGATTGGTACCGGGTTGTCTGCCGGTGTTACTGGGGTGGCCAGGGGTACCTCTGGGACCGGAACCTCCCCTGAAACCACCCTCTTTTTGACCCGCTTCCCTCTACCCTCGGGGACGATTCCCAGCAAGGCCGGGCCTATTACCTTCTTAGGGTTACCAGGATTGTTCAGTGCAGCTAGTTGTTTTTTTACCTCCGCCAAACCTCGACCGATCGATGGGACTTGTCCGAGTTTCCGGTCCATGCAAGCCATCCGGTTCGACAACAGGTGTAGCACCTTATCCGTCTCGGAACCCTTTTCTGCTTTCTTGCCAGCCATGGTTTCGATTATCCGCTCCTAGACGATCAACGAGGTCCTGGACTCTTCGCCTTCGAATAACTGAAAGAGAAACACAAGAATTACAAGTTCTCAAAATTGCTGCTTGTTCCGTCGAGGGCTCACGAGCAACGAGTGGGTGCAGCCTTCAGAGCACAAGAACAAGAGGACGCTTCTTCGGATTCCCGCTCTATTTATTCTTCTGCGGGAGGGCGTGTACACTCCTCCGGTACGCCTACTGGGCGTGGTCATCGGTGTAGGTGTCTAGGACAACCCCTCCTGGGCCGAGACACGCCCCCCCGCCCAAAATGGTTTCCCGGGAGGATCGGGGCACCCAACCATACGTTCGGGGGGACCGAGTGGTCGCCCCTTTCCACGCGTCTTTGCCGTTTTTGCCTCATAGTGCGCCGCATTGCAAATGCAGCGCAAATTGGTGGCGGAGCTGCGGCGCACAATTACCTGCGCATCCCTGCCAATATGCAGGGATGCACCAGTAATTGTAAATCTGCCCGTAAAGTTGGTCAAAAAGATAAAAAAATAAAATGTCTGTTGATGCCATTGAGTGGATAGTTTCATGGACATGTATGTAATTTCACGGGTAAATTATGGAAGCAAAAATTAATATGGAATTCACTATCTAGCTTTTTTTTCTTCAGACGAGCAGTTCCCTATGCCTTGTTTACTCATCTTACCTAAGATGTAGGCGCTAGACCATGCATTCTCATATACTAAAACATCGTTTTACATTAATTGTTTTCTAGATGATGACTCAAATATCATTAGCATCAATATCTAACGACTTTACTGATAAGAACTGTCATTGAGAGGCGTTACTCAAAATCTTCTGTTTAAATACCACTTTTCTGCTATGTTATTTATGGAGATGTCTGAGACCTGACATTTATTCCTTGATGCGGTATGCTGCGTGAAATAAATACCATTAAACAATGGAAATGCGCGCCTTTGGAATGTGGACTCTGAATTATGCATGTGAAGTACAATTTGTAACACATTTATAAAACATGGTAGTTCCTAGAACACATGGCATGACTTAAAATATTAAAAGGAAACTATAATTTAAAAGAATGAAACCGCAAAATAATAAAGTGCCACAATGAAGCAGTTACAACATTATGACACAATTAAAAAGTCTGTAGCAAAGCAAAGAAACCCCATTTGAGTCAGGTCAAGCTTACCTACCTTCCAGTTGGTCATTAAGACCAATTATTTAATGACTTCAGAAAAGCTTGGAAACTAAAGGTTCAACCTTAGCATGAATCTTCAGGAAAAAATAATCAATCTGCTGCCATCTAAAGAATGAAATGCCGTGTGTTTTTTTCTGGTCTCAAGGTCAGGAAGGTGCTCACGGAGGACGTTGAACCATCTGCTAATTGTCGGAAGGGACCTGTGCGTACAATAAAAGAATATAGGAGGCCGGATAGAGGTGTGCCAACAGGTTGTTAATAATCTGACGCTAATAGCTCGGGTGATTTTCCAGGACATGTTCAAAGATATAGACGAAAGGGTCAGCACTCTAGCAGGGCTGCATAAACAGTCCCTGAGTTAACCAATTTATTGCCTAAATTACAGAGGGGAAACAACCTTTACAATACAGTCAGTACCGCGCATTATCACTACCACACAGTCATATGGCCGGGATGCCCGCCACCCCCTCCCAACACCAATTCCCCATGGGAGGAGACAGACACAAGTTTGAGCTTTTGGAAGGCGGGGGGGAGTTACCCCCCGGCCGTATTTATTAAAATATGAAACAAAATTTAAAACTTTCAATTAAAACGTTTCATACATTATGTACAATTTTACTTTCATTACATTTTGATGAAGACATGTTCTTTGGCTAACCTTAACAGATCTCTAATACAAAGGTTTCCTAGCCGAGTCTAGCATCCTGAAAATGCATACATTCTAAAATAAAATTGTACATCCTAGCATTAAGGGCCAACGGCAAGGTCTTAACCGGTGTCAGATCCCTACTACCAAACTCCCGCCCTCACGGTGTGAGTGACGCATGCGCAGAGGACTTTACCCTCGTTGCCAACTGTAACTTCCCTTGTCATGGGGGGCCCCTTTCACTCAACACCATTTTAAAGGTCGTCCAAGTTCCCGTGTGAGGTATCTGTAAGAAGGACAGCATGGACTCCCCCCTTCCCCACACTCTCTTCCGCCGGAGCGGATATCCGGCCCCCGGGAAATTCGTAGGAGGGGCATATAGCCGTCTCCCCCCTGGGAGGGGCCTATGGCCATCTCCCCCTAGGCGACCCATCCGTCGTGGGTGCCGCCTCCCCGTGGGAGGGGCCAATGGCCGCCTCCCCCCGGGCGCTCCCATCCATACTGGGTGGCGCCCCCCCTAGGGACCTTGAAATTACTGCTCACCGATCATGACCTTACCGCCCGACCAAAATAAATACGACAATTGTTTTACCTACTAAGGAAAGAAAATACGCCTAATCTGCAACAGCTTGACGATTCATCAACTTTTCATTTCTACAAAGGGAAAAAGTCCTACAGCACAAGACAATTTTTATTATGTGATACACTCCTTCACTTTTTCTACAAAGGAAAAAAGGCCTACACACATTTATTCAATCCAAGGCATACATCAATGATGTAAAATGTGACTGCATCTCTTTAATACATTCGAATATCACCAACAATTACTTTATTCAAACAAACATTGCAAGAAGGGGCTGGTGGGTGGGTCAAAATTGCTGCTTGTTCCGTCGAGGGCTCACGAGCAACGAGTGGTGCAGCCTTCAGAGCACTGGAACAAGAGGACGCTTCCTTGGATTCACGCTCTATTTATCTGTCTGCGGGAGGGCGGGGGCCCTCCTTGGGTACGCCCATCTGGGCGCGGTCTTCCGAGCGGGTGTCTAGGACAACCCCTTCAGGGCGGGAAGAGCGTGCTCCGGCTATGCCGCTTTGGGCATACCAGCCGAACCAGGCCCCCCCGCCCAAAACGGTCTCCCGGGGGGAGCGGGGCACCCATCCATACGTTCGGGGGGACCGAGTGGTCTTCCCTTTTTATATGGCCGGGATGCCCGCCACCCCCTCCCAACATCAATTCCCCATGGGAGGAGACAGACAGAAGTTTGAGCTTTTGGAAGGCGGGGGGGAGATACTCCCCCCGGCCGTATTTATTAAAATATGAAACAAAATTTAAAACTTTAAATTAAAACGTTTCATGAATTATGTACAATTTTACTTCCATTACATTTTGATGAAGACATGTTCTTTGGCTAACCTTAACAGATCTCTAATACAAAGGTTTCCTAGCCGAGTCTAGCATCCTGAAAATGCATAACATTCTAAAATAAAATTGTGCATCCTAGCATTAAGGGCCAACGGCAAGGTCTTAACCGGTGTCGGATCCCTACTACCAAACTCCCGCCCTCACAGGGCCCCCTTTCCCTCGACGCCATTTTAAAGGTCGTCCGAGTTCCTGTGTGAGGTATCTGTAAGAAGGACAGCGTGGACTCCCCCCCTTCCCCACACTCTCTTCCGCCGGAGCGGATATTCGCCCCCCGGGAAATTTGTAGGAGAGGCATATAGCCGTCTCCCCCCTGGGAGGGGCCTATGGCCGTCTCCCCCTAGGCGACCCACCCGTCGTGGGTGCCGCTTCCCCATGGGAGGGGCCACTTTACCCGCCTCCCCCCGGGCGCTCCCATCCATACTGTGTGACGCCCCCCTTAGGGACCTTGAAATTACTGCTCACCGATCAAGACCTTACCGCCACAGGCCGGATAGTTGACCGACTATCCGGCCCCCCCACACCTCCTAAAGGTCATGCCTCCTCAATCCCATTAGCCATGCTATGAAGTCTCCTATGAGTAAATCATTCCCCGCCCTGGACAGGTGAACCCCATCATTCAAGTAAAAGTGATCACCCCGAATACACCCATGGGGAATGCTTTATTGTTGACCCTCTTTACCGAGTGGTTCAACGCCGTCACAGAGAAACCCCCCCGCCAAACTCTCCTGGGGATCATGTGGGACCAGGCAAGTGTGCACCCCGGGAGCCTCTTAGCCAACCAGCTGACTGCCGACAAAATGTGTTCCACTAATACTCGTCTTCCCAGCCTTACCAAGTCATTGCCCCCCAAGTGCACTATGATTACAGATGGCGGTGACCTTTGCCGCCCTAAGAGACCCTCCACAAACGATTGAAATTGGTCAAAACAGAGGCCTCCCTTCCCGTGGAAGGTTACTCTGAACCCGTATTCCCCAGATGCGTGAGTCGCGTCACCTGCCTTGAATACGTCCCGGCGCGCCTCACGTATGAGTGGCCCATGACCCATACCACTTGCTCTCCAGTCGGTGATCCTCGACCGCTGGTCCTCTGGTGATGGGTTGATCCCAAATTCCGCCCCGCGTCACAGGCTTGCGAAACTGTAATTCAAACAAAAGACAACAAGCGTGAGTGCATTTCATCAGTCTTTTACAACATGTGCAGTCGCACATACCTCTTGAAACAGTTCGAGGACCAACGGCCTAACTGTTTTACTTCTTCCACACCCAGACCCCGAGCCGTAGCCTCAGTAGCGGCCCCCCCTATTCTGAATGAGTGGGTCCCAAAATCGCACGGGTTCAAGCCCGCCGCAGCAATCGTAAGTGCCGGCACCCTCTGAAATTGAAATTTCGTCAACGGGGTGCCATCCTTGTGTCTAAGCAGGCTCCCTCCCCATGTCGTCGGCCTCTGTGCCAGGTAGTCCTCTAAATACCTTATCGGACAACTGGGGCTCCCTCGAGCGCGCTGCACAACAACACTACTCCCTATAGCTTCCTGGTGTGTGTTGGACCTGGCTATCGAGATTAGCATAGAATCACCCCGTATTTGAACGTGATCCCCGCATAGGCCTCCCTCCATATCTTTCTTGTTCCTCGCCACAAGTTCACTAACCCGCATAGCCCCATGGAATGCCAAGGCGAAAGCCGCTCGGAACAGAACTACCTCGGAAGGGGAGGAGCATGTCTCATCCATTTTTGCTAGTAGCAGAGACAATCTCTCTAAACCAATCGGGTGCCTTGTATCTTGTCTGCGACCCTCCATGCATTGCCAACCGCGGAGCGCCTTCCTGACTAAAAAGGAACCCGTCGGGTCCCGTATTCCGTGTGGCTGTGCCATGATTGATATGGCCGCCCTATGTCTGTTGGCAGTTGCGGCTGATCGGCCTTCTCTATGAAGCGCCACTAAGAACCCCAGGAAGAATTCCTCCTGCCCCCAGCTATGTCTCCCTGCCGGCCCTAAAAAGGCGCAGTAAGGACGAAACGCTCCCTCATAGGCTTTCCTCATCCTGGGCGCTAAACTGGCTGCCACGAGGTCCTGTAATCCGGGGCACCGATCAGCCATAGTGCTTCGGGGAACGGTGCCGCCACTAGATCCGCTGTAGGTAGATAGCCCCTGAAAGCCTGCATGTGTGAACGAGAGAGTGCATCAGCTGCATTATTCAGTACACCTGGCACATGTTTTGCCCTGAACTGTACATTCAATCTCATGCAACGTAATACAATTTCTTTCAACAGTCTCAAGATCCACTTGCAGCGTGCTGCCTGCTGATTAATGCACTCGACCACTGTCATATTGTCAGACCAAAACACTACTGAGCGGTCCCTAAAATCTTCTGGCCATGCCAACAGAGCCACCCAACTGGGAAATAGCTCCAAGAACCCAATGTTACCTGTTAGGCCACTGGAGTGCCACCACGTCGGCCATAATTGCGCCGACCATCGGTTACCAAAGATTGCGCCAAATCCCACGCTCCCTGCTGAGTCGGTCCATAGACCCAATTCATCCGACGATGCTGGGGGTTTGGTCCACGCCACTCGACCGTTGAAGTCCGCCAGGAATGCCAACCAAATGCGCATATCCTGGCGAACCTCTGCAGACAGTCTCGTGCGGTGGTGTCCCTCCTTGAGGCCGGCCATAGCCTGTGCAATGGAACGTGAGAAGGGGCGAGCCATCGGTATCACTCTCAAGGCAAAGTTAAGCTGGCCCACTGTTTATTGTAACTGGTGCAGGGTCACTTTTTCTTTGCCCAGGCATTGTATTAAGGAAGCCCTGAACTTGGCCACCTTCTCCATTGGCAGACGGAAGCATCCCTCCACAGAATCAAGCTCAATTCCCAGAAACTCCAGTGAAGTAGATGGCCCCATCGTCTTACCTGGTGCCAATGGGACCCCAAACTCCTGCATGAGAATGCAGAAGTCCCGCAGTGCCTGTGCACATTTCGTAGTGCCTGCCGGCCCTAAGAACAGGAATTCGTCTAAATAGTGCATCACCTGTCTATGCCCAGTGGCCTCGGTGAACGCCCATTCTAAAAAACAGCTGAACATTTCAAAATAAGCACAAGAAATTGAGCAGCCCATGAGCATGCATTTATCCATGTAATACTTCCCTTGGAACGTAAATCCTAGCAAGCGCTGGTCTCGCGGGTGTACCGGGAGCAACCTGAATGCTGATTCGATGTCTGATTTCGCCATCAGAGCACCGGGGCCCAGGTGATTCAGTAGGTCAACGGCATCGTCGAACGATGCGTATCGAACTGAACAGACTTCCGGGCCAATGGCTTCATTCACCGAGGCCCCCCTCGGGCCGACAGATTGTGAATGAGTCTATACTCCCCTGGGTCTTTCTTCGGAACCACTCCTAGAGGTGAACACACGAAATCCGCCACTTTCGGGCATGGAAAAGGTCCTGCTACCTGTCACAAGCTGACCTCTTTAGTAATTTTCTTGGCTGCCACTGCCGGGTTGTGTTGAACAGATAGCTGATTCTTACAAAAGGGGCTCCCCCGAAAATTCCCCGCCGGGATGCTGAAGCCATATAAGGTAAACCATTCCTCAAAATCCCGGCGGATACATGATCAGGGTATTTGTTCAGCCAGGGAGTCAAAGCCATGATGTCGATGGGTGAAGATGATTGCTTCCAAAGCATCACATCAATCCTGCTTGGATCCCCCCTTTCCGCCTGAACTACCGCTCTTGGACCTACAGCTACTTTCCGGGTGTAAGGAGTTCCCACAGCCCGCACAAGCATGCCGGAACCTACCTGTTCCCTGGGGCCTGTTACAGTTACCTCTGTTGAAACCCCAACAAACCCCGCGCTTGCCCCCATTCCCGCCGGTCTTGGGCTGTGATTCCCCACCGGCGCTTGCTCGAAAGGGCTGCGCCGGCCTTTGTTGAACTGTCCCAGACCCGCTCCTGCCTGGCGAGGACGTACCCGCCGATCCAGGCAAGAGCTGTTTGTGCCATGACACCGTGTCGAGACAATCCCACGTTAAAGTTACATCAAACTCTTTAGATTTTCGAAAGTGAACATCATAACCTTTCCATTCATTCCCCCCGTACATTCTATGCTATGGTCTCGTCGACCCTAAATTCCTCCATCTTGGCCCGCCATACGCTGGGGTGCCATAAATCTTTCTGGGTCTTTGCGTACTCTATCTCACGATGGTCGGTCAACAGTGAAAACATATTAACATATTTGTCCCCCCATATCATTTCCTTCGTGGCCGCCGGGATGTGCTGGGCCAACCTTTCGCGCCTCGAAGGCACTGAACTCTCCCCTACCAATGGCAACGGGTTCTTACCGTGTTCAACCGCCGTGTCTGCTGTCTTTTCTCGGCCAACCGCCGTCACTCCCGTTGCCACCTGTGGGGGAATAGAAGGAACATTCGCCGTCCCGGCTTCTCTTGACTGCCGTAACTGCTCGATTATTAATCTGGCTTCCTCAGCCGGATCCCCCGCAGCCACTGCCCCCCTGTTTTCTTCTTGAGCCAGGGTAACACTGCCGCTAACTGAAGGGCCAGTTCTGGGGGCATCTGATCATCCTCAACTGGAGTTATTACAACGGGGATTGGCAAACCCACATCGGGACTTGGTACCAGGCTGTCCACCGGTGTGACTGGGCCTGCTGGGGGTACCTCTGGGACTGAGCCCTCCCCGGAACCCGCCCTCTTCTTACTACGTTTCCCCCTACCCTCTGGGGCGACTCCCGGCAAGGCCAGTCCTATCACCTTCTTAGGCCGCCCGAGAGGTTGTTCTGGGCTGCTATCTGCTTTTTAACCTCCACTAAGCCTCGACCGATCGAATCCACTTTACCCAGTCTTCGGTCCATCACCGCCATTCGGTTCGACAAAGTGCGTAGTATCTTCTCCAACTCGGAGCTCTTTCCCGCAATTTTGCCGGACATGACTTCGTTCACTCCGTTCAACTTGATCGACGAGGTCCTAGATCCTACACATGTCTGATACTGAAAGAGAAACAGCAAAGATTACAAGTTCTCAAAATTGCTGCTTGTTCCATCGAGGGCTCATGAGCAACGAGTGGTGCAGCCTTCAGAGCACTGGAACAAGAGGATGCTTCCTTGGATTCACGCTCTATTTATTTGTCTGCGGGAGGGCGGGGCCCTCCTTGGGTACGCCCATCTGGGCGCGGTCTTCCGAGCAGGTGTCTAGGATAACCCCTTCTGGGCGGGAAGGGCGTGCTCCGGCTACGCCGCTTTGGGCATACCAGCCTAACCACGCCCCCCGCCCAAAACGGTCTCCCTGGGGGAGCGGGGCACCCATCCATACGTTCGGGGGGACCGAGTGGTCTTCCCTTTCCATTACCACGCAATCCTTTTACCGCGCATTGCGTTTACCAGGAATATGCCTTTACAACAGATGCCTTTAGAATGAAAATGTAAGTGTATATCAAGTAAGTGAAAACCCATAAAAATATATATATATATATATATATATATATATATTGTAAGGATGCCGAAGCTATGGGCTCTATTTTTTGTCTTGTTGGAACTTTAACCAGGATTCTCCATTCCTGTCTAAGAGCCCGCCCTGCAGCGTTGGAGGCCCCCGGGAAAATGGAGCAACTCGAGTGTATATATATATATATATATATATATATATATATATATATATATATATATATATATATATATATATATATATATATATATATATATATATATATATATATATATATTACCTACTGGCGGTTGCCAGTAGGTATATATAGTTAGAATTTTCAGAAATCCCATAGGAAAAAAATCCTATGTTGAATAACTTTGGCGTTTGTGGATGAAATTGGTTGAAATTTTCAGGAAAATGGCACATTGTGTTTCTGAGCAAACCCTGAAAATTTGGGGGGGTTCGTCAAGGGGGGCTCGAGAAAAAAGGGGGGTCCCAAAACACGTTTTTCCCATTCATTTTTCCATAGGGCGGTTGGACTCACTTTTAGCTCGAACGGCTGAATGGATTTACACAAAACTTGGCAAAATTGTAGATATGGTTTGCCCGATGTGCCTTTGCTATGTCTCAATATATGTGCTCCAGTGGATTTTGAGAAATTAACGTTTTAAAAAATAGATATATCTGTGACAGCGCTCCGGTTAGCGCCCCGGTTCGCGTACCTGACGCGTAACAGAACTTCGCGAAGTGAAGCTGATTGGCTCTCCGGTGTCTGTCAACATTCTAAACAGTCCGGAACGGCCGCCATCTTGTCTCTCGGTAGGATCGAGAGACAAGAGGTGGAGAAAAACAAAGGGGGAAATTAATGAAAGGGGGCAAGGTAGACCCCTCCTGACCCCCTAGGAATGATGTGGGGGCTATTTAAGGGTCACGTGGGGCAAAAAATAAAAAAATACAAAAATTTGATTTTTCGCGGTAGAAGC
Source organism: Lissotriton vulgaris (assembly GCF_964263255.1). Taxonomy (NCBI): domain Eukaryota; kingdom Metazoa; phylum Chordata; class Amphibia; order Caudata; family Salamandridae; genus Lissotriton; species Lissotriton vulgaris. Next base: position 320,956,072 of record NC_141699.1, on the reverse strand, counting down.
GCTACCCGGTACGCGAACCGTAGCTCACCGGTAGCGTAACGGGAGTTCGCCATTTTGTGTTTCGGTCGAATTTAATCACAAGATGGAGGAAAAACAATGTGGGAAATGGGTATAAGGGGGCACGGGAGACGTATCCTGACCCCCTAGGTTTTCTAAGGGTGGCTGAGGAGGCTCATATATATATAAAAAAATGAATTTTTCACGCGGTTAGCTGCCGGTACGCGAACCGGGTAGCGAACCGGGAAGCGAACATAAGTGAAAATTAGTGAAAAAAGGTATATTCAAAATTTTTAAAGAGTAATTATAGTTAAGGTAGCTCTGAAAAGAGCTTTTGGGTTCTGTGTAAGTTCTAGGTACTTATAAGTAGGTACCAATACACAGTCTTAAATTTTGTATGAAAACTCTGTTTCCCTCATCTGAGAAGTGCACACCATCTTCTCTGTAGATATCTTGCATGTAGTAACGCAAGTTATTGTTGTAGATGGAGCCCATTCCATGGTCTCTCATGCAAGCTGAAACAGTCTTATTTACATGCTTCCTCGCTTTCTCAATTTGTGGACAAAATTGATTGGACCACCTCCATTTCTGTCTTTGGCATATATTTGAAAACACCAAGGCAGTTCGATGAAAAAGTGCCATCAATTGCTCAAAGGTGTCCTTTAAAAGCATTTCCAGACCTACCCTAGTCAAAGTGCCCAAATCACTTCCTCCACAGTGCACTATTATGAGGTCAGGGTTTGGCAAATGCAAAAAGGTTTTCACCAATGGTATCAATTGATGAGATCTCAACCCTCTCTGCCCAATCCATGTGATTTCCACATTTTGTAAATTGAGGTTGTGTAAATTTCTGTTATCAGCATACCTGTGAGCCCAGTGGATGTAACTATGTCCAAGAATCCAGACAGAAAACATGGTGAGAGGAGGTTCTGCTGCAGTCAGATGAAGTGTGGGAATGAAATGGCAGTTGAAACAGTAGGAGTTTGTAATGAAAAAAAAACTGTGGAGTTTCAGTGCTAATGATTCACTAGCAGTGATTGGTGGATTTTCATTTCTGAAAACAGAAAGTTAGGGTGCATGGATGTGTTCTTTGAAAGATGTAATTTGAATGGTTAAGAAAAAATGATTTTAAGAAACATTGCAGTGGATTAGCAGGTGTACTGAGAGTTCAGAGTTCATTTGAAACATTGTTGTGTGAACTTGTAAACATGAGAAGTCTATCAGGAGGTAGTTGCTATGGAAAAAGGGCAGAAAGGGCAGAGGGGGGAAGGGTGTTGATTTGAAAAAAGTGAGGGAAGAGTTTTGATTGGGTGACATGAGAGATATGTGTGATGAAATACAGCATTTCTGTGCCTTTGTTGGTTGCAGCCTCTGGAGTGCATACCCTTTGCTCTGCTAAAGAAAAATTGGTGTGTGTCTGAGACTGTTTTGAAATCCAAAAAGCATTTGCTAAGGTGAGAAAAAGTTCATTTAATTTAGATAGAGACTAGTATAGTTCATGGAGAAAATAAGGAAGCCAGCTGTGCATTTAAAATGTTGTTTTGTGTCAAGTGTTTTCATTATGTTTTCTAAAAAGATTTAGCTTCTTTGACAAATTATAATTATAGATAATGTGAAGTATTAGTACTGACAGGGTGTGCTTGTACATAGGAGCTGTGCTGTGTTTTCAAATTATGACCAGAAAATCGTTTTTTAAAAAATGAAATGCTTTTTACATTTATGAGGACAAAATGGTGTCTGCTTCCTTAAATACATATTTCACTTCCCACCATGAATATGGGAGAATAATTTGCTTGTTTGTTGGTTTAAAAACTCGTTTCTTGAAGTCATTTAGGTTTCACAATATGTGCTGCAAGAGTTACATAGTCAACATGGGGTATATTTACAAGGCTTATGAGCCACATTCACGTCATTTTCCCCACTTTAAAAGTGACTTTTAGGTGGTGCAAGGTCCTTGTAAATATACCCTCATGAGTGCTTGGCAAATTGTAGTCATTTTCCCCTGGTGCATGTGCCTTGTAAATACGCCCCTATGTGTGCTAGGCAATTTTAAGTCACTTCTCCCACGAATCTGGGAGACTAATTTGCTTACATGATGTGTTTAAAAATCTTGCTAAGGTGAGAAAAGATTCCTTTAATTTAGAAAGAGACTAGTATGCTTTTTGGAGAAAATAAAGAAGCCAGCTGTGCATTTAAAATGTTGTTTTGTGTCAAGTGTTTGCATTATGTTTTCCAAAAAGATTTTTCTTCTTTTACAAATTGTAATTGGAGATAATGTGAAGTATTAGTACTGACAAGGTGTGCTTGTACATAGAAGCTGTGCAGTTTTTTCAAATTATGACCAGAAAATCGTTTTTAAGAAAAAGGAATGCTTTTTAAATTTATGAGAATGTATGTACTTGCGATGTGTCTCCTGCAATGCGTCGCTTTTGCGGAACAGATGCATGACGCATCTGTGCCGTTTTTGCCCCATGGTGCTCCACATTGTAAATGTTAAAAGTGACGCATAAGTGGTGCAAGGGCCTTGTAAATACACCCCCATGTGTGCTTGGCCATTTTAAGTCACTTCTCCCTGGTGCAAGGGCCTTCTAAATACGCCGTCATGTGTGCTTGACCATTTCAAGTCACTTCCCCCTGGTGCAAGGGCCTTGTAAATACGCCCCCATGTGTGCTTGGCCATTTCAAGTCACTTCCCCCTGGTGCAAGGGCCTTGTAAATATGCCCCCATGTGTGCTTGGCCATTTCAAGTCACTTCCCCCCGGTTCAAGGGCCTTGTAAATACACCCTCATGTGTGCTTGGCCATTTCAAGTCACTTCCCCCTGGTGCAAGGGCCTTGTAAATACGCCCTCAGGTCTGCTTGGCAATTTTAAGTCACTTTCCCCTGGTGCAAGGGACTTGTAAATACGCCTCATGTCTGCTTGGCAATTTTAAGTCACTTCCCCCGGGTGCAAGGGCCTTGTAAATACGCCCTCATGTCTGCTTGGCAATTTTAAGTCACTTTCCCTCAAAACATGGAGTGTAGCCAATGTAAGTCTGCAATGCTGTCCACATTATTTATACTAAGATATGGTTAGTATGTCATTTTAATGTTCCAACGATGTAGGCCTGATGGAACAAAATTGACAACTTTAATTAAAAATGTTGTGGCTTCTCAGTTGTCAATATCAGGAAGGACTTTTCTAACTGCAGCAATTATATATCATGACGGTCTTCAACAACATCAGGACATTACGCAACTTATTTGAAGTCTGGAAACGGCTGGTCATTCTGCAATGATTCTGTTTTAACTTTCAAAAAAAGATTGCCTTTTCACCTTAAAAATTCTTACCTGGTATTCTTACAAACAAAATTTTAGGGAAGGAATCTCGGGATTTGCTCTGAGGAATTTCAGGAGGTTCTAATGGGTAGTACAGAGCGAAAACTGTTTGTTTTAATAAGCTAATTCAAGCAGCAGATCAAAACAAGGAGTAGAGGTAATGTAAGTCTGCAATGCTGTCCACATTATTTATAGAAACTTATGGGTGAAATGTGATTTTACAATTCCAACTATATAAACCGGATGAAAATAAGTTGTCAAGTCTAATTAAAAATGTTTTGGCTACACAGTCATCGATTTCAGGAAGAACATTTGTAACTGCAGCTATTATATGACATGATGGTCCTTTGACAACATCAGGATATTACACAGCTTATTTGAAATGTAAAAAAGGCTGGTCTTTCGGCAATGATTACCATTTGACTATGTAGCAATGTTGCCTTTTGACTTGTTTTCAGAAGTGAGAATTTAGGGTAGGTAACTGGACTATAATGATTCTAGGTGTTGATATAATTTAGTGTGCTGTTTTAAATTGCTTTGTATGTCACATTTTTGTTGAAACGATGGAGCTTTTCTTTCAGAAAGTGGCGGGCACAAAATAATAACAGCACAACAGAGTATAAGCTGTTCATAGAACATCCTTTGACGTCATGGAAAGTAAGTGTACTTTTAAGGAGTTCTGATTTCTGATTGGTTATATTCCCTAACTATATATGGTCTATAACGTATGGTTTGTTGTGATCAAGGCTGCCGTGTTGCAGCCGAAACGCGTTATGCTGGGGACAGAAGAACAATAAACCACCCTTGAATTGAAAATAAGCGCAGTATTTGTGGTCTGTACCTACATCAAGGAGTCGGTACCTTTGCCAAGGAGTAGGAGTTGGAACGGATATATATATAGGTGACTCTTTCTGCGTGATTAAAAGCTGCATATACCTCGAGGTCCGTGTCCGGAGTTTTCTTGCTGTGGTTGCGCAAGCGTGCGAGCTGGGAAACAGACGGTGCACAGGATATATATATATATATATATATACCTACTGGCAGTTGCCATTAGGTAGGTATAGTTAAGACCTATTTTCGATAGGAAATCTGCAACTTTCTATTTGGAATAACTTTGGCATGTGTTGACGAATCTTTGCATAATTTTTAAAACTGGTGGGGCGCTCCGGTCCGCTCCCATCCTGAAAGTCTTGTATTGATTCGTGAAGCGGGGGCTGAGAAAAGGGGGGTCCCAAAGCGTGTTTTCCCCATGCAATTTTCCATAGGTACCCTTCATCGTGGCTACAGCCCGAACGGCTGACCGGAATTACACAAAATTTGGCAAAGTTGTAGTCCTTGGTTCAGACTCGTGCCTTTTGCTTATTTGCTTATATGGTGTGAATCTGCTCAGTAGTTCCTGAGAAAATTACAATTAAAAGTACATATATATCTATGGCCTCGGTGGATGTGCGGATTATAAGCGGATCGTCCCGATCACGCGCAGAATGCTGATTGGCTGTCAAGTGGTTGTCAACATTCGAAACCAGTGTTGGCAGCCATTTTGTGCCTCGGTAGAAGCGAGGATCTAGAAATTAGTGGAACAAGGGTTTAAAACGTTTAAAAATGCTAGGTGAGAAATATTTTGCTTCCAGGCACAAAAAGATTTTTTTTTTTAAACGGAAAAATGTGCAGTGGGTGCATGGATCCGCCATAAAAAAATTACAACAAAGCGGGGCTCATGTATTTGTTTGAAAATTAGCTACATGGGAAGGAGAAATCCCGGGATCTAAAATATTGCATTTGAAGCGGGGGCCGAGGAAAACGGTGGGTCTCAAAACGTGCTTTCCCCATGCAATTTTCCATAGGAACCGTTTATCACGGCTACAGCCCGAACGGCTGAATGGCAAAGTGGTAGTCCTTGGTTCAGACTCGTGCCTTTTGCTCAAATGGTGAAAATCCATTCAGTAGTTCCTGACAAAATGACAATTAAAAATACATTTATATGACCTCGGTAGATCCACGCATCTTGCGCGCAATCTAAGCACACCGTCCCGATGACGCACTGAATGTTAATTGGCGTCAAGTGGTTGTTAACATTCGAAACCAGGAATTATGGGTAGGCAAGTGTTTAAAAGGTATAAAGGGGACATGTAAGAAATATTTTGATCCTCTTGACTTGCTTATGGGGTCCCACAAGGATCCGTAGGGCCCACCCCAAATTTATTTTGGGGGGAGAAAAACTGAGAAATGTGCGTTGGGTGTATGGATCCGCCGTAATAAAAATGAAGTGGGGGCTCCTGTTCTTGTTTAAGCATTAGCTACCTGGGAGGGCCAAATCCCGTGGCCAAAATTATTACATTTGATGGGGGTCCAGAGGGGCCCTGTATCCCCGGGACCGCCATTCCTCGGTGCTACAAAATAAATGGGTGCGGGAGCTCAAAGGTTCATTAAAGCATCAGGGATTACCACCTTCCAGGGTTTTTTTTTTATTTTGGGAAGGGGCCGCATGGTCTGCATTCTGGAGCAGTCGAAAGCCTTGGGAAACACCACCCTCCAGGAGCGGCTCCTGCTGTGTCTCATGGTGTCTCCGCGGGGACACTGCTGTTTGCTATGGCAGGGCCAGAGCCGAGGTTCCCGTTGTGTCATAGCAAACTTAAGTGCGTAAAATCATACCGCCCTATTTACTAGGTGACGCTAAGATGCATTAATGCATGTTAGCAGCTGGTTTGCTAAAGGCTCGCCTCGTATCTCCAATGAGTTGCAATGGAGGTATTGTCAGTGGGAAGGTAGGTGTTTCTATGACAATTTAAAAAGGAAGAGGGAGGTAAGACAATAGAGTTGTATTTACAAGGTGGCCCTGGATTTGAGGACCGATAGTAAAACTCTCACTAATTGCGGTTTATGTCGGACCCCAACACATGTTCTGAAGTAAACTTAAGCATGTTTAATATGCAATGTGGCAGATTTACAAGTTCCTTGCGTCACTATTGCATTACTTTTAACATGGGAAAAGTGATGCGAAAGTGGTGCAATGGGCTTGTAAATCTGCTACACAGTGTTCTGTCTTAGTTTGCTTTCCTTTCCGTCATTTAGAGGATCCTGGGCTTCTGTACAGCCCTTACCTTTCAACCCTACCCCCGAATTGGGGGGGGGGGGGGGGGGGGGGGGGAAGGAGGAAGGAGAGAGAGAGAGAGAGAGAGAGAGAGAGAGAGAGAGAGAGAGACTGAGAGAGAGACTGAGAGAGAGAGAGAGAGAGAGAGAGAGAGAGAGAGTGAGGAGAGAGAGAGAGAGAGAGATTGAGAGAGAGAGAGAGAGAGAGAGAGAGAGAGAGAGAGATTGAGATTGAGATTGAGATTGAGAGAGAGAGAGAGAGAGAGAGAGAGAGAGAGAGAGAGAGAGAGAGAGAGAGAGAGAGAGAGAGAGAGAGAGAGAGAGAGAGAGAGAGAGAGAGAGAGAGAGAGAGAGAGAGAGAGAGAGAGAGAGAGAGAGAGAGAGAGAGAGAGAGAGAGAGAGAGAGAGAGAGAGAGAGATGAGAGAGAGAGAGAGAGAGAGAGAGAGAGAGAGAGCAGAAAATCTTCGTAGCTCACCTTTTTGCCTCCGTCGTGTGTCCAAGCACGTGTTTCGATCATCACCTCTTCGTGGACAGGGCACCTTCTACATCATGCAGTCCCGCTCTGCCACCAAGAAGTCTCACATATGGTGCTGAGTCTTGATATCGCTATGGCTAAGGATATACTTGTACACCCACCTTCCATCACAGGTTCCTCACCCGGTCAGTCTTTACGGTACCACTAACTCAGTGACCAAAGAGGCCACGCACGTGGTGGTGGGCCAATTGTTCGCTAGTTCGGACCTACATGAGGCATCTGAACCACTAGGACGGGCAATCATAGCGCTTGCAATGGAAGCAACTCTAAAATGGCAGAGAGCATGTGTGTAGGGTCATGTGTGTAGTGACATATGTGCTGGGTGGGTGTGGTGTGGGTGTATACCAGCCATGAGGGAGTGTTTGTGTGCCGATGTGACAACTAGAACTGGAAGAAAGAAACCACGACAATGGAAATCTGGCCATGGTGGTACCGTTGTTGTGTTTTCCTGGTTGCGTAAGTGGAGTGGGCTGGCCTAACATATGCCAGTGCTCCGCGAGGCTGTGAACGATGACTCTGGAGTAGGCGTGGGCGGAAAATCCGTTCCGCTCGCGGATTTTGCGGATTTTCGGGAAATCCGCAATCCGCGAGATTTGCGAATTTCCCGCAAAATCCGCAAATCCGCGAGCAGCGGATTTTGCTCGCACTGTTCGCGTGAGTTCGCGCCCCGCGAATAAGTGCAAAATTGCAGAAATACGATCTTAGCAAAACTGAAAGTAACTACTTACCAGGTTCAAAAGTTCAGGCTCATCATTAGTAGCCATTTCCTGGAGTGCTTCCTGAGGGGCCCCTCCAGAGTTCAGTTGCCAGTTGAAACTAGTATGTGACCCTGCTCTGAACCTCAGAATAGTTACACATATGCCACAAAGGTCCTGAATTACAGCTAAGGGAGACAAGCAGGAGCCAGGCTGGAAGTTAAAATCCATTAATCAGCCCCTAATTCATTATTGTCAGTTGGGGCAGGGCAGGTGTTGTAACTAATTTTGCAACAATGAAAGCACTTAGCAAGTGCAAAAGATCACTAATCAGGGCGCACTAAGGAAGCAGGTGCCAGCTAAAAAAATATTCTGTGACACATGAATCAGCCCCAAATTAATTCAGGTCACTTGAGGCAGGGAAGGTGTGCTTTGCTTTGCCGAAAATAATGTACACTGGACAACCAGAGGGTGTGGTGATGAAACAGAGGGTGGCATGGGTGGGCCAGAGGGTGGCATGAGTAGTCAGAGAGTGGCAGTGGTGACAGAGAGTGGCAGTGATGAAGAAGAGTGTCCCAAACAGGCTGGACACGTAGAAACAACAAGTTCGCGAAACTTGCGACCCGACAGGTAAGTTCGCAATTTGCGAAAGTGTACAAAACCCTCGCGAACTGGCAGAAACACGGGCGAACACAAAAAAAAAAAAAATCCGCAAATTCGCGGGAATTCGCGGATTTTGCGGATTGCGAATCCGCAAATCCGCAAAATTCGCGAACGCGAGATCCGCAAAATTCGCTCATGCTTACTCTGGAGCTATGGGCGTTGTTCCGTCGTGAGCTATATGAGAAATCAACTGATTCGGGTGTCTGTGTTGTAGTGCTGCCGTTACCCGGGTCTTACACATAAATGTGTAATTATGTCTGTAAAGTCCTACAATGAGACTAACATTAAAGGTACAGGGTATCACTTACCCTATATTCACTCATAGTTGCACACATAAAAGATGGTGGACATGACGTATTTCTGCTAATATGAATGTTGTACATTCAGTGGAGTGTTGTAGCTGTAGTAATACATGGGTGTGAAAGGTTTAAGTTGCAGTTTTTGGCACATGAAGAACATATAATATATATACGTATGTGGTTATTCAGGCATAAAGTCGAACTTAATGCTGGAAATCAGTGTTCGAGGCTCGGAGTTGCGTTCACATCCTGTTATTGTAGAGTAATGACGTGATCTACCCGTGCCTGAAAATGTACTGTAAATACGGTGCTCATGTAAATTGCTGATATAGTTTTGGGTTGACTTTGTGCTATATAAATATGCTAAAAAAATGGAGGAATAGCCCACACTTACTGTCAGAGGTAATTTTATTATTTATTTTATTTATTGAATTTGTATTGCGCACAGCTACCCAAGAAGGGTTTCCCGGCGCAGGAGCAAACAAAGAGAGAGAGCTCGCAGGTCCTGAGGATGATCTATTGATCAAACAACCAAGTTTTCAGGTTTCTGCGGAAGCGGAAATAGTCTGTTTCTTTATGTAAACTCACAGGGAGTGTATTCCAAATGGACGGGCCCTGGTATGAAAAGGATCTTCCACCTATTCTAGACCGTTTGAACCTAGGCACAAATAAATTACCTAGAGCTTCGGAACTTAAACATCGGGATGGTTTGTAGGGGTGGACTTGGGCCTTAAGGTATTGAGGGGCTGTGCTAGTTTGATTTTGAACATATTGCTCAGGGCTTTAAACTTAATCTGGGTCTCCACCCTGAGCCAATGTAAATCTCAGAGGTACCCAGAGATGCTAAAGGTCTTAGGGATTTTGCAGAGTAGCCTTGCAGCTGAGTTTTGAATTAGCTGCAGTCTCCGTACCACGACTTAATTTGACCCCAGGTAAAGGATGTTGCCGTAATCTAGTCTGGACATGATTAATGCATGTACTACAGTTTTTTGAGTGCAGCCTGGTAACATCCATAGTATTTTCTGTAGCCATTTCAGAATGGTGAAGCATTGTGCCGTCACTTTGACTGTATGTTGGTGCATAGACAATGTGACACCAAGGTTCCGAACGTGACTGTTTTGGGAGGTTACCCATTTGTGCTGGCCAGTGTTAAAGCTGCCAAAGATCTTTCTGTTTGCCCCAAATGAGGACCTCCGTCTTCTCCCCATTTAATTTCAACTGATTGCGAGTTATCCAATTGGAGATATTGCTAAGGCCTAATTTGAGATTAGAGTGTTCCTGGGGATTGGAGTTTGTGAGGGAGATGATAATTTGTGAATCGTCTGCATACGAAAATAAAGTTAGTCCAGCTTGGTCAGCTAAGTCCGCTAGAGGTCTGACATAAATATTAAACAGTAGTGGGATGATTATTGATCCCTGAGGTACTCCGTGAGGTGCAGTGTAGGTTTGGGAGCGGGATGTGTTAGACATGATTTGGAAAGTGTGACTGTTCAGGAAAGAAATAATCTAATCAAGGGCTGACCCGCCAATTCCAGAGATTTTTAACGTATGCACTAGCCATTTATTTGAGAAGGTGTTGTACGCCGCACTGAGTTCCAACAGAATGGTATGTTAATGTTATGTTAATGGGTGTCTTATATAGCGCACAGCTACTCCAAGGAGTGTCCAGGCGCTTTCTGACCCATGGCTGAAAAGAGAGATAAGGAAACAGGGGACATACCAGTTATTGATTATAAAGCCAGGTTTTCAAGGCCTTTCTAAAGGCCAGCAGATTGGGAGTGCGGCGCAGATTGACGGGAAGGGAGTTCCACAGTTTAGGGGCGAGATGTTTAAACGAGCGTCCACCCATCCTGACTTTCCTAATGGGTGGAACAGTTGCCAGGCCGAGAAATTCAGATCTGAGAGATCGAGTGGGCTTATAGAGTGAAAGCCGTTTCTGAATGTGGTAGGCACCTACTGAGTGGAGTGCCTTATGGGCCAATGTAAGAGCCTTAAATGTAATCTGCTTCCTGACAGGAAGCCAGTGAAGGGAAAGAAGCAACTCCGATGCCCTAGCATGGCGGGGTAGGCCAAAAATGGCCCTTGCCGCGGAGTTCTGGACTACCTGAAGTTTGTGCAGGAGGTAGTCTGGCAAATCAAGGGAGAGGTCATTGGAGTAGTCGAGCCTGGAACAAATTAAAGCCTGTACCTTCAGCTTCCTGTGGACCAAAGTAAGCAGAGGCAGGAATTTGTGCAGCATTTTTAACAGACCAAAACATGTGCTGGTGAGACCTGTAATTTGGGATTTCAGTGAAAGGGTGTTGTCAATTTTAATCCCAAGGTTTTTAGCAACCGTGGAAGAAGAAGAAGGGGGTGACATACTCACTGGCCACCATTCCTGCCAAGACGGGTCTACCTGCCAGCCAAAGCAGAGCACCTCCGATTTGTCGGCGTTGCACTTGAGGCTGCTTCGCTGAAACCAGTCGAAGACAGCCCCAAGGCAACCGCGGATGCTCTCCCCATCGAACTCCGTACCTTTTTTACAGGTGAAGAGAAGCTGGGTGTCGTCAGCGTATGATATGATCTGGGCACCCAGAGACTCCCCCAGTACCGCCAGTGGAGTCATAAAGATGTTAAAGAGGGTAGGGCTAAGCACCGACCCTTGTGGGACTCCAACATCCATCAGCGGCACCTCGGCAGAGTACGGGGGGCCCAGACCACTTGTCGACGACCCGCTAGGTAAGATCTCAGCCAGCTCAACACCGTCCCTCTGAGACCGATCTCGTAAAGTCTCCTCAAGAGGGCCTCATGAGGGACGGTGTCGAAGGCCGCCGACAGATCCAACATCACCAGCATAGCTCTTCCGCCTGAGTCGAGAGCTTCCTTGATGGCTTCATTTACTTCCAATAGAGCGGTCTCAGTGCTCAAATTGGAGCGGATGCCTGACTGGGTAGGGTGGAGTAACCCATGGTCTTCCAGGAAGGAGGAGAGCACAGAGTGGACGTGCTTCTCGACGATCTTAGCTAAACTAGGCAGGAGAGATATGGGTCTGTAGTTAGCATGTTTCTCCGGATCAAGGCCAGGTTTTTTCAAGAGTGGAACAACCATTGTCTTCTTCCAGGCCGGTGGGACAGTGCCACTTGTCAAAGACAGATTAAGAACAGGATTAATTGATGAGTTCAGAATCTTGGCGTTGCTAGCTAGAAAGGTCGCCAGACAGGGGTCCAATGGAGAGCCTGATTTGATCCTAAGTAGGAGATCCAGAGAAATAGATTCCGATAGAACTGGAAACTCCGATAAAACGGGGCAGGAATCAGATGAAGAGGACGATGGATTGCAATCGGTGAGAGATGAGCTGGGAACAGAGGGAGGAAAAGATTCTTGAATCAGTTTGATTTTAGTCGTGAAGAAAATAGCCAGCTCCTTTACCCAAGGTTCAGAAAACTTGTGCTGAACTGTGCTGGATTTGGGAGAGACAAACTCCTTAACGATAGTAAAGATTTCTTTACAGGAGTTTGATGCTGACTCAATTCTGTTGGCAAAATAGTTCTTTTTTGCCTCCAGAATATCGGCATGATAGGACTTGATGGATGATTTGTAGGCGGACTTGGCTTCCGCATCGTATTGCTTCCGCCAGAGTCTTTCGGCTAACTTGCAGTTACGCCGAGCCAAAGCAAGTGACTCTGAGAACCAAGGAGCCGAGCTACGCTTGGTAGAAGAACGAGGCGTAGAAAGTGGAGCAAGATCATCAAGCCTCTCAGTCAGCCATTTCTGAAACGTATCAAGGTCCCTCTCCAGATGACCAGATAGAATGCAGGGATGTTCCTGATACGCTTGAGCAAGGCTTTCGGGAGTGATTTTATGATAAGGCCTACTGGGGTGCCTAAGATGGTTAGAGTTTGTGCAGGATGATTTACTTCAGCCCTGAATTAGAAAACTGATCAAAGAGTGGTCAGACCAGAGAACAGGGATGGAACAGGTCGTAATAAGGGGAATGGTGGAAAACACTTGATCCAGAGTGTGACCCTTGTCATGAGTCGCACTCGAGATGTAAGGAGTTAGACCTAGAGGGGCGGTGATGTCATTGATTTTGATAGCTTCACTGTCTAACTCGACATCCATGTGGATGTTAAAATCCCCTAGCACTATACAGTGTTCAACCTTCAGGCAGAGAGTGGTGACAGCTGATTAAAACTCATCAAAGAAAGAACCCCGCAGGCCAGGAGGTCTATAAATCAGGAGCCCAGAAAACGATTGGTGAGGGGACAGAGTGATGGAAAAGGCGAGGGATTCGCAACCAGAAATAGGCAAGGATGGTATGATTGCACAAGCGAAAGATCTTTGAACTACAAGTGCGACTCCACCACCCTTACCCAGTGCCCTATCCTGTCTGTGAAGTATATAGTCAGAAGGAATGGCTGCCGCGATATCTGGGTTAGAAGACTCATTGAGCCAAGTTTCCGTGAGCATAAGACATAGTGGTTTTTCGGATGTTAGCAGCTCAAAAATGTCTAAGGCGTGCCTGTGCAGAGAGCGGGTGTTGAGTAATAGGCACTTGAAGTTGTTAATGGGGAGTATATGGGGCCCTTCAGAAGCCCGATATATGTTAGGGTACCACCCACAACCAGGACAGCAGCATTTACCGTTATATCGGCCAGGGAAAACATGCAGACAGGTGGCAATATTAGTCTTGAAAGATAGTAGGTCCGCTGCGGTGTAAGTAAGCCTGGAGCCAGCGCCCCCGCTGCGCCATTTGCTGCCGTGACGCGGATGGGCGCAGACGGGCAGGACTCTGGCACGACTCCGGCGCAGGTCCGGCGCGTCCGCTGTACACGTCCGCTGCGCGGAGACATCCCTATCCGTTTTTAAAGCGCTGCTAGAGCGCGTCCCCAGCCCAACCCACACCCAATATGGCGGCCAAAAAACGAAGGACACAGCCCTTGGCGTCAGCACTCAGCCGAGAGCTGGAGGAAGGCAAAGGGAGGGGGGGAATAAGCACAGAGCGCCAAGGAGAGCTAGGAAGTCCCACACACTTAGTAAAATCAAGTCTGTCGAACGAACAGCAGAAGTCTTTTAAAATAGTGCAAAATAGCAAAGTATAGAGGGAGACCTCCCGGCTTCCGCCTCAGGAGGGAAAAGCAGCTTAGACAGAGAATCACACGCTAGATCCTGCGAGTCCCTTTTAAAGCGCTGCTAGAGCGCGTCACCAGCCCGACCCACACCCAATATGGCGGCCAAAAAACAAAGGACACAGCCCTCGGCGTCAACACTCAGCCGAAAGCTGGAGGAAGGCAAAGGGAGGGGGGGAATAAGCACAGAGCGCCAAGGAGCGCTAGGAAGTCCCACACACTTAGTAAAATCAAGTCTGTCGAACGAACAGCAGAAGTCTTTTAAAATAGTGCAAAATAGCAAAGTATCGAGGGAAACCTCCCGGCTTCGGCCTGAGGAGGGAAAAGCAGCTTAGTCAGAGAATCACACGCTAGATCCTGCGAGTCCCTTTTAAAGCGCTTCTAGAGCGCGTCACCAGCCCAACCCACACCCAATATGGCGGCCAAAAATCGAAGGACACAGCCCTCGGCGTCAACACTCAGCCGAGAGCTGGAGGAAGGCAAAGGGAGGGGGGGAATAAGCACAGAGCGCCAAGGAGCGCTAGGAAGTCCCACACACTTAGTAAAATCAAGTCTGTCGAACGAACAGCAGAAGTCTTTTAAAATAGTGCAAAATTGCAAAGTATAGAGGGAGACCTCCCGGCTTCCGCCTCAGTAGGGAAAAGCAGCTTAGTCAGAGAATCAGTGCGATGGTCTGGCCTTCATCTAGAAGTTGACGGAGAAATGTTGTCTCAGTCGAGTAGCCAGATCGAAAACCGGATTGAGAAGGGTGAAGAGAGTTGTTGTTCTCAGCGAAGTGCGATAGTGAAGTGTGGACATGTCTTTCAAGAATTTTGGAAAAAGTTGGTAAAAGAGAAATAGGTCTATAATTTTTCAATAACTCGGGGTCCGCTGTAGGCTTTTTTAAAAGTAAAAGGGAAGTAAGATGGTAAGATGGTTGTTTACGCTATTTACAGCACAATATAATGTGGTAGGGCACTAGAGCAGCATTTTACAAACATAATAAATACACAGATACAGATAGATAGTTGAAGTGCGTACGGGCACGTGTGCTGGACTGCATTTTATTACGTTGCTGTTGGTAACAAGTAGAATAGTAATCATGATATCATACATAGATATTCAATCGTAAACGGTTTATGACTTCTGATGTACAAAGGTAGGAGCACGACATGTGAAATAATACACAGAAGATTCTATCGTAAATGGTTCATTAGTTGTGGTGCAAGATAGGGTCGTTTATGTGGAACCTGCAATGATGCGTGGTCCAGGCAGAACGCACTGGCAAGAATGTCTTTTGGCAACTGAATTTTGCCTTATTAAAACCACGTGGCAATTATTTATGGTGCACTGAGTTAGTGGTACCTCTGGTGCTTAGCGTGTGCTCACAATGCGATGATGTGTGGTTCGAGCGGTCTGTACTCAAAGCAATGACTGTTGCATACTGGACTGCATGAACTTTCAGGGGAAAAAAAAACTACCATCAATGGTTGTTAATTGCTCTGCAAACTAGGTCATAGTCAAGTTGTGACCCGTGGTGTTCGCAGTGTAGACTACCATTGAGTGTGTCTTTGCACTTACAGCGTGAGTTTTGTTTTTGTTTTTCAACTAAACCTAGGACTGATATAAAAGAAGTTTTTGAAGGAAGGCTACTAAAGGGATATTGTATAGGGTTTGATAGACGTTATACTTAGTTTGGTACTGCACTGTATAAGTAATGAATGAAGAGTCAGTTCTTCCTGAATATGGGCACGTGGCAATGAATTATGGTGTACTGAGTTAGTAGAACCTTTGGGACTGAGCGTGTACGTACCCTGTGATGATGCGTGGTCCGGGCACGGCGCACTGGGGGTAATGTTTTTTGACTACTGAATTTGCACTAATAAAGCCTTGTGGCAAATATTTATGGTGTACTGAGTTAGTGGTACTTCTGGTGTTCAGCGTGTGCTTAATCTGCGATGATGCGTTGTCTGAACGGGATGCACTCAAAGCATTGACTTTTGCATACTGGACTGCATGTACTTTGAGGGAAAAAAACAAACCATTGTTGGATATCAATTCTTCAGCAACAAAATGATCAGAATCATATGATTCTTCTAGGGGTGTAGCCATTTTTCTCTCCAAAAAAGAAATTCAGGTTTCCAACGAAGAAAAAGTGAGGTTCTAATTGTGACCTCTGCTGTCTGCAGGGTAGACTGTCATTAAGTGTGCCTTTGCACTTGCAGCGTTAATTTTATTATTCAACTACATCTATAAGTGATGTAAAAGAAGTTCTTAAAGGAAGCATACTAAAGGGATATTTTATAGGGTTCGATAAATGTTATACTTAGTTTGGTATCATACTCTGCAAATGGAAAGGGAAGGCCACTCGGTCCCCCCGAACGTATGGATGGGTGCCCCGATCCCCCCGGGAAACCATTGTGGGCAGGGGGCGTGGTTCGGCTGGTATGCCCAAAGCGGCGTGGCCGGAGCACGCCCTTCCTGCCCAGAAGGGGTTGTCCTAGACACCCGCCCGGAAGTCCGCGCACGGATGGGCGTACCCAGGGAGGGCTCCCGCCCTCCCACGAACGGATAAATAGAGTGGGAATCCAATGAAGCTTCCTCTTGTTCCAGTGCTCGGAAGGCTGCACCACTCGTTGCTCGTGAGCCCTCGACGGAACAAGCAGCAATTTTGAGAACTTGTACTCTTTTTTGTTTCTCTTTCAGTGCCAGCCTTACAGATCGAGTTGGGCGGAGTAACCAGGATATGTCTGGCAAGAAAGCAGGATAGAGGTCAGAGATTGAGAAGATGCTACGCACCCTTGTGAACCGAGTAGCGGCGATGGACCGGAGGATGGGTAAAGTGGATTCGATCGGTCGGGGCTTAGCAGAGGTTAAGAAGCAGATAGCAGCGCAGAGCAACCTCTCAGGGTGGCCTAAGAAAGTGATAGGACCGGCCTTGCCGGACGTCGCCCCAGAGGGTAAGGGGAAGCGTAATAAGAGGAGGGCGGGTTCCAGGGAGGGCCCTGCCCCAGAGGTGCCCCCAGCAAGCCCTGGTGCAATCAACCCAGTCGCACCGGTGGATAGCCCGGTACCAGGTCCGGACGTGTGTTTACCAATCCCCGTGGTGATAACGCCAGTTGAGGATGATCAGATGCCCCCGGAACTGGCCCTTCAGTTAGCAGCAGTGTTACCTTGGCTAAAGAAGAAAGCAGAGGGGGCAGTGGCTGCGGGGGATCCGGCCGAGGAAGCCAGAATAATAATTGAGCAGTTACGGCAGTCAAGGGAAGCCGGGATGGCGAATGTTCCATATATTCCCCCGGGGGCCGGATAGTCGGTCAACTATCCGGCCTGTGGCGGTAAGGTCATGATCGGTGAGCAGTGATTTCAAGGTCCCTAGGGGGGGCGCCACCCAGTACGGATGGGAGCGCCCGGGGGGAGGCGGCCATTGGCCCCTCCCACGGGGTAGCGGCACCCACTACGGATGGGTCGCCTAGGGGGAGACGGCCATAGGCCCCTCCCAGGGGGGAGACGGCTATATGCCCCTCCTACGAATTTCCCGGGGGCCGGATATCCGCTCCGGAGGAAGAGAGTGAGGGAAAGGGGGGGAGTCCACGCTGTCCTTCTTACGGATACCTCACACGGGAACTCAGACGACCTTTAAGATGGCGTCGAGTGAAAGGGGGCCCCCACGACAAGGGAAGTTACAGTTGGCAACGAGGGTAAAGTCCTCTGCGCATGCGCCACTCACACCGTGAGGGCGGGAATTTGGTAGTAGGGATCTGACACCGGTTAAGACCTTGCCGTTGGCCCCTAATGCTAGGATGCACAATTTTATTTTAGAATGTTATGCATTTTCAGGATGCTAGACTCGGCTAGGAAACCTTTGTATTAGAGATCTGTTAAGGTTAGCCAAAGAACATGTCTTCATCAAAATGTAATGGAAGTAAAATTGTACATAATTCATGAAACGTTTTAATTTAAAGTTTTAAATTTTGTTTCATATTTTAATAAATACGGCCGGGGGGGGTAACTTCCCCTCCGCCTTCCAAAAGCTCAAACTTGTGTCTGTCTCCTCCCATGGGGAATTGGTGTTGGGAGGGGGTGGCGGGCATCCCGGCCCATATGGAAAGGAAAGACCACTCGGTCCCCCCGAACGTATGGATGGGTGCCCCGATCCCTCCGGGAAACCATTGTGGGCGGGGGGCGTGGTTCGGCTGGTATGCCAAAAGCGGCGTAGCCAGAGCACGCCCTTCCCGCCCAGAAGGGGTTTTCCTAGACACCCGCCCGGAAGTCCGCGCACGGATGGGCGTACCCGAGGAGGGCTCCCGCCCACCCACAGATGGATAAATAGAGCGGGAATCCAATGAAGCTTCCTCTTGTTCCAGTGCTCAGAAGGCTGCACCACTCGTTGCTCGTGAGCCCTCGACGGAACAAGCAGCAATTTTGACCCACCCACCAGCCTCTTTTGCAATGTTTGTTTGAATAAAGTAATTGTTGGTGATATTCGAATGTGTTTAAGGATACAGTCACATTTTACAGCATTGATGTATGCCTTTGATTGAATAAATGTTTGTAGGCCTTTTTTCCTTTGTAGAAAAATGGAGGAATGTATCAAATAATAAAAATTGTCTTGTGCTTTAGGACTTTTTTCCCTTTGTAGCAATGTGAAAGTTGATGAATTGTCAAGCTGTGGCAGATTAGGCGTATTTTCTTTCCTTAGTAGGTAAAACAAATGTCATATTTATTTTGGTCGGGCAGTAAGGTCATGATCGGTGAGCAGTGATTTCAAGGTCCCTAGGGGGGGCGCCACCCAGTACGGATGGGAGCGCCCGGGGGAGGCGGCCATTGGCCCCTCCCACGGGGAGGCGGCACCCACTACGGATGGGTCGCCTAGGGGGAGACGGCCATAGGCCCCTCCCAGGGGGGAGACGGCTATATGCCCCTCCTACGAATTTCCCGGGGGCCGGATATCCGCTCCGGCGGGAGAGAGTGTGGGGAAGGGGGGGAGTCCACGCTGTCCTTCTTACGGATACCTCACATGGGAACTCGGACGACCTTTAAGATGGCGTTGAGTGAAAGGGGGCCCCCACGGCAAGGGAAGTTACAGTTGGCAACGAGGGTAAAGTCCTCTGTGCATGCGCCACTCACACCGTGAGGGCGGGAATTTGGTAGTAGGGATCTGACACCGGTTAAGACCTTGCCGTTGACCCTTAATGCTAGGATGTACAATTTTATTTTAGAATGTGTTGCATTTTCAGGATGCTAGACTCGGCTAGGAAACCTTTGTATTAGAGATCTGTTAAGGTTAGCCAAAGAACATGTCTTCATCAAAATGTAATGGAAGTAAAATTGTACATAATTCATGAAACGTTTTAATTTAAAGTTTTACATTTTGTTTCATATTTTAATAAATACGGCCGGGGGGGTAACCCCCCCCCCGCCTTCCAAAAGCTCAAACTTGTGTCTGTCTCCTCCCATGGGGAATTGGTGTTGGGAGGGGGTGGCGGGCATCCCGGCCCATATAATAATTCAACAGTCTAATTAATTGTGAACTCTAATGACCGCAGTGTAGACAGGAGGCAGAGGTTAGCAAGAGCCCATGGCCACGTGGCATTGAGTAGAGCTGCACAGTATTGGTAATTTAGTGCGTGTGCAGCCAACGATGATAAGTGGTGCACAGAGTTAGTGGCACCTGAAACAACAAGGTTCTGTGGAGCCTGTGATGATGAGTGATCCAAGCAGGATGCACTGGTAGCAAACTCTTTAAAATCAAGTTTTCTTATAAATACTGGTTGTCCTTTTATGGGAGTAAGTTGCAGTAGATGTCCAAAAACTATGATATGTTTTTTTAAACTAAGACATCTGACTCAATATGGTTAGGTGTTGATGAATTATGGTGCACTGAGTTAGTAGTAGCTTTGGCACTGAGCGTGTACGTAACCTGCGATGATGCGTGGTCCGGGCAGGCCGCACTGGGAGCAATGTTTTTTGCTTAGTGAATTCTGCCTTAATTAGGCCACGGGGAGATGACTTGCGGTGCAGTGAGTTAGTGGTACCTGAAGAACTCAGCATGTGCGCACTCTGTGATGATTCGTGGTTTGTGTGGGTCGCACTGGTACAATGTCTCTTGCCTACTGGAATGCGTCATGTTTAATCGCCATTCCACCTGAATTGTGAGCCCTGACAATGTAGATCGAAGGCATTAGTCATCCCAAACATCAAGAAATTCTTTATGTCTGAGATATAAAGTACAATTATCTCTACCTTAAATAAATCAAGGCTAAATTTCATCCTGTCGGCAGTTTAGATTCAAAGCTGAATTGAAGTTGTGAATAAGCATGGGCGAATTTTGCGAATCTTGCGTTCGCGAATTTTGCGGATTTGCGAACTCGCAATCCGCGAATTCTCGCGAATTTGCGGAGGTCGCGAGGGTTTTTGTACAATTTCGCAAACGCGAACTTACCTGTTGGGTCGCAAGTTTTGCGAACTTGTTGTTTCTACGTGTCTAGCCTGTTTGGGACACTCTTCTTCATCACTGCCACCCTCTGTCACCACTGCCACTCTCTGGTTTTCCCATGCCACCCTCTGGCTCACCCATGCCACCCTCTGTTTCATCACAGCACCTTCTGGTTGTCCAGTGTACATTATTGTGGCAAAGCAAAGCACACCTTCCCTGCCTCAAGTGACCTGAATTAATTTGGGGCTGATTAATGTGTCACAGAATATTTTTTTAGCTGGCACCTGCTTCCTTAGTGCTTCCTGATTAGTGATCTTTTGCACTTGCTAAGTGCTTTCATTGTTGCAAAATTAGTTACAACACCTGCCCTGCCCCAACTGACAATAATGAATTAGGGGCTGATTAATGTGTCACTGGATTTGAACTTCCAGCCTGGCTCCTGCTTGTCTCCCTTAGCTGTAATTCAGGACCTTTGTGGCATATGTGTAACTATTCTGAGGGTCAGAGCAGGGTCACATAATAGTTGCAAGTAGGCAACTGAACTCTGGAGGGCCCCCTCAGGAAGCACTACAGGAAATGGCTACTAATGATGAGCTTGAACTTTTGAACCTGGTAAGTAGTTTCAGTTTTGCTAAGATCGTATTTCTGCAATTTAGCGCTTATTCGCGGGGCGCGAAGTTGAACTGGGAAGCCGCGAACTCACGCGAACAGTGCGAGCAAGCCATAAAATCCGCTGCTCGCGGATTTGCGGATTTTGCAGGAAATTCGCCAATCTCGCGGATTGCGAATTTACCGAAAATCCGCAAAATCCGCGAGCGGAACGGATTTTCCGCCCATACTTAGTTGTGAACTCTGCTGTCCACACTGTAGATCGAAGGCAGTACAGAGCACAGACATGAACGAATGATTTTTGTCTCTTATTTTAACAAAAGCTGAACACATACAGTACAATTGTCTCTGCATTAAATAAATGAAGGGTGAATTCCCTACTGTCCGTAGTGTAGATGCAAAGTTGAATTCAAGTTGTGAACCCTGTTGGCTGCAGTGTACATGGAAGGCAGAAGTCGACACAAACATCGATGAATGTTTTTTGTTACAATTAACAAAATCTGAGGACACAGTACAATTGTCTCTGCCTTAAATAAGTTGAGAATTAATTTTATATTGTCTGTAGAGCTGATGCGCTTCTGATATCAAGTAGTGAACTCTGTTGATCGCAGTGCACATTTGAAGGCAGTACTCAGTACAGACATTAAGGAATGTTTATTGTTGCATCATTTAACAAAATTATCTCTGCCTTACATAAATGAAGACTAACTTGAATGCTGTCCATAGTGTAGATGGAAAGCTGAATTGAAGTTGTGAACCCTGCTGTCCGCAGTGTAGATTGAAGGCAGTAGTTGACACAGACATGGAGGAATGCTTTTTGTCACTTATTTAAACAAATTCGTAGAATTGTCTCTGTATTAAATAAATGAAGGCTCAATTTCCTACTGTTCATACTTTAACATAATCTAAGACATAGTACAATTGTCTTTGCTTTAAATAAACTGAGACTGAATTCAATGTTCTCTGTAGTGCTGATGCCCCGCTGGTATCAAGTTGCAAACTCTACTGACCGGACTATAGATTGAAGGCAGTAGTCAGCACAGATACCAATGAAGAATTTTTATTACTTATTTTAACAAAGTCTGAGGACATAGAGTAGAATTGTCTCTGCTTTACATATATGACAGATAACTTCAATGCTGTGTGTAGTGTCTATCCAAAGCTGAATTCAAATTGTGAACACTGCTGTCCACAGTGTAGATCAAAGGCAGTAGTCGATATAGGCATAGGTCTGCGGTGCTGTGGCGCTGATTTTGTAATCGCCCTGTATCCAGGAGGCACGTGGTCATGGCTGTGGCCATGTGGCAGGGTGAGGGTCTTCTCTGTGGCAGAGTCTTTTCTCTTTGCAGAAGAGAACCACGCCCAATGCATAGGCCAATTATTTATAGTCTTACGCTGGAGTTGCGTACGTGGATCAGCCCACACCAGTTCTGCTTCAAGGGGGGGAGACTAGACAGCAACATGACCAAGATATTCCCCAGAGTCTGAGATAATATGGTTGCATCCACTGTGCAGTACACACGTATCAATGGAATATCTGCACAGGGAAACGTTTTTGGTTTCTATAGTGAGTTGTGTATAGCATTTCACCGTTAGTCTTGGCAATGTGTAAATTATTGTCAATTATACATAGCTGGTTGCCACATCTCTGGACATTGAGCTAATGTGCTGTTGAGCGGATATATTATTTTGGGAAAATCCGTTGTCCTGTTTTGATCTGCCTTTGAGGTAGTAGAAGGAGAGGAGTCAGGAGGGGTGGTTGTACTGGCGGTGGCGCTGGGTATAGTGGTTTTCTTGGGTGTCGGAAGTGTTTAATTAGTACCTCTTTCACATATTGCTCTTTAAATATGGGTGTGAGTTGGATGTAATTCACGCAGTACATAGTCGACGTCCTTACACTAGTTAAATGTCGATGTTAATTTGTTAGTGGTAAATGGAACTATTGCCTGTTTTTTTAGGTAGCATTGTAGATTTGGTTTCTTGTTGAAGAGATGGGGACGTGATCAACATTATAATTAGGAATTGTCATTTAAAAAACCTTTGAAATTCACAAAAAAAATCAATAAATAAATAAATACATTTGACCACATCTCTCCCCTCCTCTAAGCACTGAACTGGCTTCCCCTTGAGGACAGAATACAATTTAAACTGGCCTGCATCACTCACAAAGCTCTGTACTCCATTTCCCCATCATTTCCCGTCCAAAAACGAATGGTATCCAGTAAATGAGAAACTCCCGATCTGCCAAAGACCTGCTGCTGCAACGAGCACGCTTTCAGAAGAAAAAACCTACAATCGGGCCTTCTCTGGGGCCGCACCAAGAATCTGAAACTCTCTCCTACCCGCCATTAGAAGACTTCCGTCCTTGGTACACTTTAAAAAGGAGACCAAAACGTTCTTAATGGGAAAATACCTCATCTAATAAACACCTTTCAATGATTTTCATAATGAGCTGAGACTGGGTGTATGCTATACCTTCCTGCTTTAATTATTTAACTACTTGCATATTCATCCCACAAGTAATTTGGACCTTTGCCAGCACGCTCTTCTGGTATAATGCAGCCCCCTGTCTTCTTTATCGACTTGCTTTTTTTCCCACATGTAGCTTGAACTATATACTGCGTGCTCCTCCCCTACAATGTATCTCAATATTTCCCAATGTGATCCATCCCATCCTATGCTTTGTATTCCTCCCCATTTAATGCTGTAAAGCGCTCTGATACACTCACAGGTCTGGTTTGCGCTCTATAAAACTATAAAATAAATATAGAAAATAAGTTATAGATAGGAATTATCATTTAAAAAACCTTAGAAATTCACTGAAAAAAAACACAGGTTTCAGGGCTGTTATAGTTAGCTGGACATTTCACTCACACAAAACCATTGAAATTCCTCCATTATAGTTAGTTGTACTAACTGTAACTCTCACACCCGCAATCCACTGGTGATGATGTCACATATTGCATCATTCATGACATGGTCAGTGACATCACTGATGACATCACTGATCACATCTCAAATGGCATCATTGATGTCATCATTGATGACATTACTGATGACATCATCCAGTGAATGTGGTTTGGTTTGCTATTTAAATATGTCTTATATATATATATATACCAATCTGCATTGAAGAATCAGTGGATATATAAATATCTGGATGGAGGATTTAGTAGCAGTGTGATTGACTGTTTACTTGACTAATTTGCAGAGTTGCAGAGAGGTGTAATGAGGCCTTGCCCCTTTTCACACCTCTCTGCAATGCAACCCCATGGTGCATACTGGAGGTTCCTGGTGGGCTAGTTGGCCCCCAGAAACCCCCAGTATTCAAAGGGATTTATTTCCCACTCTGGAAACGCGCCAGGGGGCTGCGTTGCTGAGAGTTGTAATGAGGCCATGTCCCTTTTTACACCTCTCTGCAATGTAGCCCCCTGGCGCATAATAGAGGTTCCTTGCAGGGCTAGTTGGCCCCCAGGGACCCCCAGTATTCAAGAGGATTTCGTTCCTACTCCGGACACGCGGCAGGGGGCTGCGTTGCAGAGAGGTGTAATGAGGTCACGCCTCTTTTACACCTCTATGCAACGCAGCCCCCCGCTGCGTTTCCGGAGGGGGGGCTAGTTGGCCCCCAGGGACCCCCAGTATGCAAGGGGACTTAATCCCCCAATTTAGAACGGGCTACGGGGTGCGTTTGCACAGTGGTGAAGGTAGGGGTGGGGCTTAAGGTGATAAGTGTGCAAACATCCCCTGTGGCGCGTTTTAAGTTGGGGAATTAATTCCTCTTCAATCCAGAGGTACCGTAGGGGCCAACTAGCTCACCAGGTACCTCCAGTAAGTGCCACGGAGCTGCGTTGCAGAATGTTGTAAAAAGGGGGGCGTGGCTTCTGAACACCTCTCTGCAAAGCAGCTCCCTGGTGCATACTGGAGGTACCTGGTGGGCTAATTGGCCCACAGGGGACCTCAGGATTGAAGAGGAACTAATTCCCCAACTTAAAACACGCCACAGGGCGTGTTTGCACACATGTCACCTCAGGCCCTGCCGCCTTCCTTCACTGTTGAGCAAAATATTCCACTAAAATCAGCCGTACTACGAATTCCGAATTACTCACCTGTTATCACGAGATACCTCAGTGCTGCATCTTTGAGCCCAGTACGGACCCTGAAAAGTAAATCTAAGCGTACTTACCAGTGACTTGTATTTCCTTCCATAGGAATCTATTGTGTGGTTTTCATCAGAAAAGTTTCTAAGTATCTATTTTTGAAATGTACAAATATTTCTCTAAAATCAGCTGAACCACGACTTCCGATTTACTCATCTGTTATCAGGAGAGACCTCAGTGCTGCATCTTTCAGCCTACTACTCATCCTGAAAAGTAATTCTTACCATACTTACAGTAACTTATTTCCTTCCATAGGCTAACATTGACTGGTTTCACTTGGAAATTCTTCAAACTGTGGAGTTTTGGAACTTTAAGAAATTCCTCTAAAATCAGCCGAACTATGAATTCCGATTTGCTCATCTGCTATCAGGAGAGACCTCAGTGCTGCATCTTTAAGCCCACTACTGATACTGAAAAGTAATTCTAACCATACTTACAGTAACTTGAATTTCCTTCCGTAGGCTAACATTGACTAGTTTCACTTGGAAATTCTTCTAAATGTGGAGTTTTGGAACTTTAAAATAGTCATCTAAAATCATCCGAACTACAAATTCCGATTTACTCACCTGTTATCAGGAGAGAACCCAGTGCTGCATCTTTTAGCCCAGCACTGACCCTGAAAAGTAATTCTAACCGTACATCCCAGTAACTTGTATTTCCTTCCATAGTAATCCATTGTCGGGATTTCAACGGAAAAGTTTCTAAGAGTCTATTTTCACAAGCTAAATATATTCCTTAAAAATCGCCTGCATGACTTAAACACATTCCTACAGGAGATGCACCAGTTCTGGATCCAGGATCCACCACTGAGTAAGAAGAAGTAATAATAACACTACTTACCTGATAAGTGAATTTCCTCCCATAGGATAACATTGGTGATTCTATGTAAAAAAACTTCAAAGTGTCAACTTTTAAAATACAATATTATTCCTTAAAAATCACTACTGTAACTAAAACACTCTTACTCAACAGTTTACAGGAGATGTCCAAGGACTGAATCTAGGATCCAGTCCTGTGGTTAGAAAAGTAATCCATAAAGTAACTAATTGCATTTAACTAGAAAAACACATTGAGGTCAATGTTGCATTGTGTTTGAAATTGTGTTGCCCATTGCAAGAACTGAAACAACTGTACTTAAAAGTGTATTGCCTATTTGCAAAGTATTTAAACTAAAGTATTTCATTCTGAGAAAGTACAATGTAATTTAAAAAATAAAATATCTAAAAATGAATAGTTTAAAAAATTTAGTAAATCAGTATGAAAAATATAACAATTAATACATTTAAAAATTGTCATTTACAAAACCTTTGAAATTCACTGAAAAAACCATAGGTTTCAGGCCAGATTTAGTTAGGAATTAGCATTTAAAAAACCTGTGAAGTTCACTGAAAAAACCATAGGTTTCAGGCCTGATATATTTATGAATTAGCTTTTAAAAAACCTTAAAAATTCACTGAAAAAAACAAAGGTTTTAGGGGTGTTATAGTTACCTGGACATTTCACTCGTACTAAACCATTGAAATTCCTCTGATATAGTTAGTTGTACTTACTATAACCCGCGCGCCCGGAATCCACTGCTGATAATGTCACATATTACATTATTCATGACATGGTTAATTCCTAACTATATCAGGCCTGAAAACTATGGTTTTTTCAGTGAATATATATATATATATATGTGTATATATATATATATATATATATATATATATATATATATATATATATATTCACTGAAAAAACCATAGGTTTTAGGCCATATATAGTTAGGGATTAGCATTTCCAAAACCTTAATTTACTCGCACAAAACCATAGAAATTCGCATATATAGTTAGATGCAATAACTATATATCGCGCACCCGCAATCCACTGCTGATGATGTCACATATTACATCATTCATGACATGGTCAGTGAATCACAATCAGTATTTGCTATTGAATCCTATGGGCCTTGAAGCCAATAGGATTCAATTCAAATACCGATTCAGTATTTACCGAATCGGTAAATACCGAATTCGTATCACTTTGACACCATCTAGCACCCCCAAAACGGGCATGTGTGCAATGTGGCACACAGACATGCCCTAAGGACACGTCTGTCTGTCACATGGCATATGTGTACATGCACAGATGTGCATGTACACAGGAATCGGTATTTTACCATGGATTTGTATTCCATGGTAAAATACCGATTCTGTAAGCCATGTGCCAATGGAAAATTGGCTACCCACATTTCAATCTTGCATTTTCGGTAAAATTACCGAATCGGTAAAATTACCGAAAACGCAACATTTAAGGGCAAATTAATTAATTTTGCACATGGGGGCGTATTTACAAGGGCCTTGCACTACAAGGAAAATGACTTCAAATGACCAGACACACATGGGGATGTATTTACAAGGCCCTTGAACCCAGGGGAAGTGACTTGAAATTGCTAAGCACACATAGGAGAGTATCTACAATGCCCATGCAACATTATGCATCATTTTTTACATGTACACCGTAACATTAACAACACAATTACATCATATATCTGTTCCGCAAAAGCGACACATTGCAGGAGTCACATCATTTTACCATCAAAAACAATTTCTCGGATTCTGTAAATGTAAATTTACCTACATGTGACCCTGGATTTAGGCGCCTACATACCTTTTCGTCATTTACTTTTTGCCTTTTGGTGACTCTTCCATTCTGAACATTGTCCCACAATCCGTTTGACCTGAAACGATTACACAAATAAAACATTTGTGAGTTTTAAATTTCCGGAGAAGTATAATTCACCAATACCTTGAGAAACATGGAAGTGGTGAAAAAAGCCAAGCTTGACGTTACGGCAGCCACGAGGTAGCTAGGCTCCGCCACCCCCCCCACTGCTCCAAGCATGTCTGTCCCACCGCCCGCCACGCCCATTAACGGTAACATGAAATAGATACAAATCAGCAGATACCTACCCCCATTCCGAAAACTCCCGAAGTGCAACAGGACCACGGTTACACCCATCCGGAAGATGAGGCCTCGACACGTGCAGGGTGGGGCCCGGCTAACCGCCATCAGCCGTGGGGTGGATGGGCCAAAATGTACTGGTCTCCCGATTCCCTTCTTCTGCCGCCTTGCAGGCCACGGGGGAGGGATGTCTTGCCTCTGCCTCCGACCCCCCCCCCTCTTATCGCCTGGTCTGGACATCGCGGATATCAACGCCAGGTGTCGGCACGTTTGCTGAATACTGTAAAGGTTTTCCTACACTTGGCGATGTGCTCGCTGCCTTGAATTCCTGGCGTGAGTCCATGAAGTTTCAGTCAACAAGGCCGGAGGGTGTTCTTCTAGACTGGCTCGCTGACCCGCTTCCCACGTGGGCTTGATATGAGCTCCCCGTTCAGGCCTGAAGCGACTCCCTGCAAGCCACGGGGGGGATGTCTTGCCTCTGCCTCCGACCCCCCCCCCTCTTATCGCCTGGTCCGGACATCACGGATATCAACGCCAGGTGTCGGTGTGGGGTGCGCTGGGAGGGAGACGCGGCGCGAACGAGCCTCTCCCACCCCCACAGGTGGGGGCCCCTCAGCTGCACCCCCAATGCTCCACTCACCGAACAAAAGGGTTCCTCCACTCTTGCGATGCAGCGGCGCTGCACTCACCCGACAAAAGGTCTCGTCCACTATTGCGAGGCAATGATGCTCCGCTCACCCAGCGGGGGTCTCGTTCACTGTTGCGGTGCAACGACGCTTCTAGTTTCCTGCGTCCAGAAACCTTCTCCTCAACTTTGAAGATTCTATAAGAGCCACGGGGGCCCCTGACCCCCGATGGGGAATGACTGCCATGATCACCCACGGAACGACCACGACGTAGCCGCGGGACATCGGCGCGCTCATGCCGGCGCCGGCCTCAGTCTTGAAATCACCAAAATCCTGCAAGACTAACAACTTGATCAGTTCCGGTGGGACACCAGTATGACCCGGTAGGAGAGATTATTTCCTCCCACCCCACTTTCACTGATGGTTCATTTCACCAGTCCCCTCTGCTACCCTTCAACGAAAACTTTTGGACTGCCGAAAGAGGTCCCGGTCCAACCACGAGTTGGTGGAGACATTTTGACTATACTTGGACCTTCCTGATCTCACCCAAAATGGCGCCGGTACAAATGAAACTCTCAACTCCTTGTTGTGCCCCGATTGCTCAGCCTTGATATCATGAGATATGTATGCAGTTTTTAGCACATGAATTGATATGGGATAAGACTGATTATATGTTCGGACAATGAATTGATCCAAGATGGGTATTGATTATACGTTCGAACAATGAATTGACATGGGACGGGTACTGATTACACGTTCGAACAATGAATTGATATTAACTTCCAATGCATCATTGATTACTGTATTTAATATTGAAGGTTCGAATTGTCAACACTTTTGGTACTTGCTCACAATGAATTATCGATATGATTTTGTTGCACTTGTCGCACTTTTTACTATGAAATCAACGACCACTGACTCTCTGTTATGTTTTCCACAAATAAATACCCCCCCCCCCATTTTCAGTTCCAGTCTGCTCCGTGGCCGGCCCACGGGGTTGTAAGCCCGTATTTGGGCACCAACATTTTTATTAAAGGTTTTTGAAAAAGCAAACGTAGTTGTAACGCGTAGATTGGTAAGTTTCGAAGAAATGGCCACTGTTTCCGATTTTTTTTTTTTTTTTTTTTTTTTTTTTTTTTTTTTTTTTTTTAAAGCAGGTGAAATGAAGCAGCTCAATTAGTTAAGGGTTAAAAAGTATAGTACGCAGAAACATTGAAAATATGAATGGTCCAGGTTTGTTGTGTGTTTTTTATTTTATTGTTTGCATACACTCGTTCCAAGAATTTGAAAGAATTGCTTAAACACCCTGAGACCACAAAAAAGAAGGACTTTAAAGGCATGAAAAAATGCACAAACTGTGTACATTGCAATAATGTTATTGTTGGGAACATGATTACTCACCCCCATTCTGGAAGAACGATTCAATTGAAATTTGAAGGGGATTGCAATAATAACCAGGTCATATACACCATCAAATGTCCGTGTGGACTTTTATATGTTGGAAAAACTGAGCGTAAATTGAAAATTCGTATTTCAGAACATAAAAGCAGAATACGAAATAAATCATTGACATCACCCTTAGCAACACATTGGCTAGACAAAAAACACACCATAGCACAAATGAGATTCACTATTCTTGAAATAGTATCATTGAAAGAGGGTATTGACAAACATAAAAAATTACTACAGAGAGAATCGTTTTGGATCAAAATGTTGGGTACTCTGACCCCCGGGGGACTGAATGACCGGATTGAATTGAGCAGTTTTTTATAAAAAGTAATTATTGTGTTTCTAATGACTAAACTTACATCTGTTGTTTGGAATGTAAATAATTGATTGTCATGATTTATCATAACACACATATGCAACAATGTTGGTTCATGACCTTACTTCTCTTTTCTACACATTTTGTTTCATTTCTTGTGTACTGTGTTCACTTTTTCTCTTTCTTTTTTTAAAAAGAAAGCACTAATTTGTGGCAGCCAGTGCTTGTTGTTATTTGTACAGCTACAGGTAGCGTTGCGCCGAATCTATGTCATTTGTTTTATAAAGTTTTGTTGATTTGTCGAAACACGTGGTTTAGTGACCCACGTATACTCGCGTTCTATCATTTATTATTAGATGTTGCACAGCTTTAACACGGCATAAATGCGTGATTTGAGTGACATTTCCATCGATATTTGGTTGTTATATATTTGATGGTTGTAGCCTGATAGTTGATATTTTAGACGGCGAGTTATGGAGATACGTGAGGACGGTCACCATAGTTACCTGTGACGTAGATAGAATGGATTGTGAACTCGTTGTTCATTGGTGAACACGATCGTGGTATCCTCCAATAGGGTGAGACGTTTGAATAGTTATACCAGGAAACGCTGTATCTTCACACACGCCGGTGTCTTCGAATGCTGGAAGTTTATACAGTGGTTTATAGATGAGCTACGTCTTTTGGAACAACGGTAAGAACTGGCATTTTGTCATAAAGCATTCTGGTTTGTTTGAACGTGGTTATGCATATGGACAATCTCTAAATGGGTCTATATTGCACACAGGTCTTGAAGATAGATTGCGTGTTCAAGTGGGAGAGTGTCCACGCTTAGCTTTTTACTGGATTGGAAAGCAGGTATGCATTTTTATGGAGTTTATTTTCGATGGAGCTTTTTATTGTTTAGTTTGTTTATCTATAGACTGAGTTGACAATTTTGATTTTTCGTGCATTTTTTAAGAATTGTGCTGGACTTAGGAAGCTCAGACGAAGAGAAGATACGATTTACTTGTGTATATGTGAGTAGCATCTACTTGCTTCTTGAGGTTATTTGTTGTTTCTTTGCAGACACACTTTGGGTGTTTTTTTCTTCAGGTGGAGGTGTTTTTCTGAAATGTGATGAACCATGATACTTGGTCTTATATATATAACTGAACTTATGCGCCTGTATATGTTATTTTACAGCATTGCCCCTGACGAAGGGACCCTACTTTTGTCCCGAAATGCATTGGGCGAACTACGATGTACACCAAATAATCTAATGCTCTACATTGTATATAATGTGGCGAATTGTTTTTGTAAATATTGTGATGATTATATGTATACATAATACCTTTGAAAAGATTTGACTGAATGTCAAGATGCATATGAATTAAAAATATGAATACTATGTTTAAAGTGAAGTCTGATCGATAAATTTCATTAGTGTTGTGCGTAGCTGAGCCTGTGTTAACAGAGTGTTGACCAGCCAAATTTTCCATTTTATTTTTCTACAGCATAAAGCAATCTATAAAGATCCTGGTATTTAGCCTCTACTTTATATGCTACCTGTATCAGGGAAGTTGTTTTAAATGCCCCTAAGCCACCCCGAACGAATGTCACCTGGCCCCCCTAGTACGAATGAAAACGACCCCGTACCACTGTAGGTTATCTCTCTTCCTCAAAAATGACAAAAATTACTTTCTAGGACGTTTTGGACATTGATGATTTTCATATGATCTATTTATTAAAGTAATACTCATCTCTCCGCATGAAATTAATTTTCCACATGCTACACAAGTCAATCTCATCCGCCTAATGTTCTTTTACAGATTTGGGACCTTTTCCCTTGCCTCTGACTCACTTATTGCTAAGTCACTGGTGGATGTTTTTGCCGGTCGGGGATTATCCACCAAATCTCGAAGTTGTGCTTTAGAATAATTAAGAGAGTGCCACCTCTCCATGTGCCGATGCATGGTATGATTACCATAGCTATATTTTTTTTTGGTCCCTCTCGAGAGTTTTTTTTTTGCAGATGAGGCAGGTAACGAACCTGGCATTAACTTTCTTTTCATGAGAAAGAAAAGAAAAAGATTGCCAGATAAAATTCACTTTCACATGGGACGTTCTTGGCATTTCTTTCAGAAACTTTTACATCACTGTGTCATTTCTTTGTCTATCCTGGTTAAAGCAATGTCATGTAAATAGTTGTTTAAAAAGTTTTTTTTAACGTGTTTACTTTGTTGGAGTATTGTATATATTTATAAGTTATTAAAGTGTTATAATCCTACAACTTTGTTGGAGTGCTATATATTTTTTATGTGACACATAATTGTGAAGACTTTGATGTACAAAAAGGCATCCCTGGAATCTTCCGCCTCAGGCTCGGACCCACACACCCTCACAGTGAGAATCCCCTCCCCAAGCACAATACAGGAACGCGTGTGGTGTGACGGATCTCATCGGGTGGGGGCCTTGATCTACTGTAACTCCTTTGAAGAGGGGTGATTCTCTACAGCTGGGGCCATAAACTACATCTGCAGGGCTAGGTGATAGCCTGGGACCGGCCTGGACAATCGGACACAGAGGAAGAGTAGTGTGAGAGGGTGCGGTAGTGAATAAGGTGAAAGGGAGGTGTTGGGCGGGCACAGGGTGTGATTCTCAGGGAAGAGCAGCGCAAATGGGGGGAGGTTCAGGGCATATGCATGAGAGAGAGAGCGGGGGTGACCAGTGCGTGGGGGAGATGCTTGCGAGGGTGGGGAGCCATGCTGAGGCTCAGCGGCGTTCAGAGAGTGGGTCTGGTCAAGGCATCTAAAATGGCTGCCGTGCTCAACAAAAGTGTGGCATTGCAAAAAAGGCAAGATGGCGCAGACAATGTTTATCAATAAGGATTAATTTATAACAATTATATTTAACAAAATATTTACTCGCAGTGACAAAATGGCGGTCAACAGTTCCTGATTTCCATCGAATTGAACGTTAACAGACGTCACGCAGCAAAAAAAAAAAAACGCTCACGCACAGCCGCTGGAAGACATGTATCAACATATATGAGCCTCCTCAGCCACCCTCAGAAAACATAAGGGGTCAGGATACGTCTCCCGTACCCCCTTATACCTAGTAATTTAATTAAATCGAAAAACAAAATGGCGAATTCACGTTTCGCTACCAGTTTGCGACCCGGTTCGCGAACCGAGAAGCGCTTCTACCGCGAAAAATAAAATTTTTATTATTTGCCCCACGGGACCCTTTAATAACCCCAACATCATTCCTAGGGGGTCAAGAAGGATCTACCTTGCCCCCTTTCATTAAATTCCCCCTTCGTTTTTCTCCTCCTCTTGTCTCTCGATCCTACCGAGAGACAAGATGGCGGCCGCACCGGACTGTTTAGAATGTTGACAGACACCGGAGAGCCAATCAGCTTCGCTACGCAAAGCTCCGTTACGCGAAAAGTACGCGATCTGGTGCGCTATCTGGGATGCTGTCAAAGATATATCTGTTTTTGTAAACATTAATTTCTCAAAATCCACTGGAGCACATATATTGAGACCCAGCAAAGGCACATCGGGCTAACAGTCCCTATAATTTTGCCAAGTTTCGTGTAAATCCATTCAGCTGTTCGAGCTAAAAGTGAGGCCAAAGGCCCTGTGGAAAAATGAATGGGAAAAACGTGTTTTGGGACCCCGCTTTTTTCTCAGCCCCCCCTTGACGGAACCCCCCCAAATTTTCAGGGGCTGCTCAGAAACAAAATGGGCCATTTTTCTGAAAAGTTCAGCTGATTCCGTCCACAAACGCCAAAGTTATTAGACATAGAATTTTCAAAAGTTCCATAGAGAAATCCTAACTATATATACCTACTGGTGTCCGCCAGTAGGTAATATATATATATATATAGGGCACTAGTTGCTCGAAACGCGTAACCAGAGAGGTTTCCAATAAAATCTCCTTTACTGCAACCATTGGGTCCGTGTCTTCGTTTCCACAGCAGGAGTGTGGCGTTTGAAGATTTGTACTTTTCATATATATATATATATATATATATATATATATATATATATATATATATATATATATATATATATATATATATATATATATATATATATATATATATATATATATATATATATATATATATATATATATATACAGATGGTGGATCTGGATACTGTGGTAAATAAAGTATTACCCTGTCATAATTTCTATACTTAAACAAAAGGGTCATGCATATAATGAGAGGAAGAGTCCGTGGTGTCTGATTCAAAAGGGCTTTATTTCAGTAACTCGAGTTAAGGGAGAATCGGTTCCATCACCACTAAGGTTCAGGAAGGGTCTTCTAAACTTTATTCAAAGAGTACAATATGTATACATTCAATTGCATAGAGAAGGAGGAGCGCTCCAGGCAGAGCAGGAGAAAGAAAGAGATAAGAGCATGTGAGCGTGCATGAGGGCGTTCACTTGAGGAGTCATAGGTGAGTCACCGACGGTGAGCACTCAACGACGCACGCCACGACCGCAGCAACGCAACCCACCACCACCCTCCGCACCTGGACCCCGGTCAACACCGAAGACACCGTCCGCATGATGAACTCCGTCCACTCCGGATCTCCGACCGACCCCTGCCCTCACCACGTCTTCAACAAAGCCGACGCTGTCATCGCACCCCACCTGCGGGACATTATCAACACCTCATTCGACACCGCCACCTTCCCCGAGAGCTGGAAGCACGCCGAACTCAGCGCTCTACTCAAGAAACCAACAGCGGACCCCACCGAACTCAAGAATTACCGCCCCATCTCTCTACTCCCGTTTCCAGCCAAAGTCATCGAGAAGACCGTCAACAAACAGCTGGCCGCCTTCCTCGAGACGAATGGATCCCTCGACCCATCGCAGTCCGGATTCCGTGCCAACCACAGCACCGAGACCGCCCTCATCGCCGCCACCGACGGCATCCGCGCCCTGATGGACAACGGAGAAACAGCGGCCCTCATCCTCCTAGACCTCTGCGCTGCTTTCGACACGGTCTGCCACCGCACCCTAGTGCAGCGCCTCAGCAACGTCGGAATCCAGGAGAAGGCACTGGAATGGATCGTCTCCTTCCTCGACGGAAGAACACAGAGAGTCCGCCTACCACCGTACAAGTCAGAGGCCACCGAAGTCATCTGCGCCATCCCTCAAGGATCCTCGCTGAGCCCTACTCTCTTCAACGTCTACATGAGCCCCCTCGCGGCCATCGCACGCCAACACAACCTCAACATAATCTCCTACGCCGACGACACCCAGCTGATCCTCTCCCTGACCAACGACCCCGCCGCTGCCAGAGCCCACTTGCACGAAGGGATGAAAGAGGTAGCCGAGTGGATGACGACGAGCCGCCTGAAACTGAACTCAGACAAGACGGAGGTCCTCATCCTGGGCTCCTCGCCCTCCGCCTGGGACGACTCCTGGTGGCCCCCCGCCCTGGGCAGCGCACCCAAACCGACAACCACGCACGCAACCTGGGCTTCATCCTGGACTCCTCCCTCTCCATGACCAGGCAAGTCAACGCCGTCTCCTCGTCGTGCTTCAACATCCTGCGCATGCTTCGGAAGATCTTCTGGTGGATCCCCACGGAGACCAGGAAGACCGTCACCCAGGCCCTCGTCACCAGCCGACTGGACTACGGCAACGCACTCTACGCCGGAACCACCGCCAAGACCCAGAAGAGACTCCAGCGCATCCAGAACGCCTCAGCCAGACTCATACTCGACATCCCACGACACAGCCACATCTCCGGACATCTAAGAGACCTGCACTGGCTCCCGGTCAACAAGAGAATCACCTTCCGTCTCCTTACCCACAAACACAAAGCTCTCCACGATCAAGGCCCGAGCTACCTCAACAAACGCATCAACTTCTACGCTCCCAAATGC
The DNA here is from genome assembly GCF_964263255.1 of Lissotriton vulgaris. NCBI lineage: Eukaryota > Metazoa > Chordata > Amphibia > Caudata > Salamandridae > Lissotriton > Lissotriton vulgaris. Next base: position 320,919,955 of record NC_141699.1, on the reverse strand, counting down.
CACCTCCGATCTGCCAGCCTCGCCCTCGCCGCCGTCCCACGCATCCGTAGAGCCACCACAGGAGGAAGGTCCTTCTCCTACCTGGCCGCCAAGACCTGGAACTCCCTCCCGGCCGACCTGCGCCTGACCCAAGACCACCTCTCCTTCAGGAAGAAGCTCAAGACCTGGCTGTTCAAGCAGTAGCGGCACCCCCCCCCCCCAAGCGCCTTGAGACCCTACGGGTAGGTAGTGCGCTCTACAAATATTTTTGATTTGATTTGATTTAATTTGGATACATGGAGGGGGGTTGCATGGCCAGCTGGAACCTTTCCCCTACTTGTGTGCACAACTTGATCATGACGTGCTATTGATGTGTAACTGGGGAAGAGCTGACTTTCGGTCTAGTAGGGAGGCCTTCAGTGCCAGGGCGACCTGCACGTCTGGTATTATCTGATATCTTAAGTCCGGGGATGTATTATCTGAAGCAAAGGTCGCTCATCACCGAGAGCCAGTGTGGGCATATATTTCTTTGTTCATTGCGTGGGGGCTTTGGGCTTTCTATGGATGCGAGCTCTGCAAATCACTTAAACGGAGACAGAAAGGCTAGGCCCTATCTCTGCAGATGGGTTCTTTTTACCTTCTTAACCAGGAAGGAATGTGATTCTGTAGAGCAAGCAGATAACTGTTGTGCAAAATACTGTCTTGGCACCCCGGGCTGGGCCCCTCTCGGCTTAGCAAAAGTATGCGAGGTCAGGGATACGTAGCTGCAGCCCTCAGAGTGTCTGGAGGCCTGAAACCTTAATTCGGAGACTGGCTCAGGCTGAGCCACAAAATGGGTTCATCTCGATTTTAAAAGTGCACAATGTAAACACATGGGCAACATGGGCCTCAGTGCGAAATTAACGTTTCTTTCATGGAAGACTTGGTGACTGACATCCTAATGTGGGACGTAAATGCAGAGGCCTCATTATTCAGGCCACAAAGGGAAAATGCATGGGTGACATGCACATACACTAAACGTGGGGTACACGCAGGGGACACATTGGCCATGTAAAATTTCATTTTCCTCATTTCCTCCTTGTCCCCTACTGTACCCTTCAGGACACATCTATATTCATGATACCGTATATCTGATCATACAGCATCATTTGTTCATCAATAATCTTTTGTATACGTGGATGGGGAACACAGGCAGTCGCACACAGGCCGCAAATGGCCGGGCCACACTGCAGACAGAGACTGCAGCCGAATATCATAAGCAGTATCATTCCTAGGAACAACAACACTTTCCATCCCCATGCCGATATTACACCAAAGAGCCAACTGGACCAAGTCCAGGTGCCTGGGTCTTGATGTATATCATGAGAAATCTTGTGGAGCCTTGTTATTGCTGCGTACACAGATAGCACGTTATTTGGAATGGAAACGCAGCAACTGGAGCCGATCACTCTACAAGCCCCGCCCCTATCTGCCAGGATGACGTCAAGAACAAGGCGGTTCTGAAGAACAACAAGTCGCATGGCAGACTGCTTCTGGGTCAAGTTCGCCAGGGCAGATGCAGTCTCATTCACAACTGCTTCCAGAGTTCTTATTAACCTGCGGATAAGTTTACTGTTTTGGACGGGACCTATGAAGAAAAAGAATCCTCTGTTGAAATCTGTATATTGCTCCCAGGCTGTCTCAGTCTGATCAATCACTGGGGAATCGGTCTCTCTCCTGTGTCTAACATGCTCTAGTTGTGAATCACGATGATAATTGGATGGGGCCAGAAAGACGGGTGGCAGTAGGAACGCTATATAGCATGTCCCACCCCAGTTTAAGGGCAGATGTACATAGGCTGTCTGACCGCAAATGAAATAGGTATGGCGAGATGTTTTGAAAGAAGACTTTCCTTTATCATTAAACTCGACTACAGCATTACACTCGCTGTGTCCCATATGTACTGATCCTTTCTTTCTAACGCACAAATCACCTTTTACTGGTAGGACTGAAATAGTCGGTGGACCTGCATTTTGCATGGGCTGAACATTCTGCATCATAAAGCTGAGGGAAGCATTTCCTTGCTCGTACTCTTCATTTTCTAGATTGGTCCCCTTCCTTTGGGGGAGACCGTCTTCGTCTGGAAAACATGCCTCATTCATTACTTTATTCAAGTTTCCCCATATCCAGTCACCCTGGTAAACTGTGGACTTTCTGTCTAGTGATGACATTAAGGCAAATCATGCTCCGCACGAACCATTGTGGGAGAACGGAAAAGGGACGTGGGGCAGAACTCCCTTCGTCTTTTGATAAGGTGGGAGTCGGCCACATACCCAGCAATCTGTCGCATTGCTGGTCTGATGAGAACGGTGCAACATCCGAATGAAAGTATTGTTGCGCAGGGCTAGTCGATATGACAGTTCATGGGGTGGCAGATCACTAAATGTATGCTCTACGGTGTCATTAATGGAAGAATGTATACGTGAGGCAATAGGAGGAAAGAAAACATGTAGTATTAAGCTGACACTGATTATAGTGATGCACAGAAGAGACCGAAAAATCAGAGTTACTATACATCTACTACGTAATATCTTGCAGTATTTCTCTTTCATTTTGCTCTTTTTACTATTATGGTCTACGATCTTATACATGTCAGAAATCTTGTTTAACCGATTCACCACCTAGCGGGCTTAAACAATTAAACGTCGTCTGGCTTTCTAGATCGTAATTTGGACCTGTACTCTTGCTGTGGAGTCTTTTCTAGCAAAGGGGGCTCAAAGTCTGTAATGTCTTTAGTCTTTACCAAAGTTCCAGAGTCTCCAAAGTACTTTTTGCAGTGATGGGCATGGAGCCATCCTTTTCTCCCTTCGACCTTGATTGCTGTCCTCGTGGTCAGTAACACTAATTTCGGCGTCTTCCAACGCGGCTCAAGGGGGCTTGATCGATCAAAATTCTGGACGAGGACGAAATCGCCTGGTGCTATGGCATGCTCCTTGACCTGGGTGTTGTCAGGGAAGGCGGCGGCAACCTGTGAACGACAAGAGAGTAGTACAGACATCAAGGAAGCCAGGTAATCTGTCAGCATGTTACTGTCAACATCAGTTATTTTCTTAGGCATAGGCGTACCCCACATATTTGGCGGTCTACCGAAAACCACTTCATATGGCGATAGGCCTGTTCTGGAATGGGCTACCATACGCATGTAAAAGAGGGCAACCGGCAAGGCTACCATCCAATCCACGCCTTTTTCTGCACAGATCTTTGCTAGTTTCGTCTTTATTGTCTGATTATGCCTTTCTACAAGGCCTGCTGCTTCAGGGTGTCGTACACAATGAAACTTTCAAATACATCCTAACAAAAGGGACACTTGTTTCATTAATTCAGAAGAAAAAGGCTGGCCATTGTCTGAGTACACGACACGGGGCAATCCGTATCTAGGGAAGAATTCACGCACCAATTGCCTGGCGGTTGTCACAGTAGTGTAATCTGGGACTGGATACGCTTCTGTCCATCTAGTTAGTGCACACACAACTACCAAGACATACTTGTAACCTCTACATCTGTCCATTTAGATATAATCCATCTGGAGGACCTCAAAAGGGTGGTCAGGAGGATGAAATCCGCCTTGTTCCACCGGGATGCCTTTACCTGGATTGAACTGGCAACAGATCATACATGTTCTTACTTTTTATTTTGCTGCTGCACGCAGGTGCTTGTTAAACCAGATATTCTGTAAGCTGTCTAACATTGCCTTCTCTCCGACGTGTGCTGGACTATGTGCTGTCTTTATGATCACTTGCACCATCGAGTCTGGAAGAAACCATGTTGCTTTGCCTTTAATCATCCAACCTTGGTCAGTCTGGACCCCTCCTTGTTCAGTCCATTTCTTTATTTCATCTGAAGTGGCATGTGTCTGTATGTCGAGTACATCTTGAGAAGGATCCCTGACTGTCATACTTTTAGTCAGTAATGGTACCTCTGTCTTTGTCGTGTCTGTTGGTGTCTGGGCTGTAAGTTTAGCAGTTCGGTCTGCCAGGTCATTACCCTGGGAAATGGTGTCTGTAACTTTGGAGTGTGCTTTGCATTTCAGGATAGCTATGGCTGCAGGTAAATTTATTGCTTCTAACAGGGCCTGAATAAGCGGGCCGTGCTGAATTTTGGCCCCATGAGAGGTCAAGAAACCTCTCTCCATCCATAATACTCCGAAGTCATGAGCTACACCAAATGCATATTGTGAATCTGTATAAATGTTCACTTTCAAGTGCTTAGCTCTTATGCAGGCATGTGTCAGAGCGATGAGCTCTGCTGCTTGTGCTGACAGTGTGTCTATTCTTTGTGTCTCTATGACTTCAGTAGCAGTGGTCACGGCATATGCTGCCACTAATTCTCCCGCACTTGTTCTCATGCATGATCCATCTACATAGAGTGTCAGGTCAGGGTCTGGCAGTGCAACATCTGTCAGGTCTTGTCTTGGTTTCGTCACTGTATTCATTACTTCCACACAGTCATGTGGTGCGGTGTCTACTGTACTTGAGGGCAAAAGTGTAGCAGGGTTCAGAATGTTACATCGTCTGATCTCTATGTGTGTTTGGAATAACGTCAGTTCATATCCTGTCAGTCTCGCTACAGTCAAGTGTTGTGTCTGTGTCCTGTTCAAGAGAACTTCCACTGCATGCGGTACTTGTACTGTCAGGGGGTGTCCCAGCACTATGGAGTCACTTTGTCTTATGGCTAGGGCTGTTGCAGCAACTGATTTCAGGCACGCAGGCAGAGCCTGGGCCACTGGGTCCAGTGTACTAGAAAAATAAGCACAAGGCTTGTGCTTTCCTGCTTGATCTTGTGTGAGGACAGATAATGCTGTTCCATCCCGTTCAGTTCCGAAAAGCATAAAAGGTTTGCTGTAACTGGGAGTCGCTAAAACTGGCGCTTGACATAAGGCTCTTTTTAATTCTTCAAATGCCAAGGTATGTTCTTGTGTCCAAGGGAGGACAGTCGAAGACGCTGCCTCCTGTGTTGTCAACTGTATGAGCGGTTTTGCTAGATAGGCATACTGGGGAATCCACTGCCTGCAGTATGAAGTGAGGCCAATGAAGGCCCGCACTTCCTTTTGTGTCTTGGGCTGTGAAAGGTTAGCAATAAACTGAATACGTTCTTGTGTCAGCTGTCTACCCCTCTTGGACAGCAAGTGTCCAAGGTACACCACTTGCTGTGCACAGAATTCCGACTTTGAAGGGGACACTTTGTGCCCCTTGTCTTCCAGAAAGTGTAAAACCGTCAGTGATGCATGTTCACAGTCTGTTTCTGATCGTGCTGTAATTAGGATGTCGTCTACGTACTGGAGCAGTGCAGTGTTGGTAGGCATTAATACTGTCCAGCTGTCTTTTTAATGCTTGACTGTAAATGCTAGGACTCTCTGTAAAACCTTGTGGTGCTCTCGCAAATTTAAAACTGCGTCCTTTTAGACTGAATCCGAAGAGATACTGGCTGTCTGGATGAATTGGAACGCTGAAAAAAGCATTCTTCAATTCAATGAATGTAAAGAACATTGCCTCAGAATCAATAGCAGTCAGTAATGAAGAAATGTCTGGGACCACAGGGTATTGCGGGACTACACATTTATTCAATTCTCGAAGGTCAACAACTAGTCTGTAAACTGGTGGTGCATTAGGGTCTGATCATTTAAGGATAGGAATTACAGGTGAGTTACATACATTCGAGTCAGTCTCCACCACCACCCCTTGGGCAATGAGTTCGTCAATAATTTTCAATAAGGCCACTTCGGCCTCAGGTGATAACTTGTATTGTGGTATACGTGGTAGTACTATTCCTGCTTTGAGAGTGACACGGTGTGGTGTTATGTTCATGTAACCTACGTCAGTCGGACCTTGTGCCCATAGGTGCTGTGGTACATTCTGGAGTCTGTGGTCAAAATCTTTCAACACATAATGTCCCTTAAAATCACGTAAGAACAGTTGCACTCCTTCCGGAGAACAACAGATAACTGCTCCAAGTTCTTTTAATGTCTTTATACCAAGTACATTTTCTGGACATGATTTAGTAAGTAGCAAGTCTGTGGTACGTGACAGTAGACCAACCCCAAGGGAGACTGGTTTCAATACTTCATTAACAATAGGCTTTCCTGAAAATCCCAGGGAAACATTCTGTGAGCCCGAGAGGGGTGCCCCTGGAACCTCGTCATGGCTGATGGTAGTTCTGCTCACCCCTGTGTCAATCAGAAATTTTCTGTCCTGTCCCAATACACGACTATGTACATACGGACCCTCTTGATCTACAGGAACCTCAATAAGGGGCAAGCCAACTTCCCTCTCAAGGCTGTTTCATGAGAACGATTGGTATTCTGGATAGTCTGACTGCGTGTACTGATACATTTGTTGTGTGGCATGAACAGGCGGTGGTGGGGGTGGAAAAGTCGCTACTGTCTGTTGCGTGTTCTGTTGTGTGCTATTTTGCATACTATTTTGCCTAGGAATGTGTGGTCGTTCCTTTGTCTTGCCTGTAGCTATATTGTGTTTCAGGACAGCACAATCCTTTACAAAGTGACCTGGTTGTTTGCAATAATTACAGTTCCCCTTGACAGGTATCGTGCCATTTTTGTTTGTGTTTGCCGGAACCGTTTGTGCAACCAGCAACTTCATTTTTGTCTCTTTCATGCGTCTCTTTTCCTGATCCTGCTCTTCTCTAATCCTGTTCTGGTGGTATTGTAGCATTTGCAACATTTGTGAAGGGCTGTTTGCTTGCCAAGTACTCTCAACCTTCAGTAATCTATTCTTGATCTGGGGTAGGGAATTCTCTACTAATTTGCTCACGAAAAGATGAGGATATGATTCGCTACTGGGCTTAAGGCCACTATTAATAGCAAAGCATTTCTCGAATCTTGAATAGAAATCACTTGTGTCCTCGTCTTGTTTCTGTTTACAGGCTGAAATAGCATCCCCGTCTTCCTTTTTAGTAATCAATAGTCTCGGCAAAACCTGTATTAGGAGTTCAGGTAGTTCTTTAGCTTTGTCCCCAAGACCAACCCCCGGAAGCCAGGCTTTATCCTCAGTTTCCAATTCTGCCCAACTTAACTTTTTCTCTCCCACCTCCCAGTCTTTTTCCTTAAGCTTTTCATAAATACCAGCAGGCAACAGTACTTTCAATAGTTTAAGAATGTCAGCGTACGTATAATCTCCGATGCAGAGAATGTCTTTTAATTCTCGGTGAAACCCCCCGGGTCTTTATCATGGCAGGGCAACATCTTTTTCATTTCCAGTATTTCTAATTTCGTCAAGGGGGTGTAAACATACACTCGTTGAAGCTCACCGTTTGCATTTTTTACGGGATGTACCTCTCGTAGGGGGTTCTGTCTGTCTATGTATAGGTGCTTTCTGTCGTGGTGTGGGGCGGGAAGCATGCATGTGGTCAGAGAATTTAAGTACTTATGTCGTTGCTCCAGAATGACGTTAATTAAGTCAGTACCCAGGCCTGTCCATCTGTCTAGAAGTATGTCGTCCAGTAATTTATACAATGGACGGGGATCGGAATATTGATGCTCATACAATGTTATTAAATGTTGGACCATGTAAATACCGGCCAAACACTGTTCGTTCGGCGGAAGGCTCAAGAAAGTTTGGGCCACTATATCATGCTATATATGTTAGAATTGGACACCCACTGGGTGGCTGACCGGGCCAATTCCATTTCGTGTGGGGTGAAGGGAATATCTTTCTTTTATAGCTGACCCCTGTTTACGGTAGTCGAGGCACTTGGGCCTGTCAAACTGTCGTGCCTTACCTACATAATTCATCTTGTCCTTCGCCTCGTTTTCCACTTCTAACTCTTCCGTTGATGACCCACCCTTCTCGTGAGACTCTACTCTGTGTATTGCTAATATTTCCGTTCGTATTTTCTTGTACATGCTATCTGTCTGTCCCTGTTATCATGCCGACCGGCATCTATGTTATCACTCCATTCTATCAGACCAGGCTTTACATCCCCGTCTCCTTCGTCTTGTTCCCTGATCAGGCAGTTAATAATAAAATGGAGAATATGGTTCTTAACCCCTACCTTTCTGTGTTCCATGGCCTGTTCTATACTCTCGGGTCCCTCCCCCGTCCTAATGAAACGTTATATTTTATCTAGGTGCTCTTTCATGTCTGGTAGTGTGTCCAAATATGCGACGGCCTGTCTTAGTCTTAGTTAAATCACGAGCATTGAGCCCTTTACTGGTTCTGGATCGTATACACAGTGCGAGATTGCTACATCTACAGTAGGCGTTGCCCCCCCTCCCCCTACGGCCCCTTGTCCTACGTCATCTTTCACGAGCTGCTGGAGCTGATCCGCTGGTGGGGGCGCAGGGAAATCTGTGTTTGCGTAGTCTGGTGGGGACTCTTCTAGATAGGAGGAAATAAAAGCCTCGGAGGCTGTCGGCTTTATTCTACGTACTCTATAGGGTACAGGTGGTGGCGTACGCGACCTACGGGGTGTTTCTGAGGGGGTCACTCTAGCTAGTTCTTCTGAGAGGACGGGATAAATACCAGCAACGATGGCATTTCTTTCTCTATCAGCCTGTTCTGCCTTGACCCGTTCCCCCTCCTCCCGCAGTTCATTTTCTTTGGCTTTTTCCGCTGCTTGTTTACTTCTCTCTGCTTGGTGGAATTCTTTCTCTGTTCTCCTATGTGACTCTTTGCGCCATAACTCAATGGCATCTTTCTGAGAGGGTCTTGATTTCTTTTTCCATAGCGCTTCCTATACTCTCATAATGCATTCAGAATCCCACGTTCCTGAGGCAGGCCATCTGTACTTTTCCTCTAAATCCTTTGTGTAATCTACCCATAAGTCTAAAAACAATATGGCATCTAGCCCGTGCTTATTATACATATAATGACCAGGTGTGTCTCTAGGCGGGATGTTAACTGACTCTTCTAAAATGCCTTTTCTGGTCCCTATCTGACGTAACTTTGAAAACAGTGGCATATTGAAACCAACACAAACCAAACACAAAAAGCAGGGGGAAAGTAGGAAAACACAATACACACAAAAATAGTCTGACTGAAACAATCATTAACACTAAAACACTAAAACACTAAAACAGATACATTTTAACTCTATGTACTTGAAAACAGTTAACTTTATGCACTGGAATACAGCACAACCATACCGGTCTCGTAAAGAGACACGTCTTTACCGTGCCCACCGAAATGGACCCGTCTTTACCATGTTCATGTGAACGGACACGTCTTTACCGAGTTCAAATAAATGAACCCGTCTTGATCTTTATGCGTTCCCAATAGTGGTACTCACTGGGAAGCAGAACTTGAAGGCCTCGGAAACTTGATACTGCGCATGCGCCGCGGAACAGGTGGACCTTCGGAAACCTCGGACCTTGCTCTCTCACAGGTTGGGCTCTGGTTGGGATGATCAGCGATCCTCACCGCCTCGTGTTGATGCCTGGTCGCAGTCCGTCCTCCTCCGTGGGCCTGAGGGAGTAAGCAGGAAGTCCCGCTGGCGTGTACACTTTGAAGTCCGTCACGGCTGTAGAAGGGGGCAAGGGCTGGACCTACATCTCCGGCGCGTGGGGAAGGGGATTTGTCCCTATTCGGGCACCAGATTCATGTGGTAAATAAAGTATTACCCTGTCATAATTTCTATACTTAAACAAAAGGGTCATGCATATAATGAGAGGCAGAGTCCGTGGTGTCCGATTCAAAAGGGCTTTATTTCAGTAACTCGAGTTAAGGGAGAATCGGTTCCATCACCACTAAGGTTCAGGAAGGGTCTTCTAAACTTTATTCACAGAGTACAATATTTATACATTCAATTGCATAGAGAAAGAGGAGCGCTCCAGGCAGAGCAGGAGAAAGAAAGAGATAAGAGCATGTGGGCGTGCATGAGGGCGTTCACTTGAGGAGTCATAGGTGAGTCATAGGTGGGTGGATACATGGAGGGGGGTTGCAAGGCCAGCTGGAACCTTTCCCCTACCTGTGTGCGCAACTTGATCATGACGTGCTATTGACGTGTAACTGGGGAAGAGCTGACTTTCGGTCTAGTAGGGAGGCCTTCAGTGTCAGGGCGACCTGCACGTCTGGTATTATCTGATATCTTAAGTCCGGGGATGTATTATCTGAAGCAAAGGTCGCTCATCACCGAGAGCCAGTGTGGGCATATATTTCTTCGTTCATTACGTGGGGGCTTTGGGCTTTCTATGGATGCGAGCTCTGCAAATCACTTAAACTGAGACAGAAAGTCTAGGCCCTATCTCTGCAGACGGGTTCTGTTTACCTTCTTAACCAGGAAGGAATGTGATTCTGTAGAGCAAGCAGATAACTGTTGTGCAAAATACTGTCTTGGCACCCCGGGCTGGGCCCCTCTCGGCTTAGCCAAAAGTATGCGAGGTCAGGGATACGTAGCTGCAGCCCTCAGAGTGTCTGGAGGCCTGAACCTTAATTCGGAGACTGGCTCAGGCTGAGCCACAAAATGGTTTCATCTCGATTTTAAAAGTGCACAATGCAAACATATGGGCAACATGGGCCTCAGTGTGAAATTAACGTTTCTTTCATGGAAGACTTGGTGACTGACATCCTAATGTGGGACGTAAATGCAGAGGCCTCATTATTCAGGCCACAAAGGGAAAATGCATGGGTGACATGCACATACACTAAACGTGGGGTACACGCAGGGGACACATTGGCCATGTAAAATTTCATTTTCCTCAATACTAACGAAAATGATGGCATTATGGACACTCAAGATGAGGCGGATCATGCAGGGATTTACACTGCTGGTACTACTAAAACGCAGTTTAAACCAAGATCCACATTCTGCCCAATCATGCCCAAAGACTGCATCGATATCTTCTCAGACAAAGTCATACATGACCTAAAATCTCTGTCTTGGACAAGCAGTAATGACTTCTTTAAAACACATGCTAATGAGAGACTAACGTATGACAGTGTCATGTTAAAAATCAAGGAAAGGAGCGATGTAGTGGTGCGTTGGTCCGACAAAGGAGGGAACGTGGTCCTCTGGCCTCTTGAAATGTACAATTCTGAAGCACAATCTCAGCTATCTGATAAAGAATGTTACCAGAGGATCAGTGCGACCAATATTTCTAACATTCAAGAAAGGTACCATAGGAGTCTGTATGACTGGAAAAGTGCTGAAACAATCTCGAAAAATGAATTTGACTTTTTAAAGAACAACTACCCAGTAACTCCTAATTTGTACCTCATCCCAAAGGTGCATAAGAATGCAACCTGCCCCCCCCCGGAAGACCTATAATTTCCGCCATAGGAGGGCTGTTTCAACCTCATGTAAAAACACTACCTTCCTATACAAAAGACAGTGGGGACTTTCTTAGAAAAATCTTTGACAGAAAATGGGAAACTAATTTTGTGTTCATGACTTTGGATGTACAAATCCTTTATACAAGCATAAGGCATAGAGATGGTTTGAATGCAATTAAGCATTATCTGGGCGGCAGAAGCATTGATTTGTATCAATACACTCAAATGCTGCTCCAAATGACTGAGTGGTGTTTGGAGAACAACTCCTTTGCCTTTAACAAACTACTTTACAAACAGACACAGGGGACTGCCATGGGTACTTGCTTTGCCCCCAGCTATGCTAATTTGCATATGGGCTGGTGGGAGGAGCAAGTACTCATGAAGACACAAACTGCTGAAATGTCAGAAAATATGGCGCATTATAGTCGCTACATTGATGACATCTTTACTATTTGGAAAGGAAGTCAGGAAAGTGCAAGGGAATTTGCAGAGCAATTAAATCAAAACAGCCTGAACCTTAAGTTCACTTGTGAAACCAGTAAGAGTAGGATACATTTCTTATATTTGGAGCTGTTTGTGGCAGATGGGAAAATTCAGTCGAGTACCTACCGGAAGCCCACCTCTGGAAACACCGTTCTACACGCCTCCAGCTACCATCCCCCAAACCTAATAAACAGCATCCCCTATGCAGAATGTCTGAGAAATTGCAGTACAGACACAAACTACAAAGACTCCAAGGCTAGTTTGTTTGGCAGACTGCGCCTCAGAGGCTACCCTGAACATACACTAAAAACAGCAGAACAAAAATGCGATGTGAAGGAAAGAAAAGATTTACTTTTCTCTCACAAACCAGGAACACAAAGGTCAAAACAAAACACAGAAACCCCACGCCTAATCACAGGATACAATGCCTATCAGAAACAACTTAGAAACATCATTTATAGACATTGGCCCATAGTCAGGAATGATCCTGTGATAGGGAAAAGATGTAATAAAATTCCTCAGCTTACTTTTCGTGAAACTAAAAGTATGAAGGAAGAATTGGTAGTGAATGTCCCTGTCCTGAAGCAAAAAGAACCACCTTGGTTAAAAACAAAAATAGTTTTTTATAAATGCACTAAGTGCAAAGCATGCCGGTATGGAATGAATGTTACCAAAGTTGATGTGCCACACAGAAGAAAACCACTAGGGATATGTGCAAATTACACATGAAAGACGCAGTTTACGTCTTGCAATGTAGTTGTAATAAAAAAATACGTGGGCAGCACTATCCATCCCGCCCACGTAAGGGTGTTACAACACCTAAGAGCTATCTCTAACAACGACCCCTCATACTCAGTGGCAAGGCACATCAATACCGTACATGGGGGAAAAGCGGAGAACATTAAGTACTTCGTGATCGACCATGACGTCCATCAATCCACGAGGAGGAGCGGCGGAGAACGGAGACCTTATCACAGGTACCGTTGCGCACTAACGCGAATACAACCACCTTTATAGCCGGTCATCTTCCCGAGCATTCTGACCCCCCTCCGCCTTGGAGTTCCCTTAAGAGGTCTGGAATCAATATACTTCTTTACTCTCCAAATTGATACTTTCCAGCCTACCCGGGGGACTCGAATCACCATTCCACTTGGAATTGAGTGTGAAGCTTTTTTCAGGAATACATTGTGGTCTACTGTGATCATTCTGTTACACCAGCTTCTTAGGAAGATCCTCATCTAGGATTATCGCACGGACCTGACTATTTAGTACATGCCCTTATGAAATTCCCTAGGCACGAATGGGAATGAAACGCGTTGGCTGTGCCGTTGTATGAGAAAATAAAGAATATATTTAGAATAAGAACAGAATATCTACGCATTTTATGGACTCTTGTGTATCACTGACTTCATTGAGTGCGCCTCTCTACTCTTTCATACTATTTAATATGACGCATGAATATAAGACTGAAAGCCTCATTTATAAGGCCATGCGTCACTTTTACGCCACCGGTACGTCACTTTTTGTGACGCACAAGTGCTGTTAAAAATGCACCTTATTGAGTCATATTTACAAAGTTACGCATCTAGGTAGATGCGTCACTTTGTACTTTTACACCACCAGTATGTCACTTTTTGTGACACATCAGCAGCCTAAAACATGGACCTTATTGATTTATATTTAAAAAGTGATGCATCTAAGTAGATGCATCTTTTTGTAAACCCCTGCGCCACATTATACCTACGTCAGGTGTAATGTATGCAAAAGGGGCGTATTGATGCAAGAAAGGGTCGTAGAGGTGACGCAGTGAATAAACCGAGTTTTCCCCATGCTACGCTCCCCGGTAAAAAATGTTTTTGCCCCGCGGGGCTCTTTTATGGCCCCCACATCAAACCTAGGGGGTCGGGGGGGGGTCTACCTGACCCCTTTTGGTCATTTCCCCCATTGTTTTTTCCACCTCTTGTGTCTCGATCCAACCGAGACACAAGATGGCGGCCGCTCCGGACTGTTTTGAATGTTGACAGACACCCGAGAGCCAATCAGATTTCCGCGCGTGAACTCGCGTAGCGCGCCCGGTGCGCGTACCGGGGCGCGCATATAGATATATATATTTTTTTAACTTAAATTACTCAAAATCCACTGGAGCACATATCTTGAGACATAGTAAAGGCACATCGGGCTACCAGTCCCTACAATTTTGCCAAGTTTGGTGGAAATCCATTCAGCCATTCGGGCTAAAAGTGAGGTTGACCACCCTATGGAAATTAACATGGGGAAAACACGTTTTGGGACCCCCCTTTTATCTCGCCCCCACGTGTACCGGGGAGAGTACCGCGGAGAAAAAAGCATGACAGAGTGTACCTACATTTTATACATTAGAGGTAGTTCTAAAAAGAACTGTTGTTTTTATTCTTTTTGTTGTTTTATATTTTTTTATTGTTTTTTTGAACATTTTTTACTTTTTTTGAGTTTTCTGAACATTTTGTTTTGTATTTTTTAAGGGGAAAAACAAAAAACAGGGAATTCTAAAGGGCTCAACAGGAGCAAAAAAAAAACGGAAAAAATTAATGTTTCCTTGGCCACTTGTGATTATCCCAAGCACGGTTAATAAGTGTGATGCATTTCTCTCCATAGCATATTGTTTGTCCACAAAAAATACAAACCATTTTAAAATTGGCAAACTTTGTTTGTATGGTGTAGCACATCTCCCTAACTTCCGGTTCTGATGGGGTGGAAACATTAGTTTCGGAGGTGCTGGCAGAAGATTGGACAGGGTTTCTGGACTGTATGGGTGGATGAGTGTGTATATGTGTGTGTTAGTGAGTGAATGACTGTCTCACTAGTGTCTTTATCAGTAACTACATATGTTTTAATCTAGTATATGGGAGTATTGGTGTATATAAGTGAGTATATGTGAGAGTGAGAGATTGAAAGAGTTCTTGTTTAAATAAGTATGTGTTTTTATAAGTGATTGTTTAAGAGAGTAAGTATGTGTAAGTTTCCTTAGAAGTAAGGTGGTAGTGTGTGTATAGCTGTATATGCAAATAAATGGATGTTCAATAGTTTATTTGCATGTGTGATTATGTGTGTGAGTAGCTTTTGGATGACTGTCGAGGTGTAACAGGATGTATAGGTGTTTCACTACATATGATGAGTGAATATATGTATGAGTGACTATATAGAACTGTTGGTGAATGAGTGGATGTGTATATAGATGGTGGTATTACTGAATTGGTTGTTGTAACTGGTATGGGTATCTCTATTTTTTTGAAAATTTTAGTTTCTATTTTTGAATATGTTTTTCAAGGGTTACATTACACTGAAAGGAGGTCTGTCACTCTGTCACAAGGAGGGTGTCATCAGTGATGTCATGAGTGATGTCACTGACCATGTCATGAGTGATGTAATATGTGACGTCATCAGCAGTGCATTGCAGGCGCGCAAGTTATAGTGAGTCCAACTAACTATTAGGTGGGAATTTCAATGGTTTTATGTCAGTAAAATTTGCAGCTAACTATAACTGGTGTCAAACCTATGGTTTTTTCAGTAAATTTAATAGGTTTTTTAAATGCTAATTCCTAACTATAACTGGTATGAAACCTATGGTTTTTTCAGTGAATTTCATAGGTTATTTAAATGCTAATTCCTAACTATATAAGGCCTGAAACCGATGTATTTTTCAGTGATTGTCAAAGTTTTTTTTTAATGCTAATTCCTAACTATATAAGACCTGAAAGCCCACCAGGAATCTCCAGTATGCGCCAGGGGACTGCATTGCAGAGAGGTGTAATGAAGCCATGCCCCTTTTTACACCTCTCTGCAACGCAGCCCCTGTGCATGTTTGAAGAGGGGGAACTAATTCCTCTTGCATACTGGGGGCCCCTGGGGGCCAACTAGCCCACCTGGAACCTCCAGTATGCGCCAGGGGGCTGCATTGCAGAGGTGTAATGAGGCTATGCCCCTTGTTACACCTCTCTGCAACGCAGCCCCCTGCCGCGTTTGCGGAGGGGGAACTAATTCCCCTTGCATATTGGGGGTCCCTGGGGGCCAATTAGCCCACCAGGAGCCTCCAGTATGCGCCAGGGGGCTGCATTGCAGAGAGGTGTAATGAGGCCACACCCTTTTTTACACCTCTCTGCAACGCAGCCACCGTGCATGTTTGAAGAGGGGGAACTAATTCCCCTTCCATACTAGGGGTCCCTGGGGGCCAACTAGCCCACCTGGAACCTCCAGTATGCGCCAGGGGGCTGCATTGCACAGAGGTGTATTGATGCTTTGCCCCTTTTTACACCTCTCTGCAACGCAGGCCACTGGCGCGTTTGCAGAGGGGGGAATAATTCCCCTTGCATACTGGGGGTCCCTGGGTCATATCCGCCCAAACACCGATATTCCGAACGATTGAAAATGACTTTTCTTGAGAAACATTTGGATTTGGATTATCATGTACTATACTTTGGAATTTTTGAAAGACTGACTTTGAGGATACCCGAATTGTCTGGGTAAAATTGATAGCTAGTCACTTTGAATAAGAATGTACTTACGTCTCGTCTAACATTTGGAAGAAATATCCAGTTATATGACAACAGGATACTGACATATCTTGAAGGAAATAAGAACGCCCTGAAGAAGTTCTGTTTTACAGAACGAAACGTTTCGGCTGGCTGTGGTACATAAACTTAAGGAAAATAAAAGTATTCGAATATACACCAAGATTCAGCGCTTCAATAAGGACTCTAAGTGATATGATTTGATTGGACTTATTGTGCAACTGTTGCTGTGACAAACTTTGGAATATTCTCCACTACTCTCTACTACTTACTCTCTCCTACTCCACTACTCTCAAATACTCACTCTCTACTACTCATTCTCTACTACTCTACTGCTCTCTACTACTCTCTCTCTACTACTCACTCCCTACTACTCGCTATCTACTACTCTCTACTACTCACTCTCTACTACTCTCTCTCTACTACTCACTCTTTACTACTCCCTCTCTACTACTCTCTACTACTCACTCTCTACTTCTCACTCTCTACTACTCTCTACGACTCACTCTCTATGACTCTCTCTCTACTACTCACTCTCTACTACTCACTCTCTACTACTCTCTACTACTCACTCTCTACTACTCTCTCTCTACTAGTCTCTACTACTCTCTCTACTACTCACTCTCTACTACTCTCTACTACTCACTCTTTACTACTCTCTACTACTCACTCTCTACTGCTCTCTACTACTCACTCTACTACTTACCCTCTACTACTCTCTACTACTCACTCTCTACTACTCAATCTCTACTACTCACTCTACTATTCACTCTACTACTCTCTACTACTCACTCTATGCTACTCTCTCTACAGCTCTCTACTACTCTCTACTACTCACTCTCTACTCTCTATTACTCACTCTCTACTCTCTACCTCTCTACCTCTCTCTACTTCTCTCTCTACTAGTCTCTACCTCTCTACCGCTACCTCTCTACCTCTACCTCTCTACCTCTACACCTCTACCTCTCTACCTCTCTCTACACGCACACATATACACATATATATATATGCATATATACATACGCATTTATATATATGTATGTGTATGCATATATATATATACATACATATATAAACATATATAATCTGTGTATATATATAAATACAAATATAAATGCATGCATACATATACGTATATGCATACAGATGCATGTTATTTACATGAAAGTTAAAGCTAAAAAGCCACCTCATTACAAACAGAATGGCTTTAACTTAAACGAGGGCGAGATCTATTGCATTTTCAAAGCTTGTTTACTTTGGTTCCATCAAGAAGGCATTCAGATGTGTCACACATTTGCCATTAAATCTGAATGTTAGCACTCTAGTTGCTCATTAGATCACTGTAGTAAAGCTACTGCTCACCAGGGAAGTCTGCTGCTGGTATTTAAAGTGCATGTTTCAGTCTGCATGTCAGAATTTTTTTAATGAAATAGAAGAGGATTTGAGAAGTCACTCAAAATGATCCCTAATTTTTCTTTTTGAAGCACTAATCATACTTTCTATGGCAAAATGAACCCCCTCATTTTGTTCCTTTTTAAATTAAATGTTTTCAGACTTACCACTTCATTCCAATCAAGATGGCTTCTGGTGTGCCATACTTTTGTCATAAGTACGACTGTTAGCGCTCTAGTTGTTCTTTAGAACACTCTGGGACATTCTGTCATTGGGCTATACTTGGGCTACATCTGGGTGATATTTGGGCTACATTTAGGCTCTTTTGTCTCTGGTGGCCATCTTGGGAGACTGTATGTCAGAAGTTTTTTAATGAAATTGAAGAGGATTTGAGAAGTCACTCAAAATGTGCCCTAATTTTTCTTTCTGCAGCACTAATAATACTTTCTATTGCATAATATACCCCATGATTTTGTTCCTTTTTAAATTAAATGTTTTAAGAGTTACCACTTTATTACCATCACGATGGCTTCAGGTGTGCTATACCTTTGTAATAAGTAGGACTGTTAGCGCTCTAATTGTTATTTAGAACACTCTAGGAGGCTGCAGTAGAATACAAAGGAATCAACTGACAGTCTCTGTCCTTGTTGGATGTACATGTTTTACTGAGAATGTCAGACTTCATTCTCACATGACTGAGAAAGATAATGTGAATTTACAGAAAATATGCTTTCAGTTTAGCTTATAGATCCCCTTCCAAACCACTGTGGGAGTATCATGAGATATTAGTTTTCTTTCAAACATGATTCATGATATCACATCAGAAGGCTTTTTCACATGGTAAAATCACCTTATAACACACCACAATTCCTAAAATGATTTATAATGTAACTAAAGTCCTAAAACCCTCTATTAACTACAATGCTTTTTAATGAGGTGCTATCATGTATATTGGTCCCAAGATGGCTGCCAACACTTCTTGGATGAAGTGCTGACAGCCAATCAGATCAGATGTGTGGTTAGGCTCCGCCCAGATATATATTTTTTTTTTAACCTAAATTACTCAAAATCCACTGGAGCACATATCTTGAAACATAGCAAAGGCACATCGGGCTACCAGTCCCTACAATTTTGCCAAGGTTTGTGGAAATCCATTCAGCCGTTCGGGCTAAAAGTGAGTCCAACCGCCCTATGGAAATTAACATGGGGAAAACACGTTTTGGGACCCCCCTTTTATCTTGGCCCCCGCTTGACGAATCCCCCCAAACTTTCAGCGAAGGAGCGGAGCACAGGGAGGCTAATTTAAGGAAATTTGCAGGCATATTCCTCAACCGTCGCCAAATTTATTCCCAATAGAATGTTGCGGATTTCCTATAGAAAACAATTGTAACTATAACTACCTACTGGTGATATATATTCACTGAAAAAACCATGGGTTATAGACCATATATAGTTAGGAATTAGCATTTACAAAACCTTATTTTACTCACACAAAACCATTGAAATTCCATATATAGTTAGTTGCACTAACTATATATTGCGCACCTGCAATCCACTGCTGATGATGTCACATATTACATCATTCATGACATGGTCAGTGACATCACTGATGACATCACTGATGACATCTCAAATGACATCACTGATGACATCACTGATGACATCTTAAATGACATCACTGATGACATCACTGATGACATCTCAAATGACATCACTGATAACATCTCAAATGACATCACTGATGACATCTCAAATGACATCACTGATGACATCTCATTTGACATTACTGATGACATCACTGATGACATCATCCAGTGACTGTATGTTTCTGTAAAGTTTAAATATGTTTTACATATTGAAGAATGAGTAGATGTAGAAGTGTCTGGATGAAGGATTTAGTAGGTGCGTGACTGACTGTATGAGTGAGTGATTAAATGTGTCTCACTGAGTGCATGGGTTAAAGACTAAACTGTCTTAATTTGTGCATCATTATGTCTGTTGTTCTGTAAACTGCTGCATGTGTTGATCAGTAGCTATATGAGTAACTATATGGGTTATTGATTGATTGTCCAAGTATTTGTATGGGAGACTGAGTGTGTGTGTGGCTGGCTGGGAGATGTGTGACTCTGTGCAGATCAATGTGTTCTTGTATCAATAATTGTATAAGAGTAAGTATGTGTTAGTATATGTTTGAAAATGTAAGGTACTCTATGTTTAACTGTATTGATTAGAAAATGGAAGTGTGAGTGATTCTTTACAGGACTGACTAGGTGTGTGAGTAACTCCATGGATGAGTGGCAGAGTGTGAGTGTCTGTATAGGTATATGAGTGCATATGATAGTGTTGTAAAGATGAGTGATTGTATGTATGAATGATTGTATGGGTGAATGAGTGAATGTGTGTGTAGACATAGGAATCAGTGAGTGCGTATGTAGTAACTAGTATTGGTGTGTCAATGGTTTAAAAAATTATATTTTGTATTTTACACTGGATGTAACAGAGGTTATATTAAAGTGTGAGGAGATGCATTGTATTGTCACATGATTTGAGATATCATCAGTGATGTCATCAGTGATGTCACTGACCATGTCATGAATGATGTAATATGTGACATCATCAGCAGTGGATTGCGGGTGCGCGATATAGAGTTAGTGCAACTAACTATATATGGAATTTCAATGGTTTTGTGTGAGTAAAATAAGGTTTTGTAAATGCTAATTCCTAAATATATATGGTCTATAACCCATGGTTTTTTCAGTGAATTTTCAAGGTTTTGTAAATGCTAATTCCTAACTATATATAGTATATAACCTATGGTTTTTTTCAGTGAATTTCAATGGTTTTTTAATAGCAAATATCAAAAGCTTTAAAATATCAAGTTCGTGGTAGGTAAAAACATTTTCGTGTTTATGCACGCTGATGTGCTTTGATCGCTGCCCCCCCCCCTCTTTTCTTTTAGGAGTATTCTCTCTTTGCAGATAGTGAAGGGTAGGTAACGCAGGCCTTTGCCCCTGTTGTAATCCGGTGTGCCTGCTTCCCTCTCCATTTGATTGATTGTTATCCAAGCATTTACTGTTTTGGAATTGGTTCTATTTGGTTCATTCTCTATTTACAAACAAGCACAGAGTTGCAATACTCTGTTTAATCTTTGCAGATAGTGAAAAATCGTTAGAAAAAACAAAAGGAATCAAGCAAAATCAGTAGGCCACTAATGGGATCTCTTTTTGACCTCGCTAAAATAGAAACATTAGGAACAACACCTCATGAGAAATATGAAACTAGTGAGAGGAACTGAGCTCGACGCCATGATGGCTGCAAGACAGCTCGGCTCCGCCTCCCACCCCGCCCAAAACAACGACAAACCCTATGCAAATATTATAAATATATACAACACACCAGCAAAGTAACAGGGTAATACGTTTTATTAAATAACTATTTACATGGCAGCCTGCTGCAACATCGATCCAAATGCATGCTGCAGTTCCCATGATTTCTCCCCGACTACTCTGCGGCCTACGAGATGGAGAGGCCGGGGCGTTGACTTGGCGGGGCCTCCGCCCCCAACCACAGCGCCAACGATTGCTGCTGACGGAGGGGAGCCTTGCCGGTGAGAGCCACTGATCTGAAAAACCGCTGCCTGCGGTGCCTCCCTGAGCCGCTTGACGGAGGCCCCCGAGGGGTGGTGTGGTGGCGCGGACTCGGAGGGGGCGCTTGGCTCCTGCCCCCTCCCCAAGTCTTGTTGCCCTGGTGTGGCCTGAGATTGGCCTGAGATCGCCCCCGACATAGGCGGCCGGCTCCCGGGGTCAGGCGGAACTTTTTGCCTTTTGGTTGCTCTTCCATTCTGGACCTTGTCCCACAATCCGTTTGACCCGAAGACACGTCCTGCGGTGCCCTGGTCCGACCATCACATATACCTGCGCCAGGAGATGGCGTGGGGTGCACTGGAAGGGAGAGGCGGCGCTAACGA
The DNA here is from genome assembly GCF_964263255.1 of Lissotriton vulgaris. Taxonomy (NCBI): domain Eukaryota; kingdom Metazoa; phylum Chordata; class Amphibia; order Caudata; family Salamandridae; genus Lissotriton; species Lissotriton vulgaris. The sequence continues at coordinate 320,898,323 of NC_141699.1, read as the reverse complement.
GCCTCCACCACCTCCCCAGGTGGAGGTTTCTCAGCTACACCCCAGCGCTTCACTCGGCCAGCTGAGTTGCGCCCGCTCTTGCGGCACAGTGCCTCGCTCGGCCAGCTGAATTGCGCCTGCTCTTGCTATTACAGCGTCTCACCCGCCATCCGGCTGAATTGCACCCACTCTTGCGGTACAGCGACAGGCGGCTGCCACGGAGCTCACAAAATGGCGGTCGGCTCCACAGACTTGGGCCTGGCCTGCAAGGATGGCTCTGGGCAACCCTGGAACTCGGACGCTTAACTGCTAGGGCATGGGCCCCATTCCCAAAAGCATCCCCTCAGCCTTGAAGATTCTACAAGAGTCACCGGGGCCCCCGACTCCCGCAGACTTCCGGTGGGGAGCGACTGCCATGATTGCTCGCGGAATGGCCACGACATAGCCACGGAATGCTCTCATGCTGACGCCAGCTTCAGTCTGAAACATCCAGAAACACTGTAGACTACCAATTCGATCAGTCCCGGTGGAGCCCCAACGTGACCCGGTAAAGAAGAACTTGCCCTCCCCTCTTTGACTGATGGTTCTTGTTGCCTGTCCCTTCTGTTGTCATTTAACAGAACTTTTTGGACTGCTGAAAGGGGTTCTGTTCCGACCGCTGGTTGGTGGAGACATTTTGACTATATTCTGGACCTGCCCGGCCTCGCCCAAAATGGCGTCGGTATAAATGAGACTCGCAACTCCTTGATGTGTACTGGTTGCTCAGCCTTGATATCACGAGATATGTATGCAGTTTTGGAGCACATGGCGGGCGGGGACGGGTACTGATTGAACATTTGGACATCCCTATTGATATTAAGTTCTGATGTATTATTCATTACTGTACTATTGAAAGTTCGAATTAATGTTACTCATGGTACTTGCCCGCAAATGTATATCTAGATGATTTCATTGTAACTGTTAGACACCTTAATTCCTGCAACCTAATGGCCCGCCCGTTACGTTTTTCTACAGTGTAAAGGTCCCCTCATCATATACGATTCCAGTTTGCTCCGTGGCCGGCCCACGTGGTTGTAGGCCCGTATTTGTATACTGACATTTTTGCAAAAAAGAGTTTTCGAAGGAAGTATGGAATCAGCGTCATAACAATCGTCTAGGTTGGTAGGGTTTTAGAATAATGGCTGTTATTCCCAAACAATAGAAGACAGATAATGCAGACCCTTTGCCTGAATTTTGGATTGATTGAAATTTGTATCCGTCACACCAGCCCTTTTTCCAGAATTGTTTGAAAATGGTCGACCGTAGCTTAAGGTATCTGCCGAATGTAAGGTGTGGTATTTTGTCCCATAAAATAAGACTAATTGAGAAACAAATACACGAAGAGGGAACTCGAATTTAGAGACAAACAAAATGAAACATTTTTTGGCATCATAAAAAGGGGAGGATATGTTACACAGATAAATAATGCGAAAGCGATAGCCAAGATCTGTTGTATCACACGTTCCTGCAGCTAGTCTGATACATGGTAAGTAGAAGCTTTCTCGTGTTTGCGCGCGCTGACATCCTCTGAATGCTGTATCCCCCCTTTCTTTTCTCCTCTGTAGGTTACATCGGAGTTCCGACTGAAGAATGGAGTGAACATGGACCGCACCGTGCTCCATGTAAGGAAAGACATAGACAAGCGCTGTGAGATATTGCATGGAGTGCAGACCATCACTGGGAACGTGAAAAATTGTATGGTGTGACTGTGCATACATGCCCTGATTGTATGGTATGAATGTGTATGTATTCCATATGCCCGGCCGATAAACGTTCTGTTTGCGCAACTGCCGCGTTAGAAAACAACATCGTGTCGCGTAACCGCGACGTATCGCGTTGTCTCGTAATGCGTCATATGACGCGCCGCGTTAGCACACCCGGAAGTGCTCCGGTGCGTGAGGCGCGAAGCGCAGCTTCCCGGAAGCGATCCGGGGCGCGGCGCGGAGCGCGTAACGTAAGCATAACAGGTCATGTGACTTGTTAATAAAACTTTTCATTGGTTCATTTCACTTTTGGGTTCCTAATGATGTAAGGCTAGGTCATGTGACCTAAAAATAAAACTTTTCATTGGTTTAGAACTATTTTTTGTCCCAAATGATGAAAACCCCTCCTTGTTTCCTCACTCTGACTTTCATCTTTGTGAGAGGAAGACCTTTTTTCATCACTTAGCAATAGCAAGTGTTGTAGCTTTAGCTGGTGCATTCCCACCACCACCACCACCTCCTAGGAAGAGAGTACCACCTCCTCAGGTGGTGGTTAAGAAAGAGGTGCCCCCCCCCCACACCTTCTTGTTGCCTGATTCGGCCAGCTCAATCGATTGAGCATGAGACTCTGTTGTGATCTGAAGAACCGCTGCCTGCGGTGCCTTCCTGAGCCGCTTGACGGAGGCCCCCGAGGGGCGGTGTGGTGGCGCGGACTGGGAAGGGGCGCTTGGCTCCTGCCCCTTCCCCAAGTCTCGCTCGGCCAGCTGAGTTGCGCCCACTCTTGCGGCCTACGACATGGAGAGGCCGGGGCGTTGACTAGGCGGGGCCTCCGGCCGCAACCACACCGCCAACGATTGCTGCTGATGGAGGGGAGCCTTGCCGGTGAGAGCCACTGATCTGAAGAACCGCTGCCTGCGGTGCCTCCCTGAACAGCTTGACGGAGGCCCCCGAGGGGCGGTGTGGTGGCGCAGACTGGGAGGGGGCACTTGGCTCCTGCCCCCTCCCCAAGTCTTGTTGCACTGGTGTGGCCTAAGATCGCCCCCGACATAGGCGGCCGGCTCCCGGGGTCCGGCGGAACTTTTTGCCTTTTGGTGACTCTTCCATTCTGGACCTTGTCCCACAATCCGTTTGACCTGAAGATACGTCCTGCGGTGCCCTCGCAATGCGGCCAGGTCCCTGAATGTGTGCAGGGGGACGGTATTCCTCGCTCGGCCAGCTGAGTTGCGCCCACTCTTGCGGCCTACGACATGGAGAGGCCGGGGCATTGACTAGGCGGGGCCTCCGGCCGCAACCACAGCGCCAACGATCGCTGCTAACGGAGGGGAGCCTTTCCGGTGAGAGCCAATGATCTGAAGAACCGCTGCCTGCGGTGCCTACCTGAACCGCTTGACGGCGGCCCCCGAGGGGCGGTGTGGTAGCGCGGACTGGGAGGGAGGGGGCGCTTGGCTCCTGCCCCCTCCCCAAGTCTTGTTGCCCTGGTGTGGCCTGAGATCGCCCCCGACATAGGCGGCCGGCTCCCGGGGTCCGGCGGAACTTTTTGCCTTTTGGTGACTCTTCCATTCTGGACCTTGTCACACAATCCGTTTGACCTGAAGACACGTCCTGCAGCCTGGTCTCTGAATGTGTGCAGGGGGACGGTATTGATTGGATCAAGATGGCGACTTCACACAAAGCTGACTCAAGTGTTGCTGCTGATGCTATGCAGACAAAAACTGGTTTTCAGTTTGTACATTCTTCAGGATTTTTCCATCCAAGGCTGGTTGAGAGTTTGTAAAACGATGGCTTCAGAGAAACTGGAAAAAATTAACAGACTCTCCCAACTTGCCTCTTATCGCTGAGGACACCAAACCATCCATGACTGGAAATACTGAAGCAGACTACAATAGCTTCTGTAAATGGGTCACAGATCTCTGTGGACCAGTAAACCCGATAAAAATAAAGAAAAAGCAGAACAAAAAATACGCCCCCTGGTTCTCCCTCCCTCTAAAAGAAAAATGTAAAGAGGTCAAAACCCTAGAAAAAAAATGGCGCCGCACTTATGAAACTAATGAACTCACTGCCTATAAAATCTCGAGGAGACAATATCACACAATGATAAAAAACGCTAAAAAAGACCACTTCCTCGAAGCTATCAACTCCTCCACCAATAAACAAAAAGATATCTTTAAAATAGTTGAAAATTTCATGAACCCCAGATCCCTTAGACAAGAAATCCCGCCCTCACTCCCACTATGCAATTCCATAGCAAACTACTTCGAACAGAAAATACTTAACCTGACCAAAGACTTCCCAGACGTTCCCGGGTCACCACCTGCTGAAAACTTACAATCAATGAGCAGTGAAATTCAGTTAACTAACTTTTCCCTGGTTAGTCTGGAAGAAACCCATCAAGCCATCCTCTCCAGTAAGTCAGGCTCCCCTTTTGATCCCTGCCCTCCTCTGCTGCTTCACACCCTAGTAGACACCGTAAACCCAAGCATTAATGCTATCATTAATTCTTCATTGACCACTGCCGCCATTCCATCTGAATGGAAACTAGCCGCGGTAAAACCCTTGCAAAAAAAACCTTTAGCTGACCCCACCGCCCTATCTCGCTGCTCCCACTCCTTTTCAAACTTACTGAAGCAGCGGTAAAAAAACAACTGACCAGGTACTTGGAGGACAATGACATCTTGCACTCCAACCAAGCAGGTTTTAGAGCAAAACACTCCACAGAGTCAGCATTATTACATACGGTGGAGACACTTAAGACTGCAATGGATCAAGGTAAAAAGGCTGTCCTGGTTCTGCTAGATCTATCGGCGGCCTTTGATACGATCTCACATCCCGTATTAATTGGTCGCCTAGCAGAATCAGGAATAGCAGGAACTGCCCTAGAATGGCTAAAAAACTTTCTCAGCAATAGGAAGCAAGTTACCATTTTGGGAAACTACTGCTCAGACGAAAAAGCGATAAAAACCGTGGTACCACAGGGCTCCAGTTTGAGTCCAATACTTTTTAACCTTTACATGACACCTTTAATAGAACTAATCACATCCTTCCACATTAGCACAATATCCTATGCTGATGATACTCAGCTCATCCTCGTCTTGGACAACAATACCACAAAGGCAGAGGAAAATCTGAGACACTGTCTTACCGCAACTTTTGAATGGATGAGAAATCACCACCTCAAATGTAATTCAGGCAAGACTGAAATTCTTCCTTTTGGCCAACAAAACCTTTTTTCCCCTAAAACCTGGTGGCCTCAGGATGCTGAAGTCCCCCCGAATACCATCACGACGGCCCGAAACCTTGGGATACGGTTCGATGAAGCCCTATCCTTTAGACAACAAGCATGCACTGTGGCGGGGTCCTGCTTCAACATAATCAAGGGCCTCAGGAGGTTCTTTGACCTTCTCCCCCTGGCAGCCAGAAAGACTGTAGCGGTGGCCCTCATTACGTCTCGCTTAGACTACTGCAACAGTCTTTATGCAGGCTCTAGCAAAGCTGTATTGCATAAATTGTAGATGGTCCAGAACGCCACTGCCCGTCTCGTGCTGAGATGGCCTAGGAAATCGTCTGCTTCAGCAGCACTTAAAAACCTTCACTGGCTGCCGATCCACAAAAGGGTGCTATTTAAAATTTTACTGATCACTTACAGAGCCTACCATCAGTTGGGCCCCACCTATCTGTCCAAAAGGTTTGGAAGATACGCACTATCTCGCTCACTGAGATCCTCCAACCTAAACTTACTTGTTATCCCTAAATTCAGACTCACGACAAAAGGAGGAAAATCCCTTGGAGTATTAGGAGCAAGAGCCTGGAACAAGCTCCCACCCCAATTACGTTTAATTCCATCAGAGAACCTTTTCCGAAAGGCTTTTAAAACTTGGATTTTTAAGATCACAGATACTTCCTGTTTAGCTCTAATTTAAACCTCCATCTTCAGGTCGATCAAACTTTTTCTACCGAGTCCTCACTTGGCTCTTCTGTTTTCTTTTTTCTTCCTCTGTGACACGTATGATTAGCGCCAAGATGCTCCATGGAGTGTAAGTCGCGCTCTACAAATACAATATCATATCATATAATTTTCAACATACTACTCTTCAACATTCTTCATAAATGTAACAATGTGAGACTCACTAGGAGAACGGCCGTTTATCTTTCCTTTCAAAATGCTGCCAACAATATTTTCTGAATGGAAGACACCATCTTGTAGCATAAAGGGCTGCGTCAAGGGTGGTATTGCCCAGAATGTCTTGTTTTCTAGTGCTCGTAATGACGAAGCCAAAAATTCCGAAAGGGATTCTTGTCCTGCCGCAACTTATTGGAGACATTGAACTATACTCTGGACCTGCCTGGCCTCGACCAAAATGGCGCCAGTATGGGAGCGACTTGCAACTCCTTATGACGTTCTAGTTACTTAGCCTTGACATTATGGGGGATGTATGCGGTCTTTGTGCACATGGCGGGCGGGGAAGGGTACTGACTGTGAATACGGACAACCCTATTGATGTTGATTTTTCATTATTGAATATTGTATTAATAAAGCTTCGAAGTAATGTTACCCATGATACTCGCCCATGGTGTGCGTATGGACGATTTTATTGTAACTGATCCTGTTATACTTTCAATAAAAAAATCAACCTTCACTGATCCTGCAACCGTTTGTCACGTTTAGTTTTTTAATTAAATGGCTCGCTTGTTACATACTCCTATACCCCTGGCTTTTGAAAGACACCATCTTGCAGAATAAAGGGCTGCGTCAAGGGTGGAATTGCCCAGAATGTCTTGTTTTCTAGTGCTCGTAATGACGAAGCCAGAGCTGCCGAAAGGGATTACATACTCCTATACCCCTGGCTTTTGACCCTTTCCTACGCGCGGTCTGTACTACAGCCCTCGGGCGATCTATGTAATGAACAGACTACCATTGCCGAAACACAAGGGAATGCATCTCAGAGAGATAAGTCAAGTACGCGGTAGATAAAAACACTTTTGTGTTTATGCACGCTGATGTGCTTTGAACGCTGCCCCCTCCCCCCCCTCCTCATCATTTAGTTTACCACCGCCCATTGCACAAAACCGTACCGGGCGCTCCCCACGCAAAAATAAACAATTTTTTTTTTGCCCCGCGGGGCCCTTTTAAAGCCTCCACATCAAACCTAGGGGGTCAGAGAGGATCTACTATGCCCCCTTATGGTCATTTCCCCCTTCGTTTTGGCCTCCTCCTGTCTCTCGATCCTACAGAGAGACAAGATGGCGGCCGCTCTGGACTGTTTAGAATGTTGACAGACACCGGAGAGCCAATCAGCTTCGCTTTGCGAAGTTCCGTTACGCGTCAAGTACGCGAACCGGAGCGCTACCCGGAGCGCTGTCACAGATATATATATTTTTTGGAACGTTAATTTATCAAAATCCACTGGCGCACATATATTGAGACCTAGCAAAGGCACATCGGGCTAACAGTCCCTACAATTTTGCCAAGTTTCATGCAAATCCATTCAGCCGTTCGAGCTAAAAGTGAGGCCAACCGCCCTATGGAAATTAACATGGGAAAAACACGTTTTGGGACCCCCCTTTTTTCTCGGCCCCCCCTTGACGAACCCCCCCAAATTTTCAGGGGCTGCTCAGAAACCAAATGTGCCATTTTCCTGAAAATTTCAGCCAATTCCGTCCACAAACGCCAAAGTTATGAGACATAGAATTTTCAAAAATCCCATAGAGAAAAAATCCTAACTATATATACCTACTGGCGACCGCCAGTAGGTAATATATATATATCCAACCAAAACCTTCTCCAGTCAAGAAAAAGAGATCCGGGCCCGGATCTCTTTTTCTTGACTGGAGAAGGTTTTGGTTGGATGTATTGGGATTCGCTATCCCATCCGAGGCCCGCCTTTGACAAGTGGCAGGGGTCTACAGCGACTCGTTTGGTTGGATATATATATATATATATATAATGTATACATTTGGTTTTCTTTGTTTTCAGTGTAAAAAGCATAGGTTACAGGGATGTTATAGTTAGGCTCATATTTCCCACGTACAAAACCATGGAAACTTAGCAGTCATAGTTACTTTATGTTGCAAAGTGATCCTTTGCCCTGGGCACTCCCAACTAATTGCTGACTGGTACTGGCGGTAACTGACCCTGACTGGCCCTGGGCTCTTCCTAACCAGGCCCAGGGCCAGTGAAAACACCTACATACACTAGGGTACACTATGGGTTAAGGTGCCCCTATGATTGGCATGACCTCCCCTATAAGACCCTAGTACAATATAGGGCAGGGGGCTCAAAACTACCTTTAAGTCCCTAATATATAATAGGGTAGGGCAGCTTAGAGGCCAGCATTCCTTTCTGCAATTGCATGTGTGCACTGCTGAGTACTAAGTTCTGTTTAACCACATGGCTGCTAGGCGTTTTCCCGTCCTGTGCTGCAGGATGAAAATTACCATTATTCATGACGAGCTGGCCTTGTCATCCGCGCACGGCAGGTAAGCGCCATGACGAGCCCAGCTCGTCATTAGCCTCGAAGGGGTTAAAAGCAGTCCTGTGTTGCAAGGCTACTTATGAAATGCAAATTGTGCCCAAACTTCACTTTGGTGTTGGGGCAGCTTCAAAGTAATACACTACATTGTGTTGGCATATTAGGTACCCCCAGGGTCTCCCCTAGGTGTCCCATGGGTGGTCGGTGACGTATTTATAGGGAGGACCCTTATAAAATTAGTTTTATATGCCTTGGGTTTATTGAAATTGCACATTTTACTCCCCAGATTGTAGAAACGTGCTTCCCAAAATCGAGGAGCACTGTGGAGTGAGGATCTGTACTATTGCTACATATTCAGAACCCCTAGAGTCTCACCTAGGTATCCCAGGGGCTTGAGGTCCTGCAGATATAGGCAGTATCCCTATAAATGATGTTTGATAAGACCTGGTGTAGGAAAAATGGCCAAAGCCATGTTTCCCATTGCAGAGCTACGGCTATATAGGTTAACATGGCAGGAAGCTATTATATATTAACTAACATTCAGGAGGTCATAAAATATAACTCAAGGAGGCCTAGAATGTTATTGATGAATCTAAAAATATGCTATTGTTGAATTTATATTAAAATGTACAGACAAGATGTTATAAGACTTTCTTGTCTGTAAGACAAAAATGAAGCCTTCCAGTGGTCTGTCCTGATTGGTCAGAGTTAAGTGGATTAGCCAGTCTCCTTTCATGGGGTGATAAGGAGCCCCTGGGGTTAGCAAGCCCTTCTGAGTGCAGGGTTCTGCTACATAGGAATTATAAATCAGTGGGAAGGGTTGTAAACAATATTCTTCAATAGAAGGAAGAGACAGGCAGGAGAGGCCAGTTTCATTTACACCTCTACTCTTTGAACCCAGATGGATGATAGGATTAAGGAATGAATGAGCAGCTGCAAGGGGGAGACACTGTGGAGATTAACCATCCTGGAGGCGTGTTTAGCTAGCTCTTCTCTCTCTCCTGGAAAATCTGCCATGTTGAATGTTGGAGAAATGGTGATCTCTGGGAGATTGTAGTGGCACACATTTGTGGGTATGGTCATACCCTAAGGTGTTGCCCTGTACCTCATTAGGCAGGAGTGCCCTCCTTCTTGATCAGGAGAATTTAGAATAAGTATCTAAGAGGGGCAGAGCTTCTCAGATCTGCTGCTTGAAACATAAGAAAAAAGAAGGGTCCATGCTGGAAGTTTGATTTGCACCAGCCAGGCCCTGCACTCTGACTGCTTGTGCCTGCTGCACAATCTGGAACTACAGCCCTGTGGATCAAACCTTCTTCAAAAGGGCTAACGAGTTGACTCATTGCAAGCTACAGGTTAACAGACCTCACCTGGACCATCATCACCACAAATCACCAGCCTGGAGTACTACCAGTGGATTTGTAAAGGTTTTGTCCAAGTGGATTGCGGGAAGGGAAGTCCCAAACATTTAAGGACCATCTTGGTGGAAGAGGTTCCTGAAGTTTGGAGCAACATTGGAAAAAAGCTTCATAAGTGGACCAACTCGACCTGGCAAGCCAAACCGGTGACCCTCAACCGCGAGCCGGCCTGTCATCCAGGTTTGTCCCGCTGAAAAGCTCCGGAGGTGCGAATTCCAGAGGCTGATTGGCCTGATCGGCCGGTGAACCCTCACCAAATCTGGACTGGTGAAGAGAATTGAGGGACCCTGCAAGAAAAACATCTGTAAAGGTTTCTAGGTCCGAGTGTAGAAAAGGTGACCGGGACCAACCGCAAGAGTCAAGCCGCCCACCTTCAAAAGACAGACGATCTGGATCTCTGATTCTATCCATTGGAAAGCTCTGATGGTCTGACTTCCATAAGTTTGATGGGAGCTCATCGCAAGGCAAGCCGGCGAACCCTCACCAAATCTGAACTTGCTGACAGATTTGAGCGACCCTGGGAAGAAAAGCTCCAGAAAAGTTTCTGCGTCAGAAGGTAACAACTTTGACCAATACCTGCTGCGAGGGGTGGCCACACAGGTCTCCATCACGATTGGCCTGAAACTTTGACTTTGTCCCGGTCTAACGGGACAAGATGTCCCAATAGGCGCTATAGGTTTCTATATGGTATATAGTGCTAAATCTTTAAAAATTCATATCTCCTTTTCTCTACAATGTATTTTTTTGTTTTGGTGTCATTTTAAATATAAAAATATTTCCAGTTTTTATAAATTGGTGTTGGATTTTTATTGTGTGTTGTGTCTTAATTATTTACTGAATAGGTGTTTCTAAATGCTTTATGTACTTTTATTTGAAGTTAAGCCTGTCTGCTCACAGTCAATGGTTGAGCATGGGAATAACTATTAAAGAGCTATACTGATCTCAATATTGTGTTAGTGGCCTTATTGCCAGTAGTAGATATATATTTACCGCTACTAATAACCCACTTTCTAACATTTGGTGTTCAGCGGTGTGGATGAGGACTTGTATTTAAAAAGTACACCTTTCACTAAAGTGAATTAAGATTTTAAAAGTCCTCTAAACTGCCTTAGAACAAAACTTTTGAGTTTGATTTTTGGAATTTGACCAAGCTTTTCTTAATTCCTTGTTTCGATTTTTCCAAAATTGTTCTACGTCTGTGTTGATAGTGCTGTGACCCAAAACTTGGGAACCATGGAGCTAGACCTGGCTGATCTGTCTAAGTTTAGGATGGCTGATCTAAGGGTACAGTGTAGGCTAAGGGGGCTGGCTGCTTCCAACAAGATTAGGAAGGCAGGGGTGCTTAAGTCCCTTAGGGCCTGGGCTGGGGTAGCAGAAGCGATTCTAAGGGGAGGGTAGAGGGTGCTCCCCACCACCTCACCCAAGAGGGGAGTGAGTATGGTGACCCTTCGGTATTCTCCAGTCTTAGCCATCTGAATCCAGATGGTGGCTGGGGGGAAGGGTGCCCGACTCAGGAACCCTTGCAGGGAGACAGCTGGAGCCCAGTTAGATTTGATAGCTTTGGAGCAGAGGAAAATGGAATTGGCTGAGTAGAGTGGGTGAGGGAGGAGTGGATAAAAAGAAATGGTAGCACTAAAATGATGAAGAGTTTGAGATGCCCAGGGGTGGATTCGAGCCCAAACTTTCCAAGGGCATAGTACCCAGGTACACAGAGGAGGATACCATTGATAAGTGGCGAGCAGCATTTGAGAGGACCCTTAGGATGAGTAGGGTCCACTTTAAGTTTTGGGGAGCACTCCTGTGGGAGTTGACTCAGTAGTTGAGAGGGATAGGCTCCTGGCCATGAAGGAGTAGGATGCAGACACATATCAGCAGATGAAGGCATGCTTAGTTGAGAAATATGGTGTAGCTCCAGAGCAGTACAGGGTAAAGTTTAGAAGCATCCAGAAAGTGAGCACAAAGTCATGGGTAGACTTTTTGGACATCACACAGAAGGCACTGGAATGTTGGATTGTTGGTAGCCATGTTGACACATATGAGAAATTGTATAATTGGCCAGAAGAAAGGATGACAGTTCCCTCTTCAGGGTAAAACACAAAAATAGAAGGTCAAAAACAGAAGAAAAAAATCCACAAAAACCTGAACAAGGAGGGATGGGCAGAGCCAACTCAAATTCAAATGGAGGGGATATCAGGGAAAGAATGGAAGTTTGCTTGAGCCCTCAAAAGTAGGTAAGTGATTTGTCTGTAACCAGCCAGGGCACAAAAGGGGAGAGGCAATCTGCACCAAGAAGCTCCCCTCTTGGGGCCATCCCCAGGGATTGCTAGTGCAAGTGTGGGGGTGGAGAGTGATGTCCCAGAGAGGGGTAGGCAGGTGGCAGAAGGAACCTTAGTGTCCCTGAGTGGGGTGAATATTGCAACCCTTGCTGCCTTACCTCCATACATGCAAAAGTTCAGGCAGTGGCCTAAAGTTAATAGGGCAGAGGTAGATGCTATCAGAGACACAGGGGCTAGTTTAACTATGGTCCTGGACAAACTAGTACCTCAGGAAAGGTTGCTATGTGGTGAGTTTCTCCAAGTTACCTATGCAAACAGCACTACCAAACTCCATCCTATGGCTGTGGTTAATATGGAATGAGGAGGTGTGACAGCCTCTATAAAGGCAGCTGTGTATCCTGTGCTCCCAGTCCAGTGTTTAATGGGCAATGATAATGAAGGATCTGAGTGGTCAGAGGTGGGTAGAGGTCTCCATATGAAAATATTAGAGCTCCATTAGTGGGTATGTGCTATGCCTAGGTAACAGAATCTATAGGATTCCACATCCACGTCCTGTTTCCCTGTCTTTAAAAAGTTTTCAAGGATGCCTCTCTGAAATTAATATGTTGCCTATCCCCTGACTAACAAACGATTAAAGATGGAGCCATGGCGCAAATTAAAGTTGAGGTGAACGTTTTATGTAATTCTGATCCAGCCTCATCTTCTACGGGGGCTTTATCATCTTTCTAAACGGTTTCATAGTGTTCTCCACTCCCTCTTTGAAATTGGGTTTAATAGAATTGAGGCAGCTTCACCCATCAGGGCAGGTAGTTGTTATTTTTTAAGGAAATCGTCATTTTGCTGCCTCACCATGAATTCCTACTTTATTAATCTGTGTATAGATTAGAATAGTAATTAAAAATGATTTGCTTTGTTTCCTCTAAGTGGCATAACGAAACTGGAGGGGATTCCCCTGCAAAGTACATTCAGGGGGCCCCCTACACTTTGGATCCATTTCGGAGTTCCCAGGCCAGGGACCTACCTGTGCCAGAAGAGGCCCCGAAGGCTATGGACCCCCATAAACCATGTGGGCTGTGAGGGCTTTTCTTATGCCACTGTTTCATCAGGCTTCTCTGTATGTTGCCCAGTTTGGGGATTCAGGCCTTTAGTAATCAAATTCTTATAAACCTTGTCGCCAGCCGGTCAGACTGAAAAGCAGTCTTTAAACTCTCTTTCTTCATAAACTTGTTGTCGGAAAGTCTAATTTTTAACCAGCTCCCTCTGTAAATAAAAATCCAGTATCTTCTACTTAATACTACTCCACCTACCTATTAAGGGTTTTGTACTATTTAAACCTAAGGCCCTATCTGCTTCTACCTGTGAGGAGGAAATGTCCTTCTTTTTTTTCCTTACCTGGAATGACTGTACTGAGAGGATAGCCCCCTAATGATAGTCTTAAAGGCATACCAGACCAGAGATGCTTCAAGGCTTGGGCAAAGTAGGCAATTGTTGCCAAGGGCCCACCGTCTCCATGCCCCCCCGGGAAAATGAACCTTATCTCGTTGACCTCTGTCCATTCTATTTCTCTATTTAAACCTCTCTCCCTATGTGCCTCTGTCTATTTTTCACTCTGTCTATCTACCCGCATGATCTTGTGGATTTTTAAGACCTGGTAAGACATTTGAACTGTTTTGTGTCATACAGAGGCCCCCAAAATAAGTCTTGCTCTCGGGCCCCAAAATCCTTAACATGTCATTGTCGTAAATTAGCTCACTATTTCCAGGGTCATCATATCGATCACATTGCCTTCCAGTAGATTAGTCTTACCCATCACCCATCTATTCATATTCATTTGTAAGGGAACAGCCTATCTCAGAATTACAGCCTGTTGCTCCATCAGACCATTGGCGTAATGTGAAATTTCGATAAGTGAAAGGTGTGTGGGGGGGGGGCAAAGAAAATATCAATCCTAGATGCAGAATTAACCTGCTTAGATAAATACGTGTAGAGCCTAGATCTTTTGTTTTTCCTCCTCCAGATAACTCCCATCCCTAAGCAGAAGCAAAAGTCCTTAAAGAAATTCTCTGTATGTCTCTTCCATTGTATCCTCCGTGGGTTAAAACAATATAAACCAATATTTAGGACAACATTGAAATCCCCTCCTATTAAGGCCTCCCACTGCAAGTAAATTATCTCACTTCTGAGCTTTAGTAAATCTCTCAGGTCATCACTCATCGGACCACTGCAGGAGGCAATATTGAGTTTTTGGTTATTTATCTCTATTGGGAACATTGCCTAGTATCCCATCCATAATGAATGGGAGATATGTTCCTTGTAGCTTCTTTTATACAAGGATTGCTTCCTCCCCCTTTGGCTAGAAATAGCAGAGGTAAAAAAGCAATCCCATTGTGCTGAGTATTTTACTGTATTGTTCTCTTTCAAACGTATGCAATGAGTCTACTGAAATAAAATATGCTTAGATTAAATTGCCTACACCAGCCGTAAATTGATTAATTTTCACTCTGTTATTAAGCCCATTGGCATTAAGGCTAATTGCTGTCAAATTCACCATGGGTAGATGTCCAATGTCATCATACATGACCTACAACTACACAGAATTTAGAAGCTTCACATCTTCTTAGCCTCAAATGTGTCTTATCCTTCTCCTCATTGAAAAAAGAAAACCTCCCTTCCACCACCACTCACCATAGTGCCCCTTCACACCTTCCATCCCCCTACATACCTCAGGCACCCAGTGACCCTGAGAAGTGCCTAGCCTCCAATGGCTAGATCCTAGCCTCCCCACATGAAATGGGTGTATTGGTCTAACACCTAAGATTGTTCGGCACCTGACCTACTCACAATCTCTTGTTTATTAAGCCTTCATAAGGCCTCAAACACAACATAGCTTTGTAAGAAACATGCTGGATTCCTGTACTTCTAAAACGATATGAAATCTTCCAGAATATAACATTTCAGGCTTTGCTGGTTAAATAATCGGAGCCTGCACCCTGTGGCCTTAAATTCATCAATCATTTGTTTACACTCCTACCTCTGACTAGATGTCTCAAAAGACTCATCAGGAAAAATTTCTGTGGCATAAAGCTTGAGAAGATAACATGCTTAGGGGTAATGTTATCCTGATCCTAGGGACAAATGCTCAAGGTTCAGGCCCGCCCCAGGCCCACTTAAATTGGAGCACAATGACTGCTCAGAGGGTATTAAAAGAATTTGGGCCATGTAGGCAAAAGTAACTGCATATCATCGTCGGGCATGGGCTTGACATTACACATGACATCACAAATTACATGAATAACATCACTGGTGACATCACATGCAACAACACTATTGACATTAGCTATAGAGACGATTGCTTGGTGACTTGCTGACTTGCTACAAATGGAAATCTACATGTAAGTAGCTTTCGTGTTTTTTACTGTGCATTGTTTCTATTTTTTATAATTATCGCATTTAATTTGTACTTACTGCTTTGACTCCCCTGGTCCACCGCTGCCTGCAGTTTGTGTGGAGGGAAGCCAATACCGGCAAGTTTACTCACTTCCGGTCTCTTAGCTTGATGGTTAGCAGGCTAGTCTGCTGCTACACCAGTACTTAAGCACACCTATCCCTGCAGTCCTCCTTGGATAGAGCCGATTGCTTGGTGACTTGCTGACTTGCTACACTGGAAATCTACATGTAAGGAGCTTTCGTAATGCGCTCCTGACGCATGTATGATTGACTGTGTATTTTTTACTGTGCATTGTTTCTATTTTTAAAAATTATCGCATTTAATTTGTACTTACTGCTTTGATGCCCCCGGTCCACCACTGCCTGCAGTTTGTGTGGAGGGAAGCCAATACCGGCAAGTTTACTCACTTCCGGTCTCAGCTCCATGGTTGCCAGGCTAGTCTGCCGCTACACCAGTACTTAAGCACGCCTATCCCTGCAGTCCTCCTTGAATAGAGCCGATTGCTTGGTGACTTGCTGACTTGCTAGACGGGAAATCTACATGAAAGGAGCTTTCGTAATGCGCTCCTGACGCGTGTATGATTGACTGTGTGTTTTTACTGTGCATTGTTTCTATTTTTAAAAATCATCGCATTTAATTTGTACTTACTGCTTTGACTCCCCCGGTCCACTGCTGCCTGCAGTTTGTGTGGAGGGAAGCCAAAACCCGCAAGTTTACTCACTTCCGGTCTTTTAGCTTGATGATTAGCAGGCTAGTCTGCCGCTACACCAGTACTTAAGCACGCCTATCCCCGCAGTCCTCCTTGGATAGAGCCGATTGCTTGGTGACTTGCTTACTTGCTACATGGGAAATCTACATGTAGGGAGCTTTCATAATGCGCTTCTGACGCGTGTATGATTGACTGTGTGTTTTTTACTGTGCATTGTTTGTATTTTTAAAAATTATCGCATTTAATTTGTACTTACTGCTTTGACTCCCCCGGTCCACCGCTGCCTACAGTTTGTGTGGAGGGAAGCCAATACCGGCAAGTTTACTCACTTCCGGTCTCTTAGCTCGATGGTTAGCAGGCTAGTCTGCCGCTACACCAGTACTTTAGCACGCCTATCCCTGCAGTCCTCCTTGGATAGAGCCGATTGCTTGGTGACTATGGGCCCGATGTAGGTGGCAAATTCCGGTCGGAAACGGCCGAAATCGGCCGTTTCCGACCGGTATTTCGCACTTTGAGATGTAGGGGGCCAGTATTTACCTATTCGGTATATTTACCGAATCGGTAAATTTACAGAATCTGTAAAATACTGAATCGTTTTTTTTACCGATTCGGTATCTTCCAGATGTAGGTGGGACTCTTCTGAGTCCCACAGGCCTTTCAGATTCGGTATTTTAACACCCAATCCAATTGGGTGTTAAAATACCGAATCCAGGTGTGCATGCACATGTGTGCATGCACACCTATGCCATGTGACAGACAGACATGCCCTTAGGGCATGTCTGTGTGCCACATGGCACACACGCCAGTATTGGGGGTGCTAGAGGGTGTCAAAGTGACACCCCCTGCACCCTTGCTGGAATCGGTATTTACCGATTCGGTAAATACCGAATCGGTAATGCCCATTGATTCCTATGGGCTTCAAGGCCCATAGGAATCAATGGGGGATA
Organism: Lissotriton vulgaris; assembly: GCF_964263255.1. Classification (NCBI taxonomy): domain Eukaryota; kingdom Metazoa; phylum Chordata; class Amphibia; order Caudata; family Salamandridae; genus Lissotriton; species Lissotriton vulgaris. The sequence continues at coordinate 320,881,340 of NC_141699.1, read as the reverse complement.
CCGAATCGGTATTTACAGAATCGGTAAATACCGAATCTTACAGATTCGGTATTTACCGAATCTGAAATACCTACATCTCCCCCCCTCTAATTTACCACTTCATAAATACCGAATCGGTATGATTCGGTATTTATGAAGTGGTAAAAATAGATTTACTTACATCGGGCCCTTGGTGACTTGCTGACTTGCTACACAGGAAATCTACATGTAAGGAGCTTTCGTAATGCGCTCCTGACGCATGTATGATTGACTGTGTATTTTTTACTGTGCATTGTTTCTATTTTTAAAAATGATCGCATTTAATTTGTACTTACTGCTTTGACTCCCCCGGTCCACCGTTCCTGCAGTTTGTGTGGATGGAAGCCAATACCTGCAAGTTTACTCACTTCCAGTCTCAGCTCGATGGTTACTAGGCTAGTCTGCCGCTACACCAGTACTTAAGCACCATGCCACCCGTCACGCGCAGCGGGAGTGCCGGCGGCGCGCCAAAGGTGCGCCAAAGGCAAACCCGTCTGTGCCTGTTCACGCCTGGACCGGGCCCAGGGCCTCCCCCCCTACCGGTTCCATACAAGAGCCTCGTTCCACCACCCTAACATATAGACCGGAACATCTCAAAGCTATGAACAGGCCTTTTCATAAATGTAATATCATTGACTTGAACCAACTAAACTGCTCCCTCTTTACCTGCCCTACCTGCCCTCTTCTCTTAATGAAACATCCCCACTCACGGATCCTCACCAAAAATGGAAAAAGCACATCACCAAAAATTGTTCATTCAGCACTCATCAATGTAAGATCGTTAACAAAACACAAATATGAAATTGCCAACATTATTGAAAGTTGGATTTTATATATTATTTTCCTAACGGAGACTTTGGGGGATTCTTCCTGTGGACCTGACTTTACCACAGCATCTCTCAAGGGCTTCACGAACATAAGGTTTGATAGGCCCTTAAAAAAAGGAGGAGGCCTTGCCATCATTCATCGCAATAATTTCACACTGCGGACAGAACCCATACCCATTACTTCTTGTGAAGCTATCAATTTCACCTTCTTAACCCCTCACTCGAATTCATTTAGAGGCATTCTCCTCTACCACCCCCCAGGTCCACGAACCACTTTCTTGTCCTCCTTAGGCTGCCTTCTAGAACCCAATAGCAGGGGAAAACAATTTCACCATTTTGGGAGATTTTAATTTCCACTTGGAGGCTCTTGACAACTCGGACACCATGGCCCTTCTGTCTGAAACCGAAGCAGTAGGCCTAACACAATTAGTTCAATCCCCAACACACTCTGCGGGCCATACTTTAGACGGACTCTTTTCCAACCTCAATCACTTTCCATAGAAGACACCCTCCCTCTAACTTGGACGGATCACTCTGCAATGCTTTTTGATATTAAAACCACCACCAGTTCCTCCTTACCCACTAAACCACCTACCCCACAAATTTTAAAGCATGGAAAAGTATTGATGTGGCCAAATTCAACTACAAATTATATAATACACAGATAACTAATATCCCTGACCCCGAAGCGGCAGCCATCACATACACCAACTGGCTTCAGGATATAATTGAGGTAACAGTCCCCACAAAGAAAAGATCCACTAACAGGATCTCAAGCTCTGCCCCCTGGTTCAATCAGACCGGAAATGGTGGCGACACTGCTATAAACAAAAACTAACCAAATACAAACATTTGTGTCATCCTCGAAAAAAGCACATTTTACAGCAATCAAATTAATTTGTCACATGACTCAGACAAAACGACTCTATCAGGTTGTCACACACCTATCGGGGCATGATAAACCCGTCTCAGTAGATACCACTCATCTCATGTGTGACTCCTTAGCAACTTACTTCCAAGAAAAAGTTTGCGCTATTTACTCTAAGTTTAAGAAACGTATTACCACTCCTACAGATCTCATTTCATCACCACCTGTTTCTAAACTCACTCATGAATCTGCAAGCACCCCCACTGATAACAAAAATAATCCCACTTTCCAGAATTTTAGCCAGGTGTCCCCTGAAATGGTCTCCCACCTCTTTACTACTATCAACTCAGGCTCCCCTAACGATCCTTGCCCCCTTTCCATATTCAAACTATCTCCTGAAATCACCGGTCACAAATTCACTGAAATTTTTAACACCATGTTTAGTTCAGGTGTCTTCCCTTCTATCTGGAAAAAAACTGTTATCAAACCATAAAAAGCACTCTTGACCCCACCAACATTACCAGCTACAGGCCAACAGCCTGTCCCCAATTTCCAGCTAAAATTGTGGTAAAGATCATGAATTTCCAGATCTCTGAATATATTGACCACAACCATTACCTAGACGACTCCTAATTTGGATTTAGGAGGGGACACGGCACAGAAACCGCCCTAATCAAAGCATCTGATGAAATCGGGATGATCCTGGATGGTGGGGGGGGGGGCTGCAGTGCTTATGCTGCTTGACCTCTCCGCGGCCTTCGACACGGTCGATCATGGTACTCTGATCGACCGTGTCACAGCAGCCGGAATATCAAAAAGTGCAATCTCACTTCTCTCCTCTTTCCTCACTAACCGGGAGCAGTCCTTTCATTTGGTAACTTTTCATCATCACCATTCGTTCTACCTTGTGGTGTCCACTAGGGATCCTCGCTAAGTCCAGCACTTTTTAACATCTATGTGGCTGATTTGGCGAGGATCATTAAAGCTCATCATCTAGCGTTAACATCATACGCAGATGATACTCAGCTTGTCCTGGCGGTTAATAACAACGGACAGAAAGTGGCCCGCAATTTCCAACTTGGAATGCTTGCGATAAGTAAGTGGATGACCGAGAATTGCCTTAAACTAAACTCGGATAAAACTGAGGTAATAGTTTTTGGAAATCTCTCTCCGGCCTGGTCACCCACTTGGTGGCCAGAAGACCTTGGACACCTCCCACCCTGGTCACCAAAGTTAGAAACTTAGGATTGATTTTTGACAGCAAACTGTCATTCATGCATCATGCTAACGCGGTGGTCTCCTCCGCTTTTTTACAATAGGAATGATCAGGAAACTTCTCCCCTATCTTCCCACAAGTATGATAAAAACCTTAGTCAGCACTCTGGTGATGTCACGCATTGACTATTGTAACGGACTCCTCGTCAATGCCCAAGAAAAAGTAATGAACAGACTGCAGCTGGTAAAGAACGCAGCCGCCAGACTGATCACAGGGACACCCAAGTTTAAATCAATCTCCAAAGCAACCCGACAGCTTCACTGGCTACCGGTAAGACTCAAAATTAAATTTAAAGCCTTATGTATAGCTTTTAAGACTATCCATGCATCAGGACCTGCTTTCCTGAAACAATCCCTATGTCCCTACAGACCGGCACATGTACTACGGTCCCGCACAGCTAGCCTGCTAGATGTTCCAAAAACAAAGAAAGTATCCTGGGGTGACAGACCTTTCACAATCACAACGGCCAAACTTTGGAACATCCTGCCGCACCAAATTAAAATCACTACATCCTTAATAACCTTCCGTAAACAGCTGAAAACCTGGCTTTTCAATCAATAAACACCTACCATACAGTCACTCTATCCTAAGCGCCGAGACACCTTTGGGTATTTGCGCGCTCAACAAATTTCATAAATAAATAAAGTGTGCTGAACAGGGTAGCTGGGTGGGGGACTTGGGCAAAGGCCAATTTCTTTGTCCAAATCATGTATGTAAGAAATTGGGATGTTGATTGACTTGGGTTTGAGCCCTGGTCAAGCAGCAACCACAATCCTTGTCAGGGCATGGCATAGGAAACCTGCAAACTAACCTGTGATCATCCCCCTGTTAGCATGACACAGAGCTGTCAGGCGTATCCTAGAGGCAATATGTAAAGTATTTGTAGAATGCTTCAAACAGTAGCACAATGAAAACACACCACAAGAAGAGCCTGCAACAGTATTAGGTAAATAGAGTGATTTTAATAAATAAAGCAAGGCCAAAAAGACAAAGATCCAATTAGTATGACCAGAGATATTGAATGTTAATGCTTTTAGTGAAAAATAGCACCAAAAAAACACAAAGCACAGACTGCAGGTATCTGGCCTTCGAGACAAAGTCGCAAGTTCAGGCTGACTTCAATGGCGAGTGGGTAAGTTACAGAGACTCAGTTAGGCCTACTGAACAAAATACCTTGAATACAGGTTGTGCAGATCCTTGGCAAGGATGTATGACATTACAACGCATGCTTTTACCACGCATGCTTTTACAACATAAGTATTACAACGCAAACCTTTACAACACATAGTGCTTTGAGGTGCTGGATAGTGAATAGTTTAATTTACTATTCCAACTCCAGTCCCCGTGGACACTAGGGAAGGTGTTGGATAGTAAATTAAATCTATTCCCTATCCTAGAGCACCCCCCAGCACAATGCGTTGTAATGGTTTGCGTTGTAATAGTTGCGTCGTAAAGGCACTGCGTGGTAAAAGTTGCATTGTAAAGTATGTTTCCCCTTGGCAAAGGTCTGTGGCGGAGCCAAAGTGATGTGTCAATTTTGACATTCTTCGAGGCTGCCATGCGAGGTCCTGCGCTGTCACCAAGGATACCATTGCCGGGGGCTTGCGATGTGAAGTCCTGTGTCAAGGATGCAGCAAGCAGTCTGGGCAATACATTGGTTCCTAAGAACTGTGAGGCTGTAAGGCAGAGTCTGGTGTCATCATCAAGGCTGCCATGGATGGGAAATGCAAGAACCTGTGCCAAGGATACGCTACACAGTCGTGGTTCCAAAGGTGATGTGGCTGCAGCAACAATCAGAGTCTTTTGATGAGTACAATCCATGCAGCAATTCTGCTCGGGTTTGCACAATGAAGCAGAGGAGAAGCGAAGGTACTGCTGGATCCATAGAGGATGGCAAGCCTACTTTCAAGGGTCCAAGACAAGGGTGGCACCCTTGGCAGGGTAGAATCACAGTTGGAAGAGTCCAGGTGCAGATGCAAGCCTGCTTGAAGTTTGGTACATCCCTGAGGCTTCAGATCAGGATGCCAGCCATCTAGACCGAAGGTCAACCTGGGTCCTGAGTTCAAGAGAAGCTGCTCTAGTCCTTTTCAACCCAGCAGATGGGTAGAAGGTGGCAGTTCAGTGGAGCAGGAGTCGAGTAGAAAGTAGTCCTGCAAAGTGGCAGTCCTTCAGCAGTACAGCGGTTCTTATTCCTGGCAGAGTATCCTTAGGTCCTGAAGTGTACTGAAGTGTTGGTACCTGAGGTCCTTTTTTTATACCCTGATGCCCAGGTTCTGGAAAGTGGGGGAAGCTTCTAGACATTGGCTTTGAAGTGTATGGAACTTCCTGCCTACTCCGCCCTTGCTTCAAGCTTGCTGAAGTGACAATACAGGGTTTTTAGGCCCTTTGTCTGAAGGGAGGACACAGTCTATTCAAGTGTAAGTGGGGCTGTGGCCAGCTCCTCCCTCCCCGCCATCTTATAAAATGTAATATGGTAATCCCAATGATATCCTGCTGAAGTGATAGGCCGTGCATTAGTGAAAAATTAATTAAAGAGTTTTTCACTACCAGGAATTGTAAAACTTAATAGTAAATGTCCATCTTTTTAAATACATTGACCCCTGCCCCAGGGGCTGTCCAGGACCTTTACTACGGGTGACTTATATATATTAAAAAGGAAGACTTGGGCCTGGCTAAGGGTTTATTTTTGCTAAGTTGACATGGCAATTTAAAGCTGCACACACAGGATTTGCAATGGCAGGCCTGACCAATGTTCAAAGGGCTAATTTAAGCTGGTGACACAACCAGTGCTACAGTGCTACAGGCACACTAGTAACACTCAATTTACAATTTACATATAGCACCACTTTAGTGGGGACTTATGAGTAAATTAAATATAGCAATTTGGGACAGGCCAATATTATCATGTTTAGAGGAGAGAGCACAAGCACTTTAGCGCTGATTAGTAGTGGTAAATTACCCAGAGTCCAAAAGCAAGCAAAAACGAGGTCAGAAAAACTGGAGGAAGAAGGCAAAACACGTTGGGGGAAGATCACCATTAAGACTGACAGGTCTAAAAATGCAGAACACAGTAAAGGATGGAGCCAGTGTCTTCAAAACATAAGGGTGCTGAACACAAGACCTTCTTGAAGGTTGAAGGTTAAGCCCAGCATTGAGCATTTTGAGCCTCTATAAAATTATTAGCCAGTAAGCTGGGCTCAGAGAGGTAATGTGTAGCAGACCATTAGAAAGTCTGAAAGCCCAGGCCCTCCCCACTGGATTTACTCATGTTCATAATTTAATTCTACCATGATAATATGACTAGAAGTGGGCAGCAAACTCCACTTCTCCGGCAGAGTTTGCAGATTTGTTCCCACTTCACGCTTTGCTTGGACATAGAGTTTTGGATAAACTCTGCCACACGGTTGGAAGAGTTTTTTTCTCACACACTGCTCACTAAACATTAAGTGCACAAGTGAGAAAATCGAGCGGTTGATGACCTCCTGGCAAGATTTCTCAACGCAGATTAATTAAAAAAAAGTTCAAAAATGTGTCTAGAAAGTAGATCAAACATTTAGAGTTAAAAATTGCTTTAGACAGTAGGCATGATTTGCTTAAATGCTAAGGCCTCAGTTACGAGTGCCTGGAAGGAGTAGACAGAAGGTAGTCATCGCACCGTTTCAAAACTATTATCATGGGCTTCCAACTTTGTGTGATAAATAACACAGTCCTAAAATTGGGAATTATGGGCCATATGTATCAAGAAACCGATTTGCGATTCGGAAATTGCGATTTTTACCGAATCGCAAATTCAGAATCGCAAATCGGCATGTATCAACACAATCGCAACTATTTAGCGATTCGGATAAAATCTCTAAATAATTGCGCGATGGCCAATAGCGATTCCTTAATCTCAAAAAATCGCTAATTTGCGAGATCGCAGACTGTAAATCGCTAAATTGCGAGATCGCTGGCCGAAAATCGCAAAATTGCGATGTTCCAACGGGAAAAATCACAATTTTGCGATTTTCTGGAAACTTCCAATTGCTATCCTGATGCTTTATGATGACATCACCATCCAGGAAGTGAGTGATTTCCCATGGTGCTTCAGTATTGCTACTGAGAGAGGGTGTGACTGTTGTTTGCTACTCAGGAGCCATGGCAGAAGGAGGAAATCAGGATGTTCCAGCAACCCAGCAGGAGCAGCAAGAGGGGGAAGCAGCCAGGAAGAGAAAGCTCAAGTTCTCTGAGGCAGAACTAGAAACCCTCATCACAGAAATGGTGCCAAACCATGAGGCATTATTTGGGAGGAGTTCGCACAAGGTGCCTGAAGCCAGGAAGAGAAGGATTTGGGAAGGCATCCAAGCCAAAGTAAATGCCCATGGAGTGACACACCGGACAATAGAAGTGTTACGGAAGCGCTGGTACGACCTGCGCCAGCGCTTCAAGGAGAAGTTGGCTGCCAGGCTGGAGCAGTCCCAGCTCACCGGTGGGGGAACCTCCAATGTCACAGACTCAACGCCACTGGAGGAACTGGTAGAGGGCACACTGCCTCCACAGAGTGTTGCGGGCGTGTCCCTGCTAGACAGCTCAGCCCAACCAGCTGCAAGACCAGGTAAGGAGCATGCCTTCCCCACCCTACACCACCCCCAGCAACCCCCTGCAGCGACCTAGGGATAAGGGGACCCACATGTCAGCCCTGAGCAAGTACACAGGCACCCACAGCAATGCATTATGGGAGATGTAGTCACAATAGTCAGTAATGTTTGAAGTAGAATACTACAAAAGCAAATTTCACATGTGCAGGTCAGGAAAGTTGAATGACACAAGTGAAGTTAGGGAACACTGTGAAAGAATTTATTTGAACATCACATGATAGGAACAGAATATTAATGTGTGCTGTTCTATCCACAGCACCTGCAAGTGGAAAGGCAACAGCCAGTGCAAGTGACACAGGACCCCAAGCCTCTGGAGAAGGTAGCCAGGGCCAGGATACAGATGGGGAGGACAGTCCTTTCACCCAACCACAGGGACACAGAAGGAGGATCGTGAGGTCATTGAGGATAATGGAAGATGAGGATGAGGACAATGTGACAGCGCAGTCTGAAGCACCAGTTACCCTGCAGTAGGAGCCACGACCACAGACCACAGGCAGGCGTAGACCCCGCACAGGCTTCGGCTCCAGTGAGCACCAGGATGAATCTGTCTTTGCTGGCCTCGAAATGCACATGCTCCAGGTACACCGCCTGCAAGCGAAACATATTAAATCCATTCAGCGGGAGATTAGGGCAGGAAACAGGGGAATACACCAGGAAATCAGGGGGGCTGTGCAGGAGCTGACTGCCGAGTTGCGAGCAGAACACGCAGCCAGGCGCAAAGAAATGGCCCGCATGGACCACTACACTCGCGCTATTAACCGCCTGGCCTCCTCCACCAAAATGCTGGCAAGGCGTGCCATAGAGACCCAGCGTGAGTTTTCTCACGGAATACAGGATATTGCCACTGTGGTAGTTCAGTCAACTGCTAGCCTGGATGAACTGCGCGCACTGCGTACTGCTGGTCCAGGGGTGCTGACCCCCAGTGAGGAGGACTCACAGTCAGTGCGGAGCTCCAACACCCCACCACCGACTGTTGAGAGGCGCCGTAGTGGCAGGAGCACCAGGCCTGCCACACGCCAATAGGAAGTGCTGCAACATGACTATTTCACACAGGGGAGACATAGGGCCAGCAACAGTGTTGCATTTACTGTGATTAGACTACAATTGTTGCACTGTGATTTCAACATGTGCATTGGATTGGGAGTGTTCCTTTCTGTTACTTTTGATGTGTGACATTGTTGCTATTGGGAATTAAACACATTAGCAAAGGCTTAAGTTGTCATGGTATCATTATTTCTCACCTAGAAGTAGTTACGCATGATATCATCACGCCTCTGTCGCCCAGCTGGGATTGGGAGTGTTCCTTTCTGTTACTTTTGATGTGTGACATTGTTGCTATTGGGAATTAAACACATTAGCAAAGGCTTAAGTTGTCATAGTATCATTATTTCTCACCTAGAAGTAGTTGCGCATGATCTCATCACGCCTCTGTCGCCCAGCTGCTGCAGCAGCTACGCCAGCTTCCATGTGTACAGGTCCAGGTCCCTCCACGTTGGAGGATTCTGAGTCACTCAACTCCATTGGCGTCCCTTTCCTGGTAGCAATGTTGTGCAGCATGGCGCAAGCTACTACAATTTTGCAGCATGTTTCTGGGCTGTATTGGAGGGCTCCTCCACTTTTGTGAATGCATCTGAACCTGCTCTTCAATATGCCAAATGTTTTCTCGATGGTGCCTCTTGTTGAAATGTGTGCCCGGTTGTAGCGCCGCTCCCCAGCAGTGGCAGGATTCAGGTAGGGTGTCAGGATGAAATCCCGGACTGCATAGGCACTGTCCCCTGTGGGTGGAAATTAGGCCTGGGCGAAGCACTACGCTACGCTCGTGGAGTTTGCGAAGTTTGCGCAACTTCGAACTGCGCAAGCTGCACGTAGCACAGTGCGAACATGCGTAGTGCAGCGCAGCGTAGTGCAGCGCTCATTTTTTGCTTGTTAGCGGTCCTGAACGTCATGTTCGCGACCGAGAGCAAGCAAAATTACATTCCGGCGAGATTCTCAACGCAGGGAGGTAAGGTTTCTCATTGTGAGTGGTTGTGCATGCTCTCTATGAGAAACTACCAGTTCGCGTTGAGAAAGCTGCCGCTCGAGTAATGATCTACTCGAGCAGCAGAAAACTACAGCTCGCACTGTGCAAGATGCCGTATTCAATGATTGCACAGTGCCGGATGCTTGTCCGCACTGTGCAATCATTGAAAACGCATCTTGGACAGTGCGAACATGCTACTACGCAGCTCGCATAGTGCTACGTGAAGTTCGCGTAGTGCGAAGTGCACTTTGAGTAGCTTCGCGTAGCGCTACTACGCGAACTAGGCCCACCCTTAGTGGAAATGTAGAAAGGTCAGTCACTGACATGCACATGCTGGCCATTTGGAATGTGGGCTGTCATTGTGTGCTTTTACCTAGTAGGTATCCCTCTCCAAATTCCCCTCTTGAGAGTCTACGGTATAGCCCACTGTGACGGAATATGAAGGAGTTGTGTGTGCTTCCTGGATACTTTGCCACTATGTCGGTGATTATGTTTTTGGCATCACACACCATCTGTATGTTTAGTGAGTGGTAGCATTTCTTGTTCCGGAATACATACTCTATTTTTGAGGGGGGAAATGGCAACATGTGTCCCATCTATACATCCTATGACTTGGGGGAATTTAGCAATGTTGTAAAAGTCCTGCTTTGTCTGTGCTAGTTCCTGTGGGGTGCTGGGGAAGTGTATGTGGTGTTGCATCCTATGTGTCATGGCGTCGAGGAATGCATGGAAGAAGCGTGACAGGGCACTTTGTGACACCCCTCCTGCTGAGGCTATGACCCCCTGAAAACTGCCTGAGGCCAGCAGGTGTAGTGAACACAGGACCTGGATGTGTGTGGGTATGGCATGGGTCCTGCGGGTGGGGTGTTCTAGGTGGGGCCTCAGTTCCTCAATTAAATCAGGCATGCTCTGTTCCTCCAGTCTGTTATGGGTGTAGATGTCCTCCTCAGTGCTCTGGAAGATGGTGGTGCGCAACCGGAATATCCTCTCCCATCTCCTCCTCTGCGCCACGGCTCTCAGTCTTCGCCTCCTCACTATCATGTACAGCCCAGACATTGTGGATAAGAGTGTGTTGCATTCTGGGCTTCATTTTATACTTTGCACCTGGTTACCACCTGCTCCCACTTGATGGTAATTGCGATTCCTTAATTTGCGAATTCCCTTATTTCGCAATGTGCGATTGTTTGATACATTCCATTGCGAATTCTTAATTGCGATTCCCAGATTTGCGATTTTCGCTAACCGGTTTCAGCGCAAATTTGGAAATTGCTATGGAATTCGCTATTTACCACTTTCGCACGGTTTGGAACTTGCTAAATAGCTATTCCTTCTTTTGCATACATTTTATACTTCATACATTGGGATTTGCGATTTTTAGGTTCGCAAACGCTATTTTTAGCGATTTGCATCGTTTGCGAGTTAATTTCTGCTTCATACATATGGCCCTATATGACGATTTTGATTAGCTGTGTGCCAAAATCCATAGGGCCAAGTTTTTAACAGGCTTGAGAGAAGTAGGCTTGCAACCACAGCAATTTAGGCCGGTTGCCCAGTGTGTTAGGCATCTCTAGTGCAGTAGCTAAGTGAAAGGGTGGACGGGCACTCTGTTTGAGAGTGACTGATATTCATGTTCAAGTAGGATCTGTGAATACATTTGCAGAGTTCCAGGGCCTGGATCAAGGACAGGCAGTTCTCTCTGTGGTCAAAATCGGCAATGTAACAGAGAAAATATAGGAGGCCCCCTAAGTTAAAGGTCTGGGACCAGGGAAATGAGGTTAAAGAAATGAGAGTGTCCCTATAGTCAAATCCTGCCGTGGATGTGGTCAGAAGGAATTTGATACCCACTACAATTGATTATCGGCACAGCCACCACTTACACCTAAAATGTCATCTGGATAAACAACCTTTCTTGTGTGTAAGGACCCTCACTTGAATAACAGCATGCGATTTTAACACTTACTAGGAAATTGTGCTATTTGGACTTGTGACAGCCTGTAAAGATACTACAAAAAATAAATTTCCATTGAAATAGACAGAACCCCCGGACGCTGTGATCGGAGGAGCAGGGAGGCCGACTACTTTAATTCGGATGTTCTAGACATCGTGAGGATCATCCCATAACTAGAACTCGCTGACAAAGCATATCTAGCACGCCGCTGCAGCGATTTAGCAAGTCCTTACTCTCGTATGAGTACAGCAAAACAAAGCTAACCGGTGGCCCCTCCGACATAGTGCAGAATTAAAAGATCAGATAACAAGATATTACAAATTACAATTATACCCAGTCTGATCAAGCGGGATATTTGTTGTCTTGAATGTGTACCCAAACAGGACACCATTTTAGCATTTGACCTCAGAAAGAAAACCTGAGCGATATATATATATATATATTATTTGAGAAACTGTCCTGAAGAAGGTTTTTAACCGAAACGCCGCATCGACTGTTGTTTTCAAGAACACATTTTTAATTCATTGTGTAATATATTGAATTCCTTGTAATTATGTTGTGTGTATTGTTTAATAATTGTATGTAAAAAAAATTTAAACCTATAAAGTGCAACAAATTTATGTCTAATTTTACTCTATAGTTTTGCCAAAATTTATTTTTTGTAGTATCTTTACAGGCTGTCACAAGTCCAAATAGCACAATTTCCTAGTGAGTGTTAAAATTGCATGCTGTTATTCAAGTGAGGGCCCTTACACACATGACATTTTTTTATCCAGATGACATTTTAGGTGTAAGTGGTGGCTGTGCCGATAATCAATTGTAGTGGGTATCAAATTCCTTCTGACCACATCCACTGCAGGATTTGACTATAGGGACACTCTCATTTCTTTAACCAAAATCGACAATGGCCTCTGCTATCCTAAGGATCTTTGCAGGAAAACTCTCAAGGTGAGATTTTGTGCCTATAGTCTACAGAGAACTGATAAAGTGGTGGTTAGTCTCAGCACCCTATTTTCCTTTTGCCCATTTAATGGACAGAGGCCAGCCCATGCACCCTCCGCTTAAGTCCTATTTGACATATTGTGGACTGTAGTGCTCTTGAACTATCTCAGTAATATCACTGATGATGTAAATAGTGACATGGTAAGTAATGTCACCTGTGATGTGTTCAATTATGCCGTTCACGGTGTAAACTGCGAATGCACGAGCTGTGCTTGGTGGGGAATGGAATCAAGGTTGTGCCTATTTAGATTTTATAAAAATTTACTTTTCAACCTTTATTAAACTAAAAGAAAATCCAAATTAATATGGTTGGTATCCATCTCGTGCAGCTGTTAAATAAATGTATATTTATCTGCTTCAGATGAAATAAAAATGAATTATGCAGCTTTGGCAGCTTACTAAAAATAACAAGCAATTATACCGACTGGTATTAAAATTGACAGACCATCAGATATCACGGAAATGAAATATTAAAACTAATTTTCTGCAGTATTTATACTGGTAATTTCAATCAGGTTGTGTTTGCCTTACCCAAGGAACAAAACATAATAAAAATAATAATTCGCATCCTTTTGAAAATTTGCATTTTCACCTGTCACCAGTAATACCCTAAACTGCCAGGGATCTGCTACTGTATGTTTTTAAGGCATAAACGTTGTTTTCTCGTGAAGCATAATGGGCAGTTAATAGGTGTCTAGCGTTGTTTACCATATTATGAAAATGCAAAAACACTGTTAAGGAAAAGCGCTTTTGCTTTGAGGTCGCCACGTATTTTTTTGGTTTGTTTTTAAGTAGAGGAAAGAATATCTTCAGAAACGGTGTGCTACTGAAGAGAGTTAAAGGTCTCCATTTCATTAGAAACGGTTCCTAGTCACTAAAATAGCATTTGATTTTATGTATATGTTTCCCACAAGTGTTGGATTTACTTCAGCCCTTTAGAAATATTTCCAGAATGAAAGGTAATTTTCCATTCAGGTAGAATGGACCTCCTTGTTAAGCCTAAGATTTACGGCCACATGCATCAAGGTATTTAGGAGTCGCAAACGGTGCGATTCGGTAAAATCGTCCGTTTGCGATTCCTAAATATCTTTTTAGTATGCATCAATCATTTTTGGCAAAATCGCTATTTTTAGCGATTTCCAAAAATGCGATTGCTTCTAAGGAATCGCAAATTTGCGATTCCTTAAAAGCAATGCATGATTGTTTTTAAAATTGCGAATTCGCAATTAGGGGATGCAAATTACCACAAGGGTGAACCTCGTGGTAATTTGCGAAAAAGAATTAAAATGCTCAAATTGGTATTTTAAACACTGTCATGTTACAGACACACATGTCCTTAGGACATGTGTGTGTGAAACATCCACTTTAAAATACATTTCAGGGGTGCAAGGGGGGTCCTTTGGACCCCCCTCTGTACCCATGGAATGCATTAACATTTTGCGAATTCTAATTTGCGAATTCGCAATTCCCATTGATTCCTATGGGCCTTTTGGCCCATAGGAATCAATGGGAAATGCGAAATCGCAAATTAGAATTCGCATAATATTTGCGATTCGGTAAAAATTGCGATTTTTACCGAATCGCAAATATTATGCGAAAATATACATGCATCCCATTTTGCGAATTCCAAATTGCGATTCCCTATTTTTTGCAATTTGGAATTCGCAAACGGCCGGGATGATACATGTGGCCATAGGAGCCAAAAATGTGAAGGGGTACACTGTCTGCACACTCTGTGTAGAGAAGGGTGGCCATCATGCTTTCTCCTGCAGAGTTCCTGCTGGTGTGACTGCCAGAAACCCTGCACTGAGGGCTAAAGGAGTTCAGCCCGATAGAGTAAGCACATTAGCTCAACCACCCTATATAGTGCAGACGGTCTGATGGATTTTTTTCTGTTGGTACTGCCAAGGAAAGATGGGGTGGAAGTAGGACATGGACATGATGCTCAATACCAATATACGTGCCAAATTTATAATGGTATCCTTGCCGCAGAAAGCCCAGGCCCTCCCCACAGGATTTAAACATGTTTATATTTTAATTCTACCATGATAATATGACTAGAAGTGGGCAGTAAACTCCACTTCTCTGGCGGAGTTTGCAGATTTGCTCCCACTTCACGCTTTGCTTGGACATAAAGTTTGGGAAAACTCTGCCACACGGTTGGCAGAGTTTTTTCCCACACACAGCTCACCAACATTAAGTGCACGAGTGAGAAAATTGAGTGGTTGATGACCTCCTAGCAAGATTTCTCAACGCACGTGAATTAAAAAAAAAAAGTTCAAAAATGTGTCTACAAAGTAAATCAATCATTTAGAGTTACAAATTGCTTTAGACAGTAGGCGTGATTTGCTTAAATGCTAAGGCCTCAGTTACGAGTGCCCGGAAGGAGTAGACAGACAGTAGTCATCACACCCTTTAAAATAGATTCCAGGAGGGGCAACCTGCACTGCCATACACATTTGCTCAATACCATTATGGCGAGCTGCATTGAGTGAGTTGATCTAATTTTTCACATTTAGTGTCCCACGGGAGGGTGCGCCTTAGAGCGCGTGCACCACCGGAGGCCTGCCTTTTTATCTATTTCTTGGTCCTGACGAATGCTGAGCGTAATAGCATTTAATAACAGCAGAAACATGTTGACCGTTTATCTCTATTAAAGGACACAGGTTTCCTAACATAGAACCTAGTTGGTCCATACACACTGTTTTTATTTAATACGGGTTGACCCTAATTAAATATTTTTTGGGTACCAACTTTGTATTTTTTAACCAGCACTCACATATCAATACACCTTTTTTGTTTGAGCACTGTTGCACTCAACACCAACCCACTCCGCTGTAACTCAGGCGTCATAGCACACTGGGGGAGCATTCGGCCACCACAGCGGGGACCCGATGATGAAGCATGTCACCAACTAGTGGTGAGTGAGGGTCCTTCTTTACAAGGAAAGAATTCCCCTCTTTCCCTGATCGGCTTCACTGGGCTTATTTTGTCCCCAGTTGCCGCCATCCCCAAAAAATCCTCTTTGGGTTTCACTTGTTTGGGTTAATGGGACTTTAGCAATAACTACTCATCTAAGGTGTTTTTTTTGTTAATTCTTTTTCACACTTAGTCACTCCTTAGTTGTTTATAAAAATTCAATTGGGGTATAGGAGTGTCTACTCTAGCCCTTCCTCTCCTGTTGATTCTTGGTCTGTTGTGCAGTGCGCAGCTGTGAGAGTAGTACAATATAAAAAAATTTGTAGCATTTTTTCTGGTCTGTTTAATAGTGCACCATGGAAGACCAGGGGCTTTCTTTTTCCAAAGAAGAAGTGGACGCACTACTTAGTGATAATACTTTATTTGCTGACCCTTTACTAGCAAACGCCATTTCGCACACTGGTGATTGGGAGAGACTAGGGGAACTCAAACACAGTAGGATCAGGGCCATCCTACATGGAACGATGATCAAGGAGTACTTGAATAATAATGCAGCACCAAAAGGGTTGCTAGTTACTAATGCCCCAAGGATATTCTTAGATGATGCAATATTCCGCAAAGAGTGGGCACAAATTGCATGGCACTGCACAGGGGACTGGGGTATCTTGATTATAAAAACTGCCTTACGATTATCAGAGGCTCTCCTAGTAGAGATTCAAACTACGGAAACCCATTTTAAGGCCACCATAACCGGGTATAAGAAAAGACTTGAAGAACTTAATAAAGAGCAGAATGAATTCAAAGAAAATCTTGCCCAATCAAAATCACAAAAATTACAGAAAGATCTGAAACGTTTGTCTTATGCTAAAGTCTACCCTTACTCTTGCCCTGATTATACCGCATCATCAGGTTCAGGGTATAATTCAGACACCTCTGCGGATTCCAACACCAGTGGTTCAAGCAATGAAAGTGTGAGCAAGAGAGGAAGAGGTAGGGGTCGTGGAAGAGGACGGGGACATTTTCCACAGCAGCAGTATCCGTTCCAAAGTTGGCAACCCCCTTTTCCCCAACCAGGAATGGGATCATATCATCAACCAGGCTTCCAACCTTCTTTCCCTCCGATGATGGGCTGGAACCCACATTTCATGCCACATCCACAATTCAACCAACCCCCTTACGTGCCTCCTTTTTTAGACAGAGGCAAACGGGGCAGGGGGAAACAGAAGAATACCAACCAAGTACATTGGGAGCAACCCGAAGTAGTCGGGGACTCAATCAAGTAGTCACATAATAGGTTAGAAAGGCTCCTATTTTGCATTGCTCGAATGGGAATTAAGTAGACACTCTCAGAGAACTAGAGATGGAGATTTTGACCAACACAGAACATGTAGCACAATATAGGACTGAAAAGGAGAGCTATGCCACCCTAGTGGACCATCTCCAGACATTTAGTTACAGAGAATACCTGGCACGCCAGCACACTGAGGGTGGTAAGTCAGGGTGACTCCTGGTCTGGTTACTGATCTCTGAAATGAGAGGGGGACTAATTACATAGATTAAAGACTCTCTGGGTCACCTAAAGCCAGCACAATGTGATATCAGCAATGTTTTCCTTGATCAATACTGAACCCTATACAGGATGGGGCTGCAAGTCCCGGACTCAGGAACAGATACCATTTTGTCCCGCTTCAGGCTTCCACAGGCTGCCGATGACTATAGAGACAGTTAGGGAGGCCCAATCCTGTAGGCAGAGATTAAGGCTGCCATAGATGACTTGGCAATGGGCAAGGCCCTAGGGGTTTTCCTTCCAAAAACAACACAAGGATCCAATATAGGTAACTTCTTACCACCCCTTATTGCAAGGCTCTAGGAACCCGCCTTTATTATATAATGGGTGTTAGACCTGGCACCATTGGCGTGGATCTCCCTTCCATTTTTGCTGTTGCATCATGTATTTCTGCAGATGTTAGATGCTTTTGGGCACCTGCCACTACTATCCAGTGCCTCAGTGCAAGTGCTCCCTATTGTAAATTGATGTATTAATCAGTGGTTCCATGTTTGGCTATTTGGTTTACTTGTCCGACCGTAGTCTAGTGCACTGAGTGGGCCCAGGGCATGTAACTCCAAATGCTTGTGGAAGCAACTCTCATCGCCAGTGGAGAGGATCGACGTTGTCGCAGATGCCACTGCATCCCTGGGAAGCTTGTCGCAGGGCCAGTCGCGGCTTGCATCTTGCAAAGTATCTTGCATCGCCGGAGAAGAGGACCGACGTCGCTGCAGACACCGCCACATGAAGCGTGTCGCACCAAGGAGAGAGCGTCATCTTTATTTCTTTGCACCCGAACTTCAACGCATTTCCATTGCTGCAACATTGCTTGTTGTGGAAGCGCAAAGCATCGTAAGGTACATTGACGCCAAGTGTCGCATCTTAAGAACTGAACTGAACTAAGCTAAATCTACCATCTTAAAGTAACAGTATTGTGTATTTTTGTCATTTGTGGTCTTGTGGTAAGTATACTTATTTTTTATGTAAAACCTGTGTCGTGTCCATTTGTAGTGTTGTCACTTGGTTACTGTATGGGGTCACAAATGCTTAACACTGCCTCTGAAATGAGCCTGTCTGCTTGTGCCAAGCTACCAAGGGGGTGAGCAGGGGTAATTTTGGAGTGTAATCCCCTTATCCTGACTAGAGGCAAGGGTCCCTATTTGTCACAAGTACCTACCTGTGCCAACTAGAGACCCCCAAATGTAACAATGGGTTTATCTCGGGGCTCAGCACATCTGACAACATTAGGAGCCTCTTTTATGTCATAGAGGAGATACCAGCGGAACATAGGGGATCATCAATGGCATTATCTATTGACGGCCTTTCATTTGCTGAGCTGGCTGTTCTTCGATGTGGGGTAGGAAAATTTGAACCTTGACAGCAGTCCAATCAAATTTCTAACCTTGTGCACCCTCAATCGACTGCCAGAGTGCGCGCGGGTAGGCAGAGTAGTAGCAGGTAGGCAGAATGCCCGCTGTTGTTGATGCACTTCATGTGGACTAAACGATTCAGAAAAGGGGGTGGTGATGGACAGAGTATCTGAATTAAGCAGAACACTCCTACCCAGTCCAAAGATCAGGGCTTGATCCATCACCGTTTTTTAGCTCACTGCACCATCCCAGCTCAGAACCTGGCTACATGCAAATTAATCTGTCCCTGGCCCAGTGCATCATGGGAACAGGGCAGACCAAACTACCAAGCCAATTCTTATACTGGGAAGGAAACAAGCTTCCGGGGACCGGTTTCTGGCATTTCAGCCGTCTTCGGCCCGGCTTGCTTGAATCCTGATGGTGCAGTGAGCAAGGGACTCACATCTGAGTATACCCTTCCACGCTTATGGTGGACAAAACGATTCAGAAAAGGGGGTGGTGATGGACAGAGTATCTGAATTAAGCAGAACACTCCTACCCAGTCCAAAGATCAGGGCTTGATCCATCACAGTTTTTTAGCTCACTGCACCATCCCAGCTTCATGTGGACTAAGGCTCCCTTTATGACTATAGTCAGAGTGGTACATGCCTGGAAAAAAGAGAAGCTGGCTGATGGTATACACTCCATCTCTCTCTACGCAGACAATATGATAATATGTTGTAGGGATGACCACACATACCTGGCTGTAATTCTACCTCTACTGGACAAGATGGGGAGGGTCGCTGGACTCTGCATGCACTGGCAGACGACCAGTGTGTTTCCATTATCCCCACAGGGCAGGGCAGGGAGACTACAGAGGCTTAGGAGGATAGGGTCATCGGTTGGTGTGAATACATCTTTCGTTATCTGGGTGTCAGAGTATACCATAGCAATGAAGACCTTTGGAGGGCAACTGAGGGGCAGCATTCCAATCTCTAAGGGGATGCCTACACTTCTGGAGAGGGTTCCGGGTTGTTTGCTATGATACATATTGTGATCTGTAGCAACTGTCAATCCTGCATTATGTAGTACTGAGTCATGTTTTCAGCACATGTGCTGGAGGGGCACTCTATGAAGTAGTTGCTTTCCTGTGTTATGACTCACATTAGTGGTCACTGTGATAAGCTGAATAAGTTCAAGATGTACCTAACTAAAATCAATAATAAGATTTTTAACCAAACATTATATGTTTTGTGTATGTTTGATTAGTTCTTGTTCAAGTTTCAGTTTTTATATTTGGGTTCTTTCCTTTATTTGTGTTTTGACCTCTTATGTTGGGATAGGTTTCTCCCCCATTGACAAATGTTTGTTGGCGCAGTTTCATGGTACCTTACAACAAAGGGTGCCTCCTCTTCTCCTTAAGGTTTGGAGCAGGCACTATTCTTTTGGTTGCAGTGGGTGGAGGGGTTGGTGCGAGAAGGCGAGTGATTGGTAAATTTGTGCACAGTGGTGGTAATAATGGAAATATGGTAGTGGCTAGTGAGTGGACATTTCTTTTTATTTCTTGACAGTAATCTCAATGGATACAATGCAGGTATATCATGGGAGCAGTTATTGTTGCATAATGCAACATTAACAGTAGTATCAAGCTGCCATAAGTTGGATAAAGAAATATTTCCAAATGTACTGTCTCTCCATGAAATCTACTTGAAATCTAACTACCCTAAGCTTTCAAACCCTAACTGGGTTCCACATGCTTCACTTGTATCTGCTAGTGCTGCTGATAGAGTGGTGGTCATTTTCTTTGGCTATTCTCTGAAGTAGAATATAATTGACTCCAAAAGAGATTCTTTTGGAAGATGATTGTGAGTTACTAAGTCCTCCTACACAAAAATGTGGAGTCTTGTGAGTTACAATGGCCCTGTTGAGGACCAGGATGAAGCTCTGCAACAATTGTACAAATGAGCTCCATACTCTTAAAATCCTATTAATATGGGTAAGGATTTCATTTTTTTAAGTTTCTTAAAGTAAGTTTATTGAGAAAAGCAATAGCGAGACAGTATCAATACTTTGTACAAGTGATCAAAAATGATTCCATAAATACGAGAAAAAGAAATAAAGAATAATGGTATTGTGCAATTACAATGGGGAAAAAATAAAGAATACAATGAGGAATAGAAATACAGTCAGAATATAAAGATTTGGCTCATAGGGATCTTAATATTGTAATACATGCTACAAATATATAACTATATGCACACTACTGAAATAGTATATCAAACAATGTCATATTCAGTATATAGGAAGTCAAGGAGGATTTGTAACTTCTTGTATTGAGGAGGGAGGTGTAGAGGATTCCTTCGCACTATTATCTAAGAATTGCGTGATAGGACACCATAATTGTAATCTCTTTTTAGCAAGAGAAATGGGATGTACCAGAGCTGTGTCTAATTGATGGTTGTGACAAATAGCATACCACCAAGCTAGATAGGACAATTTAGAAGCATCTTTCCAATTTTTAATTATCTGCAGAAATGTGACTGCTGGTAACAAGTCTATAAGTTGTGTTTGAGATTGTGATAGTGATCTTTTCCAGTCAGTGAATAAGCTTCCTAAAAACAGGTTCGTAAGAGAAAGAGGAGCTTGAGTGTTAAAATTATGTTATTTTGAGAACAAGCCTGTTTCCAAAATTTGCAAACATATGGGCATGTAAAGAGCATGTTTTTCCAGTTAGGGTTGACCTGAGAGCAGGTCCAACAAGTAGTGGGATTTGTGTTGTGAATCTTATGCATGTGAGCATGTGTTAGAAACAATCTGTTGTATGTGAAGAAAATTGTTTGTTTGGGATTTTATTTTTAAGAAGACCCGTGAGCTTGTTGCTTCAAAAAAAAAATGTAAAAGCAATCTATAACTAAAACTGCAGCATTTTTTCAACTCTTGAAACTGAGTTTGGCTTGTTAGATCCTTTGTGAAACAAAATCGCCTTCAGAAAACGTTTACATGTTTCTTAGCTAGATTTGCCTCTGCTTAATGCCTCATAGATTCTCAGACAATGCTGTCATTTTCGTGGAGTTTAAGATAGATTTCAGTCTACCTCCTAAAACAAATCTAAAGATACTTGATATTTTGCAAAGTGGTCTTAGATTTATTCTTGACTGTGTGTCTCATTTCTTGCCTCTGTGAGGACAGCAAATGCTTAGCATTACCCTCTGATAAGCCTAACTGCCCGCTCACACTGCCACAAAAGAGAGCTTTCAGTGTTAACTACTTGTGCCTCTGTAAGCCAATATGGGATCCACTGGTCGTTCTGCACAGTGTACTTCTTTTTAGTGCACTATATAGAGTCAGCTGCTTCCTACAGTAAAACTATTCAACTCAATCTTACGGGGTAAGAAAGCACCAGCTTCTTTTGTGGAAGCTACATTGCGCAGCATTTTGAAAAACAAGAATCCTGCTGACAATCCAAATTTCCGTCACCCAATCAGTTGAATGAATTCTGATTATAGGATTTCTGCAAACATTATTGCTAATCGTTTCTAAGAAGATCATGTCACTTGTACTAAGATTGGTACACCATAATCAAAATGGGTTTTCATTCAATAGGTCAATATCAGTAAACACTTTTTCCTGATCAAACCTATTGATTAGTTTTCACAAAATATTTTAAAAAACACAATAATAATGTTAAATGTGTAGAAAGCTTTTGATTTAGCAAATTAGGAGGCTCTTTTTCTTCGTATCTTGGAAGCTCTTTCATTCCCAAAGCCATTGATATTGATTCTTAAAAAGCTCTATGAAATTGTCTCAGCTTCAAAAATATCTAACAGAGATGAGGCAGGGAGAATCAACATTAAGCATGGGACTTAACAAGAGCGCCCACTGTCTCCAATTTTATTTCCTCTATTCATAAAGCTCCTAGCGGACGCCATCTGTAAAAATAATAACATGTGCTTACCTGCTGCCATGTATCAAAAGTTATAAATTGTATGCTGATGGTATTGTTATATATTTGAGAACTGAGAAATCTAAGATCTGACATTTGTAAGAAAGGATTCAGGACCTTTCATTGCTTGGGGGCTATAAAGTTAATCAAGGGAAATCAGACACCCTTTTAGTCATACCTGCCAGTGTTGATCTCCCTCAGAGCTTGTGATTTAGGCATAATCCCATACTCCCAATTAGGTATCTAGGGATCTATGTTACATAAACTTATAATCAATTTAAATTATATGGAAACAATAGTTAGAGTTCAAAGTTTTTCTGCAAGTGGAATTCATTGCCTCTGTCAATCACAGGTAGAGCGCTTTGAGAAGATTGTCTGTTCTACCCTTGTGTATTTGTTAAATGCCAATATCCCCATTAAGGCGTCTATGATTATTTATGCCAAATTGACTTGATGATTTATTTGGAATAATCAGCGTGCTTGTTTGATTTTTTCTGAAATCGTATTAGATACAGAGTATGATTGTTAAGCTTTGCCATATATTTGATCATATTATCAGTCAGCTCTTTTAGATACTATATCTAGGCTGAACGATGTACTATTTACATTTTCTGGCACCAGTTGCTCTCCTCTAAATATTTAAGTTTTAAGTCTATAAATAAACAGAGCTGATGTAGTGCTCTTTAAAGAGGCATTTCTTCAACATTTTCCTAAATTGGAGCATTGTCAGTTGGTCCTTATGGATCCAGAGATGTTGTTTCAGATCCTGGGTATCTTCTTAGTCTTCAGTCTGGCAGTCAAGCTGCAGGTGTGCTGTGTGCCATCAGAGATGGTGAGCCTATCTATATGATAAGCAGGGGTTCTGGTCATGAAGGCTTTGTAAATTATGCAGCTGGTTTTCAAAATGGTGTGGACTAACAAGGAGAGCCAATGCAGTTCCATCAGGTTGGGATTAATTGCATTTCCTCCAGCCAAGAATGAGATGCGCTTCAGTTTGTAGAATGTGTCTTAAGGGTTTCAGTGGAGTCTGGGAGGCAATGACGTGGATCAGTACCACTAAAGTTGGGGTTTAAAAGATTTAGCCAGGTTTGTACGCTTTCCTGTTAGTTGTTCTTGGTAAAAATAGAAATACTGTCTTGGTTGGGTTAGGCTTCAGGTAGTAGCTATATATCTGTATATATGAGATGCAGAAAGATGTTTTTAGAAGTTCAACTTGGTTATAACTGCAATGTGACAGCTCCCACAAACCATTTATTCAACACTGTTCCATCACATCATGTGGGAGCTACACAGCAAGCCACCACAGGACTTAATTGTGCAAAATAATTATCAGCTATGGTACACTCCTACTACTTGTGTTTGGGATCACTGTGCAAACAGATGTTTGCATAGTGGTTATCAATTATCAAGGCACTTGTAATCAATGTGAAAAATCAATATGGACACAGTGAATTCCCAAAAATCAAATACAATCTAATGTGGATAATGAGGTGAAAACAGATATTAATTTGGGGGGCATCCCCTGCATCAGACAGCCACGGTTGAGCCCAGTGGGCAGGGCTCCCTACGTTTGCCGTTGCCAGAGACATGAGAAAGTAGAACATAGCTCTGTAGCAGTTCTGTAGCTGCTTGTCTCATATGCACAAGTCTGATTTCTGAAATTGGTTGCTAAGCTTTGACTAGGTGTGCGGAGCTGCCACAACGCTAAGGTGCAGACAGTGCCCATGAGTGCCACATCAAGATCAAACAGTGGTATAGGGAGAATAAAAAACACTGATAGCTGGTAAGAATGATATTCAATCCCTTTCTTTTTTTGTGGAATTGGTGTGCAGGAACATGGAGCGAGTGCCAGGCAATAGAAATGTTTTGGGTTGCAGGCCACTCATCGTGTTTCTTTTGTAGCACTATCCCTTTGAGCTTATCTTTGCTGCTGAGCAAATGACTGGAGTGGGGGATAAGATAAGAAGAGAAAAGAAGTTATAATCTCCCTTATGAAAATAAATTAATTACTCAATAACCTAATTACTGTGCTTACCAGCTGTCTAAATTTATACTGCTTCCTCAGGGTGAAGTGAGACAGTTTTTCGTTCACTGCATCTCTTTACTGTTTATATGTGTCTCTTTCATCAAACCATGAAAACCATATATGCAGTGAAATTTCCCTCGGGGAAACAAGCAGTTCCATACAGATTCCAAAAAGGTAATAGGCCTGACTGGCCGTGGGGAAGTGAATTCCAGACAGGCGATCACGAAAAAGATATCAAAGGGACGGTATACAGTCAAAATATCGAGTTAAAAATATAGAGTTGCAGTAATATCGAATAAAAAAATAGAATGGACAAAATATCGAATGGACAGAATATAGTCAACAAAAATATCGAATAGAATTGCAGTAATATCGAATTCAAAATATAGAATGGACAAAATATCGACTGGACAGAATATAGTCAAGAAAAATATCGAATTTTAGGTAAGTAAGTTAATATCGATTTTTTAATAAAATTACATTTTTTAAAGTGTTTTTTATGTTAGTATATGTGTGAAAAGTGTATATTTATTTTATAATTTATTTTAAGTAAATAATTTTCTGGTGTTTAATTTTTGCGTAATATAGTTCTGTAGCGTGTTGTTGTTTATAGGGGAATAGGGTGGGAAGTAATTTAATTATAATTAATAAAATATTTTAATTTATTTATTGGTATTTATTTTGAAACAGTCGTTAATTAATTTTTAATTGGCAATTAATATAATTATAATTGGTAATTAATTTTGTTTAATTGATTAATTGATAATTATGTTAATGTTATTAATTTATTTTCTGTTGCGGGTTGTGGGTTTATAGGGGGATAGGGTGGGAAGTAATTTAATTCTAATTAATTAAATGTTTTAATTTATTTATTGGTATTTATCTTAAATTAATTGTTAATTGTTTTGTAATTAATTAATTAATTGTTAATTGGTAATTAAGTTGTATTAATAGGTAATTATGTTTAATAATAAATGTTTATTTGTATTTTTAATTGCTTAATTATTATATTATATTAAATTGGTAATTACTTTTAATTAATTTGTAATTGGTATTAATATTTAATTTATTTTTATTAATATATGAAGTATTTACTTTCCCAACTGTTTGCATTCACTGGAGTGGGAATAGTAATTTTTACCCTTACGCTATCCAACGCGTTCCCTACTGTTCAACTCTCTGGAGTTGGAATAGTAATTTTTACGCCTACGCTATCCAACGCTTTCCCTACGTTGCACTCACAGGAGAGGGAATAGTAATTCTTACCCATACGCTATCCAACGCTTTCCCTACTGTTGCACTAACTGGAGTGGGAATAGTAATTTTTACCCTTACGCTATCCAACGCTTTCCCTACTGTTGCACTCACTGGAGTGGGAATAGTAATTTTTACCCCTACGCTATCCAACGCTTTCCCTACTGTTGCACTAAGTGGAGTGGGAATAGTAATTTTTACCCTTACGCTATCCAACGCTATCCCTACTGTTGCACTCACTGGAGTGGGAATAGTAATTTTTATGCCTACGCTATCCAACGCTTTCCCTACTGCTGCACTCTCTGGAGTGGGAATAGTATTTTTTACTCTCCCGCTATAAAACGCTTTCCCTACTGTTGCACTCACTGGAGTGGTAGTAGTACATTTTACCCTCCTGCTATCCTACGGTAAAAATATTGTATATTTTTTATTATTTTATGTTCATATATATATATACATATATGTATTAAAAAATGAAATTGTATGTTTTTTTAACTTACATTAATTATTTATTAATTTTAAGGTTATTTAAGTATTTTAAGTATGTTTAAGTTAATTATATTTATAATTTCATTAAAAAAATTCGATATTTTGACTAACTATATTTTTTACAACAATATTTTTGATTCAATATTTTTGCACTTACCTGTTTGGAGATAGGGATTCGATATTTTTGCATTCTATATTTTTCCTCGATATTTTGGTAAGTCTATATTTGTGTCATCGATATTATGTCAGGATCCCAAAGGGACATCTCATGTGTCATGGGGAGACATTGAGCCAGGTAACTTCTCTTAAAATCAATCCTTCTGAAGGTCCAGCTGATCACCAAAGCTTATCAACCACTATACCAGATGACCCACTTACCAACTTCACAGAGAAAAGAGATAGACAATGCGCTTCAACTCCATGGTGAGAGGCAGTCAAGAGAAAAGTCATGCAAACTAAGCATATCCCCTGTCCTGTAATTTCTATAAACCTATACAGGATTTGCGCAAATTGACAACATAAACAGCGGGATTGGTGTCCAGATTGATTCCAGACTCCCCCGCTGGGGATGTTTGCCTGTATACCAGCTAGCTCACAGTGCCACGGTAAACTCCTCTTACCAAGGAGAGAATAGTTCTTGACAACTATCTAACATGCCAACTCTGTCCCATCAGGGATCGCGAGGACAGTACAGTACTTTTCACTCAGTCTCTCGTGTTCACTGTGTCTCAGAGAGAGATACACAGAATAAACATAGGGGAATTTTTGCAATAAGCATTTGTTGAACCAGCGTCATTCTAGTGTAAAATAGGTGTGCTGAAACAACCATTAGACAGAAACAGATATAAATGATTATAAGCACCAACAGAGTAAAAGGATGGTAGATGTCTACCATAGTTTTAAAGCAATGAATACAGGCAGGTATATAAATACATGACAGTAATAAAACGTACTCCTACGATGCAAACCTAATTAGATGTACCTAAGTGCACCTAGCATGTATGTAGGTGTAGAGCCAAGAATTCCCCTAGGCTGAAGCCAACCTGAAATGAGAGACTGTGGGACCCCGTCTTGGTCTCGAGATGGACTCCCCACGAGGGATGTCAGACCACTGCGAGCTGGAGTGTCTGTGTGCAGGAACCTCAGCCTCTCCCGTCAGTGTGTCAACATGGAAGTCTTTCTACTCTGCCTGCCTTGGCTAAGATATGGTGTATATACACCCAAAAGGTTCCCTCAGGGATTCTACCTTGCTGTGTCATGTCGGCTGAGGATGACAGAAAGGATGACCCTTATACATAGTTATTATGCAGAAGATGGTAATCCTGCTGTGATTCTGAGAATCTTTATGCATAGTTAATGAGGCTAGTATTTGGGGGAAACCCACACGACATGTTATGCAGTGTTTAACTAGTTAAAAGGTCAATAACAAAACCTGTTATGTAGTTTAATGGTACGATAAATGTAGGTGAAAGGTTAGGAGAATACTTGGGCCTATATTGAGGTACCCTATGAAACATAACACCCTTTTTACCAAACACTTGGATACAGCTACAGTATCTGCTAAAAAAAATAAAGACTGATGTTGGTGTCACTCAGGCTCCCCATCTAAATATTACGGTTTTACCTGCAGCCCTCAGCATGACAGATAATTCAACATCTCTACAGTAGACAGGGCATTGGCTTAACCAGATTTTCTTGACTAGCCCAATCAGCTCAATGCCCTATTCCAAATTAAGAGATGTAACCTTTCTACAGATCTACATAGTTTTAACAAAGCCTATCAAAGACTCCTCTACTGCTCCCCAGCCCTCCACTCAACTGCTTGAGATAATTCTAGAGGAGTTCAGAGAACTCACGACTTTGCAAGAACAGTAGTTGGCAAATTTAGAAAAAATCAATTGACTGGAACTGAAAATAAACGTTAGCTTATAACTGATCGGCTCGTGGCAGTAGAGTAGAAAATGTCTGATCTCGAAGATTAACTCATGCAGCTTCAGAAAAATTCAGAATCTGCGAAAAGGCGATTAGCGCCTTAAAAAAAATCATTCACCCTACTCCAGCCTGCGTTTTGTTGGAATTCCAGAAAATGCTGAAGGGCCAGAAGTATTGGCCCAGCTGATCAAGAAACTAGTAGGTAAATATATTTTGACTGATTCTGCAACTGTTGTTACAATTATGAACTCAGATCGTGTCCCCGGCCAGATCCGGAACACCCAATCGAAATTTCCACGAACGGTCTTGGTAAATTTTTCTGACTTTCGTATAAAAGAACATATTCTACTCAAAGGCAGACAACAGAAGTCATTTGGTGCTCCAGATGAGTTTTCCTACTGTGGTTTTTCCCGATATGACACCAGCAGCAGCCAAGCGAAGCTGAGACTTAAGAAGTCTGCTGGATTCATTTAAGTCACAGGGCGTACAGGCTCAACCTGTGTTCCAGTCCAAGCTGAAAGTTTTGTAGAGGGCCAGCTTTGATTTTTTCACCTCAGCAGTGCATGCACAAGCATTTTTTTGATCAGTTCAGAGATCGGGGAATGCGAAGTAGCCTCAAGAAGCAGAATTGAGGTTCTTGTTTTTTTTTTTACCATTTAACAGATTTCGACTCATGTTTTTGTTTTCTTGACAATGAAAAGGCTATCAATTTGGTCAGGCAGGAAAGCCTTTTCTTTACATTTTGACAGTGTTTCATTTTCCCTCACAGTTTATTTCTCTACTAAACATCCTTCATAAAGGTGCATGTGCGAGGCTTATTGTGAATTCTTTTGAAGTTATCTGCAAATTTAGGCAAGGGACTACCCAGAGATGTCCATTTTCCTTGAGTTTATTTACATTCTTTATAGAACCCCTGTCAATAGCGATCAGAGTCAATAACCCAATTAAGTCCCCTAATAGTGGAATCCCTCTAATTAGGCTCCATGCTGATGATATTATGCTACTTTTAAGTCCTGGGACAGACGTCTAATCTAGAGACTTTGAGTTGGTTTCCCTGTTTCAGGAATTAGGTATGTACAAAATTGATAAAGGGAAAAACTGAGGGGCATATTATCAAGAACAGGCGATAAAATTATTGCCGCTTTATCGGCAGGAAACTGCTGCTAAAGCGGCAATAATGGGCTTGATACTATGCCCTTGTGAATTCCCATAGCAGCCAAGGTTCTGGTTGTTAACCTGGGCTGCTATGGGAATTCACAGGGGCATATTATCAAGCCCAATATCGCCGCTTTAGCTGCAGTTTTCCTGCCGATAAAGCAGCAATCATTTTATTGTCTGTTCTCGATAATATGCCCCTGAGATTTTATTACGCAATTGCACATTAGAAACATGAATGCCTGAGTGATACCCATTGGTTAATCCGAATCCTAAGTGCTATTTAGGACTGCCATAACTGCCCATACCAAGGATTTAAACAAATTGAATGTTATTCCTTTGGTTTATTCTATTAAATCCCTATTCTCTAAGTGGAACCTACTTCCACTCTCTATTATGGATAGAATTGCCTTAATACGAGTGTAGGTAATACCAATATTTAATATTATATTCTCCTCCTTACCCTTATTTTTTACATAAGACATGTTTTAAGTAGAAGGAGGGTCTGATTTCCACTTTTATTCTGAATAATATATCCCTGTGGTTGGCTAATCATATAATAAATGCATCAATCGAGGATGGAGGGCTTGGGCTTCCACGGCTAAATCTTTACTATTGTGCTCGTTTTTCACATTCTTCATCCTGTTTTTGCAAGGAGAAACGATTTGAGTTTGATTGTATTTACTTAATATTAATGAGTATAACAATATGGATTTGATGAGTCTAAGTCACAGAAGAAAGTCAAATATAAGACTATTTTCTGGGCCGTGAAAAAAAGTATTCATTGTTTAGATCTTTCTCCATTAGAAGTTTAAATGTTTCTACTCGGCTGGAAGATATTGGTTGGTTAGACCAAACCCTTTGTTTATCATAAGATGCTTCAAAGATGGTGAATAAATAGTTTTATCCAGTTGATAGAGTTTATAAGTCTAGATGTATGTCTAACCTAGATGGATATTAAACTTCATGTTAGATATAATAAATTCTCTGTTATCTGTTCGTCCAACTGTCTGTCAATTTCTGAAAAAACTGGATCGTAAAAGGTTATGTCAAAGCTTTGAATTCGTTAAGGACCTCATCGAAAAAACTAAGTAGAGGTTGGTTAGCCATTGGAAAACTAGGTTTGATGGGGTAAGAAAGACCAATGTATTTTTGAAAGTTGTCTAGAGGTAGGGAGTTCCAGAGGTCATGTAATTCCCCCAGGGGTATGGAAAAAAATCAATAGGTTACATTTTACAATTTCAAAAGTGTCACATTTTCAACAAGTGCACTTTTTCATGAAATGGCTGTTCTATAGAACACCATCACCTATACATCGAATTATTTCACAAATTCCATATGCCTGCTTCAGATGTGTTCATGAAGGGGTTGGTAATAGGACCCATATTGTCTTCCTATGGTAAACAATTAAGGGAATCTGGCAGGAATATTCACAGTACTGTTGAATGCACCTAGACTTGGCATTTCCTGCAGACCCTCAACTGTTGTATGCACCTGGACATGGCATTTCCCGCAGACCCTCAATTAATTTTACTGGGCTACTCTCTAAAGTGGGTAATGAGCGTAAGAAATTGCAAAAGAAAGAATATAATAATTTTGGTTGCACGATCCTTAATTTTGCTAAATTGGCAGTCCTCAAAGACACCTTTTATTGAACAATGGAAAACAAAATGTTTAAAGGTTCGTAATGTGGAAAAGTCTTTGCTTTAAGGCCAGGGTCTATGCTGAATTTCTTTGAACTGTGGTATTCTTCTGTAAAGATTAATCCAATGTTTAATAGGAAATGGAGGGCATTTTTATTACATGATTCTCCTAACAAACTCTTTTTTTAATGTATATTGAGTGAATTATCTGTGATTTCTCCAAATATATATGTAATTTTTAATTCTCTTAATTGTTTAATTACAATTTTCTGCAGCGATCAAGCCATATAAACCTTTTGGTCAGTCCTCATGTCAGCAATTGCTAAGGTGTACCAAGCGTCTGCCTCGGTTTTGGAGTACTACCATGGTGGAGAATTTATACCTTCAAGTTCAACAGGTGTGTGTGATCTAAACAACATAGGAATCTGAGGAAAGTGTCACTAATAGTAAGTTGTAATAAGTATAATGTAGTGTAGCTATAGTGTAGCCCAAAAACAGTGGACATTTAAACATTTAAGCATTATTACATCCTGCCCAGGTCAGTAAGAATGGTTATCACCCTCGATGGAAGCTGTTACTCAATGTGAGTTACCGGTCATGCAATTACAACCTCACACCAAAAGCGAGGGTACATCAACCGGGGAACTTCTAAGAACAGCTTCTAGTCTCGAAAGAATGTGTACAATGCATTATTAGTATCTGAACACTATTCCCAACCTACCCAGGTAATAAACAGCCCAACTGTCTCTTTGTGGCTTACGTCCCTGCCATTGAACCAACAGGACAGTCCTAAAACTGCAATGATTGTGACCATCCAAACCATAATGACCATTCAAGCCAACTTCATCATTCTGTATAGGGTGTTACTTTCAATTTGTATTCTGGGCAATACTAAGGGCCAGATTATGAATTTGGGGGTCAGGGTAACCCGTCAAAACAGCGTTGAAACAATTGCCGCCCAGTTGGCAGTCAGACAGTCCTATTATGATGTATGCAGTTTCATAGATAAAAGACTTCCGTGGTCGAGACTTCCTGGTGGCAGAGGTGGGATAGGAAAATGCTTCTGTCAGAGGGAAGACTGCCAGTGTTACCCCAGGTCCAATCATGCTGTGCCATCCCACCAACTTAACTATGGCAGTCAAACCTCAACATATGAGTTGGCGGAATGGGAGGCATATAAAGCTAAAATTCACCTGTAGTGAGCTTCAAACGTTCTGTCTGCCATGAAGCCGATCCTACACGTCTTGTCACTGCTGTTCCTACTTGATGATGTCTAAAACTGACACCGTTGTGGATGCAACCGACGGTAAGCCACAAACTTACCCATTTCCATCGACTCTTCAACAAATGGATGCTCCACCAGGAACATGTAAAGGGGCTTGTGGTCCCAGGGCCAAACATATTTGTGGACCCCTGTTTGGAATAGTTCTGAATGTATGATCCTATTACAGCTCTAAGATGCCTTCTTTGGCCAGATCACTGAAACTGCAAAGGCACACTCTACGAAAGTAGACATGTGTTCACATCTAATAATCAGGGCTAGTGATCTGTGCCTTAAATTGTGTCAGACAACAGCACTGCCTCATCCATATCATGGCTATTAATCTCTGTGACACCATCACATTGCTCCTGTTGTGATATCCAAGATATATCTGTATGGTTTTCTCATGAAAGTGAAACACACCTTCTCAGTTAAATCTCTGAAATGGACTCTTACACATTACCCACATTAAAAGGTGATGTCAGGTAAATGGTATTCTAAATAATCAGTGTGAGAAGCATTCAAAGGGCACAATGGAAATACTCTCCACAGATTAGGTCTGCCTCTACCAGGGGAACCCCTGAAAGGCTGGGGCCCTGGACCACAGTCCACTTTGCACATCCCTCAAAACCTCTATGTATACATAACTTGTGAATTGAAGTATATTAGGGACAAACAATAGCATAACCAAGTGCCATGTAAGTGTGGGAAATGTGTAAGTCGAAGTGATAAAAGCAAACACAGCCTGAATAGCATGAAATCATACATTTAGATAAAGTAGGTGTAAGATACACAAGTAACCCTGTGCATAAAACTCTGCTCCGCTTGCAGAGCTTGTAGAGTTTTGGCAACTTTGCGTTCTGTGTAGAACGTGGAGCTGCCGAAAAACTATGCACTCAGCAACAGAGTGTAGTTTTTTTATGTGCGAGCCTGAAATTTGTTTTTTGTATGCGCGAGTGAAACTTCCCAGGTGCCTGTGATAGCTGACGAGATTTCCTGAGCCATTTGAGCGCCACGGTTTTTGCTAGATGGCCGCATGGTCCTGCGAGAGTTTGGGATCGTGATCACCTTATTTGGACATGCCATCGGACTTCCGGTGGAGGTTTTGTTAAGAACACAATCACGAAACACGCAGAATCTACCGCAACTGCAATCTGGAGAAGGTTCTCTCCCAAGCAGCATCAAAACATTCTCGAAATTACAATTTGGATTAAAAAACTCAGATTGACATTTGGCTGTACTTTTTTGTGCAAGGAGTCCATTTTCTTTCTTTACTTTTTTTGTGAAGAGGGAGGAAGGAAGTGCCCCAGGGTCTCCAACTTCCTGCTCCTGTTCAGCAAGCTCCTCCCAGTGCTTTGTCCATTTGCTAGTCTCTTTTCATTTGGCTTTGGAGCTGGAAGGATGACTCTTTGTATGTGCTGCATCATATATCATTGGATTTGATTTTGGAGTTTTGAATTTGACGTTTCGTAAGTAAGTTGGAAAATTGTTTTTTGTTTGATGGGGCAATGCACCTAGATTTATTTGTATTTTTCCTCATTGTTTTAAAATGTATTGTCGGTGTTAGGTGTTTCACTTTTAAATTTTTTTTCAGGTGTGTTAAATCAAATGCCTTTGTTGGACGTATGTGGTTGTAACTTGCAAACATTTTTTAAACTTGTGGATTTTAGTTTTCAGCATTTTTGCATAAAGCTGTTTTGTTTAGCATGCCTTCTTTGTCTGGCCAGTGTGTGAGTGTGTTGTTAATAGTGGTCCATCATTTGCCTTGGCTGAGACTCAAAGTTGTGGCCAGGGGCCATTTGGTAAAGTCTCTGTCCATCCATATAGGCCTGCATAAGTTAACTGTTTCCCTGGCCTCCTGCTTGTTGTTGTCGTGTTGTGGCGATGTGGCTGGAAACCATTTTGTGACTGCATGTCTTTCCTTTGTTCCTCTTGGCTTATTGCTTCTTGTTGTGGTAGCCTGGCCATGTGGCTGGCGCCCATTTTGTGAAGGTAGCCAGTGTGCTTTTGTCATAGGCCTGCATTGTATTTCATTTGTAGGCTTATTGCTTGTTGTTGTGGCATGCCAATGTAGCTGGCAGCCATTTTGTGAAGGCAGCCATTGTGCTTCTGTCATAGCCCTGCATGCCTTCTTTGTGGTGGCCATATCTTCTTGCTGTTTGTTGTTTTGCATGCAATTGTTCTTCTTTTATTCAGCAAAAAATGTAGCTCAGTTCACTACATTTTCTCTATGTTTTTAATAAATTTGCAATATTGATTTGAATTGATTCACTATGTGGCCTAGTCTGCCAATAGGTTTTCCAACCAAAAGGCCCAGAGGTATTCATGGGTGCATGAAACAACTGCTTATGTGGTTTCTGTTGAATTTAAACATCATTTAGGGCATGGATGGCATTGGATAAAAAATACAAAATGGTATTTTTTATGTCATCTAGTTGTTTTCATGTGTGTTGTTAAAATAAATGCCTTTGCTAGATGTGCGTGGTTGTAACTTGCAAACCTTGTTAGCCCTGTGGATTTTCTTTTTTGGCATTGTTGCATTAAAGATGCGTTTTTCTGCATGCCTCCTTTGTGTGTTTGTAATAGTGGGCCATCATTTGCCTTGTTTGAGCCTCCCCATGTGGCTAGGGGCTATTTTGTAAAGTCTGTGTCCATACCCCATATAGACCTTCTTGAGTTTATTGTTTTCCAGGCATTCTGCTTGTTGTTGTTGTGTGACCTGTGGATGATGGCCATTATGTGGAGGCTTTGGTATGGTTTGCCATATAGGCCTGCATGTCTGTCTTCCCTTTGTTCCCCTTGGTTTATTGCTTCCACTGTCATTTGTCAGCTGCTGCTCCTTGAGTACTGCATCCCATGTGATGCACACTGCCAAACCGTTACATTTGTATTTTTGTTGTTGTTGTTCTTCTTTCCTATCCTATCCTTCCTGAGTGCACTACTGTACTGTACACAATAACACAGTACCATGAAAACCCTTGTTGTTGTCAAAGTCTCATAAATGGTTACACTGTATTGTTAATTGTTGTAATAACTGAGGTAATATAAGCACTAACAAGTGTGACAACACACACTAAATTAAAGTATATTTGTTTATACCAGTAATTGAACCACGACAATGCCACATTTCACTGATGTTCTTCTTGCTTATTTGCTTTTAGGTGCACAAAAGGGGAGGCAATAACATCACCCATTGCTCTGCCATATAGAAGGCCTGTGCCCGGAGCAAACGTCATGTGATGTGTGATCACAGACAGACATCTCTTCAACTTATGCCACTGCATGCAAACTGACATCTTCAAGATGGCCCCAAAGGAAGGTACCAGGTCCAGTATCAAGAACGTTGCCAGTAAAATCTTTCTTGTGTAACTATTGTCACTATACCCTGTTGTTCTAGGCACTCACCTGCACTTAATCGCTGTCGCGCAGTGGATCTAGCGCTGCTACAGCCCTGAACTACAAACTTCTCGCCAACCGCCATCTCGGCGAGGACGGAGGCCACACCCCTTGGAGGCCACGCCCCCGCCGCCGCCCTATAAATCGCCCTGACTACAAGCGCTTCACATTGAGATAGACAAGTGCTCTTGAGGCGGAAGCCGGGAGCGTTTTTTAACCATTTTTTAAAATCTTTCTTGTGTAACTATTGTCACTATACCCAGTTGTTCTAGGCACTCACCTGCACTTAATCGCTGTCGCGCAGTGGATCTAGCGCTGCTACAGCCCCTGAACTACAAACTTCTCCCCAACCGCCATCTCGGCGAGGATGGAGGCCAAGCCCCTTGGAGGCCACGCCCCCGACGCCGCCCTATAAATCGCGCTGACTACAAGCGCTTCACATTGAGATAGACGAGTGCTCTTGAGGCGGAAGCCGGGAGCGTTTTTTAACCATTTTTTGAAATCTTTCTTGTGTAACTATTGTCACTATACCCTGTTGTTCTAGGCACTCACCTGCACTTAATCGCTGTCGCGCAGTGGATCTAGCTCTGCTACAGCCCCTGAACTACAAACTTCTCGCCAACTGCCATCTCGGCGAGGACGGAGGCCACGCCCCTTGGAGGCCACGCCCCCCGACGCCACCCTATAAATCGCGCTGACTACAAGCGCTTCACATTGAGATAGACGAGTGCTCTTGAGGCGGAAGCCGGGAGCGTTTTTTAACCATTTTTTAAAATCTTTCTTGTGTAACTATTGTCACTATACCCTGTTGTTCTAGGCACTCACCTGCACTTAATCGCTGTCGCGCAGTGGATCTAGCGCTGCCACAGCCCCTGAACTACAAACTTCTCGCCAACTGCCATCTCGGCGAGGACGGAGGCCACACCCCTTGAAGGCCACGCCCCCCGCCGCCGCCTCTCCACCCCCATAAATAATGTGCTTCTTCCGGACGCGCAGCGGGCGCGCCGATTGCGCGCCAAGGGCGCGCCTAAGGAAAGCCCGTCTGCGCCAGACCGGGCATCAGAGCATGTCACGCTGGCCATCCCATCTCATACTCCGCTCAGTCTCTGAGAGAGCTACAACATCTTGCCCCCTGTTATCCCCTAATACCTACCGCCGTATTCATACAGCCGGCCTCATGCACACCGTTTTTCACCCCCCATGCGCTCGCACACCCCCAATCAGCCCCTCCAAGAAGGCAACGTCCATCAGGGTGTCATACTTGAACACTCGCTCGCTAGTAAAGCATTATGCAGATATCTTCATCCTGTTGATCGACAGCAGCCCCGACATACTCCTGCTCACGGAAACTTGGTTGACATCAGAGTCCCTCCCAGACATTCTGGCGACCCTCCCCCCTGACTACTACATTCTCCATGCCGACCGTCCTGGCGACCGGCCTGGGGGTGGGGTGGCAGCCATCATATCCAAACTTCTAAAATCACTCTCCTCCTCCTCCCTTCCACTTCCTGAGGTGGATAACTTACTCATTAGCGTGGAAACTGACACCGGCATCTTTACCTTCCTTCTCCTGTACCGGCCTCCACACTCTTTGCCAGCTTTACCATCTTGAGTGAACAACTCTCAAACTTACTCACGCAGCATTCCAGCTTTGCCCTTTTCGGTGACCTAAATTATTGGTTTAACGACACTAACGCTGGTCCCCATGGTATTGAGCTCTTTGAGACCCTCAACAGCCTGAACCTCAACCAACAGGTTACCCAACCCACACACACTAAGGGCCACATCCTGGACCAGATTTGGACCTGCAATCTGGCTCTGTCCCAACCAGCCATATCCCCCTGTGTCTGGTCAGACCATTACCTGGTAGACACTATCATCACTGTCGTCGGGCGAACCCCTACTCCTTTAATGGCCAGAGGCTCCTCTCGAAAATGGAGCACATACGACTCTCAGGGCTTTCTCATCACCTTGGCGGACACCCGCCCTGTCTTCAATCCCTCTGACAACGTCGAAAGAATAGATCACGAACAACTCTCAAACTTACTCACGCAGCATTCCAGCTTTGCCCTTTTCGGTGACCTAAATTATTGGTTTAACGACACTAACGCTGGTCCCCATGGTATTGAGCTCTTTGAGACCCTCAACAGCCTGAACCTCAACCAACAGGTTACCCAACCCACACACACTAAGGGCCACATCCTGGACCAGATTTGGACCTGCAATCTGGCTCTGTCCCAACCAGCCATATCCCCCTGTGTCTGGTCAGACCATTACCTGGTAGACACTATCATCACTGTCGTCGGGCGAACCCCTACTCCTTTAATGGCCAGAGGCTCCTCTCGAAAATGGAGCACATACGACTCTCAGGGCTTTCTCATCACCTTGGCGGACACCCGCCCTGTCTTCAATCCCTCTGACAACGTCGAAAGAATAGATGACGACATCGGATCTTGGCTGAAGTCGGCCAGCGACCTCTTTGCCCCCCTGATCAAATTCCCCCGCATGAGACATCCCAACTCCCACAGGTGGTTCTCGGATGACCTTAAACAGCAAAAACTAAAAACGCGCCAGCTGGAACGTACCTGGAGACGTGATTATTCCAACACAGCCAGGCAGTCTTACATGTCTGCGCGCAGTGCATACAAAACCGCTATCACCCTAGCTAAAAGGGAACATTTTTCCAACAGGATTTCGTCGGCGGCCAACAAATCTAAAGCGGTGTTCAAAGTGATGAACGAGCTAACCACAGATGATAGAACCCTCCCCG
Source organism: Lissotriton vulgaris (assembly GCF_964263255.1). NCBI lineage: Eukaryota > Metazoa > Chordata > Amphibia > Caudata > Salamandridae > Lissotriton > Lissotriton vulgaris. Next base: position 320,843,061 of record NC_141699.1, on the reverse strand, counting down.
CCCAGACCCCCACTCAAGAGGCATGTGACTCCCTCAACCTCTTTTTTGTGGAAAAGATCACAAAAATTTAAAACTCTATACCTCCCCTACCCCAGCTACCTCCACTGGACACCTTCACCGACAATACCTCTACCATGTCCACCTTTCCTACCCTGGACTCCATTTCATTAGCGGAACTCGCCACTCGAGTGAAATCCAGCTCCCCTAATGATTGCTGTCCGCCATCTGTCTTGCGGAGTATCTGCCTCAATCTACCTTATTGTATTCTACCCCTGCTGAACGGCTCTCTCAGCAGCGGCATCGTTCCTATTTCTCTCAAGGAGGCCACTCTTGTGCCCCTCCTCAAAAAACCGGGCGCCGACCCCCTGGAACAGTCGAACTACCGTCCCATCTCCCTCCTTCCCTACTTTTCTAAATTAATGGAGGCCCACGTCACCCGATGCTTGTCAAATTTCATCGAATCCTCAGGTTATCTCGAACCCAACCAAGCCGGCTTCAGACCTGCCAACTCCACTGAGGCTGTCATCCTGACGGTCCTGGACACACTCAGGAGGAATGCGGACGCGGGGTCTCCCCCAGCCCTCGTGCTTCTGGACCTGTCGGCCGCTTTCGACACGGTGGACCACAACATTCTTTTCCACCGTGTCAGACAGGCAGGCATCCACAGTCCTGCTCTCAAGTGGATTGAGTCCTTCCTAACAGGCAGAACTCAGGCTGTTCGTCTGGGCCCCTACACGGCAGCTAAAACCCCCACGACCTGTGGAGTCCCCCATGGCTCCTCCCTCTCACCGCTTCTATTTAACTTATACCTCCAGCCTTTGATCCACTCCCTCTAGAAATGGGACATCATCGTCTATAACTACGCCGACGACTTACAGCTCATCCTCCCGCTCAATTCACCCTCTTCCATCAAAACCTTTCACGTAGTTATGATCCATATCCAGCATTGGATGAACCAAAACCAACTGAAGTTAAACCCCGGCAAAACCGAGCTCCTCCTTCCTGGTCTCAGTCATGCCCATTGGGGCCCGCAGTTCTGGCCTGCGGAGCTCGGCCTCCCCAGTTCCGGTCAAATCAGTGAAGAGTCTGGGAGTGATTATCGACGCAGAACTGTCCCTTAAAGCCCAAGTGGGTGCAGTAATCTCATCCAGCATGTACCAGCTCCGGAAGATTCGCAAAGTCCGCCACCTACTTCCATCCACCGCACTTACCCAAGTTGTCATCGCACTTGTGCTTTCCCGGCTAGACTTTTCCAACTCCCTCTACCACGGTCTCCCACAATCCCTGTTACACCGCCTTCAGGTAGTTCAGAACCAAGCGGCCCGACTCATTCACAGAACCCCCAGATGGCAATCAGCCAAACCTTTACTTCACAGATTGCACTGGCTCCCAATAGGCCAGAGGGCAGCTTTCAAAGTGGCCTGCCTTACATTCAAGGCCCTCCACTGTCCCGGCCCCGCATTCCTCAAATCTTTAATCACTCCCCATCAACCAATGCGCAATCTCCGATCAGCCCACCGTCATCTTCTAGTCACCCCCAAAGTCAAAACCAAGAAATTCGGTGGTCGCTGCTTCTCCCACCTGGCTCCCGGACTTTGGAATCTCCTCCCTCTATCCATCAAATCCACCCTTTCTCTCCTCAACTTCAGGAAATTGCTTAAAACCCACCTCTTCCCCCCTCTTGGTTAAAACCCTGCCACTCACGTTTCTCCTTCACTCACTCTGTCTCACAGCGCCAGGAAACCTTCGGTGTCAGTGCGCTCTACAAATGTCACCTAACATAACATAACATAACATAACATAACATAACATAACATAACATAACATAACATAACATAACATAACAGTAAGAAGAAGAAGGCACTGCCTCCTACCACCACTGGTTTATCGCCCAAGAACTTTTTTATGAAATCAAAAGTTGTGCCTGCAGCAGCAGTGTCCAGAGAGCAAGCTGGGAGCAGCACCCCCATGTTAGTGGACCCACCCCACCAACCTAGTCCCAAGCCTATATCTGTTGCAGAGGCAGCCAGTCTAATCATGACAACACTGACAAGCAGTGATGTTGAAATGTACTTATCGTTATCACAAAGTAGTACCTAATCAGTGCAGTAAACTCAGATAATTGGGCAACAACAGCCGCAACCACCACCCCCAATAGTAGTTGTTCCTCCCGAAGTATGGGCAGTTCAGAAGATGGAGCTTCCTGTTGAGGAGCAAGAAGAGCAAGCTAACTCTTTCAAAAGATCCATTGTCTTCCAGATCCCCAGCAAGGAAAAGGAGGGTTAGTCCATAAACTACTTCTGCAAGCCCCCCTTCTTCTGATAGTGAGACTCGCCAGGAGACAAGGCTAGGGAAAAGGAAGGCCCAGAAAGCCTTAGAGTTATGGAGATAGATGTAGAAGAGGAGGATGATGACGAGCCATCATGGACATTAGCCCCATCCCAAATTGCTTTGAGGGATGTGGTACGGATACCACCAACACAGATACCACCAACACCAACTCCTGCAGCCATATTTACAATGTCCCCGCAGTTACCTACATCCACCTTAACCACCTCAGTTGAAGTAGGTTCTGTAGAGAGTCAAATGTCACCCCCCTACAGGTTCATCTGATATTGCAAGTGGTACCAGCAGCATCAGAAAACTGTCTGGGACTTATTTTTGGTTAGCAGGAAAGAGGTGAATATTACTATATGCTCTATTTGTTAAGTTGGTGTTAGTCGGAGTAAGCTAGGTACAAACTATGGTAATGGATGCCAAACAACCCATCTGAGAAAACACCACTTGATCCAGTGGGAGGAGCACCTTAGCAGCCAAAAAACTGCAAGTGTTGTTGGTGGAGGGAAGGAAGAAGATCTGATCACGGTGGAAGGTGAGCAAGAGGTAGACATTTTCACTGGTACCAAAAGCAGCCCTGTCCCCAGCAGTGCAGATTTACCTCCCACATCATCATCAGCAACATTGCAATGGCACAAGAGTCAGGCCGAGATACCAAGGGGTCCAAGGCAAGAGAATACCACAATGAAAAAATGTGAATTGAACCTAACATTTGGCATGAAGAGGTCACCTACATCAGTGGCACTAGAAAAGAAAAGATTCCAGGCTACCATTCTTGCATGTTTAGGTCAGAGGGGCAGTATGAACCCAAACAAACAACGGCAAGTTTGTACAATGCGAAGCTGGCTAACATGTTAGCACTGGATCTCCTCCCTTTATCCTTTGTGGAAGGGGTCGGTTTTCTTGAATTTGTGTCCACCATCTGCCCAAAATGGAAGGTTCCCAGTCGGTCCTATTTCGCCAGAGTTGCTGTTCCAGCACTGCATCACGACATGCTGGAATTGCTTGGACAAGCTTTGCAACAGAGTGCTGTTCACACTATCCACCTGACAAAAAACATGTGGACCAGTTACCAAGTTGCTGATTACATGTGCATCTCTGCACACTGGATCCCTTTCATGGGGGTTAGAGAAAAGATATCTGAAGGTTTTTACACTGCTGAGATTTGTAATGCCGCTCGGAAACTTCCAACTGTAGCCATGTATGCCATGGAAAAATCTCATACTGCTGCAAACATTTTGGTGGACTTTAACAACAAGGTCTTTGCATGGCTGCATCCAAGAAGGCTTAACATTGGTTTTGTTGCCACAGACAATGGCATGCATATAGTAAAGGCCATGGCCGATGGTGGCTATTTCAGGGTCCGGTGTTTGGCGCACTGCATTATCATCATTGTTCAAGACTTTCTGATAAAAGAAGGCCAAGCCAGCAACCTACTGACCACCTGCAGAAGAATCTGCACATAATTCAGCCATTTTTTTCAAGTCCAGAATCAGCTGGGGACCATTCAACATGATAATAGAATGCTAGTTAAAGCACTTATCCAGGGGGTGCCAACACATTGGAAGTCAACTTATTACCTGCTTGAATGCCTGTTTGAGCAGTACAGACCAGTCAATGTATATGGCATGCAAAAAGGTGATGCTACTGTGAAAGGCATAATCAATGAGATGGACCAATGGGGCCTAGTTAAATGCCAAGCTATCCCATTGTTGAGCATGCATTAGGAACAGCTGAAGGAGGTGTCTGCAATGTATGCAGGTGTGGAGGAAAAAAAAGAAGCGTATGAGTTGGTAGTGTGCTTAACCCTTTGCGTTTTCTAAAAATACAAGGGTGCCAAGAAGCATTGAGTCATCCAACCATTACATTTGTGCCACAATTCTTGATCCACGGTACAAACCCTTACGGCACACTTTCATTCCTTTTTCAGAGGGAGATGTTCGCAGCTACATAAGTTGGATAGCTGTGCAAGCCAGTCATCTAGAAAAAAAACACCAGGGAATTAGAAGAACGTTCCTCCAGGGCATAACAAGTACTGCAGGGCAGCCTTCAAGTTCAATTTCCAAGCCTGAGAGCAGTGCGGTTGGCTCACACCAGCCACAACCACCAAGAACAACATCAACAACAACAAGAACAGGAGCACCAGCTCCAAAATCGGCACAGGAATGGCTTAAGTCCAGTGCTGAGGCAAAAGTAAAAGAGGCTGAGCAAAGCGGAGCACCTATGTGCATTCAGAGGATGGTCCAGGCCTATCTGTATGACCCAACAGACGTCTACTTTGATCACAACCATTTGCTGTATTGGTATGGGAAAAGTCGCCAATGTCTAGTGCCCAGCAGGCTTGTGATAAGCTATCAGGCTTGCCCTGTCGCAAGGGTCTCTGCTGAGCATGTTTTCAGTGCTGCTGGTGCCATTCTGACAGTGAGAAGGACCAGTCTCTCACCCGAAAACGTGGAGAGGTTTTCTATGATCAAAATGAATCAGCACTTTATACCACCAGATTACACCATACCTGAAGTAGCACAGCAGGGAGATGATGACGATGACACAGGAAGCAGTGTGTTAAGTGACCTATTTCTGGGTGAACCACCAGAGTTTGAGGACAATCTCTACTTCCCTGACAACTAGGCTTTCAAGTTACCTTCTTTCTTCCTTTGACGCCCCAAAAATTGTCCCCAGAAAATATATAGCTAAGGAATGTTAATTACTTCATTATTTGTGTGTGTCACTGTCTTTCTGGTTCAAATCCATCACCACCGTCTTACTCTTATGTTGCAACTGTGTGCAGTCAGTGAAGAAGTAAGTCCACTCCTCCTGAATCACTCTAAACTCATTTCCCTCAAGCCAGATATTGGATAGAGAATACATACAACAAATGTGAAATGTGTGCCTACCTCGAATCCAAACCTGGGCCCTGACTACATATCTATCATTTCCGAGCCATGGGGGACTGCGCTGGAAGAACAGGTAAATAATGGCATGCATTACACACTGAGTGACTGGTGTTTGTTGTGCATGATGCCTGCTAGACTTCTACACACAAACAAAGTGACTCAAGTCAATCTTTCCCTTCTTATTGTTCAATAACAAAATTGTACTACTGCAGTCCGATCCATTGCATTTTGAGTCGAGACGAGTGTCGAATCACTTGGGACACTTTTGGTACAGAGTTGGGCACCATGACCATACCATTCTCGCAGTCAGAGTCAGGAGGATCCCAGATGATCAATGGAATAACTCGGGGCATGAAGTGGCCTAAAAGGTACACAACATATATGTCTGTGTGGTGGTGGAGGCGAGTGGGGTTGACCGACAGTGGTGCATTGATTTTGTTACTTAATTTGAAAAATACTATGTTGCTTTGTGTGTATATGTGCTCAGTGCTGTCTGGCTCAAATTCGAAGCTAAGTGGAGGTTGGGTGGGGCAGCCTGCTCCTATTGTTGGAGGTACCTGCTGTAAACAGACATGATTTATCCATGACGCCTCTGAAAGTCTTTCTGTTGCACTCCTCCTTAATTATGCAGTTTAACTTTTCTACTTGATTTTTCAATTTCCTTTTTATTTTTACATTTATTGGCTGGGCTTTTCCCTGCACTATACTGGGAAAAACAACGTACACTTACCCTACCAAACCAAATCTGCCAGACACCCAAGTTTGAAGGACGGACAGACCAAGGAAGGACCAAGAGGAATGCGGATATGCAATTCCCAATTTGACAATAATATAATGTATTTTCATTTGATTCATTTTCTCTAGAATCATTATGACTGTGTGTGTTCTTTATGTTTGCTTATATTTGACTCCTACAGATATTTGTTAAATTTATTTGCTATCTTTCATCAGGTCATCATCATGCATGCATTTCCTTTTTCTCCCTCATGATGTTTGGCTGCCAATATAAATGTGTGTTGTCCATCTGTAGTGTTTGTCTTTGTCAAACCTTTCCCTCAAGCCCCCCTTCCCAACCATTTATCATGCCCTAACCTGCTTCCCCCGAGCTGTGTGATTTATAATGAGGTGTAACTAAATTAAATTGACACCAATTTTTGATCACACACTTGCTTGGGTGGATGTGGTGAAAGCAACACTAACTCAATGCAGGGCGAGGATCTTCTTCTGCTCTAAGTATATATACTTTAGCCCTCACTGGCAATATACAGATTAGATTGCTCACCCATGCACAGTATTCAATATTCAAATATTTTCCAGAGGAACATAATCCATCACAATATATTTGCCAGTATCGAGTCATCATCCTGGTACCAGCATTAAAGGTTACGCAGTCGTTTGTGAACTTCAAAGTTCGAGTTGACTTCAGTTTGTAACTTGTACTAGGCTAGCCCTCCCTTCTGTTTTATTTTACTTTAGCTTTGGTTATCATCATGGTTTCTTGTTTGGCAGTCTTTTTGTGTACTGTACTTCTACTACTCATTCCCTAGTCTCCCTCAGGTGACTGACTGTCTCATTTTCTTTTTTTGCAAATGCTACTGAGTGTCTATTACTACTAACTTCACCATGCCTCCTTGGGAAACAAAACCATCACCATGCAGCCGTTGCTTTGGTATAAAGTATAAAAATTAATCACGGGCAACAGAAGAAGTGTGGGGGAGGCATATTGTATATTTGTGAAAATTAATTAATTCACCCACCCACACTCTTCTGAGTCCATGGGGTTTTTAGTTGCAGACTGCATAGACTAGGAAGAGAGACTGACAGTAGTAGGACATGTGAGGGTACCGTACCCACCTGTTGGTGGGATGCACTATCTGAAAATTTCAATCAAAACCTGGCTTTGGCCCTGCAGCAAAGTCAACAGTGCGAAGTAAAAGAGTAACCATGCACAAAAGATTTACATCATATGTAAACTATAAATAATGTATTCCCCTAACAAATAAACTAGAATGAAAAAAAACCTCAGCGCCCAGATTCACACCCACTAGAAAAAGGATTAAAAAAGGGGCAAAGGTCAAGAAGAAGGTCTCGCGGCGGGCTCGCCGGATATTCCGCTCCTGGGTGTTCAACCGCTCCTCAATTCTGGCCTCTAGGTGCCATCCGGAGGAGCATGCAGTGCTGAAATTTCTTGCAGGGACAACAGGGGTGGGCAGCAGTGTTTGAATTGTGATGGGCAGCTGCCAGACAACTGCGCTGTACGACCAGAGGTACTGGGGGGGGGGCTGGCTGAGGCACGGGACATTGGAGGCTGCAGCTGCTACCTCCCCCTCCTCCTCCTCAAGATCCACCAGCCGCTGGTATTCGTCCCCGATGGCCTCCAACAAGGAGTGGCTATATGAAGAAAGAAAAAAGGCAATTGTAACCAATACTCTTAGCAAAACAGGAACACAAAATTAAACAAATAAAATTATAGTGGCACAGTAGCACTAGCACAGTACATAACATTTGCTGTATCCTTAAACCATGGTAACTCTGCAGCACACAGGGCACAACACATTGTCAGGCCTTGCTCTCTGCAGGCTGAACAAACAGATCCCACATACACATTACATTTTCACCACTTCAATACATAGAAATACATCTTGTGAACATCAAATATATGACCTCAAGGCTGTGTGGCACTCTGAATGGGGTCTATGACGTTTATCTAGCTCCAAGATAACAGTTTGGCGAGCCCTGATCTGAGATAAGTGATATGTGGGAATGTAGTTAACATAAAGTCTCAACTACTTCTTACAGCATACATACATACCTCATGCTGTAAAGCCTACATATTTCTTTGTACATTTACCATGATCTGGTTATCAAATATATCATAGGAACCATCAAATGTATATATGTATAAATATGTTAATGCAGCACAAGTAGGATCTAGGGCTCATCACTTATCACAATGGTGATGTTAAGAACACAAAGTACGCTTCTACACAATCCATTACATGATTTTCCTATGTAGGGACCACAAAATGTCATGCTCGTAATTTGAATTCACTATGGGACTCAGAGGCACATTGCAGAGTTTGGTAAGGGAAAGGATGGAGTTAAACAGAGCAAAATATGTATGTGAATTAGTTACCTGCTCTTCTGGTGAGTAACACAGCTGGCCATACAGGGAAAAGACATCTTCTGAGAGAAGGCACAGGCCCAGGCGCAGGCACAGGCACAGGCCCAGGCCCTCTCACCTGCTTCGCTTGGCTTGATTGCTCCCTGAGGGGGCAAACAGCAGTTAAAGTGGAGAAGATGTTGATAGCAGCAGTTTCAGGAGGCAAGTCGGTTATTTTTCAAACCACTACGTACATGTGCCACGTATGTGGTCATAAGCATAAATGAACACAGCCATTGAGCCGCAACAATATCAATCACCAATGTTAGCCTTTGGCTGTGTCTGCTCTGGATGAAACCGCCCACCGCTCGGTCAACTTCCACCAGTGGTGGTTGGTTCCGAATGTCCAATATATGTGGTCAGGCATCTGCCAATTTAGCAGTTGGAAGTACAGTATTGGTGACTGTTAAGTGCGTCAAAACCACTACAAATGTGTAGTAACAATTTTACATATGTACTACTTCATTGCCCTGTAATTTCCTGTACACAAACATCTGTGTAGTGTGCTACTGCGCACAAAGGCTATATTACCATGGTGCACTGTACACCGCCGGTGACGGTATTTTGTGAAACAAAATCTAATTTTACAATTTTAAGGTGCTTATGATACATTTTTGGTTGCATAATGTGCACATTTCTGCTACAGACACATGTGAAGACCACAATAGGGATTATAGGAGAAAGTTGGATGGTAGTCAATTATTATGTGAATAATGTGTAATGCTTTCTGTTGGTAAACGGCCATTGCAACAATTTTTTTATTTTGCGATACCATTACAACGCATGCATTACCACGCAAGCGGTGTACATTGCAAACTCATTACTACGCATTTTTTTAGAACACATGGTCATTTACCACGCATGCCTTTACGACAAATTTCATTGCAAAGTTATGTATAGTATATAACCATGCGTTCTAAAAAAATTTAGATGATCCACGTCATTGTAAGGAAACAGAGGCTGTTTTCCTCATAACGACGTACACCGCCCCTCTGAGACAACATGAAGCAGGAAGCAGGAGGAGAGGGAAACCACAAGGAGAGAGAGGTAAGGTGGATTGGGCATGGGGTGGGGGTTATTTGTTTAGGATTTTGGGGGGCTGTGGGTCGTGCTGGGGGTAGTCTTTTAGAGTTTAGAGTAGTGTAGTGGTGTTTGTGTAGTGTAGGGGGTCATGCTGGGGGTAGTGTTTTTAGGGTTTAGGGTAGTGTACTGGTGTATGTGTAGTGTAGGGGGTTGTGCTGGGGGTAGTGTTTTAGGGTTTAGGGTAGTGTTGTGGTGTTTGTGTAGTGTAAGGTAGTATCTTAGGGATTAGGGTAATGTAGGGGGTCATGCTGGGTAGTGTTTTAGTGTAGGGATAGGACTGGGGTCGGGGGGTCGTGCTGGGGTAGTGTTGTAGGGTTTAGGGTAGTGCAGTGGTGTTTGTGTAGTGTAGGTGGTCATGCTGGGGGTAGTGTTTTAGGGTATAGGGTAGTGTAGTGGTGTTTGTGTAGTGTAGGGGGTCGTGCTTGGGGTAGTGTTTTAGGGTGTAAGGTAGTGTTGTAGTGTTTGTGTAGTGTAGTGTTTTAGGGTTTAGGGTAGTGTACGGGGGTCACTCTGGGTAGTCTTCTAGTGTAGGGACAGGACTAGGGGTCGGGGAGTCATGCAGGGGATAGTTTTTTAGGGTTTAGGGTACTGTAGCGGTGTTTGTGTAGTATAGGGGGTAGTGCTGGGGGTAGTGTTTTAAGATTTAGGGTAGTGTTGGGGTGTATATGTAGTATAGGATAGTGTTATAGGGTTTAGGGTAGTGTAGAGGGGTCGTGCTGGGTAGTGTAAATGTAGTGACAGGACTGTCACTTCCCTCAGAAACGTTTACCCCAGCTATACCATTACCACTCAAGTTTTTGCGTTGTAATGGCATGCGTGGTAAATGCATAGCCGGGGTAAAAGATTGCCTTGTAATGGTATCTTGTTGTAATTGACAATGCATACTAATACCCCTGTTGTAATGGTACGTGTTGTATTGGTACGCATTGTAACGAGTGCTATTCCTTTCTGTCACAAGACTTTTGGTTTACTGTTTATATATTCCAATCTGGACACTGTAATCAATGTTAAAAATTATTTTAATTACACATATAGGTACCATGCGAGAGGAAAGTGTTTACTGCCTCCAGAGGAAGACCACGAGAGTGCGCTAGAGAGCAGCGAGAGACGCCACAGAGAACGCCAAAACGCCATTCTGCCCGGACGCCAGATCGACTCAGCGGCTGCTGCTGCGGCTCCGATGGGCTGCTGTGGTACGCCCTTACTATCATACGGGTGGATAGCGGGCGGAAAGCGGGCTACCTGTGGTGGCCAGAAAAATACTTACAATTTCCAGTAAATCTTCAGCGCGGCGATGACAATTGCGCCGCCGTCGTAGCTGAGGCTATAATTACATCGAGACCGCACTGACCGCATTAAGGCTGTGAGGCTGAGAGATCCGCCTCCGTCGGCCATCGTTTTATACCATCTGTGCAGACCAGGAGGCTATTGAGCTCTGTGGGTCCTTGCTAAAGCCAAGCAACGGAGCAAAGTCAAGCCAAGCAGCGGAGCAGGACGGGGAGCACAGGGAGCACGGGGAGCACGGACGGACGGGAGGTGAGGTTTGCCCGCTTGTCAGGACTGAGGGTTAGCGGTTGTAAAAATCCGGTAAATGCTTGAAAAACCTGAAAGCCATACCTTGTGGCACCCTGACCCCTCGTGTGGCTACTTACCTCCTTCTTCCTGTGTGCAACCACTCCTGAAAGTTGCTCGAGACCGTGAGACACTGCGGGTTCAAGGTTGTGGTTGTGGTTGCGGTATTGACAGCGCTACTGAGCCCGGACAGAGGCTCCGGATTATTCACGCTGAGCGCCCACTGAGTTCCTGTGGCCCAGAGTTTCCAACCACCTGCCTCCTGTGTGTTGCCACTTTGCCACTGCCACTGCTCCACTTCCTGCATGAGTACAGGCACAAGGAGGTTAGCTACCGGGCACTGAACTGCCGGGCACTGAATTGGAACGATAAAGCCCAATTAAATGTAATGTTGTTATTATAGCCAATACAAAAACTGTATGTGCATGTACTGGAACTTTCCCAAAAGGCACTTTTAGTAAGCTGCACTGAAACTGTAGTTAACACGCGCAAAAAAGCTAACCTTGAGTGGGACAAACTGCCTATATCACTGCCTCTGCCTATACTACAATCCCGCAATCATCGCAACGTTTCCTTCCTGACGGCAGCTGCCCCAGACTCTATGTGTGTTGTGCTCGTGTAGGAAGTGGTTTTACACAGCAGAGAAAGGAGGGAGCAGACAGGCTTGGGAGGGCGTGCGGATTGTGAGGACTTGTGCCACCAGGCTGAGGAGGGGAAATCGAGGTTTGTCTCAGAGTGACATTGTCAGATACAAGGAAATTAGAAAAATATATACACAGTTGATATTACAGTCAATAATATGAGATCAGGAAGGGAAAGGACTGCAGGTACAACAACAAAACGCGTAAAAAGGATGCAGCAATCTACGGTATCAAAAAAGGTAAAAACCAACGCACCGGGGCTGACCCAGTCTCTTATATCCCCGATTGCACGGATGTTTGAGAAGGCAGGTAAAATACCAGATAAATTCCAATTTACGAAGGACCCAACAAGAGCTCTTTTGTCAATGAAATTGGAAGCAATTAAGGACAAACTACAGACCCCCATGAAACCTATAAGTAGCGAAATTCATAACATGCTACAAAACAGTAACCAATTGGAGCAAACAGAGCAAAATCTTGATAAAAACCAACTTGTAAACTTAGATATACTGATCGGAGACCAATTGCAATGGATAACTCAGCAAGAACCCTCAATAGAGTTACAAAATTGCAATATAAAGATGACTGATGGAATGGGAAATGCAAAGGTATACGATGACGATTCTACTATAAACAAACCGCACTCACAAGTGCTGGAAACTAACCAACATCATTATGGAGATAGGACGGAGCAGGCGGCCCCAAGTTGCCCGATTGAAGAAAATGTTGAAATCAACAAATGGTTGTATGTGCCCCCTGAGCAAGTGAAAACACACCTAATTCAACATGGGGTAGAACATGAGTGTGTTAACAGGACTGATATGCTCATTGAAACATCATTAAAAGAAACCAAAATGTTGGGGGAATATTCTGAAGGACCTCAGGAAAAGAATGACTTAGCTTCATTTACTACTTCAATTCTTACTGATAACAATATGGCGGAACAAAAAAATCCCGGGGTAGCAAACAACCTAAGTCTGAAATGGTTCATACCCCAGAAACTAGAAAAAATCATCAAGAAGCACCAATACCCTGGGATATCTTTTACCAAACATCAACCCTCACGCTAGAAGCGCTCCAGTACCAATCAAATAAAATGGACATATAAATCGACCTCCTAAAAATGATGGCAATTAATGTGGCCGGAATCAACAACAAACTTGCCCAACTAAATGATCTGATAATCAGAGCTCAAACAGAAAATTAAAATATGATTCCTGATTGTATCTATGTACCTATTATGGATAAACTAGCAGTACTACCGGCAGTTTTAAATAGTATAATAGAAGATACCAAAAGAAACATCAAAGTCAATCAGGAGAATGTTATGATGGATAATACTGCTACTAAGGAAAGGGGAAAAAACAAAACTGGGAATGGCTTTGATAGCTCTAAAGTCACAGAATCGAAACAGTCAAAGAAAACTTCACGATGAAACAGTTAGTCTACCAGTCCACCAGATCACGGAGCTACCGGGGAACGAAACTATGTGTATAGTTAACCATGAGGATCAAAGCGATAATCATACTGAATCAGATGGATTCTCTTCAATGACAAAACAACAAAGAAAAAAACTTCGAAAAGCAACAAAAAAAGATAAACTGAAATTAACTGCCACAATAAAGATAGACAACGATCCGATATCAGCAACTACTGAGGATACAGCGAAAGGTAGAAACATCTACTTTCCAATCTTTGAGAAAAAATCAACAATTGATCCAATACAAACAATGTGCCATCTAGTAAATGAAACACAAATTCCTATGAGAAACGACAATGGAGTACTGGAAGGGCAAATGGGTAATGGGTCCCTAGATAACCCGCAACAGATAACCAAACTGGATACAAAGCGAAAAGAAGAAGAAAGAGCGCCAAACAATTGTAACCCTGACAAAATGAACGGAAGTAGTCCAACTAAAACAATCCAAATAATGATTCCTCCCCAAATTCATGGCACTGATGAGAGAATAAAAAAAGATTGGGCCCTTACAGTGTCGAAGGTAGGGAATGGTCCCACAAAAACACCGGAATGTGACCATTTACAGATCAAAAGCAGGGAAGGTCAAAAAACAATTAGCTACATACCCAAGCAATTTGAGACTGACCAAAGCCCCATAATCAGTGAAAAACTCCTATTTACACCAGAATTTCAATCCAGAGGTAGGCACAACATACTTAATAGGGGGAATTTACTTAGACTATTCAAATCAATACCGGCACTGACCAATATCGATAGTGAGGACATTATCTCTGTCGAGTTTTTGGAGGGGAAACATAATATTCAGACCTCAACATTAATAACATTAATATCACCAACAATAGTTGAACAGATTATGAATTAGCAAACAACATTTAAAACCTGGGGCATAGTACTTACCAAACAATTACCAGAGGTTTACCCCACTCACTTTATTGGGGAGGAATCAACACTAAAACACAAAAAGGTAGACACACAGACCATTTCAGTCCTAAAAAATGCACTTGGTAGATCCCCCACAAAAGCATATGTACTGTGCCACAAAACACCATGGATAGAAATTTAGAAATAAATGAAAAATGGATAAATATGGCACTCCACAGTAACTAGAAACATTGATATGGTAGCTCATTACAAGTAGGAGATAAAAGTAACGATGTGAAATAGTAAGATTATGCTCATGGAATATAAATGGATTGAGAGGTAAGATTCAAAACGCTCAGATAGACTCCATAGTGGGAAAACCCCAGATGATAGCACTACAAGAAACCTGGGAAAGTAACCCATTTATGCTACATGGATACGCCGGCTACTATGAACACGCAAAAAAAGAGCGAAGGTTCGGACGAGCTAGTGGGGGCCAGGCAATATTTATCTCTAATACGCTTCAGGTACAGCATGAACAAGTGATAGTAGATAGCACTAATATCCTGATAGTTAAACTAAACTATAAAATAACTAACCAAAACTCTAAAACATTATATCTGATCACTGTATATATTTTGCCTACCAATCGGAGTAGGGAGGCAACCTGTGGAACCCTGAATAATATTCTTATTACTATAATGATAGAGGATCCTCTAGCAGATTTTCTGATTACCGGGGATTTTAACCTCAATCTCATGTCATCCCACATAAGAGACGATACAACACTGTCGCAAAACCATCAATGGCTAATTCTCGAGCAGGATCTAGGGATAGATAATAACGCCAATGAGAATAGAATGGGAAAAAAACTTGTAAAGGACATGGAAGCAATGGGACTTCGAATTCTCAACGGTAGAATAAAAACAGATATTCCACCTTCATACAGTTACTTTGGGTATAACGGACACTCCAGGATCGATTACACCAAGACTTCGTTATTTATGTTTCACAACATTACCTCGTACCAATTAAAGAAAGTAAACGAAAGTGATCATGCCCAGCAGATATTCATAATGAACATCGGAGTAAATAGAAATAAGGAGTATCAGTCTGTTCAAGGGCATATTAAAGTAAATTAGTAAAGTAAATTTATACTTGTATAGCGCACTACTCACCCACAAGGGTCTCAAGGCGCTTGTACGAATACCGCTGTGTAACCCATCCTGGCTTTCCCTGTGGGGCGTCCACTCCTGGGTACCCCCAAGGTGGAGGCCAGGCATACTTAGCGTTGTGGGGGCCGTTGTGGAGATTAAGCAAGCTATTGCCCAGAGTTGCAGAGTGGGACTCCATGATTGGAATAGGCACCAAGGCGAGAATTATCAGGTCAGTGGAATTTTGAGCCCAAGACCCGCCGAGGCGGGAATTGAACCCTGGTCCCGGGCTAGACCTCTGCATCAGGGTCTGCCGCTCTAATCATTGAGCCACACTTCTCCACTAATTATAAACTAATTATAAAAAACAGTTTTGGAATGTTGGAAACAAAGAAATAATGAATGAACAAGTGGAAAGGATCATGGAAGCATGCTTTAAAGACACGGTAACAAAAACAGTGATAGAGCAATGGGAATACTTCACTGGGATGCTGATCAAAACGCAAAGTCAAACACATACTAATAAGGAGCAAAAACATAAAGAACCAATCAGGGATAAGGAACACCACTTGAACCTGCCATATACAATAATGAAATTGAAGAAAGAACGAAATAGGACTATCAGGCTAATAAAAAAGTCGGGGATAAAAGCGGAAAATCTGGGAAACTTGAAGTACTAAAGCAAAATCTGAAGAAGCTAATATGGGGTGAAAAAAATCAGGTAAAACACGCAACTTGGACAAAAGTATTGCACGCCAGCAAGCAGAAGAATCCAAGAGACTTCTGGAAGATTATCAATGGACTTGCTAGACCTAACAAGCAGGTAATTTCATCACCATTAACTGAGCAGGAATGGGAGATTTTCTTGAGGAGACATTTAAATCCAGACACTTCACAGTCAAGTCCACTAGAAATGCGACATGGGTGCAAAAACAACAATGATCCTGAATCTTCCTCTAAGGACAAGGATTTGGATACGCCAATACCCATAGAAAAAGAAGAGATAATCAATCTTATAAAAAAACAGAAAAAAAACGGTGCTCCCGGACCTAATGGGATACCGTTTGCTCTCTATAAAGAAAACCCAGAACTATGTGCAACCATCTTAGAGAAACTATACATAGAAGACATTAGAACAGGAACTGTCCCCAAGTCATGGCAAGGATCCTTAATTACCCCAATATTTAAAAAAGGAGACTGGGCTCTTGCCGAAAACTATAGACTGATTATGGAAAGGGGAGACCTCTCGGTCACCCCGAACGTATGGCTGGGTGCCCCGACCGCCCGGGAAAACTTTGCAGGCGTGGGGCATGTCCCCGGCCGGTATGCCCAAAGTGGTGTGGTTGGAGCACACCCCCGCCGCCTAAGAAGGATGTCCTCACACCCGCCCGGAAGTCTGTGCACTTTTGGGCGGGAGGGGGATGCCGCCCGTCTCCCGCTGCAAGTTAAAAGGCGCGGGGGTCCAGGCAAGTGTCCTCTTGTTCCCGCGCTCTGAAGGCTGCACCACTCATCGCTCGTGAGCCCTCAAGGGAACAAGCAGCAGTTTTTTGAACGTGGTAATCGTTGTTTTTTCTGTTTCAGTCGTCGAGGAGTATCTGGGATCCGAGGAGCTGCTGGAAAACAGGCAGAGAGAAAACAGAACGTCGGATATGCCTGGAAAGAAGAATGGGAAGAGCTCCGAGATGGAACGGATGCTGCGCACACTGGTAAACAAAGTGTCGGCAATGGACAGGAAATTTGGTAAGGTGGACCGAATGGGTCGCAGCTTAGCGGAACTCCAGAAGAAAGTGGAAGCTCAGGCTGGGCCCTCAGGGAGACCTAGGAGGATTGTGGGGCCTGCTTTGCCAAATGTTACTCCAGGGGGGGACAAGGGGAAAAAGAAGAAAGAGAAAAAGGGTCCTAGCGAGCCCCCGGTCCCGGTGGAGGTTCCGCTGGTCCCAGT
Organism: Lissotriton vulgaris; assembly: GCF_964263255.1. Taxonomy (NCBI): domain Eukaryota; kingdom Metazoa; phylum Chordata; class Amphibia; order Caudata; family Salamandridae; genus Lissotriton; species Lissotriton vulgaris. The sequence goes on along the minus strand of NC_141699.1, from coordinate 320,825,934 downwards.
AACCCCAGTGGCCAGTCCGGTTCCCACACCGGATGGGGGATTGCCAATCCCTGTGATTATCACACCACTGGATAAGAAAGAGGTACCCCTCGAACTGGCAATGCATCTAGCGGCGGTATTGCCTGGTTGAAGAAGGGAGCTGGGGGACCCGCGGCGGCGGAAGATCCAGCTGAGGAGGCCAGGCAAATTATCGACCAGCTCAGGCAGGCAAGGGGCTCTGGGGCAGGGAATGTGCCTTCTATTCCTCTGCAGGTGACGAAGACGGCCGCGGTCGAGAGACCAGAATAAGGTGACGGACGCGACCGGAGGTGAAACAGAAAATGGTAAGAGGTCACTCCCAATAATGGGGGAGGGCGCTGTGCCTTCAAGGCGGGAATGCCTGGCACAACATGCTCCGATGTCCACTAAAGAGATGGTGTGGGCAAACAAATATATTAATATGTTTTCATTGTTGACGGACAATCGTGAATTAGAGTATGCCAAAACACAGAAGGAATGGTTGCACCCCAGTGAATGGAGGGCTAAAATGGCAGAATTCAGGGTGGAGGAGTCTATGATGAATTGGATCAGGGCTTTTTCTGTGTTTGTTGCAATTATGGGTGAGCGAACACCAGAATTGTTGGGAAACCTTGCTTGCTACCAGAGCAGGATCACGGGCTTCCATGAGAAATATGGGGGGACGCATGGAAAGGGTACGATGTGTCGTTTAGAAAAGCGAAAGAGTTTAATGAATCATTGACTTGGGATTGTTTGGACACTGTATCATGGCATATGCAGTTCACGCCAGGCTCGGCGGGAGGAACAGGGTCGAGTGTGAATGGTTTCAGGGCTTTTCAGCAGAGACAACCACAGCCCTTTCGACCAGCCCACGGGGGAGAAACTCAGTCTAGATCGGGCGGGAATGGGAACAAGCGAGGGGTATGTTGGGGTTTTAACATGGGAACGTGTAGTAGGCCGCAGGGAACATGTAGGTTCAGGCATGCCTGCGCAGGTTGTGGTAAAACCTCCCACCCCGAAACTAGCTGCCGATCCAGAGGCAATGTTACCGGGGGATAACGGGGTACCAAGCAGGATTGACACGGTGGCTCGAATGACTAAGCAATCGCCAATGGATATTTTGGCTATGACTCCCTGGCTGAGCAAATACCCTGATCATGTGTCCGCTGGGATCCTGCGGGATGGCTTCTTGTATGGCTTCAGGATCCCGGTGGGTGATTTTCGGGGGGCCCCCATATGCAGTAACCAACTGTCCGTTACGCACAACCCGACTGTGGTCGCCACAAAAATTGCAAAGGAGGTTCGCTTGGGGCGGGTTGCAGGACCGTTTGGTGAAATACCAGCTGCCAATTTTGTGTGTTCCCCATTAGGGGTAGTTCCCAAGAAGGAGCAGGGCGAATTCAGGCTCATACATAATCTGTCTGCGCCAAGGGGGGCTTCCGTGAATGAGGCAATCGATGCAGGCATTTGCAGTGTGAGGTATGCATCGTTCGATGACGCAGTGGTCATGTTGAATCGCTTAGGCCCCGGGGCACTGTCAGCAAAATCGGATATTGAATCCGCATTTAGGTTACTGCCGGTGCATCCCCAGGATCAGCACTTGTTGGGTTTCGCATTCCAGGGGAAGTACTACATGGATATGTGCATGCCGATGGGTTGTTCAATTTCTTGTGCCTACTTTGAAATGTTTAGCTCATTCCTGGAGTGGGCATTCTCGAGGGCCTCAGGGCACCAACATGTGATGCATTATCTCGATGATGTTCTGTTTCTCGGCCCGGCCGGCTCTCGGGACTGTGCACGGGCATTGCAGGAATTTTGCGTGCTCATGCAGGGTTTCGGGGTTACGTTGGCGCCAGGTAAGACAGTGGGGCCAACTACCTCCCTGGAGTTTCTGGGTATTCAACTAGACTCCGTGGAGGGTTGCTTCCGTCTGCCGGCGGAGAAGATCGCCAAATTCAGGGCCTCCTTGCTACAATGTCTTAGGAATGACAAGGTGACACTGCATCAACTGCAGCAAACAGTGGGACAGCTGAATTTTGCGCTGAGGGTTATACCGATGGCTCGCCCTTTCTCACGATCCATTGCCCAGGCCATGGTTGGCCTCAAAGAAGGGCACCATCGCACGAGACTGTCGGCAGAGGTTCGCCAGGACATGCTCATTTGGATGGCATTCCTGGTGGATTTCAATGGCCGGGTAGTCTGGAGCAAAGCCCCGGCCTCGTCAGCAGAGTTAGGTTTATAGACCGACTCTGCGGGCAGTGTGGGGTTTGGCGCGATCCTTGGTAACAGATGGTCGGCCCAGAAGTGGCCAGCATGGTGGGAGGCGAGTGGCTTGACGAGCAACATTGGTTTCCTAGAGTTATTCCCGATCTGGGTAGCGTTGTCGGCCTGGCCAGAAGAGTTCCGAAACCACTCGGTGATATTCTGGTCTGATAACATGACTGTGGTGGAGTGCATTAACCAGCAGGCAGCACGCTGCAAGTGGATATTGCGATTGTTGAAAGAAATTGTGTTGAAATGCTTGAAGCTAAATGTACAATTCAGGGAAAAACATGTGCCGGGAGTACTGAATAATGCAGCTGATGCGCTCTCTCATTTCAAAATGCTGGCATTCAGGGATTGTTTACCCTCAGCGGAGCTAGTGGCAGCGCCATTTCCTGAAGCGCTATGGCAAATCGGCGCCCCGGACTACAAAACCTCGTGGCAGCCAGTTTAGTGCCCAGGACAAGGAAAGCTTATGAAGGGGCGTTCCGCTCTTACTGCGCCTTTTTGGGCCCTGATTGGGAGCATATATGGGGTCAGGAAGGGTCCTTTACCCAATTTTTAGTGGCACTTCATGAGGAGGGCCGGTCAGCGGCAACCGCCAGTCGGTATAAGGCCGCCATATCGTTTATGGCTCAGCTCCAAGGGATCAGGGACCCAACGGACTCCTTTATAGTCAGAAAGGCGCTGCGCGGCTGGCGGCGCTTAGAGGGGCGCAAAAGGGATACCAGGCATCAGATAGGATTTGACAGGTTGACCGCCTTGCTGGCTAAACTAGGGGAGACGTGCTCCTCACATGGTGAGGTTGTCCTATTCCGGGCGGCATTTGCACTGGCATTCTATGGGGCCCTGCGGGTAGGCGAACTAGTGGCTGCCAATAAAAGGGATGCCGAGGGGGGTCTGCGCAGGGACCACACGCAAGTGAGGGGGGATTCCCTGCTGATCATGATTGCCAGGTCAAAGACGGAACAGGAGGCCCAGGGGAGTAGCATTGTGTTGCAGTGCGCTCCGGGTAGTCCCTGTTGTCCAGTGATGCACGTTGAGGCCTACCTAAAGCAAAGGGTGACGACGTGGGGGGGGGGCCTTGCTGCGGCATGCTGACGGCACCCCGTTAACAAAGTTTCAGTTCCAAAGGGTGCTGGCGATCACGATTGCAGCTGCGGGCTTGAACCCAAGTGATTTTGGAACTCATTCATTTAGGATAGGGGCCGCTACAGAAGCGAAAACAGATGGGGCGATGGTCATCAGCAAACGTTATGTGCGGTTGCACATGTTGTAATTTATTTGAGAAGTGCCCTTACGCTTGTTGTCTTTTGTTTGGATTACAGTTTCACGAGCCTGTGACGCAGGACGGAAATTGGGACCAGCCCAGTATCAGCTAACCCCCACTTCAGGAGCGAGGAATGGAAGACGAGTGGTCTGGGTCCTGGCCCACTCATACGTGAGATGGGCCGCAGACATATTCAGGGCAGGTGATGCGATTCACACATCTGAGGAATATGGTTTCAGGGTGTCCTTCCATGGGAAGGGCGGTTTGTGTATTTACCAACTGCAAAGTTTTGTGGAAGAATTGTTAGGGCGGCACAGGTCACCGCCATCAGTAGTCATAGTGCACATTGGGGGAAATGACTTGGTGAGGTTGGGCAGACGGGCTTTAATCAAACACATACTTTCAGCAGTTAGTTGGTTAGCAAAGACACTCCCGGGGTGCACAATTTTGGTCACACATGATTCCGAGGAGAGTATGGAGGGGTGGGTTGTCCACGACAGCATTGAACCATTCGGTAAAGAGGGTCAACAATAAAATGGAGAAGTTGTTTCGATCTAACCACCTCAAAGTATACCTCACGGGTGCATCTGGGGGGACCACTGTTATTCAGATGATGGGGTACACCTGTCCAGGGCGGAGAATGACATATTGATAGGAGACATGATAGCTTGACTAGTGGGATTGAGGAGACATGACCTATAGGAGTTGGGGGGGGTCAGATAGTCGGTCAACTATCTGGCCTGTGGCGTTAAGGTTATTATCGGTGTGCAGTGATTTCAAGGTCCCTAGTGGGGGCGCCACCCATTATGGATGGGAGCGCCCGGGGGAGGCGGCCATTGGCCCCTCCCATGGGGGGGCGGCACCCATTACGGATGGGATAGCCCAGGGGGAGACGGCCATAGGCCCCTCCCAGGGGGAGACGGCCATATGCCCCTCCCACAAATTTCCCGGGGGCTGGATATCCGCTGCGGCGGAAGGTAGTGCGGGGAAAGGGGGGGAGTCCACGCTGTCCTTCTTACGGTTACGCCGCACGGGAACTCGGACGTCCTTAAGATGGCGCCGAGTGGAAGGGGGCCCCCATGACAAGGGAAGTTACGGATGGCTACGAGGGTAAAGTCCTCTGCGCATGCGCCACTCACACATGAGGGCGGAAATTTGTTGATAGGGATCTGACACCGGTTAAGACCTTGCCGTTGGCCCCTAACAATAGGATGTACAAAATTCGTATGCAATGCATGATGTCATGATGTTAGACTCGGTTAGGAAAATCTTTGTATTAGAGATTTGTTAAGGTTAGCCTGGATACCTGTCTTCATCAAGTGTAATGGAAAATTGAATTTTGTACATGATAAATTAAACATTTTTAATTTAAAGTTTTACATTTTGTTTCATGTTTTAATAAATACGGCCGGGGGGGTCGCGAGGCCCCCCTGCCTTCCAAAAGTTCAAAATGTGTCTGTCTCCTACCATTGGGATTGGTGGTGGAAGGGGTGCCGGGCATCCCGGACCATACTTTACAAGACACGGATGCCAAGCTATTTGCAAGAATTTTGCTGACAAAATTATCCGAATGGGTGGGTGAAACAAGGAAATTGCCCTTAAAGCAGACAAGCTTTATACAAGGCCTTGGAACAACAACAAACATAATGGTTCTCGCCCTACTAATGGATAAATCAATCAGACTGAACCAACCCCTGTATCTATGTTTTATATATTTTAAATCAGCATTTGATTGTGTCAAAAGAAACCTTCTTTGGAACAAACTTGAGAAAATGAACATTCCAGCTCCTCTCCTCAAGCTGATTCGCCTCTTATAGACAGACAGCGACGGCTCGTGGAGGGAGTTACGGTGGGGCAGGAGGGCGGGGAGGGGGAGGGGCAGGGTGGAGGTTGCTAAAAACCGGCATATGGATAATTGCAGGTAAGTAAACAATTTATTTAATAAAACGAATTTCGTAGCTCGCACTGCATTGCATTTTGCGATGCAAGGCGCACTACGAAATTCGTTTTATTAATTAATTTGTTTACTTACCTGCAATTATCCATATGCCGGTTTTTAGCAACCTCCACCCTGCCCCTCCCCCTCCCCGCCCTCCTGCCCCACCGTAACTCCCTCCACGAGCCGTCGCTGTAGACAGAGACATGGGTAATGAGGATGGGGGACGGCCGAACGCTATCTAAGGAGATTCCAGCAAAGGAAGGCCTGAAACAAGGCTGTGTTTTAGCCCCCCTACTTTTTAATTTGTTTCTAGCTGACCTAACTAGAATACTGGACGATGAGAACGCGCACCCCCTGAAATTAGCTGATAAGCGTCTCACGAATTTGATGTATGCGGAAGACGTCATACTACAGAGCCATACTAAAGTGGGACTACATTGTCTAATTAGGCGGACTCTTACATACTCGAAGGAGAACGGGATGGTCATAAACGAGACAAAAACTAAGCTCATGGTGGTGACCAAAAACAATAAGAGAAGATACAAAAGTAAATGGTTTATGGATACAAATGAGCTGGAGCAAGTAGAGGTATATAAATACCTGGGTGTATTATTTGATGCGAAGGGCAGCTACCAATTACAAAAAAGTGACATTCAAAGAAAAGCGAACTCATTAACTGCAGCATTCAGAATCGTGCAAAAGTCACTTTCCAGCCTAACCTATGGTCCTCTTCTGAGTATTACTGCGGCTAAACTGTGGAATTCTTTACCTTTTTCTCTGAGAATTGTTGAGGATCTTTCCTCCTTCAAAAAAGGTTTAAAAACTCATCTCTTTCCTAGGACAGTGTAATTTCCACTGCAGCATAACATCATGTATGGTGTTCTAAGTGTCAAAGCGCCAGGATACCCTTTGGGTGACAGTTCGCGCGGTACAAATAAGCGATACATACACACATACATACATAATTGGCGCAAAACTCCTACCGACTATCACATATGGTAGTGAAGTGGTAATGGGTAAGGATAGCGAAACTCTGAACAAGATCATAACCAGAGCATTTCGGGCCCTATTTCATCTCCCAGCGAACGCATCCCCGGCCCAAGTAAGGTTGGAGTTTGGATTGACCAATCAGCAATATGCAATGCAAGGCCACCTTTTTAAAAGTATGGAATCAAATAAAAAATGACCATCAAAATGAGATATCGCACCTGTTAAGGGGAAAAATAAATAATGACATAAACTCTACTGCGGGGATCTACCTTAGGGAAGCAATAAAGGATTTTGCGATCACGTCAATATGGGAAAACAATATAACCAAGACATCGTTTAAGAAAATAGTTAATAAAACTGTAAACCATCTATCCATCTTAAACGACAAAGCTATCCTCACCAAAAGAAAACACGCATGGGCGATAATTAACGGTTATAAAAAGAAGGAAATCCAACAATATCTGGTAACGCCCTGGCGGAAAAAAACAAACAGGTGCTCCTTAAAGCCAGGTTTGGAACAATGCCAGGCCTGTGTCACCTTCCCCCGTGGGAGAGACCGGAAACTCAAAGGAAATGCAGACTGTGTAATAATAGTGAGGAGGATATGCTTCATCTTCTGTGTACTTGCCTGAACTTTTACAGGAGAGAAAATCATTACTTAAGTTTCCCTTCAATGTACGAGGCATAAGGACATGTAGGCAGGCTTTGATTTAGTGCATGAACTCGAATGATATCATTTTAAATGCTATCTTTGTAAGGTTCCTAAAGATACTTAAAAGGAAACTAGGTGTCATAACCATTTTAAATATTTAATCACCTACAAACCTGATGCAATGACATTTTAAGTGTTTATATTCATGAATACAGTTTTTAGTTTTTGTTTGAGATGTGTAATATTGTAAGATTTTAAATAATCACCGGAATAAACTATTTTGTACTTGTACTTTGTACTTGTACTGGCCATTGCCAGACCTTCAGACCATGGAAGAAAGGGATTTCATCAAGACGTTTTGTTTGGATAGGCAAACAATACAGGATTTATGTCATTAGTTGGAGCCTTATCTCCTTCCTCAAAACACTAATCCCATATGTTTCCAACCTTTTGTGAAACATATGACAGTATTGCATTTTCTGGCCACAGGTTTTGTTCAATAAGCTGTGGCTATATCCTGTGGTATGCTACAACCAATGTTCAGTTGTGTACTGGAAGAGGTTGCTTTCAGCAATGATGAGAAGCATTGACACCCAGTTCCCAAGATCTGAAGATTTAACCAATGTGAATGTTGAGTTCTATTTATTTGGCCATATCACACACGTGGTTGGAGCCATTGATGGCACCCATATTGCCTTGGTACCACTGCAAGCCAGGGAACAAGCTTACCGTAACAGGAAGCACGTTCATTCTATCAATGTACAAGTTGCCTGCTAAAGAGATTTGTACATCTCAAACATCTGTGCCCAGTTCTCAGGATCTGCCCATGATTCCTTCATACTGTGGAACAGCACCATACCCAAGCTCATGTCACAACTACTACCAGAAAGGAGCGGGAGTGTTGTTAAGTTTGATCTGTCCTAACTTTGTGTGGGTGATGTCAGGTAGTATGATGAGAAAGTGTGCAACTTATTATGTCTGTCTTTCATCTAGGAGACTCAGCGTGTCACACCTGTCCATGTTTGGCTCTTGGAGAAGGGATTCAGATGTCTGGAAAAGACTGGGAAAGCCCTTCTCTAATCATCTGGGAAGGTGTGCCAAATCACTGTGGCCTGCTGCATTCTCCACAGCAGAGCCCTGTGGAACATCACTTATATCAAAGAGGATGGATGCCATGAAGTGCCATGGTGAGGATCCTGAAATGCAAATTGATGATAATAGTAGTGAAGAAGAAGAAGGAGATGGCATGTGTCAAGATCTCATTGACAACTTCTTCTCATGAGTGTAAGTTTGTTGTGAAATATCATGACTTTTACTTTTACAGCACGTCTTACTGTTTTGATGTGAGGAGTATGTTAAGGTATAATATTAGGAATGTAAAGCTCTGAAAAATTCTGGTGAAAGGTGTTTGTGGGGGAAGGATTTCACACATGGTCCTTTTATTAGTGTTGCTTTGTTCAGCTTTAGAATTTTGTCATGGACTGTGTTCTCCAGAAGATGACATCTGTGAATTGTGTTATATGTATGGTTTGATAGCTAATCTATTTGTCTTGGTCTGTTTTAGGTACCTTCACTGTGTCATCTTTATTAGGACGATCAGGAGTTGTGATATCAGCAGGTATATGATGCTGTTTAAAAATATGATGGGGAAATAGGTTTTTCCTGGGAATGTCTGTCACAGATATTTGGTGAATAAATCCTGTACCAAGATAGCTTTCACAGTGGTAGGATGGAAGTTATGAGGAATCCATTGGGCATGTCGTGTGTTGGTTCTAATGCAATATGTGTGCCATCATGTGCTCCAACAAAATGTTGATGAGGCACAGCTCAGGAAGCAATTACAGGGTTACAGCAGCAGGTGCCCAAGTTGAAGCTAATTTCTTTGTAACCATTTACAAAATGGTTACAAAGAAATCAACTTCAACTTGGGCACCTGCTGTAACCCTGTAAGTGCTTCCTGAGCGGCACCTCGTTGCCTACTTGTAACTATTCTCTGACCCTCGAAGCAGGGTCAGAGAATAGTTACAAGTAGGCAACGAGGTTCCTGTCGCAAAAATTAAAGCTCACCAGGAAGCACTTACAGATAAAAATAAAGCAGGTGCCCGAGTTGAAGCTCAAAGTCAGTAACGTTTTAATCAGCCCACAAGATTAGCACGGTCGAGGCTGGGCAAGTGTGCTTTAACCCCATATCTATCGTCGAAAATGAGCTGTAATACTCGAGGGAGGTCTTTGCATCCATGAGTTTCTCGAGCGCGATCCCCTTGTAGTTCCTGTGGCCAGGAGGCTGCTTTCTCCTCACCTGCTGCCCTGCTCACTCTCTGACCCTTTATACACAAGAGGCATGTGAACACGCATAGCAGCCCTGCCAATTTGGCCCCGCACCACACACTCGTGGTACCAATTGTCTTCCCGCCCTTTCCCCACTATGATGGACAGCTTCATTCATCATAGTGGCATCTGTGTGGATAACTATGCAGGGCAGGATTCATTCTGGCACGAGGCTCCTGTCCCAAAAAATAAACCTCAGCAGGAAGCACTTACAGATACAAATAAAGCAGGTGCCAGAGTTGAAGCTAAAAGTCAGTAACGTGTTATTCAGCCCAAAACATTAGCACGGTCGAGGCTGGGCAAGTGTGCTTTAACCACATATCCGCCATCGAAAATTAGCTGTACTCGAGGGAGGTCTTTGCATCCATGAGTTTCTCGAGGGCGATCCCTTTGTAGTTCCTGTGGCTAGGAGGCTCCTTTCTCCTCACCTGCTGCCCTGCTCGCTCTATGACCCTTTATACACAATTCGCGAATTGTTTTGCAATTACGCGCGAATTCGTGGCCTGCAGATCCGCAAAATTCGCCCATTCTTAGTCTAAAGTCTAAATTCTAATCCCATCAGAAAGGTAAATGTGCCCAGAAATAGTACACAAAGTGAATGTGGTATACACACTGGAGGAAATTAAGGTTGAGTTTTCTTAATGGCGGTGGTCACACCTCCTAGATTTTAGCAAGGATGTCCCCACTTGCGAACGTGTGTGAATCCACTGCTGTAGAGACTGCTGTGTCTGCAGGTGTGTTTTACTCTGGCAGACCCTCCCTTCCTGTGGCTTCCTCAGATGTACATGGGCCAGAGGTAGTTGGACCATAGAAAGAAGTAGCTATGGTGGGAGACCCCTGCATAGGGTTGTGTTTATGCCACTACAGGCCCCTAACTATGGAGCCCATGTTGTTGTTCTTAGTGGCCAGCTCCTGGTGTATGTCCCTTTGCAGCTGCTTCATCTACCGGATGTCCATCAATACCTGTTCTATCACATATTGGGACGCATGATAGACTCTCAAGACTTGATCTATGGTGGCCTAGATGTGTTTGGCCCCAGTGGCCTTACTTAGTGGGCCGACAGAAACCCTTCCATGACCCGTACCCCTATAAACATGTGCCTTTGATCTAGGGTGCCCCCTCTCACTGGGTCCTGAGTCCTCTCTAGTTGCAGTGGTGATTGCATCCAAAGGATCCAGGACCGGTTTGGGGGACAGGGGTTAGTTGAGGTGTTGCTGCTGGGGTGGGAGATGTTGGTGTGGGCATAGTGAGACTTACTGTTGCCATCTGGCCAGGCTGACCAGATGGACCAGCAATACCATCCACATTCACATCTCCAGAAGTGTTGTCATCACTAAGGGCTTGATCCGGGGGTGGTGTGGGAGTCTCTTAACTGGCCAAGCACTGCCCAGGTGCTATGCCAGATTGACCTTTTGTGAAATATAGAACATTGTTATTGGTTGAAGTATGGTATCTACATCAAAATGATGGGTGACACAGTGTGCAGAAACATAGGGTAAAAAATAGATAAAGATTACTATTGTGATATATTTCATTAGTATTGAACTTGTTAACAAGACATTTGGACACATTGAACGTTGTAGAATTAAGGCGGTCATTCGATGTCCTGAGAGGTTGTATTTTGGATTAAGCGATAAACATGAGATCTCATAAACATTCAAGCCAACACAGAGTAGAGGTAGCATGTGTATTGTGCCATTCCAAGGCTGAGTTCTGCACAGTATAGGCCTTCACACAACTTGGCTGTATACTTATCATTAGTCAATATGTGACCGATGCAGAGTAAATGGGGCACCTGTAACTTCTATTCAGCTGAGTTACCTTCATGTCTTACAAATATTTGAGCTACATATTTGCTATGGAGTTATTCCTCATCAATAGTTGAGGAAACCTGGAAAACATAAAGCCAAGTACACAGACATGTCTCTGAGTAGAGCCTTGCATGTAGATTATTCAGTCCATGAGAATTTATTATCAGTTGTAATCTGTCAGACAATTGTAAATGGGCAACATCACAATTACATCTTGTTTAGGGTAACAGAAACATAGCCTCATGGTAGTTGCAGCCATTTCAAACTCTACTTACCATCACTTGCATAATAGTTAACTCCATGGGAAACGAACATAGGTTGTAATCTGTCAGACAAGTGTGAATGGGAAAAATCACAATTGCATATTGTTTAGTGTTACAGAAAAAGGGCTTCATGATAGTTGTAGTCATTTCAACCTGTACTTGTCAACACTTTTAAAATGGCTTGTGTAACATACTTGTTTGCAGAATGTGGCTGGTATGGACCATACATTCACATATTCACACATATCATGGGTCCTTGAATGTTATTTGCTTAGCAATACATTTACAGACACCATTGCAACATGTGGCATGTGAAGGATATTGACACATGTGATCTTATATTCAACAATCCACATTAACAATGAGAATCAAACAACTTTGATACTTTGAGTATTGCATGTAAGGAAAGTATCTAGACTACACAATAGCAAAAGCTGCGATGAGAGCAAAACAGGACATTGAAGTGTTGTGACTATTATTGAGGTGCAACTTGTCGGACTCCATTCCAACAGCTATTCATGTCAAGCCCTCAAAATGCAGAATGGCCAAAACCTTCTCCTCCCAGGGAAACAGTTGTAATGGGCCACTAAGAGGACAACCACTAGTCTTCTGGGCCTCCAGGTGTTGCTTGGAGGCCAGAAAGTGCACCTTCTCCTCAGGTCGTTCCACCTCTTCCTAATTTCCTCCTTTTGTACCCAGGGTGGTACTTACAGCATTTACCCTGGTGACTATTCTGGACCACACACAGTCTCCTCTTCCTACTTAGAGGAGTATGTTGGACTTGGGCTCTAAACAATTGTGTTTCTACTTTTATGATTTCATGAACCATGACCGACAACTCAGCCTCTAAAAGACATTGATTTTTTTGGGTGTAATATGATATTAAATGAAAGTGAGTGACAAGGTTAATAAATAAAAGCAAATAATGTGGAAACATAGGGTTGGCTCATCTCACCCAAAAAAGGTTTGCTCTCTGTCTTGCTGTGCTGTATTGGAAAGACAAAGTATCATGGTCTGGAATAGTGTCTGTTTTATGGTGTGATTTTCAGGTGTGTCCACCTGGCAAATGGACATCAACTGTGTTGTTTTTGTATCCATCCAATGTCCACTGTTCTGGTGCTGTGCTGAGAGTACTACAATGGCCTATCTCAGCAGGGTAACCACAGCAAGGGGACCATCAGTACAACTGTGTTTACATAATAGGCTCAGCGGGAAGCCGCAGCCCTGACGGAAAAGTAGTATCCATCAGCAATATAGCAGTCCACCGCACCACAGGCGGGAACCACTCCGTCAACATAGTCTGTAGTTCAGGATGCATGCATCCTGAACTACAGACTATGTTGACTACCCAGTGGTATACAGACTACACAGTGGTATTCTTGGGACACCACTGCAGTGGTACGGTGGTGAGACCTCTAAACTTGTAATCGGGCCCTAAATAATTACTGCTTTAGTTAATATATTTTATTCACATTTTTTTACAAAAATCTTTCTGGTGCTTCCATTTGATTCAGTGTTGCTCTCCAGTACAACCCAGAACATTTTTATTTTACAGGTACAGAAAAACATCTCCTTTACTTTTTTATGTATTAGGGGTGCTGCATGCAAACTGCTGATTGATGAGATTAGTATTATTCTTCTTTATTGTGCAATAGGTATTGGTTTTTGTTCTTGCGTCATTTTACAAACTTACTTTTGTGAGAAAACAATTAAGTCTTAACAGAGGATTGACCTCTGGGATTTAGGGGCAGCAGGAATATGGGGCAAAGAAAATTCATATCTCATAAATATTTTAGCAGCTAATGTAGCACTAAAGTGATTAAATTGAAGACAAAATGCATCTGGATGAATTTTCCAGTGTAGCAACCGCAGGCTACTAAATCAAAATGTCTCCTTGGCAAATATGTTTCATAAAGCAGCTCATATCGCATTTTATACCTAGAAGGTCCGAGGTTGGCTACATTCTTTTTTCTCAGTGCCACACAAAACTTTTAACATGTACTTCTTAACAGCTTTGTACTTTCCAAAATAGTTTTTATTATTGGGAATAAGTTTAGCTGTTACGTCATTGACAAGCTGACAAATGAGGGCCTAGGAATAAAACCATAGTCGAAGTAATTCTTAACTCCAAAATAATAAAATCATAATTTATTTAAAGCAGGTCCATTCACAAACCTATTTACAAATACAAATTGTTAGCATATACTTTCTGCTTTAGAACAAATTCATTTTCATTAGCCAACAGCTCTACCTTTCATTTCCCCAGTTGACAACGGTGCTTCATATAAAACATTTGCAAATAAACAATAATTGAACATGTTATAGTTTTGAAGAGCTACATTAACAATCCTCGTCCTAGGTTCTCCTTTTTCCTACATACTTGGTACCTACACACCTGGTCCTGATGCTGACCTCACAGTAGTAGAAGTTGAAACGTCTTCGACTTCAGACATTTTGACTCCTCTTTTATATTAAATAAAATTAACCAAAGGACTCAAACAACAGTCTTTTGTTTTTGCTGATGTACGTGTGCCTTTCACTCATCACTTCATGCTTTATTTTCATGCAATTGTGAGCACTGAATGTTGTATTATAAAATCAAAAGATATTATATGCTTTAACAAAATTAAATAAATAAATGAATTGCTATATAATATTGACTATCTGCCTGTTCTTATACCTACCCTGGGGAATTACTGTTTGTTTCGGTCATAAGATTTTCCTAGGCCCTTTTTCCTCTTGTTTATACTGACCGATGGCTTAAAGTGAACCACTGTTTTTTACAGCACAGCAATTCTGAGGCAGCATATTAGTGAGAGAAAACAGGCAGCTTTTTCCCTATTCCTTTTACCACACCTTCAGCCTTTGGTGTATTTTTAGCTGTTTTGTTACTGACTTTACCTTGGGGATAAGGCAAGGCAAATAAAATCACTTTTTTCGGAGGCAGAGTCTTTGTCTGTCAGGCTGGATGAAATCATAATATAAGAGCCACAATTGCTTGAAGCCAAAGTCCAACACACCACTATTAGTCAGAAAAGAGACATGCGGTCCAGAATAGCAGACAGAGTGAATGCTGTAGGTTCCACCCTGCGCACACAGGAGGAAATTAGAAGAGGTGGAATTATCTAGAAGGAAGGTTCATTCCCTAGCCCTCAAGCAACACCTTGAGGCCAACAGAACTGGTGGTGGTCCTCCCAGTACCCCAATTGCAACGTTTCCCTAGGAGGAGGAGGTCTTGCAGATCCTACATTCTGAATGCTTGACAAGAATACCTGGGCGAGTTGAGTCTGATAAGTTACACCTCACTAACCTTTACAAAACCATAATGTCCAGTTAGCTCTCAACTCAGTGTTTGCCAGTGTGCTGTGTACCTAGTTTCCTCGCATGCAATCCTCAAAGTATTAGAGATGTTGGATTGTCTGTATTAAGGTGTATTGTTGCATATAAGATCGCACATGTAACAATCTCCATTACATGTCACATATTGGTATGGTGCCTTTAAGTGTATGTCTATAAAAAGGTAATTCCAGGACCCATGATATGTGTTAATGACCAAACGTATGATCCATTCCAACTGCATTTTCTCAACAGGTATGTTACACTAACCATTTTGCAAGTCTTGCCAAGTAGAGATTGAAAGACCACAACTACCATGAGGCCCTGTTTCTGTAATTAAAAGCAAGATGAAATTGTGATTTTGCCCATTCTCACTTGTCTGACATATTACAACTAAAGTTAATTTATCATGGTGTGAGCAATCTACATACAATACTCTACTCAGAGACATTACTACCTACTTTGCATTCTTTTGTAGCATATATCACATCTAGCAATGTATACATGGACTCCCATGTGTACTTTACAATGGCAAAAATATCAACTTCTGTTAGCATGGATATGTTGCATGTACACAATGTTTAGCTCAGGATCACAACCATGTCTCACCAAAACATAAATATAAATGTGTTCTCATATACCATCTTTATTCCATTAATAACAACAATTGGCTGGCATTATGTCAGAAACATATCAAATCATACATGACACTAATAATCTGTGCCAGTGGTCACATTTTTAGTTGCACACCATGGAAGGAGGAGATACATCAGACAATTTCCTATTGAATAGGCAAACATTAATTGGTCAATGTCATCAGCTGGTGCTATATCTCATTGCTCACAATTGGAATCCCACATCAAAAACACAAAATAATGGCAGTACTACATTTTCTGATCACAGGACCATTCTAATCCATTGTTCCAGTGTCTGGTGGAATGTCACAAACAAATGTCTGTGGTGTGCCACAAGTATGTTGCCCTACAATGAGGAGAAACAGCAACAGCTACATATACTTTACACACAAAGAGAATTTAGCAAGTGTAAAAGGAGAATAACATGATTTGGCTCCACAACAACATTTTGTTGGAGCACATAATGGCACACAAATTGTGTTAGGACCAACACATGATAGAAAATAAGTCCATAAGATTCCTCGGAACTTCCACCATACTAATATGCAAACTCTCTTGGTACGTGACTTCAAAGTCTGTGTCTGTTATTTTTAAGAACAACATGTGTTCCCTTTGTGCTTCCATATTGCGTGATATAACCCAAATGTCACAACTCTGAAAATTCCAAATGAAGAAGCCATGGTGAAGGTACCTAAAACAGGCCAAAACAATTAGTTATCAAACCATATATATAAGAAAATTCACATAGTGCACCTCTGGAGAACACAGTTCATGAACATAATCAGAATAAAGCAAAGAGACCCAAACAAAATGACCATGTGTCAAAAACTTGTTCAACAAACACCTTTAACCTGAATTTCCTGGAGCTTGCCCTTCCTAATATTTTCCCTTAACATACTCCTCTCATCATCACAACAAGAGTTGCTGTAGCAGTCAGAGTTATGACATTTGACAATATACTTACACTCATGAGAAGAAGTTTTTGGTGAGATCCTAGCCCAAGCAAGCTTCTTTCTCTGCACCACTTTTGTCATCAGTTGGCATTTCAGGATCCTCACTGGGTGGCACTTCATGGTCTCCATCCTCTGTTATATAAGGGATGTTCAGTCGCAGGGTGATGTCGTGGAGTGTGCAGCAGGCAAAAGTGATTTGACACACCTTCCTGGGTGAGTAGAGGAGAGCTCCTCGAGTTTCATCCAGACATCTAAATCCAAAAATGCATCATGACCACCTTAATATTGTAAATTGTAAACATTTCTTTCAAAATAGCATCCCCGCCAGTGTACTGTTCACCACGGTAATTTAGCATTTATACACAGTAACGGCCTGGACATTTGTTTGTGTAAAGGAAATTACAGTACCCAATACTGTACTTCCAACCACTAAAATGGTGTATGTCTTTACTCGCATATTGAACATTCAGAACCTGCCATCGGTGGCGGAAGTGGACCGTACAGTGGGTAGTTTCATACACGGTGAACACAGCTATAGGCTAACTTTGGTAATTATGATGCTAGCAGCTCATTGGCTGTGTCTGTCTACACTGTTGCCCGCGTAAGTGGTGTATATGTATGCCATGGTTTGAAAAATAGCTCACTTACCTCCTGACACTGTAGATGGGAAACATCACTTACAACACAACTTTTACCACGCAGTGCCTTTACGACGCAACTTTTACAACGCAAACCATTACAACGCATTGCGCTGGGGGGCGCTCTAGGATAGGGAATAGGTTTAATTTAATGTCCAACACCTTCCCTACTATCCACGGGGACTGGAGTTGGAACAGTAAATTAAACTATTCACTATCCAGCGCCCCAAAGCACTATGCGTTGTAATGGTATGCGTTGTAAAACCTGTGTTGTAAAAGCATGCTATGTAAAAGCATGCGTTGTAATGTCGTACATCCCTGCTGCTATCAACACTTCCTCTAATGTAGCTGCTGTTTGCCTCCTCTGGGACCAATTATGCCAGGCCAAGCAGGTGAGAAGGCCAGTGCCTTCTGCAATGAGAAGCTGGAGCAAATGGTCCTTCCCCTCCAACTCTATGGCCCACTCTATGTTTCTCCAGAGGAGCAGATAACTATCTTACACACATATTTTACTTTGTTTAACTCCTAAGCCTAAAATGAGTCCGAGAGATAATTCAGATTACTGTTATAACATTATGCGGTCCTTACATAGAACAATCATGTAATGGTTTGTCGAGCAGTGTACATTGTTTTGTGTGGTAAACTCTAGATTCTACTTGTGGTGCATGCACATATCTATGCATGTATACATTTAAAGTCATTCAGTTCCAAGTCAATTAATGACTTTTTGGAGTGCTTTGCTTTCACATTTTGTAGCTTGTCGAACTGTGATAATAATGCTGGAAACCATATAATTTTGTTTTTAGTACTTCCTGTAATATTAATTTATATATAAAACATACATTTATGAAACACTTTAAAGTTACATTACACAATTCAAGATGGCTGATAAGTGACTGTGAAAATGATTAGTATAAATGACAGCATCGGTATGGTAATGAAAACATATAAATTTTTCCAAAAACAGATACACAGATATATTTAATATTTACTCTCCAGGTATAAAGGCAGATTTTGATTTTCTTTTGCTTGTTTGTGTTTTTTATGGATATTTGTAATACTATGACATAGATATAAGGCACATACATTATTCATGTGTTTCAGTTTTCATACAGATTCTAAAGTTATACGTCTAGTAGAATTGTTTCACGGTAATAAAATGGATATTTCAGAGAGCACTGTTAGTAAACATGAACATATGCATTTTTGGTGCTTTTAAGATGAGTTTACATACTATAAAATGGGTGTCATTCATTTTGTCTGTTGAAGTCTTTCATATAATCATCTCAATCTTGTTATTGGAGATATGTTCAACCTCTCAAAATATATTTTCTGCCTTTAATGTACAGTAGTGATGCATATTTTGTTTTGAGGTGACGTATGATTTAATGCATAATCTCTTGCCCTTTGACCCTAAATGGTAGTGTAGTGAGGATACGGTTCTGCCTGCACACATTGCTATGTTAGCATAAGTAAGTTAGTTGCTCAAACGCCATTTTGCCGCCTTTGCACACGACACTAAATGTCTCAGTTTTTGTAAAGACAAACTGCTTGCTTTCCTTCACATGAGAACGGTCTGTTTATCACATCTCTAGTCTCACACTGTGACCTCAAGTCTGCCCCAAATGTTCAAGGTTAAATAACAATGTATGCTGTTGATGCAGGGTGATCGGCCCACGTTCTAGACACAACATTCACACAGCTTCTCATTTTCTGACACTCAGGCTATTTTAATATTGCACTGCAAGCATTAGAGAGGTATATTTTGGAGAACATCTTCCCATTGACGAAGAGCTGTGCTGATCTGGGATGTGATTCACTTCACCTGATCTTGGAGTTATGGCGTTCCCCGTTTTTGCTTAGAGATCTTCTATTGTTATAATACATAGCTCCTAGCAAGGGAGGGTGGTACACAAGGCACTATAGACCTGGTTCCACTATCATTATAATATGATTTCTCCTTTTGTATTTTATGGAATTGTAATGCCGATTGTATTGGTTTTATACATCTTTTTACTTATGTTAGCAAAGATACTGCATCTTAGAGCACGTAGTTGAAATAAACATTTTAAACTATACCATGTTTCTGATTACTCACGTTGTGGACATTTATGAGAATCAAAACGAAAGAGTGTTCTTGAATCCCACTATTCCTTAGCGGTATTTAGGTCGCTTGTACTGGGTTGTCCAATCATTGGTAGCTTCGCTGTAGTATGGAGAATGAATGAGAAACTGATGCTAGTCGGATTGGGGTTATGGGCACTGAGGTGGGTTATTGTTAAACAACAATATTCCGAGGTCCTGATTTCCTGCGCATAGTTCTGTGCATGAGCAGAATCCCTGCAACATGGCGCACCTAACGTTTGGTCTTATATTCAAGACACTTGATTAGTGCTTATATCTGTCCACAATACCCTCCCTACTGTTTCTGGATAACAGGTGTGGCAGATTAACCTACCTATATGAAAGTGTTATAGGTTCATTCAAGCTTTGAGATTGATAAAAAGGTTCACGTTTTGAATTACTACCCTTTTTGTGCTACAATTTATATGAATTGCTTTTCTTCTCTGTGCCCTTATGGGTGGTATTGATATAGCTCAGCATAGTCACGCAGCGCTCCAGCGTCATCTGACGCAATTTGGAGTGCCCGGCGATGGAATGTCAGTAATCTTTGTGGTGAGGGCCAATGCAGTGTTCCCCTTTGAGCTTTTCTATTCTTGGGTTTTGTTTCCTGCAGTTAATGCAGATGATGATACATTCCATACATATACTTCCACTGCGATACCTGCAAACTATTCTCCAAATAGGACACAAGAGATTCCGATTTCGGCATGGCAGCATTATATTTGGTTTAATGGCGCCCTCCCCCACACCGCAACTCCGGTTCGGTTAGGTCCCTTGTCTATTCCTGGGGCCACTTGGCCAGTCTTGGCAGGGGTTCACACCACATCCATGTTATCTTAACATCCCGGTTGATGATTTGTGTCAACTTTATACCTCCTTGGTTGGGTGTACATAGAACTTTAGTACAATACGTTTCTCGCAACATCCCGGAAGGGGAACGTGGGGTTGCGGCGCAACCCATTGGACAAGCCGGGATGACAACTAGTCCCATCATGGTTAAATCAGTGATGGGCAAGCGCCCCCAAACTAAGGATGATATGCCTTATTGGCTTGCCAAGAAATTTGACCAACAGGGAGCAGTATTTCCTAATACAACACCTGTGGAAAAATAAGATCCTCACAATTAGTTTGCAGAAAGACTTTGTGCCGGGGGTAACAGATTGTGAGAATTGGGATAAAGTATTTGCAGCAGGGGGGCGCTAGAGGGCGCCGAGCAAGATGGCCGCACCTGCGTGAGGCTCCGCCGAGACCATCTAATATTTGCTTATTTATCCTACAAATCCTGACTCTTGAGCCCCGTACCTGAGTTGTGCACTCCCCGCAGACTTTGGGGAGTCGCTGCTGCGCTTTTCTCCTGGGCGGCGGCCGCGGCGGACACCCCCGGAGCCGAGCTGCCCTCCACCGGAATCCCGCCTGCGAAACCTCGGCCCTCTTGGGGGACCCGTCCTGCTGTGGTCCGGGCTGGAGACCCCCCTGCCGCCTGCGGGGCGAGCCTAACTGAAGCGGTGCCCGGTGCTTGTGGTGGTGGAGCCGGTGAAGATTCCTCCAAGCGGCACCAGGACAACGAACGGCCTGATCTCGGCCCTGTTTGTTGCGGTGAGTGGGGCGGGGCGCTACGCAAGCCCGGGGCTGCGGAAGTGGTGCCGGGTTGAGCTGGCCCGCGCCGCGCGAGCTGTAGCCGGCAGGGAGCATGGGGAGAAGGCCTGCAGGGTGGTGGAGAGGCTCGCGCAGCTTGGCGGACTGCACTACATGGGGGCTGACTCTTTGCTGTGGCCGCTGCGCGGTGAGGGGGTGCAGGGCGCTGCTATATAGCGGAGGGAACCTTCTGCGCCCGCCATTTTGTGACCTCCTTTCTGGACCGGTGGCTGGGAGGAGAGTGCCACCTTGGGATCCCTATTTACGACGCAGGCGCTGCCAGAAGGACCATACACAGGCTGTAGCCCTGGCGATATCGCCGCTAATCTGCTTTTGGGCACTGTTGGGTTGCCATTATTACGAGAGCTGGGAGGCTGATTCCAGGACACTTTGGCGTGCTTTCGCCTCCGGGCGCGGTGGCACTGTCTGACCCAGGCTGGGGATAGTCGTGGAGGCGAGGGCCCTCTCCTTGGTGTGGGGCAGCTGGTGTACGATCTGTCTTTGCTTGGGGCCTCTCGCCTGATACATCCTCTCTGCATTCCTGCACCCCAGCTTGGGCTGCTCTGATCGCAACCATGGGCAGGCCGGAGAGGAATCAGCCGAAGATCACATTTGAGGCTAAAAAGAACGCGCTCATGTCTTCCCAGGTACCGCCAGACACTGAGCAAGGGGGGGCAGTTGGGGGCGCCCCGAGTTTGGAATCTACGCTAGTGGCTATGCAAAAGACACTCCAATCCATCGAAGGCACCATGGAATCTGTTAATCACCGCCTGGATCAAATGGCGACACAATTCGACCGACAAAACGAGCGGATGGGGGAGGTGGAGCAGAGAGTGTCCGCCACTGAAGATGGCCTTGCCACGGTCTCAACTAAGGTTTTCAACATGGAGAGGGTGTTGGCGGTCAAACAGGCAAAGAACGAGGAGTTGGAAGGGAGGTCCAGAAGGAATAATGTCCGCGTCACGGGCCTGCCAGAATCCACGAATGTTGGTCGCATGGAGGACTAAATGGAACGCATGCTATAGACATTTTTGGGGCGGACCAGTTGTCTCGTGTCTTCATAGTGGAGCGTGCTCATCGCTCCCTGGCAAAACGCCCACCGCCCGGGGCGCCGCCGCGTCCGATAGTAGCCAGGATTTTGAACTATAGGGACCGGGATACCATTCTACGCCTTGCAAGGGAAAAGGGCTCCATTGACTATCAGGGAAACAAACTTGAGTTCTATCCTGACTTTACCATGGCAGTGCAGACGGCGCGCAAGGAATTTGCCACAGTGAAACAGCTTTCGCGTGCTGAAGACATTCCATATGCCATGTTATATCCCGCTCGCCTTCGGATAGGGCCTCCGTCGGATAATAAGATCTTTTCCTCCCCTAAGGCGGCCATGGACTACGCCAAACAACAGAAAAAACGCAAGAGAGCGCCAAATGGGCTTATGGATGGCGGGGAGGAACGGCAGGATGAAGTAGCCTGAACTGTTGCATACACTCCATCAGGGGGGGCACGGCTGTGCAGTACTGTATTGTGCCTTCTTTGAAATTGTACAGTTGGTAGCTGTGGCCTGCTCCTGCAGTACTCTGGTGACTGAATAGACTCGTACAGCCCCCATGACTGCTGTCGTAGGACGTGCGAGTTGGCCTGCATTATTTTTCCTAGTCAAGCCATATGTGCTGTTGTGTTGACCATGCATCCTGTGGGGGTTGCGGGGGGCCTGGCTTGCTGCTGTGGATGGAGGGGGGCACGTGAGCCTGCCGCGATGACTGCTTCTGGCGCTGTCCGCCTCGGCTGCCGCCTATACTGAACCATGACAGTATCAATAGGTGTCATATTGCAATGTACTGATATTTGACTGATGTTTTGCCTTTTCCTATGACCACGAAGATGGGGTGCAGAGGGTTGGGGTTTTGGTTATTGAGAATGGTCTTGCTCTCGTCAGTTTTCTGGCGAGAGTTGTGCGCCACTACGCCCCTGGATATGGGAGATCCCCACACACAGTTGTTTGCATTGTTGGGGGTTGCACAGGGGGGGTATGGGATGGCTTTGGCAAATTGGGGCTGCTGAAGTGGGTGGTGGGATGGGGGAAGGGTTTTTGGAGTTTGTAGGGGAGTTGTTGTTTATCCTGGTCAGTGGTTGGGGCTCTGAATCTCCTGTAGGATGTGTTGACCATTGTTGGTATTTGTATGCTGTGCCTTGCAAGAGCGTTCATGGCCTTTCTAGGTCACTGGGTAACGACTGT
The DNA here is from genome assembly GCF_964263255.1 of Lissotriton vulgaris. Lineage (NCBI taxonomy): Eukaryota > Metazoa > Chordata > Amphibia > Caudata > Salamandridae > Lissotriton > Lissotriton vulgaris. The sequence goes on along the minus strand of NC_141699.1, from coordinate 320,802,864 downwards.
TGGGTTGACGGGTGGGAGCTGGTAGGGGTATCATGGTTGCTGGGTTGCTTGAGAGGTTGGCGATATGGATAGGGGGGGTAAACTCACTTGTGTCACATGGAATGTGCGGGGACTCAATCGGCCGCAAAAGACACGACAAATGCTTGCCTTTCTTAATAGACATAGTGCTCAGGTTGTTTTTTCTTCAGGAAACACACCTCCGGGGTAAGGCGGCTGAAATAGTGGGTAAGCACTGGGCGGGGGTACGACTGGCCACGGCATATTCCTCCTATGCCCGAGGGGTGATGATTCTGATAAAGAAAAATGTCCCGTTTGAAATACACCATGAGGAGATTGACCAGGATGGTAGATATATCATTGTACAGGGTAAATTGTGTGGTACGCTGATCACCCTTCTTAATGTATACGGACCGAATGTCGATGATCCTGATTTTTATGTTACACTTTGGAACAAACTTTATATGCTTCCCCCGTCGGCTATCCTCTGCGGTGGTGATTTGAATGTCACGCTGGATGCTGACTTGGACAAGAAGCAGGACAGACAATGTGTGCGCAAGAAAGCGACTGATGCGGTATGTGAGGGTATGCGAGGGCTGCAACTATTGGATATCTGGAGATTGAAGTACCCGAGCAATCGAGAGGGAACATGTTACACGTCGGCGCATGATACGTGGTCGAGATTAGACTACTGGCTGGTAACTCGTGATGTGAGTGGATGGGTGTTGAACATCTGCCTCGCACTATCTCCGACCACGCACCTGGTAAACTGGTGCTACAGATGCCAGCGCATGCGCCTGCTCCTTTCACTTGGCGTTTCTCCCCTGGTGTATTGACTGATCTGGTGTTACGTGAGCGATTACGTCAGATCATTGAGGAGTTTTTTGTGAACAATGTGGGGTCTGTTGACAATATGAGTACAGTATGGGAGGCCTTCAAGGTGACGGCGAGGGGGGCGTGTATTGGCCTAAGATCAGGGGTGCTCACATCTATCCGGGATTCCATGACCAGGCTGGAAAAAGAGTTGTTGGTTCTGGAGTGTCAGCTGGAGATAAGTGCGGAGGCCACATTGCTAGCACGCCACAGCTAGATATTATGGAGAAGGGGGTAGGCCAGGGAGGGGGCTAGCGGAACGGGTCAGGGATCCCTGGGCACACCACTGTACGGTGCACGAGATTGATGATCAGGGGGACGTGGTGACTAGCACGGACGGTATTCTGGCTTGCTTTGCGAAACACTATGCACAACTCTTTGAGCACAGGGACACGGCAGATGAGGAGGAAGTGAGTCAGTACTTCGAGGACATAGCTTTGGTATGGTTGTCCAGGGGACAGCAGGAATTTCTCATGCATCATGTCACTGAGGCTGAGTTTAGGGAGGCAATTGCTGCTCTCCCGAACGGGAAGGCGCCTGGCACGGATGGTCTATCCTCCGAATTCTATAAAGAATATGCAGATTTGCTGATTCCGCAACTGGCGATGGTCTTGGAGGAAGCGTTTGAATGCGGCCGGCTCCCGGCGACAATGAGAGAGGCGCTACTGGTAGCCTTGCCTAAACCAGGGAAGCCCCCGAACAAATGCGATTCGTATTGGCCCCTCTCACTCATGAACACCGATGTTAAAATAATTGCCAAGGTCTTAGCCACGAGATTGCGTTTACTCCTCCCAGTCATGGTGCTGCCGGATCAATCGGGGTTTGTTCCTCTCAGGTCAACTACTCACAATCTGAGGGCTCTGTTTGCTGTGCTACACCTGCTTAAACCGGAGCTGGCTGCGGTGGCGGTCATGCTTGACGCTGCCAAGGCCTTTGATTCGGTGGCATGGAAATATATGTTGGCTGTTCTGCACCGGATGGGGGTACCCTTTTTTTTTACTTCGCTGATTGCTCTCTTGTATACTGAGCCCACAGCGAGAGTGAGGGTGAATGGTCATGTCTCTTCCCCATTCCCGATTCAGAGGGGAACAAGGCAGGGTTGCCCGCTCTCGCCTTTACTTTTTGCTATCATGATGGAACCACTGGCCTGTATCTTGCGGCAGAGGTATGCGGAAGCGGCGTTGAAGTTCCCTCTTAGATCCTTGGCTGTGTCAATGTATGCTGACGACATGGTCCTCTATGTTCGTGAACCGGCGCTCCACCTGGAAAACATACTCCGGGAATTCATTAAGTTTGGTCGCCACTCTGGACGGACCATTAACTGGGACAAATCTGTCGTGCTGCCTCTCACGGACATTACACACCAGATCCCCTTGGAATTTCCCCTGGAATGGGCAACAGAGTCGGTTCGATATCTAGGCGTCTGGGTGCACAGGGACTCCCAAGAAATTATAAGGGCTAATTATGGAGTTGCCATCTCTAAGTTGGAGGATCAGGTGGCGCGTTGGACCCGTCTCCCTCTGACTCTAGCAGATCGAGTGTCCTTAATTAAAATGATGGTTCTGCCGAAATTTCTTTATCTCTTTGTCAATATACCTGTCCCGCTGAAGTCGCACTTCTTTGCCAGACTGCGGTCCCTGCTGATATCCCTCACTTGGGCCGGTAAGAAGCCACGTGTTACGTGGGAGGTACTGACCAAACCGTACGAACTGGGGGGGTTTGCTGTGCCGGACATGATTTTGCGACTTACTGGATGTGTGCTCCACCGTACACTCCGCACGTGGCGCTTGAAGCTAGTGCTGTCCTGCCACATCCCCTAAGGGCCATGATTGTTAATGAACATTCGGTGTTTGAGAAGGGGAGATTGACACTGTGCGGATCACGGCGACTGCCTGGGAAGAATTGGGCAGAAGAGCAGCCAGGTTGCCGTTATATGCGCCGGCTATGCCGCTGCTTTATCACTCAGGTATTTCGGTATCTGGAGAGATTGGAGGGTTACAGGTTCTGAGGGAAGCTGGACTTCAAACTATGGGGGATCTTTTCCCTGGGGCATCGTTTCTCCCCTTGCAGGCCATGACGGCCCGCTCCACTAACGCTGCTATGTCTACCTTTGTATACGTTAGGCTTCGGGCTGCGGTACATGCTCTGTATCCAACATACCCGGAGGAGCCGTTGGCACTCGGGGCTTTACAGTTGCTTTACACTGCCACGGACAGGACTAAATTGCTATCTAAACTATATCGAGCTGCACAGGAAGATGAGGGAGGGGGCGCAGTATTGGCTAGGGCCAGATGGGATAGGAGTCTCCCAGAACCCTTGAGTGATGACGAGTGGACCGAATGTTGTGCTATGACTGGGGGGTATGTGATTAATGGTAATTTTCGTCTTCTGCATTATAAGTACATACATCAGTGGTACTACACGCCGGTTCAGCTGGTTAGGTTTGGTCTTCGAGAGTCTGCCCAGTGTGTTCGGTGTGGAGAGGACGACGCTGACTTTGTACACCTGGCCTGGGGATGTTCCCGTGTGTATGACTTCTGGAAGGCGGTGTCTGAGACGCTTACTGCCATGACATCGACTGAAGTTGCGTTGGATGTGCGCCTTTGCCTCCTGGGAATTGCTTCTGGTATACCAGCAAAGTCTAGAAGGCTCGTTGTGTTGGCACTCCAATTGGCCAAACGGAGAGTTGCTATGGGTTGGGGAGGGAGGAGAGCGCCTGATGTGCAGCTGTGGCTGAATGACATGGCTTATTGTAGGGATCAACTGAATTGTTACTATGAGGGACTACCGGAGAAGGCGCGGCCACGGGATATATGGGTTCCATTTACGCTCTATATGCTTTCCCTAGAAGACACTGATAGCGAGAGGAGTGTGAGTGTCGACTTATCGGACGAAGGCGGTGAACCCAAATGCGTATTGACTGAGTGAGCGTGTGCTGTCTGTCCTGCTCAGTATGTCAGAGATACTTGGAGGTTCCGCATGCACCATAACTGGACAGCGAGACCTAACGGTCATACATGTACCTGATGTTGTTTGAACCATGGTGAATGGCCCTGTCAACGACTGCTTACCCTGGTTAATGCCCGTCTGCCGCCTCTGGGGTTGATTACCTTTTGGACATTGTACCTAACAGGCTCGGAACACTCACAAGGACCAGGATCGGAGGGTTGGGGGGAAGTTGGGTTCTGTTATTGCTTGAGTTTGGTTCTTCAAAACTGTAAAATGAGACCGAGATACCATCAGGGCGCTACGGCCACAGTCTTATGGTGTACTTTGAACATTTTATTCTGCACAACTACTGTGCCTTCACGAGCTGTGCCTTACTAAGCTGTATACTTCTACCAGTGATATATGTTCCTGGGCTCGTCTGCCTCTGCTGGTACACTGATTGCGGCCGGCCCTACCAGTGGGTTGTAGGCACACCGCTGTGTATATGTATAATGTGCAATAAAGGTCTCAAAAAAAAAAAAAAAAAAAAAAGTATTTGCAGCAGTATATGCGAAGTGCCTTGGCACTCCATCTATGACTGTCCTGCCCTCCGTGATCAAGCGTGTTCAGAATGAGCACGGTCCGGAGGCGGCTGTGGAGTTGGGAATGAGGCTTTTTGGAGTATTTGACGTAGTTGCTTATCTCATCCTTTCGAATGTGAAGGAAGATGCTTTTATCGTTCAGGTGTCTAATGCTCTGCACCTTGTATCCAACACTGAAAAACTATTGCTGAGGCTTATAAGACAATTGGCCGCAATAGTTTGGGTGTTAACCCTTTTGCTAAATCAGCAGCTCAACCGCAAACTCAGACAACGGTCCAAATTTTCCAAAACAGAATTGGAAGAATAAAAAACAGGGGAAGCAGCAACAGAAACAGGGGTCGCATTCTGCTTCACCGATACCAGTGTCTACTGAGTGCACTTATGATTTGAGCGCCCACGCGAAAATCAGGTGTTCTGATAGATTTCAGGTTCCTGATCAGCGTTCTCCTCGTCTTCACAGGGAACATCGGGCACGCAAGCCGGTGGTGGAGAATGTGGCAGAGGTCGGGGTGCCCCACAAGGATGTGAGCAGCCCCGCCCGGCTGATGGTAAAGGCAAGCAGAACGACTTCCCACGTCAATTTATTTATTGAATTTATAAGGCGCAACAGCTACCCAAAAAGGGTTTCCCGGCGCCAGGACAGACTGGGTACAAGACATAGCGGCGGAGGGATGGGATTATTGGTTAAATAGCCAGGTCTTCAGAGATCTGTGTAAGCAAATGTAAGTAGTTTCATTGCGGATAGCAAGGGGAAGAGCATTCCAGAGGGATGGGCCGAGATATGCAAAAGATCTTCGGACCATTCTGGTGAGTTTGAACCTGTGTACTGTGAAGTTTCCAAGAGTTGCAGACCGTAGATGGTGAGTGGGAACGTAGGGGCAAACAAGGGATTGCATGTACTGAGGTGCTGTGCCTGTTTTGATTTTAAACATAGAGCTCAAGGCTTTGAACTTGATACAGTTCTCTACCCTGAGCCAATGTAAGTCACGAAGGTAGCAAAAAATGGGGGAGGCTCTGGGAACTCTGCAAAGAAGTCTTGCTGCTGGGTTCTGTTCCAATTGTAGTCTACGGATCACTGCCTTGTTGGAACTTAGATACAGGACGTTTCCGTAGTCCAGCAGTGAGATGATAAGGGTATGGGCCACTGTTTTTTGGGTGCCTATGGCAACATCCAGATGATCTTCCTAAGCCATTTTAGGATGGTAAAACACACAGCTGTAACCTTGACTGCTTGATGGTGCATGGCCAATGAGTTGTCAACGGTTACGCCCAAGTTTCGTACATGGCTGGAAGGTCGGCAGAGGGCACTCATCTCAGCAGGACAGTGTAATGGGCCCCAGAGATCTTTCCTCTTACCAAGGATCAGAACCTCAGTTTTTTCACCATTCAGTTTAAGGTGGTTGTGATTCGTCCATGTTGCATTTTTCCCAGGGCGCAGCTGAAGGAGTCATGTCGAGCAGGGGTCGGTGTTAGAGAGAGAAAAAAAATGATCTGGGAGTTGTCAGCATAGGTAAAGAGCGTCAGACCAGCTTTTTCTGCTATATCAGCTAAAGTCCTAACGTATAAGTTAAAAAGCAACGGGCTAAGGATAGAGCCCTGGGGTACCCCATAGGGTGATGAGTGGATGTCGGAGCTATCCGCGGCAGAGAAGATTTGAAAAGTGCTACTGTCTAGAAAAGAGATGATCCAATCTATGGCAGAGCCACAGATGTCTAGAGACCTCAGTGTATTGTTTAGTATAGGATGGGAGATAGTGTTGAATGCCGCGCTAAGGTCTAATAATATGAGTGCCACAGTCTCTCCAGCATCAAGATGATGTCACAGCCTCTCAGTGACTCCTAACAAAGTAGTTTCTGTGGAGAATCCTGCTCGGAAACCGTATTGAGAAGGGTGTAGGATTTTATTGGTTTCAGTGAATTGAGAGAGATGGGAGTGAATTTGCCTCTCAAAGAATTTTAGAGAAGGCTGGCAGAAGGGAAATTAGTCGGTAATTAGAGAGTACGTCAGGGTCCGCGGTGGGCTTTTTCAGGAGGGGGGTCACCATGGCATGCTTCCAATGGGAGGGGACTGTCGATTCAAGTAAGGAAGAGTTAAGGGCATTTAGGATGACATGTAAATGGGGAGGGTCAAGCTGTTTCAGAATTGAAATTGGTAGAGCATCTTTGGGAGAACCGGACTTAACTTTATCTAAAATATTTTTAAGGGAGTCTATGTCAAGCGGGGGCAAGGAGTCTAAATAGGAGGTTAGGGTGTTAGTTAGGGTGTTAGACTCCATAGAGGGTTCCGTGTGGGATGTTATGGCCAGATAAGGAGAGGGTGTTTTCTGGGGCGAGATTATGGATTGTGACTGCAGGGGCCTGTATGTATGTGAATTTGTGATTTCTAGATACATGTTTTCGATTTTGTGCGTGAAGAAGTGGGCGAGATCTTTGCACTGACATTTATTTAAAGGAAAAAGGATTTGCTATGGTCTCTGAGCCGGCAAGTTCTTTAACTACTCCAAAAAGTGTCTTTGAACAGTTAGTAGTTTCAGAGATGGTTTTTGAAACAAAACTGGCCCTAGCAGTATTACAGTGGTTATGGTATATTTGTTTTGCCTTATTATAGGTATTTTTAGATTCAGGCACATAGTCTCTCCTCCATCTCTGTTCTAATGCTTTGCATTTAGATTTCTCCTTTTTTACAGTATCGTTGAACCATGGGGCCAGAGGTCAATGGTTGTTTAGTTTTTTTTATTTGAAAGGGGAAGGCAGGAGTATATGTCATTTGAGAGCCACTTATGAACATTTTTAGAAAGCACATCAACCTGCAGATCAGGTGTGGGTACATTTGAACATAGGAGGTTGTTGAGGACATTTAAATCAAGTTTTTTCCAGTCTCTTTTTGGAATCTTTAGGGAAGGGAATGAGGGAGTGGAGGAGATAGGGGGAGTGAGGCTAAATTTGGATAGGAAATGGTCGGACCAGCATGTGGGCACTGCAGGGGCACATTGAATGTGAAGAAGGCTTGAAAAAATAGGGTCAAGCAGGTGGCCTGCTTTATGTGTAGGGCGGGAGTTTAGTAGATTGATGTTCATGGCGGCCAGTTCAGAAATAAAGTTGCTACATATAGAGTTAGAGAGATCATATAGATGTACATTTAGGTCGCCTTTTAATAATACTTTGGTGACCATTTCTTGAGTGATCTGCAGATCTTCACTTGGAGATTCTAAAGATTCAGTGGGCCTGCTCCAGTTCTTGCTCAGGCTTATTTTCATCTGATTGAGAGCACATATGTCTGTAGAAGGTGATCCCTCTGTGGCCCTAAAGTGGTCAGTCAAGAAGGCGGACCAGTCGGCTTCTGCAATGTTTGCGCTCCCAAAGGTGGGTGAACTAGAGTTTTGACGATGGATTAAGGTCCCAAATTTTCTTGAGTTGCAATTTTTGCTCTCCCATAGCAGTTTACACCAGAATTGGCCTAGGTATACTCGTTTGTCTTTTGTTGAGTCTGCCTAAATGTTTTTTGGGTGGTTTTGTACCCGTTCAGGAGCACACTGTTCCCTGGGGATTTCTTAAGGGAGCGCAAGGTGTTGTTTCTAGACTTCTTCAGTACCCTGGTTTGGCTTGAGATCAAAAACTGGGGACTAGAAGAAGCATTATGAGAATGCAGTTTGGATGGAAAGAGGGTTGTCAAACGGGAACAGAAGATCGACCAGGAAACGGTAGGGGAGGCGGCCAAGTCAGTGCCTCCTGTCATAAAGGCTAAACATGCCTTCATAACGTTAATGCAGATGTCTTCGCTCCATTTTAGTCGTTTTAAATGCCATTGTTGATATTGTTGTTTTGCACATCATGTCTTTTTAACATATGTATGCTATTGAAGTCCCCTAATGCAATTTGGAAGTTTTTATCTACTCACTGTTTTTACGTTTTGCTACTTTTATAATATTCTGTATTGTTGCTGGGATTTTCTATGTGCTCTTTTATGGATATTTTATATCCAAATAAAGATTTACTATGTGCTAGTCATAAGTAAGGAAGTTATGTACCTAGGAAAGGAAGTAGCCCACGACGTTGGATGTCCTGGAGGGTGATAGACAAGCAGGCCAGACAGAGTGAAGTTGGAGTTTAGGGCTAATTTGAAAAGGGCGGCTCAATAATTGGGGATATCTAATGGATCATATTTCATTGTAGATATTTTTTGAAAATAATGGCTATGCCCCCACCTGATTTTGACACTCTGTCCTTTCGGACAATGGCATAATTGGGTGGCAATGCCGCTACAACGTCCGGGCCGGCACTCTCGTGGAGCCAGATCTCCGTAAGGAACAGAGAGTCGGGCAGCTCTTCAAGAAGAAGGTTGAAGATGTCCAGTTTGTGTTAAGGGAGTGAGCTGCAGTTTAGACTAAGGAATGTGAAGTCGTCAGTGGGGGGAGCTGTTGAGTGAGTGTTAAAACTATTTCCCGTTAAAGTTAGGAGGCGAGACTGGGAGGTGAGAGGAGAGAAATTGCAGCAGGGACAAACTTTTCCAGCTGTTTTCAGCTGAGAACAGAGTGCAGTCTTGTTTGGTTGGAGGGCGAAGGTCTAGAATTTGGTCAGATGAGAACACAAGCCTATTAGTGGGCATTTGACCAAGGGTCATGGCCCCTGGCCCCGTTCGGAGCCGGACCGGTGCAGACGGCTTGCCTTTGGTGCGCCTTTGGCGCTCCAGCGGCGTGTCCGCTGCGCGTGCTAACTGGCATTGACGTGAAATAGAGATCCGAGCTCTAGGTCACGTGGCCATCTGAGCTTCGCCTCCACCAAGCCCAACCAGCTGTGTGCAATGAAAGAATGAACGTGCATGCCTAACACCCTCCACAACAATCGGGAGAAAAAGGCGGTGTGTGTGTGCAACTTCAATACAAAGTGCAAGTGCAGATAGGCAGTTTTAAAAGGTGAAAACAGTTTCTGATGCTTGATATACTTTTAAAAAAAGAACAAGTATTGCCGCTTTTACATGTAAGTGTGCTTGATTTTGATCAGCAAGAAAGACTTACAGGTATCGCCACAACTCTATGACTGCTGCGTTAACCGCAAGGTATGCCACAGATAGTGAGAACAAAGCTTCAGAACCTGATATGGGCATTAACGCTGCCAGACAGCGCAGCTGAGGTTACAATAGTGCGGCAAGCACTGCGTCCATATCTGAAGGCAACATCAACTGACACTTTCATCACAGTGGAAACTACTGACAGTAGAGTGGCCCCCCCTGACACACTATATGATATAGTACTTTTAATAGAAGGTGACATACAAGGTATAATAAAAGGGATTTTTTGGTAAAATCTGACCTCTACATATGTCATTCTGTTAGCTGAGGGAGACTGACCCCCGCCTTTCATTTTAGCCGCTCCGAGAGGGGAGGAGGAAATCCTCCCTAGTTTTTCCCAAGGCGCAGGTGCAGAACTATGAAGAAGAGTGGGCTCTGGTGCTTGCACTGGCATTATATTGTACTCAGGTCGGGTGGGATAAACTTTCTCCCAGTCATGAGATTCCATTGCGGTTATGCCACAGCCACAACCCAAATATCCCATGCGGCATGAGGCAAAAGCTCCTGTTGTGGAAATCCTTGAACAATTAGAATATCAAGGAGTAATTGAGACATTTAAACTCTCATTGTTGTACTTTAGCAGTACAGAACACCCACAGTTCTGCTCTCGTAGACAGTCTGGTGCGAAAAAGATTTAAAACCACACTAGACACGTCTTCTATTAGTAGTCAAAGGACAGCGTTCACTTGTGGCGGCCAACAAAAACAATTTAAAGATTGGCCATGGGCTATAAAAACAGCCCAGGCGTCTTTGCCGCACGTGTCATCTCTTTGTTAGACGGCAATAACCCTGATGCATACTCGTACGTTGATGATATTTATCTCACGGACGCCAAAATATGGCTGCATCTCTGTCGCGTTGACTGCATCACTGTTATGTTTGCCTACTTCGGTTACAAGTGTAACTTTGCAAAATCACACATTGCAGAGTACACAGTGTTGTTCTTGGGCTATGAGCTCAACAATGAAGGTAGAGGTCTTGCGCCTCACTTCCTGGAGAAATGCGCACGCTTGCGATCTCCTACAACTCTGAAGAAACTTCCGTCCTTGCTGGGCTTTTTGAATTTTGGGCGTACTTACATTCCCGATTATGCCCAGCGTTTCAAGCCGCTATATGCTGTGATATAACCAACTTTTACCAAGTCATGCTGGCTGCCTGAACATTTGGCGATTCTGCAATCTTTGCAGTCGGATCTTCTAGAATCTAAGTACTTATTGACTCGTGACAACCATACTAACCTGCTGATAAGAATTGTTCCAGGTGCTGTGTGTTTCACGTACTTGACGTTTAATGAAGGAGACACAGTACCTATTGCTTACAAGTCACACTTGTACACTTCGGCTGAAATGCAATTTTCTTCTGTCGAGAAGGTTTTGACAGCTGTACAAATGGCGATTCTATAAGAGAGAGTGCTGTCACAGGGAAAACGCATGTTGGTTGTTACACCTTATCCTACACTTGAAGCAGTGACGAAAGCCAGTGTACCAAATTCTAAAGCTTTACATCCTCGTTGGAGACAATGGGCCACGTCGCTGACATTTCCGGATGTCACATCTATCTTTGATCCCTCTTTGAAAACACAGGAGTTTTTACAGTATGAATGTGTTCATCCTGCTCCTCTGTCTATTACGCCCGCTTGAGGATTACCATTGTATCATTTATACAGATGCTTCGGCACAACACAGTGGCCCGTTACTATTATCTGTAGCCAATTGAGGTCTGTGGGCTCTCAGATATTAAGTAGGCAGGATTTTGGAGTGAGCGGGATTACAATGTTGGTGACCTGGGACATGGTGCGTACCACTGAGGTCCAGTAAGAGGCGACCCAGGGGCAGACCCAAAGTGTGTGCCAGAAAGTACCCTTGCACGGCACTGTCAGAGGCAAAGTGGAGTGGGCGCCTTACCTATCTTGTGAAGCAGGGTCCTTGCATAATAGGTTCGGTGTAGGATTTTTAATCGGAGTAATCTAAGGATGGAGGGTGTCGGATCCATACTATCTTTAATGCCTCGACCACTACAGGCCTGGAACACTTTTTTAAAACTGTTAGCTCCGGCCTTGTGACCTCATTCCAAACTATATTTGGTGTGATACCAGCATTTTTTCATTCTCCTTTTTCCAGCATCTTTGGCGGTTTCCCTCTAATTCTCGCCTTGGCTGCCAGTGTGCTGCTGTTGCTTTGCTTTCTCTAAAATGGCTGCACTGTCTGTGTCAAGAGACAACCGACCCCGGCTGACCCAGCTTTGTGATAGAATGCTTGAACACTATGGAGAACTGCCATTGGCCACATTGAGTGTGGCATACAGATTATCCTTCCGCTTTTCATATTTTACTTGCGTACAGCCCGTGTTCCATTGCATGGATTGCCATTTTGAATGGGCATTAGAACTCTGTCTCTCAAATACGGTGTGTCCTGCTACAGATTTTGATCATCTGATGAGTCCCATAGTGGCTCATGAGTTGGCCTGTTCTGGGTCCGGGATCATGGCCTGCGCAGCGGCGCACAGAGTTTTGGCAAACTGGGGCATATATGCGGCTGTGCATCACTTCCTGGAACAAAGTAATCTTGAAGAAAACGCAAGTTGTCCTCTGATCATGCTAGAGGCTCCTGCTATAGAAGAACATATATGTTCATTTCCGTTACTAAATTGGATGGCGGAACTATTTGCTGACAATGACTTCCTTTTGGAGGCTGCTGCAACATACTGTGCATACACGCTGATGGATTAAACTGGCAGCAGTCCAGCAGGCGATGCTTACATCCCCCAAGTTTTTTTTTCTTCTCCCCAGGGTGAATTATTTTCCGCTTGCATTTTTTTTCTTTTTTAAAGACATTCTTTTATTTTTATCCATCTCATCTCCTCATGACCCCTTTTGACAATACTGAACTTATTTCTGTCTCCCACGAACTTGAACTCTGCATTCTTATTATGTTTCCTTTCGTGCGTTGGCCCGATCAAGGGAGGGTGTAGTGAGAATAAGGTTCTTCCTGCACACATTACTATGTTAGCATGAGTAAGTAGTTGAGCAGATGCCATTTTTCTGCCTTTGCACAAGACACTAAGGGGCAGATTTATGATGCCCTTGCGCCGCAATTGCGTCACTTTATTTGACGCAACTGTGGCGCAAACAATGCGCCCTATTTACAACGTGACGCATCTAGGAGATGCGTCACGTTGTAAAGCCCTGCGCCATAAGGAGGGGTTCCTGCGCAGGGGGGGGGGGCGTTCCTGCGCAGGAACGCCTACTGAAAGTGGCTGAGTGAAATCTATGAGATTTCACTCAGTCACTTTCAGGCCAATGCTGCGTCAAAACCCTGCGCCTGCTTGAAGCAGGCATAGGTCTTGATGCAGCATTGTGTAGATGGGGCACCCCCGAGTCTTGCTGGAGCTGCGTCGCGCTTGCGTCGCAACTCCAGCAATGCGCCACATTTCCGGCACAGATGCGTCACGCATCTGTGCCGTTCTTGCACCATGGTGCGCCGCATTATAAATGTGGCGCACCACGGGTGGCGGAGCTGTGGCGCACTGTGGCGCACGTTAACTGGCGCATCCCTGGGGATGCACCAGTTAACATAAATCTGCCCCTAAATGCCTCCGTTTTTGTAAAGACAAACTCCTTGCTTTCCTTCACATGAGAACTGTCTGTTATTCACATCTATAGACTCACACTGTGACCTCAAGTCTGTACAAATTGTTCAAGGTTAAATAACAATGTATGCTGTTGATGCAGGGTGATCGGCCCACGCTCTAGAAACAGCATTCACACAGCTGCTCATTTGCTGAAACTCAGGTGCTTTTAATATTGCACTGAATGCATTAGAGAGGCATCTTTTGGAGAACATCTTTCCATCGACGAAGAGCTGTGCTGATCTGGGATGTGATTCACTTCACCTCATCTTGGAGGTATGGGGTTCCCCATTTTAGCCTATAGAGGTTCTATCATTATAATTCATAGCTCCTAGCAAGGGAGGGTGGTACACAAGGCACTATAGACCTGGTTCCGCTATCATTTTATTAGGATCTCTCCGTTAGAATTTTATGGAATTGTAACAATGCTGATTGTATTTATTTTATGCATCTTTTTACTTATTTTAGCAAAGGTACTGCATCTTAGAGCACGTAGTTGAAATAAACATTTTAAACTATACTGTGTTTCGGATTACTCATGTTGTGAACATTTATGGGACTAAAAACGAAAGCATGTTCTTGATTCCCAATATTCTTGAGAGGTACCTAAGTTGCTTGTTCTGGGTTGTCTAATCATTGGTAGCTTCGCTGTAGTACAGACACTGATGCTAGTCTGGTTGGGGTTCTTGGCACTGAGGTGGGTTTTTGGTACACCACAATACAGCAAGGTCCTGGTTTCCTGTGCATAGTTCTGTGCATGAGCAGAATCCCCGCAACAGTAGCTCCTGGAAGTGTGCAAAGGATGTATCTTTGTAAAGGTTAAAATTGTTTTTGCAAAGTGAGGTATCATTGGACTGGTCATTGTCTGAACTCACAAGCCAACTAGTGAAATTGAGTGAGAGATCAAAAAACGTGACATTTGACCTCTAAATATAAATCTCTGAAAGTGTTTTAGCATTTATTCTGTTACCCTTGGAACAATTTCTGCAAGCGTAGTATTGTTGGACTTGACATGAAATGGATCTTTTTTCCCTTATTCCAATTGGTGACTTTTGACATCTTATTGTACTTTTTGTAAGTGTTTCAAGGTGATTATTCCATTATGGTTAGATCATTTGTTACAAGTATTCCATTCTTTGAATCATCTTGATAAATAGTTGCATTTCCTTTGACCTTTGACTTCTAATTAAACTTTTCTAAGTCTTTCAAAGTCAGTAGTCCATCACCATTACATTGTTTGTAGTAACTGGAGCATCATTGAAATTCTCCTTTGTTAAAGTGTTGGAGAGATCATACTACTTGACCTTTGACCTATAAGTGCATATTTTCTAAGTCTTTTAAGGTCATTATTCATTTTCAGTTGGATTATTCCTCACAAGCATATCATTATTTGTAGTGTTGGAAACATTAGTTGAATTTCCTTGGTTAAATTGGTAGCAGAGTCATGTCATTTGATTTTTGGCCTCTAAAAACACATTATTTATGTTTGGAAATTGCAATATTCTGTTACTATTTAACCGAATTTTAAATTGTAGTGTCAATGGAACAGAAACAGAATGGTTTTTTATATTAGTATGGATTCTTGAATTTTACCTGGTCAAATTGGTGAAGAGGTTAATTCAATCAAAACTCAGACATGAAACCACCACTGACAGGCACCACCATCGGGATTAACAAATCACTTTCCGACAGCCTTTTCACAAACAGAGCACCCGTCCATCGTTGGCCACTCAAAAGTGGCCCTGGGTGGACATGTAGTGTCCGCACTCACCTCCATGTACTGTGTGCCATGCACAACATGGTGCATGTCACATTGTCCATAGATGTGCAGGAGGTGCTTTGTACCACAGCAGCTTGTGCTGCAGCCCTTTTAAATGGCCACAGCACAAGCTGCTGTGATACGGAGCAGCTTCCAACCAACTGCACGGCTGTCATATCCAAATGAGGTACTGGAACTGCCACCTACATGTTGAGATGTCTCCAGACTGCCGCAATAGCGTCCAGTGGTCCATCAGACTGCTATCAAAATCCGCCCTTAATTGTTTAAGTCTAAAAAATATCAAGGAAGGAACGTGACACCATGATTTTAGTTATATAAAGGGGAGAGTTGTATTATGAAATTCAGACACAGGTCCTTTTCATTTATGCCCTATAACTATATCCCGTCATGCTCCGCGGCTAGCTTGTTCCCGGCCGGAGCAATTTTTGTAGGCTCGGGAACGGGTTGAGGAAATATTTTCTTCCTGCGGGAGCAGGTGCCACATGCACCAGGCATCAGCATCGGCTCTGGAATTCAATGGAACAAGGGATTATTTTTGACCCGTGGGTGTCATACTCACCAGGCACCCGGCATTTGGCAACAGGACGCCAGGACACGGCGAGGCGAGGTGGGCCGCGAGTCGGAAGGCTCTGTAAAGGTCAAGTGGCAGTAGCCGCCACCTTACAGGGCAGAAGTGGACTGGCAATCAGATTGGCAAGCAGAGTATAAATGACGCAGCAGCTCGCTTTAGGACTGGAGTTAGAACAAAGCCTGTTTCCCAGAGGTGGTAAGCGTCAGGTATTCAATTCCAGTGCTTGTGATACTCCTTCTAATATTCTTGGAGCACGAGTAGAACGTTTGTCTCACCTCTGTTTGTGCCCTGCAGCTTGAGCCCGCATACCACCCGGAGAGGGGGACCACACCGCCCAGTCCACACCACGCCAGAGGAGGCGCAACGCATTTCCAGCACACCAGGAGGCACTTAAATGGTGGCCAGGAACCTTTGCCTCATCTCTGTCTATGCCCTGTAACTTAAGCCTGCATACTGCCCGCAGAGAGGGACTACACCGCCCAGTGCACTCCGCATTTCTTGTGTGCCAGGAGGCTCTTCAGTGGTGGCCAGGGCTCCCAGCGAAGCCCGGGCCAAGGACGGGCCCATCCACGCCCGTCGGAGATTGTAGGAGACCGGGCTGGGCCCCCCTCTGATAGGCATCATCCCTCAAGCTCTACTGTGGTGAGTTATATGTACTGTTATTATGAGTGCAGAAACTCTACACTATAGGGAAACGTACCATGTTACCAAGCTCCCATGCTTCTACCTTCATAGATAGTATGCTGTAAAGAGCAGTTAACATCATTGCTAATGAGATTGAACTAACCAAGTGGCGCTTGTTCCTTGGACTGGCAATTCCTCAGCTTGTTCCTTCTGCTGTAGAAGGTGATTGTATTAACCCCCCTTGACACCAGATGCATTAGCTAACACCCTCATGGACTTACAAGTCTTGGACATTGGCTGCAATATGAAAAGTAACCAGGGTAGTGAGGGCATTGGGGCTGTGGAGGACCTTGCAGGAGCAACCTGTAACAAAGATACTGTACCATATATGAATGTTTTGTCAAACCCAGTAATCACAGGGGCAAAAAGAAAGTGAAAAGTGACTAAGCCTAGGAGCTCCAAGAGCAAACAACAACGTACTGCCTTGAGCTCTTGGATTCAAGGCACAGCGACTCCAGGGACACTATAACTACTAACGCCAATGGCATTGTTGATTTAACACCATCTGAAACATTAATTCACTCTATTCACACTCAGACTGTGTCCATGACAGGGCCCTCAACTCTCTTTAGACTTGGCGATACCTCAATCGACATTATAGTGGACACTGTGTATGAGCGCATCAGAGCTCTTGTTGATAAGAATTTTAGCACTCTCTGGAAACGGTTAGATCATTGGGAGTCATTAAAAAACAAATCAAGTTCATATACTAACATCCCTAAATCAACCCCACAACAAGGGGAAACCCTCAAATCACAGCCCTCACGCACAGTGAGCTCTAATAAGCTACTGCAAAACCTGACTTCCACACACCCTCCCTCTACTAGTACTAACAGTGTCTGGGAGACCTGTAGTAAAGTTAAGGAATGTTTTATATCTAAACCCATCCCTGCACAGAATAAATCGCTAACAACAAATGTCATTAGTATCCCATATCCATCAGTTCACCAAGTTAGCCAGGCTGCCACCCCAAATCTTGTAAATTACGTCATTCTAGCCTGTCACAATCAGAGTATGAAACCCTGTGATGAGGATAATGTCAGTGAGCATGCTGAGGCCAGCAAAGAAGTTCTTAGCTTTGCTTCGGCAGCTTGCCCTTATGTCTTAGTCTTAGCAAGGGTTCCCCCTAAGAGAAATCAGACTGAGACATGGGACCAACTGAGAAATAAAAGTGCTGACTGGCTTATCAAACATAAAGGGCACAGGGTGGCAAATATCAGCGACATCATAATGGCACGCAGGGTAGGGTGGGTTGAACTATCATCTAAGAACATCAAGGGATATTGCATTGTCACTAACTTTTGCCACCCATCGTTAGTGAGATCAATACTGATGATGCAGGAACTCAGAAGCACTGTACCTACTCATATTTCGTCATTACATCAGGGCTTTTTCTACAAACCGACCCCGGGGCCAAACATATTTGCCATCCCCCCACTTATGGCATATAACAGATTCTCTGTTTTGTCTGGTTTAGACAGCTTGGATTGACTACTGCCCAATGGAACATCATCTGGGCTTATTCCCTTGATGTCCGTGCCCAAATTCTACAGGAGATGACACTCCAGAACCACACGACCTAAACCTGCATGTGTTAAGCTGGAAAATTGCTGGCTTATCTTTCAAAATAGGCTGTGTAGAGTGGGTAAATATAGTTAAAAAATACGACATTCTCATGTTCCAAGAAACGTGGGCAACAAGAAAACTATATTTAGAGGGTTTTGTATTTTTTAACATTATCGTTGAGTATGTCCAGTAAGAGCTACGACCCTCAGTCTAGGTCCACTCTCTCCCCGCAGCTCTGCTGTGCCATCTCTTGCCTCCAGACCCTGACCTCCTCCTCGGGAGGTTGGAGGCTGCTGCCCGCTCCTGTGCCTGCTGCACACTCCAACTGGGTCCAGACTGCCTGCAACCACTGTAACCTTTTTCTTATTTTTTCCCTGTTGTGCCACTGCTATTGTACCCATCTGTGTCTTGCTCAAATTCCACCGCTGTTTTTATTTTCTCGTGCCTGCCTGTTCCCTTCACCATTCGCTGCTGCTGCCCCAGCGGCCCCTCCCCCCGGAATTCCCCCCTGGAATTCCTCCACTCCTGCTTCCCAACCTCTCCTCCCTCCCACCTCCCCTAATTAATGGCGGTTGCTGCGGGGAGAGCGAGTAAGACCTGCGACCCTTGGTCTAGGTCCACTCTCTCCACGTAGCTCTGCTGTGTCATTTCTTGCCGATTTTGGAAAAGGGGGTGGTGATGGACAGAGTTTCTGAATGATGCAGAATACTCTTACCCAGTCAAGAGATCAGGGCTTGATCCATCACCGTTTTTTAGCTCACTGCACCATCCCAGTTTCAGAACCTGGCTGTATGCAAATTAGTCTGTTCCTGTCCCAGTGCATGATGGGAACAGGGCAAACCAAACTACAAAATCCAATTCTTACACTGGGAAGGAAACAAGCTCCCGGGGACCGGTTTCTGGCATTACAGCCGTCTTCGGCCCGGTTTGCTTGAATCCTGATGGTGCAATGAGCAAGGGACTCACGTCTGAGTATACCCTCCCACACATAGTGTGGACAAAATCGATTTTGGAAAAGGGGGTGGTGATGGACAGAGTTTCTGAATGATGCAGAATACTCTTACCCAGTCAAGAGATCAGGGCTTGATCCATCACCGTTTTTTAGCTCACTGCACCATCCTTGACTGGGTAAGAGTATTCTGCATCATTCAGAAACTCTGTCCATCACCACCCCCTTTTCCAAAATCGATTTTGTCCACACTATGTGTGGGAGGGTATACTCAGACGTGAGTCCCTTGCTCATTGCACCATCAGGATTCAAGCAAACCGGGCCGAAGACGGCTGTAATGCCAGAAACCGGTCCCCGGGAGCTTGTTTCCTTCCCAGTGTAAGAATTGGCTTTTGTAGTTTGGTTTGCCCTGTTCCCATCATGCACTGGGACAGGAACAGACTAATTTGCATACAGCCAGGTTCTGAAACTGGGATGGTGCAGTGAGCTAAAAAACGGTGATGGATCAAGCCCTGATCTCTTGACTGGGTAAGAGTATTCTGCATCATTCAGAAACTCTGTCCATCACCACCCCCTTTTCCAAAATCGTGTCATTTCTTGCCTCCAGACCCCGACCTCCTCCTTGGGAGGTTCGAGGCTGCTGCCCACTCCTGCACCTGCTGCCCACTCCAATTGGGTCCAGACTGCCTGCAACTACCGTAACCTTTATCAATCGTTTTGTTTCTTATTCTTTCCCTGCTGTGCCACTGTTATTTGCCCATCTGTCTCTTGCTCTAATTCCATCTCTGTTATTATTTTCTAGTGCCTGCATGTTCTTTTTGCCTTTTGCCGCTGCTGCCCCTGAGACCCCTCCCCCTGGAATTCCCCCCTGGAATTCCCCACTCCCACTTCCCAGCCTCTCCTCCCTCCCACCTCCCCTACTTAATGGCACGCCAAAGGCAAGCCCCTCTGCGCCCGTCCACTACCTGACCACGGCCAGCGCCAGGAACCCTGGACCTCCCACTACCCATTGCTACAACACCACCACCCTCCGTGCACTCAATGCTGGAAGACTTAGAGAATGCCAACAGGCCTCGCTGACACAACCCATGGCCAGTTCTCCTGCCTCCACTGCCACCAGACACTCACAGCCACCCCAGCCTCCAACACCGCCAACCCCAGCACTGGTGACATTTTAAACTGCTTCCTCCTCAATGTACACTCTGTACACAAACACGCCATGGAAATCTGGAACCTACTCAACTCTCTATTGCCCGACATCGCCTTCTTCACAGAGACCGGGACCAACGCATCATCCGCCCCCGACACCAGCACCACCATCCCATTCTGATACAAGACTCACAGGAAAGACAGCCCCAACCACCCAGATGGGGGCCTCGCCATTGCCCTCAAAAGCACCCACCGCCTCACCACCTACAGCGAAACCTTCCCCTCCGCTGAACACCTGCACTTCCAGAACCAGATCACCCCCAAAGCCACACTCTGAGGGACCCTCGTCTACAGACCCCCCGAACACCCTTCGCCACCACCATCACTGACTTCATTGCACCCCACGCCATTGCCTCAACAAACTACATACTCATTGGAGACCTGAACTTCCACCTCGACAACCCCAGCGTCCCCAACTCCACTATCTTTCGTGACAACCTCGCCAGCATTCAACTTAAACAACTCATCAACACACTGATCCACACATAGCAGGACACACGCTCAACCCCATCTTCGTGGCAGGTAACAGCTTCCAATTCAGCCAAACAACACAGCCGCTATGGACCGACCACCACTGTGTACACTTCGCCATCAACAAACCCAAGCCACCCAAACCATCCCCACACCCACAACAAAGGAAATAGAGCAAGGTTACCGATGAGCAACTTCCCTCACCTGAGACAACCACCGCTGGGCACTTGACGGAAACGACGCAGCCAGAAAATTCCACATCTGGATCTCCAACTGTGCAGACAAGCTCGCCCCGCTAAGCACCCCCGACAGACAACGCCCCAGGAAAGCCACCTGGTTCACCACCGCTCTCCAAGAAGCCACACGCACCTGCAGATGCCTGGAGATGAACTGGAGAAAGCCCAAGACAACCGAAAACGACACCACCAACAAAGGTGCCATGATGGACTACGACAACCAAATCATAGCCACCAAGATGAACTTCATCCACAACTAAATCCTGGCCAACTCCACCAACTCCAAGGAACTTTTGAGTGTCATTCAAGAATTCACCAAACCTTGCAGTGAAGCCACAGACATCACCCCATCCCAAGATCTCTGCGACAAGCTTGGTACCTATGTCCACCTCAAGATCAAAAACCTCTATGACAACTTCATTGACCATCCACCAGGCGCCACAGATGCCCCCCGCCGAAACACCAGCCAGCCCACCATCTTCAAATGGATACCGATCACGGGCGAAGACACCGCCTCAACCATGAAAAGCATTCACTCTGGGGTCCCACCAGCCCCTGCCCCCTCACATCTACCACTGAGCCGCGACCACTATCACACCCGAACTATAACGCACAATCAACACCACCTTCAAAACAGGCACCTTCCCAGATGACTGGAAGCATGCAGAAGTCAGACCCCTGCTCAAGAAGCCCACAGCTGACCCCACCGACCTCAAGAACTATCGGACCATCTCGCTCATCCCCTTCGCAGCCACATTGTAGAGAAAACAGTCAACAGGAAACTGACACGATTCATTGAAGAGAACGCCGTACTCGACCCATCCCAATCCGGATTCCGAAGCAACCGCAGCACAGAGACCGCCCTACTCACCTCCACAGATGACATCCGCACCCTCCTGGACCAAGGCCACTTCACAGCCCTCATCCTACTCTGACCTATCAGCATCCTTTAACACCGTCTTCCACTGCACACTAGTCACCAGACTACACAATGCAGGAATACAAGGAATAGTCGTGGACTGGATCCGATCATTCCTCACCGGAAGAAGCCAAAAGATCAGACTTCCACCCTTCCTCTCCGACCCCTCCAAAATCACCTGTGGAGTCCCACACGGTTCATCACTGAGCCCCACCCTCTTCAACATCTACATGGCCCCCATCGCAGCCATCGTCTGACAACATGGCTTCAACATCGTATCCTACACCGACGATACCCAGCTCATCCTCTCCCTCACCAAAGACTCCACCACTGCCAAAGTCTACTTTCAGAAAGGAATGCAAGACGTTGCAGTCTGGATGACCAACAGCTGCCTGAAGCACAATGCCGAGCAGACAGAAGTCCTCGTCCTCTGTACCACTCCTTCTGCTTGAGACAGCACCCGGTGGCCGACTAACCTCGGAAGCCCACCTACCCCATCAGACCACGCCAAGAACCTCGGCATCATACTCGACTCATCACTCACCATGAACCGACAGGTCAACGCCGTCACCTCATGCTGCTTCAACACCCTCCACATCCTCCACAAGACCTTCAAGTGGATCCCCCGTGAGTCAAGAAAGACAGTCACCAACGTACCCATCACCAGCAGACTAGACTATGTAAACGCACTCTACGCCGGCATCAATAAGTCCCTACTCCACAAACTCCAGACAATACAGAACACCGCTGCCCGACTCGCCTTCGGCATCCCCTGACATGAACACAACAGCCAACACCTACAAAGTCTCCACTGGCTCCCCATGAAGAAACAAGTCAGTTTCAAAATCCTCTCTCACACCTACAAATGCCTACACAACAACGGACCCAAATACCTCAATGACAGAATCAACTTCCACGTACCCAAAAGAAACCTCCAATCTTCCAACCTCGCACTGGCCGAAACTCCGCGCATCCACAGAGCCAGAGCAGGCGGAAGATCCTTCTCTCGCATTGTAGCCAAGACCTGGAACGAGCTACCAGCAGACATCAGACGCGCCCCCTCCCTAAACAACTTCAGGAAGACCCTCAAGTCCTGGCTCTTCGGCTAAACAGATCTGTCTACCCCCCCCTCAGCGCCTTGAGACCTTCACGGGTGAGGAGCGTTCTAACAATTCCCTGATTGATTGATTGATTGATTGAACCGAGACATTGAACGCATTAATCGATTATAAGTTAATTAAAAACTTCTCCCACTAGAGTGCGGAGCTCAGGGCCGATCTGATCAGCTTGAGCACTTCAGTATCTAGACAGGGCAGATTAGATTGGCCAGAGACACTTCCTGTGTTAAGGGTACCTATGATATATTTACCAATCAGATCATGGTAAAAGTGTAAACAAATGTATAGCGTTTACAGCATGAGCTGTGTATGCATACTGTAAGAAGCCGTTAAGGATGATGTTAGCTATGTTTTTAGTCTCATATATCACTCCGCCCAGAACAGGGGTCACCAAACTGTTGTCAGGGAGCTAGCAATGCATCACAGACACATTTAGGGTGCCTTGATGTCACATATTGGATGTTCACAAGATGTGCATTCATGAATTGAAGTGGTGGAATGTGATGTTCATGTAGGATCAGTATGCTCAGCCTGCAGAAAGCAAGGCCTGACAATGAATTCTGCACAGTCTGAGTCATTGACCAGACTGGGGCAGAGTTACTGTGGCAAAAACAAAACAATGTGTGTAGTAATATCATTGTAGACCTGTATATCCTTGAATGTTCTCAAAATAAGTTTTCAGAACCAATAGTGGCCCTGATTGCTTTTACATTCATTACATTTGGAATAGTTACTAAGGTAACCCCATGACCTGACATTTAATTCCATTGACCCACATTCTCAATGTGTGTCATTTACTTATGACAGGCTATTTACTTTGTTACTTTTCAATAAGTCATGCTTGCACTGTACAGGCCTATTGCACATGTGACACATTAACAGTCCATATAGTTGGGCACTTCAGAAGAAATTTATATATGTGAATCTCCAGCTTTGTTTGATTCAACCAATCAAACAAGAAATACATCAGGATGTTGATGTCATACCTGTAACAAGGTCACATATGACAAAAGGTGTGTCTTGTAATGGCAGTATATATCAAATGAAATCAATCAGGCATAGAATCATATCCTCTTACATTATCCACATGAACATCCAATATGCAACCTCAAGCTTGTGTGGTACTTTAAAGATTTCTGTGAGGTATACCTAGCTTCCAGACAGCAGTTATGTGAGCCCTGATCCAGGCGCAAGACAGCCATCTGCAACAGATGATGGCCTCCCTGGAAGGCATCCACAGTGCTATGTCTGGCATTCAGAGACCTTTTCAGGCTCTGGCCTTCTCCCTCATGGCAGCCTATCACCTATCCAAAACTTTACCCCACCTCCTGCCTCTTCCCATCCAAATTCCCTATTCTCATGCCTATCCTATGCGCATTCACACATACACATGCACAGACTTCAGCATTCCCAAATGGCAGCACACACACACAGAAACACTGCAACACACAGAAGCATGCAACCACTCACCTTACACCCCTCTCAACACTGCCACCCTCAAGCATACCCTCAGACATCACACCCACTTCCACTGAACAATAGCCAACACCCAGCATTCTCCAAGACACCACACCCCCACCAACAGAGCCGCCTACCATCCCCAGCATTCTCCAGGCACACCTCCCACACCCACAAACCCAAATCACCACCTCCAGCATTCCTCCAGACATCACACTCACAAACACAGAAAAATCCACCACCCCGCATTCCCCCAGAAATCATACTAGCATCACACACCGGTAAAACACACAAATGCCCACACTCACCCACGTAACAGAAAACTACAAAATACAAACACAATACACCCGGTACACAGACACCTGCACCAACAACACACACACCCACACCTGGCACTTCCACTGCCTCTTTCTCCAAACCCCGAACTCCCTCCCAACTATCCTGCCCATTTTCTCCTTAAAAGCGTGTTATTTGTCCTTGCCCCTGTAAAACTCGACCCCTTCCTTCCAAAGCCAAAAAAACCCTTCCCCCTCCCCTTCCCAAACCATCACTTCCACCTTCCAATCCACCCCTGATAAAACATCCCCCACCCCTAACACCCATTCATACTGCTGAGAAGAAGAACAAAACCCCTCCCAAAAGCAAAGATACCCCTCCCAATACCGACCGCAGCCCTCTCCAGTAACATCATTGAGATACTTGGACTGCCCACTAGATATCCCTTCCTCAGGACGTTCCCCTGGCAGTGTCGTGAAGGGTAGGTTGAGCACCAAAACAGTGTGTTGGACCACACAATGTGTCCATGGACAGGCCATTGGCCTTTGGCTTACTCTATGAATTCATTTTGGAGAAAGTAAACACTTTGCTTGTTTTAGAACACATCAGTACTGCCATTGCTTTTCTTTTTGATCTTATTGGCTACATTGGTTGTGTGACTACAGTTGATTTTGTTTCACCCTGCCTGATGAGTCATTTGAAGTGGTTAGTATGATCTGACATTGGAGCAAGTGCTGGACTCACACAGGGGAAGGGGATATGTTGTTCAGTGGATGGTTATGTGGGATGAATTCCAATTGGGCCATTGAGTGTATTTCATATTGTAAGTATTCCAGCTTGGCTTGTCGAATGTCAGCATCATTTAGCTTCTACTCCCTATAATGTAGTTTGAATATGGGTTTGATGTGTGCCATCTATTTATTTATCCACACATGGAGGATGTTAAGTTGTCATACCTTTTTAGAACATTTAATGAACATGTGTCCATTTTCGTGTGTGTACCTTACACAGATGTTATCTAAATGTGAGACCAATGCTGTTATTGCTGTGATTCCTTTTGTGACTTGCACTTACACATTCCCCACATATGTATAGTACTTGGTTATACTATTGGTTGTCCCTTATATACACAAAAAGAAAAGATGACGGACAGAAAGTTTAGCAATGCAAACATTCAACCCCGGTAACAAATCTGGGTTGAATCCATCATTTCTTTTGCTCACCTACCACCCCAGTTTGGACCTAGCATGTGCAAATCATTCTTGACCCTGCTCCTCATGGGAATAGTCGTGCCTGAACTGCAAGGCCAGGTACTCCCTGGACTGGAAACGAGCAACCCGGGACTAGTTATGGGGTATCACCCCTCATCAGCCAGGCTATCTTTAATCATGGGAACAAAGCAAACCTTCACTTCAGCTTTATCTAGATGTTTAGAAAATGGTGTTACTGCTGTGTTTGCTTTCATGACTTGCACTTACACATTACCTACACATGCATGGCACTGATAATCCCCAGGGCCAAGACGGCCTCCTGGGACGGTGGGAAGCTTTATCTCAGGTACAGCCAGATTGTAGAATGCTCCCTCCCACTGGCTCTAAAGACAGAAAACAATTTCGTAAACATTTGAAAACTCAGCTTTTTAATAACTAGTACGTTACTGCATTTTAACTATCCCCTCTGGTTAGTACTTCAGGGGGAGCCGCTGCACTTAGACACCTCTGGGTATTAGCGCACCTTATAAATCTAATTTTTATTTCATTTCACTTGGTTATGCTTTTGGTTGTCCCTGATATACTTCAATCCATAGGTCCAGTAGCACATAGAAGTTTGAAGATGTGCAAAGTGGACATTGTGCCCTTTGAATGCTTCTCACACTGATTATTTGGAATCCAATTTACTTGGCATTACCTTTTGATATGGGTGATGTGTTAAAGTCCATTACTGAGACTTAGCAGGGAATGTGTGTTTCAGTTTCATGAGACATCCATACAGATGTATCTTTGATATCACAACAGAACCTAGCATGTGTGCAGTGTGAGGGTGTCACAGAGACTAATAGCTGTGAAATTGATGAGGAGGTGCTGTTGTGTGACACAATTTAATGCGCACATCACTATCTCTGATTATTAGATGTAAATACATGTTGACTTTCATAGCGTGTGCCTGTGCAACGTCAGTGACCTTGCCAAAACGGGAACCATAGAGCTGTAATTGGATCATACATTCAGAACTATTCCAAAAATAGACCCACAAAATATGTTTGGCCCCAATCCTTTGACATGTCCATGGTGGGGCATTTTTAGACATCATCAAGCAGGAATAGCAGCAGCAGGATGTGTAGGATTGGCTTCCTGGTGGCACAAGACGTGTTAAGCTGAGTACAGGTGAGTTTCAGCCTTATATCCCACCCTTTCCGTCAGCTCAGATGTGAAGGTTTGACTGCCACAGTCACATTGGTGGGAAGATACATCATGATTGGGCCAGCAGTAAAACAGGCGGTCTGCCCTCCAACAGATACATTTGCCTATTCCACCGATGCTGAGATTTCCTGGCGGTGGGCGCTGTACTGCAGTCTTTTGTCTATGAATACCCATGCACCGTAATAGGGCGTTCTGACCGCCAACTGGCCGGAGGTGATTCTGACTCCATTTTGATGGTGGCACCATGACTGCCAAACTCGCAATCAGGCGCTAAGTCAGGAAAGTTATTAGATACTGAAAGGGTGAAATTTACTATTCATACTCCAATCTAAGCAAACTCAGAGAAGGTGCTGAACACTAAAGGAGAGTCATTTACTAGTCCTACTTCTATGTAAAATTCCTAGGGGAAGGTGTTGGACAGTAAAGGGGCCACATTTACTATTCCTACTGCAATATAAGCCAACTCAGAGAAGGTATTAGACACAAAAGGGGCAATGTTTTTTATTGCCACTCCAATCTAAACCATCTCCCGGAAGGTGATGGACACTAAAGGGACAACATTTACTATTCCCACTCCAGTACAATATAAACCAACTCAGAAAAGGTCTTGGACACTAAAGGGGCAAAACATTAACACACTATTTAGAGAAACTATTAAATATGTTATTATCAAATGCAAATATTATAATTTTATTCAAAAATTCCAAATGTATTTCAAACAAATTATTTATATATTTTAAAATAGTACTATATTTTGATTAGAAAAAATATTTTATTACCAATACAACTATACATTTTTTTAAACATTTCACACATTTATATTTCCTTCACATTTTGTAAATCTTAAAAAAAATGAATAAAAATTGAAAACTTTTAATTTGAAAAAAATATTAAACATTACAAATGTGTACTTCTTATATTTCTTTAACAATACAGTATTTTTAGTATTGATAAAGATTTAATATTTTTTTAACATATTATCACCAATACATTTCTAAATATAGATTTTTTTAAATATATACATTTGTTTAAACATATTTAAAAACATATACCAATTTCTTTATAATAAAGCAATAATTTAGTGATGAAAAATATTCATAAATCATGTTTAGAAATCTCCCCACCCTTTTCTCCCATAAACCCAACATAATGCTTCAATTTGTTTTTTTAAAAACAAAATTTAAAAATGTTACACTATAAAAAATCATCAATACATAAAGTTTAGAAATCACCCACATCCTGCTAGTAAAATATGTTTAGACAATTAAAATAAAACCAATATTAAAACAATTACTAAATATTAACATGTTTTTAAAAATCTCCCCACTATTATCCCCTATAAATCCAACATCCCACTACTAAAAAATATATTTCTACAGATCAAAAACAGCAATCAAAAAATTTAAATGAAACTGTTTTATATTTAATTATTGTTAAAAAACTTAACCAACATTAAAATAAATAATAAAAACAATAAGATAATGAATTCAATATATAACACACCACTTAAAAATATTATTCCAATGGTATAAACTATATCGATATTAAATAAATATGTTGAACAACACCCACAATGATATTTATAACAACAATATTTATGACCACAATATTAAATCCTCACGATATTCTTGACACAATATTAATGAAACACAATACTTTTGATTCAAATTTTGTCCAAATACCAACATATATATGTGTATTTCATCGGGGTTTCATACACTGTATGTTTAACTTTAGTTGCAAAAAGATTAAATTAAACTGTACATGTATGAATTTAAAACATGTCAACAGTGTCTTAGTTTAAAGCGTGATGGGCCCAGAAGTCAATATCCTACCATCCACGACTTGTGCAAAGTCCACATGTTTATTTTTAATAGTCTACTGCATTTATATCAAGGCTTGGCAAATAAGCATTCTTGCATGCATAAGTCCTAGATACAGGATCACTGAATTTTGACCACACACAAATAAATCATTTGAAAGACCACATGTAAAAAATGTGTTGTGCAAACAGAAGCCCTTATTTTTTACCATTTGTCTTGAAAGTGAGGACATTTAGAGTGTTGAGCAAGCCATAACAAAACTCTATGTTCTTGCTCATTATAATGAAGAGGTAGCCTAAAGCAACATTTCTTGATTGTTTCTTCATCCAGCAGACATGGGTCATTTAGTTCTTCCTAATTGCATTGGCTGTTAGTAGACTCACTCGAAGATAGATCACTGGAAGAGCCCAAACCAAGACATTGCTTGTAATTAAGGTCGAATTCTTTGAGCTCTTTCACTTTTCATGAATCTATATTTATTCAATTTATAAAGCGCACTGTCACCTAGCAGGCATCCTGGCGCTAAAGTAGCTCAAGGGAGGAGAGAAGGAGCAGGGACCTGCCACTAAGTGTTGGGGAACAGCCAGGTTTTTACACTTTTCTTGAAGGGAAGGAGCTCCCCGGTTTGCCTAATTTCCCAAGGGAGTCTATTCCACCATTTAGCCGCTGCCACCCGAAGGATCTGCTCCCTGCCCTAACCTTTCTAAATCTAAGAACCTTCACCAATCTCGCCGACGAGGAGTGCAATGTTCTTGTTGGGACGTACCAGTCGAATGTTTTCCGCATACGCACAGGTCCTATCCCATGAAGGGCTTTAAATCAAGGCAGAGAGATTTAAATTGCGCTCTCTGTCTCAGGGGAAGCCAGTGAAGTTCTGTCAAGGCTACACAGGCAGAAGAACTTCTTGGCCACCATAAGACTAGTTTGGCAGCTGCTGACTGGATCCTTTGCAGTTTGTCCAACAGGAAGTTAGGGGATTCCAGCAATAGAGCGTTACAGTAGTCAAGCCTACTGAGAATCTAATTAGAAATCAAAGGATATAGTCACTAACATGGGTGAAATAATCAAATGGAGTTATCTATCTTTCTAGTGAAATTGTAGAGAGTCCTAATTTTGGAACACATTGACATCTAGTGTGTGTTGTGATTTTGCTGAAAATGTATATAAAATAATGTGATGACATTATGTTTAAAAACAGGAATCCACTTGAATGCTTGCTGTGCTCACTGGTGAACATTGGACAGACTATGTATTGCTATCATTCTTACACTGGCTCTTGGTGAGGAAGCATGTAGAATTCAGACTCTGTGCTCTAAGCACAAGAGTTTTATTGACTGGCCAAACATTTGTACCTTTCTGATAGCCTTTTCTTTACTGGTGAAGCATCTGAGATATAGTTAATTGTACTTATGAACGTTTCGTGATATAAGCATCAGGGGTAGATATTTCTGGGTCTATCACCCTAACATTTAAAGTCCTTTCTTTAGAACTATATCATGTTTCTGACATCCAGTTTTGTAGGACCCTGACAACATTTTTGCAGCCTGTGACCCTCTGGTCTTGTGCGCTGTTTTCCCCACTACAGCTGTCTAAACTGCACAAGTCTGGTCTCACTTGACGTTGGCAATCCCTTGGGCCAGTCACTTGAGCTTGCTGTTGGTCTTTTATGTTCATTTAATTGTTTTGCTTAATTATCTGCTTTCTTTTGTAATCTGCACCCCCTCTTTATCACTGGCACTGCCCCCCACCCCCTCCTGCTGTTTTCCCACCCTAGCCCTTCCCACTACTACTTATGGAGGCAGCTGTGCAGCCTCGCTGTCCACACACTGAAGACAAACCT
This sequence comes from Lissotriton vulgaris, assembly GCF_964263255.1. Taxonomy (NCBI): domain Eukaryota; kingdom Metazoa; phylum Chordata; class Amphibia; order Caudata; family Salamandridae; genus Lissotriton; species Lissotriton vulgaris. The sequence continues at coordinate 320,772,450 of NC_141699.1, read as the reverse complement.
GTCTGTGCCCATCTGCGCAGGACCGAACCCAGCATCAGGAACCTTGGTCCTCCGCACTCTCACAGATATTCCACCATAGATCCCCTGGCCCTGAACCCCCGATACAACAACTGCTACCTCGTGTCACGTCGCTCGACTTGGGGCATTCACCTGCACCTGTTGCCAGTTCACCCCCACTCTAGGACCGATTGCCATTGCAACAACCAGCGTCACGCCTTCCCCTTGACCAAGACCTTCCTGGAACAACTCAGATCCCTCTAAAAGCACACCACCAATATCTGGGACACCATCTTTACCCTTGCCCCCTACGTGACCTTAATTGCAGAGACCTGGCTCACCCCCACATCTGCCTAAGACATCACCACCACAACACTCATTGGATGCAAGATGAAATGCAGCGACTGTGCCAACAGACACAGAGGCGGCATCACCATCATATACAAAGACTCGATCATCTGTACCACCACCACCTGCGACAAAACCACACCTGTCATGGAGCACATGAAACTTCCAGCACACCACACCAATGACAGAACCACCATCAAGTGTACCCTCAGTAACCCCATCGCTGAATTCATCACTCCGTTAGCCATTGAATCCGAACACTACATCTTCCTGGGAGACCTCAATTCCAATCTGGACAACCCCATGGGCACCAATTCTACCTACCTCTTAGAACAAATGGACAAGAACAGACTCAAGCGCTGGTCAATAACCCCATGCATGAAGCAGGAGAGCAGGAAACACACTGGACCCCATTGTCAGATCCAGCAACAGAATCGGATACAGCTACACCACTGAACTCACCTGGTCTAGCCATTTAATTGTGCACTTCACCATCGCCAGACCTCCCTGCACCACCTTCAGCTGCAAAAGGAACTCCTTAAACAGCTGGACCAAGTTCACTCAGCAACAATTGACTGATGCCCTCAGGCTCACCCAGCCCAAAATCACCACCAACCTGAACAAGCCACCTAGAACGTCAACACCATGATCACTAGTGCTGCTGACCGAGTTGCACCCAAAAACCAGCAAAAATTGCACATGTCCTCAAAACAAGCCAATTGGAACACAACTGAACTGAGAGGGTTATGTCCAAGGAAGTGGTGGAGAGAGGTGTTAGCCTTCCTGGTTTAATGCCACTGCTGAAAAGCAAGGCTGCACCATATTTACAAGAATGTGGTGCAGCTTTGAGTTTACCCCTGCAATGGCACTAGGTTTAGCAACTTAGCGCCAATGCAGGCACCATAGTGCAAGGATGTCTGCGTGCAAGGGAGGATTGTTTATTTGAAGGAAGGTGTCCCTTCCTACACATAAACAATCCTAAAATCCCATTTTGTCCCTATCATGTGTGCTGCTTCTTGCAGCACACATGAAAGTGACAAAATTGCATTTTTTAAAGGATTGTTTATGTACAGGAAGGGACACCTTCCTACATATAAACAATCCATGGCATTCTGATTTTTCCATGTGATCTGCACAAGGCAGCACACATGGAAAAAGCAAAAATGAGGAAAAATAAAGCATTTCTCCTTGTTTCTCCAACTTAAGACCAGGTTTTCCCTGGTCTTAATTTTGGCGCTTCCTCCTATGTACGCTACTCTTGTACATAGAGGGCAGCGTCAAAATCAATGGGTGTTGCAGTGGATTGCCCATTGCAACACCCACTGCCCACCCCTTCCACGCTAACCATACCGTGAAAGGGGGCCTTATTTACAAGGCAGCGTTAAGCCACGTTAAGTGGCTTAATGCTGCCTTGTAAATAAGACTAAGCCCCTATCGCCACCACAATGTCTGTAAAAGTGACATAGTGGTGGCTATAGGGGCTTGTACATTTGCCCTGAGTGCGATGAAAAAAAACACAAACAACTGGAAAGAAGATGGTGCACCAACAGGAACAACACTGACACAGCAACCTTCAAGCTGGTCTCGACAACTATTACCGCCAGCTCAAAGTTGCATAAAGGAGGATGTGACACACCGCATCAAGAACAGCGCCAACGAATCAAAGAAATCTGCACCACCGTCAGGGAGTTCACCTGCCTGTTAGACACCGACAACTTGATCCCTTCCTCACAGGAACTCTATGACACACTCGCTGAGCACTTCCACAACAAGATAGCAAATATTGACACAAATATTGATCTACAACCCACCATCCACGACCACCGACCTCCTGCTCACTGCATGGGAACAACTCGGTACACTAAACACAACCATACTCATGAATGAGAAAATCAAGATGCAAGACGCTGAGTTAGTCGACATCAAATGGAAGCTGGAGGATTTTGAGAATCGGCAGCACAAGAACAATTTACGCATATTAGGGGTCCCCGAAAAGATGGAGGGTGAAAATATACGTACTTTTGTTGTGAACCTTCTTAGCAAGGCAATGCCCGAACTAACAACCTGGAATTAGGACGTTGAAGTACAGCGCGCCCATCGAATGCCCTTCAACCTTCCTCCCAAACCGGGAATATATCCTCGTGCTATACTAGTGTACTTTGGCAATTTTTTGTTAAGGCAAACAGTAGCAGAAAAGGCGAGACCGGATCACAAATCAACATTTAATGAAATAACTTTTTTTACTAGGCCTGATTTTTGTCATGCTACTGTTGAGAGACGCTGGCGTCTAAGATCATTAATCAAGCCTTTTCAAGAGAAGGGAGCCCAAGCATTCTTGAACAATCCGGCTAAGCTTAAGGTCGTCTGGGGCGGCCAAACCAAATTTTTTCTTTCTGAGATAAAGGCTAAAACTTACCTAGAGGAATTGCATTAATAAGCTTGAATAGAGTATTAATGGAAAACGAGATCTGCAATTCTTGTTTCTTTTTCAGCGCATTACCTTAGCTAATAATAATCTGCATGTTTTTTCGTGTCTTTCATGCCTTGTCTTGTCTAGGTACGATTAGATCTGTTTAGTTATGGTGAGCAGCATGCCCCCCTTCTTCTCAAAGGAGGGTTTCCCTTTTTTCTCCTTCTTTGGTTTATTTAATCCTTTACAATACTTAATACGCTAATACTATTAATTTTCTCTTTAAATTTGTTGAAGTGGTAGCTTAGGTGTTACACTGCACTCATCACCCAGACTCTGGTTGAGTCTGATGGCCTACACTTTGGGGGGGAAGGGGAGTGGGTGGGGTGGGCGGGGTAGCTAGGGGTGGTTGGGGGGGAGGCTGGTGGGGTACTCAAGCAAAAAATGAAAAAGAACCATATTTGACGACTAAACATTTTTTCTTCTATTTCTTTCTCAATAAACATGCTGAAAAATATATGAATTGGATAATAATTGATTGTAATTATAAAATACCTAGAGAGTCTTTTGGTCATTTTTTTTTTATAAATAATGGGTAAAGTGGTTATACAAACGTGGAATATAGGGGGACTATTTAATAATGAGAAACAACGTCGACTCTCTGAGCTAATAGGCTTGAACCCAGTAGATATATTGTGTCTCCAAGAGACACATGTGCCATGGGCTAGGAGATCACTATTGAAAATAAGAGGCTATAATTTGCTAGCGTCATCTACGCAGACATCAAATATAAGAGGGGTCGCAATCCTAGCCAAATCACATTTAGGTGGGCCTGTACGTCATTTTTCTGATTCTCATGGAAGATGGGCAATTGTGAAACTTGCTTTAGGCATAACCATCTGCACTGTTTACGGCTCTAACCAGGACGACCCCACGGTCTTTACATATCTTGAATCAGAACTTGCTACTTGGCAGGGCCCTCAATTATTTGTGGGGACTTCAATATTTCTCTTAACCCTTTGCCTAATAACAACAGTTTTATACAGCAGACCTATACGGGCCAAAAACCCAAAGTATACAAAGCAATTAGGAGATTGATGAATAGCTTTGGGCTAATTGATATATGGGAAGCAAAAAATCAGAACATCCAGAACGCTGGGTACACTTATTTCTCGCACCCACACCAAAAGCACGTTCGTATAGATTATGTATTTTCAACTAGGGATTTAGCTGCACAATCCTCTATCAGTAAAAGCCCCAAAATCATATCAGACCATAACGCCCTTGTCTTTACGATAATGGTAGAAGCTTCAGCTAATAAATCTAGACAATGGACATTTGATCGCAAATTGCTCTCTAATAATGATTATATTAAACATATTAAAAGCTGGACAGAGGAATTCTTCAACATAAATCGCTTTAGCGCCACAAGGAATGTGGTATGGGACTGCTATAAATCAGCTCCTAGGGGGGAAACCATAAGCTTTCAAGCCAGGGCTAGAAAACAAAATATTAGCAACTGCAGCTTGAAAATGGCGGCCTTAGCAAAGGGGGAAGAAAATCACACTATGATCATCTCGCAAAGATTAGATGCAAAACAATCGATGTATCAACTATCAATGTTAAAAGCAGAGTTGAATACAAGTCTTAGTGAAAAAGCGGCCCAAACCTATAAAGCATATAGGAAAGATGTTTATGAGAGCGGGGAGAAAGTTGGTAGGCAGCTAGCTTTACGTACAAGACAAAAAAATGTATCTAATTTTATCAGTCAGATAACCGATAGTGGCCGAACATACACTAACACTCCTGATATTATTCAACAATTTCAGCAATACTATCAGAAACTCTATACTGAAGAAGGTAAATCTACTGGTAATGAAATATTTTGTTTTCTGAATAACCTTCTTTACAATCATGAGGCATTAAAAACCCTAGATGATATCACCAGGGAAGATTTAGAAGCTGAAATTACTTTACATGAAGTGGAAACTGCCTTGCTGTCACTTTCATCGGGTAAAGCAGCTGGACCCGATAAAATACCAATAGATTTATATAAGATACTAAGCCATCAACTTTCTCCTCTGCTTCTTGATCTTTTTTTAGGGATACAATGGAATGGAGTATCTCCGTGTTCATGGAATGAAACAAATATAATTGTTTTCCCTAAGAAAGGAAAACCCCCTGACCAGCTAACTTCATATCGTCCTATCTCCTTAATCAATTCGAACTCTAAATTATACGCCAAAGTGATGGCCACGAGACTCAGTGGGGTTATTGAACAACTTGTCTCCCCGTGGCAACATGGCTTCCTTCCCGGTAAAGGCACCACCGATCATATCTGTAGGGCAATAGCCCTTTTCGATGCCATGTCAGTCACGTGGGGTCGGATGTCAATGATCCTACTTGATGCCGAAAAGGCTTTTGATCGTGTCTCGTGGAGCTTCCTTTGGCGAGTATTGTTACACAATAATTTTGACCCCAAATTTATCAAAGACATTAAATCTATGTATATATCACCTAGAGCAAAACTTCAGATGTTGGGATCCGAACCTGGTCATATTAACATCACCAGGGGCACCAGACAAGGGTGCCCTTGTTCACCCCTATTATTTGCACTTTATATAAACCCGTTAATTTTAAAATTTCTCGAGAGCCAATCTATCAACCCAATTATATCTAATCAATATGTGACAAAAGTTTTGGCATATGCCGATGATATCGCGGTTATTACATCTGACCCGATTGAGGCTATGGAGGAAATCGTGACCCTAACCTCCGAATATGGTATCCACTCAGGGTATTCTCTGAATAGGGGGAAGACAAATGTACTTTGTACAGATAACACTAACTATATCGATCAGAGAAGAGCTGATAAGGCTACTTATTTGGGAATTATTATTAGCTCTGATGTCAAATTAATAAATGGCCTTAACTTTAACCCTCTTATTGAAATAATTAAAAAAGATTTGGATCGGGTTAATGGTTTACCCCTATCAATCATTGGAAGAGGAAACTACCTTGAAATGAATGTGTTGCCTAGATGCTTATATTTGTTCAGTGCAATTCCTTTTGCAGTAGCTTCCAAGACCTTAAAAATACTTGACTCTCTTATGAGTAAATTTTTATGGCAACAAGGAAAGATCAGGAGATCTCATTAGTTATTGTCACTACCTAGAGATAGAGGCGGGATTGCCATTCCCAATACTAGTCTTTATCACTGGGCATCACTTCTTAAACAAATGTCATCCCTGGTCAATTTTAATCCTGAGATTGCTACTGTAGATACTAATGTTCTGCCTTCAATATATGAATTAGCTCTTGGGAGAGATGCAAATGGGCTGTTTTTACAACAAATAGAATTTAAGGATATAGAAAGAAATGTAAATTTGAAATCGTAAGCAGTGCCTGGAAGGTATGGGCTAAGATTGCTAAACATATGAACATCACGAAATTTAACAGATATACCTCACTATGGCAACCGAATCTTACTCACGGTCTCTTCCATGATGTTATAGCCAGGAAAAGGCAAAGACTTGGAATTTGTAGGATAAAGGACTTTCTGTTAAATAACTTTGAAGCTACGTTTATAGACTTAAAAAATAAATATCTACTATCAAATGGTGATTATATTAAATATGTACAAATCTATGCTAACCTCAAATCTAAAGGACCGGCCTTAAGCTTAATGAGAGTGGATATTATTGAAGCTGTCAATAGATCAAGTACAAGAATTGGATTGCTGTATGACATTTTATTAACTAATATCCCAGATGATTTAGAGAAAAATGAAATAAACTGGGCTATTAAACTTAGTAATCTTAATGTTGATATCTATAAAGTGTTGGAATTAAGCGACTTAATTTTTATGGCTAGCAACCTTAAAGCACAGACCTATAAAACGGTGTTCAACCTTTATTAAACACCTGCCAAATTATTCATCTGGGGCAAAAGGGAAAGTGATCTTTGTCCTAGATGCTTACAGGGCCCAGCGACACTAATACATATGTTTAGTAGCTGTCCCAAACTCGATCTTATTAAAACAGCGATAAGTGATTATTGGAAAGAGATATTTGGGCGTAGACTTCCTGAATCCGATACACTTTCTATTTTTGGTTATGACTCCTCGTTAGAACTTTTAAAATATGAGGAAAGACTGCTATTTATCGGAACGGCTGTTGTTAGAATTATTTTGTCAGCTCGCTGGAAAGAATTAGAACCCCCTAGTTTCCAGATGTGGCTCGCTCGATTCTTAGCAGTTTATAGTTTTGAGACGGCTCTTTATGCTACTAGGGGAATTAGAGTAAAGAAACTTGGGGATTCAATATGGCATCCAATTACAAATTGGAAAACTGGAGTTGTAACTGTGATTTAATTTAATCTATTTTGCTTGAAAATTTGATATGCTGTCTTTACATAATCATGTCTTGTTTCCTTCAATTGTTGTTTTGATTAAGTTATTGATTTATTATTTGTTACGAGCTGATTGTAATTTGTTTTTCTCTGTTTATATTGTCTGTCTGGATCTGGTTCAATAAAAAAAAAAAAAATGAACATGATTTCACACACTTGGATGATTTCCGTTCCAGGGATGCAGAGAGCTGAGCTGATCCGTATGTAATTTACTCTTACTGAGCAGAAAGGTAATGGGGTCCCCCAAACCAAGCCTAAGAGACCTTCTTTAGTTCACAATACATAGTTCCTATATAGGAAGGGTGTTAAAACTAGGCGCTATAGGACTTGTTTTCCCCATCATTATAATATGATTTCTCCTTTTGTATTTTATGGAATTGTAACCATGCTTACTTTTAATCATATGTCTGCTTGTGTTGGCTCAGATACTGCACATGAGATCACGTTGTTAAAATAAACATTTTAACCTTACTGTGTCTCTTATGTACTCCTGTTATGGACTGGTATGAGAGTATAACAAAAGAGTGTTCTTACTTCCCACCATTCCTGAGATGATCCTTAGTTGCATGTTCTAGGTTGTCTAATCATTGGTTACTTTGCTATAGGACAAAGAGCTAATGGGACACTGATGCTAGCTGGTTGGGGTTTTTCTTGGTACTGAGGTGAGTTTCTGGTACACCACAATTCACTGATGTCCTAGGTCTCTGTGCACAGTTCTATGTATGAGCAGAATCCTTGCAACACTACTATGGCCAAGGACCAATGTTCATCATCCCCTGTCTGAATTCCCACAGCCCTCCCAGGAACCTCCCCTCACCTCACCCTTGCACATATACCATGCATCTGCCACTGCCACACCAGAAGACCCACCTTCTCCCACCTCATCACCAAATTCTGGAACAGACTGCCCATCCACCTCACCATCACTGACTCACTTCAGGAAGGGACTTAAGACCTTGTTCTTCGACAGAGCCCCTTAGCACAACACCAGGATACCCTCTTGGGAGACAAGATGCACTATATAAGTACTCATTGACTGATTAATTTAAACACTAGTTAATTCAGCCTCCTTCTGTGAGGTTCTGTTTTTGTTTGCAAGTGTCAGGAAACCTATGTGTAAATGATGTATTCTGCAAATAAATATCGGAAACAGTTGCTGCTTAGCTGGAGTATAGTTGGTATTTTGCGGGTACTAAGACTACTCGGTATAGACTGAGAGGGGGGGGGGCACATTTCCAGTGCTTCACTTTACTTCAAAAGCATAACACTTAATTTTGGGCATCACATTGTTTTCCCTGGTAATCACGCTTGGTCCTAACAGCATTGGTACACGCAGGGAGAAAGTAAAGATTTGTCAATAAAGATGCGTTACCAGCACTTCTGCTCTGAATATTTTGATCCTTGCCTTGTTATGAGAGCAAACTTAGACTACAGGGCTTTTCATGTTTTTTCTACAGATTTCTTGTCTCTCTGATCCTCCTGTGAGTATCGTTTTTTAACAACTGTTTTCTCAGTTCATACTTGCCCTGTTTAGGTATATTCAGTGTGTTAGAAATTGGGGTATCTAGTTGGCAGAGTTATGCTCCCTGTCCAAGTAGGGACTGCCACTCTAGTCAGGGTAAGTCAAATGCACTCCCTAAATTAAACTGTACTCACCCTCTGGTAGTTTGGCATAAAGGATGATGGCTTAACTTAAGAGGCAATGTGTAAAGTATTTGTGCACCACGTATTACAGTACAACAGTGAACAGCACGTAAAAACTAATCCACACCTGGTTAGAAAAACAGAGCTTGATTTATTGCACGAAACAAGACCAACATGACTAACATTCAATAAATAGAACAAGAGTTATGATTTTTTTTAGACTATGTTGAAATCCAGTGCTTAAAAGTCAATAGAGCTACAAGGTTACTTGAAGTTGGGGTTGACCCGGACAAATCTGAAAAGTCAGGCCGACCGCGATGGAGCACGGGTAAGATACAAAAGTCATGCAGGGCCTCTAAAACAGTACCTTTGTATGAAGCAAGCGTTGAGGTTGATGACTCCCTGTGTCGGTCCAGATTCACGCAGTAAGGTCGAAGGTTCTTTGCTAAATCAAAGTCAAAAATCACAGAGTCAGTAAAACTTGCAGTTGGGACCCGCTTCATCATCAATTTGGCACTTTGTCGGCGGCAAACGCATCAGTTCTGACCGGATCATAGTCAGGCCTCATAAACTTTTCAGTAGAACAGCACAGAAATCCACTTCTGAGGATCGGGGATGGAGGGGACACCTCAGGCAAGATTAGGACTCACAGCTGGTAGAGTCCAGGTGCTGGATGGAGAGTTACACGTAGCCTTAGATGTCCCTGAGACTGCAGAACAGGAGGCAAGCAGTCAAGCCTCTGGAGTCACTCTTGGTTCAAGTGGTGAACATCCAGTCCTGATCACCCAGGCAGGGAAGGCAGTTCTCCTAGAACAGCAGTAGCACAGAGTATCAGTCCTTCAGCAGCACAGTTTAACTTCTTCTTGGTTGAGTATCCACAGGTCCAGAAGTGTACTCAAATGGTGGGGTAAGAAGTCCAGTATTTTTTCTTCGGTGCCCCGGTTATGGAAGGTGGGAGATGTTTCTTCGACCGCAGAGTCCTATTTTTATTTTCACCACATTACTCAGCGTTCACGTTTACCTCAGTAAATGACTTTAAAAACCAAAGCCCCTATTTACATAGGTAAACTTAGACTAAAAGTCTAAGGGCATGTTTACTGCTTTGGCAGTGCTGTGCTGGCTCTAAGCCAAAGCAGCGGAAAGACAGCCAGTCTGATTTTGAGTTCAACCGTACAGTCAGGCGGTCCTTTTGCCATTCTTACGGCAGTGCCCTGAAAAAGGGCACTGCAACGGGTACAGCATTCATTTTCCAGCATGGGATGGACTATGAAGACCATGCTGTGCTAGAACTGGGGGTGCATGCAAACAAGGAGGCACATGTTGTGCCCCCCTGAATGCATCCAGATGGCAGGCGACCTATTGGCCCTGTAGTGCCCCTTTTATTCCCCCACCTTTTCATGGTGGGCTCACCACCATGAAAAGGCTGGCAGTGAGTGGAACTCATAATTAAGCGCTCGCGGGTAACTCCTCTTCGCCAGCGGAGCACGGGTAAGATACAAAAGTCATGTAGGGCTGCTAAAACAGTACCTTTGTATGAAGCAAGCGTTGACAATGATGACTCCCTGTGTCGGTCCCTATTCACGCAGTCGGGTCGAAGGGTCGTTGCTAAAGCAAAGTCAAAACTCACAGAGTCAGCAAACCTCGCAGTCGGGACCTGCTTCATCATCAATTTGGCACTTCGTCGGCAGCAAACGCATCAGTTTTGACCAGATCAAAGTCAGGCCTCATGAATTTTTCAGTAGAACAGCACAGAAATCCACTTCTGAGGATCTGGACTGGAGGGGACACCTCAGGCAAGATTAGGACTCACAGCTGGCAGAGTCTAGTTGCTAGATGGAGAGTTACAGGAAGTCCTTGATGTCCCTGAGACTGCAGAACAGGAGGCAAGCAGTCAAGCCTCTGGAGTCACTCTTGGTTCAAGTTGTGAATGTCCAATCCTGCTCACCCAGGCAGGGAAGGCAGTTCTCCCAGAACAGCAGTAGAACAGAGTAGCAGTCCTTCAGCAGCACAGTTGTCCTTCCTCTTGGCTGAGTATCCACAGGTTCAGAAGTGTACTCAAATGGTGGGGTCAGAAGTCCAGTATTTTTTCTTTGGTGCCCCGGTTCTGGAAGGTGGGAGATGTTTCTTTGAGGGTCCTTTGAAGTGCACACAGGTCAAAAAATACAAGAGTATCCTTCCATGTAATAATTGTAAAAACTGCAACATCATAATGAAGGGCCCAGAGATCAAGCATCCATCCAGAGGCAACAGCATCAAATTAAGAACTAATGCCTCATGTGAGACCAAAAATGTAGTATACATGCTAAAATGTCCCTGTGGCCTAGCATACATAGGGAAAATAGGACTTAAAATCAAGATAAGTATGACTGAACACGAAAGCAACAAAAGGGTAAAGAATGAAAAATCCTCAGTGGCCACCCATTTCAATCTCTTGGGACACAACATCAGCCAACTATGGTTTACTATATTAGAGCAAGTGCTAATCAGGGATAACACGGATAACAGGAAGATTTTACTAGAGAGAGAACATTACTAGATAAAACATCAAAATACAGTGGCACCAACTGAATTAAATGACAGGCTGGATCACTCATGTTTTTCGTGAGCATTCATTAGAGAACCTATGGGCATTTTCAGCATGGATCTATAGACCATACATTTATTATAGTCATAATGATAGATTTGAGTACTTCATGTTTCCCAACAGATAACCAGGTAATATGTTAATGATTCACTTGTTTACCTCCTTCATAATATGATCTCACCACATCATCTATACTGATATCATATGATTAGAAAATTGCACCAGGAACTGGTTACAATGCTATGTTGAAGTGTGAATACAATACAATATAGTCTACACTATCACAGCTTTCCATTGTCTGAGGAAAACCTCACAGTCCTATTTTTATTTTCATCACATTACTCATCATTCACATTTACCACAGTAAACGGCTTTAACCCGTTTAGCGCGTCGAACATTCCGCCCCAGTGCGTACGTTCGATCGCGCTAACGGGATTCGGACGTCCAACGGTCGTGCGCAGCACCAGCGAGGTAGCGCACGCGACGACCGTTGGACGTTCGAAGCACGGAAGGGGTTAAAAACCAAAGCCCCTATTTACAAAGGTAAACTTAGGCCAAAAGTCTAAGGGCCTGTTTACTACTTTGGCAGTGCTGTGCTGGCTCTAAGCCAAAGCCGCAGAAAGACGGACAGTCTGATTTTGAGTTCAACTCGTACAGGCGGATGGTCCATTTGCCATTCGCACAGCAGTGCCCTGAAAAAGGGCTCCGCAACGGGTACGGCAATAATGTTCCTGCATGGAATGGACTATGAAGTCCATGCTGTGCTGGAACTGGAGGTGCATGTTAATAGGGAGGCACATGTTGTGCCCCCCTGAATACATCCCCATGGCAGGGGGCCCACTGACCCTGTAGTGCCCCCTTTTTTTCGCCCACCTTTTCATGGTGGGCTCACCACCATGAAAAGTCTGGCAGTGAGTGGAACTCATAATTAAGAGAGGGCGGGTAACTCTGACACCATGGTGGATCGGACTTATCCACCCCTTCCACCCTTCCCTATTAATTATAATTTTTTTAAAAGGCACTTACCTGCTGTGGCTGCCTCCTCCTCACCATGGCCGCTCTCTTTCCTCTTCCTCACCGTCCTTGTCCATTGGAAACCACTATGTTGTACGTCTTGTGCATGGACGAGGAAGGAGAGGGGCCATGGCGAGGATAAGGCAGCCACAGTGGTTAAGTGCCTTTAAAAATATATATATAATTAATTAGGGAGGGGGAGGGAGCGGAGCAGAGTTCCACTGAGTTGTTGCCCAACTCAGTGGAAGCTCTGCATAGAGACACCAAGCCAGCTCCGCCCGGGCTTATTCATATTATGATCATCTGGAGTGCTCCAGGCCCACTCACAATATTGCATTTCTCCCCTGCTGCACCATCACCAGGGAATACAGGTACCCTGGTGCAGCCGGCGGTCCCCCACCGGAACAACTTATAGAGTCGTAATCCAGCAGACAGAACACCGTCACTGTAAGTCTGGCGGTCCAGGCCCTTAGTTTATGACTTTCGGTACTCACAAAGGTAAGTTACGAGTAGTATCTTTCTGCCCGCAGTCGGGCTGGAATCTCTGCCCCAAGTAAGGGGATTTCACTCTGCAACTGGTGTGTAGTCTTTACTACAATATAATTATATTAATTATTATATATATTTGCTACATGTTTTATAATATACTATATACTAGCAGCCCGTCCCGACCTTGCCCAGGAGCAATCAGGCTTCCCGGACCCCCGCCCGCCCCGACATTGTGCAGCAGCCCGGCCCCCGCCCGCCCTGACATTGTCAAGCAGCTTGGGCCCCTGCCCGCCCCGTCCCCCGCCTGCCTAGACCCCCGCCTGCCCTGACCCCCGCCTGCCCAGAGCCTTACCTCAGCCGCCGCTCCTCCCCCGCGCTCCTCATTTCACCGCTCCACCGCTCCTCGCCGCTTACCGCTCCTCCCGCCTGTCCGACGGTCCTCACCGCCATTCCGCTGTTCGTCAATTCTCCTCCCCCACGCCATGTCCGCCGCTCCTCTTCCCCTCCTGCACGCCGCTCCTCCCCGCGCTCCTGATGTCACCGCGCAGGTCGCGACCGGCGCTACTTGCAAGGGACTACTTTTTTTTTATCGTCAATTTTTTAAATAACGGATATTTTTATTTATTTATATAGCCTATGTCCATCTGCACACCCTGACAATTACAATGATGTATCGGGTGTGTGGATTGGTGCTGTGGTTCCCGAGTTTACCCGCCTCAAAGGTGTAAAGTTCTTCCTTTATTATAGTAGTATAGATTATTAGTATATCATATAAATATATTAATATTATATAATTATATTATATTTCACTACAATTTGATATTTAAATTTCTGTTTAAATTTATCATTTTTTATTATTATTTAAATCCTTTAAATTATTTAAAACAAATCTGACTTAATTAAAACAATATACATTAATATAAAATATATGAACATATTAATTATAAATAGTATTAATATCCAATCCTTATATTAATTATTATATTATACAAGTATACGTTTTGATGCCTCTTTACTCATGTCTTAAATTATATTACGTATCCGCTTTAGTAAATTGTATAATCCACAGGCCCAGAGGTATACTCAAATGGTGGGGTCAGAGGCTCAGCATTTATAGTTTGGTGCCCTGGTTCTGGAATGTGGGAGAAGTTTTAGAAGGGTCATTTGGAATGCACACATTATCCTTTCTCTGCCCAGGCTCTAGACACACTTCAAGGGGGTCAGCAGCTTTTGTGTGGGGACAAACGCAGCCTTATTCAGGTGCAAGTATTAGCTCCTTTAATCCCTGTAGATCAGGATGGTCCATGATCCTGGTGATGTGTCATCAGGAAGTGAATTTCACACCTTAGCTCCCTTTGTCCATGACTGTCTAGAGAGAATGCAAAAAGTCCAGCTCTCACCCCACCCAGACATGTATTGGAGGCATGCAGAGGCACTTAGGGCTTATTAAAGCAGAAAAATGCCAACTTTCTAAAAGTTGAAAACACGAAAAGGGGGACCTGGCTCAGTTTTGTCATATGCTCCTATTACTTTAGAGCAACAAACAGACTGCTACCTTTTCTCTTCAAATGTAATTTTTATTAAACCATTCCTTTTTTCGATTTTCACAGTTTTTTTAATCCAAAAAGTTCAAATGCATACAAAATAAGGAGACACTCTTTTTTTAAATGACATAACAACAATACTTTTAACAATTCACAATGGGCGACGATCATAAGTGCACAAAATCACCTTGTACAATGATTATACACAAAACAACATTTAACATTTGCATCATAACGCAAAAACGACTGAAACAGTCTTGTCATTATCTTGTTTTTAGACAAAACATGTGCCTGACACAGGGAAATACTTTAGGTATACATGTAGGGAATAATATTCATACCAAATCCCGCGCATAATACAACATAATTATTCCACTTCCTCTGTGTCACAAACTGCCCACGTATTTCAAGTCCCAGGCCACTGGTACTGGGACTCTCTTCAGGGCTTTCTGTTAATGGATGTCAGCATTTTCTAAATAAAAAAATGATGCAAACAATGCACCCACATTATTGTAGCCTCTCTCATACTCCAACCACATTATACACTTACAGTCATTATGTACCTTATGCCCAAAAGGTGCTACAAATCTGCTTGTATTTTCCGAGGAGCCCGTACCTGAACTCAAAGCCAATTTCAGAACACTACAGAGTGCCTCGTGTTTACTGCCAGTATTAGTTTCTACAAAATATCAAAGAGTAAACCCGGTTCTAATCGTGACCATTACGATTATATTAAGGGTATGTTGGTCAAGTGTAAAAATGGCAAAAATTGTACCTTAAATCTGTAACAAGTCTCTCTCTTGCAGGTGTGTTTTACCACAATGCTGTCTCCCTGAAACAAATAGGGACGTGTTACTTAAACCGGGAGCTTTCCAACAATGTTTAAAAACATGCTGCAAAGAGGCACAAGACGCACTTACTTCTTTTGAATTCCAACACATCCGTCCGTCTCTCACTGATGTGGAGTGCCGCTTCACTGTCAAACGGGCATTCCATTCTTGTTGTGTTTATCGCTAGTGGTATTTTCTTTATAGCAAAGAGTGGTTTCGGGAACGGGCAATCAAGATTTTCCAACAAATGCCAAATATTTAACATAATTTGCCTACGTTTATTGGTATCTCGACCAAAAGTCATGACGGAAACCAATTTATCCAATGGTAATTTCACTCTCTTTTGTAGCAAATCTTCCCGGGGTGTATACCACACTCTCTTCATTTAGTGCGTCAATAGTTTCTTGGGGTATCCTCAAAGGTTTATCTGTTTTTTTAAAACAGCAGCATGCTGTTCATATTCAGATTTTCTTGAACAATTGCGCCGTGTTGTGCAATAATTGACCATAGAGTACATTTTCTTTCAGCTCCTAGGGTGTGCTCTTCTATGATGTAGAATGGTAGGTTTTTGTCAGTGGACTTCCTATGTAATGTAGTCATCAGCCTTTTCTCATTGGTAGGCACCTCCACATCAAGGAACGTCAGACTGGTCTTGTTTATGTTCAGGCTGAATTGTATGTCCTCATGGTGCGTGTTGAGCCAACCATCAAAGGCTTTTAACTCTTCTTCCGACCCACTCCATAGACACCAAATATCATCTATCATTGCGCAACTTTCTCTGAATGGGTTGTTATTGAAAACAAATCGGTCTTCATATTTGGCCATGATGAGGACCGCCATTTCCGGAGCAAAGGGACAGCCCATGGCAGTCCCCTTCACCTGGATGAAAAATGAATCTTCAAACTTAAAATAGTTCTTTTTTAAAGCAACCTCCGCGAGTTGTAAAATGAATTTTGGCGGTACCCTATGGGGACGTGGTCTATCTTTCAAGTACGCCTCTATCACTTGGAGTGCTTTGTCTTGGGGTATCTGTGTATACAACGAGGTTACATCAAGGGAAATGATCCATTGTGAAAGTTCATCAAACTCTTGGCCTTCAAACCTGTTGATAAAATCGGCATTGTCTCTCAAATATGATGGCACCTCCACCATTTCATTTCATTTCAATCTTTATTTCGGCATGAATACCATAAAAGAACAAATACATTAATACAATAAAATATTTCTTTTTAAAATGCACAACATGCTATATAAATACATTCGATTTTCATGTCGATTCTAAAGTTGAGAGTCAAAATATTTAAAACATTCATAATACTTGGTGGGAACAGTTATGGGCAGCAGGAATAGAATTTCATTAATTATCCCTCAAATAATACTAAACGGAAATTTTGGCATATCAACGTTTTACAATTTGTGACCCAACTTTCTTCTTTGGAAAAAGATACTGTGCAAGAATCTGCTTACACTAAATACAATAGGTTGGCTAGTGTTAGACAGAAGAATCCTTAAAGCCTGGGAATATGATCTTACACCTAATGTTAAACATATTGGTTTAATCCATCTTTTTCTAGCCTGGGCATATGCTGGGCAAAAGAAGAGGATATGTAATTCATTTTCTTTTTGATTACATCCACATATGGTACATAATTCATCTTCTACATGATTCTCCGAGTTTACACCACCAGACCAACGAACCAGTGTTGAACCGATTTGAAGATTTCCATATCTGAATTTCAGAAATAGGGTCTTTGCTAAGGGTGGTTCTATTTCATCAAGAAAGGTCTCGAAGAATGGATCATCTTTAAAGGTAAGAAACATCCCACCGCTGCCACCAATTTTATGTTGGACCTGCGCGGGCAAGCCCAGCATAAAGGGGGAAGGTAGCTTGACTCGAGTGGCTAGGCAGGTGAAGGCTATAGTGTTAAGCCAGCTTGGACCCGATAATAACCCCCTGTACACCACACAAAAAGAAGGACACCACACCTTCTGGCCAGGCTCCAACTCCACCGGGTGAGCATTGTGGTCATACCACGCTTTCATCACAGACTGGCTGGCTTCCAAGTTGTCAGAAGCCTGCTTCCACAACTTAGCCATTTGGCTTCGGAAGGCCAGCATGTAGCTCACCACATCCTGGGGGACTTTCCGGGGAGACTTTTCCCAGGAGTCTCGCACCAGGCTGAGAGGTCCACGTACAGGGTGCCCGTACAGAAGCTCGAAGGGGCTGAAACCCACTCCCTTCTGTGGCACTTCCCTGTAGGAAAAGAGCAAACAGGGTAGGAGGACGTCCCATTTCCTCCGCAGGCTTTCGGGTAGACTTCTGATCATACCCTTCAACGTCTTGTTGAATCTCTCCACGAGGCCATTGGCCTGTGGGTGATAAGGAGTGGTGAACCGGTAGGTCACTCCACACTCCTTCCACATTGCCCGCATGTATGCTGACATGAAGTTGGTCCCCCTGTCAGACACAACTTCTTTGGGGAAACCCACTCGGGTAAAGATCCCCATCAGGGCCTTCGCCACCACCGGTGCAGTGATGGTTCTCAGAGGTATAGCCTCTGGATACCTTGTGGCATGATCCACCAGTACCAGGATAAACCTGTGACCGGATGATGTCGGTGGATCAAGGGGCCCAGCAATGTCGATGCCCACCCTTTCAAAGGGGGTGCCAACGACGGGAAGTGGTTCCAGGGGAGCCTTTAGCTTCATCCCTGTTTTCCCACTGGCTTGGCATGACACACACGTCCGACAATATGTGTCGGACGCCACCCTCATCCGAGGCCAATAAAAGTGGGGGACAAGCCGGGCAAAGGTCTTGTCCTGACCCAAGTGTCCTGCCAATGGAATCTCATGAGCCAACTCTAGCAAGAAGGCTCGGTAACACTGTGGGACTACCAGGGCCCGTGACAATCCGTGCACTGGCGCCCTGGGCTCACTGTAGAGGAGACCATCCTCCCAGTAAACACGATAGTTCCCAGACTGGTTACCTGCTGCCTGGGCTTCAGCCTGTTGCCTCAGACCCTCGAGGGTGGGACAATCCCTCTGTCCCTTGCTCAGTTCCTCCCTGGACGGTCCTCCTTCCACTCGCCACTCGGCAGGGATAGGCAGGTCCTCCAACAGAACCATGTCCTCCTCCGCGGACTCCGGGTCCACCTCCTCCGGTGGCCTATCCGTCTCATGGGGCACGGACACCGAGGCAGGCTCCTCCTGTCCTCGAGATGCTCCCTCTTCGGCAGCTGGGTGGGCCATTGTTCCAGGCTCCAACCCACGCGACTTCTCCTTCTGAGCAGCCGCCGACCTGGTACTCACACAGGCCCATTCAGGTGTACCCAGCATCTCAGAATGAGTCCGGTATTCCACCTCCTTCCAAGCATTGTGCTCCATATCATTGCCCAGCAAACAATCGACTGGCACGGCGGGGCTTACGGCAACTCGAAGTGAACCTGCAACCCCTCCCCACTCAAAGGGAACCTCGGCCACAGGATAGTGGCTCGTTCGGCCGTCAGCCATCGCGGCCGGATGAAGTACGCCTGGAATCACCTGCTCTGAGGATACCAGATGACTCCTAACTATAGTCACACTGGCTCCTGTATCTCTCAGAGCCTCCCCTCTATGGCCATTGATGGTGACCCATTGCCCATACTTGGCAGTATTCGCGGGCACCTGGATCTTTGGAACCATCTCCCGATTACCCAGGGACACTAAGGTGACTCCCGCCCACTCCCTTCCCTTACTCAAGGACATCTCCTCCCCAAGCGCTGCACTAGCGACTCCCGGGGCCTTTCCTCCAGTGGGAGGGGGTGGTCTCTTTGGGCATTTCACGTCTCCCTTATAATGTCCAATACCACCGCACTCAAAGCAATGGACAACCCTTGGCTGCTGACTCTGGCCAGGATTAGGGTTCTTCTGCGGGTTAGCCTTAGAGTTGGAGAAGGTGTTTTTCCCCTTAAAGCTATTTTGGGGGCCTTTGGAGAACTCCTGCTTCTTGTTATCTCCCCCCTCTTTCCTCTGGGGAGCGCCCTGTCCGGACTTCTGAGTTTCTCCTCCCGTCCCCCTCGTGGACACTCTGGTACTTACCCAGACGTCCGCCTCCTCAGCAAGCTTACGGGGGCAAGTAAGTTTGCTGTCTACCAGGTGTTGCCTCAGCTCGGGAAGACATTTCTCGAGTAGATGTTCCTTGAGTATCAAGTCATACAACCCGTGATAGTCCTCCACCTCACTACCTTGGACCCACCCTTCCAGGGCTTTCTTGGCATAATCCAGGAAGTCAACCCAATTTTGTGAGCTCAGCTTGTGGCTGCCCCTGAACCTTTGCCGGTATTTCTCGGGGGTCAACCCAAACTTCCTGATGAGCGCCACCTTCATGGCGGGGTAATTTACCTGTTCCTCCCGGTCGAGGGCCAATAAGGCATCCCTACCTGTCGGAGGCATGTACCGGTACAATCCACCACCCCAATGCTTCTCATGGATCCCATGGGCTCTTAAGGAGACCTCATAGGCTGTCAGCCATTTAGCAATGTCGTCTCCAGCAGTGTAGCTGGCGACCACGTCCTTAGGTAAATGAGGTCTGGGCTCCCTGGCAAATTCCTGAGACTCGACACCCTCCGGAGTGTTGTTACGGGACTTGAGGTCAAGTTCCTTTAGCCTGAACTCGTGTTCCATCCTCCTCCCTTCCAGCTCCAACCTAGCCAACTCTAACCTCAGATGTCTTTCTTCCCTCCTGTCGGCCAATTCAGTTTCAGACAACCCTCTAGAGGATACACTGCTGCCCTCCCGTGAAGTTTCCTTGGGGCTAATTGACATTTCACCCACCCCCGGGGGACCTGCAGTCACTACCTCAACAACAGTATCTCTGTCAAATTCCTCCTCCTCCACCGTTCCCTCCATGTGTGCCTCCACCCAGGCTCGCAGACTAGTACGGAGCTCCTCTCTTTTGGCCCCTCGCCTGACGAACACACCCCTTTCCTGACAGAAATCCTTGAGTTGCGCCACAGTATAGGTCTCCAACTCTGACATATTGAATTCCATCTCGTCAGCGAAAAGTGTGGACCACTACCACGAAGTAGGTTGTAAGGTAAGGACAACTGAGGGTCACTTCCACCCACCACCAGACAAGAATTTAGAAAAAACAAAACGATAAATTAGAGGGCCGCTGGGAGAAAACTCCGGGTGTGTACCTGTGGGGCACACTGAATTATTATGGGGTTCACAACAAGCACGGCTCGCAATCCCACCGCTGCCACCAATTTTATGTTGGACCTGCGCGGGCAAGCCCAGCATAAAGGGGGAAGGTAGCTTGACTCGAGTGGCTAGGCAGGTGAAGGCTATAGTGTTAAGCCAGCTTGGACCCGATAATAACCCCCTGTACACCACACAAAAAGAAGGACACCACACCACTGTTATGGAAAAATACGATTCATTTATATAAAAGTTCTCTGGGTTTGTAGCAAATTCACTTAGGGTTTCACAGTTACATTTCTGGTAAGCATTTGTTCAATGGAATACTGGTTTCTCATAAATAAATAAATAGTTGGACTCTAAGGAATAAATACACTGGATAAATAGCAGATATGAATACAGTAGAATAAATATTAATTTAGCAATGACTGGAATAAATAGAATAAATAATATCAATGACCAGAATAAATATCACAATAAATATCAGCAATGTCTAGCACAATAATGACTGGACTAAATATCACTTTAGTTATCACCAATGACTGGTATCGCTGCCACCAATTAATCACTTTTAAATACAGTCACTTTTCCAGTGTGGAGAAAGGAGAGATTACTCTTACAGTTAGTTGGACAGCCCGACAGGCTTTCAGGCTTCTCGGGATACAGAACTACTTTTGGGACTCTTTTGTAACCGCTCGATGCACACGCGTGTATCTAGAAAGCAAGGAAATACATTTAGCAGCTCATTCACACTCGGCTGCCACCGGGAGAGGACCTATACTTGGCGCTGGGGGTCAATATTCGCCTACAGGGCTGGTTCACCCTCAGAACCCTGGCGGCACCAGTTCAGAGTCTTAAGACGACGAACGGGCTGCCGGGGAGGTCGCAAAAACTCCACAGTTCAGTCAAAATAATGCCGCTGTTTAGCTCTCACACACCGCAGTCTTTTAGCGGAACACACGGCCCACCTCACATCAGCTGTAGCGGACGATGCAGTCAAGCACAGTACTTCTCTAGCCAGCAACGGGGCTCGCAGGGGCTCCACAGACCTCCCTCCGACTTCCTTCTTCGGGGTGGTTCCCGCCCACAGCTTCAGCTCCCGGGTCAACAAGGAGGGGCTGACTCGCTAGTCCCGCCCAATGCAGGCTGGCCTTCCCCGCCCCGGCGCACCACCTCACCTTCGGTCCACGCAGGAGGCGCTCTTCGCAGATGGGGCTCGGAGACGTCCGAGCTCCTCGCGGTAGGCGCTATTCACGAAGGGGGCACTTCAGGGGGGATCACGATCGCGGCGACGTCACTCTCGCCTAGCGACTCGCTTCCACAGCCGCTTCAGCCACCGGGGGGGGCGGAGAGGCACTCGAACTTGGCCACAGTCTTTTGGGGAATTCAAGGCGGTCGCTGGGCAGGCGCTACAGGCGCTAGGTCACCGCCCACGCTGTTGACTGGAACGCCAGTCACATCCAACGCCAGCAACCTTAGCTGCACTATTGCCTTTGTCACCAGCTGCCTTAGGGGTCAACAGGGCAGGTGTCAATCTGGTGTCAGTCTAGAACTCCTTCCTTGTCAAGGTCAAATCAGGAATCAGGAATGATCTTCATCTAACATGGCCGCCAGGGACTGGACCTTATATAGCCAGTGCCCTGGGGTGCTAGCACGAGCCAGAAGGTTCTAGAACCTTCTCTGGGTAGGCCCATGACATGGCACTTTTGAGGTACTTTCTGGTCCTTCAGAGCCACCATCCTGGGGTTCTGGAGCAGCCATTTTGTGTTCCTGAAGAAACTAAAGGAATTCCTGTCAGGAATGCGCGCCAAGCAAAAGGGCGCCAAAACCTCAAAAGGCCAAAGTTCATGTAGGCTCCAATGGGAGTCACTCACATGAGGGAAATATGTGTCCACCATTTTAAGTTTGAACACACACACAGGTTGTCAACCTCAGTTTCCAGGCTCACAGGTTTCGCCAGGTGCCTTGTACATAGGTGCCAGAAACCTCGTGAGTAACTGAGTGTCAAGGAACATCTAGCCCCATGAGACAATCACACAAAAAGTCCTGGTAGACAAAAATAAAAAGCGACAAATTTTTGGAGGTACAGGGGAACAAAATAAATCATAGTGGTGAGGGGACTCTCAGGAGCAGACGGGTCCAACACCTTGTTACAAGTGACCCACTAGAAGAAGCGTTTTTGATCATGTCCGTAATATACGACCAAAAGCACTTTTTTACCATAGTCTTTGAATGAGGTGGAAGTAAATCAGGATGTTCCCAGTAATGCGACAGACCTAGTAGGGTAAACCAGAATTTAATATGTTTAAACCAGGGTATCACCTTGAAGCTATCAAGCTCCATGATTTCTATTAACCCATCCTTGTATACTTGCAGCTCAGGTACACGCCACAGCCTGATCCATAACAATAAAGGACGCAGAATGATATGGTGGTCCGTTCTACGGAAATTTAGATCGAGCTGAAGTGGGACCAACGGAGTACTTCTAGGGACTCTGACCAGACTTCTCAAGAAGTTATTGTCCAAGACCCTAAAGGTATCTTTAGACCCTGGGCCCCAAATTTCTGAGCCGTATAGCACTGCAGGTTGAACCTTAAATTTAAAAAGTTCAACTGCAGGAGATACGGCCTTACTTGTACTTTGGCCTTGCTCTCTAAGAATGGGTTTTATGTTCTGGCTAAACATCATCTTACATTTTTCCAGTTGGGCTTTCCAGGTAAAACTGGAGTCCAGGGTTGCCCCTAGATATCTAAAGTGTGGAACTGATTCCAATTTTAATCCATTTAAAGTTAGACAGCCCTTGTCAGTTTTAGTTGGATTTAGGACCATACATTTTGTCTTTTTCCCATTTATCTCCAATCCTTTCTTAATGCAGTAATCATTAAAGGAGTTTAAAAGAGCTTGGAGACCTTTTTTTGTCTGGGAAATCAAAATAGTATCGTCCGCAAACAATAGGGAAGTAACTTTTTCGCCATTCAACTTAGGAGAGTCGTTTTTACATCCCTCCAAGTATAAAGGGATGTCATTCACAAATAGCGAAAACAGTGTGGGGGCCAATACACACCCCTGGCGCACACCACGTTCGATCGGGATTTTGGGGGTTAATTCACCTTTAGGGCCCCATCGTACTCTGGCAAAATTGCCTCTATGGAGTTCTTTTATTTGCGCTACCAGGGTGGGTGGCATCCCTACTAAACTTAATGTTTCCCACAATAAGTTACGTGGGACTAAATCGAACGCCGCCCTTAAGTCGACGAACGCGACATATAGTTGGCCCTTTTTAATCTTGATATACTTCCAATAAAGGCAACAAAAGCGGAAAATTTGATCAATGGTACTGACTTTGGATCTGAATCCCGCTTAGTATCTAGACAAAATTGCCTTTTCGTCCAGCCAATCATTGACGCGAAATAGGATATGTCTTGCATGGATTTTTTGTAATATATCCATAAGGCTTATTGGGCGATAATTTGAGGGGTCCATCCTGTCACCTTTCTTATATATTAGAACAATTTCGGCCCCCTTCCAGCTCTCTGGGAAGTCTAGATTCCGGGATAGCTCGTTACACAGATGGTTAATGTAGGGAGCCCAAATTTTTAATTCGTGCTTGTACACGAATTGTAATAATTGACCATAGAGTACATTTTCTTTCAGCTCCTAGGGTGTGCTCTTCTATGATGTAGAATGGTAGGTTTTTGTCAGTGGACTTCCTATGTAATGTAGTCATCAGCCTTTTCTCATTGGTAGGCACCTCCACATCAAGGAACATCAGACTGGTCTTGTTTATGTTCAGGCTGAATTGCATGTCCTCATGGTTTGTTGAGCCAACCATCAAAGGCTTTTAACTCTTCTTCCGACCCACTCCATAGACACCAAATATCATCTATCATTGCGCAACTTTCTCTGAATGGGTTGTTATTGAAAACAAATCGGTCTTCATATTTGGCCATGATGAGGACCGCCATTTCCGGAGCAAAGGGACAGCCCATGGCAGTCCCCTTCACCTGGATGAAAAATGAATCTTCAAACTTAAAATAGTTCTTTTTTAAAGCAACCTCCGCGAGTTGTAAAATGAATTTTGGCGGTACCCTATGGGGACGTGGTCTATCTTTCAAGTACGCCTCTATCACTTGGAGTGCTTTGTCTTGGGGTATCTGTGTATACAACGAGGTTACATCAAGGGAAATGATCCATTGTGAAAGTTCATCAAACTCTTGGCCTTCAAACCTGTTGATAAAATCGGCATTGTCTCTCAAATATGATGGCACCTCCACCAAAAATGGCTCCAGGAAAAAGTCAACATATTTTGAAATTGGCTCCAACAGGGAATCACTAACTGAGACTATTGGTTTTCCGCGTTGGTCTTCCAGCCTCTATGTATTTTGGTCAAAAAGTATATTACCGGGATCCTTGGAAACTTTTTGGATAAATAGTCGAATTCTTTGGGTCCCAAAAATCAGCGATACAGTCCTGCCTTTAATATTCCTGAAATGCCTCTTTCTGTTGTTCTGCAGTACTTAGCGTAACTAAGGAAAATGGAGAGGGAGTTGATATCAAGTTTTGAATATGTGCTTCCGAAAAACATAGTGTCTCCTTCTCAGACATTGTCTCACAGGCAAACTTGTATTAAATTAAGCAATCTCTTATTGCTAGTTCAGCACCTTGCTTGTCTCTAATAACAAATATTCTCTGACGGCTGTCTTAGAAATTTGTAACAGTGATGACCTTCACAGATGACGTTGAACTATGAAGACTCACTACTCTTTCTTTACTGATCATTACGAGTTTGGCTAATGTTTACTAGGTTTAACTATATATAGGGATAGTTTTCCATACAGCAACCTTATATATTTGATCACAGTGCGATTCTTTGATCAATTGATCTGTTTATGCTGCTAGCACATTAATTACTGTGTTATTAAGTATTCATGTTTTATATCTGTTTGCAATAAGTGCAATATGTGTCCTGTGCCTTAGACCGTTGAAACAATTTTATTGTCACATCTTTTTAAATTGACATTCTTGTCTGTGAAGGTGTACATTATTAGATGTGCTGTGATAACTACGTCATCTTCCGGAATCAGAAATGTTTTTACTATGAACTGGTGCCTTATGTATTTTTTTGATGTATCAATGAAACAGAGTGTTCCCTTGAACAAATTAAATGAAAAAGGCCAGAAGGTCAGGAAAGAAATATAACTAAAATCAGGTTTGTATAAAGAATTCTTACACTTTATTGAAAATACAAAATATTATTTAAAAGAAGAGTGGACCAGAGGGAACCACTCAGCACAGATAAAACAATAAAATGTTGTTAAAAAAACATTCAATATTGGCCAGCAAGATTGAAACACAAAGACAGAAAAAACTGTAAGACAAAAAATCTGTACAATACTGGTTGTATATTCGGACTCGGGTTGGAACACCTACGCTCAGTGCACCATAATTTTGTATATCAGCAATAGATGTCGAGATAATGAGTTATACTGTGTGAAGCGTCGACGCTTTCGGTGGTTTTCCAAAATTATGTCCACCTTTATCAGGACTAGGCGTGGGCGGAAAATCCGTTCCGCTCGCGGATTTTGCGGATTTTCGGGAAATCCGCAATCCGCGAGATTTGCGAATTTCCCGCAAAATCCGCAAATCCGCGAGCAGCGGATTTTGCTCGCACTGCTCGCACTGTTCGCGTGAGTTCGCGCCCCGCGAATAAGTGCAAAATTGCAGAAATACGATTTTAGCAAAACTGAAAGTAACTACTTACCAGGTTCAAAAGTTCAGGCTCATCATTAGTAGCCATTTCCTGGAGTGCTTCCTGAGGGGCCCCTCCAGAGTTCAGTTGCCAGTTGAAACTAGTATGTGACCCTGCACTGAACCTCAGAATAGTTACACATATGCCACAAAGGTCCTGAATTACAGCTAAGGGAGACAAGCAGGAGCCAGGCTGGAAGTTAAAATCCATTAATCAGCCCCTAATTCATTATTGTCAGTTGGGGCAGGGCAGGTGTTGTAACTAATTTGGCAACAATGAAAGCACTTAGCAAGTGCAAAAGATCACTAATCAGGGCGCACTAAGGAAGCAGGTGCCAGCTAAAAAAATATTCTGTGACACATGAATCAGCCCCAAATTAATTCAGGTCACTTGAGGCAGGGAAGGTGTGCTTTGCTTTGCCGAAAATAATGTACACTGGACAACCAGAGGGTGTGGTGATGAAACAGAGGGTGGCATGGGTGGGCCAGAGGGTGGCATGAGTAGTCAGAGAGTGGCAGTGGTGACAGAGAGTGGCAGTGATGAAGAAGAGTGTCCCAAACAGGCTGGACACGTAGAAACAACAAGTTCGCGAAACTTGCGACCCGACAGGTAAGTTCGCAATTTGCGAAAGTGTACAAAACCCTCGCGAACTGGCAGAAACACGGGCGAACACCAAAAAAAAAAAAATCCGCAAATTCGCGGGAATTCGCGGATTTTGCGGATTGCGAATCCGCAAATCCGCAAAATTCGCGAACGCGAGATCCGCAAAATTCGCTCATGCTTAATCAGGACACCGTTTGGTTTCTGTCAGGGTATAGGGGTCAATAAAATTGCCCTAGAGAAATGAACATACAATAAAATTTGATAAATACATGATGATTTGCAATTGTCATTAGTAGCAATAATGTCTCTTGAACCTGTGACAATACTTTTTTGTGGTACAAAAAAATACATATATGCAGACTTTTCTGGTATATTACCGTAGGGTAAAACATATAGCATATAGATACATCAATTATTTTACTGCTTGCTCAGAAATGCTTTAAACAATTACATTGTGTTTTTCTGTATAAACTCAGGGCTTGCCAAAAACATGTGGCACCAATGTTCATTTCACCGTTCGTAGAATACCACTTAACCACTTCAAAATGGCCAACGCATTCACATAGTCTCCACTTAACAAACGGCCTGCAGTCAGCATGCTGCAAGCTCATTTTCACTTCCGGGTGATGGCCTTCAAAAACAGGATTCTCCTAAGCATACCACATTCCGGCTTATGCTGATACTGATGATCGTTCCTCCCAAAGCGCTGTCTGCAAATATCGACCTATGTAAGTACGGCGATGCGCTTTCTTGCTGTCCCCTCGCTGTCCCTGCTATACCCCTGTGATAGTTACCTTGGTTCACTTTCGAGAGCCCTTTGAAGAATATGTAATTAATTTAGATATACTACTTGTTTTACTCTGAAGTCTAGCACTGATAAGATTTTGTGTGTCCAGATTTAAGCGTTTCTTAGTTAAAAATACTAGAGCCAATATCACGACTGAATATTTAACTAGCCTTTCTCCATCTTTTATTACTCCCTCATGATTTCTAAAATAACAATGAATCTCTTGGATGTCATGATATAATTTATATTGAAACAACGCCATGTTAGAATAGCTACCTAGTTAGTGAAATTTGTGCATTCGCACACAATTATCTTAGCTGGGCCCTGTAGCAATTCAGTCGAGGGGCAAATACCTTCGATCATTATTATTATCGCTTTACGGCCTTAAAATGTCATTTTCTGTCTGTTTTCAGACTGAGTACATAGTCCATTTCAAATCAAGTGTCTATACACCCAGCACCTTTGATTTTAAGTATTTTTCTTACTTTGCTCAGTCTATATTCATTTAAAGGGGTATAATACTGCCTTGTCTTAACCTCCCCTTTTCCAGAAGCAACCAATTGGTGAATTTGGGGTCTTCATTTAGTGGACCAACCATATACATTTCAGACGCTCTGACAGACGATACCTATTTCAGGTAGGAGGAGTAGTTCTAGATTTACATTCATCTAGACATTGACAAATAAATGATAATAATAGATAGGCTCACTTGCCCCATTTTTTCCTCTCTCCTTTTTAAGGAAACATATTTTCGGTATCCAAGTCTGCTTATTGTTCCTCTGGCCCGCACTTCTCAGTAAGCATATTTTCCCTCTATGCACTCATGGTGTAGTGAACATTGGTGTTTTCAAATCCGATATGAGTGGTGCCGGTGTCACACAAACTTTTCTTGTGATCATTAATGTTTTGTATTCACATGTGCACATTAAATTCAGTGGCCATGAAAATCCTCAAGTATAACAACTATTTTTAATTACATGTATTCTGTGATCAAACAAGAGTAATTACTTTAATCAATGCACAATTTTGACAGAATTTTTGTAAATGTCATAATTTTCAATCACATCATTTTGATGTGAAGCACACGGTTTTCTGTTTAAATTGTTAGGGTTATTGTCTGCCGACATAGAATTTTTTTTGCAATTGAAGTAATTTCAATATATTGTTTTTACTTAGGGGGCAACCTCTGGGCATAAATATTAGTCCTGATGATGGTCTTATAGACAACAGCACTCAAGACCGAAACGTCGACCAAATCATCATCTCCAAAGCTAATCATCGCTTCAAGAGTATACCTTCGTTCACGAATGGACTCGGTTACACTATACCAAAGAAAGGAGTTGATGAACTGTTATGTACTGATTTGTTGATTTGCGCATACATCTGTGCATAATTTGCTTTGCTCACATTTATTTGCTTTTGATTCCCTTGGAAATGATTTCTTGATTAATTCAATATAAATACCTTTTCAGATATAATTAGCAAACTAGAGGCGGTGGAGATTTGTCGCAAGATTTGACCAAAGGCATTTTTTTCTGGAAAGGACTATATTAATACAAAAATGATATCTCGAATAAATAAAATGTATTCCACCAATGCAGAATGTTCCAAAGTAAATGATGGCTTATGAACAGGTGGTTCTGTCTGGAATCAGCAAGTTGGAGATGAAGAAAGCATTCATTAAACACAATATTACTACACAGCAGCAGATGGCCATTAATAATCTGAAACAAGACACGCCTGTAGTGATAAAATCCGCTGTTAAGGACAGGGCCTTAGTGATTTGGCCCTGGGAAATGTATATAACAGAAGGCAGGAACCAGGCATACAATCAGGAATGGTACTGAAAGGTCAAAGACGATCCAACAAGATCTACAAATAATTAATTTCAGGAATATTAAAGGCGGGCCTGGATGGGGGATTTTTGGGACCCAAATAATTTGACTATTTATCCCGAAAGTTTCTCAGGATCCCGGTAATCTACTTTGTGCCCAAAATTCATAAGAGGCTAGATGACCCACCCGGAAGACCAATAGTCTCGGGGAGTGATTCGCTGTTGGAGCCAATTTCAAAATATTTCGACTTTTTCATGAAGCCATTTTTGGTGGCGGTGCCATCCTATTTGAGAGACACCGCCAATTTTATCAACAGGGTTGAAGGCCAAGAGTTTGATGAACTTCACAATGGATGGTTTCCCTTGCTGTAACCTTGTTGTATAGACAGATACCCCAGGACAAAGCGCTCCAAGTGATAGAGGCGTACTTGGAAGATAGACCATGTCCCCATAGGGTACCAACAACATTAATTTTACAACTCACGGAGGTTGCTTTAAAAAAGAACTATTTTAAGTTTGAAGATTCATTTTTCATCCAGGTGAAAGGGACCACCATGGGCTGTCCCTTTGCTCCAGAAATAGCGGCCCCCTTCATGGCCAAATATGATGACAGATTCATCTTCAATAACAACCCTTTCAGAGAAAAAATTGTGCAATGGTTGCGCTAAATAGATGATATTTGGTGTCTATGGAGTGAGTCGGAAGAAGAATTAGAAACCTTTTATGGTTGGCTCAACATGCACCATGAGGACATAAAATTCAGCCTGAACATAAGCAAGACCAGTCTGACGTTCCTTGATGTGGAGGTGTCTCCCAATGAGAAAAGGCTGACGACTACAATACATAGGAAGTCCACGGAAAAAAATACCATTCTACATCATAGAAGTGCTCACCCTAGGAGCATGAAAGAAAATTTACTGTATGGTCAAATATTGCGCATACGGCGCAATTGCTTGAGGGGCCTGACACATGCACGTTAATGCTGGTTAACAGTGTTAAAAGTGCCCAGAGGCCTAAGCCCACCAAAACAGAACAACATCAAAGAGGGGTAAAGCAGGCAAAACATTTAAAGGAAGACCACCCCAAGGCTCATAGGTCTAAAAGAGTGGATTTAGATTACTGTTGTCCTTCGGTTGGCTGTGTTAACAGATTTACTCTATGTAAGTAGTACTTATACTTGCACTTTACACTAATGATACAATAGTGTTTGACACAGGCTGCGAGTCGCTTTCGTTTTGAGGAGCAGGCAGCTTTCCTGACTAGGTGATGCCACCAACAAGGTTATAGTGCACCTTTGTAAGTGGTTAGCAAGTGATTCATGTTACGTGATTAGGTTTTTTGACATGTTCTCACGATATAATCTCAAGAGTGAGGTGGATTCTCATTGAATTTATTAGGTAATTTTCATTTTCATACGTTGGGTACACTGGTCCTGTGGACTGATCCACATCATGAATATTGGCGGCATGCTTCATATTTTCTTTTGTTTTTACGTTATTGTAAATATTTATATTATGTCCTGTTTGTAGGTTCTATTTTAAATGTTAGGGGTTTAAAATGTATTTTTCATACCGCCACACTGCCCTGAAGATGGTCGCAAGTACCTTTTAGAAATCGGGAGACTGAAACTTCAATGGATCAACTGTCACATTTGTCAAGAGGTGGACCTGCCTTTTTGAGGACCTAATACAAGGAATTAACTTAAATTAATTACAGATGAAAAGTTGGATGGCTTCCCTATATGTCGCAGCTCACTTTATGAGGAACTTCAAAATAATGTGATTACTGATCGGCAGGAAGCTTGTGTGTTTGACCCTGTGTGCATATATTTACTGTTGTGAAAAAACACGCCTAATATTGATAAGATATTTATATATATTTTATTATCTATTGTGTTTTGAATAAAATTCTCTACGGAATTAGATTGTATATTAACACCAAATTCCATAGAAGTAAATAACTCAGTTTATATGATTTTCCTCCTTCAGGGATATTTGTGTGTATATATTTATATTTCTCTCCAGTATAAAACACTTGGGGGCAGATTTACAATAACTGGTGCATCCCCAGAGATGTGCCAGTTATTGTGCGCCGCAGCTCCGCCACCCATGGTGCGCCGCATTTACAATGCGGCGCACCACGGGACAAAAACGGTACAGATGAGTGACGCACCTGTGCCGTAAAGGCGGCGCATTGCTGGAGTTGCGTCGCAAGCGCGACGCAGCTCCAGCAATGCTCTGAGGGGCCTTATCTGTCCAATGCTGCGTCAAGCCTTACGCCTGCTTCAAGCAGGCGCAGGGCTTTGACGCAGCATTGGCCTAAAAGTGACTGAGTGAAATCTTGTAGATTTCACTCAGCCACTTTTAGGAGGCGTTCCTGCAGAGGAACGCCCCCCCCCCCCCCCCCCCCTGCTCCGGAATGCCTCCTTTTGGCGCAGGGCTTTACAACGTGACGCATCTCCCAGATGCGTCACGTTGTAAATACCCCGCACCATGGCGCATCTTTTGCGCCACCACTGTGTCACAAAAGTGACGCAGCGGTGGCGTAAAAGATGCGCAAAGGGTTTGTAAATCTGCCCCTTGAATCTTGCAATGTATCAACCCCTGCACTGACATTTGAAGTACTTATCGCTTGACAGTGCATGCACTGTGCATGTACTGTGTCACTGTCTCATTTACAAGTAACATCCAACATACACAGGGAAGCAATTTAAACTTGGGTAGTCAGGTCATTGACAGACTTAGAAGGCAGAGCCCATGTACTCAGGCATTCTGGCAGAGGTCTTCCTATGTACTGAGAAATCCACATTTTCCCTTCCCATGTCCGTAAAGACAAAGTGGTTGCTGGAAGGTGACCTCGACGACATCCGTCATGCTGGCCATGATGTCTGTTCTGTGGGGGTGCTCTTCAGGTGAATGCAGTGGACAGTACTTTCTAACCCGATATTGAATGGGTCACAAACATGCATTGAATAAAATAATGATTGAGTGTAATATCTTTATCAATTGCTTTTTTACAGTTGTAAGTTGTTGGTTTTATATAAAATATGTTTTATATGATTTGCATAATATGTAACAATATTTTATGGTATCGAATATATACTGGTGTAGTACGTATAAAAAGGGGGTTCTCTCAGGGGTGTTCTCAAATTGTAACTACAAGTAACAGAATGTGTTTATTGCTTGCACTGTTTGACAGTAGCTGCTCGTAAGTGGTGATAAGAATGTATCTTGATGTGAGTGACTTCAGTGATGATTTTCTCTATTAAACGGTATTTGTTATGCTTCTTGTCGATGGTTTACGCATAGCATAATTCAGATATATTTATTGCGTGGTACTGCTTCGATTCAGGTAAGATATATAGAAGGTATCTGTCCAAGTGGTGTTTAGCTTTGAGTCTGAAGACAGGGACCTGGGACGCCAACTGATGTTTCTTAGAAAATGTTTATTCAACTCACGTAGTACAGAAGCCGTAGAGCCTGTGCGTAGCTAGATCCTCAAATAATCGATTCCCTTCTCTGGCCAATTAGCGACCAGCCTAAGTGTTAATTAGTGGAAGTAACCGCTCACTTAAATGAATGCGCTCTTTACGCTTCTTTCGAATTCTTGGCACTTTAGAAAAAAATCCCCGACAAATCCAGAAACCTGCAGTCTAAGGCATCCTGGAACATTCACCTTGGACATTTTGATTAAATGCCGCCCTATTCCTTAAGGATCCGAGATTGAATAGTGATTTATTGTACAGTGCGCTTTCAACCTAGGTAGAATCTATACATAATTGCCTTAATAGGCATTGAAAATGAAGACCGGTAAATCCGTGTTTTGTTCAAACGATGAGGCTCCTAAAACTATTTGTATTATTGCACTTTTTGTCAGTTCTGTGAATAAAATACCAGTAAAAGCTAAAGATACCGTATGTGTTGTGCTCCCCACTGACTCTTTCCTCTGACGAGTGCGCCTGGTTTTTCAAAGTCCAGCCATTCAACGTCTGCAGAAATTAGTGGTTAAAGAAAAAGACCCAAGTCTGGAGACCACACTGCAGTGTTTTCAAGACACGACAAACACTCTCATTGTAAAATTCAGTGAAATGGCTACAGGGCAGCACACGGATTGAAAACAGCAGAGGCAGATTTGGGATGTCAGGGCAGGAGCAATTGCTCGTGGGAAGGATGTTCTTTAACGATTCAGCGTGAAAAAGTCCTGACAAGCATTTCTTTTACTATTACACCAAACATATCTCTGAGAAATAATGGCCCAGGAGTATTAAGTAAATAGTTGTTGTACAGTAGCTGAAAGCATACTGCCATGCCCATGCACTTGAGGTCAGCAGCTTGGAAGGCCATTATTTTTGGGCTGTCTTCAAACTACGGTTAAATAAAATATATGATCCTTCCATTTTTAGTTTAATTGTGTGTTTCTAGTGCCGGTTCGTCATTTTTGTAACTCTCTTCCTTGAACACAGAATTTATATTGCATGACAGGTTAAGCTACCTTTTCATTTATTGTTACATTAATTTTAAGAAGAATGCACTTAAAGATAATTGGTGTTAATCACTGGCATTTGCTCAAAGGTGCTAACATACAAAGTGGCGAGCTTAATGCAGCATAATACTCCAAATTCATCAAAGACATTGTCAATGACAACGATGTGCAAAGGGAGGTCGAGAAGACACTTATTAGTGGTATGCCGAAATCATCGTTCTCTTGTCTAAGATGTTATTATTTTAAAATAAAAACTAGTCTGGAGTTTCTAATTTAGAATGATGACTCAACAACTTCCTTGATCCACCCTCCTCCCGAGGTGCCCCCCATGCATGTGCAACCCGGAGTCTGCAAGACGACGTGGATGATTAGAAGGGCCTCATTTATTTTGGTATTCTCACATGCATGCATGCAGGAATGATTCAATCGAAAAACATCCATATGATGCAACACTGCCTTCATCTGACTATGCTGTACAAAAGGGGGTGGTGATGGACGGAGCATCTGAATCAATCAAACACTCACACCCAGTCAAAAGATCTGGGTTAAATCCATCACCGTTCTTTAGCCCACTCTGCCACCCCAGTTCAGACATGGCTATATGCAAATCAGTCTGACCCTGAGCCTCATGGGAACAGTCCAGCCCGAACTGCCAAGCCACGTCTTCCCTGGACCGGTTTCTGGCATTCCAGCCGTCTTCAGCCCGGCTTGCTTGAATCCAGTGACAAAGTGAGCAAGGGACTCACGTCTGAGCATACCCTGCCACACTTGTGGTGGCCAAAAGCAGTACAAAAGGGGGTGGTGATGGACGGAGCATCTGAATCAATCAAACAATCACACAAAAAAACAGCCAGACAGGGAGGGAGGGAGGGATGTGGCAAGGAAGACTATACTCGGAGTAACGAAGATTACCGGTGAGTAATAAAGGCATCAGTCCATCTCTCCTCTCTGGAAGTAAATCTGCTTTCCACATAATCCTACTCAAACCCTCCCCCAACCAAACCTTATTTTAACCTTGCTCTCCTAGTCTCATAACAACCCTCCACTCATATTCGTATGCTCCTGTCCCTATACTCCCTCCCTTCCTCACGTACACCTTGAAGCTGAATCCCTAAATCACTTGACACACTTCTTGACTAACTACTCCTCCTTTATTTTCTTTTTGCACTCTCTACTTCCATGTCACCTTACCTAATTTGCCAAAAATAGCTCCTCCCTAATCTCAAAAACCTAGATCTATCTCTTGAACGCATAGATTCTTCTATCTACAAAACTACTTCCTGACCACCTAAACCCATAATTTCTGGTCTACATTTGTCTACCTCTCCTTTCCTGCCCCTCTCCACCTCTCAGCCTAGAGCATTCTTCTCTGTTCCTTTATATATATGCATCTGATTGTTTCTTTATAACGATGCTCTTCCATTTCTCCAGCCTCCCCAATCGGCTCTTGATGTGCTCCATCAGTACCTCTACACCTCCTTCAGAATAACACTGTCTCATTCTGGTCACCTACTCATAATACACTCGTCTTTTAATTCAGCGCACCATAACAGCTCGCCTACTCACAATTGCATTCTCTGTCCATTCCTAACAATACTCAACCCTACGTCCTCTCTGTCCCATCAGTCTTTATCTACTGCCTCATGTTCGACTTCTGCTAACAGCACAATGCCCAGTTCTGGAATCACGCTCTTTGCCTTCTTTCAGGCTGCTAACCCACTGCTTATCTTCTTTCTCATCTCCCAGGAAACACACTTGAAGATGTGTTACTTCGTCTCCTCCTCTTCCAACTTCAGCCCATCTCGCCACACTTGCTCCTTCTCTCCAAAGCTTCCATGCCAACTTCAGTAGCATATCGCTACTGCAGAGGCTATTTTAACTCCCGCATTCTCACACATCAAGCAACCCAAGACTCGCCTGCCCCACTAATCTGGTTGATTTTTACCTTTTAAAGCTGAACGAGCAATCCCCAAATTCTAAAAGCAATTCTCAAACTGCTTTTATTCTTAAACTTCCTCATGTCTTTCCTATAGCTTCCATCTCATCCACATACCATCCATCCCCCTTTTCAAATTTCAGCCTTTTCTCACCTACCCCAGATGCCTGCTGACCAACACTCATTCAGTAAACAAGAAATAACAAAATCAAATTTGATGTAATCCATCTTGAAACCGGAGTTACTCTTAATTTCCAAACTATTGCTTGGAGATGACACATCACTGCTGCACATGAGACAATGCCACGAAGATATGGAATCTATACAGGTAATGGCTGTGTGAAGGTTGGAAGATATTTAGCTATCAATGTTAAATAATCATTAAAAAGATCGACCGTTGAAGATATACTTTTGACTACCTGTGAATCTCTGCTATTCTGATGCACTTCCACCTCTACTTTTTCATGCACATTCCCAATTTTCTGCTGACCACCAAAGAACAACAGAGTTGTCAGAGTTGCCTTTATTGAAACCATTACAAACATCCCCTTAAATCATAGCAAACTCTGCATACTGGTAACCCGAATATCTGGTTTGACCAGCATTCCCTGCCACAGACAATAACGGACCAACTCTACTCTACCAACCCTCTAGACAGCTATGTTTCACTTCTGTTCGCCTTGTACATATTACCCACATCCACAAAAGCAGGCCAGGAGGGCTAGTATTTTTCTTAAGCGCCGCAAAAAACTGGAATGAACTTCCTCTACACATCAGGTCTGTCACACCACACCACTTCTCAACTTCATCAAGAAAATGAAGACCTGACTGTTGAACTAGGAGCACCACTGGGCCTACATCCTGCTTCAGTGCCTTGATGCCCTCACAGGTGATAATCTGCCCTATGCAAATTCACACAACGTAACATAAAATAATATAATATACCATTGCATAGCATACTATAGAATAGCACATCATAGCACAGCATAGCATAACATAACATAACCATTAAACCCATTCTGAAAGTGCCCAATCTCATTCAGTAAATCACTGGAGCTACACACATAGGGCTGTATTTCGGTGTCAGCCGACCGACATGGAAGCTTTACACTCTGGCCACTGTTTTACAAAGATGGCAGTCGGAGTTTAAACCAGCCAGGCAATCTGACCTGGTTCCCACAGGCTCAAGGAGCTCCTTGGCCAGCCAGAAGGGCCCCATATTCCCTAACAGGCAGCATTTCTGCTGTCGGGATTATGATGTCACTTTCTGACATGGAACTGCTGTCAGAAAGTGTCCTTGGGGGCACCTAAAAGGGCCCCCTTCCCCATGGCCTTCCGGTTGTGACCCTATGATGCCTTCTTTATGTACCTGCACCATGTACCGACCCGTGCAGTGATGTGAAAAAACTTATATTTTCCAACAGAACCTTGTGCTGCGGGCCGTTTCGGCCCGCCGCACAAACTTCCATTAAAAAATGAAGGTATCCTAATTGTGGTGTTGGAACCACTGACCTAAGGTCAGTCGGTTCTACATCCACAGCGATGTCAGTTGGAGGCAACTCATAATGATGCCCATAGTCTCCTACACACACTTCATGATCTTTGTCTCTCCTTGATTCATCATAATTTCAGGAAATACATTTATCACCATGAGTGACTATCACCATCAAGTTCATTCATACCCAAACATTTCCACCATATTGAAATCCACCACCTTTATACATTGGAACATATTTGACTTATTAGAGCTCAGTTTTCATCATTCTGTTCTCTCATCACAAAACCAGCTGCACAATTGGATTGGCAATAGTTCAACAACCCCAACAACCCCTAAATTTCTTAAACCTAAAATCTTTGAGACATTGAGATCAGTGTGACTATGGATTGATAGTGCCTTGGAGGTCTGATAAGCCAGAAAAAATAATTCACATGCTTGTCAAAAGCAAGCAGGAGATGTTTTTTTTCAACTCAGCAAATTAAAAAGAGGCACAAATGGAATTATAAGTAATTATTCCCCAGGCCATTCGGTCATCAAAATAGACATTATCCTACATTTTACGTGTCCTACTCAGAAGGCCTTTCAGTAAATTATGAATACATGACAAATAATAACTCGCAAAATGTGTATTTTTATGTAATATTTTTTCATGTACTTTTGGGTAGAGCAGATGTGGCTACGGTATGGGATGCTTTCATAGCTTCATTAAGAGGGAAGCTTGTAGAACAACTCTATTTAGGAAAGCACAGAAGATAAAATTATAGAACTAGAAAGCAATGTAGACCTAGCTGCAGAACAATTCTTAAAGTCAGAATCAAAGAAATCTATACATACATTGGAAAAAAGTTTACAAGGTCTTAAAGAGGTTTATCTGAAAGAATAACTAGTTGTTTGGTCCACTATCATATGGAAAGAGTGAACATGGTGGAAGGATGGTGGTGTGGGTGTCTTCACCAGAAACTATTCGAATTTATATCAGTGCCTTACATGACCCAAAAACTAGTCAGATTGTGAAAGATGAAAGTGGTAAAAGGAAGATCTTCTTACATAATTCTAAATCAGTTTGTCAAGCCCTAAAATACTTAGTAGAGCATAAGGTTATGGATTTATTTGGATTCAAAGCCAGTACACAACAAAAACGGGGTCAAGAGATGTTGGAACCAATATCTGAAAAAAAATTGCATTAGGCCAAAAAGAGTCAGAGAAAGTGATCAATGAGATATATCAGAGTATTCAAAATGCTTAAAAATGCTAAAGCTAAGATCCTGATGTTAGTGTGGGACAAGGTAGTGAAGCCATCTCACAGCACAAAGTTTAGCACCTTTGGAAATAGCAAGGATATGGGTTACTTCCCACCCTATTCCACTATAAACCCACAACCTGCTTAAATTACAGAAACAATAATTCACATAAAATTCAATACTTAAAAAAAATTACAAAAATAATACATACTTTTAACACATATACTAACACTTACAAAACAAAAAAACACGATATTTTTAACAACTATACTATTACTGTCGATATTACTAACTTCGATATTATGACAAACAATATTTCTTACCTGCATTTTGATATTCTGCACCACTATATTTTTGAAAGTCGATATTTTGCAATATCGATATTTAAAATTCAATATTTTGACTGTTCACCTCCTAGTACAGGTATCTTTAAATAACTGGAGATAAAACAAATCATAATCAAGTCAAAGATCGGTGGACACTGAATAGCATACCCTGTGTTGAACTTTTGTTCGCCACTCGTTGTAGAAGAAGCATCTGTAAATTTTATAATCTCCTGACAATAGATCAACTGGATAATTTACAGATTTACTTATTAAATGGTCTCGCAAATTATCGACACAAATTGACGTTGGTACAATTATTTAATCTATTTATTTGAACAACCGATTTGTGAATATATTCAGGCTGAACGCTCATCCTTCAAAGGTTCATCTAAATATTTAGCATACACCAAACCAACTATTTAATTGGAGTTGTCTGACAAGATCTGAATGTTTTTCAGGGTGATGAGTCAGGTGCCGACACAGTGCATATTTTGTGTTCTTGTAGGGAGATAGTTCATACTGGGAGAGGGTCTTGAGTTGATTTCCAGGGTCATTCGAAGTCCTAACAATCCCTGTGCTCATCTGATTATTTTTGTTACTTCTGGTGTGGTTCCCCCTGAATTGAAATGTATTGTGTTTTGTATGATTATTACCGCTAGGATTTTTATAGCATGGCACTGAATTTAACCTAATCTGCCGCTGGCAGTCAGTTGGTATTAGTAGTTAGAGATGTTAATGGGCTAGAGCTGTCCGTCGCTTTAATGAACCAGGAAAGAAAATACTTATGGCAAATGTGGGCTTGGGGAGTTATGGATGAAACTGTATGATTGTCAGGGGAGTTTTGATCTTATGCTCTTCATTTAGCAAATTGCGTAGGATTTGATTGTGGGCACGCCCCCTTTATTCTGCTTTTCTTTTTTTTTCTTTATAAAGTAGTTGTCAAGTTGCTTATGATTTAAGTGGCTGTCTATTGTGTTTTAAGGTGTTAATACTATATTGATTTCGTTTCCTAGAGATAAGAGAAATCAATTGGTCCACAATCCTATGAAAAGAGTGAACATTTTAGAAGAGTGCTGGTGTGGGTATTTAAAGTAGAAACAAATCGAAATTATATCATTATATCAGTGCCGTATGTGACCCAATAACTAGTCAGATTGTCAAAGATGAAAGTGATAAAAGGAAGATCGTCCATCATTATAAATCACCTTGTTAAGGCTAAGAAAATGTTGTAGAGCATAAGATTAGGGATTGTTTGGGTCAAAGACAATTTACAAGAAGAACAGTATTTGAAAAAGTATTATATGGGGCTCTAAATAGCCTACAAAATGGGAAGGTAAATGATCAGATTTGCACAAATTATTTTAGGGGGACACAATAGAGAATCGTCATATCCCTGGGACTTTTCGCACTATTTATAGAGTGAATAACTTTCAAGATTGAAACACGGGGGGTTCCCATCTATACCTAACTTGCTATAACTTAAGTTGAATACAGATGACTTGATTCTTTATTTAAAAACTGAGAGCAATAATATCAATGCTATCTTGGATTTAATTGAGCTATTTACAAATACAGCAGGTCATAAGATTTATAAGAAGAACACTGAGACAGTCTGATTTTAATGCAAATGCAGAATGCCTGCCACAGGATATTTGATTAACCTTGCTCCCAAGTAAGATATTAGGCATTTTCATTTCTGCAAACCACACTGATATATATAATTTAATATATATCAATATGATAAATAGAATTAAGAGTGTATTCTCCAGATGAAAATTCTTACCTCTTTCAATTATTAGATGAATATATTTGGTCTGACTGTCTAATCGTCATCTCCTTTTGTTCATGAACGTCCCCTATAAATTGAATCAGTATTTTTACGATCTAGTGGAGAAGTGGATATCCAATTTTCTACGGAAACGAACATGTCCTACTCAAACAAACAATATGGAGTTGTAGAAATGCCCAGCCTTGAATTATTTAACTACAATTATTTTTATATAATATAATTATAGTAA
Source organism: Lissotriton vulgaris (assembly GCF_964263255.1). NCBI lineage: Eukaryota > Metazoa > Chordata > Amphibia > Caudata > Salamandridae > Lissotriton > Lissotriton vulgaris. Next base: position 320,731,528 of record NC_141699.1, on the reverse strand, counting down.
TATATAATTAATATTATAATACATATTAATATTAATGATATATCATCATATAAATTATATTATTTCGTTTTAAATAATTTAGGGGATCTCTGATCCCTGGCGGTTGCGGCAGTGCAATGGCCACATCCATGCCACAGTGAGTCTAGTGGTCTGTGGACCGCCAGACTCATAATCAGGACCCTAAAAATCTAGACATTGCTACGCTTTCTGCCCGACCAAAAAACATTATACTTTAACTTGCCTTTGTACCTTTTGAATGTCTAACCAAATTCGTTCCCATATTACATTTCATGCTACAATCATGGGGCATATTTAAGGCCAGTCATGCAGTGCAGAGCAGCGCAGCAAGTCACCTTGCAACTCTGCATCGCGTGACAGGGAAAGACCAGGAATGTGCCATTTATAAGGCAATACGGTGCATTCCTGCCTTTTCCCCTGTGCTGGTGCCCTTTTGGCTGCCTATTGCTAATGCTGGCACCCTTGCACAATTGTGCTCGGGTGCTTGAGTTGTAAGGAGGATTGCTTTTCTGCAGGAAGGGGCACAAACCCCTGAGACTTTTTCCTTTCTATATGTGCTGCAGAATGCAGCCCACATAGAAAGAGCAAAAAGTGAGGAGAAATACGCATTTTTTTCCTCGTTACACCTCACCTGTGAAGTTGTAGATGTTATTTTTTGGAATCTAAATTAGCCTGTGATCAACCTTCGGGTAGCTTGGCACAGAGCAGTCAGGCTTACTCCAGAGGCAATATGTAAAATATTTGTGCAGCACTTCAAACAGTAACAAAGTGAAAACACACCATAACAGTATTAGAAAAAAAGAGTGGATGTTCATAAATAAAACAAAATCAAATCCACAAAAATCAAATTAGTAGAACAGGAAATATTGGCTTTCCAATGTTTTAGAGAAAATAGCACCAAAATGCACAAAGCATGAGCTGTGGACTGGGACAAAGTCACTAGGTTAGGCTGATTGCGATGAAACACAGGCCTGCTATAAGGACCCAGTTAGACCAGTGGGAAACGTACCTTCAATCCTGGTTTGCAAACGATTGGGTGGATTTGCATTGAAGGTGCATCGCGCAGCCAAAGCAATGTATCAGTTTTGAAAGTCGGCGGGGCTTTGGTGTGAGGTCCTGTTCCGCCAACATAGATGATCCTGTTGACAAGGGCTTAAGGTGCAAAGTCCAGAGTTGTGGATGAGTTTTCCGGTGGAGTGATGCATTGGTTCCGAGGAGCTGTGAGGCTGTGATGCGGAGTTCAGCATCGTTGTTAAGGCTCCCATCGACAAGATATGAGGAGGCGTGCACTGAGGATACATTGTGCAGCAGCACTATAGAAAGTTAATGCGGGCTGCGGCGGTGATGTGAGTCTTTGCGGCAGGTCTAATCCACTCAACAGCAGAGATGCATCAGTTATGCTCAGGGTTGAGCCGCGCAGCAGAGGAGATGTGTCTGTTTCACTTGATCCAGAGGCAGACAAACACCTTAAACCCACCTTCAAGGGTTCAGAATTGGAGTGGCACCACTTGGCAGGGTAGAGTCACAGATGGCAGAGTCCAGGTGCAAATGCAAGGTTGTGCTCATGGTTGAGATGTGATGTAGAGGAGATGTGTTGGTTCTGTTTGATTTACAGAGGCAGAGAAGCACCTTAAGCCCACTTTCTAGAGTCCAGGATTGGGGTGGCGCCAATTGGCAGGGTGGAGTCACAGACGGCAGAGTCCAGGTGCAAATGCAAGGTTGTTAGAAGCCTGTCATGTCCCCAAGGTTACGGATCAGGAGGCCAGTCAACTGGCCCATGGAGTCACTTCGGGTTCTGGGCTCAAGAGATGCAGTTCCAGTCCTCACCTCAGCAAGAGGGCAGCAGGCAGCAGGTCATCACAATAAAACAGGAGTTCAGTCCAGCAGAGTAGCAGCACAATAGTCGCTCTTCCTGGCAAGAGAGTCCACAGGGCCAGAAGTGTACTGAAGTGGTGGTGTCTGAGGTCCAGTAATTATACCCAGTTTTGCCTTTGAAGCGAGAGAGACTCTTCTAGAGGCTTTCCTTTTAAGTCTCTAGGCATCATGCCTTTGCTGTCCTGGCTCCAGACTAACCGCAGGTAGTATGCAGCCGTTTGTGTGGAGGCAGGACACAGCTTATTCACGTATAAGTTGGGCTGTGTCCAGCTCCTCCCTCCCATCATACCAGTGATGCCCCATCCAGGCACACCTAAGCTCCCTATTATGTGTGCTATATAGGAGGAATACACCAATCCCAAATATTCGTTACACCTAGTCATGTCCCCAGAGACAGGCTACAGGTACTAAATGGATAAGGCAAGAAAATGCAGACTTTCTAAAAGTGAACAATGCAATTTAAAATTCGAATTCACCATACGTTAGGATTTTAGTGAAAAACGAATTTGAGAGTCCATGCTCTACTTTTAAAATATAGTGCGCTCTGCTCTCTGAACTGTCCAGGGTTTATCCTACGGGTGACGTATATCATTTAAAAATGAAGGTTTGGACCTAGAAATGGTTTATTTTGCCAGGTTCAAATGGCAGCTTAAAACTGCACACACAGGTTCTGCAATGACAGGTCTGAGACATGTTTAAAGGACTACTTAAGTGGGTTGCATAACCAATTCCGCAGTCCCACTAGTAGCATTTTATTTACAGGGCCTGGGTACATGTGAACCCCTTTACTAGGGACTTATACATAAATTAAATATGTCAATTGAGAATAAGCCATTGTTACCTTGTTTAAAGGAGAGAGAGAACAAGCAATTTAGCGCAGGTCAGGAGTGATAAAGTGTGCAGAGTCCTAATGCCAGCAAAAATGAGGTCAATAAAAATGGAAGAGGAAAGCATAAAGTTGGGGGAAGGCCACCCAAAGACTGACAGGTCTACCAGAGTTTTGTCATATTTTCTTTTGTATTTTTTTTAATTAGTCATCAAAAAATGTATCAGCAAGTGAAAAGCAATCTGTCAATGTCTCTAACCAACAGGAAGGATGTCCTCATAAATAATACTAACGCCAACCCCACTGTCCTGACCCCACTTTTGGGTGCAAGAAAGGTGGAAAAATTTGCAAGATTGGGAAGTGTGCCCACCTTCAGCTGGCACTGCCCCTAAGTTGGACCAGCTGATGTGGATTTCAGATTCCCCCATCTTGATTTGGGTGGAATTATGCCCACTTCATACAGGAAGCGGTCATGTAAATGGTGTAGACACCGGTGAAAGTAGGTAGCCCATTGGGTAATACCTGTCAATCCCCTATAACAACCCTACATTGAGTATTTGGGTGGCACCTCTGAACCAGAGAATCAGATTCCCCAGTTCAAGAGAAATAGGATGAAGAAGAGTCACTAACCGGCAAGAACAGAAGAGGATCTGAGAACGTTTTGCCTGAAAGCCTGCCTCCTCCTCGCAACTCTCTTGACAATCATGATAGAGTGACCAGTCCTGCAATCTGGAGAACTGCCAATGCCTTGGGTAGCCTGCCAGCACTTTGAAAATCACCTACAGTGTCCCTTAAAGTAGAGGAGATACTTCCCTGCAGTCTACCAGAACCAACAAGCCTTGCAGCTCCCTGGCCCAACTGATGTCCCAGATGACCAGAGGAAAGTACTCATGCTCTAGAAGGTCAGTTCTGTCTTCCCACCAAGTGTGAAGACACCAAGACCAACTAAAGCCATGCAGCACCAACACCCAGGGTGTCAAACACCCTGCAACGAACACCAACAGTGAGAGTCCAGCCTGGATTTCCACTGCACCACGACGAGCAGCCATTAAGGCATGTCAACATCACTGAGACTCACTTTGTGAGTGGTGCAGCTGACCTTATTTTGCACCTCCCATCTGTTTGTCACGAACCGCAAGGAGCATCTTTGCCCACCAGCCCAACCTCCCTAACCACTTGCACCCAAGCTGCCCGGCCTGGATGCCAAAGAACGGCTGTTCCCCCTTACTCCAAGTTTGCTTGTAACATAAGCCCCCATTTATGAACTCTCTGACTTGTCACCAAGTCCCCCTGTTCAGCCTGTTTTCAGGTACCCCCCCTCTCTGTAGCACACCCAGCTACAGCCTCAACATCACTCTGCTACCAGTAAAAGTATTATTTTTCTAATTTGAGCTCAGATTTATTCTTTGAGTGTGTGTCTCATTTATTGCCTCTGTGAGTACAACAAATGCTTAGCACTACCCTCTGATAAGCCAAACTGCTTGCCCACACTACCACAAAAGAGAGAGTTCAGCCTCAGTAAGCCAATTGGGGACCCACTGTAATTTCTACACAGTGTACTTCTTTTGAGTGCACTGTATAGAGTGTCAGCTTTCTACACTGTTGAAAAAGAAGTTGATGAGTTACTGAAGCATGACATTATTGAGCATTCAACTGATCCAACAACATGGCTTTCTCACATAGTGGTAGTGCCTCAAAAGGACAGTGAAGGAACTGCACACTCATGCACTGACGTGCATAAGGCAAACAAGGTGTAGGAGAGTAGGAACTGCTTCTTATGGTTACCCCCACATTTTCTTTAAAGTGATGATGTTTTTAACTTGTCTGACTAGGATCCGGCTAATCAGGACCCCAATCTATCTGCTTTCTCCCTAAACTGTTGTGATCAGTACTTCCTAGATTGGATACTGGGATACCCTTGTCAGTCCCTACTATATAGTACCCATGTACCCAGGGCATAGGTAACCCAGAGGTTTCCCATGGGCTGAAGCATGCATTATGCCACCCATGAGAGACCATTAAAAATGGAACTACAGGCCTGCCATTGCAGCCTGTGTAAGTTGGTGCATGCACAACATACTAAAGATATATGTATACTATATCTAAGGGTCACTGCACTTAAAACCTATAAGTCACACGTATAGCAGGCCTTTACAATCCTGAGGGCAAGGTGATTGGTTCTGAGTAAGAGGGTGCCTCTGCATGAGCAGGACACCCCTACAGCCTACAGAGTTCATTCTTTCGGATTGTCAGTAAAGCAGCCATATACTATATGGAGCGGCACTGCGTAATCAAGCAATGACCATCTCGAAAACGGCTGCAACGAATCCTATCATGTTTGGTATTAAACATGTTGGAACCATACCCCCACACCGCACACAGTGTGGGAGGTATGAGCCAAGCACTGGAAGAGCCTTCCGTTAGGTTCTCAGTGTTCCCGGTACCAGCCTTCCAGTCCCGGACAGCACAAAATAGTTGCTGCTGACCAGAGAAACATTTCTGCTCTCCTGCTGCTGAGCCAAGCTCGAGCAGGGAAAGGCAGAATAATAGGTATCCCATCAAAGGGAGGTGTGATCGCCTCCCAGACAAGATCTAGTGTATTGGAGCTGGGTAGGTGTGCTTGCCAGCTACTAAAAGTCTGCATGAGGGGCACATTTAGTGTTCCTGTGCATACTCCAGTTCAAACCAGTCCTGGGAGCCGTCGGCTCCTGCTCTGGGAGAAAATGGACAAAGGACATGGGAATAACCTCCGACTATCCAGACCTCCCCTGGGAGGGTTCTCTGAATCTTCCCAACCCTTTCCTTAGGATACTTACCTGGGTGTAGGTCCCAAGATTCATTGTGGGGTAAGATTCAGAATTGAAACCACTGCACTTTTCCCATCTGGGCTCTCTGGACTTCGCTCAACTTCGTTTGGGCCTGACTTCATCTCCCTTCCAGTTTACTGCATTGTCCATGCCTGTGTATCATACAGGAACCTTGCAAGGCCTGTGAAGCATCAAGGACAACTGAAGTAATCTCCCTTGGAGTCACTCTCCTGCGTTCGCGGGCACCGTAATGAAGACGACCGGTTTGCAGATCCCTAGCTCCTCCAGACTCCGTGGGCTTTGCAACACAGGTGGAGGTCTTCCTCAGCTCCTGAGGCCTGCTCTACCCTCTTACCAAGTTTGCGACCAGTAGTGCTTGTGGGGTTGCAATAGTTAAACCTCTGGGTACTGCATCTACTTTGCAGTTGCAAAGGCTTTTTGACATCTTTGCAAGAAGATCTTCAGGCTCCAAGTAGCCCCAACCTCGAGCACCTCCAGTGACCAGAATCTTTGGCCACACTGCATCGTGGCCTGCATCTTTTGGTGAGCTGCTTGAGGTCCTCTTGCAACTCCTGTGCCTTCAGTCTGTGGGTCTATTTGAGGGTCACCTTTGTTTTACTTGGACTCCCCTGATTTCGCAGGGCCAGCCCTGACTCTCTCGCTTGTGGTGAGTCTCCTGAACCTTGCTGGTCCCAACCGTGCACCTTCTTCACTTCCTGTTTGGGTTGCATTTGCCAAGGCATGTTGCTGCTACCCCTGCACACTGACCCCTCAGCACTCTACGTTTGGATTCCTCTGGACACTTCCAGCAGCAGCAATTTCCTGAAGTCCTCCATTGGGTTTAACCGCGGTTTCTGACGCCACTTCACACCTATGCACCTGTGTTTCTATGGTGCATTCATTTGTTGGCATTACCAGTTACTATTTCAGATACATACACAACTTTGCCACTGTGAGTGCTCCATTGAGAGAATTGACAAAAATTAGTCACATGAATGGGAGAAAAGCTTAAAAAAAAAATCAAACAAGCCATTGACAGTGCTACTGAAATGGCATAATTCAATCCGAAGCTTCATACAGAGGTTGTTGTTGACGATAGGCCAGTCGGGTTAAGCATGATTCTTGCCCAGCACAGTGGACACTTGAATGCTCGAAGGCATGTTGTGGCATATGCAAGTAGAAGTTTGTCCCAAACAGGACATATTTACTACCAACCTGATAAATAAAGCTTAGCTGTGGTATGGGCTTGTGAACATTTACGTGTATTCGTATATAGAAAACCTTTAGCGCTGAGAACTGATCATCAAGTTTTACAGACTGTATTTGGCAACACAAAAGCAAAAATACCTCAATGCATTGAACAATAGGAACTACGGTGACAAGAGCACAATTAACAATGTTCACCATACAGGGAAGGATCAGAACCCTCCTGACAACTTTTCCAGCGTGTCTATACAAGGTCATAGTACTTCATCCAAGAAGACTGAGGCCTATATCAATTTCATTGAAAAATCAAACACACCATCTGCCATTTTGTTAGCCCACAATATTACCAGATTATTACTGCCATGAGCTTTGATAGTTACATTCTAAAGTTGTGCAATATAATTAAACATCATTCAGGGAACCAAAAAAAGGTAACCACTAACCTGTGATGGTGAATATAAAAAATACAAAAATGTCAAAGTTGAACTATCCATAACTCAAGAAAGAGTTATCCTTAGAGGGTCGAAAATTCTGATTCTGGAGTTTCTGCAACAGAAAATAATTGAAGTGACCCATGAAGGACATTGTGGAATCATTGCAACAAAATGAACTCTCCCAGACCGAGTTTGGTTTCCCTATCTTGATGAGGGATGAAAAGGAAATAACGGTCTGTCATCTATGCAACTGCCTTTTGACAAAAACTACTCACCAAACCTTGAACATATCAGAACTTCCAAAGCAAACATGGGAGAGAGTAGCCATTTTCTTTTTTCAGTCAACTTGACTATGGACATCACCTGCTGTTGATAATTGATGAATACTAAAGATTTTAATTATTTTACGATCTTTCATATTCTACTCAAGAACGAGTCATTGAAAAACTAAATAATAACTTTGCAACATTGGGTGTTCCAGCCATAGGGAAATGTGACAATGGCCAAACTTTCAACAATCAAGAGTTTAAAAATGTCTTGGAGCATTTAAATGTAAAGTATCAAAAGTGCACACCTGTGTAGCTGCATGCCAACAGACTTGTTGAGCGTTTTATGAGTACGCTAAAGAAAGAAGTTCAGCCTGCTACTCTTGAAAAGCTCTATTTAAAAACTATGTTGAGTTCTACCTTGAGAGCTTATCATGCAACAACCTACTCAATCATGGGTCAAAGTCCTGTGACATTGATGTTCGGGGTGTTATTTCTCAATTGACTGTTAGAATGGGTGCATACTATGTCAATGAATTCAATGATATGTACAGGCACCACAACAGCAATACTAATAAAGGTAATATCAATGTATGCCATAAACCGTACCCGTCCGTGCTCTGAGACCTACTTGCTTGCATTGCTCCCCCCTATTTCCCATCAAGCCACGGAAGCACTATTTGTCAAAGTGAAATCAGGGTCCCCAGACGACTGTATGAAACGCTTTTTGGAAATATCTACAATGTCTCTTGTCTGAATGCTTGGAGCTAATGAATCTGTCCCTATCCTTGGCGGTGGTCCCTAAGACTTGGAAGCACACCAAGCTAGTTCCCCTTATTGAAAAACCAACACTAGATGTCTCCATGTCAGAAAACCTTTGTCCTATCTCCCTGCTTCCAATCCTGTCCAAAATCAAGGAATGATATGTCAATTCTATATTAACTCACTACCTGGAAGCAAACTCAAACACTTGACTTGGCTTAAAATGGGTTCTGGCCTCGGGATATCACTGAGTCCGCTTTGCTGGCGGTCATAAAACAGCGACAGACCTCATTGGATGCTGGCAGAACTACAGCATTACTTCTGCTGGATTTGAGTGCGGCCCTTAACACGGTCTCCCATAAGATCCTGCTCCTATGTCTCGAGGAGATCCGTGTCAAGGGCAAAACCCTCTCCTGATTTTCATCCTTCAAAGAAGGTCAGACCTTCCAAGTTACTGCCCCTCCTTTCCACTTCTGCCCTATCCAACTGTGCTGTGGGGTGCCCCAGTGGTCAGCATTAAGCCCTACCTTATTCAATGTCTATGTGAGACCGGTGGCTCTGTTGGCCAAAGCCCTGGGCATCTACCTTTCTTTTTAGACTTGCTCTTGGTTTGTACTAAATGTTTGAATATTGTATTTCTCTTGAATAGTTTTTCACATTTTAAATGTTTACTGCTGTGTTGTTATTTTGACAAAAATGCATGCATTTCTTTTAGTGTTTGGTTACATTTACTTTTCCAAATTAAATTAACATTGCTTTTGATTATGGCTGTCTTTAAGAATGTTCAATGATTGAAAGGGTTTTGAGTTTTACTTATTTGGGTCTACTCGTTAATGAAAACGGGACATGGGGACAACATATTAATTGGAAGGGATTTTTAGATTTTCTGAAAAAAGGAATAAACCTGTGAGGGAAATTCTCTCTTTATGTAGATCACAAACAGTTTCAACTGCTTGTTATGGTGCAGCATTATGGGGGAGAGCTAGTGCAGTAACCTTCCAAACACAGGAGAACAAGTTTTTAAAACGATTGATAGCTGCTCCAAGCTCAACACCTAATAGCTTAGCTCACAGAGAATTGTCTGTCCCCTATATCAGTGACTTCATAAAAATAGCCGGTTTAACACTATGGCATAGGATTTGGTCAAGCGAAGAAGCTAGGTTTACACAGAACATAATATTAGACTGTCTGGCCTTAGATTAGAGAAGAAAAATAGCGTGACTGGAATATATACAATCGCTCTTAGAAAGTTGTAATATCAAGTTAGATTGTAAAGAACCAATGCTAATCATAGAACACAGTAAGAAAGAATTGAAAAGCAGACTTACTGTTGCCATGGATTTAGTGAGGGAGGGAGATGAAATTAAAAAACATAGTGTTACATCTTACTATGAACGTCCCTTCTTCATGTGTACACAACCCTACCTTGTTATCATAAGAAATGTCCAGCTAAGGTTCTATCTTACTAGGCAGTCTACATTATTTGGTTGCATTCCCTGCAAAAAGAAAAATGTACCATTTACTACCAAAATGCCCATGCGATGGTAAATTGCCACAATCAATGTTGCACTTTATTCTATTTCGATTTTTATAGGGACATTCGTAAACTTACTCTGAAACCTCTTTTCAAAAAAAATATATACTACCATTATAAGCAAGCTTTTGATATAATTTGTAGCTTGGAGAATGAAAAAATTATGAATGCTGCTTGTAAATTTGTCCAAATGGCAATTAAGAAAAGAAAGACCTATTCGTATTTGGAATTTTAATGTATGAAAATTATGAAAACTAATGATCCTTAGATTAATTCTGAACTAATGAGATTTTAAATAGTATTTATTGAATTATGGGGCCGATTAGGATTGCGGTTTTTCCGCATCCTCCGGACCGGCGGAAGTGTCCGCCGGCCCGGAGGATGCGGAAAAACCGCTGCGGAGCCTTCAAAGACCCCCAGCCAGATTAGGATGGCTGGGGGGTCAGGAAGACTGTCCGCCGCTTTTCCGCCGCGGTCGCCTTATGACCGCGGCGGAAAAGCTCTAATATGGAGGCGGTGTCTAACAGACACCGCCAGCCATATTAGGATGGGGCAGAACAAATGCCTTTCCGCCGAGGCTTCTCCGCCATGGAAAGGCATACAGTGTTTTATTTGGGGGCCCGTTGCGGGCCCCCAGGGTGACCGGGGGTGGGGGGTGCACATGGGCGGTACCTATGGTACCCCCCTGATGTGACCGCCAGGGTGGCGGTCACATCCTAATTGCACTGGAGGGAACGCCGCAGCCCCTGCGGAAGTTCCCTCCACCTCGGGGGTTGCGGACGGATCCTAATCGGCCCCATAGTTTTGGTTTTAATGAATATGGACTGTATTCGTACAATGATAACCATTGCAAATTATATACTTGATATCTTGTTTTTATAGTATGCTTTAATGGTCATGGCAAATGTACCGAATGAAGCTTTTTGAATTTCAATTTGAATGTATAGTATATTACACATAGTTATGTTAGGTTATGCAAAATTCACCTTGAACATTTTGCATTGTATGCTTCATATTTGGACGTTCACATTTGGCTTGGTTTTGGTTTGTACAGAGATTGAGACTTAACATTTTTTTCAGACTGGTATTCCATATATTACATTGTCACTTCTGTAATAGGGGTCTATAAAAAGAAAAAACTAATTATTTTCAGTTTATAATTTGATATAGCAGATACATGTAATGACTTTTTAGTTAAGAATCTGTAAACTTATTTTTAGAAAGGATGCAATTGGTTTTCTCGTACAGAATAATGATGGAAGGATTAGACGTGTAAAAGAAATATTTTTCTTTGAAGTAGGGTAGCTGTGCCATATTTTGGATGTTTTACGTGTTCGATATTTATATATTTTTCTATTAGTTCTGTTTTTCTATTTGTTAACCATTTTGAGTATGGATAAATTAAGTTCTGGGTTGATGTTACATCTTTAGGAATGGTATTCAATGCATTTAGGGTTTATTTTGTGATTTAGTATTTATGTTTGAATATGTATTATAAAATATTGTCACAATAGTATGGCAGTTAATATATTTGTTACCGTTTTTTGTTAAATTGCATTTTTTCATTGTATTATCAATATTTTCATTTTCTAGATTTTGGTTGATTGATATTGTTAGTTTTACAAAACTGTATTAACAATATGGTTGTAGTCAATATTTGCAATTTTACACAGGGACCACAGAAAGTTCATATTATTGATATTGCTTTTTGTCATAATATATTTGCACCACAACATTTTTCTAGTTGCTTTTTCATCACAAAACCTTCGAAAATATCCATGTACATGTCCAAATCCTAGCATCACAAAAAGTTTTTAAAAAATATATAGATACCATGAAATAGGGTATTTCCCCATGTTGTGCCCCAGTGCAAAGTATCATTCATAAGGCAAAAGGTATACAAAACAGGAGTGCCTGCAAATGATGGACATTGCTCCGTCCATGTTGCTCCATGCATCTATGTTTTGATTTTTGGCCCACCCATTGGGGGCTTTCTGCATTCTGCGGCAAGTATTATCCAGGGCCAGAAGAAATAGTAGCACATCACCCTATCCTGATAGAACTCCACTGATTCCACTAGTCAGCCTGCACCATCTTTAAAACCAGCAGCATCATTTACAAAGCCATCACGACCAACATCTCCTCAGACAAACTCGCCATATCTGATTGTTCTCGGCACATCTACAGCCAGGACACCATTAGACTGCAGACTAGGAAATGTAAAAAAGAAAAAACAAGACAACAGGCGTTTCCCATCTATGCATGCCGGACCTGGAACAACATCCCCGAATCCATTAAGACATCACCCCAAATTTGCTCCAATTTATCACCGTCCATAATTCAGCTTCCTCTCCTATGTGCAGTTGTCCACTGACCTTTGGCTAGGTTTACATTATAGAAATACCATACTCATGCACATACATTATTACACTTACACTACATGCTATAAAATCACCTGGAACAATACAACTTCTCCGAGTACAGATGCATTGCACCTCTTTTGTATTCAGTGGGTCACGGTAGAGTAAAGGGGGTTGATTTATTAAGGGTTTGTGCTGTTACTAAGTAACGCACGGTGGCACCAACCCCTGCAGGAGCATTTACTTTACAGAGCAATACTTACACCATGGTGCAAAGGTTGTACTTGGCGCTAGGCAGCCTGTCAGTGCGAGCAGAAGCAGGACATTTCTTCAATAAATATGGCTCTACCCAGCTTTCTTTCTCTTGTGCAATGCAGCACAGCAAATAAATCGGCCCTGTGGTGTCACGCACAGCTGGGCTAACGCACCAAATGCTGCTCTGGGAACAGGAACCCTATTGACAGGGAGCACTTAACTTCCCTATTCAATCGAAACTCACAAAGTGAGAAAAGTACAACAAAGAAAATAGCTGCCGAGCACGTTTTATGTGGAACGCATGCTATTTTCACATTTCTAACGTTTGTGCATAAGGGAATGGAGCTTGAGAAAATACTGTTATTGGAATTTTATTACTTCTTATGTTGCCAAGGAAACCACTTCTCTTGCCGTTGCACATGTTTAAAAAGGACGCTTTATTAGAGCATATGGTATTGTAGCATATGAAACATGTAATAAACGTACACAAAATAGAGTAAGAAAATATTATGAAATAAGCCAGGGTGCTGAGATTATGCCTCATGTTGGTCCAAGGATTTGGAATGGACACATATTGTTCGAGATCCTGCATCACAGGTACATACATACAGTTTGCCATTTCTTGGACTACTGATTACTATAGAGAATTTATAGTTTTTATTGCGCATGGCTAAATTACCTACATAATTGAATCTCGTTAAATTACCATTAAAATGTTTTACGACTGTCAATAGGGATTATTTGCTCTTGTGCGCAATAGTTCTATGAGCGTTGTCCGCCAAAGTGCATTATGTATTTGAGCCTGCTTCCATTATTTGACCAGGGGTCGTACTGCGTATTGGCATTGTTTGCGCCCAGTGCACCTTTGAAAAGATGCGCCGGGCGCAAACAATGCCAATGCGCCCCATTATGGTGAATGTGTTGCCCTGGAAACAGTCACAAACTTGCGCAGCCGTGGGAGCAGCGCATTCATGTGAAAGCACGGAGCAGCTGCTCCATGTTTTCACAATGCAGGCGGCACCCGCCTGAACTTTCAAAGGGGACTCGAGATTCCCTTGCAGGAGGTGCAGTCAGTGACCACCAGAGCTTGCACTGCTTCCTTCAGAGACTTGGATGACCTACATACCTTGGCAGAGCATCACTTTCCTCTGGCTGGGCATTCGGTTTCTCAAAGTTTTGTGGAGTAGCACCCTTGGATTATTTGAGCTTGAATTTCCTCTCGTTCGTCCTGGTACCAGCATGTGCTTGCGAGTTCTTTCAGCCTACTATGGAATGTGCCTAGAGATTCATTCAACTCCTGGCGAGCCTGCCAGAACACAAAGCATTTGTAGTTCCTATTGGCCATGGGTTTGAAATGAGCATTTAAGGTGTTTAGGCGGGTGACTTACGTCTTTGGCGTGGCTTCTACCAGCGTTTTATGTATTCTATGGATTACCTTCCCCCCGAGGTGGGGGAAGGTAATCCATAGAATACCTTCCCCCACTCCCCTCCTCTCGCGAGCTATACCAGCTCCTTCAAAGTAGAATTGTGCACAGTCGATTACAAAAGGCTCAATGGCCGGTATGGCTGACATGGTCATCAGGGAACGATACAATAGCCTCTTTGGGGGAATGAGCACTGTCCTCCTGCATGGGTGAAAAGACAGCCGCAAGACTGAGTGTAGCGGTCCTGGGAGGCACTCCTTGACCCAGGCCTCCCGTAGGGTAGAGCAGCAGAGCACACAGTATGCAGATTAAGGGTGGTGACTAAGGCAGACAATTTTGACTAGCGGAATCCCCTGCATCCAACTTGTAGCAGTATTAGTGAAGCAGGGGGTCCTACCCCTCATACAGAGTTATACAATGAAGAAGTCATCCCAGAAACATGCCCCCTCCAGCACTTACTGGTAGTGTTTGTTTTCTCTTCAAGCCCAGTTGAGCCAGCATGTGGCGATACTCCGGAGGGTTGCCTCCACCTTGGAAACATCAGATTCAGGACACTTCATGCAGTTCCCCATGCCGTCAGCACAGCGGTATACGGTGCCACACCAAGCCTGGCCTCTGTGCAAGAAGAAATGCTCTTCCTCTGAATGCCAGCCTGATGCAGGTTGGGCCAGAATCCTCCTAGGGTTGATGCCCACACTGATGAGGAGAGGGGCAAGCTACTGGGCCGCAATGGTGTCAGGCGCTGCCTGTCCCGCGACCAACATATTATGGACGCTGTGGATCCCCATTGGCTGAACAAAGACTGGCAGGGGCGCTCAGGCGAGCATCACACCATTTCCCCTTCGAAGCTAATGACGAGCTGGGCTCGTCATGGCGCTTACCTGCCGTGCGCGGATGACAAGGCCAGCTCGTCATGAAATAAAGTAAAACATCAATTCCCAGCGCAGGACGGGAAAAGGCCTAGCAGCCATGGGGTTAAGTGGTGAGAAAGGCAGCAGCACTCCTCCACAGTCGCAAAGCGCTGTCTGCCCTCAGGTACTGGGCACAGCACGTGATACACCACACCGGCGGCCGCACTTGGCAATCCGGTGTTCATGTTCCCTCAGTGGCAGCGAGGTCCATAACCCTCCTGGTCACCAGAGCAGAGGCCACCCTTAGAGTGGCGACTAGGCCCTAAGGCATATGAGGCCTTGAATGGGTTGACACTCATGTAGGTCGCATAGTAATAGAGGCTGCTACGTGACTAGAGGATGTCATTGTCACGCCCTAACTTTATTTTACAACTTCAGTTACTACATCACACCGCTCGCAGACACTTAGGGTCGCCAACAGGTGTGTATCTATCCACCCCCCCACATAATGGAGGTTAGTGGTACACTACAGAGGCAAGTCATTTTTTGACAATAGCATCAGTTTTAAACATGATATTTTCACTTTACTTACATGGGGATAGTGAAAGACAGTGCTTGCTTTTTACTGCTCTAATGTCAGAACAATTACATACAATCTTTTGAATTTAATATGTATATTAATATCTGTGAATGTAAGCTAACAACAAGAAACACATTTGTTCTCTACAGTATAGCACCTTTTATGACGTGATTGTAACATGAACTAAATAAACCACAGAGTCCCTAGGTATGAGGTACCTGGTAAATAGTGTGATATTCAAAGCCCCTGATAAAATCTGACTCCGCTGAGTTTTAATTTATCAGGTGGAATACATAACATCCAATTACATGTTTTGGGGGAATAACAAGCAGGAAGCTTTTGCTTAGAGCAAAAATAAATTGTGTATGTTCCAAATAACACTGGAAATATTTCTCAGATAAATACAGGCAGGTTTGATGTACCAATATTTATTACAAAACCCAGAAATGCGAAAGTTGTGGTCAGAGCAGTTTAGGTTTATTAAAAGGAGGGAGAGGGAGGTACATAGTGGGCTTTGCCTCCTGCATCATATACTTAATCAAAAGAAGTTCATCAGAAAAACCTATTCCAAATGATATCTTTCCAGATACACAAGTGATCACTAAGGGAACAAAAACATTCTTAAAATAACCTTCACCCACCAAAAGGCCCCTTGGTGGCATGCTTTCTCTTCGGGTTCTTTCTGCTGCGGGACGGGGCATGCTTTGACCGACGGGGACTTGGGATCACTTAATTTTGAGGTGTGGGCTATATTGCTAGAGTTGGAGTGGAAGAGACAGATTGTAGTGGAAAAAAAAAACCTGGCTACTAGGAACCTATTTTTTTATTAAACCTTGTGGCTGGTATTGCTAAAAAGGGGGGAGGGGTTGGGAGTTGCACAATGTAATGAGTGTGTTACTCCTGGTCTACATGTTTCAACCCTACCCCTATAATTTTTCATCAGGACCAAGTACAATTAATCCCTAATACCACTCCTGATTAGTGCTGGTGTATTACTCAGCGCCTAGTCAAGGTATGATATATGTGTGTTATACAATACCTAATTGGTCGCTTCAATGCAACCTATTTAGTATGATGCCTCAAAATAATCTGGAAAGATAAAAATATATAAATGCGATTAACTTGCCAACACGTTTGAATAGTGTAAAACAACATCACCATAATGTGGAAAATGTGTGATATATTTTTCTATAGTTGTGACATTGTGATGGTGACCTTTATCCTGTGTAAAAAATAACGAACAAGACAATACACAACATATAACAGAAAACACACACTCCATGGAGCTATCATGGCAAAGTGCAACTATGTAAGTAATGACCAGTAGTATACATCGAG
Source organism: Lissotriton vulgaris (assembly GCF_964263255.1). NCBI lineage: Eukaryota > Metazoa > Chordata > Amphibia > Caudata > Salamandridae > Lissotriton > Lissotriton vulgaris. Next base: position 320,714,992 of record NC_141699.1, on the reverse strand, counting down.
GTGCTTCATTTAGGTTAAAAACACTTTTTCCACGGGCGTGTATTTCGCCACACCCCCACATAATGGGGCTTATTTGTACACTACAGAAGCAAATCAGTTTTTGACTATAACGCTAGTTTTGAACATGAATTTTGACTTCACATGGGGATAGTGAAAAATAGTGCTTGTTTTTTACTTCCCCAATGTCATACCAATTACATACAACGTTTTGAATGTAATATGTATATTAATATCTCTGAATGAAAGCCAACAACAAAATGCACATTTGTTCTCAACTTTGCGGCACGTTTTATGATGTGATTGTAACACGAACTTAACCACAGAGTCCCTCGGCATTAGTTGCCTGGCAAATAGTGTGATATTCAAAGCACCTGATAAAATCTGACTCCACCGAGTATTAATTTATCGGGTGCAATACATAACCTTCAATTACATGTTTTGGGGGAATAACAAGCAGAATTAGGTGCTTAGAGCACCAAAATATTGCCTATGTTCCAAAGAACGATGGAAATCTTTCTCAGATAAATACAGGCAGGTTTGATGTACCGATATTTATTACAAATCTCGGAATTGCGATATATGTCAGAGCAGTGAACACACATATCACACACAATAGGCCTGGCTGCTCATAATGAGGGCAAGTGATTGTTTGTTAGACCTATTGACCAAGCTTCTTTCAGCAGTGGACTCAATTATTGAATGATTGTCTGCAGAAGGCAGACATTAATTGAACTTTTTTCCAACAGAAAATGCCTACTACAGCATTAAAATGCAAAGGTAATTGAAGAATCCATGTGAATTTTAGACACACAGTGGGTGTGCCAAATAATTTGCTGTGCATATTACAGTTTCTCATTGGGAGTGTAAGAGAATTGGAGGCTACCCCTGAGGGTTCTTAAGCACCCCATCTTTATGGATTGCAGCTGGATTCTGCCCAGTAGGGAAGCTGGTGATTTGGTTTCTGGAGCACAGGAAAAGGACCGTGGAACTGCGCCGGCACAAATCGGGCAATAATACTGAAGGAAGATGCGCCCCTCATTCCCAAAAATACTTGCCCTTCTGAAGAAAATTGAAAGTATGAACCACTTGTGAATGGTTACCAAGCACTCGCATGTACTTGAACATGCAAACAACCACTTTCTACAATAAGTAAAAGACTGTTTTACTACACGTATCAGCATGCATTGTGGAGGTATGGTACCATCTTACTTGAACCAGTGTGCAGCCTCACCCCTGGACAATTGATTGCAGGAAGATCCTGCACATTATGGGATCTGTTGATTTGTTTTTCCGGAGTCCTGGAGAAGTACCTGGTAGCTGTACTGCAGCTAATCCAAGAAAAATGCAACATCAAGACATGTCTGCCCTCAAGATGTACATTTCTGATGAACACAGAAAGTATGAAACATGTGTCAAAGGCACATGCAAGCAGCTACTTTCAACATTGAGTACAAGAATGTTTGACTTATGTACAAGGATGCATTGGGCAGGAGTGGGTCAGTCTTGCCAAACTAGTGTTCAAACACACCCCTTGATATTTGTTTTCACTAATATATATTCTTTTTATGAATATGTTCTATAAAAAAACGTATTATGCCTTATCTGGGCTTCAGTTGCTTCTCAAAGGCAACTGACATCTTGAGAACGCAGTCATTTGACATTCTCAAGGCAGTTGATGCCATGATAAGGCATGATAAGCCTTAAAGTGAGGACCACAGCACAAACCATTATAACCAAGTACTGCTATCAAGGTTCATGATGGGGTCCTTTAAAATATATTGGCAAAATAATGGCCTAGTTGTTCCTTCCGCTCAATGAACTATAAGTTAAATTAGTCTTCAAATCATACTTAAATAGAAACGTGCTTATAATCTAATGTACTTTTGAATCCAATCATCCATGTAATTGAGAATGTAGGGTTTTTCAGCAAAAGACCTGTAGGCGGTTTCTTATGAACTAAAGAAGCAATTAATTTGAAATAGCTACTTCATTTGATTTGGGAATTCCACTGTTAACGAAAGGACATAAACATCCTTTGCAAATGCAAATGAATAGACTGCCAACAGCCTGTTATATTTAATAAGATATGTCCCTTAATTTCATACGCTGTGAGAGGCCTTTAAGAGACTTATATATTGCTGTGTCCTCAGGTCAATACTAATGAAGTCGAAGGGGCTCATACAGAGACAAATCAATTTTCCATTGTCTGTGATTGGCAGGATAACCCTTTTCAATATGGAGGTCTTACTTAGACTTTATCTACCTGTTTGTAAATGTTCCAGTTCCACTGAGTAATATTTCTTAAGATTATCTGCACGCTATTTATTAAAACTTATCTGGAGGGGGGAGTAACTCATTTTGAGCTGAAAGGCATTGACCCATCCCACCTTCCACCACAGTGGAGTCCCAACTTCAGAACTGTACTTCAGGGTAGCACATGCACACCTTGAGTAATATTTATACCATATATGAAAAAGAAATTAGGAAATACATTTCAACTTGGACCTTCAAATTTACATTACACATATGTGAATACCCAGATTCTTTTCATTATCAAAAGATACACTTATTCATATGAGAATATTTTTTTGTTCATTTATCCTTTTTTTATATATAAAAATTTCAAATGATTAAAGCAACTTTCTTACAAACATATACAGACAAAAATAAATGTACAATTCATTTTACATCACATAATCGGTCTCTAGTCCCTAATAAACACGCTCAGACATACTCTCTCATTCATTCAGTGCCTATCTCTTCACAAGTTTTTGTGAGGATATCATACAACAATTGTATTTGGGTTTTAAGGCAAAGCAAAAGCATCCAATCATAGTCCTTCATTTAATATTTTATGTGAGGACGTTTGATTTATATTAATCAAAATTGATTTTTTTCCAGCTTCCTTAATGTTGAGTATCCAATACTTTTTTCATATCCAATACTTTGTTTAGAATATGTTGTCACTGGTTGAAGTCTGAGCACTGTCTTAGTAGAGAAGGGCATTGATATTTGCCATGTCTGAAGTGAAAAAATTGCAATATTGATACCATGCCACTCAATTCAATTCAAAATCTTTTATTCAATTGATCGTGTTGATAATCATAAAAAGTACATCATATATTTAAATACATCATCATAAAAAACACATTATTATTATTACATTATTACATTACAAGTTAAAAAAGATATAAAAAAGGAATACTCTTTGGTTCATTAGCAGACTTAATACAGATGATCAAAAAGTTCAGCTAGGCATCATTTCAATGGCTTTACGAATTGTTAAGCATGATTTCAGGAACAAGGCTACATTCTTTGCCACGTATTGTGTTTCTAGCTGTTGTAGTGCTAGAAATGCCGGGCGACAGGTCCTCAACCCCATCTGGCACAACACTGGTATAACCCAGCGTTTACGCGGTTCAACATATTAATGACAAAACAACACCACATGCATAGTCGTTTGAGGGGATACCTTATCGCATGGACATTTAACTAATTCGTGTGACCAATTTAACGTTTTTGGAAAGGTGACCAGTCGAAAAAACAAATTGAAACGAAACCTGGTTAATAGGTATTTTTCGTGATTAGATATATAGAATGTGAGATAAGGCTGTATACCCGGAGACACTTGGGCCATCAAAATATGAGCGTTTGATTGCTTGGATATTTCACCAGACAAACGCAATTCCCTTAGATGGTTGAGACATTGATATTTCAAGGCTTTTCTGCTTATCTCAGTGATGGATGATGGCTCAATAACATACTGAATGAGGTCCAGGTCTTTCAGGAAGTTGATCACATACACCAACCATGGGATGTTTTTCCAGGATGTCAGCTCTAGGCATTCTAAAATCAGGGCACGTGTAAGATGGCATTGTGGCTTAGTCCAAATACGGTGCCATAGCAGTATTGGTTGACATTTGATGTAATCTGCCAGATAGTCAATCCCAAGCTCGATATGACAACCCTAGGTGGGGGCACTCTGTGGGAGTGCCAACAAATATTTAGCAAAACCATTTTGAATTTTTTACAAATCCGCCGTATTTACGTAGCCCCATACACCGGCTCCGTATGTGGCGATGCTCTGGCATTTAGCTTGATGGATTTTAAGCAGTACAGGTGGGGAGGGTTTACCCATTTTTCTAGAAAATGAGACAAGGGCCGATGTTGCTCGCTGGTAAAGCAGTTTTCTAGTTACCAACGCCCTTTTCCAAGTTAACTGATCATCTATTAGAATACCCAGGTAAGGGTATTCTCTGACACGTTCCAGTTTGGATTGCTCAATGTAAAGGTTTTTAGAACTTTTTACCTTGGGCCCTGTTTGCATGACGAAGGTCTTGGTCTTGTTCACTTTTAACCCAAGTGAGAGCATGAAATTACAATATTTATCCAACTGTTTTTGGAGCTGTACTAATGTCTTTGCAAAAATTACGGAATCGTCAGCGTAGAGTAATGCTGGAATAGGGCGATGATTGATGGTAGGTAAATCCTGGCTCCCTTCTAACATGGCTGCTTCCAGGCCGTTAGTGTAAAGGTTAAACAGGAAGGGGGCCAGGACACAGCCCTGTCTAACTCCACGAGTTATTGGAAAAGAGGATGTTAATTCTCCACCCACGCCATATCTTACGCATGCCGAGGCGTCGGAGTAAAGCTCGCGTAGAAATTTGATGAGGGGAGGATCAACACCCAACTCCTCCAAAATGAACCACAGCTTGGAGTGGATTACACAGTCAAACGCCACGCTGAGGTCGACGTAGACCATAAATAAGTTACCCTGTTTTGCTCCCACATACTTTCCTACTAAAAGTGTCAGGTTTAGGGCCTGTTCGACAGTACCCAGTCCCTCCCGGAATCCATACTGGAGGTCGGTGATGATGTTCTTTTCTGCCGCCCAGTACTGGAGGCGATCCAGAATTAGGCGACCCGCGACTTTCCCCAGTGAATCCAGGAGGGAGATGGGCCTGTAGCAGGCGGGGTTGTTTCTTTCGCCCTTTTTAAAGATTGGAAGAAGTATGGAGGAGGACCAGGAGTCCAAAAGGCCAGTATTTAAAACTGCCGTCATTAGCTGGGTGACAATTGGGGACCATAAATCAATGTTAGAGACAAATATATCAAGTGAGGCACCATCTGGGCCGGGAGCCTTTCCGGTTTTTGAGGAGGATAGTGCACATATGACCTCCCCGAGTGTAAAATGAAGATCTATTGGATAAACCCCTCTTTTGGAGGACGTGGTTGTTAAGTTAGGCTGTACGGCGGTTACCGGGTGGGAGTCACTAAAGATTTTGGAGAAGTGAGTCACCCACTCGTCCGCGGTCACTGCTACGTCCAGGTGTTGATGGGAATTTGCCTCCAGCAGGAAAGGAGATTTAACTACCTGCCAAAATTGGGAGCTGTCCTTACTGTAGCAGCTTTCATGTAATTGGGCCCACAGTTTGTTCTTATGGTCTCTTTTACAGCTAATTTGGGCTTGTTTGTACTCGGATCTTAGTTTGGCTACTTTATTTTTGTCTCTAGTTGGATTGTGTAGTTCTTTTTTTAAAGCGGTTAGAGCTTTCCGACAAGCCGTGTTGAACCATCTTAGCTCAGAGTGGTTACCTAATTTGTGAGTTCGAAATAATTCATTCTGGATAACTTTCAGGATTTCCTCGAAACTGGAAATGATTTGCTCGGGGGGAGAATCCTCCTCAAGGCAAATATTTATCCAAGGGAGTGCCTTAGATATGACCTTTCTTGATGTTACTAAAGGATCAATCCTTGACCATTTCACGGAATAACCGTTGGTTCTGTCCATGCTCAGTGTTTTTTGGGTCAGTAAGCTCTTCCTGGTAATGAGGGGAACCTTCGTGGGTAACTTAAGGACAATACTATTGTACCATGCCACTCTATCGATGGTTCACACTGAAGTAGACTGCGAAGTGGATTTACCTATCCTGCTGGGGCTAGACCTAGCCAACCCATCTACTTTACGAGCAGCAGAGACTTTGCTAAAGGCAAACAAAAAAGGTACCATACAAAAACAAACACCAGGTTTTGCACTATTCTTTTCTCCACAGGTTATTTTATATCCCTGTTAAATTAAAATCCCTTTATCATGATATAGATGTCAGCTGTGGTAGATGCAAGAATCAGATCGCCAATTTCATGCATCTAGCATGTATTTGAGATGCTGCTGACAATGTGAAGATATGCAGCATTGCCACTGCTGCCAGCCTAAATGCGAGTGAATATTGGATATACTATTCCCACTCCAGTTTATGCACAGTTGTGAATGTGTAGGACTTTGAAGGCGTGAAATGTATTATCCCTCTCCAAATAGCACAACCGTCTATGCAACAGCAGGGATAGCATTGGACTTCGGAGTGGTTAGATTTACTATTTCATTTCCAGTAAGTCCAACAGTAGTGACAGTGTTGGACTTCGCAGGGGTACAATTTGCAATTCCCACTCCGGTCTATGCAACAGTAGGTAAAGTGTTGAACTTTGGAAAGCTTACATTTACTATTCACACTTCAAACAGCACAACAGTAGGGAAAGTGTTGGACATCAGAGGGGTTAGATGTACAATTCCCACTCTAAACAGTGCAATGAGAGGGAAAATGTTGGATGTCAGTGGGGTATGATTTATTATTCTCACTCCAGTCTGTCCAGCAGTAGGACAGTGATGTCATCAGCAATGTCACAAACCATGTCATGAGTGATGTCATCAGCTGAGCATTGTGGGGGCGCAGGTTATAGTTAGCTCTGCTAACTTTACAGGCCAATTAGCCTACCTGTTACCTCCAGTAGGCCCCACACAGAGGAATTGCTAAGAGGTGGTTGCAGGCCATGCCCCCTTTCTCCACCACTCTGATGTGCTCCTGATTGGGGAATCAAATCCCCCTGCCCCTTTAGGGTTCCTGGGGCCAACTAGCCCACGTGTTAACTTCAGTAAGCACCACACAGCTGAATTGCTAAGAGGTGGTCAAAGGCCATGCCCCCTTTCTACACCACTCTGCAAATAAGCCTCCTGGTGCACTGCTGCTTGGGAGATGAAGACCACTTTAGTCCTGAGGTCCTCAGGACACAAGGGGACCTCATCGCCCCACCAGCAGTGCGCCAAGAGCTGCGTTTGCTGAGAGCTGCAAAAAGGAGCATGACATCTGGCCACCTGTCAGCAATCCCACTGTGTGGGGATTACTAAGGGTAACAGGTTAGCTGGATGGCCATTAAGGATCCTCATCATCGAAGGGGGCACCATCCACTCATCAAGAGCAAGCCAAGAGTGGTTTCGAAAGAGGGTGGGGCCTCTGGCAAGTTTCTGCTTCATTTTTTTTTTTAGGAAGGGGTGCTGAGTGGCCTCCTTCCTTTGACCATTTTGGGCCCCCAGGACCCAATCTCCCGGGGCCTGACCCATTTTTATCCAGGCCTTTCGTTTAAGGGCCCCCCTCCTGGAGCCCTCAATGGCCCCGGGTCGGCTCCTGCAGTGTCCCGAGATGACACTGCTATTTGCTATGGTAGGGCGGGAGCTGTGCAGCTCCCACCCTGCCATTGCAAGCTCTGCTTTGCTTCAATGAAGCAAAGCAGGATTGCTTTATCACAAGAGGAGCTGCATGTCAGCAGCTCCCCTTGCGGAAAAGGAATGCCGGCTACCGCAGGAGGTGGGGAGCCGGTGAGCCCATGGGGGCATTGGGCTCCTCCCAACGTAGAGACCAGGCCCCGGGGGATGGGGTTCCCAGGTTCAGACGTGGCCTGGGAGGGCGGCCACACTTCCCCCTAAAAAAAAAAAAATATGGACAGGTCGTGCCATAATTGGCCTGAGGAAGGGGGTCACGCGGCCCCCCTCCCAACAAAAAAATAATAATAAATAAAGAGGGTGGCCAGGATCCACAGGATGGGGTCCCCGGGGCCATAATTGGCCATTGGAAGGGGACCACCCGGCCTCCCTACCATTTAAAAAAAAAAAAAGCAGGCCCTGGGGGATGGGGTCCCCATGGCCTCCAAAATAGTAAAAGAAGCGGGGGCCACACAGCTCCCCTCCTAAAAAAACTAAATTTTGATAAAGACGGCATCGCGCCGGAGGCCGCGCCCCCACCCTGCACCACTCTACAAACGCGCCCCATGGCGTGTTTTATGTTGGGAATTAATTCCCCTTGAATACTGAGGGTCAACTAGCCCACCAGGTACCTTCAGTAAGCGCCACAGTGCTGTGTTGCAGAGTGGTGGTCTGAGGCCACAACCCTTTTTACACCTCTCTGCAATGCAGCTCTGTGGCACTTAAGTGAGTGTAGAAGAAACTTCAACTATTTGTCCTAAGAGTGACATTGAACCTTCTAACACATGTATAACTTACTCAAATGCCAACCAACAGCCTGAAATTCTGCCCACGAGTTTAGACATAGTGAATTAAGATGAGTCTGTCCATAAACTTACTCTCTTTTTACCGAGCACTTCAAACCCTATTTCGCCATCTAAATGGCCCAAAATCCCCCAAAACTGCTCTGCTAATACCAATATGGTATTATTTGATGGGAAAATACAAATTATAAAACGGTCATCTGTGTTAAAACAGGGCTTAAGTTCTCAGCCCCAGAGTGACATTAACAAATCATTGCCCTCTGCATATTTTCACTCCCTGGATTGTTCTTCAATAGCGACCTTAGTGCAAGCATGGATGGATCTTTTCAAGTCCTCTGAATGTAGTCTTACAGATTGACCTAAAGCTGTTGAATGTGCTATGCTAACATGTGCAGAAAGAGTATGTTCATCCAATTTGCACTCTGGGAATGGGAGGGAAAGGCCAAATGATTACTGTAGTACTGATGGTGCTCTCCCCAGAACATTCAGAACCCCCCCCCCAGTACATCAACTTGTTCCAGGAATTTGTGAGGCGTCCTTTTTCAACCACTTCAACCCCTTCAAACAGTGATAACTACAGTGCACCAGTCACAACTCGTTTCTGTTACGGATGCAGTAAGGGCTCATAACAAAGGGGCATTACCAGTCTAAACATTTAATACCTATTCAGGGAGAACTGTCCTTACACACCCCCAGCCTGTCATGGATTGATTAGACCTACCTCCTTCTTGACATTACCCCGTATACTGTTCTTTTGACAAACGTTCCCCCACCATAGATTCTCTCTACCATGAAACATGGGACTCATTGAGAAATAAATCTTTCAACTGGCTAAATTCTAAAGGCTACATTTTAGGATTTCAAGATGGCCAGATGAAATGTGTGGGTCGAAAGGGGTACTTAAGTGTTTCAGGGTGACTGTGTGGTGCTCTCTTTCAAAACTCCAGGTCTTGTAAATGAAATATTTGGCTGGTCAAAGTTAATGCTTCCAACCCAAAAAATGTCAGTTCTCCCGCTTGTTTTTTTTATAAGCCCCCCAGACAACTGTTCAGTAAGCCAAACGCTTTGACACAACAACTCCCCCAAACACAATGTCCACTGCAACAACCACCCACAAATCCAAACTAGGTAAGTCCCCTTTTGTACTCTATCACAGCATCCAACAGGTTTGATAGTCTTTTCAGCCTTACTGGGGTAGATTGACTGAAGGATCAATCACTGGTGGGAACCATATTGCAAAATACTGCTCCCATAATTCCAACTCCTATCAATAACATACAGCTAGAGGCAGGTTTAAATGTCCTAACAATTGCAGATCAATCCCAACGAGAAAGGAGATCATTGCGGACTCTATAACCCCAGATTTAAATAACATCACAGTTTTACGCTGGAATGTAGCGGGGCTGCGTAGTAAGCTTAACTCACCAGAATGTCTTGAATTTAACACTAATTTTACTATTATTTGTTTACAGGAAACTTGGGTCATTGAACCATGACACTTGAATGGTTTTAAAACATTTAATTCTACAGCTATTCCATCAAGGCATGGTAGACCCAAGGGCAGGCTTTGCATTCATGTGTCAAATAAATTACCCTCCTCTATTATAAACATATAGGGGCAAATGTATCAAGATTCAGTTTTAAGAATCTCAAATTGTGAAATTTCGTGATTCGCAGTTGCAGATTCGCCAAACGGGAAGTATGTAATTAATCGCGAAATTTTAGCGATTTCTTAAATGTCGCAAAAAAATCGCAGAATCATGGTTTGCGATTCCTTAATTGCGAAATTTGCAATTTAAGAAATCGCAAATCCGGGAATCTGCAATGCAGGTGCAGCTTGATGACATCACAATCAGGAAGTGGGAGTGATTACCTGCACCTGTTTGCCTGATTTACACCCAGTGGCAGTTAGAAGTGTGTTTGGAGGTTGCGCAGAACTGCTAGCTCTACAATGGAGTCACAGAGGCCACAGGAGAGCATGGAGGCAGAAAAAAAAGGAAGCACAAGTTTTCAGAAAAGGAGCAGGAGGTCTTAATAGAGGAAATGGTTTGCATCCATGAACTGCTGTTTGAGAAGAAAGCTTCAAAGGTTCAAGAGTCAAGGAAGAGAAAGATCTGGCTTGAAATTCAACAAAAGGTAAATGCAGTTGGAGTCACCACACGTACCATAGAGGAACTGCGAAAAAGATGGTACGGCATGCGCCAGAGGTCAAAAGAGAGGGTGGCAGCCAGGTTGAAGGAGGCACACAAGACCGGTGCTTGAACTTCAACTGCTGAACAACCAACACCACATGAGGAGCTTGTGCAGGCCACTCTCCTGCCTGAGAGTGTTAGTGGAGTGGCTGAGATTGACAGCTCCGACCCTGCTTCCAGTTCTCAAGGTAAAAGATGCATGGCAAAAAGATAGAATCAGCTAGGTGTTTCATGCCCACAGTGTAGTTAGAGGGACATTAAGTAAACATATTTGGCTTCAGGTCCACTCCTTACTACACTCATACAATTGCATCATGGGAGTTGTAGTATGATGAAGGATATTTGGTAAACAAGAGCAATGATACTTATGCTTAGATTGTGGATTGCATTGTAGGCAAAATGAGAGTGTCAGGATGCATAGAACGTTATAATTGAAAACTTTATTTATTTATTATATGTCCCCCTTTACATTCACAGCACAATCAAGGGCACCAGGGGACATTGCTGAGAGAGAGGACTCCCAAATTAATGTGGATTCTGGCAATGAAGGGGAAAGCAGTGAGGAATGTGTGACAACACCAATAGTGTGCAGGAAGTGTAGACATGTGCCCACTCTGCCTCCTTTGGAGGATGACATGGACAACAGTGGGGATGCAAGAGACAGTAGTCAAGACACTCAGGAACCTGGTGGGAGCCAATGACAACAGCAACCACAACAAAGATCATGCACATATGGAGCACAAAGGTCCTTGTCAAGGAGTAGTAGTGTAAATATAGAGGCGACCACTGTATTTGCAGGACTGGAGCAGGACATGCTTCAAGTGCAGCGACTGCAACACAAGGGACTGCGGTCAATAAACAGACAGCTGTCCACTTTGAACAGAAATCAGCGTAACATGGGTGAGGGCATGATGGCGATGGCAGGTGCAATTGAAAAATTATATTCTTCACTTGAGCGCACTAAAAGTGCAAGAAACAGGGCTGCACAATGTGCCCATGCACGTATGCACAGCTACACGAAGGCTGTGAACCTCCTCTGCACAGCAACATCCAACCTCACACGTCGCAGCATCACCATGCAGATGCAGATGACTCACTGCAGCCAAGATATTGCTAGAGGGCTAGAGCAAGTCCCTAATGCTGTTGAACATTTGCAAACAGCCAACTCTGGTGCCAGCACCCTAATGTTCTCAGGAGAAAGTGAGGAGACCTCTAGCAGGAGCAGTAACACTCCTACATTGCCACTCACTCAACGCCGCAGTGCCAGACATGAACACCACCCTGCACCCAGCCGCCACCGTAGGAAGTGAAGTGCTTTAGAACACTATTGTATAAAATGGTGAAGCAACCAAACTATCATTTTGTAATTACTTTTCTTAACAGTGCCATGACTGTGTTGTAACATGTTATGGGTTCTGATATCAAAAATGTGTGTGAAATATGAATAAACACAGCACCTGTGACACAGATATTTTGTTACAATATATTCATTTTTTACCTAAAAGTAATTCCGTGTGATCTCAGACCATCTCTGGCATCCAGCCGCTGCTCCTACTCCTGCTGCTGCCCTGCCACGGGGAGGTGTGCAATCATCATCCGATGTGTCTTAGTCGCTCACTTTACATTTCAGTCCCTTTCCTCATTGCCATGTTGTGGAGCATTGCGCAGCTTGTTACTATTTTACAACATGTCTCCGGGCTGTACTGCACTGCCCCTCCACTTTTATGTATGCACCTGAAATGGCTTTTCAAAATGCCAAATGTGTGTTCTATGACGCTGCGCGTTGACCGGTGTGCCCTGTTGTACCTCCTCTCACTTGCATTTGCTGGATTAAGATATGGTGTTAAGATGAAGTCTCGCACGGCGTAGGCACTCTCACCTTCATGGATGGAAATGAAAAGTAAGTAAATGTTCCCCAGCAAAATGAGTAATGGATGGATGGGTGGATGTGTGATATTTATTTACCTAGCAGGTATCCCTCTCCAAACTGTCCAGCACTCAGACGTCCATGTATCCCACTATGTCGGAAGATGAAAGAGTCATGTGTGCTGCCAGGGTATTTTGCCACAATGTCATTGATGATGTATTTTGCAGTGCACACAATCTGGATATTCAGGGAATGGTAGCTTGTCCGGTTCCTGAAGACATATTCTGTAGCTGCTGGCGGTGTGATGGTGATATGGGTCCCATCAATGCAGCCAATAACATGGGGGAAACATGCAATTTGATAAAATTCTAATTTGGTTTCTTGTAATGCCTGTTGAGTGCTTGGAAAGTAAATGTGATCTCCTAGCCTGTTCAGCATTGCATTCAAAAAGGCATGAAAAAAGCGTAAAAGAGAACTCTGGGACACCCCATCAACCTCTGCCATGACTCCTTGGAAACTCCCTGAGGCCAGAAGGTGCAGTGAGGACAATACCTGCACAAGGGTCGGAATTGCTTGTATCATGCCTGTTGGGTGCTCCAAATAGGGTTTCAGCTCATCTATGAGGTCTAAGATGGTGTGTGGGTGTAGCCTGTATTTTTCATGAATGTCCTCTTCAGTCTGCTGGAACAGCGTGATGCACAGTCTGAATATACTCTCCTGTCTCAGTCTCCTCTGTGCAAGGGCACTGATACGCAGCCTTCTGGCTATCACAAATAGTCCTGCCATTGTGGAAGATTCTGTTGCATTGTGGGTTGCTATTTATACCTTCCACCTGGTTACCACCTGCATCCACTTGTGGTAATTGCGATTACTTAAATTGCGCTGTTCATGATTTCGCAACTTGCTAATTTTTCATACATGTCATTGCGATTTCTTAATTTGCGATATTAGGTTTGCGAATTTTGCAAACTTGGAATATCGCAAAATAAGAAATCGCAATATTGTTAGAAGAATTCAGGTTCTCGCAACGTAAGAAATCGCAATTCATGCGATTTCTTATTTTGCGATGCGATTTCTTTCATACATACCTTTTCCCTATTTTTTTGTCGCAAACGCAGTTTTTTTGCGATTCGCAGCGTTTGCAACTTATAAATAGGTTGATACAGCTGCCCCATAGTCACCTAGTACTCTTTTATCAAAGTGTTACTGTTGAGTTCTCTATATCGTTTGAGCTGATCTTAGTTAATTTTTATAACAATGCTTGTGATTCAGACATACTGGCTATATTGGGTTTACTTGATACCTATTTGGAATCCATAATTTCTTAGGGGAATGAGGACAAAATCCTGACTTGGCGGGACTTTAACATTCAACCCTGTAAAAAGTCTTCTAGCAGTATTTGTGGCATGACCTCACCATTAAAAGAAGATGTCATTCATTTCACTCAGACTATTGTAAGAAACTTAACAAGCTTATTTTTTAAGATGATTTAGGTTTCAGTAATGAATTTGGGGACAGTCCAGTTGAGGCATCCTGTAGGTTTGATGGCACTATGGGATTTTCTGTTTTTCCCCAATAGTTATTCGGCACTAGTCACTAATTTTACATTACACGACTGTGCAATGAGTGACCATTATCCTCAGAGTTAGGCGCTTAACTCTGGGTTAGCAAAAGATCAAATGGCTTGTAATCACACTTTAGCCATGAAGAACTTAGAGCTCTCTCGGTTGAATGGCTATACTTCATGATGGAACATCATTGACGCGACTAGCTTCCTAGAGCAGTTAATCCAGCAACAAAAGAGTGTTTTTGAAGTCCGTCTGGATACTTTGGCGGAAGTCTCTGCTATCATGGAGTCTTTAGAGCTATTAAAATGGGGTTAACATCTAACCAGTAGACAGGAGCGGTAAAGAGGAAGGGCAGGTTTGATCATGCATGCAGTTAGACCCACCAAAAACTTATAGGAGCTCTGAAAAATAAACCTAGGAACAAACCGGAGGTTCAGCACTGGAGACAGCTATAAAGGCTTACTCTAAAAAATCATAGAAAGCACTGAAGGAGGAGGCCAGGGAGAAGCTATACGAGGCTAGCTGTAGTAATGATACCACTGCAATCTGGCGTGTTGTGAACTCCCCATTCTGTAGTGAAGGTGATAAGTCAAAAATAGAGGCTGCGGTGACCGAAGAGGATTGTGTAGCAATTCTTACCAGCATGTGTGCGGCTACTACAGAATGTGATATAAAGCATCCTGTTCCTATTGCTATTACACTGTCTTAAAACCTGTAGATAGTTTTTAGTTACATGGAATACAACAAATTATCCAAGGGAGGAAATGGTTTTGGTATTGATTACTGCACCTGAAAATGTCTGGGGCAGAAGACTTGCACTGTGATAATCTATTAGACATTTCTTAAAGGGATGAATATTTAACAATTGTCATTTTGTACAAATATGTAATTTTATAGATAAATACTTGATGATTGCCTACAAAGCTTGGTTCATTGGGAAATGTTGATCCTGATGTCACAGATCTGATCTGTTTAGTATGAAATGCTACTACAAAGACAGTAGTCTTGTCTTTAGTTTCATTTTCTTGCTTTAGAACACCTGGCAGCTGCCCAGGCAGTTCCAGCAGTCCACTTGCTTCCCTCTAATTTTATCAGCATTAAATCACGTCAGGCGTAGCAACTGCTTTTAAACCGGACGACCATCATTGAATATATTCAGCATATGCGTATCATTGTTTCACCATTCTAATATGGCTGACACATCATTTCTAAACCTGGAGACTAAACTTAACTTTAAAACAGTTATACATAAAGTAAAATAGCATTCCATGATAATCAACCCTGCTATATTTACATTTGTACTTATTATGTCATTGCTGGGTCATGCCCATCACATATATCGAAAAGGGGTGGTGAGGGACAGAGTCTCTGAATTAAGCAGAAAGCTCTCACCCAGTCAAAAGATCAGGGCTAGATCCAACACCGTTTTTTAGCTCACTGCACCATCCCAGTTTCAGAACCTGGCTGTATGCAAATTAGTCTGTTCCTGTCCCAGTGCATGATGGGAACAGGACAAACCAAACTACAGAAGCCAATTCTTACACTGGGAAGGAAACAAGCTCCCGGGGACCGGTTTCTGGCATTACAGCCGTCTTCGGCCCGGTTTGCTTGAATCCTGATGGTGCAATGAGCAAGGGTCTCACATCTGAGAATACCCTTCCACGCTTAGGGTGGACAAAAATATTTACAAAAAGGGGTGGTGAGGGACAGAGTCTCTGAATTAAGCAGAAAGCTCTCACCCAGTCAAAAGATCAGGGCTAGATCCAACACCGTTTTTTAGCTCACTGCACCATCCCAGTTTCAGAACCTGGCTGTATGCAAATTAGTCTGTTCCTGTCCCAGTGCATGATGGGAACAGGACAAACCAAACTACAGAAGCCAATTCTTACACTGGGAAGGAAACAAGCTCCCGGGGACCGGTTTCTGGCATTACAGCCGTCTTCGGCCCGGTTTGCTTGAATCCTGATGGTGCAATGAGCAAGGGTCTCACATCTGAGAATACCCTTCCACGCTTAGGGTGGACAAAAATATTTACAAAAAGGGGTGGTGAGGGACAGAGTCTCTGAATTAAGCAGAAAGCTCTCACCCAGTCAAAAGATCAGGGCTAGATCCAACACCGTTTTTTAGCTCACTGCACCATCCCAGTTTCAGAACCTGGCTGTATGCAAATTAGTCTGTTCCTGTCCCAGTGCATGATGGGAACAGGACAAACCAAACTACAGAAGCCAATTCTTACACTGGGAAGGAAACAAGCTCCCGGGGACCGGTTTCTGGCATTACAGCCGTCTTCGGCCCGGTTTGCTTGAATCCTGATGGTGCAATGAGCAAGGGTCTCACATCTGAGAATACCCTTCCACGCTTAGGGTGGACAAAAATATTTACAAAAAGGGGTGGTGAGGGACAGAGTCTCTGAATTAAGCAGAAAGCTCTCACCCAGTCAAAAGATCAGGGCTAGATCCAACACCGTTTTTTAGCTCACTGCACCATCCCAGTTTCAGAACCTGGCTGTATGCAAATTAGTCTGTTCCTGTCCCAGTGCATGATGGGAACAGGACAAACCAAACTACAGAAGCCAATTCTTACACTGGGAAGGAAACAAGCTCCCGGGGACCGGTTTCTGGCATTACAGCCGTCTTCGGCCCGGTTTGCTTGAATCCTGATGGTGCAATGAGCAAGGGTCTCACATCTGAGAATACCCTTCCACGCTTAGGGTGGACAAAAATATTTACAAAAAGGGGTGGTGAGGGACAGAGTCTCTGAATTAAGCAGAAAGCTCTCACCCAGTCAAAAGATCAGGGCTAGATCCAACACCGTTTTTTAGCTCACTGCACCATCCCAGTTTCAGAACCTGGCTGTATGCAAATTAGTCTGTTCCTGTCCCAGTGCATGATGGGAACAGGACAAACCAAACTACAGAAGCCAATTCTTACACTGGGAAGGAAACAAGCTCCCGGGGACCGGTTTCTGGCATTACAGCCGTCTTCGGCCCGGTTTGCTTGAATCCTGATGGTGCAATGAGCAAGGGTCTCACATCTGAGAATACCCTTCCACGCTTAGGGTGGACAAAAATATTTACAAAAAGGGGTGGTGAGGGACAGAGTCTCTGAATTAAGCAGAAAGCTCTCACCCAGTCAAAAGATCAGGGCTAGATCCAACACCGTTTTTTAGCTCACTGCACCATCCCAGTTTCAGAACCTGGCTGTATGCAAATTAGTCTGTTCCTGTCCCAGTGCATGATGGGAACAGGACAAACCAAACTACAGAAGCCAATTCTTACACTGGGAAGGAAACAAGCTCCCGGGGACCGGTTTCTGGCATTACAGCCGTCTTCGGCCCGGTTTGCTTGAATCCTGATGGTGCAATGAGCAAGGGTCTCACATCTGAGAATACCCTTCCACGCTTAGGGTGGACAAAAATATTTACAAAAAGGGGTGGTGAGGGACAGAGTCTCTGAATTAAGCAGAAAGCTCTCACCCAGTCAAAAGATCAGGGCTAGATCCAACACCGTTTTTTAGCTCACTGCACCATCCCAGTTTCAGAACCTGGCTGTATGCAAATTAGTCTGTTCCTGTCCCAGTGCATGATGGGAACAGGACAAACCAAACTACAGAAGCCAATTCTTACACTGGGAAGGAAACAAGCTCCCGGGGACCGGTTTCTGGCATTACAGCCGTCTTCGGCCCGGTTTGCTTGAATCCTGATGGTGCAATGAGCAAGGGTCTCACATCTGAGAATACCCTTCCACGCTTAGGGTGGACAAAAATATTTACAAAAAGGGGTGGTGAGGGACAGAGTCTCTGAATTAAGCAGAAAGCTCTCACCCAGTCAAAAGATCAGGGCTAGATCCAACACCGTTTTTTAGCTCACTGCACCATCCCAGTTTCAGAACCTGGCTGTATGCAAATTAGTCTGTTCCTGTCCCAGTGCATGATGGGAACAGGACAAACCAAACTACAGAAGCCAATTCTTACACTGGGAAGGAAACAAGCTCCCGGGGACCGGTTTCTGGCATTACAGCCGTCTTCGGCCCGGTTTGCTTGAATCCTGATGGTGCAATGAGCAAGGGTCTCACATCTGAGAATACCCTTCCACGCTTAGGGTGGACAAAAATATTTACAAAAAGGGGTGGTGAGGGACAGAGTCTCTGAATTAAGCAGAAAGCTCTCACCCAGTCAAAAGATCAGGGCTAGATCCAACACCGTTTTTTAGCTCACTGCACCATCCCAGTTTCAGAACCTGGCTGTATGCAAATTAGTCTGTTCCTGTCCCAGTGCATGATGGGAACAGGACAAACCAAACTACAGAAGCCAATTCTTACACTGGGAAGGAAACAAGCTCCCGGGGACCGGTTTCTGGCATTGCAGCCGTCTTCGGCCCGGTTTGCTTGAATCCTGATGGTGCAATGAGCAAGGGTCTCACATCTGAGAATACCCTTCCACGCTTAGGGTGGACAAAAATATTTACAAAAAGGGGTGGTGAGGGACAGAGTCTCTGAATTAAGCAGAAAGCTCTCACCCAGTCAAAAGATCAGGGCTAGATCCAACACCGTTTTTTAGCTCACTGCACCATCCCAGTTTCAGAACCTGGCTGTATGCAAATTAGTCTGTTCCTGTCCCAGTGCATGATGGGAACAGGACAAACCAAACTACAGAAGCCAATTCTTACACTGGGAAGGAAACAAGCTCCCGGGGACCGGTTTCTGGCATTACAGCCGTCTTCGGCCCGGTTTGCTTGAATCCTGATGGTGCAATGAGCAAGGGTCTCACATCTGAGAATACCCTTCCACGCTTAGGGTGGACAAAAATATTTACAAAAAGGGGTGGTGAGGGACAGAGTCTCTGAATTAAGCAGAAAGCTCTCACCCAGTCAAAAGATCAGGGCTAGATCCAACACCGTTTTTTAGCTCACTGCACCATCCCAGTTTCAGAACCTGGCTGTATGCAAATTAGTCTGTTCCTGTCCCAGTGCATGATGGGAACAGGACAAACCAAACTACAGAAGCCAATTCTTACACTGGGAAGGAAACAAGCTCCCGGGGACCGGTTTCTGGCATTACAGCCGTCTTCGGCCCGGTTTGCTTGAATCCTGATGGTGCAATGAGCAAGGGTCTCACATCTGAGAATACCCTTCCACGCTTAGGGTGGACAAAAATATTTACAAAAAGGGGTGGTGAGGGACAGAGTCTCTGAATTAAGCAGAAAGCTCTCACCCAGTCAAAAGATCAGGGCTAGATCCAACACCGTTTTTTAGCTCACTGCACCATCCCAGTTTCAGAACCTGGCTGTATGCAAATTAGTCTGTTCCTGTCCCAGTGCATGATGGGAACAGGACAAACCAAACTACAGAAGCCAATTCTTACACTGGGAAGGAAACAAGCTCCCGGGGACCGGTTTCTGGCATTACAGCCGTCTTCGGCCCGGTTTGCTTGAATCCTGATGGTGCAATGAGCAAGGGTCTCACATCTGAGAATACCCTTCCACGCTTAGGGTGGACAAAAATATTTACAAAAAGGGGTGGTGAGGGACAGAGTCTCTGAATTAAGCAGAAAGCTCTCACCCAGTCAAAAGATCAGGGCTAGATCCAACACCGTTTTTTAGCTCACTGCACCATCCCAGTTTCAGAACCTGGCTGTATGCAAATTAGTCTGTTCCTGTCCCAGTGCATGATGGGAACAGGACAAACCAAACTACAGAAGCCAATTCTTACACTGGGAAGGAAACAAGCTCCCGGGGACCGGTTTCTGGCATTACAGCCGTCTTCGGCCCGGTTTGCTTGAATCCTGATGGTGCAATGAGCAAGGGTCTCACATCTGAGAATACCCTTCCACGCTTAGGGTGGACAAAAATATTTACAAAAAGGGGTGGTGAGGGACAGAGTCTCTGAATTAAGCAGAAAGCTCTCACCCAGTCAAAAGATCAGGGCTAGATCCAACACCGTTTTTTTAGCTCACTGCACCATCCCAGTTTCAGAACCTGGCTGTATGCAAATTAGTCTGTTCCTGTCCCAGTGCATGATGGGAACAGGACAAACCAAACTACAGAAGCCAATTCTTACACTGGGAAGGAAACAAGCTCCCGGGGACCGGTTTCTGGCATTACAGCCGTCTTCGGCCCGGTTTGCTTGAATCCTGATGGTGCAATGAGCAAGGGTCTCATCACCACCCCCTTTTTGTAAATCGTTTTTGGCCACTATAGGTGTGGCAGGGTATACTCAGACATGAGTCCCTTTCTCACTGCTCCATCAGGATTCAAGCAAGCCGGGCCGAAGAAGGCTGAAATGCCAGAAACCGGTCCCCGGTAGCTTGTCTCCTTTCTGGTGAAGAATTGGCTTGGTAGTTTAGTCTGCCCTGTTCCCATGATGCACTGGGCCAGGGACAGACTGATTTGCATATAGCCAGGTTCTGAGCTGGGATGGGGCAGTGAGATAAATAACGGTGATGGATCAAGCCCTGATCTTTGGACTGGGTAAGAGTGGTCTGTTTAACTCAGACACTCTGTTCATCACCACCCCCTTTTTGTAAATCGTTTTTGGCCACTATAGGTGTGGCAGGGTATACTCAGACATGAGTCCCTTTCTCACTGCTCCATCAGGATTCAAGCAAGCCGGGCCGAAGAAGGCTGAAATGCCAGAAACCGGTCCCCGGTAGCTTGTCTCCTTTCTGGTGAAGAATTGGCTTGGTAGTTTAGTCTGCCCTGTTCCCATGATGCACTGGGCCAGGGACAGACTGATTTGCATATAGCCAGGTTCTGAGCTGGGATGGGGCAGTGAGATAAATAACGGTGATGGATCAAGCCCTGATCTTTGGACTGGGTAAGAGTGGTCTGTTTAACTCAGACACTCTGTTCATCACCACCCCCTTTTTGTAAATCGTTTTTGGCCACTATAGGTGTGGCAGGGTATACTCAGACATGAGTCCCTTTCTCACTGCTCCATCAGGATTCAAGCAAGCCGGGCCGAAGAAGGCTGAAATGCCAGAAACCGGTCCCCGGTAGCTTGTCTCCTTTCTGGTGAAGAATTGGCTTGGTAGTTTA
Organism: Lissotriton vulgaris; assembly: GCF_964263255.1. Classification (NCBI taxonomy): domain Eukaryota; kingdom Metazoa; phylum Chordata; class Amphibia; order Caudata; family Salamandridae; genus Lissotriton; species Lissotriton vulgaris. The sequence goes on along the minus strand of NC_141699.1, from coordinate 320,694,000 downwards.
GTCTGCCCTGTTCCCATGATGCACTGGGCCAGGGACAGACTGATTTGCATATAGCCAGGTTCTGAGCTGGGATGGGGCAGTGAGATAAATAACGGTGATGGATCAAGCCCTGATCTTTGGACTGGGTAAGAGTGGTCTGTTTAACTCAGACACTCTGTTCATCACCACCCCCTTTTTGTAAATCGTTTTTGGCCACTATAGGTGTGGCAGGGTATACTCAGACATGAGTCCCTTTCTCACTGCTCCATCAGGATTCAAGCAAGCCGGGCCGAAGAAGGCTGAAATGCCAGAAACCGGTCCCCGGTAGCTTGTCTCCTTTCTGGTGAAGAATTGGCTTGGTAGTTTAGTCTGCCCTGTTCCCATGATGCACTGGGCCAGGGACAGACTGATTTGCATATAGCCAGGTTCTGAGCTGGGATGGGGCAGTGAGATAAATAACGGTGATGGATCAAGCCCTGATCTTTGGACTGGGTAAGAGTGGTCTGTTTAACTCAGACACTCTGTTCATCACCACCCCCTTTTTGTAAATCGTTTTTGGCCACTATAGGTGTGGCAGGGTATACTCAGACATGAGTCCCTTTCTCACTGCTCCATCAGGATTCAAGCAAGCCGGGCCGAAGAAGGCTGAAATGCCAGAAACCGGTCCCCGGTAGCTTGTCTCCTTTCTGGTGAAGAATTGGCTTGGTAGTTTAGTCTGCCCTGTTCCCATGATGCACTGGGCCAGGGACAGACTGATTTGCATATAGCCAGGTTCTGAGCTGGGATGGGGCAGTGAGATAAATAACGGTGATGGATCAAGCCCTGATCTTTGGACTGGGTAAGAGTGGTCTGTTTAACTCAGACACTCTGTTCATCACCACCCCCTTTTTGTAAATCGTTTTTGGCCACTATAGGTGTGGCAGGGTATACTCAGACATGAGTCCCTTTCTCACTGCTCCATCAGGATTCAAGCAAGCCGGGCCGAAGAAGGCTGAAATGCCAGAAACCGGTCCCCGGTAGCTTGTCTCCTTTCTGGTGAAGAATTGGCTTGGTAGTTTAGTCTGCCCTGTTCCCATGATGCACTGGGCCAGGGACAGACTGATTTGCATATAGCCAGGTTCTGAGCTGGGATGGGGCAGTGAGATAAATAACGGTGATGGATCAAGCCCTGATCTTTGGACTGGGTAAGAGTGGTCTGTTTAACTCAGACACTCTGTTCATCACCACCCCCTTTTTGTAAATCGTTTTTGGCCACTATAGGTGTGGCAGGGTATACTCAGACATGAGTCCCTTTCTCACTGCTCCATCAGGATTCAAGCAAGCCGGGCCGAAGAAGGCTGAAATGCCAGAAACCGGTCCCCGGTAGCTTGTCTCCTTTCTGGTGAAGAATTGGCTTGGTAGTTTAGTCTGCCCTGTTCCCATGATGCACTGGGCCAGGGACAGACTGATTTGCATATAGCCAGGTTCTGAGCTGGGATGGGGCAGTGAGATAAATAACGGTGATGGATCAAGCCCTGATCTTTGGACTGGGTAAGAGTGGTCTGTTTAACTCAGACACTCTGTTCATCACCACCCCCTTTTTGTAAATCGTTTTTGGCCACTATAGGTGTGGCAGGGTATACTCAGACATGAGTCCCTTTCTCACTGCTCCATCAGGATTCAAGCAAGCCGGGCCGAAGAAGGCTGAAATGCCAGAAACCGGTCCCCGGTAGCTTGTCTCCTTTCTGGTGAAGAATTGGCTTGGTAGTTTAGTCTGCCCTGTTCCCATGATGCACTGGGCCAGGGACAGACTGATTTGCATATAGCCAGGTTCTGAGCTGGGATGGGGCAGTGAGATAAATAACGGTGATGGATCAAGCCCTGATCTTTGGACTGGGTAAGAGTGGTCTGTTTAACTCAGACACTCTGTTCATCACCACCCCCTTTTTGTAAATCGTTTTTGGCCACTATAGGTGTGGCAGGGTATACTCAGACATGAGTCCCTTTCTCACTGCTCCATCAGGATTCAAGCAAGCCGGGCCGAAGAAGGCTGAAATGCCAGAAACCGGTCCCCGGTAGCTTGTCTCCTTTCTGGTGAAGAATTGGCTTGGTAGTTTAGTCTGCCCTGTTCCCATGATGCACTGGGCCAGGGACAGACTGATTTGCATATAGCCAGGTTCTGAGCTGGGATGGGGCAGTGAGATAAATAACGGTGATGGATCAAGCCCTGATCTTTGGACTGGGTAAGAGTGGTCTGTTTAACTCAGACACTCTGTTCATCACCACCCCCTTTTTGTAAATCGTTTTTGGCCACTATAGGTGTGGCAGGGTATACTCAGACATGAGTCCCTTTCTCACTGCTCCATCAGGATTCAAGCAAGCCGGGCCGAAGAAGGCTGAAATGCCAGAAACCGGTCCCCGGTAGCTTGTCTCCTTTCTGGTGAAGAATTGGCTTGGTAGTTTAGTCTGCCCTGTTCCCATGATGCACTGGGCCAGGGACAGACTGATTTGCATATAGCCAGGTTCTGAGCTGGGATGGGGCAGTGAGATAAATAACGGTGATGGATCAAGCCCTGATCTTTGGACTGGGTAAGAGTGGTCTGTTTAACTCAGACACTCTGTTCATCACCACCCCCTTTTTGTAAATCGTTTTTGGCCACTATAGGTGTGGCAGGGTATACTCAGACATGAGTCCCTTTCTCACTGCTCCATCAGGATTCAAGCAAGCCGGGCCGAAGAAGGCTGAAATGCCAGAAACCGGTCCCCGGTAGCTTGTCTCCTTTCTGGTGAAGAATTGGCTTGGTAGTTTAGTCTGCCCTGTTCCCATGATGCACTGGGCCAGGGACAGACTGATTTGCATATAGCCAGGTTCTGAGCTGGGATGGGGCAGTGAGATAAATAACGGTGATGGATCAAGCCCTGATCTTTGGACTGGGTAAGAGTGGTCTGTTTAACTCAGACACTCTGTTCATCACCACCCCCTTTTTGTAAATCGTTTTTGGCCACTATAGGTGTGGCAGGGTATACTCAGACATGAGTCCCTTTCTCACTGCTCCATCAGGATTCAAGCAAGCCGGGCCGAAGAAGGCTGAAATGCCAGAAACCGGTCCCCGGTAGCTTGTCTCCTTTCTGGTGAAGAATTGGCTTGGTAGTTTAGTCTGCCCTGTTCCCATGATGCACTGGGCCAGGGACAGACTGATTTGCATATAGCCAGGTTCTGAGCTGGGATGGGGCAGTGAGATAAATAACGGTGATGGATCAAGCCCTGATCTTTGGACTGGGTAAGAGTGGTCTGTTTAACTCAGACACTCTGTTCATCACCACCCCCTTTTTGTAAATCGTTTTTGGCCACTATAGGTGTGGCAGGGTATACTCAGACATGAGTCCCTTTCTCACTGCTCCATCAGGATTCAAGCAAGCCGGGCCGAAGAAGGCTGAAATGCCAGAAACCGGTCCCCGGTAGCTTGTCTCCTTTCTGGTGAAGAATTGGCTTGGTAGTTTAGTCTGCCCTGTTCCCATGATGCACTGGGCCAGGGACAGACTGATTTGCATATAGCCAGGTTCTGAGCTGGGATGGGGCAGTGAGATAAATAACGGTGATGGATCAAGCCCTGATCTTTGGACTGGGTAAGAGTGGTCTGTTTAACTCAGACACTCTGTTCATCACCACCCCCTTTTTGTAAATCGTTTTTGGCCACTATAGGTGTGGCAGGGTATACTCAGACATGAGTCCCTTTCTCACTGCTCCATCAGGATTCAAGCAAGCCGGGCCGAAGAAGGCTGAAATGCCAGAAACCGGTCCCCGGTAGCTTGTCTCCTTTCTGGTGAAGAATTGGCTTGGTAGTTTAGTCTGCCCTGTTCCCATGATGCACTGGGCCAGGGACAGACTGATTTGCATATAGCCAGGTTCTGAGCTGGGATGGGGCAGTGAGATAAATAACGGTGATGGATCAAGCCCTGATCTTTGGACTGGGTAAGAGTGGTCTGTTTAACTCAGACACTCTGTTCATCACCACCCCCTTTTTGTAAATCGTTTTTGGCCACTATAGGTGTGGCAGGGTATACTCAGACATGAGTCCCTTTCTCACTGCTCCATCAGGATTCAAGCAAGCCGGGCCGAAGAAGGCTGAAATGCCAGAAACCGGTCCCCGGTAGCTTGTCTCCTTTCTGGTGAAGAATTGGCTTGGTAGTTTAGTCTGCCCTGTTCCCATGATGCACTGGGCCAGGGACAGACTGATTTGCATATAGCCAGGTTCTGAGCTGGGATGGGGCAGTGAGATAAATAACGGTGATGGATCAAGCCCTGATCTTTGGACTGGGTAAGAGTGGTCTGTTTAACTCAGACACTCTGTTCATCACCACCCCCTTTTTGTAAATCATCACATATATCGGGCTACATTTTTTTCTACTTTCATGTTTTCAATTTACCTTGCATCTTCTTGTTAAATTTGTTTAATTTGTTTATGCACCTTACAGCAAATGAGTAAGAGGGTGAATGTAAGTGTTAGTGGGATGATGAATTGATGAGACACAGAATACTTGTATGATGAGGTGTTGGGTGTCCAAACATATCAGTGAGTAAAGGAACATGTTAAATTATAAGCCAGGAGATCTATTGGCTTTAGTAATGCTTTTTTAACCCTTTGAGATCCAGGTTTACATAAAAATCTATACTATGTCATTGGTTTAGGCATTGGTATATTGCTGATTTATACACAGAATATGATTGCTGCTTCAATGACCAAGCAGGGTATTTTACAGAGATATAAAATCTGGTGTTCAAGGCTGTAGGGAATCATAAATCATCATGTGTCTAACAGTATTTGTATATTGCAAGTTACATTTGTCTATATTTTCTTCATTTGAGGATGTAGACAGACCCAAATTCAGGAAACTTGTAAAATCTCTGGCATTGTGGTCCTTTCTCTGTTATCATATATTGTAAGTGGCTGTCATACTATGTCCAATTTAGGCATTATATCCCTTATCATAGCTGCAGCTTTTTCATTGTATGTATATGCAAAATCTTAGCCCACCAAAGTGACATAACAGGAAGATTGACACTCTGCTAAATATGGGCAGTAGTGATTCCAGTCACTAATTACAAGTGTGTCAGTAGATTACCCATTGATGAAGTGTGGTGATACTGATTATCCTTCCTTGAACTGCCACTACTAAGATCAGTAGGTGGAGAGGTAAATCAACATTGCATATTTGTCTGATTTGTTGGATACCCTCCACCCAGAACTGTTTCACATACACATAAGACCAGCCCACATGTACATATAAACGTCTTTCTATACAACCTTTGCAACATTGGGTAGAAGATTTCAAACATAGCATTTAACCATACCGGTGTAAAGATTTGATAAGCATTTGCTTTGCGTTTTAAACATACGGAAGTCCTCAATGATCTAGCCCAAATGTGTGCCCTTATGTCTTCTGTCTCTCTGCAGCCTTCGACACAGTCTGCCACAGTACCCTTTTACAACGCCTCAGAAACATCGGAATACAAGGTAAAGCACTTGAATGGATCACCTCGTTCCTCACCGGAAGAACCCAGAGAGTCCGCCTTCCACCATTCAAATCCGAAGCCACTGAAGTCATCTGTGGCGTACCACAAGGATCCTCACTCAGTCCCACCCTCTTCAACGTATACATGAGCCCCCTTGCGACCATCGCTCGCCAACACAACCTCAACATCATCTCCTACGCGGACGACACTCAACTGATCCTTTCTCTCACCAACGACCCCAGCACCGCCAAATCAAACCTACATGAAGGAATGAAAGAAGTTGCCGAATGGATGAAACAAAGCCGTCTGAAACTGAACTCAGATAAAACAGAAGTCCTCATCTTAGGTACATCCCCCTCTGCATGGGACGACTCTTGGTGGCCGGAAGCCCTTGGAAAAGCACCCATCCCGACAGACCACGCACGGAACCTAGGCGTTATCCTGGACTCTTCACTCTCAATGAACAGACAAGTCAACGCCGTATCCTCATCCTGCTTCAACATTCTTCGCATGCTCAAAAAAACATTCCGCTGGATCCCCACCGAAACCAGAAAAACAGTCACCCATGCTCTGGTCACGAGCCGACTGGACTACGGAAACACCCTCTACGCAGGTACTACCGCTAAACTCCAGAAGAAACTCCAACGAATCCAAAACGCCTCAGCCAGGATCATATTAGACATCCCACGTAACGAACACATCTCTGGCCACCTGAAAGACCTCCACTGGCTACCCGTCAATAAGAGGATCACTTTCCGACTGCTAACCCACGCACACAAATCACTCTACGACATCAGACCAGAATGCCTCAACTCACGACTGTCCTTGTACACCCCCTCCCGCCAACTACGTTCTTCCAGCCAAGCCCTCGCCACTGTTCCCCGCATCAACAAGACCACCATGGGAGGCAGATCCTTCTCATACCTAGCAGCTAAAACATGGAACTCACTCCCCACCTACCTTCGCCTTACCCAGAACCACCTAGCTTTTAGAAAGCAACTTAAAACGTGGATATTTGACAAGTAAGCGTCCTCCCCTCCCTAAGCGCCTTGAGACCCTCTGGGTATGTAGTGCGCTATATAAATTCCCTGACTTGACTTGACTTGACTTGACTTCTGATACATTCATATCTAATTCTTGTTCCAATTTTATCTCATCACTAGGTTTCGGTCAGTGTGGAGCACAACGTATAAGCATGTGATTCCCTTCTCGGAGAAGCCATGAGACATCAATTGCTCCATAGGTGTATTGTCTAGGCTGCCCTTAGCTTTTATATCTCTTGAATTTGCCCAAGGAAAGAGCAGGTTTAGTCTAAATAACTGTTTACATGTTGGGCAATCTTAACTTGTACCATTGTAGTGCAACTCTCCTAGGAGAGGTGGCTCTCCTCATAGCCAATGCTCAAATTGTTTGTCTTTAATAAATTCTATATTTGGAATAATTGGTGATACAGGAGATGGGGACAAAGTTATCCCATACTGCATTGTAAGCTTGCACTTGTATTTTGGCAAGACAGAGATAGCATGAAAGGGCACTGTGTGAATGAACCAGTCTCCAAGACTCAACCGTAACACATGATGTAGAGGTAAGGATGAGCAATTTTGTTGAAATAGTTCCCAAGGCTATGTGCAAGGGAGTTGATGCGAGTCCAGGGCCGGGCTTAGTTGTGCAGCATAAATGTAATGCATTATGATTGGTGGACCCATTCAACCCTCTCCTGGCCTTTTAGAAAGTGTAGCTTCGGGTATCCTTTGTGTGCCATTACTCCACATGAACTGCAGAAATATTTTGAATAAGACTTAGGTGTTGATTACAATTGTGGGGGGTCCGATTGCTGGACCGATGTTGCTAGGCCAGCGGTGTGCCTGAATACAATGCTGTTGCACTGCAGCACCTGCATTGTCAAACATGCACTGTTGCCCTGCACTGTGTCCTACAGGGCACATAGTGCGCACACAACAGTGCAGTCATAGGGGGGCACAGCATGTGCCCCCAGCCAAAATGCTCAATGGGCAAAAGCACCCACGGTCCCATGTGAGGTCTCTTCCATGTCTTTTCACTGACCTTTTTATGTCAGGGTTCCTGCCATGAAAAGGTAGGCAAACTAAGAATTGGCTCAGCTGTGCCGGCATCGGCAACGCTTCCAATCCCCCCGCCTTCATCACCTCTGCGGGATACAGGATCCTGGCAGTGGCAACAGTCTTGGGGCAGTCCAACCTCCATTCTCATAATGAGGCGCTTGGACTGCCTACTTGGCAGCGGTGTTCTTGCCGCCAATGCCACTGTGGTCCCCTGACACCCACAGTCTTAATAAGGTCCTTAATGTTTCTTTGGAAACTTTAGTGGGTTTGTAGGAAACTTTTCTACAAACAATATAGGCAAAAAATCATGTTTAGTCTCCCTACCAGGAAATTTGCTACTTGCCTCACCAATAAAGATCTTTCAAAAAGGCATCTAACAAGGGTGAGATATTGCATTCACAGAGATTTTTAAAGGAATTTTAAAGGTGAATGCCCAAATATTTCATGGACAGTCCTTTCCATGACAACCTTAATGAGTTTAGTGCTAATCTGCACCTATCAGTTGGGTCAGCCACTCCCGTATCCATTGTTTTTGAATAATAAATACGGAAGCCTGAAACCTCTTTAAACTGCTTAAGTTATGCTTATGCGCTGCCTAGAACGAAAGGGATTAAACCAATTCGCAGCCAAATGGGCACACAAGACTACTAGGTGGTCATGAGTATTTTAAAATCAGATACTAGATCATTGCTCGCCTGTGGTGTGGCCAAGTTTCTGGGACATATGTGGTGCATCAGGCGAAGAGAGCATGCTGGAAGGTCATAAAGGCTTATTGAGTTTTATAGAGTTTGTTGAATTAATCAATTATAAATATGCTATAATTATGTAGTTTATGTTTTATTGTATTTTAACTTTTTCGAGTTGTGATTCATTCCTACAGTTTTTAATTTTCAAAGATACCTGGAGCAGTTTTAATTATTAACTAGAATAATTCATTTTTATGGTATTTACACCTGGTGATATTTTCTCTCACTGGTTGCAACCGTTCACGGTGAGAAAGCTGCTGCTCGAGTAGAAAACCAGCTCGAGTGGCAGCAAAGAAGCAGCGCCCTCTAGAATGCCACCTGGAGCAATTTGGGCTGATTGTCCTATATGGAACAAGCTCCCAGTGGTAAAAATCAGCGCAACATGCTGAATGCCGCCCCTTCGCAGAGCTCAGTGGAATCTCAGAGTTTTTATGTAACTCTGCGGAATTTCGCGGAGTGAAACTCCATGAGTTTTGACCCCATTACGCCCATTCTAGATGAAACATGATTAAGTAAATGCCAGCCAGCCTCATCAAATGCCTTCTCCACAACAAGCTAGAGAGGGACAGTTTCAATATTATTTCGTTCTACAAAATTGATCACATTAATGGCTAAACATTTTTCGACTCATGCCTATGTATTACGTACAAATCTAGCCTAACAGTTTGAGATTAGTTGTGGCCATAACGTCTTTAAGTCTTGATAATAGTATTGACGTAAATATTTTCACATCAATATTTAACAAGACTATGCCTATAATAGGCACAATTTACCAGATTTGTATCACGCTTCAATTGAAGGAAGACTACTGATTCCAATATTGAAGGTGTTACTGACTTTGTAAGTAGAAATTTCATTAAGGGGCTGATATACTAAAATGTTGCGTTGTGGATGCCCAACTTTTCTGATGCAGCCACGACACAAAATGTTATTTGTGATTTATAAACCCATGCAAATTAAATTTACATTTCTTTCGGTGGAATTTTTCCCAAAAAGCAACGAAAAGCAGCACAGGAGGCATGGATTTTGAAAATTCCCAGATTTACTAAATGTGGAAAACCTGGAAATGTGTTAAAAGGCCATGCCTTCCTGAAGCAGGTGAAACAAGCGAAATATATTTATTTAGCCATGTTCCTTTCTCTTTCTATGTGTTCTGCATTCTGCAGCACACATAGAAAGAGGATAATGCTCTTAAGGATTAAAGGTGTCCCTTCCTTCACAAAAGCAATTCTGCCCGTAACGCAGGTACCTTTGCAACATGGTTCAAAAGTGCCTGTATTGGCACTAGGCAGCACACAGTGTGCAAGCCTGAGAGACAGAAGAAATGCCTCATATCTTACTTTTTATGGTGCATTTTTGCTCATTTCCCCTTCATGTAATGCATCCCAGCAACTTTGCTTGCTGACCTACGTTATGGGAAATGTAAGTGAATATGCCCTTATATACCTCTGGCAACGGTTCCACTAGTACGTTGCAATACACCTTATAAAAAGAGACAAAAAATCCATCTGGACCTGGGGTTCTACTCGTTTTCCCACTACTCTTCTGATATGACAGGGTTCTCCAACTCCAACAACAATGAGGGATCCAAGTGAGCGAAAGTGAATCCCTTCAAATAAGACTTCTGTTGTTCCCGAGTTAGAGCTTGTGTCTGATAGAGTAAAAATTCCAAAAATATTGGTCGTATTCGTTTAACCTACATCTTTATCTCCTTTTATCCTACGAATATAATATCTGGTCGGCTGCTGTTTAAGTTTATATGCTAGCAGCCGACTGACGTTGACTTTTTGATCGAGATGTAATAATTTCCTAGCAGCATCTGTCATGTACAGATGTTTCCAGTTCAGCATTAACCTTACACATTTCTATGTATCCTTTATATACTGATCTTCTCATTTTGTCAAACAACTTTCTGGATCCCACTTTTTTCTCTTTTGTCAATCTAGTGGTGTGTGAGATTAGTTCACTTTGTAAGTTGGCTTTGTTTTGTCAGTCTCATATTGTGACCCACGCCACCTCCCCAATATTATTTTCTTCAAAATAATGTTCTAGGGATTTTTATGTCAAATCTCTTAAGGCATGGTCTCCAACTGCCACTTAATGTATGTACCATCTATAAGAGGATGACACGAGAGGCGAAGAATCTAGGCGTATGGGTTGACAATAAGCTGTCCTTTGACAGCCACATAAAGAAAACTGTAGGCAAATGTTTTGGGGTGATGAAAACGCTCAATCGCACCCTTGACCTGCTACCTATCAACTCCAGGCGTACCATGACGCAGGCACTGATAACCTCCCGTATAGATTACGGCAATGTGCTGCTCATGGGTACATCGGAGAAAAACATTAAAAAACTTCAGGTTTTACAAAATTCGGCAGCACGCCTGGTGTTAAGGCTTCCCCGCCGAGCCCCTTCACGCCCCTCTCTAGCAGCCCTCCACTGGCTACCTATCAGTAAGAGGATTGTCTTTAAAGCTATGCTCTGGTGCCATAAGATAATTTATCACAGAGCACCGGCCTATATGTCGGATCTGGCATCTGTGTATGAACCCAACAGATCTCTCAGATCCAAAGGAATAGGTCTGCTCAGAACTGCCTGCCCCAAAAAAGCTAGAATGGGGGGCAGATCATTCCGCACCTTAGCGGCTAAGCACTGGAACCTCCTGCCTCTGGATATCAGGCTGGAGAGTAATGAATCCTCTTTTAGGAAGAAGTTGAAAACCTGCCTCTTTACTGTGTGAATGGTTTCTTTCTCTACTTTTATACTCTCTCTCCACAGCGCGGGGACACGCCGGGAGGCGTCACCAGGCGCTTTACAAACTCCTTTAAACTAAACTAAACTAAACTGAGGGTAGGCACAAACATCTAACATAAGTGTTACTGGGGCATGGTCAGAAGACACTTAGGACTCTATATGACCCTCTAGAGTTTTAGACACCAGGGATCTAGCTAGAAGAAAAGAATTCAATTCAGGTGTGCTTAATCTATTCGCCCTATGAAGCGCCCTCCAAATATCGACCAAGTTCATACTAACCAGTCATTAGGTTAACAAGGAGGGAATGGGGTAAGTAATGTAGTATCCATCGATCTACCTATATTGGGATTCACTGCAGTGTTGAAGTCACCATCTGCTATTAGATCCCCTCTAGTAAAGTCCACCTACTCTGGGAGAAGCGCTCATAACTTGTTCCCTTGTTATAGTTTGGGTCATAATTGGAAAACAATGTTTGACGAATATTAACCTACTTTTGCTCATAACCCAATCACCCTTCCATCTTTGTAAGGCAATATTTGATCTATTATCAGAGTGAGCCCAGGCCTGATTAAAATGACCACACTCTTTGTTTTGTGTTGACTGAAAGAGTTGCAGTTCTAACAGTACCAAGAGGACTGTAGCCTCACTGTGTCAGTGTTCTTAAGGTCAGCCTCTTTGGGCAAATGTATAACTACCTCCTTGGTGCGCAAACCATTCTAATAATGCCGTTCATTTAATTGGCAAATTCAATCTTTACCTGCTTATTTGCTACTGTACATGGCAAGCAAAGCTGGGAGCCCCAATCAAGGGGGACACTCTCTTTACGTAGAAGGGTTATCACTTCTCTGAAATCTGTGTCTTGGTAAGCGAGAGCAGAGATGTGCTCGAAGTCTCTTTTGAATTCTTTGGTTCCATCTTCCTTGCAGCTGATAGGATTTCTTCTTTGACTTGGAAGTAATGAACTATCATCAGCACATCTAGTGCTAGTCTGTTACACTTTTGATATGCTGAAAAGACACGAGTATGGTCTAAGACAATTGCTTTTGGTACTTGATCTCCAAGAAAATGTTGAAACAAAGATTACACGTGTTTCTCCAGTTTTGCATTGCCCATGGTAGCACGTAAGCCTCTGATGTGTATGCTGTTCATTTGAGAAAGGTTCTTGTAGTCCTCCATAGTTTCAGACAGCATCATCTGGCGGGTTTCAAGGGTTGTGACAGCCTGGTCATTGTCCTGCTTTTGTTTGTTTCTCTTTCAACTAATCAAATTTGTGTGTCTTGTTATGTTATGTTAAACAGTATTTTGTATAGCGTACGGCTACTCAGAGAGTGTCCCGACGCTTTAATTTGCACACCAATCATATAACATAACAGGAAAAAAACACAGCAAAAGACAGAAAAGAAACCAACAGATCATGGGAAACTAGGAAGTAAAAAGTCAGGTTTTAAGCCCTTTCCTTGAACCTCATAGTCAGGATCAGAGATATTTTTGGGAAAATCAGTGCAAAGGGATGCAAGATAATTCTTAAACTCTTTTAGCAGGTTTGTTATGTTGTCCTCTGTAGCTGGAGAAACCATATGTAAAGTGTTTCCATCCACGTTGGCACCGTCTGTGGTTCCACCATTTACAGATTTTAGCTGACTATATGGAAGACAATTTGTCTTTAATTGTGCTTATTTGAATTTTTTACCTGGAGGAATCAGAAAACACAACCAAATCCACCCAAAGTAAATTTGAATATCAATATGGAGAACTAGAGTTATCATATTCCAAGCCCCTTCAGCCTTCTCTTAGATTATTTCAATTGTATGGTGGGCACTATCCTGGCATACCTGGGGCCGTATTATACAATGTAGTGCATTTTCCTTGTTTGAACTGAGCCCACCTTTCAAAACACCTTTTTGTGGCAGACAGTCAGTGCGCATCCTGATGCCTTCTTTGCCTTTGCTTTCGCAGCTATCATACAGCACAGGCACAGAGGCAAAGAGATTCCCTTATTTTCATGGATCCACATCCCATGCAAATGGGGGAATGCCATCTGATGATATTGCTACCTTTATATGTGTGCCAGCACTATCTCTATCCGTGGCCCCTTCGTAATACCAGAATGCCCCGGAACACGCAAAGCTGGCACTTTATATAATATGGCCCCTGGTACACTGCTCCTGTTACCTTCAGGACTAGCTCCTCATCAAGCTATTGTATTGTGTGCTCACGGTACCACAATCCGATCCTACATGGAGGGAGAGTGAGGTACTGTCCACCCTCACAGTGGAAGACCCACAACACCCAGTAGCAGCCATAGTATTCAGTGTAGAGAGACACACTTCTGTCTCAGAGAGCAGCCTCGTGGTGGGCATCTTTACCCAGTGCAGGGCATAGAAGAGCCACCGTTCCTGAGGAAACTATAATGCCCCAAATCATCATGCATTCTCAACTTCGCGCTCAGTACGTTACGCAGCGTCGAAGACCCCAGGGGCCTCATTTATGAGCCCTTGCATCACTTTTACGCCGCCGGTGCGTCACTTTTTGTGACGCACCAGTGGCGTAAAAAATGCTCCTTGTTGCAACATATTTACAAAGTGACGCATCTAGGTAGATGCGTCACTGTGTAAACCCCTGCGCCACATTATACCTGTGCCAGGTATAATGTATGCAGGGGGGCGTATTGACGCAAGGAAGGGTCGTAGAAGTGACTCAGTGAAATCTATGAGGTTTCACTGCGTCACTTTTAGGACACTGTTACGTCAAAATCCTGGCCCTGCCTCACAGCAGGCGTAAGACTGACACAGGCCCTTTCACATGGGGCTTGCCCCATGGGAAAGGACGCATTGCTGGAGTTGCGTCACTTTTGTGACATACTCCAGCAATGCGTCACTTTTGCGCTTACAGATACGTCAGAAATACTGACATATCTGTAACTCCTTGCGACATGATGTGTCATGCATTAAATATGACGCATCAGGAATGTCGCATGGAGTGCGCACTGAGAAGTGACGCATCGCTGCTTTCACGCAGCGATGCGTCATTTCTCATAAATGATGCCCCAGCTAATTTCCAATTTTTCAGCTCCTGTTGCGGGGAAGGGTATTTACAGAGAGCTTTCGGAGAGGTGCGCCATATCGGGTCCTCACTCAGGCCACACACCTTAAATATTATTTGTTTTAATATGCAGACATTCGTCCCTCAGCTTGTCCCCTTGGAACAAGCATCGGAGTGTATTATTTTCAATAACTCCAGCTTATGTTGATAAATATTCTTTGTCTTCTGCAATATTACTCGGCTCATCATTGCATAGAAACTCAAACCCACCCCTTCGGTGTTACCTTATTCGCTCTCTTCACTGCCCCTTGCCACTGTTAGATCCCTGGCTGCTGCTGTTCTTAAAAAAGAACCTCTTGAATTTTTGTCTACATGTTCTCACGGGTAGTCATAGAACACTGTGCTTCTTTCACTCTATTTGGTGTGGAGAAATGTATGCTTTTGGTTATGATGAACGTTTTTATTTAACAAAAACAAATATTTCAAATGTACGATTACACATTATCTCTGAAGGTCATAGCTATCTTTCTAGAAAGAGAGATAGTGGGTGAGAGGAAGAAGAGGCATATTAATATTTTCCTATCTAGGCGTGTTTTTTTTGTTAACATATTTTTCCCTATTGTTTTAGGGAGACATTATTTTTTAGTCCTCAGTTGATAACTGTGGGGAATGTGATAAATGGATACTGAAAGAAAAACGGAAATATTAGCATTTATTTAAATACAGCTAAGAAGATTGGTTGGAAAATTAGCATTTCAAAGGACAGCAGAGGTGCTCAAAGACTATTAATCCACATTAGGGGGCATGCGGAAAGGGGTCTTAATTCTAAGAATTGTGTATAATAATTGTAATGTATAGCTGAAATTAATCAATCTCATGATCATTCACAACCATTTAGCATCAACCTTTACATTTTAAGACAGCTTATTCGTTTCAAGTAATAAGCAACTTATTAAGTGTATGCAAATATTCTTTTAGGAATAGCTGCCGCTTACTCCAATGCCCTTTTCGAAAATGCAACATACTATTTGTCATCATTTCTTGAGTTTAAGAACCAAGGTCTCATTTTCCTCTATTTTGGTTTTCTAGCTAGAAGCATGCTGTGCTTCATCACTACACTCAGAAGGGGAGGAGAAGAGAAAGGGCATTGTTCCTCAGACCCTGTTCTTGTAGATACTCGGCGCAAAGGATGAGGCTGTTGGCATGGGGTAAGCCTCAGGCGCAGCTTTCTTCACAACTCAAGCCACTGCACTCCAAGCCCATGCTATGAAACAAACTTTGCACGCAACTGACTAGAGCAGGGGTCTCCAAACCGGTCCTGGAGAGCCGGATCCATGCCAGATTTTTAAAATTACTACATGTATCTCAATGGGGATATCCAAAAAATCTGGAATGGATCCGGCCCTCCAGGACCGGTTTGGAGACCCCTGGACTAGAGTATGGGAGCACATAGG
Organism: Lissotriton vulgaris; assembly: GCF_964263255.1. NCBI lineage: Eukaryota > Metazoa > Chordata > Amphibia > Caudata > Salamandridae > Lissotriton > Lissotriton vulgaris. The sequence continues at coordinate 320,678,449 of NC_141699.1, read as the reverse complement.
CTGGTGTGCCTGTGTCCTTTACAACCAACACCAAAGATTCTGAAGTCTTGCTACTAGCACCAATAGGGCAGTGGTAGTGACGGGGTGTTAGCATATGACATAATTCTCTAATTCTAAAAGATATTAAGAAACTGTGTAAAACATGTAAAGATTCTGATGGTGGTACGCATAAACAATTCCGGGCCTCCGCAACCATAGTTATATTTCTTTAAAAAAAAAATGGCCACAAAATAAAAATATAAGTAGATCATACAAATTTTTGGGTGGATTCTCATTTCACTACTATATTATTCTAGATCGTAAAACAATCATTTATTAAATGATTGGTGCCAAACTTTTGATCTGAAGGATAACATGTACATTAGCTGCATATTCAGACGTAGACTGTTTAAATGCATTAACAACATCAAAGACAAAGTGCGTGTTCTATAAAACACTCTCCCTTGCCCTTCTTTTGTCCTTGCAGGCAAACATATCCACAATCTCGTATCTACCTTTTCATCATGTTTGAACGATGCCATGTGTTCTACCTTCTCTTAGAATCCTATCTCTAGCAGCTCATGTGTGCTTTGCACGTAGTATAAGTAAATCTCTCTGTAAGCATACACTTATTTTGTCTTGCCTTTGCTATATGAATTTAACTGTGTGTGTATTAAATGTCCTAAAATTGTTGTAATTCATTTCTTTATGTGTAGAGCAGGGAGACAAGCCCATGAAAGGTTTGCAGTAAAAATGCTTAATTGCAGCATATATTCTGTTATAGTCATGGCAAAAATGAATTTTTGTCAAGGGAAGTATGGGGCATAGGGGGGATGAAAATAGATAAATCAAGGGTGAGATTACATTTTTCAGTTTTGTGCTCTGTTTGCAGAATGACTAAGGTGCACCTTCCCTTTTATTGTTGGTATAGGTTCCAAGGCCATATGTTTCAGTGAGAGAATAATTATCATTCTGAATATCATTTTGGAGGAAGGCCAAAGGCAGGAAGAAATTATGAAGCAAGCCTGTCATCTTTATAGACCATGCTTCTTACAAATGGGATTATTTGTCTAACAAATCGTATAATTAAGCAAAAACAGGCCAGGGAACTATACATGGCAAGGGATTTGCTGAGAAGACGGTATGTGTGAATTTGCCAACATCTTGGATTACCCCGTTAGCTACTACAATAAGTTATCTGTGGTGGGAAGTGATTGATCAAAATGTATCAAATATTTCCTCAAAGCTGTGACTTTTAACTTAAAATTAGTATATATCTTCCTCTGTTTTCTCTATGATGTTTTGTATATACTTAGATGATGGGCACGGTTCCCAGTGCAAAGATTAAAACATTGTCCAAACATAATGCTTTGTGAATATATCAGCAATAAAAAAAACAAAAATCAAAACGTTATGTGTTGGATATGAATAGCTGATTTTACTTTCACATTGTTATTATTTTCCAATGCAAGCATTGTGTATGTGTACACAAATAAGTGTACACATACGAAATTGGTCATTGATATTGTGGATAGCACAAAAAACTGGTAAGAGAAGTTCAATACAAAAAACAATGCTTAACACATAAATGTTGAACAGTCACAGAGCCTGCGCCTTCATTTAGGCGGAGGAATGTTGCCCCACTGCTCTGTGAGCAGTTCGAATAGGAAAGAAAATGATGTTAACACAATGTTATTATTTTTTTATTTTTTTCTTCTGGCTCAGCTGGTTTACATGTTATGTGCGGGGCTAGGCTGTCCTTGTAGCAGTGGGAGGAGTGGTGGCCACACTCTTGAGTGTGCATGATGTTTTAGAAAACCGTCTTGGGCCAACCGAACAGTCATGCACACTTAGGGCCTGATTATGAGTTTGTTAAACACATGTTTGGGCTGCCCGCCAGATTATGAGTGTTTCTTGCTTGTGGCAGGCTTTTTTTATGTTCCCACGGCGGTGTCCTCAGAAAATGAGCACCACATTGGGGCTGCCAAAAACCGTTCCTGCGTGGCATGGACTGGGGTGCAAGCACACAGGGGGGCTCATCTTATGCACCCCTGCATGCACCCCTTGGCCCTGAGGCACAAGGGCTGTAGGGCCCCCTTTGTTTCTTCACAACCACAGTTTTCATAGAGGTGGAACTGTCATGAACACCATGTCAGAGAAGAAAATCTCCCCCAGCATATTGCAGCTACCAAGCATATTGTGGCCAAAAGACCGCCACTATGGCAGGACAATGGTGGTCCAACCTCCCTAATTGCAATAGGGCGATTAGTAGACCGCCATCACCACGCCCCCGATTCTTGCGCTTTTTGGACCGCCACACTCTGAATCGAGGCCTTAGCATGTTCTCCACCTTGCTATATTGCACAACCTGTGTGGAGAACATGCACAGCCTCCCATTCCCTGTCTGAGCACCAAACTATGGTGCTCAGTCCAATCACAATGCTGCTGTCATGCTGGTGACAGCAGCGTCATGATTGGTTAGGGGCGTCTGGAAGTCTGTGTGTTTCTTGTTTCTGGATTCTACAGAAGAGGACAGAGAGGCGGCCGGCAGCCTTCAGTTAAGTAACTATATTTTTTATTTTTCACTCCCCTCACCCGCCTTTAAGTAGCAGCTGCCACTGAACAGTTCACTGTTGTTCATGGCAATCTATTTACTGTAAGATGATCTGTTGGTATTAATACATCAACATTCACAGACTGTTATCAGATGAGGTCATCCGCAGTTTCGCTAGTCGGGGTTAAGGAATGGTCACCATTGTAGATTAGAAGAAAACTGATAATATCAAAAGACCAACATATTAAACATATTAAAATCTATTCATATTATTAAGGTAGATTGGTCTCTTGAAGGTATTAATACAGAATTACTACTATAGTCCTATAAGCAACATAGATTCAATGCAAATTTAGGCGGCAAACATCTAGCATTTAAATGATAACTTGTGCTGAGATAATAGGTTGTTGGGTTAAGGTACTGAAAAGCCACCCCAAATAAAGTGATAGGTGTTCTTATAATGTAAATTGTTGTAAATGGAAGGAAATTAGTTGGCCTAACGGCTAGGGCGGTCGACCTAGAATCTGGGAAACGGGTTCAAGTCTCAGCAATGATGCTGAACATCATGTGATTCTGGGCAAATCACGTATTCTCCCCATGCCTAACAAAATTGAGTGTCCTCATGTAAGGCAACGGGTGCTCATGTAAAATGATCTGACACCGATACCTTCGGGTCAAGTTCGCGCTATAAATCTCTGTTAAAAAAAGAATTATGGAAGTGTACACAAAAAGGCAATTGCACATTTCATTTTCGCCATTGAAAATAGTTGGCCTCATAGTTGCTTTACAATTGCAATATGTAATGATGCATAACTAATACTAGGAGATTGTTAAAAATGCAATTCAAAGACAGAATAGAATGATATTGATTAATCCAACAAGTAGGCATTGTTGAATTTTCCATAACTTGTACAGAAAGGAAGTTATAAGACTTTCTTTTCTGGAAGCCAAAATCCAGCCTCTACCAGTGATTGGTCAGCCCTGAGGGGATTAGCCATACTCCCTTGATTAGATGAGAAGTGGCCTGTCTGGGCAGAGGCTATCTGAGGGAGAGAGCTCTGTGGGGCACAGGAATGCCATCAGCTTTAAAGGAAGAACAGTTAAAGCAAGCAAAGTCTACACCCTCTCCCTACCAATTGGAAGGTTACGGAAGAAATTCAAAGATGTGAGTGGGGGGAGTTTATGGAAATAAGCCATACTTTAAATTTGGTTTAGTTAGCTCTTGCTGCTCTGCTGAAATTTAGGCCATGATGGATTTTAGGAGAATAGTGCCTTCTGGGACAAGACTATGCCACACTTTGAAGGAAGATGTCATGCTTTGGGGTATTGTCCTGCATCTTCTTGGGCAGGGGTGCTCCCTTGCCTAATGCCAGAGAACACTAGATAAATATGTGAGAGGCGCAACCTTATCATTTCTGCTGCTTGAAACTACAAGAAGAGGGAGGATTGTCCTGCTGGAAACATGATCTGCACCCAAGAGCTCTTCACTAAGAGTGCACCTGCTGCACTCTCTGGGACTACAGCTCTGAGGATTTTGTCTGGCTTCAAGAAGGAATTAGTAATTGACACGCTGTAGCTACAGGTTAACAGAGCTTAACTGATCCTTCTTCAGCCAGAGTCCCTCTCTTTCAGTTTGTCCAGTGGAGTTTTAAAGGGGTGACCAAGTACATTGTGGGAAGTGAAATCCAGGCTTGTCAATTACCATTTAGGAGATTCCAGACCCTTGAATTTGTGTGCTGTACACTTGGAACCGACCAGGAGACCTTCTGGAAAGTACTCTAGAGGTTTGGGAAAGTTTGGGAAAGTTTTAGGAAAAATATCCATAAGGTGACCGAACTGACCGGGAGAGCCAAGCCGCCCACCTTCAACCGTGACCTAGCCGGGATTCCAGGTTCATCCCGCTGAAGACCACTGGAGGTCGGATTTCCAGAATTTGGCCTGGAGCTCCCTGAAAGGCAAGCTGATGAACACTCACTAAATCTGCATTGGTGGAGACCAACAAGACCCTCTGCAAAAAAAGCTCCAGAAACGTTTCTAAGTCCGGAGGTAAAATTTTGATTGAGGCCTACAGTGTGGGGTATCAGAGCAGGGCTTCATTGCAGTCGGCCTCAAACAGTGACTTTGTCCCAGTCAAGCGCAACCAGATGTCCAGAATTGGCGCCATTGGTTTATAAGCACTAGAAAGTTTTTATCTTTTAAAAATCATTATCTCCGGTTCCCTGCATTGGATTGTCAGGGTTTTGGGGTAATTTTAAAAAATGTGTTTCCTATGTTTTTAAATTGGTGTGGGATTTTTATTTTGTGTCTTACCTATTTAATGCATTGATGTTTTTAAATACTTTACATGCCGGCCTCCTAAGTTAAGCCTTATCGCTTGGTGTCAAGAGTTTAGCACAAGACTAACTTAGAGAGCCCCTATTAAGACATCAGTATCAAGTTGGTGGCTTTGATGCTGATGTTAGATGCCTACCTCCAACTCCCAACAATCAACCTTCAAACATTTGGTGTCAGGCGGTGTGGATGAGGACGTGTTTAAATTACACCTCACGGTAATGTGAGTGAGATCTTTCAAATTCCTCTTAATTGCCTTAGAACAAAATGTTTGACTTTTGGATATTTAAGATTTGGACTGAACTGATTTTTTAATCAATAGTTTAATTTTTCTAAAGTTGTTCTAAGTCTGACTGGTAGCTAGATTTGACTAAACTGTTTAACTCAAGTGGCTGAGCTCAGGGTTCTTTGTAAGGCCAGGGGGCTACCTGCTTCTAACAAGGTTAGGAAGGCAGGGCTGGTTAGGTTCCTTAGGACTGGGGAGACTAGCTCCAGAAGCTGATGGGGAGGGTGACCCCTCTAACCACTTCTAGGAGGTGGAAGATAATCTCCTTTCCAACCCTGGGCGTAGTTTGAGTAGAAGCAGCATGACAAAAAATTACCATTTAGAAACCTTCCTCTTCACAAAGTATGGCAACTCTATTTTTTTCTTAGATCTTTGCTGATTTGTGCAGTAATTTATGCACTACTGGTTTAAGTAATTGTCCTGTGAATAGACAAATTGTCAATAAAAGTCTGCTCTAAATTGCTGTGCTTGTTATTTGATGGAACTATTCAGGATTCTGTAGTGGAATAAGGGATAGTACTTGCTATATGTGGGATCTTTATTACAAGGTATTGCCCGGATAAAATATTTTGATATGCTCCAGCCAACTGCCAGTCTTTTCAGAAGATGATTCAGATGCAGGATCCACAAACTGCTATCAAGGTGCAAGTTCTCATGTTGCCCACTACAGGGCTGATTCCGATTCCAGTTGGAAGGGCTCCGCTCCAGGTTCGGAGCCCTTCCGACTGCATCGGAATGTGCTGACTGGATTCCTTTCCGACCGAGCCATTCTGATGGACTCGGTCAGAATGGAATCCGACTCGGATTTCCGGATGACTTACGACGGGCTCAGAGAGCCTGTCTGCCACCCGGAAATCCTTCAGTACTCCCCCAGTCGCCTCTTTACGACCAAGAGAGTATGGTGGCAGTTTTTCAATGCCTTTTTGTGACAATGTTTCTGGCATGAAAAGGCAGTCAGAAACTGTCTCAGGGCCCCCATGGTGCGAGGCAGCCAAATGGCGACCGGGGGACACCTATGGTGCCCCTCTGTTGATCCCTGCACCCGGTGGCCGGCACCTGGGGGTGCCGGCCACAGGGTGCTGGGATGAACTGCACCCCTGCTTTACACAATGCAGGTATGCATTCTGCTCGGAATGCATGCTTCCATTGTGAAGCATACGAATGTAACTGAACAGGGTTTGGTCGCATGGTACTTGCAGGGCCTTAACCGACAACAGCAGGTCGGTTGGTTATGGCTCCGGACCGCTGTCGGACGGATCTGAGTCCGTCCGACATCGGAATCGGCCCCTATGTAGTTTGAGATACAAAGGTGGCACCTAAGCCTCTTACAATGTTTATTATATGTGCATGAGAAGTCAAGGACTACCTCAAAAAAGGTGCTATAGGGTTGAGTCTGTGTATAGCAAATGATAACACTCTTAGTTGCAAAACAAATATCAATGTCCAGACATAATTGTTGAGTTTTCAAAAGTACATAACCCATATACAATATCTATAAAGATATAAACAGACTTGTGCTAAACATATATAAACTGTGTTAGAAATTGGGTTCTTGGTTGACTGGGGTGTGAACTATGACCAAGCAGCATCCACAATACCAGGCAGAAGCAAACCCCAAATTAACCCATGCTCATCCTCTGGTAGCTTGGCACAGAGCAGTCAGGCGTAACTTGAAGGCAATGTGTAAAATATTTGTGCAACACTTCAAACAGCAAAAACACTAAAAACATCACACAAAAAGAAACATGGATTAGATTTTAATAAATAAAACAAGACCAAAACAACAAAAATCCAATCGGGAAAACCAGAGATATTTCATCTCAAAGTTTTAAGACAAAATAGCATCAAGTAGCACAAAGTTCTATCAAGGGATATCTGTTTGCGCCGTACCAGGACAAAGTCACAAGTTCAGGCTACATGAGATGTAGAACATGCCAGTACAGGGGCCAGATTAGACCTGCTGAACAAAGTACATGAAATCCTGGTTGCAGAGTGCTGTGTGTCCGAGGCAAGAAGCATTGTGCAGTCTAAGCAATGTTTCGCTGACAAGATGTGACCAGGCTGCAGTGTGAGGTCCAATGCATTGTTATTGAGGATCCCATTGACTTGCTTGCAGTGCAAAGTTTAGTCATCGAGGATGCAGCGCCCAGCTGAGATGATGCATCGGTTCCGAAGAGCTGCAAGGCGGTAATGCCAATTCTGGTGTCAAACTACCATCGGCAATGAAGGCGAGGACCTGGGTTGGAGATGTGCTGCGCCTTTGGGGATGCATCAGTTACAAAGATGCAAGGTTGATGTGGATCTTCTGTGCCGAGTCCAATACATGCAGCAGCAGTGATGTATCCCTTCTGCTAAAGGATGCACCATCCAGCCGAGGAGGTGCATCAGTTCGGCTTGAGAATACACCGCTAAGCAGAGAAGATGCATATGTTCTGCTAGGAAGCACCTTAGGCCCACTTTTAAGTTTCCAGGACTGGGTGGGTACCACTTGGAAGGATAGACTCACAGATGGCAGAGTCCAGGTGCAGTTGCAATTTGCTGAAAGACAGTTATGTTCCTGTGGCTTCAGATCAGGAGGCTAGCCAAGGAGCCCCTGTAGTTGCAGTGACAAGTGTTTTGATTTGTGAGTTGATGGATATATACAAACAAAAGGTTACACTGTGACAGTCCCAAACTCAAAACAATAGTTTCAACAGATACATTTTTCTTCTTTGTATTGAAACTTAGATAAGGACTGATCCAAATTTTAACGTTGACGTTTCGACCCTAGACAGTGGTGCTGATTCTATTGCAGCCGGGGGCGGGTCTTCATCAGGACTATATTACAGGTGGACAACCTGTTGCTTTGGAAGATGTCCTGTGTGTATTTGTCATTGACAGCAGGGAAGAAACAATGTGCCAGCCGACACTATCTGACACCGAGGAATCAATCCTGATATCTTAATAGGTAACCGATCTCAATTCATCCACCAGCCGGCGGAGAATTATGGATGTATCCAGGGCAAGTGCCGCAAGTACGATCACTTTCTATTCTTCCCCCATGGAGCCGTATTACTTTAACTTCCCGGCGGTCGATCCTTTCGAGACCAGGACAAGCGTCCCTGAGCTCTCATCAGGGCTTTTATTCATTGTGTCAGGCTCTTTTTATGGGGTGGAGAAGGCTTGTGGGACTTGTTGTCAGAGTACGGGAAACCAAGGGGATCAATCGTTGTCTGTAGGCAGGCGATTTTATCTTGTGTCTGCCACCAGCCGACGAGGTGGCTTGTAAAATATGACCATCCGCGTTATTTCCTTGTGAATACTTTGTTATTCTTGAATCCAATGTGTTCCCAGCACTCCCGGTCCTTCTTCAAAAGCGCTTTCTCAGCAACATAGTTCCTCGAGGTCTCAGAATTATTCAGAATTGCAGTTTAAAATCCTACTTCTCAATAGGTTTGAATTTTAAATTCTAAATCCAGAGACACCAGACTTGATTCTCTGGTATCTTCCAATTTCGAAAATAATCTTATACTATGTAATAAGGTAATCCCAATGTTATCCTATGGGAGATACAGCTCTTGCCATAGTGAAAAAATAATGTAAGAGTTTTTCACTACCAAGACATATACAATTTAAAACTATATTACTTGCTTTTATACATAGCACCTTGCCCTCTGGTTTGTTCACTGCCTCTCCTAGGGGTGACTGATATGTATTAAAAAGGACGTTTTGGACCTGGCAAGAGGTTTAACTTGCCAGATTGACGTGGCAGTTTAAAACTGCACACACAGGCTTTGCAATGGCAGGCCTGAGGCATGGTTAGAGGGCTATGTAAGTGGGTGGCACAATCAGTGCAGCAGGCCCACTAGAAGCATTTAATTTACAGACATTTAATTTACAGGCCTGGAGCACACGCAGTGCACTCTACTAGGGACTTATAGTTACATTAAATATGCCAATCAAGCCATATTTAGAGGATTGATAATGAGCACTTTAGCGCTCGTCAATAATGATAAAGTGCACAGAGTCCTGATGCCAATAAAAGAAAAAAACAGCAAAATAGGAGGCAATCAGGCAACAAGTGTGGAGGAAGCCCAGATCCGTCAGATCTAACACACATAGTTACAGTAGAAAAAGGGATTGCATACTAAAAATAAGTAAAACATAATACTCAAACAAAGTTCACAAATAAAATATCTTCCAAATTGCTACCCCACTGTCAAAGCTTCACTTTAAAACTGAGAGCTGCAATCATCCCACAAAATCAAGATCATTTCTGTCGGGCTCGCAGACTTTAAATGTTCACAGTTCTAACTTTTGTGATAACCGAAAACAAGTTGAAAAAAGAGAGATACTGTAACAATCAAATTACAGTTAAATGCAGAGAAACAGTAACCTGCCACTGAAACAAGAAGAGTCTCAGGATTTTGAAACTGAATTACAATGGCCGGGAAGATAAACCTATATCCCGGTGAAAAATTAAGTGGTGTCTTCTCATCTTCATTATAGAGTTGCAGATTATAGCTATGTGTACCGTAATGGGAACAATCATTTTATTAACCCTTAAGTTGGAAATAGGGAATAAATACTATTTAGATGGGAAACTGAGATTCAATGAACAGAGCCATCAAGGGAAATCAGATAGATACATATTTGCAGAATGGAGATGTTAACCTGTTTTTGAATCAATCTGCTGTTTGCAGTGCATTGGAACTGAGCAAAGTACTAAGGGCCTCATTTTTGAAAGCCTTGCGCCAACTGTGCGTCACTTTTTCCCTTGTTAAAAGTGAGGCACCGGCGGCGCAAGGCCTTCATAAATAAGGCCCTAAGTGAATTAATAGGCATAGAGCAATAGCCTCTGGACAAATTACATTAGGGCTTGTATTATACATTCCAGCCAATTCTGATGGATTGGCAGTTCACAAGATATAATCTAACTGTTCTTTGAATTCCGTATTCAATAATGCCACATAATCATATTGTGCCTTAACGAACAAAAGAACCATATGTGCTGTGCTTTGCAACTGCATGAAAACAATCTTCATTATTCAAAACTTCACTGTAGCAACCTTGTTAGCAGTAGGTCAGCACTGCGGTGTATTTTTTCACTTTTCAACACAGTTCTAAGAAAAAAAGTTAAATACATCATCAACCTATAGTCAATGTAACTGAGAGCTTCTCATCCAACCTAGCAGAAGGTCTTGTAGCTTTTTTTCACTGAGTCTTCTCTGATGGCTAGACCGTGCTTTTATCTTCAAGTAGTGACTGAGCCATGTTAAGTGCAGGCTAATTAATCCCTTCCAGACCAGTCCCAAAAAGTGAAGTGGCAGTTCCACCAAATGACCTGCTGCCTCTGCCACTAGTACTTCTAAAACAGGGCTGCGTGTGAGTCTATTTAGTGTTGTACTGTTTTATTTTATATTACATATTTTTTTATTGTGCAGTCTGAACAAACTATATCCCCTGCCGAGATTTTCATAGCTCCCAAAATGACAGAGTCCATGTTTAATATATACAATATTTCAAAAGGTATTTGAAGGAGGGGATCCTTATAAGGAGCGTGGGAGCGGTGCCTCGACTACCCTGTTTACTACCTGGTAATAAGTCTTTATAAAGTTTTATCACTGCATGAAGTGTCACGTCATCACTCTGAGCCGAAGGTCAGGCCTTTTCATAGGACAAGCACACGTGATCATGTCCCCTGTGGCAGTTTTTTGCCAGGCTTCTCCACTGTCAGCCCTGGCCCCTTGCGGCTTGCAAGCTGTAGGACCACACCCATGTGTGGCTCCCACCACCCTCTCTTATTGAACACAGCCGGGCCACTGTAGGCGTCAGCTCTGTCTGTCTCCCCAAGGCTGTGTGTCAGGCAGTGAGGGTGCACCCACCTGTACTTGGCACGGGTGGTGCGCGTTCAGCACTCCTCCCTGACTACACTACACCCCCTAACTAAAAAGCTGGGAAGGATGTGAGGCGAGGCACAACAGCCCCCCAGTTGCACCCTCCTCCTAGAAACCCACGCTGCAGACGCTTCTCTTCGGGTTAAAGGGCAAGAATCCAGACCGCACTGCACACCCTGCATTCTCGTCGACCAGCACAGGACTTTAGGAGCGGCTGCAGGTAAACAGATAGGTGAATTATGGAAAGGGGCGACCACTCGGTCCCCCCGAACGTATGGTTGGGTGCCCCGGTCCCCCCGGGAAACCATTTTGGGCGGGGGGCGTGGCTCGGCTGGTATGCCCGAAGTGGCGTAGCCGGGGCGCGCCCTTTCCCGCCCAGGAGGGGTTGTCCTAGACACCCGCACGGAAGACCACGCCCAGTAGGCTACCGGAGAAGGGTCCCCGCCCTCCCGCAGACGGATAAAAGAGCGGGAATCCGAAGAAGCGTCCTCTTGTTCCTGTGCTCTGAAGGCTGCACCAACTCGTTGCTTGTGAGCCCTCGACGGAACAAGCGGCAATTTTGAGAACTTGTAATCTTGTTGTTTCTCCTTCAGTTATTTGGCGTGCGAAAGATCCAGGACCTCGTTGATCAACCAACGCAGAGTACACGAAGCTATGGCCGGCAAGAAAGCAGGAAAGAGCTCCGAGTTGGAGAAGGTACTGCGCACCTTGTCGAACCGAATGGCGATTATGGACCGAAAATTCGGTAAAGTTGAGTCGTTCGGCCGAGGTTTGGCCGATGTTAAAAAACAGTTGGCAGCCCTGAACAGCTCAGGCCGTCCCAAGAAGGTAATAGGCCCGGCCTTGCCGGGAGTCGTCCCTGAGGGTAGGGGAAAGCGTGTTAAGAGGAGGGCGGTTTCTGGGGAAGATCCCTTTCCTGAGGTACCCCCAATCGCCCCCATCACACCGGCGGACAGCCCGGTACCAAACGCAGATATGGGTTTACCAATCCCCGTTGTAATTACTCCTGTTAATAATGAGGAGATGCCCCCGGAACTAGCCATCCAGTTAGCGGCAGTGTTGCCATGGCTCAAGAAGAAAGCGGGGGGGCAGTGGCCGCGGGGGACCCGGCCGAGGAGGCCAGACTAATAATCGAGCAGTTACGGCAGTCGAGAGAGGCCGCGATGGCGAATGTTCCTCTTGTTCCCCCACAGGTGGCGCCGGGAGGACCTGCGGTTAGCCGGGAAAAGGCGGCAGACACGACGGTCGAACCTGGTAAGCACACATTGCCAATGGCAGGGGAGGGTTCGTTACCTTCAAGGCGCGAAAGGGTGGCCCAGCACATCCCTACGGCCACAAAGGAACTGATATGGGGGGAGAAATATGTGAATATGTTTTCTTTGTTGACTGACCATCGTGAGATGGAATATGCAAAATCCCAGAAGGATTTATGGCACCCCAGTGTATGGCGGGCCAAGATGGCGCAATTTAGGGTCGATGAGACGGTAGCGAATTGGGTAAAGGCCTTTTCGATATTTACGGCAGTCATGGGAGAACGAAAGCCTGAAGTCATGACTGAATTGACCTGTTATCAGATTAGGATTATGGATTTTTATACCATGTATGAGGGGGACGAGTGGAAAGGTTACGATATGAAATTCCGAAAAGCGAAAGAGTTTGATTCAACTTTGACCTGGGATTGCCTCGACTAGGTGTCATGGCACAAGCAGCTCCTGCCTGGGGCGGCAGGTACGTCCTCGCCGGGCGGGAGCTGGTCGGGGCCAGCTCGCCAAAAGCCCGCGGTGCCCTTTCAAACGGGCGCCGGTGGGGAATATCAGCCCAAGACCGGCGGGAATGGCGGCAAGCGGGGGGTTTGTTGGGGCTTCAATAGAGGCAACTGTAGCAGGCCCCAGGGAATATGTAGGTTCAGGCATGCGTGTGCGGGCTGTGGGAACTCCTCACACCAGGAGAGTAGCTGTAGATCTAAAAACAGCGGAACGGGAGGAAAAGGGGGGTCTAAGCAAGAGTGAGGTGATGTTTTGTAACGAATTGTCTACACCTTTCGATATCATGGCCCTGACTCCTTGGTTGAACAAATACCCTGATCATGTATCCGCCGGGGTGTTGAGGAATGGATTCCTATATGGCTTCAACATCCCGGCGGGGGATTTTCGTGGGGACTCCTTTTGTAAAAATCAGTTATCTGTACAACATAACCCAGGCGTAGCTGCAAGAAAAATTTCCAAAGAAGTCAGCTTGGGGCGGGTGGCGGGGCCTTTTCACCGCCCGCTGGTGGCGGATTTCGTGCGTTCCCCGCTAGGTTTAGACTCATTCACAACTTGTCTGCCCCAAGGGGTTCTTCGGTGAAGGAAGCCATTGACCCAGATATTTGTTCGGTGCGGTACGCATCGTTCGACGATGCCGTGGCCATGTTAAATCACCTGGGCCCCGGAGAACTGATGGCGAAATCAGACATCGAATCGGCATTCCGGTTGCTCCCAGTACACCCGCGAGATCAGCGCTTGCTAGGTTTTGCATTTCAGGGGAGTTATTACATGGATAAATGCATGCCTATGGGTTGCTCCATTTCTTGTGCCTATTTTGAAATGTTCAGCTATTTTTTAGAGTGGGCATTCACCGAGGCCACAGGGCATAGACATGTTATGCACTATCTGGATGACTTCCTGTTTCTGGGGGCAGCCGGCGATACGACATGTGCGCAGGCGCTGCTGGACTTCTGCATTCTCATGCGGGAGCTCGGAGTCCCATTGGCACCAGGTAAGACGGTTGGACCGTCTACTTCACTGGAGTTTCTGGGAATTGAGCTTGATTCTGTGGAGGGATGTTTCCGTTTACCGATGGAAAAGGTGGCCAAGTTTAGGGCTTCCTTGACACAATGCCTGGGCAAGGAGAAAGTGACCCTGCACCAGTTACAGCAAACAGTGGGTCAGCTTAACCTTGCCTTAAGAGTGATACCAATGGCCCGCCCCTTCTCACGCTCTATTGCACAAGCTATGGTTGGTCTCAAGGAGGGACACCACCGTGCGAGACTGTCGGTAGAGGTTCCCCAGGATATGCGCATTTGGTTGGCATTTCTGGCGGACTTCAACGGTCGAGTTGTGTGGAACAAACCACCAGCTTCTTCGGATGAACTAGGTTTGTGGACCGACTCAGCTGTGAGCGTGGGATTTGGCGCCATCTTTGGTAATCGATGGTCGGCACAAGTATGGCCGATGTGGTGGCACTCCAGTGGTCTGACAGGTAACATTGGGTTCTTAGAACTATTTCCCATTTGGGTTGCTCTGATGGCATGGCCAGACGACTTCAGGGACCGATCGGTGGTGTTTTGGTCTGATAATATGACTGTGGTGGAGTGCATTAACCAGCAGGCAGCACGCTGCAAGTGGATCTTGAGATTATTGAAAGAAATTGTATTACGTTGCATGAGATTGAATGTGCAGTTCAGGGCAAAACATGTGCCAGGCGTACTGAATTATGCAGCTGATGCCCACAGCGGACCTAGTGGCGGCACCGTTCCCCGAAGCACTATGGCTAATCGGTGCCCCGGATTACAAGACCTCGTGGCAGCCAGCTTAGCTCCCAGGACAAGGAAGGCATACGAAGGAGCGTTTCGTTCCTATTGCACATTTTTGGGTCCATCAGGGAGAGAGAGCTGGGGTCAGGAGGAATCCTTCCTGGGTTTTCCTGGTTGCGCTGCACAGAGAAGGCCGATCTGCGGCAACGGCCAACAGACATAGGGCGGCCATTTCATTCATGGCACAGGTGCATGGCATAAGAGATCCGACGGATTCCTTTCTGGTTGGGAAGGCACTCCGTGGCTGGCAGCGCCTCGAGGGTCGCAAGCAGGATACAAGGCGCCCGATTGGTTTGGGCAGATTGTCTCTACTTTTAGCAAAGCTAGATGAGACGTGCTCCTCCCTTTTCGAAGCAGTTCTGTTCTGGGCAGCTTTCGCCTTGGCATTCCATGGGGCTATGCGGGTGAGCGAACTCGTCGCAAGGAACAAGAAGGATATAGAGGGAGGCTTGGGCAGGGATCACGTCCAAATAAGGGGTGATTCTATGGTAATCTCTATAGCCAGGTCCAAGACTGACCAGGGAGCTATGGGGGAGAGCGTTATTGTGCAGCGCGCACGAGGGTCCCCCACGTGTCTGATAAAGTGTGTAGAGGAATACTTGGCACTAAGGACGGTTACATGGGGGGGAGTTTGCTTAGGCACAAGGATGGCACCCCACTGACGAGATTTCAGTTTCAGAGGGTGCAGGCACTGTCAATCGCTGCCGCGGGCATGGACCCGTGCGATTTTGGGACCCACTCGTTTAGGATAGGGGCTGCTACTGAGGCTACAGCCCGGGGTAGGAGTGCAGAGGAAGTAAAACAGCTGGGCCGTTGGTCCTCGAATTGCTTCAAAAGGTATGTGAGATTGCACATGTTGTAAAGATCAATTGACATGCACTCACGCTTCTTGTCTTTTGTTTACAGTACAGTTTCGCGAGCCTGTCACGCGGGGTGGAATTGGAAGTCGACCCAGCACCAGGAGACCAGCGGTCGAGGATCACCGACTGGAGAGAGAGTGGTATGGGTCGTGGGCCACTCCTATGTGAGGCGCGCCGGGGACGTATTCAAGGCAGGTGACGCGATTCACGCATCTGGGGAATACGGGTACAGGGTGACCTTCCATGGAAAGGGTGGGCTCTGTTTTGACCAATTTCAATCGTTTTTTGAGGGTCTTTTAGAGCGGCAAAGGTCACCGCCATTTGTTGTCATAGTACACTTGGGGGGCAATGACTTGGTGACACTGGGAAGACGAGTGTTATTGGAACACATCCTGTCGGCAGTTAGCTGGTTGGCTAAGAAAGTCCCGGGGTGCACGATTGCCTGGTCCCACATGATCCCCAGGAAGAGTTGGCGGGGGGGCATTTCAGTGTCAGCATTGAACCACTCTGTGAAAAGGGTTAATAATAAAGTTGGGAAATTGTTTCGCTCCGCGCAGTTGCATAGCATTCCTCACAGGTGTATTCGGGGAGATCACATGTATCTGGATGATGGGGTGCACCTGTCCAGGGAGGGAAATGATTTACTCATAGGAGACTTCATAGCATGGTTAAGGGGTTTGAGGAAGCATGACCTTTAGGATGAGTAGGGGGGGCCGGATAGTCGGTCAACTATCCGGCCTGTGGCGGTAAGGTCATGATCGGTGAGCAGTAATTTCAAGGTCCCTAGAGGGGGGCGCCACCCAGAATGGATGGGAGCGCCCGGGGGGAGGCGGCCATTGGCCCCTTCCACGGGGAGGCGGCACCGACTAAGGATGGGTCGCCTAGGGGGAGACGGCCATAGGCCCCTCCCAGGGGGGAGGCGGCTAGATGCCCCTCCTACGAATTTCCCGGGGGCCGGATATCCGCGACGGCGGATAGAGAGTGTGGGGATGGGGGGGAGTCCACGCTGTCCTTCCTACAGATACCTCGCACGGGAACTCGGACGACCTTTTAAAATGGCGTCGAGTGGAAAGGGGGCCCCCACGACAAGGGAAGTTACAGTTGGCAATGAGGGTAAAGTCCTCTGCGCATGCGCCACTCACACCGTGAGGGCGGGATTTTGGTAGTAGGGATCTGACACCCGTTAAGACCTTGCCGTTGGCCCTTAATGCTAGGATGTACAATTTTAATTTAGAATGTATGCATTTACAGGGTGCTAGACTCGGCTAGGAAACCTTTGTATTAGAGATCTGTTAAGGTTAGCCAAAGAACATGTCTTCATCGAAATGTAATAAATGTAAAATTGTACATAATTCATGAAACTTTTATTTAATGTTTTAAATTTTGTTTCATATTTTAATAAATACGGCCGGGGGGGTAACTCCCCCCCGCCTTCCAAAAGCTCAAACCTGTGTCTGTCTACTCCCATTGGGAATTGGTGTTGGGAGGGGGTGGCGGGCATCCCGGCCATATGGAAAGGGGTGACCACTCGGTCCCCCCGAACGTATGGTTGGGTGCCCCGATCCCCCCGGGAAACCATTTTGAGCGGGGGGCGTGGCTCGACTGGTATGCCCGAAGTGGCGTAGCCGGGGCGCGCCCTTTCCCACCCAGGAGGGGTTGTCCTAGACACCCGCACGGAAGACCAAGCCCAGTAGGCGTACCGGAGGAGGGTCCCCGCCCTCCCGCAGACGGATAAAAGAGCGGGAATCCGAAGAAGCGTCCTCTTGTTCCTGTGCTCTGAAGGCTGCACCAACTCGTTGCTCGTGAGCCCTCGACGGAACAAGCGGCAATTTTGACCCACCCACCAGCCCCTTATGGCAATGTTTTTGTAAATAAAGTTTGATTAGATAGAAATGTATAGGCCTTTTTTCCTTTGTAGAGAAGTAAAGGAATGTTTCACATAGTGATGTGGCTTCTGTTTTTAGGATAAAGTTTCCCTTTGTAGGAAAATAAAGCTGATGACTCAAGGTCAGAATGTTTCCATTAGTAGGTAAAACAACTGTCGTATTTATTTTTTGGTCGGGCGGTAAGGTCATGATCGGTGAGCAGTAATTTCAAGGTCCCTAGAGGGGGGCGCCACCCAGAATGGATGGGAGCGCCCGGGGGAAGGCGGCCATTGGCCCCTTCCACGGGGAGGCGGCACCCACTAAGGATGGGTCGCCTAGGGGGAGACGGCCATAGGCCCCTCCCAGGGGGGAGGCGGCCTGATGCCCCTCCTATGAATTTCCCGGGGGCCGGATATCCGCGACGGCGGATAGAGAGTGTGGGGATGGGGGGGAGTCCACGCTGTCCTTCCTACAGATACCTCGCACAGGAACTCGGACGACCTTTTAAAATGGCGTCGAGTGGAAAGGGGGCCCCCACGACAAGGGAAGTTACAGTTGGCAATGAGGGTAAAGTCCTCTGCGCATGCGCCACTCACACCGTGAGGGCGGGATTTTGGTAGTAGGGATCTGACACCGGTTAAGACCTTGCCGTTGGCCCTTAATGCTAGGATGTACAATTTTAATTTAGAATGTATGCATTTACAGGATGCTAGACTCGGCTAGGAAACCTTTGTATTAGAGATCTGTTAAGGTTAGCCAAAGAACATGTCTTCATCGAAATGTAATAAATGTAAAATTGTACATAATTCATGAAACTTTTATTTAATGTTTTAAATTTTGTTTCATATTTTCATAAATACGGCCGGGGGGGTAACTCCCCCCCGCCTTCCAAAAGCTCAAACCTGTGTCTGTCTACTCCCATTGGGAATTGGTGTTGGGAGGGGGTGGCGGGCATCCCGGCCATATGGCAAGAGGACGTCATTGAGCAATATTTCGATGTTACTGTGAGCTATCAAGACGAAGGCTAGCACAGCAGGCCGAGTGCCTGCTGCAATAATCCGGCTACAAGGCTGGTTAAAATCACAGCGTGATTAATAGTGTTTTTTCGCGATGGCTTCTTGTTCACACGGTTTCTGCACATTGAAAAGTTGTCCTTTCTGTTCTCCTGAAGCCCCTCAGTGGCCCCACGTGACAGATATGTTGTTGTCTTTTGGTTTGTAATCATTTTCTGCACTTTAGTTTCTGTATCCCTGCCATACATCAGTTTTAAAAACGTTGCCATGGTCTGCTTCTCTCATAGGTCCTGGGGTGACGAGTATGTGTAAAAAAAAAAAGGGAAACTCGTTCGACGCACCACGACACATTTTGTGATAGTATTAATTACTTTATTGTTTTGGCATTTTCAAACTTGTTTGCAAAATTGTTTTATTAACCAATAAGGCTTTGCGCTGTATCGCTTTGATCATTTAGAGTTGTAAGATAATTGAAGGAGTAATTGTTTTAAAATGAGTACTACGAATCCCACAATGCCTCATTATAGGTGGAGTGGAGATTCAGTATAAATAGTGAAAAATAAAATAGGAGTGTGTTTACTACCGTCATCAAGACCGTGATGGTTGAAACACGTAGGAGGAGGAGAGTGATGGAATGAATAAAAAAAGCTAAATGACTCAAGGAAGGTGGCACGCATATTTTCTATTGTTGAAAAATATATAAATGTATATATATATATATATGGATTCTGTCAGCATGAAAGTGAATAAAGTTAGGTAGTGTGTTGGATGGCGCAGAAAAAAGTCTTATCATTGGCTATTGTTTTAAAAAAGAAATGTAATACAGCCACGGAAGTGCTTATGAATCTGTGGAGTAAACCACACCTGCTGCATTTTAATTGAAAGAAGAATGTTCCACCTAGAATGTGCTGTAAACTTTTGACCTACTAGTTCCACTGAGCTACACTGAGCTAAGACTGTACTGGGGGGGAAGGATGTTAAATAGAAAGAACATTTTTTTATAAAGTTGAGGAGTGATGACACAATGTAAGTAATGTCAAGTTTTAATTTCCAAATCAGGACTCTGTCATAAACTGTTGTGTAGTATTTAAATTTCAGAAAAATGAAGCTAGATATCGGTTTGAATCCGAGTTTTTTTTGTGAATATTCCGTGATGATTGTGAAATCATCGTGAAAGCACAGCAACAGGAACCTCGTTTCGAAAGAGAGGGAAAGGGCTAACAGATGCTAACTATTCACAAGTGGAGATGCAGTAGTATAAAATGAATGATATGATTTCATTTGCCGCGTTTCTCATTTGATTTTATTTTGGATTTGTATAGCACTCAAATGCCTGGAGGCGTCTTGGCACTGGTGCAGACTGGTGTGGTGTTGCAAGGAAGGATAGTTGATATTAACTATCGGTGTGTGAACAACCAGGTTGTGACTTGCTTTTGAAAGCCCAAGAGGTTGGAACAGTTCTTGATAGGCAAGGGTAGGGCATTCCAGAACATGGCTGCCGTCAGTGAGGAGCTCCTACCACCCGAATACCATTATCTTAGCTCTAAGGGTGGAAAGTAGCATTGCGTCAGAGGATCTGAGCTTTCTGCCAGGGGAGTACTAGACCAGTTTTCTACAAAAATAGCTTGGTCCAGAGTTATGCAATGCCCTAAAGGTTATGCACTGTGTCTTAAACTCTAGACGTTTTGCCATAGGTATCCAGTGCAGATTGACCAGAGTTTGAGCTTCTGACTTATGTCTAAGAATCCCGGCCAGGAGTCTAGCTGCCGCGCTTTGTAATGTTTGTAGTTTTTGTTATGGCTTTTTCCAGATATCGATAAAGAGGGCATTTCTGTAGTACAGCTTGGTCAAAATCAGGGAGGTAACAACAGTTTTTTGGAGTTCATTTAGATTGAAAGGCCTAATTTTCTTTATCAGCTTTAGTGTATAAAAAAACAGAAGAAGACAGTGCTTCTACTTGATGATCAAAGTGGAGCTTATCATCAAAGATAACTCCCAGGTTCCTCCCTTTTTGAATTTGAACAGGTGTCGGTAGGGTCCCATGTTCTGGGGCCACCAGGTTGGTGACCAAACAGATCTGTTGTTTCCGAAAAGTAGCACCTCTGTTTTGCCAGAGTTTAATTTAAGGCAATTTGTTTTCATCCACTGATCAAAGTGAACCATACAGGAGTTGAATCTATGGCCTACCTATTCCTAATCTTTGGGGACTGACACCACAATTTCTATGTTATTGGTGTAGGAGACAACTGAGAAACCCAGGGACTTTATCAGATTGACCAGGGGGGCGACGTACAGATTGAAAAGGGTGGGGCTTACTGAGGATCCTTGAAGCTCTCCACATGGCAAACTGAATTGTTGTGATGTAAAGTTGCCCAAAGCAACATGGTTTCTTCTATTTGTTAGGAAGTCTTTAAGTAAAGTGAAGGCTACGCCTCCTATACCCAGCTCCCTTAGTCGGTTAATCAGGATGGTGTGGTTCACTGTGTCAAACATCGCCGAGAGATCGAGTATTATCAGGTCTGCTTGACCACCTCGATCCATGGTCCATCAGATCTCTTCAGTGGCGGCAAGCAAGGCAGTTTCTGTGCTATGAGCCTTTTTGAAGCTGTATTGGGAGGGTCCAGCAGATTATTGCTGTCAATACAGGCAAGCAATTCATTATTTAGTGCTTTTTCAAGTAATTTGGATGGGAAGGGAAGTCTGGGGATGGGCCTATAGCTACTACGTTCATGGGTAACCAGGTTGCTTTTTTCCAGTATGGGAAGGATAGAGGCCACCTTCCATTCTGTGGGAATATGTCCTGTGCTGAGCACTTTGTTGAAGATTTGTGTGAGTTGTTCTTCAAAAATCCTTGGAGCTAAATGCATATTTTAGGGGGACAAGGTTCTAATGGGGACCCTGATTTGCAGGTTGTTATGAGTTTCATAATCTGCTCTCTGTCAAGGGGCAAGAACATATCGAGAATTATGGGAAAATCATTCTCAAGAGGTATGGATTCTTCCTTGTGGTTTAGTAAGAAGGAGTCGGAAACCTCTGTAACTTTACTTTAAAAGAAACTAGCAAGGGTATCACAAAAGGTTTTATTTGCTGTAGTATTCTTTTGTGTTCCCATTTTTGATAATTTGATTATCGTGTTGAAAAGTTCCTTGGCTGAGTTTTCAGCCATAAGAATTTTTTTGGTAATGTATTTTGTTTTCTCCCGATGTATCAAAGTTTTATATTCAGCAATGACTGTTTTGTAGATCACTCTATCTAGAGGATCATGTTTGGATATCCAGTTTTGTTCTAGTGTCCTACATGTTTGTTTCTGTGACCATAGGCACTCAGAGAACTAAGGTTCAGACTGGATGTTGCACCTGTGTTGCTGCACTTTATTGGGTGCTGGAAAATCCATGGCCTCTTTTACCCAGATGGTGAATTTATGGGCAGCTATCTCCACATCGTCATCCGTTATGCTTATTGAAGGAAGTGTATCTGCCAGGGTTCTCTCAATTTCATGTGAGTTTATCTTGCACCATGAACTGAAATTAGGAGTCCCTCCGGGTGACGCTCTGTTACTTTTTGTAACTGGGGTGGGCTCCTAGAGAAAAATACTACTTTATGATCAGACCATATATGGGGAAGAACGTCTGTGACTGCTAGGTAAGTATTATTTGAGAAAATCCCGTCCAGTGTATGGCCTGCTGAGTGGGTTGGAGCTTTAATTCTGTGGTCAAGGCCTAGAGTCTCCATGATTTCTAACAAATGGATAGTGTTCCGGTCATTGTCATTTTCTAGGTGAAAGTTGAAGTCGCCTGGTACAAGGTTATCAGAACTAGTTACACTGTGCTCTATTAGGGTGCTCATATTTGCGAGAAAGGTTTCTCTTAGCCCCGGTGGAACGGTATAATAGTATTCCATTTAATGAGTAGTTTTTTGTTAATTGAATTTGAAAAAATATATTTTCGCAGCTTTCGACATTCATGCCTGGAGAGTGCTTTACCAGCTCACCACAGCCCTCACCCAGACACCAGCTAACCACCACCCTCGCCCAGAGCCCACCCGCTGACCCCACCAACCCTGACAAAGCCACCCGCAACTTCAGACAGTGGATCAATGACTGCACCAACACCCTTGCCCGCTCAAGAAACCCTCCAACAGCCACAACTGCAAGAAAGCCACCTGGTTCACCGAAGACCTCCAGGCCTCAAAATGAACATGGCAAAAACTGGAGAAGAACTGGTTCCGCGAACAAGTACCGGAGAAGCTATGAGCCCACAAGAACGCTACCCACAGACACCATCACCCCATCAGATCCGACAAACGGGCCTCACTCAAAGAACGCCTAGATAACAACGCACACAACAACAAAGAGCTCTTCAACATCATGAAGGAACTCTCCAACCCCAGTTCCAACACTAATAACATCCCACCTTCGCAAGACCTGTGCGACTCGCTGGCCACCTTCTTCCACCGCAAGATCATCAACATCCACGACCACTTCAACGTCAAGACCGCCCGACAACCACTGAGACCTCCGTCCCCATGACCACCACCAGCACCAACCGTCTGCTCTCCTGGACCAACATCAATGACGAGGACACCAGCAAGATTATGAACACCATCCACTCCGAATCACCATTAAACCCATGCCCACACTACATTTTCAACAAAGCCAGCACAGCCATAGCACCCCATCTCCGGAAAGCAATCAACATCTCCTATGAGACAGAAACCTTCCCGGAAAGCTGGAAGCACGCCGAGATCAACGCCTTACTCAAGAAACCCAAGGCCGACCCCAAAGACCTCAAGAACTTCCGGACCATCTCCCTGCTCCCGTTCTTGGCTAAGGTCATCGAGAAAACCGTCAACAAACAACTGACCCACTACCTCGAGGAGAACAGCATCCTGGACCCGTCCCAGACCGGGTTCCGCAGCAATCACAGCACCGAAACTGCCCTCATCGCCCCCACCGATGACATCAGGACCCTGCCAGACAATGGAAAAACAGCGGCCCTCCTCCTCCTGGACCTGTCAGTCTCCTTCAACACGGTCTGCCACCGCACACTATGAACATGCCTACACGACGCCGGGATCCAAGAGAAGGCCCTGGACTGGACCACATCCTTCCTGTCCAGCAGAACACAGAGCCTCTGCCTCCCCCCTTCCGCTGCAATGCCACCAAGATCAGCTGCAACATACCCCAGGGGTCATCCCTCAGCCCAACGCTGGTCAACATCTACATGGCACCTCTTGCCCACGTCGCCTGACAGCATGACCTCAACATCATCTCCTATGCCGATGACCCCCAGCTGATCCTCTCCCTCACCAAAGACCCTCACACCCCCAAAACCAACCTCCACAAAGGAAAGAAGGAAGTCACCGAATGGATGAGGAACAGCCGACTAAAGCTGAACTCTGACAAGACAGAGGTCCTCATCCTCGGTTCCACCCCTTCGGCCTGGGACGACTCCTGGTGGCCAACCACACTGGAAACAGCTCCAACACCCACCGACCACGCATGTAACCTAGGGGTCATCCTCGACTCCACCCTCTACATGACTAAGCAGGTCAATGCCGTCTCCTATTCCTGCTTCAACACCCTCCGTATGCTCCACAAGATCTACAAGTGGATCCCCTCCAAAACGAGAAGAACTGTCAACCAGGCCCTCGTCAGCAGCAGGCTGCACTACGGAAACGCCCTCTATGCAGGAGCCTCTGCCAAACTCCTGAGACAGATGTAACGCATCAAGAATGTCTCTGCACATCTGATCCTCGACATCACCCGCCACAGCCACATCACACCCCACCTGAGAGAGTTGCACTGGCTCCCCGTCAACAAGAGGATAACCTTCAAGCTCCTCACCCATGCACACAAAGCACTCCACAACACCGGACCAGCATACCTCACCAGATGACTCAGCTTCTTCACCCCCACCCACCAGACTTTCTCGAGGGCTCGGCAGTTCTTCTTGGAGCTCTTGAGTTCGTCGGTGAACCATGGGGCTTTCTTGCTGCCGGGTCTGCTGGGCGGGGTCCTCAGCGGGGCGAGCTCGTCCGCGCAGTTGCTGATCCACTTCGTGAGGTTGTCGGCGGCCTGGCTGGGGTTTGCTGAGCTGGCAGGAGGGTGCTGGCTCAGGGAGGTGGCGAGCTGGTCGGCTGTGATCTTGTTCCAGCTTCTGCGGGCAGCCTGTTGCTGGTGGTGGTGGGTCGTCGTTCTTTTGAAGGTGAAGTGGACGCAGCTGTGGTCCGTCCATAGAAGCTCTGTGGCGTGGCTGAAGGCGATATCTTTGCTGGATGAGAAGACTGTGTCGAGTGTGTGTCCGGCGAGGTGGGTGGGGGTGGACACCAGCTGCTTGAGTCCAAGGTTGGCGAGGTTGTCGAGCAGGGTGCTGGTGTTGCGGTCGTTGTTGTTCTCCAGGTGGAAGTTGAGGTCTCCCAGGAGGATGTAGTCAGCGGAGGGGAGGGCGTGCGGACTGACGAAGTCGGCAATGTCCTCGCTGAATTGGGTGCGTGGTCCTGGAGGTCCCCCCAGCGCCTTGAGACCCTACGGGTAAGTAGTGCGCTCTATAAATGTCTTTGATTGATTGATTGATTGGTCTACTCTGTTTTAGGCTTGAGATAACCTTCTTGACATCCTCCCTGTCTGTGACGTTCAAAGTGATCACTAGGGGGTCATAAGTAATATTCATACACCCAGTGAGCACTAGGTTGTTGAATACCCTTTCTCTTACTAGGAATTAGTCAAGTGCTAATACAGTAGGCGAGTCTGCCTACTCCAAATATTAACCAAAACGGGCTGAGTCATTAGTAATTGTGCTTTTGAGAGCAAAGGTTAGGAGATTGATGGATTTTGTGGCAAGCCTTTTAATGGTGCAATGTAAATGGGTCTTGATCCAGATGATATGGCCCCTTGGGTGATGGTACACCTTCTATGCTGTAGCTAGTGAAGCACACCCTGTAAAACTGAACTGTGGCCCATGTCTCCTTGAAAATCATGTGTCAACAAACCTCCCCCACTCCTCACAGTTGAGTTCAGACTTAAGGCTGGCTATGTTCCAAGATAATAGATTTAAATTTCTAGAATGTTTATAGTTTACACAGGATTGCCTTCCCACAGCTCCATTGATCACAATGGGTTGCACTAGAACTATAGGTCCAATGGAATAGGAGTCTCCCTCCATCAATGTGCTTTGAGCACATCCAGTTGGCAACCACTTTACCCGTCATATGCTACTATCTCTGGCCAGGCCTCTTGTACAAGTTGACCCTCATTGTTAACGTTTTGTCTGATGGCAGATTGATGGGCCCTAGGCCTTATTGTCTCTGGGTTGGCTATGGATACCTTTTTGAGAGGGGGTGTTTATTTAAACTGGATTAAGGATCTGTTTGGTGCCAGGGTACGAGGTCCAAGTTGACCAATCCTTCCTGAAGGTCCTACTAGCTAATTCCAACACAATGTAATCATGCTCATTCATTATAGAGCAGTGCTCTACAGCTACTATATCTGATCTTACTATTCAGCAGCATTGTCTGGCCTGTCTTGTCCAGTGGATTACATTTATTGTCAAGGATTCACTTATTTTGTCAGCTGTCAATTTGGGGACATTTACCATAAAAATGTGAATCCTGCCCTCACTATCAGTGTTCTTAAAATCTCCCCATTCGTTCTCAAGTCTAGTCCTAAAGGGTTCTTCCCAACATTCAGGCCTCTCCGGTGGTTCCTTCCGGAGTCAATGGGTCAATGACAGGTTTACTATAATGGTACTCTCTACGTAATTACATAAGTGCATGAGTAGAGCCTGAGTGTTTCATTGGTGCACACGTGTGCCTCAGTATTCCAATGACTACATGGGTTGTAAGTCGGAGTTTAGAGTGCTGCATAGGTTCCGCGCAAATGCTATAATGATTGCATAGTTACAGCCTTGTAAATTTAGTGTAAAATTTAAAAAAGTGTAGAGGAAGTAGAGATACAGTGAAACAGAAAAAAACACGTTGAGACAGTAGTTGATAAGGCCTTTGCTTTGAAGAGGAAGCTTTTCATTTTGATTCTAAATAGAATGAAGACAGCCATGTACACATAAGTCTTGATCCTGCTTCCCATGGGAACAGCACAGCCTGACCCGTTGGACCAAGTCCTCCCTAGACTTTAAGCAAACATCCGTGAGCCAGTTTTGGCTTATCACCCCACATCAGCCAAGCTAGCTTGAATTCAGTGGCAGAGTGAGCATGGGACCCACATCTGGGCGTAATCCTCCCAATTAGGGTGAAAAAAGCAAAAAGAACAGATGATGCATGGAATGCTGAACAAATCAAATATTCACCCTTAGTGACAGGTATGGGTTTGATCCATTGTTTTTTTGCTCACCTCACCACTCCAGTTTGGACCCAGCCATTTGCAAATCAGTCTTTACCCTGCTCCCATGGCAGCAGTCTGGCCCAAACTGCCAGCCCAGGTCCTACCTGGACTGGAAATAAGCATCCTTGGACAGGTTTTGGGATATCACCTCTCATCAGCCAGGCTAGTTTGAATCCAGTGGCACAGTAAGCACGGGACCCATGTTTGGGCATACCCCTCCCACTTAGGGAAACAAAAGCAAAAATAACAGATGATGCACAGAAAGCTGAACAAATCAAACATTCGATCTTGGTTTAATCCATCATTTTTTTTCTCACCATGCCCCCCCCCCCCCCAGTTTGTTCCCAGCAATTTGCAAAACAGTCTTGATCCTGCTCCCCATGGGAACAGTCCAGCCCAACCTGCCAGACCAGGCCCTCCCTGGACTGGAAACAAGCATCCTGGAACGGGTTTGGGGTATCACCCCAGATCAGCCAGGCTAGCTTGAAAACATCATTCATGGTTCTTTGGGATCATAATTGAAAGTAGAGCACCCTCCGACAAGAATAAGGCAAAATCAACAACCATCCATGTTTTTTTTTTATAAAATCATAAAAAAATTATAAGAATTCAAGCCTTCCTGTTTTTCTCATCAGACCAAAAAAGCTGAAAAACACGCACTCTGATGATTCTTGTAGTTTTCTTGATAGAAAAGTCAATATGAGGACAGATTAATTTCAAATTCTTCCATTTATTTGCATCCCAATATACAATGTGCACCATAAAGGCAGCTGACACGTGTTTCATGCACAGGACTTTTTCAAGGCTCAAAACATTTGAAACTGACAAAGTAGTCAACTAATGATAGTGCCAAATCATTATTCTCAAAAAGTTCTCCAAACAATAAGTCAGGTATTAGTTTGGTGTTTTCGGGCCATTAATTTGGTTCGATTTATCATAGTCTTTGATTGAGCACAGTTCTGGATGGGATCATCACACTGCCACTTGTCCCGCTGAGTGTTTAGTGCTCGGATGAAACATGTTGGCTGCCTTTACAGAGAAAATTATATATTGGAATGCAAATAAACTGAAGAATTTGAAATCTATCTGTTCACATATAGAGATCATTCAGCTTCTTCATTAATAACAGCCTATACTTCAAGACACACATTGTCAAGAAGACACAGAGATGGTGGGAATGCTTCTTTTTTCAATGCAGTGTGGTTCTGAAAATGATGGACCCTGCTATAATGTGGTACTGAAGCCCAACACTCGTGTCACAAAATATCATCCAATCATGACGAATTTGGTATCAGCAGACCGGTAATGACTTGGACATTATACCTGTGCATTTGCGTCGTGATCAAGCAATGCAACCACCTTAAAACAGTAATTTCCGTCTTGAACCCTCGAGGTTCCATCTTGTGAGTGGCATCCATCTTGTGGGTTGCCCTTACATAGTCAATTGACCAAGGCCGAATTCGAGCTGAAAGGACACGTAGACCTTTCCTGACTCTTCTGTGACCTGGGCGAGCTGCCTTCACTGCCTCCAGCCAAACCTGTTCGGGCAGTCCCCAACCCACTGGCCGAGCGAGATTAACATCAAGGCACAACATGTCATAAACTATTCACTGCATACAAACCACGCTTATCATACACACACCTGTCCCTGTTTCTTCTTTATGGCTAGTTTTACAAGGAGGAGGTGCCCGATTTTATTGGGGTTTCATCGATATCTGATGGTAGTTCTGGGCCTGGCCGGGTAATCTATCACGAACTGGACATACGAAAATGTAGGCTGGCCATCATGACTTTGCTTTTCCATTGTTGTGGAAATATGTATATGGTTGCATCGTAAAACAAAGAATTCTTGCCTGAAGTGTAATATTGTGTATAAAAAGAGAAGGCTGGCTCTGTAAAAACGAACAGTTACCTGAGAACATACAAACCGTGCTGTTGTACTTCTAGGACGCTTGTTACTTGGTTGCAGCCAATAAAACTCAATCTTTGACATCACCTAGAAGACTCTGTGTTTCTGTGGTCCAGAATAGGAAGAACCAAGAGGTCTCTGGGTGTTGTTCCCCTGGCACCACCGGGTTCCTAAAAACCAGGTACCTCAGTTTGGCGCTCAACTCGGGGCGGTATCAAGGTTGTGTCGGTCCAAGCCAGATGTTCGTGAGGAGCTTCGTGTGAAAATCCCAGAGGACGGCCAGCCACTTTAGCGACCCCTGTATGTCGACGTGGTTCCCAAGGTCTTTGCTGCGAGGTTCCCCGCGTCCCGACGGCTACGAAGGACTGCTGCCCTGACTATCGCCCTGTTTTGGACCCATCGATACTTGGTAGAGCGAAACGATAGACGAGTCTTCTAGTGACGTCATCGATCATCGATACTTCAGTTAAGTATAAGTGGAGCGTCTCCCAGTCCTTTGGAACTTGCAAGCGCCAAAACCAAGTGATTCGTGTATTCACGAGACTATCGTATTCGATAATCCTTTGAAGTTTGAAGCTAGACTAGTGAGCGAAGATGCCTGGTCTTAGCAGACTTGGAAACTTGTTTTGTCTTGGTTGTAGTAGGGACTCCCGATTAGAGGATTTGTGTCCGGTTCCTCCGATTGGAACTCCAACATATGAGCTTTATATAAAGCAAGGAGTAGGCCCCATCACATACAATGACGTGTGGATAAAATACACCAGAAAAGATGGTGTTTTAAAATGGCCCCAATATGGTAGTTTCGATACAGAGATTTTAGATAATCTAGAGGTAAAACTGTTCAAAAAGAAAGCCCGGCCAGCAATGTTTGACTCCTTTCGCCTATGGCGCAAGGAAGACAAACAGAAAGAAATGAAATTAGCAAAGAAAAATAAAAGAGGTATGTCAATGGTACAAGCTGCCGTTGCATACAGGGATAATGAGGAAGAGCAAGAGAGTGAACAAATGCTTAGAAGTAAGAAGCTAGCAGTAGATAAATGCTACCCAGTGTTGCCACGTAGAGGACAAGGATCAACGGAGAAAATTGATAGCGATCCTCTAATGTCCCACTTATTGAGTTCACCACCCCCCTATGCACAGGATGCTACTGCACCCCCGCAACGCTTTGTTATACCGCGCCACGGCGCACGAACACCAGTCCTTACTCAAGCACCAGCTCCGCTTCAGCTGGTTTCTACTCCTCCGGCGCAGCCCTCTCAAGGGCCGCTGCCTTCGCTACACACTCCATTTACTTTTTCTGCGACTTCGCCTACTGCTCCAATTGCTTCTCCTGATTCTCTTTCTGCTACTGCCTCGACTTCTACTTTACATCAGCCTGTCTTTTCTGGCACATCTGCCGTTCCGCAAGCTTCTCCTTCTGTTCGACAGAGAGTGGCAAGTACTGTCACTGGTCTTTTCTCACCTTTCTTTGGGTCGCCTAAGACGACCCCTAATACAGAACGCAGACAGTTGCGGAGTCAACTGCCTGACTATCAAGAGAGAGAAGTGCTGAATGAGTTAGCACGTAATTGGGTTACCAATACTGCAAAGTATGACACTCAGTCCGTTATGGAAGTCTTCAGTCAGTGGGAAGCATCTACGCAGAGATATGTATTTGAACAGATGTGTGTATATCTCTGTGAACATTTGAAGGGAAATGATCCAGAGTCCAACATGAATAAATTATTCCGTATGCGATTCAAGTTTGGGGAAGGCATGATTGTGGGTGCCGATGTCGAACCAGCAATCGACATGTTATTGTCATATAGGAGTAAGGGAAGCAATTCCCGACTACTGTCCGAGTATGACATGCCAGGTAGGAAGAAAGCGCGACAGTACCCTATGAGAGAGGTTCCTCCAGTTTGGAGGGAAGGTGATGCGAATGAGAATCCAGCA
Source organism: Lissotriton vulgaris (assembly GCF_964263255.1). Classification (NCBI taxonomy): domain Eukaryota; kingdom Metazoa; phylum Chordata; class Amphibia; order Caudata; family Salamandridae; genus Lissotriton; species Lissotriton vulgaris. The sequence goes on along the minus strand of NC_141699.1, from coordinate 320,647,929 downwards.
ATTCCGCTGCATTTCCAGCGTGTATGGGTACATGTTCCCTGGAAAAGATCTGAAGTTTTAGCTCTAAAGCAGACCTTGCCTGATCCTCGCAAGAATCCTGCAGGGTATTATAAGGAGTTATCACAGACTGCCAGTTCATGTATCATGAATCTAGCAGATATAGACATGTTGTTTGGAAATGTTGTTCCACAGCCTTTATGGGGTAAGATTCGTCATGCAGATCATGACCAGGAATTAGGTGATACATGGGTAAATATTGCTGCTACTGATGCTAGACAAGTTGGTGGCTCCAAGCCCGAGCCTTTAGTTGCAGAACTTCCTGGTAGAATTATTGCATACATGAAGACTTTAATGCCTGAATTGCGTGTAAATTGGGACAAGTTATCTGCGTGCAAGCAGAAGAAAGACGAGAATGTGTCTGACTTTTTCACAAGGTTTGAAGAGACTTCCGTCAATCATAGTGGTCAGGATATGGCTACCGAGGGTGGCCAAAGATTATTTGTTGACAAATTTGTACATAATCTACTTTCTGAATTATGTAATAAATTGAAAGATTCATAGAGTGCTTGGGCTGTTTCCACGTCAGCACAGATTCTAGCCACAGCCCAGTACTATGAAAATAGGCGCAAAGACGAGCTAGAGAAGGCAGACAAAAAGACTAAAGATTTGAAAGCTAAAGTCCTTCTCCAGCAAGCCTATCCGCCTCGTACTGCTAATCAGCACGATTATCAGCAACCACAGCAGTTTTCGAGAAACTCGCAAAGAAATGAGTCTTCTCGGCAGCGTTTACCCTATGGTCCGAATCAGTGTGCGTATTGCAAAGAAGAGGGCCATTTCAAGAACAATTGTCCAGCTTTATTGCGACGTTTGAATGATGTTTCTGGTGCAAGAGGTAAAGGTGTTCAACAGGCTCCCAGAGGTAGGGGTCGTGGAAATGTCCCCCAGAACACCCGTTTTTTTCCGCCTCAAAGTTCCATGAACAGCTTTGATCAGCAGAATAATGAGTTTTCTAGGACAGCTCAGTACTACGCTGATGACTACTATGCAGAGAACTAGAATGAGGGTAATGATTGCTAGGACAGCCATGGACAAAGAGAGGGAGTTGTTTCAGTTCCAGTAGATCAGAATGGACCTTATGTTGATGTGATTACATCAGGTGTGTCAGAGCCTTTTCTGCTGGATACTGGCGCTACAAAGAGTTCTATTATGCACTCAAAACTTCCTGGCGCACCTTTGTCTGGCGAAATGAATGTTTCAGTAGGTTTTTCTGGCGCCCCGGTTAGGAACCCGATCTCTAGTCCTATACCCCTTTCTGTTGGGCCATGTGAAATGAAAGCACCCCTCATTCTTACAACAGGTTGTGGTGAAAACTTGTTAGGATTGGATCTGTTAAAGAGATTATATGCGACTTTGTACTGTTCTCCTTCGGGAGTACAACTTACGCTAGGTAAGAAAGTGGTTTCACCAATGTATTTGTCAAGGGAAAATATTCCAACAGAATTATCCTGTCTTCCGGATGTACTTTGGGCTACTGGTTCCAATGATGTGGGTCTTTTGGAAATAGCGCCATACGTCATACCATTGCGAGCCAATGTTAGGTTGCCACGTATTCCCCAATACAAGATCTCTAGCGAAGGAGAAAAGGCGTTGTTAGCAATCATTTATGATCCAATTGAGAAAGATGTCATTGAAGAGACAACAGGGAACATCTGTAATAGTCCTGTTCTGCCAGTTTTAAAGCGTACTGATCCGTCTCAGCCACCTGTGTACAGATTTGTGATCGATCTTAGAGAGGTGAACAAGATTGTTGTGCCACAGTTTCCAGTTGTTCCTGATATCACTGCCTTATTGACTATGGTTCCAGCTTCAGCCACTTGGTTCTCGGTGATTGACTTGAAGAATGCTTTCTTCAGCATCCCGATTGCCGAGGAGAGCAGAGATATTTTTGGCTTCAATTTAGGAGGACGAAGCTTCCGCTTCAAGCGCGCTCCTCAGGGCTACTGTGAAAGTCCATCTATATTCAGTCAAGCTCTGAAATCACAACTTGACACGATTGTTCTACCTGATGGTGCGAATCTTATTCAGTACGTAGACAATTTGCTACTCGCTGCAGATACTGAGGAGATTTGCAAACAAGCCACTTTGTCATTGTTGCGTCATTTATGTGACATGAAGCACAAAGTCTCTTTTTCGAAATTGCAATTTTGTTGACAAGAAGTGACCTACTTAGGTCACATCTTATCGAAGGAGGGAAGGTGACTGACCCCAGAGAGAATACAGGCAATTGCAAATTTGAATGTCCCAAGGACACAGAGAGAAGTGCGTGCTTTCTTAGGCATTACATCATATTGCAGACAATGGATACCAAATTTCTCATTGTTGGCCAAACCTTTGGTGGCATTAACTTGCAACGATACCCAAAACCCGTTCCATGGTCTGAAGATTGTCAGAAAAGTTTTCACGAATTACGTGATGCATTGTGTTCGGCTCCTGTGTTGGGTAACCCCGACTACTGTAAGCCTTTTACGTTGTATGTCCACGAGAAGGAAGGTTGTGCATTATCAGTCCTGACACAACCCTTTGGGGACAAACAGCGCCCATGCGCGTACTTTTCAGCAACTCTAGATCCAGTAGCTAAGGCATTACCAAGTTGCTTGAGGGCCACTGCTGCAGCAGCTGTCTGTATTCGACAGTCTGCTGGGTTAGTAATGAATAACACTCTGATCGTTATGGTCCCACATGCAGTAGACATTTTGCTAAACAGAACAAGGACACAGCACTTAACTAGTGCTCGACTGTCAAGTTATAAGCTGACACTGTTAGCTAGTCACATACACATAAAGAGGTGTGATACACTGAAATGAAATGAAATGAAATGAAAAAGAAATTTCTAAAGCGCACTGCGGCCAAGCGGCTTCCTGGCGCTGAGGAGCACAACAGTTTCTACAGAGGGTCCCATGAGAGGTTAGTCGGGAAATGCCTGAAGAAAAAGAAAAGTTTTAAGGGCTTTACGAAAGTGGGAAAAAATGGGGATAGAGCGGATGGAGAGAGGGAGATTGTTCCAAATCTGGGGGTCCAGGACAGAAAATCGGGTGCCCCCGGTTCGGGATTTACGGAAACGGGGGACATGAAGGAGAGAAAGAGAAGAAGAGCGGAGAGAGCGACTGGGAGCGTGGGAGGAGATAAGAGAGTTAATGAAAAGTGGGGCAGAACGAGCGTGCGCCCGGAAAGCCAGACAGGCTAATTTAAACCAGGACCTGAAGAGAACCGGGAGCCAATGGAGGGATTTGAGGGCCGGGGTGATGTGGGAGGATTTGGGAAGACAAAGGATAAGACGGGCCGCCTGGTTTTGGATGGCCTGGAGACGGCGAGTTTCGTAGGCGGGGATGCCTACGTACAGGCCGTTGCCATAATCCAGGCGGGATGTAATAAGGGCCGTGATAATGGTTTTAAGGGCATCAACAGAAAAAAACCGGGAGATCTTGCGAATGAGGCGGAGGGAGGAAAAACAAGAAGACACAACGGAACTGATTTGGGCGTGGATGGACAGATCATTGCTGATCTTGATGCCCAAAGTCCGGACTGAGGAGACAGGAGAGGGGGGAGGACCTAAAGAAAGGGGCCAATGAGCAGAGGACCAGGGATTAGATGAGCCGCCTGTAAGGACGAGCTCTGTTTTATCGGGATTGAGCTTCAAATGATTGAAGCTCATCCACTGAGAAATGAAAAGAAGAGTAGAACAGAACTTAGGAAGAGAGTCAGCTGGGGAAGAAAGATCGAAGACGAGCTGGAGGTCGTCAGCGTAATTATACACAGAGACCCCCAGCTCGAGAAGAGAGGAGATGAGGGGGCGGATGTAAAGATTGAAGAGGAGAGGGGAAAGGGAAGAACCTTGAGGGACCCCACAGGTGACCGGGAGTGGGGGAGCAGAAAAATCAGAAAGGTGGACTGCCTGTGACCTGCCTTGGAGGAAGGACGCGATCCAAGAGAAGGCAGTGCCTTGGATGCCCGCTGCGCTGACACGGTCGAGAAGGATGGCATGATCGACAGTGTCAAACGCAGCGGACAAGTCCAAAAGGACCAAGGCCTGGGTGAGGTTGCTATCGGCCTTGCCCTTAAGTTCATCAAGGACCGCGAGGACCACTCCCTCAGTGGAGTGGCCAGGACGAAAACCCGCCTGGTGGGAGGCCAGAAGATGATTCTCCTCAATGTAGGCGGAAAGGCAGGATGTCACGTAGCTTTCAAGAATCTTCCCTAGGTAGGGGAGAAGGGAAATCGGCCTGAAGTTAGATGGAAGGGAGGGATCAAGGCCAGCCTTTTTCAAAATAGGAAAAACAATAGCAGATTTAAAGGAGGGGGGAACACAGCCCGAGACCAAAGAAGTGTTAAGAAAAGTGAGGGGGGGAGCCAGACAACTAGTGTAAAGAGTTCTAAGGATCCGTGCAGGGGCACAGTCTGCAGGAGAACCAGACTTGACCTTAACGAGCAGGTCAAGGAAGAGCTCAGGAGAGATGGGTTCAAAATGATCCAAAACAGAGGAAGGTAGATGAGAATAGTCAGGCAGGAGGGGACACAGTGGGAATATTGGCTTTAATGGTGATAATTTTATTGATAAAATAATCGTTCAAAGAATGACAGAGGGATTGAGAAGGAGCAGGGGAGAGACAGGCACGATGGGAGGTAGCAAGACTGTGAACTAGTGAGAAAATCTCACGGGACTTGTTGGCCGACAGGGCCACACGCTCAGTGAAATATTTGGATTTGGCCGCTAAAATGGCTTTTTTATAGTTGTTGAGGAGGGCTTTGTATTTGAGACGGAGGGTAGGGCAGTAATTGCGACGCAAATGACGCTCCGAGCGCCTGAGCTCTAATTTCAGTCAACCCAGCGACGTTATTGCCCATTCCAGCAGAGACAGATGAGGTCGAACAACATGATTGCTGTTTTAGGACAGAAGAAGAGACAAAAGGGAGAGTAGACTTGCAGGACACTCCTCTTCCTGAATGTAATGATGCTTTATGGGTTGATGGTTCATGTTTCAAGTTGCCGAATGGTGATACGACTGCAGCATATGCTGTGACAACATTGCACATGATTATAGAAACTGCACGTATCCCACACAATTCTGCACAAGCAGCTGAGTTAATTGCACTTACAAGAGCATGTGTGTTGGCAAAAGGAAAACGAGTGAATGTGTACACAGACAGCCAATACGCCTTTGGCGTGGCTCACAGTTTTGGACGATTGTGGCGTGAACGTGGGTTCTTGACATCGCATGGCACAAAAATCCAACATGGTCAGTTAGTGCCAAGGCCCAAAAAGCTCAGTGAGATAGAGCATCCTGTACTGCTTGACTATTTGCACGAATTGACAACTAAATTGCGTGTTTTACACCAACAGGTCCACAGTTCCTCTCCGCCAGCGTCTGATGATCCAGGCCACGCAGTTGAACCTGGCACCTGGGTCCTGGTGCGAAACTTCCAGTGAACCAAGAACGAGCAGCCTCACTGGTCCGGACCCTTTCAAGTTCTGCTGGCTACCCGCTCTGCAGTACGTGTCCACGGCAAGAAGAACTGGGTGCACGGCACCCATTGTAAAAGGGTCCCGTTACCCCTCCCTTATGACCGGTGGGTCCAGGAGGGAATCGCCGACTCAGAGACCGAGACCGTGCCTCGCTTCTTACCCTTCAGTGATGCACGTTTGAAAGGAACTGCTAGAGAAAAGAAGAGTGATAATATTCTGCAAGGATTTGTGCCACCGTCAATGCAGTTGGACACTACAGAACCTGAAATCTTGTTTGAAGACCACGCCATGCCAGTAAAACAACGGTATAATCTGAGGCCAAGAAAAACGAACTAATAAAAATAAACTAATAAAGTTTTCTTTCCCCCAAGAACTATTTTTGATTGTGCAGCTCTCTCATCTAGGATACTTGCTCATTTTTGATTTTCGAACCGCCAACCGGTTCTGCTGCTAGGGTCGCGGTTGCCACAGTCTAGGGAGTGCAGCTGGAGACGGTTAGGTCGACAGTTCTGGTTGGTCTAAGGGAATTACCCTGGACTGAACAGAAGCACTCCTTAGCAGAATCAATCTCCCACCGCGGGCTGCAACTTAGAGGATGGAGTTTCCAAAGATGAAGAGACCTGCCAGATCTACGAATTTTGAAAAGACAATATGCACTGTAATGGCAAGAAAACAATTTTTAGTAATATGCATTTTAATGTTGTGTAGCATAATTATGTTTTTGGTGGGCTATGCTCTGTTCACCTTTCAAGTTACATTTGTACACAACACTCAGCCCACACCTCCTCCTACTGTTTCCCCGCACTCCTTTCACCCTCTACCTGAACACGAGTCTGCCAGAAGATTAGAATTTGTAAATAACTAATTCGTCCAGCTCCTACACCAGCACCAGTCTGTAATGAACACCACGAATTGCTGGGTATGTGGCTTCATGCCACACACGACAGACAAGGGTATACCGTATTTTGTCCTGCCATTTGGCTACCATGGTTCTCTGTGGGCATTTCGAGCAATGTTCCTGTTTGCCCTCGAACCATATGTCCCAGGGAAAAACTCAAGCAACAAGGCACTAGTGGCGGGAATTAGAAATATGAGTAGGGATGTCGACATGTATAAAACGATTCCCAGAGATGAATTGATGCCTTACAGCAGATGGAATATAACCCAATATGGAATTTCCTTGGCTGAGAGTCAGAAATCAAAGAAATCCTCCCCAATCTGGATAGTACCCCATCAAGGTCACATATGTCTGCAGGGAAATGGCAAAAACCCCAGAGCTCAGTTAGGGAAGAGTGTCTGTACTGAGACTTACGTTTTCTCGTCTCAGACCTCCCCTACGTTCTTAGCAGCTAAGGGTACCTACTTCATCTGCCGCGACAGGGCATATACATGGTTGCCCCCTGACTTCTCGGGCACATGTTTTATCTCGTTTCTGCTGCCACCCACCTACACGGCCGAGGCAGATTACCATCGGACAAGGACAGTTAGAGGTGTTGTGAGTAAAGACGACACTGCGGAACAGGAGTTTGGAGATTTCGCAAAAGGTTTTCTGACGTTTTGGGGGCCTATGGTGAACAGCAGAAACATTCGCCAATTGACGAGGGTAGTTGAATCCGCCGTGATCGAAACGGCTGGTGCCCTTGGTAACTTGACTGCGGAGCTCCTGTCAGACCGCCTTATGACTCTTCAGAACAGGGTTGCCCTAGATTTCATACTTGCAGACCGTGGTGGGGTATGTAAAGTGATCCAATCCAGTTGCTGCATTTTTATCCCTGATAATGCTCCAACAGTATACCAGGCCATCTCCAAACTGCACAAGATCTCTGAGTCCATTCATGTGGACAAAGGAGACTGGTCCTTGCTGGGGTGGTTCTGGGAACTGATATCTGCTTGGGGATGGAAAATTCTGATATTCATTGGAATGATCTTAGCCATTCTGTTTATGTTCTGCCTGTGTGTGCAGTGCGCTCCTGCAATATGTGGCCTCTGTGCTACATCATGTGTAAGGAAGCCTGTGTCCAGGGACGAACTGAGCAACAGGATGATGCTACAGCAGCATCTCCATGACTTCATGAATACGGATTTGGACTCAGATTAGCATGAGTTATTGCCTATATAAGGGCAAAAGGAGGTTCTGTGGTTCTGAAAATTATGGACCCTGCTATAATGTGGTACCGAAGCCCAACACTCGTGTCACAAAATATCATCCAATCATGACGAATTTGGTATCGGCAGACCGGTAATGACTTGGACATTATACCTGTGCATTTGCGTCGTGATCAAGCAATGCAACCACCTTAAAACAGTAATTTCCGTCTTGAACCCTCGAGGTTCCATCTTGTGAGCGGCATCCATCTTGTGGGTTGCCCTTACATAGTCAATTGACCAAGGCCGAATTCGAGCTGAAAGGACACGTAGACCTTTCCTGACTCTTCTGTGACCTGGGCGAGCTGCCTTCACTGCCTCCAGCCAAACCTGTTCGGGCAGTCCCCAACCCACTGGCCGAGCGAGATTAACATCAAGGCACAACATTTCATAAACTATTCACTGCATACAAACCACGCTTATCATACACACCTGTCCCTGTTTCTTCTTTATGGCTAGTTTTACAAGGAGGAGGTGCCCGATTTTATTGGGGTTTCATCGGTATCTGATGGTAGTTCTGGGCCTGGCCGGGTAATCTATCACGAACTGGACATACGAAAATGTAGGCTGGCCATCATGACTTTGCTTTTCCATTGTTGTGGAAATATGTATATGGTTGCATCATAAAACAAAGAATTCTTGCCTGAAGTGTAATATTGTGTATAAAAAGAGAAGGCTGGCTCTGTAAAAACGAACAGTCTCCTGAGAACATACAAACCGTGCTGTTGTACTTCTAGGACGCTTGTTACTTGGTTGCAGCCAATAAAACTCAATCTTTGACATCACCTAGAAGACTCTGTGTTTCTGTGGACCAGAACAGGAAGAACCAAGAGGTCTCTGGGTGTTGTTCCCCTGGCACCACCGGGTTCCTAAAAACCCGGTACCTCAGCAGAATCAAGTATTTTTTTCCAGGACCAATCTTCAGTTTACCCTTTGAAGCTTTCTTTATATTTCTAATGGACTGCAGCACTGCCCTCATCATCAGAATCCCAGACAACTACCATAAGTACAGAACACCATTTACCATTCCACTGACAGTCTAATGTCATTATATGCCCTACGTTGGGCATCACCAACACAAATAGTATCTATTCAGATCCATGGAAGTTGCCAAAGACCCCAAATAATTTACAATTTAATTGACACAAGCGCAGTATAATTCCAGCTGATTTAGGCCCCTATGGTAAAGGGTAACATTTATAGAGGCAATATTCAGGATGTTATGATATGGAGATAACAACTTGCGGACCATTGACTACTTCAAGTATCACACTACAGGTCAATCTCAACCTTTATCAACCTACTAAAGAAGTATAGCATTATGCCAGCAGAGCCATGGTACCCACATTGGTTTTAAAATCACTGTTTTCACAATGACTGTTTGACCCACCTTCAATGCAGTATATAAAAAAATTAGCAGTCCTGTGCAATAGCAGTGAGTCTGGCAAAGCAAACCTCTCATCGATTGATTTCCATTAATAGTGTTCATCTTGTTTACATCCCATCCTCAAACGTCTCCTTGCAAGGTGCTCAGTATGTGTGTGAGTATATGTGTGAGGTAACAATGTTTCAACTAGATGTTGTACTATATAATCTATGTAGGACCCATTGCAATTAGTTCACTCTGTGTGATAGCAAGAGCTGTGTCTGCAATGTTCTTCATCCACCCAGCAGAGCTGCCACCATTGGATGTAACATTGCAGAAAAATATGCACTTGGCTTCTTTGCATCACAATGTTGTCGTGTGAGAACAGAAAGTAAACTCATGACAAAATAGGTCACAATCCTTCTAATAGTCAGGCTTTTCTACAGTGGGTGCCGTACACAAAGAGTGTCTCCTGTCTAGAAAGGCTTATAAAAATTCATCACCACATGGTACCAGGTCTGTCACATCATTTGGAGTGACTCTCAGTGGAAGCTTGAAATGAAGGAAAAGTTAGAAATTCACTGATGACAACAGCCAACCATTCCTAAAAGCAGCCTTACTTCTCCCTGTGTCATCGTAGGGTTTATTCTAAGAAATGCATTATTTGCCCACCTTCCTCACATTCCTTTGTCAATTTAATGTCAGAAATACATTCTTTTTTTTATACAGTATTGTATTTTAGTAGGGGACATGGTATGACCATTTTATGCAATTGTGTCAGATTTCCTGCCCTCTTTTCTCTTTGCTGAAGCCGTTAAGTCATCAATGAACTTCTCTTGTACTGAGCCAGAGGGCAATTTTGAAGGTTCTAAACTTTCTTGAGTATTTCAGAAAAGATTTATTGTGGAACCCTACACAAAACATGGATTATTTATGGGAATCTGAATGCAAAAATAAATTGACTTTGCTCAAGAAGAGCAATAGAGAAAAAAAACAGAACCCTAATAAACCACTGTCAACCACTCTGCATCTGCTTGGATATGAAATAAAATCCCTGCTGGATTTGGCACCATGGGACAACATGGGATCACTGAATCATTTATTTTTTGCAGGTTGTGCACAATTCTTCATTTCCCATTTGGTTTTGTGGTTTCATGGACTCCCTAGGGCTTCTCTCAAAACGCCCTGGTCAATCATCTTTTCAATACAGATGCAATACCCTCCACTGCTTCAGGAACACATTTGTATTGAGAAGTATGAGGTTACTCTGCATAGAGTTTTATTATAATTTGCTCTGGTTATGCACTTTTAATTAGCCCAATTGTATTTCCTGTAAATCTGAAAGTAATTCCTCAGTTGTGAGAACCGTAAACATTCAAACTTTGTTGCTTGAGATTTTAATCTAAAGTCAATATCATCTTCATTTGTCTGAAAATAAACACTATCTAGTATGCAATGTTATGCAATTTGCACAAAAGATCATGGTTCTTCAGATTTACTGGACATGTCTCACTAATTATAGTTTTACAGGGACATTTGCTGATAATTTACTAGTAATTCACTTATTTGAAAAGACTGCAACTTTGACTGCTTTTCCCGAGAAGGCTAGGTCAGGAACTTACATTGGTAGAGGTGCTACCCTATTCACGATCAGACCAATCAAAAATTATTCTAGATGGCTATTAACCTCTCCTTTCACATATGGGCCATCCTACTTAACCTCTTGGTTCACACCAAGAATGCAACCCTCCTTCCACCTCGGTCCAGAATAGACTCTAATTGTAGCTGCATATTGTGGAGAGTATTCTTATTAATTTACTGAATGCTTTTCCTGAAATGTAAAGTTTGGTTGAAATCCTGATTGTATTATTCTACATAAGTTTTTGTAAGGCTGGGTGTGTGAAAGCATATTGTCAGTGAACTGCCTTGTATTCTGAATATTCTGCAAAGATGGCGCTAGGACTGAGACCACTGACTGCATCATCCCATTCTGTGTCATTGGAATAGGATTCCAATTCCCATTGTGCAGCACAGGGTTCATTTGGAAAAACCTTTAAGTCTTTTCATAATACATTTACAATCTCTTTTTCAGTGCCCTTCTCTACCTCAGTATGACATGCTTCTCATTTCATTTGACGATTGTTATCAGTATTGTTAGCAAATCATCTTACTCTACCTGGAGAACTACCCTTTTCACCTTTCAACCCACCTTGACCCCCTTTCTGAAGAAGTCTGTGCTACCATCAACTTTTCCTTTGTTGTTTTCTTCTTTCCATTACAATAATCACTACAATATTCCCGGTAGGTAAGGGTATTGTTTAATGATTTCTCTTGCCAGTACATCAAACTCTGCTGAAGATGTGTACTGATCTCCGGCCACATAATCAGAACGAAATCCTGATACGCATTCCTTTGTTAGGTCAACAACTCTACGATGCTGCCTGTAAATCTGCACCAATCTCTCATAATATGTTTGAATTGATTCATCTGCATTTTGTGTTGCTCTCATAATTTTTTTTTTGTGAAACCATTCCTTTCAAATGTTCAATAACCTGAGTATACTTTGCATGACAATCAGTGAAGACTTAAAACTAGGAGCCCCTCTTTGCAATTCCTTATCCATGCTATTGTACCATTTCCTTGTACTAAAGGCACATATTGGTAGGCACAATAAATGAGATCAATGCATCCAGATGTTCTTAAAGCACCTTTGAAATAGTTGCAATTATCTCTACCTCTGTTGTGTAGTTCCTAGGAATCCCCAGGACCTGCATGTTTTGGATGACATAAACTGAAGGCTTGGTGTCGAAACCGCTTCCGGACACCCCCAGAGGATACGTTAGCCGTTAGAGCAGCTAGCTCTACAGTGCCACTACCACCCCCTGTATCCTACAGTGGTGTAGGTAGTTTCTGGTAACCACTGAACATGACAACCCTGATTCCTCAGGGATCGTTGAAAACAGTACATTACTTTTTGATCAGTCACTCGTGCTTACTTCTTCTTAGAAATACACGGGATGGCGGTTAGGATGTTTCAATAAGTATTTATTGGTCCAGCGTCAGTCTTGTGTAAAACATATTTGCTGCGACAATCAGGAGGCAGAAGCATAGGAAAGAAATCGCAAGTACTAATATGGTGAAGAGGAGATACAGTTCTACTGTAGTGCTAAGAAGATGAACATATACAGTTCCCACAAGAAAGTATCACTTGCATACTCCTATAATGCATGCCCTACGTAATTTATCTAAATGTACCTAGCCTAGATGTGTAGGTGTAGCATGTATATTTGTATAGATCTATATGTAGATAGCCAAGAATCCCCTAGGGAAGAACCAACACCCTCACCTGATGTTAGAGAATGAAGGACCCCATCTCTGCTCCGAGGATCACACCCAGCAAGGAATGTCAGACCGCTGCGTATTGAAGATTCAGCATGCAGGGCCCCATGTCAGTGTGGAAGGAGTTCTCCTCTAATTTCCGGGGGGAATAAGGGTCTTATATACTTAAGTGGTCACTCCAGGGTTTCTCCTAGAATCGATATGTTTTAAAAAACAATGATAAATGTTTTGAAAACAATCATAAATGTTCTAATAAACAATGTGATCATGCACAGTGGGCCTGTTGGCCAAGGATGAAAAAAGTGGTGACCCTTATACAGAATAATTATGCAGTGCCTGAGGACATGTTTATGTATGTCAGGTACAGGGATTAATTTAAAATACTAATGGCCACATGCATCATTGTTGCCGTTTGCGATTTCTTAATTGCGAAAATCAAGGAATCGCAAATAAGAAATCGCAAACGGCTATGCACCAAGAAATCACATTTTTTTTCTGATTTCTTAAATTTCCTTAATTTAGGTATGGGCGGAAAATCCGTTTCGCTCGCGGATTTTGCGGATTTTCGGGAAATCCGCAATCCGCGAGATTCGCGAATCTCCCGCAAAATCCGCGAGCAGCGGATTTTGCTCGCACTGCTCGCACTGTTCGCGTGAGTTCGCGGCTTCCCAGTACAACTTCGCGCCCCGCGAATAAGTGCTAAATTGCTGAAATACGATCTTAGCAAAACTGAAACTACTTGCCAGGTTCAAAAGTTCAGGCTCATCATTAGTAGCCATTTCCTGTAGTGCTTCCTGAGGGGCCCCTCCAGAGTTCAGTTGCCAGTTGCAACTATTATGTGACCCTGCTCTGAACCTCAGAATAGTTACACATATGCCACAAAGGTCCTGAATTACAGCTAAGGGAGACAAGCAGGAGCCAGGCTGGAAGTTAAAATCCATTAATCAGCCCCTAATTCATTATTGTCAGTTGGGGCAGGGCAGGTGTTGTAACTAATTTTGCAACAATGAAAGCACTTAGCAAGTGCAAAAGATCACTAATCAGGGCGCACTAAGGAAGCAGGTGCCAGCTAAAAAAATATTCTGTGACATATTGATCAGCCCCAAATTAATTCAGGTCACTTGAGGCAGGGAAGGTGTGCTTTGCTTTGCCGAAAATAATGTACACTGGACAACCAGAGGGTGTGGTGATGAAACAGAGGGTGGCATGGGTGGGCCAGAGGGTGGCATGAGTAGTCAGAGAGTGGCAGTGGTGACAGAGAGTGGCAGTGATGAAGAAGAGTGTCCCAAACAGGCTGGACACGTAGAAACAACAAGTTCGCGAAACTTGCGACCCGACAGGTAAGTTCGCAAATTGCGAAATTGTAAAAACCCTCGCGAACTGGCAGAAACACGGGCGAACACAAAAAAAAAAAATCCGCAAATTCGCGGGAATTCGCGGATTTTGCGGATTGCGAATTCGCAAATCCGCAAAATTCGCGAACGCGAGATCCGCAAAATTCGCCCATGCTTACCTTAATTGCGATTCACAATTTGCAAATCGCAATTAAGGAATCCCTTCCCATTCGTTACTATGGGCCTAGAGGCCCATAGGATTGAATGGGAAGTCATTTTCAATTTGCGATTCGCAATTTGCGAATTGAAAATTGAAAATGCAATTTCAAGGGTGCAGGGGGGGCTCCAAAGGACCCCCCCTGCACCCCTGAAATTTAACTTTAAGTGCATTTTTCACACACACATGCCCCAAGGGCATGTGAGTGTGTGTAAAATAAAACTTTCAAAAATGCACTTTTGTGCATTTTTGAAAGTTTTCACAAATTACCATGAAGGTCAACTTCATGGTAATTTACCTCTCCCTATTTGCGAATTCGCAAATTTAAAATGTTCATGCATTGCATTTAAGAAATCTCAAATTGCGATTTCCTAAATGCAATCGCAATTTTAGAAATCGTAACATGATTGCGATTTCTAAAATTGCGAAAAACATGATGCATCCCAATTTTGTAAATTGAATTTGCAAACGGACGAAAATTGCGATTCGCAACGTTTGCGAATGCAATTTACTTTGATGCATGTGGGCATAAGAGCTCTAAGAACCGAAAAAATATTTGCAAAGGTCCAGTAGTAAGGATGGGTCCTTGGGACATGCACAGATACTCTTCCAGGCTCTTCTTACAAAGGGAATTCTCTTTCAACTGTCACTTCACCTGCAAAATCACTTATAATCACAACTCTTTTAGACTTACTCTTTTGTGGCTTCTCAAAAGTCTGAGCCAAATCATCTTTATACTTTTTTGTATTCTAACAATCTCTGATAAAGTCAATTACTGTTCTGAGATTTATTCTCAGTGGTACAATGTTTTAATTTTTGCAATTTTCATTCAGTCTCATGTCAGTCTCATTCTGTATGTTTCACCAATTAACTTTTTCTTCAAATTAATTTCAATTCTTCAGTAAAACTCTCATATGCACAAGTAACATGCTTTACCCATTTCACATTCAAATATATTAATTGTTCTTTATTAAATGTCAAACTTTTGTCTAAATGTCTAAATACACAATTTGGTCTAAATACTTTTTGATCTTTAATGTGTTAATTTCAAGAGCTTTTACCTCACACCACCATCCTACCTCCAAAATTGATTTGGAATTACTTTTGCAAGACTCACTCATTCTAATTTAATGCACTTCTGCAGTAGTTTGATTATATGGAGGTAGTCACATCATGATTATTAAATCATCTATAAATTCTAAATTTTCCTCAAAATCACTCTTTATCGCAGTCTTCTTCCCTTTTTGTGTTCTTCTTCACACTCACAGACAACACACCCACAATTTTGAACATGTTCTAACACCACTGCATTTTTCATAAACATAATCTTGTTTCGAACCAAGTAGTCATTGCCTTATTAACTTGACCCTTTTTTTTCTTTTTTTTTTCAATGTATTTATTATTTTCCAAAAGAAATACAAAAATAAAGAGAAGTATACATATTCAATATACACTGGTGATTTGTAGGGTGTCACTTTAGTCACAAATACAAAGCGTACAATTGTCCGAACATACTCAAATTTCACGGTCAAGATAGGGATAAAGGCCCCCAGTGGGACAACATATCTACAGCAATCCCTTAAGGCAACATTACCACGCAACGTTCCCATCAGTACATGCACAGTATTCAATTCCCCAGTTCAGTGAAGAGCATGGACAGGGGGGTAGGGGCATCCCACAAAGTATGCATTAATCAAACGTCCAAGATCGGGGTACTCCCACATCCCTCAACCAACACCCTCAGGGACCACCACATGTGTAAGGGTGGGTTGGCTTCTCTCAATGGTGCCTGCTATGTATGCGTGGTATCGACCCCAAATGTCGACGGGCCTGGATGTGGCGGGGACCATGGCGGAGTATTCGGTACTATTAATGTTGCAGTGTGCAATGCTCTGGAGCCAGGAGCTGTGTAGCGGGGGTCATCGGTCACACCATCTCAGTGCAACTTCGCGTTTGGCTAGCAGGAAACCCAGTGCCACCAGCCTGCGCACTGTCTTTGGAAATTCAGCCACGTATCCCAGGAGAGCGATCTCCGGAATTGGGGCCAGAGTTAACTGCAGCATGTCACTGAGTGTGCTGTTTACTCTGGACCAATAGTCATGCAATTCAGGGCAGGTCCATGAAAGGTGTGCGAAATCTGCAAATGGTCCACCGCATTTGGGACAGGCGTGGGATCTTGATGGGTCTATCCTATGGAGTCGCGCTGGTGTGAAGTACAACCTACGTAAATATTTAAAGCATGGAAGTTTGTGTTTACTAATGATAGAGACGTCTTTTGTCGCTCTACAGCACCACTGCCATTGATCATCGGAGATGGTGTATCCCAAGTCCGTCTCCCAAGCAGCACGCACTACCTGATCTCGAGAGGGGAGAAGGTCGCAGCACATCTGATACAACTTAGAGACAAATGTGCTCCCGACGGGTGTTGTATGATGAAAGTGAGGGGCACCATCTCCTCGGGAGGGAGGGGGGTACGAAGAGAATGAAGCGCGCAGCAAGGAGCGTAGCCTGGTTAGAACAAATGAGTCCATGAACGTCCTCTCCGTAAAGTGGTGATCGTCTGTAAGTGAGAATGCATGTCCGTCCGGGAACAAGTCCCTGACGGAGGCAATGTGGAACTTGGTCAACGTTTGTCGCACCACAGTTTCCCCAGTTATCGGGAGCCAAGTGGTGTTGGGCAATGGAAGGGCCTGGGAATAGAGCTGCGTAAGGCCGACAAAGCGGCCCCGTCTTCCCCACGCCCAGCACGTAGATGAAACAGTTTGGATGTCTCTCGGACCTCTAGGAAAGCCCGACGGCAGGGTGGTGGATAATGATCCCGGCAACACCAAATCGGCCTCCGGTTTCAGGTACAGAATCCTGGCGTCAGGGTGAAACCATGGGTATGTGTAGGAGCACTGCGCCACCAAAAAATAAAGATAAAAATTTGGGAAGCCTAGTCCACCCCGCTCATATGGGAGCGTTAGCATGCGCCAAGCCACACACGGGGTCTTGCTGCCCCACACCAGTTTCAGGAGTAAAGAGCAGAGCTGCGTGAAGAATACTTTGGTGAGACGTATAGGTATATTATTGAACAGTTATAGAAACCTCGGCAGTACAATCATTTTGATGATAGCGACACGGCCGGCCATGGACAATGGGAGTCTACTCCATCTTTCAACCTGCCCCTCAAGGGCCGTCAGCGCAGTTCCATAGTTTAATCTGATAATGGATTCAGTCTCCAAATGTATATGGATGCCTAAGTATCTCACCGAATCCCGGCTCCACGCGAGGGGAAAGAGTTGGGCCATTCGACCGTACTGGGCGTGAGTGGGAAGACGACCGACTAATGCCAGTAATACGGAGGCCCGAGTATTTGCCAAACCGGGTGATTTCCAAGAGCAGTTGCTCTAGGTTTGTCTGGGGCTGCCTGACATAGAGGATGGTATCATCCGCATATAGCGAAATCAAAAGTGGGCCAGTGCAAAATTGGAGGCCTCGGTGGAAATACCTTTCCTGGAAATGACGGAACAATGGGTCCATTGCGAGAATGTACAACAGTGGGGACAGGGGGCCCTGTTGCGTACCCCGTGCCAGTCCGAACTGGGCAGTGATTGTACCATTTAAGCGCAGTCGGGCGACGGGAAGAGTATACAGTAATTCCACTTTGTTTACTGAGCAGTCAGGAATTCCCATACGGCGCATTACAGACATGAGGAAAGGCCACTCTAAAGAGTCAAACGCCTTTTCGGCATCCAACAGTATCGCTGCCACCGGAGTATCAGGGTCAACACGGTATAGAACGGAGAAAAGGGTGCGGAGGTCGAGGGAGGTGGAGCGGTGTGGAATAAAGTCTGATTGGGCAGGAGAGCCTATGGATTCAATTAGGAGCGAGAGGCAGATGGCAAGAACTTTCGCTAAGATCTTGTAATCGAGGTTCAGTAAGGATAGAGGGCGATAAGATTCACAGAGTCTAGTGTCCTTGCCCGGCTTAGGTAACAGCACAATGACCGCCTCCCTTAGAGTTGGGGGCAGACAACCCGATTCAAGGGCCTCGGCGTACATTTCTACCAGGCGGGGAACCAGCAGATCTTTGTAGGCCTTGTAGAAATCGGCTGAAAACCCATCCAGCTCAGGGGCCGAAGAACCCTTCATGGAGTCAATGGCTTCCTCTACGCTATCCGATGTTATGGGATCAGCCAAAAAGTCAATCATCCATTTATCTAAATTTACCATTGCAATCTCATTCAGGTAATCCCCGTGGTCAGTAGCATCGTCAGTCAGTGTAGAGGTGTATAAGTTAGTGTAGTAAGACAGAGAGGTATCGCAGATCTCAGGCGTGGTGGGTAATACGTCTCCTTTTGGTCCTCTAAGCTCCGTGATCTAGGAAGAGTTGTGTGGTGGGCGGAGTAAGTGTGCTAATAACCTGCCAGGTCTTTCGCCCTCCCCATGTTGCCTAGCCGTGTATGACCTAGCCAGGAATCGGAACTCTCGTTCTGCCTCCTCCCTAAACTCCACCATCTGTTGTAGGCGCCTGCGCTCCCTCTCCTCTGTGTGGTGTTGAAGCTGTTCCGTGTCTAGCGCCTCTATGTCACGCTCTATACAAGAGAGGGCAGCCCGTACATCGCGCAGCATTCCAGTATGTTTAGAAATGCACACACCCCTGATGGTCGCCTTGAATCCCTCCCAGAGGACAGCCCAGGTGTCCACCGTGCCCGTGTTGAAGTCAAAATATTCTACAATG
Organism: Lissotriton vulgaris; assembly: GCF_964263255.1. Lineage (NCBI taxonomy): Eukaryota > Metazoa > Chordata > Amphibia > Caudata > Salamandridae > Lissotriton > Lissotriton vulgaris. The sequence goes on along the minus strand of NC_141699.1, from coordinate 320,629,284 downwards.
GCCTCTCTGATTTCTTCCGTGAAAACTGGATCCAATAAAGCCTTCCCAGGGAAGCGCCACCTTCTTTCATAACCACCCTCCCTGGAGACCCGCAATCTCAACACTATGGGAGAATGATCCGATAGTGTGCGCAGCAGTGTTAGGAGGTCGGTCACCCACCCAACCACCTCCGGGGATATCAGCCAATAATCGATTCTGGTCCATGTGTTGTGGAACCCGGAGTAGTGGGAATAAGCCGGTGTGGCAGTGTGCAACAACGCTTCGATGTCTACAAGGAAAAAGTGTGTACAGATGTCTCGTTGGACTGGGCGTGAGTGGGGCCTGGTGTCCGGGGTAGCTGCCGTGCTGTCCCTTGACGGGTCAAAAAGCAGATTAAAATCACCGCCAATTAGTAATAGGCCAGGTTCGGAGTTTATTAATTGTATCTGTAGATCATTGAAGCATACACTCCAACAGGCGTGACCCTGTGCCCCATGAGGGTTCCTGCAATGATGACATATCTGCCCTCCTTGTCGATGACAGTGTGGGTTAGTTTAAAGGGTAGTCGCTTGTGGATGCAAATTGCCATCCCCCTGGAGTACCTGTTGTAGTGGGCAAAGAAGCGATGCATACCCAAACTTCTGGCCACCCTTGTGGCGGCGTCAGCGGTCAAATGAGTTTCCTGCAGGAAGACCATGTCTATCCTATGCCTAGCTATGTAATTAAACACCTGCTTACACTTTCTGTTGTTGTTCAGTCCCCTAACATTCCAGGTCATCAATGACATTTCTGAGGGGCCCGATTGCAACCCTAATCTGGCCATGGGAACAAGGTAAGGCTAAATGACCTATAGCATGAGCAGTTCAGTACCAAAACTGTAATTACGACGACTTCAGGACACCTCCTAAAATAACAGAACCGAACAAATCCCCACTCCCACCCCGCACCCAACCTCTTGCAAACCCCAAAGAGGAACATCCCACCTAGCGCGGAGGTAAAATGGAACATTATGAGCAGTAAAGCGCGATTGAAACTGAAACCTCCGCAATAAAGAAAACAAGAAATTCCCCAAGTAGAAAGGCGATCGCCATAGGGGGTAGTGACACCTCGTCATCCGGGCTTTCAAACCACTTTTATGTAGCAATCAATCCAGGAAGTCTCCAGTCGCTTCACCGATTGTCCAAAACATGAGAGTAGAAGCATGCGTAAGAGTACATTTGTCAGCCATGTCCAGCGTCAGTGAACAGATCTACGCTTTTATGAGAGTCTCCATGAGCCGGTGACGGTCCCCCGGAGTTGTCCGCATTCTGGGAACCTCTGGATTTATAGGTTTGACAAAATTCCTGTACTTCTGATGGGGTATCAAAGACGCGAGCCCTGCCGGCAACCGCCACTCTAAGGCGTGCAGGGTAAAGCATACCATATTTAAGGCCCAAATTTCGCAGAGTAGCTTTCACCCCAGTGTATTTCCGACGTGCCTCTTCGACCATGACGTTAAAGTCTGGGTAGAATGCAGTGAGTCGCCCTGCCATCGTATTTCCCCCTTCTCCCGGGCGGCATGCAGGGCTGCATCCTGGTCCCTGAAGTTCATGATCCTGGCGATGATAGGGCGTGGCGTTAGACCTGGCTTTGGTCGAGGACCCAGGGACCGGTGGGCAATCTCCACTACAAATTCTGCAGTAAACTGGTCTCTTCCGAACAGGTCAATGAAAAGCTTTTCCACAAAGACGTCCATCCGGCCGGTTTGGGTCGATTCCGCCACACCCAAAATGCGAACATTATTGCGTCGTCCGCGCACCTCCAGGTCCTCATTTTTTATGGCCACTTCCTTCAAGATCTTTTCAACTCTCTCAAGACGCTTTACCGTTTTAGAGCCCGCATCTTCAACATCCGAAATGCGGGATTCGGCAACGTCCAGACGGCGATCGTGCGCCTGCACTTTAGATCCCATTTTGGCAAGTTTTTGTTCCAGCGTGTCAAATCTATTGTCCAGTGCCTTGAACCCAGCTCGCATTTCGTACATCATTGTCGTGACCAATGTAGTGGTATTTTCCTGTTGAGCAGGAGGCATTGCTTCCAACGTGGAGCCTGTGGCAGTGTCAGTGTTCAGCAGGGAGGCCTTGTCAAAACTAAGCTTACGCTGGTTAGGGTCTCTTTTCCCCATTTGGCCGGTGGTCCATTAGCTGCGTGCGACAGCTAGCGAGCCAGGTGGGGGGCAAATTCTGAGGCCTTGAGCGGGCGTTCTAGGCAAGCAGTGTAATGTATCAATGGCCTTGCAATGCCCTTGACGTACAGGATACTCGCTTTGTGCAGGCCGTCTCAGGCAACAAATGTCGGTTATTTAATCCGGTTTCCGGCAGTCACCAGGGCAGTCAGCGTCCAGGGGATGAGTCTAACAACCCATTCCTACTGGCCAGGCAAACAAGCCATAACTTTCCTCATACTCCGCTGGTGGCAAGCCTAGTGTGTCGTCTCTAGGTGCCCGAGCACCCACGGCGCTTCTGGCAGGACTCCCAGGGAAGATGGCGGATCAGGGCTGTTGATCTTCCGAGATTCAAGACTCCGCCCCGCTCCACGCGGTAGAGAGGCACGGTGGGAAGCACTAGGGGGGGGAGGCGGGGCCGCCTGGCCTCGCAGCAGCTCCGGACCTTAGGGCGCCCACACCCGTCCAGGAGTCTCTTCGCTGCATCTTGGTCCGGCCCTCCCCCGAGCTCCGCCCAGGGCAGCCGCTACTCAAGCCCCCGGCTCCGGCCCATGAACCAGGCCTTAAGGCTGTCGTGCAGCCCGGAGCCTCAGAGCCAGCGTGGACGAATCCCCAGGTAGACCCCTGAGGAGCGAGATCCTCAGGGGTCTGTATATATATATATATACACACCTGTGAGAAAACCTACCAGTGTGCCCTCTACTTGAGGAGAGCAGGGGTAGGGACAGGGCACTATTCAGAGAAGAGCCAGAGGTAGAATTACATGGGAGTCTTCTGGCCAGGATCCAAGCTTAACTATTTTTTCAACTTAGAAGAGGGGCTGACTGTGAAATTAGAGACTAAGGTAGCCTGGGGCTGACTCAATTAAGACACAGAAAAACCAGGATGGCACCTTCATGTGCACACGAGAGGAGCAGCAACAAAGACGCACAAGGCTCCACTCAAATGTACGATATAGATAAACTGAACCAAGGGAGATAGTTTCCAGAGAGGAAGGCAAGGCACTTGCACAGCCATTCGGCCAATTGCTTGCCGGATGGAACAAGGGGATAGACCAATTATGACAGACATTGACCATGTGAGGGATCCTACAAAGCAGAGGACATGTCCAACATAGAGGGGAAGATCCCAAGTGGAACTTTCCATATATGCAGGAATGCTTAAGAAAATGGAAACGCCATGTTAGGGAAAAATCTGCGATGTTACCCAAAGTAAAACTGTACCAGCTGCTACAGAAGGGCATGTCAGGGACCATCCATGTGATGTGGGCTCAAATGGACAAGTAAGGTTTAAGAACAAAGCTACCACAATTGCTGGAAATGGATATCTTGCTTTGAGAACACAGCTGGAATAAACTTAGCTATAAGCAAGATCAAAAGTCTGCAAAGTTGCCTTATCGGAGATTAAACTAAGCAGTCATGCTAACAAACACTGAGCATGACAGGCCACATTGAATTCATGCAGGCACCGAACATGGACAATCCTGAGGGAGATGTTCCCTGACTGGCAAACGTAGCAATTCACAGGAAATAATAATTGATTTTTGGGATACAATGAGGGAACGATGGGGCAAATCGACAGTCCTCAGACCATATGCCTGTAATTGTTCTCCGGGCTTCAATGTTTAATAAAACAAATTGTTCTGTTTTGCCAAATCCCTCTTGTCTCTTGTTTTGTCAAGGTATTTCATGTTCAAGCAAAACCCTTTAGAATGTATTGATGTCTTTCTTATTCAGCCACATTATCTCATTAATTCAGTGCCTCAAACTATTCATGTCTCAGTTGTGATCTCATTTAAAACATGACACGCCTTAAATACTCAAATTTCCTCTCATGAAACATACCCTTCTCAGGAAATTGTGGTTTCCTATCACATTTAGTCACCTTTTGCTATTTGTTAAGTCACAGAAGTTAATGATGGTCGAACACCATATCATAGGTGGCACTAGCTACCTAGAGGTGGAACTAGATTGACGTTTTAGATTTTTCCATATGAGTATCCATTGCTAGTTCAACTAAACTTTCCCAATACATGTAATGAATCCCAATAACATTTCAAAACAAAATCTTAAACACAATACACAATGTCAACAAATCAAAATAAATAATCATTGCTTTCCTCCTAGAATACAGGAAGGGAGTCAAACACACCACTGACAGGCATATAGTAACTTACAATACAACCTACATGCACTTGTTTCTCGAAAAGCGATTCAACCCAAATTTGGATCCCTGTATGATATTTAATTACCTGTTGCCCCATCTTATTCAGCAGATAACATTATATCTAACTAAGGTTCTCCATAAATCCAATAGATTTGCATTAATCACATACAATCATCAATATTGAACCCACAATGCATTACTTCAGTGTACACTACAATATATCACACCTTTGCTTGCTATGCGTGAATATAACAGAACATGAGCACTATCAGAAAATCAATATATCTCCCACTTTGCATGAAATCTCAAACCACACAAACCCCTATTAACCCACTCATTAGAATGCACAAAGAGGTATCCTGGCAATAATGAATAAACCCCAAAATTCCAAGATTTCTCCAACTTTCTACTAACCACAAATGCTCAATAATTGACCTAATTAGTGTAATTGGCTTACTTAATCAGACTGTTGCCAGCATTTTCCACCAAAGAAATGTTGACTTTCTAATTAACTAATTAGGAGGGTCAATGCACAAGATCTGGACTGTCTGAGTCTTCGTAAGACCTGCTGTGTGGCTTCATGAGACTTGTCCAAGGCTATGAACAAACTTGCACGAGACAAGTATTCCGGGCAAAACCCTCATGAGTTTATTTCAACATACAATCAAAAGAAAGCAAAAAGTCTGATGTTATTTAGGAATTACCATAACACAAACCAATCAAAATATAATTCTGCAAGATGACTAACATAAGGTCTGTCTCTAAAGGAAATCCAAGAAATAACTCATTATAAATCAAATAGCAGGCTAGTGGAGAGCCTGCCTCCAAAACAATAAGCAAAAATACCAGGAAAGTGCTAACTCATCTCTAATGTAGCACCCATTTTATCAGGTTTCAGTGTACAAAAGCCATGCACACTTCATGACATGTTATGACATACGAGTAATGTGATAAACCAATCTTATTCTGATAAACAATATACTTTCAGAAACACCTACTTCTTGAAGCATACATTGGACAGGGTATATGCAGGAAGCTGGCTCTGTATATACCAAACCAAAATGAAGTATAGTGTGTACAGAGTCCAGTGCAACCCCAAAGGTGGGCAGAGGTAAATGTAGAAAGCACCTTACTCTCTATTTGTGGTAGTATGGGTGAGCAGTAAAGATTTATCAGAGGGTTGTGTTAAGTATTTGTTGTACACACTCAGGCATCAAATGATGATACAGACTAAAAGACTGAACTCAGACCAATTTGTGTGTATAAAAAATATTATTTAGTTATATTTATTTCCTAGAACCAAGCAAGCCGGCACTGGTAAGTGCATATAATTGTCAAGGCAGATTGAACAATACAAGCCAGCTGAATGAAAATGACTTTGTTACAGTTTTGTAAATGATTTTAATACAGAGAAAATTACTGTTAGATTACTTTTGGATTGCTTTACAGATTACTTTCTGGATTACTTTTTCTACTCAGTGTCATATACCTAGATATCACACTAGGACATTTCCTAGAGAAAAGGTAAGTAAGCAGTTTTTAGTCATTAGCAGTTTTTTAAAGTTCCATACAACACCAACTCCACACAACAGTTTTGAGGAAAAACAGTCAATGTATTCCTATGGAGACAAAATAAAGTTAACGGTTTGCAGGTAAGTACTTGTTTGTAGAAGTTGGTATTCTGGGGTTTGAACCAGGATTCCACCTAGGGTTGAGGATGCACTCCCAAAGCACCCTCGGCTGTACTAGGGACTGAGTGCAGAGTGCTGAGGCACAATGTTATCCAATGGGGGATAGGGGGCCTCCGGTTGGTGGCTGCTAACCAGCACGCCATACGTTGTGAGAGCAAAGCTCCTGGGGTTTAGCTCAGGGCAAAGGGGGATCCATTTTAGCACACATGCTGCACCCACAGCGGCGCAGGGGTGGCTGGGTGCAGGGTGCTGTTTTGGCATCGGGTGCTCTATTGTTTTCAATGAGCAATCTTGGTTTTGTTTTTTAGCTGCAAGCTTGGTCCAGGAAGATTTCCTGAAGGAACCGACAGCTGGGCAGGTAAGTTGGAGGGCCCTGGGATGTAGGTGCACCTCAGGTTGATTTCTCCAAGGTGCAGAGCGGCTGGATGCAGGGTTGTCTTTTGAGGTTGGATTTCATCATACCGGGCCACTCGCGGTTGGGGGGCTCTCTGTGCAGAGGTTGCAGTCAATGTCGGGGAGTTCTGGAGTTGTCAACTCATTGTGGACTTTGACTCTGCAGGGTAGGGTGTTGAAATATCGATTACAAAAACATAGTTGACATAAATATAGTTGTAAAAATATCGTTTACATAAATATTGTCACCCTATACTTAAACAGGTAAGTACATAAATATCTACTCAAAAATATTGTTGTAATAAATATAGATGTAAAAAATATCGACTTTTTAAATTAATTAAAATTACATTAAATAATAAATAAATAGAACTATTAACAAAATACATTACATTACTTTTATTTTTTAAGTATTGAAAAAAATTAACTACACTTTTTCATTATAAACTTAATAAATGTGTACATATACATATATTTAACACATTAATTTATATAACAACAATAATACATACATATAAATAAAATATACAATATATTATTAGTTAAAACATTTGATAGCGTAGGTGTAAAAATTACTATTCCCACTCCAGAGGGTGCAACACTAGGGAAAGCGTTGGATAGCGTAGGGGTAAAAATTACTATTCCCACTCCAGAGGGTGCAACAGTAGCGAAAGCGTTGGATAGCGTAGGGGTAAAAATTACTATTCCCACTCCAGAGGGTGCAACAGTAGGGAAAGCATTGGATAGCGTAGGGGTAAAAATTACTATTCCCACTCCAGAGGGTGCAACAGTAGGGAAAACGTTGGATAGCGTAGGGGTAAAAATTACTATTCCCACTCCAGAGGGTGCAACAGTAAGGAAAGCGTTGGATAGCGTAGGGGTAAAAATTACTATTCCCACTCCAGAGGGTGCAACAGTAGGGAAAGCGTTGGATAGGGTAGGAGTAAAAATTACCATTCCCACTCCAGAGGCTGCAACAGTAAGGAAAGCGTTGGATAGCGTAGGGGTAAAAATTACTATTCTCACTCCAGAGGGTGCAACAGTAGGGAAAGCGTTGGATAGCGTAGGAGTAAATATTACTATTCCCACTCCAGAGGGTGCAACAGTAGGGAAAGCATTGGATAGCGTAGGGGTAAAATTACTGTTCCCACTCCAGAGGTTGCAACATTAGGGAAAGCGTTGGATAGCGAAGGGGTAAAAATTATTAAATGTATTTACTCATTTATAAAATAACAAATCTTTATTTTTATTTATTGAATCATTAATTAAATAATTATTCAATTAAAATGTAATTAATTCACTACATTTTCAATATAAAATTCCAGTACACACACCTAAAATTAATTAAACAATTACCATAATTAATTACATAATTATTAATCAATTAACTAATTGAAATTAATTAACTATTATTTATTACACTATTTATAATCATTTAAAACATTAATCTATTATTTTATTATATTTAAATTACTTCCCACCCTACTCCCCTATAAACCCACAACCCGCTACGGAACTATTAACACTAAATTCAACATAAAATACATTATTAACTAATAAAATACTACAAAAAATACTACTTTGACATCAAATACTCATTAAAAACACTACATTACTTATAATTATTTAAAAAACGATATTTTTGTAAACTATGTTTTTGTAAACGATATTTATTACAACTATATTAATGTTATCGATATTACTTACCTGTCTGTCGATATTCTGGTCAAACTATATTTTTGTCATCGATATTTCTTCCTGTAGATATTTTTGCGGCGATATTTAGGTTACTCGATATTTTTACGAAGATATTCCGGCTCTGTACCACTCTGCAGCACTGGGGGATCTCACTGGGACCAGTGGGCCACTCGAACTCGGGCCATAGGCGACAGGTGAAGTGGTGGTTCCAGGTGTCAGGTTTCTTTGTCCTCAGTAGGCTTCAAGTCTTGCTTGGGAGCTTCTTTTGAACAGAGCTGCTGTTCACAGGAGATCCAGTCTTTTTTGAAGGCACTCAGTCCTCCCAGGGTTCTGGAGGTCACTGGCTGCAGGACAAGGTGACTTTTGGCACGGGATCTCTGGAAACTGCAGATAGGGCTAGGGCCAAGTCAGTTATTCTCTACACATTCCTCTGCTGGGCATCTTCTTTCATCCTTCTTCTTCGTAGGTTGCAGGAATCTCGCTTCTTGGTTCAGGGCTGCCTCCTAAATACTGTATTTATGGGGCCTTTTAGGGATGATTTACGAATGATTTAGCACCGGGTGCCTCACGAACATGTGGTGCACTAAGGGCGATGGAGGCAGCCCCCTTCCGTCCGTGCTCCGGTCCCCAAGCGAGAGGCTCTATGCACCGCCCCCCCCGCCCCCGAGAGAGGCCGGCTATCCCAGGCCAACCGAGGCTCCATGGCATGGGCTACTGACCTTAGGGTGACTACACCCTTAAGACGAGCATCCCATGTGGGGGAGCAGTCACAATAATCCTGATTGCAGATTGTAGGCACTGAAGAGTGGGCTTCACCTCACCTCTCCCACCTTAGGGGTGGGGTAGGCAGAGGTGGGCACACCTGGGATGTGCTCATTTTTCCCACCTGTCTTCTCTCTGAAAAGGAGGAGAGACAGGAAGGGAGGCCTACTTCTCACAGCAGGAGAGGCTGGGGGTTGCATTACAAAGGTGGCAAGGCCTTTGAAGCTCTCCTGCCACATGTGGCTCTTCCAGGCCTGGGGAAGGTCTGACCACCTCCGCCCAGGAAAGGCTTTGTTTCTGGGCTAAGAGAGCAAAGGCTCTCACCCCAGGGGTCCAGAAAAATGTCTCATGGAGGCAGGCTGGTGTGCACCAGTCAGGGAATCCACCAGAGGCTGGTCGTTTTTCAGGAGGCATCTCTAAGATGCCCTTTGAGTGCCTTTTTCATCAAACATCCCTGTCATGGAGAAGCAGGGCAAAGTATTCACAACAGGGAAAGAGCTGGAAGCATGCTTGAACGAGCACTTCAAAGACAGCTTGGCTAGACTAGTACCAAAAAGGAAAGGAGACATACAAAAATCAAAGTTAGACTTAGATGTGAACCTCATTCCACCACTCCATTCCACCATACATTGTCACTGCCTTTCTCATCTACAAGAATGGAAAAGCTTCTTGTCAAGATAACCTGAATGCAGAAATGTTGATGGCAGATGCTGAAATATCAGCTCAGATCATGCAACCACAGTTAACTTGGATTTGATAGGGAAAAAAGGTACCAGATGAATAGAACCAAAGCATTATCATCAATATTCCGAAGAAGGCAGCATTAACCAACTTGAACAACTACCGTGGAATGATCCTTTCTGTCAATCCCGAGTAAAATCCTGGAGAAAATCATCATACAGTGAATATCTGATGCTTTGGACAAGCAGTTAAGAAAAAGGCTGGGACTGCAAGGGTAGAGGGTGTGTTAATCAGATTCTTATTCAACATCATAAAGCAGTGCATGGAGTAGTAGGAACAACTATACATCAACTTTATTGATTTTGAGAAAGACTTTGACAGTATCCACTGTGACAGTTTATGGTGTATACTGAGTGCCATTGGCATACTGCAGCAGATGGTTCTATGACATTTTACCTGCAAGTTGGGAGACTGGCTATCACTTCAAAGTCAAGACTGGTAAGAGACAGCAATGTGTGATGTCAGCATTAATTATCTACCTAGTCATCAACTTGGTGATGCAATGCACAAAAGAAGACGAAACCACCGACATCTGATGGTCCTTATTCTCTACACTGGAGGACCTTGCCTGTGCGGATGACATAGCCTTGTTCTCACATACATACCAGCATATGTAAGAAAAGATGTCTCACCTCTATATCTATGCACCTGATCTTCAGGACGACATCAAGTGGGCCTGACAATCAACACTAAAGAATCAGAAGCCATGACACTCAAGCTCCCTAACCCTTCACTGACTGAACGCTGATGAAGAAGACCTAGACATAACTGAACAGTTCACCTCCCTAGGCAGTGCTATCAAACATGATTAAGGAGCAATCATTGGCATCTAAAGCAGATTGAACAAGGCCAGAAGTGTCTTCAGGATGCTTGAAAATGTGCTGCCATCTCAGCACTGCACCACCACCAAGGTGAAGCTCTACCAGAGCTGCATTCTATCCACACTTTTGTATGGACCAGAATGCTAATGGCTGACAAAAGTCAAAATCACCAAATTGTTAGATTTCCACATCACTCATCTGAGAAGAATTGTGCACATTTCCGTGCTGTAAACTATCTCTAACTATGAACTGCTCATCAGATGAAAGCAAGAGAGCCTGGACATCAACATTATAAGAAGATGGAGATGGACAGGAAACACATTCAAAGAGAACAAGACTCCATTGTTGCTAGAACAGCTCTCCACTGGACCCCAAAATGCAAACGGAAGAGTGGCAGGCCAAAGAACACCTGGAGGCAAACTGTGGAACCACAGCTAGGACACTACAAAGAAACGTGTCCAAAACAAACAGAAATAGAGGTATTTCATTGCTGCCCTGTATGGCAGTGATAGTAGTAGTAGGGTGTCGTCTTCACACCTAACTAAGGAGGCTATCCAGATGCCAGGTGACAGTTGGTGTTCATACAAATGGGCCGCCAGAGCATTTAAGTAGGGAAAAAGTAACATTCTAAAAGTAGTTTTTCTAAAACATGTATTAGAAGTCTAACTTCACCAAAGAATTGTTGTAGGAAATTGGATTTTTGTTTGAAGGAATTGAGAACCCTTCTCTAGCAGAATCTACAATCCCTTTCAGGGTGAACCACAAAAGTCACTAAATTATCCTGTGCTTAACCCTCTGGTAGCTGGACACACAAGCAATCAGGGTTAACTTAGATGCAATTTGTAAAGTATTTATGCAGCAAACACAAGAAAAAACACATACTAATTTAGGAAAATAGAGAAAATGTAATAAATGATTTGACTCTGGAACAACAAGCAACCAATCAGTGGAACCAGAGTTATGGATATTTACAGTTTTTAGTAAAAGCCAGTACACAGAAGATCAAACCACCAACCATAACATCTAGTTGGTGAGACTGGGTCAAAGTAGAAAATTATGACTGACCACAATCAAGAGTGTGGGTTGGATAAATGAAGCTGTTTGGCCCCGGTCTCTGCTTACCTTCGGCCTTAACAGATGTTTTTAGGAAAAATGTCTGAGAAGGTAAAGTTTCATGGGGGAAAGAGACCGGTGGTGTTCATGAAGGTGGTGTCATCTTTGGAGAGCTGCTAAGAGAAGTTGTGTAAAAATTTCAATGTTTGGACTTGGTCACTTTTAAATAAGTCAAAATATCTCCTTTCAGGCCAATCAGCACTGCCCTTTTGGTGGATTGCCGAGCAGGTTATGTCCAGTTCTCCTGTTGGTGCTCAGATAACTTTTTGGCTAAAAATTCACTAATTCCCAAGTACTGTTTTTTGCTAGTTGGGCACCTTTAGCACCACTTCCAAGGACCCAGAGCTGGGTGCACACCACTTAGAGGACATAATTCACTTCAGGCAAGGTCTAGGTTCAGGGTCCTCTTTTCTTTTCCCTGAGGCTCAGAACAAGGGTCCAGCCACCTAGCCCTTGGTGTCACTCTGGTAGTCCTGTGATCAAGCAGCACAGCAATGGCAGCCTGAGACCTGTTTTAAAGGACTACTTAAGTGAGTGACACCGTAATTGTTGCAGGCTCACTAGTAGAATTTGATCTACCGGCCTTGTTACATGTTGTAACACTTTACTAGGGACTTAAAAGTAAAATAAATGTGACAATTGTGTGTAAGCCAATTTACCATGTTTAGAGGAGTGAGCACAAGGACTTCAGCACTGGTCCTGCTTTTAAAGTCCATGCACCCTGTTTTATTGTCAATAAGACCCATTTAGTGGTGACTTATTAGTTTTTAAAAGGAAGGTTTTGACATGTCAAAAGGGGTTATTTTGACAGGTTGAATTTGCAGTACACAAACTGCAAATTCATGCTACAAATGGTAGGCCACAACAACCAAATGGAGTGTACACATCACTAGGGTCTTAAAAGTAAACTAAATGTGACAATTGCCTGTAAGCCAATTCTAACATGTTTAGAAGAGTGATCACAAGCACTTCAGCACTGGTCCTGCTTTTAAATTTCATGCACCCTGTTTTATTGTCAATTAGACCCATTTAGTTGTGACTTATTACTTTTTAAAAGGAAGGGCTTGACATGTCAAAAGGGGCTATTTTGATAGGTTGAATTTGCAGTTCACAAACTGCACATTCAGGTTACAAATGGTAGACCACAACAACCAAATGGAGTGTACGCTTTGTATAGCACAAAGAGATGTGGTAACAATCATAGCAGAAATAAAAAAATGCCACTTGGTCAACAAATAGGTATAGGTAAAGTACATTTACCCGAATTATGGAAAGTTATAATAGGGGTGAACGGTAAAATCTGCACCTCCGGCGGAGTTTGCAGAGTTTTGCCCCCTCCGCGCTCTGTTTGGAGTGCAGAGTTTCAGATAAACTCTGCCAACTGTCAGGTGGTGAAGATTTTCACTGTGTACTCCTCATCAACTTTAAGTTGGTAACCATGAGCGAGAAGTTCTAGACTGTCTCCTGTGAGATTTCTCAACATGAGCGGTCAAGGCAGGTCACTACTGCTCGTGTTGAGAAAGCTGTAACTCACGACGAGAAAGCTGTCACTCAAGTAGAAAATCTACTCGAGTGGCAGAAAGAAGCAATGCCCTCTGGCACGAATCACTGACAGAATTTCGACTACAAAAATATCGACCTACAAGAATATCGAGTCAACAATATCGAGGGCAAAAATATCGACATCCTATCTACAACATGGTAAGTACAAAAATATCGGAAAAAAAATATCGATCTAAAAAATATCGATGTTAAAAATATCGTTTTTTTTTTAATATATAAATGTAAAATTAAGTCTATAAGACTAATAAATAAAAGAAACATATTTAAAAGTATCTAATAATATTTAAAAGTAATAAATAATACATATATTAAGAATACATTAATTACATATATACAGTAAATATGTAATATATATACACTGAACAATAAGTATTAATAATTATTTTACGAATTTATAAATTAATGAAATATATTCTAATTTACTAACACATTTACAAACATAAAAGAGTAACATAAATAAAATGTAAGTAATATAAAAACTAAAATAAATATTTGATATTTTAACAATTAATTAAATAAAACGTTGGATAGCGTAAGGCTAAAAATTTCTATTCCTACTCCAGAGAGTACAACAGTAGGGAAAACTGACCCTGAACTCAAAAAACACCCCTTTACCCAAGAACTGAAACTGACCCTGAACCCTAAAAATACCCCTTTACCCAAAAACTGAAAACTGACCCTGAACCCAAAAAATACCCCTTTACCCAAGAACTGAAAACTGACCCTGAACCCAAAAAATACCCCCTTACCCAAAAACTAAAAACTGACCCTGAACCCTAAAAATACCCCTTTACCCAAGAACTGAAAACTGACCCTGAACCCAAAAAATACCCCTTTACCCAAGAACTGAAAACTGACCCTGAACCCTAAAAATACCCCTTTACCCAAGAACTGAAAACTGACCCTGAACCCAAAAAATACCCCTTTACCCAAAAACTGAAAACTGACCCTGAACCCTAAAAATAACCCTTTACCCAAAAACTGAAAACTGACCCTGAACACAAAAATACCCCTTTACCCAAGAACTGAAAACTGACCCTGAACCAAAAAAAACACCCTTACCCAAAAACTGAAAACTGACCCTGAAACCAAAAAATACTCCTTTACCCAAGAACTGAAAACTGACCCTAAACCCTAAAAAAAACCCTTTACCCAAAAACTCAAAACTGACCCTAAACACTAAAAATACTCCTTTACCCAAAATTAATTAATATTATTTAATTAGCAATTAATTATTAATGAACAATAACAAATAAAGTAAATATATTAGCAAATTAGCTGTAATAATTATAATTTAATAATTATTATTTTTTTCCCAATTAATTAATTAACAGTAATTACAAATTATATATCAATAAATTACTCTAATTAATGTAACTAATTAATATTATTTAATTACCAATTAATTAATAATGTTAAATATGTACAAAATAATAATATTTAATTAACTAATTAATATTAATTATTTCCCAATAAATTAAATATAAATTTATAAAAACATATATTAATTAATTAATTATTATTAACTTACTCCCCACCCCATTCCCCTATAAACCCACATCCCGCTACAGAAAATATATATCAATTAATTTTTTTCCCAATTAATCAATATTAATTAGCAATTAATTATAATTAATTAATTAATCCTACTAATTATTAATCAACTTACCATAATTAAATTACTTCCCACCCTATTCCCCTATAAACCCACAACCCGCTGCGGTACAAAACATAAAATTTACTTATAAAATTATTTATTATTATATAAAATGTATACACATATAATAGTAATTATGTTAAATACTTAAATTAAACATATAACACATACATAATAAAAAACTATACAATAATACAAATATCGATATTAGTGTCATCGAAATTAGTAACATCGATATATATGCTATCGATATTACTTACTTTGATATTACTTACATCGAAATTAAGTATTTCGATATTACTTACCTTGGGTCGATATTCTGTCCTACGATATTCTTGCCTTCGATATTATGCACCTTCGATATTTCAGACTCGATATTATGGTAGGTCGATATTTACAACTCGATATTTTGACTGTGTACCCTCTAGCGCACCGTGTAATGCTGTTCGCTCTGATTTTACAGAGTGTGACAAGTTCCTGGCGCTAAAAATCAGCACGAGAAGCATGACATGCCACAACTCTGCCACACGCAGAAATCCGCTGAGTCTCACAGATATTTTGGGGAACTCTGCGGAGTAAAATTTTTCAAGTTTGGCCCACCTCTAGTTATAATTATTAATCATAAAGAGAGAGTATTCACAAAATGTTTATATTTATTATAGAAATGTATATATATATCCTATTCATACAGGCCCTTACAACCTTCTCGCGAGGGCTAACCCTTCAACAAAATGTTATTCATAAGAAGAACAACATACACATCAATACACAAAAAAGCAAAAAATGAAGAAAGTGTATTAAACATGAAGAACAACCTAGAAACATTATCCTAATTCTCGGAGTCCTTCAAGGAGAAGGATGCCATTGATGATTATTCCTGCCAAAGTCATTCTCTTTGATGTCATGATGAGGCTTCAGTCTCTTTCAGAATTGGTTTAGGACCATTGCCAGTATTTGGTGAAGGTCAAAGTCTATTTTAACAGAAGGTTACTAAAATAATAACCTTATCTCGTGATAAAAAGCTGCAATTATACAAATATCATAAAGATCCACACTTTTGCTTTCTTCTCATAATCCTTTTATGTATTTTTTTACTTTATTTCCAATGAGTTCACATATATAAACAAAATATACTTAATGGTACACTGTCATATGCCACATCGTAATATGGATAACAAAATTGAGTAGAGTCAACACAGTTAAGCGATTAGTGCCGGAAATATGTAAACATCAACATTATACCAGTTGAAGGAAACGTTGCCCCTCTTCTGCCTCAATAGTTTGAGCAATTACAATATATTTGAGTATCAGTATCTGGGCTGGTAGGATTTTGCATATGTTCCAACAAGCTTAGGGCGTAGCATTGTCTAGGAGTGGATGACCAGTGTGGAGCATTAGCAGATCTGAAGACCATACCCCATCAGCCCACTCCTTCCGGGATAATGCCGTTTTCTACTCTTAAATCTGAAGCTTGTCTCAGTGTTGTCACATAATCCTTATACATGCCCCATGTGTCTCTAGGACATGAAGAGCTGGGCATAATGCTGCTATAAATGTCATATGGCTGAGATACCCGCCACCCCCTCTCAACACAATCCCCAAAAGGAGGGAAACCGGAAACAGTTCTTAAAGTTTTTGGATGTGGGAGGGAGTGACCCTCCCGGCCGTATTTATTAAAACAACAAATTAAAACATTAAACGTTTCATGTTATGTACAATTTCATTATCACATTGCGATGTTTGGCTAACCTTAACATATTCTCTAATACAGAGGTTCTCCTAGCCGAACTAGCATCCTACAAAAACATCCTCTAGAAACACTGAAATTGTACATCCTAACGTTTAAGGGCCAACGGCAAGGTCATAACCGGTGTCAAGATCCCTAACCAGACTTACCCCTCCCACTTGGGAGGGGCGACAGCACAGAGGCTTACCTCAAGTGCAACTACTAACAATTTCCCTTGACTTGACGGGGGCACTTAAGACTCGACGCCATTTAAAGGTCGTTCGAAGACTTGTGTGTGGTATCTAGAAGGTATCGTGGACCTCCCCCCACCCCACACAACTTACCGCATCTGCCGTCGCAGATGACACTGGCCCCGGGAAATTCCCCAGGAGGGGGCTGTAACCCCTCCTACAAAGGAAGGGGCCTTGACCGCCTTTCCTTTACTTCCGGCGACCCGCCCTTAGACGGGACCGCCTCCCCCTTGAGGGGCCAATGGCCACCTCTCCCGAGCGCTCCCATCCGTGTTGGGTGACGCCCACTCATAGGGATCTACCAATTAGTGCTCACCGATCATGACCTTACCGCCTACCAAAAATAAATACGACAATTCTTACTCAAACCTATGAAAACATTGGTCGCTACGACCGAAAGAACCTGCTTAAAATGCAACACTACATCAAATCATTTTAATCGTAACAACTTACACGATATTCACCATACTTTATTATGATCAACAACAAACTGATACTTTCACAGCCTGTAAACGAAACGGAAAACATACTTATAAAATTCACTTTATTGCACAACGACTTGCTGTCCTCAGGGGCTGGTGGGTGGGTCAAAATTGGCTCTTCGTTCTGTCCCGAGCTCACGGGTAGCGAGGAGGTGCAGCTTCGGAGCACAAGAACAAGAGGACGTCTTCTGGTCTTGCGTCTCTTTTTATCCGTCTTCAGGGCGGGCGAGAACCCGCCCCTGCCTGCCCCTAGGGCGGGGCTGGCTACGTTGGTGTCTAGGCCAGCCCACTCTAGGGCGGGAAAAAGCGCGCCCCGGCTACGCCGCTTCGGGCATACCAGCCGAGACGCGCCTCCCGCCCAAAAATGGCTTCCCGGGGGGATCGAGGCACTCCGCCATACGTTCGGGGGGACCGAGTGGTCGCCCCTTTCCATATGGCTGAGATACCCGCCACCCCCTCTCAACACAATCCCCAAAAGGAGGGAAACCGGAAACAGTTCTTAA
The DNA here is from genome assembly GCF_964263255.1 of Lissotriton vulgaris. Taxonomy (NCBI): domain Eukaryota; kingdom Metazoa; phylum Chordata; class Amphibia; order Caudata; family Salamandridae; genus Lissotriton; species Lissotriton vulgaris. The sequence continues at coordinate 320,611,535 of NC_141699.1, read as the reverse complement.
AGTTTTTGGATGTGGGAGGGAGTGACCCTCCCGGCCGTATTTATTAAAACAACAAATTAAAACATTAAACGTTTCATGTTATGTACAATTTCATTATCACATTGCGATGTTTGGCTAACCTTAACATATTCTCTAATACAGAGGTTCTCCTAGCCGAACTAGCATCCTACAAAAACATCCTCTAGAAACACTGAAATTGTACATCCTAACGTTTAAGGGCCAACGGCAAGGTCATAACCGGTGTCAAGATCCCTAACCAGACTTACCCCTCCCACTTGGGAGGGGCGACAGCACAGAGGCTTACCTCAAGTGCAACTACTAACAATTTCCCTTGACTTGACGGGGGCACTTAAGACTCGACGCCATTTAAAGGTCGTTCGAAGACTTGTGTGTGGTATCTAGAAGGTATCGTGGACCTCCCCCCACCCCACACAACTTACCGCATCTGCCGTCGCAGATGACACTGGCCCCGGGAAATTCCCCAGGAGGGGGCTGTAACCCCTCCTACAAAGGAAGGGGCCTTGACCGCCTTTCCTTTACTTCCGGCGACCCGCCCTTAGACGGGACCGCCTCCCCCTTGAGGGGCCAATGGCCACCTCTCCCGAGCGCTCCCATCCGTGTTGGGTGACGCCCACTCATAGGGATCTACCAATTAGTGCTCACCGATCATGACCTTACCGCCACAGGTCCGGATAGTTGACCGGCTATCCGGACCCCCCACAAAACTCCTACCTAAAGGTCATGTTTTAACGATTTTAACCAAGCTAAGAAGTCCCCTATGAGTAACTCATTCCCCACCCTTGACAAATGCACACCATCCCCCAGATACATACTGTCGTCATTAATACAACTATGCGAGATCGAATGCAATGTCTTGGCACGGAACAACCTACTCACTTTGTTATTCAATTTTCTAACAGAATGATTCAAAGCAGGGATCGAGATAGCCCCCCGCCACACTTTTCGTGGGATCATATGAGACCACGCAATTATGCACCCCGGAACTCTCCTCGCTAACCAACTTACCGTGGAAAGCATAGCCTCCAGGAGAAGTCGTCTACCGGTGGTGACCAAATCATTGCCCCCCAAATGCACTATGACTATGGACGGCGGTGACCTTATCCGCTCTAACAGACCCTCAAAGAATGCCTGAAACTGGTCAATACAGAGACCGCCCCTTCCGTAGAAGGACACTCTGTACCCGTATTCCCCAGGTACGTGAATCATGTCACCTGCTTTGAATACGTCTGCGGCCCGTCTCACGTATGAGTGGCCCACGACCCACACCTCCTTCCTCACAGCCGGTGACGTGCGACCGCTGGCCTGGTGTTGGGTCGACTGCACAGTCCGCCCTGCCGCGTAGGCTTGCGCAACTGAAAACAAACAAAAGACAAGAAGCGTGAGTACACATTACAGCTTCACAACATGTGCAATCGCACGTACCTCTTATAACAATTGGAGGACCAGCGCCCCACACGTTTCACTTGTTCTACATTAAGACCCCTGGCTGTAGCTTCAGTGGCAGCCCCTATTCGAAGGGAATGGGTCCCAAATTCGCCCGGGTCCAAGCCCGCTGCGGCAATGGTCATTGCAAGCACCCGCTGAAACTGAAACCTCGTCAGCGGGGTGGCGTCTGCATGCCTCAACAATGTCCCCCCCCATGATGCCACCCTTCGTGCTAGGTAATCTTCTAAGCACTGTACCGGACACATGGATGACCCGGGGATCCTGCGAATGATCGTGCAGTCCCCCCTCCCATCTTGGTCGGTCTTGGACCTGAGAAAGGAGACAATCATTGCATCGCCCCTGATCTGAACATGTTCCCTGCACAAGCCCCCCGCCACATCCTGTTTGTTCCTTGCAACCAGCTCACTAACTCTCATAGCCCCGTGAAATGCTAGCGTAAATGCAGTCCGGAACAAACAGGTCTCGAAAGGAGACGAGCATGTGTTAGGGAGTGAGGCCAGTAACAGGGACAACCTATCTAGACCTATCGGTCGTCTTACGTCAACTCTGCGACCCTCTAGGCGTTGCCACCCACGCAGCGCTTTTTGTACAGTAAAAGACGCTGTCGGGTCCTGGATGCCATGGGCCCTGGCAACAAAGGAAATGGCGGCACGATGCCTTTGGGCCGTAGCCACCGATTTCCCAGCCCTACGTAAGGACATCAGAAAAAGTACTACCCACTCTTCCTGACCCCAAAGTCCCCCTCTCTCTGCCCCCAAAAAGGCTAAATAGGCCTGAAACGCCCCTTCATATGCCTTCCTTGTCCTGGGTGCTAGACTCTCTCCCACGAGGTGACGAAGTTCGGGGCACCGAGAGACCAGAGAGCTTCGGGGAAGGGTGCCGGCTCTGGGTCCGCTGAAGGAAGGAAACCCGAGAAAGCCTGCATGTGAAAACGAGACAGTGCATCAGCAGCCTGATTCATTACCCCTGGGACATGTTTTGCTCTGAATATCACGTTCAGTTGCATACACAGTAAGACAATTTCTTTGAGCAGCCTCAAAATCAATTTACAACGGGCTGCCTGACTATTGATGCATTCTACCACGGTCATATTGTCGGACCAGAACACGACAGAATGATCTCTGAACCCTTCTGGCCAGGTTCTCAGGGCCACTAGAATGGGAAATAGTTCAAGGAAAGCAATATTACTCGTCAGCCCCTTCTCGTGCCACCATAGGGGCCACTTTTGTGCAGACCATTTTGTGCCGAAGATGGCGCCAAAGCCTATGCTTCCTGCTGAATCTGTCCATAGCCCAAGCTCTTCGGAGGACACGGCTGGCTTGTTCCAGACGACTCGGCCATTGAAGTCCGCCAAAAATGCTAACCAAATCCGCATGTCCTGGCGGACCTCAGCCGATAACCTCGTGCGATGATGACCCTCCTTTAGGCCAACCATCGATTGGGCAATTGAGCGGGAAAAGGGGCGAGCCATTGGGATCACCCTCAAGGCAAAGTTCAACTTTCCCACTAATTGTTGCAACTGATGCAGTGTAACCTTAGATGCATTTAAACATACTTGGAGGGCTGTCCTGAATTTCAACACTTTGCTAGCTGGTAAACGGAAACACCCCTCCCTTGAGTCCAACTCGATCCCCAAAAACTCGAGGCAAGTCGTGGGACCCATAGTTTTACCCGGTGCCAATGGCACGCCAAAATGACCCATCAACACACAGAATTCAGCTAAGGCCTGGGCACATTCAGGATTTCCGGCGGGGCCAAGGAACAAAAAGTCGTCAAGGTAGTGCATTACATTTCGGAAACCCGTTTTCTTAGTAAACACCCATTGCAGGAAAGTACTGAATTGCTCAAAATAAGCACATGATATAGAGCATCCCATTGGCATACACCTATCCATGTAAAATGACCCCTGGAACCCGAATCCCAGAAGACGCTGATCGTCTGGGTGTACCGGGAGCAACCGGAACGCTGACTCGATATCTGATTTCGCCATCAACGTCCCGGGCCCCAGGCGATTCAAGATGGCTACTGCCTCATCAAACGATGCGTATCGCACCGAACAAACTTCTGGATCAATTGCGTCATTCACCGAAAGACCATGTGGAGCAGACAGATTATGGATCAAACGAAACTCACCTGGGTCCTTCTTGGGGACCACCCCTAACGGAGAACAAACAAAATCCGGTACCGGGGGTACACTAAACGGGCCGGCGACCCGTCCCCGGCTAACCTCTTTCTGAATTTTTTCTTGCACTACAGATGTATGTTGTAAAACGGAAAGTTGATTTTTGCAAATCCCTACACCCTGAAAGTCCCCCACCGGGATGCGGAAACCATGTGTAAAACCGTTCCGCAGCACCCCAGCAGAAGTACGATCCGGGTATTCACTGAGCCAGGGAATCATTGCCAAGGTATCAATCGGGGTTGGTAAAGGCGCCCCTCGGACTAGTTTAGACCTGTTTGGCGCCTCCCTTACCCCCATTCTCACCCGTTCTGGCTCTGCACGATGACTCAGGATGGGACGACCCACACGTACTACACTCGTGTTTGAATTTACACGATCCCGGGGGCCTGGTACATTTCCCTTTGTTGAAATTAAAGCAGAAACCCTTTCTCCCTATATTGCCTGCGGGCCTCGACTGATCGTCGGTGCTCGTACTTGGTCGAAAGGGCGTCCCCACATTTTGGCGGGAGTAATCAACAACATTGCTCCCAACCAATGGCATTTTTAACATTCCTGATTCTTTCATTTTATCCCATGTTACAGAATCGTAACAATCCCAAGTCAAACTCTTGTTATGTTCCTTTTCTTTCCTGAACAGATTGTCATAACAAAACCAATGGTTACCTTGATACGCTGTCGAGTAACCCATAATTCGTGATTGATAAATGGGAAACTCAGGAAGCAACTCGGGCCTACGTTCCCCCAAAATCGATGTAAAAATACCCCACGCATTGCCCCAGTTGCCAATATTCTCATTTACCTTAAAGGCGGCCATTTTTGCGCGCCAAACACTCGGATGCATTAGGTCCTTCTGACTTTTAACATGCTCCACCTCATAATGATCAACAAGCAAGGAGAAAATATTCACGTACTCCCCAGCCCAGATCTTTTCCTTTATAGCTAAAGGCACATGTTGTCCCAATCTCTCTCTACGAGAGAGTGCTGACTCGTCCCTTGCAATCGGCAATGGCCGCTTACCTGCACCGGACGCAGCTTCTGCCGCTTGCGGCTTGTCTATTCCCGCCAACGGCGCAGTCACTTTAGCTGCATCTCTCTTCTCACGAAGCCCTTTTATCAGCGCCTGTGCCTCGGCAGCCGTGGCGCCATCACTACTATCCCCCAACCAAGCTGCTAGCTGTGCTGCCAGCTCGGGGGGCATGTCTTCCTTGGATGTCGGGGTGACGACAACGGGGATTGGATTCCCCTCCACCGGTACTGGGGTCGGCGCCTCGAGCGGGGCAGAGGGAACCGGGATGTCTCCACCGGCTGGAACCCTTCTCGGCCTCTTAGGTCTCCCTCCAGCCGGCGCAGAGCCCGAACTCACCTCCCCGTCTCGCTCCGCCAACCGTTTCTTTATGTCGGACACCTCTTTGCAAAGGGCCCGCACCATCTGGTCGGTCGTCATTCTCTTTGCGCCTTTCTTGGGCATCTCTCCGACGAAGTATCTAGAAGACAAAGAAAAAGATCAAAACGCTCAAAATTGGCTCTTCGTTCTGTCCCGAGCTCACGGGTAGCGAGGAGGTGCAGCTTCGGAGCACAAGAACAAGAGGACGTCTTCTGGTCTTGCGTCTCTTTTTATCCGTCTTCAGGGCGGGCGAGAACCCGCCCCTGCCTGCCCCTAGGGCGGGGCTGGCTACGTCGGTGTCTAGGCCAGCCCACTCTAGGGCGGGAAAAAGCGCGCCCCGGCTACGCCGCTTCGGGCATACCAGCCGAGACGCGCCTCCCGCCCAAAAATGGCTTCCCGGGGGGATCGAGGCACTCCGCCATACGTTCGGGGGGACCGAGTGGTCGCCCCTTTCCACTATTCACGTTGCAATAAGCCAGGCTATGTAACCACCTCTGCAGCATGGGAGCATGCTTACTACCCCACAGTAGGGCTATCTCCCATTTGGCCAGTAATAACCCAAGGGATGCAAATCTTCCCACTTTTTGGGCAAAATTAACCGTATAGCCTAGTAGGGACCTTCTCAGAATCCTTCAACCCTTCAGCAGAAAGTTATTCATAAAAAGAACAACATAAAGATCAAAACACAAAAGCAAAAATGAAAAAAGTGGATTACCTATTAGGGAAAACACAGAACAATAGGCTAGTTTTCAGAGTTCTTCAAGAAGAAAGATGCCATTGGTAATTATTCCGGCCAAAGTCAGTCTCTTAGATGTTTTGATCAGTCAACATTTTCGTTCCTTTCCGCATTCGTATGGGACCATTATCACGATTAGGGGACGATCTAAATCTATTTTAAAATAAGGTGGTTAAAAATATAACAGTAACTTGTGATGAAAAAAAAGCACAACCAAATTTCAACATACATGTGTATTCGTGCATTTCCAAACTTCTTCCCAGTGGCTTTTTACTCTATAAAAGATAAGAGATTGAGGGGCACATGCATCAAACTTCAGTTTTGCGATTACCAAATAGCGATTTTAAAGAAATTTTACAGACCTTGTTGCCAATAAAGAGCATATTTTTAAGCCTCAGTTCACGGCTTTATTGCTAAAAGAAAGAGTGCTGTTGCCCAAAGCTCTGCTCAGAAACTCTTGTAGCACGAAGAACCAAGGCTGATAGTCTTAAAACCAAGTCGTACCTCTTTAATTAAAAATCTTTAATTACCTTCCAGACACTCCCTGCCACTTTTTTTTTCACTGTTGAATGTTCCTGCTTTCACCCTAAGTGACGGTTTTGGCGAGCTGTGTGTTTTCCCGCTCTTCACCTTGGCAAATAAATACGGGGGGGCAGATCTACAAGAAAGTGCCGCGCTGCACCGCAAACCCTTTGGCTGCACCATGCTGCAGCACTTTCAGAGCACAGGAATGCGACATATCGACAATGATATATCGCATTCCTGTGCTCTCCCCTGCGCTGGCGCAGAAACAGCTGCCATGCGCCAGTGCAGGCACCCTCGCACCATGGTGCAAGGATGCCTGCGCCATGGTGAGACTGCTTTTGTGAAGGAAGGGGCCCCTTCCTGCACAAAAACAATCACTGCAGGCATTTTCCTCTTTTAATGCTTGCTGTAGAATGCAGCACGCAATGAAAGAGGAAAAAACAAGAAGAAATTAAAACATTTCTCCTTGTTTTACTTGGCTACGCCACCCCTATGGTGGCGCAGCAAACTGACGCATTTCCAGGTTTACGATTTCTCGTAAATCTGGAAATGCATCAGTGGACATGGGTGTTGCATGGGAACACCCACAGCAACACCCATGGAACGCCCCTAAGACGCAAAGTGTTGCGTTAACAGGGGCGCTATTTACAAGCACAGGTTAAGCCACGCAGGGTGACTTTACCTGTGCTTGTAAATATCCCTTAGCAGGCTGCGCCACCGGGGCGTCACACAACGTGATGCACCGGCGGCGCATGGGGCTTGTAAATCTGCCCTGTGACGCAGTCAATACGTGCAGAACCGGGTCACTAAAAAATAAGTGCCGGTGCATCCACAGGCTCAAATTAAGCACTGCCTGAGTTACACTTTTAAAAATCAGTAAAGTATTTACTAATGTCTTTAAACCGACGCAGGCTGTTTTCCAAACAAAGGATGAACTGAAGCAAGTTAAAAGACTTTGGAGGACATTGTTCTGATATTCATTCAATCCCTTAAAAATAATATTTACAGAACACTGTCTCTTTAATGCCTTTAAGTCTTCGAGGACCCTTGGAATGAATTTGTGAAGCAGCAGGAGTGAAAACTAACAAGACCATTTATCCTCATCCTCCGACGTTTCAAGTTGTTTCTCGGGTCAGGTTGCTTTCTTCTTTATTTCGCGTTGGTACATTTAGCTGGAAACTGCACAGCAAGATTAATTGGCGGCTAGGAAGGCTTCTATGCTGGCTTCCTCGAAAGAATGCATGTGCCAGGGACTTTTTTCATTCCGAGGATTGAATGCCACCGGCAACCGATCCTTCCATGAGTTGAAATTGTCCCCAAGTAATAACTTTTGTACAGTGAACAATAATGTACATGAAAAAGAAACGTTTGCAGACATTCGTCTCTTTCAACTGCTTCGGTTTTCGATGGCGCAGAGCAGTTCAAATCTGGTAATATCCGTGAGAAAAGCAATAGGCCCGAGATTGCCTCGCGCGCTGCGTGCGATCTTCGCAAGCAAAAGATTAGTTCAACAGGAAAGGTGTAATTGTCATTTTAATGCCAATTGTGTTGCGGGGAATATTTTTCATTTTGGTTTGAACTCTTCACTCCTGACAGATAACGGCTGTCCTCCAAGGGGCCGAAACCATATGCTGCTGTGATACCGAATCTTGCTACAACATTGAAGGCAGCTGTTGTTTTTTTCTCAAGGCCAAGTCTTTGCGGTTTTTGTCTTTTCAAGAGCAAGTTATGGTGAATCGACTTTTTATATATTTTATTTTTTACACTCCTATAGACATAAAATATTGTTTAAAAGAATGCATTTTTGTTAGAAACACTTTCGGCAATTAAATTGTATCGCATGTTTTTCTCAATGTTTTTGTTAGGAAGTGACATTTTAGGCTGCCCTGACATTTCCATCAGCATCACAAAGCACTTCTCTTTCCAAAAATTGGGAAGGGATTTGGAAAAATGTATAAACAAATGGATTCAGTTCACATCAAGACTATTTGTTATTTTATTGGCAGACAATTAAAGACACTGTCATATACATTTTTTTATTGTGATGTCGGTATCTTTTATTTATTTTACACATTAATGATCTGAAACCATTTTTTGCAAAGGTTACCAGTGATGTTTCCGAGTGTGACTACCTACACTCACATGCGGATGACGCTGTGCTTATTGCTCATACCCCTAAAGCACTGCACCTCCTAGTATCTGCCTTTGTTGAATTTAAGGCTAATCGGGACCTGCATAGTAATTTCTTGAAGACTCACATTAAGGCGTGTGGCCCATAATGCATTCAACTCCCCTCTTTGAAAGTGGGTGAAAATTGTTTAATTAGTTTAAACAGTTTCCCATATTTGTGAGTCATGTTTGACACTTCAAGAGGGGGCACCTGGTATTGTACATTGCAGAATGCAGTTTTCAAAGACAATATGGTTTTCTAGTCTGTCTCCCTCAAAGGGGCAATTAGTTCCTATGCTGCAGATTTAGAAATCTCATTGTGTTTCCATTGCTACCTACAGAAACGAAATATGAGGTGTTGCAAACTGCGAAGCTATACAATATGAAAAAAGTAGGTTTTGCAGGCGAATCCCCAGAGTACCAATTTCTACCCCACACATCAATTGGCATGAAGAACTGAATTTACAATATATAATTGATTTTATTATGGTGAGACCCTTAATATTTTGGTTGTCAATCTGGAGCAAGGAGACGGCATCATTAACTAGAGAAATAATACTTGATTGCCTCTCTTGTGACAACGGCCTACGAACTCCGTGGTTTGCATATGTTGAATCAGAAATGGTAAAACTGGCATGCAGAGGGAGTTTGTTGAGCTAAATTCCTGTTCAAATTTTAACAAAAGAATAGTAGCCTCAATTTTTTATGAATCTGCGTTGAAAAGGTGCTTCAGAAGTATAGAAGAGAAATCCCAGATTACTGCATATTTGCCTCTGAGAGTCCCATATTGCCTCCCTGTTTATTTGCCGCAGCCTTGTGGGAGATGGGAGCGCTCTCTGTTATTTAGGTTTCAAGACAATACTGTTAAATATCTACTGTTAAATATCTTTTGTGCTTCCCGCTTTGGGTATCAGTCAAATCTTGTTGCTATTCTGTGCCTGTTTGATGGCAAAACTGGCCAATTAATGATACATTTATTATTGTTTTGTAAATTCTATGAATTTTAAACAAGGCTGTTTTTAATTCTTTTAAAAAAAAAAAGAAATATCACAATATTAGGCAGTGTAGAGCTGTTTTTTCATTGGTTATGCAATTATCAGATGTGGAAATGCAATTCTAAAAACATGACAAGAGAATCTGGGTTTCATTAAAGAGACAGAGGCTAACATTATGCATATTTCTTTTAATGCTAACTCCAAGCAGCCACTTAGAAGCAATACATCATAAAGTGGAACAGATCTAGAATAGAATCTTCCAGATGTACAATAGTCTGCCTCTTTTAAATGCGAGGTAATAAGGCAAGTCTTGTTCTGTGTAGAATTTTCCTTAATTTTTATTTTTTGTGTGCATTCCGAATGGATAGAAATAATGATGATTGAATGAAAGGGACACAGAGTTAATTCTTTCTGAACATCTTCCTTGCGGAAACAGCAGTATAGATGAATCAGTTATGCTGAGTTATCTGAACTAAGAATATATAGTATATATAAGAGTATAAGTGCTCTGTTGTCATGTAACTGAGAAAGGTGCAATATCAAAGCGAGCAAGTTATATGAAATTTTTAACCATCCATTAAAAAAGGTTGTATGAAACTTCAACAATACATTGAAGAAAGGTTGTATGAAATTTTCAACAATACATTGAATAAAGTTTCGATAAAAAATTATGCATCTATTGTTCAGTAATTCATGAATCCACCCATGGGAGGGGAAGGGTGGGATAATGTTAGCCTCAGTGTTTTTGATGAAATCCAGATTCTCTTGTCATGTTATTAGGAGAATCGCAATTTCATTACAAGACCAGAGGCTACCATTATGCATGTTGGAAGTTTAGTAACACTACATCTGACATATGTTTGATAGGTTTACAATAGTGTTTAGCAAAAGTTTTAGAATTTGACCAAACAGCTGTTTTAAGAATGTCATCTAGTTTACCCCCTTTCCAAAGTGATTCGCTAGCCATAGCACCCCATATGAGTGTGCCAGTAACCTTTTTAGGTCTAGATCAGCTGACTGCATTGCATATTTAACCCATCTTGCTATGGAAGCTGATGTAAAGGGTTTGAAGGATTTCACAAAAGAGATAAGTAATTGGTTAACAACATTCATATGATGTTCGCTCATTCTTGCATCATATTCTTTCATACAATCTACTACACATTTTTTGCATGTGTTTAACTTTGTGTTGAGAATTATATCTGACATAGTCTTAGGTCTCTTACTAATCTCGAAATTGACACCAAATGCGCCATAGACTCTGAGTTACTTCTAGTGCTTCAATATCTGATACTCTACGGCAGGATATTAGGCAGAGAAGAAATAATAGTTTTATGGAAAGTCTCTTCTTATTTAGGTATCTGTTCTCAGGCCAGGTAGTGAAAGGGTATAATAGTAACTTAACATCCCATAGGGTTTCATATCTAAGTTTATGTGGTCTCCTTAGTTTGATACTTTTTATACTTCTGCATATTGTGGCATTTTTCCCTATGGTCTTGCCTTTTTTTTAGATCACAGCCTGCTGAAATAGCTGATCTGTAGCAAATAATTGATCTGTAAGTAAGTCCACTCTCATATTGTTAAATTAAAAAGTTTGCTACATGTACAATAGGAGCCTCCACGGAATCCAGGTTCCTCTCCAGGCACCAGTGTACTCAAGTTCTCCAGATGCTGTTGCATCTAGTGGGTTTCAGGAGCCCATGAATTTTGGAGGAGTGTAGCAGCTTGTCTCAAAAAATCTGTGATTTCATTAGATTCCTTGACACTTTCCAGGCAAGAAGGTTCAAAGTCCCTGTCTGTACTAGGGGTGTTCCCTTCCATCTATGTCTCTTAACAGGCCTTCAGCGGGTAGAAGTAGAAACGGAATTTCGCAGGCTAATTCCAAGCTAATCGGAAACCACGCCTTGGAGGGTCAAAAAGGGGTAATTAGTAATAAGGAGCATTGGCCTTGTCTCATGTTGTGGAAGACTCCCTGAGTCATTGCAAATGGGGGAAATGCATATGCTCACATTTTTTTTCCATGGCTGGAGAAAGGCATTGACTGCTTGAGCACCGGGGTCTGAAATCCAGCTGAAATATTTGTGCAGTTGGAATGCCAGTCTGCTTGCGAAAAGATCTACTTTCAGAGGGCCCCAGACCGGATTTAAAGTTCTGTAGGCTTTCACATTGATTTTCAAGTTGCTGTTGGTCTAGGAGGAATCTTGAAATCTATTCAGCAGTGACGTTGATTTTTATTATTATTATAAACATTTGTAGAGCGCACTGTAATCCCACAGGCATCCTGGCGCTAAAAGAAACTATACAGCCCGGAGGCTGTCAACTACATGATGAGAGAGCAGCATGTTATCCAGCGAGTCTACTTCTACCCCCCCACGGAGAGGCATATTATATCCTGGGGAATAACCAGGTCTTAACTTTCTTATGGAACAACAGCAAGCCTTGTGTTCTCCTGATTTCTAAGGGGAGGTTGTTCCAAAGGCGAGCCGCTGCCACGCTGAAGGCTCTTCCTCCTTATTTTGGGCACTCTTATGCAGTTGGTAGTGGCGGAGCAGAGGTTCCGGATAGGCTTGTACCACTGAAATCTATCCTGAAGTGGCTTCGGCTCTTGTTCATAAAGTGCTTTATACACAATGCACAAAGATTTGAAAGCGGATACGTTGGGCTACTGGGAGCCAATGTAGATCCGCCAGCGCTTGTGTTGTTGATAAACCACGAGGTCGGGAGAGTGCTAGCTTCGCTGCTGCCACCTGGATACTTTGTAGTCTGGTAATCAGATACCCCGGGGATTCCAGAAGCAAGGCATTGCAGTAAACCAGGCGGCTAAGGATGGTACTTATAACCACCGTTGCTCTAACCTGAATAGGCAGCAGCGGCAGCACCTTACGAAGACCTCGGATTATGGAAAAACACGTTCCAACCAGTTTATTAACATGGGTCTCTAGGTTAAGACTCTCATTAAAACTGACCCCCAGATTACATACCGTGTTCACTGGGGTCAGTGTACCATCTGAAGTTAGGGGCCAGAAATCTATTGGCAGGCTACGGGCAATCCCCCCGTCCTACACTACAGGACCTCCGTTTTCCCACTGTTAAACAGGAGAGAGTTTGCCTTCAGCCTCTTTGTCATTTCATGCATACAAGCATGAACGCACTCCAATGATTCCGCCTGGTCCCCCTCCAGAGATATCAACAGCTGTGTGTTGTCAGTGTAATTAATCATGCTGATGTTATATGCCTTGATAATACCCAGCAAGGGTTGCATATACATATTAAACAAGATAGGGCTAATTGACGACCCCTGCGGTACCCCATGAGGAATTTCCACCATTTCAGACCGGTACGGGGGGAGTGCCACCGCCTATCATCTATCCGACAGATAAGATTGCAGTCACCTAAGTGCTACTCCTTTCACACCAATGGTCTCTAGCCTTGAGAGCAGAGTGAGTATGCTGCTTTTTATGTTCTAGACAGAACATCCTGAGTTTTTTGCCTAGACTTGATAGATCTGAGGTTAGCTAACTCTAGGTAGTTTATGTTTTGTGAGCTCTCTGTATAGGACCATAGACCTCCCCTTTTCTGATTCTGTAAGCATGCTCCCCAGCCATGACGGCTCACATCTGACTCTAGAATGAATTCTAAGGAGTTTCCAAAAACGGATTTGCCATCCCAGGCATCTAGATTCTCTAAACACCTGTTCAGTTCTGATTTGGCTTTGTGGTCTAGGGTTACTTTGTCTCCGTTCCATAGTCCAGCACAGAGGGGTTTTGCCTTCACTCTTTGAAGGGCTACATAATGTAAAGGTCCTGGATAGATAGCTTGGATAGAGTAAGATAGGAGGCCCAGGAGTCTGGCTAGTTCTCTCAAGGACAGGAGATCTTGTTTTAATACAAGTCGTATTTCTTTTTGTTTTTTCATAATTTTCTTCTGTTCACATGTAGGCTCATTTTTAACTCATGCTGTAAGGGCAAGTGGCACTTTACTATTTTAAAATCTGCTACTATTTGATATTCCTGTGATATTCTCCTTGAATATGATTTTAATTGCATGCAATATTTTATTTGCCATACTTATGTTACTTTTATGGATGAAAATCTCATCCATATAAAGTGTTTGAAACTGGACTGAAATATATTTTATTTTTTACAAGATTATTTTCATCAGTTTTGAGGCATGTACCAATTTATACACGGCAAGCAAATCTAACAGCCATTTGTCTCAATAAGTTAATGATGCTATGAGTTTGAGTGAAAATAGTGCCACCACCATATCAATATCTTAGGATGTATGACGTTACAACGCATACTTTTACCACGCATGCCTTTACAACGCGGTTTTTACATCGCAAACCTTTACAACGCATAGCGCTTTGGGGTGCTAGATAGTGAAAAGTTTAATTTTCTATTCCAACTCCAGTCCCCGTGGACACTAGGGAAGGTGTTGGATAGAAAATTAAACTTATTCACTATCCTAGAGCGCCCCCCAGCGCAATGCGTTGTAATGGTTTGCGTTGTAATGCCTGCGTTGTAATGGTAGTGCGTTGTAAAAGTTTCATTGTAAAGGTTGTGTACCATATCGGACTGTGTTTGCGTGTATTTTTCTGGCTCAGTATACATGTCCTTCCAAAATGAAATATCTATCCATTCCTCTCAACCATGCCTGTAATGAGGGGACTCCTTTTGATCTCCATTGCTTTACAACATCTCTTTTAGAAAATAATATGCCCAGCCCAATCACAGTTCTTTGCCCACTTGAACTTAATACTCAAGCTGGAAAGGTAAGCTTACCTAGTATAATGTCTTGCTTATGAAAAACCAGTTCCACAGCTATGAAAAGGATTTCCCAATTCTGAATGAATCCTGCCAATTTTGCACATCCTGTTGGAGTATATTTGTCAAAGGCATGCATAGGTGATTGCTCAAAGGAAAGTCTGGGCACTTGCCTGTATTAAAAAAGGGAAGCTACTCCACTTAGTTAGGTCTCTACAATGCCAATGCAGGGAACAGGTTAAGTTCCCTTTGGGTTTCCATTTAGATATATGTTTTCGATAGCCATTTCACTACATCTATAACTCCACTGATTTCTTCTTATTGACCCCTATTGCCTAGGCCACTCCAAAAACATTTGAGCATCTTTATTAGACTCTGACTGGACCACTTAGGGTAGCATTGAAAAAAGGATGATGGCAGCATATAATGATACATCATCTTTAATGCCTTTCTCTCATTAAGAACTCTGAAATAAGTAATCAATTCTGATCGAGGTTGCAAGAGGACCTATAGTCAGGATAATTAGAAGGGGTGACAAAGGGCACCACTGCCTGGCGCCTCTACCAGCTGGGAAAGAGTGGGATTGTTTACCATAGACTCTGATGCCTGCACTTGCGTCATTGTAAAGTATTTTAATATTGCCTAAAAAACAGGGGCAAAAGTTTATCTGGGCAAGTATTTAGTGTAGGAATACCCAGTAGAGAGTCAAAAGTCATTTCAAATTGTATCAGCCTCGCCAAACAATGCCCTGAAAAGTCACTGCTTGAATGTGAGACAGCCCTTTAAATGGCTGCCTTGTGTCTTTTCTTATTTACATCAGTATGCATGACGCCAAGATTGCTAACCCAATATAAAATTATAAATCCACTGACAGTAAGTCTTTGCAATTTTGGTTTCTATGTCATGTTCCTTTTGTATTTGTCTTTCATGAACATTTAGAAGTAATCCAACGTCTGTCTTTGACTTACCACCCTCTTCCGACATACCTGTGGAGTATATGTTATGCTGCGTGGGAGCGAAAGGGAAAACTCTCAATTGTGTGACAGCTTTGCACTCGAGGGCCAGCAGTGATCATCTCACCCACTGGCCGCGCACTCTCTCTCTCTTTATCTCTCTCACACATGCACACATGAACACACACACATACTCCCTCTCAGCCTTCTCTTTTGCTTTCAGTCAATAATTTTCACATGATCTTCTACAGCACTAATGGCACATGTGTGACTGCATTTCGGGAGCCTTTGTCCTGAGGGGAGATCATGTTAAAGTCAGACAATATTCAAGAAAGTTCCATGAGCTGTAGTGGGCATTTTAGCTTCAATCTCCTTTACTGAACCCCAGGGCACAAGTCCTATAAAAGTAGTGGTGGACTGACCAAGTTAGGCCCTATGCAAGTGACATCATGACGGCTGCTATCACAGCACATGACATCAAGACATAGTACTATAAAAGCAATAAAATAGTGCTATATAAATAGTTTGTATAAATACTAGGGCAGACCACCCCATCTGAGAGTCTTAAGGTGTCTGCACGTATATAAAGGGACAGAATAAATGCAAAAGCATACCATTGAAGAGCTAGTAAGCTGTGTGCCTTTGTTTCCCTCTGCAAAAGACACATGCCTCTGGCATTTGCATTTAGGTGTGAGGTTCCAGGCCGCCTCCATTCAAGATATTATGAAAAAAGAAGGCCTGATGGCCCATTAACTTCGGCACAGCTGGAGGTGAAAACAAGCACTTGCAATGCAATTGATCTCGCCTTTGGTACCTTATATGTATTTAGCTATGCAGCACATTAGCCTGTGTGCTGAAACATCTACTGTTCTTTAACATGGGGAAAAATAAGCTCCAAACTGCGTGACAGGCCAGGTATGGGAACACAAGGAGAGAAATATTGCCTTTCAGTGGGAAATGTTATAGTCCAAAGCTCCTTTTTTAATGTAAAATCAGGGCCTTCAGTGGTCATATCACTGAAAATACAAGATCAGAAAAAAAAATATTCCTCATATACATACCAACATTTTACTTTCAATCAGAAGAGCGTTCTTCAGTGGGACAAAAGCATCTGAGTCAAGGACGACTGTGACTTCTTTTCCATTTTGTTCAATGTGTGACAACATAGCAACTTAACCCTCCCTCTTGGAATCAGTGGTTATTACACGCATTGTATGCAGGTCAAATACATTAGTGGAGTGGTTTAGTGAACGTCTTCTATAACCGCAACAAAATGTTCCTGAAGTTTATAACTTTACTCAATTGTATGTTTTTTCCTCAATAACTGTCTCAGCCATGAGCTTTACTGGCAAAAATGTTTAACATTTTGACAGACCCATAAAGGATCTCACATCAAACTTTTAACCTCCTCTTTTAACTTTCTTGGGCATTAAACCTTTCTCCCTTACCTTATGCCAAAACAAGTTTCAGTTAGCATGCAAATTACTTAAATGTAAAAAAAGAAATCCCCAACACAATCAGAGCCATTCCTAAAAGCTGGTCGTGCTCCTTCCTACTTATTACCATGAACAAGAGGTCGTCCTTGGGAAAAAACAGCACCTTTACAGACCAACAACTGATGCACAGGTCTCTGAAATGCAACACAGAACAATTCATAAACGGTACACAGACAAATGCAGGAACCTACTTTTTATGCTGGCTCCAGCATTCAGAAAGTATGGCAAATCTGTACTAACTATATTAACAAAGTAAATATGATCAAACTAACAACAGCAAAGCACTTACACTTAATAATGCCCTATCATTCAAAAGATGTACCCAAACTGATGAATGAAACGGTTTATCACCAGATTATGAAGAGGCTCTGCCCATCCCATTAAATGATGCTCATGTTCTTAATAGTCATTTACAAAGGCCTGAGTGCTGCATCATAGCCCTATGTAGCTGATGCAAAATTACCCTCAATTTGTCAATGATGCAGTACAGTGACCTAAAAGTGAAAAACGTTAGTTGGCCATCGCCCAATGTATATGAAGGTTTTGTTGCAACAGATACGGTTAATGACTGGCTCCAAGGTCGGCAACATCAGCCGTACATTACTGAAACAGCTCTGTCACCACCACCACACAGTTAAAGGACATTCTGTTGCATGTTCTACTAGTAATCATAAATTGACTTACTTTAGAAGACTGCAACAGAAAATGGTTAACTAACTTACACAATATATTTGTTCTAGTTTTATAGATAATACAAATAAAACAAAGTTATGCAGATCAGTTGTCAAAATAACTACAGCAGGGAATGGTGCCTAATCAAGATCAGAAGGCTCAGTGTACCAATTGACTAGACCTAAAGACTTTATAATCTGAAAAGTCGAGTTTGTCGCTCCGTCGCTGGTATAGTAATGTGGTAAACTGGTCCGCCTTTCGGTGCTACATCCGTGAGCAACTTTAAGGATGTTGAAAACGACCCACACTGAACTGCTGAGGCCAGGACAGTATGGGCCAACCTCCCACTTCTCTGAAGGGAGAAGAAATAAAGGCTCCGTTTTCCGACTAACACTGTTTACTTCCTGATCACGGACTGTGTACACAACCATCCACCCGATTGCTTTCCTCCAAAGACTGATCACCCTTTCACATTCAAACAAACAAAAGTCACACTGAACGCCCAAGCTATAAGCTCCTCCTAAAGGGGTTGCAGTTGGAGCCCCCTGGGGTCACTGAGTAAGCAGCATAGAGCAGGAAAATGGGCCTTAAACCTCGCAGAACTAGAAATAAAACAAGATTAACGGTATAAAGAAGACTGCACTCCAGCGTGGTCAACAAACATATCCCCCTGCCACAACCCCCTCAAGGAACTGATAGGAACGCCATTGTCTACCCGGCGAGTGATCACCTCCCGGGGAACAAAGAAAAATGCTGGCAGAGGCCCGAGTCTGTCCAGTCCATCCATTTCCTCAGTCCCGTGGGCACAAGCGGAGATAAGTGTTGAAGTATAAAAAAAAATCGCACTTGCCTCAAAGTAAAACAAGGCACATTAAAAAAAAGACATCTACGATAATCAACAGACCCAAAAAAATGCACCCTATACAAGTAAAGGGGCCAATAGCCATAGGCGTGCTCAACATGGAAAAAAGAGGGACTTAAAACATGCATAGCCAATACCAAGTAGTACATTTTGAAAGACACACTCAATACCAAATAGGATAAAAAGGAGGCGGGGACTCACCTCGTAAAGCATATACTGCATGTCTCAACGAGAAAAGAATATACTGCATGTCTCAACAAGACGGTGCATGCGCTGCCTAGGCGAGACCTAAAAGAAACCCTTGCTGCTGGAAATGGAAAGCAGACAACGTGTCCGGGTGTCTTTTACGTGGGGACAAGTTCAACATATTTCTGTGGGGCCCAACTTCTTGCCAGGGGGGAACAGCATCCACCCTGTGAAAATAGTGGGTGGATGCCATGTACCTGCTTTTCCCCCCCGACTCATATCCTGCTGCGGCCCATTGAAAACTGACTTCCGCTCACACTGAATAAGCCTACCCAGTGTCTCTTATCCCCTCAGCATTTGACTTTCCTGTGCACTAAAAGAAGAATGCACATTGGCCCTGACTTGTGCCTTTCCACCTGCACCCCAATCATGTGTGTGCCATGCTGAATGGCTACCAAAGGGGAAATCCCTCTAATTAGAGTCAGTTTCAAGCTTATGGGCAGCTCTCATAATTTCATGTAATAACACAGTTCATTAAATTATTCACCCCTGGTCTCCTGTACAACAGTGTCTCAGATGCCAAATTTTATTTACTGTTTGTTTTAGATGCAGTTGACTTCATCCTTTCAGAATGAGTCAAAATAATTATTTTTCTTCCATCAGTAACTTTGCCCATGATGTGCCTTTGAGTAACTCGTTAACATTTTTCGCCCTGCCCAGTTCACTTAAATGCATAAATATAATCATATTTCCCTCAGAGAGTAATGGGTTACAGCAGTACCAATTGCAATCCCTGACCTTACAGTCACTCATGGGCTAAGCGCCTATCAGGTCTTGTAAGAACAGGCCCCCGATCCTGCTCTTACACTTATGCACTTATCTAACCTCTTTTTCAAAAATGTAGAGAGCCTCATTTATGAGACTCCTTGCGCATCCGGAACGTTATTTTTTGTGACGTTCTGTGACGCAGAATCCTGCGTGATATTAATCAGGTAGCACTAAGGCACTTTTTTTAAAATTCTGCCTGATAAATATCAGTCCTATCAACGCAGTGTTTTGCATTAAAGGGGCGTGCAATGTGTGTTGCTCGGGGCGTTCCCAGCAACATCCATGGCCTTTTGACACTGCCCCAGATTTAGGAAAAATCAGAAATCTGACCCAGCGCCAAAAGCTTACACCACCCCAAGGGAGGCATAAGGGAGGCACAACGGGGAGAAATATCTATATTTTTCCTTGATTTTCCTTTTTCCACGTGTGCTGCATTCTGCAGCACACATAGAAACAGTAAAACGTTTCTTGTGGTTATTTTTGTACAGAAACGTTTCCCTTCCTGTACAAAAATAATCGTCCCTGCAACGCAGGCACCCGTGCACCATGGTGCAAAGGTGCATGCACTGGTGCAAGGCAGCCCATTGTGCGCCGGAAAAAAGGACAGAAATCTGCCTTATCTTATAGATACGACCCATTTCCTGCCCTTTTCTTTTGCCGTAAAGAAGCGCAGCAGGAAGGCCTGCTGTGCTGCCCTACGGCAAAACCTCAAAAATGAGGCCCTAGAGTGTGGAAGGGTGGAGATGCAGGAGATCAAGATAAGGCATAGGGAGAAGTCTTCAGAACAGGAAAAAGAAAGTTGAAAATGCATTACAGTACCTACAATCTCAATAGGACTTCTTTAGTTTAAACCCCATAAAAATGCAATTCATGCAAAACTTGTCCCCGAACTGTCTGATAAAAAGTTAACGTGAAATAACTTCTCAAGGTATTTCTTCAGTGGTCACATAAAAGGAATTCTGCTCGCATTTAGGTCAATTACTTTGTTGCTACTCGTCATATAGATTTTTTCTCCGAACAGATACCTTGTTTATTCAAGGCAGCATAATAATGTAAACTCAGGCATTTATGCATATTGTTTGCAATGGAAAATATCCCAGATTCGGCCAAATTACGCTGCTGTAATGGAAGTTATGCACAGGCCTACTGGTTTGGGAGTTTCTGCTTCATCATTTTCTATTGTGTTCATCATTTGTGAAAATTCTATAAAAATATGAAGATTTGTGGGCCATATTTATCATATTTTGATGCAAGGCAGCAGGACACCAGAAAGGGAGAGGGCAGGAATGCCCCATAATTATCAAAATACGGGGGTGAAGCTTGCTGGCTCCAAGATGGCCACAACCAAGTGAGGCTCTGGCGGCTCAGTTACCGTAAGAATCCTGGAACCTATTGCGCGACAAGGGACACCCAACTGGTACCTTGTAGACCTGACAAGTCTACTGGTGCAAAGGGTGAAGAAGCGGCTTACAGATGGTCGGAATATCCGAGAAACGACAGACAAAGTGACTTAGGCCTCTTCAATGTGGTGATGAGGCCTTGGTAGGAGAAACTGCCCGACAGAAGCTGACTAAAGAATGGGGCCCTGGTGCAGAGTTTGCGGAGACTAGTGGGAAGGGGTGCCCAGAGAAGCCTGGTGCAGCGGTCCCTTGGAGTTTGCATGAGAACGGTTCTGATGGCAAGACCAAAAATGCATACGCCTGTTACTGCAGCGTAGCTGCCACCCGAGCAAAGAGAAGATCAGGACCGGAGATATGACGATTGTGGAGCAGGGGATCACAGAGGCTGCACCAGACACGGTAAGTGCCTGCATTGTTCTCGGAGACCAGAGATGAGGAACAGCTGAGGGGAGTGGTGCAGCGAGTCCCTAGGAGTTTGCTGAGGGCTGCTGGAGGACAGTGCCGATGGTGGGGTCAACAATGTATGCGCCTGTTACTGCTACATAGCAGGTATTTGAAAGAAACAAAGAGGTCAGCAGCAACAGAGAGACGCCGGCATGTCCAGAGGTCCGTGGCTCCCTCATCGGAGGTCCTCAGCTACCGAGTGCATAGCTGGGAGACTGCGAGGATTGGGAGTTCCATCGGCATTGCCCAGGCAGAGGTTTAGGACGATGTCCCACTGTGACAACAAGAACAAGTATAGAGGAGTAAGGCCAATGCTGACATGGAAGAAGGGGCAGATCAGCAAAAAAGTGAAGAGCCCTGAAAGTTTGATGGCCTGGGATCTAATATTCCTGCTGGCAGCCGATATCACTGTACAACGACCTGGAGAGGTGCCCCGCAGGTTGCTGCTGGTGCTCTACATTTCTGCCCCCATTGCAATAGCACCCTGAGCAGATGCTGGAGACAAGGGCCCATAATACCAGTGGAGCGAAGAGGAGAGCTGCGTTGTGTTAGTGGCAAACTAACACCTGTGGGCCTGTACCTCTCCAGCAGTGACATTCCTAAGCATACAACAGAACTTAAAAGGACAGCACATACTGATGTCATGGGCCTGGGTGTACATAGGGTGCTCCGTTGCTACACTAACTGCATCTCCCCGGTCATAGTGATCACACAGCCTTATAGCGACACAACAATGACAAGACAGACATAACCCAACCCAAACTCCAGTTCAAGTTACATAAACTCCTAAGTCAAGGCATACTGACTTGAATGCAGTAGGGGGGTGGGGTCAGAGGCCATGGACCTATCTGCAGACACTGATTTAAAGCAGATACTAGCAGCCATGCAGCTCAGCCTAATGAAAGTAGATGGGAAAATAGATGCCTTGTCATTCAGAATGGATAGAATAACAGAGTGGTTGGACAAACACACTGAGCGACTGGACACAGTGGAGAGGAGGGTGTCCGATGCAGAGGATGTCATAATGGCGGAGTCTGTGGCACACAAAAACTGGATAAACTGCTCCACTTACTGCAAACAAAAGCTGACGACCTGGAAGCCCACTTACGGAGGAGCAATATACTAATCATTGGAGTTGCAGCAACGACTCGGATAGAGAATATGGAACTCTTCGTGGAGAGACTTTTAATGGGATTTTCGTGGTTGAATGGGCACATCACTCATTGGTGCCCAGGCCAGTTCTGGGAGCTGCTTCCCATCCTATCATATCTCGTATCCTCAATTATAGAGAATGCGATGCAGTGCTAAAGCATACGACTTAAAGGCTGTGCATTATGAAGGCATGGAACGCTCCTTGTATCCAGATTATACACAGCAGGTCCAGGAAACACATTGACTGTTCGTTCCGGCCAAGAGGAAACCTTGAGAACTTCAACTAGAATACAGCAAGTTATACCCAGCAAAACTGTGTGTCAGAGAGGAAGGCACACTTCTTCATGAACCTGAACCAAGTATTTCATTTTCTTAAGCAGAGGCAGGGGAATAGGAGCATGCATGGTTCCCCGCATTCAACCTCTGGAGGCGATGATGGAGCATTGGCTTCAGAGGAACAGTAGTGCAGAATACTTTATTTTGGTCTTTGGTGGGGGGTGGCACTGATTGGAATGCAATCCTCTGGGTGCTCCGTCCTCCCTTGGAAGTGGCTGGCCTCCAGATCGGTGATGACACCGTAGTAATTATTTAGGCCCAAGGCCCCATGGAAGCTTCTCGTAACTATGGAGGGCGGTTCCTCAGGCAGTCCTAGAAACAGAGAAATGGATAAAACAGTTCTGATAACATCTTGGAATCCCCTCCCTTTGCTGAATGTAGGATGATAGACATTCTGTGCCATTCACCGGGCTCCTGTAACTGTTGGACTGAGGCAGACCCACGGTTCTGGGGGTGAAAAACTTGTACAGGGGACCTGGGAGGTCCTGAGGGTTGCTTCCATGTGGTCCCCCCCTGTTTTTCTTAGCCTGCTTGCTACTGTTGTACTAATCTGTTTAGCTGTTGCGATCATGCTTCCTTTTCTTCTGTAATTGGTGTGCGGGTTCGCTGGAGGCTTTCACAGCCGGTAACATCTACACTCATGTGTAATTCACCACATACAAATGGTAGACGTAGGTTGCATTATGGTGGGGGACTTTTATGGAGGGTGGGGGAGTAGATGTTTATGCTATGCACTGTTTGGGGACACATAGCATGGGTGGGGGAATGTTGGAGAAGTTATGTTCTTGTTACACTGGGGTAAAAACAAAATATATGATACAATAGGACATGACCAAGAATGACGAACTGTAGCTGAGAAATGGGTGACGTAGGGCAGGACATGACAGAAGGCCCTGACATTTCTGGGATACGGCTCATCACTTGGGATGATGGTGGCCTTAACGATCACTTAAACAAATGAAAGGTAGTAGAATATCCCAGATGGCATAAAGTGGACAAAGCAGTTGTGCAGGAGATGCACCTAGTGCCAGATAGCGGTGCATTGACAAGGGAGTTTACGGGGTCAATACAGTGCCACTGTCTTCACTTCCCATGCACGTGGAGTCATTATATGGGCAGACAGCAGACAGCAGATCAGGGATACCACTTACAATAGATCACACTGATCTGGGCGGCAGATTTGTAATCTCTCTTTGTCGTAAAGATGATCTAGAAGCAGTGCTGGTTGGGGTGTACGGCCCTAATCACAATGATCCACAATGTCACCATTCCCTCAGCGCACACCTGCTGCAATGAGGAGATCTTCCGCAGGTCTTGGGAGGAGATTTTAATAGAATTTTAAACTCTGAACGGGACCACTTCAGAGGTCCTCCCTGCCACCCCACAATCACTGCTAAGTATATCTTGGAAATAGCAGATAGTACAGGGCTAGTAGACATATAGAGACATTGCTGCCCTGGTGCCATGGGATACAAGCACTATTCTGCAGTTTATGATATGCACACCCACATATATTACTGGATGACATCCAGGAGCTTAGTGTCCCATGCGGTCGGGTGTCTGACACTCCTTCACACTTATTCTGATCATTCTCCAGTGGTTTTGGACCTGGAACTTGAGAACCGTCAGGCCATGGTGTTCACCTAGCGGTTTCTGCCTTATTCTCTACTGGATGCTGTTTTTAAGTCCTAACTAGCACAGGCCATATAAGAGTTCTTTGCAATTAACATAGAATCTGTTGACAGCTTTGCAGTAGTCTGGGAAATCTTTAAGGTTTACATTAGGTGTGCTACTCTCTCTAAGAATGCAGGAGTTCTAAATCATTGAGGACAAGTCTGACACATCTGGAGAGGGAAATAGCAGGCATGGGAATGAGGCATCGGAACACGGGTGATCCCAGACAGCTGGGTGAAATAAAAGCACAAATAGAAGAATACCATGATATAGCCTGTGACGAGGTTAAAAATGAAGACAAATATGCCACTGCATGGACATATGGGGAGGGGGAATGCCCGAGACCCACTTTGGTGGGATTACTACATCCCAAAAGGGAAACTGAAGTGGTCACAGGCATACAGGATGAAGAGGGACTTTTGTTTTGAAATACAAATAACATTGTACACAGGTTCAGATGATACTATACTGACCTTTGCAGTGGGCACATAGCACCAGCTGAGGCAGTAATTAATGACTTCTTAGAGCACATAGCAATGACGTGGCTTACGGTAGAGCACAGGGAACATCTGATGCTGCCTTTACGACCTGCAGAGATACACATGGCTTTGTCCGAGGCCACATCTTAATGTATAATGAACGTTAATTGTTTGGCACTATGGAGCGTATAAACCCTGAAGTGAGAGAAGCTTCTGTCTTTCTAGATGCAGAAGAAGCATTCGATTTGGTTGAATGGACCTTTTCATGGGCCGTCCTCTGTATGATAGGAGTCGGCAAAGTCTACTTGTGATTGATTGAAGTTTTGTAGCAGAATGCAGCACATGTAGAAAGTTGAAAAACTATGAGAAATAAACATATTTCTCCTAGTTACGCCTCACCTCGGATTGAGCAGCATTATGCCGCATTCCCAGGTCCACCACTCACAGTAAACCTGGGAATACGCCAAAATCCATGGTTGGATGTGTGGAATACCCACGCTCCTCCCATGGAATGCCTCTCTGGGGCAGCGTAACTCAATGCAGAAGTATATTCTGCCTTCCATTACTCCAGATTTACCAAGTTACACAGGGCCACAAATGATGGCTTTGCATGGCTTGGTAAATCACATTCTAGGTTGTGTGTCGCCCTTGTGTTACCTTGCATGGTGCAAGGGTGATGCACAACTTTAATACATATGCCCTGCAGTACTTACTTACTACTTCCGAATTTTTGTTCTAGGGTGCTAAGACCATGGCATCATGAAATCTACAGATTTTCGATCTTCTGATTGGTAAATCGCATTCCGTGCCATTTGGTCTATCTCAATCATCAACATTAGAAGCTTTTATTGTGTGACAAAACATGCATGCAGTCTAGTTACATGTTCCATGTTATTTATATAATCCATAGAGCGCCTTTCCATTAGCCAAACATTAAAAAAGTATTGTGAATGGAATGCTTACATAAATCAATCAATCAGGGATTTGTATAATGTGGCTACTCATCCATGAGGGTCTCATGGTGCTGGGGGTGGCTGCTGGTTTTTCTGGGCGTGAGGGTTCCGTCAACAAGACAGATCTTGAGATCCTTTCTGAATTGGATCGGAACAGGGATTGCCTGAGTGGAGGGTCAGGGTGTTCCAGGTCTTGGCGGCAAGGTAGGTGAAGTATGCGATTGGGAAAAGAAGGAGAAACTAAGGTGAATGTTGAAAGGAATAAGGATAGCAACCTCCTTTTAAATCATAAGTTGCAGTATATCTCTTCTAAGGAGTCCCCAAAAAAAGACATCAACAGTGCATGGGGGTAAGTCCAGTACCGTTAGGCCTTTTCAATACGAGTTAAAGGCTGTTAAAAATTGGTGAAAAGAAAGCCATTAACACCAAGGGGAACACAGGAGGCAATCCCATGGCAATTGACTCCTTCATGCCAGAGCAATGAGTGCAGTTTCCAAGGAAATCTATTGACATGAGAGACGTCTGTCACTGGCGGGTGTGGATTTCACTCCCTTTATTGATCATGGTGCACAAGACCGGGAAACTGTAGGGAACAAACACCAAGAGGAGGATAGGTCACACTCTGAGACCCCAGTTCAGAGGTACTGCAAAGGTGGACCTGGCGTCCCTAAGTCCAGCGATGTTATTTCAGTTATCTTTCATCCAGTAAAT
The DNA here is from genome assembly GCF_964263255.1 of Lissotriton vulgaris. Classification (NCBI taxonomy): domain Eukaryota; kingdom Metazoa; phylum Chordata; class Amphibia; order Caudata; family Salamandridae; genus Lissotriton; species Lissotriton vulgaris. The sequence continues at coordinate 320,585,165 of NC_141699.1, read as the reverse complement.
CTGCTGGCTGTCAAGAACAAGTGAAGATCCAGTGGCTGACAGAATCGGTATCTCCTTCTTTCAGTCCGAAGTCTGGCCTGGGTGTTATACATCACACAGGAGTTATAGAAGACTCTATATAGGACACATTGTTATGTAAATGTACTTCAATTTTAAATGACAGTTTGAAGCCTTTAAAAGAAAGATTAGATAGTTTAAGGTCAATAGCTGGGAAATATTATCAGTGAGTCAGGAGCAACAAAAAGTCCTCCAGAAGGGGTCACCAGCCTTGCATAAGAATGTTAACGTTGCTGACTCATCAGCTCAGAGTTGTTCCCCCTGTGTAGTGTGCGACTGCACTGAAATGCCAAGAAAGCCTAATGTCTGTAAGAGATCTGTATTGCATACACAGTCTAACAAGTCCTTGGGTACTCCAGCTCAAGTCTCTAGTGCCCAAAGTTCTACTACCCATATTCAAGTATTGTTTGACACATCGAGGGTCTCAGAGTCTGTGCTAAGGCATCTCCAATTAACAGTGATTAATTTGCCATCTGTACGCTGCCCATATGCTGTTGTTTAAGCATGTGTACCCCCTGGGTCAAATTCTTCCCAAGAGTTCCCTACTGAGCTCCGCAACAAGGTGTGTCACTGGTTGGCTAAAAATTCTAATTTTTAGTCTGTATAACCATAAAAATATCTTAATGACATGCCGATTTACTTTGGTTGGTTATTCCCATAAGAGTGTTCAAGGGGATTGTATCATTGTGAACTTTAGACACTCAATGATTGTGGGGAGAGTCGTGTCTTGCCATTTTCTTTTATCCCCTGGGTGCGAATAGTGATATTTGCACTCTTCAACTTGTTTTTCTTTACAGGCCACCCCATTATGAGTGACACTCAGAGTTTTTCCAAGGTCCATTGTCTCACCCAATTACTGGCACTTTTAATATTGGGTGCACTAATCAATTTACACCCTTAGCAAATTCGGACAACCAGGATTGACATGTAATAGGTCCCCAGCTTAGTGTCTCTTGTCCCAGTGTTAGAGGTTTGATGGAATAATTGCTTTGCAAAGCAGCATTGATGTTTTTGTCCTTAAAATCATGGCCAATGTAATCAGTCCTCAGATTTGGACCCCTTGTGTCAACACCTGTAAACTGCAGAGAGGATTTAATGGAATTGTTGCTCCACAAAAGAGCATTTATGGAATCATTTCAGTCCAAAACATTACTGCCAACAGCACTAGTACTCAGTGTAAAACCACATGTGTCAATTCCTGTGAATTGCCTTTTGTATTTAATGGAATGGCTGCTCTGCCAAAGAGTAATAATTAAATTGTCTCTGCCCAAGATATTATGGTTAATGTAACCTCCACTAGTTCAATTGATGATTCTTTAATTTTAGTAGAAGAGTCGCAGGGAGAAGAACTAGGGGCCAGATGTAGGTATCCAAATACCGGTCGGTAACGGCCGAAAATGCAGAATTTCGGCCGTTACCGACCGGTATTTGGATATTGAGATGTAGGGGTCAAAAAACTTCTGAATCGGTAAATTTACCGATTCGGTAAATAAGAAATGGAAAAAATTACTGTTGAGATGTAGGTAACCTCTAAAATACCGAATTTGCATGAAATTCGGTATTTAAGAGTCGGTATTTACCATGGATTGAAAGCAGGTTGTAACCAGGTGTATGCTATGAAAAAGGCCCCAAAGTGCAACAGTTTGACCAGAATGGCGCCATTCTACGTGCTAGCGAGGCGACTACGGCTACAGGCAGAAGGATAGAGGGTCTGGAGAAGGGAGGAGCAGGTCTACAGGCAGAGGATCACCCTATTCCAACTAACTGAGTCAGAGATCCTACAAAGGTACAGGCTACACCCCCAAACCATCCTGGACTCACTTTTGGAGCACCCACCCCCAAGGGCGCACACCATCCCACCCCATATGCAGGTGCTGTGTAGCCTACACCTGCTTTCCTCTGGGAGTTACCAGAGTGTGATTGCTGTGGTAGGTGGGGTGTCCCAGAGCTGCCTGTCCCATTTCTTTAGGAGGTTCCTAGAGGCCATAATGCAGAGAATGCATCATTACATCAGCTTCCCCGAAACGCACGGAGAACTGCTCAGGACCAAGACAGACTTCTATCAAATAGCGCATTTCCCCAACATCATCAGCTGTATTGATGGCACCCACATCCCAATTTGCCCACCTGCTGCCACAGAGTACATTTACAGAAACAGGAAGTCAACCCACACAATAAATGTACAGGTAATCTGTGATGCAAACTACATTATCACGGACATAGTGGCCAAGTTCCCAGGAAGTACCCACGACTCCTACATCTTTCAGAATAGTGGGATCTACACACGCCTGACAGCAGGGGAATTTGGAAAAGGATACCTGCTAGGTAAAACACTGTGTGACACTCCCTTGATACATATTGCAGATGTATGTGTATTTGTGCATGTGAGTAATGTCTTTTTTATTTTCAAATAATGGATAGTGCATATGCCGTCCGCTCCTTCATCCTGACACCCTACCTCAACCCTTCAACCGCAGTCAGAGGCGATACAACAGGGCAAACAAATCAACCAGGAACATTGTGGAGCGCACCTTTGGGCTGTTGAAAAGCAGGTTCCGCTGCGCCCACAAAAGTGGAGGGGCACGCCAGTATACGCCAATAACCTGCTGTAAGATGATTTCAACTTGTGCAATATAGCCATAGGACCATGATGATGAACATGCACTGCCTGAACCCAACAGAGCAGGAGTTGTGATACCAACAGATGGCATACATAGATGGGCAGAGATCACATGCAACTACTTTTAAGTAAGTAAAGAGACACAGGCAGGTGAAGTATGCACTCAACGCAGTTTAATATTTGGCAATACGCAGGTATTCAAAAGCACAAATGTGCAACACAAATGTCATCCATGTAATAATGGTAGTCCTGGGTCACTTCCCCATTAACAGAAAAAGTAATTTCCGCCCACACCTACCAGTGCCAGATGTAAGTGGCTGGTTTTCTTCACTGTGCGTTTGGGCTGTTGGCTCACCAAGACGCCTGCTGCTCCTCCGTGTCTCCACAACAAGGGGGCTTGTCATGCTGCTCCTACTGGTGCTTTCCTCACTTTCTGGGACGTCCAGGGCAGCAGTGTGTGTTGTCTGTGCATTCATCATCAGCTCTACAGCACTGGTCAAACTAGCAATGCCCCTAGACACCTCATTGCTGTTGTGGGTGAGTCCCTCTTGCATATTAATGCATCTTCTGGGGAAGTGGCTGTCGCCAAGCGGTTTATTGCTTTACTGCTTTTTGCTTTATTGTTTTACTTTGCTGCTGCGCACGCTGCCTCTCCTTGCGCCTTGCTGACATGTCCTGTTCCAGTTTGCTGCACAGAAGCTGCACTGATTGTGTCATGTCCCGCATCCCGGCAGCCATCTCCTTGTTAACATCGACCAGTTCTCTAATACCCTTCCCTATATCTTCCACATTTGTGTTCAGGTACCTCATCTGGCGTTGCAAAGACAGGATGGCCTTCCCCTGCATCCTTTGGATTTTGACCATGCTACCCTCAAGGCCACGGAAGACACTGGGACCCTCCACATGAGCTGCTACAATGCTTTCTCTGTGCCTGGGGCGTCTACTACCTGCACGGACAACCTCTGCACTGGACTGCTGTGTGGCAGGGCTGACTTCCCCAGGCAAGGTTGATGTGTCATCCCCCCCCATGTTACCCGACAAGTGGGGCAACTACATGCCTCCTATCTTTTGTGATGCAGGAGTGTTGTCAGAGGCAGTGATGCAGGCAGTTCAGGTGAGGACAGTAGCAAAGGGGAACCTGAACCTTCTGGGGTCACCTGCAGATGTGGAGACATTTCTGGGTTTTGGGATGGTGGCTGTGTAGTTGGTGCACCTGTGTCCTCTGTGACATTCTCTGTACTTGGCCCTGGCTCCTGGATATCATCCCTCTCTGGTGCTGTGCCTTCCGTCTCCCTGGTAAGCCTGCAAGATGTCTTGCCTGTGGACATATAAGCGTACATTAGCTTGGTGCAACTGCCTCACAGCTACTACAATTACAGAATTTGTACTTGTACAATGTACATGTTGCCTGCGCTTCACTATGTCTGCGATGGTTTGCCTAACATGTTGCTTGTTGTGCTGTATGACTTGGTCCTTCATTTACTGATTACATGTCCCATAATGCATTGCTCCTGTATAGTGCTACCTCTACTGGACTGTGATTAACTTTGCCACATAGGGTAAAGGGAAGGCTGATGGGGTGGGGTGATTGCTGTGCATCCGTCTTACCTTTTCTGGTGGCAGTTCTGGCTGAGCTGTCTGCATCTTTCAGTCCACAGACGCTCTCTGGTTCAATTGTAGTAATCAGGGTTCCCAAGGCCTACATGCTCCGAGGATAACCCACTTACACTCAAGAACTGTTGGCACGGAAACTGTAAAAGTCAAAGAACAAGTTTATTAAGACCCCATGGGGTGGTGGTACACTCATACAGCACCCTTCGGTAATGCAAGAGGTATCACACCGAACACCAGTGTGACCCCGATTTATATACAGTTTTGGGGCAATAAAAGATAGGCGGCACAAGTTAGGACACATTCATGTACATATATGGTCATGTTTTGGAACACAGCCAGCTCATTGGAGGGGGCACAACTCCGCTGGTCAGTTTGGCGCACATTCCTGAAGGGTAACTGGTCAGTGGGGACTGCGCATGTGCGAGCTGACCAGTACTAAAAATAGCCTGTTGCTGAGCAGACTGAAGTGGTCAGCGGTACGGACAAAGGACTAAAGGGCACGCCGGCCACGAGGCCGCTTATGGTCTAAGATGGCCGCCGCAACATTCAAAATGGCGTTTCTATATATAGTCAAGTTAAGGAGGACAACGTGTAGTTTCAGCTAATCGCTAACGAGGTCATGCCAATTACGACACAATGGTGGACCCCACCAGCTCCTCCAGGTCAGTCAGGGGGGGTGCACAGTTCTTCCCTCCTCCAGTTTTGTTTGCCTGTTTGTGGAGCTCAGCAATGTTTTTCTTTGTCAGTCTCCTGAGGTCATACCACCACTTTTTCAGGTTGTCTATGTCCCTTGGAGTCACTCCTACAGCATTCACCTTTGCTTGGATGTCCAGCCAAATCTTCCTTTTGGCGGATTCAGCCACAGTCAGGGACAGCTTACCATACAATTTGTGGTGTTTCTTCACCACCTCCTCCACAAGGACCTGCAGCTCCATGTTGCTAAATCTTATTTTCCTCTTCCTCTCTGGCTGTTCCTTTTCACTGCTGCTGGCCATTTTCACAGTTTAAAATTGCAAAACTTTTTCTGTGGCTCAGGGACTCAGCTCAGCTCCAACTGCCTCTCCAGAAGCTTCTAATTACTTGCAGCTTCCTGTGTAGCCACTTCCTGGTGGGGAGGGGGAGGGTGATAGCACCTGATTGGCTGCCTGATTCAGTTTCACTTTTATTTGCTTTCCGATTTGGTATTTACCGAATCGTTATTTACCGAATCATCCCATAGGAATGAATGGGAAATACCGATTCGGTAAATACCGATTCAGTAATTACCGAATGGCAAATTCCGATTTTTACTGATTTGGTAAAAAATTCCGAATTTTTACATACATTGCATTTACCGATTCTAAAATACCGAATCTGTAAAATTCGGTATTTTAGAGTCGGTAAATTCCATTTACCTACATCTAGCCCTAGGTGTTTTCACCAGTTTTGCTCTGATTAGCTGGAACGTGGATGGGCTTAAAATGAATATTATTAACCCAGATTGGCTAGCCTGTAAACACTGTTATGATTTTATTGTTTTTCATGAGACTTGGGCTTTAAAACCTATAAAATGCGATGTTTTTTCATGTTATTCCCCTTATGGGAAAGCTATATGAGCTATATAAGGTCTCACCCTCTGGATTAAGCTTAAACTCCAACTTAAAGTGTCTATAATAAATGTGGGCAGCCCTGCATGCCAGGTTTTGTTAATTAAAGAATTAGATTTTTTTGTTTCTATTCGGTTAACTTTTATAATAACAATTTCCCAAATTCTTATCTTAGCCTATTCCACAAACTATTTGACTTTATTGGAGTTTTTAACTACAGGGAATAGAATTTGTATCTTTGCAAAGGATTTTAATTTGTGGGTATTTTAATGCAAAAATGGGGAGTGAATTTCACAATGTGGACAGGCGAAGCATTGGTACAGATACTGCTTGTGGGATGTCAGGGGATTGTAACTGAGATGTCTAGTTGCTTGAATGGACCTGAAAGATGTGATTAGTTATTATCAGGGGAGTCACCTAGTCAAACCAACAATAGAGAAAAGGGGCAAGCATCTACTACTGACTATGTATTTGCCTCAAAATATCTTTTTCAGTAGTGCCGTTGAAGCTCCATAATAGAAACACATTGGAGTGATCACAATGCCCTTTTTGTTGAAGGAATCCCCTCATTATCTAGGAATAAAAGTCCATTATTGGGTTATGTTATGTTATGTTAATAGTATCTTGTAAAGCACACGTACACCGTAAGGTTTCATGGCGCTGAGTCAGGTGTGAGCAGGGACCGCAGAGGACTATACGTGGGCCTGTGTGAACAACCACATTTTTAGCAGTCTTCTAAAATCTAAGAGTTTGCTACAGGCCAGGATCTCCAGAGGGAAGGAGTTCCAAAGTCTGGGTGCCAATATTGCTAATCTGCGGCCTCCTTGGCGATGAAGTTTAAAGGGGGGTAATCTTAAGATGATGGTTGGCAGAGCGAAGACTGCGAGAGGGAACATATCTGGTCAAGAGGCCTATTACTGATGCCACCCCACCCATAGAACCATTCGCACAGCTTCATGCCGCCCCTGGCGTGCATGTTTTCACCAAACTTTTTGAGCCATTACTTTTATATTCCAACTTTTATTTACCACAGCCCTACCTAGGGAGTGCACCCGTTAAACCATACGGATAAAAATAAATCAGAAGAGACTTTTAAATCCACGTAAAACATCAAAGATCAGAGTTCATCGCAACTGGCAGAAAAAAAACACACGGAGTGACTCGGAGATGGACACACTTGAAGATTATGGCATGTTTTATATTAATGGATACAGAAATGAAAACACGGACCATTTGACTGCACATATGCATCTTGGGACATGTAGTTTGTTATTTGGGCTGAGGCTGAAGGGGTCCGTTATTATCGTTATTTATTGGAGTGACCCCCGAAGAAGGGCCCATGGGTGGCCCGAAATGCATTGGTTTTTTATAGGAAATAAAGACTGCTTGCGTTGAACTTTGCACTATCCATATTCTTTCGAAAAGCCTGGATTGGCACTGTTTGAATACTAGAAAAATGAAAATTGGCATTTTTACCCGGTCTGTGGATTTGGATGAAAGAGTGAAAAATAATGAATAAAGAGAAAGGAAAAAGATTACAGAGAAAAGTTGGAATATAAAAGTAATGGCTCAAAAAGTTTGGTGAAAACATGCACGCCATGGGCGGCATGAAGCTGTGCGAATGGTTCTTTGGGGATACATGGTAGTCCCATCACTTAAAAGTACATTTTGACAAATGGCAGTGGGGCAAATGCCTAATAACCGATCTGCACGCAATGGACAACAAAGAAAAGATGAAAAGGGAGAAAATAAGAAAAAGTGTTAAAAGAAGGTGTGCATCCCTTCACTACTTTAAAACTTCATAACCACAGCCCTACCTAGGGAGTGCACCCATTAAACCATACGGATAAAAATAAATCAGAAGACACTTTTAAATCCACGTAAAACATCAAAGATCGGAGTTCATCGCAACTGACAGAAAAAAAACACACGGAGTGACTCGGAGATGGACACACTTGAAGATTATGGCATGTTTTATATTAATAGATACAGAAATTAAAACACGGACCATTTGACTGCACATATGCATCTTGGGACATGTAGTTTGTTATTTGGGCTGAGGCTGAAGGGGTCCGTTATTATCGTTATTTATTGGAGTGACCCCCGAAGAAGGGCCCATGGGTGGCCCGAAATGCATTGGTTTTTTATAGGAAATAAAGACTGCTTGCGTTGAACTTTGCACTATCCATATTCTTTCGAAAAGCCTGGATTGGCACTGTTTGAATACTAGAAAAATGAAAATTGGCATTTTTACCCGGTCTGTGGATTTGGATGAAAGAGTGAAAAATAATGAATAAAGAGAAAGGAAAAAGATTACAGAGAAAAGTTGGAATATAAAAGTAATGGCTCAAAAAGTTTGGTGAAAACATGCACGCCACGGGCGGCATGAAGCTGTGCGAATGGTTCTTTGGGGATACATGGTAGTCCCATCACTTAAAAGTACATTTTGACAAATGGCAGTGGGGCAAATGCCTAATAACCGATCTGCACGCAATGGACAACAAAGAAAAGATGAAAAGGGAGAAAATAAGAAAAAGTGTTAAAAGAAGGTGTGCATCCCTTCACTACTTTAAAACTTCATAACCACAGCCCTACCTAGGGAGTGCACCCATTAAACCATACGGATAAAAATAAATCAGAAGACACTTTTAAATCCACGTAAAACATCAAAGATCGGAGTTCATCGCAACTGGCAGAAAAAAAACATACGGAGTGACTCGGAGATGGACACACTTGAAGATTATGGCATGTTTTATATTAATAGATACAGAAATTAAAACACGGACCATTTGACTGCACATATGCATCTTGGGACATGTAGTTTGTAAGAGGAACATGTACACAAGGGCGCGAATTTTGGGTGGAGTTCTGGCCAATTGGAAGGGAGAACATAGAGGCATGGAGCTTTTTAAAAAAAGGAGGTGGGAATAGCTAAAGAGATTACTGCTAGAGTACGATGTTGATGAAGATGGGTTTTTAAATACAAGCACAGCAGGTATGTAGGAAAGGGGGTTGGTAGAGACGTTTTGATTAAATGAGGTAATGTGGGGGAGAGAGAAGTGAGGCACCAAGGCTTTATTATTACGATAACAGGGAGAACTGGATGAATGACATTTGCATGTATAAACTTTAATGAGCAGTTTGAAATTATGAACTTTGCACTATCCATATTCTTTCGAAAAGCCTGGATTGGCACTGTTTGAATACTAGAAAAATGAAAATTGGCATTTTTACCCGGTCTGTGGATTTGGATGAAAGAGTGAAAAATAATGAATAAAGAGAAAGGAAAACGATTACAGAGAAAAGTTGGAATATAAAAGTATTGGCTCAAAAAGTTTGGTGAAAACATGCATGCCACGGGCGGCACGAAGCTGTGCGAATGGTTCTTTGGGGCTACATGGTAGTCCCATCACTTAAAAGTACATTTTGACAAATGGCAGTGGGGCAAATGCCTAATAACCGATCTGCACGCAATGGACAACAAAGAAAAGATAAAACGAGAGAAAATAAGAAAAAGTGTTAAAAGAAGGTGTGCATCCCTTCACTACTTTACAACCCCACCCATAGAGGCATGTTACCCACCCCCACTGCCACCCATCCCATAGGTGTCATGTTGCCTATCACTGATGCCACCCCACCCATATGTGTCATGTTGCCTATCACTGATGCCACCCCACCCATAGGGGCATGTTGCCTATCACTGATGCCACCCCACACATAGGGCATGTTACCCACCCCCACTGCCACCCCACCCATATGTGTCATGTTGCCTATCACTGATGCCATCCCACCCATATGTGTCATGTTCCCTATCACTGATGCCAGCCCACCCATATGTGTCATGTTGCCTATGACTGATGCCACCCCACCAATGTGTGTCATGTTGCCTATCACTGATGCCACCCCACCCATAGGGGCATGTTGCCTATCACTAATGCCACCCCACCCATACGGGCATGTTACCCACCCCCACTGCCACCCCACCCATAAGGGCATGTTACCCACCCCCACTGCCACACCACCCATATGTGTCATGTTGCCTATCAATGATGCCACCCCACCCATATGTGTCATGTTGCCTATCACTGATGCCACCCCACTGATATGTGTCATGTTGCCTATCACTGATGCCACCCCACCCATAGGGGCATGTTGCCTATAACTGATGCCACCCCACCGATACGTGTCATGTTGCCTATCACTGATTCCACCCCACCCCACCCATAGGGGCATGTTGTGTATCACTGATGCCACCCCACCCATAGGGGCATGTTACCCACCCCCACTGCCACCCCACCCATAGGGACAGGTTACCCACCCCCACTGCCACCCCACCCATAGGGGCATGTTGCCTATCACTGATGCCACCCCACGCATAGGGTTCAGTGTGGCAGACAATATTGACACCCCCACCCATAGGGAGTATGATGCGAAACACATCAACAAACATCAACCACAGGCATGACAACCAAATACATTTTACAACATCATGCCAACAGTGTGTAGTGCCTGACAAATAACCCCAACAGTGATTTTGATCCATGACACACAAAGTAACTACCATCACATGTGTGCACAACACCAGAGTGTGGGCTACAAAAATCAAGCTTTGAAATAGCACTGGGCCAATGTGTGAAACCCCCCCATCAGTGTGTACATCCAATGTAATATGTGTGGACACAAACTGCAGCTAAAGTTGAGTAGTGTGGCAAAGGGTTCAAATCACCTATCATCACAGTGACCACAAAGTAGGTGTCATCATGGAAATAGCAGCACATGCCAAACAGTAGGTAAGATTCCTGGGCATGTCAGCACAACACCTGTACAGTCAACCTTCATCTATCATCCAATGTAGGCACTGGTGACATACGCCTGGGTACGGTATTGCCCCTTAAGTCACCTGCACATAGACAATACATTTGTCTACCAAGTTGCACAGAGGACACAGTTGACTTTACACCAATGATGCCTACACCTGCATGTACAGTGGAGATGGCACAACAGTCAGGAAAACTGTCAAATTGGACATTGTGAAGCACATCATATGTGCATGGGTGCAAGCCACAGATGTGGCCATGCCAATGAAATGTGACCATCCCTGTGCTCAATTAGTTAATCATGACACACCCACTCAGCTACAAAAGATGACATCGATACCAACCTGAACATGCAACACATATCATGGGCCACATGGAGTACATCACATCAACACCTCAGTAACAGACATTTGTAAATCTTGCATCATCACACCAAGGTCAGGCTAAACAGCATCAACAAAATCTACAGCTCAATCAAATGCACAAGAAGAAAAAACATTGCTTTAATCAGCAATCTGCCATCTGGAAGGGAAAATCAACAATGAAATGTAGGCCAATGTCCCTTTGAAAATGCAAAGTCCAATAATGGTGTGAGTGACACCTGTCACCCATTGCTTGCCTGCACTGATAAGGACTGGGGAAATCCACTCTGAGGGGCATACATGGGGCAGGCCAGGCACCGCAGTGACAGGATCAGGGCTCAGCAGAAGGAGGTTGTGAAGGGGTGCTGGGTGCAGGAGAGTCAGTGGCAACTGCAGTGGAGGGGTTGTTGTAAATGAATCTAGGACCCTAGTGTAATTTTCCTGATTCATGCCCTTATTTAGGTATAAATTACCCGATCCTTATATTGGCATAGACATCATTACCATATTTAGACTGAGCATATGCAGCCCAAATACGGCATGGCTACTTCCACTAAGTTCTGAGAATCAACAACGATTTCCTAGAAAAACCCGCCTGCAGCAGCCAGGGACTTCCGCTCGCCTGAATACTAATTTATCTAGGAAATCATGGAGTTTTCACAGAACTGGGTATTTGAGTGACGTTATTAAGTCCAATCATACGTCAAACTCAGCACCTTCAAAGTATAAATATGCCTACATTTGCCCAGACAAACACACAGTGGTTTGGAGCAGATCGACTAACTACTTGCCCGACGCACCTGCAGCAGCAAGTGCCGAAGGAAGCCGACCCTCCAGCTCACGCACTGAGAGACGCTGTATTTTCTCCTGCCGAGAAATCCAGCTCCAGTGTTTCCAGGCTACCCTTGCGGGTTGCTGGGAAATCGAGTCCTGAGAGAGAGACCTCCTTCATTCTAAAACCAAGTTACAGAGCTGATTAGACCCTTCTTGGATAGATCCTTGGCAGAGAAATACTAAACTTAAGCTACTCCTCACTTACTTCTTCCCTTGTACTAGACTTAGGTGAGGTACACCGGGGTAGGCGTATTTTAGAAGCACCAGTTGAGTACTTTTAGTCATTATTTTATCACTGTATGTATTTTATATGTTTTAAGGCAACTTATGGCTTAGAAACCATATCATGCTTTTACAGTACTACTTTATAATACTTTTCGTATTATATGCCCTGTACTTTATAACCAGTATTACAATTGTAGCAGTACATTTCTTAAACTTGAGAAAGAAGACTGTTCAATAAATACCTTTTATTGAAAACGCCCGTCTCTCTATTTTCTTAGCACCTCTGGTGAAACAAAGCATGCACGATTGACTGAGTAAAATAGTTATCTAATGTTTCCGCGACTCTAGAGATACGTTTCTTATCCTGGGGAAACAAAGTTGTTATATTTATGCGGTTGTCAGAAACTAAGCCCTTCCTATTTTTTTTAGAAAGTTTCTAGTGACCTCTGAGCTAGCTGGCACTCACAATTAAGTTTAATATAAACAATAGAGACCTAGTCGACCTCAGTCCTACATCTAATCTATAGTATATGTTATTCCAATGCGCCGAGCCTATTGGGAATATAGGAACTACACTACAGTGTCTGACATGAGTTGTGCCGTCACAACTGTGGGGCACAAGTCTGATGGGGTGGGTGCTGGAACCTCTGAAGTGGGCAGGTCAGGTGTAGTGGACATGGTCCCCACAGCAGTGCCTATGTTAGACTGGGTGGGCATTGACTCAACTGCAGTGCCTATCACCATGGGAGTGGAAAGTGGTGCAGGTGTGGTTGGCAGGACAGCTGGGGGGACACGCACCCCACAGTAGTTGCAGCAACAGACAGACTGGTGGTGGTGTCAGTGGAAGAGTAAGTGGGAGTTGGGGAGGTCATGAGCATTTTGGGGATGATGTATCTGTGGTCGGGGGAACCTGAGACAAGAAGTGGCAGGGGAACCTGTGGTGAGCTGACCTGGGGGATGGAGGAAGGAGACTGTGCAGTGGAGCTGGGGGTGGGGTCTTTCCCTTCTGGGTACGGGTTGACTTGTGGGTGGGGGCCTCAGTCTGCCTGCTCTTGGGGTGGGTGTCTGGGTGTGAGGGGTACTCTTCTCTGTGTGTGGGGACTTCCCCTTCCACCTGCAGTCAGGATCTGCTGGATATGAGGGGAAGAGGCCTAGGTCACACAGGAAGAGCTTCTTCAGCGATGGTGTTGCAGGTGAGGCAAGGGAAGGGCTCTTGGAGGGAGAGGAATCTGAGGACTGCAGAGTCGTTGTGGATGCCTGTGTGTTTGTGTATGCGACCCATTCCCTGTGTGTGTGGTATCAGTCCCCTGACGTAGCTTGCATGCACGTTTAGACTTATGTTTGGGTGATTGTGTGCTGTTTGTGTCTGTGTGTTTGGGTGACCGTGCTGGTGTGTGTGTGCTGGGGATAGGGGGGTTGTAAGGAGTAGTTATTTGGGCTGAGGCTGAAGGGGTCAGGGACTGCTGTAGGAGGGATACTGCTGCCGACAGTGAGGAGGCCATGGACTGATTGGTCCTCTGTAGGGTTGACATGCCAGATGAGATGCCCTCCATGAACGACACCAGTTGTGTCAACAGAACGGTGTGTGCATGGAGAACACTCAGGATTGATGTCTGCCCTACATGGATCTGTTTAAGTAGATCCACAGACTCCACACTCAGGGCAGCATGGGACACAGGGGCAGGGGGTGCGGTGCCTGCTCCGGAACACGGGTGCAGCCACAGACCTCTGGGATGGGAGTGGAGGGGAGGGTTTTGGTGGTGCTGGTGGCGGGGAGAGCCTCACTATCAGTTGTTTTCCGTCTGCTGACACCCGCCCCCACAAGGGAGTCACCTTCTGAGCTGCTGTGGTCCTCAGCTGAGGTGGATGGTGCTGAGGACTCCTCTGTGTGGCTCCCCTCACCCTCCGTGCCACTGGGTCCCTAAGACTCCTCAGTCGCTGGCCCAGGCTGGCTCTGCGGCTCCTCCTTTTCCGTGGCACTGTCTCCTGTATCCCCGTGGATGTATCTGCATATAAGTATGAAAAGATCGACAACATTAGTTGCCTGCACTGACTGCACACAACACTGTAAATACACCACATTACAGGCCATGTACTGGCATCCTTAGCTGATATGTGCTCAAAATGCACACACATGTATACATAAGGCAATAGCCAGTCTGAACATCAACCATGGCACACAAATCCCTCCTGGACCTGTACCCATATGTCTGTTGCATGCTGGCTGATGATACCCGAAAGTGCACACATGCACCACATACACAGTTGTTGAGCATGCAAATGACCATGTAGAAGTAGGGTACTATTGACAAACATCACATCAAATGCCAATCACTCAGTACAGGGGTCTGGATGAATGTATGCCCAGACTCACATTTCACAATCTTGTGATGCCTATCAGCATAACACACAATGATGTCCTTACGTTCTGAAAGTTAATGACACAATGGGGTGCAGGGAGCACCTCTGACTCCAATGCAGGATCCCTCTTCTCAAGTCAATGCCCTGGCACAGACATGCATGGTAAGTCAGTCTTCACTGTTACATGTCATGGGGCAGTGCATCCGGACAACATCAGTCTGCATTGCGTCACATTCATAGGTCAGGCCCATACCAAACTCTGCAGCTGACAAGTGCACCACTCTGTCCCCTGCCACAAACTGTTCTTTGACTATGATGAACCTACATCACTCAATCCTACATATGATTGACTGCAAATACAACTACATGAATATGAGCGATGTAGCGAAGTAAGAGTTTTATTTGCATAATTAATTAAAATCATTCCAATTTATACAGACAGTGGTTAAAAGTTAAGAAAAAAACACTGATCAAATTCTAATAAAAGCAGTAAGCACATAAGAAATGGAAAATTGATTTTGGGAATTAGAGTTCATTCTTGGTCATCTAGTGGTAACAAAAAGTAAATTTCAGACATAAATTTTACAAAGCGAGTCGCCATCTGGGATGAGTTGCCCCTCATGCATACTTCCAGTGCTTCTTGGCATGTCCTGATGTTAAGAGAAAGCCAAATCGGACGAAGCTAAAAAGTTCTTTGGACTAGTAAACAACTACAAATGCACAAGATATGAATGAGGTTTTCCTCCTCTTGTTTGCAGAAGCGGCATTGTGTGGGGGCAGCTTTCTTATATCCTTGACCGAACTTATATGCCATCAGTGGGATTAAGCCAAAACGGAGTCTCATTAGTTGGTGTTTTACATGATGTTTCATGGGCGATGAGAGATAGAACGGTAATGTTTTTGGGGAGTAGAGTTTAGGAGCCAGCTGCCGTGAAAGAGCTTTAACACTGATTGTGTGTCATGTTCGTAGGAAAGAATTTTTGCTTGTTTAGTCAGAAGTTTGGATTTCGCCTCTATGGGTGGCGAAATTGACCATATATCCAGAGCCTTTAGAGTTTCCAAGCAAAAGGTCAAGTATTTATTCCAAGATGTGTCAGGATTGCTAAACAATGACCATATACAGCTCTTTAAAGTGTGAGAACTGGCTAGTTTTGTTTTTAGACTATAATCAATAAATCTTGCACTCATAATCCAGTGTTGGGAAAACAGGGAAAATTCCTTTCGGATTTGGGCATGTGAAGTCGAGTTTGGTAGTTGGAATACTCTGCGAAAGCATGCTGACTGAGCTCTATCTAGCCAATTGGTCATTTTGTCTTTATAGGTTGTAGCACCGAAGGCTATTGTCGGCAGGAATTTTGCGCCTATCCGTCTTATTGAGGAGGCAAAATCCGGGGAGTGGAGGGCTCTCTTTGTTCTTATAAAAGCCCCCTCCAGGCTACGTGCAACGCCCTGCATTGCGGTTATGTGCGCGGTCGGTCTCCCTTTGTGGTCTATCCAGACACCCAGATATTTATATGCAGTGACTAATTCCAATGCCTTCCCCTCAATGAACCAAGGGCTCTTTTTTGTTTTCGTGGAAGAAACTGCCACTACTTTGGTTTTGGTAGCGTTGATCTCTAGTATGTTGGTGTTGCAATACAGGACAAGGGAGTCGAATAGTTTTTGAAGACCCACCTGGGTTTGATCGAGTAAAATAGTGTTGTCAGCACCAATTGCAAGGTTTGGAGGTCTGCAAGATACAAATTGAAGAGTAAGGATGCAAGTATGCATCCTTGCTTTAGGCCTCTGTTGGTATAGATTTTATTAGTTGATGACCATCTCGAGGTGACTCTTATTTTAACCCAGGTATCTATGTGTAGAGCTATTAGTGCTTTCAGTAAAGGCTGAGGGATGCCCCATTTTGCCAATTTTTCCCAGAGTTTGGGCCGAATCACGCTATCGAAAGCTTTCCGAAAGTCAATAAAGCCCAAGTATAGTGATTTACCTTTCGTGGCTAGTGTGGTCTCGATCATATGGGCTGAGCAGATCAAATTATCTTCAATATGGCAACCCCTTTGGAAGCCGGTTTGTGTAAAGGGAATTAAATTGCAGTTTTCCACCCAAGTTGTTAGTTCTGATAAAAGGACACTTGCATATGTCTTCCCGTCTACATCGAGGAGTCCTATCATCCGATAATTGTCTGGGCTGGAACCTGAGCCTTTTTTGTGGATGGGAACGAGTATCGATCCTCGCCAAGAAACAGGGATAGGGCACCCATTATTGCTGTCTCAAAAAGAGGAGCCAACATCAAGGCCCATTTCTGGGCAGAGGCTTTATATACTTGGTTGGGGACACTGCTTGGTCCTGGGGCACCCACTGAACGCATTTTCTTTATTATAAGCGCTACTTGCAGTTAGTACCATTCGTTTCTGTATAAAGTACTGCAACAACGACATCACACCCTCGCAAGACCTCTGCGACTCACTCGCCTCGTTCTTCCACCGCAAGATCGCCGACATACACAACAGCTGTGGCGCACTGACCACGCACCCAACCACCAATCCAACCCTCCCACTACCACCCTTTGTACCTGGCCCCTGTCAGAACCGAAGACACCACCTGCCTGATGAACTCCATCCACTTCGGCTCCCCTGCCGACCCCTGCCCACACCACATCTTCAACAAAGCTGACTCCATCATCGCACCCCAACTCCGGAACATCATCAACAGCTCCTTTGCATCCCCCACCTTCCCGGAGAGTTGGAAACATGCTGAGCTGAGCGCCCTCCTGAAGAAACCCACCGTGGACCCCACGGACCTGAACAACTTCCGGCCCATCTCACTCCTCCCATTTCCAGCCAAAGTCATCAAGAAGACCGTCAACAGACAACTCTCTGCCTTCCTCGAGACCAACGGATCCCTCGACCCCTCACAGTCCAGTTTCCGAGCAAACCACAGCACCGAGACTGCCCTCATCGCAGCCACCGATGACATCAGGTCCCTGCTCGACATTGGGGAAACTGCTGCCCTCATCCTCCTGGACCTCTCAGCAGCCTTCGATACCGTATGCCACCACACCCTGATACAGTGCCTCAGCAACACTGGAATCCAAGGAGCGGCACTGGAGTGGATCATCTCGTTCCTCGCCGGAAGAACTCAGAGAGTCCGCCTCTCCCCGCTTCGATCTGCGGCCACTGAAGTCATCTGCGGCGTTCCGCAAGGATCCTCACTCAGCCCCACCCTCTTCAACATCTACATAAGCCCTCTCGCAGCCATTGCCCGCCAACACAACCTCAACATCATCTCCTACGCCGACGACACCCAGCTGATCCTCTCCCTCACCAACGACCCCGCCACCGCCAAAGCCAACCTACAGGAAGGAATGAGAGACGTTGCAGAATGAATGAAGATCAGCAGTCTGAAACTCAACTCAGACAAGACGGAAGTCCTCATCCTCGGACCATCTCCCTCCGCCTGGGACGACTCCTGGTGGCCCCGTACCCTGGGTATTGCACCCAAACCAACTGCCAAAGCACGCAACCTGGGCTTCATCCTGGACTCCTCCCTCACTATGACAAAGCAAGTGAACGCCGTCTCATCAGCCTGCTTCAACACCCTGCGCATGCTCCGAAAGATCTTCTGATGGATCCCCACCGAAACCAGGAAGACGGTCACTCAGGCCATCGTCACCAGCCGTCTGGACTACGGGAACACCCTCTATGCTGGAACCACAGCCAAACTCCAGAAAAGACTCCATCGTATTCAGAACGCCTCAGCACGACTCATCCTGGACTTCGCCGCAGCCACATCTCTGCCCACCTGAAAGACCTACACTGGCTCCCCGTCAGCAAGAGGATCTCGTTCAGACTCCTCACCCACGCACACAAAGCTCTCCATGACATGGGCTCGAAATACCTCAACAGCCACCTCACATTCTACACACCCACCCGCCAGCTCCGATCCGCCAGCCTTCCCCTTGCCTCCGTCCCATGTATTTGGAAATCCACCGTCAGAGGAAGATTCTTCTCCTACCTGGCAGCCAATACATGGAACTCCCTCCCCACTCACCTACGACTGACCCTGGACCATCTCTCCTTCAGGAAACAACTCAAGACCTGGCTGTTCGAGCAGTAGAAACACCCCCCCCCCCAGCGCCTTGAGACCCTTTCGGGTGAGTAGCGCGCTATGTAAATTTTGTTGATTTGATTTGATTTGATGATAGAAGCCTCCCAGTCGGCAGGTGAGATGTTAGTTGCACTGGAAGGTTTAGCGGTTTTAGTAGCCTTGTTTACCCAACTCCAGAATTTTCTTTGGTCCTTAGATTTTATGATATCGTGGGCCGCTGCCCAGTGGTGTTCTTCTTCCAATCTCTTAAGGATAAACATGGCCTTCCTATATTCTTTTCGAGAAGCTGATATTTCACTCCGCAGAGATTCATATGCACTTTCATTATTAGCATGATTTTGCTGTAGCTTATTTAGTTCATATTTGATGGTATTTATGAGTTGCTTTTGCTCTAAGAGGGTAGATGAAGCAGGGAGGCCTTTGTCTAGACTTTTTGTTGGCTTTGGGGATAGTTGTTCTCTGAAATCGGCCACAATGATTTCCCATGAGGATGCTGTCAAATGACTACTGCAATCCGGATTCCATTTGGTCAAAAGATCGTCCACCCTCTCTTCTATTATTTCCCGATTGTCCTCGGACCATCTCAATTTTCTTACGATCTGTAGGTTAGATTCGTTTCCAATCAAGGGAATATTCGGGTGATGGGAATGCCTAAGATCAATTTTGCATGTGAAAACTGCATGATCACTTTCTATAGATGGAGTTACCAAAAACTGTTCTACCAACTGGAAGTGAGTAACTGATATCCATATGTAGTCCAGAGTGGCCATTTGGGAGGGAAATACATAAGTATATGCCGCTGGTTGATCTGAAGCGATTCTTCCATTTAAAATGCGAAGGCCTAGTTGGTTTAAGTGTTTTGCCAATGTTGTCCCTTTGGCTTCCTTCCGTTGAAACTGAGATTTTATCTCTGGGATAGCCCACATTTCATTTACTGAAGATGGTTGAAGAGTTAGGGTGGAGCCGGCCTCCATTAAATTGGTGTTGAAGGCGCCCATTATCAGCCTTATATTATTTGGGAAATGAGCATCGAGGTTGTTTATGTCAGGGAGCATTTTTCTCGGTGTAGACTCTTGTCTTATTTTTGGGCACCTCACAGTCTGCTGACAATGACATACAGCTGCGTGAAAGTCACTCTTGCATACAGCATTGTGCACATTCAACTGACCACACCCTTAAATGTTGCACAGGTATGATCACCATTGTCACAACTCCGATGTCCTGCTGACACTAAAATCCTCAACACACCATATGTCACAAAAAGGAAGCTACAACACAATGACATTGTGTCAGACACCTGATGGCACATTTCAGGAAGCACAATCAGTAGGGCCATACACGTGAGTGTGAGTACAGACTCTCCCAATGCTGTGGAGTGGGCATGACTGAAAAGGTATACCTAAAACAGTGTATTGGCCTAGACACTAGGCAGGTGTCTGGGCAAGTGTGACATACTTCATAAACATACTCCTGAGGTCATTACATGGACTCACCTGATGTATGTGCATGTTTTAAGAACCCCAACACACATGTTGTGACCCACACCAGCAATTTGGACACATATGAAAGGCACACACAGAACACATGTCAGAGACCAGGCATAGTGCAAAGAATAGACCCTCCCACAATGCACATATCAGAGTCCCAGAAACATATGCGGTGCTGGTCCCTCAGCATAGCTGAATGAAGGGACACAGTGCCCAAGTTAAAAAACTCACAGACTGTAGGGGCCACAACTGTGGATCAGATGAGGAGTGTGACTGACGACACAATTGAGAGACACGAGTCCTGGAGTCCAAGACCAACGTAATGTGGGAGTATGACCTGGCCAGAAAACAGCAAATGGCATGTCAGACATGTTCACAGATCAGGCATGGACCTACCCCCTCCTTGCTGCTGTCTGGCCTTCAGTTGCCCATCCATGCCCGGACAGACCACCGCCAGGATCCTGAGCATGTGGGTGGTCAGGGTCTGGTGTCCGCCCCTACAGCGAGGAGGCGACAGCTTCAGCTGGACCCTTACGATCCGCCGGGTCCAGCCACATAGGTCCTGCCACCTCTTCTGGCAGTTGCGGATCCGGCGCTTGTAGACCCCCACTGATCCCACTTGCCGGGCGATGGTCAGCCAGATTTCTTGCTTCTGGTGGGAATCAACCTGTGAGGAGGACAAAGTGAAGAGGGCATTACCACACATGCCACATAATTGTGCTGCATGCAGTTGAGTATGCATGTTGTCATCACAAAGCTAAAATAGGTACACAGGTAGTGGGCCCATATGAATGTGCATTTGTGCTGTAGGTCTGACGACAACACTGGCTAGGAATTTAAGGCTAGCACGCCTGTACTTCTGCAGAAGGACACCTGTACATCACATGTACCCACTTAAATAGGTAGTTGAATGTACTCAGTGCATATGTCTCACGCTGCTGTACACCCTTCTATTACTTTTAGTCATACAACTTGAACAAAATGATAGACAGTGGACTGCACACTCACCTGCTCCCCTGGTTTCCCATACAGCTTGCTGTACTCTGGGAGGACCCCATCCAGCAGGGCCCGTCTCTCTTCCTCAGTGAATGCTGAGGCCCTCCTCAAAGTATGTGCCATTGCAGGATCCAGAGGAAGCACAGACAGCAGCAGTAGTGGATTTGGGAAAGTGGTCCTGTAGCACGTAGTGCAGGCGAGTGAGCTCCCTGGGGGCTGCCACCCTTAAATCAGTGCTGCAGAGGCAGATTCTGTGACTTTGCCCATCACTGATAGGCCAGACACGGTTGCATTCTATGAATCTATCCAATCCATGGGAATGTAGGACTCCTGCACGTCTTCCGCATCGTTCAAATCACTCACCTTCAGGACGCCCTAGGATTGCAACATTGTTGTATGCATCCAATTGTATTTCCAGTGCATGACTCGAATGTTTTTTTGAATTTGTGTCCGTCTCCGTACAGCCCATTGCCAATGAGTGTGCACGGCTCGGTGAACTGACTATCCAACACGTATTTTTGAACAAGACGCATCCGTCCGGATAAGATTCTATGGGCTATGCATGCGCACAGCTTGGTCCATGCCTGTACGACGCGTCTGCTTACATGTCAACCAGTGTCGGGTCAGATTGCATACGCATCCAACATGCATGACCTGAGCCGTGCGCACGCATTGCCCATTGGCATCAATGTGATCAGATGCAGGTGACTGTAATGCATACGCATCGTGCAGTCAATCGACAAGGTGTGAGCACTACTCGGTCAATGCATGTACGGCGCGTCTGCATACAAGTCAGCCACATCGGATCACATTGGTGTGACTTACAGATGGTTTAAACACAGATTTAGGTGACATAGCCACACCTTCAATGCCACAGCATGTCCCACACTGCAAACCATGGCATGTAAGGCTGTATCACCTGAGTGTGTATGGGGAGGCAACTTTTTTATTCTTGAATGGCACTTAGGTCAAGCTACTCCCAGGCTGGGCAGGAGTTCATGGGGACAGATTAGTTTTGGTGTGGTGCACCTCACAAATGTAATTTCAAAGTGAAGGCTTATGGGCATGATTAATGGACACTGTACCAGTTTTGAGATGTGTATGACCTGTCGCATACACCTTAAGTACAGGGTTGCATGTCATGTACGCCTCAGCCAGACCCATGGCTAAAATCATGATCTACCCACACAGTCTGTGTGCATGTTGTGTCTCTGATGTTTGTGGTTCCATGTGCCCAATGTGAGACAGGGTCCATCATGTGCCTTGTGCATGCAATTGCATGCTGTGTTTGTGTAAGTAATGAACAAGACAGTTGCCAATACTGTGCACTTATTTCCAATCAATATAAGAAAAAGCTCCTAGTCGCTAATTCCAAAAAGACCACTCTTTCAGTCAAAGTTTATAGTAGAAAACTTAAAAGTCTTTTATTTTAATAATTAATTTTTATTAATTTAGTTTGTTTTTTGTATTTCAGAGAAGAGATTTTTTACATATATATATATACATATTTACAACATCAAACAATCAACATAATTAGGACATGGAGGAGTGAAACTTTTGAAGGGCAAGGGAAGTATATGTGGGAGTGGTTTGTGTAAACACTAAAGACACAAATGGACACAAGACACGTGTACACAAGACAGGGGATGTACATCAAACATTTCTGGGGCGCGGTGATAGTTGGTGGTACAGTTTTTTCAAAAGATTCAAAGAACTGAGTTGCTGTATTTAGAAACGGAGCTAGATCCTATTCCTATTTACAATCATAGGAGTGGTATCATACAGTAAATGAGCTCCAAACATCAAAACAGTAACTGAGACCAAACAATGTTTCAAAATATTTTTCTGTCACTATTATTAATGCAAAACTTGGTCTAAAGCCATAAACTTGGCACCACACACAACTACCGCCTCGGTCGACGCGTTTCGAATCCTTAATAAGTCTAAAGGATTCTCTTCAGGACCACACACAATTAATCTGGAAAACACAATAAGTGAAAAGATTCTGTCAGTCAAATCATAAAGGAGAGGCTCTCAACTTTCATTCAGCCACCACATACTCTCAGTAAGCTTACCTGTCTCAGAATTTCGATGGAGTTTAAAAGTTGTAGTAAGCTACAAAGGAGTGAAAAAAAAAATGAATCAGAACGGGGCTGCTAAACAATCGTACTACATCAGTAGTACATGAGTTTGCGAAAGGATCTCCACCTATAGTTGGACACGATATTGCCACCTGCTAGTGAGTACTTTAGACCCCCCAAAAACTGATGTAGTACGATTGTTTAGCAGCCCCGTTCTGATTCATTTTTTTCCAATCCTTTGTAGCTTACTACAACTTTTAAACTCCATCGAAATTCTGCGACAGGTAAGCTTACTGAGAGTATGTGGTGGCTGAATGAAAGTTGAGAGCCTCTCCTTTATGATTTGACTGACAGAATCTTTTCACTTATTGTGTTTTCCAGATTAATTGTGTGTGGTCCTGAAGAGAATCCTTTAGACTTATTAAGGATTCGAAACGCGTCGACCGAGGCGGTAGTTGTGTGTGGTGCCAAGTTTATGGCTTTAGACCAAGTTTTGTATTAATAATAGTGACAGAAAAATATTTTGAAACATTGTTTGGTCTCAGTTACTGTTTTGATGTTTGGAGCTTATTTACTGTATGATACCACTCCTATGATTGTAAATAGGAATAGGATCTAGCTCCGTTTCTAAATACAGCAACTCAGTTCTTTGAATCTTTTGAAAAAACTGTACCACCAACTATCACCGCGCCCCAGAAATGTTTGATGTACATCCCCTGTCTTGTGTACACGTGTCTTGTGTCCATTTGTGTCTTTAGTGTTTACACAAACCACTCCCACATACACTTCCCTTGCCCTTCAAAAGTTTCACTCCTCCATGTCCTAATTATGTTGATTGCTTGATGTTGTGAATATGTATATATATATGTAAAAAATCTCTTCTCTGAAATACAAAAAACAAACTAAATTAATAAAAATTAATAATTAAAATAAAAGACTTCTAAGTTTTCTACTATAAACTTTGACTGAAAGAGTGGTCTTTTTGGAATTAGCGACTAGGAGCTTTTTCTTATATTGATTGGAAATTAGTGCACAGTATTGGCAACTGTCTTGTTCATTACTAAGTGGCGCAGCCTTACTGTGCTTATCGCCAGACCCGTTCAGTTTCGTGGTTTGTATTGCGGGCGCCGGCCCGCGAGGTTCTCTGAGAGACATTCAAGGTAGTCTCTGTTTTTGAATCCGTTAGTGTCCACGGGGTGTGGACAGTGGTAATCTTCCACTTTGTCACTCTTCTTCCCCTTTATTATTTATATCTGCACTATATTATTTTGATCTTTTCACTTTGAGTACGGATGTATGTAAGTGTGTAGTTTGAAAAGGATTTTTTAAAAAACCTCACCAAATGATCTAAGTTCAAGATAATGTCAGAGGAACAAACATTCGCATATAGCGAAGATCATATAAAAAACCTACTGAGAGACCCTCCTTCGTTTAGCTCAGCTACGCTCAGTAACTCTGCTCAGGTAAATAATGAATCAGACAAATTAGTCCGATTGAAAAAGAAACAGATACGGACAGATTTACATGGCCACTACTTACTCCAACATCTTAGGTCAGGCACCATACCATCTGGATTGATTGTCAAAAACATACCGGTGATATTTACAGAAGACAGTGTTTATAAAAAAGTTTTCAGTTTTATAGAGACTAAATGTAGTCGAGACCTCATGGTCTTAACTATAGAAACAGCTCAACGTCTATCTAAAACCCAACTGGAAGAAATTGAGAAATTAGAGGCGGAAATAAAAGTAAACCCCCTAATCCAAGATTCAAAGATCCTGCTTGATAAAGTAGAGAAAGAGATACTTGAGTTCAAGGATTACACTGTTCAACAAAAAGATAATAACTTTGAGAGAGATAAACGCAACTTCACCTTCGAGAGAGCTTATCCTTACCTTCAACAGGAATTCTATACTAGACCTGTAGCTAGACGGTTTTTATCTGATAATCAAGGTAGATCTCGGACCAAATACCTCACTTTCTCCGACACTTCATCTTCAGGAGGAAGTGAATCTGAACAAGGGCCCTCCCGCCCCCAGTTCAACCAAAGAGGCGGTTTCCAAAGAAATTACCAGCAACAATATCAAGCTAATTATCAACCAAACTATCAAAACCAACAACAACAACCTTTTTTAGGACAGGGCCAGCAAAAGCCCCGAGGAAAAACAAGATTCAACCAACCATGGGAGATGTCAACAAGGAGACACAACTACAAGAATTAGTGACACACGAAAAGTCTCCAATTTATAATCTCTCGAAAAAAGCCCTGACTTCAGCAGAAATCAGTGTCCTAGAAAAGGGATTATCGTTTGTACCAGCTAAATTCACGGACTTCGTTCGATTGAAATTGGAATTTATAGAATTTTGTCGTAAAATCCGTTTGGTTACATTTTTTGCTGATAAGGAAACACAACCTCAATTCGAAACAACTGGATTTACGAAAAAATCTAACTTTTGCCCGCCGGCGAATAAAATACCTAAAGAGGTTATCTACTTTGAGAAGACCATCCTTTCTGCTTTGGCAGTTCAAGAAAAGAAAAAGAATGGATATACTAAACCTAATCTCTCCCAAGAACAGAAATTGGCGTTGCAATCAATCAAACAAGATGAAAATATCATCATTAAGCAAGCCGATAAAGGCGGATCAATTGTGGTCTGGGGAACAGATGATTACATTCTTGAAGCCACTAAACAACTTTCAGACCCAAAATGCTACCGTAAAATTAATATGGACCCCACCGCCGATTTACAGAAAGAACTCGGCGCGATTCTTCATAATGGACATGAACAGGGATTCCTCGGTAAAAATGAGTATAACTTTTTAATGAATAAACACCCACAAATCCCATTGTTTTACGTACTTCCGAAAGTACATAAAAATGAAACAACACCACCGGGACGACCCATAATTTCTGGATGTGACTCTTTATTCAAACCAGTCTCGAAATTCATAGATTTCTTCTTAAAACCATTCACACAGACGGTAAAATCTTTCCTCTTGGACACCACGGACTTTTTGACAAAACTGGATCAATTACCATTCACAGAGAAACACGACCTCTTAGTGAGCATGGACATCGTATCACTGTATACCCAGATCCCCCAAGACCAAGCATTGGAGGTACTTGAAATCTTCCTGAATAGACGTGAGAGTCCATCTAAAATTCCCACAGAATTTATTCTGAAACTGGCCAAACTTGCACTGACAAAAAACTATTTCAAGTTTGGTGAAGATTGCTACTTCCAGATAAAGAGGGTCGCTATGGGCTGTCCTTTTGCCCCAGAATTAGCGATCCTTTTTATGAGTCAATATGAAGATACCTTTATTCACAATGGCAACCCATTCCACCAATAGATTGGTGGATGGGTGCGATATATAGACGATGTCTTTTTCACCTGGTCGGGGACCTCAGAACAACTAAATCAGTTCCACGATTGGATCAATAACAGGACAGAGGACATTAAATTCACTCTCCAGACCTCTGAGACAAGAATGTCTTTTTTAGATGTAGAAGTCTACTGTTCAAATGGACAACTGGCCACTACTCTATTTAAAAAGAAGACTGACCGTAATAAGGCATTGGACTTCTCAAGCAGTCACCCAAGGAGTTTAAAACAAAATTTACCAATAGGGCAGTTTCTGCGCATCCGCAGAAACTGTACCTTTAAAGATGAATTTATGGGCCATGCTAATGTCCTAAAAGAGAAACTCCTAGCTCGTGGCTACCCAGCCAAACTCCTCAAACAAGCAATCAAGAGAGCTTGGTGGACACCTCGTGAAGAATTACTGGTCAAAAAACAAAAAACCCACCAACAACGAACTGTTTGTGTATCCACATATTGCCCTTCATCCAACATCCTTAAAAAATTGATCCATCAGAACTGGCATCTGGTCAAGGACCTTGACACCCAATTGACAGATGTCCCGCTTTTTGCGTACAAAAAGGATAAAAGTATTGCAAACCATATCGTCCGAGCAGCCATCCCTAAGCCAAAAATTCTGACACTACGCGACTATCTGAGCCTGCCACCCATAACTGGCCACCACAAATGCGGGACATGCCTTTGCTGCTCGTCGACCATTGAAGGAAATCTTTTCCAACATGCAGGGATATCTTGGAAGCATGATCAGTTTACCAACTGTAAAACAAAAAATGTGGTCTATGGCCTACTTTGTCCGTGCGACAAACTATATATAGGCAAGACAACTCAAGAAGTGAGACAAAGAATGTCCCAACACAAGTCCAGAATTAAGAAAAAAGTTCTTACAGCTCCATTGGTACAACATTGGATAGATAAAGCACATGGCGAACAAGAGTTTAAATGGACAATAATCTCTAAAATTGACATTGACCCAAGAGGTGGAGACGTAGAGGCTAGGTTGCGACAACGGGAGGCAATGTTGATCCTGAAATTTAATACTACAATACAAGGTCTTAATGAAATGTCTGAATTGTATAACTTGTAAGGACTCCTACAACAACACCTTTGAGCAAACGTGCGAAACCATCATGCTTGTTATTCATCAACTCAATAGTTATTCGCAGTTCCATCATATACTTTGGAAATCCAGTCCCAGGAGTTACACCACTGCTTTACCAAACCTGACGACATCTGATTATACAATCCAATAATCTGAGAGGCGGCTCAGATTTGGACTGAAGGATTTGGAACACAAGAACGTTAGCAACACAATCTAGTAATATTAAGTGGCCCAGCTTAACAGGTTATTTACACAGGTCATCGCGTTGAACATAAAGTCAAACTACAATACCCATGATTCATACGTGAACCGACCCGGAAACACCATGCATTGAAATAAGGCTGACCCGGAACTAACTTTCATCGCGTAAACACACGATGGCGAGTTAATCTGGAGGAGATGGACGCCTGATCCCAGGTAAGGACAAATTGCTCGGCTCAGCCTCGCACTGCGAACTCCTTAGAGCCTGTAGCCCGCGGTTAAAATAAAAAATATCGTTTAACATAGCCACAACTTGGGAACGTTCGCCCGCGCCTTTACTAATGGCCATGCCATGATTGCATTAAGATATGTAGACCTGCCCGCGGTTAAGTATGTTTTAAAAGAGCCACAACTTGAGAACGTTCGCCCGCGTCTTTTCTATTGGCCATGCTGAACTCCTATAAAAGTTACCACCATTGCATTACGATATGCAAACTTAACAGCCCTTCCTCATTGTATTCCCCAGAATTAATCTCGAGGCAAAACAACTCGAACTGACTGAGCGTTGAAGCGTGTTGGATCTTCCCACTGAGTTTGCGAAAGGATCTCCACCTATAGTTGGACACGATATTGCCACCTGCTAGTGAGTACTTTAGACACCCCAAAAACTGATGTAGTACGATTGTTTAGCAGCCTCGTTCTGATTCAATATTTTTCAATCCTTTGTAGCTTACTACAACTTTCAAACTCCATCGAAATTCTGCGACAGGTAAGCTTACTGAGAGTATGTGGTGGCTGAATGAAAGTTGAGAGCCTCTCCTTTATGATTTGACTGTCAGAATCTTTTCACTTATTGTGTTTTCCAGAATAATTGTGTGTGGTCCTGAAGAGAATCCTTTAGACTTATTAAGGATTCGAAACGCGTCGACCGAGGCGGTAGTTGTGTGTGGTGCCAAGTTTATGGCTTTAGACCAAGTTTTGTATTAATAATAGTGACAGAAAAATATTTTGAAACATTGTTTGGTCTCAGTTACTGTTTTGATGTTTGGAGCTCATTTACTGTATGATACCACTCCTATGATTGTAAATAGGAATAGGATCTAGCTCCGTTTCTAAATACAGCAACTCAGTTCTTTGAATCTTTTGAAAAAACTGTACCACCAACTATCACCGCGCCCCAGAAATGTTTGATGTACATCCCCTGTCTTGTGTACACGTGTCTTGTGTCCATTTGTGTCTTTAGTGTTTACACAAACCACTCCCACATATACTTCCCTTGCCCTTCAAAAGTTTCACTCCTCCATGTCCTAATTATGTTGATTGTTTGATGTTGTGAATATGTATATATATATGTAAAAAATCTCTTCTCTGAAATACAAAAAACAAACTAAATTAATAAAAATTAATAATTAAAATAAAAGACTTCTAAGTTTTCTACTATAAACTTTGACTGAAAGAGTGGTCTTTTTGGAATTAGCGACTAGGAGCTTTTTCTTATATTGATTGGAAATTAGTGCACAGTATTGGCAACTGTCTTGTTCATTACTAAGTGGCGCAGCCTTACTGTGCTTATCGCCAGACCCGTTCAGTTTCGTGGTTTGTGTAAGTGGCATCCATGTATGGCCTGCAGGGACCACAGGGGCCACTAACTGTGTGACTTGTCATTATTGGTTGTGTGATGTCAATGATACAGCATGTCATTCCAGTGCACATATGGCAATACAGGGACCATGGCTATTTCCTTGACATGGAGTTGTGATGCCTGTGAAACATCAGTCCTCCCTTGTCACTGTGTTGTGTCTTTTGAATGTGACAGCAGTCTATGGGTACTGTGCCACAGCCCAATGATTTGCCATTGCACCCCGAGGAACTCATGTACACATGTGTGATTTATATGTGAGATGATGGGCATGAAGGTGACATATGTGTCCATAACCAACCGCACACACCTTAGTTAATTGGGAATAGCTATGATGTAAAATGTGATTTTTTGAAAGGTGAGTGCCACATGGGTAGCTGAATATATGCTCATCTCTGTACTGCAGGGCCCCAGCAGTCCATAGACTGTTCCCTGACCTCGAGACCATGGTGGAGCGTGACAGCATCCGACGCTACCGCTTCACCAGGAGGATGATCAATGAGTTGGCGGACCAGTTGGCACCAAATCTGCTACCTGGCCGCACATACCCGACAGCACTGACACCAAAGGTGAAGGTGATGGCAACCTTGCACTTCTTTGCCACTGGTACCTTCCAACACACTGTGGCTAGTGTTGGTGGTATATCACAAACTATGTTCAGCCTTGAGCTACAAGATGTCTTGGAGGGGATGTTGACTCACCTGAACTCCTACATCAAGTTTCCTACACCGGGTGAACTTGCAGAGATCAAAGATGCCTTCTATGTACTGGGGAGGAGGCTAAGCGTGATTGGCTCAATCAATGGCACACATGTGGCCCTGATACCACCACAGGCACAGGAACAGACATACCGCAACCGCAAACATTATCACTCAATCAATGCTCTTGTGGTATGCCTGGAGGACATGGTGATTAAACATGTGTGTGTACGTTTCCCTGGTTTGGCCCACAATGCCTACATCTTGAGGAGGAGTCGCATACCAATGATGATGTCACAGGTGCCAAACCAGAGTGCCTGGCTTGTTGGTGTGTACTGTTTACCATTGTATGTGTTTTGCAATGTTGTCTCCCACCCCTTACAATACTCAACTAATGTGTGATTCTTTTTATGTAGGTGACTCTGGATACCCCAACATGCCATGGTTGCTGACACCCCTGAGGAGCCCTGTGACAGCATCCCAGATGCACTACAATCAGGCACATGGCAGAACCAAGCGAGTCATCGAGCGTACCGTTGGTCTCCTGAAAAGCCGCTTCCACTGCCTGGACACGACCGGAGGGGCCCTCCCATATGATCCTGCAAAGGTGTGTAAAATCATCATCGTCTGCTGCATGCTCCACAACAAGGCAGTACGGAGGGAGGTCCCTCTCATCCATGGCGACGACGACCAACATCCACCACCTGTGGAGATCCTGGTCTGGGCCACAAGGCTAATGATGAGGATAATGAGGGTGATTCTGCAAACAGCTCATCAACAACTTCTTCAGCTGAAGGTGAGTTCACAGGGTTGTCATGTCAATGTCCTGAGTGAGCCTGTGATGTGTTTGTGCGGCTCAGTTGCTGTTAGAGTGTGTCTGTGTGGTATTTGACTCAAAGCATGCAGTGTTGTGTCCTGTCAGATGGTCTGTAGTCCACAATTCGGTTGAGATGCTAATTTGGTAGTGTGTAGGTTTCTTGAGACATGTTTATTGCATTTCGATCCTGTTCTGGTGTGCTTCTAACTATGTCTCATTTCTGTACTTCCCAAGGTACTTTGCCAGTTGCTGGGGCAAGTCTGATACCGACATCCAGAATCCACCCTTAACGTGCCATTTGTCGACACTTGGTGACCATGTGCCCACTGTAATGTGGATTCACCTTGATAATGTTGTTGTTTTAAACTTGTTTCTGATTTGTAATGAACCTGTGTGTTGCCTGTCTTCACATATCTGACTGACATTTGGTTACCTCACCTGTGGGACTGTTGGCTGTGACTGTGGAAAGGAGTGGTGTCTGTGTATTCCACCGTATATCTTGCAACCATCTTTGTAGGCAATGTGTCACAGGCCCATGGTAAGTATGTGTTGTGGAGCCCAATTGGTGTGTCTCCCTCAAAGGTGTCACATCAGCACGAGTCACATAACGGTAATGACATTGCTGTAGTAGTCGGCATACACTGTGCGCCTCAGCATTTCTTTATCTCCTTGACACGTACCACGTTGGAATCACAACATAGGAAAGTATAGTGTAATAGTGATTTTATTTACATACAAGTGTTGAGATAGTGCTGTACATGATGTTTAGATTCCGAAGTTCACACATGAGTTTGAAGTATTGGTAGATGAAATGTCCAGAGTGCATTCCACATTAATATTCTACATTGGTATAACATGGACCCTCCGTGTAATGTTGGGGACTTGTGTCATGTGCAACAAGGTGAACGCTTTGTACACAAAAACCAACATCCAAAACAGGTTCTGGGTTCCTGGGGGATGTGCAGGGACAACTGTGGCTCACTTGTCCTTCTTCCAATGACCCCTCCTCTTCTTCAGGGGGGGATCCTCAGGAGCAGGCACTGAGGGTGAATCGGGCTCTCCACCAGATTCATCCTCCCTCCCTGTGGCATTTGCAGATGTTGTTGCAAGAGATGTTGTGGGCACACAGGGACGTGTGGACATATTTGTGCTGATCTGGAGGAGACAGGTCAATATGTCCATATGCACCGCAGTAAGTTTATCCCACTTGACCTCCATGCGGACATGATGGGCAGCCTGCTACTGTTGCATGTCCTTGAGAACCCCAACTACCTGGCTGAATCCTCCGGTGCTATCCTGGTACGCATCTATGATGTGTCCAAGTTGGGGGTCATCAGGCAGTCCAGGCCCCTCTGCAGACCGTGACCTCTGCCTAACACCACTCCCACCACCCCTAGACACACAGGCTGTACCTGTGGTGGCAGGCGCAATTGACCCGGGCCCCCTTGGCTGTTGCCACTGGTGTCATTGTTGGTAACATCCTCGGTGGCTGGGGCCCCTGTGCTGTTTGAACTTGGTCTCAAAGGTCTGTCCATGTTGGTGGGGGTGTTAAGTCTGTGGCCAGATGGTATTGACATGGATGCAGGGGGTGTAGGTGTTTGTGATTGTGGGGCTGCCTGATGACTCACACCGAAGGTGCCAGGTTGATCGTCGTCATCCAAAGGGGACAGAGCCAGATCGACATCAGAGAGCTCATCCTCCACCAGAGTCTGGGTCAGGGACTCATCTTTACTTGCTGCTGAATCCCCAGTGGCACCTGTGTTTGGAAGAGACAGACATTATAATTTGTGTTACTGCAGACATAAATAGTTGGCCTATGTATATTGCAACAGTGAGGGGGGAGAGGTACTGATACATTCATCTTGCAATGGGTAGTACTAACAATGAAGGAGGGGGCAGTGGATAACTCATCCTGTGCAGCCATGATATGTACATGATTTCATTCCTTAGTAAATTCCCACCTATACGTATACAGGAATGGGGCCGTGCTACTTGGATTGCCGCCTCAGTATACTGTAGCTACATTTACCTTGGTTCACCTTTAATGCAAATATGATGTGCCTCCACCTGGAGGTAGACTGGCTGCTTTCCCAGTAGTGTCCAGAGGAGATATTAGGACTAGGATCACATGGGGCTGCTACATGTTGACCAACAGTGACCAACCCTGGTGCGGTGGATCAGTAGCAGGATCCACACACAACACCGTTGTTTGTAGCTTCATACACTACAATGTTAAACATTTTTCCTTTGCCTTTGGGTGTTGTGTGTGTTTTTGACTCACAGCACTTGAGCAAAAACACACACTCCCAGTTTTCTCCTCTGGGCACTACTGGGGAACCAGCCAAGTTACCTCCAGGTGGAGCCACAGCATATTTTCAACAAGGGGGAGCCAATGATGCTGCTGCTACAGTACACTAATGCTGAAAAACATGATGTCTTCAACTACGCATGTGTGCATATGTGTGGCTTTCAATGGAGGCAACACAATCAGTTATGAACCAGGTTGCATAGGAGTAGTAGACCATTAACCCCTCCTTGATCTTTATAACAATGTTTGATATACATGACATTTGCAACGTGACGTCAGGATGCATGCCTGTACACTGCAGTGTCTTCAGTTGTCGCAGACAGAGTTTGATGTTGTGGTAGCACATTGTCCTGCCAACATTGAGCCTTCCAATGTGCATGTTGATGTGTGCAAATACCCAGCTCATGTATGGATTTCCCTTTACATGGTCATTGTTACTCAAGGGCCATCAGGTGCAGTCACTGGAGTGTGATCCCTGTTAACATTTGACTCTGCTTCCCTGTG
This sequence comes from Lissotriton vulgaris, assembly GCF_964263255.1. NCBI lineage: Eukaryota > Metazoa > Chordata > Amphibia > Caudata > Salamandridae > Lissotriton > Lissotriton vulgaris. The sequence goes on along the minus strand of NC_141699.1, from coordinate 320,551,371 downwards.
AGGGTGTGTGCCTGTGCTGACAATATGGCTGACAGTGGAGTCCTGGACTTTGTTGGTGGCCAAATCCCAGTGGAGATTTGTACTCCCCACAACAGTGCCCAGTCCAAGAGTTCTTGTCAGTCATCCCCCCCCCCACCTCTGAGGTGAGCATGGTTCAGTGTGAGCTTGCTGGGCCATTTAGTTGGGTGGGTATTGTGAGTGACTGCAAATCCCAACATGCTCTTGGCTACCCCCCTTCCCACCATGCCCTCACTTCCCTCCTTCTGTCTCTGCTTCCCTGTGAGGGTGTGTGCCTGTGATGACAAGATGGCTGACAGTGGAGTTCTGTTGTTTGGTGGTGGCCAATTCCCAGCAGGGCCTTGTGCTGCCCCCTACAGAGCCCACTCCCAGAGAACTTGCCAGCCCATTTCCAGCCCCTGTGAGGTGAGCATTGTTCAGAGAGGTGTTGATGGTGCAATTGTGAGGGGGTGCATTATCTGTGACAACAACACCATCATGCTTTGGTATACACTCACTTCACAAGCATACCCAGTATTCCTTCCTGTCAGTCAGCTTCAGTGTGAGCTATTGGTTGTGGTGACAGGGATGTCTGACAGTGTTTACTCAGATTATTGCCACTGCCTTGCCCTATTTGTTGGTAGGTTTGTACATGTGATGACACAGTTACAATTCACTATGATGTGGCCATTATTGTGTTTGTCTGACTAGCATAGACTTATTGGGCTGATTGACTCTTGTTTCCTATGCCTTTGCTATCACTGTATGGTTTCACAGTCCCCTTAACGTTGCTCTGTGTGTATTTCGACACAATATTGGGCTTATTGGTTGTGTACTCACCAGGCTCTGGCATGTCAGGTAGGCCATGGATGCCCTATAGTGGTAGGAAGTCCCTCACCTTCTCCTCCCAGGACTTGAAGTAAACTGGTTTGGCAGGAGGGCCACTGCCAATGACCTGGCTCAAGGTGTGTTCCTTCTGGAGGAGCTTCTTGACCCTCCTGCCCACGTCATACCACCTGTTCTGGATGTTGGTCTTCGTGCGATACGCTGGTGCTTGTGCGTTCACCTTGTCCACGATTCTGTCCCACATCTTGGTTTTCTGTGACATGGGGGTCCTTTGTACCAATGTGCCAAACAAATGTGGCTCCATTCTGAGGACCTCATCTACCAATATTTCTAACTGTGTCTCTGTGAACGGTGGATTTTTCTTAAGGGGCATATTGATGGGTGGTGTTGAGGAGTGATGTGGGTGGGTGGGTGGATTACAAGTGTGGGTGGGTGGATGGGTGTCTGTTTGTGTAGGTGTTTGTGTGAGAGCTTTTGGAGGGGTGCTGATGGTGTGTAGGTTGTGTGATGGGTGAGTTGTCTGTGGTTGGTGTCTCAAGTTGTTCTGTGCTGGCTGCTCTGTTGTATTTGCAAAGGATCATAATAATAATAATAATAATAATAATCCTGTATTTGTAAAGCGCACAGCTACCCGTTGTAGGTTTCCCGGCACTGGGGGCCGTTGGGAAGATTAAGCAAGCTATTGCCCAGAGTCACATGGTGCTGGGCAGACCCCTGCCGCCGTTGCCGGGGATCGAACCGTGATCCCCAGCATCCGGCATCAATAGCCCTGGCCCTGGCTGCTGCGCCACACCTCTTCCATGGTAGTGTATTTTTGCCTCTTTATAGGTGGAGTTGTGAGTGTGTCTTTGTGTTCTTTATGTGTATTTATTGACTTTGTCATGGCTTGACTGGTCCTTTTTTTGTGTTTTTGGCATTGTTTTTGGTGGGCATGTTGGAGACTTTCTTCTGACCAAGTCGGACGCTCATGTTGGCTTGTGCGGGCTGCTCCGTGTCTTTCACGCTGATTGTGTTCTGTGTTGCATGCAATTCTATCGCTGTGGTCTCTCTCGCTTCAGGTACATTTTCGTCCAAGGTGAGTCGTGCGGCTTGGGCTCTGTGCGATTCGGTTGGATTTCATTCATTTGGCAATGTACTGTGTGGCTCAGACGTTACGTGTACGTATTGGTCCAGTTCATTACGGGTGCGGTTCGGTCGGTGTGGCTTGTGTCCATTTTCCTGTCGGGTGGCTGAATTTTGTATGGCTCGGTCATACGGCTTGGTTTCCATATGGCTCGGTCGTAAATAACGGGCTTTACATCTTACTGCGCGGCTTGTACGGTGCATGTAGGTGTCAGTCGGACTCCGGTCCCGGTACAAGTCGCGCAGGCCGATTTCCGACCTGAATAGAAATCGGCCCCTAAATGTACAACTTAACCTATAAAGAAAGTAAGGTCTGATTGTGTTACATGTATAAAATAGGAAAGCCTAACTAATACATGCATTTTTCTTTACAGCTTTGACAAACTGCATCTACACAAAACATCCACCTATTTAAATTCATTTACTACAAAAAGTAAGTATAGTTTCAGTACTGAATAAAAAAAATACAAAGATATTAAAACATATCTCAAATGTAATGAACATAAACATATTTCTTCTTCATCTGCAGAAAATCAAACAGTGACTTAAAAACAAGCAGCAAATAAACTGATCAACAAAACACAAGCAATACTAATGTAAGTAATTTTTTATAAGTTGTTAATAAAACTAGCAGATTTATCATTCACAATAGCATACTTACTAAACTCATCAGTATATATCTTCACAGACATACCCCAGAAATGGCAGGAGGAACGAAGTTTATAACATCTCAAAGGGAAAACAAATGCTTTGCTACAAGGGTGACACTTACACCCAAGAAAAAGTAATAGAAACTAAAACACATTGGAAATGTAGCACATGTTATTCCAATGCCTGCTATGGGAGAGCTACAACAATAGACAGCAATGGTGTGAATGTTAGAGAGCACAACCATCTGCCCAATGTGCCTGAATTAGAAGAGGGAGAAGCCTTGGGCACAATAAGAGAAACAAGCACGGCTCCCAAGAGACAATTACTCAAGTTCTGAAAAATGTTTTTAACCAAAGTACCTGAACATGTCACAGGACAACCACCTTATATCCCCAACATAAAAAGATTAATAGCAAAAACGAAGAGAGCTTCAGACCCAACGCCATCTATCCCCAAAACTTTTGAAGAACTCCAAATACTCCGAGAATACACCATCACCTACAAAGAAGACAAATTCTTACTGCATGACAACAAAAGTCAAGATAAAATAATTGTTATTTTTGCAACTAATAGTAACTTACAAAATCTTAAAAACTGCGAAACATGGATGATGGATGGAACTTTTAAAGTTTGTCCAAAACCCTTTTATCAGCTTAATACTATTCATGGTGAATTTGAAGAGACAAATATCCCATTTCTTTACGCATCGCTGCCTAATAAACATAGCACCACCTACATAGAATTACTAACAACAATAAAAGAATAAACAGAAAATTATTATCCCCAAAGAATAATAGATTTTGAACATGCAATGATTCTAGCAATACTCAAACTGCACCCACGCACTGCATTAAAAGGATGCTACTACCATTTTAACCAAACAATATGAAGGGACATACAAAAATCTACTTTAAGCATAGATTACTCAATTAATAGCAACTTTGCCTATCAAATAATATAATTAATAGCCCTATCATACGTACCAACAACTGAAGTGGCTAATCATTACAACTTGCTAATATACAGTCTCTTCTACCGTACCAAAGAAAGTAAATTAAGTCCCTTCCTGGACTACTTTGAGGACACCTGGGTAGGGAGATTACATCAGTCATGGCATCGTAAACAACCCAAATATAAAATACCCTGGTGGAATGTCTGTGCCCCAGTACTATAGCTCAAAAAGCCAAAACAAATAACGTGGTAGAAGGATAGCATAATGCCTTCCAGGCCACAATAGGTAGAGGACAACCCACATTCCACAAACTTATACACACTATTAAAACGGAACAAAGCTACCAAGAGATCAGACTAGAACGATCTCTTATCAAAATAGGACCTAAACTTAGCAAGCAAACCAAAAGTATGTACGAATACCTCCAACATAAAACTAGGATGTATCCAAATACCCAAGGCCTAGAATATCTAGACATGATGGCAAAATCAATTCTTTAAGCTAAATCAAATAGCAAACATTATAAACATAACAACAAAGTATTTATCTTTGTTATTTAATTAAATGATGTCATACAATTCTAAATATAACTCAAACTTATATGACATAATATATAAAATAAAAAAAAGTATAAAAAAATATACATTTCCCACCCTCAATAATAAAAAAATTATTACTTACAGTTGTGAAGCTGTAGAATATCCTCAAAATCGATAAAATCCACAACAAACCAAGCAAAAATTAATCCATTTGATAAGGAAACCCCCCAAAAACTGGAAAAATACAACTGTAGAAAAAATAATCCAACGGCGCAATCCATTCAATACCGAAACCCTCAAAAACACGAAAATGTTAAATAAAAAACACTCCAACAACCCGATACAAAAGGAAATGTATGGCAACTTGTTATCAAAGAAGAAACAACAGTGTCCTTTATTTTGAAAAACAAATGGGTGAACAATTCCATCCATTCACCAAAGCCAAGACCCGTAAACAAAAGTAAACAACACCCACCCACAACATGTCTAAAAAAAAACAAAAAGCAATATCAACATAAAAATACATAAACACATATCGTAAACATATAAGTAAACTTAAATAGCATTGTAAATACATCCAACACTAAATAAAACAAATAAAACACTTGGGGGCCCAATAGGATGGCGGGCGGATTGCCCCCGCCAGGCTGGCTGTAGCCACCGCCAGCCTGGCGGGGGCAATCCGCCCGCCATCCGCACCTAAATTCCCCCCCCCACCATATTAGTACGGCGGGGGGGGGAGACCGCGGCGGACGGAAAGACCATCCACCACTTTTCCGCCCCAGTCGCCTTGCGGTTGGGGCGGAAAAGGATTAATATGGTGGCAGTGTCTATTAGACACCGCCAGCCATATTACAATGGGTTTAGTTAGATGCCTTTCCGTGGCGACATGCGGTCTTCGTTCTGGGGGGCCCCTGTGGGCCCCCAAAGTGAAGGAAAGCTGGGGGTGCTCACGGGGGTATCTATGGTACCCCCAGCATTTGCATACACGAAACAGAAGGTACCACTAGGTGCCTGCTACTTTGTGTATGCAAATGCATACATGCATTTTTAGCATTGTGGCGGGCAGTGCAGAGAGCACCGCCCGCCACAATGTTAAAAATGAGGGATGCGCCCGCCACTGTGGAGGGCGCATCCTAATCCCCACCACGGGACCCCCGCCCTTATGGCGGGCGGTCCCAATCGCCGTGAAGATGGCGGGCGGGCAAAGCCCGCCCACCATCCTAATGACCTCCATAAACTACCAAAACAACACGTAACTATCCTAAAAACAAACAAAAAATGCGCCCTAAGAAATATATTTACACCACCACCATTTGCCCCTACCTTAAAACTAACATAAAAGTAAATAAAACTCAACTTACAGGAGTGGAGGAGAAGCAGCACCCAACCACGAGGTAAATCTGTCTTGGTTAATGACCTAAAAACGAAATTGATAAAAAAGTGAATAATAGGAAATAAAATGGCAGCATAATAAAAATAAAAATAGGACTAACTCCCCATTGAAATTAATGGAAAATGTTTAGACACATTTTTAAAAATGTTAAAAATGTTTAAAATCTATGTATAATTTTCCCCTCAATGTTTAAACATATGAAAATTAAAATATACATTGATGATTTTATCACCAAAAACTATAATATAATAAATATTGTATATTAAAAGATATGTTTATTAAATACACTGTTAATTTACAAATATAAGACAAATGTTTTAAAAAAATATATATTGCCCACATTATTTTTGTAATATATTGGAAATTATTTAACATATTTAATATTATTTTATAAAAATAATATTTAAAATGCTAACTAATAAAACATAATCTTATAAAATGTACAATGTAAGTTTTTAAAATAATAAAACTGTTATAGTTAATAATATTAACATTTAAATAAAAGTGTCTACAAATATTTTTCTGTTTGAAGTAAAAAATAAATTAACAAGCGATACAGTGTATTAAGTAAAAAATTATAATATTTTACTTTACCATTACATATTCATGCTACAAAAAATACACAATTGTTAAAAACTGTAACAGAAAAATATATATGTAATAAAATATGATTTGTTGAACATGTATAAATAAATATTACAATGTACAAATAAAAATTGAATGACATCAAAATGTCTATTTAAAAAAAGATATATTATAATAAATTTTAAAACCAAATAAAATGTAAAAATATTAATATAAATAGTATAACTATATCTTTCCATCCAACAAATATTAAAAATAAAACTAACATACATTCTGGATGATAAATCATAATATTTTACTATTCTAACTCCAAATACAACTAAAATCAGGGAAAGTGCTGGATTGTAAAGCATAATAATTTACTATTCTAACTCCAAATCAAACTAAACTCAGAGAAAGTGATGGATGGTAAACCATAACAATTTACTATTTTAACTCCAAATCCAACTAAACTCAGGGAAAGTGCTGGATTGTAAACCATAATAATGTACTATTCTAACTCCAAATGCAACTAAACTCACAGAAAGTGCTAGATGGTAAACCATAACAATGTACTATTCTAACTCCAAATGCAACTAAACTCAAGGAAAGTGCTGGATGGTAAACCATAATAATTCACTATTCTAACTCCAAATACAACTAAACTCAGAGAAAGTGCTGGATGGTAAACCATAATAATGTACTATTCTAACTCCAAATGCAACTAAACTCAGGTACATTTCAGGATGGTAAACCATAATAATTTACTTTTCTAAATCCAAATGCAACTACACTCAGGGAAGGTGCTGGATGGTAAACTGTAATAATTCACTATTCTAACTCGAAATCCAACTAAATTCAGGCAAAGTGCTGGATGGTAAACCATAACAATTTACTATTCAAACTCCAAATCCAACTAAACTCTGGGAAAGTGCTGGATAGTGAACCATAATAATTTACTATTCAAACTCCAAATAAAAAATAAAGTCAAAACAATAAATAATTAAACCCCCTTTTATCTTTACAGTAAAAAACATATATATCCTTAAAATAAAATGTCTTTATTAAATGTATTTTTTTTTCTAAATTTCTAAATTATTTTTTTAAATAATATCAAAATAAATATGTATTTATAATTATTAATACTTTATAAAATTTGGAAATATATTTAATACATTTTAAAAATATAACATTTTGTTAGAACATTTTATAGAATAAATGTTAAGTTCTAATTATTTTTTAAATGTTTTAAATGTTATGAAATTATTATTACAAAATATTATTTATCTAGATTTACAGTAATATTTTCATCACATTTTGTTACAATTTTGTAATTTTTTTACTTGTAACAAATATATTAGTTTAATATGATTCAAATATGATTAAAAAATATAAAATAACATTTTGTTAATATTTTATATTTTATACAATATTTGTAATATAAATTGAATATTAATTTTAGTACATAGTAATAGAATTTTGCAAATTATTACAAAATATATTAAATTAATAATTTCACATCAAATGCAATTTCAAATTTTTAAAAATATTTTCTTTCATATCAAAAAAATCAGTTTTCAAATTTTAAATGTTAAATTTTTACGATATTACTATTTCTAATTTAATACTCTTATATTTTTTAATTACCACCCACCTTTATCCCCTATAAATCCAACATTCCACTTCTAAAATATATACAAATTAAAAAAATATATTACATTGTAATCAATATTTTTAAATGACTACCAACCCTTATCTCCTAAACCCAACCTCCCGCTACTAAAATTTATATGAAAAATAGAAAAAAAATTATTTGAAAAGCAAATTCTTTAAACATTACAAATTTACAAAAACTAACATAAAGGGGCCGTTTCCCATTCAGTAAAATTCCTTCCAAATAGCCGTACGGAGCATATTTCCCATACGAATCGTACCTTTAAATGTCCCCGTACGTACGATGAAGTACGATTTGGACCCAAAGCAGATCTCCATAAGAATCGTACGAAAGACCATACGAATTAAAAATCCGTACGAATCGCATTCGGAACACGCAGTACGCAACGTTCATACAGTTCGAAGCAGCATTTTCCGACCCAGCAAGTACGATTCATCTCGTCAACACTCAGTACGGCTCTTTTTCTACGGGAGCTCAAAACGTCCGGAAAAGCAGATTTTGACTTGAACCGTGTAAGAAACCCCCCCGGGTACGGTGGGTACACCCCATGATTGCAGGAGTATGGTGCGTACACCCCATGATTGCAGGGGTATGGTGCGTACACCTCATGATTGCAGGGGTACGGTGCGTATGTGATTGTGTGGCTCTCCGTACGAATCGCTCATACGCAACGTTTTCCGTATGAATCGCGTTCTCATTCCCCGGTCCGGATCGTACTTGTTTGGCCGTACAGCATGTTTACGATTCATACGGTTCACTGTAAGGGTTTGTGTCACACGGATTTTCCCTTGCTTTTCGTATTGTTCGCAACGATTGGGTCGTATATTTTTCAAACGAATCGTACTACGCAATTCGGACGGAATTTTACGAGTCGTACGGAAAGGGCTACGGATTCGATTTGGTCGTACAATTGGTTTACAGAATTGGTATCACCCCCAAAATAACTATTAAAACACTAAAAAAGTAACATCAAAAACATAACATCGATATTACTTACATCGATTTTTTTTACAAATATATTTTTAACATCGCTATATAACATTTCAATATAACTACACAACAACAACAAAAATCAATATTTTTTACATTGATATTACTTACCTCGATATTTAACACCAATTATATTCTTACCTTGATATTAATGTATGAAGATATTTTCACGTCGATATTCCGTCCCTGCACCGACTCAACAAAGGATGTAACAACAATCAGAAATGTAGCTGTCCCTGCGTTAATATATGACGACAGCGTGGTGCTGCTGGCTAGAACTCCCCGAGCCCTTTGTAATCTGGTGGAATGTTTTGTACTATTTATGAAAACCCTAGATATGAAAATCAACTTTGAGAACTCTCATATTATGGCGCAGGGCTCGGGCAGGAAAAAATGTTGGTGATAAGCAGCTAAGCACAGTTACCAATGTTTGGTATTTAGGGCTGGCTTATGATACAAGCAATTCCTGGTAGATACAAGTAAACACTGCTTGATGAAAACCTGGGAGGACAGTGGGCTCTCTTTTTAATATAGCCAAGAGGGATGGTAGGTCTGCTATTTTCCCTTTCCTTAAAATGTATCAAATGCTATGTGCACCTACATCGACCTATGGAGCTAGGTTTTAGGGGTTCCACAATTCTGCCCTGTTTAAGTGGAAGAGAGCAGAATCTGCAGGAAATTGCAAAATCTCCCGACCTCAAGTTTTAATTTTATTCTGCATTCCAAATTGAATCTAGAGTATATATTAGATCACATTAAATTAGGTCCCCTTTTGTTATGGGTCTGTGTATGGAATAATAAGAAGGCTAGTTTTAATAAGGCAGTTATTAAAGACTGCCTGAGGTTTGACAGGGGCTCTGCTATAGCTTGGTTAAGATATGTTTGCAAAGCTTTTGGTGATATTGGCCAGAATTGTTTAGCGCTCCTGATCTGATCCCTAAAACTGCAAAAAAATTGGTTAAGCATAGATTTTCAGATCACGTTACTACGCTGAGGATTCAGGAGGCTGCCAGTAAGCATACTATCTGCCATTTCTACACTATGGGCACAGGGTCTGCCTGCCACCGTAATGGAAAATGGGACCGACTGCCAGAGGTGCGTCTGTCCCTGTCGCACTAGCGGGCGCATTCTTGCCTTTAACATTGCGACGGATGGTGCTGTAAACAGCACCCACTGCAATGTTAAAGGTGCATGTTATGCATTGCAGTGCACAACATGACTGCCACCTTGTGTATGGCAGTGCAGCCACCCACCCCCCACCCCAGGGGCCCCAATGGGCCCCCAAAGTCAATCTCTGCATGCCTTTCCATGGCAGAGTCTCCGCCATGGAAAGGCATGCCAACCGTACACATCATAATATGGATAGCCACCATGTTGTGGGCCTTTTCTGCTTTCGTGACGTTTGCCTGCCAGTTGAAAATTGGCGGACGGTCTTTCCGTCCGGCATGGTACTCAGCCATGGTATACGATGGGGGTAATTGGCGGTCAGGCGGTGTGTTATAGCATGCGGATCGCCACTGCCGATCTCCACGCCATCATAATGACCCCCCATGTTTGCACCATGTGACACTGCCTTGTATTTAACATTAGAGCTAGCCTGATGGGAACGGTCCCTTTTATTTAGATTTAGGTCAGCGATGGTCTGTCACCTCGCATGTTTTTATGAAACAGAGGGTATGTGATGTACAGTACTCCCACCCGTCCCTGTGATGACAAGTCGGAACATTCTTTATTGCACTATATATTTTTTGTGTGGATTTTATCGTAAATTCTTTCAATCATGTCTTAATCCTTTATTAATTAAGCTTGATTTCTGACAAAACAGGCTGAATTAAATTATATTCAATTGTTAAATAGTCCTGAAATTTGTTTTAATGCATGTTGCTTTCTCAAAATGGCCACCTGCACAAGAAAATCAATGGAGAGTAGATAAAAAGGTATTTTACCTGCTTTTATGAATTGTAGAGACTTTCTGACTTATTTATTGTACTACTATGAAATTGGATGTCTGTGACAATGATTTTATTTAATGTATTTTATTGTATTGTTTTATCTTGTGCTTTTATGGTATTTTCCTAAGATCAAATACAGATTAATTGAATTGAATACTTTACATAAAGAGATTTGTTAGCAAGGCTTGAACCACCCATTATTCTTTTACATGTATGGCTGCAAACAATACATCCTCACTTTTCAGGGTTCTAAAGAGTTCTGAAATGCAGAAGGTGAACAAGAGATTGGTGTGCTGCAGTACTTCTGACAGCCTCTCTGCCTACTCTTCCTCTGGATTTTTTTACCACGGGTTCCTGAATGACACCTTAGTTTACGTACTTGACATGTACCACCTGCTTTTCCCCTAAATGAGTATTTCAATCTTCTTCACTACTCCTTGATAGCACCTCATCAGTAGTGAATGTTTTTCCTTACTAGGTGTTCTCTCACTTCTCATTTCCCTAAATACAAAGCCATACGTTCCTTTTCAGTGGCATTGCAGGAGGTGGCAGTAATGCTCTTCCTGTTTCTGATGATCTCACTATACCTAGGTATTGCCTACCTAACCAAAGGCCCATACCTTTCTCATGATCTGTTAACAGCAGGAACTGCTGAGTGTCTGATGGATGAAAGAGAGAGCTTCTGAATAACAAAGGACTAGGGGGCATATTATCAAGGGGGTTTATCTCCGCTTTTTTGGCTTTAAAAGCCAAGAAAGCGGAGATAAAATGATCTCTCTATTACCTAGCTGTCGCTAACACCAGTTAGCGACAGCTAGTAGGAGGTAGCGCCCATCTTGGGTCCCACTTTGCATGTCAGAGAAATTTAGCACTAATGACATGCAAAGTGGGCGTGCCGAGATTTTAGCGACTGGAAACAGTCGCTAACATCGCTATCTCCTATTACCAACTTTTGGAGATATTCGCGCTAAGTGCGAATATCTCCAAAAGCTAACACCTGCCCTGAGCAGTTCTTAGCCATGTTATCCAATGGGAGGTGGATAACATGGCTAGGAGCATTAGCTCGGTAATGCTTGAATATCGCTGACTTTTCAGCGATATTCATGCATTGCTGCCGATTTTAATCGCATTTGCGATAAACCTTGTTAATACCAAGGTTTATCTGCGATAAAAATCGCCGCAAGTCGGCGATAAATTTTTGTCTCTAACCAAGCAATAGCGATAATTATCGCTATTGCTTGGTAATATGCCCCTAGGTGCTCCATCTTTATTTAGAGCCCTTGCAGGGCACTGCTGCTCTTTGTTTATTTTGGCTAAAAGACACACAATGCCCATTGTGGCAATTGACTACTACCATGACTCGGCTTTCAACAGGATTACTCTCAGTGCGCTGTGATTTGTATTTATGTTACTGTCTTTTATAGTTCAGAAGAGCACGAGAATAATAAACATACTGAGTCAAATTTTAATTATAGGACAATTTAGAGCAAATTTGTTTCCCTAAAATTCTTCAGCTAATCCATCTATTTTCTAATGTTGCTGATGTGCTTTTGAAGGTTTAAGGGCTCTTGCACAGGCGGCCCAAAGCATTTATCTCACACTATCCGAATCAGTCAAGGATCACCAACTAGCGCATACACAGTCCCTGAACGACTCCAGCTGTCTTCGAGCTGTAACAGCTCATTAGCCTCCATTTCTATTCACTTCGGCCATTTTCCAAGTCATGCCAAAGCAGGCAGAACTAGTGTGGTCTCCTGAGTAAGATTCCAGTTCCCTTTTGCAGCCACTGCATAATTGGTAGGTGCTATCAGCTTGTTAAAAACCTTCATCTACTGTGTTGCTGCACTGCGCCAATAAAAAAAACATAAATACAGCTTGTAATGTAAACAGTTGGAATTATTTCAATGTAATGCAAGGGTGTTTTGCAGTCTTTCATGATGCCTATTCTATTTTTTACATCATTGAAGCTGCAGGCTGCATGAATGATTAATAATGCACAATGCTACATCACTTTACATGCAGGCATTATACCTGATTAATAATGAACAACTGGATCTCCTCAGCATGCTATGGGAAGTGCAAATTGACCATATTTTATAAGCAGCCTTGTTTTCGTCTGATGATTCCCTGGATCAATGCCATAAATGGCATAAGTGAACAATATTGAACCATGGAATATTCCTAGTGTTTAACTTTTGAATATATTTACTCTTTGCCCCAGAGAATCCCATTTATTTCACAGACATGCAAAATCCCTAGCCTGTATTCTCGGACAGCTATGCATGTGCAGTGAAACAGATGCTGGAGATCCAACATGTTGTTAGAACTGTGCTGGAACCAGAATCCTCACAGACTGAATACTTACTCAATCATACAGGTTTATTGATATTAATGTAAATGTATTGGTACAATGATATAAAGTGAGAGAGCTTAGGGCCTAATTATGAGTTTGACAAAAACTCACAGTGTAGGTGTGGTAGCCGTCAGGGACCGCCGCACTGGTGCTCCAACCGCCATATTCCAACTACGCCTGTCGGACTGCCATAGGACCACTGCAACTGCTGGGGATCCTGTTGGTTGCGCAGCGGTATGAGCCAACAATATGCTTAACGGTGCTGCTGCGGCACTCCCAAGCATATTATGAGTCTCCTCACCGCCAATGGTCACAATGCAGTGCTCACGCCATGAAAATGCTGGTAAGGAAATTAAGGGGGGTCTACACAGACCCCTGTTGCCTCTGGGCATGGGTATTCATGCAGGGTAGGCACTTGGTGCGCCTCCCTGTGTGCATGCACCCCCGTTCCTGCACGGCCTAGGCTGTAGTGTCCGTGCTGGGTAGGTACAGGCTTTGGTGCTCTCATTGCAGTGCCTTATAATAGGCACTGGCTTGGGACCGCCATAGGACTGCCCACCAGACCACGAGGAAACTTGTAATCATATGGGCGGCCAGCTGTTGAGTTTAGAGATGTCTGATAAAGGAGCTGACATGGCGGCCCACACCACTAAACTCATAATCAGGTCCTTACTATTTTCATATAAAGGCCTGACAAGCATTTTATCATGTTGACCCCATTCTGGCATCACATCACACAATGTTGCACCCAGTTCAGCAGCGCACAAGGCTTCTGAGCCACAATTGGAAATGGTTGTGGCATGTGCTTCTGGAGTCCTGAGTTATCTAGCATTATAGCTCTGCAAACTGTGAAAAGAACACCCTTTGTACATTTTACTCTCAAATCAACTATAAGGGTAGCGAAGGCAAACAATTAAAGGCTTCTAAGTGAGGGGACAAACACTCAGAAAACAACAATCAATCAAGAAACACAGCAATTTCCTGCCCAGCCCACTTTGTATCTTTATAAAAAGAAATGTACTTTAATGTCTCTGCAAAATGTAATACTGCACACACTCATGGGGTTTAGTGAATACTTTGATGCTCCCACCTATGAGATATGGCAGAATGCCCCACCTAGATGGAAAAAAAGGCTTTAGGCAACAGCAGGCTTAGGTCTGAGTTCACTTAAAGAACCACCAAGTTAGGCAACCCATAGGGCAGTTAGTTTGATCTGGAGCAGAAAACGTATGTGGTACTGTTGGGATCTGTGGAATGTGCTGGGAGCTCGTGTGTGAGCTTGTGCTATGTGGGATTCCACTCTGGAATGGTCTGTTCCACTAGTGACAGGTGCTGCCTGGGAGTTGCCTTGACGGGACGCAATAAATGAAGTACTTCTTTTACTGGCGACAAGTTGTCCCGTCTTCGGCCTCCGCATCCTGCCGTGAACCTGCTGCCTGTTGGCCGATCCTGCATGGCTTCTTTCCACTGTTGCTGTGGCGTTCCATGCCTGGCTGTCATACCCCTTGTTATCTGTCATTATTGGAGATTCCTGTGGAGATTGCTGTCGCAATCCAGCTTTGATTCTCCTTATGCTGACAAATCTCGCCAATTTTAAGGTACTTTTTGTTGATTTGTAAATGGGAGCGCGCAATTGAAGAGAGCTTTCCATTGCTCCTCGTACCTCCCCTGTGATGTCGTCTTTGCTCGTGATGTACTGCATGTGACGTATATTCCATGGAATTCCCTGGCTGATTTGCCTGGCACTGCACCACGCAACATCGTCACATTGCGTGCAGCCATTTTGGGATTTCCGCTTCTCTCGTCGCAGTGCGTTGTCTTAACAACGCGTGTGTTGCCTTCTGTGAGATCATTAGCGTGAAGTTTCCAGTCATGCCTTCGCTAATAGGCATAGCTGTGGGTCTCACTTCCTTGTTAACTGTAATGTTCCTTCCTTCCCCCACAGGTACACGCTGAGCCAGAATGATGTAAATAACTCAGGTTTATTTGATCATATGAAGTGTTACAGAGCTAAGGGCGCCGAGCGTCTAACTGTCTCCAGCTCCGGTCGCCAACTGCCGTTTTCCTATGTTCGCGCCTTTCTCCTCACGTCTCTGCGCATGCGCGCCTATCCGCTCCAGTCTATGGCGTGACGCGTCATCGCGTATACGCGCATAGACTAGAGCGCATACCACATATCTCCCCCCTTTAATATAAACAAAGCTATAACATTCCCCCCAACAGGTTGAGTGTCCCCCAGCAGTGAGTATGAGTCTATGTGGGGCGCCTTGGGAGGCGGCACCAAGCTAGTGTCCATCCATCACAAAGTCTCTATAACGAGAGGGCACGATAACTGCCCTTCCGCTGCGGTTGTGTCTTACCGGCATGTTCTCTCCCACTTCTGTCTCTCCTTGGGACCTCCCAACTTCTCTCAAATCTGCTCTCTGCTCTGCATTCGCCGGTGTGCCACCTCCGTCGGTAGGCCTAGCTCCCGGGACATCCACTTCATTGTCCTCACCTACACCTTCTCCGTGGTCTTCTGTGCCGTGCTCTGATAGGGGTCTAGCTTCCTGGTAGTCCATGCGTCTCTCGCCCTCCTCAGCCTTGGGCCAGACTATTATTTTATTGACTCTGGCCATGCGGTCTTGTGACCAAACCTTTCCGTCACTGAGAAGAGCCGCCCTACCTCGTACCTCCTTAACTTGTAGGGGCTGGCTGAACTTACTTTCGCCTTTCTTTTGTAGGGTAGGTAGTTTGATCCTGACCCTCTCCCCTTCTTCCAGCGCCGTTTCCTTTGTGCTGCGTCGCTTGTCATAGTGTGCTGCGTAGATCTTCTGGGCCTTCTCCAGATTGTGCTGCACCACCGCTGGGGACCACTTGCTTGTGATGGTCTTCTCCCTCCACGCTACGTTGTCCCGGGTGAAGGGATGCCGTCCCCTTAGCACTTGGAACGGACTATACCCCACTACGGAGGGCGTGATCCGGTAGGCCCATAGCATGCTCATTACTTCCACTTCCCAGTCCTTTCCTTGTGATATGGCTGCCTGAATGGAGCCCATGAGCACCCGGTTGAACCTTTCGACCTGGCCGTTGCATGCCGGATGGTACACGGCTGTGTGTTTCACCTCGATCCCGTTCCTCTTCATGTATCGACCCCACTTGTCCGACACAAATTGCGGTCCATTGTCACTGAGAATGGATTTGGGTATTCCCTCTCGAAGGAACACCGAGGTCAGGAACTTCAAAATCGTGTCCGTGTCCATCGACTCTTGTATGTCCACTTCCGGCCATTTGGAATACTTGTCTATTATCACACAGATGTACTTATTCACACCTCTACTGTCCAGGACGGGCCCCAGAATGTCTATAGCCACGTCTTCCCAGGGGCCTTGTGGAGTGTCGAACTTCCCCAATGCGGGTCTGAGTGGGCGGAGCACCTTGTCCGCTCCTTGGCACTGCCCGCACTCCCGCACTTGTCTCTCTATGTGGGCATCCATTCCTGGCCACCAATACATCTGCTTGACCAACGCCTTGGTTTTCACAATGCCCAAATGCCCTTCATGTAGCAACTTCAACAGCCTGGGTATCAGTGTCACTGGGGGCACAACTCTTTCTCCTCTGTACAAGAATATTCCCGAATCGCTCAGGGACAATTCCTCTCTCATCTCGTAGAATCGTCGCACCCCCTCCGTGAGCTTCTTTTTGTCCGGCCACCCCAACGTGAGGTGTCTCCTTACTTCCATCTTCTCCTCATCTAGCTCGTAGGCAGCCTGCCATTCCTGTGCACTGATCGACATCTCGTGATCCTCCATGCTGGCCACCATCTCCTCTTTGTCCGGGGTCTCTCCCGGCGCTTCCTCCATCGCTGCTGCCCGGCTGAGGTAATCAGCTACCTTGTTTTGCGTACCTGGAAGATATTCTACGTCGTAGGTGTAATCCAGCAACTTCAAGGTCATTTTAGCGATTCTTGGGGTTGCGGTTTCATGGCCCGATGACGTCAACACTTTGATGAGTGGCTTGTGATCCGTTTGGAGCCTGAATCTCGTGCCCCATATAAACTGTCGAAACTTGTTCAAGGCCCACGTGACCGCCAGCATCTCTTTTTCAATTACGCTGTACCTTTGTTCCGTCGGGGACAGCGCCCGGGACGCGAAACTGATCGTTTCTTTGGATCCATCTTCCCTTTCCTGCGCCAAGACAGCCCCCAAGCCCTTGTCGCTTGCATCTGTTGTCACAATGGTCTTGCCGGTGGGGACGTACCCTTGCAGTGGAATAGCGTGGCTGATGCAGTCTTTTATTGACTCAAATTCAGATTGAGCCTCTGCGTCCCATTCGAATTTTGCATTGTTTCTGATTAGTTGTCTCATCCTGTATGTTCTAGTGGCAAAATGTCTGACAAACTTGCTGTAATACTCGGCCATTCCGAGGAATGACCGCACTTCCTCCTTGGTTGCTGGGGCTTTGGCGTCCCTTATTGCTTTCACATTTTGTTCCTTCGGCGAGATGCCATGTGTTCCTATTTCGTGCCCTAGGTAGGTCACTGAGCGAGACCCAATTCTACACTTGCTCCATTCCGCCGTTAAGCCTTTTCCTTGCAACACTCCCAGAACTCGATGCAGTTTCTTATCGTGCTCTCCTTTGTCGGAGCCCATCACTAGGATGTCATCTTGAAAATATTGCACTCCCGAGATGTCCTTAAACAACCTGTGCATCAACTTCTGGAAAACGGCCGCAGCGGATGCCAAGCCAAAGGGCATTCTCCGGAATTGGTAGCACCCAAAGGGCGTTATGAAGGTTGTGTACTTCCTACTCGACGGATGCAGTTCTATTTGGTAATATGCTGACGTGAGGTCTATGGTGGAGAAGTGGGTGATGCCTTTTGTTCTCGCCAGCATCTCCTCGATCCTGGGGAGCGGGAATCTCTCCACAATGAGGTTTTTGTTGAGCTCTCTAAGGTCCACGCAGAGCCTGACCTTGCCATTCGGTTTCTTGACCACCACCAAGGGCGATAGCCATTCCGCGCTGTCCACTGGCTCAATGATGCCTTGCTCTTCCAACTTCAGCAGTTCCTGGCGCACTGCCTCACTCGTGGATATGGGTATGTTCCGGACCTTATGAACAACTGGTACTGCCCCCCCCTTAAGGACCATTTTATGTACGAATTTGTCCAGTTTGCCAACCGTGCCCTCAAAGACCTTGGGGTATGCCGCCTTCCAGTCTTCATCCTTCGAGAGGGGCCATTCATCTGTTAACAGTATCTGCTCTTTCCCTCCTGGATTGAGTATGATGCCGAGATCTCCTGCGTCTCTCCATCCCAGCACCGATGGGCCCTTCTCCGCTACGTACAGGGTGCACGTGGCCGACCGTCCTCTGAATTCGAACACGAAGTCCCGGCACCCCACCAGGGGGATGGAATTCTCTGTATACGAGATGGGTCTGATGTCCGGCGGCATTAGGTCGGGCCCCACAACTGGCGCGAAGTCCTCTTCCCATATCGATCTTTGCACGATGGTCCAGGGGGACCCTGAATCCACGGCCACATGTACCTTCACGCCCCCGATGAGCATGTCAGTGCGGGGCTTATCTCTTCGCTTCCCAGATAGATCCAGCACCTGATCCTCTATGCACAGAACCAAATCATCTTCTTCCGGGTCTTCTTCCTCACTTAAGTTTGCTGTGGCCGCGTTGATACACTCAACAGTGAACTTCGTACCTTTCTTCCGACTAACCTTTTCGAAATGGCCGGTCAACCCACAGAACGAGCACCTGGCGCGGAACGCGGGACAACGCCTGTCCTGAGCCGCGTGCGCTGCACTGCCGCATCTGTAGCACGCGAATTTGTTCCCCGGGCTGGAGCGGGCCATCTGTTTTCCAGACCCTCTTATGTCCTTCCTCAGGTCTCCATAAGTGCTTTTGGGCTTGCTGGACTGTGGTGCCTCATCAATCTTGTTAATCATCTGTCTCGGCCCACTTTCCCTTTTTGCCGCGTCTGCGCCTCGCTTCGACATTTCTGCCTTCTTGACCATCGCCACCACTTCTTTAAGGGATGTCTCATTCATCGCCCATAACTTGTCTTGAACTGCTCTGCTGGTGTGTGCATCACGATTTGGTCTTTAATGTATTCATCCTGCAGAGTCCCATACCGACACGTGATTGCTAGGCGTCGAAGTGCCGCCACATAGTCATCAATGGATTCTCCCGCCTCTTGTTTTCTCTGTTGGAAATTATAGCGGTCTATAGAGACACAAACTGCTGGGCGGTAATGGCTGTCCAAGTCGTCCAGTGCATTCATAAAGACATCCGTCTCCGCTGCACCCCTCTCCTTGGGTACCAGATTCTTAAACACCCTCACCCCTTCTGGGCCTAAGTTGTGGAGCAACAGTCTCTTTTTTCTTTCCGGCGTGTATTCCCCTTCACTTTCATCTCCGAGAGCCTCAATGTAATTTAGAAAGTATTCTTTTCAGTCTTCCCACTTTAATTGGGGTTCTCCCGGTCTGGGTAGGAAAGGGACGGGTGCCATCAGGGCTGAAGCTTGATTTGCCATTCTGACTTCGCCTCTAGGGTCTCCCTCCTGGGCCCTTCGTTGGGTAGGCTCACCGGATGCTCCTGCGCTCTCTGCCGTGTCGCCTTGGCCCCTGGGACTACCTGGGGTATTGTCCCTCGCACTTTGCGCGGTCTGCTCAATCTTCCCCCCGTCCTCTAGCTTGGGGGTGTCTCCCTTGGTTGCCAGGTTGCTGGCTGAGGGCTCCTGGAGTCTTGGGCCGCACTAACCTGACTTATAAGGTTGGTGTGTGGCTCCGTACCGTGCTGCTGCGCTGCTGCCACGCCCTTTGCTCTTCCTTGTAGGTGTCCTGCCTTGCTGGCTCGTGAGTGTGGGTTGTAGGGGGTGCTTGCTGTCGTCCACTGCGCCTGGTGGTGTTCGGATGCCAGCCTCGTCGCCACTGTAATGTTCCTTCCTTCCCCCACAGGTACACGCTGAGCCAGAATGATGTAAATAACTCAGGTTTATTTGATCATATGAAGTGTTACAGAGCTAAGGGCGCCGAGCGTCTAACTGTCTCCAGCTCCGGTCGCCAACTGCCGTTTTCCTATGTTCGCGCCTTTCTCCTCACGTCTCTGCGCATGCGCGCCTATCCGCTCCAGTCTATGGCGTGACGCGTCATCGCGTATACGCGCATAGACTAGAGCGCATACCACATTAACCACAGGTTGCGTCTGTTTATGTGCATTCACTGATAGGCAAAGCTTGTGTTAAACCTTTATGCTGGTCACTGCCTGGAGTTTCCTGTAGTGCCTTCGCTGATAGGTACAGCTTTAATTATTATGTACAAAAGCCACATGTTGGGCGCAAGTTAAGCCATACACTTAAGTCATTCTAATGTGTCATACTTATGCATCATTATTCTACTGTTTGGGCACTCGGTCATGCGCACACCACTTGTTCATTTTAAAACCTTCTTATACTTCTCATATCAGTTCGTTTTTTTGCTGAGTTTTTTGTTTTACCTTGTCTTATTTCAGTACTGATGTGTCGACGTTGGGCAGCAACTCACCTACGCCAAGTCATGGATCTCGTTTTGGAGCCTCCACCCTTATTACAGTCTGCAGGTACCCCACCTGTTCAGTGGGAACAATGGAAAGATACTTTTAAAGTGTATTTGGAAGCTAGTGATGGGTAAACCTTTACTTCTTAAAAGAAGAAATCACTCTTGATTTACCATTTAAGTTCTGAAAGTAGGAACATTTTGAAAACCTTACGTCTTGAGGTAGTAAGTACTCTTGTAAGTGATGGTGACAATGGTAATTCTCTACTTGTTGATGACTATGCTTCTGTCGTCAAGACTTTGGACAAAAGATTCAGCCCTAAAAGAAATGTTGCTCTTGAACGTCATACGTTCTTACAACGCGCTCAAACTCCTGGTGAGTAAATTGATGGCTTTGTTGCTGCTCTTAGAATTCTAGCAGTCACCTGCAACTATAGAGAGTTTAGAGATAAAATTATTTGTGATCAATTAATTGAAAGGACATCCAGCAAAAATATTCAAGAGAAATTATTGTCCTCTAATGATCCCAATTTAGAGACAGCACTCACCTTGGCTAGGAGTATTGAGCATTCCCAATTTTGTATGAAAGAAATGAGCAGTGTTGTCTCCACTAACGAAGTCAAACTCTAAGGGCCACATGCATCATCAGGACATTTTGCGATTCCTTATTTGCAAAAAATAGGGAATCGCAAATAAGGAATCGCAAAATGAGATGCATTAATTTATTCGCATAATTTTTTGCGATTCTGTGAAAATCGCAATTTTTAGCGAATCACAAGGATTATGCGAATTCTAAATTGCGATTTCGCAATTCCCATTCATTCCTATGGGCCAAAAGCCCCATAGGTATCAATTGGAAGGCATTGACATTTTGCGAATTTCTATTTGCGATTCGCGAAATTTTCATGCATTACATGGGTGCAGGGGGGGTCCAAATGACCCCCCCTACATCCCTGAAATGCATTTTTAAGTGCATGTTAAACACGCACATGTCCTAAGGACATGTGTGTCTGTAACATTACAGTGTTTAAAATGCAATTTTGAGCATTTTAAAACTTGTTCAACCTCGTAGTAATTTGCACCCCCTAATTGCAAATTCGCAATTTAAAATGCAATCATGCATTGCTTTTAGGGAATCGCAAATTTGCGATCCCTTAAAAGCAATCGCATTTTTGGAATTCGCTAAAAATAGCGATTTTCCAAAAAATGTTTGATGCATCCAAAAAAGATATTTAGGAATCGCAAATGGCCGAATTTACCGATTCTCACAGTTTGCGACTCATAAATACCTTGATGCATGTGGGCCTTAAATACCAAACCTGTCTCTAAATCAAAAGGATCTACCCCTAGCCCCTCTACACTCTACTCTAAAGACAGATTAGAACAGAGCACATTTACACCCTCCTCCAAAGTCAAATCAAACAAGACTGTGTCGTTCCGGTGTGGAAACAAGTCACATTTAGGGAAGGCCAGGTATTGTTTCGTTCTTAATCAAACCTGTTACAAATGTGGAAAAAAGGTCATTACTCCAGAATGTGCAATGCTGTTATGGTTAAAAAGAATTCAACTCAAGTAGTAAAGGCCATTGAAGAAAATTTGATGAATTCTGACGAGAAGAGTTATGAACTGTTGATGTTGTCTCCTCCATCGTCTCAAGCTGAAGGTGTTGTTGAACTATCTTCTCTGGGGGGTCTCCCAAAAGGAAATCTCCTTTGTACAACATTAATGTCAATGGTATTTGCCTTAGCTTTCTTGCTGAGTCTGGTTTGCTTTTTGCTCTCATCAACGCCAAAGATTTCGGCAAAGTAGTTGGAGTTCAATTGGAACAGCCCAACATCAAAATCTTTGCACAAGGGGGTAAAAGAGTTGACGTTTTAGGAATGTTTTTGGCAAAACTAATTTTTAATACTGATCAAGCTATGGGAGCTGTGTTTGTGATCAAGGATGGTGTGAATTTGCTGGGGTGAGACAAGCAGGGCGCTCTTAATCCTAGACCAGAATCCTGATATGGTGGTGTCTCGTAATACCCTCAATTTTACAATCTCACACCTCCTGACTCTTCCTCCTCTCACATTGTTACTCAAATAGTCAATAACGAGTGGACTAAAAAAAATTCTGAAGTATTTAAAGGTGAACTTGGTAACTCAAGGGGTTCAGCATTGTATCGTACTCAAAAACGGTGCTAAAGCCATAGCTCAAAAGGTTTGCAAGGTACCTTTGAGTCTACTCAATGAGCTCAAATGTGAATTGGAACGATAATGTGGTGCAGGGGTTACTGTAACTATCAACAGTTCTGCATTGGTTGTCCCCCATTGTTTTAGCGCGGAAATTGGACAAATCTCTCTGGATGTGTATTGACTTGAGAAAGCTCAATGCCAACATCTGTGTTGGTTGTCAACTTCTGCCAAACATCAACGATATGCTGACCACTCTTCAGGGCACCAAGTCTTTTCTCCTCCCTTGAAATTTCTTCAGCGTATCACCAAATTGAACTGTGTAAAGAATCTAGACACTTAACATCTTTTGTCACTCCTGAGGGTGCTTGTCGCTACATTTGCATGCCTTTTGGCCTTGCCTCGGCTTCAGCAGTGTTTCAGAGATTAATGAACAATTTGTTGATGGGCATTGCTGGAGTCATATTTTTCCAGGATGACATTAGCATTTATGGGAAATCTGAATCTGAACACGATGAGAGAGTCAAGCATGTGTTGAGTATTATTAAATCTAGTTGTTTAACGCTCGGGGCAGATAAGTGCAAATTTCTTCAAGAGGGTGTTGATTATCTTGGTCATCATAACTCATTGGAAGGAATTGAACCTAACCTGAAGCTATCCAGAATGCACCCAAACATTTGAACAAGGACCAACTCCATTCTTATTTAGGGTTGGCGGAGTACTATGCGAAATTCGTCAGCAACTTTTCCACCAAAACTGCTTCCATGCGAACGTGCTAAAGAAAAATGTCAAATATGTATGGGATGTTGACTGCAACAATAATTGTGAGTCAATCAAACAAGAGATTGTACATGATCATACCCTTAAACATTTTGACATTAATGATTTTTTTTTTTGTTGAAAGTAGCTTTATTTCGATATATTAATCATATCATAAAAAGCATTACAGTACAAAAATATATTAAAAATACAGTACATTTTGGCATTTTGTTCCTCAATTCACAGTATACAATTTGGCAATTCCTAAAATACATATAGACTGACAATAAACCAACATAATATTGTTTAAAGGAAACTCATTTGCAGAGAAACTATGAAAAATGACTTGAGGATAACAATGAGGCCAATATAGATCATATTACGGGAGACTCAGTTGCCTTGCGGATCTTACCCGCCATATCCAACCCAAAAATGTTGCCAGACAACAGGCAAACAAAGGACGGGCATCAGATCTCAGGATGCGCAAAGCCTATAAATGAGATCTGGTGCCAAGATTCCTACATAGCGGTTTCAGCCATGTACGTCGCGGGGCTGCATAGGCTGGGCACTCAAACATTAAGTGGGCAACTGACTCATGCCTATTCTCGCAAAAAGGGCAATATGATGTAGTTTGCAGCGGTGGCTTCCAACTTACTGTCAGCTGCCCCAGAGGCAATAAACCCACCCTGAATTTGAAATATAATGACCTGTCCCACGATTTAAGGATCATATCTAAATATGGTTCTCTAAAAGGGAGCTCCTTAATCATCAGGAATTCTACGGTGGATTTGCATAGGTTAGAATTACTGTTTCTCCCATTTGCCACCCATGTCCAATATAGTTTCTTTAAAGTCTGTTTCGGCGGGGCAGTTCTATTAACCCAAGCGTCTTCAAGGCTCAGGTCACAAAGAAGCCGTTTAACTTCTTTAAACCAACCGACCTTGTGCCAGCTGGGTGTTAAGAAGAGTTCCCTTAGAGCTTCAGCGTAACTGGACAATTCTGGTACCCTCCATATTCGTGCCCACAGGAGAAGGGGACGTAGCCTCGCTTGCTCACTTATTGGGCGTGTGCCTGCATCTAATAGGAGTGGGAGGGAAGGGGTACTATATGGTAGCCTCATGAGATCTTTGTGGAATTTATTTTCTAGGTGTGTCAGAGAATCGACTTTCTGCACGCCCCACAATTCAGACCCATACAGAGCTGCACTCACCACCTTTGCCCTGTAAATATCTAGTACCGCACCAATTAGTTTGATGGACGAGGCACTTTGTTCCTTCAA
This sequence comes from Lissotriton vulgaris, assembly GCF_964263255.1. NCBI lineage: Eukaryota > Metazoa > Chordata > Amphibia > Caudata > Salamandridae > Lissotriton > Lissotriton vulgaris. The sequence continues at coordinate 320,526,599 of NC_141699.1, read as the reverse complement.
CAAGGCCCCTGTTACCCTCTTGTGGGTCAAAAAGATTTTTTGATGGTGGGCTTTCCAGTTCATGGAGTCGCACAGACGGATACCTAAATAGTCAAACTCTTTTACCCTTTCGAGTGAGACTGAGTCCAAGGTGGGGGGGATGACAGTTTTCCTAGGGGGGTTTAGGACCAAAAATTTAGTTTTTCCTACATTGATAGCAAGACCCTTAGAGTCACAAAATTCCTTAAAACTGGAGAGTAAAGTTTGGAAGCCTGTTGGAGTTTTTGAGATCAGGAGGGTGTCGCCTGCAAATAGGAGGGTAGGGATTTTTCTGCCAGCCAGGGAAGGTGCATCTGCTGGATGTTTAAGCAGGTGCTCCACCACTCCATTAACATAAAGTGAAAACAGAGTGGGGGGCTAGCACACAACCCTGGCGGACACCCCTATCTACAGGGATACGTGGTGTTTTTTGACCCTGATCTCCCCACCTGATCTGTGCAAAATTACTCTCATGAAACTTGATAAGCATGCTAAGTTGGTAAGAGGGGATACCCAAACCCTCTAAGGCATTCCACAACTGGACACGAGGGACCAGGTCAAAGGCAGTCCGTAAGTCTATAAATGTGAGGTACAGACTGCCCTTGCCCAATACGACCACTTTCCAGTATAGCATTAGTAAGCGGAATGTCTGTTCAATGGTCCCCATTCCAGATCTAAAGCCAGCCTGGAAGTCTGATAGTACTTGGTTTTCCTCCGCCCACTGTAGTATCCTGCCTAAGACTACCTTGCCAGCTACCTTCTGAGTGGAATCTAGCAAGCTAATTGGGCGGTAGTTAGCGGGGTCGTCCCGACCTCCTTTCTTGAAAATCGGGACGACCTCCGCACCCCTCCAAGAGTCAGGCAGGCAGCCACCCGTCAGTGCCGCATTCAGAAGTAAGGCAATAAGTTTGCTCCACAACTCTGGATTAGCCCGTATTAAGTCACCTGGGATGGCATCTGGACCTGCAGCCTTATTGGCAACCAGGCACTTAATTGCCCCTTCAACTTCCTTGGCAACAAAAAGGTGGTCCTTATTTAGGTGATCAACAGACACTCGATGCGACAGGCCCATAATAGTTTCAAGGGAGCCCGTCGGAAGGGAATAAAGCTTGGAGAAATGGGCAAACCACCCCTCCTCCGTGATGTTACATGTCAATTGAGAATCAACGGGTTTATCCATAGCTCTCAGCAGTTCCCAAAACGCCTTTTAATCTTTCTTGGAACTAGCCGTCATTAGTTCACTCCAGAATTTAGTTTCATATGCACCCCTAGCCATGGATAAGACTTTTTTATAACTTTTCCTAGCGAGGCTAATGTGACTGGGGACCTTGGATTTCATTGCTAGTATGAGTTCTCGTTTAGCAGTGCTACAAGCAGGGGAATACCATTTAGCTCTGCCCTTAGACGTAACTCTATTCGTGGCCCTTGCTCTGCCCTGCGGGACAATGAACAACTCGCTTAATGCTGAGATGGTTTCTAAGAAGACATTGGAAACATCACGATTACTAAGTTCCAGTGAATCTAATCGCATCTTCACAGCTGTCATTATGGACTTTGCTTGGGCCATCCTTCCCTCATCTGCGGCAACTTTCTTCCATTTTAACCGCCTACCACAGTTCGAGGGGACAAGTTCGTGGGACGATTTCCATATGTGTGGTGACGGGGTTTGGATTCATGCCTTGCCACGGGGGGGTGAGGGTTAGGGCTAGTGGGTTATGATCACTATCCGAAGTCGATATGACTTCCATATCTTGAAGATATACCCAGAGATTATGGTTCAGCAATATATAGTCGATTCTTGAGGTGTGTCCCACCCTATTATAGGTATATGCTCCCCTGGTATCAGACTTAGATCTACCATTAGTTGCTCTAAGGTCATATTCCATACAGAGGGCATTAATGTCCATGGCACTCTGGGTCAATTTTTTAATTGGATTTAGAGAGAGCAAGGGAATACCTCTCCTAACATCATCTTCCCAGGTGTCTAAAATGTCCTCACTGGCTAGTGGTTCGAAACAGCAGTTAAGGTCCCCTGCCAAAATAACAAGAGAATCTATATTGCAGGATCCAAGCGCCTCCTCCATTCCTGTTGAGGATAACATGGAGGCACCACCCCTAGCCCCCCTTAGGTAGAGGTTAAACACTTCTAGCTTTTTACCCCATGGCATTGAATTGATAGTCTCTGTAGATCGGGTGATTTTGTAGTTATATGCTTTATAGTTAGCCCCAATGTAATACTAACCCAGATCAGAAGGCCGCCCGACGGGCGACCTTTGCTACCAGGTACTTGGGATGCAGGCACAAAATAGGTTGTATAACCTACCCTGTGTCGAGGTTCCAGGCACCAGGTTTCTTGCAGAAGACAAATCCCGAAGGGTTCCACAAAGGAATTCCAATCGGGATTGTCGATGTTACGTGCAAGTCCTGCTACGTTCCAACTAAGGAGCCTCAACGGTGGATTCCCTGCAGCACTCAGCCCCAATATGGGGGCATATGCAGGGGGAACGGAAACAGAGCTGGACCTTCTTAACCCACGTTTCAACACTATAGCCTCCACTTCAGCCCCAATTGAAGTTTGGATGTCCTCCTTCTTTGTAGGGATAGTTGCCCGGGTGTCAAGGGTACTAGCAGCATTGGTCCTTTTGCTAACTGGCGGGGCCAGTGGGTGCGGTGTCAAAGGGGTTAGTAGAAGTGCAACTGTCTCATGCGCTGTTTCATAAGCTATTTTAGTATTAAAAGTGTTCGACACTCCCCATTCATTCGAGGCATGTACCGTTGGTTGGCCAGAGAGATAGGTACTATTTTCAGCAGGTTTGATTGCCAAAGATAGAGGGTCGGGAACCGCGGGAGACAAAGAGACCTTCGTAAGGAGTGGAGAATCAACAGGCTTGAGGAGTCAATCCACTTCTTCAAGGCAGCCAAACCTGTTGGATGTTGGTGCCCCAAGCCACTGTCTGTTTGGAACTTGCCGTTTGTCTCTTACCCCTCCACGGGCCTGGTGGCATACTAAAGACCAATCGCCCCGTAGTTTTGATTAGGACGTGGTGGGTAAAAGAATGTTAAAGGCCTGGCTACAATGGATGAGTCTACCCCATAGGTAGTCCACGAGCAGATGTGATGAGCTGTATGTGGGTCCTCAAAGGTCACAACTATACAGTCACCTGGAGGAGATTTCCGAGAAGGACCTACCCAGGGAACTCTACGCACCATTAGTATTCTACTTCTCGTTCCATTTGGAATCGGTCTATTCACATTCAGCCAGTGGATAACCTTGTTCTTCAGGGACCAGTGATTTTCTTGATGGTCATTCTCAATTTCAGGCACACCTGTCAACACCACCACATATGGCTTAGCATTAGGGGGGAGATCAAAATAACCCCCACGAAAATTACTCTTATTTTGTGAGCCCTGAGGGGTTGGGCAAATGGCCTTGTTGGCATTCAGCCTTGGAGCAACTCCTGCTTTGTTGTGTGTAGTTGATTGTGGGATGGGGTGCTTTGGCGACCTTGGTGGAGGGTTAGAAGTTTTATGGTTGTATCCCTTTGTGTGAGGTTTCGGGACTGGCCTGATTGGGGGTGGTACTGGAGGGGAGGTGTTTGATATCAGTGGAGCTGAATTACCATCCAGAATACCATTGTTTTCCAGACCTCGCAGACTAAGGGTTGCTAGAGCTAAAATACGCTTTTCCACCTCTAAGAGATGGTTCTCAATACGTGAGAGTCTTAGGTCCAGGGGAGATAGGAGCTTTTTTAGGGTTTCCCAAACTATTTTTATAAAGTCCCCATCCTTCCCTTCCTGCTCATCTAATTGTGTCCCAATTTCCTCTGCTATTGTGTTATCCTTGGGAGTTTCCAGGGTTGCGCCATCATTATCAATTCTTAATGATTTATACATTGTGTCTACTGATGCTAGTAGGGGCGGTACTTCTTCAGAGTAGGGTGAGGGTTGTGAAGAAACCGTTCCTTTTGCTTCAAGGACCTTAAGGGGAGCTGACAGCACCTGTTCTACCATTGAAATGGAAGCTTTGGGTTTGTGGTGGGGTGTTCAACACTTCAGAAATGTCTTGTAGGGCAATGAATTCATTTTAAGAACCGATCATAAACATTTGGCAGGGCCACACCACATAACTCTAAATGGCTATACCGATTGCAGGAGTTTTGCTATTGGCTTGAGTATGTAGCAGGAGCCAAAAACCTTGTAGCTGATTGCTTATCCAGGTTACCTCTCTCATATGAAGATGTTGTTTTGGGGTGTGATGATTTAGAGATACTTTGTGCTGTATGTTCATTAGAAGATATTACTGGGGGTTCTATTTCTGAACAGGAATGGTTGGAGTGTATGTCTGAAGATGCTCATGTGATTAAGGCCATTGATCTCTTAGCAGGTGTGTGGCCTAGTGATATAGATTGTCCTTCTGAGTTAGTGTGAATGATGAGTTATCCATGGTTAATTGAGTATTGAGGAGAGGTGGTTTGTTGGTACCTCCTTTGTCCATTCGTAAAAAGCTTTTTGAATTTGGCTCATGAAGGACATCCTGGGATTCAAGACATGAAACGTAGGGTTAGATAAGATTGTTATGGCCCGTCTTAGATAAGGATGTTGAGCATTTTGTTTGTGACTGTTGTGCTTGTGCTATGAGTGACAAATCCCAGGTGACCTATTCTATTGAACCTGTTGTGGTGAACTCTTCTTGGATGAAATCGGCCTTTGACATTGCAGGTCCGTTTGGACTCGTTGGTAGTTCTCCTAAATATGTCCTAGCTTTAATTGATTATATGTCTAAATGGCATGAAGTCAGGTTTGTTTATAATGTTAACTCTTCGTCTGTAATCAGTTTTTAGCAGGATGATTTTCTCAGTGAGGGCTTTCCTGAAGAGTTGGTGTCGGACAACGGTACCCAGTTGGTTTCTTGTGAGATGAAAATGTTTCTTAAGGATATAGGTGTGAGCACACCCTTATATCCATTTATCATACCAGCAGCAACAGATTGGTTAAGTGCTTCAACCTGGCTTCAGTGAATGAGTTGCATTGGTGACAAGCTCCCAGTGACATGCTGTGGGCTGGGAGGACCACTTCTCATGTTAGTACCGGGATTGCTCCATTTACTTTACTAATGGGAAGGGTTGCGGTCTCTTAATGGAACAAGGAATGGATGTCTAGAAGGGAGGTGGACACAAAGAAATTGTCAGTTGTTAGTGATGTCAGGGCTGCTGTTCAAGCTAAGTATGACACCAGACCTGGAATGTGTTCTTCTTCGCTTGTCAACGTGGGTGATTAGGTGTGAGTTAACAAACCTGGTTTTCTTCGCAAGGGGGAGTCTCGCTTTTCTGCTCCTAAAAGAGTGGCTGCTGTGAAGAATCGTGTGGTAGTGTTCCAGAATGAGAAAGTTTGAAATAAGTGTGATGTTTCCATTATATCTCAGTCTATGCTTGACTATGTTAACAAGCAATTTGAAGTTCTTTCTTCTTCTACAGCTGTGCCCACCAGTGTTCACAGCAGGGACACTATTCATTTTGACCGTGTTCCTTCTAGGGGTGCATCTATCGGATTGAACTTTGCTCAAGTTCAAGTTTCAAGATTATAAAATGCTTTAAAGTTATTGTATGCTATGTCATATTGCTATGATCTGTTTTCATAAGTTTTTTTATTATTTCTTTCCAGTATTCTTTTTTCTTCATTTTATTCATCCTCTGTATATCTTGTTTTTCATCATTGTGAAGGAAGGGGGGTGTGTTGGTAATGGGATCTGTGGAATGTGCTCAGAGCTTGTGTGTGAGCTTGAGCTATGTGGGATACCACTCTGGATGGTCTGTTCCACTAGTGGCAGTTGCTGGCTGGGAGTTGTTTTGACGGGACGCAATAAACAAAGTACCTACTTGTGGTTGCCTTGTACTTCTTTTCAGGTACCAATGCAATCTCCCTGATGACAGGCTTAGCTTTGTAGTTCAAGGTACAGTCATTCAGAGCAATGTTACTTGTTTGTGGGGGAAACAGCACAGGGACAACACTCGTTTTGAATCTGCGCTCGTTGTGCCTTCAGAAATGAAAAAGGGCTGTGGTTGGTGAAATCCCTCGTCACACAGTCCCCTTGGATGAACAGTGTGGCAGGTTTGGCTGAAGGGTTCTTGCAATTGTGCCATCTGGGCTGTCTGAGCAAAACAAAAGGGGATGATGGACGGAGTGTTGAACATTGCAAGCACTCACCCCCAGTGAACCGATCTGGGTTTACTCCATCATCATTCTTTAGCTCACTCCGCTACCCCAGTTCAGACATGGCCATATGCAAATCAGTCTGAGCCTTGCCTCATGGGAACAGTCCAGCCCGCAATGCCAAGCCATGTCTTCACTGGACTGGAAACACGCATCCTGGGACCGGTTCATGGCTAAACAGCTGTCATCAGCCAGGCTAGCTTGAATTCAGTGACAAAGTAAGCAAGGGACCCACATCTGGGCATCCCCTGCCAACTTAGGGCTAACAAAGCAAAATGAAAGGCGATGATAGAGGGAGTGTTGAACATTGCAAGCACTCACCCCCAGTCAACTGATCTGGGTTTAATCCACCATCATTCTTTAGCTCACTCCGCCACCCCAGTTCAGACATGGCAATATGCCAATCAGTCTGACCCTGTGCCTCATGGGAACAGTCCAGACCGAACTGCCAAGCAATGTCTTCACTGGACCAGCAACACTCCGTCCATCATCCCATGCGGTTTTGCTTTGTTCGCCCTAAGTTAGCAGGGTATGCCTAAACGTGGGTCCCTTGCTCACTATGTCACTGGATTCAAGATAGCCTGGTTGATGAGGGTTATGAACCCAAAGACGGTTCCAGGATGCTTGTTTTAGGTCCAGGGAAGTCATGGCTTGGCAGTTCAGGCTGGCCTGTTCCATGAGGCATAGTGTCAGACTGATTTGCACATGGCCATGTCTGAACTGGGGTGGCAGAGTGAGCTAAAGAATGATGAAGGATTAAACCCAGATCAGTTGACTGTGGGTGAGTGCTTGCAATTTTCAACACTCCGTCCATCATCCCCTTTGGTTTGGCTTTGTTCACCCTAAGTTGGCAGGGAATTCCCAGAAGTGGGTCCCTTGCTTCTTTTGCCACTGGATTCAAGATAGCCGAGCTGATAAGGGTTATGAACCCAAAACTGGTCCCAGGATGCTTGTTTCCAGTCCAGGGAAGACATGGCTTGGCACTTCAGTTTGGACTGTTCCCATGAGGCACAGGGTCAAACTGATTTGCATATGGCCATGTGTGAACTGGGGTGGCAGAATGAGCTAAAGAATGATAGTGGATTCAACCCAGATCAGTTTACTGGGGTAAGTGCTTGCAATGGTCAACACTCTGTCCATCATCCCCTTTGGTTTTGCTTTGTTCGCCCTAAGTTATCAGGGTATGCCTAAACGTGGGTCCCTTGCTGACTTTTTCACTGGATTCAAGATAGCCTGGTTGATGAGGGTTATGAACCTGAAAATGATCCCAGGATGCTTGTTTCCGGTCCAGGGAAACATGGCTTGGCAGTTCGGGCTGACCTGTTCCCATGATGCACAGACTGATTTGCTGATGGCCATGTCTGAACTGGGGTGGTGGAGTGTACTGAAGAACGATGATGGATTAAACCCACATTAGTTGACTGGGTGTGGGTGCTTGCAGTGTTCAACACTACGTCCATCTTCCCCTTTGAATTTGCTTTGTTCGCCCTAAGTTGGCAGGGTTTGGCCAGATGTGGGTCTCTTGCTCACTTTGCCACTGGATTCAAGATAGCCTGGCTGATGAGGGTTATGAACCCGAAACCGGTCCCAGGATTCTGTTTCCAGTCCAGGGAAGACATGGCTAGGCAGTTCGGGCTGGACTGTTCCCATGAGGCACAGGGTCAGACTGATATGCATATGGCCATGTCTGAACTGGGATGGTAGAGTGAGCTAAAGAACGATGATGGATTATACCTAAATCAATTGACTAGGGGTGAGTGCTTGCAATGTTCAACACTCCATCCATCATCCCCTTTGGTTTTACTTTGTTCGCCCTAAGTTGGCAGGGTATGCCCAGACTTGGGTCCCTTGCTGACTTTGCCACTGGATTCAAGATAGCTTGGCTGATGAGGGTTATGAACCCAAAACCGGTCCCAAGATGCTTGTTCCCGGTCTAGGGAAGACATGGCTTGGCAGTTCAGGCAGGACTGTTCGCATGAGGCACAGGGTCAGACTCATTTGCATATGACCATGTCTGAACTGGGGTGGTAGAGAACGATGATGGATTAAACCCAGATTAATTGACTGTTAATGAGTGCTTGCAATGTTTAACAGTCCCTCCATCATCCCCTTTGGTTTTGATCTGGGCTGTCTGGTCATGTGCTTCATAATGGTGGCAACAACAACCTTTGAGGATTCATTGCACTCAGGGCACATAAATACAAAACACTCTGAACACACCACAAGAGCACCAAACAGCACACCGTTTGTCTGGTTTGCAAAATCCTTCATGCAATTCCCCACATGACCCACACAGAGAGACCAGTTGACCTCACACACACCTATATCAATGCTGGTTGACAGTCAGCTTCTTCTGGATATTCAACATTATGGCACAAACAATTATATAAAATTAAGTCTTCAAATGATGTTTTCAGTCTTTGTCTATACCAGTGCTTTATTCCATTTCACAATCGCCTCCACCAACAAATTGCAGTGGTCAGCAAGAATTAATCAGACCTATTTCCATCCTCCTCACATCAATGTATGGGTCTCCAACCTACAGTTTCAGGAATGTAGGCAGTATACTTACACTTTCTGGGGAACCTCTATCTACTCTTTGTCTTGTGTCATGGAGAACATGAGTCAACAGGATCCCATTTGTTTCAGTAACCAGGCTCTCACCACACATGGAGTTTGTTACCATTTATGTGCCATAAATCTTCCATGCATACACACAACCAACACTGGCATGAATTGGCAGTGCAAGGGTTTGTGTGCTGCATCTAAACTAATCTGTATAAGATTATGATCAGTAGGTCACACTCCCTTTTAAGGACAATAAAAAGGTTAGCTCAGATCTATGAATCTACATAAATTAGTACACTTTCACCACTACTTCTTGTCAACAAACCAGGACATAGACAGCAACCTCATGTCACAAAAGAGGGAACACTTGGTGTGGAACTCCAGTCATAGAACAAGTCCTGTACATTGGATATAAGAAGTGAGGAAATAGACAATGGTATTGGTGCTGATTTGCTTGGAATTTTATCATAAACTATTGCATTCAATATCAGAATAGTGTTGAACATTTCTAAGGGCAAATCTGAAAAACGGCCTCGTTATGAGTGTGGCAGTGCAAGAGCGGGACAGCCCCACTCCCAAGACTATGGTTGAACTGCATGCCAGATTAAGAGTTTTCTCCCGTCTGGTGGGTGGTTCTTTGTCGTTCCCACAGCGGGCCCTATGAAATAGGTACTGCAATAGGAACATCAAAATCAGTATCGGCATGGACTGCTGGAGTCCATGCCATGCAAGGACTGAGGTTCATGCACACAGGGAGGCACAACATGTGCCCCTCTGCATGCACCCCGTGTAGAGGCGCAAGTGAGACCTGTAGGGCCCCCTTCTTCACCACTACACTTTTCATGGTGATCGCACTGCCATGAAATGTGTGGCAGTGAGGAAACTCGTAATATGTTAGGCGGAGCTGCAATGGTCCTGCCAAGCATTTTGCGGCATCAAGACTTCTGTGCCACTGCCAGGGATCAGTGATCTCTGTTGGTTGGAGGGGTCCCAGGGCGGTTGATTGCCCTGGTCTTAATAGGGTGGTTAGAAGACTTCAAATGCAGCGTCCCCGCGAGTCTTACAGCCTGTGGATCACCAGACTTGTAATGAGGCCCTACGACAAATGGTTGTTTGCATCAAAAACACAGGGGTCTAGTGGAACATCGTGTCGCACCTCGCAGAAAGAAATATTTTCGTGGGTATAGAGTAAAAATACACAAAGTATATAAGGGTAAGTTCAGTAATGTTGCCACTACGGGTAGAAACGTATCTTACCACCTTAGCTTTAACTACACAAAGACAAAAGACTTTAATGTCTCAACATTATACAAGATAAACCCTGGCACTCATTTGAAGTACATATGACGTCAGTTCACGACGTTCAATTGTTATACAAGGAGATCTTTTTAATTCTTTTCACAGGTACAGATCAACAAGAAAGAATTTGGTTTGACTTTACACACAGTTACCAACAAAGTACATTTGTTTTTTTATTGTTACAGGGGATCAAATGTTCCAATCCATTTTAAGGCAAACAATTTTCGGTGATGGAAATCAACAGCTGACACATGTTTCCTCATGGAGGTGACTCTTTCAAGGCATCAAAGATATTTTGTATCCCTGTGTTAAAGATATAATGACAAATGGAACGTATGGTGTGTCCTCAGATGGATTTCACCGCCAGTATTTTACCCAACTTGAGTAGTTCAACCCATGTAATTCAAATGTTCTCCAAAATTTCTTAGTCGACCAAAATAGTCATGATGCGGTTTTACATCTCGCCGAATTCTATAAGTTCATATTGCTTCCCAATCCAAATTTTGTAGCAATTATTTATCACTAGTGAATAGATACCGCAATCTGCTTCAGGAAGTATTCAGATGACAGTTGTCAGGTAGTAACAGACCGTAATCAATTCAAGGCCTCATTTGCTCTGCTTACACAAGACCATATTAAGTCCCTCTTTTGTGACCAACTTCGGCGTACCAATTGAGCAGCCCAAGACAAGTGGAATCTGAATACTTCCTGTCACAGATTGCAGTATCTACCACACTATAGGGGTCATTAGCAGGGCGGGTGGATCACCACTGCCCGACCAGCGGTGGAGATCCACCTGCCAAAACACTGTGGAAAGACTGTCCGCCGCTTTTCCGCCGGTACACAATCGTCCCGATTGCCTACCGGTGAGCAAAGGCCAATAATATGGTAGCGGTGCCTTGCAGTCTCCATCCATATTATGATGTGGCATTTTCAATGCCTTTCCAGGGCGGAGACTCCACCATGGAAAGTTATGTTATGTTATATTAAATAATTTTATAATGTGCACAGCTACCCAAAAAGGGTTTCCCAGTTCAAACCTGAAGGAACCGAGGAAATGAAAGATTATTGATTAAACAACCAAGTTTTTAGTATTTTACGGAAATTTGTGTAGAGTGTTTCTTTACGAATCGCTATGGGGAAAGAGTTCCATAAGAGTGGGCCAAGATGGGAAAAAGAGAGACCACCCATTCTTGTGAGTTTGACCCAAGGAACCACACATTTTTACTGAGTCTTGGAGTGCAACAGGCAGGAGGGCTGATAGGGACGGACTAGATTTTGCAGGTATTGAGGAGCAGAACATGTCTTGCTCTTGAACATTTAGTTCAGGGTTTTAAACTTGGTACGATTTTCCACTCTAAACCAGTGTAGATCTCTCAAGGCACTAGAAGTAGAAGACATTCTTGGGCATTTGCAAAGAAATCTTGCGGCTGAAATCTTCCCGCAGAGTCATGCAGAGTTCTGTTTAGGCTCCCGTTGCTGGCCCCCAGGAGGGTGGGTGGTGGGGGCCTGCACAAGGTGGCATGCACAAGGTGGCAGGCACCGCTCGGTGCCTGTCACGTTGTGCATGCCAATGCACAACATGCATATTTTGCATTGTGGTGGGTGCTGCTTGCAGCACTGCCCACCACAATGAGAAATATGTGAATGCCACCGAGGCGGTGGCATCCTAATTGCCAGTGCGAGACCACCACACCACTGGCGGATGGTCCCAGCACCACTAGGGTGTTGGGCGGATTAAATTCGGCCCCCCATCCTAATGGGCCCGATAATTTTCACAAACATCACAACCAACAACCACAATATATTCTCACAAACATTAAAAACATCACAACCAACAATTAAAATGTAAATGGTTAAAAAAGAAATACAATGACCATATTACCTAATACATAAAACAATTTATAATACATTATTTTCTTTTAAATGTATTATTACCTAAATTACTTCCCACCCTATTCGCCTACAAACACAACAAAACACACCAAATATATTACATATAAAAATGAATAATTACATTTTTTACAAAGGAAAAATAAATTAAATATTTCAATTAGAATTATGAAGAAATCAATAAGTAGTTATAACTTTATTAACTTCTCAACCTATTCCTTTACAAACTAGTAAATACACACCTAAAATATAACTTAGCAAGTATGAAACTTGTTTTACAATATACATAATTATCAATTATCAATTATGAGACTGATTAAGATGTTGTGCAGAAACTTTTCACCCGACTCCTTGTTGGATTCGGTTACCTGTTGCGGGCACTCCATGGTGCCTGCCACACAGTGCATGGTTTTACAGGGGGGGTGTCTTGGGTACCACCACAGCCCCAAACCGGGAGCCTCAAAATGAAGGGGGATCCACTATTGGCCCAGTTTCTGACAGCCTTTTTGTGTTGGACACACCTAGTTGGAAAGGCTGTCAGAATCTGACATCGTAATTGGTCTGTCGGAAACGCTGTCCGTACAGCTGTACGAATTGGCTCTGACCGACTAAGATTCTCCGAGTGCCGGTTGGAACCGATTTGGAATGACTTAATGGTTTCTCTTCCGACCGCGAGCATCATAATTGGTTGGTCGGGCTTGTTTCTGACTGAGTCAGGCGGATGGGTTCTGATACGGTCTAAGGGAATCCAACTGTCGGTCAAAGCTTTCTGCACAACATCATAATCGGCCCCTTAATAATTTATAGTGTATTATAAATACATTATTTCTTAAGTAACTTCCCATCCTCTACCCCTAAAAAAACACAGCTGGCACCAAAAATGTATCTACATTTTTTTAATAATTACTCTTTTGTGGAGTGCCACAGCGTTCCTCATTAAGTGCTTACCTAATTAACCTATATATCACACCACTTGCTTAACTGATAAAAACTTTGAGTTCTAATTCTAACGACTCTCAAATTGTGGTCTCGGTTCTAGGCAATCCGGTCCACACAGAAGTCAAATTACATGACTTCATGAAATACATAGGAGACTGGATGAACAACAACTGTTTAAAATTGAGCTCAGGTAAAACTGAAGTTCTTTTATTTTGAAACAATACTTCTTTTTAGTCCCTGAGTTGGTGGCCTTTAGAAGCGGGTGCTTTACCAGCACCAGTAGAAAAAGTTAGGAACCTAGAAACAGACTGTCCTTTGATAGCCAGATCAACCAGATTACCTCTTTTGTTTTATACATCCTTAAAATAATTAGGAAAATCCTTCCTTTCACCCCAAATAATCTTAGAAAGACAGAGGTCACAGAGCTAATACTATCTAAACTGGATTATGGCAGTGCCTTGTATATTAATATGTAATGAAAACTGCTGGCCAAATTGCAAACATTGCAAAATGCTGCAGCAAGATTCTTATGTGAAATACCCACATACCAGTCAGTTGCCCTTGCACTCAAAGAACTGCATTGGCTGCCCATTAAAAAGAATACATTTTAAGGCATTATGTATTGCCTTCAAGGCACTTCATACTTCAGGAAGTAACGCTTTTCCTGTTACATCCCGTCCAGACCACTCAGGTCAATCGCAGCTAACAATGTTACTGTCCCCAAATTTGGAAATCTCACTGGGGAGATAAACTCTTAGTTATCTGCACAACACAATTGTGGAATTCTCTCCCTTTTATACTAAAACAAATTACTAATTTCTACAAATTAGGAACGCGTTTAAAAACATGGCTTTTTATTAAATAAACTCCTGGTTTTGAGTAGTATCAGGTCCCCTATCAAGTAAAGTCACTACCAATACTGTTTCAAAATAAGGCAGTGCCAAGATGCCCATAGGTACTCAAGCGATTTATAAGAATAATTAACATAACATAGTACTCTTGAATGGGAGCAACAGCAAAGCAGTTGGAGCACTGCCAAAAACACTGCTTCTTCTCAAACGTTGCTAGGAACTATCAAAGAGACAATTTCAAACGTATCTATAAATTTCATACAGCTGGATAAGCTCCATGCTTCCAATTCATTGCTTTTGCCAGAAAATAAAAATGTAATCTCATCTCACTTTATGGGCACTTGCCAATATTCAGATTATTAGTCGATTGTCTGATTTCCAGCGCTGCACTATATGGTTTTGGCAGAGCAGCAGGAACCAAAACACCAATCCCTACATTGTGTATTTTGTACTGTCTAAGTGACCCAAATAAAACCGTCCTTCCTTTCCCACACATCCCTTCCTCCTCCCCCTGGGCGTACCCCATCACATTTATTAAATCCAACTTGCCTGTACCTAATCCTTCTTAAGGATCTTCTCTGTGCCACCTTGCACCAAAGCTCATTTCCCTCCATGCTAATCCTCCTCCCCTTAAGGAGATCGAACCCATACACAAGTGGGACTCTATCTCCCCCTTTAATGTTGATGAGGTACATACTTTGCCATCCAACACCCCTCTCACAAAAGGGTCACACCCACTTTCTCATTCTTGGCTGGCGGCTGATGGCGACAACCTCCCTTACCTTGAGGATAAGATATCTGACCTCAAGCAGGATCTTATTACTGTCAAAGATATCATGCAGACCCTTTTACTGCTTTCCATGAAGATTTGAGAAGCTCTAGAACCTATACCCCTCCCGGGGGACCGATCAACCCAATCCTTTAAGAGATAATTACTGCGGGGATGTACGATCTTCTATCCTTACCCCTTTCCCCACTTAGCTCTAGTGGTAGATATAGGCCTCCTCCTAACCACCATGCTAGGCCCCCAAGGTTTCAGACTCAGTTGTCGGTGGAGGACACTCTTCGTACAAGGGCTCTGGGGGCTGCACCCACAACTCAACAATCAACATCCCTACTACTAACTCTGACCCGGGCGGAGAACCTAGGGTCAAATCCAGATCGGTTAATAAGGAACACTTACTTCAGATAACCACCTCTCACCATAAAATGTTCACTACCAACCTTCACATCAGATCGATGCTTCTCAACTGCAGATCTGCAGTGAAACAGGCAGTAGATATTTCTGATCTCATCATTTCACAAAATTTTGACCTATTGATTCTCACTGAAACCTTGCTTAATAATGCCTCCGCCCCAGTTCTCAGCATCACATTATCAGATGCTATTGACTTGTTAAAATTGGGGGGGTTATTGCCTGCATTCATCGCTCCAGCCTCTCTATAAAAATATCTCAAAATGCTTTGTTGTCCTCGTGTGAGCAACTAGTCACAGAAATCTGGAATAATGGCAAGATTGTCTGTGTGCTCCACATGATTTATCATCCACCTGGTGATAATCTTCTCTTTAACCCCTTCCCTGCTCATGACGAGCTCAGCTCATCATGAGGCACAGTGGAGCTGTGCTTATGACGAGCTGACCTTGTCATGAACAATGATAAATCTTACTTTCCAGCATAGGAGGGGAAAACCACTAGCAGCCAAGGTGTTAACAAGCAAATAAAGGAGGATATTAACACTTGTTCTGACCAACTCAGCCATATCTTCCTCAGAGACGCTAACCTTCATTGGAATGATTCACATTACCCTTTAGCATTCTCCTTCAAGGCTTTCCACTCAATCTCAATCTCTCAATTTCGCACAGATCTGTAAGGGATCTACCCACAGCAGGAGTGACACACTTGACCTAATCATAGCTAAAGACAATATCATTCAATTGGTTGATATTCTACCCTGTGACTGGTCGGATCATCATCAAACTTCCTTCCACATATTGGAAAAGGTCACGCACAGACAGAGCCAACCTCTTAAAGGTAAACAATCGACTTACAATCTGGGAGACATCAACATTAATTTTCTAACATCCATCCCCAAGAGTAAGCTTCAGCCACCCCCTAAAATGACCAACCTAGACGATTAGCAGTGTGGCATATATTTTCGACGCGAAGAGGAAGCGTGTCGCCGTCGCTGCTGCCTGCCGTTGCACTTCTGAACAATGGTGTCGCCGCTGGAGTTGTCGCACTGCACCGCATCGAGGGAAGTGTCTCGCACTGAGGTAGAAGCGTGTCGCCATCTCTGGGACTGCCGTCGCACTTCTGAACAAGGGTGTCACTGCTGAAACTGTCGCATCGCATCGCATTGAGGAAATTACCTTGCATCCCCGAGAAGCATGCCACCGTCGGAGCTGCTGCCATCTCATTTCTGAACAAGGATGTCAGTTCTGTAGTTGTCACATTGCGCGGAAGCTTCAAGCACCGTGGGAGAAGAGTGTCACAGTTGGAGCTGTTGCCATAGCACTTCTGAACAAGGGTGTCACTGCTGCTGTCCACGCATCAGACCGAGAACTTCCCGCATCCCCAGAGACGGGTGCCGCATCTGGAAGATCTTCACGTCTTTTTTTTTGGCAGCCGAGCATTGCCGCATTTCCCTCGCTGCAGCATTGCTTGTCGTGGAAGCACAATGCAGCGTAAGGTACATTGACGCAAAGGGTCGCATCTTAAGAGCTGAACTTAACTAAGCTAAAACTACCATCTTAAAGTAACAGTATTGTGTATTTTTGTCGTTTATGGTCTTGTGGTAAATCTATATAAAGTATACTTATTTTTGATATAAAACCTTGTGTGGTGTCCATTTGTAGTGTTCTCCTTGGGTTACTGTATGTGGTCACAACTGCTTTACAGACTGCCTCTGAGATAAGCCTGCCTGCTCCTGCCAAGCTACCAAGGGGTTGAGCAGGGGTTATTTTAGGAGTGCAATCCCCTTATCTTGACTAGAGGCAAGGGTCCCTATTTGTCACAAGTACCTACCTGTGCCAACTAAAGACGCCCAAATCTACCATTTATGGCAGCGGTGGGATTCTGGACTTGCATTTGTGACTCATGTACAGTGATTGGTGAACACTACTTAGTGAGTGCAGACCATAACGCAACCACATACTTTTTGGTAGATTCCTTTTTTGATTTTTTCTATTTTTGAAAGATGCCTGATTCAGTTGTAGTAGAGAGAGCAGAATCCATAGCCTCTGCTGATCTTGAATGGGAAGAAGAGAAATTGGAAAGCTACAAAGTCGCACACCTTAAGTGCAAAAAGTTCAAAGTTTCCATCTCTGGGTTCAGAGTGAAGGAAGAATTCTACAAGGTGCTGAGGGCCTGGGTAGAAGCAAGGGAAACCCCTGAAATTGAGGAGGGGGATAGCCAGGCAGTTGTTCAACTGGAAGAGTCATTGGCTCAAGAGGAAGGAAAGTACCTTCCCCTCCAGGTAGTGTCTCTTCTGGCAAGAGTCTGTCTCCAGAGGAGTTGGAGGACAGAGAGAGATTTAGGAGGCATGAAATGGAGATGACCAAGTTCAAGGTGAATATGCAACTGGAGATAGAAAACAGGAGATTAGATATAGAGGAAAAGAAAATACAGTTTGAGCATGAAACGTTTTTGTGGGAGTTGGAGTTTAAAACCAAATGTTTAGAGGTTACTCCATCTAGTGGCAGAGTACCATCAGTGTCTGTGGAGAGTAGAGTATATATTCACAAACATGTGGTGAAGGAGTTTTATAAAAAATGATGATATTGGTCAGTGGTTCAGAGCCTTGTCTTCCCACCGGGTCCCTGAGAGAGATTAGGGAGCTGGGTTGTGGGGAAGGTTCCTTAGTGAGGAGCGTGATACACTGTTAGACTTGCTTTCTGAAGTCCACAATTCATACAGCCACATGAAAGATTCATTAATTTCTAGATATGGGTTGACCCCTGACCTCTATAGACAGAAGTTCAGGAAATATAAAAGGTTAGAAAACAGTACCTGCGTTGAATATGTCACTTTCATTTGCAGAGCATTGGATGGTTGGGTGAAGGGAAGCAAGGTTAATGATTTTCAAGGTGTTTTTGATTTGATTGCATGGGAGCACTAGTCTGATAATTGTTTTCCAGAGCTGCCCCAGAATCTGATAGATAGAAAGCGGACTAACCCTAGGAAGCTTGCTGAGGAGGCGGACTGCTGGGTGAGCACCCGGGTCCACAAGGGTAATGTGGGAGACTCAGCCAAAGGTGGGCAGGGTACCCAGCAGAAGATTAGGGGGGAACAAGGGTAAACAAAAGGAGTTCCGCAAAGGGCCCCAAAGTAGTCCCCAAGGGAACCAAGGTAAAGGTTCCCAGCCTCCCCCTGAGAGAAAGCAAGGGGTCCCGACAGGTAGTCCTGTTTCACAGGGACCCCTGAAATGTTAAAAGTGTGGCGACCTTGGTCATAAAGCGAATGATACCAGTTGCCGCCTGTTTGGTGAACCAGCACCCACTGGTGCTCAGCCCAGGCAGATGGCTAGTGTAGCCTTGGGGGAGGAGATTGATGTCCAAAGTGGGTGGGGTCCCGTAAAGATGACCTTTGTCTCTTTAGGAGACTATGAGATGGTCTCAGAAGCTCAGCTGCACAGGAACACTAAGAAATATGGGCAGAGGGTGACCATCAATGGCCAAAAGGTGGAGACTCTTAGAGATACAGGAGACAGTGTGACAGCTGTCTGGTGTCACCTGGTGTCTCAAGAGCAGATTATCCCTCATGCATTTTGCTGAGTTGTTGCCGCCAACAACACAAAGGGTCATTGTCCAATGGCTCGGGTTCACTTTGAGTGGGGGGTCTCTGGTTCTCTTCAGGTAGCTGTGAGGCCCGCCATGCCTGTAGTCTGTTTGTTGGGGAACGATTTAGAGAGCTCACCTTGGGAGAAGGTGGAGAAGAGTACTCACTTGAAGATGGTGGGACTGCCTGACTGGGCATGCGTGACCACCCGGTCAAGGCAGCAGGTAGAGGTGCTCAAGAGGACCTGGAGCCTGAGAGGGAGGCCCAGGACCCTGCCTTAGAGAGAAGTGGCGGGGTGCGGGAAACCAGCCCCCGAAGTTCCCACGGCCCAAGACGAGGTAGACCCTGAAGGGGATGCCCTGGAGCCTAGTGCGGAGCAAGTAGCTGAACTGGGGGACCTGCCTGAGCTGACTCATTGGCAGCAAGAAGGAGGCGCCTCCAGGGAAGAATTTTGCAGGGAGCAGAGAGAATGCCCTTCTCTTGAGGGCGTGCGGCAACAGGCTGCAAGCCAGGCAGCAGGTGATCATTCAGGATCACATTGGATTTACTGGGAGAATGGTCTCCTGTATAGTGAGCCTAAGGTTGCTGAGCCTGGGTCAGCCCGTGTACTGGTGGTACCCCAGAGTTTCAGAGCCTTCCTCCTGGGGCTGGCTCATGATGTGCCGTTGGCAGGACATTTGGGGCAGAACAAGGCCTTTGAGACGCTTGTCACCCACTTTCATTGACCCCAAATGCGCAAGAGTTCAGACACTCATTGCAGGACTTGTCAGACTTGCCAGGCAAGTGGAAAGAGTGAGCGGAAGCACAAGGCTCCTCTCCAGCCATTCCCTGTGGTCAGTACCCCCTTTGAGCGGGTGGGGATAGACATTGTGTGGCCACTGGTCCCGCAAGACTGCCATGGGCAACAGGTTCATCCTGGTCTTGGTGGACCATGCCACTCGGTACGCGGAAGCTATACCTCTGAGGACAGTGATGGCCCCATGGTGGGTCGAGCACTAATGGAAATTTTCTCCCGAGTGGAATTCCCTCGCCAGGTAGTTTCTGACCGGGAGATCAACTTCATTTCTTAGTATATGAAGTCCCTGTGGCAGGAGTGCGGTGTAATTTACAAGAAAATTATAAAGTCTAATAAAACGTTTTAACACTGAGAGATTTGCACAAGGGATTAATGCCTTGCAAAATTAATTAATTCAACAGGCTTTCACAAAAGAGAGACCGTCTCCCCAAATATTCATCCTGCGATATTTTCACCGCAAATCGAACAGAAAACATGAAAAATTCTTCTTTTCTGGTGAGTATGGAAAACTCAATGACGAATCAGGTATTACTGAGTCATGAATAATTAGCTTGGAGAAACAACACAATGTTTTGGTTTACCCCCTTTTTTCAGTGATTCCAAATTCAAAAAAAGAGTCCATAATGCTAAACTGGACAACAACCACAATATTAAATAACGGTGGCTCCTCGTTGCCGATATAAGAAAGAAAGAAACCCAAACAAGGTAAAGGCAAAACAAGCAGCTGAGTGTAAAACAAACTGTTAATCCACAAATGTGGAATTATTTGTATTGAATACAAGCATGATCCTTTTTTTAATCCCTATAAAAGGTCTTGCTTCATTTTAAAGATCTTCGACCAATCAAGACAATACTAAAAAGGAAAGTGTTGTCGCCAATGAAGTCTTCAATCTTAAGGTACTTGAAGGATATGAAAGTTATGGCAATGTTGTTTTGCGCTAATAGAAATGCGCTGACATAATATAGTGATAGTTTCTTTTGATGAATACACGGGGTGGAGACAGTGGTAATGAATGGGTGTGGATTTAGTTCAAATTGGTAATCTTACTTGTTGATGTACAGGATTAGGTATCTAAAACAATGTTGTTCTATTTTTAGACTTGATGTTACCTTAGTCAAAACGTCCTGAAGAAGGTGCAACTATTTAACAACCACTGAAACGCCGCGTCGACTGTTGTTTTTTGACTGTTTTATGATTACGTAAATTGTTTTCTCATGATGAAATGTATTGTTTTTATTGTTTTTAACTTAGAGTGTAACCCTGTATAGGGAGGTACCTAAATAAATTGCACTATATTTTTCTATATACATTTTAGTTCTATCTTTTTTCCTGTGTCAACCATTGGTACTAATGTTATATGTACTTTATATAAAATCTGATACGTATTTAGTCCCTCCCCACCATCCATAAACTACACAGTTCTTTTATAGTAAATATATTGGTCCTACCGAATTGACCAATAGCATACCACAGGGTTCCACGATAATTTTTCTCTAACTTACAAGTTCACCACTCCTTCCCACCTCCAAGGAAACGGGTTGGTTGAAAAAATCAACCGGACCCTGAAGGGCTTGATAATGGGTCTTGAGGAACCCATGAGGTATAAGTGGGACATCCTCTTACCGTGCGTACTCTTTGCATAACTCTAGGGTTCAGTCCCTTTGAGCTTCTCCATAGACACCCGTTCAGAGGACCGCTGGGTCTGGTCAAAGAAGGCTGGGAGCAAGCTCCCAGGAAACCTCCCCAGGATGTATATAGCTACATGCTGGCCTTTAGAAACCAGACAAAGCGTTTCAGGCAACTCGCTGAAGCGAATCTGGAAGCCACCCAGGAGGAGATCAAGCGATAGTATGACCAGAATGCCACTCTGGTAGAGCTTCAACCTGGTCAGAAAGTGTGGGTTATGGTCCCAGTGAAGCCCTAGCGCTCCAACATAAGTGGACTGGACCTTTTGAGGTTGTGGAGCTCAAGAGTCCAGTTACCTACTTGGTGGACTTGCTGCCTCCTAGGAACCCCTTGAAGGCCCTACATGTCAACCGCCTTAAGCCCCACTTAGAGAGGTCTGAAGTGGGCATGCTCTTGGCAACAGATGCTGGGATGGAAGAGGAGACTGAGCCTCTTCCTGACCTCCTGTCAGCCTCAGAGCAAGATGGGTCAGTGGATGGTGTTAACCTCTCTTCTATCCTGACCCATGAGCAACAGAATGACTGCCGCCAGTTGCTGGGACAGTTTTCTGATCTGTTCTCCCTGGTTCTTGGTGTCACAGATTAGTGCGTCAATGATGTGGACACAGGAGACAGCTTACCTGTGAAGCATAAAACTTGCAGGGTAACTGACAAGGTGAGGGCTTGCATCAAAGAAGAGGTCTCAAAGATGCTTGCGCTAGGGATGCTTGAGTCCTCCAGCAGCCCCTTGGCCAGCCCAGTGGTCTTGGTACCGAAGGCTGCAGCACCGGGTGCCACACTCGAACTCCGGTTCTGTGTGGACTACAGAGGGCTCAATTCATTCACGAAAACTGACGCGCACCCCATCTCCAGAGCTGATGAGCTCTTTGATGGGCTAGGGGCAGGACTGTACCTAAGCACATTTGACTTAACGTCTGGGTACTGGCAGATCGCCTTGACTGATGGGGCAAAGGAGAGGTCAGCATTCTCCACACCAGATGGGCATTTACAGTTCCGTGTCATGCCCTTTGAGATGAAGAATGCCCCTGCCACCTCTTAGAGGTAGGTCAACCAGGTGTTGGTTGGACTGGATGAGTTCAGTGCCGCCTACCTGGATGACATTGCAGTTTTCAATGCCAGTTGGGAGGAACATCTGCGCCACCTCTGGGAAGTGTTGTTGGCGCTGCGGAAGGCAGGCCTCACGATGAAGGCGAGTAAGTTCCTGATCGCGCAGGGTTCCGTGGTGTACTTCGGACATCAAGTTGGGAGCGGCCAGATTGAAATCAAAGTGGCTTGGGAGCCAACCAAAACCCAGACAGAGGTGCTAGCCTTTTTAGGACTCACAGGGTATTACAGGAGATTTGTCAAGGGGTAAGGCAGCATTGTTGCACCCTTGACAGAGCTGACTTCCAGGAAGCAGCCCAAGAAGGTGATCTGGACTGACACCTGTCAGAAAGCTTTTGATGCCCTAAAAGCTGCCATGTGCACAGCGCCTGTGCTCCTGGCACCCAACTTGTCAAGAGAGTTTATAGTTCAAACAGACACTTCAGAGCATGGTGTGGGGGCTGTTCTGTCACGGATGAATGAGGAGGGCCTAGATCAACCTGTACCCTTCATCAGTAGGAGGTTACTTCCACTGGAACGTAGGTGGAGTGCTATTGAGTGTGAGGCATTTGCTGTGGTCTGGGAACTGAAGAAGCTGAGACCATTCCTGTTTGGGACTCACTTCCGGGTTCAGACAGACCACAGGCCCCTCAGATGGTTGATGCAAATGAGGGGTGAGAATCCAAAGCTGTTGAGGTTGTCCATGTCCCTACAGGGTATGGACTTTACGGTGGAACACCGCCCTGGTACAGAACACGCCAACGCTAATGGTCTGTCCAGATTTTTACACCTTAGTGCTGAGAACTCCCAGGAGTTAGGGTAGTTCTCCCCACATTTCAGCTGGAGGGGACATGTGTTAGAGCTGGCACCATTGGTGTGGGTCACTCTTCCATTTTTGCTGTTGCCTCATTTATTTTTGCTGGTGTTAGATGCTTTGGGCACTGTGCCACTGCTATTCAGTACCAGAGTGCAAGTGCTCCCTATTGTAAATTGATATCTTAATCAGTGGTTCCATGTTTGGCTATTTGGTTTACTTGTCAGACCCTAGCACAGTGCACTGAGTGTGCCCAGGGCATGTAAATCCAAATGCTGCTAGTGGGCCTGCTGAAAGAATTATGTAGGGGTTCTGCATAAATGACCCTCCCAAACCTGGGCTAGGTACATCACAAGGATGAAAAAGTAGAACAAAGGGGTTATAGAGGGATCAATTCAACAAAAAACTTTATACACAATATATATTCAATTACCTTGTGATGTACAATTATTTGTAAGGCATATAATTTCACAAATTTACAAACGCAAATATACGCATCACAGGACAAGGTGGCACACAACAGCAATAATAATATATAAATTATTCATATTTACAATATATATATACATCAAACAAATACATTATATACATTACATATAAACAAACATAGTGTACCCTACAAAAGGAAAGAAAAATAATTGGAATCAACAATATTCACTATAACCTTAGAGTGATATAACGCTATAAAGGAAATCCTCTCAGCGCCTAAGTTATAAATTCTTTATACAAAAAATTATAAAAGAGAAGGCACCAGAAATGAAACACATTAATCAATGTAAGGGGACTCCTTAGAATGGTGTTGGTCACGTTTACGCCAAATTTTTCTTTAGCCTTCATCAGGACATGGGTACTTGAAAATCACGCCCACAGGTCAAGGACTCCTAGATAAACAAGGCAACCTCCTCGCCTGGTGTACACGTCCTCAAAAAATAAACGCATCCACTCCAATGTCCCAAAATGGTGTATGACAGTTCACACGGGGTAAGAATATATTTCATTCAGCTCCTCTAGAAAGCAATCTCAACGAACGAAACCATACACATCCATGGAACAAAACACTCGAACCTGAGCCCATCCGCGAAGTGGGCCTGCAGCACTGATTGTGCCACCCACAGAAGCAGCCTTGTAAAATGTGTCTAAGGTCGGCCATTGCAGAGCCTGCGTGCAGTCTGGTACTATCATGCTGACTGGGCAAGTGCACCTACTTGCAGGCCCTAAACCTTCCCTTTTCTTCATTTCAGTCTCCCCTATAGTAGGCCCAAGGGCAGGATGCATTGTAAGTATCAGGAAGGACATGCCCTGGTGTGTGCGGCATGTCCTAATAGTAAATTACAGCATTTTTTGTTTTTCACTATCGCAAAGCTATCTGTTCTCCATAGGCCAGACAGTCAGATTATTACATTTTTATAACCCTAACTGACTCAGAGAACATGGCAGTGAAGTTGGTTTTAACATTCTGTGCTTGCAAATACCACTTTTAGAAAGTAGGTATTTGCTTGCCTAACCTTTCAAGCCTGCCTCTGCTAGGGTGAGTATTCCTTGTCTGGAGTTTGGGAGTGACAGGGCTTGGGGATTTCAAGAGACAGGATGAGTCAGCCCAGTGGTGAATAGAGAGACCTGCATCTAGATGGGAGGGAGGAGTTACACCTGAACCTTGAATAGGGCTGTGCCTGCCTTCCACAATGCTGGCTACACCTCCTGGGGTGCGGCTGATGTCTTTGCCCTGCACACTGAAAGAAGAGAAGGAGTTCTGTCAACAAAGTGCTCCAGGGCTGTACTTGCCTTCCACAATGCTGGCTCCACCTCTTGTGTGGCGCCTGATGTTTCTGCCCTGCACTGTGAAAGGAAAGGAGAAGTCTGGTAAACAGAGTGCTTCAGAACTGGTTTGAACTGGGCAAAGGCCCCTCTTCCCTCAGAGAACAAAGGCTTTTGGGGAATAAGTATTGGGACCCTGAGCCCATGAAATTAGATCACTTTTGGACTACAAGAAGAAACCTTTACTGAGGAAAGGAACCTGAAGAAACTAAGGAGAGACTGTTCCCAAGCTGAATTGCTTCTTGGGGGATTGGCCTGCAGTGGTTGCCTTACTGCCAAAGGAAGGAGAACGGAACTTTGTGTACTTTGCTTTCAACTTGTAAAGGATCTCCAAGGGCTTGTAAAAGAGATTGCCTCCTGCCGAAGTCTCAGGAACAACAGACTTCAACCCCCAGCTCCCCAGAGTTATTTTGGAAGTACCTGCTGCTGTTTTGGGCCTCCCGAGGAAATGCTAGTCGCAAGTTGCTGCTGCCGTCACAGTTCTAAACAAGGGTGTCACCTCTGGAGTTGTCGCACTGCACCGCATCGAGAGAAGCATGCCGCAACAAAGAGGAAGCGTGTTGCCATCGCTGCTGCCTGCCCTCGCACTTCTGAACAAGGGTTTTGCTGCTGGAGTTGCTGCACTGCATCACATCGAGAAAAGAGTCTTGCATTAAGGTAGAAGCGTATCTCCGTCGCTGGGCCTGCCGTCACACTTCTAGACAAGGGTGTCGCGGCTGGAACTGTCACATCGCACTGCATCAAGGAAAGCGCCTCCCATCCCCGAGAAGTGCACAGCCGTCGGAGCTGCTGCAGAGGAATTTCTGAACAAGGATGTTGCTGCTGTAGTTGTCGTATTACGCGGAAGCTTCACGCATTGTGGGAGAAGGGTGTCGCAGTTGGAGCTGTTGCCATCGCACTTCTGAACAAGGGTGTCGCAGCGGCAGTCCACGCATCGAACCGAGAACTTCTCGCATCCCCGGAGAAGCGTGCCGTATCTGGAAGATCTTCACGTCTTTATTTCTTTGCACCCAAACTTTGCCGCATTTCCCTTGCTGCGACATTGCTTGTCGTGGAAGCGAAAAGCATCTTAAGGTACATTGGCGCAAAGTGTTGCATCTTAAGAACTGAACTTAACTAAGCTAAAACTACCATCTTAACGTAACAGTATTGTATTGTATATTTTTGTTGTTTATGGTCTTGTGGTAAATCTATATATACTATGTATACTTATTTTTGATAAAACCTTGTGTGGTGTCCATTAGTGGTGTTGTCACTGGGTTACTGTATGTGGTCACAACTGCTTTACACACTGCCTCTGAGATAAGCCTGTCTGCTCGTGCCAAGCTACCAAGGAGGTAAGTGGGGGTTATTTTACGAGTGTAATCCCCTTATCCTGACTAGAGTCAAGGGTCCCTATTTGTAACAAGTACCTATCTGTGCTAACTAGAGACCTTCAAATCTAACAGACACTATTGCACAAAGCAATCCAAACCATGGTTTAATGGCCTACTAAATGATGAACGTCGCAAATGTAGGCTTTCAGAGAAGATCTGGAGAAGTTCTCCCTCCACTTAAAGCCTCATGCAGTTAAGGAAGGTGAGACGCTCCTACAGCAAACACATTTGCAATGCTAAAACTGACCATTTCAGGGCTCAGCTTGACGGCACTAAAAATAGACCTAAGAAGCACTTTGAAATCATCTTCTAGGTGTGCTGCAGAATGTAGCACACATAGAAGTAGCAAATCACCATTGTTGATTGTTAATGTGTAGGAAGGGACAACTTCCTGCACATAAACAATCATCCTTGCAATGTAGGAACAATTGTACTATAGCACAAGGGTGTCTGTGTTGGTGCTAACCAGCTATTTTTGCACCTACAGTAGAGAAAACACTGGGGTGTGTTGTACTCTTTAAAATACGATACATCCATTTCCTTGTACATATACCCCCGAGTCTCCTGGGAAGTTCAAGATTCCACTCTGCCTAATAAATGTCTGTACCAAGCGTAGGTAAAGTTTTCTGGTTATTTTGAAAAGGGCGTGCTGCTTGCTGAAAGATGTAAAATTCAAGAATTACCATATTCATCTTGTTGCTCCTTCACTGAATTCTATATATATTATAAATCATATTTATATATAATTGATGCACTATCAAATTATTGTAAAGCAAATGTTGTATGTCTTAGTTATATAGTTATGAAATACAGCACACATGTATAACTAAAAAATATGCACTCATTTACATGTGCCGTATGGCTTGTACCTCCTCAGCAAAACTATGCATTTGTTTGACATCAAAGGATTGTGCCGGACTGATTCCATGCAGACCGTCAGGATATGTTGGCCTGCATCCCTGCTAGCTCACAGTGAACCATCTGGAATCCAAATCTTACAGGGTAACAAATCTGTGTGCAACCGTAGAACATGACAACAATGAGGGGCGTGGCAAGAAGCCAACGGGAATGGCCGCAGCTTCAGTTAGCTCCTGCTTCCCCGCTTTACAATCCTTAATTATCCGATGCCATCCCCACTAAAAATTAAAAGAAATACATCGTGTCTAACTCCTTACCCCTCTGGAAGTACTAAACGGGAGCTGGGACCCGCAGGGTGCCTCGGGTGACCCACTCCAGGGCGTCCCTAACTTAGCAGGCATGGCGGCAATGGCGGACTCCCGGAGCGCTGAGACTGCAACAATGGCCTCGGGATGCCGGGGAAGCCTGGCCGCCGGATAGTGGAGAAAGAACCTTGTGGTGCCCGTCCCAGGAAGATTACCATACTCTATGAGCGGAGCGGCCGACTGCACTGGCGGCCATCATCGCCGAAGGAGAAGGGATGAACCGGTGAGTGTGCTGGCTACTGGAGTCCCCGGTTTGGCGGCCTGCACACCGGCGGTAGCTGCCCTGCATCCTGCTCGTACTAAAGTGCTGGGGGGAAAAGCTGACACACAGTGGAAAGCGGAGGCAATGTGGGGGCTAAGTGCTACGTTTCCCCGTATCCTTGACGCCCGATCGAGCCTGCGGTCTGATTGGAGGAAGGGGCATGGCGGCCCTGGGTTTCCTGCTTCTGGTGCATTGGAGCTAGTCTAATCCCTGGCTCCGAGGCCTATTAAGAAAGTGGGCACTGGAGGCTAGACGACAGACAGGGTGAAGTTGGCCAGGTGCTGAGGAGAGACCCATTGTGCCATATTGTGATTGCAGAAATGGGGAGAGACAGAGGGAAAGGCACCTAAAGGACAATATTTGAAAGGTCTGGCTGTGAGCATTGCTGTGCAGCCTCAAGCGAAGGTAGAGGCAGGCCCCCCTAACTATGCCCCGGGCGCAAGGGTTCAACTGGGCCCCACTCTATATGCTAGGAGGCCGCATGCATCAGATATCAAGTGACTGGATGGGAATAGCTTAAAATGTAACTTGAGACACCACAGGAAGTGCCAGAGCCCTGTGTTTGGAAGCTCAGACACAAAGCAATTGGGGTGCACTTCGGGCTGTGCAGTTTATGCCATGGGGGTGGACAGGCATTGGCAGAAGAGGCTCTGAAGGTAGCTCATCACAACCCCTTCGACATGACGCAGGCTCCCCTGCATTCACCTGTCAGTCGCAAACCAAGGCCTTAGGGGCATAAGAGCTCCGCAACTGGTGGTGCATTGATTGAGAATACTGACATACAGCCTTGGGCCACGAGGTGCCCCAAACCAGGGGTTTACCTTGCAGTGGAATGTGGGGGGCAGTGGACCCGGTGCAGAATACCATAGCCTATGGAACAGGATAAACTAAAATCGCCGAGGCCTACATTGAGGCCCCTGCTTACGGCCTAATAGGGGAGACATACACGACCACAGGCACCCCAGCAGAGGCATTAACAGTTGAGGCGGCTGTCCAGCTGTGTGCTAGAGTGTCACAACCAGAGTGCGGAGACGCTTCTGGAAGGGAACTGACGCAGGCGACTACACCATACTGACGTAAGTTGCGACAAGTGCTGAAGCCTAGCCAAGGTTCATTGTGTGTTGGGGCTGCAGTAACCGGACCTAGACTCCAGAAGTGATACCCATTAACTTGGTCGCTCCCATCTGGTGGGTCATCTACTAACGTGCATCCATGGCGACAGGAGGGAAGCGGCCTAAGGCGAATGCCCAAAAACAGCTGACTAAATTCTCATGGTCCAAAATGGGAGAAAAAAGGGGATTTGACACAGCCGGAGAAAGATGGAGAAGCGGCTGCTTCTAAGCAAGGACCGGAGCCAACCCTACATAATGTCATGGCGCCGAGTAACAGAGTGCGTGCTTCAGTAGACTCGGTCACCGTCTCTCTAATTAGGGTGGACTTCCAGAAGATGGACGAGAAAGTCAAGGAGCTCAAGATAGTCACCAGCGCCCTACGGACGGACACGTTGGAACTTTAGACGCAGATGCTTGAAATGCAGAAGAAGCAGGAGAATATGGCACAGCAGCTCGATGATTACGAAGGCCAGGCCTGCCGAAATAACATCTGCATCTTAGGGGCTCCCAAAAAAAAAGAGGGGCCACCAGTGGATCTATATGTAGAAGACCTCATCACGAACCACCTAAAGCCTAAGACTTTGTCCAGCTACTTTTCCATTGAAAGAGCCCAGAGAGTACCAGGAGGTAGACCAAAACCAGGAGCACCCCCGAGGACCCTTATTGCTCGAGTATTTAATTTCCGAGATAGGGACATCATCCTGCCGACAGCGAGATCCAATCCCCCGCTAAAAATACTTAACTACGAGGTGGCCTTCTTTCCAGACTTTACGGCCAAGGTCCAGGCTCAACGTCAGCTTTCAGGCAGTGAAGAGGGAACTACGAGACCGGGAGGTGAAGTACGCAATTCTCTTTCCTGCAAGGCTGCCGGTGGAGTCGAAGGGCAAATCGTGTTTTTTTGTCTCACCAGAGGCAACTTGGGACGGGGTGGAAGGCTGGAACACGGTGGGAAGCCAAAGACGAGAACGCCCTGACAGGACTGGCCAACGGAGGGGTTTCTGAACAGACGCAGCAAAGAATGGCCCAGCGGAGGATGAAGGTCAGTCGAGGGAGCAGGAATAAAGACCGGATGGTGAACCAACACCCAACTGAAAGTGCAAGTAGGGGGGATGTGGGTGAGGATGATATACCAATCGGGCGTGAGACTTACACAAAGGTGACCTAGTGAAAGAGTTAAGACTGATTGGTTTAATTGATGTAATCTGAAGAGGACTAGACAATACAAACAGTGGATGGCTACAATACCAGTGAATTGTGGCGTGAGCTGGCGGGGATGGGAGCTGACCACCCCGTGCATTTTCGGCATTTCAGGGGGGGAGAGAGGCACTCTGCCATGTTTGGGAGTGGGTAGTTCTAAATCCACAGGCAGGGGGGCAGGGAGGGGGCGGATGTTGAGGGGCTGGGAGATGGGGGTGTTTGATGGGGCATTGCTCTATGGGCAGGGGGACAGGAAGGGGGAGGGAACCAGAGGGTCTGGAATTTGGGAAGGTTTCTTTCTTGATTGTTTCATTGGTAACTACTGTGATATTGTGATTCGATAGGGTAAAGTAGCCATATTGAATATTGAACGGGAACTGCTGAGCGGGCAGATTCAAGTTCTTACTCATTTTGCGATAATCCGAGCACTGGGAAAGTGTGTGATGCATAGCTATGGGAGTGGATAGAGACCAAACGCTTTCGATAATGACCTGGAACGTCAATGGAGTAGAAGATAAGATTAAACGAGGGTTAGTGCAGCACTACCTAAAAAGACATTCATCTGATGTGGTCTTGCTACAAGAAACGCATCTTGTGGGCCAAAAATCCAAGGCCCTCACTAGGTGGGTATACAAACTTCTAGTACATGAAGACCACACTATGGGCTCGAGGGGGACGGCCATATTAGTAAAGAAATGTACACCCCTTATTGTTCACAAGACATGGGCAGATACGGGGGGTTGCTTTGTAGGGGCAGAAGCCCAATGGAATTGCATGGGACATCAACATACTCTCAGTGTATTTGCCCCCTGATCTGAGTAAGGTGGCATTAGAGGACCAAGGAAGTAGGGTAACGGGACTCCGAGAAGGCACACTAATCATGGGGGGGACTACAACATAACCGTAGATGATACAGTTGATCGCCACCCACCGAAGTCTAGGGAGAAATCTAACAACCTTATGGCTGATTTCAGAAAGACACTGGGTTTGACGGATGTGGGCCGTGCGCTTCACCCAACCGGCAAATTATTCACGCATTTCTCTAATGTACACCTTAGTTGATTACTTCCTCACACACCTGTCCTCGATAGGTAACTTCGCTCAGTATAAAATTCTACCCAGCGGCATATCCGACCATTTCCCGGTTTGGATGCACTATACGCACTGGGAACGACAAGCATGCATTACTATTGTTTTTACCGAGGTCTCCTACAAATACTGGATATTAGGGAGGAACTCCGCACACAATCAGAGAACTATTTTACCGAAAACGTGGGCTCTGTCAACTCAGCACAAACTATCTGGGAAGCATACAAAGTGGTTCTTAAGGTGCAGGCTTTGTCATTGAAGACGGGATACATCGCCAAGAGGCGTGCACTCTTAGGCCATGTAGAGTCTGACCTCCTCGAACTGGAGCAGGTGCACTCACAACATCCCTCACCAGACACGAGCCATAGGCTCCTACTGAAGCAAGATGAATACAGGATAAAAACCAGGGAACATATGTTGGCTAAATACCGTGCCACCTGCCATAGACTCTGCGAATAAGGGGATAGGGCTGGAAGGACTCTGGCATGGTTGGAACGAGGAGAGCAGGGATCCAGATGGGTACACAAACTGACGACACCCGGGGGTGAAACAGTGATAAATCCACAAGAAATAGCGGAGGAGTTCACTGATCACTTCGAAAAGGTGTACTCCCCTTCTACATACTACACGGCTGAGGACTTACGTCAGCTCTTCCAGGACAGTGACGTGCCGAGCCTCTCGGATGTGGAACGGGAGACCCTGGAGGCAGACCTTTCAAACGAAGAAATAAGCAAGGCCCTGGGACAGATCAAGTCCGGTAAGGCAATGGGGCCTAACGGCATTCCAGTAGAGTTTTTGAAGGCCACTGCTTCTCTAACGGTGCAGCACTTGAGAGCCATGTATGAAAAGTGCCTAGAAATGCGTAGGCTACCGGTAGATCAGCGATTGGCCACCATTGTGGTTATCCACAAGTCTAGTAAACCAGCAGATAAATGTGGCTCCTATAGGTAAATCTCACTGATTAACATGGAGAAAAAGGTGTTGGCAAAAGTCCTGGCGAATAGATTGGTGACAGTCATTACATCACTGGTCCATCCAGACAGTCTGGCTTTATGCCAGGGAGGAATACGGCCCTGAATATAAGACGTCTACACAATGTTATAGCTCGTAGGAAATATATTGAAGACGGCGCAGCGGGGCTCTCTCTCGATGCCTCAATGGCATTCCATTCCATTAAATGACTGTATCTGTTGGAGGTCCTAGGAAAGGAGGGATTGGGCCCTAAATTCATAGTCTGGGTAAAGCCTCTGTATACCCGTGTGTTGGGACAGGTGAGGGTTAATAGCTATACATCCCAGACATTTGAGTTACGGAGAGGTACTAGGCAGGGATGTCCCCTCTCCCGCTGATCTTCTCTCCTGTGCTGGAGCCGCTGGCGGCCTGGGTGCACAGGGATGTGATGGTACGAGGGATGCGCTGGACAGCTGAGGTGGAGAATCGCATATCCTTGTAGACGACATACTGTTATATTTGGCATCTCCATACAAATCGATCATAGTAGTGATAGACATATTCACAAATTTTGGCAAATGTTTGTGATATGCGATCAACTGGCACAAGTCCATACTATATATGTTGAGGGGGCAGGCTCCCCGCTTTAAGAGTGAATTGCAGTCTAACGGTGGCGACGGAGGGATTTCGCTATTTGGGGATCTTTGTCAGCTCAGATCCAGCCTGTTTTTATAACTCTAATCTGGCCCCCCCTTTAGCTAAGCTATGAGCAGGTGTGAAGCACTGGAGGTCTCTGCCTTTAACACTGGTGGGGCAGGCGGCACTCTTTAAAATGTTGGTCTTCCTCGTTTTCTTTATATACTACATAACTGTCCACACAGAGTCCTGGACACGTGTTTTAGAGCAGTTGAAGGTGAGATTTGTACGCTGTTGTGGGAGAAGAGGGCCCCCCAGGATTTCACTGCAGAAATTGACAAAAGGCTGGTACAACGGAGGAATAGCACTCACAGACCTACAGCGTTACTACTGGGTGGCGCAACTAGTGACCGGTAACCACTGGATATACCACCCCCGGGATGACCCTTCATATGCCCTGAAGCGATATCAAACTCATTGTTCCGGATATTTGGGGGCCCTGTATACCACTGATAGGAAGAATAAGGGGAGGTTCTTCAGACCCAACACACATTGGAAATTTGGCATATAGTTAACTTCCGGCTGGGGTGGGCGGGCGTCCTCTCGCAGGCTACACCCCTATGGTTCACCCAGAAGCTGGGCATGCTGTGCTAACAGCTCGGGTTTTATAAATGGGACCTCATTGGGGTCTCAGCTGTGAAAGACCTGGTTTAGAAGGGGGCAATACTTACATTTGGTGACCTTCAGCGGCAATACCACTTGGCGCAAGGAGAAATATACAGGTATTTACAGATTAGATATGCAATACAGGCGGCATTCCGTCTCTCACAGATATACCAGAATCATCCCCACTGGAAGGCCGTTTGCAAGACAGGCCCCTCAGTTCGTAGGCAATATCTTTAACTTATAAGAAGTTGAGTTATAACCTGCCAGGCACCTTTCCGAAGCTCAGGGAGCGGTGGCAAGATGAATTAAGTCCTATAGATGATGAGGACTGGCAATCAGCGCTTATACCCCTCGAGAAGCGGCCATCACACAGAGATTCAGGCTGATTCAGCTTAGGATACTTCACCGATCATACATCACAGGGAAAGTTTTGGCGAGAATAGGAGCAAGACATAACGACCTTTGTATGAAGGGGTGTGGTCAGCAGGCTACATTTTACCATACCCTGTAGAGTTGCCCAAAGATACGTGCCCTCTGGGAGGGAGCATCAGACCACATTCAAACAGCTTTAGGGAAAGACATAGGATTAAAACCACAACAGGGACTGTTGAACATATGGGAGGCGACTGATCTCACGGAAGTTGAACAGCAATTTACAACACTGGGATACAAGTTAGAGAAATGAGAGCTGGCTAGAGGGTGGGGGGGGAAAGAGAGGCACCCTGTGGGTTTAAGAAATGGATAGATGCATGTTGGCAGAGACCAAGGTTTTTAAGGTTCGGGTGTGCCCCAAGAAATGGGATAGAAAGTGGTAGCACTGGAATAAATATTGAGGTGACCCCTGTGTGTCGCCTACTGTTGAAATAGAGATGCATAGACCAGGGCAAGTGGGGAATGTTTAATATGCAATGTGAATTAATTGTCTGCTCTATTATCAGGTTGATTACCTTGAAAGAGTTGTCCATTCATGTATGTATGGCTATGACTGAAACCAATAAACAAATTTAAAAAAAAAGAACATGACAACAATGATCACTCAAGATAATTGTGTTAACAGAACTAGAAACGTTTTTGTTGGTACTCTCATGTATACCCAAAGAAGTACACAAGAAATGTTTAGCAAGGCCTTTCAATATTTATTAAAGCATTGTGATTCTTGTATAGAATACGTGTGATGTGATAATCAATAAAATGAAACAGATTCACATGATTTGCATTACGAGAATAGTGAAAAAGATTAACATTCCAACCACTGTGCTAAGACAATGAATATATGGGGGCACATAACCACTTCAGCCTAGCACTCTCTAACCTATTCTTGCCTAGGGTGGATGGTCTACCAGATCCCTGCCACGGTTGTCTAACTCCTCAATACCTGTGGGTAGTGTCATCAGGTGTCCGTCTTGGTGTGGAGTGGGACGTCCCTCATGTCGGCATGCGTGATACAACTGAGCTGGAATTCTGAGATGAAGTGACCTCACAGTGCCAGCTGAATCCTCCTCTCCATCAACAAAGAAGTGGTTCAGTGTATACATAATAAACAGCAACTGTGTGGCAATGTCACAGACTCTGTAAGATAACAATTGTTCATTCTAGCTGGATAGCGTCATTGCCTACTGGACAATGACATAAATAACATATGCACAGTGAACTCTATCCCTGGTAGCACCGTCCATTAGGATACAGCTTGACAAGCGTTGTACATGGATATATGGTTTGGACAAAATCCAGTAGGACAGAGATAGTGCTCCGAAACAATCGTTTTAGGAGTCAAATAATCCACGTATGTTTTCAAGACCGTCAGGGGGGACGTAGGTCACTACTGTCAAAAAATGGTAATATGCAAGAACATGTAAAGGTCACATATAATAAATGTTCAAGAGAAAATGCAGTCCTTGATAAGCTGAAATATATATTGAGTCTCACTTGAGAGTAACAGCCGAACAGTCCCCCGGAAAGACGCCAACGTGCTACTTTTAACCAATCCTAGGACCTATACAGGTTTCAGCTCACTTGATTCTGCCCTGACGAAGAACCCAAGGCTGGGGAGCAAAACGCGTTGGCTGTTTTTGTGCACCTTGCAAAAAGAAAAAAACTAATAAAAAGAAAAATATTTTTAAACACCACCTTTCACTTCTGCAAATTACTTTAACTTTGATGCTGCCTCCACGTGTCTCTGGACTAGCAGACCAATTTACAAATATAGGAGCGACGAGAAGGCCACTCCCTCTCACATGAACAGGAAAAAAGCCTGTCCTGCCGCAATAGATAGTGACTCTACAGTCCAGCGAGCAGACAGTATTCATGCTTAGACAAGGCGGGTTACACGTTATGCCCCATCAAGCAATTGAGCCTTGGTCTTGGTTGCATTCCATGGCACCGAGACTCCAGTGCACACAAATGACTGTAACGTGTTCTGATACCAACAAATCAGAAACCAACAGGGACTTGCTGTGCAGGACGGATTTTCAAAAACTGAAGTACATGAAGCACTTACAGAGTTACAGCAGGTGCCCAAGATTAAGCTAATTTCTTTGTAACCATTTACAAAATGGTTACAAAGAAATTAACTTCAACTTGGGCACATGCTGTAACCCTGTAAGTGCTTCCTGAGCGGCGCCTCCAGAGTTGTTGCCTACTTGCAACTGTTCTCTGACCCTGCTCTGACCCCCCAAAGCAGGGTCAGAGAATAGTTACAAGTATGGCACAATGCTCCAGACTGTCACAAAAATTAAACCACAACCGGAAGTACTTACAGATAAGGAAGCAGGTGCCGGACTTGAAGCTCAAATTCAGTAACACATTAACCAGGCCTCGGTTGAGGCTGGGCAGGTGTGCTTTCTCCCATAATCTACAGTGGTGAACCAGAGGGTGGCAGTGATGAACCAGAGGGTGGCAAAGGTGAACCAAAGGGTGCTGTGATGAGCCAGAGGGTGGCAGTGATGAACCAGAGGGTGGCAGTGGTGAACCAGAGGGTGGCAGTGGTGAACCAGAGGGTGGCAGTGATGAACCAGGGGGTGGCAGTGATGAACCAGAGGGTGACACTGGTGAACCAGAGGGTGCTGTGATGAACCAGAGGGTGACAGTGATGAACCAGAGGGTGACAGTGATGATCCAGAGGGTGGCAGTGGTGAACCAGAGGGTGGCAGTGATGAACCAGAGGGTGGCAGTGATGATCCAGAGGGTAGTAGTGGCGAACCAGAGGGTGGCAGTGATGAAGCAGAGGGTGGCAGTGATGAATCAGAGGGCAGCAGTGGTGAACCAGAGGGTGGCAGTGGTGAACCAGAGGGTGACAGGGGTGAACCAGAGGGTGGCAGTGGTGAGCCAGAGGGTGGCTGTGATGAACCAGAGGGTGGCAGTGATGAACCAGGTGGTGACAGTGGTGAACCAGAGGGTGCTGTGATGAACCAGATGGTGGCAGGTGTGAACCAGAGGGTGGCAGGGGTGAACCAGAGGGTGGCAGAGGTGAACCAGAGGGTGCTGTGATGAAT
Source organism: Lissotriton vulgaris (assembly GCF_964263255.1). Taxonomy (NCBI): domain Eukaryota; kingdom Metazoa; phylum Chordata; class Amphibia; order Caudata; family Salamandridae; genus Lissotriton; species Lissotriton vulgaris. The sequence continues at coordinate 320,489,847 of NC_141699.1, read as the reverse complement.
CAGAGGGTGGCAGTGGTGAACCAGAGGGTGGCAGTGGTGAACCAGAGGGTGGCAGTGATGAACCAGAGGGTGGCAGTGATTAACCAGAGGGTGGCAAGGGTGAACTAAAGGGTGCTGTGATGAACCAGAGGGTGGCAGTGATGAACCAGAGGGTGGCAGTTGTGAACCAGAGGGTGGAAGTGATGAACCAGAGGGTGGCAGTGGTGAACCAGAGGGTGGCAGTGATGAACCAGAGGGTGGCAGTGATGAACCAGAGGGTGGCAGTGGTGAACCAAAGGGTGCTGTGATGAACCAGAGGGTGGCAGTGGTGAACACGAGGGTGACAGTGATGATCCAGAGGGTGGCAGTGGCGAACCAGAGGGTGGCAGTGATGAACCAGAGGGTGGCAGTGATGATCCAGAGGGTAGTAGTGGCGAACCAGAGGGTGGCAGTGATGAACCAGAGGGTGACAGTGATGAACCAGAGGGTGGCAGTGGTGAACCAGAGGGTGGCAGTGGTGAACCAGAGGGTGCTGTGATGAACCAGAGGGTGGCAGTGGTGAACCAGAGGGTTCCAGTGATGAACTAGAGGGTGACAGTAATGAACCAGAGGGTGGCAGTGGTGAACCAGAGGGTGGTAGTGATGAACCAAAGGGTGGTAGTGGTGAACCAGAGGGTGGCAGTGGTGAACCAGAGAGTGGCAGTGGTGAACCAGAGAGTGGCAGTGATGAACCAGAGGGTGGCAGTGGCGAACCAGAGGGTGGCAGTGACGAACCAGATGGTGGCGCTGCTAAACTGTCCAGCAGCCCTGTGGGTGTGAGCCCCCATGCTGCTGAGCTGCCAAGGCTGCCCAGGGGTTGTGAGCCCACGGGCTACTGAACTGCCCCGGAGCCCTTTCAGTGTGAAAATCATTTGTGCTCAATTGCCTGGGAGCCCTCTGGGTGTGAGCACACATTGTGCTAAGTGCCTCCCTGCCCCCAGTACATATATACCTGTACTGCACAGCACCATCATGCTCTTGCACCATGAAGTCTGGTGCCTGGATGCTCCTGATCTATGTAGGTGGTACCACCGTCTGGTGCAATCAAAATGTAAAGTCATAACTTGCTACACAGCACCAATAAACACGTGTCCCCCCTGGCACCGGTATGCGCATGTACCAGGCATGGAGCACCCGCATGCCACTGCACCCTACTGCCCATCCCAGCGCCAGCATATGCCTGTACGGGGCAGTTTAGTATGAGATGGGACATTGTCCAGCAGCAGCTGCATGCGCCTGAACCCACTGAGCAGGATCAGAATGGCTTTGTACAACCAGGCGCAGCAGAGCTATCTTGGACATCTGAAGGATTCTGGGGTCCTGTGCCAAACTTATTTTTGCATCCATGAGTTTCCCGAGCGCCATCCTCGTGTAGCTCCTATGACCAGGAGGCTGCTTTCTCCTCATCTGCTGCTCTGCTTGGTCTCTGACCCTTTATAAACAAGATGCATGTGAACTCGCATAGAAGCCCCGCCCGTTTGGCCCCGTCCACCACACACTAGCGTAATGAAATGTCTTCCCGCCCGTTCCCACTATAATGGCCAGCTCACTCAAGGGACCTCGGCGCCTTTTGGCATGCTGGCAAAGTTACAGGCACACGTGGTCACATATTTGTGCAATAGACACAAAATTCCGCGAGGTCATGGGAAAATTCGCGAACTCGCAGATATTTTTTGCCATTTCGCACGAATTCGCAGACTACGAATTCGCAAATTTCGCCCATACTTAATAATTATCCTGAGTGTCTGGACTAACCATCCCTGCAAGATTGGGAGCATTCAATAAAGAAAAAACACAGGCATAGCACTGGGCTTAAAGATCTGCCCTGTAAGGAGAAGCCGACTTAAATGTTATCCTATAGTAAAAACATGAAAGGATCTGAACATGGATTGCCTCTCCCACCCTAAATTGGCACTTCCCTGCTAAATCCGGATTTTTTTCAAGGAGCAAAGGGTCGATTGATTTGTAAAAATGCCAATGTGCACGCTCAATTAACTAGGCACTTCTTGCAATCTATAACATAATTGCCTTATCTTAAGGGAGGATTTTAATTTAATTAACCCTTCCTTCCCCCTCATCGCCTATCTTGCAAAGCCACCACGAAAGACAGCTATAAATAATAGCAAATTGCCCGAAATCGATGGCACGCGCCTGAATAGACAATTAATGTCCCTTTAACTTGAGCGCTGCTTTTCGAGGAGTAGGGATGTCTGCCTTTTCTACGGCAAGTTAAACTGCAGATCAAACAAGGAATACTTTTCGGAACCGGCCTTTTTTTCTTCCATGTTTATCCTTCTTCCATTGAACACACACAATGTCAGGCCCTTTCTGCGGGTAATTCGAGACACAATCCCTTCTGGGGCAGAGAATGGGAGGTGGCGCGCAGTCTGACCTTTGCTGCCATTGAGCTGAATTGACAGCATTAGCCTGGCGCTGGAATAAAAGTTAATTTGCGAAAACTGAAACCATCTTTATATGTTGTTTGTGCGAAGGATCATAAGGGCTGGTTTCATCCCTGCTGGGTTTTTTCCGTGATGACTCACTGGGGATTCCGATAGATCTGCCATACATAAAGGGCAGTCTGGAGAAAGCGGGCTTTTGGGCTGGCATGTTTGTAAGACAAAGCTGCAGGAATCCTGCGAGCCATTGCCGGGTTTCATGTAGTACAGCCAGGAGCGGCTAATTATCTCTCAAGACAATATCCGCAAAGGAGCATTCTTCCAACAAAGGGTTACCACTGCATTGTGCATTCAGCTAATGGGCAGAGATAAAAGCGAGGCCTGGCTGCCACCTCGGAGGACCGTGTGCTGTATCTTCCTTTTGTGCTCGGTGCTCGGGAAAGATATTTCACAGGTTGAAAGGCTATAACTAGACAATGAGTCATTTCTGACACGCACATGAGTTCTAAAGCGCCTATCGATCAAATGCCAAGCTCTTTCTGCAGCTTTTACTTTAATGTGTTATTATGAACAGGCTGCTTTGAGGTTAAACATAGCATTTGGCAGAAAATGTTGCCATGCATGCCGCCCGATTTTTATGTGTAACGGATGGTGCTCTGGGTACATAAATGAAATGAGAAATAGGGTTTATTTGAATGAACCCTGATTCCAATTAAATTGACATACCGCGGATTCGTACAGCGACAGTGGGTTAGGAATATTGTCGGTTTTGGTGCAGTGATTTTCAGCCTCCTCCATTCCCGAAAGAGGGGGATGGGGAAGGAACCATTTTCTGTCGCACTTCACAAAGCAACCAATTTATTAATTCGAATAGGTGAGAGGATGAAAGTCCATTTCCATGCCACTGATCTTTAATTAAAGGTCCAATGTGTACAATAGCCTGCTACTGTCCACAAAATCAGCTTAGACTATGGCTATGTAGTGCTAAATACAGGCAAATTCCAACCAGTGCAATACGGACCTATTTTACAAATGACGCATTCACAACAGAAATGCCTTATGACATTGATATCAAGAGCCGTATTACGGTTGTGTTACAGAGGCGCACATGACTAAACCACGTGTGCCTCTACCACGCACCTAAACCACGACTGCATCTGAACCATGCATTGCTTTAGCAAGCATGCCTTTACCACGTAATTTCGTGGTAACGGCGTGAATGGTAAAGGGGTATGAGTGGCTAAGGTCGTGACCCCCGCTCTAAGCTACAAACTCCCCCCAACCCATCGCACCCTGCATTCCAAATACCCGACCCCTCCCAACCCCCATGCTGCCCCTAAACCTTAACAAACACTACATCGACCCCCTCCAACCTCCTTGTGCTGTCCCTAAAATTACCCCAACCGTTTCCACTGCCCTTGGACCAAAAACTCAAACCTCTATTTTAAAAAACTACCCGACCCCTAAAAACTCCTCACCCTCCCTTAAGCCCTAAAAATTACCCCAACTATCCATTCCCCTCCCCCTGCCCTGAGGCCTAAAACCCTGTCTCTTAAGAAACACTATCCCGACCCCCTCCTTACCCCCACGCTGTTCCTAAAACTACCACATCCCCTTCCACTGCCCTTAGGCCTAATACTTTAAACCCTAATTAAAAATAACTATCCCAACCCTCCCCTACCCCTGAAAACTGCAACAACCCTCCCACAGCCCTGAAAACGACCCGACCCCCCAGCCCTGAAAACTACCTCCAACCCCCAGCCCTGAGAACTTACCCCGAACTCCCGGCCCAGAAAAATACCCTGAATTTCCAACCTGGAAAATTACCCCCGAACCTCACCGCTCAGAAAACTACCCTCAACCCCCATGCCCAGAAAATGATCCTTGACCCTCCAGCCCAGAAAACGACCTTGACCCCAGCCCAGAAAACTATCCCCGATCCACCAAGCCCAGAAAGCTACCCTGACCCCCAGCCCAGCCCCACTTACCTCACAGCTGCTCTCTTCCTGGCGAGGTTTCCTGCTTCCATCCCTGCTACCTGCAGCAGCCAGCAGCTAGACTGCGCACTGCCTTAACGATGCTTATGAGTGGTTAAGGCAAGCGTGGTTGAGCTTCCGTAGTCGGAACATGCATGCATGCTCCACTGTTTCCCTCCTATGATACATGCAGTGCATTTTCCTTCTTTGCCCCGGGTGCACCTTGTGGGCAATGAAGGAAAATGTGCCATATTATGATCAATATGTTGTCCCCAGGGCAACCGCAAACTTGAGCTCCCCTCAGGCCAGCGCATTCATGTGAAAACCTTAGCAGCTGCTTTGAAGCCGCTCTGTGTTTTCACAGTGCAGGGGGCAACCTGCTTGCATTTTTAAGGGGGATTAGAGATCACCTTGCAGGCAGTTGCAGTCAAATTGCAGTGAGTGACTGCACCCGCCTGCAAGGATATGTATGGGGTTCCATGGGACCCCATTCCCCACTCCAGAGGGCTGCCATCAGGGGGCGCACTAACAGTGTGCCACTTTTCAGGTGGTGCAATATCAGTGTGCCTCCCGAGAGCTTCTTTTCCTCTACACCCACGTCCATAATACAGCACAGGTGCAGAGGCAAAGGGATTCACTCATTTGCATGGTGCACGCACCCAAGCAAATGAGGGAACGCCCTCCGAAGATAGCGTTGGCGCTTCATGTGCACCTGTGCTTCGGGTATTACAGAAGGGGAATAACAAGTGTCTGTGGCCCCTTCCATAATAGCAAAGTGTCCCGGGGGATAGGATAGGATGTACATTTGTAGAGCGCGAATTGCTGCCCGGAGGCGTCCAAGCGCAAAGCAGGCACAAATACCCGTTGCACTGCTGGGGCGCTTCTATAATACAGTTCCAAAAGTTTATGATACCCAACTTAATGGTGCTCAGTTTATCAACTTCAGTATGAAAAAAGGCGCCAGCTACTTACCATGATTTGCATCTTTGACCCCTAAGCTAAGGGACACACAGAAGGACTCAGCCGTTCTTCTTTCAAAGTTCCCAAGTCGACAGCTCTTACTATAATTCCATATTCTCTCTCAGATAAACTGACTTCAAACTTGGAAATGTAAAACAAAAGCAAATTGAAAAGTTGGCACAGTAAAGCAGCTGAGCACAATTAATTTGGAAGGCACTCTTTGTTTTGACTCGTCGTCTTCTGCATCCCTAGCAGTCCTTACAGCATGGCTGCCCCTTGACAGATGTGCTTCTGACGTTTTTAGGGCCACTTGTTTTGTTAACTGAACTCCCTGCTCAAAATATGGTCGCCCTGTGTGCAATCCGTAAAACATGTCAGCCATCTGCCATGCTTCACTCATAAAGCGCTGCTGTTTCTCCCTTTTTGTGGTTTGTTGCATGGGTGTCATAAGCTGGGGAGCCTGACTGTGTTCCCGGGATGCTACTGGTATGCAGGTGATGGGTGTCTTGGTCTTTAACAGCGATCTGTCAGAGGTCACAGGTCAAGAAGATTCCCATCACCAAGGACCGAACTGGATCATTCAGGCACTCAGGGGCACCATAGACCCCAAGTTATGGATCAACCTATGAGAATGCACTTAACTAGGGATTGAACTGAGTGGAGAAAGTAGCCAATGAACGCGGACTAGCGAGAAGAGAGGCCTGGGATTGTGTGCTGCTGTCTGACTCATTGTACGTCACCACTTTTAGATCATGTGCACACCCTCTTTCCCCTTCTCATACAATGGTCCATAGTGCCCACACCACCAGCGCTCGCTCCACATTGAGCCCCATACCATTTGCATACCAAGGAGACTCATGAGACAGAATTGTGAGAAACAGTGGTGCAGGTTTATTTTGCATAACAAGTAGCAGATAAGGTGGGTCATCTTACAGGCGATCCAATGCGGTAGCCCCTCGCTGACCCGCATGCCTAATTAGCCATCTTGCACGGTGAGTCGATGCTCTGACGGTGCAGTACATTAACACTTTATTTCGTTCTACTCCCGCCCCCCTGTCAGGGTGGAGCGATGAGGCACATCCCCGGTCGGTTCAGGCCCCCCGACCGCCCGAAGGACTAACGGGGCGCCGACGCTGATTCCTGGAACCCCCTCGGCTCCAGGTTCTTGGCTCAGGCACCCCTACTGTGCCAGGCAGAGGTATTGACTTTATCCTTCCGCCGCAGAGGTACCCTTACTGTCCATCTGCTTCCAGATCGCCCTGTGACTCCGCCTTCAACACAAAACAGACCATTAGTAGTTCACAACTCGCCTGCCGCTCTGCCGCTGGGTCAGGGCCAGGGTGGGAACAGCGCAGAGCAGCCCAGGAAACGCGGCAGGAAAGACCGAGCATTGTTTGCTGTGCCAGTTATAAGCCCCTTGAGGCCGCCCCCCTTGCCCTGTGATGCCCTCCCATTGGTCGCTTGAGAAGGGGGCGGCTCAGGGGCTGGCGCGCTATCGTTCTGGTCGCGCGGCATGTGGTACTAAGACGCTGTCTCGCTTAGCTCCCCTTTGCGTCGCGCGGCCAGCGGCATAGTGCCCACACCACCAGCGCTCGCTCCACATTGAGCCCCATACCATTTGCATACCAAGGAGACTCATGAGACAGAATTGTGGGAAACAGTGGTGCAGGTTTATTTTGCATAACAAGTAGCAGATAAGGTGGGTCATCTTACAGGCGATCCAATGCGGCAGCCCCTCGCTGACCCGCATGCCTAATTAGCCATCTTGCAAGGTGAGTCGATGCTCTGACGGTGCAGTACATTAACAACTAAATAACCCTCTGTGGCATATTGGCACTACTTATCTCATTGATATCCCCCAGGCCCAGAGAACAAGCTCCTTGTTTTGGAGAGAGTTATAACACTTACACTGTACACTCTAGCACATGACCTGTCAGTGTAAATTGGAACAGCATTATCTGAGTGTCCTGTCCAGAATATGTTGAAGCTTGGGACCTGAGAGTAAATACCACGTCTTGCCTGTTCGAATTTATCAGCGTTTACACATACACTTTTTAATTTTTAATTTTAACTTCCAGTTTGGGACTATAAAGTATAGGCTTTTAGGATGAACTTCTCTAGTTCTACGGCAGCCCACAGGACAAGATTTTGAAACTATGACAAGTACAGTAAGACAGAGCATTATTAAATGAAACGGCAAGGCTGTGTGGTCATAAGAGATGTTCTTATTTCTCTGTCCTGTATTTATTTCTCATGGTGGCATTCTGAGCTACTGAGAGACAATGAAGGACAGTGCTTGCTTATATTAGTGATGGGGTGTTATTTAACGTACTAGTTAAACCCTTGTTATCTTAAAACGCAGTAAGATGAATGTGTTTACCCTTATCACACTGAAGGAACACAGTCAATGTCTGCTGAGCCAAGTATCTGGGTGTCCAGCAGAAGTAATGCAGTATAAATTACTGCAGGAATTTACTGCAGGTTAAATCAACTAAACCTCATCAAATTTCAATTGCATTTCGAAAGCAAAGATTTAAAATGTTTCTGGTTCACAAACGACTTGCAAATAATCTAAGATGCTGTTGCAATGAGAAGATGTTTCAGAATAATGGAGAAGAGAGGGGAACGCTTGAAACCTGTGTTTTAAACTCAGCCGTTTCTGTCAAAACTAGTACACTATTCTGAATCCTGATACTCAAAATGCATCCAAGCCACGGACAGTACAGATAGTGGTATGGATCTGTTGCGAATACTCTGTCTAAAAGCATCTGGCAGTTTGTGGTCTATGGTGCCAAGCATCACAGAAATGATTTAACCTGACTGTTCCAATAGTCCACCTTAAGTTTCAGCATCACATCGGACAAACGTCACCGGGGAAACAACCATTACAACTCTGTCATTACAACACACATTTGCAATACAGTCATTACAACGCAATTGCCTTTACATTGCATGCCATTGCAACGCAGCCATTACAATGCATGCCACTACAACGCATGCCTTTGCAACGCAGTATAAGGTAAGTAACGGGGAATAGTAATTTTTATCCCTACGCTATCCAACACCTACCCTACTGTTGCACTCACTGGAGTGGGAATTGTAATTTTTACCCTATACACCATCCAACCCTTACCCTACTGTTGCCCTAAAAGTATTATGCGTTGTAATGATATGCGTGGTAATGGTATGCGTTGTAATGGAATGCATTGTAAATGTAGTTTCTAAAAATGCGTTGTGATGGCATGCATTGTAAAATCGTTGCTTTGCAATGGATGTTGCGATATCAAAAACACGTTGTGAAGGCATGCCTTGTAAATGTTTGTGTTGAAACATGTCCTATTCACTCCACAGTAGTGCCACCCATTTCTCCCACCACATTAGTATGGCGGGGGGACCCCAGCGGACGGAAAGACTATCCGCCGGTTTTCCGCCGTTCACACAGGTGACTGGGTGGAAAAGGGGCTTATTATGGTGGCGGTGTCTGCTAGACACCGCCATCCATATTAGGAAGGCAGAGGGAAGCAGCCTTTCCATGGCAAAGGCATGCGGTGTACTGATTTGGAGGCCCGTTGCAGGCCCCCAGGATGTTGGGGGAGTGAGGGGGGAACATGGAGGGTACCTATGGTACCCCCCTGCATTTGCATGGATGACGTGGCAGGCACCGGGCGGTGCCTGCCACGTTGTGCATGCAAATGCACACATGCCTTTTTTGTATTGCGGTGGGTGCTGCTGACAGCACCGCCCGCCACAATACCAAAAATGCGGGATGCATCCGCCAGTGTGGCGGGCGCATCCTAATTGTGCATGCGGGACTGCTGCACCCTTAGCGGGCGGTCCCATTTCCCACAGCGATGGTGGGCGAACAAAGTCCACCCACCATCCTAATAGACCCCATAGTTTTGGTTGGATGGATATAATCTGTTATTATAGTTGACATAAAACCTGCTGTGTTTACCTATCATCATACAGAATGGTTTTCTAAAAGTTGGATTACTTCTAAAAGAGATCTTGTGAAATACTTCCATTTTGTTTACAACGTTGCATCCATACTATACAGTTGCCTGACCAGATACAGAATCTTGCCCTGAAGGAGCCTGTAACCAGGCGAAGCGTGTTGGCTGCGCATTCTGTATTTGATGCAGAAGATCTGAAATAAAGATATACAGAATCAAATGAAAGAAGAGAATCATTGTTTTCATTTCTTCTTCCATGTTCCGTGCTGACTGTCATACATGTACTCTGTCTTGTTGCCTCTGGATTGTGTTTTAATTGAATGTCTGACATAATATCGACAGACAGAATATCGAAATACAAAAATATCGGCACAAAAATATCGACATCAAAAATATCGGAGTCATATCTTCATAAAGGTAAGTACAAAAATATCGAAAAAATAATATCGTAGTACAAAAATATGGAAATTAAAAATATCGTATTTTTAAATGTATTAATAATAATGTAAAAATAATTTTAAAATACATATAATTTTACAAATATTAAATAAAAATACTAAAACAAAATTAAAACTAATACATATACATTTAAAATGAATAAAACACTTAATAATTTAATGTAATTTTCTTTTTTTTAATTTCATTTAATTGATTTAATGTAAAAAATATATATTTTTACCCTGTACGCCTGTACCCCAAAAACCCAAAACTGACCCTGAACCCTAAAAATATCCCTGTACCCCAAAAACCCAAAACTGACCCTGAACCCTAAAAATATCCCTGTACCCCAAAAACCCAAAACTGACCCTGAACCCTAAAAATACCCCTTTACCCAAAAACTGAAAACTGACCCTGAACCCTAAAAATACCCCTTTACCCAAAAACTGAAAACTGACCCTGAACCCTAAAAATACCCCTTTACCCAAAAACTGAAAACTGACCCTGAACCCTAAAAATACCCCTTTACCCAGAACTGAAAACTGACCCTGAACCCTAAAAATACCCCTTTACCCAAAAACTGAAAACTGACCCTGAACCCTAAAAATACCCCTTTACCCAAAAACTGAAAACTGACCCTGAACCCTAAAAATACCCCTTTACCCAAAAACTGAAAACTGACCCTGAACCCTAAAAATACTCCTTTACTCAAAATTAATTAATATTGTTTATGTACCAATTAATTATTAATTAACAATAACAATAAAGTAAATATATTAGCACATTAGCTGTAATTTATTTAATTTAATAATTAATATTATTTTTCCCAATTAATTAATTAAGAATAAGAAAAAATAATATATAAAAAAATTACTCTAATTAATGTAATTAACTAATTTATATTAATTAATTACCAACTAATTAATAATTAAAAATATGTACAAAATTATATTAATTAATTAACTAATTAATATAAATTAATTACCAATTAATTATTAATTAAAATATGTACAAACATATATTAATTAATTAATTATTATTAAATTACTTCCCACCCTATTCCCCTATAAACCCATATCCCGCTACAGAACATATTTATCAATTAATCAATTAAATAAAATTAATTAAAAATTAATTCTCAATTATTTAATTAATAATTCCGACTAATTAATAATTAAACATAATTAAATTACTTCCCACCCTATTCCCCTATAAACCCACAACCCGCTACAGTAGTAAAAGACAATATTTAATTAAATTACATTAAAAATAAATAATAAAACATAATAAATACAATATAATATACGCTAAATTTATTTAAAAATTGATATTAGTAACATCGAAGTTATTTATTTCGATATTATTGACATCGATATTTAAAACTTCGATATTACTGATATCATACTAATATCGATATTAAGACTGTCGATATTACTTACCTTCGATGTTTTGTCCCATCGATATTTAAACTTCGATATAATTGTATATCGAAATTTAAAACTCGATATTTTGTCTGTGTACCATTTTAATTGAAGAATAAAAGAAAGGAGCAAACTGCTCCTACCTCTAATAGTTTCCCCATTTTTAAACAAGCAGAATCTCTCCCCAGATACAGAAATACAAGGGATTCCATACATGTGTGTTACTCACAGTTGGATCAACCTTTTGAATAGATGTTTTTAATGAATTAACTTTGATGCTCATATAATTGTGGTTCCGTCCTGATGATGACCATTGACGCATACATGTGGCCCAAATTGAGAGGACACAATTTTGCTTTGTGTTGTTTTTCGTCTTAATCTGAACTTCCCATTGTGTATAATTATTTCCTCAGTCACTTTGTGATTACACTTTGTATTGTTAACTTTTTGTTTCTGTGCCATGTTTAGCGCCAATGTTTTTGTATGTCTTTAAATCTAATTATTTATCTATTAAGACATTTTGTACGAATTGAATTAATACATAGGCGTTTTGCAAGTGGCTTTTTGGATTGTACATATGTTTATTCTTTTTTCTTTCTTTGATTCTTTCCTTTTGAATAGTATAGGTATTCTTCTTTGATGTATGTTTTGTGTATATAAATGTTCGTCTTGAACCCTTGTTAGGATTCTACTATTGTCTGCCCCTGGTTCAGCTCTCAGGGTTGCCCCTGTTGTTGATAATTGTATAATTCCTTTAGACAGTATACCAGCAGTTTTCATGAAAGTGCTGCATGGCTCAAAAGTATTAGGACCCATCTCATTTTCAAACCAACATTATGTATCTTTCATTGATCATTATTCCGTCCCTTCATTTTGCTTCAATGACTCAAAGTCATCATGATCATCACAGGCTATAGCTCTGCCCCTTTATTATGGAACATTTTTGTTGGCTGCACTCCCTGGCTTTTCTAGCATTGTCAACCAACAAAAAAATAGCTGATAGATATGTTTGTTAGAAGATACTTCAGTGCTAACCGGTCTGAAGTGATGTATTGCGTTTGTCTTTTTTTGATAAAAAACATTAAGGGGAGGCATACCTGGCATCCCCCAATTTTTTCTTTTTTTTTATAGTCATGCAGATCACCAGTGCCGCCAATTCAAGTGACTCTGCAGGAGGAGAGTCAGTTGGAGGGGAGAAGCAGTGGCAGAGACAGGTGGTCGTAAGTCACATTTCTTGTTTATTGATAATTACTATTTTACTCACTAGTTATAAGGGCGTAGTTGTGACTTATGATCAAGAACCCCCCACTTTACCAGTTGCAGCGGTGGTTGAGTTATGACATCTTCTACCTGCAACTCAGCAAAATCTCACATAATAAACGCTAAAAATGATGACCCGAGGAAAACATGAAAGAACAGAATGTAAAGGGATAGATGGATGAAAGGATGATTGAAAGGGTGGCTACTGAATGGATAGATAATGGATTAGAAATTGTGGTGAAAGTCTAGTTGAGAGTAGGGGTGGGCGGAAAATCCGTTCCGCTCGCGGATTTTGCGGATTTTCGGGAAATCCGCAATCCGCGAGATTTGCGAATTTCCTGCAAAATCCGCAAATCCGCGAGCAGCGGATTTTGCTCGCACTGCTCGCACTGTTCGCGTGAGTTTGCGCCCCGCGAATAAGTGCGAAATTGCAGAAATACGATCTAAGCAAAACTGAAAGTAACTACTTACCAGGTTCAAAAGTTCAGGCACATCATTAGTAGCCATTTCCTGTAGTGCTTCCTGAGGGGCCCCTCCAGAGTTCAGTTGCCAGTTGAAACTATTATGTGACCCTGCTCTGAACCTCAGAATAGTTACACATATGCCACAAAGGTCATGAATTACAGCTAAGGGAGACAAGCAGGAGCCAGGCTGGAAGTTAAAATCCATTAATCAGCCCCTAATTCATTATTGTCAGTTGGGGCAGGGCAGGTGTTGTAACTAATTTTGCAACAATGAAAGCACTTAGCAAGTGCAAAAGATCACTAATCAGGGCGCACTAAGGAAGCAGGTGCCAGCTAAAAAAATATTCTGTGACACATTAATCAGCCCCAAATTAATTCAGGTCACTTGAGGCAGGGAAGGTGTGCTTTGCTTTGCCGAAAATAATGTACACTGGACAACCAGAGGGTGTGGTGATGAAACAGAGGGTGGCATGGGTGGGCCAGAGGGTGGCATGAGTAGTCAGAGAGTGGCAGTGGTGACAGAGAGTGGCAGTGATGAAGAAGAGTGTCCCAAACAGGTTGGACACGTAGAAACAACAAGTTCGCAAAACTTGCGACCCGACAGGTAAGTTCGCAAATTGCGAAATTGTAAAAACCCTCGCGAACTGGCAGAAACACGGGCGAACACAAAAAAAAAAAAATCCGCAAATTCGCGGGAATTCGCGGATTTTGCGGATTGCGAGTTCGCAAATCCGCAAATTCGCGGATTGCCAATCCGCAAAATCCGCTCATGCCTAGTTGAGAGAAATTAAAGCTTAAATTATGCTGACTATGGTTGAATATACAAGAATGAAAGTATGAATGATTAATTGGGTTGCTTGGATGAATAAGCAAGGGAGTTCTTCTGGAGAGGGGCATGCTTCTCACCGCCTTCACTTACTTTGTTTTATGGATATCAAAGCTATAGTTAAAAAGAGGGGGTTGTTTTATCATTTTTGTTCTACTCCCTTGACTCACTGTATTTGTTAAGCGAGGCATATACGTAACCTACCCATCATCATTCAACGTCACTTCCTTGCCCATGGCATTTCACCTCCCATGACCAAAGTGCAGCATTGTTCAATTCAGGATTGCAGTGTTGAATGTGAAATGTGCATCTGCTTCAGATAATGCAGCCTTTACAAAGTTTTCAATGCACTGCAAGCCAAACACGCAAGGTGTGTTTCACTTCGACCACTCAGTCACCTCTTAGTACTTCACTTCTTTATTCTTTCCTACGTTCCTCTTTCCCCCTACCAAAAACATTTAAAAATCGATTCTTGGCATGTGCCACATTTTATGGCCATGTGAAGTGATTCCAAAATATATTTAATGGTTTCCCATAAGAGATTTATTGTATGCCTGTTCATATTTTCAAAAAACATCATGACAGAGGCAATACAAGAGGGTGGCTACATGTAGGGAATGACACCGCAGTACCTTATTCCTTCCACCTCCACCTGCTACTATGAAGATAAGTGTCCCAATGCTTCTGCCCTCATGGGCACTCCACACATAATGTCCACCACTACTGTACTCTATTCCATCCACCTCCACCTCCTACCATCGAGCTTAATGTCTCAAAGTTACTGCCCCCTGAGCTCTCTAAACATAAAAAGTATTACTACTATCTGGAATAAAGACAATGCCCATTTTTCCATCTCACAATCACTGACCTGCTGTATCTGGTATGCATTGACAAACCAATATTCCATACTATTCCCAGTGGGAATGAATAACTTTATTTGTGTGGACTGTTTCACCAGCTTGTCAAGAAAAATTAAAACAATAACTTTATTTATTCTACACATAAACAACTACATCTGCATCCTCGCTAGAACAGAATGGAAAGTGTTCCTTCCCACACCATAGTAACCAGGACTTCAAGCACAGCACAAGTACACTCGATCACATGGACGAGAACGCCGTGCCGAGCCCCCTCATCTCACCCAATCACAAAATGAGATGGTGCACAGTCAACGCAGGATGCGTTAGGACACGCCTCCTTCCCTTGGCCACGAGCTGAGCATTTTACCAACGCCGACTCTCTCCCTCCTGAGACAAGCAGGGGAGCGGAGCGCAGTAGGTCTCCAATGGGGATGGACATTTGGCAAAGTAAGTGTTGTCCATTTCTTTGACACCCAAACAACTTGCATCTGGTCATAACAGACGGAGGTTCCCTAGCACGGACTCTGTGTCTAAATAACTATACTGACAAACTCTGTCATTTTTATTTTCCTTTTACTTAAAGAGTGTGACTATAAGGCCTCCCCCTCTATGCCCCCGTTGGGACCTTACGCCCTGTCATACCGGGGTGAGCGCCTTAACCATATTGCCACCAAAAAACTCTCCTTTACATATCAGGCACAACTTGATTTTAAACAGGATAAACAACTACATATATGGGTATCATTTTGTATGGTTGACACATTGAGGTAACACTCATTGCACATGCCATGAATGAAATAAAATGATTGCCTGCATAATTTCCCAAATCAACGCACCTCTATACATTGCACATAGCTGAGTACTAGGCTCCAGAGTCATGGTTTCTCTTTGAAGCCGATACCTTCTTTCTTCTAGCTTTTGATGAGGTACTCCAGCCTCTCCACTCAAGTGCCAAGAAACCGCTGGTGAACGTGTGCTCTATAAATAATTTTTATCACATCATATCTTCCATCCACTTCCTTACTCCAAATATTTCCATCCACATCCTGACCTGACCCAAGCAAGATAGGCTTGGAGTGCACTGCTGTTGAAATATTTTGTATAGGTTTTTGTTTGTTAACTAAGGTGACTGGTCTGGTCTCTAAAGAACCGGAAAAAAGGAATGGACCCTGCAAGTAAATCTCATTAAGTGTGAAAGGGCCAATCACTTTCAGGAAAAATGATCAACCATCATTCAGGCCCCAAACATTGCAAATCATCTAAATCAATTTTACAAATAACAGTTGCTCACCCTTCCTCACTGTCTGCCACCACATGAATCGCCAATCATCACTGGCAATCACTCAATAATATATCACTCATTGGTGCAAAAGTTACCTGTTCCAATACAAGCACAGTGGTGGGTAGACAATTGTATCTTTGATGCAAGCAACATGTTGGAATTTGACAGTCTTATGAATATAATGATCTTCTGGGGCAGCCCTTCTAGATGATGAAATAAAGGTTTGAAGGGGACCTTACAGGTCAATTTTCACTAGGTATGTGTGAAAGGGCCAATCACCTTCAGGTAAAACTATCACTTATTAGACAGGCCCCTAACATTGCAAAACAGCTAAATCAATTTTACAAATTACAATTGAACACCCTCCATCATTGCTGCCACCACATGAATCATCAATCATCACTCTCAATCACTCACTCATTGTTGCAATTGTTGTAGTTACCTCTTACAATCCAAGCACAGGTATGTTAGATAGTAGATACGCAATTGTATCTTTGACACAGGCAACACATTGGAACTTGCTGTTGGCACTCTTGTAAACCAACGATCTTCCGGGGCTTCCCTTGCTAAGTGATGCCAAAAGGGATAGGCATGCAAGAGTGGCAGTAATAGTCTCCAATGTCATGAAGGCATTGTGGAGGCTTCTTCACTGCACACTTATCAAACTGCAATCCGGCCATGTATGTGACTAAAAAATGGTGTGGCAGAATACATTTGCCACAATCATAATGTACAACAAGCTACTTTTTTTCTTTTTTTGGCAAAGAAAGAAGTTCAATAAGAAATAATTAGAACATTCATGGTGACACTGGCATGCTAAGCCCGGAAAGTACAGTTCATCCTCAAACTCAGGTAGTTGACCCAGATGTTGGTCACCTAACACACTTGATTCTGAACAATCATCCTCCTCCTACTGTGCTATTTCAGAGATGGTGTAATTGTGTAGTATGAAATGTTGGTTCATCTTTATCATGCCCGATTCCTACATGTTTTGAGGCAAGGGATTGGTCAGCCTCACTGTATTAACTGCACCAGCTGCACTGAAAACAGGCTCAGCAGGCACAGAGGCTATAGGACAAGCCAGATACATTATAGCCAGCCTGCAGAGCTCTTGCCATTGGCACATCTTCCCATATAAATAAATCGATGGGTTTTGATCCACATAGATCTCTTTTGATCATACAGATAATCCTGGAACATCCTCTAGATGGACATTGGTGCAGCCACTTGTTTGAACTATTTGACCTCCCCTCTGCACTGGACTTAAGCCCTGCTATTTGATACCAATACAACACAGAGGTTGGGTCTAATCCATTTGTTGCTGTTGTTGCCTATGTTCTGGTTGATGGCACATTCGGCTGCCCTCTCTGTGAAGGCAGCACTCCAGAACTGTTGGGTAGGGCTCTAAGTTCCAGCCAATCTTCTTCCAGGTGTCCAGCTTGCCCAGAAATCCACCTCCTGTATATTGAAACAGCCCTTTCAAAAAAAGGAATGAAAGTGGGCACAATTATTTTGTTCCATGTTGCATAGATACACTTTTTGGAGAAGATTATGTTACTTTGCAGCCAACCTTTAGAAGCTAAGCGAAAGAGTAAGCTCTCGACCAAGGCATGTGCTACTGTGTTTTTGTTCACACCTGCCAGGGCAAACCTTTCAGACACTTTCTTTGGCTGTTCCTGTAGCAGATGCCACAACGGGATAGCTTGGTCCATCATACAGTTCTCTTTGCTAACTTCCCCTGTGAAAACCTCAAAAGGGATTTGCATCTGTGTCACGTATTTGACTTAGACCCATTTGCCCACATCCATGGTCATAGATTTTCCAGTTACATCCAATACACTTTGAATGGCATAGTCTATGGTCAATTTGTGCTGCTCAAACAGTTGTTGCAACATGTAATAGGTTGAGGTCCAATGGGCTGGCATCACCTGTATCAGGACTTTAACTGGTAAACTATTAGCATGCTGAATAATCCGCAACTGCTGCTGGGCTTTAAAAGAATGGCTGAAATACAGATTCTTCTGCAGGTGGTCAGTATGTTACTGACTATGTTTTCTCTTTTAAGAAAGTACTGCACCATCAGTTTGATGCAATGTCCAAATACAAAACCCTGAAATAGCCACTTGACTATGTAACTGCCATTGTCTATCCTATTCTGAGAGATGTAGGCCACAGCCATTCAGACACCTTGCTGTTAAATTCATAAAAAACATTTGCAGCTGTATGTGATTTCTCCATGGTGAACAAGGCCACTGTTGGATGCCACTAAATGGTCTTAAAACTTTGTAAAGGGCCAAGACCTGTAGATATTGTTTGCTTTACCCTAGCAAAAGAGAAACAGTCTGCAGTAATGCACTTATAATCAGTCGACTGACAACTGTTCAACGTTTTTCATCAGGTGGATAGTGCTAACAAACAATAGGGAGCTACAGAGGAACAAATCCGAATAGGTCACCCTCCACTCAACATGCAATATCAATACATCAAGACCTGTTCATCAAAGGCACCTCTTTTGAGGAAAATGTTATAAGTGGAGGTAGGGGTTCCATAACTCTTTCTCCATATACACCCCTAATTTACAATCAGAGTAGTGACTTCCTTCTTTATTGCCTCTAAATTTCTAAAATATATTTTTACAGATGACAGCACTGAGCTAAAAAACCCTATCAAACAAACAGAAGCATAGCTGTGAATGATATATCAAAATCAGGTCACATCAATCTATATGTGCACTTAGAAAAATAGTGAGAAGGCAAGGTGGCACCTCACGTGCGCACCACCAATAGAGCTTGCTGATTGGTACTCACCAGCTATGCCCACTTGTTTCATCATTGGTAGCCATCTTGCCTTAAAGAATAAGAAAGTGTCCAGAACAAACAAAAATTGGTGCTGAGAAGATGTGAAGTGAATATATCACAAACTACCACGAATACGACCACGTGAGAGAAAAATTGAGATAAGTAGCACATTAACAGATACTAAATGTATTATTCGCTTCTGCACTTATTCAAGTTAAAACCGGTTACAATCTTTGCATACTGCTTCATACTGAGCCTACATGTTTCATTGCCTCTACAATTTTGAGGCAATTTCACCAGGGCAGTGAGGTCGTCAGGCACCAGTAGTGGACACTGCAATTTTCTTTAGCAGGAATATGAACAAGCCAAAGTCCTTCATACCAGCTCTCCCCTTATGTCACATATGGGAGAGAACTCCAAATGTGAGTCTTCATAATGGGCTTACACTCTACCATACTGCCAATCGCCTACATCCTAGAGAAGCGTATTGTCTCGACCCTCGCTCCCATCAAGTGACCCCTTTGGAGTTCTGTCACATAAGTGACATAAGGGGAGAGCTAGTATGAAGGACTTTGGCTGGTTCATGTCCCTTCTAAAGAAAATTGCAGTGTCCAGTTAGAAGGTTTTTCATGTTTATTTTATTATTTTTGTAATATAAATAAGCATCTATCCAGATCTCATGGACATTCAATTTTGATGCAATAAATTCCAACACACAACTGTATTAATATGAGGACAGGTAAATGTGTTTCCCAAACATTCTGTCTTTCCCAAAGATTCACAAATTCCTTTGTATGTTTAAAGTTGAATCTTTATTGCAGTTGTTCCTTCTGGTAGTTTTCAATATAAATAGCTATTCCTCTTAGTGGTTCTGCCAACTCCACCTCATGGGTATGTAAAATAATATTTTGCTTAGTTTTGACTTTCAAGGGCTCTTTTTAGAATTCTTTTAATGATCATTTAAATATTTTTGTAATATAGATATGCATCTATCCTGATCTCATGGGCCTGCAATGTTAATTCAAACAATTCCAAAGAAGAACTGCATTAAAATGAGGAGAGGTAAATGAGTTTCTCAAACATTTTGTTTTTACCAAAGAGTTACAAAGTCCTCTGCATGTTTAAAATGAATCTTTATTGCGGTTGTTGCTTCTTGTTGCTATCAATAGAAATAGCTACTCCCCTTGCATCTCCATTAACAGTTAACCTAAAAGTGTGACTTTGACCAGGCCCAGTGCATATATCCTGAGTTGGTGCTTTGTGTCTTTTGCTTCTATTTTCACTAAATTCATAAAAAAATTCATATCTTGGTTCCACTGATTGAATTTTTGTCATTTTGATCTTGTTTATTCAAATTAAATTCTGCTCTGTTGTTCTTACCTGATGTGTGCTCCTTTTTCTGGTGTGTTTTTACTGGTTGAAGTGCTGCACAAATACTTTACACATTGCCTCTAAGTTAAGCCTAACTGCTCTGTGCCTAGTTAGCAGGGGGTTGAAGACAGGTTAATTTGGGGTTTGCTTGTGCCTTACCCTGATAAGGATTATGGCTGCTGCTTGACCAGGGCTCACATCTCGGTCAACCAGTAACCCAAAATTGGTGATCAGCGGTGAAGATTAGGACTTGTACTTGTGTAGTGCAATTCAGTAATTTGATGTACACTATCATCCTATATCTAAGAACAATTTGAATTTAAATTCCCTTTGATTGGCTTCCTTTGTTTTAGTAACATTATTTATTTGACTGCAAGGATAGAATTAAAGCTGGACCTCATGGATGCCTATACTGTGGCCCAGCTCAGGGAGTTCTGCAAGGAGAGGGGATTTCCAGCATAGAGCACCAACAGCAAGGTGGACTTCCAAATGACACTGAGGGCCTGGACGAAAGCCAATCAATTCATGGTGGGATAAGCAAATGGGTAAAAAAGGTACCGACTAAGTGAAAATTAAACCTTGGAATTCAATAAACACTAACTAATTTGCCAGCATGCATTGCATAACATTATAATGTTAAAATGTTTAACTTTAAAATGTTAATGTAGTGCATGTTGTTGATTTAGGTAACATTGATTGCAAAAAAATTCAATTGAAATATTCACCTGCCTGGCTGCAAGTCCTCCAGTCCTGGTGTTTGTCTCCAGTTGTCAAGCACAGGCCCCAGACACCTCCCGTGACCATTCCAGATGCAGCTCCCTTGCTGCTAACCAACATGAGAAAAGCATCAGAATTGGTTGGAGCGGGGCTGTCTCAGTGCTCCCTATGCCTGGTCTCAAACCAGCTGTGTGAGACAGCTAGGTTGGAGAGTTTTTGAAGTGCAAGTGTAAGCTAGCCATAGTAAGAAAGTCTGCCAAAGTGACATGCACACTTAAACTGCTGTAGTCAGTGACCACTCCTCCATGCTACTACTCTAGAACAATGGCCCTCTCCTCACAATCAGCTTGGGCTGGCAGAGAAAAAATAAAATGATATTTTATCACCATCCTATTTCTCACATTTTACGTGCCTTCAACAGGGGGCTGATGCTCCTCTGCCTAAATGGAGAAGACACCACTGCTGTCAGTCAGTGGTTGGGATAAGATACAGCTGAGCACACGTGTAAACGCAGTAATCGGGTGGCAACAGACTAGGCTTGGGCTGTAAATTCTGTTCCGCTTGAGGAATTTGCGGAATTTGGGCAATTCCGTGTTCCACTGAGAACGTGGAATTGCCAAACATTCTGCAATCCACGGCGTCGCAGAATTTTTTCCTTGTTCGCGCTTTTAAAATGCATGCTCGCTCACGGGAGCGACTTACTGGGATCCCTGAGTTAGCTGACAAGATTTCCTATCGGTTCGTGTGCGCCACAAGATTTTGGTAGCTGGCGGCCCGATCCCGTGAGAGTGTGCTATCACAAACACGTCATTGGGATGCACCCATGTTTCCAAACAGGAAACAGGCATCGCGAGCGGGCGGGACAAGTGGAAGTTCATGAGATATTTCTCCCTGAGTACGCAAACAGCGTTCGCGAACAGGAAAAATGCATTGCGAACGGGCAGAACAAGCAATTCCGCATGTTTGTGGAACTCTGCATGGTCGTGGAGATTTTTTACCATTTTGCGGAGCTTTACGTAGTGCGACTACTCAAATTCCGCCCACCCCTCCACCATACTGTGCCGGTTGGGGACCTACAACTAAAGGACACCCCTTTAAATGGTGGGGAGCCGGTATGAATATTGATGGCTACCACATGTCATCCGTGGTCTAAATTTGAAATCCAGTGAGGTGAAGTCGGGCCCGAGCCCTGATGCAATTGGAGTAACAGAAGATTGGCAATTAAACATGTTGGCCCATCTTAAAGTGGTCTGAAACATGCAGTTTGGTTGTAATCTTGAGTAGGCTCAAAACATGGAATAAAATTAGGATCTTGTACTTGTGAGTCGCAACTCGATGTTAGTTTGAGAAAAGTGGTTATTCTTTCTCACAATATGGGGTCTTTCCTGACACAACACACTTTTGTGCATACTCCACTTTAATTGTCTTTTCACCTCTTATGCTTTACACTGGACACTTCTTCTTTTCTTTTCACAGGTAAGAAAGTTACAGAGTATGAGAAACATGGGCAAACTGGTGGGTACTTACCAGCAGCTCCACTGGTGATGCTTACGTGAGGTACTTTCTCTCCACACATTTTTTTGTACACATCTTGCAAGAGGGGGTAATTATACACGCGGCAGACTGGTAAACGTGTATCTAAAAGATGTTCTTGTGGGACATTTAGGACTGGGTACAACTTGCCTTTGATAGAAGCCAGAGGTTGGGTGGAGAGAGCAGTAACCTATCCACGGTTCTGAAGAAATTCTATGATTATCTAGACAGTCAAGTCTTTTCAGTTGATTGAGTCAGTGTTTGAAACCATAGAAGGGGATGATGTGATGGAAAGACAAGGAGAAGGCCTCCCTGGAATACTGTACCTTTGAAGTAGAGCCCCTTGCCAGGGCATGGAACAATGTGTCTACCCACAGGCTGTCCCCCAGAGGAGTTATTGGAAAGGAGGAAGGAGAGAGAGTTCAGGCTGGAGATGGCCAGAACAGAGGTGGAGGAAAAGAAACTGGCTCTGGAGGCAGGAAAGGAGAAAGCCGAAGGCTTAGAGGGCCTTGGCTAAGGCTGAGGCTGCGGGAGCCCTGGAGGAGAAGAGATTGTCCATAGATGAGAGAGAAATTGAACTTAGTCTTAATAAGCTGGACAACAAGTCCAGCCAGGCAGAGTTTCACAGTAATGCTGACAGTATACTGATGGTGCCCGCTGGAGGACAGAGGATCCATATACCTAAAGGTCTAGTGTATTACTTTGTTGTGGGGGATGACATTGACAAATGGTTTGAAACTTATGAGATGGCTTTACTGATGCAGGATCCCTGAGAAAGATTTGGGGGGCTAGTCTGTGGAAGTACATCTCTAGTGAGGGGAGAAACGCCCTACTGGCCCTAGAAAAGGGAGGAGGCTTCCCCCACCGAACGAAACCCTTGTCAGAAAATATGGCCTTACCCCACAGAAGTACAGGTATGAATTCAGGATCAGCTAGAAGCTGCCCCATCAGTCCTAGGTGGATTTTGTGGATTTCTTTTACAAGGCACTGTATGATTGTGTGAATGGCAGTAAGGTGAATGATAACAAAGTGCTATATGATCTGTTTCCAAGTGAGCATTTGTTCAGTAATTGTTTTCCAGGGCTGCACCAACACTTGATTGATAGTAAGCTCACCGTCTATAGGGAGCTTGCTAACGAGGCATACTGCTGGCTCACAACAAAATCCATCTCTCAACAAAAGAAACAAAGGGAACTAAACACTAAAACAAGGAGTTCTCAAAAGGGCCCCAAACCAGTTCCTAATGTCCTGACTTCCAATCCCCACCTGAGTGGAAAATTGATGGTTCACTGATAGTAAGTCAGTGACTGTCAACAGGTTGGGTTCTATAAGGGTGATGCCAAGTGTCAGCAGGCAATGGGGTTAGGTAGTGTAGCGCTTGGGGAGGAACTAGCCCCAAAGGTGTGGGCGCGAGAGTAAAGGTTACCATAGTGTCCCTGAGTGATGAAGAGATGATGCCGAGAACTCACATGCATAGCGACACTGGAGCCAGCATGGCAACTGTCAGATGTCATCTGGTAACCTCAAAGTAGGTAATCCTTAATACATTCCACAGAGTTGTTGTAGCTGACAGCCTTGAGAGCCACTACTCAGTGACTCTGATTCCCTTTAGGAGTGGGTGGGGGGTCTCAGGTGCCTTGAAGGTAGCTGTTAGTACGTGCATGCCTGTCGACTGTCTGTTTGGCAATGACCTAGAGCACATCATTAGGAAGGAGGAGAAGTTCCAGTACCACGTGAAGATGTTTAGGTTGCCTTAGACGGTATGCCTGACATCACGGTCCATGGCCACCCAAGTGGGTAGTCAGGAGGACAAGAGCCTGGAAGAATGTCCCAGTTGCCTGCAGAAAAAAGGAAGGGCAAAAGGTGCAGGAAAACCACTCCTAAAACTCCCATGATCCGTGAGGAAGCTGAACCTGAGGGGGACACCCAGGAGCTTTCAGGGGATGATGTTGTCACCCTGGGGATCCTACCGGAGTTGTCCAACTGGCAGCAGAAAGAGTGTACCACCAGGGAGGAGTTTCACAAGCTGTAGATGGAGTGTCCCACTCTTGCAGGTCTAGGGTAGCAAGCTGAACCCAGGCATTGGGGACACCAATAGTGATCACCGGATGTAGTGGGAGAATGATCTCCTGTTAGCAAGCCAAACATTCTTGAGCCTTGGGCACTAAGGGGCCCATTAGGATATCGAGCGGTGGCACCACAGCGGTGGTGGTGGGGCGGGGAAACAGCTTTTTCCACCCACGAGCAGCGGTACTCACATCCGCCACATTAGGAAAGCAAAACATAGGTCATTTCCCATCCGCCGCGGAGTGCCGCGAATCGCATTCAAAGTGCGCCCACAACTGCAGCGGTGTGAGCCAATCGAGGCTCATCGCCGTGCGGAATGACGTTCGCCTGCTACACAAATTAGGATGGCCCAAACAAGCAAAAGGACCGCAGTGGAGACACTGTCCAGCCTGAGCAGGCGGAAACTCAACAGCGGAGCAAGATAGCCGAGACCCGGTCATGAACGCCATGGACCCAGCCCTCCATATGCATCCGGTGCTGTACCTCCTACAACAATACCGTCAGAATCGCCGCCACAGACGTTGCCGCATGTACGCAACTACACAAATACAATACACAACACACAGGCCGACACAGGGTCCAATCACCACACAGACACTCTGCTGGAGGTCACTCACAACACATCCACAAGGGCACCCACACATGACCCACATGACAACAAGGCACCCCTCAGCATCCAGGACACACATTGACCGCCAATAAGCAGCAACGTCCCGGTCCCAGTCAAGTCACCGCCGCGGTCAACTCATGCGCACTATGCAGAAGGCATGGCCACTCCAAGGCATGGGCAGGGCACAAGCACCACAGGGACACACCACCCCCAACCACACAGCAACACACCCCATCAAGTCACAGGGCAGGTTCCCATCCTGTGCACCCCCATGCACACCAACAAGCAATAGGCTCTACAGCAAGCAAGCACAATACACACCCTGCACCACACAACACACAACCAGGGAGACAGCCACTGCAGGAGTGGCTGGCAAGGAACACACAACACCTGTGCCACACACACTGAAGGCTCACAATCCTTGCCAGCACATACACACACAAACAAACACACACCCTGGGTGTAGCCACAAACACAAAACACACACAGAGATGCCTCAACAGAGGCCTGCACTAGAACAACACACAAACACTACAGAAACACATACTGAACCTCAACAGAAACAGACACCCCCTCTCAGCCAAACTGGGGAAAGGCAACGGGAGCACAGACACAGCAGGAGTTCACAACATCATCACTCAGGAACAAAACACACACTCCATAACACATATCACACAAGAAGTGCATCAGGACAAACTCTCACTGCCACATCAAACCAACCACGGATGCACATGAAACATCAATCAACAAACACCACAGGACATCAGGGTATGCACATCCGGCAATGCCAAGGCCACATACACACAGCACTGCATGCAATACAAGCAGTGTGTGCATGACAATCACAACAGCCACACACAGACATGATATACACAACCTCATCAAACACACCACAAACCAGCACAGCACAAATACAACAGCACACCCAGGAAGTGAAGCAATACCACAGCCAACACACACACATCCAACACAACAACTACACATGCACCACTCTGGGATACAAGAGCCAAGCCATCTCCACTAGAGCACTGGGAAGCACACACAGATGAAGTTCACATGACCACTACAGAATGACCAATAGCACAAGGACAGCACACATACACCATTGTGGCAATGTTGAGAGGGGACCAACACTCATGGCCCAAGAACTGCACCACAAAGCACAAGCTCACAAATGAAGTGATGTGGAGGCACTGCACACACACATGGAAACCAAGGGGGCAGCTGACATCAGAGTGAAATACCCTGCATGTCAGTAGCAGACATGTAAGGGGTGTACCACACACAAATAGAGGGAGGGAAGACCCACAATGGCCAGGCACAAGTGGCACACATCGGGGATGGCCTTACACCACACATACCATGCCATACAGGAGGAGAAAAGCCACCATGTGCCTGCAATGTATTACAAACACAAACACAATGCCAGTGTGGAGCAGCAGGGCCACACAGTCTACACAAACACACCCAAGACACATTGAGGATCAAACAAACACAACACTGATGTGCAACTCACACACTTTGCACACTTCTAACTTACAAACACAACAAGGAGGAGTCACACACAACAGCATGGAGACACCAACACACAGCACAGTGCACAACAAACAGCTCACACAAGTGCATACAATCTTATACACAGGGCAAGACAAAACAAACAACAGGCACACAACTCCTGGGTGACACATGTGTGTCTCTCACAATCCAGGGGCACACACACACCCACTACAAACTTACACCCTTTACACTGCAAACCTCTGCTACACCCAAGACCACGCATCTCATGTAGGCCATGGTACACGGCTGGGCACACATAAAGGAATCCACACACATACATCATTACATAACCCAGGCTGTTTCCAAACCTTTGCACAGCATCACACCCTGTGCTGGCAGTGTCCCCAACCTTCCATGTGAACAGTGTAGCCAGCAATAGCAAATCACCAAGAAGAAAACTGCATGGCATGTAAAATAGCCATCACAGATTACACTATTATCAGGTTCAGAATGGACAGAAGACCTTGTCACCCCTGTCTAAAAATCTGATGTGTGCAAAGAGATTTGCAATGTTGAAGTGATACATAGAGCATGGGGCACATCCAATCAAGTGCAAACACAAAAAGAACTTTAATCAGCAAGGACACTGACAAAACACACAACAGGAGTAACTGTATTTATTCACATAATCCACAGATGTAGCAGTAGAACAATAGTAGACAACAGCAAGGCACAAAACGATCATCATATGCAAGATACTATGCACAGGTTAAATACAAACAGGAAGGCCAGTGTCCATAGCACAGGGGAGACAGCAAGTACATGAGAGGCTGCACAGGGGAGAGTACAGTACTGCAGAGCAACCGGGCCAGTGTCCATGGCACAGGTGAGACAGCAAGTAAATGAGAGGCTGCACAGGGGAGAGTACAGCACATCAGAGCAACAGGGCCAGTGTCCATGGCACAGGTGAGACAGAAAGTATGTGAGAGGCTGCATAGGGGAGAGTACAGCACAGCAGAGCAACAGGGCTAGTGTCCATGGCACAGGTGAGAGCCCAACACAGCAGAGCAACAGGGCCAGTGTCCATAGCACAGGGGAGAGCTCAACACAGCAGTGCAACAGGGCCAGTGTCCATGGCACAGGTGAGAAGCAAGTACATGAGAGGCTGCACAGGGGAGAGTACAGCACAGCAGAGCAATAGGGCCAGTGTCCATGGCACAGGTGAGACAGAAAGTACGTGAGAGGCTGCATAGGGGAGAGTACAGCACAGCAGAGCAACAGGGCCAGTGTCCATGGCACAGGTGAGAGCCCAACACAGCAGAGCAACATGGCCAGTGTCCATAGCACAGGGGAGAGCTCAACACAGCAGTGCAACAGGGCCAGTGCCCATGGCACAGGTGAGACAGCAAGTACACGAGAGGCTGCACAGGGTAGAGTACAGCACAGCAGAGCAATAGGGCCAGTGTCCATGCACAGGTGAGATCCCAACACAGCAGAGCAACAGGGCCAGTGTCATAGCACAGGGGAGGGCTCATCACAGCAGAGCAACAGGGCTAGTGTCCATGGCACAGGTGAGACAACAAGTACATGAGAGGCTGCACAGGGTAGCGTACAGCTCAGCAGAGCAACAGGGCCAGTGTCCATGGTACAGGTGAGACAGCAAGTACATGAGAGGCTACACAGGGGCAAGTACAGCACAGCAGAGCAACAGGGCCAGCAACGAACACAGGTTGTAAACAATGGTCAGGACTAGCACACCTGTATGAGGCACAGGCGTATGAGGGGGGATGTCAACTCACTCCTGGCTGTCATGCGGACTTGGACCTGGCTGTGTGTCGGGGACAGCAGGCCCACTTGACTGGGGTGACAGAGCCCCAGGTGATGTGGGGCTAACAGTGGCTTGGCAAGCAGGAGGGTTGTGTGGACCAGGTGGCATAGTGGCACTTGGAGGTGGAGTCGTGCAGACCTCTGACACAGTGTGGGTGGGAGAGGTTTGAGGGGTGCACTTCCACTTTTTGGGAATATGAAATGGCTTCCCTGTCTTGGGGTTGATGGGAAGTGGTGATGACACAACAGGCACACACACTAACTGTCCCACATCAGGTGCAGACACTGGCACTACCTCTGGTGATGTGCTGGATCCTGTGGAATGCTTGGTCAGGCTACGCCTCAGGACCACCTTCCCCTCTTTGCCAGGTGTACCCCCTACAGTGCCCTCCTTTGCCTTTTTCCTAGGTGTACCCCTTCAGTGCCCCCTTTCACTTTTTGCCACGGGGGTCTCTACAGTGCTCCCCTTTCCCTTTTTGCCAGGGGTGGTCTCTACAGTGCCCTTCTTTCCCTTTTTGCCAGGGGTGGTCTCTACAGTACCCTCCTTTCCCTTTTTGCCAGGGGGTGTCTCTACAGTGCCCTCCTTTCCCTTTTTGCAGGGGATGTCTCTACAGTGCCCTCCTCCACCTGCTTCAATGGTCTTGGAATTGGGGTTGATGTGGTGGGTTTATGTGTTCCTGTGCTCTTCCTAGGTGTACCCTGATATGCCACACCTCCTCAGTGTGCACAGACACTGCAGGGTAGGTCTGTGTGTTTTTTCAGTGACAGGAGAGTCTTTTGCTGGTGATGCCTCTGCGGCATCTGAGCCTGATGTCTGCCTCATTGCTCTTCTGGCCTTGCTCTTCCCTGACTGGCTCTTGTCTGTGCATGCAATGGGAGCATGTGCCTGTTGAAGGGCAGATGCCACTGTTTATGACAATGCCTGGACTGTACGGTGTAGCACCCCCACGTCAGAGTGTATGCCCTCCATGTATGCAACCACGTGGCCTAATTTCTTGTCAATGTCACTGAAGGCATTGAGCAGGTCGGTCTGGCCCACACAAACCTGGCGCAGGAGCTCTACACACTCTGCACTGAGGGCAGCAGGGGTGACAGGTGCAGGGGCAGCGGTGCCAGGTTTGAATGTGACTCGTCCCCTCTTAGTGACACGGATACGGGCAGCACCAGAGGTAGTGGATGGGAGGCTGGGCACTGGCCGCTGGGTGGTAGATGATGATGCAGACTCCCCATCCCCTGTGCCTGTCAACATGGATGCATCCCCGCTGGCATCAGATGATGTGCTACTCTGTGTCTCAGCCATGGATTCCTCCTGCATACTTCGGTCCCCCTCAGATACGTTGGTGGGCTCTGTGTCACTGGTCTCCGCTGCAGCTGTTGTGCTACTCTCGCCACCACTGGTTTCTGGCTCATGTTCCTCCGTGGTCTCTTGCGAATCTGCATGAGAGAGAGATACAGGGTTGTGTAAGTGTCATCATCTGGTCACACAACTTCAAATCAATGCAGTACAGGAGAGGCCAAAATCTACCTGGTAACCACCACACCCAGCAATCACTGTGCAGCAACACACAACATAGACCACAACAGTGCCTGTAACGCAGTATAACTGCCATTAGTGAGCCAGGTTGATACTACACAGCACTACACCATGCCCGTAGATGAGTGCACCACAAACACAACTAGCCCTGCCCTCACCTAGGGACTAGGGGCCCGATGTAGGTAGGCCGTTACCGATCGGTAACGGCCGAAAATACCGATTTTTGGCCCTTACCGATCGGTAAACAGCCATCGAGATGTAGGGAACCAAAAAAAGTAATAATCGGAGTGAAAACCGATTCGGAATGGGTACCGAATGGGAAAGAATCCGATACGTACATACCGAAAATCGGATATGTAACGAATCGGTAACACACCGAATCGTATGCAAACACCGATTCGGTCCATGTACCGAATCGGTAGTGACACCGATTCGGAAAATCACCGATTCGGTCCATGTACCGAATCGGTAGTGACACCGATTCGGAAAATCACCGATTCGGTACATGGACCGAATCGGTAGATAAACCGAATCGGACATGAGCCGAATCGGAAAACATACCGATTCGTATGAATCGCCGATCGGGAAATTCCCCGATTCCGACAGATGGGGAGATGTAGGGAGGCACAGAAACACCGAAATCGGCTCAGAATCGGTAGAATTCACTCAGTATTTACCATGGATTCCAATCAGGTGGTAACCAACTCCAACCCATATAAACAGCCCCAAAATGCATTGCAACTTGCAGGATGGCAGCTTTTTATGTCATTGCGAGGCGGCTACGGCTACAGCAGGAAGGACAGAGGGAATGGCTAAGAAATGAACAGGTCTACAGACAGAGGATAACCCTGTTCATGCTCACAGAGGCAGAGATCCTACAGAGATACAGGCTGGACTCTGACACCATACTTGAGCTCATCAGGGATCTCAAACCATTCTTGGACCACCACACCCCAAGGGCACACGCCATCCCTGCGCACATCCAGGTGCTATGCAGCCTACACCTGCTAGCGTCTGGCAGCTATCAAAATGGAGTTGCAGCGGCAGGAGGGGTGAGCCAGAGCAGCCTGTCAAGGTTCTTCCACACATTCCTTGACGCCATGATACACAGGATGGACCAATAGATCTCTTTCCCTGCAACCCACGCAGAACTGCTACAAACTAAAGCTGACTTCTACCAGATGGCACAATTTCCCCAAGTCATTGGTTGCATAGATGGCACGCACATTCCGATTTGCCCCCCAGCGGACACAGAATACATATACCGCAATCGGAAGTCTACACACACCATCAACGTGCAGGTGATCTGCAATGCAAAGTGCACCATCACAGACCTGGTAGCAAAATTTCCAGGGAGTACCCATGACTCCTATATTTTCCAACAGAGCGGCATCTATGCACGGCTGATGGCTGGCGAATTTGGTGAAGGATACCTCCTAGGTGAGACACATCATCAGACCCCCATGACACATAGTAGCTAGGTGGAATACATGTATGCATGTGTGTAATGTTACCCCTTTCTCTTCCAGGCGACAGTGCATATGCCCTCCGCTCATTCATACTCACCCCCTACCTCAACCCCTCCACACCCAGCCAAAGGAGGTATAACCGGGCCCACATACGCACAAGGAATGTTGTCGAACGGACCTTTGGCATCTGGAAAAGTAGATTCAGATGCCTGCACAAGAGTGGAGGTGCAAGGCAGTATACCCCCATCACCTGCTGCAAGATCATAGCTGTATGTGCAATGTTACACAACCTTGCGGTGAAGAAGGGCACTGAGGTGGAGTTGTCTGACTACGAGGACCATGACAACGACGAAGCTGTGCCACTGACACAGCCAGCTGGGGTGTGTACGCCAAGTGATGGCAGATACAGACGTGAGGAGATTACTGAAAACTATTTCTGAGTGAGTACAGATGCAAAGACAGCTAAATGGTTGTTGGGAAAAAACAAATTTTAATACTGTTGCAACACAGTTACTGCACTGATGTGCAACAAAAAAATGGTGTAATGGAAAAAAAAACAAAAGTCCAAGGTCCAGGTTGCCTCACCCGCCCTTGCAAGGCTATTTCTTTGCCCGCTTGCCAGCCCCACTGGGGTGTCCCTCAGCCCCCTCTGAATGACCAGCAGCATCTGCGGAGCGCCTGGTGCTCCTACGTGGCTCAGACGCAGCGCTGGCCGGGCTGCTGCGGCTGCTGCTGTCCCCAGCATCCCCCAGGTCCAGGGCAGGATTTGTGGCTGTGTTCGAGATGATCATGGCCTCCATAGCAGTGGTGATGCGGGCCATTCCCCTTGTGAGCTCTGCCGTATTCTGACTCAGGCTGGACTCCATGTTTGCGCTGCGCTGGCACAGTTGTGCCGTTGCCGCAGCAAGGCGGCTCATGCAGCGGTTCTGCACCCGGGCATCCCGCCTGCGCACCAGCTCCTGCTCCTCCATTCTGCCACACAACTGGGTTATGGCAGTGGTTAGCCTGCCTAAACCTGCTGCCACCTCCTTGTTTGATTCCACGAAGGCCTGAAATCCCTTTACCATTTCTCCCATCTGCAGGTTGTGCTGCAGGAGCTGGCGTTGGCAGGCCATCGTGAATTTTGCCTGCTGCCTCTGTATCTTGACCATCTTTCCCTCGAGGCCCAGGAAGACACTGCCCTCCCGTGCTGGTGCAGCAGTGGTGGTGATGGCACGGCGCCGGGTAGTGCTGCTGCCGGCCTGCTGAGTGGGCTGGGGTGCCACTGGTGGGGGTGTGGTGCTGGCCGGTCCCTGAGCCCCTGCTCCCAGGACAGGTTGTACTGGTGGCACAGCCATGGTCGTGGCAGGAGCTGATGTTGGTGGAAGGGGGTCCCTTGTCGGGGAGTTCTCTGGGGAGAACTGCAAGGGGGGTGTGCTGGGCATTTGTGGGGAGTGCAGTGCTTCGAAGTCTATCACCAGGTCTCCCTCCATACCAAGCCCTAGGGTGTTTCCGTCCTCCTCCTCCTCGGCAGCCTGGCTGGTGCTCGGCCCTGCGAGTGCAGTGTCAGATGGTGCTGCTGCCTCTGATGACAATGTGTGTCCGCCTGATGGTGCCCCTAGGTACAAAGAAGCATTTGTAAACTGAGTGCCGATGTATTACAGTCAGTACAATTAAAGCATTCCACATGTCCTTGCATCTCCTTAGACTGTGTTACACTGTTTCCTGTCTTGTAATTCTGCACTGCCATATGTTGCTAACTTCTGCTGACTACATGTACCATGATGCTTGTCTCTTGTATGTTGGTTACAGTACTGTGCTGGGGTTTGCCTATGCATTGTGTCTAATGGGGAGGTGTCTGGTAGGGTGTGTCATGATGCGCATGCTTCTTACCTGTCGCTGTAGCTCTGGCAGAGCTGTCCAGGGTCCCAATTCCAGTAAAACTCTCCCTCTCAATGGTGGTGGAGACCATTTCCTCGAGGTCTGTGAGGGGTGGCGCCGGGTTCCTGCCTCCACCTGTGAGTCCAGCCTGCCTCTGGATCTTTGCCATCTTCCTTTTTGTGAGGCTGCGGATGTCGTAGAATCTCTTCTTGAGCTCATCCATGGACCTGGGGGTGACACCCACAGCATTCACCTTTTGGGCGATTTCGCTCCAGATCCTCCTCTTGGTGCTGTCTGGCACATTGAGGGACAGCTTTCCAAACAGCTGGCGGTGCACCCTCACCACCTCCTCGACCAACACCTGAAGCTCGGTGGTGCTGAACTTCAGCTTCCTCTTCTGGGAGGACTTCTGGCTCTCGCTCTGGTTTGCCATGTTCTTCACTACAGTTCACAACCTCCTACTCCCACTGCTGCTAACTGTGAGTGTTGAGCTCAGGCTGGCTCTCCAGAAACTTCTTAATTAGCTGCACCTGCCAGGGTTGCCACTCCCTGTTTGGGTGGGGGAGGGGGAGCCACCTCATTGGCTGAATCGGCTTTTGCCGAATCAGCTTTTACCGAATCGGATATTACCGAATCGGTAAAATCCGATTCGGTATTATCCGATTCGTATTTTACCGAATCGGTTTCTTCAATGCATTCCTATGGGCTTTTTGGCCATGGGTGTGTTTTCATAGCTACGATTCTATAATTGCCGATTCGGATTTTACCGAATCGGCTATTTCCGAATCGGTGTTAGCCGATTCGGAACTTTCCGATTCGGTGTTAGCCGAATCGGTACTTTCCGATTCGGTGTTAGCCAATTCGGTACTTCCCGATTCGGTCCGTGCCGATTCGGAACGTACCGATTCACATTACCGATGCCGACCGATTCGGTATTAATTCGCCTTTTTTTACCTACATCTCGTTTTCCGATTTCAGAATACCGATTCGGACCGCCTCGGTATTTTCAAATCGGAAAAACCCTTTTACCTACATCGGGCCCTAGATGTGGGTGCAACACTTATTACCACTGACAGACCTTCAGGAAAACAGGAGGGAATAACACACACACCTATAATGACATTACAGTCCACAATGACAAGTAGGCCATAGCAAGCACCATGTGGTACTCTTGGGCACATTGTTTTCAGATGTGTGGGCCTCCACGATGATGGTGCATGCAAAGAAGGCATTAATGAAGTCACACTCAGAAAGTGGACACTGCTGTTCACCCCATAATAGAGTCCCCACACTATCCCAATGATGAATGACCATGTGGAGCCTAACACATCTGGCAATGCGAAAGTACAGCAGGGAGGATCAGCTTAGTAAGGCCAGGGTGGCCCAATACCTCATACAAGCACACATCACAGCAGCCACTCACATTACACAGCACAGCACAGCAACCCACGCACATCACATGGGAAACCGCTGCCACAGGCCCTTTACACATGCATACACTCCCAGCAAAAGGCTCCCTCCCCAGATACTCACCACCCCTGCCTTGCTGGCGATGCTCCTTCAGATGTGCATCAAGGTCTAGAGGAGTCACTGCCAGGATGCGGCCCATCAGTGGAGTCATGCTGCGCCCTGCCAAACACCCCGAGTGAGGTACTATCCCCAAGGTCATCTCTGCCACTTGCTTTGCCAGCTTGCTGATGTCGTCCCATCTCTTGTAACAGTGGGTGCGTCGTCTGTTTGATACCCCCAGGGCTCACACCTTTGCTGCAATGGCCCGGCATACAGCCTTACGCTGATGTACCTTTAGCTGCAGGTATGAGAGAAAAGAAGGGTAAATGACCAGTTACACAGTGTCAGGTACCAACATCTATCAGTTCAGTAGCAATACACAGATTCAGGACCAATTGTAACCTCCCTCCCTCCAAACCTGGGGCACCCCTCACAAGGGAACTCTGCATGGCCCACACAGATGTGATTGCATGCACACATTGGGGCGTTGAGGGTCCATGACAATCTCACAAATGCAGGATGCATCAACACTATATGCATCGACAGAAGTGTATAAGCGTGCAATTATACAGGACACAGATGGGCCATATCTACTATTCACTATGAAGGAACTGGAGCAAGGAGCATGTAAGTCTGGTGATGTTTTCTCGTTTGTCTGGGCAGGCACTGGACCTACTCTCTGGGTCACACTGAGTCAGACAACAGGGAAACACTGAAATATTCACACAATCAATTACTGTGCTGGCACCTACATGGCTAACATCCGGTGGCTCTGTATGGCTGACAATGCAACACACCCCACTCTCACATACTAGTACAGGCATGGAAAAGAGTGACTTTGGGACACACCCACTCCCTCGCCTTGGAGACAGCTTGTTTGTCAGTGTTTGACACAACCCTACACCCCCAGGGATATACTGCAGCAGCACAACTACACATCTGACACCCCCCTGCCCTACAGCTACCTTCATGCTGACTTACCACTACATTGGGACCACCAAACAGCCTTGGGTACTGTGCCAGCACCTCGTCCACAAGGACCTCTAGCTCCTCACTTGTGAATGGACTAGCACGGATCTTCTCTGTCCTTGCCATCCCTGTGGGCATGGGACACCGGTGGTGGAAGTGAGTGGTAAGTGGTCCCAGGCAGCAGGCTCTTGAGGCAGCAGCAGGAGAGGGTCCCAGGCAGCAGGCTCTTGAGGCAGCAGCAGGAGAGGGTCTCAGGCAGCAGGCTCTTGAAACCAGCAGGAGAGGGTTCCAGGCAGCAGGCTCTGTGATCAGTGGAAACGTGAGGCTCACTCCCACAGATTTATAGCCCCCTGGGCTTGATTTTCAGCTGAAAAGCTGCAACAATTGGTTGTCCAGGTCTGCATCTTTCAAACCCATCCATTGACCGCCTCCGTGGTGGCGGTCAACACGTTCCGCGATTTTCAAATCTGCATCATGCCACCACGATCATCGCTTCCATTGGCTGTAGGCAATGCTCCATGGCGGTGATGCCATTTGGGTGGTGGCTCATGCCCACAGCCATCTACACATGTCTCCATGCCAATGGCTGCCACATTTGTGAAGGGGGTGGTGCTGGTGTCACACCGCCGGGGCCAGGCAGTAGCTACCACCATTTGGGTGGCGGATCATGCCCACAGCCATCTACACATGTCTCCATGCCAATGGCTACCGCACTTGTGAAGGGGGTAGTGCTGGTGTCACATCGCCGGGGCCAGGCAGTAGCTACCGCCATTTGGGTGGCGGATCATGCCCACAGCCATCTACACATGTCTCCATGCCAATGGCTACCGCACTTGTGAAGGGGGTGGTGCTGGTGTCACACCGCCGGGGCCAGGCGGTAGCTACCGCCATTTTAGTAACATTTACTGGCTATGTCCATTGTGAACACTGCATCAGTACACAGCAGCAACATGGTGAAGGGCACATAATTGTACACACTATGCCATTCTTCCATATCATCCACAGGTGGACGCACGTTCTGTGTGACGCACTTTGGTCTGTGATCCCTGCAATGTCACTTATGCATTTGATGGTTGATGATGCTTGACACTCTTGAGCTGGGGTCAATGATGTTGAAGAAATCAATGTGTTGTGGGTCAGTGCTGAGCTTGTCAAGGCTTGTCTCACTGTATGGTATTGTACCAGACTGGTGCTTTCACATCAGCTTAAGCACACAACTGAATTTTTTCCGTCTACTGTGATCATTGTGTTGTGGGTGTGTGCAGAGTTTACATGATGCATTGAGGTGTGACAGGTACAGAAGATGGGTATGATACAGTCATGGTCATTTTAGACATATTGGCGGATGGTACAGCACCAGGCGTGCACATGTGAAATGTGTGGTTCAGTATGTGTGCATTCACATTGACCTATGTGTTGTTTGCGGCACTTGTGTATTGTTAATGGAGAGGTGTCCCCTCTGTGTGTCTCAACTGGCCACCCATGTAACCTGGTTTGTCATGCATCTCTCAGGGCAGTCTTTGTTTTGCCATGACATCGTTGATGGTGAGTGCTGTGGCCATCTCATGATGGTTGTCACTGACATTTGCACATTTACATCTCA
Organism: Lissotriton vulgaris; assembly: GCF_964263255.1. NCBI lineage: Eukaryota > Metazoa > Chordata > Amphibia > Caudata > Salamandridae > Lissotriton > Lissotriton vulgaris. The sequence goes on along the minus strand of NC_141699.1, from coordinate 320,452,626 downwards.
ACTAGGTGGAGGCCAAATCTCCTACGTCACCTGACAGTGCTGGAGGACATGGAGAATGTTTTAATTATTCTGAAATTCCGCCTCGACAGACCAACACTGAAGACCCTGTGTGATCTTTTGGAGCCCCAACTGCAGCCTCGCCACCACTATCCAACAGCATTCCCACCCACATACAAGGTGATGGGAGCCCTCCACTTCTTTGCAACTGGTTCCTTCCAGGAGACCGTGACCAGCGCTGGAGGGATGTCGCAGCCCATGTTCAGCCAGGTGCTGAGGGATGTTTTTGCAGCCATGATGCGATATAAGAATCACTACATTGATTTCCCTCGTGCAAACCTACACGCGGCTAGTTGCCTGAGATCTTCATCTCAAGGCCTTTTCTGTGTGCCCAAAGTGCGCCGAGCGAGGATGGGGGGAAGATCATTCTCCCTGTTGGGCCCCAAGCTGTGGAATTCTCTCCCTTTGAATTTACGCTTGGAAACGTGCTACATCCACTCCCGCAAAGCCATAAAAACATGGCTTTTTAATCAGTAACTTGCTCCTGCCGCTCCTCTGAGTTTTATGATCTGCTCATTGGTTAAGTATCTCCTAGCGCCGGGAAACACTTTTTGGGTAGCTGTCGCGCTTTAGAAGCCCAATAAATAAATAAATAAATAGGGGAGCAGAATTGGCTGGTGTGAAGGGTGACTTCTATCCCTTTGGGCGCATCTCCCATGTTGTTGGTGCCATCGATTGCCCCATGTAGGTCTGGTGCCACCACAGGCAACTGAGTACATTTTTATAAATCGTAAACATTATCATTCTATCAATGTGCAAGTGGTGTGCCTTGCGGACATGACCATTTCCCATGTGTGTGCAAGATTTCCTGGCTCTGCACATGATTCGTACATCATGAGCAACAGCATGGTGCCACGGGTGATGGAAAATCTGCATCCCGAGCGTTCTTGGATTGTGGGTGAGTATGCCTACTGATATGGCGTGCTATGTGTTACCTGCTGCACTCTGGCTGTGCAACATTGCAATGGGTGTTTGTCATTCACAGGTGACTCAGCATATCCAAGTCGGCCATGGCTTTTGAGCCCGCTAAGGAATCCCAGGACCCCGGGTGATGTCCGGTACAATGAGGCCCATGGCAGGACCCGACGTGTAATCGAGCGGACTTTTGGCGTGCTGAAGTCAAGATTCCGCTGCCTTGACAGAACAGGAGGTGCACTGGCATACTCGCCTAGGAAGGTCCGCAAGATAGTTGTGGCATGCTGTATGCTGCACAACCTGGCCATCCACAAGGGGATTCCCCTGCTCATGGACGATGGTGAGGAACCAAGGCCACCGCCTGCTCAAGGACCTGAGTCCAGTGATGAGGACAGTGGAGAGGAGGAAGGAGTTGACCTGCGCCAACTGCTCATTGACTGCTACTTCACTTGAAGGTGGGTGACCAGGTACAACTTGCACATTGTCTGGTGTGGTTGCTGTTGATGTGAAGGGCTATGCGCGGATGTAACAGACAGGCACATGTGGAGTGACCTGTATGCGAAAATGTGTCAGTGACCTTTCACATGTGACCAAATGCAGGACTCTGTTTTTTGACACTTGCTGCACATTGTGTTGTCTGCCTGTCCAGTTATGTTGTTTGGTGTTGTGTTATGTCTGTGATAGCACACTGATGCCAGAGACTGTTGTTCTGTTGTGTCTCCCTAGGTGTTATGAAGTCATCCTGGCCTACATAATGTACATCTTTTGTATACATCATGGACATTTTGGACGCAGTCAAAATAGCACTAAAGACAAGACTGCACAAATTGTAGTGTGTAAGTTGTTTTATTTACAAAGTTGCCATGTGAGGGGTGTGTGCATTTTCACATGTAGGTGGTGATGGAGCAGTGAGTTGACAGTCATGGTAGATGAGATGCAAGAGTAGAGACCACATGGATGTGATGAGTCAGTCCAACAGACATGTGCTATTCACAAGGCATGTGGTATTGGGTTCTCCAGGCCTACATATTCCCCAAAACCCGCTACACCATAAAACAGACGTTGGCACGGAAACTGGAAATGCAAAAGACAAGTTTATTAGGACCCCATGGGGTGGTGGTACATTCCTACAGCACCCTTCGGTAATGCAAGAAGTATTACACCGAACATCGATGTGAGACCTCTTTTATACAGTTTTACAGTAATAAAAAGAGTAGGCGGAACACATTTGCTCAGTTTAGGTACATATAAGGGCATTTTTGGAACACAGCCAACTCATGGGAGGGGTTACAACACCACTGGTCAGTTTGGAGAACATTCCTAAGCGATGACTGTCCACTAGTACAGAGGGTTTACCTGCGCATGTTCGAGCTTGACCAATACTAAAAATAGCCTGTTGCTGGGCAAGTTTAAGTGGTCAGTGGTACAGAGAAAGGACGAAAAGGCATGCTGACCACGAGGCAATGCGTTCATATAAAATGGACGCCAGTGTTTCCAAAATGGCTTCTGAATACCATACTCAAGTTAAGGGGAAATTCGTGTTGCAAAGCTTAACGCTAACCCGATCACCGTCAAATTACGACAGGCACTGCGGGGAAGGACAGTTCAAAGAGTCAATGCAGTGGGGAAGAGGGTTGCCATCAGGGATGGCACTGTGACTGGCGTGTGGCTGGTACTGTACCTCCAGAGACTCCCAGGCTCTTCTTTGGACTCCCACTTGATCTCTTGGGGGGGGGGCTGCTGCTTGGCCAGCGGCGTCTGAGGACTCACCCCTCTCTGTGGCCGCAGGGGAGGATAGTTTACTGTCATCCTGTGGCACAACAGAGGGGGGCGGAGGTGTTGTTTGGGACAATGGCCTGTCCCTCAGGAACGCCACTTGCTGGCCCATGAGGTCCACCATCTATCCAAGGCGGTTGTCGATGGACCTCATCAGCAGGATGAGCTCCCGTAATAGTTCATCAGACCTGCCACTTTGTCCCTGGAACTGTTGGTATGCCTCCGCAACTCTGGTGAAGTGACCCAGGGATGATGTCCACTCCTCCTGAGGTCTGGTGGTGACCCTGGCCCTCCCCCCTGCCCTGCTGCCACAGACCTGTTGCCTCACCACTCTGGGTCCACGCACAGTCTCCCTGCCCTCCACAGTTGTTGGTGTGGCCTGGTCATCCCCTGGGACAGGGAGGGTGCTGCAGGTGGTACTGGTGGTGGTGGTGGAGGTGGTGGTGGCGGTGGTGGCAGCGGTGGAGGCAGAGGCCGTGACTACAGGGGTCCGCTGTGCTGTTGTTGTTGCAGCAGATGTGGTGGTGGGGAGGATGGGGTCTTGCGACCTCTGGGTCTGTGGCACACCAGATGGGCCGGCCTGGAGCACATCGTCCAAACTGTCATGGGAGTCAACATCCGAGAGTCCATGTACCGGGGTTGGAGACTGGCTCTGCTGTTCGTTGTTGTGGTCCTCAGCAGTGAGTTCTTCATCAACTGTGGATTAGATGGGTAATGGTCAGTGTTGGGCACTATGCAAGTATTGTGTCATCTGCGTGTCATCAACTGTCTGTACACTACACAATTGTGAAGTCACCACTAGTATTATTCATTGCAAGACTGTGAAATTTCATGGTGCAGAGGAATGTCATTTACTCATACATGTCATGCGTCAATGCATTGCATGCAATTGTTGCTGTGTGTAGGGATGCAGGTCTTACACACACACATCAAGAAGAGTGAAGATGGCTACCTACCTGTTAGCTGAGGGAGAACATTGCAATGGCTGACACATGCTCCTGGGTGGGTGAGGCCTCCATACTGCTGGAGTGTGGGACAGGGGGCATGCTGGGAGTAGTGATACAGACCTCCCACACCCAGACAGACCTCCAATACAAGATGGCTACCTATCTGTTAGCTGAGGGGGAACATTGCAATGGCTGACACATGCTCCTGGGTGGATGAGGCCTCCATGCTGCTGGAGTGTGGAACACAGGGCATGCTGGGAGTAGTGATACAGGCCTACCACCCCAAACAGTCTCCAAAACGAGATGGCTACCTACCTGTTAGGTGAGGATGGACAGTGCAATGGCTGACACATGCTCCTGGGTGGGTGAGGCCTCCATGCTGCTGGAGTGTGGGACAGGGGGCATGCTGGGAGTAGTGATACAGGCCTCCCACCCCCAAACAGTCCTCCAATACGAGATGGCTACCTACCTGTTAGGTAGGGTGGACAGTGCAATGGCTGACACATGCTCCTGGGTGGGAGGGAGTGCTCCATGCAGCTGGGGTGTGGGCCAGTGGGCATGGTGGGATTAGTGCTACAGGCCTCCAACGCCCAAACAGACCTCCCAGTGAAGATGTCTACCTACCTGTTAGGTGAGGGTGGACAATGCAATGGCTGACACATGATCCTGGGTGGGAGGGAGTGCTCCATGCAGCTGGGGTGTGGGCCAGGGGCCATGTTTGGAGTAGTAGTACAGGCCTCCCACCCCCAAACAGTCCTCTAATACAAAATGGCTACCTACCTGTTAGGTGAGGGAGAACATTGCAATCACTGACACATGCTCCTGGGTGGGAGGGGAGTGCTCCATGCAGCTGGGGTGTGGGCCAGGGGGCATGGTGGGAGTAGTGATACAGGCCTCCTACCCCCAAACAGGCTTCCCAAGCAAGTTGGACAATCATCACAAGCAAGATGGCTACCTACCTGTTAGGTGAGGGAGAACAGTGCAATGGCTGACACATGCTCCTGGGTGGGATAGAGTGCTCCATGCGGCTGGGGTGTGGGCCAGGGGGCATGGTGGGAGTTGTGGAACAAACCTCCCTCCCCCAAACAGACCTCCCAGTGAAGATGGCTACCTACCTGTTAGGTGATGGTGGACAGTGCAATGGCTGACACATGCTCCTGGGTGGGAGGGAGTACGCAATGAGGCTGAGGTGTGGGCAAGGGGGCATGGTGGGTGTAGTAGTACAGGCCTCCCACCCCCAAACAGTCCTCAATACAAGATGGGTACCTACCTGTTAGATGAGGGAGAACAGTGCAATGGCTGACACATGCTCCAGGGTGGGTGAGGCCTCCATGCTGCTGGAGTGTGAATTAGGGGCATGCTGGGAGTGGTAGTGCAGGCCTCCCTTCCCCAAACAGGCCTCACAGTGAAGATGGCTGGCTACCTGTTAGGTGAGGGCGAACAGTGCAATGGTGTTTGGGATTTGAAAGGAAGTACTTATCAGTGTGTTGTTTGGCATTTGTTTGTACTTACCTGCCTCCGTTCCTCCGGGTACTCCTGTGAGACTCTCAGGATGCAGTATGGCAAGCACCTTCTCCTCCCATGGTGTGAATGTTTTCAGTGGGATGGGAGGGCCACTGCCAGTCACGGCTGCCAGCTCCCAGTTCTTGCTCCTCTTCTCCTTGACAACCCTCTTGAGATCATGCCATCGCTTCATGATCTCCTTCTTGGATCTTGGGGTAGTCCCTACTGCATTGACCCTTTGTACTATCCTTTCCCACATTTGTGTCCTTGTGGCTAATGGGGTCTGTTGGACCAGGCTACCAAACAGTTGTGGCTCTACTCTGACAATCTCATTGACCATGACTTTCAACTCACCCTCTGTGAATTTGGGCATCTTCTGTGAGGTCATGATGTGTGGTGGTTGAAGTGTTTGTGGGTGCAGGTGTGTGAGTGGCGGGTGTGGTGTTGGTGTGTGAGGTGTGTTGTGTGCTGGGGGATTGTTTGTGCTGGTGTGATGGTGGTAGTGATGGTGGTGGTGGTTGTGTGTGTGTGTGCTGTGCTCTTTTGCCTCTCCTGTCAGATGTGGTGTATGGCCTTCTCTTCTGGAGTGTTGCAAAGGATTGTGGTCAGTGAAGGGGCTGGTTTTATACTCAGCTATGTGGGTGTGTCCAAGTGGAATTTGACTGTCAGGTGTGTTTTGGGAGTTGTCCTGTGCTTTTATTTTTGGTTTTGCATTTATTTATTTCATTTGTATTTTTTTAATGTATTTGGGGGGCATGGCTACTTTGATTTGTGTAATGTTTGGCATCACTGAGGTGTTTTTCCATCGTCCGCCATTTTTTTCATGTACCTTCCGCTGCGGTGGCTATGCTGCAGCTCTTCCGCTACCTCTCCCATTCACTCCCGTGTGCGACCGCGGCGGTCGGAATCAATGGTTTTGACCGCGGGACCCTCGGAGATATCCTGATTTCCTGTGCGATGTCTCCGCTTTCCTTGCGGCGGGTTGTTGCTTTTCCACTGCTTTTCCGACCACCGCAGTCATTTTTTTGCCATCACCACCCACGTTGGGCAGTTTGGTAGGCCCACTACCACCGCGTTCAGTCTTTTGTGGCGGTTGATCCTAATTTGGCCGCCGGTTTATCCGTGGTCCTGGCGGGCGATTGTGTCCCGCCTTCATGGCGGTTCGGGTGATTTTCCGCCCGCTATCCTAATGGGGGCCTAACTGTGTTGGGGGGGTCCCCCAGTGCTAGAGGGCCGTTCAACTGGCGTTGGCTCATGATGTATCCCTGGCAGGACATTTGGGGCATGCCAAGACTTTTGACAGGCTTGTCACCCTCTTTTCTTAACCTAAAATGAAAAGTACTCAGATGCTTTCTGCAGGTCCTGTCTTGCCTGTCAAGTAAGTGGCAAGTCAGGTGTGAAGCGAATGGCTCCCCTGCAACTTTTTCCTGTCATCGTCTGTCCCTTTGAAAGGGTGGACATTGACATTTTTGGGCCTCTGGAGCCCAAGGCATAAAGGTTCATCCTGGTTTTGGTGGGCCATGCCACCTGGTACTTGGAGGCTATCCTTCTGTTGACAGTGACTAAACCAGCAGTGGCCAAGGCAATGATGTGGATCTCTACCCATGTGAAGTTCCTCAACGAGTTGGTATCAGACTGTGGTGACATTCATGTCAGTGTACATAAAGGCCATGTGGAAAGAATGTGGGGTAACCTACAAGTTCTGCACTACGTACCACCCTTAAACCAATGGACTTGTTGAGACCTTTAAAGGCATGATAATGCACCTATTGGAGCCCTTGAGTGTGAAGTGGGGTGTCCTCTTCTCATAGTTTTTATTTATAGACCAGAAGGTGCATCAGAAAGGAGTTGGTTACCGCCCCTTTGAGCTCCTGTATGGGCACCCAGTGTGAGGAACTCCTATTCTGGGATAGGAGGGGTGGGAGAAAGCTCACAGGAAGGCCTCCAAGGATGTGGTCAGCTACATACTGTCACTTTGACCCAGATTAAGTGCTTCTGGAAGCAAGCTAAGGCAAATTTAGAAGCTAGCCAGGAGGTCATGACACAGTGATATGTCCTGAAGGCCACTCTGCTCTATATTTGGCATGGCTATAAAGTGTGAGCGAAGGAGTCCAAGGAGACCAGGACTTTACTAGAATGTTAGCCTGGGCGAGGCGCGCTGACCTCATTGGAGGTTTCCCTTTGTTCCTCGATGCGCAGGAAGCCATTTGCTTTTAGCGCGTCGGGGAACAAACAGGTACATTTTGGCGCTGGGGAGGGGGGATTTGAACGAAAGAGGCCTCGGTGGAAAGTAAAGGGTTTTCCTTTCCCTCAATGCCTCTTTTGTGCATACCTGATGCACGATCGTGCAGCAAGAATGGCCCCTAGCGCCAGGGATTTTTTTGGGGGGATTGGCGAGCATTTGGTTGGTTGGGGGAGCGGCCCCTTAGGCAAGGGTCGCTCCCCCTTTGGGGGCATCAATGTTGGCTTTGTCTGCCCCGCTGGGGGGGGGGTGCAGAATATAGTTTTCTTTTTTTAAATCGGTCCACTGGGCCAATGTAATGAATGTATTGGGAAGTGACCCCTTGGGCAAGAGTCACTCCCCTTTGGGGGGCATTTTAGTATGCATATGATGTTAGGCTTTGTTTGGGGGAGCGGCCCCTTAGGCAAGGCTTGCTCCCCTTTTGGGGGAAAACATTTTGGCTTTTTCTGCCCCCCTGGGGGGGGAGATTTAATTTTTTAGAAATAAAATCTGTCCACTGGGCCAATAGAATAAATGTAATGGGGAGTGGCCCCTTGGGTAAGGGTCACTCCCCTTTGGTGGCCATTTTAGAAAGCCTATGAAGGTAAGTTTTGTTTGGGGGGGAGGCCCCTTGGGCAAGGGTCGCTCCCCTTTTGGAGGCATACTTTTTGGCTTTGTCTGCCCCCTGGGGGGGGGGGGGGAATTTAAATGTTATAAAATAAAATTGGTTAGCCCACTGGGTCAATAGAATAAATGTACACTCACCCCAGTCAACTGATCCGAGTTTAATCCATCATCATGCTTTAGCTCACTCCACCACCCCATTTCAGAATTGGCCATATGCAAATCAGTCTGACCCTGCACCTCATGGGAACAGTCCAGCCATGTCTACCATGGCCCAGAAACAACTATCCTGGACCGGTTTCTGGCTAATCAGCCATCATCAGACAGGCTAGCTTGAGTCCAGTTGCAAAGTGAGCAAGGGACCCACGTTTGGGCATACCCTGCCAACTTAGGGCGATCAAAGCGCACAGGGTCATGCCTGAACTGGGGTGGTAGAGTGAGCTAAAGAATGATGATAGATTAAACCCCGATCAGTTGATGGGGGTGTTTGATTTGCTCAATCACTCCGTCCATCATCCCCTTTGGTTTTTGTAGGGCCACTAGGCCACCAGGGTTTTTTTATGTTGGGGAGCGGCCCCTTGGACTTGGATTGCTCCCCTTTCATGAGAGGATGATTGTAGTCATTTCTGCCCTCTTTGGGTGGCAGAATAGCTGTATGTTTTTAGGCCCCTCTGCCCCCAACGGGGGCAACTGCCACTAGACACCAGAGTTTAACTTTTTTTGTTTTGGGGGTGGCCTTAAGGGCAAGGTTGCTCTCCTTTTTACGGGGGTGAATATTTAATTTATACTCTTAGACTCGCCTACCCCTTAGCTTGGCTGGTGGACTGTGTGTGGACTATTGCATTATTTGCATATGTGATTGTAATGTTTTTTTCTCTTTTTTAATCTATTGTAAAGCTTTTGATACCTGTTTGCAGTTTTGACAGTGGTTTTTCTGCAGTTTTGCGTAGTTTCATTTTTTTGGTAAGAAAAACATTTTTGTTGTATTTACTCCTAATGGTAATACTGTAATGTATGAATGAATTTTATTGTAAGTGGTGTCATAATGGCTGCATATTTAGTTAGTGTCTTGAGCATGAAAATCTTTGCGATGTGTTTTGCATTGTCTTATGTGCAATTTTCTTTTCTCTTTCCTTTTTAGTGGGATATTGTTGATACTGTGTCTGTGCGACCAGCGCCAGAACCACTGCTCTTCATCCCCCAGAAGTATACAGTAGGCAATTGCTGTTACGCCTAAGAACAAATACATGTGCCCCACACAATATAATCCCAAAGACTGTCAGTAAAGTAGAGGCTCATTGCCTAAACTGCCATTTCAAACTCCCAGCTAGCACTGGTGTTTAATTTTTGGCCACAGCCATTTCAGGGAAAGAAGTGAAGGATAACAAACCTTTTAATGACAGAAGTAGGGGATCTAACGAAAGAGACAAGACAAGGAGACATATGAAGCAGAACAGCAAGGAAACAGCAACAGAATATGTTAAATGCCTGCTAATTAATGTTCGCTCGATAGAAAAGCATAAATATGAGCTGGAAGACCTTATCCAACTTGCCCTGCCAGACTTAGTCTTTCTAACCGAAACCTGGGCAGATAACACCTCAGTGCCTGACTGGAACTCTGCTATTTCAGAGAGGTATGTGTACCTCTCTCAAGATAGAGCGACAGGCAAAGGGGGAAGGATAGGGATATTGCAATCATCTCAAAGTACAACTCAAGATGATCTCAACTTTCCCGGCGGAAGCACTACACTTCCGCAATAAAATGAACAACTTTCAGATCTTCCAAGGGATACTGATTTACCGCACATCTGGAACTAGAGCGGCTTCTCCCAAGCCCTCTTGACGCTTCTAGAATCCTATACCGACTCGCTCTCCCTTACTATCCTAGGAGATTTGAACTATCACATAGAAGCAAATAATAACATTGATACGGCTAAGTTGCTAGACAACCTAGAGGCTTTTAATATTAGACAACTGGTAATAGGACCCACGCATCTGGCAGGCCACACGCTGGATGCAATTTTTACCAATGATCCCGATATTAAAGTTTCTAATACAGAAGCTCTACCTTGGACAGATCACAAGCCCATTCATTTAAAACTTAAACATTCTCTACCACAAACTGTAACCCAAGCTAAAGTCTCAGAGGTATTAATTAGGCACTGGGACAAAGTCCAAGACGATGAATTTGAGTCAGCACTCAACCTTTTCCCGACGGCATTAGACTGGAACAGTAATAAAGCAGCTCAGCAGTTTGATGACTGGCTAATATCAGCAGCCGACTAAGTTGCGCCCAAGAAGCTAATAAGAGTAAAAAGAATCAAAACGACTTTGCCCTGGTATACCCCAGAACTGAAAAATTTAAAAATCAATTATAGAAGGGCAGAGGGCCACTGGCGGCAAAACTATGATCAATCAAAAAAGGTCATATATAATCAGACGATCTCAATATACAAAGAAGCAATCATCGCCGCAAAAAAACTATTTTTTACTGTAAAAATAAAAAAGGCAGGCAACTCCTCTAGGGAACTCTTTAAATCAGTCAATCTGCTGGCTAAACCCCAGCAAGATAAAGCGTTTAAGCCAGATCAAAATCTATGCAATAAAGTGGCAGACTACTTTCAAGAGAAGGTGTAGGAAATTTATAATAATTTTACAAGCCCAATCAGATCTCAAGACACGGTGACGCCCAGAATCAGCCCTCAATGCAAGCTGACTCATTTCCAGCCAATGAATAATGGAGAGGTTCAAATACTGTCCTCCCTCTATCATGCATCAAATAACATACATGATCCACAAACATCTGGCCACTATTTTGAATCAAGTCCTAGCCACCAGTAGTTTACCCTACCATTTGGAAAAGGGCAGCCATTACGCCACTATTAAAGAAACCAAACTTAGACCCAAGTGAGCCTAAAAATTACCGACCCATAGCTAATCTACCTATCACTGCAAAAGTGCTAGAAAAACAACTCTGCAGAGTGCTGACAGATTACCTTGACGTGAATAATCTGCTGGACACTTCACAGCATGGATTTCGTTCACGCCACTCCACTTGGTCGGCACTAATTCTTGCAGCTGAAGGGATCCGTAGGGCGGTGGATGAGGGAGGAAGGGCGGTCCTCGTAACGCTTGACCTGTCAGCCGCTTTTGACACCATAAATCACACCGTCTTGGTGCAGCGGCTGAGGGATATAGGGGTCGGAGGGACCGCCCTGTCCCTACTATCTTACTTTCTTGAGGCAAGAGAGCATAGGTTGTTTTGAGAGGGCATGCAGTCAGAGAATTTCCATCTCCCCTGTGGAGTACCACAGGGATCAGCGTTATTGCCAGTCCTGTTTAACCTATATGTCACTCCCCTGGCCAACCTATTAAGGAGACACGGCTTCAGGCTGGTCTTATATGCCGATGACTCTCAGCTTATCATATCTATTACAAATCAGCCAGAGTCCACAGCAGCTAGGTTTTATAACTGCCTTACGGATATTATGACCTGGATGAAACAGAATTACCTGAAGATCAACACAGAAAAAACAGAGGTGATGAAGTTCGGGCCAGGCCAACCCCTTCGGATCAGGCCGTGGTGGCTGTCAGAGGCGGGAGAGTGCCCCCATCCAGTAGAAAAGGTCAGAAACTTGTGGATCATTTTTTACAATAAACTAAATTTTGGCGCACAGGTAACCAATCTCATCTCCTCAGGTTTTTTCCTTCTGAAAACTCTGCGGAAAATGTTCCCCTTCATACCCCAAGAGCTTCAAAAAACAGTGATGGTAGCGCTCTTTTTGTCAAAGCTTGATGACTCTAATGCATTGTTTTTGGGAATCGATAAATTTCAACTATAAAAATTGCAATACTTACAAAATGCGGCAGCCAGACGTCCTCCATCAGCAGGAATTAGATCATTCCACTGGCTGCCCAATAAACAGCGCATTAAATTTAAATCCTTGATACTGGTACACAAAGCAATTAATGGTGGGAGTGCAGCGTATCTCGAAAAACTTTTTACATCATATGTTCCCCCACGAGCTCTTAGATCCGCCACTCAAGGCCTCATTAAAAACGGCGAAGTTCAGATGAGCCAGATGGGGGGCTGGGCCATAACACACTGTGCTGCTAAGTTGTGGAACAAACTGCCTCTGTCCTTGAGACGCCAACCAAATTTCCAGCTATTCAGAAAACACCTGAAAACTTGGCTTTTCACAGCCACATAGGCCACCACTCCTATTCTACTCTCACACTCCAGTGCCAAGACAGTTCGGCATTCGAGCGCTTTACAAACAAACAAACATAAGCGTAAACATAAACATGTGCAGAGTAGGTGATGGTGAGCTTAGCTGCTTCTTGTAAGTGAGTGGTATCGTTTTGGAGGGTATAGGTATGTCTGATAAAGGTGCATTTTGTTTATTACTTATTTTACAAAGTGTTTGTTGTTGTTGACTAGTTTGACAAGTTACCTTTATTAGTAATCATTATGGCTAGCCGTAGAATGACTGCTCAGCAGGTGGTTGGTATGCTTTTTGAATCTTCCTCTGAGCTGGATTATGAGACTTACACTGCGTCTGAGGGAGAGGAGGGAGGGAAAGATTCTGGCAGTAAGGTTTCTCTCCATATGGAATCATCGGATGATGAAGGTTCTCTCAGTGCAGATGAAGTGCCTATTTTAGAGTAGGATACAGCTGTGCCGATGGTGCAAGAGGCATCTGGATTGCAGCCTGAGGCTGCTAGGCTTCCTACTGGATTGATCCAAACATGGTGCATCCGGTGTTGCCTGCCTTTAGCGGTGATGAAGGGTGTAGAGTGGATTGTAAAAATGTTTTGCCCATTCAGTTTTTTCAGTTGTTTATGGATGATGTATTGTGAGTTTGTTGAGCAGACTAATTTGTATGCTGAACAGTTTTTGAGGGACAAGAGTGATAAACTTAGGCCCCACTCTAGAGCTACCCGGTGGACTTCCACAAATCTGGAAGAAATTAAGAAGTTTTGGGGTTTGACTTTATCGATGTGTTTGATAAGGAAGCCGAACCTGGCTTTCTATTGGTCTACCAGCCCCTTGATGGCAACACCCATATTTCCTGCAGTTATGACTTGTGATCGGTATTTACTTTTGCTACGTATGCTGCATTTTGTTGATAACTCTTTGGCGTTGCCACGTATTCACCCTAACTGTGACCATCTTTTTAAGATTCGGCCTGTCCTTGATCACTTTGTAGATCAATTTTCAGAGATGTACACTCCAGGGAAAGAAATATCTATTGATGAGTATTTGGTCTTCTTCAAGGGTCGTTTGGTTTTTAGGCAGTACATCCATAGCAAGAGGGCACCCTATGGAAATAAGCTGTATATGTTTTCTGAAAGTAGGACAGGATATGTTTTTAATTTTTGTGTGCACACTGGTAGAGATTCCACCATTGACCCCCAGGTTGTCAGTCCACTTTTGGAGTTTCTAAGAAAATTGTGTGGGATCTTGCTAGAAGACTGTTTAACAGAGGCCACCATTTGTACCTTGATAACTTCTACACTGCTGTGCAATTATTTAAGGAATTGTTTGAAGTGGAAACTTTTGCTTGTGGCACAATCCGCTCTAACTGCAAAGGTTATCCTAAAGAGCTTGTTTTTAAAAACCCTCAGATAGGTCAATGCAGTTCCTTGCGTAGTGCTGAACTACTAGCTGTGATATTTGTGGACCAGAGGGATGTGTACATGCTGACTACAATCCATGATGAGAGTAGTTCACCTGTGCCTGTTTGGGGTCAGGTTGCTGAAGTGAGCAAACATGTGTGCATTCTAGACTGCAATAAGCACATGGGTGGTGTTGACATAGTAGATCAGAGGTTGGAACCTTACACTGCTTTGCGGAAGGCTTATGTTTTGTGTAAGTAGTTGGCCATCCATTTTTTCAACTTAGCAACTTTCAATGCTTTTATCGTGTTCAATGAGTGTTCTCCTGCGTCAAAGTTGACATTTCTTCAGTTCCAGCACTCTGTGATAGCTAGCCTTGTTGTTGTGGAACAGGCAAGTGTTCCTATATTTGGAGTGGTGGAGGATGTGGCTCGATTAAAAGATTTCCACTTTCCTGATTATATTCCCCCCACATGTTCCAAAGACTTTCCCACTAGGAGATGTAGAGTCTGTTGGCGAAGAGGTTTGCGGAAGGAGACTCGTCTTTTCTGCCCCGGGTGTCCATCTAACCCTGGGCTGTGTGTGCCTGCTTGTTTTAGAGTGTACCACACGCAAAGTCATTTTTTGGAGCATCCATGAGTAGTAAAGTGAACTGCCTGGTCTGTATTGTTTAAAAATTTGTATTCTGTTTCAAGGGTGGCATTAGTGCAATGTATTTAGTTTCAGATTTTGTGTTAGTAGATTTGTATCTATTTGCAATTTGTTTGTGTTTTTTTGTATAAAAAATCCTAAATGTGATGGTGGTGTGTGTAGGTTGGCGCTTGGCTGGCGGTGTGCGTGGACTGGCACTTGGCTGGCGGTGTGCGTGGACTGACGCTTGGCTGGTGTTGTGGTTGGATTGGCACTTGGCTGGCGTTGTGCCTGGAGTGGCGCTTGCCTGGCGGTGTGCGCAGACTGGCGCTTGGCTGGCGGTGTGCGTGGACTGGCGCTTGGCTGGCGGTGTGCGTGGACTGGTGCTTGGCTGGCAGTGTGCATGGATTGGCGTTCGACTGGCGGTGTGAGTAGTGACTTGCTGCTGGTCACTACACACACTGCTAGCTGAGCGGCACTCCGCGCAATCCATTAGTTTGTGTAATTGGTGTGTCAGGAATGTGTGTGTGTGAAAGTGATGGGTCCTTGAATGGCGCTGTCTGCTGGTGTGAGTGTTGTAATGTGATGGGCCAGTGGCTGGTGGTGTGAATGTTTTGTATGTGTCACACGTATGAAAGGTGTATGAATTAGGGGTGGGTGAAATTTGTGTAATCGCGTTACGCAAATGTCCGCAAAACGGTAAAATATCTCTGCGAACACGCAGAAATTTAGAGAACACGCAGAATTGCTTGTTCGCAATGCTTTCTTACTGTTCGCAATCGCTGTGTACGTGCTCGGGGGAAATATCTCGCGAACACGTATTTGAGAACGCGAACAAGCAAAAAATTTTGCGAAGTCGCGGAATGCAGAATTTTGGACAATTTTGCGTTCTCTGCGGAACACGAAACTATCCAAATTCCGCAAATTCCGCAAACGGAACGGAATTTACCGCCCAGGCCTTGTATGAATGAATGGCCTGTAAAGAGGTTGGTGCCTTGTCGTGGCTTTACACCTCACAAGCTGTGAGTCAATGGTTCAGTTTCTCGTCCTTTCAATTATTAACAGTGCATTTCATTTTTGTGAAATCACTTGCTAAAACAATTGTATATACACTGAACCATCACTCACCCTTGTGCCAAAATCAACAAGTATGTGTGTGCTTGAGGATTAGATGACTGTGCAGTAATATTTGTCTTTTTGTCTTTCTGAAGCAGGGTGTACCTTGTCTCTTTTTGTGAATGTTGTGATGTGTTGGTTGTGTGCCTGGTGGTGTGAATGGTCTGGTGTGTATCACGTATGAAAGATGTGTGAATGGCCTGCAAAACAGTTGGTGCCTTACCGTGGCTTTACAGCTCACGAGCTGCAAGTCACTGGTTCAGTTTTTTGTGCATTTTATAATTGACAGTGCATTTCATTTTTGTGCAATCTCTTGTTAATAAAATGTTATATACTGAACCATCACTCGCCCTCATGCCAAATCCAACCAGTATGTGTGTGTGTTTAAGGACTAGATGGCTGTGCAGGAATCTTAGTCTTTTTAGTCTCTCTGCCAAGGTGTACATTCCATCTAAAAATAACCTACCAACTGTAGATATTATCGTTAACCCATGGGAGTACATGGTGATCCCTCTCTTGTGTATTCCAACAAGTTATTTTATCTGCAATGTCCTGCAAACTTAAAAATGTCTGTCACATTTCCTTGCAATATAGTGCCAAAATTCTCACGCTGCAGAAATAAACATATAATTATGTCAAAACTATTTGGTCTTCCAGGGGGGGTTACCTGGGTTTTTGGTCCCGTGCACGGCGGCCATCTAGGGAAACCTACCGTACCGACACATTTCTAAAAACTAGACACCCGGGGGCTTCCAGGGAGGTATGACTTGCTTGGATCCCCCAGCGTTTCCTTACCCAGAATTCCCTGCAAACCTCAAATTTAGCTGAAAAAAATCACTTTTTTCAAACATTTTTGTGTGGAAAAGTGTGGCATCACCGGGCTCACACACATTTCTTACCACTCAGCGTTCCCCCTGGTCTCCCGATAAAAATGGTGCCTCACTTGTGTGGGAGGCTCAAGTACCCACGACAGGCAAGGGCCCAAAACATAGTGAGGCAACATCAAAATTGCCTATCTCAAAACCACCTGGTTTTGCAAGGGGACACCTGGGTTTTTGGCCCCGTGCTCGGCAGCCATCTAGGAAAACCTACCAAACCCACACATTTCTGGAAAGTAGACACCTGGGGGCTTTCACAGAGGTATGGCTTTCGTGGATCTCCAACGTTTCCTTACCCAGAATCCCCTGCAAACCTCAATTTTAGCTAAAAAAATGACTTTTTTCAGGCATTTTTCTGTGGAAAAGTGTGGCTCACAGGGCTCACACAAATTTTCTACCACCCAGGCTTCCCCCAGGTCTCCCGATAAAAATGGTGCTTCACTTGTGTGGGAGGCCCAAGTTCCTGCAACAGGCAAGGGCCCAAAACCTAGTGAGGCGACATCCAAATTGCCTATCTCAAAAACACCTGGTTTTGCAAGGGGGATTAACCTGGGTTTTTGGCCCGTGCTTGGCAGCCATCTACGGAAACCTACTAAACCCACACATTTCTGAAAACTAGACACCCGGGGGCTTCCAAGGAGCTATGACTGTGTGTCTACTTTTCAAAAATGTATAGGTTTGCTGGGTTTCCCTAGGTGCCCGCTGAGCTAGGGTTCAAAAACTACAGCTAGGCACTTTGCCAAAGAAGGGTAATTTTTCACTGCAGAATTGAGGTGTGAAAACGTTATGTTTTGCACTGCTTCCTGTTGCAGGCACTAGGTACCATTTTTCTTGAAAGACTTCGGGGAACGCGGGGTGTGTAGAAATTTGTGGATCCACGCAGATTCCAGAACTTTCCACCACATAAATGTGAGGACAATGTGTTTCTTTTGACAATATTTTACGTTTGCAAGGGATTCTGGGTAACAGAACCTGGTGGGAGGCAGTCAGGTCACCCCATCCTGGATTCCACTTGGTGTCTAGTTTTCAAAAATGTTAAGGTTTGCTAGGGTTCCCTATGTGCCGGCAGAGCTAGTGTAAAAAAACTACAGCTAGACACTTTGCAAAAAAAAGGATACATTTTCATTGTGAAATGTGGTGTATCCACGTTGGGTTTTCAGCCATTTCCTGTTGTGGGCACCATGCCTACCCAAACACGTAAGGTACCATTTTCATTGGGAGATTTAGGGTAGTTCAGATACGTAAAGCAACTGTTATTACCTATTGATTTTTTATGCATTTCTGCCTTCCAAATGAAAGACATTGAGTAAAAAAGAAGTCATTTTGAAAAATGACTGATAATACTCATGCTAGTATGAGTATTCCTAATTTCAAAAATGTGCAAATATGTACTGTTTCTAAACTCTATAATTTGTTCCCATTTCAGAAATACATAGGTGTCTTTCATACCGATTTTTCCATGTATACATTTTCCCACAATAATTGCTCTAAACCCTGTACATAAAAAGCCATTGCAAATTGCTGCTCAGTTTTTGACTCTGGGTTCGTCGGTTTCTTGGTGAACCTACAAGTCCTATATATCCCCACAACCAGGAAGGTCCAGCGGATGTAATGGTATATTGCCTTCAAAGAACTGTCATAATTACAAGAAGTTACAGGTAAAAATGTTGACAGACAAGGCTGTTTTTTTCAACTAATTTTCAATTTTTCCTATATTTACCTGTTAGTTTCCATGAAAAAAAAACTTGATGGATCTACACAAATGACCCCTTGCTGAATTCAGAATTGTGTGTACTTTTCTAAAATGTATAGCTTTCCAGGCTCCATTATTGCTTTCATACCCATTTTTACCATTAACTGGAAGGAGGTTGAAAACACAAAAAAATTGCAAAAATAGGGTATGTCCCAGAAAAATGCCAAAACTGTGTGAAAAATGTTGGTTATATGACAAAGGTATTTCATTCCCTAAAAGCTGGGACAATGGTGTTTTGCAGCCCCATAACCCCTTTTTTATAACATTTGCAGGGAAAAATCCTGACACCTTCATTTGCAACCCATTTTTCCCATTTTTCAAAAAAAGAAAATATTTTGCTGTATTTTGGCTACTTTCTGTAACCCCTCCAGGGGAACTCACAAAACTTTTAGAATCCCCATGATGTTGGAAGAAAAGGATGCAAATGTGGCGTGGATACCTAATGTTGTCAACAATTTACAGGGACCTAAGCGCACACTACCCCAAATAGCTAAAAAAGGCTTAGCAATTGGGGGGAAAATGCCTAGCAGCGAAGAGGTTAAGGGTTTTGTACATCAATTTCCTCAAACACCACAGTGAGAGGTCTGAGTTAACCATGCTCCAGTTCACAGATGATGGAGTGGAGGAAGAGAGTTATTCTTTCTTCTAAGGAGCAGGATGGATCAGTGGAGAGTTTCAGTCTCCTTCCTATAATAATCCTAGAACAACATAGGGACTGCCAGTTGTTAAAACAGTTTGCTCTCTATTCTCCTTTACCCCAGGACTCACTTCACAGTGCACTCATGGTATTGACACTGGGAACAGCACACCTGTGAAGAGTAAAATCTACTGGTTTTCTGACAGGGTGGTAGCCTGTATTAAGGAGGAGGTCTCCAAGATGCTGGAGATAGGGGTTGTTCAGTCCTCAAACATCCCTTGAGCTACCCCCGTTGTGTTGGTCCCCACAGCTGCCCCTTCAGGTGCCACCCCAGAAATTATGTTCTGTGTGGATTACCATCACCAAGAGAGATGCACACCTCATCCCCAAAGCTGATGAGTTAATAGATATGTTGTAAGCTGCTCAGTTCCTCTATTGTCCAGGTACTGGTAGATTGCCTTGACCGAGGGGGCCAAAGAGAGGTCTGTGTTCTCTACCCCAGAGGATCACTTCTAGTTTCAGGCAATGGCCTTTAGGATGAAGAATGCCCCTACCACATTTTAGAGGTTGGTCAACCAGGTACTGGTTGGGTTGGAAAACTTCAGTGTCACCTATCTAGATGATATTGCTGTTTACAGTTCAAGCTGGAAGGACCATTTGTGTCACCTTAGAAAAGTGTTAGAGGCTCTGTAGAGGGCAGACCTGACTATCAAGGCCAGTAAGTACTGATATGGCAGGGTCCAGTGATCTAGTTTGGACACCAAGTAGGAGAAGGCAATGTGCAGCCCATCTGGCCTAAGAATGAAAGTATCCTGGTTTGCAAAACCGCCAAGACCCAGATAGAAGAGAAAGCCTTTTTAGGCCTTTCTGGTTATTACAGCAGAGTTTTCAAGGTGTATGGCACCATTGTTGCAACCTTAACAGTGCTGACTTCTAAGAAGTAGCCACGTCGTGTGATCTGACCAGGTGCATGCCAAAATGCTTTTGGCACCCTGAAGGAAGCATGTACACAGCACCCATGCTCAAGGCCCCTGATTCCTACAAAAAAATCATTGTCCAGATGGATGTGTCATAGCATGCCATAGGGGCTCTCACAGCTTAATGAAGAAGGTCTTGCTCAACCTGTTGCCTTAATCAGTAGACGGTTGTTTCCCCTGACACAGGGGTGGAGCACGAGAGAGAGTGGAGACTTTGCAGTGGCGTGGGCACTGAAGAAGGTGAGACTATACCTGTTTGATGCTCACTTCCAGGTTCCGACAGACCACTGACCCCTCAGATGAATAATGCAGATGAGTTGTGAGAATCCCAAACTGTTGAGGTGCTCCTTCTCCCTACAAGAAATAGGCTTTATGGTGAAACACTGCCTTGAAACAGACCACACTAATGCTGATTGTCTCTCCAGGTTTTCCACCTTAGTTAAGAGAACTCCCAAGGGGTTGGGTAGATCTCCGCACTATCAGCTAGGATGGGCATGTGTTAGACCTGGAATACTTGGAGTTGTTTCCCCCTAAAGTTATGCCTTCGAATCTCCTGATTTTACTGGCCTTTAGACCCTGCACAGTTTACCTTTGCTAACCAGTGCTAAATTGTTTGTAACTCTCTCCTTAAAACATGGTAACATTAGCTTATACTCAAGTGGCATATTTAGTTTACTTTTAGGTCCCTAGTAAAGTGGGACTACAGCTGCTCAGATCTTGTAAATTAAATGCAACTAGTGGGTCTGTGGCACTGATTATGCCACCCACTTAAGTGACATTTTAAACTTGTCTCAAATCTGCCATTGCAGCCTATGTGTGCAGTGTAGAACTGCCATTTCCACATTGAAAAATAAACCTTTTGCCAGGCCCCAAGCCTTCTTTTTAATACATACAAATCAATGAATCAATCAGGAGCTTGTATAGCCAGCTACCCATCTGTGAGGGTCTCAGGGTGCTAAGGGAGTGGGGCTTCTGATTCGTCTGGGCATAGAGGTTCAAAAGAGATCATTCCTGATTTGCGTCAGAGATAGGGATTGCCTGAAGTGGAGGGGCAGGGTGTTCCTGGTATTGGCAGCGAGGTAGGAGAAGGATCCTCCTCTGGTTCTGGCCATGTGGATCCGTCGGACAGTGGTCATGGCAATTTGGGTGGAGCGAAGTTGTCTGTTGGGTGCATTGCAAGGCGAGGCGTTGGTTCAGATATGCTAGTCCTGCTTCGTGGGGAACGTTGTAGGCATGATTGAGGACTTGAAAGTGATTCTCATGTTGACTTGGAGCCAGTGGAGTTGACGGAGGTCTTGTGTTATGTGGCTGTGGTGAGGGATGTTCAGGACCAGTCTGGCTTTGGCATTTTGAACATTCTGTAGCTTCCTGAGCTGTTTCTGGGTGACGCCGGTGTAAAAAGCGCTACCGTAGTCAAGTCTGCTGTTGATGAGTGCATGTGTGCATGTCTTTCTGTATCCTGTGGGGATATATTGAATGTCTTTCAAAGCATTGGATCCAGTCCAGGGCATTGTCAGCCTCATGGAGTCTGGTGATTAGGGTGCGGTGGGAGACGGTGTTGTAGGAAGCTGAGAGGTCCAGCAGGATGAAGGCCATGGTTTCACCTTGTTGAAGGAGTGAGCGGGTGTCATCAGTGGCAGTGAGTAGAGCAGTCTCCGTGCTGTGGCTGCTTTGGAAGCCAAATAGGGAGTTGTCCAGGTCGTGGTTCTCTTAGATGAACTCAGAGAGTTGAGCGTTGATGATCTTCTCGATGACCTTGGCTGGGAATAAGAGCTTCCCAGCCAAACCTAGGGTAGGCACTGTACAACTCAGAGGCCAGGGTGCAATGCATGCAAAGATAGACATGGGTTTTTATGTTTTATATTTCCTGGCAGTGAAAAATTCATGACTTCCATAGGCTATAATTTGAATTACCTTATTACATTTTATAAGTGTAATTTCCATGTTTGGTGCCTCAGGAATTGGACCTTAAAGTCCTAACTTGTCTTAAAATCTGATTTTAAATAGCAGTTTTAAAAATGCAGTCTGCCTCTGGGTCACATGACTAGGTGTAGCTGACAATTGGGCTATTTGTATTCCTGCTAGAGAGTCACACATAATGAAGAGCTTAGACATGACAGGGTGGGCCACCACTAGCAGGATTGGCAGTATCCTGTCTCCAAACAAAAGGCTGCATACCTCTTGTAGTTAGTCTGGAACCAGGAAGGCAGGGCATCTGTGCACTTCAAAGGCATGACTCTGGAACCTATGACCAACTTCAAAGGCCAACTATGTTAAAATACTGGACCTCAGACACCACCACTTCAGTAGACTTCTGGACCTATGGATACTCTGCCGTGAAGAAGGACCGTTGTACTGCAGAATGTACTGCCACGCTGCTGGGCTGCTGCTCTAAATTAACTACTGTACCCGCTGTGCTGACCTTCTGCCTGTTTCCCTCTTGTCTGGAGAGGAAGAACTGGACCATCAAACTCTTCTTGAACTTAGGACACCAGAGTGACTCCAAGAGCTAGTCTGTTGGCCTTCTAATATGAGCCTCAGGGACGTAAGAAACTCCCCAAATTCCTGCAACTGCCTCTGGACACTAATGCATCAAGTCCCCCCAAGTAGTGCCCCTCAGGACCTGCTCCTTTCGTGTGGTTCAGCGAGTTGAAATCAAGTGTTTAGTCTCTTCACAATGGCAATGGGCCCGTTCACACCGAGGCCTTGCAGTTTGCACTGTGATTCCACGAGAAGCACCGCCAGTCCAGCACTTCCCATTTTAGCACTGACCGATCATGGGGGTTCACTAAAGAGAAGTTCCAGCCCTCCTTTCCACAACATAAGGCCATCCATGTTTCGCTGAAAGCCTCTTGCAACGCTCTCCATGCTCCTCGTGGCCCTCTCCAATGCCCACAGGACTCTTACGCTGTCTTGGGAAAGTAAAACTCAGTAGAACTAATCTGAGAACTGTATCATCTCCATCACAGTCAGCTTTGACCCTCCTTGGAACTTTCTGTTTTGTGGTGCAATTGTCTCTAAATTTAAAAAAAGTTCATATCTCCCATTCTACTGATTGCAAGGTTGTCATTTTAATCTTGTTTTATTTCTTAAATTGTGTTGAATTTTTCAAACTTTTTATGGGATCCTTTTTCTGTGGTGTTAACAGTGTTATACTGTTTGAAGTGTTGCACAAATACTTTACACATTGCTTCTAAGTTAAGCCTGACTGCTCTCTGCCAAGCTACCGGGGGTTTGAGCACAGGTTTATTTGATGTTTAGTTGTGCCTTATCCTTACAAGGATTGCAGTAGCTGATCGACCAGTGCTCATATTCCAGTCCACCAGTAACCAAATTTCTCTCAGTGCCAACCAAGTGTTATCTATATCATGTGCAAGCTTCAAAATCTCGAATAAACCATTTTCTAGAAAGTAGAAAAACAGTTAATCAAATGTATCAGAACATTCTGCTCTGCCTGGTTTCTGCAAAAAATGAGGATTTGCTATTGATAGGTCAGCAAGTTGTCTAGTGTACATTTTCACAGTGATCTGTGCAGCAAGATTGTACCCTTGTGAGGAAATAAAAATTTTACGTGGCCAGTGTGTCCCCCACTCGCACCCTATCTATGTACCTATGTCCCATGTATGTCCATGTCATGTCATCATGTAATTCCCTTCCCATGCCTGTAATAATAATGCCTCTGCATTTCCGTCCAATGTTAGCATGTCAGTTATTAGGCCCTCCATGAATGAAACGTTAATTCTGCACTGAGGCCTATGTTGCCAATGCATTTACATGGTACACGTTTAAAAGTCGAGATGCACACGTTTTTGTGGCACAGCCGAGCCAGGACCCGAATTCAGGCTCCAGGCCTCCTCTGACTCCGAACCCTGCAGTTTAGTTATGTATCCCTGACCTCTCACTTACTTCCTGCTCAGCCGAGAGGTGCCCAGCCTGGTCTGCCAAAGACAGTATTTTGCCTACAGTTATCTGCTCAGCTCCACAGAAAACACATTCCAGTCTAGTGAAAGGGGTAAACATATTCCGCCTGCAGAAGACAGGGCCTAGCCTTTCTGTCTCTATTCAAGTGATTTACTGAAGCCGTTTCCATAGAAGGCCTATGCCCCCACGCAATGCACGAATAAATATATGCACACACTAGCATTTAGTGATGAGCAGCCTTTGCTCGAGCGACCTTTACTTCAGACAATACATCCTCCAAACGCAAGATATCAGATAATGCCAAAGGTGCAGGTCGTTCTGACATCCCAGACTCTCCTACTAGCACTAAAGTCAGCTCCCCCCCAGCTCTCCCCAGTTACACGTCAATTCCACGTCATGACCAGTTTTGCGCGCACAAGTAGGGTAAAGGTTCCTGCTGACCATGCAGACCCCCTCTATGCATCCACCCACCTATGACTCATCAAGTGAACACCCACGTGTACGCCTCCTTACACGCCTTCTTTCACGCCTATGTGCTTTTATCTCTCTCTTTCACTTGCTCCGCCTAGAGCGCTCCACCTTCTCTATCTAACTCAATGTATGTTTTAACCATATATAATGTGTTATGTGAATAAAGAATTCAGATGACATTCCGACAGGGTAATTAATTATTTACCACATTAATCTGACGCCCGAACAGGTACGAGTCCCCTTCCCCACGCGCCGGCGATGTAGGTCCAGCCCCCTGACCCCTTCTATAGCCGTGACGGACTTCAAGTGTACACAACAGCGGGACTTCCTGCCTACTCCCTCAGGCCCACGGAGGAGACGGAGACTGCGACCAGGCATCCACACTAGGCGGTGAGGATTGCGGACCATCCCGACCAGAGCCCAAGCTGAGAGAGCAAGGTCCGAGGTATCCCGAGGCCCACCTGTTCCGAGGCGCATGCGCAGCAGAAGCAGCAGCAGTCCAGTCCAGTATCGAGTTTCCGAGGCCTTCAGTTTTGCTTCCTGGTGAGTACCGTTATTGGGAACACATAGAGACAGGTTCATTTATTTGAGCCCGGTAAAGACGGGTCTGGGTACACAGACCCGGTAAAGACGTGTCCATGTAGGTGGATGCGGTAAAGACGTGTCTCTTTACAAGACCGGTATGGTTGTACTGTTTTGCAGTGCATAAAGTAAACAAGTTTTTCAGGATTGTGTTTTTTTTCTATGTACTAATTAGGATGTATCTGTTTTTAATGTTTTAATGTTGTGGTATGAATGATTGTTTTCAGTCTATTCTTGTGTATATTGTGTTTTCGTTCAAATTAGTTCCATCACCACTAATTAGCTCTAACATGCCACTGTTTGGGAAATTACGTCAGATAGGGAACAGGAAAGGGATACTCGAGGAGGCAGTTCCCGTCCCGCCTAGGGACACTCCTGGCCATTTTATGTACCAAAAGCACGGGTTAGATGCCATACTGTTTTTTGACTTATGGGTAGATTACACGAAGGATCTGGACGAGAAATATAGATGGCCTGTCTCAGGGACATGGGATGCTGATTGCATCATGAGAGTAGAGGAAGCACTATGGAAAAAGAAAGCTAGACAGTCCCAGAAAGATGCCATTGAGTTATGGCGTAAAGAAGCGCATAGGAGAACAGAGAAAGAAATCAACAAAGCAGAGAGAAGTAGGGAAGAATCAGAAAAAGTCAGAGAAAAGGAGCTAAAGGAAGAAGGTGAACGGGTTAAGGCAGAACAAGTAGATAGACAAAGAAATGCCCTTATTAAAGGCATGTATCCGGTCCTTGCCGAAGGACTACCTAAAGTGAGCCCGGAAGTACCTAGTAATTTGCCGCCACCATTGATCCCGACTAAAGTCCGTAGTCATAAACAGACAGCAGCGGACATTTTTCTTTCCTCCTATTTAGAAGACGCCGCTCCGGATTATGTTAATGCAGATTTTCCTCCTCCTCCTGGCAACAATCCTAACAATCCTTTTCACGCTCCGCCCGTATCACAGGATCAACCCACACCAGTAGTGACACTGACAGTGAAAGACAACTCAAGTCAAGGGGCAGTGTGGGGGGGGGGGCCCACCACAGACATACTGCACACACCACCACCATCACGAACACTACAAGAATTAGCACTACAACGAACGCCAAAAATGACAGCATCACCTCTTAAACAAACTGTAACGATTTCACATTGTATATATGATCCCGTACCAGGTGTGGGCCAAATGCTCATATTCTCAATACGATTACGACGCGTTGCAGACTATTTGATCACATTACCAGGCATGAAGGACAATTTAGACAGAATATACAATTTCATTAGAACAGGGGAGTGACCTGAGAGTATTCATGAGGCCATGGAAATAAGAAAGGTCGAGAATCAATGCATGCTTTTACGTTTTTTGATTAATTGTCTGATTAGGGAACAAGACCAGCCAGGTAAAGGAGTGACTAAATGTATGATTGATTGGAGTGACAACATAGCTGCCGGTAAACATGATACAATGTCAAAGATAGAATGTATGTACAGAAAGATTTGTGAAGAAATTCTGAACTTACGCAGGAATGAGTCAGACGCACACAGGAAAGAGCAAGACGAGAAAGAGGACGACTTAGCCTCTGAAGAGGATGAGCCTGAAACAGAGGAAGTGGATAAAATGAATTATGTAGGCAGGGCAAGACAGTTTGACAGGCCCAAAGGCCTGGATTACAGTAAACATGGCCCTCCCATACCAGAAAGATATTCCCTCGAACACCTATTCCAAGCCACTGAGAATGCACTGAAAAGACTAGTAGGGGGCGGTGAACCCCGTACTATGCATGAATAGGAACTAGCCCGGTCAGCCGTTCAATGGGCTTGTAATTCGAACATATATAATGATGACATAGTGGCGCAAACATTTTTAAGCCTTCCTCTGGAAGAACAGCGTTTAGCTGGTATTTATATGGTTCAACATCTGATCACATTGTACGAGAGCCAACATTCTGATCCAGGTCCCTTGTATAAATTACTGGACGATTTACTCCTAGAGAGATGGAGAGGCCTAGGTACCGAATTAATTAATGTCATTCTAGACCAACGACATAAGTACTTGACTTTTCTGACCACGCACTTGATTCCTGCCCCACACCGCGACAGAAAGACCTTCCACATAGACAGACAGAACCCCTTACGAGAGGTACATCCCGTTGGAAATACAGCGAATGAGCTTCAACGAGTATATGTTTACACACCCTTGACGAAAATAGAAATATTGGAAATGAAAAAAATACTGCCCTGTCATGATAAAGACCCGGGGGGGGTTCCATCGTGAATTAAAAGACATTCTCTGCATGGGGGATTACACATACGCTGACATCATTAAATTATTGAAAGTACTATTACCAGCAGGCATTTATGAAAAGCTTAAAGAAAAAGATTGGGAGGTGGGAGAGAAAAAGATCAGTTGGACAGAATTGGAAGACGAAGACAAACTCCGAGGCCCTGGTGTTGGTCATGGGGAAAAAGCCAAAGCACTACCTGAACTATTGATACAGGTCCTGCCGAGATTATTAGTTACTACAAAGGAAGATTGGGATGCTATTTCAGCCTGTAAACAGAAACCAGATGAAGACACCAGTGATTTTTATTCTAGATTCGAAAAATGTTTTATTATTAATAGTGGCCTTAAGACAAATAGTGAATCGTACCCACATCTTTTTGTGATTAAATTAGTAGAGAATTCCTTACCCCCGATCAAAAATAGAGTACAGAAGGTTGAGAGTACCTGGCAAGCAAATAGCCCTTCCCAAATGTTACAAATGTTACAATATCACCAGAACCGAATTAGAGAGTGTTGGACTTGGCCTTTTTCCCCCAAAATTTTTCGCTTTTGACCCCCTTACCTAGGATGTCTCCCCCATGGGATTAAACCTGTATAGGCCATGAGTGGTGTGAGACACTTTGTTGAAAATGTAAAATTACATGTTGTCCCATGGTGTACAGAAAATATCCCCCATTTTAAAAATGTACCTGACTGAAATGTATTGAATGTAAAATGGATGCCATGGCCATGGGTTTTGCCACTGGACTGCCATAGGTCAGCGGTCTAGATAATATTACCCAGCTACCCCTAGTTTTTGGAGGGAAAGCCTGGCACCCAGGGTGCTCACCCCCTCCCCTAGAACCAGTTTAGGCTAGATGTGCCAACATTCTAGAAGGTCCTGGCACTGCCTGGGAGGAGGATATAAATAGGGGGAAGTGTCACCAGAGAGTCAGTCAGCGCTGGGACAAGAAAGAGAGGGGACCTGCTGTGAGGTGCTACCGCCACATGGGCCTGTGAGCTGGGCCCTGCACCCCCATAAACCCCCCCCTCTGCTGTCCCCATGGGCCCCTGACAAGGGAGGACTCTTCATAGGTCCCTGACGCCGTGGGACCTTGAACTACGCCAGCGCCGAGGGAAAAAGGTGCCCAGAAGAGGAGGAATGCTGTGGGCTTGAACCCCCCAGGAGGTGAGGAGTGTGCCCCTGGGGCTGGCTGTGGAACTGTTCGCCCCCCCCCTCCGTGAGGAGCCTACTTGGAAGCCCTGGTTGGCCTACCTAAGCGCTGTAAATTCCAAGACTGTTGCTGCCCTGATCTGAACTGTCCTGCCTGGGAAGCGTTATAATTTGGAAGCGCTAGAGAAGGACTGGGAGGAGCAGTGCTCTGTAAATAGCGTCACCTGCTGAGGAGAATCGCGCTGTGTGGCCTGAGGGCACTGTGAGGGGAATCGAGCTGGAGGAGCCTACCCTCGTTTTGGCGCGCTGTCCGCCATTTAATTAATCAATTAAGAAGGGAGCCTACCCCTTATCGACGCCTCACGCCAGTTGGAACTGCCCGTGAAATAAATAATGAAATAAAAGGAAGCCTACCCCTTATCGCCGCCAGAAATCACCGCCCCGGCCCGGCGCTGTGAGGAGGTCTTCCCCCGCCGTGGGAGGCATCGTTGTGATGACCCCCGGTACCAGGAGGGGGCCGCCGATGAGGAGGAGTGGGCCGCACTAGGCCCTGAAGCCGGGGAGGCCGGCATCACGTGGCGGGGGCGCCGGTGACGTCACCGGTCACAGCCCCGCCGCGCACTGATTGGCCTGCGCGGCCGTGCCCTGGAAGGCCGCGCAGGGATTGGCTGCCGGAAGCTGTGGCAGGGAGAAGCCGGCCGGCGGTGTCGCGGGGCCCCCAGTGAGCTGAGGGGAACCCCGATGGTGTAGGAAGACCGGAGCAGGAGCCTACCCCGCCGGTCTGCGGCCGCGGACAGAAGCTGTGGAGGAGGCGGGGCCGGGGCACACTGTCGGTGCCAGCCCCGCCGCCACGAAAAGAGCGTAGCCGTGAGGAGAGTGCGGAGGGCGGGAGCCTACCCCGCCTCCGTCTGCCAAGGAAGCGCCGGGTCCCCTAGAGGGAGCGGAGGGGCCCGGGTGAAGCCACTGTGAGGGAGAGCGGAGGGCGGGAGCCACCCCGCCTCCGTCAGTGCCAGGAGTGCCGCAAGTGTTGCGACTGGTTGCCAGAACACGGAGGGGGCCCCGAGGCACATTGCCGGTGCTTGCCCCCTCCCCTTCGAAATCTGGGGGACGCCTGCAGGACTGCAAGAGGCCGGTGAGTGGGGCCTCTAGTAAACTGTGTAAGGGGGAGAAGAGGGCAACGCGGCACAAGGTCGGTGCTCGGCGCCCCCCCCGCCCCCTTGTTGGACTCTGGGATTGGGCTCTGTTGGCCCCAGATACCCCAGCGGTGGCCCGGACTGACCCCGTGTAGGACGTTTGTAGTGGGACTGCAAAGGTACGAGGGGAATGTGGCCTGACTGCTGAAAGGGGTCTGCTCCTGGGCAAGGGAAGAGTAATTCCCTCTTAATGCTGCGGCTATTGAAAGGTGTTCCATTTGAGAAAGTGGTTGCATTTAAGGAAATTGTTTTCCATGGAAAGGAATGTTATGCCCTCATCTAAGGTCCAATGAAATGTTCTTCCTGATTAGGGAAATGGGTACCCTGGCATAAAGAAAGGTTGCCTGATCCCAGTGAAATGTTATCTGACCTCTAAAAAGTGTCACATTTGAGCACACGTTCTACATCTGCTGGAAGGTTGCCTGGCCAATTACCTAATTGGGTCTACTGCTCCTCTAGGGAAGTGTTAATTGCACGAGGAGATGTTTGCATTTACCCTGATGAAATGTCTATGCCCCAGGGGATATTGTTTCCTCTAAGGTGACCCAGGAAGAGTTGTTGCCAACGCACTGCCTAAAGTTTATGTTGTTGGTTGGGGCCTGAAAAGCCATGTTCCCAGGTTACCTTTGATGCCTAGGGTGTATACCTCAGATAATGGTGTATGCCAGGTGCCTTCCTACCTGTTGTTTTATACCCGTAGGTGGAGGGTGGAATACATCTGGGTGTTCCCTTTTACTGCAGGGGTGCCCCTAAGTTGGCCTGACAAGTTATTCTAGGCCCTGTATATGCCCCTTGATAATGAGCCTGCCGTACTGATTTCTGACAGGTGTTCCTGGCCAGTATATGCTGGTATGCCATGATGTCTTTCCTTACAGGGGTTATGCAGGATGTTGCCTTTTGTAATTACAGCCGCTAACAAGGATGAAGGCCTGAGTTGGCCCTGCCTGACGCGTAGTTCCCTAGGTGGAGGGGGGAAGAAACCTAATGTTTTATTACAGGTGTTCCTGCCTAATGTTAATGCCAGGTGATTCCTATTCTTTTTGCAGGAGTCGCCAATGCCAGCTATTTTGGGTTCTTACCCCTAATGTTTGATTGCATGTTTAATGGGCGAACACGCCAAGTGAATTTTTCCCTTACATAGATGTCATTGATGATATGTGCCAAGTGCTAACCTTTTTATATTTCAGCTAAACAGTATGGACTATGGACTCAACCCTTTTTGTCCCATGTAAATAATCCCCCACTGAAATACTTGGCTTGGGTGCCAGTTGGCGCCATGTTATGATTACCAGTGTATTTTTCCTTTTTACCTTACAGGTTGGAGATATCACTAAACTACTTCTTTTCTAACCAAAGGTGGAGTTGCGTCTCTTTTGTAGTGTGCCTGGTGTGTCGTCTGTGGGTACTGCGTGAATGCTTCACATGTCCTTGAAGTTTGGCCTGCCCGCTTGATGCCATGCTACCCCCTTGAAGATTTGGGTAACCCCCATTTCTTACATTGGTGGCAAGCGGTGGGATAGGACTTGTGTTTGCGCAGTACCACAGCGGCCACAGGTTACACTGCAAATAGAGCTTTGGATGTAATCCGAGCCTTGTTGTGGGGATTATTGTTGTTGGCTGAATATTTTTTTTGATTGCTTCCTCCTGAGAGTGTTCTGAATTGTCCCCTTGTTCCACTGGGAGGGTGTGTCCCGGGTGTACCTCGCCACGATGGGGTTGATCTACCAGGAAGTGGAACTGATGGAGTACACCGAACAGGAGGTGATAGACTTCCTCCTGGAGAGAGGGATACCCCCAGTAGGGAACATTAGGAGGAACCTGTTTCTCTATGAGGCCCTCAAGAGGGAAGAGCCCTTAGAGATTGATGGGGACTTGTCTGACTACCCCCCGAGGTTTTAAAGGGTCAGTGGGTTAGAAACCAGAGAGAGGGCTCCCCATCCAGAACCCTGGGAGGTAGTTATTCCGATGAGGAGGAAGAGTTTGAGAGGGCGGAGACGCCAGTAGCTGTGGAAGACACCGAAGATAGGGAGTCTCGCACTGGGTCCAGTCCCGGGGGCACTGCCCCATCCCTTTCCCTGTCCCCAGAAGAGTGGGTAGATAGGAGAGAAGAGAGGGAGTATCAGCTGGCGCTGGCAAAGCTCAGGCATGCCGATGGCTTAGCGCAGCTGAGGGTAGAAGAGCAGCGACTAGAGACTGAAAAAGTCCTAGCGCTGGAGAGGATGGCGGAGGCGGAGAGGGTCTTCGCCAGAGAGAGATCACCTCAGGTGGGTAGGTTGTCCCCTGAGAGTGGTTTTAGGAGTCTGGATGCACCAGAGAGGGTGGGATCCAGTGGTGGCAGCGAGTGTAGGTCCAGTGCAAGGAGTCCCACTCCCGAAGCCCAGGAGACCGTGCCTGATTCCCCGGAAGAGGAGGACGGGTTAGTGTTCAGGGGTAAGGTAAAGCTGTCCCATCAGTCCTGGGGAGAGTTTGAGGAGGAGTGTTGGACTGTACTGGAGGATTGGGTGGTGAGGAGAGCAGTGGAGGATTGGGAAGGGCTGTGCCATGCCGTTATCCGGGAGCACATGCTGAGAAGTTGTTTCCCAAGACTGCGTCACCATCTGTTGCAGTGCGGGTTCTCAGACCCCAGGGAACTTGCACGGGAGGCAGACCTCTGGGTAAGTGCCAGAGCGTCTGGGAAGGCTGAGGGGAGTGATCCTGAAGGGAGTGAGACGGGGAGGTGTCCCAAGGTGCCCCAGCTGCGGCCACCAGGCCTGGAGTGTTCTTTAAGAGAACCCCAGCTTGGGAGACTAGGCTGCCCCGATGTGTCATCCAGAAGGAGGGATCCCCTTATGTCAGGAGAACCCGGAGCATCAATAATCAGAGCTCCAGTGGTTCGGGGGTCTGACCAGTCACAGGGTTTAGATCCTGGACTGGGGTTCCAGGTTCAGGGGTTGCCTAACCTGGAGGGTGGGGTTCCTGTAATGCAGGTCCCTACCAAATTGACTCCCAGGGGTACCACTCCCAGTGGGAGGGTGCGGAACTCTGGGAGGGGGTGCAGAGGGAGGAAGGTCTCTTCTCTGTCACCAGCTCAGCCACAGGGCGCAGATCCCGGGTTGGCTGGCCAGGGACAGGAGTTGCCTGCCCTGGTGGGAGGGAAATCTGAAACCAGAGTCCCCCCGGAAGTGACTCCCAGGGGTACTTCTCCGGGTAGGAGGGTGCGGAACTCTGGGAGGGGGTGCAGGGAGAGGGAGGACTCGCCCCTGTCACCGGTTCAGCCTGTGGGTTTCTACTCCAGGTTGGGGAGAGAGTGGTTGTGTGAGGGTGTCCCCAGGCGTAGGAGATGGAGGAACCCAAGGGGAGAAGTAGGGGGAGGGGAGCCTCGCCCCTAAGGGCTGGTCAGCCTGAGGGTGTAGACCCCAGGTGGGTGGACCAGTGGAAATTTGGAGAGAGGAGAGTGGTTCAAGAGAATTCCAAGCCTGAGGCTAGAGCCTCCCACTCTAGGAAGGAGAAACATCCCACTAGGGAACACCAGTGGGGTGGTTCTGTTGGTGAAGGGAGGGTTGCGAAAGAGAACCATTGGGTTCCAGAGTGGAGGAGAGACTGCAGGTGCTCCTGTAGTTGCAGGCCTGCATCCACCTTTTTCCGCCCCAAGCAGGGAAGCCCATCAAGGCATTGATCGGTCTACCCTGGCTTTTGGCTGGGGGGGAGTCGTGTTGGACTTGGCCTTTTTCCCCCAAAATGTTTCGCTTTTGACCCCCTTTCCTAGGATGTCTCCCCCATGGGATTAAACCTGTATAGGCCATGAGTGGTGTGAGACACTTTGTTGAAAATGTAAAATTACATGTTGTCCCATGGTGTACAGAAAATATCCCCCATTTTAAAAATGTACCTGACTGAAATGTATTGAATGTAAAATGGATGCCATGGCCATGGGTTTTGCCACTGGACTGCCATAGGTCAGCGGTCTAGATAATATTACCCAGCTACCCCTAGTTTTTGGAGGGAAAGCCTGGCACCCAGGGTGCTCACCCCCTCCCCTAGAACCAGTTTAGGCTAGATGTGCCAACATTCTAGAAGGTCCTGGCACTGCCTGGGAGGAGGGTATAAATAGGGGGAAGTGTCACCAGAGAGTCAGTCAGCGCTGGGACAAGAAAGAGAGGGGACCTGCTGTGAGGTGCTACCGCCACATGGGCCTGTGAGCTGGGCCCTGCACCCCCATAAACCCCCCCCCTCTGCTGTCCCCATGGGCCCCTGACAAGAGAGGACTCTTCATAGGTCCCTGATGCCGTGGGACCTTGAACTACGCTAGCGCCGAGGGAAAAAGGTGCCCAGAAGAGGAGGAATGCTGTGGGCTTGAACCCCCCAGGAGGTGAGAAGTGTGCCCCTGGGGCTGGCTGTGGAACTGTTTGCCACCCCCCTCCGTGAGGAGCCTACTTGGAAGCCCTGGTTGGCCTACCTAAGCGCTGTAAATTCCAAGACTGTTGCTGCCCTGATCTGAACTGTCCTTCCTGGGAAGCGTTATAATTTGGAAGCGCTAGAGAAGGACTGGGAGGAGCAGTGCGCTGTAAATAGCGTCACCTGCTGAGGAGAATCGCGCTGTGTGGCCTGAGGGCAATGTGAGGGGAATCGAGCTGGAGGAGCCTACCCTCGTTTTGGCGCGCTGTCCGCCATTTAATTAATCAATTAAAAAGGGAGCCTACCCCTTATCGACGCCTCACGCCGGTTGGAACTGCCCGTGAAATAAATAATGAAATAAAAGGGAGCCTACCCCTTATCGCCGCCAGAAATCACCGCCGCGGCCCGGCGCTGTGAGGAGGTCTTCCCCCGCCGTGGGAGGCATCGTTGTGGCGACCCCCGGTACCAGGAGGGGGCCGCCGATGAGGAGGAGCGGGCCGCACTAGGCCCTGAAGCCGGGGAGGCCGGCATCACGTGGCGGGGGCGCCGGTGACGTCACCGGTCACAACCCCAGCCCCGCACTGATTGGCCTGCGCGGCCGTGCCCTGGAAGGCCGCGCAGGGATTGGCTGCCGGAAGCTGTGGCAGGGAGAAGCCGGCCGGCGGTGTCGCGGGGCCCCCAGTGAGCTGAGGGGAACCCCGATGGTGTAGGAAGACCGGAGCAGGAGCCTACCCCGCCGGTCTGCGGCCGCGGACAGAAGCTGTGGAGGAGGCGGGGCCGGGGCACACTGTCGGTGCCAGCCCCGCCGCCACAAAAAGAGCGTAGCCGTGAGGAGAGTGCGGAGGGCGGGAGCCTACCCCGCCTCCGCCTGCCAAGGAAGCTCCGGGTCCCCTAGAGGGAGCGGAGGGGCCCGGGTGAAGCCACTGTGAGGGAGAGCGGAGGGCGGGAGCCACCCCGCCTCCGCCAGTGCCAGGAGTGCCGCAAGTGTTGCGACTGGTTGCCAGAACACGGAGGGGGCCCCGAGGCACATTGCCGGTGCTTGCCCCCTCCCCTTCGAAATCTGGGGGACGCCTGCAGGACTGCAAGAGGCCAGTGAGTGGGGCCTCTAGTAAACTGTGTAAGGGGGGGAAGAGGGCAACGCGGCACAAGGTCGGTGCTCGGCGCCCCCCCCCTTGTTGGACTCTGGGATTGGGCTCTGTTGGCCCCAGATACCCCAGCGGTGGCCCGGACTGACCCCGTGTAGGACGTTTGTAGTGGGACTGCAAAGGTACGAGGGGAATGTGGCCTGACTGCTGAAAGGGGTCTGCTCCTGGGCAAGGGAAGAGTAATTCCCTCTTAATGCTGCGGCTATTGAAAGGTGTTCCATTTGAGAAAGTGGCTGCATTTAAGGAAATTGTTTTCCATGGAAAGGAATGTTATGCCCTCATCTAATGTCCAAGGAAATGTTCTTCCTGATTAGGGAAATGGGTACCCTGGCATAAAGAAAGGTTGCCTGATCCCAGTGAAATGTTATCTGACCTCTAAAAAGTGTCACATTTGAGCACACGTTCTACATCTGCTGGAAGGTTGCCTGGCCAATTACCTAATTGGGTCTACTGCTCCTCTAGGGAAGTGTTAATTGCACGAGGAGATGTTTGCATTTACCCTGATGAAATGTCTATGCCCCAGGGGATATTGTTTCCTCTAAGGTGACCCAGGAAGAGTTGTTGCCAACGCACTGCCTAAAGTTTATGTTGTTGGTTGGGGCCTGAAAAGCCATGTTCCCAGGTTACCTTTGATGCCTAGGGTGTATACCTCAGATAATGGTGTATGCCAGGTGCCTTCCTACCTGTTGTTTTATACCCGTAGGTGGAGGGTGGAGTAAATCTGGGTGTTCCCTTTTACTGCAGGGGTGCCCCTAAGTTGGCCTGACAAGTTATTCTAGGCCCTGTATATGCCCCTTGATAATGAGCCTGCCGTACTGATTTCTGACAGGTGTTCCTGGCCAGTATATGCTGGTATGCCATGATGTCTTTCCTTACAGGGGTTATGCAGGATGTTGCCTTTTGTAATTACAGCCGCTAACAAGGATGAAGGCCTGAGTTGGCCCTGCCTGACGCGTAGTTCCCTAGGTGGAGGGGGGAAGAAACCTAATGTTTTATTACAGGTGTTCCTGCCTAATGTTAATGCCAGGTGATTCCTATTCTTTTTGCAGGAGTCGCCAATGCCAGCTATTTTGGGTTCTTACCCCTAATGTTTGATTGCATGTTTAATGGGCGAACACGCCAAGTGAATTTTTCCCTTACATAGATGTCATTGATGATATGTGCCAAGTGCTAACCTTTTTATATTTCAGCTAAACACTATGGACTCAACCCTTTTTGTCCCATGTAAATAATCCCCCACTGAAATACTTGGCTTGGGTGCTAGTTGGCGCCATGTTATGATTACCAGTGTATTTTTCCTTTTTACCTTACAGGTTGGAGATATCACTAAACTACTTCTTTTCCAACCAAAGGTGGAGTTGCGTCTCTTTTGTAGTGTGCCTGGTGTGTCGTCTGTGGGTACTGCTTGAATGCTTCACATGTCCTTGAAGTTTGGCCTGCCCGCTTGATGCCATGCTACCCCCTTGAAGATTTGGGTAACCCCCATTTCTTACAGAGAGGAACAGGAACACGAAAAGAGACGCATGAAAGATACGAAAATGAAAGTACTAGTTGCACAATCAGTACCAACTGATGGCCATAAAAAGGGCACGGCACCTGTCAAAGGGAACTGTAATTATTGCAAGCAACCAGGTCACTATGTGAATGAATGTGCTGTTCTGAAACACAACATAGCTACAGGCAAGACAAAAGAAAGACTGCGTCCTCCTAGACAGGATAACACCCCGCAGAACACGCAAACGCCACAGAACTCACAACAGACAGTAGCTGTACCTCAACCAATAGCTGCCACACAACATGTCACGCAACAAATGTACCAGTACGCACAGTCAGACTATCCAGAATATCAACAGTACTCATGAAATAGCCTAGAGAGGGAGGTCGGCTTGCCCCTTATTGAGGTTCCTGTAGATCAAGAGAATCCCTATGTACATAGTTGTGTATTGGGAAAAGACAGAAAACTTCTGATTGACACAGGGGCGAGCAGAACTACCATCAGTCATGACGAGGTTCCAGGGGCACCCCTCTCAGGCTCACAGAATATTTCCCTGGGATTTTCAGGAAAACCTATTGTTAACGAAGTGTCAAAGCCAGTTTCCCTAGGAGTCGGTCCATTGTCCCGTACTACAGACTTGTTACTTACTAAGTCATGTCCAGAAAATTTGCTTGGTATAAAGACATTGAAAATACCAGGAGCAGTGATTTGTTGTTCTCCGGAAGGAGGGAGATTGTTTTTACGTGATTTTAAAGGGCATTATGTATGGAGAGATTTTGATCCCAGACTCCAGAATGTACCACAGCATTTATGGGCGCAAGGTCCGACTGATGTAGGTTACATGCACATTACGCCACACCGTGTCACTCTCAAACAAGGAGTAGTACTGCCACGAATCCGACAATACAAGTTACCACCTGATGCTGTAGTAGCATTACTGAAAATTGTTGACAAACTCATTGCACAGGGAGTGGTTGTAGAAACTGACTCAAATATATGTAATTCACCTATCATTCCTATTCTTAAACGAACTGACCCAAATGCACCACCAGTCTACAGACTAGTGATTGACCTCAGAGAACTGAACAAGTGCATTATACCCCAGTACCTAGTGGTCCCAGACATTTCTTCATTACTAACTGCAATTGATTCTGAAGCGACGTTCTTTACTGTAATCGATCTCAAGAACGCCTTCTTTAGTGTTCCGATACATCTGGAAAGCCAGTACCTTTTCGGATTCTGTTTAAATGGACGCAGCTTTAAATTTACGAGGGCTCCTCAAGGATTCACAGAAAGTCCTAGTATTTACAGTCAAGCATTGAAAAGACAACTAGACAGTATTAACATGCCTACCGACACCGCACTGCTCCAATATGTGGACGATCTCTTGATTACAGCATGAACAGAACGAGACTGCGAACGTGCATCACTGACAGTCTTATACATTTTTGGCAGACAAGGGGCACAAAGTGTCCCCTTCAAAGTTGCAATTCTGTGCACAGCAAGTGCTGTACCTTGGACACTTGCTGTCCAAGAGGGGTAGACAGCTGACACCAGACCGCATCCAGTTAATTGCAAATCTTCCACAGCCCAAGACACAAAAGGAGGTATGGGCCTTCATTGGCCTCACTTCTTACTGCAGACAATGGATTCCCCAGTACGCATATCTAGCCAAACCCCTCATACAGTTGACAACACAGGAGGCAGCGTCTTCGACTGTCCTCCCCTGGACTCAAGAACATACACTCGCATTTGATGAATTGAAAAAAGCTCTATGTCAAGCACCAGTTTTAGCGACTCCATGTTACAGCAAGCCTTTTACACTTTTTGTCACTGAACGAGATGGTACAGCATTATCTGTCCTTACACAAGATCAAGCAGGAAAACACACGCCTTGTGCTTATTTTTCTAGTACATTGGATCCAGTGGCCCAGGCTCTCCCTGCGTGCCTGAAATCAGTTGCAGCAACAACCCTAGCAAGCAGACAGAGTGATTCCATAGTGTTAGGACACCCCCTGACAGTACAGGTTCCACACTCAGTGGAAGTTCTCTTGAACAGGACTCAGACTCAACACCTGACTATAGCAAGACTGACAGGATATGAACTGACATTGTTCCAGCCACACATAGAGATCAGACGATGCAACACCCTGAACCCTGCTACACTCTTGCCCTCAAGCACAGCAGAACCTGCACCACATGACTGTGTGGAAGTAGTTAATACAGTGACGAAGCCAAGACAAGACTTGACAGACATTACACTGCCAGACCCTGACCTGACACTTTATGTAGATGGTTCATGCATGAGAACAAGCACAGGAGAGTTAGTGGCCGCATATGCAGTGACCACTGATACTGAAGTCATAGAGATACAACAAATTGACACACTGTCAGCCCAAGCAGCAGAGCTCATAGCTCTGACCCAAGCCTGTATACGAGCCAAGAACTTGAAAGTAAATATATACACAGATTCACAGTATGCCTTCGGAGTCGTTCACGACTTCGGAGTCCTGTGGCAGGAGAGAGGTTTCTTGACCTCTCATGGGGCCAAGATTCAGCATGGTCCCCTCATTCAGGCTCTGTTAGATGCAATACACTTGCCTACAGCCATAGCCATCATGAAGTGCAAGGCACATACCAAAGTCACAGACACCATTTCCCAGGGTAACGACCTGGCAGATCGAACAGCTAAACTTACAGCCCAAACTCCAACAGACATTCCCACAGACACGACAAAGACAGAAGCACCATCACTGACAAACTGCATGACAGTCAGGGATCCCTCACAAGATGTACTCGACATACAGACACATGCCACTCCAGACGAAATAAAGAAATGGACTGAACAAGGAGGGGTCCAGACAGACCATGGTTGGATGACAAAAGGCAAAGCCACATGGTTTCTCCCTGACTCCATGGTTCAAGTTATCATAAATACAGCACATAGTCCAGCACACTTAGGAGAAAAGGCAATGTTAGACAGTCTACAGAATATCTGGTTCAACAAGCACCTGCGTGCAGCAGCAAAACAGAAAGTGCGTACCTGCATGATCTGTTGTCAGTTCAATCCAGGCAAAGGCATTCCCGTGGAACA
The DNA here is from genome assembly GCF_964263255.1 of Lissotriton vulgaris. Taxonomy (NCBI): domain Eukaryota; kingdom Metazoa; phylum Chordata; class Amphibia; order Caudata; family Salamandridae; genus Lissotriton; species Lissotriton vulgaris. Next base: position 320,413,266 of record NC_141699.1, on the reverse strand, counting down.
AGGTGGATTTCATCCTCCTGATCACCCTTTTGAAGTCCTCCAGATGGATTACATTCAGATGGACAGATGTCGAGGATACAAGTACGTCCTCGTAGTTGTATGTGCACTATCTAGATGGACAGAAACGTACCCATTCCCAGATTACACTGCTGTGACCACTGCCAGGCAGTTGGTCCGAGAATTCTTTCTGCGATACGGCTTGCCCCGTGTTGTGTACTCAGAAAACGGTCAGCCATTCTCCTCTGAATTAATGAAACAAGTATCCCTTCTGTGAGGGTACCAGTGGAGATTCCATTGCGTACGACACCCAGAGGCAGCAGGTCTCGTCGAGAGACACAATCAGACACTCAAGACAAAACTAGCGAAGGTCTGTGCAGAAAAAGGCGTGGATTGGATGGTAGCCTTGCCGGTTGCCCTCTTTTACATGCGTATGGTAGCTCATTCCAGAACAGGACTGTCCCCGTACGAGGTGGTTTTTGGTAGACCGCCGAATATGTGGGGTACGCCTATGCCAAAAAGAATTACCGATGTCGACAGTAATATGCTGACAGATTACCTGGCTTCCTTGATGTCTGCACTCCTTTCTTGTCGTTCACAGGTTGCAGCCGCCTTCCCCGACAACACCCAGTTGAAAGAACATTCGATTGTCCCTGGGGATATCGTCTTCGTTCGGAACTTTGATCGTTCAAGTCCTCTCGAGCCCCGCTGGCATGCACCGAAGCTGGTACTGTTAACAACGAGGACCGCCGTCAAGGTCGAGGGAAGAAAGGGCTGGATTCATGCCCACCACGTAAAACGCTTCCATGGACTTGGATCAGTAAACGAAACTAAGGACTGCCCAGATATCAGTGACTCGAAACTCCCTTTGCTAGAAAAGACTCCGCAACAGGAGTACAAATTAAAGCTACGGTCTAGTAAGTCAGACAGCGTTTAATTGTTTAAGTCCCCCTCGGGTGAAGCGGTTAGACTGGTTCCTGACATGTATAAGATCGTAGACCCGAATAGACAGAGAGATAGACAGAGAGATAAAAAAGAAAAATATTGCAAAACCTTACGCAGCAGATGCATAGTAACTCTGATCATTATGTTTTTTCTAAGTATATCGAGTATATGTATAAGCTTGACCCTACATGTTTTCTTTCCTCCTCTTGGTTCACATATACATTCTTCCTTCAATGACACCGTAGAGCACACATTCAGTGATTTGCCACCCCATGAATTGTCATATTGACTAGCACTGCGCAACAATACTTTTATTCGCATGTTACACCATTCTCACCAGACCAGCAATGTAACGAATTGCTGGGTATGTGGCCGACTCCCACCTTATCAGAAAACGAAGGGAGTTCTGCCCCTTTTTCCTTATCCGTTCTCACACAATGGTTCGTGCGGAGCATGGTTTGCTTTAATGTCATCAACACAAGACAGAAAGTTCACAGATTCCCAGAGTGAATGGATTTGGGGAGATCTGAATATAGTAATGAATAAGGCATGTTTTCCCCGACAAAGATGGTTTTCCCCAAAGGAAAGGAACAGATCTAGAAAATGAAGTGTATGAACTAGGAAATGTTTCCCTTAACCTTATGATTCTGAATGTCCAGTCCGAGACAAATATAGGTTCACCGTTCATAACAGTTTTGCCAGTAAAAGGTGAATTATGCGTTAGAAAGAATGGTTCAGTGCACTTAGGACACAGTGATTGTAATACTGTGGTCGAATTCAATGATAAAGGAAAGTCTACTTTTAAAGCTTCCCGCCATTCCTATTTCATTTGCGGCCAGACAGCCTATGTACGTCTACCCTTAGACTGGGGTGGGACGTGCTATATAGCATTTATACTGCCACCTGTTTTTCTAGCCCCTTCCCATTATCATCGAGACTCACGACTAGTGCATGTTAGACACAAGAGGGAGAACGATTCCCCAGTTGTCGATCAGACTGAGACAGCATTGGAGCAATATACAGACTTCAATAAAGGATTCTTTTTCTTCATAGGTCCCGTCCAAACGAGTAAATTAATACGCAGATTGACAAGAACTTTGGAAGCAGTAGTGAATGAGACTACTTCTGCCTTAGGAAACTTGACCGAGGAGCAGTCTGCTATGAGATTCGTTGTTCTTCAAAACCGCCTTGTTCTTGACGTCATCCTGGCAGATAGGGGCGGGGCTTGTAGAGTGATCGGCTCCAGTTGTTGCGTGTTTATTCCAAATAACGCGCCATCAGTGTATGCAGCAATAACAAGGCTCCATAAGATAGCTCACGAGATACACCAGAATCCAGGCACCTGGACTTGGTCCGGTTGGCTCTGGAGTGTGATATCAGCCTGGGGATGGAAAGTGTTGTCCTTCCTGGGAATAATACTACTAGTTATATTCAGTTGCTGTCTCTGTCTGAAATGTGGCCCAGCGATTTGCGGCTTGTGTGCCACTGCCTGTATTCCCCGTCCACGTTCACGTGCACAAATGAAAAAAGACGAACAAATGATGCTGTATGAACAGATAGATGGTCTAATGAATATAGACGTGTCCTAAAGGGCACAGTAGGGGACAAGGAGGGAATGAGGAAATAAAAATTTTACGTGGCCAGTGTGTCCCCCACTCGCACCCTATCTATGTACCTATGTCCCATGTATGTCCATGTCATGTCATCATGTAATTCCCTTCCCATGCCTGTAATAATAATGCCTCTGCATTTCCGTCCAATGTTAGCATGTCAGTTATTAGGCCCTCCATGAATGAAACGTTAATTCTGCACTGAGGCCTATGTTGCCAATGCATTTACATGGTACACGTTCAAAAGTCGAGATGCACACGTTTTTGTGGCACAGCCGAGCCAGGACCCGAATTCAGGCTCCAGGCCTCCTTTGACTCCGAACGCTGCAGTTTAGTTATGTATCCCTGACCTCTCACTTACTTCCTGCTCAGCCGAGAGGTGCCCAGCCTGGTCTGCCAAAGACAGTATTTTGCCTACAGTTATCTGCTCAGCTCCACAGAAAGCACATTCCAGTCTAGTGAAAGGGGTAAACATATTCCGCCTGCAGAAGACAGGGCCTAGCCTTTCTGTCTCCATTCAAGTGATTTACTGAACCCGTTTCCATAGAAGGCCTATGCCCCCACGCAATGCACGAAGAAATATATGCACAGACTAGCATTTAGTGATGAGCAGCCTTTGCTCGAGGGACCTTTACTTCAGACAATACATCCTCCAAATGCAAGATATCAGATAATGCCAAAGGTGCAGGTCGTTCTGACATCCCAGACTCTCCTACTAGCACTAAAGTCAGCTCCCCCCCAGCTCTCCCCAGTTATACGTCAATTCCACGTCATGACCAGTTTTGCGCACACAAGTAGGGTAAAGGTTCCTGCTGACCATGCAGACCCCCTCTATGCATCCACCCACCTATGACACACCTATGACTCATCAAGTGAACACCCACGTGTACGCCTCCTTACACGCCTTCTTTCACGCCTATGTGCTCTTATCTCTCTCTTTCACTTGCTCCGCCTAGAGCGCTCCGCCTTCTCTATCTAACTCAATGTATGTTTTAACCATATATAATGTGGTATTTGAATAAAGAATTTAGATGACTATCCTTCCTGAACCTTAGTGGTGATGGAACCCGATTCTCCAGTAGCTCGAGCTATTGCATTAAAGCCCTTTTGAATCGGACACCACGACTCTGCCTCTCATGTTATGAGCAATCCTTATTAATGTATAGAAATTCCGACAGGGTAATTAATTATTTACCACACTTGAATATCAAGTACAAGAATATTGTGGCACAAAAAAATAATCAATAAAGTATCTAGGGACAAAATATCGAGAGGGAAGTGCACAGACGAAAGTATAGATGTAATATTTTTAACGTCACATCATCACATTAAGATGTGTTTATCTTCAAGGTACATGTATGTGGGAATAGGTACAGAAATAGTACACATACTTTCCTTTCGATATGTTGTCCCTCAACATTTTATCCATGACAATAGTGTGCCACAACATCCTGGCCTCGATATTCAGGTGTCACACTGTGATGACATTGGCTAATGGTTCCAGAACCAGCTAGATAGCTCAGGGGAATGAGCATCTGCTGCAGAGATGTGTGTTTAACCCTCAGGTCACAGGTTCTAATTTCATTTGATACATTGACCAATGAAGGACCAGCAAGGTGTTAATACATTCATAATTCTATTTGTATTCAAGTGTCATGCTGTAGCATAGTATCAGAAGCGACGTTGCACTAAATGAGTAGGGAGTGTAAAGGGGGGCAATGTTCTGACCAATGAACCACTTTAAGGGTTTCCAGAGATATGTACCTGTCTAAAGAGTTGCTGATTCCAGCAGCTGGAAGCCAGCTGCAGAGAAGTAGCTAGGACAGCTGTACATAAGCTCTCTCTTTGAAATATTCCTCGATTGTTGACTGTCTATCAGCACTATTCTCTGTCAAGGATAAGTTCTAGTATTCAAATGGGGGGAAATTAAAAGAGTTGGCATGTAAAACTGGAAGTACAGGCCCATTTAAAGCATTGCAAATGTTGTCTTCTTCCTGTCACATCTCCCACTGTAGTTTCTACTCTACTCTGTTTCCTGTCATCCCATTTGTGGATTGGTCACTACCACTTTATAAAAGTGGTGGCAAAGTATTACTGTTTTGTGACCTTAATTCGATCTGAAAACAGTAATACATACCATAACTAGTTGGTATTTGAAAGGGACCCCCAAAACATGCCCCTTCCAAATACTGAATCATAACTGCAAATTGCGATCCGGTAAGAAACTTTCAAATCGTGTTTTGTACTTTGTACTTCAGGAAAAGCGTGTTTCTGGTCGCAAATATCCAATTCTGTGAATCAGGCCATTTGCAACCAGAAAAATACTTGTATATCTGGGGCTACCAGGTTGAACTCTGTGCCATAACTGATCTAGAATGCAACCTGAGACCAGCCTAGGAGGTGTTGTGAAGGCACAATATTGAATACATGATTACTGGGAAAGCTGAAGTTGCCCTGAATGAGCTATGCTCTAACTGAGCTCTTGACACTTCAGCATAAAACTGACTGACTTTCTCTCTGAAGTAAGCTTGCTTTTAACGTCTGGAAAAAACAAAGGTTCATGTTCTAAATATAGGAATTGGAATAATCTAACTTATCTCTAGGTTGCAGAGATTAATAACTGGATTCAGAAAGGAGTATAGCAACTCCAGCTGATAGGATACTTGGCCGATTGTTTTAAATTATATGAACTCATGCACATGATACAGAAACAGTTAATTCTGTAGGAGATCACAGAATGAACCCACCAGATCACACATTACAAATTCAAATCCAGAACAGGTAAAGGCAAGGCAAAGAGACGGTCAAAGGTATGGCATATGAATATTTATAAAATGGACCCACTCATTGAAGGTGAACAATATACACAGTGAGAAATGAGCCTATTAAATTCCAAGTCAGAGCAGTCATCTGAGTCAAAGTTGGAGTGTTCCAGGACAAAATATGGATGCCAACAAATCAACTACACTACAGAGGTGCAGAAAATTCTCAATAGATGAAGGGCTTAGGTTAGTGGGGGTTTTGAGAAAGAATGCTAGGGTTAATAGGAGTGTTTCATTCTGCTGTGGTACTGAAAATTCTGGACCCCGTTATTGTGTGGTACCAAAGCTCTACACTCGTGTCAAAAATATCATCATACCATGACGAATTTGGTATTGGCAGACCGGTAATGTTAAGACATTATGCCTGTGCATTTGCGTCACTATTGAGTGTCAAAATCACCCTTAAATCATAGTTTTCGTCTTGAATCCTCGGGTTCCATTTTGTGAGTGGCATCCATCTTGTGATTGCCCTTACATAGTCAATTGACCAAGGCCGAATTCGATCCAGAAGGACACGTACACCTTTGCTGACTCCTCTGTGACCTGGGCGAGCTGACTCCACTGCCTCCAGCCAAACCTGTTCGGGCAGTCCTCATCCCAATGGCCGAGCGAGATTAGCATCAAAGCACAACATGCCATAAACCGTTCATCGCATACAAGCCATGTTTTATCACACACACACCTGTCCCTGTTTCTTTTTTATGACTAGTTTTACAAGGAGGAGGTGCTCGATTTTATTGGGGGTTCATCGATATCTGATGGAAGTTCTGGGTCTTGCTGGGTAATCTATCACAAACTGGACAAACGAAAGTATGGGCTCGCCATCATGACTCTGCCTTTTCTTTGTACTAGAAATATTTATATGACCAACTGTAAACCGAGGAATTCTTGCCCGAAGTGTATTATTTTGTATAAAAAGAGAAGGCTGGTTCTCTAAAAACGAACAGTCTCCTGAGAATATACACACCGTGCTGTTGTACTTCTAGGACGCTTGTTACTTGGTTGCAGCCAATAAAACTCGATCCTTGACATCACCTAGAAGACTCTGTGTTTCAGTGGTCCAAAACAGGAAGGACTCAAGAGGTCTCTGGGTGTTTCCCCTGGCACCGCCGGGTCCCTAAAAACCCGGTACCTCAGTTGGCGCCCAAATCGGGGCGGTATCAAGCGGTGTCGGTCCAAGCCAGATGTTCGTGAGGAGTGAGGAAATATAAATTTTATGGTCAAGAAATGTTCCCTAACGTGTACCCCACCGTCTCCATGTACAAGCTTAAAGTGCATGTAACTTCCCTCCTGTGCCAGCTATGAAGACGCAAATACATTTGCGTCCAACGTTAACATGTCCTCTTTCAGACCCACCCTGAACGGGTTGAATATTCCGTTCCTAAGTATGCCATGCCAACGTCTTTTTGTGGTGTACTTTACACGTTTTTCAGCTCTGGCGAAGTAGGCCTCTGAATTCTGCCATCGAGCCTTTTCCTGCCTTCTGACTCTGAATGCCTCAGCCTGGGCTGCCTCTGTACCCGTGACCTCTGCCTTACTCCCTGCGCGGCTAACGGCGCTTAGCTCAGCCTGCTGCCTGCCAAGACTGTAGTCAACCTTCGAATTATCTGCTCCGCTCCTCAAACATACATTCCTGCCTACTAGTTCAAGTAAACATCCTTCCAGCTGCAGAGCAAAGGGCCCGGCCTCACTGTCTCCGTGCAAGTAATTCATAGCTTCTGTTACCATGGTAGGCCCATGCCCCCTCGCATCTCATGCAGACACATAGACGCTTATACACGCACTCACAGTCAGTATAGAATAGCCTCTGCCCAAGAGACCTTTCCCTCTAGATAATATGGTTCCCAAACATCAGATATCAGATATGATATAGGTACGAGTTGATCTGACATGCCAGACTTCTGTCTCATTCCGCTAGTGTAAATGTCAAGTCCCCTGCACCCTCCAGCTCCACGTCAATCACACGTCATGCAGCTGCGCGCGCATCCAGGCCTCAGATTTCTGCTGACATTGCAAAATTCTGCTTTGTACCCACCTACTTGTGACACTTACCTGTGACGTTTCTAGCACACATCTTTATGTTCACGCCTAGTTCACGCCTTTTTATTACGTATTGCTAACACGTGTGTGTTTTATCTTGTTTCTCTCAGCTGTTACGCCTCCTGTATTGGTATTCATTATATGGTTTAAGTATAAAAGTTATGTCTTGTCAATAAAGTATGCTCTATCCCTTCCTGCACCCCAGTGGTGTCAGGAACCCGATATCCGGTACCAGAACCATTCCTTTTTAAGGAATAAAACCCCTAAGAACTCTAACACCACGGACTCTGCGTCTTTCTTTCCGATTGAGTTATTTTTGTTTAAGTACTTACCTGCATAGAAATTAGGACGGTAAATCAAATATTTACCACAGGAGCTTCGTGTGAAAATTCCAGAGGACAGCCAGCCACTTCAGCAACCCCTGTATGTCGACGTGGTTCCGAAGGTCTTTGCTGTGATGTTCCCCGCGTCCCGACGGCTACGAAGGACTGCTGCCCTGACTATCGCCCTGTTTTGGACCCATTGATGCTTGGTAGAGCGAAACGATAGACGAGTCTTCTAGTGACGTCATCGATCTTCAATACTTCAGTTAAGTATAAGTGGAGCGTCCCCCAGTCCTTAGTTTGATTCTTAGTTTTGGTATCCTTTGAGATACGCTTTGTTTGGAACTTGCAAGCTCCAAAGCCAAGGGACTTGTGTATTCACGAGACTATCGTATTCGATAATCCTTTGAAGTTTGAAGCTAGACTAGTGAGCGAAGATGCCTGGTCTTAGCAGACTTGGAAACTTGTTTTGTCTTGGTTGTAGTAGGGACTCCCGATTGGAGAACTCGTGTCCGGTTTCTCCGATTGGAACTCCAACATATGAGCTCTATGTGAAGCATGGCGTAGGCCCTATTGCATATAATGAAGTGTGGATCCGATACACCAGAAACGATGGTGTCTTAAAATGGCCACAATATGGTAGCTTTGACACAGAGATTTTAGATAATCTAGAGGTGAAACTTTTCAAGAAGAAAGCCCGGCCAGCGATGTTTGACTCCTTTCTCCTATGGCGCAAGGAAGCCAAACAGAAAGAAATGAAATTAGCAAAGAAAAATAAACGAGGTATGTCGATGGTACAAGCTGCCATTGCTTTTAGAGATAACGAGGAAGAGCAAGAGAGTGAACAAACACTTAGAAGTAGGAAGTTAGCAGTAGATACATGCTACCCAGTTCTGCCAAATAAAGGACAAGGATCAAAAGAGACAATTGAGAAGGATCCTTTAATGTCCCATCTACTGAGTTTACCACCTCCATATGCGCAAAGTGCTACAGCACCGCAGCAACCTTTGGTTGTACAACCCCCTATTGTTGGACAACAAGTTCTAATACAATCACCAGCTCCTCTTCAGCTGGTGTCTACTTCTCCGGCGCAGCCCTCTCAAGGGCCGCCGCCTTTGCTACATACTCCATCTACTTTTCCTACGACTTCGCCTACTGCTCCAACTGCTTATCCTTATACTCTTTCTGCTACTGCCTCGACTTCTACTTTACACCAGGCTGTCTTTTCTGGCGCATCTGCCTTTCCGTCAGCTTCTCCTTCTGTTCGACATAGAGTAGCAAACACTGTAACTGGTCTTTTCTCACCTTTCTTTGGGTCATCTAATACGACCCCTAAGACAGAACGAAGACAGTTGCGGAGTCGACTGCCTGATTATCAAGAGAGAGAAGTACTGAATGAGTTAGCACATAAATGGGTTACTGATACTGTAAGATATGACGTTCACTCCGTCATGGAAGTCTTCCGTCAGTGGGAAGCATCTACACAGAGATATGTTTTGGAACAAATGTGTATATTCCTCTCTGAAGATTTGGAGGGAAATGATCGAGAATACAACATGAATGAATTATTCCGTGTGCGATTCAAGTTCGCAGAAGGCATGATTGTGGGTGCCGATGTTGAACAAGCAATAGAAATGTTGTTATCTTATAGGAGTAAGGGAAGCAATTCCATATCGCTTTCTGAGCATGACATGCCAGGTAGGAAAAAGGCGCGACAGTATCCCATGAGAGAGGTTCCCCCAGTTTGGAGGGAAGGTAACACAAATGTGAATCCAGCCATTCCACCGCATTTTCAGCGTGTTTGGGTACATGTCCCTTGGAAAAGATCTGAAGTTTTAGCGCTAAAACAGACGTTGCCTGATCCCCCCAAAAATCCTGCAGGGTATTATAAGGAGTTATCACAAACTGCCAGCTCCTGTACCATGAATCTAGCCGATGTAGACATGTTGTTTGGAAACGTTGTTCCACAGCATTTATGGGGAAAGATTCGTCATGCAGATCATGATCAAGAATTAGGTGACACATGGGTTAATATTGCTGCGGCTGATGCTAGACAAGTTGGTGGTTCTAAGCCCGAGCCTTAAGTAGCAGAGCTTCCTGGTAGGATTATTGCATATATGAAGACTTTAATGCCCAAATTGCGGGTGAATTGGGACAAGTTGTCTGCGTGCAAACAGAAGAAAGATGAGAATGTGTCTGACTTTTTCACGCGGTTTGAAGAGACTTTCGTCGATCATAGTGGTCAGGAAATGGCTACTGAGGGTGGCCAAAGATTGTTTGTTACAAATTTGCACATAATTTGCTTCCTGAACTATGTAATAAGTTGAAGGATTCAAAGAGTGCATGGGCTGTTTCCACGTCAGCGCAGATTTTAGCTACAGCCCAGTACTACGAAAATAGGCGCAAGGATGAGCTAGAGAAAGCAGATAAAAAGACGAAAGAATTGAAAACGAAAGTCCTTCTGCAGCAAGCTTATCCACCTCGTAATAATAATCAGCACGATTATCAGCAACCTCAGCAGTATTCGAAGGACTCGCAAAGAAACGAGTCTTCTCAACGGCGTTTACCGTATGGTCCGAATCAGTGTGCGTATTGCAAGGAAGAGGGTCATTTCAAGATTAATTGTGCGGCTTTATTACGGCGTTTGAATGGTGTTTCTGGTCCAAGACGTAGAGGTGTTCAGCAGGCCCCTAGAGGTAGGGGTCGTGGAAATTTCCACCAAAATGCTCCTTCCTTTCCGCCTCTGAATTCCATGAATAGCTTTGACCAACAGAATAATGCGTCTTCTAGGACAGCTCAGTACTATGCTGATGACTACTATGCAGAAAACGAGAACGAGGGTAATGATTGCTAGGACAGCCATAGACAAAGAGAGGGAGTTGTTTCAGTTCCAGTAGATCAGAATGGACCTTATGTTGAGGTGATTACATCAGGTGTGTCAGAGCCTTTTCTGTTGGATACTGGTGCTACAAAGAGTTCTATTATGCACTTAAAGCTCCCTGGCGCACCTTTGTCTGGCGAAATGAATGTTTCAGTAGGTTTTTTTGGCGCCCCGGTTAGGAACCCGATCTTTAGTCCTATGTCCCTTTCTGTTGGGCCATGTGAATTAGAAGCACCCCTCATTCTTACAACAGGTTGTGGTGAAAACCTGTTGGGATTGGATCTGTTAAAGAGATTATATGCAACTTTGTACTGTTCTCCTTCGGAAGTACAACTTACACTGGGTAAGAAAGTAGTTTCTCCGATGTATTTGTCAAGAGAAAAACTTCCAACATAATTGTCTTCTCTTCCAGATATACTTTGGGCCACTGGCTGTAATGATGTGGGTCTTTTGGAAATAGCGCCATATGTTATAACATTGAAAGCCCATGTTAGGCTGCCACGTATTCCCCAGTACAAGCTCTCTAGCGAAGGTGAAAAGGTGTTGTTAGCAATTATTTATGATCTGATTGAGAAAGATGTAATTGAAGAGACAACAGGCAACATTTGTAATAGTCCTGTTCTGCCGGTTCTGAAGCGTACTGATCCTTCCCAGCCACCTGTGTACAAATTTGTGATTGATCTTAGAGTGCTCAATAAAATTGTTGTGCCACAGTTTCCAGGTGTCCCTGATATCACTGCCTTATTGACTATGATTCCAGCTTCAGCCACTTGGTTCACAGTGATTGACTTGAAGAACGCTTTCTTCAGCATCCCTATTGCCGAGGATAGCAGAGATATTTTTGGCTTCAATTTAGGAGGCCGAAGTTTCCGCTTCAAACGCGCTCCTCAGGGCTACTGTGAAAGTCCATCAATATTCAGTCAGGCTCTGAAATCACAACTTGACACGATTGTCCTACCTGATGGCACGACCCTTATACGTACGTCAATGATTTGCTGGTCGCTGCAGATACTGAGGAAATTTGCAAAGAACCCACTTTGTTGTTGTTGCGTCATTTATGTGATCTGCGCCACAAAGTCTCTCTTTCAAAACTGCAATATTGTCGACAAGAAGTGACCTACTTAGGTCACATCTTATCGAAGGAGGGAAGGAAGCTGACCCCAGAAAGAATTCAGACGATTGCAAAATTGAGTGTCCCAAGGACACAGAGAGAAGAGCGTGCTTTCTTGGGCATTACATCATATTGCAGACAATGGATACCGAATTTCTCCTTGTTGGCCAAACCTTTGGTGGCATTAACTTGCAAAGATACCCCAAAACCCATTCCGTGGTCTGAAGAGTGTCAGAAAAGTTTTCACGAATTGCGTGATGCATTGTGTTCGGCTCCTGTATTGGGTACCCCCGACTACAGTAAGCCTTTTACATTATATGTCCATGAGAAGGAAGGTTGTGCATTATCAGTCCTGACACAGTCTTTTGGGGGCAAACAGCGTCCATGTGCGTACTTTTCAGCAACTCTAGATCCGGTAGCTAAGGCATTGCCAAGTTGCTTGAGAGCCACTGCGGCAGCAGCTGTCTGTATTCGACAGTCTGCTGGGATAGTGATGAATAATATGCTGATCGTCATGGTCCCACATGCAGTAGACATTTTGTTAAACAGAACAAGGACACAGCACTTAACTAGTGCTCGATTGTCAAGTTACGAGCTGACACTATTAGCGAGTCACATACACATAAAGAGGTGTGACACACTAAACCCAGCCATGTTATTGCCCATTCGGGTAGAGACAGATGAGGTTGAACAACATGACTGCTGCTTTAGGACAGAAGAAGAGACAAAAGGGAGAGTGGATCTACAGGACACTCCTCTTCCTGAATGTAATGATGCTTTATGGGTTAATGGTTCATGTTTCAAGTTGCCAAATGGTGATACGACTGCAGCATATGCTGTGACAACATTGCATACGATTGTTGAAGCTGCACGTATCCCACACAATTCTGCACAAGCAGCAGAGTTGACTGCACTTACAAGAGCATGTGTGTTGGCAAAAGGAAAACGAGTGAATGTGTACACGGACAGCCAATACGCCTTTGGCGTGGCTCACAGTTTTGGACGATTGTGGCGTGATCATGGGTTCCTGACTTCGCATGGTACAAAGATTCAACATGGTCAGCTAGTGAATGAGCTTCTCGAGTCACTGACCTTGCCACTACAAGTTGCGATTGTGAAATGCAGTGCACACAAAAAGGTGACGGATGATGTTGGTCATGGAAATGCGTTTGCAGATGAAGTCGCAAAAGAAACAGCAAGGAATGTAATGAGTCGAATGTATGTTGCAGGCCCTGCGAGATGGATTGGTGATGTTGGTATGTGCGCAGACACGATTGAGAGTGTGAAGTCTATCCAATCCAAAGCCACAGAGAAAGAGGTGAATGAATGGAGAGAAAGCAAGGGTAGATTGGATGCGAAGGGTTGTTGGGTCGAAATGTCAGAGCATCAGAGATGGTTGCTACCCGATGAGTACGTACTTGCAGTGGTGACAATGGCTCATGGAATGGCTCACATCAGTGTGAAAGGGATCTGTAAGTTGTTGGCTCCAGTATGGCAGATTAGTGGAATCCCTAAATGTGCGGAGAATGTGGTCAAGAACTGTATGGTTTGTCTGAAGTACAATCCTGGTAGGTGAACCCCAACTCCAGCTGGTCATTTTGCGCCTCCAACGTATCCATTCGGGGTTTTGCAGCTAGATTTCATCCACATGGAAAGGTGCAGCAATCTGAAATACGTGCTCGTTGTTGTTTGTGCCTTTTCCAGGTGGGTGGAGGCGTATCCCCTTAAGGACAATGCTGCCTTGTTCACAGCCAAAGCCCTTGTCAAAGAGTTCTTCCCTAGATTTGGAATGCCTAGAATGGTCTGGAGTGATAACGGGAGTGAATTCGTGGGACGAGTGATGAAGAAAGTGTGTGAGGGGCTAGGCATACAACAGAAGTTCCACGCTGCAAATCACCCCCAATCAGCTGGACTAGTAGAGTGCTATAACGGCACTCTAAAATTGAAGCTGGCCAAGATTCAAGCAAGCACAGGTCTTAAATGGCCTGACGCTCTGCCTTTGGCACTCCTATCGACAAGAATGACTGTTCACTCTAGAGTGGGACTTAGTCCACATGAAATTGTGTTCGGCCGCCCAGCCAACATATGGGGAGTGCCAAGGCCCAAAAGGTTCAGTGAAATAGAGCATCCTGTACTGCTTGACTACCTGTACGAATTGACGACTAAATTGCTTGTTTTACACCAACAGGTCCACAGCTCTTCCCCGCCAGCGTCTGATGATCCAGGCCACGCAATTGAACCAGGCACCTGGGTCCAAGAACGAGCAGCCTCGCTGGTCCGGACCCTTCCACGTTTTGCTGGCTACCCGCTCTGCAGTACGTGTCCACGGCAAGAAGAACTGGGTGCACGGCACCCATTGTAAGCGGGTCCCACTGCCTGTGCCTTATGACCGGTGGGTCCAGGAGGGAATTGCTAACTCTGAGGCTGAGACTGTGCCTCGCTTCATACCCTTTAGTGATGCACGTTTGAAAGGAACTACTTCTGAAAAGGAAAGCAATAACATTCTACAAGAAGCTGTGCCTCCCTCAATGCTATTGAACACTGCTGAGCCTGAACTCCTGTTTCTGGACCACACAGCACCTGGTCGGAACCGTTATAACTTGAGGCCAAGACTTATGACTATGGACAAATAAACACGATTTTCCTTTTTGATTGTGCAGCTCTCTCATCCAGGAAACTTGCTCATTTTTGATTTTCGAACCGCCATCCGGTTCTGCTGCTAGGGTCGCGGTTGCCACAGTCTTTGGAGTGCAGCTGGAGACGGTTAGGTCTACAGTTCTGGTTGGTCTAAGGGAGTTGCCCTAAACTGACAGAACCACTCCTTAGCAGAATCAATCTCCCACCGCGGGCAGCAACTTAGAGGATGGAGTTTCCCAAGATGGAGAGACCTGCCAGATCAACGAACTTTGAAACCAGAATATGCACTGTGATGGCAAAAACACGATTTTTAATAATATGCTTTTTTATGTTGTGTAGTATAATGATGTTTTTGATTGGCTATGCCTTATTCACCTTTCGAGTATCATTTGCACACACCACACAGCCCACACCTCCTCCTACTGTTTCCCCACACTCCTTTCACCCTCTACCTGAACACGAGTCTGCCAGAAGATTAGAATTTATAAATAACTCATTTGTTCAGCTCCTACACCAGCACCAGTCTGTAATGAACACAACAAATTGTTGGGTAGGTGGACTTATGCCGCACACGACCGATAAGGGTATCCCATATTTTGTCCTGCCATTTAGCTATTATGGTTCTCTGTGGGCATTCCAAACAATGTTTCTATTCGCCATCGAACCATATCCCCCACGTCCCCCAGGAAGCAACTCGAGTAACAAGGCACTAGTGGCAGGGATCAGAAATATGAGCAGAGATATTGACACATATAGGACGATTCCCAGAGATGAATTGGAGCCTTACAGTAGATGGAATATGACTAAATATGGAATTTCCTTGAGTGAGAGCCAGCAAGCAAAGAAATCCTCCCCAATCTGGATAGTACCCCATCAAGATCACCTATGTCTGCAGGAAAATGGCAAAAACCCCAGAGCTCAGCTAGGGAAGAGTGTCTGTACTGAAACTTACGTTTTCCCATCTCAGACCTCTCCTTCATTCCTAGCAGCTAAGGGTACCTACTTCATCTGCCATGATTGAGCATATACATGGTTGCCCCCTGACTTTTCGGGCACATGTTTTATCTCGTTTCTGCTGCCACCCACCTACACGGCCGAGGCAGATTACCAAAGGACAAGGACAGTTAGGGGTGTTGTGAGTAAAGACGACACTGCGGAACAGGAGTTTGGGGATTTCGCAAAAGGTTTTCTGCCGTTTTGGGGGCCTATGGTGAACAGCAGGAACATTCGCCAATTGGCGATGGTAATTGAATCTGCCGTGACTGATACGGCTGGTGCCCTTAGTAACTTGACTGCAGAGCTCCAGTCGGACCGCCTTATGACTCTTCAGAACAGGGTTGCCCTAGATGTCATACTTGCAGACCGTGGTGGGGTATGTAGAGTGATCCAATCCAGCTGCTGCATTTTCATCCCCGATAACGCTCCGACAGTATACCAGGCCATCTCCAAACTACATAAGATCTCTGAATCCATTCATGTGGACAAAGGAGACTGGTCCTTGCTGGGGTGGTTCTGGGAACTGATATCTGCCTGGGGCTGGAAAATTCTGATAGTCATTGGAATGGTTTTAGCCATTCTGTTCATGTTCTGCCTGTGTGTACAGTGCGCTCCTGCAATATGTGGCCTCTGTGCTGCATCATGTGTAAGGAAGCCTGTACCAAGAGATTAACTGAGTAACAGGATGATGCTACAATAGCATCTCAATGACTTTATGCACACAGACCTGGACTCAGATTAGCATGAGTATAGGTTATTGCCTATATAAGGGCAAAAGGAGGACCTGTGGTACTGAAAATTCTGGACCCCGTTATTGTGTGGTACCAAAGCTCTACACTCATGTCAAAAATATCATCATACCATGACGAATTTGGTATCGGCAGACCTGTAATGATTAAGACATTATGCCTGTGCATTTGCGTCACGATTGAGTGACTAAATCACCCTTAAATCATAGTTTTCGTCTTGAACCCTCGGGTTCCATTTTGTGAGTGGCATCCATCTTGTGATTGCCCTTACACAGTCAATTGACCAAGGCCGAATTCGATCCAGAAGGACACGTACACCTTTGCTGACTCCTCTGTGACCTGGGCGAGCTGACTCCTCTGCCTCCACCCAAACCTGTTCGGGCAGTCCTCATCCCAATGGCCGAGCGAGATTAGCATCAAAGCACAACATGTCATAAACCGTTCATCGCATACAAGCCATGTTTTATCACACACACACCTGTCCCTGTTTCTTCTTCATGACTAGTTTTACAAGGAGGAAGTGCCCGATTTTATTGGGGGTTCATCGATATCTGATGGAAGTTCTGGGTCTTGCTGGGTAATCTATCACAAACTGGACAAACGAAAGTATGGGCTCGCCATCATGACTCTGCCTTTTCTTTGTACTAGAAATATTTATATGACCAACTGTAAACCGAGGAATTCTTGCCCGAAGTGTAATATTTTGTATAAAAAGAGAAGGCTGGTTCTGTAAAAACGAACAGTCTCCTGAGAATATACACACCGTGCTGTTGTACTTCTAGGATGCTTGTTACTTGGTTGCAGCCAATAAAACTCGATCCTTGACATCACCTAGAAGACCCTGTGTTTCTGTGGTCCAAAACAGGAAGGACTCTGGGTGTTCCCTCTAGCACCGCTGGGTCCCTAAAACCCGGTACCTCACTGCCCGCAGAATTGATGGAATTTGGCGAGTAACGCAGAGTTCTGGCCAAATTCCACCAATTGACCCATGGCACAATTTTCTAGGGTGAGGCTCCAGAAGTGCGAGCAAGATCTGGCATCCTCTGGTGCCATTTAAAAAAAAATGGGAGGTTGCAAGCATAGGGTTGCTTCTCGAGTAGATTTTGTTGCCACTCAAGTAGATTATCCACTAGAGCAACAGCAAAATCAACTCAAACGGCTGCATGCTCTTGCACCCCGAATGGAAAAATAACAGTTGATGGACAGAATACAGAACAATGTCATACATTCATCCCAGTACAGAGATCTGGGCCTAAATCCATTGTTTTTCTGCACTCCACACCACCCCAGTTCAGACATGGCCATATGCGAATCAGCCATGACCCTGTGACTCATGGGAACAGTCCAGCCCGAACTGCCAAGCCATGTCTTCAGCCAGGATAGCTTGACTCCAGTGGTGTGGAGAGCATGGGACTCACGTCTGAGCATACCCATCCCACTTGGGGTGACAAATGCAAAAATAACAGTTGATGGACAGAATGCAGAACAATGTCATACATTCATCCCAGTACAGAGATCTGGGCCTAAATCCATAGTTTTTTTGCACTCCACACCACCCCACTTCAGACATGGCCAAATGCAAATCAGCCTTGACCCTGTGCCTCATGGGAACAGTCCAGCCCGAACTGCCAAGCCATGTCTTTCCTGGACCGGAATCAAGCATCCTAGGACCGGTTTCTGGCTATCAGCCATCTTCAGCCAGGATAGCTTGACACCAGTGGTGTGGAGAGCATGGGACTCAAGTCTGAGCATACCCATCCCACTTGGGGTGACAAATGCAAAAATAACAGTTGATGGACAGAATGCCGAACAATGTCTTACATTCACCCCAGTACAGAGATCTGGGCCTAAATCCATCGTTTTTTTGCACTCTACACCACCCCAGTTCAGACATGGCCATATGCAAATCAGCCTTGACCCTAGGCCTCATGGGAACAGTCCAGCCCGAACTGCCAAGCCATGTCTTTCCTGGACCGGAATCAAGCATCCTAGGACCGGTTTTTGGCTATCAGCCGTCTTCAGCCAGGATAGCTTAACTCCAGTGGTGTGGAGAGCATGGGACTCACGTCTGAGCATACCCATCCCACTTGGGGTGACAAATGCAAAAATAACAGTTGATGGACAGAATGCAGAACAATGTCATACATTCACCCCAGTACAGAGATCTGGGCCTAAATCCATCATTTTTTGGCACTCCACAGCACCCCAGTTCAGACATGGCCATAGGCAAATCAGCCTTGACCCTGTGCCTCATGGGAACAGTCCAGCCCGAACTGCCAAGCCATGTCTTTCCTGGACCGGAATCAAGCATCCTAGGACCGGTTTCTGGCTATCAGCCGTCTTCAGCCAGGATAGCTTGACTCCAGTGGTGTGGAGAGCATGGGACTCAAGTCTGAGCATACCCATCCCACTTGGGGTGACAAATGCAAAAATAACAGTTGATGGACAGAATGCAGAACAATGTCATACATTCACCCCAGCACAGAGATCTGGGCTTAAATCCATCATTTGTTTGCACTCCACACCACCCCAGTGCCGACATCGCTTTATGCAAATCAGCCTAGACCCCGTGCCTCATCGGAACAGTCCAGCCCAAACTGCCAAGCCATGTCTTTCCTGGACCGGAATCAAGCATCCGAGGACCGGCTTCTGGCTATCAGCCGTCGGGGTGCATTTGCACTTGCACCCCGAATGGCTCAGTTTGTGCTGGTCTTTCAGCCCTGCTGGTGCTACTGGTACTAAATTGCAGCACAAGCAATGATACATGTATATTTTCACACATTGGTGTAAATATATTGGATCGCGCAGAGTTTTTCTGAAACTACTAGGAATTCTGCAGAGTCAAACTCCACGTGTTCCATCCACATCCAAGAAAATATGTCAACGAGCCCTCACTTTCAAGAGGCGTGGCTTGGACGCCGATGGGGATGGCGGCGTGAGCTCGTAGCTCCGCGCCTGATCCCGCAATTCTCCTGATTTACCTAGCCCAGGGTCCGCCTGCGGCGCGGGTACTCTGCTCGGAGCACCGTGGGCGAAGCCAGAGCACAATTTCGAAGACGTGGAGACCCGTACGGCATGTGGAGAGCCGAGTTCGGAGCTGGCGGCGCAGCGGTCTGTAGACAAGATGGCGGCTGCCCCGATCCGAGGACAATGAACGCAGAGTGGCGTAGCGAATTGAGGAGGTGTAATTAGCGGACGGCGGCTGGAGAGGCGAGCGGAGGGGGGCATACGCCTTATGCAAGACAATACCCGAGACGGGGAGGAAGGGTGGACCCTCCCGTAGCCCTAGAGGATGACGATCGCTGGTGTGACGCCTGGCGCCTGTAATGGCAGCCGGGTAGGGGAGATCTCCTTCTTCAAGTACGGTCTGCGGAGGCTGCTATTGTGGAGGGCCGGGCGGCGGTACACTGAGGTAGAACTGCGAGGAGGGGCGCCGCCCTTGGGACTCTGCGGGTGCGGGATTATCTGGAGCCGCCGGTCGCATCACATGGGTGACCGGTAACACCGTTCTGAGGCCCCAGTGGATTATCGCGCCCCCTGTGCACCGCAGTGGCCCGCAGGGGTGACACTCGACCTGAATGAAGGGACGGAGCAGCAGGACCCACCCCCGATGAACATAGTGGCAAGGGCTGGTGCCCTCTGACGTAATCGGCGACCAGGAATGTTCCTTCCGGCGCGGCATAGTCGGACCATTGGAATAGCAGGCGCCTGAGTCGGGGGAGGGAGACGGGGCCCAGATGCCGCTTGGAGCTGCTCCCTGAAAGATAGCGTACTCTTGCTGACTGGTACTGGCACACCTAACTGGGTCTTCACAGTTGCTGGGCAAATAACAGAGTAACGGTGCAGGGCCTTTTCGACCAGCACATCTGGGGGGGGAGTGGTGAACACATTGAAGGGGCATGGCGCACAGGACAAGGCTTGCGAGCCGTTACCTCCCTGTTGGAGTGAGCTGGTGAACTCTTTGGCAGTGCTGGTTCTCCCACCAGCAGTGGCTACCTCTGATCGGGGGCAACCGATTTGTGTCCGGAGGTGGAGGCGCCCAACTTGCGGGCACCTAGTAGGTCATCTTGCCCCACTGCCGGGTCCTAACGGCAAACAGCGTGCTGTGACAGAGAGGCCAGGGCCGGCACGGGGAGCGGCGCTGGAGAGAAGAGGGCCTGAGCTGCCCATCTGAAGGTGAAGTGGGGGAGGAAGCAGTGGCTTGCGGACGAATCCGTCTCTGGGAGTGGCAACTGCGAGCCAAAGGACAAGCTCTGAGGAATACCGCTCTGGGAATCGACAGAGGGTCGGACGACCCATCCGGAGGCACACAGGAGACGGTGATTTTGGTGCTCCAGATGGCCGCGCCTGGTCGAGAACTGAAAATGAAACAGAGGTCAGATCAGGCGACCGGGCCGGAGACAGACCATAAGGCTCAGACTGAACTCGAGGGTTCGGCGCAGGAGCAGAGGCTGAACAAAAGGTTGAATGGAATACTGGAGGCTATCACGGCAACTAAGGAGTCCTTACACCAGGATATTGCACAGGTCGCCACGGGCTTGGGCCTCTTGAGGGCGGACCACGCCAAGTTAACAGATAGAGTGAAAGATAATGAGCTACTGCTCCAGGAACTCAAGCCTGCGGTGGTAACAGCAGAACATAAACTAAACGATATACTCGATCGCTTGACGACACTGGAGAAGAGAGCGGAGGATTCCGAAAGCCGAAACAGAAGTAACAAAGTGCGGGTCGTAGGTTTACCGGAAAAAGTTGAAGGGAGTGACGCGGTTGCCTATATGGAGAATTGGTTCAAGACTGTGGTGGCCCCGGAGGGCCTCTCCCCCTTCTTTTCTTTGGGAAGGGCGCATAGGGTGCCAGCTCGGCCGCCTTTGCTGGGCCGCCCACCACGGCCGGTGGTGGTGAAGATACTACACTTCAAGGACAGAGACCTGCTGATACAGAGAGCGCATGCGTCAGGTCCTTTTCAGGTGGATAACAGCCCGGTCACGATCTTTCTGGACTATACACAGGAGGTCCAAAAGCGTAGACACTCTTATTTGGCTGTGAAAAAAGAACTGAGGGATGAGGGAATACAGTATTCCTTACTCTTTCCAGCTAAGCTGCGAGTGATCATGGATGGGTCGACCCTTTTTTTTCAGACTCCTGACGAAGCTTGGACCTGGCTTGAGTCGTACAGAGCTGGAACAGACTGAAGAGGTAGGGGAGAGAGAGACTGAAACCTGCCCAGGTACGAAAGTCGCAGCGCATCCGCAAGCGAAACAAACTTAAGAGAGCGATGCAGGATAATCAAATGGCGGCGGACAAGAAAGGGGCTCTGGCAGCAACTGCAGTGATAACGGGCTCGCAACGGGATGAGCAGTCGGTGGGATCAGAATCTGACAAAGAAGAAGGAAAGTCTGGGGGAGATGTCTCGGAAGGAGATGGCGCTGGTGGACCACTAGTCACCCCCAAACACCGGATGGGCTCTTTAATGAGTGAGGATTTCGGATGTGGTCCACGTTTACTGACTCTGTTGGGATTGTTGACCCTGGTGCTCTGCAGGGCGGAAGGTACTGTGAGGGTCTATTATATGGGATCATGGGCGTGGGGTGGGGGCTTAGTCTGCCCCCGGTTGGCCTAGGTCGCCCTCCCGTTGCCCTTAAGGCCATCTGTAGTGGCTACTACAGAATAGTAGATTGGGTGTTGTATTTGATGTTTGGATGGGGACTGATGATGTGTTATTAGGTCCTGTTCTGGGGGGGGGGGATGTGGGAGTTTCAGTGGGTGTTTGTAAGGGGGTTCTGGTTGAGGGGTTGTGCTGCAATGGTGTGGGCGGGCAAGAGGTGCTGGTGGGGTGGTTGAATGTTGCCTACAATGGGGACGTTACCTAACTTGAAATGTCTAACATGGAATGTCCGGGGTCTTCGAACTATGTCGAGGCGCTATAAGGTGCATGCATACCTGGTGAGGCGGGGTGTCCAGATAGCGCTGTTACAAGAGACTCATTTAACCAAACAGGAATGCACTGCGTTACATATGGCTGAGATACCCGCCACCCCCTCTCAACACAATCCCCAAGGATGGGAAACCGGAAACAGTTCTGAAGTCTTTGGAAGACGGGAGGGAGTAACCCCCCCGGCCGTATTTATTAAAATATGAAACAAAATTAAAACATTAAATAAACAGTTTCATATTATGTACAATTTCATTACCACATTGCGATGTTTGGCTAACCTTAACAGATTCTCTAATACAAAGGTTCTCCTAGCCGAACTAACATCCTGCAAAACATTTACTTGAAATTTTGAAATTGTACATCCTAACGTTTAAGGGCCAACGGCAAGGTCGTAACCGGTGTCAAGATCCCTAACCCAGAAATATCGCCGTCACTTGTGAGGGGCGGCCCAGAGGCGTACCTCAAGTGCAATTACCAATTTCCCTTGACTTGACGGGGGCCCCAATAAAACTCGACGCCACTTAGAGGTCGTACGAGGACTCGTGTGAGGTATCTAGAAGGTCGCGTAGACCCCTCCCCAAACCCCACACAACTTACCATATCTGCCGTCGCAGACGTCCTGGCCCCGGGAAATTCCCCAGGAGGGGGCTGTAACCCCTCCTACCCAGGAAGGGGCCTTGACCGCCTTTCCTCTTCTTTCGGCGACCCATCCTTAGAAGGGACCGCCTCCCCGTTGAGGGGCCAATGGCCACCTCCCCCGAGCGCTCCCATCCGTGCTGGGTGACGCCCACTCATAGGGATCTTCCAATTAGTGCTCACCGATCATGACCTTACCGCCCGACCAAAATAAATACGACAATGCTAACTAAATGACTAAACTAAAATACAGTAGCAACTATACTTTTATTAAAAGCATGCTTACCAATGAACACTAAAGCAGAATTTCTTTATTTGCAAAACGTAACACAAATCGACATTCTTTATTACATACTCAAAATCATCACGATAATACCACAACCTGCAAACGAAAATCAGAGTTATCCATCAACTTTATTCAAAACCACTTGCTGTCATCAGGGGCTGGTGGGTGGGTCAAAATTGGCTCTTCGTTCCGTCTCGAGCTCACGTGCAGCGAGGAGGTGCAGCTTCAGAGCACAGGAACAAGAGGATGCCTTCGGATCTTGCTTCTCCTTTTATCCGTCTTCAGGGCGGGCGTAAACCCGCCCCTGCCTGCCCCTAGGGCGTGGCCAGCCGCGTCAGTGTCTAGGCCAACCCACTCTAGGGCGGGAAAAGGCGCGCCCCGGCTACGCCGCTTCGGGCATACCAGCCGAGACTCGCCTCCCGCCCAAGATGGCTTCCCGGGGGGATCGTGGTACTCTGCCATACGTTCGGGGGGACCGAGTGGTCGCCCCTTTCCATATGGCTGAGATACCCGCCACCCCCTCTCAACACAATCCCCAAGGATGGGAAACCGGAAACAGTTCTGAAGTCTTTGAAAGACGGGAGGGAGTAACCCCCCCGGCCGTATTTATTAAAATATGAAACAAAATTAAAACATTAAATAAACAGTTTCATATTATGTACAATTTCATTACCACATTGCGATGTTTGGCTAACCTTAACAGATTCTCTAATACAAAGGTTCTCCTAGCCGAACTAACATCCTGCAAAACATTTACTTGAAATTTTGAAATTGTACATCCTAACGTTTAAGGGCCAACGGCAAGGTCGTAACCGGTGTCAAGATCCCTAACCCAGAAATATCGCCCTCACTTGTGAGGGGCGGCCCAGAGGCGTACCTAAAGTGCAATTACCAATTTCCCTTGACTTGACGGGGGCCCCAATAAAACTCGACGCCACTTAGAGGTCGTACGAGGACTCGTGTGAGGTATCTAGAAGGTCGCGTAGACCCCTCCCCAAACCCCACACAACTTACCATATCTGCCGTCGCAGACGTCCTGGCCCCGGGAAATTCCCCAGGAGGGGGCTGTAACCCCTCCTACCCAGGAAGGGGCCTTGACCGCCTTTCCTCTTCTTTCGGCGACCCATCCTTAGAAGGGACCGCCTCCCCGTTGAGGGGCCAATGGCCACCTCCCCCGAGCGCTCCCATCCGTGCTGGGTGACGCCCACTCATAGGGATCTTCCAATTAGTGCTCACCGATCATGACCTTACCGCCACAGGCCGGATAGTTGACCGGCTATCCGGACCCCCCACACAACTCCTACCTAAAGGTCATGTTATAACGTTTTCAGCCATGCCAAGAAGTCTCCTATGAGTAACTCATTCCCCACCCGAGACAAATGCACACCATCCCCCAAATACATACTGTCATCATTAATACACCCATGTGAAATAGAATGCAGTGTCTTGGAACGGAACAACCTACTCACTTTGTTATTAAGCTTTCTAACAGAATGATTTAAAGCCGGAACCGAAATAGCCCCCCGCCACACTTTTCGTGGGATCATATGGGACCATGCAATTGTGCACCCTGGAACTCTCCTAGCTAACCAACTTACAGTGGAAAGCATTGCCTCAAGGAGAAGTCGTCTACCAGTGATGACCAAATCATTACCCCCAAGATGTACTATGACTACAGCCGGCGGTGACCTCGTCCGCCCTAGTAAACCCTCAAAAAATGATTGAAACTGGTCAATACAGAGACCGCCTCTTCCGTAGAAGGACACACTGTACCCGTATTCCCCAGCCACGTGAATCATGTCACCTGCCTTGAATACGTCCGCGGCACGTCTCACGTATGAGTGGCCCACGACCCACACCTCCTTTCTCACAGCCGGTGATGTCTGACCGCTGGCCCGGTGTTGGGTCGACTGCAAAGTTCGCCCCGCCTCGTAGGCTTGCGCAACTGAAAACCAAACAAAAACAAGAAGCGTGAGTACATTGTTACAGCTTCACAACATGTGCAACCGCACATACCTTTTATAACAATTGGAGGACCAACGCCCCACCCGTTTAACTTGTTCAACATTCAGACCCCTGGCTGTAGCTTCTGTAGCAGCCCCTATCCGAAAGGAATGGGTCCCAAACTCGCCCGGGTTCAAGCCCGCAGCGGCAATCGACATCGCAAGCACCCGCTGAAACTGAAACTTTGTCAGTGGGGTGGCGTCAGCGTGTCTCAACAAGGTCCCCCCCCATGATGCCACCCTCCGTGCTAAATAATCTTCTAGACACCTTACCGGGCACATGGAGGACCCGGGAATCCTGCGTATGATTACGCAGTCACCCATCCCACTTTGATCGGTCTTGGACCTGACAAATGAGACCGTCATCGTCTCCCCTCTGATCTGGACGTGCTCCTGGCACAATCCTCCTGTCACATCCTGCTTGTTCCTCGCCACTAGTTCGCTTACCCGCATAGCCCCATGGAATGCCAGCGTAAAAGCGGCTCGGAATAACACTGTCTCAAACTGAGATGAACACGTAGCAGGGAGTCTGGATAATAACTGGGCCAGCCTATCCAAACCTATCGGGCGCCTCTCGTCTACTCTGCGACCCTCAAGGCGTTGCCACCCCCGTAGCGCTTTCTGTACTACGAAAGACGCTGTCGGGTCCTGGATCCCATGAGCCCTAGCAACAAAAGAAATGGCAGCCCGATGCCTCTGAGCCGTGGCCACCGATTTCCCAACCAGGTGTAAAGACATCAGAAAATTTACCACCCACTCCTCCTGTCCCCAAAGCTCCTCTCTATCAGTCCCCAAAAAGGCTAAATAGGACCGGAACGCCCCTTCATATGCCTTCCTCGTCCTGGGTGCTAAACTCTCTCCCACGAGGTTACGAAGTTCGGGGCACCGAGAGACCAGAGAGCTTCGGGAAAGGGGGCCGGCTCCGGGTCCGCTGTGGGAAGAAAACCCCAGAAAGCCTGCATACGAAAACGAGACAGTGCATCAGCTGCCTGGTTCATTACCCCTGGGACATGTCTAGCTTTGAACAACACATTCAATTGCATACACAGTAAAACTATTTCTTTTAGTAATCTCAAAATCCATTTGCATCGTGCTGCCTGGCTATTGATACACTCGACCACGGTCATATTGTCAGACCAGAATACCACAGAGTGATCCTTGAACCCTTCGGGCCAAGTTCTCAGGGCCACTAAAATGGGGAAAAGTTCCAGGAAAGCAATGTTACTTGTCAATCCACTGTCATGCCACCATGTCGGCCACTTTTGTGCGGACCATCTTGTGCCAAAGATGGCACCAAAACCTATGCTCCCTGCCGAATCCGTCCACAGCCCCAGCTCCTCAGAGGACACGGCCGGTTTGTTCCAGACGACTCGACCATTGAAATCCGCCAGGAATGCCAACCAAATGCGCATGTCCTGGCGGACCTCAGCCGAGAGCCTCGTGCGATGATGGCCTTCCTTCAGGCCGACCATGGCTTGAGCAATCGAACGAGAAAAGGGGCGGGCCATTGGTATAACCCTCAGGGCAAAATTCAACTGGCCCACTAGCTGCTGTAACTGATGTAGTTTGACCTTGGATCCATTTATACCCATTTGCAGGGATGTCTTGAACTTTAACACTTTTTCGGCTGGTAAACGAAAACAACCTTCATCGGAGTCCAACTCGATCCCCAGAAACTCGAGGCAAGTGGACGGCCCCACAGTCTTACCTGGTGCCAATGGCACGCCAAACTGATTCATCAGGACACAAAATTGTGCCAAAGCCTGCCCACATTCCGGATCCCCGGCTGCCCCCAGGAACAAAAAATCATCAAGGTAATGCATCACATTTCGGAAACCCGTCTTCCTTGTGAAGACCCATTGTAGAAAACTACAGAATTTTTCGAAATAGGCACAAGATATAGAGCACCCCATCGGCATACACCTATCCATGTAATAATGACCCTGAAACATGAAACCTAGGAGACGCTGATCGTCTGGATGTACCGGGAGCAACCGGAACGCTGACTCGATATCAGATTTTGCCATCAGCGCCCCGGGCCCCAGGCGATTCAAAATGGCTACGGCCTCATCGAAGGATGCGTACCGCACCGAACACACTTCCGGGTCTATCGCTTCGTTTACGGAAAGACCACGTGGGGCTGATAAATTATGTATCAGCCGAAACTCACCCGGGTCCTTCTTTGGGACCACACCTAGAGGGGAACAAACAAAGTTAGGAACCGGTGGTACACTAAACGGACCGGCGACTCGACCTCGAGTCACCTCTTTCCTGATCTTATCCTGTACCACGGTCGTATGCTGGAAGACCGATAGCTGATTTTTACATTTCGCTGCACCTTGAAAGTCCCCACTGGGATGCGGAAACCATAAGAAAACCCGTTCCGCAACACCCCAGCAGAAGTACGATCCGGGTATTCACTGAGCCAAGGAATCATCGCCAAGGTATCAATCGGGGTAGGTAAAGGCGCCCCTCGGACTATATTAGACCTGTTTGGCGCCTCCTCTACCCCCGTTATCACCCGTTTTGGCTCTACACGTGGACTCAGGATGGGATGATTGCCCACACCCACTACATTCGTGCCTAAATTTGCACGATCCCTGGGGCCTGGTACATTTACCCCTGTTGAAGTTCCAACAAACCCCCCTTTTTCCTGTATTTCCGGCAGGCCTCGAGTAATTGTCGGTACCTGCACCTGATCGAAAGGGCGTCCCCGCATACTGACGGTAGGATTCGCCAACGTTACTCCCCACCAATGGCACTTTCAACATACCAGTCTCCTTCATTTTATCCCAAGACACAGAATCATAACAATCCCAAGTTAAGCTTTTATCATGTTCTTTAGCCTTTCTAAACAGACTATCATAGCAGAACCAATGATTACCCTCATGTGATACCGAGTACCCCATGATTCGAGACTGATAAATCGGCAATTCGTGCAGCAGATCGGGCCTTCGTTCCCCCAAGATCGATGTAAAGACCCCCCACGCTTTGCCCCAATTGCCAATATTTTCGTTCACCTTAAAGGCGGCCATTTTTGCGCGCCAAACACTCGGATGCATGAGATCCTTCTGGCCCTTAACATGCTCCATTTCATAATGATCAGTAAGCAACGAGAAAATGTTTACATATTCTCCCGCCCATATCTTCTCCTTAATAGCCAAGGGAACATGCTGACCCACCCTTTCCCTACGAGAAGGTGCTGACTCATCCCTTGCAATCGGCAATGGCCGCTTACCTGAACCGGACGGCGTCTCTGCGACCGAACCTGTCCCCTGTGGCTTCTCTACTACCGCAGCCGGTGTGGATACCTTCGCTGCTTCCCGTGACTCACGCAGTTGCTTCATCAGCACCTGCGCGTCGACAGCCGTGGCGCCCTCACTATCTTTACCCAACCACGCTGCTAGTTGTGCTGCCAGCTCAGGCGGCATATCGTCCCCGGACACAGGGGTGACCACAACGGGAATCGGATTCCCTCCCTCCGGCACGGGAGTGGGTGCCTCTAGCGGGGCACTAGGGCCCGGGATGTCTTCCACAGCTCTCCCTCTCCTGGGCCTCTTGTTTTTCCCTCCCGGGGCTGCTCCCGCCAAAGGACGTTTCGGTCCCCCTTCCTCGTTTTCATCCATTCGCCTCTTTAACTCAGTCATCTCTTTCATAAGAACGCGCAGCATCTGGTCAGTAGTCATGCGCTTTCCCGCCTTCTTCGGCATTCTCCAACAGAGTATCTGGAAAACAAACAAGAAAGATTACAACGCTCAAAATTGGCTCTTCGTTCCGTCTCGAGCTCACGTGCAGCGAGGAGGTGCAGCTTCAGAGCACAGGAACAAGAGGATGCCTTCGGATCTTGCTTCTCCTTTTATCCGTCTTCAGGGCGGGCGTAAACCTGCCCCTGCCTGCCCCTAGGGCGTGGCCAGCCGCGTCAGTGTCTAGGCCAACCCACTCTAGGGCGGGAAAAGGCGCGCCCCGGCTACGCCGCTTCGGGCATACCAGCCGAGACTCGCCTCCCGCCCAAGATGGCTTCCCGGGGGGATCGTGGTACTCTGCCATACGTTCGGGGGGACCGAGTGGTCGCCCCTTTCCAAAAGAGGTGGCATGGTCAGGTCTTTGGCACATCCTATTCAGCGTTTGCGAGGGTAGCGTTGGTGTGGGTGAGAGCGGGAGTCCCCTTTCAGGCCATGAACCATGTGGTAGACCCTGAAGGTCGGTATGTGGCGGTAGAGGGGAGGTTGTACGGCCGTGATGTGGTTTTATGCAGTGTGTACGCTCCCAACACGGATCAGGCTCGCTTCTTTGAAGGGTTGTCTGGTTCGTTGGCCCATTTTCTGGCCGGTCCCATAATACTGGGGGGGGGGACTTTAATTTTACTACGGATGTATTGTTGGATAGATCACACCCGCCACTAGCGGATTCCCCGGTGCGCAGGCTGGCTACACATAGGAAGGATTAGCAGGAGAAGTGGGGCCTTATTGATGTGTGGCGAGAGCAACACCCTGAGTCTAGGGACTATTCATTTTTTTTTGGCACTACACGCTCTACATGTGTGGATAGATTCTGTATTGTGCAGTGGTCTGTTGGCCGCCATGATAACATGTACGAAGTATTTAGCTAGGACCATCTCCGATCATAATCCCCTGTTGGTATCTGTTCAATGGCAGCGAGTGAGATCGGCGGTCCCCACGTGGAGGTTGAGGCCTGACACCCTGGAGGACCTGGTGTTCAGCGAGACTGTCCGCCAGGGCGTTGAGCGTTATTTTGGCGAGAATGAGGGTACAGGTCAGTGGAATGTGATGCTATGAAGTTGGTGGTGAGGGGCCTCTGCATGGGGAGATTTTCGAATGAGAGAACCACAGTCCTGGCTGATTTGGAGAAAGCAGAAGGTGCATTGAGGGACTTAGAACGGCAAAGACCTGAACGTCCGGAATTGCAGGCCAGGCTACAGGAAGCGAGGGAGTTGGTTGCGACAGAAACGGAACGATTGCGGTGTTATGATTATAAGTTGTATATCACTAAGGTGTATGCGGAAAGGGACAAGGTGGGGACGCTGCTGGCGAAACTAGCTAACCCAGAACCTAGAGGGGGCCCAATCATGAGTATAAGGGGGGTGAGGTGGTTTGCTCGTAGTCCGAAATTCAGTCGTGCTTCTTGAATTATTACTCAGCTTTATATGAAAGTCAGTTGGAGGCCGACGCCTGTGAGATTGAGACTTACTCGGCGGGCGTTCAGCTCCCGGCGCTAGATGAAGGTAGTGCGAAGGAATTGGGAGGCGCCATTACGATATCGGAGATTAGGGTGGCCATTAAACAGATGGCTAGGAACAAGACGCCGGGGGTTGATGGCCTGCCGATTGAATTCTATGCCAAATTTATTGATATCTTGCCGCTCAAACTGCTAGAAGTATACTCCGAGGCTCTGGAGAGGGGATGCCTGCCCCAATCAATGAGGGAGGCGCTGGTGGTACCACTGCTGAAACCTGGCAGAGAGGCCACAGATGTCACATCATATAGACCGCTGTCCATGCTGACGGTGGACTATAAAATCCTAAGTCGTGTCCTGGCCACTAGATTGTTGCCGCACATGACGACTCTCATACATATGGACCAGGCGGAATCATTCCCACTAGAAACACCTCCATTAAAATTCGCCGTTTGGAACGAGTGTTAGAGAGCCAACTGGAACCAGAGCAAAAACCAGCGGTGCTGACAGTTGACATCGAGAAAGCCTTCGATTGTCTAGAGTGGGTGTACCTTGATAGAGTACTAGAGAAATTTGGCTTGGGAGAGAAATTTGGACGCTGGACGAGCGTTCTCTACTCTTCTGCGACAGCTAGGGTGAGACTGGGATCTGTGATATCCTCCGAATATCCGGTGTGTAGAGGGACGAGGCAGGGATGCTCGCTGTCTCCTTTACTATTCGCGTTAGCGATGGAGCCGCTGGCGGCCCAGGCGCGGACGGGGGTGATGTACAATTGGATTGGCAATGGTGGTGGGCTTCGCCACATATCATTGTATGCCGACGATTTGTTGCTGTACTTAGAGGATACGTGAGTGGCGCTGGAAGGCGCAGTTGCAATGTTAACAGGTTTTGGGACTTTGTCGGGCCTTAAGGTAAATTGGAACGAAACATGTGTATTTCCTCTGCGGAAGGATGTGCCTTACCCGCCACTAACAATAGATGTTGTGTGGGAAGGTACCTGCTTTACTTATTTAGGGGTCCGCATATATCACGAGGCTCTAGATATGCTAGATGGTAATGTGGGACGTTGCATTAGGGCATTGAGGGGCTGCATGACTTTCTGGGCGTCTCTTCCACTCTCTGTGGAGGGCCGGATGGCACTGCTAAAAATGGTGGCTTTGCCCAGGCTGCTCTACTACTTTCCCACTTTGCCGGTGTGGATCCCCCAACGGTTATTCAAAGACCTAAGGACGATGATAATTGACTTTCTCTGGGGCCATGGGAGGCGTAGGGTGGCATTGAACACACTGATGAGACCTAAGCTTGACGGGGGGATGGCGGTCCTTGACTTTGAGTTGTACTACCTGGCGGCACAGTTACAGGTGCTAACCCAACACATTGCTATAGAGTTCAGGGGACCGGATCAGGACAGAGGGACAGGCATTCCCAGATATATCTTATCGTATATAGTCATGCAACAGAAACTAGGGTTGAGAGGCTTGACTGTGGAGGAGAGGACGCTGCGGCTATGTTGGCATCGGAGTTTAAAGAGAGCGAAAGCAGCGCGCCCATATGCACCGGAAATTCCTCTGGGGATGCTGACGGCGCTTCCGCATGGGGAAGACTGGTCTCCTTTATTGGAGTGGGAGGACTTGGGCCTTCAGATGGTGGGAGAGCTGTATATCAATGGGGTTTTGGTCCCTTTCAGAATGCTTCAGGAGCAGTTTGGACTATCTGATGGGAGTTACCTGTTGCATGCGGCGGTAGTGGCAGCGATGCAGAAACACTGGAGAGGGGGATTAGCGGAGCCTGACACGACTATGGCCTGTCAGTATGTGGTGATGGCCGCTGTTACGATTAAAGCGGTTACTTGCCTCCACTCCAGAATGTTGCAGGAGGGGCTGGAGCCACTTACGGCCCTGAAAGAGAAATGGGAAGACAGTATAGGGAAAACCACACCGGACACGGTTTGGGGCCAGATTCTGAAAAGAACGTGGAAGAGGTGCAGAAATGCCCGCTTTCAACAGGTACACTTTTTTATTCTCCACAGGGCCTATTTGACCCCGGGGAAGCTAAGGAGGTTTTTCCGGGTGCAGGATGCGGCATGCCCGAGATGTTTGGTGCCGGAGGTAGAGCTGGACCATTTACTCTGGGGATGCCCGAAACTGGGGACGTATTGGATGGAGGTATGGGAGCTTTTCAATGTAGTTACGGATCGTCAAGTGGAGTATGACATGGCGACATGTCTGCTGCTCTGGTTTCCCCACACGGCCAAAACGAAAATCACGAGTAAATTCATTGACCTCGGGCTTATATTGGCCCAGAGGGAGATCACCTGGCACTGGAAGTCAAAGGAAGGCCCGTCAATCAGGAGGTGGATGAATGAGCTCCAGAAATGGGCAAAGTGTGAGGGTGTGATTAGGCTACGGCAGGCCACTCGGACTGCGAATGAGAAGGGCTTGGAAATGGCGAGGGCCTGGGAGGCAATAGTGCAGGCCTTAAAGGACTACTTGACGGAGGAGGAAGTCTGAGCATTGAGCCGGGCAGGGAATTCCATGGGACGTGTCGGAATAGATAGGTAGACCCCTTAGTTAGCAAACTCTGGAGTTAGGAGGTGATTATTGCCCACATCAGCAGCAGTTGGGGAGGGGGGGTCGGAGGGAGGGTTGGCGGGGATCCGATGCAGGAAGTGGAGGGACACCAACAGCCGAGGGTCTGGGTTATAGATCAAGAGAATATGCCCGTGGACCGGGCTCTGGTTGACACACAGATTGGCACACGACGGACGTTTAAGAGTCCTGACACCGGGAGATGATGGAGTGTGACTACAAGGTGTGGATCGTGTTACTGGTGGTATGGCTCACCATAGGTGAACTGCTTAATTCGGATGGGGGTACGAGGGAGGGGGTTTGTTTTGGAGTTACAAGAAAAGCAGATACCAAATTGTGTCGTTGACTGGATACCTCTATGAGGTGGCTTCCTGAACATCATGTAAGGACTGGACACGTACGCCGCCCGGCCTCCGGGATGTGGGCTGAATAGCTGTGTGAAATTTTGTTTTGGGATTGTGTCTTTTGATGCTCAGGGGCGGGAAGGTCGCTTGTTTGATGTTTTGATTGTATATTTGCAATAAAAACATATTTAAAAAAAGAAACGAGCCCTCACTTTCTCTTAGTGTTGTTTAAAGTTTCAAAGTATCGCTTTTTCAAATTTTACAAAGGTAAATGCAAAAATATGGAGCAGTTTGCAGATGGCTCCCCTTTTCACTATTGGGGCAACTGTGTCATAATCATGATTTTCACATTAAAGTATGATAAATGTATCCTAATTTAACAATACAAAAAGGGTCCTTCCCGAAATGATTAGCATTCATCTGCATTGCCTAGTCATTGTGTGTAGAAAAACTTTGCAAAATTAAACCTATGCTGAAATAACTTAACGCAATGGAAGTAATGATGCAAATATACAGGTAGAGTGAAATGTACTTTGAGGGTGTCAGAAAACACTAACCTTGCACTCTGAAGGTAAACAGAGAAACATTTTTATTCAGCTGTGAAATGATTTATTTCTTCTCAACAGTGTGAAGGGTAAACATTAATTGTATCTCTGTATAACCAATTATATGTGTTCTTAAAATGAAGCTAGTATTCCTGACACTAAACCATCACAAGCGATGATGATCACCTTTATATGTTAATCAACATTTCTTCCCGGTTTTGTAACTATGCCCTCTCTGATGAAGGGATACTTAGGGGTCTATTTAAATGGCGGGTAACTCGCCACCGCCCGTCTGGCAGTGGCTATCCACCCGCCATTTTCCACCGTCCGCCTACCGTTTCCCACATGTCAAATTACTATGGCGGTGAGGACTTCAGCGGATGGAAAGACCGTCCGCCGTTTTTCCGCCGGTCAGACAGGTGACCGGGTGGGAAAGGGCTTCAATGTAGTGGTAAGACACCACCATCCATATTAGGATGGGCGGGGGTGCAAGGCTTTCTATAGCTGAGACCCCGCCATGGAAATACAGGTGGAGTTTACTTTTGGGTACCCATTGCCGGCCCCCAGGGGTTGGGGAGGTTGAGGGTGCACTTGGGGGGTACCCAATGAACCCTCCTCCATTTGTATGCGCAATGGGGCAGGCACCGCATGGTTCCTACCACGTTGTGCATGCAAATGCACGCAATGCATATATTGCATTGTGGCGGGGGCTGCTTACAGCAATATATGCGGGATGCCACCGTGGGGATGGCATCCTGATTTCCATGGTGTGACCGCCGCACCTATGGCGGTCGGTCCCGTTTCCCAGTATGGTGACAGGCAGACTTTTGTAATAGGCCCCTTGGTTACTTGCACAATCGAAAAGTAATTAACAATCATTAATAAGAAATGTTTTCCTTTTGTTAGCATGTATTTATCAATTGCTAAAAACTCAGTATACCTTATACATATTTTAGCGCACTTCATATGTAGCTCTTTTACTTAACTGATAGACATTTGACATAGATGCAGATAGTCCACTCTCAAACTGTAATATTCTGTCATCATTCACAGGTTATGCACAGTACAGCTTTTGGTTTACAGGGTGAGGAGATCATTGTAGGAGACCAAAGGGTTTGAAAGGTCACTAGGGGTTTGGAGCCCCACAAAATCTGGCAAAAGAGAATATGCCGGGAAAACGAAAAATATGACAATTATGCACATCAGGAGCTTTATTATACTTTGTGCTCCCGGGGCACAATGGGTGTGTGCACCTGCTTTGTGCCCCAATATGGCACAATAGTATTACAGAAGGGGCCCAGACAATTGCGTGGCTCATACTGTAATGCTGATAGCTCTGGTGCACATGTAACCCCTGACCTATCACGAAAGGGTTATACAAACTTTTAAAAAAGCGCTCATACAGTGCCACATCATAGTATGAAATCTGTACAGTAAGTATTGAGTTCAAATGGAAATACACTGTATAGCAGATGCAGAAATGTTGTTTTCTTCTGTACATTCCTCCGGTTCACTGACACAACATTGATGCCAAAATTATTGATGCAAAAAAAATCGATAAAAACATATGGAGTACAAAAATATTGACTCCCTATGCGTAAACAGGTAAGTACAAAAATATCCACAACAAAATATCGATGTAAAATATATAGTTGTACAAAATATTGATTTATATATATAAAAAATAAAAGAATGGAAGACTAAATTTATTAAATAATAATATTATTTTTAACAAAATAAATTACATATAATATACGTTTTAGGAAAATATAGCAAATACATTTAATTAAAAAAAGTTAAACACACAAACATAATTATTAATATATATATATTTACTTTAAAAGAATATAAAAGAATTAATAAACTATTCATTTAAATTTATGTTATAATGTTATAATTGTTTTAAAAATTACAAATATATATATATATATATATATATATATACAAATAACAAAAATAAAATTAAAAAAACAATTCTATTATAAATTAAAACATTAAACTATTTAAAAATATTTAAAAATAAATTTCTCAATACCCTCAATGCAACAGTAGGGAAAGTGTTGGATAGCGGTAGGGTAACAATTAATATTCGCACTCCAATAAGTGCAACAGTCGGGAGAGTGTTGGATAGCGGAGGGGTAAAAATTACTTTTCCCACTCCAATGAGTTCAGCAGTAGAGGGATTGAAAAAAATCACTATGGCCATTCCAATGGGTGTAACAGTAGGGAAAGTGCTGGATAGTGGAGGGGTTAAAATTACTATTTCCACTACAGTGAGTAGGGAAAGTGTTGGATAGCAAAGGGGTAAAAATGACTCTTCCGACTCCAGTCAGTGCAACAGTAGTGAAAATGTTTGAGAGCGAAAGGGTCAAATTTACTATTCCAACTTCAAAGAGTGTAACAGTAGGGAAAGTGTTGGATAGCAGAGGCGTAAAAATTACTATTCCCACTCCAATAAGTGCAACAGTAGGGAGAGTGTTGGATAGCGGAGGGGTAAAAATTACTTTTCCCACTCCAATGAGTTCAGCAGTAGAGGGATTGAAAAAAATCACTATGGCCATTCCAATGGGTGTAACAGTAGGGAAAGTGCTGGATAGTGGAGGGGTTAAAATTACTATTTCCACTACAGTGAGTAGGGAAAGTGTTGGATAGCAAAGGGGTAAAAATGACTCTTCCGACTCCAGTCAGTGCAACAGTAGTGAAAATGTTTGATAAAATGTACTATTTTCACTCCACTCAGTTAAAAAATAAAAAAAATATTTCAAAATAAATAAATACATGTTTAAATATATAAATATGTTAACATTTTAAATACAAATGTATTTAATATTAAAAAGAAAAAAAACATTATAATGTTATTTACATATGACAAATACCTACAAATATTATTATATAAAATAAAATAAAAAATAAACTTTAAACAAATTAGTATTTTTAACTAGAAAATATTTACAAACAAAACATCAATTATTACATACATTATTATGTTCTTTCATAATTAACATAATTAATTACCAAATAAAGACATATTGTTAGCTTTTTTAAAAGTAATACAAATTAATTAACTTTCCATACTTGAACTCTATAATCCCAACAACACACATTTAAAAGTAAACTGTAAAAACATTGTTACACAATTAAAACGTATTTTTAAAAAAACTATTACTATAAAACAACTTATTATAAAGTGAGTAAAATGTATGTAATACGCACAATGTACCCATTTAAAAATAAAAACCACACACAAAAAAATAAACAATTACCCAAATAAATATCAATTATTGAATTAATATTAATTAACAACGAATTATTATTAATAAACACAAATTAGGGGGGAGGAGCCAAGCTCGACATCGTGATGGCCGCACGGTAGCTCGGCTCCGCCGGCCTCCCAGCCCAAACTCATTTATCCTGCCGCCCATCCTGCCCAAAAACGATAAAATTTTGTAGATGAAGGTCTGCTGATACTTACCACCCGTCCTGGTGGCTCGGGCGTCCAGTGGGTCGGCAGCGGCATCCTCCCAAGAAGTGCGGCCTCCGTGGCTTGGAGACCGGGGCCTTGCCTTCAGCGAGTAGCCGGCGAGACGGTGTCGGCGGCGGCCTCGGGTGGAGGGTTGAGGCCGGCCGGAGAAGGCCGTTGTGCGAAATAGCCGGAGGCAACTGAACGCGCCTGGGACTACCGTCCCGTGATCCAGAGGTGAGGTGCAGCAAGTTGTGTATGGGGGACGCAGTGTTGGTGGCTCCCCCCTTCGTTGCCTTGCCCGGCCATTCCGAATTTCATCGCCCGGTGGCGGAGAGTGGCTCCAGCGGAGCGGTGGCACCGGTGGGTCCCCCTCTTTTGGTGGTCCTCATTCCTGCATCGAGATTGCTGTTTGGAGGCTTAAGGGAGATCCCGCGGGGGCCCTTCCTGTGAGCTCGCCCCAGGAGTTGGTTCCGTAAAGACGGCGCTGTACTCGCAAAATGGCGGCTGATGCCGTTTGCTGTGGACCGCCCCAGGAAGCCGATGCCGTACCTCAGTACTGTGCTGGGGCCTGCACTGGGGAGCGTGAACCCACGATTGGCGACGTCCTATGAGCGCTGAAGATTTGGCAAGTGACCTTGGCCCTGGATTCTTGTGTGCAAGACAATGTGGTACCCGCCATTGCTTCCGGGCCGTCCCTCAGAGGTGCGGATGGGCCCGAGGTGGTAGCTGTTTGTTTCCGGCATTTTGGTGGGGGTAGCGCTGCCTTGGTTTGCATGCGGGAAGATTTGCTGGGGATCATTGCCACTGATGTACATGACTGCCGTAAACAGCTTTTGCATTACCGTAGGCGGAGGAGATCTCATGGGTTGCTTCCATTGGCCGTTCGGCGGCTGCTCTACTGCCATTTCCCACCGGTTTGTTCTATGCCCGCTACTTCGACATACATCGTGGCGATAGCTAAGAAAGGACTGGGGTGAACCCGGTTTTTAATCCGGAGGACTGCTGTTCGGTGTACGGAGTTATGGACTGCCCCAAATTGAGATAATTTGTCGAATCCTTACTATGTATGGCTACCTGAAAATTTGCCAGTTTCGTTTTGGGCTGCATTAATTGTTTGTATGGGGGGGGGTGGGGGCCGTGCGCCTTGTTACATGGTATCCTCCCCCCTGGTTTTCTCTTCTTTCCCTTTTTATCTGTTTTCTTTCTTTTTCTCTATATTATCTCATTCTATATTTCGGGTTCATAATTAGGGCGACAGGCACGCTGCTGGGAGGGGTAGGCCATAGCCTTCTGCAGGGGTGCAGGGTGGGGCAGGTGGATTGGGGTCTATTACATAGTTACTTGTTTCTATGGCTCTTTTGTGTCCTTTTCTTGGGTTTCCATGACTGTGCGTGATTCCCGCGAGGTGAGTGCCTGGGGGGGGGGAGGTTTGGGTACCCCGATACAATATGGTACCTTCAGGTTTCTGCTTATCCTGACTTAGCTGCCCCGCCCCAAAGAACGTTTGCTGTCTGGATTGTTGATCGGCAATATCGCCGTGGGGTGGGTACAGTAACGTGATGTCCCCTTTTCCTCTTTTCTACTATTTTCATTTTCTTTTACTCTCCGGGTTGGGCTGTATAATGATTGTAATTCTATCTGTCTCGCTGATAATTTGATTATCATGTGAGTGTTGTTTTGCTTGTCTTTGGGCACAGGAGGTTGCGGGTGGACACTGACCGAAGAAGAATTGCAAGGGCATCTATGGCTTGAACGCTTTGAACTATTCTGATAAAGATTTATGGATTCCCTATTATAATGTTGTTGATTCTGTTCCCAGACATGTGCACCAGGACGCTTATTATACAACCGATCCTTTATTCTTTAACATAAAAATTAACCTTCTGTGATCCTGTACCGGGGGGTTACACTCAGTTAGCATTAAGGACTCGCAGCATTGTGTAATATTGCGTAACCACTCCGTATTTTTATTGACATTGGATCTCTCCAGTTTGTTCTGTGGCCGGCCTCTGGGTTGTAGGCCCGTATTTGTATGCAACCAATTACATAAATAAAGGTTTTCAAAAATGTAAAAAAAATAAAAAAAATAAACACAAATTACTTTATAACCTATACCACTATGAACCCCACATCAAACACCTAATTCTAAACACAATTTAAATATTTAATTTTCAATTCATTCATTAATATCAATTAACAACAAATTATTAATTTATCAGAAATAAATTACTTCCCACCCTTTACACTTATAAACCCCACAACCCACATCTACAATTAATTACACAATTCCTATAATTATTTCTCAATAAAATAATCAATACCAATTAAAAACGAATTATTAATTAATGAAAAATAAATAACTCCCTTCCCTTTACCCCTATAAACCCCAAAATGTGCATCTAAAAGTAATTATACAATTACTATATTTAATTAATTATTAATTAACAACCAATTGTTAATTAATTTATAATACATTACTTTACACAAATAACTATAAAATCTCCAATAAATATATATTAATAAATACAAAATAATCCTTAATGTAATATAAATAAATTACTTCACACCCTATTCTCTTATGAACCTACAACCTGCTACGGAACCAAAAATGCTAAATTAAAAAAAAATTAATATCTACTAAAAATGTAACATATATATTACAAAATATAAACATTTGTTATACAAAAACATACATCACATACATTTAAAATATATACTTAGATAAATAACACTAATTAAACAATCGATATGTTAAATAACAATATGTTTTCAAACAATATTAAACACTTCTATATTTGTGAAATCGATATTTCTTACCTTAAATTGTTATTCTTGTCCACAGTATTCTTGCTGTCGATATTTCTCACTCACAATTTTTAGTACTCAATATTTCTGTAAGTCGACATTCAAAACTCAATATTTTATCTGCACACCCATTCCATCCTGACAAAAAAAATGTCTACGAACAGCAGGCAAGTGTTTTATTACTGTAAAACCTTTTCAAGGCTGTGACAATAATCCTACGGGAGTGGACAGGACACAGGCCCTTAGGAGAATCTAAATGAAATTGATAATTAGATTATGAGCAGTAAATCAGGGCCTCAATATAGACAGAGTTGTGTTTCTTACTGACTAACAACTTTTTATGACACACAGGTATATTGTTTACAACTTTCGGTCCCTATAATTCAGTCACATTTTTTTCTTTCATCAATTGGACTGGAAACAACTACATATCGTAAGGAATGCCTTGATTACTTACCGGTAATCTTCATTCCTCCGAGTATAGTCTTCCTCGCCACATGACTTACAAAGTGAGCTTCAGCTCCACACCAGAACTCTCCAAAGCAAAAAGTTAGCCTC
Source organism: Lissotriton vulgaris (assembly GCF_964263255.1). Lineage (NCBI taxonomy): Eukaryota > Metazoa > Chordata > Amphibia > Caudata > Salamandridae > Lissotriton > Lissotriton vulgaris. The sequence continues at coordinate 320,372,799 of NC_141699.1, read as the reverse complement.
CCATGCCTCCCATCCCTTCCCAAGACGGCCGACCCATTACCACCTGACCTCTATAAGAGGCGGGCCGGCCCAACCCATCAGCCTGAAACCACCAAGCACAAACATGAAGCCGATAGCCAGACAGGGAGGGAGGGATGGGAACTCATGTGGCGAGGAAGACTATACTCGGAGTAATGAAGATTACCGGTAAGTAATCGGGGCATTACCTCCTCGCGAGTCTTCCTCGCCACATGACTTACAAAGTGAGCACATACCAAAGCCAAGCGGCTTCATGGAAACTCACAAGAAAACGACTCACCAAGTGAGGCAGCAGACATGAAGGGGATGCCCAAGAAAGAGGGCACACCCCAACAGACCAGAACGAGTGGAAGGACCACCCCGGAGAGAGGCAACCACGAGTAGGAGTACCAACCCGGGACCGAAGACACCGGGAAGGCCGAAAAACAAAACCGGACTCCAGAGACACCAAGAGTCGCCAGGAAAACCGCCCCAACCGAAGGAAGGCAGAGAAAGGCACAGGAACGAACCACACGGAGCCAAAAAAAAAAAAACAACAGCAACCAGGGCCAGAACAGAATGAGCAGGCCCGAACAACACACCAGGGCCGCCCAACAGGCAGCACAAAGTGAGAGGGGAGCAAAAGTCCAAGAGAGGAACCGAACGAACAGAGGACAACCCAACCACAGTGACCCAACAAAAAATCAACAGCGGAAAGAGGCAACCAGTACGTCTAAGACAGCAATACCGCAAGGGCGACCACAACCTGCGAGAGAGCCGAACCAGAAAAACTGGGAAGCGGCACCAGAGCCATAAAAGGGTGCCGAAAAGAAACAGAAGGGGAACAACCCCCTCCACACAAAGGACCCCCGGAAGGGACTGCGACACAAAGGAGAGAACCCAGGCAGGCACCAGGGAAAACGAACCCAGGAAGGAGCCGGAAAAGACACCGAAGAGACCCGGAGGAAAACCAACCGGGCAAAAGCGAAAAACTGAAAACCCACAGGTCCGCCCATGGCCAGAAGGGAGAAGAAGAGGCAGAAAGTAGCCAACCGGCCAGGTACGGGAACACCCTGCACAGTGACCAAGCAACCGGCCCAGGAAGAAACACCAAAAGGGAGCGAGCCGCCGAAGAGAGCACCCAGGCGGGCAAACAGACAGCCAGTCCACAACCAGGCCCAGCCCGGCGAGACAAAGAAGAACCGACAGGCATAGGAGAGCGGCAGCAACACACCAAAGGTGTGAAGAACAGAAGGGCAGGGTGAAGACGGGCCAGAGCCATGACAAAAACACCCAGGGAGCCACCAGAGCCAACAGGACCCGGGACCCCAAAACCAGGGGAAAGAAACGAGGACACACCCACACCGGAAGCACAGGGCCCCGCCAGGAAATCCCATAGCACCGCCGGAAACAAAAACAGCCAGCAGGCAAAGGGACCCCAGGAAGCGCAAAGCCGGGAGCCCAAACGAGAAGGCCGAAGAGCCAAAACCCGGAGATCCAAAGGAAGCAGGCAGGGCCAAACGGACCCAGGAGACTCCCGAACCAGGCACAAAAGAGGCCCGACCCACAAACCACCGAAGGTGAGGCGATGAGAACATGAGCACCCAGGGTCAGAAAGGCCGCAGCCAAAAACGACCCATGCAAGGACAGCACCAAAGCGCCCAAGACAAAAAAGGGGCGAACCCCGCACACACCCCGGAGCACGAGGCAGGGGACAAACCCACCACAGGGACCAACAACCCCCAGCAAGGCAGGGGAAAAAAAAACCAGAGAAGCCAAGGAACAGCAAATTAGAAGCCAGATGGGAAAAACAACCACAGGGAAATCCACCGACCCAGCACAGACCGGGAACCCAAGCATGGCCAGAGGAAGGCACCACCAACACACGGGCAGGAGGAACCCAGCACCTCCAGGAGACAGAGCGGGAAGAGTCGGGGAAAAAAGAAACAAGGAAGGGCCAGAGGTACCGAGACCAACAGGAAGGGGAGGATCCGCAAAGGACAGACAGGGGCGAGAAAAACACCACCAGCCCACAAGACCCAAACCACGACCAGAGGAAGGCCCCACCAAGGTAGACAACCCCAACCGGAAACCCACGAACAGGACCCTGAGAGAAAGTAACAGCGAAAACGCCAAAAGCGACCCTGCAACAAAGAGGCAGGCGCCAAAACCCTAGACCGACCAGGCAGGCACCACTAAAAAGGAAGCAGAGCCACCAAAGGGCCAAAGCCCTAATGGCACCGAAAGCCCGGAAGAGAAGGATCGCAACAAAGACCCGACCCCCAGGGGGCACGGAGACAGCAGGAAGCCGACAGGAAAAAAACGCAAGAGCCGCCCGCCGAGACAGGGGGGAGTGGCAAAGCTGCGGACCCCGACAAGACAAGGAGAGCCCACCCGGAGCAGAAACAGTCAGCAAGAAAACACTGACGCAGCCCAGAGACGGACGGACAGACCCCAACAGCAGGAAGCCCACAACAGACAAGCCGTAGCCCACAGCCCCCAGAGGACGGACAACAAGGAACCAACCGGGACCGACCCCACACAAAAACAGCGGGGACAGGAGTCCACAGGACAAAAAGGACAACAGGCCCAAAGTCCGGAAGGCAATACAGCAAATCACGAAGCAGAGGCCCCACAACCCAATGCCACAGGCGCCGAATAACAAGCAATCCATAAATGCACCACATAAGGATAAACATAGAACAACGGCAGGGACAGAACCCCGGCCCGAGAACGGCGGGTACCACACAAGGCACGAGAGACACCACTGAGCCAAAGCACCATGGACCCAAGGTGAACCAAGGAACCCTGCGAAAAGGCAGAGCCAAGGGGAGACGCCAAACAGGAATCAGCGTGTCATCCCAGCGCAGGGACCAAGCAAATCCTCACAGCATAGTTCCAATATCAGGAAACGCACCGCCGAAGGGAGCACTGAGGAAACACGGAACGCGCAAAGAAAATAAGTGCCAACCACTGGCAAACTGGCAACCCCAGAGCCCCCAGGAGGCAGCCGAAGCGAACACGCCCCAAGAGCACCCGCCAAGTATGCGAACCACACACGAGGAAGAGGGCGTAAGGGGAGCCTGGCAAAGGAGCAGGTGAAATCACCATCCGAAAATCAAACACCGGGGGACATGGCACAGCACAAGCGGCACCTGAACCCAGCCCCGCGCAAAAGCAAAGCGCTGAAAAACAGATGAACAGCGCAACCAAAACCCAAAGGGACACATTACAATGACGCCAGAAGGAAGAAAGGTAGAGAGAACCCACCAGGAGCAGAGCCCGTGACTACGAGGCCGAATATAGGCCCCGTCAGTGGAAGCAGGAGACCATTGAGCCACCAGCACAAAGCCCCAACAGAAAGCGAGAAGCACCCCCCAAAGGAGCCCCCGCAGGCAGAAAAAGAAGAGCGAACAAACACCGGGAAGGCCCAATGCCGCGCCACGAACAGTGAGACAGCAGGAGCAGCAAACAACCAACTAGAGGAAGAGCAGCCACCACAACCGCCAGGACACAGCGCCACATCCAGGCAAATAACCAGGGAACCAACGCAACCAAAGGAGGAAGCAGAGGACCCACCCTGACAGAGCACCCACAAAGCGGAGCACTAGCCACAGGAAGATGCAAGGCGGTCACCCAACCAGGACCCCAGGAGAAGTGCCACATCCAACAAAGGAAACCGCAAGGCACACACACACCACACGTAGCAACGGAGCTCAGAAAAAATAAAACTACTTATATGGAACGCATCACAAATAAGCATGACATCCTTGCGCAGGGGCCATGCTAATACTCTATGCATCGTCCCAACATTAGCATAAGTACTGCCGAAGCGAGCACAGCAGAGCGCAAACCAGGATGAGGCCCCAGGACCAACCCTCGGCAACTCCAGGAGACACCGACAAAAAAACGAGAGACAGGAACCCCAACCCGCTGGACACAGGGAACGAAGTGGCGAGCCAGACACCACATGGGGGCCGGGAAGGAAGACACACACCAGACACAGAAGAGAACCAGCAAAGCAGCGCAGCCGCACATAACCACGGAGGAGGCCACGCCCCACGGAGGCAGAGCCAGAAAACGCGAGGACAAGCGGCACCCCGCCCCCTAGAAGCCCGGACTCCAGCATGGGAAACGGGAAGAAGCGAGCCGCACCGGCCGGGCAACCGCCCAGACACAAGAGCAGCACTGAAGCCGTCCGCCAGCCCCAACGGAGCGAGAGCGCAGAGGAGCAAACACAAAACGGTGAGTGCACCAGGGGCCCGCAAGTGCAACGGGGGCGCAGCCGTGAAATGCTGGAAAAAACCGCTGGGCAACCAACCCCGTCAACAGCCTACAGGGGCCAAGAGGAAACAACGGGGAGCCGCATAAAATAGAAGTAGAATCCTACAGTGGCGGAGGACAGTGCGCGGAGCAGCCTGAACACCAGGCTTGATCCCAAGGCAGAGTGGGCAGCAGGAATGCCAGAGGGACAGACAGCTCCGTAGGACAGCAGCCGCAGCCAACAAAAATGTGACAAGGCATGCCCGTCCAAAACATGAATCACCTGGAACGCAACACAAATGTGCGCAAAATCCAGAATATGTGCCGCCGAAGTGAGCACAAAACATTAAAAAAAACTGCAAGGGAACACAGACATGTAAGACTGAGCTCCGGCCAGTCTGAAACCCAGACCAAAGCAGTACCGTAACAGTGAGCCAGAACATGGCCACAAACGGAGACAAAGCGAGGCGCGTGATAAATGGGAGCAGAACAACAGAGCCCCAGACCACACCACCCGCCCCCCCCTACTGACCCTTGGCCCGCTAAGGCAGAGCCTAACCAGCCCCAAAGAGACCGGGGGAAGGAAGGGGATAAGTCCAAAAGCCCCAGAGTCCGCTAGCGCAGGACCACCAACCAAGGACCCATGCTCCCGCAACAGCAGGAACCACTTACCTGAAGACGCATCTGGAGAGTAATGACGCGCAGAACAAAAAAAACAGGCTGATGGGTTGGGCCGGCCCGCCTCTTATAGAGGTCAGGTGGTAATGGGTCGGCCATCTTGGGAAGGGATGGGAGGCATGGGAGGCTAACTTTTTGCTTTGGAGGGTTCTGGTGTGGAGCTGAAGCTCACTTTGTAAGTCATGTGGCGAGGAAGACTAGCGAGGAGGTAATGCTATTTCCCACCATAATAGATGACTTCCGGATTTGGCTAAATGAACCATCATATTATCTTATCTTTGATGGTTGGTTCTGATATATTGTTTTCTATCATAACATTTCTCTTCAATGAGGAGATATACACATGGGTTCACTTTATTTGGAATAAAAGACGTTCTATGGAAGAAGATGGGACTCTTTTCACTTGTTTTTTTCTCTTTCACCTTCTTTACTGGAAACTGGCTATGAGTCACATTGAGGTTTTCTTAATTTGAGTTACATTTAGATTACTTTATCTTGGTCTAACTGGTTTCACATGAATAGATCTTGCTTGTCCCTGTTCTTTATTCTTGCCTTTTCAATAGACTTTCCTATTATGATGCTGTGAAACTTTCTAACTTTCAGCAGAGTTATATATTGTGCTAATTAGAATGTCGATGTAATAATGTCACAGCCTTACAAAAGTGACGAAACACGTGTAGGCTGTTGAAGAAAAGAGATTTTGTCAGAGTGGAATGTACAGAAGAATACAAGATTGCTGCATCTGTTAATAAAGTGTACTTCCATTTAAACTCAATGCTTACTGTATGATTTTATACCAATATGTGACACTATATGAGTGCTTTTATTTTCATTTTTTATAAACTTTGTATACAGTTGGGGTCCTTTGACCCAATGTGTAAACAACACCTGGGGTAGTAGGGTGTTGATAACCATATAGCACCACCTTCTTGGTTATTTCTATTGTTCTACTGTACCCACAAAAAATAAGTGTTTTAATTGAGTTGCGAAAACTAAACCACTACTACCCTTTTTCATTGATTACTATCATAAAAGGTGTTCCCTCATTTGCATGGGATCATGGCCCCATGCAAATGAGGGAATCTCTTTGTATTTGCACCTGCAACTTTAACATGCATGTGGGGGCAGAAGCAAACAGGCCCTATGTTGGACCCGGGCCTTTATGGCTGGTTCACCCCTGAACTTTTTGCTTTTGATGGCGACCTGGAGTTCATGATTTCTGGCTTGGCGCACTATTTCCCTGGGTCCCAGAGTGAAAGTGTGTGCGTGTAGTATGGCTGGCCTGCCCTCCCATAGGAATGCATGGGGAATGTCTGTGTCCCTAGTAGTTCCTGATGCGTGGGGAGTGCAGGCTCGAATTTAGTATGTGTAAACTCGTGAGAGTGAATGCTGCAAGATGGTGTATGCGGCATGTATGTGTCTAGAAGGGAAGTGCTACTTCTGGACATTGAGATATGTGTGCAGTGAGGGTGCTGGAGCGTGATTGGCTGGAGCTGGCTGGCATGCCAGGCTCCAGGAAGTCTGGATGGGTCTGCCCGGTGGTGAGTGGGAGATTAGCATGAGTGATGTGTAGGAGGAGTGTACCTGTGTCCTGGATGGGCTGGGTTTTCCCCACACAATGCTGGCTCCGCCCCCCTGTGGTGTGTCTAACGACCCTAGCCTCCCCAGTGAATGAAAAGGGTGGTTGGGCCATCAAGAGTGCTCCAGAACCAGCTGCGACTGGTTTCTCCCCCACCCTGCACCTACAGACAAAGGATTTCAGTGTATAAAAATGGGGCTGTGTCCCCACTGAAATTGTTCTCTTCTAGGATCTTGAGGGGGCTGCTGCTGCTGCTGGGGCCAGGAGGAACCGCCACTTGGGCTGCCTCCCTGCCTGGAGGGCCAGTGAGCTGGCCCCTGGCCCAACCTTGCCCCCTGCCTACCTAAGAACCGGGCTGAAGGACTTTGCCTGGACTTTGCTGGAACTCTGCCCTGCGGAGGGAACCTGGGAGCGCTGTGCTTGTGCTCCCAGCGCCTGGGAGCACGTTGGACTTTCCCTGCAGCGCCTGTAAGCGCTTTATTTGCCTTTAGCGCTTGAGAGCGCTTTATTGTCGGTTCTAGCGCTGGGGAGCGCTGTTGTGGACAGCCGGTGCCCACCCGGCATTTGGCCGTCTATTTTTGCCGATTTTCGAAGCCCCTGGCGAGTGCCCACCTCGCCAGGGACCTTGCCGATATTTTTATAGTTGAACTCGAGGGAGCCCACTCCTCGGTCAAGTCTCCCCCAGCCTACGAGTGCCTGAGACGGGCCGCCGCGCTGCCCGCGATGACCCGGAAGTCCCGCCTCCTGACCCCCAGGGCCGCGCTGCCATTGGCGGCCCCAGAGGAAGTCAGGCGGATTGCAGCGGTACGGCGCCAGGCCAAGGAAGCAGGAAGCAGCGGGAGCCGACCCCGTGCTCCTGCGTGTGACCGTCAGCTTGGGAAGGAGAACCCAGGAGGAGAGGAGCCCCGCCCGCGGCACCAGCGCGACCGAGGCCAGCCCCCACCACACTCGAGGAAGAGCAGCGGAGTCCCCAGAGCAGCCCGGTGAGTGTGAAGGGCTGGGGGAGCTCCATGAGCGCGGGAGGTCTGGAGGCACAGAATCCAGGCCAGAGTGGCCCCGGATGGCAGCGGGCCGCTCCAACGGTGTGTAGAGCCTGAGAAGGCTCCCGGGGGCAATTCTTAATTCTGAGTCCCCCGAGCGGGACTCCAACGAGTGGGCCATTCTTGTGTGGAGCCCTGAGAGGGCTCTGGGGGCATTTCCGTTTTCGAGTCTCCCGAGGAGAGACTCCAACGAACGCCCGCAGTGGGTAATTTAGAGCCCATGAGGGGCTCAGGCGCCACAGTTATCGTTGAAAGCCACGAGTGGCTCAGGCGCCCCATTTTTGCCTTCAAACCCTGCGAGGCTCCGGGGCCCGTTGTTATGTTTAGAGCCCAGAGAGGTTCTTGAGGGCCCAGTCAGTTGACCTGAGCCCACGAGGCTCCAACGTTGGCATCCGTGTTACTTACAACTGTCCAGCACTTAGTGGACAGTTGCTACGTTTAGGCTGGGTGTACTTTTGGCTTATTTCAGCCTGCCCTGACATTGGGACACAGGGACTGCCACAGGTTGTGGCTAATGTGGATTTTGCGCAATTGCTTGTGCTTGCACCTCTGAATGTGTTCTGAAGCATCATGTGTTTTTCCTTGCATACACCGCTGAATGTAGGTTCTGCATCATGTGTTTTCTTGGCATGCACCTCTGAATGTGTTTTGATACATCATGTGTTTCCTTCCCTACACCGCTGAATGTTAATGCATCATGTGTAATGGTCCTATGCTTATACCCCTAGATGTTGGTGATTCCTAGGTGGTTGCTTTTCTCCTAGTACAGGTGTTGCTAGTGAGGTCTTTTGTTCCCTGCGCAATAGTTTCCTAAGGTGGTTAGGGTTGCATAGGAGGTTCTTATGCTTTACCAGTAATTACTGGTTGTGTGCTAATTTGTGCTACATGTTCTATTTGGTTCTAAAAGTATTCTATGTGCTAATTACTATTCCTAAAAAGTGATGATTCCTGACAGTGGTCCAGGTGGCCCTGTCTTGTAAATATCCCCCCTGTAAATTCTGCCCATGCCTGTTGGCACAGTGTAACAATATGTGTGTTTTATCTAATGTGTTTTTGATATAATACAAAGGCTATTTTTATATAACCTTGTGTGGAGTTTCCTTTGTGGTGGGCCTTGGGTGTTGTTGCTGGGTGCGCGCACAAACACTTAATCTACATAGCCTCCAAGTTTAGCCTTGCTGCTCGCGCCACGTTACCTAGAGGGCGAGTAGGGGTTATCTTGGTGTGTGACTCCCTTGCCCTGACTTTAGAAATGGTGATCCCTGACTGACCTCGACGCGAGTCTTGGCCGGCCAGGGTCCCATTTCTAACATTGGTGGCAGCGGTGGGATCCAGATTTGTGTTTGCGTTGTACTGCAGTGGCAACAGGCCACACTACAAAGCTCTGCATTTTAGATAATTACATGTTGGGGATTATTGTCCTTTGAAGTTCTAGGATTTCTTTTTCCAAAGAGTGTCCAGTACATTTGTCCCCTGCCCTGCTCCCAGAGTTTGGTACCTGTGTCACGTGTGGTCAGGTTGAGAAATCAGGGGTGGTAAAAACTGCCTTACCGGTCCGAGGGGGGGGGGGGGTGTGCGTGGATGAATGGTGTGTTGCCTGGACAGATTAGTGTGAGTTCTCTTTAGTAGGGAGCTTGCTGATATACTTTGAACCGTGTGCTCTTGCTTCAGCTCTGACAGTTAAGTCCCCTGTGTTGCACGTGTCTGTGAGCATCCTGTCAAGATGGAATCTCCTTTTAACCTCTGTGGTCTGTTTAAGTACAGTATGCATGAGTTGGTGCATTTTTGTGAGGAGAGAGACATCCCAGTGAATGAGTCAGACACCCAGTCCAAGCTTAGGGATAACCTGATCCTATGGCAGAAGAATGACTGGGAACGTGAGCACAGTGAAAGAGATAGGGCCCGGGCCGCACGCCATGAGGGTGGTGGGTCTGAGGGGAGCCCTGAAGAGTCTGAAGAGGAGGATGAGGATGACAGTGAATGGGCATCAGCAGATGGTGAGGACCCCCTAGATAGGGAGTCCCTTGCTGGTTCCAGTGTCAGATGTAGCACCCCATCCCTTTCCCTGTCCCCAGAGGAGTGGGTGGATAGGAGAGAAGAGAGGGAGCACCAGTTGGCCATGGAGAAACTCAGGTTAGAGCATGCCAGAGAGATGGCGCAGCTGGGTGTGAATGAGCGGACTGCAGAGGCTGAGAGGGCCTTGGCCAGGGAGAAGATAGCCCTAGAGGGTAGGTTATCCCCTGACCGCAGTCATAGTTTTCTGGATTCCCCAGGGAGGGTTGGATCCAGTGGTGGCAGCAAGAGAGAGTTTGGTGCGGGAAGTGCCATGCCCCGTTTCCAAAGAGTGGTACCTTGTTCCCGAGAGGACACATACAAGTTGAAGTTCAGGAGCAGTAGGAGACTGCCTCACCAGGATTGGGCGGATTATGTGGATGATTGTCATGATGCCCTGCTTGATTGGTTAGAGGTTCATGGGGAACCTGATTTTGATGGACTACTCAACCTTGTTATCAGAGAGCAGTTGCTCAATTGTTTTGTGCCAGAGTTGCGCAAACACCTGTCGAGAGGTGACTACGTGTGTCCTTGGGACATTGCAAAGGAAGCAGACCGCTGGGAAGGTGCCAGTGGTTCTGACACGTCATGGGTGAGTGAACCCGAGAGTAGTGGGTTAGGTATCTTCCAGACCAGTGTGGTGGAAGAGGCTCAGAGTAGCCCAGCTAGGTCCCAGTGTAGCGAGAGGGGTGAAGGGGCTCACGTCTTGTCTCCGTGGAGTAAGAGTGAGTGGGAGACTGAGTGTTCCCAGGTGCCCGAAACCCAATCTCAGAACCTGGATGGTTTCTTGAGGGAACACCAGGTTAGGGACCTAGGCTGTCCTGTTAGACCCCTTGAGGGGGATCCCCTAGTGTCTAGAGAACCTGGAGTATCTTTAAATAGTGTTCCAGTGGTTCTAGTGTCCGGCAGTGCCACTCCAGTTGGGGGGGCACGGAAGTCCGAAGTGAGGAGTGATTGGGGGAGTTCCCCAGTGGGAGAACCAGTGGGTCAGGGACTACCCAGTTGGGCGAAGTTCCCGGTTAGTGACCATGGTGACACCATTTCTGTTCTGGGGGATCTTCCCGCACTGTCAGGTGGACAGGGGACGGGAGATCTGCGCCAGACAGACAGTCACACAGCACATGAGTCATGTGTTAGCCTCAGGGGGATGGTGAGTGAGTCCCCAGAAGTCCTGGAGTGCCAGGCAATTATCCTACCTAGGGGTTTAGACCGAAGGTTGGGAGGCCAGGTTCAGGATCGGCCTGACCTGAAGGGTGGGACTTCTGTAACCAGAGTCCTAGCCAGTGCTTCTTCCAGGGGTACCTCTCCAGTTGGGAGGGTGCAGAACTCTGGAAGGGGGTGCAGAGGGTGGGAGAGCCCGCCTCTGACCCCGGCGCAACCCGAGGGGTTAAACCCTGGGTTGGAATGGCGTTCTAGGTGTACCCCTCGCAGGAGGTGGAGGAACCCTAGACGAAGAGGTAGGGGGAGGAGAGCCTTCCCTGAGACTCCTGGTCCGCCTGAGGTTGTAGACCCTAGGCTGGAGAACCAGTGGCAGTCTGGCCCTGTCTTGCAGACAGGAAGAGTGGAGAGTGGCTACTATGTGCCAGGGGTTACTACCCCCCACTTTGTGAGTAGGCAGGAACCAGTGGCACCTGGGTGGCCTAGGGCCTGGTCCTGGCCGCGGACAGCTAGGGAGTACCCGTGGGGTAGCCCAGTTGTTCCAGATGGTGGTTTTAGAAGGAATCCCAGGGGTTCACAGTGGTGTGGAACAGGACGGTGTCCCGGCAGTGGCGGGCCCGTGTCCGTGTTCTTTCGCCCAAAGCAGGGAAGCCCATCACGGTGGTGATCGGTCTACCCTGCGTTTTGGCTGGAAGGGGGTTGAGTTGGACCCGGGCCTTTATGGCTGGTTCACCCCTGAACTTTTTGCTTTTGATGGCGACCTGGCGTTCATGATTTCTGGCTTGGCGCACTTTTTCCCTGGGTCCCAGAGTGAAAGTGTGTGCGTGTAGTATGGCTGGCCTGCCCTCCCATAGGAATGCATGGGGAATGTCTGTGTCCCTAGTAGTTCCTGATGCGTGGGGAGTGCAGGCTCGAATTTAGTATGTGTAAACTCGTGAGAGTGAATGCTGCAAGATGGTGTATGCGGCATGTATGTGTCTAGAAGGGAAGTGCTACTTCTGGACATTGAGATATGTGTGCAGTGAGGGTGCTGGAGCGTGATTGGCTGGAGCTGACTGGCATGCCAGGCTCCAGGAAGTCTGGATGGGTCTGCCCAGTGGTGAGTGGGAGATTAGCATGAGTGATGTGTGGGAGGAGTGTACCTGTGTCCTGGATGGGCTGGGTTTTCCCCACACAATGCTGGCTCCGCCCCCCTGTGGTGTGTCTAACGACCCTAGCCTCCCCAGTGAATGAAATGGGTGGTTGGGCCATCAAGAGTGCTCCAGAACCAGCTGCGACTGGTTTCTCCCCCACCCTGCACCTACAGACAAAGGATTTCAGTGTATAAAAATGGGGCTGTGTCCCCACTGAAATTGTTCTCTTCTAGGATCTTGAGGGGGCTGCTGCTGGGGCCAGGAGGAACCGCCACTTGGGCTGCCTCCCTGCCTGGAGGGCCAGTGAGCTGGCCCCTTGCCCAGCCTTGCCCCCTGCCTACCTAAGGACCGGGCTGAAGGACTTTGCCTGGACTTTGCTGGAACTCTGCCCTGCGGAGGGAACCTGGGAGCGCTGTGCTTGTGCTCCCAGCGCCTGGGAGCACGTTGGACTTTCCCTGCAGCGCCTGTAAGCGCTTTATTTGCCTTTAGCGCTTGAGAGCGCTTTATTGTCGGTTCTAGCGCTGGGGAGCGCTGTTGTGGACAGCCGGTGCCCACCCGGCATTTGGCCGTCTATTTTTGCCGATTTTCGAAGCCCCTGGCGAGTGCCCACCTCGCCAGGGACCTTGCCGATATTTTTATAGTTGAACTCGAGGGAGCCCACTCCTCGGTCAAGTCTCCCCCAGCCTACGAGTGCCTGAGACGGGCCGCCGCGCTGCCCGCGATGACCCGGAAGTCCCGCCTCCTGACCCCCAGGGCCGCGCTGCCATTGGCGGCCCCAGAGGAAGTCAGGCGGATTGCAGCGGTACGGCGCCAGGCCAAGGAAGCAGGAAGCAGCGGGAGCCGACCCCGTGCTCCTGCGTGTGACCGTCAGCTTGGGAAGGAGAACCCAGGAGGAGAGGAGCCCCGCCCGCGGCACCAGCGCGACCGAGGCCAGCCCCCACCACACTCGAGGAAGAGCAGCGGAGTCCCCAGAGCAGCCCGGTGAGTGTGAAGGGCTGGGGGAGCTCCATGAGCGCGGGAGGTCTGGAGGCACAGAATCCAGGCCAGAGCGGCCCCGGATGGCAGCGGGCCGCTCCAACGGTGTGTAGAGCCTGAGAAGGCTCCCGGGGGCAATTCTTAATTCTGAGTCCCCCGAGCGGGACTCCAACGAGTGGGCCATTCTTGTGTGGAGCCCTGAGAGGGCTCTGGGGGCATTTCCGTTTTCGAGTCTCCCGAGGAGAGACTCCAACGAACGCCCGCAGTGGGTAATTTAGAGCCCATGAGGGGCTCAGGCGCCACAGTTATCGTTGAAAGCCACGAGTGGCTCAGGCGCCCCATTTTTGCCTTCAAACCCTGCGAGGCTCCGGGGCCCGTTGTTATGTTTAGAGCCCAGAGAGGTTCTTGAGGGCCCAGTCAGTTGACCTGAGCCCACGAGGCTCCAACGTTGGCATCCGTGTTACTTACAACTGTCCAGCACTTAGTGGACAGTTGCTACGTTTAGGCTGGGTGTACTTTTGGCTTATTTCAGCCTGCCCTGACATTGGGACACAGGGACTGCCACAGGTTGTGGCTAATGTGGATTTTGCGCAATTGCTTGTGCTTGCACCTCTGAATGTGTTCTGAAGCATCATGTGTTTTTCCTTGCATACACCGCTGAATGTAGGTTCTGCATCATGTGTTTTCTTGGCATGCACCTCTGAATGTGTTTTGATACATCATGTGTTTCCTTCCCTACACCGCTGAATGTTAATGCATCATGTGTAATGGTCCTATGCTTATACCCCTAGATGTTGGTGATTCCTAGGTGGTTGCTTTTCTCCTAGTACAGGTGTTGCTAGTGAGGTCTTTTGTTCCCTGCGCAATAGTTTCCTAAGGTGGTTAGGGTTGCATAGGAGGTTCTTATGCTTTACCAGTAATTACTGGTTGTGTGCTAATTTGTGCTACATGTTCTATTTGGTTCTAAAAGTATTCTATGTGCTAATTACTATTCCTAAAAAGTGATGATTCCTGACAGTGGTCCAGGTGGCCCTGTCTTGTAAATATCCCCCCTGTAAATTCTGCCCATGCCTGTTGGCACAGTGTAACAATATGTGTGTTTTATCTAATGTGTTTTTGATATAATACAAAGGCTATTTTTATATAACCTTGTGTGGAGTTTCCTTTGTGGTGGGCCTTGGGTGTTGTTGCTGGGTGCGCGCACAAACACTTAATCTACATAGCCTCCAAGTTTAGCCTTGCTGCTCGCGCCACGTTACCTAGAGGGCGAGTAGGGGTTATCTTGGTGTGTGACTCCCTTGCCCTGACTTTAGAAATGGTGATCCCTGACTGACCTCGACGCGAGTCTTGGCCGGCCAGGGTCCCATTTCTAACATTGGTGGCAGCGGTGGGATCCAGATTTGTGTTTGCGTTGTACTGCAGTGGCAACAGGCCACACTACAAAGCTCTGCATTTTAGATAATTACATGTTGGGGATTATTGTCCTTTGAAGTTCTAGGATTTCTTTTTCCAAAGAGTGTCCAGTACATTTGTCCCCTGCCCTGCTCCCAGAGTTTGGTACCTGTGTCACGTGTGGTCAGGTTGAGAAATCAGGGGTGGTAAAAACTGCCTTACCGGTCCGAGGGGGGGGGGGGGTGTGCGTGGATGAATGGTGTGTTGCCTGGACAGATTAGTGTGAGTTCTCTTTAGTAGGGAGCTTGCTGATATACTTTGAACCGTGTGCTCTTGCTTCAGCTCTGACAGTTAAGTCCCCTGTGTTGCACGTGTCTGTGAGCATCCTGTCAAGATGGAATCTCCTTTTAACCTCTGTGGTCTGTTTAAGTACAGTATGCATGAGTTGGTGCATTTTTGTGAGGAGAGAGACATCCCAGTGAATGAGTCAGACACCCAGTCCAAGCTTAGGGATAACCTGATCCTATGGCAGAAGAATGACTGGGAACGTGAGCACAGTGAAAGAGATAGGGCCCGGGCCGCACGCCATGAGGGTGGTGGGTCTGAGGGGAGCCCTGAAGAGTCTGAAGAGGAGGATGAGGATGACAGTGAATGGGCATCAGCAGATGGTGAGGACCCCCTAGATAGGGAGTCCCTTGCTGGTTCCAGTGTCAGATGTAGCACCCCATCCCTTTCCCTGTCCCCAGAGGAGTGGGTGGATAGGAGAGAAGAGAGGGAGCACCAGTTGGCCATGGAGAAACTCAGGTTAGAGCATGCCAGAGAGATGGCGCAGCTGGGTGTGAATGAGCGGACTGCAGAGGCTGAGAGGGCCTTGGCCAGGGAGAAGATAGCCCTAGAGGGTAGGTTATCCCCTGACCGCAGTCATAGTTTTCTGGATTCCCCAGGGAGGGTTGGATCCAGTGGTGGCAGCAAGAGAGAGTTTGGTGCGGGAAGTGCCATGCCCCGTTTCCAAAGAGTGGTACCTTGTTCCCGAGAGGACACATACAAGTTGAAGTTCAGGAGCAGTAGGAGACTGCCTCACCAGGATTGGGCGGATTATGTGGATGATTGTCATGATGCCCTGCTTGATTGGTTAGAGGTTCATGGGGAACCTGATTTTGATGGACTACTCAACCTTGTTATCAGAGAGCAGTTGCTCAATTGTTTTGTGCCAGAGTTGCGCAAACACCTGTCGAGAGGTGACTACGTGTGTCCTTGGGACATTGCAAAGGAAGCAGACCGCTGGGAAGGTGCCAGTGGTTCTGACACGTCATGGGTGAGTGAACCCGAGAGTAGTGGGTTAGGTATCTTCCAGACCAGTGTGGTGGAAGAGGCTCAGAGTAGCCCAGCTAGGTCCCAGTGTAGCGAGAGGGGTGAAGGGGCTCACGTCTTGTCTCCGTGGAGTAAGAGTGAGTGGGAGACTGAGTGTTCCCAGGTGCCCGAAACCCAATCTCAGAACCTGGATGGTTTCTTGAGGGAACACCAGGTTAGGGACCTAGGCTGTCCTGTTAGACCCCTTGAGGGGGATCCCCTAGTGTCTAGAGAACCTGGAGTATCTTTAAATAGTGTTCCAGTGGTTCTAGTGTCCGGCAGTGCCACTCCAGTTGGGGGGCACGGAAGTCCGAAGTGAGGAGTGATTGGGGGAGTTCCCCAGTGGGAGAACCAGTGGGTCAGGGACTACCCAGTTGGGCGAAGTTCCCGGTTAGTGACCATGGTGACACCATTTCTGTTCTGGGGGATCTTCCCGCACTGTCAGGTGGACAGGGGACGGGAGATCTGCGCCAGACAGACAGTCACACAGCACATGAGTCATGTGTTAGCCTCAGGGGGATGGTGAGTGAGTCCCCAGAAGTCCTGGAGTGCCAGGCAATTATCCTACCTAGGGGTTTAGACCGAAGGTTGGGAGGCCAGGTTCAGGATCGGCCTGACCTGAAGGGTGGGACTTCTGTAACCAGAGTCCTAGCCAGTGCTTCTTCCAGGGGTACCTCTCCAGTTGGGAGGGTGCAGAACTCTGGAAGGGGGTGCAGAGGGTGGGAGAGCCCGCCTCTGACCCCGGCGCAACCCGAGGGGTTAAACCCTGGGTTGGAATGGCGTTCTAGGTGTACCCCTCGCAGGAGGTGGAGGAACCCTAGACGAAGAGGTAGGGGGAGGAGAGCCTTCCCTGAGACTCCTGGTCCGCCTGAGGTTGTAGACCCTAGGCTGGAGAACCAGTGGCAGTCTGGCCCTGTCTTGCAGACAGGAAGAGTGGAGAGTGGCTACTATGTGCCAGGGGTTACTACCCCCCACTTTGTGAGTAGGCAGGAACCAGTGGCACCTGGGTGGCCTAGGGCCTGGTCCTGGCCGCGGACAGCTAGGGAGTACCCGTGGGGTAGCCCAGTTGTTCCAGATGGTGGTTTTAGAAGGAATCCCAGGGGTTCACAGTGGTGTGGAACAGGACGGTGTCCCGGCAGTGGCGGGCCCGTGTCTGTGTTCTTTCGCCCAAAGCAGGGAAGCCCATCACGGTGGTGATCGGTCTACCCTGCGTTTTGGCTGGAAGGGGGTTGAGTTGGACCCGGGCCTTTATGGCTGGTTCACCCCTGAACTTTTTGCTTTTGATGGCGACCTGGCGTTCATGATTTCTGGCTTGGCGCACTTTTTCCCTGGGTCCCAGAGTGAAAGTGTGTGCGTGTAGTATGGCTGGCCTGCCCTCCCATAGGAATGCATGGGGAATGTCTGTGTCCCTAGTAGTTCCTGATGCGTGGGGAGTGCAGGCTCGAATTTAGTATGTGTAAACTCGTGAGAGTGAATGCTGCAAGATGGTGTATGCGGCATGTATGTGTCTAGAAGGGAAGTGCTACTTCTGGACATTGAGATATGTGTGCAGTGAGGGTGCTGGAGCGTGATTGGCTGGAGCTGACTGGCATGCCAGGCTCCAGGAAGTCTGGATGGGTCTGCCCAGTGGTGAGTGGGAGATTAGCATGAGTGATGTGTGGGAGGAGTGTACCTGTGTCCTGGATGGGCTGGGTTTTCCCCACACAATGCTGGCTCCGCCCCCCTGTGGTGTGTCTAACGACCCTAGCCTCCCCAGTGAATGAAATGGGTGGTTGGGCCATCAAGAGTGCTCCAGAACCAGCTGCGACTGGTTTCTCCCCCACCCTGCACCTACAGACAAAGGATTTCAGTGTATAAAAATGGGGCTGTGTCCCCACTGAAATTGTTCTCTTCTAGGATCTTGAGGGGGCTGCTGCTGGGGCCAGGAGGAACCGCCACTTGGGCTGCCTCCCTGCCTGGAGGGCCAGTGAGCTGGCCCCTTGCCCAGCCTTGCCCCCTGCCTACCTAAGGACCGGGCTGAAGGACTTTGCCTGGACTTTGCTGGAACTCTGCCCTGCGGAGGGAACCTGGGAGCGCTGTGCTTGTGCTCCCAGCGCCTGGGAGCACGTTGGACTTTCCCTGGAGCGCCTGGAAGCGCTTTATTTGCCTTTAGCGCTTGAGAGCGCTTTATTGTCGGTTCTAGCGCTGGGGAGCGCTGTTGTGCACAGCCGGTGCCCACCCGGCATTTGGCCGTCTATTTTTGCCGATTTTCGAAGCCCCTGGCGAGTGCCCACCTCGCCAGGGACCTTGCCGATATTTTTATAGTTGAACTCGAGGGAGCCCACTCCTCGGTCAAATCTCCCCCAGCCTACGAGTGCCTGAGACGGGCCGCCGCGCTGCCCGCGACGACCCGGAAGTCCCGCCTCCTGACCCCCAGGGCCGCGCTGCCATTGGCAGCCCCAGAGGAAGTCAGGCGGATTGCAGTGGGACGGCGCCAGGCCAAGGAAGCAGGAAGCAGCGGGAGCCGACCCCGTGCTCCTGCGTGTGACCGTCAGCTTGAGAAGGAGAGCCCAGGAGGAGAGGAGCCCCGCCCGCGGCACCAGCGCGACCGAGGCCAGCCCCCACCACACTCGAGGAAGAGCAGCGGAGTCCCCAGAGCAGCCCGGTGAGTGTGAAGGGCTGGGGGAGCTCCATGAGCGCGGGAGGGCTGGAGGCACAGAATCCAGGTCAGAGCGGCCCCGGATGGCAGCGGGCCGCTCCAACGGTGTGTAGAGCCTGAGAAGGCTCCCGGGGGCAATTCTTGATTCTGAGTCCCCCGAGCGGGACTCCAACGAGTGGGCCATTCTTGTGTGGAGCCCTGAGAGGGCTCTGGGGGCATTTCCGTTTCCGAGTCTCCCGAGGAGAGACTCCAACGAACGCCGCAGTGGGTAATTTAGAGCCCATGAGGGGCTCAGGCGCCACAGTTATCGTTGAAAGCCACGAGTGGCTCAGGCGCCCCATTTTTGCCTTCAAATCCTGCGAAGCTCCGGGGCCCGTTGTTATGTTTAGAGCCCAGAGAGGTTCTTGAGGGCCCAGTCAGTTGCCCTGAGCCCACGAGGCTCCAACGTTGGCATCCGTGTTACTTACAACTGTCCAGCACTTAGTGGACAGTTGAAACGTTTAGGCTGGGTGTACTTTTGGCTTATTTCAGCCTGCCCTGACATTGGGACACAGGGACTGCCACAGGTTGTGGCTAATGTGGATTTTGCGCAATTGCTTGTGCTTTCACCTCTGAATGTGTTCTGAAGCATCATGTGTTTTTCCTTGCATACACCGCTGAATGTAGGTTCTGCATCATGTGTTTTCTTGGCATGCACCTCTGAATGTGTTTTGATACATCATGTGTTTCCTTCCCTACACCGCTGAATGTTAATGCATCATGTGTAATGGTCCTATGCTTATACCCCTAGATGTTGGTGATTCCTAGGTGGTTGCTTTTCTCCTAGTACAGGTGTTGCTAGTGAGGTCTTTTGTTCCCTGCGCAATAGTTTCCTAAGGTGGTTAGGGTTGCGTAGGAGGTTCTTATGCTTTACCAGTAATTACTGGTTGTGTGCTAATTTGTGCTACATGTTCTATTTGGTTCTAAAAGTATTCTATGTGCTAATTACTATTCCTAAAAAGTGATGATTCCTGACAGTGGTCCAGGTGGCCCTGTCTTGTAAATATCCCCCCTGTAAATTCTGCCCGTGCCTGTTGGCACAGTGTAACAATATGTGTGTTTTATCTAATGTGTTTTTGATATAATACAAAGGCTATTTTTATATAACCTTGTGTGGAGTTTCCTTTGTGGTGGGCCTTGGGTGTTGTTGCTGGGTGCGCGCGCAAACACTTAACCTACATAGCCTCCAAGTTTAGCCTTGCTGCTCGCGCCACGTTACCTAAAGGGCGAGTAGGGGTTATCTTGGTGTGTGACTCCCTTGCCCTGACTTTAGAAATGGTGATCCCTGACTGACCTCGACGCGATTCTTGGCCGGCCAGGGTCCCGTTTCTAACACCCTAGATGGCACATTTACTGTGCCACACAAATAGGTGGTGCACATTAAGTGCCCCTTCTAAAGGCAGCCCTATCAAGGGGGGAACGAGGGTCCCATGGACCCCACAAACATGCCTCCGCTGGCTAGGCATGTACCCACCTGAAGTGGGATCTCTCTCCCTTCTCTAAATTGTAGACAGGTGCCTAGTTTGTGACTGCCCTAATTGAAGTGCATTCATTGTAATGAGGTGCACTGTTCATGTTTGTGCCCAGTGCACCTGTTTAAAGGTGTGCTGTGCTGCAATACAGAATACTGCCACTGGTGGGCTGACAGTGAAACATAACACATTTTTCAGTCTCGACAATTCAGCTCCCAGTTCCCTCATTAGAGAACAGTTAGCTAACAAGTAGTAAACAGGCTGCAAAACTAAGCAAACTGTGGTATCTTACTCTCTGCTTGTGGTAGACAAAGCTTTATGTGGGATGTGTACTATCATGCCCTTCAAACACAAATAGTATTCCGTAAATAAAAGATACCATAAGTTTGTAATGCATCATATTGCCTTGTATTGTATTGTAACAATTGCATGTCGAGCACTACCCCTTTATGGGACTCTAAATCACTTAACCACGTGGACTACAAGCTGCCAATGCTTAGTTTGAGCCAGTGGTTTCCGGTGCTCAGTACCGGCCCTCAATCATGAACATCGAGCTTATAGCGCAAACTCGACCAATAGGTATTGGAGCACAGAAACATTAACATTTGGTAGGCGTTGGGAGTTCTGTTTTAGACAGTGCTTATAAGTGAAATGGGATCGTGCAAGCAGCCTCCTGATGAGAGCCCCGGCACTTTCTTACAAAGCTGCTCTGTGCTGGGTGCGTTGTTTTCCTTTTGGCCAGTAGCGAAGCACAAGATTATCTTGGTTTGTTATTTGTGTGTTTATTTCAAAAGTAGGAACAGTGCTTACAGCTGAGCAAATACACCCAATGAAGTAGAAAGGAGTTGAAAGAGCAGTCGATGCTGGCAATTTGAGCAGAAAGTGCACAAACTTTAAAAGGCCCAGATTCAACAGCATCCTGCTAGGTCAATGAGAGCTGATATTTTGAGCAGGGGTTCATGCCCACGTGCTTCTCAAGTTCCTGAAAGGTAGACAAGTACCAGTCTTGTGAAGCCTAGTTTGGCTGTGATTGAGAACCTAGCTAGACTGGCACCCTGAACATGGGAGAATGAGAGACGAAGCACTTGGTAGGATGCTGCTACAGGAGCAAAAGTGTGAAGTGGCCTAGTGTTACCCTTCTGTTCTCACCTCTCTGTGTGAGCCCAATACTTTACTTAGATCCTATTTACATATGGAGGCATTCTACTTACCTTCTAGAATTTCCTCCCACAACAGCATTCCCTTTCATTATTAGAAGTGAATGACATTTCAGGTCAAAAAGGATAATGTGATGAATAAAGAGTTAGCCTGCTTCCATTGTTTGTGCTAGGACAGCAACACAACACTGACCTATGAGCCTTGCAGAAAAACCCTTTCTTACATGTCTCCATAAGTTAACTTAAACTTTTCTTCCAATCCCTTCTCCCTCTCCAATAACTCTGCTCTCACCTCTAGCTTGAAGCCTTTTATCTGAACAATAGTCATCAATCAGTGTGATTTCCTGTCCTCGAAAATTTCTAATTTAATTTCTCTAAATACTGTCTCCGGGCAAAAGAGTGTGTTGATTGACTTTACTGCATATTGCAGCTCAAGTCTGCCGTTAGAGAGCAGAACCTTTGTGTACCTTGTGTCCTTCGGTCATAAAGGCACATTCTAGTGAAATATACCTCCTACTGCTTTAAGGCTGGTTGCAATGTATGGCCAAACCTTGCTGATTCCTCTACTCTTGGCCCCATCCTTCTGATCCACCCAAATCTTTAAGATATGAGACACAGTCTGCCTTTGTCTGCATTAGCAGATCAAGGTAGGCTGAACCCTGCCAGCTAGGAAAATCAAACTCCCCTTTCCCACTTTAAAGCTTGTTAATCAGTGTATCGGTCTAGCCTGGCTGACTCCTTGGCACTTGGCCCCATCCTGCTGACCAACAATATTGCTGGGACCTCGTCCTGAATCTCCTATTACAGGCATTTCTTAATTTGAATACACTGAGCCTTACCCAATAGTAACTCTACACACCCCAAACTTTGAACAGAAATGTTTTTGTTGGAGAGGTGTTAGTTGGTGCCCTTATTGGGACTTTGCTGCTCAAGTATCCCTTTGGTTACACAATGTTGAGGGCCAATTCCCTAGTATACGTATCACTCAAACCTCAATTGTGTCCAATATTAGACAACCTCATGGCATTTAAATAGTGTGCTTTTAAACGGCCTTCAATAAACAAATATAGATTGGAAATTCATCATACAATTAAAAAATTAACGGATAGTACAGGAGCAATGGGAAAATATTTGAAGGAAATACACAGTGGCAGATTTATCAAGAGTTTGCATACCGCAAAAAGTCATAAAAGTTATACAAAGTGGCACAAAATCTTGACACGTTATTTACATTACTGCACAAAACTTTTTCTGCTCTTGAAAGTTGTCCTGAAAGTTGTGTAACTAGCACTTTACTCCGCTTTGAAGTTCTTTGCTTCAAGTTGGTGTTTTATGGGTTGCGCATTGCCATTTCAATTCTACCACCATGGATTTTGATGCAAAGTCAGATCTACTAAGATTGCCAGACCTGCTTTTGCCTAAAAATAGAACATCTCCTTTTGAAAGTGTTCAGCATGTGAAATGTATTTATTTCTCCTTACAATTCACACAATGGATGTGTGCAGCACTATATAGGACATATATAATGTGTGAAATGTTTGACAGTTTCTCTAAATATACGATTTTGCCATGTAACGGTGCCCCTGCAGTACAAACATATGCAATACATTAGGCTCATCATTTTCCACTATGAACAGTGCCTGTATGGTGCTATGTAGCCTGTTTATGCACCAGCACAGGGGGAGATAGCAGCCGCAGGCAATATTTCATAAATATGACTCTACCCTGCGCTTTTCTTAAGAGCAGCGCAGCACAACAACTTTAGTTGGTTAGATGCATTGAACTATTGTTTAACAAACATGCTCCATAGTTTCATGTTACACAACGAAAAGCTGGTGTCTGGACCAACCGGTGGACCCAAATCTGCTGACTGGGTGTGAGTGTTTGATTGGTTCAGATGCTCCGTCCATCACCACCCCCTTTTGTACCGCTTTGTTCGCCATAAGTTGACAGGGTATGCTCAGACATGAGTCCCTTGCTCACTTTGCCACTGGATTCAAGCAAGTCGGGCTCAAGACGGCTGAAATGCCAGAAACCAGTCCTCGGAAGCTTGTTTCCGGTCCAGGGACAGACTAATTTGCATATAGCCAGGTTCTGAGCTG
The DNA here is from genome assembly GCF_964263255.1 of Lissotriton vulgaris. Lineage (NCBI taxonomy): Eukaryota > Metazoa > Chordata > Amphibia > Caudata > Salamandridae > Lissotriton > Lissotriton vulgaris. Next base: position 320,349,774 of record NC_141699.1, on the reverse strand, counting down.
GGATGGTGCAGTGAGCTAAATAACGGTGATGGATCAAGCCCTGATCTTTGGACTGGGTAAGAGTGGTCTGCTTAATTCAGACACTCTGTTCATCACCACCCCCTTTTTTGAATCGTTTTTGGCCACTATAGGTGTGGCAGGGTATACTCAGACATGAGTCCCTTGCTCACTGCCCCATCAGGATTCAAGCAAGCTGGGCCGACGACGGCTGAAATGCCAGAAACCGGTCCCCGGAAGCTTGTCTCCTTTCCGGTGAAGAATTGGTTTGGTAGTTTGGTCTGCCCTGTTCCCATGATGCACTGGGCCAGGGACAGACTAATTTGCATATAGCCAGGTTCTGAGCTGGGATGGTGCAGTGAGCTAAATAATGGTGATGGATCAAGCCCTGATCTTTGGACTGGGTAAGAGTGGTCTGCTTAATTCAGACACTCTGTTCATCACTACCCCCTTTTTTGATCCGGTCCAGGGAAGGCATGGCTTGGCAGTTCCGTCTGGGCTGTTCCCATGAGGCACAGGGTCAGACTGAGTTGCATATGGCCATGTCTGAACTGGGGTGGCAGAGTGGGCTAAAGAACGGTGATGGATTAAACCCAAATCTGTTGACTGGGTGTGAGTCTTTGATTGGTTCAGATGCTCCGTCCATCACCACCCCCTTTTGTACCGCTTTGTTCGCCATAAGTTGGCAGGGTATGCTCAGACGTGAGTCCCTTGCTCACTTTGCCACTGGATTCAAGCAAGCTGGGCTGAAGACAGCTGAAATGCCAGAAACCGGTCCTCGGAAGCTGGTTTCCGGTCCAGGGAAGACATGGCTTGGCAGTTCGGGCTGGACTGTTCCCATGAGGCACAGGGTCAGACTGATTTGCATATGGCCATGTCTGAACTGGGGTGGCAGAGTGGGCTAAAGAACGTGAATGGATTAAACCCTAATCTGTTGATTGGGGGTGAGTGTTTGATTGGTTCAGATGCTCCGTCCATCACCACCCCCTTTTGTACCACTTTGTCTCATAACCAGGGCAGACTCTCCGGAAGCTCCCTTCATCACCCAAGGACCTAGCCTGTAACCCTTGGAGAGAGTGAGTTTGGACTTTGGAAGTTTCCCCAATGGTCGGCAGATGGCTATATTGGTTGATAGCCATTCAAAGTTCCCCTTGGTAGAGGTGGTAGATTCCACGGCGTTGGAGTGTCTACAGCAAGCTCAGGAAAAGACATTTGCTTTGTTAGGTCTGCCGACTGAGATCCGTACGGACAATGGTCGGCCGTTCCAAGGGCAGGAGTTTCAAAACTTCCTTGAACAACTTTGCATCAAGCACCAGAAAATCCCGCCACAGTGGCCGCAGGCAAATGGAGATGTCGAAAGGTTCATGAGAACTTTAGACAAGGCACTATGGATCAGGATGGCACAAAGTGTTAACCTGGAAACCTGTCTGCATCAATTCCCAAGAGCATACCACCAAACACCACATTGCACGACGAAGTGTGCCCCTCATGACCTCTTACTAAATAGAGTGGTGCAGGATGGAATACCCAGCAGTGAAGCATGGACCCCAGCAGTTATTGACGAAGAAAACACCCAGGCCCGCCGTAAAAACAACAATGACCAGGCTAGCCAGAAAAGAGGGACCAGGCCGGTCAACATTCAAGTGGGTGACTTTGTAGTGGGAAAGGATCGCCACCCCCGGATCCAAGTTTCTCACGCCGTTCGAGCCTGAAACATGGAGAGTTGTGCGGGTCCAAGGGACCCTGATAGTGGCTGAGAAAGGGTACACATTGATGGTATTTGCCTTTCCTAAATGGCCATTTTGGGCCAAATGTCTCAAGGTGCTTTTCATTTGCAAACGGTGTGAATTGTTAAATTTGCTTCTTTGCGACTGCAAAATGTCCTTTTTGATAGTATGAAAGGCTTTGGCATTTGCAATTTAGGTAATTGCATTTTTTTGCGATTACCTAAATTGTGAATGCAGATAGGGAATCGCAATTTGTAAAACCAAAATGCAAATATAAGAAGCCTTTCCTACATGGGAACTGCGCATTTAGGAAATGCTATTACCATCAACTTCAAGTTGATGGTAACCATGTGCAAACCTAGGGCATGTGTTTGCCTTCGATTTGCATCTTTTTTTTAGGGGCTTCAGGGAGGCCTTAGGGTCCCAGGCATCTTTGCTTTTGCATTACCTAATTTGTGATTAACAATTAAGTAATCACAATTAGGTAATGCAAGACCATTCACACCTATGGTCCTTGAGGCCCATGGGAACAAATGCAGTTGCAATTACAAATAGTGATTCCCTAATTGCGTTTGCCATTTTTGAGAAATTGCAATTAGGGAATGGCTATTTCCTGTTTGTTTTGTTACATTGCATTTTGCGATTACCAAATTTGCTAAAAATATCTATTTGGTAATCGCGAAATGCTATTTTATACATGGTGCCCTATGTGACTAATCACAGTTGGAAAGCGTTTACACATAGTGTTACCGATTTTCTTCTTCTAATTTAGAAATGCAAAAACAGTGATTTCTACATGAAGGAAAACGCATATTGCACCACCAGAAATGCTGCACCACCAGAAATGCCCTTCATACATAGGAACACACAATTTTGCATTTCCAATTGGCTGAAACAGCTATTGACACCATTGGGAAAAGCAAAATGGCTTTGAACATATGGCCCTATATCCATAAAATGTATCACACTTCCATGAGGCCATCATTCTTCTTTGACATCTATTTTTGACAATGATCAAAACGATGACATATCTAGTGCTTCTCTCTGTATTACGTGTCAGTACCTTCTTCCTGCCCACATTGACACTCTATCATACACTCTGAGTGCGAAGGTGATTAAAAATTGGAGGGGGCGTGGTGCGTCTGCATCACACCTGCAGGAGAAGCTGAGTGCACATTTGTGATTGCCTCTTGACTCTAAGAGGCCTCCGAAGGATTGCCCCCTGCCTCTCAGGGCCCTGTGTTACGCCCATAATAACTTCTTGACACTGGGCCAGGGTGGCAGGCACCGATAAACACCCATTTTGATTGATAATTTCAACATATGAAGTTTAAGGGAAAATACAATTCGAAACAAAAAAATAGGATCACATAGACTTTGTGGGTGGCTAGTCAGAAACAGAGGCCATGACCTCCACTATCCTATGAGAAGACGATATGCTTCTCCCTGGCAGGGATCTTATGGCCTACTGTACATCTGCCAGTGCAGGAGTTACACAATAATGCATTCAAAGCCAGCACATTGAAGCACCGCCTGTCGAGTCCCTAACCTGCTATTTTGGAAACTGAACTTTGTATTAAAATTGCATAATCAGCACATAAAATTGAAATTGCTTATTTGGTCGCCACCAATAACACACACACTCACACACACAGGTGCTTTAAAAAGTGTAAAAGAAATTGGTAATAAGCGCACGTAAAACTGCTTTGCTCTGTCTAGTTTGTTGTTGTTTTAAATATATATATATATATATGAAAACTGAAGCACCAAGATGTTGCAATCACATACTTTGACAGTGCACTACATCCTCTGATGACTACTAGACCTAATAGCCGTTCTCTAAAGATCTAAACAGTGGCCCTTTGAGGGCATGCCATTGAGGCAGAGAAAGTGAGTGACAATAATATTTGAGGCCATATATATTTGGCTTGTTGAAATGTAACTTTCCGTACTTCTGGAAGACTAGACAGAAAGAGTAAGGAAACTGTATTGATCGGACTGCACAGATTTTTTTTTTTCATGCCGATGGACAGTGGTGATTCATCACATGCAGCCCCTCTGAGAATTGAAAGGAATGTCCTAAAGTAAGTTCTGCAAGATTGCTTTGCTCTGCTTTTTTTTCCTTGAGCGCTGCATTAATTCAAGTCAGTCTCACAATTTAGTCTGGATCTTATATGACACATTCTTTTGTGTGGCTGCAGTTTTGTATCTTAAGTGTAAGACATGTTATCTGTTAATGGGGCAATCCCGAAAAAGATAAAAATGTAATTATTTAAGGTCTATAAATATCTGCTGTAACCAGCTAGTAGGCATTAGATAGATAGTAAGCTCAGCGAGTTATGGTAAACGCTCAGGGGCATATTTACAAGCCCCTTTGCGTCGCTCTTGAAACATGCAACATGGTGCAAGAGGGACACAAATTAAAATGAGATTCATGAAGCCACGCAAGGCGACCTTGCATGTCCCTGAGTGGCTTCATAAATCTCGAGTAATGCAACGCAGTGCAAATTGCTGCGTTGCATCACTACTCTGCTCCAGGGAGACATTTCCAAGGGCGTTGTGTCGGTGTTCCCATGCAACATGCATGGATTTTGATGCATTCCGAGATTTACCAGAAGTGGTAGACCTTGGAATGCGTGAACAACCTACACCCCCCCAAGTGAGGCGTAACAAGGAGAAATATGTTTATTTCTCCTTGTTATTCTTCTATGTGTGCTGCAGAAAGGTGTAAAAGCATCAGGGAATTGTTTTTGTGCATGAAGGTACCCCTTCCAGCACAAAAACAATCCTCTTGACAACGCAGGCACCCTTGCACCATGGTACATTTCTGCCCTTTCCCTGTCACACGGTGCAGCTCAGCAAGGTGACTTGCTGCACTGCACTGTGTGACTTGGCCATATCCTCACGGCTAAGATTTGTGTGTGATATCTGAAAATTGGGCTTTTGAACTGTGCAGGATAAATTCAGCTTTTCATACCTTTGAGTTGGATAAACTTGGTTATGTATACTAACGGTATAGACAAATGTTAGTTACGTTTTGTTTTCCTAACACTGCTGCACACATTACACATTTAAAAAGACATGGACAAAGACGTAAACTGTTTCAATTTAGATAATTTATATTGTGCAAACCTAGAAAAAACAGTAACATTTTATTAAAATAGTTTTACTACAGTCATAGTGCATCAGACATGAGGTCTTACCTCAGAACTCTATTGTATTTGTTGCATGAGATAGAACCAGAGTTTGGTGGTGAGGGGTTCTTTTCCCACATATAAATGAGTCCATACCAACGTAAACAGTTGTTATTTTTCCATTGCACACAATGACTTAACATTACGCATATTTGCATTTTGTGGCTCAGGGAGATACAGTGATGTTTGAAGAAGCATGTGACTTGGTTTGATGTCAAAGCCCGGATTAAAACACAGATTTCAGGGATGATAGGTAAGAAAGTAAACCATGAGCCAAAGAATTCTGCAAGACAATTAGGGCCTGATTACCGCTTTGGCGGTGGAGCATTGTGTCCACCCACCGCCACAGCTGTGGTCAGAGTTTCTGGCGGGCTGGTGGTTGGCTTCTCATGGCGGTGCCTCAGAAAATGGGCATCGCAATGAGAATGCCAAAACAGTTCCCGCAAGGTATGGACTGATAAGTCCATGCCGTGCAGGAACTGGTGTGCATGCATATGGGGGGGGGGGGACATGGTGTGCCCCTCTTGTGCATCCGCATGTAGAGGAAGCACACGGGGCCCTTCGGGCCCCTTTATTGTTTTCTTTCCGCCACGGTATTCAGAGAAAACTCTAAATATGCTTGGCGGGACAGCGACAGTCTGGCCAAGCATTCTGTGACCTCCTAACTGCTGCAACACCACCACGGAATTGGCAGTACCCTGGTGGCTGCCGTGGGGCAGTGGCAGTCTGACCACCTGCATCATAATAGGGCGATCAGAAGCCCGCCACTGCCATATGCCCACGATTCTGGCTGGTTGTGGACCTCCAGAAGAAAAACCTTGATTCCTTTTCAGGACTATGATCAAAGTACATCTCTAGATGTCCATTGGATATGAAATGTTCTGTAGGTTTGCTTAGGCAAAACTGAAAATACATATTTTCACAAAGATAAATGAATGAAATCCATATTGAGTGACCCTTGACCCTGTTTGCAGGCAGTTTGCTCCCCATGCCGCGCAGCTCCACCTGACTGTGTCTGTGTCTCAGCCCAGCTTCTGCTGTGAGTTCGAGGCTTGGCTCCACCCGCAGGCTACCACCTGCACCTCATCCCTGGTGGCCACTGGTACCCCTTAGGTTTTCCTTTGTCAATTTTATTGTGCTTGTTTTGTGTTCTCTGCCTGAATAGCATTGTTTTTATCGTGCTCACTTCTGTGCTCTCTGCCTGATTAGCTTTGTTTTTATTGTGCTTGTTTTCTCCTCTTTTCACCGTTGTGCCCGTTTTGCCTTCCGTTCCCTAGCCGGTCCTGCTTCCTGCTTCTGCGTTCCCTGCGGCCCTGCCCCCGCTCCTATTTGTCCAGCTTGTGACAACTCCCACCCACTCCTCCGGCCATACGCTGGACCCCATCTTCTTCGCAAGCTCCCACGTATCCTTCAGCCACACCACAGAACTCTACTGGACCGACCATCGCTGCATCCACGTCACCTTCCGGAAACCTACCACGCATCATCACACCCAACAGTTCCCTGCCACTTCTGGAGCAAATTCACCAAAGACCTGCTACCTACCACCCTTGCTCGGAGCCCGCCTGCCAAACCGATGGACCCCGACGCCGCCACCAGAAACCTCAGACGCTGGATCCAGGACTGCACCAACACCCGCGCCCTGGTCAAGAACCCCTCCAGCAGATGCACCAACAGGAACGCCTGCTGGTTCACCACTCACCTCCAGACCTCCAAGTAACACTGCTGGAAATTGGAGAAAAAATGGTGCCACAAACAGACACCAGATAACCTAGCAGCCTACAGGAACGCCATGCGACAACACCATCACCTCATCAGAGCCGCTAAAAGGACCTCTTCCAAGGACCGCCTTGACATCAACGCACACAACAGCAAAGAGCTCTTCAACATTGTGAAAGAACTCTCCAACCCCAGCTCCAACACCAACGACATCCCACCATCGCAAGACCTGTGCGACTCCCTGGCCACCTTCTTCCATCCCAAAATCAATGACATGATGACAGCTTCGACAACCAGACCACCAGGACACCCAACAACAACACCTCAAACACCACCCACAGCAACCTCCTGCTCACCTGGACCAACATCAAAGACGAGGACACCATCAAAAGCATGAGCATCATCCACTCCAGCTCTTCGTCAGACCGGTGCCCTCACCACATCTTCAACAAGGCCAGCGCCACCATTGCACCCCACCTCTGCAAAGCCATCAACCTCTCCTTTGAGACCGGGACCTTCCCGGAGAGCTGGAAGAACGCCAAAATCAATGCCTTGCTCAAGAATCCCAAGGCAGACCCGAGGGACCTCAAGAATTTATGGCCCATCTCTCTGCTCCAGTTCCCAGCGAAGGTCATCGAGAAGACCGTCAACAAACAGCTGACCTGCTACCTCGAGGAGAACAACATCCTGGACCCTTCCCAGTCCGGGTTCAGCAGCAACTACAGCACCGAAACGGCCCTCATCACTGCCACCAATGACATCAGGGTCCTGCTGGACTGTGGCCCTCAACCTGCTGGACCTCTTACACACTTTCGACACGGTATGCCACCACACCCTAGGCACTCGCCTCCACGACGCAGGAATTCGCGACAGAGCTGTGAACTGGACCTCCTCCTTTCTTGCAGACAGAGCACAGAGAGTCCAACTATCCCCTTCCAATCCGAAGCCTCTAGGATCACCTGCGGCGTACCCCAAGGATCAGCCCACCCCTGCTCAACATCTACATGACCCCGCTCGCCCGAGTCACCTGACTGCACAAGCTCAACATCATCTTGTACGCTGACGACACACAGCCAATCCTCTCCCTCACCAAAGACCCTGGCACCCCCAAAACCAACCTACGCGAAGGAATGACAGCCGTCGCAGATTGGATGAAGGACAGCCGTCTGAAATTGAACTCGGACAAGATGGAGGTCCTCATCCTTGGCTCCACCCCCTCAGCCTGGGATGACTCCTGGTGGCCCACTGCCCTGGGGGCAGACCTCACACCCACCGACCATGCACGCAACCGACCATGCAGGCAACCTGGGATTCATCCTCGACTCAACTCTCTCCATGAACAAGCAAGTCAATGCCATATCATCCTCCTGGTTCAACACCCTCCGCATGATCTGAAAGATCTACAGATGGATCCCCACAGACACAAGAAAAATGGTCACTGAGGTCCTCATCAGCAGCAGGTTGGACTACGGAAATGCCCTCTTTGTGGGAGCCCAGGCCAAACTACTGAAACGACTGCAACACACACAGAACGCCTTGGCACGCCTAACCCTCGACATCCTTTGACATAGCCACATCACACCCCACCTGAAAGACCTGCACTGGCTTCCTATCAACAAGAGGATCACCTTCAAGCTCCTCACCCACGCACACAAGGCACTCCACAACAATGGACGACATGCCTCAACAGACGACTCACCTTCTACACCCTGAACCACCAGCTGCACTCTGCCAATCGCGCCCTCGCCACCGTCCCCGGATCCGGAGAACAACCACCGGCGGCAGATCATTCTCCTACCTTGCCCCCAAGTCCTGCAACACCCTCCCCGTCATTCTACGGCAGGCCGAAGACCTTCTGACATTCAGGAGGCTACTCAAGACTGCTGTTCGAGCAGTAGCAGCTCCCCCCCCAGCGCCTTGAGACCCTCACGGGTGAGTAGCACGCTCTATAAATGCATTGATTGATTGATTGATTGATTGACATTCAAAGTGGGATTTGGTCTGTGAAATGCAATTAATGGTCCTCAAGCTCATTTTAATTACATTTTGGGTTATTTTTCTAGCTGAAGAAGGACTGTTAATTTGTAGACAAGAGGTCTTTCATGCACTGTCACACAAGATCATTTTATACTTTTAACAGCTTTAGAAGAGGCAGCCAAGAGAGGAAAATGTCACTCACAAGTATTTGGGTTTATACATTGTCTTACAACATGTAAATTTGTCTTCTAGCATGTAAATTTCAAATGATGCCAACTAAGGGTCTGATTCACAAAGGTAAACTTACACTTTTGTATAAGTTTACGACTTTTTGCAATACACAAAACAATTTTACGAGTAGTCTCTTTACAGCTGCCTATCTTTTTATGTGCGGAGACTCCACTACGAGTGCGGAGACTCCACATTCATAAATATATTACTCGTAAAATTCGATTGTAAATTACAAAAAATATTAAACTTGCGTAAAAATGGTAATCAAGCTCCAAGATGTATGCATTTTGTTCATACCTTACCTATATTTTTCCTCAATCTTCTAGCTGAATTCAAGAGAGATCAAGGAACTATGAATAAACAAGCAAGATAAAAATGTGCATGGTACTGTAAATAAAGTAGTTCCCTATGTATTCATTTTCATCAGCCACTTCAGTTGATATTTGCACCATTTAAATGGTGGTTTGTGAAATTAGCTTCACTACCTATCGTGCAGACAGAATGGTCATAACATCAATCAGAAGAGTCCAGCAGATTTTTATGACAAATGTATTGTATTTATATCTAGTAATATTGTTGGTTGTAGTGCATGAATCAGTGGGTACATCTGTTTTTATCTGTGCATTCTTCTCACTGATCACTGTACTGCTCACTCCTTTTATTTTGATTTCTCTATTACGTGACCATTTGTAGAGGTGGGCAAGCCAACAAATTTACTGGGCGATGCGAGCAAGAGCAGAGCAAGGGTCTACATTTGGCTATTATAACCCAGACATGAGCTGAGCCCTGACAATGTTTGCTATTTAAATCAAACAATAAACCACAGGTACAATTTGATAGAGTCTCTTCAAAATTAAAAAAAAGTGTGGTTCATTAGCATGTGGAAGCTTTGCCATTAATGCATCAAATTACAGCACTGCCCTGAAAAGCAGTTACTAAACGTGAATGGTTTAAATGTGAACTTACAATTATTCCTACCCCCACCCCCAACCTGGCAACAATGCCAATATGAAATAAGAGGGTAGACAGTTGTCATGTGAATCCTGCATGTGGCTGAGGTTCTAATAGATAGAACAAAATGATATTTTAGTTAGTATAATACAATAGGCTTTTGTATGGATCACTGACCCAATGTGGTTGCACTCTATATCAATATACGGAGATATTGGAAATTAAATATTGTTACCAAAAATATTGCCTGCCTATACTTGACTAACAAAACCACAAATATCAAAATCACAAATATTGTTGTTAAAAAAATTGTTTTTTCCTTAAATCCGAAGCATAAATATCTTTATTTTTCAATAAACATATGATTTGTCAAGAATATCCCCTCACACAATATTGACTACAATAATATCACCAAAATAACTATGTTATTATTAATAAAAATAGAAATAACTACTTTTTATGTTAAACAAAACATTAAAATAAACATGAAACAATATATACACGTTTTAAGAAAGAAAAGAATATTACATCATGAAAATAATTATAATTCAGCCCCCAAAAAATAACTAAATAGATATCAACATTAGCTCAAAAGAATGCTTACAAAAATTACAAACATTCATACAACAATCTTACTATTTAAAACTTGTATATATATAATGTATATATATATATATATATATATATATATATATATATATATATATATATATATATATATATATATATATATATATATATATATATATATATATATCTACACATGTTGAGGCAAAGCCCGAAAGCAATTTCAAGGGAACACACAGTTTGCCTGCCCTCCGGCATCTTGTCCTCAAGCCTGTCCCCATTTCTGGTATTTGTTCTTTGCCGACGCGTTTCGAGAAAGTTGATTCTCTTCTTCATGGGCATTAGCAATAAAAAGTCATTTAGGAAGGATCAGCATGTGTTGTATTTATGTCCCGCCCTTAGTGGGTGTGGCTGAGTGCCCAGGAGCATGCTGGACCATGTAGTTCATAACCTGAGTGGGGTCGGTCGACTTTTATTAATTTTTGCATTTAATTTCTTTATTCCTTAAGTAGGATCCATATTCTGGGGGCAAGTTTGTAATAAAAAAAAGGCTTGCTGTGCCGCATATCGGATTTGGAATAGTTCCAGCCCGCAGCCTCTCTTGCATTGCAGAGATGGTTCTCCTCATCGTGGATCGGAACCACGCAAGTAACTGTTGAAGCAAAGCCCGAAAGCAATTTCAAGGGAACACACAGTTTGCCTGCCCTCCGGCATCTTGTCCTCAAGCCTGCCCTCATTTCTGGTATTTGTTCATTGCCGACGCGTTTCGAGAAAGTTGATTCTCTTCTTCATGGGCATTCGCGATAAAAAGTCATTTAGGAAGGATCAGCATGTGTTGTATTTATGTCCCGCCCTTAGTGGGTGTGGCTGAGTGCCCAGGAGCATGATGGACCATGTAGTTCATGCCCTGAGTGGGCTCCGGCGACTTTTATTATTTTCGCATTTAATTTCTTTATTCCTTAAGTAGGATCCATATTCTGTGGGCAAGTTTGTAATTAAAAAAAGGCTTGCGGTGCCGCATATCGTATTCAGGATAGTTCCAGCCCGCAACCTCTCTTACATTGCAGAGATGGTTCTCCTCATCGTGGATTGGAACCACGTAAGTAACTGTTGGAGCAAAGCCTGAAAGCAATTTCAAGGGAACACACAGTTTGCCTGCCCTCCGGCATCTTGTCCTCAAGCCTGTCCCCATTTCTGGTATTTGTTCTTTGCCGACGCGTTTCGAGAAATTTGATTCTCTTCTTCATGGGCATTTGTGATAAAAAGTCATTTAGGAAGGATCTGCATGTGTTGTATTTATGTCTCGCCCTTAGTGGATCTGGCTGAGTGCCCAGGAGCATGCTGGACCATGTAGTTCATTCCCTGAGTGGGCTCCGTCGACTTTTAATAATTTTCGCATTTAATTTCTTTATTCCTTAACTAGGATCCATATTCTGGGGGCAAGTTTGTAATTAAAAAAAGGCTTGCTGTGCCGCATATCGGATTCAGAATAGTTCTAGACCGCAGCCTCTCTTTTATTGCAGAGATGGTTCTCCTCATCGTGGATCGGAACCACCCAAGTAACTGTTGAAGCAAAGCCCAATAGCAATTTCAAGGGAATACACAGTTTGCCTGCCCTCCGGCATCTTGTCCTCAAGCCTGCCCCCATTTCTGGTATTTGTTCGTTGCCAACGCGTTTTGAGAAAGTTGATTCTCCTCTTCATGGGCATTCGCAATAAAAAGTCATTTAGGAAAGATAAGCATGTGTTGTATTTATGTTCCGCCCTTAGTGGGTGTGGCTGAGTGCCCAGGAGCATGATGGACGATGTAGTTCATGCCGCTGAGTGGGCTCCGTCCACTTTTATTAATTTTCGCATTTAATTTCTCACTCCAATAATAAAAATAATAAAAATATCATTATTAGTAGTTTGTTTAATTCATTAAAATACAAAATAAGCCTAAACATATAATCTTCAAATAAATATTAATTTATACATCATAAAAAGTACATAATACATACTTATTCTATTTTCATTATTTAATGATTCATCATTTCAAATAGGGTTTAAATAAATTTAAAAATATAATGTGAAACTTTTTTAACAATTTATTACACTTACATTATAATTTTCAACAAAAAAACATACAAATATTTTAACATTTCAACAAATTAAATTAAAAAAATGAATAAATGTAAAAAAAACTACATTTACAGAAGTTTTATATTTTTAAATTTAAATGTACATTTTTTGCAAAATGTCTGTAATTAAAATATGTATTTAAATATGTATATTACAATATCCTATTAAAGTCACAAAGAAAAAACAATATGATAAGCAACAAATTTGTTTTTACAATGATATCAAAAACAATAATCACCTCCAGTTTTTTGAAAACTCTTTTTATTGAACTAAAGCTCCGAACAAGATTTGCACACATAGGACAAAGATTATACATATGAACCAATATTTAAATCTCTTACTTCTCAGGTAGATTCCCTTTTCATACATCCCACAGATCTCAGGGCTACTGGGAGCTAAGCCTAACCGTTTTCCAATATCCTCCATTGCCCTTCCTCACCCATTTCAGTAACCTTTATATGCCCTTCAGCACCCCAGATGTTATCCTAATTATGTGGCCATCCTCTAGCTTTGTATATTACCATCTTGGCCCCAGAACAGCAATCTAAGTCATTTTCCCGTTATGGTAAGTCCGGTATTTGTCTTGCACCTCACATCCTGCCTATATTCCGTTTTGCCACCATCACAGCTATTTTCTGCCATATCGCTGTATCTTTGGGTCATTTCTCCTCCCCAGTAAAACACAATAGCTGCCATCATGGCTCAGTTGGATTTTCAATCCCAGTAATCCCATAACTCTAGTCTCAGTCTGCAAAAGTCATTGATGTATTTGCATTCCCAAATGATATCAAATAAAATGCCAATTTTACCATATTTCCTAGCACAATACTAGGACATCCCATGCCCCAATCGATGCAGTAGAGTTCTGGAGGTATATGACATGTGAAGTATACGTATCTGGACCTTATGCCCACCTCCAGTGGGCTCTGTACTGCCTCTTCCCAGCAATTTGCTTCTATCAGGTTTACTTCCCAGGTCGTCCTCAAATGGTCTACCAGGTTGGGAGAGTAGGACATAATTTTCTTATATGTCAATGTGGGGCCTTTGCCACCATTGGGTCCATCAGTAGTCTGTCTTCCAGGGGTGAGAAATCAGGTAGGGTCTCCCCCTCTCTAAGATATTGGCGCAGGGCATGACTACATATGCTTGTATGTTTCTGTATCAGCCATTTCTTACTTACTTTTTAGATCATCAACTCTGCCAACTGGCCACTATCCAAAAGTAATAATAATAATAATCCACATTTGTAAAGCGCAAACAATCACCCGTAAGGGTCCCTAGGCGCTGGGGGCCGTCGGGAAGATTAGGCAAGCTATTGCCCAGAGTCACATGGGGTGCTGGGCTAACCTTCTGCCTGAGCCGGGATTCGAACCGTGATCCCCAGATTCCAGCAGCAGTCGCCCTGGCCGCGGCGCCACACCTCTCCCATCCTGGAAAGTGGACAGTGGAGTTCTTCCTGTCAATTTTCTTTCCCAACCAATGTGCGTTGACGCTTCTCTCTAAGATCGAATCACTGTCTATGTGTGTGCATGAAGCTGTTTTTCACTACTTCTGTAGTATAGTGCTGCTAGCTATCCCCTTTCGCCCCTAGGCCAGTGGTCTGACCTGTAGGTCGGGTCTCTATGGTCAGTAAATGCCCAGTCATTTACCACCATCAACCGTGACGCCCAGTAGTATTTGCACATATCTGAAACTGCAAACCTTCCCTCATATACTCCCCTCTGGAGTTTACAGAGAGCTTTCTAGAACTGCCTCCATCCCTGAGGAGTTTTCGCAGGGTTCTCTTGGGTCTCTTGTATGGGGTATTTTGCAGAACATATAATAACCTGGGCAGTGACATCATTTTGCAAATGACCGCCCAGCCTATCAAGGATAACAGTAGTTTCCTCCAGTGCTCCACATCGCTGCCCATACGCTGTATTTAAGGATATAGATTGTCTGTTAATAAATCCTCTACATCTGTGGATATCTGAATACCCAAGTATTAACTATTAATGGGGTGGTGACTACCAGTCTCTGAGGAACCGTACCCACGAAGGGCAAGATGAGGGACTTAGTCCAATTTATTGTATATCCTGAATAACTACCAAATATTTGGAATACATGGCGCACCCTGTGCACTGACCTGTATGGGTTTGACCCGGTATAAGAGTATGTCATCAGTGTATAGGGATATTCTGTCTTCCAAATCACCCCCTCCTTGAACTCCTTGTAGTATTGTGTCATTGCAGACCCACATTGCTATGGGCTCCAATGCCAGGGCAAAGATCATCGGTAAGAGCGGACATTCCTGTCATGTAGTCTTTCTAAGCGGGAAGGAGCGAGACACCTCCACGTTAACTCTCACCCTTGCCTGGGGGTCTTGGTACAGTAGTTTTCACCCATGCATAGAAGTTTGGTCCAAAGCCTAGTCTTTCCAGGATGGCAAATAAAAATTGCCACTCGATACTATCGAATGCCATTTGGGCATCCAACGAAAGGAGCGCTGTCTCCATGTCTTGCATTGTTTTTGTCAAGTGTAATACCCCATATAACCTTCCAAGGTTGAGCCGTGTGCCGCAACCGGCCATAAACCCAGTGTGGAAATCACCGTCTGTACCCAAGTTGCTCCTGTCTTTGCCAGTACCTTTGCCTCAGTATTAAGCAAGGATATCGGCCTGTAAGACCCACACTCAAGTGGCGATTTACCTTTTTTGGGGATCACCACTATCGTGGCTGTATGTTGGTCTAGGGGAGTATATTTAAGAGATGGGGAGCAACTCTACTTGCCACACTCTTTTACAGTTTCACATGGAGCCCATTAATACCTGCCACCTTCCCTATTGTAGAGCTGCAAGAGCGCTCAATATCTCTTCCGCCGTGATTTCTTGTTCTTATGCCTTCCTGTCTTTTGTCAGCACTGAGACATTGATTTCCTGTAGCAGTTCCTCACAATGCTCCACAGTTTCCTCCGTAGAGGGTGTATAAACTCCTTCATAACATTGAACGAAAGCCTCTGCTATTTCTTTACCTATGCATTTTATGTCCCTCCCCGGGGTGTGTATTTCCAAAACCCATTTTCTATCCCTATATTTACACACCAGCCAGATGATCATTTTGTTGGCTTTATCTCCCACGTCGTATAATTTTCTCTGGATAGCGCTTGCTCTCTCGCCTTTTGTTCCTCCAGATCTTTTACTTCTTGTCGTTTGAGTGTAAGTTGTTGAGTCACAGACTCGTCAACATTACTATTTTCCTATGATTCTTTCTCCAGTCGGCTTATTTCTATTTCAAGTTCTTCCGCTTCTCTATTTTGTTCTTTTCTATGAATGCCTATTTGTGCCTGGACGTATCCTCCAACCACTGCCTTGTAAGCCTCCCACAGAGTGGAGGCCGATTCCACTGAACTCTCATTATCTTGGAAGTAATGTGTAGTTTCATATATGTACCTATAGTACAAATTGCTTTTTTCTCAAGTGCCATGGGTCTATTCTGTGTGGCAATGTGATGTTTCTCGTTTGTCACTTTAACTGCACTGCGGCTGGGGAATGGTCTGATATACCACGTGCTTTGTGTGACGTACCAATATTCTTCACATAAGGTTTTTATAATGTGATTTTTTTTATTACATTATTTTTTCAAACTTTCTTTTGCTCAGCTATTATTCTGAACTCCCATATTTGAATGCAATAGTGTAGAAAAAGAAAATTAGTAATATAAAGTATTTGCCTAAATTCACACAATTTGTTAAAGTGAAGAAGCCGCAATTTGATCAAGATTTTCTGGCTTCACCTCATACAAATCAGCCACTAAATGGATATCTAGTTGTCTCTCCTTTTAATCCTCAAATGGCACATTTTTAAACCTTTTTGTGCATGAGGGAATGAGGGAGAGCGAGGGTGGCAGGTTGGCAGGCTGAAGTCACAAGAAAACTTGATCTGTTATGGGCTCAAGATCTCAACGAGACCTCAAGCTAAGCCAGAATCAGGCTCCAGGCTCACACCTCGCTCGAGTTTTCATTAGCCCATCTAACTATTCATCTCTTTCAGACACATTCTTGTGCTCAGGTAAAATCCAAAATAGAACAATATCCTTTGAAGCAATGAATTATGTTTTCTTCCTGTTCTAAAGACTGTTTATATCATTGAATGATACTTAATAATTGATGTAGATTATTCGAATTCCATGTGTTGCATCGAATATCTCTATCAGGGAACCTTGTAATTTTACATATTCATTCCCAGCTCCCACATGGATTACTGAATTCTCCTTACCCTCTAAATAGATAGACTAAATACATGAATTGTATGATGAAATACTTGAAGCAATTCTGAAAGGCTTAATACCAGCTTTCTCTTTTAAATGAGTTGAAACTGTTTCTTCCAGAAAGCGACTTCACAATTGATGTTCAAGCCCTGATACTTTTGAAACTGGATGGTAGTAATTCCCCTCTTTGTGTCCTCCCATACTCCACAGTGGCACCCATTAAGGGCATTCCTCTTACCACACGATGTGTCCTCTAGTACCCGAAGAAATATGTCCACATCACTACTATACTGATGGAACTTCATAAGCTCCCCTGGCCATCCGGCATCATCTTCAATACCAGTTGTATCATTTACAAACCATCACAACCAGCACCACTGCTTATCTTGCAGACAAGCACACATTCTATGGTGAAACTCAAACACCCACATCTGTGCTTAATCTGTGAAAAAACAAGTTCCAGAGCCCTTGTCAACAGCCTCTGCAGCTTGCACCATTCATTACCTCCACCAGTGCTGCCAATGACAGTACCTACACAACTATTACCCATCACATTCTTGCAAGTGTGGCAATTCATACTATTCAAAGACGATATGAATCGCTGGAATGGCAGGTGTTAGTCAATGTTAATGTATGTTGAATTAATAAACAGCTACTGTTGTGCTCGTATCTAAAATAGGCAGACAGCACCACCATGCCGCAGTCTGTCATAAGCGCCAGTGTTAACAATTAAGTGTCTTGCGGAACACCGAAAACCATTGTTTCAAATTAATCACTGACCAAAGCCAGAACACCATCCCAATGTGGACTAAGAAGTGTAAAAAAGAAAAACAAAGCAGTCAGATCTTTCCATCTATCTATGCTCCCGGGAACTGGTACAGCATTCCCATATCCACCAGGACTACCTCAAAGCTACTTTAGTATAGGAAAGCATTGAAGATGCAAATTTTTAAAGAACACAACATCACAATGCATTAACTGTCCATAAACCAGATAACCTTCCTCTCACTCATTGAAATATTGCTTGTTGTTGACCGTGTACAGTGCTCAGCTGCCTTTTGGCTAGATTCGAACCACAGAAACACTACATACAGGCATCTTATGATAAATGCCTTCAAACATCTATGTTAATGTATGCAGAAAAATCTATTTTTATTAGAAAGGCCCAGAAGGTTTTGCAAATGCAGCCATAAGAAGGGTAGTTGTATTACAAATATAACCATCTTTGCACAAATCCACCCAAGTTTGAACTAATGTTCTCAGAGAAGGTAACATTGAATTTTTGTTCAGTTCAGCTATGAATTGCTCAATGTGGAATAAACATTCTCACGCTCAGAGACAGCAATATAAAATAATCTACCATAAAGTCTACATTTATGGAAAGTAAAGCCAAGAGCGAAGTATCTCTGTATGGTGTTCTAGAACCTGCGAGAGGTAAAACAGTTTCACCCCTTTTGGAGTGAAAAATATGAATGCCAAGTTAATATGAATTACCAGCTTTGGTAAGAAATCTGAACTTAAATGGGAGTAAAAATACAGACGATGCCATGAAAGAACATTTTGTAAGAAGGCCCTGCTGCTACTAAAGCGTCACTAGAATTATTTGAAGTACCACTGTGGCTTTACAACCCACAAGGCAGTCAGTATGCATAAAGAGCATTAAACCCAGAAATCCAGAAAACAACAGATTGTTCATTGATCAAAAGAACTGAGCACTGCTGCAAAACCCAGTATTGCCAATGACAGACAAAGTGCTTCTCTCAATCTTTTTGAATATCGTAGATAAAAAAATATGCAACAAGTAAAACAGTTTAAACCGTTGAAAGGGTTTTTGGGGAGGCAAGAGATTCGGGGAGGCAAGATGGCCGCCGGACTGATGTGCTGAGAGGTCGCACTTTTCCTCTCTCCCAGAATGATTTGACACATTGAAAGGAATAACGTGTCACCCACGAAGGAGAGTTATTGATGGAGGCTGGTCTTTACTGGATCATAAGAGCATCCCCTAAGAATCAATTATTGCGGCTTGGGCAGGCCTGGATCCGTTTGAAGGAAGGGATCCTGAACTTGATAACCAAGCATCAGTACATGGCTCCCAAACCGATCACCCGTATGGCTAACCAGGAGAAAGCAAAAGAGGGAGCCAAGAAACCCCCTGATACCCCGGTGATAGCGAAGGCGGGGGTAGCCGGCAGCCTGAAGGGAGACTCCTTGATAGAGAAGAACACCGGCGCAATTAGGAAGATAATCCCCCCCCCCCGTGGAAAAAAACAAAGAGGTCGAAACACGGAAGCAAAATGTTAATCCTAAACTGAATAACACAGCAAGCAAAACCATACAACTGAAGGGAGACGAGCAGAAGGCTCGAGAAACAAACATGCGCCAGCCTACCATGACGGAGATCCTAGCTGGGAAGCCTACTGAAGCAGTAGCTGCAGAGACGGCAGATTCCTCCCGCGAGTCAGACGCTGTCACTGTGTCGGCTGGTAACGTCCTCGAGGGCGCACTCGGGGAGGAAGACGCTGTGGTTGCTAGGCAACGGGCCGAGTCGGCGTGGAGAGAGAATCAGAACGCTGCAGCGCCGCAGGCAGACGGAGCACACGCTGGAGCTCGCGCTGAAGAGAAAGACCCAGCTGGGGATGGAGGTAAAGGGGAGCTCGCTCTTGGAGGCATGGGAATGGGGAGCACAGGCGCCATGGGAGGCACCACAGCGGACATGCTTGAGACGACGTGGGGAGATGGCAGTCATTTAAGACAGAACACGAGAAAATGGCAGAGGACATGCGCTGGAAGATGGAGGACTTTGAAAATAGACAGAGGAGGAACAATGTCCGCCTCCTGGGTGTGGCGGAAGGGGCAGAAGGGCAAGATGTCAGGCAATTCGTGATAAAACTCGAGGGGTGCATTTCCAGAATCCCAGTGGCAGTGGGAAACAGAAATACAGAGGGCGCATAGGTTCCCATTCAATGTAAGGAAGAGGGGCGATGCAGGAGGAGCAGGGAAAGATGGGCAGAAAAACCATCCAAGGGCCATACTAGTATATATTGGAAACTTTTTGCTCAGGGAGGAGATTTTGGGTAAGGCAAGGCCAGAGAATAGGAGGTCCTTTGAGGATAACACTTTCTTCGCCAGGCCTGACTTCTGCCATTTTACTGTAGAGAGGAGGTGGAAGCTGAGGCAATTGATTGCACCATTTCAGGCTCTTGGTATGGAGGCATATCTACTTTACCCTGCCAGACTGAAGGTAATTGTTAAAGGGAGAACCAGGATGTTTAACTCTGAAATCAAAGCTGAGCTCTTTCTAGAAGAGATGAAGAAACAGAATAGAGTGTGAGAAGCCGGATAGGATATAGTGGGATTCATGGGGGACACGGCAAAGTATATGATTGGGAGAGGGAAGCGACTTGCACAACACAAGGCGGGCACACATAGGTCGGCTGACCTATTTGCCTGTAAGGGGGGGAGAGTGGGAGGGGAGAGTAGAGCAGGGGTGGAGAGGGAGGGAGAGGGTGTGGGGGGGTGGAATGACAAATGTTTGGTTATGATTTTGCACATTGATATGTTTTTGACTTACAGTGAAAGTACACAGACTGGTTTGTTGTTAATAGACAATGCTTATAGTGGTTGGTATTTACACATGATTACACAATGGCATGTAGGATAGCGTCAATTAATGTGTGTGGTTTAAATGACCCAAACAAGAGGATGAGGGTGGCTGCATATTTAAAAACCTTACGATTGGATCTGATATGTTTGCAAGAAACCCACATAGAGCTAAGTAATATAAATATTATGGAGCAACTGGGGTACAAGTTATTGGCTAGCTCTAAACAAGAAACTAGGACCAGAGGTGTAGCAATTCTGGGTAGACACAGGGATGTGGTAGTAGGGAAGAAGAAGGAAGATAAATGGGGAAGATGGGCTATAGCAGGAATATGCTTCAGGGGACAGAAAATAACATTAGCTACAATCTATGGATCTACTGAAGATGACCCAGAGGTATTTCAGTTTCTTGATGTGGAGCTGGCTCAATGGCCTGAACCCATAGTTTGCTGTGGTGATTTCAATATTCATGACTTGGAGAGCTCATTTACACAAACTGATGCAGTTTATAGAGGGAGGAAAAGAAAAGTGTTCAGGGCTTTGGCAGACATGGTTCTGCATAATTCACTGGTTGATCCCTGGGTAAAATTACATCCTCATCTTGATGGTAGCACTTTTTTCTCTGCCCCACACAAAGTCTTGGTAAGGCTTGACTACTTTCTAATAACTAGTTGTATTTTATCTGAGACACAGGTTGAAAAACTTCCTAGGGTGATTTCAGACCATAGTCCAGTAATACTTACTATTAAAAATAACAATATACCAAGAATACCCACACAGTGGACTTTTGAGAGAGGTCTCTTGAAGGATCCTATATATAAGGAGCACATGACGGAGTGGATTAAATGGTTCTGGGATATCAACAGGGGGACAGCGGATATAGGAATAGTTTGGGATACATTTAAGGCGGGAATAAGGGGAGAAACAATTAGCTTCGTCCTGGGAAGACAAAAAAGAGAAAGGGACAAGAGAGCGATAGTAGAACATAAACTATTAAGGGAGGAGGAGAATCTAAGCAGGGCAATAAGAGCTAATCTACCTCTGGAGGACTGTTTGCTTAGAATAATAGCCCTAAAAGCGGAGGCAGTGGAAGGTTTGGCCAGACAGGCGGCAGATAACTTCTTGACTAAAAAGGAAAAAACATATGAGCTTAGCGAGAAGGTGGGACGGGTGTTGGCAATTAGAACCAGGCAGAGAGCAGCTGAAGCGGGAGTAAAAGAAATACGGGATGAACAGGGAAACTTGGTCACGGAGACTAGTTTATTAAGAGATGTCTTTAGGAGATTTTACGCAGATCTATATACTCCAGAAGATTCACCGAACCCAGGGGAGATTGATGAGTACCTGGGCGATATATCCCCACCGACGATATCAGAAGAGGATAAAGAAATATTAGATAGTCCTATATTGTTAGAAGAATTGGAGGAAGCTCTTGGCAGTCTGCCGGCAGGTAAAGCGACAGGGCCAGACCAAATCCCGCTAGAATTTTATCAAATATTTTAAAATGTACTCCTGGCAGATATGTTTTTTACTATGCAACAAGCATAAGCAGGGGAACCTAGTCCGGAGTCATGGGGGGGGCTGACATAATAGTTATACTAAAAAAAGGAAAGCCACCAGAAGTGCCAGGGTCGTATAGACCAATTACATTAATGAATTCGGATATTAAAATATATTCTAAAATTTTAGCAAAAAGGCTGGCTGGAATCATTGAGCAGTTAGTAACCCCTATCCAACATGGTTTCATACCTGGGAAAGGGACTACGCAGCATGTAAGGACTGCGATCACGGTGTTTGACTCTGCAGATCTACTAGGCGACCCTGTCGCAGCACTTCTCCTTGATGCTGAGAAGGCATTTGATAGGGTCGCCTGGGAATATCTTTGGTATGTAATGAGGTGGGCTGGGCTAGGGGAACCCTTTATAAAAGCTATACAGGTTTTGTACAGGAATCCAGCAGCAAGAATAAGAGTGAATGGGGGGCTTTCAGATAAAGTAAAAATTGCTAGGGGAACTAGACAGGGATGTCCCTCCTCTCCGCTGCTGTTTGCACTATATTTGGAACCATTACTATGCAGGTTTGAAGAGAACGAAAGGATACTACCAATGAGGATAAACGAATGTACAGTGAAGTCCCTAGCCTACGCAGATGATGTAGCAATTTTTACTCCTAACCCCACCGTAGCTATAAAGGAGGTGGAGATAGAGGCTCAGAAATTTGGGAAAATATCAGGGTATAGTTTAAATAGATCAAAGACTCAGATTATCAAGAATAGATATACTCCTTGTGCGGATGATAGGGTGGTTAACTCAGCGGTATATTTAGGGGTAGTATTAACGGCGAGTGTGGAGAGGATAGTAGAGATGAATCTGGACCCTCTAATCGGTAAAGTCAAAAAAGACCTAGAAAGGATGAACAATCTACACCTCTCCCTTATGGGATGTACAAATGTTGTCAAGATGTTAATCCTACCAAAGTTTTTATATTTTTTTCGCACTATCCCTCTAGTTTTTGAGGCTAGATGGTTTAATTTGTTAGAAAGGGTGCTCAATAGATTCATCTGGGCACATGGGAAAACCCGAAGAGCTTACAGGTACATGACCCTACCAAGAGAGAGAGGGGGTTGGGGGGCCCCTGACTTTAGGCTGTATCAGATGGCTGCGGCACTACAGTATATGCAGGGCCTAATCGGGGGCGGAGGAAGTGATATAGGGGTTACGACTATGTCTACAGAAATCTATGCTATTATACTTGGGGCAGAGGCGGAAAATAATTTTTTAAATAGAGTGGAGTTTGGTTATTATAAAAGAACTAGATACAAGACCCTGACGGCAGCTTATAGGATATGGAATGCATTTCATAAAAAAATGGGAATGGGGAGATATAATAGATATGTCAGGCTATATAAAAATAGATCTTTCCCGGTAGAAATATTTGCAGATTCAACGATGTTGGGTTGGACACAGAAAGGGATAGAACAGATTGGGGATGTAATGAATGGTGACGGGGTAATCCAGTTTTCAGACATTAGCGCAAAATACGGGATTGAGAGGAAGGACTTCTTCAAATATTTGCAGGTAAGGAGCTTCCTATCGCACAAGCAAGGTGGTAGGGAGGGGTTCAACAGGAATGTAATAATGGAAAAGATAAAAAAAGGAGGGGACTGCACAATTAGATATTTTTATGCAATTTTAATGGAAGGGAAGGTGGATGATGTGGAGAAAGTTAGCAGCAAATGGGTTGTAAAACTGGGAGCGGACCCCGGAAGTCTGCAAGAGTCTTTGAAGTTGGGATGTAATATCCTATGCTCTGGACCCCTGCAATCACAGCATTATAAGACGTTATTTTCATTATACTACACCCCAGCTAGAATAGCCAAGTGGGGAGGGATTACTGGTATTACCTGTCCTCGCTGTAATGCAGGAGATGCAGATATTATTCATATGTTTGCCACTTGTCCTCAGCTATATACCTTGATTAGAAACATAGAAGATTTTATTAATAATACTCTTGATATAAGAATCAAATTAACACCTAGGATGATATTGCTTGGAATAGATAATCAAGATGGATTGGACCAGAAAGAATTTATGTTTATTGCAACTGCAGTATTGAGACTGTCAATAGCAAGGGTATGGTTGGACAAGGTACCCCCGGATATGCAAGTTTGGCTGGCAAATTTACTAGCTAGTTATAATCTCGAGAAAGCTATATATGCACGGAAAGGGAAAAAGGGAAGGAGACTTGGACTGAAAATTTGGGAACCAATAATCAAATGGAAGGAGAGGATGGCATTGTAAGTTATTGTAAATGTAAATGAATAGCAAAGGTTTGAATTATGATTTATATAATTATACTAATTATACTGGTTATTATTATTATTATTATTATTGGGACATTTGTAAAAGCGCTGCGTTACGCACACCGGCGTGTCCACGCGCTGAAAGTGGGAGAGGCAGCGGGCAGGGAGCACAGAAGCTGAGCGGACAGTTATTTAGTGTAAAGGAATGTTTTACGTTTCGCTCGGAACCTAGCTTCCTCCCGTTCCAGGCGCAGGTCCGCTGGCAGTTTATTCCAATTATTTGCCGCTAGGCATCTAAAGGACCTACCTCCCATGCGGGCTTTCTTGACTCTGGGGATCCTCAGTAAACCGCCCCCTGCAGATCTAAGCGCACGTGTTGGTTGGTACACTTCGATCATTTTATTCAGAGGGTCGGGTGCCCTGCCATTCAAGATGCGATGACAGGTGCAGAGGGCTTTGTATTCCACTCTTCTCCTCACAGGGAGCCAGTGTAACTGCTGGAGGGCCGCCTTAGAAGGCGCCCTTTTGAGCAGCCTGAGAATCAAACGTGCTGCCGAGTTCTGCAGCACTTGCAGGCGTGCCATGCTTTTTTCTGGAGCCCCCAGGTACAGCAGGTTCCCGTAGTCCGACCTAGCTGTCACCAGAGCATGAACCAGGGTTTGACGGGCTTCAATCGGGAGTAAGTCAAGGACCTTTCTCAGTTTCTTCAAAATCCCAAAACAAACTCCCACCACCCGGTTGATCTGGGGGCCAAAAGTAAGACCCGCATCAAACCACACCCCCAGATTGCGTGCCTCTTGGCAGGGGGTTGGGGTTGGTCCAAGACAAGATGGCCACCATGCCGACGACCAAGCAGACTGGGCTCTCCCCACCACCAGCACCTCTGTCTTGCTGCCATTAAGCTTCAAACAGTTGATAGCCATCCACTCGGCAAGATCTTTCATGCACGACCGGAAGCCATCGGCAGCAAGACAGGGCACGTGCGATAGGGAGACCACCAGCTGTGTATCGTCGGCATACGAAACCAATTGGAGACCATGACTCTCCACAATCGAGGCAACAGGCGCGACATACATATTAAAAAGGGTCGGGCTCAATGACGAACCCTGCGGCACGCCTTGGCCCAGGGGCACCCCCTTTGAATAGCAGTCTCCTTGCCTGACTCAAAAGCTTCTCCCCTTAAGGAAGTCCTGGATCCATCTCAGCACGGTGCCAGAGATGCCACCTCTGTTCAGACACTGTAGCAAGATGTTGTGAGCTACAGTGTCGAACGCCGCGCTGAGGTCCAACAGGATCAAAGCCATAGTTTGGCCTGCATCCACACCCTCTCTCAGATGTTCCGTAGCCATAAGAAGGGCGGACTCGGTCGAATGGCGTGGCCTAAAGCCAAACTGCGTCGCGTGGAGCAGTCCCGTCTCTTCCACGTGCTTCATAATTTGGGTATTAACCACCTTTTCTGCCACTTTGGACAGAAAAGGCAGGAGTGAGATGGGCCTCAGATTCTCTAATACCTCGAAGCCTAAGTGGGGTTTCTTCCGGAGCGGGAGCACCACCGCCTGTTTCCACCCCTCGGGCAACTTTCCCGATCCGAAAGAGATGTCCAGGACGTGCCTCATATAAGGCTCCAGAACTTCCAGGCTGTCCGCCAGGCGTTTGGGTGACACCGGGTCCCACAGGGACCCTGATTTGACAGAGCGACACACCACTACTAGTTCCTCAAAAGGGGGGGTGCGGAAGTTTGTAAGATGCCCTGCCGTCTCTGTGTCCCCCAGTGCCACCTCAAAGTCAATCCCTGTCGGCGGATTAGGGAAAGTCGAGTAGATCTTCTCGACTTTAGCGGAGAAATATTCTGCAATACGGTCACATGACTCCGTTGAGCAACTCTCCGGCTCTGTAGGTGAATTTACCGAGGTCAGAGACTTGTAGATGCCGAAGAGTTCTTTGGCCGAATTTTCCGCCCCCAGGATTTGTCCTGCATAGTAGGCTGCTTTGGAAACTTCAAACCAGAGATGCATGATGGATGTAATTTGTAAAATGTATAAAAGTATGATATGTAAGTCAATGTGCAATGTAACAAGAAAAAGGGAAAAATAAAAAGATTTAAAAAAAAAAAAAAATTAAACCGTTGAAAGGGAAAAAATATAAAATACACTGTCATGTGGGGACGTATAAGGAACAGGCCATTTTGAAAATTCTTTAACAATTAGCATAATGTGCAAAATACTCCTCAGATGTACAAAGTTTTTTTGAGGTAGAAAATATCCTGACTCATTTAATCAGTCCTCTGGCACTGTAAATTAGCTTAGTTAAATATACTAAATGCGATTCGGTAACGCGCTATCAAATCACAATTTGCATGAGCTATTCAGTATTGGGAAGGGGCGTGTTTAGAGCATCCCTTCTAAATACCAATTCCCAGTATTATGTATTGATGTATTGTGAACGAATTCCAGTCTCAAAACATTCAATCAATTAATCAGGGGTTGGTAAAGTTCAGCTACTCACCCACAGGGTCTCAAGGCGCTAGTGGGGGAGAGGAGCAGATCTGTTGATTACTAGGGTCATCTGAAGAGCCAGGTCTTGTGGTCCTTCCTGAACTGTAGCAGTGTAGGGGCTTGCCAGAGGTAGAAGGGGAGGTCATTCCAGGCCTTGGCTGCAAGGTAGGAGAAGTACTTTCCTCCCGGCCTGGTCATGTAGATGTGTGAAATGGTGGCCAGAGGGAGGTCAGCTGATCGAAGGTGCCTCTTGGCTAGGTGGAAGGAGAAGCAGTTGTTCACGTATGCTGGTCCAGTGTTGTGGAGGCCTTGTATGTGTGAGTGAGGAGCTTGAAGGTTATTCTTTTTTTGATGGGGAGTCAGTGAAGGTTGCAGAGGTTTTGGGTGATGGGGTTGCCACGGGGGATATCTAGGATCAGTCTGGCTGCAGCGTTATGGATGGTCTGGAGTTTGCGAAGTAGTTTCTTGTTGATTCTGACATTGAGAGCATTGCTGTAGTTGAGTCTGCTACTGATGAGGGCGTGCCTGAGACACAGGGTCAAGACTGATTTGCATATAGCTGGGTATGAACTGAGGTGGCGAAGTGAGCTAAAGAATGATGATGGATTCAACCCAGGTCTGTGACCCGGGGTAGTGTCTGAAAAGTTTCAGGGCTCGGTCCATCATCCATTGCTCCAATAAAGGGACACCAAAACAAACCAGATACAAGTCAGCAATGTGTGAAATGTGGACTCAATTGCAAATTAATACAGTGCAATACTACAATTTTGACAGATGGGCAAAGTAGACTCAGTTTCTGCAAATGAAGGGTCAAGTGTTCTATTATGCTATAGTTGACTCAGCCTTTCATCATTTTTAGTCTGACAAGTTAAGTCCCAACGGCCATATTTATGACCTGGTTTGCATCTCACTTGCACCACACAATGTGGTGCAAGAGAGACGCAAACCTTAAGTAACATTTTTTAAGCCATGCAAAGTCACTTGGCATTGCTTTGAGTGACTCCAAACATATGGAGTAACACAACTCCGTGCACACCACTACTCAGTGCTACTCTGCTCTAGATGGGCATTCCATGAGTGTTGCGTGGGTGTCCTGACACAACTCTCATGGCTTTTGATTATTCCCAGTTTTACAATACCTTGTAAACCTGGAAATGCAGCAAAAAGCGAAAAAATATCTTTATTTTGCCTCTTTCCATGGGTGCTGCATTCAGCACACGTAGAGGAAAAAGCCTCTGAGGATTGATTTTCGCAGAAAGGTGCCCCTTCCTCCACACAAACCATCCTGCCTACAACACAGGCCATGGTGCAAGGGTGCCTGCGTTGGCGCTAAGCTGCCAAAATGGCATCAGCACAAGGGAAATGGACAGGAATGTGCCATATTGGATACATATGGTGCATGCCTGACCTTTTCCTGTGATGCAGGGCAGTGCAGCAAGGTGACTTGCTGCTCTGCCATGTACCGCAACGGTCATAAATATGGCCCCAAATATGCATCAACACTGGAACTGAAGTAAAGGTACATCGCTATAGAAACATGGTGCAGAGCACACCTGCACAAACCACAGTATCATTACGAACTATTGTTTCAGAGAAACATTTTAGTGTCTGAAATTCTGACAAGAAAAATGCAGTCTTGTCGGCATATCCTTTTATTGGTTCTATTATCAATGTACAGATAAAAGGCTTACTTGTTTAGAGCAGTCTGATTGCTGAGGTTTTGTGCATAATCCTTCAGTGACAATATCGAGCTCCCTAGGCAGTTGGTTCATGGATTTAGCGCAGCCTCGGGGTTTGGCGTATGATTAGGTTGGTGATGAATAGCTTTATTATCTGCAAAATATTTCCGTCAGTTCTCTGTAGACATATTTGTAAACATTTGTCTACGAGAGAATTCCAACTCTAACGTGGATTGCACATGAGAATTTTGTTTGAACTCTTTATTAAACAGGTACTCAATCAACAGTACTTGGAAATATAAAACTGTACATAATAATGTAAATTATCATACAAAAAGCACAAACGTTGCATATATACAGTAAGTAATATAATCTGACTTGTGCCATCAATCCATGGCCATTTCCCACTAAACATAACTAGATCACAAGGATGCTACACCTTGAACCGCCACAACTACATGCCCAGTCACATATCCGGTAGCTCTGCCATCCTTGCACACCTTTTCGCATTATCGAGGGCAAACCCTGCTTAAATAGACTGTGTGATTCACTCAATGACCCCAATCAAGATCAATCGAGGGCCAACCATATCTTGGAAAAACAGGGCCATCTCTCCCCCTTTTGATGTTAAGGAGGTGCCATTTAGTCTCCATTGGGACCTCCATGGGGACCTCCAGTCCTGTGATCTGAGCCATTATACTTGTGATCTCTACCCAGTAGCCTTGGATTATTGGGCAGTTCCACATCACATAAAACAGGTTCCCTCCTGTCTGCATTCCCTCATGCAACAGGGGTGGCCGCCCATATAATTCAATGCAGCAGTGTTCTAGTATTGTTTATCCTATGCAGGATCTTTAGTTGAATTAGGCGATAACACGTTCTGATTGTCTCCTCCTTGTGACCCTGAATGGCCTAAATGCAAACATCATTGTTAAGTATGCCTAGGTCTCTCTCCCATGCTGCTCTCTACTTCATCAAGGCATCTGGGGAGTGGCACACCAATTTTCTATATATGATTGAAATTGCTTTTACCGTAAGGAGATCAGTGAGCAGGCTGTTCTCCAGTCGGGCAGCTTCAGGCAGATTCTCCCCTTCCTGGATGTGACTTCACAGAACATGAGCCAACTGCAAATGTCAGAACCACCCCCAAATTCATGCTCTTGTTGTAGAACCTCGAAGGACACAACACCTGTCCCCTCCGCACATCTCCCACATGTTTCGAATGAGCAATCCCCTTTGTGCAAAGCCTTTAAGTCCTCCCACTATGCTTAACAGATCACTGTCCCATAGTGGAGTCATCACAGTTAATTTAACCTCCCATCCTAAATACTTAGAGGCCTCTCTCCATACCCATAACACAGTTTAAGTATGAGTAGGTAGGGCCTATCTATGATACAGGACGGAGGGTTAGTCCATCTTGCCCATGGCCATCTTGTATACCTGGTATGCAGGTTCCTCATGGTGCACAAAAACCTAATCATTGACAGTCGCAAACTGTGTGGCCCCGTAATATTTAAGAATGTTAGGCCCCACAATACCCTCCTCAGAATCCACTCTCTGCAAATTAATCAGGGCTATTCATGAGGTACTACCATCCCACCACAGGAGGCGAAGTTCGAAGTCTATCTTTTGAAAGAAATATGGCAGTATCATAAAGGGTGTATTCTGCAGAATGTACAGGTGACGTGGGAGGTTTATCATTTTACACAGGGTCACCCAGCCCATTAAGAAGAGCTGGAGTATCTGCCAGTGTGGGGCATCCTTATAAAACCAGTCCCATTCCATGAGCAGGTTCCTGTCGAGGAAAGCCTGTGACTCCCTTGTGATGCACATGCTCAAATATTCAAAGCAATGCAAAAACACGGGAACCATGCATTTCAAAGGCATTTGCCAAGTCCATCCCACAAGGGCTTCTCCCAATTGATATAAAGAGCAATCTCCGAATATGCAAAAAATGTGTAGGAGTCTGTTAACTGAGAGGGTTGGCTTTGTAACATATAGCAAAATGTCATCAGTGTAGATAGAAATCCTCTCATCCCACTCCAGATTGACCGGAATACTCCATATGAGAGGGCCCTGGCAAACCGATGAAGGCAGGGAAACAAGTGCAAGTGTGAAGCGCATAGGGGACAATGGACATCCCTGTCTCGTGCCCTTTCAAAGGACAAAGACTAGGGACACTGTATTATTGACTATAACGCACAAGAGGGGGCCTACATATATGAGCCTGACCCAGCTGATACATTTGGGTTTAAAACCCAGTCTTTCCAGCGTAGGGAATAAATAATTCCACTTCATGCTATCAAAGGATATCTTAGTGTCTAAGGACAGCAACACCTCAGGTTAGGCAAAGGAGGTCCCAGTTACATGCAGCACACCATCGAGGCATCTGAGATTTAAATGTGTTCCCCTGTTTGGCATGGAGCCAGATTGGTCTGTATAAATTACTGTTGCAATCCCCGTCCACAATCGGAGTGCTAGTGCCTTCGCTAGGACCTTCGTCTCAAATTTGAGCAGGGAAATAGGTCTGTAGGACCCACTCTCAGTCACTGGGTTGTCCTTCTTAGGAATACCCACCACAACTGCTGTTCTTTGGTCCTCTGGGAGGCACCCTTCTTGTTGCGTCATCTGGAACATCTTCAACAGGTGTTCCCTGATGTCATCAGTCACACATTTTTATAATTCTACCAGGAGGCTATTTTGCCTGGCGCGTTCCCTTACGCAAGGATCCTATTGTCATACTTATTTTGTCCACTGTCAGGTTTTGGTCTAGTGTGAACCGATCCTCATCTGTCAGCGTTGGAAGGGGCAGGTTCTTCAAAAAGTCAGCACAGTCCGTTCCTTATTAAGTGGTTGCAGAAGTAACAAGCATTTGCAGTGCAATAGGTCTTGCATTAACATGAGTTTGAGCTATTGGCATTGTAAATGACAATGCCTTTTATTTATGTTTTGGGTTTTAAAACATAAATAAAAGGCATTGTCATTTACAATACTAATAGCAGAAACTCTTGCAAATGTGAGACCTATAGGATTGCCATAAAGGACCTTGTCAACTGCTTATTAGATTATAAATATCAGAGGAAGAGACCAGCGTACGACGTCTTTAAAGTAGTGATAAATAGTGCAGGGAAGAAGACGTGTAAGTGTTATAAATTACACAGACAGAAAGTGTGAAGTGAGAGTTACATATGATCGAAGCTAGAAACACTAACAAAGTGGTCCAACACCGTTTGCTCTGTGATTACACTGTTGTGGCTCAGGAGGAAGAGCGGGGGAGGGGGGGTAGTTTCTGCTCACTCAGTGATTTGAGCGTGCAATGTGGCATTGCTTAATGTCATTGCTATATTTGGCCTAAAAAAATACTCCAGCTGTAGTAGGGTCTTGGCTTAACCTTCTGTGCAGTGTGGGCAGTACTTTAAGGCAGGCAGGGAGGGAGGGACAGATGGTCTCGGCTGCAGCTCGGGCCTCCTACAGTGCCCCTGCTACTACTAGTGAGCAAGAGGTACTGAGGTGGTGGTATTGGTATTGGTTGTGGTGGCATTAACATTGGTGGTGCTGGTATTGGTGGTGGTGGTGGTATTGGTGGTATTGGTGGTGGTGGTGATGACAATGGTGGTATTGCTGGTGGTGGTATTGGTGGAGGTGGTTCTATTGTGGTTGCGGTATTGGTATTGGTATTGGTGGTGGTATTGGGGGTGGTATTGATGGTGTTTGTATTGGTGGGGGTATTGATATTGGTGTTGGTGTTGGTAGCAGTGGTGATGGTGGCATTGGTGATGATATTGGCGGTGGTGGTATTGGTGGTGGTGGTGGTATTGGTAATGGTGGTGGTATTGGCGGAGGTGGTGGTATTAGTGGTGGTATTGGTGGTGGTATTAGTGGTGGTGGTGGCATTGGTGCTGGCGGTATTGGTGTTGGTGGTGATGGTAGTATTGGTGGTGGTATTTATATTGTCGGTGGTGGTATTGGATTGAAGGTGGTGGTATTGGTGGTGGTGGTAATGGTATTGGTGATATTGGTGGTGGTGGTTTTGGTTGTGGTGGCATTGGTAGTAGTGTAGGTGGTGGTATTGGTGGTGGTAGAGGTGGTGGTATTGATGGTGGTAGTGGCATTAGTTATGGTGGTATTGGAGGTGCTGTTGGTGGTGGAATTGGTGGTGGTATTGATGGTGGTGGTATTAGTGGTGGTGGTCCTGGTGGTATTGGTGGTGTTGGTGGTGGTAGTGGTATGGTGGTGGTGGTGTGGTAGTGGTTGTGGGGGTATTAGTGGTGGTGGCATTAGTGGTGGTTGTGTTGGTGGTGGCAGAATTGGATGTGGTGGTGGTATTGGTGGTGGTGGTATTGGTGATGGTGGTTTTGGTATTGGTGGTGGTGATATTGATGGTGGTGGTTGTATTGGTGGTGGTGGTAATGGTGGTGGTATTGTGGTGGTAGTAGTATTAGTGGTGGTATCAGTGGTGGTGTGGTGGTGGCATTGGTGGTGGTGGTATTGGTATTGCCAGTGGTATTTTTATTGGTGGTAGTGGTATTGGATTGCTGTTGGTGGTATTGGCTGTGGTGGTAATGGTGGTGGTGGTATTGGTGGTGGGGGTATTGCTGGTGATATTGGTAGTGTTGGTGGTTATGGTATTGATGGTGGTATTAGTGGTGGTGGTATTGGTGGTGCTGTGGTGGTGGAATTGGTGGTGGTATTGATGGTGGTGGTATTAGTGGTAGTGTTCTTGATGGTATTGGTGGTGGTATTGGTGCTGGTGGGGGTGGTAGTGGTGTTGGTGGTGGTGGTAGTGGTAGTGGTGGTGGTGGTATTGGTGGTGGTGGTGGCATTGGTGGTGGTGGTGGTTTTGGTGGGGTGGAATTGGATGTGGTGGTCGTGGAGGTGGCATTGGTGGTGGTGGTGATATTGATGATGGTGGTAATGGTTTTGGAGGTGGTGATATTGGTGGTGGTGGTTGTATTGGTAGTGGTGGTGGTGGTATTGTACTTGGTTTTGGTGGAAGTGGTATTGGCGGTATTGGTGGTATTGGTGAGGTAATTGGTATTGGTGGTGGTATTTGTATTGGTAGTAGTGGTATTGGATTGCTGGTGGTGCTGGTATTGGTGGTGGTTGTATTGGTGGTGTTGGTATTGGTGGTGGTGTTGGTGGAGGTGGTGGTATTTGTGTTAGTGGTAGTATTGGTGATGGTATTGATGTTGGTGGTGGTATTGGTGGCGGTGTTATTGGTGGTGGTGGTGATAGTGGTATTGGTGTTGGTGGTGGTGGTAACAGTGTTGGTTGTTTTTGTGGTGGTATTGGTGGGGGTATTGGTGGCGGTGGAATTGGATGTGCTGGTAATGGTGGTGGTGATGGTATTGGTGGTGGTATTGGTGGTGGTGGTGGTATTGGCGGTGGTGATATTGGTGGTGGTGATGGTGGTATTGGTGGCATTGGCGGTATTGATGGTGTTGGTGGTGGTTGTTATATTGGTGGTGGAATTGGTGGTGGTGGTATGGGTATTGGTGGTGGTGGCTTTGGTGGTGGTGGTATTGGTGGTGGTGGTGGTATTGGTGGTGGTGATATTGGTGGCGGTGGTATTGGTGGAGGTGGTATTGGTATTGGTGGTGGTGTTATTAGTGGTGATGGTATTAGTGGTATTGGTGGTGGTATTGACAGTGGAATTGGTATTGGTAGTGGTGGTTTTATTGGTAGTGGTGGAGGTGGTATTGGTGGCAGTGGTATTGGTGGTCGTGGTATTGGTGGTGGTGTTGGTGGTGGTATTGGTGGTGGTGGAGGTGGTAGTATTGCTGGTGGTTGTATTGGTGGTAGAATTGGTGTTGGTGGTGGTATTGGTGGTATTGGTGGTGGTGGAGATGGTGTTATTGATGGTGGTGGTGGTGGTAGTTCCGATGGCAATGGTGGTGGTGGTGTAGATGGTGGTGGTATTGGTGGTGGTGGAGGTGGTGTATTGGTGGTGGTATTGGCAGTGTTGGTATTGGTGGTGGTTTTGGTGGTGGTGATATTGGTGGTGGTGGTGGTGGTGGTGGTGGTATTGGTGGTAATGGTAGTGGTATTGGTGGTGGTATTTGTTGGGGTGTTGGTGATGCTGGTATTGGTGGTGTTGGTGGAGGTGGTGGTATTGGTGCTGGTGTTGGTGGTGATATTAGTGGTGGTGGTATTGGTGGAGGTGGTAATGGTAGTGGTATTGGTTGTTTTATTGATGGTGGTGGTGGTATTGGTGGTGGTATTGGCGGTGGTGGTAGTATTGGTGGTGGTATTGGTGGTGGTGGTGGTGTTTTTGTCATTAAAACAGGCTTTTGAAAACAACCCGTTAGGTGGCTTTTATATACATAACATGTAACATAGAAATGCTTTTGTCAGATTCAGACCAGTAGAACAGGATTATGTGCTACCTACAATTCACATGACTTTCGCTAATCATTTCTAAATCCATTTTACTTGGCGGGGGGGGGTTGAAACAGACACGAGATAATGCCGGGTTATAGTGATTGAAAGCAGGCACCTGTGTTATGGGGAGACCGTGATGCTTAAAAAAACACAAGCTGTTTCAGCTGAAGCAGCGCATGTGTGGCCGCAGCAAGAGAAATTCAATAAAGTAAATAGTGCTTACAGACTATATAACAGGTCCGTGTAACAACCAAAGTAAAAGGGCCAGTCACCATGGGAGGGTACAAATGAAGACAATGCTGTACTAAGGAGGGATTAACAAGCCTATTAACGAATCCAAAGGCAGCATATACAAAAGACAATGACACAAATCAATGAAAAATATGGGAGGAGAGCGGGCGCAGCTTCTCTGCCATACTCTACTACAGCAGTCTCACAGAGTGAGCAGCACATGCGGGCTGCCACTAGGCTTGACCTAAAAATGGCCTCATAAAGTTTAGTGAATGTGCCAGCAATCGCCTCACCCATTGTTTGTAACGTCCTATTGCCGTCAATGATCTCTAGGACTCAGTCCTGTTCCCTATCCTGTTTATCTAGCCATACTAGCAGCTGATTGGCTTTGTTCCCTTTAATCATACAAATGGTTCTGTGTCGCAAGCGCACAGGCTTGCCTGCAGTCCTCCATCAGTGCCCTCAGTTCATGCTGCTTCCGAGGCAATTGATGATGTAGTGGGGGTGAGACTGATTCCCTGTGTACCAAGAGAGCCTCCAGCAGATCACAGTCATGCTCCAGAGCTTCACACTTCAATGTAGGTTCCTTCCTTATTCCACCATCAAGGTCTGTGCAAGGCCTCAAATCACTGCCGTGAATGCCTCCAATAGCATACAGGTTGGCTCAAATGACCCCTTATTCTCTTCAAAAAAGATGTCTGCTCAGTCTCTTATACAGGCGTTAAAGTTTTGTCTTTCAAAAAACAAGGATGAACCCTATGGGGTAGCACAAAGTCTGGGACTAGACCATCAATCTGCATCTCCACCAATGAGTAATCAGAAACCCAAAGTACTCTGTGCGTACCAGCTCAGAAAATCACCTGTGTGGACAGTCTGGGTGAGAAGATAGTCCAGGTGCTACAGCTGTACCATGTGCTACAGACAGGTGCATGAAATGTTGTGCCCCCTGGATCAAGTTTGCTCCAGATATTGACCAATCCCATCACTGACATAATCAATCAACCAATCAGTACACTTGTAAAGCGTGCTACTCACCCGTGAGGGTGTCAGGGCGCTGGGGGGAAAGTGCTGCTACTGCTCGAAGAGCCAGGTCTTAAGGTGTTTCCTGAATGTGAGGTTGTCCTGGGTCAGACGTAGGTAGGCGGGGAGGGAGTTCCACGTCTTGGCCGCCAGGTAGGAGAATGACCTTCCTCCGGTGGTGGTTCGGTGGGACTGTGGCGAGGGCGAGGCTGGCAGAGCGGAGTTTGAGTGTTGGAGTGTGGAACGTGAGGCGGTTGTCGAGGTATTCGGGGCCTGTGTTGTGGAGAGCTTTGTGTGCGTTGGTGAGGAGCCTGAAGGTGATCCTTTTGCTGAAGGGGAGCCAGTGCAGGTCTCTCAGGTGGGCTGATATGTGACTGTGGCGGGGGATGTCGAGAATGAGTCGTGCGGATGCGTTCTGTATGCGTTGGAGTCTTTTCTGAAGTTTAATTGTGGTTCCTGCGTATAGGGCGTTCCTGTAGTCAAGTCGGCTGGTGACAAGGGCCTGGGTGACCATCTTTCTAGTTTCGGTAGGGATCCACCGGAAGATCTTACGGAGCATGCGCAGGGTGTTGAAGCATGAAGATGAGATGGCGTTGACTTGCTTGGTCATCATGAGAGAGGAGTCCAGGATGAATCCTAGGTTGCGTGCGGGGTCATTCGATGTCGGTGCAGTGCCTAGTTCTGTGGGCCACCAGGAGTCGTCCCAGGCAGATGGGGATGGTCCGAGGATGAGGACCTCTGTCTTGTCTGAGTTCAGTTTCAGACAGCTGAGTTTCAACCATTCCATGATGTTTTTCATTCCTTCCTGGAGGTTGAGTTTAGCGGTGGCTGGGTCTTTGGTGAGGGAGAGTATCAGCTGGGTGTCGTCGGCGTATGAGATGATGTTGAGGTTGTGTTTGCGTGCAATGGTGGCGAGGGGGCTCATGTAGATATTGAAGAGGGTTGGGCTGAGTGATGAGCCTTGGGGTACGCCGCAGATGATCTCAGTGGCCGCGGAGCAGAAGGGAGGGAGGTGGACTCCCTGGGTTCTGTCGGAGAGGGAAGAGGTGGTCCAGTCCAGGGCCTTGCCTTGGATCCCGGTGTTGTAAAGGCGGGATATTTTGGGTGCGATGGTAGACTGCATCAACGGCGGCTGAGAGGTCTAGGAGAATGAGTGCTGTGGTTTCTCCGTTGTCGAGTAGGGTCCTGATGTCGTCGGTGGCTGCGATGAGTGCGGTCTCAGTGCAGTGGTTGGCTCAAAATCCGGACTGGGATGGCTCAACCCATTGGCTTCGAGGAATGCGGTCAGCTGCTTATTGTCGATCTTCTCGATTACTTTTACCAGGAAGGGAAGAAGAGAGATGGGGCGGACGATTATGAGGTCTTTGGGGTCCGCTGTGGGGTTCTTCAGTAGGGCGTTTATCTCTGCATGCTTCCAGGACTCTGGGAAGGTGGCGGACATGAGAGAGTTGTTTATGACGTTCCGTAGGTGGGGGGCGATGATGGTGTCAGCTTTATTGAAGATGTGGTGAGGGCATGGGTCAGAAGGAGGGCGGAGTGGATGGTGTTCATAGCGTGGGCGGTGTCTTTGGTGCTGATGGGTGGTTGTAGGGGGCGTTGGTTCAGTGACTGGGGGCGGAGTCTGGGCACCAAAGCTTTTGTGGATGTCGGCGATCTTGTGGTGGAAGAACGTGGTGAGGGAGTTGCAGAAGTCTTGTTACGGTGTGATGTCGTTGCTGTTGGCATTGGAATTTAAGAGCTCTTTAACGATGCTGAAGAGTTCCTTGATGTTGTCTGTGTTGATGTCCAGCCATTCTTTGAAAGATGTCTTTTTGGTGGTGCGGATTAACTGGTGGTGTTTGCGGGTGGCGTTCTTGAGGGCTGTCATGTTTTCTATCGTCTGTTCGCAGCGCCAGGTTCTCTCGAGGAATCTGCAAGATTTCATTGATTCTTTGAGGTCATCAGTGAACCATGTTGTTTTCCTGTTGCCGGGCTTGCCTGGAGGGTTCTTCAGTGGTGCAAGGGCATCAGCGCAGTTGACTATCCACTGTGTAAGGTTGCGGGCTGCGTTGTCGGTGTCCGTGGTGGTGATGGGTGAGTTCTGGCTCAGTGATGTGGTTAGCTGGTCTGCAGTGATTTTGTTCCAGCATCTATGGGGGATCTGTTGCGGGTGGTGGTGGTATGTAGTCTTCTTGAAGGTGAAGTGGATGCAGCTGTGGTCGGTCCAGTGTAGTCCGGTGGAGTGGCTGAAGGCAATGTGGCTGTAGGCAGAGAAGACGGGGTCGAGCGTGTGGCCAGCGTAGTGGGTGGGGGTGTTTACTAATTGCTTGAGTCCGAGGTTGGTGAGGTTGTCGCACAGGGTGGTGGTGTTGTTGTCATTGTTGTTCTCCAGGTGGAAGTTCAGGTCCCCTAACAGGATGTAGTCTGATGAGGTGAGGGCATGTAGGCTGATGAAGTAGGCAAATGCTTCACTGAATTGTGTGCGTCCGCCCGGGGTTCTGTAGATGAGGGTTCCTCTGAGGGTGGTCTTGGGGTTGGTGTGGATCTGGAAGTGTAGGTTTTCGGCGGTGGTGAGGGCCTCTTCTGAGTTGGTTGTGACGTTGATGGTGTTCCTGTAGATGATGGCGATTCCTCCTCCGGTTTGTTTGACGCAGTCCATTTGGGTGATCTTGTAGCCCTCCGGGATGGCTATGGCGATGTCGGGGGCTGAGGAGGCGTTCATCCAGGTTTCTGTGAGGAAGGCGATGTCTGGTGCTGTTGTGTCAAGGAGGTCCCAGAGTTCGACGGCGTGCTTATGGACTGAGTGGGTGTTGAGAAGGAGGCACTTGAGGTGGTTGTTGTTGTTGCCTGGTCTGGGTGGTGGGACGTAGATTCGGACGCAGGTGAATTTGCTGGTTTGGCAGGAGAAGGGTCCGTGGGTGCACTTCGAGGTGGCTTGGTAGCAGGCAGCTGGTCGGCCGGTGTTGAGTGCGCGGAGGATCGTGGTGTCATATCTCAGATGGGTTACTTGGTTTCGGAGGGGGCCAGGGGTTCTGGCGCTGGGTGCGGTCCAGGCGCGGACGGGTACAGAGGTGCTTGCCTTTGGCGCGCCAGCGGCACACCCGATGCACGCGGCCTCCATAAGAAGGGTTAAGGGAGGGAGGGGCAGCTGGGAGACGGGAGCGGGGTGGCGAATAGGGCACCAGGGCGGCAGGCCGCAGGGTCGCAACGGCAGGAAATGCGAGTGAGGGGAGCGGGTGGGGGGTAGGGGTGGAGGGCACAGGCACTGGGGCGAAGAGGGAAAGAGAGGAGACCAAAATGGGGGAACAAGAAGGCAGAAAAAGGCACAGAAAAAAACAGACGAAAACAAACTGTAGAGAGGAGATGGCTTGCGGCAATCACAGGTGGAGCAGCGGGGCAGCGGCGACACAGGGGGGCCGTGTGGCGGCTGATGGGGCGACCTACCTGGTGCCCCCTAAAGCCCCACAATGGCCAAGGGATCCTCCCAGATGATGCCCCCACTGCAATCTAGCTCCGAATCTACCATGTCATTCATACCCCCACAAAATAAGTGTCAAAGGTGGGAGCTCCAAGAGTAGTGGACCCAATATAGGGAATGTCGGTGTATGCAATCTGGGGATAGATAGACCAAGCAGATATTTAGAGTATGCCTCTCCCATCTCCCGGTGATTGCTGAGTGTCTGCCCATAGAGTTGGTCCATGTCTGAGATGAGCCTCACATGCACCAAGAGTGTATATCCAAATCTATCTATGGCCTTATAGAGATTCCCTTTAAGGTGAGTCTTCTGCAAAAAAATCCCATCTGGAGTGTGCCTACCTATATACAGGAGTACTTTAGTGCACTTAATCCATCTACGGAGGCCATTCCCATTCCACATCCAAATTCTAAGTAAATTATGTTGTGCTGACCCCATCAGATCACAAGAAAGGTTCCTCCCCTGTGATTCTGCCTGGGGATTTATATCTGCCGGACAATACTCCAATCAAGCACATTTTAATACAAAAGACCACATTCAAAATGCACCAAATCAAATTCTAACTAAACAATCCCCCCTTCCTCCTACCCTGCTATGCTTTGTATCATGCAGAAAACAAGGAAGCGGTTGGCAACTCCACCTTGTTGACAAAAGGATCTGGCTTAAAGCATCAAGCACCCCCAAAGCAACATTATTCAGAATCTATATCCTGAGGCTGAGCCACATGCCACTGAGCCTAATACTTTTGTACAGTACCAAACCCTTTTCTTATCTAGAAGCCCCAAGGCCAGATGGGCTACTTCCCCTGTTACCATGTATGTTTTGATGTAACCTTTCTCACCGTCTATGCTAAGGAAATTGGTATGCAAACAACCTGTACACCTTACTCAAGAGCTCTCTGGATCCTGGTCTGCGATTCGTCTCCTCAGAAGATTAACAGCTGCTGCATCCAATGCCGCCGCCCCCAGCACCACTAGCTCCACGCCCATTCCATGGACCAGCAGCATGCCAGCCCTCCAGCCATTTCCAGGCCTCATAAGGCAGGACAAAGTGGCATGTTTCATCCTTGCAAATCATCCACAGTCTGGCAGGAAACATCTTCATGTACTTGAGGTCATGTGCCCTGAGGTCCTTTAAAGCTGCTTCTCTGTGGCTGGACCTGCAAGGCAATTTCCGGGAAGAAGCGAACAGCACAATTCTCATAGTGAAGATTTCAATGTGATCGTGCTGCCTGAAGAATTGTATCCCTGTCCCGATAGTTGAAGATCCGGGTGATGATTGTCTGTGGGGGGGCACCTGGCTTTATGTGGTGGTATTGACACCTGGTGCGTTCTTTTGACAGAGAAGAATTTAGACGGGTGTTTGGGACAGAGTGTGTTAACAATGTGGTCTTTCAGAAACAGATCCAAACTCTGGTCCTCTGCCCCCTCCAGTCCACTCACCACTCTGATGTTGTTCCTTTATGCTCTCCATTCATGATCCTCCAGCTTCACCGCCATTGCAGTGGTGTGTTGCATAGAGGAATGCACCTAGGTCTCCAGTCACTTTGTGGTGGAGTGGAGCGAATTAATGTGCAATTCCACGGTAGTCAACTTTTTAGTAATTCTCTTGAGATCGGCCAACAAAAGGTTGACATCGACTGTCACTGGGTCCAGCTTCAGCTCCAGTGTGCTCTTCAAGTCCTGAAATGCCACCATATTGGCCCCCAAGAAAGGTTCTGAAAACTGCTGACTGCTGCAGATCCACCCCTCCCACTACCATCCACGACTTTGAAACCGCATAATTATCTTTTTTATTGGCTTGGGGTATTTCTGTCTCCTGGGCTTCACCATCTCGGGCCTCCCTGGGAGTGAACAGTTAATGGCGCCTTTTGCCAGGCTACAGCTAAGCCCCCCTGAAGCTACTGACTTAGTCCCAGCGGCAGCACAACAGGATTCATGTGGTGGGCCCTTAATCTTGTAGCAGATCCCTGCGCACACAACACCCAAGGGAACAGGATGCAGGCAAACCAGGGCTGCGGTTCTCTAGTGGCTCCACATCCATGCCCAGGGTCTAATCAGCCACTGATGTTCTTCAAGCATTTCCCCCTGAGCTATAGGAGATATGGCCCAGGTACCCCTGCGCCCAGGGGCCATTCCGCAACTAAAAGTGGCCCCGGCAGTCCAGTGCCCAGTTGCTTCTCCTGCAGCAGCTCCTGGGAGAGACCTCCAATGCCAGTCCAGGCCCTGCCTCACATAGGCCTCATCAGGCACAACAGACCATGGGGGAGGCCAGCAAGCAGAAAGACCAAGACTACCGGTGCAGGCTTTCAGTATGGGCTCACAGTGCTCAGCTGTCACCTCCGCCACCAGTCACCAATGCAGCGACACACACAGGCTGAAACATGCTTGTGAGCAGCACGTCTCACCTCCATCCGTGTGCAGCAGGCCCTTCCACTATGCCAGTAACATTTCCCAAGACCACAGGAGGCAAGTTCCCTTTTGTCACAGTGGTCCTGAAAGGGGGTGGTGTGAGACTCCAGCCACCATGACCTCCTGGATCAGTCCACACCCGGGTCTCCAGGCTGTTCAGGTCATTCAGTGCCATCAGTCCCCAGCCAACACATCAAGAAACCAACCAGCATATCAGGGACCTCCCCCACTCCACTGCACACACCGAGCCTCGGCTTGCCCCAGGATTGCACAGAAGCCAATGGATAACTGTTTTTTTTTCTGGTAGTTGCTACAGATCTCAGTTAGTGTGTGGCCATTTTGACTGGTGCCAGGCCACACACTCCATATGAGAATTTTTTTTATTGAAAAGTGCTGCACACAGTCAGGGATAGGGAGATGATGTGTTGTACATAATTCAAGGTGTATGCATCAAGGAGAACATCGAATAAGCTATTTCACAAGGCATCCACCACATTAAGAACCTGAAGCCGACACTGGCGAAAATCAATTTAGATGCAACCTCCAACTTCTAATCTAACAAGTGCTTTTAAGTTCAAAAGTGTTTATTGAGTTTTCATATTAAACAATAAACAAGAGACAATACAAAAAATAGTACCGGAAAAGTACCCAATTACAATTGAAAGATTATGAAAAAACAGCCAATGAATTATAATAGGTAAAAACAGTAAATGTAAAATTCCTGGAAAAATAAAAGGGAGGGAAAGGAGCAAATATAAATCTATATAATTATGGTAATAAAATAGAGCTACTATAACATTGAGTCTAGACTATTGTAATAGCAATGAACAACTGGAAATAATTACATATTTAGGAAGATAAATATATATCAACATGTTTCCAAAAATAATGATAAGAATTAGAATTATGATTAATGCCATTCAAAGATAACTGAGCTCCTCTTCCAGTAAAAATAATCCATGACCACCAAACATTAACAGATAATAATGAAATGTCTTTCCAAAATGTTGTAATTGATTTAAAAGCTGCTGATAATAGAGCATTGAAACGTTTTCCTTCTAAGTCATTTACTTTTTGTGAAAGAACAACAGATTTACAGATTAACAGTTTGAATAAAACATCCTCATGAATATTAAGTATCTTTTTTTATAATATCCCAACTTTTGGTCCAAAATTTAAAAACAATAGAACAATGATAAAGGATATGTTGTAACGAAGCAGTACGTAAATTACAGTGGCAACAAGTTGAAGACAGAAGAATTTTAGCTTGAAATAAACTTAGTGGAGTCCATAAACAGTTATAAAAAAATATGAATTAGTTTGATGGAGCTAAACAGGGAACCAACCAGAAATAGTATTAAGCCAAATAACTTTCCATGCATCAATAGATAAGGAGTTTGAAAGCTCGTTATTCCAGAATGTTGAGATCACATTAATGTTGGTTCCTTGAGAGATTGACTTTTTTTATATAATATAGAAACACAATGAGATAAAGTAGAAACAGTTTGGATATAAATTGATAAATCTGATTTAACATTAGTAGGAATATTATGAGGAAATGAATCTAAAATGGAATTACATAAAGATGTATATTTGTGAAAATCAGAAGGAGGTAAAAGAAATGTTGTTTGAAAAGCTTCAAATAAATAAAAGCATTATTGCAATAAACATCTTTAAGGTAACAAATATCACCTTTAATCCATGAACATCAAAATCTAACATTTCTATTAAGTTTTATGACTGGGTTATACCATAATGACATATCTACAGTAGTGGATATGGGTGAATGGAAAATTAAATCTAAATCATTTCAAATTAGTTTAGTGGACTTTAAAATAACAGATTTATGAAAAAATTCAGATTTATTAGACATAGTTAACAAAATTGGTAGAGGAAAAATAAAAAGCCACCTAGAGCCAATACTCAAAAAAGTGTGATTAAACCAAAGGGAGCTTTGTTTTAAAATAAAGATAACAAGTCTGGTAATCCAAAAACCCTATTACATTTGGGCATTTTACATTTTTTATAACTGATACAAGATGACTTGTTATTTCAAAGAAATTTGGAGAGGAGTTTGTCTATAGTTTTATAAAACTTTAAAGGAAATTAAGTACGAATCATGGCAAGGGTATAAAAAAAATGGATGCAATAGTCATCTTTATCGAGTCCACTTTGCCCCACCATGAAAGACGAAATGAAGACCATTTGGAGATTTTATCTTTAATATAATTTAAGATGGATTCACAATTCATCGGTATTGTTGGTTTCATAGATGAAGAGAACATAATACCAAGGTATTTAAATTGATCTTTTTGCCAAATAATATCATTCATAGGTAACATAT
The DNA here is from genome assembly GCF_964263255.1 of Lissotriton vulgaris. NCBI lineage: Eukaryota > Metazoa > Chordata > Amphibia > Caudata > Salamandridae > Lissotriton > Lissotriton vulgaris. The sequence continues at coordinate 320,305,628 of NC_141699.1, read as the reverse complement.
CAGGAGTACAGTAAATATTTAAAGGGAAGCATTCTGTTTTATTGGTATTAAATTTGTATCCAAAAACAGTGGAATAAAACAAAAAAAAATCCAATGAGGAAGAAAAAGAAGATAAAGGGTCACTAATAAATAAAAGTACATCAGCTGCATAAGCTAACGTTTTAATAATAACTTCTTTAATATTGATTCCAGTAATTGTGTCACATTTTCTTATGGAAACAAGTAAGGGTTCGATACTGAGAATAAACAAAAGCGCGGAAAGGGGACACCCTTGTCTTGTACCTCTCAAAAGAGAAAATTGGTTTGAAATTTGACCATTAATAAACAAATGAGCAATAGGAGAAGAATATAAAGCAGAAATCATACAGATAAACATGTCACCAAAATTAAATGATAATAAAGTACAATATAAAAACTGCCAGTGAATTTTATCAAAAGCTTTATTCAGCATCTAATGCGAGAATTCCTGATGGTAGAGATAAAGTGGATCCTTGTTCAATAACGTGTAGGATCATTTGATGTAATAAAAACTCTTTCATATTTTGCAATTTGCTTATCTAAATTTGTAATATTAGCAATAAAAGATTTATATTCCTGGGACCTACAAGAAATTAAAGCACCTCTAATATAGGCTTTAAACATGTCTGTTTACCATGGAAGTAGAGCCTTCTGGATTAAGAAGAAAGTAATCATGAATAGCATTTAAGAGTTTAGGTTGATTTTGCTAACAATACTAGTATTCATTCTCCATCTGGATTGCATTGTAAAATATGAATTCAATTTCAAAATAAAAGAAATTAAGGCATGATTCAATATATCAATAATACCAATAATACCAATAATAGGAGTGACTACAGAGTCAATTAGCTGTCTCGAAATTAAAAGGAAGCCGCCCCAGCAATGCGGATTGCATCGGCCACTCTCCCTTCTCAATTGTGACGCCAAAATCCTGGCAAAACTCATTGCCAATCGTCTTAGTTTGTTGCTAGAACATGTGATTCTTCTGGATCAGTCAGGATTTGTTCCAGGTAGGGCCACTTTCCATATCTTGAGGACTCTTTTTACTATTTTAAACACTGTTTCACCAGAGCTACCATTGGCAGCAGTTTTTCTGGACGCCACTAAGGCTTTTGATTCCATCGAATGGGATTATATTTTTAGGATGATGTTGCGAATGGGGTTCCCACACCTTTTTTGTCTTAGATACTACTGCTATACCATAGACCGGGTGCTAAAGTACTCATAAATGGCCATACATTCCAGACCTTCTTGATTACTAGGGGTACTAGACATGGGTGCCCATTTTCCCCTTTGCTGTTTGCATTGGCAACAGAGCCTTTGGCTGCGAACTGAGACAGCACCATAATGACAAGCTTTGCGGTGTAACATAAGGCAAATATTGATTTCTATGTATGCCGATGATATTACTTATATGTTAGAGACCCCCAACAAAATTTAAACCCGCTCCTTCGGGAGTTCATTGTATTTGGGAAGCTGTCAGGGATTCCGATAAATTGGGGGAAGTCCTGCCTCTTCCCGCTGACAAAATTGGTAACACGCTTTCCTCTGGACTTCCCATTAGAGTGGTGCGATGACGAGCTGAGGTACCTGGGTGTCCAAGTTACCAGAAACAAAGAAGAGCTCATGCGGCTAAACTATGGTACCGCGCTCAGCCGCATAGCAGATTGTGTTACCCGTTGGATAACGCTTCTGCTCTCCATGGCAGGATGGGCGTCCCTAATCAAAATGGTGATACTACCCCAGTTGCTCTATCTCTTTTTAAATATACCACATTATCCTGGAAGGCATTTTTTTAAATCTCTTCAGACAGAGCTGATCCGGTTGGTGTGGGGGGGTAAGAAGCCTAGATTGCAGTGGACCGTCCTGACACGGCCCTATATGACAGGGGGATTTAGCATTCCGGACCTGGAACTTTACTACGTCAGCGCACTGTCCACTACGCCTACTTCTGGGTGAACCAACTGAAATACATGCCACAGGTAGCTGCAGAACACTGGCTTGCACACCCGATCTCGATTGATGGAGCCCTTTACGCTGCTCTGAGTAGCCAAGAGAAAACACAGATCACTGTTAGCGCTACAATCACGGCATGGCAATTCATTAGGCACATACTAGATGCCCCCATGATATATTCCCCGCTCTTGCCGCTTACATATCACCCGAACATGCCTCTTCTCCAGGAAGTACTGTTTCATAGATTTAAGGATCAAATGGTAATCAGAACCTGGGGAGGCCAATACCGGGATGGACGCTTTCGCGATTCAGACAGTGTCTTTCAAGGCGTACAACAAACTCAGCTGAACGCCTTTCTGTACATACGGCTCAAGCAGGGGGTACGGTCTCTCACTTCAGAATTCCCGGCTGAGCCCCCTGCGCTTGCTCCACTACATTTGACTCTTCAGCAAGCGTCGCCCAAACGCTTGGTCTCGCTGATCTACCACACAGTCCACACACAGCGGAAGATATCAATCGCGCCATCCCGCACACGCTGGGGTGACGAACTGGGATTTATACTGACAGATGACTAGTGGGAGTATTGCTGCTCGCAGACTGAGCAGGTTTCTGCTAGCAGCAGGTTGCGTATTATACATTATAAATATTCACATAGGTTGTACTATACACCAGTCAAGATGCATACGTATCAGTTACAAAACACTGAGAGGTGTGATAGATGCCATGCTCCAAAAGCTGATTTTCTGCACCTGGCCTGGGAGTGCCCAGAGGTGAGTGAGTATTGGGGACATGTTTTTGAGGCCTTGAATTTGATAACTAATACCCAGATCGAGCCCACTCCACTACTGGCCTTGCTGGGCTATGTTAAACATGTACCAGGTACACATCTTACATATATATCCCTTGCACTGTTCATGGCCAAGAGACGGGTGGCTTGTAGGTGAGTCAGGGTGAGTGCACCCAAGTTTAAGACCTGGCTCAATGATATGATCTATTGCCAGGAACAAATTACTAACTATGCCGAATTGCTGCCTAGCCCTTCCAGACCCAGAGATATCTGGTCACCACTAACATCTTACTTGCTAGCGCAGCCCCATGAGTCCCCAGTGGCTACACCATCAGGATTGGCCTCCTGAATTAATTCAAATTGAACTGGTGTGTAGGACTGCAAATTCCTTTTGTGACGCACGTGTGGGATGTTCTGGAATAGCTGCATTACCTGTTATGCAAAGGGGTGCAAATATGTAATAAGCCTGCATGGTCTATACCTCTAAAGGTGTGCCGGTGTGTGAGATATCCCCCATTGGAAACTGTGAACCTGCTGACGGCTGTACAGAATATGGTATTGTAATATGTGATGCACTATAATGTAATCAGAGCGGTGTACATGCAGAACTGTATATAGGAACATGTTAAACACTTAAAGACAAGAATGCAAAATACCTAGTTGTTTGTGTAAAATAGTGTTAAAAGAAAAGGTTTTGAGATACATTGCTTGATTTAGCTCGGCCGGCCGGGAGTGGTTGTAGGCGACTTGCTAAGTATTTATACGCTATTACTAATTCTGGTTTTGGCTTGATTGTCACTCTGCCGGCCTGAACACAAAGTTGTAGGCACTATGCCGTGTTCAAAAGCGCATGCCTTCAATAAAGGTCTTTGAAACTAAAAAAAAACAAAAGTTGACGAGCAGTCTACACCAAAAGAAAAAAAATAATAATAATTTTACCGTTAGAATATGAATTGAATTTATTTGCGCTTTACCTTTTTTAATGCCTAAATAATTGGCTAACAGTCTTCCAGATCTGTTAGCATTAAAACCAAATTTGACTTTAGAATTTGAGAGTTGACTACCAGCTCTTCTGCTAAGGATTGAATTAAACTCATATCTAAGTTTTTGCAATTTAAATCTATATTGAGGATCATTAGATGTAATAAAAACTCTTTCATATTTTGCAATTTGCTTGTCTACATTTGTAATATTAGCAATAAAATATTTATATTCCTGGGCCCTACAAGAAATTAAAGCACCTCTAAGATAGGCTTTAAACATGTCTGTTTACTATGGAAGTAGAGCCTTCTGGATTAAGAAGAAAGTAATCATGAATAGCATTTAAGAGTTTAGGTTGATTTTGTTAATTAAGAACAATACTAGTATTCATTCTCCATCTGGATTGCATTGTAAAATATGAATTCAATTTCAAAATAAAATAAATTAAGGCATGATCCAATATATCAATAATACCAATAATAGGAGTGACTACAGAGTCAAATAGTTGTCTGGAAATTAAAAGGTAATGAAGCCTAGAGTGAGAGTTGTGTGGGATAGGAAAAAATGTAAACATTTATTTTGTAGGAAAGTGTAATCGCCAAATATCAACTAGCTTTGTAGTTTGAAAAAATGATTTAAAGCAAAAGAAGCTTTAGGAGGTCGAAATTTAGTAAGAGATGATCTATCTCATAAGGGATCAGATATATTATTAAAATCTCCTCCTACTATAAGAGGAACTTTACCCAATGTAAGGACTTCTGTTTTTAGAGTGGACCGAAAATTAGGATCATCAGCAGTTGGACCATAAACATTTAGTAAAAACAGGATTGAATCATGAATTTAAATTTTAGCTACAACATATCTGCCATCAGTTTCAGAAATTTTACTCACAATTTGGCAATTACTTTTTGCAAAAAGGATACCAACAGCATTTTTTGCCATTTGCAGGAGAAGAGTCACTATTAAAAACCCACTTTTTTTCATAAAATCTAAGATTTTGTCATCAATATGAGTTTCTTGTATAAAACAAATATCTGTTTTATAACTGCATAAATAATCTAACATTTTTGTACGTTTGACTAGATGGTGTAACCCCTTGACATTTAAAGAGACTATCTTGATATTATTAATATTATCCATAATAAAAAGAAGGAAAATGAAGATCAAGAAGTGGGGAAAAAAGTTAAGAGAGTGTGAAAAATAGTAGCTCCAGAATCAAGTAAAAAGAAAAGAATAGGTAAAAAAGAAAACAAACAAAACATGGAAAAATGACAAACAAGAAACAATAACAGCAATGAAATGCACACATGCTTTACAAGCGTGACCGGAAGCGTTGTAACTCTAGGTGAGAATAAACCACAAATTTGTCAGAAATATTCAAGTAGCAGAGTCATGAGTATCCATTGAGGGCTGCAAATGTTGATTCAGGTACAGTCTTAGGGGCCAATTACGATGGTGGACGGAACATCGGCCGTACCGACATGGCAATGGGAAAAGACCGTCCGTATGGCTCGCGGCTGCACCGCCGGTACCATTGCGATGCACTGCGGGGAAAAAAAACGCCGTAGTCAGAATCCATGAAACACCATCTTGCATGTGCGGAAAAGCTGAAATACCGTCCACAGCGGTCCCATTCGCCGCGGCAAGATCACAAACTGCTGATACACCAGCGGAATTCCCGCTAGTGCAATTATGATGGCACTGGGGTGCTTGCGGTACGACCGCTTGTTACCGACCGCCGCGATTGTCAACAATGATGAATGTGAGACCCGGAGACCCGACCAGCACGTTCCACTACAGCAGTTCATTGGATATAGTAATGGCGGTCAAAGGCAACTACAGCACAAAACAACTAATGTGGCACTGCAACTGGCTCAGCCAATAAAAACAAGTAACACATCCCCATGACAGGTGCCCCTGGAACACATAAACTACAAATCCCATCTCAACACAGACAACACACCTGACATGAATACTCCCTTAAAACACTCCCACATAGCTGAGCATAAAACCAGCCCCTATCTTACCACAATCCACAGCAAAACTCCAGAAGTGAAGGGCCCCACCTAAAGCCATACCTGCACACATCACCCCATCACAAACACACCCACAACCACACCACACACATCATCATCAGCCCCACCCACAACTGCACTCCTAACCACTCAGCACATCACACACCATGGCACAGAAAAAGCCAAAATTCACTGATGGTGAGTTGTCAGTCATGGTGGATGAGATCATAGGAGTAGAGCCATACATACTAGGAAGCAGGGTACAACAGACCCTAGCAGCCAGGCAAAGTCAAATGTGGCAAATGATAGTGGACAGAGTCAATGCTGTGGGTAGATTTACACGCAACAGGAAGGAGATCAGGAAGAGGTGGACTGACCTCAAGAGCAAGGTCAAGGAGAAGAACAGCAAGAACCGTGAGCTGGCCAACCGTACTGGCAGTGGGCCTCCCATCCCACCAAGAACATTCAACCCATGGGAGGAGAAGGTGCTGGGTGTACTGCACCCAGAGAGTTGCACTGGAATTGAGCGTGGATTGGAGTCTGGCAAGTACCAACAAAACCCTTACATAAAAATGCAATATAGTATCTTGCACAGCCATAAAGCAACTGTTCCTAGCCCCAAATGTCCTCATGTCAAAAATACTCCCCCCAAACAGGTCTCACAGATCCCACACCAACTCCCTTTCATTCAGTACAAATTTACCTAGCAATATTTAAGTGGTGGCACATGTACAGGCAGCCTGCACTACAACTCACACCAGGCCCCCTTGTCCCACAGCTGAGCAGGATGTAGCACTCCCCCAGAAGCATGTGGCAGCAATTGCATTGTTCACCTTCACCCAACAGCCTATCAAGATGGAACACTCCCTCCCACCCCACCCAGAAGCAGTTGGAAGCCATTGCATTGTTCATTTTCATCCAACAGGTAGGTAGCCATCTTGCCTGGGATGCCTGTTTGGGGGAGAAATGTCTGTACCACTACTCCCACCATACCCCCTGTCCCACAGCCTAACACAATAGAGCACTCCCTCACACCCGACCCCACCCGGAAGCAGTAGGAAGACATTGCATTGTTCACCTTCACCCAACAGCTAGGTAGCCATCTTGCCTAGGAGGCCTGTTTGGGGGGAAAGAGGCCTGTACCAATACTCCCACCATGCACCCTGTCCCATACCCCAGTAGGATGTGGCACTTCCCCCATAACACCCAGAAGCAGTTGGAAGCCATTGCATTGTTCTCCTTCACCCAACCGGTAGGTAGTCATCTTGCCTGGGAGGCCTTTTTGGAGGAGGGAGGCCTGCACTACAACTTTCACCAGGCCCCCTTGTCTCACAGCTGGGCAGGATATAGCACTCTCCACACCCCCAAGCATTAGTAAGCTATCTCATTGCTATCCTAAACCTTACAGGTAGGTAGTAACGATGTGCAGCACGCTCAGCTTTCCCAAATGCATGTTGCCTCATGCCCACAACAGCAATGCAAATCATGTAGATGACGACATGTCCGTGTTGTCACACCATGTGTACACTGTACCAAGTTCCAATTCACAACAGATACCATGGACTAGTAAGGTATGTACCTCAACATCATTTGCAATGTCTTTTTGCAGACATGCAAAGCCATTTCATTGTCAATCATCTCTTGCTTCAAATTTCAAAAATATTAGTGTAACATCAAGTTTGTTGCTTGCAACTCAAATACCATATGACCTCTGTCCAACAGGAGAACGACAATGAACTCCACAGTATGATGCCAACATGCAGATCCAGTCCCCACCACCAGAAAGTGAGCTCTCTGATGCAGATTCACTCATATTCTCTGACATGCATTCTGAAGCTGGCACCTCTGTGTGGCAAGGAATAACATGGCTCGGGCCGTCACCGTCACCACGACCACCACGGCAACAACAACTGGGCTGGCCCCTGCCACCACAACCTGTGTGGCATCCACCAACATCCTATCCCCTGCCATGGCAACAACAACTGGGTTGGGCCCTGCCACTACGAGCTGTGTGCCATTCACCACCATCCTCTCCAACACAGTAAAAACTGTGCTGACCCCTGCCACTATGACCTGTGTGGCCTCCAACAACACCATCATCACTGCTGCCTGTAACAATCGCCCTGCCACAGTGGTTACCAACACCACCGCAGAATCACAGCATGGCAGGGAGAGTGTGCCAGTGGGTCGTGGGACAATGCCACTGGTACATAGCAGGAGGGCAGGTGGGAGGTGACATGGGGCTGAGACACAGGAGGACTGGAAATGGCATCTCTGGCTGGCCAAGGCTTGCACCAAAGTCAGACAGAGACCACCACTCTAAGTCAGGGCAAGGGAGTTACACACCAAGATAACCCCTGCTCACCCCCTTGGTAACGTGACACGAGCAGTAAGGCTAAACTCGGAGGCTATGTAAGTTAAGCGTTTGCACGCGCACCCAGCAACAACACCCAAGTCCTACCACAAAGGAAACTCCACACAAGGTTATATAAAAAATAGCCTTTGTATTATAGCAAAACACATTAGATGAAAACACACACTTTACAATGTGCCAACAGGCACGGGCAGAATTTACAGGGGATATGTACAAGACAGGGCCACCTGGACCACTGCCAGGAATATGCACTTTTAGACTTAGTACTTGGTAGAATTAGCACTTGTAGGAATAGTAATTAGCACAAAGAACACTTCTAGCATCAATAGCAAATGTTTCACAAAATATAAAAGTAGAGCACACAAACAGTAACTACTGGTAACAGGTAATTACCACCTACGCAACCCTAAACACCTTAGGAGAATATTACGCAGGGAACCAGGACCTCACTAGGAACACCTGTACTAGGAAGAACAACCACCAAAGTATCACTATACATTTAGGGGTATAGGCAAGAACACATTACACATGATGCATCACAACATTCAGAGGTGCAGGAAAGGAAAACACATGATGCAAAAACATACATTCAGCGGTGTAAGAACAAGGCACATGGCACATCAAAACACATTCAGAGGTGCGGCACAGGAGAACACATGATGCATAAACATACATTCAGCAGTGCAGCAAAGAACAATTCCGAAGAAATCACATAAGCCACAACCTGTGGCAGTCCCAAATGTCAGGGGCCTAAATGTAGCAGTTGCCCACAAAGTGCTGGGCAACTGGTGGAAACAATGGGGCCTCACGTTGGAGCCTCGTGGGCTCAAGAACCAACACTGCGGGCTGGGAGCCTGGGGGCTCCGAAGGAAGAATGCCCAGTGAGGGGGGAGCGGCCGCTGCCAGCCGGGGCCGCTCTACCCTTGAGAAATGCCCCCACAACGTCGGAGTCCCTCTCGGGGGACGTGAGATGCAATTATGCCTCCAAGAGCCTCGGGGGCTCTAGTACACTGATGCCGCTTGGATGGGGCCTCCCAGGGCTCAAAAACAAATATGCCCCCACAAGCCTCTTGGGCTCTGAAGAAATGTGCCCCCAGGTCATTGGAGTCCCTCTCTGGGGACTCGGAATTAGCAACTGTGCCCTGAGCCTCTCGTGGGCTTTGGCCAAAGGTGCGGCAACTTTGGGGGGGGGAGCGGCCCGCTGCCAATCGGGGCCGCTCTCCGGCAATGAGGAACTAGTGGAGCCTCTCAGGCTCCCAACAAAGGCTCGCGCTGGAGGGGAGGGGTGGGCACTGGTAATGTGCCCCAACGCCCTCCTCTTCGGCAATGGACACTCACCGGCTTCTCTTTTAGGTTCCGATCTTCGGCAGCGTCTTCCCTGGCAGGACAGTCGCGGGGCTCTCCCTCCTGCAGGGGAGCTCCGCCGGATCACCAGCACGGTTCCTCCGGTCGCTGTGGAAGCGAGCGGGCACAATCGGGAGCTTCCCCTCTCCCGGGGGAGCTCCGGCCGTCTCCTCTTCCGGGTTGCACAGAGGTTCTTCCAGGTCGTGCCTCCGGGTTGCTAGGGGACACCCAACGCTGCGGCCAATCCCAGTGCGGCGATCCCCTGGCTGCAGCAACCGCGACCCTTTCAGCTCCCGGGCCCCTCAAATGATTTCAACACAGGGTAGGCTCCCGTTGTAATTAAATTAATAATGAATTACAGCAGTGTCCCTGGCGTGAAGTTGTGCTGTGAGTAGCTGCTCAGTGTACCGGTCCTATGTGCCACTCAGGACACTTTAACATGCATGTGGGTATCATTTCAAAACAGAACAGATAGTGGCTGGGTAACTCTTGCGCAACTACAACTAAATTAGTATTCTCCTTATATGAAGGCTCAAGGGAACAGGGGAAAGCCGCCACTTGCGTCCCCAAAGGAGTCCTCTGCAGCCAGAGAATTCAGTAACAAAAGGTAAGTTGTTCAGATCCAGGAGAGTACTCTTCACGGAACCCCTTTGAAGACGTGAGGAGTACTCTCCTGGATCTGAACTATACATTACCATATGTGAAGAACTCAGATATACATAATGGAATGAGTTCCACTTTATAATTGAGGAACAATAGCCTTCTGGAATTGGTCTTTACTATTTGTTGTTTGGATTGATCCTTTTGTTCCACTTTATAATTGAGGAACAATTGCCTTCTGGAATTGATCTTTACTACTTGTTGTTCGGATTCATCTTTTTGCCCTGAAGAAGTCATTTGGGTGACTGTACCCTCTGACGAAACACGTGTTGGCTACCTCTGTTTGAACTAGATGAAGACTATGAAGAGATTTGATGTTTTGAAGAGAAAAGAAATGGAAATTAAAGGAATTTAATCTGATGAACTTTGAAAGGACTTTCATTTGATTGTGGTTACCTTTTCTCTTGGAATAACATAAGAATTGGCATATATGTGCTCGGGGACAACTTACCTTTTGTGGGTATCATTTCAAGGTACCTGCTTGCAAGCATGGTTGCAAATGTGCAGTGCATGTGTTTGGGCAGCACATTCTTCTAGTCATGTTGTTTGCATCCGTGTTTTGCTTTGTTGTTCTGCTGTGATTGTGATCAGTGCTGTGTGTGTGTTTAATGAGCTACAGTTACACTGGCTGTGTGTGATGTGATGTATTCAGTATGGTGACATGTGTTTTATATTCACATGCTGGGTCAATCAGATATGTGTGATTGTATTTTGGTTGTTGTTGCCAGACTGCTTACTGGGCATGCAGTGCTGCCAGTGTATTCTATCAACTATGTTTGCTGATACATCAAGCACATCTGTTGTTATTCATGTTTTTGCGATTGTCACATGTCACTATGTGCTTTTACACATTGCTGGGTGTGTGATCCACACAATGTCAACTTTCTTAGCACATGGCTTGGGTGGTGTTTTGTCAACTACTTTTGACTCTGCCTTTCATGTGGTTCACACACGATTACCTATATGGCACCAGTATGCTGGTGGGGTTTGGTCCCTGATACTCACCTTGCCACTAGCAGGGAGGGGGATGACACCAGGGGCACCTGTGTGGCACCAGTGTGCTGGTGGGTTTGGTCCCTGATACTCACCTTTCCACTAGCGGTGAAGGGAGTTGACACCAGGGGCACCTGTGTGGCACCAGTATGCTCGTAGGGTTCGGTCCCTGATACTCACCTTGTCACTAGCAGGGAGGGGGCTGACACCAGGGGCACCTGTGTGGCACCAGTGTGCTGGTGGGGTTTGGTCCCTGATACCCACCTTGCCACAAGCAGGGAGGGGACTGACACCAGGGGCACCTGTGTGGCACCAGTATGCTGGTGGGGTTTGGTCCCTGTCACTCACCTTGCCACTAGCGGGGAGGGGGGCTGACACCAGGGGCACCGGTGTGGCAAGACAATACAGGTACTGTTTTGCCACATTACACCTATGACCTGGTTGACAGACATCACTTTCCCTGATTTTCAGATGAGCACACAATCCTTACCCCCTCACTGACACAGCGCATGTGTGGCGCTGGCCATGCCTACTAGGTTGTGCGGATGTTTTCACGAGTCCTCACAGCTGCTGTGATGTGGCGGGGATATGGCGGTGCTTACTTTGTTGATGGATGATACCTGTGCGTAGCAGTGTGTTCACAACTTGCGGCGCCTTGCAATGACACTGGTGGATATGGTTCTGTGTCCACCAGAATGTCTGGAGTGCACAGGAAGACATTTGCAGGTCAGGTGTAGTGTGATGATGTTGTGTGCGGATGTGTGTCATTGACGTACCTGCGGCGTTGTGCACCGCGGCGGCGTCTCTGTTGATGGCAGATCAGGAACAGCAGCGGTAGGGCCTGTAGAGCAGGATCTATTGCAGTAGCGACCACATGGAGCACTTTGGAATTCCTGTTCTGTTCCGCTCTGTTGCTTCCGCGGTGTTTCGATGGGTGGTTTCTCTGTTGCGGTCCGATGACCTATTTGAGGCATTGTAATTGGTACGGCGGTCTCACATCGTTCCGCCTGGGGGTCTCTTGCTATTGGTTATGTCCGCCCTTGTCGCGGAACCATTCTACTGGCGGAACTAGAGAAAACACGGCGGGCGGAAATTGGGCTATGTCTGCCCATTGTAATGTGGCGGTCAGTGAATTGCGGCCGTGGTTGGCAAAACAACACCCGCCAGGCCGGCGGAAGGCCACACAGGCACAGCAGTCGTGATCTGCCCACCATCGTAATAAGCCCCTGAGTTCTTCAGAACTATCGAAGGATTTAGAGAAATTATCTTTCCAAATGCACATTGTTGATGGGTCAAAAAGACCATATTTGAATCCAAGACTTCTTAAATGAGGACGAAAAGCAGTGAATTCCTTGCAAATTGAAACTGTCTCTTTAGCAAAATCTTGGTGGATAAAATTTGTATTTCCATTGACAATCAATGAAGGAATTTCTTGTGTTACTTTTCGTATCAAGACCAAATGATGGTGGCGGAGAACCTTAAAGATCATTTGTCGAGGCTTTGTGTGATGAAGGTTACAATGAGATGGAATCCTATGTGCCTTATCAATTATAACTTTTTCTGGAAAGTTGATGTTTAGGAGGCCAGGAATCAGATTTTCTAAATACAATGTGCAATTGGAACTTTCAACATCTTCTGGTAAATTGAAAATGCACAAGTTATATTGTCTGTTACAATTTTCCATATCCAAAAAGAGAGTTGACATAGGAGATATTTTCGCCACAAGTCGAGAGAAAGCGTCAGTTTTAGATTTATTGTCTTGTATTTTAATTGAATTATCAGAGATTGTCATTGACTAGCCATGTCTTTGCACACATTTGCAATCTCTGATGCAATTGTATCTGTATTAGGACGGAGTGCCTGAATTTCATCAAGAATTAATGTCAAAGAAGGTTGAGTTGACTCTACCACTTTAGATTTAACTGGAGGTGGAGAAACTTGCTGTCTCCTTTTATTATGAAGAGAATGCCATTTTTATTTTCCATTTTCTTGTATAAAGAATGAAAATGGTTGAGCAATGTAAAATTAAGGAAAAAGTAGAGTATTGTTGAGAAAAAAGCTTGAAAATGACTGGTGCAGCAGCTAAAATAGTCTGTGGGAGTGGTTAGGCTAAGCTGGGCCCTCTCTTGAGCACTTACTCTGCCCCCCTGACCGACAAGCTGGGCAATACATCAATGCAGAGTTGGGTGCTGGAGCAGGAAGCAGGAAAACACCACTTTTGCTGATCAAAGACGCTGGAAAAGCCTCACAGCAGCATGTAAGGGCTTCTAAATCACAGCGACCTAATGCAGGAGGAAATTCTGACAGAAATATCATTGTTTTTCAACAAAAAATAGGCAAAAACAAGTGGAGCTCACCGGAAGGCAGCCATCTTGGATCGCGCACTTGCGGGTCTCCCTAACAAGTGCTTTAAATAGGCAGGTATTGTTATATATTGAATACCTACACCTCCATATTTTGGAAGGGAAAGAAAAAACATTTCTAATACCTAGAGAAACAGCCTGAATTGGAGAGTACCAGCACTTTTCAGAAGTCACAGGGTTCTCTGGGTAGGAGTACACCAGTTCTATATTTCCATTTAGAGCACTGAACCTAATCGGAATTCCAACTCTGAGAGTCATTTCGCACCTTAATGGTTTGTTCTTGCACTATATTCGCCAAGTTAAAATAGTTGCAAAGTGTGCAGAAACTGCATGAAATTTGTGTTACACCTTGGAATGGGAGAAAACACACACTAAGGATGATTTCCACCTTTATGACATTCAAACCTGAAATGGTGCATAAAGTATGCAAAATGATAAGTAGCCACGCACACACAAGAAGTCTGTTCAGTAAAGTTTTTTGTATAAAAGTAGACAAAAATGTAATCCAAACTACAAAGTCCATCAATATCTTTCTCCCTTTTTTGAGAATTATTTATTCAGTTTGTGATTTCCAAATATCGGGTAAGTACAAGCAGAAGCAGCCCACACCTGTTTCATCCGGTGGACTTTTTCAAGGCTGAATGTCCCGTAGTAAGGACAAGTTCCAAGGTAGTCAAAAGAACACAACAGATATCTTGAGAGCAAATGGCAATGCGATGCCACCAGGACAAGATATCTCCAAGACTGACTGAGGAGGCGATATGCAACCCCAATGATTTCGTAGCACTGAGAAATGTGTCCCGGAATGGTGTATCACTAAGTCTATGGCCATATAGTATATGTGGCAAAACGAGTCAAAGCGGCGTGCGCGGCTGAAAAAATAGTCTGTGCAAGATGCTTTGATGAGCTTAATGGCCTTGATAAGTCTAAATCATGCAACCCGCCCTTATGGAGGAGTGGTAAAGTAGTCTGTACGAGACACTCCAGTGAGCGTAACGGCCTCGATAAGCCTAAATCATGCATACCGCCCTTATGGAGGAGTTTACTGTATTTGTAACCCTGCGAGAGGCAAAGTGCCTGATGGATCTTAGGGGTAAATGTACAAAAAACAATTGTCCGCACTGTTTCCTATTTTGTTTGGTAACATACTAATTCTGCTGCATCTGCACCACTCATTTTATTGTATTTACTGCATATCTTAATATTCAGCTCCGTTTGCCTTCCTGCTGTACCTGTATATCTTATACTGATACATCTCTCAACAATATGCTGCACCTACACATCTTAGCCTCTGCACCACTCATTCCCCAAACCGGTTTCTTTTCTTCTGTGGCAGCACACATCACTTGCACCTGCTTCTCTTATTCCACTGCATCAGAATCTCTATAAACTGTACCTTCATCTCTCATTATGGTGAACCTCTTGCCAATTTGGTTCACCACTCAAGTCTGCTGCACTTCTTAGTCTGGTGCACCTCTTAAACTGCCTCACCCCTGAGCCTGCTGCATTTCTTTCTGCTAGGTGGCATCACACAAAATATTCTAATTGCAGATATGGTGAAAGGTCCCCGAGACTCCCATAGCTCACAGATATTCAAAGGCCTTTGCCTCAATTGGGTCTTCAGACATCTGTGCCATGCACCTGTTTCTGCTCACATATTTATCTAACCAAAGGTTTCTTCATGCATTCGCCTTCTCAACCTCCAAAACAAACAAGCTTGCCAATCAAAGAAGCTTTTCATAAAAAATGCTGGCCTAGTGAATTTGTTAAATAAAGAGTGTTTCTCAGATATTACAATTTGACCAAAGTAACCTAAAGCTTCATAGAATGGAAAATGGAATGCAAACATGGGGCTGGGTGAGCTAAAGATGGTTCATTCAATCAGTATTTGAAAGGAACCCCCTGTCTTCCAGTCTTCTGGAGGGGTTAGTGGTTCCAGGTGTCACTCACAAAAAATGTAGTTCCATGCACAAATGTGCCAACAAATAACCATAGGAAATCGTTTACTGTGTTCTCCTATGCTTTTACGTGTTATTTTTGGACTCTGGACGTGTGTGATTTGACCCCTTGTATTACTAGAGTCCACCCTTCATAACCCAAGCTATACATGCTCTACCCTAAAAACAAAAAAGAATAATTTGAATCTATTTCTTTGCAATTTTCTTGAGGGAGACAATAGTACAAATAGTAGGAAATTTAATAAATATACATAGATTACTGAGACCAGGTTTTTGCGCCCGCTCCCTCCAAACGACTTCTCTGCACCGAGAGCCGAGAGCTGAGAGGAGGAAGTCGGATTGCTGCTTGCTCTCCTGTCTCCTTTCGGGAAAAAATTTCGCCTAGTCCCGCCAAAGTCAAAGTCAAAGCAGAGACGCTGTTGTGGCATTTATTTACGGAGACGGTGGCGGGGTGAGGCTTATAGCTGTTATAACTCCTATAGCTCTCAGCACACAGTAACAACAGAAGTAAGCAGTGATAAGGAGGACTAAGGAGAGGTGTGGAGGTGAACGGAGAAGAGAGGTGAAATCCCGAGCTCTGTGCCTGCTCTCAGCAATGGCTAAACACCCTGCTAACATGCAGAGGGAAGAAAGGAAGGAAGCAGAGGGAAGCGGTATAAGACGTGTAAACAAAGTAATGCGCTCAGGGAAAATCAGAGAAGCGCAGGAGGTGGTGCGGCAGATGCAAAAATTTCAAAACAGGGCGGCTTGTGCCGACGAGGACAATGATATTGACTATGTTGCAAATGGGGCTCTTATGGAGAAGTCTGGCTCGGAGGGGCCAGCGGCACAGTGCCTTGAGAGAAATCCAAATTGTGACCCAAAAAAAAAGGATAGGGAAGACGGACTTTTTGAAGAACCCAGTTGATGTTCTGCTCACATATCTTAAAGAATTGCATACAAGGGAGCTACAAATCCCGATTCAACCACAGGAATCGGGGCCTTCCAAATCGGCCCCTAGGAAAATCATTATCAAAAAAGAGGAATTGAAATCTTGCTCAACCATTGAGGGGTAAATAGAAAAAGAAACACTTAAAACTCTAGTTTAACTGGGAAACTTGGAATCTAAGTAGTGACCGGCTACTTGAGAAGGAAAGTTCCATTATAGCGGCCCAGCAAGGGGAGTCACCAGCCTTTGATGTCTTGGAGGAAGAAGGCGCTAACAGCGATCCACAAACGATCTTGGAGCCGCTTAACAGTAGTTAGGTGCAAGAAGGGCATAATGAACGAATGATTCAGTCTTGTTTGGTAAAAGAAATTCTGATTCAAGCTGAGGTGCACCAACAAGTAAACAACGAGATGGTATGCATGGATAATTGGGATGAATTGGAAGACTTAGAAGGAATAGATCCTGTTCGGAAATTAAAATTGGAAATGGAATTAACGGAGGTATTGGACACTGCGGAGAGTAGTGTAGTACCTGTGGTGAGGAAAGTGCGTCCAGAAAAAGTATCGGAATCATTGGACGGTTCAATTTGTGAAACTCCTCAGGATTTATTTCAGAGAAATTATGACATTGGTGATAATACAACACCAGCAAAAATAGAAGTGCAATTAGAAATTAAACATGATTTAACACAGAGAGAGGACAGGGTTGAGACAAATTAATTACCAGGGGCTCGACCTACGGGGTCCACGGTAATGGGCTCCCTGGCTGATGATATGCAAGTTGGATCACCAAGTAGAGAATCATTGGGGGAAAAAAGCCTGAATAACGACACTTGGGGGATTTTACCAAATTCATTTCAATCGTTGGTCAATGCATTGATATATCAGTCAAATAAATTGGACATCCAGGTGGATCTTTTAAACACAATGCCATAATACATTACAGCAATTGATAAAAAAATTGGGGTATTGAATCAGTTGATCCTAAAGGCCCAGGCAGTAGTACAGGTGGAGGCATTGCCTGAAAATACATGTGAATGTAGCCAAGTATCAGATAAACTCTCCTCGCTGCCAGGGATGCTGGAACAGGTTCTGGCAGAAATCAAGGGGCAACTACAATCTACTACTAAAGAAGGGAATAGCCCTGAGGGTCAAAGACTTAATAACAGTGGGATATCAGAGGGGGATAAACCTGCACGAGTAAGCAAATTGGTGAAGGGGAGCCTCGGGTGGAAATTTTAAGTATGGAAAAGATACAGTTCGGCAATAATGTAGACCTAATACAGGGGAGTTACTCAGGTAAGAAATTAGATAAACCCATTGCTAACAAGAAAAGCTATTAAGTGATCACGCATCGTCTAGCATACTAGGTGAGAATGGTCCTGTTGAGCAGAGAACCCTAGAACCGCCCACACAAGGGGAAGCAGTCAAGACATTTAAGCTTTATAAGAGACAGAGAAAGAGACTTAGGAAAAGTCACAATAAAAAAAGAGGTGGAGAAGAGTGCAGGTCTCCAAGGGAAGGTGTATCCAATTTTCGGCCCTAAATTGGGAAGACAAGAGACTCCTCCGGAACAAGAAAAGAGTGATGGTAAGGTAAGGGAAAATAATGTGGAGAAGGAAAATGAGAATATACTAGCTAGTGCGAAAGGGAAAAGGATGGAGAGAAAGGAGGGTCAATTGGAAGATATCCAACAGGAAGTAGTGCAGGCCAAAACAGTAAAAAGGGCACATATAAACCAAATTAAAACAGTTAAGATGGTGGAGCTTTGGAAACATCGCTCAAAGCTGTGGAGGAGAAAGATGCAAAGGAGAACAGAATGCAAAAAGTATGTGAAGAATCGCTAAGGAATGATGATGAGCCCCAAAGGGAACAGAGGCAATGATCGAAGGATGAACATCAATTGGGAAAGAACGACCGAAATGAAACAGGGCAGGCTAAGAATATTCAGCAGGAATTAGTCTACATGATCCAGCAGGGTCAAAAGGACAGGACAATTCGGTACAACTTGCTTAGTATTCATTGTAAAATGACATTTGTACCAAAATATAAATCCAGGGGTCACTTTGATCGAATAATAGAGGGTCTATGATTCAAAGGACCAAGGAAATAGAGGCTTTACAACACATAGAGTCCACGGATATACATTCAGTTACATTTGTAAGTAACCTGATGTGGGGAGGTGAGGAAGCGAAAATGAACATATGGACGACTGCTGAGGTAGCGGACCAACTATGGACGGAAATAAAGACATTTGAAACATTGGGTATTGAGATGATAAGGGAATAGGAGGAACCCTATCCATAGTTTTTAAAACCGTCGGGTGGAGACAAACAGTTTAGGAGGGTCAATGAAGAAGGTGGTAGGGGAAGACAGAAACTAACGAAAAGTCCAAAAAATGGGCAATAAAAATCAGCAATCGGGTATAATGACGATCTTAAAAGGGGCAAGTATTAGCTCAATTATCCCCCGAAGGGACAATATTACCCTTCAGGCAGATAACTACACTGAAGCCAAGGAGAGCACAACTCTTAACTCAAAGTCGGACTAGTCCTGGCTACCGAGTGCCTTGAATGTCAGGACCAGGTGTAAGAGACTGACAGAAATTAAACATGATTTAACATAGAGAGAGGACAGGGTTGAGATAAATTAATTACCAGTGGCTCAACCTACGGGGTCCACGGAAATGGGCTCCCTGGCTGATGATATGCAAGTTGGATCACCAAGTAGAGAATCATTGGGGGTAAAAGCCTGAATAACAACACTTGGGGTATTTTACCAAATTCATTTCAATCGTTGGTCAATGCATTGATATATCAGTCAAATAAATTGGACATCCAGGTGGATCTTTTAAACACAATTCAAGCAGATAACTACACTGAAGCCAAGGAGAGCAAAACTCTTAACTCAAAGTCGGACTAGTCCTGGCTACCGAGTGCCTTGAATGTCAGGACAAGGTGTAAGATACTGACAGGATATAAACCGTCTTGTTGACAACAAAAATAAAGGTGACAGCTGTGCATTGAATTTAGAGGGCAGCAAAAGTAGACATCTGCTCATTGAAAATTGAGGGTTTGGCAGCAAAGGTGGACGATCATGAAATCCTAACATACATTGGAAGAAATCAGATAACCCTCTTTCAAGAAACATGGGCACAGGAGGAAATTTAGTTACCAGCATACTTATGCAATAGTAAACCAGCAATTAAAACAAAATTGAAGGGGCGAGAACAGGATGTTTGGCCTTATATGTTACAATGGTTTTAAAAAGAAAGATCGAAGTAGTGGAAATCGACCATTCCAACATTCAAGCAATTAAGGTCTGGCCGGTTAGCACAGGAAATAAGACCCCTTCTTTGATGACAATAAATGTATACATACATCCTCTTGGCAGCAAAAAAAAAGAAACAACAGAGATAATACTGAGCCTATTAATAACACTAAGCATGATGAATCCAGCTCTTTGGATCAGCTTGACAGGGGATTTCAATATGAATTTCTTCCATGGGGCGCCTAGGGATGAAATATTGGAGGTGATTGATCAAATCTGGTATATCCCTGCAACTGATGCAACTAAACAATGATCAGACAAAATGGATAAAGAATCGGTGAGAAACATGAAGCATCACGGCATTCGAGTTTTGAATGGCCGAGTGGATCCAGACATCCCAGCTCAGGCGATCCATTTTACGGCACAATCCAAAGCTGTTATTGATTACACTTTAGTGTCTCTCCCATTATTCCAATCAATATTAAGCTATAATCTGGAAAGTCGATTGGAGAGTGATCACCAACCTCAAATGATCAGCCTCAATCTTCATATTACCCGACACGAACAAAGCACCCCTGAGTTAGGGGAACCTATTGGTCTGACCTACAGAAGGATAAACTGGACAGTAAATAATATACAAAAGATCGAACAGCAAGCAAGAGACCAGTGGGAGGAAGAGTTAAATAGAATAGATCAAAATCCATTGACCCTCTGGGAGCAGTTCATAACTAACCTAGTAGAGAAAAATGTTGTGCGTTCAAAAGGCATGGTAACAACGGCTACATCTTTTCCAAAAAAAATGACTGTTCAACTTAAGATAGTGTAGAGGAAATTGGACAATGCGCTGAGGGTCCTAAGAAATCTAGCATCCTCCAATTTCAGGAGTAAGATATTACCGAAATTGAGGTCGCTCTATAAAAAAAGTAGTATGGATACAAACAAAAACTGAGCTTGATTTGTTCTGGAGTAAAATCAATTATGCAGCAAATTGTAAAGATGCACGTGAATTTTGGAGACTGGTCAATCAAGTCAATGGTGGGAAACAACAACAACTGATGACTAATATATCAGATGAAGTCTGGGAGAAGCATTTAGGATCAATGACAGGTTACACCAGAAGTATAATAAAGCCAACAGAAGTAAATACATTAGAAAATACAAGGGACAATGATAATGTAAGGAAAAACGCCCAGCAAATGATCCAGCAGACAAAAGTCGTAAAAATTATAAGTTCTAGCAGACTGAGTAGTGCACCAGGGCTAAATGGCTTCCCTCAAGCACTATTTAAAGAAAATCCACAATATTGGGCAAAGAACTTGTCAAACTTATTCAATCATATTTTAATGAAGGAAGAAGTCCCAGACAAATGGAAGAGTTCAATTTTGGCTCCAATTACAAAGCTGGTCAAGTTTCGGATCATGCTAGCTATAGACTTATAGCTTTAATGGATTGTGAAGCAAATTTTTTTGCTAAGTGTCTGCTAACAGAACTCATGGCTTGGGTTGCTGCCAGTTATTCACTCCCAAAAAATCAAACAGGGTTTATTAAAGGCATGGGGATGATTATTATTATTCAAATATCAGTTCTTATAATGGAAATGGTCAGAAGCTGTAAGATGTTTTACTGATTTTAGCTCAGCTTTCGACACTGTGCATAGAAATATTCTTTGGAACAAATTAACAAAAATGGGAATCTCACTGAGTTTGTTGAGAGCGATACAATTGCTATATACTAATACTTGGACAAGAGTAAGTTTGGGCCAAGGCACAGTTTTGTCAAAAAAATGGCGATAAGGGACGGGCTGAAGTAGGGGTGTGTTTTGGCCCCAACCATATTTAACTTGTATTTAGCTGGGATTTCATGAAGGCTTAGTGAAATTAATTCCCACTCACCGACTTTGGCAGGTTTTAATGTTTCACATTTACTTTATGCTGACGATATTATTTTAATAAGCTATACCAAGGTGGGACTGCAGAGATTAATTAGTGAAAGTGCACAGTATGACTCCACTCATGGCCTAAATATTTACTTAAAAATAGACAAAAGCAATGATGGTGACTAGGGGGTTGGCTGTAGGACCAAAATTGAGAATGGAAGGCACTGTTTTAGAATCGGTCACTGAATATAGATATCTGGGTGTTATAATAGATGCTAGGGGCATGGGTAAAATCCAGTGCACTGCGCTACAGAGAAGAAATAACTCATTAATTGCCGCATTTTCCATTCTGAAGAATAACTTAAAAGGGTTTCCCCTTAACCAACTATTACAAATTATGTCAGTTAAACATGTGCCAACTCTTGCATATAGAGTGGAGACCCTAAGAGGATGTGCTGACAACACCATAGATAAGCTAGTGACAGGGACCTACCGACGCCTGTTTAATCTTCCGCGACATACTTCACCAGCACAAATCTGACTTGAGTTCGGACTTAAACAACAGAAACTAAATAGCTTAGGAGCATATTTAAATTCTGCCATGAAATTAGAAGGGATAATAATTCCTCGTTTATGACATTGGTCTGGGAGGCAATAAGAGATGATAAACATAAGCAGGCACATGAATATTTTAAACTGGCGATAGATATGTTCAATGCGGAACAACTATGGGCCTTACCACTTTCACAGCGGGCTTTTAATAAAGTTATAAATCAGTGCAGCAAAAAAGTGTCGTCTTTATGGGATAAAGCAGTACTGGCAAAAAGATTGCTTCGTACGGTATGCTAAAACCTCAAAGCTATTTAGGAGACTCAAATACCCAAAGGGCAAAGCTGAAGCTTATGAATCTCCGATTTGGAAATAGCAAATTTCTTGGAGATGCCCCTATATGGAAATTGATGGGTAGTGAGAGGATGTGTCACCTCTGTAATTACAAGAGGGAAGACATTTGCTATATCATCTGTAGCTGCCCTGCACTAATAGAGGAATGTAGGAATCTGCTAAGTTCAGACTTTAATAGTCAAATGATACGAACCCAGCCCATCTAATTACTGAGGCCCACACGATGGGTGCATGTGATAATAGAGTTCAAACTCGCACATCCCTGAAAAGTATGATCATCATAGAAAAGGCTGAAGAGTATATGAGTCCAGCTGGGAGGGAGCAATGAAAAGTCTATCAATTATCACCATAATAAAAACTATGCTGGTAAGTCTGAAAGGAATTACTTCTGAGAATCCTGTTGATTAGCTTAGAAGAGTGATTAATTGTTGCATTGCCTTCCCTGCGTGCAAGGAACCAACGCATCACCTTCCCTGCAACCCTTTTGTGTGTGTGTGTGATGCATTCAAGGTAATTTGAACAGAACTTTTTCTACCATTTGAAAGTCATTTCTATTACTGTATTGTGGATTTTTGTGATTTTAGACTTGTTTGGTTTAGAAAAAGATTACTTATATTCCTAAACTGGTGTGGTATCCATGTGTAGTGTTTTCACTGTATTACTGCACATGTTCACAAATGCTTTACACACTGCCTCTGAGATAAGCCTGTCTGCTCATGCCAAGCTACCAAGGGGGTGAACAGAGGTTATTTTATAAGAGTATCCCCCTTACCTACACTAGGATGAAGAGCCCCTAAATGAACAAAGGTGCAAACTGTTGCCAACTAGAAACCCCCATATCTAACAAATTTCATATATGATTGTCAATTTTTTAATATAAAAAGAAATTAAACCTGTGTAACCTCTTCCAGGTTATCCACTGTATGTTCCTGTGAACTATATATAGTAAGGATAACATTCTTCCTCATACTTTCTTTAACTCGCAAGGATAGAATCCACCCTATATTCTCACTATGTTCAAAATTATTGAGACTAGTATTGCATGAAATATCGACAGCTTTAGCCCATACAACTATATGAAGCTCCAATTTAACTAGTCATAGCTTTTGATAGAATAAGAAGTATTGGGCCTCTGAAACACCTTGTTGTAAAAGGGTTTCATGCCAACAGCAGGAATTTCATTATAGGAGCAAAGTATGAGTGGCATAAGGGTAACATTATTAGGATCCATTAACAGGGAAAATATGTTTGTGATTTATAGTACCACAAATGTGGTGAGTTATATACAGTGTAATAATCTGATAATTTGTGACGAAAAAGCAAGACTGTAACATGAGGTATACATGCATTGCATAATGTGTACGTGCAGTAGAGTATCAAGTGAATCCTGAGGAGTGTGTACTAGTATGATGCCAGCTGTCTGCTACACTGTATACCAGCATAGGTAGTAGTCCTGTCTTACATGAAGAACACATCAGCTGACCACTTTTAGGCTTCCTAGTATCAATTTAGGGTCAAGAGTTAGATTCACATCCTGCAAAGGATTAAGAGACTTCCCTAATTTACCAGTCTACAAGAAGCTGTTGAAATAGGACTGCATCATCCTGACTTGGAGAAGTGTGGCTCAATGGTAAGAGCGGCAGACCTTGATGCAGAGCGCTGGCCAGGGACCAGGGTTCGATTCCCGCCTCGGCGGGATCGGGCTAAAATTCCTCTGACCGGATATTCTTGCCTCAGTGCCGAATCTAAGCATGGGCCCCACTATGCAACTCTGGGCAATAGCTTGCTTAGTCTCCACAACGGCCCCTGATACACAAGGGATGCCTGGTTTCACCATGGGATGCCCAGGAGTGGACACCTCACAAGGAAAAGCCAGGAGGGGTTCCCTTGTGGTAGGAGTACAAGCGCCGGGATGCTTATGGGTTACTGTTCGCGCTATACAAATACAACACATTTACATTTACATTTACTTGAAACCTTTACATACAGATTATACAAACCACCCCTACTAATTCTTGCAATTGCCAATCACTCCATCTTAACAGGTCTTTTTTTTACCTGTTCAAGCTTTGCTACATGTTAAAATTGCCACTCACTCTACTAGGATCATTTTACTTTAATGATCAAAGAAGCTGATACCCCAGGGTTCACAGTTGTAGACCATGGTTGAGGTGAAATGAATCTCCTGCAAAAAGAGGATTTAAATGTTCTTATGTTGTATTAACACCAAAACGTTCCTTTCAAACGTTAATTGGGGTATGCAGTCAATCCAACAGAGGACCATAGTCTGTGTTGTGTTTCCCAGATGAAAGACATGTAGCTCTGCCATCCTAAATCATAATATTATGATGACCTGCTTGCATATTTTATGAATTGAAATGAGGGTCTTATACAGCGAAGTCTTAAGTGCTGCCAACTCCTTTGTGTACTCTTCTCTTTGGAAGCAAGGGAGGTTATATATTGGTGTATGAGTAGGCCATTCCTGCTGGCCCCCTCATTCAAGGTAATAGACGAGACAGAGTTTCTGCCTGGTGAGATTTGTTGAAGAGCAGTTGTCCCTGTTTAGTCATGTGTGGATTAGTTCCACTGAAGCTGAAGTGAGCTTTCTGCCTCCAATTCTGCGTCTTCGTGGTGATCACTAAAACAATCTGATTGCATCTGTTTTTGTCTATTTTATCCACTATGTCCATGACCTCACCCCACCTCCTGTCAGAGTCGAAGCCTGCATTATTCCAATATTTAAATTAATTTCAGAACTATTATATAATGAAATAAAATCTATGACTCTTCCAACCTGGTTTCCATTGCCTATTGAGCTGCTGTTAGTTTTGTTCAAGACGGGCAGAAGAAACCATTTTACTGTCCGAGCAGGTGGCTGTCCACTGGTTAAGTAGAGCATATGTTTTTCTTTCTGCAAATCATCTTGGAGTATGCATACCCATCCACTGGTAAAGAGGCAGAGAGACTCAATAAGCATACTAACTGAGCCAAACTGGTGGTAATTTTATAAAGCCTTGCCAGGAATCATTCTGATTGGGGTTCCTGTCACATTGGTCACAGCCATATTAAACACTTTAGTTAAGACTGGGCCCCACAGATCCACAGCTGCTTTATAAACATCCACTGGTATCTCTAGGGCCCCGGGACTTTACCTCTCACTCTTTCTTTCTTCGCAAGGAGGACCTCTTCAATTGTAATTTTCAGTGGTAGGAGAGGCCAGGGATGTTGTTTCCCCCTTGATATGCTCCCCTATTCGCATCAGGCAAATAACAATTTTTAAAATGTCTGTAAAAATGGGCCACTTAGGCATCAAAATTAACATGAGAAAACAGCTCTGGGAAAGAGACGCTCTTTAAAAATAGTGAATTAACTGTGTCCTGAAGAAGTTTAATATCTGCTGGGTCCGCATCTTGGGACAATTTAGGCCATGCTGCTTCATGTAACTTCTCTTTCCTGGCACAAAGGACCTTTTAAAATTAGATCGAAGAGTCTTAATAAACGTGTTGTCTCTAGGTTGGCAGTGAAGGGCCAGTTTCAGGTGTTGGGAGGCTATGGTACATGCAGTGTTAAACAATCCTCTACGTTGACTATGCCCTGAATTACAAGAGTGGATCAGTAGATCATTAGTTACATTAGTGATGTTTATAAAACTCGAGAGTAAACTGATTGGGAGTAACGTCATCCTCAAGACAGTAAAACATATCTGTAAGACTCCTAGAAATCATATCATGTCGGACCTTAAGCGTGTCAACTCCCTCCCACTTGATGCATACCCCGTTGGGTCTTATAGGGGAAATATTAGCAATAGTACTTAATGAGACTTTGCTAATTCTACCCAAAAAAGGACCATCAGTATGATACAATGGTTGTATTGGTCGTGATCAAAATATGGCTAATAATGGTTGAGGAATTTCTTCTTATAAAGGTTGGTATTGGATCTCCTTTATTATTGCAAGCACATTTTAGTAACTGTAAATCCAACTTAGTAATCATTCAATTCAATATACTCCCATAATCATTATTAGGAAAATGTAAATAACCATCCCCATCCTGATTAGTTACCCTGCAAACCTGTGTAGCGGACAAGGGGCAACATTGAATATTAAAATCCTCTACCCATATAAGTACAAACCTATTATTGTTAGAATAAAGGAGTGTCTCCAAACTACTATTAATAGCTGAAACCGCATTGCCACGGGTAGAATCAAATAAATTATTATCAAAATTAACCAGAACTATATCCCGTCCTCCTTTAAAAATTAGACATAATATTAGTGATTGTGGTCCAATTGTTTAATTTCTCTTGATATTAACAGGGAGCTTATTCGATATAAGAATCATGAGCCCCCCTTTGGCCCTACCAGCAGGGGAAGGTTCAGCCTCTAGCCTATGAGATGAAAAACCCTCAAAATAAATTAGAGTTATACACATGTTTCCCGAATACATATAATATTGATAGCGCTTATAAAATCGGACCATCCTAGTAAGCCCTATTCATTTTCTAATTCTCCTACATTCCATGAGGCAATTTGTATCCTACCTCCAGACCAGGGTCGGGATTACTAGATGATGACATTTTTGGTTGTGTGACTCTCAGGCAGATGTTATCCACGTTATTATTCCTTGGTGGCGACGGTTCGATGATTAAAGTATTATCAAGCAGAAATTCCTCTATAGGACTGATAGCGATACCAGTATCTGCTTTCCTGTCCATCAGAGTAAAGACCTCATCCACAGCTGTGTGCCCCAAATCATGTCAATCTTGTAAATTGCTGTCCTGGAGGGCACCAATACTTGGAAACCATTAGATACTATCAGAGGCACTCTATGTGGGAATTCTAAGCCTATGTTCTTGGGTATATTACAAACTACCCTCTTCCGAAACTGCTGACCCTCATAGCTGGGACGCTGCCAGCTGTAGTGTGACTACAATCAGATCAATCAGTTACACCTTTGCCCAAATTTTAACTTTGCTTCTGAAACTGTATTTGCACTTTTTTTTTAACAAAATAACTTACCATTGTAGTCCACGCCCTCGATCCGGTCCGACGCTGCAAGTGCCGTTGCGCGAGGGCTCTTCGGAGTTGCAGATTGCAGCACTTCCGGTTGAGATTAGCGGGCTAGTATCCCGCACCCCCACCACTACTTAGTTGGATGCCTGAGCGCACGCCGAAGGCGTGCAAAACGCAAGCCCGTCTATGCCAGTCCGCACCTGGAGCGGGCCCAGGGCCACCCCTGCTCAGCAGCCTCAGATTCCAAGAAAATAATATACTCTGCTACCGAGCTTAAAAATCTTCGCTAAGCAACTCCTGTAACTGTGTGCCCTCTCTTGGAGTTAGATGCCTCGCCAAGCGTCCCCTTTGCTGCCGGTCCTAACTATGATTTTAAACCAATTACTCAGCCCAATTCGCTATTTTTAAGGCGTACGCTGCCTATTTTAATCATGAAAACATTACTGCTGCACTTATAAATGTATGCTCACTAGTCAAACACAAGTACGAGATATCAGACTTTTTAATAGAACATATTCTTGATGTTCTTTTTATAATTTAAACATGGGCAGGCCCCTTCTCTGGACCTGACCTTACTGCTGCTACCCCTGAGGGTTATGCAGCCTTCAAACAAGACAGGCTTAATAAAAAGGGCGGTGGGTTGGCGATAATTTCCCATAGTAAATTCACAGCTTAGATAGACAATATACCTTCTTAGACTTGTGAAGCAGTGAACTTCTCTATCTTGCTCATCCCTTCCCAAATTTTTAAGGGTATCTTACTTCATCGTCCCCCAGGATCCCGGACAGAGTTTCTTTCCACATTGAGTAACTTGTTGGAACCCCAGCAGTTGAACTCACTCTCACTATTTTAGATGATTTCAATTTTCATCTTGAAAATCACACCGACAATGACACAATCACGTTACTCTCAGAACTAGAGGCAGTAGGTCTTTCACAACGGGTATCCAACTCCACAAACGGTGCTGGCCACACCTTAGATGGTCTATTTTCCAACTTTCAAGCTATTTGCCTAAGGAGTATTCTTCTCTTGGTCAGGACAGACCATCACGCTGTCATAATCAAAATCCATATCAATAAGAAACTGACACCTAGCACCTCGTCAAATACTCCTGTAGTAATTAAAGCATGGAGTAGCATAAGTCCTCAGCTTCTTAAAGCACATCTGTCCTTAACTCAACCAGAAGCCTCTTCAGACCCTAATCCAGCATCATCAAATTACTCTAACTGGCTTCATTTAACCTGTTGGTGCCCAAAAAAACCTACTTGAAAAATCGCTGCTCTCCATCGGCCCCATGGTTCTCTGAACCCCTTAGAGCACAGAAGAAACTGTGCAGAAATTCTGAGAGACAGTGGCACAAAAACTACAACAAAAAATCCTCTGTAAAGAAGCACTCACCAAATATAAATTGCTGATCGCGCAGGAGGAAAGTAAATATTATATTGCACAGATTGAATCCGCACAAGACTCTAATAAACAGCTCTACCAGGTAGTCGCCATACTATTAGGACAAACATCGAACTGTAACCCAGCTCCCTCAAAGGCATTATGCGACTCCCTGTCTAACTACTTCTTTGAAAAAGTGAATGATATCTACACTAACTTTTCATCTCGGACTAAAATGGATGACCATCCCTGAAACCTTGGCACTACTGAATATTTTCCCTCCCTTTTGCAATTTGACAGTACTACACCTGACCAGATTTCAAATGTAATCTCCATCATTAAGTCAGGCTCTGCCACCAACCCCTACCCTCCAGCAGTACTTTAACCAGTTGCTGACCTGGTTGCACCGACCCTATCTAACATCTGTAATGCAATGTTTACATCAAGCATATACCCCAGGATTTGGAAAAAAAAACATCATCAAACCTTTGTTAAAAAAACCTAATAGCTAGTCTTCCTTTTCCGGCCAAAATGTTCGAAAAAGTGATAAACATCCAGCTATCTAAGTATATTGAAGATCGCCAACTATTGGATGACACTCAATTTGGCTTCCGTAAGGGCCACGGAACTGAAACGGCGCTTATTAAAGCCATCAGGATTATTCTATCCAACACACGGCTAGAGCCTTTCCTACCTCTTTTCTCACCAACCGTACACAATCGGTAAATCTCGGCACTTTTAATTCCTCCCAATTAGCCCTACCTTCTGGTGTTCCCAAGGATCATCCTTAGGTCTGACACTCTTTAATATCTATGTGTTGGACTTAGCTAAAGTCATCAAAGCACACTGGATGGGCCTCACACCTTATGCCGATGATACGCAACTGGTGCTCACTGTATACAATGATGGTGAAAGAGTAGCAGCCAAATTTCAGAAGGGCATGCTGGCCATCAGCAACTGGATGGCCAAAAATTGCCTTAAACTGAACTCTGAGAAAAAGGAGATAATGACATTTGGCAAATTGTCACCCATCTGGTCCTCCTCCTGGTGGACTTCCTCACTGAGTCCCTTACCACTCCCAGTCACCAAGGTCAGGAATTTGGGCGTTATTTTTGACGATAGGCTGTCCTTCGTTCCCCAAGCCAACTCAGTGGTCTCATCATCATTCCATAAGCTGTGAATTATAAAAAAGCTTCTACCATTCCTACCCCTGAATGCAGGAAAAACATTAGTAAGTACCCTAGTCATGTCCACCTGTGACTATTGTAATGGTCTTCTTATGAATGCCCAAAGTAAGGTCATACACAAACTCCAATTAGTCCAAAACTCTGCAGCCTGAATGCTATCAGGAATTACTAAATACAAGCCTATTTCCCATAATATTCAACAGTACCACTAGCTCCCTGTGAGGAACCGCATAAAGTTTAAGGCCCTGTGCATTGCTTACAAAGCCTCCTGCAACTCCGGACCTTTGTTTCTCAACAAGGCTCTAGATGCCTACATCCCCAATCGGTCCCTACGCTCTTCTACAGCAAATCTGCTTAAGGTCCCACACACTAAAACCGCATCATGGGGTGACAAGCGCTTAATCTTTGCCACAGCAAAACTTTGGAACTCCCTCCCAATTGAGATTAGATCCAGCCAGTCTTTTCTAGCTTTTAGAAAAAAGACAAACACCTAGTTGTTCAACCAATAAGTTCCTCTGTTATCTGGTTTACGCCCGCTGTCCCCAGTGCCAAGACACCCACGGGTATTTGTGCGCTCTACAAATCTCATAAATAAATAAATCCCAGGGGCTGGAGTGATATATTCGACTCCATCTGGAGTGCAGGTATTTCCTTCGCTAGAACTTCCCTTGCCCAGTTAGGGTCATTAAAGGTGATTATGATACAGTCCCCTTTGAAGTCCTTCCTCAGGGGGTCACCCAACTCACTCTCCTAGTTAGTAAAATGTGTTGTGCTCCGCCCAGTGGGAATTGACATTTCCTGTGGAGCCAATGTACCACTCTGTTCTTCAAAGATTCATGAAAGATAAAGCAAACACCAGTGATTGTATTTTATTTCAGGTTACGCTTTTCGCTCGCCAAACAAGCTTGGTCACACAGTGAAACAGGGGAAAAGTAAGGCATTACATTATCTCTGAGTGATTGCATCACATACAGATACTTCAGAAAATTAATTATTTATGGACCACCCTGATGTTATGTTAGCGGGCCAGTACAGTGCTCCAAGGTATGTTATCATTTAGGCCTACTCTGTGGGTCGCCATCCGGTAGATCCACCTCTGTTCCTTTTCAAAAAGTGAATGATGTATATTTACATTCTGAGGTAGATGTTCAATCACTGTCCATCTTAGGTCATTTGTTGTATGATTATGTTATAGAAAG
The DNA here is from genome assembly GCF_964263255.1 of Lissotriton vulgaris. Taxonomy (NCBI): domain Eukaryota; kingdom Metazoa; phylum Chordata; class Amphibia; order Caudata; family Salamandridae; genus Lissotriton; species Lissotriton vulgaris. Next base: position 320,274,419 of record NC_141699.1, on the reverse strand, counting down.
TGATCAGTTAGTTTCGTGCTGTTCTTCTTGCACCGAATATTACTGTGAAATTGGCATATTCGTTGTTTTACTTTACGGGTGGTCATCCACGCGTATCTTAGGCCACAAGGGCAGGTTATTAGATAGACCACGTGAGTAGTGTTGCAGTTTGTATGTGACTTTTGATACCACAATTGGCCTGGTTCCAGACTTAGATGTTTAGAGTGGGTGGTCAAATGACACACGCTGCACGAACCGCATGGAAAATGTCCCACTACGGGGGGGAAGGCCCCAAGCATTCAGTACTGTAGGCTGATTTCCTTGAATATCAGGCTTGGGTCGTGTATGGACCAACGTATCCCTTAACCCGTAAACCGCGGCGGTAATTGCGCCGCGGTGCGGGCGTTCCCGTGCGCGGGTGGAATGCCGTCGGCCAATGGCCATTGGCCGACGGCAGCCCTTAAGGGGTTAAGCTACGGGCCTGTTTATATGAAAAGAGTGGTTTTGGTCCATTGGTGATTATTGCTTTCCAAAATATTCCAATTCTTGCGTATGGACTTACTCACTGCATTTGACGTCACATTAAAGGTGTTAACACATGTGAGAGGAGGGTTAGGTTCCAAAGCTTTTACGAGATCTGTCTCAAGGAGGGCATCCCGATTTTGGTTTCGAGCCCTCTTGCATGATTTGCTGAGAATACCAGCAGGATAACCTCAGCACTGGAGTTTTTCTGTCAAATCCTTGGCTTGACTTTTGAAAATGGCAATTTCGCTACAATTTCGCCTCAGTCGCAAAAACCTGTCATACGGAAGATTTTCCCGCAGAGGGCGCAGATAATAGCTGGTAGAATGCAAAACATTGTTTTTTTGCGGTGGGTTTATGGTGATTTCTCGTTTGTAGATGGTTGCAAGTTTTTGAAATAACAACATCAAGAAACACCATTTCCTCTTTGTGGTGTGAATGGGTACATTTCAGATGCTCATCGCATGTATTGATCCAGGCAAAGAAATTAAATAGTACATCTTCTGGACCTTTCCTTATGAGGAGGACATCATCGATGTACCTTCGCCATAGATAAACATGGGCTAAGTACGGGTTGGTGTCCGATAGAATGTGTCTTTGTTCAAAATCATATACATACATTCCTGCCACACTTGGGGCAAAAGTACTGCCCATAGATGTCCCGGTGGACTGGAGGTACAGGACCCCCTGGTATTCAAAATAATTTTTCTTCAAAGCCAAAATGGCACAATCCACCACAAAGCTGCGAGGAGTGGTATAATCCTAGTCGCTGTTTGCCAGAGTTTCTTCAATTACTGGATGCTACCAGCCACTTTATAGGACTGACTTACATCCATTTCACGTTTTTATTAGTATTTGGGCAGCCTTTAATAAATCATTGGATGGGCCAGTCCCAAACACTTTTTAAATTTCACCTTCACATTTCACTATCTTTGCACATATACATAGAACATCCTGCTCCGCTGTAAGTCAGGTGTGGAAGCATATCAGGGAAGCATCTGGCTTCTCTAGTAGAACCCTATGATGAAGCAGGTCACTGACCAGGTCGGTGAGTGAGAGTTCTTTTAACAAACATTTCTGATGTCCTTTTCTCGTTAACCCTTGGAGAATAACACCCTTTTTTTTGGTTATCTATGAGCCACTCTTTTTTTGTTGAATATTAGTTTACAGGGGGTATAAGAGTGCCTTTCCTACCTCCCTCTCTTGTTGTTTCAAGTACTTAATAGATTATGTCATCAGTGGTGCCATTTGAGATGTCATTAGTGATATCACTGACCATATCATGAGTGAGGTCATAAGCAGTGCATTGCTGGGGAGTAAGTTATATGTAGCTCAGGTAAATGCTGAATTTCTCTGGTTTTGTATGAGTGAAATATCTGTCTAACTATACCGTTACAGGTTACAGGGACGTAATAGATAGATTTAGAATTTACAGACACAAAACCATAAACATTCATCAGTTAAAACTAAAGTTAGCTCATGTAACTATAACTCATGCCCTAAGACAACTTTAACTCACATCCCAGCCACACACACTTTTCTCATCAATAATTTTATTGCAAAAGTCGCAGTGATTTTATCAATGACGTCATAGAAGATGTCATGACTGATGTAATTTGTGGTGTGATTAGTAGTGCATGGCAAGGGTGTGAGTCATAGTTAATCTAGGGTACAAGTTATAGTTACTTGAGATAACCTTAACTATAACTGCTGAATTTCCATGGTTTTGTGTCTGTAAACTGACTATAACGTCCCTGTAACCTTGGATTGTTTTAGTGAGTTCCCACTTACAATTCTGTTACCTAACTATGACATCCCTGTAATCTTTCTGCAGTGAATTTCTATGTTTTCTATCATGGCAGGGGGTTGGTCGTAGGGCGGCCAAATCCCCTCATGCAGCCAAACCCACACCTCGCCCAAACCTTTACCATGCACAGTGGGGGGTTGGCTGCAGTGCCTGGCCTGTGGCCAACTTCTGCCAAGGTTATAGGCAAAACATAAAATGATTTTCCAATGATTAGTAGGTCCTAACTATAACTACTGCTGGTGACTATTAGGGGAGTTGTTTCCATGTGTAAAATATTTTTTAATAGTAATCTGTGAGGAATTGTTTATCTAATGCCAAAATTTATGGTTTTGAGATAACAAATTCTAATTTAACTTTTGCCCTGAAGTACTCAACATGTATTATCAAAATAACGTTTTATTTTGGCACTATATACACTGCAATGGCATATATATCTATACAAATATGTGGAGGGGCCATCTTTAAGTCCTCTTTTTTCACAAGGAAGGGTTGCTTTTGCAGCTCTAACCCACAACTGCTTTTTATTACTGTAGTCATATAGGAACTAGATTAGGGGCGGTAGCCAAAAGATCACTCACTCCTTTTCTTATTTAAACAGGTTTATAGATCATACCAATACATTCAATAGCATACACATGTTAAATCCATACTATAATGTACACAGCATACACGGATCAGCAATATACAATAGTGGCAGTAACAAACAACACTTTCAATACTTTCCTATGAGCTTTTTAACAGTTAAATATGTGTGACTTCATAGAGTGCTCTTAGGGTTCTTAATAATTCAATGTAATGACATAGGGAATAATTATGCATTTTCTTGGAGAATATCTCCCTCTTTTGGAATAACCTGTAACTGTGTGCCCTACAGTATTAACTCTTGCATCAATTCCACCATCAATTCCAGCAATTTATATTCTGTTTGTTGCATTTCATAAAACGTTCTTGATTCAGTTCATGTCTCTCCTGATGTAACACGAAAGATTTTAGTGAACTTGTGGCGTTGTGTTTCCTAACCTGGTCCACATGTTCCTACCACGAACCTGCATCCTGCACAATTGTAGTATAGGGTTTTATGCAATGAATAGAACTAATGAGAGAGTAAAGGCTGTATTAGAGTTCATCATGCCATTAAACAGACGCAGTTTAATTATTTCTGATGCTGATTTTACTTGCAAGTACGGTATTGCAGGTTATGATATTTTACAAATTTGAAGTGAAAAAATCTTGCATTAACAGAGTTAAAACGCATAACGGATGACAGAACGTCTGTATTTTAGCGTATATTCAATAGGAGTGATTCTACAGTTTCTTTGAAATGTAAATGTGTAAATGTAAATGTATAGGCATTTATATAGCGCACTACTTACCCGGAGGGTCCCAAGGCGCTTCGACCGCTGCGAAACCCTTCCTGGCTTCCCTGAGAGATGGTCCCTTAATGGGTATCTCCAGGGTGAGACCAGGCATCCCCGGCGGTCTGGTGGGGCTGTTAGTGAAGATGAGGCAAGTTAATGCCCAGAGTTGCCGAGTGTGAACGCTGATCAGAGTGCGCACCGAGGCGAGAGAATTATCGAGTCCGCTGACCCTGGTCCAGAAACCTGCCGCGCCGGGAATCGAACCCTGGTCCCGGGCCGTCCTCTGCTCTCGGGTCTGCCGCCTCTAACCAGTGAGCCACACTACTTCACTTGTCAATCAAAGTAGCCAGTAGAAGAAGAAGGGCCACAGTTCTTAATGACATTTCTCTAGCTAAAAGCTATTTTGAGGAAGCTGCAGCAATAAGCGAGGTAACTGTTCATTTCATTTCTTATGCCGCCCCTATTTTACAATCACATTAGGATGCAAAGCTCCAACTTCACTTTACTTAAAGCCTGCTTTAACAAAAGAAACCGGGCACCGCATGCTGAGATATGGCCCTCCTCAATCTATTTCAGGCTGAACAGGTACAGCGGTGAATATGGCCCGTAGATTATGAGATTATAAAAGAGAAGCTATGTTACATTTATTATGCTGCCCGGAGTTTTTATCCGCACTTTATTGAAACCGATGTTTAGGAAAAATTGTGTTTCCACCTGCAAGGACGCTCTGGAATTTTGTATGACTACCTCTCTTCTTATGCATTTGGCTCGCTTTGGAAAATTCGTTAATGAATTATCTATTGCAATTCGAGAGCAAAAGACACTATGGCCCCGATGTAGGTAAAATTGATTTACCGATTTTAAATTACCGAATTTTACCGATTCGGTAATTTAAAATCGGTAAATCAATGGGTCCGATATGTAGGTATTCCAGATGTGCTGGAATACCGAATCGGATGAATTCGGTATTTACCGATTCGGTAAATACCGAATCGGTAATGCCCATTCATTCCTATGGGCTTTGAAGCCCATAGGAATGAATGGACATTACCGATTCGGTATTTACCGAATCGGTAAATACCGAATTTCTCAAGGGTGCAGGGGGTGTCACTTTGACACCCTCTGGCACCCCCAAAACAGGCACGGGTGCCATGTGGCAGGCATACCTGCCCTAAGGGCAGGTCTGCCTGTCACATGGCATAGGTGTGCATGCACACATGTGCATGCACACCGGAATCGTTATTTTACCATCAAATAGGATTTGATGGTAAAATACCGATTCGTTAAGGCTCCTGGGACTCTGAAGAGTCCCACCTACATATGGGTGGCTCCGAATCGGTAAAATTACCGATTCGGTATTTTACCGAATCGGTAACTTTACCGATTCGGTAAAGTTACCGATTCTGTATTTTACAGAATCGGTAACTTTACCGATTCGGTAAAGTTACCGATTCGGTAAAATAGTGCACCTACATGTCAAATCATGTATACCGATCGGTAACGGCCGAAAATACCGATTTTCGGCCGTTACCGACCGACCTACATCGGGCCCTATATCGCTTACCACCCTCGGTGCTGTAATATTAGCTGTTTTAATTTCAATTATTCATTTTGCAAAGCGTTGTTTTAATGCTTGGGTTTTTAAGATTGGTATTTTATCTTTTGTTATTTCGCGATTCACTTCAGCACTTGTATCAATTTTTAATAATTGGCACAAATAACCTTATACTAATACTAATACTACTACTCTTAATGAAATCAGCAGTGTCGGAAGGTAGTGGTTAATCATATGAATTAATATCACAAAAGGATACAATGTAATGAATATGTTTTCCAGTACTTGATAATATGCTGTATAATTTGTACAATAGTAACCACAAATAATAAAGAGTTTTTACAGTGCATGCGGGTACCAATTTGCAATTAATAAATTGCTCAAAATCTTAGAGTCCGTATAAATCTCTATATTTTCATGTGCACTGATCTCACTCAATGTCCTTGTTCAGGGGCAATGCAGATAAAAGAACAAACATCATGGAAAAGGTATGTAAAAAAAGATATCTGAGGGAGGCGTGGCCAAGATGGCGGGAGATTAAGATGTACTTCTCGCTCCTCCACTGCCTAGGCCTTCATTTACATGGCCTCGTAGTGCTCCTGACTCTAATCAGCCAATGCATTCTGAGCCAGGACAGCAGAGAAGGCCCGGTGACGGGAGCAAAATTGCACAACAGTGTCGATCTGTTCTCTGACTTCCATGACGGACGGGCAATCAGCTGCACAGTCCCTAAAATGGCGGCCACCTTATCCTTACTACCCAGGCCTTGCAGCAAGCAGCCCGTAACCAGGCCTTGCAGCAAGCAGCCCGTAAACCAACCAAGCACCAGAGGGTCAAGCGCATGAGCTGGCAACTGCACCAGAAGGTCTCCCCTTCCTGATAACTTCCCGTCCTTCTCCACCTGTACTGGTGGAGGCCCGGTGATGCCTGGTGGCCACTGGGATGCTGCTCAAGAAATTGCCTCAGCCGCTGGGCCTTTTTGGGCTACTACAGTGGAGACCCCTGCCTTCTAACAGCCATGCCAGGAGAGCCATGGGACCTCAGGATGTGGTCTTACCTTCTGGGTGCCTCATTGAACCTCGACAAGTACCTCACCTACTGGCAGCTGCAGCGGGGGCCACAGAGGGCCATCAGGGGTCCCTATCATCCCGGCTGAACCTCTTCATCTCCAACTGCCAGTCAACAGCCTTGGGGCAAGCCACAGACGGCTTATGGCTGGCTTTGTCCCGATGGCTCCTGAAGAGGCGGTGAGCACCCCCTAACCTGCGCCGCAGGCACGTTGCCCAGGGAGGGGCCTACAGCTAGTGCAATAGTGAACGCAAAGAGTCTGGCCTGTCATGCCTAAGGTGTGTGGGACAGTGTTTGGGGAAATTTTAAACCCAGGACATAGGGCTACGCTTGCGGTTTGTGCGTAGTTTGCGCTACTACGCGCATCGCAAATTGCATGTAGCACTGTGCAAAAACGCGTAGCTCGCGGTCCTCAACGTCAAGTTGGCGGCCGCGAGCGAGCAAAATCAACATCCAGGCGAGACTTTTTCCTCGTTCGCAATCAGCAAGATCAAGTTGCCGATCCCGAGAATGGAAAACATAACTCCCAGCAAGATTCTCAGAGCGGGGAGGTCAGGTTTCTCATTGCGAGTGGTCGCGTATGCTCCCGACCGCTCTCAAGGAGAAACTATTAGTCCGCGTTGAGAAAGCTGCAGCTCGAGTACAAATCTACTCGAGTGGCAGAATAGGACTGCTTGCACTGTGCAAGATGCCGTTTGCAATGATTGCACAGTGTGGACAAGCATCCGACACTGTGCAATCAGTGCAAACAGCATTTTCCCTAATGCACTATGCAGTTCACTTAGCTTTCATAGTGCGAAGTGCACTTCGCGTAGCTATGCGTAACGCTATTACACGAACTACGCCCAGGGTTAGAAATTTTCCTGCTGTAGGCCTGCATAGAAGCAACCCAGCACAATCTCAAGAGCATCAGCCACACTCCGTCCCCTGCTCACAAATGAAACATCTGCGCACCCCGTTTGCCCTGAGTATTGCCTCTACCGGCCACCTGCCTAGCCCCCTAAGAGTGCGGTGATCTGGAGACTGAATTCCAACACTGTCATACCTACAGACAAGGGCCTTACAGATGCCTGGGTAATCTTAGACTGCATTGCGGAAGAGGATCGAGCCTAGCTTTTATCTAAAATGCCAGAACCCTGAGCCCTCCTATAGGAGCCCCCCTCCAAGTCGCCTTCTACCGAGGGAGGAACAAAACACAAGGGCAGTGGAAGAGATGACATCAAAGAGCCCCTCAAGCCGCATTTTGCATGTGGCCCTCGCAGCTACCACATAGTGACTCGGGCACTAACCTTTGCAACCACAAAATCTCCGAATTGACCAGAGGAGGTGCATAAATGAGCCAGTATAGGTGAAGCCCACAGTGCCACAACGAGGCCAAGGTGAGACCAAGGCCTTTGGACATCCTTCGGCATATGGTGTACAGTCCATAACAGGTGAGGACATTACTTGTGAAGGATCAGGTTTCCGCTCTCAAGGTGATAGACCCTCTTCTCCAAGCCTTTGCAGAGATCCCCTGTTGGACTCTTGCGCACACCTAGAACTGAGCCACTTCAGGATCGCCCTCCACTGACTACTAATAAGATAACCTACAAGAGAGCACTGTGGAACATGCCCTCATACCTGCTAGGGCACACCGGGCTTGTACAAGCAACACAACTCCACCTCCACTATGTCAGCGAGTAAGAATAAACAGGAACAATCGGTACGAGAAAAGCTCACCCAATCCAACCTGCTTCCTGTCAAAAACACAGTCCCTAGCTCAAAACCCCTCATGCAGACTGCACCGATGACCGATATCCAGGCCCTCAAAAAGGACCTCTTCCAAGACACTCAAGACCTACGATAGGACTTGTTTTCAGTGGGGGAATATGTCTCTACCCTGGAGGATAATTAAATCACAAAAGGCAAGGAAGTGGAAATGTTGTGGCACAGAAATCATCTGTCTAAATGAACAACACAACGACCTCAGAGCCCAAGCGAATAACCTGAAAAATAGGTCCCATGTGCCCTTTTGCTCCATCCTGGATTGGGAGTATGAATGGCTTGATAGAGTCCACCGGGTCGGCAGTCTAGGGACCCCCCCCCCCCAACACCATGCCCCTTATTATCCTAGCCTGTGTGCATGTCTTACAATTAAAAGAGGACATTCTGAAGACAGCCAGAACCAAGCAATCCATCCCACTACAACAGCCAAACAAATTGGGCTTTACCAGGATGTCTCATTCCTCACTCTCCCGCACCGCAGGGACTTTAAACCGATAACCATCTTCCTGTAATCCAAAGAAGTGTCCTATTGCTGGGGGCACCCTTTCAGGCTGGTCTTCCTTTGGGACGGTCAGCGCCACTAACTCATGACACTCAGAGATGTCGGTCATTTCCTCAGCTTGTCAGACTAGTCATTTCCCTTTACATGCCTGGCTCTCCCCAAGGGTCTCCACCTCGAGCGCCATCCTGGCACAAGGAGGGAAAGTGCAAGCAGCACATCTCGTTCCAGATAGGAGGAGCACACACAACAGCACTGAGCTGTTCTGGACAGCCTGGCTTCAGGTACAGACATGGCCATCTCATTACAAGCGCCCCACTCTCAGTTTGTCTCTAGGCACCTCATGCCGGGCTGGTCCTTCTACTTATTTACACAGCCTGTGATGGCGGAGGGTCAATTGTCCAGCGAGGCTACTAGACTAGTGTCACAATACTCTCAGCCTAGTCCAACACGCAGACTGCCATTGACGTCAGACTTCTTTAAATTAGTTATTTTCATGATGTTTTTAGCTAAACGTTTTTGTGGGGTTTTTATACAGTCACTCCACATGGTCTATTCTTGGCACTAAAGGGCATACTGGAATGGTCAGGCTTTCTGCATGACACTCTCAAGTAGCCCGTTTCAACTCCTGGCCCCACACTTGCTCATTCTTCCCATCCGTATGACCAACCTTCATGGAAGTTAAAGCAACGAGCCTCAATGTAAAATACCTCAATAATCCAACCAAACGAGAGGTGGACCTGTCCATTCTAGAACATTCGGATAGCAACATATGTCTCCTACAGGAAACCGATATGCGGTCCAAAAATATTTATTGAATGCAGTCCAGATGGTTCCGATGCCAACTGTGGTCCTCCAATTCCACAAAGCGGGGGTGGGTGGGTGGCAATTCTTATCTCAAGGGATTTTAAAGCCAAGATCCTAACTAAAATTGTGTACAGTTTCTGAGTAAGCACTTTTCATTTTACTCTTGCCAACATTTACGCTCCCAACCAACATCAAGAGGTATTTCTCACAGGCACCCTCACACTTCTTTCGCCTGATGCTGCCATAATATTCGTTGGTGACATGATTCTAGTAAAGGACAACAACTCAGATCACTCCGACCAATGCGCTGATCAAGCTGGAGCCTTTTCAGCTCAAGTGCATCAACCAGTAGCTGACTGTGGTCTGGGCGATGTCTGGTGGAGCTCTCATCTCAACAGAAAGGGCTATAGCATCTATTACACAGCTCACAACACCTACACCTGCATCAGCCATTTCTTGGCAACCCCAGCCCTACAGGCCCTTGTTTGTGACACTTTCATTGTGCCCAGATCATTATCAAATCATGCCCCAATAGACTCTGGTTGCACATATTAACACCGGTCATACTAGGATACGGCACTGGTGTCTTAGGGAGAGCCTACTCCAATCCACATTTACATCCATTCAGAAGTTGATTAGTGACTACCTCCAAACCAATGACAATGGGGTAACATCATTGGCCTCCCTTTGGGAGACACTGGAACTAGTAGTAAAATGGGAACTCATAGACATATTGGCATCTGACAATTGCTGCTGCTGGGCGAAATGACAGAGCTTAGAACAGAAATATTGAAAACTCAAGGCCATACATACATGCACCAGGGTTCCCCGAGTTTGGATGGAACTGGGAAAAATGCAACTACTCCTCGAGCGATTGGATTTAGACTGGGCAGAATATTCTGTGGCACACCTAAAACACACATTCTATTAAGCGAGTAACTGCTGTGGCCAGATGCTTGCACATGGCCTCTGGGCCAAAGTTCACACATGGTTGGTCCAAGTGATTCATCCCAGCCGGTCAACCGAGGTACGCACAGATCCCTAAATTGCATCTGAATTCCAGAATTTCAAAAGCACCTTATACACAGCCTCAGATGGCACTTCCAAAATTATCTTGGGTACCTCGTAGATGGCCTGCTTACCCCCTTACAATTCATGACTCAGAGATGCTAGAGAAACCCTACATTTAGAGGATGTAATATCGGTCATTGTCCGCCTGAAAATGATGAAGTCCCCAGGACCCAATGGCTTCTCCACACAATTATGCAAGGTATTTTGCCAAGACTGAGCCCCAGTTCTCACATGCGTATATAAATTCTTTGCTGACTCTGACTAGCTCACTGATTTCATGTTGCAAGCCTCAATCTCTGTCATTCTGAAGCCTGGCAAGAACCCTGCTCTGTGTGGGTTTTAAAGACTCATCTCCCTCCTAAACATTGATGCCAAACTATTTACTAGCATTTTGGCCCACCACCAATGCCTAGCCTGATCGACCAGAATCAGGCTGGCTGTATACCCGTCCATCAATGCAGAAATAACACCGAATGCATTTTACACTTACTGGACAGTGTTCGATAGAGTTCACTGACCCTATCTGTTTAAGACTCTAGAGCACTTTGGTTTCGGTAATAAATATTGTAGATGGGTCTGCAGCATCTACTGTACATCTAGATAATCAGTCCAAGTGTTAGAAATGGGGGTCTCTTGTTGGGAAGGGTTTGCACCCCTGTCCAAATAGGGATCCTTCTTACTAATCAGGGTAAGGGAGTTACACTCCTAAAATCGCCCCTGCTCAACCCCTTGGTAACTTGGCACAAGCAGTCAGGCTTATCTCAGAGGCAGTGTGTAAAGGATGTGCACATAACCAACAGTAATACAGTGAAAGCACTATAAAAGGACCCCACACCAGTTTAGAAAAATATCCAATATTTCTATATATCCAAAACAAGACCAAAATGATAACATTCCAACATAGAGTACTTTAAAAATAAATACTTTGCAAGATACCCTTAAAATTTCAGAAATCCTTCAACAATTTTTAAATGCAATTTTGTCACTTCTATTTGTGCTGCTTAATACAGCACATATGGCAGTTACAATGTATTTTCCCCCCAGGATTGTTTATGTGCAGGAAGGGACATCTTTCTACACATAAACAATCCTAGTGTTTTTGCTTTTTCCATGTGTGATGCACAAGGCAGCACACATTGAAAAAGCAAAACGAGGAGAAATAAAGCATGTCTCCTCGTTTTGCCACGGTAAGACCAGTTTTTCCCTGGTCTTAATTTTAGTGCTGCCTCCTATTTAAGCCACCCTGGTAAATAGGGTGCAGCGTTAAAATCAATGGGTGTTGTGGTGGAACGTCCACTGCAACACCCCCTGCCCACCCCTTTCACGCTCAGCAAAGTGCGAAAAGGGGCCATAATTGCAAGGCAGCGTTAAGTTGCGTTAAGTGGTTTAACGCTGCTTTGTGAATAAGGCGAATCCCCTATTGACACATGAACATCTTTCAAAGTGATGTTCCAGTAGCAATAGGTGCTTGTACATATGCCCCATAGTTTGGTGCAGAATTATCATTACACTCATTCATTGAGAGCAAACGGAGCATTTTAAGGTAAGTAGGACATATTAATTCATTGAATTCGGATGAGAGTATGGGAACGAATGGTGCCCACAAGTCAGGATAAGATTGGCTTTTTGGTCAATGGTTAGGGACAATTTTACCATTCCCAAGATGAACCATAATTTGTGTATCACGTGGAGTAATCAGGGATCCTCTTGGTGCCCCAGAAGGCGAAAATCACCTGGTGGGCCGCCCCTATTGCCAGGGCCATTTTTTTCCCACGTAAAGAATGAAGAGGGTATGTGAGGGGATTGAGAATTCCCAGAATGGTGTAGGCTAGGAGCCTCGCTTTTAAGGTATCAAAGGCTTGGTTTATGTCATTAAGTACCATTTCCAGACTAATTTTGGACAATGACATAGAATGTGGAGCACTGTGCCTGTACACCCACAGCCCTTCCAGCACTCTTTCGAACATTCTGGGTTCCAAGCCTGGAGTCGTGCTGGAGTCAGGTACCAATAGCACACTGGGGCATGTTATCAAGACAATTATCAATGCTTTAGTGACCGTTTTCGGCCAAAAAGTGGTGATAATGCTATCACAGTATTAACAAGGAAACGCTAACAGGCTTTAGCGTGTGTTTCCTTGTGTAGGCATCCGTTTCACTAACACCTTGCATCTCATCGCTAATGAGACGCAAAGTAGGCGTTTCTCTCCAAAACAACATGAGAAATATCGCTAACTGAACTACTCTGTATTAACAAGCCCGCCCAGGACACCAATAGCGATATAAAAAGTTGCGCTAACAGCGGTTATCGCCGTAAGCTAACATAAGCAAAATTTCTGACGTAGCTATTTTTATAAAGGGAGGTGGAGTCTAAGGCTAAGTCCACATCTCCCTATTACCAAGGATTCACTTATCGTTGCAGGTATATCGCTGGATTTCCAGCAATGTTCCCTCAGTTTGCCTCTATCGCCAGATTTTATATCGTCGTGGAGATAAGCGTTGATGATAACACTTTATCTTGGCGATTAAATCCAGCGTAGCCGGCGTTAAACAAAATTGCGCTGAGCGGGTTCTGCGATATTTATTGCACTTACTTGATAATCTGCCCCACTATCTTTCACGCTGTTTCAGAGCTTGCTATGTTATGGGTTGTATGCTGGGCTCTATAGTAGATGGCTTCTCCCTTTGCATCTGAGAGTGCCCTATCAAGTTCAGTCTCCCATCTAATTTGTCCCGCAAACCTAAGAGGCGATTTACTTCCCCCCTCCAGTCCCACAAAGTGTAAAGCTCAGTGATGAGGTCCTTATTGTCTTTTTTAAGGAGTACCCATTTTTCGAAGGGAGTGAGGGGCCTTACTGCTTGTGGATTGATGGGGGTGGGGGATGGATCACCCAGTGGCAAACCTGTAGATATTGGATACAATCTATTTCTTCCAGGCCATAGTCAGATTTTAGGTGCTCAAATAGAATAATCCCTTGAAGGTCAAACAGGCATCCTATTCATTTGCATCAACCCTCCTGCCAGCGCTAGAACCTGTCCTGTTAAATCCCTGGACTAAAGTGTGGGTTGGTGCAACCCGAGCCCCTCATCTACCGCATCCCACACACGGAAAGCAGAGCTAGCCACCAGTGAAAAATTAAGGATTCAAGCTTTATGCTTCCAGGGATGCCAGGGTTCTTTACATATATGAGAGCCTACGAATGCCTGATCCATGAAGCACCTGTTCTGCTCCGAGAGTGACTGTGTCCATTCTACTTAAAAATGTAGATGAGAGGCTTGGTAGTATCTCAATAGAAGGAGCACTGCAAGTCCGCCTTCAAATGGCAGGTGGTATAGTAAGTGTTTCTGAAGGCAGGGTTTCTTCCCATTCCAGATAAACCTAATGAATTCTCTTTGCAGAGACCACAATATGTGCCTCTTGGGGTCAACGGAAGGGCCTTGAGGAGATAAAGAATATGTGGTAGAATTGTAATTTTTGATGGTAGCAACCCTGCCAAGCCATGAAAGGCCCTATCTAGCTGACAATATTTGAGCCTTCACTCTTTGACATATTTTAGCCATGATAGGCAGTACCAAGTGTTAATATCAGTTAGTATTTGTGAGGTGAGGGCCGTGTAGTTAAGTGTGATGGTTCCAGGGTCAGAGTGCACCAACTAAACCTCAAGGTAGGGTAAAGAGTCTTTTGCCCACTCAAACGAGAATAGTGAGCGGAGAAGGGTTTCATGAGAGGTTTAAGATCTGTGACTTAGAGGGAAGAGGTGTGGCGCTGTGGCCAAGGTGACTTACACCGGATGATGGGGCTCACGGTTCGATCCCCGGCACTGGCGGCAGGTCAGCCCAGCACCATGTGACTCTGGGCAATAACTTGCTTAATCTTCCCAGCGGCACCCAGCGCCAGGATGCCTCCGGGTAGCTGTGCGCTTCACAATTACTGGATTTTTACTTTTGCATTTTTATTTTAAAACCGGATAGATTCCCGAAAGTTTGGAGTTCTGTTACGAGGGTGGAGAGGGATGTCATTGGGTTTGTGATAGCTAAGATCACATTTTCAGTGTAAAGTCCAATATGATGATGATCTCCACCAAACTGGATTCCAGAGATGTCTGGAGTGAACCTCATCCCCTGGGCTAGGGGTTCAATGTATATGGTAAAAATGATATGGGAGATGGGGCACCCCTTTCAAGTTCCACGTTGGGTAGGAAAGGTCCAGGAAGTCACCTTGTTGACGCGGTGTTAGACTTGACATCTCTTGGCGTGTTTCCCCAGTCTTTATACTTTCTGACCTCCCGGTTTTGACTCTGTTTTTGCTGGATTAGTGTCTCTGTGCACTTTCTCACTACTCTTCAGTGTTAAAGTGTTAAAGTGCAAGTGCTCCTTTTGTAAATTGTTGTTATGAATTGGTGATTCCAAGATTGGCATATTTGTTTTCATAGTTAGCCCCTAGTAGAGTGCACTGTGCATGTCCAGGGCCTGAAAATCAAAGGCCGCTGGTGGGGCTGCAGAACTAATTGTGATACCCTCATAAGCAGCCTGTAAATGTAACTCAGGCCTGCCATTGCAGAGCCTGTGTGCGGTCTGGTACTACCATGTCGACTTGGCAAGTGCACCCACTGGCCAGGTCCTAACCTTCACTTTTCTTACATGTGGGTCACCCTTAAGGTAGTCCCAAGGTACCCCCATGGGCAGGGTTCAGTGTATGTGAAAGGTAGGACATGCCCTGATGTGTGTTGCATGTCCTGATAGTGAAATACTGTCAATGTATTTTTTTTTACTATTGTAAGGCTAACTGTTCTCATTGGATAGAATGGGGAGTTTGCTTATAACATCTTATAAACATAACTACCCCTGGGAACAAGGTCGGAAAATACATTTTAGGATGCCTGAACTCAGAATGCTAAAATGCATCTTTCAGTGAGGGTGATTTTATATTCTGTTTTTAAAAAGAGCACTTTTAGAAAGTAGGTATTTTCTTGCTTAACCATCCAACGTGCTTCTGCTAGGATGTGTATCGACTGTTTGGCTTTGGAGTGACAAGGGCTGTGGGTGTGCAGTGGCTCCAGAGAGGCTGAATAAACATGGGCTACATTTAGAGTAGGGGGAGGAGATTTCCTTTCACCTGAATGGTCCTGGCCTGCCTACCACAACGCTGTCTCCACCTCCTGCCAGGAAGCTGGGCAGGAGAGAAATGAACTGGTTTGGATTAAGCACACACACTCTCTGCCTGAGAGAACAAAGCAATTCTGAGTATAAATATTGGGGCTCAGACCTGGAATAAAGGAACCTGCCAAGAAGAAGAGCTGGGAGAGCTGTCAGGCGTATTACTGCCCTTTTTCTGTGTTGTTGCTTTGTTGGGTTGGTCTGCAGTTGCTGTTTTTGCCTTGGGCTGTGAAAGGACAGGACTGAACTTTTTTTAGTTGTCTCAGGGACTGCAAAGACTTAACCAACCTCTGGGTATCACCTCTAGAAATGCTGTTTCAGTTGCCACAGAGAAAGGAAACGCAACTGACTCCATCACTGACTCTGTTATGTTATGTTATGTTATTGTCCTTTTGTATAGCGCATGACTCACCCAGGGGCATCTCAGCGCTTACTTAGATAAAGGAAACCAGAGAGGAAGAGGAGTATCAAAAGATATAAAGAGGTTAACATAAAAAGGCTTTGAGTTGTTTTCTCAAGGTCAAATAGAAAGGACATTTACGTAGAGGCTCTGGTAATGAGTTCCAGTATTTAGGAGCAATATATGAAAAAGCTCTGCCCCCCGGAGCGAGTGCGTCGAATGCGAGGGATCTTTAACAAAGCCATAGTATTTGATCTAAGATTGCGGCAGGAGGACTGCATACAGAGTTTCTTTTGTAAGTAAACAGGGCCTGCACCCTTAATGGCTTTGAAAGTGAAACAGCGGATCTCAAAGAATGATCTCTTTTTCACTGACAGCCAGTGGAGTTCTCTGAGCAGTGGGAGAGGTGGAGATCCTGGCGGATGGTTTAAAACCATCCTTGCCACAATGTTTTGGATAACTTGAAGTTTCGTTATCAGAGTTTCACCCACTTCTGCCAATAGGACGTTCCCGTAGTCCATGCGACTCACCACCATCGCCTGTACCACAGTTCTGCAATGTTTCACTGGCAGATATTTCTGCGAAGGAGGCGAAGATTATAATAGCAGGAGCCAATGATGTTTTTGACATTATCCATCATGGTTAGTTTGTCATCCAATTGTATTCCGAGACTCCTCACTGAAGGTGAGGGTGTGGGAGCCTGCCCCAGCTGATCAGGCCACCAGTCGACCATGTTGATGTTATTCGTTCTTCCCAGAAGCATAAGCTCCGATTTTCCTGGGTTGAGCTGGAGAAAACTTTCTGTCATCCATCTTGAGATGGTCATCCTACCAGCCGAAAAACACAATCTCTCCTCTTTCAGGTTTGATCCTATAGGGAAAATCAGCTGGGTGTCGTCAGCATATGATATAATCTCAAACCCAAAGGGACAGACAATTTTGGCCAGAGGAGCTACATATACGTTGAAAAGAGTCGGGTTCAAGCAGGAGCCCCGTGGAACCCCCTTATCTAACCGGAACTTTTTTGACCTATAGTGGCCCAACATAACCGTTTGCCCTCTATCTGTCAAAATCTTATTAGCCACTTCAGGGCGATGTCCTCCATTCCGCAATCCCGTAGCCTCTCCAACATCAGTCGATGGCTCTGTGTCCTGACGGCACAACAGAAGGCACTGGCCACATCTCGCACCGCAACCCGGATCTCACCAATGACGACGACCGCCGCCGCCACCACCGAGCCGCTGCTTAGACCGTGATCTATGGGAACTACACTCCGCACCTCCTCGCTTCCCTTCACCATCCAGGTCTCATCCACGCCATCGCTGCTACTAACTTCGACACCCGTGACTGCATCGTGGCCCGGGCACTGCTCGTACGTTTCACCATGCAAACCTTGCCCCACTCAGCAGTCTGGACTGACCAATGACAGCTCCCCCTAACCAGCTCTGTTGCTTGCGCCGCAACCTGTCAGCACCACATCGAACACCACTTCACCCTGTACTGTAAGCCTTATTCTCAATGACGCAGCCTGGACGATTGTCACTGAGCCGCTGCCTGCACCACATCGAGAGGGCACCGCACCTTGCACTGCTTCCATTTTGCAATGCAACCGCGACGGTTGCCACGATTGGCTCGCATCAACTTGCAGCCGCTATGAAAAAGGTACTCTTACAGAGTCTGTCCACGCTTTCCCTGGCCCGTACCTAAGCGGTCGGCTGGAACTGTTAGATTCTGTTATTTTCAGCATCGAGATAGCCCCGGACAGAGCTACTGACTTGTATCAACTGGGTTATGTGCAGGGAGGTACACCTTCCTATACATAAACATTCTTCCCCTGCATACTGACAACCTGGTACTATGGTGCAAGTGTGCCTGCATTGGTGCTTGGCAGCTAAGTGTAGCATCAGCCCAGGGGAAAAAGCAAGATTGCACTATATTCTTATAAATATGCTGCAGCCTTGCGTTTTCTGAAGTGGCAGAGTGAGGCATTAAGCCATGATGGCTAACACCTCACTCTACCACTTCTTAGCCCCTAAGTTTCCAGATTCTACTGATTTCTTGAATCTTCACCACCTGCCTCGATACATTTATGCCTTAGACCACAAAACTGCATCTTATGAAGATATTTGTGGAGTTAGGGGTGATTTGTTTTGGTTTCATTGTGTTTACTAAATTACATTTGCTTCAATACCGCTGCCAGCTCCAGGGTTGTAGGCAGGCAGTTGTGTATTCCTCAACCTTTAAGGGTGTCCAGAACTCTTTAGGCCTTGAGATTGCTGGTAGTTCTTCCTCATAGGTTTTCAATGTGTCTCTGCAGTATATCATGTCTAGTAACCACTGCTTTATGCTTGGTGAGCGTTTGCTGTCCCAGAACATGGATGCTCTTCTTTTTGATAATAGTAGAGCTATGGCACACAAGTTATGTTTTACAGAGTGCAGTTGTCTTATCAGGCCTAGTAGACAAGTTGTTGCCGTACATTCTATTTTTGTGTCTAGGATCTGACTCAATGTCACAGTTATTTCCCTCAAATATACCTTGACTTTTAAACAGTGCCATGCTAAATGCATAAAATCAGCTTCTGCTGTCCCACAGCGTCGACAATGAGAATCAGCTCATACGCCGCATTTCTGCAATTTAAGCGGAGTGTGATAAATTTGATGCAAATATTTGTAGTGGGTTAACCGCAAATTGCCTTTGGGAGTAAGCATTGTTGTTAATGCGCAGCAGTTTTGCCATTCTTCTTCACTTAGGGGTTCGTCAAATTGAACACTCCACCGCTCTCGAGCTTTACTAGTGTCATTCGCTATATTGCCTTGTAGGAGCTTGTAGAGTTTGTTGACCATATGGGCATTACTGGGGTTGGTGATGGTGATGAGCCTTTGTAACGCTGTCAGTGTTGATGGTTCATGTGGAAATGTAGGATAGAGGTTTCTGATCGCCCCGCTCAGCCTGTGAAACGTAAATTTAAATATTAACGTTTGGTTTCTTATGTAACGGAGGTCATTTTTCTTGATAAATTGTGTGCCACTGTTAATGCCGGGTGTTGTCTTAGAGGTAGCGCTGGTGCGTAGCGCTGGTGCGTAAAGTGGTAATCTGCGCACCAGCTTTCCCATGCGCTGGAAGTGTTTACTTGGCATATCTGCAATACATTTGATCTACTTCCACTGTCTTGTGGTTTCCACTTTCTCAGTAGGAACTATATGTTTGTTTGGACAACATAAACGTTGCCATGGTGCGAGACTGATTCCATCAGGATATGTTGGCCGATAGTCCTGCTAGCTAACAGTGCCCCAACTAGTACCCCTACACCTAGAAGGATGCCCAATGGTCTGGGAAACCTTTAGAACATTACAACACTTTCTTCCAATGAAATAATGGTAAGAGATCTAGAAACTTTTCGCTAAGTCACTTGTGCATACTCAGGTAGATTCACAAGAAATACAAAAAAAGTGATATTTATTGAACCTTTGCCATGAATAATGTACAGAAGCAAATAAATGTAATTAGTAGTATGAGGATAATGAAGAGAATGAATTATTCCACCATTGTGCTACAGCAATATATATATATATACATATTACATCGCCAGTAGGTAGTTATAGTTAGGACCAAGTTTCCATAGGAAGAAATGTTTTTGTTTTGCTTATAACTTTGGCGTTGTTTGATGAATCTTCATGAAATTTTCCAAACAAATTCTTTGTTCATATCAGCTCCTATGTTCAAAGTTTGGGGTGATTCGTCAAGGGGGGGGGCAAAGACAAAAGGGGGTGTTTTCTACATCCAATTTCAATTGGAAACTTTAGATAAGGCTACAGGTCAAATGGGTGAACGGAATTACCCCAATTTTGGCAGGCAGAAGGGTCTTGGTCTAGAAAGCATGCATTTGTTTATTTGGTGTAAATCCGTTCAGAGGTTTTGGTGAAATATTGAAATTGACAGATATCGATATTTGAGAATTCTGCCATCTGATTGGCTGAGGCGTTATGAGCATGAGCTTGCTGCTTTTTGGCTGCGAGCTGTGTCAACTAGTAAGTGTTGGCAGCCATTTTCTGATTCTATTGAAACAAGTAAGGGGGAAAAAGGGTGAAAATAGTAGGAAACAGGAGGATAGGAGCACTGTATCCTCTGTGAGGGAATGCGAAGCGAAGTACTTACTCCTACTGGATTCAAATTGCGGTGTTGGTCAGAGTGACTCTAAGCAACACCGCACTTTCAAACCAGTAGGAGTGAGATGAGATGCTGCTACACTCGGGTATGAAATGAGAGCCTAAACCGTTAGCTCATTGCTGTAAACTGATGTTCTCTGGTCTTTGTAGCATACCTGTGCAAGTAGTGTTAGTAGGCGTTTATACCATACAGGGAGTGGGAAGCAAACTACTGGCCCCTACATAGCATTTGTACTATACCGGATGTGGGAAGCGGAGTACTCACGCCTACCTGTGTGAAGACTCGGGGATCAAACCGAGCTGATTGCTGCAAAGTGATGGGCTCTGGGCGCTGTAGCATACTGGCCGCTGTAGTATAACTGTGTAAGTAGTGTTAGTATGCATTTATACTATACAGGGAGTGGGAAACAAACTACTTACCCCTACTGGTCTGAAGACTCAGGGATTAACTGTCAAACAACAAAATTATGTATCGAAAAGAAATTGTGGAAAGAGTCACTCTAATTAGATAAAAGAACCCTCACTCACCAACCTGGTTGATGAAATGCTTCATCATGGGGTTCCACCAGAGATGCCAACGGCATCTCTGGTGTACTACAATGCCTGATTACAGCAGAGCAGGATGTTTTTGTGTGCCTACCAAAGAGTGTGATAAGTGCAATTAAAAAGTGCCAATGTTTTCAAAAGTCAAAAATGTCTGTAAAAACAAGGACAAAAATGCAGTTTTTGCACACCATCTATTGTACTTGTGTACATACATCCTTACGTTCCAAAACGAGTAACACCGCTCCTTAGGGTATGCTGGGAGGCGGGATTCTAAATCAAAATCTGAAGCAGAAGGCGAAGGAAGTTGACTTAAAAAACCTCCGTACGTATATCTCATCATTGCTTGTCAGTCGATATAAAGACAAGGTGGTACTCACTCAGCAAGAATCAACCGCGGGTTGGATACCTAGTCAATCCCAACAGACCTGGAGATACCCGTGGCCCCATTGCCGGTGGATAAATAGTGAGTGGTTTGGCGGGGAATGGCGTTTTCAGCATCCTGCCATATTTCCGTGTCACATGACCTACCAAGGTCACGTGAACCGCGTCTACAGAGGATGAGTGGAAGTAAAGAAACCAAGGCTGGACTGCTAACCACACTTGCAATTATAATGAAAATAACTTTATTGAAAAAGAATTTTACCTTGCAATAGCACAGACTCTGGCTGACCATCAAAATTGTATTATTCCCTACTCATTTAATCAGAAAATTGGGGAATGTAAAAATATTTATATAAATAAATACTAGTGGGAACAGAATTCATGAAATTGGCATCACCGGGTACTCTACTTTAAAAGATAGGATTCTGCTTGCTAGTGTTGAGTGTGTAAATTATGCCAAATCAGAAATAGGTGCACTGCACATTAGCAGGTCCCCATAATCCCTAGCATCTAGATGTTTACATGTTAGCATAGTCATTTCCTGCTTGACAGCAGTTATCAAACCAGCGTTTGAATTATGCTGAACCCATTTGTGGATCCCCATGATGTCTAGCACATAGATGTCTATCTGATCCTTAATGTGAGGGCCCTATTCATGTAAACCTAACACTTAAAGCATAACCCAGTATTCAGTATTCACAGACTTAGGACCTGCAGGGCATATTTGTGGAAAGAGATCATTGTATAAAATCAGTGTTCATGTATTTTTCAACTCACATAGTACCCAAATAGGTATCACTGATAATTTAAAAAACAGGTATACTTAGTAGTGGTCACATTAGAATATGCTGCCTCTAGTTGTTAACGCTTCATCACTGATCCCCAAGGGATATTGGACAGCTGAGCCTGTGTACTTGGCTTGCTGAGAGAACTTGTGCTGGCATTTGCTATTGTGAAACTCTTGTATGTGCAGGAAAGCTGCAGGAAAGAGCTACGCTTTTTATGCGCACCAGGAGGTTGTAGGGGGGAATTGAATTTGTTTGTTGGGCTTGAAACCTTTTTTAATTTTTTAACTGTGTAACGCATGGCCGCGGTGCCCGCCTGTTAGAGCGGACCTGTTTTTTTTAGGCCAGCGTTATAGTTGTTTTTACGCCCTGCCCCTACTTAACATCAGATGAGGCGTCTGCGCAGCTGCAAGCCTGTCTGCCTCCATCAGCATCCCGGAGGTGCCAGCCGCAGGCCATGCTGCCGGTTTCATATGCCCCAGGAGGAAGACTCTATGCTATAGCAGAGAGGCCCTTATAATAATTAGAAACACTATAAATTGTAGGAATGCTACTGTTTTACTAATGATGTTTTTATTCAATGTTGTCAAGACTGTAAATGGGATGTTTTAAAGGTCTGCCGGAGAGTAGTTTAATCATTAGTCCCCCATTTAAATCGAGTGAGACTACTAATAATTTAGGAAATATCAGTGCCCTCCTGGTAAACTGTCGATCCCTGAATAAACATGACCTTTATATTCACAATTTAATATGTGAAAAAGAGCCAGATTTACAGATTTTAACTGAAACATGGCTCACAGAAAATTCAAATGCAGCAATAGCTGTGGCCATTCCCCCAGGCTACGCTATTATGAGGAAAGACCGCATGGGTAAGAAAGGGGGGGGGATTGCTATTATCAGCAAGACCGATCTCCTTATTTCTTACATTCCTATGGAAGATGTTGAAGGGGCAGAATTTCTCAGTTTTCAGTGCACCTTTTCACCTCACCAATGTTTAGCAGGAGTTTTAATCTATAGACACTCAGGACATACAGGGACTTTTTTGCAAACTTTCTGTGATGCTGTTGTGTCACTGGCCCCAGATTCAAACACTTTTTTTCTCTTGGGGGACTTTAACATTCATATGGATAGGCAGGAGATGGTTGATACTTTCTCCTTATTGGAATTCATGGAAGCCCTAAATCTTTCCCCGTATGTCCTAACACAGACACACAACAAGGGCCACATACTTGACCAAATCTTTGCTAACACTTCGATTCAAATTGATGCACCCCTGCCTTTACCATGGTCTGACCATTTTTTTTATTAGTTTTAAGCTACAGAAATTAGGTAGATCCCATTTGACTCAGGAAAGCCAGACTGCTGCCACATATAGGCCTTTGCATAAAATTACCCCAGAAGCTTTGAATGAGGAATTAGCCAGGCATCAAATTATGTTGAGCGGTAATGTAGAGCAGGAGACAGAATCATTGAAAAATTGGGTTAAGGAAGGCACATGGGCTCTTGCCCCTTTGGTTTCACGACCGGCTAAAACTGTCAGACGCTATGCTCTGTGGTTTAACGATACGCTGAACCAGAATAGGAAAGACCGTAAGCATCTGGGAGAGAGCCTGAAGGAAAGACTTTAGTATAGAAAACAAAGAAAAATATAAAAGGTCCATAAAATTCTATCATAAGAGGATTGCACATAGAATTGAATGCTCTGGGAATAAAAGTAGAGAACTTTTTACCATTGTAAAAAGTTTTTCCTCACCAAATGCTGTGTCCAATCATCCTGTATTCTCTGAGGATCGGATTAAACAGCTAACTAATTTTTTCTATACGAAAATAAAAGGAATTCAGACTTCTTTTAGAGCATTTTATGGACCTGTGATTAAGGACTCCCAGGGCACGAATGTTAAACTCAACAGGTACGGTTTTCCTTTCATGCCTTTCCCATATGCCCTTGGAAACATCATTAGGGATTATGAAGGGCATGAAGTCAGGTTCCCTATCGGACCCGTGCCCTGCAAAACTTTAGCATCAATGGCTGAGATATTGAATCTCACAGTCAACAGTATCCTAAATCTGTCCCTCTGTAACGGTCACGTCCCTGGTAATTGGAAAAGTGCTAAAGTGATTCCTTTGTTGAAGAAACCCTCAGCTGACCAAACTATATTATTGAACCTTAGACCAATTTCTCTTCTTCCAAAACGTTAGAGAAATATGTACACTCAGTGATTACCAACTTTGTTGAAGCTAACATCCTTCTCCATTCTAGTCAGTCAGGGTTTCGTTCGAACTTCAGTACCGAGACGGCCCTTCTTGAGGTCTCGGAAACTATCAAAGAGTCCCTCGATCAGGGAGAAAAAGCGGTCCACATTCTCTTAGACCTCTCTGCAGCGTTCCAAACCGTGCTACATAATCGCTTATTGCAGAGGCTATAGGAGTGTGGCCTAGGTGGCACAGTGTTGAAATGGTTCTCCTCCTTTTAAAGGATAGGAAGCAAGAGGTCTGGTCCCCTCCCTTCGCAGCCAGCATTCCTCCTCTGAATGTGGGGGTCCCTAAGGCTCTATTCTGAGCCCTGTATTATTTAATCTTTACATGGCCCCCCTGGCTACTTTGGCGGAAACTGGTGAGGCCAAAATAGAATCCTACGTGGATGATACTCAGTTATTGTTTATGTGTAGAAAGGGGAGGATTTCAATGGACAGAAGATCAGAAACTGTCTGACAGAAATATTTGCCTGGTTTCAACTCAATCAATTGAAATGCAATCCCGAGAAGTCGGAAATTATCTTTTTTGGTACCTCTCCTCTGGATGTCCGGAAGCAATGGTGGCCAGATGACATGTCACCTCCTCGGACCGCAGTTAATACGGTCAAAAACCTGGGAGTAAAGATGGAGGATATGTTATCCATGAAATCTCAGGTGCATACAGTGGCAGGCACTTGTTTTGGACTATTGGAATTGCTTGATGGAGCAAGGATTAGCACGTGAAGCGACTTGCTTGTATTCATGAACCTCGAACAATGTTAAAACACTAATCAACATGTTTGTCCTATTAATATTACATTACATGATTCTAATGGGTGTCCGAGAGAAGCTTGCTTATGTGTTTTACCAACTGTAAAACGCTTGCATCTAAAATGGCTGCTGCTACGCAAGCTTTTCTACTGCACATGCATCTGTCATACTCACGTGACGTGACGTATTCTTTGCTTTGGAGGGAATTTTCACTTCTGCGCACTAGTATTAATATGGCTGCTCTATGTTCTCACATGCAGAAGCTTGCACTGCTGCTTTTACTAAGCCGTTAGTTCTGCCTAATCCTAATGCTATAGTTAAATAAAAATTAACGGGGTATAGAGTAGCGATACATGGTAAACAGTGTATTAATTTATTCTGTGTTCTAAAACTGTTTCTTTCTATTCTTTTATGAAATTATAAATTTGGGCCTGGGTGACGTTATAACTCCATTTTGAAAGTCCTTCTGCGCATGACAAGCTTCAGAGAGAAGCTGAAAACATTTGTCCTTGAATGAGAGCCAAAGATAGTCACAGCCAAGATGCGCCTGGGAAGCTGACCCTTAACCCTGCCATAGGAAGCTAAACTGTACCCATTATATAACAATATATTCAATGTTAAAATTCCCCATTGTTGGGTGGAATAAAGATGTCATGGGAAAATATATTGATGGGCGGGAACGTTAAATTAATATTCAGCGTTGAGGTATCAAATTTTGGTGTGGTGTGATGACCTCTCCTCATTCTTTGTCCAAACAAAATTGGGAATCCTTACACTTGCAACATTGGGGGGTGGTACACTGCCCTGGAAAATAGTATAACTAGAGTAGGCTTAGTTAGTTAATTTGTCTGACTAGTCCGAATAGCTGACCTTTCACTGACCCAACGCACTCAATAGGTGATCGAGAGCAGAGGGGCTGCGAAGCACTCTGTCAGAAGATTCGCTGACCCAATCGGGGTCCAGGAAGCTGAAGTGCTGGCGAAGCACTTTGTCGGTGAAATCGATAACCCAATCGGGGTTCTGACTGTTAGCTGCAGAGAGGGAGCCGGTCTTAACCTTTGGTGGCCCTGTCTTGATCCAAATCTGGTTTTCCCTGTCCTGATTCTAATGTGCACCTGCTGGCCTACTGGCAACTGCAACTTTGGGGGGGTTCTCCTGTCTTTCAACTGACCCGTGGCCAGGGTTGGTCTTCACACCATTCTAGGTAAATATAAATCTGTGTAGGTTTGTCATTTTATTTTGTTCCTTCTCTTTACCCTCCCTAACGTGAAAATCTGATTACATATATATGTTCCCTTTTCTTACCGGCCCTATGGTTAGAATATTTAGCAAAATCGTTTTTGATTAACATGTTCCCTTTCTTTCCCTTCCTTTAAATAACTGCTCAAATCGTTTGATTATATAGCATGTTCCTTTTTTCTTACCCTCTATTTGAATAAATGCTTAAATCGTTTTTATTAGCATATTCCCTTTTTTCTTACCTTCCCTTATTTGCTAAATGATCTAAATCAGTTTAATACATCTTTTGCATAGTTACATTCTTGTTCTGATTTTCATTATTGAGAGTCTTGTGGTGTTTAATCTTTGGATCATGAATATTTAAGAAAATTTAGATAAAGAGTTTAAAACTTTCCCGAGTCTGTGGTTATTATATGAGTGCAAATGTTATTTTTCCTAATATGCTAACTCCCTGATCCAAATGGTTACAGGTACCAGCGACAAGGATTGGTAAGTCAATGGTATAGGACCTTGTAGGTAAATAGACTGATAGTAGAGTGAAGGTTACCTGACCAAATTATTGAGTTCTTGATTTATGGGTCCAGGTGAGTATGGTAAAATTATAGTTGGGTGGCTTACGCGCTCTATCATGCTCATGAAATTTCTCTACCTATTACCAATTCAGCATAGAAAGATGGTGGTACAGGCACTTGTAGTTTCCAGATTGGATTATGTCAATGTTCTTTATCTGGGGGTGCCGGAGTATTTATAGAGCAGACTTCAAATTGTCCAAAACCTTGCCGCTAGAGACATCCTTAAGCTAGGGACTAGAGAATGAATTTCGCAGCATTTAAAGAAATTACACTGGTTGCCTGTGCGGGCCAGCGTTCTTTTCAAAGCCCTAGTCCTGGCTTTTAAGGCACTTACAGGTAGATTCATGAAAGAAAAATCGGCTCACAAAGGGCAAGATTCTGCGAATATGGCCCTTTGCGATTCCTTAAATGCAATTCAGGAACCATTTAAAAATTGCGAAATCGCAATTTTGGGCCGCTATTTACCGCGAGGTCAAACCTTGTGGTAAATAGCGAAAACATAGAAAAATGCATTAAAATGCATTTTTCTAAGTTGCATGTTACACACACATGTCCTTTGTGCGCAACACCAATGTAGATTACATTTCAAGGGTGCTACAGGGTGTCCTTTGGACACCCCTGGCACCCTTGAAATCGCTTCCTTATTTGCGATTAGCTAATTGCTAATCGCAAATAAGGAATCAGTGGAAATCACAAATTCAATTGAGATTCCTACTTGAATCCCGTTTTGCGAGTCCTTAATAGCGAATCCTTAAAATTCGCTATTAAGGACTCGCAATTCCTTACCTTGATGATTCTGGCCGTTAATGTACTGGGAGCCCAATACATCCAAAAAAGACTCCTTCTCTACGTGCCACATAGATCGCTTAGATCAGCACATCATCATCTAATCTAGATACCTATGTTCAGTAGAGTCCTTTGTGGCGGCCGCTCCTTTCAAGTGGAAGTTGCCCATGCTTGGAACAGTATGCCACTATCACTAAGGCAGACCATGACTCTGTTGGCTTTTAGAAAACAGATAAAAACCCTGTTGTTTCAACAGTTGCCATAATGTATCAGCCGACATTCGGTCTTTAAGCTTTAGTTCCTTGTCTCATCTGTTTTAGCGCCAGGACACTCTGCTGAGTAGCTGTGCGCTGTATAAATTCTGTTTAGCATAACATAACATAACATACCATAATATAGTATCATTAAGCCCATGAATATGCGTGGACAATTGATAAATCCATTGCTGCTCTTTCTCAAACAGCAAGCTTGATGATTTATTCCCAGGTTTTATTTGCTCAATAATGGTCCACTGCAAATCATTGGGAGTGTGATTATGCTGTAAAAAATGGTCAGTCAGCTTGGTAGTATTCCTCTCACAGCGGATATTAATTTGATGCTCTCGGACAGATTTTTTTCAAGATTCTCTCCGGTTAGTCTCTAATTTACCTTTTCTGAGTCAAATCGCTAGACTGTGCACGAAAGTCCTCTACCTTACTGTAATTGCGTCGGATACGCAAATATTGCCCGTAAGGGAGGTTCTCCCATAAGGTTAACAAATCCTTTTGGGTTGTAGGTTTGTTGTGAGTAAAAGCCCTTCTGCCTTTGTTACCACCACATCAAGGAACACCATCACATCCTTGTTGAAAGAATTTGTGAAGTCAAATTGGGATCACAAGTGTTTATCCAGTTAAAAAACTCCAACAGAGTGCTTTTAGAACATTGCAAAATAATTAAAACTGACTTCGAAAGTGGGTCGGTGGGCGCACAGCCGGATTGTGTTGAATTTCTACTGGTATGTTATCAGTGTTGGGTGCTACAAACAGGTGGTGTGTCCGTCCAACACACGTACATTATGCTTATAACTGTTGTGTCATCATAAGACTTGATGGCATCCCTGTATTTCGTGCACACCTTTGGCGCCTAAATGATCAAGCTTCCACAATAGTTGCTTTGGCAATTTATTTTTAGTTCATCATTATTGATTCATAATGTAAGTTTTCTTCATCCTTATTTTTACATATTATGCATTCTTAGATTTGGCTCCAATGCATTTCGGGTGGCACCCTTCATCGGGGAGCATCTGCAAATAACAACGAGGATATAGCTAAGGTGCAGCGGATGGGTGTTACATTGTTTTATTCGTAGCATGCAGGTGGTGGTAAGGGTAGGTGGAGTGGTTGGTCCTTGCTGGTGTGATTGAGCTTATTGTCCAAAGAGGAATCTACAAACTGTGAAAACATGACGTGTTCACTAGTGCTCTAGGTGCTGGTGTTAGCTTAATTATTTGACACGGTGCGTACTGGTGAGTCCTAATTAGCCGTGTGGTAGTGATGCGTTGATACACGCGTGCTCGCAACTAGTAGTAAGTAACAAAATCCTTAATAAACACTCACGTGTACCCGGTGAGATTCAAGCATCTGTAAATTAACATAAAAGCTTGCGTTCAGAAACACTTGCGTTCAGACATGGTGCGTGAAGCGCCTACGTTTTTTAGATATTTTTAAATGTTACTTACTGGTGGTGGTGGTTTATTGAGGATTAGGTCCTCCGGCGTCTCTCGAACGCTACACTTCTCGGCAGATCCGGAAGTGTGTGGGTGTCGACTATGGGAGGGGTGGTACAAATAAAGGTAGGACTCAAGTGGTGGCCATGTTAGGTGGGTAGGTTAAGTGGCAACGTCAAATGAAGGGATAAAGGGATAAAGTCCGGTCACATGGTGGGGTACAACAATGAATATAAGGTGCAAAACAAATATATGTACACATAACTATTTAGCACAATGGTGTAAAAACAATGTGTATCTTATGCGGTAAGCTGCATTCAAGGAATGTTTGTATGCGACAAGGAGCACCCACAGAGGTGCTTTATAAATAACACGAAAATTCCAAGCGGTCATTCAGTCCCATGGGCTTCATGGACTGTAATTTAAAGATCCATGCCATCTCCCTTCTTAAGAGTTCTTTATTATTGTCTATGCCTTCGTGTTTCTCAACAACTTCAAGTATTAGGAACTTCAATTGTGAAACATTGTGTCTGAATTCTGTGAAGTGCACAGCCACATTAGATTTAGCATTCTGTGTCCTGATGTTAGATTTGTGCTCGTTGATGCGAGTCTTTATCTTCCTTTCTGTTTTGCCGATGTACATCTTGCCGCATGGGCATTTGATTAGATAAATGACATTCTGAGTGTCACAAGTGGCAGTGACTCTCAATTCTATTTCATTGCCTTTCATTGGGTGGTTTATAGAGGTGCCCTTGATGATGCAGTTACAGTTTCCGCAATTCATGCAGGGTCGGGTGCCTTTGTGCTTGATTTTGGCAGGTGTTTTCTATGCGAAAATGGGGGTGTTAGCAAAGATGTTTCCAAAATCTTGTTCCGCGGTTAGAATTGGCCAGTGCTTTAAAATGATCTTCTTGTAGGCTGTACTGAGAGTGGAAAGCTTTGATGCTAAGACCATTCTGTCTTCATGTTGTTTGGGAGTTTTTCTCAGTAGTTTCTCTCTGCGGGTTATTCGAGCTTTCTCCATGGCTTTTTTTATTATCCCTTCTGGATAACCTCTTTCTTGGAATCTTCTTCCCATTTCATCCAGGAGTGATTCTATTTGTATTTCATCTGAAATGATTCTTTTGACCCGTAACATCTGTGATGTTGGTGGGTGTTGTTTCAGAGAGCCTTGATGGAAGCTGGTGTATAGGAGGGTGTTGTTCCTGTCTGTTGGCTTTCGAAAGAGGTCAGTTTTAATGCCATTTTTTGTGATTGACACTTTTACATCGAGGAAGGTGATGTTTTTTTGGTCAATTTCCCAGGTGAATTGTATTCTTTCATTTGCTAAATTCAGATTTTCCAATGCCTGTATTAGGGTCTCCTTCGTGTTTTTCCAGATGATGAATACATCATCGATGTATCTGACGTACATCTTAATGTTTTCCATCCATTCGGGGTTATTGTAGACATGTTCCTCTTTAAAGAGTTTCATATAGATATTCGCATAGGTCGGTGCGGCACAATTGCCCATGGAAGTCCCGGACAGTTGGAGGTACCAATTATTTTCTTGTAGAAAGTAACTGTGGTAGAGCGTGAAGATTATATGGCTGAGATACCCGCCACCCCCTCTCAACACAATCCCCAAAAGGAGGGAAACCGGAAACAGTTCTTGAAGTTTTTGGATGTGGGGAGGGAGTGACCCTCCCCGGCCGTATTTATTAAAACAAAAAATTAAGACATTAAACGTTTCATTTTATGTACAATTTCATTATCACATTGCGATGTTTGGCTAACCTTAACATATTCTCTAATACAGAGTTTCTCCTAGCCGAACTAGCATCCTACAAAAACATTCTCTAGAAACACTGAAATTGTACATCCTAACGTTTAAGGGCCAACGGCAAGGTCATAACCGGTGTCAAGATCCCTAACCAGACTTACCCCTCCCACTTGTGAGGGGCGACAGCACAGAGGCTTACCTCAAGTGCAACTACTAACAATTTCCCTTGACTTGACGGGGGCACTTAAGACTCGACGCCATTTAAAGGTCGTTCGAAGACTTGTGTGTGGTATCTAGAAGGTATCGTGGACCTCCCCCCATCCCACACAACTTACCGCATCTGCCGTCGCAGATGACACTGGCCCCGGGAAATTCCCCAGGAGGGGGCTGTAACCCCTCCTACAAAGGAAGGGGCCTTGACCGCCTTTCCTTTACTTCCGGCGACCCGCCCTTAGACGGGACCGCCTCCCCATTGAGGGGCCAATGGCCACCTCTCCCGAGCGCTCCCATCCGTGTTGGGTGACGCCCACTCATAGGGATCTACCAATTAGTGCTCACCGATCATGACCTTACCGCCTACCAAAAATAAATACGACAATTTTTATTCAAACCTATGAAAACATTGGTCGCTACGACCGAAAGAACATGCTAAAATGCAACACTACATCAAATCATTTTAATTGTAACAACCTACACGATATTCACCATACTTTATTATGATCAACAACAAACTGATACTTTCACAGCCTGTAAACGGAATGGAAAAACAAACTTATAAATTCACTTTATTGCACAACAACTTGCTGTCCTCAGGGGCTGGTGGGTGGGTCAAAATTGGCTCTTCGTTCTGTCCCGAGCTCACGTGTAGCGAGGAGGTGCAGCTTCGGAGCACAAGAACAAGAGGACGTCTTCTGGTCTTGCGTCTCTTTTTATCCGTCTTCAGGGCGGGCGAGAACCCGCCCCTGCCTGCCCCTAGGGCGGGGCTGGCTACGTCGGTGTCTAGGCCAGCCCACTCTAGGGCGGGAAAAAGCGCGCCCCGGCTACGCCGCTTCGGGCATACCAGCCGAGACGCGCCTCCCGCCCAAAAATGGCTTCCCGGGGGGATCGAGGCACTCCGCCATACGTGCGGGGGGACCGAGTGGTCGCCCCTTTCCATATGGCTGAGATACCCGCCACCCCCTCTCAACACAATCCCCAAAAGGAGGGAAACCGGAAACAGTTCTTGAAGTTTTTGGATGTGGGGAGGGAGTGACCCTCCCCGGCCGTATTTATTAAAACAAAAAATTAAGACATTAAACGTTTCATTTTATGTACAATTTCATTATCACATTGCGATGTTTGGCTAACCTTAACATATTCTCTAATACAGAGTTTCTCCTAGCCGAACTAGCATCCTACAAAAACATTCTCTAGAAACACTGAAATTGTACATCCTAACGTTTAAGGGCCAACGGCAAGGTCATAACCGGTGTCAAGATCCCTAACCAGACTTACCCCTCCCACTTGTGAGGGGCGACAGCACAGAGGCTTACCTCAAGTGCAACTACTAACAATTTCCCTTGACTTGACGGGGGCACTTAAGACTCGACGCCATTTAAAGGTCGTTCGAAGACTTGTGTGTGGTATCTAGAAGGTATCGTGGACCTCCCCCCATCCCACACAACTTACCGCATCTGCCGTCGCAGATGACACTGGCCCCGGGAAATTCCCCAGGAGGGGGCTGTAACCCCTCCTACAAAGGAAGGGGCCTTGACCGCCTTTCCTTTACTTCCGGCGACCCGCCCTTAGACGGGACCGCCTCCCCATTGAGGGGCCAATGGCCACCTCTCCCGAGCGCTCCCATCCGTGTTGGGTGACGCCCACTCATAGGGATCTACCAATTAGTGCTCACCGATCATGACCTTACCGCCACAGGTCCGGATAGTTGACCGGCTATCCGGACCCCCCACAAAACTCCTACCTAAAGGTCATGTTTTAATGATTTTAACCAGGCTAAGAAGTCTCCTATGAGTAACTCATTCCCCACCCTCGACAAATGCACACCATCCCCCAGATACATACTGTCATCATTAATACAACTATGCGAGATCGAATGCAATGTCTTGGAACGGAACAACCTACTCACTTTGTTATTCAGCTTTCTAACAGAATGATTCAAAGCAGGGATCGAGATAGCCCCCCGCCATACTTTTCGTGGGATCATATGAGACCACGCAATTATGCACCCCGGAACTCTCCTTGCTAACCAACTTACCGTGGAAAGCATAGCCTCCAGGAGAAGTCGTCTACCGGTAGTGACCAAATCATTGCCCCCTAAATGCACTATGACTATGGACGGCGGTGACCTCATCCGCTCTAACAAACCCTCAAAAAATGCCTGAAACTGGTCAATACAGAGACCGCCCTTTCCGTAGAAGGACACTCTGTACCCGTATTCCCCAGGTACGTGAATCATGTCACCTGCTTTGAATACGTCCGCGGCCCGTCTCACGTATGAGTGGCCCACGACCCACACCTCCTTCCTTACAGCCGGTGATGTGCAACCGCTGGCCTGGTGTTGGGTCGACTGCACAGTCCGCCCTGCCGCGTAGGCTTGCGCAACTGAAAACAAACAAAGACAAGAAGCGTGAGTACATGATTACAGCTTCACAACATGTGCAATCGCACGTACCTCTTATAACAATTGGAGGACCAACGCCCCACACGTTTTACTTGTTCCACATTAAGACCCCTGGCTGTAGCTTCAGTGGCAGCCCCTATCCGAAAGGAATGGGTCCCAAATTCGCCCGGGTCCAAGCCCGCTGCGGCAATGGCCAATGCAAGCACCCGCTGAAACTGAAACCTCGTCAGCGGGGTGGCGTCTGCATGCCTCAACAATGTCCCTCCCCATGATGCCACCCTTCGTGCTAGGTAATCTTCTAAGCACTGTACCGGACACATGGAGGACCCGGGGGTCCGGCGAATGATCGTGCAGTCCCCCCTCCCATCTTGGTCGGTCTTGGACCTGAGAAAGGAGACAATCATCGCATCGCCCCTGATCTGAACATGTTCCCTGCACAAGCCCCCCGACACATCCTGTTTGTTCCTTGCAACCAGCTCACTAACTCTCATAGCCCCGTGAAATGCCAGCGTAAATGCAGTCCGGAACAAACAGGTCTCGAACGGGGACGAGCATGTGTTAGGGAGTGAGGCCAGTAACTGGGACAACCTATCTAGACCTATCGGTCGTCTTACGTCTACTCTGCGACCCTCTAGGCGTTGCCACCCACGCAGCGCCTTTTGTACTGTAAAAGACGCTGTCGGGTCCTGGATGCCATGGGCCCTGGCAACAAAGGAAATGGCGGCACGATGCCTTTGGGCCGTAGCCACCGATTTCCCAGCCCTACGTAAAGACATCAGAAAAAGTACTACACACTCTTCCTGACCCCAAAGTCCCCCTCTCTCTGCCCCCGAAAAGGCTAAATAGGCCTGAAACGCCCCTTCATATGCCTTCCTTGTCCTGGGTGCTAGACTCTCTCCCACGAGGTGACGAAGTTCGGGGCACCGAGAGACCAGAGAGCTTCGGGGAAGGGTGCCGGCTCTGGGTCCGCTGAAGGAAGGAAACCCGAGAAAGCCTGCATGTGAAAACGAGACAGTGCATCAGCAGCCTGATTCATCACCCCTGGGACATGTTTTGCTCTGAATATCACGTTCAGTTGCATACACAGTAAGACAATTTCTTTGAGCAGCCTCAAAATCAATTTACAACGGGCTGCCTGACTATTGATGCATTCTACCACGGTCATATTGTCGGACCAGAACACGACAGAATGATCTCTGAACCCCTCTGGCCATGTTCTCAGGGCCACCAGAATGGGAAATAGTTCAAGGAAAGCTATATTACCCGTCAGCCCCTTCTCGTGCCACCATAGGGGCCACTTTTGTGCAGACCATTTTGTGCCGAAGATGGCGCCAAAACCTACACTTCCTGCTGAATCTGTCCATAGCCCAAGCTCTTCGGAGGACACGGCTGGCTTGTTCCAGACGACTCGGCCATTGAAGTCCGCCAAAAATGCTAACCAAATCCGCATGTCCTGGCGGACCTCGGCCGATAATCTCGTGTGATGATGACCCTCTTTTAAGCCAACCATTGATTGGGCAATCGAGCGGGAAAAGGGGCGAGCCATTGGGATCACCCTCAAGGCAAAGTTCAACTTTTCCCACTAATTGTTGCAACTGATGCAGTGTAACCTTAGATGCATTTAAACATAACTGAAGGGCTGTCCTGAATTTCAACACTTTGCTAGCTGGTAAACGGAAACACCCCTCCCTTGAGTCCAACTCGATCCCCAAAAACTCGAGGCAAGTCGTGGGACCCATAGTCTTACCCGGTGCCAATGGCACGCCAAAATGACCCATCAACACACAGAATTCATCTAAGGCCTGGGCACATTCGGGATTTCCGGCGGAGCCCAGGAACAAAAAGTCGTCAAGGTAGTGCATTACATTTCGGAAACCCGTTTTCTTAGTAAACACCCATTGCAGGAAAGTACTGAATTGCTCAAAATAAGCACATGATATAGAGCAACCCATTGGCATACACCTATCCATGTAAAATGACCCCTGGAACCCGAATCCCAAAAGACGCTGGTCGTCTGGGTGTACCGGGAGCAACCGGAACGCTGACTCGATATCTGATTTTGCCATCAACGTCCCGGGCCCCAGGCGATTCAAGATGGCTACCGCCTCATCAAACGATGCGTATCGCACCGAACAAACTTCTGGATCAATTGCGTCGTTCACCGAAAGACCATGTGGGGCGGACAGATTATGGATCAAACGAAACTCACCTGGGTCCTTCTTGGGGACCACCCCTAACGGAGAACAAACAAAATTCGGTACCGGGGGTACACTAAACGGGCCGGCAACCCGTCCCCGGCTAACCTCTTTCTGAATTTTCTCATGCACTACAGATGTATGTTGTAACACGGAAAGTTGATTTTTGCACATCCCTACCCCCTGAAAGTCCCCCACCGGGATGCGGAAACCATGTGTAAAACCGTTCCGCAGCACCCCGGCAGAAGTACGATCCGGGTATTCGCTGAGCCAGGGAATCATTGCCAAGGTATCAATCGGGGTTGGTAAAGGCGCCCCTCGGCCTAACTTAGACCTGTTTGGCGCCTCCCTTACCCCCATTCTCACCCGTTCTGGCTCTGCACGATGACTCAGGATGGGACGACCCACACGTACTACATTTGTGTTTGAATTTACACAATCCCGGAGGCCTGGTACATTTCCCTTTGTTGAAATTAAAACAGAAACCCTTTCTCCCTGTATTGCCTGCGGGCCTCGACTGGTCGTCGGTGCTCGTACTTGGTCGAAAGGGCGTCCCCACATTTTGGCGAGAGTAATCAACAACATTGCTCCCAACCAATGGTATTCTCAACATTCCCGATTCTTTCATTTTATCCCATGTTACAGAATCGTAACAATCCCAAGTCAAACTCTTGTTATGTTCCTTCTCTTTCCTGAACAGATTGTCATAACAAAACCAATGGTTACCTTGATACGATGTCGAGTACCCCATAATTCGTGATTGATAAATGGGAAACTCAGGAAGCAACTCGGGCCTACGTCCCCCCAAAATCGATGTAAAAATTCCCCACGCATTGCCCCAGTTGCCAATATTCTCATTTACCTTAAAGGCGGCCATTTTTGCGCGCCAAACACTCGGATGCATTAAGTCCTTCTGACTTTTAACATGCTCCATCTCATAATGATCAACAAGCAAGGAGAAAATATTCACGTACTCCCCAGCCCAGATCTTTTCCTTTATAGCCAAAGGCACATGTTGTCCCAGTCTCTCTCTACGAGAGGGTGCTGACTCGTCCCTTGCAATCGGCAATGGCCGCTTACCTGAACCGGACGCAGCTTCTGCCGCTTGCGGCTTGTCTATCCCCGCCAACGGCGCAGTCACTTTAGCTGCCTCCCTCTTCTCACGAAGTCCTTTTATCAGCGCCTGTGCCTCGGCAGCCGTGGCGCCATCACTACTATCCCCCAACCATGCCGCTAGCTGTGCTGCCAGCTCGGGGGGCATGTCTTCCTTGGGTGTCGGGGTGACGACAACAGGGATTGGATTCCCCTCGGTCGGTACTGGGGTCGGCGCCTCGAGCGGGGGAGAGGGAACCGGGACGTCTCCACCGGCTGGAACCCTTCTCGGCCTCTTAGGTCTCCCTCCAGCCGGCGCAGGGCCCGTACCCTCCTCCCCGTCTCGTTCTGCCAACCGTTTCTTTATGTCGGACACTTCTTTGCAAAGGGCCCGCACCATCTGGTCGGTCGTCATTCTCTTCGCGCCTTTCTTGGGCATCTCTCCGAGGAAGTATCTAGAAGACAAAGAAAAAGATCAAAACGCTCAAAATTGGCTCTTCGTTCTGTCCCGAGCTCACGTGTAGCGAGGAGGTGCAGCTTCGGAGCACAAGAACAAGAGGACGTCTTCTGGTCTTGCGTCTCTTTTTATCCGTCTTCAGGGCGGGCGAGAACCCGCCCCTGCCTGCCCCTAGGGCGGGGCTGGCTACGTCGGTGTCTAGGCCAGCCCACTCTAGGGCGGGAAAAAGCGCGCCCCGGCTACGCCGCTTCGGGCATACCAGCCGAGACGCGCCTCCCGCCCAAAAATGGCTTCCCGGGGGGATCGAGGCACTCCGCCATACGTGCGGGGGGACCGAGTGGTCGCCCCTTTCCAGTAATTCCATTAGGAATGTCTGCATCTCTGTTTCCATTGAGCTTTCAAGGATGGCTTTCTCAATTGCTTCTATACCACCTTGGTGGGGGATTGAGGTATATAGTGAACGGACATCTGCTGTACATAAAATCAGTTCTTGATCATTGGTAATTTCAATTTGGGCAAGTTTGTTCAAGAAGTCGGTGGTGTCTTGGATGTAACTTTTCATCTCTTTTACGATCGGTTGTAAGTAGCGATCTAACAGTTTTCCCACGGGTTCATGGAGAGAGCCTCGCATGGATACTATTGGTCTGTACGGGGGGTCCATCAAATTTTTGTGAATCTTGGGGGTCATGCTGATCGTTGGGCTTTTTGGGAATGATTTCATTAGATATTTTCTCGTTCTGTCATCGATTGTAGATGTCTCATGTGCTTTGTTGACGATTTAGGTCAGTTTCTCTTTAAATTCATTTGTTGGATTGTTTGGGAGTTTCATGTACGCTAACTCATCATGTATATGTTCGTCCATTTTTTGTTTGTACATGGTGGAGTTCATCACCACTAGTGCGCCTCCCTTGTCAGACTTCACACATTTAATGTGCGGATTATTTGCGATTTTTTGTAAGGTATCATAGTCCTTTCTTGACATGTTTTTATGTGGGGATTTGTTGAAGTTGAGTTTCGATATGTCTTGTTTCGTCAATGTCTCAAACCGATCTATGCTTTTATGGCTAGTTGGGGCTTCGAAGGTGCTGGTTGGTCTTAATCCCATTAGCTGGTCTGATTTTGTGCTAGTTGGTGGATTCATCTGGTCAAAAAAATATCTTAATTTTAGTTTCCGTATGAACTTGTATGTGCTGATTTGTAGTTCCAGGTGATTGGTTTTTGTTGTAGGCATGAAAGATGTGCCTTTGGATAATAGTCTCATTTCATATGGATTCATGACGGTGTCAGAGATGTTTATAACTAGGTGTTTCTCTTCTTGTTCTTTTTCATGCTCCGCGTGTTGGATTGTGTGGTCTCTTTTTCTTTTGTTCTTTCTAAGGCCCCTCCTGGGTCTTCTTGATTGTCCTGTCTTTCCTCTAAAAAAGGAACCGCAGTAGATGTTTCTGCTGTGTTGTTAGTCTCGTGAGTTTGTGGTTGTTCATTGGATTTGTCTCTTCTCGGTGGTCGATTAGACGTGTCACTTCCTGAGGAGGAAGTGTCTGTTTGGGGATTAAATGGTTTATTGCGTCTGCGTTGGGCATACACGTCTGCCCACGTGTATACTTCCCCAAGCTTATAGTCTTGTGTGTCCCTCCTGAATTTCCTAATTTTTCGATCGTTTATTTCTCTTGTGTGTTTTTCTATTGTTGCTTTAGTGTCTTCCAAAATTTTTGTTAATTCTTCTGTGGTGGCCATGTTAGTTAACTCAGATTCTACTTCTTTGATTTCCTTATTGAGTTCTATTAGTATGTTTGATAATTCCTGTACTATAAGGAGAATTAGATCAAGGCTACACTTGTTTAACACAGCGTTCCATTTTTCTTGAAAAGATTTCGAATTCTTACATAGCAACGGTTTTAATGCTATCCGCAACCATCTGGGAATCCGCATCGAGCGATGATATTTAAGTAAGGTACTGGCGTGGAGTTTTTGATTGATCTTTTGATTGAATCAAAAACTCCACGCCAGTACCTTATTTAAATATCATCGCTCGAGAAAGAAGAAGGGAGATGGCATGGATCTTTAAATTACAGTCCATGAAGCCCATGGGACTGAATGACCGCTTGGAATTTTCGTGTTATTTATAAAGCACCTCTGTGGGTGCTCCTTGTCGCATACAAACATTCCTTGAATGCAGCTGACCGCATAAGATACACATTGTTTTTACACCATTGTGCTAAATAGTTATGTGTACATATATTTGTTTTGCACCTTATATTCATTGTTGTACCCCACCATGTGACCGGACTTTATCCCTTTATCCCTTCATTTGACGTTGCCACTTAACCTACACACCTAACATGGCCGCCACTCGAGTCCTACCTTTATTTTTACCACCCCTGCCATAGTCGACACCCACACACTTCCGGATCTGCCGAGAAGTGTAGCGTTCGAGAGACGCCGGAGGACCTAATCCTCAATAAACCACTACCACCAGTAAGTAACATTTAAAAATATCTAAAAAACGTAGGCGCTTCACGCATCATGTCTGAACGCAAGTGTTTCTGAATGCAAGCTTTTACGTTAATTTACAGATGCTTGAATCTCACCGGGTACACGTGAGTGTTTATTAAGGATTTTGTTACTTACTACTAGTTGCGAGCACGCGTGTATCAACGCATCACTACCACACGGCTAATTAGGACTCACCAGTACGCACCGTGTCAAATAATTAAGCTAACACCAACACCTAGAGCACTAGTGAACACATCATGTTTTCACAGTTTGTAGATTCCTCTTTGGACAATAAGCTCGATCACACCAGCACGGACCAACCACTCCACCTACCCTTACCACCACCTGCATGCTACAAATAAAACAATGTAACACCCATCCGCTGCCCCTTAGCTATATCCTCGTTGTTATTTGCAGATGCTCCCCGATGAAGGGTACCACCCGAAATGCATTGGAGCCAAATCTAAGAATGCATAATATGTAAAA
The DNA here is from genome assembly GCF_964263255.1 of Lissotriton vulgaris. NCBI lineage: Eukaryota > Metazoa > Chordata > Amphibia > Caudata > Salamandridae > Lissotriton > Lissotriton vulgaris. The sequence continues at coordinate 320,234,145 of NC_141699.1, read as the reverse complement.
ATAAGGATGAAGAAAACTTACATTATGAATCAATAATGATGAACTAAAAATAAATTGCCAAAGCAACTATTGTGGAAGCTTGATAATTTAAGCGCCAAAGGTATGCACAAAATACAGGGATGCCATCAAGTCTTATGGTGGCACAACAGTTATATACAAATAATTAAAACAACATCTATATATCTCTTCCAAAAAATTATGTTGGATGTCTATGGATTAGTTGGAGCCAAGATCTATTTGTATTCAAAATCATAAACCTGCAGACCTGCCACACTCCGGGCAAAAGTACTGCCCATCGATGTACCTGTGGACTGGAGGTACAGGGTGCCCTTAAATTAGAAGAAGTTCCTCTTCAGTCCTAAGGTCGCACAATCGATGATAAACTGTTTAGGTGTTTGAAAGTCCCAGGTAGTCGCACCCAAAGCCTCACCGAAGACATTGATGGCATCGTCCTAGGGAATGCTAGTATACAAACTCTCAATATCTAAAGACACCAGAATGGTTGAATCAGTGTCCAACCTTAAATCTTGTAAAAGAGTCAAAAAGCTCTTGGTGACTTTTAAATAGGTAGAAGTGTTTTGGATGAGGGGTTTCTGTGAGCCTAAACCATGAGCTCATTGCTGTAAAGTGATGTGCTCTGGGCGCTGTAGCATACCAGTGGAAGTAGTGTTAGTTTGCATTTATACAATACAGGGAGAGGGAAGCAAACTACTCACACCTACCGGTCTCACGACTCGTGGATGAAACCATGAGCTCATTGCTTTAAAGTCAGGTGCTCTGTGTAGTATTCCAATGTAAGTCATAGTAGAATGTTAGTATGTAATGCTACTAGAATTTAAGTATGTAATGTTAGAATGTAGGGCTGTCATGAGGGGAATCTTGGGGAGTTTGTACACAGTGCTGGAGAAGACAGTTGCCTTGCTGTCTGCTCCTGTTGGTGGCTGTTTAAGCTGTCTTCTTTTCCTGTAATAAATCTACTTATCAGATTCACTGCTGTCTGCCTCTTCACTACATAAATTGTGGGACGAGCAGGAGAAAATTAAAAGAAGCCAGCACTCACCAATAGTTTGAGCTTCCTTGCATTCTGCTGAAGACCGGTTTTCTTCATGAAACTATTTCTACTCATCCCAGGGTCGTCGGCTCATCGAACTATGTCATCCTGTCGTAATTTGACAATGGCTGGGTTAGCGCTTAGCTTTGCTACACGTTATTTCCCTTAACTTGGCCTTATTCGAAAACGCCATTTTGTATGTTACGGCGGCCATTTTAGGGAATGAGCGGCCTCGTGGTCAGCATGCCCTTTAGTCCTTTGTCCGTGCCGCTGACCACTCGAGTTTGCCCAGCAACAGGCTATTTTTAGTAACGGTCAAGCCTGTACATGCGCAGTTCCAACTGACCAGTCACCCCTTAGGAATGTTCCGCCAAACTGACCAGTGGAGTTGTAACTCCTCCCATGAGTTGGCTGTGCTCCAAAAATGACCATATATGTACCTAAACTTTGTAACCTTGTACCGTCTACCTTTTTATTGCCTGTAAATTGTATAAAAGAAGGACTCGCACCAACGTTCGGTGTGATACTTTTGCATTGCCGAAGGGTGCTGTAGGAATGTACCACCACCCCATGGGGTCTTAAGAAACTTGTCTTTTGTACTTTTCAGTTTCCGTGCCAACAGTTCTTTTGGTGTAAGTGGGTATTTCTGCGGAGCATGTAGGCCTTGGGAACCCAATACCACAAATTGGCGACCACGAAGGGACTCATCGGCGACTCGGATGCCCGAAGGAGAGGTCGTGACGAAGGATTGGAAACTCGCCATGGACGCGTACGCTGCCACTGAGTGACCCGAGTCTTGGCACCAACGGTGTTTTCTTCCCTTCCTTCTGATCTGACCTTCCAGGTGGCGCCGGTCTCCGACTGAGATCCTGATCGTCTGCGTTGCTGTACAGTGCCCGTTTGGCTGATTCGATTAAAGACCTTGGCAGTTGGAATCTGGATATTTGAGATTGGGTAAGATTTGTGATCGGTAAGGTAGTCTACGGACGCTTACTGAAGTTCTATGATTGTGACTACGATTTGAGTTAGCTAACATTTTGATTTTGTGAACTTTGAATATATATGTGTAGTGCACTTCACATAGGCAGGCATGTAGAGATGTTTCTCTAACTTTGTTTGTACTCTGAGCAGCACATTTGTGTGAAGTACTGTAAGTGCCATTTTTATGGTATCACGCTTTCGTGGTACTTTTTGAACATGCCTGTTTTAAGCACACTCCGAGGGTTGTGCTGTCTTAGAAATGGTACCACATATAGGTTAGCGGAATCTCAGCCGGCTCCCCCAGAGGGAACTCCTAATCGTGAGATGTATGTGAAATCCGGCCTTCCCCCTATACTGTACAGTAAATTATGGCATAAATACACTAGAACCGATCCCGAGTTGCAATGGCCACTACATGGGTCGTTTGATTTGCGAAAGGTCCAGTTTGTGGAGCAATGTTTGTTTCAGCGCAGGTCTAGACAGGATATGTTTGATTGTGTGCGAATGTGGGAGAAAGCGGTACGTGAACGAATGAAGCGTGAGGTTGCCTTGGCGGACAAAGAGCAGCGCAAGGCTGCTCGAGATAAAGCTTTACAGCTTGAGGAGAAGGAGGCGCAGGAGAAGAAAGAGAGGGAGGCACGGGAACGTAATTTGCAAACGACCGGTCCATTTCCTATTCGACGACCGCTTTATCCTATCCTTAATAATGAAATTGATGATTTTTCGTTATTAGATCGATCTCCGCCTCCGTACGTTCAGCCTACGGCCCAGACTGAGGATTCTGGTGATGAAGAACGGGATAAGTCGGATAAGACGGATAAGTCGAGTGTCAGGTTATCTGCGCAGAGAGCCGCAGATTTGAGTAGTTTTCCTAGAAAGCTAAATCTGAATCAGATAACTGTGTCAGAAGTTGTAGCTGAAAAGAATAAGTGGACAGAACGAGAATTGATGTGTTTTTTGAATACTTTTGCAGACGAAGTTATTACTCGATTCCGTAAACATTCAGAGAACTTAGAACCTAAGGCTATGTCAGTCCATCGTGAGAATTTGGGTAAAGGTGTATTTGTTCTTGCAGATGCAGATGACTTTTTTACGCGACTGCTCCAGCTACGGGATGAGGCGTCCAGATTGCGGGAAGAACGAAAAGCAGACAAGGAGTCAGCGCCGGGGTCAGCGGAGCAGTCCAAAGAGTGTTCTATACGGGGCTCAGATAAGAATTCTAAAGCGCATGTTATGCCTATGCGTGAAGCTGCACCTCTGTATGTTCCCCCTAAAGGGGACGGTACAGATGAAGATAAAATGTCGGCAAATTCAAAGGGGTATTTTATATATAATTGGGTGTATACGCCTTGGAATAGAGCAGATGTTATGGCATTGAAAAATGCTTTACCTGATCTCCGTAAGAATCCGGCCGCATTCTATGAAGGGGTGGAGGGGGCCATTTCCTCTTGTGTTATGACTCTTGTTGATATAGATCTTTTCTTTGGATTAATTCTTCCGCCCGATATGTGGAGGTCGATTCGTAAGACTAACGATCAAGCGATGTTTGGGGCAACTTGGAAGGAAATAAGCCAGGCTGACTTAGACAGGGAACCTGCATGCAAACCATGTGATCTAATTTTAGAACTCCCAGCGGCTATTTTGAACAAACTCAAAACGCTTGTTCCTCCTACAAAGATTGATTGGACTATGCTAGCTTCGTGGAAACAGAAGCCAGACGAATCGGTATCAGATTTCTTTACACGTTTCGAAGAAGCGTTTCATGATTACAGTGGTCAATCGTTAACAGATGATACGGGTAGGCATCTGTTTGTTGATAAGTATGTGGCTAATCTCCTACCGGAGATTGCAAAGCGGTTAAAAACAAGTGAAAGTTTCTGGACCACGGTGACCCCTGCGTCTTTGTTAACTATGGCTCAGTATTACGAGCCATCCTCGGATGCTTGATTCCGTTCTGGGAAGGACATGGCTTTTGTAGTTCGGACTGGACTGTTCCCATGGGGCACAGGGTCAGAGCTGATTTGCATATCGCCATTGTCTAACCCAGGGTGGTGTGGAGTGCAAAAAAACGATGGATTAGGACCCAGATCTTTTGACTGGGTTGAATGTGTGACATTGATCCTCATTCGGTCCATCACCTGTTGTTTTTGCAAACTCGCTATAAGTGTACTGGGGATGCCCAGACGTGGGTCCCAGGCACTCCACACCACTGGAGTCAAGCTAGCCGGGCTGATGAGAGGTGTTACCTCGAAACCGGTCCGGTCCTCGGATGCTTGATTCCGTTCTGGGAAGGACATGGCTTTTGTAGTTCGGACTGGACTGTTCCCATGGGGCACAGGGTCAGAGCTGATTTGCATATCGCCATTGTCTAACCCAGGGTGGTGTGGAGTGCAAAAAAACGATGGATTAGGACCCAGATCTTTTGACTGGGTTGAATGTGTGACATTGATCCTCATTCGGTCCATCACCTGTTGTTTTTGCAAACTCGCTATAAGTGTACTGGGGATGCCCAGACGTGGGTCCCAGGCACTCCACACCACTGGAGTCAAGCTAGCCGGGCTGATGAGAGGTGTTACCTCGAAACCGGTCCGGTCCTCGGATGCTTGATTCCGTTCTGGGAAGGACATGGCTTTTGTAGTTCGGACTGGACTGTTCCCATGGGGCACAGGGTCAGAGCTGATTTGCATATCGCCATTGTCTAACCCAGGGTGGTGTGGAGTGCAAAAAAACGATGGATTAGGACCCAGATCTTTTGACTGGGTTGAATGTGTGACATTGATCCTCATTCGGTCCATCACCTGTTGTTTTTGCAAACTCGCTATAAGTGTACTGGGGATGCCCAGACGTGGGTCCCAGGCACTCCACACCACTGGAGTCAAGCTAGCCGGGCTGATGAGAGGTGTTACCTCGAAACCGGTCCGGTCCTCGGATGCTTGATTCCGTTCTGGGAAGGACATGGCTTTTGTAGTTCGGACTGGACTGTTCCCATGGGGCACAGGGTCAGAGCTGATTTGCATATCGCCATTGTCTAACCCAGGGTGGTGTGGAGTGCAAAAAAATGATGGATTAGGACCCAGATCTTTTGACTGGGTTGAATGTGTGACATTGATCCTCATTCGGTCCATCACCTGTTGTTTTTGCAAACTCGCTATAAGTGTACTGGGGATGCCCAGACGTGGGTCCCAGGCACTCCACACCACTGGAGTCAAGCTAGCCGGGCTGATGAGAGGTGTTACCTCGAAACCGGTCCGGTCCTCGGATGCTTGATTCCGTTCTGGGAAGGACATGGCTTTTGTAGTTCGGACTGGACTGTTCCCATGGGGCACAGGGTCAGAGCTGATTTGCATATCGCCATTGTCTAACCCAGGGTGGTGTGGAGTGCAAAAAAACGATGGATTAGGACCCAGATCTTTTGACTGGGTTGAATGTGTGACATTGATCCTCATTCGGTCCATCACCTGTTGTTTTTGCAAACTCAGTATTACGAGCGGCAGGAATTAGAGGCTAAAGAAAGTGTTGATAAGAAAACGAAGGAATTGAAAACGAAGGTGATGTTGGCGCAGGTTCGTGGTGCGCAATCTAGAGGGAATGATAGAGGCAGGCGAGGAGGGGGTAATGCGTCGTACGGTCGTACTGACATTGCTGAGGACCAATGTGCATATTGTAAAGAGTTTGGGCATTGGGCTGAAGATTGTCCGGTGCTTCATGAACAACGTAGCCAGCGTGGTCGAGGAGGTGGAAGGTCGAGGAATAATTATTCAGGAGCGAGAGGTGGCGGAAGTGATCGTGGTAGGTTTGTAGCGAGGGGTCGTGGTCAGGATGAACGAAATACTTTTGATAGACGGAATCAGTATCAGATATCGGAGGGTGAGAATGTGGAGCATCAGGATTATGTGCATGCATAGGATTGTGTAGGATGGGGTACGAAATCAGTTGAAATGCCAGTAGATCAAAGAGGTCCATATGTTTCAGCGGGCATTTTGGGTTCTACTGATCAGTTTTTAGTTGACACAGGAGCTACTCGTAGTGCTTTGTCCAAAAACTTGGTTCCAAGGGCTCCCCTGTCTGGCGAAACGATAAAATGTATAGGGTTTGATGGCACACCCTCTCCTAGCCCATTATCACAACCTCTTGCACTTTGCATTGACAAATTTTTCAGCTTTTGTCCATTTTTGTTGTCACCTCACACTCCAGATAACATTATGGGCATTGATTTGCTCAAATACTTTCGAGCAACGATACGCTGCGCTCCTGAAGGAGTGCGGGTTATTTTGAACGACAATTACCCACATTCAGACAGATTTTGTACAATGAAGGAAATTGAAGCATTAGCCTCTCTCCCACACACGTTATGGGCGACATCAGATACGGATGTGGGACAGATGCTTATTCCACCTATTCGAATTACTGTTAAGGAGGGAGTACTTTTGCCATGTGTACCACAGTATAAGATCTCTAGGGAAGGTGAAATTGCTCTGACGCATATCGTGCAGGATTTGATCATTGCAGGAGTGGTGGAGGAAGTTCCTTACAATGTCTGTAACAGCCCTATTCTTCCGATCCTTAAGAAAGACACTGACGACAAAGTCTATCGATTTATTATTGATTTGAGAGAAATTAACAAAATTGTCATTCCCCAATACCCCGTGGTGTCTGACATCACGACATTGCTTACATTGGTCCCCCCAACGGCAACGACCTTTTCTGTCATTGACCTTAAGAGCGCATTCTTTTCCATTCCCATTCATCCCGACAGCAGATATCTATTTGGCTTTACGTTAAATAATAAATCGTATAGATTTTGTCGTGTTCCCCAAGGTTACACTGAGAGTCCCAGCATCTATAGCCAGGCTTTAAAAAGACAGCTTGACTCTTTTGAATTACAATCCAGAGTGGCTCTTATACAGTATGTTGATGATCTCCTGTTGGCTGCAGACACCTATGCACAATGTGAGGAGAGTACACTTGCTTTGCTTTCCTTTTTTGGCTCAGAACAACCATAAAGTCTCTAAGAAAAAGCTACAATACTGTAGACCCAAGGTGACCTACCTCGGTCATCTTTTGTCTAAGGAGGGGCGTGCATTAACATCAGATCGAATTCAAGCGATTTTAGATACGCCAGTTCCCCGCACTCAGAGAGATGTACGCGCCTTCATAGGACTAACGTCCTTTTGTAGACAGTGGATCATGGGGTTTTCGCATATTATAAAACCGTTGTTAGCGTTACTGTCCAAAACTACACCAATGCCCCTTGAATGGACAGATGAATGTCAAAATGCTTTTGAACAATTGAGACAGGCCCTTTACTCTGCACCCGTGTTAGGTACACCAGATTACACAAAGATTTTCACGTTGTACGTGCACGAGAAAGATGGTTGCGCGTTATCAGTGTTAGTGCAGGCACACGGGGACAAGCAGAGGCCATGTGCGTATTTTTCAGCCATCTTTGATCCTGTAGCACGAGGGTTACCTGGGTGTTTCCGAGCAGTGGCAGCAACAGCAGTAGCTATACGACAAAGTGAGGGAATAGTTTTGTCGCACAAATTGTTGGTGCTAGTTCCCCATGCAGTAGATGCCCTGTTAAATCAAACAAAGACTCAGTATCTTACGAGCGCACGTTTAACAGGATATGAGCTCACACTCCTGGCGCCACATATCACACTGAAAAGATGTGCTACCCTGAACCTGCCACTTTATTGCCTTATCCGGTTGAAGAGGGCCAGGAGGAAAAACATCATGATTGTGTTTTCCTGACCGAGGAACAAACAAAGGGTCGTGTCGACTTACAGGATATGCCACTTCCAGATGTGGATGGGGAACTGTGGATTGATGGATCGTGTTTGAGGCTGCCAGATGGCACGACTTCTGCAGCATATGTGATCATGACGCTTAAGACAGTGGTAGAAACAGCACGAATACCCCAGAAATCGGCCCAAGCAGCGGAGCTGATAGCTTTGACAAGAGCCTGCGAACTGAGTGCTGGCTTATGTGTGAACATCTACACAGACAGCCGGTACGCCTTCGGAGTAGCGCATGACTTCGGCCTACTCTGGAGAGAGCGTGCGTTTTTGACTTCTCATGGAGTACACATTATGCACGGAGAACTAGTGCGTGATCTCCTAAACGCGTTGCTTTGTCCAAAGAAAGTAGCGATAATCAAATGCAGTGCACACAAAAAGGTCACTGACAAAGTGGGACAAGGCAATGCCTTTGCAGACAGTATAGCAAGACAAACAGCTATGTCCCGAAATGACTCCCCCATGTATGTAGTCAAGTCGCAGGCGGAGCGATTGCATGATGCTAGAGCAGAGATACTAGACATCCAAAAATCAGCGACTGAAGCAGAACTTGTAGCATGGGCAGCAGAAGGGGTGTTGGAAGATGAGGGTTGCTGGAGGAGCAAGGACATGGAACGATGGAAATTGCCTGCAGCTTACTTGCAGGCGATGGTTCAGATAACGCATGGGTTGGCACATGTGGGGGCTCTTGCAATCACTCAATTGTTAACACGAGTGTGGGAGCATACTGAGATTGCCAATACTGCTAAGAGAGTAGTGCAGACCTGTTTGATATGTTTACAGCACAATCCTGCAAAAGGGACGCATACTCCGAAAGGAGGGTTCGTTCCACCTTCTGCACCATTCGAGGTACTTCAAATGCATTACATCCAGCTTGAGCGTTGCAATAACCTTAAGTATGTCTTAGTGGTGGTGTGTGCTTTTAGCAAATGGGTTGAGGCCTTCCCCACGAAAGATAATACAGCTTTGACAACAGCTAAGGTTCTGCTCAAAGAGTACTTCCCTCGATTTAGAGTTTGCAAATTTTTGTGGAGCGATAATGGTCCTCATTTTGTTGGGAAAATTGTGGAGTATGTGCTAAAGGGACTGGGGATCCAGCAGAAGTTTCATGCTGTGTTCCACCCTCAGTCAGCAGGTCTTGTCGAGCGGTACAATGCTACGTTGAAATTAAAACTGGCTAAGATTGTGGGGTCCACGTCATTGAAGTGGCCGGATGCCTTGCCGCTAGCATTACTCTCTATTAGATCAGTGCCCCACTGTCAAACTGGCCTCACACCGTATGAAGTGGTGTTTCGAAGGCCTATGAATATATGGGGAGTTCCTAAGCCGCGATTGTTACATGATGTACCTTGTATAATGATGAACGATTATTTGGCACGATTAACAAATGATTTGCTTTCTATTCACCAACAGGTTCGAGAAGCGCTCCCTGACAATTCCATTGGAGAGGCTCACAATCTTCGTCCTGGCGACTACGTGATGGTTAAGTCGTTTGAGAGAGCGAACAGCTTGGAACCGAGGTGGCGTGGCCCCGAGCAAGTCCTACTGGCGACTCGAACGGCTGTGCGAGTGACCAACAGGAAGCGGTGAGTGCATTAAACTCACTGCCGTCGCGTCTCTCCGGACCTGGTGAATCCTACTGTGTTGTCCGACTACAGAGATATTTTGGACGAAGAAAAGAGCCCAGCGGTGACGTAGGCCGAATCGGAGGGAGCCTTCCCGGACCACACTGTTTCTGGACGACAACGATACAATCTGCTGCCACGATAGGAAGAAGATTTTTTTTTTGGTGCGAGACTGGTTGGTTACCGCTCTGGGGTTTGTGAAACGGAAGCCGGGAATCTCAAGGGGGGGGGATCAGTTCTGCCGAAAGTAGCGACACCCGTCTTGACCCCGGAGAAGAAAACAACGGCTACCTCGGAGCTCAGCACTAACGTTTTTATTTTTAGTTGTGTACTTGAGACATTGTGAACTCTTTGAACTATGGTGTCTTCTGCATCACGAGACAAGAGAATTCTTGGTGCTATCTTGTTCGTACTGACAATTGTGGTGATAGCAGTGATTGCCTGGGTAGTAGAACTTGTGGTGCCTGTACGAGAACATTTGCTGCCAACTACCCCGGCTCCATCTGAACATTTTAATTTCATCTTACCCTATCATGAAGAACGGCACCGACAGACTTACTTGAACAATAGCTTCATTCAAATTTTGCATCATACTCACAATATGACGAACACTTCTAACTGTTGGGTGTGTGGGACGTTGCCTGGGCATCAGAAGAAAGGGGGCACACCCCTCATCCCACTCCCGTTTTCCCATAACGGTTCCTGCAATGCTTGGTATACTCTTCTATTCACTTTGCGATGTCCAACAAAAGGGGGGGTGCTGTTCCGTTTAAATAAAATATGCTACCATGACCGGGATGGCTATCCACAGGCTGAAGGTACTCGGTTCGAATGGGAGGAGTACCGCCCCGATAATGTATCTGCACCCCGGGTTTACAGTAACCAAAGGAACCTTATTATGTCCAGTTCTCTTGTCATAAATGTCATTGATACTAAGGCAGATCTTTGTATACGAAATAAAGGTACTATCCCGGTTGGAAAAAGTGAATGTAACACCACACTTACATTTGACAGTCCGAATGGCATATCATTTGTGGCATCCCGAAATACATATTTCATTTGTGGTAATAAAGGCTATCATCAGCTCCCGTTAGGATGGCTAGGTACATGTTATATCTCTTTTGTATTGCCCCCTGTATTCATTGCCCCACCAATGTACCATAATGATTATATACTGTACCATGACTTTGTGTTAAATAGAGTTAGACGTGCTGTAGTCCTGGAAGACATTGACCAGACTGATACTGCACTACAACAATATGTAGATTTCAATTTGGGTTTGTTTTCCTTTGTGGGGGCTGCTCTGAATAGTCGGAAAATACGACGACTGACCCGTGTTGTTGAGGCTGTAGCTAATGATACCGCTTTTGCATTGGGGAATATAACGGAAGAGCTTCAAATATCCAGAATTGTTACGCTCCAGAACCGAATGGTTCTTGATGTGGTTCTAGCTGATCGAGGGGGGGCACGTAGAATTATCGGAAGTAGCTGCTGTGTTTACGTGCCTGACAACTCGCCATCTGTATATGATGCCATATCAAAACTGCACAAAATCGCTGCTGAAATACACCCGGACAATGGTACATGGACCCTTTCGGGGTGGTTCTGGTCAATGCTTAGTACTTGGGGTTGGAAGCTACTGACAATTTTATGTATCATAGTTGGGATAATATTCTTCTTGTGTTTATGTATACAATGTGGCCCTGCAATATGTTCTATGTGTTTATCAGCCTGTATTCCATCTAGGCGAGCTCTTGCCCAAAAAGAATTGATGCTTCATAAAGAAGTGGCTCAAATTATGTCAATTGATATCGAAGATGAGTATCCCGACTACGTCCACTATGAGGTAGCTTCAGCTAAACGCTAAAAGGGTTGTCTGTCGTAATTTGACAATGGCTGGGTTAGCGCTTAGCTTTGCTACACGTTATTTCCCTTAACTTTGCCTTATTCGAAAACGCCATTTTGTATGTTACGGCGGCCATTTTAGGGAATGAGCGGCCTCGTGGTCAGCATGCCCTTTAGTCCTTTGTCCGTGCCGCTGACCACTCGAATTTGCCCAGCAACAGGCTATTTTTAGTAACGGTCAAGCCTGTACATGCGCAGTTCCAACTGACCAGTCACCCCTCAGGAATGTTCCGCCAAACTGACCAGTGGAGTTGTAACTCCTCCCATGAGTTGGCTGTGCTCCAAAAATGACCATATATGTACCTAAACTTTGTAACCTTGTACCGCCTACCTTTTTATTGCCTGTAAATTGTATAAAAGAAGGACTCGCACCAACGTTCGGTGTGATACTTCTTGCATTGCCGAAGAGTGCTGTAGGAATGTACCACCACCCCATGGGGTCTTAATAAACTTGTCTTTTGTACTTTTCAGTTTCCGTGCCAACAGTTCTTTTGGTGTAAGTGGGTATTTCTGCGGAGCATGTAGGCCTTGGGAACCCAATACCACAATCCGACCTCTGGTAGGATTTATACTTTTGGATTTTGGTCTTCCTCAGGCTCTTCACTACACTCTGGAGGCTGTACTACACGTGTGCAAGTAGTGTTAGTATGCGTTTATAATAATTCTGTAGTTATGCAGTAACCAATGCATCATGGCCCTATGGAGCGCCACCTCCCAGACACAGCTCAATGTCCCGGGATGTGCTGAAAAGAATAAGTGGACAGAACGAGAATTGATGTGTTTTTTGAATACTTTTGCAGACGAAGTTATTACTCCATTCCGTAAACATTCAGAGAACTTAGAACCTAAGGCTATGTCAGTCCATCGTGAGAATTTGGATAAAGGTGTATTTGTTCTTGCAGATGCAGATGACTTTTTTACGCGACTGCTCCAGCTACGGGATGAGGCGTCCAGATTGCGGGAAGAACGAAAAGCAGACAAGGAGTCAGCGCCGGGGTCGGTGGAGCAGTCCAAAGAGTGTTCTATCCGGGGCTCAGATAAGAATTCTAAAGCGCATGTTATGCCTATGCGTGAAGCTGCACCTCTGTATGTTCCCCCTAAAGGGGACGGTACAGATGAAGATAAAATGTCGGCAAATTCAAAGGGGTATTTTATATATAATTGGGTGTATACGCCTTGGAATAGAGCAGATGTTATGGCATTGAAAAATGCTTTACCTGATCTCCGTAAGAATCCGGCCGCATTCTATGAAGAGGTGGAGGGGGCCATTTCCTCTTGTGTTATGACTCTTGTTGATATAGATCTTTTCTTTGGATTAATTCTTCCGCCCGATATGTGGAGGTCGATTCGTAAGACTAATGATCAAGCGATGTTTGGGGCAACTTGGATGGAAATAAGCCAGGCTGACTTAGACAGGGAACCTGCATGCAAACCATGTGATCTAATTTTAGAACTCCCAGCTGCTATTTTGAACAAACTCAAAACGCTTGTTCCTCCTACAAAGATTGATTGGACTATGCTAGCTTCGTGCAAACAGAAGCCAGACGAATCGGTATCAGATTTCTTTACACGTTTCGAAGAAGCGTTTCATGATTACAGTGGTCAATCGTTAACAGATGATACGGGTAGGCATCTGTTTGTTGATAAGTATGTGGCTAATCTCCTACCGGAGATTGCAAAGCGGTTAAAAACAAGTGAAAGTTCCTGGACCACGGCGACCCCTGCATCTTTGTTAACTATGGCTCAGTATTACGAGCGGCAGGAATTAGAGGCTAAAGAAAGTGTTGATAAGAAAACGAAGGAATTGAAAACGAAGGTGATGTTGGCGCAGGTTCGCGGTGCGCAATCTAGAGGGAATGATAGAGGCAGGCGAGGAAGGGGTAATGCGTCGTACGGTCGTACTGACATTGCTGAGGACCAATGTGCATATTGTAAAGAGTTTGGGCATTGGGCTAAAGATTGTCCGGTGCTTCATGAACAACGTAGCCAGCGTGGTCGAGGAGGTGGAAGGTCGAGGAATAATTATTCAGGAGGCTGTACTACACGTGTGCAAGTAGTGTTAGTATGCGTTTATAATAATTCTGTAGTTATGCAGTAACCAATGCATCATGGCCCTATGGAGCGCCACCTCCCAGACACAGCTCAATGTCCCGGGATGTGCATCCGTGGTATATTTATGTTTTCTATTACAGGGCAGGAGTATAGCTTTAACCCTGTGATAGGAAATACTTGTTTGCCTCGTTGAAGCTTCAATAAAGCGGATCCGGATGGTAAAAATGGAGAGTAAAAAAATGAAGCGGGGTCTCACCCATACATTTAAATGAGCCCCCTGGTGGGTAATGTTCTGGGGCCAATCCTATTATCATATTGCAGGGTCTCTACAGCACTGGGGATCCTAATCTCACATGTAAATTAGGCACAGGAGGGCACAGAGACATTTCGCAGTCTAGGGGATTACCACCTCCACGGGTATTGTTTACTAATTGTTTGAGGGGCTTTGAGGCCAACTCTAGTCTGGGTTTTGCCACCCTTTGGGCTTTACTTAAATATGCAGGGTGAGCCTCACCAGTCCCTGAAGCCTCGAAGGCCCTAGGCAGTGCCTTATTGGTTCTGTAATCACATGTGCAGTACTCATTGTGTTATAAAGTGAGAAACTCATAGAACCCTTCCAGTTGTAGAATTACCCAGGCTTCATTTATGTAATAGTCTGTTGGTTTATTTTTGGTAGGTGTACCACAAAATTACAAATGATTCCCCTAATAACCTCCTATCAGCTGCCAATTTTCACAATAAACTACAGACAAGTGTTGTCAGAAAAAGAAGACCCATACAGTCACTTAAATATTGGTAAAAAAATAACCTTTATGAGAACAGCACAAATAAATAGAAACGCAACTTTATTCAAAGAAACAACAGTATAACATTAAATAAGTGGGTAGGGCTCCTCCGGAAGCAGCGTAAAAAAACCTGCAAGACAAAAAAGAAACATAAGTATGTGTTCCTTGTCCAAGAGAAAAAGAAAGGTAGTCAGAATGAAAGGAAGAAAGTGAGAATGGGACAGAGAGCAAGTGGGTGGAAGGGAGAAGGGGAGGGAAAGTAAAAAGAACAGAGTGAGGAGAAGACTGAGGGTCGGCCTACTGCACCCAGCCCTCACTGTTCACCTCCCGTTACCCGTGTGTCTGGGACGCTGGTGTCCGCAAGAAAAAGTGTGTTCCAGCAAATCCTTAAAATGAAACAGAGATATGAATGAGGCCAAGAGATTACATTATTATGTACGGCAACATCGCTTGCCTGCACCTGTGCACCCAGTCTGCTGAAAACCAGCCCCTTCCCCTGCACTGTGCTCAATTACAGCTCCTGCGCACCGAGGCATCACTGCTCACCTGCCACCACCGGTGTGTCCAACGACGTGCTGGTGGGAGCTCCGACTTTCTCAAGGTGGCACAGCAGGTCTCTCGTCGGGGACGGTGTCTTGATAAACAATGGAAGGTGTCAGAATTCCCAGGGCATCGTCATGGGCTGAGCACCCGCTACACCCATCTGGGTGCAACTAACTCAGTCTCTGGAAAGGGAAAAATAATATAATGCTGGAAACGTCTTGAGTAAATGAAGGTTTATTTCAAGCTTAATAGAGAACCCCAGTTGAGTGCATCCTTCTATCCTGAAGTACAATCTACCAACTGTTAGTGGTAATCGTGGTTCAAAGAGGAGTTGGAGTGCACAAGAATACACAAGGTTAAATAATAATATGTTATGCCAACGTTCATATACAAAGGAACAGAGCGCATACTAGAAGCATAATGTGCGCGTTTAATGCAGTGGCGCAAGCATGGGTGCAGGTACACTTAGTAATCAGCTCACTACAGTGCCCCAAAAGCCAACGCCATGTGTCTGTAGGGCAGCTCTGCCCGCTCCCTCAGGCCTACAGTACAGTCCAGCAGGTCCTTAAAATGAGACAGAGATGTGACTGAATGAGTGAATGAATGTCTCAGTGGTATATGTGTGACTAACTATATATGTTTTAGAAACCAGTCTCAGGATGCTTGTATCCGGTCCAGGGAAAACATGACTTGGCAGCTCGGGCTGGACTGTTTCCATGAGGCACAGGGTCAGACTGATTGGCAAATGGCCATGTCTGACGTGGGGTGGTGGAGTGAGGTAAAGAATAATGATGAATTAACCCCAGATCAGTTGACTGGGGTGAGTGTTTGGTTTGCTCCAATGCTCCGTCCATCCATTATCCCCTTTGGTATTGCTTTGTTCGCCGTAAGTTGGCAGGGTATGCTCAGACGTGGGTCCCTTGCTCACTTTGCCACTGGATTTAAGCTAGCCTAGCTGATGACGTTTGATTAGCCAGAAACCGGTCCCAGGATGCTTGTTTCCATTCCAGGGAAGGCATGTCTTGGCAGTTCGGGCTGGACTGTTCCCATAAGGCACAGGGTCTGACTGATTTGCATATGGCCATATCTGAACAGGGGCGGTGGAGAGATGATGGATTAAACCAAGATCAGTTGACAGTGGGTGAGTGTTCGATTTGCTCCAATGCTGCACCCATCATCCACTTTGGTATCGCTTTGTTCGCCCTAAATTTGCAGGGTGTGCTCAGACATGGGTCCCTTGCTCACTTTGCCACTGGATTCAAGCTAGCCTGGCTGATGACGGCTGATTAGCCAGAAACCGTTCCCAGGAAGCTTGTTTTTGGTCCAGGGAAGACGTGGCTTGGCAGTTCGGGCTGGACTGTTCCCTTGAGGCACAGGATCAGACTGATTTGCATATGGCCATGTCTGAACTAGGGTGGTGGAGTGACCGAAAGAATGATGATGGATTAAACACAGATCAGTTGTCTGGAGTGTTTGATTTGCGACAATGCTCCGTCCATCATCTCCATTTGTATACATATGTTTTAAGGCAGCATATGTGAGTGTTGAAGTATTTAAATGACTATACATGAGAGTAAGTTATTTGAAGTGTAGGTGTATAAATGAGTGTCTGCTTGTATCAGTGATTGTATAAGACAGTAAGTATGTGTTAGTATCTGCATAAATAGGTGATGTGGTGTGTGTATAAATAACAGAGTTGGTGTGTATAACTGTATACATGAGTAAATGGGTATGTGATTGATTCTTTGCATGACTGACTAGGTGTGTGAGTAACTCTATGGATGAGTGGCGGAGTGTGACTGTTTTATTGGAATATAAATGCATATTAAGGTACTGTATTGATGAGTTACTGCATGTATAAGTGACTGGATGTGTGTGTAGACCTAGGACAAAGTGGGTGGTATGTAGTATCTGCATTATTGTGTGTATGGTTTCAAAAATAGTAGTCTGTATTTTAGAGTGGGTGTATCAAAGTTTATATTATGGCATCAATATGTGCATCAGATTATCATGTGGATGATGTCATCAGTGATGTCATTTGAGATGTCATCAGTGAAGTCATCAGTGATGTCACTGACCATGTCATGAGTGATGTAATATGTGACATCATCAGCAGTGCATTGCGGACGCGCAAGTTATAGTTAGGTCAACTAACTATAACAGGCAAATTTCTCTGGTTTTATATGAGTCAAATGTCCAGCTAACTATAACTTCCCTGAAAACCTATGGTTTTTTAGTGAATTTCAAAGGTTTTTTAAATGCTAATTCCTAACTATTACGTCTGTAAAACCTATGGTTTTTTCAGTGAATTTTGAAGGTTTTTGGAATGTTAATTTCATATTTTAATATTTATAAAACCTATTTTTTCAAATTTTTGTAATATTTGGGAACTCTATTATCCTTTTTTTTGTACTTTAAAAATAAAGCAATGCTTTATATCTTCATTTTTTTTTGTTGAGAAAAGTGACGCATCGCACCAGCGGTGTAAAAAATGCACCTCTTTACGCTATATTTAAAAAGTGACGCATCTAGGTAGATGGGTCACTTTTTAAAACCCTGTGCCACATTATACCTGCGTCAGGTATAATGTATGCAGAGGGGGCATTCCCCCGCAAAAAGCTTGGTAATAGCGACGCAGTGAAATCTATGAGATTTCACTGCGTCACTTTTAGGATGCTGTTGCGTCAAAATCTTGCGCCTGCCTCACAGCAGGTGTAAGACTGACGCAAGACCTTTCACATGGTTCTTTCCCCATGTGAAAGGATGCATTACTGGAGTTGCGTCACTTTTGTGACTCACTCCAGCAATGCGTCACTTTTGTGTTTACAGATACGTCAGAAATACTGACGTATCTGTAACTCCTTGCGACATGATTCGTCATACATTAAATATGACACATCTGGAATGTCGAAGGAGTGCGCACAGAAAAGTGACGCATCGCACCAGCGGTGTAAAAAAATGTGCCTCGTTGCGCTATATTTAAAAAGTGACGCATCTAGGTAGATGGGTCACTTTTTAAAACCCTGCGCCACATTATACCTGCGTCAGGTATAATGTATGCAGAGGGGGCGTTCCCCCACAAAAAGCTTGGTAATAGCGACGCAGTGAAATCTATGAGATTTCACTGCGTCACTTTTAGGATGCTGTTGCGTCAAAATCTTGCGCCTGCCTCACAGCAGGTGTAAGACTGACGCAAGACCATTCACAAGGTGCTTTCCCCATGTGAAAGGACGCATTACTAGAGTTGCGTCACTTTTGTGACGCACTCCAGCAATGCGTCACTTTTGTGTTTACAGATACGTCAGAAATACTGACGTATCTGTAACTCCTTGCGACATGATTCGTCATACATTAAATATGACACATCTGGAATGTCGTAGGGAGTGTGCACAGAAAAGTGACGCATCGCACCAGCGGTGTAAAAAAATGCGCCTTGTTACGCTATATTTAAAAAGTGACGCATCTAGGTAGATGGGTCACTTTTTAAAACCCTGCGCCACATTATACCTGCGTCAGGTATAATATATGCAGAGGGGGCATTCCCCCGCAAAAAGCTTGGTAATAGCGACGCAGTGAAATCTATGAGATTTCACTGCGTCACTTTTAGGATGCTGTTGCGTCAAAATCTTGCGCCTGCCTCACAGCAGGTGTAAGACTGACGCAAGACCTTTCACATGGTGCTTTCCCCATGTGAAAGGACGCATTACTGGAGTTGCGTCACTTTTGTGACGCACTCCAGCAATGCGTCACTTTTGTGTTTACAGATACGTCAGAAATACTGACGTATCTGTAACTCCTTGCGACATGATTCGTCATACATTAAATGTGACATATCTGGAATGTCGTAAGGAGTGCGCACAGAAAAGTGACACATCGCACCAGCGGTGTAAAAAAATGGGCCTCGTTGCGCTATATTTAAAAAGTGACCCATCTAGGTAGATGGGTCACTTTTTAAAACCCTGCGCCACATTATACCTGCGACAGGTATAATGTATGCAGAGGGGGCGTTCCCCCGCAAAAAGCTTCGTAATAAAGACGCAGTGAAATCAATGAGATTTCACTGCGTCGCTTTTAGGATGCTGTTGCGTCAAAATCTTGCGCCTGCCTCACAGCAGGTGTAAGACTGACGCAAGGCCTTTCACATGGTGCTCTCCCCATGTGAAAGGATGCATTATTGGAGTTGCGTCACTTTTGTGACGCACTCCAGCAATGTGTCACTTTTGTGTTTACAGATACGTCAGAAATACTGACGTATCTGTAACTCCTTGCGACATGATTCGTCATATATTAAATATGACACATCTGGAATGTCGTAAGGAGTGCGCACAGAAAAATGACGCATCGCACCAGCGGTGTAAAAAAATGCGCCTTGTTACGCTATATTTAAAAAGTGACGCATCTAGGTAGATGGGTCACTTTTTAAAACCCTGCGCCACATTATACCTGCATCAGGTATAATGTATGCAGAGGGGGCGTTCCCCCGCAAAAAGCTTGGTAATAGCGACGCAGTGAAATCTATGAGATTTCACTGCATCACTTTTAGGATGCTGTTGAGTCAAAATCTTGCGCCTGCCTCACAGCAGGTGTAAGACTGACACAAGACCTTTCACATTGTGCTTTCCCCATGTGAAAGGACGCATTACTGGAGTTGCGTCACTTTTGTGACGCACTTCAGCAATGCGTCACTTTTGTGTTTACAGATACGTCAGAAATACTGACGTATCTGTAACTCCTTGCGACATGATTCGTCATACATTAAATATGACACATCTGGAATGTCGTAAGGAGTGCGCACAGAAAAGTGATGCATCGCTGTTTTCACGCAGCGATGCGTCACTTTTCAGAAATGAGGCCTCCAGTTTATTCACTGTGTCACCTCTACGACCCTTTCTTGCGTCAATACGTCCCTTTTGCATACATTACACCTGACGTAGGAATAATGTGGCGCAGGGGTTTACAAAGTGACGCATTTACCTAGATGCGCCACTTTGTAAATATGAATAAATAAGGTGCATTTTTTATTGGACTGATGCGTCACAAAAAGTGATGCTTTGGTGGCGTTAAAGTGACGCATGGCTTCATAAACGAGGCCTTCTGCATTCAACTCCAGCAATGCATATTTTCTTATCCTACCACACCCCTGTTCCTTTTCAACATTTTCTTTGAATATCAAAATTCCCCATATTCACTCTTCTTCTCCTTACTTTTTTTCCTAACACTCACCTTCTTTCAGTCCTCCTACTTCACTTCCTTTCTCCTCTCATACCTTTCTGTTCTTTCTTACTCATTTTCCTTTCCATTATCAATGCACTCTATTTCACTTACTCTTTTTCATTTTTTTAAGAATATAGCTCT
Source organism: Lissotriton vulgaris (assembly GCF_964263255.1). Taxonomy (NCBI): domain Eukaryota; kingdom Metazoa; phylum Chordata; class Amphibia; order Caudata; family Salamandridae; genus Lissotriton; species Lissotriton vulgaris. The sequence goes on along the minus strand of NC_141699.1, from coordinate 320,214,050 downwards.
TTGATAAGAATTGGAGGTAGTTCTGAAAATTACTTTTGGTTTTCTTCTTTTTTCTAAACAGGAACAAAAACAGGGAATGGAAACTGCTCAACAGGAGCAAAAAAAACAAAAAAAATTAGGGGTGGGAAGGGCAGCGATGGCTTTCTAATGCTCGAACCATGAGCTGTACACTTTGTTCTCCAAAGGTAAGCAGTTGATTGCAGTATCTGCATCTGAGGGCACCATGGTTAAAAGCAGGTTGAATGTTCGGAACCAGCTCTTGTGATCTCCCCAAAACAAGTTGCTCCTCCGGTGGATGTAGAGGCCCCATCACTGGGAACCTCTTGTGCCAGAGCCCTGACACTTTCCCGGGCAAAATTCTGGGGGTGCTTCCTCTCCACATGTCGGATCATCGTGAAGTTTCCAAATGAGTATTTTTTTAAGGGGTTACCCCGTGACAGCACTTCTTTGCAGATCCTGCACTCCACTTTTGGAGCATTCAGCTTTTTTTGGTTAGGTGGGATTTAAAAAAAATTCCAAATAAAATGTTCCTTAACCTTTCGTTGAGGAGGCTCTTCATTGATGAATTCTGGTTCTTCATCACTGCTGGATTCTCTGGCAGCCATGGTAAAACCAAGAAATATCCAGGATCAAAAAGGCAGGTCTTGCAGTCACAAAAGTGAAATAAGAAGTGAGGGAAATAGGTGGGGATTTCATTCTTTGTAAAAAAAACTGTTAGCAACCAATGAAAAGTGTTATTTTAAGGTCACATGACTTGACGCGCTGACGCTGCGCGCACCGGAGCGCTTCCGGGTGCGCACACGCGGTGCGAACGTAGGCGCTTCGGGGGCGCATACGCGGCGCGAACGTAGGCGCTTCTGGGGGCGCACACGCGGCGCGAACATAGGCGCTTCTGGGGCGCACACGCGGCCTGAACGTAGGCGCTTCCGGGGGCGCTTATGTTGCGCGCCCAAGTGACGTCATCATAGTTTTACGGAAATGCATAATCATTTTCATTTCCTTATAAAAAAAAACCTGCTTTTATTTATATGGTACGAAATGTTTTGCGTTATTATTAACTTTTTTCATTCATATTTTTTTCACGAACGAAAGTAGCGCTCTGGGTGCGCTTTCCGGAGAGCTTACCGGTGAGCTTACCGGAGAGCTTACCGGAGCGCGCACCCAGAGCGCCCCAGGAAAAAATGATTTAAAAAAAAACTCAAAAATTAATACTTACACAAAACAGCAAATTGTAAAAAAAAACATAAGTTAGAAACTCGATATAGAAAGGAATTAGCATTTAAAAAACCTATGAAATTCACTGAAAAAACCATAGGTTTCACACCAGTTATAGTTAGGAATTAGCATTTAAAAAACCTATTAAATTCACTGAAAAAACCATAGGTTTCACACCAGTTATAGTTAGCTGGAAATTTTATTGACATAAAACCATTGAAATTCCCACGTTATAGTTAGTTGGACTCACTATAACTTGTGCGCCTGCAATGCACTGCTGATGATGTCACATATTACATCACTCATGACATGGTCAGTGACATCACTCATGACAACCCTGATGACACCATCCTTGTGACAGAGTGAGAGACCTCCTTTCAGTGTAATGTAAGCCTTGAAACACATATTCAAGAATAGTATTTAACATTTTCAAAAAATGGAGATACCCATACCAGTTACAACAAACAATTCAGTAATTCCACCATCTATATACACATCCACTCATTCACAAACAGTTCTATATAGTCACTCATACATATACTCACTCATTATATGTAGTGATACACCTATACATCCTGTTACACTTCGACAGTCATCCAAAAGTTACTCACACACATATTCACACATGCAAAAAAACTAATGAACATTCATTTATTTGCATATACAGCAATACACACACTACCACCTTACTTCTAAGGAAACTTACACATACTTACTCTCATAAACAATCACTTATAGAAACACATACTTATTCAAACAGGAACTCTTACAATCTCTCACTCTCACATATACTTACTTATATACATCAATACTCACATATACTAGATTAAGACATATGTCGTTACTAATAAAGACACTAGTGAGACAGTCATTCATTCACTAACACACACATATACACACTCATCCACCCTTACAATCCTACACATATGCTGTCTTCAAAACATATACAAACAGTGAGTCAGTCACCAACCCATTCAGCCAATTATACACAAAGTGAAACACTGATACATATATTTAAATATTTAAAAATTACTCGCTAATATATGTATTCATTAAGATACACTTAATAAGCCAGTTAACCAATCAAATTTTTTTTTTCAAAAACATCCATTTACACACTTATTTAACTATTTATTCTTCCATCGACCTTTACAAATACATATATAAAACAAATTTTTTTTTCAGAAAGACACACATTCACTGGATGGTGTCATCAGTGATGTCACTGACCATGTCATGAGTGATGTAATATGTGACGTCATCAGCAGTGCATTGCAGGCGCGCAAGTTATAGTGAGTCCAACTAACTATAACGTGGGAATTTCAATGGTTTTATGTCAATAAAATTTCCAGCAAACTATAACTGGTGTGAAACCTATGGTTTTTTCAGTGATATATATATCTATATATATCTGCTCCAAAGGTCCCTCTCCGCAATCCTGCGGAAATAAGGTAGCAGCACTCGCAGGGTTGTATTCACAATATTTATTTTTCAAGAACGCGCTTTCGGCACTCGGCCTTCTTCAGTAATAGAACGAAAGTCGCAGCAAACAACCGCCATTTAAAACCATCACGTGTCCTATCAACATGGAGGTAGGACTCATTGATGAGAGTATGGTCGCCATCTTGGAGTGGGTCATACATACATTACAATATTGTAAGCTCAGTAGAACACAGCTTAATGCAAATCGCCTAAGACAAATAGTATATATCAAAGGGCATAATAATTCACATTATCACTCGGTAGTGCAAACAACAGGAATATCGCCCTGAATGGGCACTCCCGTATCTTGATGAAATAATGTCCGTTATATGCATATCTGTCTCACCCAGACCCGCACCTTCGGTGCTGTTATACTGCCCTGAATGGGCAATTGTCCCCTCCATACGGATATACGTGAACAGTACATTACATCAACCAATAAAAATCATGTCACAAATCATATGCATCATGAAAAAGAGGCAAAGTTCATAATTATCAGTAGAAATCATCCATCATATTCACTATTACAATCCTATTAAATGAACTCCCAAGTCCTCATGCATATTAAGACCCATAGGCATTTTGCTTTGCAGATCAATTATGTATCGCAACTCAAGTCGCCTACGTTTTTGTAACCTGTCTCCCCCTCTCACACTTAAGGGGACAGAATCTAGACAGAAATATGATAACAGATCCCTGTTACGTGCATGTTCCTTGTCAAAATGTCTAGCCACAGGGTAACTTACATCTGCATTCTGGATCGCTCTCTGACGCTCTAGAATTCTTAATTTCACTGGATTTGTTGTGCTGCCGACATACCTTCTGCCACAAGGACATGTCAGGCAATACACAACATAGGGCGTGGTACAAGTGAGAAATTTTTGTATTCTTCTGGGTTTCTTAACCCCTGGTACATTGTAATATACAGGGCGCTTGCTCACTTTACACGCCTTACAGCGACCGCAAGGAAAGAAGCCTTTCATGGGTTCAGACTTAGGTTTAGGTTTGAACTCTTCATGGTGACTATGTACTAGGTAATCTTTCAGGGCCCTAGCTTTCCTGAAAGTCACAAACGGGTAAGAGGGTAAGTCTTTCTTTATAACACTGTCTGTCATAAGGATATTCCAATGCTTACGCATAATGCGTTTGTGATCTGAAGCATTGCTAGAGTAGGTTGTTATGAGTCTAAACGCCCCACCACATGTTTTTACTTTTTTGGTTTCTAGCAGAGATTTTCTCTCTAGATTGCTCACCTTGCTCCAAGCCTGTCTGAGTACCCCATCTTTGTACCCTCTTGCTTTGAACCTTTGTATGCTGCTGCCCGCAGCTTTGCGGAATTCCTGTTCGTTAGTGTTGTTCCTCAAGGTGAGCAATCAGAAATACAGAGCAGCAAAACTAATCCTGCTTGAAATATGTGACCAGACTAAGAAGTTGGTCCCCACTATTTTGGATCCCTAAATTCGTTTTTACCAATAATTCCGATCAATAAATTCCGAGTCATGTTATTTTCGTATTTCCAATATTTGCATTGCATCAACACATAGGTTTTTAATTGTTAATGTAATTATGTGTGGAATGCTATTGGGTATAAATGGGCTAGGTGTGCAAGGTTGCTTATGGTTTAGTAGTATATTTAGAATAGAGGTATTGGGGGCGTGGCTTGGCGCCCGCTGGTGATGGCGGCATCTGTGTGAGGCTCCGAGAGGCTCCGGGGGATATTCCTCACTCGTACCGTCTTTTCCTGCCAGGAAACGGTATTCCCGCATCGGAACGACTCCTGATGCCTTTTCATTAAGCACGGACCTTCCGCCTGCATATTTGGAGCTGTATCCTGTCAAAATGCGCTGCGAGTGGATCACCGGCGGCGCGGCCGCCATTTTAGAGGCTGCTGTCAAGCACGCATTTTCTTCATAACATCGGCGCACAGAGTCTTTGGCGCGCTGGAAGTACATCTATTGCCCACACAGGACTTAGAAGCTCTTCTGTGACACATTGCTGAAATATTTGGTCACTTATGCAATGCAGTGAGTTTTTTCTCAGTCCAGCCGCCATTTTATGCCCTGCAGAGCTTGTCTCCTTTCGCTATTGCATCAAAGTATTTCCATATGCTGTAGCTTGCTCCTGCACGGACTCTGCATCATCTCATGAGATTGAGCTCTCATATTGTTTCTTTTGAGCCCCAAAAAATGTGTTTTTGCCCTCTGGTTGCAGCAGACTACTTGCTGTTTACTCTGCTGGACACTTCGTTATAACTGATTCACCTGCCTCACCTTTGCCTCAGCCTGCTTGCTTTTTGCTGCCCGGTTATTTTTCCTACCTAACATTCACACCTTCATTGACGCTTTCTGGTTTGGTTCTGTTGGTGAGGTTGGTACGTTCATCAGTTGTGAACTCATACAGGGTGGTCAAGCTTTCTCTGGCGTTTTTCTAGATTAAGTCTTTTTGTTAGGTGGGCATTGCGCGCTTTGTGGGTTGTCACAGTTCCTTATATTTTATATGGGACGACGTAAACCTATGTCACATGTGCACTCCAAAACCACGACGAAGGTGGCCTTTGTGAAAAACTCTATGAGTGTTTTCGGCCCTATCTAAACTAGAGGACCCTCTCACTTCGTCTGACTCTGATACTGCTATGGATCCTTCCCTGTCATCATAGGGGAAAACTAACACTAAGAGACTAAAAAAAGATCCTCCCTCGCCTCTCAAGTCATCTCCACCTGTCTCAATGGAGCTCTTGCTGGAAGAGATAAGATCCTTTCGTCCTTTTCTGGAGGAAATCGGGACTTTGTGTCCTTTCATGGAGGAAACCAATGTCAAGCTTCAGGCTCTTACAGACAATTGGTCGCAAATTGAAACCAGAGTCTCTTCAGTTGAGCAGTCTGTTGCCTCATTTCAGGAAACCCATTCCGCGGTCTCCCACTTAACCTCACAGGTTGGTGCCCTCCAGAAGCAGGTGGAGGAGTTGGAAAATAGAAACAGATGGATCAATCTACGCATTTATGGATTGGTTGAAGGTCTTGAGGGTTCGGATGCAGTCACTTTTTTTCGGTCTTTCCTTCCCAAGCTGCTTCACTTACCAGAGGGTACGACCCTCAACATTGAACGAGCTCATCGTTTGGGTCGCCTACCTACATCTACTTCCATGTCACAATGACCAAAAGGTGTCATTCTCTACTTTCTGGAATATACTGACCTCCTGAAGGTGCTTGCAGCTGCCAAGGCTTCACCAAAATTAGCATGGTCTGGATCCCCCTTGTTCTTTGCTCAGGATTATGCAAGGGCGACTGCCAATCGCCGGAAGGCCTTCTTAGGCATGAGAGATGTCCTTCGTTCCATGGGTGCCAGATATTGATTATATCATCCTTGCTTGTTAAAAGTCACCTACAATAATAAGACGACCACCTATGAAGATCCAGTGCGTTTACAAAGTTTCATTAATACTCACAAGACTACCGCCATGGATTCTTCTGGACCTTCTACTTCTCATCCTGGCTGAACAGCTGCCCTGTTTGTTCTTGTTCTTCTTACGCTCTTGTATGGGGCGTATTTTTGCCTTGCTATTTCGTTTTGTTCCCTTGCCTAATTTAGATGTTATTCACTATTGTCTATGTTTTTGTATCATTTTTGTCTCTCTACTAAGCCTTGTTCTTCTTCCTCATCTCTGCAGGAACTCTTCCCCGTTTGATGATGTCTTCCTGGTTCCCCGCCTAGCCGACCTAGGATGTGTTGCCTCACCTATGTGGTTCCATCCCTCCCCAGCTCCTTCTCATTCTCTTCTTTTATGTCTTTTCCTCTTGTAGGTATGTTTTCCCCTTATTTCCCTTTGCTCTTTTGTTCCCCTTTTGCCTCACCTTTCCTTCTGTGTATCAGTTTCCTGGTTAATGCAGTGGTTATAACTTCTTTTTTTCAGGTTTCAGTCTTCTCCTCCTTTTCTCTTTTCTTTCATCAGCTCTCTTGAGCTCCTCTTCAATTTCTCCCTTGTTCTTTCTTCTTGCATGTTCTCTCGTTTCCACAAACTTCTTTCTTCTCTCTCCTTTCTCACTCTATATTGCATCTCTATCTCCCTTTTCTTCATTCTTACTCATGGGTCTTTCTCTTCTTCTTGAGCATGATTTTTATGCATACTGTTTTCTTTTTATTCTTCTCATCCTTCTCTTCCTTCTTGTACTTTTCATTATTTCTCTCTTTTCTCTTGATTTCCTCGCATTTATGGATTTCTACATTGCTTTCATTTGTAGTGAATTTATTGCATTATTGTACAAATTATGTCCTTGAATATAACTTCCTGGAATGTTAAGGGTATTAATTCCCCAATTAAGCGATAACGTATTTTATCTAAATTGAATGTTGATATTGCGTTCCTTCAGGAAACTCACCTTTCTGACACAGAATCTGCTAAGCTTAAAAGAGGTTGGGTGGGAGAAGTTTTTTATTCGCAATGTGATGTAAACGCAATGGTGTTGCAATTCTATGTCGCGGGTCTCTCCCTTTCACAGTCATCTCCCAAGAATCTGATACTAATGGCAGATGGACGCATGTCAGACTATCGCTTAGAGGTGTTCCAATCTCTCTTCTTAATGTTTATGGCCCCAGCAATGGTGAACCCCTTTTTTGGGCTGAGCTTTCTCCACGTATCACCCAATTCATGGATGATAATTTCATCCTTGCGGGGGACTGTAATCAACCTCTTGATCCGTTTCTGAATAGGAAATCTGACGCCATCTATGTCCCCACTAAATCGCATAAACTTTTTACCCAAGCTATATCCCATCATAAGCTTGTTGACGCCTGGCGTCTTTGCAACCCACCTGTGCAGGAATTTACTTTTTATTCACTGTGTCACCACTCCCAATCACGGATTGACTACATTTTTGTTTCCCATGATCTTGCTCAAATGCTCACTGCAGCGGAAATTGGTCCAATTCTGCTTTCGGATCACGCCCCTGTAGTAGTTAGCCTTGAGGTGATTCCTAAAGTTGATGGGCCCAGGAGATGGCGTTTTATTTATGCCCTCCTATTGGATCCCAAGTTTACCACTTCCTCCACTGTCTTTTTTGCGGATTTTTTTCTATTTAATGATGTCCCGCCTACTTTGAAACACACTGTCTGGGATGCTTTCAAAACAGCTGCACGGGACTTCATTATTAATTATGTCGCAAAGAAACGCAAGATTGCCCGCCAATTTACTAAAACCCTCCTTCTTGACATTAAGCGATTGTAACACGCCTATTTCACCTCACACTCCACAGATAGTCTGACAACTTTTGTTGCTGCTAAGCTTAAATTTAATGAAAAGTCTACTGAAGATGCTTCCTCGTATTTACTCAAGTTAAGTGCCAAGTTCTATGGCGGTAGGAATAAAGCTGGGAAAATCCTTGCAAATTACCTGAAGATCAAGCACAACAAGATGACTATCGAATCTATTTATGACACCAATGCACACTTACAACATAAAGATGCCGACATCCTTGCTACATTTTCCCGCTTCTACGAAACCTTATACACCTCTGACACCCAACCCTCTCCTCATTCTCTTACACATTTCTTCTCAACTATTCAATCACCTGCACATTTCCCTCTTGATCTTTCCTCTTTGGAGACTGACATCTCACAGGCAGAATGGCTAAACGCACTCCAGCATCTTAAACTCAACAAAGCCCCTGCTCCAGACGGTTTTACCGTTGAGTTTTACCTTCATTTCTCCAAATTATTGATTCCAAAGCTCCATTCCCTTCTCCATTCTTTTGCTGAATTAGGTGCCTTCTCAGGGACATTTTAAGACGCACACATTTGTTTACTACCCAAACCCGGAAAGGATATGCTATATTGCAAAAACTACAGACCCATCTCCCTTGTTAATATCGACCATAACATTTTTGCCAAATCATTAGCGATAAGGTTGGATCATTTGCTTCCTGACCTATTAGGAGAAGAACAATTCGACTTTGTTAAAGGCCGTTACATTACTGACAATACCAGGCTTTTATTTAACATCTTATCAAAATCATCTCATCTCCAACATTCCCTCGCGGCGATAGCCCTGGACGCTGAGAAAGCATTTGACAGGGTCGAATTTCCTTATCTCTTTCATACTCTCGGATGGTTTGGGTTTGGTCCCAAATTAATTTCCCTAATCTCATTCTTGTACTCTCACCCGCGAGCTGCAGTCGATGCTAATGGTCAAATATCCCCTTACTTTGACCTTGGTAAAGGTGTTCGCCAAGGATGCCCCCTCTCACCTTTTCTTTTCAACCTTGCTTTAGAACCTTTCTTGTCCAGACTATGCCAAAACCCCGACATTCACGGCTTTCAGACCATGGAATCCTCCATCAAACTTGCTGCCTACGCAGATGATATTTTACTCTTTGTCTCAAATCCCACGGTCTCCATTCCGGCTTTCTTGGAGGAAGTACGGACTTATTCCTCAATTTCTGGTTACAAACTTAACAATGATAAATGCGAGATCCTTCTCTTGATGAAGTTCACCTTCAAACCTGACTTCAGCTCCTCCAATTTTACCTGGAGCCCTTCCCATATTAAATATTTAGGGCTGCATATCACCCCATCCATACCTGACACTATTTCCCTCTGCCTTACTAAATGTTTTTCAGAAATTATCCGACCTCACCGCTAAGTGGCATCCTCTTTACCTATCTTGGTGGGGTCGTTTAATAAATATTAAGATGATGTTATCCCCTATTGTTCTATATACCCTCTCCAAAACTCCCATCTCTATCCCAGACAAATTTTTTAAGAAGATTAATTCAGTCTTGTCCTCCTTTTTATGGCATAACAAGAAACCCAGAATGTCTCTTGCCAGACTCATTCGCCCCGTTTCTGAAGGAGAAATCAATTTTACGGATTTCCCGGCTTACCATAAGGCTTTTTTACTCCATCAGGCTTCCTTTTGGTTACAGGACCCTGTCTCCCCTTGCCCTCTGTGGACCAAGGTTGAATGCCTTTTTCTGTCCCCCTTCTCCCTTGCTGAATATATCTCTTTTTCATGCAAGCCCGCCTCAATTCCTACTCTTATCCATAAATTCACTGTCAAATTCCTCTTATCCTCTAATCCTCCCCCTCCTGCGACTATTGCTGATTTCCTTTCCTCCACTATTTGGCACAATAAACACCTTTTAATCCGAGGTAAACCCTTTTACTGGAAATCTTGGAGATCCAAAGGTTTGCTTTGGATATCGCAACTATTCTCGCAATCTACCTTCTTGTCTTTCCACACCCTTTGTTCCACTTTTGCTTTGCCCCTCTCCTTCGCTCCCAAATATCTCCTCCTTAAAACAACGGTCATGGAGACCTATACGAGACTTTCCAGGGCGACATCTTCTCCCATTTCACCTGATCCAACTCTTCAACTTTACTCTACCCTACAAACTCTTCCTAAAGCTTGTGTCATTTACAAGCACCTTCATGCACATACACTTCCCAGACTCAAGTCCAAGGTGGAGAAAATTAGGAAAAGGATTTCTCCACATCATGGCCAATATCTCTTTGGGACAAGATTTGGACGAAGGTTCGTAAAACCTCTAGGGCGGCATCCCTGACGCAATCTATATTTTTCATATATAATTGATTGCGTCAGACTCCTTCTATCCTTCACAAGCGATTCCCTGACACACCAGATATATGTTGGTCTTGCTCCTCACCCAATGCCACTTTGTTTCACATGTTGTTCCTCTGCAAGAATGTGCACGCCTTTTGGTTACAAGTTTGGGCACAAATTAATGTTATTTTCCATACTTGCATTCCCTTCTCTCCCACCCATATCTTTTTGGGTAGTCTTTCTCCTTGTTGGGACGAGACTGATCTCTCTGTTCGTATTGTTGACCTATTATTGGCTGTTGCAGTTCAACAAATTACTATTAATTGGAAGTCTTCCTCTACCATTACTTTCAAAGCATGGTGGTATAATGTTTGCCATAATCATAGGCTTGGCACCACTTTTGTTTTTCCTGCCCAAATGGCAGCTAAACATGCAGATTTATGGCTTCCTGTTACGTTGTATTTAGACAATTCGTTCCTTTCACCCACGTCCTGCTCAGCAGGAGGTATCCAAACTACCTTGATGCCCTTTATTCATTCCCCATTGTTCGTTACAAATTTTAACTGCATAACCTCAATTGCATTTGCTTTTACTGTATAATTATTGTACCCTTTCTTTTTACCCTCTAATACCCATGATAAGTTTATTATTGTTTCTGTAACTTTACAATGTATTCTGATTATTTTTCCTATGACTTCCCTTCCCTCCCTTTCCCCCTGCTTTCCCCCATAAATCTTTCACTGTATTATGTATTCTTACCTTATAATATGATTAACTAATAAACTTTAATTGGACTTAAAAAAAAAGAATGGAGGTGTTAGGTTTTAGGGTTTTGAGGTTAATGTGCATTTGTTTAAAAGCAATTTAGGGTTTAGGTGTGTTACATATTTATAAAAGAGAGAGAAATTTCCGGGGGGAGGCTAGTCACTAATAAAAACAATAAAAGTGCACTAAAACTTAAGTCAGATAGATAGATGAATAGATAGATCGATAGATAGATAGATAGATAGATAGATAGATAGATAGATAGATAGATAGACAGACAGATAGATAGATAGATAGATAGATAGATAGATAGATAGATAGATAGATAGATAGATAGATAGATAGATAGATAGATAGATAGATAGATAGATAGATAGATAGATAGATAGATAGATAGATAGATAGATAGATAGATAGATAGATAGATTGATAGATAGATTGATAGATAGATAGATATGATATTTCTGCCACCATGGTCTGATCGCTGCACAGAAACCATAGAAGAAGCATGGATCTCTGGCCATAGTTTTATTAATTTCATTCTGTAGCCCTTGAGTGGGCTACTGTAGAACTATTATATGTGCTATAAAATCAAGTTTTTGAATTGGGCTCAAAATGAGGAGCTACAGTAAGCCTTCATAGTTTGTGGCTATACCTGTGAGTTGAAGGGTAATTTTATCTAATTGCTTTCCTTTTTTTCAACAAATTTTCATGGGCTTTGCACTGGTGATATGTAATACCAGTCAGACTCCTTTCGTTCTTCTTCACCTCTTTCTGCCTTTATTGAACTAATGGATTTCACTGTTTTCATCTGCCATATTTTGGGCTTCCAATCATGTAAGAAACTTTTCATTTTATCCCAACTGATATTTTTACATACACTCTTTAAACATCAGTGTCAGGGATATCATTTACAGGGTGTCAGACGTCTCACCTGTTATCCTTGGTGACACTTGTGCTATCCCTGGCAGCCCTTGTTACCTGTGTTGCCAATATACATGTTCAATCCAGAAATTGATTAGAATTAGAATAGCAATTACAATCAGATGAGAATTGCTCTTCATAATTCATGAACCTTGTTCTTCCCCAGGTCCCTAAGTAGCATGGCATTCAATCCTGATTGGAGGAAGTACGGACTTATTCCTCAATATCTGGTTACAAACTTAACAATGATAAATGCGAGATCCTTCCCTTGACGAAGTTCACCTTCAAACCTGACTTCAGCGCCTCCAATTTTACCTGGAGCCCTTCCCATATTAAATATTTAGGACTGCATATCACCCCTTCCATACCTGACACTATTTCCCTCTGCCTTACTAAATGTATTCAGAAATTATCCGACCTCACCGCTAAGTGGCATCCTCTTTACCTATCTTGGTGGGGTCGTTTAATAACTATTAAGATGATGTTATCCCCTATTGTTCTATATACCCTCTCCAAAATTCCCATCTCTATCCCAGACAAATTTTTTAAGAAGATTAATTCAGTCTTGTCCTCCTTTTTATGGCATAACAAGAAACCCAGAATGTCTCTTGCCAGACTAATTCGCCCCGTTTCTGAAGGAGGAATCAATTTTCCGGATTTCCCGGCTTACCTTAAGGTGCAAACTTCCAAAGTACCAGTATGTTTGTGAAAAACAAAATAACAACGACCCTGGCAAGCAGAAGCTTTTCTCCCTGCATATATGGCCTTTGTTCGTTTTCCGTGACTAGGTTCACTATACCTTGAATGGTGGACCTGGGCAGGAAAATCAGTGATGTCTGGCCCCTTCTAAATAGGAAGGAAGGTGTTACTTTGACCTAGGAGCCCATTGGTGGACAGCTGTCCATTTAAGTTTTTCCTGATTCCATAGTGAGCTGAGGTACCACTCTCAAATACCCCATAGTTCCACCATCTCTAAATAGGGTAGGTAATTGTTGAATTTAGTGGACAGTGTATTGGTTGATGTGGCATACATGTCAGCAATCCGATCCCTCAAAAATGATGAACTAAGGAAACTCTTTTGAGCTGGAAGTGGTAAAATAAAATATAAATAGTAATGGTATGTATAGGATTATATTAATGTAGAATTGGGCGTTCAGCACAATTTGAAAGAATGAAGAGACAATTCTTATGGAGTAATGGATTTTGAAAAACAAAGGAGAAGGAGATAGTTTGCAAAGAGAAATCTGCAACAAATAATGAATTGCTGTTATAGTGTTAATATGGAAAAAGTTGAAGCTAATATGGAAAAAGATTCATTCATTTATGAGAACGAAATCACAACTTTATTAACGAAATCACTAGTTGTGAACTCCACATCAACCTCCACTCACAAATACGTAGTCAAGCAAGCTCTGAGATCTAGGCCTGAGGTGACTGATTGATAGGTCACAGGTGGGGTGGCACATAGCCAGCAGATAAACGCACCAACAGGAAACCTTAGATCAGTCCCACAGATAGGCGCAGTGATATTTCAATGGTCAAGAGAGATTGGCCCTAATAAAGCACATATGGCCTCACACTCCTGAAATACCATAAAGTCAGATGCACATGAGTTAGGAACATATAGCCAATCAAGACACTGCACACACAGTGATTGCACACTTCTCATGCTAGGCATCTGGACATGTTACTCACTGTCCACATTGGTATTAATTTCTGACTCCAAAGGCAGCAATCTACATTCATTACCATATATGGATCACAGGAAATCTTTTTCACCTACAGTGAATGTATAAAAGAAGGCCACAGACCCATTGTAAATTGAGACAGTCCTCGGACCCTGTGCCTCCTGGCTGCTATGTTTATTAAACAAACTGTTCTTGTTTTGCCAAATGCCTCTTGTATGTTGTTTTTTCAAGGTATTTCATCTTCAAGTAACATTTTCGAGAGCCACCATCGGAGTTGATTGGTACCTCGAACTCGACTGCAGCCAAAGGAAGGAGACCCCGCCCAGAAGGATTAACATTTGCATATAACGGAAGGTTAGCAGACACCACAATAGATTGGAATTTCTGCTGAATCTATGTGTGGAGATCCATCCTGAGGCAGCCATTGCAAAGGGTAAGAGACTAGATCAGAACCTAATTTAATGCATTTGGCGTTTGGTAAACTAGGGAGAAAAGTAAAAAGATAACCTGAGCGCCCTGGGATTGACAGAATCTCACATTTCACCTATTTTATGTGTCCTAGCTAAGTAGTTGTTATGCAGACTCAGAGGCAATACCGCGAAAGTCACCTTTTTTCCTTAGTCAGAACGCTAGGAACAGTGAATATTTATTGAATAGCCCAGGATAACTCCCAAGATGCTGTTTTTGTGATACAGCTTTCCTGATTGGACACAGTTGGCACCTCAATCTCCTATATTCTAGTTGAAAAGGATGTCTCAGTTCCACTGGTTTTTAACCCCTTTGGTATCTGAAAGAAATGAGAGGTGTTAGCTTGGGCTGCTGGGCATGACACATGACACAGAGGGTTCGCTTGGACAGCTGGGCGTGACACAGATGGTACTCTTGGCTCCTGGGTGTGATACGGGGTGTGATTCGGACTTTAGGGAAACAGATTTGGACCCGAGAAACTAGGTGTAACTTGTGTTTGGCCAAGAGGGGCCTGTGGTTCCCAAGTTATTCCTTTTTCAGTACCTATTACTATTACCTTTGTCCCGGAGTCAATATTGGCAAACAATCATTCTCACTTACAGTGAATAGAGTGTACTACGTAGAGCTTCCCCTGTTTACAAGATAGTATACGCTAAGAGCGGGCTAAGACATTTTTGACAAAGCAATAATTTTTTGGCCCTCCGTCAAGCTTTGTTGAGTTGGTGTAGTGTGAATGGTGCTGTTATTTATTGCAAACTGTATTTTGTTCAAGAGTTGATATTGTGCAGATACTGTTCTAATATTGCATTTTTTTATCTATTTTGCAACCGTTCATATGCATTAATATTTTGTGTTTATTGAAGTATTCATGTTGCACCACGTAAGTTTGTCCCCACGATTAGAACAGACAAAAACTCCCAAAAGATTTGAGTCATGTTTTGACCACAAAACCATTAACATTGTCATGGATTTCTCATTAAAACACATGGAAACCAGGCTTCGCACACCGGTATAGAAACTTAGTAGGTTTTGCAGGGAATTGCATGCACACATGAAGGCACACACATTTCCCTGGCCTAAGGGGGGAACATTTGGCACTAACATAATAGTGCATACTAAAAAACACCCATAAAAACATAATATATAGGTCAAAAGAGAGACACAATAGTGGCATTATTAGAATTATGGGCTATCATTGTAGAGGCTCAGAGCAATAGCCTTAGAATGCCAGTAAAAAGCAAGATGTCACCGGTTGGGTTTTCCAGGTACGGCGGGGGGGAGCAGGGGGGTTGGGGGGGGGGGGGTTGGGGGGAAGGGGGGGAGGGTATGGGCAAAATACTTGAAAAAGTTCTCAGGAGCAATCTTTTCACCAGGGGAGGAAAGGAATTGGATTGGGCACGTTATGAAAGGGGGTAGTTCAATGGAAATAAAGTGTTCATCATGGAATGTAAACGGTCTCAGAGTCAAGTCAAGGAGAGAGTTAATTTTGAAATATTTAAGAGATTTTCCGGTTCACATTATGATTTTACAGCAGACTCATTTAACTGGGGTCACAACGTTGGCTAAGCCATGTTTTTTATACACCTCAAGTGGCTGTTACAAAAGGCATTGCGTTGATGGTAAGGCAGAGGGTAGAGTGTTCATTGAGGGAGTGGTGGCGGATGTAAAGGGTAGATGGATGATTGTTAGATTTAAGATAAAAGCTCAGTTGTATAATTTCATAGGATATTATGGTCCGAATCAAGATGACCTGGGGCCTTTAGACGAACTGGCTAGGGAATTAATAGGTCTTCAGGGAAAAATTATATTAGCTGGTGATTTTAATACGGTACTGGATTACAAGCTAGACAGGTCCTCTAACAGCAGGGCGTTAGTAAATGTGAAAATGTCGAACAGGGTAAAAGACCTGATGGCCCAATTAGGGCTTTGTGATGTTTGGAGAAAGAGGACAGGTCAGCTATTAGGGTATACCTACTATAATAAAAAGTATAGCCACAGGTCACGGATAGATTACATTTTGATAGATCTCGAGCTAATGGAGAATGTGACTCAGATAACACATGTAGGGGTTCATTTATCGGATCATTCAGCGGTAACTGTGGCTTTAAAGATACAAAGCAGTAATGAGGGTTCAGTCTGGATGTTGAACCGCACAGTTTTATATGACCATGAAGCCTTAGGGAATTTAAGCAAGGAATTGGAAATTTCTCTAGAAAAAAATGTGGGGTCTGCAAAAATTGATATAGTTTGGGAGACTTGTAAGGCTTTTTTGCGGGGAAGATTAGGAGCATTAGGAGCAGGCAAGAGGAGAGCTTACTTTAACAAGATAGATGTACTGGAGAAAGAAATTCGTCAGCACGAGGCAGATATAGTGAGTTCGGGGGACCCCGAGATAGAGGGAAGGTTGGCTCAGGAATTGAGTGAGCTAAAAGGAGAACTGATAAGGGTGCTACGCCTTAGAGTTAAGCAAAAATGGGAGGCCAGCCAACTGGCGCATTTTGAATATGGGGAAGGGACAGGCAAACTGTTGGCATGGAAAGCGAGGAAAGATCGAGTTCGAAATCTGATTAAGGAAGTGAAAGTGGATGAGCATTTGGTTACTGATAATAAGGAAATTATGGGAGCTTTTCATAAGTACTTTGAGGAGGTATACAGGGAAGACCTTAACCCAGATATTCAGGCAGTGGACAAATGGGCTAAGGTATTGAAACCAGTAACAGAAGAGTTTCGGGATGGTTTAAATCGTGAGATCTTACAGGGAGAAGTAGAACTGGTAATTAAGCAAGTAAAGAAAGGGAAGGCTCCGGGCCCAGACGAGCTGCCTGCAGAGGTCTACAAGGCTTTGTTAATGAGTTTAGCACCTATACTGACTCAAGTGTTCAATGATGTCTTTATGGAGAGGGCTGCCTTTCCGCAATCATGGAACGAGGCAAATATTATAGTATTACCAAAACCGGGTAGGCCTCCCAAATATTTGGAATCATATAGACCAATTTCACTTTTAAATAGTGACTATAAGCTTTTTGCTAAGATCATGGCAGACAGGCTTGGGAAGGTCATCCCCTACTCAATATAGGACGATCAGAAGGGCTTCATTAAGGGCAGGTATTGGAAGGAGCTAACTTTCTCTCTTATAGGGTGTATAGATGTTGCTTCTAGTCATAATCTTCCCTTGGCAGTATTCGCGTTAGATGCCGCCAAGGCATTTGACCGGGTTAATTGGATATACTTAAGTGCTTTGATAAAACATCTTAACCTGGGTCCACATTTTAGTTCTGTATTGGCACAAATATATCAAGCTCCTACATCTAAGGTATTAGTGAATGGAATATTAACCCAGCCAATTAAAATAATGAGAGGCACAAGACAAGGGTGAGCAAATCAAAAGGGAGAGAGAGGACTGGGTAAGCCAGTCCGGATCCCCTGGTTAATATGTACTTATCAATAAAGGACTAGCTTTGTTGTGTTTAGAGGGAGACTCAGTACGTACGTATGATGGCAAACCACTTGGTTTGGTTGTTAAGCCCTCACCCACCAACCTAGTTGGTGGCATGCTTAATCTTCGGGCCCGCCACAGTGACACCGAATGTGTCCCGGGTGTGCTTCAACTCCAGATTACTGAGGAGCTGGTATACTTCTCTGAGTATGCTGTGAGGGGGTGTGTAAGAAAGTGATTTAACTGCTATGCAGTAGGTCCCAGTTACCGAGGGTATATAGAAAACTTTAATATCTGGGCCTACGCTAGCAAATAAAAAGGCAGACGGACGCAGTGGAGTGAATTATGAGCTCCCACGTCCTATGTGGTTGACATGTTTCAGCCAGGCCTTTTATATTTACAACTGGCTTTCCTCAGGACCAATGAGTGTGTGGGTGAAAAAACTATAAATTATATTTAAGTGATAAGTGTTGTTTAAAAAGTGTCGCACACGCTAAGGTGCTATACGTGTATGGAGGGGGATTCCCTCCGCTTTAACTCGCTATTAGCTGTTAAAGCCTCATGGGTCACCTGGCAGGGGGAGAGAGGACCGAAATTGTCGGTCTGCGAGCTCTGTAAACCTGTAGTCCTGCTGCGGTGTGCCCTGACTCGGGACACCGCAGCAGGACTACAGGTTTACGGAGCTCGCAGGAGAACTTGTGGGGAGAATGCTTGCCGAAGATTGCAACAGCAGACCAATGGCAAGTAACTATGTTTACTTTATATAAAGTGGTTAAACCTGCAAACCTAAGGAGAAATCACTTGTTCACCCTCCACAGGGCATATTTGTCTCCTAAAAGACTCTCGAAGTTCAAGACTGGCGGAATGGTGGCATGCCCTAAATGTAACAGCTTAAATGAAGATGATTTACATATGTTTGTCACGTGCCCGGGGAAAAAAACCTTCTGGGATGCTAAAAGTTCTTGTATATCAACTATACTTGCCCAGCAGATCGAGGTAAGCCGTGAACTAGTCATGTCGGGAATGTTGGACCTACAAGGTAAGGGCTTGGATGATAAAACAAAATTTATTTTCTATGCTATATTGTTGGCCCGGAGAGAGATAAGCAGAAACTGGGTTTCGACAGACCCTCCAACAGAGTTGAGTTGGTTAAGAGCGTTGAGTGCTATTGCTAGGTTGGATATTGTGGATTGGCAAAAGAAGAGATATAATTTTTGGACTCCTTTTCTGTTATCTTTTGGGTGTAGGGCAGATTTGTAATGGTAAAGATAAAGGTGTTTCTGAAGTCCTATGATTAAGCTTTTTCAGATCTCGGCGGGTAAAAGTCTCGTGGAAGACCGGTAAAGGTGGTATACTTCCTCCTAAGAGCTAAGAAAACCCCTCATATGAGATAAGTTGCCCTAGGGCGGTACCGTGAAATTCAGGGACGAAGAGATGGCAAATGAGGACAAAAATGAAAAAAAAAAAAAAAAAGATGTCACCGCCTCCCCCATCATATGCAGGAATGGAGGTGCTCACGCCAGCTGCCCCCGCGTTAGGACATTCCAATCTGCCAATAGTAGGTGTCGTTGGGCCCCTAATCGAAAGAAGGCAGTTAGGCCCAATCAGGAAAAACTAAAAGGCCAGAGAGCCCAGATGCTTCAAGCACAGACCAAGTCCCTTGGAAAAGTCCCCAAAAGCTTAACCCCCGTCTATCACGTCCAACACATAGGACCTCAACTGGAAACAAAACTCCCTCTGGTTCAAATGAACATACACACATGACAGGGAGGTTTGTGGTGGATCTCGATAGTGATTCAGCAAGTGGGTATGCAAATGGGAATTCCACTAACCCGGGAACCGATAACAAGTTTTTCAGGTAGCTGAGGAGACAACAGAGAGTGAGTTTGAAGGTGTAGCCCAGCACAAAAGAAGCAGCATTTAGCTCACAGCAAAGGAGGCAAACCAGACGGGGTGAGAAAGAAAGGTATGAGCTGAGGTTAGACCTAAAAACTGCTTGCAACCAGGAAGTACAGCAAGAACACAGGGCAGTGCGCTCTTCATATGAGGGAAGCTGGCACAGGGCACCGATCTTGGAAGAATTAGAGGAAGAAATAAATGATATGATTTTATCAGTGATCAGAGCCTCACTAATTAGTTGATAAAGAAGAGGGACTGACCAGGAAGTAAACACCAAGGCCGCCTGGTACTAACCCAACTGAGAAGCAAGAAAAATAGGATGACGCCTATGCACATGAAGGGAGAAGCAATGAGGATGCGAGATGCTCCATGTGAAGACAAAACAAAGATAAACTAACCCCGAGGGAGATAGCATTAAGGGAGGAAGGTGAGATACTTGCATGCCCATTTTGCAACCTGTTAGCAGACTGGACCAAGAAGAGGAACAAATATGACGTGTCCTGGCCTAGTGGAGGAAAGCTCAAGAAAGAGAGGGCAAGAAAGAATACAGGAGGATGCTGTGACAGAGCCGAAGTACCACTGTGATATCCCTGCAGAGTAACTAGAAACAGATGGTTATGGGCAGAACAGCTGTAGCTGTGTTGGCACAGAAGGTTGGGGCACTGATGGGGGTACCACCACAAAGGTTCAGAAAGGATGAACTATGAAGCAGAAGGGCCGGAGGAAGTAGTACAGAAAACTCCCAGTCACGGGACATGGTTGCAATCACTCCTCTGCTCCCAGAAGTAGTTAGATTTATAACAACAAGGGGCCCCAATTAAGTCAACAAGGGACCTTGGGGAACTAAATTTTTACAAGCAACAGCGGTCCCATGCATTCAATATTAAAAGGAACAATAAATATAGACAGAATCAATTCTATATTCCGAGTGACATGTCCAGCCAGACAGAGGTCTTCAAGTTTACTCAATAGACAAATTCAAACAAAATACCTCCAACTGATCACCAGTGTGGTACACAAGCCTGTGCCCAACACTAACAGATCCAATACCGAAGGTAAGTTTACAGACAAAGAAGGGCTTTTAAGGCAGACAAACGTTTTCTGTGTAATAAATGCAGTTGTACAGGAAATTCAAAGAAAACACCTTTACATCACATAGCAATCACGTTTTGTATAGGGTGTTACAAGGGTCGACGGTGTTTCGGTCCCCCTATTAATTATAAGAACCATCATCAGGACATTAGAATTATGCCTTAACGTTGTTTAGCCTCTAATTGCCTAACGAGGGAAAAATAGAAGAATAGGAATCACATTTATTTGGGGAAAGACCGACATTATTTAAGGGAGGTGACTTGTAGTGAAAGTGAACCAGTGAACCAAATTGCAGCGGTCGTCGACGTGAAGGTGACAAACGTAGGTGTCACTAGAGAGGTGGCTCAAGTTATTGCAGTGGAGCTCAGGACGGACGTGACCAAGCTACTCATGTGCAATGCGGCGAGTCTGATGATGCGGAAAGTGAGAGTCGGAACCGTGAATCGAATCGAGCGAGCATGGGCATGAGGGTGAATGATTGCCCTTCTCATTCGAGGTGAAGCGTGGTGAACGAGGGGTGATTTAAAAGGAGCAGCTGGAATTCCGTTCAGTAGAGAACGTCGGAATTGGACTGATGCGCATCGATTCATGCTGAAGGGAGTGTACCGAAAGAAAATAAGGTGGTTATTATCATTCAGCAGTGATCTCCGTATTACCACTCATGCTCTTAGATTACTGCCGAGGGGATGCGAATTACGCAAATTATAAACATTCTAAGAAGGGCGCTTACCCGGGCACACATGTGTGGCCGGCTAGGAGGGGTACCAGCAATCAGTAACGTTGCCCTGAAAAAGGGATTATTGGCTTAGTACTTCATGTGGGGAGTAATTGGGAAGGCGCCAGTGACCAAAAGTATACTCTTACCAAAATTAGGGTGCCGCGGTATGATAACAGGTTCCAACGGCGCCAGGGACTGCCTGTTAAGAAACAACAGCCATCAAAATCATGCAGAAGTGTCTAAACTAGTTGCAGGGGGCCGCGGACTGTATAACCCTTACCGGATTAGTCGGGAGTTCAGTGAGTGCTTGGCGTGCTCGGCGAGGTGGCGCACAAGGTTACAAATAAGGTAGAGGGAGGTTGATTGGTTAGGGGGTGTGTTTAACCCGAAAACACAACCGCAAAAACACAAACGACGGACAAGGATCTCGGAAGCCATATTGGAGAAGGTAAGGTTTAAAAGAAGTGCACAGTGTGTAGTGAAAAGTGGTGGTGGACTTAAAACTTTTTCATTCAGAAACCTAAGGGACAGAATATGAAGATTCAGAAAACAGCGCACAATTCTTTTAAGAAAACATTTAAGAAAACTGGTGGTGGAATTAAATAGATAATCAGAAAACCAAAGGACAGAATATGAAGATTCAGAAAACAGAGCACCAATCATTGAACATTTACAGGAGAGCAGTCCACTCCTCTTGAACGTTCAGGCTGAAGTTGAGACTGTCCATTTTCAATATCCATCGTAACTCCTCTCTGTTGAGCATTCGGGTGAGGTCACCACCTCTAGGAGGGATGATGACTTGGGTGATCAGTGTCCAACGTATGTCATTTTCCGTGTGGTTACTATTGGCAAAATGTTCGACCAAAGGAGCATTCGGTGTTTTACAGCGAATCCGACTTCGATGTTGGGAAATTCGAAGCTTTATTTTCTGCTTGGTCTGGCCCACATAGATTAGGTTGCATGGACAAAAAATGGCATAAATGATATTACAACTGTTACAGTTGGTGAAAGTTTTTAGTTCATGCTTCAACTCTTTATATACAAATTCTTTGGAGTCAATTGAAAAATCACATGCCACACATGAACCACACTTAGAATGACCACGCAGAGGGGTTAGTGACCAGAGATCGTGAAGGGTGGTATTCTTTACATTACTAGTCGGTAAGGCTTTGGATTTCCAATTCAGTGCTCCAGAGTTCAATATGTGCCAATTTCGTTTGATACTTTTTTTGACCCGATTGGAGACAGTGGAGAAAGTGGTGACACACTCTGTTAGATCGGAAGTTTGTTGGGGCTTAGGCTCTAACAATGTTTCACGGGGGCAATACCAGGCCCTTTTCATTGCGTTTTTAATTAGGCGCCTTGGGTAGCCTCTGGATTTGAGTTTGTCGAGCAATACATTTGCCTCAGTAAAGAAATCCTCTTTTTTGAAACAGTTTCGCCTAAGCCTAAGGAATTGGGAATACCGAAGACTATCCCTTAAGGCCCTAGGGTGACAGCTATCATAGCTCAGCAGGGTATTCCTTTCAGTCGGTTTGCGGAACAAGGACGTATATAGTAAGCTATCATGATGTTGGATTGTAAGGTCAAGGAAGGGAATGCTGGTCTTGCTATGGGTCAAAGTGAAAGTGAGACCGTTACAGTTATTATTGAGCCAGTGTAAGAGTCCCGAAAAATCCTCAGTAGACCCACCCCAAATGAGGAAAATGTCATCTATATAACATTGCTCAGATCAATGGGAGAGAGAGGACCTATAATGGGCTAAGGTGATTCCATGCCAATAGCATGAAATGGGTGAGAGTTTTAGATAAAACGAATAGGTCCAAGGAGGAACCAGATCTAAATGCTCGTGAGTAGAACTACAGCGACAACTGGGGTAAGCCACCACTCTTTCTCCCTACAGGTTGGATACTTTTTGACCACACTCTCATCCATACAGGGTCTCTTTCTCTGCCAGGCGACCCATGAAGCTTTTTACAAGACAAAAACAGAGTGAGGACCCATCATTGTACTTACCTGTACCTCACCTTGTAAAATACGCTCTTTAGCCTACCACCAAACACTGGCGGATTTATCTAAATCTCTCATCCATTTCATGCTATTGGCATGGAATCACCTTAGCCCATTATAGGTCGTTCACCACCTTATATGCCGGCATTTTAAAGTACTACAATATAGCATATTAACTTGACTCTACCATGTACGTCTTGTCTTTGTCCTATGTGTTATCTGTAGTCAAGCTTGAGGGAATCCCCCTCTAACAGTTATAGCGCCTTAGCGTGCGCCACACATAGTCAAGGAACTACACAACCACTTAAGTTTAAGTTTATTATTTATTTTAACTTGCACCTTTTCACACATATAATTGGTCCTGAGGAAAGCCAGCTTAAACAAAGGCACTGGCTGAAACATGTAGACCACACTAGACGTTGGAGGTCATAACCCATACTCCGTTATCACGTCTAACTGCCTTTTTATTCGCTAACAGAGGCCCAGTTTATTAAAAGTAAGTAACCCTTGGGTGCTGGGACCGCCTGTATAGCTTTTAAACCTTTCACTTTCTCACCCTTCTCACTGCATACTCAGCAACATACCAGCTACGCAGTCTCCTGGCGTTGAAGCACACCCGGGGCACATTCGGTGCCACTGTGGTGGGCCCGATGATGAAGCATGCCACCGACTAGGTCGGTGGGTGAGGGCTTTATGAGGAAAACAATGTTTTTCCCTGCATGTTGACGTACCTACCTGAGTCTACCTATATTCCTTAACTCTTCCTCCAGCTAGTCCTCATTGATAATTATCTATATAACGTTTCCATGTGAGCAAGCCCTGGTGGAATGGGTTGCTATCAGAAAGGATGATGTTGCATTCCAGCCAATCCATGTACAGGATCGCCAGGGTTGGAGCAAAAAGTGCCCCCATAGATGTTCCACGCACCTGCTGGTAGTATTGTGAGTCAAACATAAAGAAGTTCTGTGTAAGACAAATCTCTAGCAGTTGAACTATAAACAGAGTGGGACCCCTGTGTGGACGTGATCTTGTGTTTAGAATGCTCTCCATGACGAGGAGTGAGTCTCTCTGAGGGATGTTTTGGGAGAGGAGATTTCTGGAGGTAATAAAATCCCCAATTCAATGCTCAAACATGTCCACTCCTTCATCCATCTGTGGACCGAGGGTGGCCCTTATCATATCTGGGGTGGTCTTCTTTAGCAAGTGATCCCCCTTCGATGACGTTTCTTTGTAGGGCCATCCAGCTCGAGTTTAAAAAAGGGGAATGAGTCACATGGGGGGGTTCAATGAGAGCATGACCAGCTAATGTCAGTAAATCTGGGACACTGAGGTGGGTGGATACAATTGGCTAGAAGTGATGGGGGACACCCTAACTGTACGGAAACTTAAATAAATTTCCCTTTGTTTCAGAGGTCAAAGAACACTTTCAATAGGCATGAATGCTAACTGCAGAGCGTTAATGCACATTCCAGATATGAAATGGGGTAACTCCATGCTGAAGAATTAATATTGGGGTTTTTTTTTGGTCCTCATCTCACCTTTCAAGCCTCTGTGGGTCTTATGAAGCCGCCTTCGTAATCTGTTGCCCCTACGGCTTACCGCACTCGCTTGGGTCATCCGACCGATCCTTTTTTTGTGAGGGAACCTGGTGTAATCATTAGACCAATTACGTTAAATTAATCTTACATTTTTTCCCCAACTCACAAATGGATGCCAGATATTCATTTGCTTATCTTCTACACCTTCATAGTCTAAACGAGCGATGGAAAATGAGGCTTTAAGCCAGTCTTTCCTTTGTAGGGGTAGGGGGTCTTTCCACCCTTTGCAAACGTCCCTTCCGGCCAGCAAAATCAAATAAATTAGTAGACCTCTGTCCTTTTGAGAGAGGGTCTGACTAAGGCAACCTTTATCTCCAAAAAAAACTAATGCCGTATTAATCTCTATGTTGGTATTGAAGATATCACGAATGTTGTCGCCCACCTCAGTCCAAAATCTTACAAGTGCTGGACACTCAAAGAAGATGTGTAAGTTGTTAGCAAGAGGTGTCAGGCATCTGGGGCATTTAGGAGCTGGTTCTGGGGCAAACTAGGCGATTTTCACAGAATTATAATAGAGTCTTTTGATGACAAAAAAATGATTTTTTTTAAAGAAGCGGGCTTGACAAATTTATACAAGGTCTTCAGAGGGCTCATACAAGGACTCTATTAATGGCCCAAGAGGGGTTTCCATCCACACTGCAGCTAGAGGGGTGTCTCATGTTCCTCAGTTTCCAACAAGTTGTTATACCATATAGAGATTTCCTTATTCATTGGAAGGATAGATTGCCACAAACCTTCAATCTCTCTATTCCCTCTGACCTCCCCCTTATCTGCCTCGTACCATGATGTTAACTGTAAGTATTTGAATCTAGAGAGCCCTGGCCCGATCTTTGCCCTCAGGTACTCCCATGGATGTATCCCCCCGGAGTCCGCCAGTTCGGACCAAATGGTGATGCCTGCTCTTCTGATAGGCAATGCCAAACTGTCCAGTAGGCAGTCCAGAGTTCCCGGTGCATCTCAAATGGGGGCACTGTCAGAGTAGTATCCAATGCCCCAACTACGTCTGAGCCTATACCATAACTCCAAGGCTGCCCTCAAAACCTTCAGGCGTACCCGCTTGAAGAATCTTGGTGATCCAAACTTATATAGAAAAGTCTCGCCATCTCCTCCTCCCCCCACTCGCACCATTTCCCCCAACAACCTCCCCCAGGCTGACTCCCCTGGTTTCACAAGTAGCATCCGTATGCTTTTAAACAGGAATGCTGCTGCATATAACCTTACATCAGGAAAGACAAGCCCGCCTTTCTTTAGTCTACGTCTAAGTTTTTTCCATGCCAGGCGAACCCCTTTGTTACCCCAGACAAAACTCCCAATCTTACTCCTTACCTTCATTAAGCTTTTATTTGAGAATGTTAATGGTATGGAAGAGAAAAGGTTAGACAGCTTAGGTAGAATGACCATCTTTACCAAGCTGGTTTTTCCGTAGATAGTTAAGGAAAGGTTCCTCCATCTGCTAAAGAGGCCGTCAATATCCTTTATAACCCTGTTTAGATTAAGCTCAGGTATCTTCTCCAACTCCTTTACTACGTAGATCCCCAAATATCTCAGCTCAACACTAACTCTCCCTGACCACTCCAGATTGCAACACATCACCTCTGTCTTTGTTTTATTGACAAGGAACCCGGATAGGGACCCAAACTCTCGCATACGCTCCTCCGCCCTCGGAATCGCTGGCTCAGGGTCGCTTGTGTACAGTATTAAATCATCGGCATAGAGAGCAATTTTGGAGTAGTATTTTTCTGATCTGGATGTATTAACGTCGGGATCAATTTTGCTAGTCTTCCTGCCAGAATGCCCATAAAGATCTTGTAATCGGCATTCAGCAGGGAGATTGGACGATAGGAGTATGCTTTTTTCGGGTATTTGCTAGTTTTTAAAATCAGAACTATTGTTGCCTCCTTCCAGGTATTGTGAACCTTCCCAATTGGGCTGTAAATTGAGTTAAAGGTGACCCCTAGTGTATCTAACAGCTCCTCTTTGAGGAGTTTATAAATTTTGTTTGGGAGTGAATCCGAGCCTGCAGCTTTTTTATTCTTTGATTTCTTAATTTGATCTGCTATCTCCTCTAACGTAAAGGGAGCCTCTAACTTGTTCTTACTTTCTTCTGAGAGCACGGGGAGATGTTTATTCCTAAGGAAAGACTGAATAGAGCTCGGTAAAGGAGCCAGGTCCTCTCTATACAGTTCCGAGAAAATGGAGAGGAGACAGGACTGCATATCCTCGATCTTATTAGAAATTTCCCCGCTAGCATTGATAGTAAGTCCTTTTATATCATTCCTAGCGTGATCAGTTCTTGCTTTCTATGCCAAAAGGGCACCAGCCTTCTCCCCATATTCGTAGTTCTGCATCATTCTGGAGTTCCACTGCGCCCTACACGTGGCTTCTAATTTCCCTCTGTACTCTGATCTTACCTCTTCCAGATTCTTCAAGATCTGCGTGAATTGCTCCGAGTCCCTATTGCTAATGCCGTCTCTTTCTTTCTCCAGGCTACTTATCCTCCCTTCAACCCCCTTTAATGCCTCAGCTTCGATCATATTCTTATAGCAGATAATTCCATGAAGTTTCCCCCTTAGCCAGGCCTTATATGTGTCCCATACTACGTCCGGTGTTGTGGAACCTGAATTCAAAGAAAAAAATTCCAAAGAGGGGGTCTGTACTGCTTCTACCACCTCGGGGTCTAAAAGCTTTGCCCTATTAAGGGTCCATCTTAATGATTGCCGCTGTACCTCCATACTCTGATAAACAAATTGCAAAGGTGCGTGATCAGAGAGGTGGCTCGGTAGAACTAAAACCTCCCCTAGGTTGGCCATTGACCTTCTATCCAAAAAAACGTAGTCGATCCTGGAGGAGTGGCCGTGCTTTTTGCTGTAAAAAGTAAAGCCCTGCTGATCTCCTTTTTGTGCCCTCCATAGATCGATCAGATCCATATCATGGATCATATTAAGTAATGCCCAACGTACCTTGACGGCCACTTTATAATGACTCAGATTTTATCTACCTTTCATAGGGTCTAACAGGACATTGAAATCTCCTCCAATTACATAAGGTGGAGGTTCCAACATCAATACTGATTTTAATTTAGAATATAAGTTGTATCGTCCGTATTGGGGCCATAGAAAGAGGCACAGATCATATCAAAGTTTTCAAATGCCAATTGGGCTGTCAACCACCTACCAGAGTGGTCTGACTGTGTTTTTTTATATTACAGGGCGTGCCTTGTAATATAGCCACCCCTCTGTTTTGAGATGTCTGATTCGAAGCACTAAAGCTCTTGACTCAAGGGACCTTGGAGAATATTAAGTTGCTTTCCTCGTGACTTAGGTGGGTCTCTTGCAACATGCATATTTGTGCAGTTGAAAGTTCTAGGTATTTAAGGATTAGCCTCTGTCTCCGGGGACACCTTAACCCATTAACATTCCAAAAGGCAAAGATGATCCTTCTATCCCTCAGTGCCACACCAGCCATCATCCCCATATTCTACCCTGAACATTCTGCGCCCTTCATGGCCGAAAAGACTATACATAAGGTTGATATGAGGTCGAATTTTTTTCCTTTTTTCCCCACTGCTCCCCACCCACGTGCCCCCCTGCCTCCCCCAACCCACCTCCCCGTGACCCATTGCCCCCCCACCCCTTGAGGAACCCTCCCTTCTAATAGGCGAAAGCCTATTTAGCCATCTTCCCCCCTATGGCGCATCAATAACATTCCCGTTTTTTTTAATACTGAATTCCTGCTAATTACATCATAAGTGTAAAAAAAGAAAATACCCTTTAGGTCTGCTTCCCCCTTTGCCCCCCTTGTCTGTCTTTGATCTTTGCAATAAGAGTATCCGCCTCTTTCCCAGTTTTGATCTGGTACATGTGATTATTCCAAATCACCTTTAACAATGCTGGGAATTTCAGTTGCGCCTTGGCCCCTATGCTGTTTAGCTCCTCCAACCTTTTCCACAACTCCCACTGCCTCGCTGCAGTTATATGAGATATGTCTGATCTTATTTGAAAAGTAAAGGGATTAGAGCTGTTGAAGTATATGGAGCCTTCTTTCAGAGTGGAAGACAAAATCTGCTCTTTCATGGAATATGTTAAAAAGTTCACCAGGATCTTCCTGGGTTTCTGTTTTGCAGGATTCCTTTTGAAGGGATCGCGATGTACCCTCTGTATATCATGAAGCAAATCGACCTCTGGTGTATCCTTTAACACTGTTCCCTTCAGTAAGGATATCACAAACCCCTTAATGTCTCCTCCTTCCAGGGCTTCAGGCACATTCAGGAGTCTCAAGTTGTTCCGGCGTGAGTAATTCTCCAAACGCTCAATATCCTCTTTCAGTTCTTTATTCTGAACAGACAGCTTAGTAACCTCTGCTTCGGTGGTGCGCACAGATTCCTTGATCTTAGGGATTTCTGACTCGATTGCCTCAGTTCTGAGGGTGACCTCATCCAGCCTCTTGGCCAATTCGTCACAAGATGCCTTAATTGCTGCTTGATTTGCCTCAGAAATTGAAAATCTGTTGGTCATTTCTGCCTGATTGCTTTCCGTCCGAAACCGTGAACCTGCTGGCAATCTCATCTTTCATAGCTAGTAATATGTTGGCCAATGTGCGTGAGGTTGCATCCGATTTGTCTATAGTAATCTCTGTGTCGGCGTTGTCGAATGAGGTCGAATGGTATACTTGTGCTAATTGCGCTGTGTTCAGTGTATCGGAGCTTTTAGCCTTTGCTGGGCGATCTAATTGGGTGTCTCCTGATCCGTCACCCCCTAACTCTGAATACCTATTTACTAGTCCAATATCTGAATGCACTACAACCACTGCCTCTACTGGGGCAGTTAGCTTATCTGCTCTTCCCTCTTTAACAGAGCTCATGGGATTTGCTATTACGTCTCCTTGCAATGGTACTCCCATAGCATTTACTTCCAAAGTAGCCGAGGCAAGCTGGGTGGACTGAATGGGCTGAGCGGGCTGAGTGGGCTGGGTGAGCTGGGCAGACTGAACTGGCAAAGGTGAGCAGCTGGTAGCAGAGGTGGTAGTGGTAGTAGTAGACATTACCTTATAGTAAGTTTTAAGTGAAGGAGTAACTTTTATGCAAGCATCAGCTGCTTTGGTGCCCTTACTTTTGACCTTACTTTTAATGTTTTTCACACTCAAATATTCTTCTGAGGTATTCAGCTTAGCTTTACCCCTTCTTATACGTTCCCTCACTTCAGAAACTGGGGGTGAAATACGTAGGGGGTATACAGGCTTTCCCTTGGCTGAATCAAACACTGTCCTGGCTCTTAGTGCATACCTTTTTGTTTTAACAGAGTGCTGACTCTCCTCTTTGTCACTAGCACCCCTTGAGTTAACCTCACTGTCAGCGTCCTTGCCAGTTACTCCCCCTACATCCATACAACTAGTTCGAGTACTAATTGAATTAGTCCCGCTTGGTTGTGGGAGGTTTAGTCCTCTAATTATGTCGTCGTATGTGCTGTTATATATCTCATCACATAGTGTCCCTATCGAATAGTTACCCTCACCAACAGCCTTACTACCCCCACAAGGCGGGGAACAAAAACATTGGTGGCCTCCTGCCTTGAAGGTTACTCCACTACAATGCTGAATAAAAACGTTACTTGGATTTTCATGCGCCGCTCCTCTTGCCGCCTCCGCTCCACAATAACTGCCACAGTAGTTGCCACTGGCTCTGCCTCCAACGACCCGGACCGCGAGCAAGGCAAAGTCGCGCCTCTTCCGCGTCCGAGCCGCCTCCTCCCACAGCCAATGCCAGCCTCCAGATACACCTTCATCCTGCGCTCGCTGATTCCTCTTCTGACCTTCACAGTCCTCACTCGTCCCGCTGCTTGCTCCAGGAGTCCGCAAGGTAAGCCCGCTCTCTGGGGGCATAATCGGCAATCGATAAGCGCTGCATTTACCGTACGTAAAAACCGCACCAGAAATGGGGGGGTTGACAAATATCAAATGGTCAATAATATACGGGGTCTAGGTAATATACATTGAATTGCAGGAAATTAGCTACTCCATAGGGAAAAAGCGGGCTGCAGCCGTTTAGCTAGCGGCCGCCATGTTCCTCCGGTGGACCCGCCCCCTTCGCTGAAGGATTAATATTGGCAATGTGGTGAGTTTGACTATCAGCTCTTCTGTGCATGGCGCAAACTCTGTTCTCTGATAACCATACACAACCTGAACCTGGTCATTCCAAGAGAAGAACTATCTGACTTGTACCAGCAGCTGTTAAGGAAGAAAACAACTTTGCTGAATCAAGCTCGCAAAAAGAGAGCCTCTGATTATTTTGGCTGGGCTCAGTTCAAAGACATCCCAGAAGAATTCAGACTGTTCAAAAACGCCACAAGTATCGGTGGGAGGGTCTATACCCTTCTTTACCCTACAGAAAAAAGCTAAAGTATGCAGGCTCCAAATAACCAGGTGGGAGATGCTTAAAGTAATGAACAGTACTGACCTCATCCTCAATTAGATTGAAGAAGAACGGAGAGCGATCTGCCTTATGGTGATGCAGCATCGATATATATTAGACTTAATGGCTGCGATAGAGGGAGGGGTGTGTGCCAAGATCGGTGGGGCATGTTTTATGTTATGGAATGACATAGACAATGGAACTTTGACACTTCCCATCCAAGCATTGCACCATTTACAAAGAGACATGCATGAGGAGGAAGGCTCCCCAGGGCAGGAGTGGTTTCCAAAATAGTTCTCCTGGCTCCCTACAGAAAAAAAGCTAAAGTATGCTGGCTCTAAGCATGGGCGAATTTTACGAATCTGGCGTTAGCAAATTTGCGTATTTGCGAACCCACAACCCGCAAAATCAGCGATTTCTCGCGAATTCGCGGATTTATTTTTGTGTTCGCAAGGGTTTCTGCCAGTTCGCAAGGATTTTGTACCAGTTTGCAATTGCGAACTTACTTATCCGCTCGCAACGGTCGCGACTATGTTGTTTCTACGTCTGGTTCATCATCACAGGTTTACAGCACCCTCTGTTTCACCACTGCCACCCTGTTTCACCCATGCCACCCTCTGGTACATCAATGCCACCCTCTGGTTCATCACTGTAGATTATGGGGGGGAAAAGCAAGCACACCTGCCCTGCTTCAACTGACATGAATTAATTTGGGGTTGATTTATTAATGTGTCACTGTTTTAAAATTCCAGTCTGGCACCTGCTTCCTTATCTGTAATTTGCTTTCTGTTGCAGTGCAAATTTTTTTCCCAGGACCTTTGTGGCCTATTTGTAGCTATTCTATGAGCCTGCTGTGAGGGTCAGAGCAGGGTCATAGAATTGTTGCAACTAGCAACTGAACTCTGGAGGGGCCCCAGTCAGGAAGCACTACAGGGAATGGTTACTAATGATGAGTTTGACCTTTTGCACCTGCTGAGTGCTTTCAGTTTTGCAAAACTCGTTTTTCTGCAGAACAGCAACTGTAATGCCCCAAACAAACATCGACAACTGAACTCTGGAGGGGCCCCTCAGGAAATACTACAGGGAATGGTTACGAATGATGAGTGAACTTTTGCACCTGCTGAGTGCTTTCAGTTTTGCAAAACTCGTTTTTCTGCAGAACAGCAACTGTAATGCCCCCAACAAACTTACTTGTGAAACTTGATTTCTAATCCAAAAGTGATCCAAAGAAAGTCAAAAGGCCTCAAATCCAAAAAAGTGCAGGCAAATGTCAACCTGAGGAGTTACTCTGATAAAAATCATCATTTTTCAGAAGGTCTATGCTGCTTGCTAGTGGATTTCTTGTGCAGAATTGCAAATTTTGTAATTTCGCGAGTGCGAGATTGTTGCTGCCCGCCGCACCTACATGTTCGCAATAGCGAACTCTCGCGATGCGTCGCCAACCTCCCGCGGGATGCCGCAGCAAGATCCAAAATGGCGCAGCACTCGCAAAATATCGAGAAAAGCAACTCCGCAAACGCTGAGTGACGGTAAGTGAACGCCGCACGCCGCAATATTGTATCACCAAGAAAAAAAATCCGCTGTGTGCAAATTTGCGGATTTTCGGTAAATTCGCGAGAGTTTGCGGATTGCGAATTTACCGAAAATCCGCAAAGTCCGAGAGCGGAACGGATTTTCCGCCCATGCTTAGCTGGCTCCAAATAACCAGGTGGGAGATGCTTAAAATAATGAACAGCACTGACCTCATCCTCAATTAGCTTGAGGAAGAACGGAGAGCGATCTGCCTCATGGTGATACAGCATCCATATATATTAGACTTAATGGCTGCAATAGAGGGAGGGGTGTGTGCCAAGATCAGTGGGGCATGTTGCATGTTCATCCTATGGAATGACATGGACAATGGAACTTTGACACTTCCCGTCCAAGCATTGCACAATTTACAAAGAGACATGCGTGAGGAGGGAGGTTCCCCAGAGCAGTAGTGCTTTCCAAAATAGTTCTCCTGGCTCCCCTGGTGGATCTCTGGTTTGTGCACACTGTTGTTGCTAGTTTTGATTCTGTTTCGCATGCAGGTCTGTACAATTGGGGATCACCTGCTGTAAAAACACAGACCTCAAGTTGGGAAGAATGCAAGTAACTAGGAAGATCATGGTTGTCAAAAGCATGAATAACGAATAACAGGCCCTAACTAAAGTAATTGCCAAAAGGAATCAATTAGATAGTGTAGTTGAAAAATCAAATAGAAGGGGTAATGTTAATATGAAAAAAGTTGATAATATGGAAAATGAAGCATTTATCTCTAAGAATGAAATTACGTCTTTATTAATTAAATTACCTGTTGTTAACTCCACATCAACACTGACTAGCAAATATGTAGTCAGGAAAGCTCTGAGACCTAGGCCCATGGTGACTGATTGATAGATCACAGGTGGGGTGGCTCATAGCCGGCAGACAAACGCACAAGCAGGAAACCTTAGATCAAACCCACAAATAAGCACAGCAACATTACAATGGTCACGTGAGATTAGCCCTAATGAAGCGCACATGGCCGGAAGGAGTACTCGTGCTCCAATAAAACCGTAAATTCATGTGCCACAAGGAGTTGGGAACATAAAGCCAATAAGGACATAACACAAGCAGTGATCACACATTCCCGATGTCGGACATCTTGATATGTTATCCACTGGCCACATAGTGTCCACGCAAGGTCAAGGCCAACCTGTATTTCCGATTAGATAATTAATTTATTACTCCAAAGGGAGCAACCTGCATTCCTCACCATGTATCACCAGAAACATTTATCAGGTACGTTGAACTGTATAAAAGAAGTCCACACACTGATTGTAAATTGGAACAGTCCTCAGACCCTGTGCCTGTAACTATTCTTCCGGTTGCTTTGTTAAATTCAACAAACTGTTCCTGCTTTGCCAAATTCGTTTTTTCTCTTATTTTTTCAAGGTATGTCATGTTTATGTAAAAATAGTATCCCATTTGCTGCATTGCAATGTATAGAGTATAAATGCATGGGTGTAAATATTGCATGCTATTGCTGATTTCAGTATTTTACTGATCTTAATATTGAGACATGTATGTATAAATACGAAATCCCATCTTTATTGACACATTTGCCCATTGGGAACTTCACATCAACCCTGACTCACAAATATGAAATTAGTTAGGGGCTGAGACTTTGGCCTGAAGTCACTGATTGTTAGATCACGGGTGGGGTGGCACATAGCCGCAGGCACACTTGCAAACAGAAAACCCCAGATGATTCCCACAGAGAGGCGCAGCAAAACCTCAATGATCAAGTGATATTGGCCCCAATAAAGCACACATGTCTGGAGGGGTGCGCATGTTCCCAAAACACCATAAGGTCAGATGGAACAGGAAGTTAGGAACACATAGTCAATCAGGACACAGCACACAGTACATGCAGTAATCACATGCTTCCCATGCCAGTCATCTGGACATGTAACCCACTGGCTGCATTGTGTCTATGCAAGGCCAAGGCCCGCCTGGATATCTCATTGAATGCACAAATAAATTTATGGGTCCAAAAACAGCGATTCACATTCATTACCAAAAAAGGATGCCAGAACAAAATTATTGCATTCAATGATTTGTATAAAAACCTCTTTCATATTGATTGTAAGTTGAGACAGTCCTCAGACCCTATGCCTGTAACTTCTCCGGGCCGCACTGTTAAATTAATCAAACTGTTTTTGTTTTCACAAACATTTTATTTCTTTTATTTTTCAAGGTATTTTTATGCTCCAGCAACAATGATATACTCGTACTTCCATTTTTTTAATTACAAAAAGACAGTCACTTTGTCTTCCCTAGCTGAAGAGTCCAGTTTCCTACTACTACCTAACATCTGCCGATTTACTATCAATCGAATGCATCCCATTAGGGGACAATGTGGCCAAGGAAGGCACGCTTGCCACCTGGAGGAATAATGAAATAGTAAAAAACTTACTCACAGAAACACGCAAATTTGAAGAGTGGGGAATCACGTTGAAAGAAGAAATAAAAAAGGGTTATCCGTCACCGCTACTAAGAAGATGTAGGAAAAGAGATGACTACAAAACCCGAAATTACTCACTCAGTACTGCAAGGTGCCAGGGGGGCTGATACTCCGACTAATAATCACTGGAGACAGACATTGAGCACTAGTGACAATTGAACCCACTGGGAAGCTGAAGAGAGCAAAGGAACACTAATAAAGCTGCTCTCCTGGAACATCGCAGGAGCTAAAAACATCTTAAATAATAGTAGAAAAACAGTAACCTGGGACCAATATGACATCATAGCACTGCAAGAAACGTGGACAACAGAGCCAATCGATGTACCGGGAAGAGTATGCTTCCATGAAAGCGCGACACGTCTCCAGTGCTACGGACGCGCAAGGGGGTCTTTCAATATATATATCCACAGCACTGAAGATCAGAGCATCACAAATGGCCACATCAGCATCAGATATACAAATTATTAAACTGGAAAGCACATCAAAAAATGCCAGAACAATCATCTTGATTAATTTATACGCCCACCCGAAAAAATCAGCTAAAAAGGACCTCTTCGACCGTGTAGTCAATGTAGTAGCCAACACCCGCCTTGAACATCCAAGTTGGGAGATTATTGTCACGGGCGATTTTAACATCAACCTTCTACATCCACCAGAAGATGAGGTCAACATCTCTGTAGCAAACGAACTGTGGGAAGTTGAACCCCAGGAGATTATACCTGTTAAGAAGATAGACAAAGTGGGTAGGCAACTGATGTGGGACTTTGAACGCCTTGGCCTACGGGTATTAAACGGAAGAACCTTTCATGACAAACCCCCTGCCGTTACCTATATAGGCCACAATGCAAGCTCCACCTTGGATTATACATTAGTTACACTACCCCTGCTAAGTCTAATTAAAAAATTCCAAATACTCTGCTCATTAGACAGCGATCACTCAATGCAACACATCGAGATGAAACTGAGTCCTTCCAGGCACATAAAGGCACCAACTATCCCAGGCATAACCTCAACAATCAACCTGAAGCGGTTAAGGTGGTCAAGTATCACCCTACCACAAATAGCGTCAGACGCTAAGAAACTGTTCAAACAAACAACTGCAGAAAAGGACTTATGTTCAGAAACCTGGTCTGACTTCCTGGAAAGGCTACCAAGGTCCAATAGCATCGCAAAAAAGAAGACCTATCGGAAGACTGATATAAAACTCACAAAAGCAGCACTGTCTATGAGGAAACAACTTTATAAGCTCACAAGACGGGCACAAGGATTAAGGACAAACCCAAGTATCTGGCAAGAAGTCCGATCGACAAGGAGGCAATACAAGAAGCTGGTTTGGATGGAAAAAAGGAACAAAGCTAACGAATTCTGGGTCAAATTGCTGCACAACATAAAAAAATCAGACTCCAGGGCGTTCTGGATACAAGTCAACTCCATTAACAGAGCAGCTCAACCTGTAAATATGACATGCATCACCGAAAGCGATTGGGCCAAACACATAATTGATACATTCTCAATAAACCTAACGGCGAACCAGATCACAACATCAACAACTGAACCTGAAATGCCAAGAGCTATGAACCAGGAAAGAACGACTATTACCAGCACTAATGGCTCGATCATCGGCCAGGAAGACATGGATCAATCAATATGGACAGACGACGATTGCCGAATACTAAAAATAATCAAGAAAGGCAAACAAGAGAGTGCGCCGGGGCCGAATGGCATTCCGCAGGCAATCTACAAAGAGGACCCCAAGTTCTGGGCATGTAAATTCAACATTCTGTTTCGGTCAATTAGCAACTCAGGTCGGGTCCCGGAAAGCTGGAGGGGTGCCATTATCAACCCCATCTACAAAGGCGGAGACCGCAAAAATCCAACTAACTACCGCTTAATAGCCCTGATCGATGCGGAAGCCAAATACTATGCATCTCTGGTGCTAGCAGATCTAGCTCAATGGTCGGATATGCACAGCAAAATCCCGTTAAACCAGACAGGGTTTCGTCGAGGAACAGGCACCATGGCAAACGCAATGGCGTTATGCTTAATTGGTGAAAAAAGCCTACAAAACCACCAGGAACTTGATACCTGCTTCGTTGACTTCAAGGCGGCCTTCGACCGTGTCAACAGGAAATTACTATGGGCCAAATTGAAGCAGCAGGGCCTGCCAGACTCAATCCTAACGCCGATCATTGACCTGTAGAGTAACACCTGGATGCAGGTAAAGATCGACAATGGACAGAGGCTAACCCGGAAGATCAATACCTTCGATGGCTTAAAGCAAGGTTGTGTACTGGCCCCTCACCTTTTCAATTTATTCATGGCGGACTTAACAGCAAGCCTTGATCAAATCAATGCTCACCCACCGCGGCTAGGTAATCTCTGTATAACACACCTATCCTATGCCGACGATGTGGTCCTACTAAGCCAGACAAGAATAGGCCTGCAACATCTATTACAGGAATTGACCCGCTACACCAAACAGAATTTGCTAACAATAAACAGTACAAAAACCAAGATTATGGTCATAACCCGACGCCATAAAGTGCAACCAACCTTCACTATAGACAATGTCAAACTGGAAGCGGTTGAAAGTTATAAATATCTCGGGATACTACTGGACAAGCGTCTTAACTTTGCTACGCACCTAAACAGCATGGAAAAGAGTAGCATGGTCCTATTGCACGCTTTCAGTAACTTGGCGTCCGAACTCAGAGGCCCCCTGGTATCTCCCCTGCTAACAATAATGAAAGCCAAGCTACTTCCAACAATAGCTTATGGGAGCATATTACTTCATGGCAAGAGTGCACAACTCTTGGACAAACTCCAAATGAAAATCTACAAGCGTGTATTTATGTTACCAACGAATGCATCACCCGCACAAGTCAGACTCGAATTCGGTTTGC
Source organism: Lissotriton vulgaris (assembly GCF_964263255.1). Taxonomy (NCBI): domain Eukaryota; kingdom Metazoa; phylum Chordata; class Amphibia; order Caudata; family Salamandridae; genus Lissotriton; species Lissotriton vulgaris. The sequence continues at coordinate 320,175,861 of NC_141699.1, read as the reverse complement.
AATCTCAAGTCCTGCTAAAAAAGTACGAGACCATAAAATTCTGGTACGATGTGTGGATGAATCAAGAAATTGCGCTGTACCGTGCCATGTGGGAAACAATCAGCAAAAGTCCCAACTCGTACTATGCCAAGTACCTTAAATCATCACTTAAATCAACTAACCTGGCTGCACTTTGGGAATCCAAGCTTCCAGTGCTTTCCTTTAAACAGTTGACAAAAAAGGCTGCCAATAGGCATTCGTTGCTAAATGACAAAATAACTTTTAGTCATCGGTCCCATGCCTGGATGACAATTCAATCTTATAAAAAACTAGCACCAGCAACCTACCTAGACCTTGCTTTCTCGACATTCATCAAACGGAAATACCTCAATTTAAGACTGGGCAGCTTACCAACAAATGCCGAGTTACCAAAATGGAAGCCCCTAGAACGTGATGGATGCTGTTTATGTGGCGCAGGAAGACAAGACTTCATCCACCTGATCTGTATTTGCCCGGCCCTGAACCAGGAACGTCGGAGTTGGTTGAAGACCAAGTTTAAGGAATATGGAACACGCACCTGCCGGTCTGCGATCATGCTAATCCTGTGCTCAGTAGATCCGCAACTCATTTGCAGGGCAATCAAATTCATTGACAATTTCGAGAAAAAGCAAAAAAACTGGCGAAGTCTTGAGCCCTGAACACATTTACTTTCTTAACCCGAAAGACGCTCTCATTTTTATAACATTTTTTACTCACTCAGCAGTGTAAATTTTCGTGTGTTTTAATGTTGCTGCATTCACATTTTGTAATGGTTTTTACTAACTATACAATAAATATTATTATTATTATTATTATTATTATTATTACTACTAAAAAATGCATAGAAAAGGAAATTGAATGCTGAATAATAAAAATATTGAGGAACAGAATGTCGTCCTCAATCTAAGACCTACATTTTCAGTACTTGTCTTGAAATGGCACTAATGGCACTGTTGGTTCATGAAGGGGTTGGTAGGGGTTGCAGTTGCTGTGTGATCCCCAGGGCCCAAACATCAAAACCTCTGATGCCTACTTTTATCTTGCTGGTCCTGAAGTTTTTAGACTGTGATTTCAAACCTCTGAACCTAACTATTTTTCTGTAATATGCAGAAAACATTAAATCAATGTGGGTCAGATACACTGAACTAAGAAGCATAGTATAGGTAATTAAAAAGTGTGAGGATCATGAAGATAAAAATGCAAAAGTTAGATTTTACTAAGTGTAAGATACAATCATATGCTGCTTATTACAAGATACACTTCTTTCAACTTCATGGAATACTTCTATCTCTGATTCAGTTTGGTATTAGCCTGTTGTTAAATAGGAACACTCAAGTAGGAAACTAAACAGTATAGTGAAAAAACATGAATACTGCATCTGTCCTGGTCTATGGTCCACGGACCCTTTCACAGAAACCTCGCTCAATGAACACACATGCACAGATAGGTTGGATACCATACTCTCAATGTTTATATGCACAACACTTCTGCCAAAATATAGTACCCACAATTCCATGATTGGTGACATTCACATTCCTTCAGGAACCATGTAATTGCTAAGTGTATCTGTTGATCCTGGCCAATTCTGCAAGGTCACCGTACATTTTTGCCTTCCTCTGCATTCCCTTGCTGAACTTATTTACGATGAATGTTAGGACCTTGTCCTCTTTTCCCAGCTAACCATTGGTGAGGTGATTGTGATCTCAATTGTAAACATGGTAACATTGGCTTGCACCCGAGTCCTTACTAAATGGAACCACATGTATCCATTGGCCTGTAAATTAAATGCTACTAGCGGACTGCCTCACCTACTGTGTCGCCCACTAAATTAGCAATTGGAAAACAAGTTGCAAGCCTGCCACTGCAGCTTGTAGTGCAGTTTTTTAACTGCCATTTCGACCTAGCAAAATAAATCTTTCACCGGGCCTAGATCTTCCTTTTTAAAACACCCCTAAGATAGGCTGTCCCAGGAGCATAATGTATATTATTCAGGACATGCATGTTTAAGTTTTACATGAAGGATCAATGAAAAACTCCTGAAGTTGTTTATCACTGCTTTAGGACCTATCTCTCCCCTAGACTAACGCTACACTGGGTTTCCTTTTATGGTTAATAAATGCTAATCGCTGATTGGGAGAAAATGAACAAATTATGTTAAAACTCAAATGAATTGTATTTTTAAATCCTTTTTAATGTGAAAGTCAAATTTAGGATGCAATTTTAAAAATTACACTTTTAGAAAGCTAAAGACACACAATTGATGGATGGAATGCAGAAAAAATCATAACATTCACCGCCAGTCAAGAGATCTGAGTTAAATCCATCATTCTTTTGCTCACCATGCCACCCCAGTTTAGACCTGGCCATATGCAAATCTGTCTTGACCCAGTGCCTCTTGGGAACAGTCCAGCCCGAACTGCCAAGCCAGGTCCTCCCTGAACCAGAAACAAGCATCCTAAGACCGATTTCGGGGTTTCACCTTTCTTCTGCCAGGATAGCTTGACTCCGATGTCTGGGCATACCTGGCGCACTTAGGGTGAGAAAGCAAAAGACACACAATTGATGGACGGAATTCAGAACAAATCAAAACATTCACCCCCAGTCAAGTGATCTGGGTTAAATCCATAATTCTTGTTGCTCACCATACCACCCCAGTTTAGACTTGACCACATGCAAATCGGTTTTTACCCTGTACCTCATGGGAACAGGCCATCATGGTTTATATCTATACATGTTGTTCAGCCCTAAATTGTTTCTGTCTTGATGTCAACTTAGGTTACGAAGACTGAAGCACATCCAGCTGACATATATTTTTAAGTTCTGAAAAGTGGAAATTGTAACCTCTCTTTTTGAGGAGTAGTGGCTGTGAATCTGCACTAGTCAAATTATTGCAGCAATTGTGTAAATGGGCTCAAATTAAGATTGTAATTAAAATTATTGAATAAAAGATGTGAAAGAATTGACCCATGTGGCTCTCAGGAATTCAACAGGATACATGAAGGCAATTCTATCTGCTGGACCGGCAATTAGCATATCTTGAACTCATTATAGTACCTGACAACAAAGACTAGCAGCATGTTAACGATCAGAATGGAGATTCCTAGGATATCAAATGCTGCTGATAGAAGGTGGAAAAAACAGTCACTCAGAGGTCATTCAGGGCAGCTACTTGCCGATATTCAGTTGGAAGACCTCCTGTACTGGGTGTACAATATTGTTGGATTTAATAAAGCTCTGGTCTTGTTGTATCATCCTTCCTTTAGGCAAATATGCTGCATTATAATTGTAAAAGTGAGGGCATACACCACAATACCCTTGTCACACCATACCAAAACATTATAATAATATCACAAACAGTAGATGTACTTCACTACACATGCTGAAAGGTGTTCTGTATGTCATCGCTACACAGCAAGTATATGTCACATCATCATAAAAATCAGAATATGAAACTGGTGTTGTACAGGTTCTGTATGTATTGTCACCTTTGTGCTAAGTTACCTCACCAGTCTCTGTAACCCACAGTTCTGCTGGTGCTGTGGCCTCATGCAGATTTGTATATGCCTGGGGTTTTTCAACACGCTTTGTTTAGCTTTTTAAAGTAAAAGTTGACTGTACATAGGTGAGGTACAAGAATGTGCATTGCACCCCACCATCCGGTGTCTTCCGCCTCATGCCAGGTTGTACTGGCTGAACTTCAATCTGCACCAGACCCCTTTGAAGCCAGTCAGGACACCACTGAAGGAATTTTCTATTCTAATTTAGCAAGCCATGTATGCTTTCATCACATAACCCCTCACAGGACAAACCTTACATGCTGTGCTACTTATTTCCACAAGATTTACATGGTGCCCGTTTAAGATTAAAATAGTAGATGTGTATGTTCTTGTCGAATGGAAGTACATTCTTAAAGCTACTAGGAAGAGGCTTTGGCTGGCCTTGTTCCACTTGCATCACTCAAGGGTCTGGTCCTTCATTGTGAAAGCTGTCCAGTCTATCAAGGCCCTTACAAAGGTGTGCTGATTGTCTCACTGCCAAATATACCATTCTTGGCAAGCTCAGGTACAAAGGAACAAGGGCAGCTCTCATGAACAGCTTTCTCCTCACAGGTCTCCAGATGGAGATTTTGCTGAAGGGTCCAGCAGTCAACAATGACCAACCTTAGCCACTTGCATCATTCTTAATTTCCGAAGACAATACAAAATATTGCTTCAAACCCAACATCCAAAAATATAGCATGCTCTGAGCTTTGACAAACCTTGCATCTGCTGTAAACAACCATCACTCTGAAGTCACTTACATTCACAGGTGGGAAGATGATCCTACTAAGCCCAATGTACCCCTCTTGGACCAGTCCCAGACACAAACAAATAGCGCCCTTGGCAGACAGACCACAATGACAATCATGATCTGCCTTCCGGGTGCATACCAGGCCCAACCTTGAATTGCAGAGAACAGATGAGACTAATTACAGCTACTCAGGTGCCGTCACACAGGAACAGTGCTATCACCAGTACTCAAAGAGGCACATCAAAAGAAGGATAGAGGCAGGGATTGAGAGCCACAGAGATGTGGCTGAACCTCCAGAAATGATTCAGAAAAGGGGGTGGTGATGAACAGAGTGTCTGAATTAAGCAGACCACTCTTACCCAGTCCAAAGATCAGGGCTTGATCCATCACCGTTTTTTAGCTCACTGCACCATCCCAGCTCAGAACTTGCCTATATGCAAATTAGTCTGACCCTGGCCCAGTGCATCATGGGTACAGGGCAGACCAAACTACCAAGCCAATTCTTATACTGGGAAGGAAACAAGCTACCAGGGACCGGTTTCTGGCATTTCAGCCGTCTTCGGCCCGGCTTGCTTGAATCCTGATGGTGCAATGAGCAAGGGACTCACATCTGAGTATACCCTTCCACGCTTATGGTGGACAAAAATGATTCAGAAAAGGGGGTGGTGATGAACAGAGTGTCTGAATTAAGCAGACCACTCTTACCCAGTCCAAAGATCAGGGCTTGATCCATCACCGTTTTTTAGATCACTGCACCATCCCAGCTCAGAACTTGGCTATATGCAAATTAGTCTGACCCTGGCCCAGTGCATCATGGGTACAGGGCAGACCAAACTACCAAGCCAATTCTTATACTGGGAAGGAAACAAGCTACCGGGGACCGGTTTCTGGCATTTCAGCCGTCTTCGGCCCGGCTTGCTTGAATCCTGATGGTGCAATGAGCAAGGGACTCACATCTGAGTATACCCTTCCACGCTTATGGTGGACAAAAATGATTCAGAAAAGGGGGTGGTGATGAACAGAGTGTCTGAATTAAGCAGACCACTCTTACCCAGTCCAAAGATCAGGGCTTGATCCATCACCGTTTTTTAGCTCACTGCACCATCCCAGCTCAGAACTTGGCTATATGCAAATTAGTCTGACCCTGGCCCAGTGCATCATGGGTACAGGGCAGACCAAACTACCAAGCCAATTCTTATACTGGGAAGGAAACAAGCTACCGGGGACCGGTTTCTGGCATTTCAGCCGTCTTCGGCCCGGCTTGCTTGAATCCTGATGGTGCAATGAGCAAGGGACTCACATCTGAGTATACCCTTCCACGCTTATGGTGGACAAAAATGATTCAGAAAAGGGGGTGGTGATGAACAGAGTGTCTGAATTAAGCAGACCACTCTTACCCAGTCCAAAGATCAGGGCTTGATCCATCACCGTTTTTTAGCTCACTGCACCATCCCAGCTCAGAACTTGGCTATATGCAAATTAGTCTGACCCTGGCCCAGTGCATCATGGGTACAGGGCAGACCAAACTACCAAGCCAATTCTTATACTGGGAAGGAAACAAGCTACCGGGGACCGGTTTCTGGCATTTCAGCCGTCTTCGGCCCGGCTTGCTCGAATCCTGATGGTGCAATGAGCAAGGGACTCACATCTGAGTATACCCTTCCATGCTTATGGTGGACAAAAATGATTCAGAAAAGGGGGTGGTGATGAACAGAATGTCTGAATTAAGCAGACCACTCTTACCCAGTCCAAAGATCAGGGCTTGATCCATCACCGTATTTTAGCTCACTGCACCATCCCAGCTCAGAACTTGGCTATATGCAAATTAGTCTGACCCTGGCCCAGTGCATCATGGGTACAGGGCAGACCAAACTACCAAGCCAATTCTTATACTGGGAAGGAAACAAGGTACCGGGGACCGGTTTCTGGCATTTCAGCCGTCTTCGGCCCGGCTTGCTTGAATCCTGATGGTGCAATGAGCAAGGGACTCACATCTGAGTATACCCTTCCACGCTTATGGTGGACAAAAATGATTCAGAAAAGGGGGTGGTGATGAACAGAGTGTCTGAATTAAGCAGACCACTCTTACCCAGTCCAAAGATCAGGGCTTGATCCATCACCGTTTTTTAGCTCACTGCACCATCCCAGCTCAGAACTTGGCTATATGCAAATTAGTCTGACCCTGGCCCAGTGCATCATGGGTACAGGGCAGACCAAACTACCAAGCCAATTCTTATACTGGGAAGGAAACAAGCTACCGGGGACCGGTTTCTGGCATTTCAGCCGTCTTCGGCCCGGCTTGCTTGAATCCTGATGGTGCAATGAGCAAGGGACTCACATCTGAGTATACCCTTCCACGCTTATGGTGGACAAAAATGATTCAGAAAAGGGGGTGGTGATGAACAGAGTGTCTGAATTAAGCAGACCACTCTTACCCAGTCCAAAGATCAGGGCTTTATCCATCACCGTTTTTTAGCTCACTGTACCATCCCAGCTCAGAACTTGGCTATATGCAAATTAGTCTGACCCTGGCCCAGTGCATCATGGGTACATGGCAGACCAAACTACCAAGCCAATTCTTATACTGGGAAGGAAACAAGCTACCGGGGACCAGTTTCTGGCATTTCAGCCGTCTTCCGCCCGGCTTGCTTGAATCCTGATGGTGCAATGAGCAAGGGACTCACATCTGAGTATACCCTTCCACGCTTATGGTGGACAAAAATGATTCAGAAAAGGGGGTGGTGATGAACAGAGTGTCTGAATTAAGCAGACCACTCTTACCCAGTCCAAAGATCAGGGCTTGATCCATCACCGTTTTTTAGCTCACTGCACCATCCCAGCTCAGAACTTGGCTATATGCAAATTAGTCTGACCCTGGCCCAGTGCATCATGGGTACAGGGCAGACCAAACTACCAAGCCAATTCTTATACTGGGAAGGAAACAAGCTACCGGGGACCGGTTTCTGGCATTTCAGCCGTCTTCGGCCCGGCTTGCTTGAATCCTGATGGTGCAATGAGCAAGGGACTCACATCTGAGTATACCCTTCCACGCTTATGGTGGACAAAAATGATTCAGAAAAGGGGGTGGTGATGAACAGAGTGTCTGAATTAAGCAGACCACTCTTACCCAGTCCAAAGATCAGGGCTTGATCCATCACCGTTTTTTAGCTCAATGCACCATCCGAGCTCAGAACTTGGCTATATGCAAATTAGTCTGACCCTGGCCCAGTGCATCATGGGTACAGGGCAGACCAAACTTCCAAGCCAATTCTTATACTGGGAAGGAAACAAGCTACCGGGGACCGGTTTCTGGCATTTCAGCCGTCTTTGGCCCGGCTTGCTTGAATCCTGATGGTGCAATGAGCAAGGGACTCACATCTGAGTATACCCTTCCACGCTTATGGTGGACAAAAATGATTCAGAAAAGGGGGTGGTGATGAACAGAGTGTCTGAATTAAGCAGACCACTCTTACCCAGTCCAAAGATCAGGGCTTGATCCATCACCGTTTTTTAGCTCACTGCACCATCCCAGCTCAGAACTTGGCTATATGCAAATTAGTCTGACCCTGGCCCAGTGCATCATGGGTACAGGGCAGACCAAACTACCAAGCCTATTCTTATACTGGGAAGGAAACAAGCTACCGGGGACCGGTTCCTGGCATTTCAGCCGTCTTCGGCCCGGCTTGCTTGAATCCTGATGGTGCAATGAGCAAGGGACTCACATCTGAGTATACCCTTCCACGCTTATGGTGGACAAAAATGATTCAGAAAAGGGGGTGGTGATGAACAGAGTGTCTGAATTAAGCAGACCACTCTTACCCAGTCCAAAGATCAGGGCTTGATCCATCACCGTTTTTTAGCTCACTGCACCATCCCAGCTCAGAACTTGGCTATATGCAAATTAGTCTGACCCTGGCCCAGTGCATCATGGGTACAGGGCAGACCAAACTACCAAGCCAATTCTTATACTGGGAAGGAAACAAGCTACCGGGGACCGGTTTCTGGCATTTCAGCCGTCTTCGGCCCGGCTTGCTTGAATCCTGATGGTGCAGTGAGCAAGGGACTCACATCTGAGTATACCCTTCCACGCTTATGGTGGACAAAAATGATTCAGAAAAGGGGGTGGTGATGAACAGAGTGTCTGAATTAAGCAGACCACTCTTACCCAGTCCAAAGATCAGGGCTTGATCCATCACCGTTTTTTAGCTCACTGCACCATCCCAGCTCAGATCTTGGCTATATGCAAATTAGTCTGACCCTGGCCCAGTGCATCATGGGTACAGGGCAGACCAAACTACCAAGCCAATTCTTATACTGGGACGGAAACAAGCTACCGGGGACCGGTTTCTTGCATTTCAGCCGTCTTCGGCCCGGCTTGCTTGAATCCTGATGGTGCAATGAGCAAGGGACTCACATCTGAGTATACCCTTCCACGCTTATGGTGGACAAAAATGATTCAGAAAAGTTCTGAACTGGGATGGTGCAGTGAGATAAATAACAGTGATGGATCAAGCCCTGATCTTTGGACTGGGTAAGACTGGTCTGCTTAATTCAGACACTCTGTTCATCACCACCCCCTTTTCTGAATCGTTTTTGGCCACTATAGGTGTGGCAGGGTATACTCAGACATGAGTCCCTTTCTCACTGCACCATCAGGATTCAAGCAAGCCGGGCCGACGACGGCTGAAATGCCAGAAACCGGTCCCCGGTAGCTTGTCTCCTTTCTGGTGAAGAATCGGCTTGGTAGTTTAGTCTGCCCTGTTCCCATGATGCACTGGGCCAGGGACAGACTGATTTGCATATAGCCAGGTTCCGAACTGGGATGGTGCAGTGAGATAAATAACAGTGATGGATCAAGCCCTGATCTTTGGACTGGGTAAGAGTGGTCTGCTTAATTCAGACACTCTGTTCATCACCACCCCCTTTTCTGAATCGTTTTTGTCCACTATAGGTGTGGCAGGGTATACTCAGACATGAGTCCCTTTCTCACTGCACCATCAGGATTCAAGCAAGCCAGGCCGACGACGGATGAAATGCCAGAAACCGGTCCCCGGTAGCTTGTCTCCTTTCTGGTGAAGAATTGGCTTGGTAGTTTAGTCTGCCCTGTTCCCATGATGCACTGGGCCAGGGACAGACTGATTTGCATATAGCCAGGTTCTGAACTGGGATGGTGCAGTGAGATAAATAACGGTGATGGATCAAGCCCTGATCTTTGGACTGGGTAAGAGTGGTCTGCTTAATTCAGACACTCTGTTCATCACCACCCCCTTTTCTGAATCGTTTTTGGCCTCTATAGGTGTGGCAGGGTATACTCAGACATGAGTCCCTTTCTCACTGCACCATCAGGATTCAAGCAAGCCGGGCCGACGACGGCTGAAATGCCAGAAACCGGTCCCCGGTAGCTTGTCTCCTTTCTGGTGAAGAATTGGCTTGGTAGTTTAGTCTGCCCTGTTCCCATGATGCACTGGGCCAGGGACAGACTGATTTGCATATAGCCAGGTTCTGAACTGGGATGGTGCAGTGAGATAAATAACGGTGATGGATCAAGCCCTGATCTTTGGACTGGGTAAGAGTGGTCTGCTTAATTCAGACACTCTGTTCATCACCACCCCCTTTTCTGAATCGTTTTTGGCCACTATAGGTGTGGCAGGGTATACTCAGACATGAGTCCCTTTCTCACTGCACCATCAGGATTCAAGCAAGCCGGGCCGACGACGGCTGAAATGCCAGAAACCGGTCCCCGGTAGCTTGTCTCCTTTCTGGTGAAGAATTGGCTTGGTAGTTTAGTCTGCCCTGTTCCCATGATGCACTGGGCCAGGGACAGACTGATTTGCATATAGCCAGGTTCTGAACTGGGATGGTGCAGTGAGATAAATAACAGTGATGGATCAAGCCCTGATCTTTGGACTGGGTAAGAGTGGTCTGCTTAATTCAGACACTCTGTTCATCACCACCCCCTTTTCTGAATCGTTTTTGGCCACTATAGGTGTGGCAGGGTATACTCAGACATGAGTCCCTTTCTCACTGCACCATCAGGATTCAAGCAAGCCGGGCCGACGACGGCTGAAATGCCAGAAACCGGTCCCCAGTACCTTGTCTCCTTTCTGGTGAAGAATTGGCTTGGTAGTTTAGTCTGCCCTGTTCCCATGATGCACTGGGCCAGGGACAGACTGATTTGCATATAGCCAGGTTCTGAACTGGGATGGTGCAGTGAGATAAATAACGGTGATGGATCAAGCCCTGATCTTTGGACTGGGTAAGAGTGGTCTGCTTAATTCAGACACTCTGTTCATCACCACCCCCTTTTCTGAATTGTTTTTGGCCACTATAGGTGTGGCAGGGTATACTCAGACATGAGTCCCTTTCTCACTGCACCATCAGGATTCAAGCAAGCCGGGCCGACGACGGCTGAAATGCCAGAAACGGGTCCCCGGTATCTTGTCTCCTTTCTGGTGAAGAATTGGCTTGGTAGTTTAGTCTGCCCTGTTCCCATGATGCACTGGGCCAGGGACAGACTGATTTGCATATAGCCAGGTTCTGAACTGGGATGGTGCAGTGAGATAAATAACGGTGATGGATCAAGCCCTGATCTTTGGACTGGGTAAGAGTGGTCTGCTTAATTCAGATACTCTGTTCATCACCACCCCCTTTTCTGAATCGTTTTTGGCCACTATAGGTGTGGCAGGGTATACTCAGACATGAGTCCCTTTCTCACTGCAACATCAGGATTCAAGCAAGCCGGGTCGACGACGGCTGAAATGCCAGAAACCGGTCCCCGGTAGCTTGTCTCCTTTCTGGTGAAGAATTGGCTTGGTAGTTTAGTCTGCCCTGTTACCATGATGTACTGGGCCAGGGACAGACTGATTTGCATATAGCCAGGTTCTGAACTGGGATGGTGCAGTGAGATAAATAACGGTGATGGATCAAGCCCTGATCTTTGGACTGGGTAAGAGTGGTCTGCTTAATTCAGACACTCTGTTCATCACTACCCCCTTTTCTGAATCGTTGAACCTCCAGAAAGACACATACTTGAGAAACGTCTCCCTGAGCTAACGCCAGGGGGTGTCAACAAAGGACAACCAATCCTGCATCTAGGCACACCCACAGAGAGGCAAATGTTAGGGAATTGAAGAGTAAAAAGGAAACTAGGAGCCCACTAGCAAGTAACCTGAAAAGGAATACTAGCAACAGGAGAGTAAAGGTAACCTCAGGAAAGATATTGACAGAAAAAACAGATTCCTTCTCAGATTCGCTTCAACTCTGCCCATGAGAGACAGAAGGCCAAGAAGGAAGGAATAAATAAGAGGTCTTGAGAGGCCTCCACATCCATAATAACATGTTCACTATCAACTACTCACCCAACCTATCGAAAAACGCTGCCAAGAAACAAAAGGATCACATTCTTAGGTGTAGGCCTGAAAGCCTAATCTCTGATGTCTACTTTTGTACAAACAAAGGCAGTAGAGTTAATGACCTTATTTTCTACTCCAGGAAAAGAGCATGTTGGAGGAAGGTCTTCTACTCTATGCTATGAATATCAAGTACCAGAAAAACACCTCATGGTCTCAAACTAACAACAGAACCCTAGCCCACGCTCAACACCACGTCCGCCATCACCCTCTAGAACAATGGTATCATCCTACTCCAAGCGTCCAATTTCAATCTACTTAAGATTGCCACTATCTTCCTGCTACTCAAAAATTTGGCTTCGTCAAAATCCAAGGACACCTACACTCACACTACCATCTCTCAGGACATAACCAGTCCTCCCACCAGCGCTTCGGGGAGGCCTCCACTCTATCTAAAACACTCATCATCTCTAGATGAGCACAGAAAGGTCCAGTACCCCCAACCTTCTAGGCCCCCGACTCAGGGGATGAGAGTCAGTCCGGATTCACTAGGCGCTCAGCTAACCAGTCCGATTCTATCTGTTCCCTGATCGGAAAGATCCCTGTCTGACATTCTGTCACGACCTGCTACACTCAATCCCTCTTCCCTCATCCCCCCTTCCACTCCCCATACAATTCTGGAGTCCGGGCAAATGCCCTCCTCTGACCATGATCGGTCTTGCCCACTCATGCATGTTAGGACCATACCTGACCATCAGCTCAATGGTCATACCACCCCTGCTATCACTCCAACCTCGTTATCCAATGATCATGGAACTCCACCAGGTCCAAATGATCATCTCCCTCCACAAGATCTACTCATAAGCACCATGGACCACACAAGCTTACACCAAGGGCCCCTTTTGTCACTCGCTTCCCCAACACACCCTTTACCTCTCTCCCTACACTCGGACTTGGTTGCGGGCCTGGATAACATATCTCTCCAGTTGGACATACTCACTACTGAACTACATGATCTAAAAGCCCTCTCAAATGATCTTTTCCCTGTGATCAGCTCTTTCCTCACATCCGCTAATTTGCCCAGTGCCTCTCCTAGGGTCAGTGATCATTTTGGGCAGTTATTAGCCCCTTCCAACTCAAAAAACCATACCCCTACCTAACGCCCCCTCCGGCCCCAGAAGGCTTGAATCTGATTTGGCCTACAAAGATCTCAATGACCTTCACAACTTTTACTCTTCTAGGTATAACTCCAAGTTGATCCCGCCAAGACAAATACAAGCCATTCAGTCTAACCCAAACAGAGAAGCTCCTCACAATCTCAGAGTCATCAATAAAGACAATCTCACTAGAGTAAACGCCACTAAGACTCCTTCCCCCTTAAATCTGTTATAACTTAAATGTGTACTACTTAATTGCAGGTCAGCCAGTAAACACGCATCCGATATCTTCAAGCTCATCCAACACAATGACTTAGACATTATCATCTTCACTGAAACTTTGCTAAATCCCACCTCCACTCCTATCATAGACCTCCTGGTAGCTCCCACTCACGACATAATTAGGCTAGACAGAGCTCTGAAGCTGGGTGGGGGCCAAGCCTGTATCATAGGAACCCTCTCGATTTCTCACTTGGAGTCCTCTACGCCTTCATCTTGTGAATACCTTTGTCTCGGCATCTCAAGTAATAACCTGCCGGTCTGTAAACAAAACTTCACACCTGCTATCACCCCCGGGAGACAACCTCCCCTTCATTGAGCAAATTATGGAAATCATTTCAGGCAATGTCGACTCAGCCGTGTCCCAAATCTTCTTCGGTGATTTCAATATTCACTGGTCGAACCCCAATGACGATGCTGTAACCTGCCTTAAATCATTCTTAAATGACCTAGAGCTGATTCAGCATTGTGACCAACCAACTCATAATAAAGGAGAAACTCTAGACCAAATTATCTCAAAAGAACAGTCCATCACATTAGATACCATTACCCCTTGTGATTGGTCCGACCACCACTGCATCCTCTTTTATATTAACAAGGAGGTGTTAAGGAGGAATGGTCATCCAACAAATTAAAGACCTGGAAAAGGGACGTCAGATCAATAAACTCAGATGAGCTAGCTTCCCATTGTAAATCTGCCCTCTCCCCCTCCCAAACTGACTTGGTTGAGGTTCAGTCTCTTACATACGCCTACAATTCAACCATCTTTAACTTAATGAATGGCATTGCTCCAGTCCAACGAAAAAATGCATCAACAAAAATATCCAAGCCGTTGTACAACGACAATTTAAACACAGAACGTTGCAACCTTGGGCTGTTGAACGAGCTTGGAGAGCCAAACCCTCCTCGGACCAACTAAGACTCCTTAGAGAGGTTAGGAGCCTCTACAACAAACAAATCAAGAGCTAAGGAAGATTATTTCAGACTCCAATTCGATCAAGCTGCTAACCTTCCTAAGAAACTTTTATGATTGGTTAAAAAGCAATCAGTGGTTGGTCCAAACCACTATGACTCTGGAGGCAGCCCACCCTCATGTGATGATCTTGCTACCTTCTTCACTGAGAATTCAAGACTCATCACTATTGAGCTCACCTCTAAAAATCCCTACTGTCTTCCTCTGGGTATGCCTCATCCCTTGACCTCTTAGTGAAGCACAAACCTATGAGTCTGAATACCAAGAACAATGTGTCATGGGACAGTTTTACCCTATTCAGTGAAAAAGACATCAACAAGATCCTTTAGAATATCAACCTGTCTAACCACTTCATGGACCCGTTGCCCCCAGCCATCTTGAAAGAAATCAAGAATGTACTCATCCCCACCTGGACAAGGATTGTAAATGCTTCTCCATCAAAAGGCACAATCCCCAACTGCCTAAAAGCAGCTCAGGTATCATATATCCTAAAAAAACGAACGCAGACAAAGCTGACCTCAATATTTTCCGCCCTAACTCCAACATCCCCACCCTAGCCAAACTCCTTGAAAAATGCGTTCAATCCCAACTTTGCGCTCACATTGAGAATTTCCAACTCCTGTACCAGCATCAATCTGGCTTTCAGAAGGGGCACAGCACTGAATCAGCTCGCACTCATGTTTTGGATGACATTTAAAAATTCTTGCCCAAAATGAATCCTGGCTTCTGATCCTCCTTGACCTCCCCTCCACATTGGAAATGGTTAATCACAACAACCTCCTATACATTCTGATGGGCAAGAAGGGTTTCTCTGGTCTGGTGTTACAATGGTTCTCGTCCTTCCTCCACCACAGATCACAAGGAGTCAAGGCAAACCACTCCCTCTTCCAACCCTCTCCAGTACTCATGGGTGTCCCCCAAGGGTCCGCCTATCGCCAATCCTCTTCAACCTTTTCTTGGAACCATTAGCTAATTCACTAAATTCCATGGGCATTTTCTTCCATATGTATGCAGACGATATGCAACTTTATCTGAAAATCTCATCCCTGGATAACATCATCTCACTCAACACTAGTCTAACGTTTACGCAAAATTGGTTAACCGAGAACTATCTCTTACTCAACACCTCCAAAACTGAGTTCCTGCTCATCTCTCCTCCGATAATATCCGAAAGCTAGACCTTTGCCTGAATCACCTCACGGCTTTCAACTGTACCCCTCTCATCATAGACTCAGCCAATTCTCTCAGAAACACCCTGCACTAGCACCTTAACATGATGAATCATATCAGTGATGTATGTAAGAGAGCTAACCACTTGATGAGGACACTCAGAATGATCAAACCATTCCTTCCACAAACTGATTTCAAACAGATGGTCCAAGCGCTTGTCTTGCCGAGGTTAGACTACTGCAGCACCACGCTCTGTGGCCTTCTGAAATACACACTGGCTCCACTAAGGGCATCATTGAACATTGCGGCTAGATTGGTTTCAGGTGCCAAACGAAATGAGCACATATCCCCAGTCCTAAAATCACTTAAATGGTTGCCCTAGGAAGCCCAAATTCAGTTAAAGATTGCCGTTCTGACCCACAAAGCCCTTCATTTCAAAACTCCCAGATATCTAGCTCAAAAGCTCGAACTGTCCAGTGGCGATAGAGTCTCAAGACGCACTAACACTTTCCTCCTGAAACCACTCTTGCTTAGCAAAAAGAGAACGTGTCACTGAGCCTTCTCTGGCGCTGCCCCAAAGATTTGGAACTCTCTTCCACCGGAAGTACGAAGAATCTCCTCAACAGCTGCTTTCAAACTGGATACCAAAAGATTCCTAATGAAATCATTCTTACCATAATAGGGCTAGTTCACCTGCTCGAAGTCTTTGATCCTAAAACCATTGTACCTTCATTAGTTACTGATCTTCCTTACCGCATATTGGTTCACCCTTCATAACCCGATAAATACTTGCTTAATGTATTTCTTTACCTAACGCAATTGTCCTTTAATTATGTGTTCAGTCTTGTTGCTTATTCTTATTTGATGTCAATCTTGTATTTATGTCCTACCTTCCATCCTATTGTAAAGCGCTCTGATATCCTCTTGTTCGCGCTATATAAAACTTTATGAATAAATAAATAAATGATGACAACTGCAACAGAAAGCCAAGGATCACAGCCCAAAACACCATCAGGATAACAAATCCACCGAGGCTAGGTCCCTCGTGATCCCCCTGGCAGGTCACAAAGCTAGGAAGCTGTCCAAAGTCGACTGCAAGAACACAAAATGGTCCAAACAAGCCCCACAATTGCTGGAGCGTCTAATACAGTAGAAAGGTTCGCAAAAAAGTCAAGTGGAGAAAACCACATTGAACAGAAGGTCTGAGCGTGCAAACACTTCGAATACCACACTTCCATCTAAATAACGAAGCCATCAGGGCACAAGTCCTATAAAAACAAGTGGGGGGACTGACAATGTGCAAATGACGTCATGACGTCATGTGCGGAACGTGCGTTACACGTTTAGCTAATTTCTGTGGGGCCCAGTTTCTTGGCAGGGGGGACGGCGTCCACCCTGTGAAGAGAGTGGGGGGACGCCGTCCAACCCCTGTACCCCCGACTCGAGCCCTGGAAGCCACCGAGCCAAATCAAGCAGCTAAAGAGAAACTCACCACCAGAAGAGTGTGCTCTAATCACCATAGAAGGTCACGAGCACCTCCCCCCTGGAACCATCGATGCATCCTGCGTGGCCAGGCACGAGCAGCACCATACCTGACAGAAGCCAAAACCCGGCCAGACGAATTAACAGAAGCAAATGAGAAACAGCTCAAACCAGCGGAAAGGGCGCTCACAGCACATCCTGCTGAACAGAGGACACTCCCTGCAGATCGCTAGCAGGCCAAACAAACTCTGTAGCAATTACCAGAAAATGTACATTCCCTAGTATTTTTTATATTATACCGTTTGTAATATTGTAGAACGCATATTTATGATGCTACTGTTTTCATAAAAGCGTTAATTGTTACATTGTAAATGCAGTTTTTGTCACATTGTTGCTCATAGGCTGCAGCTGCATATGTCAGGTCCTGTAGTTTTTAAAGGAATTCACTGGAGATGTGCTGCATTGTAAGAAATAATGAACAGTACCACCACTGACCCAGATATTACATCGTCATTTCCACCCACAAAATACTTTCAGATGAAGGTTTTATTGCCTACATCTCTCCTTGCTGGCTGCTGTCCCGTGAGACTTCGCGATAGAGAAAGAAATGAAGGGAATCTCTGTTTGCCTTGCAGCTGCTGAAGGCAGAGGTTCAGTGCAGTGCGCTCAGTATCTCTGTTACACTGAATTGTCGGCTAAGATGCTCGGTTACTTGCTTCTACCAAGAAATTACGCAGGGAAGGTGCAAAGAAAGCTGCTATTGAACTGATTTGCAGAATGCCACTTTTATTTTTCAATTCTTGTAGTCTTTTTATTTTGGGATATACGTGCCTGAAAACGGAAAAGAGCATATGAACTAATCTCTCTGGGGAGCAGCTATCCAAGGAGGGAGATAGATCACAGTTCAGTGGCTAAGAGAGATGGGAAAACGTGTGTACTAAGCTCTTTAAAATGTTCTGCTGAGAAAGTGACATTAAATATAGTTTAAAATATTATGCTAGCCTCAGGTGTTGACATAAAATTGCATTATCAATTTTGTTTCGGGGTATATCAGTCGTACCCACGAATAGCGAAAGAGCAATGCACATGGATATCATATGGATTCACGATAGAGTAACATACATGCAATGCCTCATTCTGAGTTCAGTATACATCTCATTTTGTGCATTAGTGTATTTGTGCATTTGCAACAAGAAGCAGCCCGGTTCATCAGGAAACTGTCCAATAAAATAGTACAGGTTAACCACAAGTACAGTTAACTAATGAACACCTAGAGACAACACAAGTCATAATTTACATCATTTAGATGACCGCAGAATAAAAAAGAACGTAATTATAAATTAGTTTCCAATAATATCCCAATGCGGGGACATATATGAATTAAATCATAGGATCACAATATTCACTTTACTGGTGGCGCTACTGTGAAATAGAGGACGGTGTGGTTCTCATGTGTGATAAAAGTGCAAATAGTGAACAACATGTAATGCAAAAGCACATAACGTGACTGCTTTTGGCTGTGATGGGTAAAGCAGACAGCAAGTAACAGTTTAAAAGGGTCTGTTAGATTAGGAGTTACTCCTCAGGAAGCAATAAAAAACTGGAGAGTGTTGTCATTGTATGTTTCAACCCCTCATGGATGAACTGACGGAGGTCTTCACACGAAGTGTAGTGACTACTTATAAAACCTAATTCCAACCTTCGGGAGACCCTGATGTATTTAAATCATTCTTTGAAGCTGAGAAACCTTTGAGGAATCATGCGTATTATGAATATTACAAATAAAAAATATATCTTGGAGAAGGAATAGGAGTGCCTGGTGAGGCATTTATATTCAACAGTGACAGAGAAGAAATATCCTCTTGAGAGCAAAGTATGGGGACTGCAGGGCATTACTGACAGCAAGGGCTTCTTTTCACATTTCGCGTTAGATCAACTGAGTTCCATTACATAGGGTAGTAGTAATACGTGTGTATCAGAGTGCTTAAAAATACAAAAAATACAACTGTGGTTTGAAGCACTGCAGAACACTTTAGTAATGATATATTTAGGACTGAAAGAAATATCAGAAATTGGATTGTAAGCCTTTCATTTAGCATAATAACGTAAGTACTAATTTACTACCTAAATCTTACTTGAGAAATACAACATGGCTACATTCTCTATCGAAGAGTTACTGTACATCTGGACTAGGCATATGCTGCAAATATTGAAATGATTGGGACCTATTTGGTTCAATGTAATAAGTTCAATTGGTTTAACATGTAAACATTAGTTATTTGACATGATATCTCATGCTAATTAATTGTATATTATTTTATGTTTCGTTTTGTCATGTTGTTCTTGTAAACATTTTTATTGAAAGTGTATAGATTGCAGTCATACATTTATGAGTTTTTTACATCAAGTTGAGAGATCATCATGTAGTCTGATCATAAAACATGGCTCTTTCCTCCTCCCCTTTAAATCCCCTGCCATAGTTCATCCCTCGTTTTAAGAACCCCAGGAGTAGTCAACAGCGCCAGGATACCTGCCAGGTGACAGTCGCGCTCTATAAATATTTTAAATAATAAAATAAATAATAACTGTGTATTAAATTCAACAGCATAATTATAGGTTGGCCAGTTGAAAGACGGAATTAAGCATATTAAATGCCTTGGTTACTTAGCACATTCATGTTGTGTAAACAAGAGGACAGGACTGGCGCCAAGCAAGGTCTGTGACAGCCACCTCCATATAAGTTGTCTGTTCAATTATTTTTATGATGCAGCATAGATGATACCGAAGACAGATGCTTTGTCAAAAGGATCTAACACACAACTGTGGTCTTGTTTTCTATCGCGCTGTGGATTATCCAGAATGAAGGGAACAACATTCTGGTACCCCAATAAGAAGAAAGCTAGCTTAATAATAGAACCTCAGTCATATCGGTCCCTGAAAGGTTTGTAGATGTAGTCAGACACTTGTTGCAGTTATTGAAATTTCAGTAGAGTCAATCAGTAGAATTCAGTGATGGATATTTTAAACAGTAGATTACAGTCAGATTAGTTATGTGCTCAGCTGCCACAAAGGATTGACTTGTCATTCTCAATCATACAAAAGTTGATTGAAGAAGTGTTTGCAATAGGTCTAACCACAGGCAATCACTAGGGGTAGCATTCTAACACATTGTTCTTTTGCCCACCATGCCACTGTAATTTGGACCCAGTTATTTGCAAATTTCTATTGATCCTGTTCAAATCGGAGCAGTCCAGCCCAAACTCCCAGGACAAGTCATCCTTGAACTGGAACATAATCAAGACAAGAGTGGTTTCGACCTGATTGGTGCTCGTCATTTGGGTGTAGCTTGGTTTCACTGGTACATTGAGCATAATACCAATGTCTGGGTATATCTTTACCACTGAAGGTAGACATTAAACAAACTAAAGTTAATGGGAGGAATTTTTGCAATAAGTCAAACCAATGACAGTCGCTCATGGTAGCATTCCAATCCATCGTTCTTTTGCCAATCATACCACCCCAGTTTGGTCCCAGCCATAGGCAAACCTGTGCTGACCCTGCTTCAAGAATAATCCTGCCCGCACTGCCTCAAGGTTGAACCAGAACTGGGACATCTCATGAAATAGGCTAAAACCCCAGAAAAGCAATTAGGCTTAAAAGAAACTACTTCTGCGGTCACAAAAAATAATCTAAAAAAGACTGCTTTCTGTACACAACTGATTTATGATATTTTAAATGTGTGACAGCTGAGTGTATTTTTAGATGTAAAATTGCCCTCAGGTATTATAAGTGAAGCACATCAAGGAGGCTGAATGAAAGACCAAACAATCAATAGCGGGCGATGATAGGGCCCATTACTGGTACATTTGTAAAAATTAATAACATAGCTATCTGACAGACTGTTAAAGTCGCCTGTAGTAGGCATACAAATGCATCCGCTTGTGGGTGCACTTGAAAGTTATCAATAAAAGTACTAATAAACAGTCTGGGAGGACAATCTGGCTCTAAAATGCATTTAAATTGTATGCTCCAACAATCCAATAATGGAGTTCTTAAAGCAGATACTGTATTCTATCTTCTTGGTCACAATTGTTACACTGTTTATTTTGGACACAATTGGTCAACTATTTAAACCCTACCAGCCTTCTCTTGTGTTTCACCTCTGGAATCACTAGGGTGATCAAAGGTGTCTAGTAAGGGCTTCACTAACTGCATCTCTTTGAGTGCACATGGAGGTTGGCTACTCGCAGAGGATCGGTACAGCGTGAAGAATATGCATAGTAGATGCACGGCCACAGAATGGGCTTTCCGTTGAGACTTCCCGTACTAGGTAAAAGCTGTGCATTGCAGGGACCTGGCCATTTGCATCTGATTGTGTACAAGAGATCAGCTAACCACAATGAGTTCAGCATAGGGTGAAGGCTGTGTCTATTAGGGACTTTGCCACCTAATGGGACTTGAATTGGATGGCTAGAGGGAGTACATTCTTTGTGAAGACTTCTCTTCAAGGTGAAGCCTTGAGTAATAGGGAATAGACCATCCGTGTCTCATTTATTGCATAAAAGAGATCAGCTACCTGGAGAGAGTCTGGAACAGGGCAAAGGCTGTGTGTAATAGTGGCTTGGCTACCTAATGGGACTTGGGTGTCTGGATCGAGTGGGTTTCCATTGAGATTTCTGTACAATGGGTACAAGGTGTAGCCTACCGACTTTTTGAATCCCTGGAGCTTCTCTGCAGCCAAAGACAAAGCCCTTCACTTGCTGTATCGCACTGTGAGCGCGCTGGGACCTGGACTGTTGTTCTCCCCCGCCGCCGCCAGTTCCATCAAGCGGCCGCAGAGCGGGGGGACTACAAGCCCCACAATTTCCTGTGGTTTTTCCCCGCCCACCCACGCCGACTTCCGCGCCTTGAGGCGCTAAAACACTGCCGCTCCCTCTGTGTAGCGGGTTGTCAGTACAGGGTGTAGCCTACCGACTTTTTGAATCCCTGGAGCTTCTCTGCAGCCAAAGACAAAGCCCTTCACTTGCTGTATCGCACTGTGAGCGCGCTGGGACCTGGACTGTTGTTCCCCCCCGCCGCCGCCAGTTCCATCAAGCGGCCGCAGAGCGGGGGGACTACAAGCCCCACAATTTCCTGTGGTTTTTCCCCGCCCACCCACGCCGACTTCCGCGCCTGGAGGCACTAAAACACTGCCGCTCCCTCGGTGTAGCGGGTTGTCAGTACAGGGTGGAGCCTACCGACTTTTTGAATCCCTGGAGCTTCTCTGCAGCCAAAGACAAAGCCCTTCACTTGCTGTATCGCACTGTGAGCTCGCTGGGACCTGGACTGTTGTTCCCTGCCACCGCCAGTTTCATCAAGCGGCCGCAGAGTGGGGGAACTACAAGCCCCACAATTCCCGGTGGTTCTTCCCCACCCACCCATGCCGACTTCCGTGCCTCAAGGCGCTAAAAGCCTGCGGCTCCCTCGGTCGAGCGAGTTGTCAGTACAAGGTGTAGCCTACCGACTTTTTGAATCCCTGGAGCTTCTCTGCAGCCAAAGAAAAAGCCCTTCACTTGCTGTATCGCGCTGTGAGGGCGCTGGGACCTGGACTGTTGTTCCCCCCCGCCGCTGCCAGTTCCATCAAGTGGCCGCAGAGCGGGGGTACAACAAGCCTCACAATTCCCGGTGGTTCTTCCCCACCCACTTACGCCAACTTCCGTGCCTGGAAGTGCTAGTGGTCCGGTCGAGGAGCCAGGCTTTTTCGAGGGTGCGGAAGGTCTTCTTGGAGTCCTTGAGTTCGTCGGTGAACCAGGGGGCCTTCTTGCTTCTGGGTTTGCTGAGAGGGTTCTTCAATTCAATTTGAATATTGCAATATAAATTCAAGCAATGCTTTCACAAAGTTCACCTTCTCATTGTAGGTCGATGTCAGGACCATATCTAAACTCTCACCAGGAGAAGGTCAGGAGCATCCCAGATTGGCCAGGAGAAGAGATGTTGTGGGTTTGAAAGCTGGTTCACAAAGACGAGGGGGCCATTTGAAAAAGCACTGCACAGAGGGACTTACAGGTAAATCCGGTGGGTCTCCTAGGAGGGAGGAATATGCAAGGACCTGGGCACCATAGGAGCAGGGCTGGTTGGTCGGTGCTGGGGCCGGTGTGGCCAGTCGCAGATCAAAGAGATCAGCCAGGCATCATGCACCTTGAGGTCCTCGCGGTCATGAGCAATTTGGAGAGGCGATCTCAGGACAGCTCGGCCACTCGGGAACTGGGCCTCAGGTGTTTCGATGTCCCCCTATGGGTGCTTGTTTCTGGTGCTTCAGGAGTCTGGATAGGCATTTTATTCTCTGTGTTTGCCATTGGGGGTCCTGAACCACGCATATTGGTATGCTGCGGCTCCAGTCGGTCCTGGTGCCACCAAACTTGGTAGCGACTCAGATATGACTCTCCAAAGCTGGTGTACCTGTTCTTGATTTAGTGTTGCATCAAGGCCATCACGGAACAGCACACTGACAAATCCTACTTCACTGGAATGGTGCCTGCAGTGTGCAGGGAAGGGATACCTTCATCTAGGGGTGCTTTTGGCAATTTTGTGAAGGCTGGAGGTGCTCTGAGGTTCTTGGATTCCTTTTGGGTCAGTATAACACAGCAGGCAGCAATTGCAGAGTCCTGAAAGCAGCAGGCAGGGTTTGGTGATTTTTTTTCTCTGCAGCAGGGGCTTCAGTTCTCGTGCAGCGAGTCTTCTTTGTCCTGGTCTTCTCTTGTCCTTTGAATCTGATGTTCAGGCCTTGGGTTGCAACCTAAATACTGAATGGAGGGGTATTATCAAGGGAGTCAGGTAGTAGACAATGGGTTACCTACCTTTGTGGTGTATACACACTCTAGTGCCCACTTCCTGTGGGAGGAGGTGCTACCCTAGTCCTGATAGGAGGTTTTCTCACCATCCCAAGATGGGCTCACCTCACCTGCCCTGCTCTAAGTGTGGTGTACTCTAAGTGGGGATTCTCCTCCTTATTTAACTAACTTTCCTGCCTTTCCTCATGTAAAAAGTGAAGCAAGAAAGAGGGCTTGGCTTTCTCCACTATCTGGAGGTTAGTGGGTGGGATTTCAATGGTGGCATCATTGTGTACCAAACATCTTACAAATCAGTGAAACCATCATGGAGATTGGAAACCTGTATTGACAAGTATCCAGTCAATGTACTACTTATGGCTTCCCTGTGCACTTACAATATCTAAGAATAGACTGGCCATTGTAGGGGTCTATCTGCTTCTGCTAATACAGACACATATAGGATACAGTACACTCTGCTTTAGAGCTAAAGGCCTATTCTAGGGGTGACTTACCTATATCTTATGCAGTGTATGGGTGGCATGACACAAAGGGCTATGTGCCATGTTGACTCTTCGAAATTCTCTGTGCCAAGACACAAAGTGTGCAATGTCAGAGTGAATCACCAATGTGAGGATTACTTGGGGTGGCACAACGAGGGCTGCAGCCCCACAAGAACCTCTTCTTTATGCATGCCCTAGGTACCGGGGGTACCATTTACTAGGGACTTACAGGGGTAGCTGAAGTGGTGTAAATCATGGTGCAGTGTTTGGAAAGAGATCTGCCACGGGGAACCTGGTCACCAAGGGCCCAGTGCACCTACAAGTCAAAATCACATCAGGCATTAGGCATCAGGCACAAAGTTAGAGCTAATGATGCAAAAAGAGGTACATCCCTACAGTCTGTGAGTGGGTGTGTGAGTGGTTGTATGGTTGTGTGAGTGGATATGTGATTCACTGTGTGGATGTGTGAGTGGGTGTGTGAGTAGTTTTATGGGTTTGTGAGTGAGTATGTGAGTGGCTGTATGGTTGTGTGAGTGACTGTAAGGTTGTTTGAGTGGGTGTGTGAGTGTTTGTGTGAGTCTGTGGGTGGATGTTAGAATGGTTATTTGGGTCTGTGAGTCAGTGTGTAACTGGCTGCTTTGCTGTGTTAGGGCTGTGTGTGTGGGTGTGTGGGTATTCAAGGGGCGTGTGAGTAGTTTTATGGGTCTGTGAGTGGGTGTTTGATTGGCTTTATGGTTGTGTGAATGGGTGTTTGAGTGGATATGTGTGGGTCTGTGATTGGGTGTGTCAGTAAGTGAATTGTTGTGTGATTGGGTGTATTTTCTTTTAATTGGGATGTGGATCTGCAACTCGGTCATAGATTCACTAGGGCTGTGCTGAGCTCTGTGGCAAATCCACGGATCCTTGCGTGTGTAAGAAAAACATTTTGGGGCAATTTCTTGATCATGAGGGGTCCCTCACGGACCCCTCTATCACACCCATGGGGTCAGGGTACCTCTGCCAAGAGTCTTCATTCAATTATATCAGATTTTTGGGATCCCGGTTCCGAGTCCTGATCAGAAATTGGCAGCTGCATCTTTCCTTTCAGGTTGCATACAGCCATACAAGGCTTTGCTGTTGGCTTGTGGATTCGCGGATCCGCTGTGGTGGATCCACAGTAGATTCATGTCCCTAGATATGCATACATTGTTTTCCATTAATAACGCCAAAACTACTGAAGAGATTTACAACAAAATACAAAAAGTGCTCGTACTGGACCAAAAGCTAGCCTTCTGCCAAATGTGATGTAATTCTGTCCAGTGGTTCAGTCTGTAGTCGTGTCTGAAATCCAGAGGGCAAATTGCATAAGATAAACATATTTTGGGACCCACCCCTCTTTTTCTTGCCCTCCGCTTTATGAATCATCCTGAAACTTTCAAACAGAAGCTGAAGTGAGTGCTTGTTTTGAAAGCTAGGTGAAGATTCGTCACAGTATCAAAGTTATTAGCAAAACAAAAAATGCTTTTCCTATAGTAAGTAGGTCCTAACAATAACTACCTACTGGTGACCACCAGTAGCAAATATATATATTCTGCATGCCCACTGCCATCACTCACCCATAATAAAGTGGAGCATCCCTTACAGGGAGTTGTTAAGAGTCAAACATGACAGCAGTACTATAAAGTCCTTCGAGGCAGAGCCGACCAGAATGGATGTCAGACTCAAATCCAGAGATTACCCGTGAAAAGTGATTAGGGCAGCATATGACTAGGTGTTAAAGCTTAGCAGGGACAGCTTGCTGATACCCAGGAAAAGAAACAGAGGCCTCAATGAAATCAGACTTATCACTAACTATAAAAGTGAATCAAGTGCTGTTAGCCGGGTATTGAGAAAGCACAGGCATTTGGTCAGATTGGATCAAGTGATTAATAAATTGGTCAGTCTTTTTCCTTGCATAACATAAAGGAAAAGCAGGTCCTAGAGGGGCATACTGGTGAACAGTTGCCCCACTAAACATCAAGTGGAGATAGGATCCTGGCTCAGGGAACAACAGGGGTTCAGAGGGGCACATGCATCAATATTGCATTTTGCGATTCCTCAATTCCGAAAAATAAGGAATCGCAATTAAGGAATTGCAAACTGCAATGCATCAAGAAATCGCTATAAAAATAGCGATTTCTTAAAATTCCTTAATTGCGATTCTCTAATTGAGAATCGCAATTAAGGAAAACCTCCCCATCCATTCCTATGGGCCTAGAGGCCTATAGGAATGAATGGAAAGACATTTTTAATTTGCAATTCACCATTAGAAATTCGCAAATTAAGAATGCAATTTCAAGGGTGCAGGGGTGTCCAAAGGACACCCTTTTGCACCCCTGAAATGTGCTTAGAAGTACATTTTGCACACTCACATGCCACAAAGGCATGTGTGTGTGTAAAATGGAACTTTGAAAAATGCACTTTAGTGCATTTTTCAAAGTTTTCGCAAATTACCATGAAGGTCAGCTTCATGGTAATTTGCTCCCCTTATTTGCGAATTCGCAAATTTTTAGAGTTTGATGCATTGCATTTAAGGAATCTCAATTTGAGATTCCTTAAATGCAATTGCAATTTAAGAAATCACAATTTTGCGAAGTCTTAAATTGCGAAAATGACAAAAATGTTAATGCATCCCAAAAATGGGAATTGCATTCGCAAACGACCGAATTTAGCGATTCACACCATTTGCGAATGCAATTTCCTTTAATCCATGTACCCTTAAATACGGGAAATGCAAGGCATGTGCTCGCAGTTCTAACAAGAAAGAGTACACTTTACCCACAGGCAACAAAGTGAAAATCAAGAAATGTAAACATTTCAGCTGTGATTGTGTTGTCTGTGTTTAAGTCTGGCAATGTGGGCAGTAATATGAATGGAGCTCCATCTTCCCTTTCAATGAAAGGATTTTAGAACATACGGGGCCATTAACCCCTTCGCTACGGGGGTTAATCCCCCGCAGTGCTGGGGGTGAGGGGGCCCGCACAGCGCCCCCATGCTAATGACGAGCTGAGCTCATCCTGAGGCACGGCGTTCCTGTGCTCATGACGAGCTCAGCTCGTCACGGCCACACCCGTTCCCGTGGAACGCTCAGCACAGCTGGGGAATTATCCCCGCATGCGAGCGTTCCACGTCTCATGACGAGCTGAGCTCGTCATGAGCACCGGAGTGCCGTGGCTCATGACACGCTCAGCTCGTCATGAGCCTCGAAGAGGCTAAGAACAATGACTCTAGATACCATGTTGTGAGGCACTGGTAGCAGACACATACCAACAGTTTTGACAAAATGTCCTTTTTAGGAATTGACAAGGTCCTGGTGAATGCAAGAGGAGGTGACAGGGAGAGCTATCTGAGAAAAAGGGGGTTGGAATATTTCATCAGACTCAACAGAAACCCGAAAGGCTGAACCAAAACATGGAACAACATGTGCACATTGATTGAGTTTCATGTATATCCTTTTGTATAACACCAGCACATTGCTTCCATATGTTCCATATAGCAAGAAACAATATGCCAGATTGAGTTCTGTTAGCTTGTATGGCTCCTGACATGATCCTGTATTTGTTGTGTTAAGGGGTTGTATCTCTTAAGAACTCAAGCAAGTTGCACATATGTCCTTTTCCAGTGTGTTCTGCTCTGGATATATCCAACTGTATATTTCAGATTTTGTCCCATTTCGAGCATTATTCTTTTAATGGATTGCTCTTTTTTTCTGTTTTCTGTCTTTTTTCATATTTAACACTGTGTTGACATGAGGTGCTTTATACACAGGATCAAATGTACTAATATGTAAAGCAGAAGTAATGTCACTCGGCTTGGATGTCTTAGCCACAGGGGAAACAGTCGGCACACCGCGACCTCAGCCACACGTGTTCCGATTACGCAAGCACTACCATGCTTGCCTTAACCATGCATATGCATGGTTAAGGCAGTGCATGGTCTAGCTGCTAGCTGATGGCTGGCACAAGCAGGAAGCAACCAAGCAGCAGGAAGGGTCGGGAGAGGAAGTGGTGCGGTGAGATGAGGTATCTTGGGCTGGGGTTGGGTTTTGGGGGAAGGGGGTTGAGCTAGGTTTCTGGGCTGGGGGTTCTGGGTAGTGTGCAGGGCTAGGAAGGGTTTGGGGTAGTTTTAAAGGCTGGAGAGGTCAGAATCGTTTTCAGTTCTGGAGGATCATTTTCTTGGCTGGGTGAGAGGGTGGATTTTGAGGAGGTAGAGTTCATTTTAGTTATCAGGGCAGGAGCTTGGGGCTGTTTTAGGGCTTGGGGCAGTGGCCGTAACACTTTTTAGGGTTTAGGGGGGCAGGGTAGTTTTTAGGACTTGGGTGTAGGGAGGGTTTGGGGCTCACAGGGAGGCGAGGGTAGTTTTTAGAGCTAAGGAGAGGACGGGTCATATTTAGAACTGGAGGCAGGGAAGTGTCTAGTGGGGTGGGACAGGGTTGGTCTTAACCCTAAATAAGATGTACCCTTTAACAACCAAAGTTAAAGGGCCAGTCCTTATGGGAGGTTACAAAGGAAGACAAGGCATAACTAAGGTGGGACTAAAAAGCCTACTAACAAATCAGAAGCTAGCATTTACCAAGGACAATGACACAGGCCAATGCCAAGGCGGAGAGTGGACAGGCTGCAAGTCCATACTCAAATACAGCATGCCTTGCAGAACCGCGCATGCACTGTCCATGCTCGACCGAAAAATTAAATCTTAAATTTTTGTTTTTATTGTTTTAACTGCATCCCATTTTCATTTAAGATAAACAGACTGGGTTTAAAAAAAATTGCTTTATTTAAAACCTATCACAGACATGCTGGTCACCATCCCTGTGATGGCAGCAAATCCCAATGGGTCACAAATGGCACCATGCCTCATTAATATTCATGTTAGGTCTATGTGTGACCCACTACGAATCACTAAAATGTTTCTTACAAAAAAATCATAATGAGATAATTGCTATCCCTACTTTCTTACATCTAGCTCTAGGAGCCTCATTCAGAGATTGGAAGATGGAATGCTCTGTCAAAACTTCCAGCTTTCCCGTCTGCCATATTACAAGTGCCATAGACTGTAATGGACTGCGGTTGGGCCATCTTGGACATTTGTGACTAGTATTTAGTCCACCAAACTCAATAAGGCCTAAAGTGGCCTTGAAATCTGTCACTCTAGCAATCAGCAGTGGCAAAGGTGGGCTACTACGGGAACTTATGGCCCCTGCACTTAGTATATGACAAGCACTGCACGAAGCACAGTGCTACTCAAGCGCCTCCCTGTCCTGGCGTACACCGCAATTCACCAATCCACCCATTGTCACCTTCCTGCGGTGATGTAAAGCCGCCGCTGATGTGTACTCACAGCTCGTCCTTGTAATCAGTGTTCTGCAATTACCCAGTCACAGTTATTCACCAGTGGCATTCAGTATGAGTAATGGCAACAACATACCCTGAAAGTTCAACTTCTCTTCTGCAACGTAAAGGTTACTTTTAAATGTCAATTGCTCCTTGTCAGAAACAAAACACTGCATTTTTTTTACATAATACCTACAATATTCAGTTGTATCCTCGTGGTTTTGCTACGTGCACTGAATGATAAAATAAGCAAGTTAGAACGCAGGAAGAGGGCATTTGTGGTCTCATTAAGCCAGCTCAGCACCCTACAAGATAATTATAAATGTATTTGCCGAAAAGTACATAATGTTGCAAGATGATTGCTTCTCCGGAGTCCTATTCCATAAATCTTGTTTAATACAATCATGTTTCTGTATTTTCATTTTATTATGACATTTGGAAATAAATCATATTAATATAATCAGCATCGTATGACCATTTAGATCCTAGAAAGTAATGCTATTAAACTATAATCATTGTTAGTGTTACAAGAGATAGGAAAATAAATGAAGTGTAGGGAGAGGGGCGAGCATGGGAAAGGACGCTGATCTAATGAGCAACGTAATTGCTACTTGAACAATGCAGCAATTGCCCAGGTGCTTAAGAAGTCTTAGATATTTGCATATTCCTGGGTGTTTGTTTAATATATCGCTGTGATTATTACTAGAAGTTGTGTATGTGTTTTTCTGGTCATTTCACAATTTACAAACTGAAGTTTTGTAATGGAATGCAAAAAGTCTCCCTATAGACCTAAAGGGCGTTCTTATATGTGTTAAAATGTGTTATTTACTATTACATGTTTATACAAACAAGGTAACATAATAAATCTATATGCAATAGCATTCATCTCAAGCACACACACACACACACGGTTTAAAAAAGATACGGGGGAAAGATTTGTTGTTTGCAATTACAACATGGTGCCAGAGCTTAATTCCCTAACACCGTATGCAATATATTCTCATGTGTTCAACAGGATAACTTCTTATCAGAGGATCTCAGACATGAAAATATAAGTGTTTGTGAAGAGGAGGAAATAATGATACTTGCGATTGAAAGAATGGGAAGGAAAGAGTTGAAAGGCAGAAATTGATGAGAAGGTTCATTATAATAGCACAGTACCATATCTAGGAAGCTTCAACATTTGGAGCACTTGTGCCGTGGGCAGCTTTGAATTCTAAAGGGATTAGAAACAGCGGGACACCTGGGGCCAGATTTACTAAAGCTATGTACCAGGGCTAGTGGAATGCAGGAAGTCGCAAAGAACAGCAAGGGCCTTATTTACAAGCCCCTTGCTTGCACCTCCCGGACGTCACTTTTCCAATGTTAAAAATGACGCAAAAGTGGTGCAAGCAGCTTGTTGTAAACAGGGATGCGCCAGTTAACATGCGCCACAGTGCGCCACAGCTCCGCCAGCCATGGTGCGCTGCATTTATAATGTGGCGCACCATGGTGCAAAAACGGCACAGATGCGTGACGCATCTGTGCCGGAAATGTGGCGCATTGCTGGAGTTGCGTCGCAAGCGCGACGCAGCTCCAGCAAGGCTCGGGTGTGCCCCATTTTAACAATGCTGCGCCAAGACCTACGCCTGCTTCAAGCAGGCGCAGGCTTTTGACGCAGCATTGGCTTAAAAGTGACTGAGTGAAATCTCATAGATTTCACTCAGCCACTTTTGCGAGGCGCACCTGCCCCGGAACGCCCACCCTGCGCCGGAACGCCCACAAGCGGCGCAGGGCTTTACAACGTGACGCATCTGCCTAGATGCGTCACGTTGTAAATCGTTCGTAGGGATGCGCCACGTTTACGCCGCCTTGCGTGACGCAACAGCGGCGTAAACGTGGCGCAAGGGCCTCATAAATCTGCCCCCAAGTGTTTAAGGCAGCCTAACTTCCGACTTAAGGCACATTTGACTTCAGTAGTGTGGTACAAAAAATGCTTTGTAATGCTTTTAAAGAAGGCCATTGTAATGTATTGTAAATCTGCTTTTCAAATGGTAACAGCGCAATGCCAATGAAATGTAACGGATTCTATTGCCTGCAAGATTACCTGCAAAACAATGCGAACAAATGAGGTAAAAAAAACAGTGAAGAAGACTTCTGTAAAGAGAAGATGAGAACCTCATCCGCTAAAACAGGTAATTGCTTGCAATAATGGCCAAGGACAGCACATTAGAAGCAAGTGTACTGCGCCATTCACTATTTTCGGAGGAACATGTATGGTAAGGAGAAGGAATAATAATGGTTAAATGATACATATGCCAGATGGAAAATAGCTATTCTTATTTCTTATTAACCTGTAATTCATGCAATGGCTTTCCCTAGGCCACATTTTCATCAGCTTGGCCTGGCAATACATTTTGGGTTGTGTACCCACATTTCCTGCTTTATACTCGTCCAACATACACTTTTCAATTCTTTGCTTTCGATTTGGCATTCTTGTTCGGTGGGCATATTACTTTAATATTAATATTTGGACACAGTGGTGGTGTTTAAAGTAGCTCACTATCTCAATATCATGTCATATGAAGAACATACGTTGACAATCACACTAAATTGACCATCAGCATGGTTGACATTGTTGTCCTGTTCAAGGCACACAAATAAGGGGTCTATGAAGCCTCTGTTTTATGGGTGTACAATGTCCTCTCAAACATACCAAATGCAACAACACATCTCCATACAACAAGCCATATCTTTCTTAAGTTGAGTGCCCCATCATCATGGGTGCTGTTATGAGCCCAATAATTAAATATTACTAAATAACCCTGAGATGTGCCTTCCCGTTTTGAAGTTGTCATAAAATATATATTGCTGAATGGTTCATGGTGGAAATAATTGAGAATTAGATTTGGGAGTCTTGGAAATAACGGTGTTTGCATAATCTACTAAATATAGGGCAACATGTTTAATTTCTACTGTTCTCTATATGAGCCATGATAAGTAATATATCAAAGGCACATTTCTTTGATTATCGTATTTAACTCGCACTTTGACAATTCCAGTAAGAATGGCATCCTCAAAATGTGTGTGGTGTGAAAACTACATACCTATGTAGGACTACTCGTAGCTTTGCATTGAATAATGTATGGGGGTTGATTATGACTTTGGAGGTCCTGTGGCAGATGCTGTGGTGTGACTGCCTGCTAGTTCGGGAGCTAAATCCCGGGTTGGCAGTGGTCCTGTGGCAGTCTGATAGCAGCAGTCTGATAGATTTATAATAGAGCATATCATGCAGCCCACAGCAGTCAGAGTGCAGACTTCATCTTCCAGTCACACCATGCAGGTAGTGGGGGTGCAAATCCAGAGAGGGACTAAATGTGCACCCCAGGCCAAAATCCAACACAAGGGCCCTGTTAGGGCCCCCTTTATTGCCATTGTGCCACCCTCTTCATGTTGGGTTCAAAACCATGAAAAGGGAAGAGAAATCACAACTTGGAATATGCTCGGCAGTGCCAGCTGCATCATTGCCAACATATTCCTGCCGGTAAAAGATCACCAGCCCAGCGGGATCCTTGATTCAGACAGTTCAGGAGGTCTCGTGCTGGTCCAACCACAGCAGTCGTAATGCTGCGGGTGGTCACGCAGTGTGTTGGTGGTCAGACCGCCACCACGGGTCTGGTGGTCCTATTAATAAGGCACTGTTCAGGAACCCAGTACATGACAGAACAAATAGGATTCAAATACAGTCACATTACTATTAAACTAAACAAGTCACAAAATATTTTGGCGCAAATGCTTTATGCTGCAAAGACCTACTCGGATACACTATAATCAATGCAGTATGCTAGAGTAACTGCAATTCCACAATGTTAGGTCTAATAAACAAACTTATAAGAATTGTAGAAACATATGGTTAATTCTCAA
Source organism: Lissotriton vulgaris (assembly GCF_964263255.1). Lineage (NCBI taxonomy): Eukaryota > Metazoa > Chordata > Amphibia > Caudata > Salamandridae > Lissotriton > Lissotriton vulgaris. The sequence goes on along the minus strand of NC_141699.1, from coordinate 320,142,580 downwards.
AACATGTTCAACTTTGTGTCTTTTAAAAAATAGTTTATAATATCCTCACTGCACAACATTCTAAGTCTTTTTCAATGCACTGTATTGTACTGTGGTACTTAACATTTGATAGTCCAGCCTTCAAAGTAGATATTGTCTAATCAAGGGCCAAATTCAATCAATGGTGATCAGCATTTTTCTGTGTTGAAAAGATTTTCCCATAAGCAAGGTTACACATCCATGTCATGTTGTGCAACAATCCTAATAGGAGATAATCATCACACAAACATAAGTAAGACTGTGAAATACATTGATTTACAAGACGCATGCCAAGATCTAAGTTTAACTTGATATGAACTAAACTTTTGCTGCCATCTTGAATAACGGCCCGGGCTGAAGACGGCTGGAATGCCAAAAACCGGTCCTCGGAAGCATGTTTCCGGTCCAGGGAAGACATGGCTTGGCAGTTCGAGCTGGACTGTTCCCATAAGGCACAGGGTCAGACTGATTTGCATATAGGCCATGTCTGAACTGGGGTGGCAGAGAGGGCTAAAGAACGGTGATGGATTAAACCCAGATCTTTTGACTGGGTGTGAGTGTTTGATTGATTCAGATGCTCCGTCCATCACCACCCCCTTTTGTACCGCCATCTTGAATAACAGCATCAACTTTTCAATGATTTCAATCTGACAATGTATGTTTAATAGATTGAATGTGTCTCATAGAATCAGGTTTATACACCCACCCGCCAGCTCCGATCCGCCAGCCTCGCTCTCGCCGCCGTCCTACGAATTCGCAAAGACACCGCCGGAGGAAGATCCTCCTCCTACCTGGCGGCCAAGACATGGAACTCCCTCCCCACCCCCTTACGTCTGACCCAGGACCATCTCTCCTTCAGGAAACAACTCAAGACCTGGCTGTTCAAGCAGTAGCGACTCCCCTCCCCCCAGCGCCTTGAGACCCTAACGGGTGAGTAGCGCGCTCTACACATTACTTGATAGATTGATTGATTGAGTCATGATCAAACAAATTGTCACATCATCGATTTGATGTTTACCGAATATAATATGTCATACATGCTGGCGAGAATGCTATTACAAGATCACATATAGGCCTAGTTATAGGGCACAATTCACAAAGGGAATTACGACTTGTAAAGCTATGAGTGAGGAGTTTCCGCACTCGGGGTGGTATTCCCACACTAAGCACTGCAGTGCGTAGATTCTGGTCCCAGTGCAGATTTCCTCCTCGAATTTGAAAACTCTACACTCGTAACTTTAGGACTTTGAAGTCACTTTGTTAATCAGGCCCATATAATGCCCAAGATCTATATTATCAGCTCTTTAAAATGTTCGTGTGATTCATTTTGCACTGTCATCTGGTGAATGGAGGAACTGAACTGACTATGACATAAAAATGCATTCCCTGTTTTTTAAAATTGCTTTTCGGAAGATATGAGTTATAACTCTGTATCACAAAATTGCAAGCATACAGAGCAACTAGGACTTAGGGCCCCTATGTTGAGTCTGGAGGGTGAGTTCGGGCACCAGCTTTACCCAATAGAGATTTCTTAAATGCAACAAAGAGTAATGGTTTTGCATGTTTGTTTTCTTTTCACTTGATCGCTCATTGCAATCTGAGAAGCAAAGAGTGACTTGGCAGGTCCTGGTAAATGCCTCAACACTTCACTATTAAGGGTTCTAATACAGGCAGGAATGTGTCCACTACTTCTTTCAGGGTGAATTAATCCCTGATTTCTTCTACCTTATATGCACAGGAGACAAAATAAAATTGTGATCTAGAAGGAGGAAGCTGTAATCGTTTTTCTTGTTCACCCAGTATCCTCTATGCGCTTTCCTCAATCCACCCATCGGACATAGATCTTCAAATTTTTACACCTCAGAAAGCTTCCCTCAGTTTATGACTGTAGTGCACACTAGCACAATGTTGAGTGTCAATGTGAGGAGGATCCCTATAAAGAAGTATGCCACTGCTTGGGTGGTTGAGATTGATTTTTTGTCCTTAGTAGATTCACTTTTACAGTTAGTGAATAACACAGTTGTTCCTCTCACAAAACCTGGAGTATCTGTAGTTGTATTGTTTTGATTTGAAAAAAATACTCCATGGTCTCCCTACCAGTTCCCTTATGTTAATATATGAATAGATGTAGCACTCATAGTCACAAGGGATACTAATGATCAAAGTGATAACGAGGAACAGAACATGTGCAATGGCTTCTCATCTTGCATTGCTATTATTACTCGTACTTCTGGCAACCCAACCAGCAGGTCACATTCAGTACATAGTTCGAGCATGTGTAGTGGAGAAAGGACAGAAAATATCATTGCTGTTCATGTGAATCTCAAAAAGTCAGGACCTACCATGGAATTGGCACTAGTTGTTAAAATACTTGTTGATTAGGTGACAATACAAACATCATTTATTAATGATGTTGAGAGAAGCTGGCTGATCAAAACTCCAAATTCAACTGCTATTGATAATGAATGTTGAAACAATATAGAGAACAACTAAAAAGATCTTCTTGGGGGTAAGGGCACACTAGTGGAAAACGTAGAGAAGGGCTTGCCAGAACGACTGACAAAATCACTTGTGCTTATGCATGTGGATGTCTAGAAGAAAAGGTAGCATAAAGTTCACACATGGCAGGATGAAGGACCTGCAAAGTGGGAGAGGAGCTACTCACAGAAATACTTTTGAGTGACCACAGAGGAGGGGTTGCTCATTTACATGGCTACACTTCTGAAGTGGGCACACAGGCTATGCACACGGAGGGAAGGGTTTCGCAACCTTAGATTCAGGCAGAGAGTGTACTATGGAAGTGTTTTCACTAGGGCACAAAGGAAGTACTGCAAATGTGGGTAGGGTACCCCCTGGGAAATCTTGCCCTATTGGTTATGGAGGGGCCAGGACTAACCCACATGCACTGGCTGATGCCATAAAAAGAATGTGGTACCAACAGTACTCTCCCCAGAACAGTTTCTAAACCTTTGAAATAATATAATAGGATTGTATCTGTTGTCTGTGGCACGTGAAAGCTCCTAGAAGACTGGACCTACTATCCCTATCATACCCAGGACATAGAAGTGGACTGAAAGCATCATAAGGCTGAACTGCTGTTCAAGGACCAGGGACATGATGTTTTCACCCCATATGAATGAAAGGCTCTCTTCATGGCCTAGTCATCTGGCTCAGTAGCTTCCTATATCGGGAGACTGAAACCCAGACCAAAAGTCAGGTTATATACAACCTGCTGACCAGTATTTCGCTGTTACTAGCGGCACAACAATTATTTAGTTGAATCACTCACCAATGAGTAGTACAAGTGCTGTGTATCAAGTCACACACGTCCATACCCCATTACTTGGTTAAACTTCAATATGCATAACCACATCCAATGAAATTAAATCATACTGGATTACTGCCGTGTTTGATCGCATGTGTGAACCAATCATCAAAAGAGGGCAACCCATCAGCTCTATTAAAATCATACGGTGGTAAATATGTGAGTCTATCATAATTCATGCTAATAAAGTTTCGATCAATCTCTACCAAAGACACTTATCCAGAGTCACACCTTATATCCAATCACTATAATATCCTGTGTCAAGCCACTTATTACTTATTAGTCAACTATGGGCTAATAAGATGTGTTCTCAAGAGAATGTACATGCGAATTATCAGCACCATTTATGAACCAAAAATCTGTGGGACACACACCTCTGAGCAAATGTTTTCAATCACTTGCAAGGCAATTCTTCAAGGATACCCACAAAAGGCACAATAACATTTCGTTAGACCTATAATTAATAAGTACACTCACAAAAGGGTATCATCTGATAAACTATTTCTATCGTAGTGCATAGGTGCCCGCGTAGTGTCATGCAAACTATGCAAATGGCTGCAAGTCCCAATCATCCTACAATACTTCATGCCTAGTAGCCTTGTCTCACAGTGAGGTGATACTTAGTGCTACCTTGCCCATTCTGTAAAAAACAGTTCTCAAATGTACTCGGCTTAAAACATGTGGGAGGATCATTTTTAATGGCGTGCAGAGTGCATTCTGATCAATATGCTATAGGGATCTCAAATCCATGCAAACATATATACGTAGCTTATAAAATGCAGAGCATTACTCCGATGTGGCTTGCTGAGTGCATCCCTGATCAGCATCCTGTGGTTATGAAAAAGAATTTTAGAGCGTTATGTAAATACAGTGTGCTCAGTGCATCGTTGATCAATATGCTAGGGTTAGCTGAAAATCATGGCAAGCACATTTTCACTGCTTATAAAATGTGGGAGTGTTATACAGGTTCAGCCTACTGTATGGATCCCTGCTCAACCGGCTATAGTCACCTAAAATCCTGCCTAGCACACATCACCCCATAATAGCCATTAGTTGTTTGAAAAACCATGGAGAAGTGTGGCTCACTGGTTAGAGGAGGCAGACCTGGAAGCAGAGGTCAGCCCGGGACCAGGGTTCAATTCCCGGCTCGGCGTGTTCTTGAGTCCTAAAATGTCCATGGACTCGACAATTCTCGCTCCGGTGCCTACTCGATTCACGGGTTCACACTCTGCGACTCTGGGCAATAGCTTGCTTAATCTCCACAACGGCCCCTCGCGGCGGGATGCCTGGCTTTCACCTTGCGGATACCCTGCTGGGGTTATCTCACAGGGGAATACCAGGACGGGTTCCCTAAGCAAGCGCTTAGAGACCGGTTGGTGATTTGCGCTATATAAATTCCTGTACATTTACATATTCCTGTACATTATGGTACATATGGGCACATCCTAGTCCATCTCACTGTAAAAGAGTGAAATTATTGGTGGCTATCCATCAACCCATATATTTACATAGGCGCGGCCTATGTTTGTTATATAAATCAAAATAAAACGGCTGCAATGGCTCATGTCCATCCATCTCGTGCAGAGGAGGATGGCTCAAGAGACTAGACCGCTAACGGTGGCCACCATCTTGGGAAGGAATATCCAATTGATTATTCTAACATGGAACCACAATGATTGCATTTGGCCAAATAAGCACTACCAAAATGTTTCAGGTGCTTTGTTCTATATTCAAACTCAAGCAACCATACCCACAGTGAGTAAAAACTTCTGTTCAATATGAGGAAGTTGTTGCTGAACAACAAGTCCAACCACTGTATTATGTATACATATGTACATATTACCTTGTAAACCTGGAGTGTCAATAACTCAGTGACAGATACAGCAATTGCACAAGGGTAGAACATATAGGCCACATGTTCCAAGCTGCTCAGGTCCCGAAACATATCAAGTTATGAACAGAGTACCAACAGTCATTGAGGCAGGACCAAGAGGCACCTGAGGTCATGTGTGTCGTTCTGTGCAATTGTATTACTTTTCAGCATATCCATCCATTTACATTCTCTATGATCGAGAACACCATTGATATTGCCTCCACGGTTGTCCAAGGTTACCACCTCCACCACTTGCCAGTACACATCTTTCTCAGTATGTTGTAGTTCTTGGTAGTGATGCACCTATGTAGCCTCTTCAACCTTTCAGTGGATCCTGCTTCTGGGTTGAGCGGTGCGCTGCTTAACCATTTGCAATGTTTGGCAGGGGCAGGTTACAGTCATCTGACAATTCTAGGCAGGTAGGAGGGGAGTGGCAGCTCAACAGAACACTCCTAGAGTAAATAGGAGGGGCAGGTACATGGAACATGGTAGGCAAAAAGGATGGATCAGGGGCATTCACACAGACATCGGAGGGCAGGGGGAAGGAGAGTAGGGGCTGCAAGCTAAGCACTGAGGCTAAACAGGAGGTCAATGAGGGGGCATAGAATTGGGCAATGGAGCGCATGAGGAGTGGACTGGGACATCATACTAAAGGGAGGGCACTGGCAGCACAGACCATGTATGGCAAAAGGGAGGAGGGCACATAGAATCAGACAACAGAAGATAGTGAGGAAGGGGATGGGGCAGCAGTCTAACGGTTCAGAGAAGGCAGGGGCAGGAAGGCCAGTGGCAGAACAAGGGCCACACAGGGCTGAAAAGAGGGAGCAGGGGCATGGACTTGGACATTGGATGGCAAGGAGGAGGAGAGGCAGGCGCAGCAAGCTTGGGTGGGGGCAGGACATACCATTACACTTTGGACACGAGACACGGAGGACGCTTCCCGCTACTCTTCCAATCACTGATTTTTGACACATACCTGTGTGCTCGCATTGTCATCCCTTTCTCACGTGGATTTGACGTGAGCTAGGGGATACAGCTTGCTACTCTGACCAAAATGTATTACCTTTGAACACACACTTGTGTGCACTCCCGAAACCACTTTTTTCAGATCAACTTATAGACTGGGCACGTTCCCACACACAGTGCGGTACTGGCCTGCCGGGTTGGAATTATCACCGGCATCTCGATACACCTCCTTGCTTCCATCCTCACAGCCCTGAAGAAATCATGGGAGTATCCTCCTAGACAAAACACGTTAGCTGGTTGTTCTGTGCTGATTGTTTTTTAATGCACATGAAATTAAAAGAAACAAGAAACAGCTCCTCTACGAACTTTATTGAAATTGACCTCTCTCATGGACTTACGCTTTAGTGAATTAAAAAAATATATATTTGAGTGCCCAGGACTTGGCAGGGGGCAGGACAATGCCAGGCCAGGCCCTGCTTCCAACCCTCCACCATCCATTGTGATAGGCATCTTAGTTAACGTTAAAGAAAACCTAGAAATTCACTGAAAAAAACAAAGATTACAGCGATGATATAGTTAGACTCAGATTTCGCTCGAACAAAACAAGCGAACCTCAGCAGTTATAATTACATGAGCTAACTATAACTTACGCCCCTGAAATGCACTGCTTATGACCTCGTACATTACATCATTCATGATATGGTCAGTGACATCACTCATGATATCTCAAATAAGCAGTGAATGGAATGGAACTATAATCGCTAGAACTTTATTTAGGGATAGTGTGTGTATAATAACAACCTTTTTTTCCTTTTCTTACGTGTAAGAACCATTATAATACGCAAAGTGACCAGATCAATATGGCCGATAGCCTTTTACTTTAAAATAATGTGAAGTCCATTGTTTATGTTGATGTTTGCAATCATAAGTATGTTTATTATGAACAAGGTATGTTGTTGACGAGTAATCAGTAATCAGTGATGTAATTTGAGATATCATCAGTGATGTCCTCAGTGATGTCACTGACCATGTCATGAGTGATGTAATATGTGACATAATCAGCATTGTATTGTGGGTGTGTGTGTTATAGTTAGCTCAGTTCAGTTCTGGTTCCTTTCTGACACTTCAGTAGATTTTTTACTCGAACAGCAGCTTTCTCAACGTGAACGGACAGTTTCTCAACGCAAGCGGCCGCGAGCATTCACGGCCACTCGCAATGAACCCTCAGTATTAAAGGGGACTTCATCCCCCAACCAGTAGTGAATCAGGAGGAGCATTTGAAGAGTGGTGGAGAAAGGGAACAGGGCCTCCGGCGACATGACAGTCTTTTTTAAATGTTATTTTTAATTGATTTGGGTGAGGGGGCTACCTGGCCCACTTTCCCTGGGCCAATTTTGACCCTGGGGACCCCATCACCCATGACCAGGCTTATTTTGAATAAGGGAGGAGAGGCCCTCTGCATTGATCTCAGCCACAGGAACCCCCATACCAGGTGCCCAACCTTTTAAAAAATAAAATGTTTTAATAACCTAAAGGGAGGGGGGATGAGATGCCCCCTCCTGGGGGGTAATTGCAGCCCTAGGTATTCCATCCCCTGGCCTTTTAATTTTTTTAAATAAATAAATAATCAGAGAGGGGCAGCACGACCCCCCCGCCCGGCCTGAGTTAGGCCCTGGGGACCCTATCGAGCAGAGTGGAGTTTACTGCCTAGATTTACTGATGACATCACATGACTGGACCCTCAGCATCAAAGGGACCAATGGGGCCAGTAGTGCGCCAGAATGTGCATTTGCAGAGCTGTGAAGAAAGGGGGGGGGGCCTCAGATAAGCTCTCAGCAATACCGCTGTGTGGGACTAACTGGAGGTAACAGTAGTAGTTCTTAGCTCCCTAGAACCCTCAGTATTAAAGCGAAGTTCATCAACCAACCAGTAGTGAACCAGGAGAAGCATTTGCAGAGTGGTGGAGAAAGAGAACAGGGCCTCTGGCGACATGCCAGTCTTTTTTTAAATGTTATTTCAATTTATTCGGATGAGGGGGCTGTGTGCCCCCTTTCCCTGGGCCAAATTTGGCCCTGGGGACCCCATCGCCATGGCCAGGCCTATTTTGAATAAGGGAGGAGAGGCCCCCTGCACCGATTTCAGCAACAAGGGCCCCCATCCTCTTGTGCCCAGCCTTTAAAAAAACACAGGGTGGCTGTTCCCAAGGTCATCCATGGCTCCAGGAAGGGCGGCAGCGTAGTCCCCCTCCTTTGTTAGAATTTTCTCCAAGGAGGTGGTGGTCCCTGGTGCTATGGGAAAGGGGCTGCGCGAGCCTCCCACATTCAATGTCTCTTAAGCCCCCGGGAGGTGGTGCTCTCCAGGGCTGCCAAGGTGTCCATGTTGCCCCCGCATTATTGGCAAATTTAGCTTCAGGAGGTAATGGCCCCTGGGGTTGAGGGAGAGTCGTGCAGCTGGTCCACATTATTTTCAAATTAATCCCTGGGGAGGTGGTGGTCCACGCGACTGTGGGGGGGTCTGTGCAGCCCTCTTCATTACTCAAAGCTAAAGCCCTGGGGAGTTGGTGATCCCCAGGGTGTGGGGGATGTTGCTCGGGCTACCCCTGCATATTTAAATGTTATTGCCCTGTGGAGTGGTGGTCTTCTGGCCTTTCCAAAGTCTAGATGTGGGCCCCCATGAGCTCCCCTCCTTTATACTAATAACCCTGCCTGCCCCCAGGATTTGAACCACACGGGGTCTTAATGAAAAAAGATGCTTGGGAGACTTTGCATCAATTTTTTTTCCAATTTTCCTACGGATTGGCAGGTCTACCCGCAAATTTCTGGCAAATTTGAATTTAAAATACTGCTTTTAACCACTGGTGAGGTCGCTGTAGGACCTCCCACCATACCTGGGAGTTCCTACCCTACACCCTTTTCTTAATATGTTACATTTTTATTCAGGAAAAACAACAGTGCCTGCCATGCACTGCTGATTGCAACCAGCCAAAATAAGAAAGAGTATTGAAAAATACATCATTCCATCAAGGTAAAATCTCTCTAAAATACTCAATAGTAATTCATCCTTGGATGCTGGCAGACTTTACAGTAGAATCCGGAGAGAAGATAGTTAAATGGTCGGAAAATGGTTGCTGTGCAAGAGAACACTTTTAAATGAGATGTCATCCAGACAAAGGACACAGTTTCTTGAAAGCAATCTTATCTACCCGACTAAAAGAAGAATCAAAATATGCTCCAGGGGCCTTAATTATGAAGGCCTTGCGTCAGTTTTGCGCCGCCGGTGCGTCACTTTTTGTGACGCACCAGAGGTGTAAAAAATGCGCCTCGTTGTGCCATATTTAAAAAGTGACGCATCTAGGTAGATGCGTCACTTTTTAAACCACTGCGCCACATTATACCTGCGTCAGGTATAATGTATGCAGAGGGGGCGTTCCTCCGCAAAAAGCCTCGTAATAGTGACGCAGTGAAATCTATGAGATTTCACGGCGTCACTTTTAGGACGCTGTTGCGTCAAAATCTTGCGCCTGCCGAACAGCAGGTGTAAGACTGATGCAAGCCCTTTCACATGGGGCTTTCCCCATGTGAAAGGACGCATTGCTGGAGTTGCGTCACTTTTGTGACACACTCCAGCAATGTGTCACTTTTAAGCTTACAGATACGTCAGAAATACTGACGTATCTGTAACTCCTTGCGACATTATGCGTCATACATTAAATATGACGCATCAGGAATGTCGTAAGGAGTGCACAGTGAAAAGTGACGCATCGCTGTTTTCACGCAGCGATGCGTCACTTTTCATAAATGAGGCCCCATATATTTTAAATCAAAGATAATATTGAACTGTTCGAGATCGTTCTATTCCTATGTTAGTATTTCTTTCATTATTTCTTTTTTGCATTCACCTGATTTGATGGAATGTGAATATTCCTGGTTATTTACCATGAAATCAAATGATCACTGAGCCCCAAGCAGTACTATCCTTTAGTTCTAGGGCCAGATTGCAAAACATTTATGACTGGTGCCATTTCACGTCTTTGCTGATAAGTTAAGGCAGTGTTTACTCCAAACACCTTTTACCAATATTTTATAAAAGCAGCATTCTGGAAATTATAAATTGTGACAAGAAAATGTGTGCACATTGTCTGTGCAGCATCTTGTTCTAATGATTATAACGTATTTTGTGTTTTGGTGTGTTTTTGTAGTGTTGTATTGCTATGGTCGTATTGTGTTTTGTTTGAACTGTTTTTGTTCATTTGTTGTCTTGTTACTTTCTACTATGTAATTGTGTTATATTGAGTTGATTACAAATCAAATCAAATCAAAGTTGATTACATATGTTAGCAAATCGTGCTCTAGTCCAATAAAAAGACAATCCCTGCCCTGAAAGTTAATATGAAAGGCAGAGAGAGATTGTGGGGCAGATCTCCGAATATTTTTGAGTGGAGCTTTTAAAGTGGTGCTTCCTATAAGCACCTATTTACCTATGTATTATTTAAAAAAAAACGATTCTGAGTGGTGGTAATGTATGACTGGAATGTTTGTGCACATTTTCTCTGTCGCATTTTATTGTGTTGGTGATGTTCTGTTGTTTTATGTACTGGTGTTTTTTCTGTGCTGCATTACTGCAATGTTGTTTTATTTTGTTGTTCTACGTTATTCGTGTTGTATTCTGTTTGGATTGCTTTGTTATGATTTTCATGTTATGTTTTAATTGTGGTGTTATGTTGCTTTGTGTATGTTGTGTTCAGTTGCTAGGTTTTGATATGTTAATAAGTGTTGCTATATTTTCAGCCAGAAGCAAACATCAATTGAAAGTTCCAGTGACAGGCAATCATTTACCAATTTTAACATGCTAAAATAGTGCTGTTCAAACACTTCAACTTCTTAAGACACCAGTTAGAACAAAACCATGACTGCTGCCTGTGCTCCATTTATGTGATAGGGTAATTGTTGTAACTTAGTATTGGCAGTGCTCACTTTATGTAATGCGGCCCATAACGTTAACCTGTGAAAGTACCCTGTGTGAAGAAACAAGCCTAGTGGGTAATTTACCAATTTTTTTAAAAAAGAATATAGGTGAACTATCACTTTGTACAGAATTCATGTATAGTTCGATAAACAGCAACATAATAAAACAATTATTATGAATGTAGTTGCAAAAGTATTATTCTACATAATTCATACAAAACTAATGCCCATTAGAAAAGTAAACATGGGTTATCTTTCCAAGGGTGTTAGAAGGTTTTAGATTTGCGCAATGTTGAACCCATGACAGCGTCAAGGATTTTGAGATTTAGCCAGATGTCAATTAATGTTAAAGCGAAGCTTTAATCTATACTTTCTTTCCTTCTCTTTATCTCATCTGATCCTACTGCGCAGCGGATTTCTTGCCCTCTAATACTTTCCCTTTTGGGCTCTAATATCTGAGGATTTTAAAGATTTACAGACAGACTGCAAAATGGCACACCAGCTTGTTAGGCATTTTGTGTTACAACAACTGGGAACATTATGCACGAATGTTTTCTTAACAACTTCCACACTTCTATTTAAATCACTGTTTCCAAAGTAATGAAGTTCCAGATTTTATATTACGTTTCTAGTCTTAAATCGCCCCAATATTGAAAACAATTTAAAATGGTGACTCCAACAACTAGTAGCTAGGATTTTAAAATGAGTAGAAACATCAATTAGTTGTCCGATGCATAAGACATAGTATTCTGTCTCACCCTGTACAACTGAAATATATGTAGAATTTATTTATATTAAAATGTATGTTTGATTGCCCCAACACTGCTTCTTTTGCACAAGTTTTTATATCGCTTCTGAAGGCGTGTGTCATTGTGAAGCTTTCGTTTGATGCAATAACGTCTAAATACGCCATGTGCATTGCTCACTTTTACCTTCATCATTTAAAGTTCATGCCTAGGTTGCCTTCTGTAAAACTATCTACGTCGCTACATTGCCTGATGTGCCCTTGTCTGCACTCAACAAAATTTGCAAAGAAGTATCTTAATAAATATGTATTGAGAAAGTCAACCATTTCGATTTCTCCCTGGCAAACAGTTCTTTCTGTTTTGTTATGAATATCTCTGAAAGGGGACGTGGTAGGGCAGTAAGGCACTAGTTTTGAAAGCCAACCACAGCTTTCGGGATGGTATTTTACCAAAATATCCTATGTTAATTACAGGGCTGCACAAATATAAACCCAAACATATCAACTACCACAATATTGCAGGTAAGTATACGAATGGAAGTGTGGAAAAAGGTAGGGCTAGGACCTTTCTCAAGATTTGCCCGGCGCTAACATTATATACGCTCATTGTATAATCTTCGCTCTCCCTTCGTTCTACTAATGTCTTTGCTATTTTGTCGATCCCATCCCGCTCATCTTTGCTCAACCTACTTAGTCTGGCCGGTGATTGTTTGCTAGCCTCGGGATCGTCTGACGAAGTTGTTAATGTGGCTGGTGCGGAGGCCGTGAGGGCCGGTGCACTAGCGCTAGGATCACTTTCACTCATACTTGGGGCTTGCAGGCTTTGTTGGCTGGGAGCATACGGAGGGGGCATGTAGATGATTGGGGGACCTAGTAGTAACTCATCGTTCGCCCGCTGTTTGGAGGGTAATTCAGGGTAGAGCGCAGAGGGGGTCCTAACAGGACATTGGCCTGTCGACCCTGATTCTTGGGTTTGTGTAGCTTCCTTTCTTTCTTTTATTTCCTCTTCTAGTTGCTTTGCGGCCAGGTGGGCTGCCTTTCGTAATTCTTTCCCTATTTTTGCTTCTTCTCTTTTCTTTCGTTGTTCCATTTCTTTGCGCCACATGCCGATACTGTCGAGCATAGTGGGCGTGGTCTTATTCTTCTGGAGCGCTATTTCTAATGTTTTTATTTTATTTTCATTAAAGGAACCTATCAGTGGCCACTGACTTTCAGGGTTCTTTTTCGTATATCTATGCCATAGTTTAGTGTAAGCTATAGCGACTAGTCCATACTTGGTGAACATGTCCTTATTAGGGGTGCCCTCCAGTGGAGCTGGATGGTTCATCTCTAATAAGCGGTCCGGGCTAAACAGGCTACCAACCAGTGGGGAGAAGATAGGCATGACGGATTACAACGGGGACAAAAGTCTGCACTACCTATCTTATCACGGCGGGCAAAGACTAGACAGAATATTTCTATTCTCCGTTGTTTGCCGGCGGTGAATACCTCAAATGAACCAATACCGAATAATCGGTCAATCAAAACAATTCAGTGGGGAGAATAAGTGGGCACGAAAAGTTATCGTTACCTACTCTTTCTCTCCCTGCAAAGAGAGACCTTGTTCTTCCCTGTTTGCAGAAAAAGAATCTCCAGACAATAATCCACGAACGACAGTTCGGGAAACAGTGGGGGAGGAAGATAGGCACGACGGATTACAACGGGGACAAAAGTCTGCGTTACCTATCCTTCACGGTTTGCAAAGAGAGAGCCTGTTGTTTTCTCCGTTTGCAGACAGCGAATCTCCAGAGGTTTCAACAAAGCGTAATACTAGTATTATCCAAACAAAAACAATCTTTTCTCAATTCGTCGTGTTTACACGACCTTACCCGGACTGCATGGACGGTTTCCTGTCCTCTGGATCCAGCGCCCGATCGTCCGCTCTCCTTCGTGATGTTCGTGGCACTCCTGATGGTTCCCAGTCAGGACCGTAGATCACTCGAGAGAGGTCTGTTCAGAACTAGTGAAGGTCGGATGATCGGCTGTCAGACGAGGGTCTATCGGACACGAGCTCTTCCCGATCGTTGCAGTCGTTCACTCTGTCGTCGGGACCTCTCCCACTGGATCCACGTGTCGCTGATGGGCCCCACGTGGGGCGCCAATTGTGGAAAAAGGTAGGGCTAGGACCTTTCTCAAGATTTGCCCGGCGCTAACCGCCCTTGTACCATTCAAGTTTACCAAGCAATGAGGCAGGCGCCGGAGACCAGAAGGCAGGAAACAGAAGTTTATTCCGACGGAGCAGAACACATCAGATCAGACAACAAGGTATCGTCTCGAGGTGCTCTAACAGCCTCTCGGAGGCCTGGCCTCTTATACACTGGTTTATGGCATGTGACCTTTCTTTATTACAATCAGAACATTGTGGCATAAAGGAAAAGACATCCCCGTAATCCTCGTGTCAATCCCACCCCCAGATACCTCCACAATAGAGGTCCTCAACCCGCTGATAAGAGGAGGGGGTCATCATGCAGCTGAGTGTTCCATCGAGTCTTAGGATGTGTGCGCCTGATCATGTCACAGGGGGTGGGGAGGCCTGGATCAATAGAGGGTCCTTTGAAGGAGAGCGACCTCATACAATAAGGGGCAGTAAATGATATCTGCCGGCTTAGGCGATGGCCTCGGACCTGTGTGGACAGCTGGACACGGGGGAAGGGGTCATCAAAGGAGTGGTATTCATGCCGCGTGGACAATCGAGCGCGGTGGGAAGGTTTATCAACAGAGGGTCATTCATGGGAGGAGAGGAGGTGTTGGTCAGGCGCTGGCGTGACTCCCAAGGACAGGGTCATGCAGAAGGGTCATGCTCATGAGGGGGGAGGGAGGGGGAGCCAGGGTGCGCGGAGGATGCTTGCTGGGTCAGAGGGGCGCGCTGGCGATCGATCGTGGACAGGGAGACCATGATATCTAAAATGGCTGCCGTGCACGTAGTACATAGGTGACAAGCTGGCGCAGATGATGTTCAGATCGCAAACTAAAATTCCACAGTAGTACATATTTACTTTTCCTTTGGTGCATACATTTACCATGATTTTATTTGTGTGTATATATATACATATATATATATATATATATATATATATATATATATATATATATATAAGTTATTTTTCAATGTACAAAGATGAGCAATAGAGCAATAATGAGGAATAGATAAGCACTTAACTATACAAACTGCACTTCAA
The DNA here is from genome assembly GCF_964263255.1 of Lissotriton vulgaris. NCBI lineage: Eukaryota > Metazoa > Chordata > Amphibia > Caudata > Salamandridae > Lissotriton > Lissotriton vulgaris. Next base: position 320,127,471 of record NC_141699.1, on the reverse strand, counting down.
GATATTGTGGCAGTTGGCCTTTTGACTCCAACAAAAATGTTCTGAAATACAAATCTCAGTAGCCCTCTCTCACTTCTATTTCTGACTAGGTACATTTTTTAATACGTCTTCTTATGTTGCACATTCTATGCAGTCTGCTCCTTAAGTTGAATAAAAGACTGCCAATAAAAGCAAGGTAGTTGCAAAAATGCAACTCGCAGCACAAAATAGATAAAAATATTGCAGTGTCAAAATACCCGGATCCCTCACACCACTAATATATTATTACCTACAACTGCTGCATTATTTGGTAGAACATATGATTTTTTATCAAGTCAGAAAGCATCTGTACAACAGAAAAAATTGAAAAAGAGAATAACTTACCGCCGTGGGCTTACTGTATTTCTAAACCAAATAAATAACTATATGCTTTAGAAGAACCAAAAAAGTGTGTATGTCCTGAACGACAGTGCCAAGCTATTGATAGCTGATGGCTGCATGCATGCTTCTTACAACATGGAGGAGGAGAGCCTGATGTTTTCCCTGTATAATGATGAGCTCTGTGAAACAGCTAAAACCGTTTCAACCAGAATTTGGCACATTGAGGCATATTTATGACAATGTCACGCAGTGCAGTGCAACACATTCCAGCTTTTTCTCCTGAGCGGATGCTGTTTTGACTGCCTAGCACCAATGCAGGCCCCCTTGCATCATGGTGCAAGAGTGCCTGTGCTGCAAGCAGGATTATTTTTGTGCAGGATGGGGCACCTTCCTGCACAAAAACAATAATAATAGGCATATTCCTATATCTATGTGTGCTGTAGAAGGCAGCTCACATAGAAAGAGGAAGTAACGAGGAAAAATACAAATATTTCTCCTTGTTACGCCTCTCCAGGAAAAGCATAACTTTTTGGTGCATTCCTAAGTTTACCAGTTCTGTTAAATCTGGGAATGCATCAAAAACCATGGTAGTTGCATGAAAGCACATACCTAGCACCCATGAAATGACTCCCTAGTGTACAGTAAGGCCACGCAGCGATTTGCGCTTCTTTGCATTACTCGAGATTTATGAAGCCATTTAGGGCCATGCAAGGTTGCCTTGCATGGCTTCATAAATCTCATTTTACATTTGTGTTTTGCATGTACCACGTTGCGTGGTGCAAGCGCGACACAACTTAGGTCATAAACATGGCCCTAAGTTTTTCTTTGGATGCTTGCATTGATCAAGGGCAGTGAGAGGATTGTACAACAGAGAAAACACTGCATGTTTGTACCATATTTGAAAAAGTTCACTTAGGGAGTGGCCTAAGAGACAGCATAACGCTTTTTCCATAAGTGTGCAACACTCACAGTACTGTTTACTGCACAATCATGCCCATCATCATTTGTGAGTCCTGAGTTGGATATTACTGCCTCTTTTTATGAGTCTCTCTTCCTCTCTCGTTGCTACAGGCAGCACGCTCACTGTAGAATGTTGCACCTTTTATACTGTGGGAGACTGGTTCAAGCAGAAAATGTTTGTGGGAGACATTATCTCCTATGTTCTCTTTTCTCAGGTATCATGCTAGACTTTGAATGTGAAAATAAGCCCCAGCATTCAGTTTTCATTTGAGGTACTGCAGAGTGTATTTCATGAAACGTTGTGTAATTTCGCAGAATGTTCAGGAAAGTCTGGAACATTCTACACAATAAAATGTTCAATTTTAGAATTTATACACGGACGTCTCTAATCTGGTGGATAGAACCCCTTCTCCATTTCGTGAGGCATGAGCGCTCCCTAGCTGAGAATATTTTTCACGTCCTTCGCACAACGAGTTATGATTAAGGCTCCCAGTTTTCAATTTTCAATGCTTGAATTACTCTGTGGTTGCATGGGAGTGGTAAAGCGTGTTTTGTGTGGAAGAGCATGTGCGTGGGGAGCAGTGGGGTTTCGGGTGGGCATAGATCGATTATGGATCCATTGGAATAGACAGAGTAATCCACACTGCCAGTCCTGTCCCTGCCAGTACGATCAGGGCACTTGAGTGGCAGGAGGCAGGAACTGAACCCCTACCCCTTCTTGGGCTCCTCTTTGGGGTCTTGATGACATTAACATGTGGGTTCCTAGTACCCGTTAACTCTCTCGTCCAGTGGATCGCTGGATCAGCCCCTCTTCATCGACCCAGTCTGCTGCCCAGCCATACACTGCCAATTCTGCATTTGGTCTCGTTTACTTGATCCACATAACCCCATAAAACAGAACTGGTGCTTACAAAAATGGTGCATGCAGGCGCAATCCATCCGGGTGTACAGAGAGGCCTGTGCACAATACACTGTGGGGCATATTACCAAGCAATAGCGATAATTATTGCTATTGCTTGGTTAGAGACAAAAATTTACCGCTGAGCTGCAGTGATTTTTATCGCAGATAAACCTTGGTATTACCAAAGTTTATCGCAAATGCGATAAAAATCGGCCGCAATGCATGAATATCGCTGAAAAGTCAGCGATATTCATGCATTACCGAGCTAATGCTCTTAGCCATGTTATCCACCTCCCATTGGATAACATGGCTAAGAACTGCTCAGGGCAGGTGTTAGCTTTTGGAGATATTCGCGCTTAGCACGAATATCTCCAAAAGTTGGTAATAGGAAATAGCGATGTTAGCGATTGTTTCCAGTCGCTAACATCTTGGCTCGCCCACTTTGCATGTCATTAGTGATAACTATCACTGACATGCAAAGTGGGGCCCAAGATGGTCGCTATCTCCTACTAGCTGTCGCTAACTGGTGTTAGCGACAGCTAGGTAATAGGGAGATAATTTTATCTCCGCTTTCTTGGCTTTTAAAGCTAAAAAAGCGGAGATAAACCCCCTTGATAATATGCCCCTGGGTGTTGTAACTGCTGTTGTTGTCTGGTATCCGGTTCAGTCAATACATGATTAGCACAGCTAATCTTGCAACAGTTCCATATGCACGGACCAAGACCATCTCCTTCTTTTTAGGTCAACTTGACAAACGGATGCTTTTTTTGTCAAAGCACCCATAATGCGGTTTCACTTTAATGTCAGACATGCCCCTTTCTTTAGATGCAGCTTGTCTAAAGAAAGGGGCGCTGCCTTCATAAATGTGAAAGCGCCTCATGGGCGCTATTAATTTGCAAGGCAATACGTCTTGCGTTTGCAAGAGTATAAGCTATTGCATTGCCAATAGCTCAAACTCTTGTAAATGCGAGACCTATTACATTTCAAATGCTTGTTTCTCCTGCCCTCGTCCAGGCAGACAGGGAGATGTCAACAGTGTTCTCCCCTATGACCCAGACATGGGTACAGAAAGAGGGGGTGGCACACTGCTCCCTCGGAATTTCAGTAGAACTCCTCCTGTGCTATACTTACAGTATGTAGTCCCCTGGTGCAGTTTTATTTTACGTGTAGCCCAAGGGATAGGCTCCCCAGTGTCAAAATTGCCTGAGCTTACTTTTGGGAAGGGTGCCCACACATAAAACACATACAAATTGTTAATAAGGATGTTGAACAGATCCCCAGGTCCATGGCCCTCTCTGGTTGAAATTTAAAGATTCTGTAGCAATTCTCTGCCCAGTCTCCCAGGGAGCAAGACTTTCTAGGACGTTTTCTCCAGCCTCATAGGACTGATCTGCCTAATCTTGGTGTTGTTTTCTTCCTTGTGGCCAGTTCTAACCACCAAGATGTTTCTCTTCATTCCTCCTGGCCTCTAAATTAGATGTTCATCAAGAAGCTTGATTTTCCGGGCTCCTGAGGTAGGAACTGTTCTCTGTCCTGGCTCCTGGTCCCTGCCTTCATCTGGGAGCTTCTTCAAAAGCCCCTCTGCAATCAGGCAGCTGAGTACCTTCTCTGATTTACAACCCAGGCCCCATTACGTTGGTCATCTTGCAGGGCAACTGTGTGTCAGCTATGAAGCCAGTGGCCCCCCTCCTGGTGGAGATCACCCAGGTGCAGGACCCGTTCACAAAATATCCAGAGAAAAAATCTAGGGTCACCCATGCAGATCCATCCCGCCAATATCCCCTAAAGGTGATAAGATGGTAAATACCAATGGCCACAGGGAAACCTTCCCAGTTCCTTGGTGCTAGTTGTAGCTAAATCCTATAAGGCCACTGTTACAATGAGGCTAGTGTCTTCTTCCAGCTGAGCATTCCTCAGGCATCAGCCCTCCCAGATCCAGTGATTCTCAACATTCTCTCCCTTGCATAGAAGTTTTTGAGTGAGTGTAGTGGGTGTCACAACAGCACTCCACCCCTGCCATAAACCTGCTACACAGCATTCTGGCACATTTAAGCATGGTGGCTTGAAGTGGTCTGTGGATAGACCTTCCCTGAGAGCTTCAGTCCCACACTTAACTGTCACGACTGAATCATTCCTTCCTAACAAAATTTCAAAGGAAGCCTCTTTTGTATTTGGATCCAAATGGCTGGCCTTACTACTTTGTTTCTCTTGGTTTTTAATTGCCGCAGACCAGGTGCAGTATGAATGTTAATTAACACATGCAGATTTCTGCCTCACCCCTTCCTAATTATGAGCTGAGATGTGGAAATACGCCAATTCTCCAAGTGCCTTAAATAATACAATGAGCACAAAAGTGACTCTGGATCTGTACTCGTGCTACATTTTTATAGTAGAGTTGATAACAGACTGGTTTCTCCAGGCCTTGATTCGGCGAAACTGAGCTGTGGCATAGATTTCATTCATAAAGTTAAAGCAGTAAGAAGCACAGACCTTTGAGTAATCATTACAGATGTACACTGCGAATGTCCACTCACATTATTTCAGGTCAGCATCAATCCCTGATGGCCTCCTTCTGCAACATGCTACATATGCTGAGATACCGGGCTGAACTAGAGGCTATCCCACAGTTTTTTACACTACCTACGCAGCAGCAGTCTTACCTTAAAAGGCGGTCACTGGTGTTTAGCAATCCCAGTCATATTCCACAGGACACCCACCGACCATGCCCGCAACTTTGGATTCATCCTCGACTCCTCCCTCTCCATGTCTAAACAAGTCAAGGCCGTCTCCTCCTCCTGCTACTACACCCTCCACAAGGAAACAACACTTACAAAGCAACTTTTACAATGCAACATCCATTACATCGCATGCCATTACAACGCAACCATTACAACGAATGTCACTACAACGCATACCACTACAATGCATGTCATTACAACGCAGTCATTACAACGCATACCTACACTATCCAACTCTTACCCTACTGTTGCACCCCTTGGAGTTAGAATAGTAATTTTTACCCCTACACTATCCAATACTTACCCTACCGTTGCACCCCCTGGAGTTAGAATAGTAATTTGTACCCCTACACTATCCAACGCTTACCCTACTGTTGCACCCCCTGGAGTTAGAATAGTAATTTTTACCCCTACACTATCCATTACTTACCATACATGCAATGTAATGGTATGCGTTGTAATGGTATGCGTTGTAGTGGAATGCGTTGTAAAGGTAGTTTCAAAGAATTTGTTGTAATGGCATGCGTTGTAATGGAATGCGTTGTAATGGATGTTGCGGTGTAAAAAATGCGTTGTAAAGGTATGCGTTGTAAAAGTATGCGTTGTAACGACATACACCCCCCTCCACATGCTCCACAGGATCTACAAGTGGATCCCAACCAAAACTAGAAGAACGGTGACACAGGCCCTCGTCAGCAGCAGACTGGACTATGGCAACGCACTCTACGCAGGAATCCCAGCCAATCACCTACGATGACTACAACGCATCCAAAACGCCTTCGCCCGACTGATCGTCAACGTCCCTCGCCGCAGCCACATCACCCCCCACCTGAGAGACCTACACTGGCTCCCCTTCGACAAGAGGATCACCTTTAAGCTCCTCACCCACTCACACAAGGCACTCCACAACACCGGGCAAGCCTACCTGAACAGCAGACTCAGCTTCCACAACCCCACCCGCCAGCTCCGCTCCGCCAGCCTAGGCCTCGCTGCTGTCCCACGCATCCAACGAACAACCGCCAGCGGCAGATCCTTCTCCAACCTCGCCTCTAAGACCTGGAACATCCTCCGTACCAACCTACAGCAGACCCAAGACCTACTCGCCTTCAGAAGACTCCTTAAGACCTGGCTCTTCGAGCAGTAGCGGCACCCCCTCCCCTCAGCGCCTTGAGACCCTCACAGGTAAGTAGCGCGCTTTACAAGTACTTTGATTGAGTGACAGTGAGACTCACTTACTGTAAAAGTCCAAAACCAAGAACCTAAAAAGTGAAAAATCCATGGGGATTCATTAAACTGTCAGAACCCATATTTACAGATGGACAATAAATACTTTATCAATGGTATGCACTGCTTTGCGTCACTTTGAGCTGCACAAAGTCCTGATAGAGCAATCTCAAAATGTTAAAGAAATATATACTTCATTCCCCGCACTAGAAGTCGTGATTGCAGAATGTTCTCTAGAATTAATTCTGCTCATATTTATAGGAGATGTCGTTCGGTGTTTTTCGTGACGGATGAATTAATTCCATGTGCCATTGTTCCCCATTTCTTGTCTTTGGCGTACGCTGACGTGCAAACGCATGCATATTTTTTTATGCAGTCCTGCACTCCTATTAAAAATTAAAGCTAGAGTTTAAACAATAATTGACTGGCAGACTCTGTGGCAAGTCGACCTACTTGTGTCTACTTGTCGTCCAAGTGAGAATAGAAACAGTGAGTCAGTGAGCCATCAGGCTGTCTGAACATCGTCACAAAAAAGATTATTTTACAAGAATCGTCTGATGAAAGACAAAATAACAAATGCTTCAAAAAGGGAAGAAACACACGCCATTCGCTGAGCATGCTACACGATTTCTCTTAACAGGACAGCACGGCCTTCTTTCCAAAGCAGGAGGCATGGGATAAGATAATGGTTTGCGTTCCCCTTGTGAAATGCCTGCGGAAGAACCGGAGGATTATGGGAGCATTGAGCAGAATGGTGTAATCACCCTAAATGTAAAGCGACTTTAGCTGCTCACGCGAGGAAGATCTTAGCCGAGAAAGCTACATATGGATGGAATTAAAGTCCAATCAAAGAAGCACAAATCCGCTCGGCTCTGGAGGCCACGGTTTGTCGCTTTTGTCAGGCTTTGGATCTGAGCGATGCAGCATTCCGGAACGGGAGGGGGTTAACAACATACGTATTGGGACCTAAGTACAAGAAGTGAGGAGGGTGCTAACATGCACCGAAGTGCTGATTAGAACAGCCCCTCATACTATTGAGGGTCTGCAATTTTACGTCATTAGTTTATCATATATAGAAAAAAGCTGAACATAAATTTTGCTGCTGCAAAAGAAAACCCTGAGTCAAAACGATTAGCACCAAGAAAGACGTAAATGCAATGAGGCCCACAGCAATCTGTACATATTTCTGAACAATATTGACACTGATATGATGAAATTATTCGTAGTTGCTGACCTTTAAATTCTAAAAACATATTGAAAGAGGAAACTTTTAGAAGGAAAATATTGCAAGTGACCTAAACCCACATTTACGTGCATTTCTAAATGGATAGGATGCAGGGTCCCAAAAGACGTGTACAGTCCCTCCGGTGCAGGGGGACCACCCTTCAGGAACCCCTGTTTCAGAATCAGGCCTATGAGTATCTGTGAGATTATACTGTCAGGGGGCCCTCACGCCATTCTGATGGAGAGCTCAACAGTCATAGGGTGACATCTTTTTTTCTATAACAGCAGACCTTCCTCCCTGCATTTGGATTCCCAAACAAGAAACATTTTTAAGGCAACCTTTGTCCAATAAATAGAGGGGAGCTGCTCTAAAAAAAACAAAAAAAAACAATGACATTCCTATCTGGAAAGAGACTGGAAAGGACAGACAGGATCGCTCGCGGTCACGATTCTCTTTGCTAATCAATTGCCACACCCTTTTTGAGGTGTTAGTGTCTGATCATTGGTACGTGACTACAAATGCAGTCACACACCATTGAAACATTCCTCTCCAAATCACAAATAGAAGAGGGTCGTTTTTTCATTTCCTCCTGTTTATGATTTGGCAAAGTTGTTAAGGCACTTTTATGTCTAAAATAATTTTGTGGAACATTAAGGGCTTTTGTAAATAGTAAAACAGCTATTTTGCAGTTGAAAACCCTGTGATTTGGCGAATCGCTGACTTTGAGATCACAGAATGCCTTTCGACATCAGGCCCATAGCCTACAGCCCTCTCTCTCAGCCACTGTGATTCAGCACTGGCCTGATGATGAATATCCTAATGTATAGTAACTTTTGAAGCAGTGTTGGACAGACCAATCCGTCCCTGGTGAGAGGAACCATAACCTGGCTCTTGCTGTGCACTGAATTCACAGCAGTTTGCACGACTACTTAGTCACTGCTCTTTCGACATTGACTACCATTGTGAGGCTTGGACAGTACACACACATGATTGGAACATACCTACCTGTGCAGTTTTATGGAATCACTTAACTGCCTCGGACTATTGGTGCTTGTCCTACCTGTTGCTTTTGATGCATGTAATACCTGGGACCACAGATGAGAGTACTTCCTACGGTTGTGCATGCATAGCTTCTTATGAGCTTTGTTGTACATACTACTTTGGAACATTTGGTGCATGGTATTTTTGATGAACTCTCCATGGTCTCAGTATTGCAGTATTTTAAAATTATCCACACTTGCTATTTTGTGATTAGTTAGCCTTCCCCTTTATTTCATGTATAGAAACTCATATGTTTTGCTGGCCTTTCTCCATTGAAGTAAAGCTCTACTGAGGCCTCAATGCTGCTTCTTTGCATCATCCTTCCTGCTCTTGTGGACAGTGAGTAGGCAATACACTATTCTAAATCCAATCCTAAAATATCTGTGGAAACTGCAACATTTCCTACAGTGGTCTGGGAGCCGTATTGCACTAAGTTGCCTGAAGTTTGTGAAACGGGCTCTTTGCCTCAACTCTCACACTTCATAAATGCGGGCACAGAGGTAAAGGAGCTGTGAGCTGCTAAGAGGCACAGCGACACAAAGAGGTGGTGCAGTGCCGTTCACCCCCTTAGAGCAACTCTTGAAAGAAGGCCTGGTGTTCTGATGGACCTCACCCAAGAGCCTCTCTCAGGTGGTGCACTCTCTTTACCCCCCCTTATAAAAGCAGACTACATTGCCAACTGCACAGTGAAAGGCTTATGGGCTGTTTTAGTGCTTAATTTGTAAAATAATAAGTGCTGGTGCCCAAAACTCTGCTCAGAAGCCTGGAGCTGATGCGATTAAATGTCGGCATGCCGAAAACCAAGGTTGCGCATTCTCGAATCCACCTCATGCCTCTTTAACCCACTCCAGGCACCACCTTCCCCTTTATCTCACCTTGCAGGTTCCTTCTTTATCATTTTATGGCGGATTCCCGGCCTTTCCCATCCTCCTTTCTGTGTCTTTCCCTACTTTCCTGTCAGGAAGCGTCTGATGAGAAAAAATAAGTGTTGGTCCCCAAAAATGAGCGCCAGTGTCTGCCACCCGCAATCACTGATTCAAAATAAACTCTGGGCTGCTTCAAACAGCCAGTCCATATTTCACTAATGTGCAGCCCCCAGGCCTGAGTTTACAACTGTTCTGGGAAAGCACATTAAAGGAAGTAGGACACACTATCCCAGTCTGAACCCGTTTCAACCAATTAAAGGTATACCGCTGCGATAAACAGAGAAGTTTCACCCTGTATATAATGGGGTCCCAGGAGGCCTATTTACTATCAGTCTTGGAGTATTTTGGGAAAAGCTAGAAATCCCCAAGCATTTTCAAAAAGTGTAAAACAATTGCAATATAGCATTGCCTGAAAGAGCTACCTTGAGAGGGTTGCTTAAGGCAAAAACTAGAAATGCCACTATTTTAATATTAAAAGAGTTTTACTGTTATGATCAATCATTTTTAGATCTTGTTTAGATATAACTTCAGTTAATTGTTGTGTTCAGCGTAATGTGTACTCTAGAATATATATATAGTGGGCTTTGGCCAGCCCATTTCTAATTCTTGCTTCTTATTCAACGGGTTCAATAGGACCTACAGGTCTTGGAAAGTTGACCAGGATGACCAAAACCAATAAAAAGTGTCATGTACTCTGTGGTCTACATGTTAGTGGCACTCAAATGAACCATCGTTTTTCACCTAAAATTAAAAGGTGGAGTAAACCTGTTGATATTCAAATCCAAGACATCCAAATGATATATGTTACAAAGTGACCCCTTTTTGTGTGGTGACGCCCAGTTTTTAACTGCTTGGGACTCACCTGCTGATAATCTTGAACACTAACAGTAGGACACTGCTATCCAATGCCCAGTGCATGTGCTCTGATCCCTAAAACATGGTGGAATTAGCTTAAAATCAGCTCAGTACATAAAATGTTCCTAAAATGTCAAAGTATGTGGTGCAGAAACACCCATGGCATGAAAAGTTAAATGCCAATTGTATTTGCGTGTTACCAAAAAGCGGGTTTGGCTCCCATCAGCAAGGCTGAGCCCAGTTAACAATAAACAACAAGAGTAGTGCCAATACTGATCTTCCTTTTCTATATTATTTAAACTGTTATACAAGCAACCATTCAATGTGGCCCGAGATTATCAATCCTTATTTCTTTATTTTTTAGAGTAAAGTTTTTAGTAAAGTAATTATTTTCCATATTCAGACCATCACGATATACACGGAAAGAAAATAATACAATTATACACAAAAACATGACATGAACCAAATTAACATTAAGTTATAAATCAAGGCTACTTTTCAACAACACATAACACATTTAAAACAAACAATACACATAAACCCAGACAGGTAAAATTCTATTTACAATATTTTAACCTTTTATTAAGGGTACGTTCTAAACAGTGTGTACAATCAACACAGAAAAAACTCCAAACTGTTTTTTGGGTACATTCAATTGATCAATTTGCAATCAATATAATTATTGCTAAAAACAGGGATGTGTTAGCATTTAATATCCACTGATTGGAGAGAAACTGGGCGACGCATTTCGAACCTTTTAATTAATCTCGGGTTTCTCGTCAGGAGAAATTGTAATTTGCAGCACCTATTGCCCCATCCTCTACAGAGGCAGTGAAAACATGGTTTCAGGCCTACACTGTGTGGCCTGGCAGCAGCAACTTGAATCCTCCTGCACAGACCTGTCAAAAGCAGGTATGAAAACCTGATTTTAAATATTGATTGAGTCACTATTAATGAATGAATCAATCAGGGGTTTGTGAAGAATGGCTTCACACCTGGGAGGGTCTCAAGGCATTGGGAGTCTGAAGATCCGTCTGGGCGCAGGGTTCATTCGAAGAGCAAGGTCTTGGGGTCCTTCCAGATTTGGGACTGCGATGGGGGTTGCCTGAGACAGAGGGGCTTGGTGTTCCAGGTCTTGGCGGGGAGGTAGGAGAAGTATGTTCCTCCCGTTCTGGTCCAATGGATCCGTGGGACAGTGGCCTTTGACAGTTGTGTGGAGCGGAGGGGTGTGGTGTGTTTGGTGAGTGGAATGAGAGGCTGCGCTTCAGGTATGCTGGTCTGGCGTTGTGGAGGGCCTTGTATTCATGAGTGAGGGCTTGAAGGTTATTCTTGTGTTCACTGGGAGCCAGTGGAGTTCAAGCAGGTGTTGTGTAATGTGGCTGCGGTGGGGAAAGTTTAGGGCTAGTCTGTCTGCGGCGTTTTGGATGTTCTGGAGCTTCTTGAGGAGTTTCTTGGTGACACCGGCATAGAGTGCGTTGCCATAGTTGAGTCACTACTAATTGTATGTGCTTTTTGCAAGGTAGAGTGCATAATATTTTAGAGTAGAGCATGTGTGGCATTAGAAATGGCATGTCCCTCTAGTGACTAGGCCAGAAACGGTGCTATCAGTGGTCGGATTGAAGCTGGCACATAGGAAAAGAAAAAATATAGATTATACAATTTAATCTATAAACTTTGACCGTTACCAGCTACAAACCCCACTCAAAGACTTATTTTTATTTTTAATAAAACTCTATTCTAATGGTAAAGTCAGATTAAAAAAAAATATATTGCAAACATTTTGAAAGTTGCTTGTACCCTGCCTGACGCTGTTGAAGGCCAAAAAATTGTATTAAGCAACTGCCCAGCCGTGCTTGGCCTGAATTAGGTGAGAAAGATTTGTGAAAACTGCTCCTAGATAGATACAATGGCTTGGGAGAAGGAAGGTGTTTTCTTCTCTTAGTAGGAAGACCAGCTGGAGAGTCCAGTAAGTTAATTTACTTCAAATGGGCATTCTGTGCCACAAGTACATATTAGGTGATACCTTAAAAAAACAGATTTTGTCCTTACAATCAGGTTTGTATCAAACCCAGTGGGAGGAAATCTATCCCCAGAACGGATGTTGAGTGACACAGAGGAGAAGGTGTTCATTTCCCAAGCCACGCCTTTGGGTGGGCAGACAAGCTCTGCAGAAAGGTATATGGGTTTTCCCATCTTAGATTTTGGGACTATGGTACATTGTATTTTTTTTTTTGCAGTAAGAAAACGTGGAACTATTGAAAAATTAGGTAAGCCAGGGTCTGGGAAAATGTCTCCGATTGGAAAGAAAGGAACTAGGTGTGCTTGATGGTATTCCTCATCCACTGGCTGGTGAGCCTTGTGAAGCTAGACCCTCTCTCAGCCTGCCTCAGAACACTTTATGTATCTGTGGAAGATCAGAAGAGGACTTGACCCACTGTCTGTGACCTCAGAGGAGTGCTGAAAGACTGGAGCTGCTTCCTCTTGTACCCAAGATAAACAAAGTGGACTCCAAAGGTCAGTTGGATGACCTCCTATGTGGCTACAAGGACAAAACAAGTTTCTCAAAGTACTCAGCTCAGAATGGGACTTTTTCAGAGCTGCTTGGAGCCTTGACAGGGACAAAACTGAAATTCAATGCAATTCCTTGGAAGTGCCAGTCAGATACTTTTTTCCGCAGTTTCCCCTGTAACTCTGGAGCTCTAAAGGAAAAGTTTCCATACTTTCTTCTGGTTCCTCAACAACAATAGTAGTACACTCTTAAGTCCCCCAGACCTCATGGGAGGGCACTGAGAGAATCACAGGGTGTCAAGCAGAGGCCCACAGCAAAGTCAGGTCCAGTTGCCACTGGACCCAGGACTGCTCTAATAACAGTGACAATAATGTCCTTATGCCATGCTCTGAGGCATCTGTTTGCACAATACATTCCTTGGAAAAGTCAGGGGCCTTGAGTACAGGAGCTGTACCCATGATCTGTTTGATGGAGTCAAAGGCTTTCTGACAGTTCTCTGTCCTGATCACTTTTCTTGGCTGATTCTTTGAACTCAGATCAGTCAAGTGGGGAACAATGGTGCCATATCCCTTTAGAAAACTCATATATTAGCCTATGAGGCCCAGAAAAGCCCTCACTTCAGTCTGCATTTTGGAGGGCTCCCAGGCCTTAATGTCTTCTATCTTGGCCTGGATGGGGTGCACCTTACCCTAGCCCACCAGGTTTCACAGGTACATCACAGCAGACCCATGCTCTACCTTGCACATACTGGCCTTGATACTCAGGCTTGCCTGTTGCAGAGCTTGAAGCACTTTCCTGAGAAGAAACAGGTGGTCCTCCCACCTGCTACTGAAGACAGCAATGTCATCCAAGTAGGCAGCACTGAAGGCCTCCATTTCAGCCGAAACCTGATTCTCCAGCCTTTTTCAGACCAAATGTCATTTTCTTGAATTAGGAGTGGCCCTCTCGTGTGGAAAATGTAGACCTCGTTTTAGCCCCTCGGTTATTGCAATCTGCCAGTGTCCTGAAGTCAAGTAAAAAGTACTCAGGAGCTTGGAAGCCCTCAACTAATCAACACGCTCATCATCTAGGGGTCCGCGGTGAGCAACAGTCCTTGTGACTGAATTGAGCCCCTTGTGGTACATGCAGAGCTGGAGTTTTGGAGTGGTGCCCAGTGGGGCAACCTTTGGAGCAAACACCACTGCTCTGTACCTGGGACTACTGGTGTGGTCAGTTACTCCCAACCCCTCTTCCTTGATGCTAACCCTCAACTTGTCTGGTAGTCTTTAGATTTAGTTTTTGACAGGAAGACTGTCACCAGTGTATATATTGTGGATACACAAGTTTATAAGCCCAGGGGTGAATAAGAACAGCAAGGGGAACAGTCCCAATAGCTGGTGACAGTCCCTCTGCTGCACTGGGTCAGAGAAAGAAAAAGGTTGACATTTTTCACTGACCCATCTTTCTCCTTGAATGACAGGAAATCAAGGAGAAGTTTACTCTCCTCTTCTACTCCATTATTTGTTACCAACAATATGGAGATCTCAGACCTCTCATATTATGGCTTCAAGCAATTGAGGTGAAGGACCATAGGGAGTTTCTAGCGGTCTTGAGATCCAGCATGCTGGTGACCTCACCCCTCACTCTCCTCATAGGGGCCATGTCCAACGATCCTGAAGAGCCCTTGGCTCAACTGCCTTCAACACCAACACCTTCGGCCAGCTGAAACTTGATCAGAGTTGCTTCATGACCTCCTGGCTAGCTTCTCCTTTCTCTGAAACCGTTTTCAAGAACTTCAGCATTTAGTTGCAGAGGGCTGGTATGTAGCTAACCATGTACTGGGGGGGGGGGGTTCCTTGGGAGCTTGTTCTCATTCCTCCTTCACCAAACTGAGAGATGCCCTTACAGGGTGGCTATGAAGGAGTTCAAAAGACCTGAGCCCTACTCTTTCCTTTAGTACCTTCCTGCATGCAAAGAGTAAACAGGGTAAGAGGACGTCCCTCTTTCACCTCATGGGCTCCAGAAGGCCCATAATTATGCCATAGTTATTCCCTTGGGAGTCTTGCTGATCCTTTCAACAAGCCCATGAGTCTGTGGGTGGGAACGTATGGAGTACTTGAAGGTTGCCCCTCATTGCTTCAACATGGTCTTCCCCTGTCACCAATTCCTTGGGGTAGCCCACACAGGTAAACATCCTCATCAAGGTCCTAGCTACTGCAGGTGCAGTTATAGTCCTCACAGGGATGTCCTCTGGGTATCATGTGGCATGGTCCACCAAAACCAGGATAAACATGTTGCCCGAGGATGTTTTGAGGTCCAAGGGCCGAAAAATGTTGATGCCAACCCTCTAAAAGGGGGTGCTAAAAAGAAACATGGGAGTCAGGGGAGCTTTGAGCTTCTTCCTTGTCTTCCCATTAGCTTGGCAGGTGAGACAAGTCCTTCAGAAAGCATTTGAAGCGTTCCTCATCTGAGGCCAAAAAAAGTGGATGACATGCCTGACAAAGTTCTTGTCATCTCCCAGAAGCCCTGTCAAGGTTAGAGCAGCCTTACCAATTACTGCCCACCCCACCAGTCCGCTTGGTGTCCCCCATTGTTGGACACAGTAAATGTGGCGGATGTAATGTCTGTGCCTACACAATTGAGGGTAAAAGTTTCACCTTTAACAATGTCACAGTACAATGTTGTGCATTTTCTAACTGCAACACATGTAACGTCATTCACTTGATCCACTGTCCCTGCATGAAAGTTTATATCGGCCAAACGACCCGTCAGCATAGAAGCCGCATCAGATGCAGATCACAGAATGCTCCTCTTGTGGATCACTTCGTGGAGGCAAACCACAATGAAAACGATATTCGTTGGACAATCCTGAAAGTGCTGAGACTACCACAGAGAGGCGGCATTCTGCCAAAGCTATTGGACCGTGAGGAACTCTAATCCATAATTCTTTTTGATTCCATAAGGAGTGGATTGAATAGAACTGAGGACTGGACATCCTTACCATGAACTTCTGAGCCCAACTATATAACTGAATTGTTTTTGCCTGGCTCTCTCTGAACAAACAGTAGGAAAAAATGTGAACCCCAGAAAATGTACTTTTCAGTATGTAAATACGTTTTTAATGTTGAAACTTTTCACTATGTATTATCATGTCACCTAGGGTCACACTTCGTTCACGGATATGCACAACTCTGATCACAAACCACTCCTTCTTATCACATCCCTCAAAACCTTTCCACGTCTCTTCACTAGTCAGCACCTTATACATAGGCATTGCAGAAACCCTCCCAACATGTCTGCCACTCGGCACCATCAGGAGTCTCTCAATCAAATTGCCCTTGTATCTTCCCCCACTCCAAGATGGCCGCGATGGGCCTCGCGCAACCGTCTTCCTTCTAGCCCACGTGATTCTAAAGATGGCGTCCCGTAGGCTCGCATAAAGCCGTGCTTGCCCGAATAGCATACGTTCCTGCCATTGTGCACAGAACGCATACAACGCATTGATGCCATTTCTGGCCGAGACTCATCTGAGGTAAGCAGCCTTTCATGTACTGGCTTAGCCATCAGCCTGCCACGTACTGGCCAGTGCCCTACTCCTAATAACTCTCCTTAAATCCCAAGCTCAGGTTGAAACCCAAACCGACACCGCACAAGGTAACACTGATCACCTGGTGACCTACCAGGCTGCAGTCTTGTATTGCGCCCAGAAGACGGGGAACTTTAATATCAATCGTATTCTACATTACCCCACGGCGAAACAGGTAATCAAATAACCACCTCGCCGATCACCCCGGAAGCGTTTTCCTAAGACAGATGTCAATATGCCTTTTTCCCCTAGGAAACATCACTCCCCGCCGAGACCTTCCACCACCACCCTCGTGTGCTTCGCTATTACCAGCCCTCATGTTAAGCCCTAACTCATATCACTATCGCTCACTTGACCGTTTTCATTCACAATTCACCGCCGGTAATCGCATTACGCTGTCACTACCAAAACCGCATATGACAACAAAGAGAGAGGCAGGGAGAGTTACAGGACACTCTTATTCCCCGGTTATATCTTTTAAACAATAAAAGAGTGTTCTATGGTTTTCTATGGTTATTGAAGGGACCACAAAAGGAGCAAAAAGGAACTAGCCTCACTTAGGTTAGTTAAGAAAGCCCTCACTCACCAACCTGGTGGTGACATGGTTCATCATCGGGCCCCACTAAAGAGGCCGAGTGCCTCTTTAGTGTGCTTCGACGCCAGATTTACTGCGGAGCGGGTTTTTGTGTGAGTTCAGGCGTGCGGTGAAAATACAATTAAATGGTGGTGAGGGATTAAAAAATGTCTACTGTTTCGAAAAATATTTATTAATTGATCACTAGGACTTCAGTAAAAATATTAGTGTAGGAAAATGGTCCACAATTAGTTGTGTGGTTATTTCCAAAATTATCTATTGTCAGTCAACATGTTTCTGCCTTGAAATGGTGTAAGTTTACCAGGCATTCATCACGACTATAGAAATGTACTAAACCCTGGCGGTATGAGCGCGCTAAGGCTCACCCTACCTAGGGACGTGAAATAGTGAAAAAGAAAGTGACAAAAAAGTGCAGGAAGGAGGAGGAATCTCCTCTAGAATACTCCTGGTTTAGGAGGCTCCCAAATTTGGTTTCCGCACCTGTGAAAAGAAAACGACATAGACAAACACAAAGGACAGGACACACAATTAATGGTTGATCCTATACACATAGTGGTGTTTACGCAATATATTTAACACCACCTCTGTCCCTGGGCACACACACTAATAGTAAGGGAGTGTCGTGGCTATCAGTGAACTAGTGCAGGAAGTTAAAAGGGAACGTGTGTTCCTCGTCAGGATCAATTGACCAAAGGTTTAGAATCCTGTGTTCCAGAGTAAAAATTGAAAGAAATGTCTCACTAGTTAGGTGTATTCAGAGTACACCATGGGTCTCAGGAGGGGGGGTAGCGTTTTTGGCACACCCGTCAAAGGGGGATAAACAACATAACAGAGTCAGAAAAAGGTGGAATGTTACTTATCTTAAACGATGTTGCCATCAGGACCAGATTCATCAAAGGCTGGTTGTCTACTTACGTCCTCAACCCCAGGCACCCTCAGTATACCTGCTGCACCCTGGACCGGACCCTGAAGATAACGAGCGAAGCCGGCAATGTTGGTTAAAAGTGCTCGGCAACTCGCACGACTCATTTCCGGGGGGCGTGGCTACGTGATGGATGGGTTGGACTAAGCGTGTAGAGTCAATTGGAACAAGTGGAGAGGCGTGACGCAAACAGTGTCATGGGGTCCGTGTGAAAGAGAGGCCGGACCTTGGCATCAAGCTATATGTTTTTGGGCGGCGTTGTCGGGACAACGGCGTTTGCTTCGAGACGTTCAGAGACTAGAACGTTGACCTGATATTCCAACGACTGTCGCGAAATTCAAAAGCGTATGAACTTTATTGGTGCTGTGCGTCAAGGTTTTTTACAATGAATTAAAAAGTTTGTGTTAGAACACATGACTTGATACCTATTGGGATTTATCGAGCTAACCATTGGTGGCATTAGACAGCAGTGATGATAGGAGCCCCTGGTGATTATGATGGCAGGGGCTACTGGAGAGTGTCTGTTGGTTGGACAGTCCGGGGAATGATTTATTCCCAAGGGTGATGACTGTTGGTAGGACAGTCCGGGGAATGATTCATTCCCGATGGGGATGTCTGGAGGCTCTCTTTTTCCCAAGTGTGGGTGCGGAGCTAGGAGTGTTACCTGAGGCGTATACGGGTCAAAAGGCAGGGTCACACGATGGTGTGGTGAGGGTCCTTGGTGCCCGAAGTGTGGTGAATTAGAACCACATGATAAGAGGAGGGGATTGGTCTTGGCATAGTCTTTCTCATATGGTGGGTGAACAGAAATGCAGATAAATAAAAGATTACTGCTTTTGTGGTCCCTTCAATAACCATAGAAGACCATAGAAAACTCTTTTTTTGTTTAAAAAACTACCAAAAGCGCTGCAGCGTTTAAACAGTCAAATTCAAGTCGATCTGAATGTTCTTGTTATATCCCCCATGCTGAACGTCTATCAGTGCACGGCACCATCTTTACCACTCTTTTTGTTTGAGGCACAGTTATTCTTAGATCTTACGCCAGTAAATATCCTCAGTCATTACCCCTCGATGCATGTAAATAATAATACTGACATCTCCATTAGAGAACCTTGTGTCAGAAACAGTTTCCTTAACCACGCCGGATGCACATCTCCACTTGGCAATATCGACTCACTTTCACAATTAGCACAGAAGGTGTCTGACAGTGAAATCGTATGGCTGAATGGATCACCCGCAACAATGGTTTTCCACCAAATTCTAAAACGATGTTGAAATGTCTTTCAATTACTACAGTGATCATGCTGAGTCACTGTTCTTTTATTAGGAGCTTGGGATCGAAACGTCGACTTATTCTTTAACAAAGCCACAAGTTGACCATTGAGTATATTGTTTTGTGGCCTTTTGTTCGGCAGAGCTTGTTGTATCATTTTATACTAAGTGCAAGCTACTGTTGCTCCAAGTTATAGCCTATCTATTGTTTGTCTCACAACAAAAATTTCTCCCTCTCACTACCCGTCCCTGATTTTAGGTACAGGATTGTGCTTTGCTATATTCTGTCTGTATATTGTTGCTTCTATCTCTGTATCAGATTAATAAAATTCCGTGCCCGGCTTGGCATGTGAATACATATATAGCTCTTATCTAAGTGTATATCATCTCTTCTCTCATTTCTTTTCTGCTTAGCACCTTTGTTCTTTGTAATACGAATTGATACCCGCTACTTAGCTACCTTCGGGTCACCTTGTGTACCATTTTTTAAGATTATCCCATGAGCCACATCCAGTAGGAAGGCCCTGTAACACTGAGGTCCAACAGCAGACATGCAGCTCTATGTATAGACACCTTAGGCTCACTGTAAAGCAGGTTGTCCTCCAAATGGATTAGGGGGTCTCGAGAGGTGTCACTAGCTGTCTGGGCTTTATCCTGATGCCTCAGCCTCTTCAGGGCTGGGCACACTCTCTATGCCTTGCAGAAATCCTCTCTGGTCAGCACACCATTAACTTGCCACTCATCATCATCATCATCATGGTTTTATTGTTTGAATAATTAAAATCTTTACAATGTTGACAGATAATAAAAACAATACAGCAACAATTTTAAAATACGAGTTCGAGAATGTCATAGAGTCTAAAAATTGTCTGTCAATGGTCTTTACGGTTGTCATGGTCCTCAGTCACAGCGTGTTAAGTCCATTGGTTTCAGTTTAGTCGTTATATGTTCTTTAAGTCTGTTCCTTTTCTAGTATCTGCTTTGTTGCCATGGACATGAATTTGATTCCCCAACATGAGAGCATGGGGGAGACACCGCTTAGCCACCGTATGACCGCCTGTCTGCATGTTCGGATTTTCAGTGTGTTGAAGGTTGCCCGCAGATATCTTCTTCTTAAGGCTTGCAGCGCAGGACATACACATAGTATGTGTGGCACTGTTTCGTTCTTATATCCGCATAGTCTGCTGTTTGCAATTTCTATTTTTCGTTTCCAGGAAGGCATTAAGTCTTTTGTAAAATGCATGCCCAGACGGTACGCAATTAGAGTTTTTTTTAGGTGTTGACAGTAGTGTTGGGCTAAGTAAACGTGCGGTTTTTGGATGGAATAAGAGTTCACTACTGTCCAAGCGTGTCTCCGTTTACTTAGGGTTTTTTTGTCTTTGAGCAAGGAGATCTTTTTTGCCGTACCATTTGCTATTTTGCAACTGCTTGTGGTCAATGTTTTTTTTCCACACTTCATGGAGTCCAAGGGTTGACAAACTCTGGTTAAGGAATTCTCCTCAATGGGTGGTGTTTGACTTGTCTAATAAAAAGTTTATTTCCTCCCAGCACATGTTGTCCAAGTAGTCACTGGGTGCGAGTCGGATCTTGTGGCAAAATTTTACAAATGTGGAGTTTGTCTTGGTTTTGTAAACCGAATTCTAGTCGAACCTGGGCTGCTGATGATGCTTTTAGCAACCCAAACACCATTTTGTATATTTTGTTTTGTAGGCTGTTTAAGATTGCCGATACGCTCCCGAGCCATCCGATTAATCCGTAAGACAAGGTAGGGATTATTTGGGCAGCCATGACTTTTAGTAAGTGGGTGTAGTTTGGACCGCCCACTGTCTTTTGCAGTTGTCTGTATGCGTATATTAAAGATTGCGCTTTCCCTCTTAGTATCTGAATGTGCTTCTTTTTTGTGTTGCCGTGCTCAATGGTCATCCCCAGGTATTTGTACGAGTCCTGTTCTTCGAGGAGAGAATTATTGATTGTCCATGTGTATTTCAGTTTCTTACACTCCGTGATTTGAAGCACTTTGGTTTTATTTTTTTCAACTCCAGGTTTTCCTCTGTTAGGTACAAAACCAGCGTATTCACTAGGCGTTGCAGCCCGACTGGTGTTTTACTTAGTAAGACTATGTCGTCGGCGTACTGCATTATATGTACGGGAACGTTGCATAGTTTCGGTGCATGGCTGTTGGACTTGGCCCGCAGGGCAGGTTCACCCCTAGACTTTTTGCCTTATTTGTGACCCTGTGTTAGTGATTTTTGGGTCTCTGCGCACTTTCCCCTGAGTCCCAGAGTGAAAGTGCGTGCGTGTAGTATGGCTGGCCTGCCCTCCCATAGGAATGCATGGGGAATGTGTGTATCCCTGGTAGTTCCTGATGCGTGGGGAGTGCAGGCTCGAGTTTGGTATGCTTAAACTCGTGAGAGTGAATGCTGCAAGATGGTGTCTGCGGCATGTGTGTGTCTAGTTGGGAAGTGCTACTTCTGGACATTGAGATATGTGTACAGTGAGGGTGCTGGAGCGTGATTGGCTGGAGCTGGCTGGCATGCCAGGCTCCAGGAAGTCTGGATGGGTCTGCCCGGTGGTGAGTGGGAGATTAGCATGAGTGATGTGTGGGAGGAGTGTACCTGTGTCCTGGATGGGCTGGGTTTTCCCCACACAATGCTGGCTCCGCCCCCCTGTGGTGTGTCTAACGACCCTAGCCTCCCCAGTGAAAGAAATGGGTGGTTGGGCCATCAAGAGTGCTCCAGAACCAGCTGCGACTGGTTTTCCCCCCCCTTGGAAAATGTTCTACTTTTGAATCCTGCCAGAGGGGGCTTGTGCCGCTGCTGGGGCCAGAAGGACCGCCACTTGGGGAGTCTCCCTGCCTGGAGACCCAGTGTGCTGGCTCTGGCCCAGCCTTGCCCCCCCTGCCTACCTCCAGCCCTGCTGGAGCCCTGTCCTGTCCTCCAGTGCTGGGGAGCACTGAGGACTTCGTTGTCTACAGCCTGAGAGCGCTGCTCTCTGCCCTTCAGCGCTGGGAGCGCTGAGATCGCCTGCCTAGCGCTTGGAGAGCGCTGGATTGTGCCCGAGCGCTGTGAGCGCTACATTTTGCCCGCCCTGTGTGGTGGTTTGACGGCGCGGGTGCCACCCCGCTCATTGCCGTATTGTTTTGCCGGTTTTGGATCGATCTACGAGGGAGCCCACTCCTCGGATCATCTGGGAGCCCGCCTGCCTGCCTAAAGCGAGCCGCCGCGCTGCCCGCGGCGACCCGGAAGTAGTGAGGAGGCCCGGCCAATCACAGCGCGGCCCAGGAAAGGCCGACCGGAAGTCCCGGCTCCCTCGCCGAGCCGCGAGAGAGCCTGCCGAGGCTCCCCGAGAGGAAAGGAGAGCCCCGGGACCAGCGGGAGAGACCCGCCGCCGCTGGAGAGCCCAGCGCTAGACCGGTGAGTGCCGGTGCCTGCAGAGGAGTGGGGGGGGAGCGTCGGGACACATTGCCGGTGTCCGCCCCGCCCCCTCTCTGTAGCGCGACCTCGCGCCTTTGTGTTTTGAGCCTGAGGGCTCAGGGGGCATTTGTGAGCGACCCGAGTCCCCAAGAGGGGGACTCCAAACCGAGCCAGAGAGGCTCCACCGAGAGAGAAAGCACCTCCGCGTTGGTGGAGCCCCGAGGTGCCCCGGGGGCACCAGTTGCGTTAGAGCCCAGCGAGGCTCTTGGCCAGCATTATTGTTTTGGGTCCCCAAAGCGAGGGACCCCCCAGCCCAGCGAGGCTGCACCTGTTCAGTGCTGGAGCCCCGAGAGGCTCAGCAGCCCCCCCCTTACTGGTGAGAGAGCCTAAGAGAGGCTCACCAGTGCCACAGTGGTGGTTCTTTGAGCCCAGAGAGGCTCCAACTTTGCGCTAACTTTCCCTGCTCCAGTTGCCCAGCACTTTGTGGGCAACTGCCACGTTTAGGCCCTGACATTGGGACACCGGGACAGTCACAGGTGGTGACTGGTGAGTTTGGGGAAATTGGTATTGATTCTGCACCTCTGAATGTATTGATTATGCGTCATGTGCCTTTACACCTCTGAATGTTACGGCATCATGTGTTTTGCTTACACCTCTGAATGGGTAGATTATTCATCATGTGTTCTCTTTGTCCTTTTACACCTCTGAATGTTACGGCATCATGTGTTTTGCTTACACCTCTGAATGGGTAGATTATTCATCATGTGTTCTCTTTGTCCTTTTACACCTCTGAATGTTACGACATCATGTGTGTTGCTTTTGCACCCCTACAGGTAGTGTGACGTGTAGGTGGTTGTTTTCTCCCTAGTACAGGTGGTGCTAGTGAGGCCCTGTTACCAGTAATTACTGGTTGTATGATATTACTGAAAGTATTGCTATTACTGAAAGTATTGCTTTATTACTGAAGGTATTGCTAAAGTGCTATTACTGAAAGTATTGCTTTATTACTGAAGGTATTGCTAAAGTGCTATTACTGAAAGTATTGCTTTATTACTGAAGGTATTGCTGAAGTGCTATTACTGAAAGTATTGCTTTATTACTGAAGGTATTGCTAAAGTGCTGAAAGTGTTGCTTACAAAGTGCTATTACCCGTGACAGTGATCCAAGTGGTCCTGTCCTGTACAAATATCCCTTGTAAATTCCGCCCGTGCCTGTTAGCACAGTGTAATAAGATGTGTGTTTTATCTGATGTATATTTATTATAATACAAAGGCTATTTTCATATAACCTTGTGTGGAGTGTTTTCTTTGTGGTGGGCCTTGGGTGTTGTTGCTGGGGTGCGTGCGCAAATACTTAACTTACATCGCCTCCAAGTTTAGCCTTGACTGCTCGCGCCACGTTACCTAGAGGGCGAGTGAGGGGTTATCTTGGCGTGTAACTCCCTTGCCCTGACACTTAGAAGTGGCGATCCCTGACTGACCTCGACGCGAGTCTTGGCCGGCCAGGGTCCCGGTTCTAACATTGGCGGCAAGCGGTGAGGATAAGAATTTGTGTTTGCGTTGTACCACAGTAGCAACTGGCCACTACAAAGCTCTGCATTTTAGATGACCACATTTTTGGGGATTATTGTGTTTTTGGTGAAGTTCCATTATTTCTTCTCCTGAAGAGTGTCATTTGATAATTGTGTTCAGTACATTTGTCCCCCGCCCTGCTTCCAGAGTTTGGTACCTGTGTCACATGTGGTCAGGTTGAGAAGTCAGGGGTGGTAGAAACTGCCTTACCGATCCGAGGGGAGGGTGTGTGTGGATGAATGGTGTGTTTTCCTGGACGCATGAGTGAGTTCTTTTTTAAGGAGAGTGGAAATTTTGGAATTGTGTACTTCTACTTCAGATTGCTAGTTCCCTTGTGTTGCACGTGTTTGTGAGCATCCTGTCAAGATGGAATCTCCTTTTAACCTTTGTGGCCTGTTTAAGTACAGTGTGCATGAGTTGGTACGGTTATGTAAGGAGAGAGACATCCCAGTGAGTGAGTCAGACACCCAGTCCAAGCTTAGGGATAACATGATCCTGTGGCAGAAGAGTGACTGGGAGCGTGAGCACAGTGAGAGGGAGAGGGCCCGGACCGCACACCATGAGGGTGGTGGGTCTGAGGGGAGCCCTGAAGAGTCTGATGTGGAGAGTGAGTTTGACAGTGGATGGGCGCCAGCAGAGAGCGAGTACCCCCTAGATAGGGAGTCCCTTGCTGGGTCCAGTGTCAGATGTAGCACCCCATCCCTTTCCCTGTCCCCAGAGGAGTGGGTGGATAGGAGAGAAGAGAGGGAGCACCAGCTGGCCATGGAGAAGCTCAGGTTAGAGCATGCCTGGAAGATGGCGCAGCTGGGTGTGAATGAGCGGACTGCAGAGGCTGAGAGGGCCTTGGCCAGGGAGAAGATAGCCCTAGAGTGTAGGTTATCCCCTGACCGCAGTCTTAATTTTCTGGATTCCCCAGGGAGGGTGGAGTCCAGTGGTGGCAGCTATGTAGAGCCCAGTGCGAGCAGTCCCACCCCCAGTTCCCCCAGTCTGGTACCTGTTTCCCCAGAGGAGGAGTTAAGGTTGAAATTCAGGGGCAGTAGGAAGCTGCCTCACCAGTCGTGGGAGGAGTTTGAGGATGAATGTTGTGGGACACTGTTTGATTGGGTAAAGGTTAACACGAGAGATGATTTTGATGTCTTGTTTGACCTGATTGTCAAGGAGCACCTGCTCAGTTGTTGTTCTCCAGGGTTGCGCACACACCTGTTGGGGTGTGGATTGTCTGAGGCAAGTGAGCTTGCAGATGAGGCAGACCGCTGGGAGAGGGCCAGAGGTTCTTTACAGTCATTAGAGAGTGAGTAGTAGTGGTACAGGGAGCTTCCAGCCCAGCGTGGTGGAAGAGGCTCAGTGTAGCCCAGCTAGGTCCCAGTATAGTGAGAAGGGTGGAGGGGCTGACTGCCTGGCTCAGTGGAGCAGGAGTCAGTGGGTGGCTGAGAGCACCCCGAGGCCCGAAGCCCTGTCTCAGAACTTGGGTGGTTTCTTGAGGGAACACCAGGTTGGGGACCTAGGCTGTCCTGTTAGTACACTTGAGGAGGATCTCCTAGTGTCTAGGGAACCTGGAGTGTCTGTAACCAGAACTCCAGGGGTTCCAGTGTCCGGCAGTGTCGCTCCAGTTGGGAGGGCACAGAAGTCCGAAGCGAGGAGTGATTGGGGGACGAGTTTCCCAGTGGATGCACCAGTGGACCAGAGACTAGCCAGTTGGGCTAAGTCTTGGGTGGACCCGGGTGGCGCCACTTCTGGTTTGGGGGATCTTTGCGCCCTGTCAGGTGGACAGGAGGCGGGAGATCTGCGCCAGACAGACCGCCACACGACACATGGGTCATGTGTCAGCCTCAGGGGGATTGCGTGTGAGTCCCCAGAAGTCCTGGAGTGCCAGGCAATTATTCCACCAAAGGTTTTAGACCGGAGGTTGGGAGGCCAGGTGCAGGTTCGGCCTGACCTGAAGGGTAGGACGACTGTAAGCAGTGTCCTGACCGGTTCTTCCAGGGGAACTTCTCCAGTTGGGAGAGGGCGGACCTCTGGAAGGGGGTGCAGAGGGTGGGAAAGCCCACCTCTGACCCCGGCGCAACCTGAGGGGTTAAACCCTGGGTTGGAGTGGCGTTGTAAGGGTACCCCTCGCAGGAGGAGGAGGAACCCTGGAAGAAGAGGTAAGGGGAGGAGAGCCTTCCCTGAGACTCCTGGTCCGCCTGAGGTTGTAGACCAAAGGCTGGTGAACCAGTGGCAGCCTAGTCCTGTCTTGCAGACAGGGAGAGTGGAGAATGGACACTGTGTGCCAGGGGTTACTACCCCCCGCTCTGCGAATTGGCAAGGACCGGTGGCACCTGGGTGGCCCAGGGCCGGGTCCTGGCCGCGGACAGCTGAGGAGTACCAGTGGGGTAGCCCAGTTGGTCCTTACAGGAGCTTTAGAAGGAACCCTAGGGGTTCACCGTGGCATAGAACAGGAGAGTGTCCCGGCAGTGGCGGGCCTGCGTCCGTGTTCTATCGCCCCAAGCAGGGAAGTCCATCACGGTGGTGATTGTTCTCCCCTGCGTTTTGGCTGGAAGGGGGTTGTGTTGGACTTGGCCCGCAGGGCAGGTTCACCCCTAGACTTTTTGCCTTATTTGTGACCCTGTGTTAGTGATTTTTGGGTCTCTGCGCACTTTCCCCTGAGTCCCAGAGTGAAAGTGCGTGCGTGTAGTATGGCTGGCCTGCCCTCCCATAGGAATGCATGGGGAATGTGTGTATCCCTGGTAGTTCCTGATGCGTGGGGAGTGCAGGCTCGAGTTTGGTATGCTTAAACTCGTGAGAGTGAATGCTGCAAGATGGTGTCTGCGGCATGTGTGTGTCTAGTTGGGTAGTGCTACTTCTGGACATTGAGATATGTGTACAGTGAGGGTGCTGGAGCGTGATTGGCTGGAGCTGGCTGGCATGCCAGGCTCCAGGAAGTCTGGATGGGTCTGCCCGGTGGTGAGTGGGAGATTAGCATGAGTGATGTGTGGGAGGAGTGTACCTGTGTCCTGGATGGGCTGGGTTTTCCCCACACAATGCTGGCTCCGCCCCCCTGTGGTGTGTCTAACGACCCTAGCCTCCCCAGTGAAAGAAATGGGTGGTTGGGCCATCAAGAGTGCTCCAGAACCAGCTGCGACTGGTTTTCCCCCCACCCTGCACATTGTAACAAAGGAATTTACAGTATAAGAAGGGGCTGTGTCCCCTTGGAAAATGTTCTACTTTTGAATCCTGCCAGAGGGGGCTTGTGCCGCTGCTGGGGCCAGAAGGACCGCCACTTGGGGAGTCTCCCTGCCTGGAGACCCAGTGTGCTGGCTCTGGCCCAGCCTTGCCCCCCCTGCCTACCTCCAGCCCTGCTGGAGCCCTGTCCTGTCCTCCAGTGCTGGGGAGCACTGAGGACTTCGTTGTCTACAGCCTGAGAGCGCTGCTCTCTGCCCTTCAGCGCTGGGAGCGCTGAGATCGCCTGCCTAGCGCTTGGAGAGCGCTGGATTGTGCCCGAGCGCTGTGAGCGCTACATTTTGCCCGCCCTGTGTGGTGGTTTGACGGCGCGGGTGCAACCCCGCTCATTGCCGTATTGTTTTGCCGGTTTTGGATCGATCTACGAGGGAGCCCACTCCTCGGATCATCTGGGAGCCCGCCTGCCTGCCTAAAGCGAGCCGCCGCGCTGCCCGCGGCGACCCGGAAGTAGTGAGGAGGCCCGGCCAATCACAGCGCGGCCCAGGAAAGGCCGACCGGAAGTCCCGCCTCCCTCGCCGAGCCGCGAGAGAGCCTGCCGAGGCTCCCCGAGAGGAAAGGAGAGCCCCGGGACCAGCGGGAGAGACCCGCCGCCGCTGGAGAGCCCAGCGCTAGACCGGTGAGTGCCGGTGCCTGCAGAGGAGGGGGGGGGAGCGTCGGGACACATTGCCGGTGTCCGCCCTGCCCCCTCTCTGTAGCGCGACCTCGCGCCTTTGTGTTTTGAGCCTGAGGGCTCAGGGGGCATTTGTGAGCGACCCGAGTCCCCAAGAGGGGGACTCCAAACCGAGCCAGAGAGGCTCCACCGAGAGAGAAAGCACCTCCGCGTTGGTGGAGCCCCGAGGTGCCCCGGGGGCACCAGTTGCGTTAGAGCCCAGCGAGGCTCTTGGCCAGCATTATTGTTTTGGGTCCCCAAAGCGAGGGACCCCCCAGCCCAGCGAGGCTGCACCTGTTCAGTGCTGGAGCCCCGAGAGGCTCAGCAGCCCCCCCCTTACTGGTGAGAGAGCCTAAGAGAGGCTCACCAGTGCCACAGTGGTGGTTCTTTGAGCCCAGAGAGGCTCCAACTTTGCGCTAACTTTCCCTGCTCCAGTTGCCCAGCACTTTGTGGGCAACTGCCACGTTTAGGCCCTGACATTGGGACACCGGGACAGTCACAGGTGGTGACTGGTGAGTTTGGGGAAATTGGTATTGATTCTGCACCTCTGAATGTATTGATTATGCGTCATGTGCCTTTACACCTCTGAATGTTACGGCATCATGTGTTTTGCTTACACCTCTGAATGGGTAGATTATTCATCATGTGTTTTCTTTGTCCTTTTACACCTCTGAATGTTACGGCATCATGTGTTTTGCTTACACCTCTGAATGGGTAGATTATTCATCATGTTATCTTTGTCCTTTTACACCTCTGAATGTTACGACATCATGTGTGTTGCTTTTGCACCCCTACAGGTAGTGTGACGTGTAGGTGGTTGTTTTCTCCCTAGTACAGGTGGTGCTAGTGAGGCCCTGTTACCAGTAATTACTGGTTGTATGATATTACTGAAAGTATTGCTATTACTGAAAGTATTGCTTTATTACTGAAGGTATTGCTAAAGTGCTATTACTGAAAGTATTGCTTTATTACTGAAGGTATTGCTGAAGTGCTAATACTGAAAGTATTGCTTTATTACTGAAGGTATTGCTAAAGTGCTGAAAGTGTTGCTTACAAAGTGCTATTACCCGTGACAGTGATCCAAGTGGTCCTGTCCTGTACAAATATCCCTTGTAAATTCCGCCCGTGCCTGTTAGCACAGTTTAATAAGATGTGTGTTTTATCTGATGTATATTTATTATAATACAAAGGCTATTTTCATATAACCTTGTGTGGAGTGTTTTCTTTGTGGTGGGCCTTGGGTGTTGTTGCTGGGGTGCGTGCGCAAATACTTAACTTACATCGCCTCCAAGTTTAGCCTTGACTGCTCGCGCCACGTTACCTAGAGGGCGAGTGAGGGGTTATCTTGGCGTGTAACTCCCTTGCCCTGACACTTAGAAGTGGCGATCCCTGACTGACCTCGACGCGAGTCTTGGCCGGCCAGGGTCCCGGTTCTAACAATGGCTTTCTATTGCATCTATTTTTCTTCCGATGTCGGCAAGGTATAGGTTAAAGAGACTGGGTGCTAGTACGCAGCCTTGTTTCAGTCCGTCCTGTGTTTCAATGTTGTTGGTCAGGCTGCTACCATTCCCTTGTTTGACCTTGGCCCATGTCTCACTGTATAGTCTTGAAATTGCATTTATTAGATATTCCGGCGTCCCCCACTCTCTTAATTTACTCCACAACCTGGGCCTGCTCACATGGTCGAAAGCTGATTTTATGTCGACGAAACACGCATATAGGTGGTGTTTTCTTTTTTTGGCGTTGTTGGTTAGTAAGCACAGGGTAACCAGGTTGGTAGTTGTCCCCATCCCCAATCTGAATCCGATTTGAAACCAGGGTCTTATTTTTGTTGAGGTTTCCCAGTCCTGCAGCTCTTTCAACAGGCATGAGGCATACAGCTTTGCTTCTACATCTATTAATAGATGTATGAAATTAAACGATAATTTCCAGGCTCTTTCCGATCCCCTTTCTTGTAAATTGGGTGGATGATGTTTCCTCTCCATGTTTTCCGGAAGGATTCCTTTATTTAAGATGTCATTGAATAGTGTAGATAAAAGGTCAGCCCAGAATCCATGTCTGTTTTGTAGACTGCGGTTGGAATGCCAATTGGACCCGGGCCACTCAGCAAGCTCAGGCAGGTCAACTATGGAGGCAATGCCCTTCAGGGCTGCCTCCTTCAGCATCTCATCTACCGGTACCTAAGAAGATTCAGAGGCTGTGTTTTCTACGCCTTCTGTCCTTCACTTTCTTTGCAGCTGCCTGGGCAATTCTTCCTGGCTCTAGACCCTCATGACTCTCCTCTCGGACAGTCATTGACTGAGTGGTCTCACAGACCCACTCAGACAACCTCAACATTTCAAGGTGTGACTTGAGCTCCACCTCTCTCCAGGCTGGGACTAGGCCTGGGTGGTAAATTCCGCTCCGTTCACGGAATTTGCAAAATTTAAGCAATTTGGCGTTCTTTGGGGAATGCAGACTTGTTGAGCACACGGTAGGGACTTACTGGGATACCTGCGTTCGCTGACGAGTTTTCCTATCCGTTCCTATCTGTGTGCCACAAGATTTTGGTAGCCAGCCGCGTGATCCCGCGATCGCGAACACATCATTCGCCGTGCCACCAGACACCACGAGAGTGTGCAATAGCGAACACATGATTCAGCGCGCCATCGGGCACAGCAAGAGAGATTGCGATAGCGAACATTCTATTTGTATATAGTGAAGTAGTGTGGCTCACTGGTTAGAGGCGGCAGACCCGAGAGCAGAGGACGGCCCGGGACCAGGGCTCGATTCCCGGCGCGGCAGGTTTCTGGACCAGGGTCAGCGGACTCGATAATTCTCTCGCCTCGGTGCCCACTCTGATCAGCGATCACACTCGGCAACTCTGGGCATTAGCTTGCCTCATCTTCACTAACGGCCACACCAGACCGCCGGGGATGCCTGGTCTCCCCCTGGAGATACCCATTAAGGGACCATCTCTCAGGGAAGCCAGGAAGGGTTTCGCAGCGGTCGAAGCGCCTTGGGACCCTACGGGTAAGTAGTGCGCTATATAAATGCCTATACATTTACATTTACATACATATTTGAACGCACAATCGGACATCCTGCGTAATGTTGGTGAAACTTGTGTTCCCGCACACGCAACATTTTCAATCTGGAGAAGAATAATATCTCGAGCAGCATAAAACCTTCCATAAAATGATGATTTGGATGAAAAAAGCTCCTCAGATTGACATTTGGCTGTCCTTTTTTGTGCAAGGAGTCCTTTTAAAAAACATCTTTTTTGACGGAGAGGGAGGAGGTGCCACAGAGTCTCCAACTGTCCAGCAAGCTTCTCCCAGTGCTTTGTCCATCTCCTGTTCATTTTTCATTAGGATGTTGAGCTGGAATGATCACTCTTTGTGTCTGCTGCATCATTATCATTGGATTTGAGGACTTTTGGAGTTGAGATTTTAAAGTAAGTTATTGTTGTTGTTTGTTTGATTGGGGCATTGCATTTGCTGTAACTACAATTATTGTACTTTTCATCATTTAAAAAAAGTTGTTGTGGGTAGTCAGTAGGCTCAGAGCTAGTCATGGGTGGGTGCATGGTGAAACAAATGCTCCTTTGCTGTGTGTTGAATATATTTCAAAGATCATTTAGGGCATGGATGGCATTGGATTGAACTGCAAAATGTATATTTTTTGGTGTATTTCAGTTTTTGGGTGTGTGTTAAATAAGTGCCTTTGTTGTGTGTTGTGTACCTTGCAGACCCTGTTTAGCCCTGTGGATTTTCATTTTTGCATTTTATGGTATTACAGGCAAAGCAGTGTGGTTTAGCATGCATCCATTGCCTGGCTATTATAGGCCTGTTTTCAGTACATTGTTTTCCAGGCCTCCTGCTTGTTACTTGGGTTTTTAGAGTGTCCATGTGGCTGGTGGCAATTTCTAGTGGAAGTTATACGTGTGCTGCTTGTGCCATATAGGCCTGCATTTGTTTCCTTTGTGGCCTAGGCTTATTGTTGTTGTGGGCCTCGCCATGAGGCTGGCGGCCATTTTGAAGCCAGGCAGTGTGCTTTTTGCCATAGGCCTGCATTGTCTGTCTTCAGTTTCTTGTAGTTGTGGGCCTGACCATGTGGCTGGTGGCCATTTTGAATCCCGGTAGTGTGCTTTTACCCATAGGCCTGAAACAACTGTTTCTGTGTGTTCTGTTCAATTTAAACATCATTTAGGGCATGGATGGCATTGGATTGAATTGCAAACTTTGTATTTTTGGGTGTAATTCAGCTTTTGGGTGTATGTTAAATAAATGCCTTTGTTGTGTGTGGTGTGTTGTGTACCTTGCAAACTTTTTTGTCCTGTTGATTATCGTTTTTGCATTTTATTGCATTACAGGCAAAGCAGTGTGGTTTATCATGCATCCTTTGCCTGGCTATTATAGGCCTGTTTTCAGTACATTGTTTTCCAGGCCTCCTGCTTGTTGCTTGTGATTTGTGAGTGTTCATGTGGCTTGTGGCCCTTTCTGGTGGGAGTTATAAGTGTGCTGCTTTTGCCATATAGGCCTGCATGGTTTTCCTCTTGACTTACTGCTTCCATCCATCCCCTTTGCCAGCTGCAGCTCCCTGAATAATGTGATGAGCAAATAATGTAATGCCCAAACAAGGTCCACTTCCATTACATTTGTATTTTTATTGTTGTTCCTCTTCCTTCCTCTCCTTCCTGAGAGTGTACACACTATATAACATGTAAGCCCTTGTTGACAAAGTCTCACAAATGGTTACACTAAGTTATACATTTTATTTGTTTTTTTGTACTAGTAGTAATTGAACCACAACAGCAAATGCAACATTTCACTGATGTTCTTCTCCTGGCTTCTTTGCTTTTAGGTGCACAAAAAGACAGAGGAGGCGGTATCATTATCCTTGCTTAGTCTACTAACAAGCAGTGATGTTGGAATGTTATTATCCCAAATTAGTACTCAATCAATGCACTCGCAGGTGGAAACTCAGCAGATAAGTGGGCAACAACAGCCGCAACAATAGCTGCAACAACAGCAACAACAGCTGTAACAACAGCACGCAATAGTAGTTGTTCCTCCTGAAGTAGGGGCAGTTCAGGAAATCAAGCTTTTTGCAGACGACGAGGAGAAAGCCACTGTTTCAGAAGACCCATTGTCTTCCAGACCCCCAACAAGGAAAAAGAGGGTTAGTCCATCAACTTCTTCTTCAAGCCCCGCTTCTAATGATCGAGATGCCACTTGGAAGCCACCAGCTCAGTCTGAGAGTGATGCAGGCCACAAGACAAGGCTAGTGAAAAGGAAGGTTACAGAAAGGCTTAGAGTTATGGAGGTAGATGTAGAAGAGGGGGATGATGATGATGAGCCAGTCATCATGAACATCACTCCCTGCTCAGATGAGACTTTCCAAAATCACTGCGAGGGATGTAGCACAGATATCACCAACACAGGTAACACCAACACGACCTCCAGCTTCCATATTTGCATTTGCAAAGGCCCAGTAGGAACTTACATCCAGCTCAACCACCGCCTCAGTAGGTAGTGGTACTGTAACTGCACAGAGTCAAATTCCAGGCATACCCTCCAGTTCATCTGGTATTGAAAGGGGCACCTCCAGCAGGGCCAGAAATTTCTGCTCCCCAGTTTGAGACTTCTTTTCGGTTAGCAGTAAGGAGGAGAACATTGCTATATGCTCATGTTGTCGACAAGCGGTTAGGCGGGGTAAGCAAGGTACAAACGATGGTACCGGAGGCCAAACAAGTCATCTGAAAAAACACCACATCATCCAGTGGGAGGCTCACCTACTTTGCTTACAAAAAAGAAAAACTACACACATTGCTGTTGGTGGGGATGAAGAAGTAGAAAATGATATGATCGCGTGGAAGGTCAACAAGAGGAGGAAATTTCTAGCCCTGTCCCTAGCAGTGTAGTGGTACCGCCGACATCATCAGCAACATCTCAGTGGCACCATAGTAAGAGTCAGGCTGAGACACCAAGGTAACTGAGTACTTCAGTGAAAAGCAGTTCGTCATTGAGTCTAACTGGGTTCAAGAAGACAGCTACACCATCAAGGAAAATAATCCAGTCTACCATTTACATCATGCTTAGGTCGGAGGGGCAGTACCAACGCAACCACCCAACGGCACGGTTGTACAATGCGAAGCTGGCTAAAATGTTAGCGCTGGGCCTTCTCCCTTTTTTATTTGTGGAAGGGGTGGGTTTCTTTGAATTTGTGTCAGCCATCTGCCCTAAAAGGAAGGTTCCCAGCCGGTCCTATTTCGCCAGAGTTGCTGTTCCAGCACTACATCATGATGTGCTGGAATTAGTTGGACAAGCTTTGTAGCACAGTGCTGTTCACAATATCCACCTGACAACAGACATGTGGTCCAGTTGCCAAGCCACTGATTACATGTGCATTACTGCACACTGGGTCTCTTTTATGGGGGTTAGAGAAAAGTTATCTGAAGTAGGTGCTGTTGACTCAGCTGAGATTTTTAATGCTACTCTGAAACATGCAACTGTAGCCATGTTCGCCATGGAGAAATCTCATAATGCTGCAAACATTTTGGAAGAGTTTACCAGCAAGGTCTTTGAATGGCTGCATCCAAGAGGGCTTAACATTGATTTTGTTGCCACAGATAATGGCGGTAATGTACTTAAGGCCATGGAGGATGGTGCCTATTTCAGTGTCCTGTGTTTGGCACACTGCATTAACATTATAGTTCAAGAATTTCTGAAAAATGAAGCCATGGTCAGCAACTTACTGACCACCTGCCACAGAATATGCACTTATGTCAGCCATTCTTTTAAAGTCCTGAAGCAGCTGAGGATCATTCAATGTGACTATTGAATGCCAGTCAAAGCACTCATTCAGGAGGTGGCAATACGTTAGAACTCAAAGTATTACATGCTTGACTGTCTGTTTGAGCAGTACAGACCAATCAATGAATATGTCATGCGAAGAGGGGACGCTACTGTGAAAGGCATGACCCTTCAGATGGACCAATTGTGCCTACCTAAATTCCTGACAGAGATGCTTCTTCCTTTCGAGGTCTTCACACTTGAAGTCAGCAAGGAGGACTGTACTATGGGCCAAGCTTTCCCATTGTTGCACATGCTAGAGCAACAGCTGAAGGAGGTGTCTGAAGTGTATATAAGTGTGGAAGAAAAAAGAAGGAACATATGAATTGGTTGAGAGCTTATCCTGTCACTTAACTGAAAATGCAAGGGTGCAAACTAAGATTTTGTCACAAGAACATCACATTTGTGCCACAATTCTGGATCCACAGTACATATCGGCACTGAACAGTAAGACATTACTTCCTTTTTTAGAAGTGGATGTTGTCCGGTACAAAACTTGGATAGCTGAGGCAGCCAGTAAATTGGAAAGTGAATGGCTGGTAATTAAAGGCCCGCTACTCAAACCCACAACATGTACTGCAGCAGGGCATCCAGCATCATGTTCAACTTCAGAGCCTGAGGGCAGTGCGTTTGGCTCACAGCTGTCCCAACACTATCGACAACAGCAAGAACCGGATCATCAGCCCTGGTAAAAACCGCAAAGGATTGATATTTACAGAAAGGACTTGCTAGGTCCAGTGCTGATGCAAAGACAAAAGAGGCCGAACGAAGTGTAGCACCGCTGAACATTGAGCGGATGGTCCAGGCCTATTTGGATGACCCAACAGAGGTCTCAATTGATCAAAACCCATTGTGGTATTGGGATGGCAAAAAAGGCAAATGACCAGTGCTCAGCAGGCAATAAACTATCTGGCTTGCCCTGTCCCAAGTGTCTCTACTGAAAGTGTTTTCAGTGCCACTGGTTCTATTGTAACAGTGAACAGGACCAGTCTCTCGCCCAAAAACGTGGGGAGGTTAACCACAATCAAAATTAATCAGCACTTTATACCACCAAATTACACAATACATGAATCAACGCAGGAAGATGAGGACAGCGGCTTAGGTTACTGAAGTAGCACGTTAGATGATGATTACCTACTTCTGGTTGAACCACCAGAGTTTGAGGACAAGCTATACTTCCCTCACAACTAGGCTTGCACTTCTTATTGTCCTCCTCCCTTATTTACTTTCATTTGTGTGTCTGTCTATCTGGTTTGAAACTTCAAATCACAACAAATCCATCACCATCGTCTTCTAGTCTTTTTTTTCATATATGAGTTTCAGCTGTCTGCATTTCAGTCCACTCCTCCGAGTCCTGCTCCTCCTTACTCCTGAATCGCCCTAAATGTTGGTGGTAAATAACGAAAAACGTTAAAAAGCAATTTTGTGCTTTATTAACAGTGCCATGGGGCAGACATACATGCCCTTATGTGTACCCATGCACTATTCAGGGGTGACACCCTGCCACCCTTGTAAGTCTACCCCCATTGCCGATTCAGTTTACCGAATCGGTATTTATCATTCATTCCTCCTGGCCCATAGGAATGAATGGGGAATACCGAATCATTAGCTACATACCATTTACCGATTCTAACATACCGAATCGGTAAAATTCGGTATTTTAGAATCGGTAAATGATAATTACCTACATCTCATTCTTAATTTGAAAAATGCTGTGTTGCTATATATGTGCGTTGTCTGCCTCTATCAAAAAATGTACGGTAAATGGAGGATGGGTCTCGGGTGCCGTGGGCCTGCTCTGTCCTGTTGTTGTTGGAGGTTAAGGCTGGAAACAGACTAGAGTAGACATGATGTATCCTTGTCACCTCTGAAAGTATTCTTGTTACATTCCATCGTAATTTATGCATTTTTTTCTACTTGATTTTTCAATTTCCCTTTTGTTTTTCCATCTACAATTAAAGGGCGGCCCTTAGCCTGTGCTGTACTGGGAAAAACAATTCCCACTTACCTTACCAATGAATCTACATCATGGAAGGGAGAACCAAGAGGAATGCCGAGATGCAGCTCCCCATTTTGACCAGGATAACATCCAGTAACAGTATCAACTTTCATTATCTTTTCAATAATTTGATTCATTTTTTTGTCTTCAATCATTACTACAGTGTATTGCTGTTATTATTATGTTTTCTCTCAGCTTATAATTCATCCTTACAACTATTTTTGAATGTTCTTTGCTATCTTTAAAAGAAAGCCTGGGCCAGTACAACAGAACAGAAACTGTATGTAATTCAGGTCTCTCTGATGGCAGACAGGCAAGGAAAATCGCATAATATTCTGCTGCCCTGTACTGTCTAATTGTCTAGTAGTAGTTAGTAAGTACTACTCATCATTAACCATCAAGTTATCATCATCATGCATGCATTTCCTTTTTCTCCCTTAACAGATTTATGGATATGGTTGTCTGCCTAGATTGTGTTTTGTTGTTTGTCCATGCGTACTGTTTTCTTTGTCAAACCTTTCCCCAAACCCCCTTCCCAACCTGTGTGACATTTTGAGGTGTGACTAAATTAAATGCACACCAATAATTGATTACACGCTTGCTGGGGCGGATGTGGCAAAAGCAACACTAATTCAATTTCAAGGCAGGGCAAAAATCTTCTTCTGCTTGTCCAGCAATGAGCAGCATATTTGCAAGGTAATTTTTATACAGAAGGAACCTAATCCATCAGCATTAATTGCCGGCATCAATTAGATTTGTTGTCATCCTCCTACACAGCCCTATTGGTTACGCTTATGTCGAGTGTACTGTAGGCCTAGTCGAGTGATTCGACACAACTACAGTTTGTAATTTGTTGTACTAGGCTATCCCCGCCAACATTATGTTTTATTTTATTTTGACATATTGTTGTTTGGAAGTAAGTTCTGTACTGTACTTCGTTCTACTACTCCTCCCACAGTCTCTTTCAGGCGACTAACTGTCTCATTTTCTCTTTTGGCAAATGCTACTTCCAGTGTCTACTACTACTACCACCACAACCATGGCATGTTGGGGAACCAAACCATCATCATCATGCAGCCATCACTGTGCCTAAGTTAAACATCAAGCACAGGTAAGAGAAGAAGTTTGGGGAGGCATAATTACTAATAAAAATGTTTTCATTCATGTTTGAGTCCAGTTGCAGAATGCATAGACTAGGAGGAGAAACTGACAATAACTAGTAGGACAAGTCACTCAGTAAAGGGTACCGCATCTATCTGTATGTGTCTTACAAAGTCAGCCAATTATTTAAATCAAACACTGGCTGTGGCCCTGCAGCAGCAAGGAAACAGTGTGACGTAAAACAGTAATCCCACCCACTTAACATTAAGAACATCATATGGAAAGTATAAATATTTAATTTAATCCCCTACCAAAAATTAACTATGTAAAAAATCCCACAACACCTGACCCACCCCTCTCCCTAACCCCAACCAATGTCCGAAACGAAAAAGTCCAACAAATTGAATGTCAACTGTCCATGTCCATAAGTTAAAACCCCAACGCCCAATTTCCACACACCAAAAGAAGCAATAAAAAAGGAGCAATCAAACAAGGTCTCAGTTGTTCATCGGTGGGCTCGCCTCTCCAGGACACTAATACGCTCCTCTAGGCGGGCCATGCGGCGCTTCAATGCACAGCAATTGCATCCACGGGTGGAGCAGTGCTAGTAAACGAAGTGTGGAGGCTGCAAGATGGTGGCGACTGTAACACTGGAGGGGGCTGGCTGGGGCTGGCTGGGGCTGGCTGGGGCCCGTGGCATTAAAGGAGGCTGCAGCTGCTGCCGCCTCCTCCTCCTCCGCCAGAACCACCAGCCGCCGATATTTAGTCTGTATTGCCTCCAGTTTTTTGCGCCGGGTCATGGCTGCCAACTCCTTCCTGTCTGCTTTCCCTTTGGAAGGAGTAGCTATATCAAGAAGGAAAACCAAGACTATAGTAACAATATGCTCTTAGCAAAACAGTAAGACAAATTAATTCAACATAGTGGCACAGTAGCACTAGCAAGCACAGTACATCACATTTGTGGTATGTATCTATCCTCCCACTTCCTCAGCCTCAAAAATTTGTGGGAGGTTCAAGCATTCAACCACCCATGCATCTGATTCCTATCAGCCACCTATGCATGCATCCTACGTATCCTTCTGTGCCAGTCATAATTATTACATCTTGCCCGTCCTTCCTCCTTCCACCCTTCTTTCCCTTTTCGTTCAACACATCCATCAAGGTCATCTGATCTGACTTTTAGTCTTCTCCATAAAACTTTCACAGCTGAGTTGAAGTCGGATAGAAGAGGCCATTAGTTACTCAACACTCCTGCCACTAATGCTATTGCTAATGCTAAGTAAAGGGTGTCTTCTTCAACCGTTCACAACAACGTCTTGCTTACTAAGTCCCAACAGTACAGTGCACACCCTTGCAGGAAGTGTAATGTCAATAAGTAAGGATTAGGAATATAACTTAACACCACCTGCCACTGCTGCTGGCTCACCCCCTGCAGCTCCTCCTGCAACTGCCGCATCTCCTCCTGCACCCTCAGCGGCCACGTCGCCATCACCGCTGGCCACGGCACTGGTGGTCGGCGGTACGCCTAGAAAAAACATTGCACAATTTTTTGGTTTGCCATATACTCCTCCCCCTATTTATTCTTTTTCTCTAGCAAGATTGAAAAAAAAGTTAATATATATATATATATACAACATACATTACGAGTACAAATCAGATATTAGAGTAGACACTCATAGTGTTGTATGGCCCTATTGTCATTCTAGTCTTTGCTAAGTTAGCCTGAGCCATGCAACCATTTTAGCTTTGTGTCTTTTATTTTTGCACATGTTACCTCGCAGCTTGTTGTGTAAGACGCCTTTGAGCCCACATAAGCTTATACTGCTACTGTCTGAGCGCTGCGTACAAGGTCAAAAAACAAGCCACTTTGTTATAAAGTTCTGATGTTAGTCCGTATTGCTTATCCATAAAAATGCTACACTTTTTGGCATGACTGCAAAATGCTTGCAATATACTAACTTGCACCATTTTTCTCATAACAGACAGAAGATTCCCATCTATGAATCAGATCTTTGCAGAGCTTATGATGTAACCAGTACTAAGTTCTTCTAAGGTGAGTGGTCCCCAGAATTCGCTAAGAGATCTTCATTTATAAATTTTTATAAACTATTCTTATCAAGGGGAGGGCGGTTCTTCCACCACTGTTCAGTTATAATGATTTTGCCTTTTGTATTCTATGGACTTGTAGTTGTAAGTGTAACTAAGTGTAACATTGTTAATTGTTTTAATCTTATGCATTTTGCTGTTGGTGCTGGCTCGTATACTGCATTATAGAACAACGTACAGAGCTTGTCAGTAGAAAATAATCCTTTTGAACTTACATAGACTATGTGGTATTTGGTGTGGACGTACACGAGTGAGTGAGTGAAAGGGTGTGCATTGCTTCCGCAACTGATAGGTCGGGAGTGTTATGTTCTGAGTTGTGTACTTATTGGGTATCTTAATGGGGTTTGGGGAGCTAATGATACACTACATCTAGTCATTCAGGGCATTGTGGTGGGTTCTGACTGAGTTGTGAGGAA
This sequence comes from Lissotriton vulgaris, assembly GCF_964263255.1. Taxonomy (NCBI): domain Eukaryota; kingdom Metazoa; phylum Chordata; class Amphibia; order Caudata; family Salamandridae; genus Lissotriton; species Lissotriton vulgaris. The sequence continues at coordinate 320,087,068 of NC_141699.1, read as the reverse complement.
GGTCCAACCTCCCATCACCAATGTCCTATTTTCTTGTGCAAAGTTCTTTATGTGCAGAATCCCTACAACAGTAGTAGTATGTCCGATCCTATCAAGAATTGTAAAATCTGGTTGGGCACTTTGTTGATGGGAATTGTCGAAAAGCCTCAAGATTATGAGACTAGAAGTAGTAGAAGAGGACAACCCAAAGGACTGGACTCAGTGGCTAGAGCTATTGTTGAATCTGAGTTCTATTTAAAACCTTTTAAATAAAGAGTGGCCAACTGGGCAAGCTTAGCTACAGACAGACTAATATTAGTAGTACAGAGAGTCATAGCAGAGGCAGTTAGAGGCAGGGATAACAAGAATTTAGAAACAGATAGTCTAGATTGAAAAAGATTTTGAAATAAGGTGCTGTGAAAGTTAGGGAAATATAATTATTAATATTAACCACAGGAGGACTTACTGGGGTCAGCAGCAGAGCCCTCGGTAGAAGAATGGTCCCACCCCTGGGAAGCACGTTGTTGTCCCACCGACTCTGACCCCGTCTTCTTGCCCCTGGGTGCTGATCATGTGAGAATTAATAAAGAAAGAGACAAACATTAATGATTGGTGTGAAACAAATAAAATATTTTTTTAAATGCTTCAAAAACATTTTTGGTAACAACAATTGCAATAAGGTTGACCTATCTAATCTGATTGACTAGTAGTATTGCGAGATTCATGGACCGTCTAGTAAGCCTAAGTACCACACGACCTAGCCCACCTATTCCAGACGGGCCAATTGTTCACTGAGTCTGCATTTCCATTTATTTTAGTCCTCAAAATTGCATAAATGGAGGACACATGCATACATTTTACATACACCAAATTGTTGATTGGTTGCGGCTGATGGTCTGCAAGTGATGATAAGCCTATTAACACTCACTAAACAAACTACAAAAGGTTCTACTAAGGACTGGGTAAGCAGCACTCAGAAGCACCTGAGGTGACAGAGGAGGTGTCAAATAGACCACTTAAAAATTACCAACTAATACGAATAGGTAACTAAACCTATCAATCCACCGCTCTCTCTTCTTAGTGGCAGGAGGACAAAGGAAGGACTAGAGTCTCTCTAGCATTACCTAACTTAAGTTCTCTAAAGTAAACTCTTACATAATCAGGCTAAGCGAGCGCAAAGTTGCAAACAAGTAAGATTAGTAGGGCCGTTCACCTGTGTCATAACAATCACAGAAGATTTTTAAACGTAATTTACCTGAAATGTAAGTAGCAGCATTCTTGCTGGTCTGAAAAAAAAATATTCGCAAAAATAACAGAGCAGAAGAACACAAAGTAGTATTATTAAATAGCTACTCACCAAGCCCCGGAACCTCCACTACTAGCAGGTCCAGCAGGTCCTGCTCCCGGTCCAGGACATTGGACCACCGGTGGGTCAGCTGGTTATTGGTGAGCTGGACACCAGAGCAGCAAGACACTGCCCGGCACATCTTTCTCCATTGCTGCCAATGCTCCCGGAGCCCATACCTGGACCCAGGCCCGCGCTTGATGCCAGGGTTAAGAGGAGATGGCGCTGGACAAAAAAACAAGTGTGGCCACCTCCACCTCACAAATTAAGGCTCGTGGCTGTACCCCATGTGGGTGCCGCAGTCCGCAGGGAAAGCGGTTGTTGCCCTTGCCCTTGACCCTGGTTCTGGGACACGACAGGGGTGGGGGGCGTGGAAAAGAAAATGGAGGAATTAGAAAAGTAAGTAAAAGAAATGAAAAAAGCAAGTTATAGATAAAGAGTGAAAAAGTACTAGAAATAGTCACAAAAAGTAGAAAAAAACTCAAAATATAGATTCAGGAAAATAGGGAGATAGAAATTAAATACATTTTTTTTAAAAAAAGTGTACAGAAAGAAAGGATTGCAAAGATAGAGGGAGGATAGAATAGCAGACCCAGAACCATAGAAATAGAGTGAAAAACAAGATGGCTGCGCCCATTTCGACCGCATGGGCAAGGTTGCGTGATATTTCCCCCCACGCATGCAAAAAGCATCGTGAACACTCAATACGCAATCCGCAACAGGAAATAAGCTTCGCTAGCGAGCGGGACACGTGAAAAACAAGATGGCTGTGTGCACGGGCTAGTTAGCTATATATTTCCCCACGAGCACACGAAAACAGATCGCGAACGGGCGGGACAAGCTATTTTGTTTGTTTGCATAACTTCCGCTTGCTTGCTGAGATTTTTTAAAATTTAGCAGAGATTTGCGTAACGTGACTTCGGAAATTCCTCCAATCCCTACCTGAGACCCCCCCAACCAGAATGGAACCAGAGCCGGATAGTGGCTCTCATTGTTGTCTGATACTACAATCTGATTAAATGTATGAGTATCACCTGCTCTGAGGACACTAGATGACACCTGACAGTAGTCATACTGGCTTCTGGGTTTCTCAGGGCCTCCACCCTCTGCCGATTGATGGTGATCTACTGCCTATACTTGGAAGTATTAGCAGGCATGTGAGCCTTAGGTGCTATCTCTCCATCACCCATAGATAATAAGGTAACCTCAGCTGCCCCCACCACTCTAACTGGGACCCTCTTCTGCCCAAGCACTACACTTACCAACCCTTGGGACTACCCACCGCTGGGAGCTGTGCCCTTTTGGAGCACTTAGCACCTCCCTTGATGTGCCCATACTGCCATTACTTGTAACACTTATGGACAATCTTACCAATATTTTTGCCCACAAAATCGTTCTTTTGGTGGCCAAATTGGGAACATGACCCTTTTCCATGTGACCTATTGTAGGGGCCTTGTGGGATATTTTTATCTCACTCTCCTTCTTCTGGTGGTAGACCATCCTTTTGTTAGCCTCCCAAAGATTCCTTCTTGGACACCTGAGTACTGATCTAGATGTCCACTTCCTCAACCAGCTCATGGGTCTAGTCAGCTTGCTATCCACTGGGATTGGCACATATCCATTATACAAATATCGAGCATGTGACCCATCAGAATAAGGATGTACTGATCATCATAGTCATTACCTTTACTTCCCCTCACCCAGCCATTCAGTGCCTTACTCGAACAATCTAAGAAGTCTACCTCAGACTGGTTGGTGCTTGTGGCTGTCTCGGAACCTTGGACAGTATTCTCAGGGGTCAGCCCAAACTTGTCAACATGGATTGAGTTCATGGGTCATATTTAGTCTGGTTATCTATGGCTAATGTGAGCAGTCTATCCCTCCCCACTGTAGGCAGAGGCATCCATAAGCCACTCCCCACAGTTCACCTCTGGGATCTTGTGCACCCTCAGCGCCCCCTCATGTGCAGCAAGCTACTTATCAATATCATCCTGCACCTTCATATAGTTATGCACCAGGTCTTTTGATATGCAGCCCTTCTTTTCACCTTCAGACACTACAGATAGCCTCAGACACGGCCGGCATGACTCGCAGGGTTTTGGGGGTTGTCATGTGGGGGTTCAGGTGGGGTATTTAATTTTTTTTTTTTATTCCTTACCGGGTCCCACACCACCTCTGCTACTGGCCTGACCCGCATTTTCCCACCTACAGCAGGAACAGAAAGTAGGCAGACCAGCTTGGCGCCTATGGGGAGGCCATTTTCTCTATGTAGGCTGCATGCAGCCTACATAGAGAATATCCAGAGTGCCCATTACTGGTCTGGTTGGCCCCAGAGGGCTGACCAAACAGTCAGGGCCCATAACAATGGGCAAACCACTACTCCCCGACCCACCCGCCCACCCCCAACCAGGCACACATTTATGTTTTCATGCAGTGCGAGAGAAGCAGCCACATAAAATGGTATTTCACTGGGGTGATGCTCCTCCGCCCTAATGGAGATGCCGCCCCTGGGTAGCCTGCCACCATTGAATCTGAATTCTGAGCTCTGTCTAGCTTTAATCTCTAGTTCTTTCAGTTTCCTCTCATGTTTCACCAGTATTTTCTTTTCTGCCAAGTATCTCTCAACCGTTTTTTTCCTGTGCCTCTTGTCTCATTATGGCTAACTGCAGCATAACCTCCCTTTCAGACAAGGTCCAAACCGAGGTGGCTTGGTGGGCAAAAGAACGATGGGATGTAGCTCTACCCCGAGCTATTGGCAGTAGTTAGACGTATTGCAAGGTATGCCCAGATGTGGGTACTGTGCACACTTTGTCACTGGAACCAAGCTGTACCCAGCTGAGGAGCCCATACCTAGGAACAAACTGATCCTGGGTTGTTGTATTCTGGTTCAGGAAGAACCTGGCTTCACAGTCCAGGCTGGACTGTTCCCATGAGGAACTGGGTCAAGACTGATTTGTAATGGCTGGGTCCAAACTAAGGTTGTATTGTGAGCAAAAAGAATGATGGTTTGGAGTGCTACCCGAGCTATTGCCAGTAGTTATATGTATTGAAAGCAGCCTTCCATCACCTTTTGTGTGTTTCATGAACCTCCCTAAGTGGCATGGGTATGCCCAGATGTGGATCACACTGTGTTACTGGAACCAAGCTGTAAATGGCTGATAAGCTCACAACTATGGCAAAACAAGTCCTAGGTTGCTTGTGTCCTGGTTCAAGGACGACCTGGCTTGGTAGTTCGGCTGTGCTGTTCTGACTGGAGCAGGGTCAAGACTGCTTTGCAAATAGTTGGTCCCAAACTGAGGCAACATGGTGTGCAAAATAATAATGAATTGGGATGTGACGCCGAGTAATAACCAGTGACTGAGATTTATTCATGATATCTATCCATCACTTTTTTGCATACTTTAGTGATCATATTTCAATGGTGCTTTCCCTGTTTGGTGCATTTTATTTGTCCTGCAAGGCTTTCTGTGGTTTATTGGCAAATTTTGGGAGACACACAGAAAACACAAGGCATGATCTCCTTCTCCTTCAGCTTCTCCTTCTTCTATATCCTCATACTTTCCTCCTTCCAAGCATTTTAGCCGATCTATGGAAGTTGAGGAATAAGGAAGATTGTCGTACTGACATTCGAGGCCTTTAGCAAAGGATCTTCCTCATCACTTCAAGAGAAGGAGGCTTCTCAGACTGCCCAGGTTTCTGAGGATTCCATGTCTGGAGATAATGTCCCTTTTACTTCTTCGGAATTTAAGAACAAACATGTGTCCAAGGAGATGACATGGGATTTATTGGCCAGTATCAGGGGTGATATGAACATTCCAGTGGTAGAGATACCAGGAGCAGTGGATGACTATTCGATGCAACAGTTTCAGAGGCCTTCTAATTAGGGTTTACCCATTCATCAGTTTGTGCTAGATGTGGTGAAGCAGGAATGGAAGTAGCCTGGCAAAATTATTTTACCACGCTTTATGTCAAGGCTGTCCCTTTTGGAAAATATGTACTTAATGTTGCCTAATCATGTCCACATGGATTCAGTGGTGGCAAGCTTGGTAGGCCATGCCTCTATGGCAGACACAAATATTCTCAAGGATCAATCGGATGAGGTGGATTCTGTTCTAAAGAAGGCTTTTTCTGGGTCTCATGATGCCTTGAGACTGGAATTTATGGAGCATATGCGGCTCAATCTCTGATTTCTGACTTTTACAACTTGTTTGTGGCTATTCAAGACCAATCGGAATGTCTCCCGCTTCTGGAGAATATTGAACGTCAGATTGAGTTCCTCTCTGATTTTTAATTCAAATTTGATCAGAGTAGCTGCTTTGAAGAGCGTCGCCTCAGTGGTGGTGAGGTGTAACTTACATTCAAAGGACTGTAAATGGAAGCAGCCCAGAAATCTGCAACACTCAAAACGCTATTTGATGGTTCTAGACTCTTTTGGGAGGACAAGCATTATTCTTCTTTTCAGCGGCAGTCCTCAATGGGAGTGAATTCTCGAAATGGAAATCTTCCTTTCATCAACCTTCAAGTAAGCAACAGAATCATGAGCAGCCCTCAAAGTTTCAGCCACAATCCCTCTTTAAGTCTCTTCAAAAGCAAAATCAAGATCCCAATTCTAAGAGGTATTGTTTCTGACTATGCCAAGTTGTAGAGGCTGCATTTACAGGCTGGATGTCGTATTCAGCAATTTACTTCTCAATGGAGGGACATTTCTCCAGACAAATGTGTTCTGCAAGTGGTAGCAGACAGTCACAAGATAAACTTCTCAACAATTCTGATATCTACAGGGACCATTCATGCTCCTATGCTGCTAGATCCATCGAAGAAGAAGGCTCCTCTCTAAGGAATCTTGGATCTTCACAAAAAGGGTGCAATTACCCAAGTTCCAAGACAAGAAAGGGGTTGAGGTGTGCACTACATTTTCTTCCTGGTTCATTAGCTTACACTCACTGCTATTTGAAGTGCTGATCATATTAGAAGAGCAGCAAATAACATTACCAGATGCCTATTTCCACTGCTGGCTTGGTCAGTGCTTATGCTGCATTAGCAAAACCAATACCACAAAACAACGGCAGTGGTAAAATTAGACTGATTGTCTTTGTCAATTCTTGTTCTTTTTAAAGTTGCTAGATTTTCTATTAGGACAATGCTTTTTTCTTCAAATTAATTTTCTGATGTCATTTTTTTTCTTCAAATAGTTTTATTTCTACTGCTAAAATATGTCCTTGCATGTGTATGTTTGCAATTTGATTACACAAAGATAGACACTTTTGATGGAGAACTGGGCCCTAAAATGTAATCTCTTAGTTACTTCATCAAAGATTTTTCCCCATTGGTCATATGGACCTTTGATAGTTGAAATGAAGAATTGAAAAGGAGCTAATATCAACAATACATTTCTAATTTGTGAAGACAATGTGACCCCACAATAAAGACATTGAATCACTGAATATAATTAAAGAGTTTTATTTCGGTCTGTCAGACAACCCACATACAAAGTAAACCAAAAATAAGTTCATAAAATGCTGCAATATAATAGGTAAGGTGAAATATCTCAGTAGGTTACGGTGCACTAGAATGGTATATCAACTTGCAATAATCACAATTGCATAGACACAGATTAACCCCTTGAATGCGGCCGCGATTCTGCGCCTTTGCGGCAAAATCGCAAGTGGGCGGGTTTATGACGGCCCCCTGTCATCATCAGCACACGAGCGCCGTAGTGCATGACGGCTGGGGGTCGTCATCAGCATGCAAGGGGTTAAAGCAAACAAGTGTTCCATAAAGAAATTTCTATTTTCTCTCCTAAACGTGTATCACATATAGGGTCCTCTTTCAAGGGTCTCTAAAGCAGGTGCACAGAAGAAGGAGGCAGCATGAATAGACTTCCGTAAAAGTCTGAAAACAAACGGAAATATGTGTTTAACATAAATCTTCACACTTGCAAGAATAAGGGAAGCACAGAGGTGTGTACCTCCCTGAATTTAAAGAGAATCTGCTCTACCTTCAGCTGTGAGAATGCCAATTTAAAAGTAACAAGAAGTTAAAGAACATTCTTTTCTCCTTCACATTATCAGGGACCAACCAGTACATTACTTGAGTGTGCCTGCAACATGGCTTAGGGTTCACATAGCATTAAACTAAAACTTCGGTTCTTAACTTTGACCATCTTGCCATCCTGGTGCATGATGAACAAAAGGCCTCTTTTGACCATTGTTTCTCCACATTCACTGCCAAGTTTCCCTTCCGGACTCTCTTTCAGCCATTTAATACAGACTATACGTCTTTCTCTAGCTAATGTAAATCATGATAATGAACCTACAAGGGAAGAGGAAATATGGCGAAGCAGAAAGCATTTCAGGCGAGGCCTATAGTAATGCTATTACCTAATTACCTTGAGAGAAAGTCTTTATTCTTATATTTGTGACTTCTTAGCAGTGGGGTCATGGGAAATTTAGCATCTCCACCATACATATATGAGAATACAACGCATACCATTACAATGCATTTTTAGAAACTACCTTTATAACGCATTCCATTACAATACTATTAGGGTAACAGTGGGTTCAGTGTTGGATAGTGTAGTGGTAAAAACTACTATTCCCTCTCCAGTGAGTGCAACAATGGAGTAAGTGTTGGACAAAGTAGGGGTAAAGAATTATTATTCCCATGTACCCCCAAACCCATACCCACCCTAAAACAAAGAAAAACTCCATTACTTACCTAATAATGCGTTGTAATGACATGCGTTCTAATGGCATGCGTTGTAGTCACATGTTTTGTAATATCTGCATTGTAATGGCATGTGATGTAAATGCAGTTGCGTTGTAACAGTCACTTTGTAAAGGTAGTGCCTTGTAATGACGGCATTGTAATGGTTGTTTCCCACAGAGTATCTTGATCCTGGTCACAACAGACGCAATGGAGATGAAGCGCTGAAGCTGAGAGGCTTTGGTCCCAATGGGATGTGCCTGGGTTCTCTGCATTGTTTGGGAGACAAGGTGATCTCTCCACACTGCTGTTGTACAATGCGCGGTTCTAATGCGTCGGGTTCTGGAGGCGATGCATTAGTTCTGAGTGCCATGTCCCGATTCTACTCATGTAACAAAGTCAATTTGCCTGTTCTGCTCCAAGCAGACAGGAGAGTTTGTCAATTTTTCTGTTGCAAGTATCTGGGTCCACTTCCAGTGAACCAGGCACAGGAGCAGGGGTATAGACTTTGACAGCCCTGAGTCTCAAGCAACTGGAGGCAAGCCAACAGCCCTTGGATATCACTTTTGGTTGCAGGGCAGAGTCCAGCTCTCCCTCAGCAAGGTCAGAGAATAGCAGACAGCAGGACACACAGCAGAAAAGAAGGTCTTATAGATCAGTAGTCCAGCAGAGTGTCACTCCCTGTAGCAGCAGAGCAGTTCTTGTGACAGAGGTACATTAGAGGTCCAGAAGTGTCTAACTTGTTGGGGTCAGAGCCCCTGTACGTATACCCAGTTTTGCCTTTGAAATTGGGTTGACTTCAAAGAAGGGTATTTGAAGTTCCCAGCCTGGCTCTAGGCTAGCTGTGGGGGGTAATCAGCTCTTTATGTGGGGACAGTACACTACCCATTCACATGTAAGTGTCAGTTACTCCTTCCACTCCTTTCCAGAAAGAGCCACCAGCATGTAGATGAGTACTCAGACACACCTAACCTTCCTGAGTTTGTGGCTGTGTTTTTCACAACTAGGACATGCAAAACTGAAAAGTACATGTCCTGCCTTTTACTTACATAGCACCCTGCCCTATGGGCTACCTAGGGGCTACCTTAGGGGTGACATGTGTAATGAAAGTGGAGTTTAAGGCTTGGCAAAGGGTCTCAAATGGCAAGTTGATGTGGTAGTAAAAGTTCAAAGACAGGCTCTGCAATGGTTCTTTCTTCCTCGGCAAACCTGGTGAGGGTACATAGAGTCAAGAATGCTAAATCAGGAGGCCGGGCCTTCTAATAATAATAAAAATAATGGCGGACCTGAGACATGTTTAAAAGGATACTTGCGTGGATCGCTCAATTGGTGCTGCAGGCCCACTATTAGCATTTAATTTACAGGCCCTGGGTATGGGGTATACCACTTTGCAAGTAACTTACAAGTAAAATAGATATGCCAATTGTGTATACAACAACGTTACAATGGTTTAGGGAGAAGCACATGAACTTCAGCACAGGTTAGCACTGATAAAGTGCTCAAAGTCCTAAGGCCAACAAAAAGAATCACAAAGTGGAGGGAAGACCACTCTAAGGCTGACAGGTCTAACATTTACATATGCAAATATACTTGAAGTGCAAATATAAAGCATGGTTAAAGAAATACATGTTGTCATGTTTAAAGTGTATATATTAGTGCACACATGTATATAAATCTCTAGTTTCTACAGTGAATGCATTTCAATAATGCATTTAAATGCTTCTCACATGTTAATAAAGTTAAGGCACACATGTAATTGCATCTTTGTGACGTGTAGGGGTGGAGTCTAATTTGCGCTACTCCACTAATAAATTATCCAGTTAAAGACCTTTGCCGTAAATATTGCCTTGGTGGACCATTACAGTGTCCTAAGATGGTCTATGCTGTTTTTAGAATGGCTAGTCACTGCCACTAAAATCTCTCATTTTACAAGGTTGTAGGCTTTTCTCTTCGTGTTTTTCATGGCTTATCATTATCTGGGCATCCTGCAGTAAAGGGTGACTCTCTCTTGTGACTCCTGTGCTTACTCCTGATAGGTTCTATGCATTAATTATTGTTCTCCCAATGACAAGCTACACGTTTCTCAGTTTGAAACCACAAAAGTACCATCTTGATGACAGGCAGGGACAATCCACATCTATCCTCTGGAAAGGAGCAGTAACATAGGGCCTTTTATTAATATAGACACATTTGTATAAAAAAAAACCAGTATTGTTTCAAATACATAAAAGCGAACCTTATACACACTGCTACTGCATCCATTACACATGTTTACTAGACAGGCTATTGAGCTGGGCAGATGACAACAATATTCTTGCTTATGTTTAATATTGTTTTCGCCCTGGTTGTCCCACGGTGGACCAGAGTTTAAATCTTTACATGATTGTGATAAGTATACTGTCACTCGTTCTGGTACCATCTACCTAGCCTTCATGGACTTGTCGTTCGCATTTGACCGTGTCATGCTCTCCACTGGTATCGATAAAGACATCTTCATGTTTTTAAGGGAAATTCATAGAGACACCAAAGCAGTAGTTCGAAATTCTAAAGATCTCAAAGTTATCGGTGAGTTCTCTATTCAGAGAGGGGTGCGTCAAGGATGCATTTTGGCACCATTTGTTTTCAACTTGTACATCAATATTCTGGAGCAGGCACTTTTGAAATCAAAACCTGACTGTTCTCAGGTGGGAAAGCTAAGTTTACCATTCCTACTCTATACTGACAACAATGTCCTTATGGCAAGGACAGCAAGGGGTCTACAATCGTTGTTGGACTCCTTTGTCCATTTTATGGAAGCTTTGAACTTACTGGTAAAAATTAGAAAATCATTTATAATGCAGGTGTGCCCTCGCCCAGCTAAGCCTTACACATTTTTTTTGTAGGGATCATGCCGGTCTCTAGAACCAACATTCTTTCCTACCTGGTGGTAGTGTTTGATGCAGCTTTGAATTGAGGCCCATTGTTAAGTCGTAAGAAATGGGACTTTGTTTGGGCCATTGCTGCTATTTTTAACTTTACCTCAAGACTGGGTAGTAGACCCATAGGGCCCCTTTTACAGTTTTAGAAGGCTAAATCGGGGGTTACACTAAGCATAATGCCTTGTAAGTTGTTGAAAATACCTTTTTGAGACAGATACTCTGCTTACTATGGGAAACATCTTCTTTTGTAGACCATTAATAATAGGTTATGGCCTTCCTCTCAGACTTGTTGGCTTTTCCTCCTTTATTGTTGTAGTTGAAAATATGGCTCAAGAAGGGAACTGCCCTGAGGAAATATAAATTTTATGGTCAAGAAATGTTCCCTAACGTGTACCCCACCGTCTCCATGTACCAGCTTAAAGTGCATGTAACTTCCCTCCTGTGCCAGCTATGAAGACGCAAATACATTTGCGTCCAACGTTAACATGTCCTCTTTCAGATCCACCCTGAATGGGTTGAATATTCCGTTCCTAAGTATGCCATGCCAACGTCTTTTTGTGGTGTACTTTACACGTTTTTCAGCTCTGGCGAAGTAGGCCCTGAATTCTGCCATCGAGCCTTTTTCCTGCCTTCTGACTCTGAACGCCTCAGCCTGGGCTGCCTCTGTACCCGTGACCTCTGCCTTACTCCCTGCGCAGCTAACGGCGCTTAGCTCAGCCTGCTGCCTGCCAAAACTGTATTCAACCTTCGAATTATCTGTTCCGCTCCTCAAACATACATTCCTGCCTACAAAATAGAAAATTCGGTGGTTGGGTTATTTTGCGCTGGGTAACAGTGATAATAGTTAGGATATGAAAATATATAAAAAGCTCCAAGGACAAAGTTTAGACCACCAATCCAAACACAACAGGCATGAACCAGTCAATGCCCTGATACACAACAAAACAGTAGTCCTGAGCTAATATGAATGTTCACTTTTCAGCCAATAGACAAATCACAAATCACTGTTATTTTCTTCTCTTCTTTCTTTTATTTCATTTGTTGATCGTTCATAAAACCTCCTAGCCGACACGTGTTTCGTCTGATATGGCGTTAATCCACAGACTTCTTCAAGGCTTAAATGAGTAAATTCGGCCTCTAGTCTCTTGTTTAGCACCCCTGCCACATCATCAATGGGGTTTAGTTGTCCTCTTGATCTGTTTTCAGTAGTATTGGCCCGTAGATATCTCGTCTGAACGCCAGGAACCCGACTTTGAAGAAGACGAGATATCGTCACAGGAGGAAAATACCCGACTAATACTGTTTGAGAGGGACTGACTTTACCCATTATCTACGGGCCAATACTACTGAAAACAGATCAAGAGGACAACTAAACCCCATTGATGATGTGGCAGGGGTGCTAAACAAGAGACTAGAGGCCGAATTTACTCATTTAAGCCTTGAAGAAGTCTGTGGATTAACGCCATATCAGACGAAACACGTGTCGGCTAGGAGGTTTTATGAACGATCAACAAATGAAATAAAAGAAAGAAGAGAAGAAAATAACAGTGATTTGTGATTTGTCTATTGGCTGAAAAGTGAACATTCATACATTCCTGCCTACTAGCTCAAGTAAACATCTTTCCAGCTGCAGAGCAAAGGGCCCGGCCTCACTGTCTCCGTGCAAGTAATTCATAGCCTCTGTTACCATGGTAGGCCCATGCCCCCTCGCATCTCATGCAGACAATTAGACGCTTATACACGCACTCACAGTCAGTATAGAATAGCCTCTGCCCAAGAGACCTTTCCCTCTAGATAATATGGTTCCCAAACATCAGATATTAGATATGATATAGGTACGAGTTGATCTGACATGCCAGACTTCTGTCTCTTTCCGTTAGTGTAAATGTCAAGTCCTCTGCACCCTCCAGCTCCACGTCAGCTCCACGTCAATCTCACGTCATGCAGCTGCGCGCGCATCCAGGCCTCAGGTTTCTGCTGCCATTGCAAAATTCTGCTAAGTACCCACCTACCTGTGACGCTTACATGTGACGTTTCTAGCACACACCTCTATAGTCACGCCTTTTGATTACGTATTGCTAACACGTGTGTGATTTTATCTTGTTTCTCTCAGCTGTTACGCCTACTGTATTGGTATTCATTATATGGTTTCAGTATAAAAGTTATGTCTTGTCAATAAAGTATGCTCTATCCCTTCCTGCACCCCAGTGGTGGCAGGAACACGATATCCGGTACCTGAATCATTCCTTTTTAAGGAATAAAACCCCTAAGAACTCTAACACCACGGACTCTGCGTCTTTCTTTCCGATTGAGTTATTTTTGTTAAGTACTTACCTGCATAGAAATTAGGACGGTAAATCAAATATTTACCACAGCCCAAAGCAACGACATCTTAAGGTACTGTCTTTCTCTAGATTATTGTAACCGCATTTGCTGGCTCAAGTACGTCAGAGAAAGTTTTACCAGCCCGGGAAGGTCCGACCTATTTGAGAACCTGGAGAAAATCTGCAGGAGGGACCTGCATAGTGTGAAGGAGAATTTTCTAAATAGGCGTGCTTGGGACAGGAAAGAAGTAGAGCTGAGGAAGACCAGTGTCCGAGGGCATTTCTTATTGAAAGCAGGGCCCTCTAACAAGCCCTATCTTTTATGGTATAAGAGCACCCATGATTGTTTTTATTGTCCTTCTTCTCCTTTTTTCATTTGGACCTCTTTCACTACCTTCAGGCCAACCTTGTGGGGAGCAAAAAGGTCAGCTTCTCTCACCCTGTGGTCTCCACAGGACATGAGGCACTTCCTAATGTTATGTACTTTTTATGAGGTACCTAGAAAGTTCCTATTCTAGAAAAAGCTAATTTTAGTCAGGTTTGACCCACTTTTATTTTTTTGCATTTACTGTAGAAGAATACTGTATTATATGTTCTTAGTTTATTACGGGCTGCAATCAGACTTAGGGTCAGTTGTGATTAATTCTTCATGGGCACATTTTGGGCACAGTGGTGACTTGAGATCTTTCTTAATTAGAATTCCTGCTATTTACTTTACCCTTTAGGGGGTCAGGATGGTTGACTTTATGGTTATGATATGAGAGTACTTATTTATTTTGCACTCTATAAGGCCATGAGGGATGGTTTTATCGTCTTGATGAGATTGTTTCTAATATGGTGCCTGTTATTTATCTTGTATTCTATGGGGCCCTGATCGACAATTTTACTGTGTTTGATATTACATTTTGTGTTTTCTGCATTTTTTGGGGCTGCAATGATGCTATTTGCTTATATTTCTGGACTTCGCCTACCTCTTGATACAAGTTTTAGTGAAATGACGGATCCACTGAATTGCCTCTTTTAGTCCATTGGGGCTAATTTTTTACTGTCTTTGTTTGACTTTTATTTTCTTTGTAAAAACTGAATAAAGGTTTGTTAATTGATTGATTGATAGTTATTTCAGGAAGACGGAAATTGACTGACTTTTGCTAAGAAAATTCTCTAATAAGAATTTAACTTTACACAACACTACATTATGGTTGGTGGCCCACATCTGCGGTGACAGACGGGCCCACTTGGACGCTTTAGAGATTTTCCCTTCATAGGAGTGAACACCCTTGTGCTCTTTGCTCTCTGATAACTCCACTCAGGCAGTTGTTGATGTTGGCATAGGGAACAAGGGATTCCTGAAGGTTGGGTACAAATTTTCACTGACACCATTTGCAGTACACTACAGTAGTTTAGAATAAGGTGGCAATTGAACATTATTTTGATTCACGAATTGTAATTGCACTACTATGTCAGTTTCACATTGTAAAGTCCGGAAAGTAGGTGTGATCAACCTAAGTATATGAACCTATCCAAGATGGCTACAATTTGTATGTTAATTATATATATTTTCACCGATCCACACCAATATCCAGCCTTTTTCCAACAAGTCACACACTGTTCATTTAATATTTAAAGGGTTGATGTAATTGTTAGATTTGTTGCTGAGAATTCAAGTTCCCATTTTATTTTGTGTGAACGCCCATTCAAGCTAAGGTTTTCCTGGAAGATTTTGCATATTTTTCCTTCTGTGTCTCCTGCTGGATTACTCTAAGGACTGCTTGCTACATGACTTTTGACTTGCCTGTCTCGGTGTGTATTTGGTGCCTTACTCTTCTTCACCCTACCTTAGCTTCAATGAAGAGCAATTTGGTAATGCTAGGAAGTTTGTTTTGCTCTTTCAGCTTTTTTTCTCCTACTTGGTACTTTCCTGAGGAGATACTTGATACTGTCATATATATATATCGTCTGTGCAGAGTGGTACTGTGGCTTCTAGGAGTGGTTGTTCTTTCCTCAGAAAATCTAGGAAGGGTGAAAGTGAAGACACCAATACTTCTAGCCATTGACAGTACTTGTATCTGCTTCCCTTTGGCATTGTTTGGCATCGACGTTTCTAGGAAGATAACCCCTGCCCAGTTTCAACTCATCCTTGTCACCTCCTTTTGAACTTAGCATCCTTTTTCTCCCTCTAAAGTAGCCATGCCACCATCACCTTTGACTTTCACCACCTTATCTACAGGTAGAATGGACCTGTTCCTGGAGAGATCCATTCAATATCCTTCAACTATTCACTTCCCGTAAGCCCTTCTACTTTTCTGACCTTACCAAAACCATCTATTTCTCACCAGAGCACATATTCAATGCAATTGAAACCTATAATGCTGGATCACCTAGTACTTGTTAGGAGTTACTCTTCATACATTGTGTCCATTACTCTGGGATGCTTCCGGCTACTTCTGGGTGAACTCCTCAGGGCATATAACTGGTTGCATTTTCCAATTCAATGGGTTTACTCCCCACCACTCCTAGATTGACCCTCAGACTTAAAACGACCACTGGATGTACACACCCAGTTCTTATGGACTGCTGCTTTGCCTTACCTGGGTGGACTCCACCGAGTACATACTATGGCTGTTCACTAATGCTTGTTTAATGGGTTATTCTCTGCTCCTATTGGGTAGGTAATTACTATTTTTCTAGGGTGTTTTATGTCGCACATGGATGGACTTATCCAAACATAAAGGAACACGACGTCGCTGCAGGTGTTTCATCAGGACGAGGGCTGTGGATGGGTGCCGGCCGTTTTATCAAGAACGGCCTACTGGGATACAGTGCCCACTCCCTCTTCCATTGGACTAACAGGACCTTCAGTCCAACACCAGTTCTATTTTTGACTCAGCATACGGACTGAGCCATTTATGTGAGCAAGGTGGCATGATTCTCTATACCACCCAAGAACTCCAAGGATACTTTTTCCTCTGTTACCCGCTAGCAAACTTATATCAAGATCTCTTCTTGTAAAATCAACCTCTGAAAGAACAACTATAGAACAGGATTACAGTAGCCGGGAAGGTGACCCCTGGACCCCGCTTCCTCACATTTTCTTCCTCACATGCGACGTCCAACTGACTTAAAGCCCTGAAGAAGTCCCAGTTTGGGACGAAACGCGTCGGCTGTATGTGTTTTATTGCCTTTTGAAAATAAAGATTCAAAGAAGAACTCCAACATCTCTGAGGAATATCTTCTTATTGTGCTTAAACGTCGTTTGCACTTACTGTTCTATGTTTTGTGGTGCACCTTTGCTGCTGTTTGTTCTGAATTAAAATTCCCTAGGGAATAGGCACGGTGATGATGGGTGCCATTCAGTGTGCACACAACCCCCTTGATTAAACTTAAGGGTTAAGATACCTCACGGGGGAAAGTTAGTCAGGTGCTTACTCTAGGCAGGGTCCATCATTTATTCAGTTTTTTCCTTTGATATCTGCCACTCCTTGGTGGACTCCTCAAACATGACTAGTTATATAATACTCATAACTTTAGGTTGGGGATCTGCCACGTCTGGGTGGAACCTTCAGCATATACTATGGTTGTGGGGATAATGCCAAATTTTTGGGTTGCTAACTCCTGCAGATACAATTGCTGATTGTATAACTCCCATTTCTATGGGTGGTTCCCACTCCTTCCTGGTTGGCGCCCCTCAGGCATAAACTGTGAACTTTGGTATATGGCAAAATTGGTTGTTCCCCTGTTTTATGTACTCCTCATGGATGTACTGTGACTTGGCCCTTTCGCATAGTCTGCTACATGCCCGCACCAGAGATGTACAGAGTATTAATGGGGTCCATAGAGGGTAATGGGGTTGGGTAAGGAACAGCAGGGATGGAGACTTAACAAATAGAAACAAAATTATGTGCTCAATAGCAAAGATCTCCAAACCCTCTAAGACACATGTATTCAGTCATGACTAACACTTGTAATAGAAGTCTCTCTTTGGCCTGTGGTGCGACGTATTATCACCTGTCTTTTGGGGAAAAAGGTGAGGTACTGAGTTGAATATTGATGCAGAGAAGACCTTAGTTAGGAGTCATAGATACACTGCCATCAACACATCTAGTCTCCCTCCCGCAATAACAAACAATGACATACCAGTGAATATGTGCGAAAGATGTTGATCCTCCGTTATGTACGTAGTGCAGTAAATCAGTGTATTCTGCGCTGCGCGAATCTCATAGTGCAGCGGTTTTAGCACCCTGCAAACATTCTAGTAATACAGCAGTTCAAAACAACCTGCAAAACTCTTACAGTGTTGTCGTTCACAACAACAAGCCAAGTTAAGTTTGTTTTTCAAAACAGTCTTCAAACCTCTTTAGTAATTCTGTATACATACTACTCGTCAAAATTCCCGTTATTTTGAACGCAAAGACCAAGCACACCTTCTTGGGAATGAAAGGTTTGTAATCAATCTGAAAGTGGCTTTGGCTCTCACAATTTTGAACAAAGTCACACAACTTAAGACAAAATCTCACACATGAATCCATGAACAGATCAAAGATTTGCCCACTATCATGCCTCATACGGTGCACACAATCGTGAATGTACTTAACTACACACACCTCGCCTACAGCCACCAGAAAAGGTCCACGATTTCTCTTCTGGGAGAGGAAAGACAGGAAGTAGCACTGAGGCCCTCCTTTATCATAAGTCTGGAATTCCAAGGGCCTGTAGCCATGGGGGCCCCCCTTTTATAAGGGGAGCTGCACAGTTTGGCCCCACCATAGGATGTCTGGAACATAAAGACCTAAATGGTCACCATGGCCTCAGACAGCACCCCAAAGCTTTTCCTTTTCCTTTTCCAGGTGCTGCAGCACACAAGCCCCACTACCGTCAGATGGCAACAGCTCTGTGTGGCAACTTAGGACTAACGAGGGTGAATGGCTGGGTATCTGCTGGGTACCTGGATCTGCTTTGTGAAGTAGAAGTGATCTGACAATGCATTATGACAGTATGGCTGTTGTCTAATGCCTATTTTATGGGTTGCTCCTCTGCCATTCGTGGGTAAGATGACTCCAATAATAAACTATGGCTGTTTGTATAGTGCCCAATCTTATGGGTTGCTCCCTGCCACTCATCAGTAGATTCCTAAGGTATATGCTATGGCTGGTGACACACAAAACTCATCTATCTTCCTTCCATTCGCGGTTGGACTCACCAGATCGCGCCTGGTTAGAAAATGTGTATGTTTATGTATTGATACCTGCTAGCTGTCTGTATATTGCTTATTCCTATAGATTACTCAACTACTTCTCCTAGGTGGATACCACAGAGTATATATCATAGATGATTGAAAATTATACTTTGTGCAGTTTCCTTCTGTTTGATAGTCAGTGTGGGTTTAACATTATGGTATGGATCACTCCAAAGATAGGAGGTATCAATGCTTCTGCAAAGCTACACATTCACTATGTCACGGTATGACTCTCATCTTTGCACACAACAGCACCAAATCATTTCCCATGTAAACCACACTGCACATACGCTCGTTCTGTCTATCTATAGACTGGCATCTAATGTGTAAGTGTTCTAGCTTGAATTCATTTTTGTTTCATTAGGCTACAAAGTCAAGCAACAACAACATGATAAACCACCTTAGTCCTCACATAATATGAGAAGAGTACCCAAAAACATTACGTACCAGCCACACAATTTTCCATCCAAAACATTACTATGACGTAGAGTGTTACCCATCAGCTACTACACTTGTGCCTCACTGGTGGCATCAATTGCTATGTTAATGTACCTACAACTAAATACAGTACTACCAGGACCTTTGACACATGAGCCACTTCAAACCGCTGAAGAATGTGTTGCCTGGGACCACTGAGGAATTAACTGTTTTCCTTACAAATAAGGCCAGAAATTAAATCATTATGATAGAACAGTGTCCCTTGGTGTTTACACATTAGTTTCTTTCCTAGTGCAACATTGACTCAGTAATGTCATTTAACTCCCTAGTTATCAAGTCAGCCCATACAACAATGGAGGCTTCTGCCATTTCTAGCTTTTTAATCAATTGAGCTTTGCATATGGGAATTATCAGATTCACAAATGATGTCAAAAACTAAACTGCAAGGTTCGCAATAGAACATAGTGCTGTCTAAAATCTTGCTACATTGCATGATATGTGTTTGTCAAAAGATACAGAGATGCGAAATTGTGTGCTAGTAGATGGATATTTCTCGTCAGTGTATGTACTTTCGGCACAGTAACTTCAATTCGGGCTCCCATGAACAGGATGGAGAAAATGTGAATCGGTAGCTCTACTGCTGCAAGAGCAATGAGGAGGGGTATACTTTGGCTCTTGGTGTGAGAAATTCGGCTCAGAGCAACAGTACTTTGTCCTTTTCTGTAGTGGGGGCAATTATATAGTTATAGACATTAATGCTCTCCTATGATCTTGCAAAGTTCTGGCCCTGTCATGGTGGTGACATTTGTGGCATACTATGGGCACCCAGTAAATGATGGTACCTACGCCTGGTGCATTGCTGGCCCTAGCATCATGGTGATACTTATTCGCATTATGGTGGTAATTCTATTCAATATGTTGGCATCTTTGGCGTGAAAGTGCCTTCCTCTAGGACAATGCTGGCCCGGTACAGTTACAGAAATGTCGGGCCTACTGTGATACATAGGGCATGATGGCACACATCTCTGACATAATGCTGGGCCTGGCATAATGCTGGTGATTCTTAACGTAATGTAGGCATCAAGGACAGGATAATGCACTCCTCTGACATACTACTGGAAATGTAAAATGGTTTTAGTGATTCATTTTAGCATAAATGTGACATCCATTGTTTGATGATGTTTACATTGGGCTCGGGATGGTTCTGGTAAATCCTGGCAATTCGTAGCATATTGTGGTCATACGTAACATGATGGTGACCACCCCTAATATATTGGCTGTTCAGGCACCCTGGACATCAGGCACAAAGCCAGGCCTGGCATTATCCTGGCAAAATACTAAGAATACCTTGCACATTGCACCTATTGACTGTGCACTACTAGTTACATACATTCAATTCAGTCTGAGGATGTTGCGTGGAAACAATGGGGCATATTATCAAGGGGGTTTATCTCCGCTTTTTTGGCTTTAAAAGCCAAGAAAGCGGAGATAACATTATCTCCCTATTACCTACCTGCCGCTAACACCAGTTAGCAACAGCTAGTAGGAGATAGCGACCATCTTGGGCCCCACTTTGCATGTCAGTGATATTTATCACTAATGACATGCAAAGTGGGCGTGCCAAGATGTTAGCGACTGGAAACAGTCGCTAACATCACTATCTCCTATTACCAACTTTTGGAGATATTCGCGCTAAGCGCGAATATCTCCAAAAGCTAACACCTGCCCTGAGCAGTTCTTAGCCATTTTATCCAACGGGAGGTGGATAACATGGCTAAGAGCATTAGCTCGCTAATGCATGAATATCGCTGACTTTTCAGAAATGTTCATGCATTGCCGCCGACTTTTATCGCATTTGCGTTAAACCTTGGTAATACCAAGGTTTATTTGCGATAAAAATCGCCGCAGCTTAGCGGTAAATTATTGTCTCTAACCAAGCAATAGCGATAATTATCGCTATTGCTTGGTAATATGCCCCAATATTTGCTGGCTTAAGATACATGGTTAACTTTCATCCTGCCTATTTGATAGCAAGCCATGGTCCACAATATGCTCTCATATACGTTTCATCCTTATGTCGGGGAATTCACACATTTACCTTTGTATTCTAACATACGTGAACTCATTCAGCCATGAACCCATCTGATCATCTTATGGCAAATTAAAAAAAATGTATATGTGTCCTTCATACACATTTTCATTCTTTAGAGATCTAATCATGTAAATTGATGCATGATTGTAACACAATCGCAAATCAGTATAAGCTGCAAACACTACGGGCAAATATGCAAGAACTTTATGCCGCCGAAGCATACATTTTTTGACGTTACTGCTGCTTTTTTTCTTCACCTTATTTACAAAGTGCAGCGAACTTCAGTTAGCAGCAATTTTTCAGTGTAAATTTTAATTTTCAAGATTGCCACATCTGTATGCAGGACTTAATGAAAATGAGATGCAAGGTGGGCATTCCTGTGCAAAAACTCCTACTAACCCCACTTCGCAATATTTACAATGAACTTTCCATCTGGCAATAACCCCTCAAAACTCCTTCTAAGTCCAATTAGAGCCCATTTGTATGGATGCACTGTATTCACTGTATGAGCTCCATGTCTGGAATCCTGATGTATCATTCAGCGCTAAATTCATCGATTGCTGCAGTTGACGCAATTCCAGAAATGCATGGGCCAGCCTATCCCTATGGCACTGCATCACCCTTACGCCTGTCATGAGGCAAGTGTAAGGTTCTGACGCAGTGGCGTCCTTGATCCAGCTGCAATAAAGGGCAATGATGATGGTGGTGTACCGTAGGAGTGGTGATGGTGTGATGTATACAAATGATGGTCGGGCCAGGAGAGTTCTGTGGTGTGGCTGTAGTTTAAGTTTCCACTGGCGGAGAAGATGGGCTTGAGCTTGTCTCTGGCTATGTGGGTTGGTGCAGTGACTAGCTGCTTGAGTCCAATGTTGGTGGGGTTCCCCAGGAGGGGGGTTGTGTTCTGGGGACTGAGGTTGTCCAGGTGGATGTTGAGGTCTCTGAGAAGGATGACGTCGTTGGATGGGAGAGCCTGGGGTGCGATGAGGTCTACAATAGCATCAGTGAATGGGGGTTCATGGCCCAGGGGGCCTGTAGACGAGGATGATGTGGAGGGTGATGTTGGGGTTGATCCAGATCTGGAAGTCGAGATGATCCATGTTTGCTGTTGGGTCATTAAAGTGTGTGGTCAGTCGGAGTGTGCTTTTGTAGACAACGGCATTGCCTCCTCCTGGAATGTCTGGGTTGTCCTTGCGGGTGATTTTGTAGCCGTCGGGGTTGGCAATGGCAATGTCTGGTCCAGAGTAGAGGTTAGTCTAGGTTTTCATGAAGAAGGCGATGTCTGAAGAGGTGGCATCAAGGAGGTCCCAGCATATTTGTGGAGGAACCGCACATTGAGGAGAATGCAGTTGAGACGGTTGGGTGTGCTGTTGCTCGGCTGGGCAGCAAGAGGCGCTGGTATGCTGATGTGGCAGGAGGTGCATTTGCAGTTTTGGCAGGTGCAGGCTGCAAGGGTATTCTTCAGTGATGGTAGATTGCAGGCAGCGTGGCGTCCAGTGTTGAGGACGAGGAGGGTACTGATGTCGTAGTGGTGGATTGTCCGAGAGGCAGGGTCCCTGATCCGTGGGCATGGTACATGGATGGACGGAAGCAGATGGGCTTGCCTTCAACACATAAGTGGTACGCCTCCTGCGCATGGCTGCACAGCATCAGCTATTAAGTAGTGCTGCAGGGGGGCTGGACAGTTGGGAGGCAGGAAATGCAGGAAAGAACACTGGGGGGTCGGGGATTCAGGATATTGCAGTGGCAATGAGGGAGAGGATAGGGGAAAAGGAACTGCAAAAAAGCACAGGAAAAACAAAGCCAAACATAGCAAGGATTATATATAAAAAAAGGTAGAAAAGCAATGGATAAAAGCAGAAAGATGAACAGGAACAGCAGAAAAGGAGGGCAGTCATCCTGCAGAGCAGTGACGCTCTACCACTGGCCCCCCAGGGATGAGGCACCGGCAAGTGTATGCGGATGGAGGTAGGACTTGGACACCTGACCTCATGGTCAGAGGAACGAGCAGCAGCAGATGGGGACAGCAGCAACAAGATGCTGCATCGCTGTTGGAAGAGGAAGTCCACTAAGGGTTAGACCCCTGTACACCTAAAATCAAACCAGCAGGTGGTAAGAAAAGGCAGCACCACCCGGTTGCCTCTTCCGATCTGACAGTGGTGACCAGATCCTGTATTCCCCAGCGAGTAACGGCAGATCAAGCTGTATACAGAAGGGCCTGGGCCAACCAGCCTGTGTGCCCCTGGCACCCACTGATACCAATGGCCGATCCCAGTGACTTGAGCCAGTTAGTAGAGTCCCCCACTAGTCTTGTGTGTTGCCCTTGGTGATGTAGGTCAGCCACAGCACAGGGACTGCTCAGGCACTAGGCTAGGGCCGGGGAACTTTGGCCCGGATTGCCCCTGGCCCTCCTCCGCTAGGCATCCCACCTTCTGCTCACGTGGACATTGACACTGCACTTTTCTCCAAATCTGTGACTGTGCAAGCAGGAGCCTCAGCCAGATGGTTTTTTACAAGCCTGGGTACAGCAGTCACCGACACGTCTACTGGGGAACCTACCGATGCAGCTGTTGCAACAGGGCCCCCTTAGGTGTGAAGTTGCAGTTCTCCCACCACACAAGTTTGGTGCAGCTCAGAGGACTCACCCTGCACAGTGTCCAGCTAGTGCACCGCTCTCCGCCCGGTGATGCACAGAGGCGAGACCCACCATTGGTAATCTCCTCACTGCACCCCGGTGTGGTGGTGGTGCATGATCTGTAATGGAGACCTCCCTACATTGGTGCACAGGAGCACCTCTACTGTTCACAGCTCCAAGGGGCAACAGACAGTCTTCTCACACATGTCAGCAACGTGTCTCTATGTGACCTGATAGACTTCACCAACAGGTAACGGCGATCACTGATGCCTTAATGTCGACCGCCATGGCCCAACAATTCCCCAGCACCGATACCTTCTACTCCGGGTCACAGATGCAAGACCAGTGAGGCCTCCGGGCCCTAGGGACTGTCCACACTTTCAAGGTTTTGGCTGTCATGATATTACAAGGAGGGGGCTATGAAAAGTGATGCATCGCTGGTTTTTCCCATTGATGCACCTTGTTTCATAACTGTAGCCCTGAATCTGCATTTCCTCTATCCCCTAGGATTTTGGCTGGTCATTCTGGCTGTTGGGGGGTTTGGTGGGGTTGTTGTTCTGTGCTGCACTTGGCCCTGCCTGCCCCATTTTGCATTCCATTGGTTTTATTTCCTAATTTTCATTGGAGGTCGGCTTATGGGCTATTTGTGCCTCTAGAGGCAAAAAGAAAGTCACGTTGGGCTGACTAACGTGAGTTTTTTTTGCCACTAATAGACCTTTCATCACTTTTCTCGCGCTAACATCAAAAATGTTATCGCCTTGACGCTTGTGTTAGCGGCTGCTTTCACAGTGGCTACTTGTTAATATTGCCATGTAGCGACGTATTGTAAATACATTGCTAACAGGGCGATCGTTTTTGGTGATAGGCCGCGTTAAGAAAATTGCCGCTAACTAACAATAGCATTAGTTAGCGGCAATTCTTGTAAATATACCCCTGTATTTCTCTGCTTCAAGAAGAGTGTGTTGAGCTTAGTGATTTATTACTTTTTCAAACAGGCCATTGTGCCAAAAGTATTGCAGGTGCCAACATTGTTACCCTTTTCAATTTTTTTTTTTTTATTTCAATTAGTTTTTTCAGGAGCACCATGGGCGACCAAAACAAATCACCCTTTGCTGAATTCCAATTGTTTTCAGTTTTCCTGACATATGTAACTTTCCACATTCACCCATGGATTTCACACTTGTTTCCACCATAAAATACAAGTAGGTAGAAAGCACAAAAGTACGAAAAATTAACTACTGCTTAGAAAAAATTGAAAAGGGGTGGTAAAAAAGAAGCTTTTTATTACCTCTCACCCTGTTCCTCAAAGCTGGAAAGATGCTTTTAGCAGAGAAAACCTTATGTTGGTGGCATTAAAAAAGATAAAGCACTTCCATCTATAGCACTTACTATTTTTTTGCTATTTTCCATCCAAGATGTATGGAAAACAACTTTTTGAAAAAATGTTATGAAGTATTGAGCAGGAACTGCCCCATATATCCTAGGGGTGCAGGAGGCCACAGTAAAATCCTATAACAACAAGACCGTGCCAACCTCATTGCTAAGCTACCAATCACCAACTATGACAATCACTTAACTGAATGGACACCCCTCACCAGAGACGACACAACTTCAATTATGTGGCCCATCCACTCAGGGGCTCCCATGGACCCATGCTCCCAGTCCATCTACAACTTGGGAACTTACCTAATTAGCACCACCCCTCCTACATCCTCAACAAATCCATCGCATCCGCCACATTATGGGCGACTGAAAACATGCAAAAGTCAATCCTTTCCTCAAAAAACACCAGCCTACCAAAACCAACTATGCAACTTCTGTCTAATATCCCTTTTCCCCTATCTAGCCAAAGCGACGGAGAAGGTCATCAACAAACAACTCTCAAACCACCTACCGGAAAACACCCAATCTGGCTTCTGAAAGAATAACAACATCAAATAGCACTCATTGCAGCCTACAACAGCATTAAGACCATCCTGGACTACAGAAAAACAGCAGCCCTCTGCACCTATCTAAGCCATCAACACTGTCTCCCACTACGCTCTGAGCAGAAGACTCTATGACGTAGGCATCCAATGTCCCACAAGCCACTGGAACTGCTTTTTCATTATTGGAGGAACCCAAACAGTACGCCACCATTCACATCAGAAATCAAGAAATTGACCTGTGTAGTATAGTTGTCACTCACTATTATCCGTTTTGTGGAAGTGACGCATGCACATGAACCCGGCAGGCGAACCAGGCAGAGTGCAGAGAGCAGAGCTGCAGAGATGCGCCACTGGCTCGCAAGACCAATCCCGCAACACTGCTATAATCGATGTTGCCGACATCGCTTTGAACCACCAGTGGTCTGCGGTGGAGCTGTTCTATACTGCCAGCTGGCCGGCGTTTGTTTCTATTTTACCCGGATCCGGGACCCAGCACCTATCCTGCGATATATACCTGGCCGGCAGTGAGGCAGCGCCGGTTGTAAGGTAGGAAAGACAGGGAGGGAGAAGGGGCAAAGTGCAAGCGCGACAGCTATGCTCAGCTGCCATGAAAGTGTGTGCCACGAGGAGACCCGAGGAGGCGGGCCAGCTAGTGCTGGGTGATGCTTGTGGGTGCTCCACGGTGAGCCCCAATCATGGCCCGGTTTGGTTAAATTTGACCTTTCCACCCTTCAACTCCCCCAGGAAGTCCAATACCACTACGGCCTTTGGGGCCTCAGTTTCATCTCACTGTCCAGGCGAGCGCTGTCCCTGGTTTCTCTGGACCTGCAATTTTTTCCTAACCACAGCAATCTTACCGTATAAACAAGAGTAGAGTGATACAGGAGTACAAGGGCCAGGTTGAGCAGCCCCACTATACATTATGCAGAAGGTTAAGCTCCTTCAACTTTCTTTCATCTCCTTTAGTATTTTTTTTGTTCCTTGGGCAGATCATACAAGAAGTGGAGGAGGTTTGGTGTGGTCCTATTAGGTAACCCAATAAATTAAAGCGATGGGATCTGGTAAAACAAGGAAGGTACTCCTAACCCCTAAGCACAAAGAAGCAAAGTTGACTCCAGTGGGGTAGATGATAATGCAACAAATTCTCCTAAACAACTTATGGATATGTTTCCTTCACACTTATCAATTTTACCTGACCCCCACCTGCCCTCAACTGTGCTAGTAGTCAGGAGTATGGCTTTACCCACTTTTAAGCTCCTTCTCTGCTAGATAAGTAAAAAAAAAACACCAGGAGGAGCAAAGTGCACCTCCCCAATTATAGGGCTAGAGACACCTAAGTGAAAACCTCAACTGGTAATAACTGAGGTTATCATCCACACGCCCCCAAACAACAGAATTTCGCCATTGCAGGTGTCCTCAGTGTAAGCCCAATAGCAGAAAATCAAAAAAATCCATCAGTCCCAACTGACGAGGGCATATTTAGATCCTCAAATCACATTGTCTCAGTCTCAGGATAATCTTTAACTACAACCCCCAAATGAACAATCTTGGAGTAAAGCCACTGAGTCAACAGCCAATGTCTCATCACAGCAAACAGATCAATCCATTACTGACTTACAACACTATCTGCACTCAAGCTCTCCAGTAAAACTAAACTCACTTTTAACTAGTACTGATGCATCTAGCCCTCCTGCTGCTCTATGTGCCAGATCACCAAAGGGAAATATTAAATCCCTTTTGCTTCAAATCCCCCCAAACCTGGGCACCGCAATAGCCCCTGTAAAACAACAAGTAGGAACTAACTTAAATGCTCAATCACTTTTGAAGTTTTCTGTTTCCTTAAAGACACTGCCTGACCTTCTGACCAGAAGTTTGAAGCCAACACAAGAGCTTATTCGCTGTTGTTCAGCTATCATTGATAGCTTATCAGCTCTCCCAGCATTTCTAAACTGTGTCCTGGATGAAGTAAAGCACCAGATGGGAGGCTTAGGCTGGGATAGTAAGAGCCAGGAACAGGACCAACAAAAGTGCATAGGTTCAAATTTAGTTACACCAAACAAAAAAACTGCAGGTGTCTGCCGACCATTGGGTGGCAGGGAGCTGCGTGGCAATTATCTGTGTAGCATCAAACTCTATTCACAAAGATAAAGCTTTAACCCCACGGTCAAGAGTCCTGCAACATTGTTGCAGAGTCCCCAAGCTGAGAGCGACTCAACCGATCCAGCTAACTCAAAGTAGGTCCCCACATCACCCACTTTGGACTTACAACACTCTAAAACCAATTTACAATTATCCTGTCCTCTCAGTAACAGAGAAAAGAAACGACAGCGCAAGCACAGGTACAAATGAACAATAAACACCACAGCTGAATCTCTTAAGTTGTACCCGCTGTTCACAACAATAGACATCAAACAAGTTCCAAGTTCTAGTCCAGAGAGGGCCGGGCAACAGCGAACACAGAAAATTCAATTCCCGAACTGGCTTTGAACACTAATAAGAGGAAGGCCGGGAATCGAAGCACACAGATTGTAACTACCCCTAAATTAAACAACAGCCGCGAGAGGAGTGTTTTTCGAATCAAGAACAGCAAGTTATTTCTGTGAATTTACATCAAGTGACCAACAGCCTATAAGTGCACACTACCAGGCAATCACTCTTGCTATCTTAGTTCGAGGAGGCATCCATAAAATCCTCATGATAAGATAATTATTGAAGAACAAAAGGGGACCTTGAAAGGAATGGAAAAAATAAACAGTCAAGAACAAGTTGAAACAAAATTGATAACCGAAGTAACTACATGCTCTACATTCTATGCACCTATTATTTCAGAGTACTTTATCCAATGTTGGAGACAACCATCTAAAAATACAATACACATCGGTCATCAAGAAAATGCTCAATTGGTCAGCCTGATGTTTGAGAAAACTGTCTGCACTAATTAGGAATAACATCAGGACCCCCAACAGAGAAACAGGAAGCTGCCAGTGATTCTAACACCAATATACTACTCATACCAGAATATAAGTTGAAAGGTCAGAATGATGTCCTCAACAGGAGCAACATCATCAAATTACTTAAAGCAGCACCAGGGTTTGATACATTGGTACCTGGAAATATTGAGCTCATTGAATGTCTTTCTCCAAGAGGCATACAACCCTCAGAAGTCATATTGGCAATGTTTATATCCCCCACCTGCGCTCAAGCCCTTTTAGCCAGCAAAGAAATTTTCCAGTCATGGAAAATCAAAATTCATCCATGTCATAAAACAGGTTACCCATCCGCGTTATCAAATTTATCAATCATGCAGCCAAGCTGTTGCTGGATACTGGATGGAGATAGAAACAAGCCATAATCATTCCAAAAAATGCTCAAGGTCAAACCGCCACAAAAGATAGATCATGGACCACAACTCTTATAAATAATAAAGACCAAGATTGGGGATGGCTGCCAGCACCCCTGTCCAAAAGAAGCTCAGTCTGACTTGACAGACAACAAAAAGAACAACAAAAGCAAATGGAAGCCATCAAATACAGAGAATGGATTCATAATGGATTCTCCGGAGATTCGAAACTTTATCTCCAGACACAATTTCCTTGCCCTTCAGGAAACATGGGCTACACAAAGCTACCCCTTAACTGGTTACATTGAACACTGGAAATCAGCTGAAAGGATTGGAAATTCGGTCAGCCTAACGAGGGACTGTTCATACCCACCAAGGTACTATTGAACTACTACATTTTGATGAGAATTGATTTCTTGGAGTCAAAATTAAACCATGGAGACAGCAGCGTCCTTTGTTGTTTCTTAATGTGTACATTAATCCGAGTGCTCAAACAAAAAGGTCTCAGTTGAACCATCTACTCATAGTTCTGAGTGATTTGGCTGGGGATTTTCCACACACAGATTGTCTTCTTACGGAGGACTTCAACACCAACCTTTTTCAAGGGACCTCGGAGGACTCAGAAAGTCTCTTCACATTCCCCTCACCAGTACTGAAAGCACAGGTTAAATCCAAACTCCAACTGCACTGTGGCTTAGGGGAACACTGGGTCCTGCAACTTTACAGCGCAGGCTTCATTGTAATGAACAGCAGATTTCCACAGGATATCCCCCTAATTGGTCATGGACAAACGCCCCAAATCTTTCTTATCTAGACTATACCATCTGCAACTTAGACCTGCTTCCATATATAGAAACTTACAGCATATGGCACGTTCCGAGAGTGATCACCGCCCACAAGTTGGTATTGTCACTCCGAATTTAGCTTATCATGATCCAGCTAAAATCACATAAAAGGAAGTTTATTCTGAAAATCTAAAAGGCTTAAGATGGAACAATGACATAAGTAAAAGGATTGAGAAGGTATGTGAGCTTTTCACTACATGTCACTATCTTTTGACAGCCTCTCCAATAACTGACTGGATACATTTTTGCTCCCAACTTTTAAAACAGTTCCAACGACCGCCACAACATCATATTGATCCAAACAGAAAACAGACTCCCACTTTGATCTAAACTATGAAATACCATCCTCAGTGTAGCCAGGAGGCATCCAGAATCCGAAGAACTATTAAGTAATTACAAAACTGCACAAACAAATTATAGACGGACATTCCAAAATGACAAACAACATCATCTCAAACTATTTTTGTGTACATTTCATTGGAAAAATAAGAGCCAGATTCAAGAAATGTTTTGGGCTAATAAATAGTCAAACTATCGGAAATATCAGCCATGGGAGTGCAAACATCTCAGAGCAACAATGGGTAACATTCCTGACCAGCCACTTTTAGGAGGACAATAGAACTGAACCTAGATCAATTAATAATGTTACACCCTCAAAAGTTGTCCACAAGAAGTGGCTGGTCCATTCGCAATACATGCAGCAACACCCAAGTGATGAAATGTCTATTACTCAAACAAGGCTAGTTAAAATACTAAAAGCAATATCAGATTGAGTGCCAGACCCAAATGGCCTGCCACAGGCCATGTTTGAGTTGAACATTTAGGGCCATGTGTATGAAAACTCAATTTTGCGATTCCCAAATAGCGATTTATAGCGAGTCACATTTTGAGAATCGCAAATCGGTATGTATACAAAAATTTGCTACCCGGTTTGCGATTCCTTAACTGCGATTTCCCAGAATTAGCGTACTCGCAATTAAGTAATCGCAAAACGGGGAATCTGAAACTCAGGTGCAGCTTGATGACATCAGAACCAGAAAGTGTGACTACCTATGCTGCACCTGAGTTCCAGAATCAGAGTGAGAGGCTGGAAGGAGGGCTGAGGCAGCAGTGCAGTGCAACAGAGAGTGGAGAAATGGCTACACAGGAGACGCGGCAGGGTGAAAGCCAGAGAAAGAGGAAACAAAAGTTTTCTGAAAGGGAGCAGGAGTTGCTCTCTCAGGAGATGGTGCACAGCCATGAGCTGTTATTCGGGAAAAAATCCCTCAGAGTGCCAGAGACCAGGAAAAGGAGGATATGGGCGGAGATCCAAGAAAAAGTCAATTCCATAGGCGTCACCCACTGCAGCGTCGAGGAATTGCGAAAACGCGGGTACGATATGCGCCTGCGTTCGAAGGAATGGGTTGCTGCCAGGCTGCAGGAGGCGAAACTGACTGGTGGAGGAACATCCACTGCCCCTGCTATCACGCCAATGGAGGAATTGGTGTAGGGGACCTTACAACAGGAGAGTGTGAGCGACGTGGCTCAGCTAGACAGCTCAGACCTACCAGGACCAAGACAAGGTAAGAAGTATGCCATCACACCCCTGATACTGACCTACCCCACCCCAACCCCCACCCCTATGAGAGACCCAGGCACACATTCCAAATGCCAACCCAGTGCAGGCACACACACAACCACAGAAATGCATTATTGGAGATGTAGTCACATGAAGCAAACAGTGGAACATTGAAACCCAGCTAGTCTCAAGCAGTATGTGTGTATGAGTGAAGGCATTGTACAGACAGTCAGGACCCTCATAATAAACCAAATAGTGTAATTTATTGCATTACAAATGCAAGGCTGGACAGCAAATTAATGTGTGCATTTACGTCCACAGCAGTACAGGAAACATAGGGCCAGAGGCCTGGAGGCGAGGAAGAGTCCCACAGCGTTGCAGGATGAGGGCAAGTGGAGGAAGAGGAGGAGGGCAGCCCAGTCATCTCACCCAAACGCCCCCGGCGCAGTGCAGTGGCTCCATTGCCACGGCTTGAGGACGAACTCGGGGAAACCGATGAAGAGACCAATGAGGTCCAGGGACAGTCTGTGCCACAATCCAGACAACCAGCTGTTGAAAGTCCCACACCTGCCATTCCATCCAGGCGCAGGGCCCGTCCATCCCCAGGTACATCTGCAGCAGAAGAGGAGTCAGTGTTCAGCGGCCTTGAGGGAAACATGCTTCAGGCACAGTTCCTGCAGGGGAGAGGAATACGTCAAATCCAAAGACAGCTTATGGTGGGCTTCAGGGGCATTATGTTTGGCCTGGAGGCACTCTGTGCATAGATATGGGCAGACCGTGCTGCTAGGCGCCGTGAAACTCAGCGCCTCCACACATGCCTCGAACTCTTCACAAGGGCTGTTAACTGACTGGCCTCAGCCACCTCTATTCATTCCCGGCGCAGCATTAGCATGCAGCGGGAGGTTGTACACAGCAGTCAGGACATGGCCAGGGGCTTACTACAGGCCACATGTGCTGTGGATCAGCTGCGAACAGTTGCCACAGGTGGGACAGGAGTCCTCAGTTCCCTAGAGGAGGATGCACAGTCAAGCCGCAGCAGCCTCACTCCGCCCCCTCAACAGGACAGGCACCGTAGTGCGCGGCAAGGCAGGGCTGCAGATGCCACTGATGAGGGGAATGTGCACTCGGGGTGCAGGGCAATGGGACGTCAGAGCCGCCGTTGAGGTGCCAGGACTGACGAATGGCAATGGGTGGATCAACCCAGTGACAATGTATTTTTAATGCACTGTGATTCAAATATGTGTGTGATAATACTATACACATTGTGTGCCACACAGGATGTGAGATATCATGAATTCTGATTTAAAGGATATTAAACACAGTTTATCCTGAATAAATAGCATTGTATCATCATTTCTCACCTAGAAATAGTTCTGTATTATGTCATCTCGCCTCTGTCGCCTGGCTGCTGCTCCAATCACACCGGCTGGCCTGCATCCTGGAGCTGGCCCCTCCTCATCTGATGTGTCTGAATTGCTGAGCTCCACTGGGATGCCCTTTTCCTGGTGGCAATGTTATGCAGCATGACACACACAACCACCATCTTGCAGCAAGTCTCAGGGCTGTATTGCAGTACTCCTCCACTCTTGTGCAGGCATCTAAAATGGCTCTTGAGGATACCAAAGGTCCGCTCAATGGTAGTGGGCACTGCTATACCTCCGCTCCCTTGCATTTGTAGCATTCTGGTATGGGGTCAATATGAAGTCTCGGACTGCATACGCACTGTCACCTGTGAGGCAAGGGGAAATAGGTTACAATCTGTCCTGCCACTGCTGTGCTTTACTGTTGTGTCACTGTTTCTTATGCAATTACCTAGAAGGTAGGCCTCTCCAAACTCCCCATTAGTGAGTCGACGGTGGATCCCACTGTGGCGAAAGATGAACGAGTTGTGGGTGCTGCCTGGGTATTTAGCTACAATGTCAGTGATAATGTGCTTGCCATCACACACCACTTGTATATTCAGGGAATGGTATGACTTGCGATTTCTGAACACATACTCATTGTGGGAGGGGGGATATGGTGACATGTGTCCCATCTATGCATCCTCTGATGTGGGGAATTGTGCTATTTGATAGAACTCCTGCTTGGTCTGGTCTAGTGCCTGTGGGCTGTAGGGGAAGTGGATGTGGTGGGGCAGCCTCTGTACCATGACATCGAGGAACGAGTGGAAAAAACGTGACAATGCACTCTGTGACACCCCTCCTACTGAGGCTATCACCCCCTGGAATCTACCTGATGCCAAGAGGTGCAGTGAACACAGGACCTGGATGTGAGTGGGGATGGTGTGTGTCCTGCGTGTGGGGTGTTCAAGAATAGGTTTGAGTTCCTCAATTAAGTCTAGGATGCTCTATTCATCCAGCCTGAAGTGTGTATGATGTCCTCCTCAGTCCTCTAGAACAGGGTAATGCGTGTATGAAATATCCTCTCCTGGCGTCTCCTTCCTGTGCAGCAGCTCTGAGTCGCAGCCTCCTGGCTATCACATACAGCCCAGCCATTGTGGAAAAATGTGTTGCATTGTGGGACTCCTTAAATAGTTTTCACCTGGTTTACCACCTGCTCATACTTGATGGTAATTGCGATTCTCTAATTTGCGAATTTCATGAATTCGCTATTTGCGATTTTTTCATACACTTTGCAAATTGAGGTAATCGCAAAATTAGAAATTTGCATAATTCTAGTTCTCCCAACGTAAGGAATCGCTATATTTGTGATTTCTACTTTTGCAATGCGATTGTGCCTCATACATAGGAAATAGCTAATTTTTTATGGCAAGCGCTGTTTTTTGCGAATCGGAGCGTTTGGGACTAAAAATTAGCTTGATACATATGGCCCATTGTTTTGGTCAAATACAGTTAGCTAAGCTTTTTGATCATACTCTAAAGAGCTCAACTATACCTGACTCATGGCGCAGGGCAATAATTCATCCAATTTACAAGTCTGGCTCCCATTCATCTCCAAACAACTATAGGTTGATAGCCTTACTGGACAATGAGGTGAAGCACTTTGCCAGTCTCTTACTCGAAGACATGAGATGTTGGGCTAACTCAAAAGGATTGGTTCCAAAAAATCAAACAGGCTTTGTGGCAAACTCAGGCACACTGTCCAACCTTCTATCCTTAACAATATGTACAAATAAAGCAAATATATCTTCCAAGGCGCTTTTCTGCTGTTTTGTAGGTTTCAAAGCAGGTTTTGACCGGGTGCCACGGGAGGCCCTTTGGGCTAAGTTAACAATATGGGGAATTCCGGCCAAACTTCTGGAGACTAACATCTGGATCCAAGTTAAGCTTGGCACTTGCTCTCACCTATCTCGAAAAATACAGACGTAGAGGGAAGTCAAACAAGGATGTATGTTAGCTCCTCTGCTTTTCAACCTGTTTTTAGCCGACCTTTCAGCAGAGTTGGATGCAATAGATAGTAATTTCCCAATGATCGGTGGTGCTCAGTTCAGCAAACATTATATGCTGGCGACCTTGTTCTTCTCGGTCTTACGACAGTTGGGCTGCAATGACTGCTTTATAAACTATACATTGACACCACCACAAAACAACTTGGAGGTAAACCTAAAGAAAACTTAAGTGGTCATATTTGGCAGGAAATGTTACAGAGGTGGTTGATGGTTGTATAACAACTTTGAGCTCGCTATAGGAAAAGCATATGAATACCCGGGGATCAGCATCCACTCCAGGGGCACCTTTGTCAAGCATTGCAGTGAAATCAATATCAAAGCCATGGCTCGTCAAGTCAGCCTCTCTAAAATTTCCATAAAGTTGACAGGCCAGA
Source organism: Lissotriton vulgaris (assembly GCF_964263255.1). Classification (NCBI taxonomy): domain Eukaryota; kingdom Metazoa; phylum Chordata; class Amphibia; order Caudata; family Salamandridae; genus Lissotriton; species Lissotriton vulgaris. Next base: position 320,051,948 of record NC_141699.1, on the reverse strand, counting down.
ACTAGGTCCCAATGTTGGAAGTTATGCGGGCGAAAATAGTCCCCTCCATGTTGTACACCTTTGAAATCTCCTTGGGCAAGCTGAGCTCTGCACTAAACCAACACATGTCTAAGATCTTCAAGAAGTTTTCTTCAGCTGCCAAAAACTTCATCTGCAGCAGAGATTTGATTAGAGATAGGCCTCCTGAACTATGAAATGTAAAGTGCAGGTGCCTTCCTTAAACTGTGCCATAAGTTAAGGCAGACTAGAGTTGACTCCCTCAAGTCTCAGCTATGGTCAGACATCAGCACCAACAATCCTGGAGGGTAATATAGTTGCAGCTATTATCAGCAAGTGAATTGTGGAACTTTAATCCAAGTCAAATAGCTTTCAAATAAAGTATCAGGAAGAGTAACCAATTGTGTTCTTACTTGTCCGACAAGGCAATTAGAACGCAAGCATGCATGGGCAGTAATGAACTCTTACAAGCTGGCCCCTCTTCTACCATATCTTGCTTGCAATTCCCTGCACCTAAAACATAGAATCGTGGTACTTAGACTGGGTGAATGGCACCTTTTGGCAGCACTTATCAGATGAGCTTGCTTGTAGGGGTTGGAAGGAATTAGTTAAATCCCTGGAGCATGTTGTATGCATCTGCCCCGCACTGATGAACCTGCGTAGATCAAAATTGAGGTCTAAGTAGACCGAGCTTGCAGGCTGGACATCTTTCTGGCGGTGAACCCTGAAAACATGGCCTTAAACATCAGCTACACAATCTTTGTTCATCTTGCATATCGTAAGTTCAAGCAGCCACTGGTCACTCAAAATATTGTTAGCTCTGCGTCAAAATTAGTTAATAGTCACTGGCGGAAATAACAACGGTACGTGACAGTTTCACAACATTGAATCACTTACGAAGTTAACAGTACACTTTTTGGGCTGGTACTCCACCTGACAGAATTTTACTTTGTGGGCAATTTTGAATCTATGTTTTATATTAAAAGACTGTTCTGCTTCAATAATAGTGGAACCTTGCCTAAGGGTCTACGGATCTCTAAGTTGTCAAGCTGAGAAAAAGATGTAACATCAAAGTTTTGTTATTGATCACTGTAATTTTGAACCTCACACAAAAATTGGTACAGCATGACATAGAATAAGCTCAATTTGATTTAGAGCATCCATTAAAATATTCGTTAACTTATTAACTAACACAGTCCCAAGCTCCTCAGCTGCTTAACTTTCTTGATTTTGCACCGGCCATGAACATGTACTCTCTTTTGCATTATGTTGCACCTATTTCTCATTTTTAGAAGGGTTTTTCACTTTTATTAAATGTAATTTTTGTTAGCATACAAAGGTTGGCTACCTTGCTCTAGGAGACATCTTTTACATCTTTTATTGTCTTCCCTTTACTGATTTCGATGGGAGCAGTTTAAGGCAAAATGTTTGAACAATATTTTAAGTTTTTTTATATATTGTAATGGTTTACTTTATCAAACTAAAAAGGATCTGCGAAGTCCCTGAGCGATCCTCCCTCCTTCCCACCCCACTCAGCATCTACATGACATCGCTAGGCAACATCATCCAATCTCAAGGCATCTCCACTTTGTCATATGCAGATGACCCCCAACTTATCCTCTCCCTGACAGACAAGACTTCCACCTCCAGAACCAACTTCACCAACTGCATGACCATGGTAGAAGACTGCATGAGAACAAACTGCCTGAAGCTCAATTCCGATACAATAGAAGTTCTGATCTTCAAGATTCATACCTCACCCTAGGACTCAACCTGATGGCCGTCAGAGCTAGGACCAGTACCCATCAACCACATGGAAACCCGCGAATCATCCAAATTGATGGCACGTCAAGGTAATGGGCAGCACCTGCTTCAGCATCCTCTGCATGCTATGTAAGATCTGCTACTCACACAAGAACTCAAGACCATCCTGAACACCACATCAAGACTCAGAAGATACCTCCCATGCTGCACCTACATCGCACCATCTCTCAAGGATATCCACTGGCTCCCCATTCCCAAATACAGCTAATTAAAACTACTCATTCACACTTACATAGCCTTACATTGGACCAACATACTGGAACAACCTCAAGCAGTAGGTCACTCCTTTGCCTATATTGCACCCAAAATATGGAACAACCTCACCCGGCACATTAGGGCCTCCTCCTCACTTCTTGAGTTCCGCAAGTAGCTGAAGACCTAACTCTTCAAATAATTCCACAGTGATCATTCATTGGTTAGTGGACTCTGCCCGTCGACCTAATGTAACATAACTCAACAAAGGTTTTGTTAGCCAAGCACCTCTAAGTCTGCATGATCATAGTAAAAGTGCAGTAAAAAATACTTGCAATAATTTCTTCATTCACAATCAACATTCTTTATTTATTTACTTATTTATTTATTTATTTAAGATTTACCAATAGATTACAAAGTCAATTAATTCTTAACCAGACATAGTATTACCCACCCCCTCCCCAGGTCCATAAATATTAACATTACATATTATGTTTACAAGCAGTGTGAGTCAACCAAATAATAATGAAAAATTAAAATTAAAATTCAGTTTAACATTTTTTAAACAAAAAGAAATCCTGTTTGGAGAAAAAAGGCCGTCTTAACAAAAAAGACAATCAGAGGCAGGGAGCAGAAGGGGGGGCATCAGAGGGGAAGAGGAGAGGGCGAGCTCTAGAAAGGAGGGGGCAGGAAAAATGCAGGGAAGAGGAACGGAAAGAGGAAGACATAGTAACATCATATTAACACAGAACAATTACTGTAGTTCCTGTATATTCAGGGTATTGAGCCATCTAGTCAGGGGGTCCCAGATCACTAGTCCATTTTTTTTTGCATGTCTGCCGTTTTTAGCATCAATAGCCTTCTCTAATTTATAGGTAGCTAACAATCTAGCGTGCCATTGGCCAAAAGAATGAGGGTTCAGATCTTTCCAGTATGTAGCAATGCAGACCCTGAGGATAGTCATTGCAACAAACAATAATGCACCCACTATTTTAAGATCAATCGCATCATACAGGCCTAACATAATAGTGGCTGGTGTGCTTTAGATGTCTAATAGTAAAACTCTGCTTAAAAACCGTTGTACTTATTTCAATAATGGTCATAGCTTTGGGCATGTAGCAAACATCTGCACAGAATCTGCGCTATACTCCGCACACCCCGGGCAAGTTATTCCACAGCTCGTACCCCATTTAGCAATCCTGTTAGTAGTTATGTATAGAAAATATCCTGTTTTATAAAATTGTGCTTGCAATTTAGGTGACAATAGATATGTTTGTGCAAGACTTAGAGCTTCACGGAAGGCGTTCGGTGGAGCGTTTAGTTTTGGCTGCCATTTTGCATCGATTTGACTTGTGTCATCGGGTTGTTGTTCATTTAGCATAAAATATATACGTCCTATCCTTGGCAGGCTTGACCCGAGCAATTTATATAGGAGGCTTATCCATGCAAACCCTATTGGACCCCCGGTCTTCTTCGTTAAATATCTTGCAATAGCGTGATACTCAAATATCTGATTGTTGCTCAGTTTATAGCTGGTTTTCAGAGCTTCAAATGGCCAAATACCATTAGGGGTGATCAAATCCCGCAGTTTAAAAATGCCAGCCTGATACCACTGTTGAAGATATGCATATTTAAAGATTAATGGTAGATTATCGTTATTTTTTGATAGGGGTATAATAGTTTAATTTAACCAGCCCAAGCAATTTGCTAATGTTAAAACAAAACATATAGGCACTGATCAATGTTTTACTTCTCACCCGCTTGTAGTAGCTAAATTCCAGGTGACGCCAAAGGCAGCCCCTAACACTTTCCCCTAAAAGTGAAAAGTAAGGAGAAGGCAGTCCTGAAGAATTTAAGATACAATCATTGTGCAATAACTTGGAGCTGTATTGCAGAGCGGCAGCCCAATAATATAATTTTAAATTGGGAAGAGCCCCCCTTCCTCTGTCTCTGGGTAGAGAAGTAGATTAAAAGCCCTTCTCGGCCGTCAGTAGGCCCAAATTAATTGGGAAAAAATGTGTTCAAAATTTTGAAGCGTATGCTTATTATAATCTAGCAGGATTGTCCTAAAAAAATAAAGTAACTTGGGAAAATAAGTAATTTTTAAAACATTACATCTCCTTACTATGGTGAGATGTAAGTTATTGATTTTTCGAAGTGACTTCTTCATGTCAGCTGCCAATGGGGTCAGATTTTCTTTAACTATTAGGTCTAGGTCGGAGACTATGTTGACCTCTAAATATTTGGCTTTCTTAGTGATTCTGTCATCAGCCCAAGTTATCTTCTCATTTATGACAATCTGCATTTTTGCTTTATTGAGGGCACATCCAGAAATCATTCCAAATTATTGAGCTTCTTGCTCCAGGGCTCTAATGGCCAATTTAGGTTCTGGTGTTATTATGGCCAAGTCATCGGCATAATCTTTGTGTCAGCACCACACCTACTCACTGCTATTATTTCAGGGTTCAATTCAATTCTTTTAATCAGAGGGTCAGTATACAGGGCAAAAAGTAACGGGAAACAGGGACACCCTTGCCTCATCGTGATATCCTTATTTGTTTTGACAAATGCCCATTAACTAATATTCTAGCTGAAGGGTTTTGATATAGTGCCTGTAATGCCTGGACTATCCTTGGGCCAAAGCTGATCCGCCACATGACAGCCCATAAAAATTGCCAGGAGACCCGATCAAGCGCTTTTTTGGCATCCAGGAGGATTAGTGAGATCGGGTCTCCTGTCAACTTTGCGACGTCAAATAAAGTGATGGTCCAGCAGATATGCTCGGCAGTGCCCTCTTTCGGAATGAACCCATGTTGCCAGCTAGAGACTAGTGGCTCAATATTTAAGGATAATCTAGAGGCAATGAATTTAGAAAATATTTTAGAGTAGGTATTAATAAGGGTTATAGGTCTATATGATAACATCTCCAGGGGTGATTTATCTTTTTTGGGAAATATTACCATTTTAGCAGTTGACCAAGAGCTCGGTGGAGATGCCCCTTCAAAGATAGAAAAATAATAATAATAATAATAATAATAAGTAGGTTTGTAAAGCGCCTGGTGACGCCATCTCGGCGTGTCCCCGCGCTGTGGAGAAGAGACAGATTCGGACAAGTAGACTAAATCTATAAGTTGTATAGATGAGTTTTTAACAGCTTTCTGAATTTGGCTTCTGTTTCAGCTAATCTAAGATTCATGGGGAGTTGGTTCCATTTATTGGCAGCTGTGTGTGTGTGTGTGTGGCGTATTTGTATAGCGCGAACAGTGACCCGGAGGCATCCCGGCGCTTGTACTCCTACCACAAGGGAACCCCTCCTGGCTTTTCCTTGTGGGGTGTCCACTCCTGGGCATCCCATGGTGAAACCAGGCATCCCTTGTGTATCAGGGGGCCTTTGTGGAGACTAAGCAAGCTATTGCCCAGAGTTGCAGTGTGGGACCCATGCTTAGAATCGGCACTGAGGCGAGAATATCCGGTCAGAGGAATTTTTTTTTAGCCCGAAACCCGCCGAGGCAGGAATCGAACCCTGGTCCCTGGCCAGCGTTCTGCATCAAGGTCTGCCGCTCTAAGCATTGAGCCACACTTCTCCACTAGCACTCTGAATGAGCGGCCTCCCATTTTGACTTTTTTTGTGCGGGAAATTTTAAGTAGGCCTGTTCCTTTAGAGCGGAGTACTCTATTAGGCTCGTAGTTATGGACAAGATCTTTAAGATATTGTGGAGCTTTGTGCCATATGATCCTGTGGCACATTAAGAGAGCTTTGAACAGGATCCGTTTTTTAATAGGGAGCCAATGAAGAGCAGCAAGAGTGGGTTTAGATGCTGCTCTTTTGGGTAGTCTCAGGACCAAGCGTGCTGCAGTATTTTGAAGTACCTGTAACCCTCTCAAGTTCTTTTCGGAGGTTCCCAGGAATAGCACATTGTCATAATCTATTCTGGAGGTAATCAGAGCTTGGGTCATGGTCTGTCTGGCCTCCAAGGGGAGTAGGTCCAGGGTACGGTTGAGAGTTTTAAGTACCCCGAAGCATTTTCCCACTAATCTATGAATATGACCATCATAGGATAATTTGGGATCAATCCAAATGCCCAAATTATTTGCCTCTTTGCCGGGGGTTGGCATCGGACCAAGACAAGTTGGCCACCAGTCCATCGTCCAGCTTGAATTATCCCCTCCAATTACCAATACCTCTGTCTTGGAGCCGTTGAGCTTCAGACAGTGTAAATTCATCCACCCTGCTAGGTCCTGCATGCAGGCTTTGAAGTTAGCAGCTGCGATGGTTGGATCTTGGGACAGAGAGATTAGCAGTTGGGTATGGTCGGCGTATGAAACTAATTCTACACCGTACGATTGAACCAGATCTGCCAGCGGAGCCATGTATAAATTGAACAAGGTGGGGCTCAGGGCAGAGCCCTGCGGCACCCCCTGTTCTAGAGCTATGCTGTCTGATGAGAAGGATCCCCACTGTACCTGAAAGCTACGATCTGTAAGGAACACTTTCAGCCAGCCCAGCGCAGACTCAGTAACGCCCGCTTTGTTTAGGCACTGTAGCAAGATGGAATGTGCTACAGTGTCAAACGCAGCGCTGAGGTCCAGCATGATCAGAGCCATAGTGTGTCCAGCATCCGCTCCTTGTCTCAACGTTTCAGTCGCTCTCAGAAGGGCAGTCTCCGTGGAGTATCCTGACCGGATGCCTGACTGAGAGGCATGAAGGAGGTTGTTTATTTCCAGATGAGACATTAACTGGATGTTTGCCACTTTCTCAGCCACCTTAGCCAAGTAAGGTAACAGGGAGATTGGTCTTAAATTTTCAAGAGTTTCGTGGCTGACATTTGGTTTCTTTTTTATAGGGAGGACAATAGCTTTTTTCCAAACTTCCGGGAGTTTGGCAGAGGTAAAGGAAACCTGAAGCACATGTCTAAAGAGTGGTTCCAATACCGTGAGCCTCTCACCCAGCACCCCAGGAGGGGCAGGGTCACGAGGGGAGCCCGATTTAATACTTTTGCAAATGCTATTTAGGATCTCTGGAGGAGGTACCGTGAAACATTTTAGGCAGACCTCCCCCGCGCTAACTCCTTCTCTTTCTACAAAATCATGTCCGGATGTCTTATTTCCAGAAAAAGTGGCATAAATATCTCTTATATTTCCAGCAAAGTAGTTAGCTATTTTGTTGCATGTTTCCACTGAGTCCTTTTGAGAGGTATTGTCATTCGCTATCACTGAGATTTCCTTAAAGATTTTGAATAGCTCCCTAGAGGAGTTTTCTGCTTCCCCAATATGAGCTTTGTAGTGCATGGCCTTAGTGGTACATATTTTAATGTGGTATTCCCTTTGTGCCCTTTTGTAGTTGGTTTTAATTATGGGACAGAAATCTCGGCGCCATTGCCGTTCTACTTTTTTACAATTAGATTTCGCGGCCTGTAGCTCTAGGGTGAACCATGGGGCGGATTTCTTTCTACTGTTAGCTCTCTTGACAGTACATAATGGGGCAGTATTGTCTAAGGCATTGAAGATACGTTCCTCTAACAATTTGTATGCACTTTCACAGTCCATACCCCCTGGCTGACCCCCTTTCTCTAGAAGCTTGTTGAAGGTGTCTTGTGAGAGATTTTTCCATATGCGGCGTTGGTAGCGGTTATTATTATCCTTGTTAGTCTCAGACTCTGAAATCGAAATATGAAAAGGAATAAGAAAGTGGTCTGACCAAGGTACCGGTGTGGGTGACTGTATTTTCACTCCGCTCCCGTTTCCAAAGATAGGGTCCAAGAGGTGACCGTGTTTATGGGTAGGGGAACTATTTATTAAAAGTTCAATTGTAAGGACTGTAGTTCTTGCCTAAATTAATTTGCCTCTTTTACTTGCGGGTCTTCGAGGTGGATATTCATATCTCCTAATACCAGAATTCTGTTCTTCCTTATGACTAAGTGGGCAGCTTCTTCCACAAGTTTAGTAGTAAAGTCATATAACCTCCCTGGAAGTCGGTAGACAAGAATACCCGATATAGAATGTTGAGGTCCCAATCTGATTGTAAATAGACCTGCTTCACAGCACTCAATCTTCAAGGGTGAAAGAGAGCATTCTAGAGGAGCTTTGATCGCAATTGCAATCCCTCCGCCCCTCCCCTCCTTTCTATCTAGTCTGGAGAGTGAATAGCCTGGTGGCATGGCGTCTATGATGTCGGATCGGAGTGTTCCCCTAGCCAGGTTTCTGTTAGGAAGAGTACATCCAGATGTTCGTCTTCCAGGAGATCACGGATCTGATTGCTATGTTTGCTAAGTGATCTACAGTTTAGCAACCCTCCCTGTACCCTCTTTTTGTCCAAGTCACTAGTAGATACGCTAGCAATTTTAGAAGTGCACTTGGAGCAGCTTCGAAAAGATGCCGCCTCCATGGTGTGCCAGCAGGGAGCTGTGGTCGACGGACAGAGATCTAATAATACCTGTCTCTCGTATTGTATGTGGATAGGACGGGAACGGCCAGGGGTCATAGCCCCGGGCCCCGTCCGGCCTCGGACGAGCGCAGTTGGGCTTGACTTTGGCTCGACTTCGGCTCGCTTCTGGCGCGTCTGCTGCGCGGTCGCTGGCCCACACACATTTATAGGGAGGTAGGCGCAACTAGAGCGCGGACCTGGCAGCCCTGAGCCCGGAAGTTCTGGGCTCCTCCTCACCCTCCGCATCAAACTCCCAGAAATGGACGCGGCGGACCAGGGCTGGAGTAGGCTAAATGCGTGATCACCGAGCTTTCAAAATCAGCCCAGAGGTGAGGTTACAGTCAGAAATTACTTACATACAAGATACACTGTAAAATATTAAAATTTAGCCTACAATCGCCAAAAATTAAAAACACGCTCTACATTCAGCGCTCACAGTGTGGTATTGGTAAAGCACAGCGCAAAGCAGATAGAGTCAGCCACTGCCACCGGCTAGACTCTTCTCCACCCCGCGACTGCATTTCTCCTGACTTTAAATACTAAACACATACAGCGCAACTAGAGCGCTGACCTGGCAGCCCTGAGCCCGGAGGTGCTGGGCTCCTCCTCACCCTCCGCATCAAACGCCCAGAAATGGACGCGGTGGACCGGGGCGGGAGTAGGCTAAATGCGTGATCACCGAGCTTTCAAAATCAGCCCAGAGGTGAGGTGCAGTCAGAAATTACTTACATACAAGATACACTGTAAAATATTAAAATGTAGCCTACAATCGCCAAAAATTAAAAACACGCTCTACATTCAGCGCTCACAGTGTGGTATTGGTAAAGCACAGCGCAAAGCAGATAGAGTCAGCCACTGCCACCGGCTAGACTCTTCTCCACTACTACATCAGTAAAACGATCTTTTATTTGCTGCGAAAAAACTTTATAAAATTCAACCAGAACACTATACATTCCAGAGGCATTACCTTCTGGAAGACTTACTAATGCACTCCGAAAGTGGAGGAATTTCCGTTAGATCATGATTATCACTATTGGGTTCTGCTATCGGTGTCGTCTCTAGGTAATCGCTAATCTCAATTTCTCTGCATTCAATAGACCTTAACGTCTCTTCAAGATATAGTTTCTCATGAAATTCCCGAAAAGCCTCCTCTATTTTAAAGGGTTGGTGGTTATCCCTTCGGAGTCTGTTTGAATTGAGGAGATTGCATTCGCAGTTACCTCACCTGTTGCCTAGTGGAAATAGCCAGTTGGTGACCAATGAGCTCGCTCAATTCATAAAGATTTTCTCGAGACGATGCCCACTTTGCAGCCATTACTCTCTGCTAATATGGTCCCCATCTCTGCCTTGGTAACCGGTACCATTGTCTGTGCCTCTTCTATTCCTATTCCTGCCTGAACTGCATGTATTGCATTTTTTTCTGCATCTATCATTTGCTTTTGTAAGAGATTAACCTGTATTTTCTCCATCTTGTTCCTTCTAATGGCAAATCGGAGTGTCTCTCCCCTTATGCCTGCCTTTAATGTGTCCCATACCACCATTGCTGATGCTGTCCGGATATTTATGTCCAGAAACTCTTGGATCCAGCCCATCATATGTTCTCGATATTTATTGTCGTATAGAAGTGCCTTCTCAAATGTCCAGTTCGTGCTCAGCCCCCTATCAACCCATCCCTCTCGATTTAAAATAATTGGATTATGGTCCGACAATAGTCGGGGGGCAGTATCACTGCAACAATCATGGGCTAGTGAAGATGAGACTAAAAAATAATCAAGCCTTGCCAACGATGAGTGAGGGGCTGAAAAAAAAGTGAAACCATTTTGATCAGGTTTCAGGTGGGCCCAAACATCTTTTAAACCGTGAGTGTTTATCAGGTTGAGCACTGCCTGGAAAACTTTAGGTTTCCTTCCTCTGTAGCTCCAGGATTTATCAGATTCCCAGGTACTAGGCAGATTTAGATTTAAGTCACCACATAGTATTACAGGCAGTAGCCAGTGTCCTAACTCTTCATTTATACCATTGATTACCCCTGGATCATCTAGATTACTTGCATAAATAGAGCAGATCGTACAAGCAAGATTAGAGGGGAGAGAGCACCCTACAATCACCCATCTCTCTAAAGAGTCAGATTTGACCTGGTTAACAAGGTAATGTTTTTCGTACCATAATCCCAACTCCCCTAGCTCGAGCGCCTTGGGAGGTTACCCAACAATTTTATATCCTAAAGAATTCAGCAAAGATTTCTGGCCCCCTTCGATATGGGTCTCCTGGAAGTACACAATGTCCGCCTTCATTAATCGTAAAACATGAGCAGTTTTTTGTCTTTTCAGAGGATTGTTCAGGCCGCAGATATTTATCGAGACAATTCTAAGTTTGTTTGCTGTATTCATTATCAGATTTTAAGTGTAACCCTGTATGATTATCAGGGACAGCAGCCCATTTTCTAATTTTTTGTGTGTGTCTTTTTGGGTATTTCTACCTCTGATTAAACCATACATGCTTCTCTCTCCCCAACCCCACTTCCCTGCCTGTCTACTCCCCCAGCCCCACACATCCCCCTTCCCCCTACATCCGGTTCTCCTGCCCATCATTGAAAGAGCTAATTTTCCTAGAATATCTAACCAAATTTTAAATTTTTGTCCCACTGCGTTCATTGTGGATCCCTCTTCCCTCCCCCTCCCCCCTTCAAAATTGGAGGGCAGTTGGACTGGCCTCCTGAAGGGCCGCGGAGGCTTCCCTTCTCCTGAGGAAGTTCCGGCTCAGGCCGGGAGGTGACGTGCTAGGCTGAAGTTCGGTTGCTGAGCGACCCCGCCCAGCGTCCCCCTCAGAGCCTCGGATCATTCTTTTCACACACGGCTCAGCCCCACACAGTACCCTGGCCAGCGGCGGTGAAACATTTGCAGTCTCGGCACTTCAGCGCTTAGGAGGATGGGCTGATCAGTGCAGCGCTGGCTGAAAGGTGTACTGACCAGACACGCCGGCAATGACAGCGCACTGATGACAAGGGGCAGACAGGAGGCAAGGGCAAAGGCTGGGTCCCAGCCTCACTTCAGTGGTCGTGGAAAGGGACCCCTGCCCAGCGTTCGCCCTCTCAGCATACAGCGTCAACCCTCCTAGGCTCCCGGGGCTTGGTCAAGGTCACTCTCACCAGCTGTCCAAAAGGAGCAGTCCGCCTAATGCGTGGACACACTGGGGTGTTGTTCTCTCTAATCTTCTCTAAGACAGGGCCAGATCAACAGGAAGGAGGGCAGCACCCTCAAACCAACCAGCAGCCTCTAGGAGCAGTCAAATTAGCCTGTGACACAATTCCCCTGACGCTGTAGTCTGCACTCCAGCCAGCCCAGCAGTGTAACAATATATACCCTGGGCCCAGGTCACTAGAGTGGACCGGAAGGTTCCGGAATTCCCTAATGCTATCCTATGGGCTACAGCTCTGAGGTAATTTCTGGCAGGCGACCATTTTATGAAGCTCACACAGCCCTCCATTTTAGAAAAGGCATACCTGCACCTCAGCACCGATTGGCAGTGGCGAGGCGCCTGGAGACCTAAGGCCACACCCAAAAATTGGTGGGAAAAAAAAATGTGAGGCATAAAAGAGAGAAAAAATAGGGGAGACCACCCAAAAACTGATAGGTCTAACAAAGAAAAACAAAAAATCTTTGGTGAAAGGTAGCAATTAGGTCCCCCATCACATTTGTTCCATTGAGCCGTATCAGACCGGCAGGAGATGGCGCTAGTGTGAGCAAACTTCCTTCCAGCTGCCACGCCAGACAGTCGGCGATCGGCTAGCTGACCTGGGACGGACTCACTCCTGACAGATGTCCGCGTCAGCGATGTCCGCACTTGAGCTCCAGACACCCAGTACTTTTTTTTATGTTTTGAGTAGCAGAAGTTTAAAAGCCTGAACCCCAATCTCCATTTCACTGCATTTTTCCTGCTACATAGGGGACACCGCAAACAAAGGACGGACAGCAGCTATCATAACTGATTGGGCCCGAGAGTGCCTCAGGCTGTTGGGCAGCGGTAACAGTCCCGGCAAGGAGGCATCCGAAGCAACACCCTGGAGAGGGTGCAGCATGACTACCCGAGGCAGAAGACCTACAAATTTAAAACAACAATAAATCAAGAGGATCCAGAGAAAGACAAACCGGAGAAAATGGCATAGAAAATGGACCCTCCTCTCAAAGGTAAAAGGGATGCAGGGAACAGTAAAAAAAATATAGGGAGGGCACGAGGAACACATTTGGCAAAAGAGAATGCAGCAGGAGGAGCAGTGGTCTCACCATCTATTGCCAAACATTTTCCTTTCCTTAAGGGGCCATCTATATCTACCTCTGCCTCCACCTCTTTAGGCTCAATGTCACTTGTTGGGAATAACACAGATAAACCAAAGCTGTCTAGCCAGATGAATTCAGAGCTAGGGGCCACACAACTGAATGACTCAATTTTGCGGGTAGCTATGGGTGATACTGGTGAGGGGATCATCGCGAATAAGGCAGCGCTGGTTCCGAAACCTACTACTTGTGCCCATGACATTGCCAAACATCTTTTAAACCGTGAGTGTTTATCAGGTTGAGCACTGCCTGGAAAACTTTAGGTTTCCTTCCTCTGTAGCTCCAGGATTTATCAGATTCCCAGGTACTAGGCAGATTTAGATTTAAGTCACCACATAGTATTACAGGCAGTAGCCAGTGTCCTAACTCTTCATTTATACCATTGATTACCCCTGGATCATCTAGATTACTTGCATAAATAGAGCAGATCGTACAAGCAAGATTAGAGGGGAGAGAGCACCCTACAATCACCCATCTCTCTAAAGAGTCAGATTTGACCTGGTTAACAAGGTAATGTTTTTCGTACCATAATCCCAACTCCCCTAGCTCGAGCGCCTTGGGAGGTTACCCAACAATTTTATATCCTAAAGAATTCAGCAAAGATTTCTGGCCCCCTTCGATATGGGTCTCCTGGAAGTACACAATGTCCGCCTTCATTAATCGTAAAACATGAGCAGTTTTTTGTCTTTTCAGAGGATTGTTCAGGCCGCAGATATTTATCGAGACAATTCTAAGTTTGTTTGCTGTATTCATTATCAGATTTTAAGTGTAACCCTGTATGATTATCAGGGACAGCAGCCCATTTTCTAATTTTTTGTGTGTGTCTTTTGGGGTATTTCTACCTCTGATTAAACCATACATGCTTCTCTCTCCCCAACCCCACTTCCCTGCCTGTCTACTCCCCCAGCCCCACACATCCCCCTTCCCCCTACATCCGGTTCTCCTGCCCATCATTGAAAGAGCTAATTTTCCTAGAATATCTAACCAAATTTTAAATTTTTGTCCCACTGCGTTCATTGTGGATCCCTCTTCCCTCCCCCTCCCCCCTTCAAAATTGGAGGGCAGTTGGACTGGCCTCCTGAAGGGCCGCGGAGGCTTCCCTTCTCCTGAGGAAGTTCCGGCTCAGGCCGGGAGGTGACGTGCTAGGCTGAAGTTCGGTTGCTGAGCGACCCCGCCCAGCGTCCCCCTCAGAGCCTCGGATCATTCTTTTCACACACGGCTCAGCCCCACACAGTACCCTGGCCAGCGGCGGTGAAACATTTGCAGTCTCGGCACTTCAGCGCTTAGGAGGATGGGCTGATCAGTGCAGCGCTGGCTGAAAGGTGTACTGACCAGACACGCCGGCAATGACAGCGCACTGATGACAAGGGGCAGACAGGAGGCAAGGGCAAAGGCTGGGTCCCAGCCTCACTTCAGTGGTCGTGGAAAGGGACCCCTGCCCAGCGTTCGCCCTCTCAGCATACAGCGTCAACCCTCCTAGGCTCCCGGGGCTTGGTCAAGGTCACTCTCACCAGCTGTTCAAAAGGAGCAGTCCGCCTAATGCGTGGACACACTGGGGTGTTGTTCTCTCTAATCTTCTCTAAGACAGGGCCAGATCAACAGGAAGGAGGGCAGCACCCTCAAACCAACCAGCAGCCTCTAGGAGCAGTCAAATTAGCCTGTGACACAATTCCCCTGACGCTGTAGTCTGCACTCCAGCCAGCCCAGCAGTGTAACAATATATACCCTGGGCCCAGGTCACTAGAGTGGACCGGAAGGTTCCGGAATTCCCTAATGCTATCCTATGGGCTACAGCTCTGAGGTAATTTCTGGCAGGCGACCATTTTATGAAGCTCACACAGCCCTCCATTTTAGAAAGGCATACCTGCACCTCAGCACCGATTGGCAGTGGCGAGGCGCCTGGAGACCTAAGGCCACACCCAAAAATTGGTGGGAAAAAAAATGTGAGGCATAAAAGAGAGAAAAAATAGGGGAGACCACCCAAAAACTGATAGGTCTAACAAAGAAAAACAAAAAATCTTTGGTGAAAGGTAGCAATTAGGTCCCCCATCACATTTGTTCCATTGAGCCGTATCAGACCGGCAGGAGATGGCGCTAGTGTGAGCAAACTTCCTTCCAGCTGCCACGCCAGACAGTCGGCGATCGGCTAGCTGACCTGGGACGGACTCACTCCTGACAGATGTCCGCGTCAGCGATGTCCGCACTTGAGCTCCAGACACCCAGTACTTTTTTTTATGTTTTGAGTAGCAGAAGTTTAAAAGCCTGAACCCCAATCTCCATTTCACTGCATTTTTCCTGCTACATAGGGGACACCGCAAACAAAGGACGGACAGCAGCTATCATAACTGATTGGGCCCGAGAGTGCCTCAGGCTGTTGGGCAGCGGTAACAGTCCCGGCAAGGAGGCATCCGAAGCAACACCCTGGAGAGGGTGCAGCATGACTACCCGAGGCAGAAGACCTACAAATTTAAAACAACAATAAATCAAGAGGATCCAGAGAAAGACAAACCGGAGAAAATGGCATAGAAAATGGACCCTCCTCTCAAAGGTAAAAGGGATGCAGGGAACAGTAAAAAAAATATAGGGAGGGCACGAGGAACACATTTGGCAAAAGAGAATGCAGCAGGAGGAGCAGTGGTCTCACCATCTATTGCCAAACATTTTCCTTTCCTTAAGGGGCCATCTATATCTACCTCTGCCTCCACCTCTTTAGGCTCAATGTCACTTGTTGGGAATAACACAGATAAACCAAAGCTGTCTAGCCAGATGAATTCAGAGCTAGGGGCCACACAACTGAATGACTCAATTTTGCGGGTAGCTATGGGTGATACTGGTGAGGGGATCATCGCGAATAAGGCAGCGCTGGTTCCGAAACCTACTACTTGTGCCCATGACATTGCCACGGTTGCCCTTGACAACGAAGATGCAGAAAAGATTCCCCGGGTAGATAAAGGTGCTGAGACTTGTAACCGCTTGAAGGAGAATGGCAGCCTCAGACCTACAGACCCACAGACCCAGTACTTAGTGGTTGAAAACTTTTTCTCTGTCTCAGATGGGTCTATGTCCGGAACAGAAAATGAATTTAGTAGTAAATCAGAAAAAAAAGAATCCGACCCCACAACTAGAACCATAATAAAAAGGCTAAGAGTAAAAGACATAGCCAGTTGAAATGGGACTACTCTGATTCATATGGGCCACTGCCCATGGTGGCCTCCAATCTTCAACCTGAGGTGATCCCACAGCTAACCATTGGAAATCTGACTGAGCCCTCTTTGACATCTATTTTTGACTCTATTAAACAGTTCCAGAAAGAAGTAAGATCAGATAGTCTTGACGCCAAGGGAGCATCCAAAAAACTTCAAGACGGTATCAGGAAACTAAATAAGATCTGCACTGATATTGGCGACCGGGTCTCAATGGTGGAAGCATGGACAGAGACCCTTGAAGGAGAAGTATCTCAAGTAAAGAAACAAGGAGCTTCCCACGAGGCCTGTCTCACTGACTTAATGTTCCTAGCTAGAGGAGCAAAAAAATAGGCTACGGAGAAATAACCTGAGGCTGCTGGGGATACCTGAAGGGGTTGAGGGTGAGGACCCCAGAGGATACATTGTCAAACTGCTCTGGGCCGCCTTTCCATCACAAACTGGCTGGAACTGGGACCAGGAGGTCCAAAGGGCACATCGTTTTCCTTTAAACCTGAAACAGAGACGAGATGGCAATAACTTTGGAAATGAGAAACCTAGTGTATTTTTAGTTTTTTGGGGAATTTTCTTTTGAGTCAGCTGGTGTACGACCAGGCTAGGCCTAACTCCCAAAAAGAAGTTGACAAAATAAAAATGTTTTCTAAACCAGACTTCTGCCATGCAACAGTCGAGCGCAGATGGCGACTGCGCCAACTGATAACTCCTCTACAGCAACAGGGGCCCAAGTATATCTAATGAACCCAGCAAGACTGAATGTGATATTTGAAGGTTCGACCCGGGTTTTCCTGTCTGAAATCAAAGCTGGGGAATATCTAAAGGATATTGTGGGGAGGAAAAAAAATGATGCACAATCAACATTCTCAAAGAATCTAATATGGTATCAGCATTGTCTAAGCAATGACCTAAATGACTGCCTCAATCTGTATGACCCCTTTACAAGATTATGTGTTCATCTTTTTGGATTCCTTAACAACATCATTGTATGTCCATTAAGGAAGTTTTAAAGTCATAAGATTTTTTTTAGAGAACTTAAAAGGTGTTTTGACATTCAGAACTATGTTTAAAAAGTGGACATGTCTAGTGAAGTTGTTTCTCTTAACTAAATTCTACTTGTGACCACCTCAACAAATACAATATGTATAACTTTGAGAAATGCACTGGAAACTAATTGCAAAGACTTTGCATAGTCTGCACATACAATTAAAATATTTTCAAAAGAATTCAATTTCAAACTAGGATTGCTCATTTAATAGGTTTCAATTTTTCAGAAGAAAAAATATCAAATCCCAGGAATGTCTGAAGGCCAAGCAGCATGAGAATGAGGAAACTGTTTTCTCGCTGCAGTGATCCTTTTGTCCACTGCTCTTAATCATCAAAAAGTAACTACGAAGTCAGAAAATCACCACAGTAGAATGACTCCTAGGCAGGGCCAACATTAGCGCTGGAGGCGCCCTGTGGGACGATCTTTTTTTGGCTACCTGCCATGACCTCCTTCACGGATTCCCTCATTACTACAGGGCAAAAGTGCTTCTCATCTCTCCACAGTCCCTCTATCACATACATTTACTTTGTGTTAAAGCACTGGTAAAAGCTGGCTTTACTAATAAAAAGTATATCTACCCAAACAAACCATTTTTAGCAACCTTAGGAATAGATAATAAAAGACTGGGAAATAAATAACTTCCTAACCTATTTTATGCAGTTTTCATGAAGCTCTTTGATGACAATTTGTAACAGGCACTGTTTAATATTAGGGTTGTATCTTATGAACTAAGTTAGAAAACGATTCTCAGTGGCAAAAACAGTAATCCACTCACCTATTCACATAAAATGCAGATCTGTGAACTGCACCATTTGCACGCATTCCAGCATGTATTAAACCTCTGCGCTTTGTTATGGCATGTCAAAACTGCTACTATACAAAACTCTGACAAGTGTTATCTTGACATTTTTATTGCTTCCCTAAAGCTGGATGCACCAGAAACTTTGTAGCAGGTGTTTTTAAAACATACATTATTGCTAAACATAGTGCCACCGGCGCCCCCCTGCCCCCAAGTCAGCACCCAGTGCAGCAGAACAGTCACATCGCCCTAAAACCTGCCCTGCTTCTAGGTTTGGAGCAAACCTCCACAGTCCACGTTAAAACTCTAAACAAACAGCTAGATTCATGAAAGGTAATTGCGCTCGCAAAGGGCCAGATTCTGAGAATCTGGCCCTTTGCGAGCGCAATTATTGCATTTGGGATTCATCATCCCAAATACTTAAATCGCTATTTGCAATATCGCATATGTGCGAGGAATTGCATTTAAGGAATCTCTATTTGAGATTCCTTAAATGCAATTCATTAACAAATTGTAATTTGCGAATTCGCAATTTCTGGCCGCTATTTACCATGAAGTCAGACTTCGTGGTAAATAGCGAAAAAAGTAGAAAAAAGCACTTTAGTGAATTTTTCCCAGTTGCATGTTACACACACACATGTCCTTTGGACATGTGTGTGCGTAACACCTGTGTAAATTTGCATTTCAGGGGTGCTACAGCGTGTCCTATAGACACCCCTGGCACCCTTGAAATCGCATACTTATTTGCGATTAGCAAATTGCTAATCGCAAATAAGGAATAACTCCCCATTCATTCCTATGGGCCTTTAGGCCCATAGGAATGAATGGGGAGTTATTCCTTATTTGCGATTAGCAATTTGCTAATCGAAAGGCCCATAGGAATGAATGGGTAGTTATTCCTTATTTGCGATTAGCAATTTGCTAATCGCAAATAAGGAAGATGTAGGAATCGCAATATTTTTTGCAATTCCTACATGAATCCCGTCTTGCAAGTCCTTAATAGCGATTCCTTATGAATCGCTATTAAAGACTCGCAAAACGGGTCTTTGATGAATCTAGCTGATGGTAATTTGATTAATGGGTAGACTTCAAGATTTTTTTTTGTCTTTCTCAACAGTGAAAATATATTTCACTGTGAAAAAAACATTTCCCAAAATCCATATTGATTCTACCAATGTACTGAGTAAAACGAGGAACTACATTAAGATTTTGTTGCCAAAGTCGGCATCTATCAGAATTAACAATGAATTCCACATGCTAAAATTTACAAGGGAAAATTCTAAAATTTGCAGGGGAGACAGGAATTACAGTGGTACTCATAATGGTGGTTCCTGATCAGAAGTGAGTTTGCATAGTACAAGCAATTTAACAGCCCACTATTTCTATACTTTCAGTAAGCAGTGCCAGTTTTCAAATTTGGCAACTGCCATTTAAGCCACTGGATGCTTTTAACATGTCATATAATAATGTCAACAAGTCAGCAAGTCAACAAGGCAGCTTGTGCTGTCTCTTCCTCTCGCGGTCCCGGATATCCATATCCGGGACCGCGAGAGGAAGCACAAGCTGCAAGGTCGAGAGCAGAGCAACGAGAAGCCTCTCCTTACAACCTCTGGGTACCCGTTTGAAATGGTAACAATTTAACCCATGAAAGGTCCAATTTTGACCTTCATTTAAAGAGTAGACATACGCCACTCTTTGCACAGAACTCACCTGGTCCTGAAGAAAGCCGTACCGACCCCACGGGCAATAAGGCTGAAACATGTCGACCATTGTTTGAACACCAGAGGATGGAATATGTGTGAAACCTAATCATTTCTCAAAACGTATTCTGACATATCCTCCACCACCAATTCAATCCCGGACAATAAAATTATATTTTTCCTGGCATGATTGGATTGTTTTTAAGATATTCACCCACACATCACCTTTAATCACTGATCACTACTGTTTTAACCTAGGGTGTTCTCCTCCAGGCGGAGGGTGCATACCAACTGACCCCATGATTCTGCACTGACATGTAAACGAAGGCGGAGAACCAAGATATACCGCCCATACCATCATTTCTACACGTCTATGAGGGTCTTTTACCAAGGGTCATTCTAGTTAGAACTGTACCCAGGTTACACAGGACAAGTGACCCCCCCCCCCTTTTTGATTAGCAGTACTTAAAGCCAAGGAACTTGGTGGGATCACTGAAATTCCTTCTCCCCATTTTTGATTGCTACATGCTTATGGAAATACACCATTCGCCATCTTGAATAGGGGTTTCTCACACAAAAAGTATTCTGAGAAAACCTCCGGAGCATGGTTATGTATTGAGACACACCAGAAGCCAACCTGATTTTATTTGTTTTTACTTTTGGTATGACAATGCCTTACCAACAAAGATTGACAAAGCCAATATCTTGCCAGTCACATTATAAAAGTGTGAACTATTGGCTTAGCCAATGCTTGATTCTACCTATCACTGCCAAAGGTGCTGTCCAACACGTTTTACCATTCCACACTAAATGCAGTTGGATGATCTTCCCCACCTCTTTAAATGATACAAATTGTAAATATTCTGTTCTAAATTGCACCCTGCACTTACTTTCTTTAGTACCTAGGCTTTCTTACTCGGTTTCTAATGTTATACATCTTTACCTAACCACAAAGGAAGTTGTGTTGCCACTGTGCTAATTATTGTTGGGTAATTTTCCCTCGTACTCTTTTGATAGCCATAGCACCATTTACACAAAGCCAGTTTTAGATATCTTTTTAATATGGTGATAGTTACCAGTCCCATTATGTACTGACCTTTTGCTTGTCTGGTAAACTTCATGTGTCCTTCTGGTCTTATTCCATAGATGCCAATTAGATTTGGCAGTCATTGTGATCCAGTATACAGATATTTGTTTTCTTACCACATTCCTTTTTGTCTGAACAATTGGATTGCTATTAATAGGTATTTTATTTACCTTTTTCTTGTCCAGTTATGTAGCTTAATCTTTGAGTCAACACTGTTGATAAATCTATCAGATTTGCTTACTGTTAACAGTTTGTCTGTTTTTCTATAGCACAGTATACATATTGTGTGTGAGCATCATACCTAGTGCAATAAGTATGTGTATTAACAGAACCATTCTGCAGGACTAGTACATGATTTGCACACTCCACAGAGTCTTGAGGTTTTGGTTCTCATTAGCTCACAATTCTTCACTTAATTGTTTCACTTTGTTTAGTAAAATAGCAGGTCTGTATAAGGAAATGCCTCTTTTTGCATGATCACCCTCTAGGTTTTAGAATGATGCTGCTTATTTTTTTTACACTGAGAGAATTTGTATTTATTCTAACAGACAAAAACAAAATTGTCCTTTATACAATGGATATTCCAGTGGCCTAATTGGCTAGTACAGAGCTACACACTGACCCTTCAACTGTGCTAGCCTTTGAAAGGGACCACCAAAATGAGTACTTCAAGGATTCAAATTAATCATCGGATTAAACCTGAGTTGCTGACAATGTCGAATTTAATGTCACTTATAAGGAAGGGCAACGTTTACAAAGTTGCCACTCTGTAGCCCAGTTTTTCCATTGGCCATCCTCAGTTGCTCGCTACCAGACAGCCTTCTGCCCTCCTTGGCAGTCGTGTGAACGACTTCCAAACAAAGGAACAATAGAGGCCTGCTGCAGTGGGAGGTGTTACTTCTCCCTCTTAGAAAGCCACACAGGGTGTTGGGCTAAAAGGTGAGCTTCAAAGGAGAAGCTGCCTTAGATAGGCAAATGGCAGCCACACTAGGCAGATGGGCAGGTGACAGAAACAGAGAAAAGAAATCAGTTGCCAAACCAGATTTTCTGTGATCATGTAGCCTACAGGTAGCCACACCTCTAGGGTGGGTTACCAAGCTCCTCGCATTGAGTGAGCGGTTCAGATATCTTGGGAATTTGCAGAATAGTGCTCTTTAGGATAGCTAGATACCACACATTACCAGAACCTGCAAATAGGCTGGAGGATCCTGGTCGCCCATTGATTAGTAACCACATCATCCCTTGAGGGCCTTTTATGGGCATAAAAATGGCACCGCTGGCACCCATAACCTCACATCACATCTGGAATGAAGAGAGGACCAAAGAAGGACTGCCCTGCTGATCTCTGGACCTTCCAAGACAGGCTGCACCAACCACAGGACTACACCTGTTGCTCCTTGGATTAGCAAAGAGAAGACTGTGTCTGTGGTATATGGCTTCTGGGAAAGTTGTTCCAGAGCCCCAGTCCAAAGAGGTGAGTTTATGAGTCAGTCGGCTTACTTCCTATTCCAGAACTAGGGCCATAAAAGCTGAAGTAGCCCATTCCATCTTGTTATTAGCCACTTTTTCAAAACTCACCACAGACCACTGACGCACAGTCAAGAAAATCATCTCTCAGCACTGAAACGTTGCACCCTAGTCTACTAGACCTGGGTGAGCCATCAGAGTACAGGCTGATTGCCAACAAGAGACACTAGCCTTCACCAAATGGGACTCCTAGACCTGTTGTGACTGAAAATCAATAGTCCTGCGGTTGCCAGGCTTCTGTTGGTTTGAAGGGAACTTCAAGAGATGCTGACCCCTGTGACCTAAGTCATCCCACTTAAGCCATTGATCAAGGAGCAACCCCAGGAAGCCCCTGTTGACCGCACAGCACCCAGAGCATCCATGAGCATACTCAGAATAAGGAACGCTCCGTTGAAGTCTATGGGGGTCCTTGCTTAAAGTGTGAAACTGGACTTGAGACTGCTTTGGTGGCAATGTAACTGTAATACTCCTTATTGGTCTCCCTAACTTTCTCCCTGTCTGAACTGGTTGCCCATTGTGTGCCATAGTAGTCAAACACAACTCTTTGGAAAAACTATTCAAAAGTTTCCAAACTTTACCATTACCAATGCTAGTTTGCGTTTGGACTAAAGAGTTGAGACTTAAGTTGTACTCAGAAAACTATTGTTCCAGAACCCTCTGGTGGATTATGTTCAGTTTGGTGTCTCAAACTCTATATATATGAGATCTATATTTATAAATGTGTGTTTGATTTCTTTTGTATTGTATAACTTTCTTATACAGGTGTTTCTTCCATCTAAAAGCCTAAAACTTGTTCCTTTGTTTAAGCCTTGCTGCTCAAAGCCACGGCTACCCAGGGTTGAGCGACAGGTTTAAGAAGCCTGACTGCACTAAAGATAGTTTTGGCTAGTGCACTACACCGTGAGGTCACACAACCACACAGTATCATACACTACAATCCTCACAACCTTTATTTTGATAAAATGTCGTACAGTATAGGTCAAGAATTGTTTATCTCTGAATAATACTGTTTTCACCTGCATTAAGCTTTCAGTCTCATTTATAGCGAACAAACACATATGAGCGCTGGGTTTGGAACTTGGCTGTCCCATATGTTGAAGGGCACAGCATTTTTAAGAGAAGGAAAAAATACAGCTTATGAT
This sequence comes from Lissotriton vulgaris, assembly GCF_964263255.1. Lineage (NCBI taxonomy): Eukaryota > Metazoa > Chordata > Amphibia > Caudata > Salamandridae > Lissotriton > Lissotriton vulgaris. The sequence continues at coordinate 320,028,677 of NC_141699.1, read as the reverse complement.
TCAAAAGATTGTTAAAATGTGTAATTATTGTATATTAATGCTTTTGGGACTGTTTTCACTGTGTACTGATGTTGCTTACTAGCAGCTCCTAAATGCTCCTCTCTGGCTCGCCAACAGTTAAAGAGACCTAGACCACACTCTATGGATCATATATTCCTTTTGTCCTCAAAGGCATTGTCAGCGCTCTAGCCAATCAAGAGCGGAACACATGACAATGCCAATGACTATGCAATCATAAGCAGTTCACCATGCAAGATTTACCTCCCCTGGGTGTTGGAGTAGACCTATTTATTTATTTAGCCATGATAACATATCACACAGAAATGTTTTACAAAAGGACTGTAGTAGTATATAGAATATTAGGAAAATAGGTGGTTAATATACAGAGGATTAAGATTTAGTAATGATAATCATTGGTGTAATGTTGCTTGCTTAACAAAAACATACGTGTTAATGGACAGCTATACCTAATAAGATACAAAAGCTGAAATGTGCACACACACAATTTTTGAAGGCTAGAAGAGGAACAAATCTCCCTTCTTTCATGTTAAATCCGACAGGTATGCACCATCCCAGGTCAATATTATATCTCAATGTCAGATTTGAGAGATTTAATTGACTCAAAATGTTTAATACCTAGGCCCATATTGCATATTGGGCACTCTGTCCCTGTTTGTGACATGGCGCACCTTTAAGCAGATGCTCCAGGTGCAAACAGGGACAGTGAGCCCTATTATAATGAATACACTGGTGCAACGCATTCAGTAAAATATGGAGCAGCAGCTTTAAAGCTGCTGTGTGTTTCTTTGTGCAAGGGGCAAACTGCTGGAACATCAAGAGGGGTGAGAGATCCACCTCAGGGGCCATTGCAGTCAGTGACTGCACCTTCCTGCTAGGCGTGGGCGGAAAATCCGTTCCGCTCGCGGATTTTGCGGATTTTCGGGAAATCCGCAATCCGCGAGATTTGCGAATTTCCCGCAAAATCCGCAAATCCGCGAGCAGCGGATTTTGCTCGCACTGCTCGCACTGTTCGCGTGAGTTCGCGCCCCGCGAATAAGTGCAAAATTGCAGAAATACGATTTTAGCAAAACTGAAAGTAACTACTTACCAGGTTCAAAAGTTCAGGCTCATCATTAGTAGCCATTTCCTGGAGTGCTTCCTGAGGGGCCCCTCCAGAGTTCAGTTGCCAGTTGAAACTAGTATGTGACCCTGCTCTGAACCTCAGAATAGTTACACATATGCCACAAAGGTCCTGAATTACAGCTAAGGGAGACAAGCAGGAGCCAGGCTGGAAGTTAAAATCCATTAATCAGCCCCTAATTCATTATTGTCAGTTGGGGCAGGGCAGGTGTTGTAACTAATTTGGCAACAATGAAAGCACTTAGCAAGTGCAAAAGATCACTAATCAGGGCGCACTAAGGAAGCAGGTGCCAGCTAAAAAAATATTCTGTGACACATGAATCAGCCCCAAATTAATTCAGGTCACTTGAGGCAGGGAAGGTGTGCTTTGCTTTGCCGAAAATAATGTACACTGGACAACCAGAGGGTGTGGTGATGAAACAGAGGGTGGCATGGGTGGGCCAGAGGGTGGCATGAGTAGTCAGAGAGTGGCAGTGGTGACAGAGAGTGGCAGTGATGAAGAAGAGTGTCCCAAACAGGCTGGACACGTAGAAACAACAAGTTCGCGAAACTTGCGACCCGACAGGTAAGTTCGCAATTTGCGAAAGTGTACAAAACCCTCGCGAACTGGCAGAAACACGGGCGAACACCCAAAAAAAAAAAATCCGCAAATTCGCGGGAATTCGCGGATTTTGCGGATTGCGAATCCGCAAATCCGCAAAATTCGCGAACGCGAGATCCGCAAAATTCGCTCATGCTTACTTCCTGCAAGGGGATGTCTGGGGGTTGCATGGGACCCCCTTCAACCCCTGGAGAGGGAAGACTGATATCTGAATGTAATTCACTATATGTTCCAAGAGACCATTGATGATAAGCACGTATCCTTGGTTTTATGAGTGTGTCTATTTTTAAAATTCTGTTTGTGTGGACTACATATCCCAGGATACGTTACGTGATGGTATTGTGTCTATGTTTTATTTTTTCTAATCATGTACACAAAAAAAAAGCTTGTTTTTGTTGGCAATTATAATTATCCAGGCTCTGGAGAGCTGAACTGATTTTGGCTGTTTCTGTATCATGAATAAGATAGCAATGACCACTGACGTTCACATAGCTCATTGCCAAGGACTGGGACTAATCAACAGTGGTGGCTGGCATCCATGGGGAAGGGGCGCGAGTTATCACAAAATAATACAAAAATAAATAAAACTTACTGAACGCGATGCCTTTCGCTCTAGTCCTCTTCTTTCCACAGGACGTGAAGGCAGCAACTCCCTTGACCATTTCTGGCACTGCTCTCACGCTGCATGATAGCAGTGCCCAGATTGGAGGGAACGGCATCACTTGATGCTCCACAGTGGTGTGGAGGCAAATTGTTAGACCTGTTTAAAGTGCACATGTTTTGCTGGCTGTCAGAAGATAGCTGGCCAAAAGGACATGCAAACTTTAAACAGTGCACTGACAGACCAACCTGCTCCCTGCTGCTGTCACTCAGCAACAGACCCGGCCCCACCCTAATGCTCTGCTGAGGACAGGGGATTAAAAATAGAATGGTAATAAATTACTTTTTTTTATCTCTGGGGTATTGGGGGGATTTTAAGTGGGCCGTCGTTCCTCCACTCCAAGCCGCCCGCTAATCAAGTTTGATGTAGAGAGTGCTTAAACATATATGCAGCATCAGTGTCACAGGGCAAAACTCCATTAGCAATCACAGGTGATTTCTGTAAGGTGATGCACCATATCAGATTGAACGATAAATCAGGCAGCATGAAAATGGTTGACAGAAGTTTATGATGAGCTGTTTTCATAAAGCTGGTTACATGTGTGAGTGCCATTTCTGTAAAGTGATAAACACAGGAGTCCTATTGATATGGAGCAAGTTCATTATTAGAGGAACAATAGGGAACTCAGATAATCTGAGGTAGTTAAAAGGAGATGATTTATACAATCTTCATAAAGGTTTCTCTAGCCACAGGCTAATCTAACCTAGGATTGACATTGTAGGCCATGGCACTCACAATGTAAAAACACTATGGAGGTCAGTGTTGAATTACACGGGTATCTCTCTTGGGGGCAGGTTCCAGATTACTCTCAACCCTGCCATAGATGGAGAATCCAGAACCTTCTTTTTAGTTCAGTTTTTATAACTTACCTGCAAGTTGAATGCCAGAGGCTTACTACAAAATGTGGAAACTTATTCTGAAGCAGTCCATACGACCCAACTGTGCCCCAAATTGCCGTTCCTAGTCCTTCTACTTTTCTACAGACTGCAATACCCTCCAAGATTATGGAGGACAGGAACGGAGGTGAGGGTACTGAAGCATCTGAAGGCCGAGAATCCAGTTGAAGCAATCCTAAGTTTTACTAATGCATGTAACCTCGGCCACAGAAATTATCCTATTCTGTGGATGCAACATTTTCTGTATAATTATGCATTTGCCACACAATCCATCATTTTCTGCTTAATCAGCAGATTTGATCTGAAATGGATCAACATTAAATAAAATTGGTATCACGTGTTGTCGCACATTCGCAGACCTTCTGTTGCTCACAGGCTGGTAACCTGTGATCTGCTGCTTGCTGTATTTCGGTGTTCAACTGATATTAAGAGGGCGAAACTGATGGAAGGGGCTCTTTTTGCCAGGTCACCCACAAACATTTTACCTTGCTTCTTAATTTTTCTGACCACGTTTTGTTGGTATTAGCACCCTGAGCACTTTACCACTGCTAACAGGTACTCACATGTATGTGCTCTCTCCTCTAAACATGGGAATATTGGCTCATATCCAAGGGTATATTTAATTTACCTACAGCTCCCCAATAAGAGTCCACTACATGTGCCCAGGGCCTGTGAAGTTAATGCTACTATTGGGTCTGCTGAACTGTTTTGATGGACCAATTATCGCTGACGGGGGTGCAGGGTAGGGCCTGGAGCCTCCTAAAATCTTTTTTGACTGACAGAATACAAACAGTAGATTTGGGGTGGGATAGATCTAAGCCTTTCACCCTCCCGTGCGGGGTGCCTCCGGGGTCCTACCTCAGTTCCACGCTTTTTAATACATATGTTAGTCCACTGGCAGCACTGATAAGATCTTTCGCTCTTCAACTAACCTCTTGCGGCGATGACACACAAATTGTATTGTCCGTACAACAAGGGAAAGAAGCGGAAATGGCCTCTAGATGTCATGACTGCCTGAAAGTCGTCTCTGGCTGGATGGCCTCAATTGCCTGAAACTTAATGCATGCAAAACCAAGGTCAGTATATTTGGGAACATGTGAGAAAGGGATGGCAAGCATATGTGGCACACCAGAAATCTTTGGACGCGGGCCACAGATGACACTTCCCGCTACTCTTTAAAATATTGACTTTGACACATACCCATGTCTTTTCCTTGCCAGCCCTTTCTCACGTGGATTTGACGTGAGCCAGGTGATGCAGCACGTTACAATGACCTAAATCATTTACTATTTAACACACACCCGTGTGCACATTCGTGGCTCCTATTGAATCCAAATACCGCTGTTACCAGATCGCCTCATAGACCGTGTACGTTCCCAAACACCCTGCGGTACAGACCTTCCAGGTTGGAATTATCACTGCATCTTGATTACGACGCCTTGCTTTCAGTATCACAGCCCTGAAGAATTCATGGGAGTTACCTCCTAGACAAAACAAGTGTTGCCTGGTTGTTCTGTGCTGATTGCTTTTCAACGCAAATGAAATGTAAAGATCCTGCGAGTAATCATGGATCACAAACTTGACTCTGGAGATCAGGTTAGCGGAGTTGTCTCGACTTGCTTTTTCCTCCTTAGAATCCTGAGGAAAATAATGTTTCCTTCCAGAAGATAGCTTTAGGACAGCAGTCTCAGCCCTCATTTTGTCATGGCTGGATTATTGCAACAGTCTGTACCTGAAAATTGAAAAAAAACATCTATACAGACTCCAGCTCATGCAAAATGCGGCGGCTAGGCTGCTAACCGGCATACCAAGGTTTGTCTCTGCCAGAGATAGACTTTGGCAATTGCACTTGCTCCCAGTAACAAAACCTGCACATTTCCAAACTTTGTGTATTGTTTTCAAGTCGTTGATGGGTAGTGGCCCTGAATTTCTGTGCAGACGCTTTAAATGGTGTATCCCTGGTAGAGCGCTGCGCTCCTCAGAAGGAAAGCTTGTAGTAGTTCCCCGAGTGAAAAAAGCCAACTGGGGCGACAGCAACTTTTCCTGTTGTGCCGCGAAAGCCTGGAACCGCCTGCCAGCACATCGTAGGTATGTCATTGTGCTCCTTCCTGTTAGGAAGGGGCTGAAGACATGGCTATTCTCGGTATAAGACTTTTTTTCCATTTTATTCAGTGAGACAGTGCTCAGCGCCAGGACACCTTTGGGTATTAGTGCGCTTTAAATGCTCCAATAACATAACATAACATTGTGCCACCCACTTAAGCCTCTGCTCTCTGCCAAACTTGTTAAACATAAACTAGAGATCATGGAATTCCTAGAGGAACACTCCTCATATGCAGTCATCTTGACATAGACCTGGCTGAACGAGAATTCTTTGTTGAATATTCTGGAAGCCATTCCACAAAGCTTTGCTATAGTGAGACAGCATAGACACCCTCATAGAGGGGGAGGAATTGCAATTACTTTTAAACAATCTTAGCAATGCTCCTTCTCAAAGTGTTCTATTGAGGGGTGTGAAGAAGCCCTGTTCTCCCTTACTCTTACAAAGATTTTTGTAGTTTTAGGGAGTCTCCTCTTCTGCCCGCCTGGGCTGTAGCCAATTTCTGCACCTTTATTGTAGATGCTCTACCCCCATTTGTACTCTCCTATCCCAATTTTTAAGAGAGTATTTCAATATTCATTTCAATGATTCAGGGTGCACAGTAGCATCAGCCTTTCTTGTAGATCTAGAGGACTTACAGCTCACCCTGTCTGTCTCTGCCCCTACTCACAGAATGGGGCATATTCTAGAGCCCATATTTTTCAACTTGGTCCAGTCAGTGTCCTGCCTTTCTTTTTCACTTGTCTGGTCAGACCACTTGGCTATCCCGTTCTCAGTTCCTTATTTGAAACCGACTGAAAATCTTTCTCTGATCCAGACAGCATGAGTGAACTAGTGTGCTAAAGTGACCAATTCTAGTTTTACGAAAGCATTAAATGAGAGCTGTCCTAGCTTGTCCAGCTGTGCTGATGAAGACAGTCTCTTACTGGAAAATTCGATCTAAATCCCTCGCTCAGTTTTTCTCAGAAACAGTGGCAAAGTTTTATGACTCTTGTCCAGTGGAGTTAAGAGAATCTGCATGTTTGAATTCATAGTGTTAACTAACTGAAGATAGCTAAGGGCTGCAGTATTTAAATCTATTGAATTTTAGGGGATGTCTTCTCTGTTTAAGTATGTCAAGTTAGGCTCCCCTCTTGATCTAGTTTCACCCTCTATCTTGGAACAAGGACTAGAAGCTGTGTTGCCTTTGGTCTATGAGCTACTTACCAGTTCCCTGGTAGTGGGCTAGGTTCCCATGAAGTGGAAGCATGCAATAGTAGTTCCTCTGCTCAAAAAGGCATTTTTGGATCCTACCAATCCAGAAAACTGCTGACCTGTTTCATTGCTGCCACTGTTTGATAAAGTCACCGAGAAGCATGCACATTGACAGCTCTCTCTGTTCATCAAGGCTAATGGTCTTCTTCTTAAGATACAGTCTGGGTTTCGTCCATCCTATGGCACTGAGTCAGCACTGATGATAGCCTTGGAATCCATTCACCAAATATTGGACGCAAGAGATGCTGCCGCTCTTCTGATTATAGATCTCAGTGCAGTATTGGATGCTGTATCACACAATCTGCTCATTGAGTGTCTGTGGAGCTGTGATGTCAGCCATAAGGGCTTAGGGTGAGTTGTCTCTTTTTTACAGGGACACACCTTCCAGGTGTGTCAAAAAAACTACTGCTCTAAAGTATTTAATCTGCTGCAGGGAGTACCTCAGGACTCCTCCCTGAATCCAACTCTATTTAATATAGACATGTTCATGCTGGCTAAGATTGTTAAACAAGCAAAACGTCCCTAGATGTTGGGGGTATACCCTAAGGCGTAAGATGACCCAACCAAGTGGACTTGGGGGATATCTACGCTTTCAAAGAACAAAATTATATTTCTTAAGTCAACATACAGTAACTCAATAGAGGCCAACAGTCAGTGTAGAAACCCTGTATACAATTCACCACATTAGTTAAGAGACTATAATCTTTACCAGTGTTAAAAATCAACAGTTTATTAAAAACAATACAATTTTGCTTTACATTAAGAAAAATGTATACAATCAAATACACATTTTTTAAAAACCAAAAGTCGACGCGGCGTTTCGGTGTCTTGTATCGATGATAACACCATCTTCAGGACGGGGTTTTTAAAAAAAAATCTCTAAAAAAGTAAGATTACAGAAACATAGTCAACAGGGGCCTATTATACACTGACGTTAGCTTAACTCTAGATGTCACATTTACAAACCATGCACATTCCATTTAGACATTAGTGATCTCTACACTCAACCTTATATGCAGAGAAAGACAGAAACTCTTTTATATATATTTCTCACAGTTATGAATACTAGGCTAGATATCGACATTCCTCGGGTCTTTTTTACTTAGAAAACCATTTGTCACAGATATTCACATTTATCCTAAATTCACAGAGATGTTACTTAATCTGGGTTGTTTCTACACAAGACTCAATGTTTTCTAGGATTGCAGTTAACCTTAGCACAAACAGGATTATCTATACGGTCCCCTAGAAATCTGGGTTGTTTCTACACAAGACTCAATGTTTTCTAGGATTGCAGATAACCTTAGCACAAACAGGATTATCTATACGGTCCCCTAAAAACTCATTGTTGTACCCTATAATCACTGTATCGATCAGGTGGTCATTTATTACACACTGAATTTATCAACCTACCTCAAATATTTTGAGGGATTCGGGGCATATGAGATATCTTGACGATGCAGTTTTTTTCAATCATTAATCTGCCTCTCATAGACTTTTCTTCATTGGATGGAAATTGGCAATACTTATTCCACCTGGGGGGTAAGTTTCATAGTTCAGGTTATGCCTAATCAGTACTATGCTTACTATGCTTATTACTGAGCGACATATATAGAGGTTCATTACCTGGGTATTAAAATTCATATACGTGGTCAGTGCTGTATCAGGGGTGACCACCGTATGTTTTTTCAACTTTACAACATGTTTCTGCAAATGAACAAAAATACACTGATTTTTTGCTGAATTGAAATGTTGAAACAAAGAAACTTGAGTCTTTTAATTAAAGGCCAAAGAATTATTTTCTACTTGTTATACCTTTTTCGTATCGTAAGGTATAACAAGTAGAAAAGAATTCTTTTGCCTTTAATTAAAAGACTCAAGTTTCTTTGTTTCAACATTTCAATTCAGCAAAAAAAACAGTGTATTTTTGTTCATTTGCAGAAACATGTTGTAAAGTTGAAAAAACATACGGTGGTCACCCCTGATACAGCACTGACCACGTATATGAATTTTAATACCCAGGTAATGAACCTCTATATATGTCGCTCAGTAATAAGCATAGTAAGCATAGTACTGATTAGGCATAACCTGAACTATGAAACTTACCCCCCAGGTGGAATAAGTATTGCCAATTTCCATCCAATGAAGAAAAGTCTATGAGAGGCAGATTAATGATTGAAAAAAACTGCATCGTCAAGATATCTCATATGCCCCGAATCCCTCAAAATATTTGAGGTAGGTTGATAAATTCAGTGTGTAATAAATGACCACCTGATCGAGACAGTGATTATAGGGTACAACAATGAGTTTTTAGGGGACCGTATAGATAATCCTGTTTGTGCTAAGGTTATCTGCAATCCTAGAAAACATTGAGTCTTGTGTAGAAACAACCCAGATTTCTAGGGGACCGTATAGATAATCCTGTTTGTGCTAAGGTTAACTGCAATCCTAGAAAACATTGAGTCTTGTGTAGAAACAACCCAGATTAAGTAACATCTCTGTGAATTTAGGATAAATGTGAATATCTGTGACAAATGGTTTTCTAAGTAAAAAAGACCCGAGGAATGTCGATATCTAGCCTAGTATTCATAACTGTGAGAAATATATATAAAAGAGTTTCTGTCTTTCTCTGCATATAAGGTTGAGTGTAGAGATCACTAATGTCTAAATGGAATGTGCATGGTTTGTAAATGTGACATCTAGAGTTAAGCTAACGTCAGTGTATAATAGGCCCCTGTTGACTATGTTTCTGTAATCTTACTTTTTTAGAGATTTTTTTTTTAAAAACCCCGTCCTGAACAAGGTGTTATCATCGATACAAGACACCGAAACGCCGCGTCGACTTTTGGTTTTTAAAAAATGTGTATTTGATTGTATAACTTTTTCTTAATGTAAAGCAAAATTGTATTGTTTTTAATAAACTGTTGATTTTTAACACTGGTAAAGACTATAGTCTCTTAACTAATGTGGTGAATTGTATACAGGGTTTCTACACTTACTGTGGGCCTCTATTGAGTTACTGTATGTTGACTTAAGAAATATAATTTTGTTCTTTGAAAGCGTAGATATCCCCCAAGACACTTGGTTGGGGCATCTTACGCCTTAGGTTATACCCCCAACATCTAGGGACGTTTTGCTTGTTTTTTCCATACTTGTCAACCCGGTCCCTTATTGGTTCCTACGGTACCTCCCTCCTTGTGTTGTAAGATTGTTAAACCACAAGTAACAGGCGCAGTGAAATGCATAAAGAATCATAGTTTAACAATTAACAATTACACCATTTTGGAATCCTTTGGATTTGGAAAAACAGTACGCTGTTACATCAATCTAACGCTTCATGCCCTTCCTGCAAACACTTAAAAATACCACCACACACACCATCTGCATGTGCATTAGTAACAGGCACCCATTTATAACCGGCACCCAATTATAACCGAAAAAAATGCGCCAGTTTACTATGTCACGTCTATTCAACCATTTAAATATGGTCCCTTGTATGACACCATTCTTTGTTTTTTTTATAAAACTGAAATGAGTGAGGGGGTGAACTAGCGATAGCGACACCAGACACACTGTTCACAATCGGAATGAGAGTTCAATTTTAACAACCAACAGGGAGCCGCATAGCCAAGGTTCTTAACTTCAGCACCCATATCATACATGCAAGTAAGTACAAACACAATGAGATTTCTAACAGTTTCATAACCCAATGCACCTATTTACTCGGAGACCTTTCATAGTCTCAGTATACAGAGACCAACCAATTGCCACCATTATTATTATTATTATTATTATTATTATTATTATATTTATTTTTATAGAGCGCGCAGCTACCCGGAGGTTTCCCGGCACTAAAGACAAGTTAAGCGAGAATACAATAGGGGGGCATAAGGGCCTAATAGGATGATTATTGGTTAAACAACCATGTTTTTAAGTTCCTGCGGAATTGGAGGTAGCATGGGTCTGTACGAAGATAAATGGGGAGGGAATTCCAAAGGGAAGGGGCAAGGTATGAGAAGGAACGTCCACCCATTCTTGTTCGGTTAATCCTGGGTACATGAAACTAATGTTTGTTTGAGGAGCATAGGGTTCTTGGAGGGCAGTATTGGTGAACAAGGCTACTCAGGTAGGATGGTGCTTTACCTGACTTTATTCTGTGCATGAAACACAAGGCTTTAAATTTTGTGCGGCTTTCGATTCGAAGCCAGTGAAGATTACGTAAACCAGAGGAGGTGGAAGATTTTTTGGGCAAATTGCAAAGCAGCCTAACCGCTTCGTTTTGTACTGTTTGAAGTTTCCTTGTGACTTCCTTACAGGCTCCTAGGTACAAGATGTTGCCGTAGTCCAGTCTGGATGTGATTAGAGCCTGGACCACGGTTTTTTTGTGTGTCCTGGGGGAGCATCCATATGATTTTTCTGAGCCACTTGAGGATGGTAAAACAAGTGGCAGCAACTCTGACCGCTTGTTGTTTCATGGGCATTTGGTCATCAAAAATGATGCCAAGATTGAAAGCGGTTTTGGAAGGAGAGGGTGTGGGTCCCATCTGAGGTGGCCAATGTTGGGGGCCCCACAAGGCAGTGTGTTTACCAAACAGAAGCAATTCAGTCTTTCCCCCATTGAGTTTAAGTTTGTTCTCGTGCATCCAGTTGGCAATGTTGTTAAGGCCGGAGCAGTGGGAAGACGAGTTAGAATGTGCATTAGCGGAAGTGAGTAAATACGCTGGGTGTCGTCAGCGTATGAGTAGATTGTCAACCCAGCTTGTTCCGCTAAAGTAGCAAGGCGACTGATGTACAAATTAAATAAATTGGGGCTGAGAATCGAGCCTTGAGGAACCCCAAATTGAGAGTCATGTGGTTTTGAGGAGGATGTGGAAGAGAAGACTTGGAAAGTTCTGTCATTGAGGAAGCTTTTGAGCCATGCAAGGGCAGATCCAGAGATGCCACAGTCTTGCAAGGTGTTAAGGAGAATGGTATGGGAAACCGTGTCAAACGCGGCACTGAGGTCGAGTAAGATGAGTGCCACGGTTTCCCCATTGTCAACTTGTCGGCGTATGGTCTCAGAGACCCCTAGAAGAGTCGATTCGGTTGAGAATCCCGCCCTAAATCCCGATCGGGATGTGTGAAGGAGATTCCTTGATTCCGTGAAGTGAGTGAGTTGAGTGACAATGTGTTTTTCCAAAATTTTAGAAAATAAGGGTAGAAGCGAGATTGGACGGAAATTAGAAGGGTCATCTGGATCCGCATTAGCCTTCTTCAGCAAGGGTGCTACCATAGCATGTTTCCATGCCTTGGGGACTTTAGCTTCCCTTAGGGAGGAGTTAAGGAGCTCCAGAATGAGAGTGAGGGAAGGGGTGTCGAGTGTCAGAAGGACATGTGGGGGAAAGGGATCCAGAGGGGAACCTGATTTGATGTTATAAATGATCTCACGTAATGTTGACAAGTTGAGCAAGTCCCTGTTTACTAAGTGCTGAGAGGTGTCATTTAAAGGTGGGTCCGGTATAGCATTGTCAGAGTGAGAAATCATTTTGGGAGATTTAGGTGCTAATGAAGGAAAAGTTGGGTCTTTGAAATCTGCATAGGTGTTATCTATTTTGTTTATAAAAATTCTGCCAGAGCATTACACTGTGAGGAGTCCAAACATGGGGCTCTCGGTTGACAGGTAGAACCAGAGAGTTCTTGCACAATTTTAAAAAGTGCTTTGGACGGTTTTGTGCATTCTCAATAGATAATTTGGTATATTCAACCCTGGCTATCTTACAGTTTGCATGGTACTTAGCTAGGGCAGCTTTATATAATAGCTTTATCGAGGGGTCGTAATGAGCACGCCATCGACGCTCTAAATTTTTACATGCAGTTTTTTCTAGTTTCATTGATTCCGTAAACCATGAAGCAGGAGGATGATGCGAGTTATGCTTTTTATTTTTTTTTGGAAGGCATACATTGATGGCAGAACTAAGCCAGTTATGAATAACTGCTGCCTCCTCGATATTTGTTATGGTGATGAGGGGCCTAGTTTCATCAAGGCACGCGTTCAATTGAGTAGTATCGAGTTTTTTCCAATTTCTCATCACCCTAGGTCTTGTAGGAGCTGTCTGAAAAGTGACAGGCAGGGGGATAGTTATTGTAAATTCCACCAAGTAATGGTCAGACCAGGGAATAGGTAAATGTGGTTTACATACAATATTGTCAAGATTGGAGAAGATCGGATCAAGTAGATTGCCGGCCTTATGAGTTGGGCCAGAGTTACAAAGAGTAAGATTTAATGCTGCCAGGTCGGATATGAGGTTGGTACTAGTATGACAAGAGGTATCATTAAAGTGGATATTTAGGTCTCCGACTATCAAAAAGTTAGTGGCATCCAACAGGAATGGGGCAATGAACTCAGGAAAGGAGGCGGCCCAGGTGCTGGCTGTGCCCGGAGCACGATAGATTAAAACACCGGCTAGGGTGAAATTTGGGGATAGCAGAAGCTTAAAGGATCCAGCTTCACAATTTTGAATGTCCAGGTCTATCCATTTGCAGGTGTAGGTATTTTGAAAAATAATTGCAATCCCACCTTCCTCTTTATTCAATCTATTTTTGCTAATATAGGTATAGTTCGAGGGTAGGGCTGCTGCTATGTCTGGCCCAGAGCTGTTATTTAACCAGGTCTCAGTAAGGAAAAGAGCGGCTGGTTGTGATGTAGTAAGTAAGTCAAAAATATCTGTTTTATTTTTTGGTAATGACCTGCAATTCAGACTGATAAAAGAGAGTTCATGTTGTGGTGCAGTAAGATCCTGTGTAGGCCGTAGAGGCGGAAAATCTGAGGTCTCCAAATTTAGTGTGGAGGGTATGGATAGGAGGCTTAAATTGCTGTTAGTGCATACCGAGGGGGTGTGCTGGCAGCTAAGAGCCATGGCTCGAGAGCATTGAACGGAGTTAGAGGCAAAGAGAGCATCTATAGAATAGGTAATAGGGGTGGTTGAGTTTGAGGCATAGATTCTGGCCCCTGGCCCCGTCTGGTCGCGGACGGGCGCAGACGGGCAGGACACTATATGCTAATAGCCTACTCAAGCATCACTAATACTAGTTTTATTGTTCTGAAAAGAAAGTATACAGTTGCACCTTTCTTTTATCTCCACTTACAGGTACGATCAACCTGATTCTGCTCAATAAGAGTGGTAAGTTAACCATTAAGCCTGGGCAAACACTATGCCATGCTCGCGTAGTTTGCGTAGTTTGCGCTACTTTGCACTATGCGAATTGCAGGTAGCACAGTGCAAACACATGTAGCGTAGCATAATGCAGCTGTCATTTTTTGTCAAGTTGGAGACCGCAAGCAAGCAAAATGACATCCCGGCAAGACTTTTTCCTCGTTCAAGATCAGCAACATCAAGTTGCTGATCGCGAACATGGAAAATAAACCTCCCAGCGAGATTCTCAACGAGGGGCGGTCAGGTTTCCCATTGCAAGTGGTCGCGTATGCTTGGGACCCCTCGTTATGAGAAACTACCAGTCCGCGTTGAAATAGCTTGACCAAAGAAATCTACTCGAGCGGCAGAAAACGACCACTTGCACTGTACAAGATGCAGTTTGCACTGATTGAACAGTGTGGACAAGCATCCGGCACTGTGCAATCAGTGCGAACATCACTTTGCACAGTGCACTACCGAGTTTGCGTAGCGCTACTTCGTGAACTATGTCCACCCTTATTAAAGACCCATAGTAGTCACCACAACGTGCCACTACACTTTCACCGGTACTGAAGAATGCCTCTAGATGAACCACGAGGCTGAAACATGTTGACCACCATTAGTGCGGTAGATTGGTAACTTGATCTAGGCACCCACCAAATTCATTAAAGTACCTGCCGATAAGGTGGATAGGGAATTTTAAATTCACCTCACAAGGGCACTTTACTTTTTCACTTTTGATTTCTGGACCCAGCTGTAATACCAGTTAGTCTTCCTCCAGGTGGAGGTCAGCAAATTCTCAGAAAACCCTATGATGATGCTGTCACATTTAGCAAAGGCGGAGAACCAAGATATACTGCCCCAATCTTGTGTATGTGAATGAGGATTTTTTATAGAATAACAAAAAACTTGACCCTGGTACACAGGACAAGTGGTCCATTCTCTCCCCCATATTTTGTTTTTTGTAAGATCATTGAACATCATGGGTTCACAAGGATCACTTATGCTGATGATACTCAGATGATCAATACCCTCTTCCAGGATGCTGCAACCACAGCTTCTTGCTAAGGTCGGTTGTGGAGGAGGTTGCCAGGTTGATGGAGCAACATTGTTTTAAGTTGAATGCAGGGAAGACAGAAGTCTTGATCCTGGGCAAACAACCCAAAATCTGATTAAACTCTTGGTGGTCTGAAACTCTGGGCCCTTTACCGAGCCCCAAGCCCAAGGTTAGAAATCTGGGCATTTGGTTTGACCAGAAGCTGTCCTTTGACAGTCAAATTCAAATTCAAAATTCTTTATTTCGGCTTTGTTGCCATAAAAGAACAATGCATATACATTACAAGTAAGCATTATGTTACATTACAAGTAAAAAAAGCAGGAATAGAACAATACAGCATGGAACTTAAAAACCATTAGCTAAAAACAGTTCATTTCGATTTAGAGACAATCAATACACAAACAACAATAACATTCTGTGGTGGACCCCCCAATGAATGCTCAAAAATTGGTCAATTGTATCTCTGGAGTGGATCTCAGTTATAATCGATATCCCAGTTTTTTCCTTTGGAAAAAAATGGAATGTAGAAATCTACTAACACTAAATATTATAGGTTGAGTTGTGTTAGTTAAAAGAATTCTCAAAGCCTGTATACATGATCTTTCGCCTAACACTAGGCATATTGGCTTGATCAATCTTTTCCTGGCCCGTGCATATACTGGACAGAAAAAGAGGATATGTTGCTCATTTTCTATCTGGTGGCTTCCGCACATGGGGCAGAATTCATCTATCACTGTGGTTGAAGTGTTTGAGCCCCTAGCCCAACCTGCCAAAGTTGACCTTATTAGGAGATTTCCATATCTGAATTTTAAAAATAAAGTTTTGGCAAGTGGGGGCTCTATTTCATCCAAAAAAGTCTCAAATAATGGTTCATCCTTAAAAGTAAGAAACTTTGTTACTAAGGTCCCACCAGTTGGAACACTTGTGATCATGTTAACAATAAAGGTCCAGAAGGCCCTTTTTAATATTTGTTTCGAGTCGGGTGGTAATTGGTCCGGGTTCTCCCAAAAATGTTTCAGACCTATTTTAACAAACCAAGTTTTCACATGTTTGAACCACGGGATAACTTTAAGGTTATCAAGCTCCATAATTTCTTTAAGCCCGTCCCTATAGTCTTGTAATTCGGGTACCCGCCATAGCCTAACCCACAGCAGCAATGGGCGTATTATAATGTGGTGGTCCGTCCTTTTATGGTTTAGGTCAAGTTGGAGGGGCACTAGGGGAGTGCCTCTCGGGACCCTTACCAAACTTCTCATAAAATTATTGTCCAGGACACTGAAGGTGCCCTTGGACCCAGGGCCCCAAATTTCTGCACCGTAAAGCACTGCTGGTTGTACTTTGAATTTATAAAGTTCAATAGCCGATGACACGGCTTTGCTAGTGCTCAGGCCTTGTTCCCTAAGGATGGGTTTTACATTCTGAGAAAATGTCATTTTACTTTTTTCCATTTGAGCTTTCCAGGAAAAATTGGAGTCTAATGTCACCCCTAAGTATGAAAAATGGGGGACCGATTCTAGTTTTGCTCCTTTTAGGGTTAGACAGCCTTTGTCTGATTTGGTAGAATTTAGGGCCATACATTTAGTTTTTTTCCCATTTATCTCCAGTCCCTTCTCACTGCAATATTCACTGAAGGAGTTCAATAGTGCCTGGAGACCTCTTTTAGTTTGGGAAATCAAGATAGTGTCGTCAGCAAATAGTAGGGATGTTACCTTTTCACCGTTCAGTTTTGGGGACCCACCAACACCAGCAACAGGCCGCCCGCAGAAGCTGGAACAAGATCACAGCAGACCAGCTCGCCACCTCCCTGAGCCAGCACCCTCCTGCCAGCTCAGCGAACCCCAGCCAGGCCGCCGATAACCTCACGAAGTGGATAAGCAACTGCGCTGACGAACTCGCCCCACTGAAGACCCCGCCTAGCAGACCCGGCAGCAAGAAGGCCCCATGGTTCACCGACGAACTCAAGAGCTCCAAGAAGAACTGCCGAGCCCTCGAGAAAGCCTGGAGAAGGGAACCGACACCGGACAACAGGACCTCCTTCAAACTTGCCACCCGGAAACACCACCAGCTGATCCGCGCTGCCAAGAAAACAGCTTTCAAGGACCGGTTGGACAACAACGCACACAACTGCAAGGAACTCTTCAACATCGTGAAAGAGCTTTCCAACCCCAGCGCAGGAAACAACGACATCACCCCATCGCAAGACCTCTGCAACTCCCTCGCCTCATACTTCCACAACAAGATCGCGGACATACACAACAGCTTCAACAACCAACCAACGCACACCATGACCGAACAACCACCCCCCACCACCACCCTCCACGCCTGGACCCCGATCAGCACCGAAGACACCATCCGCACGATGAACTCCATCCACTCCGGATCACCGACTGACCCCTGCCCTCACCACGTCTTCAACAAGGCCGACGCTGTCATCGCACCCCACTTGCGAGACATCATCAACACATCCTTCGACACCACCATCTTCCCTGAGAGCTGGAAACACGCCGAACTCAGCGCTCTACTCAAGAAACCAACAGCAGACCCCACCGACCTCAAGAACTACCGCCCCATCTCACTCCTCCCGTTTCCAGCTAAAGTCATCGAGAAGACCATCAACAAGCAGATGGCCGCCTTCCTCGAGACGAACGGATCCCTCGACCCCTCACAGTCCGGCTTCCGAGCCAATCACAGCACCGAGACCGCCCTCATCACCGCCACCGATGACATCCGAGCCCTGATGGACAATGGAGAAACAGTGGCCCTCATCCTCCTAGACCTCTCCGCGGCATTCGACACGGTCTGCCACCGCACCCTAGTACGGCGCCTCAGCAACATCGGAATCCAGGACAAGGCGCTGGAATGGATCATCTCCTTCCTCGACGGAAGAACACAGAGAGTCCGCCTACCACCGTTCAAGTCAGAGGCCTCCGAAGTCATCTGCGGCGTCCCTCAAGGATCATCTCTGAGCCCCACCCTCTTCAACGTCTACATGAGCCCCCTCGCGGCCATCGTACGCAAACACAACCTCAGCATAATCTCCTACGCCGACGACACCCAGCTGATCCTCTCCCTGACCAACGACCCCGCCGCCGCCAGAGCCAACCTGCACGAAGGGATGAAAGAGGTGGCCGAGTGGATGACGACCAGCCGCCTGAAACTGAACTCGGACAAGACGGAGGTCCTCATCCTGGGCTCCTCGCCCTCCGCCTGGGACGACTCCTGGTGGCCTCCCGCCCTGGGCACCGCACCCAAACCGACAGACCACGCACGCAACCTGGGCTTCATCCTGGACTCCTCCCTCTCCATGACCAGGCAAGTCAACAACGTCTCCTCGGCGTGCTTCAACATCCTACGCATGCTACGGAAGATCTTCTGGTGGATCCCCACCGAGACCAGGAAGACCGTCACCCAGGCCCTCGTCACCAGCCGACTGGACTACGGCAACGCCCTCTACGCCGGCACCACCGCCAAGCTCCAGAAGAGACTCCAGCGGATCCAGAACGCCTCAGCCAGACTCATCCTCGACATCCCACGAACCAGCCACATCTCCGGACATCTGAGAGACCTTCACTGGCTCCCCGTCAACAAAAGAATCACCTTCCGCCTCCTCACCCACGCACACAAAGCCCTACACGACCAAGGCCCGAGCTACCTCAACAGCCGACTCCACTTCTACGCTCCCAAACGCCACCTCCGATCAGCCAACCACGCCCTCGCCGCCGTCCCCCGCATCCGACGAGCGACTACAGGAGGAAGGTCCTTCTCCTACCTGGCCGCCAAGACCTGGAACTCCCTCCCTCCCGACCTGCGCCTGACCCAAGACCACCTCTCCTTCAGGAAGAAGCTGAAGACCTGGCTGTTCGAGCAGTAGCGGCACCCCCCCCCCCCCCCCCCCCAGCGCCTTGAGACCCTACGGGTATGTAGCGCGCTTTATAAGTGTCATTGATTGATTTTTACATCTCTCTAGGTGTGAGGGGATGTCATTCACGAAAAGAGAAAAGAGTGTGGGGGCCAATATGCACCCTTGGCGAACACCACGCTCAATGGGGATTTTTGGGGTTAGTTCTCCATTTGGGCCCCAACGAATTCTCGCAAAATTACCTCTATGAAGCTCTTTAATCTTAACTAGTAAATTGTTAGGCATCCCTACTGCACTCATTGCTTCCCATAGTAAATTGCGAGGCACTAAATCGAATGCTGCCCTTAAATCGGCCAAGGCGACATATAATTGGCCCCTTTTGATCTTTACATATTTCCAGTGAAGGCAGCAAAATCTAAAGATCTGGTCTATTGTGCTGACTTTGGTTCTAAATCCAGCTTGGTATCTAGTTAGAATTGCATTTTCCTCCAGCCAATCACTGACACGAAATAAGATGTGTCGTGCACAGATTTATAATTGTTCCTAGCTGTTTTGATATCTAAGGGTAACTTAGATTTAATCGCTAATAAAAGTGCCCTTTTGGACTCTCTGCAGGTTCTGTCGTACCAGGGTTTGCTGTGGGACAAATTATGTGTCTTTTGCTGGTTTTTCTTAGGCATTTTGGTAACTAAAAGTTTTAAAGCATCAAAGAAATTTTGATGTAGTGTCTTAAAGTGAGTTTTGTTTTCCTCGTCTAATATCAGGTCTAAATATGGACCAAAGGTACCTGCGAATAGTGTATATATTTCTAAAATAATTTCACCATGGTCCATTATGAATGGCCATTTTAATGATCGCCTATTATTGCTAATATGGATCTCATTATTGTCGCCATTATTTTCTTCTAAAAGAGGAGAGGAAACTATATCCTCTAGCAGTGAGGCTTCCATTTTAAGATCTAAAGGAAAATGGTCACTTTCTAGCCTCTCTTTTACCTCAATATCAAGAAGAAATGGCCAAGTTGCTATAGAGGCAATCACGAAATCTATATTACTTTTGTAGTTTCTCCTACAAAAGGTAGGCTTCTTCAGGCTGTCAGACGGTAACCGTCCGTTACAAGCCCTAAGGCAGTGTTCTGTACATATTTTGGTCATTTGAAGGGCCAGAGTTGAGCATTTGACTGATTTAACATTGTCCATGGCGGGGATTCTATTGGCCTGGTCTTCCTCTTCGAAAATATCACTAAGACCCATGACTGGCTCATAATCACAATTTAAATCGCCAGCCACGATAATAAAATCCTCCCTAGCATCCAAATCACTTAGGGAGTAATATAGTTTGGATAGTGTTGATGATTCTCTTGATGTGGGTGATGGCCTATTGTAGATATTTATTAAAAATAGGTTTTTCCCTTCTCGTACAGTTATTTTTAATACTAATATATCTAGGGAATTTGCATCCACCACCTCAATGTTCACCCTTAGATGTACTTTCACCCAGATTAATAAACCACCCGAGGGCCTTCCACTTCTAGATGGAATCGCACCAATTCCATAAGTCTTATACCCTAGTCTATGTGGTGTATCCACTGCCCAGGTCTCCTGTAACATGCAGAAGTTGAAGGATTCAATATAGCTGGCCCATTCTGGGTCCCTCAAATTTTTTGTGACTCCAGCTATGTTCCAGGAGACCAGTTTAACTGGCTCCCTCATTACTGCTGCTGCTACCCTTTGTGCCCCCCTGCAACTAGGGAGAACCTCAAGTTGTCCCGCCAAGGAACCTTCTATACTACTCCGATTGTCCTGAAATGCTACCAAGACATTTGGGTGTGTACCACTCTCACCTAGGATAGTTCTATCCCTAGTTGTTAATACAGCCACTGGTAAGGACACAAGGTTCCCCAAAGCTTCAGTTTCATTAACAATGCCCCCAACACTGGGAGATCTTGTTCCACTTTCCTCACCCCCCACACCCCCAACACTGGCAGTTCTTATTCCACTTTCCTCACCCCCCAGTGTCTTGAAACATCAATCACAATCATCTAAACCACTAAATATATCCAATCTATTGGTGGTCTCTAAAGGTGTGAATGGTTTTAGATGATCCATTCTTCTGTTGTTGACATTGAAAGGTCTGGCTGGCACATAGTTCCACCCATAGGAATCAGGGCCTGGCACCGGATGTGGTAAGTAATGCGAATTCCTAGCATTCTGTCTGGTTGGCGGGTACAGTGCATGTTGGGTGTTCCCAGCACTCTGTATGGTCGGAGGATAGCTACTTGGGTGGGTTTGAGATGTTATATGCTGAGGTTGTTGGTACTGAGAGGAAAATACCACTGACCTGGGATAGAAGTACGTCAGTGGTCTAGGGATTATGCAGTTGTTAGTAACACCTGGCGGCCAATTTAGTATAAATTGGACAGCATTAGGATCCCTGAAATTCACAACCACCACATCACCCTCGATGTCTTTGGGTCTACCCCACAGCCATTGAAGACGGCGAACATGAACAATTTCGCCACTAATATGAATTGCAATTGGCCTGTATAAACTTAGCCAGTGCATAATCTTATTCTTCAATTGGGCAAAGCCCTCCCGCTTATTCGAATCCAACACAGGGACCCCTGTTAGAACTACCACAAAGGGCACTGCCTCTGGTGGTAGTTCAGGTAATAGAGTCCGTTTGGGTCTCCCCCAGGTGTACTTGGAACCCCCCGCCTCCATTGTTGGTTTCTCCTGGAATATATTTGCCGTAGCATTGGAAGATTTACTAGCTAAGATAGCTGGTGTCTGGTCTGGTTTATTTTGTAATTGTTTGGGTGGTTGTTTGAGTTGGGAGGTTGTTTTGTTCCCTATGTGCTTTGACGTGGAAGGATTCGTTATTGGAGTAGAAATTGGGACAGAGACTGGTACAACTGGAATAGATTCAGGTGGTAACTTGATGTTATGCAATACATTACTTGGAGCTACGGTGGTGTCTGCATCCTTGCTTCCCAATGCCCGCTCAATTTTACGCAATCTAAGTTCCACTTCAATCAGCCTCTCTAAAATAGATGCAGAGTAATTTTTAATTAGACTCTCTAGAGTATCTAGTGTAACAAGATCTAGGTTTACTTGGGGCACTTTATCAGCCATAGTAGTATCCGAACTGACCTCTTTGTCTATAGACATGTTAGGTAAAAGCGGTGGTGTGATATTAGACCCTTCCATATCTACTAATAAGTTGTTAGGATTATTAACAAGGATCTTCCTCTTTTTCCCAAAATCGGAATGACTTAGCTTTGGTTGTTGAGAGTCCACCCTTTTTCGCCATTTCTTACAAGGAGGAGGGCCATATGTCCTGGGCACAGGCATTATTTTTTTTACCCTATTTCGCGTTACTTTGGCTAGGATAGGGACAGGTGCCTTCGTTATACTAGGGGTACTCATATGAGTTATTGGAGAGGTGCCATCCATAGCCAACTTGGGGGAAGTAGTTAGTATAGGCGTGATATCACTGGCTTCCAGAGACTGTGTATCCAGTATGTGTACAGTTACATTGGCTATCTGGGTGTTCTCGTTAAATGAAGAAATGGGTAGAGGTAATGGTGATGCTACCCTATTCTTCATGCTTTCCACGGAACGACGGCGTTCAGCTCGACGCTCTGCCAATGCAATTTCCTTAGGGATGTCAGTAATGGATTTAGTGAAGTAGTTCTCGAGCGTTTTGTTTAACAAACCCCCCTGTTTGTCAGACATGGTCAGCTCAAACCTGACAATATATGGAAATACAAAACAACAGTTCAAAAGTTATCCAAACAGGCCTATCTAATAACTTATACGATAACGGGCAAATGACAAAATACCAAGGGGCTGTATCCGGTCCGGTCTCCGCGGTTCTCTGAGGGTCTCAGAGGGTCCGCCCTTAGTCCGGGCTTTGTCCCGGGATTTGTCCCGCACACGCGTCCCGCTCACGCGTTACTCCACCAGATGATATACGAGTGGCCAATTGAAGGGGAGGAGTCACGGGAAGAGGCGGCAGGTGTGCAAGGTGTTCCTGCGCACAGCCTGGTGGGCCTCGCAGTCCCGTTCCGATGACAGCAGAATTTCCACAGCTCTCCTCTTACACGGCAAGTTCCAGCAGGGTTTCAGAGTACAAACAGTCCAAATCCGTCTGCGAGCGGCACTCGCTGACAGTCATATTACTGTGTTGGTTGGGAAATGCCATTAAAATCCTCAAGACCCTAAAAAAGATCTTAGATTTGCTCCCGGAATCTGCAAAGAAAGCTGTGACTCAGGCCTTAATCATCTTGAGGCTGGGCTACTATTACGTGCTGTACCTGGGGTTGTCAAAGTCTTGTATGATGTGACTCCAATGAGTGCAGAATGTGGCGACTCGTCTGCCACTCAATCTCCTGAAATGCATCTCCATGGGATCCTCACTAGCTCCTTGTGAAGCAGAGGACCTCCTTCAAGACGTAGTGCTACTGCTATAAAGCTTTTACAAAGAGTGGCCCTCTGTACATACAGCGTTTCAGTCCATCCTATACCCCTCGAAGGAACCTCAGATCCTCGAGGTGAGGAGGGTCTGCATCCTGAAAGCTAGAAGGGTGCACCTTACTGGCAGCTCTTTTAGCTTTTGAGCTTTGAAACTGTGGAATTCGCTGCCTCTTTCTGTCTTACAGGCCCCTTTGGAACTCCTTTTTCAAAAAAATTTAAAAACTTGGTTGTTCAGATAGAATTCATCTGTTACTTTCTGAGAGAACTTGGACACTTTGTTCCGAAGTAGCTATGCACTTTACAAGCTCTACTATTAATATTATTATTATTATTATTATTATTTTTTATTAAGTATCCTTTTAAGCATGGTTCAGGCCTGCCATTGCAGACCCAGCCTGTGCAGTTTTAAACTGCCATTTCATTTCAACGTTGGCAAAATTGACTTTTTGCCAGGCACAAACCTTCTTTTTAATACAAATAAGCCAACCCTAGGGTAGGCCCTGGACAGCCCAGAAGGCAGGGTGCGATGTATTAAAAAAGTTGGACATGTACTTTTAAGTGTTACAGGTCCTATTAGTGAAAAACTCTTAAATTCATTTTTCACTATTGCAAGACCTATATCTCCGATATTATAACATGGATTGGGATTACCTTATTACATTGTGTAAGTGCAATTGCCACATGGGAAGATTTAACTGGTTCAAGTTTGGTGTCTCTGTGATCCTAATTTAAAATCCTAATTTATGGTGAAGTCAGTTTTTAAATTAAAATTCCAAAAAGGCTGCTTTTAGAAAGTCAGCATTTTCTTGCCTTAGCCATTTAGTGCTTGCAGCCTGTCTCTGGTCACCTGACTGGGTGCAGTTGGTAGTTGGGCTTTGTGTATTCCTCCTAGACAACCACACACAATGGGAGTTTAGGTGTGTCTCAATGGGCTATCACTGGCAGTATTCGAGGGGGGACTGGGCACAGTTTATATTACATAGGAATAGGCTATGAACTTCAAAAGGATGTCTTTTGAAGTTTTCTCCACTTGAAAGGCACCACTGGGTATAATGACCAGACCTCAGACACCACCACTTCAGTACACTTCAAGAATTGTGGATACTCTGCTAGGAAGAAGCCCTGTAGTGCTGTGGCAAGGACTGCCACTCTGTTGGACTGTTGCTCTGAAGGAGTTGCTTCCCTAATGTGCTGACCTGCTGCCTTCTGCCCTCTTGCCTAGGTGAGAAGAACTGGACCTGCGTCTCTTGAACCCAGAACCCAGAGTGACTCCAAGGCCTAGTTGCCTTGCTTCCTGATCTGAAGTCTCAGGGACATAACAACCACAACCATTGCAACTGAATTCTGCCACCTGTGAGTCTACCCTTCTAAGTGGTGGCCCCCTCAGTCCTGGACCCTTGAAAGTGGGCCTAAGTTGCTTTCCAGTAGAACTGATGCATCTTCTCTGCTGAGTGGTGCATGCCTTAGCAGAATTTAAGCATCTTCTCAGCTGAACGATGTATCACTGAGCGGAACCGATACATTGCTGCTGCTGTGCGGATTGTACCATCACAAAGGACTTCCATTGCCGCCTCAATCTGCATCTTGGGACCAACGCATCGCCTTTAGAACCATCAAAGCGCAATGTTTTCCCTGGTACAAGTCCTCGTATCCCTCGTCTACGGCAGGCATGATGACGATGACAAAACTCTTCATTGCAGCTTTACTGCTCATTGAAATCAATACATTGCCTCAACTGTGCATCGCATCCCCAATACTGGCCTTCACATTGCAAGCCCTGTTGATGGGATCCTTCACATTGATGCAACAGCACTTTACAACGGAGCATCTCCACATCTTGGAACTGATGATTAGCCTCGGCTGTGCAATGCATCTTCGATGCAGATCCATGCAACACTCTACCACAAGGATTTAAGGTAGCTGGCCTGCACTCTATTGCGGTCGGCCTGAACTTTTATCTTTGTCCCGGTCCGGTGCGGCCAGATATCCCCAACTGCGCTTTGTGCTTCTTGGTGCTATTTCTCACTATAAAATTCAACAACTTGAGTACTACTCATTGAATTTTTGTCATTTTGGTTTTGTTCTATTTATTAAACTAAACTCTATTTTTCTAACCTGGTATGGGCTCTTTTTTGTGTGGTGTTTTCGCTGTTTTACACAAATACTTTCCAAATTGCCTCTAAGTTAAGGCTGAGTACTCAGTGCCAAGCTACCAGAGGGTGAGGACAGGTTAATTTACTGTTTGCCTTCCCCTTAACCGGACTAGTATTGCGGCTGCTGCTTGACCAGGGCTCGGGCTCCTACCCCAGTCAACTAGTATCCCAATTTATAACAGAAACATTTACACTTATTGTGTTAATATGTGCAACAATGTCAAAATACTGAAGTAATACTTCTTCCAAATATGCCGCATTACACTGCACAATTTTCTTCTTCGTGTTTACAACTGTCAATCCTACCACATAATGTGGTGCTCCCTTGCTAGATTAATTCCAGTAGC
Organism: Lissotriton vulgaris; assembly: GCF_964263255.1. Classification (NCBI taxonomy): domain Eukaryota; kingdom Metazoa; phylum Chordata; class Amphibia; order Caudata; family Salamandridae; genus Lissotriton; species Lissotriton vulgaris. The sequence continues at coordinate 320,002,958 of NC_141699.1, read as the reverse complement.
CCAGCATGTAACAAATCCTAGCACAGCAGTTAGCATCCTGCCCAAATTTCCATTACTCCCCATGAATCACTCACAGTTTTTTTACATTGGAGGCCCAGGCTCACAAATCTTAGGTCATTGTTTGGAGTGAGGCAATAATGTGTTAAGTTTTGCATACAATTTTATCTTATAAATTCTGCACAAATTTCAAATGAACCAATTCTTTTTCTCTGCACCAATTGCACAGTAGAGGCTCTCTGCTAAGGCAGTGGAGTGTCGTCCCACTGCTTTTCAGCAGTGTAAGGAAAAACAAAATGATGAAAACTCAATGTAATTATTATTTAATTGTTTTTCCTGTTGCGGGCAGAGCAGCTTTGCGAGAGGGATGGGGATTGCTCCTCTGACAGAGCAGGGGAGGAGTGTTTTTCACTCCCTAAGTGCGCATAAAAGTCTGTCCGCCGTCTTAGGCCAGCCAAACTTTTCTGCGCACTTAGCATGTTCTCCATGGTGTAGAACATGTGCAGGCTCCCTGTCCCTTTCTGAGTGCCAAACCACAGCGCTCAGACCAATCACAATGCTGCATTGCTGCTTTGTGATTGGCTCAGGGGAGCTGGGGGGCCTTCTGTTCCATGTTTCGGCAGGAGGGACGATGAGTAGAGATGAGACAAGGAGGCTGCAGTGAGGAGGTGTTACCCCCGCCTCCACCCCCGATTCGTGCCCCCCTGCCACTGCAATTGCATCTGATAATACCTGGTGAGATTTGTTGGTAGAAAAGCTGCTCAATTCCAAATCTGCCAACTTGGAAAGGAGGAGATGTTTTCCCTCATTCTGCCCGGTGAAACTAGGAATGGGGAGATACAAGTGCCGTCATGCACCATTGGGAAATCATGCATTGTGAGTCAACAGTAGTTCACCAGACTGGATTTACTGCCTGATAAATCCAGCGAGGTCTGAATTAGGGCCTAAATAAAGGGTAAAGGGTGGCATCTAACATGTCTAATTTGTGACAAAGCTGAGACTTGCCTCAAGGCATGTTTACCAATCTCTGTATCCCACATGCATTCTTAATATTTAAAGTCATAACATTTTACCTACAGACGACTGAGCCATCTATTATGAAGGGAATATATATGCGTTATGTAAAGTGCTGGTAAGTCTCTTTTTTCCCATGATAGGGTCCAATGTGCATGCTAATAAATGTCACTGCCTGACTCCATCATCAGATAATAGGGCCAAATTAACATTTAAATGTGTTTTATCATAACTTGCACATATTTATTAGTGTTTTGTGCTGTCATCAGCAAAAAAAAGACATTACCGAGCCGAAGAAAAAGCAAATGTTGTCACGTTTATTACCATTCAGTGGAGAGAGAAAGAAAATCTCTCAGGGAGCTGAGCATTTTACTTGATATTCTATTTTAATGTTCCCGAGCGGCCGCATGGCCGTAGGAATTCTTATTTTCAATCAAGGCCGTTGCAACCCTTTTTGCAGCGGCTGGTTAAATTACAACTATACGCGACTTTTTTTTCCTGCGCTAGCTGTTGATTTAAAACTCTTTGCCTGTTCAAAGAGAGGATACTTTGGGGGATTTTGGTCTGGGTAAAGAGTTTAGGTCAAAAGCAATCTTGTTGTCTTTGATGTGTCCTAAGTGGCTTGGCCAGAATTGCAATTACGTTCTAGTAATCAGAGTAATTTTGTTAATTCCATATTATTCTTAGTCCCAGAATCTTGTAAAATTAAGCATAATTTGGTGGAATAAAATCCTAGGGCAGGAGTACATTTAGTGTGAGCGAGCGACCGCTTGTGCACCTGTTAATGTTCTGTTGCATTAACACTATTTTCTTAGCGCAAAATGCCTCCTCGGATCCGTTTTGGATATAACAGTGCATTATTATTGTGCACCATGAAACTAGAGCTAAATTCTGGGAGTAAATTGGGGGACATTTTTAGCCGAAGTGCACATTTAACGAGCGGGAGTGGTTGCTCACTACTCATGTTTTTTTGTATTTAATGCTATTTCTTTGTGTAAAATGCATCATGCATCCAATATCGATGCGAGGGAGCATTTTTGCGGCAAGAAAATAGTGCAAAATTCAGAATTACTCTTCCTGCGTAATTCTGTGCAATCTTGTGGACTTTTGGGTATTTCCACATGATTCCTTTACAGAACATTATGGGAGTTATGCCAACCCCTAGTCCTAGCAGTCCTCTTGCACCACATTCGTACCAAGGGTTATTACTATTAGTGGTACTCTTATAATGCATTAACAAGTCTTAAACATTGCAAACAATTAATGTGCTATAATCTCTTCTGTTTTTAGCCCTCACAGTAATTAAGTCAATCCAAATCTACTGCCTTATATAAACTATGTCTAACCTGGAAAGGATGGAAAAAGCATCATTTTGCTAGCCTGAGTATTTGTAAAATGATAAGAATTTGGTCAATGCTACCCTAGAGATGCTCTTAGCACCTGCATGGCTGCAAACAGCACTTTGCGTTTGTCAGGGTCACATGTATTTCTGATACCTTAAAACCAACTTGAGGCCAATTACGATGTGGCCCGTAAAGGCTCCGACCAAAGGTCGGAGGATTCTCTGTTGCCTCGTAATTGGCCCCTCAGTTTTCTTTCCGACCGCCGCATTACAAGGCTGGTGGTCCGAAACTAAACCGGTATGTAAATCCGTCTGCCTTCCAGCGGTCTCAAGGAGCCTGTCAGCCAGTCGGAACCGGCTCGTAATCCCGGGCTTTCTGCCCTTGGAATTATGATGCACAGTTTCTGGCATGGTTTCATTGCCGGCCAGCACAACATGGAAACCATGTTGGAAAGCATCTTTGAGGACCCTAAGCAGGGCTCCCTTGGGTGCGCAGCCTCTGGTTGCGGGCCCCTCGAGTTGCCTGCCACAGGGTGCAAGGTGCACTTTTTGTGTCTCCCTCCCTTACTCTCCCAAGCCCTCTTTCTTGCACCACCACACTGCACATCCGAACTCACATTTTTCCACATGGTCAGAGGAACTCCTCAAACTTCACCAGACATTCTGCACAATACTACTAAGCCAAAGTACTCTTAACTCTTTTTTTGCTGATTTCGTAACATAGACTTGGCCCATGGGCTTTGGAGTGCTTTACATCAGACTACATCACACAAGGTTAGATTTATTCTTTTTAGGCAAGGGGAGAAAAAGAGATTTGTCTGGAATCATAGGATGTTCATCTGACACCAAGACTAGAACTTGGTTCCCAAGATCCAAAGTCGGTAACTCTCGCTATTAGGCCACGTTTCCTTCTTACTCATGTGCTACCTTGCTGAATAGAAAGTGCCACCCATTCATAGTAAAGTACTCCCAGTTCAGGTCATATCTCTAGTCAGCATAAGGGTCCTGCTCTCACTTAATGGGTGCAGGACTAACCTTCTAAGTACAGATCTAGTTGTACAGTACAGAGCTCTAGGGAGGTAGTACAAAGCCTGCAGGGCAAGTCCAGAGCTCCATGTTCCGCAATAGAAGGGGCTCATTGCTCTATATAAAGCTCTTGCTCAGCACAGAGCAATTTGAACAGAATAGGCCTCCCTGTTATGTGCATGACCCCCTGCTCAGAAAGGATTCATATGTGAGTGCAATGTTTATTGTCGAGAAAGCACGCAATCACTTCACAAATCTCCCTACACAGGCCTTTCTTTAAAGGTGTGGTTGCCCCACGACTTTCAAAGTTATAAGCATTCATTATGAGGGCTTCCATAATTTATTAGAGATAGAGAGAATGCAATGAATCACTTCACACAAGGGACTTCTATACACCTAAATGAAAATGGAAGTCTTACCTGCCGAAAAACACAGAAATGCACACAATGACATGGACAGAATTGGCATATCCAGAGGAGGGTGATAAGCTACCAAAATGTATATAAAGCTGCAGTGCTGGGGACACAATGGTTACAGGTTCGTCAATATATAAAGTGTACTCAATAAAAAAGATGTATCCTATCAAAGAAAGTATGTGTACAGTCAGGAAGCATGCCCAAAGGGAGTGATCATGTCCAATCGAATGAATGAGGATGTTCTGATGTGGAGAGCTGATCGAATGAGGTGCCCCAAATATCTAGTAAGAAAGAACATGTTTGCAGAAAGTGAGCATGGCCTAGAAAAAGGAAAGTACCCTAGAGAAACGGTGTCTCCAATGAGAACCTGAATGCCACTAAAGAATAATTTTCAGTGGGAGGAATCAGAGAACTTACATGCGTGCGTTCTCTTAGATGAATCTGAAGAACTCCTTCACCAGCCTGCCTTCTCAGTGAAAAAAGCAACAGGTGGGCGGAGCCTGCTCCCATTGCTGTGACATCAATTTCCACCCACACATGTCAGTCACTTGCCTGCCTTGCATGGCTGTATTAAACTGCCTGTTGCTATCACTCTGTGGTGTTAACGATGCCCTGGGCATCATCAGTTGAAACCCTAAGAGAGGCGTAGGAAGCCAAGCTCGCAACATGCAAACCCTACCAACCTGATACCACAATGCTGACTTGTTCCTCAAGGGCAATACTCACTGAGGCACAAAATATGTCCAGCACATATGTAATTGAGCCCCCAAATAATCCTCAAACGCTGTTTTTCATCATGGTCTAGCTCTATGTTGAGCATCTGGCATATATGTTCCCTTTGCTCCTGCATCCTTCCACATAAAAGGTGGGCCAATGCTCCTCAAGCCTATTATCACCAGCCACCACTATCTCCACAGTTATTGCCCATTCCAGGGGGTTCAGTTGTAACTGCATGGTACATGCGGGTACTCCCACAAAATAAAATACATTGTACGTCTGGAGTTTGCAACCCACCAGAACCTTACAGCTCATTGTCAGGGCCTTAACAATACTTTACTAACCAATCTCAAAAAGTTGAAAAGTGTAGTTGGCCTTGCAAGAATTCAAACATGCAGTTGGCACCTTTCACAAAGACAACAGCAATGATCGTCAAACTGTTACTTATGCAATGTCCAGCTATGTTTTTTATATTAAACTTATTCTGTTTCTAAGTTTTCACCTCTTTAAACATAAAGAGTTTGAAGCTTTCAGAAAATGCTGATTGTAGACCAGAGAATCTGGTCACAACTCTATTTGGAAATGTTTTATGAAAATATTTTCTAGTAACAGATAATATCGAAAAAAGAATTCAAGCCTTCATGACAAGCCAATGGATAGATTTAAATACTAAAAGCACCAGGATGTTTTTGTTTAAGCCAAGATTGGCTAGAAGTCCTCTGCATATCTATGAGGAGCAACTGTAATCTTACCATATAGGCTTATGTCACCAAACTACAAGTAACCAATTTACTTATACAGGTGATTACGGCAAATCTATGTACATCCTGTCTGAAAGTTGCCTGGTGTAGGTGTTCTAAATATGTAGGTCTGCTATGTAATGGAATAGTTACTATATTTTCTGTGTCTCTCACATCACCTGTAATCCTCGTTAAGAGTAAATGGAAACAGCTTTTTCAACGAAAACCTCATTAGCATCAGGGGTGTTCAAACCTTAGGGTGTGGCACTACAAGTAGTATAGTAACCACCACTATCCCTTTTTTCTTACCTCAGAATCTCTGTGTAGTTCTTAAGGGGTTCAATTCCACTAGCATACAGGACTTCAAGATATTTATCTAAATTATACATCATCTCACTGTGAGGTAAAACGTTGTATCACTTCTGATGAACTATCTTCCATCAACACATGATCCCTTCCGTCATAAATATATTGATAATCAGTCCCCTTCCAGGGACACAAATAAATCAGGACTTCAATAAAACAGTCTGTTAACTGCATAAATGTCAGGGTGAAGCAATGGGGTTGAGAGAACCATCAATTATAGAGCAGGTGAGCCTCAAATTCTTTTATTTTTCCAGACAATGTAAATTATCCAAAAAGCCATCAATATTGTGAGTGTATAGTTCATGGGAGCAACTGAGGGTAATTCCATCTTAATAATTGTAACAAATTGAGTGATTTGTCGTGGGAGGTGAAATCCTACTAAAGCAGCAACCACAATTTCTGTCAGGGTGAAGTCACAAGCAAACCCCAAATTGACCTGTGCTCAATGTTCTCACCGCTTGGCACAAAATGCTTTACTTAGAGGCAATGTGTACAGTACTTATGCAGGACTTAAGACAGTAATAAAGTGGAAACACAACCAAAGAAAACCCCACACCAATTTAGATGAAATTAGTAAAATGTAATATAACATTTGACACCAAAACAACAGAATCCAATCAGTAGAAAGATCTGCAATTTTAAAGAATTATGCCAGAGATTCCCCAAGAACTGTGTTGTGACCTAAACAGATTCCGTTTTTTAGGCTGCTAAGAGTCACCCATCCCCTTCCTAAATTATTAACCCAATTTCTGGCACACGATTTTGCTTGAACATCATAATGTAGTTGAGTTTTTGTTCATATGCCACAAACATTTGCCTTGATAAAACTTTCTTTCTGTCCTTACTCATACTTGGCCATTCGAAATCCAAATTAATATTGCATAACTTTCTAAATCAATAGAAATGCACAAACTTAGGGCCAAATTACAAGTAGCACTGCCAAACCTGTGGTGGAGTTCGGGACCGCCGCTCCAGTGTTCCAACCACCGTATTATAAGTCCGGCTGTTAGATCTCCAGGGGACCACCGCAACCGTCCCACACCACAAAAGTTGTAATCAGGCCCTTTGTGCCTAATTTGTACACTAGAAGGTAGAGGCTCCTAAATTGTTTTAGAAGACAACCGAGTGGTGGGGCTGGATTCTTGGGATGCTGAAAAACCTGGACTGCATAGTCCTGCTTACAACTATTGCTTCTTTTGTCCCCCATCCTGTACTTTCTGCTTCTTTATCTAACTCTAGAAGAACATTTTTCTTTAATGTTTTCCCCCTTTGTCATTGTTTTCCTAGCGTTCTCTTTCTCTTTCTACCGCTTCTAGCATTTTTGTCCCCTACTTTAGGGAAAAGTCCATCCATCCATCCATCCATCCATCCATCCATCCATCCATCCATCCATCCATCCATCTGTCCGTCCATCCATACATCCATCCGTCCGTCCATCCGTCCATCCGTCCATCCATCCATACATCCATCTATCCATCCCTATCCATCCATTCATCCATACAATATTCTGTCTTTCGGGATATCTATCTTTGTCTCTAAGTCTTTCTATTCATTGATCAATATTCGGCTCTGCTGTCCTAAAATGCAATTATTCCCTAGTTTTAGGACCCATTGAAGAAATTCAGTCAAAATCCACAGGACACGTGTATGGCACGAAAAACAAATGCACTCTGCGAAGTTCAACCTGCTTTTTCTTCCTTCATTTCTAATAATTTTATACAACCGCTTTGTTGACACAGACATAAATCACCCTTTATATATAATTAAATTACATGACAGAAATGAACACAACTAATCAATAGAGCAAGAGATGGCCTCTTCTAATAATGTTTCCTCGATATAAATATGCTTGCTGCATAAGCATATCACATTGTAGATGTATTCAAATATAGTCAAAATATGCGCATTTATGAAAATTATTTTGAACAGTAATAGGGCTCAATCAGTCTGAGATAATGTTTTTTATGGAAGTGTTGAAATAATTTGTGAAGGAACATTCATTTAAAACAGTAATCGTAGAACTGTAGTTTAATATTTCTATGCATATTTATAAACTCCATTATATTCCTTACGTTCTTTATCACCACGACAAATCTGCTAGAATGTGTCCACTCTAAATTATGGATTTTTGTGTGCAATCAGTTTCCATTCTCCATATGGGCTTGATTAACAAACGTAACTTACATTTACATTTAAGAGTAATCTACACTTCTGAAAAGGTTTATTCCTTTATGGTTGTTCACAAAATCTGAGTGTAAGTTGCTACAAAACAAATCAGTAGCAAGTCCGTCAATTAACATGGCCAGCCACTGGTACAGCAACCCAAAGGACTTTAATTAAAAAACCATAAGAAATACTGTTAAATGATTCATGTTAAAAATACATGAAAATAGTATATATATCTTATGTAATTATGAAATATTTTAAACTCCTATTTTGAATTTACAAATTAATGTCATAATATCTTTTATTAAAATACAGCTAAATTAGTATTAGGTCATTGATGTGCCTTACTTCTAATAATTATTCATGCATATTAAAAACATATGTGTTTTTAGGTGGGAATATGTTTTTAAATGACACTTAATGAAAATAATTTCTATTTAATTTATTTCTATTAATTAAAGATGTATTTCCAAATGAATAGTGCTGTAGCATTGATTTCTCTAGAGAGACTCGGGGCAGTCTCAGTCGGGGCAGAGATCTCCACTTGGTAAATTAAAGTTCTGTTTGCCTTACTTTATGCCCTTCTACATGCTTTGGCAGCCACGCCCCAGGTCAGTGTATGTCCCAGCAAAGTTCTACAATAGCACCATCCAAGACGCAACACTAATAGAACCATCTTGCCTCGCTGGGCAGGTTACAAAAACATCACTGTAATTTCAAGCTTTATATTTGCCCCGGTGTGCGCAATGATTCACATTCTTGCTAGGATCTGAAACAGATGGGCCATTTAGGAACATGTCTTAGCAGGATACATGGCCATTATGCAGGGAGCTATGCAAAAGTACAATCTCATGGTATTGTAGCTAGGGCCATGCCCCAATTCACTGAATATTTAATTACGTTTTTTCAGGAAGATGGAAAAGTGTAGAAATTTTGAAGCAAAGGACGCCACCCTTGAAACCTTTTAATATTCCCCAAAATCAATCCATTAAACTCACCACAAATCCAGAAGCTCATGCCAAATGTACTCACTCCACGCACCATCCACTAGCAATCCAGCCTTGCCAGATTCCTGGGCACATCCAGGGCCTGCGGTATCATATGAGTCTGCGGCTATGGCGCATTCCACATATTCATTGCTTTACTGCATTTGCCGCAAATGTCAGCATATTTTGCTGATTTCAACAAAAACATTGTTTTCATCTCAATTGGACACAATTTACTCATGGTCCGGTGTAGTGCTGAAACCTTATAAAAGTTCAGTGGCCAACTTCAAGTTGATGTTTGCTGAATTCAGGCGTTAGCTGGTACAAATGAGGAGAAATCTTTGTAGAGACAATATGCATTTGTGCTAAAATGACTGAGTATTGAAATAGTAATGCCACAGAATTGTGGAAAATTGTTACGATTTAGTGAACATCATCTGCGCACTCTTGCCTTTTTCCGATGCCACACTTCTTGCCGTACACTCCCACCTGAGTCTGTTTTTGATCAGAACCGCTCTCTGCACGTCCCTGACCCCCAACCCGGTTCTTCACCCTCGCCAGCGCCCCCATATACTAGTCACCCCCGCTCTCACATGCCTTGCGCGTAAGCGGCAGCCATTTTAAGCACCATGGCCTCCCTGCCCTCGCTGATAGCCAGCGCGTCTCTCACTCTCTCTTAACCTCACAGGCATCCCCTGCACGCTGACAACCCCCTCGCTCTCACATGCCTTGGGTCATAAACCCCTCTTCAGCGCAGATCCGCCTCAGAATCCCATCCTGTTCCCAGCGCGACACCTCCCTTCATTCCTTTCATATTCTCAGGCCCTTTGATGCAAACCTCCCTTTTCTGTGTGCCCGTCTGTCTTCCTTGTTCCCAAGCCACCACCTGGCCCTGCGGATACTGTTTATTACCCGGTACAGTAGGAAGACTCCCCTCCCCATCAAAAGACCCTCGAGCCGATCAAAGCCCCCACCGTACGAGATCCGATCAAACTTCACACATTCCGTGAATCGGCGGAATGTCCTGCTGCGCGATAATCATCACCTGTTGCGACCGGGGTGGGGAATTCAACTGTAATTGTATGTGGGAACGGGCCTGAAGGGGAGATTCCGAGGATGTTCTTTCAAATATCAAAGTGTTGCAAGAATGTGTTACGTGCAATAAAGATCATAAACCCAAGTATAAGAGGCCAGGCCTCATTGATGTGGCTAGAGCACCCTGTGACGATACTTGCTGTCCGAATTGATGTGTTCTCCTCCGGAGAGAATAAAACTTTGTTTCCTGTCTTTCAGTCTCCAGCGCCTGCTTCTTCATTGATTAATATCGGTGGGTCATAGAGGCGACATCGCCGGGCAACAAAAAGGGTCTTTGGTTACTGGTTGTCTTTGAACCCCTTTTTACAATTGGCGTCCCAAGCGTGGGGCCCATCAGCGACTCGTGGATCCAGTGGGAGAGGTCCGGACGACAGAGTGAACGACTGCAACGATCGGAAGGTACCCTGTCCGATAGACCCTCGTCTGACAGCCGATCATCCGAACTTCACTGGTTCCGAACGGACCTCTCTTGAGTGATCTACGGTCCTGACTGGGAACCATCAGGAGTGCCACGAGGAGTACGAAGAGAAGAGGACGATCGGGCGCTGGATTCGGAAGACAAGAAACTGTCCATGCGGTCCGGGTAAGGTCGTGTAAACACGACAAATCGCGAAATAATTGATAATTGATGGAAAATACTAGTATTACTCTTTGTTAATTTATTTGGAGTTTCGCTGTCGGCAAACGGAGAAACAACCGGCTCTCTCTTTGCAAGCAGTGAAGGATAGGTACGCATCCGTCGGACCTATCTTTCTCCCCCACTGAACAAATTGCCCCTCCCCATTGATTAACTGTTACGGATTGTTTTCGGGAGACTCTCTGTGTGCAAACAGGAAAGAATAGGTCCCCCTCTTTGCAGATAGTGAAAGGGTAGGTGACGCAGACCTTTGCGGGCCTACTTATTCTCCACATTGACCATTTTTTATTTTTTATTTATTGACCAAACACTGATTGCCCGATATTGGTTCATGAGGTATTCACTGCCTGCAAACAACGCAGAATAGAAATATTCTGTCTAGTCTTTGCACGCAGCGATAAGATAGGTAGTGCTGGCTATTATCCCCATTTGTGATCCATCATGCCTGTCTTCTCCCCACTGATGGATAGCTGGTTCAGCCCGGACCGTTTATTAGAGGTGGACCATCTAGCCCCGCTGGAAGGCACCCCTAATAAAGACATGTTCACAAAGTATGGATTAATTACCATAGCCTATAGTAAGCTATGGCACAAGTATACCAAAGCAAACCAAGAGAAACAGTGGCCACTGATAGGATCCTTCAATTTAGACAAAATAGAAACGGTGGAAATAGCCCTTCGTAATAATAAGACAACGCCTATTATGCTCGATAGTCTCGGTATGTGGCGCAAAGAGGCTACGCAACGAAAAGAAAGAGACGAAGTCAAAGTAGTTAAAGAAACGCGGCAGGCAATCCTCCAAACGTCTGGTAGGCAAAAGGAAGGGCCAAGGACGACACAGTTCCGAGGATTAGACACAAAAAGAGAACGGTGTAAAGGGATGTGCCGACGGGACAACCCCGAGACACAACGACCCAAAAGTAATCCCCCGACACTATGCACAGGATGAACGGATTTAAGGCAAAACCAATGTGCTTTCTGTAAATGTCTCGGACACTGGAAAGCCCAATGCCCGACTCTACAGAACATAAGTAAGAGCGGAGGGTCGACAGAAATAACAGGCCGGCAGAAAGGGAAAAGGCGCGAGACAAAAACAAACCAGACTAACACGGACAGGACGGATAGAACCACCACGTTTGATTATGCTCGATGGCACAGATTTCGTCAGACCAATTTCAACGACATGTTGGAGTTCTGGGACTGATTGCTCTCTGTCGCTCCCCCCACTCTGAAAAACAAAAACAATTACAGGCCTGCAAAAGGACTCAAGGAAGCCAAGCATCTGTTATATAATTTAGGATTTAATTACGATAAAGATAACACACAACCAACGATAAATAGAAAAACTAGTAAAACATTCTTTAAAGTAAACTGTACTAATAGGAACAATACAAAACGTATTACGCTCACTCCGGAAGTTCTCACAATGTAACAGGTCAACGGTCCCGCCCATCCGGAAGAGGAGAACCACAGCACGTGTGGGGCGGGGCCTGCCACCAACCGTAGACCAAAAGAAATTGCCGGTGAGAAGGTACAGGAGGCTCCACGGGCCGACATGAAATGGTCTTCCCATACTCTCCTTCCTGGGGTGGCGCCCCCCCTGGGCCACAGTAGGGAGGGGGCGGATGAAGATGACCCCCTCCCTCGTGTCTCCTGGTCCGGCCATCACGAATTCCTCCATCGAACTGATGCAGGGTGGGCAGGGAGGGAGAGGCGACGCGGACGAGCCTCTCCCACCTCCACAGGTAGGAGGCTTCCCTGCCCTGGCCCGGCGCCGAAGTCCTCCAGCCGGGCGGCGGCCATATACCTGCGCAGCACAGAACTTACAATGTCCGACGCACATATATTTGCGTAGCACAGGACATACAATGTCCGACGGGCATACTTGCGCAGCACCGGACATACAATGGTCCCCCAAGAGTCGGAATCAGGGGTGTAGGGTGGTCATCATGTGCACCCCTGATTCAAAGGGACGGCGTGGGATGCGCCGGGAGAGGGAGGCGGCACGGACGAGCCTCCCTCACCTCCCCAGATGAAGGCTCCACAGCTGCACCCTGGCGCCCCGAACCAAAATGTCCTGCTCCAACAGCATGATGTTCTGCCTTTGTCGCCACGAGAAGTTTTCTTCCGCTCCTGAAAGTCACAACGAAGGGCGGCTGCTGCAGGGTCTCAAAATGGCGTCTGGGCCCTCTGGAAGGCGGGTCTAGGCCGCTGGAGTAACTTTGTCCGAAATTGCAACTCGGGCACTTGCCCACCTGGGCGCAAGCCCCCACCTTCGACAAACATCCCCTCGACTTTGAAGATTCTACCAAAGTCCCAAGAGCCCTCGGCCACTTCAGGCTTCCGGTGGGGTACAGCCGCATTGATCACTAATGAAATAACCACGACAGAGCCACAAGATGGTGGTGCTCTCGTGTCTGCACCAGCTTCAGTCTGAACCACCCAGGAACATTATGGGCTAACGAACTCGAGTAAGTTCCGGCTGAACATCAACGTGACCCGGTAAGAAAGATTCTACCTCCCTCCCCTTTTTGATTGACGGTCCACACCACCAGCCCCTCTGTTAGCACAGGTTTTTGAACTGCCAAAAGGGACTCTGGTCCAACCGCCAATCGTCGGAGACATTTTGCCCCTGATGCTACTTCCGGACTAAACCGGCCTCGCCCAAAATGGCGCCGGTATCAATAGGAACTAACGGACGCCTCGTGGTGTTCCTTAGCTAATGAGACTTGATGTACTAAGATATATATACGAACCTTTGCACACTTGACGAAAAAGGGAGGAGGGTTCACTTGGCGAACATTTGAAAGGGGTCCCGTAAAAATGTTGATTTCAATGAACGATTTATTTTGATATTTATTGTAACTGGTACATAACATCGCTTATGATGCACACCCACGGTATACATCTAGGAAATGTGATTACAATGAGCTTGACTGTGTTTCCATTTATGAACTGAAATGCCCCTGATCCCTCATCACGTAATGAGACGTTTTAGTTACTTGCAAATAATTAATTAGGCCTTTTTAACATGTTCTTATGCCGCAAAATAACCCCCCTACTGTATGTGCTTCCACCGTCGCTATGTCCGGCCAAAATATGATTGCACTCTCACATTTTACGTACTGAACGATTATGCAAATAAAGGTTTTCCAAACTATGAATAGGCATCACCTACTTTTGTAAATGTGGGAATTGGTGGGAGGGCTTTTCTGTGCGCAACCGTTCTGCTCTTTTTTTAAGGTTATTTGAAAATGGTTGTTCGGCCCTGGATTGATGATCGAATCAAAGGTATGATACGCTGCCTCCAAAATATGCGACTAAGCTCAGGAACTAACGCATGAAGAAGGACCTCGACTTCTGAGAATGGGTAAAGTAAAGCGGTGTGAATGATAGAATGTTATAAAGGTATGGTGGTCGAAGGTACTAAGGGACAGGGTTGACCGAAGAACTGATATGCCTTAGAACATCACAGCTTTGGGAATGATTTAAGGATCCCGATGGCCAGATACATCTACAAAACCAGGTACCTCGCTCTAGGCACCTCTGATTCCTCTTTTTAGCGTTTCCCTACACACGATCTATAATGCCACCCTCGAACCCCCCATGAACAACCTATCACACTGCCCGCCCCCTTGACTTCAAAAACCAAGACCCTAGGGATTATATCCCGAGGAGATAAGTACGAGTATGTGGTAAGTAAAGGACTTTCGTGCCCGTACACTTGATATGCTCGAATGTTGTCCCCCCTCCCTTTTCCTCTTTTTTTCCCTCTGCAGGTTACATTGGAGTCACGATTAGGGTATCGTAAAGGATCTGGAGCCACGTCACGCCCGATACATGAAAACGGACTAACGCTGCAAGATGACACAAAAAGGCGCCCAACTCAATGCACGACCTTTTTGTACCTGACCTAATGCTCTTCCGTCCCAAAACTGCATGCTTTCTACATCCTAACACAGACCCGAAACGTCTCATATTGGGTAATGCACTGAATAGCCTAAATAGTACACAGTCGCTCTCCAGGACACATGTGTATCATTTAGCCTATTGTTGCACATCTATCTCTCTCTATATCTCTCTGTCTCTCTTTCTCTCTCTCTCTATCACTATTTCTATCTCTATCTTTCTCTCTCTATCTCTCTCTCTCTCTCTCTCCCTAACGACTGGCACCTAATTGGCGAACCTGGTGTACCACCCAATTGGCTCCAAAATACCACAAGTATTTGCACAAAATTCGTCTTAATGAAAAATTGCATTGATGCCATGTTAATACCTCTCCTTTTCTGCTAAATATTGATGAAAACTAGATTGGCCGAAAAGAAAGGGACAGGTAAAACGACTACGGTTCCCTAATCTGACCCGCAATGAGGGACTACTTGTCAGTGGCTTCTATGATAAAATGTCTCTGGTAACGCGACCCTCCCCGTCCCAAATTGTCTCAATACCCCAATCAGTAAAAGCGATCGAGACATACCCGCCTTCCCAAGACACCATCAGTTTTGTATCGGCTGCCCCAGACGAGAATTTGAAGAATGTCCCTTGCTCCAATTCGCTGTGTTCCTAGTTGTTTTCCATAAGACCCCACTCACCCCAAGGATGAGTTTAATGGTTACCACAAGCCCCCCGAGTTTTTAATGAAGTAGCCAGGTTGTAAGAAAAGATGTAGAAATTAGAATGATGTTTACAAAGTTAAAATTAGATCGAAAACTGAAAGAACTTGTTGCAGTAAACCTTGTTGAAAATAAGATGTTTAGCTAAAAGATAGGACGCATTGATGTAATGGAGAATCGTTTAGCCTATGTTCATCCCTCAGAAAGATGCCTATCAGACTATGGTGAATAGCACGTTGCACTTTTCCGTAAAATACAAAGCCCTGAAGACCGGTCTAGCCTTGCAAGACTCGTACTAGGGAAATGGGTCTCTACCAGGAAAACTGACATCTACTGTAATAGACAAATGCAATGAATGGGTATCAGACCTCGTACCACGACAAATGAATGTAATAACCAACAAAACGCCAAAGAAATAGCCACAAAGGGAAGTTGTAGGGAATCCAGCAAACCCATCATCAATTGTTTATACGTTGGCTGCAAATCTCAATGTGGCGGATGTTTACCCCAGTTGCTTGGTGTTGGGAGAGAAATAGATTTATGTGATTACCTTCCTCTGCAAAATCTCTAAAGACTGTCTTTTCAAACTCATTTAAGGGTACCACTGTCGGAGGAGAAAGAGACCGGATGTGGGAGCACGCGGCCTGACTGCAGGTCGTGGGACATCAGCGACGGAGGCCAAGGCGAGAGCACAACAGTAAGGAGTCGCAGGACGAGGCACTGTTTCCGACAAACCTAAAGGAAAGGGCTGACCTGAGGCCCCTGCTCTATGATTGATGTGTGCCGAAAAGTCCCCGCCGTCTGAACCTGGTAACGGACCCGCCCGTCAAAAATGTTCCGTCCTCCTGATCTGTTCCCGACTTGGCCCTGCTCCATCCCCTCCTCCTCCGACCTACCATAAGGACCCCTCACACACACCCCCCTTCCACCTGAACTTTCAAAATCCTCTAAATACTACTGAACCATCCAGAGAAGGGTATTTCCTGCGTCTTAAGGGAGGGAGCTCCGACTAAGTAGACCACGAACTATGTTAATATCAGAACGGTGACCTAAACTCCACCGAGGGTCGCTCTGAAGAGAAGATGAACGAAGTATGTGGTTCTACCCGTCGCTGAGCGCCCCGAAGATGATGGAAGCAACAGGAAATGCCCACCACAGAGACCCAAGAAATAAAAGGACTCCACATCTCAAAGACAATTGCACTTTTCATCACAATCCTTTTTCTGCCTCCTAATAACTATGCTCTGAGTTATGGAAGAAAATGTACGTGCCCCGAAACCATAACGCATTTCTCCCATGAGGTCTGGCGAAAACGACAGAAAGATGTGCCCCTGCCCGCAGACCTCCAACGACTCAATCCACATGAACATTCCTGTCGACAGAACGACTTGTAATACAGGTGCTTAGCAGAGCCGACAGAAGACGACAAAGAATGCTGAGAACTTACTAATGCTGGTCCATGACCATAAGACACTGAGAACTCCGATTATTATTTTTATTATATCTCATTTCTCTCCCAACCACCATTGAATTGACTATGCTCTAACCGAGTAAAAAAAAAAAACAAAAAAAAAAAACGTACTTACGTGGTAACCTATCGGCTCCTATTCCGAGTGACTACAAGCATCCATGATCTGTACCCAGCGCCCTCGCTGAATAATTCTAGTCTGATATTGTACCACTATGACTTTCCTGCAACAAGCTTAGCGATGAACATGCCTACTAGATGACAAGATTTTCAACTGTGATGTTTATAATGTGATGTTTATGTACAGTTCCTTTGCCTAGATCTCCATCCCCTTACTTATGACCACCGCAGTAGAGATAGATAGGAAATAGGCCAGCAAGATGTCTTGGGAATGTTAAAGGGAAGACTGTGGAAAATTGTTACGATTTAGTGAACATCATCTGCGCCATCTTGCCTTTTTCCGATGCCACACTTCTTGCCGTACGCTCCCACCTGAGTCTGTTTTTGATCAGAACCGCTCTCTGCACGTCCCTGACCCCCAACCCGGTTCTTCACCCTCGCCAGCGCCCCCATATACTAGTCACCCCCGCTCTCACATGCCTTGCGCGTAAGCGGCAGCCATTTTAAGCACCATGGCCTCCCTGCCCTCGCTGATAGCCAGCGCGTCTCTCACTCTCTCTTAACCTCACAGGCATCCCCCGCTCGCTGACAACCCCCTCGCTCTCACATGCCTTGGGTCATAAACCCCTCTTCAGCGCAGATCCGCCTCAGAATCCCATCCTGTTCCCAGCGCGACACCTCCCTTCATTCCTTTCATAATCTCAGGCCCTTTGATGCAAACCTCCCTTTTCTGTGTGCCCGTCTGTCTTCCTTGTTCCCAAGCCACCACCTGGCCCTGCGGATACTGTTTTTTACCCGGTACAGTAGGAAGCCTCCCCTCCCCATCAAAAGACCCTCGAGCCGATCAAAGCCCCCACCCTACGAGATCCGATCAAACTTCACACATTCCGTGAATCGGCGGAATGTCCTGCTGCGCGATAATCATCACCTGTTGCGACCGGGGTGGGGAATTCAACTGTAAATGTATGTGGAACGGGCCTGAAGGGGAGATTCCGAGGATGTTCTTTCAAATATCAAAGTGTTGCAAGAATGTGTTACGTGCAATAAAGATCATAAACCCAAGTATAAGAGGCCAGGCCTCAGAGATGTGGCTAGAGCACCTCGTGACGATACTTGCTGTCCGAATTGATGTGTTCTCCTCCGGAGAGAATAAAACTTCGTTTCCTGTCTTTCAGTCTCCAGCGCCTGCTTCTTCATTGATTAATATCGGTGGGTCATAGAGGCGACATCGCCGGGCAACAAAAAGGGTCTTTGGTTACTGGTTGTCTTTGAACCCCTTTTTACAGAATGTGCCATATTAAGACCCCTAAATTGCCTTTTCTTACTGGGTAATTTAGTCAATCCCGTGGCATAATTTGATCCTCTGCTACATAATTCCAGTGGTCCTGTCTATGCATTCACCCACAACAAACCCTGAATACAAACTTGCATCAAACAGTCAGCACAAGTCTAATTGACGCCTCTGATCATTAGCTCCTACCTTCACTGGATTATTTTGTTCCTTTTTTTCATTGGTAGATATAGCTACGGAGATGGCAAGTAACCCTGTGCACCACATTGCTACATCTGCCATGCCCGTCCTTCGGTGAGCCTAGTCAAGGCTTGATACTTGACCTTCTGACCACAGCCAAACCATCCCTCAGGTGAATTTAGGACGTCCAGATCCAGGTTAGATGTCCATTTATTTTTGTAGCTCAGTAAAAATCAGGCAGAATTGTTTTCTAAGTCACACAAGGTTTAGAGACAAACACACAATTCCAACAGTTTTTACTGAGAGTAAACTTCCTCCCTTGATATTCATATTTCATATAGTTATGTCCTCACACTTTTCATATTTTGATATTTGTTCTCAAACTTTCATCCATAATTTCTTCATAGACATCCAGTCAATCAACATCCTCTTTTCCCATAAGGCTATCTGGATGCTCTTCTATGTGTGTTAAAATAATAAATCAAACAGCCGTTGCCTCTCATCTGAGCAGATGGCTAGGAGAAATCTCAATGTAGGTAGATCACCTAGCTTTTTGGCTTATTTTCTGACAATACTTTTGTACACTATTCTTCTTTGTTTTTTCAATAATGAATTCTTTGGATACACTTTCAGCTTGGCAAATGTCCAAAATATATTCATTGTAGCACCTGCACTAAAGTAAAATCTTTAACAGGCTTAAGGCTCTATATAGCTGAAGACATGCTCACCAGGCCTGATCACAACCTTGTCAAATATCGTTGTTCACTAGAGCATACTCTGCACAGGACACTACGGGCCTTATTCCGAGTCTGGTGGTCCACTGCAGTACTGCCAGGAGGACCGTCAAGGCTATGGTGCGCCCGCCCGTCAGATTCCAAACTGAATCCAGGACTGTCAGGTGGTGCTTTGGTGGTCTGACAGCAGCAGCTGTTTTAGCCTCATAGGAGAGCCTTAACAGAATACTGCTGCCATGCGAGTGCCTGCAACATGTTCCTGCATGATGTGGGATGCATCATGTCATTTATGCCACTCTGTGCAGGAATGAGGGTGCAATTCCAGGGAGGCACACCATGTGCCCCCTGCATGCACCCCCCCGGCCCAGAATTGTCAGGGGGTCCCGATAGGGCCCATTTACCTGCATCTCCGCCACCCTTTTCTTGGTAGGCTTCCAACAGTGAAATGGGCAGTGGATATAGAAGTCGGAATATGCTTGGTGGTGTCGCATTGGCACCGCTACCATATTCCTGCCTGGCCCTTCGCACACTGCTATCACTGCAGGATCTTGGATCCCAGCGGAGCCAGCAGTCCCTTGGCGGTCCGACCACCACACTCCCAATAAGGTGGGCAAATCTGCAGGGGTGGCACCGGTCCTCGGTAGCTTGTTTCCGGTCCAGGGAAGGCATGGCTTGGCAGTTCGGGCTGGAGTGTTCCCATGAGGCACAGGGTCAGACTGATTTGCATATGGCCATGTCTGAACTAAGGTGGTGTGGAGTGAAAAAAAACAATGGATTTAGGCCCAGATCTCTGTACTGGGGTGAATGTATGACATTGTACTGCATTCTGTCCATCAACTGTGGTTTTTGCATTTGTCACCCCGAGTGGGATGGCTATGCTCAGACTTGAGTCCCATGCTCTCCACACCACTGGATTCAAGCAAGCCGGGCTGAAGACGGCTGGAATGCCAGAAACCGGTCCTCGGAAGCTCGTTTCCAGTCCAGGGAAGGCATGGCTTGGCAGTTCGAGCTGGACTGTTCCCATGAGGCACAGGGTCAGACTGATTTGCATATGGCCATGTCTGAACTGGGGTGGTGTGGAGTGCATAAAAACAAGGGAATTTAGGCCCAGATCTCTGTACTGGGGTGAATGCATGACATTGTTCTCCATTCTGTCCATCAACTGTGGGTTTTGGCAGTGGTCAGACCACCAATGTGTGTATGGTGGTCCTAGGACTGCTGTACTCATTATAAGCCTCTATGTACTCTTAGGGAGTGTCCTACGTACAAAGATCATGATATGAGCATTTGCAGTCTGCTGCTGCAGAAAAATGTTTTGATATATAAAGGGTTCAAATACTCAAGAAAGTGGGTTCATTTGAATGTTTCCTTGGATTATTTACATATCATAACATGCTAAATTGTGCCTCATCTCCTCTGCGGTGCTCTAAAGATAATTGGATATCTAGGAAAATAAACCTGAAATCAACAGAGTTAACATTGTGCATGAGGAAAAGTAAGAAGGAAGGTCAGCTAATGTTTACATTCTCTGTGAAAAATTTATCAAAATGTCACGCAATGCAAGGAAACAAGACAACTTGCTGTGCTGCATGACAGGGAGAGAGCAGGAATGTATGATATCTTCTAAAATATTAGTACTGAACCCTTGATATACCTTTGTAAAAAAATTGCTGTCCAGAGATTTTCCTTTATGATTTTAGTTTTTTTTTCAATTGAGAAGTAATTTAGCTTGGGTAGCTATTTCTAATCATGGCCAAATTTTTCTGGACAACATTTTTTAAAATGGCAGATGTGTTGCAGGGATGATGGAATATTTCAGGAACCATGAAACCTATATATTTTATTTTGATATATGACTCCTCAGAGCAACTCTTCCACCATTTTCCAAAATGGCAGCTCTATAATGATGTGTGTCAGCCATTTTATTGGTAATTTATTTTAATATTGTTATTATTTCAGGTTTTCCTTTGATTCAAATTTGTAAACATCAGCGAAGAAGGTGGTAGGAGAGGATCTTAACTTCCAGATAGACTGTTGTTTACTTCAAAATCTGAAGACTCCTTCAACAAATAAAAACGTTCCATTTGCTGAACAAATCTGAAAGAAAAGCTAACTTCAACTGCGGTTAAACAGAAGAGAGTTGATGCTGCAGACATACAGCAAGACAAAGTTCACAAAAGATTGAAACTGATGGGTGAAGAGTATCAAATATTTTATCATGGTTATAACAAGAGCTACAAGTCATATATAATGGAAAAAAAACTGGAAACAATTTGACAAAAATAGCAGAAACCAGTGAATCACAACAAGAATCCGAGTCTTTTGAGAAAACAACAAAAACCAAACCCAATGTCCATCCACTTAGAAAATCAATGGTTACCCCTAGTCCACCTCCAACAACTGACCAAAAATCAGAGGATCTTCAATGTGTTATTTATGGTTCAGCCAGAACAATGGGCAAAGGGATTGACAAAAGAACAAAGTACAGAGTATGTGAGCCTCAAAGGACAAACATGCTTTTACCTGCAGCTAGTTTCTTCCAAAAAGTTTTTTTTAGCTGAGTAGCTGATCTAAACAGCGAGCTGTATGACTTTGCAGCGGATATGTAGGCCCACCCGAACTAAATGCATGCATACATTTGAAAATATGAATGTACAAGGAGGTCATAGCTGCAACATAACCACCATTCTTCAGGTAAGTTAGCACTCTTTGAAAAAGCAAAGTTTTAACGCTACTCCTGAGTAATTCCATCTCCAGTCACAAACTATGCAACAGTATACATAGCTCTAAAGAAATTCCAAAATGTGTGTGCTCAGCATGAAGTACAGCCTATCTTGCCAATTTTCTGTTATGAAGGTGTTTTTTTGTTTTGTAGCTGGCATTTGTATGAGCAATCCAGTAGAATGTGATGACCTTTATCAAATGATGGGTGTTTTGCACAGGACAAATGTTGCTTTGCGGTGTGCAGGATGTTATCTTTGGGGATGTGGCATAGGCGATGCACTTACTGAGGCTGACATTTTTGTATGCAAAACTGTCTTGTCAGAATTGAGGGGAACTCATTATGTTTGTTAGTTACCATGCTCATCATATCTGAGGCTATAGAAACATTGCTTTGGAATGCTTTCTGGAACAAGAATGACAAATTAGGTTTTTCATATCTTATCTCAGCAGTGAACATGGCACAGGGTGCACTTAATTCAAAAGACGTAATGCAAAGCCAGGCAATGTTCAAGACATTCAGTTTAAAATCAGAAAACCTGAAATCTAAGTTTGTAGAGTTTGTTAAATAATGTGAAGAAAAGTCAGACCTTTACAAGTACTGGAGAAATGTATTACACATTATAGTTCTAGTGAAAAACTTGGTACATGCTTATCAGAAAGGTGATTGGAAGCTGCACATGAGGATTGTGAAGTGACTGATTACTGTGTTTCACAAATTCAATTGCATAAACTACCTGAGATATGGGTCCTGGTATTTGGAAAGAGTGAAGAAGCTAGAGGTGGAAAAACCATACTTCTACAGGAAATTCATCTACATCCTTTTTCTGGTGAAATGCAGAGAGGGAAGGTTCAATGCTGTGGCTCCAGATATGAAAGTGGAACAGACAATCCAGAGATCACAGAAAAGATCCCATGGAATTGTTGGTCAGATGCGTAAAAGTGAATATGTTGCTCAATGGCTGCACGTTTACCATGAAGTCCTTTCTATTTGCAATATTTAGAACTCCCGGAAAAGAGAGGGACACATTTTAATAAACATGTTGAAAGCCTTCTTCATTTCATACCGCATCAAGGAAACTCCTGTGAAATGACTGTGCCTCTACACAACTTTGTGACCAAACAATGTGAATAATTATATAAAAACATGTCTACTAGATGTCCTGGAACATGGATCAAAACTATAGGCAGAACTGAAGAAGGGAGATTTGTATTGGAAGAGAAAAAGCTGTTTGACATATTCACAAATGCTAAACTTCCATGCTTTAATTGCCATAGTAAGAGTTTCATCTAACTAGCCACAGATGTAGCAAAAGAAAGTGGTGAATTTACAAAGGACATTCTGTTGCATGATCAGAGTCTTGTCGAACCAGCCATGGATGTAGCAAAAGAAAGGGGTGAATTTATCAAGGACATTCTGTTGCATGATCTTCTTTCAGCAAACACATTATTTGATGGAGTTGCAGCAACCAAACCAGTGAAGCACAAACTTGTACAAGAGCTCAGAAAAAAAACTTTCATCTGAGAAATTTAAATTCCAAAAGGTGTCCTCATTGAAAACTGCTGTAATGTGGACTATAGGTCCCAATTGCAAATGGTCAAGATTTCATTCATACAAAACTTCAGAGAGGTCATACAGACTGTTCTATATATAACAAAGTCAGTGTGTACCTTGCAAGAATTGTGCATTGTCTTTTGCAGATATCTTGAACTATCTGTCAAAGAATGTAAGAGAATCAGGCAAATGATTATAAGTGGAACAGTTGACCTTGCCTGCAACTTGATAAATTCTGGTCATCAACATCGAGCAAGATGAACTTGGGGATGCTAACTTGCCAAAAACATTGCTAATGCTTCAGTGAACACTGACTTTCTAATTATTGCAAGCAGAATGTTTGTCAATGAGGAGTTGGTGCCTGCCGAGATATATTGACACGGTAGAGGTCATATCCTTCAAGATAATTACAGCAAATTGGAGAGAGCTGACCTTCGTGTTGTGCCACATGTTGAGTGGGCTGTTCAAAATGGTTCCAATCCAGTCATTGAACTGTGAAAAGATACAGATGTTATAATTGTGCTACTTAGATTTGTTCCAATGTTCATAAATCAAGGATTGTCAGAGATATGGATACATTATGAAACAGGCAAGAAAAGACAATTAATCTGGCTTCATATCCTGCACATGAAACTTGACCAAGAGATGCCCAGTGGTCTTATCAAAGCAAATATTCTTAGGAGTGATGACACTATGAGCAAAACTGGAACACAGCTTAGAGCTTTAGTTGAAGAACCTGAGAAGTTTCTAAAAGGATTTGCTGAAACAAAAGAAGAATGTCACTTTAAAGATGTAGAAAAATATTGTGTTCATGAGTGGAAAAGGAGTTCTGTCACACATTTGATGTGAGTTCAAGAGATCAGTCCCACTAAGTGACATTCCACCAATGTCATATTCTGTGTGTGGATACATTAGAAGAGCCTTCTACTAAATCACAAGATGTCTAAATGTTTTGGATCATGCATATGTAGAGAAAGATCTGTGTGAATTTGCTTGGGAAGATATTGATGGTGTGCTAAAATCTACGATATTTCTAAAACCTACACCAACAGAACTTACATGTACATGTACTTGCAAAACCCTTGCTACAAAAAGATGTCCCTGTCGATATTCTCTTCTCGAATGTTTAACATTCTGCAAACGTAACACAAGTGATTGCCAAAAAAAACAAATAAAGTGCAATAGGAAAATGTGTCTAAAGCAGGAGTGATACCAAAAAATTATATTCAGATCATAAACATTGTTTGCTTGATACATAAAATGATTAAAAACCATTGTTATTTGTTTCATTTCTACATATCTCTTCTTCCCCTATTATAGTCGCCATTTTGGGAAATATCAGAAAGGTTGCTCAGAGGAGTTATTTTCTGTCTCTTCAAGACTATCTGACCACAAAACCTATGTTTTGACACCAAAATTAAGTATGTAGTTCTCATGGTTCCCGAACTATTACATAATCGCTGAAGCGCATTCAACATTTTAAAAAATGTCATCCAGAAAATTTCAGCCAGGATCAGCAATGTCTACCCAAGCTAAATTACTTCTCTATTGACCAAAAAACACAAATCAAAAAAGAAAATCTCTGGACAACAGTTTTTAATTGAGGTATATAAAGGGCCTGGGGTTATATGAGACATTTCTGCTCTCCTCACCACTACATTGAGTGCTGTCTTGTGCCAACTCAGGCATCTGTGTCCCATGGTGCAAGGTAACTGTGTTACAGGCAGGATTGTTTTTGTGTAGGAAGGGGTCTTAGAAGCGTTTTCCTCTTTCCTTATGTGCTTCAGAAAGAAGAATGCATAGAAAGGAGAAATAATGAGGAGAAATTAATTATTTCTCCGTGTTACATCCAGTGCTTAAATTGTAAGAAAATGTGTGCCAAGGGTCTTACGCGCCTGCCAGTGTCACTAATGAATGAACCAACACAACTACTAACCATCACACCCTACAAGTGTGATCATTCAGACTATTGCAAGTCCCCAAAGCTGTAAGAAAGACTTGGGTGGCAAGTAGTACATTTTTATTGTATATTGAATTAATGAAGAACAGGTGTGTTCATCTCTAATTTAGATAAATACTGCCACTATATGACAGACTGGCATAAGTGATGGTGTTGAAAATTAAGTACTGGTGCCGATCACCGGACACCACCGGCTCAAATTAAGCACTGGTTGCGCCTCTGTTGAAAGGTGTACCATTTTGATACAATTCTAGGTTCACTACCCTTAGTAAATCTGGGATTGCATCAACATCCATGGGTGGGTGCATGGGAACACCCACACTCTACCCATGAAACATGGGAGAGGATGTAGCCTTTCACCTAGAGTGATCGATATCAAAGCTAGGGAACCGGGTTCGAGACTTTGCATTGACGCTCAACATTTTGTGATTCTGGGCAAATCATGTAATCTCCCTGTGGCTTACAAAAAAATGAATGAGTTCTCATGTAACAAAACTGGTGCTATGTAAAGTGCTCTGATACCAGATATCTTCAGGTTTAGTTCGCACTACATAAAAATCTTTTTGCGATTACCAAATAGCAAATTTTAAGGATTCGCTATTTGGTAATCGCAAATGCCTATGCATGAATGATTTGCAATAATCTTGTGAATCCTTAACATTCCCTAATAGTGATTCACAAATTGTGCATCGCTATTAGGGAATGCATTCCCATTCAAATGAGTGGGAATGCATTCGCAATTTGCGATTACCAAATTGGTAATCGCAATTTTCAAATGCAAATCCAAGGGTGCCTGAGGGCCTAAGGTCCCCCTGAGGCACCTCCTAAAAAAGGCAAGTATGCACATAAGTAGCACACACATGCCCTAAGGGCATGTTTGCACTACAGAGCACATTGAAAAATGCATTTTTCGTTCATTTTTCAATGCATGCACAAATTACCATCAACTTGAAGTTAATGGTAATTAGCATTTCCCTAATGCACAGTCGCATTTAGGAAAAGCTACATGCATCTCTAATAGGGAATTGCAAATTGCATTCACAATGTAGGTAATTGCAAATAATTGTGATTATCTGTATTGCGAATGCAAAAAGGTACATGCATCGGAAAACGTATTTTTCCAGTTGCAAAAGGGCCAATTCTGCGAATTGGCCTGTTTGAAACCGGTAAAATGATTGATGCATGTGCCCCTTAGACCCTTGTGTTTCCCTTATGTGATACAATGGCAAATCACAGGTTTTAGTAAATCTGGCTCTAGGTTTCTTAGATTCAACAAAGATTAATAGGATTCTTAGGAAGTGACAGGGAAAAAACGTGCGGCACTTCTTACCTTTATGTTTTCCCCTACACCAGTCTAGTTTCCCTTGACCTCAGCTGCCCTCCTCCCATTAGTGTCTTCTTACAGCCCTTTGTGTGTCACTTGATTTTTGAAAGGCTGAGTGTTTGCGGCCCATACTCAAATACAGTGTGAGGTATTTCAGCCTTATAGGCAATTTGGAGCTAACAATAATACTTTCTTGCTATTATTAAGAAACGTTCAAGATATATTTGGAATTGCTAAATGGTCATGTTTGGTAGTTTCATTCATTAGACAGACCAAGACCGGAAATGGTGCTTTTAGGCACAGATTTACTTCAATATCAAATACACCTTTAAAACATTAATGTTTGGATATGAAATAGCCAGGTGAAAGAGAAGGATAATGGGAGGTGAGACAAGCCAAAGAATCAAACACATAAATATAGCACCAATTGCCCACAGGAATCAGAAGGAGCAGATCTAATAATTTGAATGGAAGACATAGCAACCAGGCTTCATCATTAGGCCTAAGTCTCCTGATTGTGCTGCCAATGTAAACTTTTTTACCCCTGCAAATCACAGCATAAACTACATACGTAGTGTTACAATCTATATGGGATAATATTTGAAAAGTTCTAGAGCCATTATAGCTAAAGAAACGTATCCCATGCATGTTCAATCTACACAAACTTGCTTTTGTTATGGTTGCTCGGTAAATAGAGTCACATAATTTGTCCTTCTTCGATCGGACTACTTTTGTTAGTTCTTACCTGATCTAAAATGGCGACGTAGTTAGATGATTTGATATTTTTAGTTCTAGATTTGCAGATAAATTGTGAATGGAGAGCGCGTTCTGAACATCTTGGTAATAACGAAATCACTTTATTGATGATGAGGCTGAGACTCAATTCCTTTACACAAGATTATTCAAACAATGTCTATTGTCCTTTTTCACTGTTACTGGTTAAGTAAGTATTCATACCTGTACCAATGTGGCGACGGTGCTAGACGCCAATCTATTTAGAATACCGGTACGAGAAACTCAGTTACTATCGGTAAGCGAATATACTTTGCAATTGATGTGATCTAATGTTTCGTAATAATAATTTGCTTTTAAATGACGATGGACGATACCGCGATACTTTGAACTTAATGCAATATCGTGAAACTGCAACTTTTGCCATGATAAACTACATCACGGCATTTGGCTGGTACTGCTCGCTGAATGCAACATTAGTCTTTATAAAGTGAAGTTTGACACATATATTTGTTTCAATTATGGAGTACTTTAGGCTTGTAAGATCAGGTAATAACTTTTTTAAGAATTGGGTGTTGGAGTTGAACTTTATCTATAGGTTTTGGGGCCTTAAACCTCTGGCTGATGTGGTTTATTCCAGTCACTTGAGCTCTCAGAGGCTCGCAATTGATTACTAAATATGGAGATGGAATGATCACACAAGATGGAATCTATGTATTTGGAAGTGGTAACTTTGAATAATACATTTAAACTGAGCTTATATTGTAGGCATGGTGATATTGAACTAACTTTTACTACGCACGGTTGGAAGAAGATACAAGATCCACGTTTGTTTTTAGAATACTATTCGAGTGAGTCCTTTCATCTATATATGCTCTATAGTTATGGGTCATGTATAGACTGTCAATGATGATTAATACATTTATATTATAATTTGATTTGAAGGATTGGATACTCACCATTTCAACTGCATATGGATATGAGAATTTATGATGAATTGGTGAGTGATGCCATTTATTTATGGATGGTTAATTGGCTGACTGTTCTCTTTGAACACTTTATAAGATGGCCTCCTTGGTAACTCTCTGACTCGCACTCTACTTCTCCTTCTCCTGTCTTGCTTTACTCTAGACTGATGGGTATTCTCACATTTGGTAACCACTTTTTGGGTGTTGTGTGTGGTTTTATATTTTTTAGTTTGCACTCACCCTTTTAAGATGACACTACTATATGGGATAGAAATGTCCCTAAATATACTTTGTCGGATCCATAGTCTTTTATTAGATTATTTTGAGACATTGTTTTGGTGACTGCAACACTGTTACATCTCACAATGCAGTCACATATGTTGTCTTAAACAGTAATTAGATTTTTTAATAAATTCTAGCCCTGAAGAAGTCCATGGTTGATTGAACACAGGACGAAACATGTGTTGGCTAGTTGCAGCTAATTCTGTTTCTCTGACGAAGTACACAAATCATTGGAATAAAGAAGAAATTTGTGAAGATCATCTTGTCTCTATGAACATTTTACTTGGAATTTGAGCTCAGGATATACCCCATGTCCATCATATGCAAATCAGTCTGATCCTGTGCCTCATGGGAACAGTCCAGCCCGAAATGCCAAGCCCTATCTTCCCTGGACAGGAAACAAGCATCATGGGACCGGTTTCGGGTTCAAAACCCTCATCAGCCAGTCTATCTTGAATCCAGTGGCAGAGTGATCAAGGGACCCAAGCCTGGGCATACCCTGCCAACTCAGGGCGAACAAAGCGATACCCAAGGGGATGATGGACGGAGCATTTCAGAAAATAAAAACACTCACCCCCAGTGAACTGATCTGGGTTTAATCCATCATCATTCTTTAGCTCACTCCACCAACCCAGCTCATACATGGCCATATGCAAATCAGTCTGACCCTATGCCTCATGGGAACAGTCCAGCCCGAACTGCCAAGCCATGTCTTCCCTGGACCAGAAACAAGCATCCAGGGACCAGGTTCGGGTTCATAACCCTCATCAGCCAGGCTAGCTTGAATTTCAGTGTGCAGAGTGAGCAAGGGACCAACGTCTGGACTTACCCTGCCCACTCAGCGGGAACAAAGCGATAATAAAGGGGATGATGGAAGGAGTGTTTGAGCAAATCAAACACTCACCCCCAGTCAACTGATCTGGGTTTAATCCATCATCATTCTTTAACTCACTCCACCACCGCAGTTCATTCATGGCCATATTCAAATTAGTCCGACCCAGTGCCTCATGGGATTAGTCCAGCCCAAACTGCCAAGCCATGTCTTTCCTGGACTGTAAACAAGCATCCTGGGACCAGTTTCGGGTTCATAACCCTCATCATCCAGGCTAGCTTGATTTTCAGTGGCAGAGTGAACAAGGGACCAATGTCTGGGCATACCCTGCCAACTCCAGGCGAACAAAGCGATACAAAAGGGGATGATGGAAGGAGCGTTTGAGCAAATCAAACACTCACCCCCAGTCAACTGATCTGGGTTTAATCCATCATCATTCTTTAGCTCACTCCACAACCCCAGTTCAGAAATCGCCATATGCAAATCAGTCGGACCCTGTGCCTCATGAGAACAGTCCTGCCCGAGCTGCCAAACCATTTCTTCCCTGGACCGGAAACAAGCATCCTGGCTTTGTTTCGGATTCATAACCCTCATCAGCCAGGCTATCTTGAATCCAGTGGCAGAGTGAGCAAGGGACAGTTACAGAAAACATGGAGAACACATTCCAGGGGGCTTGAGATTGGAGTCCACTGGGCAAGAGGAAAGATAGCAAGTAAGGGAGAAAACAGAAAATAAAGGCAGGATGGCACAGATCATATGCAATGGCCAAGAACCCCTCCAACTCCAAGACTCCTTTAGAACCACAACATAATAAATTCTCCTTAGGGCTCCAGGTCACACCTATGTCCATTAACCCCTTGTCCACTCACATACAGTGTGCAGAGTGCACCGTGCAGCCATGGTGTGCAGAGGAATATGAAAATGCATATATTTGATTGATTCCGACACTTCTCAGTGGCAGAATACTCCCGGTCCCTCTGGTAGCCATCCCCAGGAACATCATCGAAAAGATTTAAAATGAGACTCCCCCTGTAATCAATTGCCTTTCCTAATTAATGACATGCCCAACCCACGCTGCTAAATCGTCAGTGTGTTTATATATCCCTTTATTATTTAATAGTTATATGTGAAGTACTTGAGGTGGGTATGTTCAACAACTTGTCAAAACTAACTAAAAAAAATATATGAACACATGAAATACTTAACTAAACAAATTAAACATCCTGTTCAATTCAACAACTAGATGCAGAAGTGTGCCAGGCTCCACCTTGCTTTCAAGCCTCTGTCTATGCTGCAAAAGGTTTCCAAGATCCCACTATCATAAATGAATCTACTCCACATATTGATCTCCTAGACCAATTTTTCCTGCCATTTTTTCATTTCTTCAGAAACACTTTAAGATGTAACACAATCTAGTGTGTTAAGAGCAATGCACTTCTTAATGATGCTTATCCCGAGGGCTTCCATACTGGCCTAGGACTACTGATGGCCCACCAATAACGATATTTACAACGGCCTGCAGAGGGATCATTTTGGCTGAAAAGTCCATGTCTATTAGCCGAGAAATAATTATCTTTCCTATCTGATTTCATTCTGACAGCTCGGCTACCTTGTCTTAAAAAATGAACTGGCATCACATTAAGGGAAAAATATCCTCAGCTAAAGAGAGCAAGGCGGCAAATGCACCATAAATAATTCAGAATCTCAGTGCATACGGAATGTTTTTGCAACAGAGCAGCGTGGGAGGATGTGTCTGAAAATTCATGCAATGAGAAAGCGTGGGACCGTTATTGTGAGGATCATATCTTTATTTATTGTACGGCATTCATCACTGTGCTGTAAGGAGTGCATGAGCCACAGTTGGGATCCAGGAAGCCGTGCAAATTTAATGATGCACCTGCCGAGGTGCAGAGCACTTTGGAACGTGTCGCTGAAGCTCCCCCTTAACACAGTGGCACTGGAGGAATGCACTCAAATACTTTATTTAGTTCAAGTTACAGCTCATGGCCAAAAGATGTCTCAGCAGAAAAACTATTTCTAATGATTTCTTTTCATTTTCTGAATGTGACAATAGCTAGACAATCAGCAGGCTACTTTGACCCATGGACGCATAGGTAAGGCGGGCACGGGCACTCGGGCAATGGGAATGGACCGGTGTCTGAGATGCAGCTGTGGGGCACTTTTCTGGGCAGCGTGGAAGTCGATTGGCTGTGTCTGTGCTCTTCAGATGCTGTGGGTGCCTGAGCGGCTTCACCTGGGCAGATGGGCCTCTATTACCTCCTTTTTACCACATGTGGAGGGGTCATTCCCATTCTCTCGCTGGGGCGGCCTATTTATGTAGATTGAGTATGGGCAGGGGGCCTGAGCAGTAGTGGCCTCACTTACATTCAGGTGTGGTTCCCCAGTGTGAACTAATCTGTGCACAAAGAGTCCTGGCAGTATTTGCAGTGACGTTTTAGACAACCCTCCCCCCTTCTTTTCATAACACTTAAAACCTTAAAGCAGTGTTTTGCTAAGAGGAGCAATACGCAAATTTGGGCCACTTTTTTTAAGATGCCTGGGCATATTTTGCATCCCGATCCATCCCTACTTTGATCCAATAAAGAGCGCTGTTTGAGTGTTCAGGTGTCATGCCTCAATGAGGCAAGGTTGTCTTCACCTACAGTAAATACCACAACATAGTTAACAGTTGCTATGTGGTAATGGAAGGCTGATCTAGAAAAAAGTTCGAAGTATACAACTAGAAAAGTATCACCTGGCTAAACATTTTGGGGTAGATTTACAAGGAACTGACATATCTGCGTAGATGAGTCAGTTTCCTTGAGTCACCCCCAAATGTCCTTGCGCTGTATTTACAATAACACGCACCATGGCGCAAGGAAATACAGATGGGACAGAATATCTGATGCGTCTGTTGGAGAAAAAGTGATGCATTGTTGGAGATTGTCACACAAGTGATGCAACTCCAGCAATGTGCCAGAAAACATGGGTAGGTCCCATGTAAAATGCCCTGCGTCAATCCTTATGCCTGGTCTGAGGAGACGTAGGGATTTTGATGTAGTGAAGGCATAGGGTGACGCATTGAAATCTTGTAAATTTCACTGCACCAGCTCTACGTGGCTTTCTGCATAGGAATGCCCACCCTGCATACATTATACCTGGCACAAGTATAATGTGATGCAGGGCTTTACAACGTGACTCATCTCCCTCGATGCGTCACGTTGTAAATGGGTCGCAACTTTTACGCCGCCACTGCGTCACAAAAGTGATGCAATTGCGGAGCAAAATTGAAGCAAGGGGCTTGTAAATCTGCCCTGTGATTTCTGGCTCCAGAGACAGAGTGACATCAGATTGCCTGCATATTCACTGCTGTGCATTTATGATGACTACCCAAGGATATGGACAATTAGTTTGAATCCCAGGGAAAATGCAAAAATAGCCTGCATGTATATGCTGTGCAATAAACATCTGATTATACCTGGAATGATCATGCAGCTGTGTTCTTCCTGTGCTGCCTAAGTAACCAGAGTTATTCGATTTGACTACCAGTATCAGTGTTTGAAGTGTATTGGCTCTGAAAATGGTTGCTGAGATGCTTAATGGGAAGGAACAGAGAAAGGGCCTGCAAACAACTGCAAGGGGTGGCTTTGAGGATGAACCTTTGGTTACTTTTATGAAATAAGGGGTGATCCAGACCAACCTTGTAAAAATGGCTTTAATAATCACCAAATAATTTAGCATAATGGTCTGGTCAACATTGTCATGTGCTATTGATAAATCACAATGCACAAGCACACTAACATACTACAATTCACACACTGACTACTGTGACTATGGTGTTGTGTTCATGGGAAATATAGTATTTTGAAATTAACATTCTTATTGACTGCTGTAAATATTTAATTTAATAAAGAGAAGCCTAATCCTGTCCTCTGTGTCCTTAATAGAATTGAAAATTCTTATTGCTTTTGCCAGAATTTTTGTCTATTTACTTCCTGCCTACGAGAGCCCATGTCAGATGTAAAAACTTGTTCTGTCTATCCTGTAGGCCAAGAGGTAGCCTCATTTGGATCGTGTCACTGATGATTACAAATTAATTAATAAATTGGACCATCACATTTATTATATCACTACAATGAGGGACCACTACAAAAAATGTACCACTACGAGTTAACCTACAATGGAGTAAGTTGCAATATATTATACTTACAACGCATTTAAGGCTGTAAGGGTAAGTGGGCGTTTGACATGTGGTGTTTTGTGGTAGTGTGGGGTTAGAGATAGGATGAGCTTTGGGGTAGCTGATGGTTAAGTGATGGGTAGTGTATATGAGAATTAAGGGTCAAATGTACGACCTCTAGAATTGGCGACTCGCAATTTGCGCAAAATTGTGACTCTCAAGTTGCGAGCCGCCAATTCTAATGTTCGTAGAAAAGGGCCCCAAATTGCAGAGGACTTGCATCGCAATTAGTGAGGAGGCTATGTGCAAGTCCGTAAGTGGTCTATATTAGCCATTGAGGGGGGAAAATGTGATTTGGGTTCGCAAATATTGACCGTGGCAGAAAAGTGCTTTTTGCGGTCGAAAATGGCAACCGTGGTTTAAAAACTGCAGAATCACTTCCTGGAACAGCTGAAGGACCCTAAAACAGGATGTGGTGTCCCAAGAGATCCTGATCCGCAATCAGAGAAAATGGTAAGGTGCTGCAGCACAGACTTACACTGCAGGCAAGCTCCAATCCCACAAAAAAAAATGGCCAGCTAGCAGAGTGAGAAGGTAGCAAGGGAGCGCCGGTGCAAGCTCAAATCTTCGGAGGGAACTGGATAGCCTCATTGAAGAATGCTGCAACAACCATGAACAGATTTTTGGGCATGCATCTCAGAGTGTCCCTGGGTCTGAGAAACGAAAAATATGGAGGGAGATCCGACATGTCCATTGATGAAATAAAGAAAGAAAGACCTTCTCTCCAGGGACAAGGAGACAGTGGATGAACGGCTGTTTGATGTCCAGTGCACATGAGGAGGCCAATCCAATGTCACCAAACCATCAACTGCAGAAACAATGGTGGAGAGTACACGGGAGGGAGAGGCAGTGGTTGGCTTTGGGACCCCCAACACATCTCAAACACCACCAGTTCAGGTAAGTGTAAAATGTGTACTATATCAATATTTTAGCCAGAAGCGTGTTCTTCACATGCATTTCACACAACCTCACCCAAATACACCTAGATGATCAATTTACATGACTCAAAAGTCAGAGCTGGGGCATTATGGAAAATGTAGTCAGTGACATGACCAGTGCAGTGAAGGTCTGACATAAGCTCAACAACATAGTACCAAAACTGAGAGAGTGTCGCACACATTATTTTTATTCACCTCCCTTTTTCACACTGGGACGAGAGAATATGTCTGATGATGCAGGTGAAGACCAGTAGTAGGGCCAGATGGAGGAAGGGCAAGATGAGGCTACAGGGAGTCAGCCAAGTTGTTCCAATGTCCAAGCTAGTGCTGCATCCAGTTCCCCTCAGGCTCCAGCAATACATGCCCCAGCAACACACCAGCCAGCCACAATCCGACACAGTCCTATCACCAGACTCCACCCTGCTGCGTCCAACACAATAATCAAGACATCAGATTCAAGCAAGGCTTGTCACTCTCTCCCTGGCTGGATCAGGCAGTGTTTGGTGGTCTTGAACAGGCCATGCTGAAGGTTCAGAGCCTACAGCAAAAACAAAAAAGGTTAACAATAAGCTGAGCCAGGGCTTTGATAACTGATAAACAGGCATGCCTTGAGGAGAAATGTGATGCTCCTACAGGGGCTATTGGGCAAGTTGTGTACCAAGTTATCAGAGGAGAGAGGGCAGCAAAGGTGCATAGAGCACATAGGATGGAGGCAATGACCAGGGCAATTGGGAGGCTGGAACAGGCTTTCGCTCATCACTCAAAGCACACCCTGGGCGTGCAGATAGAGATGGGCCACTACAGTGGTGTTGTTGCATGAGGGCTGCAACAAATAACAGCTGCAGTTGCGGCAATACAGACTGCCACGTTTGTCATTGGAGCAGGAGAGGCAGCAGACAGTAGAGTGTCTAGCTGCAGTAGTGCCTCTGCTGCAGACACACACATGCAGTGGAGGAGCAGCAGCCGCAAGACTACTATTCCAACTGCCATATCCCCCCACCATCAGAAATAGAGGGAGGAAATAACTTTTGACTAGCAATGTGCCATACAGTTTCCCCAATTATTATTTTGTTGGAGGTGAGGTAACCACACAACATGTATAACTTTGTTATGTTATGCTGGTGATGATATACAGAATTTCCATCAAGGTTTTTGCATGCCCTGAAAACCAAGGGAAGCATTTATTCTGAAATGTATATTTCGTATTGTTATTCGTTAAGGGTAGTGCAAAATAATATCTGCCTATGTGGTCCCTGCTCCTTCTCCCCTCTCCTGCTGTCCTTCCCTCGATTGGCTATTGGGAAGGAGGACCAGGGTCATCACCCTCCAAGTCTGGTTCAGAGACCTCTATGGGTAAGCCTCTCCTTCAGGCAATGTTATGGAGTATGGTACAGGTTTCCACTTTTTTGCATGCAGTGTCAGACGCAAACTGCAAGGCCGCTCTTGTGAAGGCACCGAAAGGGTGATTTGAGGAGGACAATTGAATGCTCAATCACAAACTTGGTGCACCTGTGTGCCATGTTGTGACTCCTTTCAAGTGGGTTGTTGGGAGAGAGGTACGATGTCAGGGTCCATAGCAACAGGTCATACGTACTGTAACCTGGTGAGACATATGTAAGGGTGAGACAACATGCAGAGAGTAATAAATATGTCAATACATTTTACTGTGGACATGACATTTCAGTACCCAGTAGGTATCCTTCATCAAAATCCCCATTTTCTAGTTGGTGGTATATGCCACTGTGCCTAAAGATGTATGAGTCAAGAGTGCTCCCTAGATATTTGGCCACAATGTCGGTGATGATTTTATATGCCTTGCAGACAACTTAAATGTTGATGGTATGTGTGTTTTTACAGTTCTAGAATATTTACTCTAGGCGAGATGGGGGACATATAGGCACATGGGTCCCATCTATGCACTCAATGACCCGTTAAAATCTTGCAATTTGGTAGAATTGCAATTTTGTGTTTTGTTGTCCCACATCATCCCTGAGCAGGTAGATGTGTAGGTGTATGTGGTGGAGGATTTATTTATTTATAGCCTTATAGAGCGCCTGATTCAATTCCCGAAGGAATATCTCTGCGCTTGTGCTTCCACTGGTTAGTCTCTGTCAGGGTTTTTTGGCTGTATTATAAGGGAAGTTTTACCTAAGGCAGGGTGAAGAGATATGTTTTTAGGTTTTTCCTGAAGGATTCAAGGCTGGTGATTTGTTTCAGTGCAGGGGGTAGGGAGATCCAAAGGACAGGTCCTTTGTAAGAAAGGGCCCGACCTCCCTGTCTGGCTCTTCTGAACCTTGGGACCTGAAGCAATTGGTGGCTACTGGATCGTAAAGTACGTCAGGGGTATATGGAACAAATTTTTCCTTTAAATATCTGGGACCAGTGCCAAACAGGCATTTATGTATGGTACAACATATCTTGAATTTAACACGCTGCTTTACTGGTAACCAGTGGAGTGGGTAAAGAAGGGGACGAGAGGGAGTTCTGGGGGGGGGGCATTGGGAACTAGCCTCGCTGCAGTGTTTTGGACTACTTGTAATTTTTTCAGTTGCTCCTCATTGACCGATATATATAGGCCATTACAGAAGTCCATCCCACTTATTATTAAGGTCTGAACAAGCGTTTTCCTGTGGTTGTCTGGCAGAAATGGAAAAACACCGCGAAGCAGCACAACCACACGGAAACATGCACCTGCGACTTGGGTAGTGTGTTCCTTAAGTAGGAGTGCCTGATCCAGCCGAATACCAACATTTTTAACTGTTTGTTTCGGACTTGGGACAGGTCCCAACTCCAAGGGCCACCAATCTGGGGACCTCATTAGAGTTGCCCCCCCAAACAACATGACCTCAGTTTTGGTCACGGTGCATTGGAGGTAGTTCTGTGCCATCCAGTGTGCCACTGCTCTCATTCCATCCGCAAATGATTTTTGGATTGCGGGTGTGAGAGTATGGAAAGGAAATAAAAGCTGAGTGTCATCAGCGTATGATACCGGGGTGAACCCATAAGATCTTATAATGTTTGCCAAGAGGGCCACGTACACGTTAAAAAGCGTGGGGCTTAGGCATGAGCCCTGTGGCACTCCCTTGGTGATCTCCCTAAGGGTGGAAGAGTGGGAGCCCAACTTGACACCTTGTGAACGACCCGAAGGAAAGCTTTCCAACCACGACATAACCACACCTCCTATGCCCACATCTCTCAATCGGCCAAGAAGAAGTTCATGTGACACCGTGTCGAAGGCAGCGGATAGATCTAGCAGCACCAGAATCATTGAGCCCCCTCCATCAAGTGACATCCTGATGTTATCAGTCACTGTGAGGAGGGCTGATTCGGTGCTGTGATTGGGCCTGAAACCAGATTGAGAGTGGTCCAGGCCCTCCGCTGCCTCGATGTAATTTGACAGGTGAGTATTCTCATGCTTCTCGGTCAATTTGCTGAGATAAGGCAAAAGGGAGATGGGTCGAAGATTGGAAAGGTCCGTCCATGGAAGTGCGGCACTCTTTCGGATGGGGTTGACCACTGCTTTTTTCCATTCCACTGGCACATGTCCTTCCCTGAGGGAGTGATTTATAACTGTTTGGATTTGAGGTCCTAACAGAGTACTTAGGGGGGGCCATCATTTTAGCAGGTACAAAATCATTGTGGGAACCCGATTTTATATGGCTGGTAAGGAGGGGAAGATCTATGTCAGTTACTGGTGGAAAAGTTAGTAGGGAGGGTTTTCTTTGAGTAAGTATGGGGAGGCGGGAGTGCTACAATTTGAGCTTGTGGCTTTCAGAATTTTCTCATAGATTGAGTTTATTTTATTTTCGAAAAACAATGATATTTCATTGCATAAGGATAGTGAGAAGTCATCTGGGCTAGCACAGGCTGTTGGTTTAACAAATGCTTCCAATATTTTATATAATTCCTTCGAGGATTTGCCTGCTTCTACAAGTTGCTGGGCAAGACTATTCTTTCGGGCCTTTTTAATGTTTTTATAATAGTTTGTCTGTGCTTCATAGTGTGCCTTCCTATTCTCTTCTGTGCGTGCCTTCCTCCATTTTTTCTCTATCCTCCTACATCCCTGCTTCTCAGTTCTCAGTGCCTAAGTGTACCATTTCTCCTGTTTATTTATAGGAAATTGTTTGTGCAACTTCAGGGGGGCCAGTTTGTCTATTGCCTCAGTTAGGGACTTTTTGTGAGGACGTATATTAGTTACATTTTTTTTTTTTTTTTTTTTTTTGTGAAGGTAAAAACCCAGGCAGACTATAAATACAAAAGCTAGTTGATTATAGGAAACAATATTCAAAAAAACACAGGAAATTGATAAAAATGATTAAAGCAATGGACTGAACTGATATCAAAAAGAGATACTCTTTAATAGAATTATAAAAGATGAATGTATACATGGATTAAAAAAATTACACAATAAACAGATTAAATCATGAAGTTCATGTGATTATTTTCAATATATATAAACAGACTTCAAAACAT
The DNA here is from genome assembly GCF_964263255.1 of Lissotriton vulgaris. Lineage (NCBI taxonomy): Eukaryota > Metazoa > Chordata > Amphibia > Caudata > Salamandridae > Lissotriton > Lissotriton vulgaris. Next base: position 319,964,026 of record NC_141699.1, on the reverse strand, counting down.
ATAAAATTGATTTTTTATCTTCAAAGTATTCTCTAGTTGCAGAGAATGAGGCTGCGTGTCGTGTGTCTACGCGTTTCGACAAAAACAATTGTCTTCATCAGGACAATATAGGATGGTCAGCCAAAAGAATTTTTTTCTTTTTCTAGACAAAAAAGATACAATAATAATTTTTAAAATCAATTTGTATTTAAGATCACAGTGCATTGCTTTTCATAAAACATAAATTTGCTCATAGATTAATCAAGTTCATCAACCTAGCTCATGTATAGATGCAAAACATATTTGAGAAAAAGTAGTAGGAACAACCATATATATATATATTCCATCTTTCACAATTATCATGAACTGGACATGATCATTTACGTTTCAAATACAGACATATATCAAAACCTCATAGAGGTTGGTGTATCATCCATATTGTTTAAAAACCTAGGAAAGTCACCCTACCTATTATTGGAAAATAAATCTTTTATTTATTAACAAACACACGAGAGCCTATCGTTATTATTTCCTACGTCTTTTATCTGGGACCCTAATTAGGTTCGTTTGAACAGGTATGGGAGGAGGCCTGTATTTATAGATAGGTTTATACTAAAGGGTCGAATTGAAAACTTTAACTGAAAGTGGTAAGCAAGGGATACATAGTGTTTAATCTAGGAGATTCTAAAAGGGATGTACTTTAGTCTTTCAGGATTTCTACAGCCTTGATGGTTCGCTAGTTGCATGAAAAGTCATGGCTGATATTGGTTTATAGATCAGCATAAAATTCCCTGTTCGAAGCCATTCGTTAAGGATTGTTTAACTTTAGTGTTGAAAGAAAACTTCTTCGAATTTGGCGAAGAACTATTTCTGCAGATAAAGGGTGTAAGTATGGGGGCTTCAATGGCCCCATCAATAGCCAATATTTACATGATCTTATTCGAAAGTAAGTTCATCTTTAATGAGTTTGCACCATTTTTCAAGTCTGTTTCCCACTGGTATCGCTATATTGATGATATTTTCTTTCAGTGGACCGATGGGAAACAGACTCTGGATGATTTTCTTATATGGTTAAATCTAACAGATGCGAACCTTAAATTCACTGCACACATGAGTGAATCAAAAGTTGAGTTTCTCGACATAAACATCAAAAATAAAGAAGGGTTGCTTGAGGTGGATCTGTACACTAAGCCCACCGCTCGTAATACCCTTTTGCATTTCAATAGTTATCATCCCCGTTGTCAAAGAGACAGTATCCCCTTCTCTCAGTTCTTGAGAGTAAGGCGGAACTGTACCAACATACAAGGTCATTTATTGATAAAGCATCGGTTTATTTGGTATCACTTTAGCTTTGTATCGCTTTAAATGGGCGGTATACATTTAAGACTTTTTTTATAGAAAGGGGCGTAGCCATTCTACAAAATAAAAGAGTCTCGAAGGTTACAACAGGTCTGATCGTTTTTGCCGACAGGAGCAGTAGAGGAAGGTCGAGGCGCCGCAGTCCGGTAGCGAAGGTAAGAGCCTTACACACCATGTGAAAACTCCGCCTCATTCTGCTCGTAACTCCGCACTCCGCATTCTGTAAGAGATCAAATTGAATTTCCCGGTGCTATCTTTCGCGCCTTTTTTCTAAAACCGTTCATATAATCGGTATGTTTAGAGTTGAATCTCTAGCCGTTCTTCGTTTTCTGTAAGTAAAAAAGATCGCCGTATACCCGCTAATCTTAGCTCCCCTGTGGGTATTCCTCCCTTTCTGAATGCAGGGGCGTTTCTACGACCACTTCAGGCATCAGAGACGCCAACAGCAGTCCCCGTGAGAAACGAGCATTTCGGAAAAATAAACAAAGGTTTCCACCGCCGCGTCTCACAAACGACTAGCAACAATGTTGCAAGAACACGGCTACCTTGGATAAACAACAAATGTAAGGATGAAGCGTAAACATGAACTCTTTAGAAATCAATAGATAAATAGAAGCAGTTTTAGAGCGCTCTTTCTTTTGATTATGTCTCCACTTTAGCTACATATACCGCTGTCTATCAACTGCCACGCACTGACGAAATAGAACCTGCAAGCTTTGTTTTCCTTCCTCCGCTCCGAAAAAAGATGAAAAACTTTTTGATAGGTGAAAGTAAGATGGAGGCAGTGAATACTGCATAGACAGGTAAGATTGGCATCTGGGAAAATTAATAAATTAAATAAGAAAGGAACGTATATGGTTTCTTAATTTAAAAACAATGACAAATACGAACTAAATAATCCAATGGGTTGCTTATGTTTATTCTTTACATAGTTATCACATACCGAGTCCGGTTTTTTGAATAAAAGAAGTAAAGGTGCCTTACTCCCTACAACTACCTCATATCTTTCGGGTTACCAATCATTTTAGGTAAGAATGATTTATGTATAAGGACACAGTTTAAGTACATATCCTTCCTTGGTCTGTTGTCTCCATCAAATATCAGCCATGACTTTTCATGCAACTAGCGAACCATCAAGGCTGTAGAAATCCTGAAAGACTAAAGTACATCCCTTTTAGAATCTCCTAGATTAAACACTATGTATCCCTTGCTTACCACTTTCAGTTAAAGTTTTCAATTCGACCCTTTAGTATAAACCTATCTATAAATACAGGCCTCCTCCCATACCTGTTCAAACGAACCTAATTAGGGTCCCAGATAAAAGACGTAGGAAATAATAACGATAGGCTCTCGTGTGTTTGTTAATAAATAAAAGATTTATTTTCCAATAATAGGTAGGGTGACTTTCCTAGGTTTTTAAACAATATGGATGATACACCAACCTCTATGAGGTTTTGATATATGTCTGTATTTGAAACGTAAATGATCATGTCCAGTTCATGATAATTGTGAAAGATGGAATATATATATATATGGTTGTTCCTACTACTTTTTCTCAAATATGTTTTGCATCTATACATGAGCTAGGTTGATGAACTTGATTAATCTATGAGCAAATTTATGTTTTATGAAAAGCAATGCACTGTGATCTTAAATCCAAATTGATTTTAAAAATTATTATTGTATCTTTTTTGTCTAGAAAAAGAAAAAAATTCTTTTGGCTGACCATCCTATATTGTCCTGATGAAGACAATTGTTTTTGTCGAAACGCGTAGACACACGACACGCAGCCTCATTCTCTGCAACTAGAGAATACTTTGAAGATAAAAAATCAATTTTATATGTTATGAAGTCTGTTTATATATATTGAAAATAATCACATGAACTTCATGATTTAATCTGTTTATTGTGTAATTTTTTTAATCCATGTATACATTCATCTTTTATAATTCTATTAAAGAGTATCTCTTTTTGATATCAGTTCAGTCCATTGCTTTAATCATTTTTATCAATTTCCTGTGTTTTTTTGAATATTGTTTCCTATAATCAACTAGCTTTTGTATTTATAGTCTGCCTGGGTTTTTACCTTCACAAAAAATTGTTGTCCCTGACCCAGGAGTCTCATCCTTATCAGTGGGTCCTTGATACCTGCAAGTTTCGTATATTAGTTACAGGCAGACAAAAGTCCACCAGGAAATGGTCAGTCCAGTCTAGCTGGATGGCAGTTTTACAATGAATTTTAGCACAATTAGAAAAAAGCAAATCAAGAGAGTGTCCCCCTTCATGTGTGGGTCCATTATTTTGTCGTTCCAGACCTAAGGTAGATAGATCAGCAAGCAAAGTGTATGTTTCTGGAAGCTCTGGGATATCTGCGTGAATGTAAAAATCGCCCAGAAGAAAAAGTCTTCTTTGGCTCTAAAATAAGGAGCTAGCAGTTCCAGAAGAGAGAGAGTAAAACCTGAGCATGGTCCTGGTGGGCGATGACGTCTAGGAAATTGTGAAAGAAATACAAAAGCACACTCTGAGACACCCCTCCATCCACTGCAATGACAGCTTGGTAACTACCACTGGCAAATAGGTGGTGGGAGCACAATACCTGGACATCGGTGGGCACAGCATTGCTGCTCTGGGTTTTGCTTTCTAGTTGTGGCTTTAAGGTGGCTATTAGCTCTAGAAATATATTGCTACTCAGCTGCACTGCTGTTATGGCAGAGTTTTTGGCTTTATTTAGCAGTGATATAGATCATTAGTCTTGCTCGCATCTAGTATAGGTATTCTTAGCCTGTGTTGGCCCTTTTAAGCCCTTTTTTCCAGACCTAGAAGAGGATAGCTGCTTAATATGCCTTTATTCTTGACTTTAACCTGTCTATTGCCTATTGGCTTTGACATATTAGACACATTGGTATGGTTTATGTAGGTATTCTGACAGAGCTAAGGAGCATTTCACCCTTTTCAGGCCTACAGGCCTAGAGCTAGAGGGACTCCATCTTGATGAAGCTGAGAGGCTTTTCAGGGCAAAGGCAAAGTTTATAGTTAAGGCTGTTTTTCACTTGGAGAGAACCGGTCTGGGCCAGCCCTTATCGGTAGGCTGTATTATTCTCTGTGTAGAAGACACAACAAAAGGCCGGCCGGCTGGGTGTGTGTCCTTGATGCGAGGTGATGCAGAGACCTGGTGGGCGGCAGGCTGATGGCTGGAACTTTCCATGAGGAAACAGCATTCTATATCAGTGAAGTGCAGAGGCGGAGTCAAGCAGAGAGTCAGTCAGCCAGAGAGTCGAGCAGAGGGAGTCAAGCAGAGAGGGTTCAAGCTGGAGAAGAGCTGAGTTGAATAGTGAGCTGGAACTGAAGGAAGCAGTCAGAAGCAGTTGCTTATCAGGAGGAGGTGTGAATAGCTGGAGTCTGAAGTAATGCCTTTTAGAAGAGACAGAGGAGAGATCGTGGACTAACCTATGGGAGCAGATGGAGTTAATTGGACATTGGCGCAGAGACAGAGTGAATAAGCTAGTGGAATGAACGGTGATCAGAGCGGCAGGAACCATTAAGATTGAAGATAGAAGGTGGAGACAGTCCGTGTGGGGGAGAGGAGTCCAGAGACAGAGCGATCAGCGCAGAGGTGTACCCAAGAGTGCAGGAGAGAGAGAGAGAGTCTGAGATGAGCCAAGGCACAGACGAGAGAGGAACCCAGATGACAGCTAGAACAAGACTTCACACTAATCAGGTGATATTGTTTTCATCACATTAGTTACACTTACACTTTATGTCTAATCTTTTCCCTTTCAGCGGAGTGTTCCTGTTATGTTTAATCCTTCTCTTTCAAGCGGTGTGTTCTACCTATAGTCTTTGTCAGTTCTGTGTAAAGGTTTATATTGTACTAATAATAAATGACCCCATTAATTAGTGAATTAGTGTGCATGAGTTCTTTTATGATAAAGTTATCCTGGCTTCAAGCCAGTTGCTGTTGAGCCACTGATGGATCAAAAAGGGGGGTAGGAGCGCTTAAATCAAGAAATAACTCAGTCACATAGTGTGTATATCTTTATCCCCATACAGTGAAGTTAATCACTCCTGGTAGGTATTACTGTTTGAACAGATGCTACCCCTGATCAGGTAAGTAATAGTGAGGGAGAGAGGAGACTTGCAACCAAGGGACTAAGTTAGTACACCATCCCATAATATTATTGTAGTAGCAGACCCTTAGTGAAGAGACTTCCCCATATATATATATATATGTATAGGTGTTCATAGGAATGTGGTCATCGTTGATATGCGGCGTTAGTGAGAGCACTGAATATGAGATCAGTGTGGATACCCACTGGATTGTGGCTTGAATAAGTGAGAGCGTTAGGAGGTCGAACTAACGTGTAGTTTCGCAGGATTGCGAACAGTTTGGAAAAGGGAGCATTGGGTTCTGCAGGCCCGTGTGTAGACGCACCGGATTGTGTGTCATATCTGCCCTAGGGTAGAACGGTCTGGGTCAGGGTGGCCGCGAGACCAACTGATGTGAATAAGTGTGGTGTAGGGTATGGATATCCCTAGTAATCAGTGAGTATTCTTAGTATCCCTATAGATTTAGTGGTGTTTTTAATAATATGAGCTTGTATATTGCGAGTTCCCCATCCTCAGGTAGGTACCAGGTGCCTGGATAGAGGAGTCCTGAGGAGGGAAGGTGAGTACGTTCTGGCTGGGTTGGAGGGGCCCCTGGGGGCTGATCCCACCTACTCAGAAAATCCAGCCATTACAACTGCTAACATATCTTTTCCTATATCCTCTCAAACAAGGACAGCCTGACTTAAAATCCTCTCCTGTCTCCACCTCCTCTGCTGAGCAGCCATTTTCTACATCCTCTTCGCTATCACATACAGAGGAGCCAGTGCTGAAAGATTTCTGATGCATTTTAGGCCTGTTTTTATAGGATGGGTCCTGTTACCACCTGTTTTTTATTCATGGTAAATTGCATGTGCAAACAGGCCATTTTGTATGTACTTTGTTTCCCTGACCACATCTGTGAGGACAGTGGAATAGAACACAAGGGTGCTGCCAGCTGGCCAAGCATTTTTAAATCATTCACCGGCTGGGAGCTGACTTAGTGTTTTCTCCTGTTTGATGGGCAATTTAAAAATGTTCCCACCAGACAGTAGTAAACACATGTTTTTCCTGGCCCGGCTGGTGAGGGCAGGGAAACTACTGTGTACTGGGGCGGGCTCCTCGGGATACAGTCACTGAGCTGGCCCCAGGGAATGGAATTCCTGAGCCTAGAAAGGCTCAGGGAGGGTGATTGTGCAGCCCCCTCTCCCTTTAAAGATACATTTTGGCCACAGGAGATAGGGTCCCTAGGGCCATAGAAGGCTTGGGGTCAACTTTTTTTTAAGCAATCGTCCCCAGGTATGGGACTCCCTGGGCCTGTGAAGGCTCCATCATTTGGCCATTTACCCGCCCTGCTCCCCCCCACCCCTTAATGAAAGAATACAGCCCCAGCGTATGGGTTCCATGGGGCCTATAATGGCTTGAAGAGGTGGGCTGTGTGCCTCCTCTTCCCCTTAGTGAAAGAATGCAGCCCTGGGGTTGGGGTCCATGGGGCAATAAATGAGCTTGGGTGGGGGGGGGCTTACTGATGTCCCTCTCACCATGTATATATTAAAGAAAATGGTGGCCATTATTTTCTTGTTTTATGTGTTTTTGCTGCAATCCTACAGGAGTTCCGGAGGATCACAGAAAAAAACACTGATTTTCTTTTTTTCATTTTGACCCCAGAGGGAACCCCACCCCCACTGGGTCTGGGGGGGTATGTTATCCCTACCCTGCCCCCTTATATATGTGTATATAGATTTTTTTTTTGCTTCAAGACAGGGGCATAAGTGCCTGAGTCTTTCAATGACTGCAAGCAACATTATTCTTATTTTGTTATGCAATCAATCAGAGCGCTTATTCCCAGGAGTCTGACTTCTGTGGGAGAGAAGGCACAAGGGAAAATAGCTCCCAGGGCCAATTAAAATGCTCTATGTTTTAAATCAGGTTCGCAGAAAACCCTAATAATATTCAAACCAAAATCTAGCTTCCTGACAAATTTGGTGTAATTTCATTCAGCAGTTTTTACAACAGTGCTTCTTAAAGAGGTCTATGGAAAATGCATGGGGATTTTGTGTTTTCAAGGCCCCATTCTTCTTCTTTCCTGTTTGACAGATCACCTCAAAACTTTCAATGTGCAAACTAGGCAAAAAGAGCACCTTTTTGGTGAATGTTGTGAAGATTTATCAAACGGTGCCAAAGTTATTAGCAACACAAAAAACATTTCCTAGGGAAACGGTGACCTCCTGACGGTTGCCAGTAGGTAGTTATAGTTAGGACCTAGTTACCATAGGAAAATGGCAACATTCTATTCGCAATACCTTTAGCGCCGATTGATGAATGTTCGTGAACTTTTCAAAACTAAATATTTGTGTAGATCAGCTCCTTTGTTGAAAGTTTGGGGGTGATTCGTCAAGGGGGGGTGAGAAAAAAGGGGTCCCAAAACGTGTTTTTTCAATGTTAATTTCCATTGGAAACTTTAGACAAGGCTACAGGTCGAACGGGTAAATGGAATTACCCCAAATTTATTGGTCTAGAAAGCATGCTTTTGTTTATTTGGTGTAAATCCGTTCAGTAGTTTTTGAGAAATCTCAAAATGTACAGATATCGATATTGGGGTATCCTGCCATCTGATTGGCTGAGGCGTTTCAAGCACAAGCTTGATGCTGATTGGCTGCGAGTGCTGCAAGGGTTTGCAACTAGGAAGTGTTGCCCGCTATTTTGTGATTCCGTTGAAGCGAATAAGGGGAAAAAGGGCAAAAAATGTGGGCAAGAGGAGGGTAGGAGCCCTGTAACCTTTGTGGGGTGTTTAGGGTATGCTATAGAGGGGTCAAAGTGCACTAATCATACCTACTGGTGTGAAAGTGCTAGACTATGAAAATTAAGTGGGGTATTGCCTAGAGTGTTATGCTGGTAAGGTGAGGTGGTGCGTTACTCAGTGATTAGAGCTTGAACCCAAATTGTGTGAAGTTATGTGCCATGGCCGCTGCTGTACAGCTGTGGAAGTAGTGTCAGCATGTATTTATAAGTACTAGGACACACTACTGACCCGTACTGGTCTGAAAGTCCTGGGGTACGGAAAATATGTGAGGTAGTGTGTAGAGTCTCATGTTGCTAAGCTGAGCTGTTGCCGGACTTGGGGATGGAAGCGTGGGCCAAAACTGTGTGCATATGCTGTGAAGTCAGGTGGTCTGGCCGCTGTGCAACATCTGTTCAGGTAGTGTTAGCATGTAGTTATAGTTACTGAGAGGAACTTTTGTTTCCAACATTGTAACTTGTGTATGGTGCTTAGGGGGTGTTATATAGGGAGTGCGAAGGTACATTTGTGTGTATAAAATAATTTGGCATTTGGAAAGTGGAAAGCACTGACTTTTACAGGTCTGATGGCGCTGGGGGCGTAAGGTGAGGTGCTGCTGGAGTTGGGAATACAGCTGATGAACTACTGACCCCTATAGTGAACTTTTAACCAGCACGTGCCGTTGAATGTTCCATAAAATGTTGCAAAACTATACTGTTAGATTTAAAAAAAATTGATGAACTTTTAACCTGCAGGTGTCGTAGAAGGTTCCAGAAAGTGTAGTGATGAAATAAGTTGAACTTGGGACCTGTATGTGGCATGGAATATTAAGTAGCTTTTCGTATGGAAAATTCAAAATTAACCAATGGAGGAAAGTTTTGGAATGTCGTTGAAGGAATGAAGTATTCTGATTTGTTCTTTACATGTAATTATGTGCTGAGCGACAGAGAAATTGTGCCATTTCTGGTTTCATTCTTGATGAAGTTGGAGCTTTACATGTACTATGTGACAAAGAAAGAATTGTATGCATGTGTCATTTGAAATCATGATAACAACTACAAAGGTGAGTTAGAAATGAACAAGGTGTGTTATGTGTTTTATAGTAGTGATTAAGTATTTGAGGTGATGTTTTTAATTTTAGTGTTAGTAAAGTGTGGTGTTTGACATTAGTTATAAAATATGCATAACATTTGAGCTGTTGTTATATAAGTACTTTATATATGTTAGGAATTTTTCACAGAGAAGAAGTGCAGTTTGTCATCCTTATAGGACTGTATCGTTTTGAAAATGAGGTACAGCGTTAATTTGGGTTTGTAATGTATTCAGGAAGATAAAGAAAATATTGCACGTTTGCAACTGATACTTTTTTGGAAATAGTGGGGTGGGGGTGGTGGTAGGAGATGTTTATGTTAGTAAGTTAAAAGCAATAAAACAGAACCCAGAAATGGTATGTGGCAGGTTGTGGTCTCATTTTGGACACTGAGAGGTAGATTTGTATGTAAGTCGAGGTAGTTTGTTGTACTGTGAGGCCTTCTACAATGTTTGGAAATTACATGGAGCGGAGATGGAGTTAGGAAAAGCGATACGTTCCTTTTATATGTACGGATAGTTTGAATCATGTGATCCTACGTTGAGATATAATATGAACATGGTTTCTGGTTTGCATTTGGGTATAGTTAATAGTTTTTGTAGTTTCTTGCTAATGATTAATGAAAAGGTAGATATACTAAAATATATGGTATTAAACATATTACTTATTGTCTGTTCTTATGGAAAAGAAGCGGTTGGGGAGTGCTTCTTTAGAAGAAATGTTTTATAAATGTGTGAGAGATAAAAAAATGAAAATGTGCGGTATATTTTCTGTATGACTTGTTGACATTAGAGAACTACATGTGATTTTAAGTGATACTATTTGTTAGGTTGTGTCGATGTGGAGGATATATGTAGGTGTTGAAGTGGTCCGTGTTTTACTGATGCTGAGCTTCACTATCCCTTTTGAGATACTCGTCAATTTATTAATTTCATTTAATATCTTTAATATAGATAAAGTAAAGGGACGGTATATCAAAAGTTTGGGAATTAGAATTTTGTTTACTTTCCCCATCCCTTGCTATACACTCTACAGAGTGTTTAAAGGACTTTCGTAACATATAGATGTCTAGCTAGTAAAGGTAGTGTAGTTCGACTGGGCCCATTTAAAAACCGTGCTATGGGATGGTTTATGTTTTACCCGCCAATTTGCATGTTTGAATAGTTTTTGCGGATAAGTGTTCCGTTAGACACCTGTTAAAATTAACCCTGTGTATGGGTATAGTGGCGCTACTAGGAATGTTGGGGGTTCTGTTTGATTTTGTATAGTTAACCGAAGGGTGCGGGTGGGTGTGGGGGAGATAGTTATGTTGCTGATTTGAAATACAGGATATAGTAATGTGCAAATGTGGAGCAACTAAAGGTGATGTAGTACCACTGGGAGCACTAATAAAGCACCCTATGGCTTTGTATATGTTTTACTCATAAATGTGCATGTTTTAGTACGTTTTGCTGATGAGCTTTTCAGGAGATATCTGTTGAAATTATGCCTCTGTATGGCTATAGTGGTGCTTCTACGTTTGCTTGGGCTCTTTCTTTTATTGCGTAAAGTTAAGCAAGGGCGGGCGTGGAGGTGGTGTAGTGGTACTGTGACTGGTTATAACCCGTCTTATGGTATGGTGTATGTTTGAGTTGCAAAATTGCAGGTTTTAATAACTTTTGATGATGAGCGTTCTGGTAGACACCTGTTGACATTAAGTCTATGTATGGCTACAGTGGCGGTATTGGGAGTGCTGGGCTCATTGTTTGATTTAGTAAGGTGAAGCTTGGGTATGGGTGGGGGGTGGCTAGGAGCGTATGTTGCAGATTATAAGACGGACATTTGTAACGTGGGTATGTGTAGTTAGTAAAGATAATGTAGTTTCACTGGGCCCATTTATTAACTGTGCTATGGGATGGTTTATGTTTTTCCCTCTAATTTGCATGTTTGAATACTTTTTGTTGATAGGTGTTCCGGCACACACCTGTTAAAATTAACCCTGTGCATGGGTATAGTGGCGCTAGTTGGAATGGTGGGGGTTTCTTTTTTATTTCATAGGTTAAGGAAAGGTGGGTTGGGTAAAGTGCAAATTCGAGCTACTAAAGGAGATACGGTATCACTGGGAGCAGCGATAAAGCGCTGCTTGGCATGGCATATGTTTTAGTCGCGAATTTGCATGTTTTAATATGTTTTTTTGATGAGCTTTTCGGGAGACATCTGTTGAAATTAAGCCTCCTTATGGCTATAGTGGCGCTTCTACGTTTGCTGGGGCTCTTTCTTTCATTGCGTTAAGTTAAGCAAGGGGGGGTTTTGAGGTGGTGTAGTAGTACTGTAACTATTTATAAATCGTCTTACGGTATGGTGTATGTTTGAGTTGCAAAATTGCAGGTTTTAAATAGCTTTTGATGATGAGTGTCCCAGCAGACACCTGTTGACATTAAGTCTATGTATGGCTATAGTGGTGGTAACAGGAGTCCTGGGGCTCGTTGTTTGATTTCTTAAAGATAAGCAAGGGCATGTGTTGGGGTGGGACCGGGGTGTATGTTACTGATTATAAGACGGACATTGGTAACGTGGGCATGTGACGTTATTAAAGGTAAAATAGTTTCACTAGGCCTATTTATTAACTGTGCTATGGGATGGTTTATGTTTTTCCCTCTAATTTGCATGTTTGAATACTTTTTGTTGATATGTTTTCTGGCACACACCTGTTAAATGTAAGCCTGTGTATGGGTATAGTGGTGCTAGTAGGAATAGTGGGGGTTTCTGTTTGATTTCGTACAGTTAAGGAAGGGCGGACATGTGTGTGGGGAAGGTGGTTATGTTGCTGAATAAAACACAGAATTTAGTAACGTGCAGATGTCTAGCTACTGAAGATGATGTAGTACCACTGGGAGCACTTAAAAAGTGCCCTATGTCATGGTATATGTTTTACCCGCAAATCTGTATGTTTTAATATGCTTTGCTCATGAGCGTTCCGATAGACGGTTGTTGAAATGAAGTTCTTGTATTGCTATAGTGTGTTTACTAGGTTTGTTGTGGCTCTTTCTTTAATTTTGTAAAGTTAAGGAAGGATGGGGAAGAGGGTGGTGCAGTGGCAGTGTGCCTATTTATGAATCGCTTTATGGTATGGTATATGTTTTTCTGGAAAATTCCCATGTTTTAATACATTTTGGTGATGAGTGTTGCAGCAGACAGGCACACAAATTACACAACATTTCTGTGGATAAGACATCTATGTGCTGCTAGACACTCTTGTACTGTGGTAGAAGGCTGATAGCCTTGATGGTAAATTATGAAACTTGGTGCCATGGTAGATTTCAATGGAAGGTTACACTGTTTGTTTGTTATTATGGTGTATTTGGGTTTCTAAGTGGGAGAGAAAAAGTGGGGGTACTCTAAAAGGGGGGCAAAGCTCTTAAAGGGGTGTGGCCTATGCAAGTATCCTCTCCAATTATCGTAGGTTCGTAAAAAAAACATTGTTTAAAGGATTTCCCCTTCTTCTACAACGTGGGTAACCTAGCGTGATTCCTCCAATTCTCAGTAGTGAGTACAATAAGCATGCGTATATTGCTGTGCATGCTGTCACTGCAGAGTAATAAAAAAAATAAAAATATCTTTGAGAGGGCCGAAAATAGAGCCTAGTAGAGAGTCTTTTGGAGGCTGCCTGAAAATAAGTGCCGGTCCTCAGATCCGGCCCAATTAAAGCGCAGTATCCATATACCCTGAGCATTGGGCCATTTATCCATCTTTTAATTGATGCATATATTTCTACTTATAGTTGGCCCAGTTGAAGGCATTCGCCGAAACGCGTTGACCGTCCATACATGTTTGCACTAATGGTGTTGTCACAATAAAGTATCTCGAAATAAGAAAAAATCTTTGTGGACTGTCTGTGCTGTGGAGAATCTGGTTCGCCGATAGGAGCCTTGCAGGGTTCTTTGGTTGAAAATATTCCTTCTTATATGCATACATAAATCTGTTCCTCCGCTTATTTTAAGCATCTATGAGCACACTCGCCTATAGTAAGCACTGTGCCATTTATGCAGCGATACGCCTATATGTGCATAGATATATCTGTCCCAGAATCAATCCTAAGCCTTTATCAACCCACCCGTCTATTGTAAGTACCGGTCTCTGCTTTCATTCATCCTTCCATTCATCCATACAGTGATACATTGATCTATGTAGCTAAGCATTGATGCATCTGACCATGGATCTACCTGCCCTTTATTCAACTATACGTTTTTATTTCCGTGCATCGTCCGCCCCTGATTCTAAATACAACGTATTATACTCATCCAGCTGCCCTCTTAAGGCGTTGAAAAGACTTGCAAAAAGCATTGGCAGGCAGATTTAATAATAAAGTATAACAAAGCTTTGACTTGCTCTTTGTGGAGCATACTTCAACACCCTTCTCTGGTGGTGTTTTAAACAAAGGTACATATAGCGAAAGAAATGTAAAGGAGCTTTTAAGTGTAATATGTTAATTTAGAAACATAATGTTTTTTCAAATTGTTTATAGGTACACTGTTTTGAAGTGGCCGTGACTGACAGATACTGAATACCTGTACTCCTTATATTTGAGAAAGTATACCAGAGAGGTAATTTGGAGCGGTGAGAACCTTGAGTTCTATATTTCCTTGTGAAGTACAGTATAGGAATATAAAAGTAATTTGAAAGCTTTTATGTTCATATTAAAGAGGGGGTGTGAGAACTTATTGAGGCAGGCAAAGTGTGTGTCTTCATAACACTAAAACAAGACTGTGTGTAAGGTGAGAGCAGGTTTGTGCTGGAGTTGCCTGTTTTTGCAGAGGCGCAACCAGAGGGAAATTTTGGGGAGCCTAATTCTTTCAGCAATAGGCAGAGTAGGGATGTAGGGGCCGTGATTAGTGTAGGTTCTCCTCAGGACAGGGACTGGATAAGAATTTATCTGCTCAGCCAGCACAAAGGCTGCACGAGTGGAGGTAGACTACTGTGTACCGATTGTACACCAGAAGCCTGTGCCTGGAAACAAAGTAACAGAGTCCGACTATGTTACTTTGTTTCCAGGCACGAAAAGGAAAGGATTTGCTCCTTCTGGTGTACAATCGGTACACGGTAGTTTAATTCCCGCCTCTCTTCCCGGATTTCTCCGTGGATCAGCCGTTCCCTTAGGATTGCCATTGGGTGCAGCTTATACAAAAAAAAAAATCATGTGAGTCGCCCCTGCAATCAATCGCGCACCGCGTTGCGGGCACTCTGCCTTATGACACCACTGCCATCTCATACAGAATACTCACTTGATTTACAGTCTACCTCCACTCGTGCAGCCTTTGTGCTGGCTGAGCAGATACATTCTTATCCAGTCCCTGTCCTGAGGAGAACCTACACTAATCACGGTTCGAAACGCGTTGACCCCCAGCCTGTGACAAGAAAGAAGGGTGCAGCTAGGGACTAACTAACACCACTTCTGTGGGCCCTTGCTGTCATTCTTAAAAATATGCTACCGCAGGTGTTGTGAGACAGGCAGGCACGCCCATTCCACCTTTAGATCCGCCTGTCCACTGGTTTTTTAGTCAAAGGACTGTTTTTTTCCACTTGTAAATGATGTTCTTTGTGTAAAGGTTGTCCATGTCGCAATTAGTTTGTAATGTAATTTGTTTGAAGTTTCTTGTTGGTGTTGTGAAATCCTGAGTATCTACCTTAAATGTTTGTATATTTGTATATATTGTACACATAACTGTATGTTTTTGAACTGACTGTTTTGACAGAAATTTCCTTTGATGTCATGTTTTTGATGAACTAATGAAAATTGATTATAAAGAAAATAAATTCGTTTGTAATATATAACTGTTGGCCACGCAGTACATACTGGCTGTGTGGGTCCTGATTTTCCTTGAAATAATCCTGATCAGCCATTTTGTTCTGTTTATCAATTGTTGAGATCCAGGCTGGTCAGTTGTAGGATCCAATACCTTCATTTGTATACAGTTTGGTTGATAATATCATCCTATGTACATAGATTAACATTTTTAAAAATACTATTTATAAAGTTGTCTGTGGTGGATTGCAGAGAAAGTCATGTGAGGTAGTGGGGTGTCGCGGAGAGGTGAAAAGTTTGAGGTAGTGCAGTTATATATATATTGTAAAGGAGTATGTAAATAATTAAATAAATACTTGCTGTATGTTCTATGGCACTACTTGTCATCCTAGTGCGCGTCTGTCATGCTCTATCACGTTGCGGCACAGGATCTGGAAGTTGTTAGTGGAAGTTTTGTAATTGTATGTTACCATTTTAAGATAGTGAACAAATGTGAAAAATGAATGTAATCTATTCTATTTTTCGTTTTTCAGAAAATTATTTCGTTTGGATTGAAATTTGGAAATGCCTAGAAGAAGTGAAAAAAAAGAAAAGAGAAGACAAATATATATTTGACAAAAAGGAAAGATCTTGAAGTAGAAAAAAATGCGAGTAGTACAGAAACTGTTTGATCGACTAAAAGCAAAAGACAATTTTTGAAAAAAATATTACGAACATTTAATGAGAAAAATAATTTTTCAAGTAAGGGGAAGCAGAGTTTAATTTTAAATATGAGAATAAGGAAACATGATAAATAGTATCTGCTACTCAGAGACAAAAGCAATTTCAAGAAATTCATCAGAGACTTTTTCGATCTAGAGTGATACAGAATTTAATGAAAACATACTGCAAATATAAAAGAAAAATCTTACAATTCAAAGAAAAGCAGTTTATTGAAAGTATAGTGGATACTGCTTTCAATTTCAAACAGAAGTTATTCATTTTGATTTTAAAGAGAATGAAACTATTGGATAAAATAGTCAAAGTATTAGAAGACAAAAGTAGAAAAAAGAAACTTGTGAACAGAACCAATATTTGAAAAATCTTTAGTAGACATTGGAGGCATACTTCTACTACTGAGCCTTTTTTTAATGAGGAAAGTTACTTCCAGGAATTAGTTTATCATTTGCAGTTGATACGGGAGGTCGTTGCTACGAAGTTCAGGATGGTTGTCCTCTTCCAAAGGAGGAATTAGTTAGTAAAAGTTCAGAAGAGTTAATAGCTGAAGAAGTGTAAGGGAACCGTCCAAGAGCTCCTGTGTATAAGTGGAGTTGTGGTAGTATTTGTAGTATTCAACAGAAATCCATTGATATAATCCGAAATTTGCTATGAGAATATACTCAGAAAAGTATAAAACAGAAGATTAAGCTGTTACAAGGACTAGATCCATGTAATGTAAGAAAACATACTGAGAAGTATGGGCATTCTCAGGCTTGTCTTTCAAGAAAAGTTTGTTAAAGTGTTTTTCAACATTTTAGTATGTTAGTAGTACACCATTCAGAAATGCGGAAATTTGTAAAGAAACTGTACTATGTAAAACGTCCTGCATTAGGTTTAAGTGAACTGAGTACAAGTCATTTATATGGATCTTTATCAGATGTTCAAAAAAAAGTGTGATGATATTGAAATGCAATATTTTGGTTCAGAAGGGCAGGTCAAAGAAAGTGCAAGTTTGACAATTAACGATGTTGAAGGAGATGAGAAAGTGATTAGTACTGATCAGTTTGAAGAAGAAATTGGAAAGTTTAATGTAGTGTGCTCTGAAATACCAAACTATGTTTGTGTTTGTTGTCGACGTACTCATTATAAGAGTCAAAGTAGGAATGTTGGTTTGTATTTGAAAAGTGAAAATGAGAACAATGGTAAGTGGGAAGAATTTGCAACTTGTTTGTTTAAGGTCGATTTGAGTTAGATAGCGTTCAACGTGTCTGTAAATATTGTTACAACAAATCAGAAGAGAACAAAATACCTGCTAGAGCAGTACATAATAACTTGGAATTAGTAGCTATTCTGGAGGAGCTGGCCAAATTGAATACATATAAATCAGTTCTAATTCAATCTGTTCATCCTGTTCAAACTATAATTCGGATGGAGCCTCAAACAGGTAAACTGCCACCAACAGACTTGCAAAGAGGTGTACCTACCTTTGAATTTTAAGAAAAACATTGAAACTATTGCTGGAGAGAGAGAGGAAAACTAGGCAGTAGATATTTTAGTAAATGGTGTACCAACAAAGAGTCAGAAAATATGGCAAGAATGTGTGGATGTTAATAAAGTTGAAATGGCTACCATGTATCTTATAGAGAACAATATTTATTACAAAAATGTAAATGTGGATGAACAGGTAATAATACATTTAGAAGATGAATCTGAAATTTCAAGTGGTCAAATAGAGAAAGTGGACAAGTAAAGGACTAAAGGTATTTATGATCATTACCTTTGGGCGAATTAACATTAATACATAGGTACTAACAAACAAACAGTGATCTGACAAATACCAACCATATAACAAGGAAGCAATGAAAATAGGTAAAAACTTCAAAACATGTGAAAACACTCTAAAGAAATAAAGTATTTAAAACAATTTATTAGCATACATTACATAAATTAAAAACTGAAAATCGGGAAACACATACAGGATGAAACAATAGTCAATAAAATCAACATTCCAATAAAAAAGGAGCTTCAGGGAAAAAGGACTAAACTCAAACACTAAACAGTTATTTTGAATTTCCCTCAGTTTATCATCCCGGATTAACTCCTTGCATCGACGCGTTTCGGCGGTATGTTCAGTTAAAACCCGCCTTCCTCAGGACAATGTGTATAAATGTTTCCCAATACTTCTCGAGCAAGCAAAGGGTATAGCAGTGTATCATAAGGGGTATGCTGCCTCCTTATCGCGTGGTAGAGATATTCGTCCAGCGAAATATCTCTAAATGTATTGGCTTCCGTAGAAATCCCTGCAAAGCCTCTACCACATCTGTAGAATAGATGGTAATGTCATCAGCATACGCTGTGATTTTTAGAGAGTGAGGGCCAAATTTGAAAGGAGTTATTTGCGACTGTTTCTGTAAGGCATGCAGAATTGGTTCCATTGAGAGCGCAAACAACACGGGTGACAGAGGGCACCCTTGCCGAGTGCCCTGGAATATTGTAAAGGTGGAAGACATCATACCAGCATAACAGATTCTCACAATAGGATTGTCATATATAGCTGGTATAAATCTTACAAATTGATCATCAAAACCAAAAGCTGTCATTACTGACCAGAGATAATCCCACCCCACTCGGTAGAAAGGTTTCTCAGCATCCAACAAAATCATACCGAGTGGGGTGGAACCAATCTCAGCTATATCGAAGGTGGTTATGACCATTTTTATATGGGCTGTAGTATGCCTACCGATAACAAATCTGTGTAAAAAAAATGGCACAAGCTCCCCTTGAATATTATAGGCCGGATTAATCTAATTAAAATGAAGGTACTTCCCAAATTTCTTTATTTTTTCTGGTATATTCTGTTATGTCTTAATAACTCTTTTTTTAGGCTAGATGGGATACTTAGCAGTTTTATTTGGGGATATCGGAAAGCGCGCCGGTCGATGACGCTACTTAAGCGCTCTCTAGTTAAAAGCGGTCTCAACTTCCCCGATTTAAAATTATAATTTTTGGCAACCTTTCTGTGTCGTCTCCGTAGCCTATTCAATCTGGACAATCAACTTTATTATAATATATTTATGTTAGATTCTGACTCTAATATGTTTCCATAGAGAGTAAATGACCCCGCCAGAGATACAGTTAATATCTGGTTTATGATTTTGGCAACGTGTAAAACTTCTTATTTTCACCCTAAACTTTTATTATGGGGTAATCCAGGACTTCCCGGAATCTTTAATGTTGGCATGGCAGATATCTGGTCAGCTGCTGGAATTAAAACGCTAGGGGATCTATATGGCATCCATGTTTTTTGGGATTTTAAGACAATTAAAATGTTATATAGGCTGACGGACGCTATGAGATTCAAATATATGCAAATACATGATTATTTCATACGTAAGATGAAGGTTCCGGAAATCGTGGATTCAGATATTTGGAACTGTTTTTACTCACCTAGGAGTAAATCTTTAATTAGTGTTTGCTATAAATGCCTTAATTCTTATAAAATTAGTGACTGTCCGAAACTGGCGGAGAAATGGAGTTTAAAGTTGGGATTTAATATATCTGCCAATAAGTTCTCTACTTATTTATGTAGTATTAATAGTTTAGTACAATCCTCAAACTTGAGATTACAACAATTTAAGACCACATGTTTTTTATATCATACACCAGAAACGATTTCCAAATGGTCTATGAATAAACTCTCAAGTGATCAGGTAAAGTGTCCTAAATGCGACCTTGTGGCAGCAGTTTTGGAGCACATGTCATTCTCCTGCCCAGCCCTGACTGAGTTTTGGTCAGACCTGGACAGGATTTTGAAACAAAAACTTGTTAGATCACCTTCTCTCACAGTATCAACAGAACTATTAGATACACACACAGTTACTACTCCGCAGAAAGATTAAGTAACCATCTTATTGTCATGTGCTAAACTGACTGTCGTGAGTGTCTGGATATCTCCAAAACCGCCCCATATCACGGAATGGTGGTATCTGGTTAAAGAAATTTACACCATGCAGTCTGCTCTAGCCAGATTAAGAGGAGTACGATCCCTAATGAAACTTGATAAAATCTGGGGTACCTTTATTTAAACTATTTTGTATTACTTAGTAATATTACAAATTAATTGGGTTAATACCCCGTTCTCCTTTGTTGAATTCTTATTGTATTTACAATTGATTGTCCTGTTTTATTTTCTGCAACGTTTTATGGTACCATCAGCACCTATAAGTAAAGACGCCATATCTATTCTGCTTAATTGTTTCTTGTTTTCTTTTTTCTCCCTCCTCGCTCTTTTTTTTTCTTCTTTCTCATATTTAATTGGATGTCATAAATGTATTGTTTTTTTTTATTCTTGTGTTGTCAATAAAATTATTTTAAATAGAAAAGGAAAAATCTGTATCAAAAACTGCTGGCTTACACATTGTTTTAGATGTATGTTCAAACTGTTGGGTAATTTTGAAGCATAAACTGAATGTAGAAGAAGGTTTAGTGAATGGAGCAATGGGGAAAGTTGTTGATTTTGTGAAATATCAAAATAGAAAAGGAACTAATTTTTTTAAGTTACATTTGATAAGATTGCAGAGGTTAGACAGATTGCAAGTTCTGCTGCACATTTTTCTGCTTGTAAAAGACTTGTATGTTTGTAGAAAACAGTTTCCCTTCTGTTTAGCATATGCAATAACTATTCGCAAATCACAAGGTTTAAGTGTAGATAACGCTTTGGTAAATGTTGGAAGAACTGTGTTTAAAGAGGGAATTGTATAAGTTGCATTATCTCGAGTTAGAACATTGTCTGGTTTGTATTTAATTGATTTTGATGAGAACGTCAGTGCTGATTTTAATTGTGTAAGAGAATATAATTGTTTGAGAAGGTTTTATGCTCCCCATTTAGGTGAATATCCTATTTATGAGAAACGCGTTGTGTGTTCAAAACGCAAACATGTTGAAGAGTTAACTATTATTGAAAAGCAGAAAGAAAATCAACAGAAAAAAAGATGTAAAGAAGCAGAAAATACAAACAAGTGATCGTAGGTTTGGCCACGCCCCACCAGTGTGACTCACGAGGCTCGTCAGTGGGCGTGTCAGTGGAGGAGTGAGGCTTAGCTTGTGTGCAGAGGCTACACGAGGAGCAGGCAGGCTGCCGAGGTGGTGCGCCGAGAGGTTCGAGCCAGTGCCAGTGCCGGAGCCTGAGTCAACCAGGGTGAGGCAGGAGCCGAGTGGAGCAGCGAATGGAGAGCGGCGGATTCCGGTAAGGCCGCTAAGGCGGCACAAGCTCACGCAAGGGGGCTTAGGGGAGTAGGGGTCGACCGGGTCGACTGGGAGGAGGCAGCCTCGCGCACCGCCGTCCTCCTTTGAATGGGTGTGCGGGCGGCTTCCCTCCTGTCCCCCCCCCCCCGAGACAGCGTTGATGCAGCCGCCTTATGCTGAGAGCTCATGGAGTTCTCTAGCTTGCTAGCTCCGCCGGCTGTGCTCCCTTGGTCCTCGAGGCATTCTGTCCTTTTGGCTTTTGGCTTTTTGGGCGCTCCCTGACCTCCGGTCTGGTGCCGGCAGTGCCTTGTCTGTCCCGCAACCTCTGCCCGCAGCCGCCCCTCCATCTGTCGGCCGCTTATTTGACTTGCGAATGGTAGTTCGCCAGCCCTGGGGCTGCTCCCGTTGCACTTGTCCTGAGCCGGCTGCCCCCTGACCCCCTTGCCCGGCGCTCGCCTGCTTACCTCTGCCGGCCTACCCCGTCTCTAGGTCTTGAGGTTTGCGTGCCCTCTCTCAGGGGGCCGCACTGCATGCAACCTCCAGTGTCCCAGGGCCTGAGCGACCTAGAGAGGAGTGGTGGGTCGGAGCGGTGTCTACGGGCACGGGCAGGAGAGGGTGGTGGGTTGGTTGGGCAGGATAAAGTGAGCAGGGGGGTGCCATCCGCTACAAATTGACATAGCCACACAGAGTGCAACCACGTAATATATGCCATCGGAGTCACCCCTGAAGTGTGAACCTAGAAAACCGTCCTCCAACAATCCTGTTCCTGTACCAAAGTAGCAGCGGAGGCGGATCTGCGATCAGTCAAAAGAGCCCTAAGCCAAGACCACTCCGGTGCAATGAGATCTGGAAAAGAAAGAAAGTACACTGCACCCAAGCGAAGGAAGTCCAAGCAACCAGATGCAGCTGGGGTACAAGTCCACGCCAAGCATACACTAAAACCTCAAAAACCCAAAAGCCTAACCCTACGGGACTCTTTTAGAAAGACTCCATCAAAAACCGCAGAGCTAATACAATCATTAGAGCAACACCCGCAAACTTTGGAGATAACCACTTCTATAATCTCGGACCATTCAGGGTTCGACCGCCAAGTACCAGCGCAAAATTGGGTATTTGAGACAATGCCAGCAAAAGAGCCGCTAGAGGTCTATATCTTGGGGTCTACTTATACTAACCATAACAGGGAAAACACCCAAATTGTTCCATTTCAACCAGGCAGGTACTTCACGTCTCTGGCAGATGACAATGGGCTCACCCACCTACCGCAATTACAGCTGGAAGACATCATGTGCCCAACAGAGGCTTCCCCTGTGCCGCTACAACTCTCACAACTTTCCGTCACTGGACCGGTGTCCTTGACCCCGTCTAAGCCATCTATGGGCCTTCCCCAGCAAATAACGACGGTGCAAATCCACGGGCAAGCTGGGCCTGAGCAACCCAATGGTAGTCACCCACTTTCAACCTCGTTAACCCCACCAATAACAAAAATACCAATAGCATCAACAGACTTGAGTCCTCTACACAAGTTATTCTCACCTCCTGGCCAAACAAGGACTCCATGTTAAAGTCAATCAGCGCAGCTGGCAGCAAACGACCAACCCATGTCGGATTTGTCCCTCTTCTTTAAGACCACCCCAAGTTCCCCAAGCCCGAGCTTCACTCCGAATGAAAAACCTAATACAGAAGAGGACACTACGACTAGTGTCTGGCCACAAATATTACAGACTCTCCAACAAACTGTGACCGCACTCAACTACCATTCAGTAAAACTAGAGGTGCAGGTAGACTTACTAAATACCCTGGCACTTTTCACGTCAGGGATTGACGGCAAATTAGACAAACTGAACTCGCTAATTTTAAGGGTGCAAGCATCCGCGAACTTTGTCCAACCAACGTGCTGCTGCTCCCCAATCATTGACTCCCTCTCCCTGCTTCCAGATTGCCTTTCCACCGTCATCAGGGAAGTTAAGCAGCTGAGGGGAGGAAACGTGTTAGCCAAACCGCAACTCCCCAAACATCAAGAACTGGACAAACCCCCAGAGGACTTTGGAAACAAAAATACAAAAACAAAGGAAGAAGAAGTGGACATTACAGGAACAATTAACCGCCCTCCATCGATGAACGGTCACCCTTAGAGCGCTTCAATAAAACCAACCCTGGCGGTTGAAAACGGCCCCCTCCCGTCACCAACTGGGCTAACAATCCAGCATTCCCAATTTGAGGATGGGCGAAACAACAGCTCTGCTTCTTCGCCCGCTCCATCAGTCCCGCCCCCCCCGGCCTATTCCTCCTTGCAGCAAGAGAGAGCGCAAACGTCAACACAAAGCCAGAAACAAACTCAGGGCTAATTCCAACTTTGCCCATCAGGATCTCTTTCCCATTTTTACGATAGCCGAAAATAAAAAATCTTCTATAGAAACCAGCACAGTGGAACCAACGACAAATCCAACAATAACCCCGAATGGAGCCGCACCGGATTTACCCACTCAAGAACTGGCGAGAAGTCCTAAGAGTCAAAGAACACTAACAATTGCCCCAGCAGCGATAGCAGAGGGCAGCGATCCTGCAATAAGCACAAGGGTGAGCCCAGCCAGGTCAAGTAACACCGGGCACGAGACAGTGGCAGGAAAATTTCGGCCTTTAACGGCTCTCCCCCTTTCTGTGAACGAAAACACAACGCTAAAACTAAGTTTTACTAAAACTATCTGTAATGACACAGCTACCCGGATCAGTCACACTTCACAATTAAAACGGGTCCCCTTCCGACCACCACAGCAGTTACATAAAAACAGATCAGGTGCAACAATCGAAAAACCGGTCTTCAGACCCACAAGTGCACCAGAGCCGCGAAGCGATGACCTATTGTGTCATCGGATTTTACTAGCCCCTGAATACAAATCCAAGGGGCGGCATGATATTCTTAACAGATCAAATCTGTCGAAATTAGTGGAAGGCATACCGGGGCTAGCAGGTCTGGACAAGAACAGCATCGAATCCATTGAATTCCTTCCCCCATGAGGAAACCAACCCTCTGAAGTCACCGTTGTAACTTTTGTACAGGTAGGCTGGGCAGGAGCCTTTCTCGAACACAAGGCCATACTGCGGAACGGGAGAATTAGAGTGTACCCTTACTCAACGCCAGGGTATCCAATCACGCTGCTATCCAGAGTGACCACACCCAGCAAGTCGGCCCCCACCAAAAACACAGAGCATGGGAGGCCGTTCTCTGTTTTAAAAAATGCCTCAGGGTCGGATACAGAACCTAAACGTCCCGAAATAGCGGCGAGAAACAAAGAACTAGACCACGTCTGGGGATGGCTGACAGCAGTATAGGCCTCAAAACACCCAAACTGACCATCGGCGGCTGGGATACCCGCAGAAACACACAATGCATTCAAATCACTCCTCCCGGCAGGGGCACCACAGCACAATGAGGATAATAGCAAAGGGGGGTTACTCTTTTCACTGTGCTCATGGAATATCAGCGGCCCACATCAAAAAACCTTAAACGAAGACACCATGGCTTTCCTGGGGGAAAACGGTGCAATTGCCCTACAGGAAACCTGGGAACCAGAGGGCCGCCCTATAGAAGGATTAATCGAATATCGGAAACCGGCACTTAGGGACAGCCGCTTCGGCCACCCCAAAGGCGGGCTGTCCACATACATATCCAATAACCTAAAAGGCGAATTCAGTCAATTTTACTTGAAAGAAGACTAGCTATTGGGGGTCAAAATTAATCTGCGGAGCAGACAGCGATTGCTCTTACTTATAAATGTGTACATTAACCCCAACACCCGCACAAAAAAAGACCACCTGGCCAGATTCTGCGAAATTATGAATGATATAGCTACAAAATATCCTAACTTGGACCGCATTATCACAGGGGACTTTAACACAAACATATTTCAGGGGAACACAGCAGACTCAGAAGGACCCAACATGACCAGCATTATTGAGGCTGTCCCCCAATCCAAACCTCCTGTGCAAGTTTCCAACATATTAGGCGAGGTCACCGTGATGAGACTCTACAACGCAGGTTACCTGATGGTGAAGGGGAGATCGGCCAGCGACTCCCCTCTAAACTGGACCTGGTCAAATGGAAGAACAAAGTCCTACCCGGACTTTACTATTTGCAATTCGGAATTCCTGTTCAATCTGGATAGCTTCTCCGTCCTGGCAAGGTCCGAAAGCGACCACAGGCCGTTGGTTATCTCCTTCACCACAAATTTAGTTCTCCATAAAAAGGCACCATTTACCTACAAAGGAATACATTCCGATAATTTAGAACGCCTGAAATGGAGTGAGTCCATTTGTCAGAGCATCTTAAGAACAAGCAAGGATTTTATCATGTGTGTTCCAGACCAAGCGGCTTCCCCAACAGTAATATGGTCGCAGTTATGCGCACATCTGATCAGTACTTACCCAGTGACAAGGCAGGGCCCAAATCACACCCCACTAGTAGGAGCAACAACCCTCCCCATCATAAAGACACTAAAAAGAACAAAAAACAATGCACTGAGTTTGCTATCAAAATTTCCAGGGAACAGCAGCTTTCTCGTTACATACCGTCACGCCCAAAAGGCACTTATGAGGGCAGTCACCCAAGAGAAAAAAGCCCAGGAATCTCAATTCTGGGTCAAAATGGTATGGGAAAGCAAGCAAAAGAACTCAAGAAAATTCTGGTCACTTGTCAACTGCACCGATCCAAACATAACATTGTTTGGATCAGCGAACATTCAGGAAGCAGACTGGATCTCATACTTAACAGAGCATTTCCAGGCACAAGACCACCCTGACCGCCTTGGATTAACATGCATTTTTGACACTGGCACGGGCGTTCTACCGAATACCCCACCCGATTCAATGCAGGGGCTTACCTCACTTGATGAATTGTCTGAAGAAAGAGTAGCTAAAGCACTGACAAAAGGGAGACAAGATGGAGCACCGGGCCCGAATGGCCTGCCACAAAGGCTATTCAAGTCTGACGTCCCCTTCTGGTCTATGGTGCTATCAAACCTACACCCTGAGCTCTCAAATAATTCCGGATTCTTGGAGAGGTGCTATCATTCATCCCATTTATAAAGCAGGAGCACGAGGCAACCCGAACAATTACAGATTAATCGCCCTGCTGGATATAGAGGCAAGGCACTTTGCAGGTCTCAAGTTGGAGGATCTTAGACAATGGGCAAAGGACAACAATCTGATTCCTCTGAATCAAACAGGGTTTGTTGCCAAATCAGGTACAATGACAAATCTATTGACAATCTCTACCATCATTGACAAAGCTCTTTCAAACTCCAGGTCGATTTTTTGCTGCTTTGTCGACTTCAAAGCAGCATTTGGCAGGGTCCCCAGGGCTGCACTCTGGCAAAAACTGAGGCAGTGGGGAATTCCAGACAACATCCTGAATCCAATCATCCTGCTGTATTCCAACACATGGGTTCGAGTAAAGTTAGGGTCTGTCCCGGAAAATCTCGACCTTTCGTGGTGTCAAACAGGGATGCATGCTGGCCCCCCTCCTCTTCAACCTATTCATTGCTGACCTGTCAAGCAAGAGAAGGTAATCAGTCATCCACCCAAAGTAGGAGGGACGGCATTATGCAATCTCTTATATGCCGACGACCTGGCACTGTTCAGTCTCACCAGAGTGGGGCTACAAAGACTCCTTGATGCCTTAATGCAATACACGGCCAACAACCAGTTCGAAATTAACATGAAAAAAAACATGATTGTTCCATTTGGCAAAAAACGCTACAGCGGTGGAGGCTGGTCAATAGATAAAGAAAGCCTCTCAATCGGCCAATCTTACAAATACTTAGGGGTCCATTTGGACTCCAGGGGCAGTTTCTCCAAACAGAACACAGTGATTGCAGCCAAGGCTACAGCTTTATTGGTATCCTTGGCTAAGCTATCGAGGAGACTCTCAGGCCCCACTGTCTTACCCTTACTGGAAGTGCTTAGAGCAAAGATCGGGCCTACACTTTCGTATGGCATAGAGATTTTTAAGGGTAAAATGAATAATACCTTAAATAAACTTACAACTAAACTCTACAAGAAATTGCTTCACTTGCAGAGTTCTTCCTCGCCAGCACAGGTCAGACTAGAGCTGGGCTTAATTAATTAGGAAGCCTCCAACGTTGGCTCATATCTTAAGCTGATCCACAAATTAAGACAGGCAGAAGCAGGTACCCTGGAATTCCTAGTCTGGTAGTAAATCAGTGTGAACAACCCATGGGGATCATTTGGCCGCCTCCTAAATGACCACATTCAACAAATGTCTGCTGCGGATCTCTTGTCTCTTAATTCAAGCCAGACTGTCTTTAAAAACACAATTAAAAAAGGTATAAGATTGAAATCCCTGATCATGGACAAAGCTCTTCTTGCAAAAAGCAGTCATGTCTGGGCAGTAGCCAACTCTTATAAACGATTATCCCCGGCCAATTACCTTTCGACAACATTTTCTCATTTTTTAAAGCGATGCCTGATCGCCCTTAGATTGGGAGACTGGCGTTTCCTTCAAGATTTCCCAGTATGGCGTCGAAAAAGGGACGATCTAATGTGCAGAGGGTGTGGGGAAGCAAATGAAACTATTCTGCACGTGCTTTGCACATGCCCATTCTTTATTCTTCAATGCAGACGCCTTCTCAGGCCAGAATGGAAGAGGCTGGGAGTTCGGACTTGTAGGCACGCCCTTATTGCTGCTCTTTCTTTAGAGAACACTGTTTTAAATTTAAAATTGTCCAAATTCGTTGAGCAAGTTTACAGTATTTTAGAAAAATTGGAAACTGCTAAGGCTTCACTGATAACTGTGTAGAATGATATGTACTTTAACTTCATCTGCATTGTCCGGGAGTGTTAATTTTTAAATTGACACGTTGCAGTAAGCACTGATAAGATAGGCCAAATTTTGTTCTGTTTTTTTTATTCTTTTAATCTGTAAAACTGTACTTAAGAACTGGAGAAGTGTGGCTCACTGGTTAGAGGAGGCAGACCTGGAAGCAGAGGTCAGCCTGGGACCAGGGTTCAATTCCGGGCTCGGCAGGGTCTTGAGTCCCAAAATGTCCATGGACTCAACAATTCTCGCTCCGGTGCCTACTCGATTCACGGGTTCACACTCTGCGACTCTGGGCAATAGCTTGCTTAATCTCCACAATGGCCCCTCGCAGCAGAATGCCTGGCTTTCACCATGCGATACCCCGCCGGGGTT
The DNA here is from genome assembly GCF_964263255.1 of Lissotriton vulgaris. Classification (NCBI taxonomy): domain Eukaryota; kingdom Metazoa; phylum Chordata; class Amphibia; order Caudata; family Salamandridae; genus Lissotriton; species Lissotriton vulgaris. Next base: position 319,935,801 of record NC_141699.1, on the reverse strand, counting down.
ATCTCACAGGGGAATACCAGGACGGGTTCCCTAAGCAAGCACTTAGAGACCGGTTGGTGATTTGCGCTATATAAATACCTGTACATTTATAATAATTTGTTGGAAGAATCTTTTAAAGATATGTTTTTATATATCTAAATGAAGAAATTATTATTATTGTTACAAACAAGGGATGATGTTGTTGGATACCAATTAGAAAATGCTTCTGGTGTCAACTGCTATGGTAATGTTATTCTAAATGTTATATTTTATCTTGAAGATGTTTGTGGTGAAATTATGGAAAGTTAGGAAAAAACGTTATGTTCTGCACTTTACACTTTATTCCAAGAATTGAGAACTAATAGAAGTAAGATCCATTCTGCTTCTGGTATTCGCCAACTGTTGGATACATGTACTGGATCTTTAACGTTAAGTGCTAACATACAGCAAGATGCAACAGAATTTCTGATGGTTATGCTTGGAGTACTAGAAGATGAAGGAATTCAGATTGAGAGTTTATTTGGACTCAGTTACAAATGGGAACATAAATGTGAAGAGTGTTTATTATCTTCAAGGACTATTGTTGACAGAGAACGATTTTTATATTTAACCATACCTGACTGCAAATCTGTACCGTTTTTTAAATTAGTAAAAGAAGCTGATCATGAGATGATGTGTTCTCGTTATAAATCAGGAATACTATCTACATTATGCCTTCAAAGATATGGAAAATATTTGATTATAATGCTGCAACGCTGTCGACCAAATGGAAGAAAAGTGGAAACCAAGATTAAACATTTTATTGCTAATCAAGCATCTATTTCTGGAAGAACTTTTGCAACAGTTGCTATTGTTTTCCATACTGGAAATACTACTATAAGTGGACACTATACAGTGTACTTAAAGTGTAATAATGGATGGAGTCCCTGCAATGATACACACTTGGAAATGAAACCAAGATTGCCTTATGAATTACCCAACTCATACCTAATTTTTCTGAAACAAAGATTTTAGATACACCATTCAGCTTTAATGAGAAGGTGTATAGATCTTTAAGGAACTCCTACTGGATGCTTTCAAAGCGAAATTTTGAAAAGCTTATCTGGTGTATTGGGAAATTGTGCAGAGAAACTATTTAAGATCTTTAAGGAATTCATACTGGATGCTTTCAAAGCAAAGTTTTTGATACATTATCTGGCATATTGGGAAAATGTGCATAGAAACTACGTAATATCTTTAAGGAATTCATACTGGATGCTTTCAAAGCAAAATTTTTGATATATTACGTGGCTTATTGGGAAAATGTGCAGAGAAACTATGTAAGATATTTAAGGAATTCATACTGGATGCTTTCAAAGCAAAATTGTGGTAGATTATCTGGTGTATTGGGAAAATGTGCAGAGAAACTACGAAGTAAATGTAAGATTTGAACATTCGAAGTAGTATTTGATGTATTTGTGTAGATTTTGTATTATATTTGGGAGAATTAGTTTTTTTTTAACAATCTAGTTGATTGTTTTTTTCCCCCTGCTGTTTATGATGAAACTACACTGATATCACTGTGAATAGTGAAGTTAAGTAGTGGCTCATGACAGCAAGAAAAGGGAGAGAAATTGTTATCTGAATGTGAAATTGTTTTGTATTATTTAAAAACTCATTGTAATTTGTGAAATGTATTATGTTACATAGCGCTTTTGCAGTTTGTTTTATGTAGTTGAAAAGTTCGAAAAAACTATTAATAACAAATACACAATCGTAGTTAAATATTTAAAAAACCTTTGAAATTCATTGAAAAAACCATAGCTTTCAGGGACGTTAAACTTAGAAATTAGCATTTAAAAACCTTTGCAATTCACTGAAAAAACCATAGGTTTTACAGACGTTATAGTTGGGAATTAGCATTTAAAAAACCTTATAAATTCACACAAAAAAACAATAGGTTTCAGGGACGTTATAGTTAGTTAGATGTTTAACTCGCGCACCCGCAATGCACTGCTGATGATGTCACATATTACATCACTCATGACATGGCTAGTGACATCACTGATAACATCACAGGATGTGCAGATCCTACCGTGAAATATAAATGAAGCGCGGGCTCACGTGCTTCTTCAATATTTAGCCCCCGGAGGGACCAAATCCCGGGGTAAAAATATTTAATATAATGGGGGCACAAAGGGGCCCCCCAGCTCAGGGGAAACCCATACCCTGAGGCGTTTATCAAATATGTGCGGGGGACTCACAGCCCACCCAGCCCCGGGGACCCCCACCCCCTGAGATTTGTAAATTGTGGGAGGGGGCGTGCGGCCCGCTCCTGGAGCCCTCGAGGGCCCTGGGGACCACCACCCCCCAGGGCTGGCTCCTGCAGGGTCTCAGGGTGCCCACCCCTGGGACACTGCTGTTTGCTAGGCAGGGCGGGAGCCTTTTGTCTCCCGCCCTGCCATAGCAAACCTGGTTTGGATTTTGAAAGAGAGAACAGGGAAACCTGCTCTCTCTTTCAAAATGCAAACCTGATTGCTTTTCCACACGGGGAGCTGCATGTTAGCAGCTCCCCATGTGGAAAAGCAATGCCGGCTCCCGAAGGACGCAGGGAGCCGGCGGGACCATCGGGGCTCCCCCCATGATCCCCAATGTTGTATATAGGCCCCGGGGGATGGGGTCCCCCGGGGGAATATAAATTAGTGATAGAAGCTAAAAATTAAAATTCTGTAAAATTACCAGTCACGCACCCAGTGCGGCGCTCAACCCGGCCCTCTGGTGTGAATGCGTTGGGTGCGTGATGCCAAAACGCACTGGGTGCATGACTCCCAGCGCGGCCCGCTGGTGTGAACGCGTTGGGTGCGCGACTCCAAAACGTACTAGGTGCACAACTCCAAGCAAAAAAAAGGTTATATTTTTTAAATATACATCAAGCTTATGTGTTTAGATCTTGGGTGGCTCTAAAAAGAGCCCTTGTGTTTATTGGGAGATTTTGGTCCCTACAAGTAAGTACTGATGCACAGTCTAAAGTTGTTGAGGAAGACTCTGTTACCCTCATCTGTGAACTATACACCATCTCTCCTATAGATGCCATCCATATTAAAACACAGATTGTTGTTGTAAATGGACCGCATCCTATAATCTGGGAGATAAGCAGAAACAGCTTTATTGACATGCTTCCCAGCTTTCTCAATCTGTGGACAACATTGTTTGGACCCGTTTCATGTCTGTCTTTGGCATATGTTAAAATAGACAAAGGCAGTTTGGGGGAACAGTGACATCAATTCTCAGAAGGAGTCCTTCATAAGCATTTCCAGACCTACCCCAGTCAAAGTGCCTAGGTCATTGCCACCACAGTGCACTATTAGGAGGTCAGGAAGTTGGAGATGCAAAAAGGGTTTCACCATTGGCATCAATTGCTGCCACTTTATTCCTCTCTGTCCAATCCATTTAATATCTACATTTGGCAAAGCTAGGTCTTTGTCAATATCTCTGTTTTCTGCATATCTTTGGCTCCAGAAAATATAACTGTGTCCCACTATCCACAATCTAAGCATCTTGAAGGGAGGTCTGGATGCACTCAGAAGGTGTTTGTTTGTCTAAAATGGTGGATAAGATGCAGTTTTAAAAAAATAGAAATGATTGGCTATTTGAGAACATTATAGACTGAAAAATAGGGTGCATGTTTCTGTGTTTTAAAAGCATGTTTTTCTTATTGGGTAATGAAAACTGTTTGAAAGGAACATTACATAGGATAAGCTGATATTTTTAAAAGTCAAGCACACTTGCTGTTTGGATTTGCAACATTGTGTGCTGAACTTGTGACTTGTGTGTTCAGTTGAGTGTTCCATGAACTGTTACTATGTGAACAGGCTTTAAGCAGAGTGGGGGTAGGGTTCAAACGTATGTCAATTGGAAAGGGTTGAAATGTGTAACCAATAGAAATGTGTGTTAGCTTTTGAATTCATATGGTTTGATATTTACATGTATATGTGTGCAGAATGAGAGGGAAAGTTTGCCATTTTCGTATTGCTAAGAGCAGTGTACTATAGACATTCTCTGTAAGAAAATCTGGAATGTGATTCAGATACTTCTTAATCTACTAATCAATTTGATAGGTGAGTTAATCTTTTGTGAGGTGTTGTATGTGGTGCCTTTGTTTATAAATAGAGTGCTGTGTTTCTTTTGCTAAAGTCCAGGAAATCATCTTAGTTGTCTAGAATCACACTGTGAGTCTGTGTGTACTTGTGCAATCATTGTGGCAGAAGCATGTGGCTATGTCATGTCTTTGCTGAGACATATGTGCTTAAAAAGCTATCCAAGTGTCAAATTTCAGTTTATTAGTAATTACTTATGCATTCGCAGAATAAGTCAGGTATTTTACACTAGCAGTGCAGGAGTGAATGTATAAAATGTATGCAGTTACCTTACCCCTTCCAAAGTAGTGAGTTTCTCCTGCTAAAGTCCAGGGAATAGTCTTGCTTGCCTAGAATCATGCTGTGAGTCTTTGTATACTTGTGCAACCATTGTGGCAGAAGCATGTGGTTACTTCATGTCTTTGCAGATGAGACCGGAAGTTTTGTACCACAAAGGGAAGATATAGTAAGGAAGGCGAATAGCTTGATTGCGGCATTTAGGACCCTACAAAAGAATCTATCTGCACTGTCATATGGACCACTGTTAAAAATCATAGCTGCCAAATTATTACCATCCTTAACATATGGCGCTGAAGTGCTAAAAGGGAAGGATGCTGTGCTTATCAACAATGCTGTTGCAAAAACTTATAAAATATTATTCTCCCTACCATGTAATGCCTCACAAGCGCAAATAAGGATGGAATTCGGTATGAACAATCAGCTATATGTCCGGCAAGGCCAAACATTAAAAGTTTGGAATAGAGTAAAAAATGATCAGGACAATCAATTGTCTATAGCTTTGTGGAGAGAGGTTAAAGATAACCAGAAACTGCAAGCGTGGAAATACCTAAACAATGCAAAAGAAGAATTTGGAATATCAGCAATCTGGGAAAACACAATAACACAGGAAAGCTTTAAAAAAACAATCAACAAGCTGGTTACTTACCTATCGCTGCTAAAAGACAAAGCTCTATTAGTAAAACGAAAGCACTCATGGCCAATCATAAACGGCTACAAAAAAAAAACAAAGCCAAGCTTACCTTCATACTGCATGGTCAGTCCAAAATAAGGCCGCTCGTCCTGAGGAAACTCACTCTGTGAACCTTGCACGTCGCTACAGGCGTAGCTTTCCAGTGTTCCTGCACTTGTCTTTGGCGTGAGGAGTTGACCACCAGCGAGGCCGCAGAGGAGGTGAGAGGCGCGGCCCCGGGACTGCGAGGACCAGCATTCAACACCAACAGCTGTGTCCTCTTCCCGCGTGAGCCGCGCCCCCTCCCAGTGCCACGCCCCCACCAAAGCGCTCTTCACCTCTCGCGGCCCCCGCTTCGCGAGAGCCGCTCGTCCTGAGGAAACTCACTCTGTGAACCTTGCACGTCGCTACAGGAGTAGCTTTCCAGTGTTCCTGCACTTGTTGTCTTTGGCGTGAGGAGTTGACCACCAGCGAGGCCGCAGAGGAGGCAAGAGGCGCGGCCCCGGGACTGCGAGGACCAGCATTCAACACCAACAGCTGTGTCCTCTTCCCGCATGAGCTGCGCCCCCTCCCAGTGCCACGCCCCCACCAAAGCGCTCTTCACCTCTCGCGGCCCCCGCTTCGCGGGAGCCGCTCGTCCTGAGGAAACTCACTCTGCGAACCTTGCACGTCGCTACAGGAGTAGCTTTCCAGTGTTCCTGCACTTGTTGTCTTTGGCGTGAGGAGTTGACCACCAGCGAGGCCACAGAGGAGGCGAGAGGCGCGGCCCCGGGACTGCGAGGACCAGCATTCAACACCAACAGCTGTGTCCTCTTCCCGCGTGAGCCGCGCCCCCTCCCAGTGCCATGCCCCCACCAAAGCGCTCTTCACCTCTCGTGGCCCCCGCTTCGCGGGAGCCGCTCGTCCTGAGGAAACTCACTCTGTGAACCTTGCCCGTCGCTACAGGAGTAGCTTTCCAGTGTTCCTGCACTTGTTGTCTTTGGCGTGAGGAGTTGACCACCAGCGAGGCCGCAGAGGAGGCGAGAGGCGCGGCCCCGGGACTGCGAGGACCAGAATTCAACACCAACAGCTGTGTCCTCTTCCCGCGTGAGCCGCGCCCCCTCCCAGTGCCACGCCCCCACCAAAGCGCTCTTCACCTCTCGTGGCCCCCGTTTCGCGGGTGCCGCTCGTCCTGAGGAAACTCACTCTGTGAACCTTGCACGTCGCTACAGGAGTAGATTTCCAGTGTTCCTGCACTTGTTGTCTTTGGCGTGAGGAGTTGACCACCAGCGAGGCCGCAGAGGAGGCGAGAGGCACGGCCCCGGGACTGCGAGGACCAGCATTCAACACCAACAGCTGTGTCCTCTTCCCGCGTGAGCCGCGCCCCCTCCCAGTGCCACGCCCCCACCAAAGCGCTCTTCACCTCTCGTGGCCCCCGCTTCGCGGGTGCCGCTCGTCCTGAGGAAACTCACTCTGTCAACCTTGCACGTCGCTACAGGAGTAGCTTTCCAGTGTTCCTGCACTTGTTGTCTTTGGCGTGAGGAGTTGACCACCAGCGAGGCCGCTGAGGAGGCGAGAGGCGCGGCCCCGGGACTGCGAGGACCAGCATTCAACACCAACAGCTGTGTCCTCTTCCCGCATGAGCCGCGCCCCCTCCCAGTGCCACGCCCCCACCAAAGCGCTCTTCACCTCTCGCGGCCCCCACTTCGCGGGAGCCGCTCGTCCTGAGGAAACTCACTCTGTGAACCTTGCACGTCGCTACAGGAGTAGCTTTCCAGTGTTCCTGCACTTGTTGTCTTTGGCGTGAGGAGTTGACCACCAGCGAGGCCACAGAGGAGGCGAGAGGCGCGGCCCCGGGACTGCGAGGACCAGCATTCAACACCAACAGCTGTGTCCTCTTCCCGCGTGAGCCGCGCCCCCTCCCAGTGCCACGCCCCTACCAAAGCGCTCTTCACCTCTCGCGGCCCCCGCTTCGCGGGAGCCGCTCGTCCTGGGGAAACTCACTCTGTGAACCTTGCACGTCGCTACAGGAGTAGCTTTCCAGTGTTCCTGCACTTGTTGTCTTTGGCGTGAGGAGTTGTCCACCAGCGAGGCCGCAGAGGAGGCGAGAGGCGCGGCCCCGGGACTGCGAGGACCAGCATTCAACACCAACAGCTGTGTCCTCTTCCCGCGTGAGCCGCGCCCCCTCCCAGTGCCACGCCCCCACCAAAGCGCTCTTCACCTCTCGTGGCCCCCGCTTCGCGGGTGCCGCTCGTCCTGAGGAAACTCACTCTGTGAACCTTGCACGTCGCTACAGGAGTAGCTTTCCAGTGTTCCTGCACTTGTTGTCTTTGGCGTGAGGAGTTGCCCACCAGCGAGGCCGCAGAGGAGGCGAGAGGCACGGCCCCGGGACTGCGAAGACCTGCATTCAACACCAACAGCTGTGTCTTCTTCCCGCGTGAGCCGCGCCCCCTCCCAGTGCCACGCCCCCTCTCACCTAATTGAAACTTAAGGAAGACCATTAAAGCGCATCGCGGGACGCGCGTGGGTCGCAGCCCGGGCGAAGCCCGGGCCAAGGGCGGGCCCGTTGTTGCCCGTTAGTGCCCGATAGAGACCGGACCAGGCAACCCCCCTTGTCTCTTAATTGCTGCTCGTCCCCCATTTTTGCATACGGGATTCTCTCCATGTCCACCATGCCCGGAAGAACCAGAAGTAAAACCAAAAACGCGCAGGCACTAGCCCAAATCACTGGCCCAATAGATCAGTTCATCTCAAGGACCATAGCATATCTCTTCTGGAGCGCAGAGTATCACTCGACCTGATGAACGCTAAACGTTTGTCTCTCGATCTTATGAAAGCCAAACGATCGTCCCTGGGCCCTTTAGCATCTGCAGCTTCCCCCATTCAGCAAACTTTATCTACATGTTCCCCGTCCCTACCTGTGACTACTGTTGACGTTAACACAGTGCCATGTTTAGTTGATTTATCTGTAACACAATCAGAATCATTATTATCCGATGGCCTAGAGGCTACCCCGGACCTAGAAGCATGCCAAAGTTTAGAAACAACTACAGATAAACACCTTCGAGGTATAAGGGAAGGAGCCATCCCCAAACAAGCTAACTCCCACCTACCTGCAAATACAGCTGTTCCTGTTCCTCTTATAGGTCCAGAGAGGGAACCTGGGAGGGATCGTTCTAAACAGTTACCACAACCCGGGCATTCAATGATAACTACCCCAGTAGAAAACAACCTTTTACCACCTCCTATCTTTATTGAGGACACAGTTAACCCCTGTAAAACTTGTAAAACTTCATCGCAATTACTCATCTTAATTAAAGACCTACTTTCACAACAGCTCAAACCCATACAAATCAGTATAAGAAATCTGGAAGCCCAACTAGCAATTCTATTACAAACACATTCCAGTACAAATAACAGACTATTACCTAACCAAGGGACACAAAACGCCACTCATCCCCCAAAAGTATCTCATCAGCAACAACCGGCAATAGCAACCAAACAACCTGTCCCGGTTATTCTACCTTCCAAAAAACCAAAAATTAACTCTCAAGTACAAAACCGGCAAGTTCAAACTTCTAGTGCACAAAAGACTAAATCCAAAACGGAGCTTCCTCAATACACTTCTACTACTGGCCCGGAAAAAACTGGTAAAACCGGGAAATTACCAGAAAACGTAACCACAAACCATTCAACAAACAAACCGGCATCCATTTCCCCCAAACCAACAGTTAAACAACCTCTGAACACATCCAAAAAGGTATTAAGATTTAGGCGCCCTGTCCATCTTCCACCGGAGGCAACCCCATATACAATCATTCTTACAGGTGTACCCGAATTAACAGAAGATATGATAGAAACTGCTTGGTCACTTAAAAATAAGGTTATGCAGTGGCTAAGCATAAATAGGCCACTAGAACCATACCACTCTGGAGGGATTTCTACTGCCCGCAGAGTAATATGGATAGGGGACGAACCCAAGTCGATCCACGGAGACTGCATTATAGTAACTTGCAGGGATCCATCTACCGTGGACCACATCTGTTCATGGCCTTCTTTGGAGAAGAAAGGTGGAATAGACGTCCAACACCTTTCTTTTTTCTACCCTCCACTGAACTCTTATCAATATACCTCTATCCCGAATTGGCAGCATCCCCAAGAAGATCAATGGAAACATGTGGGATTTAGCTACAGCCGTGGAAATAGAGATAGAACTAGAGAATGGCAAAAACCGCCCTGGCAAGGTAGACCACATCATCCACTGGAGGGCTGGCAGGGTTTCCCAACAAGAAATCGTTACGACTGTCTTGAGATGGTTGATTGACCGTTAAGACCCCAAAATCTCAAGAGAAAGAATGCCCAAGCCCACAGCATGTCCTCTCCATTGAACCTTAGACCGCAGTTATCATCCTCCAAACCTGAAAGCCAGCCACAACAAATTTCACCGATCATCATCAATTCCTACCTCGAGACTACTGTAGACACCTACCCTCATATTCCTAACGGACTGATGCCCAAAACCAAAATTTTGGCCATCCCTACGGATAGCTCAGATCTAACCTTTCACCAATCAACTGATTTGAGAGTCACAAACAACCCTCCTCCGACCCCAATAGAGAGTCTCCCAAGTGAACCTCCTGCTATACAACTACCTCCTGCCCCCAGTATACTGAACCTCTCTATATTCTACTGGAATGTTGCAGGATTGCTTTCTAAACTAAACTTAGATTCATGGTCCGAGACAGTAAGGAAACATCAAGTATTATGTTTCCAGGAAACATGGTCCACCACTGCAAATCATTTAATGGGATATAAACCTTTTTTCACTCCAGCAGTACAGGGAGCCCTGGGAAGGCCTAAGGGAGGTCTTGTGATCTATGTCGCTAATACCCTTCCCTTTATATCCATCAAAATTCTAAAAGAGTTCCCATCATATCAAATCGTCCAAATAAAGTTAATAATGACTCTAGCTATGTACTCATCAATTATTACAACAACTTAAGTACAACAGACTGTTTGACAATCTTAGTGGAGATTGCCACTTACCTATTATCCCTGTTGACTGAATCTAACTCTGATACAGTACATCTACTATGGGGTGGTGATTTTAATCTTTCACTCTGTCCCAACCACATGAATGGCAACTGTGGATTGCATAACGAACTCGGTACTCCTATGCCTCATTTTGCTCATTCGACATGTGGAAGCGAGCTAAATGAAATTCTATTTTCTTTAGATCTGGACTTTGCAAATGAGATAGTAGAGCCACAGAAAGACTTTTCCCCCACTTTTCACGGAAGAGGATTAATAACTACCATAGACTATATACTGTCATCTCACTCACTCAAGGGACAACTAACTAACTTCGAAACAGGGACAAATGTCATGAGTGACCATTATCCAATTAGTGTAATAATTACTCCAAAATTGACTAAAGTACATCCTATAAAAACGAGTCTTTTAAATCAAAACACATTAGCTATGAACAAATTGAATGGCTATACAGTCAAATGGGCCAAGATCGACCCGGTGGCAGTAACAGAGAAAATCCTGGAAAAATCTAAACCCTGGATACAAGAATGTCTATCCCTGGACACTACACCTCGGTCAATTATTAATAACTTCAAAAACATCCTGGAGGCAATTGGAAAAGAACTCTTTGTCAAGGTAAAGAACATGAAGGCCCCTACCACGAGATGGTTCGATTCAGCTTGCCGTAAAGCTCTTTCGAATTTAAAAAAAGCCCTACATAGACCCACAAGAAACCAATCGGAAATCTCCAACCTAAGAAAACTATATAACTTAACCAGAAGGGAACGCAAAAAAGAAATCAAGAAAGAGCTATGGTCCGAACTGCATGACAGCTCCCAAAGAAAGGACAGTGCCCTATTTTGGAAAGTCCTAAGATCTCCTTTTCTGGCCGAAAATGCAAAAGGACAACATCTGGACGTAGCTGTTACTGAAGACGACTGGGTCACGCATTTTTCTAAAATCTTTGGCCCACCCTCACAAAGTGCCACAGAAAAAGGAACAGATCCAAGTGAACCCTATACATCGGAAAACAACATCTTCCCGATAAACATTCATTTTCTTCATAGCGAAGTTGTTAAAGCAATTAAGGCATCAAAATCAGGAAAGGCCCCGGGGCCAGACGGAGTCCCAATGGACATTTTTTTACATAACATAGAACTCTGGTCACCGATAATTACACAGGTCCTGGCAGCAGTAACATCGGATGGTCTTTTTCAAACCTGGTCTACCTCAATCTTACTGCCCATCTTTAAAAAAGGTGACCGCAATGACCCAGCATGCTACAGGCCAATCTCCCTTCTGGACTCCATGGGCAAAATTGCAGGTCGAGTGCTCCTGGACCGATTGCAATCTTGGGCCTGGGAAAATAACATCATAACTGACCTGCAATACAGTTTCCAGAAGGGGCTCGGGACCGTGGAACAGGCCCTGAACCTTGCCCTCCTGACTGGGAAATATGCTGGCGCTAAAGGAGGTAACATCTTCCTCGTCTATGTCGACTTGAGTGCGGCATTTGATTGTGTCCAACATGGCAAACTTTGGAAAATTCTCAGTGATCTTGGAGCGGATCCTTCCTTAATAGCTTTCCTTCGCGAACTATATTCCAATGCCTCCGGGCGAGTCAGATTCGGTACCAACGGTGAGCTGTCCCGCTCATTTTCAATAACAAAAGGAGTCAGACAGGGTTGTGTACTGGCTCCCTTCCATTTCAACCTTTACACCAATGGACTAGAGCAGGCCATGCTCGAAGGGAGCCAGGACCTACCCCTGATAAACCACCGACAAATACCAACACTGCTATACGCAGACGATTCTGTTATTCTGGCTCGCACATTAAATCAACTTCAGAAGCAAATCAATAAATACAGTACTTTTATGGACTCACTTGGCCTGAAAATTAACATAAAAAAGACCTTCACTATGTATATTGGCCCTAGGGTTAAAAAATCAAAACCAATACTGGTGGATAACACAAAGCTGGAAAGAACATCTGTGTACCCATACCTCGGAATTCTTGTGGACGACGCTCTGAACTGGCGTCAAGCTACGATCACCAGAAATCTCCTTTTTCGGCGCGCAACATCGGCCCTGATGTCTTTCTCGAGAAAGCTCGGGAAACCTGCTCCACTAGAGCTTTTGAAAGTTTACTACGCGAAATGCCACAGTGTGGCTACCTATGGAGCAGGCGTGTGGGGACATGGCCACATTGATCACCTACAAATAACTGAGAATGCCTTCATCAAATATCTGCTGGCCCTTCCCCAAAGCGCCCCGAATTTTGCTTCCCATACCGAGCTTGGCATGGACTACATAGTAGACACTATCCGTTCGCAACCGATTTTATTGTGGCAACGAATATGGTCCAAACCTGAATGCCACATGACACGATCTCTGATCACAGACTGTCTAGCCCTAACAAACTGGCATAAGATTCCTTGGTTGGTCTTTGTACGGAACTTTTTTTACGATCTAGGCCGTAAATCCTATTTTGACGATCCCCCTTCTGTTGAAGACATTTCCAGGCATCAGCTAAAATCGATGTGTTTGACCCACCTGAGAGAGCTGAGAAACCAGTCGGAGATCATGAAACCCTCTAATACCCAGATCTGCGCAATACAACCCCTTAAAGGAATGCAACCCTACCTTTCGTTTTTTCTGTCAAACCAGGAAAAATTCTTATTAACAAGATTCGGCTTCAATACCTTTTTTCGTCTGGTTTCCTTTCCTGAAACTCACAACTGGTCCCGTTCGCTCATGAACTGTCCATGTGACGGTATATCTCAACAAACAACGATCCATATTATTTTTTTCTGTAAATACTACAAAACTCCTCGCAATTCTTGGATATTTCCACTCCTTCAATCTGCTGGCCATAGACAGTGCTACTCAGCATTTTTGTTTTTGCAATGTCTGAACTCTTCGCATGTAGCCAAATCTGTGGCAATGTTCCTAAAGGCTTCCATTTTAATCCAACATAAACTCACAAACTGAACTGAAGCACTTAAGTAACAAGTTCTCTCTCAAGCGCTTCTTAAAAAATTCTTCTTTTCCTTTTTCTTTTCTATGTACATGTTGAAATGTTTGATTTGTTCTTTTAAAGTATGTACTTTTTATGATTATAAAAAAGTGTAATCAAATAAAAGTTATTGAATGAATAAGCGAACATTTATAGGAGCACGCTTTGGTCTATGGCCAGGTTTGTGGCATCTTCCACCCTGGAAGTCAAACGAGGGTCATACGTTATGTAGACTTTGCAAGGGGGGAAAAGAAGACATTGTGCACTTGGTATGTCTGTGCCCAGAAAGGAGACTAATCCTCAGGAGGTTGTTTAATGCACAAGATATAAGAACCTGTAGACAAGCAATAATGGCCTGCTTAAGTCCGAATGACCTACCAATGAATGTTGCTTTTGTAAAAATGTTAAATGTGATTGCCAAACGTCTTAAGGAAAATTTTATCTAGTTACATTTATTTTTTATTATTTTCTTTTTAATGACATTTACTATTTGCACGATGTTTTAAATGCGTATTGATGCTGATATTTTTTCTAAGGTCACATTTTTGTAAGATTTTAATTAATCAAACAAATAAACTTAAACTTGAAACATGTCTTTGCAGACACATAAGTGCTTGAAAAGCTGTCCTGTTGTGACATTTTAGCAGTATTAGAACCCAGTGATTGCCTATGCATTCGAAGAATGAGTCAGTCATCCACAACAGCAGTGCAGTAGAGAAATGTATAGAATGTATGCAGTCACCGTACCCCTTCCAGAGTAATGAGTTTCTCCTGCTAAATTCCAGGGACAGTCTTTCTTGTCTAGAATCCCACTGTGAATCTGTATGTACTTGTGCAACCATTGTGACAGAAGCTTGTGGTTACTTCATGTCTTTGCAGACACATAAGTGCTTAAAAGCTGTCCTGTTATCAAATTTCAGTAGAGTTTGAACTCAGTCATTTCTTATGCAGTCACAGAATGAGTCAGACATTCACACTAGAGTGCAGTAGTGAAATGAGTAGAATGTATGCCGTCACTCTACCCCTTCTAGACTAGTGAGTTTCTTCTGCTTAAGTCCAGGGAATTGTCCTCATTGTCTAGAATCACACTGTGAGTCTGTGTCCACTTCTGCAACCATTGTGACAGAAGCATTTGGTTACTTTATGTCTTTGCACACACATAAGTGCTTAAAAAGCAGTTCTGTTGTCAAATTTCAGTAGTATTTGAACCCAGTGAATATTTATGCATTCACAGAATGAGTCATGCTTTCACACTAGAGTGCAGTAGTGAAATGTTTAGAATGTATGCAGTCACCTTACCCCTTCCAGACTAGTGAGTTTCTCCTGCTAAAGCCCAGGGAATAGTCTTGCTTGTCTAGAATTACACTGTGAGTCTGTGTCAACTTCTGCAACCATTGTGACAGAGGCATGTGGTTACTTGCTGTCTTTGCAGACATATAAGTGCTTAAAAATCTACTGCCCATGTACTCCTTTAGTGAGCCATTCAGCACCATGTACTAATCCATTCATTCTGCCAAAACCCAACCAGATATAAATTCACCCAGGCATTCTCTTTGCAGTACTCCAATTATTCAGTCAGTACCCAAGTACTCATGCAATGACTCAGGCCTCAGCACATGGACTGCTTCAAACCCCTATCCACTATGCATACAGTCCACTAAATACCTATACATTTGTCTTTCACACCTTCAATTCCCCAGTCAGTGTCCATACACTACAGCAAACACCCTTCCACTCCCTTTGCACTACTCTAGTGACCCATTCAGCACTATGTACTAATCCATTCACTGCTCCAAAACCCAACCATTTATACATTCCCCCAGGCACTCTCCATGCAGTAATCTAATCATTCAGTCAGTACTCAAGTACTCATGCAGCGAGCTAGGCCTTAGCACATGGACTACTACAAACCCCTATCCACTATGCATGTAGTCATCTAACCACCTACACATTTGTCTTTCACACCTTCAATTCCCCAGTCAGTGTACATACACTCCAGCAAACACCCTGCCACTCCCTGTGCACTCCTCTAGTGACCCATTCAGCACCATGCACTAATCCATTCATTGTGCCAAAACCCAACTACTTATAAATTCACCCAGGCACCCCCTTGCATTACTCTAATCATGCAGTCAGTACCCAAGTCCTCATTCAATGAGCCAGGCCTTACCACATAGACTACTTCAAATACCTATCCACTATGCATGCAGTCCTCTAACTACCTACACATTTGTATTTCACACCTTCAATTCCCAAGTCAGTGTCCATGCACTCCAGCAAACACCCTGCCACTCCCTTTGCACTCATCTAGTGACCCATTCTGCACCATTTACTAATCCATTCACTGTGCCTAACCCAACCACTTATAAGTTCACCCAGGCACTTTCCTTGCAGTACTCTAATCATTCAGTCAGTACCCAAGTTCTCATGCATTGAGCCAGGCCTTACCACATAGACTGCTTCAAACACCTATCCACTATGCATGTAGTCCTCTAGCCACCTACACATTTGTCTATCACATCTTCAATTCCCCAGTCAGTGTCCATAGAGTCGAGGACACATCCTGTCACACCCTTTGCACTCCTCGAGTGACTCATTCAGCACCATGTACAAATCCATTCACTACGCCATACACCAACCACTTATAAATTCATCCAGGCAGTTTATTTGCAGTATTCTAATCATTCAATCATCACTCAAGTACTCTATTGTAATCAAAGATGATGCGTAGACAGGGTCTTGTAGATACACAAGTTGTTTATTCATAAGTACAGGAAGATGGTAAGTCCTTAAGTTGTCTTAATTATAACCCCACCAGGAGCAGCCTCCTGGCTGCTCAGCCCATCCAGACCAACTGACTCTCACCACCTACAAACACACTCCAACATTCCGCATGACCTCATCACACGCTGAGCAGCAAAGCAGAGGGACACCATAGGGAGAGTGCAACAAGTAGAGTAAGACTACAACACATCTCCCCCATTATAATAATGAAAAACAAGAATCAGGAGACCACCTTTGGGGGACCAAAGGCCTTTTTTGATGGTTCTCATCACAACAAAGGGAATCTTCCCAACGAGCCAAAATGGCCGCCACAGCGTCGTTCAGCGCCGCTTTCTACGGAAAATAGACCTCACTTGGACGTTGAGCTAGATGCTGTCAGAGGGGTCAAAGGAGACTTCCACCAATACCCCTGAGGATTCCAACGACGTCATCAAAGCAAAACAGTCAGGCGAAGTGGAAGGAGCTCCTTGGACCAACCGTCACTGGTGAGTCCACGAAGAAAATGGAGCGCCAATGGCAGAAAACGCGCAGGAATTAAATGGTGAGCAGAAGTAAGGAAAAGTCTTACATGCGCGCAGAGAGTCCATTTGTTAAATAGATGTCACGAGCTGCAGTTCGCAAATTGTACACACTTTGTTTTTTCCAGCGTTGACACTGCGCTCTTGAGCCCAAACACTCCAAAACATGAGAGCTACGTGTTGAAAACCTGCTACCAGTTGAACGCCTTAAAATATACAAACATCGTTGCGCTGCTCTAAAACGTGGCACTACGTGTTAACAAGGTGAATCAGCTTGGCACACAAAAAAAAACGCTGGCTCGATCTTGAAAGTTAAAAAAAAAACATGCTCTGCTCACACAACGCTGCGAGCTGTAGAGATGCAAATATTCCCCTCATGCGCTGCTGCGTGTTTTTCCAAATGGGTAAACATTGACTGCAGTTTAACTCTTTACAAAAAAAAACGATGTAGCGCTTTCTCAGTCTGATCAGCTTTTCACACAGGTTGTCCGGTAAAAATAGATTACAGTCACTCCAGTCCAGCAAATTCAAATAGTAAATCCACATTTGGTGAAAATTAACACTCACCTCAGGTACAACAAGCACTGGCACATCCACGTT
This sequence comes from Lissotriton vulgaris, assembly GCF_964263255.1. NCBI lineage: Eukaryota > Metazoa > Chordata > Amphibia > Caudata > Salamandridae > Lissotriton > Lissotriton vulgaris. The sequence goes on along the minus strand of NC_141699.1, from coordinate 319,918,809 downwards.
GGGGCCGACCGGTCTTTGGTCACTGGTGGGGCATGTGGACAGCCAGTTTGCTTTTACTTCATGCGCTACTTCTTTTCAAATGCTTCTTCAGTTTCAGGGGTTTCAGCTTTCCTTGTGTTTCTTTAGATCCATAAGTACAAGCCCAGTCAATGAGGATATCTTAAGTTCTCCACGTAGGTTCTCCAGTCCTTTTTTACCTCGTCGCCAGTATTGTAATCAAAGATGATGCGTAGACAGGGTCTTGTAGATACACAAGTTGTTTATTCATAAGTACAGGAAGATGGTAAGTCCTTATGTTGTCTTAATTATAACCCCACCAGGAGCAGCCTCCTGGCTGCTCAGCCCATCCAGACCAACTGACTCTCACCACCTACAAACACACTCCAACATTCCGCATGACCTCATCACACGCTGAGCAGCAAAGCAGAGGGACACCATAGGGAGAGTGCAACAAGTAGAGTAAGACTACAACATACTCATGCCGTGAGCCAGGCTTTAGCACATGGACTGCTTCAAACCCCTATCCACTATGCATGCAGTCCTATAACCACCTACACATTTGTGTTTCACAATTTCAATTCCCCAGTCAGTGTCCATACACTCCAGCAAACACCCTGCCTTTCCCTTTACACTCCTCTAGTGACCCATTCAGCACCATGTACTAATCCATTTACTGTGCCAAAACCCAAACACGTATAAATTCACCCAGATACTCTCCTTGCAATACTTTAATCATTCAGTCAGTACCCAAGTACTCATGCAGTGAGCCAGGCCTTAGCACATGGACTGCTTCTAACACCTATCCAATATGCATGCAGTCCTCTAACCACCTACACATTTGTCTTTCACACCTCCAATTCCCCAGTCAATGTCCATAGATTCCAGGAAACATCATGCCACTGCCTTTCCACTCCTCTAGTAACCCACTCAGCACCATGTACTAACCATTCACTGCGCCAAAACCTAACCACTTATAAATTCACCCAGGCAGTTTCCCTGCAGTACTCTAAATATTCAGTCAGTACCCAAGTACTCATGCAATGACTCAGGCCTTAGCACATAGACTGTTTCAAACGCCTATCCAGTATGCATGCAGTCCTCAAAACACCTAAACATTTGTTTTTCACACCTTCAATTCCCCAGTCAGTGTTCATACACTCCTGCAAACACCCTGCCACTCTTTTTGCACTCCTCTACTGGCCCATTCAGCTCCATGTACTAATCCATTGACTGTGCCAAAACATAACCACTTATAAATTCACCCAGGCACTTTCCTTGCAGTACTCTAATCATTCAGTCAGTACCCATGTAGTCATGCACTGAGCCAGGCCTTACCACATAGACTGCTTCAAGCGCCTATCCACTATGCATGCAGTCCTCTAATCACCTACACATTTGTCTTTCATACCTTCAATTCCCCAGTCAGTGTCCATAGAGTCGAAGACACATCCTGCCACTCCCTTTGCACTCCTCTAGGGACCAATTCAGCACCATGTACTAATCCATTCACTGCGCCATAACGCAACCACTTATAAATTCATCCAGGCAGCTTATTTGCAGCATTCTAATCATTCAATCAGTACCCAAGTACTCATGCAATGACTCAGGCCTTATCACACAGACTGCTTCAAACGCCTATCCACTACGCACGCAGTCCCCCAACCACCTACACATTTGTTTTTCACAAGTTCAGTTCCCCAGTCATTGTCCATACACTACAGCAAACACCTTGCCACTCCCTTTGCACTCCTCTCGTAACCTATTCAGCACCATGTACTAATCCATTCACTGCGCCAAAACTTAACCACTTATAAATCCACCCAGGCAGTTTCCTTGCAATATTCTAATCATTCAGTCAGTACCCAAGTACTCATGTAATGACTCAGGCCTTACCACATGGACTGCTTCAAACACCTATCCACTATGCATGCAGTCCTCTAACCACCTACACATTTGTCTGACACACCTTCAATTCCCCAGTCAGTGTCCATACACTCCAGCAAACATCCTGTCACTCCCTTAGCACTCCTCTAGTGACCCATCCAGCACCATGTACTAATCTATTCACTGCGCCAAAACCCAACTACTTATAAATTCACCCAGGCACTCTCCTTGCACTACTCTAATCATTCAGTCAGTACCCAAGTACTCATGCACTGAGCCAGCCCTGAGCACATGGACTGCTTCAAAGACCTATCCACTATGCATGCAGTCCTGTAACCTCCTACAAATTTGTCTTTCACACCTTCAACTCCCCGGTCATTGTCCATACACTCCAGCAAACATCCTGTCACTCCCTTAGCACTCCTCTAGTGACCCATCCAGCACCATATACTAATCTATTCACTGCGCCAAAACTCAACCACTCATACATTCACCCAGGCACTCTCCTTGCAATATTCTAATCATTCAGTTAGTACTGAAGTACTCATGCAGTGAACCAGGCCTTAGCACATGGATTTCTTCAAACCCCTCTCCACTATGCATGCAGTCCAGTCCTGTAACCACCTACACATTTGTCTTTCACACCTGATATTCCCGAGTCATTGTCCATAGGCTCCAGCAAACACCCCATCACTCCTCTTGCACTTCTCCTGTGACCCATTCAGCGCCATGTACTAATCCATTTACTACGCCAAAACCCAACCATTTATAAATTCACCCGGGCACTCTCCTTGCAGTACTCTAATCATTCAGTCAGTACCTAAGTACTCATGCAATGTCCTAGGGCTTAACACAAACACTGGTACAAGCACTTGTCCATTACGCATGCAGACCTCTAACCACCTACACACTTATCTTTACACCTTCAATTACAATTTCAATTAATGATTGCAAAAGAAAGTGGTCAAATGCTTTTTATATACAATGTGTTTGTATAGTAATTGAAAAGTATACTTTATACATGTATTAAAATACATTTATTTATATTTATTTTTTACAACTGTTGTTTAGCATCATTAAAATAAACATATCATGCCTTTAAAATCAAGAAAGAGAAAAGGACAGAAAAAGGACAATTATTTGAAGAAAATTCAACAAGTTTTGGATGACCAACATCATGTGGGAAAAAACAATAAGTGTTCCATTAGGAGGACCAAAGAACAAACTTTCAAAGCCTACAAACAATGTGCACATTGATAAAAGTTCAAAGAATGCTTCAACAACTAAAAAGTATAATAAGGAAAGAAAGGTACATAAAACAAAATCACATTCAAAAGACACAATGTATGGTAAAAGGAGGAAAAGTCAGTATGCAGAAATCAGAAAGAAAATGAGTTACAATAGATGTCTCTAATTTGTTAAAAGATGAGAAGAAATACAAAAAAGAGCAGTATTGTATAAAAACAAGAAGGAAATAGAAATATTGTAGAGAAGGCTTTTGAATTAAAAAGGACATTAATCATTTTAGTTTTAAACAGAATTTGATCACTAGATAAACCAATCCATTTTATGAAGGCCAAAAATAGGAGGAAAAGAGTAATTAACAGAACTAATTTTTGTGATATTTTTTGGGTGAATGGAAACACAGTTCAAGTTCAGAGCCTTTCTCTAATGAAGAGAGTTCATTTCAGACCAATATTTATTGCATGCAGTTGATACCAGTGGTCGAGCTTATGAGGTTAGACATGGTTGTCCAATTGACAAAGAGATGATGGTTCCCAGAAATACAGAGCAAGTGATAGCTGATGAAGTTCTAGGGAGACGTCCTAAAGCCCCAGTGTACACTTAGGATTGCAGTAGTATTTGTAGTATACAACAGCAATCTATTGATATTTTATGCAATTTCGTACAACAATATAGTAAAAAAAAGTGTTAAACAAAAGATTAAGATGTTGCAAGGACTAGATCCTTACAGAGTGAGAAACAATTCTGGTTTGCAAGGTCATTCTCTGGCTTGTCTTTCTAGAAAAGTCAGTCTAAGTGTTTTATTATCATTTCAGGATGTTAGCAGTACATCATTCTAAAATGCGGACGTTAGTCAGAAGATTGTATTAAGCAAAAAGTACAGCATTAATGTTAAACAGTGCCCTTTTGCGTGGGTCCGTATCAGAGGTGAAGAAGGTTTATGATGAAATTGAGTTTTATTACCTTGCTCCTGGACAAGAGAGTGCAGAAACTGACACATTAGTAGAGGAAAATGTTCAGGAGAATGTGCAACATACTACTACAAAAAATGTTGAAGAACAAATTACAAAGTTTAAGGTAATTTCAGGTGAAAGGCCAAATTATTCTTGTATTTGTTGCCGTCGAACTCACTATAAAAATCAGACTAGGACTGTTGATCTGTATTTGAAAAGCGAAAGAGAAAATAATGATAAGTGGAAGGAATTTGCAACTTATTTGTTGGTAGAGAATTGTTTTGATCTGGGTTCTGACCAGCGTATTTGCAAATATTGTTAGAACAACTTAGATGAGAATAAAATGCCCGCTAGAGCTGTCCATAATAATCTAGAGTTGGTAACTATTCCTCCAGAACTGATAGATTTAAATACGTATGAGTCTATTCTGATTCAATGTGTGTACTCATTTCAAGCTATTGTTCGTATGGAGACTAAAACAGGTAAACTTACAGAGAGGATTAAAAGGAAGAGTTGTATATTTACCCCTTGATTTAAAGAAAAATATTGAAACTATTGGTGTAAAGAATGTATAAAGTGAACCACTAGGTATTCTAGTTAATGGTTTTCCTACTAAGAGTAAGAAAATCTGGCAAGAATTAGTGGATGTTTGGAAAGTGCAAAAGGCAACATTATATTTCATTAAAAAATTAGTACTACAAATAAGTGTATGTTGAAGAAGAAGAAATACTTTTAGGAGATGAAACTGAAACATCAAGTGGTCAAATTGAAAAAGTGGACATGTCCAAAAGTGAAGAAATCTATGAACATTATAGTGTATATCCACTTCATTCAAAGTAAGTGATGGGGAATACTATTGAATAAATCCAAATGAAAAAAGCAAAGGGAAATCCCATGGGTGTATGGGAAAAAAGTTTGGAAGCTCGTTGTTTTCCGCAGCTGTTCCCAACTGGAAAAGGAGAACGATATGATGAACGATCAGTGTAGATTCCTGCATCTGAATTTCGGACAACCAGATTGTATGCAGAAGATCCAAGATTTCGACAATGTTTCCCATGTATATTTCATCTTTTGTTTGAGAGTGACTTGTCTGGACTTTCATATGCAGTCAACCACATTTTGAAAACAGAAGTACATCTTCAAAATGTTTCTGCAAACAAATTTATGGATAAAGTACATCAGAGAGATGATCATTTAGAATCTCAGCTGATTAATTTGATGGCATGTCAGCGTGGTACTAATGAGTATTGGCACTGTTGTCATGGAGAACTCAAATGTATGCTAAGGAACCTAGGAAATCCTACGTGGTTTCTTATCCTAAGCTGTGCTTAATAAGCTTGGGAAGATTTACTTGAATTTTTTCGAGAGGCAAATTGCAATATAAAAAATATTGAATACAAGACACCTGGAGAATTATGCTCTTTGGATCCTGTTAATGTATGCAGATATTTCAATCATAGGTTTGAAGCTATGATGTCTTTTATCAGCAATAAAAAGAATCCTCCTCTTGGAGAAGTGGATTTCTTTTGGAGAAAGGAGTTTCAAGCTAGAGGTGCTCCTCATATACAAATGCTGTTATGGATTAAGGATGCACCCAAATTCGGAACCGATTCGGATGACACGGTTTTGTCTTTTATTGAAGAATATGCCACAAGTTTTAAATAAAAAAAACAGAAGAAAACACTTTAAGGCAACAAGTCTTACGATTCCAAAGTACTTGATGTGGAAAATACTGTCGACGAAAGTACAAGTCTAAGGAAAAATGTTATACCAAATGTCGTTTTGGATTCCCACATCCTGTAATATCCAAAGGAAGAGTAAACAGTTTTACTTCACCTATAAGACATACCATCACTAGAAAATCTCCAAAAAATATGTATACTTTGAGAAGTTAATTTTTTCATATACTATGCATGCAAAGCTGCAAGAAGCTACAAAGTATTAATACACTCTTCAAAATGCCCAGTTAATATCTATATAGTGTTGGAATCCCTCTGTCATAGGATCCCATGCGACCTGAAAAAAAAGATTTGATTGGTTCATAACATTTTCCATTTACCTATTGAAGGACCACAACCATTTCAATTGTTCTTCTTTGAGCAGCTTTGGAGCAATATCTCTGTGCTTACTTCTTGTCTCTCTCATCAAATTTTTCAATCAATCAACTAGCAATATGTTCTTATTGTAACAGTCTGCCAATACGTTAGCATCTATGGGGCAGATTTACAAGTATCCCGTACCAACAATATGTTACTTTTTGTAACATAATGATGATGCAAGACACTCTTTTATATTTACAAGGAGAGGAAAAGGCACTCTGTGTAGCTTTTCTTCTCCATGTAAATGCGACCTCATCATACACACCACTTTTCATTCAAGGGGCGTTCCATAGGTGTTGCTGTGGGTGTTTGCACACAACATTCATAGAACAAGACACATCTCTAGATTTATCATAAATCATAAATCTGGAGATGTGTGTGAATGCTGCACCATCCTCCAATTGGCGTAGCAAGGCACCACAAGGAGAATTGTTTTCCTTTCTCCTCATTGTTTCTTTTTCAATATATGCTGTATTGCACAGCATACATTTATGGAGAAAAATGTCTTCACTGATTGTTTTTGTGCAGGAAGGTGTGTCTTACTGCACAAAAACAAATTCCGCACAACACAGATATCCTTGCACCATGGTGCAAGGGTGCCTGTGTCACCGCATGGCTGCAGTTTGTGCAGCAGTGCAGAGGGAAGCATAGACTTCCAACATATTTATGTACATATGTTGCATCCGTATGCTTCGTTGTCATGATGCAGCACTTCCTTATAGTTCTGCACTTATACATTCACCATACACTACTAATGCATTGTTTCAGTCAATTATGCACTACGCATACATCAACCAAACTTTCACACACTATCATACAAATATAGCTCTTTCTTTAACCAGAGAAGTTGGTTCTGAAAACAACTTTTTGTTGTTGTTTTTTTTTTATATATTTTTTTTAGTTTTCTAAATGATTTTGTTATTTTTTTGGTGTTTTTTTTAAAAAGAAAAAAAAGGATAAAAACAGGTAACTTCAGGAATTAACAGGCAAAAATGCAAACAAAAGTCTAACAACGATGATTTCGTTGCGCTGTACAGACTAGGTCAACCGACTGCTCTCCAAAGCATAGAAGCTGGTTGCAGTTTATGCAGTGCATCTTCAGTTGAGCAAATTCAGGATGTATGTCCGGTCTTGCTGGTGAGGTGGAAGTGCCAGAGGTACTTGGCACTGCAGGTGGAGGGATGTCTTGCAATCTTATGCACTCCTCTAGAGCTAAATTCACTAGGTGAAGAGTTCTCAGATGTTTGTACATAGAGGCAGTACCGCATGAACAATTCTTCTCAGCACTGCCTCTAGATAAGGCTCTTTCACAAACTGTACAGGAGACTTTCGTGGCATTCACCTTCTTTTGGCTTTCTGGGAAAGTAAAAAACTTCCACGCCACCGATGTAGGTCAATGAGGACATGGAGGTTCAGCAACAAATTCTTCCTCTGAAGAATGTTCAGAATCTTGTTGTGGCTGCTGTCCTGATGCCATGATATCCTGAGTTGAAAAACACCACAAAATATATTAGGGCAAAAAAGTTGTTCTGAGCTGAGAGGTGTTTCTCCAGAGAAGCACAAAGAAGAATGATTGAAATGGGTGGGGTCCTTCAATAGTTACAATGGGAAATGTTATGAACCAATCAAATCTCTTTTTTTCAAGTCACATGGGGTCCACAAACAGTGCGCGCAGGCAGCAGGCACACAACGCGACTTCACGAAATTGCATTTATAAATAATATAAGTTTATTACAAGTAAAAATATATTATTTTTATGAATAGCTTAGATAATGTCTTGCCCTAATATGTATATTGAAGACATATATATATCATTTTAGAGAATACAAAAATTTGTGGGAGTCGCGCACCCACCACGTCCAACACGTAGATGACGTCACTTGGAAGTGCGCGAGTGTCGCATACAGTAATGAACATGTGTCGCGAATGCACGGGAGCAGGTGTACATACCGGTCGCTTAGCAATTGCACAAGAAAATAAGCACCTGTTGCACACCCTATTCGGATCCTTCACAACATTCCTAAAATGGCAGCTTGGTTCCGCGTAGTGATCTAGAAAACTACGCTTTGGATGCGAGACTTCCCCAAAAAATTTGAAAAAAAATAATAATAACGAAAATAATATAAATATATTAAAATAAAAATATAAAACAAAAAAAATTTAAGATTCAATATTTTAAAAAACATTTTTTACCATTTATATAAAAATATATAGTATAATATAAAAAATAAAATATGTAAAAATAAATAGTAAAAAAAATGTAGAAAATCAGTATCATAAAAAATATAACTACAATTACATTTAAAAATGGTCATTTAAAAAACCTTTGAAATTCATTGAAAAAAACATAGGTTTCAGACATGTTATAGTTAGGAATTAGCATTTAAAAAGCCTTGAAAATTCACTGAAAAAAACCAAAGGTTTCAGGGGTGTTATAGTTAGCTGGACATTTCACTCGTACAAAATCATTGACATTCCTCCATTACAGTTACTTCTACTAAGTATAACTTACGCTCCCACAATCCACTGCTGATGATGTCACATATTACATCATTCATGACATGGTCAGTGACATCACTGATGACAATATGAAGGAATCATCTAAAGACTTTATAAATATATATATATATATATATATATATATATATATATATATATATATATATATATATATATATATATATATATATATATATATATATATATATCCAAATCCAATGCTCACCTCTTTGACAAATGAGCGGGACACATGCTCCGGGTTAGACAAGGGGATTTAATCGACGTGGCAAGCACAATTGGTTTGTCCTACAAGTCTTTAAAACGCTGTAAAATGCAGGCAGACGCGTTTCTGGCCTCAGTGGGCCGTCTTCAGTGCCGGTCTCACAGACCGCCGTGCATCCCTGGATTTGGATCGGTCACCGCTTCCATGAAGTAGTTCCGTAGCTCCTCCTCCCGGCTGCAGGTGTGTGCTAATTGCTGATTCCTGTAGGTGAACTGCATGATGGTCGGCGTAGTCCCGCGTGGTGCCTAGTACAGTGACTGGTTACCAAGCACCTCTAGGATGCCCCCTTTGTTGGCGTTGAACAACTCTACCACCACACAGCACCTCGGTAAGTTGATTCCGTCGTACCCCTTGTCGTCCCCTTAGTCAGGCAGCACAATGCCGCCTCCTCTCTCCCCTTGCGATATTCCTCGCCAGCTGGCAAATTACACGCATGGGGGGGCGCCGCATTTAGCACTTGCCGTACTATATCCAAAGTTTGTTTGCTGAAACAATGCGGAGCACCAGAACGAGAGGGCGTGCCCCCACCCGGTCTTCAGCAAAACCGGATAAATATCCAAATCCAATGCTCACCTCTTTGACAAATGAGCGGGACACATGCTCCGGGTTAGACAAGGGGATTTAATTGACGTGGCAAGCACAATTGGTTTGTCCTACAAGTCTGTAAAATGCAGGCAGACGCGTTTCTGGCCTCAGTGGGCCGTCTTCAGTGCCGGTCTCACAGACCGCCGTGCATCCCTGGATTTGGATCGGTCACCGCTTCCATGAAGTAGTTCCGTAGCTCCTCCTCCCGGCTGCAGGTGTGTGCTAATTGCTGATTCCTGTAGGTGAACTGCATGTATATATATATATATATATATATATATATATATATATATATATTCAATGAAAAAACCATAGGTTATAGGCCATATATAGTTAGGAATTCGCATTTACAAAACCTTATTTTACTCGCATAAAACCATTGAAATTCCATATATAGTTAGAAGCGCTAACTATATATCGCGCACCCGCAATCCACTGCTGATGATGTCACATATTACATCATTCATGACATGGTCAGTGACATCACTGATGACATCACTGATGACATCTCAAATGACATCACTGATGATATCACTGATCACAACATCCAGTGATTGTATGTGTCTGTAAAGTTTAAATATGTTTCACATATTGAAGAATGAGTGGATGTATAAGTGTCTGGATGAAGAATTTAGTAGGTGCATGACTGACTGTATGAGTGAGTGATTAAATGTGTCTCACTGAGTGCATGGGTTAGTGACTAAACTGTCTTAATTTGTGCATCAGTATGTTTGTTGTTGTGTAAGCTGCTGCATGTGTTGATCAGTAGCTATAAGAGTGGCCATATGGGTTATTGATTGGTTGCCCAAGTATTTGAATGGGAGGCTGAGTGTGTGTGTGGGTGGCTGGGAGGTGCGTGACTCTGTGCATAGATGTGTAAGCAGTTGATTCACTAGGAGTATGAGTTCAAGAGTGCATGTGGAAACAGCTGTATGGGCGGTTGACTGTGCATGGGTGTGTTGGTGAGTGAATGGATTTCTCATTGCTACATGTGCAAGTAAGTACGTATGTAAAACACAATACATGTGAGAGTTGAGATATATAAATAACTGAACATAAGAGCCAGTGAATGTGTGAGTGGCTGTATCGATCACTGTGAGCTTGTATCAGGGATTATATAAGAGAATAAATATGTGTTATTATATGTTTGAATAAGTAAGATGTGTATAACTGTATAGTTGAGGAAATGGAGGTGTGATTGATTCTTTGCATGACTGACTAGGTGTGTGAGTAACTCCATGGATGAGTGACAGTCTGTGAGTGTCTGTTTATACTGAGTGTATGTAAGGTTATATTAGAGTCTGAAGAGGTTCATTGTATTATCACATGAGTGATGTGATCAGTGATGACAAATGAGATGTCATCAGTGATGTCATTTGAGTTGTCATCAGTGATGTCATCAGTGATGTCATTTGAGATGTCATCAGTGATGTCATTTGAGTTGTCATCAGTGATGTCATTTGAGATGTCATCAGTGATGTCATCAGTGATGTCACTGACCATGTCATGAATGATGTAATATGTGACATCATCAGCAGTGGATTGCGGGTGCGCGATATATAGTTAGCGCTTCTAACTATATATGGAATTTCAATGGTTTTATGCGAGTAAAATAAGGTTTTGTAAATGCGAATTCCTAACTATATATGGCCTATAACCTATGGTTTTTTCATTGAATTTTCAAGGTTTTGTAAATGCAAATTCCTAACTATATATCCACTATAACCTATGGTTTTTTCTGTGAATTTCATTGGTTTTTTAATAGCAAATATGAAAAGCTTTAAAATGTCAAGTACGTGATAGATAAAAACATTTTCGTATTTATGCACGCTGATGTGCTTTGAACGCTGCACCCCCCCCCTCCCCTCTTTTGCCTTAGTAGTACTCTCTCTTTGCAGATACTGAAGGGTAGTTAACGCAGGCCTTTACCCCCGTTGTAATCCGTCGTGCCTCCTTGTCTCTCCATTTGATTGATTGTTGTCCAAGCATTTACTGTTTTAGAATTGGTTCTCTTTGGATCATTCTCTATTTACAAACAAGCACAAAGTCGCAATACTCTGTTTAGTCTTTGCAGATAGTGAAAAATCGTGTAAAAAAATAAAAGTAATCGAGCAAAATCAGTAGGCCACTAATTGGATCTCTTTTTGACCTCGCTAAAATAGAAATATTAGGAACAACCCTTCATGAGAAATACGAAAATAGTGAGATGAACTGAGCTCCACACCATGAGGGCTGCAAGACAGCTCGGCTCCATCACCCATCCCGCACAAAATAACGACAAACCCTATGCAAATATTAAAAATATAGACAACACACCAGCAAAGAAACAGGGTAAAACATTTTATTAAAAAACTATTTACATAACGTTGGTTTATAAGATGATGTCAGTAGTGGACCGATGTGTGAATAGATCGAAAACAGCACAAGGCTCCAAGATCCGGATGGCAAGCTCCTGGATGTTGGGTGCCATAGTTTAGAGTTCTGAATTTCAGCCTTTTTCAATGCCTGTGCTTTATTGAATCAAAATGGCGGCTTGACACAAAGCTGACTCAAGCGTTGTTACTGATGCTATGCAGACCAAAACTGGTTTTCAGTTTGTACATTTTTCTAGATTTTTCAATCCAAGTTTGGTTGACTTTGTAGAACGATGGCTTCAGATTTTCAACATACGGTGTGGTGGCGCTGACTGGGAGGGGGCGCTTCGCTCCTGCCCCCTCCCCAAGTAAGATTTTCATACGTGAAAGTACGTTAATGGTTTTGGTCCCTGAGATGCTTCGATGTCACTACCATTCTCAAATAGCATAAGTTCTGGATGTTGGGTGCCATAGTTAAGAGTTCTGAGCAGTGCTTGTAACACTGTCTGAAGCTTATTTCCACCTACTGCAGCTTCACTATTCTCAAAGTAAGTGAGTGTCGTTTGTGGACCTGACTGCATTAGAAAACAATGTGATATGTTACCTTCCTAAACAGCTTGACGGAGGCCCCTGAGGGGCGGTGTGATGGCCATGGACTCGGAGAAGACGCTTGGCTCCGACACCCTCCCCAAGTCTTATAGCACTGGTGTAGCCTGAGATCGCCCCCGACATAGGCGGCCGGCTCCCGGGGTCCGGCGGAACTTTTTGCCTTTTGATGACTCTTCAATTCTGGACCTTGTCCCACAATCCGTTTGACCTGAAGACAAGCTGTAGTGGGGCGCCCCTTTATCGTTTTAGTTGCCATTCCGCCCGCTTTTGCTACACTGTGCCTCTTCCGCCATTCAGCTGTTTACCGCCCGCTCTTGCGACTACAGCGTCTCGCTCACCATGTAGTTGAGATGCGCCCGCTCTTGCGGTGCAGCGATAGGCGGCTGCCACAGGACTCTCAAAATGGCGGCCGGCTCTTCGGTTTTGGGCCTGGTCCACTAAAATGGCCCTGGGACACCTTGGAACTCGGACGCTTGTCTGCTAGGGCTTGGGTCCCATTCTCGAAAAGCGTCCCCTCAGCCGTGAAGATTCTACAAAAGTCTTGGGGGCCTCCGACTCCCGCAGGCTTCTGGTGGGGAGCGGCTGCCATGATTGCTCGTGGAATGGCCACGACGGAGTTACGAGATGGTAGTGGTCTCATGCTGACGCCAGCTTTAGTCTGAAACATCCAGAAACACTGTAGACTACCAATTCGATCAGTTCCGGTAGCGCCCCAACATGACCCGGAAGAGAAGAACTTGCCCTCCCCTCTTTGACTGATGGTTCTTGTTGCCTGTCCCCTCTGTTGTCATTTAACAGAACTTTTTGGACTGCTGAAAGGGGTTGTGTTCTGAACGCTGGTTGGTGGAGACATTTAGACTATATTCTTGACCTACGTTGTCGCGTAATGCGTTTTATGACACGCCGCGTTAGCGCACCCGGAAGTGATCCGAGGCGCGGCGCGCAGCGCGTAACGTAAGCATAACAGGTCATGTGACTTGTTAATAAAACTTTTCATTGGTTCATTTTACTTTTGTTAATTTAATGATGAAAAGCTTGGTCATATGACCTAAAAATTACGCTTTTTATTATTTTCGAACAATATTTTTTTTTCAAACATATGTTATAATATTCCAGGCTAATGTACTTTCCCGGAAAATTTACAACTGTCTTGCAAGTAAAATATATTCCTTTTTCGAGAAAAAGGGCGTTTCTTCCTTCCATGACGGAGCCGTTGAGTAAAAGAGATTCGGCCTGCTGTCTTAGTCGCCGATACGCCTGATTATCAGATTCTTATCGATCACTTTATGTTGCAGGCATGAAAAACACAACTGCCCTTGACCATTTATCTTTACTGCGTTCCTACATATTATACCTTTTATCCGTCATGTAATTGGACTGCTTTATTTCACTTGCCTTTTACTGATTCGAAAACAGTCACTAAAAGTAAAAACTTTACAAAAGAAAATACTACTACCGTGTTTTGTTTTAAAAAACCTTTATTGTGAAAATGTCAGTATACAAATACGGGCCTATAACCACGTGGGCCGGCCACGGAGCAAACTGAAATCGTATATGATGAGGAGACATTTACACTGTAGAAGAACGTAACGAGCGGGCCATTAGGTGACAAGAACAAAGGTGTCTAACAGTTGCGGAATCGGTGGACGTACATTTTGTAATTAAAATACGACAGGGCCACTTACAATAACATTTTCTAGATATACATTTGCGGGCAAGGAGTTACGAGTCCCATTTATACCGGCGCCATTTTGGGCGAGGCCGGGCAGGTCCAAGATATAGTCAAAATGTCTCCACCAACCATCGGCCAGACCAGAACCCCTTTCGGCCCTTTATGCTACAAGATGGTGTCTTCCATTCAGAAAATATTGGTGGCAGCATTTTGAAAGGAAACAGAAACAGCCGTTCTCCTAGTTAGTTTCACATTGTTACATTTAGGAAGAATGTTGAAGAGTAGTATGTGGAAAATCTGAAGCCATTTTTCTACAAACTCTCAATCAGACTTGGATGGAAAAAAAAACCTGAAGAATGTACAAACTGAAAACCAATTTTTGTCTGTATAGCACCAACAGTAACGCTTGAGTCAGCTTTGTGTCAAGCCGCCATTTTCATTCAATCAATAGCGTCCCCCTGCACACATTCAGGGACCTGGTCGTGTCTTCAGATGAAACGCATTGTAGGAAAAGAAGCAGAAAGGAAAAGGAAAAAAGTTCCGCCGGACCTAGTGAAGCTGCAGCAGGTGCAAATAAGCTTCAGACAGTCTTACAAGCACTGCTCAGAACTCTCAACTGAGGCACTCAACATCCAGGACTTGCCATTCGGATCTTGGCGCCTTGTATTTTTGTTTTGTTTTTGATGGAGGGGAAACAACAAAAAACAGGCATTGAAAAAGGCTCAACAGTGCAGGGCGCCTTGTGCTGGTTCCGACCTATTCACACATCGGTCCACTACTGACATCACCTCATAAACTAACGGGGCACCCCACGCCGACTTTCGGCGCAGCATTGTAGGATGGCCACACCAGTGCGGCAATTTGCTGGACACCACCTCGGTGCCATCCAGATCTCGGCGCGTTCATTCAATCAATAGCGTCCCCCTGCACACATTCAGGGACCTGGTCGTGTCTTCAGATGAAACGCATTGTAGGAAAAGAAGCAGAAAGGAAAAGGCAAAAAGTTCCGCCGGACCTAGTGAAGCTGCAGCAGGTGCAAATAAGCTTCAGACAGTCTTACAAGCACTGCTCAGAAATCTCAACTGAGGCACTCAACATCCAGGACTTGCCATTCGGATCTTGGTGCCTTGTGCTGGTTCCGACCTATTCACACATCGGTCCACTACTGACATCACCTCATAAGCCAACGGGGCACCCCACGCCGACTTTCGGCGCAGCATTGTAGGATGGCCACACCAGTGCGGCAACTTGCTGGACACAACATCGGGGCCATCCAGATCTCGGCGCGTTCGACTCACTGTACCGCAACAGTGACCGCAACTCAGCTGGACACGCCGTCTTTCGGCGCAGCATTGTAGGATGCCACACCAGTGCGGCAATTTGCTGGACACCACCTCGGTGCCATCCGGATCTCGGCGCGTTCGAGTCACTGTACCGCAACAGTGACCGCAATTCAGCTGGACACGCCGTCTTTCGGCTCAGCATTGTAGGATGGCCACACCAGTGCGGCAATTTGCTGGACACCACCTCGGTGCCATCCGGATCTCGGCGCGTTCGAGTCACTGTACCGCAACAGTGACCGCAATTCAGCTGGACACGCCGTCTTTCGGCGCAGCATTGTAGGATGGCCACACCAGTGCGGCAATTAGCTGGACACCACCTCGGTGCCATCCGGATCTCGGCGCGTTCGAGTCACTGTACCGCAACAGTGACCGCAACTCAGCTGGACACGCCGTCTTTCGGCGAAGCATTGTAGGATGGCCACACCAGTGCGGCAATTTGCTGGACACCACCTCGGTACCATCCGGATCTCGGCCCGTTGTGCTGCCTTCGGCCTATTCGCACATCGGTCCGCTACTGACGCCGCCTCACGTGCCAACGGATTTTCTACGCTTTTTGTAGCCCTATGCCGCATAACAGGTCATGTGACTTGTTTATAAAACTTTTCATTGGTTCATTTTACTTTTGGTTTCCTAAAGATGGAAGGCTTGGTCATATGACCTAAAAATAACACTTTTTATTGGTTTAGAACATTTTTTTTTCCCAAACGATGAAAGCCCCACCTTGTTTCTGGATCATTCAGACTGAAGCTGGCGTCAGCATGAGAGCACCACCATCTCGTGGCTCCGTCGTGGTCATTCCGCGAGCAATCATGGCAGCCGCTCCCCACCGGAAGCCTGCGGGAGTCGGGGGCCCCCCAAGACTTTTATACAATCTTCACGGCTGAGGGGACGCTTTTCGAGAATGGAGCCCAAGCCCTAGCAGGCAAGCGTCCGAGTTCCAAAGTGTCCCAGGGCCATTTCAGTGGACCAGGCCTAAAACCGAGGAGCTGTCCGCCATTTTAAGAGCCATCTGGCAGCCGCCTATCGCTGCACTGCAAGAGTGGGAGCAACTCAACAACATGGTGAGCGAGACGCTGTGGCCGCAAGAGCGAGCGCAACTCAGCTAGATGGCCGCCACCTGGGGAGGCCCGTTCACGCCGGCTCCCCCACGCCCCCCCCCCCCCCCGGGCCGTCGCACACCAATTTTCGGAGCAGCATTGTAGGATACCAAAACC
This sequence comes from Lissotriton vulgaris, assembly GCF_964263255.1. Taxonomy (NCBI): domain Eukaryota; kingdom Metazoa; phylum Chordata; class Amphibia; order Caudata; family Salamandridae; genus Lissotriton; species Lissotriton vulgaris. The sequence goes on along the minus strand of NC_141699.1, from coordinate 319,902,069 downwards.
AGTGCGGCAGTTTACTGGACATCACCTGGGTGCCTGTCGTACATGTTGTGTCAGCCATGTGACACTGGACACAGACCGCTACTGACGAGGCCTCCCCCGCACCACCCGGGATGCCCCACGCTGTTTTTCTGTGCTGCATTGTAGGATCCCTAAACCAGTGCGGCACCCAGGCGACATCACCTGGGTGCCGTCCAGAACTCTGCACGTTGTGCTGCCTTGGGACTATTCGCACAACAGACCGCTACTGACGAGGCCTCCCCCCGCCCCACCCGGGACGCCCCACGCCAATTTTCGGAGCAGCATTGTAGGATCCCTAAACCAGTGCGGCACCCAGGCGACATCACCTGGGTGCCGTCCAGAACTCTGCACGTTGTGCTGCCTTGGGACTATTCGCACAAAAGACAGCTTCTAACCATTGTTGCTTTTTGTGTTGAGAAATGTTTAAATGTTTTTAGTTTTTGTTCCGTTCGTTAAAGTTAGTAGTTAATAAAGTTTTATAACCTTACTTTCTTGGAGTGTTATCTATTTTTTTTAAAAACGGGTGAATGGGGCCTTGAATCGGGTTATTGTCATGTGTGGGCTTTGGAAGTGTGCTGCTGCAGGATCGGACATTTCAAACTCAAATGCACGTTCTTTTTCTTACCTTTCCGAAGCATGGAGCGCAATAGCAGGCAGAGAAAGGGTGATGCACGTGTTGAACACTACCTGACCTGGCAAGTTGCTGGCAGTGCCCCCCCGCCCGCTCCTGAAAGAGGGCACACACACACCGCCGCCCCGAGTACTTCACAAATCTTTAAAAGACCATGCGCTTGTTCATGAGGCTTAAATAGTTTATCACCTCTTCTAGAACCCCTGCATCGACCCTCTGACGTTTCATGGAAAAATTACCATGTAACACAATACCAAGCCCTGTCAGCTGAAACCCCCAAGGAATCGTGGGGCATATTATCAAGGGGGTTTATCTCCGCTTTTTTGGCTTTAAAAGCCATGAAAGCGGAGATAAAATTATTTCCCAATTACCAAGCTGTCGCTAACACCAGTTAGTGACAGCTAAAAGGAGATAGCGACCATCTTGGGCCCCGCTTTGCATGTCAGTGATACTTATCACTAATGACACGCAAAGTGGCGTGCCAAGATGTTAGCGACTGGAAACAGTCCCTAACATCGCTACCTTCTATTACCAACTTTTGGAGATATTCGCGCTAAGCGCGAATATCTCCAAAATCTAACACCTGCCCTGAGCAGTTCTTAGCCATGTTATCCAATGGGAGGTGGATAACATGGCTAAGAGCATTAGGTCGATAATACATGAATATCGCTGACTTTTCTGCGATAATAGCAAGGTTTATCTGCGATAAAAATCGCCGATGTGCGGCGATAATTTTTGTCTCTAAACAAGTTAGAGACAAAAATTATCGCTAGTTGTTCGTAATATGCCCCCGGGTTTTTGCTTGCAGAAATCGGGAGGCGGGAGACTAGCACTGAAATCAGTAGTCACACGCCTGAATCAGGAGGATTGGCATGTCTGAATTCTCTACAGCTGGGGCCATAAACTACATCCGCAGGGTTAGGTGATAGCCTGGGACCAGCCTGGCATCTAAAATGGCTGCCGTGCACGACAAAATTGTGGCATTCGAAAAAAGGCAAGATGGCGCAGCCGCTGGAAGAGATGTATCAACATCTATCAGCCTCCTCAGCCACCCTCAGGAAACATAGGGGATTAGGATACGTCTCCCGCACCCCCTTATACCTAGTACTTTAATTAACGAAGCACAAAATGGCGAATTCCCGTTTCGCTACCAGTTTGCGGCCCAGTTCGCGGCCCGTGAAGCGCTTCTACCGTGAAAAATCATTTTTATTTTTTTTTTCCCCACGGGACCCTTTAATAACCCCAACAACATTCCTAGGGGGTCAAGAGGGGGATACCTTGCCCCCTTTCATTAAATTCCCCCTTAGTTTTTCACCTTTTCTTCTCTCTCGATCCTACCGAGAGACAAGATGGCGGCCGCTCCGGACTGTCACGCAGCAAAAAAAAAAAAAAGCTCACGCACAGCCGCTGGAAGAGATGTATCAACATATATCAGCCTCCTCAGCCACCCTCAGGAAACATAGGGGATTAGGATACGTCTCCCGCACCCACTTATAACTAGTAATTTAATTAACGAAGCACAAAATGGCGAATTCCCGTTTCGCTACCAGTTCGCGGCCGCGCTTCTACCGTGAAAAATCATTTTTTTTTTATTTTCCCCACGGGACCCTTTAATAACCCCAACAACATTCCTAGGGGGTCAAGAGGGGGATACCTTGCCCCCTTTCATTAAATTCCCCTTCGTTTTCCACCTCTTCTTCTCTCTCGATCCTACCGAGAGACAAGATGGCGTCCGCTCCGGACTGTTTAGAATGTTGACAGACACCTGAGAGCCAATCAGCTTTCTGCGCGCAAAGTTCCGATAAGCGAAAAGTAAGCGGACCGGATCGCTGCCCAGAGCGCTGTTACAGATATATATCTTGGTTTGAACGTTAATTTCTCAAAAACTACTGGAGCACATATATTGAGACCTAGCAAAGGCACATCGGGCTAACAGTCCCTACAATTTTGCCAAGTTTCGTGCAAATCCATTCAGCCGTTCGAGCTAAAAGTGAGTCCAACCGCCCTATGGAAAACTCAATGCAAAAAACGCGTTTTGGGACCCCCCTTTTTTCTCAGCCCCCCCTTGACGAAACCCCACCAAATTTTCAGGGGCTGCTCAGAAACAAAATGTTCAATTTTCCTGAAAATTTCAGCCGATTCCGTCCACAAACGCCAAAGTTATTAGACATAGAATTTTCAAAAGTCCCATAGAGAAAAAATTCTAACTATATATACCTACTGGCGATAGCCAGTAGGTAATATATATATATATATATATATATTTATATATATATAATATATATATAAGTTATAGTTAGGATCTACTTTCCATAGGAAATTCGCAACATTCTATTGGGAATAACTTTGGCGCTGGTGGACGAATCTTCTCGAATTTCTCAAAGAAGGTGGCCCGCTCCTTCCCTGAATATGTGGGGGGATTCGTCAAGCGGGGGCTGAGATAAAAGGGGGGTCCCAAAACGTCTTTTCTCCATGTTAATTTCCATAGGGCGGTCGAACTCACTTTTAGCCCGAACGGCTGAATGGATTTCCACCAAACTTGGCAAAATTGTAGGGACTGGTAGCCCGATGTGCCTTTGCTATGTCTCAAGATATGTGCTCCAGTGGATTTTGAGTATTTTTGGTTCAAAAAAATATATATATCTATAGACGCGCACCGGGGAGCGCACCGGGGAGCGCACCGGGCGCACTACGCGACTTGCGCGCGGAAAGCTGATTGGCTCTCAGGTGTCTGTAAACATTCGAAACAGTCCGGAGCGGCCGCCATCTTGTGCCTCGGTAGGATCGAGACACAAGAGGTGGCAAAAACAAAGGGGGAAATTACCATAAGGGGGCAGGGTAGACCCCCCTGACCCCCTAGGTTTGATGTGGGGGCCATAAAAGGGTGCGGGGGGAGCGCCCGGTACGCGCACCGGTGAGCGCACCGGGGAGCGTACCATGGGAAAATAGAATGACAGATTTTTAAAAGAAGTAGCTGTTTTAAAAAAATATATATTTTTGTTTTTTTTTATTTTATTTAAGTACCTACATGTAGGTACCAATGCAGGGTCTTAAATTTAATGTACACAGTCTCCTCTGTAGATATCTTGCATGTTGGTATAGAAGTTATTGTGGTATATGGAATTCATACCTTAGTCTGTCAGGAAAGCAGAAACAGATATTTTAAGCAATCCCTGAGAAGTCCTAGGGGATCATGGGTAATCTATCCTGTTCTCTTATGATGAAAAAGAGATGTAAAATACATATTGGAGATAATATAGTGGGAGAAAGGTAGTAACTATGAGTAAACTTACTATGTAACACAAAAAAGTTGCATAGCATACTATAACTCTCACTTTATAATATAAACATTTTGGTACTACTTCATGAAATACATATTAAAATGAATAATGTCTCAAACAATCTTTAATTATTAAATATAAATTCATTCTTCTGATTCTTTTTCAAAATTTAATAAAACTTCTAACATAATATCGTCCGGAATTTCCTCATAATCATTAGTACATGATTCTATTTGTTCCAAAGATTCTAGTAACTGTTGGTCGAAAGATTCATCCATGAAATTAAATTCATCTTTTTGTTCTTCTGGATTTTCCACCTTTACTTCAAAAGAAATAACAGTTGATTGTTTTTCTCCTTCCATTTTTTTTGCTGTAAATTGCATAAAAAATAAATATATCAGTAGAGTTAGGGCACTGTTGGGTCTAAGTTCAGTCAGGTACTTTTGAGTTTTTAACAGTGAAGTTATCTTTGGGCAGTGTATGGTTTCAGGCAGGAAGTAAAACTATTAAAAAGTGCTTGTGATGAAGCCTAAGTAAATTCATAATTATACCAGAGAAGCCTAACTCAATTCATAATAATAACAGAGAAGTCTATCTCAATCTCTAGCTCTTACAGAGTATATAACTATCAGAAAACGTTTTCCCAAATTAACTTAAAGTGCATAACATAGTTCTCCTTTCAAATTAACAACTTACCTTTTTCAAGGTAGTTGACGTTTTCTGTCAAAATTCTTTCCAAATGTACCTTAGGTAGTATTAGTCAAAATGGCTGTGTTTCCCTCTCATTTTTCATATATATTCAAGTACTTAACCAATCAAATGTCAGAAAAAAAAGTACAAAATGTAAGTAACATTTTAATTGGTTGAAAATGCAAACAGTTTCATATGTGTTTTTGTCATGTAATTTACCTCAGGATATTTAGACAGGGCTACAGCCCAAATGGCTCAATGGAATACCACCAAATTTGGGTAAATGGTAGGGACTGCTATGTCGTAGGGCCTATTCTATATTTGGTGTAAGTGTCTCCAGTGGTTTTTTATGTAAATTACTTTCCCACATTTTTTTATTATTCTATAGTTTGCATTGTGTAATTTATATTGTATTCCCATTGTCTCACGCTCATTTTCCTTTTTCCACCCTTTTTCAGCTCTCTTTACTCACTTACACTGCCTTTTCTTCACTTTGTTTCATCGCTGTTCCTTTACTCCACTTCTTTCACAACCCCTCAATTCATATGGCTGAGATACCCGCCACCCCCTCTCAACACAATCCCCAAGGATGGGAAACCGGAAACAGTTCTGAACTTTTTGGAAGACGGGAGGGAGTGACCCTCAGGCCGTATTTATTAAAATATGAAACAAAATTAAAACATTAAAATAACAGTTTCATATCATGTACAATTTCATTACCACATTGCGATGTTTGGCTAACCTTAACATATTCTCTAATACAAAGGTTCTCCTAGCCGAACTAACATCCTACAAAACATTTAACTTGAAATTATGAAATTGTACATCCTAACGTTTAAGGGCCAACGGCAAGGTCGTAACCGGTGTCAAGATCCCTAAACCAGAAACATCCCCCTCACTTGTGAGGGGCGACCGCACAGAGGTGTACCCCGAGTGCAACTACCAATTTCCCTTGACTTGACGGGGGCCCCAATAAACTCGACGCCACTTAAAGGTCGTCCGAGGACTCGTGTGAGGTATCTAGAAGGTAGCGTAGACCCCCCCCCAAACCCCACACAACTTACCACATCTGCCGTCGCAGATGACCTGGCCCCGGGAAATTCTCCAGGAGGGGGCTGTAGCCCCTCCTACCCAGGAAGGGGCCTTGACCGCCTTTCCTTTCCTTTCGGCGGCCCATCCTTAGAAGGGACCGCCTACCCCGTTGAGGGGCCAATGGCCACCTCCCTCGAGCGCTCCCATCCGTAATGGGTGACGCCCACTCATAGGGATCTTCCAATTAGTGCTCACCGATCATGACCTTACCGCCCGACCAAAATAAATACGACAGTGCTAAACTAAATGACTAATTTACTTAAAAGACAGTAAAAACAACAACTTTATTAATAGCATGCTACTGATCAACACTAGAGCAGGATTACTTTATTTGCAAAACATACCACAATTGACCATTCTTTATTGCATATTCAAAGTTATCACGATAATAATCCGAACCTGTAAACAAAATTAGAGTTACCACATCAAACTTTATTCAAAACCACTTGCTGTCCTCAGGGGCTGGTGGGTGGGTCAAAAATGGCTCTTCGTTCCGTCTCGAGCTCACGTGCAGCGAGGTGGTGCAGCTTCAGAGCACAGGAACAAGAGGATGCTTCCTTGGCTTGTTGCTCCTTTTATCCGTCTTCAGGGAGGGCATAAACCCGCCCCGGCCTGCCTCGAGGGCGTGGCCGGCCGCGTCAATGTCTAGGCCAGCCCACTCCAGGGCGGGAAAAAGGCGCGCCCCGGCTACGCCACTTCGGGCATACCAGCCGAGACTCGCCTCCCGCCCAAGATGGCTTCCCGGGGGGATCGTGGTACTCCACCATACGTTCGGGGGGACCGAATGGTCGCCCCTTTCCAATTTCAACTGTCTGCATTTCCTCTCTCCCTTGCAACACTTTTCAGCTTTCTCACATTCTCTCAGTACCACTGCTTTAGTTTTCTTCCCGTCTCTTTCCTTGTTTTGCTCCTTTACTCTTTTTCCTTTCTTCACTCATTGTACTGCACTTCACTCAGTCCTTCCCTTAGTCTTTCTGTGTACTTATTTCCTCACTCCCTTTTCCTCTATCGTTCTATATTAACCTCATTCCCTTCATCCCTTCACTCTGTGACTCCCATTCAGTCACTCTCAGTCATCTTCCATTCCTCTTTCTTGTAAATGGATCCTCATTTAGACTCCTTTCCCTTTCACTCATTTTCCTTTTACTTACTTCTCTTTCCTGATTTCGTTTTGGTATCTCACATTCTTTTAGTATCTTACTTACCTTCAGTAATTTGCTCTCCTTCTATTTCTTTTTCCCTCTTTTTGTCCTTGTACATTACTTTTTTTCCGTTTCTGTATCCTTCACTGTTGCTTTATTTCTTAGTACATTTTTTTTTTACCTCTTGACCTGTTTCTTCTATTTTAAAATATATATTTTACTAATTATAACTTTTTTTTCTTTTGTCTTTCACAGATACAAAGTGTAGTTTAAACATGCAATTAAGTTTACATTAATTATATGGTAAGTGTGACTAAAAAAATCTAGTTTGTCATCACCCTTTGTTTTAACCTCACTACTTTTCTCTCACCCTACCTCACTCCTGTTTCCTTACTCTGCTTCCCTCACTTATTCTTATCCTCCATGTTTACTTCTCTTTTCCTTACATTCCTACCACATTCAACTTCTTTCAGTGCCCCTGCTCACCCACACTCCCTCACTTACCTTTTTTTCTGGTTCACTTAGTACCTTTCTGTCACTCCTTACTTTACTCTCTCTGTTCTTTCTCTCCGTCACTCCCCATGTATTACCCTTATTCACTTTTATGCACCCTCTTTCACCCCTCTTTACTTACACTCTCTGCTCTTTTCTTTCCCTCCATCACCGCTGTTCCTTTTCTCTGGTTCCGTCACTACCCGTCATTCCCCATCCTTTACTTTCCTTCCTTTTACTTTCATCACCCATTCACATTCTCCCAGAACCTCTGCTTTAGTCTTCTTCCTCTTTCTTCTCTTCTTTTGCTCCCTTATTCATTTTCCTTTTCTCAGTTACTTCCACTTATACCTTTTCTCTGTTTTAATATCTATTACACAGTCCCTCTGTGTTCTTCCCTCTAGCTCTCTTTCTCTTTACACCACTGTCTCTGTCCCCTTTGCTCATGCTCACTCCTTCAATCTTTTTTTTTTCTTTTTTTTTGGTGCGCTCCCGGGACGCGACCCGGTACACACACCGGGGCACGCCGATTTACTGCGCTCACCGGTGCGCTCATCGGTACGAGCACCGGGAGCGCTCCAGGGTGAAACAAAAAAATATATATATACTTTAAAAAAAAAGTATTATATTAAAATACAATATAGGATTCATTTTTAGAAAAAAATACCTTTCTTAGCTATAGACATTTGCTAATAAATAACCCTAGAAATTCAATAAAAAACACATAGGTATGAGGCCCTATATAAAGTTAGGAATTAGCATTTAAAAAACCTATGAAATTCACTGACAAAACCATTGGTTTCACACCAGTTATAGTTAGGAATTAGCATTTAAAAAACCTAAGAAATTCACTGAAAAAACAATAGGTTTCACACCAGTTATAGTTAGGAATTAGGATTTAAAAAACCTATTAAATTCACTGAAAAAAACATAGGTTTCACACCAGATATAGTTAGCTAGAAATTTTACTGACATAAAACCATTGAAATTCCCACTTTATAGTTAGTTGGACTCACTATAACTTGCGCGCCTGCAATGCACTGCTGATGACGTCACATATTACATTATCAACAGTTCTATATACTCACTCATCATATGTAGTGAAACACCTATTCATCCTGTTATACACCGACAGTCATCCAAAAGTTACTCACACACTTACTCACACATGCAAATAAACTATTGATCATCCATTTATTTGCATATACAACTATACACACACTACCACCTTACTTCTAAGGAACCTTACACATACTTACTCTCTTAAACAATCACTTATAGAAACACATACTTATTTAAACAGGATCTCTTACAATCTCACATATACTCACTTATATACATCAATACTCACATATACTAGATTAAAACATATGTTGTTAATGATAAAGACATTAGTGAGACAGTCATTCACTCACTAACACACACATATACACACTCATCCACCCGTACAGTCCTGCACATATGCTGTCTTCAAAACACATACAAACAGTGAGTCAGTCATTGATGCATTTATGTGCTAAGTAATACCCCCACCAAACCATACAGACATTCATACTGATACTAAAAAACATCTAATAACTCATATACACACACATGTAGCTACTCACCAACCCATGCAGCCACTTATACACAAAGTGAAACACTGATACATATATTTAAATATTTAAACTTTACTCGCTAATATATGTATTCACTAAGATACACTTAATAAGCCAGTTAACCAATCATTTTTTTTAAAAAAAACACTTACTTAAACATTTATTCTTCTATCGTCCTTTTTCATATACATATATAAAACATATTTATTTTTCAGAAAGACACACATTCACTGGATGGTGTCATCAGTGATGTCATGAGTGATGTCACTGACCATGTCAGGAGTGATGTAATATGTGATGTCATCAGCTGTGCATTGCAGGCGCGCAAGTTATAGTGAGTCCAAATAACTATAACGTGGGAATTTCAATAGTTTTATGTCAGTAAAATTTCTAGCTAACTATAACTGGTGTGAAACCTATGGTTTTTTCAGTGAATATATATATATATATATATATATTACCTACTGGCGGTCGCCAGTAGGTAGTTATAGTTAGGATTTTTTTCAATGCAAAATCTCAAAATTCTATTGTGAATAACTTTGACGTCGGTTGACGAATCTGCCTGAACATTTCCTCAAATTTGCCTCGTCGAGCTCCGGTCCTTCCCTGAAAGTTTGGGGGAGATTCGTGAAGCGGGGGCCAAGATTAAAGGGGGGTCCCAAAACGTGTTTTCCCCATGTTAATTTCCATAGGGTGGTCGAACTCACTTTTAGCCCGAACGGCTGAATGGATTTCCACCAAACTTGGCAAAATTGTAGGGACTGGTAGCCCGATGTGCCTTTGCTATGTCTCAAGATATGTGCTCCAGTGGTTTTTGAGTAATTTAGGTTCAAAAAAATATATATATATCTATAGCCGCGCCCCGGTACGCGCACCGGGGCGCGTACCGGGCGCGCCACGCGAGGTGCACACGGAAGGCTGATTGGCTCTCGGGTGTCTGTAAACATTCAAAACAGTCCGGAGCGGCCGCCATCTTGTGTCTCGGTAAAATCGAGACACAAGAGGTGGCAAAAACAAAGGGGGAATTGACCAAAAGGGGGCAGAGTAGACCCCCCCTGACCCCCGAGGTTTGATGTGGGGGCCAAAAAAGGGCACCGCGGGGCAAAAAAAATATAATTTTTTTATTTTCGCGGGGGGAGCGCCCGGTACGCGCACCGGGGAGCGTACCGGGGAGCATACCATGGGAAAAAAAGAATGACAGTTTCAAAAAAATGTAGCTGTTTTAAAAAGAAATCTTTTTCTTTTTTTTTTTTGATTAAGTACCTACATGTAGAGACTTAGGGGCAGATTTACAAGCCTCTTGCGCCACTTTTGCGTCTCTTTTCTCATGTTAAACGTGATGCAAAGGTGGCGCAAGGGGCTTGTAAATCTGCCCCTTAAATTGTTGTTTTCCTCTCACTCCACTCCCACACTCACCTTCTTTCAGTCCCCCTGCTTTACTTCCCTTTCCCTCTCTTCCCTTCATTCGCTCCCTCAGTAATTCCTCTTCTCTCACTCACCTTACTCCACTTCACTCACTCCTTCTCTCATTTCCTCTGTGCTCTCACTTTCTCACTCCTCTTCCCTAATTCCTTCTGTCTCACCCTCACTCCCTCTATCCTCTCACTCTGTCACTCTCCCTTCACCCACCCTCACTCACCTTGCATTCCTCACTGTAATCAACTCACCTTTACTCACTCCCCTACTGTCATTTGTTCCATCAGTCTCTTTCTCCCTTTCATTCAGTCATTTCATCCAAACAGTTATTGGAGTAAGTACACATTCATTGAAAAAAAGAACAACACAATATGTAAGGAATATAGCTCTTTTTGGGGAATTGGAGGTAGTTCTAAAAAGAACTGTTTTTTTGCTTCATTTTTAGTTTTTACATTTTTTTTACTTTTTCCGAACGTTTTTAAATTTTTGGGGTATTTTTTTCAGAACAAAAACAAAACTAGGGAATGCAAAACTGCTCAACAGGAGCAAAAAAAAAGGGGAAAAATTAGGGCTGAGGGGCGCAGCGGTGTTCCTCCCTCTTTCTAACAATCAGCTCAATGCTCTGCTTCCCATAACAGAGCAGTTGGTCACACTGCTTACAACGAATTGTAATATCTGCAAAAACAGGCTGAATATTTGGGATCATCACTGCTGGTCTTCCTCTCACTGATGATGTTGAAGCTCCGGTGGAAGTGGAGGGGCCAGCGGGTGGTGGATTGCGAGCCAGGGCCCTGGTGCTCTCCCGTGCATAATTAATCGGGTGCCTCCTCTCAACATGCCTGATTAAAGTAGCATTCCCGAGACTATACTTCCGGGTGGGATCCCCATGTGATAGGACAGTGTCACAAATTTTACAGGTGACTTTGGCTGCATTGCATTTTTTCTCCCCCTCTGGAAAAGAGAAAAACTTCCATATGAAGTGGTCCTTCACTTTTCTCTGTGGGGGGCCTCAGGCAGGAATCCATCCGAAGAGTCTGAGGACTGGTCCTGGGAAGGGTTCTGGGAACCAGACATGGTTGAATTAGATTTTTTTGCAGGAACAGACAAGAGGTGTTGTCTCAGCAAAAGCAAACAGGTTGTGAGGGAAATGGGTGGGGTGTTTCCACACTTGTGAAAAAAAAATGTTATTAACCAATGAAAAGTGTTATTTTCAGGTCACATGACCCGGCCCGGTTACGCGACGCGCCCCGGGGCGCGTCGCGTATGCGCGTCGGACGCCTACGTTGCGCGATCGTATTCGCTCGAGTGCTTCCGTGCGTATCACGCGGACGTGGCTACGTGATACGTCACGATTATGTTTTCATTCGCGATATTGGCGCTTACGGGACGCTCCCCGGGGCGCTTCATAAAACTACACTTTCCGGGGCGCTCACCGGGGCACGCACCGGGAGCGTTCCCAGGCAAAAAAAAAAAAAAAAATATATATATATACAAAGAAAATTGGAAAAATTGTAGGGACTGGTAGCTTGATGTGCCTTTGCTATGTCTCAAGATATATGCTCAAGTGGTTTTTACGAAAATTAACTTTGAAAATTGAAAAAAATTTATATTGGCCTACATTGGGCTATATATATGTTAGAGCCCAAATGTAGCTGACCATGTCATGAGTGATGTAATAAGTGACGTCATCAGCAGTGCATTGCACGCGCAAGTTATAGTGAGTCCAACTAACTATAACGTGGGAATTTCAATGGTTTTATGTCAGTAACATTTCCAGCTAACTATAACTGGTGTGAAACCTATGGTTTTTTCAGTGAATTTAATAGGTTTTTTAAATGCTAATTCCTAACTATAACTGGTGTGAAACCTATGGTTTTTTCAGTGAATATATATATATATATATATATATATATATATATATATATATATATATATATATATATATATATATATATATATATATATATATATATATATATATATATATATATATATATATTTTACCTACTAGTTAGGACCTAGTTTCCGTAGGCAATCCACAAAATTCTATTTGGAATAACTTTGGCGCCGGTGGACGAATCTTCGCGAATTTTTCCAAGAAAATGACCTGCTCAGTTGGGCTCCTTCCCTGAAAGTTTGGGGGTGATTCGTCCAGTGGGGGCTGAGGAAAAAGGGAGGTCCCAAAACATGCTTTCCCCATGCAATTTTCCATAGGGACCTTCAGCCAGGGCTACAGCCCGAACGGCTGAATGAAATTACACCAAATTTGGCAGAGAGGTATAGTTCGGTTTGCAGATTGTGCTTTTTGTTAAATGCTTTAAATCCGTTCAGTAGTTTCTAAGAAAATTACAAGTAAAATCATAGCGATATCTAGAGACTGAGTACTGCACGCGTACGGAAATCCGTACAATTACGAGCACGAGCTGCCTGCTGATTGGTTGTCAACTGTCTGTCAACACTAAAAACCAGGAAGTGTTGGCAGCCATCTTGTTCATTGCTAGAACCGAGTCACAAGAAAATAGTGAAACAATGTTGAAAAATAAGGAAAGGGGGCAGGGTAGAAACATCCTGACCCTCTAGGCTTGCTCAGGGGGTCGTTCATGAATTTCTAGGCTATAAATATATTTTTATTTATTAGAAAAATCGCGGGTACGCATACAGAAATCCGTACAATTACAAGCATGAGCTGCTTGCTGATTTGCTGTCAGCTGTCTGTCAACACTGCAAACCAGGAAGTGTGGAGTCATAAGAAAATAGGAAAACAAAGTTGAGAAATAAAGAAAGGGTGGCAGGGTAGAAACATCCTGAACCTGTAGTGTTGCTCAGGGGGTCGTTCATTGATTTTTAGGCCATATATTCAATTTTTTTTTTTTAAATAGAAAAATGGGGCGTACACGTATGGAAATCCATACAATTACGAGCATGAGCAGCATGCTGATTGGCTGTCAACGCTCCAAACTAGGAAGTGTTGGCAGCCATCTTTTAGTGAAGTATGGAAGGGCTCATGGCCCTCGTACATGCCCCGGGGACCTCCACCTTCCTGGGGCGGTAATATTTAAAAAAGGGGGGTCCGTGACGGCACAGACCCCCCAGCCCCGGGGATTGCCACTTTTCGGGGCTTTTTAATGTTGGGAGGGGGTTGCGTGGTCTCTGTCCTGGAGCTCTTGATGCCTCTGGGGACCACTATCTCTCAGGGCCGACTCCTGCATTGTCCAGGGGTGTCTACCCCCGGGACACTGCTGTTTGGCATGGTAGAGCGGGGAAGTCACAGCCCCCACTTTAGCACAGGAAACCAGTTTCCTATTTGAAAGAGAGAGCAAGTTAAGCTACTGTGTCTTTCAAGTAGGAAAGCAGATTGCTTTTTGTTAGAGAGAGCAGCGTATAAACTGCTCTCTCTGACAAAGCAATGCCGGCTCTCAAAGGACACGGGAAGCCGGCTAGGGCGGACCGTGGGGGTATTGGTGTTCCCTACACGATCCCTAATGATATTTTTTGAGTCCCAGGGAATGGGTTCCTTTGCAGCTCCTTAAACATTCGTACATTTATTTTCTGTAAAATCCTTTTTTTATGTTGGGTAACAAAGTATTCCTCTAGTGACTTTGTCATCCATGTATGTTTTTTACATTTTCTTTATTTGAATTCCGTTTTATTTACAGTACGTTTCTACCGCTTTTAAGAATGAGTTCCACAGTGTAGCGTCCATTGCAGTGTTTTTAGCTTTTTCGTTCTTTTGCTTACTTACCAGTTTGTGTGCAAGATTCGGTGTCCTATTTGTGTAGCTGTCCTTTGTGTATCTTTTGTGCAGCCTTTTTTTGTGTAGGTTTTTTTTAATCTGAGTTTTTTTATTCAGTGCTTCTTCCAGTGTTCTGAATTTAGCAGTACATCTGTACACATGTACTTTACTCCTTTTCTTTGCTCCCCTCCACCCTAATTGACAACTTAATGGGGTGAGTCGAAGCATGGCACTGGTGTTGTCTCTGTTTTAAGTTTGCAACACAGTAGGTAGGATAAATGAATGAAGCCCTTTTTACACAATGCAGAGTGACACTATTTATTGTATTTAATTTTCAAATGTTTTCAAAATAAAATGCTCTCATGTACAAAATATTGTTGCTTTATTTGCAAGATAAATATCTAATATAATTCATATGAATCACCACATATGCTGATATTACAGTAAAGATAAAATGAAGTATTTATGTTTTTGTACAAGGACCTACAACACAAGAAATTCAGTATGGAAAATCAACAAAAAAATTTAGAAGACAATTACACTCATGTACAAAATATTGTTGCTTTATTTGCAAGATAAATATCTAATATAATTCATATGAATCACCACATATGCTGATATTACAGTAAAGATAAAATGAAGTATTTATGTTTTTGTACAAGGACCTACAACACAAGAAATTCAGTATGGAAAATCAACAAAACAATTTAGAAGACAGTTACACTCGTACAAAATATTGTTGCTTTATTTGCAAAATAAATATTTAATATAATTCATCTGAATCACCACATATGTTGAAATTACAGTAAAGATAACATGAAGTGTTTATGTTTTTGTACAAGGACCTACAACATAAGAAATTTAGGGGCATATTACCAACAACTAGCGATAATTATCGCTATGTTGGTTTAGCGGCGATATTTTTATCGCCGAGCTGCGGCGATTTTTATCGCTTAGGAACCTTGCTATTATCAAGGTTTATCTCCTAAGCGATAAAAATCAGCCGAAATGCATGAATATCGCTGAAAAGTTAGCGATATTCATGCATTACCGAGCTAATGCTCTTAGCCATGTTATCCACCTACCATTGGATAACATGCTAAGAACTGCTCAGGGGCAGGTGTTAGCTTTTGGAGATATTCACGCTTAGAGCGAATATCTTCAAAAGTTGGTAATAGGAGATAGCGATGTTAGCGACTGTTTCCAGTCGCTAACATCTTGGCATGCCCACTTTGCATGTCATTACTTCCAGCAAAGACTAATATACTTCTAGAAAGGCATCAAGTGTGCAAATTTCATACTGCCTTCGGCAGGGGTAGTTGTTACAACAAAAAGGCTTGATAAAGGGCCTTTACTTTGAATACGAATATGAAATAGAATAGTTGATAACCATAGCCAAGAAAGGCAGCAAGTAGGTGTGTTGATTGAGTGTAAGATGATGAATAATGTAAAAAATAGGAAAGGCTGCAAGTGTAAAAATTACCCACTGCCATTCACAGGTAGTAGTTACCAAGAAGGCCTGTACTTTGAAATAGAATAACAATCAGAAGATTTGATAACCATAGACCATACTGGCTCTTTTTTAATATTGGTAGACTTTTTTAAAGCTTTTTATTATACATGAGCAGCAGGAAGTGTGCGAATTCCCCACTGCCATTCACAAGTAATAGTTACCAAAAAGGCTCAATAAAGGACCTGTACTTAGAATTTGTATTACAAGAAGAATATTTAATAACCCCAGCCAAGAAAGGCATCAAGTGTGCAAATTTCTCACTGCCTTCGGCCGGGGTAGTAGCTACAACAAAAAGGCTCGATAAAGGGCCTTCACTTTAAATAAGCATATGAAATTGAACAATAATTGATAACCCCTGTCAAAAAGGCAGTAAGTAGGTGTGTGTATGTGTGGATGATGAGTTGATTGAGTGGAAGATGAATAAGGTGAAAAACAACAAAGGCAGCAGACCCGCACAATACCTACTGCCTTGTCAGGGAAGTGGATGTTTGGATTTCCAGTCCATTACATAGAGTGGGAGTTGCATTCTGCAGTGAGAGTCATGAGAAACTGCTTCCACATCTAAGTAAGCAAGGAAGTACATAAAGTACACACTCCTGACACTGGGTGGTAGTGTTGAAAAATAACAATATTGGCCCCTTTTTGGGGTTTTAAAAAAGGTGAAAAATAAGAAAGGCTGCAGATGCGCAAAGTACCCACTGTCTTGTCAGGGAAGTGGATGTTTGGATTTCAAGTCCATTACAAAGACTGTGCATCGGATTCCGCAGTGGCACCCTGACAAATGGGTACCACATCTAAGCAAGCAATGGAAGTGCACAAAGTACACACACCGTGCGGTAGAAAGGATGCAAGAAAGGACACAAGTGTGCAAATTACCCACTGCCATTCACGAGTAATAGTTACCAAGAAGGCTCCATAAAGTGCTTGTACTTTGAATTTGTATTACAAGAAGGAGAATTGATAACTGCAGCCAAGAAAGTTAGCAAGTGTGCAAATTTCCCACTGCCTTCTGTCGGGGTAGTAGCTATAACAAAAAGGCTTGATAAAGGACCATGACTTTGAATCACAATATGAAATTAAAGAATAATTGATAACCCTGCAAAGAAAGGCAGCAAGTAAGTGTGTGCACATGTGGATGATGTGTTCATTGATTGTAAGATGAATAAGGTAAAAAGTTAGAAATGTTGAAGATGCGCAAAGTAAGCATTGTCTTATCACGGAAGGAGATATTTGGATACCGAGCTCATTACAGACTGTGCGTCGGAAGAAAGGAAGCAAGTGTGGAAATTACGCACTGCAATTTATGGGAAGTAGTTAACAAGAAGGCTGAATAAAGGGTGTGCACTTTCAATTTGTATTAGAAGAAGAAGAATTTATAACCCCAGTAAAGAAAGGCAGCAAGTGTGCATATTTCCAACTGCTTTTGGTGGGAGTAGTTACAACAAAACAAGTTGATAAATGTCTAATGAGTAATGTTGAGGACAGATATGTTCCTGTTTTTTATGAAGGTGATAGACTGTTTAACATAACAGAAAAGTTAATCACAGTAAATGTATAGAAATGTAAGTTTACTAAAATCAAGATTAATATGTGTGTATGAACTGCTTGCCGAAGATGCTGTTGCAGCAGTTTATGTGCTTGGTTCAGCAGTAGGTGAGTTGCCCTGCAATTTTTGTGTTGCAGCTCAAGCAAAGTTGTTGTGGTACAAGTTCTTCACGTGTCGCACTATATTTGCTGTGTCAAAGAAGTCTTTTTTGGATGGATTACCCTTTGAAAGAGTTGTTTGGTAAATTTTCCAGATTACTTTTGGAGCCTTAACCTTCACTGGAGTATTACCTATGACAAAAAGGTTCGATTCAGGGCTATGTCGTTCAATCAGAATATGAAATGGAAGAATAATTAATAATTCCAGTCAAGAAAGGCAGAACATGTGCAAATTACGCACTGCTTTCGGCTGGGGTAGTTGGTACCAATTACAAGATGATGTCACAAAAAGTAATGTTGAGCATAGCGATGCTCCTGCTCTCTGCATTTTCCTAGGTCGATAGACTGTTCCCCGTAAGACAAAAGCTCATCACAATAAATGCATAGAATGTTAATTTCACCAAAATGAGGATCAATTTGTGGGTGTGTATTGTTTGCTGAATATGCAGCAGCAGCAATCGAAGTGCTTGGTGCAGCAAGAAGGTGGGTTTTCCTGTAACGTCCGTATTGGAGCTCGAGTAAAGTTATTGGGGTGCAAGTTCTTGATATATCGTATCATACTTGGTGTGCCAAAGGAGTATTTTTTGGATCCATCACTCCTTTAAATTGTTGTTTGGGAAATTTTACAGATTACTAACGGAGCATTACCCTTTTTTTGCTCTCCAGGGATAGTAAAGAAGTTCCAAATCAGAGCTTTTTTCTTCTTCTTTGAAGGGTCTTCAGGAATGAAATCTCTTTTTATAGAAAAGGTGGAAGATGAGTGCATTGATGTTATTATGGTTATCTTCTTTCTATTTGGCAGGATTCTCAGAAGAGATGGTCCTTCTTAGGAACTCAAAATATAATGAATAAAAAGGGAAGGATCTTTGAACAGTTGGAATAGGAAGTGTTATGAACTAATACACTATAATACTTATACTTTCTGCCATTTTTTCTGTTAAATATTCATTTTCTTGTACAGATTTAAGTACTCAATTTCGTGTTGCATGAAGACTTAGACTCACCCAAATGATTCTTCTAGATTTGGAGTAAAGACTTGCATAAGATAAGCGATCTGAAAATTCATAAACTCCAATTTCTCGATGATATACAATTTTTAAACTGTAACTATATAATTTTTTAGTTCGACTTTTCTTGTAGGAAAACTCTTTTCACATTTCCTTCAATTCTGTCTTTTCTCATTTTGTTATGTAGGGTGTTAGATATCTAGCAACAGTAACAGAATTGTCTGCAATATATTGAATGTCTATGTTAGCATTCCACATGGACAAAATGACTGGGTTATAGTCATTTATATATTTTGACTTTTCATTTCTTTTTAAGTTGTATGTATTTTTTGGAGACTTTTTTGTGATAGTATGTAGCAAAGATGACCTAAAACTGTTCACTCTTCCTTTCAATATTACAGGACGTGGAAATCCAAAATGACATTTGGTGTAGAACTTGTTCTTAAATTTGTAGTTTCAATGACAGTATTTCCTACAACGATGGCTTTTTAATCGTAAGACTTGTTGTTTTAAGTCTTTATCTTGTGAACTTTTGGGTATATTACATGTGGCATATTTTCTAATAAAAGACAGCACAGTATCATCTGACTCAGTTGCAAATTTGGGAGCATCTTTGATCCATATTAGCATATGTATGTGAGGAGCATCTTTTGGTTGATACTCTTTTCTCCAAAATAAATCCAAAACCTTTCCAAGAGGAGAATTTTTTTTATTGGTGATAAAGGATAATATAGCTTTGAATCTATGATTAAAATCCCTGTATACATTAACTGGATCCAACGAGCACAATTCTCCAGGTGTCTTGTATTCAATTTTAGTATCTTTGGACCTGTGTCTCAAAGAAATTGAAGTAAATCATCCCAAGCATACTCAGCACAGCTCAAATACACATTTTTATAATATTGATTAGTTTTTTTAGTAGATACGCTGCCTTTTACACTTTCCTAACATTCACTAATTCTTGCCAGATTTTCATACTCTTATTAGGAACGCCATTAACAAGAATAATTAAAGGTTGATCTTCTACATTTTCTACACCAAATGTTTCAATTTTTTTTTAAAAATCTACAGGCAAATATACAACTCTTCCCTTTAATCTAGTTTGTAAATCTGAAGGGGGCAAGTTTCCTGTCTTAGGCTCCATACGAACAATAGCCTGAAGTGGTACACACATTGAATAAGAATAGACTCATATGTATTTAAATCCATTAGTTCAGAAGGAATAATTACCAACTCAAGATTATTATGTGCAGCTCTAGCAGGCATTTTGTTCTCATCTATTTTGTTATAACAATGTTTACAAATACGCTGATCAGAACCCAAATCAAAAGAATTCTCTACCAACAAATAAGTTACGAAATGCTTTGATTCATTATTATTTTCCTTTTTAAATACAGGTGAACAGTCCTGGTTGAATTTTTATAATGAGTTCATTGAAAACAATTAGAAGAATAATTTGGCATTTGAAGTGAAATCACCTTAAACTTTGTAATATCCTGCTCAAAATTTTCTACAGTAGAACATTGTACATTCTTTTTCACATTTTCTTCTGTTAATATCTCAGTCTCTGCACTGTCTTCCTGAGGACCAAAGTAAGTAAGCTGAATTTCATGAGAGACATTTGTTACATCTGATACAGATGCATGGAAAAGAGTACTGTTCAACTTTTTTTTAACATTAGTGCTGGAATTTTTGTGTAATACAATGTTCTGACTAATTTCCTCATTTGCGTTTGATGAACTGGTAACATTCTATATTGGTGAAAAACACTTCTCTATACTTTTTTAGAAAGACAAGCTAGAGAATGACCTTGCAAACCAGTATTTTCTCTCACTCTACAAGACTGTAGTCCTTGCAAAATCTTAATCTTTTGTTTAACACTTTTCTTAATATAGTTATGCAAGAAATTGCATAAAAAAATCAATAGATTCTTGAGTTACAGTATAAATACTACTACAATTGCAAGTGTTCACTGGAGCTTTAGGACGTTTCCCTAAAACTTCCTCAGCTAACACCTCTTTTGCATTTCTAGGAACAATGTTGTCTTTCATAATAGCACAACCATTTCTAAGCTCATAGGCACAACCACTAGTGTCAACTGCATGTAAGAAATCATTACTCTGAAGATAGCTGTCATCATTAAAAAAAAGGCTCAGAACTTGAACTATGGTTCCATTCACCCTAAAAAACCTCTGAAAATTTACTTCTGTTAGTTACTCTTTTCCACTTACTTTTGCCCTTCATTAAAGGGATTGGTTTATCTAGTGATCGAATTGTATTGATTACTATAACAAATAAAAAAAAATCAATTTGAAAACCTTGTCAAGTAGATTTTCTAGTTATCTTTTAATTATAAAATGCATTTTTTTTAATTCACTTTCTTAATTAAATTCGTCACAACTGTATTATAAAATACAAGAATAATTGATAACCCTAGCCAAGAGAGGCAGTAAATGTACACATTTCATACTGCGTTCGGCTGGGGTAGTTGTTACAATAAAAAAGGCTTGATAAAGGGTGTGTACTTTGAATGCGGGTATGAAATAGAAGAATAGTTGATAACCGTAGCCAAGAAAGGTAGCAAGTAGGTGTGTGTATGTGTAAATGATGGGTAGAAGATGAAATATGCCAAAAATAATCAGTATCTTTAGCTGTGGAAGTAGTTACAACAAAAAGGCTAGATAAAGGGCCTTGACTTTGAATCAGAATATCAAATTGTACAATAGTTCATAACGTCTGCGAAGAAAGGCAGTAAATGCGCAAATTTCGCACTGCCTTCTGCCGGGGTAGTAGGAATATGAAAAAGGCTTGATAAAGAACCTTGACTTTGAATCAGAATATCAAATTGAACAATAATTGATAACTCTAGCCAAGAAAGGCAGAGAGTGTGCAAATTTACCACTGCCTTCGGACGGAGTAGTTCTTACAACAAAAAAGCTTGATAAATGTGTAGTGACTGATGTTGAGGACAGCAATGCTCCTGTTTATTATTTGTGCTAAGGTTGATAGACTATTTCATGTAACACAAAAGTTCATCGTAATAAATGCATAGAAATTTAAGTTTACCACAATCAAGATTAATATGCGAGTATGGACTGGTTGCCGAAGATGGTGGAGCAGCAGGTGGGTTGCCCTTCAATCTTTGTGTTGCAGCTCAAGCAAAGTTGTTGGGGTGCAAGTTCTTCATGTGTCACACTATATTTGCTGTCCTAAAGGAGTATTTTTTGTTTGGATCACCCTTTGAAAGTGTTGTTGGCAAATTTTACATATTTTCTTTAAGAGTATTAACCTTTGGCTCGGGTAGTAGCTATGACAAAAAGGTTTGATGAAGGGCCTTGATGTTCTATTAGAATATGAAATTGAGGAATAATTCATAATCCCACCCAAGAATGGCAGCAAGTGTGTATCTAAAGCAACAAAGTTCTGTGGAGTGTGTTGATGCGTGATCCAAGCAAGACGCATTGGTAGCAAAGTCTTTAAAATCAAGTTTTCTAATAAATATTGGTTGTCCATTCACAGAAGTTGAAGTACATCTTTAAAAAGTATTATATCATTTTTTCTAAATAAGTCATCTCATTCAATACGGTCACGTGGTGATGAGCTGTGGTGCACCGAGTTAGTAATACGTTTGGCGCTGAGCTTGAAAGTGAATGTACCTTTTGATGATGTGTGGTCCGGTGGGAGGTACAGTAATTGAAGTAATGTCTTTTGTTGATTGAATACTGTATCAATTCCATTTTAAAAGACAGTATGTCTCACTGTGACATAAACTGTTTACTCTTCTTTGTGATGATTTATGGTACACTGAGTAAGTAGTATCTTTGGCGTTGAGCTTGTACGTTTCCTGTGCAGTGTAGATTGAAGGCAGTTGTTAACAGACATAGACAAATGGTTTTTGTCACTTATTTAAACAAAATGTGAACCCATATAGTAGAATTGTGTCTGCATTAAATAAATGAAGGCTGAATTTGCTAGTGTTCAAACTTTAAGAAAATCTGAGGACATTGTGCAATTGTCTCTGTTTTAAGTAAATCAAGATTGTATTGAATGTTTTCTGTAGTGCTGGTGCTCTTGGTATCTAGTTATGAACTCTTCTGAGTGCAGAATTGATTGAAGGCACTTCTAAGCACATATAATGAAGAGAAATTTACATTCAAAACGCAATTGAAGTTGTGAACCCTGCTGTCCGTAATGTACATCAAAGGTACTAATTGACACAAACATTGATGAATGCTATATGGCTGAGATACCCGCCACCCCCTCTCAACACAAATCCCCAAGGATGGGAAACCGGGAACAATTCTGAAGTTTTTGGAAGACGGGAGGGAGTGACCCTCCCGGCCGTATTTATTAAAATATGAAACAAAATTAAAAACAAAATTAACAGTTTCATATTATGTACAATTTCATAACCACATTGCGATGTTTGGCTAACCTTAACATATTCTCTAATACAAAGGTCCTCCTAGCCGAACTAACATCCTACAAAACATTTACTTGAAATTTTGAAATTGTACATCCTAACGTTTAAGGGCCAACGGCAAGGTCGTAACCGGTGTCAAGATCCCTAACCCAGAAATATCCCCCTCACTTGTGAGGGGCGGCACAGAGGCGTACCTCAAGTGCAACTTACCAATTTCCCTTGACTTGACGGGGGCCCCAATAAAACTCGACGCCACTTAAAGGTCGTACGAGGACTCGTGTGAGGTATCTAGAAGGTAGCGTAGACCCCCCCCAAACCCCACACAACTTACCACATCTGCCGTCGCAGACGTCCTGGCCCCGGGAAATTCCCCAGGAGGGGGCTGTAACCCCTCCTACCCAGGAAGGGGTCTTGACCGCCTTTCCTTTCCTTTCGGCGACCCATCCTTAGAAGGGACCGCCTCCCCGTTGAGGGGCCAATGGCCACCTCCCCCGCGCGCTCCCATCCGTAATGGGTGAAAGCCCACTCATAGGGATCTTCCAATTAGTGCTCACCGATCATGACCTTACCGCCCGACCAAAATAAATACGACAATGCTAACTAAATTACAAATGACTAATTCTAAAAGACAGTAGCAACAACAACTTTATTAAATGCATGCTTACTCATGGACACTAAAGCAGAATTACTTTATTTGCGAAACATAACACCAATCGACCATTCTTTATTGCATACTCAAAGTCATCACGATAATACGACAACCTGCAAACGAAAAAATCAGAATTAAACATCAAACTTTATTCAAAAAACAATCGCTGTCTTCAGGGGCTGGTGGGTGGGTCAAAATTGGCTCTTCGTTCCGTCTCGAGCTCACGTGCAGCGAGGAGGTGCAGCTTCAGAGCACAGGAACAAGAGGATGCCTTCTGGTCTTGCTTCTCCTTTTATCCGTCTTCAGGGCGGGCGTAAACCCGCCCCTGCCTGCCCAAGGGCGTGGCCAGCCGCGTCCGTGTCTAGGCCAACCCACTCTAGGGCGGGAAAAGGCGCGCCCCGGCTACGCCGCTTCGGGCATACCAGCCGAGACTCGCCTCCCGCCCAAGATGGCTTCCCGGGGGGATCGTGGTACTCTGCCATACGTTCGGGGGGACCGAATGGTCGCCCCTTTCCATATGGCTGAGATACCCGCCACCCCCTCTCAACACAAATCCCCAAGGATGGGGAACCGGAAACAATTCTGAAGTTTTTGGAAGACGGGAGGGAGTGACCATCCCGGCCGTATTTATTAAAATATGAAACAAAATTAAAAACAAAATTAACAGTTTCATATTATGTACAATTTCATAACCACATTGCGATGTTTGGCTAACCTTAACATATTCTCTAATACAAAGGTCCTCCTAGCCGAACTAACATCCTACAAAACATTTACTTGAAATTTTGAAATTGTACATCCTAACGTTTAAGGGCCAACGGCAAGGTCGTAACCGGTGTCAAGATCCCTAACCCAGAAATATCCCCCTCACTTGTGAGGGGCGGCACAGAGGCGTACCTCAAGTGCAACTTACCAATTTCCCTTGACTTGACGGGGGCCCCAATAAAACTCGACGCCACTTAAAGGTCGTACGAGGACTCGTGTGAGGTATCTAGAAGGTAGCGTAGACCCCCCCCCCAAACCCCACACAACTTACCACATCTGCCGTCGCAGACGTCCTGGCCCCGGGAAATTCCCCAGGAGGGGGCTGTAACCCCTCCTACCCAGGAAGGGGTCTTGACCGCCTTTCCTTTCCTTTCGGCGACCCATCCTTAGAAGGGACCGCCTCCCCGTTGAGGGGCCAATGGCCACCTCCCCCGCGCGCTCCCATCCGTAATGGGTGACGCCCACTCATAGGGATCTTCCAATTAGTACTCACCGATCATGACCTTACCGCCACAGGACCGGATAGTTGACCGGCTATCCGGACCCCCCACAACACTTCTACCTAAAGGTCATGTTTTAACGTCTTTAGCCAAGCTATGAAGTCTCCTATGAGTAACTCATACCCCACCCGAGACAAATGAACACCATCCCTCAAATACATACTGTCCCCATTAATACAACCATGCGAAATAGAATGCAGTGTATTGGAACGGAACAACCTACTCACTTTGTTATTAATTTTCCTTACAGAATGATTCAAAGCTGAAACAGAAAAAGCCCCCCGCCACACTTTTCGTGGGATCATATGGGACCACGCAATTGTGCACCCTGGAACTCTCCTTGCTAACCAACTTACAGTGGAAAGCATTGCCTCAAGGAGAAGTCGTCTACCAGTGGTGACCAAATCATTGCCCCCAAGATGTACTATGACTACAGACGGCGGTGACCTCGTCCGCCCTAGCAAACCCTCGAAAAACGACTGAAACTGGTCAATACAGAGACCGCCCCTTCCGTAGAAGGACACACTGTACCCGTATTCCCCAGCCACGTGAATCATGTCACCTGTCTTGAATACGTCCGCGGCACGCCTCACGTATTAGTGGCCCACGACCCACACCTCCCTTTTCACAGCCGGTGATGTCTGACCGCTGGCCCGGTGTTGGGTCGACTGCATAGTCCGCCCCGCCTCGTAGGCTTGCGTAACTGAAAACCAAACAAACAAGAAGCGTGAGTACATCATTACAGCTTCACAACATGTGCAAACGCACATACGTCTTATAACAATTGGAGGACCAACGCCCCACCCGTTTAACTTGTTCCACATTCAGACCCCTGGCTGTAGCCTCTGTAGCAGCCCCTATCCGAAAGGAATGGGTCCCAAACTCGCCCGGGTTCAAGCCCGCAGCTGTAATCGACATCGCAAGCACCCGCTGAAACTGAAACCTTGTCAGTGGGGTGGCGTCAGCGTGTCTCAACAAGGTCCCCCCCCATGATGCCACCCTTCGTGTTAAATAGTCCTCTAAACACTTCACCGGGCACATGGAGGACCCGGGAATCCTGCGTATGATTATGCAGTCACCCATCCCACTCTGATCGGTCTTGGACCTTACAAACGAGACAGTCATTGTCTCCCCTCTGATCTGTACGTGCTCTGCGCACAGCCCTCCCGTCACATCCTGCTTGTTCCTTGCCACTAGTTCGCTTACCCGCATAGCCCCATGAAATGCCAGCGTAAAAGCGGCTCGGAATAACACTGTCTCAAACTGAGATGAACAAGTTGCAGGGAGTCTGGATAATAACTGGGCCAACCTATCCAAACCTATCGGGCGCCTATCATCTACTCTGCGACCCTCAAGGCGTTGCCACCCACGTAGCGCTTTTTGTACAACGAAAGACGCTGTCGGGTCCTGGATCCCATGAGCCCTAGCAACAAAGGAAATGGCAGCCCGATGCCTCTGGGCCGTGGCCACCGATTTCCCTGCCAGATGTAAAGACATCAGAAACTTCACTACCCATTCCTCCTGGCCCCAAAGCTCCTCTCTAGCAGTCCCCAAGAAGGCAAAATAGGACCGGAACGCCCCTTCATATGCCTTCCTTGTCCTGGGTGCTAAACTCTCTCCCACGAGGTTACGAAGTTCGGGGCACCGAGAGACCAGAGAGCTTCGGGAAAGGGTGCCGGCTCCGGGTCCGCTGTGGGAAGAAAACCCCAGAAGGCCTGCATACGAAAACGAGAAAGGGCATCAGCCGCCTGGTTCATTACCCCAGGGACATGTCTTGCCTTGAATAGCACATTCAATTGCATACACAGTAATACGATCTCCTTGAGCAGCCTCAAAATCCATTTGCATCGTGCTGCCTGGCTATTGATACACTCAACCACGGTCATATTGTCAGACCAGAATACCACAGAGTGATCTCTGAACCCTTCGGGCCACGTTCTCAGGGCCACCAAAATGGGGAAAAGTTCCAGGAAAGCAATGTTACTTGTCAGTCCACTATCATGCCACCATGCCGGCCACTTTTGTGCAGACCATCGAGTGCCAAAAATGGCACCAAAACCCATGCTCCCTGCCGAATCTGTCCACAGCCCCAGCTCCTCAGAGGACACGGCCGGTTTGCTCCAGACGACTCGACCATTGAAATCCGCCAGAAATGCCAACCAAATGCGCATGTCCTGGCGGACCTCTGCCGAGAGCCTTGTGCGATGATGGCCCTCCTTCAGGCCGACCATGGCTTGAGCGATCGAGCGGGAAAAGGGGCGGGCCATTGGTATAACTCTTAGGGCAAAATTCAACTGTCCCACTAACTGCTGTAATTGATGTAGCTTAACCTTAGATTCACTTATACACATTTGCAGGGATGACCTGAACCTTAACACTTTGTCACCTGGTAAACGGAAACAACCTTCTCCGGAGTCCAACTCGATCCCCAGAAACTCGAGGCAAGTCGAAGGACCAACAGTCTTACCTGGTGCCAATGGCACGCCAAACTGATTCATTAAGACACAAAATGCAGCCAAAGCCTGCCCACATTCCAGATCCCCGGCTGCCCCCAGGAACAAAAAATCATCGAGATAATGCATCACATGTTGGAAACCCGTCTTCTTTGTGAAGACCCATTGTAGGAAACTACTGAATTTCTCGAAATAGGCACAAGCTATAGAGCACCCCATCGGCATACACCTATCCATGTAATAATGACCCTGAAACATGAAACCTAGGAGACGCTGATCGTCTGGGTGTACCGGGAGCAACCGGAACGCTGACTCGATATCAGATTTTGCCATCAGCGCACCGGGCCCCAGGCGATTCAAAATGGCTACGGCCTCATCGAAGGATGCGTACCGCACCGAACACACTTCCGGGTCTATCGCTTCGTTTACGGAAGCACCACGTGGGGCTGATAAATTATGTATCAGCCGAAACTCCCCCGGGTCCTTCTTGGGGACCACCCCTAAAGGAGAACAAACAAAGTTAGCAACCGGGGGTACACAAAACGGACCGGCGACTCGACCTCGAGTAACCTCCTTCCGGATCTTTTCCTGTACCACGGCCGTATGATGCAAGACCGATAACTAATTTTTACATTTCTCTACTCCTTGAAAGTCCCCCACTGGGATGCAGAAACCATATGAAAACCCGTTCTGTAACACCCCAGCGGAAGCACGATCCGGGTATTCGCTGAGCCAGGGAATCATTGCCAAGGTATCAATCGGGGTAGGTAAAGGCGCCCCTCGGACTATGTTAGACCTGTTTGGCGCTTCCTCTACCCCCGTTATCACCCGTTTTGGCTCTGCACGTGGACTCAGGATGGGATGATTGCCCACAACCACTACATTCGTGTCTAAATTTGCACGACCCCTGGGGCCTAGTACATTTACCCCTGTTAAAGTTCCAACAAACCCCCCTTTTACCTGTATTGCCGGTAGGCCTCGAGTGACTGTCGGTACCCGTACCTGATCGAAAGGGCGTCCCCGCATATTGGCGGGAGGATTCGCCAACGCTACTCCCTACCAATGGCAATTTCAACATACCAGTATCCTCCATTTTGGACCAGGACACAGAATCATAACAATCCCAAGTTAAATTTTTATCATGTTCTTTTGCCTTTCTGAACAGATTATCATAGCAGAACCAATGATTACCCTCGTGTGATACAGAGTACCCAATGATCCGTGACTGATAAATCGGCAATTCGGGTAGCAATTCGGGCCTTCGTTCCCCCAAGATCGATGTAAAAATCCCCCACGCTTTGCCCCAATTGCCAATGTTTTCATTTACCTTAAAGGCGGCCATCTTTGCGCGCCAAACACTCGGATGCATGAGGTCTTTCTGGCCCTTAACATGCTCCATCTCATAATGATCAGTAAGCAACGAGAAGATGTTTACATACTCCCCTGCCCATATCTTTTCTTTAATGGCTACAGGGACATGCTGACCCAACTTTTCCCTTCGAGAGGGTGCTGACTCATCTCTCGCAATCGGCAATGGCCGCTTACCTGAACCGGACGCTGTCTCTGCGACTGAACCAGTCCCCTGTGACTTCTCTACTGCCGCAGCCGGCGTGGATACCTTCGCTGCTTCCCGTGTTTCACGCAGTTGCTTCATTAAGACCTGCGCGTCGACAGCCGTGGCGCCCTCGCTACCTTTACCCAACCACGCTGCTAATTGTGCTGCCAGTTCGGGCGGCATATCTTCCCCGGACACGGGAGTGACCACTACGGGAATCGGGTTCCCTTCCTCCGGCACGGGAGTGGGTGCTTCGAGCGGGGTACTGGGACCCGGGATGTCTCCCCCAGCTGCTCCCCTCCTGGGCCTCTTGCCTTTTCCTCCCGGGGCTGCTCCCGCCAAAGGACGTTTCGGCCCCCCATCCTCGTCTTTATCCATTCGCCTCTTTAGGTCGGTCACCTCTTTCATGAGAACACGTAGCATCTGGTCGGTAGTCATTCGCTTTCCCGCCTTCTTCGGCATTCTCCGACAGAGTATCTGAAAAACAAACAAGAACGATTACAACGCTCAAAATTGGCTCTTTGTTCCGTCTCGAGCTCACGTGCAGCGAGGAGGTGCAGCTTCAGAGCACAGGAACAAGAGGATGCCTTCTGGTCTTGCTTCTCCTTTTATCCGTCTTCAGGGCGGGCGTAAACCCGCCCCTGCCTGCCCAAGGGCGTGGCCAGCCGCGTCCGTGTCTAGGCCAACCCACTCTAGGGCGGGAAAAGGCGCGCCCCGGCTACGCCGCTTCGGGCATACCAGCCGAGACTCGCCTCCCGCCCAAGATGGCTTCCCGGGGGGATCGTGGTACTCTGCCATACGTTCGGGGGGACCGAATGGTCGCCCCTTTCCATTTTGTACAGTTAACAGAATGTGAGGATACAGTAGAATTGTCTCTGCCTTAAGGAGAGCAAGGCTGGATACAATGCTGTACTTAATGTAGAAGGAAAGTTGAATTCAAGATGTGAACCCAGCTGTCTGCAGTGTAAATTGAAGACCGTTGTTGAAACAAAGATCAAAGAATGCTGTTTTGTCACCGCTAACAGAATCTGAGGACACAGTACAATTGTCTGTCTTAAATAAAGCAAGGCTAAATTCAATGTTGTCCTTCGTGTAGATGGAAAGGTGAATTTAAGTTGTGAACCCTACTGTCCGCAGTGTAGATTGAAGGCTCTAGTGAGCACAGTTATAGATGAATGCTATTTGTGACATTATTTTACAAAATCGGAAGACATAAGATCCATTAGTCTCTACCTTAAATAAAGGAAGACTGAATTGAATGTTTTCTGTAGTAGTGGAGCTCCTGCTATCAAATTTTGATTTTTACTGGCTGCAGAATATATTGAAGGCAGTTGTTAGCACAGTTATTGAAGACAAATTTAGTTCCAAAGCTGAATTCAAGTTGTGAACCCAGCTGTCCGCAGTGTAGATTGAAGGCAGTTGTTGACACAAAGATTGATGAATGCTGGTTTGTCACAGTTAACAGAATCTGAGGACACAGTACAATTGTCTGTCTTAAATAAAGCAAGGCTGGATTCAATGTTGTCCTTAGTGTAGATGGAAAGGTTAATTCAAGTTGTGAAATCTGCTGTCCGCAGTGTAGATTGAAGGGTTTAGTGAGCACAGTTATAGATGAATACTATTTGTCACATTCTTTTACAAAATCGGAAGATATAGAATCTATTAGTCTCTACCTTAAATAAAGGAAGGCTGGATTACATTACATTACATTTTTTCTGTAGTACTGATGTGCTCGTGGTATGAAGAGGTGTACATTTGAAGGTAGTACTTAGCATAGACAGTGCAGAATGTTTCTTGTGCCATCCATTAATAAAATTATGTCTGACTTACATGTTAGAAGGCTAATTTGAATGCTGTGGATAGTGTAGATGGAAAGCTGAATTCAAGTTTTGAACCCTGCTGTCCGTAGTGTGGATCAAAGGCAGTAGTTGACACAGACATGGAGGAATGCTTGTTGTCACTTATTTAAACAAAATCTGAAGATATACCATGTCTAAATTAAAAAAAAAGGCTGAATTTCCTACTGATCAAAGTTTAAGAAAATCTGAGGACATTGTAAAATTGTCTCTGAAAGGCACCAAGTATGCAAATTTGTCACTGCCTATGGTCAAGGTAGTTGATAGAACAAAAAGGGCTTGATAAAGGGCCTGCACTTTGAATAGGAATATGAAATTGAACAAGAGTTCATAACCCCTGCGAAGAAATGCAGGAAGTGCGCAAATTTCTCACTGCTTTCTGCCAGTGCAGTATCTACATGAAAAAGGCTTGCTAAAGGACATGAGTTTGAATTAGAATATGAAATTGAAGAGTAATTGATAACCACAGCCAAGAAAGGCAGGTAGTGTGCAAATTTGCCATTGCCTTCGGCCGGGGTAGTAGCTAAACCAAAAAGGCTTGACAAATGGTGTTGAGTTTGAATCAGAATATGAAATAGGTGTTATACTTAGTTTAGTTTCCACTGAGCTAGTGGTATTTGAAACAACAAGGTTTGTGGAGCTTGCGAAGATGTGTGGTCCGGGTAGGATGTACTAATAGTAATTTTTATTGGTCTTGTTAATTTTGACTTAGTAAGGGCAATAGGCGATTTTGTGTAGGTTTGAGGTAGATTACTTTATTTGGTACTGTACTTTATATGTAATGAATGAAGAATCAGTTAAATTCTGACTGAATACGGACTTGTGGTGTTGGTAGGAGGTAGGGGTTACCAAGACTACAAGACAAAGAGGCTCATTAGGATTGCGGACGGAAATGTGTCCCGTCCGCCATGGTCGCGGCAAAAATACTCCCGACCACACCGCGGATAATGATTTCAAGAAACTCCGACCGCGGCGGACGGATAACATGAAACACCGTCCGCGGCGGACGGAGCACACCAAAGACCGCCGCAAGCGGACGGTACCATAGAAACACCCTCCACCACGGACGAACATGACCGCGGGAACAGGCACAACCGCCGCCATACCTGTGGAGGCTCCGGTCACGTGATTAGGATAACGCCGCCATTCCAATGGAACTCACCACCTTCCTCTACCGCTGCGGAAATAATGCATCGAGAAACGGAGCATGACTGCCGAAGGACCACACGAACACTATCGCTGCCGTCAAACCGATTACAAAATGGCAGACGTAAGTAAATTGAAAACACACCTAACAGGACACCCACCCACCTGAAACACCCCCCCCCAGCATCTACACACCCGAATGACACCCCCCAGCATCGAAAAATTCACCAAAATCACCACACCCACAGAACACCTGACTGCCAACAACCATTGGGACACAACGACCACACAGATTATAAAATGGATCCCTCCCACAATCACAATCCTTTGCATCACAGCATAGCTGCAAGCCAGAGGCATAATACCACTAACAGCAGAAACACAAAAAAACACATACAACCTGCACACAAACACACCCACCACACAAACACCCACAACACCATCCCTACACACCACACACCTGCACATCCCACCCCACCAACACCTTGCACATCACACACCATGGCACCAAAGAAAAATCCCAAATTCACAGAGTGTGAGTTGAAGGTCATGGTGGATGAAATCATCCGTGTCGAACCACATATCTTTGGTACCCTAGTCCAGCAGACCACCTTGGCAACCAAAAACAACATGTGGGATAGGATAGTGACCAGAGTCAATGCGTCAGGGACCGTGCCACGCACCAAACACGATATCCAGAGGCGGTGGCACGACCTCAAGACAAGGGTTAAAGGCATCAGGGCAAAGAACAACCTGCGGGCACACCACACTGGCGGCGGCACTCCCCCGGAGCCCTTACCATATGCAGAATGGGAGGAGAAGGTGCTGGGCATACTGCACCCTGAGAGCCTTGAAGGAATCAAAGAGGGACTAGAGGCTGATAAGTACAAACCAATGACCACCATCACACTGCCATGGTCTGCCTTGCACAACTGCCAAGACAATCTCCCAGGCTCCAATCCATGCATGTGGGCCACATAGTCACCCAAATGTGAAGTCCTGGGCTCAAATGCACCCACCTTGACCAAACACAAATGTTGGCTCCTACGTTCCCAGCCTTGCATGTTGTCAAAGCAGCCAGCACCACAACTCCCCATAGGCCCCAATGTCCACGGGGAGGTTGGGGTGAGAGACCAGCACTACAACTCCACAGAGGCCCACATGTCCACAGGGAGGGTCGTGGGGGTAGGGGGGCGGTGAGAGACCAGCACTACAACTCCCCATAGGCCCCCATGTCCACAGGGAGGGTGGTGGGGGCTGGGGGGGTGAGAGACCAGCACTAAAACTCCCCATAGGCCCCCATGTCCACAGGGAGGGTGGTGGGGGTTGGGGGGGGTGAGAGACCAGCACTACAACTCCCCATAGGCCCCCATGTCCACGGGGAGGGTGGTAGGGGTTGGGGGGGTGAGAGACCATCACTACAACTCCACAAAGGCCCACATGTCCACAGGGAGGGTGGTAGATTTGGGGGGGCGGGGTGAGAGACCAGCACTACAACTCCACAGAGGCCCTCATGTCCACAGGGAGGGTGGTGTGGGTTGGGGGGGTGAGAGACCAGCACTTAAACTCCCCTTAGGCCCCCATGTCCACAGGGAGGGTGGTGAGGGTTGGGGGGGTGAGAGACCAGCACTAAAACTCCCCATAGGCCCTCATGTCAACAGGGAGGGTGGTGGGGGTTGGGGTGTGTGAGCGACCAGCACTACAACTCCACAGAGGCCCACATGTCCACAGGGAGGGTGGTGGGGGTTGGGGGGGTGAGAGACCAGCACTACAACTCCACAGAGGCCCCCATGTCCACAGGGTGGGTTGTGGGGCATGTGTGAGGTGGGTGGGGTTGAGAGACCAGCACTACAACTCCACAGAGGCCCCCATGTGTCATCCCGGAGCAAGATTGAGTCATCACACCATTTGCTGACCACTGCATCTCCTCCTGCAAACTGTCATGTACATAGACATCTTCACAGGGGGAACATCCAATAGCAGGACAGGACCACACATATCCAAGTATTGCCTCCACGGCACCATATTGGCCTGTACTGTCAACCACAACAACATGATGACAACAACAACCATGTCCTGATTACATAGTGATTTGTAAAGTTGCTACCAAAAACATGTCATGTCCACAACATTGATTCTGAAAATCTTGTCCCTCCGGTGATCGCAACTTGACCGGCGAAAGCAGCAACCGCCAGTAACAGTCGCCTCCCTCATAGCACGGACTCTCTGGGGACGATCCTATTGACAGCTCGGGGCAGAGGACGATGCGGGCCCAAGCAAACTCCCAGGGCCATCAGGCTCCCAGGACCTTGGCCTGTGTCACTACACCAACACCTGCCATTGTGAGCTGTGCAGCCACCACCACCACCACCACCACACCCACCACCACTCCTGCCTGTGCCACCCTGCCTGACCCATTGCCCGATGATGGCCGATCGACATCCCAGGCAAGCAGGAAGAGTGGACGGAAGAGGACACAGGTGAGGCCACAGCTCAGAACCAGGAGTGCAGTTGTTCAGCGAGGTGGTGAAGGACACCCACCCCAACCTGGCACTGAAACCCTGGAAGCCATCGCCAGAGTCCATGCCTCCTATGAGCGGTCGCAGGCAGTCTGATCGGGCCCACCAAGACTAGCAAGAGAGCAGCCAGCTGCTGCGGTCCATTGACACTCGCATTAGCCAAATTGTGGACCTCATGGGCCAGCAAACTGCTCTGTGGAGGGATTGGTTATCCCGCGCCACACCACCTCACCCTCACCCAAGAGCCCAGCAGGACAGGTCACCAACACCACCGAAACCCACACCAGAGCCCACGGACAGGGAGGTGGCCCCTGACCAACCTGCCCCCACAGCTGTCTCTGCTCCGGCTCCAAGACGGAGGGGCCGTCCGAGACTGGATCCGGCTGAGAGCAGTGGAAATGCCTCATCTACCCGCTCTAAGAGGGGCTGCAAATGACTTCACCCATCCTTGAGCCTGCCATTCTCCCTGCCAACTATCCTGTCCCACAATGCCAAGCATTGGCACACGTCTGTTGGACTAGGTGGACATCCCACAATGTGGTGTCCACACAGTGTTTTCATCTGCCATGACCTTGAACTCTCACTTCCCCCACAAAACCTAATTGTAAATATGCACCAACATCAATTCACAACCTGTTAATAAACACGACGTAAACATGCTGTGTGACCTCCATGGTTTAATCACATGATTGTCTTAGGAATTCTCATTACCAGGTGCAGGTATCAATGTTCTGGAGAATCATGCCTCTGTGGGAGTGACCTAGAGATAATGAGAGAACAACAAACACAGGTTAGGAAAGTGATTCACACCCATCACAACACACTGTACTGCCACATCCCACAAACCACACTCATCACCAATGAAGTGGATGACATGACACACATCAGAGAGCTTTGCATATACACCATCTACCACACACATTTGTAAACAGCACATACCAGAACAGGCAGCATAGACACACCACATCCACACTCCACCAGCGAACATACATCACGCATTGTCTAGCTGCACAAGAGGTAGTTACTCACATTTAAGGAAAATAGCAATCAATGAGCTGACGGCTCCAGTTCACACCTTCTTCCTCACCACTATCCTCATCAGTGGACATGGGTGGGATGGAAGGCGGAGCAACCTGTTGGTCTTCAGGCTCCATGATCAGTTCAATGTTATTGCGCAATGCCAGGTTGTGGAGAATGCAGCATGCAATCACGATCTTGTAAACTTTTTTTGGGTGAGTATGGCAGGGCTCCTTGGTTTTATCCAGGCAGCAAAACCTAGACTTTAGCAGTCCAAAAGTATGTTCCACCATTTGACGTGTCCTCCCATGGGCATCATTGTAACGCATTTCACCAGGGGTAGTAGGAATCCGTATGGGGCTCAGCAGTCACGGCCGGTTTGGGTATGCAGAGTCGCCCAGGTGGGGGGATGACAGACACAAATATCATTACCAGGATTGGTGGCAATAGCATGCCACACATACAACACAATTGTCCTCACAGCATGCTCACCTACAAGCCAAGCACGTTCTGGACTCAGATTAGCCATCAGTTGGGGAACAATGCTGCTTCGCAGGATGTGGGAGTCATGTGCGGAACCTGGAAATCTGGCACACACAAGGGAGATGATGTTGTCAGCCAGGCACACCACTTGCACGTTGATCGAATGGTAGTGCTTTCGATTGCGATATTCAGGTTCACGGGCCTGGGGTGGAATGAGACCAATATGTGTGCCATCAATGGAACCCACTACTTGTGGTATCTGGGCAAGGGCATAAAAGTAATCTTTGACTGCTGACAACTCTGCTGGGCGTGGAAAATGGATGTAATCATC
Source organism: Lissotriton vulgaris (assembly GCF_964263255.1). Taxonomy (NCBI): domain Eukaryota; kingdom Metazoa; phylum Chordata; class Amphibia; order Caudata; family Salamandridae; genus Lissotriton; species Lissotriton vulgaris. The sequence goes on along the minus strand of NC_141699.1, from coordinate 319,866,055 downwards.
CTTGTAAAGCATCATGGCATTCAGAACATCCCGCAGTACCATGCTGAACACGGATTGTGACATACCCCCGGCATGTCGAACTGTGTACTGGAAAATGCCGGTTGCAAAGAAGTGAAGTGCCGTCATCACCTTTGCTGTGGGTGTAATAGCTACTGGATAAGTTCTGCGTGGCTGAAGATGAGGTGACAATTGGGCTACAAGCTCAAGCAATATACATCGATCAAGCCGGAATTTGCGGATCATCTCCTCGTCAACAAAAACCTCCAGCACAGTGTATGGTCGATGCACATTTGGAGCCCTCCTGTGTGGGAGTAGATGGAAGCAGATGTCAATTGACCAACAACGCATAGCTGTGCCACACTATCACATGTTGACCAACAGAATGCAAATAAGACATGTTGCAGACAATGATTATATGTGACGTGAGCAATTTTCAATGCAATACTGACAACTACACACACAATGTTCACGCACAAACAACATGTGTGCAAACATGTACAATGTAACGTGCACGCATGTAGAAATAACTGCAAACAACACATGACTGAGGGCCCAAATGTGGACAAGCGTCACCACAGACACACATGCACGTGCACACATAACATGAACATGGAACACACCCTCCTTGTCTTAATGCACCCATGACCCCACCTACAATGCTGGGCATCCTCCATTACATGCATGGGCACACACATACGCATATACAGAATGCATGTATACCCCCATCATTGTTACTTGCACACACAAACCACACACTCACAACAGCTTCTGAATGTGGTCAGAGACCCTTGATGTACTGTGTAGATGTGTACAAATGGAAACGTGAGTCTGCAAAACCAAGACATCAACACGTCGCCATGCACATCTGACCCAACTTGGGTGCACATGTTATGTTATGTTATGTTATTATAAGCTTGTAGAGCGCTATATCATCCAGGGGTATCTAAGCGCTATCAAGTCAAGTCAAGTCAAAAACCACTTTATTCGATTTTGTTAAAAATCATAAAAGCATACTACAAACAATTTAAAAGGCATTTCAATTTCATAGTAATTATGTATACATCAATTAATATCAAATTACATATCTATTTTAAAAACAGGTTAAAAAAGTACTGTACAGCTAAAAATTTTACAGATAAAAAGAACACATTTCAACCTCCAGCACAGACCCCCAATTAAGTTTGCAATCGCCTTCTAATTCTAACTGCGGCAACTAAGTGGTTAGCCATGCTAAACATAACCAATGGTGAGTCTAACATTTACAAATACAGGAGAGCTGGTTTTGCCTGGAGGAAGGCTCTGTCCTTCAGTAAAGGCACCAAGTATTTTTGTCTGGGCATATTAAAGAAGTGGCAGAACAGCATTAGGTGCATATTGTCTTGCAGTGAGAAATTGTCACAATTGCACACAGGAGCATCCTCCTGCTTAAACCAAACATGACTGTCACAGAGAACCGTATAAATCTGGTTAAACCGAAATTTAACCAGAAGCCACCTGTGAAACGGGATGTTAACTGTAGCAAGATACGGTTGAATGGTTAAGCAAGTAATAGTCAAAAAATGGGCTCTAACTGTGGGCTTTGTAAGTTGCTGTTCCTCTTTCTCAATGAACTTCATTATACAGATATGGAGCTTAACCCAATCTAAATCAGATTTTTTCAAACCCATCGGGGCAGAAAATATCTCGGGGCGACCAAGTTCCAAAGAGCATTTATAAATGTATGACAACCAAGCAATGTCCTTAAATGTTTCCAATTTTAGACAGTCCAACAGTATTTTGTGGTTCAGACCTAAGTTGTTATTGGTCCAAGTCCTGATCCAAAGAAGAATGGGTGCCATTGAGAGCATATCCGCAATGTACCCCATTCCAAGCTCCTGATGGGCTGAGAATGTGGCTGTCGATTGAGGGAGGCCTAATATAGACCGCAGGAACTTATTTTCCTCCCTTTGGATGGTCTCTTTGTTCGTATAGCCCCATAAGCCTGCACCGTACCTGGCTATTGACAATGTTTTAGCCTTATACAAACTTAAAAGTTCACCACTTGGTTTCCCTCCAAGTCTCCTTGAGAAACTCAGAATTGCGTTTGCCGAGCTCCTCACTGCTTTGGTTTTTGCTATAATTTGAGGGCTCCAGCTACCCTTGGTATCAAAAATGACACCAAGGTATGTAAAGATCTTGACATTAGTGATCACCTCATTGTTACAAAAGAAAGGTTTAGTGTTATTTTTAGCAGCCCCAAACACCATGACATGGGATTTAGAGTTGTTTACCACTAAGTCAAGAGATGACATGAATTCGCTAAATGCATTTAAAAGTCTCTGCAGGCCTAAATGTGTCCGCGCTATCAAAGCGGCATCGTCCGCGTACAGGAGAACGGGGATACGGGTGTCCCCTGCACGCGGTGTATCCAGAGTAGCAGTTAAAAGGCTTCCCTCTAATGCATTTATATACAAAGTGAACAACATAGGGGCAAGGATACAGCCTTGCCGTACACCTCTGCTAGATTTAAACCAGTCTGTGCGGTTACCGTTTTGGTCCATTCTGATTGATGCTTTAAGGTCTTTATGGAGTTCAGCCAGGAAATATACAAGAGGAGGGTCAAGACCCAGTTTTAATAGCATGGTCCACAGCCGAGCACGATTAACTAAATCAAAAGCTGTGGACAGGTCCATAAATGCAACATAAATTGACCCCTTTGCTGCTGTTGTATATTTTGATATTAGCATGTGGAGATTTAAACACTGATCCTCTGTACCTCTTCCTGTACGGAACACATACTGGACATCTGTTAAAATGTCATTCTCCAGAGATCACTTATTAATTTTTGCCAATAACACTTTACCAAGTACCTTCATCGAAGAATCCAGCAAGGATATAGGGCGGTATCATTTAGGGTCACTTCTTTGGCCCTTTTTAAAAATAAGGACTATAATTGAACAGGCCCAGGTTTTAGGAAAACCCCCCTGGAGTACGCAATTAAAAACATTTGCTAGTATTTCAGCCCACATCTCAGGGTTTGATTTATAAAGATCCAGAGGAACCCCATCTGGACCGGGGGCTTTATTAGCAGCTGAACCTTTTAATGCTACCTCTACTTCACCTCTGCTGAAATTTAATTTAGGAGATGAAGTTGACAAAGGTGGTACGAGGAATGTCTCAACAGTTTCGTAACTCCCGTATATATTAGAAAAGTGTTTTAGCCACTCTACTTCAGGAATGTTAACCTCTAGATCTGAGTTCATTGATTGGGCAAATAGAGGATTATTGATTATGGACCAGAATTTGGAATTTTGTTTAAGGGTAGTGGAATCCATTAAAGAATCCCAGGCTTCTTCTTTAATGACCTTTTTTCGAGACTTTACCGCCAAGGTATATTTCTTCCTTAATAGAGCTACCAGTGGTTTATCTCTGGGAGAACATTTAAGGGCTTTCATCAGAGCGGAATGTGCCTTAGAGCATGTATGATCAAACCAGCCAAATGCTGGGGGAGGACCCCTCCTAGGTTTAGCTGTAAGCTCTGATTCCACTCTAGCACAGATATCCTCAAAAGCAGTGACTACCTCTTTCCTCCCCTTGCCCAAATCCCTGCATATATCAAGTTCCACGTGCATTTTTTGCTCAATCTGACCTAGGAAGTCCTCGGGACAGACATTACACCATTTAAGACGTCTACCCTGGTCTTTACTCTTTACATCCTTTATGGCAGTGGCCCTCTTGGCCCCTTTGGTTAAACCAGTGGAGGCGTCCAATACTAACAATACCGGGTTATGATCACTGAATCCACTTACAATGGCATTATAAAACAATACAAAATGGAGAAGACCAGGGGACATAAAAAAGTAATCAATGATAGATTCACTTCCCCTTGCATTATATGTGACCACACGATCGTTTAAGTCAACAAACCCTGGTTCGAATAGATCATTAGATGATAGCAGGTCTTCCATTGCTACTCCCTTTGGGCTATGCTCAAAATGAGGTAGAGTCGTATATTCTGGACCAGTATCATCCACGATCTGGCAATGTAGCCCACACAAATGAACATTAAAATCACCCATCAATATGAGTTGCACAAAAGTGGTTTGTTTTGACATGTAATTGCTTAAAAAAGAAGATAAACCTTCTAAAACTAAATTCGGGGGACCCCCTTGCATGGAATTATAACAATTAACAAGGACTATCTTGTTCTTATCCGCTAAATGGATTTCCAGCAACTGAAAATGATGTGAGAGGCAGGGGATTTCCTTAACGCTACCATCCAAATTAACTGAAACCAGAAGCAACAAGCCCCCTTTATCCCTTCCCGCCAAGGAACTCTGTGCTTTTACAAAAAAGGATATATAACCATCCAGCCAGAAAGCATTGTCCCTAGCCCAAGTTTCCTGTAAGGCTATAATATCGTGTTCTTTTAACTTTTGTAACCACACTGGGTCATCCTGCTTAGCGCGAAGACCTGCAATGTTCCAGGAAAGTAACCTGACATTTCCCCGTCCTGGAACTATTGGGTCATTCGCAGCTCCAGGTGGCGGGCTACATGATGAATCAATGAGTGGATGTATGTTCATGCTATTGTGTTCGTGCTCTAGTCAGTCAATATCTATCTGCTCAGCTAGAGCCGAGAATCTATTCGAAAGAATTAAGTCATTAGTAGGCATGTACCTTGCAGTATTAACTGAGCTACCCGCCCTGGGTTGCTTTGTCACCCATTGGTTTACTTGTGAAGGCGTTTGTCGGTCTTCAACCCTTGCATTAATAACATGTTGTGGCCTAATGTTCACACCTCTGCCTATCCTATGAACTGGGGGATAGAAGAAGCCCAAGGGCATCGCACGGACCCCCTTACCTACTGGGTCCAATGGGGAATCATCCCAAAAGAGACGGTTGGAGACATTTCTAGATTTAAAATTAACAATTACACAGTCTCCTGCAGCACACTTCTTAGTGTTGCCCACCCAATTGACCCTTCTTCTTGTCAGGATGTTGTCTGCGATGTTACCTTCACCCGTACAATTAGCATTGCACCAATTCTTGACATTCTTAAGTAGGGTTTCATGATGTTCTACTTCCCCATCAGCAAGTTTAGGTACGTTAACCAATATAGCGACAAATGGAGTTGCATCAGGGGGTAGATTAACTGGCGGTACCAGTCCCATCCGTCCCCCCTGTGGACCTCTTGGCCTTACTGGTGGAGTTAAAGTAGGTATAACATCCAGCAAAGGCGTGACGATTCCCTTATCAACTTGTCCATTATTTAGCACGGGATTATCATTAACTTTCTTAGAAGCCGTGATGGCTATATTAACTGGTGGCCCACCAACGTTTGGAGCAGAAACCTGTGCACCTATTGGACACAATGATTTTTGTACAGATGAAGAGGGAACCTGAATGTTTACAAAATCATTAATTCGCTCACATTTCGCCAAAAAGTCCTTTAGACAATCCTTTAAGGTTTCAGTGATGTCTGTTGCAATCTGGATTAGGATAGATTCAAGTCTGTCCGTGAAAAGTTTTTCAAGTAAGGCCGAAATGCCCTCTTCAGTAATATACATAGCACGTTGAGCCCCAGGCTGAGTGCATGAAGTGATTCCTGAACCCTCCGGACCCAACATTGGAGGTAGTGTTATTGTTTCTGATAATACCGGGGTCGGTAGCACAGTGGAGGATTGGGGCGTAATGGGTCTGCATGACTCAATAATGACCCTGGGTTCCAGCGGGATACAGTTAATAGTGGTGGAATTTGAAGTATTTGCGCTAGCTGGGGCAGTTTCAAGACCCAGCTCGCGCTCCGACTCAGCAATCTGCGTAGATAATTCATCCACTTTTGTGGTCAGGTACGTAATAATGCTGGTAGTGTATTTAGGAACCTTAGCTTTAACTTCGCCTACCACCGATGTCACGAGTTTGCGCTTACCCATGGTGTGATGTTAGGAATGTGGCCCGTCCCGTCCCTGTTCGTCCTTGGACGGCCTTAGACGGCCCGCCCTCTGCCCGGGCTCCGCCCGGCGCCGCCCGCGCGCGTCCGCGATGCGGAGGGAGCTGTCTTCATTTCTGCACCTCCTGGCGCTGTCTGCAGGAAGTGGGCGGAGTTGTGTCCAGGCAGGCTGGGAGTTGTGGTCCGCCCCGCTCTGCGGCCGTGTGGTGGTGCTGCACGGCGGCGGGGGCAACCACAACGTCAGGAGCCCAGCGGCGCTGTTCAGGTGAGTGCTGGTCCAAGCGGCGTGCTGTTAGCCGTTGCGTCCCCTCCTGGGACCGATGACCGATTTTCAATGCCCCCTGCTCCGCAGTGGGAGCTGTCTCCTTTTCTGCGCCTCCTGGCGCTGTCTGCAGGAAGTGGGCGGAGTTGTATCCAGGCAGGCTGGGAGTTGTGGTCCGCCCCGCTCTGTGGCCGTGTGGTGATGCTGCACGGCGGCGGGGGCGACCACAACGTCAGGAGCCCAGCGGCGCTGTTCAGGTGAGTGCTGGTCCAAGCGGCGTGCTGTTAGCCGTTGCGTCCCCTCCTGGGACCGATGACCGATTTTCAATGCCCCCCGCTCCGCAGTGGGAGCTGTCTCCTTTTCTGCGCCTCCTGGCGCTGTCTGCAGGAAGTGGGCGGAGTTGTGTCCAGGCAGTCTGGGAGTTGTGGTCCGCCCCGCTCTGCGGCCGTGTGGTGGTGCTGCACGGCGGCGGGGGCGACCACAACGTCAGGAGCCCAGCGGCGCTGTTCAGGTGAGTGCTGGTCCAAGCGGCGTGCTGTTAGCCGTTGCGTCCCCTCCTGGGACCGATGACCGATTTTCAATGCGCTATCAGCAGACACACAACATCAGTGGGTACAGGTGCCAAATCACAGAGGCCCCCACGCCTCCCCAAAAAGCATAGTCTTCAGCTTTTGATGACCACTGGCAAGGTCAATAGTATGAACACACATGCCAAAAATGGACATGAAAGACACACGTGGCCACGGGCCATTGACTTGACATCATAATTCTTGCAGCATTCTGGACATGTCCTAACACACATGTACGACTATCAACATTACATGTGTGCAGAAACATGCAGTGTGTGTACTTACGCCATGTGTGGACGCCTTCCAACTACACAGAAGTTGCTCGTTCATACTGCTATTGTGCATGACATACGCTGTATGGTCAAGGACCATCACGGTCACACCCCGCAAAACGCATGTGCGTACTACCGCGACGGTGCATCATTTGAAAATGATCACTCAGTTGCGTCGCTATGGCGGTGCACGCTTTCCGCGGGGGCGGTGCAGGCTAACACATACTTTTGAATATGAAATTCGAAATGGCAGTTGATATCCCCCCTTACAGTCACATTGCAGCACCCACCGCAGACCGCCGGTCTTGGCGGGTCACACACCGCCGGTCTTGGCGGGTCACACACCGCCGGTCCTTGCGGGTCACACACCGCCGGTCTTGGTGGGTCACACACCGCCGGTCACACACCGCCGGTCTTGGCAGGTCACCCACCAGCGGGTGCTGGCCATGGGTGAGCGGCCTGTGCATTGCGGACACCATGGCATGGATGGGCCTGGCCGGTCACCCACTGGCCGGTGCTGGCCGTGGGTGAGCGGCCTGTGCATTGAGGACACCATGGCATGGATGGGCCTGGACGGTCACCCACCGCCGGGTGCTGGCCGTGGGTGAGCGGCCTGTGCATTGAGGACACAATGGCATGGATGGGCCTGGCCAGCACCCAGCGGTGGGTGACCACCCAGGACCAGCCCACCCGCCGGTGGGTGACCAGCCAAGACCAGCGGTGTGTGACCGGCCAAGACCGGCGCTCTGCGGTGGGTGCTTCAATGTGACTGTAAGGGGGGGTATAAACTGCCATTTCGAATTTCATATTCAAAAGTATGTGTTAGCCTGCACCGCCCCCGCGGAATGCGTGCACCGCCATAGCGATGCCAGTGATTGTATTTTTTTTCAAATGATGCACTGTCGCAGAAGCGTGCACATGCAGTTGCCGATGTGTGACCGTGACGGTCCGTGCCTCATGTAGCCAATGGAAACAGGTACAGCGGGGCGCGTATGCGCATTCAAAAATAGCGGAAGCCGTGCACCGCCACACCAGGGCCAGTCATTGGCTCTTTTTGAATGAGGCATCCAGGGAAAACCAATTGCTGCAGACGTGTGCCACTGATATGAGCTTAGGGCCCTATATATGTGTGAATTTCTGAAACACACATTCACTGCTTTCCTCCACTGCTGCCTGCGACCATCACCTCGACCTGCTGCTGCTGAGCTATCCAACAACTGCTGCCTGCGACCATCACCTTGACCTGCTGCTGCTGAGCTATCCAACAACTGCTGCCTGCGACTATCACCTCGACCTGCTGCTGCTGAGCTGACCAACAACTGCTGCCTGCAACCATCACCTCGACCTGCTGCTGCTGAGCTGACCAACAACTGCTGCTGTAGTGCCACAGTCCTGGACCTTGCCATGCAGAGAGTACGAGAGATTCGGTCTCGTCCCTTCACCGCAGCGGAGCTGGATGTTCTTGTGGACGGTGTGCTCAGCCACTATGAACGGCTCTACGGTGCCCCCGGACAGTGCAGTGGGGAACATGTTGGTGGGCATGAGGTGGTCACTGACTCCTGGCTTCTGCAAGCTTGGCGGTGTGCTGTGGGACCTTCACATGTGTTGTACTGAGCATGGCTGCATGTAGATATGTGTTTCTACGATGTTTGTGAATGTCAAACTGTCCACTATTGTTCCCCTCTTGTCTCCCATCATGGTAGGTCAAGCTGCACCTTCGCAAGGCCGTGTGGAGGACCATAGCACGTGATGTACGGGCAGTGGGGGTGTGCAATAGATGACACACACACTGCCACAAGCGCTGGGACGACATATCCAGGCTAAGCAAGAATGTTGCGGAGATGACACTGGGGATGAATCCAAGATCAACCCGTCTGGCCGGACGCACCATGACCCCTCTAATGCACCGTATCATTGCAGTGACGCATCCTGACCTGTCCGCCCGGCTGAGAGGGGATCAACAGCAAACTAGCGGTAAGCAGACTGTATGTGTCTGTGACTTGTGAGTGCATGCATGTATTGGTGCTCAGACACAGTAGTGACATCCGTGGTGCGTTTGTTTTGCTGCAATTGCATGTTGGTGCCATTAGCGGAGTGAGCGGTAGCATCCATGTCCGCCAGGTGGACAGGCCACTTGCTTTGTAGTTGAGGGTTCCAAGACATGCTGTTGAGGTCTGTGGTCCCATGGCATGACATGTGTGGTGGTCTACAAGCACTTGCCCTGTTTGTATGATGTACATGTTTCACAGCTACCACCGGTTCTTTGATATGAGGATGTCTGGTATGGGTAGGTCATGTGCAGGATGGGTGCTACATGTTATTAGTCTGTAAGGAAAGTTGTGATTTTGTAACCTTCCGTACGTGAGTGTGGCACTTAGTTAAACCTCTTTCCTCTCCGTTTCAGCTTTGACAGAGGGCACTGACCCACAGACGACGGAGATGAGTGGTGGTAATGCATCCGGATCCGAGATCACACACACGCAGACTGACACTGAAGAGGGCAGCCCCGGGGAGGGCGACAGAACCGTCCCTGAGGACTCACATGTGGAAACACCATCGTCCTCATCTTAAGACAGTGTTGGTGAGTCAGCACTGGTGTTACAGACAGGGAGTGGGCAATCAACACCTTCAGTCGGGACACAGCACACAGGGCCCACACTGCCACCAACTGCAACAAGTACTGCTCGTGCTTGCCAGAGTAGGGGGAGCAGAGTTGCCTTCGGTGCAGGCACCGCAGACCCTGCCCCTGTGACACAAAGTGCACTTTGTGCTGAGGCTGTTGATCTGCTGCGACAGCTGTGTGTAGGGCAGACCAACATGATCAATACATTCCAAGACCACGATAGGAAGTTGGGGCAGGTGGTGGCATTCATGGAGGGGATGCATGGCGATGTTGCTGGTCTCCACAGAACAGTTCAGTCATTGGCAAACACTGTGTCTTCAGCCATTGTACAGTCGCATAGACAGGGAGCAAACTTCTGTTCCCCATCTACACCACTTGATGTCTCAGGGTGGAGTGAATTTTCCGACCAGGCCTCATTTACAGGTTATTGCACTAGAAGCAGCCACAGGCAGCAAGGCAGGGCACGGAGGGCACTGACACCATCCCCTAGGACTGCGAAATCTTTCACCGAAGACGACACGAGCTACACTAGAGTTGGCACATAGGATCCTCAAGGGGTGTTGGGGGAAATGGCTTCACATGCTACACAGGCATCCCCCACAAAAGGTACTCCCAAGGCAAGGGCACCTCCCAAGTCCAGGGACACTCCCAAGGACAAGGACGCTTCAAAGGAAAGGGCATCTTCCAAGAGCAGGGACACTCCCAAGGACAAGGACACTACAAAGGAAGGGGCAACTCCAAAGAGCAGGGACACTCCCAGGGACAAGGACGCTTCAAAGGCATGGCCACCTCCAAAGAGCAGGGACACTCCCAGGGACAAGGACGCTTCAAAGGAAAGGCCACCTTCAAAGAGCAGGGACACTCCCAGTTACAAGGATACTACAAAGGCAAGGACACCTCCAAAGAGCAGGGACACTCCCAGGGACAAGGTCGCTTCAAAGGACAGGTACACTACAATGGACAAGTCTGCACCCAGGGACAGGGCACCGCCCAGGGATCAGGGAAATTCCAGAGACAGGACACCTCCTACGGCCAAGGCACATCCCAGGGACAAGGGTTCTCCCATAGACACTAGCTCCATCAAGGACAGGCATACGTGATGTACTGGCTGCACTGAGGCTGATGTTGTTGAAGGAACGTAAAACAGATGTGTCAGCGGTGGAGTCCCCCCCATACCTCTACTCCCATCCATGCCCGGCAGAAGCAGAGGAAGGAGTACACTGTTGTTGCATCCCCCATTACACATGATGCACAGGGCAGAAGGCAGGCCCACAGCAAACGACAAGCAGGGACCAGCACGTCCCCAGAGAGCAGACCCCCACCAGCACATGATTCACCTTTGATGGGTGGTATTTCAGGTGAGGCCGCACACATTACCAGTCCAGTCAGGTCCAGGGTGCCCTCACATATCCCACAGAAACGTAGACACACACCATTCACACCTGACCACCCTGATGTTGTGCCAGTACAGCTATCCCCAGCTCCCAGAGCCACCCTGCCTCCTGGCCCATACAGCCCTGTGGCTCATCATTTCAGTGGTAGTAGTGGCGCAGCTGCAGTTCACTCTCATGTGTCAGATAGTGGCAATGTGTCTGTTGTTTGCTGTCATGCATCATGTAGTAGCACTGTGTCAGTTGTGCCCTCTCCTGTTTGAAGTACTGGCACTGTGTGTCCGCAACTCTCATGTGTCAGATGCTGGCATGGTATTTGTTGGTCACTGTACAGGGACATGTCCTGGCAGTGTGTCAGGGTCTATGGCTCATGTGTCAGTCAGTCGATGTGTGGCTGTGTCTCACACCCCTGTTTCTGGTGCTGGCAGTGTGTCTGAGGCAAGTAGTTCAAGCAGTCCACCAGATTCTGTGATGTGAGGTATCGGTTCCCATCACTCACATGTCATTTGATTTGGTGTGTAGATTGTCCATTGTATCCACCCTTTCATTATTGATGTCCTTGGGACGGGTCGCTTGACCCACGTACTTGTTTTGCCATTGATGTACCTGTTCTGTGCTATGGACTGTTGATGCACATAGCCCCTCTCATGTGCTGCCTCAGATGGACCTGCTCTGTTACAACCACTGCCCTGTTGCTGTTCTGATACTGCATTGTGCCCTCTCATGTGCTGCCTCTGATATACCTGCTCTGTGCCATGAACTGTTGATGCACTTAGCCCCACTCATGTGCAGCCTCAGATGTACCTGCTCTCTGCCATGGACTGTTGATGCACTTAGCCCCTCGCATGTGCTGCCTCAGATGTACCTGCTCTTTGCCATGGACTGTTGATGCTCTCTGCCCCTCTCATGTGCTGCCTCAGTTGTACCTGCTCTTTGTCATGGACTCTTGATGCTCTGTTCCCCTCTCATGTGCAGCCTCTGATGTACCTGCTCTGTGCCATGGACTGTTGATGCTCTGTGCCCCTCTCATGTGCTGCCTTAGATGTACCTGCTCTGTTACGACCACTGCCCTATTGCTGTTCTGATACTGCATTGTGCCCTCTCATGTGCTGCCTCAGATGTACCTGCTCTGTTACGGCCACTGCCCTGTTGCTGTTCCGATATTGCATTGTGCCCTCTCATGTACCTGCTCTGTGCCATGGACTGTTGATGCACTTAGCCCCTCTCATGTGCAGCCTCAGATGTACCTGCTCTTTGCCATGGACTGTTGATGCTCTGTGCCCCTCTCATGTGCTGCCTCAGATGAACCTGCTCTTTGCCATGGACTCTTCATGCTCTCTGCCCCTCTCATGTGCAGCCTCTGATGTACCTGCTCTGTGCCATGGACTGATGATGCATTTAGCCCCTCTCATGTGCAGCCTCTGATGTACCTGCTCTGTGCCATGGAATGTTGATGCACTTAGCCCCTCTCATGTGCTGCCTCAGATGTACCTGCTCTGTTACGACCACTGCCCTCTTGCTGTTCTGATACTGCATTGTGCCCTCTCATGTGTTGCCTCAGATGTACCTGCTCTTTGCCATGGACTGTTGATGCTCTGTGCCCCTCTCATGTGCTGCCTCAGATGTACCTGCTCTGTTACGACCACTGCCCTGTTGCTGTTCTGATACTGCATTGTGCCCTCTCATGTGCTGCCGCAGATGTACCTGCTATGTTACGACCACTGCCCTGTTGCTGTTCCGATACTGCATTGTGCCCTCTCATGTGCTGCCTCTGATGTACCTGTTCTGTGCCATGGACTGTTGATGCACTTAGCTCTCTCATGAGCTGCCTCAGATGTACCTGTTCTTTGCCATGGACTGTTGATGCTCTGTGCCCCTCTCAAGTGCTGCTTCAGATGTACCTGCTCTTTGCCATGGACTCTTGATGCTCTGTGCCCCTCTCATGTGCAGCCTCTGATGCACCTGCTCTGTGCCATGGACTGTTGATGCACTTAGCCTCTCTCATGTGCTGCCTCAGATGTACCTGCTCTTTGCCATGGACTGTTGATGCTCTGTGCCCCTCTCATGTGCTGCCTCAGATGTACTTGCTGTTTGCCATGGACTCTTGATGCTCTATGCCCCTCTCATGTGCAGCCTCTGATGTACCTGCTCTGTGCCATGGACTGTTGATGCTCTGTGCCCCTCTCATGTGCTGCCTCAGATGTACCTGCTCTGTTACGACCACTGCCCTGTTGCTGTTCTGATACTGCATTGTGCCCTCTCATGTGCTGCCTCAGATGTACCTGCTCTGTTACGACCACTGCCCTGTTGCTGTTCTGATACTGAATTGTGCCCTCTCATGTGCATCCTCAGATGTACCTGCTCTTTGCCATGGACTGTTGATGCTCTGTGCCCCTCTCATGTGCTGCCTCAGATGTACCTGCTCTGTGCCATGGACTGTTGATGCTCTGTGCCCCTCTCATGTGCTGCCTCAGATGTACCTGCTCTGTTACGACCACTGCCCTGTTGCTGTTCTGATACTGCATTGTGCCCTCTCATGTGCTGCCTCAGATGTACCTGCTCTGTTACGACCACTGCCCTGTTGCTGTTCTGATACTGCAATGTGCCCTCTCATGTGCTGCCTCAGATGTACCTGCTCTGTTACGACCACTGCCCTGTTGCTGTTCCGATACTGCATTGTACCCTCTCATGTGCTGCCTCTGATGTACCTGCTCTGTGCCATGGACTGTTGATGCACTTAGCCCCTCTCATGTGCTGCCTCAGATGTACCTGCTCTTTGCCATGGACTGTTGATGCTCTGTGCCCCTCTCATGTGCTGCCTCAGATGTACCTGCTCTTTGCCATGGACTCTTGATGCTCTTTGACCCTCTCATGTGCAGCCTCTGATGTACCTGCTCTGTTCCATGGACTGTTGATGCACTTAGCCTCTCTCATGTGCTGCCTCAGATGTACCTGCTCTTTGCCATGGACTGTTGATGCTCTGTGCCCCTCTCATGTGCTGCCTCAGATGTACCTGCTGTTTGCCATGGACTCTTGATGCTCTGTGCCCCTCTCATGTGCAGCCTCTGATATACCTGCTCTGTGCCATGGACTGTTGATGCACTGAGCCCATCTCATGTGCTGCCTCTGATGTACCTGCTCTTTGCCATGGACTGTTGGTGCACTTAGCCCCTCTCATGTGCTGCCTCAGATGTACCTGCTCTGTTACAACTACTACCCTGTTGCTGTTCTGATACTGCATTGTGCCCTCTCATGTGCTGCCTCAGGTGTACCTGCTCTGTTACGACCACTGCCCTGTTGCTGTTCTGATACTGCATTGTGCCCTCTCATGTGCTGCCTCTGATGTACCTGCTCTGTGCCATGGACTGTTAATGCACTTAGCCCCTCTCATGTGCAGCCTCAGATGTACCTGTTCTTTGCCATGGACTGTTGATGCTGAAGGACTGGGTTATTTAAGACCCAGCGGTGCCAGGGCACAACACCTGAAACCTTCGTGGGTAACCTGCTCCGGCGTACGAATGACAGAGACACGGGACACTTCCTTCGGCGTCAAAGATTCAAGGTTTATTTGCTGCAGGGAACACAGATATCACGACAAGTACAACTCGTGCAACTTGGGGAGACTGCTTCAAATTGGTTCTGTGGATCGCTCCTTTTATACAAATTTTACCCATAGGACAACATGGTACACAAAGGTTTACAACCCAGTTCCCACCATTATCCCCCAGAGGGGTCGTTTTGGTCACTTTGATACACATAAGGTCCGGAACATAAGTGCGGAAACATTTGGCGGTTCCCAACTGTAAAAACCCATCTTCCCAACATTAGTGCATTCCAAGCAGCAGTAAAACAGATCAAAATAGGAACAAAGACAGGTGCAGAGGAAGACGGAGACAGTGGGGAGATCGGAAAGGGTGTAAAAGGGGAGGTATCGAGAAAACACGAGATGCAGGCATCAAAGGAACGTGCCTAATGAGATGCACGGCTGAGACAATAAACCGGCACGGCGAGATGAGCCTCGAGCGGGGCCATCTGCCTTACAGTATCATCCCCCTCGTCATAAAGACACTTACAAAGGACATGTGTCTTCCGCAAATATCTTGGGAGTCCCAGGGTCGCGAAGCGGACAGCGTCCGTTCGCTGGCTACTTGAGGGCAAGAGACAAAATGGATGCCGTATCTAAGATGGAACCCGTGGGTACAGATGAGAAACCCACATAACAAACAAACGGTTTAAGTTAGCACAGCGAAACTGCGCACACTTACTAAACTCGTCATTTGCGGTTCATAGATACCAGACTCGACCATATTCGTGCGAGTCAAAAACACCACTTACAATTGTCACGGAACCTCAGACGCTCCTTTTGCCCTCATGTAGGCAAGCACTAGTCGGAATCATATTCGATATTCATCAGACCATCGAGATGTTGCTGTAGCATAGCTCTGTCCAACCGAGTCCCCTTGGTAAGAGATGGCTGTCTCATACACGTTGTAGCACAGAGGCCACATAAGGCAGGACCGCACTGCACACAAAGGCAACACGTGAACAGGAACACCACAACGACTCCGATGATCATCAGAATCTTCCAACCCCAAGTCGACATCAGGCCCCAAAACCACCCAAGTAGCGTCCAATCCCCTACATCCACGTATATGGATTCGGAGATCTTATGCAACTTCGAGATGGCTTGATAGACAGTCGGAGCGTTATCAGGAATGAAAATGCAGCAGCTCGAATGGATCACCTTACATACCCCACCTCGATCTGCTAAGATGACATCTAAAACCATACGGTTTTGTAACGTCATAAGTCTATCCGCCTGAAGTTCAGTGGTGATATTACCAAGGGCACTGGCAGTAATATTAGCTGTCGATTCCACCACTCGAGTCAACTGTCTCAGGTTCCTACTATTAACCATAGGTCCCCAAAACGGGAGGAAACCCTTGAAAAAGTCTCCTGCCTCTTGACCGGCGGTATCCTCTTCGCTAATTACGCCTCGCACAACTCTCGTCTTATGATAATCGGCATCTACAGTGAACGTCGGAGGCAACAGATTTGCAATGAAGCATGAGCCCATGAAGTCAGCGGGCAACCATGCATATGCACGATCATGGCAGATAAAGTATGTACCCTTGGCAGCCAGAAACACAGGGGACGAGAACATCGGCATAATGTAATTTTCAGTGCAAGCACTCGCTCCAAGTCGGGCTTGCGATCTTCGGCCACGACCTATGAGACAAAAATTACCAATGTGGGGTACGACCCATATCGGAGGCGAGCTTTTAAGCTGCTTTTCACTGGTGAACACACTATATTCGCCTCTACTTAGGACCCTATAGGCTTGTACCTCTTCTTCGGGAATAAGCGAGGGATCATAGATATCGCTATCTAGGTCCTCTATTGCTATCGACAAAGGTTTTTGATACGAGGGAGGACCAGAGTAGGGGGAACGTGGTTCTCGAATGGGGTGGAAACCCAGTGCGCTTCGAAACATTGTCTGAAATGCTCGAGCAGACCCTTGGGAACTATACGGTAACACCAGATATGGAATTCCCTTATCCGTAGTATGTGGCATCAACCCACACACTCAACAATTAGTAGTGTTAACCACTAACTGATGCTGATGAAGGAGCTGAATAAAGGAATTATTGCGGAATTCTGCACGTCTAGCCTGTTCGTGTTCAGGTAAGATATGAAAGGAATGAGGAGAAGCAGTGGAGGTAAGTTTAGGGTCAGAAGTAGGAGTAGGTGTAGCGGAAGGTAAGAAGTAAAACATCGTGTAATACACCCCACCCGCCAATAATGCAGAAGCAGTCAAAAACAATACAAATAATTGGAATATAAAACATTTGGTGCGACTGAGTTGCTGCAGCTTGAATCTATGAGCCTGAGCTCCTTCCAAATCCATCAACTTCGAGAATGCCATTCCCTATGACTGTCCGCAACGTTTCTTGACGCACTTCGTTCTGTGTAGCAATAGTCAATCCCTAGGAGTTCCCAGGAACCGACGGCCTTTAACCTAGCGTCAAGACCTACTATCCAGAAGTAAGTACGCGCGCGGCCCTACGGCCTTTAATGCTCAATATATATGCAAAACAATGTCTCTCAGCTGTGGAAGTAAAAAAAGTATAAGGAATAAAGCTCAATGTATATATACAAAATAATTACAATGGTACGAATGTTCAAAACTGATCACGGAAAACGGGATAATGCAGTTGTCAATACAGCAAAGCAGGATCTTTTATTAGTCTTTAGTGCTAGATCGCAAAAAGTATCGAGTTTTCCCAGGACGTGTCTGTTCACCAAACAAAGGATCCATTGAAGAGACAGCGTCCTGTTGATCAGCTGAATGTTCTGGTCTTGAGTCCTTTGTTGACGATTGTTCAACAGTGTCTCTCTGCTGCACTGAGGATTCTCCGACAGGTTGTGCATCGCTAAAAGGTACAAACGCCGGCAATCCTTCGGTTTCAGCTGATGCAATGCCTCTCCTCACCCACGAGTCTGCTGGCAACGGGATAGGGACTTTCTTGGTATGGGTGGCATGCACCCAATTCTTCCGCCCCTCAAGACGAACTGCAGTTCTCGTGGCAAGGAGGACCTGGTAGGGTCCGGTGAAACTCGGGTCCAAGTTGTTCTTGCGCGAAAAGTTCCGCGTCACCACCCAATCTCCGGGCTGGAGCTGGTACCCTGGACCCTCCGTCCGCGTCGGCAATGCTTCGTGAACCTGTTGGTGAATTAACCTCAGTTTAGCAGTCAAGTCATGAAGATAATTGATCAACATTGGATACTCAAGATCACAGAACACACCTGGCCTAGGAACCCCACACATTCGCAGGACGGCGGCCGAACACTATTTCATAGGGACTAAGCCCTACTCGGGAGTGTACAGTCGCCCTAGTTGACAGTAATGCTAAAGGTAAAGCGTCAGGCCACGAAAGACCAGTCGTAGCCTGAATCTTTGCTAACTTTAGTTTAAGGGTGCCGTTATACCCTTCAACCAAACCAGCTGACTGGGGATGATTGGCGCTGTGGAATTTCTGATTAATTCCAAGGCCCTTACACACACTCTTCATCACACTACCCACAAACTCACTTCCGTTATCTGACCACACGACTCTTGGCATTCCATACCGAGGAAAATATTCCTTCAGCAGGATTTTCGCAGTAGACAAAGCAGTATTGTCTTTGAGAGGATAGGCCTCGATCCATCGGGAGAATGCGCAAACCACGACTAAAACGTATTTCAGGTTATTGCATCGCTCCATATGGATGAAGTCCAATTGGATCACCTCAAAGGGACATGAAGGGGGAGCAAAACTGCCAGGAGGAGTTGGGGTTCCCTTGCCAGGATTGTACATCATGCACACCATACAATTCTTCACCAGACGTTCAGCACATTTCGTGATACCATCATTCTTCCATACAGGTGTCAGGATCCTTTCCGCTCTACTACGTCTGTTGTGCATCAGTTCCCTGTGTTTCTAACATTTCTCATTGTGCCATGTGTTTACATTATGTTATTTGGCCTTACCAGTGTTTGTTTTGCCACTTTGCCTTTTGCGCGATGCCACTGTGTTGAACCTGTCAATGCTTGTTGTGTGCGCTTCCCATTTGCGCTTTCCGCATTTTGCCAGTGCTTGTTTGCCCTTAGGCTTCGGGAGTTCCCATTTCGAGTTTGCTGCCGAGGTCTTTTTTCCCTTTGCAGCTTCTGTACCTCTTTGGGCCTGGGACTATATAAGCGGCCACGCCCAAAACGCCGTGCGGATTATTCCTTCCTGGTTCCCGAGATTGGAGGTCTCCTGCTCCTGCTTCCTGGCCGGTCTTCGCTCTCAACGACGGAGGACTTCGCTGAGGCTTCCAGACTTGTTGGCAGTTCAATGGTAGTAATCTACCACGAAAATCCGCTTGCTGAAAACGCAGGTAGGATTGATCCTTTTTCTGTTTGCCGGCTGGTGTTTTCTTCGAGCAGCTCGTAGGGCGAAACGCTAAGGGCGTTTCCCTGGCAACGATCAGGACAATTGTTTATCGAACTGGATTTCTGGACTCTTGCTTTAGTTTGGGACTTGCCAATGTGTTTATAGTTGTTTAGGAGCGCTATCATCAGTATTTCTCGTCCGGAATTGTTGATTCAAGCTATTCTGCTTTTACCTTCGTTTGGTTTCCACTTAGACTGATTGTTGTTTGAACTTGCTTCAATCTGTATTCTACTATTGCTGCTGTAATGTCGAAATGTGATTGGCTCAAACTGTGATTGCTTTCATAGAGAGTTTAATGTTTAACAAGGCTGTGAAACAAACAGTGATAAAGAGCGCGCAGATGTACAATGTTACTGTATTGAATATTGAATGAATCAATATGTGAAATCTTTAATCATGTCTTATCTACTATCCGAGTACATATGATTATAAACATCTTATGGTGAAAAGTCAACCTTGTTGCTTTTAGCTGGGAGTCTTTTATTAATCCAAGAACAATCTTTTTTCCTAGTTATCTGAAATGGGCCTATAGTTTTAGCAACCAGAGAATCTTGAGAATCTAAAGTTTCTATGTCAGAGTGGGTTTGTGAGTATTGCTCCTGAGAAACGCAAGGGGGGGCCTGAGAAACCCTCATCCTGACAGAATAATCCGCCCACGAATTTTGTTTCTCCCGAGCAATAGCCAAATGAATGCCACCATGGATGACCTATGTGCCATGATAGGGAATTTACAGACTGAATTAACGGTTAGTAGAACCGAAACCGCAGCTTTAGCCAATAAAGTAATTCAGTTACAATCACGTTTAGATTCAACACCATCTTCTGGGCAACACCAAGCAAATGTATCCGGTTCATCACCCTCTGTGTCAGTGACTGTTCCTACAACTGTTCCGTTGGCCCAGCCTGAGAGGTTTGCTGGGGAACCCAATAAATTTCAAACATTCTTAACGCAGGTTCAGTTGCACTTTATGGTTAAGCCAGCTTCATTTCCTAATGCTCAATCACGAACTGCCTTCTTAATCTCCTTCCTGAGTGGTGACGCGGCAATGTGGGCAGTACCACTAGTGCAGTCTGATGACCCAATTTTATACAATTGGGTACAATTTAAACAGGAATTTGAAAGGATTTTCGATAGACGTACCATAACAGGATCTGCCGATAGGGAATTACTGGAACTAAAACAGGGAAATAAGGAACTGGTACACTATCTTACCCAATTCAATCGTCTTATAGCAGAAACAGATTGGCCAGAAGCTAAGAGATCTGCTCTTTTTTACCAGGGACTAAGAGACGAGCTGAAAGACCTTATTGCGCCTATTGATCCCCAACCTCGAACTTGTGCAGACCTCATAGCACTCAGTCTTCGTTTGGACCACCGAGTAGCTGACCGTAAAGGAGATAGGAAAAGAACAGATGTCCGAATTTTTTCTAGAGCCAAAGAAAGATCTCTTCCCAATTCCCAGGAATCAACTGAGGCCATGGAAATAGGAAGTTTGAGGAAACCGTTAACTCCTGAGGAAAAAGAAACTCGGCGCAAAAATGGTCTTTGTCTCTACTGTGGCAAAAAGGGACATTTTGTCAGAGAATGTTCACTCAAACCAAAGAACTCTTGGCCCCGAGAAAAGAAGGACATTAAGTCGGAAAACTAGAAAACTCGAATTTGGATCAGGAGACTTTTTCGAGTTGGTTATCTCCTCCTGAACAAACCATCGCTAACACTCTGCAGTTAACTGTGCCTCATCTCACCTTGAATGTTTCTTTTAGGATACCCAACATGAAACCAATCTTGGTAGCTGCAATGATTGACTCAGGCGCCACCGGGAATTTCATTGATTCCAAGTTCATTGCAAAAACCAATATTCCCATTGTTAAAAAAGAAAAACCAGAAATTGTGTATGCAGTCGATGGAACTCAACTAACTTCAGGAATGATTACGCACTGTACCTCTTCCATAGCTATGGTGTGCGATGCAGGTTCCAGACAACATCAGGAAATCATATCATTCGATGTAATCGATGCACCTCAATTTGGGGTTATCTTGGGTATCCCCTGGCTAACTACGCATAACCCCAGCATCAGTTGGACAGAACGTACAGTTGACTTCACATCCACTTGGTGTAAACAAGAATGTTGTGGGGGACCAGAAAAGAATCTTCAAGTCTCCCCAAGTTCCCTTTTGCGTACTGTTTCAGCTCTTTACATCTCCACAGCAGCCGAGCAAGACACAACTCTACCACACATCTATGGGGAATTCACGGATGTTTTCTGTGAACAAAAGGCAGAAACTCTACCCCCACACAGGGACTACGATTGTGCCATTGATCTAGTGCCAGGAGCCAAGATACCCTGTAGTAGAATATACGCCTTGACAGATTTAGAGAACACCCACCTTCGAGATTATTTAGATAAATTTTTGAAAAATGGTTTCATCCGGCCCTCCAAGTCTCCAGCAGCCTCTCCGCTCTTTTTCGTCCCTAAAAGCAATGGAGAATTGCGCACCTGTATTGACTACAGAGCTCTAAATAACATCACTATCAAGAACAGATATCCTCTTCCATTGATCCCTGTACTCCTTGATCAAGTGCGCTCAGCCACAATCTTTACCAAACTGGACTTACGAGGCGCCTATCACCTGGTCCGTATTAGACCAGGTGATGAATGGAAAACAGCCTTTCGAACTCGCTTTGGCCTGTTCGAGTACTGTGTAATGCCCTTTGGCTTATGCAATGCCCCGGCTGCATTTCAATTTTTTATCAACGATGTCCTTCGGGACTTCTTAGATAGGTTCGTCATTGCCTATATTGACGACCTTTTGATTTTTTCGTCTTCCACTGAGGAACACATTCGGCACGTTAAAATCATCTTGAACACCCTAAGATCACATGGTTTGTTCTGCAAATTGTCTAAATGTGAATTCCACACCACAAAGGTCGAATTCCTTGGATTTATCCTTTCTCCATCTGGGATCACAATGGCTCCAAGAAAAATCCAAGCAATCCTTGATTGGCCTACTCCAACCTCGGTGAAGGATATTCAACGATTTTTAGGCTTTGCTAACTTCTACCGCCGATTCATTAAAGACTTTTCAACTTTGGCCACACCTTTGACCCAACTTTTAAGGAAGAATGTTAAATTCATCTGGACCCCTGACACTGATTCTTCCTTTCAAACTCTCAAAAGAACCTTTACACAGGCTCCTGTCTTGCGGCATCCAGACTCAGACCTGCCTTTTATTGTGGAAGCTGATGCTTCCGACTTCGCCATTGGAGCAATTCTCTCACAAAAGAATCCAGTAACCAACGAGCTACATCCCATAGCTTTCTTGTCCAGAAAATTTTTGCCTGCAGAAGCCAACTACACTGTTGCAGAGAAAGAGCTCTTGGCCATTCGTCATGCATTCAAGGAATGGCGTCACTACCTTCTTGGGGCTAGACATACTGTTACTGTTTACACGGACCATCGTAACCTACAGTTCCTAAGATGTGCAAAAGCTTTAACTCCCAGACAACTCCGCTGGACCTTGTTTTTTGCAGAATTTGACTTTATCATAACCTTCAGGCCCGGAACGAAGAATAACAAAGCAGATTCCTTGTCACGGTATGATTCTAAGCCAGGTGAGCTTCAACTTCTTCCCCGACCTACTAGCATGCTCTCTGAAGACAGAATAGTAGGTGCTACAATGTCCGATGTCTTCTTCCAACAAATAAGACAAGCAATGCCAATACCTCAATTGCTATCTTGGGTGCGAGAGGGAGCTAATAGAACAATTCACCAAAATCTACCCTTCTTCTCCAATCTCTTATTTGTTCCAACTAAAGTTCTTCAAACACAGGTTTTGCAATGGTGTCATGTTAGTCAACTGGCTGGTCATCCTGGAATCGCAAAAACCAAAGAACTTGTACGAAGAAATTTCTGGTGGCCAACCTGGAGTAAAGATGTGCAATCTTTCGTTCAAGAATGCGATGTTTGTGCTCAAGCTAAAGTAGAACATGGTCGAAAGAAAGGACTCTTACTTCCTCTTTCCACACCAACTCAGGTCTGGGAAGATATCGCAATGGACTTCATAACTGATCTACCCGAAGACAAGGGGATGACTACCATTCTCGTGGTGGTTGACCGTTTATCTAAGATGGCCCACTTCATTGCTTGTCCTAGGCTTCCGACCTCCGCCCAACTGGTTCAATTAATTCTGGAGCATGTGGTTCGTTTGCACGGCCTACCTAGGTCCATAACTTCAGACCGTGGTCCTCAGTTCATTTCGCAGTTCTGGAAGGCCTGGTGTAAAGCGCTTCACATAACTACTAACACATCCACTAGTTTCCACCCTGAGTCGGATGGACAAACCGAACGAGTCAATCAGGTCCTGAAACAATACTTAAGATGTTTTCTTTTCAAAAAACAGGGTTCCTGGTTAACCTTACTATGGGAAGCTGAATTCGCTTACAATAATCTGCAGAATGCCTCTACAGGTTTTTCGCCCTTTTTTGCTATCTATGGCCGACATCCCCACTTCTCGCCTTTGCTGCTGGCCCACCAAAAGACCAACATACCTTCCTTGGATTCGCATTTCAGTGAAATGGAACGCATTACCAAAGTCTTAAGAACTAATGTACTGAGAGCCAAGGCCACATACAAGAGGTTTGCGGACAGGAGACGACAAAAGGGCCCAGACCTTCATGTTGGCGACGTAGTTTGGCTTTCCACCAGGAACTTTCAGTTCAGGAGACGTTACAAGTTCCACCCTAAATTCATTGGTCCGTATAAGATTGTTCAGTGTGTGAATCCCGTTACCTACAAGCTGCTGCTTCCTAAAAGCATGAGAATTTACCCTGTGTTCCACGTTTCTCTGCTAAAGAAAGCAATTGTCAAAAGAAGGCCTCGTCCTCCGGCTCTTCGTGTGAAGGGTCAGGACGAATTTGAGGTGCGTTGTATCAAAGACTGCAAACGAGTTAGGGGGAAGCTTTGGTACCTGCTTTCCTGGAAAGGCTATGGTCCTGAGGAGGATTCCTGGGTTTCTGGGATGGACGTTCATGCTCCCCGCCTGGTGCGCTTGTTTCATGCTCAGCACCCGGCCTCTCGATTTTAGAGTTTGGAGGGGGTGTCTCCATTTTTGTTGGGGGGCACTGTCAGGATCCTTTCCGCTCTACTACGTCTGTTGTGCATCAGTTCCCTGTGTTTCTAACATTTCTCATTGTGCCATGTGTTTACATTATGTTATTTGGCCTTACCAGTGTTTGTTTTGCCACTTTGCCTTTTGCGCGATGCCACTGTGTTGAACCTGTCAATGCTTGTTGTGTGCGCTTCCCATTTGCGCTTTCCGCATTTTGCCAGTGCTTGTTTGCCCTTAGGCTTCGGGAGTTCCCATTTCGAGTTTGCTGCCGAGGTCTTTTTTCCCTTTGCAGCTTCTGTACCTCTTTGGGCCTGGGACTATATAAGCGGCCACGCCCAAAACGCCGTGCGGATTATTCCTTCCTGGTTCCCGAGATTGGAGGTCTCCTGCTCCTGCTTCCTGGCCGGTCTTCGCTCTCAACGACGGAGGACTTCGCTGAGGCTTCCAGACTTGTTGGCAGTTCAATGGTAGTAATCTACCACGAAAATCCGCTTGCTGAAAACGCAGGTAGGATTGATCCTTTTTCTGTTTGCCGGCTGGTGTTTTCTTCGAGCAGCTCGTAGGGCGAAACGCTAAGGGCGTTTCCCTGGCAACGATCAGGACAATTGTTTATCGAACTGGATTTCTGGACTCTTGCTTTAGTTTGGGACTTGCCAATGTGTTTATAGTTGTTTAGGAGCGCTATCATCAGTATTTCTCGTCCGGAATTGTTGATTCAAGCTATTCTGCTTTTACCTTCGTTTGGTTTCCACTTAGACTGATTGTTGTTTGAACTTGCTTCAATCTGTATTCTACTATTGCTGCTGTAATGTCGAAATGTGATTGGCTCAAACTGTGATTGCTTTCATAGAGAGTTTAATGTTTAACAAGGCTGTGAAACAAACAGTGATAAAGAGCGCGCAGATGTACAATGTTACTGTATTGAATATTGAATGAATCAATATGTGAAATCTTTAATCATGTCTTATCTACTATCCGAGTACATATGATTATAAACATCTTATGGTGAAAAGTCAACCTTGTTGCTTTTAGCTGGGAGTCTTTTATTAATCCAAGAACAATCTTTTTTCCTAGTTATCTGAAATGGGCCTATAGTTTTAGCAACCAGAGAATCTTGAGAATCTAAAGTTTCTATGTCAGAGTGGGTTTGTGAGTATTGCTCCTGAGAAACGCAAGGGGGGGCCTGAGAAACCCTCATCCTGACAACAGGGAACAACAATTTACAAATACCTTTCGTGCTAATATGTGCTAACCCATGCGCCATTGTCACAACGGCCAGCACATACGCGTCCGGTAACATCCATCTTTTCTGATCAGACAAATCAATCCAACAACCATTCGCATCCAACTTTCCCGTACTTTCTTTCCACTTCGTCTTTTCAGCCTCGGTGGCCTCATTCTGAATTGCCTTTACACTCTCAATAGTGTCCTCACACATGCTCAATTCTGTAGGCCACCTAACCGAACTCGTCACATACATTCGAGTGCTAAGGTTCCGGGCAGTCTCCTTAGCAGTCTCATCCGCAAACGCATTACCACGACCAACATCATCCGTCACCTTACGATGCGCACTACATTTAACAATCGCTACTTGTTTAGGCAACGTCAGTGCATCCAAAAGATCATTCACAAGCTGGCCATGCTGAATCTTCGTACCATGCGACGTCAAGAAACCTCTCTCTCTCCACAGTCGTCCAAAACTATGCGCGACGCCAAATGCATATTGGCTGTCGGTAAACACATTCACACGTTTCCCTTTCGCTAACACACACGCTCTAGTGAGAGCGATCAGCTCTGCAGCTTGGGCAGAATTCTGATTTAATCTTGCAGTCTCAACAACAGTATTCAACGTTACAACAGCATAAGCAGTAGTCACATCGCCATTCGGCAACTTAAAACATGACCCATCCACATACAGCGTACCATCCGGATCTTCCAATGGGGTGTTTTTAAGGTCCACTCGACCTTTTGTTTCTTCTTCAGTCCTCAAGTAACAATCATGTTCTGCTACTACATCTGACTCTGTGCTAATTGGTAACAAAGTTGCCGGGTTCAGAACATTACAACGTTTTATTTGAATGTGGCTTGCCAACAGCGTCAACTCGTACCCAGACAACCTTGCACTCGTCAAGTGCTGAGTTTTCGTACGATTCAAAAGAGTATCGACTGCATGCGGAACCATCACCGTAAGCATATTATCCATGACCAATCCTGCTGATTGTCGGATGGAGACCGCGGCTGCCGCTGTTGCTCTCAAACAACTCGGCAATGCTCTGGCTACCGGGTCCAAGGTCGAGGAAAAATATGCACATGGACGTTGCTTACCACCAAAAGGTTGCGTTAAGACACTCAAAGCACAACCTTCTCTCTCATGAACATATAATGTAAACGGCTTGCTATAGTCAGGAGTACCTAACACAGGAGCCGAACATAATGAATCGCGCAGTTCAGAAAAACTTTCCTGACATTCTTCCGTCCATGGTAAAGGAGTCGAAACATCCTTACACGTAAGAGCCACTAATGGTTTCACTAGCAATGAAAAATTTGGAATCCATTGCCTGCAGTACGACGTGATACCTAGAAAGGCACGCACATCTCTTTGGGTTGTTGGCACAGCCATGCGCGCAATTGCTGCAATTCTCTCTGGGGTCAACCGCCTTCCCTCCTTTGACAATAAGTGGCCTAGATAGGTTACTTCTTGACAACAATATTGGAGTTTAGAAGGGGACACCTTATGATTCAACTCACAGAGATGTTGCAGCAGCGACACCGTAGCAATTTTGCAAATGTCCTGAGTATCAGCAGCCACCAATAAGTCGTCGACGTATTGGATTAAGGCCGCACCGACCGGCAACCTAAACGCATCCAGTTGACCCTTCAAGGCTTGACTGTAAATCGATGGACTTTCACAGTAGCCCTGAGGAGCGTGTTTAAACCGGAAGCTGCGTCCACCAAGAGAGAAAACGAAAAGGTCTCTGCTCTCTTCTGCAATCGGGATGCTGAAGAACGCATTCTTCAAATCAATCACCGAAAACCACGATGCAGAAGCTGGAATCAGAGTCAGTAATGCCGTGATGTCAGGCTCAACGGGGAACTGAGGAATCACAATTTTATTCACCTCCCGTAAATCGATAACAAAACGATAAACAGGTGGTTTCGAAGGATCAGTACGTTTTAAAATGGGCAGCACAGGGCTGTTGCACACGTTTCCCCGTGTTTCTTCAATAACGTCTTTCTCGATCAAATCATAGATGATCGCTAACAGTGCTCGTTCACCATCAAGAGAAATACGGTACTGGGGAATACGTGGTAACCGCACATTAGATTTCAACTGAACAACATAAGGCGAGATATCAAGTAGGCCCACATCGCTGGGACCTGTTGCCCACAAAGACGCAGGAAGAGAACTCAATTCCGGTGGAAGCTTATCGAGAGACAAGTACATGGGAGAGACAACCCTCTCTCCCAACGTAAGCTTTACACCCGCAGGAGAACAATACAAAGTCGCATACAAACGTTTGAGCAAATCCAGGCCCAAAAGATTTTCACCACAACCCGTAGTCAAAATCAACGGAGCTCGGAGCTCACGTGGCCCAATTGTAGGGGGCAAAGGGCGCGAAACTGGATTGCTAACAGGGGCGCCAGAGAATCCAACGGAAACATTTGTTAGGCCAGACAAAGGTGCGCCAGGGAGTTTCGAATGCTTAATGGAACTTTTCGCTGCACCAGTGTCCAACAGAAAAGGCTCAACGACGCCCGATGTAGCAACTGCGACGTAAGGCCCTCTCTGATCAACCGGAACTGATACCACTCCCTCTCCTTGTCTTTGGCTGTCCTAGTAATTACTGTCGTCAGTTCCCTGATCGACGTAATAATCGTCTACATTGTACTGCGCAGATCGTCCTTGCGACGATCCACGTTGATCAAAACAATTATCGGAATTTGATGAGTTATCTGAACGATCATTCTGAGCACCACGACCTCTACCACGTGATGTCTGCTGCGAACCACCACGACCTCCTCTAGATGAGTTACCACTATTACGTTCGTTTAGAACAGGACAATTGAATTTAATGTGACCCTCTTGTCTACAATAAGCACATTGATTGTACCCTAACGAGGATCTTTGGGAAGAGGAGTCATTACGAGTTTGGGATCGGTTCGATTGCGGCTGCGGTCTATTTTGTTGCGAATTATTCTGATTCGAACGTGGAGGATACGCTTGCTGAAGCAACACTTTAGTTTTTAGCTCTTTCGTCTTTTTTATCAGCACGGTCGTTCTCTTCTTTCTCTCTATTCTCATAATATTGTGCCGTAGCCAATATCTGAGCTGAAGTAGAAACGGCCCATGCACTTTCCGAATTCTTTAATTTATTGCTCAAATCGGGCAGCAAGTTCGAAACAAATTTATCCACGAACAACCTTTGACCACCCTCAGTGCTCATATCCTGACCACTATGGTCAATGAATGCTTCCTCGAACCTCGTAAAGAAGTCGGAAACACTCTCGTCCTTCTTTTGCTTACAAGCTGACAATTTGTCCCAATTTACCCTCTTAGCTGGCATAAGAGTTTTCATTAATGTTATAATTCTTTGAGGAAGATCAACAATCAGCTGGTCGGGTTTAGCAGCAGCCGTTTGTCCGGCATCTGCCGCTACAATGGCAGCTCAAGCACCACCTAATTCATTTGGATGGTTTTCATGACGAATCTTAGCCCATACCGGTTGCGGTACGACATTGCCGAACAACATATCGATATCGGCAAGATTCATTACCGTAGCATCTACGAGCTGCGATAATTCTTTGTAATACCCTGTAGGATTCTTGCGTGGGTCAGGCAAAGATTGCTTCACCTGCAACACTTCCGAGCGTTTCCATGGGAGATGTATCCATACTCTCTGGAAAAACGGCAGGATCGGAGGGTTAGCTGCAGGATTACCTGGCATCCAAACTGGCGGAACTTCACGCATAGGGAACTGACCAGGCTCATCTGGCTGTCTTTCAATATCCTCAACAAACAAGGCTTGAGGTATAGGAGTGGGACGAAAAGATAGCAACCGTTCAACGGCTCGTCGAACGTTGGTATCCACTATCAGTCCAGCCGAAAACTGAAGTTGTAAATCAGACAACGCGGTCAGCACCTCGTCAGGTGCGTCGGCCGATATCTGATCACGAAGGACCTTGCACATTTCCTCGAACACAAATCTCTGGGTTGGTATATTGAACTGACAAAACGTGTCGAGTACAATACGTGGTGGATTTCTAAGGGGGTGCGTCATCCAACCCATCGCCATATTATAGAGCGAAGCACGTTCCCTGTTACCAGGAAGCTGACTACGTCTCTGAGGACCATCTGAACCAGCGGACCCAAGAACAGGTCCGAGCGAATGAAAGAAACTAGCCGCAAGAGGAGAATTACGACTACGAGTAGAGGGAGAAGTATAGGACACAGGACTAACAAGTGAAGGAGTAGTAACAGAAGCAGCAGCAGGAGTTAATAGAGCAGGAGCAGTAGCGTGAGCAGGAGTATGTGGAAGCGGAGGAGCAGTAGGAATACCAACAGACGAAGGAGCAGGAACAGTCGGAAGAACGGGTGCAGGTTGAGGAACAGGCAGAGGAAGAATAGGTGCAGGAACAGGTACAGGGGGAATCACAGGAGCTGCGGTACCCTGTACGTACGGAGGTGGCGATTTCATAAGATAGGACATTAAAGGATCCTCAACTGCCTCATCCTTCTTTTCCGACTCCGTAGGCAAAGCAGGATAGC
The DNA here is from genome assembly GCF_964263255.1 of Lissotriton vulgaris. Classification (NCBI taxonomy): domain Eukaryota; kingdom Metazoa; phylum Chordata; class Amphibia; order Caudata; family Salamandridae; genus Lissotriton; species Lissotriton vulgaris. The sequence continues at coordinate 319,836,153 of NC_141699.1, read as the reverse complement.
ACTCATCTATAGTCATACGCTGTAATCTGTCAAACACTTCCTTTTCCCTAACCTCCTTATCATGCTGAAACTGCTCTGCTTTCTTTACAATGGTACCAGCACTATCTCTCTGATTTCGCTTAGTCTGTCTGATTTCTTTCTGTCGGGCTTCTTTACGCCACAACCGAAAGGCATCAAACATGGCCGGCCTTGACTTTTTCGCGAACAATTTAACCTCTAGATTATCTAAGATCGGGGCCTCGAAGCTACCATGTGGTGGCCAGCGAAGGTCACCGTCCTTCTTTGTGTATTTGATCCAATAAGCATTAAAAGTAATCGGGCCTAGCCCATGTTTGCTGTACAGTTCATAAGTGGGAGTTCCAACCGGAGGTATCGGACACGAGTCCTCCAGTCGGGAATCCGCTCCACAAGGTCTGAAACAACTAAACAAAGTACTGCGACCAGGCATCTTGCACACTAGCCGAGTTTCACAAACTTCAAGGGTTACGGGATTTACCAAGTCCCAGCAAAGAACAAAACCCTCGGTTTTTGGCGGCTGCAGTCGTCAAACAACACAACAAAGTACCAAGAACTACAAATGCCATGGAACCATGCAACCACTAAGTAACCACAACCAAGAACTCTGGGAGCGTCCCACAAATACTTAACTCAAAGATCGATGGCTTCTCCAGGAAGGCCCGTCAATCGTCTCGCTATACCAAGGTCTACGCCAGGCGCCAAAACAGGTCTACAGTCAGGGCAGCAGTCCGTCACAGCCGTCAGGAGGCGGGAATCTTCGCGGGAAAAGTCTTCGGGCCACTTATCTCGACAACAGGATCGATGAAGCGGAGTGCACCTTCCCTTGGAGATTTCACACGAAGTGCCTCACGATCGTCGGGCTTGGACCGGTACCACTGATGCAGCCCCACGTTGGGCGCCAACTGAAGGACTGGGTTATTTAAGACCCAGCGGTGCCAGGGCACAACACCTGAAACCTTCGTGGGTAACCTGCTCCGGCGTACGAATGACAGAGACACGGGACACTTCCTTCGGCGTCAAAGATTCAAGGTTTATTTGCTGCAGGGAACACAGATATCACGACAAGTACAACTCGCGCAACTTGGGGAGACTGCTTCAAATTGGTTCTGTGGATCGCTCCTTTTATACAAATTTTACCCATAGGACAACATGGTACACAAAGGTTTACAACCCGGTTCCCACCATTATCCCCCAGAGGGGTCGTTTTGGTCACTTTGATACACATAAGGTCCGGAACATAAGTGCGGAAACATTTGGCGGTTCCCAACTGTAAAAACCCATCTTCCCAACATTAGTGCATTCCAAGCAGCAGTAAAACAGATCAAAATAGGAACAAAGACAGGTGCAGAGGAAGACGGAGACAGTGGGGAGATCGGAAAGGGTGTAAAAGGGGAGGTATCGAGAAAACACGAGATGCAGGCATCAAAGGAACGTGCCTAATGAGATGCACGGCTGAGACAATAAACCGGCACGGCGAGATGAGCCTCGAGCGGCCTTACAGTATCATCCCCCTCGTCATAAAGACACTTACAAAGGACATGTGTCTTCCGCAAATATCTTGGGAGTCCCAGGGTCGCGAAGCGGACAGCGTCCGTTCGCTGGCTACTTGAGGGCAAGAGACAAAATGGATGCCGTATCTAAGATGGAACCCGTGGGTACAGATGAAAAACCCACATAACAAACAAACGGTTTAAGTTAGCACAGCGAAACTGCGCACACTTACTAAACTCGTCATTTGCGGTTCATAGATACCAGACTCGACCATATTCGTGCGAGTCAAAAACACCACTTACAATTGTCACGGAACCTCAATGCTGTGTGCCCCTTTCATGTGTTGCCTCAGATGTACCTGCTCTTTGCCATGGACTCTTGATGCTCTGTGCCCCTCTCATGTGCAGCCTCTGATGTACCTGCTCTGTTACGACCACTGCCCTGTTGCTGTTCTGATACTGCATTGTGCCCTCTCATGTGCTGCGTCAGATGTACCTGCTCTGTTACGACCACTGCCCTGTTGCTGTTCTGATACTGCATTGTGCACTCTCATGTGATGTCCTCAGATGTACCTGCTCTGTTACGACCACTGCCCTGTTGCTGTTCTGATACTGCATTGTGCCCTCTCATGTGCTGCCTCTGATGTACCTGCTCTGTTGTACCCAATTCCCATGCTCTTGGCTACTGTAAGATTATACCCTTATTATGTTTAATAAAGCAAGTCAATCATGTGTAGTGGTTTGTCGTTGTCATTCCTGGTTGTGTACTTGCATTGTGGATATATTGGTGCAATCGTAAATGAAGTTTCTCAAACATGACACTCCCCCTCCCAACGTCACAGCCCTTGCAGGTACTCCCCTTCCGACACCAAACGGTGTGTTGGCGTACCAGCGTCGTCGTCGTCGGTGATGGTCCATGACTTGCTGGTGGTGGAGCACGAAGAGTATCGGAAATGCTTGTAGCGCTGGGTCCATGACGGCGAGCTGCTTGTGGTGGGTATCTCTGCAATGTGTTGTATGTTCGCTGTGGGGAATCCGCCGTGTTCAGGCAGGTTGTTTTTCCGCAGCGATTTGATGTGTGTTTTCCGCCATCGTGATTTGGTGGATGGTCGGAAACATCATTCCATATGGCGGTGTCTCTGAATTGGTTACGTCCGCCGCGGGATCGGGTGTAGTTCCGCGGCGGTGCGTGCTCTTCTGCCACGTTCGGACTTTTGACAGTGTTTCACATCCTAATATGGCGGACGGACTGACCGCGGCAGGCGGAATGGAAAAAGGCATTTCCCGCCTACTCCAGCCCGGCGGTCGTCCTTTCATCCGCCATCCTAATCGACCCCTATGTGCCATTGATTATAGCTGCACAATATTGGTAATTTAGTGTGTGTGAATGCAGCGATGATAAGTGGTGGAATGAGTTAGTGGCACCTGAAGGAACAAAGTTCTGTGAAGTCTGCGATTATGCATGGTCCAAGCAGGACGCATTGGTAGCAAAGTCTTTAAAATCATAATCGATATTGGTTGTTCATTCAAAGAAGTAATTTGAACTATATCTCCAAAAAGTAGGATATTTTTTGTTTGTAAATAAGTCATGTTATTCAATACGGTCCTGTGTTGATGATTTCCAGTGCACTGAGTTAGTAATACCTTTGGCGCTGAGGTTGAACGTACCCTGTGATGATACATGATCGGGGGGAGGAACAGTAATTGAAGTAATGTCTTTTGTCGATTGAATTCTGCATCAATTCCGTTTAAAAGGAATAGTATGTTTCACTATAAAATAAAAGTGTTCACTCTTCTTGGTGATGATTTATGGTGGAGTGAGTAAGTACTATCTTTGGCGCTGAGCTTGTACGTTCCTTGCTCAATGTAGATTGAAGGCAGTTGTTGACACAGATATAGACAAATGCTTTTGGTCAGGTATTTAAAGAAAATGTGAAGACATATAGTAGAATTTCGTCTACATTAAATGAAGGCTGAATTTCCTACTGTTCAAACTTTAAGAAAATCTGAGGACATTGTGCAATATTCTCTGTTTGCAAATAAATCAAGATTGTATTGAATGTTTTCTGTAGTGCTGGCGGTCTTGGTATCTAGTTGTTAACTGTACTCAGTGCTGAAATGATTGAAGGCCGTTCTCAGCACAAATACTGAATAGAAAATTACATCCAAAGCTGATTTGAAGTTGTGAACCCTGCTGTCTGCAATGTAGATTGAAGGTACTACTCGACACAAACATCGATGAATGCTATTTTGTACCGTTAAAAGAATCTGAGGACATAGTACAATTGTCTCTGCTTTAAATAAATCGAGAGTAATATGTCATACTCTGTTTTAAGAATGTGTTGCATTTTTAAATGCACAAAGGCAAGCATTAGGTTTGATACCATGCTTAGGTCATCAATAATGAGAAGTTTCATTTTCTTCAAGAGTCTTCACAACAAGCTTCTCCAGATAGCTTGTGGTATTCCAATTTGTTGTCATGTTCCACAGGTAGTATAAGTAAACGATGTAATGTAGCATTGAAAATGTTAACATTTTGTCATATTTTGAATATAAGGAACTTATTACAAATATGTAAAAAGCAAATGATGTTGAATATGGAACTATTCTACTAGAAATACAAATTGGAGAAATGACTGAACATGGCAAAGAAGTTTTACTGAGATGATTACTTTGCAATTTGTTTCCAAAAGAAAATATTGTTCCAAAGATGGTAGCTACTTTTAAAATAATTGACAACCCCAGTGAAGAAAAGCAGCAACTGTGAAAATATCCTACTGCATTCGGCCAGGGTATTAGCTACAACAAAAAGGCTCGATAAAGGGCCTTGAGTTTGAATCAGAAAATGAAATTGAGCAATAATTGATAACCACAGCCAAGAAAGGCAGTTAGGGCCCGATGTAGGTAATTTTATTTTACCACTTCTTAAATACCGAATCATACCGATTCGGTATTTAAGAAGTGGTAAAATGAGGGGGGGGGGGGGATGTAGGTATTACAGAATCGGTAAATCCTGAATCGTTGAGATTCGGTATTTACCGATTCGGTAAATACCGATTCAGTAATGCCCACTGATTCCTATGGGCATTGAAGCCCATAGGAATCAATGGGCATTACCGAATTGGTATTTACCGATTGCAGCAAGGGTGCAGGGGGTGTCACTTTGACACCCTCTAGCACCCCAAATACAGGCATGGGTGCCATGTGGCACACAGACATGCCCTGTCACATGGTATAGGTGTGCATGCACACATGTGCTAGCACACCTGGATTCGGTATTTTACCACCCAATTGGATTGGGTGGTAAAATACCGAATCTGAAAGGCCATTGGGACTCAGAAGAGTCCCACCTACATCTAGGATTTACCGAATCGGTAAAAATACCAATTCGGTATTTTACCGATTTGGTAAATTTACCGAATCGGTAAAATAGGCCCCCTACATCCCAAAAACCCATTTACCGGTCGGTAACGGCCGAATTGGCCGTTACCGGCCGGTAAATGGCCACCTACATCGGGCCCTAAGTGTGCACATTTTCCACTGCCTTCGGCCGGGCTAGTAGGTACATCAAAAAGGCTCAAAAAAGGGCCATGAGTTTGTATCAGAATATGAAATTCACGAATAATTGATAACCCCAGCCAAGGAAACCAGCAAGTGTGCAACTTTCCCACTGCCTTCGGCCGGGGTAGTAGCTACAACATAAAGGTTCAATAAAGGGCCACCACTTTGAATCAGAACATGAAATTCAAGAATAATTGATAACCCCAGCCAAAAACGGTAGCAAGTTGGTGTGTGTTATGTGTAGATGATGTGTTGATTGAGTGGAAGATAAAATAGGTGAACAATTAGAAAGGCTGCTTTTTGCAAACTATCCACTGACTTGTCAGGGAAGTGGATCTTTGGATTTCCACCTCATTATATGGATAGGGCGTCGAATTGTGCAGTGGAATGCTAAGAAATGGCTATCATCTCGAAGGAAATAATGTAAGTGAATTAAGTTACCACTGTGGGCGGTAGGGCTGAAAATTACAACATTGGGCCCATTTTAGGGACTCTAGTTTGAATTAGAATAATACTTGGCAAAGGCTGCAAGAAAGTTAGCAGGTAGTTGTGTTTGAGGTAGTGGATGCAGAAAAAGGTACAGAAAGAAATGTAGCAGATGCGGAAAGAACCCACTGTCTTGTAAAGGAAATGGGTGTTTGGTTTTCTAGTGCATTACAGACTGTGAGTCGGATTCCACAGTGGGAGCCTGAGAAACGGGTATCTCATCTAAGGAGTTAAGCAAGTGCACAAAGCTCACACACTGTGCGGTGGAAAGGACGCAAGAGTGCAAATTACCCACTGCCATTCACGGGAAGTAGTTACCAAGAAGTTTCAATAAAGGGTCTGAACTTTGAATTACTTGAAGAATAATGGATAACCCCAGCCAAGAAAAGCAGCAAGTGTGAAAATTTGCTACAGACCTTCGGCCGGGGTATTAGCTACAACAAAAAGGCTCGATAAAGGGCCTTGACTTTTAATCAAAATATGAAATTCAAGAATAATTGATAACCCCAGCCAGGAAAGGCAGCAAGTGTGTAAATTTGTTACTGCCTTTGGACGGGGTAGTTGTTGCAACAAAAAAGCTTGATAAAGGGCCATGACTTTAAATCAGAATATGAAATTCAAAAATAATTGATAACCCCAGCCAAGAAAGGCTGCAAGTGTGCAAATTTTCCATTTGCTTGTGCTGGGGTGGTATCTACATGAAAAAGGATTGATAAAGGGCCTTGACTTTGCATCAGAATATCAAATTGAACATTAAATGACAACTCCAGCCAAGAAACGCAGCAAGTGTGCAAATTTCCCACTGCCTTTGGACGGGGTAGTTCTTACAACAAAAAAGCTTGATGAATGTCTAATGACTAATGTTGAGAACAGCGATGTTCCTGTTTGTTTTTGATGAGGTTGATAGACTGTTTCACGCAACAGAAAAGTTCATCGCAATAAATGCATAGAAATTTAGGTTGAACAAAATCAAGATTTATATGTGAGTATGGACTGCTTGCTGAAGATGCTGTTGCAGCAGTGGATGTGCTTGGTGCTGCAGGAAGTGGGTTGCCCTTCAATCTTTGTGTTGCAGATCAAGCAAAGTTGTTGAGGTGCGAGTTCTTCACGTGTCGCACTATATTTGCTTTGCTAAAGAAGTATTTTTTGGATGGATCATCCTTTGAAAGAGTTGTTTGGCAACTTCTAAAGATTACTTTTGCAGTATTAACCTTCGGTTGGGGTAGTAGGTACAACAAAAAGGCTCGATAAAGGGTCATGTTTTTGAATCAGAAAATCAAATTTAACAATAATTGATAACCCTAGACAAGAAAGGTAGCAAGTGTGCAAATTTCCCACTGCCTTCCGCCGGGGTAGTAGCTACAACAAAAATGCTCCATGAAGGGCTTGCACTTTTAATAGGAATATGAAATTGAACAATCGTTCATAACTGCTGTGAGGAAAGGCTGCAAATGCGCAAATTTCCCACTGCCTTCGGTCGGGCTAGTTGATACAACAACAAGGTTTGATAAAGGGCCTGCACTTTGAATTGGAAGATGAAATTGAACAATAGTTGATAACTCCTGCAAAGAAAGGCAACAAGTGCGCAAATTTCCCACTGACTTCTACCGGGATAGTATTTACATGAAAAAGGCTTGATAAAGAGCCTTGACTTTGAATCAGAATATGAAATTGAACAATAGTTGATAATCCTTGCAAAGAAAGGCAGCAAGGGTCTGATTCACAGAACTAACTTAAGACAAAATCCTAAACGTACTACTTTTGGTATTCACAGAAGTTAGGATTTTGTCTTAAGTTTGTCTTAAGACAAACTTAAGACAGACTTAAGTTAGGATTTTGTCTTAAGTCTGTCTTAAGTCTGTCTTAAGACAAACTTAAGACAAAATCCTAACTTCTGTGAATACCAAAAGTAGTAAGTTTAGGATTTTGTCTTAAGTTAGTTCTGTGAATCGGGCCCATAGTGTGTAAATTTCCTACTGCCTTCGGACAGGTTAGTAGCTACAACAAAAAGCTCGATACAGGGCTGCAGTTTGAATACAGATATGAAATAGAAGAATAGTTGATAAAAATATCCAAGAAAGACAGTAAGTAGGTGTGTGTACATGTAGATGATGTGTTGATTGAGTGGTAGATGAATAATGTAAAAAATAAGAAAGGCTGCAAGTGTGCAAATTATCCACTGCTATTCACGGGTAGTAGTTATCAACAAGGCTCAATAAAGAGCCTGTACTTTGAATTAGAATAACAAACAGAATGTTTGATAACCATAGAGTATACTGGCTCTTTTTTAATATTGGTAGAGTTTTGTTAAGCTTTTTTTTACACATGAATGGCAGGAAGTGCGCTAATTACCCACTGCCATTCACGAGTAATAGTTACCAAGAAGGCTCAATAAAAGGCAAACACTTTGAGTTTGTATTACAAGAAGGATAATTGATAACCTCAACCAAGAAAGGCAGTAAGTGTGCAAATTTCCCACTGCCTTCGGCTGGGGGTAGTAGCTACAACACTAAGGCTCGATTAAGGGCCTTGACTTTTAATCAGAATATGAAATTGAACAATAATTGTTAACCCCAGCCAAAAAAAGGCAGTAAGTGTCTAAATTTACCACTGCCTTCAGCCGGGGTAGTAGCTACTTCACAAAGGTTCAATAAAAGGCCAAAAGTTCGAATCAGAATATGAAATTCAAAAATAATTGATAACCCCAGCCAAAAATGGTAGCAAGTTGGTGTGTGTTATGTGTACATTATGTGTTGGTTGAGTGGAAGAATATAAGAGGTAAAAAATTAAAAAGGCTGCAGACGTGCAAACTATCCATTGACTTGTTAGGGAAGTGGATCTTTGGATTTCCACCTCATTATAAGGATAGGGCATCACATTTTGAAGTGGGATTCAAAGAAATGGTTACCACATTGAAGGAAGCAATGTAAGTGCATTAAGTTACCACTGTGGGCTGTAGGGCTGAAAAATTACAACACTGGGCCCATTTCAGGGACTCCACTTTGAATTAGAATAATACTTGGCAAAGGCTACAAGAAAGTTAGCAGTGAGGTGTGTTTGAGGTAGTGGATGCAGTATAAGGTGAAAAGGAAAAAAGGCAGCAGATGCGGAAACAACCCACTGCCTTGTGCATTACAGACTGTGAGTCGATTTCGCAGTGGGAGCCTGAGAAAGGGGTATCTCATCTAAGGAGTTAAGCAAGTGCACAAAGTACACACACTGTGCGGTGGAAAGGACGCAAGAATGCAAATTAACCACTGCCATTCACGGGTAGTAGTTACCAAGAAGGTTCCAAAAGGGTCTAAACTTTGAATTATTTGAAGAATAATTGATAACCCCAGCCAAGAAAAGCACCAAGTGTGAAAATGTCCTACTGCCTTCGGCCGGGGTATTAGCTACAACAAAAAGGCTCGATAAAGGGCCTTGACTTTTAATCAAAATATGAAATTCAAGAATTGATAACCCCAGCCAAGAAAGGCAGGAAGTGTGCAAATTTCCCACTGCCTTTGGCCGGGGTAGTAGCTACAACAGTAAGGCTCGATAAAGGGTCTTGACTTTTAATCAGAATATGACATTCAAGAATAATTGATAGCCCCAGCCAAGAAAGGCAGCAAGTGTGCAAATTTCTTACTGCCTTCAGCCGGGGTAGTTGTTACAACAAAAAGGCTCGATAAAGGGCCTGCACTTTGAATACGAATATGAAATGGAAGAATAGTTGATAACCATAGTCAAGAAAGGCAGCAAGTAGGTATGTGTAGATGATGTGTTTATTGAGTGGAAGAATGTAAAAAATAAGGCTGCAAGTGTGGAAATTAACCACTGCCTTTAGCGGGGATGTAGTTACATCAAAAAGGCTCGATAAAGGGCCATTACTTTGAATTCAAGAATAATTGATAACCCCAGCCAAGGAAGGCAGCAAGTAGGTGTGTGTACGTGTAGATTATGTGTTGATTGAGTGGAAGATCAAAAAGGTGAAAAATAAGAAAGGCTACCGATGCGCAAAGTACCCACTACCTTGTGAGGGAAGTGGATGTTTGGATTTCCAGTCCAATACACAGACTGTGCGTCGGATTCTGCAGTGGGAACTTGAGAAATGGGTAGCACATCTAAGCAACCAATGCAAGTGGACAAAGTACACACACTGTGTGATAGAAAGGACGCGAGAAAGCTAGCAAGTGTGCAAATTTCTTAGTGCCTTTGGACGGGGTAGTTCTTACAACAAAAAAGCTTGATGAATGTCTAATGACTAATGTTGAGGACAGCGATGGTCCCGTTTCATGTTTTTGATGAGGTTGATAAACTGTTTCACGTAACACAAAAGTTGATCGCAATAAATGCATAGAAATTTAAGTTTACCAAATTCAAGATCAATATGTGAGTATGGACTGTTTGCTGATGATGCTGTTGCAGCAGCTGATGTGCTTGGTGCGGCAGCAAGTGGGTTGTCCTGCAATCTCTGTGTTGCAGCTCAAGGAAAGTTGTTGGGGTGCAAGTTGTTTATGTGTTGCACTATATTTGCTGAGCCAATGGATTATTTTTTGGATTAATCACACCTTGAAAGAGTTGTTTGGCAAATTTTACAGGTTACTAATGGTTGGTTTGTTTCAGTTAGTATGTGTCTGGACTTTGCTGGAATCTTTAAGGGACACATTAGGGCTTACATAATACAGAAATACTTTGTACTTAGTGACATCCAATTCTATTTTATGATGAACGCTTGAATTCTACGTCCATGCAGCTAAAGAAAACTTAGCATGGTTATGCATGGGCACCCTCTCACACAAAACATAGTACTCAGTATTCAGGATTGTAAAAGCTTGCAATAGGAGTGACTGATGAGTTTATATATGTCAGCGAGAAAAGAAAAACAAGTACACTTGTTTTACATTAGAGATATACAGACCTGAAAGAATATGCATGTCAATGCATGACATCTTTTTTGAAGGTATTGAAGAAAGCAGAGAAAGGGTGTTTAGAAACAATACTGTCTAGCTTAAAAAGTGCTCGATTGTTCTTTTTGTTGAGTGTAAACACACCTTTTTGATTAGGACCATGGAATAGTGGTGTAACTATATCATATATTCTATTGTAAGATATCTACCATAGTGATAGTGATACTTTTCATGAGTGACCATATCATGAGTGATGTAATATGTGACGTCATCAGCAGTGCATTGCAGGCGCGCAAGTTATAGTGAGTCCAACTGACTATAACGTGGGAATTTCAATGGTTTTATGTCAGTAAAATTTCCAGCTAACTATAACTGGTGTGAAACCTATGGTTTTTTCAGTGAATATATATATATATATATATATATATATATATATATATATATATATATATATATATATATATATATATATATATATATATATATATATATTACCTACTGGTGGTCGCAGGTAGGTAGTTATAGTTAGGATTGGCTACCATAGGAAATTCTGAACATTCTATTGGGAATAACTTTGGCGCCGATTGACAGATCTGCCTGTAATTTTCCTTAAAATGGTCTCGCTGCGCTCCGCTCTTTCCGTGAAAGTTTTGGGGGGATTCGTGAAGTGGGGGCTGAGAAAAAAGGGGGTCCCAAACGTGTTTTCTTCATGTTAATTTCCATAGGACGGTCTGACAAGTCTACAGCCCGAACCGCTAAATGGAATTACGCCAAACTTGCCAAAATTGTAGGGACTGGTATGCAGATGTGCCTTTGCTATGTTTGGTGAAAATTGCTCCAGTGGTTTTTACGAAAATTAAGTTCAAAAACACATATATATCTATAGGCTCGCTGCTGGCTCTCCCCGGTGCGCGTACCGGGGAGCGCACCCGGCGCACAACGGGAGTTCGCAAGCAAAAGCTGATTGGCTGTCGGGTGTCTGTTAACATTCTAAACAGTCCAGAGAGTCCGCCATCTTGTGTCTCGGTAGAATCGAGACTCAAGAGTCGAAAAAAGAAAGGGGGATGTAATTAAAAGGGGGCAGAGTAGACACCCCCTGAACCCCTAGGTTTTCTGAGGGGGGCCTAGAAGGACCATGAAGGGCTAAAAAACTTTTTTTTTTATATTTTTGCGGGGTGAGCGCTGGCGGCGCTCCCTGGTACGCTCTCAGGTACGCGCACCCTGATTGCACCACGGGGAAAAAGAGTGTAAAAAAAATAGAGAAAAAAAATGTTGAGTGTTTAGAGGTAGGTGATGCATTGCTGGCAAAGACTGGCTTCCACTGTACATGCAACCCCTGCAATAAACGAACGGATGATGTAACCCTACCTGTGTTGTGGCCCTCTGAAAGTTGAGAAAACTTGTGGATGGATGTTTTCACGGCCATTTCTCGGTCGTGGGAGGTGCCCAACCGCTAATCTTGGCGGCGCGCTGTACAAAGGAGTAGCAGCGCTACATAGGAGGCCGATTGCAGGAGCCAAAAGGTGTTTCAGTCGGAAACTAACTCTGCCGAGCCCACTGGGGAAATAATCAAGGACATTTTTGCAAATGTGTGAACGAGCTCACTGGAGGGATTTACAAGAGACTACAAAAACCATAAGGCTGTGAGAGGGCCGACGCCCACGTGGGCGGGTAGTTAATCTCCAGCAGTAGCGTCAGGTGTCACACGCTGCATCCGGACACTGCCTCTGAGGAAATGCTGTAAGGGCATGAAACGCGTCAGGCAGCTTTCATTTGTTGGCAAAGACTGGCTTCCACTGTACATGCAACCCCTGCATTAAACGAACGGATGATGTAACCTTACCTGTGTTGTGGCCCTCTGAAAGTTGAGAAAACTTGTGGATGGATGTTTTCACGGCCATTTCTCGGTCGTGGGAGGTGCCCAACCGCTAATCTTGGCGGCGCGCTGTACAAAGGAGTAGCAGCGCTACACAAGAGGCCGATTGCAGGAGCCAAAAGGTGTTTCAGTCGGAAACTAACTCTGCCGAGCCCACTGGGGAAATAATCAAGGACATTTTTGCAAATGTGTGAACGAGCTCACTGGAGGGATTTACAAGAGACTACAAAAACCATAAGGCTGTGAGAGGGCCGACGCCCACGTGGGCGGGTGGTTAATCTCCAGCAGTAGCGTCAGGTGTCACACGCTGCATCCGGACACTGCCTCTGAGGAAATGCTGTAAGGGCATGAAACGCGTCAGGCAGCTTTCATTTGTTGGCAAAGACTGGCTTCCACTGTACATGCAACCCCTGTAATAAACGAACGGATGATGTATCCCTACCTGTGTTGTGGCCCTCTGAAAGTTGAGAAAACTTGTGGATGGATATATATATGTATGTATATATATATATATATATATATATATATATATATATATATATATATATATATATATATATATATATATATATATATATATATATATATATATATATGTGTATATATATATATATATATATATATATATATATATATATATATATATATATATATATATATATATATATATATATATATTTTACCTACTGGTGGTCGCAGGTAGGTAGTTATAGTTAGGATTGGCTACCATAGGAAATTCTGAACATTCTATTGGGAATAACTTTGGCGCCGATTGACAGATCTAACTGTAATTTTCCTTAAAATGGTCTCGCTGCGCTCCGCTCTTTCCGTGAAAGTTTTGGGGGGATTCGTGAAGTGGGGGCTGAGAAAAAAGGGGGTCCCAAACGTGTTTTCTCCATGTTAATTTCCATAGGACGGTCTGACAAGTCTACAGCCCGAACCGCTAAATGGAATTACGCCAAACTTGCCAAAATTGTAGGGACTGGTATGCAGATGTGCCTTTGCTATGTTTGGTGAAAATTGCTCCAGTGGTTTTTACGAAAATTAAGTTCAAAAACACATATATATCTATAGGCTCGCTGCTGGCTCTCCCCGGTGCACGTACCGGGGAGCGCACCCGGCGCACAACGGGAGTTCGCAAGCAAAAGCTGATTGGCTGTCGGGTGTCTGTCAACATTCTAAACAGTCCAGAGAGTCCGCCATCTTGTGTCTCGGTAGAATCGAGACTCAAGAGTCGAAAAAAGAAAGGGGGATATAATTAAAAGGGGGCAGAGTAGACACCCCCTGACCCCCTAGGTTTTCTGAGGGGGGCCTAGAAGGACCATGAAGGGCTAAAAAACTTTTTTTTTTTTTAATTTTTGCGGGGTGAACGCTGGCGGCGCTCCCTGGTACGCTCTCAGGTACGCGCACCCTGATTGCACCACGGGGAAAAAGAGTGTAAAAAAAATAGAGAAAAAAAATGTTGAGTGTTTAGAGGTAGGTGATGCATTGCTGGAGTGTGTCAAAAAAATGATGCAACTCCAGCAATGCATCCTTTCACATGGGGCCAGGCCCATGTGAAAGGGCCTGCATCAGTCTTACGCCTACTGTGATACAGGCGCAAGATTTGGACGCAACAGCGTCATAAAAGTGACGCAGTGATATGTCATAGATTTCACTGCGTCACCTCTACGACCCTTTCTAGCGTCAATACACCCTTTTTGCATACATTGCACCTGACGTAGGTATAATGTGGCGCAGGGGTTTAGAAAGTAACGCATCTACCTAGATGCGTCACTTTGTAAATATGACTCATTATGTCGCAAGTACTTACAGAAACGTCAGTATTTCTGACGTATCTGTAAGCACAAAAGTGATACAACTTCAGCAATGCTTTCACATAGGGCCAGGTCCATGTGAAAGGGCCTGCATCAGTCTTACGCCTGTTGTCATACAGGCCCAAGATTTTGACACAACGGCGTCATAAAAGTGGCACAGTGAAATCTCATAGATTTCACTGCGTCACATCTATGACCCTTTCTTCTGTCAATACACCCCTTTTGCATACATTACACCTGACGTAGGTATAATGTGGCGTAGGGGTTTACAAAGTGACGCATCTACCTAGATGCGTCACTTTGTAAATGTGACTCAAGAAGGTGCATTAATTACAGCACTGGTGCGTCACGAAAAGTGATGTACCAGTGGCGTAAAATTGACGCATGGCCTCATAAATGAGGCCTTCAGTCTTCTACTCGTGCGTCATATTAACTATATGACGCATTATGTTGCAAGTACTTACAGATACGTCAGTATTTCAGACGTATCTGTAAGCGCAAAAGTGATGCATTGCTGGAGTGTGTCACAAAAATGATGCAACTCCAGCAATTCATCCTTTCACATGGGGCAAGTCCTATGTGAAAGGGCCTGCATCAGTCTTACGCCTGCTGTGAGACAGGCCTAGGATTTTGACACAACGGCATCCTAAAATTGACGCACTGAAATCTCATAGATTTCACTGCGTCACCTCTACGACCCTTTCTTGCGTCAATATGTCCCTTTTGGATATATTACACCTGATTTAGGTATAATGTGGCGCAGGGGTTTACAAAGTGACGCATCTACCTAGATGTGTCACTTTGTAAATATGACTGAATAAGGTGCATTCTTTACAGCACTGGTGCATCACAAAAAGTGACGCACCGGTGGCGTAAAAGTGACGCATGAGGCCTTCAGTCTTCTAGTCATATTTAATTTATGACGCATTATGTTGCAAGTACTTACAGATACGTCAGTATTTCAGACATATTTGTAAGCGCAAAAGTGATGCATTGCTAGAGTGTGTCACAAAAATGATGCAACTCCAGCAATGCATCTTTTCTTACCCTTCCACACCCCCGTTCCTTTTCTACATTTTCTTTGAATATCCACATTCCCCATGTTCACTCTCCTTCTCCTCACTTTCCTTCCCCACACTCACCTTCCTTCAGTCCCCCTACCTCACTTCCTTTCTCTTCTCATACCTTTCTGTTCTTTCGTACTCTTTTTCCTCTCCTTTATCAATGCACTCCATTTCACTTACTCTTTTTCATTTTTTTAAGAACATAGCTCTTTGATGAGAATTGGAGGTAGTTCTGAAAATAACTTTTTTTTTTCTTCTTTTTTCTTTTTTTAGCACAAAAACAAAAACAGGGAATGGAAACTGCTCAACAGGAGCAAAAAAACAAAACAAATTTAGGGCTGGGAACGGCAGCGATGGTTCTCCAATCCTCAAACCATGAGCAGAACACTTTGTTCCCCATAGCAAAGTAGCTGATCACAGTCTCTGCATTTAAGGACGCCTTTGTTAAAAGCTGGCTGAATATTCGGAACCAGCTCTTGCGGTTGATGTAGAGGCCCCATCAGTGGGAACCTTTCGTGCCAGAGCCCTGACACTTTCCCGGGCAAAATTCTGGGGGTGCCTCGTCTCCACATGGCGCATCATTGTGGAGTTCCCAAAAGAATATTTCTTAGTGGGGTCACCCCGTGACAGGACTGTGTGACAGATCCTGCATTCCACTTTTGGAGCATTTACCTTCTTCTGGTCATCAGGAATTGAAAAAAACTTCCAAATAAAGTGTTCTTTAACTTTCGGCTGAGGAACCTCTTCATCAAGGAATTCATTGGTGTCATCTTCACTGCTGGATGGTCTGGCAGCCATGATAATCCAAGATATCCAACAAAGAACCGAGAGCAAAAATGCAGGTCTTGCAGTCACAAAAGTGAAAGAAGACGTGAAGGAAATGGGTGGGGATTTCATTCTTTGTAAAAAAAACTGTTAGCAACCAGTAAAAAGAGTTATTTTAAGGTCACATGACTTGACACGCTTACGCTGCGCGCACCGAAGCGCTTCCAGGGGCGCTTACACAGCGCGAACTTAGGCGCTTCCGGGGGCGCATACGCGGCGCGAACGTAGAGGCTTAAGGGGGCGCTTACGCAGCGCGCCTAAGTGACGTTTCGATAGTTTCACGGATATGCAAAATCATTTTCATTTCGTAAATCAAAAATACTGCTTTTATAAGTATGGTACTAAATGTCTTGCATTATTATTTACTTTTCATACATATTTTTTTACACAAACGCAGAAATAGTGCTCTGGGTGCGCTCTCCGGAGAGCTTACTGTTGCGCGCACCCAGAACGGCCCAGGAAAAAATTATAAAAAAAAAAAACATTTAAAAAATATTATTATAAAAAAATATTAATAATTAATACTTACACAAAACAGCAAAAAAATAAATGAAAAATCATAGGTTACAAACTCGATATAGAAAGTAATTAGCTTTTAAAAAACCTTTGACATTCAGTGAAAAAAACTGAGGTTTCACAATCGTTATAGTTAGGAATTAGCATTTAAAAAACCTTTGAAATTCACTGAAAAAACCATAGGTTTAACACCAGTTATAGTTAGCTGGACATTTTACTCATACAAAACCATTGAAATTTCCATGTTATAGTTAGTTGGACTCACTATAACTTGCGCGCCCGCAATCCACTGCTGATTACATCATTCATGACATGGTCAGTGACATCACTGATGACATCACTGATGACATCTCAAATGACATCACTGATGACATCTCTGATGACATCATCCATGTGATAATACGATGCACCTCCTCACACTCTAATCTAACCTTTGATACACTCAGTGTTAAATATAAAGTACCATTCCTGAAATTATTGACTCACCAATAGCAGCAACTACAAACGCACTCACTGATTGCTAGGTCTACACACACATCCACTCATTCACCCATACAATCACTCATACATACGGACACTCTTCAAAGGAACACTATCATATCCAGTCATATACCTATACAGACACTTACACATTGACTCTCATTCACAGACTTACTCAAACACGTAGTCAGTTATGCAGAGAATCAATCACACTCCTATTTCCTCAACTACAAAGTTATACACACCAAACCTTACTTAACACAAATATATAGTAACACATACTTACTCTCTCTTACAATCACTGAAACAAGTACACATTGAACCATACAGTCACTTACACATGCACTGTGTTTTACATATGTACTTACTTGGACATGTAGCACTGAGATGTCCTTTCACTCACCAACACACCCATGCACATAGTCAACTGCCCATACAGCTGTTTCCACATGCACTCTTGAACCCATACTCCAAGTGAATCAACTGCTCACACATATATGCACAGACTCACACACCTCCCAGCCACTCACACACACGTTCAGCCTCACATACAAATACTTGGGCAACCAATCAATAACCCATATAGCCACTCATATAGCTACTGATCACCACATGCAGCAGCTTACACGACAACAGACCTACTGATGCACACATTCAGACAGTTTAGTCACTAACCCATGCATTTAGTAAGACACATTTTTATCACTCACTCCTATAGTCAGTCACGCACCTACTAAATCCTTCATCCAGACACTTATAGATCCACTCATTCTTGACTGTGTAAAACATATTTAAACTTTACAGAAACACACAGACATTGGATGATGTCATCAGTGATGTCATCAGTGATGTCATTTGAGATGTCATCAGTGATGTCATCAGTGATGTCATTGACCATGTCTTGAATGATGTAATATGTGACATCATCAGCAGTGGATTGCGGGCGCGCGAGTTATAGTGAGTCCAACTAACTATGATATGGTGGTGGTGCAGATGCTCCAGCTGCTGCTGCTACTGTAGCCATTTTAAAGTACAAAATATTACTCAAAGATCTCCAAACAGGTCTTCCTCAGACAAAGTCAGAATAAGGAAAAATGCTGGGTCTTTCATCATTTGGAAAAAAAAACTGTCCTGAACCAATGAAAAGTGCTATTTTCAGGTCACATGACCCGGGCTTTCATCATTTGGAAACCAAAACTGTTCTGCACCAATAAAAAGTGTTATTTTCAGGTCAAATGACCCGACGCGATTACGCGACGCGCCCCCGGGCGCATTCGGGGGCGCGCCCCGGGGCGCGCCGCGTAAGCGCGTCGGATGCTTACGTTGCGCAATCGTATTCGCTCGAGTGCTTCTGGGTGCGCTTACATCGTGCATATCACACGCACGCGGCTACACGATATGTCACGATGATGTTTTCGTTCGCGGCAATAGCGCTAACGGGACGCTCACCAGTGCGCGCCCCGGGGCACGCCGGAAAATTACGCTTTCCGGTGCGCTCATCGGGGCACGCACCGGGAGCGCACCAGGGCAAAAAAGAAAAATAGTATTATATAATTCCTCAGTCAAAGGACAAAGTCAGAATAAGGAAAAATGTGGGGTCTTTCATCATTTGGAAAAAAAACTGTCCTGAACCAATGAAAAGTGTTATTTTCAGGTCACATGACCCGGGCTTTCATCATTTGGAAACCAAAACTGTTCTGCACCAATAAAAAGTGTTATTTTCAGGTCAAATGACCCGACGCGCTTACGCGACGCACCCCCGGTTGCATTCAGGGGCGCGCCCCGGGGCGCGTCGCGTAAGCGCGTCGGATGCTTATGTTGCGCAATCGTATTCGCTCGAGTGCTTCTGGGTGCGCTTACATCGTGCGTATCACACGCACGCGTCTACGCGATATGTCACGATGATGTTTTCGTTCGCGGCAATAGCGCTAACGGGACGCTCACCAGTGCGCGCCCCGGGGCACGCCGGAAAACTGCGCTTTCCGTTGCGCTCATCGGGGCGCGCACCGGGAGCGCACCAGGGCAAAAAAGAAAAATAGTATTATATAAATATACAAAATAGGATTCATTATAAAAAATATTACATTTCATAGGTTTGATATGTAGTTAGGAATTAGCATTTAAAAAACCAATGAAATTCACTGAAAAAAACATAGGTTTCACACCAGTTATAGTTAGGAATTAGCATTTAAAAAACCTATTAAATTCACTGAAAAAACCATAGGTTTCAAACCAGTTATAGTTAGCTGGAAATTTTACGGACATAAAACCATAAAAAATTTCCAATGTTATAGTTAACTCACTATAACAAGCGCGCCTGCAATGCACTGCTGATAACGTCACATATTACATCACTCATGACATCGTCAGTGACATCACTCATGACATCACTTATGACACCATCCTTGTGACAGAGTGACAGACCTCCTTTTAGTGTAATGCAACCCTTGAAACACATATTCAATAATAGAAACTAACATTTTCAGAAAAATGGAGATACCCATACCAGTTACAACAACCAATTCAGTAATTCCACTATCTATATACACATCCACTCATTCACCAACAGTTCTATATAGTCACTCATACATATACTCACTCATCATATGTAGTGATACATCTATACATCCTGTTATACACCGACAGTCATCCAAAAGTTACTCACACACATACTCACACATGCAAATAAACTATTGAACATCCATTTATTTGCATATACAACTATACACACACTACCTCCTTACTTCTAAGGAAACTTACACATACTTACTCTCTTACACAATCACTTATAGAAACACACACTTATTTAAACAGGAACTCTTACAATCTCTTACTCTCACATATACTCACTTATATACATCAAAACTCACATACACTAGATTAAAATATATGTTGTTACTGATAAAGACAATAGTGAGACAGTCATTCACTCACTAAAACACACATATACACACTCATCCACCCATACAGTCCTGCACATATGCTGTCTTAAAAACACATACAAACAGTGAGTCAGTCACCAACCCATGCAGCCACTTATACACAAAGTGAAACACTAATACATATATTTCAATATTTAAAAGTTACTCGCTAATATATGTATTCAATAAGATACACTTAATAAGGCAGTTAACCAATCATTTTTTTTAAACATCCATTTACACACCTATTTAACCATTTATTCTTTCATCAACCTTTACAAATACATATATAAAACATATTGATTTTTCAGAAACACACATTCACTGGCTGGTGTCATCAGTGATGTAATGAGTGATGTCACTGACGATGTCATGAGTGATGTAATATGTGACGTCATCAGCAGTGCATTGCAGGCGCGCTTGTTATAGTGAGTCCAACTAACTATAACGTTGGAATTTCAATGGTTTTATGTCAGTAACATTTCCAGCTAACTATAACTGGTTTCAAACCTATGGTTTTTTCTGTGAATTTCATAGGTTTTGTAAATGCTAATAGAGCTGAATAGAGCTGTTGTGTTGTGTGGGTGATGTAAGTACCAACATGTAGGTACCAATGAAGAGTCTAAAATTCAATGTACACCGTCTCCTCTGTAGATATTTTGTATGTTCTAATATGGGTTATTTGAATGTAAATGTGTGGAAAAGCACTTCATGCTTTAAAGCAATTGTATTTTTGAACTGATTGTTCTTTCCTCTTAGTCCTCCTCTTTGTTTTTTTTCCCCACACTCTTCTTCAGCATGATAGTTGATAAATTCGTTCCATCAGTGATGTCATTTGAGATGTCATCAGTGATGTCATCAGTGATGTCACTGACCATGTCATGAATGATGTAATATGTGGCATCATCAGCAGTGGATTGCGGGTGCGCGATATATAGTTAGTGCAACTAACTATATATGCGAATTTCAATGGTTTTGTGTGAGTAAAATAAGGTTTTGTAAATGCTAATTCCTAACTATATATGGTCTATAACCTATGCTTTTTTCAGTAAATATTCAAGGTTTTGTAAATGCTAATTCCTAACTATATATGGTCTATAACCTATTGTTTTTTCAGTGAATTTCAATGGTTTTTTAATTGCAAATATCAAAAGCTGTAAAATGTATTCTTCTTTAAAAGGAAAAATATATTTTTTATGTATTTAATAAAAAAATGTATGTATATACATTTTTTTTTTTCGCTACCGGTCCGTGCACCGGGTAGCTTCCCGTTAGCTCAATTTGGTGCCGCGACCCGATCCGCGCACCGGGAAACGTTCCGTTAGCGCAACTGCCGCATTCAAAAACAACATTGTGATGCGTCACGTAAGCACGACGTATTGCGTTGCCGCGTAATGCGTCTTATGACGCGCCGCGTTAGCGCACTCGGAAGTGCTCCAGAGCACAACCCGAGGCGCGAAGCGCAGCACCCCGGAATAGCTCCGGGCGCGGAGTGGGACGCGTAACGTAAGCGTAACAGGTCATGTGACCTGAAAATAACACTTTTCATTGGTTTAGAATTTTTTTTTCCCAAATGATGAAAGCCCCCACCTTTTTTCCTCACTCTGACTTTCATCTTTGTGAGAGGAAGACCTGTTTCTGCTTGTTCAGTCATGGCATCTGTAGTAGCTGCAGCTGGTGGACCCCCACCACCACCACAACCACCTAGGAAGGAAGGAGCACCTGCAAAGTTCCTTCCAAACCCAGAGGAAGAGGAAGAAGAAGAGGAAGAGGAGGTAGACCCGAGGCAATTCTTGTGTGAAGAGCCCCGGCAATCCCACCGCTTAGACCATTTTATATGGCAATTTTTTTCTTACTCTCGAGGGCAAAAAAAGGTCAATGCCCGGCTGGTGACATGCCTCATTGCGATGGAGTTCTGTCCCGAGGTACAGACAAAAAGTATAGTTTTGGAAACTATACTATGCACCGCCACATGCAGAGGTGGCATCCAGTCAATTATAGCGTTGCTGAGGTGCATCACCTCCAGGATAACTCACCAATATTATTTTACTGTTTCCCTTGGTTTTCCCCTTGTTACGCTTTCCGGAACGCTACCCGGAGCGCGGACCGGGCGCTAACCGTGCAAAAATTTGAAAAAAAGGCTGTTTTTTTTTACATATATGGGCCTCCTCAGCCACCCTCAGAAAACCTAGGGGGTAAGAATATGTCTCCCGTGCCCCCTTATACCCATTACCAACATTGTTTATCCTCCGTCTTGTGACTAAATTTGTCCGAAACACAAGATGGCGGATTCCCGTTACGCTACCGGTGAGCTACCCGGTTCGCGTACCGGGTAGCGCTTACACCGCGAAAAATAGAATATATATTTTTTTTTATTTTTTTTGCCCCGCGGGGCTCTTTAATTGCCCCCACATCAATCCTAGGGGGTCATGAGGGGTCTACCTTGCCCCCTTTCATTCATTTCCCCCTTCGTTTATTTCCAACTCTTGTCTCTCGATCCTACAGAGAGACAAGATGGCTTCCGCTCCGGACTGTTTAGAATGTTGACAGTCACCAGAGAGCCAATCCGCTTCTCCTCGCGAAGTTCTGTTACGCGTCTGGTACGCGAACCGGGGTGCTAACCGGGACGCTGTCACAGATATATATATTTTTTTGAACGTTAATTTCTCAAACTCCACTGGAGCACATATCTTGAGACCTAGCAAAGGCACATCGGGCAAACAGTCTCTACAATTTTGCCAAGTTTCATAGAAATCCATTCAGCCGTTCGAGCTAAAAGTGAGTCCAACCGCCCTATGGAAAACTCAATGTTAAAAACACGTGCCTGACGAAACCCCCCCCAAACTTTCAGGGGACGCTCAGAAACAAAATGTGCCATGTTCCTGAAATTTTCAGCCAATTCCGACCATCAACGCCAAAGTTATTCAACATAGAATTTTCAGAAATCCCTATTAAAAAAAAAAAAAAATCCTAACTATATATACCTACCTCGACCGCCAGTAGGTAAATATATATATATATATATATATATATATATATATATATATATATATATATATATATATATATATATATATATATATATATATATATATATATATATGAAAACAGCAAACTCCCAACTGCTATGATCGCAGTTCTAGCGGGCGCAGACCTCGAGCAATCTCCTCAATCCTCAATCAGACAATAGATGAGCCAGAAACCAACGCTGTTAGTTGAAGCAGTGCATTTAATAAGCAGTGAATAGTGCAGAGCAAGTGCCCTCCATGACGCGTTTCGCCCCGCGGACGGGGCTTGGTCACATGACGCGACAGGAGTAGGCGGTGGGTTAAATGACAATTAAAAGCCCAAACACCTAAAGAAACAGGTTGTAAGGGTAAAATAACGACATTGATTGGCAATACAATTCATGTGATGATAAGTCCATAAACAAAATTCCCAAAAATAATGGAAAGTTGCAACATAATTAGAGCATAGTGCTCATATGCGATGAGGGATAATAAAACATATTTTCTTAAAAAAAATTGACAAGAATTCATAATAGAAATGAAACATTTAGATCAATGTGCAAGTGCAATATGTGAAATAATTTTCTTTAAAAATATGTAAATTAATCATGTCCCTCACCATTAACAATAGGACATCACAGATTGCCAATATAAACAAGTCAACTAATTTAGACCAAAAAAGATTCTTATAGATGTTATATACATGGAGAAACAAACGGCGGCAAAGACTTCGATTTATGGAAGTTGACAAAAACACTTCAGATTTCATGGGTATATTAAGCCCAGCTGTTATTTCATCTTATGAATATCTGAAAAAACTGAAAAAGACTGAAAAAGACTCCCCTTCTACAAAGGTAACTAAAAGTACACACTTTTTTGTATATACATCAAGGAAAACCTACTGAAATTATAAATAATGGTGCAATTCATCAAAAGCATTTAATCCGTTAGGGGATCTGGTATCAAGCAGGGCGATGAAATAAGCCTCTCTTTGAGGGAGAAGTCTCTCACGATCACCCCCCCTGCCCGGATTAGCCACTGAACATAACAAGGTATATGTGAGATCTTTTAGTTTCTTGTCATGAACAGATTTGAAATGGCGAGCAACCGGGTAATTCATGTCCGAATTTACTATTGCCCGGATGTGTTGTAAGATGCGTTGATATGCTTGCAACTTGGTACTCCCTATGTATGACAATGAACATGTGCAGGTCAATTTATATACAACAAAGTCGCTGCGGCATGTCAGATGTTCCCTGATTGGTATAGGCCGATTGCTAAATGCAGATGTATACTCAGTGCCGTTGACTGCAAACGTGCAGGCACGGCACGAGGTGCATCTAAAAAAACCAGATTTGTGGAGCCAAGTAGTTTTCAATTGGTTTTCTGGTTGTGCACGGTCAAGGGAATCTTTCATTGAGGGAGCCCTCCTGAAGGTTATTGCAGGAGATTTTGGCAAAAAAGGAGCAAGGATCACATCAGTTAAAACAATTGGCCATTCAGATCTGATAATCTGGCTAATCTTAGAGCTTTGGGCACAGAAAGTAGTAATAAATCTAGCTGTTGTAGACTTAGTGACATCAATATCAACTGTTGTCTTAGGGGTCAGCAGTGTTTCTCGTGTACGTATTGACACTGAATTGAAGGCCTTATCTAATACTGCTTTTGTATAGCCCCTCCGGAGGAATCTATCTCTAGATTCTGTTAGACATTGTTCGGTGACAACTGGATCACTACAAATGCGCTTAATCCTGATAAATTCACCCAGGGGTATACTTTTGATAGTATGGCGGGGGTGAGCACTACGGGCATGTAAGATGGAATTGCCCGCAGTGCTCTTCCTGAACAGTTTGGATTGGATTTTGTTATTCTCGATGTAAACCAATACATCCAAAAATTCAGCTGATGTATCAGTAATTGTAGCAGTGAATTTAAGGTTTCTAGCATTCACATTGATTTCTTTAACAAAATCAGCAGCTAAGGTTTGTGATCCTTTCCAGACGATAAAAATATCGTCTATAAACCGCCAGTAGGCCAA
The DNA here is from genome assembly GCF_964263255.1 of Lissotriton vulgaris. NCBI lineage: Eukaryota > Metazoa > Chordata > Amphibia > Caudata > Salamandridae > Lissotriton > Lissotriton vulgaris. Next base: position 319,811,161 of record NC_141699.1, on the reverse strand, counting down.
TAAATGGGGGAGCCAATGAGTGTGGGTGACGCCAAGCACATGCTCCTCCCACCAGCCAACATGCAAGCATGAATAACTGGGGGAGAAGCATGAACCCATTGCCACCCCACGCTCCTGATGGTAAATCTCCTTGCCAAACTGGAAGTAGTTGTTAAAGAGGCAGATGCGGATCATATCCAATAACATTTGGTTGTGATCCCTCATAGTTGCCTCACGGGAATCCAAAAAATACTGGACTGCTTCCAAACCCTGGTGATGATTAATACTGGTGTAAAGTGCTTCTATGTCCATCACCAGAAAACATAACTCAGGACCCCAGGTGACACAACTTAACTTCCCCAAAAAATCAGTAGTGTCTTTCAAAAAAGAAGGGAGAGAAATTTTCAGCCAATTCCGACCATAAACGCCAAAGTTATTCAACATAGAATTTTCAGAAATCCCTATTAAAAAAAATCCTAACTATATATACCTACTGGCGACCGCCAGTAGGTAAATATATATATATATATATATATATATGTTGGAACTGGCCCTTTTTGCAGGGTCATCCCCAAACTTTTTGCTTCTTCCTCCCTTATTTTTCCTGACCCGTGGTTGTTGGCAATAGGACTCTGCGCACTTTACCACTGCTGATCAGTGCTAAAGTGCATATGCTCTCTCTGTAAATTGTTATTCTGATTGGATATACATGTTTGGCATATTTGTATCACCATGAAGTCCCTAGTAAAGTGCACTGGGTGTGCCAAGGCTGGTGATGACAGATGCTACTAGTGGGCCTGCAGCACTGATTGTGCCACCCACAGGAGTAGCTCTAAAATGGTGTCTCGGGCCTGCCACTGCAGCGCCTACGGGCAGTTTAGAACTGCCATGTCCTCCTGGTCAGTGTCCCCACTGACCAGGCCTAACCCTTCCCTTTTCATGCACATCAGTCACCCCTATGGAAGGCCCAAGGTACCCCCCTGGGCAGGATGCAGTGTATGTGAAAGGTAGAGCATGTACTAGTGCAGGCACCATGCTCTGGTAGTGAATTACAGCCATTTTCGTTTTTCACTATTGTAAGGCTATCTTGCTCCATAGGTTAACATGGGGGATGCTGGCTACAGTGGTTAACAGCATTTCTTCCCATAGGAACAAGATAGGACATAAGTATGTAGTATCCCTGAACTCAGAATTTAATAATACATCTTTTAGGAAAGGTGGTTTTTAAATCCTGTGTTTGAGAACAGCACTTTTAGAAAGTTGCTGTTCTCTTGTCTGACCCTTCTGTGTGCCTGGGCCTGTTTGTGTATTGACTGTCTGGTTTGTGAGTGACAGGGGCTGGGGAATTCCCCTAGAGGCTGGATGAGTCAGCACTAGGCTGAATGAAGCAATTGCAACCTGAGTGGTGGGAGGAGTTAGCACCTGGGCTGAATAGGGCTGTGCCTGCCTGCCACAATGCTGGCTCCACCTCCTGCTGGGCGGCTGACGACCCTGCCCCTCACTCTGAATGGAAAGATGCAGCCAGCAAAACAAAGTGCTCAGGATCCACCCAGAACTGGTTCAGACCGGGCTCAGGGCCCACATGCACAGAGAGAACAAAGACTTTAGGGGTATAAGTACAGGACCCCTGACAACAGAAAATTAGATCATCCTGGAAATCAAGAAGGAACCTCTGCCAAGGAGAAAGCTGTCGTTGTAGAAGGAAGACTGTCCTGCTGTTGCTCTGCTGGACTGACCTGCTGTTGCTTTGCTGCCAAGGAGAGGGGAAGGACTTTGCTGTGAGCTGTGTCCCCTGTCTTGTAAGGAATCTCCAAGGGCCTGAGAAGAGCTGGCTCCCTGTTTCCGAAGTCCCAGGAACAAAAGGACTTCACCCCCAGTCTCCCTGAACTCTGCTGAGAGAGTTCTGTCCTTCGTAGAGTGCTTGATCCAGTTGTGGGGCCTCTAGAAGTTGAACCTGAGCTGGGAAGCTTGAGACTAAGCTGAGAAACTTGTGAAGCTGAAAAGTGTCGCATCGCTCGCTTGCGGAGCGCATCCCCGACAGTGCGAGAAGTTTCCCGCCGCTACAAAGGTCGAGATCGGCGCAGCGCCTGACATCGCTGCCGAAGCCGTCGCACCCTTCGTTTGCGGGACGCACCAGACCGGTGCGGGAGAATCGAACACCGCTGCGAGTGTCGTCGCAGAGCCTGTCGTCTGGGTGAGATCGCCGCGCCGCTTGCTTGCGGACCGCATCACGTCGCTGCAGACATCGCTGCAGAAGCATCTCCCCGAGGAGCTGCGAGAGAGAGGATCACCGCTGGACCGCGCATCATCGCCCCGGAGATCGTCGCAGCCCCTACGAGATCATCGCATCGTGCCTTTGCGAGAACAGACTTCCCACGGAACCTACGCACCGGAATCTACGCAAGCTGCCTTCCTCCCCATACAGATCGGATTCGTCGCCACACGCCCGCTGCTGCAGCGGGGCTGTCGCATCGCCTCCCCAGGGTCTCAGGAGTAAAGCATCGCTTGTTTCCACCGCACCAGCTTCCTGCTTGTGGAACTTTGTTGCATCTAAAAGGTACTGTGAGTAAACGTGACGCAACTGTGAACTTTTCACGCATCTGTGGAATATTTTAACGCAACTTAAAGAACTTTGATTACAAGCTGAAGAACTCTTTTTGAAACCATATCCTTGAACTGTGTATGTTGGATTTTTGCCGTTTTGGTCTTGTGTAGTTTAGAATAAATATCTTTATTTTCCTAAACTGTTGTGGAATCAGTTTGTGGTGTTTTCACTGTGTTACTGTGAGTGTTGGTACAAATACTTTACGCATTGCCTCTGGTTAGCCTAGACTGCTCAGGCCAAGCTACCTAGAGGGTGAGCAGGGGTTATCTTAGAGGGTTATCTCCTTGCCCTGACTAGAAGCAAGGGTCCCTATTTGGACAGTGGTACCTACCTCTGCCAACTAGAGACCCCCAGTTCTAACATTGGTGGCAGCGGTGGGATTTGAACTTGTATTTGTACTTGACCCACAGTAATTGGTGTACATCACTAGTGAGTGCAGACCATTACGCCACCGCATACTATTGGTTTTTGAGTTTTTGAATTCTGTTGTTGAGTAACTCTTCGAAAAGCATCATGTCTCAGAAGGGGAAGGCACCCAGTGAGAGGGCCGAAGAAGCAGAATTAGAGTTTTGCATTGAAGATTTGTGTTCATACAGAGTTGAGCAACTGAAGAAATTCTGCCTTGAGTTTGAGTGCCCCATAAAAAGCACCTACAGAAAGGAGGAGCTACAGAGAATCTTGAGAGCCCATTGGGAGGCACGAGAGGAAGATGATGTGGATGTAGAAAATGCTTTTCAAAGCACAGATCTGCCAGTGGGCAGAGTAGGCTCAGGAGCTGGCAGCAACCACTCCGGTAGGGGCCTCACCCCAGAAGAGTTACAGGAAAATCAAAGAATAAGAGAATATGACTTGGAAGTCATGAAAATGAAACTGAGGCAATTGGAGTTGGAGAAAGAAAGGGCAGCGGAAGACAAGAGAGAGGCCCGCGCCTTGGAGGAAAAGAAATTGGCCTTGGCCCATGAATTAAGAATGAGGAAGCTTGAGATGGAGCTCAAGAGGCGTGAGGCCATGAGGGTCTCAGCTGAAGAAGAAACATGGGTAGCTCAAGAAATGAGCTTTGCTGAGTTGGAGGTGGAGTCCAGCTCAGATGGTGGCAGCAAGATTATAGTTTCCAGTGCTGAGAGAAAGGTACAAACACCCAGAGATGTGGCACCTGACTTGAGGGAGGGGGTCGATATACACCAGGGGGTTCAGGTTTATGATGTAGTTCCAGTGGAGTGCAGTGTCCCTGAAGTAGATTGGGGGACTGGCACAGGGGACCATATTCCTAGTGGTGGGAGGGACACTCTACTGACTCTAGATGAGAGGTACAGGGAGAGGGGTTCCCCCGTGGTAGAAACCTTGGTGTGTGTGAGTGAAGACCAGCCAGAAGAGTGTGGGTTGTGTGACAGAGGCAGTCAGATACTGTCTTGCCAGTCTCAGGAGAGTGGTGTGGGGTACTTGTGTGAGGCACTGGAGGGTGAGGCGAAGGCTAGCGTGGTTAACTACTATGGGGGGCTGTGTGATTCATTTGATGGAGAGCATATTTTAAGTCCCTGTTTTCCAGAGCTATGCCAACACCCGGTGGAGTGTGAGTTCTCTGACCCCAGAGAGCTTGCGTTGGAGGCAGACCTCTTGGTGAATTCCAGAGAGTCTGAGGAGGCATTGGGGAGTGATCCCAAAAGGAGTGGCTTAGATATCTTCCAGACCTGTGAGGTGGAAGAGGTTCAGTGTAGCCCGGTTAGGTCCCAGTTTAGTGGGAGGGGTGTAGGGGCTCATGTCCGGTCTCAGTGGAGAAGGAATGAGTGTGGGACGGTGTGTCTCACGGTGCCCGAAACCCAGTCTCAGGGCCTGGAGGGTTCCTTAAGGGAGCACCAGGATAGGGACCTAGACTGTACTTGTAGGCCATTTGAGGAGGATCTCCCAGTGTCTGTTGAACGGGGAGTGCCTGTAACCAGGCCTCCATCAGTTCTGGTGTTTGGCAGTGCCGCTCCATTTGGGAGGGTACAGAAGTCCAGACTGAAGGGTGAGAGGGGGAAGGAGTCCCCAGTGGGAGAACCAGTGGGTCATGGACCAGTCAGAAGGGCTGAGTCTCTCAGGAGTGACCATGGTGACACCACCTCTGTCCTGGGGGATCTTCCCGCACTGTCAAGTGGACAGGGGCCGGGAGATCTGCACCAGGCAGACTGTCACAGGACATATGAGTTGTGTGTCACCCTCAAGGGGGTACTATGTGAGTCCCCAGAAGTCCTGGCGTGCCAGGCGAGTGTTCCACCGCAAGGGCTGGTCCCTGGGTGGGGAAGCCAGATTCAGGTGTTGTCTGACCTGGGGGCGTTGGAGCCTAGGTTTGAGGGCCAGGTCCGGGGTGTCCCCCCTGACCTGGAATACCAGTTGCAGGATAGAACCCCTGAACTGGTGGGTGGATGGTGCAGGGTACCTGCCACAGGTGCCCTGACTATTCTAGAAGGGGGTACCGCTCCAGGTGGGAGGGTACAGAGCCCCAAGGAAGAGGAGGACAAGGTGTGGGGAAGCCCACCTCAGCCTCCTGTCCAGCCGCCGGATAAAGGTCCGGGACTGGTGAGTCAGTGCCAGAGTGTCAGACCTGAACTGACAAGAGAGGGAGTGGACAAAGGGTGCCAAGCACCTGGGGCTACTGCCCCCCGCCCTCTGATGCCACAGCGGTTTGAGAGCCATGAGAGGCATGAGGCCTGGGTCTCATCCCCGATCACTGTTGGTGGTCACTGTGGCTTGATGTTGGACTGTTGGGACACACCTGTGAGGAAATTAAGGTTAGGTGCTGCACAAGTGGTGTCCACAGGTGAGGTGAAGGGTTCCACATGGATTGGCATGGTGGACCCTGAGAGTATGGATAGAGTGATACAACTGGGTTTAGGACGGCGTAGAACAGGACTGCCCTGCTTTTTGGGCCAGGTTCCGTGTTCTATCGCCTTAAGCAGGGAATCCCATCGAGGTATCGTTTGGTCTACCCTGGCTTTAGGCTGGAAGGGGGTTGTGTTGGAACTGGCCCTTTTTGCAGGGTCATCCCCAAACTTTTTGCTTCTTCCTCCCTTATTTTTCCTGACCCGTGGTTGTTGGCAATAGGACTCTGCGCACTTTACCACTGCTGATCAGTGCTAAAGTGCATATGCTCTCTATGTAAATTGTTATTCTGATTGGATATACATGTTTGGCATATTTGTATCACCATGAAGTCCCTAGTAAAGTGCACTGGGTGTGCCAGGGCTGGTGATGACAGATGCTACTAGTGGGCCTGCAGCACTGATTGTGCCACCCACAGGAGTAGCTCTAAAATGGTGTCTCGGGCCTGCCACTGCAGCGCCTACGGGCAGTTTAGAACTGCCATGTCCTCCTGGTCAGTGTCCCCACTGACCAGGCCTAACCCTTCCCTTTTCATGCACATCAGTCACCCCTATGGAAGGCCCAAGGTACCCCCCTGGGCAGGATGCAGTGTATGTGAAAGGTAGAGCATGTACTAGTGCAGGCACCATGCTCTGGTAGTGAATTACAGCCATTTTCGTTTTTCACTATTGTAAGGCTATCTTGCTCCATAGGTTAACATGGGGGATGCTGGCTACAGTGGTTAACAGCATTTCTTCCCATAGGAACAAGATAGGACATAAGTATCTAGTATCCCTGAACTCAGAATTTAATAATACATCTTTTAGGAAAGGTGGTTTTTAAATCCTGTGTTTGAGAACAGCACTTTTAGAAAGTTGCTGTTCTCTTGTCTGACCCTTCTGTGTGCCTGGGCCTGTTTGTGTGTTGACTGTCTGGTTTGTGAGTGACAGGGGCTGGGGAATTCCCCTAGAGGCTGGATGAGTCAGCACTAGGCTGAATGAAGCAATTGCAACCTGAGTGGTGGGAGGAGTTAGCACCTGGGCTGAATAGGGCTGTGCCTGCCTGCCACAATGCTGGCTCCACCTCCTGCTGGGCGGCTGACGACCCTGCCCCTCACTCTGAATGGAAAGATGCAGCCAGCAAAACAAAGTGCTCAGGATCCACCCAGAACTGGTTCAGACCGGGCTCAGGGCCCACATGCACAGAGAGAACAAAGACTTTAGGGGTATAAGTACAGGACCCCTGACAACAGAAAATTAGATCATCCTGGAAATCAAGAAGGAACCTCTGCCAAGGAGAAAGCTGTCGTTGTAGAAGGAAGACTGTCCTGCTGTTGCTCTGCTGGACTGACCTGCTGTTGCTTTGCTGCCAAGGAGAGGGGAAGGACTTTGCTGTGAGCTGTGTCCCCTGTCTTGTAAGGAATCTCCAAGGGCCTGAGAAGAGCTGGCTCCCTGTTTCCGAAGTCCCAGGAACAAAAGGACTTCACCCCCAGTCTCCCTGAACTCTGCTGAGAGAGTTCTGTCCTTCGTAGAGTGCTTGATCCAGTTGTGGGGCCTCTAGAAGTTGAACCTGAGCTGGGAAGCTTGAGACTAAGCTGAGAAACTTGTGAAGCTGAAAAGTGTCGCATCGCTCGCTTGCGGAGCGCATCCCCGACAGTGCGAGAAGTTTCCCGCCGCTACAAAGGTCGAGATCGGCGCAGCGCCTGACATCGCTGCCGAAGCCGTCGCACCCTTCGTTTGCGGGACGCACCTGACCGGTGCGGGAGAATCGAACACCGCTGCGAGTGTCGTCGCAGAGCCTGTCGTCTGGGTGAGATCGCCGCGCCGCTTGCTTGCGGACCGCATCACGTCGCTGCAGACATCGCTGCAGAAGCATCTCCCCGAGGAGCTGCGAGAGAGAGGATCACCGCTGGACCGCGCATCGTCGCCCCGGAGATCGTCGCAGCCCCTACGAGATCATCGCATCGTGCCTTCGCGAGAACAGACTTCCCACGGAACCTACGCACCGGAATCTACGCAAGCTGCCTTCCTCCCCATACAGATCGGATTCGTCGCCACACGCCCGCTGCTGCAGCGGGGCTGTCGCATCGCCTCCCCAGGGTCTCAGGAGTAAAGCATCACTTGTTTCCACCGCACCAGCTTCCTGCTTGTGGAACTTTGTTGCATCTAAAAGGTACTGTGAGTAAACGTGACGCAACTGTGAACTTTTCACGCATCTGTGGAATATTTTAACGCAACTTAAAGAACTTTGATTACAAGCTGAAGAACTCTTTTTGAAACCATATCCTTGAACTGTGTATGTTGGATTTTTGCCGTTTTGGTCTTGTGTAGTTTAGAATAAATATCTTTATTTTCCTAATCTGTTGTGGAATCAGTTTGTGGTGTTTTCACTGTGTTACTGTGAGTGTTGGTACAAATACTTTACGCATTGCCTCTGGTTAGCCTAGACTGCTCAGGCCAAGCTACCTAGAGGGTGAGCAGGGGTTATCTTAGAGGGTTATCTCCTTGCCCTGACTAGAAGCAAGGGTCCCTATTTGGACAGTGGTACCTACCTCTGCCAACTAGAGACCCCCAGTTCTAACTATATATATATATATATATATATATATATATATATATATATCATTTCTATGGCAAAATGAAACCCCTCATTTTGTTCCTTTTCAAATTAAATGTATTAAGAGTTACCACTTCATTCCAATCAAGATGACTTCAGGTGTGCCATTCTTTTGTCATAAGTAAGACTGTTAGCGTTCTAGTTGTTTTTTAGAACACTCTGGGACAATCTGTCATTGGGCTATAGTTGGGCTACATCTGGCTGATATTTGGGCTACATTTGGGCTCTTTTGTCTCTGGTGGCCATCTTGGGAGACTGCATATCAGAATTTTTTTAATGAAATATAAGAGGATTTGAGAAGTCACTCAAAATGTGCCCTAATGTTTCTTTCTTCAGCAATAATCATAATTTCTATGGCAAAATGAACCCCCTCATTTTGTTCCTTTGCAAATTAAATGTTTTAAGTGTTAACACTTTATTCCGATCAAGATGACTGCAGGTGTGCCATACTTTTGTCATAAGTAATACTGTTAGTGCTCTAGTTGTTCTTTAGGACACTCTGGGACATTCTGTCGTTGGGCTATAGTTGGGCTACATCTGGCTGATATTTGGGCTACATTTGTTTTTTTTGTCTCTGGTGGCCATCTTTGGACTACATTGGGCTACATTGGGCTACATTTGGGCTCTAACATATATATAGCCCAATGTAGCCCAATATATATTTTTCAAAGTTAATTTTCGGAAAAACCACTGGAGCATATATCTTGAGACATAGCAAAGGCACATCGGAGTACCAGTCCCTACAATTTTGCCAAGTTAGGTGGAAATCCATTCAGCTGTTCGGGCTAAAAGTGAGTCAAACCGCCCTATGGAAAACTCAATGTTAAAAACACGTTTTGGGACCCCCCTTTTTTCTCGGCCTCCGCTTGACGAACCCCCCCAAACTTACAGGGGACGCTCAGAAAATAAATGTGCTATTTTCCTGAAAATTTCAGCCACTTCCGTCCATCAACGCCAAAGTTATTCAACATAGAATTTTCAAAAATCCCTACTAAAAAAAATCCTAACTATATATACCTACTGGCGACCGCCAGTAGGTAATATATATATATATATATATATACCATATATATATATACCATTGAAATTCCACGTTATAGTTAGTTGGACTCACTATAACTTGCGCGTGTAATGCACTGCTGATGATGTCATATATTACATCACTCATGACATGGTCAGTGACATCACTCATGACATCACTGATGACACCATCGAGTGAATGTGTGCCTTTCTGAAAAATAAATATGTTTTATATATGTATATGTAAAGGTCAATGGAAGAATATATGTTTAAATAAGTGTCTTAATGGATGTTTTAAAAAAAAAAATTGATGGTTAACTGGCTTATTAAGTGTATTTTAGTGAATACATATATTAGCGAATATTGTTAAAATATTTAAATGTTTGTATCAGTGTTTCACTTTGTGTATAAGTGGCTGCATGGGTTGGTGAGTAGCTACATGTGTGTGTATATGGGTTATTAGATGTTTTTTTTTTGTATCAGTATGAGTGCATGTATGGTTTGTTGGGGGTATTACTTAGCGCATAGATGCATCAATGACTGACTCACTGTTTGTATGTGTTTGGAAGATGGCATATGTGCAGGACTGTATGGATGGATGAGAGTGTATATGTGTGTGTTAGTGAGTGAATGACTGTCTCACTAGTGTCTTCAACAGTAACTACATATGTTTTAATCTAGTATATGTGAGTATTGATGTATATACGTGAGTATATGTGAGAGTGAGAGATTGTAAGAGTTCCTGTTTAAATAAGTATGTGTTTCTATAAGTGATTGTTTAAGAGAGTAAGTATGTGTGAGTTTCCTTAGAAGTAAGGTGGTAGTGTGTGTATAGCTGTATATGCAAATAAATGGATGTTCAATAGTTTATTTGCATGTGTGAGTATGTGTGTGAGCAACTTTTGAAAGACTGTCGATGTGGTACAGGATGGATAGGTGTATCGCTACATATGATGAGTGAGTATATTTATGAGTGACTACATAGAACTGTTGGTGAATTAGTGGATGTGTATGTAAATGGTGGAATTACTGAATTGGTTGTTGTAACTGGTATGGGTATCTCCTTTTTTTGAAAATGTTAGTTTCTATTTTTGAATATGTGTTTCAAGGGTTACAGTGAAAGGAGGTCTGTCACTCTGTCACAAGGATGGTGTCATCAGTGATGTCATGAGTGATGTCACTGACCATGTCATGAGTGATGTAATATGTGACGTCATCAGCAGTGCATTACACACGCAAGTTACAGTGAGCCCAACTAACTATAACGTGGAATTTCAATGGTTTTATGTCAGTAAAATTTCCAGCTAACTATAACTGGTGTGAAACCTATGGTTTTTTTCAGTGAATTTAATAGGTTTTTTAAATGCTAATTCCTAACTATAACTGGTGTGAAACCTATGGTTTTTTCAGTGAATTTCATAGGTTTTTTAAATGCTAATTCCTAACTATAACGGATGTGAAAACTATGTTTTTTTCAGTGAAATTCATAGGTTTTTAAATGCTAATTCCTAACTCTTTATAAGTCCCCAAACCTATATTTTTTTCTTTGAATTTCAAAATGTTGTTAATAACAAATGTCTATAGCTATAAAATGTAATATTTTTGAAACAGAATGAATCCTATATTTTATTTGTATTTAAAACAATTTTTTTAATGTATATTTTTCATTTATTCATTTATTTATTTTTTACCCTGGAGCGCTCCCGGGGCGCGCCCCGGTGAGCGCCCCGGAAAGTGTAGTCTTTTGAAGCGCCCCAGGGCGCGCTCCGGAGAGCGTCCCGTTAGCGCTATTGCCGCAAACGAAAACATCATCGTGACGTATCCCGTAGCCGCGTCCACGTGATATGCACGGTGTAAGCGCACCCGGAAGCACTCGAGCAAATACGATCGTGCAATGTAAACATGTGACGCGCTTACGGGACGCCCCTGGGGGCGCGCCGCGTAAGCGCGTCGGTCACATGACCTGAAAATAACACTTTTTATTGGTGCAGAACAGTTTTGGTTTCATAATGATGAAATCCCTGGTCTTGTGACCTGAAAATAACACTTCTCATTGGTTAAGGCCTTTTTTTTTCCAAATGATGAAAGACCCCACCTTTTTTCCTTATTCTGACTTTATCCTTTGACTTAGGAAGACCTGTTTTGCAATCTTTGAGGTATATTTTGTACTTTGAAATGGCTTTAATAGCAGCAGCAGCTGGAGCATCTGCACCACCACCACCACCACAACCACCAAGAGGACCACCACAAGATTACATTGGTGGTCAACAAGAGGAGGAGGGGAGGAGAAGATGGCTGCAAGGACACAATACCCCATACCAGCCAAAACCACACATTGTATCGGAGTTTTTTTCGATCCCAGAGGGCAAGAAAAAAGTAAGTGCGGCCAAGGTGCCTTGCCTAATCTGTGGCATGGAACTTTCCAGGGGAAACCCTAATAAGAAATACTCTTTTGGAAACAACACCATGATTCGCCATATGCAGCGCAGGCATCCAATCAACTATTCTGCTGCAGAGATGAGGGAACTGGCCAGTAACCTTCCCCAATCTTCAAGCTTCACCTCCCAAAGAAATCAACCCACTCCAACGGGACCAGAGGCAAGGGAGACAATCCCTTGCATTCAGCCACGGGTGGGGATTTCCGTATAATTGAATTGAATTGAAATAAAATTTATATCGCGCAACTAAGCCCGTAGGCATCAAGGTGCCAATGTATAACATGTACACATTGTGGTAAGACCATCTCCTATGGTGAACTGAGCATAAAGCTCATCTTCCTTGCTGGGGACAACCACAAATGCCCCAAAAAACCCTATTTTTTTCTTATTTTTTTTCTGCTCCAGTTGAGCCATTTTCAATTCCCTGTTTTTTCGTTTATCCCCATAAAAATACCAAAAAAAATATAAAATAGTTCATAAAAGCCAAAAAAAGTACAAAATGTTCCAAAAACACACAAAAAATATAAAACAACAAAAAGAAGAAAAAAACAGTTCTTTTTAGAACTACCTCCAATTTATAAAAAAAGGCTAAATTTTGTAATAACTCTGTCATAGTTCAGTTTAGTTTATTGCACAGTTAATTAAAACCAATTCGATACAGTAACACGCAATAAGGAAGTTAAAATACTCATAAAAAACATGCGTTTATGATCAATTCTATACTATAGTACGATAAGCATAAACGATTCAACATAAAAAGTGATTTTGTTTGCCGGCTGCCCACACTGGCCGTTCTGTACTTCTCAACCACTTGTAGGCCTGTTAGTCTATTCGTGTTTCCCATAAAATTCATTAAAATTTGCAGCATAGATGGTTCATCTATGTAAGTTAAGTCATATGTCTTATTTAATGAAATATTCATGGGTCAATTTTTGGTAGTTTTTTTTCCACTGCTTTTAAATATTTCACAAATCTGCAGCTCAGCTGAGGGTCCTGTGCTGAGAAGCAGGTTAGCACTGCATTCCTTTGTGTGCGTACCCCCTGTAGAATAAAATGGCGTTTCAGCAGGAGCTTCCTTTCTTTTTGCAGTTCCTCACAAGAGCATTCTTCTTTCCCCATGAGCCGCTCCCCGGTCTGCTCCCCGGTGCGCGTACCGGGCGCTCCCCCCGCGCAAATCAAAAAAAATATATATATTATTTTGCACCGCGGGGCCCTTTTATAGCCCCCACATCAAACCTAGGGGGTCAGGGGGGGTCTACCCTGCCCCCTTATGGTCATTTCCCCCTTTTTTTTCCACCTCTTGTGTCTCTATCCTACCGAGACACAAGATGGCAGCCGGTCCGGACTGTTTCCAATGTTTACAGACACCCGAGAGCCAATTAGCTTTCCGTGCGCACCTCGCCTGTCGCGCCCGCTGCGCTCCCCGGTGCGCGTACCGGGGCGCGGCCATAGATATATATATATATTTTTTAACCTATATTACTCAAAATCCACTGGAGCACATATCTTGAGACATAGCAAAGGCACATCGGGCTACCAGTCCCTACAATTTTGCCAAGTTTGGTGGAAATCCATTCAGCCGTTCGGGCTAAAAGTGAGTTCGACCGCCCTATGGAAATTAACATGGGGAAAACACGTTTTGGGACCCCCCTTTTATCTCGGCCCCTGCTTGACGAATCCCCCCCAAACCTTCAAGGAAGGACCGGAGCTCCGCATGGCAAATGTGAGGAAATTTTCAGGCAGATTCGTCAACTGGCGCCAAAGTCATTTCAAATAGAATTTTGAGATTTTGCATTGAAAAAAATCCTAACTATACCTACCTACTGGCGACCGCCAGTAGGTAATATATATATATATATATATAAATATATATATATATATATATATATATATATATATATATATATATCATGCAAAGTCCCAAACAGGAGGCTAATGGAGGGCTGTACATATGTCCTGAAGTAAGTGACAGAGACCTAACCCACTGGAGGGGAAAAGTATGGGCGCACTGAAAGGTAATGATTTCACAAGGCACACGGTGGAAGATGCAGCAGCAAAAATTATGATCTCTGACACGGCCCCTGATGAAGAAGCGAAGAGGCTTTGAAACGCGTTGGGCCACGTACTAATGATGGGATGAGAAGATGCGTTTTTTCATGAAATAAAGTGGTCATACTCACCTACTGCAGAGTGCAGCTTCGACTCTGGGCAAAGTGTGCAGCTTCGACTCTGGGCAAAGTTTGGGTAGAATATATATATATATATATATATATATATATATATATATATATATATATATATATATATATATATATATATATATATATATATATATATATATATATATATATATATATATATATATATTACCACTGAAAAACACATAGGTTTCAGGCATGCTATACTTAGAAATTAGCATTTAAAAAACCTTAGAATTTCACTGAAAAAAACACAGGTTTCAGGGGCATTATAGTTACATGGACATTTCACTTGTACAAAACCATAGAAATTCCCCTGTTATAATTAGTTCTGCCAACTATAACTCGCGTGCCCGCAATGCATTGCTGATGACTTCACATATTACATCACTCATGACATGGTCAGTGACAATACTCATGACATCACTGATGACATCTCAAATAACATCACTGATGACTTCATCCTTGTGATAGAGTGACAGACCTCCTCTCACCCTTATATAACCTTTAAAACATACACTCAAAACACAAACTAACATTTTCAAAACAAAGGACATACCAATACCAGTTACAACACACCTATTCAGTAATTCCAAAATATACACACACACATCCACTCATTCACAAACAGTGCCTATACAGTCATGTACTCACTCATCATATGTACTCATACACCTATACATCCTGTTACACACCTCCACTCATCAGCTTTCCATTAGCTATGTTTTCTTTCTTTAGATCCAAACAGACTCTTCCACTCTCTCACCGGAAGGGAAACCGAGCCACGCGGACACTTTGACAATACCGGGAATCCACTTTTCGGTAAAAAAACACATTACTTCCTCCTAATTAATCAAATAAACGTCTCACTGAAGAACAGGGGACAGCTTTGATCAGTAAACAGCCGTTACAATGACTTTTTTTTCATACCATTACTTTTCATGCATTACCATGCATGCGTTGTACATCGCGAAGTCATTACTACGCATTTTTTTAGAAAGGATGGTCATTTACCACTCATGCCTTTACAACAAATTTTGTTGTAAAGGGTATGCATGTGATCTCAATGGTCAGGAGACACAATACCCGCCAGGGATTACCAAATGATAATATTGATCTTGTAAGACTTTGATGGGAATCCAAAACAACTGGGGTGACTCACGGTTACAGGTGTTTCATTTATTGGCGATTTGGTCTGTTACTCTTTGTATTCCTATAGTACTAATCAGACATAGGTTTTACATTAGCAAACACTCTTCTGGTTTAGCTTCTAGACCCCTAAGTTTTTCGTGTATAAGTTAGTCCTTTGGGGGACAATACTTAGGCATTGGTCTTTAAACGTCCCTCTAGCCCACCCCTACTGTTTGTTTTGTCATGACCTGAGAGCAGCGTGCAGCTGCGGGCTACATAGAGTGCTCACATTATTGAGAGCAATTCTATTCTATAAAATAAGAATAGCACCAATCTGTCATACACCTGCGCTTTCCGTACGGTGCTTTTATATCTCCGACCCACATAAACACCATGGAAGAACGCCATGGTCTAGCCTACGATGATGCCATGTACAACTCAATACTAGAGAACATGCCAAGTATTCTGGACACTATTCCCGCACCCACAGTCAACAAGACTGATGACTGGACTAAAGTCCTAGCTATGAAGAAATCACACTCCCGGACAGAGACCCACGGGATTATCATGGCGGAGTACATGAGAGCAAGCTGTGCACCGCCGGGGCTGATAGTAACCAATGCCCCCCGTCTTTTTCTTAATGACAAGAAGTTTCTTGGTGACTGGTCTTTGATTGCCTGGCGCTGCACCCGTGATTGGCTTATTCTTATAATCAGTACAGCCAAACGGGTAGCAGACGCCATATTGGTAGAGATACAGGTCCTCGAAGGACAGATAAAAACTTCGGTCACTTCCAACTTCAAGAAAAATAAAGATGAGTCTGATAAAATCAATAAAGAATTTGCTGAGTCCATACTACAAACCAAACTTGAGAAATTCAAAAAAGACTTAGCCAAATTCAAATTAGAAACGGTGTACCCTTACACCAGCGACAACTACAAAGCTCCTGACTTCACCAAAAATGGGAGGAGATACGGATCCAACTACTCTGGATCCAGTTCAGACACTGGTAGCGACTCAGACACCACTAATCAGCCACCTAATGCTGGCCCAAATCGGGGTAGAGGGGGTGGAAGATACCAAAACCATAGGGGACAATACAATATGCCAAATCAGCCATGGTGGCCACCAGGACCCTGGGATTTTCCTGGCACCTTCCAACCACCCATGGCCCCATTTCAAGGTTTCCCCAATTTCAATAGCCAGCCTTTTTTAGCGCGTGGCCCCAGACGGTCACGGGGCAAAAGAAGACCGACACAGGGACAACCTCAGGTCCAATGGGAGGACACAGCAGGTCCACATGCAGGGACCAGGAGCCACACAAGGAGGGGTGCCCAAGAATAACCAGTACTACTAGTGAGAGCCTGGTAGTCAATCTTAGCCAACGCACACTCTCTGACTTGGAAGAAGCAGTCCTCAACAAAGGGCTAGGATTTGTAACCACAGACGAGGGAGACCCGTTTTTACTCCAAATCGAGCTAGCTCAGTTTTTTTGGAAACTTAGGCTCCACTACTTTTTCAAATCGAAAAACAGTGATGACACTCGCCTCGAACTTGACAACAACACAGGTCTCAGGAACAAGTCCACCTTCCTTCATCCCACTCATGCCATACCCCCCCAGCTTCTCGCTTTTGAGATGGCCGTGAAAAATGATATTGATCAAATTCAATACTCGACCCGTTCAGGTTACTGCAACTTATCAACAGCTGAAAGAAAAGCACTGAACACACTATGCCAAGATGACACCATAGTTGTGAAGCCCGCCGATAAAGGGAGTTCCATTGTGGTCCAGGATGTGGAATCGTACAGAATGGAATGCTCCCGTCAACTGAGCATCCGCACAGCCTATCAGCCACTGACCAGCGACCCCACTCCAGGGCTGATGAATCAAATCAAGAATCTAGTGGAGGAAGCTTTGGCTGAAGGTTGGGTAACTAACCTAGAAGCACAGTTTTTACAGGCCAAAAATCCCACAATGCCGTACTTCTATACCCTGCCTAAAGTACACAAACCGCAAAGACCTCCACCTGGCAGACCGATCATTTCAGGGCAGGGGTCCTTACTAGAGCCTTTATCAGCATTTGCGGATCATTTCCTTAAACCTCTAGTGCACACCATGCCCACATATCTTAAGGACACCACTGATGTCCTGAGGGTAATCCCTGACATTGATTTTTGCCAAGAGACAGACTATCTTGTCTCGCTGGATATTGAGTCGCTATACACCTCTATCCCCCAGGATGCTACTCTTGACACCATCCGGACCATCCTGGAGGAATCACAGCTTGACTCCATCACTCCTGTACCCTTCATCATGGCTCTTGCTACCATAGCAATGAAGGAAAACTTTTTCATGTATGAAGACCAAATATATCATCAAATCTCAGGCACCAGCATGGGAAGTATTTTTGTCCCGTCCCTGGCGAACCTGTATGTTCACAAATTTGAACAAACCACTGTACTACATGTGAGCAACCCACATTTCGCGTCTATTATCTGGTGGAAGAGATACATAGACGATGTCTTGGTAGTGTGGAGAGGGTCTAAGGAATCTATATTACAATTCCATGAATGGCTTAACAATCAAAATGACTACCTCCGGTTTACTATTGAAATAAGCAAAGAACGGGTAGCCTTTCTGGATCTCTCTATCTACTGTACAGCGAACGGCCTACAGAGCGAACTCTACCGCAAACCAATGGCACGGAATTCACTCCTACTATATGAGAGTCAGCATCCCAAGTCCCTAAGGGACAATCTCCCATTTGGCCAGTTCCTACGAGTTCGGAGGAACTGCTCCACTGCAGAAAGCTTTGAACGACATGCAAGCGAACTGTCTAAACAACTTCAGTCAAGACATTACCCCAAAAGACTGGTGAATCGCTCACGCAAAAGAGCAGCTAATAACCACCGGGCTGCTCTACTTGAACCTAAACCTGCTAAACCACCGACTGAACGACTCACTCTTGTGAGCACATATAACACTAAGTCTAATAAGGTTCAGAAAGTCATCAAGAAACATTGGCGCATTTTGAACAGCGGGAAAGACAAACTCGAATTCCCACTGTTCGCGTTCAAACGCTCAAAAAACTTGAGGGATCGTCTGGTACACACCCGTCCCAAAACCACTGCTTAGAGAGAAGTGGGCACCCTCTGGGACCTGCCGCCTGTTACAGGTCACCACCCCTGTGGCAACTGCTCTGTCTGCCCACTCACCTCTAAGATCACGAGTGTGGACATCGGGACAGATCAACCTTGGGAGCTGAGACAATTTTCAAATTGCAACAGCAACAACCTGATTTATCTCCTCACCTGTATCTGTAACGAACGATATGTTGGTATGACCACCAGAAAGGTTAGAGTGAGAATGCAGGAACATAAAAGCACTTTCCATTGCAAAAAGGACATCTCTAAACTTACCAAACACTTCATTGAGCACAATCATAGTGAAAATGACTTCAAATGGCATGTTCTTGAAAAACCACACATCCCTGCCCATGTAAGCGATGTGTCTAAAGAGCAAAGATGGGTGTACAAATTGGGCACTGATCAACACGGACTGAATGACGACATCCCCTGGTTCAGTCTTTCATAAACTCCCCGTCAGGCAATCTTGACCAGCCACTGAATAATTACGGGGTCCTTTTGTATATCATTAGAACTACCCGTGTGTTGAGTATGACGTCATCGAGTAGTTTGAGCCTCAGTATGAGGTTACGTCGTTATATCTCTTGCTGATTGGTTGGAAGCTTCTTTTCCAACCATTCAAGTAAGAATGACGTACACTGTTTTGTGCCTCCCCCTGACTCAGTCACAGCTCGAGACAACGACGGACAGGTAAGACGATAGCTCCGCTAGCACTCCTGGCGGGCCACGTCTGACACTGATCTGAATAACACCTATAACCTTGTCAACGTACATTTCTCGAGTCTTTTTGACTCACGGTGGGTGGGTGCGACGAGGTGCACCGACACGGGAGCGCTTCTTGGTGTATGACAGTATACTCTACGTTCAGAACATGTTTGACTTCATGTAGTGTGCACGAGAGTAGATCTATTCCTGATCCCTCCGTAATCATAATCATGAGGTCGGTTTCTGTTCCCGTAGAGCGGGGTCTCACATATCCTGAGCCAGGTCCAGGAAGAGGTGAGGTCCACTCCCCGGAAGCACTGGGTGAGTATCGTAGAATGACACAGTTCTTGACTTCTTGCACTGTTATCTTCAGACCAGAGTTGCTGGAAGTGTTTCACTTGTATGTTTGTCCCCCGACTACAGTAACCAAGTACCTGCTTCCGAAGAGGAGTACGCACAAAAGAAGGAACACTATATCCTTTTCTGGCTCTTTTCACTTGTGTGTTTTTTTGTATAATTTTTCACACTCATTTATACACTTATACAGGCAGTAGCACAACTCAGAACAGAGACCCTGAAGAAAGCCTGAGGTAACTCCCTCAGAGGCTGAAACATGTTGGTCTCCTCGCAGATATTTGTTATCAATGCGATAATTTTGCCAGTCTGTTCTTGTTTTTAATCAGGAAGGGGCCAACGCCTATTAAAAGTTTTTCTGTTAGTTCCCTATCCTATTTTAAATCACCACTCTTTCTTTTTGCACTGCACTTTTCCCACTGAATCAACAGCATTTGTGATACCTGTGTGATTGTGGTCGCTACCCCGAACCATTCGAGAGGGTATGCATGTGATCTCAATGGTCAGGAGACACAATACCCGCCAGGGATTACCAAATGATAATATTGATCTTGTAAGACTTTGATGGGAATCCAAAACAACTGGGGTGACTCACGGTTACAGGTGTTTCATTTATTGGCGATTTGGTCTGTTACTCTTTGTATTCCTATAGTACTAATCAGACATAGGTTTTACATTAGCAAACACTCTTCTGGTTTAGCTTCTAGACCCCTAAGTTTTTCGTGTATAAGTTAGTCCTTTGGGGGACAATACTTAGGCATTGGTCTTTAAACGTCCCTCTAGCCCTCCCCTACTGTTTGTTTTGTCATGTATGGTAAATGACCATGCGGTCTAAACCACTGCCAAATGTGAAATTTGCTGAGCCATGCTTCAAATGGTTCAGTATATGGTACACTACCTAATTGTCTAGGTGAAAAGTTGTTTCTCTGTCTTGAAAGGCTGTGATCCAGGGCCACACAAAGGCTGCTGCAGGCTCACCACACTTGAAGCCTTTGAAAGCTTCCTTGGGAAACCAGATTTCTCCTATTAGGCTCTGCCCAGCTGGGCTGCACAGTGGAGCTGAATCAGAGGCGCCTCTCTCCGCCATTTCGGAAAAGCAAGGCTGCACCATATGTGTGCTGCTTCATGCAGCACACATGTAAGTTACAAAACTGCATTTTTTTTAAAAGCTTTGTTTATGTACAGGAAGGGACACCTTCCTGTACATAAACAAACCATGGCATTTTGCATTTTCCATTTGTACTGCACAAGGCAGCGCACATGGAAAATGCAAAAACAAGGAGAAATAAAGCATTTCTCCTTGTATCGCCAACTTAATACCAGGGTTTTCCTGGTCTTCAGTTTGGCATTAGCACCTATTTACGCTGCCCTTGTGAATAGGGGGCATCGTAAATATCAATGGGTGTTGTTGTGGAACCCCCACCACAACACCCACTGCACGCCCCTTTCACACTAAACACAGCGTGAAAGGGGGCCTATGCATCACCGGCAGTGTTGTGGTGGCGATATGGACTTGTGAATATGCCCCTTAGTGTAATGGATGCTGTGGTTAAGGAGAAAGGGAAATGGGGGACTCAGGAAACTGAGTCTAAGAACAACAAATACCCAAAGATATAAAAACATTTTTACTACTTTTTTACAGTTTATAAATATTTTTGAAAACATTGCCTCTAAGGAAATTCCTGGAGTGCGACTAGATTTTCTAGGAATTGTCAAAACAAAGCCAGACATATACATTGACCTGCACAAAAGGTGAACACAACAATTATTTGATATTACCGTTCACAAAAACTTCAATTTTGACAATACATTGAAAAAGAGGAAGACCCACAAAGCAACTAATTTGGGGCCAGATGTACAAGCACAGGTCATAAAATACTGGTTGCAATTTGCGACCATTATGGACTTTTACAACACTCGCTTTTTCACTAATAGGTACATACGCTGATGATACACTGATTGATATTTCTTTATTGCGTTCTAAAGCAGAGCAGCGTAAACCTTGCCTGAAGGAGGTAGTAGACTGGACAGCAGCATGTTGCCTAAAATGTAACGGGGACAAAACTGAAGTGATGGTGAGCGACAATCACTTTAACTGCTTGGCCACGATTAGCCGGCTTAATTTACTAGGCGGCCATCCTTTGCTGATAGCTACAAAAAAGCCTAGGCATCTGGATGGACAAAAAAACTTGCTTTTGAAACTCAGGCACATCAATTAGTGGCTAGTTCATAGGGCATCCAGAGAATGGTAAAACAGATCCTAGATTTTCTTTGGGTCAAAATTCCTTTTATTGGTTTTAACAAGTTATAACAACGTTTGAGGATCGACCAAGCTCTGACACATGCCAGTATCATCAGGTTTCTATAGAAAATACATAGTTTCCCCACAAGTTCTTGGTATAACAATTTACTTATCCAGGATATAACATTCCTTTGTCACAATATATCTATTGTATAGCCTACACACAGATCTTGGATTGTTTTACTTTTTCCTTGTGGAGGACAGTGGTGGAGGCCTTAGTTATTGTGTGCCTGGATTACAGTAATTCTCTTTATTTAGGATGCCCGCACTATGTCATAAGGAGACTGCTGGTGGTGCCAAATGCAGAAGCTTGAAGCTTGTCTGCATGTAAAGATACAGAACCATCACCCTGTCATGAGTTCATTGGCTTCGTTGCACTGGCTGCCTTTCAATCAGAGGATCTAATTTAAATCTCTCTTTATCACTCATCAAGTTTATCTCAAAAAGGTCCCTGTGCTATAACATCACTTGTTGTGATCTTATATACCGATCAGAACCATGAGATCCTCAACATTACATCTGGCAGTGACCTCGATTGTTCGGAAAGTCAGAACAAATGCAATGCTCTGCCTGTCAGTTTTTTGGAAGATGGAAGATGAATTGAGTTTTAGGAAGCAGTTTAAAACCTGGCTGATTGCCTAATCTGGGAAAGTTTGTGCCCTTAACTATGTCTAACTCTGCGAAGCCCGTCCGTAACCATGAAAATTACAATTTCCCTGAATAAAATTGAATTGGAAGCAATTAAGAAAACTGAACACATTAAAAAGTTAAATAAACCCTTTTTAGGAGAAGGTAGTGGACCCAGGGACCACTGCCTAATTCTAAAAAACGTTTTGTCAATATTCTCATTCCCGTTTTCCAATGGCTTACCATCAATTTTGAATTGGTGGTGAACTATTAATATTGTATTGCCAGATCTCCGTTGCCAATGTGAATAAATACCTTAAAGAATCATTTGGAAGGGACCCCCTTATTACGGCTCTTTTAAATATCTATCCCTTAATGTTTACCTAATCAATTTGACAATTCAGAAAGCCTTTTCTGATCCATTAGTTGGGTTTAGTACATTGCAAAAAGCATTTTAAAAGTGGAAAATCCTCAGACTTAACAAATCTGAGGTGTTGTGACTGTTAAAACACTCTTTACATCAGGCCCCAGATGATGTCCCGGGAAAACCTATTGCATTACTGACATACCATATATTGGCCCACATGTATCAAGCATTTTTGGAGTCGCAAGCGGTGCGATTCCTTAAAATCGGCCGTTTGCGATTCCAAAAGTGCTGTTTGGGATGCATCATGCTATTTTAGAAATCGCAACTTTTTTGCGATTTCTAAAATTACGATAGCATATAAGAAATCGCAATTTTGCGATTTCTTAAATGCTATGCATCATTTCCCAAAAATGTGCGATTTTTCAAATTGGAAGTGCAAATTACCACGAAGTTCAACCTCGTGGTAATTAGCGAAATTGTTTAAAAATGCACAAAAATGCATTTTTTAAACTGTTAAGTTACAGACACACATGTCCTTAGGAAATGTGTGTATGTAACTTCTACTGAAAAGTACATTCCATGGGTGCAGGGGGGGGGTCATTTAGACCCCCCTCTCCACCCTTGAAATGGATTGATGAATTGCGATTTCAAATTGCGAATTCGCAATTCCCATTCATTCCTATGGGCATTTTGACCCATAGGAATGAATGGGAATTGCGAATTTGCAATTTGAAATTCGCATTTCTTATGCGATTCGGTAAAAATAGCGATTTTTACCGAATTGCATAATAAATGAAAAAATAATCATGCATAGGCTTTTGCGATTTCTAAATTGCGAATCGCTATTTTTCGCAATTTAGAAATCGCAAAAGCCGATATTGATGCATGTGGGCCATTGTCTTCAAGCATTTATTTATTTAATTTAGTATTTATGCCTAAAAATTAAACATTCTTTTGGCATATATCCTGTTATGCTGTTATTTGTTTATTTTATATATGTTATGTAGTGCATTCTCCTTGCAGCATTCCTCGCTCTTTCCCCTTTCCTGTTTGCTCCCGGCCTGGAACATGGAACACTGTACCTGCGCTGTACAATTTACGTTCCATGTTCCAGAGCTCTTCAATTTCAGTTAATGCTTGGTGCTGTACTTTGCTGTTGCGCTATGCCTCATCTCTAATAAAACTTGGATTTCTACTTACCTTCTGCAGGCTCTATTTTACACTAAGTTTCAAGCAGTAGCAGATGTCAATCAAAAAACAAGAATTGGCATAGCCAATAGGTCCAGCCTTTGGAGCTTATACGTTTTTAGCCATGCAACAGATTATCCTGATGCTACTACATGTACTGTTACTTCATGTGCACTGGCGACAGGCCACGCACACACACACACACACACACACACAACTCCCCTCCCCAAGGTGCTATTTAATGGAAATATGGTAAAGTTGTGTGCACAAGTGTCATGTTAAAAAAAAAAAACGGCGAAAGTGAGAGAGACAGGGGTTTGGGCATGGTGAAAGAAGAGTGCATCCGGAATACTGTTTTTGTGAGAGCAGGAATTGTGTATAGTTGTCTGTGAGCAGAATACGTTGGTGGGTGGATGTGCTCAATGGAGGCCCCTGTAATATCGTGGGTGGGCCGTGGTGAAATAACTGGACGCACACAAGTTGCTGGAACTGGTGGCAAGATACTAACTGAACCACGCCCAGAGCCATGGGCTATTTATTAACTACCTTGCGTGCCGGCCCGCACGGACACAGGGTCAGCCCACTTCGGTCATGCTGGTAGGGGGTGTGGCTCGGCATCCCCCCAGGACACTTCAACATGGACTAGCCCGATCCCGGGCAACACTACATTCCTCCTTTACCCAAAAATGCAAAACATTACAAAACCATAGAATGATGCAGCAATGACTACATAACACTTTACAGTCTCTGCAAAACCGATTAAACAGTTGGAACAGTCTTACTTGGTATTCACGGGCACCCAGGTTTGTCCCTCTTTCGATGCTGGCAATGGGAAACAAAGTCTTGATACCTCTGTGATGGTCTCGGATGGGTGCGCAGGTGATACCAGCCCTGGTTACTCCTGTACGGTGGGGTTTGGAACATGTCCTCGGAACAGTCTGTCTCAGACGGGTCTCGGCTGCTCTGCGCCCCTTGCGACGGGAGACCTTTAGGGTCCTGGGTGGTACGGTCGCTCCTACCGCCTGATGCCAGTGGAGGGGTGTCATCTTCTGCTGCTTTCACTGAGTCTCGAGGGGTGTCAGGGTCGGGCTCTCCTAGTTCTCTAAACTCTTCCCAGTCGTCCATCTGGGCTTTTTTAAAGAATGACATGTTCCTAGTAACCCTCTCTTCTCCTCGGGATGCAGTGATCATGGTACGCTTGATTCTTGTCACGGTCCAGGGATTCAATTCAAAAGGTAAACAGAATTTTCCTCCTGGGTGGCAGTCCCGTACCAGCACTCTGTCACAAACACCAATTGGGCTGTCTACGGCCTTCCTTCTTCGGGATGCGTCCATGTTTGTCTTTGTTCTCGGTTCCAAGGACTGGCTCGGAGGGGCCGGTGATGCTGCCCACGTAGGGTGGTGTGGGATGGTGTCCGTTACTACCCTGCCAAAAAAATGGCGGCATGGTGGGACTCCCGTGGTGCAGTGGGGGGGTCAGACGATATTCTCGCAGAAACTGGTAGAGGGCTAGCTCTAGACCTTGGCCGTCCGCCAAAGTTATCTGAATGGTCTTGTTCAGTGTCCGCATCAGCCACTCTACCTCTCCGTTTGCCTGGGGCCACCTTGGGGTTATTCGGCGGTGTTTGATTTGGTGGGACAACAGATACTCATCTAGTTCAGAGCCATTGATAGGTGGGCCATTGTCCGTTCACAGTTGGACAATGAGGCCGTGGGTGGCGATTATCTTCTCCAGCTTTGGTATGACCTCTGAGGCTGCAGTGGAGGACAGGATTTCCACTTCAGGATACCGTGAGAAGCCATCCACCACTACGCACATGTTCCTTCCGCCTGGGAGGCTACTGAAATCAGCACTGGTCCGTTCCCAAGGGGAAGTCGGTCCATCCTCGGTGATCACTGGCGCTCGGTGACATGGTAGGCTGGTTGCCAGACACATGGGACACCGATGGACGATGGCTTCTACGATCCGGTCCAGGCCTGGGAACCGGAGTTTGCTCCAAAGATGATTGTTCGTCTTTACTATGCCTTGATGCGCGCCATGCGCCAGGAGGGCCGCTTGTTGAGTGAGGCATTCTGGTAGCATGAGGCAAGGGCCTCACAAAAGACAACCTTCCGTGGAAACAGACAGTTCGTTGCGGACTTAGTATAGTTCCTGCAACGTGGCTTGAGCTTCGGGAGTGCGGAATGAGGTCGGGCTTTGAAGAGGCTTCCAGTTCCCTGATGCGAGGGCTTGAATGGCAATTTGAAGGCAGTCATCGTCTTTGGTGGCTGTCACTACTTTGTCCATGGAAATCGGGAGTGGTCTGGATCTCTCAACAATCATTCGGACATATTCCTCTGTGGTGGCAGCTTCAGCCGCCTCCGCCTCGGTGACTGGGCGGGTATGCCGCAACAGGAAATCCGCCGGGTTTCGGGTGCCGGGCCAATACTCAACGGTGAACTGGAATTCCTGGAGCTGGAGCACCCACTTCTCGATTCGGGGTGGAGGGCGCGTGGAGGAACCCTACAACAGCGGAACTAGAGGTTGGTGGTCTGTTATTACTACAAATGGGTGTCCGTACAGGTAGATGTGGAAGTGCCTGCACCCCCACAAGATCAGGATGGCCTCTGTTTCTGTCTGCGAGTAGCGCTGTTCTGTTGGTGTTAGGGTTCTGCTTGTGTAGGCAATGGGGCCCCACTCCCTACAGGCTAGTTGTTGAGCTAAGACGGCCCGAGGCCTGTTGGGCTGGCGTCCACCACCAGTTGTGACTCCTTCTGGGGGCCAAAGTAGGCCAGGGTCGTGTCCGCGGAGAGTGCAGATTTGGTTCTCTGGAATGCTTCTTGTTGTTCTGGGCCCCACTCCCAGGTGCTTGTGGCTTTGGTTAGGTCGCGAAGGGGGCCAGTGAGGTCTGACTGGTCTTTGATAAATCGCCCGCAGTAGGTGACCATCCCTAAAAATCTGCGGATGGCAGTCACTGATGTTGGAGCAGGGGCATCGTGGAAGTCCTTGACCTTGTCTGGATCCGGGCCTATCCCATGGTCAGAGAGGCGGTAGCCGAAGAAGCTAATGTCTTTGTGCAGGAACTCGCACTTCTCCCGGTGAAGGGTGAGGCCTCGGTCTTGAAGTCGGGCAAACACTGCGTGGAGGCGTCTGATGTGTTTTTCTAGTGTGGGTGCATGAACTAGGATATTGTCACTGATGTTCAGGACACCCTCCAGCCCCTGCAGGACGTTCTGGATGATGTTCTGGAACACCTCCACAGCGCTCGCTATTCCAAAGTTGAGCCGGGTGTATCGCCAGAGCCTGGCGTGAGTAGAGAAGGTGGTGATCTGGCGCGAATCCGAGTGGAGGGGAATTTTCTGGTACCCCGACTGTTGGACCATCTTTGAGAACCACTTCGAGCCGGACAGTTCCCCAATGATGTCATCTATGGTCGGCATCAGGTGGCGTTCCCGTTTGATGGCGAGATTGGGGATGCGCATGTCCATGCATATTCGGACTGCTTCGGGCTGCTTTGGCTTCTTCGTTACCACGATGGGCGACACCCACGGGGTGGGACCGCTTACTCTCTCGATGATTCTTGCTCGTTCCAGCAGGCAGAGCTCCGCTTCAACTTTGGGCCGTAGATGGAACGCAATGCACTGGTGCTGGAGGAATACTGGGGCGACTGATTGATCTATATACAGGTGAATGGCTAGTCCCTTCAGGCGTCCAATGCTGTCGAATAGGGTTGAGATCGAGAACTCTTGCATCAGATGGTCCAGGCCGTGGATTAACCCGAGGTTCTGCGCTGTTTTAAACCCTAATAGGAATCCTGAGCCTTCCTGAGACACATAGATTTTGGTCTGGCGGGCGGTGTCATGGGATAGGTCCATCCGAAACATCCCGCACAGGCGAAGCGGGCGTCTGGTGCCATAGGCGTAAACTTGCACCCTAGTGGGATGGAGTGTTGGTGTGTCTACCAGTGTCCGGTACACGTTGGCCGCCATCAAGTTGATTGTCGCCCCTGTGTCAATCAGAGCTGCTACTGCTTGGTCCTGCACGTTGATGGTGCACATGGTCACTGCAGTCGCCGTGGCCGCAAGGGTGTTTAGCATCCGGACTACATGGACAGAGGCAGCATCATCTTCGTCTTCGTCCATGTCGCTGCTGGCTGGGCTACCGGGGGTTTGTTCCACTGTCCTTACTCTCCGGGATGGGCCATTCTGCTGCTTCCTCGGTGTCGACTGGCACACACTTGAGAAGTGATTGACTTTTTCGCAGGTGCCGCAGGTCTTGCCCTGTGCCGGGCAGGCTTAGTCGTGGGGCGCGGGCCCTCCGCACCATGCACAGGCGTGGCTGCGCAATGACTGGACGGGCTTGCAAGTCCCTCTCCGGGAGGCCTTGGGCGGGTGTCTGGGGCGTCCATCTGTAAGGCACACACTGGTTCTGTCTTGATCGCGACGGTGGGCTTGGCCTCCATATGCGCAGCTCTTGCCTTAGACAATTCCTTTGAGCGCCCGAGCGTGAGGATGTCTCGCATCGGCATGTTGTCTTCCTGCAATACTCTTTCACGCATTTTCGAGGACGCACAACCCTGGATGAATTGGGCACAGATCTCATCATCTGTATCAGGGAGGGTGCACATGCTGGCTAGTCTTTTTAGCCTTGCGTAGAAGACATCGACTGACTCATCTGGGAGTTGGCGGGCTTGGCGGAGTAGGAATCGCTCATAGTCGGCGCTTGCGAAGGGTTCAAAGTACGCGGTGGTTGCGTCGCGCATTGTGGTGTAGTTTCTGGGTGGACCGCCCTCCCTCACGTCCTTAGAGATCTCATGGATGTCTGCACCTCCTAGGTGTAGCAGCATGGCACGCTGCCGTGGGGCCGCAATTTCTGCCACTTCGAAGAAATTCTCACGCCGCTCAACTCATTTCTTCCACCTTGCAGCCTGCGACAGGGGAGGGCCGGAGACAGTGAAAGGCTCCAGGGGGGGGCACCTTGGTCATGGCTGTAGGATCCTTGAGTGGGTGACCAGGGCGAGATGTCACACCTCAGGGGCTCACTGGTGTGGGAGGCTGCAGCAGGTGGGCGTGTAGTACGTCTCTCCAACCAGGGATGCGTGAAGAGTGATCAGTGTGCACGTATTGCAGACCAGGGCGGGGCACACAACCACGCGATATGCATGAGTTATTGCTTAAAAGTCTTATCGCCCCACGTTTGTTCTTCCTTCCTGTGCACCAGTGAGCGGCGTCTAAATATTGGCTGGCATTTGGGGCTGACGTGTGGGGAGTTGCACTGTGAGGCAGGGGTGGCCAGCTGATCGTTGGTGCACGTAGCGCACCAACCTGAGGTGATACGGCCTGTCCGCGGGCCGGGAGGTGATGTCGGCCGCAGCCGGGTGTGCGCGCTTGCGCAGTTGACGCACAGGATGGCAGGCTTCAGATGCGGGCAGGATGAGGCCGAGAGCTGCTGGTGGAAAGGCCGCGCTCGGTGTCAGGGCCCAGCCAGAGCAGGAGGTGTAGAGGGGGACAACGGGCCCGCGTAGGAGGGCCACAGCAACATGTGGAAGGTGCCGGGCGGACAAGGTAGGCCACTGGGGGTCACACCAGGATACTCCCCGGACAACAGTACCGATGCACAAGTGGGCGCGGTGGGTTGGCGAGACCACCTCGTCGCCAGTGCAATATCGTGGGTGGGCCCTGGTGAAATAATTGGACACGCACACAAGTTGCTGGAACTGGTGGGCAGATACTAACTGAACCACACCCAGAGCCATGGGCTTTTTATTAACTACCTTGAGTGCCGGCCCGCGCGGACGCAGGGTCAGCCCACTTCGGTCATGCTGGTAGGGGTGTGGCTAGGCATCCCCCCAGGACACTTCAACATGGGCTAGCTCGATCCAGGGCAACACTACAGCCCCCATGTTTGCAGGGTCACTGCATACATACGAAGTGCACAAAAGGGTTCTCGTGAGAGAGATCCGGCACTGTTTGTCTCTGTGAGAGGAAAACGGAAGTGGTTAGCAGTGGTGTAGCAAGTGCAGTAGCACCATGGCGGAGGTGTCCATTGCAACCCAATTGTACATGACAACCGCTACTTGGGGGCCGATTCCGATCCGGTAAAATTACCGTCCGTACGATTCACATCCGGAGCCCTCTCCATATGACTCTTACACATGCCGTACGACCCGACGAGTACGATCCGGACCGGGGTATCAGGACACGAGTCGTACGCTCCACGTCAGGTAAGGGCAATTCGTACGGAAAAGCACACAATCACATACACACCGTACGGCACGTATCCCCCATGATCGCAGGGGTACGTGCCGTACCCCTCCGATCATGCGGGGTACGTGCTGTACACGCAGCGAACATGGGGTATGCGCCGTACACCCAGCGAACATTGGGTACGGTGCGTACCCCATGTACGCTGGGTGTACCGTTCATACCCCCCATGATTGCAGGGGTACACGCCGTACCCCTCTGATCATGGGGGGTACGCGCCATACCCGGGGGGGGCGTTCCGTACCTGTTTCGTCACAAATTCTGCTTTTACAGCTGTTTTCAGCTCCTGTAGAAAAAGGGTCAAACGGTGCGTACCCGACACGTATGGTACCTGCTGGGTCGTATAAACCAGCCGCGAACCATACAGATGTCGCATACAGCGGGTTCCGAGTGAGACTCATATGGAGATTAGAGTCGTACGATCTCGGTACCATTCGTACAGAGTCCAGCTCCTGGTACGAATCGTACTTCGTTTTACGTACTGGGGTCATTGCAGGGTACGAATCGTACGGGAAAAACGCTCCAAACTGCTTTTCGGAGCACTTTTTAACGGATCGGAATCGGCCCCTTGATGTTTGTGACAACATCACCCAATATGTGGAACACATGCCACGTGTCTGCCTGTAAAAACACATTAGACACTGAATGAATGGATCAGCCGTTCAGTGAGATGAATGAAAACATTTTCTCGCTCTGACGAAGTCAGTCAGAAGGAACGACATGCGTTGACTGTTTTTGTTGTATCTTTAACTAAGAATAAAGACAAAATATCAGACCTTTTTTGTGGACTTTTTTGTGTATTGTTTACATTGAACGTGAGCTCTTCCTCAACCGTAATTCAGAAACAACATTTAGATGTTTTTTACTTTAAAACTAGCAAATAGTTGGGCCGTTTTCTGTCCTTTCACCAGGACTCATGGCACTCTTGCCCCTTGTTGAGAGCAGCAGTGTAAAGGCTGCTGTGTGGCAATGGTACAGTTGTTCTTATGGATGTGTTGCCTGGTAGGAGACAAGCAGTTACCACTTTAATGTCTGGCCCAGACAGCCTACACCTGCCAAAGAACAAGATAAAATTATTGCTAGTTAATCCAAAATTTCATAGAGTAATCTGACCAGAAGAGAAGTCATTTGTTTCGGGGCATCTGCATTCCTATGCAGCACGTGTTTAGAGATAATGTTACTGCAAATCTGCCTTTTGGTGTGACCCTGTTTTGGCACATCGACACATGGTACACAGGTACAACAGCTTATGGTAACAAAATGTATAGTTGCCAAGTCAACATTTTGCAGTTATTGAAATTATCACGAGACCAACTGTGAAGTGAACAATTGTAACAAGCCAGGGCTTTCTCAAGGCTGAAGGCGGGGTAGAGAGGTAATAGGAAGATAGGTATGTTAAGTGGGTGGTGGGTGGATAGGGAACAGGACAGTTGGAAAGTCAGGAAGTTGAAAAGAAGGAGTAAGAAGGTGTAAAGTTCAGAAGAAGGAGAAGGGAAGGAAGAGAAGGTAAATTGAAAGTGAAAAAAGGGGGTACAATGTAAGAGGTAATTCAAACCAAAGTAGGGTGCCAAATGTTAGATTTGTCATTTCAACACAACACATAAAGGTATACAGTAAGTGGCATAGGAGGTAATTTGAAAGTGAAAAAGGGTACACTATAAGTGATAATTCAAAATACAGTAGGGTGTCAATGTTAGCATTAAGTTCTTTCAACACAAATCATAAGAGTATACATTATTTGGAACACAGTAGTTGCAGGCAAAAAATGTAGTCCTGAGGCAAGCCCAGATACTAATGTCATATAATTTAGACACATCCAAAATATCAGAAAGCATTTACGCTATTAGTCAAAAAGGTAAAACTAATACATTACCTGCAAGCAAATGAAAAAAAAACAAATGAAAATAACGACAATTCTATTATACAAACTGCATAGATAAATGTCATATTCATGGGTCACAAAGGATTGAAGTGACATGGTAAATGTGGTCAATTCTGTCACTGGTAGGTGAAGTTAAATAAACATCATGTAATCCGAATAGATTCTACAGGGCAAGAAGTATCAGTAACTCCCATGCAGTAAGAGTGGTCTGTGTAATCAATACGTCAAGACAACATTGGACATCATAATTGTACAAGTAAGTTTAGATGGTCACAATAAATGATTGTTACTGTAATAATAATAATAATATTAATAATAATAATTGATCCAGCCCCTTGTCAATATCTCCCTTTCCGAGGGTCAGGTTCCACAGGAGTGGAATATGGCTCAGGTGAGACCTATCGCAAGAACTCTAGCATCCCGTGAACCGAACTTGTCCAACCTTTGACCCATTTCTCTTCTTCCGTATTTGAGCAAGATAACGGGGAAGCATGTCAACACTCATCTTTATTGAGCTGGAGGTTTAGATCATTCCCAGTCCGGATTCAGGCCCAACTATAGCACCGAATCAGCGCTCCTTTCGGTGACTGATAATATCAGAATGTCCCAGGACAAAGGGAATTCTATGATTCTGGTGCTGTTGGACCTGTCCGCAGCGTTCGACACGATATCCCATGATGTCTTGGAAGAGGTGGGGCTCGGGGGTTCGACGTTGTCTTGGATGAGGAGTTTCTTATCTGGCTGCACACAGAGTGTCAGTATTGGCTCATTCCATTCTGCACCAATAGAGCTGACCAAGGGGGTGCCGCAGGGCTCATGTTTGAGCCCCACACGTTTGCACATTTATGTGGCCATCCCTTGCCAGTTTCATGAGGTCATATGGCTTCATACCTGTGTCGTATGCGCACAACACTCAGCTTCTCTTCCCATTCAAGACATTAACCAAAGCGGTTAAACAGTCTTTTTCAGATGGCATGAGGGCAGTATCACAATGGATGGCCTCGAATTTCCTGCAGTGCAACGTAGGGAAAACGGAGGTGATGCTCTTTGGGGAAGCCACACTGTTGTGGATGCCGGACTGGTGGCCATTAGATCTGGGCCCCGTCCCCATCCCCAGGCAGGTGGTTAAAAACCTGGGTGTCCGTTTGGATCAAGGTTTATCCCTAAAAGAGCATGTCAACCAAACAACTGGCTCCTGTTTTCTTGTAATTGGACTACTCCGAAGAGCGTTCCCATTACTACCGGATTCTACCAGAAAAACCCTTGTCCAGGCTCTGGTGCTCAGTTGCTTGGATTATTGTAATAGACTACTGATCTCAGCGAATGACAGCTTACTTAGCAAATTTCAGGTGGTCCAAAACATTGCTGCGAGGTTAGTCCTGAACGCACCACCTAGATCTCCATCACGCCCTCTGTTGGATAAGCTCAATGGGCTGCCTATCCGCCAACAGATTAAATTCAAAACCTGTTGTGTCGTTCACAAGGGCATACATGACCTGGGCCCTACTTATCTGCCGGAGAAATTTGTTCCCTATGTCCCAGTACGTGCTCTCCGCTCTAGCAATCAATCCCTTCTTCAAGTTCCCCCATCAGAAGGGAAAGACTGGGTGGCAAGGCTCTTTCCTACCTTGACCCCTGCCTTTGGAACAAACTCCCTGTCACTCTAAGGTTATGTACGGATCACTTTGCATTTAGGAAACTGTTAAAAACTTTTCTGTTTCAAACTTAGCATCTTCCTAGGACCTCAGGATCACCCACATTTCTTTTCTATTGTTTCAGCGCAGAGATACTCCTTCGGGAGTCGATTCTAGCGCTATATAAACCCATAAATAAATAAATAAATAAATAAATAAACTAAGCGTTACTGGCAGTCGCAGATAAGGTGGCAAGAAGAAACAGCTAAGAATTACGTCGCATGATGCTGGGAATGAGGACAGAAATCTATAGACTATGCATAAGGGGAGACTCTAGTCAGTAATGGAACACTCTTACAGAATCCAATAGCATGCGCAAAAAAGTCCTCTAGTAACCGGTCCGTATGCGGTCTGATTGTGCACACACCTCGCGCGGCAGCAAGGGGAGAGAGGGGGCCTGCGCGATTCCCTTGTGGGACCTTAGCAGCAAGGTGCCATAATTGATAACATATGGCGCCAGCTGCTCGCTGCCACAAGGGAATCACCAAACGTGCACACGTTGCCATTGAAGGCAATGGAACGTGTGTGGACGTTTTTGGCTAAAACAGCTGAAGCGATGGCTAAAGGTCTTTTGCCTATGCGGCGCATGGGCGCTGTGTAGGCGAGACCTAACAATTGTACTTTATCAGAATTATCATACGCATGAGGTGCTGTATATAGAAAAGTTTGATGTTTGTGGGGGTAAACTAGTTAAAACCAGAGTGGAGAGGTGTGGGCGCGATGAGTGAGAGGCAGGGAAGATGCATTTTGGAAACTTCTAGATGGATCACTACTTTTTATATCACACTTATCTACAATTTAAGCTGGATTGAGATAACATAATCTCTACAAAACTACACAATTTGTCCTCAAGTTCTGAATCCAGGATCAGAACTCAGTTTCTGGGCTGAAGTTAAGTAACTAATGGCCTGATTACAAGTTTGGCAGTCTTACCGCTATCCCGCCACTGTGGGAGGACCGAGTACTCCATTGAGCAGCTGTCCTCCCCACCTGCCGTATTATGAGTTTTCGGCGTGGCCGGCAGTGTCCTTGTAGCTGAGTAATGATGGTCAGCCGTATGTTGTGTACGGTGAGTTAGCCGAGTGACACAGTGCAAACCTGAATCATAGGTATTGGAGAGCTTTACATGTGCATCAGTGACGGTACACAGCGGCACAATCACCCTTGGCACAATTGAAGGCACATTTACTGCCATTCCCCTGATTCATGCAAGTTTACGTTCCAGTGCCAAGTAAATGTCAGTGGAAAGGCAGTTCATGATCGGGCCGGCGGGGAAAATACTGGGCCCCCTCCATGGGCTGCCTCTGCTTCTCCCGCCGTCGCAGCGGTGGCAGAAATGTCGACAGTGGCGCTCTCTTCCTATTTGGGCAGTCGGACACCAAGGAAGTGGAGTAGAGGTCAGCGAAAAAGAGATGGAAGTCTCCAGACAGGCCCAAAGCCACTACCTAACTGGTCACTTTCGTTATGATGTTGATAAGCTAATGCAGCAGAACTTCATTTCTGATTTTTGTTTCTGTTTGTCTATCTATCTATCGATCACACTGCAAAAATATTTCCTCTTTCACATTTTGAATAATATAGGTACCTTGGGTTTGTATGAGGAGGATGCAAGTAATATAATTGATGGAAAGGCTAGCTTACTTTGTTGAGCTACATGAATACATTAATTTTGTGGTTGGGATGTAACAACTAGTTTAGAATAGTTTGAGAAACCCCTTTTAAAAAAAAGATAATTCACAACTGCTGCACAAGTACATTTTACTAATACAAATATCCAATATACAATTATTAAACATTTGCAAGATCTCAGCTATGTCTGTTCATGTTGGGTACCTGATGAGATTGAAGAGCTCCCTGAATGGGCAACAGCTCTTTTACTCACAGCAGGTCGATTGCTATTGACCTAATGACTTACTCTGGAAGTCACTGACACTAACGTAGCAACAGGGCGTCCCTGTCAAGGTGTTTGCTTGATACAGTGTCTGCGATGGCCGGAGCAGGTCTGGGAAGCAAAGCAACCCTGTTAAAGATGTCCATACCTGCCTAACTCCCTCACCCACCTCTCTCCTCCCGTACATATGTTCCCTGCCTCTTTCATTCTCTCCTCGCTCACTGTCTGTCTTTCCATCCACTTTCTTCCCTCATATCTACTTTTCTTTACTTCCTCTCACTTTTTAGCTATGCCACTTATTTGTCTTATGCAATACCTCTATGGCATTTTGGAGATAGTTATGAAGGTGCCAGTTGCACCTCTAAACCTTCAAGAACTGACTTTAATGACCCCTTTCATTAATTAATGAATTAATTTGTGTGTTTTAAAGAAACTGGGCTGGTGGAATTTTACATTTGGAAGGTGCATTTTATAAGGCGTACAACAAATACACCAGCATGACAAAAATGCTATCATCATAAATGTATGCTTCGGCCAAGATTGTGCGTTGCCTTGGCGAGGACTCGGCTAGGTAGGTGAAAACCAGGGTCTGATAGTCGCCCGTATTAGTGAAGGGACCAGCAGGGGGACTCTGCTCTTTAAAACACTAGTACCACGATAAATCACTCCTCTAGTATTGTGTGCTTGCGAGTTAACCCCAAGAGAAATGGGGAGTAACCAAGCAGATATGATTTTCAAGGTCAAATTGCTATGGAATTCCCAATCCCATGTCGATGACTGGTACCAATTGGCAAGTGCTTACTGCAGGTGATAAATAGAAGCAGGGTTGGGTGGTGGTGAGCAGGGTGTCGATGGGCAGGCAAAGTGAGCATTTCTTGCGTCTCGTGCTCTACAAGGGGGTAAGGTGGTGCCAGGGACAAGATGCAGGTGTAGCTCATTCTGCTTGTGGTTTTACCTGCTGGTTTTTCTGGCCCATAAAGTCAGGCCCAGTTTTCCCTGCGCTTCGGAAATCCTGGTTTGGAAAAACCAGGCAAATCATGTGCCACTTGTATCCTGCCACGGATGCTGCCCTTTCAACTTGTAATTAGGACCATCGTGATAGAAAACAGAGGTACATTTTCTCCTTTCAAATGAAGGTGGAAGTTCGTTTCTTAGGTAGAAACTCACCCTTATTTATACAAAAACTGAAAAATTGAAAGGAGTAATAAACGTGCCTATCTTACACAGAGTGACTAAATCTGCTATTTGGAAGGAAAGGGACAGATTTGTGTGTCAGACATAGGGACTATGTCTTACACAGAAAGACTGAATGTGAACATTGTGCATTTTCTCCAAGCAATCTATGGTTGCACTTTTCCTGTAGTACTCGTCTCCTATCATTCGTTATGTGTCTCTTAAAAAGTCTGACATTTTTTACAAGAGTAGGGGCAGTCCTATATGAGCAAAGTTTAGATTTTATATCCTAGGGATGTGTGAATCTGACCCAAGGTGAAGTCTCTCTTTTACTCACTGCCAGATACTCCCTGACCCTTTAGTTCACCCTTATAGATTCCTGCCTCCTTGCTTGTTAATGTTTTTTCTGTCTTTTTTCCTCCTGCTGTCAATTTGTGCATTTTTCCATCTTGTGCTCTTGGGAAATGTGCGATAAGGAAAAATAACTGATGGTCTCCAAAAATGAGTGTCTGTGGCTCCTACCGGCAACTGCTGGCTCAAACTAAGCACTGGCAAGAGTTCTTTTTCTATGCTGTTCTTGTGAGGAGCTGTCCATGTTCTCATTACCAAG
Source organism: Lissotriton vulgaris (assembly GCF_964263255.1). NCBI lineage: Eukaryota > Metazoa > Chordata > Amphibia > Caudata > Salamandridae > Lissotriton > Lissotriton vulgaris. The sequence goes on along the minus strand of NC_141699.1, from coordinate 319,774,152 downwards.
TCTTTTGACTGATCTTTTAGCATTAAGAAATTTGAGGTTTCTGTTATTCTTTATGATTGGTGTTGAACATTTCTACTTTCTATATCACCACATCACCCAGACCATAATCATCTTTAAAAACAAAACAGGACCGTCTGGATTATGAGGCTGCGGCTCAACAGGGAAGTGAAGGAACAGGCTTAAGATAACACAGAGAGCGAGGGACAGAAATTTATTTGTGAGTTTTAATTTCCTAAAATCATTGAGCACAGGAACTTGGATCATAAAGTAAAAGAAAAAGAAAACCTTAAATAATGTCTACAATGGAATGAAAAAGCGGACTAGTGTCTTTAAATAATAAATGATATCTTACTGTGTTTTATGCTTGGCCTGTTGTCGGGCCTTTTCATCAGATCCTGTAGCACCTAGTGAGTGAGGGGCTGTATCAGTGACGTATGTTATCTTATGCATTTCTTTTATTAAGTCTATATTACGTTTTTATGCACTGTGTAAAACAAACTTATTCCACAAAGCAAAATAAATAACATTATCAATCCACTCATCTTTGGTGAAAATTATATTTTTCCATTTCAGTGCTTCCCCTACCTGAACAATAAGTTCTGTGAAAAAGCTTTAGTTTTGTCAAGAGAAGGTGACCTATTTAGGTCATCTCCTCTCGAAGGAGGGAAGGCAGCTCACCACTGATTGTGTAGCCCTTATCAATGCTATGGCAGCCCCACAAACACAAAAGCAGGTGCGAGCCTTCATAGGCCTAACCTCATACTATAGACAGTGGATTTCTAATTTTTCAGCCACGGTCAAACCTCTTTTAGCTCTCATTACTAAAGACATGCCAGAGATAGAGTTTCCATTGACAACTGAGCATGTGGCTGCCTTGCAGACACTCAAAAACACCTTGTGTACAGCTCCAGTGTTAGGCACCCCAGACCATAACCACAATTTTTTCCTTTTTGTACATGAGACAGACAGCTGTGCATGCGCTGTTGAGGTTCCGTGACGATTTGAGCCCGTGTTTTCAATATTGTCGGAAATACATAATATTGGTATCAGCGAACCGCAAATGATCCATTTAGTATATCCTGGTGTTTTCGCTACGCTACGAGCAAGAGCACTCCTTTTATAAACACATTTCTGATCTACCCACGGCATCCATCTTAGATCATGGCCGCCATTTTGTGTTTCTTGCCCTCACATACGCAATAGCCTTTAATCACTCCATTTCGATTAAGGACACGTAACCTTAGCCGGAGATTCACCTCTTACAGGACACGTGCACCTTAAACCAGATCACGCTGTAGCCGCATGACTCGACAAAGGCTGCCTCCTCCGCCCGAGGCCAGTCCTGCCAAACTGGTCTTCGTATCCATTGTCCTGATCATGATTAGGCGGCCAAAGCCGGTAGCCTTGCCCATTTACAACCCACAAACATCTCTTATCCCGCTTTCCTATCTTCTGCACCTGGCTCTGCTCCTTTCCTTCTGGGCCTTTATTAGGGGGAGGTAACGAAATTTACGATGAGGCGGTCCGGCTCTTGAATACAATATTGACAAGGGATTGTGATGAACTAGTGGGAACCCCTCTTCGTAGATGTTTCGTATCAGATTTTATCAACGGTTCCTGTGTACGCCAAATATTTATTGTTTATGACACAAAGGTTTTTGGGAATGTACCAGCATGTGAAGAATTCGCCTGAAGGCCAAAATTTAGTATATAAGGAGCAACCCACTTTGTACAAATTGAACAGGCTCCTAGATTCTGCCCGTGTGTAGTATCTGTGACTTCTGTGTCCCTGCAGTAATAAACCTTTGGTCTTTGACGCCACCATCGAGAAGCCCGTGTTTCTGTTCATTTGTGCACCAAGGCAGGTGGAACTCCGGGGTCTTTGGGTGTTGTTCCCTGACACCTCTGGACGGAACCAAAAAGTCCAGAACTCCAATTGGCGCCCAACGTAGGGCGACGTCATTCGGTACCGGTCCAAAAGCCTGAAGAGTTCGAGAAGCTTCGTGTGAAGATTCCTGAGGGAGGCGCCCCACTTCATCGATCCCGGCATATCGCAAAAGTGGCCCGAAGTTCTCTTCCACGAGGGTTTCCCGTTCAGGACGGCTGCAGTGGGCCGTTGCCTTGACCGTCGCCCTGTCTTGGACCCGAGGTGCAATCCTTAGTACGGCGAAACGTGACGGGTTTCTCCTTGGTGACGTCTTCAGTGACTCAGTTAAGTATTTAGTGATAGCTAGCTGGTTACTTTGTGAGGATTGTTAAAATCCTTGATTGGTTCTTGGTTTGGTTTGGTTCTTGGTAGGGTTATCACCGGTTGTTCTGGTTATGATAATCTATTTGGTTTAGTTTGGGTATCGATACAACGGTTCGTTTTGGTAGGCCAAAAATTCTTGGTTTAAGTGCACATATCTGTTTTGTGTTTTGTTTGTTTTGTGTTCCGGACTGAAAAATGGTAAGTCGGAAAATGTTGTCTTGCTTTGGTTGCAACCGTGACTCACGATTGGAGGACTCCTGTCTGGTTCCTCCGATTGGGACTCCCCTATATGATTTATATTGTAAACATGGTGTGGGTCCTATATCTTATAATGAGGTGTGGGTCCGTTACACTGCGAAGGATGGTGTCCTTAGTTGGCCACTGCATGGTAGTTTTGAACCCGAGATTCTCGACAATTTAGAGGCGAAATTGTTTAGGAAGAAAGCCCGGCCGGCAATGTTTGATTCTTTCCGTTACTGGCGAAAAGAATCCAAACAGAGAGAAATGAAAAGGTTAAAGAAAGAACAAAAAGAGCAAGAAGAGTTGACTCTAGAACAAGCGACTAAGCAGTTGCAGGCTAACGAGTGTGAGAAGGCCATAGATGTGTCCATTAGAGAGCATAATTTAGCGATTGACAAGTGCTATCCTGCCTTGCCATCGAAAATGGCTAAGATACTGGAGGATTCCGAAAACGATCCTCTGCTGTCTTATCTGTTACGGTCACCTCCACCGTATGCACAAGGTGCTACGGCTCCACCTTTACCGAATGTTCAATTGCCGGTTGCTGGACAACCTGGTGTTCCTGCTCCTGTCCCTCAGAATCAAGTTCCCGTACCTCCTGTGATGAATGTGAATGTTCCTACAGCTCCTCCTCTTCCTGGATTGCCGACTTCTATACCTGTGTCTGTTTCGCTTACACCTACTGTTCCACAAACTATCTTCCTTGATACTTCTACTAATCCGTTATCTGTTCCTACCTCTACTGTGTTTTCTACATCTGCAAGTGTGTTGACTCCACTTTCTGTTCGTCGGAGAATCACTGATTCTGTGTCTAATATTCTGTCTCCTTTCTATAAAACTTTAATTAAGACTCCTACTTCTGACTCTGTTCAGAGACGTAGTCAGCTTCCGAGTACTGAGGAACGGGGAATTTTAGATTCCACGGCTCTCAGGTGGATTTCGAAAAGTAGGAGATATAGTACGAGAGATGTGCTAGATACGTTTTTGCAGTGGAAGGAACCAACTCAACGGTATGTTTTTGACGAGATGTGTTCGTTGTTACGTGAGGAGATAGAAGAAGACGATGTTGAATCTAATTTAGAAGATTTAATCAAGGTTCAGAAAGACTTTGCTGCAGGAATGATAGTGGGTGATAATATAGAAGAAGCGATGGAACTGATTTTAAGTTATAGGAATGATCCATCACTTCGTTCACCGAGAGATTTAGAGAAAAGCAAGACGAAGCTAAGTCGCCAATATCCAATGAGGGAGGTTCCTCCAATTTGGCGCGAAGCTGTGCAAGCTGATCAAAATAATGGTATTGTAGCCGCTCCAGCGCAATTCCAAAGAGTGTGGATACACATTCCGTGGAAGCGAGCTGAAGTGCTAGCAGTGAAGCAGGCCTTGCCAGATCCGCGTAAGAATCCTGCTGGATATTACAAGGAATTAACACAGACAGTTGAGGCCTGTATAATGAACTTAGCGGACATCGATATGTTGTTTGGTAACGTAGTTCCGCAACCAGTGTGGGCTAAAATTCGTAGAGAGGATCATCAAGCTGCCTTAGGTGGTGATTTGGCAGCTATCACTGCAGCAGATGGTCAACAAATAGGTGGTGCAAAACCTGAACCCCTAATTGCTAATCTACCAGGTAGAATAATTGATCTGATGAAGACTCTGATGCCAGCATTGCGTGTTAATTGGGACAAGTTGTCCGCATGCAGGCAGAAGAAAGACGAAAGTGTCTCCGACTTCTTCACGAGGTTTGAAGAGACTTTTGTAGATCATAGTGGTCAGGACATGAGCACAGAAGGAGGACAAAGACTGTTTGTCGATAAATTTGTGCATAATTTGTTACCCGAATTATGCAATAAATTAAAAGACTCAGAAAGTGCGTGGGCTGTATCCACAACTGCGCAAATACTTGCGACTGCACAGTACTACGAAAATAGGGATAAAGAGGAAAAGGAAAAATCAGAGAAGAAAACGAAAGATTTAAAAACTAAAGTTCTTTTGCAACAGGCGTATCCGCCTCGCACGAATCAGACTAATACGCAGCAAGGTTCGTACCAAAGGACAGATTATAGTTCATCAAGACCTCAATATCAGTGGAATCAGTGTGCTTACTGCAAGAAAGAGGGTCACTATAAAAATGAATGTCCGATCTTAGCGCAAAATAATGCAGCAGCAGCTCAGAGAGGTCGTGGTGGTTTCGTGCAAAATTCTAGAGGTCGAGGACGAGGTGCTATGCCTCCACAAACGAATGATCGCCCTTCCAATCACTTTGATCAACGAAATGGACAATTTACTCAGCAAAATAGATCTCAACAATATCTTGTTGAGGACTATTGTGAAATAGATGAGGGTTTTCAGCAAAATGGGTACTAGGACAGCCATGGACAGAGAGAGGGAGTAGTATCAGTTCCAGTGGATCAGAGTGGGCCTTATGTCGCAGTAGCAACATCAGGTGTAGTCGAACCGTTTCTGTTGGATACTGGTGCCGCAAAAAGTTCTATCATTCATGCGAAACTCCCTGGCGCACCTTTGTCCGGCTCAACAAATGTTTCCGTAGGTTTTTCAGGCGCCCCTGTTTACAACCCGATATCTGGTCCTTTGTCTATTTCTGTTGGACCGTGCCAATTGAAAGCACCCCTGATTTTGACGACAGGTTGTAATGAAAATCTGCTTGGTTTAGACTTGTTAAAACGACTATATGCGACATTGTACTGTTCTCCGGAAGGAGTACAGCTTACGTTGGGTAAAAATATCACTTCTCCGATGTACTTGTCAATGGATGCACTCCCACCAGAGCTGCGTTCACTCCCTGATTCTCTTTGGGCGACTGGTCCTAATGATGTAGGCCTTTTAGAAATTCCACCTTATGTGGTAACTTTGAAAGCAAATGTAAAATTTCCAAGAATTCCCCAATATAAAATATCTAGTGAAGGAGAGCGTGCACTTTTATTGATTGTGCAAGATTTGATTAAGAAAGGTGTGGTTGAAGAAACTAGAGGAAATGTCTGTAACAGTCCTGTATTGCCGATTCTGAAGCGAACTGATCCTACTAAACCTCCAGTGTACAGGTTTGTCATTGACCTTAGAGAAGTTAATAAGATTGTGGTTCCGCAGTTTCCTGTGGTTCCGGACATTACTGCCTTGCTAACATTGATTCCTGCTACAGCCACATGGTTCTCAGTTATCGACTTAAAGAATGCCTTTTTCAGCATTCCGATAGCCGAAGAAAGTAGAGATATTTTCGGCTTCTGTTTAGGAGGTCGAAGTTTCAGATTTAAACGCGCTCCACAAGGCTATTGTGAGAGTCCATCCATTTACAGTCAAGCATTAAAAAGCCAGTTAGATTCCTTTGTCCTTCCTCCAGGTTCTGCCCTAGTACAGTACGTAGATGATCTTCTAGTGGCTGCCGATGACAAGGAAACTTGCAAAGCAGCTACAATCTCCTTATTGCATCATTTGTCTAATCTGAATCACAAGGTGTCACCTTCCAAAATGCAATATTGCTGCCAAGAAGTGACCTACCTAGGTCATCTCTTGTCAAAGGAGGGAAGAAGGTTGACCCCAGAAAGAATAAAAGCAATTACGCAGATGAGTGTTCCACGCACACAGAGAGAAGTACGTGCCTTTCTAGGTATTACCTCTTACTGTAGGCAGTGGATCCCAAATTTTTCTCTTTTAGCGAAACCGTTGGTAGCTTTGACTGGGAAAAATGTTCCGAGTCCGGTGCCATGGTCTGATGAATGTCAAGAAAGTTTTACTGAATTACGAAAAGCATTATGTTCAGCTCCTGTATTGGGTACACCTGATTACAGTAAACCATTCACGCTCTACGTTCACGAGAGAGAAGGTTGCGCGTTGAGTGTTCTGACACAGAAGTTTGGTGATAAACAACGCCCTTGTGCGTATTTCTCATCAACATTAGATCCGGTAGCCAGAGCGTTGCCTAGTTGTTTGAGAGCTACAGCGGCAGCTGCGGCTTCCATTCGACAATCTGCTGGTTTGGTGATGAACAACATGCTAGTGGTCATGGTTCCTCATGCAGTGGATACACTCATGAACCGAACGAAGACACAACACCTTACCAGTGCGAGACTATCTGGTTATGAGCTGACATTACTAGCGAGTCATATTCAGATCAAAAGATGTAATGTATTGAATCCAGCAACACTGTTGCCGACTGATCAAGAGTCGAGTGATTCCGAGCCACATGATTGCTGTTTTAAAACAGAGGAAGAGACAAAAGGACGAATTGACCTGAAGGATACTCAGTTATCCGATCCAGATGGTACGCTGTATGTGGATGGGTCATGTTTTAAATTGGAGAATGGTGATGTGACCGCTGCTTATGCAGTAACTACTTTGAAGACGATTGTGGAGACTGCAAGAGTGAGTCAGAATTCTGCCCAAGCTGCAGAATTAATAGCTCTAACGAGAGCGTGTGTTTTAGCCAAGGGAAAGAGAGTAAATGTGTTTACAGATAGTCAGTACGCATTTGGCGTGGCCCATAGTTTTGGCCGTTTGTGGAGAGAAAGAGGTTTCATTACGTCCCATGGGACTAAGATCCAACATGGTCAGCTAGTTAATGACTTGTTGGAATCTCTAACCTTGCCGACTGAAGTTGCGATTGTAAAGTGCAGTGCTCATAAAGCAATCACGGATGATGTTGGTCGTGGGAATGCTTTTGCTGATGAAATTGCTAAACAGACAGCTAGAGATACGATGAGCAGAATGTATGTTGCTACGTCTGCAAGATGGATTGCTGAGTCTGGAATGTGTGAAGATACTATGGAAAGTGTGAAAGAGATTCAGAAAGAAGCAACTGAGGAAGAGAAACGTGTATGGAGAGAAAGTACGGGCAAGTTGGACTCGAATGGATGTTGGATTGATTTGACAGAACAGCAGCGTTGGATGTTGCCTGATGCGTATGTGCTTGCAGTGGTGACGATGGCACATGGAGTAGCTCATATAAGTTCTAAAGGAATCTGTAAGATGTTGGCTCCGGTCTGGAAGAACGATGGAATCAGTAAGTGTGCAGAGAGAGTGGTGAAAAATTGTATGGTGTGCTTGATGCATAATCCTGGCAAGGGAACTCCAACTCCAGCTGGTCATTTCGCTCCTCCTTCCTGCCCTTTTGAAGTGATTCAATTAGATTTTATTCACATGGACCGCTGTAATAATTTAAAATATGTCCTAGTGGTGGTCTGTGCTTTTTCCAGATGGATAGAAGCATACCCACTAAAGGACAACACTGCCCTATCAACTGCCAAAATTCTTCTCAAGGAATATTTCCCTAGATACGGAATGCCACGGATTGTATGGTCAGATAACGGAAGTGAGTTTATAGGGAAAGTTATGCAGAGTGGGTGTGCCGGCCTAGGGCTGAAACAGAAATTTCACAGTGCGAACCATCCCCAGTCTGCTGGTTTAGTGGAGGGTTACAATGGCACCCTCAAGCTGAAAATAGCTAAAATACAAGCATCCACAGGTTTAGCCTGGCCAGACGCACTTCCTTTGGCCTTGTTATCAACGAGAGCAACTGTACATTCTAGAGTAGGGCTTAGTCCGTATGAGATAGTCTTTGGCCGTCCGGCAAATATTTGGGGTGTGCCGAGGCCTAAACAGTTTTGTTCCATAGAATATCCTATGTTGATAGACTACCTTTACGACTTGACTGCTAAATTGAGTCTTATTCATCAACAGGTTTTCGATGCTTTGCCAAAACCTCCGGAGAGTCCAGGGCATCAGCTGAAACCGGGAGACCTGGTCGTCATCAAAAACTTTGCGAGGACGAAGAACCTTCAGCCGAGATTTGTGGGGCCCTTCCAAATCCTACTCGCAACGAGGACAGCAGTTCGTGTGGCCGGACGCAAACACTGGGTACACGCATCACATGTAAAGCGTGTACCCTTGCCACTTCCGTATGACGACTGGGTGAAGAAGGGAATTGGTTCTTCCGAATTCGAAAGTACACCGAAGTTCATCCCGTTCAGCGATGCCGAATTAATCACCGACACTCCAAGTCCTGACTCTCCTTCTGAAAAGACTCCTTTGAACACTGAACGTTTGTCACCTGCATTAGAAAAGACTCTGTCATCTGCGAACCTGAACACTGCAACAGCTACCAGTGAAACGCTTTTTGTCGATCAGACAGTACCTGCAAAAAAGAGATATAACTTAAGAAGCCAAAAAATGGACAAATAAAGCAGGCAACTGCATACTGTGATGTTTTGAAATATTGAACTTTTGCCCTCAGCCAGGAAGTTTGCTATTGTTTTATTGTTTTAAAAATTGCCTTGCCGTCTGGGTAGCCGTAGGGTCGTGGCTGTGTGCCTAGTTGAATCTGCGGGGGTCTGACGCAAGGTCGATCTTTCTGTTGGTTCTGGGAACTCCCAGAGCTGATAGAGGCATTTTCATCTACGTACACATCATCAGTGGTCGCGAGCGGATTGTAGAAGATGGAGCTTCCTGCGCTGCAACGAGAAAATGTGATTTATGTTCGCAGAAACAGACTTTATAGAATTCTTCATAGCAAATGCTTTTTGATGCAATGTGCCATTACATTCTTGATTATTTTAGCAACATTGGTGGGTGGAATCGTCTTTAGTATAAATTTGATTTTTGTGCCAGTTACTACAATACCTCCCCTTGATCCTGCTACTTCTACTGTTTCTTCTATACACTCTTTTCACTCGTTTCCTGAACATGAGCAAGCCCGACGCTCAGAGTTCATTAACAACACTTTTGTACAGCTCTTGCACCAACACCAACTGGTAGTTAACACTACAGACTGCTGGGTGTGTGGCTTGATACCCCACACTATGGATAAAGGTATTCCCTATCTGGTTTTGCCTTTCAGCTACAATGGATCATTTCAGGCCCTTCAAACCATCTTTGCTTATGCCCTTGAAACCTATCCTCCACGTCCACCGCGTTCCACTAAATATAACTCTGCCAACAAAGCCTTAATCCAGGGAATTATTGACATGGTCAAGGACGTCAATAATACTCCATCATATCCTAGAGACGAATTGCGAGTATATTTAAGTTGGAATACTTCAGAGTATCGCCTTAGTTTAGGAGAAAGCAAGCGTAAAAGCTCAACTCCAATCTGGGTCGTACCTCACCGAGGTCAGGTCTGTTTGCAAGGTAATGGGAGAAATCCGAGAGCTCAGCTAGGGAGGAGTGAGTGCGTAGAGACTTATGTGTTTCCGGCTAACTCTTCCCCTGCCTTTCTCACTGCTAGGGGTACCTACTTCATTTGTCGAGACAGAGCTTATACATGGTTGCCTGCCGACTTTTCAGGATCATGTTATATTGCTCGATTGTTGCCTCCAACATACACTGCTTCATCTGATTACCACAAAACCAGAGTAGCGAGAGGTGTCTTCAGCAAGGAAGATACCGCTGGTCAGGAAGCTGGAGACTTCTTCAAAGGCTTCCTTCCGTTCTGGGGGCCTATGGCCAATAGTAGAAATATACGTCAGCTAACACGGGTAGTTGAATCTACTATTACTGAAACTGCTGGTGCCCTTAGCAATCTGACAGCTGAGCTTCAGGCGGATAGACTCATGACGTTGCAGAATCGAATGGTTCTAGACGTTATACTTGCAGATCGAGGTGGGGTATGCAGAATGATCCAATCGAGCTGCTGTGTCTTTATTCCTAATAATGCTCCAATAGTCTATGAGGCGATCTCTAAGCTACACAAGATTTCCGACTCTATTCACGTAGATAAGGGAAACTGGTCCTTTATGGAGTGGGTTTGGACTCTGATCTCAGCGTGGGGATGGAAGGTTCTGATGGTCATTGGTGTCATCTTAGTATTCCTATTCTCATGCTGCCTGATTATCCAGTGTGGTCCTGCTCTGTGTAGTCTTTGTGCTGCAACTTGTCTTAGGAAACCACCTGCGTTTGGAGAAAAGGCACGAGAAAGGATGATGATACAACAGCATGTCACTGACCTGATGAGCATAGAATTGGACTCTGACATAGACTGAGTAATTGCCTATGTAAGGGCAAAAGGAGGGTCTGAGGTTCCGTGACGATTTGAGCCCGTGTTTTCAATATTGTCGGAAATACATAATATTGGTATCAGCGAACCGCAAATGATCCATTTAGTATATCCTGGTGTTTTCGCTACGCTACGAGCAAGAGCACTCCTTTTATAAACACATTTCTGATCTACCCACGGCATCCATCTTAGATCATGGCCGCCATTTTGTGTTTCTTGCTCTCACATACGCAATAGCCTTTAATCACTCCATTTCGATTAAGGACACGTAACCTTAGCCGGAGATTCACCTCTTACAGGACACGTGCACCTTAAACCAGATCACGCTGTAGCCGCATGACTCGACAAAGGCTGCCTCCTCCGCCCGAGGCCAGTCCTGCCAAACTGGTCTTCGTATCCATTGTCCTGATCATGATTAGGCGGCCAAAGCCGGTAGCCTTGCCCATTTACAACCCACAAACATCTCTTATCCCGCTTTCCTATCTTCTGCACCTGGCTCTGCTCCTTTCCTTCTGGGCCTTTATTAGGGGGAGGTAACGAAATTTACGATGAGGCGGTCCGGCTCTTGAATACAATATTGACAAGGGATTGTGATGAACTAGTGGGAACCCCTCTTCGTAGATGTTTCGTATCAGATTTTATCAACGGTTCCTGTGTACGCCAAATATTTATTGTTTATGACACAAAGGTTTTTGGGAATGTACCAGCATGTGAAGAATTCGCCTGAAGGCCAAAATTTAGTATATAAGGAGCAACCCACTTTGTACAAATTGAACAGGCTCCTAGATTCTGCCCGTGTGTAGTATCTGTGACTTCTGTGTCCCTGCAGTAATAAACCTTTGGTCTTTGACGCCACCATCGAGAAGCCCGTGTTTCTGTTCATTTGTGCACCAAGGCAGGTGGAACTCCGGGGTCTTTGGGTGTTGTTCCCTGACACCTCTGGACGGAACCAAAAAGTCCAGAACTCCACTGTCTTGACCCAGATGTTCGGAGGTCACCATCGGCCATGTTCCTATTTTTCAGCCACCTTAGATCCTGTTCCAAGGGCTCTCCCAGGATGCCTACGGGTGACTGCTGCGGCCGCCATCATGGTCCATCAGAGTGCGGGCATCGTCATGAACCCCCCCTCACTAGAAGCTTGTGCGTTAAGCAAAGAAATGACTGTAAATATTTATACTGACAGCCAATTTTCCTTCAGGGTGGCCCACAACTTCGGGAGGTTATGGAAAGGAAGGAATTTTTTTACTTCCCATGGGATCAAAATTCAACATGGCCCCCTAATTCACCGACTATCAGACTCCCTGGCGCTTCCCAGAAAGGTGGCCATTATAAAATGTAAAACACATAAGAAAGTAACAGATGATATCTGGAAAGGCAATGCTCTGGCTGACCAGACGGCCAGACAAACAGCTCTTAGACAAAGGGAAAAATGTATGTAGGAGGTCCCGCTAGGTAGGTGGCAGACGAGGGCATGGTTGAAAACACAGTACGGAGTATGATTGATATTCAGTCCCATACTACTAATTTGTCTGTATAGCATTGGGTATAAAAATTGATAATCTGTACAGTCTAACTAATACCTTTCGTACTCTTTACAGATACAGTCCCAACATTTGTCCCACTCAGCAATGCCAGACTGCATTCCACATCCACGGAAGCGGAGAGTGAAAACGTCCTAAAAGGAAGGGTGGAGCCCTCCCTTAACACTGCTCAGCATCAAGAACAACTGTTTCCTGATCATACCGTCCCTGCTTCCGACAGGTATAATCTACGTTCCAGAGGGAAGGCTTGCCCTTGACTTTGCCAGGTGCCAAAGGCTGTAGGGCTGTGATCCTCCCAGGGTGAGAGTAGTGCCATTTGTAAGACTGAGGTAGACCATAAGGGCCCTCGGGCACTGCATCTGGTGAAACAACCACCAATCACAGACAGCCACTAGCCCTGGCTTAGCACAATGGCCGCCTTCCCAAACACGCGTATCCAGAAACGAGATGCCAGTCTCCGACATAGCAGATGCATCCTGGTCACCGTGGTGACGCTGTTTGTCTCCCTCCTCCTATAAATCCTTGGTTGGCTCTTACTGATCTACCATCCTGCTACATCACCGACTCCTATCCCGACTCCAGCAGAACATCAGTACTATTCCTTACCAGCCCACGAATTACCCCGCCGTGCAGAATTTTTTCACTAACACCTTCATCCAAATGTTGCATCACCACCAACTAATCATAAACACTTCCAACTGCTGGGTGTGCGGACTGATGCCACATTCCATGCCACATTCCATGCTACATCCTGTCCCATTCTTTCCTTATCCATTTTCCATCTCTGGGTCTTGTCTTGCATGGTGGATGTTGATGCAGGAGGCCTTCACTGTCAACGATACTGCCCATTATGTCCTTGGGACATTCCACAATGACTTCCGGGGAACAGATCTGGCAATACCAGTGCTCTTTTTTGCCCGACCAGCTCTTCCACATTGCTACTATCACCAGATGAACTTGGTGGGATGGTAGTATTCAACTCAACCACTCCCTCACAGGCTGGATCTGGGGCCTTCTTTCCCAGTGGGGTTGAAGGGTCCTCATCTTCCTTGCCTTAGGAGCAGATCTCCCGGTCTCCTGCTGTCTGTGTTTTCAGTGCCTGCATGTGCTCTGTACTATTTGTGCCAAGAGCATCAAGCCTCCGCCATCAAGCATTCACAAACACTAATATGATGGTAATGGTCCAGCAAGAAACAGATGGGCTTATGAACATTGACATTTCATGAAGTATTTGCCACTCTATGGCAAAAGGAGGGTCTGAGGAAATGTATTTTTTGAACGGCAATCATTTTTACAGGACTCCATTGATTTTCACATTGCCATCTCGTGGCAAACACTTTCCACACGACCCACCTGGTATTTTTTCCTGATGTACGAGGAAAATTCTATCAGCACGACAAAAATCCATTTTTTGCAGGCCTGCATTTCTGCCCAGGAACTGTCACCCGCCCAACCCCCTGTTCTCTGCAGTTCATCAGAAAGCCACATGGCCCTCACCCCAAGTTAATGACTCATCTTTCTTCTCCTGCTCCCAGCCTGATAACACATCGTTGACATCCGGATCAGGTTATCTGGACAATGGTCTGACTGCTGGCTCCGAATCAGGGTGGGTAAACAATGACTTGGGGGAGGCATTTTCTGTGGACAGAGTTGCCCATTACCTTCTGCCCTGTGTTCCTGGGTCCGAGCAATCCTCCAGCCCCGCCATTCCCGCCATTGCCGCCGCTGCCAGGACATCGCAGCGCGGCCGCCGGGAGAGGGAACCACATCCCCCTAGATCCCTAGCAGCTGGACGCTGCCACAGCCAATCAGTGTGCGCCCGGAGGTGCTGATAAGGACGGACTGCCCTCACAGAAGCGGGAGGCGTTTTCTGCGGACACAGTTGCCCATTACCTTCTGCCCTGTGTTCCTGGGTCCGAGCAATCCTCCAGTCCCGCCATTCCCGCCATTGCCGCCGCTGCCAGGACATCGCAGCGCGGCCGCCGGGAGAGGGAACCACATCCCTCAAGATCCCTAGCAGCTGGACACCGCCACAGCCAATCAGTGTGCGCCCGGAGGCGCTGATAAGGACGGACTGCCCTCACAGAAGCGGGAGGCGTTTTCTGCGGACAGAGTTGCCCATTACCTTCTGCCCTGTGTTCCTGGGTCCGAGCAATCCTCCAGCCCCGCCATTCCCGCCATTGCTGCCGCTGCCAGGACATCGCAGCACAGCCGCCGGGAGAGGGAACCACATCCCCCAAGATCCCTAGCGGCTGGACGCTGCCGCAGCCAATCAGTGTGTGCCCGGAGGCGCTGATAAGGACGGACTACCCCCTGCAACGCGGGAGCGCGCGGGTCACGCCGGGCGAAGCCCGGGCAAAGGGCGGGCCTTCTACGGCCCTCAGAGGCATGAGGAGGCCGGGACGGGCCACCCCCCTTGGCTCGCACTAAAGAGGAGGTAGATAGATTTACACTCTTATATTTTCTATACTCACTTATTGACCTTACCAACGGACCTGACCTTTCTTGTATAAATACTCAGACTGTGTTATTACGCCGCATTCCTTATATACAGCTAAGTCATAACTAAATTACAACATGACTCAGAAAGGGGGCACCAAAATAGCTTCCTCACAGAGGGGATCTTGCAAAGGGACACTAGACTATCACTTTAATAGGACAACAGTCCTTACTCCTGATGAAACAGAAGAAAATGATTCTCGCCAGTCCATAGTCAGCACAGCCACCACACCCAGCATACAATCTTCTTCACAAACAGCCGGCACTGCGCAATGCCTCGCACTGTGGGAGGAATTAAATAATCTATGTAAATCTAGGTACGTCCCATTGGAACCGTTAAACGAACAAAACAGTGTGCCATCCTGTACCACAATTAGTGGCTGTACATCACCTATTAATGACTGCCCGCAGGAATCTCTTCTCTCACCTAAAAAAGGTAACACTCAAAGCACAGTACTCCCACAGATCCCTTGTGTTAAAAGGAGGCGCGATAGGGTTATACAAAATGGGAACCATCCAAAGTTACAAAAACTGTGCCTAAACCCCTCTTCATCTTTATTGTCTCCTAATAATTCCCCCTTAACCATAGATACAGTAGCAAAGTTTGACCAGACAGTGCCTCCTTCCCAGCAGGCTTTACTGTCCCAGATTGAACTATTGGTCAAATCCTTTTTATCACCCCTGTTGGAAAAAATTAACACCCTAGGGGATAGGCTGACGGGAATAGAAGAAATGATTAAGGATAGCTTCCCACCCACCAAAATTATCAAAACATCTAACCGCTCTCAGCCATCAGCTGCCTTTAAAGAGACCAAGTCACCTACTATAAGCAAAAGTGCTCAAATTCAGTTGCTAGTCTCTGACACAATAGTCACAAAAGCTCCAAAGGTCGCTCCCAAACCCATATCAACGCAGCACAACCTTGCTAGAACAGAGATTACAAAGGTACCCCATATAAACCTACCCCCGGAGGCTGCCCCATTTGTATCTGTCCTGGCGGGAGTACCAGCTCTCCCATATGGTAAACCCGAAAGACAGCAAGACTTACTCAACAAGGTTATGTTTTGGCTAGCAAAAAATAGACCTCTGCCACCCGACCTTGATGGACAAATATTGAGTGCTAGAAGGGTGGGCTGGTTAGGCTCCTTCCCAAAAGACATTCCCGGTGATCTAGTGTTAGTAAAATTTAGGAACAGACATGTTGTCCCGTATTTACAAACTTGGCAGCCTCAAGAAGGAGACGGCCCTATATCCACCTGGGACTTACATGACTTTTACCCTAGGGCGCAATACATCTCCCCTTCAAGACCAAAGGCAAGGTGCAACTATCTGATGGGTAGAAGCGCCTGTGTATGGAATGGTAGTAGCCCTCCCGCTTTCAACAGGCCGGAACCACTGTACAATAGTTATAAGCGTGGAAAGCGCTATTAATTTGCTTATACTATGGGACGATTTCTTCTTTTTTGTAACGATAGAACTGTGAATGCTATCTTCTGAAATACGTGTAATTAACAAGGAAATTACCCACACAGGCTGGGTGTATGTTTTTTAACTTACAGATATTGTGCTGATGTATGTATGTTTTTATGATTGTTTTTTAACTGTACGCTTTTATGATTTTTAAACCAAAATCAAATAAAGCAAAATTAATTGACTTGAAAGACCTGGCTTTGATCAGGCAGTTGAACAATCACCTGAAAGAAAGAGCCCTGATCAAAGCAGTGTGGACAATGCTCTGTGTACCAAGCCTTGACCAGGTCACTAACTACAAACACCACCTGGGTCTAGCTAATCAACAACAAACACTGCCCTGAGTGAATAATGGACTAACAGCCAAATTAATGTATAAAGGATCATATAAAAGGCATGTAAGCTACCGATTGAAGTAGCAGCCTCCTCTGTCTTGTCTTTGACTGGCTTTGGACTCTGTCCCATAGCCCGGGCTATTGAAATAAATCTGGGTTCCTCCTGCAGACGAAGGCTCCAGTGTCTCCTTTTACTACTTATGAAGAGTATGGAAGATTTGGGTGGTACCCCTGCTGCTGAGACGCTGTACGTGGGTTATTACGGTTCTTCAACAGGTTACTGTCCCTATAGCATTAAGAGCCAGTCAGGAATCACAAATAGGCACTGCTGCAGGTCTGCATTGCTGGTCACAGTGGACTGGCAATGCTGTAGTACAAAGTGCTTAACTCATTGACCATCACTATAGTACAAAGAATAGATGTATGAAAACTAACATTTTTGCTGGTTTCCCTACAATGTTTGCCTCATTTGTACTACTAGCTGCTGGTTATCGAACAAAACAGAGTTGATAACCAGCAGCTAGTAGTACAAATGAGGCAAACATTGTAGGGAAACCAGCAAAAATGTTAGTTTTCATACATCTATTCTTTGTACTATAGAGATGGTCAATGAGTTAAGCACTTTGTACTACAGCATTGCCAGTCCACTGTGACCAGCAATGCAGACCTGCAGCAGTGCCTATTTGTGATTTCTGACTGGCTCTTAATGCTATAGGGACAGTAACCTGCTGGTTATCAACTCTGAAAGTCCCCTGGAGTGTGCTAACCAGGCCCCAATGCCAGTGCTCTTTCCCAACATATGATGTATGTGAATTGGCAACCCCAATTGGCAAGTTCTTTAACCACCTTATAAGTCAGTGGTAAGTGGCACCAGTGATACCAAAGGAATGGGAGTTAAAGGGGTCACAAGGGCCTGAAGCACTGATTGTACCATCCTAAGTGACCCATGTAAGCAGATGCCAGTAGTCATGCCATTGCAGACTACATGAGTATTGCAAAACTGTTCAAACCCAACTTTGCCCTCACCATGAGTGGCAAAGTCACAGCACAATTTTTTATATATGCCAATCCACCCCTAAGGTAGGCCTCTTGTGCCTAGGATGCAGGGTGCAATATATTAAATGTGTGGGCATTTAAGTGCAAGCTTATATGTCCCTATAGGATACTCTTTCCATTAAGGGCTACTATAAGTGGCAAGGGGGCCATGGGTAACATAGGCTGCCACCCGGGCACCCTGAGGATGCCAACTCCATTCTGGCCGCACTAAAAAGTGTCATGTTTGGTATCAAACAACTTGTCTAATCAAATCCAACTGCTTCAGAGAGTCAGATTTATTGTGATATGCGCCCAGGTGGCTACCTTAGAGTTAGCCTACCTGGTTCCCCTAAGCCTTTCCTCTGCCACGGCTAACAGCCTGCAAATTCTGCCACAAATACAGGATTCTGACCGTATGTGGGGATGTGAACACTGCCAGTAGTCAGAAACAGAGCTCTCCGACACCTCCATCACTAAAAAGATTGCAAGTGAAGTTGCACATCAACACAGTGAGCTTCAAAGCTTACACAGCCTCTGATATCCCCCCAGGCTGCATCCTAGAGGAGAAAACAGCCATTCCCCTGCCCTCAGGCACTTTTTCTCGTGGGCAGGTGGGAAGATTAGGTAGTAATGAGGTATATAGCCCCAGAAGGCTAGCAACACCCACAGGGTCTCTACAGCCAAGTAAGGTTCATGACATTTGTAAAAGTGGCTGAATATAGGGTTCTGAGTAGCAAAGGTGGAACGCCCACCAGATGTGGCCACCTCAGGGACAGATTAGCAGCTGTGGCTAGTAGTCCTTTGGTTACTTGCACTCACACCCTTAACTCCTCTCAATATAAGATTTAAGGGTATCCCTGCACCAAAACCTCAGATCTGATTTGACGTGCATGAAGGACAAAGAAACGACCTGAATGTGTGACTTCAGGATCTGCACAGTGAAAAGGTGCCATAACCTGCACTCATCCCAGACCAAAGACCGGTTTCCAAGGTAAGAGGAACCCCTTTAAGAACCAAAAGAAACTCCAGAACTTCCTTGGACTAAAGACACTAGTCTCCTGCAGTCTGCAGGTAAAGCATGCTCCCAGAACAAAGGAATCACTGGCTATTGGGCCCACTGAGGGATTGCCAAAAAGTAAATGGTCTAGTGCATTATGAGAAACAAAGTACTAAACCATCAGCAAGTTTCATGTGGTGACCATTTTACCCTGGACTCTAGGATGTTGAAATACCTCAAGGCTGAGATTGCTGCTTCTAAGGCATGTTAGGGATCAGTCCGGCCACCAATATCTTTGTTTACCGCCGTGCCTCAAGAAGCCCTGCAGCATTTTCAACATCTCAGTGGCCCCATTGTTGAGGTTCTGCATCTGTTTCCTCACCAGCACTGTCTAAGTGGTAAAACCTGCTCCCTGTAGATCCCTCTTCAGGACCAGGGACAGCCAGGACAACTCAGCAACTGGGCCATGCTAGCAAGTTAAATTTCAACTGACTGTAGTGGTCTGGTCCTGGGATCTGCATCACTTCACCCCCAGTGGTTTTCACTGGACTTTATCTGCAAGTGACCAATTGACATTAGTGTTTTTCTCCATTGACTGCAATATTAAAGTTTTGCAGTAGTGAATTGAACTGATTTATTTTTTCTTCTAAAATGCAGAACACTGGTTATGCTCATCTATTGTGTTTATTTTGGTGTCTACATTTATATGAAACCTATTCTATTTCTATAAATTGGTTTTGAATTTTTTTCAAGTCGTGTCAATTACTCATCATCCAAGTGGTACTCTAAAATGCTTAAACCATATCTCTCTAGTAAAACCTCACTGCTCTGTGCCACACTACAAGGACTGAGACAGGGTTTTATGATTGTGAATCCACAGGACCTATTTGTGGAATTGTGAAAGTATTTCATAGTAAAGCAGACACAGCCTCACAAAATAATACTCCACTTTACTACATTAACAGGTCTCACTGAGCTTTGCATTAGCGGTCCTCGCAGGCAGCAGAGTTTTGGCACAAACTGGTCAGTTCAGGGTCGCTCGGAGTTCTACCTTTTGGATTTTACTTTTTCTTTTAGGTGGAGCTCATCTGATGACAGCCAAGGGTTCAGGACCTGAACAGACAACTTTTGGTGATCAAAGACTCCCTCCAGCAAAGGTCAACAGGGTTCAGACAGGTCCAGTTTCAGGGCCAGACAGGTTCAGTTGCATCAGGTCAACTGGGCAGTTGCAGGGACGCATCTGAAGCTTGTTGTGCCCCCGTTGCTCACACAGGAGGTCAGCCAATGTACCCTTGGAGTCACTCTGGTTAGTCTGGGATGAAGGTAGCAGGTACAGTCTTCCTTATCAGACAGCAAGGCAGTCCTTTAAGCAGCAGGGCAGTGTACTGGCAGCAGGTCAGTCCTTCTTTTATAACTTCCACAGGTCAAGGAGTGTTCTGAAGAGTGACTCTGAAGGCCCAATATTTATACCTGGTGTTAAACTTTGTGTGGGGGAAAACTCTGTGTCCTACCCCATGCCTGGTTCTGGAAAGTTTTTTACTTTCCCCTGTCAAGGCTCCAAACGGTCTGAGAGTGACAAAATGTAGACGGGCCTGGTGTCAGATTCCTTTGCATTTGTACGTGTGAAGCAGAGCCCTTTGAAGTGCAAGTGGGGCTGGGAACAGCTCCTTCCCAGGATGGCCCATCATGTCCACACATAAGTCCCCTATCTGTCAAAATTTTGCCATTCACATTCATATGACAAAGGACACTTCTAGATGGTGTAAATGTCTGGGATATGAAAATGCAAACTTTCTAACATTCAAACACAATAAAGTTCATCTTTACTGACGCCAGTTAACAACTTATTTGATTTTTCATAGTGTCACAAAACTTAATTAGCGTGGCCACATTAATTATTTCATCATATATATATATATATATATATATATATATATATATATATATATATATATATATATATATATATATATATATATATTTTTTTTTTTTTTTTTTATAGAGCCATAAATATATAAATATAACACAGGATAGTACAATCAAGAAAGAAAAAGAGGGAAGAAAAGGAATTTAGGTGAGACATAGATTGTACACAGGTTATTCATTAATGTTGGAAATGTGAACATCACATGATTCCCCCCAAAAAAATAACAACAATTTTCCAAATCTAAAAAATACATATTTGGAGTTGGAATAGAAGACCTAACATGTATGTTACACATTTATGACAGAAATGGAGCCAATATAACAGAACATATATAATAGAATGACAATACCTCATTATTCCCATTGGAGGTTAGCTCAGATTCTATTGAATTTGAGCCAGAAAAAAGGGCCTCTGGCCTTAGCCAAAGCGAATTCCATCTGTCGAAGCAGAACCCAATCCTCACTAACACTTGAACTTACATTGTTTATAAAGACTCTAGCAATACAAAATTGTGCACATACTAAATAATATTCCACCAATTGGCCCCTAGGTGAGCGCACTCTCTCACAGCGGGTGCTGGTTTCGAGGACGGAACGGTCCTCGTATTCAATACTGCACCAATTTTTTCTCCTCAGCGAAGAAAAACCGCACACCAAGGATCAGCGATAATTGTATTTATTTCAAAAGTGCAATTACCATCACCCAACCACCACCAACGCGTTTCAACCCCCACGGGTCTTGCTCATGGTATGTGAGTCTTTTCTTTGTGTTAGTATTTATAGTTCTCGCATTATTGTCCATTAGGGGGCATTATGGGATATGTAGTTTATCATTTCATGTCGGTTTCTCAATTTGCTTTATCCAGCATTTTAAATTTAATATTGTGTGCAGATAGCGAGACTCTGATGGTATGGATATTGTTTCATATTTCTGCATGATGCCCGGTGTTACATGGTTCAATTATTTTTGTACATTAGTTGTTCTTGAATTTCCAAACTTTATTGATCGCAACAATGTATGTGTGAAGTTATTTTCGAAGTTATTTTTCTATACTTCCATTGCGTGTTCTAGCCCCTTGATTAGTGTCTCCAGGCCATTTCTTTCTATCCTCAGGTTATGTATATATGTTCTCTTTCTCTTTGTAACTAGCTGCTCAGCCAGTGTGAGTGTTTCGTTTTGAATGTTGGTGTGAGTGACATAAGTGGAATGATTGGGTGTCTGGTGTGTGAGTGTGTCAGTTTGAAGATTGACTGAGCAGATAGGAAACTGCTCATGGTGGGGCTTGCTGTAACTACTTCTAATAACTTAATAAACGTCATCTTCTTTTACCAGGCCACATCTACACCGTCTAGTTGTGCCTCCTGCACATGTGGGGCTAGCGTACTACAGAGTTCAACTTAGTTTGGTAGCTATCTGTGCACTATCATCATTAGCTTCTGCTAAACATTACTGATAAGCAGCGCCAATTGCGCCTCGGCCGGAGCTCATATATATATTCCCAAAAGTTTTTCCAATGGGTTTGGCATGTCTAAAAGCTTTTGACCTCTAACAAAATGTCTCTGGTTTGTAAGTACTTAAAAAAATAACTCTGCAATAGTCCAAATTCTGCTTTTAATGAGATAATAGAGCAGAACCCACGTTCATCATACAATTGTCCGATCTGATTGATGCTGCTACATTGCCACACCTTCCCAATAGTGTCATGAAATATATTCGGCAGCATAGGATTGCCCAATAGCAATGTATAATGGTGAAACCGGGCCAGAAAGTATTGCGTACAGTTGTCTTGCCAAACCATAGTAATATCTCTAACTACCTTGAACTTAACTTGCTTGAAGTAGTTCAGATCAGAGGTTTTGTAAAGCAAGAAACCGGCCAATAGACCGCACGCTAACTGATAGGACAACAACACTGAACCAGCCTCTGACCCACACAGCAAGCCCCAAATCCGTCTGAGGGAAGCGGCTCAGTAGTAGAGCTTGAAGTCTGGAAGCTTAAACCCCCCTTGTGTATAAGGTAGTTTCATAAGTCGGAGAGCCCTCCTGGTGCGTCTATACCCCCAAATAAAATCTGCCTATAGCACTACATAATCGCTTAAAAAGAGACCGAGGAATCCGCAAAGGTATCGAACGATATAGGTATAAGAATTTAGGCAATACATTAATTCTAATTACATTACATCTCCCATGAATACTGAGAGGAAGCTGATACCAATTATGTAATTTAGCCAGGATTGTCATGAGCAGCTGCTCATAATTCAAAGATACAATGTCATCGACCTCACTGCTAAGACAGACACCAAGGTAGGTAGCTGTTTGTGTAACCACTAATGTGCAAGAGGCATGTTTTCAGACTGAAAATAGGTCTTGGCTATGTTCAACTTGGAGCCGAAAAAAGAGCCAAATAACTCATCCTGTTGCATTATGTTGGCTATATCTTCACCAGGGTTAGCAGAAAAAAACTACGATATTGTCTGCATACACAGTAACCTTAAGTTCCACGCCGATGAGACACACTGGAGTAGTCCTTTCAAGCAGAGAGGGGACACAGTTAGCTTATTGCCGATACCTAGTATAATAAACCAGGTGTAGGTATTTAAATTGTATGAATCTTAATAGTGCCGTAATAGTAGCGCAACGTGGGGACTCCAATGCCTCCGCCCAATCGCCTTCATCCAGGGGGCCCAGTCTTCCTGCTACCTCTTGCATTTATTACTAAGTGAAGTGGGGTTATTTGTCACTAATGTACGATAGATCGTGGTGATCTTGTGCGCACAGAGTTCCCCCATGAACACTTTAGCCTCTATGGGATTGAAATCAGGCAGAGCTTCTTGGTGTGCAAGATATGGGGAGAAGGCATGAGGAAATTGGAGGTATTTATAGAAGGAGAAGTGTGGCTCAATGATTAGAGCGGCAGACCCTGATGCAGAGGTCTAGCCCGGGACCAGGGTTCAATTCCCCGCCTCGGCGGGTCTTGGGCTCAAAATTCCACGGGACCTGATAATTCTCACCTCGGTGCCTATTCAAATCATGGAGTCCCACTCTGCAACTCTGGGCAATAGCTTGCTTAATCTCCACAACGGCCCCCACAATGCTAAGTATGCCTGGCCTCCACCTTGGGGGTGCCCAGGAGTGGACGCCTCACAGGGAAAGCCAGGATGAGTTCCACAGCGGTATTCGTACAAGCGCCTTGAGACCCTTGCGGGTGAGTAGTGCGCTATACAAGTATCAATTTACATTGCATTTATAGAATTGTGTCCAGGGCATTTCATACTCTTACTGCAGTTCCTGGAAGGTCTTTAAGGTCAGACCGTGAAGAACATCCCCTATTGTAGATATACCTATAGCCTCTCACCCAGAAATACCAGATAGTCCCATCAGCTGAGGCAGAGGATCATTACACCAGAGGGGTGTCTCCTTGGTTAGCCTACCCCACCACCCCATGTGGTATAGTGACCATCTCCAGATCTTGAAGACCACAGCTGTCGCTAGCAGCAGCACTTTCAAAGTCGAGTGTGTATAAAGGATCTTGTGGAGTGACATATTTCCCATCAGCTAGCGTTCAACTGCATACGCGGGATCACATCTGTCTCCGTACCACCAGTCATTAAGAACAAGGAGGTGCGAGGCCACATAGTATGCCTGGACTTCTGGTGTTGCTATGCCCCGGCAATATGTTGACGGGAAACAGGTTGTCAATTCTACCCAAGTTGAGCACCCACCCCAGAGGAAGTGTCTGAGTGTTGCATTCAGTTGCTTGAACCAGGAGGGTGATATTGGGTATGGGTTATTTTGCAGTTGGTATACTAGGCAGGGGAGGAAGACCATCTTGAAGATGGCGGATCTGCCCAGTAGGAAAAGGGGTAGATGCGACTAAGAGCGGGTCTGTGTCGTAATTTGAACCCATAACGGGGCAAGATTCTTCTCCCAATTCACCGACTGGGAGGACGACAGTTGTACCCCAAGATATTTAAAGCTGTCTCGGATCACCGTCACCTCATCTGTCAGCTCGCCCATGTGACAACGGCCCCACAGGGGCCATAGATATGATTTCTAGGCATTCATATGGAGTCCCAATTTCTCACCAAAAATGTGCATTATCCAAAGCAGTCGTGGCCCTGACCAGTCCGGTTGCGTAAGGAAAAACAGGACATTGTCCGCATATAAGCTATGTGGTCAGAGACCTCCCATGACCATTCAAAGCACCAGACTTGTTCATCTATGCCCACCCAAGCCGCGAGCTTCTCCATGCCCAGAGTGAAGAGCTAGGGAGAGAGGGGACAGCCCTGGCAAGTGCCCCATCCAATGGGGAAGGCCTGTCACGTGGAGTCGGCAATGCGAACTGGCGCAGTAACATCGGTATATAGGAGTTGAATATACTTAAGAAGGCGGGCCAAAATGTAAACGATTTGGGAGAGCAAAGACTAAGAGAGTCAAAAGCTCTGTCAATGTTGGCCATTAGAAGCGCAGCCGGCTCCTCAAGGCGGTACACTGCGCGCAACGGATATTATGTTGTGTGGCTCAGCCTGGCATGAAGCTAGCTTGATCGGGATGGTCTATGTCTGTAATGTATGGCACAATGCGATTGGCCATGGCTTTAGCAAGGAGTTTGGTTTCCACATTAAGGAACGACATCGGGCGATAAGATCCGTGAAGTTCAGGAGATCTGCCCAGCTTTAGAAACACCACTATTTCTGCATGATGCCAATCACTTGGAAGGCGCTGCACGTCGAGAGCGGCATTAAGTGCTGTAGATATGGGGTCTTCAATAGGGATTGGTATTACGTGTAAAGTTTGCAGGGGAAGTCATTGGGGCCAGATGCTTTACCGGGCGTATTGGAGAGTGCCCTCTGGAGTTCCTCAACCACTATTGGGGCATCTAGTTCCTCGTGTGCCAAATCTGTAAGGGCATGTGGAGGCATGTTGTCTATACATTTATGGACAAGATGAAATGAAATGAGCTCTCTGGAGGCCTATAAATCTTTGTAGTAATCTGTGAAGCTTGCCGCAATATGCAGGCGGTCCTCGAGTATCTCCCCTGTAGGACCACTAACAGCCAGGAGAGTTGGGGGGCAGAGCACCCGCTGGCCAAGGCGATGCAGCAATGCACCGGACTTTTCTCTAAAACGTTTTAAACCATCGTTACATTAAATGGTCTTGTGTGACAGAGCTTTTTGAGAAACACAAATAATTGCAACATATTTAACAGAAAAATACAAAAAATCAGAAGATTGATAACAAGTTTGTGATGTCCAAGTCCTCAATTTTAATATTTAAGGAGTAAAATTTTATCACATTTATCTCTACTCCTAAAATACACCCCAGATAGGGATTAGAGAAGCTGCCTTTTAATGGGCTTGCAAACAGGGATCTGAGTTTCTGTTTCTTCTTTCTTCAGGTTCCATTTATCCCATAAGTCTTTCAATTGACTCCCTAACTTGAAAGGTTTGAAGCATTTTGCACCAGACAATTCAGGGTTCTCCTTAGGACCAGGAACTGGATGACACTATTTTTCAGAATTCACTTCTGTGTTCCATTGCTTCGTTGAAAAGGTTTATTTGGGTCATTAGTTGAACTCATCAAAACCAAACTCTTGCCTTTTCTTTCACACGTTGTGTTAAAGTGTTGTTGAAAATATGATTGTAAATATAAGTTAAGATAAATAATGAGGTCACGCTAATTGAGTTTCTTGATCACTATGATAAATCAAAGGAGTTGTTAAGTGGTGTCATTAAAGGTGAATTTTATTGTGTTTGATTTTACAGAAGCCTAATCTTACAGACACAAAACAAGCCCGACCCCTTGGTTATCAATTTTCTAAAAAGGGCATTTTCAGATTTATAGAGGGGTTTAAATTGCAATTCATGTTAGTGTAAAAGACCATGATCAGTTTGCACCCAATCCAAAGTTATCACTTAATAAATGTAATAAGTTAACTGTGTGTGTTCAACAATGAAAAACAACTTTAGCGCCCTTTCTCTGCCAGGACCTGTAAAACTTAAACACACATGCCCTACTTTTTTAAATACAAGCACCCTGCCCTATGAGCTGTTAGCATTTACCTTAGGATTAACCTGTGAATATTAAAAAGGAAGGTTTTGGCCTGGCAACTGGTTTATTTTGCCAGGTTGAATTGTCAGCAATGTCAGGCCTGAGGCATGTTTTAAAGTGCTACTTTATTGGGTGGCACAATAAGTGGTGCAGGCTCACTGGTAGCATTTAATTACAGGCCCTGGTTAGACACAGTGCTACTTTACTAGGGACCTACAAATAATAAAGAAATACATTATTACAAATAATAATAATAAATAAAATGTGCTAATTAGGTGTAGTTCAATTTCACCATGTTTGAAGGCGAGGGCACAAGCACTTTAGCACCAGTTCGGAGTGTTAAGGTGCACAGGGTCCTAAACTGGTTCAGAAAAACAGGATTGGTGAAGGCACGAAATGGACTGGTGAATGCAAAATGTTTGGGACTACCACAATAGGATGGCAGCTCTAACACTCATTCAAAATACAAGGGTATGTTTCAAAGACCTTTCGAAAAAGTGTTCCAGCACCACAGGGGTTGCAAAGCAGAGTCGGTCTGGGAACCAAAAGCAGTCCTGGCAAGTTTAAACCAGTCGTTTTCCTTTCCTGTTCATCCATCTCTTTCTCGCGTGTTTAGTCTTTCGTCTTTCTTTCTCCTCTATCTCTCCTAAAGCGCTTGCTGCAGTTAACCTGGAGGACCTGAAAAAAATAGGAGAGGTGGCAAAAGCGGCCCTCTGCCTTTAAAAACATGCCTCCAAATTCCAGCCCCTCACCCAAGGAAATGCCTGATGGAGTACATTCATAGTCCAGTGCTGTTGCAACGTCTTCAGGGCTTCCGAGCCACACACTTGACACAACCCTCAGGCATGCTCCAGTCCTCTGGTTCTCACTGCTTGTGTCCCTGTTAAGAAAGCCGCTCCTGTCTAGACAGAGCAGGATGAATGATTTGATTGTGCCCATTTCGCCTGCACAGCAAATACTTCGCCAGCACTGAATAACATGAGTTAAGTCGCCATTGGCTGGTGTGGTCATTTGTATTCTGCATTTTCACTCCGCTTGTTTTGTTTCCATTAGTTCCGTTCGTTCTGTGCTTGCTAAATTTAATTTAACTTTGCTGCCTAATGTCTTCTTCGTGAGCATTATCTGTTTTGCAGTGTGAGCACTCCTTTCCATACACAGCTCACATAACAACTGATGACAATGAGGAATACTAAAT
Source organism: Lissotriton vulgaris (assembly GCF_964263255.1). Classification (NCBI taxonomy): domain Eukaryota; kingdom Metazoa; phylum Chordata; class Amphibia; order Caudata; family Salamandridae; genus Lissotriton; species Lissotriton vulgaris. Next base: position 319,746,607 of record NC_141699.1, on the reverse strand, counting down.
GTAAAAGAAATGCCATCTGTGTGACAAAATGGACGCCGTTCTCCTGGGCTGCTGGTGAGAGAAATGTAAGGTACAAACAACGGTGGATAGTTTATCTTTTTATTTGTGTCAAGAGTGGCTCATGTAATTTCAGCTCCTTTCTCCATGGCCTCCATGGCAACCACTGTCAAACGCGTTCTCCAGCTCCACCTAGAGTTAGAAAGGGATATGTCATAAAACAAGGCCCCCAAGCGGCTGCAGGTCAAGAGCTTCCAGCAGAGGAAGATACCAGACTGCCATTCATTAGTGTAACCAAGTGACACAGGAAGATGATAGCTCTGCATTCTCCGCACACTTCGGCTGCATCACAAATATTACTGCAGTAAAACCTTGGGATGTCGTGAAATGTTGACAATAGGATCCGAGCGCAGGTTTGCAGAGAAGACTTTATTTACTCAATAACTTCCAAATGTTTGCTGAAATAACACGCGTAGATGGAATTGTAACAAAGAAACAGAAACACGAAGACGATCTGTGTAAGAGACACTGTTCAGTTGCTGACTATTTTCTTGATTTTCGAGTGAAAAAAGATACAAAAAGACGCACATAATAGCAGCCCCCCCCCCCCAACCGCGATTAAGTGTATTAAAATGCCCGATCCTTAGTAATTATAGTATGAGCGATTCCTGCAATCAATACAGGTTTAACAATGGGCACATATTTGCTTTACTCTTGTATTAAAATGAACTGAATTATTAGAGTGAGCTCTGGCTCAAAGTAGGACTTTATTATTCGTGCTGTAAAAAATTGCACTATGTTTGACAATGCAGCTGTGCACACTCATACGTGTTTCTGCTCTAGCTTTGACAGCTTTCTTTTCTCACAGACTTTGTAACGCCACAACACGAGTCTTCTTGGATGGAGAGTGTCAGGCTTCACGTCGTCATCATCTTCAGTGAATGCAATTATTGCAGGTTGAAACATTTGCACGTTTGCCTTTCTCTCATTTTAAAATGAACTACATTATAATAGTGACCTCAGACTGAAAGAACGACTTTTTTGACGCTGAAAAAATCTGCAGCATGTTTGACAATGCAGCTGTGCACAATCATATGCGTTTCTGCTCTAGTTTGACAGCTCTCTTTTCCGACACACTTTGTAACGCCAAGTCAACAACACGAGAGTGGCAGGCTTAAAATCGTCATCTCCAGTGAAAGGCGCAAGGGATGTTCAAAAGCTGCCATGGAAAACTGGTTTGCTTTTCAGTACTTCAATAGAACCCTGAAATAAAAACAAAAAAATAGCATTATACATAAAAAACCTTTCTTGTAACAAAGAAGTAATAGTTGACGTTAATTCAAGTAGGGTAAACAGTAAATATGAAGTGGAGATTTTCGAGTAAAATCAGTTTGAGAAAGATTAGACGTGTTATTGTTGACCGTCTAACCAATCACTTGACAGTTGCTGCCCCTGTGCAAGATATTTATTATATTTTCTATAGATGGTCTCATATACATTGAAGCTAACACAGAGGGCTACAGTGGATTTTCTTCCTCCTAGCAATGAACAATCATGAAAGGCTATTTTGTAAGGCCGCATTGTGTGAGCTCATCTGCTAGTTGTAAAGTCCTACCACTAAGACCTCACACCGTCTCTTTGAGGTTTTACGAAATATGATAATATGGTCTCTATGATCCTGAAACTTCTGGAGCAGTGTAATTTTGGCTCTACCTTTTTGGATGATTAGGCCACATATATGTTTACGTATGCCTCCTGTATTTGTGTGGCTTAACATTATTATTATTATGTAGTGCACTTGAACAGATACAGAAAGTGCATTGACTGTGTAATCTTGACCGATACATGTCTGTGCATATTAACGTTTTTTTTACTGTAACAGCGAATTTCAAACCTCATATATATCTACATTTGTGCTGATTAAATAATATTGTGGATTCTTAAATAGTCGCATACTCATTTGAATAATACTCTGTATCTAACTCATAACTGAAAATGTATCCATTGGAATTGTACTCTACATCTATATTATAAAAGTATTTATATCCGTAATCATGCATTTAAACATGTATTGAGATGATTACAACTAACTAGACCAAAGGCCTCAAGCATTTGGATTTCCTAATGTTTAACTTTCAACGTGAACATTTTCATTGGCTACAACATTTTTCTCTCCTATGCAGGTGCTGTTGTGTGATCTTATGAATGGAGAAGGCACATTGTGTGAAAGAGATAGTAAAGTTCAGGAGGATTATTTTTGGAAAGGATGAGATGCCTTAATGAACAAAGGTAGGAGAGTACTGTCCATGGGGAATGGGGAGATGGGAGGAATCCAAAGACGTTTTGATTTGCGGACCAAAGAAAAAGAGTTTCAGGTGTAGTTGCAGGTGGAAAGTATGAGACATGTGATAGGGGATGAATATCCTGTATGTAATAATGACCTAAAAATTTGGCTCTCCAGAGGCAAACGTATGGTTTCTCAGGTCTTTCCCTCATCTGGTTGCACGGATAATCCTCTAGCTGAAGATGCTTCGATGTGGAACTGGTTACCGGGAGTTCTCTCAAATACCACCTCGAGAAACCCACGACCATCTTCACATCTTTAACCAGTGCTTAAAAATTGTTTCTTGGAATGCTGCTGGCTTGTCTAACTGCCCGGAGAAATTTGATTATCTTCTTTCTCTGAATGCGGATGTGTATTGTATCCAAGAAACATGGTGTGATACTCTTCCCTATGGAGGGAATGATTACTTCATCCTAGAAGCCGCTGCAACGCCATCTAAAAAGGGCCATGCTAAAGGTGGAATTGCTTGTTTGTTATCCAATACATTACAATGGCAATTCTCACATTACAAGGATGATAGTAACCTATTCCAAGCCATAACCATCTCTAACCTGGATCCTGCTGTACAACGGTCTTCGTTTATAATATTAAATGCCTACATTCCTCCCGAAGATAATTTTACACCAGTTTTAAAACGTATGTTTTCCTATATAAAGCAGTTATTAGAGGTGGATGACCCCCCATACTTACTATTGGTGGGGGACTTAAATTGTAAAGTGTCCAATACTTCCCTAGACATGTTTAGAAACAAGGTAAAAGAAGAAGTATTTAATATTCCCCAAGCGCTCTTGCCCAATAAAATAAAAACGAACAAAAGGGGCAAGATTCTTCTCGGGGAGCTTAGTGCCGTGGAGGGAATTATTTTAAATGGCAGAATGCCTTCTGATTCCCCGGCAAACTATACACATGGTTCTATAAGGGGTGAATCTATTTTGGATTACGCAATAACAGACTTTGACACGTTCTCTTGCTTCAAAGACTTGGTAATCACCCATACTCCTTTGAGTGACCACAAAATTATTAAATTAACTGTCTCTTTAATACCCCCTGAATCTGACCGCTGGTCCTTAAAGAACAGAGGCTTCTCTATTAATCCCCATTCTGGGAGATGTTACTGGGGTTCCAGTCATAATAAGGAGGTACAAAACATCCTCACCCAATTCTTAAATGATCTCGACTCGTGGCAAGGTAGGGAATTCAGGTTCCTTGAAATGCTTATTCAAAAAGTCACTGAAATGGCCAGGAGTAAAGGAAGGTTTAAAAAGAAATATCTCTCTCCTAGTCCTCTATTAAGGTTAAATAAAGAGATTAACAAACTTGTTAGGATGCAATATCTTAATAGATCAGGGGAAATTCGGCTACAGTTAGCTCTGTTAAAGAGAAGGAGGGTGAGATTGAGAGCCAAGTTAAAAAGAGACAAAGAAGATATGGTATGGATCAATCTAAGAGAAGCATCCATTTGTAAAAACTCTAGAGCTTTTTGGTCCATAATAAGGCAAGGATGTGGATCTGTAAAAACGTCCACTCCTACTGTTATTACTGAAGATGTCTGGACCAAATTTGTGCTCACCTTATATGCGTCCAATGAGACAGGGGGTGACGCTTGGGTTCCAGACTGTAATATCGATGCTAATATGGAACTCCCCACTGAGTATTCCATAGCTACCGCAATCAAGAGCATGCGCTCTTCAGGGGCTATGGGACCGGACGAATTGCCCATGTCTATAATTAAGCAAGACGTAACCGCTTGGAGCAGGATTCTTCTTCCAGTGTTTCGGGCGTGCTTTAGAAATCAAACAGTTCCCGACTCTTGGCGGGGAAGTATCCTGATCCCAATTTTTAAAAAAGGAGATCGTGATAATCCCTCTAATTATCGCCTAATTGCTTTATTAGACGCGATAGGGAAAATTTTCGCTAAACTTTTATTAATATTAATAACAGACTGGGCATTTTTAAATAATATTATTCCTAGGGAACAGACAGGCTTTCGAAAAGAGCATGGAACTCTAGATAACCTAACTATGCTACATGTAATCGTAGACAAATATGTGCGTGTCCGTGGTGGGGGCATATATGCAGCATTTATAGATTTCTCCGCAGCGTTCAACAGGGTTGACCGACCGACGCTGTGGAGAAAACTGACGGCACTGGGTATGCCGGGATACTTATTGGACTTAGTTAAGTCTCTACATTGGAATACTTGGTGTAGGGTGTTACAAGGCGGAGAAAGGGGTCTTACTCAAGCAATCCCCTCCCGAAATGGTTTAAAACAGGGATGTATACTGGCACCCACACTGTTCTCCTTGTATATGGCCGATTTGCCAACCGCTGTTGCAGACTGTGAGGGACTTGCCCCAGTAATTGGAGGGACTGCCATATCTATTCTAATGTATGCAGATGACATATTAATTTTAGATCTGACTCCGAAAGGTCTAGCTAATCGTCTTCATACATTGAATGATTTCGCGGATAAACACTGTATGAAAATTAATAGCTCAAAAAGCAAGATCATGTGCATCTTTGGCAAGAAGAAGTGCAGATCTAGGAGCTTCAATTGGTTATTAAGCGGAGAAAAACTTGAGGTAGTTAACTCCTATACGTTTCTGGGCAAAATAATATCTTCTAACCTTAGTGAGAAGCCTCACATCGAAAATAACTCTAGAAAAGCAATGGCCCATGGTAGGGGACTACGTTCCTTGTATAATGCGACGGGGAAGAGGCACTTCTCCTCATGCTTAGAGGTATTCCGAGCGAAGATTCCTGCTACCCTCCTTTATGGAATGGAATTGGTGGATTTAAATCAATGGGATTTTATGCAGAAAACGGAGGGAAAGGTATTAAGGAAAATTTCTTCATTTAATTCAGCCTGCTCCACAGCCTCTTGCAGGCTGGAATTTGGACTGCGAAGCTGTTGGGCTCAAGGGCTGGCCGCTCTTGTAAGGTGGGTAGCATGCTTGGCCAGAGGTAAACCAGGAACCCTTCGTGAAATCTTAAAAAAGGAGCTTTTAGGCAACTTTAATGAGTTCTCGCAGCTGGTAAAAAACTTCAGAAAAGCTGTTTTATTATTGGAACTGGATGAAAGTATGCTATTTTCTCTCTCTCCATCAGAGTTAAAATTAAAGCTAAAAAGTAGGTCCTGGGAACTATGTTATAAGCTGGATATACTTGCCCAACAGAAGTATAAAGAAAGGGAAGCTCTGGTCTTAACCTATACACCTAAACAAGCACAACAATACTTAACGTGGAATATTCCACATGGTGTCCGTAGGAGCTGGTACCTTTTACGCCATAATTTGCTCCCACTTAATACACTCCTCGCAAAATGGTATGGAGTGTCTCCCTTATGCCACTTATGTAATAATGCGGCTCAAGACCTCAACCATGTATTGTTTATTTGTCCGAAACTACGTCAATTGCGCAAAAAATGGATAAAACCAATTTGTCTACAGTTGGGAATTTTGAATATAAAAATGTTTTTTCATGCTCTGTATTGCCCCCCTAACGAAATGTTCTGTTCCAGATTATTTAATTATTTTAAAGAATTTTTAGACATATATTAATGTGATTTTGGGAGATGTTGATGAGTGTATTATTTGTTTATAATCAAGTGGTTATTTCTGTAGCTGTATGTAACTTGTGTGTATTTCGTTATGATAATATGTATGTTATTTTATGTGGCCCTCAATGAGAGCCAAATCATAATAATAAAACTTTGATAGGGGATTCTCAAAAGGTTCCTTTGTGGGTATAATTTATTATCACACTTCAGCTTTATTCAGATTCCTTTTAGACTTTGAGAGGTACAGACCTTTTGTGAGATCTCTGTTGTGTGGCTTCATGCTGTACCATATTCTTTTCTTAGCGAACTTCTACAGAGGTTCCGCTATGCTTACACTATACTCCTTTAATGGATTCAATTAGGGGTCCCCCAACCAGCACCATCTAGAGTAGATTTAGTTCAGGATATTTAGATTATCCTCATACCGGTAGAGCAAGAGGACCGCAAATTGTATACGGCTCATCAGATCCTCTTTATAATATTGTACATTGCGATCTTGTATGCTTCATGTTGCTGAAGGTAAACTTTATGTATAATTTCGTTCTGCCTGTAGTAATTCTTTATTGTTTTTTGATAATCAACTTTATTCAGTATTTTAAAACAGCAAAGAAAATTAATTGGCAGCAGCTTACAAATCAACATATACAATGGATCAAAATCAGCAGTGCATATGGGTAGGGTCAATCCACTTCAGTCCAACATTACAGCTTGTGAGGTAGTAATATCAACTCTTAAAGCAGTTTGTGTACCTGGGTTCAAGGCGGGATCATATTGAACCACTTCTCCCATATTTTAGGAAACAGTTCTGGAGAACCCCGGGACTCAAATAGGACCTCCTCTTGGGTGCTGCACCAGTCCACCCCCCTCCTCCATCCCCCCACCGTTGGTGCCTCAGTGAGTGACCAGTGTTGCGCTATGTCCCTTTTGGCTATGGCCACCGCCGTTCCTAATAGGTGCTTTATCCAACCTAGAGCCGTCCAGACCATCGAAGATCCCCAACAGCAATCACAGCGCATCATGAGGGACCTCCCAACCCAGGACCTGTGAAAGCTCCTGCTCCACTCCTTTCCAAAACCTCTCCAGCACCGGGCATAGCCACACCATGTGGTAGAAATCGGCCAGGGATTGTCCACATCTTGGGCAGTCTTGGGAGGGTCTCAATCGGGCTCGGAAAAGCCTCTATGGGGTGAGGTAAGGCGTGTGTAGATAGTATGTCTGCACCAGACGCAGCTTGGATGATGTGGTCAGGGTACGTGGGGCCATTAGGGCATCCCTCCAATCGGCCTCTTCTAAGCGTCCAACCCATCCCTCCCAGCAGGTGTGCAGCGGATCTAGGGACGAGGGGCTATTATTTACGAGGGAGTGGTATATTCGGGATACTCCTCCCCTACCCAGATTCCCAATCATCACTTGGGCCTCTAGCGGGCTGAACTCTGGGAGGTTGGTAGGTACGGGGAGGTGTGCATGAATAGCGTGGCGCAGCTGCAGGTATCTAAAATGCTGGGCGTGGGAAAGGGCGTGATGCTGTTGCAAGTCAGCAAAGGCTCGGATGTGGTCCCCCAGCAAGACATCTCCAAGGACCGACACCCTGATAAGGTCCCAACGACGGAATCCGCTTAAGGACGATACCTCTCGGAGCCAGTTGCCATGCCAGATTGGCGTCTGGCGAGTAAGTTTGCGGTCAATTCTTTATTGTTACAATATATTCCTGAGACTTGTGTATATCATTCTGGCTCTAAGTTTGAAATAAATCCATACTTAATCCCATCTATTGACTTTGAGCTTTAATGTGTGGCCAGATTGGCTAAACTGTTGTTGTCCATTTATAATTGATTCCTAGCTCCTTTTATTCCTCAGGAACATAACTTAGAAAGTTCCAATGCAGGAAGCAAGAAAATGTATCTCAAATATGTTTTGTTAGCACTTCTCCCATTCTCCAAAAACATTGGAATTCTTTTGTCAATCCTGAATCATGCAGCCTCTACTTTATACCCTTTTTGCACTGTTAAAGATGATATACTCACAACACTGTCTTCAAGTGAATTGTCTTTTGATTGTCTGCCATCTATTTTAACCTGTTTTCCACAGTTACTTTGAAAAACGGGTATCAAAAATACGATATCATGAAATGAAATGGGGGATGATGTTCCAATTGATCACTTAGCTCTTGGGAAACTAGGCCTTTTTCTTAATGTTATTCGATTACGGAACCTTGTGTTGCAAATTCTGAAAATTCAGATATATATTTTGAGATTTACCATATTTCCGTCCTACCACTCATTCTCATAGCCAGTTAATGAGAAGCATTTTTATTTCTGAGTATAGGTCCATAATTAGGAGCAGCATCTTCAATTCTGTTCTGCTTGTAGGGTTCAATTTTGTCTCTGAAAATAGTGAAGAACTATTATGTATCCCATGTTCACAGGATTTTATGTTTACTGAACTCATACCAACATGTTAAAATCTGTGTTCAAAGCCCATTGAGAAGAGTAATACTTCCTCAAACTTAGATTTTCAGATACCAGCACTTAGAGGCAGATGTTTTTTATTTTCGTGCTACATAGAGCTGCAACAAAAGTTGCTACGCTGCATTGTCAAGGAGAGAAGAAGCAGAGTATGGATATATTTATTAAAGAAATCGACTGCTGCTGCTCTCTACCCCTGTATTGGTGTAGAAAAAGGCTACCTAGTACCATGAACAATATTTTCACCAGGGTCAAGAGTGTCTTTTTCCTGCTAACATATGAATACGGCTGGGCGCGTACAGAAAGGTAAATCTATATGTGCTAGATTTGCTATTATGCTTTTGAGTAACTTTACTACTTTTGGCTATTCACCATTCATGAGTGTAACATTAGTGAGGTGCAGATTTACATTTTAGGGGTAGAGCCAAATTTATGAGTATGAGTTCCTACAACAAAACAGGAGCAGTAGTATATCTAGCACCACACCCACACAGGGCTAACCACTAATACTGCTATGTCTTTTTTGTTTTCATATAATTCTGACCTTAAAAAAACAATATATATGTATATATATGGTTATATACATAGATATCTAGATACTGATATTGATATAAAAATGTATAGATACACACACACACACACACACACATATATATATATATATATATATATATATATATATATATATATATATATATATATATATATATATATATATGTATATGTATATGTATATATATATATATATATATATATATATATATATATATATATATATATATATATATATATATATATATATATATATATATATATATATATATATATATATATATATATTCACGAGGAACTCCAAAACGCCACTTCCAACCACACAGATCTGCGAAGCGCTAAGCGGGAGACGGACTACCAGATTGGATAACAGTTCTTTAATCCAGGTTAGATGTTTTTTGCAGGAAATGTATATAAATAGATATATATATGCATTAATTTATATTGCAGGAATATAGATTTATTTAAAAATATTATTTAGTGATAAAATAGTTTACCAAATTTTTAAATGTAACTTTATTTTGTAGGAAAATGTATTTAAACAAAATTCACTAAATTAAGTACATACTGTTCAGCAATTTTGAATAAATAACAAGCAAATATAATGATTGTAATTTAGGTAGAACATTTTTTTTTGCTTAAAAGATTTTTATTAGAATTTTGCAGATATAATACATAAGCCATATGAAGACAAGTGTTTAGCTAGATAAAATAAAACATGAGGCATATGACATGAGAAAAATATACTTTGAAAGGAAGAAGAAAAGAGGAAGAGGAAGATAGAGAAGGAGGACGGAGAAAGAAAAGGAAGGATGAAAAGAAAAAAGAAAGAAAGGTAAAGAAAAAGAGATCGAAATCATGAATAAGGGGAATATTTGCAGAAAAGGAAGAGATAGAACTAGCAGCGGGAAGATTTAGAAGAAAGGTAGGTAGTAAAAGGAAGCCAAAGGAGATCAGATTTAATTTTTAACCCTTTCCGTGCTAATGACGGAACCGCTCCGTCATCAGCCGCGGTGATTTTGCGCCTGCACGGCGCGTTCTATTAAGCAGGCGGGGTCATGACGGAACCGCTCCGTCATGAGCACAGCTCAACCACGGCTGGTGACGGAGCGGTTCCATCACCAGCATGTGCGCGCCGCGGGACCCCCCCGCCCCATTAGCGTTGCGGCGGAATAGCCGCCGCAGCGAAGGTGTTAAAGAAACAGAAGAAGATGAGGCGATGAGGCGACGGCAATCCTATGTTCATCACAAATGAAATTCCATCAGGTAAGTACAGATAATTTGGAGTTATCTTTCCAAGAGGATACCATTACTTTAAAATCTAGAGCAATGATAAGATCAAGTAACCTCGCAGAGGAGGGTACAATATCTATATCAGATGATGAAGATCCTAAAAAAACATTTAATAGCGATAAAGAGGTGGTAAAGCTAAACATTGGCATGCAAATATTCCAAACAGAATTCCAAAAGGATATAACAGAAGGGAATTAGTATAATTGATGCTTTAGCGTACCCATTTCTTTAGAACATGACCAACAAAGTGGGGAAGATATTGGTGAAAACTTATGAATACTAACAGGAGTAATAATAGCTCTATGATAAATAAAAAACAAAGATTGAGTAATACGGGCAGCGGCAGAAACTTTAAACAGTTTGGACCATAATCTATCCCAAGTTGTAACAGAGAAAGAAACGGATAAATCAGTTTCCCAAGCAATCTCAATAATTGACTTAGAAAGAGCAATAACATTTGATAACAGTAATTTATATACAAGGGCAGCTTTAGGTCGGTGAGTCGAAAATAAAGGATAGAGAGGAGTAGAGGGAGTGAAAGGTGGTAGGGTAGGAGGTAGTGAAAGTGTAGACAAGTGAGATTGTATGGCATTAGTAATGATGGTATATTCATTAAGACAGGAAGCAGGTAACTGATAACTGGTTTGTAATTCATGAAAAGGGATGATAGAATGATTAAAAAGGAATTGGTGAACAAACAAGATATCCTTTTCCTTCCAGTATTTGAAGTAAAAAGATTTGCCTTTGTATTTAGGAAATTTGTTATACCACACAGTAGAGAACAAAAAGCATTGAAGAGGGGTAAAGTCCTTAGAGAAGGTATTATAGAGCAGTGTTTGGGAGTATTTCAAAACAGGGTGCTTGGCCAAAAAAGAGTAATTTGACATAAAAACACTATGTTGAAAAGAAAAATCCTTTAATAGCGAGCGTTTAAAGAGAACCCATCTGGGAACTGGAGTTTCGAAAAAATCATAAGCTAATGGAAAAGATTGTTTAATCAAAAAAGCAGAGTGGTAAATTTTAAAAGTAGGGAAACGAACACCACCTTCACTCTTAGGAGGAATAAGTTTGTTTAACCCCTTCCATGCTCATGACGGAACGGTTCTGTCATGAGCGTCGGTTGAGCTGTGCTCATGACGGAACCGTTCCGTCATGAGCCGATAGGCTCATTAGAACCTTCAGCACAGCGCGAAAATTTGCGCCACGCTGAAGGGGTTAAGCAATACGAGGGGGGGGGGGGGTGGCTTACGTGCTGAGAAGAGAGGACAGCTTTCCTGTGAGCTCCGTGAAGGACCGGGACCTCACATGCCCTGAGAGCCTCTTCCAACGCAGCTCCCGATGTAATTTGGCGATGGTGTGAAGCGGAAGGTGCAGAGATCACAAAGAGACCGCTAGCTGGGTCTGCCATGTCGTGCAACTGCCTCTTTTCATGGCGGTAACTTTCCTCTCTGACTAACGCGGGCGGCTGCCATTTTGTGCGGCCGGACCCGCGTTTTCTGCCCGTTCTTAGCGCACCGCTCTGCCTAATCTTCATATGTAGACCTCACTCATCCTCAAGTCGCCTGCCAGCTTTGCTCACACCTTTCCTTATCTAGTGTTGCTCCTGCCTGCTGCATCCTGCTTTCGGACCTCTTTCTCTCCTATGAAGAAACAACAGCCGCCATTTTAGGTGTGTGGAGGATGACGAAAAGGTTCATTCTTTCCATTTTCTTCATGATACTTGGATGCCCTGAGTAAGATTATCAATTCTTCTTCAATATTAATTGTGCTGGCTACAGTGGATGCTCCATTTGGTGCTGTGTGCTCCTGCTAAGCTTCAGGTTTCTGCGCTATGTCATTCACACAAGTAAATAAGTGAGCATTTGCCAAGTCTGCTGTTGTGCTGCGCTCCTGGTGCCTGCTCGCCATTTCTCCTGTTTGTGAGTTCATGATTAGAGCACCGGATTTATAAATTGATGAGGTTTTGTGCATTGTACATCTCTATTGCCTAGTAGCACTCTACGTATCTGCACACTCCAACGATACCATCATGGTTCATGACTTGTGCTGGCTACAGTAGATGCTCCATTTGGTGCTGTGTGCTCCTGCTAAGCCTCACATTTCTGTGCTATGTCATTCACAAAAGTAAATAAGTGAGAATTTTTCAAGTCTGCTGTTGTGCTGCGCTTCTGGTCCCTGCTCGCCATTTCTCCTGTTTGTGAGTTCATGATTACAGCACATGATCTATAAGTTGACGTGGTTTTGTGCATTGTCCATCTCTATTGCCTAGTAGAACTCTACGTATCTGCACACTCCCAAGATACCATCATGGCTCATGACTCAGGTCATTCCAAAACATCTCATTCAGGAGCCAAACCTAAGAGACCTAAAAATGACCCACCATCTCCTATTCTCTCTTCTTCAAATCCTGTGCTGGACTCCATTTTGGAAGAAGTTCGCGGTCTCCAACCATTCAAGACCGCCACTAATGAAACGCTTAAACAAACTGAGGAGCGGTGGGTAGTTTTGGAATCCAAAGTTCTGAATTTGGAGCAACGAGTCAGTGATATCCAGGATGTCTCAGCTAAAATACCTTTGTTGGAACAGGAGATTCATAAACTGAAACTTCACACGGAGGACCTTGAAAATCGCAATCGTCGAAACAATCTACGTATTTATGGAATTCCAGAAAATGTTGAGGGCCAGGATCTCGTGTCTTTCATACGGAAATTCATCCATGAACTTTTGGACCTTCAACCTTCGTCTCATCCTCTCAATATTCAAAGAGTCCACCGTTTAGGTCGTTTTAACTCCAGCGCTGCCAAGCCTTGAGGCATTATTATGTTATTCCTTGAATTCACTGAGCTGCTGACTGTGTTGAAGGCTGCTAGAATTAAACGACATCTTTAATGGTCTGGCCACAATATCTTTATTTCACAGGATCTCTCGACAGCCACCAATGCCCGGCGCAAGGAATTTTTGAATCTTCGCCCCTTAATGCGACAGTTGAATATTCAGTATGGTATACTCCATCCTTGCCTTTGCAAAATTATGGATAATGGTCGTACTCGTTCATTTGATGATCCGCAGAAACGTGATGCTTATTTGCAAACTGTCTCCTCCTCCACCATGGATACTAACATTTAATGCTTTCCTTCTTCTTCTTCTTCTACCATGTAATGCCTTCAAGGGTCTGCTTTTATAATTGTAGTTTTAAAATACACAAACACATGCTTTGTTTAGTTTAAATACTTTGTTGATTTGACAAGCATTATTTATCCCAGTTTATATGTTTTATTATCAGTAGTAAGTATATATACATAGGAGTATTGTCTGGTTGATTGCAGTTACATGCAAAATGATTACTTTAACATTTGGTTTGCTGCTCTTAAACCTTGAGCAAGCAAATAGACATACTTGATATGTTTGTATGACCCCTTCAGGGGTGCCAATGGTGAATATGCAATGTCATCCTTGGTCTACCATTTATCAATGTATATATTTGTAAATTACCGAGTAGTATTTAGTAGTGTGTCAGTGAATGGTGATTACTAGCCCACACCATTTCCCCTGAGTAGGCCTGCGACTGCTCTGCCTTGCTACCTTGAGAGAGTCAAGTTCTACAATGGGGTGCTTTGGTCCCAGTAAGGACAATTGTGGACCTATTACTTGTGTAGTCCACAGAACTAATAACCCTATTTCCTACATATGTACTTATTAATCCCTAGTAAAGTGATACCCCTTGTACCCAGGACCTGTACATTTAATGCTACTAGTGGAACCACAGCACTGATTGTGCCACACACGTGAGGACCTCTTTAACAATGTTTTTGGCCTGCTACTGCAGAGCCTGTATGTGTAGTTTACACTACCATGTCGACCTGGCAAAATAATCCTTTTTCCAGACCTAAACATATGAGTCACACCTAATGTAGCACTGTATAACCCATAGGGCAGGTTGATATGTATTTAAAAGTCACAACATGTACTTTTAATTTTTACTGGCCTCATTTAGGAGTTTTGGTGTAGGGAAACACAGCAAATCGCCTTGCTGCGCTGCCCTACGCCAAAGAGAAAGGGCAGGACTGCACCGTATTTATGCAATACAGTGCATTCCTGAACCTTACCTCTGCAATGACACAATTTTGGCAGCCTAACTCCAAGCATGGAAATCTGACACCATGTTGCAAGAGTGCCTGTGCTGTCAACATGCTTGTTTTGTGCAGGAGAGATGCCCCTTCCTGCACAAAAAAATCCTGGGAGGCTTTTACCTCTTCCTGTGTGTGCTGCAGAATGCAGCATACCTGGAAAGAAGAAGAAAACTAGTAGAAATTGTTTCTCCTCGTTGCGCCTCCATTGGGGAGGCATAAGGTTTAGGTGCATCAACAGGTTTACATGGTTTTGTAAATCTGGTGAAGCATCAAAATCCATGGGTGTTGAATGGGAACATCCACCTGAAAGCCCATGGAATGCCTCCCTAGCAGATAATAAGGCAACGCGGCGATTTGGGCTGCCTTGCCTTACTTCATATCTATTTATTTAGTATTTGTAATGCGCATGGCTGCCCCAGCAACGAGGCATCCCAGCACAACCAGAAACTCAAGAGAAAAGGCGAGAGAGCCCAGCCTGGCAACTAACATTTGAAAATGGGAATAGCCAAATTTTTATGATTTTGCGAAACGCAAAAAAATTGGGCATAGCTCTAATGCGCGCTGGGAGCGAGTTCCAGAGCTTTGCCGCTAAATAGCAGAAGGAACAACCCCCTGCCCTCGCTCTCTGGACTCGAGGAGCACTTACAAGTGCAAGGTCGGCAGATCTCAATGCTCGCCCAGGCACATAGGGTGTCAACAAGCAGGAAAGCCCACCCGGGGCTTGATGCGTCAGAATCTTATGTGAGATACACAGCACCTTAAACTGAATGCATTTCTTGATGGGCAGCCAGTGCAGCTTAGGGAGCACATGCGCTACCGAGCAGGATCTAGGTAGGGCCACCAAAAATGCACGCCACCATGTTCCTGACCCTCTGCAAGCGTTGAATGCTGGCCTTATTAGCGCCCAAATGCAGAGAGTTACCGTAGTCGAGCCTGGAGAGTATGGACACCTGAACAATGGTTTGACGAACTCTAGGTGGAAAAAAGTCAAGCAGGGGTCTCAGCCCTCGCAAGAGCCCAAAACAGACAGCAGCAACAGCTTTTGTCTGTTTCTCAAATTTTAGTCCGTTGTCAAACCACATGCCCAGGTTTTTCTCAGCCTCCCTAGGTGACGGAGGGGGTTTGAGACGGTCAGGCCACCACTGCTCAGTCCAGAGCTCCCGTTCCTTGCCAAATAATAGGATCTCTGATTTACTGGCATTTAGCTGTAAATAGTTTTCCGTCATCCAATCTGAGATAGCTAGTAAATCTTCCTGAAATTTCTCCAAGTTAACACTGCAATTTTTGGAGAAAGCAATTACCAACTGGGTGTCGTCGGCGTACGACACCAAGGACAGTCCCCTGCCTTTAGCCACCTCTGCCAGTGGCCTCATATATAGATTAAACAAAAGTGGGCTTAAAATGGAGCCCTGTGGTACCCCATGGCGCAGAGCACATTCCTTGGAGTGAAAAGGTGGGACTGAGACCTTGAATGTCCGGTCTTCCAAAAAGGAGCAAATCCAGTCCAAAGTCTCATCCCTAATCCCAAATTCCCAGAGGCGTTCAAGGAGAATTGTGTGGGACACTGTATCGAAAGCGGCGCTTAGGTCCAGCAGGACCAAGGCCGCTGAATCTCCCACATCCAACCTACTCCGAATGGATTCCGACACTGCCGATAGCTCTGATTCAGTGTTATGCCGAGGTCGGAACCCATGCTATGATGAATCAAAAATACTGTACTTTTCAATAAATTGGGATAGCATAGAGTTGACATTCGCTTCTACCAACTTGGCCAAAAAAGGTAGCTGGGATATGGGGCGATAGTTGGTCGGATCTTCCGTATCAAGAGTGGATTTTTTTATTAAAGGAATAACTTTGGTGTGCCCTAGGAACCGAGGCTTATCTCAAGGACAAGTTAACCACTTCTAGGCGCACAGGAGCGATCGATGAGTGGAGATGACGGAAATAAGTTGATGGCAATGGGTCAGCTGGAGAACCTGACTTGATTTTATGGCATAGAGCCTCGAATTCCAGCGGAGTCAACAAAGGGAATGATGGTAAACAATTACCCTCCACAGTGTCCACCGTTCCATGCGCCACTACTTTCTGAACCGAGTAGGACTCCTGAGGAAAACCACGATAAATCTGCTCCACCTTGTTCAAGAAATGCTGTGCCAGCACCTCACACTGACGATTGGAGGCTCTAGGAGCACCTGCAATCTTCATATTATTGAGCAGGGAGAAGATGGTCTTAGCGGGAGTTGAGCTCGCCAGAATCTTATCAGCTACATAGTCAGCCCGTGCTCTCCTAATGAGCTTATGATATTTCTTAATTGCCGCTCGATATTCTACTTTTGCATCTGCCTCATAGGAGCTGCGCCAGACCCACTCTAACTGCTTGCAGCCCTTCTTTGCCCGAGTCAATGAATCGTTAAACCACAGGTTAGATGGACCGCGCCCCTTTCCACCCTTTTTAGCTGGGATATAATTATCCAAGTCGGTCGTCAGCCGTTCCTGGCAACACAGATCCGCCCCCTCTATATCCATGGGTAATTGGGGACTGTGCTCAGCAAGCCAGACAGATAGCTCTTCACAGTCCAATTTATGCCAAGGTCTTTTGGGCGCCCGGGCAGGCGTGACCACACCCACTCTCCCCTGCAGCTGCAGAGAGAATGTAATCAACGAGTGATCAGTCCAATCCTGTGGCATCGGTGGAGCCATTTTTATAGTACAGATGTTTGAAAAAATGGGATCTAACAGGTGTCCCGCGACATGAGGGCCCTCAAAAACATATTGCGACAGCTGAAAGACCTTTAAATCTGCCATAAATCTTGCGATCTCACCTTTTCCCCCATTCTCAAGATGAAGGGTGAGATCCCCCAGTATGGTGAAGTTTGCCGCCTTACTAGCCAATGCCCAACTTTACTCAGGAGATCTTCTCTAAACAGGCCAGAAGGTGGTAGAGGGGTGGCAGAGTGGACTAAAGAACGGTGATGGATTAAACCCAGATCTTTTGACTGGGTGTGAGTATTTGATTGATTCAGATGCTCCGTCCATCACCACCCCCTTGTGTACCGCTTTCGGCCGCCATGAGTGTGGCAGGGTATGCTAAGACATGAGTCCCTTGCTCACTTTGCCACTGGATTCAAGCAAGCCGGGCTGAGGACGGCTGGAATGCCATAAACCGGTCCTCAGAAGCTTGTTTCCGGTCCAGGGAAGACATGGCTTGGCAGTTCGGGCTGGACTGTTCCCATGAGGCACAGGGTCAGACTGATTTGCATATAGCCATGTCTGATCTGGGGTGGCAGAGTGGGCTAAAGAACGGTGGTGGATTAAGCCCAGATCTTTTGACTGGGTGTGAGTGTTTGATTGATTCAGATGCTCCATCCATCACCACCCCCTTTTGTACCGCTCCCGTGAATAACAGTGCAGGTCTCTAGAGGGAGAAGCAGGGGTCCAGTCGACTGGTGACGGCCATGCACGGACGGGCGCATACGGGCTTGCCTTCAGCATGCCAGCGGCGCGCCCGCTGCGCGTGTCCGCTGTGCAGGCTCATATGTGTCCACATTTATGCTAACCCAGTAGACGAGGCAAGCGAGGCCGCAACAACTGGCCCGCTAACCCTACGCCTCCTACCAAGATTGCGGGAATGCTCCAGCCACCCCGGAGACTAGCAGCTGATTGTCCGGACCTCCACCAGGTACCAAACACCCAGCACACCCTCCCGCACTTCCCTCCTGAATTTAGTAGCTCAGACAATTCGAACAAGTTAAAAAACAGCGATAATCAGATCAGAGCAATAAAAGTTTTTAAATCCACGGTTACACACAACAATAGAAGCAATGTAGATTAAAATATGCAGTTTGCTAAACTAGCTCCCGGCTCATGCCTCAGGAGTCTGGTGGCCGCGCGGGCGCCTTTGTGTCCACTTTTATGCTAACCCGGTAGACGAGGCAAGCGAGGCCGCAACAACTGGTCCGCTAACCCTACGCCTCCTACCAAGATTGCGGGAACGCTCCAGCCACCCCGGAGATTAGCAGCCGACTGTCTGGACCTCCACCATGTACAAAACACCCAGCACACCCTCCCGCACTTCCCTCCTGAATTTAGTAGCTCAGACAATTTGAACAAGTTAAAAAACAGCGATAATCAGATCAGAGCAATACAAGTTTTTAAATCCGCAGTTACACACAACAATAGCAGCAATGTAGTTTAAAATATGCAATTTGCTAAACTAGCTCCTGGCTCACGCCTCAGGAGTCTGGTGGCCCTATGAGGCCATCCAAAGCCATGCAAAGTGGCTTTGCGTGACCACACAAATATGATTTTATAGTTTGCACTGCCGGAGTTTCACAAAAAGAAATACTCCAACTGCGCAAGGGGCTCATAAATATGCCCCTACATGTCTTGGTTTTGAAAAACTCCCAGATTTGCTTTTCACTATTACAAGGCCTATCTCTGCAATTGTATAACATTGGGGTTACCATATTACATTTTATAAGTGTCATTTCCCATTGTGAAGAAATAAGACCCTTACGTCTGGTGTCTCTGAAATCACAATTTAAAAGAAAAACTTATCGTGAATTCGGATTTTCAATGGTAATTCTCAAAATGTCCATTTTATAAAGGTGGCATATTCTTAATATAGGTTTTTGGTGCCTTCTGCCTGTCTTGGTTCAGTCTGGGTTGGGTGACAGCTGGGCTTTGTTTAGTCCCTCTGAATAGCCACACAGAAAGGGAGCTTAGGTGTGACCTGATGGGCAATCCTGAGAGATGTGAGGGAGGAGCTGAGCACAGCCTCGCACTTACACCTGAATAGGCTATGTCCTGTCAACACAAAAAGGCCAGCATACCTCCCTACAGTGAATCTGGAGCCATGGCAGGAAGGGAAAACCTCTGTGTACTTCAAATACCCTTCTTTTAAGTCAGCTCCACCTCAAAGGCACAACAAAGTGTCAATACTAGACCTCTGATACAATGACTTGAGTACACTTCTGGATCTGTGACCACTCTGCCAGGAAGAAGAACTGCTGTGCTGCTGAAAGGGCTGTCACTCTTCTGGACTGCTACTTTGCTAAACTCCTGCCTTGTTGTGCTGCCCTGCTTCCTGCTGTTCCTTTGCCTGCGTAACTTGAACCCAGAGTGACTCCAAGCACTTGCTGGCTTGCCTCCTGATCTGAAGTCTCATGGGCTTAACATTCTTTATGCAATCTTACTCCTACACCTGGCCTCTGCAACCTGTGAGCTTGCCCTGCCAAGTGGTGCTATCCCATGTCTCAAACCTTGGAAGTGGTACTAAGGTGTCTGTTCCATTTCAGCTGACAGATCCTCCCATTTAAGTGCTTATTGCTTCTAAGAGCTATTTTACAGTGTTTAAAAAAACTATATCTCAAGTTCTACTTATTGTATTTTTGTTGTTTTGGTCTTGTTCTATAGATACGCTCTAATATTTTAACCTGGTGTGGAGTCTTTTGGTAGTGTTTCACTGTGCTACTTTTAGAAGTATTACAAACATGCGTTACACATTGTCTCTTAAGTTAAGCCTGAATGCTCTGTGCTAAGCATCCAGATGTTGAGCACAGGTTCATTTAGGGTGTGTTTTTGACTTACCCTGACTAAGATTATGGTTCCTGCTTGGACACAGTGCAAACCTTTGCCAACCAGAAAACCAATTTCTAACAGGGGCATATTCACGTTGGTTCCTACTGAGTGCTTGTATATCTGAGTATGTATATATATATATATATATATATATGTATATATATATATATATATATATATATATATATATATATATATATATATATATATATATATATATATATATATATATATATATATATATATATATATATATATATATATATATATATATATATATATATATATATATCGACAGTCACTCCTGAAGAACCACCTCCGAACCAGCAGGAACGGCGAAGCAGGAGACAGACCACAGCTTTCAGGAAAAAGATTTATTGTTCCAGATTATTCTGTGAGTAACCAGACATGACGCGTTTCGAGCTAAACAGCCCTTGTTCACATGCAAGGCAAAAGTGCAATGATAGTGCTTTTAAAGTGCTTAAAGTGCTCCGCCCACCATTCTGTTTCCCTGTGAGTCACGTGACTCGCATCACAATGGAAAACAGACTATCTCAAAAACATATATATCTACAGGTATGTTCAACTGTATCTGTGAATATTTACAATTCCTGCATCAATGCGCAATGTGTAACAAAGATCTAAAAACAATATTTAGAATCCATATAAAATTATTATACACACAAAAACTACATATTCTGAGGACATTTGTCCAAAGGAAGAAATTATAACTGGATGAATCCAGATAGCAAGTATTCACAGCTGAAGAATAGAGCAGTCAAATTGAACGTAAAGAGATAGTAAAAATTCTTGGGGTGGCCAATATATACCTAATCATTACAAAGGAATCAACCTTTGACAAAGAAATATTGGCATGGCAGAGCCATATAACTAACAACCACAAACATGCTAGGACAAACCATGCCTAGTGTGCAAAGGAGGCTAAGGATAAAGTGCATACTGTCTGTTCAACTAGATTAAGCATATCAAGTTCATGGTATTATGTACATAAAGCACTGAAGTTTGAAAAAACATTATTATTACCCATGATAAAATCAGGAACTATATTATGTTTTTCTGTCTAAAAAGTGCAATCTTAAAACCATGAAATTCATAAAAACCACATCCAAAAAGAACATAACAGACTATGATATAAACATTAAATAGTGTTAAAAGTGTAAAAAACGTGAAGAGAAGATATATCAACCCGAGATATAAAATTGGGGATGGCACAATATAAGAAAATTCAAAATACACAACACATAAATATGCAAATAAATAATCCTATTATACATATAAAGTGCTATGAACAGATGAGTGTCATATAAACCATGAAAGACAACAGGGAACCTGACTGTCTTTCAACATTAACCAGGATCTAAGAGAGACTGATACTCTAAACAACTGTCCTGTGTTATAAATTGAGTTGTACTGAGCAACAGGGAACCTGACTACTCGTGGACACAGGGCATATAATCCGTACTGGAGAGAACCGAACAGCTCATTTCCAATCAACAGGTATTACAGGTATGGGCACGGGAAGCAAGCCATGTAACTGGAGTTCGTAATACTTCTAGAGAAAGTTGTAAAAATCCTCAGTGTTATTAAGGCCATTAGGCCACTTACTATCGAACTCGAGTATAAAGCGAGTTTCGAGCTGTCGTAATAACAGCTCTCTGTTCCCTCCCCTGCGTAAGGGCAATACAGATCCTATTACAAAGTATCTCAAACAATTGAGATCTTTGTTGTGCTTAGCCGCGAAATGGCGTGCTACAGGATATGCTGTATCTGTATGTAGTATGGCCCTTAAATGCTGGAGAATCCTGACGTGCACCTGGGCAGTAGTACTACCGATGTAATGTAGTCCACAGGTGCACGTCAGAACATAGACTGCAAAATCTGTTTTGCAGTCATACCTGCCTTTGATAGGGATGTCATTAGAGCAAAATGGAATACGATAGTGAGTTTTGTTCTCCCCAAATTTACATGCTCTACAGTGTGAACATTTCCGAAATCCTGGTGTGGCCTTCAACCATATTTCCTTCTGTTTTAATTCAGGACTGGAGATGTCAAGACAACTACCCATGTTTCTTGCTCTACGGAAAGTCACCACAGGTCTAACAGGTAGAGTAGGGCTTAGAATATGGTCAGTCAGGATAACAGGCCAATTTTTTTTGAATTATTTTTTTAATGGCCTGTTGATCACTACTGTACGCGGTGATAAACCTGGGACAAGTGTGGGTAGTGGAGTCAGACATCACGGAAATATTAGCATTATCAGAATTGGATGTTGAGAATAGACTCTCTCTACTTCTCAGCCTTGCTTTAGCCAAAGCTTGGTTGAAAATGTGATTGGAGTAACCACGTTCCAAAAATCTGCCTCTGAGATCAGTGATACACTTATCAAATTCTAGTGTAGAGCTGCAAATTCTTTTAACTCTCAAGATTTCGCCAAGAGGGATACTGTAAATAGTATGGTTCGGATGGAGACTGGAGGCGTGTAGCAAGGTGTTACCTGATGTCGGTTTGCGATGCAATGTGGAAAAGAGTTTGTTTTGTTCCACATAGACCTGAACATCAAGGAATTCTATTTGGCAAGCACTAATATGTGAAGTAAAGTGGAGGTTTAACACATTGTCATTAATCTCAGTAATAAACAACAAAGCTTCCTGTTCACTTCCTTGCCAAAGAATGAAGATATCATCTATGTATCTCAGATATTTGATGATCTTCTCTCTCACCCAAATTGCGTGTGTGGTGCCCAGGACCTGTTCCTCCCACCAGCCCACGTGTAAGCACGCGTAGCTGGGGGAGAAACAGGAACCCATGGCCACGCCTCGCAATTGCCTCCATATATCTTTCCCAAAGGTGAAAAAGTTGTTATTGAGACACCAGTGCATAAGTTCCATGATGACTTTGTTATGTTCATAGAAGTCCGCAGAGCGAGTGTCTAAGAAATGTTTAGCAGCTCTAAGTCCCTCTACATGGCCAATGCTCGTGTAGAGGGATTCCACATCCAAAGTGATAAGCAGCATGTCCTCCTGCCATTCCAAGTCTTGAATTTTCATCAAGAAATCGCCAGTGTCACGCACATAGCTGGGTAATTTCTTGACTAGGTCCTGCAAAAAGTGATCAACATAGCGGCTAACATTTTCCCCTGCACTGCTGATCGCCGAGATGATAGGTCTTCCAGGGGTTGGCGAGACGTTTTTATGTATTTTCGGGATTAGATAGAAAACAGGGAGGACAGGGAACTCTTTGTGCATAAATTTGTACTCCTCACCTGAAATCAATCCCTCTCGCCGAAATCTGTTGAGCATTTTTTCCAACATAGTTTTGGCGTTGAGATAATCTTTCTTAGTTGCTTTGCAATAGCAAGTGATAGTATTCAGTTGCCGCAACGCTTCAGTTACATAGTCCTTTTTATCCCAGATTACCAAATTGCCTCCTTTATCCGCTGTTTTCACAACGATATTTGGGTTACTGGATAGTTTTTTCATAAGTGCTATGTACTTGGCCTGTTGTTGGTAATATCTACTTTTATTCCTTTTGCAAGACTTTATGTATAATGACTTGATATCATTGGTTATACATTCATGGAACGTGTCGATACCATCTTTGGCCATTAAAGGTACAAACTTAGATTTGTTTTTAAAGGGCGTGATGCCTGCACCCTTCTGGTGGATGTTGATAGTGGCCAGTCTGGTTTGAGTGTTACTTTCTGACTCAGAGATAAATGGTTGAGAATCAGTGGCTTGACAAAGGTCATTAAGATCTAAGTAGGTGGATACATCAGCGGCTCTTACCTCCAACCCCCCATCCGGGGTGTTGACATCAGTTGGAACCGGGATCACGGTATTAGACTTCAAAGTTTGTGTGGCGAAGTGTTTGCGCAATTTCATTTTGCGTATAAAGCGGTACACATCTATACGCGTCGCTGCATAGTCAAAAGGCTGGGCCGGGCAAAAGTTGAGTCCTAAAGATAGAAGTTGTTCTTCTGCTTTCTCCAGAACTACATTCGAGAGATTAATGACTGCGTTGCTGCCACTCACTTCTTTCGCAGCCATGGCCCCTTGGCTTTCTTTTTTTGTTGGGGTCCTTTGTTTTCTTGCGTGTTTCCTTCGTTCTCGTCTTTTTTGGTTCTTTGTTTTATGACTTGCCCTTGACTGTCCAAGCGAGGGCGCAGTGTTCTCAGTCTCTCTGCCACTAAAAAATCAAGTTCTTCACCCACATCCAAAATAGGCGCTTGTTGTTGATCCCTACTCAGATCTTCGCTGGAGACACTTGATGAGATGTTACTGCCGATTTCATCATTCGGCAGCCCCTCCTCATGTTCAGGATAGTTGCAGGCAGCAGTGGGAACCAGTTGTTGTTTGACGTTGCCACTATATTGCTGGCGTTTAGCGGCGCTGTATTTCCGGGCAAAAGTAAAAATCTGACCATTAGCATAGTCTGCTTGGTCGCGGGCAAACTTGCTGACTTTTCTAGCCTTGATTTTGTCCTCATGTTTTTTGAGTCGGTCAGTCATGGAAGTTTCCAGACTTTTTATAATTTCCTCGGACTCCTTGCATTTGCTGATTTCCTCAGTGATTTTGTTTATGTTCAACAGTATTTGATCCCTGTCGATGGCAGCATATTTAATTAAAATATGCACTAAGTTCATTGAGGCTGCCAAATTACTCTGCCCCCACTCCTTGAGCATCATGGGGTTAGGGCGATCGAAACTCGGAGCCAGCATGATGCGGAGCCCCCTCGGAACACGACCAGCATCCGCATATTTGGTCAATGAGTAATGTTCCCACCACTTAGTGATCTCCAAGCGTCGTTCTTTTTCCAAATTTCTGTACAGCGTCTTAATGTTACCTTCGCCACTATTTTCCGCCCCAGCCGGGACCTTGCTAGTGGTGACACTCGTGATGGATATGTTTTCAAATAATTGTGCCGCTTCTGCTTCTCTGGCACGGAAAGCCTCCGCTGATATATATTTATATATATTCCTGTGCGAAACTATTCCTATTTCCTGGAGCAAAGATTGAGGCGCACTCAAGGGGTGATTTTCTCAATTTATTAATCACAAATCAAAGCTGCCCGACAGACGCGTTTCAGCTACACGCCTTTGTCAATGTCGGGGAGGTCACATTTTCACACAGTTATATACAATACATTCAAAAAAACTCTTTGTGTGAGAGGAACCAATCACAACCTTTCTCCATCGTTTGTATTAAATTCATAGAAATCGCTGTAGGACATTCAGATCGTGATGCTTAGTAGATTCTATGGGGGCCATTTTGTAGTGTATATCTATCAGGGGAGAGTCATATAATTCCTCAAATGTGTACTTTAGGATTCTACTCTAGCCCCCTCCTTGTACTGAATCAAGTTATGAAACAGACGTCTTCAAGCCCTGGATGGGCATTTGTGATCATGGTGTACTATTCCATGACCGCAATGTTCTTATCATGCTCGATTTCTGGGTGTCCCTACTTTTCGATATTACTCTTAACTGGTTCATATTTCTGTCTGTTACTCTGTTACTCCCAGGCATTGCTTAAATTACATAATGTGAGACCATAATTCCTCCTCATTGTTGAGTCCCGTCGGACTCTTGGACTGCATTTGCACTATGTACTTGTAAAAAAAAAAATATATATATATATATATATATATATATATATATATATATATATATATATATATATATATATATATATATATATATATATATATATATATATATATATGGTCTATAACCTATGGTTTTTTCAGTGAATATATATATATATATATATATATATATATATATATATTCACAGAAAAAACCATAGGTTATAGTGGATATATAGTTAGGAATTTGCATTTACAAAACCTTGAAAATTCAATGAAAAAACCATTGGTTTTAGGCCATATATAGTTAGGAATTAGCATTTACAAAACCTTATTTTACTCGCATAAAACCATTGAAATTCCATATATAGTTATAAGCGCTAACTATATATCGCGCACCCGCAATCCACTGCTGATGATGTCACATATTACATCATTCATGACATGGTTAGTGACATCACTGATGACATCACTGATGACATCTCAAATGACATCACTGATGACATCACTGATGACAACATCCAGTGACTGTATGTTTCTGTAAAGTTAAAATATGTCTTATATATTGAAGAATGAGTGGATGTATAAGTGTCTGGATGAAGGATTTAGTAGGTGCATGACTGACTGTATGAGTGAGTGAATAAATGTGTCTCACTGAGTGCATGGGTTAGTGACTAAACTGTTTTAATTTGTGCATCATTATATCTGTTGTTCTACAAACTGCTGCATATGTTGATCAGTAGCTATATGAGTAACTGTATGGGTTATTGATTGGCTGTCCAAGTATTTGTATGGGAAACTGAGTGTGTGTGTATGGGTGGCTGGGAGGTGTATGACTCTGTACATAGATGTGTGAGTAGTTGATTCACTATATGTATGGGTTCAAAAGTGCATGTGGAAACAGCTGTATGGGCGGTTGACTGTGCATGAGTGTATTAGTGAGTGAATGGATATCTCAGTGCTACATGTCAAAGTAAGTACATATGTAAAACACAGTACATGTGAGAGTTGACATCTATAAATAACTGTGCATAAGAGCCAGTGAATGTGTGAGTGGCTGTATGGATCATTATGAACATGTATCAGGGATTGTATAAGAGAGTAAAGTAAATATGTGTTAGTATATGTTTGAATAAGTAAGGTGTGTATAACTGTATAGTTGAGAAAATGGAGGTGTGATTGATTCTTTGCATGACTGACTAGGTGTGTGAGTAACTCCATGGATGAGTGACAGTCTGTGAGTGTCTGTTTACACTGATTGTATCTAAGGTTATATTAGAGTCTGAAGAGGTTCATCGTATTATCACATGAATGATATCATCAGTGATGTTATCAGTCATGTCAAATGAGATGTTTTCAGTGATGTCATCAGTGATGTCATTTGAGATGTCATCAGTGATGTCATCAGTGATGTCACTAACCATGTCATGAATGATGTAATATGTGACATCATCAGCAGTGGATTGCGGGTGCGCGATATATAGTTAGCGCTTATAACTATATATGGAATTTCAATGGTTTTATGCGAGTAAAATAAGGTTTTGTAAATGCTAATTCCTAACTATATATGGCCTAAAACCAATGGTTTTTTCATTGAATTTTCAAGGTTTTGTAAATGCAAATTCCTAACTATATATCCACTATAACCTATGGTTTTTTCTGTGAATTTCATTGGTTTTTTAATAGCAAATATGAAAAGCTTTAAAATGTCAAGTACGTGATAGATAAAAACATTTTCGTATTTATGCACGCTGATGTGCTTTGAACGCTGCACCCCCCCCCCTCCCCTCTTTTGTCTTAGTAGTACTCTCTCTTTGCAGATACTGAAGGGTAGTTAACGCAGGCCTTTACCCCCGTTGTAATCCGTCGTGCCTCCTTGTCTCTCCATTTGATTGATTGTTGTCCAAGCATTTACTGTTTTAGAATTGGTTCTCTTTGGATCATTCTCTATTTACAAACAAGCACAAAGTCGCAATACTCTGTTTAGTCTTTGCAGATAGTGAAAAATCGTGTAAAAAAATAAAAGTAATCGAGCAAAATCAGTAGGCCACTAATTGGATCTCTTTTTGACCTCGCTAAAATAGAAATATTAGGAACAACCCTTCATGAGAAATACGAAAATAGTGAGATGAACTGAGCTCCACACCATGAGGGCTGCAAGACAGCTCGGCTCCATCACCCATCCCGCACAAAATAACGACAAACCCTATGCAAATATTAAAAATATAGACAACACACCAGCAAAGAAACAGGGTAAAACATTTTATTAAAAAACTATTTACATAACGTTGGTTTATAAGATGATGTCAGTAGTGGACCGATGTGTGAATAGATCGAAAACAGCACAAGGCTCCAAGATCCGGATGGCAAGCTCCTGGATCTAACATAGTTTAGAGTTCTGAATTTCAGCCTTTTTCAATGCCTGTGCTTTGTTGAATCAAAATGGCGGCTTGACACAAAGCTGACTCAAGCGTTGCTACTGATGCTATGCAGACCAAAACTGGTTTTCAGTTAGTACATTTTTCTAGATTTTTCTAGATTTTTCAATCCAAGTTTGGTTGACTTTGTAGAACGATGGCTTCAGATTTTCAACATACGGTGTGGTGGCGCTGACTGGGAGGGGGCGCTTCGCTCCTGCACCCTCCCCAAGTAAGATTTTCATACGTGAAAGTACGTTAATGGTTTTGGTCCCTGAGATGCTTCGATGTCACTACCATTCTCAAATAGCATAAGTTCTGGATGTTGGGTGCCATAGTTAAGAGTTCTGAGCAGTGCTTGTAACACTGTCTGAAGCTTATTTCCACCTACTGCAGCTTCACTATTCTCAAAGTAAGTGAGTGTCGTTTGTGGACCTGACTGCATTAGAAAACAATGTGATATTTTACCTTCCTAAACAGCTTGACGGAGGCCCCTGAGGGGCGGTGTGATGGCCATGGACTCGGAGAAGACGCTTGGCTCCGACACCCTCCCCAAGTCTTATAGCACTGGTGTAGCCTGAGATCGCCCCCGACATAGGCGGCCGGCTCCCGGGGTCCGGCGGAACTTTTTGCCTTTTGATGACTCTTCAATTCTGGACCTTGTCCCACAATCCGTTTGACCTGAAGACAAGCTGTAGTGGGGCGCCCCTTTATCGTTTTAGTTGCCATTCCGCCCGCTTTAGCTACACTGTGCCTCTTCCGCCATTCAGCTGTTTACCGCCCGCTCTTGCGACTACAGCGTCTCGCTCACCATGTAGTTGAGATGCGCCCGCTCTTGCGGTGCAGCGATAGGCGGCTGCCACAGGACTCTCAAAATGGCGGCCGGCTCTTCGGTTTTGGGCCTGGTCCACTAAAATGGCCCTGGGACACCTTGGAACTCGGACGCTTGTCTGCTAGGGCTTGGGTCCCATTCTCGAAAAGCGTCCCCTCAGCCGTGAAGATTCTACAAAAGTCTTGGGGGCCTCCGACTCCCGCAGGCTTCTGGTGGGGAGCGGCTGCCATGATTACTCGTGGAATGGCCACGACGGAGCTACGAGATGGTAGTGGTCTCATGCTGACGCCAGCTTTAGTCTGAAACATCCAGAAACACTATAGACTACCAATTCGATCAGTTCCGGTAGCGCCCCAACATGACCCGGAAGAGAAGAACTTGCCCTCCCCTCTTTGACTGATGGTTCTTGTTGCCTGTCCCCTCTGTTGTCATTTAACAGAACTTTTTGGACTGCTGAAAGGGGTTGTGTTCTGAACGCTGGTTGGTGGAGACATTTAGACTATATTCTTGACCTACGTTGTCGCGTAATGCGTTTTATGACACGCCGC
Source organism: Lissotriton vulgaris (assembly GCF_964263255.1). Classification (NCBI taxonomy): domain Eukaryota; kingdom Metazoa; phylum Chordata; class Amphibia; order Caudata; family Salamandridae; genus Lissotriton; species Lissotriton vulgaris. Next base: position 319,717,286 of record NC_141699.1, on the reverse strand, counting down.
GTTAGCGCACCCGGAAGTGATCCGAGGCGCGGCGCGCAGCGCGTAACGTAAGCATAACAGGTCATGTGACTTGTTAATAAAACTTTTCATTGGTTCATTTTACTTTTGTTAATTTAATGATGAAAAGCTTGGTCATATGACCTAAAAATTACGCTTTTTATTATTTTCGAACAATATTTTTTTTTCAAACATATGTTATAATATTCCAGGCTAATGTACTTTCCCGGAAAATTTACAACTGTCTTGCAAGTAAAATATATTCCTTTTTCGAGAAAAAGGGCGTTTCTTCCGCCATGACGGAGCCGTTGAGTAAAAGAGATTCGGCCTGCTGTCTTAGTCGCCGATACGCCTGATTATCAGATTCTTATCGATCACTTTATGTTGCAGACATGAAAAACACAACTGCCCTTGACCATTTATCTTTACTGCGTTCCTACATATTATACCTTTTATCCATCATGTAATTGGACTGCTTTATTTCACTTGCCTTTTACTGATTCGAAAACAGTCACTAAAAGTAAAAACTTTACAAATGTAAATACTACTACCGTGTTTTGTTTTAAAAACCTTTATTGTGAAAATGTCAGTATACAAATACGGGCCTATAACCACGTGGGCCGGCCACGGAGCAAACTGAAATCGTATATGATGAGGAGACATTTACACTGTAGAAGAACGTAACGAGCGGGCCATTAGGTGACAAGAACAAAGGTGTCTAACAGTTGCGGAATCGGTGGACGTACATTTTGTAATTAAAATACGACAGGGCCACTTACAATAACATTTTCTAGATATACATTTGCGGGCAAGGAGTTACGAGTCCCATTTATACCGGCGCCATTTTGGGCGAGGCCGGGCAGGTCCAAGATATAGTCAAAATGTCTCCACCAACCATCGGCCAGACCAGAACCCCTTTCGGCCCTTTATGCTACAAGATGGTGTCTTCCATTCAGAAAATATTGGTGGCAGCATTTTGAAAGGAAACAGAAACAGCCGTTCTCCTAGTGAGTTTCACATTGTTACATTTAGGAAGAATGTTGAAGAGTAGTATGTGGAAAATCTGAAGCCATTTTTCTACAAACTCTCAATCAGACTTGGATGGAAAAAAAAAAACCTGAAGAATGTACAAACTGAAAACCAATTTTTGTCTGTATAGCACCAACAGTAACGCTTGAGTCAGCTTTGTGTCAAGCCGCCATTTTCATTCAATCAATAGCGTCCCCCTGCACACATTCAGGGACCTGGTCGTGTCTTCAGATGAAACGCATTGTAGGAAAAGAAGCAGAAAGGAAAAGGAAAAAAGTTCCGCCGGACCTAGTGAAGCTGCAGCAGGTGCAAATAAGCTTCAGACAGTCTTACAAGCACTGCTCAGAACTCTCAACTGAGGCACTCAACATCCAGGACTTGCCATTCGGATCTTGGTGCCTTGTGCTGGTTCCGACCTATTCACACATCGGTCCACTACTGACATCACCTCATAAGCCAACGGGGCACCCCACGCCGACTTTCGGCGCAGCATTGTAGGATGGCCACACCAGTGCGGCAACTTGCTGGACACAACATCGGGGCCATCCAGATCTCGGCGCGTTCGACTCACTGTACCGCAACAGTGACCGCAACTCAGCTGGACACGCCGTCTTTCGGCGCAGCATTGTAGGATGGCCACACCAGTGCGGCAATTTGCTGGACACCACCTCGGTGCCATCCGGATCTCGGCGCGTTCGAGTCACTGTACCGCAACAGTGACCGCAATTCAGCTGGACACGCCGTCTTTCGGCGCAGCATTGTAGGATGGCCACACCAGTGCGGCAATTTGCTGGACACCACCTCGGTGCCATCCGGATCTCGGCGCGTTCGAGTCACTGTACCGCAACAGTGACCGCAATTCAGCTGGACACGCCGTCTTTCGGCGCAGCATTGTAGGATGGCCACACCAGTGCGGCAATTTGCTGGACACCACCTCGTTGCCATCCGGATCTCGGCGCGTTCGAGTCACTGTACCGCAACAGTGACCGCAACTCAGCTGGACACGCCGTCTTTCGGCGCAGCATTGTAGGATGGCCACACCAGTGCGGCAATTTGCTGGACACCACCTCGGTACCATCCGGATCTCGGCCCGTTGTGCTGCCTTCGGCCTATTCGCACATCGGTCCGCTACTGACGCCGCCTCACGTGCCAACGGATTTTCTACGCTTTTTGTAGCCCTATGCCGCATAACAGGTCATGTGACTTGTTTATAAAACTTTTCATTGGTTCATTTTACTTTTGGTTTCCTAAAGATGGAAGGCTTGGTCATATGACCTAAAAATAACACTTTTCATTGGTTTAGAACATTTTTTTTTCCCAAACGAAGAAAGCCCCACCTTGTTTCTGGATCATTCAGACTGAAGCTGGCGTCAGCATGAGAGCACCACCATCTCGTGGCTCCGTCGTGGTCATTCCGCGAGCAATCATGGCAGCCGCTCCCCACCGGAAGCCTGCGGGAGTCGGGGGCCCCCAAGACTTTTATACAATCTTCACGGCTGAGGGGACGCTTTTCGAGAATGGAGCCCAAGCCCTAGCAGGCAAGCGTCCGAGTTCCAAAGTGTCCCAGGGCCATTTCAGTGGACCAGGCCTAAAACCGAGGAGCTGTCCGCCATTTTAAGAGCCATGTGGCAGCCGCCTATCGCTGCACTGCAAGAGTGGGAGCAACTCAACAACATGGTGAGCGAGACGCTGTGGCCGCAAGAGCGAGCGCAACTCAGCTAGATGGCCGCCACCTGGGGAGGCCCGTTCACGCCGGCTCCCCCACGCCCCCCCCCGGGCCGCCGCACGCCAATTTTCGGAGCAGCATTGTAGGATACCAAAACCAGTGCGGCAGTTTACTGGACATCACCTGGGTGCCTGTCGTACATGTTGTGTCAGCCATGTGACACTGGACACAGACCGCTACTGACGAGGCCTCCCCCCGCACCACCCGGGACGCCCCACGCTGTTTTTCTGTGCTGCATTGTAGGATCCCTAAACCAGTGCGGCACCCAGGCGACATCACCTGGGTGTCGTCCAGAACTCTGCACGTTGTGCTGCCTTGGGACTATTCGCACAACAGACCGCTACTGACGAGGCCTCCCCCCGCCCCACCCGGGACGCCCCACGCCAATTTTCGGAGCAGCATTGTAGGATTCCTAAACCAGTGCGGCACCCAGGCGACATCACCTGGGTGCCGTCCAGAACTCTGCACGTTGTGCTGCCTTGGGACTATTCGCACAAAAGACAGCTTCTAACCATTGTTGCTTTTTGTGTTGAGAAATGTTTAAATGTTTTTAGTTTTTGTTCCGTTCGTTAAAGTTAGTAGTTAATAAAGTTTTATAACCTTACTTTGTTGGAGTGTTATCTATTTTTTTAAAAACGGGTGAATGGGGCCTTGAATCGGGTTATTGTCATGTGTGGGCTTTGGAAGTGTGCTGCTGCAGGATCGGACATTTCAAACTCAAATGCACGTTCTTTTTCTTACCTTTCCGAAGCATGGAGCGCAATAGCAGGCAGAGAAAGGGTGATGCACGTGTTGAACACTACCTGACCTGGCAAGTTGCTGGCAGTGCCCCCCCTTCCGCTCCTGAAAGAGGGCACACACACACCGCCGCCCCGAGTACTTCACAAATCTTTAAAAGACCATGCGCTTGTTCATGAGGCTTAAATGGTTTATCACCTCTTCTAGAACCCCTGCATCGACCCTCTGACGTTTCATGGAAAAATTACCATGTAACACAATACCAAGCCCTGTCAGCTGAAACCCCCAAGGAATCGTGGGGCATATTATCAAGGGGGTTTATCTCCGCTTTTTTGGCTTTAAAAGCCATGAAAGCGGAGATAAAATTATTTCCCTATTACCAAGCTGTCGCTAACACCAGTTAGTGACAGCTAAAAGGAGATAGCGACCATCTTGGGCCCCGCTTAGCATGTCAGTGATACTTATCACTAATGACATGCAAAGTGGCGTGCCAAGATGTTAGCGACTGGAAACAGTCCCTAACATCGCTACCTTCTATTACCAACTTTTGGAGATATTCGCGCTAAGCGCGAATATCTCCAAAATCTAACACCTGCCCTGAGCAGTTCTTAGCCATGTTATCCAATGGGAGGTGGATAACATGGCTAAGAGCATTAGGTCGATAATACATGAATATCGCTGACTTTTCTGCGATAATAGCAAGGTTTATCTGCGATAAAAATCGCCGATGTGCGGCGATAATTTTTGTCTCTAAACAAGTTAGAGACAAAAATTATCGCTAGTTGTTCGTAATATGCCCCCGTGTTTTTGCTTGCAGAAATCGGGAGGCGGGAGACTAGCACTGAAATCAGTAGTCACACGCCTGAATCAGGAGGATTGGCATGTCTGAATTCTCTACAGCTGGGGCCATAAACTACATCCGCAGGGTTAGGTGATAGCCTGGGACCAGCCTGGCATCTAAAATGGCTGCCGTGCATGACAAAATTGTGGCATTCGAAAAAAGGCAAGATGGCGCAGCCGCTGGAAGAGATGTATCAACATATATCAGCCTCCTCAGCCACCCTCAGGAAACATAGGGGATTAGGATACGTCTCCCGCACCCCCTTATACCTAGTAATGTAATTAACGAAGCACAAAATGGCGAATTCCCGTTTCGCTACCAGTTTGCGGCCCAGTTCGCGGCCCGTGAAGCGCTTCTACCGTGAAAAATCATTTTTTTTTTATTTTCCCCACGGGACCCTTTAATAACCCCAACAACATTCCTAGGGGGTCAAGAGGGGGATACCTTGCCCCCTTTCATTAAATTCCCCCTTAGTTTTTCACCTTTTCTTCTCTCTCGATCCTACCGAGAGACAAGATGGCGGCCGCTCCGGACTGTCACGCAGCAAAAAAAAAAATAAGCTCACGCACAGCCGCTGGAAGAGATGTATCAACATATATCAGCCTCCTCAGCCACCCTCAGGAAACATAGGGGATTAGGATACGTCTCCCGCACCCACTTATAACTAGTAATTTAATTAACGAAGCACAAAATGGCGAATTCCCGTTTCGCTACCAGTTCGCGGCCGCGCTTCTACCGTGAAAAATCATTTTTTTTTTATTTTCCCCACGGGACCCTTTAATAACCCCAACAACATTCCTAGGGGGTCAAGAGGGGGATACCTTGCCCCCTTTCATTAAATTCCCCTTTCGTTTTCCACCTCTTCTTCTCTCTCGATCCTACCGAGAGACAAGATGGCGTCCGCTCCGGACTGTTTAGAATGTTGACAGACACCGGAGAGCCAATCAGCTTTCTGCGCGCAAAGTTCCGATAAGCGAAAAGTAAGCGGACCGGATCGCTGCCCAGAGCGCTGTTACAGATATATATCTTGGTTTGAACGTTAATTTCTCAAAAACTACTGGAGCACATATATTGAGACCTAGCAAAGGCTCATCGGGCTAACAGTCCCTACAATTTTGCCAAGTTTCGTGCAAATCCATTCAGCCGTTCGAGCTAAAAGTGAGTCCAACCGCCCTATGGAAAAATGAATGGAAAAAACGCGTTTTGGGACCCCCCTTTTTTCTCAGCCCCCCCTTGACGAAACTCCACCAAATTTTCAGGGGCTGCTCAGAATCAAAATGTGCCATTTTCCTGAAAATTTCAGCCGATTCCGTCCACAAACGCCAAAGTTATTAGACATAGAATTTTCAGAAGTCCCATAGAGAAAAAATTCTGACTATATATACCTACTGGCTATCGCCAGTAGGTAATATATATATATATATATATATATATATATATATTTATATATATATTCACTCACTGTGTGAGTAAAATAAGGTTTTGTAAATGCGAATTCCTAACTATATATGGTCTATAACCTATGGTTTTTTCAGTGAATTTTCAAGGTTTTGTAAATGCTAATTCCTAACTATATATGGTCTATAACCTATGGTTTTTTCAGTGAATTTTCAAGGTTTTGTAAATGCTAATTCCTAACTATATATGGTCTATAGCCTATGGTTTTTTCAGTGAATATATATATATACATACATATATAAACATATATCATCTGTATATCTATATAAATACAAACATAAATGCATGCATACATATACTTATATGCATACAGATGCATGTTATTTACATGAAAGTTGAAAAAACACTAATAAAAGCAAAGCTAAAAAGCCACCTCATTACAAACAGAATGGCTTTAACTTAAACGAGGGCGAGATCTATTGTATTTTCAATGCTTGTTTACTTTGGTTCCATCAAGAAGGCATTCAGATGTGTCACACATTTGCCATAAATTCTGAATGTTAGCACTCTAGTTGCACATTAGATCACTGTAGTAAAGCTACTGCTCACCAGGGACGTCTGCTGCTGGTATTCAAAGTGCATGTTTCAGTCTGCATGTCAGAATGTTTTTAATGAAATAGAAGAGGATTTGAGAAGTCACTCAAAATGATCCCTAATTTTTCTTTCTGAAGCACTAATCATACTTTCTATGGCAAAATTAACCCCCCTCATGTTGTTCCTTTTTAAATTGAGTGTTTTCAGACTTACCACTTCATTCCAATCAAGATGGCTTCTGGTGTGCCATACTTTTGTCATAAGTAAGACTGTTAGCGCTCTAGTTGTTCTTTAGAACACTCTGGGACATTCTGTAATTGGGCTATACTTGGGGTACATCTGGGTGATATTTGGGCTACATTTAGGCTCTTTTGTCTCTGGTGGCAATTTTGGGAGACTGCATGTCAGAATTTTTTAATGAAATAGAAGAGGATTTGAAAAGTCACTCAAAATGTGCCCTAATTTTTCTTTCTGCAGCACTAATAATACCTTCTATTGCATAATATACCCCCTCATTTTGTTCCTTTTTAAATTAAATGTTTTAAGTGTTACCACTTTATTCCCATCACGATGGCTCCAGGTGTGCTATACCTTTGTAATAAGTAGGACTGTTAGCGCTCTAGTTGTTCTTTAGAACACTCTGGGACATTCTGTCATTGGGATATACTTGGGCTACATCTGGGTGATATTTGGGCTACATTTGGGCTCTTTTGTCTCTGGTGGCCATTTTGGGAGACTGCATGTCAGAATGTTTTAATGAAATAGAAAAGGATTTGAGAAGTCACTCAAAATGGGCCCTAATTTTTCATTCTGCAGCACTAATCATACTTTCTATGGCAAAATATACCCCCTCATGTTGTTTCTTTTTAAATTAAATGTTTCAAGAGTTACCACTTTATTCCAATCAAGATGGCTTCAGGTGTGCCATACCTTTGTAATAAGTAGGACTGTTAGTGCTCTAGTTGTTCTTTAGAACACTCTGGGACATTCTGTCATTGGGCTATACTTGGGCTACATCTGGGTGATATTTGGGCTACATTTGGGCTCTTTTGTCTCTGGTGGCCATTTTGGGAGACTGCATGTCAGAATGTTTTAATGAAATAAAAAAGAATTTGAGAAGTCACTCAAAATGTGCCCTAATTTTTCATTCTGCGGCACTAATCATACTTTCTATGGCAAAATATACCCCCTCATGTTGTTTCTTTTTAAATTAAATGTTTTAAGAGTTACCACTTTATTCCAATCAAGATGGCTTCAGGTGTGCCATACCTTTGTAATAAGTAGGACTGTTAGCGCTCTAGTTGTTCTTTAGAACACTCTAGGAGGCTGCAGTAGAACACAAAGGAATCAACTGACAGTCTCTGTCCTTGTTGGATGTACATGTTTTACTGAGAATGTCAGACTTCATTTTCACATGACTGAGAAAGATAATGTGAATTTACAGAAAATATGCTTTCAGTTTAGCTTATAGATCCCCTTCCAAACCACTGTGGGAAAATCATGAGATATTAGTTTTCTTTCAAACAATATTCATGATATCACAGCAGAAGGTTTTTTCACATGGTAAAATCACCTTAGAACCCACCACAATTCCTAAAACGAGTATGGTACCATCAACAAATGATTTATAATGTAACTAAAGTCCTAAAACCCTCTATTAACTACAATGCTTTTTAATGAGGTGCTATCATGTATATTGGTCCCAAGATGGCTGCCAACACTTCTTGGATGAAGTGCTGACAGCCAATCAGATCAGATGTGTGGTTAGGCTCCGCCCAGATATATATCTTTTTTTGAACCTAAATTACTCAAAATCCACTGGAGCACATATATTGAGACCTAGCAAAGGCACATCGGGCTAACAGTCCCTACAATTTTGCCAAGTTTCGTGCAAATCCATTCAGCCGTTCGAGCTAAAAGTGAGGCCAACCGCCCTATGGAAATTAACATGGGAAAAACGTGTTTTGGGACCCCCCTTTTTTCTCAGCCCCCCCTTGATGAAACCCCCCCAAATTGTCAGGGGCTGCTCAGAAACAATGTGTTCCATTTTCCTGAAAATTTCAGCCAATTCCGTCCACAAACGCCAAAGTTATTAGACATAGAATTTTCAAAAATCCCATAGAGAAAAAATTCTAACTATATATACCTACTGGCGACCGCCAGTAGGTAATATATATATATATATATATATATATATATATATATATATATATAACAAAAGCAGTCCTTGTCCCATCAATGAATGGCGGAACCTAGTAGGTCTGGACCTCCAGAGCCACACGCAAAGCAGCGAAGTAGAGCCAAAAGTACGATAAATCCTCAAATGGGTAAGCAGGGAAGACGGTTTATTCAATACAGATGACGCGTTTCGCTCCACAGGGGAGCTTGTTCACATAGCGCGCCCAAGACACAGAAACATTTAAATAGTAAAAATAAAAGTAGGACATTGCAAAAAAAGTAGTGAACGACTTCTCTACATTGTTCATAAACATGGTGGAAAGACTAACTTACGAGCAAGTGCACAAAAACATGAATGTAAGACTAGTATTTACAAATACAAATAACAGTACATTTGTTTGAGAATGTGATCATGAGAAATCTCCGAAACGATAACAAACAATGGATATAAAGTGCATATGGAGAGAATGATAAATTCATAAATGAACAGATTGAAATTTATATACATTAATGTAATGCCTCCTATTGCATTGTGAACTATCAAAACTGATCATCCAAAAGAATAACGACATAGTGCCTTAGAATGAAAAGAAACATGAGTGTTCACAATGATAGAATCAAAGCACCATATCCGAGATGTAATTAGAATCAATAGTCAAATAAAATGAACACATTATTGATGGTAGCCGTGGAAAATACTGTCTACACACTAAATAAAGAAATCAAAGAATAGAGAGGAGACTGTGATGTCAAAAAATTGTAAAGAAAAGTGCAAGAAAGAGAAACAATAAAAAATTGTTGAATGTCTATTTAAAGACCACAACTGAGAAGATGACAGAATGAATCAGAATGATCGCACAGTGTACATCTCAAATCTGGGAAACCAGTACCTACCAACTAATTATCTAATTGTAATCAGTAAGGGTCAACACCAGACAGGACTAAATAAAGAAAATGAGGTAACCACTCGGCCAACTGAGAGATGAAAACCATATAAAAAAGAGAAAGGAACCAGATCAAGACAATATCCAGGACTAGAGAACATCATGGAAATCAATGGGAACCAAGAACATTGTAATGAATCAAACAGTTCATAAAAAATTACTCAGGTCTTCTGTTAAATTCAACCCATTAGGGGCCTTGGTATCTAAGGACAGTATCAGATGTGATTCTTTCTGCCTTAGAAGCTTCATGCGGTCGTCCCCCCGGCCGGGTTGAGGTACCGAACATAGAACTGTATATTCAAAGTCTTTGAGCTTTTTGTCATGCACAGAACGGAAATGTCTAGCAACAGGATAACTGTTATTGCTATTTACAATCGCACGAATGTGCTGCAAAATGCATTGGTGTACAGGAAGTTTAGTGCTTCCAATGTACTCAAGATTGCACGTATATTTCAATTTATACACAACATACTCGGACCTACAAGTGAGATATTCACGGATGGGAATAGGTGTAGTGCTGAATGCTGTGACATAATGAGTACTGTTCTTGGCAAAGGTGCAAGCACGACAGGAGGTGCATTTAAAAAAGCCAGTTTTGCTTACAAGACTTTTTTTGGTAGGTCCCTCTGGCATCGGTCTGTCAAGTGCATCACGCATCGAAGGTGCCCTTCTGAATGTAATATTGGGTGTGTTAGGAAGCAATGGCCCAAGAATGACATCAGTTAGTATTATGGGCCATTCAGTGCAAATAATTCGCCTGATCTTGCGTTCCTGTGTGCTATAGTTAGTGGTAAGCCTCACACTGCATTCAGAGGTGGAAGTATTAAGAACCTTGGGTGATAGGAGTGTTTTGCGCTCAAATGCGCAAGCTTTTTGAAGGGTTTTTTCCAAAATGGAATCAGAATAGCCCCTATTAGTGAAGCGTTGTTTAGACTCACTGGGGCACATGTCAAGGGAATCTTTGTCACTGCAAATCCTGCAAATGCGTATGAACTCCCCATAGGGGATGCTGCGGATGGTGTGGGCAGGATGAGCACTACGGGCATGCAAAATTGCATTGCCCGCTGTTGCCTTTCTATGTAGACGGGTTTCAATTTTGTTGTTCTTAATGAAAATGTGTACATCCAAAAATTCTGCTGCATCAGTAGTAATAGTGGAAGTAAATCTGAGATTGAAATCATTAACATTCAAATCGGTAACAAATGCATTAGCTTCCTCTGATGACCCCTTCCAGATTATACACAGATCGTCGATATACCGCCAATAATGTACAATATTGGGTAGCCAGCGTCGGTGCGCGGTCCTGAGCTCGTGTTCCTCCCACCAGCCCACATGTAAACATGAGTAACTGGGGGAGAAACACGAGCCCATCGCCACTCCACGCAACTGTTGGTATATCTGGCCCTGAAATCTGAAAAAGTTAGTGTTAAGGCAGATTTTAATCATTTCCATAATCATGACATTATGGTCCCGAAAACAAATGTCTCTCTTGCCCAGATAATAATTGCAAGCCTGCATTCCTTGTTGGTGATGAATCGAGGTGTAAAGTGACTCAATGTCCATTACCAGAAACAGAAAATTGTCACACCATTCCACCTCCATGATCTTATTCAAAAAGTCTGTGGTGTCCTTCAAAAATGATGGGAGATTGTGCATGTGAGGCTGCGGAAAATAATCCACATATTTTGAGAGATTTTCGTTCATGCTGCCAATGGCAGCAATGATTGGGCGTCCCGGAGTAGGAGTCAGTTGTTTATGCACTTTCAGGAGGAAATATAAGACAGGTGTGATTGGATGATCTTTTGTTAAGACGTTACATTCATCTTTTGTTAACAGACCAAGTCTTTTCCAGGAATGGACTGTTTTGCGAGTTATATCATGGCTTCTGTTCATGGCGAATTGAGTTGACAGAAGATAACACCAAGTGTCGCTTAGATGCCTTTCTGCCTCGATGATATAATCTTTAGTACGCCAAAGCACCATATTTCCTCCTTTATCAGCGTTTTTCATTATGACATCCTTGTTTTTTTGAAGTTTACTAACAAGTTGGTGATATTGATTGTCATTGTAGTTAGTTTTCTTCCTTTGACTCATGATTTCTCTATTGAGAGCTTTCAATTCAGTGATGACCCTATCACTGAAAATATCCACCGCATCACGTGGCATGATGGGTAGAAAGGTCGATTTAGGGCGAAAGGGTGTAGCAGCTGAGCGCCCGACATCCATGTTTTGACTCACAGTAGGAGTTGGTTGTGAATCATTGTGGTAGGCTAAATCCACCAGGTTCTGCAGCCCCGTGATATCTTGTACTTGAAGGGAAGATGTTGAAGCCACATCAGTATCAGCAATGTTGTTTGGATTCCGTTTGGATTCTAGTTTTAAATATGTGATAAGTTTAATCTTGCGGATAAATTTATAGATATCTATACGTGTTTGGTTATAAGAGAACCTGTTGGGTGGACAATAAGAGAGTCCAAGTGAAAGCAGTTGTTGTTCAGCTGAAGTCAAAGTAAGATCAGTGAGATTGATGACAGTATTCTCCAACATACTTGTTATCTTCTCCAATTCCTTTTTTTTTTCCTCGCGAGGTACTTGCGCTTGAAGATCCGCCTCCCTGAGCGCCTGCGCTGGCTGTTTGATTGCCTGATTTTGTTTGAGGTTGCCGGCAGCGCAGGGAATAACGCCAGTCCTCGCTGACAAAATTCAGCTCTTCAATCAATGAGAAATATATATATTACCTACTGGCGGTCGCCAGTAGGTATATATAGTTAGGATTTTTTCTCTATGGGATTTTTGAAAATTCTATGTCTAATAACTTTGGCGTTTGTGGACGGAATTGGCTGAAATGTTCAGGAAAATGGAACATTTTGTTTCTGAGCAGCCCCTGACAATTTGGGGGGGTTTCATCAAAGGGGGGCCGAGAAAAAAAGGGGGTCCCAAAACGCGTTTTTCCCATGTTAATTTCCATAGGGCGGTTGGCCTCACTTTTAGCTCGAATGGCTGAATGGATTTGCACGAAACCTGGCATAATTGTAGGGACTGTTAGACCGATGTGCCTTTGCTAGGTCTCAATATATGTGCTCCAGTGGATTTTGAGTAATTTAGGTTCAAAAAAAGATATATATCTGGGCGGAGCCTAACCACACATCTGATCTGATTGGCTGTCAGCACTTCATCCAAGAAGTGTTAGCAGCCATCTCGGGACCAATATACATGATAGCACCTCATTAAAAAGCATTGTAGTTAATAGAGGGTTTTAGGACTTTAGTTACATTATAAATCATATGTTGATGCTACCATACTCGTTTTAGGAATTGTGGTGGGTTCTAAGGTGATTTTACCATGTGAAAAAAACCTTCTGCTGTGATATCATGAATATTGTTTGAAAGAAAACTAATATCTCATGATTTTCCTACAGTGGTTTGGAAGGGGATCTATAAGCTAAACTGAAAGCATATTTTCTGTAAATTCACATTATCTTTCTCAGTCATGTGAAAATGAAGTCTGACATTCTCAGTAAAACCTGTACATCCAACAAGGACAGAGACTGTCAGTTGATTCCTTTGTGCTCTACTGCAGCCTCCTAAAGTGTTCTAAAGAACAACTAGAGCGCTAACAGTCCTACGTATTACAAAGGTATAGCACACCTGGAGCCATCGTGATGGGAATAAAGTGGTAACTCTTAAAACATTTAATTTAAAAAGGAACAAAATGAGGGGGTATATTATGCAATAGAAGGTATTATTAGTGCTGCAGAAAGAAAAATTAGGGCACATTTTGAGTGACTTTTCAAATCCTCTTCTATTTCATTAAAATATTCTGACATGCAGTCTTCCAAAATGGCCACCAGAGACAAAAGAGCCCAAATGTAGCCCAAATATCACCCAGATGTAGCCCAAGTATAGCCCAATGACAGAATGTCCCAGAGTGTTCTAAAGAACAACTAGAGCGCTAACAGTCCTACTTATTACAAAGGTATGGCACACCTGAAGCCATCTTGATTGGAATAAAGTGGTAACTCTTAAAACATTTAATTTAAAAAGGAACAAAATGAGGGGGTATATTTTGCCATATGAATTATGATTAGTGCTGCAGAAAGAAAAATTAGGGCACATTTTGAGTGACTTCTCAAACCCTCTTCAATTTCATTAAAAAATTCTGACATACAGTCTCCCAAGATGGCCACCAGAGACAAAAGAGCCTAAATGTAGCCCAAATATCACCCAGATGTACCCCAAGTATAGCCCAATGACAGAATGTCCCAGAGTGTTCTAAAGAACAACTAGAGCGCTAACAGTCTTACTTATGACAAAAGTATGGCACACCAGAAGCCATCTTGATTGGAATGAAGTGGTAAGCCTAAAAACACTCAATTTAAAAAGGAACAACATGAGGGGGTTAATTTTGCCATAGAAAGTATGATTAGTGCTTCAGAAAGAAAAATTAGGGATCATTTTGAGTGACTTCTCAAATCCTCTTCTATTTCATTAACCACTTCCATGCTAATGACAAGGTCAACTCGTCATGGGTTTTACCTGCTCTGTGCTTATGACGAGTTGACCTTGTCATGAACAATGGGGAATCTGAGATTGCAGCACCCAGCGGGAAAACCCCTTATCAGCCAAGGTGTTAAAAAAATTCTGACATGCAGACTGAAACATGCACTTTGAATACCAGCAGCAGACGTCCCTGGTGAGCAGTAGCTTTACTACAGTGATCTAATGTGCAACTAGAGTGCTAACATTCAGAATTTATGGCAAATGTGTGACACATCTGAATGCCTTCTTGATGGAACCAAAGTAAACAAGCATTGAAAATGCAATAGATCTCGCCCTCGTTTAAGTTAAAGCCATTCTGTTTGTAATGATGTGGCTTTTTAGCTTTGCTTTTATTAGTGTTTTTTCAACTTTCATGTAAATAACATGCATCTGTATGCATATAAGTATATGTATGCATGCATTTATGTTTGTATTTATATAGATATACAGATGATATATGTTTATATATGTATGTATATATATGTATTCACTGAAAAAAACCATAGGTTATAGACCATATATAGTTAGGAATTAGCATTTACAAAACCTTGAAAAGTCACTGAAAAAAACATAGGTTATAGACCATATATAGTTAGGAATTAGCATTTACAAAACCTTGAAAATTCACTGAAAAAACCATAGGTTATAGACCATATATAGTTAGGAATTCGCATTTACAAAACCTTATTTTACTCACACAAAACCATTGAAATTCCATATATAGTTAGTTGCACTAACTATATATCGCGCACCCGCAATCCACTGCTGATGATGTCACATATTACATCATTCATGACATGGTCAGTGACATCACTGATGACATCACTGATGACATCTCAAATGACATCACTGATGACATCACTGATGACAACATCCAGTGACTGTATTTTTCTGTAAAGTTAAAATATGTCTTACATATTGAAGAATGAGTGGATGTATAAGTGTCTGGATGAAGGATTTAGTAGGTGCATGACTGACTGTATGAGTGAGTGATTAAATGTGTCTCACTGAGTGCATGGGTTAGTGACTAAACTGTCTTAATTTGTGCATCATTATGTCTGTTGTTCTGTAAACTGTTGCATGTGTTGATAAGTAGCTATATGAGTAACTATATGGGTTATTGATTGGTTGCCCAAGTATTTGTATGGGAGACTGAGTGTGTGTGTGGGTGGCTGGGAGGTGTATGACTCTGTGCATAGATGTGTGAGCAGTTGATTCACTAGATGTATGGTTTCAAAAGTGCATGTGGAAACAGCTGTATGGGCGGTTGACTGTGTGCATGAGTGTATTGGTGAATGAATGGATATCTCAGTGCTACATGTCAAAGTAAGTACATATGTAAAACACAGTACATGTGAGAGTTGACATATATAAATAACTGTGCATAAGCGCCAGTGAATGTGTGAGTGGCTGTATGGATCATTGTGAACTTGTATCAGGGATTGTATAAGAGAGTAAATATGTGTTAGTATATGTTTGAATAAGTAAAGTTTGTATAACTGTATAGTTGAGGAAATGGAGGTGTGATTGATTCTTTGCATGACTGACTAGGTGTGTGAGTAACTCCATGGATGAGTGACAGTCTGTGAGTGTCTGTTTACACTGATTGTATCTAAGGTTATATTAGAGTCTGAAGAGGTTCATCGTATTATCACATGAATGATATCATCAGTGATGTGATCAGTAATGTCAAATGAGATGTCATCAGTGATGTCATCAGTGATGTCATTTGAGATGTCATCAGTGATGTCATTTGAGATGTCATCAGTGATGTCATCAGTGATGTCACTGACCATGTCATGAATGATGTAATATGTGACATCATCAGCAGTGGATTGCGGGTGCGCGATATATAGTTAGTGCAACTAACTCTATATCGAATTTCAATGGTTTTGTGTGAGTAAAATAAGGTTTTGTAAATGCGAATTCCTAACTATATATGGTCTATAACCTATGGTTTTTTCAGTGAATATATATATATATATATATATATATATATATATATATATATATATATATATATATATATATATATATATATATATATGTTTTTTTATTGTGCCATAACAGAGGATAATACAATCAAAAAAGTTAAGACATAGATTGTACATAGGTTATTCATTAATGTTGGAAATGTAAACATCACAGGATTCCAATAGGGAACGAGCCACTTTGTGTGGTGAAAAGCGTTGTGATTAAACATCCTTAGACACCTATTTGGAGTTTCTGTGCCTACTTTCCTGAGAGCGCTCTGGATTGTTTGGATTTTGGAATACTAATTAGCCGGTTTTCTCCGCTGGCATGTGCGCCACTCTTCATCGGTCCTAAGAGGTCCAGAAGGAGTAACTTTGTGTCTCCGTGCACAAACAGGATCACAGACTCGGATATATACTGATGCCAGAATTTGTTTATTTATTTCAAAGTGCTGGAATAGTGCATGCCTCAAGACGCGTTTCGGACACGAGGCTGTGTCCTTGCTCACTTGACAACGAGGAAGCATGAATACACAAATTTAAACATCCAATTTGGCACCAAACAGACTACGCCCATTGTTGTCATGGACATAGAGGACATACAACAGAAGACAGACTACAAATACAGGTCTGGTTTAAACTTTTGCCAAACATCAAAACAAACAGCATTTTGTAAGTCTGTGTAAATGAAAAAACAAGCGAATAAATGAATGAATAAATAAATAAATAAATATGCACAATATTTAAAGATTGCACTAATTACCACTAATGTAACATTTGTTATGCACAGAAATATCACAAATTTATGTAATGCTCAAATGCTTATATGCCTCAGTATAAATCGAATAGAATTAAAATGCCACATTGTTTGTACATTTACACAAAGCTCAGCAAACAATGCAACTGAAGAAAGTCAAATCCATAATTATATAAATATGTTATTATAAATAGGATAAATAGTTCAAATATCTACAATTAAAACTTCTTTTGCAGATGTAAAAAAAAGGGGCATACGGTCAGATGGTATAACCGAGATGGCACTCTCCAACTGTGAACATATTAATATCAGAACTGTGCAAAAATGCTCGAAGATATAATAAAGTGCTAATGCATTGGATATTGTGCAAAAACGCTTCGAAAGTATATATATATATATATATATAAATATATATATATATATATATATATATATATATTTACCTGATTAAAACAATAGGTTTCAGAGACGTTATAGTTAGAAATTAGCATTTTAAAAACCTTTGAAATTCACTGAGAAAACCATAGGTTTCAGGCATGTTATAGTTGGAAATTAGCATTTAAGAAACCTTAGAAATTCACTGAAAAAACATAGGTTTCTCGGACGTTATAGTTAGTTGGACATTTCAATTGTAAAAACTAGCGAAATTCCGCCGTTATAGTTAGTTCAGCTAACTATAACTCGTGCCCCCGCAATGCACTGCTGATGATGCCACATAGTACTTCATTCATGACATGGTCAGTGACATCACTGATGACATCACTGTATGTATGTATATATCTATATATTGTACTCACAGCCTTGTTTTTAAAGTTCCATTCAGCATGTGGAACAAAACAGGAACAGACTCCGCTTCCTTCGAGCAATTCTGTTTTATTTTAGAATCAGCTCACTCCCTTGACCCGTTCCAGCCTGTATACTGTTATTCAAATGAAGACGCGCGGTGAGGTTGCTTACCTTCATTAGTCGGGGCTGGTTCAGCGGTCGCCCCAGCTCAATATTGAAACGTCACCAACAAGCTTGTATTTTGTAAATTCTATTTATTTGGCAAAAGAAACGGAAGTGTTTCGACCTGCTTCGGTCTTGGTCACATGGCCAGGAAATCCTAGAACCGGCATAAATACTTCATCACACAAGAGACACACAATCAGCATAAATTAAATACTATACAAATAAGTTTAATTATCTTCCACCCTCAATGCAATGGTAACTTTATAAATACTCAGTTGGGAAAATTACAGCATTCTAATGTGATGTGCCAATTCAAATTCACTCAGATCTGTATAACAACAGTTTCAACAAATAGATGGTCAATTGCACAACTCAAGTTGACAACATAATATCATTCTTGTTGTCTTTTTTCGGTTGGTTTATATGTAATGTATAAAAGCCAAGCATGGACCCCTCTGTATTACAAGTGAGCTTGTGACATTACTGTGATCATTGTCGGTAGCAGTATTTTGCACATGTATCTAAGTTATTACCTTTTTAATTCATATGGTTTCCTCTGTGTAGGGTATAGTACCTCACTCTAGTCACATGCTTGTTGGTGAGGCCAGAATTCTTTCCATACACTAGAAAAGGGGAGTTGTTGCAATATATATATTCTTTACTAGCTTATCATCAGGTCAACTTGAAGACTACTATTAACACACTTTATCACTCACACATGATTTGATCTCCACTTCTGCACATTCAGGTCTGCTTGATTTGCATATGCTGACCATTTGGATATTTAACTAAAATCCCCTTTCTGTCCTCACCAGTGTTGGGAAAGTCACCATTTAAATTGTCAGGGTCGGAACTCCAACTTTAAGTGTTTGCTTTCCTTCTAATTTGCTGACTGGTTTTAGCTTACATTCTGGGAGTCTTAGCTATAAGCACTTTCACTAGCTTACTGCTCCTGGGCATTCATTACACACATAAGATGTAGACTCATTCATATGATTTTTTTTATTTATTTGTTACTTTTATGTTATTTCGTAGTTATGCTCTCCTGTTCTTCCTGCACCAACTCACCTATCCCTTTGGCAATCTCATATTAATGCTACTGACAACTACTGTCCTATCCTGCATACTGCAGTAATTTTTTTTTACCCTATGATGTTCAGTTACTTTCACACAACCTTATCAACATCTAGGCTATCATATTTTCATCCTGTTGTGTACACAATGAGGCAGTCAGGTTTATATCTCTTTGTGGTTTGTTTCTTTTGCATAAGCCTTCAAACATTTTCACTATCACGGATAACAGAACTGTTAATTGTGAAAACTTGACTTGATGATTTCTATCTTTCTCTTTCTTATTTTTGGATCAACAGCAGCATCAATCATTAGTATTAGGTTCTATGTTAACCCTGAAAGGTACAAGAGGAACGTGTATCAATAACCTGAATCCTGTCAGGTTCCTAATGTTATCTCAAATCCGGAGATTGAATCTCCTTTCAGAGTTCTCCTGCTGAGCGGACCAACTCATAGCTAGAGATCTATTTTCTCTAATCTCTTTGTTTTTATTATTATTATACCATTTCTTCTTGGAAGAATCAGGTGCTTGCTTTGTGTTATCCTTTTCAGGACCACCCATGAGCCGAGGTCTTGTTGCTCTAGCTCCCAGACTATATCTACTCAATTCAGCATAGGTGGATGTGATAATTTAGGTTTTTCACATTCTTGATGTAATGGAATGAAGTCCCTCAGACATAGGCGTATTGACACCGCTGCTGCACCTCCTTTGATATTAGCTAATATGATACCTAATAATGTCATCCCTAAGTTCAGAGTTGGTTCTGCTCCATACTCAGTTTGTATCTGTCTTTATATGGCTGGTATTACTGCTAGTGAATGGATACCATGAGTTCTGGTATATATGGCAGCGAAAACTGTACCCCAAGTGGAACAATCCTCTATCTGGGTAACTATCCCTATTGGCAAGCAGGCAGTTATCATTCTGTGCTTTTCGGGAGGGCTTGTGTGTGTTGTAATACTGCCTCTAGCTGTGTTATTCTCAGAGCTATCCAGAATGGAGTTTGTTCCCATTTAGTGGGCATTCTACCCATAACTGCGTATAGAGTTTGTGGAGTAATTTTAGTTGTTGAACTCTGAATTTGACTTGTTTGTGTAGCTCTTGTCGGCTGAAGTGTGAGTGTTCTCACCAAAACTCTATAATGGCCCTGTAGAGATTTAATATTTCTTTGTGAAGTGTATGTAAGTCTGCTACTGGCATTGTGTCAATATCTGGATGCAGTGTATAAGCTGCAAGGACTGGCCAAGTGGCCCGTCTCTTCCGAGCGGACCTAGTCTTACTTTGTTTCTTGCATGGTGCAGGGCGACTTTAGACCAGTTTATGTGCTAATGATAAGTGAGCTGAATTTCAATGTCCTCATACGGACTGTATTCCTCTGGGATTTCATCTTCAGTGTAAGAATGAAATGTATTTGATTGTGCATCTGCTTGTGAGAATTTAACCCATGAATAGAATACCTCTGTTCTATAAGATTCATGAGCCTCAATCACGAATGCCACTGCCCCGCCCCTAGCTGTGAATCCGTAGTCTATTAGATATTGAGTAAGGGCATTTCTGACATTTTCTGAAATGTTAATTTCCCCTTCTTCTTCCTGTACTAAAACGTGCTTGGCTGGTAAAACGACATCTTCTGTCATTGTTAAAAAATAATTTCAAGGAAGATTTTCCAGGAAACTGAGATAAGGTTTTTTGCACAATAGGAACCATTTGAACTTCAAGCTGGATAAACCTACAGCCAATACATAGGATAGTTTGCCTACTCAGTTGTGGCGCATAATACCCTTACCACTCCAGACGTCTCTGGGAAAATGCGAGTAAGGGACTCTGATAATATCACGACTGAACTACTCAAATATGACTGTTAAATAAGTACCAAACCAATGTTGGGCGCCTTGTCGTGTGTTTCCTATAAACCTATATAGGATCTGCGTGTTTAGACAACATATACTGTCGGATTGAAGTCAGACTGATTCTGGATATCCCTACCAAATATGTCAGCCTGTATACCAGCTAGCTCACAGTACCATTCGAAACTCCTCTTACCAAGGAGAGAATAGTTCTTGGCAACTATCGGACATGACAACCCTGATCCCTCAGAATCGTGGAAACAGTATTTTACTTTTCGCTCAGTCACCCATGCTCACTTTGTCAAAAGATACACAGAATAATTGTCTGGACATTTTCCAATAAGCATTTATTGAACCAGTGTCATTCTAGTGTAAAATAGGTGTGCTGAAACAACCATGAGACAGTAACAGTTATAAATGATTATATGCACTACCAGAGTAAAAGGATGGTAGAATTCTACCAGGGGCTGACTGACTACCGGGCAGTTTGGAATGCTGCTGAGCTGGGGACTGATTTTGTTGATGGGGACCTGCATGTACAAAACGAAATTATTTTTGCTTTCATTATTTCAAAGCACACGCAGGTCTCCATGAACAAAATCAGCCCCACTTCAGTAAAATCAGCCAGCAGCTCAGCAGCATTCCAAACTGCCCGGTAGCCAGTCCGGCCCTGATTTCTCCCATTGTGCTAAAACAATGAATACAGGCAAGTATATAAAATACATGACAGTAGAATGCGTACTCCTACGATGTGTCCCTAAATATATGTACCTAAGAGTATCTAGCATGTATGTAGGTGTAAAGCTAGGACTCCCTCTAGGAGAAAGTCAACCCTATTAAATGAAGTGAGAGACTGTGGGACCCCATCATGGTCTCGAGTTGAACACCCCGCAAGGGATGTTAGACCACAGTGAGCTGGAGTAATTGCATGCAGGAGCCTCAGCGTCTCTGGTCATTGTGTCAGCATAGAAGTCCTTTACTCCTCTGACTAATCATGGGCGGAAAATCCGTTACGCTCGCGGATTTTGCGGATTTTCGGGAAATTCGCAATCCGCGAGATTTGCGAATTTCTTGCAAAATCCGCAAATTCGCACGCAGCGGATTTTTTTTGCGGCGCGCGGCGTTGGTGATACAATTTTTGCGGCGCGCGGCGTTTATCATCGTTTGCCGGGTTGTTTTTCTCGATAGTTTGCGAGTGCTGCGCCATTTTGGATCTTGCTGTGTGATCCCGCGGGATTTGGCGAGCGCGATTACGTCATCGCGGCTTGCGAGCGAGAGTTTGTCAACGCGAGTACAGCGAGATCACGTCTCGCGGTACTTCGCAATTGCGAGATTTGAGATGCGGCGAGCAGCAAGAATCTCGCACAAACGAAAATATAACATTTGCAATTCTGCACAAGAAATCCACCTGCAAGCAGCATAAACCTTCTTGAAATGATGATTTTTATCTGAATAACTCCTTAGGTTGACATTTGCCTGCACTTTTTTAGCGAGGAGTCCATTTTGGGGAGGGGGGAGGGGGTGGGAGGAAGGAAGTGCCCCACAGTCTTCAACTTCCTGTTCCTGTCCAGCAGGCTCCTCCCAGTGCTTTGTCCATCTCCTGGTCACTTTTCATTTGGATCTGGACCTGGAAGGAATACTTTTTGTGGATGCTGCTGGATATTTGGATTTGAGGCCTTTTTGACTTTCTATGGATCATTGTTGAATTAGAAATTTTACAAGTAAGTTTGTTTGGGGCATTACAGTTGCTGCAACAAAAATTTTGGAATTTTCGATTTTTGGGCTGTTTTGGGGCCTTTTGCCCAGGGGTACTCTGTGGTGGGTGGACTGAGTCTTTCTGAGGGGTCTCTTTAATGTGAACATCATGGAGGGCATGGATGGCATGGGATTGTGCTGATTTTAGTGTGTTTTTCGATTTTTTTGGCTGCTGTTGGGGCCTTTTGCCCAGGGGTAGTGAGTGGTGCATGGACTGAGTCTTTCTGTGGGGTCTCTTTAATGTAAACATCATGGAGGGCATGGATGGCATTGGATTGTGGTGATTTTTTAGTGATTTTCGTTTTTTGGGGCTGTACTTGTGGCCTTTTCACCAGGGGTATTTGAGTCTAGCATGAGTGCAGCTACAGGCACTGGCCATGTGCTGGGAGGCAAGTGGCCATTTTGAATGCAGGCTTTGTTGTTAGGCCTCCAACCATTTTGCCTACTTTTCAACCTTTATTTATGCCCAGGGGTAGTGAGTCTTGCATGGGCCTAGTCTTTCTGTGGGTTGTCTTGAACTTAAACATCATGGAGGGCATGGATGGAATGGCATTGTGCTGATTTTGCAGTGTTTTTCGATTTTTGGGGGTGTTCATGGGGAGGGACAGGCCATGTGGCTGGTGGCCATTTTGAGTGCAGCTACAGGCACTGGCCATGTGCTGGCAGGCAAGTGGCCATTTTGAATGCAGGCTTTGTTGTTAGGCCTCCAACCATTTTGCCTACTTTTCAACCTTTATTTATGCCCAGGGGTAGTGAGTCTTGCATGGGCCTAGTCTTTCTGTGGGTTGTCTTGAATTTAAACATTATGGAGGGCATGGATGGATTGGGATTGTGCTGATTTTGCAGTGTTTTTCGATTTTTTTGTGCTGTATAACTGAACTGATGTTCCTCTTTCTTCCATTTTTTTTAGGTGCACAAGACTCAAGAGAACCACCAGTGCCAGGAAGAAGTCCTGCAGCGGTGTGTGTGTGCAGCATAACGTCACGCGACGTCACGTCTGGCCTCAGACAACTCTACAATTCGTGCAACTGCGGCCTGCTGTCTGACCTGCTCTGAAGAATATGGCCCCAAAGAAAGGTCTCCGTAGCTCCTCTAGCAAGAAAGTTGCTAGTAAGGAGCAGAAGAAGCAAGTTACCAAGGAGGCTGGTGTGCCACCTGCCACGTTTTTTGGGAGAAAAAAAAAAAGTACGCCTGCAGCAGCAGGATCTGCTGGGGACCAAGCTGGGAGCAGCACCCCTGCTCCATTGGGTTCAGTGCCTCCACCACCACGCCAACTTAAGTCAAAGCCCTTGAGTGCTTCAGAGGCAGTCAGTGTACTTCTCCAATCACCATCGACCAGTGATGTTGGCTCATCGCAAGAAAGTAGCAGCAATGTCCCTGAATCAACACAGGTTGTTGTAACTCATCTGACAAGTGTTGAACAACCACAGCCGCAACAACAACACCATGTGCAAGTACACGCCCAAGTACATGTGGAAGGAGAGGCAGCAAAAGGAGATGCGCAAGCAAAGGTGCATGGAGGTTCACAAGTGCCCACAATAGTTGTTCCTCCCGAAGTAGGGGCACATCAGGAAATCGACAATGAAGCCGAGGTATCATTGGAAGCCACTCCTCCTGATGATCATTCATTGTCTTCCACATCCCTAGCAAGGAAAAGATCAAGAGGGGTGTCTACATCTTCTTCAAGCCCACCTCGTTCTGATGCAAGTGATCTGTCTTGGGAACCACAACTGCGGTCTGACAGTGAGGCACACCATGATCTGACACAGGTACCTAAGCGTAAAAGGAAGGTCGTCCAAAAACTCATAGCTATGGAGTGTGATGAGGCTCAACAAGAAGTGACAGATACTGCTGGTGATGAAGCCTCTCACGATGACGACGAGCCAGTCATCACAAAGGTCACTGCAGCCCCACCGGGCATGCAGCAAAGAGACATTTTGACCCTATCCCGAGAAGCTGCTGAGCGTGATGATGATGTCGACGAGGAGGCAATGGAAATGGAATCATTAGATTTGGAGTTAAGTAGTACACCAAAACCTACCGCTTCCATATTTCTTCCTCGCAAGAAGGTACCCACCTCGACCTCAATTCGTGGTGGTGAAAGTGCAAAACGTACTGAAGTTCGGCAATCCACATCCTCCACTTCATCTGGCATTAGCAGCAGGATCACCACCACCAGTATCGCCGCCTCCTCCGGCCCCCAAAGACATTTCAAGTCTCCAGTTTGGGACTTCTTTAGTGTTTGCCCAAAAAAGGAAAACGTAGCCATTTGTAGCATTTGTAAGCTTCGAGTTAGTCGTGGTAAGTTTGGTACCAACTATGGTACCGGAGGCCAGAGAGGTCATCTTAGGAGAACGCACGCTGTCCAATGGTTTGCGCACCTAGACGCGGTCAAGGAAGCCCGAATTGCACGCAATGAAAACGTTGATTTTTCATCTGATGATGACGAGGAGGAAGAAGACGATTCAAACACTTCACTTACACCCAGTACCCCTGTCAGCAGCACACCCCATGTGAGCCACACTAAGAGTGTGGGAGAGAGTGAGACATCAATGCGGAAAAGTTCATCAGCGAGCGTAACTGGGTCAAAGATATCATCATCATCCCGTAAATCCTTGGTCCAGGGCAACATTAAAAAGATGTTGTTTACAGAAGCGCAATATGAACGCAACCACCCAATGACGCGTCTGTATAACACTAAGCTGGCTAAAATGCTAGCTCTGGACCTTCTCCCTTTTTCTTTTGTAGAAGGGGTTGGTTTTCTAGAATTAGTGGCAGCGCTCTGCCCTAAATGGAAGGTTCCTAGCCGGTTCTATTTTGCCCGAGTTGCGGTTCCAGCACTACATGAAGATGTTCTGAAGGTGATTGGGGCAGCTTTGCAGAAGAGTGCTGTTCACACTATACATCTGACAACAGACATGTGGACCAGTGGCGCAGGCGCTGATTACATGTGCATCACTGCACACTGGGTCTCTTTTTCAGGGGCTAAAGCAAAGCTAAACGAAGGTGTTGACACGGACATTGTTTTTAAAGCTGCTCGGAAACATGCAACAATAGCCATGTTTGGTTTGGAGAAACGTCACACAGCAGAAAACATTTTGGATGTCTTTAACACAAAGGTCCTTAACTGGCTGCCCCCACTAAAACGCCGGGTTGGTTATGTTTCCACGGACAATGGCGCCAATATAGTTAAGGCCATGAGGGACGGTTACTATTTCAGAGTGCCGTGTTTGGTGCACTGTATAAACCTGGTTGTCCAAAAATTCTTGGCTAATAAAGCCAGTGCAGCGTACAGTGTATTGGACACCTGCCGAAAAATGTGCAAGCATTTCAGCCATTCTTTTAAGGCCCGGAAGCAGCTGAGGAGCCTGCTATATCAACGTAAAATGCCAGTGAAAGCACTCATCCAGGAGGTGGTAACACGTTGGAACTCAACCTTCTACATGCTTGAGCGTCTGTATGAGCAGTATATGGAACTCGATCAATATTTCCTTACAGAGGGTACAGAGGAGCTGAGGATGGGTGGGCCGCAATGGAACATAGTTCAAAGCCTGACACGCATGCTTCGTCCTTTTGAGTTCTTCACGCGTGCAGTCAGCAAGGAGGACTCTAATTTGGGAAAAGCTATCCCATTGTTGTACATGCTGGAGGACCAACTGAAGGAGGTGTGTTCTGTGTTTGAAAAAGATGACAAAAACCAAGACT
Source organism: Lissotriton vulgaris (assembly GCF_964263255.1). Classification (NCBI taxonomy): domain Eukaryota; kingdom Metazoa; phylum Chordata; class Amphibia; order Caudata; family Salamandridae; genus Lissotriton; species Lissotriton vulgaris. Next base: position 319,691,243 of record NC_141699.1, on the reverse strand, counting down.
CTTTGCTTCTGGCTGAGCAATTATTAGAGCTCCGACAAGGTGATGAACGTCTTAAAAAGATCCACTCAGAAGAGCATTACATTTGTGCTACTATTCTGGATCCACGCTACAAAAAGGCGCTGGCAGGCCAAGCATTCTTTCCTTTTGATGATCAACATGTTCCAAAGTACAAACGTTGGCTAGCCTTGTCAGCCAAGAGGTTTGAAAGAGAACGGCTGGAAATTGAAGGAAATGGCAGTACATCAGCAGGCCATCCCCAGTCAAAACAATCCACTTCTGCACCTGTGGCTGTGGCACAAGTGACCTCTCAGCCATTAAAGACACCGGCAACCGGATCATCTGCACGAGACACAACAGAAACATTGGAGGCTGAAGAGGATTGGCTAGCTCTGCGTGGGTTTGGTTCTCAAAAGGTCAGAGGCACAGCAAGAGCTAAACAAAGTGGAGGAACCTTGGAAGAGGACCTTGAGTCGATGGTGAAGGACTATCTGAATGACTCAACAGAGGTCTATGTTAATTCTGACCCATTGGCGTATTGGCATGGGAAAAAAGAATTGTGGCCACAGCTCACCAACCTGGCTTTAAACTACTTGTCTTGCCCACTCGCAAGCGTGTCTTCTGAACGGGTTTTCAGTGCTGCTGGTGGCATTGTAACTCCCAAACGGAGCCGCCTCTCGCCCAAAAATGTGGAGAGGTTAACAATGATCAAGATGAATCAGCACCTCATACCACCAGATTTCAGAGTACGAGAAAGCGTGCCGGATGAAGAGGAGGTGGCCAGCAACATAGATGAGGGAATTTCTACTCTGTCAGGTGACACTGAGCTCACCCTGCCTGAGTTCGCAGAGTATGATGACGAAGCCTTATTCTTATTCCTGGACCGTGATACCGAGCCCTGAAAATGAGACAACGAATCAATAACTTTCTTTTTCGTCCCTATTCACTTTTATTCCTGTCTGTCTGTCTTTCTTTGTTGTGCACAGTTAATATATTTCAAACTTTAATCAGATAATCACAAAATCAAGCCCATCAGCAGAACTGTCTTCACTGGTTTGCTAATTGATTTGAAGTTGCCGCAGTCTGCATTCTTGAGGTTCACAATTTCAGAAGAACATGCTCCTCTATCCTCCTCCTCCAGACTCCTATTTCCATCAAACCAGAGGGCTGGTTTACGCCCAATGAAGAAAGACTCAGCACTTGTGGGGGTGTTGTTGTACCTCTTTGCAGGTGAGTTGACTGCTCTGGGACCATTGTTGGGAAGCCCTAATACCGGATGAAAGGGGTTTGGACCAAATCCCAGGAAGAATTTTTTTTGTGTTTTTGATGACTTGCTTGCCTTTTAGGTGCTCTTAGGGAAGGTTCCGTCTGTTTGTGGGTGAGTTTCGTGGTCTGGGAGCACTGCTGGGACACTCTAATCTTGATTGCATTTGCTTTTCAGGAAATCCGTCGTGGCAACCCCGACTTATGGCCTAGCTACGCAGCGCGTTTGGACCGAAGGCCGAGAAATATTGCAAGTATGAGATTTTGCTTTTGGCCTGTTTGGGGGTGTTATGGTTCTTGGCGGGTGGGTTGACGGGTCTTGGGGCATTCCTGGGAAGGTCTAATACCGGGTAGAAGTGGTTGGGACAAAATCCAGGCCGATTTTTTTTTGGCTATTTCTGACATTTTGCTCAATGTAGCGTTTTCGGGGGCCTGTTTGGGGGGCTTCATGGTGTTTGTGGGTGAGTTTTGTGGTCTGGGAGCACTGCTGGGACACTCTAATCTTGATTGCATTTGCTTTTCAGGAAATCCGTCGTGGCAACCCCGACTTATGGCCTAGCTACGCAGCGCGTTTGGACCGAAGGCCGAGAAATATTGCAAGTATGAGATTTTGCTTTCGGCCTGTTTGGGGGTGTTATGCTTCTTGGCGGGCGGGTTGGCGGGTCTTGGGGCATTCCTGGGAAGGTCTAATACCGGGTAGAAGTGGTTGGGACAAAATCCAGGCCCTTTTTGTTTTTGGCTATTTCTGACATTTTGCTCAATGTAGCGTTTTCGGGGGCCTGTTTGGGGGGCTTCCTGGTGTTTGTGGGTGAGTTTCGTGGTCTGGGAGCATTGCTGGGACACTCTAATCTTGATTGCATTTGCTTTTCAGGAAATCCGTCGTGGCAACCCCGACTTATGGCCTAGCTACGCAGCGCGTTTGGACCGAAGGCCGAGAAATATTGCAAGTATGAGATTTTGCTTTTGGCCTGTTTGGGGGTGTTATGCTTCTTGGCGGGTGGGTTGGCGGGTCTTGGGGCATTCCTGGGAAGGTCTAATACCGGGTAGAAGTGGTTGGGACAAAATCCAGGCCGATTTTTTTTTGGCTATTTCTGACATTTTGCTCAATGTAGCGTTTTCGGGGGCCTGTTTGGGGGGCTTCCTGGTGTTTGTGGGTGAGTTTCATGGTCTGGGAGCACTGCTGGGACACTCTAATCTTGATTGCATTTGCTTTTCAGGAAATCAGTCGTGGCAACCCCGACTTATGGCCTAGCTACGCAGCGCGTTTGGACCGAAGGCCGAGAAATATTGCAAGTATGAGATTTTGCTTTTGGCCTGTTTGGGGGTGTTATGCTTCTTGGCGGGTGGGTTGGCGGGTCTTGGGGCATTCCTGGGAAGGTCTAATACCGGGTAGAAGTGGTTGGGACAAAATCCAGGCCGATTTTCTTTGGCTATTTCTGACATTTTGCTCAATGTAGCGTTTTCGGGGGCCTGTTTGGGGGGCTTCCTGGTGTTTGTGGGTGAGTTTCGTGGTCTGGGAGCACTGCTGGGACACTCTAATCTTGATTGCATTTGCTTTTCAGGAAATCCGTCGTGGCAACCCCGACTTATGGCCTAGCTACGCAGCGCGTTTGGACCAAAGGCAGAGAAATATTGCAAGTATGAGATTTTGCTTTTGGCCTGTTTGGGGGTGTTATGCTTCTTGGCGGGTGGGTTGGCGGGTCTTGGGGCATTCCTGGGAAGGTCTAATACCGGGTAGAAGTGGTTGGGACAAAATCCAGGCCGATTTTTTTTTGGCTATTTCTGACATTTTGCTCAATGTAGCGTTTTCGGGGGCCTGTTTGGGGGGCTTCCTGGTGTTTGTGGGTGAGTTTCGTGGTCTGAGAGCACTGCTGGGACACTCTAATCTTGATTGCATTTGCTTTTCAGGAAATCCGTCGTGGCAACCCCGACTTATGGCCTAGCTACGCAGCGCGTTTGGACCGAAGGCCGAGAAATATTGCAAGTATGAGATTTTGCTTTTGGCCTGTTTGGGGGTGTTATGCTTCTTGGCGGGTGGGTTGGCGGGTCTTGGGGCATTCCTGGGAAGGTCTAATACCGGGTAGAAGTGGTTGGGACAAAATCCAGGCCGATTTTTTTTTGGCTATTTCTGACATTTTGCTCAATGTAGCGTTTTCGGGGGCCTGTTTGGGGGGCTTCCTGGTGTTTGTGGGTGAGTTTCGTGGTCTGGGAGCACTGCTGGGACACTCTAATCTTGATTGCATTTGCTTTTCAGGAAATCCGTCGTGGCAACCCCGACTTATGGCCTAGCTACGCAGCGCGTTTGGACCGAAGGCCGAGAAATATTGCAAGTATGAGATTTTGCTTTTGGCCTGTTTGGGGGTGTTATGCTTCTTGGCGGGTGGGTTGGCGGGTCTTGGGGCATTCCTGGGAAGGTCTAATACCGGGTAGAAGTGGTTGGGACAAAATCCTCGCGGAAACGCCTTTTGGCACTTTTTGTAACTTAGGGTTCGTTAGGGTTAGCCCTAGCAGCAGGATTGCATGTGTTTCGGGGTGTTCTAGATTTTTGCAACTGAGTTCTGGGGTCTTAGAGCACTCGTGAGAATGTGTCATTTTGGTTGCAAGTCATTTGAAGAAAATCCATGGTGGGAAAGGGGGGATTTGGCATAGTTAAAGAAAGCCTTTGCCACTATCAATAACTTAGGGTTCGTTAGGGTTAGCAGTATTTCTATTGCATGTGTTTGAGTGGGGGGGATTTCGAGTCTTGGAGCGATGCTGGCTATGGCTACTTTTGCTTGGTTGCTTGCAAGTGGTTTGAATGCAATCCACGGTGGGTAAGGGGTAATTAGGAAGGGGGTACTTCGGCCTACTTTTACTTTCAAAGTAAGTTTTGTCACCAGTTTTCTGCTAGGCCTCGTTTTTTGAGATTTGATTGGGGGTCTTCTACATTTTTGCGACTGGCTTTAGTAAGGGTCTGGGTGGGAGCACTGCTAGGAAGATCTAATTTTGTTCTAAAACACAGTTTACAGTACACCTAGCTTGAGGGGCAAGATCCGCTACATTAATTTGCCCATACTTATTTATCCTTCAAAAGGTGACTCAGAGTACGCACTTTCAAAATCAAATTGTGACTTTTTGCACTCCACAGCCTACATACCTTATATTTATTTATCAGTGGTGTTGTAATATTATATCACTTCCTGTTTTTCGTTGAATAATTACAGGCCGGGTTTCAGTCTCTGCAATGGGGAAAAAAGGATGGAGTCAGGCTTCACAGAAGCGAGCCACAATTCAGCATCAGGCAGGCAGGGGACAGGGTGTCTTCTGGTGACCAACATCGATGGACGAAACGTCGGCTGCAATGGAGGAGTGCCGCTAATAGGAGGATTTTTTTTCTGCAGGCAACTTACTTACCACTTCCAACAGGACCACTACAACCACATAGATACAGTATCCCTTGCCTTTTTCTCTGACTGTGACTGCATTTCTTGGATCTCTCTCTGCTTCTAAATTGATCCCTTAACACATCACTTAGTCCACTCCACTATCACATCTGCACCACACATAGTTATTTGTAAGTGCTCCTACGTAATTCGCAAGTCGCAGCACGCCCCAGGCCGTAGAGGACTGGGATGGCCCCAATGATGAAGCATGTCACCAAGGGGCAACCCTGGTGAGTGAGGGGACACCTAGAAAAAAAGCAATTTCTCCTTTTCTATCTACTATACCTTCCAGACCAACCCCACTGAGTGTTGTTGTGAATGGATTTATAGTGACCAGCAAGGCTCTCGGGTATCTGGCTAAGTACAGAGACCTTATGTCGAATATCGTTATCAATAATTCCACACAGGCCCTGTACTGTCGCATTCTTTCTTCCACAGTTGTCGAATGTACTACTTACTTTTCACTGACATGCATGCAGTAGTGCATGCACTTTCAAAGATTGATGGATAGGTTTGTACCCAAAGAATTGTTTATGTTCCATTGTTTGTCTATGCTGTGCTTTTTTTTACAGGGTGTCTTCTGGTGACCAACATCGATGGACGAAGCGTCGGCTGCAATGGAGGAGTGCCGCTAATAGGAGGATTTTTTTTCTGCAGGCAACTCACTTACCACTTCCAACAGGACCACTACAACCACATAGATAAAGTATCCCTTGCCTTTTTCTCTGACTGTGACTGCATTTCTTGAAACTCTCTCTGCTTCTAAATTGATCCCTTAACACATCACTTAGTCCACTCCACTATCACATCTGCACCACACATAGTCATTTGTAAGTGCTCCTACGTAATTCGCAAGTCGCAGCACGCCCCAGGCCGTAGAGGACTGGGATGGCCCCAATGATGAAGCATGTCACCAAGGGGCAACCCTGGTGAGTGAGGGGACACCTAGAAAAAAAGCAATTTCTCCTTTTCTATCTACTATACCTTCCAGACCAACCCCACTGAGTGTTGTTGTGAATGGATTTATAGTGACCAGCAAGGCTCTCGGGTATCTGGCTAAGTACAGAGACCTTATGTTGAATATCGTTATCAATAATTCCACACAGGCCCTGTACTGTCGCATTCTTTCTTCCACAGTTGTCGAATGTACTACTTACTTTTCACTGACATGTATGCAGTAGTGCATGCACTTTCAAAGATTGATGGATAGGTTTGTACCTAAAGATTTGTTTATGTTCACAATTGTTTGTCTATGCTGTGCTATTTTTTCTTGTCTCCCAAAACCTTTCCCAAAAACCCCCGTACCCATCCATTTTTCAAACCCTAACCCTCTTCCCCCGGCTGTGTGGTTTTGATTGATGTGTGACTAAATGACAGCAATAAATCCACACACTTGCTGGGGAGGATAAGGTGATAGCAACAGGCTGGTGAAGAAATCCGAGGATATATTCTTACTCTGCTTGACAAAGAACCATTGCTAATGTGAAAGAACTTCAACCGAATTAGTAGTTATACTTTACCATTTGTTAGGCTACAATGTGGCACTGTTCTACTGTACTTCTGTCACCTGCTATATTCTCAGTTGTACCGTTGAATTGCTCAGGAGGACAAACCAGATTTCATTTTCTTTTTTTCATAGGCATGCAACTGCCACTGTGTCACACCACTAGTACCACCGCTATGAGGAAATGTTATCCGACCAAGATTGCCAACCATATTCGCTGTTTCCCGTGGAGCCAGCCCTGGGTCTAGCCCTACTTTCAAACACAAATTACAGGTAAGATAAGCGTTTGGTGGTTTGGGGGTATAATGGAGTATTAGTACGAGAGACGAGAGACTGAAGGTAGTACTACTAAAGTCCTAGGACTCTTGGATTCACTTCACTTAGTCTGTGAGAGGCACTTAGTGTTGAAAACATTTGGGGATTTACACTTAAAGGAAGAAAATGGAACTAAACTTTCAGGAAAACAAAGTCAACGTTAAACCCCCACCCACCAGGCAAGCAGTAAGAAACGGGTATGCTCAGATAAAGTTTGAAAAAGTATATTTATATCCCTAACAAAATAATCTCCCGCAAGACCCTCCCTAACCCCAACGATTGTCCTTCAAAAGTCCCCAAAAACCCAACTCCCAATTCCAACCCCCCAAAAGTCTCTAAAAAAGGGGCAAGGGACACTATGGGTGGATGCTGTCAACTTTTTGGGCCAGGGCATCATGCTCCTGGCGGAGCAAGGCGTGCTCTACGCGGAGACCCTCCAACTGGTTGGAAAAGTGGTGGAGCTCCTGCTGGAGGCGGGACACCATCAGGGTACTGCGGCGCAGGCGTGCCTTCAATGCCTTGTAGGTGCAACGGCTGTGAGAGGAAGCTGTAGCTATTGTCCTTGCTACTCGGCGGTGGCGTTTGGCTTTGGCAGCCCGGCTCAGTCTGGGTGGACCACTGTGCTGGGTGGCACTGGCAGCCCGTGGGGGAACGGAGGCCGATGCAGACGACGTAGTTGTTGTGGTCGACTGCACACTTTCTTCGTCCTCCAGGGCCACCAGCCGCCGATATTCGGCCCCAGTGGCATCGATCCTCCGTTGCCGGGCCGCTCTAGCCAGCTCCTTCCTCCTTGTTCGTTTGGAAGGAGAACCTATATGAAGAAAGAAAGACATAGTCTGTAACCAATGCTCCTTAAGATTAACTCAATCATTCAGCAGAAATTTGTGTTGCACTACAACTAGCAACTTGCAAACGCATTACATAACTATTGAGGCCAGTATCTATCTAACCTCACACTTCTTCATCCTTGCTCTAACATTAGTGGGAGTTTAAGGAACAAATTCTACGAGCACTATGGACTTCCATTGGAGTCGACTATGAAAGTACACCAGTCTTATTCTTCTTCTTGTCTCTTGTTTTGGAAAATTGGTACGTTATCTTCTGCAAGCCGGCATAATGCCAGCGCAGTAAACTTGCACCCGAGAAAAAGAGACGCACGCCATGAGAAGTGACCTAGACTTGCTTTGCGTTACTGTACCCGTCCAGTACATGCAGGTGGTGAAGCTCTTACTTTTCTATTACGGGTGGCACTGAGAATACTCTGTTACAACTCAAGGGCTACTGCTTAATTAATTTAACTTTCACCCTACAGTGGAAATGAGTACTAGAAATGGAAAATTGAAGAAGATAAATAATCGGTTTATCTATCACTTCACATGGGATGTTTTTGCTTATATATGGGATGACTTTAGGTGCTTTGCTTTTATTGAGTGACCAGTGATACATCCACACATGAATGACTGAGTACTACTAAACTTATTAAGAGAGGTAGGGAGTGGCCACCGTAATAACCGGATCTATGCAGTGCTTGCAATACAAACTACTGCTACTATTGATGGTAGTATTTGGACAAAATTAAAAGTTCTTTTCCTTGCCTTTCCTACACTGGAACGGACGTGCGGGTGCAGTGTTACATGCTCTTCAAAGTTACACTTAGTTCATCCACTGACCGTCTACTCTCTCTAGATCATGGGTACTCACAAACTTTCTCTCAGGGGCTACATTTACAGTGTAGTTTGGGGCCGAGGGCCGCACTGGTGGGGGCGGAGTCAGAGGCGGCGGGGCTAAAGCAAAACGATAACTTGTGACCATGAGGTTGCACACAGGTCCCTGCAGCAGATGCCCTCACCCACTGAGCCACCAGACCCAGCATTTACATACATCTCTCTCCCTCCTGCTCTCCCTCCTGCCCTCCCTCTCCATCTCTCTCTCCCTCCTGCCCTCCCTCTACCTCCCCCTCTGTCATCTCACTGTGTGTGTGTCTATCTGTGTCAGCCTTCAGCCCGGGTTGAGACCGCTTCCTCAACGCGCACACACAGACAACAACACCAAAGTACTTAACAGGTCTTTAAAAGACCATTAACATATTATTGAGGCTTTGTTTGTTGTAGCGCCCCTGCTTCTCCACCCTGACAATCACTGCTTGCCCGGCCCCACAGAGCAGAGGCTTTGTTCTATTTCACCTCTTTGTGGCCTTGCATCTCCACTCTGCTCTGTGGGGGCCGTGGGAGCAGTGATTGTCAGAGTGGAGATGCAGGGGCGCTAACAGGTGAAATACAAAAAAGCCTCTGCTCTGTGGGGGCCGGGGGAGCAGTGATTGTCTGCAAGGTCTCCGCACCGCCAAGGAAGGCTTGCCGGGCCACCACCGGCCCGCGGGCCGTACTATGAGTACCCCTGCTCTAGATACACATATGCTATCTAAGAGTCAGATAGTAGCATGATCCAGGTATATGGACACATACAGTTTCTGTGTCACCCACCCAGGCTGTTGTCCTTCCACCCATCATTGCTTCATCATTCACCCAGCCATGCATCTCATATTCTTGCCTTCCCAGCTAGTCTTCAATCTCAATAAGTAAGGAATATATAAGAGCTTACCTCTAGCCGCCACCACCACCGTCTCAACTCTCACAGCCGCCGCCTCCTCCCCTGAAGAATCGCCCTCCGCCTCTGTGTCGAGCACCACCACCTCCACACTGGCCCCGCAACCAGATGTTCCACCTACAAAGTACATTTAAGAATGTTAGAATAAAGCACTCACTAGTCTTTGGTCTAGGAATGAAGACATGTGAAAACAATGTAATTTGTGACTGTCTACGTTAAAGTTAAAAAAAATGTCCCTTTTTCCAGGGAAGGTTGTCTTGCTGCACTTTTTGGCACAACTGATGAAGGCTGTTTTTTTAACACGCACCATTTTTCTCCACACAGACAGAAGATGGACTTCTAACAACAAGATCAAGTTGAAACCAGGTGAGAGCTCGGCTCGACCACAAGAAATGTCTTCAATTAATCGTCAGCACTAACCACTTTTCCATTATCAGTTAAACGTTTAGTTTTATTATGACTTCATTTTAATAAATGTGTTTACTTTTAATAAAGCTTTTAAACTTAAATACAATCTGTGTATTTTGGTCCAGACTAGAGTGACTGAGCGAAAGGTTTTGCAATTTTTGCAAGCATGAGTCCAGATAGAACACTTCAAAAGACATTATGGACAATCCCAGAGGACTGCACTAAGTTGATAGAGCTATTGCTGACTAGAATCATGGGAGTTTCGCCAACCGTGCAATCTTAGTTAGCTACACAGACAGACTAATAAGAATAATCTAGTAATACCACAGGGAGTCATAGTAGAGGCAGGATAAGAATTTAGATACAGTCTACAAGAAGAGCAAAGACAATTTTGAAAAAAGTCAAATGAGGAACGCTAGGAAAAATAGGTACTAGTCTAAAATGAAAACTTACTGGGGCCAGCAGAGGAGCCCTCGCCTGCCCGATCCTGGCCCTGTTGAACAGCATCCGCCGCCTGCTGCTCCTGTGTCCTCCTCTCGCCCCTGGGGGGAGCTGACGTACAACATGAAAGAAAGAACAGAAAACATGGATGATTGTTGCTTGTCAATGTCAACCAAATCAAACATTTCAAAAGAACAATAACAAAATATTTCCGCGAAATTATATTGATTAGGGTTAGTTTTCATTTATTTGCGGACCTGTGACTTCGAAAGTCACGTAACTCACTAAACAAAGTACTGAAACGTTCACCTAGGACTGGCAGGCAGCAGTCCGCAGGCAAGACGCAAAGTGACAGACAAACTCCATTGTGATTTCAGTCAGATCAGTGACAACACTAACAGTTGCCTGCTACATTACCAGTCATTTAAATAGTCAAACTATCAATCCACCGCCACTATTTTTCTTATTGACAGGGGTACAAAGGAAGGGGCAGATTTATGCCCCTTGCGGCTCTTTTGCGCCGTTCTTGCGTGACTTTTGTGACGCAGCAGCTAAACAAAAAAGGGCGCCATGGTGTGGCGTATAATATTATAACAACCTGACGCATTTGGGAGATGCATCCCGTTATAAAGCCCTGCGCCATCAGGGGGCGTTCCGGCGCAAGGGAGGGCATTCCTGCGCTGGAACACATCCTAATAGTGGCTGAGGGAAATCTACAAAATTTCAATCAGTCACCTTTAGGACAATGATGCGTCACACAAACCCTGCACCTGCTTGAAGCAGACGTACGGCTTGACCCAGCATTGGGGAGATAGGGCACCCCAGAGCATTGCTGGAGCTGCGCCATCGTTGCGACGCAACTCCAGCAGTAAAGCTTCGGTGACGTTTTGGGCCCATGGTGCGCCGCATTGCAAATACGGCGCACCATGTTTGGTGGTGGTAGCGGGCCGCACAATTAATGGCGCATCCCTGCTACTTTGCAGGGATGCGACGGTAATTGCAATTCTGCCCCTTAGGGGCATACTTATTACGCGTTCTGGCGCATCTCCAGAGATGCGCCAGATCAAATTCGGCACGCAAAACTACCCTTGCGACACGGCAGATGCGCCTCATTTACAATGCGGCGCACCCTGGCGCAAGGGTAGGCACTTGCCTGACGCATCTCGTCACGTAAGAGCGGCGCATCGCTGGAGTCACGTCGCCAACGCAATGCAACTCCAGTAATGCTCAGGGCCACCCAATACTTAACATGCTGTGTCAGTCCTTTCGCCTGCTTCGAGCAGACATAAGGAATTGAATTGACGTAGCAGCGTCGCAGAAGTGCCTGCGTTAAATCTTGTAGATTCCACGCAGGCAATTTTGCGAGGCGCACAGCCGCCGGACCGCCCACCCTGCGTACTAGGAACGCACCCATTGTGGTGCAGGCCTATGGCTTTATAACGTGACGCATCTCCCTTGATGCGTCATGTCGTAAATGACTCGCAGGGATGCGGCACGTTTACGCCGCTGTTGCGTCACGCAAGGCAACGTAAACGTGGCGCAAGGGGCTTGTAAATGTAATCTGCCCCCTAGTGTCTAGCATTACGCAGATCTGTAAAGTACACTCATACATAATAGTTACTCAGGCCAATGAGACCACGAAATAGAAAACAAATAAGCATAGTAGCAACGCCACTGAGAAGGAGAGCAGTGCACCTGAAATGCACAGAAGATTTTGAAATATAATTTAACTACAATGTAATCGTCATCAGCGGCATTATTGGCTTGCTCCATGTAAAAAACAAATATTTGCAATACAACAACACAGAGCAGGAGAAAACATCATAGTAGTGAGTGATTAAATGGCTACTACTACTCACCAAGCCCGGGGATCTCCAAGCCGAGCTGGTCCAGCAGGTCGCGCTCGCAGTCCAGGAGGTCCGTCCAGCGATGGGTGACCTGGCTGTAGGTGCGCTGGACCCCATAGAGGTGGGATATGGCCCAGCACACCTTCTCCCACCGCTTCCGGCGCTCCCGCATGTTGTAGCCGCCGGCCGCGATCCTGCCGCCTCCCGCGATGGTCCTGGGCAGGCGGCGCTGGACGAAGTAGACCAGCGCGCCCACTTCCTCCGGGCTGAATATCTCCCGTCGCGTCACCTGCTCCCCCCTCAATCTCCCGCATGCTGTCCTGGCACTGGGTCCAGCACTACTCCCCACCACCGCTGCGGCCCTCAAGTGCCTGGGCAGCTTCACGGCGCCTGGCTTGACCATGGTCTGGGCAGGTAAGGTAGGAAGAAGTAGAAAATTAAGAAAGAATAGGATAGGGAAGAAGAAAAGAAAAGAGTTTAAAAAAGTAGTTTAAAAGTAAAGAAAAATAGCAGAAAAGACAAAAATATACAGCTAGGAAAAGAGAGGGATAAATAAGAAGCAAAATCGTAAAAAAAAAACTGAAAACAAGCAAAGGATGGCAAAGATACCAAGAGGATTAAACACCATGCCCAGACACAGGAAATGAATGAAAAACAAGATGGCCGGTGCCCGTTCACGAGCGCGAAAGTAAGTTCGCGCGAGATTTTCCTCGCGATCTCGGGCGAACCTCTAGATTTCCCGCGCGATCTCGTGCGAACCTCGACTCGCAATGTGCTTACTGCGCGAGATTATACATAGCGGGCGGAAACGGAAATACGTCACGCAAACAAAATGGCCACGCCCGTACTCGACCTTGGGGTAAATTCGCGTGTTGCGCTGCAAGCGGCTCGCGAATACTGCAAAAAAACTCGCGAAACAACAAGCCGCAAAAAAATAAAATGCTCATTCGCACGAATTGGCGGCTTCCGCGGTCGGTTTCGCACGACGCCGCGCCCCGCGAATAGCGCGAAAAAACTGAAAAACGATTTCAGCAAAAGCAAAAGCAATGAGCAGGTGCAAAAGGTCAACCTCATGATTTGTAACGATTCTCTGTAGTGCTTCCTGAGGGGGCCCTCCAGAATTCGGTTGCCTGCTTGCAACTATTGTGTGACCCTGCTCTGACCTTAACTGTATGCCACAAAGGTCCTGATTTACAGCTAAAGGAGCAGACAAGCAGGTGCCAGGCTGGGACTTGAAATTCTTTCAGTGACACATTAATTAGCCCCTAATTCATTATTGTCAGTTGGGGCAGGGCAGGTGTTGTTAATAAACTAACCCCAAATTAATTCATGTCAGTTCAAGCAGGGCAGGTGGGCTTGCTTTCCCCCCCCCATCTTCTACAGTGATGATGAACCAGAGGGTGGCATTGATGTAACAGAGGGTGGCATGGGTCAAAGAGAGGGTGCCAGTGGTGAAACAGAGGGTGCTCGGAGGCTGTGATGATGAACCAGACGTAGAAACAACATAGTCGCGACCGTTGCGAGCCGACAAGTAAGTTCGCAATTGCGAACTAGTACCAAATCCTCGCGAACTGGTAGAAACACTTGCGAACACAAAAATAAAAGAAAATCCGCAAATTCGCGAGAATTCGCGGATTTTGCGGATTGCCAATTCGCAAATCCGCAAAATTCGCGAACGCGAGATTCACAAAATTCGCCCACGCTTACCTCTGACCACGTCAGCAAGAGATGATGTATATATGCCCAAAGTAGTGCCCTCTGGATATACCTTGCTGTGTTATGTCTGGCTGGGATGACGGAAGGAATTACCCTTAAACATAGTTATTATGCAGAGATTGTTGGCCTGCTGTCCTTCTGTGATTTCAAGAATCCTCATGCATAATAAATCAGGCTTAAGCTTTTCAGAGAAAACCACTTATCATCTTTGGACTTTACGATAACTAGGTAAAAGGTCAGTACTAAGAACCGCTATGTTGCATAGTGGCAGGGAAAATATAGGTGAAGGGTTAGTTGACTACCTGCGCCTATATTAGGGTATCTCTATGGAACATAACAGATTGATATTTTGCTGTACCTGTAAGGACCCTTCAGTATCTCTTGTAACTTGTATTTGTAAATAGTCTTCACACTCTTCATTGTTTTATAGATGGTGGTGGACACCAGAATTATCTTCCTATTATGTATCCAAAGAAGATACTGAAAACTTGGTTTTAAAAATCGCTTTTTTTTCATGATTACTCTCTTTTGAAGGCACATTTCTGTCCCCAAGGGTCTTTGTAAAGATACCCCACTGAAAAAAAACATAAGCTACATTTACATACCATTTTCAGAGAAGCGAAATATTACTTCTAACAATGATATGATGTTTACGACTGAGTTTTTGTAACCTACAAGGTACCATCAGATCTAAGCTTTCTAACATTGTATTTCTATCTTTTTTTCCTTCAGAATATATATGGATTTGCGGAAACTGGTTCTATACCTACATAATTGAACAAGTAATCATAAACAATGGCAGTTATAGAAGAATCCTTGCATAATAACAATATGGGCTAAAAAATTGTTACCACCTCCTTGATTAGGAGGTGCATCTGTAGCAGTTTGATTTGATACGTATGCTTGTATTTATGTTTTTGTGTCCCTGTTTTGTCTGTGCTACTTGTTTTAAAGCCTTAAAAACACACCATACTTTCTCAAAACACTCGTTGACTGTACCATGTTCTGAATATGAACATAATATTGGATGGAAAAATGTGTAAATTTAACCAGTGTTTAATTATGAAAGAGAACCTAAAAGCTATGATTTAACTTAACGTTATTATGATTTTATAATTATCTTCATAGTAATGAATTATATGTGCTGTATATCTCAACACTGATTATTTAGAAGATTAAAATCAGATCTAAAGGGCAACTGCATATTTGGTCTCTAATATTATACTGACCAAATAAGTACTGCTAAAATGTAATTGTACTTGTTTACTCTATGTTTTAACATTTTTGGTCCCATAAGTTGAATATACCTATATTTTTAATCCCCTTCAAGCATCTACCTAAATACAAATTTCTTCATAAAACACACAAAGGAATTACACTAAACCATGAAAAGCACACTTTCTGATTTAATGTTCTAACTATTTACTAAATTTGGTGAGAAGTAATTTTGTTCAACGTTTGCTATTAGAATCAATATTTTATATATAAATTCAAACCCATCTCCAATACCGTCAAACAGCTTCACTGGCTATCAGTAAGAAATAGAACGAAATTCAAGGCTTTATGTATCGCCTATAAGGCAATTCATGCGTCAGGACCTGCTTTCCTAAAAGATTCTTTTTGTCCATACATTCCGCCAAGATCTCTCCGCTCTTCCAGTGCAAGTCTTGAAGGTCTCAAGAACAAAAAGAGTCTCATGGGGTGACAGGTCTTTCACAGTAACGACCATCAAACTTTGGAACAGCCTTCCATCCCAAATCAAGACTAGTACATCCTTACTATCTTTCGCAAGCAATTGAAAACTTGGCTTTTTAATCAATAATTCTGCACAGCCTAGAGGACCCAAAGCGCCGAGACACCTACGGGTAGTTGTGCGCTCAATAAATTTCCTAAATAAATATATATCACCTACTGGCAGACGCCAGTAGATAGTTAAAGTTAGGACCTTTTTTCTCTGCAAATGCATTTTTTTCTTTTCCCAATAACTTTGGCGCCGGTTGACGAATTTTCGCGAAATTTTCAAAACTGATATCCCGCTCTGGTCAGCTCTGGTCAGATCTGGTCATGTCCGGTCAGCTCCTATCCTGACTCCCAAAATGTGTTTTCTCCATGTTAATTTCCATAGGAAACTTAACACACGGCTACAGCCCGAACTGCTGAATAGAATTACACCAAATTTAAAAAAAAGGTAGCCCTTGTTCCAGAAAGGAATCTTTTTGTTAAATGGTGTAAATCCTTTCTGTAGTTCCTGAGAAATAAAAAAAGTGATTGAAAATGCATTTTCCATAGAAAACTTTAGACACAGCTATGGCTTGAACTGCTGAACGGAATTACACCAAATTTGGCATGAAGGTAGCCCCTGTCTAAGAAAGAACTCTTTTTCATAAATGGTGTAAATCTGTTAGGTAGTTGCTTCAATTAAGCGCCACTGCGCTGCGTTGCATAGAGGTGGTGCAGGCCATGCCCCTTATTAAACCTCTCTGCAACCCAGCTCTGTGGCGCTAACTGGAGATACCTGGTGGGCTAGTTGGACCCAAAGGACACTCAGGCTTCAAGGGGACCTGATCCTTCAAATTAAAACGCACGAGGGGCCATGTTTGCAGAGTGGTGGAGAAAGGGGGCTTGGCCTTTGTCTACCTCTCACCAATCCCACTGGAGGTAAAAGGTAGGGTAGTTAGCCCCTAAAGGACCCCCAGAAGTAAAGGGGACTTCATTCCCCAACCAAGAGCGTGCCAGAGAGTGTGTTTGTAGAGTGGTGGACAAAGTTGGCATGGCCTGGTATGAGTACTTACCAATGCTGATGTGTGTGAATGCCTGGAGTTAATAGTTTGGGAAGGTGCTCCCCAAGGATGTTCTTGGGGGCCAAACACCCCTTTTGTTACCTCCATGATGTCCCACACAGTGTGATTGCTAAGACGTTTTCGTAGGCCATCGCCCCTTTCATAACACTCTGCAAACGTGCCTTGTGGCAGACTACGGGAGAACGGATGAAGTCCAATTTAGTCCTGAGGGAGTTTGGGGGCCAAGAATCCCTGCTGGTACCTCCTGTAAGCCTGAAGCAGCGGAATTCCTGAGCGTTGTTTGGAGGCCAATCACCCTTTATCCATCACTCTGCAAACGCGACTACTAGTTAAAGTAGTATTTTTCTGCACCTCTGACTTAGAGGTAGTTTTAATCCCTTTGCCCTATTATGTACTAGGGCCTTACAGAGGAGGTAATTCTAATCACAGGGGTAGACCAATGCATTGTGTTTCCTACTTCATGTAGGTGTTTTCAATATATTCTAGGTGTCTTTTAGCATTGCACTGGCTCTAGGCCTAGTTAGTCAGAGTCAATTACCACCAGTACCTGTCTGAAAAAGTTGTGAGCAAAGGATGATTTTGCAATAAGTCCTCTTTCTGCTCCTCTGTTGGTTCTTTCTGCACATGTCTTGCTTCTTCCTGCACTTTTCTTTGTCTTTGTGGACTTCTGTTGCTTCTTTCTTTTTTCTTTTTTCTTCTTTCTCTGCGTTTTTAATTCTTTCTTCACATGTACTACCTCTGTAGGCATAGTTAGAAACTAGCATTTAAAAAAACCTTAGAAATTCACTTAAGAAAACCATAGGTTTCAGGCACTTTATAGTTAGAAATTAGCATTTAGGAAACCGTTGAAATTCACTGAAAAAAACATAGGTTTTAGTCATGTTATAGTTAGAAATTAGCATTTAAAAAACCTTAGAAATGCACTGAAAAAACCATAGGTTTCAGGGGCGTTATAGTTAGTTGACCATTTCACTCGTACAAAACCTAGAAATTCCCCCTGTTATAGTTAGTTCAGCTAACTATAACTCGCACCCCCGCAATGAACTGCTGATAACGTCACATATTACATCACTCATGACATGGTCAGTGACATCAATCAATGAATCACGCAATCAGAGTACTTGTAAAGCACGCTACTTACCCGTGAGGGTTTCAAGGCGCTGAGGGGACGGGGTGCCGCTACTGCTCGAAGAGCCAGGTCTTGAGGAGTCTTCTGAAGGCAGTTAGGTCTTGGGTCTACCGTAGGTGGGTAGGGAGGGTGTACCAGGTCTTGGTGGCAAGGTAGGAGAAGGATCTGCCACCCGAGGTTGTTCATTGGATGCGGAGACATCGGTGAGGGCGAGGTTGGCGGAGCGGAGCTGGTGGGTCGGCGTGTAGAAGTTGAGTCTGCTGTTAAGGTAGGCTGGTCCAGCGTTGTGTAGTGCTTTATGTGCGTGGGTGAGGAGCTTGAAGGTGATCCTCTTGTCAATAGGGAGCCAGTGTAAGTCTCTCAGGTGGGGGTGATGTGACTGCGGTGGGGGACGTTGACGATCAGGCGGGCGGAGGCGTTTTTGATGCGTTGTAGTCATTGGTGTTTGGCTGGGATTCCTGCGTAGAGTGTGTTGCCGTAGTCCAGTCTGCTGCTGACGAGGGACTGATGACATCTCAAATTACATCATTGATGATATCACTGATGACATCAACCATGTGATAATTTAATTCGTCTTCTCATGCCCTAATTTAAGTTTTGATACACCCACTCTAAATTACAGACTGTCATTCTCAAAACCATAGACATTCCAACACCAATACCTACATACCCACTCACTGATTCTTAGGTCTACACACACATCCACTCACTCACCTATACAGTCACTCATACGACCGGTCACTCAGTACAGGACTATCATATGCACTCATACACCTATAAAGACACTCACACTACTTCATTGGTTCATAAACCACTATTGATTATTCCTAGTCCGACTTTAGATGAGTTTCTAGCCTTGACGACAAAAGTCAAATCCGGCTCCCCGAACGACCCCATGAGACCCATTCAATTCTGGGAACTTGCTGAATGCTGCTATCCTGCTTTGCATGGTCTTATTAATCTGTCCTTCTGTACGGGCAGTGTTCCTAAGGCTTGGAAACAGGCGACGGTCATTCCAATTCTTAAAAAAACCGCCCTTGACCCTACCAAGCCTGAACACTATCGACCCATCTCCCTTCTCCCCTGGCCAGCCAAACTAGCAGAAGCACATGCTAATGCTATTCTATCATCTCACCTGCAGGAAGCGAATATACTGGATAATTCCCAAAATGGGTTCCGTGCAGGTCATAGCACCGAAAATGCCCTTCTGGCTGTGGTGGAGCACATCAGGAATCTGTTGGACCTGGGTCAGACGGCGGCACTGATCCTTTTGGATCTCAGTGCCGCCTTCGATACGGTGTCTCACCAGATTCTCTTACATCGCCTGCTGGAGGCAGGAGTTGGAGAGGTGGCACTCGAGTGGTTTCGTTCCTTTCTTAAGGATCGAGCCTTCAAGGTCTCCACACCACCTTTTGTCTCTGCTTCTCGCCCCATACTTCAGGGTGTTCCCCAAGGATCGGCCCTTAGCCCTACCTTGTGTAACTTATATGTTCAGCCATTAGCGGAGGTAGCCCACAGTTTTGGTCTCTCCTTGGTGTCATACGCCGATGACACGCAGCTGGCGGTGGCACTTAACGGCGACTCCAACATGGATGCCCCCACTTTTCAGTCAGCTTTAAAAGCTGTGGCAGGCTGGATGGCGAACAATCGACTTCAACTGAATGCCTCTAAGACCGAGGTCATTATTTTTGGTAGGGAAAGTGGATTATGGGGAGATCAATGGTGGCCTTCTGATCTTGGCCCCGTTCCTTCCCCCGTGACTGAGGTCAGAAATCTCGGGGTGTGGTTCGACAACAAGCTCTCTTTCACCTCCCACACAAAACGTGTGGCTGGCACCTGTTTTGGTACTCTGCAGTGTCTTCGACCAATTTTTAAGTTCTTCGATGCGGAGACCAGACAGATTATTGTCCAAGCTCTGGTTCTTACCAGGCTGGACTGTGCCAGCTCTCTGTTTTTGGGCCTAAATCAGGCCAAGCTATCCCGCCTTCAAAGGGTCCAGAACACGGCGGCTAGGATGCTTGTCGGCCTCCCGAAGTTTGTCTCGGCTCATCGGACTATCCAGGATCTCCATTGGCTGCCGGTGGGGCAGAGAATTAAGTGTAAAGCTCTTTGCTTAACTTTTAAAATTCTCAAATAAGCCTCCCCTCCTATTCTTGCACAGACTATTCTGCACTATGTCCCTGCCAGAGCTCTTCGCTCCGCCGGATCTAATCTTGCTATTATGCCACGCTTTAAAAAATCCAGGATGGGCGGACGCTCTTGCTCAGTGCTGGCGGCAGCCCTTTGGAACTCTCTGCCAGCCCCTCTTCGCTCCATCCCTGACTTGCTCCCTTTTAGGAAGGCACTTAAAACCTTCCTTTTCTCTACAATTTAGGCCTACTTCTTTTATCTTCTCTGATGTGTTGTGTTCTCAATTCTCCAAAGCGCCGTGACGCCACTTGGCTGCGGCATCCGTGCGTTATACAAAAATTAAATAACATAACATAACATAACATACCACGCTGCCACTCATCCATAGAGCTGCTCACACACCTAGTCAGTCATGCAAATAATTAATCACACTCCAATGTACTCACCTATACACCTATACAGTTATACACACACCAGCTCACTCACTCATACAAATACTAGCACATTCATATGCTCTTATACAATCACTGATACAAGCACACACTCATCCATATAGCCACTCTCACAATCACACACTCTCACTTATAGCCATTTATATACTCTAAAACACATGTATACTGCCTTTTACATATGTAGTTACTCACACATGTACCACTGAGATATACATTCACTCACTAACACCCCTTCACACACACTCACCCGCCCATACAGACCATCACAGATGCACTCTTTAAACCATACACCCAGTGAAACACCCATTCACACATCTATGCAAAAAGTCACATAAAACACTCAGGCACCCATACAGATACTCAGACAACCAATCAATAACTCATATAGACATTCATCTAGCTATTCATAAACCCATGCAGCCGCTTCCACAGCAACAGACAGACGGACATAGACATTCACACAGTTTAGTCACTAACCCATGCATTTAGTAAGATACGTTTAATCATTCACTTATAGAGTCAGTCAAGCATCTACTAAATAATCCATTCAGACACCTATACACCCAGTCATTCTTCAATACACCTTTCCCTATATATATTAAACATATTTAAATTTTACAGAAACACACAGTCACTGGATGATGTCATCAGCAATGTCATCAGTGATGTCATTTGAGATGTCATCAATGATTCATCAGTGATGTCACATAAAGTTAGGAAAGGTCTATAGCCAAGTGACAAACAATTGTCAAATAATTTAATGTATAGTTTTCTGAAAATGAAAACCTAAAATGAGTGGTATATTAAGTCCAACTGTATACAGAAACCAATACGCATAAATTATTTCTGATATAACTTTATTGTTTCTATGTATATATAAGTATTGTTAAACTTTTATTTTCTTTGTTTTCTACTGTTTTTTATATATAGTTTTTTTGGGTGATTATTTGTTTTGGTTATATAATATTGAATTAAAAATACATAGGAGAAAATACAAAATCAATAGACATGAAACGTCTATGAAGTGATGAAGGCAAAGCAGTAGACACCACTACGCGCGTTTCGGCTCTTGAGCCTTCTTCAGGTGACCGTCTATTGTTAGGATTTCAAGGAGTCAGGGACTCAAAATTGGTGTGGCGTGGAATAGATTGGTCAGTCGGTAAAAACAGCTTCTTAAAATCTCAAGATGTAAAAGGATATAGTCCTATAGATTATCATATGATATTATGACTCCAAAAAGATAATGGGAGTAGTTCTAATTGAGATCGATGCTCATAAGGAATCTCCACAAGGATTTTTTTTTTAATTTTTTCGCGGTGGAAGCGCTACCCGGTACACGAACCAGGTAGCTCACCGGTAGCGTAACGGGAGTCCGCCATCTTGTGTTTCGGACTAATTTAGTCACAAGACGGAGGATAAACAATGTTGGGAATGGGTATAAGGGGGCATGGGAGACATATCCTTATCCCTAGGTTTTCTGAGGGTGGCTGAGGAGGCCCATATATGTAAAAAAAAAACAGCCTTTTTTTTCAAATTTTTGCATGGTTAGCACCCGGTCCGCGCACCGGGTAGCGTTCCGGAAAGCGTAACAAGGGGAAAACCAAGGGAAACAGTAAAATAATATAGGTGGGTTATCCTGGAGGTGACGCACCTCAGCAACGCTATAATTGATTGGATGCCACCTCTGCATGTGGTGGTGCATAGTATAGTTTCCAAAACTATACTTTTGTCTGTGTCTCTGGACAGAACTGCATCGCAATGAGGCATGTCACCAGCCGGGCATTGACCTTTTTTTGCCCTCGAGGGTAAGAAAAAAATTGCCATATAAAATGGTCTAAGTGGTGGCATTGCCGGGGCTCTTCAGGCAAGAACTGCCTCGGCTCTACCTCCTCTTCCTCTTCTTCTTCCTCTTCCTCTGGGTTTGGAAGGAACTTTGCAGGTGGTCCTTCCTTCCTAGGTGGTTGTGGTGGTGGTGGGGTTCCACCAGCTGCAGCTACTACAGATGCCATGACTGAACAAGCAGAAACAGGTCTTCCTCTCACAAAGATGAAAGTCAGAGTGAGGAAAAAAGGTGGGGGCTTTCATCATTTTGGAAAAAAAAAAATTCTAAACCAATGAAAAGTGTTATTTTCAGGTCACATGACCTGTTACGCTTACGTTACGCGTCCCACTCATGCCCGGAGCGCTTCCGGGGTGCTGCGCTTTGCGCCTCGGGTCGCGCTCCGGAGCACTTCCGAGTGCGCTAACGCGGCGCGTCATAAGACGCATTACACGGCAACGCGATACGTCGCGCTTACGTGGCGCGTCACAATGTTGTTTTCGAATGCGGCAGTTGCGCTAACGGAACGTTTCCCGGTGCGCGGATCGGATCACGGCACCAAATTGAGCTAACGGGAAGCTACCCGGTGCGCGGACCGGTAGCGAAAAAAATAAATAAATTATATACATAAAAAAATTATATTAAATACATAAAAAATATATTTTTCCTTTAAAAGAAGAATACATTTTACAGCTTTTGATATTTGCAATTAAAAAACCATTGAAAGTCACTGAAAAAACCATAGGTTATAGACCATATATAGTTAGGAATTAGCATTTACAAAACCTTGAAAATTCACTGAAAAAACCATAGGTTATAGACCATATATAGTTAGGAATTAGCATTTAAGTCATTTGAGATGTCATCAGTGATGTCATCAGTGATGTCACTGACCATGTCATGACTGATGTAATATGTGACATCATCAGCAGTGGATTGCGGGTGTGCGATATATAGGTAGTGCAACTAACTATATATGCGAATTTCAATGGTTTTGTGTGAGTAAAATAAGGTTTTGTAAATGCTAATTCCTAACTATATATGGTCTATAACCTATGGTTTTTTCAGTGAATTTTCAAGGTTTTGTAAATGCTAATTCCTAACTATATATGGTCTATAGCCTATGGTTTTTTCAGTGAATATATATATATATATATACTAGCAGCCCGTCCCGACATCCGGGAAATGAATTGCTGCCGGCCAGTAGTATATTGTTTTGTAGGATTTTGTTTTGATAGCATTTCTTATCTGTGACAGGCTTGTGAAACGCTCCGATTCACATTGCACTGCTGATGCACCTAAGAGTGCGCGTTCAGTAGTGTGTGAACTCGAGTTTCCCTACTTTAATTTTCCTTGCAATATTGTATAGCGCGAACTCGAAAGCATGGCATGAGCACAATTTACATTACAGAAGAACACATTCATTTGTGGTAGGCACGGGGAGACAAAGCGATTTGTCTGGAATCACAGGATGTTGAGCTGATGCCGAGATTCGAACGTAGCTCCCCAGCTGTAAAGTTCGCAATTCTAGAACTTATGGCGGGAGGTGTGTCTAAAAGTGTATGTCGGTGCTGGCCATCAATGAGAGAGACCTGTGCATTTTTCAAATGGGTGGTGAAAAATATGAATATGTTGCTGGAGATGTGGGCCGCAGTGCCACCAATGTACTTACCGGGGGAGGGTAAACACCCATTATTCCGCAACTTTCTTTCCGCTTACCATTACTCCGCATACTTTCATTATGAAAGTACCATGACTTCGCAATGCCATTAAAATGCATGGCATCACATTTTATATGCTTTTACCATGCATACATTTACAACGAAATTCGTTGTAAATGCAAATGCATGAATGGTAAAAGCATGTTTTTTTAAAAATGTTTGGATAAGGTAGGTATGGGTATAGGGGTATATGTTTTGGGGTACTGAGGTATATGTTTTGAGGTGTTTGGGTATTTTAAGGGTTCAGATATTGTTTTGGGTTATGGGGTACGGGGTAGTTTTAGTGTTTAGTGATAGGTATGGGTTTTCGGGTACAGGGGTATTTTTAGGGTTCAGGGGTAAGTTTGGGTTTTGGAGTACAGGGGTATTTTAAGGGTTCAGGGGTAGGTTTGGTTTTTGGGGTACAGTGGTATTTTTAGGGTTCAGGGCTAGGTTTGGGTTTTGGGGTACAGTGGTATTTTTAGGGTTCAGGGGTAGGTTTGGGTTTTGAGGTACAGGGGTAGTTATAGAGTTCAGGACTAGGTTTGGGTTTTAGGGTACAGGGGTATTTTTAGGGTTTAGGGATAGGTTTGGGTTTTGGGGTACAGGGTATATTTATAGGGTTAAGATGGGTTAGTGTTTAAGGGTGTTGGGGTATTTTAAGGAGTAAGGGTGGGTTTTGATTTTGGGGTGCAGGGGTATTTAAAGGGAGCAGGGTGGGATTAGCACACAATATGAGACATGGCATGAAGGGCGGAACGTACCACACGCCCCCAGCGTTTGTCACGCCCCCAGCACACGCCCACAGCACAACGCACACATGCCCACAAGGGACTACTTTGCTGGCACGGTTCTTTTACCTTTCAAATTTATATTATGAGCGTCTGCATAGCCTATGCCCTTCTGCTGCAACTGCCCTTTCCAACGCTGTATTGGGTGTTGTGATGGTGCTGTGGTTCCTGAGATTACCCGCCTCAAAGATTTGGGTTCCCTCTTTAATATATATATATATATATATATACATATATATATATATATATATATATATATATATATATATATATATCCAAGCAAAACGCTGTCTCTTTCCTTCGTAAGACAGGAAGTCGAGGCCCAATTTTGCTTTTCAAGTGATTTTATTCGGCAACAACACGAGTGAGCAAGCGGCGAAGGCTGCGAAACGCGTTGGGTGTTGTTGCCGAATAAAATCACTTGAAAAGCAAAATTGGGCCTCGACTTCCTGTCTTACGAAGGAAAGAGACAGCGTTTTTCTTGGATCTAAAGGGGTAGGACGAAACCCCGTCGAGGCCCGCCATTGTCAAAGAGGCGCAGGCAGAATTTCGTCATTGTTGTGGAATATATATATATATATATATATATATATATATATATATATACACATTTACATATACATATACATTGCGATAGAATTCATAAAAAATCTCAACAATAGCCAGAATCTCAAACTTACCTACTCTATGAGCAACAAGTTAGTGGAATTATTGAATATCCTGATTACCATCCAGTACAATACTATATGCATTAAATGACATTGCAAAAGTACAGCAGGCATTTGTCTTCTTCATGCTCTCGGCTGTCATCCTGACAATCTCAAATGGAGCATTCCGTATGGAGCATGAAAAAACTGTAGCACTGAGGAGGCATACACAGCTGAAAAGACTAAAATAATTAGCAGATTCAGAGAAAGGGGATACCCGAGGTGGGTCCTGCAGAGTCACTAGAAGTGAGACTCAAGAAGAGAAACAGGATGAACAAAGAACAGACAGTGATGAAAGTTCCTTAACAGTGATTCTCACCTAAAATACCAAATCAGAGGGTATTTTCAAAAAGAATTGGAATATACTGACAAGTGACCCAATATTTGAACAGAAGATACAATTTCGTGCGAGGGTCAAGGATAGAAACGGACGCAGTTTCCATGATATTCTGATGAAAGGAGATTTTACCCTTAAGCAGTCCCCCACACAACATGGCCTTCAGTGATGCTTCCCTCTGGTTCACTGTAAGGCGTGGCATAACAGTTTTATGAAAAAAACATATGAGACACCCAAGGGTAAGAACACAATCAGTCAATTCCTCACAAGTTCATTGTTTGTAATTTAGGTTTTGGAATGCCTATGCAATCTGAGATATATTGGCAGCACAACTGTTATGGCAAAGAAAAGAGTACCTGAACATCTGAGGGCAATAACCAATAGAGACTTTCATTACCACATAGCAAGGCATTTTCAGGAATACCATCTATCCAATAGCTCCCTATTGAGGTATTTTGCTACTGAACAAATAGCACCCAACCCAAGGGGTGGCAACAATGTCCTCCAACTGAGACAGAGAGAATCAAGGTACATCCTTGATCTAAAAACCAATAGACTGGGGTGGGGCACAATCTGGACGAAGATCTATGAATACATTTACACAGAAACTTATCCAAGAACGCATTATTAGGAGGGCCTGAAACTTGCTAATATGTATTCCTGTATGTTCATGCTCTGCATTTAAAAAGTATCATCTAGCAGTATCTCCATTATGTGTAACATGTATGTTTTACTGAGGATTAGGATGTGTTCTATGTGACAAGTAGTAATTTGAATTTCAACTACTTGTTTTAAACCTGACTTTTGTGTTAATTTTTTACAGTAGGAAAGGAAGGGGCCTACTCTTGGTTGGAGGCATCCACGAGGGTCCCAACCCTTTTCTTCAGCATCTGTCTTCGTGGTGGAGGATTTCACAAGAGATAAGATTGTTCACTTTATTAGTTTGAATTATTTCCTGAACACGTTAATTTGTTTGATAGGTGTAGAATTTTGACTGGTGTACCAGACTTCTCTAACCATAACAAATACATTTGTAATCGATGGATGTAGTTTTCATGTTACATGTGATATTCCACAGTTTTTTCCCTCCATCAACGGTAACAGCCACTTGGCATATGCTTATGACTATTTACATCTCATAATACATAACCCTTTCATTGCCCATCAGAATTTGCACTACAGTCACTGGGCAATCCTACATTTTAAAATACTATTAAGTATAACTTGATGTTATTCTTATCCTTTACAAGATTTGGCACTTTGTGTCTTATGCCTTAGGGTGGTTACATATGTATACTGCATTTGTAATATTTGGCAAAAAAACTGTAATTTTTTTCTTTTGGGATTAGCATTGAGAACCATAAGCCATTAGGGCATTTACATATTCCTGTGATTTGCAATATGCACTATTTATAGCCCAAGACGGGGAGAGGTTGCTAACAGCATGTATTTATAATTATATTACAACTAATTTGTATTGTACAAGGTAAATGGAATTATATTTATTTCACCAGGCTCTGAATACATGTGATGTAACATATTCCAAGATGTCTGCAGTGGAAATACACTCTGTAACACCTAGGATGATTGTTGTCTTCATTGTTTCTGGCATTGAATATGCTAGTGAGTTGTCGGCAGTTAACACAGTGTGCGATCAAGACCTTTGAAGTTTAAACGCTAAACTGGATATATATAAATATATATATTAACAAATAAAATACTCTCACCTGATGAATATAGATTCTTAAAGAATGATAACCCCAGAATTCCAGTACTATATCTAATAACAAAAAATCACAAAAATGTCCAAGTTCCACGAGGGCGTCCAATAATCTCATCAAAGGGAAGTTCAATGGAAAATACATCAAATTACATTGATTTCTTTCTACAAAAACATGTGAAGAGTTTACCATTGTATGTGAAGGATAGTGGGGAATTTCTGAGATTAATTTATGATATTCCAATAGAAAGAGACTGTGTGCTTATCTCAATGGATGTTACACCACTTTACACGAGCATTGCGCATTGAGATGGGTTAGGAGCAATGCATCATTTTCTCCAAGAAAGGCCAGTTACCTTGTGATAATGACCATGGCAAAAAGATGTCTAGAGGGCAACTTTTTTGTATTTGGATGTGAACTGTAGCAACAAATGCAGTGGTACTGCAATGGACATCCGTTTTACCCCAGTTATGTATGCTTGTATGCCTGCATGTGGGCTGGCATGTGGGGGCTTGCATGTGGGTTGGTGGGAGGAACAGGTGCTCCACAGTTACCATGAAATAACAAGGGAAGAGCACATAGTAATCTGGACAAGATTTGCTAATGATTTGTTTTTTATCTGGAGTGGGCCAACAGTGTCAGCAGACCAGTATATCAAAAGTCTAAATGTAAATAATTTAAACCTAAATTTTCCAATGAAATTAGCATATCATTCATCAAATCTTTGGATATAGATATCTTCATTCAGGATGGGAAACTAGAAACAAGGTTATATAGAAAATGTACAGCTGGTAATACCACTCTTCATTCTTCCAGTTTCCATCCAAAGCATATTAAAATGATCATTCATTTTGGTGAAATGTTATGTCCCAAAAGTAATTACAGTACAAGTGGAGATCTAGAAAAGTGTCAGGATAAAATGGAGAAAAAATTCAGTTAGAGAGACTATAGCATGTCATCAATTTTTTAAAACCCCATTTAGTAGCCAAGAAACGTTCCTTTGAACACTTTCAAGAAAGAGTTTGGTGATAATAAAACTGGAACAAATAATAGGGAAGGTAGTCTCTCAACATCCTCTGATTACATTCAGATGTGCACCATCACTAAGAGATGCAGTGGTAATGAGCAGCCCTGAAATGCAACATTAGAGAAGTTGGCTGCAACCACAGCCAGGCTTCAGACGATTTCTGCGGTGCAGGGCTTGCACCATAGGTGAGAACTTCACAAGCGATAGGACACCATTCAACACTGAGGCAGAGGAAATAAAGGGAACATATAACTGCAGTATACGTTTTAACATGTACATGCAACTTGAGATACTTGGGCAGCACAATATTACCACTGCACAAAAAATAATATTGCAGCACATGAGGGCTATATACAACAGTAATCTTACTGATCGAGTGGTGCACCATTGTGTAACAAATCACAACAAAGATCAAAAACGAATAAAATACTTTTTAATTGATGCAGTACCCGCCAGAAGGAGGGGAGGTGACCGTACTAAAAAGTTGAGAGATATAGAGATAAGATATATCATTAAGTTGTTTTTTTAAATGCTAATTACTAACTATAACATGTATGAAACCTATGGGTTTTGCAGTGAATTTCAAAGATTTTCTAAATGACAATTTTTTAATGTATTCATTCTTATATTTATTGTTTTGATACTGATTTACAATTTTTATTAAACTATTTATTTTTAGATATTTTATTTTTTAAATTACATTATAATTACATTATACATTACAAAATATACTTTCTCAGAACGAATTACTTTAGTTTAAATACTTTGCAAATAGGCAATAGAGTTTTAAGTACAGTAGTTACAGTTGTTACAATGGGCAACACAATTTCAAACACAATGCAACATTGAGCTGAATGGGAATTTCTAGTTAAATGCAATTAGTTACTTTATGGATTACATTTATAACCACAGGACTCGATCCTAGATTCAGTCCAGGGACATCTCCTGTAAACAGTTAAGGAAAATAGTTTTGGTTACAGTGTTGATTTTAAGGAATATTATTGTATTTTAAAAGTTGACAGACATTTTTCCACCTAGAATCACCATTGTTATCCTATGGGAGGAAACTCACTTAGCAAGTAAGTAGTGTTATCATTACTTTTTCTAATTCAATGGTGGGTCCTGGATCCAGCACTGGTGCATCTCCTGTAAACAGTTGAAAGAATGCGTTTAAGTCATACAGGTGATTTTGAAGGAATATTTGTAGTTTATAAAAATATACACTTTGAAACTTTTCTGGTGAAAACCAGACAATGTATTCCTATGGAAGGAAATACAAGTTACTGGTAAGTATGGTTAGAATTACTTTTCAGTGTCAGTGCTGGGCAAAAAGATGCACTGAGTTCTCTCCTGATAACAGGTGATTACATTGGAATTCGTTGTTCGGATGATTTTAGGTGAATAGTTAAAAGTTCCAAAACTCCACACTTAGAAGAATTTCCAAGTGAAACCAGTCAATGTTAGCCTATGGAAGGAAATTCAAGTTACTGGTAAGTATAGTTAGAATTACATTTCAGGATCAGTGCTGGCCAAAAGATGCAGTACTGAGTTCTCTCCTGATAACAGGTGAGTAAATCGGAATTCGTAGTTCGGCTGATTTTAGAGGAATATTTCTACATTGGTCAAGGAAGGGGGCGGGTCCTGCAGTGACATATGTGCAAACATGCCCTGTGGCATGTTTTAAGTTGGAGAATTAATTCCTCTTTTATCCTGCGGTCCCCTGGGGGTCAATAGCCCACCAGGTACCTCCAGTATGCGCCAGGGAGCAGCGTTGCAGAGAGGAATTTAGAGGTCACACCCCTTTTTGCAACACTCTGCAACACAGCTCTGTAGTGCTTACTCGAGGTACCTGGTGGGCTAGTTGGCCCCTAGGAGACCTCTGGATTGAAGAGGAATTAATTCCCCAAATTAAAACATGCCCAACTTAAAACATGCATAGGGCGTGTTTGCACACATATCACCTTAGGCCCCACCCCCTACCTTCACCACTGTGCAAACGCGCCCCGTGGCGTGTTTTAAGTTTGGGGATTAAGTCCCCTTGAATCCTTAGGTCCCCTGGCGACCAACTAGCCCACCATGTATCTCCAATATGCACCAGGGAGCTGCGTTGCAGAGAGGTGTTCAGAGGCCATGCCCCTTTTTATAACACTCTGCAATGCAGCTCTGTGGTGCTTACTGGAGGTACCTAGTGGGCTAGTTGGCCCCCAGGGGACCTCAGGATGGAAGGGGAATTAATTCCCCAACTTAAATCTCTCCAAAGGGAGTGTTTGCACACATATCACCTCAGCCCCCGCCCCCTACCTTCACCACTGTGCAAACGCGCCCCGTGGCGAGTTTTAAGTTGAGGGATTAAGTCCACTTGAATACTGAGGTCCCCTGGCAGCCAACTAGCCCACCAGCTACCTCCAGTAAGCGCCACAGAGCTGCGTTGCAGAGAGATGTAAAAAGGGCGTGGGCTCAGAACACATCTCTGCAACGCAGCCCTCTGGCGCATACTGGATATTCCTGGTGGGCTCGTTGACCTTCCAGGGACACCCAGTATTCAAGGGGAGTTTGTTCCCCTTCTGCATTGGTACAAGGAGGGGGGCCTAGGTATGATCGCATCTTTTTTTTTCTTTAAATTGAAAAATTGAAAGGAGGGCTGTGTGGCCCTCCTTCATTTTACTTTTTTTGGGCCCGGGGGACCCCATTCCCCAGGGCCTAACCCCAAAATAATATTTTTTTCATTTTTTTATGGGAAGTGAGCCGCCTGGCCCCCCTCCCGTGGCAATTCTGGCCCCGGGGACCCCATCCCCCGAAGGATGGCCTATTCCATTTATGTTTTTATAGAGGGGGCTCCCCGCCTCCTGCGGGAGTCGGCATTGCTTTTCCATATGTGGAGCAGCTAACATGCTGCTCCCCATATGGAAAAACAATCTGCTTTGCTTCATTGAAGCAAGAGCAGGTTTCCCTGCTCTCGCTTCAATGAAGCAAAGCAGTTTGCAATGACAGGGTGAGAGCCGCGAGGCTCCTGCCCTGCCATTACAAACAGCAGTGTCCCGAGTGGGCAGCCTGGGATACTTCAGGAGCTGGACCTGGAAGGTGGTGGTCCCCAAGGCCATGGAGGGCTGCCCCACTCCGACATTTGTTTGAAGCCCCGGGGGTGGCTGTCTCCAGGGCTGGTGAAACCTCAAAGCCCCCACACCCATTTTTTGTAGCCCCAGAGGGTGGCGGTCCCCGGGGTTGGGGGGCCTGAGAGCCCCCCACCCAAATTGAATAAGCCCCAGAGGTGGCGGTCCCGGGGCTGGGGGGACCTGAGAGCCCCCCCACCCAAATTGAATAAGCCCGGGGGTAGAAGTTCCCGGGGCTGGGGTCCCCTGTGGGCCCCCACATGAAAAAAAATGCTTTTTTGGCCCTGGGGGTTCTTGTAGGACCCCTTGAGCAGGCCTAGGGGGTCAGGGTGTTTCTACTCTGACCCCTTTTCACATTTTGCAACATATTTTCTTTGGATTCTTGTGTCTCGGTTCTACCGAGGCACAAGATGGCTGCCAACACTTCCTGATTTTGACTGTTGACAGTCAATTAGCATGCAGCTCGTGCACAGCAGGGTGCATGGAGGCTGCGCTTAGGGTACGCAGATAGGTCCGTGGATCCACCGCGCCCCTAGATATTTAAATGAGTTTAACTCTCATTTTCTAAGGAGCTACTGAACGTATTTACACCAAATAGGTAAAAGGCACAAGTCTGAACCAAGGACCACCTCTTTTGGTGTTATTCCGTTCAGCCGTTCGGGACGTAGCCATGGCTAAAGGTCCTATGG
Organism: Lissotriton vulgaris; assembly: GCF_964263255.1. NCBI lineage: Eukaryota > Metazoa > Chordata > Amphibia > Caudata > Salamandridae > Lissotriton > Lissotriton vulgaris. The sequence goes on along the minus strand of NC_141699.1, from coordinate 319,659,313 downwards.
GAAAATGCATGTGGAAAACATGTTTTGGGACGCCCTTTTTTCTTGGCCCCCCCTTGTCCAATCACCCCTAAACTTTCAGGGAAGGAGTGGAACTGAGCTGGCCAAAAGTTTGGAAAATTTCGAGAAGCTTCATCAATCAGCGCCAAAGTTATTCCAAATAGAAAGGTGCAGATTTCCTATGCATATTAGGTCCTACCTATATCTACCTACTGGCAACTGCAATCGTCAGTGTATACTTGTAGCCGATGAGTTACTATAAGCCCATCCAGGGCATTATGTTTTACTTTATTTAATGTATAGTCACATGCCAAAATTATATCAGCAGATGTTGTTGTGTACGATGTGATTTGACTTTTGTTTCACTTATTTTGCACATTTAGTAATGGCTGACACCTTTGCGAATGTAGCTGGGTGTCTTTTGTGGATGTATGATGTTACAACGCATACTTTTAAAACGCCTACCTTTACAACGCAATTTTTACACTGCAACATCCATTACAACGCATACCATTACAACACATGCCATGACAATGACTTCTTTGAAACTACCTTTACAACGCATTCCACTACAACGCATACTACACTTACAACGCATACCATTACAACGCATAACATTACATTGCATGTAAGGTAAGTATAGGATAGTGTAGGGGTAAACATTAGTATTCTAACTCCAGGGTGTGCAACAGTAGGGTAAGTTTTGGATAGTGTAGGGGTAAAAATTACTATTCTAACTCCAAGGAGTGCAACAGTAGGGTAAGTGTTGGATAGTGTAGGGGTTAAAATTACTATTCTAACTCCAGGTGGTGCAACAGTAGGGTAAGTGTTGGATAGTGTAGGGGTAAAAATTACTATTCTAACTCCAGGGGGTGCAACAGTAGGGTAAGTGTTGGATAGTGTAAGGGTACTATGTGTTGTAACGCTATGCAATGTAATGGTATGCGTTGTAACAACAGTGTTGTAATGGCATGCGTTGTAGTGGTGTGCGTTGTAGTGTCATGCATTGCAATGGTTGTGTTGTAAATGCATGCGTTGTAATGGATGTTGCATTGTAAAAGTTTAGTTGTAATGGTAGTGCGGTGTAAAAGTTGCGTTGTAAAGGTTGTTTCCCTCCTTTGTTTATGTTTCATGTAATATTGTATATAAACTTGCCTCATGGCGGCGCCAACCACTATTGATAAAGGCAGCAAGCAGCAACGCTTCTTGAGGTGTACTCTAAACCCAAAAAACATCAGGGGTTTAATATGTTCCTGTGAGTGCTTTTTGCAATTTTTGTGAGTGAGCTGATGGATTGTTGATCCGCGTGGAGTCTGTCACTGCGCTTTAGAGCACCCAGTCGAGAGTGAAGAGTGTTAATGGCGGACAGCGGAACAAAATATATATATAAATATATATGTATATATATATATATATATATATATATATATATATTCTCTGAAAAAACCATAGGTTATAGACCATATATAGTTAGGGATTAACATTTACAAAACAATATTTTACTCACACAAAACCATTGAAATTCGCATATATAGTTAGTTGCACTAACTATATATCGCGCACCCGCAATCCACTGTTGATGATGTCACATATTACATCATTCATGACATGGTCAGTGACATCACTGATGACATCACTGATGACATCATCCAGTGACTATATGTTTTTGTAAAGTTAAAATATGTCTTACATATTGAAGAATGAGTGGATGTATAAGTGTCTGGATGAAGGATTTAGTAGGTGCGTGACTGACTGTATGGGTGAGCGATTAAATGTGTCTCACTGAGTGCAAGGGTTAGTGACTAAACTGTCTTAATTTGTGCATCATTATATCTGTTGTTCTGTAAACTGCTGCATGTGTTGATCAGTAGCTATATGAGTAACTATATGGGTTATTGATTGGTTGCCCAAGTATTTGTACGGGAGAGTGAGTGTGTGTGAGTGGGTGGCTGGGAGGTGTGTGATTCTGTGAATAGATGTGTGAGCAGTTGATTCACTAGGTGTATGGGTTCAAAAGTGAATGTGGAATCAGCTGTATGGGCGGTTGACTGTGTGCATGAGTGTATTGGTGAGTGAATGGATATCTCAGTGCTACATGTCAAAGTAAGTACATATGTAAAACACAGTACATGTGAAAGTTGACATATATAAATAACTGTGCATAAGAGGCAGTGAATGTGTGAGTGGCTGTATGGATCATTGTAAACTTGTATCAGGGATTGTATAAGAGAGTAAATATGTGTTAGTATATGTTTGAATAAGTAAGGTGTGTATAACTGTATAGTTGAGGAAATTGAGGTGTGATTGATTCTTTGCATGACTGACTAGGTGTGTGAGTAACTCCATGGATGAGTGACAGTCTGTGAGTGTCTGTTTACACTGTTTGTATTTAAGGTTATATTAGAGTCTGAAGAGGTTCATTGTATTATCACATAAATGATATCATCAGTGATGTGATGAGTAATGTCAAATGAGATGTCATCAGTGATGTCATTTGAGATGTCATCAGTGATGTCATCAGTGATGCCATTTGAGATGTCATCAGTAATGTCATCAGTGATGTCACTCACCATGTCATGAATGATGTAATATGTGACATCATCAGCAGTGGATTGCGGGTGCGCGATATATAGTTAGTGCAACTAACTATATATGCGAATTTCAATGGTTTTGTGTGAGTAAAATAAGGTTTTGTAAATGTTAATCCCTAACTATATATGGTCTATAACCTATGGTTTTTTTGTGAATTTTCAAGGTTTTGTAAATGCTAATTCCTAACTATATATGGTCTATAACCTATGGTTTTTTTCAGTGAATTTCAATGTTTTTTTTATAGCAAATATCAAAAACTGTTAAATGTATTATTCTTTTCAATGAAAAATATATTTGATATGTTTGTAATATAATTTTTTTATGCATCTGCCAAACCCTAACCTCTTAATAGTGCACTGTGGTGGAATTGATTTTGGGACTATGACTGGGGTTGGTCTGGAAATGCTTTTAAAGGACACCTTTCATCAATTGATGACACTTTTTCCCCAAACTGCCTTGGTGTATTCCAATATATGCCAATGACAGAAATGGAAGTGGTCCAACCAATTTTTTCCACAATTTGAGAAAGCACGGAAACATGTGAATAAATCTGTTTCTGCTTACATGAGAGAATTTACAATGGGTTTAATATACAACAATAACTTGTGATACAACATGCAAGACATCTACAGAGGAGATGGTGTGCACTTCTCCGATGAGGGGAATAGAATATTCCTCCTGAATTTAAAACTGTGCATTGGAACCTACTTGTAAGTACCTTAATTAGCCACAGAACCCATTAGCTCTTTTCATAGCTACCCTACCTCTGATCATTCAAAACGTTTATCTTTTTCTAACTTTTTTTTATTTTTTTCACCAAAGTACGCTCCCTGGTTCGCTTACCGGTGCAAGTACCGGGCGCTTCCCACGCAATTTTTTTTTTTTTGCTTATATGAGAGTCCTAAGCCCCCCTCAGAAAACCTACAGGGTCACAAAGTGTCTACCGTGCCCCCTTCTACCCATTCCGAACATTGTTTGTCCTCCATCTTGTGTCTCAATTCTACCGATACACAAAATGGAGGACTCCTGTAACGCTGCCGGTTCGCGTACCGGGCCGCGCACCGGTGAGCGCTCGCTAAAAAAAGGTGGGAAAGTAATTTACAGAAAAACCACTAGAGACACTTTCATCAAATATAGAATAGGCCCTACTACATAGCAGTCCCTACCATTTACCCAAATTTGATGGAATTCCATTGAGAAAATTATGCTGTAGGCCTGACTAAATATCCTGAGGTAAATTACCTAACAAAAACACTTATGAAGTGTTAGAATTGACAACCAATTAAAATGCTACTTTCATTATCTTCTATTATTTCATGACATTTGATTGGTTATGTACCTGAATATATATAAAGAAAGAGAGAGAAACACAGCCATTTTGACTACTACTTCCTGAAGTACATTTCAAGTGCATTTCAACTGACAACTTAAACTTCTTTTTGAAAGGTAAGATGTTATTTTAAAAACTGAAGTATGTTGTGCACTTTAAGTTAATTTGGAAAACATTTTCTGATAGTTATATACTATCCCTCTGTGATAGTTATAGAATAAGATAGACTTCTCTGTTATAGTTATGGATGAAGTTAGGCTTGTCTTGTATAATTATGAATTTACTTAGGCTTTATCAAATACACTTTTTTATAGTTTTACTTCCACTCTGATACCATACACTGCCCAAAGATAAAATCACTGTTAAAAAAACCAAAGTACCTGTCTGAACTTAAACCCAACAGTGCCCTATCTCTACTGATATATTTTTTTTAAATGCAATTTACAGCACAAAAATGGAAGGAGAGCAAAAAAATTCCATCGAAATTGTTCTGAAAAGCAACAATGATAAAGATATTGAACCCAATGACTCAGAATTCATGAATGAATCACTGGACTATGAACTACTTCAATGTGTACAATCAGTAGATTTCCTGATTGAAAATGAGAACATTTCTGACAATCAAATATTAGAAGTTCCGTTAAATTTTGAAAAAGAATCTGAAAAATAAATTTATATTTAATAATTCAAAAATAGTTTGAGACATTATTCATTTTTATATGTATTTTTTAAACTAGTACCAAATTGATTATAATGTAAAGTCAGACTTTAAATATACTGTGCAACTTTTTTGTGTTACATAGTAAGTTTGCTCATAATTACTTACTTTCTCCCACTATTTTATCTCCAATGTGTATTTAACATCTCTTTATCATCTCCTGCCTCCATGTTCTTTCTGCTTGCCTCACAGACTATGCTATGAATTCCATATACCACAGTACCTTCTGAAACAACATGCAAGATATCTACAAAGGAAACAGTGTATATTTATGTTTAGACTCTGCATTGGTACCTACATGTTGGTACTTACATAAAAAAAGAACAATCAATAAACATACATTATGTGAACATTCCTTCATTCTATTTTCCCTATATTACGCTCCCCGGACCGCTTCCCGGTGCGCGTACCGAGCGCTCCCCCCGCAAAACAAAAGATAATAACAATTAATTTTTTAATGCCCCGCGCGCCCCCATAAAAGTGACGCATTGCTGGAGTGCGTCACAAAAGTGACGCAACTCCAGTAATGCGTCCTTTCACATGGGGAAACCACCATGTCAAAGGTCTTGCGTCAGTCTTACACCTGCTGTGAGGCAGGCGCAAGATTTTGACGCAACAGCATCCTAAAAGTGACGCAGTGAAATCTCATAGATTTCACTGCGTCGCTATTACCAAGCTTGACGCAGATATAATGTGGCGCACGGTTTTAAAAAGTGACCCATCTACCTAGATGCGTCACTTTTTAAATATAGCACAACGAGGCGCATTTTTTTACACCGCTGGTGCGATGATGCTTTCCCCATGTGAAAGGACGCATTACTGGAGTTGCGTCACTTTTGTGACGCACTCCAGCAATGCGTCACTTTTCTGTTTACAGATATGTCAGAAATACTGATGTATCTGTAACTCCTTGCGACATGATTCGTCATACATTAAATATGACACATCTGGAATGTCGTAAGGAGTGCGCACAGAAAAGTGACGCATCGCACCAGCGGTGTAAAAAAATGCGCCTCCTTGCGCTTTATTTAAAAAGTGACGCATCTAGGTAGATGGGTCACTTTTTAAAACACATCGCCACATTATATCTGCGTCAGGTATAATGTATGCAGAGGCAGTATTTCTGACGTATCTGTAAAATCAAAAGTGACGCATTGCTGGAGTGCGTCACAAAAGTGACGCAACTCCAGTAATGCGTCCTTTCACATGGGGAAAGCACCATGTGAAAAGTCTTGCATCAGTCTTACACCTGCTGTGAGGCAGGCGCAAGATTTTGATGCAACAGCATCCTAAAAGTGACGCAGTGAAATCTCATAGATTTCACTGCGTCGCTATTACCAAGCTTTTTGCGGGACAACGCTCCCTCTGCATACATTATACCTGATGCAGATATAATGTGGCGCTGTGTTTTAATAAGTGACCCATCTACCTAGATGCGTCACTTTTTAAATAAAGCGCAAGGAGGCGCATTTTTTTACACCGCTGGTGCGATGCGTCACTTTTCTGTGCGCACTCCTTACGACATTCCAGATGTGTCATATTTAATGTATGACGAATCATGTCGCAAGGAGTTACAGATACGTCAGTATTTCTGACATATCTGTAAACAGAAAAGTGACGCATTGCTAAAGTGCGTCACAAAAGTGACGCAACTCCAGTAATGCGTCCTTTTGAAGGGTTCTTTTCTATGTCTACCGTTTACCCTGTAACATGCTTGTTACATCCTGGAAATTATTATTTGTTTCTAACGTCTGAATCAGCTGTATGAATATAATACAACCGAGTGACAAGAGGAGTTATACAGATTACTACTGGCAGTCTCGTTGAACTCTGAGACAATTGCACAGGACTGCAGTATGGTGCTAACATTTATGGAAAATACTTGGGTCCATGTCTAGCATATCTGAATGCCAGTACTAGAAGATTCTTGTTTCCTTTGTCCCTTTTTCACCTTCCCTAGTTGTGTTACGCTTTGTAGAGTTTACTATATGCTCACAGGGTGTGACATCGCTAGAGGATAGGGAGAACTAGCACCATTCATCGCTCCCACTGTACCCGGCTCAACAGGTTAGTGGTAACCTACTTGAGATCACGACATGACATATCACCTTCTCTAAGTAAGGAACAGATGCATCGCTTTGCTTTTCAGTGCCTCACCTCCCCTGTGCTTGTTTCCGTCCTTGATTTTGACACATACCAGGTACTTTGGCCTGAAAGTGACACATCCATAGTTTTATTTGCACTAAACTGTTTAAGCCTTTAAAAGAGATATCTTGATTTATGTATGTTGGGTTTTTGTCATTGTGGTCTTGTTTGGTTTAGATAAAGACTGGTTATTTCTCTAAAACTGGTGTGGTGTCCATATGTAGTGTTTTCTCTGTGTTACTGTGTGTTTATATACAAATTCTTTACAAATTGCCTCTGACATAAGCCTGACTGCACATGACAAGGAGTGAGCAAGGTTTATCTTTGGTGGGAAATCCCCTTTTCCTGACTAGAAGGAAGGGTCCCTATTTGGATACTGTGCAAGCGCCTGCGATCTAGAGACCCCCATTTCTAACATTGGTATTAGCGAGAAGGATAGCACTTTCTGTTTGTTCTTGACATACAGTGATTGATGTACACTACTACCAGAGCGCCGACCATTGCGCAACCACATACTGTTTTTGGTTGTCTCTCTTCTTTGCAACTCCTGAGTTTTATTTTCAAACCATATCTCAGTCTTGGAAGCCATTGATTTTGCCTGCAGTTTTTAAGTTTGAGGAACATTAGCTAGATTCTTTCACAATGCCTCAACTTAAAAATATTTGTAAGGGTTTCAAGTGTTCCGTTAGAGGTCTCACAAGAAAGAAAGAGCTGCTAAAGGCGCCGATGGCCTTGCTGAAAGCTAGGAAGGCTGATGGGCACCCAGAGGATGAGAATTATGATTTAGGTGTGGAGGATCAGAGCTTGCAAGGGAATTCTGTGAATCAAGTCCTGCCTGGGAGGCTGGTACATTCCAGGGCAAGCAGCAGCGTTTCCTCTAGGAGTCTGTCCCCAGAGGAGCTGGAGGATAGGTGGGAACAGAGGCATTTTCAGTTGGAACTTGCCAGAATCAGGATGGAGGAGAAAAAGATGACCCCTAGCACTGGAGGGGAGCTTAAAGGAGTTGTACTTGAAGGCCAAGTCCAGCACAGATGGTGGCAGGGTTTCATCCATTCAGACTCAGAGAATGGTGCACTTGCCAAGGCATATAGGAAAAGAGTACATCAAGCGGGATGATATCCAGAGATGGTTTCAGTGTTATGCGGCAGTGCTTCACAGGAATGGGGTTCCTGAGGAGCACTGGGGAGCAGGGATCTGGAATCACTTCACATTGGAGGGGAGGAATATTTTGCTGGCCCTTGGGGATGCACATGCATTTACCTACCTAGAGATTAAGGCAGCCCTACTTACTTGGTAGGGTTTTCCCCTGAGAAGTACAGGGATCAGTTTAGACAGAGTAAGAAACTTGATTCTCAGACATGCCTAGAGTGTGTGGATTCTTTTTGCAGAGCATTGGATGGTTGGGTGAAGGGCAGTAATGTCATAGATTACCAGAGTCTGTACAATTTGATTGTGTGGGAGCACTTGTATGGTCTGTGTTTTGCAGAGCTGTGCCCGCACCACATGGACAGCAAGCTTACTGACCCTAGTAAGCTTGCTCAGGAGGCGAACTGCTGGGTGAGTACCAGGGTCCATAACAAGGTGTTACAGGGAATTCCACCAAAGGTGAGCATGGTCCCCATCAGAAGAGTGGGGGGCACGGGTAAACAGCAGGACTTCTCTAAAGGGCCCCAATCTAGTTCCTAGGTTAAACTTCCCATCCCCCAGATGATAAGAAACCATGGAACTGTTCAGGGAAGCCTGGAGAGAGGGGTCCCAGAAAATATTTTACTTGTGATCAGGAGGGTCACATGAGAAGGGACCCCAAGTGTCCCTAGCGGGCACAGCCCCCCACAGTGGGCAGACACCGCTGATGGCTAGTGTAGACCCAGGAGGGTGTGGTACCCAGCTGAGATGACTCTTGTCTCACTAGGGGACAATGAGATGGTCCTGAGAAACCTAATGCCTGATAACACTAAGAAGTACAGGCAGTGGGTGACCATCAATGGACAGAGGGTAAAGGCTCTGAGAGACACAGGAGCGAAGGTAACTACTCTCAGGTGTCACCTGGTGTCTGAAGAGCAAGTAGTCCCTAATGTACTTCACCAAGTTATGGCAATTGACAACAATGAGCGCTTCTGGAATGTGGCTCAGATTCCACGGGGGATCTCAGGTTTCTTGAGAGTATCTGTGAGCTCATTCATGCAAGTGGATTATCTGCTGGGGAATGACCTGGAACACACCATTTGGAGGGAGATGGAATACGGGTCACAATTATAGATGTTGGGATTGCCTAAGTGGACGTGGATGACCACACGGCAGTCCAGAGTAATCAAGAGAACCTGGAGCCTGAAACAGTGGCCCATGTGTCTGCCAGGAAGAGAAAGGGCAGGAGGTGTGAAAAATGCTCCCTAGAAATGCCCACGGTCCGGGAGAGGGCTCTACCTGAGGGGGACACTCCTAAACCTACAGGGTAAGAGGAGATTTTCCTGAGATGATCCATTGGAAGCAAGAAAGGATTCTCATCAGGGAAAAATTCTGTATGGAGCAGAAGACATGCCCTATTCTCATGGGACATAGAGAGCAGGCTGAGGACCAGGCAGTTTGGAAAGAGGCCAGGTCACATCTGATTTACTGGGAGGATGTTCTTCTCAAAGGTGAGTCTAAAATTGCTGAGCCTGGGTTAGCCCATGTGCTGGTGGACTAAACTGTTTTAAGCCTAGAAAAGTGGAGCTACCAAGGATGTGAACAGGGGGTATTTTAGTTTTGTAATCCCCTCACCCTGGCTAAAAGGAAGGGTTCCTACTTGGACAGGGTGCAAACCACTGCCAATTAGAGACCCCCATTTCTAATAGAATTTGACTGACATAGGGTAAGATGTATGTTTTTTCTGTAAAAAGTTTCAGTCTGAATATGTGGAAAACATGCTGTTATGCTCATTTTTACAAAAAAGGTAATTACAGAAATTGGTAATGAAACCCAGTCCTGAAAAGGGGAGTGCATTTATTTCATGTTCTCCCCATCTCCATTTTATTTCTTCTTAAATTAAGCCCACATATTTCAGAGCTTGAGGCACATGAAGAAGCAGAAAAACACAGCTCAAATAAATGTATGTACATTTGTAAAAAAGGTATTCAGCATTGAGTTTTTCATTCTAAAATAACAAAATAGATCACTATGCTTATTGGTACGACTTGATAATGAAAAACTACATTTAAGGAGGATAAGAAAATTAAATCCCTGATTTGGAGTTCCGTGGTGTTAGAAATGGGAGTCTCTAGTTGGCAGTGGTAGATACTTTTGTCCAAATAGGGCCCCTTGCTTCTAGTCAGGATAAGGGGGGTACCCTCCTAAAATAACCTCTGCTCACCCACTTGGTAGCTTGGCACAAGCACACAGTCTTATCTATGACAAGCAGTGTGTAAGGCATTTGTGTACACATACAGTAATACAGTGAAAATACTACAAATGGACACCACACCAGTTTGGAAAAATAAGTAATCTTCATCTAAACCAAAACAAGACTAAACAAACAAAATCCACAATAGAGTTATCGAGATATCCTTAAAAATAGGTTATCCACTCAAAGCTTGTAGCAACAAATAACTCCACCGGGAGCTATAAGGACGTCGTGACAGATGAAAAATCCCAAATTACGGCGCCTAACTTGAAGTGCACAGTGTTGGGCCCAGAGTCAAGCAGACCCACAAAGAACAGTATCTTGGAATTGATGGAAGCAAGGACAGTGCACTGCGTTGAGGAGCTGATGCTTTGTGGAGCCGAGTGGCGTTGGTTCATTACGACAACCCCTTTCTAAAACATGGTATTTTCAAACACAGAATGTAAAAATCACCCTCACTAAAAGATGTATTTTAACATTCTGAGTTCAGGCATACTAAACTTTATTTTTCTACCTTTTTTACTGGGCCAAGTATGTCTATAGGATATTATAAACAAATGCCCCATTCTGTCCTATGGGAACAGGTAGCCTTGTAATGGTGAAAAGCGAAATTGGCACTATTTTACTATCAGGACATGTCCTACCTTTCACATACAATGCACCCTGTGCACAGGGGTACCATGGGCATACCTTAGGGGTGACTAATATGTTGAAAGGGAAGGTTTAGGACTTGCAAGTGTGTGCACTTGCCAAGTCGACATGGCAGTTCCAGACTGCACACAGGCTCTGCAATGGCAGGCCAGAGTTACATTCAATCAATCAATCAATCAATCACGGCATTTATAAAGCGCGCTACTCACCCGGGAGGTTCTCAAGGCGCTGGGGGAAAGGGGTGTGTTACTGCTCGAACAGCCAGGTCTTGAGTTGCTTCCTGAAGGAGAGATGGTCTTGGGTACGTCGAAGGTGAGTGGGGAGGGAGTTCCAGGTCTTGGCTGCCAGGTAGGAGAAGGATCTTCCTCCGGCCGTGGTTCTGCGGATGCGAGGTACGGTGGCGAGTGCGTGGCTGGTAGATCGTAGCTGGCGCGTGGGCGTGTAGAAGGTCATTCGGTCGTTGAGGTACTTGGGTCCCAGGTCATGTAGGGCCTTGTGTGCGTGGGTGAGGAGTCTGAACGTGATTCTCTTGCTGACGGGGAGCCAGTGCAGTTCTCTCAGGTGTCCGGTGATGTGGCTGTGTCGGGGGATGTCCAGGATGAGTCGTGCGGAGGCGTTCTGGATTCGTTGGAGTCTTCTCTGGATTTGGCTGTAGTTCCGGCGTAGAGGGTGTTCCCGTAGTCCAGTCGGCTGGTGATGAGTGCCTGGGTGACGGTCTTCCTGGTTTCAGTGGGGATCCATCTGAAGATCTTACGGAGCATGCGCAGGGTGTTGAAGCACGAGGAAGAAACGGCGTTGACTTGTCTGGTCATTGACAGGGAGGAGTCCAGGATGAAGCCCAGGTTGCGTGCGTGGTCTGTAGATTTGGGGGCGGTGCCCAGGGCCGGGGGCCACCAGAAGTCGTCCCAGGCGGAGGGTGATGATCCCAGGATGAGGACTTCCGTCTTGTCTGAGTTCAGTTTAAGACGGCTCTTTCTCATCCAGTCGGCGACGTCTTTCATCCCTTCGTGTAGGTTGGCTCTGGCGGTGGTGGGATCGTTGGTGAGGGAGAGGATCAGCTGGGTGTCGTCGGCGTAGGAGATGATGTTGAGGTTGTGTTGGCGTGCGATGGCTGCGAGGGGGCTCATGTAGTCCTTGAAGAGGGTCGGGTTGAGAGAAGATCCTTGTGGTACGCCGCAGATGACTTCTGTGGCCTCGGATCTGAACGGAGGGAGCGGACTCTCTGGGTTCTTCCGGTGAGGAACGAGATGATCCATTCCAGCGCTTTCTCTTGGATTCCGATGTTGCTGAGGCGCTTCACTAGGGTTCGGTGGCAGACCGTGTCGAACGCTGCGGAGAGGTCCAGGAGAATTAGGGCCGCTGTTTCCCCGTTGTCGATCAGGGTTCTGATGTCGTCAGGGGCTGCGATCCCGGTGGTCTCGGTGCTGTGGTTGGCCCGAAATCCGGACTGCGAGTGGTCGAGGGATCCGTTCGTCTCGAGGAAGGTGGCAAGCTGTATGTTGACGGTCTTCTTGATGACTTTGGCCGGGAAAGGAAGGAGCGAGATGGGACGGTAGTTCTTGAGGTCGGTGGGGTCCGCTGTTGGTTTCTTCAGGAGGGCCGTCAGCACGGCGTGCTTCCAGCTCTCCGGGAAGGTGGCGGTGTTGAAGGAGGAGTTGATGGTGTCTCGGAGATGGGGTGCGATGATGGCGGCGGCTTTGTTGAAGACGTGGTGTGGGCAGGGGTCGGTTGGTGATCCGGAGCGGATGGAGTTCATCGTGCGGGTGGTGTCTTCGGTGCTGATCGTGGTCTAGTTGCAGAGGGTGGTGGTGGCGGGCGTTGGTTCGGTGGTAGGGTGCGTGGTCTGTGAGTCGAAGCTGTTGTGTATGTCGGCGGGGTTGGAAAACTCTTTGACGATGCTGAAGAGTTCTTTGCTATCGTGGGCATTGTTGTCCAGTCGTTCTTTGAGTGCCGTCTTCTTGGTGGCGCGGATCAGTTGATGGTGTTTGCGGGTGGCGTGCTTGAGGGCAGTCCAGTTGTCTGTGGTGCGGTTGAGCTGCCAGGCTTTCTCGAGGGTGCGGCAGTTCTTCTTGGATTCCTTGAGTTCGTCGGTGAACCAGGGGATTTTCTTGCTGCCGGGTCTGCAGGGAGGGTTCTTGAGTGGTGCGAGGTCATCGGCGAAGGCGGTCAGCCACTTGGTGAGGTTGCTGGCTGCTACGTTGGGGTCCGTTGTGCTGGTGGGAGTGTTCTGGCTGAGGGAGGCGGTGAGTTGCTCGGCGGTGATCTTGTTCCAGCTGCGGCGGGGGACCCGTTGCGGATGGAGGTGGGTCGTAGTTCGACTGAAGCTGAAGTGGACGCAGCTGTGGTCTGTCCAGTGGAGTCCGGTGGCATGGCTGAAGGAGACGTGCTTGCTGGATGTGAAGACAGGGTCAAGCATGTGTCCGGCGTAGTGGGTGGGGGTGTCCACCAGTTGCTTGAGTCTGAGGTTGGCGAGGTTGTCCAGCAGGGCGGTGGTGTTTCTGTCGTTGTTGTTCTCCAGGTGGAAGTTGAGGTCCCCTAGTAGGATGTAGTCGGCGGAGGGAAGGGCGTGCGGGCTGATGAAGTCTGCGATGTCTTCGCTGAACTGCGTGCATGGTCCCGGTGGTCTGTAGATGAGGGTGCCTCGGAGGGTGGTTTTGGGGTCGGTGTGTATCTGGAAGTGCAGGTGCTCGGCGGCGGAGAAGGTTTTGTCGGAGTTAGTCGAGATGCGGATGGTGTTCTTGTGTACGATGGCGATTCCTCCTCCGGTCTGGTTGACGCGGTCCTTCCGGGTGATCTTGTAGCCATCCGGGAGGGCTGTGGCGATGTCGGGCACTGAGGAGGCAATCATCCAGGTATCGGTGAGGAAGGCGACGTCCGGTGTAGTTGCGTCGAGCAGGTCCCAGAGTTCCACGGCGTGCCTGTGGACGGATCGGGTGTTCAGCAGGATGCACTTCAAGTGGTTACTGTTAGTGTTGGAGTCGGTGGGGGCGGTGCAGGTCCGGTGGCAGGTGAAGCGGCAGGCTTTGCAGGCAAAGGGTCCGTTGGTGCCTCTCGGGGTGGCTCGGTAGCAGGCAGGGTTCCGGCCGGTATTGAGTGCATTGAGAGTGGTGGCGTCGTAGGTCTGTCGTGGAGTCTTGCATCGGCGGTGGGGACCAGGGTTTCTGGCGCTGGGCGCGGTCCAGGTGGGGACGGGCGCAGACGGGCTTACCTTTGGCGCACCTTCGCCGCTCATTCGGTGCTCCCGCTGCACGCATCCGCTGCGCGGTCGCTCAGGGGGCGTCATAAGAAGGGAGCCGGGAGGGAGGGTCCGCTGGGAGGCGGGAGCCTATCGGCTGGTGGGGGGGCGGGGCCGCAGGCAGGCAGCGGTGGGAAAAACGAGTGCGGGCTGGCGGGCAGCCCTGTGGCGGCTGGGGCGCTTGTGGAAGAAGCAGTCAGCGTAGGCGAGCAGGAAGGCACAGGAGTAGGCGTAGTCAGCAGGAAGGCACAGGCAGCAGGAGGCAGGTAAGGCACAGGAAGCAGGAGGCACAAGGAGCGTGGGGGAGACCAGGCCGATGAAGGCTGCTTCTGTGGGTGGCACAATCAGTGCTGCAGCCCACTAGCGGCATTTGATTTACAGGACCTGGGCACACACAGTGACTATTCCGGGGTCTGATAAGTAAATCAAATATGCAAATCATGGAATCACTAATCCATAACTAAAATTTACAACGGGAGCACTTGCACTTTGGCACTGAACAGCAGTGGCAGAGTGCCCAAAGCATCAAGACCAGCAAAACAGAGTCCAACACACAGCAAAAACACAGGCAATTCAAAAATGAAGGGGAGACCCACATCAATGATGCCAGGTCCAACAGGTGGTAATTACAAATATTGCAATTTTCCAAAGTAATCGACACTCATGTGCAGAATCCACAGGCATAATTTGCTTCACCATGAGAATAATAAGGTTATGAAAATCTGTCAGTGGCTTCAAGTACTTCCTCAGCAAATACAAGTATTTTATGTAACCAACAAATAAGAGGGTTCATCCAGTGTAGAGGGAAAACTTCTGGTTATCTAGTTGTGTATCGCTAACAGTCACTAAACAATTTTTATTCTATAATATTGCTGTGGTTGATGCTGTCAGCTTGGGCCTTGAGATGTAATGTGACTTCATTCATAGGATGGCCCCTTTAGGCATATGCTAATTGGATTATGTGACATTATATGGAATGTCTGAATATGGTATTTTTGTTTTTGTTTTGTTCTTTGGTGGCATCATGATAGAACTTCCTGACAGTTTCTATTAGATTTTTAGTCATTTGAAGGAATTGAATGCAGCATAATATTAACATGGTTAAGTTCCATCAGTGATTTGACAATATGGAAGTCTATTCAGGATAACCAGGCAGCACCTGCCTCCCCCTGTTTGCTTTTTTGTACCCAAGCCCTGCCCGTGCTAGGGCTGACATCAGGTGTATGAGGATAGTGCAGTAAAAGAAAGCATATTGAGTCTGGCTTACTTTCTATGTTGTCCAATTATTGCCATTCTCCTAACCTCTCAGCAGAAAAGTGATGGTTGTTGAGAGGCTAAAGGTGTAATAATTGACCAACCCTGTCATATTATTAGGTGTAAAGAGACCTGTTTTGTCACATCTGCTACCCTAGGCATTTTGGTGAATCAGCATCCATGTCTGAGGATTTGAATAGTGTTATTAGATGACAGTTAAGCACCCATAGAAAGAGGGGCAGTGTACTTAAATATTGAAGGAGGAGGCTGCATCTCAAACATTTTAGGCATTAAGCAACCATTTCTGTGAAGGATACCTGCTAACAACGTCTCTAAGTGCTGTGTAGCACCTCACCTCTCAACACCCTACCCAGTTCCAAGTGAACAAGAATCAAAGGAGATATCCTAATGAGATTTGGGAATAGGAATAGGAATAAGTGAAAATCAATTTTCGGGATAATTGTTTGTACTTCTTCTTGTCTGCATCCTTGAGATGTTTACACTATGAATCTGGTCACCTAAGAAACAGACCTACATATCATAAAACTTGGCTACCTTACTATATGTCAGAACTCCCTGCTCAACGACCTCATTGTCCTTCCTTTACCTTCCCACATACTACTTCTAGGTTCTCTGTGCTGTGTTGGAATATGCTTTCACACCTAATAAGAACATCATTTGTGGCAAACCGCTGAAAACCACTACATGTGCTGTTCTTGGGAAATAAACACAGTTTACCATAAAGTTGCCGTAGCTGACTCATAGGTAGTCAACTCAAAATGTTTGAAGACATTTTGCACTTTAAAAAAATTCAATATTAGTTGCGGAAGTGAAAGGGGATTTTTTCTCCACCTGTATTTACAAATGTAAAATATGTTTAAAAAGCCTTTGTTTACTGAAGAAAGCTGCAAAGTCCGCTGTTAAATATGCATTATAAACTAAAAATTAAGCCTTCACTTGTAAACTTCTCCTACAAACATGAAATAAACGCGAAATTTGAACTGTAAAGTTCATCCAATAAGTGAACATTCAATGAAAACATTAGATTTTGCTTACCTATACTCCATGTTTGACGTTATAAATATAGCCTTCCTAACACCAACTCTGTTGTTTAGCAAAAGTCCATGTAGAGTCCTATGTGGTCTACTACCTTTTACCCAACAACTTTGCTTTTCAAATGTTACCCCCCTGAGGCTGAGGATTCCAATAATTTACTGACCTTGTACGAAAGTCAGCTTTTCTCCTAAATGTGATTTTACTCCCAATATGATTGTTCCTAATTTAAACTGGGATACCATCCTTTTTGGTGTTTTTTCAGCCCTGTGCAAATTTGCACCTAAGTCTCAGTGGTATTGGACCTAAAATAAACTACATGTACTCTTAGTTTGTAACTAATATTATGGTGCTTTTTTGTGCAATAGTACATTGTTTTGGATTTTGTATCAAGGCACTTTTCTATCTTTATGCGATTTTTTTACTAACATAATTATTACAACAAATGCATTTGGATAACACACTACTGCTGTTTTACACTATGGACAATCTTGAACCTTAGTGTGTAAGCAATCATATGCTTTTTTGATAAAAATGTCTGCCTTAACACCTGTAATTGCGAACATTTGATTCTAAAATTAAGACCCTGGACATTTAACATGTTGAGTGCAAGTATGAGTTCTAAGATTTCTAATCCCTTAATATGTTATTTAGAACTTATCTTTTCTTTGGCTATCGGTCCACTGGATGCAAATGAGTACTTTAAAACTGAAACAACCACATAGTCATCATCTGTCATGTATTTGTCCAAGAGTATTCCACTTGATTTTGACCCACCAAAGATGGAGCAAGATTAGAGTGCCTATGCTGCCCATTAACCCTGGAATTAACACCTCCAAATAATATACTCATTACAAATCTCAGCAAGCAGTAAAATCCCTCCAGAACAATGCTCTAACCAAACACCAGAGACGTCATCGCTGGCAAGCATCACAGCCACAAGTCAGAAGCTATAAAGACAACCTTTTATTTTTCAGTAGCAACATAGATTCATGGAATACAATTACTGTTCCTTTTACTTACTTAGTTTCAACTCACACATACCTTACAAAGAGAAATTCCAAATCTCTGGCTAATTTGACCAGCCCAGTAAATACCATAGCAATCTCTACGATATTGACAAAATAATTGTGCAACATACCAAATTAATCTCATATTTATATATATATTCATTGAGATTGTCAACGCCTTAAAAAACACAAAGTCAACACAAGTCTTGCCTAATCTATATATGACATTTCCCTTAACATCCACTATAACAATCTCATGTGGCCCAACCTTTTATCTCCTCACACATCTCTTTCTAAATCATCTACAAACCAGCATGATTCCCCTTGTGTGGGTTTGACCACTCACCTATCACCATACAGAATGAAGTAGAAACCTAGCATGTTCCACATCTAGAGGTTGAATTCTGTGTCACTAGTCCTACAAGCTTCATCAAGACCTCCCCCAAACACTTCAAGTATGGAACACTAGAAACTCACATAAGAGCTCTGAACTTCTGAAATTGTAAATCAGTTTCCAGAAACCCCAATTTCCTCTGGTAAGTACTGACCCAATGTCTCTTGACAGCATTAGCAAATTGTTATACATGGCTAAACCTCTCAAATCTGACGCTACACTCTATCAATTAAAACAATTTGATTAAAATCAAATATGTTGAAAGGGAAGGTTTAGGACTTGCAAGTGTGTGCACTTGCCAAGTCGACATGGCAGTTCCAGACTGCACACAGGCTCTGCAATGGCAGGCCAGAGTTACATTCAATCAATCAATCAATCAATCACGGCATTTATAAAGCGCGCTACTCACCCGGGAGGTTCTCAAGGCGCTGGGGGAAAGGGGTGTGTTACTGCTCGAACAGCCAGGTCTTGAGTTGCTTCCTGAAGGAGAGATGGTCTTGGGTACGTCGAAGGTGAGTGGGGAGGGAGTTCCAGGTCTTGGCTGCCAGGTAGGAGAAGGATCTTCCTCCGGCCGTGGTTCTGCGGATGCGAGGTACGGTGGCGAGTGCGTGGCTGGTAGATCGTAGCTGGCGCGTGGGCGTGTAGAAGGTCATTCGGTCGTTGAGGTACTTGGGTCCCAGGTCATGTAGGGCCTTGTGTGCGTGGGTGAGGAGTCTGAACGTGATTCTCTTGCTGACGGGGAGCCAGTGCAGTTCTCTCAGGTGTCCGGTGATGTGGCTGTGTCGGGGGATGTCCAGGATGAGTCGTGCGGAGGCGTTCTGGATTCGTTGGAGTCTTCTCTGGATTTGGCTGTAGTTCCGGCGTAGAGGGTGTTCCCGTAGTCCAGTCGGCTGGTGATGAGTGCCTGGGTGACGGTCTTCCTGGTTTCAGTGGGGATCCATCTGAAGATCTTACGGAGCATGCGCAGGGTGTTGAAGCACGAGGAAGAAACGGCGTTGACTTGTCTGGTCATTGACAGGGAGGAGTCCAGGATGAAGCCCAGGTTGCGTGCGTGGTCTGTAGATTTGGGGGCGGTGCCCAGGGCCGGGGGCCACCAGAAGTCGTCCCAGGCGGAGGGTGATGATCCCAGGATGAGGACTTCCGTCTTGTCTGAGTTCAGTTTAAGACGGCTCTTTCTCATCCAGTCGGCGACGTCTTTCATCCCTTCGTGTAGGTTGGCTCTGGCGGTGGTGGGATCGTTGGTGAGGGAGAGGATCAGCTGGGTGTCGTCGGCGTAGGAGATGATGTTGAGGTTGTGTTGGCGTGCGATGGCTGCGAGGGGGCTCATGTAGTCCTTGAAGAGGGTCGGGTTGAGAGAAGATCCTTGTGGTACGCCGCAGATGACTTCTGTGGCCTCGGATCTGAACGGAGGGAGCGGACTCTCTGGGTTCTTCCGGTGAGGAACGAGATGATCCATTCCAGCGCTTTCTCTTGGATTCCGATGTTGCTGAGGCGCTTCACTAGGGTTCGGTGGCAGACCGTGTCGAACGCTGCGGAGAGGTCCAGGAGAATTAGGGCCGCTGTTTCCCCGTTGTCGATCAGGGTTCTGATGTCGTCAGGGGCTGCGATCCCGGTGGTCTCGGTGCTGTGGTTGGCCCGAAATCCGGACTGCGAGTGGTCGAGGGATCCGTTCGTCTCGAGGAAGGTGGCAAGCTGTATGTTGACGGTCTTCTTGATGACTTTGGCCGGGAAAGGAAGGAGCGAGATGGGACGGTAGTTCTTGAGGTCGGTGGGGTCCGCTGTTGGTTTCTTCAGGAGGGCCGTCAGCACGGCGTGCTTCCAGCTCTCCGGGAAGGTGGCGGTGTTGAAGGAGGAGTTGATGGTGTCTCGGAGATGGGGTGCGATGATGGCGGCGGCTTTGTTGAAGACGTGGTGTGGGCAGGGGTCGGTTGGTGATCCGGAGCGGATGGAGTTCATCGTGCGGGTGGTGTCTTCGGTGCTGATCGTGGTCTAGTTGCAGAGGGTGGTGGTGGCGGGCGTTGGTTCGGTGGTAGGGTGCGTGGTCTGTGAGTCGAAGCTGTTGTGTATGTCGGCGGGGTTGGAAAACTCTTTGACGATGCTGAAGAGTTCTTTGCTATCGTGGGCATTGTTGTCCAGTCGTTCTTTGAGTGCCGTCTTCTTGGTGGCGCGGATCAGTTGATGGTGTTTGCGGGTGGCGTGCTTGAGGGCAGTCCAGTTGTCTGTGGTGCGGTTGAGCTGCCAGGCTTTCTCGAGGGTGCGGCAGTTCTTCTTGGATTCCTTGAGTTCGTCGGTGAACCAGGGGATTTTCTTGCTGCCGGGTCTGCAGGGAGGGTTCTTGAGTGGTGCGAGGTCATCGGCGAAGGCGGTCAGCCACTTGGTGAGGTTGCTGGCTGCTACGTTGGGGTCCGTTGTGCTGGTGGGAGTGTTCTGGCTGAGGGAGGCGGTGAGTTGCTCGGCGGTGATCTTGTTCCAGCTGCGGCGGGGGACCCGTTGCGGATGGAGGTGGGTCGTAGTTCGACTGAAGCTGAAGTGGACGCAGCTGTGGTCTGTCCAGTGGAGTCCGGTGGCATGGCTGAAGGAGACGTGCTTGCTGGATGTGAAGACAGGGTCAAGCATGTGTCCGGCGTAGTGGGTGGGGGTGTCCACCAGTTGCTTGAGTCTGAGGTTGGCGAGGTTGTCCAGCAGGGCGGTGGTGTTTCTGTCGTTGTTGTTCTCCAGGTGGAAGTTGAGGTCCCCTAGTAGGATGTAGTCGGCGGAGGGAAGGGCGTGCGGGCTGATGAAGTCTGCGATGTCTTCGCTGAACTGCGTGCATGGTCCCGGTGGTCTGTAGATGAGGGTGCCTCGGAGGGTGGTTTTGGGGTCGGTGTGTATCTGGAAGTGCAGGTGCTCGGCGGCGGAGAAGGTTTTGTCGGAGTTAGTCGAGATGCGGATGGTGTTCTTGTGTACGATGGCGATTCCTCCTCCGGTCTGGTTGACGCGGTCCTTCCGGGTGATCTTGTAGCCATCCGGGAGGGCTGTGGCGATGTCGGGCACTGAGGAGGCAATCATCCAGGTATCGGTGAGGAAGGCGACGTCCGGTGTAGTTGCGTCGAGCAGGTCCCAGAGTTCCACGGCGTGCCTGTGGACGGATCGGGTGTTCAGCAGGATGCACTTCAAGTGGTTACTGTTAGTGTTGGAGTCGGTGGGGGCGGTGCAGGTCCGGTGGCAGGTGAAGCGGCAGGCTTTGCAGGCAAAGGGTCCGTTGGTGCCTCTCGGGGTGGCTCGGTAGCAGGCAGGGTTCCGGCCGGTATTGAGTGCATTGAGAGTGGTGGCGTCGTAGGTCTGTCGTGGAGTCTTGCATCGGCGGTGGGGACCAGGGTTTCTGGCGCTGGGCGCGGTCCAGGTGGGGACGGGCGCAGACGGGCTTACCTTTGGCGCACCTTCGCCGCTCATTCGGTGCTCCCGCTGCACGCATCCGCTGCGCGGTCGCTCAGGGGGCGTCATAAGAAGGGAGCCGGGAGGGAGGGTCCGCTGGGAGGCGGGAGCCTATCGGCTGGTGGGGGGGCGGGGCCGCAGGCAGGCAGCGGTGGGAAAAACGAGTGCGGGCTGGCGGGCAGCCCTGTGGCGGCTGGGGCGCTTGTGGAAGAAGCAGTCAGCGTAGGCGAGCAGGAAGGCACAGGAGTAGGCGTAGTCAGCAGGAAGGCACAGGCAGCAGGAGGCAGGTAAGGCACAGGAAGCAGGAGGCACAAGGAGCGTGGGGGAGACCAGGCCGATGAAGGCTGCTTCTGTGGGTGGCACAATCAGTGCTGCAGCCCACTAGCGGCATTTGATTTACAGGACCTGGGCACACACAGTGACTATTCCGGGGTCTGATAAGTAAATCAAATATGCAAATCATGGAATCACTAATCCATAACTAAAATTTACAACGGGAGCACTTGCACTTTGGCACTGAACAGCAGTGGCAGAGTGCCCAAAGCATCAAGACCAGCAAAACAGAGTCCAACACACAGCAAAAACACAGGCAATTCAAAAATGAAGGGGAGACCCACATCAATGATGCCAGGTCCAACAGGTGGTAATTACAAATATTGCAATTTTCCAAAGTAATCGACACTCATGTGCAGAATCCACAGGCATAATTTGCTTCACCATGAGAATAATAAGGTTATGAAAATCTGTCAGTGGCTTCAAGTACTTCCTCAGCAAATACAAGTATTTTATGTAACCAACAAATAAGAGGGTTCATCCAGTGTAGAGGGAAAACTTCTGGTTATCTAGTTGTGTATCGCTAACAGTCACTAAACAATTTTTATTCTATAATATTGCTGTGGTTGATGCTGTCAGCTTGGGCCTTGAGATGTAATGTGACTTCATTCATAGGATGGCCCCTTTAGGCATATGCTAATTGGATTATGTGACATTATATGGAATGTCTGAATATGGTATTTTTGTTTTTGTTTTGTTCTTTGGTGGCATCATGATAGAACTTCCTGACAGTTTCTATTAGATTTTTAGTCATTTGAAGGAATTGAATGCAGCATAATATTAACATGGTTAAGTTCCATCAGTGATTTGACAATATGGAAGTCTATTCAGGATAACCAGGCAGCACCTGCCTCCCCCTGTTTGCTTTTTTGTACCCAAGCCCTGCCCGTGCTAGGGCTGACATCAGGTGTATGAGGATAGTGCAGTAAAAGAAAGCATATTGAGTCTGGCTTACTTTCTATGTTGTCCAATTATTGCCATTCTCCTAACCTCTCAGCAGAAAAGTGATGGTTGTTGAGAGGCTAAAGGTGTAATAATTGACCAACCCTGTCATATTATTAGGTGTAAAGAGACCTGTTTTGTCACATCTGCTACCCTAGGCCTTTTGGTGAATCAGCATCCATGTCTGAGGATTTGAATAGTGTTATTAGATGACAGTTAAGCACCCATAGAAAGAGGGGCAGTGTACTTAAATATTGAAGGAGGAGGCTGCATCTCAAACATTTTAGGCATTAAGCAACCATTTCTGTGAAGGATACCTGCTAACAACGTCTCTAAGTGCTGTGTAGCACCTCACCTCTCAACACCCTACCCAGTTCCAAGTGAACAAGAATCAAAGGAGATATCCTAATGAGATTTGGGAATAGGAATAGGAATAAGTGAAAATCAATTTTCGGGATAATTGTTTGTACTTCTTCTTGTCTGCATCCTTGAGATGTTTACACTATGAATCTGGTCACCTAAGAAACAGACCTACATATCATAAAACTTGGCTACCTTACTATATGTCAGAACTCCCTGCTCAACGACCTCATTGTCCTTCCTTTACCTTCCCACATACTACTTCTAGGTTCTCTGTGCTGTGTTGGAATATGCTTTCACACCTAATAAGAACATCATTTGTGGCAAACCGCTGAAAACCACTACATGTGCTGTTCTTGGGAAATAAACACAGTTTACCATAAAGTTGCCGTAGCTGACTCATAGGTAGTCAACTCAAAATGTTTGAAGACATTTTGCACTTTAAAAAAATTCAATATTAGTTGCGGAAGTGAAAGGGGATTTTTTCTCCACCTGTATTTACAAATGTAAAATATGTTTAAAAAGCCTTTGTTTACTGAAGAAAGCTGCAAAGTCCGCTGTTAAATATGCATTATAAACTAAAAATTAAGCCTTCACTTGTAAACTTCTCCTACAAACATGAAATAAACGCGAAATTTGAACTGTAAAGTTCATCCAATAAGTGAACATTCAATGAAAACATTAGATTTTGCTTACCTATACTCCATGTTTGACGTTATAAATATAGCCTTCCTAACACCAACTCTGTTGTTTAGCAAAAGTCCATGTAGAGTCCTATGTGGTCTACTACCTTTTACCCAACAACTTTGCTTTTCAAATGTTACCCCCCTGAGGCTGAGGATTCCAATAATTTACTGACCTTGTACGAAAGTCAGCTTTTCTCCTAAATGTGATTTTACTCCCAATATGATTGTTCCTAATTTAAACTGGGATACCATCCTTTTTGGTGTTTTTTCAGCCCTGTGCAAATTTGCACCTAAGTCTCAGTGGTATTGGACCTAAAATAAACTACATGTACTCTTAGTTTGTAACTAATATTATGGTGCTTTTTTGTGCAATAGTACATTGTTTTGGATTTTGTATCAAGGCACTTTTCTATCTTTATGCGATTTTTTTACTAACATAATTATTACAACAAATGCATTTGGATAACACACTACTGCTGTTTTACACTATGGACAATCTTGAACCTTAGTGTGTAAGCAATCATATGCTTTTTTGATAAAAATGTCTGCCTTAACACCTGTAATTGCGAACATTTGATTCTAAAATTAAGACCCTGGACATTTAACATGTTGAGTGCAAGTATGAGTTCTAAGATTTCTAATCCCTTAATATGTTATTTAGAACTTATCTTTTCTTTGGCTATCGGTCCACTGGATGCAAATGAGTACTTTAAAACTGAAACAACCACATAGTCATCATCTGTCATGTATTTGTCCAAGAGTATTCCACTTGATTTTGACCCACCAAAGATGGAGCAAGATTAGAGTGCCTATGCTGCCCATTAACCCTGGAATTAACACCTCCAAATAATATACTCATTACAAATCTCAGCAAGCAGTAAAATCCCTCCAGAACAATGCTCTAACCAAACACCAGAGACGTCATCGCTGGCAAGCATCACAGCCACAAGTCAGAAGCTATAAAGACAACCTTTTATTTTTCAGTAGCAACATAGATTCATGGAATACAATTACTGTTCCTTTTACTTACTTAGTTTCAACTCACACATACCTTACAAAGAGAAATTCCAAATCTCTGGCTAATTTGACCAGCCCAGTAAATACCATAGCAATCTCTACGATATTGACAAAATAATTGTGCAACATACCAAATTAATCTCATATTTATATATATATTCATTGAGATTGTCAACGCCTTAAAAAACACAAAGTCAACACAAGTCTTGCCTAATCTATATATGACATTTCCCTTAACATCCACTATAACAATCTCATGTGGCCCAACCTTTTATCTCCTCACACATCTCTTTCTAAATCATCTACAAACCAGCATGATTCCCCTTGTGTGGGTTTGACCACTCACCTATCACCATACAGAATGAAGTAGAAACCTAGCATGTTCCACATCTAGAGGTTGAATTCTGTGTCACTAGTCCTACAAGCTTCATCAAGACCTCCCCCAAACACTTCAAGTATGGAACACTAGAAACTCACATAAGAGCTCTGAACTTCTGAAATTGTAAATCAGTTTCCAGAAACCCCAATTTCCTCTGGTAAGTACTGACCCAATGTCTCTTGACAGCATTAGCAAATTGTTATACATGGCTAAACCTCTCAAATCTGACGCTACACTCTATCAATTAAAACTAACCATCTAAAGTTGGCAGTAAAGGCCATGAACATCCAACTTACAGCACACCAGCCAGTTCCACATAATGAGACCGATGATGCACGTATGCATTATCCTACTGGTGAACTCACTACAAAAGATACCCTACAATCACAAACTTTCATCAATCCCTAAACAGTAATGTCATAGTCATCCACCAACTCACTGTATCCTGACACCACAAATGGCACCAAAAAGGTCAGCATTATAACTTGAGTAAATCATAAACGAATACAGCTCAATGGTAGGTGCAACTGCAAGTCCAGTCAATACAAAGGGCCAGATGACAAAGAAAATCTAACATCAATTTTTCAGAGTAATCTCTCCGCCATTAACATGACAAAAGAGATGTCTAATACACACAAAATGGCCAAGTTAGAGAGTATACATCAGCAGTCAGCAACCCAGCTTTATTAAATAACTGAGATATTGCCCTTCGCACTCTCACTGAGAGTCAGTTCAACCTCCACCTATAATCAACACTCTAGTATTGCTGAGTTAACTCAGTATACTACATTAAGGTAGATCTGTAAAGATGAGGAATGGCCTCCCACTTATTTTATAAATGAATATCTAAAGTAAAGCATCATCAGCACTCATTCCTAGTCAAATCCAGCAGTCAGAGGCACATCTCACATTCCAAGTCCGGCTAACACAACCAGAGGTGTTAAAAGGCTTACTCCGGGCACTGCGTTGGTGCCCCACTTGGCCTTCTTACTTGAAGGGGTATCACTCCCTCCAACTCCTATACTCCCTGTTGCTGAGTCAGCCCTAAATGTACATGAACCCAGCCATGTAAGTGTGAATGATGATAGCCGCAATCTTGAATCAAACAGAATCTCTTTGAACTGGGAAAAGGTTAGTATTTTGGACATCTCCTATGCAGACGACACCCAGCTGATCATCTCCCTCACCGAAGACCCCCACACCGCCAAAGCTAATCTCCACAGAGGAATGAAGACCGTCGCTGGATGAAGGACAGCAGACTGAAGCTAAATTCAGACAAAACGGAGGTCCTCATCCTCGGACCCACCCCATCAGCCTGGGATGACTCCTGGTGGCCCACATTGCTAGGCACTGCCCCGGAACCCACCGACCACGCACTGCTAGGCACTGCCCTGAAATTGTATATAGGTTTATAGAAAATTATCTGAGAAAAAATATGAGGATTACTAATGAGTATCTCTTTAAAATGCTTTTTGGAATGGGGGCTAAACACAATACTAAAAGATGTGTTTTTTCTACAGAGTGCCTGGATATCAGAAGCATTTGTCATACTGTCAAGTACCACCCCCTCTCCTTTTCTTCCCCTGCCCTGACGAAGGTGCGGCCAGTCTACAGGCCTGGCACCGAAACGCGCGTCGGCGTTGAAACAACCTGCCCTGAACCTATAATCACCAATCCCCGGCCTATGGCTGAGAGGACTGCTCAGGATGTTCTCAGAGCATTTTTTCTTAAATCTTATCTGAGTTGAATGAATGAATGAACCTTGTATGAGAATGACTGTTTGTGATTTATGAATGTGTTGAAGTTTGAATGCTGGAAGATTGGGTACTGATGGGGTGTGTGTTTTTTATTCTGTTATATTGAAATGTTATAATAAATGATTATGTCTATATGTACTTTAAAAACATGAAGAAAATAATAATAAAAATGATATATTTTTCATAAATTTGTTCCTGTCTGAATCTAATGTGGCACTGACTCCTTGGTGAGCGCTTAAATGGGTGACTACTGAAAGAAATTGGACTCTACAAGAGCCTATCTTTGATTAAAAACGGGGCAGATCTATCCTTTCCTCTATTTATTTTGACTATTTCCCCCGCAGATCTGCCTCTCATTCTACTCGGGGGGCCCCTCACTTTGTGACTTATTGGATACTTTTCCCAGCCCTGTGCTGTAGGGTTCTGTGTGATTGTGAGTGCAGGGACCCTCTCTCAATTGTTTGAAATACCTTGTGTTTGGTGTAAGTGTAGTGAGGTATATGTGTATTGGCTGTGTGAATGTGAATATAATAATAAGCAAAGACCGATTGGATTCCCTTTCCGTCTATTCGCCAAAGTAAAAATCCGGGAACTTCTCCCTTTCTTTTAAAAGAAATTTAAACCTTAATTGCAGGGCATCCTCCCTATACCATCTAAAAATGGACAGCATAAAGTCCTTTGGCTTTTCTGACGAAGAGTTTTCTAAAATGATTGGGGCAGAGGGAACATCTAGTATTTTTGCTCCATCCAAAAAAATTGATGGTGAGTGGGATAAACTTCTTAATTTAAAAAAGAAATCTATACGAACAGAAGCCCACGCTAAATACATGCTAGATTACCTAAAGGCAGGTACCATACCTATAGGCCTATGGGTCAGAAACATCCCTGGGCTGTTTGTAGAATTACGCCACTTTTTGGAGAAATGGGCTCTAATCTCCAATAGATGCAGCAGAGATTACATGATGCTCATTATTGAGACCGCACGCGAGGTCCTATCCATGTTAGCTAAAGAAATTCAAGAACTAGAAGAAAAGTTAAAAAAGGATAATCCTTCTGACCTTGGGAAACAGATCCTTGGGGAAATAAACATTGAACTGGACTCTTTTTCTGACTATCTGTTAAAAAGAAAAGTTGAAAAGTTCAGAAAAGATGTCAGACTTTTCTCGCAAGAAAAAACATATCCGTATCTGAACCCCCAATTTTATACCACCAATGGTGGGACCAATCAATATGGCAACCAGAGAGACACTAAGAGACGAATACAAACGTTCTCTAATTCAACAGACTCTGATGGCGAGAATGAAATGAACAATGACCCCAACTACAACTATGGGTTTCAACAATACCCTGAACAGTTTGATAGATCAAATTGACAGGATAATTTTTTAGCCAATCGCCGAGGCAACCATCGCCCGAGTAATCGGACCCCTCAATTCACACGAGGCCAGGGACCTCCGCAGAGATACATCCAAACCCGACAAACACAGTATTGGAGGAGGTAAAAGAGATCCCAGTATTTAATCTATCTGATTCTGACATCTCTGAAGAATCATTATCTTTATTAACGCATGGTCTATCATATGTCCCTTCCACTCAGGTTGACAGATTTGGGATATTCAGAGACTTACATGCTTTCTTCAGAAAGATACGCCTAAAACAATTCTTTCTGGCTAGACCTGGCTGTGAGAACACAGACAATATGTCTGGACTAAGGCCTCCCTCTAACTTTACTCCCAGTCATGAGACTGTGGGACCTGAAGTAGGGGTTTTTGAAAAGGCGGTTATCCACAAACTGATGAAAGCACTTAAATTTACTCCATCCCCCAAACATAATCTAACCATCAAGGAGAATATGGGTTTGAAAGCCATAAGAAATAACCAAAATCTAACTATCAAGCCATGCGATAAAGGTGGAGGAATCGCGGTATTTAAAACCAGCGATTATATTGAAAAGATGGATAGTCTTCTATCCTCTGATGCCCACTACAAGCGGATCTCGAGATGCCCTGAGGAGAACCTGAAGCGACAAATTTTGGCAATTGTGACAGAAGCGGCGGATGAGGGTATAATCTGCACGAAAGAAGCAGAGTACCTCACCCCCACACACACAAGAATGCCCATTATTTATGGGCTACCTAAAGTGCACAAAAGTCAAACGAACCCCCCTATGCGTCCAATTGTTTCTACTATTGGATCTGCTACAGAACCATTGTCCAAATATATTGACAAGTTCTTGAAACCCTTAGTATGTAAATTGAGATCTTACATCAGGGACACGGGTGATTTTATTGGAAAAATTGAAAATTGTGTATTCGATCCAGACAAGGAACTTATGGTTACCATGGTTGTGGAATCGTTATATTCTAACATTCCACAAGAAGGAGCCATTATGGTCCTAGAAGAACTGTTACTCAGAGAAGATGTCTTACCCAATGCCCAACTCCTTATCGAATTTTCGAAAATTGTGATGAACGAAAATTACTTTGAATTTAACCAACAGTTCTACCACCAAGTGAAAGGGGTGAGCATGGGGGCTTCATGCGCACCAAGTATAGCTTGTCTATACATGGGCCAATTTGAAAACAAAAACATCTACAACGAAATGGCCCCGTTCTCTGAGCCTGGTCGCGCTTCATAGATGACATTTTTTTCATCTGGAGTGGCGACCAGGACGCTCTGGATGAATTTATCAAGTGGATCAATCTAGCGGATGACCATATTAAATTCACTGCCAAGGCGAGTAATACCCAAGTTGAGTTTCTGGATGTATGGGTGAGGCACAATGGGGAATGCCTATATGTGTCATTATATACTAAACCCACCGCCAAAAACACGCTATTAGAGTATGGAAGTTACCACCCCCGCTGTCAACTGAATTCTATCCCCTTCAGCCAGTTCTTAAGATTAAGAAGGAACTGCTCTCGGATGAGTGACTTTCTAGAACAATCTGACCTACTGAAAGTCAAACTCATGAAACGAGGGTACCCCCATCGTTTAATCAAGGAGTCCTTTAAGAGGGCCAGGTATTTTAACCGTGAAAGCATGTTCCAGGCCCAAACGAAGGATGAATTAGACAGACTGGTTTGCATCACCAGTCATTCTACGGTGAATGACAAAATCCGCCAAGCCATAAATTCACAGTGGCATATCCTGAATGGCAATGAAGGAGAGGAAATTTTAACTAAACCCATCTTTGCCTTTCGGCGAAATAAGAACTTAAGAAATCATCTTGTACAAGGGGCAGTTCGGAGTCAAGTTGGCCCAAGACAAACGGGCATATCTGGCCTTCCACCTGTAAAAGGAAATCATCGGTGTGGCAATTGTAACACATGCCCCAATGCCATTGTGGGCGAATCTCTGAGCATTGGAAACCGCCAGATAAAACTTAATACCATGAGTAACTGCTGATCATCCAATATAATATATGTTATCATCTGCCCCTGCGGATTGCCGTATGTGGGCGAAACCGGCCATGAATGCAGAATCAGAGTTGGTGAGCACAAAGGAAACATTCGGAATGAAAGGCGGGGAGCTCCCCTGGTTGCCCACTGGATAAAAATGAAACATACTGAACAGGATATAAAATGGTCCATCCTGGAAAAGATCCGAGAAATTCCAGGCAAAAATACTACCTCCATCAGGAAAAAGAGGGAGGTTTTCTGGATCTTTTTATTAGATGCGGCTAACACAGGCCTGAACGAGGCATGCCCATGGGAAAATGCCATTTACTGAATGTTGTCGGTACTATGTAAATTCATGTTTAAAGCATTTTATTAAGACAAAAAATAGGAGGCAAGGGAACATGAGGGGTAGGGTTACATACAATTAGGTGAGAAAAGCTGAGCATCAATTTATGAGTGCGATGGTGGACAAAGCTACTGTAAAGAAAAAAGCAATGGCAAATGATAAAAGCAAAGAACAGTCGACACCATCAGGCAGACCAGAAAAGGAAAAGCAGTGGTGCAGGAGACCAACCCCACCACCCCCAGAACCCCCCCCCAAACAACCCAACTCACCCCAACACCCCCCGCCTCCCCCCGTCCAATACTCAGCTGATAACACAACCTGCCCTCCCGCCACTCCTCCCCCCCCCGCGAGCCCAGATCTTGTGTCTCCTTAGTCGGTGGAAATCACCGGCGGTGTTAATCTCAGAAGTCTGAGGTATCTCGGACAAGTGAGTTCCCTGAAGTCAGTAGTCAGAAGCGCGTGGAAGGGTTGCCATGCTCATCAAATTGGTCCACGTCCCCCGCCAACATAAACGATAATTTCTCCATACCTAGCACGTGCCAAAGCCTGTGCAGCCAGCCTGTGATGGAGGGGACCGTGGTGGTACGCCAGTGGATCAAGATGTTCTGAATCGCTGAACCCAGCGCTCTCGCAATTTGCCTGCCCCTACGGGACTTCAGCGTGTACATCAGGCCATTACGAAGGCCTAGCAATACATACGCCGGAAAGCACGGCAATTCAGTTGCAAAATGAACATCAATCTCGTCCAGAACTTCCTTCCAGTAAGCCTCTAACAAAGGACAATCCCAAAGATTATGTGTAAGGGTCCCCACCCAACCACAACCCCTCCAGCACACCTTCTCAATATGTCTGTTCATTTCATGGAGCCTCTCCGGGGTGTAATACCAATACGTAGACACCTTGGTGAGTGTTTCCGTGAGGCCTGTATGATATGCAGAGTGTCTCGCACGGTGCGCAATTTGATCCCATTCCTTATGGCTAAGTGTCCTTCCCAGTTCTTGGTTCCAACGTTCCCTGCCCGGATTATAGAAGTGAAACGGAGGGGGCTGTAGGAATTTATACAGATCAGTGATCAACTTAGCGTCAGAGGCGCGTGTCACCAACCACCGTTCGTATGCCGTTATCTGGCGATCAGCAGTGTCCCGCACCTGGGGTTGAAGCGCCCAGTGCCTGACCTACATATATCGCAGCCTGTCCGACTCAGACAACTGGAACTCCTGTTTCAGTGTCTGAAAGGGGACTACCCCCTCCGGCCCATAGATCTGGAAGAGCGCTCGGCAGCCCGCCGCCCTCCAGTGAGAGAACGCACCTGGCTCCATCCCGGGGGAGAAGTCAGAATTGTCCGTTATCGGGGTGAAAGGTGAGGGGAACGTAGTGAGTTCACGAACCTCGCTGACTGTGTCCCATACCCTTAAGGGAACTCGCGTAACGAAGGAAGCGTAGAGATTCCGAGGGCGGTGAGCCCGGCGCATGAATGGAACCTCCTGGAGGGTGCGCCCCTCCACTGCCTGGTCCTGAAAAAGCCAATGCTTGTCGGATTCCCACCTGCTCCACTCCACTAAGTAGCGCAACTGCGCCGCCTGGAAGTATTTCCGGAGGTCCGGGATGCCAAGGCCCCCTGCCTCCAGAGCCAGCGTGGAGAGAACCTTCTTCATCCGCGGTTTGCGGCCTTGCCAGACGAAGCGCGTGATGTCAGCCTGTGTCTGTCTAATCCAGCCCACGGGAGGCTGGAGCGGTAAGGCTTGGAAGAGGTATAGGATCTGGGGCAGAACCGCAATCTTGATCGCAGCAATTCTGCCGAGCCAAGACAGAAGGCTCTTACTCCAGCGGCCAAGTTCCTCTCTGATTTTCCTGCTGAGAGAGGCATAGTTGGCCGTTACCATCGCTGGCAACGTTGGCGCTAGCAGAATCCCCAGGTACGGCACCAGAGATGACGACCACTGCATGGGAAAGAGCCGCTGCAGATCTCGTCTAGTATCGGCGGCCAGGGACACATCCAAAGCCACCGACTTGCCCATGTTCATCTTAAAACCAGCCACTTTCGAAAAAGCGTCTAGTTCATGAATACAAGCCGGGAGGGCCCGTCTAGGATCGTCCAAAGTTAACAGGACATCGTCTGCATAAAGACTGACCGTGTGGATATACTGCCCCATCTTGATCCCGACCGCATCTGGATTCTGACGAATTCTCTGGGCAAACGGCTCCATGTAAAGAACAAAGAGAAGTGGGGAGAGCGGGCACCCCTGCCTAGTGCCCCGTTAGATCGCAAAGCTACGGGAGCTGCACCCATTGACTCTCACTGTCGCCGACGGGCGCTTGTAGCAGTTGAAGACCATCGAGCAGAATTTGTCTCCAATCCCCAGTTTCCGGAGCACCTGCTCGAGATAAGGCCAGTGAACCCGGCCGAATGCCTTCTCAGCATCCACCGACAGCAGCATCCGCTCGCCCGGGATCCGCGAGGCTTTCTCCAGAATGTGAGCCACTCTCTTGGTGTTATCGACCGTCTGTCTGCCAGGCACCAAGCCAGCTTGATCAGCCTCAACCAGGCCTGGCAGATGCAGGGCCAGCCTAGACGCTAAAATTCCCGTGTACAATTTAAGGTCGACGTTCAGGAGTGAAATAGGCCTGTACGAGCCGCATAGGGCCTGGTCCTTCCCAGGTTTCGGGATCACCGATACCGTTGCCCTCAACAGGTCCGGTGGGATGGCGCCCGGCTCCGAAAAGGAGTTAAACAGGCGGGTGAGAATAGGGGCCACAACCGGGCAAAAGGTTTCATAGAACAAGGACGTGTAACCGTCCGGTCCCGGAGCTTTCCCGTGTTTGAGCCTCGCTATCGCCGATACCAGCTCCTCTACGTGGATGCTACGCTCGAGGTGTTCCGCCTGAGCAGAGTCCAGCGCCGGAAGGGTCACTGACTCCAAATAGTCTGAGGCATCCTGCGTCGAGGGGGGTTCCCCCGTGAACAACGCTTCATAGAAACTACAGAACGTTTCTGCCACCGCGGCGTCATCAGTGACCGCCACCCCGTCAGCACCAAGTAGCTCCTTCACCACGTTATGTTGGTGCGCGATACGAAGCCTATTTGCCAAGAGCCTGCCACACCTATCCCCACCTGTATAAAACGCATGTTTTAGACGCAGCGCTGCGTATTCCGCTCTATCCATGTCCAACGCCGATAGAAGCTTCCTAGCAGCCTTCAGCTGCCTCCAAACTCTTGGAGCTCCGGTACGGCGATGGACTTGCTCCAATTCCCGGACCTGGGCAGTCAACTCCTCCCTCTTGCACTGTCTCCCCCTATTCTCCGCGGAGATGGATATGAATTCCCCCCTAAGAACCGCCTTCAGTGCCGCCCACTGTGTCGCTGGCAAGGTGTCCGAGTTATCATTGTGCGCCTGGTATTCCCGAATCGCTTCCTCAATATGTTTCACCACCGTTTTTTTGTGTAGGAGGGTGTCCCTGAGGCGCCACACCCCCCGGGAGGGGAAGGCCGTCGGTAATGCAAATGAGCCCACGACCGTCGCATGGTCAGATAGCGAGAGGACCCCAATGTCCACCGCCGTGGCAGTGGCACGCATCGGTCCACTAACCAATAAGTAGTCTAGCCGTGCGTAGGTCCGGTGCGCATGCGAATAGTAGGAGTAGTCCCTGTCTGTGGGGTGGAGGGTGCGCCAAAGATCATGCAAATCCATGTCTGTGATTCGGGCCTTCCCAGCCTGTGAAAGTTCCCCAGTCTGCGGATATCGCTGCGCTGATCTGTCTAGTGTAGAATCAAAGACAATATTCAAATCACCCCCCAGTATGATATGGCGATCGGGGGAGGCAGTCACATCTACCAGCACGGAGTCCAGAAAGCGCTCTTGGTGGTCATTTGGGCTATATAAGGAGCCAACAGTGAACGTTGTGTCCCCCAGGCGGAGGCGGTATGCCAATAGCCTCCCCTTCTGTTCCGCAAATTTGTACAATACCTCCCCCCTGAAGGAACTCGCTAGCAGGATGGCTACCCCCGCGGTCTTAGATGGAGCAGAGGAGAAAAACTGAGTTGGGAACTTAGCAGAGCGCATCCTGTGACAATCCCGTGATAGTAAATGGGTTTCCTGCAGAAGGCATATATCGGCCTGTGTCCCCTCCAGCAGAGATAAGATCGCCCTTCGCTTCACAGAGTTATTCAGACCCTTAACATTAAGGGTCACTACCTTCAATGACGACATATCCCTGGGAAACCGGAAACGCTAAGCCACGGGCAAACTATAAGCGAAAGGGGGGCGTGGGCCAGCAGCGCAGGACAAGCAAAGTAGAGCCAAGCAATAAAATTTGAGACATTGGACGGTACCCCCTTAACCCCTGAGCAATTCCCAACCCCCCCAAAACAGACCCATGGAAACTGGCCAACTCCCCACCCATGCACCAACAACCCATTGTCCCAGTCAAGTCCCAAGACGGACAAGTCCGTGGAAAGTAGTAAAAGTGGACGTCCAGCCACTCGTTCTTCCCGCCTCCCCCCCAACCCCTCTCCAGCCCCCAAACCTGGCACTGAAGAAGCTATGTCCATCTCCCCCCGGAGTGAGTTTACGCCGTCAGGGCGACACCGTTCGTGGCGACCGAGTCCCTGGTCGCTTCCCTTAGCGCGCTAGCCATGTCTGCCCTGATAGTGGGCGAGTCCGGCCGTCCAGCACTCGCCGCCGACCTCCTCCTCGCTGATCTCCGCCGTCCTCCCCTATCCGAACGACTCCTGCTCGGTGTTGCTTCTCCTTCTTCCGCGGCCGTGAGGCCTAGGACACTGCAGACGTCTTGCAAGGAACGCAGCTGGTGGAGCACTCCGTTCCAGTGGAATATCAGGCGAAAGGGATGCCCCCAAGAGTACGGCGTCTCATGCTCTCGCAGAAAATCTGTTGCAATTTTGAAGGACCTGCGCTTCTGTAGCGTAATAGCGGACAGGTCCTGATACAGTGCCACAGGGCGATCGCGGAAGGTCAACGGTTGCTTTCTGCGGGCTTCGGCCATTATGCGCTCCTTCACCGGAAAATCCGGGAGGTAAGCCAAGATGTCCGGTGGAGGTGCCGTCGACTGTCGCTGTCGGCCGACTCTGTGGGCTCTGTCGATTCGGATCGGGAAATCCGCGGGTTCTCCCAGAATCTCTCGAAACAAGTCCTTCAGGTAGCCCATCAGATCTGTCCCCTCATCCGCGGACGGTACACCCCGAACTCGGATGTTGTTCCGTCTTGACCTGTTCTCCAGGTCCTCATTGTGCGCTTGGAGTTCGACATGTTGCTCCCTGAGGCGGAGAACGTCTTGCTGCAAGTGGACAATCTCTTCGTCCCTCCGTTGAGCCGCTGCCTCCGCTGACTCCATCCGTTCGCCCAGGCCCTCCACCTCTCTACGGACCTCGCGCACTTCGCTGGCCACCTCCTGCTTCAGCGTCTGGAAGACGGCCTTAAGCGAGCTGAACAGATCTTCCATGAAGGACCTCGTGACGGGGGGCTCGCCTCCAGTCGGGTCCGCTGCAGCCTTCGAAGAGCTCGGGGATGGTTGCGCCCTGTCCCGCTGCTGCTGGGCCCTGCCAAGCATGTCCGGCAGGGTGCGGTCCCCTTTCCTTGATCCTCGGTTCCCCGACATTCGTGCCCCGTAAGCCACCACACTCCACTCAGTCGGGAATGCGAGCGCGGGTCACCAGCAGCAGGCCTCGGTTCCGATGAGTCTCCAACAGCTGGCAGAGCGCCGCCAGGGGGAATGCCCGTGATAGTAGGGGCACCAAGGGATCTGCGCCACAGAGGACAAGATGGTGGGCCAGTCCTGTCGTAGAAGGCAACTCGCAGCCCAGCCTAAAGTCAGACGCTGGCCCCCACCAAGGGGACCAAGGCTGCAATATCCCTCAGGAAGGAAGAGCTTTGCTGGGCCAGGGGTGCAGGAGTCGTCCCCGGGCAACACTATAGAAGGGCTTCGTCACCGTCGTCTGGAAGACAAGATGGCGGGTGGGCGTAGCCGGGTAGATCGTCCGCGCCCGACGGCGCCACCAAAGCCGCACCGGGAAACAGTGTCACAGATAGGAGTCCCAACCAAGGCCAACCGGCCAACGAAGAGAAACAATAAGCCTGGCCTCAGATTCTGAGCAATGTCACAAACATGCGACGGGCCGGGGTCCATTCAACGTCATAGGCCATCACTGCAGAGCCAGGGGCCACCACGATCACACAACAAGGTCCACTCTTTGCGGCAGCCCGTGGCAGCTAGCCTCCGTCGTTCTCAATCGGGCACCGTCAGATGCGGGCACCCAAGCGAAGTCCATGCCCGGCCGCCAGTTATCAGCACCAGGATCTGTCCAAGCCACCAGGCCAGCGCTCCGCCCCCGAAGCACTCCGCAGTTCGTTTATCGTCTCTAAGCGTGCCTCCGCCGGCTCGTCCGGGGCCAAAGTTGCATCAATATGTGCCCCAGGGTCTCCGCCGCTCGTCCCTCGGTCGCTGAGCTTCAGCGGGGGGAGAGAAGCTGACGAAAAAGGGCTCAGGCCTAGTCGGGCCGGAGGAGCTGCGGAAAGAAGGGTCCGCTCACCCCGCCATCTTGGCCACTCCCCCTACTATGTAAATTTAAAGAAAAACACGGAGCGGCTTATTCCATCTCGTGTTTTTGGTAAAATCAGGAATTCAGTCCGGATTTTCCCTTTCTCTGTGCTGTTTAGCTGTTGAGCACACCTGAAAAACATCAGGCGTGTGCAGTACTTTAAAAAGAGGGAAGCGGCGGGTTGAGCTGT
The DNA here is from genome assembly GCF_964263255.1 of Lissotriton vulgaris. Classification (NCBI taxonomy): domain Eukaryota; kingdom Metazoa; phylum Chordata; class Amphibia; order Caudata; family Salamandridae; genus Lissotriton; species Lissotriton vulgaris. The sequence goes on along the minus strand of NC_141699.1, from coordinate 319,622,177 downwards.
CGCCCACCGGCTGCAGGAGGTGAAGCGAAGAGGAATCCTTTCTAATACCGTCTATGTAAGTACTCCGCGCAATAAACTTTTACCAGCTAAGCCTTAGAAGCCTATGCGTAATTCTTGCTGAAGGTGTTGTCTGTACCTTTATAATATAAAGAGCTACACCAGCACCAAAGTTCACGCTGGGCCACTATACAAAGTCGTTGTTTTTTCTTTAAGAATCTCTCTGCTAATACACGCGTTTACCGTGCAACCAAAACTGAAAGATTGTTATCGATATAGCTAATGCTGACTTCATCTGCGCCTTTTACCCAGCAGACCCCGACGGCACCTATTGGTGAAAAACACCGCCTGAGCTGAGCCTGTAGCTGAATGCGGGCGTTTGCTGAGAGCTGTTTATTGCTCGAACGACTAAGTGTATGAAATAAGGAAAGCTGCTTAGCGCCAAATCGCAAACGCGATCAAGTATGTATCTCGTGTTATCAGGCGCCTATGCCTTTTATCTCTGCTTTTGAAAAAAGGTGCCTCTAATCGCATTTCCCCTTTTTCAGGCCGACTCTGGTTTCCGGCCCTGAACCTACCACCACGCTGCGTTATTTGCACTTCAGAACGTCTCCATACCTAGGTAGGAAGTGGCGTGTGAATTTGAGAGAAAAGCGGCACATTAAATCATAGTCAGTCCACTGAAATGCCATCAATATTTTTTGTTTAGGACATCTGGAAGGGTCTGAAAGCTTGTGTTTAATTTAAAAGACCTGCCATCACTCTCCGGCAGGACTACTTAAGTGGATTTGGGCCTGAATGCCAGGTAATGCCCGCACAAAATATGACTTATCTTGAGGTTGTAAAGCATGTCTAAATGGCTAGTGTCCTAAAAACTAGACCTCTGTAGCGGATCATATGGGGGAAAAAAATGTGTGTATATATATATATATATATACACAAAAAGACAAAGAAATGGATCAATGCTCAGTACATACGAATATAGAGATAAGAGAAGGAGTATGTGTGTGAGGGTCCACTGCATGGGTCTTGAGTGTACCTTTTATGTTAACTGTTCGTTTTTAAACTTTATTTAATGTGTCACCCATTTTTTGAGCTCACCAATACCCCCAATGTGTGATTAAATCACTGCGATAAATTATTATGTGATCAGCACAATTGTATATAGATTTATAGAAAATTATCTGAGAAAAAATATGAGGATTACTAATGAGTATCTCTTTAAAATGCTTTTTGGAATGGAGGCTAAACACAATACTAAAAGATGTGTTTTTTCTACAGAGTGCCTGGATATCAGAAGCATTTGTCATACTGTCAAGTACCACCCCCTCTCCTTTTCTTCCCCTGCCCTGACGAAGGTGCGGCCAGTCTACAGGCCTGGCACCGAAACGCGCGTCGGCGTTGAAACAACCTGCCCTGAACCTATAATCACCAATCCCCGGCCTATGGCTGAGAGGACTGCTCAGGATGTTCTCAGAGCATTTTTTCTTAAATCTTATCTGAGTTGAATGAATGAATGAACCTTGTACGAGAATGACTGTTTGTGATTTATGAATGTGTTGAAGTTTGAATGCTGGAAGATTGGGTACTGATGGGCTGTGTGTTTTTTATCCTGTTATATTGAAATGTTATAATAAATGATTATGTCTATATGTACTTTAAAAACATGAAGAAAATAATAATAAAAATGATATATTTTTCATAAATTTGTTCCTGTCTGAATCTAATGTGGCACTGACTCCTTGGGGGGCGCTTAAATGGGTGACTACTGAAAGAAATTGGACTCTACAAGAGCCTATCTTTGATTAAAAACGGGGCAGATCTATCCTTCTCTCTATTTATACTGCCCTGGAACCCACCGACCACGCACTCAACCTGGAGGTCATCCTCGACTCCGGCCTCTCCATGACCAAGCAAGTCAACGCCGTCTCCGCGTCCTGCCTCAACACCCTCCGAATGCTCCGCAGGATCTTCAAATGGATCCCCCCGACACGAGAAAAACCGTCACCCAGGCCCTCATCACCAGCAGACTCGACTACGGGAACACCCTCTACTCAGGAACAACAATCAAGCTCCTGAGACGACTACAACGAAACGACTGATCCTCAACGTCTCCTGACGCAGCCACATCACGCCCCATCTGAAAAGGCTACACTGGCTCCCCGTCAAAAAGAGGATCACCTTCAAACTCCTCATCCACACACACATAGTGCTACACAACACCGGACCTACATACTTAAACGACCGACTCAGCTTCCACACCCCCACCCACAGCCTCCGCTCTGCCAGCCTCGCCCTCGCCTCAGTTCCTCGTATCCAGAAAACCAGCACCTGCGGGAGATCCTTCTCCTACCTCGACACCAAGACCTGGAACGCTCTCCCTACCAGCCTACGACAGACCCAGGACCTTCTGGCCTTCAGAAGACTTCTCAAGACCTGGCTCTTCGATCAGTAGCAGCCCCTGCACCAGCGCCTTGAGACCCTCACGGGTATGTAGTGCGCTTTAGAAATGCAGTGATTGATTGATTGATTGACTCTAAAATCTTATCTTATATGAGACAAAAAAAAAGTCATACCGGAAAGCTTAGTTAGAAATAGTTGGAAATCCAGGGCAGCCCCACAGAAGAAGCATCACTTCAGCTCCTGTTCATGACAGCTCATCAAGTTTAAGTGCATGAGTACCACTAGTGGACTCTGTGAGATTTATTTATATCCCAACATTTGAAGTGACTACTTTCACCCTCAATACTCAATGTCGTGCAACAGAATCCTGCTTGCTGGATAAAAATGTAGTGAGACCGACTGGACAGCAGTTCTCTAATTTTCAGAACTGTTTAGGGCTAGTTGATTTCCCTGGGTGCTGCTTGACTCTGTGCTAGTGGCATAACAAAACCCCCTGCAGTCCCTGGCAGGGCCCTGTCCTGAGAGTTTCAGACTGAATCCGGAGTCTGGGGGCCCCCTGCATGTACTTTTCAGGGTGGCCCCTTCAAGTTTTGTTACACCATTGCTCTGTGCCCAAGAACTGTAGCTTAAAAATGTATGCAAGTTCAAAGCAAAACTCTTTATATTTCCATGGGTTGTTCTAGGGCCTTTTTTAGCTGGATGTTGGGTCGAATCCCACAAGTGGTGTGATAAGCCAGCCTAGTATATGATGTCCACTTATGTAAGTGGGCACCTTGTCCCAGTCCAGACAATCCTAATGGGGATTTAAGAGGTCTTAGACAACATTAGAAAGCTCTCTAAGTAGTAGCCTTGGAGAGCAGCCTTCAGGCTTAGTCCAGAAGTAGTGTAAAGCAGCTTATTTTACCAATCTGTATTTATTATATAATACTCTTTAACACATAGAAATATCTCCTACCCGGATATATGCACATTGCACACAATACGTTAGCAAAGAAACCAGTAAATAGCACAAAATACACAGTGGATCCCAGGGGGGATCAAACCATATACTAAGAAAGTAGTATAAGAACCATGACTCGGGTCAAGACAATGTAGAGAGGATGTAGAAGTGCTTGGGACCCAAGGTGAGTAGATAGATAGTGTGTGCAGTGTTGGAACACGACCGCATCCTTAGTACAACTCTATGTGCAAGTCGTGGTTCGATGTTTTTAAAAGATTAATTACCCTTCCCCATGGATCCTGAGGAAATCCTGTGGAAGAAAGAAGGTTGGAGATCCACTACATCCGTGGATACCCTAGTACTCACATTACCTACACCAGGGAAGCCAGGTGCATACGTGTGAAGTGGTGTCGGAAACTGTTGTAGAACCCAATGGAGGACTTCAGGAAAGTTCTGCTGCTTAAGAATGAGAAAGTGTCAGGTGGAATCTGAGGATGGATTCTAGATAAGAGGTACCAGCAAGCAGAGGGGACAGAGTCTATGTCACTCAGGGGTGACCAGGAGACTTGGAAGACGAAAGCCTTCCGATGTTGGGTGTTGCAGGATGGGTGACAATGAACTTGACTCTGCAGCTGTGAGGACCAGGCGACAGTGAGGAGGACCAGGAGCCATGCATGAGCTGTCCGATGAAGGATGTAGAGTGCTGGGGGATTGGTGTCCGGCGGGAACACCAACAAGACTTGGCAAATACAACCAATGCAGGAAGTGAAAAAGGAGCAACATCGGGACCAGCAAGGTCCAGGGGACTCACCAATAACAGGCAAGGCCCCAAGCAATCAGGGGAGCCCAAAAGAAACAACGGTGACCCTGAAGTGGAGTCGCAGGTCAGAGGCACTGGAGTCGAGAGAGAACCTCAAATAGCTCCCCAAAGATGCAGACCACGAGGCACACAATGCAGTGTGGCTGAAGATTCTAGTCACTTGATGTGCTTGAGGTTCGCGCTACTTGGAGCCCAAAGAGCTTCTTGGAAAAAAGTCAAAAGCCTTTGCAACTGCAAGTTGATGCGGTGTACAGGGGTTTGGTTATTGCAACCCCCACAAGGGGTACTGGCCCCAAAAATGATGAGAGGGCAAGGCAGCTGTGGAAAACTACTACCTGCTTTGCAGAGCCCTTGGTGTACGGAGGAGTTCAGGATCAGCAGACCAGTTTACTTAGTTACGGGGCCTGCAAATGTAGGGGAGTGACTTCTTCACTCCAAGGGAGATTTCTTCAAGTGTCTTTGATGCTTCACAGGCCTTGGAAGGTTCCTGTATGATGCACAGGCACAGCCAATGCAGCAGACTGGGAGGGACAGAAAGTCAGACCTCACAAAGTCCAGCGAAGTCCAGAGTGACCAAACAGTAGAAGAAGTGGTGTCTGATCTGAATCTTATACCACAATGAATCAAGAGACCTACACCCAGGTAAATCCATACGTACCCTAGGAAAGGGTTGGGAAGATTCAGGGCACCCTCCCATGGGAGGGCCTGGAGAGGGGGGAGGTTACTCCCATGTCCTTTGTCTAACTTCACGCCGGAGCGGGAGCCAACAGCTCCCAGGTCTGGTGTGAATTTGACTATGAACAGGGACCCAAATGTGCCCCCCATGCAGAACGACTGGTGCTGGCAAGCGCAGCCACCCCACCCCAATACACCAAATCCTGTCTGGGAGGTGTTCAAACTTCCCTGTTGTAGTGTAGTTCCTAGTTTCCCAATAGGCCCTGCGCATTGGAATAACATAAACAGTAGTATCGACGTGGAACTGCTCATATTCCAGGCCTCCACTGACTATGCTAAACTTAATTGGGTTGTGTTACCAACTAGCTCAGAGGTCACTGGAAACTTTCTTCTCTGCATAGGAAGTGATCAGCTTCCTTGGCACAGACAAGAAGGGATTCAGTTTTCCAACAACCGTGCAACATGACAACTTTGCTCCTCAGATCAAGAGTCGATCTCTAGGGTCGTGTGAAACAATAGACACAGATTTCACTCAGTCAGTCTAGTGCAGTTTACTTTCACAGTATGTAGAGAATAGAGAGACGGGCGTGTATCTATTAACGGTTAACATTTATTGAACAGTCTTTCTTCTCGTACAAGAGAAATGTATTGCCACAATTGCAATAATTGTTATTATAAAAAGTACGTACAGTAAGATAAGTATTGAGAAATAGAACTGTAAAAGCATTGATATGGTTTCTTAGCCATACAATGGTTTAAAAGTAATAAAACATATATACAGTCATATATACATTAGGCTAACATACTCAACTGGTGCTTCTAACTAAACCTACCCCAGTGTGCCTGACCTAAGCCTAACACGTGGAAGGGGAGCAAGTAAGTAGCTTTAGTTAAGTTGGTTTTGCCAAGGTTTGTTTCAAGAATTCTCATCTAAGGGTTTAGTCAACACCATACCTCTGAATAGAATAATGGAGGATTGGTATCTCCTTCAGGGGTCTCTCTCGATATCCCAGTCACCCGCGAGGGTAAACCGGAAGCGCCGGGACTGGATTTCTCTGCACGAGAAATGCAGCGGCTTCTCTCTTCAGCGCGTCGAGGAAGGAGGGGTGACAGCGTCCGCGGGCAGCTGGAATCTGCTGGATGTCTTCGCAGAGGACGGCTGTTTCAGCTCCTTAAGCGTACTGCACCATAGTTCGCGCTGTAGTGGCGATAATGGTAATCAGCAGCTTCACCACCACAGGATAGCAGGCTGCAGCGACAGGGTGCTAGATTCACCAACACGGGGTCATGCAGGCAGCTTGCATCAGCAACAGGCAACGAACTCGCTTAAGGCAACGTTGGTAATATTTATACCTGACAGGTGCCGGGTTTGACGCAAGTTTGCTGGACATAAGACGTCAATTAAAGATGTCACTAGGAAGTGACAGTTATCAGTTGCTCATTAGAGTTCCATTACTAATCAAAACATAGCAAGCGGGGATTTCCAGGTTTGCTAAGTTTTTATCTTGTTGAAGAACTCGGAGTGTTTATCTAGGAATATCAGATAGTGACTGCTGCTCTGTCATTGCACTAATTGGTCGCAAAGGAAGTAGCAGAGAGTCATGCTGGAATGTGGCTCTGTTCGTGTGAGGCCAGAGATGACTTTTCAGAAAATAGCACTTGAACGGTTATGCCAATATAGGGAATAAATGGATTTATAGCCGAATAGGGGCATAAGGTCACAGTATCGATCAGGAACCTAGATAAGCACGCAACACCCACTCCATGTTTTCATGTCCATCAAAATTACTAAAACTAAGCAATAAGATGCATGTGTAACATTGCCCACCCCAAAATACATAAATGCATTCGAAATAGGCGTACTTGTAATACATGGAATTTAGGTACTGTACGTTTTTTTAAAGCATAGTAATCATTCAAAAAATTATTGCATATGAAATCAATGAACGATTATGCAAAAGGAATTACACATGAAGTATCTCTGACAGAAGAAAGGCGAGATAAATCATCACATAAAAATGCATTGTAATAACATGTGTGCTAGAGGCTGGTGTTATGTTGTTATGTCTCTAGATGTGCTTAGAAATAGAAGTGTGAAGCTTCTGTTCTCTAAGAATAGTTTTTACGTTAAGCAAAGAATTGTTCGTGCCAAAAAAAAGGTCAATATTAGAAAAAATTGTCCAATTCAAAGAAAATAGATTTCCAAAGCTCCTGGCAGTTTTTTGTTGATCAAAACTGAAGGCCGAATTCAGAGTTCATGGGAACGCTGTGTGTCGGAAAGCTTCTCAAAAGTTATTGTTTCTCTATGGGTGAGAACATCGTATCAGACAGGCTCGCAAAGAATTGGTCTACAAAATCAGGTGATAGTTCAACCAAATTAGATAGCGCTGTAACTTGGCAGGTGTGAGAATGATTGCTGTCATCGAAGGCAGGACCAGCAATGCTCACAGCTCGTTGTACCTGGATGATGTTGCTTTTGTCACTCGCTCCACTGTTACCACTTGGCTGTAGTACAGGAGTCTCCACGAATGCCGTCATCAGGATTGGTAGCCGCTGGGGACAACACAATGCGTGAGCCGTTATTGGACTGAGCAAAGTATCGACGTCCATTGGTACTGCTGATGGAAGTGAAAGACAGATGTCCAACACGCATTCATCGCCGCAAAGCATACACCGTAGCACAGGTAAAATGCAATTTTGCCATATCGGTCTGAATGAAAGGAACCAGGTCATGTTTAGATCTCTCAGCCTGGCCAATCCGAGGACGTTAGTTATCCTGTCCCTGTAGCGCATTGCTAGGATTGTTTCTTCCATTCCCATGGGAGCTATGTCTGAGCCGAGGCTTGCCATAACGTAGCAGGAGGGTCAAAAATAGAATCCCTGCAACGAGTCCCAAAAATAGTGGTATGCCGCCAAAAATGGAGTGCACAAAATTAGGAAAGATTCCCAAAATTGCCTGGAAGGGTGTTAGCAGTCCCGTAAAGACTGTCCTAAATATGCCTGGGATGCTTGTAGCACTAGACATGTTAAGGAGTTGGCTGAACATTTCTACGAAATGCACGGGGCAATTTGTTGATAAAAGGTCATGAACCTCAGTAGCCGTCCTTGCGACTAGAAGATCATACGTCTCTTTAGATGACGTTATAGGCACGGTTGTCTGTAAAAGCACAAATTTCATTTTGCTTAATGTATTAATTCGTATAGAATGGAGATTCAGACGAGGCCAGAGGGGAGTCACTATGTCTGGAGGTCCGCTCGGGAACAATGCTTGCATACAGCATTTGACCATGGACGTAACTTGTACTAGATAACTTTTCCCTGGCGCGAGGCCACAACATCTTTGATCCGTTCTAAGAATGTAACTCCCGTTTGCGAGTTGCATAAAGAAGGGCTCTATCTGAGTTGCAGGTGTGACTAGCTGGTGGCATGAAAGGTTGTTTGAATTTCCATCACATGCTCCATGTAAATTAATACCCTGACACAAAAGTATACCGCTTAGTGAGTGTTTACAGTTGTTACCACTAAGAAATACATTTTTGTCACTGTCACTATAGCAAGAATGAGTGTATGGTAATTTCCATTCGGATTTTACATATCCTTTACCCAATTGTTCATATTGGCCAGCAGGTATGTACTCAAGGCATTTATGAAATCGGAAAGTTGTTATCGGAATTGTGATAATTCCGTGTATTATCCATTCAATGACAGGACTCTCTGACATTGTCAATGGTAATCTCTCGAGTTTTTCGATGCTCAGGATTGTATAGTATGCTCCTTTCTGTGCCAAACTGATCTGTTTATCAGTAAGGTTAAAACTGGAAAATAATGACGTTGTGTTGATTAAACGCCAAGGCACATAGCCTGAACGAAGATTTTGCAGCGTCCAGCCTAATTCTATAATAGAGCGTAATTGAGACTGGCCATGTTGTAACATTAGCAAATCTCTGTCTATCACATCAAAGGCAGAGGATACAATATTGTCCAAAGAATATATTCTGGAAGACAGAGTCATTAACCCATTGTCTACCACAGAAAGTGATTTCTCTAAATTAATACGATCAATTTCTCGTATTTTTTCAGCAGTTTCAATTTGCTTTACTTTCCAAGCCTCGTTGTAAGCAGCATAGATACTGGTCGCTATGAAACGCTTTTGACGCTGTTTGCGTGGTCCAAGAATGAAGTCGCGCAAATCAGCACCATCTTTTAGTAAAGACAAGTGTTGCTTAATTTCAGCCAGTGTGGACGAGGTTAGCCATTCTAGGCAGAGTTTCCCTACACTGTATGTTGTTATAATCCCTGGATGTTGTCTCTGGGAATATCTAGGGTCTAATCTGGTCATTTTTAAACCCTGTGTTTTATTCAGGAATCTATCTTGACAGCTATTTGTGTCTGTAGGCCAGATTAACCACTTTTTCCAATCAGGATGTGTTCTGTTGAACTGTAAAATTTGTGACACGTCTAATTCAATATCTGCGGTTGCATTTTCAGGTATTGGCTTCGGTATAGACGGTGTTTTAAGGTCTTTGATCTTAGCTAGGCCAAGACAAGATGTTTGGTGTATTGTGTCATTTAAAAATAACATTTGTTCTGGTATCATGCAGGTTCTAAACAGTGCTTCTATGCCTTGCACCTGCCAATCTTTTGTACCCCAAATTGTTTTCGTTTCAATATTATTTTTCCAATAATCAAAACCAAATGTCATCATTTTGTCATAAAATGCTTCTGAATATATCAATTTAGAATTTGTCAGCATCGTTTTATCTAACAGTTTGTAATAAAACGTTTCTGCATCACTGGTGTTAAACCCTGAGAAGTATTTGAATTTCTCAAAAAATGCTTTAGAACTGCTTTTAGGTGGTGTAGCACAATGTTCACATTGATTATACATAAAAACATTTCTAGGCTGTGCAGATTTATGCAGGTAATGATTCCCATAGTGGGTGTAACAGAATAACTGCTCATAACTAGATGAACCTTGTAAATAATCATGATCTGTGAATCTAGCCGACATTACTAAATCAGACATCATGTCATTAATACTGTTAAAGTCCCAATCATCAGTGAATGTACTTGGTGTCACAAAGTCACTTAAGGAAACCTTTAGTTGATGAGGATACTTTAGGATTTCGACCGGACCATATATCTCATAGTCTGTTTTCTCCCATACTACCCCACCAGGTATTGGAATTGCTGTGACATTTACTGTTGACAGTTCTCTTTTCTTCACGTGGGATGATCTGTGTGGTTTCAGGACTAGGTTGATGTTCTGACTTGCTGTGTCCATTGTAATATATTTTCCTTCAATGAATTTTCCCAAACACAGTACCATGATGAGCCAAAGCAGGAGGAAAAATACACCTAGACCGAACCAGAACTCTAGCCAAGGGGAAATTAGGTAGATTTCCTTCAGTTGATGAAAGAGTTCCGTTGCTTTTTCTTTAAAAGACTTTTTTGTTTCTGGCATCACTTCGGGGTCATTTAAATCTTCAGAGAAGTTGTCGAAGTTGATGAAATAACCAGAGGCAGTTCTGTCAATTGATGGGATTGTTCTTTCAATCTGTCTCTCGGTAGCACTTTCTGATGCCACATCATTGTAGACTGGTGTTGTTTCTTGACGAACTGTTTCAATCTGTGTTTCAAGAGGCACGAGTTCCATGGCATTATTGCATAGTCCTTCATTGTGCACTGCAGGCTGATCGAATGTGATTAGTCTTTCAGTTTGAACCTCTTGGATTGTTGTAAGTTTGGGTATTCTGTTGTTTCTTGGGAGTCCACTGGGCCTACTGTTGATTATAGGCCACATGCTTGTGGTTTTACCAGATCGATGAACACGATTCTGTTCTCCTTTTTACCAGCAAGGGGCGGTAGCACAACTGATCTTGTTCCGGTGACTGCCAAGACAGGTACTGCTTTTCTGTAAGAAGGCCCAAATTCCTTCTTAACCGCGATCTTTTCTCTGACTAGATCCCCAATCTTTGGAATCCAGACAGGCCTTGCTGGGGCTGTTGCAGGTGGTGCCTCGTCAGTGGTACTTGGCTGTTGCTTTAACTTTATGTTGCTTAATGATTTTCTTGTTTCATTCAGTTCCTGTAAAACAGCCAAACGGTCTTTTACATCAAAGTGCGTTGTTTCTTCTTGTACCACTGACATCTGACTATCGAGGTCCTGAACGCTCATTCTAATTCCGAACAATAGTTCGTATGGGCTGAAACCTTTTAGAGAATTTCTTGGCATGTTGTTAAGACTAGTCTGGACACTTATTAAATGTTTGACCCACCCAGCGCCTGAACCTAATACCTTCGCTGTTATAGATTGCTTTATGCCCCGGTTTTTTCTTTCTATCACACTATTCCCTTCCGGGGTATGACGGACAAGAATACCGCAACCCAATTCCCATGCTGGCCATGGCCTCCTTATAAGCTCGAGAGCTGAAAGCAGGACCCTGGTCAGAATGGAACGTGGTAATTGCGTATATGCCGAAATGGACTCGCAAATCTTTTATAACCGTTCTAGCGTCAGCCGAGCGCTGGGGCCTCATTCTTTTAAGTGCTTTTCGTCTTAATGGTGTACACTGGGACGCGCTTCTCTTCTTTGATTGCGCAGATAGACCGCCTTATGCTGTCTAGAAGGGATCCTGAAACTACACTGGCCTGATCATTACTGCGATCTCTGTTGCAGTCTTCACAATTTTGAGCAAAACATTGAATATCTATACTCATTCCTGGCCACCAGTACTCTGATTGTAATTCTTTCAGAGAGGCTTTGATTGTTTGGTGTTTCAGACCCAACCCCATGTGTGCTTCCAGTAAGAGGAAGCCCCTCCTGCTCCTGTTTGGAATTACTCTGTCCCCCACTCCAGGGATTAGAGCAAAAGGAACGGAGTTTGCATCGATTATGTATGCATAATTGAGTGGATAGTTTACGGGTAGTGCTGCACAGTCGCCTTTTACGGTCGTTTTTACTGCCAGCATGGTTTCCCCGTCTATATACTTATCTGTACGCTTTTTTGTGGCTACGGAAGCCGGTTTAGTTACTTCCGCGGTGGCTGTATTAGCCAATGAATTCCCTGCAACGTGAACGCCATCACGTTGAAGACTCTGTGCGTGAATCACGTGAGTCTTTTGTAGTTCTTTACTTAAAAGAGCTACCTCGTTCCAGAGCAATTTATGCTTTATTGTGGCACCTGTGTCATCTTTGTAGTCGTTTTCGATCCAACTCTGCAGTTTATTGTTGTAAGAGTTGACGCAAAAATGAGAATCGCACACGATAAGTGTGGGGAATTCGCGTTCTGCATTTTCGAGCACCATCTTTAAAGATCTGATTTCAGTTCTCTGAACCGAACAGTTTCTTACAGATTCAGTTTTTGTTACTTTCGGTCTGAATTTACCGCACAGCCAACGACCTTTAATGATCGCACATGCTGCATCGTAGGATTTTCTCTCTACGTTGAAATGCTGTACAAAGCTATCTGTATAGATTATACAGGCGTATTGTGGGAGAGGCAGAATTTCGATTGGCAGAGGATATTCTTCTTCATATTCTAAACCATTCAGTTCTTTGTATTGCGGGGCGAAATAGTATTTCACGTCTTCCGCTCCTAGAGAATCTATGCACTGTATCCATTTCGGATCCAGTGACACTGTAGGCAGGTTTACTGGGCTGAATAGCGCCTCAAAGGCGGATTCCGCTGTAAGGATATTAATCCGTTTGCCGTGTGCTAGTTCTCTTTCATTTGCTAGTGCGATTTGCACTGCGTTCACAGTTCTTTCTGTGGGACTGAATGTTTTTTCTGCTTGTGTGTACAAGTGAGATTTAATTGAAATTGGTACCTTTTCTCCCTCATTAGAGGTTAGGTACGTGAATCCGCATCTTCCTGGGATGACTCGGATTACAAGATCGATCGTGTTGTCACGTGTATCTAATTTTGTTTTTGCTAACATGTCTGTTTGCAGTGATCTCAAAATTTCTGTGTGTTTTTGAGTCCAATTGATTTGTTTTAAATCAGGTTTTATTAGTTCGTAGAGAGGTTTAACCCTTTCTGCGTAATTTAGAATGTAAGTTCTTCCGAAATTCAGAAAACCTAGTATGGATTGTAAATTCTTCAGCGTTTTTGGAGCTTGGAGTACAGCGCACTTCTCTAAGAAGTTGTCCGCTAGGCTTTTCCCTTCACTTGATAATTCGAACCCTAAAAATAGTACTGTCAGATGGGCAATTCGGGACTTTTTAAAGTAGAATTTGTAACCCTCTGCTGCGAACCCAAGTATAATGGTGTTCACTCTTTTCAAGTGAGTATCCAAGTCGTCGTCTGTGAGATAAATATCATCTACGTAAGACAATGCTTCATCATCATAGATTTGTAGTAACTCTGTTACCCTAGCTGAGAATAGTCCTGGGGTGTTCTTGAACCCCTGTGGGAGTCGACAGAATTTTTTTCTGCGACCCAAATGCGGAGAAAGCGGTCAAATATCTGCTTTCTGGTGCAATGTTTTGACAAAAGAAACCATTAGAAATGTCTAATGTCGTTTTATATTTTTTCCTAACTATGTTATTCATTAGGGCTGCACTATGCGAGTTTTGTACTGCAAAAGTTTTGCAACATGTATTAAGATGTCTGTAGTCCAAAACTAGACGATATGAATTGTCTGGCTTGGAGACAGGAAACAAAGGATTGTTCATTTGAGAGGTGCATGTTTCAATCACCCCCTGGTACTCAAGTTGATCTAAGATCTCCCTGACTTGTTTTTTAGCTTCTTGCTTTATGGGATACTGCCGTTGGGCAGTTGGTTCACTTTTTAATTGGATTTTGTGAGGCGTTGAGTCCTCATCCCATCCTACATGATTTTTATACAATGCAGGTGCCTGGGCCACTGCCCATTTCCTTGCATATGTGTATTTTTTGTGAATCGGAATGTGATTCGAGAAGGCAGGCATAATCACTTCTTCGCCACGAGGGCACTCCCTGACAAACTCCGGGGGCCAATCTTTTTCAGCTAACAGAATATCATAGCCTTTTGAGAGCTTATCCCAAAATAGACCCTTAATTTTCCTAGTCTTATCACCCACTATACGCAATGTTATTTCGTATATTTTATGGGGCTCGCTAAGTCTGGCGTCGGCAGTTTCAACCTGAATGTATTCATTCGTGTCCACTGTCTCCAGATGACTCATCAAGATCTTGCGCGCTATACTGATTTCTGCTGCACTGTCCAACATTGTCAATGCCCACTCCCCGTTTTTCAACTGTGTCCTCAGTATTCTCGGCATGGTTGATTACTCTAATACTGGCTACCTTCTTTTTCTGAAATTGAGATTTTTTACTCTGAGCAGGTTCCTTGTCTTTGGACTTGGTGTGCTCTCCTGGGTCTGACCGTCCTCTTCTTTCCGAATTCTGTGGAAGAGATCGAGAGGGACGTGTATCAATACTTTGATATCTATCAGGTTTTTTTAGATTATCCCTATTTCTAAGGTTATATCTTTTCTCAGAGGGCTCCCTCTGGGGAGACTGGCGTTCTCGAGTCGGAGTTCTTTCCCTCCGTCGAGGAGACCTTCCTCTGGACTGGAAAACTTTTTCCTTGGGAGTGGATTGTTTATTTCCATCCCAGCTTTTTTTAGGAGTGTTTGAATTATTTTTAATGAATAATTTTTCAGGATTTTCGAGCAGTTGGGGCTTAACTGGTTTTCCACCCAAGCTGTCTCTACCTAATTCTTCATAGCATTTTTCTATGATTTTTGCAAGCTCAACAGGATCTTTTATATCTGTTTCCCTCAACTTCTGGCAGATCGCCACAGATGCTGCTTCTCCTTTAATGTTGGCTAATAATATAGCCGTGACCTGCTTGAAGTCTTTCAGTAATTTCATACCTAGATTTAAAGCGGGCTCTGGACCAAATTCATTTTGAATCTGTTTTAGCACTTCTGGTATTACCGCCATAGACGGAACACCGTGTGTTTTTGTGTAAATGGAAGCAAAGACTGTACCCCAAGTGTCGCAGTCCTCCACGTGTGGTGCGATTCCCATAGGAAGGCAGATGGTCAAGATTCTGTGTTTCTCAATAGGGGTAGTATCAGGAAATACTGCCTCTATTTGAGTGATTTTCTGGGCTAACCAGAAAGGAATTTGTTCCCGTTTTACGGGTGTTTTACCAAGACATGACTGTATGTTCTGTGGTGTAATTTTATTTGTGTTCCCCTGATGAGGGGTCAGCTGTGGTGCATTAACAGCTGGCTGGACTATTGCAGTCCGCATTACATATTGGACTAATTGCCTAGGTATTTTTATTAATGTGTTTAGCTGTGCTAACAGCTCTTCTCTAGACATTTTTGCAATGTCAGGATGTGGTGTGTAGCTGGCTAGAACCGGCCACGTGGCTCCTGGTCTACCTAGTGGACCGAGCCTGGTTATGTGATCATTGTGTTTTAGGGCGCCATTAAACCAGAGCAGGTGCTCTTGAAATTTAAGTGGAATTTCAATCTCCTCGAAAGGAACGTACTCTTCCGGAGGTTTCTCTATTTTGTAATAGTGAAACTCTTGTGTTATAGCGTTTACCGCTGGAAAGTTTATCCATGAATAGAATACCTCTGTCTGCCGATACTCGTGAGCCTCTATCACGAAAATTACTGTACCACCTAGAGGTGTCAGTCCGTTTTCTATAAGTTTTAAAGTTATAGATCTTCTTAACTGGACCGGGATGATAATAGCACCCGGGTCTGTGTATTCGGGACCTTGCTGAGTCGCATCTGCTGCGGCCCCAGTGGTGCCGTTATTTTCTGGCATTGTAAAAATGCGAGGTTTGCAGAGTAGGTCTCCAAGGAGACAAAGATTAGGTGCACAATATTTTGGAACACTGTATCCTTCAACGTTGAATAAACCAGAGCTTTACATAGGAATCTCTTCCTACTAAGGTCGGGCGGATTTTAACCTTTCACCCACTCCAGACGTCTATTGGAGTATTTACGGGAGAAGGGGGTGTGAAATATGCACGACTGAGTTACTCTACAAGTCTTGCGTTAGTTTATCGCCTTACCAAACGGTTGGGTGCCATGTAGTGTAGTTCCTAGTTTCCCACTAGGCCCTGCGCATTGGAATAACATAAACAGTAGTATCGACGTGGAACTGCTTATATTCCAGGCCTCCACTGACTATGCTAAACTTAATTGGGTTGTGTTACCAACTAGCTCAGAGGTCACTGGAAACTTTCTTCTCTGCATAGGAAGTGATCAGCTTCCTTGGCACAGACAAGAAGGGATTCAGTTTTCCAACAACCGTGCAACATGACAACTTTGCTCCCCAGATCAAGAGTCGATCTCTAGGGTCGTGTGAAACAATAGACACAGATTTCACTCAGTCAGTCTAGTGCAGTTTACTTTCACAGTATGTAGAGAATAGAGAGAGAATAGAGAGACGGGCGTGTATCAATAAAGGGTTAACATTTATTGAACAGTCAGAGAAATGTATTGCCACAATTGCAATAATTGTTATTATAAAAAGTACGTACAGTAAGATAAGTATTGCGAAATAGAACTGTAAAAGCATTGCTATGGTTTCTTAGCCATACAATGGTTTAAAAGTAATAAAACATATATACAGTCATATATACATTAGGCTAACATACTCAACTGGTGCTTCTAACTAAACCTACCCCAGTGTGCCTGACCTAAGCCTAACACGTGGAAGGGGAGCAAGTAAGTATCAATCAATCAATCAGTGACACTTATAAAGCGCGCTACATACCCGTAGGGTCTCAAGGCGCTGGGGGGGGGGGGGGGTGCCGCTACTGCTCGAACAGCCAGGTCTTCAGCTTCTTCCTGAAGGAGAGGTGGTCTTGGGTCAGGCGCAGGTCGGACGGGAGGGAGTTCCAGGTCTTGGCGGCCAGGTAGGAGAAGGACCTTCCTCCTGTGGTTGCTCTTCGGATGCGGGGGACGGCGGCGAGGGCGTGGTTGGCTGATCGGAGGTGGCGTTTGGGAGCGTAGAAGTTGACTCGGCTGTTGAGGTAGCTCGGGCCTTGGTCGTGTAGGGCTTTGTGTGCGTGGGTGAGGAGGCGGAAGGTGATTCTCTTGTTGATGGGGAGCCAGTGAAGGTCTCTCAGATGTCCGGAGATGTGGCTGGATCGTGGGATGTCGAGGATGAGTCTGGCTGAGGCGTTTTGGATCCGCTGGAGTCTCTTCTGGAGCTTGGCGGTGGTCCCAGCGTAGAGGGCGTTGCCGTAGTCCAGTCGGCTGGTGACGAGGGCCTGGGTGACGGTCTTCCTGGTCTCTGTGGGGATCCACCAGAAGATCTTCCGTAGCATGCGTAGGATGTTGAAGCACGCCGAGGAGACGCTGTTGACTTGCCTGGTCATGGAGAGGGAGGAGTCCAGGATGAAGCCCAGGTTACGTGCATGGTCTGTCGGTTTGGGTGCGGTGCCCAGGGCGGGAGGCCACCAGGAGTCGTCCCAGGCGGAGGGAGAGGAGCCCAGGATGAGGACCTCCGTCTTGTCCGAGTTCAGTTTCAGGCGGCTGGTCGTCATCCACTCGGCTACCTCTTTCATCCCTTCGTGTAGGTTGGCTCTGGCGGCGGCGGGGTTGTTGGTCAGGGAGAGGATCAGCTGGGTGTCGTCGGCGTAGGAGATGATGCTGAGGTGGTGTTTGCGTACGATGGCCGCGAGGGGGCTCACGTAGACGTTGAAGAGGGTGGGGCTCAGGGATGATCCTTGGGGGACGCCGCAGATGACTTCGGAGGCCTCTGACTTGTACGGTGGTAGGCGGACTCGCTGTGTTCTTCCGTCGAGGAAGGAGATGATCCATTCCAGCGCCTTGTCCTGGATGCCGATGTTGCTGAGGCGCCGTATTAGGGTGCGGTGGCAGACCGTGTCGAATGCCGCGGAGAGGTCTAGGAGGATGAGGGCCGCTGTTTCTCCATTGTCCATCAGGGCTCGGATGTCATCGGTGGCGGCGATGAGGGCGGTCTCGGTGCTGTGTTTGGCTCGGAAGCCGGACTGTGAGGGGTCGAGGGATCCGTTCGTCTCGAGGAAGGCGGCCATCTGCTTGTTGACGGTCTTCTCGATGACTTTGGCTGGAAACGGGAGAAGCGAGATGGGGCGGTAATTCTTGAGGTCGGTGGGGTCCGCTGTTGGTTTCTTGAGTAGAGCGCTGAGTTCGGCGTGTTTCCAGCTCTCGGGGAAGATGGCGGTGTCGAAGGATGTGTTGATGATGTCTCGCAGGTGGGGTGCGATGACTGCGTCGGCCTTGTTGAAGATGTGGTGGGGGCAGGGGTCGGTTGGTGATCCGGAGTGGATTGAGTTCATCGTGCGGATGGTGTCTTCTGTGCTGATCGGGGTCCAGGCGTGGAGGGTGGCGGTGGGGGGGGGTGGCTGGTCGGTCGTGGTGTGCGTTGGCTGGTTGTTGAAACTGCTGTGTATGTCTGTGATCTTGTTGTGGAAGTAGGAGGCGAGGGAGTTGCAGAGGTCTTGCGATGGGGTGATGTCGTTGTTTTCTGCGTTGGGGTTGGAAAGCTCTTTCACGATGTTGAAGAGTTCCTTGCTGTTGTGTGCGTTGTTGTCCAACCGGTCCTTGAATGCTGTTCTCTTGGCGGCGCGGATCAGCTGGTGGTGTTTCCGGGTGGCAAGTTTGTAGGAGGTCCTGTTGTCCGGTGTCGGATCCCTTTTCCAGGCTTTCTCGAGGGCTCGGCAGTTCTTCTTGGAGCTCTTGAGTTCGTCGGTGAACCATGGGGCCTTCTTGCTGCCGGGTCTGCTAGGCGGGGTCCTCAGCGGGGCGAGTTCGTCCGCGCAGTTGCTGATCCACTTCGTGATGTTATCGGCGGCCTGGCTGGGGTTCGCTGAGCTGGCAGGAGGGTGTTGGCTCAGGGAGGTGGCGAGCTGGTCTGCTGTGATCTTGTTCCAGCTTCTGCGGGCGGTGTGTTGCTGGTGTTGGTGGGTCGTTGTTCTCTTGAAGGTGAAGTGGACGCAGCTGTGGTCCGTCCATTGGAGCTCTGTGGCGTGGCTGAAGTCGATGTCTGTGGTGGATGAGAAGACGGCGTCGAGTGTGTGTCCGGCGAGGTGGGTGGGGGTGGACACCAGTTGCTTGAGTCCCAGGTTGGCGAGGTTGTCGAGCAGGGTGCTGGTGTTGTGGTCGTTGTTGTTCTCCAGATGGAAGTTGAGGTCTCCCAGGAGGATGTAGTCAGCGGAGGGGAGGGCATGCGGGCTGACGAAGTCGGCGATGTCCTCGCTGAATTGCGTGCGTGGTCCAGGGGGTCGGTAGATCAGGGTGCCTCTGAGGGTGGTGTTCGGGTTGGTGTGGATCTGGAAATGCAGGTGTTCGGCGCTGGTCAGGGTGTTGTCGGTGCTGGTCGTGAGGCGGATGGTGTTCCTGTGGATGATGGCGATGCCTCCTCCCATCTGGTTGGCGTTTCGGTCCCTCCGGACGATCTTGTAGCCCTCTGGCATGGCGATGGCGATGTCGGGAGCTGATGAGGCGTTCATCCAGGTCTCCGTGAGGAAGGCAACGTCAGGGGCTGTGGCGTCTAGGAGGTTCC
This sequence comes from Lissotriton vulgaris, assembly GCF_964263255.1. Lineage (NCBI taxonomy): Eukaryota > Metazoa > Chordata > Amphibia > Caudata > Salamandridae > Lissotriton > Lissotriton vulgaris. The sequence goes on along the minus strand of NC_141699.1, from coordinate 319,602,833 downwards.
AGAGTTCGATGGCGTGTCTGTGGACGGAGCGGGTGTTGAGGAGGATGCACTTGAGGTGGGTGTTGCTGGAGTTCGACTTGACGGGTGCTGGTGCGGGGCTGGTCCGGATGCAGGAGAACTTGCAGGCGTGACAGCTGAACGGTCCGTGGGTGCGTCTTGGAGTGGCTTGGTGGCATTCTGGGAGTCGGTCGGTGTTGAGAGCGATGAGGGTGGCGGCTGAGTACGTCAGGCGGGTGAGTCGGGGTCTACGAGATCCAGGGGTCCTGGCGCTGGTCGCGATCCGGTCGCGGACGGGCGCAGACGGGCTTACCTTTGGCGCGCCTTCGGCGCGCCCGCTGCGCGTGACCGCTGCGCGCTCGCACGGTCGCCATTTAAGGCGAAGTGCGCGGGTGGGCGGGGCAGCTGGGAGGCGGGAGCGGGGAGGGTTACAGAAAACAAAAGGGGCGGGGACAAGCGGCGGTGGCGGGAAGGGAGGGCGGGGGGCGGCGCGGTAGGCGGACAACCAGGAAGGAGAGCAGACACGATAAAACACGGAAAAGTAGAAAAACAGGCACAAATTACCGCTAGAAGCGGCAAAACAGACTTAAACACTAAAAAACAAGGCAAGCATAAATTATTGGCAAAACAAGTGAAAACAAATCACTCGCAGCGGCGGCAGCCGGCAACGAGGCTGCAGCGAGGCAGGGGCAGGCAAGGGGCACACGCAGCAGCTGGTGGCCGTGCGGCGCGGGGGTGTCCCACAAGTGGGTCACACTCACCTGCGTCGCACGGTCGCCATTTAAGGCCAAGTGCGCGGGTGGGCGGGGCAGCTGGGAGGCGGGAGCGGGGAGGGTTACAGAAAACAAAAGGGGCGGGGACAAGCGGCGGTGGCGGGAAGGGAGGGCGGGGGGCGGCGCGGTAGGCGGACAACCAGGAAGGAGAGCAGACACGATAAAACACGGAAAAGTAGAAAAACAGGCACAAATTACCGCTAGAAGCGGCAAAACAGACTTAAACACTAAAAAACAAGGCAAGCATAAATTATTGGCAAAACAAGTGAAAACAAATCACTCGCAGCGGCGGCAGCCGGCAACGAGGCTGCAGCGAGGCAGGGGCAGGCAAGGGGCACACGCAGCAGCTGGTGGCCGTGCGGCGCGGGGGTGTCCCACAAGTGGGTCACACTCACCTGCGTCGCACGGTCGCCATTTAAGGCCAAGTGCGCGGGTGGGCGGGGCAGCTGGGAGCCGGGAGCGGGGAGGGTTACAGAAAACAAAAGGGGCGGGGACAAGCGGCGGTGGCGGGAAGGGAGGGCGGGGGGCGGCGCGGTAGGCGGACAACCAGGAAGGAGAGCAGACACGATAAAACACGGAAAAGTAGAAAAACAGGCACAAATTACCGCTAGAAGCGGCAAAACAGACTTAAACACTAAAAAACAAGGCAAGCATAAATTATTGGCAAAACAAGTGAAAACAAATCACTCGCAGCGGCGGCAGCCGGCAACGAGGCTGCAGCGAGGCAGGGGCAGGCAAGGGGCACACGCAGCAGCTGGTGGCCGTGCGGCGCGGGGGTGTCCCACAAGTGGCTTTAGTTAAGTTGGTTTTGCCAAGGTTTGTTTCAAGAATTCTCATCTAAGGGTTTAGTCAACACCATACCTCTGAATAGAATGATGGAGGATTGGTATCTCCTTCAGGGGTCTCTCTCGATATCCCAGTCACCCGCGAGGGTAAACCGGAAGCGCCGGGACTGGATTTCTCTGCACGAGAAATGCAGCGGCTTCTCTCTTCAGCGCGTCGAGGAAGGAGGGGTGACAGCGTCCGCGGGCAGCTGGAATCTGCTGGATGTCTTCGCAGAGGACGGCTGTTTCAGCTCCTTAAGCGTACTGCACCATAGTTCGCGCTGTAGCGGCGATAATGGTAATCAGCAGCTTCACCACCACAGGATAGCAGGCTGCAGCGACAGGGTGCTAGATTCACCAACACGGGGTCATGCAGGCAGCTTGCATCAGCAACAGGCAACGAACTCGCTTAAGGCAACGTTGGTAATATTTATACCTGACAGGTGCCGGGTTTGACGCAAGTTTGCTGGACATAAGACGTCAATTAAAGATGTCACTAGGAAGTGACAGTTATCAGTTGCTCATTAGAGTTCCATTACTAATCAAAACATAGCAAGCGGGGATTTCCAGGTTTGCTAAGTTTTTATCTTGTTGAAGAACTCGGAGTGTTTATCTAGGAATATCAGATAGTGACTGCCGCTCTGTCATTGCACTAATTGGTCGCAAAGGAAGTAGCAGAGAGTCATGCTGGAATGTGGCTCTGTTCGTGTGAGGCCAGAGATGACTTTTCAGAAAATCGCACTTGAACGTTCATGCCAATATAGGGAATAAATGGATTTATAGCCGAATAGGGGCATAAGGTCACAGTATCGATCAGGAACCTAGATAAGCACGCAACACTGTTACAGGATGCTTTTTGTTCGGCCTTCCCCTGCTTGAGTTTGACTTAGCAGCAGGAGGGCAGAAGCATGTTTCTGGTCGGCAGCAAACATTTTGTGCTGTGACGGTCAAGAAAGCTGGTACCAGGAACACGAAAGCCTAACTGGGGGCTCTTCCAGTGCTTGGAATAATACTCCCACACCGTTTACTGTGTGGGGGTATGAATTCAACATGTTTTATACAAAACATGATAGGATTTGTTGCAGCATTTACAAGATGGTATTTGCGTAATTACGAGGTGCCCCTCTATATAGTATATGGTTGCTTTACTTACAATGGACTCTGTATGCTGTAGGGGTGTCCTGCTCATGCACGGGTTAGAATCAAACACCCTGCCTTCAGGATTGCAAAAGCCTGCTATAGATGTGATTGACAAGTTTTAAGTGCAGTGATCCTAGATATAGGAAAACTATATATTTAGTAAGTGGTGCTAGCACCAGCTTACACAGGCTATGGCGCAGGCCTGTAGTTCCATTTTTAATCCTCTCCCATGGGTAGCATAATGCATGCTTCAGCCCATAGGGGACAACTGGGGTACCTATGCCCTGGGTACCTTAGTACCATATATTAGGGACTGATAAGGGTACCCCAGTATCCAATCTGGGATGTACCTAAGTACTGAACATAACAATTTAAGGGAGAAAGCAGAAAGACTGGGGTCCTGATTAGAAGGATCCCAGTCAGACTAGTCAATAACAGCTTAGCACCAGGCAAAAGGTGGGGGTAACCATAAAAGCAAATCCTACTTTCCTTCAAGTGGGTTACCATTTTCATAGATAGAAGTGTGGGAATGCTGGGTATTACGATTTTAATTGTTCAGTAAAGATTCTAGAGCTTACCTACACAGAAATGTGAACTTTTTTCAATCCCCATAGATTGCAGAACTCTCTCCAGGAATATGAGGAGATTTCTTGGAACATCAAACCTTTTCTTGAAAAGTATCGCACACATGTTCTTTCACAGCACTTTTTCCCAGGAAATAAAAAGCAACTCTGTTATAGTTTGGCTATTTTTTAGGACTGCATAGGAAAAATCACATTAGTACCATTGTGGTAGAAAAACAGGACAAAAGTTGTGTTTGACATTTTTTGTGTATAAAGATTATGAAGAGACTAGCGTGGCCTATCACAAATGTCAAAAAAGGACTCAACACTCGGGAGGGAAATCTTAGCAGCTACGTGTTTACATGATGGATGAACATGGAGGCTTAAATTTCTCAGCTGGAGAGTTACTTTGTAGGTAATTGTGTCCCAAAATGATAGGATCAGTGAAATATGCCATGTGGAAGCTTATAACCGTATTTGTGGAGGGCGAGGAAGTGATAAGCATTACGTCAAATTCTACACAAGCACGTCCGATTAGCATTGGAATCATCCAGTGAAGTGAATAGCTTCAATCCGAGCAACCCATACATGTATTTGTTAACTTATTCGCCATTCCTGCCACTTCTACTCTTGATCTACAGTGGCTGAATACATGTTTTAAAGGCTTGTAGTAAGATGAACTTCAGCATTGGTGGGAATGTGTCCTCTACCTACCCAAACCAGATCACCCAATAAAAAGATGGGACAGTGCAAAAATGTCTTTGAATAGATGATATATCCAAAACTCACAGTGAATGTATTAACAGCAAAGGGGGATGCCAGATCAGACCAGTTGAGATGGGGGTTTTCTTTGATGCTTAGAAGGTAGCACGGGCTCTAGCTTAAACAGAGTTTACTGATGGAGAGAGAGAAACAATCAGAAATGAATAAGGCACTAAGCAATTTGGTTGTTTGTGGTCCAAAGCACTCAGGAACTGCTATTGCATTAAAGCGTATTTCTGAAACATGACCTTAGTCACACTGTTGAAAGTATTCGGCAGGGGAACTACAATAAGTTTAGTTTGATATATTCTGGGGTAGTTACCAAGCACAGAATGATGTTTACAAACATCTGAATTAGTTCTTTTAGCGACAGTTGCCATGTGCAGAAGAAGTAGAGTAGAGAAAACTTAGCTTCTCAAGAATTTTGATCTAGCTGATAGAAGACTACGGCTTGACGGAGGCCTCAAGTTCTAAGGAAGCTTGCCTATAAATGACTTGCAAGGTCCAAAGAAGATAGCCTTTGAATTAAATGGAAAGGCATAGGGGTCCGGTTTCAGGTTGTAGCCAGTGATTCTTTTGGCCCTGTTGGAACATTTCACCTGCAGCGTTATAGTGTAGAATTTCTGAGACCAGTAAACCTACAATACCTATCGATTTCTTCAGGTTGTCCATGTCAAATATCTCCTCCGAGTCTAGGGACTGAGCATGGCCCATCAGACACAGGGAAGAGGGGCTGCTAAAGAAGAAACACAGGAGCCGGGTCTTACTGGAGTGTATTGAACATACCTATAAATTGAACCTATGTTCCATTATGAAAGAAGCCTTCCCTAAGTGCTTGATACCTCATGGAATCCTAGTGAAGAAATTACAGAACTCTGTCCAAAGGTTTGGACTTAGAAGTTTCTTTTATCTTTGTAGGACCCATATACTACACTAAGAATGCCTCAACACAGTAAGAAGTCTCTATGCTAAGTACTCTTCTATGTTGTATCCATGAAAGAAAGAAGAGGGACAGGCACGTAGCTGACCTCAAGGGAGGGGTCAAGCTAGGGCTTCTTAAGTAGAGGTGTAATGATACTTTTCTTCCAGGACCTCGAGGAAATGTCAGAACAAAAAGATGAATGTAGTATAACTGGAATAGCAGAACAATCACCTCCACCCTCTTTACACAATATTTGTATAGACCTTCTACAGATAACTTATGTGAAATCTATTCCCAACTGCAAATGAAAAATAGTATTTGTCTTTAAGAGTCTCTCACCCATACAGAATATTTGGCATAGTTCATCATTGATTCCTGGTCTGGAACTAAAAGCATTACTAGACAGGCTCAAACTCTCTGATGGAGGGAACCCTTTAATGTAAGCAGAGGAAAAAACAGTCTATGGATGTTTTATTCAACACAGTCTCTTAAGTCAGAAGTTCTCTAGATATAATTTGCAGACTGATAAACGTATATGAAGGATGCAGCCCAGTAACGATAGCAGCCCATGTATATTTGTTTTCCCTAAAAATTGGCTAAGTTTATTTTATGGAAAAATAACTTAATCTGAACTTTAAAGGACACTGAATGGAGTACTTTCTTTGACAACAAAGGGTAGCAATGTTCTGCACGGGGATTTCATCATGAGTTAGTTTGTGTTCAAATGGATTGAATAAAAGGTGCCATGTCTGGAGATTATAGTACTGACCACTAGTAAAATGTCACCAGAGATGACATTCCACTGGTGGGTTCTGTGCTACTCTCGTGCATACTCTTTTGAGTCAAAAGGTGGCTGTTGTGGTTACAGGAACAGGAAGCACACCCAATGCACTGGGGCTTTGTTATGAGTGTATGTGTTATCAGAACCTGTGCTTGCTGAGGGCTACGGAAAGATGGCCATTCAATTTTTGTAAACCTATCCTCTAGAACTGTAGTAATCTATAGGGTATTGCAAATAGTATTCAGTGAAGCCATAATGGTATGTTACTTGCATTTCTCACTCTTTTTCAATTTAGAGTCTTGTAGTTAAGGAGGGGATTCTTGCATTGAGGTCTCCAAATTGTCTAAAAAACTTCTGGGATTTGCTATTGTATGATCATCTAACACTTTTTTCATTAGTTACATTTTTAATCTGAACCATCCAGTGGTAAAAAGACTTGGGGCAGATTTATTAAGGGATTGCTTTGCCCTCGCTTCAATCAGGGTGCCACAAGGGCAACGCAATCCCTAAATCAAATTTACCAAGCAACGAGAGGCCACACTGCATGGCCGGCAGTGTTTGGTAAATCTGGAGTAACGCAAGGCAGGGCAAGTCGCTGTCTTGCGTTACTCGGCCCTTGGAATGAGTTTAATGGGTTGAGCATTCTGCAGCACACATAGAAAGAGGGAAACGCCTCAGAGGATTATTTTTGTGCAGATGGTGTACCTTCCTGCACAAAAACAATCCTGCCTGCATTGTTGCTAGGCAGAAGATTGTGCACCAGCACAGGCAGAGAGTAGGCATGCAGCATATATTGGTAAATATCGCACATTCCTACCCTCTCTTTTTCATGCAGCACAGCAAGTTGTCTTGCTGTGTTTCCTGGGATCTTGAGAAATGTGGCCCTTGTTATCTACATAGCTGGACCCTTGTCAGAATTGTTCATCTTAAGCAAACATCTCAGACTCCTTGTTCACTTGAGTGCCCAATGGTATAATTTTAAATCTGAGGTGTTCTGCCATTAGATGTTCATAAATTTGCATGCAGCGTACTTTCTTTTGGGTCTTTTCATTTGGTTTCTGTTTATGTATCAGTTACTGCAATGGCAGAATTGGTTGCCATATTAATGGGCCATTGATAAGCTTGGCTACTTATTCCTCTGCACTGATGAGTCCAAAGTGTTTGTACAAAAATAACAAGTTTGTTGTTTACTACAATCACATTAATCACGTGAGTTTTTCACTCAAGTATTGTAATGTTTGATAACAATAGACATATTCTATTTAGACATTTTGATGTATTGTTTGTGTAATATTTTACTAATTCTGTTTTGATTTCATAAAGACGTTGTCTGATATTGTTTTTTCCTACCTTAAATGTATTTTATTGTGCATGATATTTTATTGTGCATGATGGCAGCGCATGCCTCCTAAATGCCATTAAAAAATTAAATGTGAGATCTTCATAGCAAAAGAACGGAAGGCGCTACCTGAGGTAGTGCACACCAATGATGGATTTCCTTGTGAATGTCATGGAAGGGGTAACGCATCCTTGCCACTGCTTGTGATCGGCAAGGAAAAGCAGGAATCACACTGCGAGTCACAAAAACATTTGCGACTTGCAGTTTGTTGTGAATTATTTTAGTTGTTTTCCCTTACATGACCCACATAATAGTATCGCCTAAGCTTTGAGAAACTGAATATCTTTTGATAAACCAGACCCAAGCACATTCTAAAAATATTACTGTTTGTTAGCACTAAAGGTCTAGTTTAGAGCAAATACCATTTCTTCCATTCCTTTTTTACATAAGTAGTAAAAAAATGCAAATTCATCTTTCCTATTTTTTCACCAGTGCAAAGTTTATTTGAAATTACCCCATCTAATAGACTTCTATTGACAAGCACTGAGACAGTGCAGACAACTCATATGTATAATTGTCATAAATACAAAACCATATTTGAGCCCACATGCATACATTAACGACATAATTCCCTCCCTGTTGAATAGATACATAGAATAATTAAAGGTCAGGTCATTTTCCGCTTTAATTGGACATTAGACAATTGCTAAACAGTTTACAACAATGCAAATTGCCTTCCTGGTTGTGAATTCTAGGCCAAAATTGCTCCCGCGAGCACTGATCAGCAGTAACACAGTCAACCTTTAAACTCTGCTAATGGCTTTCATAAAGTAAGAGCTCCAGGAAATGAAGTAAAGAAGTAACAGATCTTAGAATAATGCGCTTCCATCCTCAGCTGCGGGTCAGACATGGAATGACAGAAACACTTACTAAGCTGAAGCTAAAAATAGATACCGTGGAGCAGGAATGCCAGTTTAGCATTTTTACAGGTAAGATTATATCATTGCGCTCACAATATGTCATGATTCCAAGAAGCAGAAACATGCCACATCGGCTACAAACAGAATGATATAATAATTGTTATGTTACACCCTGTGCAAAGTACAGTGGGTTACATTCAGATACGTAATAATGTATCTTAGCTCCTAAAAAACTATAAAAGCATATCTCTTGGGCATCCCTGCAGTTCTCACACAGATTAGATTCGCAAAAACACAAAGCCAAATCAGGCATCTTTTTATATTAGTAGAACACACTTACTTTCCTTTTTTGTGAGTTCAGGAAGCCATTCACATTACATGAAATTACTTTCAACAATTGTGTCATCCCTTGGACCTACATAGCTCTTTACAACCAGGACTATCATATTCTCTCTTCCAACTCTCTTCAATTTGTACCAGATCTTTCAATAGAATCAAGGTGAGTCCCTTGATGACCTAGATCTTGCCAATTTCAACTCAGCCTCCAAATTTAAACATATTGGTCAACATTCTGAGTCTGCCTGCTAATCAGACGCTCATTCCTTTGATGCTACAAAAAGTAGCCTTCAAAATTGTTTAAAGTGACAAAATGCTAAAGCAAAAAAAATCAGAAAAAATTGAGCAGTTCTTACAGTAAAGCTGATTTAAAAATAAACTTTACTTGAATATACTACAGTTTATTTGATTCTACCCAAGTCTCTTATTCTTTTTCATTATCTTGAACAATCTTAGTCAGTAGATCTTAAGCTTCTTCATGGGAAACACATATATCGAACCTTCCTTTCCATAGCACTCTCAGCTTGGACTCCTGCGCAAAGAGGCCTGGGCTCCTGCACTCTTAAATTGCCTCAGCATTCCAACAAAGAACCTGAAGAAGCCGTCCCTGTAATTCAGAAGAAAGGTGTGAATGCCACTACGGGAACTAGGGCTACTCTAGGAAATGAGGGAGAGATCTCTTGCAAAAAAAGTTCAGTAAATCAAGTCTAATCAAAGCAGTGGGCAGGGACTGCACAAGGGGTAACGCTGGAGATAGCAAGACGCAATTCCAAGACAAATGAGAAGCTTGGGTCCTTATCCCCTTCACTACAGCACGGCTCGCCGAGGGGACCAGGGCCAGAAATAAGTCCAGAACCGAGGGCCTTGGCAGGAAATGAATAATAGCGCCGGTAATGCTGGGGGATAAGGTAGCATTTGGCCCAAGTTAACAGCACATATGCGAGAAACTAGCGAAGGGCCATGATTAAAGGCATTTACCTGATGTTGTGTGGCGCAGCTTAATTTTAGTGGCGTGATCCAATTGTGCTGAAAGGAATAGAATAAAGGGACTCATGTGAGGAGCCGGCCGGGTTCTTCATGTGTGGTCAAGGGAGGAAAGGACATGGTTACATAGGATATTCAAAAGCAGGATTGTACGTATTTAAATTAGTGACTAGCACTCTGGTGTGCCTTACCTCACTGTGAGCGAAATGAATAAAGCTGGCTCTTCCCAGTGTGACAAACGGGCTCTTGAGATGCCCTGCTACGAATGGGAAAAAAGTAAAAAAGAATGGGAAGCAATTGTAGTTAATCTGATAAACCACTCCGCAACACATTTTTTAGAGAATGCCTTTATTAGGGAGTGAGTAAGGATTACAGCATTTTCTACATTGAGTTTTAAAATCCTTGCATATCCTGTATTTTAGATAATTTATGGAATGTAGTTTTGACCAAACGAAATAATAATTCTAAACTACTTTCAAAACCAAGCATTGGTTCTTTAAGATGTCTAAAGTTATTTGGTAAAGGTCTAAGCTCCATGAATGTCCTTGATTGACACCAATCTTTTCACTTGCGTCGCCACTTGCACTATTTATTCACGTTTGCTGCACCAAGTTTCATGTGGTTGTCAATACAGTGCTGTTCTTAACTGTGTATTTCCAACCATGAAATTAATGCTATGATATATATATAAAAATGAATAATTATCTTTTGATTTAAAAAAATGTGTAATCTCCTTCTTGTTCACTGCAGCAATGCTATGTACATGCTATTCATAATTGTCTACTGACTTTTACCTTTCAGGACATTGTGTGATAATTATACCTTCCTACCAAGTCCTGACCTGGTCTATGGGTTATACTCCTGTCTTATTTACTGGACTTTGGAAACAGCAGCACCTAGCATATTTCCCCAGGTTACCATAAAGGCTCTAAAACAAGCCCTGCCAGATACTAAGCGCTGCTTCTCTTTTCTGCATGTTCATAACTGTCATACCTTCGAAACCAGTGGCTGAATTCTCATCATTGGAGTCCAGGCAATTCAAAGCTTGTAGTTTTTATCTTGCTTTGCATGTACAATGTTTATGCCATCAAACCCATCAATTGGGTCATTTTTACCTTGTCCTGGTGACATAGAGGAGAGCGTATTGGAAACCTGTTAGCAACATCAGCTGGGCCAGACCACAAGCCCCAGAGGACCTGCGGCAGGAAGCCACCGTCATTAACATCCCGCCCAGAAAACATTGTTAAATTTTGGCCTCTGGGCCGATCCGCAGCCATTTGAGGCTGGGCTGGGCTACCCTCTTTACACCTATGCTGATATATGAGAACAGGTATTTTCATTTTTTTGACAATATTTGAATGTGGCTAGATGGTGAAATTTGATAGGACCTAAGGCCATAGATCTGGTAACGGATTATTGAGGAAATAGTCCAGTAACACTAAAAACTAAAACTTCATCTGAACTCCTACAGCTACAAGAAGTAACATAAACAATGTGTTGATCAAGCCCAAAGGACTCAAGAAATCTATTAAAGACATTAACAGGGGTCTTGTGACGCATTATAATACGGGTGTGGAGTAATAATCCTGCATTCTGTCTGTGTCTGTTTTGCAATTTTATACATCTTTTATCCAGTTCCCTACCCCCACACCCTATTCAGTATGGTTAAAAGAAAACTTGCTGTAGATGCTGGAAACCCCTAGCCACTGGAAAAAACTCTAGCATTCCTGTTAAAATACGTCTCAGTAGCTATGGGGGCCATTGAGAAGCAAATGCCATATGTCAAAGAGTCACTGTTAGTCTGTGCAGACTGTACAGTGGTGTCTATTACATCACCCACACTCTCCTCAATCACCCTGAAAACCTTAAAATGAGCATACTCTTAATGAGCAGCAAGGTGGACAATGGGTGGATCAAGTATATATCAGAAACTGTTAATACTTCTAAAACTGATTCCCCTCCACTTTCTAAATGTATAAAAGTCACTACATTGCTGTATAATTGTTGAACCAAACAGAGAGGAATCCCAGAATAAACAGAAAAAAGCCTCAAAATACTTCCCGTCACAGGTCGGTTGTGACAAGTGCTAAATTTGACCAAATCCCTGGCAACTTAAATAACCAAAAACATGATTTGTTAAGGGAGACTATGAAATTCCTAGAGAAACTTGTGAAAGGTACACTAGAGACAATAAATACCCATTTAGATCAAGTGCAAACTAAATGCTCTGTATGCCTGGACATGTTTAACACTCTATTAACAGTTAACCCCACAAATAACGCAGTGCCTGTAGTACCTACTTGCTACACAAACCCTGAGACAGGAATGACTGGTTGGGTGAAACTAGGCAATACCATATCATTGTCAGCTGTTAATAAATCTATAGAACATCCTTTCATCTAGTCAACTGACTTCTTAGACCTTCCTCCAGTTGCCATCCCATATGCAATCATTCTGGAAAATGTTCCTACACTACCTTTGCTGAGCAAAGAAACTTGGACTTCACTTAGAAATAAATCTCTAGATTGGCTAGGAGTCAGAATAGGTTTAACCGAACATCTATTTGAGGATATAAAGATAGTGAGGTGAATTAAATGTGTGGGTAGAGGGTGAAATACCTTGCCAGGAGATTTTGTTGTTCTGTCCTTTAAAACCTCATGGTGGTGGAGAGTGTTTTGAGCAGCACCAGGGCAATAAATGTCTACACAATTACTGTGTCTTCCCTCCGTTTAGGTTACTTATTTCAACCCAGCATGACATCAACATTAATCAAGCACAGAAATGACACAATTTGAGACCCAAGATTAGCCATATCTATAATATACCTACATTTAATTGAGTCCAGAATTTAACAAACCTAGACGAGCTAGATTGACTTGATGAGGAGCATTCTATGGGCCAAGGAGGTGAATAAAAGATCTCAACCCCTGCACAAAATAGTGAAGATGGGATACTCAATGAAGGACTGAGCGAGATGAGTACTTTGCAACTCAGAAATATTTCCCAGTCCATTAATATAGTTGCCCAAATAGTTAACCAACCTGAGAGTCTCCCAGAAGCCTCAGTCGAATCTATGGGATTTATGTTCTGGAATATGGCAGGTCTCAACCCCTGAGAAAAATAGTGGAGATGGGATACTCAATGAGGGACTGAGTGAGATGAGCACTTTGCAACTCAGAAATATTTCACAGTCCATTAATATATTTGCCCTGATAGTTAACCAACTTGAGAGTCTCCCCGAAGCCTCTGCCAAATCTATGGGATTTATGTTCTGGAACATGGTAGGTCTTCAGAACAAAATAAATAACCCATAATGGCTGGAGTTCATTGAGGGGTTCAACTTTATCTGCCTACAAGAGACCTGTATTAGGGAGCTTCTACATATAAATGGATATAGAACATACTTTATTCCTGCTTCTTCTACATCTCATGGTAGACCAAAAGGCCAGCTATGTACCCTTGTTTCCAACAATCTACCAGCTGTTAGAATAATTAAAGAGGCAGTTAGTCTTTACTATCAAATAAATATCTGCAAAGGCACTAGTGCTGCACGGTTAGTTGTAATTAATTTTTATAATAATGCAAGAGCATGTAAGATAATAGCAACCCTGAGAGACATAGATTATGACTTGGACCTCCTTGATAAAAATTGTAGAAAAAACATGTTAATTTATGGGGAGGGGTGAATTAAATACAAAGTTGTGCAATAAGCCTCCGTAAAAATGTGTGGACTGACAACTTGGATGACACTGGTCAAAAACATTTCACCCATGATCAGTATGGAGATATGATAAATGAACAGATATTTAAATGAGACCTGGCATTTGCCAGTGAAAATACATCTTCCTACTCCCCTTTTAGGTGCACTTTTAATGAGAGAAGTGCCAAAGCATTATTGATTACATTTTAATCTTAAACAAATGTGCTACCCATGCATTTAATTTTAAAACCCATTCTAACTCTTTTAGAGATCCTTTTCTCCAGGCTGTACAAATTGAATTTGCTTCCGTTTTTAACCAACAGCATAGCCGTACTACCTACCAGACTGGTGAGCTTGAAATTGCGACCCTTAATGGATATTCTTTGCAGTGGTCACAGGTTATTCCTGCAGGGTTTTTAAAACAATTAATTATTAGCAAAGCTTTTGAGACCTGCCTATATGAAGCATTAGACCCAATAACTATTATTAATGCTTTCTTGAAAATCACCCAGGTGATAAAGGAGTGCCATTTTGTTCCCAATCGAAAAACAAGCCCCACTCTAGAAAACATTAAATCTCTGACTGAGACTGTGCAAGCGCAGCCTATGGTCTTCGACCTAAAAATAGACAACAGAGGAAAGGATGGCTCGACCCATCTTGCACCAAGGCATGGCACGGAGGCTAAAGGAAGCACTACAAAAACCCCAAGAAGTACACTTGAAGTCCAGGTTTGTAGACAACGGCCCCCACAATGCTAAGGATGCCTGGCCTCCACCTTGGGGGTGCCCAGGAGTGGACGCCTCACAGGGAAAGCCGGGATGGGTTCCACTGCGGTATTCGTACAAGCGCCTTGAGACCCTTGCGGGTGAGTAGTGCGCTATACAAGTATCAATTTACATTTTTACATTTTAGATTAGATTACAAACTGGAAGTCAAATAAAGGAAATTATGATTAAGAAAAAAAAGCATGAGAAGCCCTACATTAAGCAAGTATCAATAACAAAAATAATGCGTTCTGGAGGAAAGTTAATTCTGAACCACTGAGAACAAATACTGGCCCTGCAATTGAGATTGCAATACCAGGAGAGGATTGGATAAAGCATTTTTCTGGTATATATTCCCACCCTACAACAGAAAAAGACCAGGCATATGTAATTGAAGCTCCAACACAAATCTCTTCAATTGTACCATTTAGCTTGGAGGAAGTTAACACAGAAATAGTAGCAAGGAAAGGAGGAAAAGCACCCTGCCCTGAAGCTATCCCAGTAGATCGGTATGAACCTCTGTGTGGGCTCTTATTAACTAGGGTATTAAGAGCCTGTTGTTACTTAGGTTTTCCAACCACAAGGGAGAAATTAATAATCGTCCTGATCTACAAAAAGGGACATCGGCATAGTCCTGTCTGCTACAGGCCACTCTCCCTTCTCGATTCTTTAGTGAAGATAGTGGGTAGAATCATTTTGAACAGACTATAAGGTTGGGCAGAAACAAAATAAAATTTGACAGATTTACATTGTGGATTTCACCCAGGGTTTGGGACAATAGAGCAAGGCCTAAATTTAAGTATGTTAATTGGTAAATATACTAAGATCAAGGAAGGGAACATATTTTTGGTATCTGTCGATTTGTCCTCTGCCTTTGACTGCGCCACTCACTGTAAACTATGGAAAATCATGACTGATATGGGGTTGGAGACCTCGATTTTTAGTTTCCTGAGAGAATTGCATTCAGGATCCAAAGCTAGAGTCAGATATGGCATTAATGGAGAATGTACACAACCATTTTGCATTGAGCAAGGAGTAAGACAGGGTTGTGTCCTAGCACCACTCCTTTTATTATCTTTGAACAATGTAGGTGCTGTGCTGCCCCCACACAGATCTTCCACAGGTGGAATACTGCCCTATTTTGGCCCTCCTCTATGCTGATGATGCAGTTCTCATGACCCGCACACCCCTCGGTCTACAGTGTCTAGTCATAAATGTCGTTGACCTCATGCAAGACCTAGTTACTCAATCAAAAACATTCATAATGAAGTGTGGCAGGAGAACAGACACTTGCAGATATATAAAAATCAAGGATACTAACATAGATTTTACAAACACTTTTTCATTCCTTGGCATCCTAATTATTAGAGAAGGTACATGGAATTGGGCCACTTCCACCAGGGCCTTACTTTTTAAATGAGCATGCATGGATCTACAGGTGTTTTCTAGTCAGCTGTGCACGAATCCCCCTCCAGAGATAATAACGATGTATAAAGTCATATGCATTAGCTTGGCACTATCCTGGCAGGGATCTGTGGGAACACCAAATGCACGGCCAACAAATGGTAGAAAATGGAGTTCTGAGGTATTAACTTGCTGTCCCTAAGGGCGTGTTCAATTATGTCTGCCATGCTGAGTTTGGGGTTTCGTTGCTTACATATCAAATAATGATGCAACCTATATTGTTGTGGAACAAAGTCTGGTCATCAGAACATACCACCCTAAATCGTATAATTATCAGGGACTGTCTTAAATCGAGTCTGCTAACACGTATACCATGGTTGATATGTATCCAGAGTTTTTGTTATGACTCGGGCCACCCAGATTACTTTGAGGATCAAGAATCCCTCGAAGCTATTGGTAGAACAACACTGAAGAGTTAATGCATCACACCTCTAGAAAATGTAAGATTGACTGTTGAAATATCAAAACCCTCCGTTTTAAATAATCAACTCATTTTAACAACTGATAAAATGCAACCATACCTGAAAGTCGTCTCTAGATCTAAATATAGATTTGTCCTGACTCGTTTCAGAATGGACACTTTCCATGGTTTAACTAGCTTCTCTGAAAAGAACGACTGGTCATCAAATTTAGGAAACGGTCCTTGTGATAGCACGATGGCACAGAGCACAATGCATTTTGTACTTATTTTGTAAATGTTATTGTAAGTGGAAAAACGGTCTTCTGTTAACTTTTTAAAAAACACAACAGTTCACACAATTCCGCCCTGCCTATCTCTTTTTACAATCATTGCCTTCTGTTGAGATTTGTTGTGGAATGTCAGCTTCTTGTGGGCTGCTTTCTAGGCCAGAAAGAAAATTCCACTTTCCTTATGATTAGCTCAGTGTAATATTATATAACTAAACAATTAAATATAATACAACGTATTATTATTTTGTTTTTATAAACCATTTTTACATAAATTATAAATTATATGATTTAGTAATTCTCACAGGCTGTATAGAAGAATGAAATAAATGAATAAGCAGTCTTGTAGGATTACATAGCAGACCCTTGAGTTGAGGGTTTGTCATTCCTCCCTTCCTACTTCTTCTTAGTTTTTACTCAAGTATGTAATTCCTTTGTGAGAATGTTACAGACGGGGCGTGACAGAGTTTGATGACTGGTAAAATTAATTGTTTTTCTTTTAAAATGTATTGTCAAAGATTTTGTTCAATATTTATTGCATTTTTAGATACTGTTTAATGTACTTTGAAGATCTAATTTACGGAATCATTTTGTTTGAATAACATGCAATTTTAACCCCTTGTGTGCTCATGACGAGACCAGGTCGTCATGAGTCACAGTTGAGCTGTGCTCATGACGGGCTGGTCTCATCATAACACAGCCGCTCCGCCCATGCGCTGTTAATTACCCGCCTGTGCGCGAGAATTAATCAGTGGGCGGAGTTGTGTCAAGACCAGGCCATCATGAGCACAGCTCCACCATGACGCATGACGGCCTGGTCTCATCACGAACACCGCGGCCCTGCGCTCCCCCCACACCATGAGGGAAATATCCCCGCAGGGAAGTGGTTAATCCAAAAAAAGGGAAAGCATTTAGTGATTGGTGAAGGGGAAAGGGTGGGCTGGGCTTATAGTTAGAGTAATTGTTCATTTGGGGGATACCATTAGGGTTACAGAGTGAGTTTGTATTAGACTTAAATTTAAGGTTATGGTGAGGTTGAGAGTTAGGCTTAAGGTAGGTGTAAGAAAATACATGGGAAATATGTGAGTGTTTACAAAGTAATAAATCCAAACTACTGCCAGGTCCAAAACACAAGTTCAGTAAATACGCGTGATCTCCATATCTGGTGGCTGTGGCAGAGACCAGACAGACTTAACTTGAGAACAAATGTGTAAAATACTTACCAATACCAAAAGATTGAAAAAACACAAAACATTAATCAAGAACAATCCCACAACCTATCTCTTAAAATATAGGAAAGAGTATATGATAAATGACACCAAAATGACTAAAGTCAAACAAGGGAAACCACAGTTTCAGGACAAAAGCACCAATGAGAAGTCACTGTTCGTGGTTGACCTGGACCTAGGAGTGATTTTAGGCTGACCGTGATGGAGTGGACTTTGAGTACCCTAAGTGGGTCTTCCTGGTTTACCTTCTGAATTAGGCTTGAAAGTGAAAGTTCAAATCCTTCAGTGGGCCAAGGCTAAACGCATCCTATTAAGGTCAGATTGCTATTGGGTGAGGCCCTAATGAAGCCATCGGTTTCGGCAGGAAAGGCTCAGATCATAAACACAATAGGAGCTACAGAGGGAACTACAGGGCAGCCCTCTCTACTCGCCGGCACTGCCCCTAGCCTATCACCCTGCTTTGTCTCTGTTACAGGAGATGGGGTTTCAGCGTCTTTGCAAGCGGCTTGGGATCCTTACATGGGGTGGCATTTTTCATGAGGGCACTTTCCGTACCCGGGCTCAGTTTTTTGGAGCTGCCGACTGTTCCCCTTTGGAGCTGTTTTATTATGTTCGCCTGAGACAGGGCCTGCGTGCCTTGCTGCCGGATTTCCCTACGGAACCGGAGGTAACCCTCCCACTCCACGTACTCCTGGTTTCAGATGGTAGTCATTTGGTTTCGAAGCTGTATGGTGCCATTCGGCGGCAACGTGCTGTCCCAGCCAGTCGGGTGCGAGAGCAATGGGACGCTGAGCTGGGCATCACTATCACTGACAAACAGTGGAAGTACTGCTGTGGTGTTACTGCTAATGTCTCCTCCAGTTGCCGTCTGAAAATTATACACTACAAATTCGTCCAAAGGTTTTATTATACCCCGGCAAGGAAACTTCGGTTTCGATTATCGGAGGACGATAGATGTACTAGGTGTCGGGCGGAGGGTGCCGACTTCCTGCATCTGGCGTGGGAATGTGCGGGCGTTTTGGAGTACTGGGTGCAGGTCCATGCTGCTCTTCAGATTATGACTGAGGATGGAGTGTTGTTCGACCCCTTGGTCCTCCTGCTGGGGTATACAAAGGAGGTACCTGCCCTCCACCGTAGATTTGCTGATGTGGCCTTATTGTTAGCTAAACGTAGAGTGGCCTGTTGTTGGGGACGTGGCAGGGTGCCGCAGTTTAAGGATTGGCTACGTGATCTCATTTGTTGTCAGGACCAATATAACGTTTATGCGGAGCTGATGCCCGTGAGATGTAGGCCCAAGGATTTTTGGAGCCCGTTACAGGTGTACCTCCTCACTAGGGCGGTGCAGGACTCTGATTCTGAAAGTGAGGACCGGGTTGGGGTTGGTTAACGCCGGTGTAGAGCTTGTGGTGCTGCACTGACATTTGCTGGGTCTCTGGCGTTGGTTGGGGTGTTGATTATCTCCTTCTTCTGTTGAGATGGGGAATCTATATGCCCTACTGTGATACTCCTGTGTACGGGATGGTGGGCCGATGCCTGTCTTCTTATGGATGGCGATCGGGGTTGGGCCTGTGTGGACCACATAATGCTTGGGGGTTGGATCGTCCGCTGGTATGATGCGATTCTCCCTTCCACCAAGAATGTGCGCTAAAGGCTTATGCCCCTACCACAGTCTGCTACTCTGTTCGGATACGCTATACGATGCACGTTTGCGATTGCTATTTGCCTTTTCCATTACTGTATGCACTGTACTATATATCGACCTGTACTCTGGACTTGTTGATTGTATTGCCATATTGCACTGTCTTTGTACATTTGTATGTATCATGATTGCACTGCTGCTGTCTCTAGCTTATCTCCAAATAAAGGTTTAAAAAAAAAAAAAACTACAGGACAGCCCGCCCTCCACTCAATACATTTCAAATAAACAAAAGGGCTGTCCCTGAATCAAAACACCAAGATATATAAATTCAACATATGAGGGGTATTGCAACTTTGTCCACAAACTCCCTCTAATACCATATGATTCCAATGTTGTGATCTATCCTTAAAATTATAGTCTAATACACTACCATGAAAAGCCCACCCACCGACTAAGTAAAGTGTGGGAAGGAAAGAAAGCACCTCACAGTTGCAACACCAAGGGGGCTGCTGACTGGTACTCGCCAGCAAGCCCACTTATCATCATTGGTTGCTTTCTTTCCCTGAAGGAGTAAATTAAATGTGTGTGTTTTCATGTAAAGCAAAACCTACACCCAATGAAATTAAACTAGGACAGAGAAAACTCAATGTGAATGTACTACCTATGCCTGCTACAATCATGCAGGACCCTTGGACCCCTTGAGGATATAGGCAATCCTCAACATTAAATGTGGATACAGCTTATTGGCTTTCCAATAGCTTTATTCCAGGCAGTAAGCTCTTCCATGCTGTAAGCTCCTCCATGCTGTAAGCTCTTCCAAATAAAAAAATGGCTAATTTGGAAGAGCTTACAGCATGGAATAAATCTATTGGAAAGTGAGATGCTTTCTTTCCTTCCCACACTTTTCTCAGTGGGTGGGTGGGCCTTTGATGGTAGTGTATTAGACTATAATTTTAAGGATACACCACAACATTTGAATCATATGGTATTAGAGGGAGTTTGTGGACAAAGTTGTGATACCCCTCATATGTTGAAATTATATATCTTGGTGTTTTGATTCAGGGACTGCCCTTTGGTTGATTTGAAAAGGAAAGGCTCAAAGCCTGAACATTGAAATTTCATGCCTGCCAAAGTTCTCCCATTGATTGGATACTTTATGTGCCTTACCCGTCCAAGAAGTTTAGCTTCAGACATAGAGATTGATTTATTTTGTATCAAGTTGACCATTTACAGAGTAAATTATTCTGTCGCGCTGATGAAGGCTTCACCCACGAAAGTTGGAAATGACTGTTAAGATTGGTAGTCATTTTTAAAGCATTGACAGGACACCCCATCACAGCTGTCATCATGACAGAGATGTGCACCAAACTATTTTTTTAGAGAAAATCCCAAATTGGAATTTTCATTTTGAAAATAATAAATAAAATGCATCCCTAGCCAACATCAAGGTGAGCTCCTAGCAGTGTTCACTGCCCCTTACCACCAGGGGTTACCTGGAAGTGACGAGCAGTGAAAATTGACCTCTAATTTCTCCCATCTAAATTGCGTGAATGGAATTAGAGGTCTGCCTCTGACGGCTCTAACTCTGTAGGGCCATCTGAGGTGTTTAATCATGAACCATAGTATTGGTGGTATAGATATGTTGTCACACTTGCATCAGAGTATCTATACTGCCAAGATATATATCGGGCCCATAGTCTTTCTACGGAGCTCAAAATACTCCAATTGGGGAAGCCAAAAGCTGTATCTGATGAAATCAAAACCATTGCCTCAAGGTCTCGCTGAAGGTCTGGAGGTCTTGGATGTACAAACATTTTCTAAGTCCAAACTTTTGAGACTTTCTGGAACAGATCCTCTTGGTCTCTTCTAGGGCTCCCATGACCTCAGAGACTGCACAGAGAGTGCCAGGAATCACTCAAGCAGAGACCATCAGCATGGTCCAGTACATATCAGGTAGCTACTGGTCAGCTGGTCATTCCAGGTACAAGGCCCCTTGAAGTTTTTTGTGTCCTTATAGACACACAGGAGGTCCACCAACTAGTCCAGTCTCTTCTGTTCTTCCACAGGTCCAGAAAGTAATGTCTAACCAATTGGCACAACGCCCACTGGGTAACCTCTTCAGATTTTGCAGTACATCCCGCTTGCCTTATTGCAATCTATCCCACTGTGCACTATCCTTAAGGAAATCAAACAGGTCATATCCTATCTGCCCTTAGAGGAGGGTGTGACCCAGCCAGGGGTGTGTGTTGAAAAATTAGAAGCCCCCTCCTCCTCAACCATACGAAGCAGCTTCACAGACCACCCCCCACAGAGATTATGCTAAAATGCCTATCCTGTGCCTTGGAATCAAAGGGCCTCTCTTACTTGAGTCTCACTTTACACATTAACTATGAATGAACCTCACCCTGGACTCTTTAAAGTTAAGTTCCCAAACCCTCCTTAACTGCCATTTCTGGAGAGGATGAACCACATTCCTCAATCCAAGGCTTTCCTTCCAGAAGGCATAAGCCATTGTTTCTTCTCTGGGAAACGTTTTTACATATCATTAAAGGGAAAGCACTGATAGTAGGCTCTGCTGGCAGGCTAATGCTGATCAGCACACTGGAGTTAAGGCAGTAAAAGGTTAACTTTTTAAACTTTTCTTTTACTATATATTTAGCAAAAATCCAACTACACCACATAATTGTTTTATTTATCAATTGTCAGAAAGCTCCAGTCCCTTCGCAGAGGCAGTATGGATGCTAGTCCCAATCGCCAACCTCCCAGTGCCACCGCTACTTAAAGCGAAGTCACCAGGAAGGGGGAAAAGGGGAAGTGGATAAAGAGAAGAGACAACTAGAAATCTTCTACCACCCACACAGACAGTTGGATTCTTCTATAGAACTCTGCAGTCTGTTCCACGAGG
Source organism: Lissotriton vulgaris (assembly GCF_964263255.1). Classification (NCBI taxonomy): domain Eukaryota; kingdom Metazoa; phylum Chordata; class Amphibia; order Caudata; family Salamandridae; genus Lissotriton; species Lissotriton vulgaris. The sequence goes on along the minus strand of NC_141699.1, from coordinate 319,581,104 downwards.
TGCCTAATACACAGAGGGGGAATAATAAGACAACAACCCACTTTTCTATAGGAACTCTATGTACTAATTAAAGCTTGTCCTACCAGCTGCATCCAAAGCAATGCTACTCTTCTATGTTTAATGTTTGGCGTTCTGCAGGAAGCTTTCCTTCTGAAAAGGGAAAAGAGCTCAAATTACTTGCAATTCTGGAATGCTGTTCTAGCCTAGTTCTCTATTATTACTGCTTGTAAGTACCTGAAAGTCTTCCTGCAACAACCTTGTACTGGTTTCTTGCTGTGTCCATTTGTATCCAAAATGCTACAATATTCGTAGTCTCTGACCAAGGACAATCCTTCTGATAGCGCGCAAAAAGGTACAGGGTAGGCACAAAGGGGAAGGAAAGGATAGGGCAAGCGCAAGAGAAGGGAAGGTAATCTTGGCCCAAAAAACGCTGCTTAATGTTTGGCAACAAAGCTTGTCTTACTATCTCTGGTGCTGGGTTCTGCTTCTCTGAATTTGTATGACGCTATGCTGACTCTAGCGCTGTGGTTCTCCACGCAGCCTCCTGCTTGTTACTGAACTCTCTGCTGCGTTTGTGCTCACCGACTTGGAGACTTCGCCTATTTAGACGAACTATGCCTGAAGCGGTTTTTACTGACTACAAAGGAAAGCTGTGAAACAGTTTGAAGCCTTCCTGACGAAATTCTCTATTCTTCAAAAACTGCTAACTCCCGTCATGACAAATAGACGCAGAGCTGCGGAACTCGGGTGCTTCTTCCTCACGACAGTCGTTGAAGTGCGCAGTTCTAAAGCCACGCTCTTCCCTCCTCCACTAGACTGCAACTGATTTCTAGTAAGAACGTTATGGCCACTGCCGCGGCCATCTTAGAAGAGGAGGTTTATTAATGAAAAGGATACCAAATGTTAACCCGGCTGGGTTTAGCAAATGTCTGTGTCCTTGCCTGAAACTTGGGCGCACAGATTGAGGCAACACTGTGTTTCCTGACACCAATGTTAAGAACAGTGGTCAAAGCTTTTCCCAAATCAAAGTTAGCAATATTATTTTTTAATTGTATTTTAGTTTTTTCTAAAACAATCAACTACAACCATTAAAAGTGGAAATAGCTTCCGGGGGCTTGTCACTTTAGGAACATGCTAGCATAAAATAAGTACATGTTCAACTTCTAAATACAAGGTACCCTAACTTGTCGACTGCGAGTCCTATGCAGAGATTACTTATTTAATATTTTTTAAAAAGGGTTTCTGCTTTTCAAAATGGGTTATTTTGACAGGTTCATGTGCCTTAGTTATGCTTTACATGTAGGTCTAAAGCCATGTTTTTCTTTTCATTCTAGTGGATGGCAAAATAGGTGCTGGAGTCCATAGGTGGCATTTAACTTTCCATGCTGTTTGGGAATTATCCACTTTTACCATGATGAAGGAGTCAGAGTTCAGACATTAGGGATTGGACAGCAGTACCCCAGTGTGCAGAGCTAAAACAAACAGCAACACAAGTAAGAACATAATTTGAGGGATCATACAAAAAGGGGGATTATTCGCAGTAGGTGTGAAAGTAATTATTAGCATGAAGAATAGGATCAGTGCTAAGTAGAGGTTTGGGTTATGGAGATTAGAACTCTACTGATGTACTTTGATCCTATGGATGGAATTAGTGATAGCGCTAAGGAACATATTAGTATTGTGGTAAAGTTTCTTATTAGAAATAGGTTGACAGGGAAACATACAAAAACAGTGCTAATGTGTTGCAATTATATTAATGGATCTTTCCTCTATTGTATGTTGTTATGGTGAAGTGTATGTTTTGGGCTGCTATGTTTTTGGGCTTCATTCTTTCATTATTTTATTGTTGTGTTGTACTTACTGAGTTGAGTTCTATTTTGACTATTTTATTTTACCTTGTGTTATAGTATTGGGTTGTATTGCAATGTTCCCTGTAGTTTTATGAGTCAACAAATACTGCAACATTTTAAGCCAAAAGCAAAATATTATTTTAAAGTTCTAATACAAAGCAACCAATGTATCACTCCTTCATTGTTCGGTTGTGGAGAGGTGTGGCGCAGCGGCCAAGGTAGCCGACTTCGGAACACAGGGTACACATTTGATCCCCGGCTCTGATCACCGCTCAGCTCAGCACCATGTGACTCTGGGCAATAATTCACTAAATTTCCACGACGTCCCACAGCGCCTTGTGACCCGTAGGGGTGAGTAGTTTGCGGTTTACAAATATGGATTTATTCATATTTAAGACATCAGTCCACCTATACCTGTGACAAACATGTCTTAGGTTAGCATTTCTAGTACTCACTTTATGCACCAAGCTGGTTTCCGTTCGGGTCATTCGACCGAAACCGTGGTGTTAGCCGTCCTTGACGAGCTTAAGGCCAAGGCCGACGTCAACTCCCCCCAAGCTTTGATCCTCCTCGACTTGTCCGCTGCATTTGACACGGTCGACCATAACATTCTTTTGGACCGTGTCAGCGCAGCGGGCATACGAGGTTCTGCCCTCTCCTGGATCACCTCCTTCTTGACAGGTCGTTCTCAAGCCGTTCACCTTCCCGGCTTTTCTGCTTCCCCCCTCCCGGTGCCCTGTGGGGTCCCCCAAGGTTCCTCTCTCTCTCCCCTTCTTTTCAACCTCTACATTCACCCTCTTATCTCTTCCATTCTTGAGCTGGGGGTCTCTGTGTATAACTACGCTGACGACCTCCAGCTCGTCTTTGATCTTTCCTCTTCTTCTCACTCTCTATCCTTTTTTCACTCCACCATGGTCTTTATTTCTGGGTGGATGAGCGCCAACCACCTCAAGCTCAACCCAGATAAGACTGAGCTTGTCCTGATTGGCGGCTCATCCAGTCCCTGGTCCCCTGCTTTCTGGCCTCCCATTCTTGGCCCTCCTCCCACCCCCGTTCCCTCTGTTAAAACTTTGGGCATCAAGGTCAGACAGGACCTGTCCATGCATGGCCAGGTCAGTGCCGTGGTGTCCTCCTGTTTTCTCTCCCTTCGAATGATCCGAAAAATTTCTCGCTTCTTTTCTCCTGACTCCCTTAAAATCATTATTTCTGCCCTTATCACTTCCCGCCTTGATTATGGCAATAGCTTGTTCGCTGGCATTCCTGCCTATGAAACCCGCCGCTTACAAGCTATCCAGAATCAGGCCGCCCGTCTTATCTTTCACTTGCCCAAAACCCATCACATCACTCCCGTCCTCAAATCCCTTCACTGGTTGCCCATTTTGCAGAGATCTCTGTTTAAACTAGGGTGCCTTGTTTATCGGGCCCTTGATCACTCTGCACCGGCTTTCATCAATTCCTTGATTTCCCTTCACACCCCTGCCCGCACTCTCCGTTCATCATCTTCTGCCCTCCTCACTGTTCCCCGTTTTCACAAATCTCGCACTGGTGGAACCCGTTTTTCTGTTCTTGCTCCCCGGTTCTGGAACTCCCTTCCTCTTTCTATGCGTTCGATCCCTATCTTTTCACACTTCCGTAAAGCGCTGAAAACTTTTCTGTTTGCCCTGGCCTACCCCTGCTAAACCTCCTGGCCCTGTCTGTTCGGTTCTTTAGAGCTCCCAGCGCCAGGAAGCCGTTTTGGCCATCGTGCGCTCTACAAATAATTTCATTCATTCATTCATTCATGCAATACACCCCCTGTTTCTTACATTAGCACTTCCACTGCTTAATTTATGTGATATTCCCAAAGTTTTTTCTCCTGCAAATATTTCACTATTCTTGTGGCTACTTTGATTGAGACGTGTAGGTCTGGTCTAAAAATGTTCTGCCTCTAGATTTTTAATGGCAATCAGGCATTTCACATTTCTTTCAAGTTATGAGAAACAATTGTCAAATCCATCTATTTTCAAAATAGTAAAGAAGCTGATTTTGAAGTTCACTCACAAGAAAACAATGCAATTATATTCAGAGCCATCCATCACTCACAGGGAAATATTGCCAGTTTGTAGTGAAAATCAACCCATCAGCCGAAATTTAGACTCAGCAGGAAACTTCATGGACTGCACGTATCCAAATAATCTTCATCTATAAAAGGCTACAAAAGACTTTAAAAACATATGAAAGCTTTGCACAGCCCTTCATTAGACCAAGGCTGTGCAGCTCTCTTACAAGGATATGCTACACGGAATGCACAGTCCCAACATCAAGCCAGAAGTCCCTGAACCATTCTGGCTATTTAAGTCTGCTTCCAATCTTCCTAGATGTTGGTCTCAGAAAAGACTGTCATTGTAGTAACACCACCAAAACTGAAAGTTATCTAGAGTTATTTCTTAATTTATAAATAACATAAACACATCCAGTTCATTTAAAATTTCGTGTTACTCACCAGTAATCTTCATTACCCCGATGAGGGTCCTCCTCGTCCCAGTACTTACATATTGAGGCAATCCTGCCTCCCGACAGCCAATCAGAGCACTTATAATATTTTCAAAGGATATATAAGCCCTCCTACCCACCGCCATGCCTGTTATCAACAAGTCCAAACACAAACAGAGCAGGAGGGAGGGACCAGGACTGGGATGAGGAGGACCCTAATTGGGGTAATGAAGATTACCGGTAAGTAACAAGACATTACCCCCTCATGGGTCCTCCTCGTCCCAGTCCTAACATAGTGAGGAACTCACAAGGAGAGACCCAAGAAGAAAAAACGTAGGACACCAGGAATCCTTGCAAAAGTAAAAAACTTAATAAAACAAAGAATTAAGGAACAGCAGGGTGCAAAACGCCAACAGCAAAATGGGCCGCAGAGGCAAGGCAAACAGCAAAGCGATTATGCCAAACAAATGTGTGAAAGGATAGCCAAGTGGCCGCTCCACAAAAGACCTGGACAGAGAGCCCCGCCTCCACAGCCCAGGAAGCGGACACAGAACATACTGAATGACCCAGCACCAGGGCTGGAGGAGGCAGACCCACAGGATAGGCAGACCGCCAAACGCACATAGCGAGTAAAGGTGGAAGGAGAAACTAAACATCCCTGAGCCTCACCCCCCACATGAGAAAAACAGGGCAGGGGAAAGATGAAACCCCAAGGAACGGACAAAGAATAAATGAAGGGTGCGAAAAACCAAGGATAAAGGAGCAAAGGAATCTCCAACCCCAAGCAAAATAGGAAGGAATCACCTCCAGCAGCAAATGGAACCCAGAGGAAGCCCAGGGAAAAAAACGGGCCCAGACGCAAAACAACCCCATCCAGCAAAAACTACAAATAAGGGAAGGGGAGAAACAAAGCACCCAACTCACCCAACCGCCACGCACAGTAAAGGGACAACAAAAAAAACACAGCTGCACACAACCACAACATACAGCCTCCAAAAAAAGCCCAAAGGGCTGCAACTGCAGACCCTGCAAAACAGTAGACAAACCCAAGGAGGTACAATCAGAGGAGAGATCGGATATGGAATCCGAAAACAATACAGATCCCGACATACTCAAGGAGCAACTACCTCCAAAGAGGCCCGAGACCCCGACAATGACTGAACCACAGTCCAATGAGCAGATAAGGCGGAAGGGGAAAGGTCCTGTGAGAAGTTAGCCTGGTATATGATGTCCACTAGTTCTAGTGGGCACCTTGTACCATTCTAATCAACCCTTATTGATGGTGGTTGGAAAGTCAACCTTATAGAAAACTATCCTAGTGGTAGCATGTACCAGCAGTCTTCAGGCTAAGACTTCAGTAGGCGAGTTCAGCAAGTTGTTTTACCATATATAACCCCTTGAATACCAAATGAAAGGACACCACACAAGGTATATATCAAATATATATGTATTTAATATAAACACAACCCCTCTGAACTCTTTATGAGGTCAGAGGTAAAAATACAATACAAGTCACACAGTTAATACACAATAAGTTGCACAGTATACGTTATGCCCTAGGGCCCTCACTAACCATATACTAGGAAAGTGGTAGAAGTACCACGTGAGAGTTAGAAAGCAGGCCTAGGGCATGTAGAATCACTGGGGCTACACTAAGCAACCAAAGGTTAAGAAGTAGGTTGACCCACGGGAGTCGCATGTCGGGTCTAAACACAGGCGCAGGCTCCCATTGACTTTCTATGGAGTTCGTAAAAGTTACAAAGTTACAAGTTAAGGACACTTCCGGATGGACTAGGATGGAACCCTTTTAGACTTAGACACTAGAAGGGCCAATATCCTCAAGACTACCAGAGTACTCGTGTTACCTCACCCACGGAAGCCGGGTGAATAGGTGTCTTTTTTTTTTAAAACAGATTTTATTTGTCTGGACTCACATGTGATGCACTGGCCCGAGCACTGGAGACTACTGCAAGCAATAGCATATCAAAAATATAAGATAGAGACTGTTGCAAGAACAGAACCCCAACCCCCCCCATCCCTCCCCCCAACTGCGCAGCTGCTGAAACCCAAAGAACACATGCGTAAAGACGATGTACAGAAGCATATGAAGACACAGCACAATATTATCAAATGTCCGGATGTCAAGGCGACGGGATTGCAGGCCCATCAGGCGGAGGGTTCAAGTCCAGCCCACGGTAATCAGCCCACCTCTACCAAATCTTGAAATGTTTGCCCGGACAACCCCTGGCTAGTGTGGTAAATAAATTTACCGTACTATTTTTCCATACAATTAATTATCAATAAAAGACAGCTCAATCAAATGAGAGGCAGAGTCCGTGGTATCTGAGTCATACGGGCTTTAATTATGCGACTCGAGAAGCAGGATATCATGTTCCATCACCACTAAGGTTCAGGAAGGGACATTCAACGTTTTATTAGCATTACACATTATATATAGTAAAACAGTATAATTGAAATGAATGCAGTAGGCGTAACAGGTGAAAAGAGAGAGATAAGAACACATGTGCGTAACAGAAGGCGTGTAAAAAGGCGTACACATGGGCGTGCACCGGACATGTCAGAGAAACGTCACAAGAAACGTCATAAGTGGGTGGATGCATAGAGAAAGTTTGCAGGATCAGCAGAAACTTATGACCTATATGCGCGTGCAACTGAGCATGATGTGTAACTGGGGAGAACTGGGGGCTTTGACTTTAGCATTAGTAGAGGAGACTGGTGTCTGGGATGTCAGGGCAACCTGTACCTATAGCATATCTGGTATCTCATGTTTGGAGGATGTAGTGTCTGAATTAAAAGGTTTCTCGGGCAGAGGCCGTTCAATACTGAATGCTAGTGCGTGCATACGTGTCTTGGTGCAATGCGCGGGGCCATGGGCCTACCATGGTAACGGGTTCAGTAAATCACTTGCAAGGAGGACAGGAAGGCCGGGCCCTTTGCTCTGTAGCCGGGAATATGTTTACCTATTTCACTAGACTGGAATGTGTTTTCGAGGAGGCTGAACAGATAACTGTAGGCAAAATACGATTTTGGCAGGCAGGCCAGGCCGAGCCGGGCACCGCTTTGCTGGGCAGGAAGTAAGGCAGAGGTCAGGGATGCATACAGTTTTCAGAGACAGGAGAGACTTGGGGCCTCGTTTAAGGGCCTAGCTCGACTGAGCCAGGAAACATGGAGAAAACGTGTGCGAGATTCAGAAGTGTACCATGTAAAGACGTTGGCACCATAGGCCTAGAAGCCTAATTAACGGGATGTTCTTGCAGGACTGGATAGCTGACATGTTAACGATGGACGCAAATGCATATGCGTCTTTCTAGCATATACGGGAAGGAAGTTACACGACATACAAGGAACATGGGTGCATCGATAGGGTGCGAGTGGGGGACACATTAGCTACCTAAAAATTTCTATTACCTCATTCCCTCCTTGGACCCTACTACACCCTTTAGGATATATCTATATTCATGAGACCATCTATCTGTTCGTAAAGCATCATTTGTTCTTCTTTCTTTATTCGGGAACGGGAACGTGTACTTGGACGGGGAATACAAGCTGTGGCGCACAAGCCGCAAATCGCTGGCCCACATTGCAGACAGAGACAACAACTGAATACTATGACCAATATTATTCCTAGGAATGATAACAATTTCCATCCCCAGGCGGATATCACACTCCAGAGCCAACCGGACCAAGTCCAGGAGCCTGGATTCTGGTGTATCAGGTGAGCAATTTCATGAAGCCGAGTTATGGCCTTATACACGGATGGCGCGTTATTAGGAATAAACACGCAACAACTGGATCCGATGACTCTACAAGCCCCGCCCCTATCGGCCAGGATGACGTCAAGGACAAGGCGATTTCGAAGAACAACAAGTCTCATGGCAGACTGCTCCTCGGTCAGGCTACCTAAAGCAGAAGTAGTTTCATTCACTACTGCTTCCAAAGTTCTAGTTAATTTGCGTATCAATTTACTGTTCTGGACAGGACCTACAAAGAAAAAGAATCCTTTATTGAAATCTGTATATTGCTCCCATGTTGTTTCAGTCTGGTCGACAATCGGGGTCTTGATCTCCCTTCTATGTCTTACATGCACAAGATGTGGATTTCGATGATAATCAGGCGGGGCTAGGAAAACAAGTGGCAATAGGAACGCAATATAACACGTCCCATCCCAATCTAATGGCAGACGTACATAGGCTGTCTGACCACATATAAAATAAGAATGGCGGGAAGCTTTGAAAGTAGACTTTCCTTTATCACTGAATTCAACCACAGTATTACAATCACTGTGTCCTAGATGTACTGAACCATTCTTTCTGACGCATAATTCGCCTTTCACTGGCAAAACTGTAATAAACGGAAAGTCCGAATTAGTCTCAGACTGCACATTCAGGATCATGAGGTTAAGTGTAAAATTACCTAGTCCATACACTTCATTTTCTAGATCGGTCCCTGTCCTTTGGGGAAAACCTTCTTTGTCTGGGAAACATATTTTATTCATAACTGTATTCAGGTTCCCCCATATCCAATTGCCTTGGGAAACCGTGGACTTTCTGTCTAGGGAAGACATTAAAGTAAACCATGCACCACATGAACCATTATGTGTAAACGGATAAGGAAAGAGGGGCAGAGCTCCCTTGTACTTCTGATAGGGAGGGAGTCGGCCACATACCCAGCAATTGGTGGCATTGCTGGTCTGGTGAGAATGATGTAACATACGGATGAATGTATTGTTGCGCATTGCTAGACGATAGGATAATTCGTGGGGAGGCAGGTCGCTAAAAGTGTGCTCTACAGTGTCATTAGAGGAAGCATGTACATGAGAATCAAGAGGAAAGAAAACATGTAGCATTAAACGTATGCATATGATCGTAAGACTCAGAAGAAACATGAAAATTAATGCGATGACGCATCGGCTGTGCAAACTTTTACAATACTGTTTTCTCTTTTCGATACGCCTATCTCTCTGACTACTTGGGTCTATCTTATATATGTCAGAAACCTGTCTAACCGCTTCACCCGAGGGGGACTTAAACAATTAAACGCTATCTGACTTACTAGACCTCAATTTGGAACGGTACTCCTGTTGAGGAGTTTTCTCTAGCAGGGGGAGTTTAGAGTCAGTGTCTGAAAGGGGGCAGTCCTTAATCGAAGTCTCTGGACACAGTCCATGAAATTTCTTAATATGACTGGAGTGAAGCCATCCCTTGCGACCTTCTAGCTTTACGGCGGTCCTCATTGTCATCAACACCAGCTTTGGCTGCTTCCATCTGGGTTCCAGCGGACTTGTTCTGTCGAAGTTTCTCACATATATGAATTCTCCTGGAACGACTTCATGCGGTTTTACTTGGGTGTTGTCTGGGAAGGCAGCCGCGACCTGTGAACGACAAGATTGTAGTGCAGACATTAAGGAAGCCAAGTAATCTGTCAGCATATTACTTTCAACATCTGTTATCTTTCTGGGCATAGGCGTACCCCTCATGTTCGGGGGACGTCCAAAAATAATCTCATACGGGGACAATCCGGTTCTAGAATGAGCTACCATTCGCATGTAAAAGAGGGCAACTGGCAGGGCTACTATCCAATCTACACCTTTTTCTGCACAGACCTTCGCTAAGCGTGTTTTCAGGGTTTGATTATGTCTCTCAACGAGACCAGCTGCTTCAGGGTGTCGTACGCAGTGGAACTTCCACTGGTAACCTAACAGGAGTGATACCTGTTTCATAAGCTCGGACGAGAATGGCTGTCCATTATCAGAATAAACAACACGGGGCAAACCATATCGCGGGAAAAATTCACGGACCAGCTGTTTGGCAGTTGTTCAGCAGTGTAATCGGGGACTGGATATGCTTCTGTCCATCGGGAAAGAGCACATACGACTACGAGGACATACTTGAATCCTCGGCATCTGTCCATCTGGATATAATCCATCTGGAGGACTTCAAAAGGATGGTCAGGAGGATGAAATCCACCTTGTTCCACGGGAATACCTTTGCCTGGATTGAACTGACAACAGATCATGCAAGTACGCACTTTCTGTTTCGCTGCTGCTCGTAAATGTTTGTTGAACCAAAGATTCTGTAAACTGTCTAACATAGCTTTCTCTCCTAAGTGTGCTGGACTATGTGCTGTGTTAATGATAACTGGAACCATAGAGTCGGGGAGGAACCATGTGGCTCTTCCCTTCGTCATCCATCCCTGATCTGTCTGGATCCCTCCTTGTTTAGTCCATTTCTTGATTTCATCTGGGGTTGCATGTGTCTGTATGTCGAGTACATCTAGTGTGGGATCCTTAACTGTCATACAATGAGTCAGTGAAGTTACTTCAGTCTTTGTCATGTCAGTCGGTATGTCTGTTTGAGCTGTGAGTTTGGCTGTTCGATCTGCCAGGTCGTTACCCTGGGAAATAGTGTTGGTGACTTTCGTATGTGCTTTGCACTTCATAATGGCTATGGCTGTAGGCAAGTGTATTGCTTCTAACAGGGCTTGAATGAGGGGACCGTGTTGTATCTTGGCACCGTGAGAAGTTAAAAAAACTCTCTCTTCCCAAAGAACACCGAAGTCGTGAACGACTCCGAATGCGTACTGTGAATCTGTGTATATGTTTACTTTCTTGTTCTTGGCTAGTATACAAGCTTGGGTCAGAGCGATGAGCTCTGCTGCTTGGGCAGATAATGTGTCAATACGATGTGTTTCTATGATTTCAGTTTCAGTGGTCACTGCATATGCGGCCACTAACTCTCCTGTGCTTGTTCTCATACATGAACCATCCACGTAAAGTGTCAGGTCTGGGTCGGGCAATGCAATGTCTGTCAAGTCTTGTCGGGGCTTTGTCACTGTATTAATGACTTCTACACAGTCATGTGGTGCTGGATCAATTGTACTCGAGGGTAACAATGTGGCAGGGTTGAGTATGTTGCAACGTCTGATTTCTATGTGTGGCTGGAACAGTGTCAGTTCATAACCTGTCAGTCGTGCTATGGTCAAGTGTTGAGTCTGGGTTCGGTTCAGAAGAACTTCCACAGAGTGTGGAACCTGTACTGTCAAGGGATGTCCTAACACTATGGAGTCGCTTTGTCTGATAGCTAGAGCTGTTGCTGCAACTGATTTTAAGCACGCAGGCAAGGCCTGGGCTACTGGATCCAATGTACTAGAAAAATGAGCACAAGGCTTGTGGTGTCCTGCTTGATCTTGTGTGAGAACAGATAATGCTGTGCCATCGCGTTCTGTGACAAAAAGCGTAAAAGGTTTGCTGTAACATGGTGCCGCTAAAACTGGTGCTTGACATAAAGCTTTCTTCAAGTCATTAAAAGCTTGTGTATGTTCCTGAGTCCAAGGGAGGACAGTCGAAGTCGCTGCCTCCTGTGTTGTTAACTGTATGAGTGGTTTGGCTAGATATGCATATTGTGGAATCCATTGTCTGCAGTAAGAAGTGAGGCCAATGAAGGCCCGTACTTCCTTTTGTGTCTTGGGCTGTGGCAGATGTGCAATTAACTGGATACGATCTGGTGTCAACTGTCTACCCCTCTTGGACAGCAAGTGTCCAAGGTATACCACTTGCTGGGCACAGAATTGTAGCTTCGAAGGGGACACTTTATGCCCCTTTTCGGCCAGAAAATACAAGACTGTCAGTGACGCGCGTTCGCAGTCACGTTCGGTCCGTGCTGTAATTAACAAGTCATCAACATATTGCAGCAGAGCAGTGTCAGTAGGCATGTGAATACTGTCTAGTTGTCGTTTCAGTGCTTGGCTGTAAATACTAGGACTTTCCGTGAACCCTTGAGGTGCACGTGCAAATTTGAAGCTTCGGCCATTTAAACAGAACTTGAAAAGGTACTGGCTTTCGGGATGAATGGGGACACTAAAGAAGGCGTTCTTGAGATCAATTACAGTGAAGAACGCAGCTTCGGAATCAATGGCAGTCAATAGTGATGAAATATCTGGGACTACTAGGTACTGTGGTATAATACATTTATTGAGTTCTCAAAGGTCAATCACCAATCTGTAGACTGGAGGTGCATTTGGGTCACTTCGTTTAAGAACCGGAATGATTGGAGAATTACATACATTGGAGTCAGTTTCTACAACTACTCCTTGGGCAATGAGTTCGTCAATAATTTTCAGTAAGGCTGCTACAGCCTCGGGGGGCAATTTGTATTGTCGGATTCGGGGCAGTACAACACCTTGCTTGAGAGTGACACGATAGGGAGTAATGTGCATACAACCTACATCAGTTGGACCTTGCGCCCATAAATGCTGTGGTACATTTTGTAATCTCGGATCAAAATCTCTCAACAAATAATGACCCTTAAAGTCACGTAAAAACAATCTCACTCCTTCTGGAGAACAACATATTACTGCTCCTAGAGCTTTCAACGTTTTAATACCAAGCAAGTTTTCAGGACATGATTTCGTAAAGTCTTTGACACTTCGTTAACAATAGGCTTTCCTGAAAATCCAAGGAAAACATTCTGTGAGCCTGAGAGGGGTGCCCCTGGAACCTCGTCATGACTAATGGTAGTTCTGCTCGCCCCTGTGTCAATCAAAAATTTTCTGTCTTTCCCTAATACCTGACTATGTACATAGGGACCATCTTGATCTACAGGAACCTCGATAAGGAGCAAGCCAACCTCCCTCTCTAGGCTGTTTCATGTATACTGCTGATAATCGGGGTAATCGGACTGTGCATACTGGTACATTTGCTGTGTGACATGTTGCGTTGCGGCAATGGGTTGGGGCTGGGGTACAGCTACTGTCTGTTGTTGTACATTCTGGGGAGGTTGCGTATTCTGTGGAATATTCTGTGGAACATGTTCTGGTCTAGGCAGACGCGGTCTTTCTTTCGTTTTGCCTGTAGCAATATTGTGTCTTAGAACGGCACATTAATTTTTGAAGTGACCTGGCTGTTTACAGTAATTGCAATTCCCTTTAACAGGAGCTGCAGAATGACTAGTCTGTGTGTTACCCCTCTTCTGACCATCTGCTGGGACGGACTGGGCAACTAGTACTTTCATTTTCGTATCTTTCATACGTCTCTGTTCATGATTGTGTTCTTCTCTAATTCTGTTTTGGTGATACTGTAACATTTGTACCATTTGGGAAGGGGTATTTGCTTGCCATGTGCTTTCGACTTTCAATACTCTGTTTTTAACCTGGGGTAAGGAATTCTCGACTAATTTGGTCACAAAAAGATGTGGATATGATTCGCTACTTGTTTTCAGGCCACTATTAATAATGAAACATTTCTCGAATCTAGAATAAAAATCACTAGTGTCTTCGTCTTGTTTCTGTTTGCAGGCTGAGATTGCATCCCAGTCTTCCTTTTTAACTGTCAATAATCTAGGCAAGACTTGTACTAATAACCCTGGTAACGCTTTGGTTTTGACCCCAAGACCTGTACCTGGGACTCGTTTGTTGTCTTCGTCTTCTAATTCAGTCCAAATAATCTTTTTATCTCCCACCTCCCATTCTTTCTCTTTCAGTTTTTCGTAAATACCAGCCGGCAACAATACTTTTAACATTTTAAGAATGTCGGGATACGTATAGTCTCCCATGAGTAACATGTCTTTTAATTCACTGTGAAAACCTGCCGGATCTTTATCATGACTGAGCACTATTTTCTTCATTTCCAATAATTCCATTTTGGTCAAAGGAGTGTATATGAATACTCGTTTGAGCTCACCCCCTGGGGTCAGGACGGGATGAACTTCTCGTAAGGGATTCTGTCTGTCTATGTAAAATGGTTGTCTTACTGGGGGTGGAACAGAAACAAAATGTGGAGTCAGGAAAGTTCTGTATTTGTGACGTTGTTCTAGAATGGTATTAATTAAATCGGTACCTAGGCCTCTCCATCTTTTCAGGAGTAATTCTTCCAATATATTATATAGGGGACCTGGATCAGAATGCTTTCTTTCATATAGTGTAATGAGATGTTGAATCATGTACATACCAGCTAATCGCTGTTCGTCTGGGGTAAGACTCAAAAATGTTTGCGCTACTGAATCATCTTTATATATACTATCATTTCCAGCCCATTGGACTGCTGACCGTGCTAGTTCCTGATCACGCATTGCACTAAGTTCACTGTAACCTATTCTTTCTTTCAGTATTTTATCGGTGTCTTGGAATAAATGTTCAAGAGAACATTGTTCTAGTATGGGAGAAAGGAAACGTTTCTTGTTTTCTAGACGGATGGGTCTGTCAAAAGAAGACTGTTCAGGAAGCCTCGCTTTACCTACGTACGCTATTCTGTCTGGGTCTTCTACTGTATTATCTATTTCTTCCTCCTCTGAGGTTTCATTCTTGTCGGACTCGGCGTCCCTTTCCGCCTTTTCTCTTTTGTGCATTGTTACGATTTCTTTACGGATCTTTCTGTACATGGCTTCTATGCATGTTTGTTTATCATGTTTACCATCAGCTATATTGTTACTCCAATTGATTAGGGCGTTCATTTCTTCTTTGCTTGTACCTGGCCGATCTCGTTCCCTTATCAAACAATTAATCAGAAATTGTAAGATCATACTTTGTGTCTCAACCTTCTGATGTGCCATGGCCTCGCGAATACATTCTGGTCTCTCCCCTGTTCTAATAAAATGATATATATTGTCTAGATGGTTAGTCATTTCTGGTAAAAGAATCAAATAATCCGTAACACGTCGTAGACGTAACGAAAATAACATCATATCTCCCTCGCCAGGTACTGAGTCATATCTACAATCTGTAATGTACTGTCTAAGGTTTTCGTATGTAGCCGCTTTCGGCGTACGTTGCATTGCTATTTCTCCGAATGTCATTCGTTTTACTTGAGGCGGGGTGATAGGCTGACCTCCTACGGCGCCTCCTGAAGCGAAAGCGTAACCATCAATTAGATGTGTTGATACTGCTGATGTCGTAATTTGGAAAACAGGTGCAGGTAATGAAAGCGGACTCTGCGTTGTCGGTATAGCGAAAGGATTGTGAGGACTGACAGAAGGAGGAACAGCAGTAGTAGTAGTAGTGACCGGGACAGTGGTGACAGAATGGGAAGTGACAACGGATGGAGAAGTCGAGTCTTGAGTGGGTGGAGGCAACGCGTCTTGAACAGACTGAACGGGCTGAGTAGGCTGCTGTACGGTTTGAACAGGCGGGAGAGGTTGCTGTACATTATTAGTTGGTGGTACGCGTACATTGGTATATGCTGGAGCTACATCATCTAAATAGGAAGAAAGGAAAATGTCCGCTGCGGTCTGTTTGTGACAAAGTTTAGTCGGGACCAATGGTGGTGGCAAGTTACGGGGTACTTCCGGGGTCGCCTTGGGCAGGCCCTCGGCAAGAACAGGATACATGCCTGTAATGAGTGCGTTTCTTTGACGGTCTAATTGTTCTAATCTGACTTGTTCTCCTTCTTCTAGTAACTCTTTTTCTCTGGCTTTTTCAGTTTCTTCTCTACTTTTCTCTGCTTTTCTGATTGCTTTCTCTGTTCTTCTATGCGATTCTTTACGCCATAATTCTATGGCATCTTTCTGGGATTGTCTGGCTTTCTTTTTCCATAATGCTTCTTCTACCCTCATGATGCAATCAGCATCCCATGTCCCTGAGACAGGCCATCTATACTTCTCTTCCAGATCCCTAGTGTAATCCACCCACAAATCTAGATACAGTACGGTATCTAAGCCGTGCTTATGGTACATAAAATATCCCGGAGTGTCCCTAGGCGGGACGGGAACTGCTTCTTCAAGTATCCCTTTCCTAGTTCCTATCTGACGTAATTTTGAGAACAGTGGCATTTTCGAACTGATTTGAACATGAGCACAGTAAACACAGTAATGAATAGCAAACAATCATTCATACCACGACATTAAAACACATTGAAACATGTCAGACTGATATTACCTGGTACATAGAAAACACAAATTCTGAAAGTCTCGAGATACAATACTAGAATACTGGATTACTAGATGCACTGCTAAATTAGTACAGACAATACCGGTCCCATAAAGAGACACGTCATACCTCATTCACCTAAGTGAACTCATCCGGACCAGGTCTGTGTACCCAGACCTGTCTTGACCGGGCACAAATTAATGAACCCGTCTAGATGCGTTCCCAACAACGGTACTCACCGGGAAGCAAGAAACTGAAGGCCTCGGAAACTGGACTGGACTGGACTGGACTGCTACACATCACGCTACCACGCATGCGCTTCGGAACAGGTGGGCCTCCGGATACCTCGGACCTTGCTCTCACGACTTGGGGCTCTGGTTGGGATCCTCCGCATTCCTCGCCGCCTCGTCTGGATGCCGGACCGCAGTCTCCGTCTCCTCCGTGGGCCCGAGGGAGATAGCAGGAAAACCCGCAGGCGTGCACGGTTTCCGTCGCGGCTGTAGAAGGGATCAAGGCCTGCGTAACATCGCCGGCGAGTGGGGAAGGGGGGGTCCCTATTCGGGCGCCAGATTATGTGGTAAATAAATTTACCGTACTATTTTTCCATACAATTAATTATCAATAAAAGACAGCTCAATCAAATGAGAGGCAGAGTCCGTGGTATCTGAGTCATACGGGCTTTAATTATGCGACTCGAGAAGCAGGATATCATGTTCCATCACCACTAAGGTTCAGGAAGGGACATTCAACGTTTTATTAGCATTACACATTATACATAGTAAAACAGTATAATTGAAATGAGTGCAGTAGGCGTAACAGGTGAAAAGAGAGAGATAAGAACACATGTGCGTAACAGAAGGCGTGTAAAAAGGCGTACACATGGGCGTGCACCGGACATGTCAGAGAAACGTCACAAAAAACGTCATAAGTGGGTGGATGCATAGAGAAAGTTTGCAGGATCAGCAGAAACTTATGACCTATATGCGCGCGCAACTGAGCATGACGTGTAACTGGGGAGAACTGGGGGCTTTGACTTTAGCACTAGTAGAGGAGACTGGTGTCTGGGATGTCAGGGCAACCTGTACCTATAGCATATCTGGTATCTCATGTTTGGAGGATGTAGTGTCTGAAGTAAAAGGTCTCTCGGGCAGAGGCCGTTCAATACTGAATGCTAGTGCGTGCATACGTGTCTTGGTGCAATGCGCGGGGCCATGGGCCTACCATGGTAACGGGTTCAGTAAATCACTTGCAAGGAGGACAGGAAGGCCGGGCCCTTTGCTCTGTAGCCGGGAATATGTTTACCTATTTCACTAGACTGGAATGTGTTTTCGAGGAGGCTGAACAGATAACTGTAGGCAAAATACGATTTTGGCAGGCAGGCCAGGCCGAGCCGGGCACCGCTTCGCTGGGCAGGAAGTAAGGCAGAGGTCAGGGATGCATACAGTTTTCAGAGACAGGAGAGACTTGGGGCCTCGTTTAAGGGCCTAGCTCGACTGAGCCAGGAAACATGGAGAAAACGTGTGCGAGATTCAGAAGTGTACCATGTAAAGACGTTGGCACCATAGGCCTAGAAGCCTAACTAACGGGATTTTCTTGCAGGACTGGATAGCTGACATGTTAAGGATGGACGCAAATGCATATGCGTCTTTCTAGCATATACGGGAAGGAAGTTACACGACATACAAGGAACATGGGTGCATGGGTGCATGGATAGGGTGCGAGTGGGGGACACATTAGCTACCTAAAAATTTCTATTACCTCACTAGGAATATAAGTTGCTCCAATCCCATGCAAGAGTCCATACCGTTCCTCCAGGCAGCCAGAGGCGGGGGCTGGGGCGCCTTAGCAATGTCTCGTTTGGCCAGCGTGAGGCCCAATAGTAACAGGTGCCGCTTATACCTGTTGCCCCCGATACCTTCAATGACATACAACAAAGCTAGTTTGGGATCACGGGGAAGCTCCCAAGACAACACCTCTCACAAACCCCGAAATACGCCCTCAGAACCTTTGCAGTGCTGAACAGTCCCAGACAGTATGTAAGAGCGTACCCACTTCTGCGCCACACCTCAGGCATTCTGGGGAGACCACCATGCCCGCCCGCCACAGGCGCTGCCATGTAAAGTATGTGTGATGTAAATATTTGAATTGAATGAGGCGCAGGCGAGTGGAGATCGCTGCAGTCCGTGGGCTGCCAGGGCTTCATTCCAGTCCTCCTCTTCTAGGACCCCAACGTCCCCCTCCCATGCAGCCTTGAGTTTAACTAAGTCGGATGAGCAATGGTGAACCGGTGTCTGATAGATGCGCGAGAGTTTCTTGTCCGGCAGCTCACCCATAAATAGTTTGGCCTCAAGAGGGCTGAAGTCTGGGAGCTGCTCCAGGGCCGTCAGATGGGGCGCCAGGGCATGACGAAGTTGGACATATTTAAAAAATTGGGAGTGGGGCATCCCGAACTCCTCTCGGAGATCCTGGAACGACCTCAGGGAGCAGCCCGTCACGACATCCCCCAAAGAGGAGATACCTATAGCGTCCCATCCCTGAAATCCCACAAGCGCAGACAATTGGGCAGGTGACTAAGCATGGGCAAATTTTTCGAATCTGGCGTTCGCGAATTTTGCGAATTTGCAAACTCGCAATCCGCAAAATCCGCGAATTCTCGCGATTTTTTTTTTTGTGTTCGCAAGAATTTCTGCCAGTTCGCAAGGATTTCTGACAGTTCGCGAGGGTTTTGTAACAGTTCGCAATCTGCGATTGCGAACTTACATGTCGGCTCGCAACGGTCACGATTATGTTGTTTCTACGTCTGGTTCATCATCATAGGTTCCCAACACCCTCTGTTTCACCCCTGCCACCCTCTGTTTTACCCATGCCACCCTCTGGTTCATCATCACTGTAGATTATGGGGGGAAAAAGCAAGCACACCTGCCTGCTTCAACTGACATGAATTAATTTGGGGTTGATTTATTAATGTGTCACTATTTTAAAATTCCAGTCTGGCACCTGCATCCTTATCTGTAATTTGCTTTCTGTTGCAGTGCAATTTTTTTTCCAGGACCTTTGTGGCCTACTTGTAGCTATTCTATGAGCCTGCTGTGAGGGTCAGAGCAGGGTCATACAATTGTTGCAACTAGCAACTGAACAATTGTTGCAATTAGCAACTGAACTTTGGAGGGGCCCTTGTCAGGAAGCACTACAGGGAACGGTTACTAATGATGAGTTTGAACTTTTGAACCTGCTTTCATTTTTGCAAAACTCGTTTTTCTGCAGAGCAGCATTACAGCAACTTTAATGCCCCACCAAGCTTATATGAGAAAGTTGATTTCTAATCCAAAAGTTATCCAAAGAAAATCAAAAGGCCTCAAATCTAAAAAAGTGCAGGCAAATATCAACCTGAGGAGTTATTCTGATAAAAATAATCATTTTCAGAAGGTCTATGCTGCTTGCTAGTAGATTTCTTGTGCGGAATTGCAATTTTTGTAATTTCGCGAGTGCGAGATTGTTGCTGCCCGCCGCACCTACATGTTCGCAATTGCGAACTTACACCGCAAAGAAAAAAAATCCGCTGCGTGCGAATTTGCGGATTTTACGGGAAATTCGCGAATCTCGCGGATTGCGAATTTACCTAAAATCCGCAAATCCGCGAGCGTAACAGATTTTCCGCCCATGCTTACAGGTGACCATTGTGCCACAGAGGGGTCGCTCTAGTAAGCACGTTCCACCATCCAATTCTACTTAGCGTCTGTCTCCATACAACAAACACTACCTGCGTGGCCGAGGATATGAATATACGTATATGTGAATATAGTAGCGTGTGGACCGATGCCGAGCCCATGAGAAAGCGTTCCACCAAGTAGACAGGTTCTCCCCTGTCCCCTACCACCAGTCATTCAGGACCAGTAGATGGGCCGCCTGGTAAAACGAGAGGACGTCCGAAGTGGCCAAAACCCCAGTGTAGGTAGAACAGAAACATGTCCGCAAGGCCACGGGCGGGGTCCCCCCTCCCACAAGAACCCACTCAGCACCGAGTTGACTTGTTGGAACCAACGCAGCGGAATCCGATAAGGATGATTTTGGAGCTGGTACACGAGACGCGGGAGCGACAACATTTTAAAGATGGCCGATCTGCCATGGATGGTCAGCGGCATGGGGGACCATACTTTCATGTCCTCACGCGCACGATCCCAGACCGGGGTAAGGTTACGTACATGGGAGATCTCGGCGGACTCTGAGAGGAATACCCCCAAGTACTTTATCCCGTCCACCGCAATCTGCAGGCCAGAGGCCCACTCCCCTACCCGTCCCGGCTCGCCAAGCACCCATAGTGTGGATTTGGCAGGGTTCATATATAGGCCAGAGGTTTCCCCAAAGATTTGCAGGATGTGCATCAGCCGCGGCCCTGAGCGGTCCAAGTCAGTCAGGAAAAACAATACATCATCCGCGTACAGCGCTATTTTATCAGTCAGACCCACGGACCATCTGAACCCCTTGAGCTGGGCATCTATGCGCACCCACGCCGCAAGGGGCTCCATAGCGAGCGCGAACAGATAAGGAGACAGGGGGCAGCCCTGGCACATCCCCCGTTGAACCGCAAAGGAGTGAGTGATCAAGCCCCCCACACGCACGGAGGCCATGAGGTCCGTATATAGAAGCCGCACGTACGCCAAGAAACGCGTGCCTAGATTGAGGCGTTGCAATAAGGCGAACAAATAGACCCAACTTAGGGAATCAAAGGCGGGGTCCATATCTGCAAGGAACAGCGCCTCCCGCTCCCCTAGGGTCCTCCATGCAGAGACCGCAACATGAGCGTGTCGAATATTGTGACGGGTAGCCCTCTGGGGCATGAAACCCGCCTAATCCGGGTGAACTAGGTCCGTTATATGTGGCTTGAGTCTATTGGCTGACACCTTGGCCAGTACTTTAGCTTCGGTGTTCAACAATGATATCGGGCGGGAGGAAGCGTGACATTCCGGGGGCCGGCCCGGATTCAAAAACACTACCACCTCCGCATGACGCCAGTCTGCTGTGAGCGCTCCCCCCTCTCGCGCCTCCTCTATTACCGGGCGGAGCCGTGGGCCCAACTGTATGAAAAACCTCCGAAAGAATTCACAGGGAAAGCCATTGGGCCCTGGCTTTACCAGGATTCAGCTCACCCAGAGCCGTACCTATCTCGTCATCGGTCAGTGGTCTGTCCAGCAAATCCCACACCTCATCAGATAACACCTGTGGGGAGAGGTCATCGATAAATCGCTGGATTGTGTCGGCCGGCAAGCACTCCCGCGGCGCATAGAGCTTCTCATAGTACAGAGCGTAGCTATCCGCAATATCCAGGGGTTCAAGTATGGGTCCGCTCTGGGGGTCTACAATGTGAGGCAGCGGTTGGGCATGTAGCGTGCCCTGACATAAGCGATGTAGCATTTTGCACGACTTGTCCCTCCATTGATATACCCGACTACGAGTGGCCAGCCAGGCCTGGCGCGCTTCATCCATCAGCACTGCAGCGTATTGTTGCTGGGCGAGGAGTAGCTGTCTCCATTTGGAGCCCCATCCGCATCACGGCAACTGCGCTCTAAGTTCTCCACCTCCGCCTTGCGTCGCACGAGTTCTTTGCGCCGCTCCCTCCGGGCAGCCGCGCACCAGGAGATATCTACACCCCGCATAACAGGTTTTAGGGCCTCCCAGATTCTAGTCGGAGAGTCCACTGAGCCTACATTGGACTCAAGGTAGTGGTCCAGTTCCAATGCCATGTCCGTCCTATAGTCGTCCTGCATCAGATGCCACCCCGACATACGCCATCTAAAGGGCTGCCTGGCAGGGCCCATGGTAAACGTGAGGGCAACTGGTGAGTGGTCAGACTAGGCTCTCGGCAGAATATCTACTGATAGGATTCTATGAGCCAGTCCCCGGGGAACAAATATGTAATCGAGTCTAGAGAATGAGTCATGAACACCAGAGAGGTATGTCTATTCCTTGCTTGAGCCATCTAAGTGCCGCCAAGTGTCAGTCCAATCCAGACCTGTCACCAGTGCATACAATTTGGTGCTGGAGGTGCCAACAGCCCCTCTCCCCTCAGTCGCTCTGCTACGCCATCTGTCGCTGCCTAAATCCATGACGTCATTCCAGTCCCCACCCACAATGGACAGTGTATCTGGCATGTCACCCCAGAGGGAAAGAAGTTTCTCCACAAGGGGCCACTGCAAAGGCAGAGGGGCGTATACACTACCCAGGATCACCAAGTCGCCCCCTATCCTACCCTGTATAAAGACATACCTGCCCTGCGTATCCGTCCAGAGCCGCTCATGTGCGTAGGAAACCCTTCGGTGTATTAGGATGGCAGCCCCCCTAGACCCTCTCGTGAAGCCCGAGTGGTATACATGTTTGAACCCAAACCGTTGAAGACACAGTATCTTTGTGCCCAGCAAGTGTGTTTCTTGTAGAAGCAGGATATCCGCCCCCGCCCTCTTGGCATACTGAAGGACAGCGCCCGCTTTACTTTGTCCAGAAACCCTCTGACGTTCCAGCTCACAATTCGCACGGAGCCAAGGCCTACCCGTCCCTCCCTATCTCGCGCAGACATAAGACCATGGTGCAGCAAACGTGACAAGTGTCCTGGTAACACAATATGCACAGTACATAGCAAACAAGCAGCAGCTCAAAAAGCGCGAACCCCCCTGCAACCCCAACCCCCAACCCCCTATCCCGCCACCCCCCACCCTGAACCTCCCACACATGGAAGCACCTATTGCGGCTGGACCGCAGCCCGAGCCCCAATGGGGGACCCTGGGCCGACCCCTCCAATGGATCCCCGAGTGGCAACCCATAGGAACAGGGTTCCCGCTCCCCCCACCCACACCTCACTAGGGGCGGCCCTCCAGCCCACGATACATGAGCACCTGAGCGTCCATAGTGTCCAACAGCAATGTCCCAATTGAAGAGTCAGCCTCTCAGAGTCCCTCTCGCTGCTGCCGATCCGGCACAGGACTCCCCTGGTGCTGGACGGAGCAGGACCTCGAGCTCCGACCTGAGTGCGATCTTCTGCGACGGCACTGCTGACTCTGGAGGCCCTCCCGGACCGCACCACTCGATGAAGAGTCTGATTCTCCCCCTAAAGCTGTGGTAACCGGTAGCTTCACCGTTTCATCAGTCCACTGGAAGACTTCCTTGGGGGACTCAAAGAACAGCGTGTGAGATTGAAAGATGACCCGCAGCCACGCTGGGTACAATAAAGCATACTGGAGGTTTAGGCCCCCGGAGACGAGCCTTAGCAGCAAGGAATGATTGGCGTTGCTGCTGCATGAGTCGCGTGTAATCCGGGAAAATAAGGATTTTGGCATTTTGTCATGTGTGAGAGAATCCTTTGCCCTCGCCTGCCGCAAGATGGTATCCCGGTCAGCATAATTCAGAAATTTGGCGATGATGGGCTGGGGGCACGCCCCGGCCGGGGGCTTCTACATGAGCACCCGATGGGCACGCTCCACCCCAAAGAAACGAGACAGCGCATCTGGAGGGAGCCAGCTCTCCAGCCACTGGGCAAAGAAGTGCTCCGCATTGTTACCCTCACAACTTTCCGGAAATCCCACGAAGGGCAGTTTGTTCCGATGCACGCGTCCTTCTGTGTCTTCGACCGTCATGGCGAGGCCCTTTTGCATTTTCTCCATGGCTGCAACCTTTTTTTTTAGCACAGCCATATCATCCTCCACCTCCGAGATGCGCGTCTCGATGCCAGTGATCCGCTCCACCGCATTCCTCAAGTCCTGACGGAGCAGCATAACGTCCGAGCCAAGTCCCCGATCTTGGCATCCAGCATGTCTCTGGATTGCGTGATGGCCGCCAACAGCGCCGCATTGTCAGGCACAGGATTTTGCAGCCCCCCGCCACCATCTGCCTGGCCCACCTACGTGAAATTGACTAGCGTACCTTGCTTGGAGTGCCCGCCTGAGGTCATGATGATCGTAGAGGATAGGGTGCGGGCTCCTGCAGCCTACTCTAACACAGAGCAGCACCGGCCACCCAAGAACTAGGCACGCCAAGAGGGCGAGCTGCGAGCTGGGTCTCTCCCCTCGGCAAATGTCTCACAGCAATCGGCACACCGTGGCCCGCACTGACAACCGACACCCGCGCCGCAAGCCCCTGGGTGCAGTCTTCAGCCCCTCCTGGCCAGATCACTTGTGCCACAGCCCCACAGTCTGCCTGGCTCGAGGAGGCCTCCGGGCGTAGCGGAGTCAGGGCCACCACCAATCCACTGAGGGACGAAGCCAGATATGGGAGGGGGCCAAGGCAGACGCGTCCCGGCTCCACCAGCCACGCAGGAGGGAGAGATTGGAGGGAGCCGACCCACTCGAGCCCCGAGGATCTCCACCAGGCAAGCTCCGGCACCCTCCACCATCCACTATGGCGCAACAGGCGGTTCGCGGCACTGTGTAAACTGCCGCCTGTCCCCACAGTAGCACAGCCGAGTTTCCTGCTCTCGCCCGACGTCACCCCCAATCTGTCCAGCCAGGGGACCCCAGCAAGGGTGTAGAGGCACAGCAGCACCACGTGCCGCGCTCAGCAATGTCCAGCTGGTAGGCTACAGGGTCAGGGCCAGCCGCTCGGAATGCCTAAAATGGCCGCCGTCCCACTGGGGACGATCAACAGCCTGCACCGAAGTTCTCCGTGCCGTCCAGCCAAGCCAGGCCCCCCGCCGTCGATGCAGCGTCACCAGGCAGCGCAGACTGCCTTTCCCCACGCTCGGCCACCACAGCCTCTGTCCGAGCAGTGGATCTGCGGGGGGGGGGCACTGCACGAAGCAGCAACCCAGCTCTCTCCCTTCGGCCCGGAGGACCACATCGCCGGCCAACAATCAAGGCCCCGGCTCCAAAGCGTCCCAGAAGTGCCAGGCCCCTCCCTCACCACAGAGTATCTCTCCTCAATCCGGGAGTCCCGTCCGGTCTCCAGGGGCAGCGATCGGTGACAGAGGGACCGAGACTGCCAGGTAATGAAATTCAGCGCTCAGGATAGGATATGTCATACGATATTTACGGGGCCGACCGGAGCGAGCCTAACACACCACCGCAATCGCTGCCGGCCAAGCCACGCCCTGCATAGGTGTCTTTTGATGTCAGGTTTTGTTGTTGTTTCTATGGAGAGCTGCAAAGAAGTGCTGTAGGCGACCAGAGGAAAAGTGTCTGGGTGGATCCAAGGGTGGATCGAAGATGTGAAGAACCTGAAAGCAGAGAGGACAGAGTCTGGGTCACTAGCCAGTGACCAGGAAGGAACCAGGAAGGAAACAGGCAATGTTGGGTGCTTTAAGGTGAAGAAGGTGTGTTTATCTCTTCAGCCATGAGGTCCAGGACGCATTGATGATAACCAGGAGCTGGATTCAAGCTGTCTCACAATGGATCTAAATGACTGCAGTATTGGTATCTAGATGGGACCCAACAAGCCTCAGCAACTGCAACCCATGCAGGAAGTCAAGATTGGCTCTGTTGCAGACCAACACGGTCCGTGGTGCTTCTCCTTTGCCGGGAAGCTGGGGCAAGCCTGGAGCAACCAGGATTGCAAGTCAAATTCAAGATGGCATCTTTAGGAGGCTCACTAGCCAACAGGCAATGAACCAGGAAGGTGCATCAAGCACAATGTAAAGGCGGGGCCCACGGGACACACGCAGAGTGTGGGGGCCTGGGCTTCACAAACACAAACTCCCTGTCTGGGGAGGTGCTAGCACCTCCCTGGACAGGAAACCTATTGTCCAGGCCACCCTTGCTGGAGTTTCCCCCAGCAACAGGAGGTCAGACTTGTGTCTGTGGCAGCAGCATCCATTTTGTGATGCTGAGGCTCTGTTTACCTTTAACCGGCTAAAGCAGTAACATACATGTCTTTTCCCTCTAGAAGGATGGAATGCTACCCCCGCCACCAGAATTGGCAGGGGGTAGTATTTCAAAGTGTTTGACACTTTACACAACATGTTTTGATGAAGCCAAACAAAATTTAGCATTAACCGCGAGGATTATAATTAGGCTTTCCTGTTTTCAGTTTCTATTTTTGGTAAATTCTGGTGGTGTTTTTTCAGTGTTTTCCAGTGATTTCCATACCTTAAAAAAACAGTGCTTTCCAGTGGTTACTCATTTTCGTGCCAAAAAAATCAACTGAAACAGTGTTTTACCGGTGTTTGTGGAACGCTTCGCTTTTATTATTGCCTTTTCCGTTTTCTTCAGAAATGGTATCATACTCTACATTTCAGAAGTTAATACAGTCATGAAATACTTTCCATTGTCCTTTGATTCTGCAGCTCAGATTTAACAAGCATTTGCAATGCAATAGGTCTCGCACTTATGCGATTTTAAACTATTGGCATTGTAAATGACAAAGCCTTTTATTTATGTTTTAAAAACAAAAACAAAAATAAAAGGCATTGTTATTTGCAATGTCAACAGCTCAAACTTGCGTAAATGCGAGACCTATTGCATTGCAAATACTTGTTTCAAATGTAAGCTTGAATTGGTGATTCAGAGTTTGTCAATAAATATACGTAGAGAATTTTTTTTAATGCTATAATGAAACTGCAGTGTGGCCGAAAAGGCATATTCAAGTCAAAAAATGGGGTTAAGAAAAAGACTTTCTGTAGCAAAAAAAAAATAATAAGTATTTGGGGCTTTGTTTTTTGCACTTGATTTTTTTTGTCCGACAGTGATAGTAGCTTTTGCTTTTTTGACTGCTCTCCAACAGGATAGTGTAGCAAGTGCTGAAATGCAATAAGGTTCTGTTAGGTGCACCATGACAATAAGTCTCGCCTTTGGGATCTTATTAGTATTTAGTTGTGCAGCACAATATCCTTGATCAACAACTTTTTTTATTTTTTATTTTATTTTTTTATTGCACAGAGTAAGGGATTTCAGTTTACACAGCTTCTGGCCGACAACCCCTCCAGGGCCGGCCGCAACCCAGTTATTCGTCTCAAGTTCTTCACACACAATACACAGCCTTGTGGCCGACAACCCGGGGGTCCGGCGACGCATAGGTACATCCGAGGTCCATTGTGTAATACAGGTTGTACAAGTGGGCGGCTGCCCGCCTTTCTGTGCGTTTTTCAATTTTCACCCTTCTCAACAGTCCCTAAACTCCCTCAAGACAACACCCCCCCTAACCTTGCCTATAGCCCTACCAGTGTACCTCGCTCCCTCTAGCCTAGCCAGCTCTGCCATGACCATGTCTGCTACAAGCTCCTCAATCCAATATTGACCCACCCATTGGTAGCACAGGGGCCCTGAAGGGGGTCTGATCCCAAGCCTCGCTTCTAGTACCTCTGCTAGTGGAAAGATCGAACAGTGAGTGGACAACCCTGTAAGTCCCACCTCCATGGAACCTTGGTCAACAACATTAACTGTTGCTTGCCCAGTCATTTTCTGGCTGCCGATATACGCTGAGTGTTATACATAGAGATATTATTTTTGAGCCAAAGTCTAATGGGATGTAACACAACATACGTATAAAATCCCGCTGCCTACCTTATTTGCTCCCAACACTAATCTATCAATAGCAAATTAGTTTGTGAATCTAAGAAAGAAAAAAACAAAATAATTTATAATTGTTCACAAATAAAACGACTTGAATTTTAAAAAAGCAACAACACATTGCAATCTATGTGGTGCTTGTTTGTGTAATTAATGGATGAAATGCCAGAAACCAGTCCTAGGAAGCTTGTTTCCGGTCCAGGGAAGGCATGGCTTGGCAGTTCGAGCTGGACTGTTCCCATGAGGCACAGGGTCAGACTGATTTGCATATGGTCATGTCTGAACTGGGGTGGCAGAGCGGGCTAAAGAGCGGTGATGGATTAAACCCAGATATTTTGACTGGGTGTGAGTGTTTGATTGATTCAGATGCTCCGTCCATCACCACCCTCTTTTGTACCGGTTTGTGTAATTAGCCATTTTTTTAAAGCGGAAAGTAGCCAATGTAAGCACATCGGCCCAACTCAACAGTGCTCATTTTATCGACTTTAGAAGGATGAAGGGTGGAATCTGCCTTGTGGTGGTTGCTGCTGTGGCCTGTAGGCTAACTCCGGAACCCGCGTGGGAGGGTTTAACTGAGCTTTCTTTATTGCCTGTTTAACTGAGCTTTCTTTATTGCCTGTGTGGCAGTTTGCATTCCTATCAGTAACAATTACAATCCCTTAAAATGTTAGTTACATTTAAACACTCACACTTAGAGTTGCAGGAGCACTGTTCATTTGATTCCAAATGTGACCATTTCTGTTAAATCATAAAGCAAACCCTCTTTATTTTTAAGTCCTCTGCCCACGATCCCAAGACGGGAAGGAGCAAGGGAAGTAGATCTGTGCTTTTTTTCCAGAGTTTTATACAGCGCGAACACTTGAACCTGGTATCGGGTATCATAGCGCTTTACATAGCACCAGTTGCGTTACATGGGGACATATTCATTATTTTGTTAGGCATGGGGAGATTAAGTGATTTGCACAGAGTCACAGGATTTTCAGTGTAGAGCAAAATGTGGAAACCACAAAGTATGGTCAAGGCTTCTGTCATGACTCTGCTGCTAGTATGCCATGACTCTGCTCTAGTATGCTACTGCTAGCTCTCTATCACAGATACTCAAATGTTCTCACTGCCAACACATTAGCTGCAGAAATTGGGAATTTTGCTGAAAACTATAGATATTGCAGTTGTTAACTTCTTTTTGCTCTGGTTGTGCTGTGTAGTTGTTTTGGAGGCAGACTGACCATTGCACTCCAGAAATTTAGGGGCAGATTTATGACGGACTTGCGTCACGTTTACGCCGCCGTTGCGTGACGCAACGGCGCGGAAACGTGACGCATCCCTGCGTCCTATTTACAACGTGACGCATCTAGGCAGATGCGTCACGTTGTAAAGCCCTGCGCCACATGAAACCTGCGTCAGGTTTCATGTGGGCGTTCTGTCGCAGGGTGGGCGTCCCCTCGTAAGAAAGCCCCGTAAAACTGACGCAGTGAAATCTACAAGATTTCACTGAGTCAGTTTTACGAGGCTGCTGCGTCAAATCCTTACGCCTGCTTGAAGCAGGCGTAAGGAGTGATGCACCACGTTATGTATGGGTGGCCTCTGTACATTGCAGGAGTTGCGTCGCACTTGCGACGCTACTCCAGCAATGCGCCGCCCGTACACCACAAGATGCGTCACGCATCTGCCCTTCCTTGCACAATGGTGCACCGCATTGTAAATGCGGCGCATCTGTGGTGCCGCAAGGAGGGAATTGCGTGATGCATCAGTTCTGGCGCATCCCTGCTGATTTGCAGAGAAGCGCCAGAGCTCATAAATCTGCCCCTCAGTATCCAAAGCTCCTCTCTATGAAAACGGAGTTCTCAACATTGGAGCACAGAGTATCTTGATTTCACACAAACCAGGCGTGGACTTAAAATCACTTTAACCCCTAGGGACAAGAAAATGCAGGCAGGGATTGGCTGAAACTGTGAAATGAGATTAAAAATAATCAACTTTTTGGCTTTTCCATATCAAGAAAATGACAAAGGAAAAGGCCATGCCTGGAGGTTTGAGCCATAAGGGAAGATAAGCGGCCTTGCCAAAGTGCATATTCACAGAAGTGCAATTCTAGCTGACACAGAGCCCTGAGGTACTTCTGGAACTGAACCATGGAAAAGGAACAGGTACTGAACACACATCTTTTCTGACAATGCATTGTTCTATGAATACACATAAACGCTGCCACCACCCCTCCATCCCCCCCAAAAGGCAATGGTGAGCTGAAATGTGCTACACTATGGCAACAAATAAAAAAGGCACAAAAATGAAAAGTTTTTTCTATTTAGGGAGCTGCTTTGATAAAGGTCAATAATGCAATAGAAATGTTCTGGTGTATGATTGGGCGGCAGAAAAATCACAGCAACCATGGACAAGAAAGATATTATAGCAATGTGATAGATTCAATAGTAGTTGCTGGGGTGGGAAAATGTACAAGAAGTAAAACAGAAATGACACGCAATAAAAGAAAGAGTTTACACAGATTAGGAAAAGGTGACCTAAATTACCAGCAAACAACGATGCTCGGTGCTTGTTAAGTTCAAAGCAGTCCTAGACGTGACATCAGCCTCAAGTCTCCTCAAAGCGGCCACATCTGTTAATAAGCATTTTCCTTCGGAATCGCAATGGTTTTCAGGTCGGACACAAATTTGCCTTCACAAAAACATATTCTGGGTCTGCTTTATGACACCTCGGTGCTCTCCGTGACCCCTAACACTGCTGCAGTTTAACCTAAAGGGGTGGGAGTGCGTGAAAGGGAGTGACGGTCGGGTCGGATAGCAGTGCCACACTTCGAAATGGGCGTGCTTTTGTTCCTGCCTCTGATAGTTATGCGCAAATACTTCGCCTTAATAGCCCCCTGCCAGGAAGTGTTAAACCTGCCAAATGAGTCAATTACAGGCTGGCTCACCCGCGAAATGCAGGCAGGGCGATGACTGATGCAAGGCCTCAGAGCTAAAGGGGAGGTGCTTGCATTTCCTTTGGCTTGCAAATGTTTCTTCGATTTTCGTATAAATGCAATGGGGGTGGGGGGGGACTTAAGTTCACTGGTCTGGCAATTGCTGAATATTTCGGCAGATAATCATTCCAACATACAGTGAGTGCTGAGTGCTCGGGTGCGGCTGGCCGCAGTAGGATGATTAAGCACAACAGCTCATCGCCCCCCAAGTGAGCCAGACAGGGGAGGGGGTCTGGTGTTGCTCTGCCCTGGGGCCATAAACACCACGGCTCCCCATGTGCGGACCGGCCCAGAAGCAGTGTTTTCGCCTGACACCTCCGCGCCAGGCACCACAGTTTATTATGCGTTGGCTCCCTCGAGTGGACAAAACCTGCAACAATGATGAAAATCAGT
Organism: Lissotriton vulgaris; assembly: GCF_964263255.1. NCBI lineage: Eukaryota > Metazoa > Chordata > Amphibia > Caudata > Salamandridae > Lissotriton > Lissotriton vulgaris. The sequence goes on along the minus strand of NC_141699.1, from coordinate 319,550,049 downwards.
GACACTCGGTTTAAACCAGGTCAGCTGATTTTCATCCGGTAGAGTATTGTCGTTTAGAGTCGGTTTAAACCGAATTCCGAACAGCCTAATTATAATGCACTTAAGAGTATATGGTATGGCTATATCATAGACCAGCTAAAAGGAGATGGTTTTCAAAGCTGCAGAGGGGCTCAGCTCATGCTAGGGCACCCTCTCACATAAAACCAAGCACTCTGCCTCCAGGATTGTCGAGGCCTACCATAGAAGTGGCTTATAGGTGTATATGTGTCTATACATAAAGGTAGATATAGGTATACTATATCTAAGTAAGGGGTGATTACACCACCTTACCCAGGCTGTGTGAACAGACCTGTGATGTCAGTTTGGAATGGAAACCAGGGGTGGCACAATACATGCTGCAGCCCCTGGTAGGCCTAGGGTACACCTATGCCCTGGGTACCTATGGTACACTATACAGGGGCTCACAAGAGTGACTTAGTAACCAATCTGGTATCTACCTAAAGTACATGGTATCAATTTAGAGAGAGAACAGCTGGGCTGTGGGTCTGATTAGCAGGCCCACAGCCACACTAAAGTAAAAAAAAACAGAGAATCACAGCAAAAAGTGAGGGTGACCATAGGAAGCAGACCCTACTCTCCTAAAGGTCCATCAAAAACACATCTCAGAGAAAGACAAGAAGAGAAGCCGGACCACCAACCTTGGATCCAAACCAAGAGAAGGGTACCAAAAGACAAAAGAGCCTCAACGTGCACCACAGTCCTCAAGTGAAGAAGGCCGACGCGACAACAAAATGCCACAGGCCACCACAGAAAAACAGCCCAAAGACGCCAACGACAGCCACTCAAGAGCCAGGCCGACTGATGCAGGTGACAAAGATAGGGCAAAGACAGCTGCGGACACAGAAGTGAAGCAGAGTAAAGGTAAGCCGGCAAAACTTCGCCCCCCCTCCAGCAGGAGTGGAAACCAAAGGCAGCTAGGACAAAAAGAAGCAACCAACAGCACAGACATCGTCACCCCCCCCCACACACACACACCCCGAATCCTCTACAGCACCCCCGGAAAGAGGGAAATAGGCACACGGAAAGCCTGAAGGTCAAGGAAACAAGAGAGCAACCCCCAAGCCTGAGGGCAGACCACAGCGGAACAAAACCGGGGGAGAAGAGTGTTGGGAGGGTAAGCAAAAAGACCGATCCAGAGAGTCCCGAAACAAAGACAAAGGTCCCGGAACAGAGGAACAGACAGACAGCACAAAACAGAGGACAGGAGGAAGCGGCTAAAGACGTCCTTATGAAATACAGAAACCTCTGAACGTAAACAGCCCTCAACGCCAACAGATGAGATGTAACCCAGACACAAATCACGGAAGGCAGCAGGCACAGAGACGTGCACCTGGACCCCCCAAGGAGTCACAAGCAAGAACAAGCCACCAGAAAGACGGGATGAACCAAGAGACCCGTCAGCCACCAAGGACCCCAACGCTGCCCCCAACCCAAAGGACAGGCGTCCGAGATCAACAAGAGGAGAGATGGAAGCAGAAAACGCACCACATCATCAAGGCGGGATAGCAAACCACCAAACCAAATTATGAACCAGAACAGGGAAGAGGAATCAGAGCCATGCAATGGCATGGGAAGGGACCCAACAAGCCAACAGAAGAATCACCAAGGCCCTGAGGCAAAGGCGAGCTCAAGGTACCACAGCTGTGGAGGCAGCCTCCAACCCTCAGACCTGCAATCAACCCAGAGCGGGAGCAGAAGGGCGACCAAACAGGACCCGCAGAGAGTCAAAAGGGCAGAGAACCGAGCCGGAGGGAGAAAACAGCCCCCTACAAAGAGTCGAACAGGCCTCAGAGAAACTGGAGCGCCAGAACAGGAACCAGATGAGAAAAGGCAAGAACCTACACGAACCCCAGATCCTGGAACAAGGCCAGCAACCACTGTCAGAAGAGCCACAAGGAGGGTGGAAGCAGAAACAAAACAAAAGCAACATAGGGAAACCCAGGGAAACCCGGACATAGCAAAGCCCCCACAGCAGGAACCAACGCCGCGGAAAAACCCAGGGAGCAGTAGAGAGACTGAAAGGCGAAACCTGAACCTGGAAATGGAACCGGTCCACCGTAAACCGCAGGAACCGCCTGATGGATGGGTACATGAAAAAAGGTGACTTCCAAACCCAGGGAAGCCAAAAAATCACCCACCAGGACGAGGGGAACAATGGACAGCAAGGGAATCATCCAAAAATGACCCAGCCGCACCAAACCGTACAAAGCCAGGGAATACAAAAACCGAGCGGCAGGAACCAATGGGTGCTGGGACCAGGACCAGAGAGAAAAAGAACCCCAGGCCCCGCTCAGACATCAGAATCAGCACAACAGTGCCCCAGGACAAAAACAGGCCGACACCAGAGAAGGTGGCAGAGCACACCACAGGTCCAAGGGACAATGGGGTAACCCCAAAAACAGTCCAAAAGGTGGACAGCCACGGAACGGAATCCGGTAACCAAGATCAATGACTGACAAGACCCACCAGATGGAAATCAGACGGGACCAACGATTCAGGAACAACCAAGCTGAGTCCCCAAAATTGCAACATTGCTAACAATGTAGACAGGGAACTCACAACCAGTGAAACACCAGGAGCGGAACACAGCCCTTTGAAGAAGAGACTGCAACCGGAACCACCAGGCCACGGTGACTACTCCTGGGCATACCAATATCTGACCAACTCCCAGGGGCAGCATAAGGCGCTGCAGAGGCCGGGAACCAAATGGAATGCAGGCCTGCAACCACGGGCCTGACCACGAAAGGGCTGCGAAGAAGACAGAGAATCCAGAAACTCCAGAAGAAGGAAAGAAGACAAGCCCCTCTGCACAGACTGCCTTTGGAGGAAGCCAAAACGCCTGAGAACCACAAAAGGCAGGCACGGACCAAGGTGTCTGCATAGCACCAAGGCACCAAAACACGGTCTAGAATGACCTGTTACCAGCCACTGCTACCACAGTAGCAGAGGAGAGGACCCTCAGGACAACAAAACACAGCAGACAGAAACTGAGCCAAGACCTCCATCTGCATCAAGATAGGAGTGAGGTCCCCCCGATCCCGAAGTGAGACAAATAGGTACCCAAACACCTTGAAGGGACCCACAAAGCAGAGACTGAGGAAGTGCAAGCACGAACCCCAAAACGAGAAGCAGCAGAAGAACGCACGAGAGTAGACTCCTCCGAAGAAAAAGATGAGGAAAAAGACATGGAGGTCAAAAAGACAGACCCCAGGAACCAGAGGAAAATGAGTATCAAACACCATCAAGTGATACCGCTTCCCCAGAAAACGAGGAATCCCCGCATTTCGACCTCAAGCCATGCGACAGCCAGAACCTCCCAGATGACATAATGGAAAGGAAGGTCATGCACCACTGAGAAGCAATACAGGGAGTCACTCCTCCGCAGACAATGAAGCAAGCATAAAGCTGTCACTGGACATACCCCCCAGCAGGGAAAATGACCATTTACTCCCACCCTCCGGATAGGAGGAAGCAGAAGACTCAAGCAGCTCAGCCCGCATGGGAAGGCATCACAGCAGAATGAACCAAATCCTGCAGGGTAGACCCAATCTGCAACAAGTCTACCACCTGCAGATCCAGAAACATGATGATGCATAAACAAAGATCCTGCAGGCACTGGAGCGGAAACCTCAATACCCCAGGCCACATGCAGCAGTATCAGGAAGCCATAGCCCACACCAGGAAGTGCCCAGCAACTCCCCTAAAAAACTGTCCCCAAACAACCAAGTCATAGCAACAAGAGAGCAGGTAAAGAAAAAAGAACAGCCCTGCAGTCTCCTCCACAGCCACAGAACAAGCAATATGGCCCCGGGAGCCGGATGCCACTAGAAGACCCCAGCACTGGAACGACCTGAGGCCAGAACGCAAGAGAAATATCCCTGCCCCAGACTACAGCACATGCACGGGTAGCGAATTATGGCAAAGGAGCAGGAACACGGCCGACCAGAACACCGGTGCGGCTGCGTGCAACAAAAGAAGTAAAACAAGCACTTCAACAGTAAGGAAAAGAAAAAACTCACAGCACCGCAAACCCAGCCCAACAACCCCGGGAAACGGCAAGCAGGAAACACGGAGCACACCAGCGTTCCGACCAACATCGGACAGCAAAAAAAACAGGCATGGCGGTGGGTGGGAGGGAAAGAAAGAAGGATTCTTTATTGTATAGTTAATAAAAACCATTACAATGTTACATACTACATCAGTTAAAAAGAAAAGAAATATGTACTTGTTAAAAGATAAAAGATTTAAAAAAAAGAAAAACTGCTTCAAATATTCAAGTTTAAGACACTATTGATAAAGAAAAACAACATTGGTGATTCAGTGAGTCCATATGATTTTTATGCTTACTCAAAAGCTGATAAAAGATACTGGTTAAAAAATTCCAAGAGTTCTAATTTGTGTATTCTGTTCTTTTGTTTTCAAAATTATTAACATACTTGATTACTCTACAAATAAATTGAGGATCCACTGAGTCCAGCATTTGTAGGATCGCTGACCGGCATGTGCGAATTCCTTTTTCGTTAAATTTTCCCTTTAATAAGCATCGGTGGGAGGGGTTTATATATCCTTTGACAATATATTGAGCGTTCTGATTGGCTGTTGGGGGGCAGGATTGCCTCACTATGTTAGGACTAGGACGAAGAGGACCCATGAAGGGGTAATGACTTCTCAGGAATGATCGTAAAGTCTCATGTCCAATAACATTTACTTCTAGTTTCAAAAGATAACTTTTACTTCTGGTCAATTCTGGAGAGCATTTGCGTCATCTACCTCATGTGACCACCACATTCCCCATTGCATGTTCTTTAATAAGGGGTTACAAAGTCATTTCGGTACTAGTAATCTTCATCACAATTGAACCAGTTCAATTTACCGCTTTCATTCTTATTGCATCAAGTGCGCCATCATCCGGCCATATTGAGCAGGACCACATGCTAGTACACCAGTGCCCACGCCAGTGTTGCCGCTGTAGCGGTCTCGTGGTTAAAATATTCCCATTTGCCGTGAGCCGCCATGTATTTTCTTTCCTCTGAAGGAGAGGCAGTTGTTTTTCTGTCACATTGGCAGAGAAACAGCTGTGTGAAAATATTACGACTAATGATCTTGCTGGGCACTTGGCTTTGAAACTGTGGTCAGCACAGGATGACCTGGGAGCACAATCACTGGACTGCTGGACCTGCCTCCGGTATGCCCCTGAAGGGCACGATGCTCTTTCATATCAAAAGAATGTGGGCGTCCTAAGCACGGAATGTGAAATGAGCAGCATGTGTCAACACAGCTAAAGGACAAACACCTGCGCTAATGAGCGTTAACCTCGGCTGCGTTGCACTAATGAGTTCTCGCTTCGGGCTGCAGCTCGCGGTATGAGTGGCAGGGCTGCAGACATAGCCTGGAGTAATCCTTCTGCTGCCTCTGGTTTTCACTTCGAGCAATGGTGCAATAGATGATCCCCCCCTCACGACTTGGTACAGATGACAAGAAAGGATACAGTCGCTGCACACACGTTCGTAATCTGTTTTATTCACAGGTATGAGCAGTGTTAAAGTTGGTAGAAATCCTTATCGGTGCTCAGGGTGATCACCTCCTAGTACTTGAGGTGCTAGAGTTAACTGAGACAAGAAGCCTTCCCACGAGGAAGGGCTAACTCTGAGCACTCTTAGAGCGAACAAAAGCTTGAACAAAGGTATGAGTATGGATTTACCGCAGTCTACAGCAAACGTGTAAATGTGGGGCAGAAATATGCGATTGGCCCTGCGGTTAATTACAATGCGCCTACCCTTTAATGAGTGGAAAACCATTTAACCACTAGAGCTCTTATGTTTATCGGCTAATCGCACCTACGGTTACCTTTCACAATCCTTTTTTAATTGAGCATTCAGTTTCTGAGCCATCCTGTGTCAGCTTTATATTAGACTCCATTATTCTCTACCCACAGATTTCCCCTGATGAAGTGCGGATGCACGAAATGCACAGGGGATTGATGTACGCCTCTCATGTTTTTGGAAACTTCTGATCAGATTTATTATGTCAGACTGATTGGATACATTTGATTACTACTGGAACCAATTGCAAATCATATGACGAAATATGATGATTTTTGCTTGACTGATTGAAGGAATATTTAATAAATATACTCATACCATACGCCAGAGTCCAGCCCGTCTGCGCCCGTCCGCGCTGAGGCCGGGCTGGACGGCTGGACTACTGGCCAATACAAGGTAGGCGCCCCTGTCCTGAAATACTCTTTAAAGGAGGTACTGCGGCTTAAGCCCGCTCCTGCCCCATGCTCACACCGGTACAGACCTGAGGATTTTTTGACACGTCCTGGCTGTGCGTGCTTTCTGAGTGATGCGGATGAGCCTCAGCGCTCTCTTTCCTCTGCTCCTCCGGAGCCCCGCCCTTCATCAACACCCAAAAATCCCAGCGAGTCCTGTCTTCTCCTCAATGCTCGCTCGCTCATAAAAAATAATATTGTATTCAAGGAACTGGTTTTAGATAAAATACCTTCTTGGGTTTTTATCACGGAGACCTGGGCTAAAGACTCTTCAGGCCCTGATTTGGTCGAAGCGGTCCCTGAGGGCTACTGCCTAACTCGATATGACAGATTAGGCCGTGTTGGCGGTGGTCTGGCTATTCTGTATCAGGACAAATTTCACTGCCATACTATACCCCTTTCTGACCCCAAGGACATATTCCAGGTCTTATATTTTTCCCTCTCTGATTCTGTTAATCCAGCATTTAATGGAATCTTGGTTTATCGCCCCCCTGGCCCAAGAGCAGGATTTGGGCTGAAATTGATGCAGGTTCTGGAACCCTATTTTGGCCGACAAAATCTGACCATTCTAGGTGATTTCAATTTCCACCTTGAGCTATTGGAGGCTCACAATACTATTTCCCTGGTAGAAATAATGTCAGCCTGCGGACTCACCCAACTGGTGAACGGCCCCACCCACCGAGCGGGGCACACGCTCGATGGCATCTTTTCTAACGACCCTAGGCTGACAGTTGCCAACCCCTTCCATCTTTCTTGGTCGGACCATCTGGCCGTTCCCTTCAATATGATGTATCCCACACGGGGCTTTATTAGAAGGGTCTCGAGCACCATGGAAGTGCGAAGGAACCTCAAAAAGATCAGGGAAGACTCCTTCCATCCATGGACATCCAGTCTGTCCATTCCTCGGGAGGCAGATACCCCCACAGCGGTCTCTATATTTGAAAACACCATTGCGGAGGCCTTAGAGGAGCTGGCTCCTGCAAGGTCTTGTTATTCCGCTAGGAAAAGACCCTCAGCTCCCTGGTTCTCTGAACAGCTCCGGCTTCGGAGACAGGAAGTAAGAAGGCAGGAACGCTCATGGCATTCTAGCTGGGCCCCTAAGGATAGAGAAGCCCATAGGGTCCTGCTTAAAAATTACAAACTGGAAGTTATTAAGACCAAGCAGGAATATTTCACGGCACTCACTTCCTCACTTTCATCTCCTAGAGAACTCTTTAGGATTGTTGATTCCCTTACGGCCCTTCAGACACCGGATCCTGTGGTTGCCTCTCAGGACCTGTGTAACAAGATAGCTGCCTTCTTTCAGTCAAAGATCGCCGACATCTATGCTGCCCTGGAGGTCCAAAAATCTTTGACCGCCGTTCCTTTGCTGCCGGCTCTTCCTGAGCCCGGTGTTGTTGAATCTTCTCAACATCAGGATCTGATTTCCTTTCCTCCTCTATCCTGTCAGGATCTTGAAATCCTGCTTGACAAAACCAAATCTGGCTCTCCGTTGGATGTCTGCCCGCTAAAGATCCTCAAGCAGTGCAGAGTATCTCTCCTTCCTCCTCTGGTTGACATCATGAACAGAGCGATGAAGGAAGGCATTTTTCCCCAGCAGTGGAAGAATGCTGTAGTAAAACCTTTGCTTAAAAAGCCTTCTCTGGACCCCGGGGTGTTAAAAAACTTTCGCCCCATCTCACTGCTCCCGGCTCCCGCAAAGATGCTCGAAGCCCATCTGAATAAACATCTGGCTGCATTTGTGGAGAGCTCGGGCTGTTTGGATCTCTCCCAGCATGGTTTCAGGAGGGAACATAGCACCGAGTCTGCCCTCACCATAGTGCTGGATACAATCCGCACTAGAGTTGACGAGGGTCAGACCTCCCTCCTGATCCTTCTAGATCTCACAGCGGCCTTCGATACCCTGTCTCCCGTGGTGTTAACATCTCGCATGAGGGAGATTGGGGTCCGCGGGCCTGCTCTGGGACTCCTTTCCTCTTTTCTCGACCATAGAGAACAAAGGATAATGCTGGGATCGTTTCTATCTGCATCCCTGTCTGTGCAATGTGGGGTCCCTCAAGGGTCAGCGCTTAGTCCTACCCTTTTTAATATCTATGTGACCCCCCTTGCCAGACTCATTAGATCTTTTGGGATGGAGGTAGTTTCCTACGCGGACGACACTCAGATCCTAGTCTCTCTCTCCCAGCCAGCTACGTCAACTGCCGCCAATTTTAGATCTTGCATGGAGGCAGTTGGCCAGTGGATGATCCACAACTCACTAAAACTGAATGGGGAGAAGACGGAGGTGATGGTCTTTGGAGGAAAGGAAACGATCTGGTCGGCGGAGTGGTGGCCGAACTCGCTAGGCTTATGTCCCGAGCCCACTTCGTCAGCAAAAAACCTGGGAGTTATGATCGACCCCAACCTTAGTATGTGCCAACAGGTCAACAGGACTGTTTCGACCTGCTGGGGGATTATCCACATTCTAAGGAAAATCAGGCACTTTTTGTCACCCCAGGCAAGAAAGCAACTTGCTGTCGCTCTCTTGGGCTCGCGACTGGATTACTGCAACGCGCTGTATGCAGGACTGAATAAGAGTCATCTACAGCGCTTGCAGGTGGTCCAGAACGCGGCAGCGAGATTTGCTCTTGACCTACCGAAACGTGCCTCTGCCACCGAAGCCCGAAAACAACTTCACTGGCTCCCCGTTGAGTACCGGATCCTTTTCAAATCCATGTGCCTGGTGTATAAAGCCTTAGCTAAATCCAGCCCTACAAGCATGGGATCCATTCTTTCTCAGCATAACCCCAGTAGGAATCTTCGCTCCAGCCACAAACTTCTTCTTTCTGTACCTCGTGTCAGAAGAGCAAGATGGGGAGGTAAGGCCTTTTCCTTCCTGGCACCTAAATGGTGGAATGCCCTCCCTTTGGAAGTAAGATCCCGTCCCTCTCTGCAAACTTTTAGATCCGCGCTAAAGACTCACCTTTTTACACGTGCATACCCGTAGTGGTGCTCTGCAAATTTTGTTGATTGATTTTGATAGGCGCCTTGATACCTTCGGGTTTAGTCTGCGCGTTATAAGTTGCATAATAAATAAATAAATAAATACCTTTGTTCAAGCGTTTATTCGCTCTCAAGGGCTCAGAGTTAGCCCGTCCTCGTGGGAAGGCCTCTTGTCTCAGCTGGTACAGATGACGTCATGGGGCCCATTACACTTAGGTTGGGTTCCTGCTCCATGCCTCCTTAACCCATCTCCACCTCCTTGTTGCAGCCATGGGTAACTCTTCGAGGGAAGAGAGAGGGAATACGCCCATTTAGTTGTATTTAAAACATTTCAATGAATGATTTCGAAGTTGCTGAGACTCGCCTTACAATTTTTGGTTTAGTGCATCCCCCAGAATCTCCCGGCACTCTTAATGGGGTCCTTGGGGCTATATGTACACTTGCAGGTCATCGGGAGTGAACAAAGATGAATGAATGAGGGCAACATTTTTATTTTTATTTCAGCAATCGTAAAAGCACCGCATAACCATGCACGTCAGAGCGCTGTACAAGTAAATGTCTTTAACTTGCACGCCAACAAGGATGAACTCAGATGGGGAGCAGCAACAGGTAGGGGACGTTGAGTGTACATATTCTTTCAACAAGTTATCGCATTGGTGAACGGAATCTTGTCAGAGATATACGTCACACATTAGGAATGCACCTGCGGAAGGAGGTGTACGAAAGCGAAATTAAATGGTTCACACAAAATTAATTACAACACCGGGAATTGTCAGTAAAACGCCGATTCAGCCCACTCAACAAGCGAGACTCTAACCACGGCACATTAGTGGATGATATATTCTAGATGGAAAAGCAGGATGATGTAATAATTATAGCAGATGATTTCCATTATCTAAATATTAACAGGAAATGAACAGTTATGTGCAAGCATGCAAATGTGTCTTGGTTGTGTAGAGGATGAATTTAGGTACAGATATGGAAGTAATAAGAAACTTTGGCTGCACTGGCAAAAAGATTATAACAGGCAACATCTACGAGATGTTAAGAAAACATTATGAAAATATGAGAGCAGCGCAAAATTAGATCTTGATGCCATACCCAGTGGTAACCAAGGAGGTAATGACCTTGAGATGTTGCTCAGCACTCACATGTTTAAAAGAAATGGTAGCATGTTTTATTAATGAACACTCATCAATGGGTCACATACAGTGGTCGAAATGGGGGAAAAAAGTAGGGGAACTGTGGGCGGAAAATCAGAGGGTGGGAATAACCCAAGGATTGGATCAGTGGGTGGATTTAGAGGTGTGGCCAGAATGTGCAAAGCATCCCAATTCTTAGTGTTTGTTTGGCATTGCACTGCCCAGTTACAGCTTATTATCCTATTTAATTCACTCAATGGATACACAATTATTTAAGGTTTACTGTGAGTTATTGACATTAAAATACACTCACAAAGTAGGATATGTTTCCAATCACAGAATGTCCCAAATACACATAGAAGTGGAAGCACAAGCCATTTGGCTCCGAGCCATGGAGTTTCTGTCATCAGCACTTCTCCTCCCTTTTTCCACAAGAGCAGTTACAACATGAACTGCAAAATATCCTAGTTCGCAAATGTTTTCTACATAATTTTGGCTCTGCCATATTTGCCACATAATACACCATCTTCTGCATAACTAATAAATTGTTTGAGCTCAAAAGGATCAAAAGTTACTACGAAATGTGACTTGTGTTACTGCGAAATGGACGGCCCTTTGCAAAGGTTGACAGATCACTTTTCTCACTGCTGCATTTGTATGTTACGATGGAACTAATAAGGCGAAATCTTTACAGTGACAGTATGTGTAAAAAGTCAAAATAATAAAATGTCTGAAAAATATACTGCATTACGCTACAGCCTTTTTTTGCTGCATAATTTAGTCAACACTGTCGCATAATTTTGTCCTCCTTTGCTGCATAATTTCAGTACCCCCAAAGCAGGCAGCACATGTTAAAAGTGCTTGTGAAAGAAGCAGAGAGACTGTGAAGTTTGCAAACTTAGTTTGGTGTGTGTGCAAATCCTGTATTGCTGATCCCTGGTGTGTTGCAGCTACTACTGCTGAAACAAAGCCAATGGAGGTATTAATAGGTGAGGTGTACTGGCATCAAGGGAAGGGCCGGCCTTAGCGCTGGTGGTGCCCTATGCAACAATGTTTGTTAGTGCCCCCAATGACCACCTCTGTCACAGATTCACTCATTACCACCCTTTAACAGTGTCCCTCAAGAATCCATAACCACAGTCTCTCTCAGATGCATTTAATTTGATTTACAGCGCCACACACAGTACACAGAGACAATCAATTAAACATGTGTAAATCACTGTACAGATAATGGAACATAAGACTGAGGACTACAAGGTGTAGGAGTCACATGACGACCATAATAGTATAAATATAGTTTAATAGTGATTGGTATGAACAAGCACAAACTCCGGTTGGGGGTTCTCTTTAATGATTAGAATTGATTTCCATCCAAATAAACACTTTTCAACATTAGGAAAATCAAAGACGGGGGGAAACTACATAACTGTTAGAACTGGGAGTCTCTAGTTGGCAGAGTTTGGTACCACTGTTTAAATAGGTACCACTGTCCAAATAGGCGACGATCTCCAGTGCAGCGACGATATCCCGTTCAGCGGCGATCTTCTCCTCTCCTGGCCGCTCGATGTGATGGCTCTGCGGCGACTCTCACAGCGACGTGATGCGGTCCACAAGCAAGCGGTGCGACAATCTCACCCAGTGGCGACAGGCTCTGCGACGAAACTCACAGTGATGGTAATCTTCCCGCACTCATCTGGTGCGTCCCGCAAGCGAGCAAAGGGAATTTCCTCGCACTGATGGGGATGCGCTCCGCAAGCGAGGAATGCATGAAAACTTGCAGAAAGTCTTTAAAATCATGTTTTCCATTTTCCCAACACAGGTACAACTTTCAGAGGCACCACAACTGGCCCAAGCACTCTATGAAAGACAGAACTCTCTCAGCAGAGTTCAGGGAAGCTGGGGGGTGAAGTCCTTTTGTTCATGGGACTTGTTAACAGGAAGCCAGCTCTTCTCAGGCCCTTGGATATTACTTCAAGCAAGACGACACCACACAAAGCAAAGTCCTTCCCCTCTCCTTGGCAGCAAAGCAACTGCAGGTCTGTCCAGCAAAGCAACAGCAGGACAGTCTTCCGTCTTCAGTTTCAGCTTTCTCCTTGACAGAGGTTCCTTCTTGATTCCAGGATGATCTAATTTTCTGTAGTCTGGGGTCCTGTACTTATACCCCTAAATATATTTGTTCCCTTTGTGCAGGAGGGCTCTGAGCCCGGTCTGAACCAGTTCTGTGTGTTCCTTTACTCCTTCTTTCCTTTCACAGTGCAGAGCAGAAACATCAGACGCCTCACAGGAAGTGGAGCCAGCATTGTGGAGGGAAAGCACAGCCCTGGAGTACTTTGTTGACATGATTCCTTCTCTCCTTTCACAGTGCAGGGCAGAGACATCAGGCGCACCACAGGGAGTGGAGCTAGCACTGTGGGGGGGCAGGCACAGTCCTCTTCAGGTCGCAGGTGCAACTCCTCCCTCCCATCTAGATGCAGATCTCTCTATTCACCACTGGGCGGACTCATTCTGTCTCCTGAAATCCCCCAGCCCTGTCACTCAAAAACCAGACAGTCAATTCATAAACAGGCCAAGGCCCATAGAAAGGTCAGACAAGAGAACAGCCACTTTCTAAAAGAGCTGTTCTCAAACACAGGATTTAAAATCAACCTTTCCTGAAAGATGTGTTAATAAATTCTGAATTCAGAGGTACCATACTTTTATGTCCTACCTTGCTCCTATGGGAAGATATGCTGGTAGCCACTGTAGCCAGCCTCCCCATGATAGCCTATGTGCAAGGTAGCCTTACAATAGTGAAAAACGAAAATAGCTGTAATTCACTTCCAGAACATGTCACATGCACTAGTATATGCTCTACCTTTCACATACACTGCACCCTGTCCAAGGGGGTACCTTGGGCCTTCCATAGGGGTGACCAATGTGTACAGAAAGGGAAGGGTTATGCCCAGTCAGTGGGGACACTGACCAGTAGGACATGGCAGTTCACTGACTGCACACAGGCACTGCGGTGGCAGGCCTGAGGCACCATTTTAGGGCTACTCGTGTTGGTGACACAATCAGTGCTGCAGGCCTACTAGTAGAATTTGTATCACCAGCCCTGGCACAGTTTACTAGGGACTTCTTGGTGATACAAATATGCCAATCATGGATAACCAATTATAATAACAATTTATACAGAGAGCATATGCACTTTAGCACTGATCGGCAGTGGTAAAGTGCCCAGAGTCCTATTGCCAGCAACCACAAGTCTGGAAAAATAAAGGAGGAAGAAGCATAAAAGTTTGGGGATAACCCTGAAAAAAGGATCATTTCCAACACAACCCCCTTCCAGCCTAAAGCCAGGGTAGACCAAACGATACTTCGATGGGATTCCCTGCTTAAGGCGATAGAACACGGAAACTGACCCAAACAGCAGGGCACTATTCCTGTTCCACTCGGTCCTGAAACCAGTTGGATCACTCTATCCTTACTCTCATGGTCCACCTCGCCACCCCACGTGGAACCCTTCTCCTCACCTGTGGACACCATCTGTACAGCACCTAAACTTAACTTGCTCACAGGTGTGTCCCAAAAGACAGACAGTCAGCCACAGTGGCCACCAACAGTGGTATGGGATGAGACCCAGGCCTTATGCCTCTCAGGGCTCTCAAATCCTTGTGGCATCAGAGGGTGGGGGGCAGGAGCCCCAGGTGATCAGCATCTTTGGTCTACTCTCCCTACTGTCAGGTCAGGTCTGACGTCCTGGCACTGACCCACCAGTCCCTGACCTGTATCGGTGGCTGGACAGGAGGCTGGGGTGGGCTTCCCCACACGCGGTCCTCCTCTACCTTGAGGCTCTGTAACCTCCCACCTGGAGCGGTACCCCCGTCTAGAATAGCCATAGAAGGTGTCCCGAGCCATTCACCCACCAGTTCAGGAGTTCTATCCTGCAACTGGTACCACAGGTCAGGGGGGACAACCTGGACCTGGCCCTCAAACCTAGGCTCCAAAGCCTCCAGGTCAGACGATACCTGAACCTGGCTTCCCCACCCAGGGACCAACCCCTGCAGTGGAACACTTGCCCTGCGCACCAGGACTTCACGCACAGATGTGCCCACACTGGTAGACAGTACCCACCTGGCTAACACAACGGTGTGGCTTAGTACTCCCACAGAGTGAGACTCCTGCCCCCCTTCCAGGGGCAACCCTGTCTACCAGGACAACATGCCACAGGGGCTACTTGCAGCTGTCAGTGATGACTGCGAGGCCTTCTGCCTGTACGGCTACTCTACCTCTCTGGCTTCAGAGAGTGGAGGGCAGTAGCCCAAGGTGCCTGGCACCTTCCTTCCACTCTCCCTCTTGCCAAGTCAGGTAGGGCATCCTGACACTGGCCTGTCAGCCCAGGGCTTGTATCCTCAGACTGACCAGAGGTAATGAGCAAGGCTCTCCTCCCCTACCTCTCCTTCTGGGGTCCTGCCCACTCCTCCCAGGAGAGTCCCCCTCAGAACACAACCTTCCCACCAGTTCAGGACCTTTCTCCAGCAACTGGTCTCCCATTCTAGGGTCTAAGCGCTCAGCTTGTACCGGGGTCAGAGGAGAGGACACCCTCCCTCTGCACCCCCTTCCAGAGCGCTACACCCTCCCTACTGGAGGAGTACCCCTGGAAGCCAAACTGGTCAGGACACTGGTTAAAGTTGTCCTTCCTTCGAGGTCAGGCAGATCCTGAACCTGGTCTCCCAAACCCAGGGACCAATACCTGTGGTTGTGCACTTGCCTGGCATGCCAGGACTTCTGGGGGCTCACCCAGTACCCCCTGAGGAGGACACATGACTCATGTGCCCCGTCACAGTCTGTCTGGTGCAGATCCCCCGACCCCTGTCCACCTGACAGTGCGTGAAGATCCCCCAGGACAGAAGTGGAGTCGCCATGGTCGCTTCTGGGAGACTCCGCCCTTCTGGCCTGCCTCTGACCCACTGATTCTCCCACTGGGGACTCCTTCCCCCTCTCACCCCTCAGTCTAGACTTCTGCACCATCCCAAATGGAGCTGCACCGCCAGACACCACAACCACCGGAGCTCTGTTTACAGAGGCTCCAGGTTCTCCTGACACGAGGAGATCCTCCTCAAATAGCCTACTAGCACCTTCTAGGCCCCCAACCTGGCGTTCCCTTAAGGAACCCTCCAGGCCCTGAGACCGGGTTTCGGGCACTGTGAGACACACCGTCCCACACTCATTCCTTCTCCATTGAGACCGGACATGAGCCCCTACACAGCTTCCACTACACTGGCACCTAACTGGGCTACACTGAACCTCTTCTGCCTCACAGGTCTGGAAGACATCTGGGCCACTCATTTTGGGATCACTCCCTATTGCCTTTTCAGACTCTCTGGACTCTACCAAGAGATCTGCCTCCAATGCAAGCTCTCTGGGATCAGAGAACTCACACTCCACCGGGTGTTGGCATAGCTCTGGAAAACAGGGACTTAATATATGCTCTCCAACAAATTAATCACACAGCCCCCCACAGTTGTTAACCAAGCTACCCTTTGCCTCCCCCTCCAGTGACTCACACAAATACCCCACACCACTCTCCTGAGATTGGCAAGACAGTGTTTCATTGTCTCTGTCACACAACCCACACTGTTCTGGCTGGTCTTCACACTCACACACCAAGGTTTCTACCATGGGTGAACCCCTCTCCCTGTACCTCTCATCTAGAGTCAGTAGAGTGTCCCTCCCACCTCTAGATATATGGTCCCCTCTGCTAGTCTCCCAGTCTACTTTAGGGACACTGCACTCCACTGGAACTACATCATAAACCAGAACCCCTTGGAGTATGTTAACCCCCTCCCTCAAGTCAGGTACCACATCTCTGGGTGTTTGTACCTTTCTCTCAGCACTGGAAACTATAATCTTGCTGCCACAACCTGAGCTGGACTCCACCTCCAACTCAGCAAAGCTCACCTCTTGAGCTGCCCATTTTTCTTCTTCAGCTGAGACACCTATGGCCTCAAGCCTCTCGAGCTCCAAATCAAGCTCCCTCATTCTCAATTCATGGACCAAGGTCAATTTCAATTCCTCCAGGGCACGGGCAGTTTTGTTCTCCTCCGCCACCCTTTCTCTCTCTTCTTCTATTTGCCTCATCTTCAATTCAAGCCTCAACATTTCTAACTTATGATGTCTAGCCCTTTGGTTTTCCTCCAACTCCTCTGGGGAAAATCTTTCAGCTGAATGGTTGGTGCCAGCCCTGAAGGCTGCTCTGGACACAGGTAGATCCTGTGACCTGAAACAGTCCCTTTCTGTATCCACCTCCACTTATGTACCATCTTCCTCCCCAGCCTCTTTGGTCACCCACCATGCCCTTAAGGCCTTCTGTAGCTCCTTCTTCTTGGAGTGGTGCTTCATGGGTCATCCAAAGCTCCTGCATAACTGCTTGAGTTGACCTACGTTGTAATCACTTAACATTTCAATATCAAACTCCAGTTCTGCAACCTCACTTGCTGGTTTACCATGCAGAGACATCATGCTTGGAGTCTTTCAGGGTTATCATCAAAAATAGAACCAACAATAAAAAAAACTCAACGGTAGCATGCGATGGCATAGTGATCTGCACTCACGAGAGATGTACACCAGTCACTGTGGGTCTAGTACAAATACAAGTTCAAATCCCCTGCTGACCAAAAATGTTGGAACTAAGGGTCTTTAGTTGGCAGAGGTAGGTACCACTGTCCAAATAGGGACCCTTGCTTCTATTCAGGGTAAGGAGGAAACACTCTTAGATAACCTCTGCTCACACCCTGGGTAGCTTGGCACGAGCAGTCAAGGCTTATGGAAGGCAATCTGTAAATTATTTGTACCAACACTCACAGTAACACAGTGAAAACACTACAAACTGACTCCACAACAGTTTAGAAAAATAAAGGTATTTAATCTAAAGTACACAAGACCAAAACGACAAAAATCCAACATACACAGTTCAAGAATATGTTTTCAAAAGAGTTCTTAAGGTTGCGTTAAAATAATCCACAGTTGCGTCACGTTTTAGCCAACAGTACCTTGAGATGCGACAAAAGTCCCAAGTGAAAGCTGTAGCAGTGAAAAACAAGTTATTTGTCACTTCTGGGACCCTGGGGAGGCGATGTGACAACCCCACTGGATGTAGCGAGCATGTTGTGGTGACTCTGGTCTGTACGGGGAGAGATCCGATACCTTACGTGGGTTCCGGTGCACAGGTTTCGGTGGAAGCGGCTCGCAAAAGGTATGATGTGACAATCTTCGGGGCGGCTATGATCTCCGGTGAAGCGACGATGTGCGGCTCAGTGGTGATCTTCTCCTCAAGCTGCCCCTTGGTGCGATGGCTCTGCGACGACTCTCACTGCGACGTGATGTGGTCCGCAATCAAGCGGTGCGACGATCTCACCCAGTGATGACAGGTTCTGAGACGATACTCGCAGCAATGGTACTCTTCCCGCAACAGACTGTGGCATCCCGCAAGCGTAGGATGCAACAACTCTGGCAGTGGCAACAGGCGCTGCGACGATCTCGGCCTTCGCGGCGGTGGCAATTTCCTCGCACTGACTGGGATGCGCTCTGCAAGCGAGCAATGCCTGAAAACTTGCAGAAAGTCTTTAAAATCTTGGTTTCCAGCTTCCCAACACAGGTACAACGTCCAGAGGCACCACAACTGGCCCAAGCACTCTAGGAAGGACAGAACTCTCTCAGCAGAGTTCAGAGAAGCTGAGGGTGAAGTCCTTTTGTTTCTGGGACTTATTAACAGGGAGCCAGGTCTTCTCAGGCCCTTGGAGATTCCTTCAAGCAAGGGGACACAGCACAAAGCAAAGTCCTTCCCCTCTCCCTGGCATCAAAGCATCTGCAGGCCAGTCCAGCAAAGCAACAGCAGGACAGTCTTCCTTCTTCACTTTCAGCTTTCTCCTTGGCAGAGGTTCCTTCTAGATTCCAGGATGATCTAATTTTCTGTAGTCTGGGGTCCTGTACTTATACCCCTAAAAGTCTTTGTTCCCTTTGTGCAGGAGGGCTCTGAGCCCGGTCTTAACCAGTTCTGGGTGCTCCTTGAGCACTCTGTTTACTTGACTCCTTCTTTCCTTTCACAGTGCAGAGCAGAAACATCAGACGCCCCACAGTCGGTGGAGCCAGCATTGTTGAGGGAAAGCACAGCCCTGGAGCACTTTTTTGACATGATTCCTTGTCTCCTTTCAAAGTGCAGGGCAGAGAAATTAGAAACACCACAGGGGGGGAGCCAGCACTGTGGGGGGCAGGCACAGTCCTATTCAGGTCCTAGGTACAACTCCTCCCTCCCATCTAGATGCAGATCTCTCTATTCACCACTGGGCATACTCATTCTGTCTCCTGGAATCCCCCAGCCCTGTCACTCACAAACCAGACAGTCAATTCACAAACAGTCCAAGGCACACAGAAAGGTCAGACAAGAGAACAGCCACTTTCTAAACGTGCTGTTCTCAAACACAGGATTTAAAAACAACCTTTCCTTAAAGATGTGTTATTAAATTCTGAGTTCAAGGATACCAGACTTCTATGTCCTTCCTTGCTCCTATGGGAAGATATGCTGGTCGCAACTGTAGCCAGCATTCCCTATGATAGCCTGTGGGCAAGGTAGCCTTACAATAGTGAAAAACAAAAATGGCTGTAATTCACTACCAGAGCATGTCACCTGCACTAGTACATGCTCTACCTTTCACATACACTGCACCCTGCCCAAGGGAGTACCTTGGGCCTTCCGTAGGGGTGACCAATGTGTACAGAAAGGGAAGGGTTAGGCCCGGTCAGTGGGGACACTGACCGAGAGGACATGGCAGTTCACAGACTGCACGCAGGCACTGCAGTGGCAGGCCTGAGGCACCATTTTAGGGCTACTCTTGTGGGTGGCACAATCAGTGCTGCAGGCTCACTAGTAGCATTTGTATCACCAGTCCTGGCACACTCAGTGCACTTTATTAGGGACTTCTTGGTGATACAAATATGCCAATCATGGATAACCAATTCTAATAACAATTTACACAGAAAACATATGCACTTTAGTACTGATCAGCAGTCGTACATTTCCCAGAGTCCTATTGCCAACAACCACAGCTCAGGAAAAATAAAGGAGGAAGAAGCAAAATGTTTGGGGATAACCCTGCAAAAAAGGCCATTTCCAAAAATAACACTCTAATTTATACCTTGAAGTTTGTATACAGCTCTTAGATGACAGTTAATAGCTACTGTTCTATGTTAGGATTTTAACTTATAAACTGCAAGTAACAAAAGGATCTCTCTGACAAAAGCAGTAACCCACGGACCAATTTACATAATGTGCACTTTGTGATCTGCATGGTACATGTTAATTGCATAGGCACATTAACCAACTGCACTACCTTTCCATGAGTCAAAACTTCCTCTAGACAAAACTCTGTTCCCTTTCTCTACAGGAAGAACATTATTCACCAGTTATCATGATATTTTTATTTTTGTTGAAAATTGCTGGAGGCCAGGAAGGAGGCAGTAAACACCCTTAAAACCAAATTAAACTTGCAAACAGGATGCCCCCACCCAAAGTCAGCACCCAGTGTTGTCACACCAGTCACACCGCCCTAGAGCCGGCCCTTCTCCTGGGTCCTGTGACCTCAGTGACAGAGTCACCATTGCTCAAAGGTGTGCTGCTTCATAGGCCTTCCCAAAAGACAGGAGGTGAACTGCAGTATGGATTGTGGTGGACAAGCCATGAAGATTAACCCACACTAGCCACCACTAGGGTTCACCTGCTGGTGCTAAGAGACAAGTGATTCTAGGGTATTGCAAGGCCTTCTAAGGTCTAGCATGGGAATGTGCTCCCTCAGGAGAGTGGTCTGGGGGACTGGTCATGAAGGCTGGACCTGGTTCCCCAGTTCTAAAATGGCAGCTTTGACCTTAGTTACACATTTTCTCCCCTACTGAACACCATACAGCCACACTGAGAGAAACTGGCACTACCGTCAACTACAACCCAATTGTGCCCCGCAATAAACACCCGGATGCTGCTCAATTTAAATTACGCAGTAGACAAGAGCAATATGCTGCCCACAAAAAAAGTAACATCATCGAGGAAAAAGCAAACACTCACTGAGAATGCAAAAATAAGTAAACCATGTGAAATGTAAGCAGGAATAACATTGTTACCTTAATGCCTTTACACTCTCTATTCACAAATCAGTGAGTGCTTTTACTTGAAAAGTTAAAGACAAGACACAGGGCCCGGAGGGACCCATTTCAATGTCCATTACTTATATACATGCAAAACATAAGCAGCATGTCAAAAAGAACACATCCCTGAACACAGAGCCGCAGTACACATTTTGTTTTCCAATCCACACATTGCAGTACCTCCAGGACTGGTGCACTTCCCTACCTGGGGAAAACAATGCTGTTCAAAGAAAGACAAGAAAACTAAAGTAGAGCTTCACTGGCAAACTCGGTAAAAGTGGTGCCAATGTGTTTGGGTGGGAATAAAGTCAATCTGGCCAATTTTCTACCACTCTGTCTTACTTCATTTATTTATTTTACATATTTTTAAACGTTTGTTCCTGAGGCTGAACTTTGGAACAGAAAAATGTCCGAAAAAGAAGACATTCCCAGCAAAAGGGCTTTTCTTTTTTTAATCCATTTCACAGGGGAACAAATAAATGAAAGGAGGAAAGGTAGGGTGAAAAACATTTCTTGAAGTCACAGTTTTCAGTAAGAGAGGAGGAGCTGCTAGACAGAAAGAGAGGGAATAAGAGGATGAAAGAAAGAGAGAGTGGGGGCAGGTGAAACAGCAAAGCAGAAGTGGACACTGTTGTTGTATTCTCTGCGCAAGAAGGAAAAGGCAGAGTCCATTGACTTCTCAGCCTGCCCCGGCCATCTCAAATGTCACGAATGCCAAACATTATATATAGGCCCTGTCTATTTCTGCTGTGCGGGGATGCAGTTGGGAAAAGGAATCTATGGAGTTAAAGGAGTGGGGGCACACTGTGCCCTGCTGATCCAGCCCATTTTGACCACTAGCCACATATCAGTTGGTGAAATAGAAGTTTTCATAGCATATTTTTTTAATCAAGCCTTATCTAGGTTTTATAGTTTATGAGTGGCAATCCCAGTAACAATTACGCCATCTGTTCTGTTGTATGGATGGTGGGTTCACTGTTGACTTTGCTAAATTATCATAAGCATCGCTGCCATGAGGCTGCTTTTCCGCGTGATACTACGTGCCTTTATTTTGCAAGGCTTTGTTTGTGCCTTTCACATGAGAACTATCTGCGTTTCATGGTCTCTGCTGTACTCTGGGGTTCAGTCTGCACACGATTTACAAGGTTGCTAAACAATGCCCCTTGTTATTCTGTTCTGGTTAGTCCCTCCCACCTAGACATAATATGACACACAGCTGCACTACTGAAAGTCATGTGCTTTAATATTACAGGGAAGCCTGTTGTTCACACACTTGGAGAGAGACCTTTTCAAAGAGAACAGCTGTGCAGGTCCTGAGGTGTAAACCTTTCATCTAGGCCTTGAGGTATGGGGTCTGCTGACAAAGCCCAGAGTTCTTCTTTTTTGTAATAAACTATTTCTTATCACAGGGAGGGTGGTTAGGCCCCATAGCCCTTTTCCATTGTCTTTTTAAAATGACACCCCCTTTGTAATCTATTGAATTGTAACAATGCTGACGGTATTGTGTTTATGCATTTTTCTGCTAGTAATGGCATGTGTACTGCACCATAGAGCACGTTCGTTAAACTAAATATTTTAAACTATACTGTGACTCTGATTACTCTTATTGTGGTCAAGTATGAGTGAGTGAGCAAACGAGTTGTCCTGCTACTGGGATTCCTGAGAGAGTAGGGAGGGTTGTGCTCTGGGTTGTCTAATCATTAGTAGCTTTATTATTGTTTGGAGAATGAATGAGACACTTTTGCTAGTTGGTTTTGGGGATTTTGGGTACTAAGGGGACAGGTTGGTATACCACTATACACGAGGTCCTGGTTTCCTGCGCATAGTTCTGTATATGTGCAGTATCCCTGCAACATGGGACCGCCAACGTTTGGTCTGGTTCTTATCTGCGAGACGCTTGAGTAGTGCTTGTGCTTGTCCACAATCCTCTCACTTCTCTTTCCGGAGACAGTCGTGATGGTGTATCTTCCTATATTAAACACTTTTGTTGGTTTTTCAAGCTTGAATTTTAAAAAGTATTTTTATTTACTTGTTATACTCACTATTGTGCTGCCACGCATAGGTTGTCTTTCTCTGTTTTTTGATCATGGTGGCAGTTATATACAGCCGCAAAATAGGGCTGTTGGAGTCTCTGATGCTGGAGTCGCGCTCATTTTTGTGGTTCAGGCGAATGCTGCTTATCCTTTCGAGCAGTTTTATTCTTGGGTCACATTTCCGGCAGTTGACAGGACAGATAATCTGTTTCATGTGTATACTGCCATGGCCCTTCTTTTAGGCTATCGCTCTTGGATGTCCCTTGAAGTTCCACTCACAGCTTGGCAACACCAAATTATGTTTAATGGTGCCCTTCCTCACCCCATAACATCGGTCTGTTTGGACCCCTTATCGATAGATGGGGCCATGTGGCTCATTTTGGCTGGCTATACTCTACACCCGAGTTATGCTACAACTGCTACACTTCTGGACCTTCACGTGTCGCATACCTCTTTGATACGCGTACATAGGGCTGTTGTTCACTTTTTTCATGCAATTTCCAGGCGGGTCCTCTGTGGCTGCTGTGCAGCAGGCTGGGCTGGGGTGGTGAGCATCAGCCCCATTATGATTATTCTGTAATGGGCAAGAGTCCCGAAAATAAGGACGAGTTTCCTTATTGGCTTGCTGAAATATTTGGGCTGCTCGAGGCAGTCTTTCCCAGCACCACACCTGTTGAGAAAGACAGAATTTTGACAGTAAGCTTACCTAAAGATCTGGTTCCTGATTTAGCTGACTGTAATACTTGGGGTTAAAGTGTTTGCAGCCATATATTCGATGTGCTTCGGCTCCCCTTCCCTGACAGTACTCCCATCCGTGATTAAGCATGTTCAAGATGAGCACGGAGCCAAAGCTGATGTGGAATTGGGTATGCGACTGGTGGGAGTGTTTAACACCATGCGCGCTAGCGGAATTCCGCTCGCACGATGGGATTTGCGAAAACGCACTTTAAGTGACGAGCTGGGCTCGTCATCAGCGTGCGAGGAGGGTACGCCATGACGAGCCCAGCTCGTCATCAGCGTGGAAGGGGTTAACATAGTGGCTGATATGATCCTTGCTAATGTAAAGGGGGATGCCGTGAACTTTCAGGTGGCTAAAGGCCTCTATGCCGTGGCGGAATAAACAGGCCATGAGATTCACCGAAGGTTATTGCAAAGGCTTACAAAACAATAGGGCGCAATAGTCTGGGGGTTAAACCCTTTTCTCAAGCGCAGGCGCAGCCCCAAGCACTGAAAACTCAATCGGATAAGGATACAAAACCATTCTTTTCTAAAAAATAATGTTAAGAATAAAAATAAAGGGAAGCAGAAGCAGGGGTCGAGTGCTAGTTTGCCGACCCGTGAGACTTCTGAACATACTTATGATTTGCGCAACCACGCAAAACTTGAGTCACCCGATAAATTTCAAGTCCCTGAACAATGCTCTCCTCATTATTTACAGGACTCATTGGGTTCACAACTCGGTGCTGGTGACCGACAAGGTTGTGGCAAAGGACCATCGATACAACAGGGACAGGATCAGCCTCGGCAGTTTGACGTTAAAGTCAAATCAGAGGAGCTGCCTCATTTCATCCACCATTTCAAAAGAAAAAATTTGCCACTTTGACAGCGAGATATGTCTCAGACGGTGAGAACCCGACTACTGGATTGGACTTGAGCAGTGGCTCTGCTTGACAGCAGAGCAGAAGTTACCATAGTGTGGGAGGCACTGCATCCTTGTCTGGAGGCAACAGCAACTGAAACTTTCACTACTGTAGCGACAACAGGCACCTTAGTTGCCCCCCGATAGACTGTATAACATATTTTTTCAAATTGAAGGTGACATAGAGCGCAGAATCACGAGGATTTTTTGGGAGAATCTGACCTCTTCTTACAACATTATGACGGTGGATGCGGATTGGCCCCCAACTTTTTTTCTGGTCACATCAAAAGGGGACGCGCAATACTTCTGAGTTTTTCGCATTTCATCCCCAAGGAGCATGTGCAGGCTTTTGCATCTAAGTGGGCTTTGGCCCTTGCACCGGCGGTATATAGTATCCAAGTGGGCTGGGATAAAGATTCTCTGCCACATGAGATTCCATTGCGGTCTATGCCATAGCCTCAGCCCCAATATCCTAAAGCTAAAAGTCCATTTTCTGATGTTCTAAATGAGTTAGCTTATTAAGGTGTGATAGAGATGTGTGTGTCACTGATGTATAATTCTCTTTTTACTGTATTATTGATATACTTTTGCGGTGCAGAATACCCATAGCTCTGCACTTGTAGACAGTCTTGTTTGTAAGTAATATAAAACAACACTTGACATTTACAATGGCTTCTATAGTCATAACCTGTCTCCTTTAATGCAGTCAATGAACAGCATTTATGGCCGGTGGAAAACAGAAAAAATTTTGGTGTTTACCTATGGGGTATATTAATGGCCAGGGGTTCTCGCCGCCCGTGTTGTCTCTGTGTTGTACAGCATTGACCCAGATGCATACTTGTACGTTGATGATATTTATCTGATGGGAGATTAACTATGGTCACATCTATGCTGTGTCGACCTCATCATACTTATGTTTGCGGAGTACAGTTACAAATTTAACTTTGCTAAATCACACATCGCTTCTTATGTGGTGCTCTTTTTGGGCTTTGAGGTCAATAATGAAGGCAGAGGATGAGCACCCCACTTTTTGGAGAAATGCACATTATTGCAGTCTTCGTCTACACTGAGAAAACTTCAGTCTTTGCTGGGGTTTTTAAATTTCACGAGGTCTTACATTCCCGATAATGCCCAGCATATCTGGCCTCTTTATGCTTTGATACAACTTGCATTTTCATCTGCCAGCTGGCTTGCAGAACATTTAGCTATATTGCATTCCTTACAGTCCGATCTCCTTGAATGTAAGTACTTGTTGACACGTGATAACCACACAAACCTCGTGATACGAATTGTGCCAGGCACAGTGGGTTTTACTAACTTGACATACAATGAATGTGACACAGTACTTATTGCATACAAATCACATGTGTACACTTCAGCCGAAATGTGGTTTTCCACAGTTGAAAATGTTTTAACAGCTATGCAGATGGCAGTCCTGAAGGAAAGCTCACTGCCGCAGGGGAAATACATTTTGATGGTTATACCTTTCACTGCTTTAGATGCAGTGACTAAGGCAAGTGTGCCAAACTCTAAGCATTGCATCCCCATTGTATACAATTGGCGACTTTTATGAAGTCCCCTGATTTCACGTTTATCTTTGACCCCTCCCTTCACACACAGGAGTACTCGCAATATGAACATGTTTATCCACCTCCTCTGTGTTTGCTTCCATAAGAGTAGTACAAATGTATTATTAACAACCATGGTTCGGCGCAACCAGACACCAGCTCTAAACATGCTTATTCATCGGCTTGTGCTATTGTGGCTGGTACAATAGTGAACGGAGAATTCAAGTCTAATATAGTGCATACACAGGCACTAGGAGACTGTACTGCCCAATTGGCTGAGCTGCGTGCTCTGGTTCTTGCTCTTGAGTTTACAGATATATATGCGCCTAATCTCATTGTGTGTGATTCTTATTACTTTGTTCAGTCTTTCAATGACAACTTATTCTTTTGGTCTCACAATGATTATTGAGATTCTAAAGGTAGCACGATAAAGAAAGAACAGCTTTGGATTTGAGTGGCAGAACTTAAAACATGTCTCCCACTCACACAGGTTATCAATACTCTTGACTATCAGTGTTTGAGAGCCCATGCTGTTGGTAATTCTTTGGTGGATAAAGCAGGCAAGTCTGCTGTAACCACATGTTCCATAGCAGCCGTTACAAGGGCCATGACTAAGATTGATAATGAGATTTTGGCAGCAATAGCTGCTAACGCTGAGGGCACCAATTAACCACAGGGTTTCCCTTCAAAGTATTCCTATCAGTTTATTCCCGAACAAGTTCCTTTTGCAAGGACACCGGACGTTGTTGATCAGTTGATTCTCAACACAGACCGCGCAGATACTCTTTGATCAGAGCCGCACAGGAAGGGCATGGCTTTGGCTCATGCCGGAGTGTCTGCGACAGTTCATATCTTGCAGCAATGTTACTGGTGGTGTGGTTTATATAAACAGACCCATAATTATGTACTTTCGTCTGACATCTGTCAGCAAATCAAGCCTTTTACTGTAACACGTCCACCACAAATACAGCTATGCATTTATAATTGGCCTTTTGGTTGAGTATATAAGTAAATCTTGATCACTGGAGTCCATTTTTTCGGATACTGCATATAAATACATTTTCTTTGCAGTTGATTCATGCACTAGATTCTTTTGGGCTTGGCCACAATGCAGTGCTGACGCTCGAAATGTCATCAGGGATTTGCGTGTCTTTGTAGGCATCTTTGCCTGTGGCACCTTTCATTCCAACCAAGGTCCTGCATTCCCCTATAAGGCTTACAAGGATGCGATGAAGTCTTTGGGGGTGCTTGTGCAGTCTTCTTTTCTATACAGGCCTGCCGGCAATTCAAATGTGGAACAGATGAACCGTGAATTAAAGCAATCTTTAACAGCTAGAATCTCAGGTACTGGCCGGAACTGGCCGGCCCATTTGTATGGAGTTCAACGTGCACTTAATCTCCCTAGAAGATCTCTGGGAGGGAGGACCCCATACGAGATGCTCTTTGGCATCAAAATGTTTGTGGTACTCATAGTACGGCCCACAGGCTGCCAGTAGCCTGCCAGGCCTTCCTTGGTGGCCTGCTGACCTTGCAGGTAATGTATCATGGCCCCCCAGAGAGAGAGTGAACGTGGAGAGAGAGAGAGGGGGCGAGAGAGAGAAAGTAGAGAGAGAGAGAGAGCGAGTAAGAGGAGAGAGAGAGTGTGGAGAGAGAGAGATTTAAAAGATAAAGACAGTGGAGAGCGAGAGAGAAAGAGAGAGGAGAGAGAATAGAGAGAGAAATACAGTAGGGAGAGTGGATAGACATAGACTGGAGAGAGTAGAGAGACTGACTGACTGACTGAGAGAGAGACTGGCTGAGAGACTGACAGATGAGAGAGAGACTAAAGAAAGAGAACGACAGAGAGTGAGACTGACTGAGAGAGAGACTGACATAGTGACTGACTGAGAGAGAGACTGCCAGAGAGAGAGAGACTGGCTGTAGAGAGACTGACTGACTGAGAGAAAGACTGACAGAGAGAGAGAGACTTTCTGAAAGAGAGAGACTGACTGACAGAGAGAGACTGAAAGAGAGAGAGACTGACAGAGAGAGACTGCGAGAGAGACTGATTGACTGACTGGGAGAGAGACTGACTGATTGACAGAGAGAGATTGACTGACAGAGAGAGACTGACTGGCAGAGAGAGACTGCCAGACAGAGAGAGAGAGAGAGACAGACTGAGAGAGAGAGACTGACTGACTGACAGAGTGAGAGAGTCTGACTGAGGGAGAGAGACAGACTGACAGAGAGAGAGAAAGAGAGAGAGACTGACTGACAGAGAGAGAGAAAGAGAGAGAGAGATAGAGAGAGAGAAAAGGACTTAAAGAGAAAGAGAGAGAGAGTGGGACAGAGAGACTTACTGAGTGTCAGAGAGAGACTGACACAGAGAGAACCTGACTAAGAGAGAGACTGACAGAGAGTGTCAAAACTGGTAAAATTCTGTTGGGTTCCACAGGATCAGTACCCTCAAGATGCCCACCTACCAGCAGCCTTGACTCAAGCGTAACTGCACTGAGTATCAAAGTGGCTAAGCGGAGAAAGAGAATTAGGGTGGGTGCTGCAGGGAGGGAGGCCTGGAACAAGACGTCCTTGATTAACTTTCCTTTCATGCTTCGTAAACTCTTTGACTATATTTAACATTGGTTAAGCTATGACAACATACATGTAAAAGAAAACCGCTTATGCATAGAACAGTCGTTGTGTATATCTTCTCAGGCTTCACTGGCAATTTCTGTTCCTATAATTCTCAAGGATACAATGTTATGGCTTAACAACCAGGTTTTAAAATGAAGCACACATTCATATAAAGAGCCACTTGGCTTTTAGACACAATGTTTTTTTGTAATGATGTGCTTTAACCACTGTTAAATATCACAGTGGTACTTCCAACAACCTTTTTGCAATACACAACACGTTACATATGCTAATGAGAAAGATTAACATTCAAACACCCAAGCGAGTTCTTCAGTGCTATGTTTCTTTTTCTATCAGCAAATCTTTTATAGTTTGTGTTAGACCTGACATCATTGGCTTGAGTCTCTCCTCCATTTTTTCTGTTTGCCTCCACTGTTTTACGATGTTTTGCTGGATAATGCTTTGGGCACCGTGCCACTGCTGATCAGTGCCACAGCGCAAGTGCTCCCTATGTTAAATTGATGTATCGATTGAATTCCATGTTTGGCTTATTTGGTTTACTGTCAGTCCCTAGTCTAGTGCACCAGGAGTGCCGGGGCTTGTAAATACAAATGCCGCTCGTGGGCTTGCAGCACGTGTTGTGCCACCCACCAGAGCGGCCTCGTAAAAGAATGTCTACGAGTCTGTCATTGCGAGACCTACGTGCAGTCTGGTACTGTCACGCTGGCTGCGCAAGTACACCTACTTGCCAGTCCATAAACCTTCCCTTAACTTCATGTTAGTCACCCCTATGGTAGGCCCGCGGGGAGGGTGCGTTGTAAGTATAAGGTAGGACACGCCTGACTAAGTTGGCATGTCCTAATAGTGAATTACGGCCATATTCGTTTTTCACTATTGCAAGGTAACCTGCTCTCCATTAGTTAGAATGGGCCGCCGGGATTATTAATGCTATGATCCTAGCTGGCTCGGGGAGCATGGTGCAATGTCGAGTTTAGTATCCCTGAACTCGGAGTTTAATTTTGCATCCGTTTGTGGGATGGTTTTTGGACTCTGGGTTTGAAAATAGCACTTTTAGAAAGTGTCTATTCTCTTGTCTAACCATTTCTGGTTTCTGCTGGTCTTGCGTGTGTGTGACAGGAGCTGGGTGGCTTCAGAGGTCTGAGTGAGTCAGTGTGGGATGAGTGGGGCATTTGCGTTGAGAGTAGGGGGAGAGTAGTTGCTGATAGCCTGCCCTGCCTGATACAATGCTGGCTCCACCTCCTGCCAAGCGGCTGATGGCGCTGTGCCTGCCATGGACGATCCTAGCCCCACCTCCTACCAGGAGGCCGATAGCTCTGCTCCTGCCGGTGACAATGCTGGCTCCACCTCCTGCTGGGTGTCTGAGGACCCAGCCCTGCTCAGTGAATAGGCCAGGTGCCTCTGCCTGGCTCCACCCACAACAGACTCAGGATGTTGGGAAATTCCCCTGCATGGACAAAGGGATCAAAGCCAAAAAGGGGTATAAGAGAGGGACCCCTGAACCAAGAATTTAGATCACTTCTGACAAGGAACCCTGAAACCAAGGACAAGAAGCCTGCTGATCCAAGGACTTGCCTACCCCTTCTGCCAGTGTGCTGTTTGCTGGGGGGAATCCTGCAGTGCTTCTTTATTTTTGCCAAGGAACCAGGAGAGAGGAACTGTGTGTGTACTCTCACGCTTGCTAAGAAAATCTCCAAGGACTGGAAGAGTGCCAGTCTCCTGTTGAAGTCACAGGGCTAAAGGACTTCATCTGCTACAAGTGCTATTTGCTGGAACCTGTGAATCCAGCACCTCTGAAAGACACCAGCAATCTCGACGCCGACGGACGTCGCCGAATCCAGCTCGACATCGTGAGTGACGGCTCAAATGTCCTGCTTCCTCGACATGGGCCGCCGGGCCTGATCGACGCCAGCAGCAACGCCAGTGAGTAGTGAGTTCGGCTCCAGCTCCAAAGGACCTCGTGTCTGCACCGCTGCTGATCGCATCGACCTCGTGCCCTCTCGACGCCGTGAGCGCTGCTCACTCTTGCAACTGCATCATCGACAACGACGCCTGCTGAGGCCTGATCGACACCGAAGACGCGACACCGGATTGCTCGACGCCGCTGATCATCGTGTGCTTCATTTTCCTAAGGTACTGTGTTGTTGGGGGTCCGTGTGACTCCGGGCTTGACGTAGCGCTCCTCGCGGTCGACGCCGAACCTTTGGATTAACTTTGCCTCGACGTCGTGTAACTCCCATGTGGGTTACATTGTTGCAAAGAACTGTGTTTCCAGGAAGAAGAGTTGCTTTGATACGAAAAGACTTTGTGCTAAGAAGAAACTACATTTGAACTATTATTTTCCCTTCCAAGAGTATTTATTAAGATATATTTTTGTCGTTATTTGGTCTTGTGCTAAGCCTTATATAATGATCCTTAGTTTTTATTATACTACGGTATCGTGTCCATTTGTAGAGTATTCACTTTATTACTGTATGTGGTCATAAATGCTTAACACACAGCCTCTGAGATAAGCCTGTCTGCTCTGCCAAGCTACCATGGGGGTGAGCAGGGGTTATCAAAGGGTGTGATCCCCTTGCCCTGACTAGAAAAGGTGTGTACCTACTTGTCAGAAGTACATACCTCTGCCAACTAGAGACAGCCGGTTCTAACAGTTTGTTTTTGCTTTCTGTACGTTTCTTTGTAAATATTTAAAATAGCAGTCATTCCTTATAGTCCAGAGTCCATAGATGGTATAATAATGTGTGGTGTGGTTAAAAGCAATAGAGCATAATATGGATGACAGCCATTATTCGCGAAAAATGGTGATATGTTCGTGGAAGCGTGCTTTAAATTATAGTAGGCGAATTCAGCTTCCCAGAGGAGATTCACCCATAATCCTTGTTGTTTAAATAAATAGCATTGTAGATATTGTTTTAATACCTGGTTCTCTCGCTCTGTTTGGCCATATGATTCCGGATGGAAACTTGTGGACATGTTTCTTTTAATCAGAATGGGGATTGGGAGCAAACTGCCTCACAGTCCCAGGACAGTTCGCCCCTTTGCATCCTGGTAAATGCAGTACACAGATCAAACTTACTTCAAAATTAGCTTGGGTTTTTCACCAAAGTTGGTGCAGATATTGCTGCATATCTCTAGACATGTGTTTCTGGGTTGAACCCATCATCAGTAGAGAGAGCAGTATTAGAGACAAAGAAAAATCATCTGGGATTTCTGGAATTGCTGCCAAGTTCCTCTCAGGTCACAATATCACTCACAGGCACACCGGTGCATCTCCAAAGCTCGTCAGCTTGCTGGGTCAAGGGAGCCTTTTAAACAGAATGGGGGTTGGGAGCACACTGCCTCACTGTCACAGCACAGTTTGCCTCTTTCCATCTTCATAAATGCAGTACACAGTTCAAATTTACTTCAAAATTAGCTAGAGTTTTTCCCCAGAGTTGGTGCAGACATTGCTGTATATCTCTAGACGCGTGTTTCTGTGTTGAGACCATCATCAGTAGAGAGCAGCAGTATTAGAGAGCAAATTAAAATCATCTAGAGTTGCTGGAAATGCTATCACAGTACTAGAGGTTAGAGGCGCCCTCCTAAAGGTATTTACTAAGTTAAATTCAATTAATTCAACCAATAAATTAATCTGATTGGGGTGCTACATTACGCACAAGTTTTGGCTAACACCGTTACTTAAAAAGGTAAGAGGATGCAGAAAAAGTCTACAAGTAAAGCATACTGTTCACTTGGAAAGAAAATATTTCCACAATATTTATGTAGTTTTAAAGTTTTAGCATATTGTTAACATATATTCAAATTGTTCACCGCTCATGTATGTATAACATAATTCCATATTTCATTCATATTACTTCATAAATCAACGTACATTACTTCATTTTCATATTTGTAAATATGTTCTGGTTAACACTATATCATTTCATAGCATGTCACATTATTTTCTGAATGAACCTATTTACAGAAAAATAAGTCCAGAAGAATTTTTTCTTCTTGCAGATCCTATTTTTGAGGCCAATGCCCGATGCATTTCGGGAACTAGTCCCTTCAACAGGGGCGATGTCCTATAAAGGTGAGTGCAAATGATTTAAGCTATCTTATAGTATGTCACTTATAATGCAGATTAGAGACACAGTCGGAGGTGACTTTTGGTGAAGAAGATACTAGACGTTATCTACCCAATAATACATGCAAGTAAAGAGCTACACCGTTTGCCTTGCTGTGTTTATATAAGAGATGCCTATACGGGCAAACTGTACGTATGTAATTGATTTGGGAAATAGTACTCAATTGTGTATTCAAACAGTATCATTGCTTATCTAAAGATAAATGAGCATGCGCTTGTGTGCAGCTAATGAATGGCTGTGAATATCAAGGTGTCACAGATTATATGGATAACTAAATGAACATACACTCGTGTGCTAATCAATAAATTTACCTCGAAAGAACAATGCTGGCTTTCTAGTTCTTTCAAAATGTACACGACCTCCAGAATTCCAAATGTATCGCACATGATATTCCTAGAGGTGAAAATTATCAAATAACTCGGTTTTGCTTACAATATGTGTATTTTTGGAACTAAGATTTAAAAGGTATTGAATTGCTGAAACATAGGAGGAGCAACTTTCAGTGTTAATCAATCACTTAGTCTCTAAATATTAATATTTATTTTAT
Organism: Lissotriton vulgaris; assembly: GCF_964263255.1. Classification (NCBI taxonomy): domain Eukaryota; kingdom Metazoa; phylum Chordata; class Amphibia; order Caudata; family Salamandridae; genus Lissotriton; species Lissotriton vulgaris. Next base: position 319,516,870 of record NC_141699.1, on the reverse strand, counting down.
TGTGCAACTCTCTCTGGGGATACTTTGTGTGTAAACATTATCCTTTGTTGCATAACAAACGTGCTTACTTGATATTTGTGAGACTATTGAACTAGATCGTGATAAAAAAAACTATTTTATCCATGCTAAACATGGTCACATACCTGATAGGAGAATGGCTGAGAGAATGTAACTAGACTCGAACCAGATAATATTGAAGCTACAAAACTTCTTGCTGTAAATAAAATTAAGACAGGTATATCACAATTCGATTTATGTGCGTATGCAGGGATGTATGTAAATTAAGGACTAAATATAAGAATAAGTCTCTCTCCTTACCTAAGATTTTAAAATTCTATTGTACGGGAATTGCTCAACGCTGTATGTTTCTCCGTTTTGAATTCGGGCAGCAATGAAATGCCGATGGATACCATACAGCTCTAAATAGGTGCAGGTAACATACGAAACGGGCAACTGTCGGGATACCTCGTGTGGGAATTCTGGGACTTGTAGTATACACGAGAGAAGAATGTGTGTCTTTATGTATAACCTAGACGTCATGCGAGTCCCAGCTTGTGTTTTTAGTGTTATATTAAGAGGTAATCCTATATATTGTCCTAAGTTTACAAGTGATACATAAACAATGTATATATACATGATATTATATCCTTAGTTGTCATGATGCATACTGCCACTGTCTGTACAATAACGTAACGTGTGATATCATCTTAAATAAGGTAATATATCCTTGATTGTCATAATACATACAGCTCCTATCTGTATAATAACATAATAGATGATAACAATATTATAGCATGGTAAATCCTTATTAGCGTGCTGTTCCGTGCTTCAAATCATGTCCTGTTATCTATTCAGATGTTTACTGTTTGAAAAACGATCGGTATTGGTTTTAAAGAAACATACTTGTCAATTATTGTCTATACATAATCTGTGTAGCTTACAAATTTAAAGAGTGCAATACTCATTCATTATCGAAGTATTCTAATCAAAAGCGTACATATCAAGAACATTATGTGCATATACTTTTATAAAACATTTCAATAATTCCTGAACATTGGGCTATATGGGAGACAGAACCTCCCCTGCGTTAAACTATGTATATAGAAATAAGATTCTCATCTAAATCAACGAGCTAAATGTGATTATGTATTGCTTGCCATCTTACTTGCTGAAAACATCATTGGTAATCATATGTGTTTCTTAAAGTCAATTAGATCTATCACAGATGGTTTAGTATTATATCTCCCGTGTTCTATGATTTATCAAGCTCAATGATGTTACTTACATGTGCATAGAATACCCCTCGGGTGTAAGGTAAATTGCTCCTCATAAGAAACAGCTCAAATCTAGCATGTCATTCAATCCCACGGGTTTAAGTGTTTGTAAGAAATGTATCCAGTATGTTTCCCTCTGGAGTAATCTCTTCGTGTTATCTTGTCCCTCTATTTTTGGAACCATCTCCACTATTTGAACCCGTAATTGAGCAATATTATGCTGTGCTTCCAACCAGTGATATGCAACTGTTGCTGATCGATTTTGTGTCCTGATTGTGCTTTTGTGTTCTGTTAATCTTGTCTTGAGTTTGCGTTCAGTTTTACCAACATATGCTCTGCCACATGGGCATTTAAGACAATATACTAAGTGCATAGAATCACAGTTTGCAGAATGTCTAAGAGGAATTGTCTTGCCCGACACGGGATGAGTAAGTGTATTACCTAATATAATATTGTGGCAGTGTGTGCAATTGTAGCATCTAGTCGTTCCTTTATAGGTTTCTTTCTGAGATTGTTTGGACGGAGTTCTAATAATATCCATAAGATTCTTTCCTCGTGTGTATGCAAAGATAGGTTTCTCCTCATAGATTCCATTGGACTCCTTTTCATTCCTTAAAACATCCCACCTTTTGTTTATTATGTTTTTGATTTGATTAGAAGACATTGCTGTATATCTCTAGATGCTTGTTTCTGGGTTGAGACCATCACCAGTAGAGAGCAGCAGTATTACAGAGCAAAGAAAAATCATCTGGGGTTGCTGGAAATGCTGCAAAGTTCATCTCAGGTTCCAGTATCACTCACAGGCACACAGGTGCATCTTCAAAGCTCGTCAGCTTGCCGGCTCAAGGGAGCCTTTTAAACAGAAAAGGAGTTGGACGCACACTGCCTCACAGTCCCAGCAAAGTTCGCCCCTTTGCATGCAGGTAAATTCAGTGTACACCACATGTGGGGTCCCACAGTGTTCCTCGCTCTCCCAGCACCTGTTCATCCTCTACCTTGTCCCACTGATCCGATCTTTGAAGGAAAGAAGAGTGGTCACTTTTTTAACTATGCCGACAACCTCCAACTAATGTTCACTATTGATAACCCACCCCCCCAGTCAATATCTGACTTTCAGTCCACCATGATATTAATTTGTCACTGAATGGACCACAATCACTTAAAACTAAACCCAGGCAAAACCGAACTGGTTCTAACAGGTGGTAGCCATAATAAGTGGGGCCCAGGTTACTGGCCAAGCAAATTAGGTTCCCCCGTTCCTTCCCCCTCAGTGTGAAGCTTAGGGTTACCATAAGAAATGACCTCTCCCTAAAATTTCACGTAGGCTCGTGATTTCCACCTGCTTCCTTCAGTTGCGGAAAATTAGAAAGATAAGCAGGCTACTGACCCAATCAGCTTTGGTGCAGGACCTGATAGCCATCGACCTAACGTCTAGACTATGCCAATGCAATATACCTTGGTCTACCACTTGGCCTTACAAAACGGCTACAGATGTTACAGACCCAAGTGGCTAGACTGATATACAAATAGCCCAGGTGGCAACAAGCTTCCCCCCCTTTCAGAAAGCTGTGCTGGCTCCCCATACCCCAACACTGCACATTCAAAGTTGGCTGCCTGTTGATTAAATCCCTGAATGACCGGAGTCCTACATTTATAGATAGCCTCATTTCTCGCTACACCCCCTCTAGAAACATCTGCTCTGCCCAGCTCCATCTTCTGACTGTCCCTACCTTCAAGCTAAAGCGCCAAGGGGGATGCAGGTTTGCAACTCTGGCCCGCGGTCTGTGGAACTCCATCCCCCTGGAAATTAGGTCAAGCGCTGACATAGGGGTGAGCAGAATTTGAGTAGTTGCGCTATGAAAAGCTCAGGCAAACGGTAAAAAATCCCTGCGAGTATGCAGAAATTCCGCGAACACGTGGAATTGCTTGTTTTGCCCGTTCGCAATGCTTTGTTCCTGTTCGCAGATGCTGTTTGCATGCTCGGGGTGAAATATCTTGCAAACGCGCCTTTTTATAGCACGAACAAGCCAAAAATTCCACGAAGTCGCGAATCGCAGAATTTTTCGCAATTCCGTGTTCTTCGCAAAACGCAAAATTACCAAAATTCTGCAAGCGGAATGGAATTTAACGCCCAGGCCTACTGCCCTCCTGAGATTACGAAAATCTCTCAAAACCTGGCTATACATCCAAGCATTCAAATGAAATGATTCCGGGTCGGCACCCCCTAATACTCAGCTCCATGAAACCAAAAGTCGTACAAGCCCTTCATAACTCTTTTTTAACGTAATATAACCGTTCAAATTTACTTCACAGTCAGCTGGAGTTTTTCACCAAAGTTGTTGCAGGCATTGCTGTATATCTCTAGACACGTGTTTGTGGGTTCAGCCCATCCTCAGTAGAAAGCATCAGTATTAGATTGCAAAGAAAAATCATCTGGGGTTGCTGGAAATGCTGCCAAGTTCCTCTCAGGTCACAGTACCACTCACAGGCACACAGGTGCATCTCCAAAGCTCATCAGCTTAGCAGGAGTGTTTCACCAAAGTTGGTGCAGACATAACTGTGTACTGCATTTACCAGGATGCAAAGGGGCGAACTGTGCTGGGACTGTGAGGCAGGGTGCTCCCAACCCCCATTCTGTTTAAAAGACTCTCTTGAGCCAGAAAGGGGCTCAGGGCTCAGGAAGAAGCTTCCAGAACGGGGTGGGGTCCCTATTAGCTTCCAGATTCCAGATTCCAGCTCACAGGTAAACTGTTGGAGCTGAGAAAGGAGAATAGGCCTTGATAACATCATAGTCTACAACAAGCATTGGCACAGACAAGTGACAAAGTCACATCAAGCATTGGCAAAAAAAGAAAACAGTAAACAGATAACATCATAGTCTGCAACAAGCAATGGCACAGACAAGTGGCAATGCCACAATACGCACTGGTAAAAACAATAGAATCCAGTAAACAGGTGCCAGACAAGGTGCACCAGGAATCTGACGTTGCAGAATCATGACAGAGAGGCTGACAGGGCAAGAGACTGATAGAGAGAGAGATAGAGGCACTGACGGACAGAGAGAGAGAGAGACTTACAGAGAGAAACTGACTGTGAGAGATAGATTGTCTGACAGAGACTGACAGAGAGACTGACGGACTGTGAGAGAGACTGGCTGAGAGTGTGACTGGCTGACAGAGAGAGACTGACTCTCTCACCATTGTTGGGGGCAGTAGTCAGGCTGGCAGGGTTGGTGCCAAGTCAGTCGTTGCTCCTTGGTCTCGTGACAGGACCCTTCTTAGTCCACTTCTCTTGATCAGTCAAAATCTGAAGTTTCTGGTATCAGGGAGTCCCTTAAATACTCGATTTAGGGATGTTAAGGGAAGCGAGAGGTAGTAACCAATGTGCTACTTACTCCTGGGGACACTATACCCTCCCTAGATGACCACTTCTGGCGTGGAGTGGGCATCACCTTGTCCCAGAATTCCTTATTCCACCAAACACAATATGGGTGCATTTCTGAAGTCATGCTCAAATCAGATTTGGTCACCCCAGAGGTGGGTCCAGACTGGCAGTGCAGCACACGTCCTGCATAGCTGATTTTCCTACTTGTCCTGGCAATAGATGGTTCAGGATTGGAGGGTGGTGGTATCCTCTCCTGTGAGAGAAGCCATACTTGCATATCAAACATCAACGGGCTCTTTGAAGCACCCTGCCTTGGAATGTCAATTTAATCAGTCTTCCTGGAGGAGAATGTGATAACACCTCTATCCAGAGCAGGCATTGTTCCTGACCTCGTGAGAGCGAAGGCTCTCACCCCTAGGGGACAAAACTCGTCAGTAACAGTTAGCTGGACTGAACCAGTTGGCTAGCACACTAGAGGGCTGGTAAATTCCTTTGCTATTTGTAGCACAATTCGACTTTACCTTGTTTTAGGAAAGGAGCAGTGGCACTGAACTCTGGTTAGCAGGCCTCTGTCACCATCAACGTAACAAATCAGCATCCAGTAGCTAAAAAAGTTGAAATAAGTGTGGGGTTTACTGCAACAAAAACCTAGTACCCTACACTTACTTACATGGTTGGCAATGGTCATCAACCATGGTCACAAATTAACGTGCAACAGGCGTGGCAAGCAGGATTTGAGTTTTTTTATTGCTATAGTGATATGATTATATAGTAAGTCAGGTCTATGACATTCTGATTCTTCATATGTGATTAGAGAAATAGTGTCATGCTGTGTCACATACCTTCTAAAATACAATATGGACAATTCAGATGGGTTACTCTGTCCCTAACACATGCTGGACCCTGTTCTCTCTGAGTCAGTTCACATCCTATTATTTAATAAGGTCTGTTACTGTATTGCCCTACTCATTTTAGGGATATCATATCACAGTCCATCAGTTGGGAGGGTTGCTTTAAGGCTTTGCTATCTGCTTTTGACCACTTCAAAGGTTTTTTCTCCTCTCTGCTACCTCTGATACTCTAGTGGGTTTCTATATTTATGCTTTCTGTCTTCTGGCCAGTTTCAAAGCTAAGTTGGTGTATTAACATTATCATGTACCAACAAATATGTCCTGGGAATATCAATTTTGTATTGTCCATTAGCTGTTGGACCAGAAATGCATTATTATTGGAAATAACCACAGCATATCAATCAATTCATTGTCTCCTGCACAATGTCTTGGACTTGAATTTAACACTGTTGTAAACATTTTATGCAAGCGACTAAGCATAAGTTAGGTGCAGTTAAGGATGTCAGGATATTATACTGGATTAGTTTAAACCCAGGACAATAATTTTGGGTATCATACTACTAATGACCAGTTTGCTTCAGCAAAGTCTTCACCTAGGAGGCGTGGTTTGACATCATCAAAGACGTCGGCCTGCTAATGCAACTCCGAGGCAGTTCAGGAGAGGTGCTGGCCTCTCTTCTGGTCAACCCTTCCCTCAACTTATCTTTGCAGGCATCTCTGAAGCAGCAACCTCCGATGACTTCAGCCATATAACTGGCTTCTTATGGTAAGCAGTGAAAGACCCCATATTTCATAACTTACAGCAGTCTTGTTACCCGACTGAAGTAGTGCCCGCCATTTTGTTTTCTGGGTTTTTTTCCACGCTGATGCCGGTATGGACCTTTCTACATGATGATTTTTCACACCACATGTCTTTTTTGACATATTTATTGGGCTCACTACTTTATGCACTATTAATTACTATTGGCAACAGAAGCCCTATAAATCCAATGTATCCTTCTTTTCCTCCTATTGGGATTTCTTCATCTTATAGAGGGTGACAAATATCCTTGTTATCTGAGATTGTGCCTAACTCTTCAGGATACTCTCCATATTACTAGTCTTGGAATTTACTTAAAGGGGCAGTAGACCCCTTACACTATCTTGTTCTACACAACAATGCTCTAATCCATCTTCTTTTAACGACTTGTTACTAAGCATAGGCGGAAAATCCGTTCCGCTCGCGGATTTTGCGGATTTTCGGTAAATTCGCAATCCGTGAGATTTGCGAATTTCCCGCAAAATCCGCGAGCGGAACGGATTGGGTCAAAAGTTCAAGCTGACTTTTGTAACTCTTTTAGAATGGCGCCGGCAAGCTGCCAGAGCCATTCTAAAATAGTTACAAAAGTCAGCTTCAACAGGAAGCTCTAATAGATAAAGTAAAGCAGGTGCTGCTCAAATTCAGTTACACAATCATTAATCACCCCAAACTTGGGGTGATTAATGATTGTGTAACTTAATTTGACCTTCAACTCCAGCTCCTGCTTTACTTTATCTATTAGTGCTTCCTGTTGAAGCTATTTGCAGCTATTTTAGAATGGCACTGGCAGCTTGCCAGCACCATTCTAAGTGGGGCTGAGGGCAGAAGGGCACAAAAGTGGGACAGAGGGCAGAAGGGGACAAAAAATGAGTGGGGCAAAGGGCAGAAGGGCACAGAAACGAGTGGTAGAGAGGGCAGATGGGCATAAAAAATGAGAGGGTGGCAGTGATTAACCAGCAAAAAAAAAAAAACAGCGAAAATGCAAAGCGCCTCGCGAATACGCAAAGTGCCTCGCGAACACCCGCAAACTCGCAAAAATAAAAAAATCTGCAAATTTGCGTGAATTCGTGAATTTTGCGGATTGCGAATTTGCAAATTCTCAAATTTGCAGATTACGAATTCGCAAAATTCACCCATGCTTACTTGTTACATCTACAACCCTATTCTTTGAGTTTATGTCAAAACGACAGACTTCAAAATATAAAACTACTCGTTGAACACTACAATCTGTGTCTCCTATTTTTCTGGAACGAAATCCCTTTTCGATATTACTGGATTATATAGAGGACTCTGAACTATCAATCAATCAATAAGCTTTATTTTGACAATACTAGTAATAAAAGCAGTGTTACATAAAATACAGTATAAAAGATAAAACACTGAAATAAAATCTTAAATCCACATGCAAGTAATCATAAAAGTCGGCTCATCCTGGTGAGTTAAAAAACATATGCATGACGTGAAAGCAGTAGAAGGGTAGTTAAGAATGAATAAAAACGTTAAAATAATTAGACAAGGCCCCAGCTCTAAGATACCATACTAAAATCACACCAAGCAATGGGCATAATTCAAAGTTCAATGACTTTCAGTCAAGAGTTGTGATCTTATAGACCACATCCATCTCACGAACTTGGCTACCGGAATTAAATAGCAGGGTGATGGATCAGTACGCAATATTCTCAGGACGATGCTACTTTGTCTGGTGCCCAGATTCATACATTCCTGAGCGAGCCTTACTTTACATGGCCTGGCATAGGCGGGGCAAACAAACAGCACATGGGAATACGTTTCTGTATATTCTATACAAGTAGAGCATTTGTTGTCACCCAATGGGGCCCATTTAACAGTGAAGGATTTTAATTGGAGGGAACGCACTCTAAATTGGAAATACAATTTACGATCAAAGGGTTTTTCCAATTGCGTCCCAATAATGCTCAAGGCTTGGCCAGGGTTTACATTTTAAAAATCTCCCAGTCAATGTTGTACAATAACTTGTTCTGATATTATTTTGTCTGATCATTTCCCAGTATCTTTCCTTGATCCTTTCTCTTAATTGGAAGTGGATGCTAACAGGTTCGGCAATCGCATGCTGACCAGGACACCTTTGATGTCATGTAGCCATCCAATTTTGCGGAAGTGATCTGCCTTAATGACATCCCTGAGATCATCCGCAAAATTGGCTAATTCAGGGGTGCACCAGATTCTGCGCCAATATAAGACAGGAGGTAGCCTGGCTATGTCCACCAGTGCCTTCCTGCTTAAATAATTCTGCATGGATAGCACAGAAATGCTTTGAAGTAGGTGGTGATCATTCGGAGGAAGCTCTTTTCTGCTGCAGCTAGCTGTGTTAGTTTCTCAAACTTCCATAGTTCTGACCCGTATAAAACCAATCTCACTACTTTTGTGTTATAAATCAGTAGCGCCGTACTGACTGGCTTAGTCAAAGCTGTTTTGATTTAATTATTTAGGGCACCGGCTAATTGGTAATGTTTCAGTGCCATGATATCAATGTGGGGCCTCCATCTCAATTTTGTTTTCCAGGGTAATTCCTAAGTAGGTAAATGTGTCTACCTCTTCAAGGGATACCCCATCCAGAATTATTCTGCCCCTGAATGTATTGTGCTGTTAAATGTCATGAACTTAGTTTTTACTGCATTGATTATTTGCCCTTGTAGAATGCAGAAATCTTCAAACGCATAGCAACTCACACTGTAGACCACTAGGGTATTTGGAAATATTAAGTGTGTTATCTGTAAACATTATGATTGGAATCTTTTTACATTTGTTACCCTGAGTGGGACGGGTATGCTCAGACGTAAGTCCCGTCCTTTCCATGCCACTGGAGTCAAGCTATCCTAGCTGATGAGGGGTGAAACCACGAAACCGGTCCTAGGAAGCTTGTTTTCAGTCCAGGGAGGACCTGACCTGGCAATTCAGGCTGGACTGTTTCCATTGGGCGCAGGGTCAAGACTGATTTGCCTATGGCTGGTTTCCAACTGGAATGGTATGGGTAGCAAACAAACAATGGATTTAGGCCCAGATCTCTGTACTGGGGTGACTGTATGACATTGTTCTGCATTCTGTACATCTACTTTGGCATTTGCTAAAAAAGGGGCATCAGTGAGAACAGTGGCTAGGAGTTTGGCAACTCCTTTGATAAAAAGGGAGAACAGTGTGGGTGCCATTACGCACCCTTGTCACACTCCCTTATCCACTGGGAAGGGATCTGCTACTTTCCCCTGGGAACCCCGGCGGATTTGGTCAAAGTTGTTCTCGTGGAGATGGACAATCAGGGAGAGAAAATCCAAGGGGTTTCCGAAATCCTTTAGCACCACCCAAAGTTTGTTCCATGAAACCAGATCATAGGCTGATTTGAGGTTGACAAAGGCAGAATACATGTGTGAGAAGTCAGTCTGGCATATGATGTTGACTAGTTCTAGTGGGCACCTTGCACAAGTCTAATCGCCCTCTATTGATGGTGGTTGTGAAGTCAACCTTATAGAAAGTTATCCTAGGGGTAGCAGTGGCAAGCAGTCATCAGGCTAATACTTCAGAGAGGGAATTAAGCTAGTTGTCTTACCAATTATAAACCCTTGAGTACCAAATGAAAGCACACCACACAAGATATATATTAAATATATATGTATTTATTCTAAACACAACCCCTCTGCACTCTTTATGAGGTCAGAGGTAAAAATACAATACAAGTTACTTAATTAGCATACGATAAGTTGCACAGTGTACGTTTTGCCCTATGGGCCTCACAAACCATATACTAAAATAGTGGTATAAATGAGAATTAGAAAGCAGGTCTGGGGCCTGTGGAATCTCAGGGGATACTCTAAACAACCAAAGGTTAAGATGTAGACGGGCCAAGGGAGACACGTGCAGTGTCTAAACACAGGCGTGGGTTACCATTGACTTTCTATGGGAAACAAACAAGTTACAATTTTACAATTTAAGGACACTTCTAAATGAACTACAATGGAACCCTTTTAGACTTAGACACTACAAGGGCCAATACCCTCGAGACTACCAGAGTACTCTTGTTACCTCACCAACGGAAGCCGGGTGCATAGGTCTTTTATGGTGTCTGGTTTCGTTGTTGATTTCAATGGAGATCTGCAAAGAAGTGCTGCAGGTGACCTGAGGAAAAGTGTCCGGGTGGATCCAAGGGTGGACCAAAGATCTGTAGAACCTGAAAGCAGAAGGGACAGAGTCTGGGTAACTTGCCAGTGAACAGGCGGCGATAGGAAGATACCACCATATATCGGGTGATTTCAGGTGAAAAGGTGAAGTTTGTCTCTTCAGCCACGAGGACCAGGAGTGTCAACGACAACCAGGAGCTGGATTGGAGCTGTCTCCTAAAGGATCTAGTTGACTGCGGTGTCGTTATCCGGATTGATCCCAACAAGCCTTGGGAAATGCAACCCACGCAGGATGTCAAGATGGGCTTCAGTGCTTACCAGCAAGGTCTGTGGAACTTCTCCTTTGCAGGGAAGTTGGTGCACAGTTTTAGCAACCAGGAAAGCAAGTTAAAGTAAAGGTTTGTCATCTTGGGGGCTCACTAGCTAATGAACTAGGAACCGCAATGACGGGTCAAGCGGAAATGCACAAACCAAGCCCACGGGCCACTCATGGAGTGTGGAGCTATGTGTTTCAGTGCAAAAGGTGCTCGGGTCTAGGGCTTTAAGTACCCCAATGCACAACTTCAGGATACCTCGAGAAGTTGATGTAGGTAGCAAAATGCAGGATGTCCAGTAGTTCTGGTCCCACGTCTCTCGTGTCCTTGCTGTGACTGAAGGTCTGGGTCAAAGATGTCTGGAAGTCTGTGTCCTGTGTCGCAGATTCTTTGGGATCCGGCAGGTGCCTCGAAAATGCAGACCAGCAAAGATGCTTTTTGTGCCTGTTTGAACAGGGTGGTCACTCCTTGACCACAAGGGAGATGTCTTCCATCTTTCAGTCGAAATGGAATGTCAAAGGTCCAGGATATATGTTTCAGAGTTTCATCCAGGGTAATCTAAAGTCCTAGGGACTGGGATCCTATACTTATACTAAGTTTAGGGGTTGGACTAACTTTAAGGTCCCTCCTATGGGTGGACCTTGGGTGGAGTGGTTACACCCCTTCCCCTTTGTCCAGTTTCACATCAGAGCTGGGGCTGAGTGCCCCAGCAACCGATTTGAACAGGGAAATGCATGGAACACCTAGTGTGCCCCTGGCAGTATCTGGAAGGGATTCACTGAATGCATCCCTCCCAGCCCCAATACACAAAGAGCCTGTCTGGGTAGGAAACCTATTGTCTTCTCCCTCTAGAAGGGTGGAATGCTACTCCCACCGCCAGGACTGGCGGGGGGGGGGTAGTATTCCAAAGTGTTTGACACCTTACACAACATGTTTTATTAAGCCAAACCAAAAGTTAGCATTAACCGCGAGGATTATAATGCACTTAAGAGTATATGGTATGGCTATATCATAGAACAGCTATAAAGAGATGGTTCCGAAAGCTGCACCGGGGCTCAGCTCATGCTCTCAAATAAAACCAAGCTCTCTGCCCCCAGGATTGTTAAGGCCTGCCATAGGAGTGACTTATAGGTGTCTATATGCATGTATAGATATAGGTATACTATATCTAAGTAAGGGGTGATTACAACAACTTACCCAGGCTGAGTGAACAGACCTGTGGTGTCAATTTGGAAGGCAAACCAGGGGTGGCACAATACATGCTGGAGCCCCTGGTAGGCCTAGGGTGCACCTATGCCCTGGTACCTAGGGTACACTATACAGGGGTTCACAAGGGTGACCTAGTAACCAATTTGGTATGTACCTAGAGTACATGGTATCAATTTAGAGACAGAACAACTGGGCTGTGGGCCTTATTAGCAGGTCTACAGCCACACTAAAGTCAAAAAACCAGAGAATCACAGCAAAACGTGGAGGTAACCATAGGAAGCAGACCCTACTCTCCTACAACATGTAACCCTTGACAAGAACTACATTTAAACACTATACTAGGATGAATCAGAAGACTGGATCTATCATGCTGATATGTGCACAAAAGCCTGCCTGAAGGGGGGGGGGGGGTTAAGAAATCATTAGCATCTATCCACTCTTGGGCCTTTGCCAGGACGAGGCGGGCTAGCACATTTTGGATGGATTCAATTAGAATTAGGCTTATTGGCCTATAATTTCTAGGTTCGGACCTATCACCCTTTTTGTATACTGGGATAATCTCCACCCCCCTCCGGGAGTCCGGGATGGGTGCGCCATGGGCAATGGCATTTGCCAATAACAATATGTGCCTGCCCCAATAAACCTGGTCTTGTAAGAAGACATCAGCAGGAATACTTTCAATGCCTGGGGCTCTGCCCCCAGTGATGGTGCTCAGGGCAGCTCATATATTCTGAAATAACTAACCAATCTTCAACTTTATCAATTAATGTATCACATATTCTGATTTCTACTACCAAACCTACGTCAAAAATGAGTGGTGCCCCAGTGCTTTTGTCAAAAAAGGGTTACAAAACCTTGAGAATGGCATAAACAAAACAACCTGTGTATTTATGGCTTTACTTAGAAGGTTCTATCTATGATTTAGAAGGCTCCAATCCCTTTCTTTTTTTTCAGACAGTCGCTCAATAGTCTTTGTTCGGTCATAACAAGTACCATAGAACACACATTTAAAAATACAGTTTGCATTATGTCATTTTTCAGGATCAGAATTATGAAAAGACATCACACTTCATTTAGCACTTGTTTAAAAACACTGAAAAAACATAAATGAAGCACTAAAAGGTAATGGCATAACATGGAGAATAAGCAGAAGCAAATAATAGATGTAATAACTCTTTAGTTTCTATTTTGAAATATAGCATTTAGTAATCATGAAATAATCATTACTCAAATAAAAAAAATCCTTTAAGCAAATGTCTTACAAATTTGCTTTATAGGCACCCATAAAGGCTAACAATTTTTTAAATACAGTTAACAATCTCATCAGGGGCTAAAATATTTTTTTTTTCTTAGAAGGTGTACCTCCTCCTCAATTTTATTGTAGACAAAATAAAATTAGGAACAGAGAAACAAGGATCAACCCCTCCTAGTGAGATGTAAAGTGCTTGTGCTTTAAAATTGGTTGTAGCTAGCTCAGAGGTTGCTCTATAATCTGCAAAAAAGCTTAAAGTGCACTGTCATTTGGGGTGAAGATTTACTACATGGGCAGCCTGGAAGAGATGCAAACCAAGAACAAGAATTAGGGAAAGCAAACAATGGTATGGTAAAATTGATGTTCTTGTTTTTCCAACAAAATTAGATACTGGTCCATCCCAGACGATGTGGAATTGGCAAATAGTTAAGAACTAAGGTTAATTGACTTGCTCTTTCGGTTCTAATCTTTTCGTTCAGCATGAGGACATTTTCCTTAACTATAGCCTTAGTTTGGTGCCCAATACTATCTTTAGAGTCAATAAAGTTAATCAGACCCATCTCAATAAACGTTTTCCTGACATATGCTAGCCAAGGGATAAAGTATCTATTGTCCAAATTCAAAAAATCACTCAGAATATTTCTTGAAAAACCTGCTTGTGGGCTACACCCAGAAATCGAAAGGGAAAAACGTAGAGGACCTATTGGCCGTGAATCAGAGGGTAGGAATAACCCGAAGATTGGGTGAGTGGGCGGAGTCAGATTTGTGGCCAGAAATGGATGCATTTTTATTTAAGGTTTAATATGAGTTATTGACATTGAAATACATTCAGAAAGTGGGATTTGTTTCCAATCAAAGAATGTCCCAAATACACTCAAATGTGGAAGCACGAGCCATTTGTCTCCGGGCCATGAAGTTTTTGTCATCAGCACTTCTCCTGCCTTTTTCCACGAAAGAATTTTAAACACGAATGACAAAATATCCTAGTTTGCAAATGTTTCTATATAATTGTGGCTCTGCAGCATTTGCCACATAATGCATCATCTGTTACATAATTTGAAAATTGTAACTAATAAATCGTTTGTAGCTCAAATTGATAAAACGTTACTAAAAAATGTGATTTCTTTGAGGAAACAGCCCTTTGCAAAGGTTGACTGATCACCTTCCTCAATGCTGCATGTGTATGTTACCCTGGTGCTAATAAGGCAAAATCTTTGCAGAGACTGTTAGCATGTGTAAAAATGTAAAAATAATAAAGTATCTGAAAATATACCGCATTACGTTGCAGCCTTTGTTTTGCTGCATAATTTAGTCAACACTGCTTAGTTTGGTGTGTGTGTAAATCCTGCATTGCCAAAGCCAATGGAGGTACCAATGGGTGAGGAGGACTTGCCTCAAGGGCAGAGATGGTTTTAGTGCTGGTAGAGCCCTTTGTGACAATGTTTGTCGGTGCCCCCAATGACTCCCTCTCCCATGGATTCCCTCACTACCACCCTTTAACAGTACCCCTCAAGTCTCCTTAACTACACTCTCGATCAGATGCATTTAATTTGATTTAAAGCGCCACTGATAGCAGTGTAGGGTGTCCGAGCCCTTTCCATCACACACACATTACACAGGGACAAGCAATCATACATGTGTAAATCACCGTATAGGAAATGTTACATAAGACAAATGACTACAAAGTGTAGGAGTCACATGACAACCATACTGGTAGGCAGTATAGTTTAAAAGTGATTGGTCTGAAGCAACACAAACTCTGCATGTGATTCCATGGTTGGGGAATCTCTTTAATAACCAGAATTGATTTCTATCCAAATGAACACTTTTTTTGCAAAATTAAGAAAATCAAAGACTGGGAAAAAGTATAACTCTCTCATTTATACCTTGCAGTTTGTTGCATGCAGGTATTAGATGACAGTTAATGGATCACTGCTCTATGTTATGATTTTTTAGACTTCAAGTAACTAAAGGATCTCACTGACAAAATCAGTAACCCACTGGCCTATTTATATTATGCACACTTTGTGATCTGCATGGTACATGTTCTTTGCAGCAGGCACATTAATCCTCTGTGCTACCTGCCCACCAGTTAAAACTCCATCTCTCTCTAGGAATGACATAAATCACTGGAGTTATCATGACAATTGTATTGTTGCTAAAAATTGCTGAAGTCTAGGAAGGAGGCAGCAAGTGCTTTTAGAAACATATTATAATAACAAATATGACGCTCCCACCTGAAGTCGGCACCCGGTAAGATCCCACCTGTCGTACCGCACTAGAGCTGCCCTACTCAAGGGTCCTGTGACTTCGGTGATAGAGTCGCTGTCACTCCACGGTGTGTTGTTTCATTGGCCTGCCCTTTAGACTGAAAGTGAACTTCAGCATGGATTGTGGTGGACAGGCCTCAGCAGAGTTCAGAGAAGCTGAGGGTGAAGTCCTTTTGTTTCTGGGACTTATTAACAGGGAGCCAGGTCTTCTCAGGCCCTTGGAGATTCCTTCAAGCAAGGGGACACAGCACAAAGCAAAGTCCTTCCCCTCTCCCTGGCATCAAAGCATCTGCAGGCCAGTCCAGCAAAGCAACAGCAGGACAGTCTTCCTTCTTCACTTTCAGCTTTCTCCTTGGCAGAGGTTCCTTCTAGATTCCAGGATGATCTAATTTTCTGTAGTCTGGGGTCCTGTACTTATACCCCTAAAAGTCTTTGTTCCCTTTGTGCAGGAGGGCTCTGAGCCCGGTCTTAACCAGTTCTGGGTGCTCCTTGAGCACTCTGTTTACTTGACTCCTTCTTTCCTTTCACAGTGCAGAGCAGAAACATCAGACGCCCCACAGTCGGTGGAGCCAGCATTGTTGAGGGAAAGCACAGCCCTGGAGCACTTTTTTGACATGATTCCTTGTCTCCTTTCAAAGTGCAGGGCAGAGAAATTAGAAACACCACAGGGGGGGAGCCAGCACTGTGGGGGGCAGGCACAGTCCTATTCAGGTCCTAGGTACAACTCCTCCCTCCCATCTAGATGCAGATCTCTCTATTCACCACTGGGCATACTCATTCTGTCTCCTGGAATCCCCCAGCCCTGTCACTCACAAACCAGACAGTCAATTCACAAACAGTCCAAGGCACACAGAAAGGTCAGACAAGAGAACAGCCACTTTCTAAACGTGCTGTTCTCAAACACAGGATTTAAAAACAACCTTTCCTTAAAGATGTGTTATTAAATTCTGAGTTCAAGGATACCAGACTTCTATGTCCTTCCTTGCTCCTATGGGAAGATATGCTGGTCGCAACTGTAGCCAGCATTCCCTATGATAGCCTGTGGGCAAGGTAGCCTTACAATAGTGAAAAACAAAAATGGCTGTAATTCACTACCAGAGCATGTCACCTGCACTAGTACATGCTCTACCTTTCACATACACTGCACCCTGCCCAAGGGAGTACCTTGGGCCTTCCGTAGGGGTGACCAATGTGTACAGAAAGGGAAGGGTTAGGCCCGGTCAGTGGGGACACTGACCGAGAGGACATGGCAGTTCACAGACTGCACGCAGGCACTGCAGTGGCAGGCCTGAGGCACCATTTTAGGGCTACTCTTGTGGGTGGCACAATCAGTGCTGCAGGCTCACTAGTAGCATTTGTATCACCAGTCCTGGCACACTCAGTGCACTTTATTAGGGACTTCTTGGTGATACAAATATGCCAATCATGGATAACCAATTATAATAACAATTTACACAGAAAACATATGCACTTTAGTACTGATCAGCAGTCGTACATTTCCCAGAGTCCTATTGCCAACAACCACAGCTCAGGAAAAATAAAGGAGGAAGAAGCAAAATGTTTGGGGATAACCCTGCAAAAAAGGCCATTTCCAAAAATAACACTCTAATTTATACCTTGAAGTTTGTATACAGCTCTTAGATGACAGTTAATAGCTACTGTTCTATGTTAGGATTTTAACTTATAAACTGCAAGTAACAAAAGGATCTCTCTGACAAAAGCAGTAACCCACGGACCAATTTACATAATGTGCACTTTGTGATCTGCATGGTACATGTTAATTGCATAGGCACATTAACCAACTGCACTACCTTTCCATGAGTCAAAACTTCCTCTAGACAAAACTCTGTTCCCTTTCTCTACAGGAAGAACATTATTCACCAGTTATCATGATATTTTTATTTTTGTTGAAAATTGCTGGAGGCCAGGAAGGAGGCAGTAAACACCCTTAAAACCAAATTAAACTTGCAAACAGGATGCCCCCACCCAAAGTCAGCACCCAGTGTTGTCACACCAGTCACACCGCCCTAGAGCCGGCCCTTCTCCTGGGTCCTGTGACCTCAGTGACAGAGTCACCATTGCTCAAAGGTGTGCTGCTTCATAGGCCTTCCCAAAAGACAGGAGGTGAACTGCAGTATGGATTGTGGTGGACAAGCCATGAAGATTAACCCACACTAGCCACCACTAGGGTTCACATGCTGGTGCTAAGAGACAAGTGATTCTAGGGTATTGCAAGGCCTTCTAAGGTCTAGCATGGGAATGTGCTCCCTCAGGAGAGTGGTCTGGGGGACTGGTCATGAAGGCTGGACCTGGTTCCCCAGTTCTAAAATGGCAGCTTTGACCTTAGTTACACATTTTCTCCCCTACTGAACACCATACAGCCACACTGAGAGAAACTGGCACTACCGTCAACTACAACCCAATTGTGCCCCGCAATAAACACCCGGATGCTGCTCAATTTAAATTACGCAGTAGACAAGAGCAATATGCTGCCCACAAAAAAAGTAACATCATCGAGGAAAAAGCAAACACTCACTGAGAATGCAAAAATAAGTAAACCATGTGAAATGTAAGCAGGAATAACATTGTTACCTTAATGCCTTTACACTCTCTATTCACAAATCAGTGAGTCCTTTTACTTGAAAAGTTAAAGACAAGACACAGGGCCCGGAGGGACCCATTTCAATGTCCATTACTTATATACATGCAAAACATAAGCAGCATGTCAAAAAGAACACATCCCTGAACACAGAGCCGCAGTACACATTTTGTTTTCCAATCCACACATTGCAGTACCTCCAGGACTGGTGCACTTCCCTACCTGGGGAAAACAATGCTGTTCAAAGAAAGACAAGAAAACTAAAGTAGAGCTTCACTGGCAAACTCGGTAAAAGTGGTGCCAATGTGTTTGGGTGGGAATAAAGTCAATCTGGCCAATTTTCTACCACTCTGTCTTACTTCATTTATTTATTTTACATATTTTTAAACGTTTGTTCCTGAGGCTGAACTTTGGAACAGAAAAATGTCCGAAAAAGAAGACATTCCCAGCAAAAGGGCTTTTCTTTTTTTAATCCATTTCACAGGGGAACAAATAAATGAAAGGAGGAAAGGTAGGGTGAAAAACATTTCTTGAAGTCACAGTTTTCAGTAAGAGAGGAGGAGCTGCTAGACAGAAAGAGAGGGAATAAGAGGATGAAAGAAAGAGAGAGTGGGGGCAGGTGAAACAGCAAAGCAGAAGTGGACACTGTTGTTGTATTCTCTGCGCAAGAAGGAAAAGGCAGAGTCCATTGACTTCTCAGCCTGCCCCGGCCATCTCAAATGTCACGAATGCCAAACATTATATATAGGCCCTGTCTATTTCTGCTGTGCGGGGATGCAGTTGGGAAAAGGAATCTATGGAGTTAAAGGAGTGGGGGCACACTGTGCCCTGCTGATCCAGCCCATTTTGACCACTAGCCACATATCAGTTGGTGAAATAGAAGTTTTCATAGCATATTTTTTTAATCAAGCCTTATCTAGGTTTTATAGTTTATGAGTGGCAATCCCAGTAACAATTACGCCATCTGTTCTGTTGTATGGATGGTGGGTTCACTGTTGACTTTGCTAAATTATCATAAGCATCGCTGCCATGAGGCTGCTTTTCCGCGTGATACTACGTGCCTTTATTTTGCAAGGCTTTGTTTGTGCCTTTCACATGAGAACTATCTGCGTTTCATGGTCTCTGCTGTACTCTGGGGTTCAGTCTGCACACGATTTACAAGGTTGCTAAACAATGCCCCTTGTTATTCTGTTCTGGTTAGTCCCTCCCACCTAGACATAATATGACACACAGCTGCACTACTGAAAGTCATGTGCTTTAATATTACAGGGAAGCCTGTTGTTCACACACTTGGAGAGAGACCTTTTCAAAGAGAACAGCTGTGCTGGTCCTGAGGTGTAAACCTTTCATCTAGGCCTTGAGGTATGGGGTCTGCTGACAAAGCCCAGAGTTCTTCTTTTTTGTAATAAACTATTTCTTATCACAGGGAGGGTGGTTAGGCCCCATAGCCCTTTTCCATTGTCTTTTTAAAATGACACCCCCTTTGTAATCTATTGAATTGTAACAATGCTGACGGTATTGTGTTTATGCATTTTTCTGCTAGTAATGGCATGTGTACTGCACCATAGAGCACGTTCGTTAAACTAAATATTTTAAACTATACTGTGACTCTGATTACTCTTATTGTGGTCAAGTATGAGTGAGTGAGCAAACGAGTTGTCCTGCTACTGTGATTCCTGAGAGAGTAGGGAGGGTTGTGCTCTGGGTTGTCTAATCATTAGTAGCTTTATTATTGTTTGGAGAATGAATGAGACACTTTTGCTGGTTGGTTTTGGGGATTTTGGGTACTAAGGGGACAGGTTGGTATACCACTATACACGAGGTCCTGGTTTCCTGCGCATAGTTCTGTATATGTGCAGTATCCCTGCAACATGGGACCGCCAACGTTTGGTCTGGTTCTTATCTGCGAGACGCTTGAGTAGTGCTTGTGCTTGTCCACAATCCTCTCACTTCTCTTTCCGGAGACAGTCGTGATGGTGTATCTTCCTATATTAAACACTTTTGTTGGTTTTTCAAGCTTGAATTTTAAAAAGTATTTTTATTTACTTGTTATACTCACTATTGTGCTGCCACGCATAGGTTGTCTTTCTCTGTTTTTTGATCATGGTGGCAGTTATATACAGCCGCAAAATAGGGCTGTTGGAGTCCCTGATGCTGGAGTCGCGCTCATTTTTGTGGTTCAGGCGAATGCTGCTTATCCTTTCGAGCAGTTTTATTCTTGGGTCACATTTCCGGCAGTTGACAGGACAGATAATCTGTTTCATGTGTATACTGCCATGGCCCTTCTTTTAGGCTATCGCTCTTGGATGTCCCTTGAAGTTCCACTCACAGCTTGGCAACACCAAATTATGTTTAATGGTGCCCTTCCTCACCCCATAACATCGGTCTGTTTGGACCCCTTATCGATAGATGGGGCCATGTGGCTCATTTTGGCTGGCTATACTCTACACCCGAGTTATGCTACAACTGCTACACTTCTGGACCTTCACGTGTCGCATACCTCTTTGATACGCGTACATAGGGCTGTTGTTCACTTTTTTCATGCAATTTCCAGGCGGGTCCTCTGTGGCTGCTGTGCAGCAGGCTGGGCTGGGGTGGTGAGCATCAGCCCCATTATGATTATTCTGTAATGGGCAAGAGTCCCGAAAATAAGGACGAGTTTCCTTATTGGCTTGCTGAAATATTTGGGCTGCTCGAGGCAGTCTTTCCCAGCACCACACCTGTTGAGAAAGACAGAATTTTGACAGTAAGCTTACCTAAAGATCTGGTTCCTGATTTAGCTGACTGTAATACTTGGGGTTAAAGTGTTTGCAGCCATATATTCGATGTGCTTCGGCTCCCCTTCCCTGACAGTACTCCCATCCGTGATTAAGCATGTTCAAGATGAGCACGGAGCCAAAGCTGATGTGGAATTGGGTATGCGACTGGTGGGAGTGTTTAACACCATGCGCGCTAGCGGAATTCCGCTCGCACGCTGGGATTTGCGAAAACGCACTTTAAGTGACGAGCTGGGCTCGTCATCAGCGTGCGAGGAGGGTACGCCATGACGAGCCCAGCTCGTCATCAGCGTGGAAGGGGTTAACATAGTGGCTGATATGATCCTTGCTAATGTAAAGGGGGATGCCGTGAACTTTCAGGTGGCTAAAGGCCTCTATGCCGTGGCGGAATAAACAGGCCATGAGATTCACCGAAGGTTATTGCAAAGGCTTACAAAACAATAGGGCGTAATAGTCTGGGGGTTAAACCCTTTTCTCAAGCGCAGGCGCAGCCCCAAGCACTGAAAACTCAATCGGATAAGGATACAAAACCATTCTTTTCTAAAAAATAATGGGAAGAATAAAAATAAAGGGAAGCAGAAGCAGGGGTCGAGTGCTAGTTTGCCGACCCGTGAGACTTCTGAACATACTTATGATTTGCGCAACCACGCAAAACTTGAGTCACCCGATAAATTTCAAGTCCCTGAACAATGCTCTCCTCATTATTTACAGGACTCATTGGGTTCACAACTCGGTGCTGGTGACCGACAAGGTTGTGGCAAAGGACCATCGATACAACAGGGACAGGATCAGCCTCGGCAGTTTGACGTTAAAGTCAAATCAGAGGAGCTGCCTCATTTCATCCACCATTTCAAAAGAAAAAATTTGCCACTTTGACAGCGAGATATGTCTCAGATGGTGAGAACCCGACTACTGGATTGGACTTGAGCAGTGGCTCTGCTTGACAGCACAGCAGAAGTTACCATAGTGTGGGAGGCACTGCATCCTTGTCTGGAGGCAACAGCAACTGAAACTTTCACTACTGTAGCGACAACAGGCACCTTAGTTGCCCCCCGATAGACTGTATAACATATTTTTTCAAATTGAAGGTGACATAGAGCGCAGAATCACGAGGATTTTTTGGGAGAATCTGACCTCTTCTTACAACATTATGACGGTGGATGCGGATTGGCCCCCAACTTTTTTTCTGGTCACATCAAAAGGGGACGCGCAATACTTCTGAGTTTTTCGCATTTCATCCCCAAGGAGCATGTGCAGGCTTTTGCATCTAAGTGGGCTTTGGCCCTTGCACCGGCGGTATATAGTATCCAAGTGGGCTGGGATAAAGATTCTCTGCCACATGAGATTCCATTGCGGTCTATGCCATAGCCTCAGCCCCAATATCCTAAAGCTAAAAGTCCATTTTCTGATGTTCTAAATGAGTTAGCTTATTAAGGTGTGATAGAGATGTGTGTGTCACTGATGTATAATTCTCTTTTTACTGTATTATTGATATACTTTTGCGGTGCAGAATACCCATAGCTCTGCACTTGTAGACAGTCTTGTTTGTAAGTAATATAAAACAACACTTGACATTTACAATGGCTTCTATAGTCATAACCTGTCTCCTGAATGCAGTCAATGAACAGCATTTATGGCCGGTGGAAAACAGAAAAAACTTTGGTGTTTACCTATGGGGTATATTAATGGCCAGGGGTTCTCGCCGCCCGTGTTGTCTCTGTGTTGTACAGCATTGACCCAGATGCATACTTGTACGTTGATGATATTTATCTGATGGGAGATTAACTATGGTCACATCTATGCTGTGTCGACCTCATCATACTTATGTTTGCGGAGTACAGTTACAAATTTAACTTTGCTAAATCACACATCGCTTCTTATGTGGTGCTCTTTTTGGGCTTTGAGGTCAATAATGAAGGCAGAGGATGAGCACCCCACTTTTTGGAGAAATGCACATTATTGCAGTCTTCGTCTACACTGAGAAAACTTCAGTCTTTGCTGGGGTTTTTAAATTTCACGAGGTCTTACATTCCCGATAATGCCCAGCATATCTGGCCTCTTTATGCTTTGATACAACTTGCATTTTCATCTGCCAGCTGGCTTGCAGAACATTTAGCTATATTGCATTCCTTACAGTCCGATCTCCTTGAATGTAAGTACTTGTTGACACGTGATAACCACACAAACCTCGTGATACGAATTGTGCCAGGCACAGTGGGTTTTACTAACTTGACATACAATGAATGTGACACAGTACTTATTGCATACAAATCACATGTGTACACTTCAGCCGAAATGTGGTTTTCCACAGTTGAAAATGTTTTAACAGCTATGCAGATGGCAGTCCTGAAGGAAAGCTCACTGCCGCAGGGGAAATACATTTTGATGGTTATACCTTTCACTGCTTTAGATGCAGTGACTAAGGCAAGTGTGCCAAACTCTAAGCATTGCATCCCCATTGTATACAATTGGCGACTTTTATGAAGTCCCCTGATTTCACGTTTATCTTTGACCCCTCCCTTCACACACAGGAGTACTCGCAATATGAACATGTTTATCCACCTCCTCTGTGTTTGCTTCCATAAGAGTAGTACAAATGTATTATTAACAACCATGGTTCGGCGCAACCAGACACCAGCTCTAAACATGCTTATTCATCGGCTTGTGCTATTGTGGCTGGTACAATAGTGAACGGAGAATTCAAGTCTAATATAGTGCATACACAGGCACTAGGAGACTGTACTGCCCAATTGGCTGAGCTGCGTGCTCTGGTTCTTGCTCTTGAGTTTACAGATATATATGCGCCTAATCTCATTGTGTGTGATTCTTATTACTTTGTTCAGTCTTTCAATGACAACTTATTCTTTTGGTCTCACAATGATTATTGAGATTCTAAAGGTAGCACGATAAAGAAAGAACAGCTTTGGATTTGAGTGGCAGAACTTAAAACATGTCTCCCACTCACACAGGTTATCAATACTCTTGACTATCAGTGTTTGAGAGCCCATGCTGTTGGTAATTCTTTGGTGGATAAAGCAGGCAAGTCTGCTGTAACCACATGTTCCATAGCAGCCGTTACAAGGGCCATGACTAAGATTGATAATGAGATTTTGGCAGCAATAGCTGCTAACGCTGAGGGCACCAATTAACCACAGGGTTTCCCTTCAAAGTATTCCTATCAGTTTATTCCCGAACAAGTTCCTTTTGCAAGGACACCGGACGTTGTTGATCAGTTGATTCTCAACACAGACCGCGCAGATACTCTTTGATCAGAGCCGCACAGGAAGGGCATGGCTTTGGCTCATGCCGGAGTGTCTGCGACAGTTCATATCTTGCAGCAATGTTACTGGTGGTGTGGTTTATATAAACAGACCCATAATTATGTACTTTCGTCTGACATCTGTCAGCAAATCAAGCCTTTTACTGTAACACGTCCACCACAAATACAGCTATGCATTTATAATTGGCCTTTTGGTTGAGTATATAAGTAAATCTTGATCACTGGAGTCCATTTTTTCGGATACTGCATATAAATACATTTTCTTTGCAGTTGATTCATGCACTAGATTCTTTTGGGCTTGGCCACAATGCAGTGCTGACGCTCGAAATGTCATCAGGGATTTGCGTGTCTTTGTAGGCATCTTTGCCTGTGGCACCTTTCATTCCAACCAAGGTCCTGCATTCCCCTATAAGGCTTACAAGGATGCGATGAAGTCTTTGGGGGTGCTTGTGCAGTCTTCTTTTCTATACAGGCCTGCCGGCAATTCAAATGTGGAACAGATGAACCGTGAATTAAAGCAATCTTTAACAGCTAGAATCTCAGGTACTGGCCGGAACTGGCCGGCCCATTTGTATGGAGTTCAACGTGCACTTAATCTCCCTAGAAGATCTCTGGGAGGGAGGACTCCATACGAGATGCTCTTTGGCATCAAAATGTTTGTGGTACTCATAGTACGGCCCACAGGCTGCCAGTAGCCTGCCAGGCCTTCCTTGGTGGCCTGCTGACCTTGCAGGTAATGTATCATGGCCCCCCAGAGAGAGAGTGAACGTGGAGAGAGAGAGAGGGGGCGAGAGAGAGAAAGTAGAGAGAGAGAGAGAGCGAGTAAGAGGAGAGAGAGAGTGTGGAGAGAGAGAGATTTAAAAGATAAAGACAGTGGAGAGCGAGAGAGAAAGAGAGAGGAGAGAGAATAGAGAGAGAAATACAGTAGGGAGAGTGGATAGACAGAGACTGGAGAGAGTAGAGAGACTGACTGACTGACTGAGAGAGAGACTGGCTGAGAGACTGACAGATGAGAGAGAGACTGAAAGAAAGAGAACGACAGAGAGTGAGACTGACTGAGAGAGAGACTGACATAGTGACTGACTGAGAGAGAGACTGCCAGAGAGAGAGAGACTGGCTGTAGAGAGACTGACTGACTGAGAGAAAGACTGACAGAGAGAGAGAGACTTTCTGAAAGAGAGAGACTGACTGACAGAGAGAGACTGAAAGAGAGAGAGACTGACAGAGAGAGACTGCGAGAGAGACTGATTGACTGACTGGGAGAGAGACTGACTGATTGACAGAGAGAGATTGACTGACAGAGAGAGACTGACTGGCAGAGAGAGACTGCCAGACAGAGAGAGAGAGAGAGACAGACTGAGAGAGAGAGACTGACTGACTGACAGAGTGAGAGAGTCTGACTGAGGGAGAGAGACAGACTGACAGAGAGAGAGAAAGAGAGAGAGACTGACTGACAGAGAGAGAGAAAGAGAGAGAGAGATAGAGAGAGAGAAAAGGACTTAAAGAGAAAGAGAGAGAGAGTGGGACAGAGAGACTTACTGAGTGTCAGAGAGAGACTGACACAGAGAGAACCTGACTAAGAGAGAGACTGACAGAGAGTGTCAAAACTGGTAAAATTCTGTTGGGTTCCACAGGATCAGTACCCTCAAGATGCCCACCTACCAGCAGCCTTGACTCAAGCGTAACTGCACTGAGTATCAAAGTGGCTAAGCGGAGAAAGAGAATTAGGGTGGGTGCTGCAGGGAGGGAGGCCTGGAACAAGACGTCCTTGATTAACTTTCCTTTCATGCTTCGTAAACTCTTTGACTATATTTAACATTGGTTAAGCTATGACAACATACATGTAAAAGAAAACCGCTTATGCATAGAACAGTCGTTGTGTATATCTTCTCAGGCTTCACTGGCAATTTCTGTTCCTATAATTCTCAAGGATACAATGTTATGGCTTAACAACCAGGTTTTAAAATGAAGCACACATTCATATAAAGAGCCACTTGGCTTTTAGACACAATGTTTTTTTGTAATGATGTGCTTTAACCACTGTTAAATATCACAGTGGTACTTCCAACAACCTTTTTGCAATACACAACACGTTACATATGCTAATGAGAAAGATTAACATTCAAACACCCAAGCGAGTTCTTCAGTGCTATGTTTCTTTTTCTATCAGCAAATCTTTTATAGTTTGTGTTAGACCTGACATCATTGGCTTGAGTCTCTCCTCCATTTTTTCTGTTTGCCTCCACTGTTTTACGATGTTTTGCTGGATAATGCTTTGGGCACCGTGCCACTGCTGATCAGTGCCACAGCGCAAGTGCTCCCTATGTTAAATTGATGTATCGATTGAATTCCATGTTTGGCTTATTTGGTTTACTGTCAGTCCCTAGTCTAGTGCACCAGGAGTGCCGGGGCTTGTAAATACAAATGCCGCTCGTGGGCTTGCAGCACGTGTTGTGCCACCCACCAGAGCGGCCTCGTAAAAGAATGTCTACGAGTCTGTCATTGCGAGACCTACGTGCAGTCTGGTACTGTCACGCTGGCTGCGCAAGTACACCTACTTGCCAGTCCATAAACCTTCCCTTAACTTCATGTTAGTCACCCCTATGGTAGGCCCGCGGGGAGGGTGCGTTGTAAGTATAAGGTAGGACACGCCTGACTAAGTTGGCATGTCCTAATAGTGAATTACGGCCATATTCGTTTTTCACTATTGCAAGGTAACCTGCTCTCCATTAGTTAGAATGGGCCACCGGGATTATTAATGCTATGATCCTAGCTGGCTCGGGGAGCATGGTGCAATGTCGAGTTTAGTATCCCTGAACTCGGAGTTTAATTTTGCATCCGTTTGTGTGGATGGTTTTTGGACTCTGGGTTTGAAAATAGCACTTTTAGAAAGTGTCTATTCTCTTGTCTAACCATTTCTGGTTTCTGCTGGTCTTGCGTGTGTGTGACAGGAGCTGGGTGGCTTCAGAGGTCTGAGTGAGTCAGTGTGGGATGAGTGGGGCATTTGCGTTGAGAGTAGGGGGAGAGTAGTTGCTGATAGCCTGCCCTGCCTGATACAATGCTGGCTCCACCTCCTGCCAAGCGGCTGATGGCGCTGTGCCTGCCATGGACGATCCTAGCCCCACCTCCTACCAGGAGGCCGATAGCTCTGCTCCTGCCGGTGACAATGCTGGCTCCACCTCCTGCTGGGTGTCTGAGGACCCAGCCCTGCTCAGTGAATAGGCCAGGTGCCTCTGCCTGGCTCCACCCACAACAGACCCAGGATGTTGGGAATTTCCCCTGCATGTACAAAGGGATCAAAGCCAAAAAGGGGTATAAGAGAGGGACCCCTGAACCAAGAATTTAGATCACTTCTGACAAGGAACACTGAAACCAAGGACAAGAAGCCTGCTGATCCAAGGACTTGCCTACCCCTTCTGCCAGTGTGCTGTTTGCTGGGGGGAATCCTGCAGTGCTTCTTTATTTTTGCCAAGGAACCAGGAGAGAGGAACTGTGTGTGTACTCTCACGCTTGCTAAGAAAATCTCCAAGGACTGGAAGAGTGCCAGTCTCCTGTTGAAGTCACAGGGCTAAAGGACTTCATCTGCTACAAGTGCTATTTGCTGGAACCTGTGAATCCAGCACCTCTGAAAGACACCAGCAATCTCGACGCCGACGGACGTCGCCGAATCCAGCTCGACATTGTGAGTGACGGCTCAAATGTCCTGCTTCCTCGACATGGGCCGCCGGGCCTGATCGACGCCAGCAGCAACGCCAGTGAGTAGTGAGTTCGGCTCCAGCTCCAAAGGACCTCGTGTCTGCACCGCTGCTGATCGCATCGACCTCGTGCCCTCTCGACGCCGTGAGCGCTGCTCACTCTTGCAACTGCATAATCGACAACGACGCCTGCTGAGGCCTGATCGACACCGAAGACGCGACACCGGATTGCTCGACGCCGCTGATCATCGTGTGCTTCATTTTCCTAAGGTACTGTGTTGTTGGGGGTCCGTGTGACTCCGGGCTTGACGTAGCGCTCCTCGCGGTCGACGCCGAACCTTTGGATTAACTTTGCCTCGACGTCGTGTAAATCCCATGTGGGTTACATTGTTGCAAAGAACTGTGTTTCCAGGAAGAAGAGTTGCTTTGATACGAAAAGACTTTGTGCTAAGAAGAAACTACATTTGAACTATTATTTTCCCTTCCAAGAGTATTTATTAAGATATATTTTTGTCGTTATTTGGTCTTGTGCTAAGCCTTATATAATGATCCTTAGTTTTTATTATACTACGGTATCGTGTCCATTTGTAGAGTATTCACTTTATTACTGTATGTGGTCATAAATGCTTAACACACAGCCTCTGAGATAAGCCTGTCTGCTCTGCCAAGCTACCATGGGGGTGAGCAGGGGTTATCAAAGGGTGTGATCCCCTTGCCCTGACTAGAAAAGGTGTGTACCTACTTGTCAGAAGTGCATACCTCTGCCAACTAGAGACAGCCGGTTCTAACAGTTTGTTTTTGCTTTCTGTACGTTTCTTTGTAAATATTTAAAATAGCAGTCATTCCTTATAGTCCAGAGTCCATAGATGGTATAATAATGTGTGGTGTGGTTAAAAGCAATAGAGCATAATATGGATGACAGCCATTATTCGCGAAAAATGGTGATATGTTCGTGGAAGCGTGCTTTAAATTATAGTAGGCGAATTCAGCTTCCCAGAGGAGATTCACCCATAATCCTTGTTGTTTAAATAAATAGCATTGTAGATATTGTTTTAATACCTGGTTCACTCGCTCTGTTCGGCCATATGATTCCGGATGGAAACTTGTGGACATGTTTCTTTTAATCAGAATGGGGATTGGGAGCAAACTGCCTCACAGTCCCAGGACAGTTCGCCCCTTTGCATCCTGGTAAATGCAGTACACAGATCAAACTTACTTCAAAATTAGCTTGGGTTTTTCACCAAAGTTGGTGCAGATATTGCTGCATATCTCTAGACATGTGTTTCTGGGTTGAACCCATCATCAGTAGAGAGAGCAGTATTAGAGACAAAGAAAAATCATCTGGGATTTCTGGAATTGCTGCCAAGTTCCTCTCAGGTCACAATATCACTCACAGGCACACCGGTGCATCTCCAAAGCTCGTCAGCTTGCTGGGTCAAGGGAGCCTTTTAAACAGAATGGGGGTTGGGAGCACACTGCCTCACTGTCACAGCACAGTTTGCCTCTTTCCATCTTCATAAATGCAGTACACAGTTCAAATTTACTTCAAAATTAGCTAGAGTTTTTCCCCAGAGTTGGTGCAGACATTGCTGTATATCTCTAGACGCGTGTTTCTGTGTTGAGACCATCATCAGTAGAGAGCAGCAGTATTAGAGAGCAAATTAAAATCATCTAGAGTTGCTGGAAATGCTATCACAGTACTAGAGGTTAGAGGCGCCCTCCTAAAGGTATTTACTAAGTTAAATTCAATTAATTCAACCAATAAATTAATCTGATTGGGGTGCTACATTACGCACAAGTTTTGGCTAACACCGTTACTTAAAAAGGTAAGAGGATGCAGAAAAAGTCTACAAGTAAAGCATACTGTTCACTTGGAAAGAAAATATTTCCACAATATTTATGTAGTTTTAAAGTTTTAGCATATTGTTAACATATATTCAAATTGTTCACCGCTCATGTATGTATAACATAATTCCATATTTCATTCATATTACTTCATAAATCAACGTACATTACTTCATTTTCATATTTGTAAATATGTTCTGGTTAACACTATATCATTTCATAGCATGTCACATTATTTTCTGAATGAACCTATTTACAGAAAAATAAGTCCAGAAGAATTTTTTCTTCTTGCAGATCCTATTTTTGAGGCCAATGCCCGATGCATTTCGGGAACTAGTCCCTTCAACAGGGGCGATGTCCTATAAAGGTGAGTGCAAATGATTTAAGCTATCTTATAGTATGTCACTTATAATGCAGATTAGAGACACAGTCGGAGGTGACTTTTGGTGAAGAAGATACTAGACGTTATCTACCCAATAATACATGCAAGTAAAGAGCTACACCGTTTGCCTTGCTGTGTTTATATAAGAGATGCCTATACGGGCAAACTGTACGTATGTAATTGATTTGGGAAATAGTACTCAATTGTGTATTCAAACAGTATCATTGCTTATCTAAAGATAAATGAGCATGCGCTTGTGTGCAGCTAATGAATGGCTGTGAATATCAAGGTGTCACAGATTATATGGATAACTAAATGAACATACACTCGTGTGCTAATCAATAAATTTACCTCGAAAGAACAATGCTGGCTTTCTAGTTCTTTCAAAATGTACACGACCTCCAGAATTCCAAATGTATCGCACATGATATTCCTAGAGGTGAAAATTATCAAATAACTCGGTTTTGCTTACAATATGTGTATTTTTGGAACTAAGATTTAAAAGGTATTGAATTGCTGAAACATAGGAGGAGCAACTTTCAGTGTTAATCAATCACTTAGTCTCTAAATATTAATATTTATTTTATTGTGCAACTCTCTCTGGGGATACTTTGTGTGTAAACATTATCCTTTGTTGCATAACAAACGTGCTTACTTGATATTTGTGAGACTATTGAACTAGATCGTGATAAAAAAAACTATTTTATCCATGCTAAACATGGTCACATACCTGATAGGAGAATGGCTGAGAGAATGTAACTAGACTCGAACCAGATAATATTGAAGCTACAAAACTTCTTGCTGTAAATAAAATTAAGACAGGTATATCACAATTCGATTTATGTGCGTATGCAGGGATGTATGTAAATTAAGGACTAAATATAAGAATAAGTCTCTCTCCTTACCTAAGATTTTAAAATTCTATTGTACGGGAATTGCTCAACGCTGTATGTTTCTCCGTTTTGAATTCGGGCAGCAATGAAATGCCGATGGATACCATACAGCTCTAAATAGGTGCAGGTAACATACGAAACGGGCAACTGTCGGGATACCTCGTGTGGGAATTCTGGGACTTGTAGTATACACGAGAGAAGAATGTGTGTCTTTATGTATAACCTAGACGTCATGCGAGTCCCAGCTTGTGTTTTTAGTGTTATATTAAGAGGTAATCCTATATATTGTCCTAAGTTTACAAGTGATACATAAAAATGTATATATACATGATATTATATCCTTAGTTGTCATGATGCATACTGCCACTGTCTGTACAATAACGTAACGTGTGATATCATCTTAAATAAGGTAATATATCCTTGATTGTCATAATACATACAGCTCCTATCTGTATAATAACATAATAGATGATAACAATATTATAGCATGGTAAATCCTTATTAGCGTGCTGTTCCGTGCTTCAAATCATGTCCTGTTATCTATTCAGATGTTTACTGTTTGAAAAACGATCGGTATTGGTTTTAAAGAAACATACTTGTCAATTATTGTCTATACATAATCTGTGTAGCTTACAAATTTAAAGAGTGCAATACTCATTCATTATCGAAGTATTCTAATCAAAAGCGTACATATCAAGAACATTATGTGCATATACTTTTATAAAACATTTCAATAATTCCTGAACATTGGGCTATATGGGAGACAGAACCTCCCCTGCGTTAAACTATGTATATAGAAATAAGATTCTCATCTAAATCAACGAGCTAAATGTGATTATGTATTGCTTGCCATCTTACTTGCTGAAAACATCATTGGTAATCATATGTGTTTCTTAAAGTCAATTAGATCTATCACAGATGGTTTAGTATTATATCTCCCGTGTTCTATGATTTATCAAGCTCAATGATGTTACTTACATGTGCATAGAATACCCCTCGGGTGTAAGGTAAATTGCTCCTCATAAGAAACAGCTCAAATCTAGCATGTCATTCAATCCCATGGGTTTAAGTGTTTGTAAGAAATGTATCCAGTATGTTTCCCTCTGGAGTAATCTCTTCGTGTTATCTTGTCCCTCTATTTTTGGAACCATCTCCACTATTTGAACCCGTAATTGAGCAATATTATGCTGTGCTTCCAACCAGTGATATGCAACTGTTGCTGATCGATTTTGTGTCCTGATTGTGCTTTTGTGTTCTGTTAATCTTGTCTTGAGTTTGCGTTCAGTTTTACCAACATATGCTCTGCCACATGGGCATTTAAGACAATATACTAAGTGCATAGAATCACAGTTTGCAGAATGTCTAAGAGGAATTGTCTTGCCCGACACGGGATGAGTAAGTGTATTACCTAATATAATATTGTGGCAGTGTGTGCAATTGTAGCATCTAGTCGTTCCTTTATAGGTTTCTTTCTGAGATTGTTTGGACGGAGTTCTAATAATATCCATAAGATTCTTTCCTCGTGTGTATGCAAAGATAGGTTTCTCCTCATAGATTCCATTGGACTCCTTTTCATTCCTTAAAACATCCCACCTTTTGTTTATTATGTTTTTGATTTGATTAGAAGACATTGCTGTATATCTCTAGATGCTTGTTTCTGGGTTGAGACCATCACCAGTAGAGAGCAGCAGTATTACAGAGCAAAGAAAAATCATCTGGGGTTGCTGGAAATGCTGCAAAGTTCATCTCAGGTTCCAGTATCACTCACAGGCACACAGGTGCATCTTCAAAGCTCGTCAGATTGCCGGCTCAAGGGAGCCTTTTAAACAGAAAAGGAGTTGGACGCACACTGCCTCACAGTCCCAGCACAGTTCGCCCCTTTGCATGCAGGTAAATTCAGTGTACACCACATGTGGGGTCCCACAGTGTTCCTCGCTCTCCCAGCACCTGTTCATCCTCTACCTTGTCCCACTGATCCGATCTTTGAAGGAAAGAAGAGTGGTCACTTTTTTAACTATGCCGACAACCTCCAACTAATGTTCACTATTGATAACCCACCCCCCCAGTCAATATCTGACTTTCAGTCCACCATGATATTAATTTGTCACTGAATGGACCACAATCACTTAAAACTAAACCCAGGCAAAACCGAACTGGTTCTAACAGGTGGTAGCCATAATAAGTGGGGCCCAGGTTACTGGCCAAGCAAATTAGGTTCCCCCGTTCCTTCCCCCTCAGTGTGAAGCTTAGGGTTACCATAAGAAATGACCTCTCCCTAAAATTTCA
This sequence comes from Lissotriton vulgaris, assembly GCF_964263255.1. Lineage (NCBI taxonomy): Eukaryota > Metazoa > Chordata > Amphibia > Caudata > Salamandridae > Lissotriton > Lissotriton vulgaris. The sequence continues at coordinate 319,483,612 of NC_141699.1, read as the reverse complement.
CGTAGGCTCGTGATTTCCACCTGCTTCCTTCAGTTGCGGAAAATTAGAAAGATAAGCAGGCTACTGACCCAATCAGCTTTGGTGCAGGACCTGATAGCCATCGACCTAACGTCTAGACTATGCCAATGCAATATACCTTGGTCTACCACTTGGCCTTACAAAACGGCTACAGATGTTACAGACCCAAGTGGCTAGACTGATATACAAATAGCCCAGGTGGCAACAAGCTTCCCCCCCTTTCAGAAAGCTGTGCTGGCTCCCCATACCCCAACACTGCACATTCAAAGTTGGCTGCCTGTTGATTAAATCCCTGAATGACCGGAGTCCTACATTTATAGATAGCCTCATTTCTCGCTACACCCCCTCTAGAAACATCTGCTCTGCCCAGCTCCATCTTCTGACTGTCCCTACCTTCAAGCTAAAGCGCCAAGGGGGATGCAGGTTTGCAACTCTGGCCCGCGGTCTGTGGAACTCCATCCCCCTGGAAATTAGGTCAAGCGCTGACATAGGGGTGAGCAGAATTTGAGTAGTTGCGCTATGAAAAGCTCAGGCAAACGGTAAAAAATCCCTGCGAGTATGCAGAAATTCCGCGAACACGTGGAATTGCTTGTTTTGCCCGTTCGCAATGCTTTGTTCCTGTTCGCAGATGCTGTTTGCATGCTCGGGGTGAAATATCTTGCAAACGCGCCTTTTTATAGCACGAACAAGCCAAAAATTCCACGAAGTCGCGAATCGCAGAATTTTTCGCAATTCCGTGTTCTTCGCAAAACGCAAAATTACCAAAATTCTGCAAGCGGAATGGAATTTAACGCCCAGGCCTACTGCCCTCCTGAGATTACGAAAATCTCTCAAAACCTGGCTATACATCCAAGCATTCAAATGAAATGATTCCGGGTCGGCACCCCCTAATACTCAGCTCCATGAAACCAAAAGTCGTACAAGCCCTTCATAACTCTTTTTTAACGTAATATAACCGTTCAAATTTACTTCACAGTCAGCTGGAGTTTTTCACCAAAGTTGTTGCAGGCATTGCTGTATATCTCTAGACACGTGTTTGTGGGTTCAGCCCATCCTCAGTAGAAAGCATCAGTATTAGATTGCAAAGAAAAATCATCTGGGGTTGCTGGAAATGCTGCCAAGTTCCTCTCAGGTCACAGTACCACTCACAGGCACACAGGTGCATCTCCAAAGCTCATCAGCTTAGCAGGAGTGTTTCACCAAAGTTGGTGCAGACATAACTGTGTACTGCATTTACCAGGATGCAAAGGGGCGAACTGTGCTGGGACTGTGAGGCAGGGTGCTCCCAACCCCCATTCTGTTTAAAAGACTCTCTTGAGCCAGAAAGGGGCTCAGGGCTCAGGAAGAAGCTTCCAGAACGGGGTGGGGTCCCTATTAGCTTCCAGATTCCAGATTCCAGCTCACAGGTAAACTGTTGGAGCTGAGAAAGGAGAATAGGCCTTGATAACATCATAGTCTACAACAAGCATTGGCACAGACAAGTGACAAAGTCACATCAAGCATTGGCAAAAGAAGAAAACAGTAAACAGATAACATCATAGTCTGCAACAAGCAATGGCACAGACAAGTGGCAACGCCACAATACGCACTGGTAAAAACAATAGAATCCAGTAAACAGGTGCCAGACAAGGTGCACCAGGAATCTGACGTTGCAGAATCATGACAGAGAGGCTGACAGGGCAAGAGACTGATAGAGAGAGAGATAGAGGCACTGACGGACAGAGAGAGAGAGAGACTTACAGAGAGAAACTGACTGTGAGAGATAGATTGTCTGACAGAGACTGACAGAGAGACTGACGGACTGTGAGAGAGACTGGCTGAGAGTGTGACTGGCTGACAGAGAGAGACTGACTCTCTCACCATTGTTGGGGGCAGTAGTCAGGCTGGCAGGGTTGGTGCCAAGTCAGTCGTTGCTCCTTGGTCTCGTGACAGGACCCTTCTTAGTCCACTTCTCTTGATCAGTCAAAATCTGAAGTTTCTGGTATCAGGGAGTCCCTTAAATACTCGATTTAGGGATGTTAAGGGAAGCGAGAGGTAGTAACCAATGTGCTACTTACTCCTGGGGACACTATACCCTCCCTAGATGACCACTTCCGGCGTGGAGTGGGCATCACCTTGTCCCAGAATTCCTTATTCCACCAAACACAATATGGGTGCATTTCTGAAGTCATGCTCAAATCAGATTTGGTCACCCCAGAGGTGGGTCCAGACTGGCAGTGCAGCACACGTCCTGCATAGCTGATTTTCCTACTTGTCCTGGCAATAGATGGTTCAGGATTGGAGGGTGGTGGTATCCTCTCCTGTGAGAGAAGCCATACTTGCATATCAAACATCAACGGGCTCTTTGAAGCACCCTGCCTTGGAATGTCAATTTAATCAGTCTTCCTGGAGGAGAATGTGATAACACCTCTATCCAGAGCAGGCATTGTTCCTGACCTCGTGAGAGCGAAGGCTCTCACCCCTAGGGGACAAAACTCGTCAGTAACAGTTAGCTGGACTGAACCAGTTGGCTAGCACACTAGAGGGCTGGTAAATTCCTTTGCTATTTGTAGCACAATTCGACTTTACCTTGTTTTAGGAAAGGAGCAGTGGCACTGAACTCTGGTTAGCAGGCCTCTGTCACCATCAACGTAACAAATCAGCATCCAGTAGCTAAAAAAGTTGAAATAAGTGTGGGGTTTACTGCAACAAAAACCTAGTACCCTACACTTACTTACATGGTTGGCAATGGTCATCAACCATGGTCACAAATTAACGTGCAACAGGCGTGGCAAGCAGGATTTGAGTTTTTTTATTGCTATAGTGATATGATTATATAGTAAGTCAGGTCTATGACATTCTGATTCTTCATATGTGATTAGAGAAATAGTGTCATGCTGTGTCACATACCTTCTAAAATACAATATGGACAATTCAGATGGGTTACTCTGTCCCTAACACATGCTGGACCCTGTTCTCTCTGAGTCAGTTCACATCCTATTATTTAATAAGGTCTGTTACTGTATTGCCCTACTCATTTTAGGGATATCATATCACAGTCCATCAGTTGGGAGGGTTGCTTTAAGGCTTTGCTATCTGCTTTTGACCACTTCAAAGGTTTTTTCTCCTCTCTGCTACCTGTGATACTCTAGTGGGTTTCTATATTTATGCTTTCTGTCTTCTGGCCAGTTTCAAAGCTAAGTTGGTGTATTAACATTATCATGTACCAACAAATATGTCCTGGGAATATCAATTTTGTATTGTCCATTAGCTGTTGGACCAGAAATGCATTATTATTGGAAATAACCACAGCATATCAATCAATTCATTGTCTCCTGCACAATGTCTTGGACTTGAATTTAACACTGTTGTAAACATTTTATGCAAGCGACTAAGCATAAGTTAGGTGCAGTTAAGGATGTCAGGATATTATACTGGATTAGTTTAAACCCAGGACAATAATTTTGGGTATCATACTACTAATGACCTGTTTGCTTCAGCAAAGTCTTCACCTAGGAGGCGTGGTTTGACATCATCAAAGACGTCGGCCTGCTAATGCAACTCCGAGGCAGTTCAGGAGAGGTGCTGGCCTCTCTTCTGGTCAACCCTTCCCTCAACTTATCTTTGCAGGCATCTCTGAAGCAGCAACCTCCGATGACTTCAGCCATATAACTGGCTTCTTATGGTAAGCAGTGAAAGACCCCATATTTCATAACTTACAGCAGTCTTGTTACCCGACTGAAGTAGTGCCCGCCATTTTGTTTTCTGGGTTTTTTTCCACGCTGATGCCGGTATGGACCTTTCTACATGATGATTTTTCACACCACATGTCTTTTTTGACATATTTATTGGGCTCACTACTTTATGCACTATTAATTACTATTGGCAACAGAAGCCCTATAAATCCAATGTATCCTTCTTTTCCTCCTATTGGGATTTCTTCATCTTATAGAGGGTGACAAATATCCTTGTTATCTGAGATTGTGCCTAACGCTTCAGGATACTCTCCATATTACTAGTCTTGGAATTTACTTAAAGGGGCAGTAGACCCCTTACACTATCTTGTTCTACACAACAATGCTCTAATCCATCTTCTTTTAACGACTTGTTACTAAGCATAGGCGGAAAATCCGTTCCGCTCGCGGATTTTGCGGATTTTCGGTAAATTCGCAATCCGTGAGATTTGCGAATTTCCCGCAAAATCCGCGAGCGGAACGGATTGGGTCAAAAGTTCAAGCTGACTTTTGTAACTCTTTTAGAATGGCGCCGGCAAGCTGCCAGAGCCATTCTAAAATAGTTACAAAAGTCAGCTTCAACAGGAAGCTCTAATAGATAAAGTAAAGCAGGTGCTGCTCAAATTCAGTTACACAATCATTAATCACCCCAAACTTGGGGTGATTAATGATTGTGTAACTTAATTTGACCTTCAACTCCAGCTCCTGCTTTACTTTATCTATTAGTGCTTCCTGTTGAAGCTATTTGCAGCTATTTTAGAATGGCACTGGCAGCTTGCCAGCACCATTCTAAGTGGGGCTGAGGGCAGAAGGGCACAAAAGTGGGACAGAGGGCAGAAGGGGACAAAAAATGAGTGGGGCAAAGGGCAGAAGGGCACAGAAACGAGTGGTAGAGAGGGCAGATGGGCATAAAAAATGAGAGGGTGGCAGTGATTAACCAGCAAAAAAAAAAAAACAGCGAAAATGCAAAGCGCCTCGCGAATACGCAAAGTGCCTCACGAACACCCGCAAACTCGCAAAAATAAAAAAATCTGCAAATTTGCGTGAATTCGTGAATTTTGCGGATTGCGAATTTGCAAATTCTCAAATTTGCAGATTACGAATTCGCAAAATTCACCCATGCTTACTTGTTACATCTACAACCCTATTCTTTGAGTTTATGTCAAAACGACAGACTTCAAAATATAAAACTACTCGTTGAACACTACAATCTGTGTCTCCTATTTTTCTGGAACGAAATCCCTTTTCGATATTACTGGATTATATAGAGGACTCTGAACTATCAATCAATCAATAAGCTTTATTTTGACAATACTAGTAATAAAAGCAGTGTTACATAAAATACAGTATAAAAGATAAAACACTGAAATAAAATCTTAAATCCACATGCAAGTAATCATAAAAGTCGGCTCATCCTGGTGAGTTAAAAAACATATGCATGACGTGAAAGCAGTAGAAGGGTAGTTAAGAATGAATAAAAACGTTAAAATAATTAGACAAGGCCCCAGCTCTAAGATACCATACTAAAATCACACCAAGCAATGGGCATAATTCAAAGTTCAATGACTTTCAGTCAAGAGTTGTGATCTTATAGACCACATCCATCTCACGAACTTGGCTACCGGAATTAAATAGCAGGGTGATGGATCAGTACGCAATATTCTCAGGACGATGCTACTTTGTCTGGTGCCCAGATTCTTACATTCCTGAGCGAGCCTTACTTTACATGGCCTGGCATAGGCGGGGCAAACAAACAGCACATGGGAATACGTTTCTGTATATTCTATACAAGTAGAGCATTTGTTGTCACCCAATGGGGCCCATTTAACAGTGAAGGATTTTAATTGGAGGGAACGCACTCTAAATTGGAAATACAATTTACGATCAAAGGGTTTTTCCAATTGCGTCCCAATAATGCTCAAGGCTTGGCCAGGGTTTACATTTTAAAAATCTCCCAGTCAATGTTGTACAATAACTTGTTCTGATATTATTTTGTCTGATCATTTCCCAGTATCTTTCCTTGATCCTTTCTCTTAATTGGAAGTGGATGCTAACAGGTTCGGCAATCGCATGCTGACCAGGACACCTTTGATGTCATGTAGCCATCCAATTTTGCGGAAGTGATCTGCCTTAATGACATCCCTGAGATCATCCGCAAAATTGGCTAATTCAGGGGTGCACCAGATTCTGCGCCAATATAAGACAGGAGGTAGCCTGGCTATGTCCACCAGTGCCTTCCTGCTTAAATAATTCTGCATGGATAGCACAGAAATGCTTTGAAGTAGGTGGTGATCATTCGGAGGAAGCTCTTTTCTGCTGCAGCTAGCTGTGTTAGTTTCTCAAACTTCCATAGTTCTGACCCGTATAAAACCAATCTCACCACTTTTGTGTTATAAATCAGTAGCGCCGTACTGACTGGCTTAGTCAAAGCTGTTTTGATTTAATTATTTAGGGCACCGGCTAATTGGTAATGTTTCAGTGCCATGATATCAATGTGGGGCCTCCATCTCAATTTTGTTTTCCAGGGTAATTCCTAAGTAGGTAAATGTGTCTACCTCTTCAAGGGATACCCCATCCAGAATTATTCTGCCCCTGATTGTATTGTGCTGTTAAATGTCATGAACTTAGTTTTTACTGCATTGATTATTTGCCCTTGTAGAATGCAGAAATCTTCAAACGCATAGCAACTCACACTGTAGACCACTAGGGTATTTGGAAATATTAAGTGTGTTATCTGTAAACATTATGATTGGAATCTTTTTACATTTGTTACCCTGAGTGGGACGGGTATGCTCAGACGTAAGTCCCGTCCTTTCCATGCCACTGGAGTCAAGCTATCCTAGCTGATGAGGGGTGAAACCACGAAACCGGTCCTAGGAAGCTTGTTTTCAGTCCAGGGAGGACCTGACCTGGCAATTCAGGCTGGACTGTTTCTATTGGGCGCAGGGTCAAGACTGATTTGCCTATGGCTGGTTTCCAACTGGAATGGTATGGGTAGCAAACAAACAATGGATTTAGGCCCAGATCTCTGTACTGGGGTGACTGTATGACATTGTTCTGCATTCTGTACATCTACTTTGGCATTTGCTAAAAAAGGGGCATCAGTGAGAACAGTGGCTAGGAGTTTGGCAACTCCTTTGATAAAAAGGGAGAACAGTGTGGGTGCCATTACGCACCCTTGTCACACTCCCTTATCCACTGGGAAGGGATCTGCTACTTTCCCCTGGGAACCCCGGCGGATTTGGTCAAAGTTGTTCTCGTGGAGATGGACAATAAGGGAGAGAAAATCCAAGGGGTTTCCGAAATCCTTTAGCACCACCCAAAGTTTGTTCCATGAAACCAGATCATAGGCTGATTTGAGGTTGACAAAGGCAGAATACATGTGTGAGAAGTCAGTCTGGCATATGATGTTGACTAGTTCTAGTGGGCACCTTGCACAAGTCTAATCGCCCTCTATTGATGGTGGTTGTGAAGTCAACCTTATAGAAAGTTATCCTAGGGGTAGCAGTGGCAAGCAGTCATCAGGCTAATACTTCAGAGAGGGAATTAAGCTAGTTGTCTTACCAATTATAAACCCTTGAGTACCAAATGAAAGCACACCACACAAGATATATATTAAATATATATGTATTTATTCTAAACACAACCCCTCTGCACTCTTTATGAGGTCAGAGGTAAAAATACAATACAAGTTACTTAATTAGCATACGATAAGTTGCACAGTGTACGTTTTGCCCTATGGGCCTCACAAACCATATACTAAAATAGTGGTATAAATGAGAATTAGAAAGCAGGTCTGGGGCCTGTGGAATCTCAGGGGATACTCTAAACAACCAAAGGTTAAGATGTAGACGGGCCAAGGGAGACACGTGCAGTGTCTAAACACAGGCGTGGGTTACCATTGACTTTCTATGGGAAACAAACAAGTTACAATTTTACAATTTAAGGACACTTCTAAATGAACTACAATGGAACCCTTTTAGACTTAGACACTACAAGGGCCAATACCCTCGAGACTACCAGAGTACTCTTGTTACCTCACCAACGGAAGCCGGGTGCATAGGTCTTTTATGGTGTCTGGTTTCGTTGTTGATTTCAATGGAGATCTGCAAAGAAGTGCTGCAGGTGACCTGAGGAAAAGTGTCCGGGTGGATCCAAGGGTGGACCAAAGATCTGTAGAACCTGAAAGCAGAAGGGACAGAGTCTGGGTAACTTGCCAGTGAACAGGCGGCGATAGGAAGATACCACCATATATCGGGTGATTTCAGGTGAAAAGGTGAAGTTTGTCTCTTCAGCCACGAGGACCAGGAGTGTCAACGACAACCAGGAGCTGGATTGGAGCTGTCTCCTAAAGGATCTAGTTGACTGCGGTGTCGTTATCCGGATTGATCCCAACAAGCCTTGGGAAATGCAACCCACGCAGGATGTCAAGATGGGCTTCAGTGCTTACCAGCAAGGTCTGTGGAACTTCTCCTTTGCAGGGAAGTTGGTGCACAGTTTTAGCAACCAGGAAAGCAAGTTAAAGTAAAGGTTTGTCATCTTGGGGGCTCACTAGCTAATGAACTAGGAACCGCAATGACGGGTCAAGCGGAAATGCACAAACCAAGCCCACGGGCCACTCATGGAGTGTGGAGCTATGTGTTTCAGTGCAAAAGGTGCTCGGGTCTAGGGCTTTAAGTACCCCAATGCACAACTTCAGGATACCTCGAGAAGTTGATGTAGGTAGCAAAATGCAGGATGTCCAGTAGTTCTGGTCCCACGTCTCTCGTGTCCTTGCTGTGACTGAAGGTCTGGGTCAAAGATGTCTGGAAGTCTGTGTCCTGTGTCGCAGATTCTTTGGGATCCGGCAGGTGCCTCGAAAATGCAGACCAGCAAAGATGCTTTTTGTGCCTGTTTGAACAGGGTGGTCACTCCTTGACCACAAGGGAGATGTCTTCCATCTTTCAGTCGAAATGGAATGTCAAAGGTCCAGGATATATGTTTCAGAGTTTCATCCAGGGTAATCTAAAGTCCTAGGGACTGGGATCCTATACTTATACTAAGTTTAGGGGTTGGACTAACTTTAAGGTCCCTCCTATGGGTGGACCTTGGGTGGAGTGGTTACACCCCTTCCCCTTTGTCCAGTTTCACATCAGAGCTGGGGCTGAGTGCCCCAGCAACCGATTTGAACAGGGAAATGCATGGAACACCTAGTGTGCCCCTGGCAGTATCTGGAAGGGATTCACTGAATGCATCCCTCCCAGCCCCAATACACAAAGAGCCTGTCTGGGTAGGAAACCTATTGTCTTCTCCCTCTAGAAGGGTGGAATGCTACTCCCACCGCCAGGACTGGCGGGGGGGGGGGGTAGTATTCCAAAGTGTTTGACACCTTACACAACATGTTTTATTAAGCCAAACCAAAAGTTAGCATTAACCGCGAGGATTATAATGCACTTAAGAGTATATGGTATGGCTATATCATAGAACAGCTATAAAGAGATGGTTCCGAAAGCTGCACCGGGGCTCAGCTCATGCTCTCAAATAAAACCAAGCTCTCTGCCCCCAGGATTGTTAAGGCCTGCCATAGGAGTGACTTATAGGTGTCTATATGCATGTATAGATATAGGTATACTATATCTAAGTAAGGGGTGATTACAACAACTTACCCAGGCTGAGTGAACAGACCTGTGGTGTCAATTTGGAAGGCAAACCAGGGGTGGCACAATACATGCTGGAGCCCCTGGTAGGCCTAGGGTGCACCTATGCCCTGGTACCTAGGGTACACTATACAGGGGTTCACAAGGGTGACCTAGTAACCAATTTGGTATGTACCTAGAGTACATGGTATCAATTTAGGGACAGAACAACTGGGCTGTGGGCCTTATTAGCAGGTCTACAGCCACACTAAAGTCGAAAAACCAGAGAATCACAGCAAAACGTGGAGGTAACCATAGGAAGCAGACCCTACTCTCCTACAACATGTAACCCTTGACAAGAACTACATTTAAACACTATACTAGGATGAATCAGAAGACTGGATCTATCATGCTGATATGTGCACAAAAGCCTGCCTGAAGGGGGGGGGGGGGTTAAGAAATCATTAGCATCTATCCACTCTTGGGCCTTTGCCAGGACGAGGCGGGCTAGCACATTTTGGATGGATTCAATTAGAATTAGGCTTATTGGCCTATAATTTCTAGGTTCGGACCTATCACCCTTTTTGTATACTGGGATAATCTCCACCCCCCTCCGGGAGTCCGGGATGGGTGCGCCATGGGCAATGGCATTTGCCAATAACAATATGTGCCTGCCCCAATAAACCTGGTCTTGTAAGAAGACATCAGCAGGAATACTTTCAATGCCTGGGGCTCTGCCCCCAGTGATGGTGCTCAGGGCAGCTCATATATTCTGAAATAACTAACCAATCTTCAACTTTATCAATTAATGTATCACATATTCTGATTTCTACTACCAAACCTACGTCAAAAATGAGTGGTGCCCCAGTGCTTTTGTCAAAAAAGGGTTACAAAACCTTGAGAATGGCATAAACAAAACAACCTGTGTATTTATGGCTTTACTTAGAAGGTTCTATCTATGATTTAGAAGGCTCCAATCCCTTTCTTTTTTTTCAGACAGTCGCTCAATAGTCTTTGTTCGGTCATAACAAGTACCATAGAACACACATCTAAAAATACAGTTTGCATTATGTCATTTTTCAGGATCAGAATTATGAAAAGACATCACACTTCATTTAGCACTTGTTTAAAAACACTGAAAAAACATAAATGAAGCACTAAAAGGTAATGGCATAACATGGAGAATAAGCAGAAGCAAATAATAGATGTAATAACTCTTTAGTTTCTATTTTGAAATATAGCATTTAGTAATCATGAAATAATCATTACTCAAATAAAAAAAATCCTTTAAGCAAATGTCTTACAAATTTGCTTTATAGGCACCCATAAAGGCTAACAATTTTTTAAATACAGTTAACAATCTCATCAGGGGCTAAAATATTTTTTTTTTCTTAGAAGGTGTACCTCCTCCTCAATTTTATTGTAGACAAAATAAAATTAGGAACAGAGAAACAAGGATCAACCCCTCCTAGTGAGATGTAAAGTGCTTGTGCTTTAAAATTGGTTGTAGCTAGCTCAGAGGTTGCTCTATAATCTGCAAAAAAGCTTAAAGTGCACTGTCATTTGGGGTGAAGATTTACTACATGGGCAGCCTGGAAGAGATGCAAACCAAGAACAAGAATTAGGGAAAGCAAACAATGGTATGGTAAAATTGATGTTCTTGTTTTTCCAACAAAATTAGATACTGGTCCATCCCAGACGATGTGGAATTGGCAAATAGTTAAGAACTAAGGTTAATTGACTTGCTCTTTCGGTTCTAATCTTTTCGTTCAGCATGAGGACATTTTCCTTAACTATAGCCTTAGTTTGGTGCCCAATACTATCTTTAGAGTCAATAAAGTTAATCAGACCCATCTCAATAAACGTTTTCCTGACATATGCTAGCCAAGGGATAAAGTATCTATTGTCCAAATTCAAAAAATCACTCAGAATATTTCTTGAAAAACCTGCTTGTGGGCTACACCCAGAAATCGAAAGGGAAAAACGTAGAGGACCTATTGGCCGTGAATCAGAGGGTAGGAATAACCCGAAGATTGGGTGAGTGGGCGGAGTCAGATTTGTGGCCAGAAATGGATGCATTTTTATTTAAGGTTTAATATGAGTTATTGACATTGAAATACATTCAGAAAGTGGGATTTGTTTCCAATCAAAGAATGTCCCAAATACACTCAAATGTGGAAGCACGAGCCATTTGTCTCCGGGCCATGAAGTTTTTGTCATCAGCACTTCTCCTGCCTTTTTCCACGAAAGAATTTTAAACACGAATGACAAAATATCCTAGTTTGCAAATGTTTCTATATAATTATGGCTCTGCAGCATTTGCCACATAATGCATCATCTGTTACATAATTTGAAAATTTTAACTAATAAATCGTTTGTAGCTCAAATTGATAAAACGTTACTAAAAAATGTGATTTCTTTGAGGAAACAGCCCTTTGCAAAGGTTGACTGATCACCTTCCTCAATGCTGCATGTGTATGTTACCCTGGTGCTAATAAGGCAAAATCTTTGCAGAGACTGTTAGCATGTGTAAAAATGTAAAAATAATAAAGTATCTGAAAATATACCGCATTACGTTGCAGCCTTTGTTTTGCTGCATAATTTAGTCAACACTGCTTAGTTTGGTGTGTGTGTAAATCCTGCATTGCCAAAGCCAATGGAGGTACCAATGGGTGAGGAGGACTTGCCTCAAGGGCAGAGATGGTTTTAGTGCTGGTAGAGCCCTTTGTGACAATGTTTGTCGGTGCCCCCAATGACTCCCTCTCCCATGGATTCCCTCACTACCACCCTTTAACAGTACCCCTCAAGTCTCCTTAACTACACTCTCGATCAGATGCATTTAATTTGATTTAAAGCGCCACTGATAGCAGTGTAGGGTGTCCGAGCCCTTTCCATCACACACACATTACACAGGGACAAGCAATCATACATGTGTAAATCACCGTATAGGAAATGTTACATAAGACAAATGACTACAAAGTGTAGGAGTCACATGACAACCATACTGGTAGGCAGTATAATTTAAAAGTGATTTGTCTGAAGCAACACAAACTCTGCATGTGATTCCATGGTTGGGGAATCTCTTTAATAACCAGAATTGATTTCTATCCAAATGAACACTTTTTTTGCAAAATTAAGAAAATCAAAGACTGGGAAAAAGTATAACTCTCTCATTTATACCTTGCAGTTTGTTGCATGCAGGTATTAGATGACAGTTAATGGATCACTGCTCTATGTTATGATTTTTTAGACTTCAAGTAACTAAAGGATCTCACTGACAAAATCAGTAACCCACTGGCCTATTTATATTATGCACACTTTGTGATCTGCATGGTACATGTTCTTTGCAGCAGGCACATTAATCCTCTGTGCTACCTGCCCACCAGTTAAAACTCCATCTCTCTCTAGGAATGACATAAATCACTGGAGTTATCATGACAATTGTATTGTTGCTAAAAATTGCTGAAGTCTAGGAAGGAGGCAGCAAGTGCTTTTAGAAACATATTATAATAACAAATATGACGCTCCCACCTGAAGTCGGCACCCGGTAAGATCCCACCTGTCGTACCGCACTAGAGCTGCCCTACTCAAGGGTCCTGTGACTTCGGTGATAGAGTCGCTGTCACTCCACGGTGTGTTGTTTCATTGGCCTGCCCTTTAGACTGAAAGTGAACTTCAGCATGGATTGTGGTGGACAGGCCTCAGCAGAGTTCAGAGAAGCTGAGGGTGAAGTCCTTTTGTTTCTGGGACTTATTAACAGGGAGCCAGGTCTTCTCAGGCCCTTGGAGATTCCTTCAAGCAAGGGGACACAGCACAAAGCAAAGTCCTTCCCCTCTCCCTGGCATCAAAGCATCTGCAGGCCAGTCCAGCAAAGCAACAGCAGGACAGTCTTCCTTCTTCACTTTCAGCTTTCTCCTTGGCAGAGGTTCCTTCTAGATTCCAGGATGATCTAATTTTCTGTAGTCTGGGGTCCTGTACTTATACCCCTAAAAGTCTTTGTTCCCTTTGTGCAGGAGGGCTCTGAGCCCGGTCTTAACCAGTTCTGGGTGCTCCTTGAGCACTCTGTTTACTTGACTCCTTCTTTCCTTTCACAGTGCAGAGCAGAAACATCAGACGCCCCACAGTCGGTGGAGCCAGCATTGTTGAGGGAAAGCACAGCCCTGGAGCACTTTTTTGACATGATTCCTTGTCTCCTTTCAAAGTGCAGGGCAGAGAAATTAGAAACACCACAGGGGGGGAGCCAGCACTGTGGGGGGCAGGCACAGTCCTATTCAGGTCCTAGGTACAACTCCTCCCTCCCATCTAGATGCAGATCTCTCTATTCACCACTGGGCATACTCATTCTGTCTCCTGGAATCCCCCAGCCCTGTCACTCACAAACCAGACAGTCAATTCACAAACAGTCCAAGGCACACAGAAAGGTCAGACAAGAGAACAGCCACTTTCTAAACGTGCTGTTCTCAAACACAGGATTTAAAAACAACCTTTCCTTAAAGATGTGTTATTAAATTCTGAGTTCAAGGATACCAGACTTCTATGTCCTTCCTTGCTCCTATGGGAAGATATGCTGGTCGCAACTGTAGCCAGCATTCCCTATGATAGCCTGTGGGCAAGGTAGCCTTACAATAGTGAAAAACAAAAATGGCTGTAATTCACTACCAGAGCATGTCACCTGCACTAGTACATGCTCTACCTTTCACATACACTGCACCCTGCCCAAGGGAGTACCTTGGGCCTTCCGTAGGGGTGACCAATGTGTACAGAAAGGGAAGGGTTAGGCCCGGTCAGTGGGGACACTGACCGAGAGGACATGGCAGTTCACAGACTGCACGCAGGCACTGCAGTGGCAGGCCTGAGGCACCATTTTAGGGCTACTCTTGTGGGTGGCACAATCAGTGCTGCAGGCTCACTAGTAGCATTTGTATCACCAGTCCTGGCACACTCAGTGCACTTTATTAGGGACTTCTTGGTGATACAAATATGCCAATCATGGATAACCAATTATAATAACAATTTACACAGAAAACATATGCACTTTAGTACTGATCAGCAGTCGTACATTTCCCAGAGTCCTATTGCCAACAACCACAGCTCAGGAAAAATAAAGGAGGAAGAAGCAAAATGTTTGGGGATAACCCTGCAAAAAAGGCCATTTCCAAAAATAACACTCTAATTTATACCTTGAAGTTTGTATACAGCTCTTAGATGACAGTTAATAGCTACTGTTCTATGTTAGGATTTTAACTTATAAACTGCAAGTAACAAAAGGATCTCTCTGACAAAAGCAGTAACCCACGGACCAATTTACATAATGTGCACTTTGTGATCTGCATGGTACATGTTAATTGCATAGGCACATTAACCAACTGCACTACCTTTCCATGAGTCAAAACTTCCTCTAGACAAAACTCTGTTCCCTTTCTCTACAGGAAGAACATTATTCACCAGTTATCATGATATTTTTATTTTTGTTGAAAATTGCTGGAGGCCAGGAAGGAGGCAGTAAACACCCTTAAAACCAAATTAAACTTGCAAACAGGATGCCCCCACCCAAAGTCAGCACCCAGTGTTGTCACACCAGTCACACCGCCCTAGAGCCGGCCCTTCTCCTGGGTCCTGTGACCTCAGTGACAGAGTCACCATTGCTCAAAGGTGTGCTGCTTCATAGGCCTTCCCAAAAGACAGGAGGTGAACTGCAGTATGGATTGTGGTGGACAAGCCATGAAGATTAACCCACACTAGCCACCACTAGGGTTCACCTGCTGGTGCTAAGAGACAAGTGATTCTAGGGTATTGCAAGGCCTTCTAAGGTCTAGCATGGGAATGTGCTCCCTCAGGAGAGTGGTCTGGGGGACTGGTCATGAAGGCTGGACCTGGTTCCCCAGTTCTAAAATGGCAGCTTTGACCTTAGTTACACATTTTCTCCCCTACTGAACACCATACAGCCACACTGAGAGAAACTGGCACTACCGTCAACTACAACCCAATTGTGCCCCGCAATAAACACCCGGATGCTGCTCAATTTAAATTACGCAGTAGACAAGAGCAATATGCTGCCCACAAAAAAAGTAACATCATCGAGGAAAAAGCAAACACTCACTGAGAATGCAAAAATAAGTAAACCATGTGAAATGTAAGCAGGAATAACATTGTTACCTTAATGCCTTTACACTCTCTATTCACAAATCAGTGAGTGCTTTTACTTGAAAAGTTAAAGACAAGACACAGGGCCCGGAGGGACCCATTTCAATGTCCATTACTTATATACATGCAAAACATAAGCAGCATGTCAAAAAGAACACATCCCTGAACACAGAGCCGCAGTACACATTTTGTTTTCCAATCCACACATTGCAGTACCTCCAGGACTGGTGCACTTCCCTACCTGGGGAAAACAATGCTGTTCAAAGAAAGACAAGAAAACTAAAGTAGAGCTTCACTGGCAAACTCGGTAAAAGTGGTGCCAATGTGTTTGGGTGGGAATAAAGTCAATCTGGCCAATTTTCTACCACTCTGTCTTACTTCATTTATTTATTTTACATATTTTTAAACGTTTGTTCCTGAGGCTGAACTTTGGAACAGAAAAATGTCCGAAAAAGAAGACATTCCCAGCAAAAGGGCTTTTCTTTTTTTAATCCATTTCACAGGGGAACAAATAAATGAAAGGAGGAAAGGTAGGGTGAAAAACATTTCTTGAAGTCACAGTTTTCAGTAAGAGAGGAGGAGCTGCTAGACAGAAAGAGAGGGAATAAGAGGATGAAAGAAAGAGAGAGTGGGGGCAGGTGAAACAGCAAAGCAGAAGTGGACACTGTTGTTGTATTCTCTGCGCAAGAAGGAAAAGGCAGAGTCCATTGACTTCTCAGCCTGCCCCGGCCATCTCAAATGTCACGAATGCCAAACATTATATATAGGCCCTGTCTATTTCTGCTGTGCGGGGATGCAGTTGGGAAAAGGAATCTATGGAGTTAAAGGAGTGGGGGCACACTGTGCCCTGCTGATCCAGCCCATTTTGACCACTAGCCACATATCAGTTGGTGAAATAGAAGTTTTCATAGCATATTTTTTTAATCAAGCCTTATCTAGGTTTTATAGTTTATGAGTGGCAATCCCAGTAACAATTACGCCATCTGTTCTGTTGTATGGATGGTGGGTTCACTGTTGACTTTGCTAAATTATCATAAGCATCGCTGCCATGAGGCTGCTTTTCCGCGTGATACTACGTGCCTTTATTTTGCAAGGCTTTGTTTGTGCCTTTCACATGAGAACTATCTGCGTTTCATGGTCTCTGCTGTACTCTGGGGTTCAGTCTGCACACGATTTACAAGGTTGCTAAACAATGCCCCTTGTTATTCTGTTCTGGTTAGTCCCTCCCACCTAGACATAATATGACACACAGCTGCACTACTGAAAGTCATGTGCTTTAATATTACAGGGAAGCCTGTTGTTCACACACTTGGAGAGAGACCTTTTCAAAGAGAACAGCTGTGCTGGTCCTGAGGTGTAAACCTTTCATCTAGGCCTTGAGGTATGGGGTCTGCTGACAAAGCCCAGAGTTCTTCTTTTTTGTAATAAACTATTTCTTATCACAGGGAGGGTGGTTAGGCCCCATAGCCCTTTTCCATTGTCTTTTTAAAATGACACCCCCTTTGTAATCTATTGAATTGTAACAATGCTGACGGTATTGTGTTTATGCATTTTTCTGCTAGTAATGGCATGTGTACTGCACCATAGAGCACGTTCGTTAAACTAAATATTTTAAACTATACTGTGACTCTGATTACTCTTATTGTGGTCAAGTATGAGTGAGTGAGCAAACGAGTTGTCCTGCTACTGTGATTCCTGAGAGAGTAGGGAGGGTTGTGCTCTGGGTTGTCTAATCATTAGTAGCTTTATTATTGTTTGGAGAATGAATGAGACACTTTTGCTAGTTGGTTTTGGGGATTTTGGGTACTAAGGGGACAGGTTGGTATACCACTATACACGAGGTCCTGGTTTCCTGCGCATAGTTCTGTATATGTGCAGTATCCCTGCAACATGGGACCGCCAACGTTTGGTCTGGTTCTTATCTGCGAGACGCTTGAGTAGTGCTTGTGCTTGTCCACAATCCTCTCACTTCTCTTTCCGGAGACAGTCGTGATGGTGTATCTTCCTATATTAAACACTTTTGTTGGTTTTTCAAGCTTGAATTTTAAAAAGTATTTTTATTTACTTGTTATACTCACTATTGTGCTGCCACGCATAGGTTGTCTTTCTCTGTTTTTTGATCATGGTGGCAGTTATATACAGCCGCAAAATAGGGCTGTTGGAGTCCCTGATGCTGGAGTCGCGCTCATTTTTGTGGTTCAGGCGAATGCTGCTTATCCTTTCGAGCAGTTTTATTCTTGGGTCACATTTCCGGCAGTTGACAGGACAGATAATCTGTTTCATGTGTATACTGCCATGGCCCTTCTTTTAGGCTATCGCTCTTGGATGTCCCTTGAAGTTCCACTCACAGCTTGGCAACACCAAATTATGTTTAATGGTGCCCTTCCTCACCCCATAACATCGGTCTGTTTGGACCCCTTATCGATAGATGGGGCCATGTGGCTCATTTTGGCTGGCTATACTCTACACCCGAGTTATGCTACAACTGCTACACTTCTGGACCTTCACGTGTCGCATACCTCTTTGATACGCGTACATAGGGCTGTTGTTCACTTTTTTCATGCAATTTCCAGGCGGGTCCTCTGTGGCTGCTGTGCAGCAGGCTGGGCTGGGGTGGTGAGCATCAGCCCCATTATGATTATTCTGTAATGGGCAAGAGTCCCGAAAATAAGGACGAGTTTCCTTATTGGCTTGCTGAAATATTTGGGCTGCTCGAGGCAGTCTTTCCCAGCACCACACCTGTTGAGAAAGACAGAATTTTGACAGTAAGCTTACCTAAAGATCTGGTTCCTGATTTAGCTGACTGTAATACTTGGGGTTAAAGTGTTTGCAGCCATATATTCGATGTGCTTCGGCTCCCCTTCCCTGACAGTACTCCCATCCGTGATTAAGCATGTTCAAGATGAGCACGGAGCCAAAGCTGATGTGGAATTGGGTATGCGACTGGTGGGAGTGTTTAACACCATGCGCGCTAGCGGAATTCCGCTCGCACGCTGGGATTTGCGAAAACGCACTTTAAGTGACGAGCTGGGCTCGTCATCAGCGTGCGAGGAGGGTACGCCATGACGAGCCCAGCTCGTCATCAGCGTGGAAGGGGTTAACATAGTGGCTGATATGATCCTTGCTAATGTAAAGGGGGATGCCGTGAACTTTCAGGTGGCTAAAGGCCTCTATGCCGTGGCGGAATAAACAGGCCATGAGATTCACCGAAGGTTATTGCAAAGGCTTACAAAACAATAGGGCGCAATAGTCTGGGGGTTAAACCCTTTTCTCAAGCGCAGGCGCAGCCCCAAGCACTGAAAACTCAATCGGATAAGGATACAAAACCATTCTTTTCTAAAAAATAATGGGAAGAATAAAAATAAAGGGAAGCAGAAGCAGGGGTCGAGTGCTAGTACCGACCCGTGAGACTTCTGAACATACTTATGATTTGCGCAACCACGCAAAACTTGAGTCACCCGATAAATTTCAAGTCCCTGAACAATGCTCTCCTCATTATTTACAGGACTCATTGGGTTCACAACTCGGTGCTGGTGACCGACAAGGTTGTGGCAAAGGACCATCGATACAACAGGGACAGGATCAGCCTCGGCAGTTTGACGTTAAAGTCAAATCAGAGGAGCTGCCTCATTTCATCCACCATTTCAAAAGAAAAAATTTGCCACTTTGACAGCGAGATATGTCTCAGACGGTGAGAACCCGACTACTGGATTGGACTTGAGCAGTGGCTCTGCTTGACAGCACAGCAGAAGTTACCATAGTGTGGGAGGCACTGCATCCTTGTCTGGAGGCAACAGCAACTGAAACTTTCACTACTGTAGCGACAACAGGCACCTTAGTTGCCCCCCGATAGACTGTATAACATATTTTTTCAAATTGAAGGTGACATAGAGCGCAGAATCACGAGGATTTTTTGGGAGAATCTGACCTCTTCTTACAACATTATGACGGTGGATGCGGATTGGCCCCCAACTTTTTTTCTGGTCACATCAAAAGGGGACGCGCAATACTTCTGAGTTTTTCGCATTTCATCCCCAAGGAGCATGTGCAGGCTTTTGCATCTAAGTGGGCTTTGGCCCTTGCACCGGCGGTATATAGTATCCAAGTGGGCTGGGATAAAGATTCTCTGCCACATGAGATTCCATTGCGGTCTATGCCATAGCCTCAGCCCCAATATCCTAAAGCTAAAAGTCCATTTTCTGATGTTCTAAATGAGTTAGCTTATTAAGGTGTGATAGAGATGTGTGTGTCACTGATGTATAATTCTCTTTTTACTGTATTATTGATATACTTTTGCGGTGCAGAATACCCATAGCTCTGCACTTGTAGACAGTCTTGTTTGTAAGTAATATAAAACAACACTTGACATTTACAATGGCTTCTATAGTCATAACCTGTCTCCTGAATGCAGTCAATGAACAGCATTTATGGCCGGTGGAAAACAGAAAAAATTTTGGTGTTTACCTATGGGGTATATTAATGGCCAGGGGTTCTCGCCGCCCGTGTTGTCTCTGTGTTGTACAGCATTGACCCAGATGCATACTTGTACGTTGATGATATTTATCTGATGGGAGATTAACTATGGTCACATCTATGCTGTGTCGACCTCATCATACTTATGTTTGCGGAGTACAGTTACAAATTTAACTTTGCTAAATCACACATCGCTTCTTATGTGGTGCTCTTTTTGGGCTTTGAGGTCAATAATGAAGGCAGAGGATGAGCACCCCACTTTTTGGAGAAATGCACATTATTGCAGTCTTCGTCTACACTGAGAAAACTTCAGTCTTTGCTGGGGTTTTTAAATTTCACGAGGTCTTACATTCCCGATAATGCCCAGCATATCTGGCCTCTTTATGCTTTGATACAACTTGCATTTTCATCTGCCAGCTGGCTTGCAGAACATTTAGCTATATTGCATTCCTTACAGTCCGATCTCCTTGAATGTAAGTACTTGTTGACACGTGATAACCACACAAACCTCGTGATACGAATTGTGCCAGGCACAGTGGGTTTTACTAACTTGACATACAATGAATGTGACACAGTACTTATTGCATACAAATCACATGTGTACACTTCAGCCGAAATGTGGTTTTCCACAGTTGAAAATGTTTTAACAGCTATGCAGATGGCAGTCCTGAAGGAAAGCTCACTGCCGCAGGGGAAATACATTTTGATGGTTATACCTTTCACTGCTTTAGATGCAGTGACTAAGGCAAGTGTGCCAAACTCTAAGCATTGCATCCCCATTGTATACAATTGGCGACTTTTATGAAGTCCCCTGATTTCACGTTTATCTTTGACCCCTCCCTTCACACACAGGAGTACTCGCAATATGAACATGTTTATCCACCTCCTCTGTGTTTGCTTCCATAAGAGTAGTACAAATGTATTATTAACAACCATGGTTCGGCGCAACCAGACACCAGCTCTAAACATGCTTATTCATCGGCTTGTGCTATTGTGGCTGGTACAATAGTGAACGGAGAATTCAAGTCTAATATAGTGCATACACAGGCACTAGGAGACTGTACTGCCCAATTGGCTGAGCTGCGTGCTCTGGTTCTTGCTCTTGAGTTTACAGATATATATGCGCCTAATCTCATTGTGTGTGATTCTTATTACTTTGTTCAGTCTTTCAATGACAACTTATTCTTTTGGTCTCACAATGATTATTGAGATTCTAAAGGTAGCACGATAAAGAAAGAACAGCTTTGGATTTGAGTGGTAGAACTTAAAACATGTCTCCCACTCACACAGGTTATCAATACTCTTGACTATCAGTGTTTGAGAGCCCATGCTGTTGGTAATTCTTTGGTGGATAAAGCAGGCAAGTCTGCTGTAACCACATGTTCCATAGCAGCCGTTACAAGGGCCATGACTAAGATTGATAATGAGATTTTGGCAGCAATAGCTGCTAACGCTGAGGGCACCAATTAACCACAGGGTTTCCCTTCAAAGTATTCCTATCAGTTTATTCCCGAACAAGTTCCTTTTGCAAGGACACCGGACGTTGTTGATCAGTTGATTCTCAACACAGACCGCGCAGATACTCTTTGATCAGAGCCGCACAGGAAGGGCATGGCTTAGGCTCATGCCGGAGTGTCTGCGACAGTTCATATCTTGCAGCAATGTTACTGGTGGTGTGGTTTATATAAACAGACCCATAATTATGTACTTTCGTCTGACATCTGTCAGCAAATCAAGCCTTTTACTGTAACACGTCCACCACAAATACAGCTATGCATTTATAATTGGCCTTTTGGTTGAGTATATAAGTAAATCTTGATCACTGGAGTCCATTTTTTCGGATACTGCATATAAATACATTTTCTTTGCAGTTGATTCATGCACTAGATTCTTTTGGGCTTGGCCACAATGCAGTGCTGACGCTCGAAATGTCATCAGGGATTTGCGTGTCTTTGTAGGCATCTTTGCCTGTGGCACCTTTCATTCCAACCAAGGTCCTGCATTCCCCTATAAGGCTTACAAGGATGCGATGAAGTCTTTGGGGGTGCTTGTGCAGTCTTCTTTTCTATACAGGCCTGCCGGCAATTCAAATGTGGAACAGATGAACCGTGAATTAAAGCAATCTTTAACAGCTAGAATCTCAGGTACTGGCCGGAACTGGCCGGCCCATTTGTATGGAGTTCAACGTGCACTTAATCTCCCTAGAAGATCTCTGGGAGGGAGGACCCCATACGAGATGCTCTTTGGCATCAAAATGTTTGTGGTACTCATAGTACGGCCCACAGGCTGCCAGTAGCCTGCCAGGCCTTCCTTGGTGGCCTGCTGACCTTGCAGGTAATGTATCATGGCCCCCCAGAGAGAGAGTGAACGTGGAGAGAGAGAGAGGGGGCGAGAGAGAGAAAGTAGAGAGAGAGAGAGAGCGAGTAAGAGGAGAGAGAGAGTGTGGAGAGAGAGAGATTTAAAAGATAAAGACAGTGGAGAGCGAGAGAGAAAGAGAGAGGAGAGAGAATAGAGAGAGAAATACAGTAGGGAGAGTGGATAGACAGAGACTGGAGAGAGTAGAGAGACTGACTGACTGACTGAGAGAGAGACTGGCTGAGAGACTGACAGATGAGAGAGAGACTGAAAGAAAGAGAACGACAGAGAGTGAGACTGACTGAGAGAGAGACTGACATAGTGACTGACTGAGAGAGAGACTGCCAGAGAGAGAGAGACTGGCTGTAGAGAGACTGACTGACTGAGAGAAAGACTGACAGAGAGAGAGAGACTTTCTGAAAGAGAGAGACTGACTGACAGAGAGAGACTGAAAGAGAGAGAGACTGACAGAGAGAGACTGCGAGAGAGACTGATTGACTGACTGGGAGAGAGACTGACTGATTGACAGAGAGAGATTGACTGACAGAGAGAGACTGACTGGCAGAGAGAGACTGCCAGACAGAGAGAGAGAGAGAGACAGACTGAGAGAGAGAGACTGACTGACTGACAGAGTGAGAGAGTCTGACTGAGGGAGAGAGACAGACTGACAGAGAGAGAGAAAGAGAGAGAGACTGACTGACAGAGAGAGAGAAAGAGAGAGAGAGATAGAGAGAGAGAAAAGGACTTAAAGAGAAAGAGAGAGAGAGTGGGACAGAGAGACTTACTGAGTGTCAGAGAGAGACTGACACAGAGAGAACCTGACTAAGAGAGAGACTGACAGAGAGTGTCAAAACTGGTAAAATTCTGTTGGGTTCCACAGGATCAGTACCTTCAAGATGCCCACCTACCAGCAGCCTTGACTCAAGCGTAACTGCACTGAGTATCAAAGTGGCTAAGCGGAGAAAGAGAACTAGGGTGGGTGCTGCAGGGAGGGAGGCCTGGAACAAGACGTCCTTGATTAACTTTCCTTTCATGCTTCGTAAACTCTTTGACTATATTTAACATTGGTTAAGCTATGACAACATACATGTAAAAGAAAACCG
The DNA here is from genome assembly GCF_964263255.1 of Lissotriton vulgaris. Classification (NCBI taxonomy): domain Eukaryota; kingdom Metazoa; phylum Chordata; class Amphibia; order Caudata; family Salamandridae; genus Lissotriton; species Lissotriton vulgaris. The sequence goes on along the minus strand of NC_141699.1, from coordinate 319,460,191 downwards.
CTTATGCATAGAACAGTCGTTGTGTATATCTTCTCAGGCTTCACTGGCAATTTCTGTTCCTATAATTCTCAAGGATACAATGTTATGGCTTAACAACCAGGTTTTAAAATGAAGCACACATTCATATAAAGAGCCACTTAGCTTTTAGACACAATGTTTTTTTGTAATGATGTGCTTTAACCACTGTTAAATATCACAGTGGTACTTCCAACAACCTTTTTGCAATACACAACACGTTACATATGCTAATGAGAAAGATTAACATTCAAACACCCAAGCGAGTTCTTCAGTGCTATGTTTCTTTTTCTATCAGCAAATCTTTTATAGTTTGTGTTAGACCTGACATCATTGGCTTGAGTCTCTCCTCCATTTTTTCTGTTTGCCTCCACTGTTTTACGATGTTTTGCTGGATAATGCTTTGGGCACCGTGCCACTGCTGATCAGTGCCACAGCGCAAGTGCTCCCTATGTTAAATTGATGTATCGATTGAATTCCATGTTTGGCTTATTTGGTTTACTGTCAGTCCCTAGTCTAGTGCACCAGGAGTGCCGGGGCTTGTAAATACAAATGCCGCTCGTGGGCTTGCAGCACGTGTTGTGCCACCCACCAGAGCGGCCTCGTAAAAGAATGTCTACGAGTCTGTCATTGCGAGACCTACGTGCAGTCTGGTACTGTCACGCTGGCTGTGCAAGTACACCTACTTGCCAGTCCATAAACCTTCCCTTAACTTCATGTTAGTCACCCCTATGGTAGGCCCGCGGGGAGGGTGCGTTGTAAGTATAAGGTAGGACACGCCTGACTAAGTTGGCATGTCCTAATAGTGAATTACGGCCATATTCGTTTTTCACTATTGCAAGGTAACCTGCTCTCCATTAGTTAGAATGGGCCGCCGGGATTATTAATGCTATGATCCTAGCTGGCTCGGGGAGCATGGTGCAATGTCGAGTTTAGTATTCCTGAACTCGGAGTTTAATTTTGCATCCGTTTGTGTGGATGGTTTTTGGACTCTGGGTTTGAAAATAGCACTTTTAGAAAGTGTCTATTCTCTTGTCTAACCATTTCTGGTTTCTGCTGGTCTTGCGTGTGTGTGACAGGAGCTGGGTGGCTTCAGAGGTCTGAGTGAGTCAGTGTGGGATGAGTGGGGCATTTGCGTTGAGAGTAGGGGGAGAGTAGTTGCTGATAGCCTGCCCTGCCTGATACAATGCTGGCTCCACCTCCTGCCAAGCGGCTGATGGCGCTGTGCCTGCCATGGACGATCCTAGCCCCACCTCCTACCAGGAGGCCGATAGCTCTGCTCCTGCCGGTGACAATGCTGGCTCCACCTCCTGCTGGGTGTCTGAGGACCCAGCCCTGCTCAGTGAATAGGCCAGGTGCCTCTGCCTGGCACCACCCACAACAGACCCAGGATGTTGGGAAATTCCCCTGCATGGACAAAGGGATCAAAGCCAAAAAGGGGTATAAGAGAGGGACCCCTGAACCAAGAATTTAGATCACTTCTGACAAGGAACCCTGAAACCAAGGACAAGAAGCCTGCTGATCCAAGGACTTGCCTACCCCTTCTGCCAGTGTGCTGTTTGCTGGGGGGAATCCTGCAGTGCTTCTTTATTTTTGCCAAGGAACCAGGAGAGAGGAACTGTGTGTGTACTCTCACGCTTGCTAAGAAAATCTCCAAGGACTGGAAGAGTGCCAGTCTCCTGTTGAAGTCACAGGGCTAAAGGACTTCATCTGCTACAAGTGCTATTTGCTGGAACCTGTGAATCCAGCACCTCTGAAAGACACCAGCAATCTCGACGCCGACGGACGTCGCCGAATCCAGCTCGACATCGTGAGTGACGGCTCAAATGTCCTGCTTCCTCGACATGGGCCGCCGGGCCTGATCGACGCCAGCAGCAACGCCAGTGAGTAGTGAGTTCGGCTCCAGCTCCAAAGGACCTCGTGTCTGCACCGCTGCTGATCGCATCGACCTCGTGCCCTCTCGACGCCGTGAGCGCTGCTCACTCTTGCAACTGCATCATCGACAACGACGCCTGCTGAGGCCTGATCGACACCGAAGACGCGACACCGGATTGCTCGACGCCGCTGATCATCGTGTGCTTCATTTTCCTAAGGTACTGTGTTGTTGGGGGTCCGTGTGACTCCGGGCTTGACGTAGCGCTCCTCGCGGTCGACGCCGAACCTTTGGATTAACTTTGCCTCGACGTCGTGTAAATCCCATGTGGGTTACATTGTTGCAAAGAACTGTGTTTCCAGGAAGAAGAGTTGCTTTGATACGAAAAGACTTTGTGCTAAGAAGAAACTACATTTGAACTATTATTTTCCCTTCCAAGAGTATTTATTAAGATATATTTTTGTCGTTATTTGGTATTGTGCTAAGCCTTATATAATGATCCTTAGTTTTTATTATACTACGGTATCGTGTCCATTTGTAGAGTATTCACTTTATTACTGTATGTGGTCATAAATGCTTAACACACAGCCTCTGAGATAAGCCTGTCTGCTCTGCCAAGCTACCATGGGGGTGAGCAGGGGTTATCAAAGGGTGTGATCCCCTTGCCCTGACTAGAAAAGGTGTGTACCTACTTGTCAGAAGTGCATACCTCTGCCAACTAGAGACAGCCGGTTCTAACAGTTTGTTTTTGCTTTCTGTACGTTTCTTTGTAAATATTTAAAATAGCAGTCATTCCTTATAGTCCAGAGTCCATAGATGGTATAATAATGTGTGGTGTGGTTAAAAGCAATAGAGCATAATATGGATGACAGCCATTATTCGCGAAAAATGGTGATATGTTCGTGGAAGCGTGCTTTAAATTATAGTAGGCGAATTCAGCTTCCCAGAGGAGATTCACCCATAATCCTTGTTGTTTAAATAAATAGCATTGTAGATATTGTTTTAATACCTGGTTCACTCGCTCTGTTTGGCCATATGATTCCGGATGGAAACTTGTGGACATGTTTCTTTTAATCAGAATGGGGATTGGGAGCAAACTGCCTCACAGTCCCAGGACAGTTCGCCCCTTTGCATCCTGGTAAATGCAGTACACAGATCAAACTTACTTCAAAATTAGCTTGGGTTTTTCACCAAAGTTGGTGCAGATATTGCTGCATATCTCTAGACATGTGTTTCTGGGTTGAACCCATCATCAGTAGAGAGAGCAGTATTAGAGACAAAGAAAAATCATCTGGGATTTCTGGAATTGCTGCCAAGTTCCTCTCAGGTCACAATATCACTCACAGGCACACCGGTGCATCTCCAAAGCTCGTCAGCTTGCTGGGTCAAGGGAGCCTTTTAAACAGAATGGGGGTTGGGAGCACACTGCCTCACTGTCACAGCACAGTTTGCCTCTTTCCATCTTCATAAATGCAGTACACAGTTCAAATTTACTTCAAAATTAGCTAGAGTTTTTCCCCAGAGTTGGTGCAGACATTGCTGTATATCTCTAGACGCGTGTTTCTGTGTTGAGACCATCATCAGTAGAGACCATCATCAGTAGAGAGCAGCAGTATTAGAGAGCAAATTAAAATCATCTAGAGTTGCTGGAAATGCTATCACAGTACTAGAGGTTAGAGGCGCCCTCCTAAAGGTATTTACTAAGTTAAATTCAATTAATTCAACCAATAAATTAATCTGATTGGGGTGCTACATTACGCACAAGTTTTGGCTAACACCGTTACTTAAAAAGGTAAGAGGATGCAGAAAAAGTCTACAAGTAAAGCATACTGTTCACTTGGAAAGAAAATATTTCCACAATATTTATGTAGTTTTAAAGTTTTAGCATATTGTTAACATATATTCAAATTGTTCACCGCTCATGTATGTATAACATAATTCCATATTTCATTCATATTACTTCATAAATCAACGTACATTACTTCATTTTCATATTTGTAAATATGTTCTGGTTAACACTATATCATTTCATAGCATGTCACATTATTTTCTGAATGAACCTATTTACAGAAAAATAAGTCCAGAAGAATTTTTTCTTCTTGCAGATCCTATTTTTGAGGCCAATGCCCGATGCATTTCGGGAACTAGTCCCTTCAACAGGGGCGATGTCCTATAAAGGTGAGTGCAAATGATTTAAGCTATAATGCAGATTAGAGACACAGTCGGAGGTGACTTTTGGTGAAGAAGATACTAGACGTTATCTACCCAATAATACACCCAATAATACACCCAATAATACATGCAAGTAAAGAGCTACACCGTTTGCCTTGCTGTGTTTATATAAGAGATGCCTATACGGGCAAACTGTACGTATGTAATTGATTTGGGAAATAGTACTCAATTGTGTATTCAAACAGTATCATTGCTTATCTAAAGATAAATGAGCATGCGCTTGTGTGCAGCTAATGAATGGCTGTGAATATCAAGGTGTCACAGATTATATGGATAACTAAATGAACATACACTCGTGTGCTAATCAATAAATTTACCTCGAAAGAACAATGCTGGCTTTCTAGTTCTTTCAAAATGTACACGACCTCCAGAATTCCAAATGTATCGCACATGATATTCCTAGAGGTGAAAATTATCAAATAACTCGGTTTTGCTTACAATATGTGTATTTTTGGAACTAAGATTTAAAAGGTATTGAATTGCTGAAACATAGGAGGAGCAACTTTCAGTGTTAATCAATCACTTAGTCTCTAAATATTAATATTTATTTTATTGTGCAACTCTCTCTGGGGATACTTTGTGTGTAAACATTATCCTTTGTTGCATAACAAACGTGCTTACTTGATATTTGTGAGACTATTGAACTAGATCGTGATAAAAAAAACTATTTTATCCATGCTAAACATGGTCACATACCTGATAGGAGAATGGCTGAGAGAATGTAACTAGACTCGAACCAGATAATATTGAAGCTACAAAACTTCTTGCTGTAAATAAAATTAAGACAGGTATATCACAATTCGATTTATGTGCGTATGCAGGGATGTATGTAAATTAAGGACTAAATATAAGAATAAGTCTCTCTCCTTACCTAAGATTTTAAAATTCTATTGTACGGGAATTGCTCAACGCTGTATGTTTCTCCGTTTTGAATTCGGGCAGCAATGAAATGCCGATGGATACCATACAGCTCTAAATAGGTGCAGGTAACATACGAAACGGGCAACTGTCGGGATACCTCGTGTGGGAATTCTGGGACTTGTAGTATACACGAGAGAAGAATGTGTGTCTTTATGTATAACCTAGACGTCATGCGAGTCCCAGCTTGTGTTTTTAGTGTTATATTAAGAGGTAATCCTATATATTGTCCTAAGTTTACAAGTGATACATAAACAATGTATATATACATGATATTATATCCTTAGTTGTCATGATGCATACTGCCACTGTCTGTACAATAACGTAACGTGTGATATCATCTTAAATAAGGTAATATATCCTTGATTGTCATAATACATACAGCTCCTATCTGTATAATAACATAATAGATGATAACAATATTATAGCATGGTAAATCCTTATTAGCGTGCTGTTCCGTGCTTCAAATCATGTCCTGTTATCTATTCAGATGTTTACTGTTTGAAAAACGATCGGTATTGGTTTTAAAGAAACATACTTGTCAATTATTGTCTATACATAATCTGTGTAGCTTACAAATTTAAAGAGTGCAATACTCATTCATTATCGAAGTATTCTAATCAAAAGCGTACATATCAAGAACATTATGTGCATATACTTTTATAAAACATTTCAATAATTCCTGAACATTGGGCTATATGGGAGACAGAACCTCCCCTGCGTTAAACTATGTATATAGAAATAAGATTCTCATCTAAATCAACGAGCTAAATGTGATTATGTATTGCTTGCCATCTTACTTGCTGAAAACATCATTGGTAATCATATGTGTTTCTTAAAGTCAATTAGATCTATCACAGATGGTTTAGTATTATATCTCCCGTGTTCTATGATTTATCAAGCTCAATGATGTTACTTACATGTGCATAGAATACCCCTCGGGTGTAAGGTAAATTGCTCCTCATAAGAAACAGCTCAAATCTAGCATGTCATTCAATCCCACGGGTTTAAGTGTTTGTAAGAAATGTATCCAGTATGTTTCCCTCTGGAGTAATCTCTTCGTGTTATCTTGTCCCTCTATTTTTGGAACCATCTCCACTATTTGAACCCGTAATTGAGCAATATTATGCTGTGCTTCCAACCAGTGATATGCAACTGTTGCTGATCGATTTTGTGTCCTGATTGTGCTTTTGTGTTCTGTTAATCTTGTCTTGAGTTTGCGTTCAGTTTTACCAACATATGCTCTGCCACATGGGCATTTAAGACAATATACTAAGTGCATAGAATCACAGTTTGCAGAATGTCTAAGAGGAATTGTCTTGCCCGACACGGGATGAGTAAGTGTATTACCTAATATAATATTGTGGCAGTGTGTGCAATTGTAGCATCTAGTCGTTCCTTTATAGGTTTCTTTCTGAGATTGTTTGGACGGAGTTCTAATAATATCCATAAGATTCTTTCCTCGTGTGTATGCAAAGATAGGTTTCTCCTCATAGATTCCATTGGACTCCTTTTCATTCCTTAAAACATCCCACCTTTTGTTTATTATGTTTTTGATTTGATTAGAAGACATTGCTGTATATCTCTAGATGCTTGTTTCTGGGTTGAGACCATCACCAGTAGAGAGCAGCAGTATTACAGAGCAAAGAAAAATCATCTGGGGTTGCTGGAAATGCTGCAAAGTTCATCTCAGGTTCCAGTATCACTCACAGGCACACAGGTGCATCTTCAAAGCTCGTCAGCTTGCCGGCTCAAGGGAGCCTTTTAAACAGAAAAGGAGTTGGACGCACACTGCCTCACAGTCCCAGCACAGTTCGCCCCTTTGCATGCAGGTAAATTCAGTGTACACCACATGTGGGGTCCCACAGTGTTCCTCGCTCTCCCAGCACCTGTTCATCCTCTACCTTGTCCCACTGATCCGATCTTTGAAGGAAAGAAGAGTGGTCACTTTTTTAACTATGCCGACAACCTCCAACTAATGTTCACTATTGATAACCCACCCCCCCAGTCAATATCTGACTTTCAGTCCACCATGATATTAATTTGTCACTGAATGGACCACAATCACTTAAAACTAAACCCAGGCAAAACCGAACTGGTTCTAACAGGTGGTAGCCATAATAAGTGGGGCCCAGGTTACTGGCCAAGCAAATTAGGTTCCCCCGTTCCTTCCCCCTCAGTGTGAAGCTTAGGGTTACCATAAGAAATGACCTCTCCCTAAAATTTCACGTAGGCTCGTGATTTCCACCTGCTTCCTTCAGTTGCGGAAAATTAGAAAGATAAGCAGGCTACTGACCCAATCAGCTTTGGTGCAGGACCTGATAGCCATCGACCTAACGTCTAGACTATGCCAATGCAATATACCTTGGTCTACCACTTGGCCTTACAAAACGGCTACAGATGTTACAGACCCAAGTGGCTAGACTGATATACAAATAGCCCAGGTGGCAACAAGCTTCCCCCCTTTCAGAAAGCTGTGCTGGCTCCCCATACCCCAACACTGCACATTCAAAGTTGGCTGCCTGTTGATTAAATCCCTGAATGACCGGAGTCCTACATTTATAGATAGCCTCATTTCTCGCTACACCCCCTCTAGAAACATCTGCTCTGCCCAGCTCCATCTTCTGACTGTCCCTACCTTCAAGCTAAAGCGCCAAGGGGGATGCAGGTTTGCAACTCTGGCCCGCGGTCTGTGGAACTCCATCCCCCTGGAAATTAGGTCAAGCGCTGACATAGGGGTGAGCAGAATTTGAGTAGTTGCGCTATGAAAAGCTCAGGCAAACGGTAAAAAATCCCTGCGAGTATGCAGAAATTCCGCGAACACGTGGAATTGCTTGTTTTGCCCGTTCGCAATGCTTTGTTCCTGTTCGCAGATGCTGTTTGCATGCTCGGGGTGAAATATCTTGCAAACGCGCCTTTTTATAGCACGAACAAGCCAAAAATTCCACGAAGTCGCGAATCGCAGAATTTTTCGCAATTCCGTGTTCTTCGCAAAACGCAAAATTACCAAAATTCTGCAAGCGGAATGGAATTTAACGCCCAGGCCTACTGCCCTCCTGAGATTACGAAAATCTCTCAAAACCTGGCTATACATCCAAGCATTCAAATGAAATGATTCCGGGTCGGCACCCCCTAATACTCAGCTCCATGAAACCAAAAGTCGTACAAGCCCTTCATAACTCTTTTTTAACGTAATATAACCGTTCAAATTTACTTCACAGTCAGCTGGAGTTTTTCACCAAAGTTGTTGCAGGCATTGCTGTATATCTCTAGACACGTGTTTGTGGGTTCAGCCCATCCTCAGTAGAAAGCATCAGTATTAGATTGCAAAGAAAAATCATCTGGGGTTGCTGGAAATGCTGCCAAGTTCCTCTCAGGTCACAGTACCACTCACAGGCACACAGGTGCATCTCCAAAGCTCATCAGCTTAGCAGGAGTGTTTCACCAAAGTTGGTGCAGACATAACTGTGTACTGCATTTACCAGGATGCAAAGGGGCGAACTGTGCTGGGACTGTGAGGCAGGGTGCTCCCAACCCCCATTCTGTTTAAAAGACTCTCTTGAGCCAGAAAGGGGCTCAGGGCTCAGGAAGAAGCTTCCAGAACGGGGTGGGGTCCCTATTAGCTTCCAGATTCCAGATTCCAGCTCACAGGTAAACTGTTGGAGCTGAGAAAGGAGAATAGGCCTTGATAACATCATAGTCTACAACAAGCATTGGCACAGACAAGTGACAAAGTCACATCAAGCATTGGCAAAAAAAGAAAACAGTAAACAGATAACATCATAGTCTGCAACAAGCAATGGCACAGACAAGTGGCAACGCCACAATACGCACTGGTAAAAACAATAGAATCCAGTAAACAGGTGCCAGACAAGGTGCACCAGGAATCTGACGTTGCAGAATCATGACAGAGAGGCTGACAGGGCAAGAGACTGATAGAGAGAGAGATAGAGGCACTGACGGACAGAGAGAGAGAGAGACTTACAGAGAGAAACTGACTGTGAGAGATAGATTGTCTGACAGAGACTGACAGAGAGACTGACGGACTGTGAGAGAGACTGGCTGAGAGTGTGACTGGCTGACAGAGAGAGACTGACTCTCTCACCATTGTTGGGGGCAGTAGTCAGGCTGGCAGGGTTGGTGCCAAGTCAGTCGTTGCTCCTTGGTCTCGTGACAGGACCCTTCTTAGTCCACTTCTCTTGATCAGTCAAAATCTGAAGTTTCTGGTATCAGGGAGTCCCTTAAATACTCGATTTAGGGATGTTAAGGGAAGCGAGAGGTAGTAACCAATGTGCTACTTACTCCTGGGGACACTATACCCTCCCTAGATGACCACTTCCGGCGTGGAGTGGGCATCACCTTGTCCCAGAATTCCTTATTCCACCAAACACAATATGGGTGCATTTCTGAAGTCATGCTCAAATCAGATTTGGTCACCCCAGAGGTGGGTCCAGACTGGCAGTGCAGCACACGTCCTGCATAGCTGATTTTCCTACTTGTCCTGGCAATAGATGGTTCAGGATTGGAGGGTGGTGGTATCCTCTCCTGTGAGAGAAGCCATACTTGCATATCAAACATCAACGGGCTCTTTGAAGCACCCTGCCTTGGAATGTCAATTTAATCAGTCTTCCTGGAGGAGAATGTGATAACACCTCTATCCAGAGCAGGCATTGTTCCTGACCTCGTGAGAGCGAAGGCTCTCACCCCTAGGGGACAAAACTCGTCAGTAACAGTTAGCTGGACTGAACCAGTTGGCTAGCACACTAGAGGGCTGGTAAATTCCTTTGCTATTTGTAGCACAATTCGACTTTACCTTGTTTTAGGAAAGGAGCAGTGGCACTGAACTCTGGTTAGCAGGCCTCTGTCACCATCAACGTAACAAATCAGCATCCAGTAGCTAAAAAAGTTGAAATAAGTGTGGGGTTTACTGCAACAAAAACCTAGTACCCTACACTTACTTACATGGTTGGCAATGGTCATCAACCATGGTCACAAATTAACGTGCAACAGGCGTGGCAAGCAGGATTTGAGTTTTTTTATTGCTATAGTGATATGATTATATAGTAAGTCAGGTCTATGACATTCTGATTCTTCATATGTGATTAGAGAAATAGTGTCATGCTGTGTCACATACCTTCTAAAATACAATATGGACAATTCAGATGGGTTACTCTGTCCCTAACACATGCTGGACCCTGTTCTCTCTGAGTCAGTTCACATCCTATTATTTAATAAGGTCTGTTACTGTATTGCCCTACTCATTTTAGGGATATCATATCACAGTCCATCAGTTGGGAGGGTTGCTTTAAGGCTTTGCTATCTGCTTTTGACCACTTCAAAGGTTTTTTCTCCTCTCTGCTACCTGTGATACTCTAGTGGGTTTCTATATTTATGCTTTCTGTCTTCTGGCCAGTTTCAAAGCTAAGTTGGTGTATTAACATTATCATGTACCAACAAATATGTCCTGGGAATATCAATTTTGTATTGTCCATTAGCTGTTGGACCAGAAATGCATTATTATTGGAAATAACCACAGCATATCAATCAATTCATTGTCTCCTGCACAATGTCTTGGACTTGAATTTAACACTGTTGTAAACATTTTATGCAAGCGACTAAGCATAAGTTAGGTGCAGTTAAGGATGTCAGGATATTATACTGGATTAGTTTAAACCCAGGACAATAATTTTGGGTATCATACTACTAATGACCAGTTTGCTTCAGCAAAGTCTTCACCTAGGAGGCGTGGTTTGACATCATCAAAGACGTCGGCCTGCTAATGCAACTCCGAGGCAGTTCAGGAGAGGTGCTGGCCTCTCTTCTGGTCAACCCTTCCCTCAACTTATCTTTGCAGGCATCTCTGAAGCAGCAACCTCCGATGACTTCAGCCATATAACTGGCTTCTTATGGTAAGCAGTGAAAGACCCCATATTTCATAACTTACAGCAGTCTTGTTACCCGACTGAAGTAGTGCCCGCCATTTTGTTTTCTGGGTTTTTTTCCACGCTGATGCCGGTATGGACCTTTCTACATGATGATTTTTCACACCACATGTCTTTTTTGACATATTTATTGGGCTCACTACTTTATGCACTATTAATTACTATTGGCAACAGAAGCCCTATAAATCCAATGTATCCTTCTTTTCCTCCTATTGGGATTTCTTCACCTTATAGAGGGTGACAAATATCCTTGTTATCTGAGATTGTGCCTAACTCTTCAGGATACTCTCCATATTACTAGTCTTGGAATTTACTTAAAGGGGCAGTAGACCCCTTACACTATCTTGTTCTACACAACAATGCTCTAATCCATCTTCTTTTAACGACTTGTTATTAAGCATAGGCGGAAAATCCGTTCCGCTCGCGGATTTTGCGGATTTTCGGTAAATTCGCAATCCGTGAGATTTGCGAATTTCCCGCAAAATCCGCGAGCGGAACGGATTGGGTCAAAAGTTCAAGCTGACTTTTGTAACTCTTTTAGAATGGCGCCGGCAAGCTGCCAGAGCCATTCTAAAATAGTTACAAAAGTCAGCTTCAACAGGAAGCTCTAATAGATAAAGTAAAGCAGGTGCTGCTCAAATTCAGTTACACAATCATTAATCACCCCAAACTTGGGGTGATTAATGATTGTGTAACTTAATTTGACCTTCAACTCCAGCTCCTGCTTTACTTTATCTATTAGTGCTTCCTGTTGAAGCTATTTGCAGCTATTTTAGAATGGCACTGGCAGCTTGCCAGCACCATTCTAAGTGGGGCTGAGGGCAGAAGGGCACAAAAGTGGGACAGAGGGCAGAAGGGGACAAAAAATGAGTGGGGCAAAGGGCAGAAGGGCACAGAAACGAGTGGTAGAGAGGGCAGATGGGCATAAAAAATGAGAGGGTGGCAGTGATTAACCAGCAAAAAAAAAAAAACAGCGAAAATGCAAAGCGCCTCGCGAATACGCAAAGTGCCTCGCGAACACCCGCAAACTCGCAAAAATAAAAAAATCTGCAAATTTGCGTGAATTCGTGAATTTTGCGGATTGCGAATTTGCAAATTCTCAAATTTGCAGATTACGAATTCGCAAAATTCACCCATGCTTACTTGTTACATCTACAACCCTATTCTTTGAGTTTATGTCAAAACGACAGACTTCAAAATATAAAACTACTCGTTGAACACTACAATCTGTGTCTCCTATTTTTCTGGAACGAAATCCCTTTTCGATATTACTGGATTATATAGAGGACTCTGAACTATCAATCAATCAATAAGCTTTATTTTGACAATACTAGTAATAAAAGCAGTGTTACATAAAATACAGTATAAAAGATAAAACACTGAAATAAAATCTTAAATCCACATGCAAGTAATCATAAAAGTCGGCTCATCCTGGTGAGTTAAAAAACATATGCATGACGTGAAAGCAGTAGAAGGGTAGTTAAGAATGAATAAAAACGTTAAAATAATTAGACAAGGCCCCAGCTCTAAGATACCATACTAAAATCACACCAAGCAATGGGCATAATTCAAAGTTCAATGACTTTCAGTCAAGAGTTGTGATCTTATAGACCACATCCATCTCACGAACTTGGCTACCGGAATTAAATAGCAGGGTGATGGATCAGTACGCAATATTCTCAGGACGATGCTACTTTGTCTGGTGCCCAGATTCTTACATTCCTGAGCGAGCCTTACTTTACATGGCCTGGCATAGGCGGGGCAAACAAACAGCACATGGGAATACGTTTCTGTATATTCTATACAAGTAGAGCATTTGTTGTCACCCAATGGGGCCCATTTAACAGTGAAGGATTTTAATTGGAGGGAACGCACTCTAAATTGGAAATACAATTTACGATCAAAGGGTTTTTCCAATTGCGTCCCAATAATGCTCAAGGCTTGGCCAGGGTTTACATTTTAAAAATCTCCCAGTCAATGTTGTACAATAACTTGTTCTGATATTATTTTGTCTGATCATTTCCCAGTATCTTTCCTTGATCCTTTCTCTTAATTGGAAGTGGATGCTAACAGGTTCGGCAATCGCATGCTGACCAGGACACCTTTGATGTCATGTAGCCATCCAATTTTGCGGAAGTGATCTGCCTTAATGACATCCCTGAGATCATCCGCAAAATTGGCTAATTCAGGGGTGCACCAGATTCTGCGCCAATATAAGACAGGAGGTAGCCTGGCTATGTCCACCAGTGCCTTCCTGCTTAAATAATTCTGCATGGATAGCACAGAAATGCTTTGAAGTAGGTGGTGATCATTCGGAGGAAGCTCTTTTCTGCTGCAGCTAGCTGTGTTAGTTTCTCAAACTTCCATAGTTCTGACCCGTATAAAACCAATCTCACTACTTTTGTGTTATAAATCAGTAGCGCCGTACTGACTGGCTTAGTCAAAGCTGTTTTGATTTAATTATTTAGGGCACCGGCTAATTGGTAATGTTTCAGTGCCATGATATCAATGTGGGGCCTCCATCTCAATTTTGTTTTCCAGGGTAATTCCTAAGTAGGTAAATGTGTCTACCTCTTCAAGGGATACCCCATCCAGAATTATTCTGCCCCTGAATGTATTGTGCTGTTAAATGTCATGAACTTAGTTTTTACTGCATTGATTATTTGCCCTTGTAGAATGCAGAAATCTTCAAACGCATAGCAACTCACACTGTAGACCACTAGGGTATTTGGAAATATTAAGTGTGTTATCTGTAAACATTATGATTGGAATCTTTTTACATTTGTTACCCTGAGTGGGACGGGTATGCTCAGACGTAAGTCCCGTCCTTTCCATGCCACTGGAGTCAAGCTATCCTAGCTGATGAGGGGTGAAACCACGAAACCGGTCCTAGGAAGCTTGTTTTCAGTCCAGGGAGGACCTGACCTGGCAATTCAGGCTGGACTGTTTCCATTGGGCGCAGGGTCAAGACTGATTTGCCTATGGCTGGTTTCCAACTGGAATGGTATGGGTAGCAAACAAACAATGGATTTAGGCCCAGATCTCTGTACTGGGGTGACTGTATGACATTGTTCTGCATTCTGTACATCTACTTTGGCATTTGCTAAAAAAGGGGCATCAGTGAGAACAGTGGCTAGGAGTTTGGCAACTCCTTTGATAAAAAGGGAGAACAGTGTGGGTGCCATTACGCACCCTTGTCACACTCCCTTATCCACTGGGAAGGGATCTGCTACTTTCCCCTGGGAACCCCGGCGGATTTGGTCAAAGTTGTTCTCGTGGAGATGGACAATAAGGGAGAGAAAATCCAAGGGGTTTCCGAAATCCTTTAGCACCACCCAAAGTTTGTTCCATGAAACCAGATCATAGGCTGATTTGAGGTTGACAAAGGCAGAATACATGTGTGAGAAGTCAGTCTGGCATATGATGTTGACTAGTTCTAGTGGGCACCTTGCACAAGTCTAATCGCCCTCTATTGATGGTGGTTGTGAAGTCAACCTTATAGAAAGTTATCCTAGGGGTAGCAGTGGCAAGCAGTCATCAGGCTAATACTTCAGAGAGGGAATTAAGCTAGTTGTCTTACCAATTATAAACCCTTGAGTACCAAATGAAAGCACACCACACAAGATATATATTAAATATATATGTATTTATTCTAAACACAACCCCTCTGCACTCTTTATGAGGTCAGAGGTAAAAATACAATACAAGTTACTTAATTAGCATACGATAAGTTGCACAGTGTACGTTTTGCCCTATGGGCCTCACAAACCATATACTAAAATAGTGGTATAAATGAGAATTAGAAAGCAGGTCTGGGGCCTGTGGAATCTCAGGGGATACTCTAAACAACCAAAGGTTAAGATGTAGACGGGCCAAGGGAGACACGTGCAGTGTCTAAACACAGGCGTGGGTTACCATTGACTTTCTATGGGAAACAAACAAGTTACAATTTTACAATTTAAGGACACTTCTAAATGAACTACAATGGAACCCTTTTAGACTTAGACACTACAAGGGCCAATACCCTCGAGACTACCAGAGTACTCTTGTTACCTCACCAACGGAAGCCGGGTGCATAGGTCTTTTATGGTGTCTGGTTTCGTTGTTGATTTCAATGGAGATCTGCAAAGAAGTGCTGCAGGTGACCTGAGGAAAAGTGTCCGGGTGGATCCAAGGGTGGACCAAAGATCTGTAGAACCTGAAAGCAGAAGGGACAGAGTCTGGGTAACTTGCCAGTGAACAGGCGGCGATAGGAAGATACCACCATATATCGGGTGATTTCAGGTGAAAAGGTGAAGTTTGTCTCTTCAGCCACGAGGACCAGGAGTGTCAACGACAACCAGGAGCTGGATTGGAGCTGTCTCCTAAAGGATCTAGTTGACTGCGGTGTCGTTATCCGGATTGATCCCAACAAGCCTTGGGAAATGCAACCCACGCAGGATGTCAAGATGGGCTTCAGTGCTTACCAGCAAGGTCTGTGGAACTTCTCCTTTGCAGGGAAGTTGGTGCACAGTTTTAGCAACCAGGAAAGCAAGTTAAAGTAAAGGTTTGTCATCTTGGGGGCTCACTAGCTAATGAACTAGGAACCGCAATGACGGGTCAAGCGGAAATGCACAAACCAAGCCCACGGGCCACTCATGGAGTGTGGAGCTATGTGTTTCAGTGCAAAAGGTGCTCGGGTCTAGGGCTTTAAGTACCCCAATGCACAACTTCAGGATACCTCGAGAAGTTGATGTAGGTAGCAAAATGCAGGATGTCCAGTAGTTCTGGTCCCACGTCTCTCGTGTCCTTGCTGTGACTGAAGGTCTGGGTCAAAGATGTCTGGAAGTCTGTGTCCTGTGTCGCAGATTCTTTGGGATCCGGCAGGTGCCTCGAAAATGCAGACCAGCAAAGATGCTTTTTGTGCCTGTTTGAACAGGGTGGTCACTCCTTGACCACAAGGGAGATGTCTTCCATCTTTCAGTCGAAATGGAATGTCAAAGGTCCAGGATATATGTTTCAGAGTTTCATCCAGGGTAATCTAAAGTCCTAGGGACTGGGATCCTATACTTATACTAAGTTTAGGGGTTGGACTAACTTTAAGGTCCCTCCTATGGGTGGACCTTGGGTGGAGTGGTTACACCCCTTCCCCTTTGTCCAGTTTCACATCAGAGCTGGGGCTGAGTGCCCCAGCAACCGATTTGAACAGGGAAATGCATGGAACACCTAGTGTGCCCCTGGCAGTATCTGGAAGGGATTCACTGAATGCATCCCTCCCAGCCCCAATACACAAAGAGCCTGTCTGGGTAGGAAACCTATTGTCTTCTCCCTCTAGAAGGGTGGAATGCTACTCCCACCGCCAGGACTGGCGGGGGGGGGGGGTAGTATTCCAAAGTGTTTGACACCTTACACAACATGTTTTATTAAGCCAAACCAAAAGTTAGCATTAACCGCGAGGATTATAATGCACTTAAGAGTATATGGTATGGCTATATCATAGAACAGCTATAAAGAGATGGTTCCGAAAGCTGCACCGGGGCTCAGCTCATGCTCTCAAATAAAACCAAGCTCTCTGCCCCCAGGATTGTTAAGGCCTGCCATAGGAGTGACTTATAGGTGTCTATATGCATGTATAGATATAGGTATACTATATCTAAGTAAGGGGTGATTACAACAACTTACCCAGGCTGAGTGAACGGACCTGTGGTGTCAATTTGGAAGGCAAACCAGGGGTGGCACAATACATGCTGGAGCCCCTGGTAGGCCTAGGGTGCACCTATGCCCTGGTACCTAGGGTACACTATACAGGGGTTCACAAGGGTGACCTAGTAACCAATTTGGTATGTACCTAGAGTACATGGTATCAATTTAGAGACAGAACAACTGGGCTGTGGGCCTTATTAGCAGGTCTACAGCCACACTAAAGTCGAAAAACCAGAGAATCACAGCAAAACGTGGAGGTAACCATAGGAAGCAGACCCTACTCTCCTACAACATGTAACCCTTGACAAGAACTACATTTAAACACTATACTAGGATGAATCAGAAGACTGGATCTATCATGCTGATATGTGCACAAAAGCCTGCCTGAAGGGGGGGGGGGGTTAAGAAATCATTAGCATCTATCCACTCTTGGGCCTTTGCCAGGACGAGGCGGGCTAGCACATTTTGGATGGATTCAATTAGAATTAGGCTTATTGGCCTATAATTTCTAGGTTCGGACCTATCACCCTTTTTGTATACTGGGATAATCTCCACCCCCCTCCGGGAGTCCGGGATGGGTGCGCCATGGGCAATGGCATTTGCCAATAACAATATGTGCCTGCCCCAATAAACCTGGTCTTGTAAGAAGACATCAGCAGGAATACTTTCAATGCCTGGGGCTCTGCCCCCAGTGATGGTGCTCAGGGCAGCTCATATATTCTGAAATAACTAACCAATCTTCAACTTTATCAATTAATGTATCACATATTCTGATTTCTACTACCAAACCTACGTCAAAAATGAGTGGTGCCCCAGTGCTTTTGTCAAAAAAGGGTTACAAAACCTTGAGAATGGCATAAACAAAACAACCTGTGTATTTATGGCTTTACTTAGAAGGTTCTATCTATGATTTAGAAGGCTCCAATCCCTTTCTTTTTTTTCAGACAGTCGCTCAATAGTCTTTGTTCGGTCATAACAAGTACCATAGAACACACATTTAAAAATACAGTTTGCATTATGTCATTTTTCAGGATCAGAATTATGAAAAGACATCACACTTCATTTAGCACTTGTTTAAAAACACTGAAAAAACATAAATGAAGCACTAAAAGGTAATGGCATAACATGGAGAATAAGCAGAAGCAAATAATAGATGTAATAACTCTTTAGTTTCTATTTTGAAATATAGCATTTAGTAATCATGAAATAATCATTACTCAAATAAAAAAAATCCTTTAAGCAAATGTCTTACAAATTTGCTTTATAGGCACCCATAAAGGCTAACAATTTTTTAAATACAGTTAACAATCTCATCAGGGGCTAAAATATTTTTTTTTTCTTAGAAGGTGTACCTCCTCCTCAATTTTATTGTAGACAAAATAAAATTAGGAACAGAGAAACAAGGATCAACCCCTCCTAGTGAGATGTAAAGTGCTTGTGCTTTAAAATTGGTTGTAGCTAGCTCAGAGGTTGCTCTATAATCTGCAAAAAAGCTTAAAGTGCACTGTCATTTGGGGTGAAGATTTACTACATGGGCAGCCTGGAAGAGATGCAAACCAAGAACAAGAATTAGGGAAAGCAAACAATGGTATGGTAAAATTGATGTTCTTGTTTTTCCAACAAAATTAGATACTGGTCCATCCCAGACGATGTGGAATTGGCAAATAGTTAAGAACTAAGGTTAATTGACTTGCTCTTTCGGTTCTAATCTTTTCGTTCAGCATGAGGACATTTTCCTTAACTATAGCCTTAGTTTGGTGCCCAATACTATCTTTAGAGTCAATAAAGTTAATCAGGCCCATCTCAATAAACGTTTTCCTGACATATGCTAGCCAAGGGATAAAGTATCTATTGTCCAAATTCAAAAAATCACTCAGAATATTTCTTGAAAAACCTGCTTGTGGGCTACACCCAGAAATCGAAAGGGAAAAACGTAGAGGACCTATTGGCCGTGAATCAGAGGGTAGGAATAACCCGAAGATTGGGTGAGTGGGCGGAGTCAGATTTGTGGCCAGAAATGGATGCATTTTTATTTAAGGTTTAATATGAGTTATTGACATTGAAATACATTCAGAAAGTGGGATTTGTTTCCAATCAAAGAATGTCCCAAATACACTCAAATGTGGAAGCACGAGCCATTTGTCTCCGGGCCATGAAGTTTTTGTCATCAGCACTTCTCCTGCCTTTTTCCACGAAAGAATTTTAAACACGAATGACAAAATATCCTAGTTTGCAAATGTTTCTATATAATTATGGCTCTGCAGCATTTGCCACATAATGCATCATCTGTTACATAATTTGAAAATTTTAACTAATAAATCGTTTGTAGCTCAAATTGATAAAACGTTACTAAAAAATGTGATTTCTTTGAGGAAACAGCCCTTTGCAAAGGTTGACTGATCACCTTCCTCAATGCTGCATGTGTATGTTACCCTGGTGCTAATAAGGCAAAATCTTTGCAGAGACTGTTAGCATGTGTAAAAATGTAAAAATAATAAAGTATCTGAAAATATACCGCATTACGTTGCAGCCTTTGTTTTGCTGCATAATTTAGTCAACACTGCTTAGTTTGGTGTGTGTGTAAATCCTGCATTGCCAAAGCCAATGGAGGTACCAATGGGTGAGGAGGACTTGCCTCAAGGGCAGAGATGGTTTTAGTGCTGGTAGAGCCCTTTGTGACAATGTTTGTCGGTGCCCCCAATGACTCCCTCTCCCATGGATTCCCTCACTACCACCCTTTAACAGTACCCCTCAAGTCTCCTTAACTACACTCTCGATCAGATGCATTTAATTTGATTTAAAGCGCCACTGATAGCAGTGTAGGGTGTCCGAGCCCTTTCCATCACACACACATTACACAGGGACAAGCAATCATACATGTGTAAATCACCGTATAGGAAATGTTACATAAGACAAATGACTACAAAGTGTAGGAGTCACATGACAACCATACTGGTAGGCAGTATAGTTTAAAAGTGATTGGTCTGAAGCAACACAAACTCTGCATGTGATTCCATGGTTGGGGCATCTCTTTAATAACCAGAATTGATTTCTATCCAAATGAACACTTTTTTTGCAAAATTAAGAAAATCAAAGACTGGGAAAAAGTATAACTCTCTCATTTATACCTTGCAGTTTGTTGCATGCAGGTATTAGATGACAGTTAATGGATCACTGCTCTATGTTATGATTTTTTAGACTTCAAGTAACTAAAGGATCTCACTGACAAAATCAGTAACCCACTGGCCTATTTATATTATGCACACTTTGTGATCTGCATGGTACATGTTCTTTCCAGCAGGCACATTAATCCTCTGTGCTACCTGCCCACCAGTTAAAACTCCATCTCTCTCTAGGAATGACATAAATCACTGGAGTTATCATGACAATTGTATTGTTGCTAAAAATTGCTGAAGTCTAGGAAGGAGGCAGCAAGTGCTTTTAGAAACATATTATAATAACAAATATGACGCTCCCACCTGAAGTCGGCACCTGGTAAGATCCCACCTGTCGTACCGCACTAGAGCTGCCCTACTCAAGGGTCCTGTGACTTCGGTGATAGAGTCGCTGTCACTCCACGGTGTGTTGTTTCATTGGCCTGCCCTTTAGACTGAAAGTGAACTTCAGCATGGATTGTGGTGGACAGGCCTTCAGGGTTAACTCATACTTGCTGTTGCTAAGACACCAGGGGGCCCATTAGGATGGCGGGTGGATTGCCCCTGCCAGGCCAGCGGGTCCATGCACGCAGTTCCATGCACAGCATGGCAGGCACCGCGAGGTGCCTGCCATGCTGTGCATGGAAGTGCACAGCATGCCTTCCTGCGATTGTGGCGGGCGGTGCTGAGTGCACCGCCTGCCACAATGGTAGGAATGCAGGATGCGCCCGCCACTGTGGGGGCGCATCCTAATGCTGCCCAGGGGACACCCGCCCTTATGGCAGGCGGTCCCTTTCACCTACCGGATGGCGGGCGGGCAAAGTCCGCCCGCCATCCTAATGGGCCCTCTAGGCTTCTAAGGTATAGCACGGAAATGTGCTCCCTCAGGAGAGTGGTCTGGTGGACTGGTCATTAAGGCTGTACCTGGTTCAACAGTTTCAAATTTGGCAGCTCTGACAACAGTGCCACATCCGCTTTGAAACTGAGTACCATAGTGCCCCACTGAGAGAAAATCGAACTGCCTTCAACTACAACCCAATTGTGCTTCGCTGTAAACACCGTGATGCGACTAAATGCATATTACACATTAAAAAAGAGTAATATGCTGCGAAAAAAAAAGTAACAACATCCAGGAAAAAGCAAACACTCAAAGAAATGCAAGACTAAGTAAAGCCTGTGAAATGTAGGAAGGAACAACATGGTCACTTTAACGGTTTTACATTCATCATTCAGAAATCAATTAGTGTTTTTGCCTGAAAGTTTAAGGACATGACTACATGGTCCAGAAGGGACCATTTTAATATCCATTGCTTATATCTTTAGAAAATGTTTGCAGCATGGTTTAAAAGACCACTTCCCTGACACAGAGCTGCTGTACACAATTTGTGTTCTAGCCTACCCATTAAGCATGTATTGCACAGTATATCCAGGAATGGTGCACTCCCCCACCCACGGACAACAATGTTGATTAAAGAAAGACGAGAACACAAAAGTAGTGCTTCACCTGCAAATTCTGTAAAGCAGCGCTAATGTTTTTGGGTGTGACTAAAATCATTCTGGCCAGTTTGCAAACACTCTATCTTGCTTTATTTAGTTATTTTTTACATTTTGAACCTTTTATTTCTTTCTGTCCAAAGGCTGCAATTTGGAATAGAAAAATGTCTGAAAAAAACGACTTTTCCAGCAAAAGTTTTTTTCTTTTTTGGATCCATTTCACGAAGGAACAAACAAATGAAAGGAGAGGAAGGAGGGAGTAATAACCTTTTACTGAAGTCATGGTTTTCAGAAAGTGAGGAGGAGCTAGACAGAAAGAGAGGGAGTAAGAGTAAGAAAGAGGAGGGGAAGGCTTCTGTTAGAGGCAGGGCAGGAGAAGTGGACACTGTCCTTGTCTTCTCTGGGCATGAAGGAAAAGACGGAGTGGCATATTACCAACAAGTAGCGATATTTATCACTAAATAGGCTTAGCGACAATTTTTTTATCGCTGCCTATCGCTGGATATGTTAGCGGAGAAAACATGCTATTAGCAAAGTTTTTCTCCATTGTGCTCAAATATCCAGCCATAGCGGCGAAATGCGTGAATGTCGCTGAGAATCCAGCGATATTCACGCATTAGCGACAAAATGCTCTTAGCCATGTTATCCACCTCCCATTGGATAACATGGCTAAGAATGGTCTTGGCAGGTGTTAGTATTTGGAGATATTCGCGTTTAGCGCGAATATTTCCAACGCTACACCTGCCCTGCTAATAGGCGATAGCGACGTTAGCGACTGCTTTCAGTCGCTAACTGGTTGGGTACGCCCACTTTGCATGTCATTACCGATAAACATCGCTGACATGCAAAGCGGGCCCCAAAAAGCACGCTATCGCCTAAAAGCTGTCGCTAACATCAGTTAGCGACAGCTTGCTAATAGGGCGATAGAATTATAGCCGCTTAGCGGACGAAAACGGCCGATAAATCGGCGATAATTGACTATCGCCCGGATTGGTGATATGCCCTGGATTCCTTTTCCTTTTCTGCCCGCCACCCTTCCCTAAATGACCACGAATGCTGAGCCTTATCTATAGGCCTTGGCTATTTCTGCCGTCCTGGTATGTGATTTTAAAATAGAAAAGTAGGGGAATGGATCTGATGATCCCGCCCACTTCAACCACTGAGTATCCCAAATTTTAACCCACTGTAAAAGGGGGGCATTTTAATTTGATCTTCCAACTAGCCCATGCCCAGTTCACTATGGGAGATACAACTTGGCGTAAATTTGGGGATGGACAATATCCGGCACAGGAACTTGTTTTCAAAGGCCTGCATTCTAGCTGGTGCTTCATGGCACCACAGACCTGTCCCATGTGTTCCTACACCCAAACATTTCGATTTGTATAACTGGACCATCTCTTTAATTGGCTTACGCCCCAATTTGTTTGATTATCCAAAAGTAGATTCACACACAACACCCATTTCTTCTGGTTGATCATGCCACCCCTTGACAAATTAGCTTCAAACAGGAAGCCTAATTCATTAAAATGAGAAACCTTAGTGACCAGGGTCTCACCAATGAAAAAGGATTTTGATTTTGTGTTTTTTGGGTGACAGGTTAAGATAAGTGATGTCTGCTGTTTCACTTTTAGACTTAGGCTTATCATAAGACTTTCAAAACCATTTAGAAGTTTCTGGAGGCCAATTACTGTTTGTGACATTAAAGCTGCAGCGTCTGCATGTAAAAGACCTGGGACTGGATGGGAGTCAATGACTTCATAAGCCCAGGGCGTTAACTACGGAACTAATATAGAAAAAAAGAACAAAGGTGCCTTTATGCAGCCCTGCCTGAGCCCTCTGACTAACATTATAGTTTGTGTGCAATCGCCTTGTTGAGTATAGTGGACCTTAAAGCTAGCATCTCAGTGTTAAGGCCTAATAAAGTTCAACACCGGTGGTTCTACCCCAAACGCCTTCATCATTACCACAACTTTCCCCTAGGCTTGGGTAGTAAATTCTGTTCCGCTCGCGGAATTTGCGGAATTTGGATAATTTCGCGTTCTGCGGAGAATGTGGAATTTCGCCAAAATTCCACGACCGGCGGCTTTGCAGAATTCTTTGCTTGTACATGCTTCAAAATGCATGTTCATGAGACACTTCTCCCCGGGCATGCAAACAGCGTTGGAAAACTGGAAAAAAGCATAGCGAAGAGGCGAAACAAGCAATTCCACGGCATCGCAGAATTTCTGCCTGCTCGCGTAGATTTTTTACCATTTTGCAGAGCTTTGCGTAGCACGACTATGCAAATCCCACCCATCCCTTCATTCCCCTGTGCACCAAATCAAAAGCACGGGAGAGGTCCATAAACATCATGTCTAGTGAACCTCTCCTGTCCTTGACATATTTTCACATGATAAGGTATAAGTTAAGTGCCAGCTCGATGGTCCCCAATCCTAGGTGGAAACTATATCTAGTCTTTGAGAAGAAGGAATTAATTTCTGCCCATACTTTCAGCTTTTCCAAGATAACCTGTCCTAATGTTTTACTGTGGCATCTAACAAATATATCAGGTAGTAGCACTAAGGGGAATCCCTGTTCTCTTTCTTTATTATAGGCACTAGAGTGAATTCCCCCCAGGTGTTAATTGGGCCCCCTTTTACAACTGCTCTAAAAACATTAGGAACTTTTGGATTCAAGATTAGATCTTAGCATGTCAATGGGAACTCCATTGGGCCTGGGGCCTTACCTGGTGCAGCGCTCTGTATAGCATAAGTAACTGATGTTAGATCGATGTATTTGCTTGGCCAGTTGCCATTCAATTTCTGGTTCCATATTGGATTCATCCAGTTGGTCATTAGGGTTAAAAAGTTCAGAGAGGTCACTTACCCACTCCCGTTCTTTTTTCAGTCATTTCATCGGAAAGTTCTCGGACTTTCAGAATCACCCATATTGAATATGCAAATAGCTAGGGCATAGTCGGAGCACTGCCTCCTCCTCTCAGAGGCCATGAGGTGTCAGCTACTTTTTGGAATATGCTGACTTATTTTAAGTCCTACAAATGGCTAAACTTACAGGTCCAATTTCCTGTTAGGATCTTAATTTTTCTTTTCTCAAGACAACGGCAGACAGAAGACAGAGATATATAGATATGTGACTCCTTCTTCAGAACCTTCATGCCATATTTTGACTGTTTCTTCCATTTCTTTCTAAAGTAACTTATAAAAATAAGACTACGACCTATGAAGACCCTATTTAGATAAAGAGATTTTTGGAAAATGGCTGAGATAAAAGAAAAGGAAGTTCCTACTATCTACTATTTATTTATTCTCTTTTGATTCTGTTGAAATACATTTTACTATGTTGCTCTCTACCTCTTTATATGTTCATAATATGCCTATATTGATTATTGTTTTTCTTTTCTTTATCCATGTTAGGTGATGTTTACCTATCTGCTCAACAAAGTCTTTCATCCGTTTGGATGGTCTACTCTTCTCCCCAACTCAGCCGGAAATTCAGCCGTGTCATCTTTCCCAGGTGGCTTCTCCACCCTTGATATATCGTTGCTTCTTCTGTATGTCATTTAAAAACATTTTTATATGTATTCTATCTCCTTCTTTTTCTTTTTTCAATTGTATATTTCTTCCGCCTCTTCTTCCTCCTTACCATTATTCCTACTTGTCTTGTGTTTTCCCATGTTTTTTTCTATTTCCCATGTTTCATCAAAAGTGTTTGTATTTAATATTTACTGATTTTCTTTAGATGATGCTACATGTTATTTCTTGGAATGTCAAGGCTCTACATTCACCTATTAGGAGACAAACGCATATTGTAGTTCTAGAAGTTCCAAAATGTAAATGTCAATCATTGGGTAATATTTATTTTTCTCCTGGTTCAGGGAAAAAGAATGTGGTTATCATTTGCGGCCATAAAAATGTAAGCATCACACTCCTTTCCCAAGATTCAGATGTAGATGGTAGATAGGTCAAAATTCATATTCAGATTAACAAAATCTCTTCATTCAACATTTAATCACCTACCAAGCCTGACAAACATTTTGGCCTGCTATTTCTTCAAAATTGATGTCCCTTTCCGCAAATTATATAATATTTGGAGGGGATTGTAATTTAGTTTTTGACACATATAGAGATCATGTTTCTAAAATCAACTTCTTTGTATCTGTTATGCATCAACAACTCACTGCACCATCGGCCAACGGTCTCTTATTGATACATGGAGAATGTGCAACCCATCATTGCGAGAATACACGTGTCACTACCACTCACCTCTTCCAATCTAGAATTGATTATGTGTTTGTTTCCATATATTTAGCACAAGGCAATATACATGCCGATATTGGTTCTGTACTTATCTTAGATCATGCTCCTGTCATATTATATTTTGACTTACTTCCTACAAATATTGGTATCTGAAGATAGCATTTTAAAACATTCCTGATGTTAGATACTATTTTTACTATAATTTTGAATTGTTCATTACAGAATTCTTTACTCTTAATTCCTCCTCTGACCACTTACCTCATATTTACTGGTATTCATTTAAAGATTCTACCAGAAATGTTATTATCTCTTATGTTTCCAAGAAGAAAAAATTGAACAGTCAAAAAGCGCTAGAAATCCTGAATTGCATTAAACATCTGGAAACTATTTACAACATCACTAATTCCAAGATACACCTAAATAATTTTAATTGCCGAGAAGTTCCAATATAACAAACTCTATACTGAAACTGCTTCTTACTACCCACCTAAAGAAAGTGCTAAATACTATGGAAGCCAAAACAAAGTGGGACATTATTAGCCACTTCCCTTAAAATTAAAAAAGAACATATTAAAATTGATTCTATTTTAAGGACAGATTCATCTCCTGTTTTTAAAGAAGCAGATATCTTAAATTAATTATATGGGCCGGGATGCCCGCCACCCCTCCCAACACCAATTCCCCATGGGAGGAGACAGACACAGGTTTGAACTTTTGGAAGGCGGGGGGGAGTTACCCCCCGGCCGTATTTATTAAAATATGAAACAAAATTTAAAACTTTAAATTAAAACGTTTCATGAATCATGTACAATTTTATCTTCCATTACATTTTGATGAAGACAAGTTCTTGGCTAACCTTAACAAATCTCTAATACAAAGGTTTCCTAGCCGAGTCTAGCATCCTGAAAATGCATAACATTCTAAAATAAAATTGTACAACCTAGCATTAAGGGCCAACGGCAAGGTCTTAACCGGTGTCAGATCCCTACTACCCTCGCAGCCAACTGTAACTTCCCTTGTCGTAGGGGCCCCCTTTCACTCGACGCCATCTTAAGGTCGTCCGAGTTCTCGTGCGAGGTATCCGTAAGAAGGACAGCGTGGACTCCTCCCCTTCCCCACACTCTCTTCCGCCTGAACGGATATCCGGCCCCCGGGAAATTCGTAGGAGGGGCATATAGCCGTCTCCCCCTGGGAGGGGCCTATGGCCGTCTCCCCCTGGGTGACCCATCCGTAGTGGGCGCCGCCCCCCGTGTGAGGGCCCAATGGCCGCCTCCCCCCGGGCGCTCCCATCCATACTGGGTGGCTCCCCCCCTAGGGACCTTGAAATCACTGCTCACCGATCATGACCTTACCGCCCGACCAAAATAAATACGACAGTTGTTTTACCTACTAAGGAAAGAAAATACGCCTGATCTGTAACAGCTTGACAATTCACCAATTTTAACAATACTACAAAGGGAAAAAGTCCTAAAGCACAAGACAATTTTTATTATTTAATCCATTCCTCTACGTTTCTACAAAGGACGAAAAGGCCTACAAGCATTTATTCAATCAAAGGCATACATCCATGATGCAAAAATGACTGTAATTTTTTATTACATTCGAATAATCACCAACAATTACTTTATTCCACAAACATTGCAAACAGGGAGTGGTGGGTGGGTCAAAAATTGCAGCTTGTTCCCTAGAGGGCTCACGAGCGACAAGTGGTGCAGCCTTCAGAGCACTGGAACAAGAGGAAGCTTCATTGGATTCCCGCTCTATTTATCCATCTGCGGGTGGGCGGGGGCCCGCCTCAGGTACGCCCATCCGTGCGCGGACTTCGGGGCGGGTGTTTAGGACAACCCCTTGTGGGCGGGATGGGCGTGCTCCGGCTACGCCGCTTAGGGCATACCAGCCGGGACACGCCCACAATGCCTTGTCGTAGGGGCCCCCTTTCACTCGACGCCATCTTAAAGTCGTCCGAGTTCTCGTGCGAGGTATCCGTAAGAAGGACAGCGTGGACTCCCCCCCTTCCCCACACTCTCTTCCGCCGGAGCGGATATCCGGCCCCCGGGAAATTCGTAGGAGGGGCATATAGCCGTCTCCCCCTGGGAGGGGCCTATGGCCGTCTCCCCCTGGGCGACCCATCCGTAGTGGGTGCCGCCCCCCGTGGAAGGGGCCAATGTCCGCCTCCCCCCGGCCGCTCCCATCCATACTGGGTGGCGTCCCCCCTAGGGACCTTGAAATCACTGCTCACCGATCATGACCTTACCGCCACAGGCCGGATAGTTGACCGACTATCCGGCACCCCCACACCTCCTAAAGGTCATGTCTCCTCAATGCCCTTAGCCATGCTACGAAGTCTCCTATGAGTAAGTCATTCCCAGCCCCGGACAGGTGCACCCCATCATTCAAATAATAGTGATCACCCCGAATACACCCATGAGGAATGCTTTGTAAATGAGTAGAGCAAAACAGTTTCTCAATCTTGTTGTTGACCCTCTTTACCGAGTTGTTCAACGCCGACACAGACAGACCCCCCCCGCCAAACTCTTCTGGGAATCATGTGGGACCAGGCAATCGTACACCCCGGGAGCCTCTTGGCCAAACAACTGACTGCTGACAATATGTGCTCTACCAACACATGTCTTCCCAGCCTTACCAAGTCATTGCCTCCCAGATGCACTATGATTACAGATGGCGGTGACCTTTGCCGCCCTAAGAGTTCCTCCACAAAGCTCTGAAATTGGTCAAAACAGAGGCCTCTTTTCCCATGGAAGGACACTCTGAACGCATATTCCTCAGATGCATGGATCGCGTCACCTGCTTTGAATATGTCCCTGGCACGCCTCACGTATGAGTGTCCCACGACCCATACCACTTGATCCCCAGTCGGTGATCCTTTCTCACTGGTCCTCTGGTGTTCGGCCGGTCCCAATTTTCGCCCCCGTGTTACAGGCTTGCGAAACTGTAATCCAAACAAAAGACAACAAACGTGAGTGCATTTCATCAGTCTTTTACAGCATGTGCAGTCGCACATACCTCTTGAAACAGTTTGAGGACCAACGGCCTAACTGTTTCACTTCCTCTGTACCCAGACCACGAGCCGTAGCCTCAGTAGCGGCGCCTATTCTGAATGAGTGGGTCCCAAAATCACACGGGTTCAAGCCCGCCGCAGCAATTGTAATTCCCAGCACCCTCCGAAACTGAAATCTTGTCAACGGGGTGCCGTCCTTGTGTCTAAGCAGGGTCCCCCCCCCATGTTGTCAACCTCTGTGCCATGTAGTCCTCCAAATACCTTACTGGACAACTGGGGCTCCCTCGGGCGTGCTGCAGCACCACACTACTCCCCAAAGCCTCCTGGTCTGTCTTTGACCTGGCTATCGAAATCAGCAGAGAATCGCCCCTTAATTGAACGTGATCCCTGCATAGACCTCTCTCCACATCCTTCTTATTCCTTGCTACGAGTTCACTTACCCGCATGGCCCCATGGAATGCCAATGCGAAAGCTGCTCGGAACAGAATTACCTCGCTGGGCGAGGAGCATGTCTCATCCAGTTTCGCTAGTAGCAAGGACAATCTGTCTAACCCAATATGGCAGCCCTATACCTGTTGGCGGTTGCCGCCAATCGGCCTTCCTTATGAAGTGCCACCAGAAACCGGAGGAAGGACTCTTCCCATCCCCAGCTATGACCCCCCTACCAGCCCTAAAAAGGCGCAGTATGAACGAAATGCTCCTTCATAAGCTTTTCTCGTCCTGGGCGCTAAACTGGCTGCCACAAGGTCTTGTAGTCCGGGGCACCGATCTGCCATAGTGCTTCGGGGAAAGGTGCCGCCACTAGTTCCGCTGTGGGTAAATAACCCCTGAAAGCCTGCATGTGTGAACGAGAGAGCGCATCATCTGCATTATTCAGTACACCCGGCACATGCCTTGCCCTGAATTGTACATTCAATCTCATGCATCGCGATACAATTTCTTTCAACAGTCTCAAGATCCACTTGCAGCGTGCAGCCTGGTGATTAATGCGCTCGACCACTGTCATGTTGTCTGACCAAAACACCACTGAGCGGTCCCTAAAGTCTTCCGGCCATGCCATCAGGGCCACCCAAATGGGGAATAGCTCCAAGAATCCAATGTTACCTGTTAGGCTACTTGAGTGCCACCACGCCGGCCATGTTTGTGCCGACCGTCGGTTTCCAAAGATCGCGCCAAATCCCACGCTCTCCGCCGAGTCGGTCCACAATCCCAGTTCGTCCGACGAGGCTGGGGGTTTGTTCCACACCACTCGACCGTTGAAATCCGCCAGGAATGCCAACCAAATGCGCATGTCCTGGCGAACCTCTGCCGACAGTCTAGTGCAGTGGTGTCCTTCCTTAAGGCCCACCATAGCTTGTGCTATGGAACGTGAGAAAGGGCGAGCCATCGGCATCACTCTTAAGGCAAAATTAAGCTGACCCACTGTCTGTTGCAACTGATGTAGGGTCACCTTATCTTTACAGAGACATTGTACCAAGGAAGCCCTGAACTTGGCCACCTTCTCAATTGGCAGACGGAAACACCCCTTCACTGAGTCCAGCTCAATCCCCAGAAACTCCAGTGAGGTAGATGGCCCCACTGTCTGACCTGGCGCCAATGGGACCCCAAACTCCCGCATGAGTGTGCAGAAGTCCTGCAGCGCTTGTGCACAGTCCTGAGTGCCCGCCGGACCTAGGAAAAGGAAATCATCCAAATAGTGCATCTCCTGTCTATGCCCTGTGGCCTCAGTGAACGCCCATTCCAAAAAGGAGCTAAACATTTCAAAATAGGCACATGAAATTGAACAACCCATGGGCATACATTTATTCATGTAATATTTCCCTTGAAACGTGAATCCCAGCAGGCGCTGGTCCTGAGGGTGTACCGGGAGTAACCTGAATGCCGATTCAATGTCTGATTTTGCTAACAATGCACCGGGGCCCAGGCGATTCAACAGAACGACTGCGTCATCGAACGATGCATATCTCACCGAGCATACCTCGGGGTCAATAGCCTCATTTACCGAGGCCCCCTTAGGGGCCAATAGATTGTGGATGAATCTATACTCCCCCGGGTCTTTCTTTGGAACCACTCCTAAAGGAGAACACACAAATTCCGCAACTGGCGGGCAGACAAATGGCCCTGCTACCCGCCCCAAGCTGACTTCTTTCGCTATCTTTGTGGCGGCCACTGCCGGGTTGTGCTGAATAGACAGTTGGTTTTTACAAAAGGGGCTCCTCCGAAAATTTCCCGCCGGGATCTTGAAGCCATACAGAAAGCCATTCCTCAAAGTCCCGGCAGACACATGATCTGGGTATCGGTTCAGCCAGGGGGTCAAAGCCAAGATATCAAGGGGCGAAGATGTTTGCTTCCAAGGCACCACATCAATCCTGCTTGGATCCCCCCTTTCCTCCCGCACCATTGGTCTTGGATCGGCAACTGGCTTCCGGGTGTGAGGAATTCCCACAGCCCGAACAAGCGTGCCGGAACCTACACGTTCCTTGAGGCCTGGTACAGGTTCCTTTGTTGAATCCCCAACAAATCCCCTGCTTGCCTCCATTCCCGCCGGACCTGGGATGCGGATCCCCTCCGGCGTTTGCCCGAAAGGGCTGTGCCGGCTTCTGATAGAATGTCCCAGAGGCGCTCGTGCTTGGTACCGACGTACGTGCCGGTCCCGGCAAGAGCTGAGCATGCCATGACACTGTGTCCAGACAATCCTATGTCAAGGCCTCGTTAAACTCCTTCGCTTTTCTAAAGGTAACATCGTAACCCTTCCATTCATTTCCGCCGTACATTGCATGGAAATTCATGATCCTGTTCTGATAACATGCTAAGTCAGTCAACACTTCTGGTTTACGCTCACCAATAATTGCCGTAAAAAATAGAAAAGGCCCTGACCCAGTTCACCATGGTCTCATCGACTCTGAATTCCACCATCTTGGCCCGCCATACGCTGGGGTGCCACAAATCTTTCTGGGTCTTTGCATATTCCAACTCACGATGGTCAGTCAAAAGTGAAAACATGTTAAAGTACTTATCTCCCCATACCATCTCTTTCGTAGCCATGGGAATGTGCTGCGATAAACTTTCCCGCCTTGAAGGTACTGGACCCTCCCCCATCAATGGCAACGCTCTCTTACCGGCTTCAGCCGTCTTCCCAGCCGTGTCCGTTGTCTTCACCCGACCGTCCGTCGTGACCCCCGTCGCTACCTGCGGGGGAATAGAAGGTACATGTGCCATCCCGGCATCCCTTGACTGCCGCAACTGCTCAAAACTAATTTGGCTTCTTCTGCCGGGTCTCCCACAGCCACTGATCCCCCTGCTCTTTTCTTTAGCCACGGCAATACTGCTGCTAACTGAAGTGCCAGTTCAGGGGGCATTTGGTCATCCCCAATTGGCGTGATCGCTACGGGGATTGGTAAACCCCCATCCGGTCCTGGTCCCGGGCTATCTACCGGCGCGACTGGGTTGTCTGCGCCCGGGCTCGATGGAGTTACTTCTGGGACTGGGACCTCACTGGAACCTGCCCTCCCCTTATTCCTCTTACCCTTACCCCCTGGGGCGACATTCGGCAAGACCGGTCCTATGACTCTTTTAGGCAGCCCTGAGGGGGCATTCTGGGCTGCCATCTGTTTCTTGATGGCCGCTAAGCCACGACCGAGCTCATCCACTTTACCCATCTTTCGGTCCATCACCGCTACTCAGTTCACCAAAGTGCGTAGCATCCTCTCCATCTCGGAGCTCTTTCCCGCTTTCTTGCCAGGCATGACTTCGGTTACTCTGTCTGACTTGATCCGCAAGGGTGACTCGATCTTCCACACGCCTGGCACTGAAAGAGAAATAACAAAGATTACAAGTTCTCAAAAATTGCAGCTTGTTCCCTAGAGGGCTCACGAGCGATGAGTGGTGCAGCCTTCAGAGCACTGGAACAAGAGGAAGCTTCGTTGGATTCCCGCTCTATTTATCCATCTGCGGGAGCCCGCCTCAGGTACGCCCATCCGTGCGCGGACTTCCGGGCGGGTGTTCAGGGCAACCCCTTCTGGGCGGGAGGGGCGTGCTCCGGCTACGCTGCTTCGGGCATACCAGCCGGGACACACCCCCCGCCCACAATGGTTTCCCGGGGGATCGGGGCACCCATCCATATGTTCGGGGGGACCGAGTGGTCTTCCCTTTCCAAAAACATAGTATAATTCTCTTTACATCCCTGATTTGAATCCAAATCCTGATGCCATACAACATTACTTATCTTTGACACCTACATAGACTTTTCTCCATTGGGAACAGATATTTCCCCTAAAAATATTCCTAAGGCAATGAAATTAACTGAACAGGGAAAATCCGTGGACAGAACAGTTTTCCCATTGAATTATTTTTACTGTTTTCCAAATATTTGTTCCTGAAACGTCATGCATTACTCTCACATTTTATTTCTACTAAGTCATCTAGTGGCACTTTTCAAGAAGCAGTAATTTGCCTCATCCCTAAAGATGACTGTGACCCACAATTATGTTAAAATTATAGAATGATCTTTCTAGTAAATTGTGAATACGAAATCTTCATCAAAATTCTTGTTCTTTGTCTTGATGTCTTTTGATCACTCCTCATAGGTAAAGAACAAGCAGGTGTCATCAAAGGTCTACACATTTCAGATAATACTAGAGTTTTCTTCACTGTTTTCAGTAAGTCCAATAATTATATGCAATCATTAGCCACTTTTTACCTCAATGCTATAAAAGCTTTTGGTCACATGGATTGAACTTTTATTATTCACACTCTTTTATGGT
The DNA here is from genome assembly GCF_964263255.1 of Lissotriton vulgaris. Lineage (NCBI taxonomy): Eukaryota > Metazoa > Chordata > Amphibia > Caudata > Salamandridae > Lissotriton > Lissotriton vulgaris. The sequence continues at coordinate 319,426,842 of NC_141699.1, read as the reverse complement.
TTGATTTTGGTCCCAAAGTTATTTCCTTGATATCCCTTTTATATAGTGCCTCTCAAGCCTTCATTTTGGCAAACAGTCTTGTTTCTTCCTCTTTCTCTTCACATCACACAACATGGTTGTTCTCTTTTCCCACTTCTTTTCATCCTTGCATTGGGAAACTTACTTGGAAAAATACAACAAATTCCTCATATATTTGGTATCCCAATTGGCATGAATAAACCCACTTAACTCTATGTTAATGCTAATGACATCCAATAATTCATATCCAAATCTGACTAATTTTCCCACCTTTCCTTGCAGAAGTCAATACCTTTGCAACACTTTGTAGTTATAAGCTGAACCCATATACATTTTAACTTCTTCCGCCTAACATCTTAGGCTTCAGACAAGAGTTTATTCAATCCAAATTTGCTTTGAATACTGATTAAGTTAAATATCTAGGACTTTGATTTACCTCTTGTATTAAACAAACAATGTCTTTAAATCTCAATACAGTCATAACCAACTTAACAAATATAACAACTATGTGGCATTTTCTATATCTGGCTTGGTGGGGTAGACTTGATACTATCAAAATGATGCTTGGACCCATTATTCTCTTTACCTTGTCTGCAATTCCTCATACAATTTTTACTCGTTTCTTTGAAATCACTTTCTCTGTACTTTCCTTCTTTCTATGGAATAAAAAAGTCTTGAATGTCTCTTCTTAAATTTAAGCATAGTAAATATCACAGGGGTTTCAATTTTCCAGATTTCCAATCATCATCAAACTCTGTATTCGATCTTGTGAAAAAACAGATCTCAAAAGATACATCATATTACAAATAAGAGTTCATAAACAGTGAAAACCAGAGCAACAAATACAAATAACAAATATAAAACATATAGACAAGTAATACCAACTGGCAGCATGAACTTAAAATAAAAGCTGTAAAGCCATGTCATTAAACATCATAGAATGATGTAATTGCAATACACATTTTAAAAAGGAGCCTACTGAATGACTAACAATGGGGCAGGCTAGGTGTTGCAAAAAGACCAGTGCCACTTTAAACTTACTAAACTTGAATTCTGAAGCACAGGAACTAAAAAACTTTTAGTAGGTGGTAGGTACAATTTGCAAAGTAAGACAATATGCAGAAAGGTTTGGGGAGATGTATCATCTCACGGACACATACATATATTAGCGGGAGCACGCTGTCCTTGGGGAAGAATAGCAGCCACCGAATAGAACCTGGCCTAAATGGTGTCAACAACATCCATCCCCAGGTACCTGAGACCAGTTGCAAATAGGGAGCCATCCCCTGCATAGTTCTTAGAAGGCAATATTCTCTAACAATGGGTTTCAGTAGTTCACTACCCTCCCTCAATGCCCTTCAATGGGACAAGAAACATTCCGTAATCCACCCTTTGTCCTTCTTGCAGATTATCACTGGTGTATTGGAAATCTTTGAACTGCCTAAATCACTGGTTGTCTCCCTGGCTGTCTCCCTAATGTACCTAAGCCAGGTGATTCTAGACCCATATGAGGAGGAGAGACAGTCAGAAATGATTGCACAGTTAAGGACAGCCTCCTTGTTCTGCAACATAGAATTCCACAGCAGCAGAGGGGCAAGTTTAATCAGATCTTCAACATACATACTTCTAGTCCAGTTCCTGATGAACAACAAAAGAAGTGTGGAAAGAGGGACCCCCAGTGCAAGCCAGCAAACTCTGTTTTCTTTAGTTTGAATAATGTCCACAACCATATAGCCTCATATCCCAAACCATAGGTCAGAATGGAGAGACACTGCCTCCTATAAAATCTCTAATGTTGGGGCCATGAGCTTTTTCTTTATTGATGAGACTAGAGAAGAAATTAAGCAAACCCCTTGCAAAAAACTATTTTTCCTTTTCCCAACACAAGGAGCCCAGGTGCAAGCACTATCAAACATCTGCCATAGAAATGAGAATTAATTCACCTTCTAAATTACCCTTCCCCGAATCTCAGAAAGGATGTTTTCATGTTTTTTGGCCCTCAAACCAGAACAAACATGTTAAAAAATTGTTTTCCAGATCTAACTTTTTCAAAAATGCAATAAAAGTGGAATTTAGTATCTTTAGACCACTGGCTGCCCTTGCAAGTAACACTGCATCATCTGTGTATAGGAGTGCTGGTATAGGATGTTTTATTAACCAGTGGAACATCCACCCCCACATTCACTAACTCAGTTTTAAGGTCATTTATATACAGCAAAATCAAAATAGGCGCCAACACACACCCCTGTCAAACTCCCCAATTCAATGGGAAGGAAGATGAGCACTCTCCACCATCACTATATCCAACTAATGTAAAGAAATCCCAAATAAATGTCACAAAAAAATACACCAAGTCCACCTCAAATATGAGGGACATTAAAATATCCCAGAGCTTGGACCTACTCACATAGTCAAAGGCATTGGTTAAGACCAAGAATGCCAACTGAAGCAAGCTTCTCTAGGTGAACTATAAATTGGGTATAAGGAGGTGAAGGTTTACACATTGTTCCATCATGCCAAGCCCTTTTCTAAAGGGATGTATGATGTTACAACGCATGCTTTTACCACGCATGCCTTTACAACGCGGTTTTTACAACGCATGCCTTCACAACGCATAGGGCTTTGGGGCGCTGGATAGTGAATAGTTTAATTTACTATTCCAATTCCAGTCCCCGTGGATAATAGGGAAGGTGTTGGATAGTAAATTAAACCTATTCCCTAGGTAAACAGACATAATATCGAGTCCAAAATATCGTTTGGACAAAATATCGTGTAAATAATATAGACTAGCCAAAATATCGACCAGACATAATATAGACTACAAAAATATCGAGTAATATCGATATTATTACCCAAATTATCGAATCAAAAATATAGACTAGACATAATATCGACTAGATAGAATATAGACAAAAAAAATCAAAAATAAGGTAGTTATTAATAATTTTCAATAATTGTGTAATATAAATCTGTAGCGGGTTGTGGGTTTATAGGGAAATAGGGTGGGAAGTAATTTAATTATAATTAATTAATTATGTAAATTAATAATAATTGTTAATTAATTATTAATTGGTAAATAATTAAAATATAATTGTTAAAAAAATAATAATTATTTATTAGTAAATTATTTTCTGTAGCGGGTTGTGGGTTTATAGGGGAATAGGGTGGGAAGTAATTTTATTATAATTAATTAATTATGTAAATTAATAATAATTGTTAATTCATTATTAATAGGTAAATGATTAAAATATAATTGGAAATTAATTTTAAATATTTAATTGATAAATAATTATTATTTAGTGAATTATTTTCTGTAGCGGGTTGTGGGTTTATAGGGCGATAGGGTGGGAAGTAATTTAATATTAATTAATTAATTATGCTAATTAATAAAAATTGTTAAATAATTATTAATTTGTAAATATTTAAAATAAAATTGGTAACTAATTATAAATATTTAATAGATAAATAATTGATATTTAGTAAATTATTTTCTGTAGTGGGTTGTGAGTTTATAGGGGGATAGGATGGGAAGCTATTTAATAATAATTAATTAATTATGTAAATTAATTAAAATTGTTAATTGTTAATTAATTAATAGTCATTTTGATCCCTACGCTATCCAGCGCTTTCACTACTGTTGCACCCACTGGAGTGGGAATAGTAATTTTAACCGCTACGCTATCCAACGCTTTCTCTACTGTTGCACCCACTGGAGTGGGAATAGTCATTTTAACCCCTACGCTATCCAACGCTTTCCCTACTGTTGCACCCACTGGAGTGGGAATAGTAATTTTTACCCCTACGCTATCCAACGTTTTCTCTACTGTTGCACCCACTGGAGTGGAAATAGTAATTTTTACCCCTACGCTATCCCGCATTTTTCTACTGTTTAATTCACTATAGTTGTTATAATAAATTTTAACCAAATTGCTATGCTACGGTAAAAATATTATATATGTTTAGTTAATAATATGTATTTATATATATATATTTATTTATTATTTTAATTATTTATTAATATTACATTAACTTAATAATTTTAACTAAGTTTATATTAAATATATTTATTTTTATATTACTTTTAACATAATTTAAAGACATATAAAAAAAACGATATTTTGACAGTCTATATTATTTACAGTCGATATTTTAGAGTCGATATTTTTGTACTTACCTGTATAAAGATAGAAACTCGATATTTTGTCCCTCGATATTTTCTCATCGATATTTTTGCAAGTCGATATTAATGAGCTCGATATTATTTCAGTGATCCTATTCCCTATCCTAGAGCGCCCCCCAGCGCAATCCGTTGTAATGGTTTGCGTTGTAAAAGTTGCGCCGTAAAGGCACTGCGTGGTAAAAGCTGCATTGTAAAAGATGTTTCCCTTTCTAAAGCCATACTGAAAGTGGAAGAGAACATTCTTCTCTGTAGACCAAAGAAGCAAACATTCATGTATGATTCTACCAATTATATTGGTAACAGAGTCACATTCTGAAATTGAGCAGTCACCTTTGGGGTCTTGTGAATTGCCCTTTTTAAAAACTGCCACAAATTGAGTTTATAACAATAGTGAGCAGAGGTGATTAAAAACTGGTTGTACGAAAAAGCAGCAGCGGACCTTAAAGTGCCGCACCTAAACTCCAGTTCCAATAAATCAATATTTAAATATATTTTTCTGTGCTGCCAACCCCGACACCAGCTGCTGTTTGGCGTCGCTGTGCTCTCCAGATCAGTTAAACAATTTTTTCAATGCTCATGGGGGCGCACCAAAATAGAAGTCCAAGAAAAAGTAGGTAGAAAAATGTTCTTTATTTATCTTTGTCCATTTAAAATACACGTCATCAGTAAAATATGCAACGAGTTCAGCCAACGCGTTTCACTCCCTACCAAGGACTTTCTTCAGGGCACTGCAATTCTTTTTGGTATGTTGCGTTCAGGAGTTTCCTCTATTATCACGCTAGTTTTTTATGCCATTCATTTGTTCACTCCGATATAGTTCTTAAAATTATGCAGTTTCTGTCTTCCCTTATCTTTTCACGTTTTCAAGGACTTGGTATATCTTGCCCATAAATCGATTCAGGCTGGAACCAGCCATGCCGATACGCTGACATTGAACGTCTACTAATACAGTACCGCAACAACCTTGAACTAATACAGCCAGGGATGGATAAACAGTGGACTACCTGAATCGATTTATGGGCAAGATATACCAAGTCCTTGAAAACGTGAAAAGATAAAGGAAGACAGAAACTGCATAATTTTAAGAACTATATCGGAGTGAACAAATGAATGGCATAAAAAACTAGCGTGATAATAGAGGAAACTCCTGAACGCAACATACCAAAAAGAATTGCAGTGCCCTGAAGAAACTCCTTGGTAGGGAGTGAAACGCGTTGGCTGAACTCGTTGCATATTTTACTGATGACGTGTATTTTAAATGGACAAAGATAAATAAAGAACATTTTTCTACCTACTTTTTCTTGGACTTCTATTTTGGTGCGCCCCCATGAGCATTGAAAAAAAGTGATCAAAAACTGGGTTCGCTTTAAAGATGTCCATAGAAATCCTACCAGGCCCAGGTGCCTTTTTAGACGGACTATGGAGAATAGCCTCGAAACATCATCTGACAAGAAATAGATGTTCAAAGGTAATACAGAATTGACCATTCTGTTCTCTTGACTAAGAGTATTAGAACAGTAAAGTCTACTAAAGTGGTCTATCCAACTAACGATGCCAATATGAGTGCTCACTTAATCAGGCAAAAAACCTGGAGCAATGTTAATGTATACTGCGTTCTAGAAATCCTGAGGGTCCTTGACCTGACAAGCAGATACCAAGGTTTCCCATTTTTCATCCTTCAAGTCGGTCTTTCTTTTCTTTAATGCTAAGGAGCAATCCTTCCTACAGACACCAATTGCTTCCTGATCCCTAGGAGGGTGTGGCAATTTCCTCCTTAGAGTTATATTTGCAACTCTGAAAACCTTATTGAACCAGGATTTAATATATCTCATTCAATTACCTATGAGCCTCATGAGCATATCTATACTACCATTATAAAGGAAGAACTTTGAGGCTTTGAGGTGGGTAAACTCGGGAACCACAGCACCAATCCACACACCCGATACATCGTTGTAATCCTCAGGGTGTGAAGATGGACATTGGCTATAAAAATTATAAATAAATACGTTATTTAAAAAATATAAGTTAAAAAAAAGTAGTCCCTTCAAAGTAGCACCTGCTGCGACGTGCGTGCTTACATCAGGAGCAGCTTACAAGAGCGTGAGGAGCAGTGGAGATCAGCGCGGGGAGGAGCGGCGGAGTTCAGCGCGGGGAGGAGCAGTGACGAGGAGCGGCGGAGATCAGCGCGGGGAGGAACAGTGACGAGCGGAGGAGCAGCGGACATGAGCGGGGGACAGGCGGTGAGGATCGGCGGGCAGGCAGTGAGGAGCGGTGGCGGGGAGGATCGGTGAGCGGCGGATGAGGTAGGGTGCCAAGTAAGCAGTGAGCAAAGCAAATGTGGGGGAGGAGCGGCGGCGGAGATGAGCGGTGAGCGAGCCACAGGTACCAAACGGAAAAAGATACGTGTGCAGGTTACAAAAGCGTACAAAGTGGAGCGGTCAGCTGAAAGCCAAAATGACAATCGGGAGAAGGTAGGAAACGGGGCATTACAGGAGGAAAAAGTGACATGGGCAGTGACGTGGGCAGGTACCAAACAGGGCATTACAGGAGGAAAAAGAAACGTGTGCAGGTTACAAAAGCGTACAAAGTGGATCGGTTAGCTTAAAGCTAAAATGACAATCGGGAGAAGGTACCAAACGGGGCATTACAGGAGGAAAAATTGACATGGGCAGCTTACAAAAGCGTACAAAGTAAACATAGAGGCATAATACTGCACAATGTCAGGGCGGGCGGGGGCCCTAAGCCATGATTGCTCCCGGACAACGTCGGGACGGGCTGCTAGTCTCTTATAAAAGAAGTTATTTCTGCAAAACGTCATAATGCTACATTGGGTCCAAGTTCCTTTGATGTACAGGAATTAGTCAAAACAACACACCCTTCTGTATTTTTACACATCATGGACTTTATTCTTACAGAATTCCAAACTAGTGTTCACCCAGTATATTTTGTAGCTATTGCCTGCTTAAACCTGACAATGCACTTGGAGCTATGTGCGGAACTTTGATAGAGAACCTTAACGGGTTATGATTGCTTATATAGTGGGTAAAACTTCCCCTTCGGAGGCAAGAAAATACATATTATAGAGATAAGGATGTAGCCAATTACAGAGACTAGCCCCCTTTCCATATATGTCGGAATAGTATATTACTGGCAGCTGTCTCTACATCATAAGTTGCCAAGTGAGTGTATGGTGTATAACCCCTGGTGTCCATATTAACTTCCTAATTAAACTCAGATTAATCTGGGTGAGAAAGTTGAGGATGCTAGGGCAAGCACAATAACCAATTTAGCATTAAATCACAAGTTATTATTACATTAAATGGTACACCAAGGTAAAAATTCCTATCTGCTAATTTTTCCACAAGAGCAAATGGCCCATGAAAGTTCTTATTATCCATGGCAGAAAAAACATTATTGTAGAAATTATGCAGAATTATGCTCCTTTCGTCTGTATCTTTATTGTTTTGCAGCCAATCTCAACTTTGAACCAAGTTGCCAAACCCCTCTTAACCTGACCTGAGGGTGGTGGGGGAACTAGAAGATTGAAACATGTCACCCATCAATAAATACTTCATCCAGAGCCCCAGTTTCCTGCAGGAGTACAATATTGTACCTGTTAATAAGAGCACACCAGTCCTCAATCAACAAATTGGAAGCCAACCAAGCAATATCTCCACATAGCAGTCTCAACTTTACATTTGAATACCAAGGATGTTTTATCACCCGATCCCTTCTGCAAACTGCAGGGATGGAGAATTACATTTAAGGGGCTTGATTTCTTCTTCCATTACATGTAATACTGATAAGACAAGAACAAGAACGTGTGCTAGACATCACCAAAAAATGCCAACACACCTTGACACATCGCAGCCTATCGGGAAAAAATAACCCTGTGTTAACGTGGAATTCACAACACGGCAGTACCATGCGATAGTCTGCCGAAAACGCTGCCAATGTCTGCAATACAACCACTGCGACGGAGATAAAAACACAAACCAAATCGCGTAAAAAGACGTGATGTGCCCAAACACGATAGGAAAGCAGTGACAACCAGCAAGAGGCCAACAATACCCATGCGCAACGCTTAAAAAAGCACAAGAACAGCAGACGGAAAATGCCACTAAAAAACAACATCAACTGCGGAGTACCATGGATGCACTCTGACCCACTGCAGAGGACAACATGAACCCCACAATCCCCAAGGAGGAACATCCAGGAATACAGGGCCCATGGCAGGCTAATGAGAAGAGGAAGAGGAATACGGGGTACAGTCGCCAGGAAAACATGATTATCACAACGGATGAGCCAGAACACCACCTCCAACTGTATGTCACCTCCAACGTGTCATTGGCAACAAAGAGGCAAAGATGGCACACCACCTCGGACCATGTGAATGGCGCCGCATGGTAGAGGAGGACAATGCAAGAGCACACGAGGCCCTGGAATGATGTGAATGGCAAAACCAAGCATTGCTTGTTCTTCGGGTGTGGCTGTGTGTCGGGCTCCGTTGCCTACAACAGGTAGTCATCCGTCTTTACACCTGCAGGAGGAAGGTGTTAAATACCTGCTGCTACCGCGGCTTATTGCGTGGTTTTGACTCGCATCACAGATCTGGCAGTTTGTTGTGAAACTTGTGTTGTGGTTTTTTCGTGTGTTTTTGCACGAGAATGCCTACTCTCATTAGCGTTAGTTGGTGGTGTCCACCGTGGAGATACATTTTGGGGCAGTTATCGCAGGAATACAGTTGATGTCTGCAGTTTGCACCAGCTTGTGAATGGGTTGTTAAATCTATCTCCACTTTTGATGCGTTAAGGTGGAGATAAGTCGGAGTTAAGTCCTTGTGAATATCCCCATCAGTGTTTAGATTTTGATGTCCGGTGAGCAGGCCTAAACTACCCAACATTTCCAGTGGGGGGAGAGTCATCATACAACCAGACACCATACTGCCTGTTGTCGCAGAAACTGAGAGCCCACAACAATAGTACAATCACACTACCCCCACTTAATCAGGGGTTATCCTCTATTCAAGAAAACACCATAAATCTATTCCCAATTAAAGGCTGGTCCACATATTGTAATGAATGAATGGAGTGTGTTTGGCAGCCTGCAAAGGGATGGTATGGGCCACATGCTTGTGAAAAAAGCACAATATTAAGGTTTTTTTTAAGCTGGACCTTACTGCACCAGCCCTAGCTTGCACCAATATTTCACCAGCAGCCATTGGCTGGCAGAAATGTACAATTTTGCAATCTCTGTCAAACTTCTTTGGTAGGGGGTACAAGGATAAGGGGGCCACCCCCTCTCCCCAATTCTAGGCACCAAAAGGATCTCCTCATTCAGTTTTAAATTCCATCTCACAGTTATGTTGAGCCAATGAGTCATCTTAATTTTTAATTGGGGCATAGATTCTGGCACTCCCGGTGCCGAAATAGGCACATTTGTCAAAATGGCCACATATGGGCACAAAGCAGGTGCAAAAATAATCATGCTTACTGGTAGTGAACAGGTCTGAACTCACCTCAAACTGGATGTCTACCATGTTGGGGCAAAAACATAATGTGACTTACTCTCTTGAGGCTGGAACTGGAAGTTGGGCCAGAAAAATCAGAAAGTCTCTGCACATTTTGAATTACGTAAACTTCCCTTTCACTAGACTAAGCAGCTGTGTGAGTTTGGATTGAAGTTGCTATACTCTGTTGAAGCGTTGCTGGTCCTGCCCTGCAACCCTCGCTGTTTTTATTCAGGTATTTCTCAATTGCAGAAAGGCGATCACACAAGGCATGCAGTTTTGCATGAAGCCAATCATGGAGTTTGTCACATATGCTGTCCCAAAAAGCAGTAGCAGTCAAAGATAGACCAGGTACCTTGTCAGGCGAATTGGTAAACAACAGGCTTTTGGGACCCTCTCCTTAGGCATAGGGATTTTCCTCCTTTGCACAGCTGCCATGGGGGGACCAGGAGAGCTTTTGTTAATAAATCAACTATGTTTGAGCACTCCACTTCATTAGAGCCACTCACTATAACAAAACACATTCCAGGACAAACATAGTCATCACTGGAGTCTGTGGGGCCGGTGACAAAGGTGGAATAACTTCATCTATTGAAAGTGAGAGCCGGCATTCAACTGCCCATAGTTGTATGGCCATGAATTTGTAATGCTGCTGGGTAACGTTTAGCTTTCCCTTAGGGCTTGAATAATATTATGGAGAGATCAGCAACAAAAGAATCAGGCACAGTTCCTCCTCAATTGCCAATTAGAGAAGAGACACAAAAATGATGCTCCTATTAGCACAAGAACCACCAACAAAAATAGTACAGAAGGGTGGAGAAAAGCACATATCCCATGCAATCAATAGAATTCAAGTACCATGTATGTTTGCCGGAAAAGCTATACAGTAGCAAAAAACATTGCCAGGAGGGATCCTACTGCAGATGGCGGATAAAGACAGGCCTGTCTTGGTACAGTCTTCGCCTGAGCCCGTGCCCAGATGTGTCCCACACCGCAGTACACAAACACATGCTTAAGAGCTCAAGGTGAAATTAGCCCCTCCTCCTGGACTTGTTGATGTATTCTGGAGTTTGAAGTCCCCACACTGCCACAGCTGCAATACAGTTACAGGCGTCCTGTGCCGTGGTGCACAAACACATGCTTAGGATTGCTTAGTGAAGTTATCACCTCCTCCTGAGCTTGTCGATGAATTCTGCATTTTGCAGTCCCCATTCCTCAAAAACTGCAATAGAGTTACAGGCTTACCAAACTGCTTTTTTAATTAAACAATCTTCCAAATGCCTATAATATTCATCTACTCTTCATTGCTACTCTACACACAACTTAATTAATATATATAATCAACAGACATCAGTCATGAGTAATATTAATGAGAAATAGTGCCCACAGTAATCTGGGTCCCCAATCGTTAGTGATAATGTCCTTTGCCGTTTTCTTTTTTTGGAAAACCCTCAGTAGAGTTAATGGGGACAGGAACATCTCATTGAAACAATTTGTTTCAGTTGTATAATAGCCCTCTACTATTTGTCCAACACAGACTACACCAGTGTCTGGCCAGCATGGGGAGCTGTTCACTGTGATGTGCACAGCATAACTCAAAGAGCATTGGAGGGAGTGATCCAACCCTGGGCCAACTGCCTGGTGTGTGAACAGCATCTCCAGTGCTGATGAGAGAAAAGTGGATAGAGCTCCAGCACCAAATGAGGATGCTGCAGTGAAGCTGTCACACTCGCGGCTCATTGGCTCATGCAGCGGAGATCTTCCTTCACCCCAAACAGACAAACTATTTACCTCCACTTTGTTGACTTGATGAGCATGTTGTTCTTGATCATGGGTATTCACAAACTTTCTCTCGGGGCTTAATTTACTGTCTAGTTTGTGGCTGAGGGCCGCACCGGTGGGGACGAGGTCAGTAAGGGGCGGGGCTAGAGCAAAAAAATAGACCTGTGACCATGAGGTTGAACAATGGTACCTGCAGTAAACGGATTAGTCCACTGAGCCTCCAGCCCTGGCATACCGTCTGCCTGTTTCTGTCTGTCTGTCTGTCTGTTTCTCTCTGTTTCTGCGTCTATCTGTTTCTGCCACTATCTGTCTCTGTCTGTCTGCCTCTATCTGTTTTTGCCTCTGTCTGTCTGCCTCTATCCGTTTCTGCCTCTATCTGTCTCTCTCTGTATCTATGTCTGCTTCTTTCTGCTTCTATCTGTCTCACTGCCTGCCTCTATCTGTTTCGGTCTGTCTTCTGTCTGTTTGCCTCTATCTGTTTCTGTCTGTCTCTATGTCTGTCTGCCTCTATCTGTTCCTGTCTGTTTCTGTCTGCCTGCATCTGTCTGCCTGCCTCTGTCTGTCTACCTCAGTCTTTTTCTGTCTCTCTGTCTGTCTGCCTCTGTCTATCTGCTTCTGTCTGTTTCTGTCTCTCTGTCCATCTGCCTCTATCTGCCTCCAACTTCCTCTGTCTGTCTGTGTCTACCTCTGTCTGTTTCTGTCTTTCTCTGTCTGTTTCTACCTCTGTCTCTCTCTGTTTCAGTCTGTTTCTGATCCCGTCTGTTTCGGCCTCTGTCTGTCTGCCTCTGTCTGTTTATGTCTGTCTCTCTGTCTGTCTGCCTCTGTCTGTTGATGTGTGTCTCTCTGTATGTCTGGCCCTATCTGCTTACATCTGTCTCGCTGTCTGTCTGCCTCTCTCTGTTTATGTCTGTCTCTCTGAATACGTCTGTTTATGTCTGTCTCACTGTCAGTCTGCCTCTGTCTCTCTGACAGTCTGCCACTATCTGTTTCTGCCGCTATCTGTTTCTGTCTGTCTGCCTCCATTTGCTTCTGCCTCTATCTGTTTCTGTCTGTCTGCCTCTATCTGGTTCTGTTTCTGTCTGCCTGCCTCTGCCCGCCTCTGTCTGTTTCTATCTGTTTGCCTCTGTCTGTTACTGCCTTTATCTGCTTCTGTCTGTCTGCCTCTATCTGTTACTGCATTTATCTGTTTCTGTCTGTCTGCCTCTATCTGTTTCTGCCTCTATCTGTTTGTGTTTATGTCTGCCTGCCTCTGCCTGCCGCTGTCTGTCTCTCTGTCTGTCTGCCTCTATCTGTTTTTGTATGTCTCTCTATCTGCCGCTAGCTGTTTCTGTCTCTGTCTGTCTGCCTCTGTCTGCTTCTGACTCTGTCTCTCTGTTTGGCTCCATCTATCTGTTTCTGTCTGTCTCTCTGTATGCCGCTATCTGTTTCTGCCTCTGTCTGTTTCTGCCTCTGTCTCTGTCTCTCTGTTTATGTCTTTCTTTCTGTTTGTTTGCCTCTAACTGTTTCTGCTTATGTCTCGCTGTCTGTCTTCTTCTATCTGTTTCTGCCTATGTCTAACTTTCTGTCTTCCACTATCTGTTTCTGCCTCTGTCTCTCTGTCTGTCTGCCTCTATCTGTTTCTGTCTGACTCTCTGTCTGTCTGCCTCTGTCTGTCTGTCTCTGTCTGTTATAGCCTCTGTGTTTCTGTCTCTCTGCCTGTCTGTTTCTGCCTCTGTCTGCCTCTATCTGTTTCTGTCTGTCTCTCTGTCTGTGTCTGTCTGCCTCTTTCTGTTTCTGCCTCTCTCTCTATCTGTCTGCCTCTATCTGTTTCTGCCTCCGTCTCTCTGTCTTCCTGCCTCTATCTGTTTCTGCCTCTGTCTCTGTATGTCTGTTTCTGTCTTTCTCTCTGTTTGTATGCCTCTAACTGTTTCTGCCTATGTCTCGCTGTCTGTCTGCCTCTATCTGTTTCTGCCCCTCTCTCTATCTATCTGCCTCTTTCTGTTTCTGCCTCTGTCTCTCTGTCTGACTGCCTCTATCTGTTTCTGCCTCTCTGCCTCTGTCTGCCTCTCTGTCTTTCTCTCTATCTGTCTGCCTCTATCTGTTGCAGTCTGTATCTCTGTCTGTGTCTGTCTGCCTCTATCTGTTTCTGCCTCTCTCTCTATCTGTCTCCCTCTATCTGTTTCTGCCCCTGTCTCTCTGTCTGTCTGCCTCTATCTGTTTCTGCCTCTCTGCCTCTGTCTGCCTCTCTGTCTTTCTTTCTGTCTGTCTGCCTCTATCTTTTTCTGTCTGTCTCTCTGTCTGTCTACCTCTATCTGTTTCTACCTCAGTCTGTCTCCATCTGTCTGCCTCTGTCTGTTTCTGCCTGTCTCTCTGTCTGTCTGTTTCTGCCTCTGTCTGCCTCTATCTGTTTCTGTCTATCTCTCTGTCTGTGTCTGTCTGCCTCTTTCTGTTTTCTGCCTCTCTCTCTATCTGTCTGCCTCTATCTGTTTCTGCCTCTGTTTCTCTGTCTTCCTGCCTCTATCTGTTTCTGCCTCTGTCTGTTTCTGCCTCTGTCTCTGTCTGTCTGTTTCTGTCTTTCTCTTTGTTTGTATGCCTCTAACTGTTTCTGCCTATGTCTCGCTGTCTGTCTTCTCCTATCTGTTTCTTCCTATGTCTCACTGTCTGTCTACCTCTATCTGTTTCTGCCTCTGTCTCTCTGTCTGTGTCTGTCTGCCTCTATCTGTTTCTGCCTCTCTCTCTATCTGTCTGCCTCTTTCTGTTTCTGCCTCTGTCTCTCTGTCTGTCTGCCTCTATCTGTTGCTGCCTCTCTGCCTCTGTCTGCCTCTCTGTCTTTCTCTCTGTCTGTCTGTCTCTATCTGTTTCTGTCTGTCTCTCTGTCTGTGTCTGTCTGCCTCTATCTGTGTCTGCCACTCTCTCTATCTGTCTGCCTCTATCTGTTTCTGCCTCTCTGCCTCTGTCTGCCTCTCTGTCTTTCTCTCTGTCTGTCTGCCTCTATCTGTTTCTGTCTGTCTCTCTGTCTGTCTGCCTCTATCTTTTTTCTGTCTGCCTCTCTGTCTGTCTGCCTCTATCTGCTTCTGCCTCTGTCTGTCTCCATCTTTCTGCCTCTGTCTGTCCCTGTCTGACGCTCTGCCTGTCTCATTGTCTGCCTCTGTCTGTCTCTCTGTTTGTCTCTCTCTGCCTCTATGACTGTCTCTGTGTCATTCTCTCCCTATCTGTTTCTGTCTGTCTCTCTGTCTGTCCGCCTCTATCTGTTTCTGTCTGTCTCTCTTTCTGTCTGCCTCTATCTGTTTCTGTCTCTCTCTGCCTCTGTCTGTTTCTGTCTGTCTCTCTGTCTGTCTGTCTCTATCTGTTTCTGTCTGTCTCTTTGTCTGTCTGCCTCTATCTGTTTCTGCCTCTGTCTGTCTCTGTCTGGCTGCCTCTGTCTGTTTCTGCCTCTCTCTGTCTCTCTGTCTGCATCTGCTTGACTCTGTCTGCCTCTGTCTGCCACTCTGTCTATCTCTCTGTCTGTCTGCCTCTATCTGGTTCTGTCTGTCTGTCTCTCTCTCTGTCTGTCTCTATCTGTTTCTGTCTGTCTCTCTGTCTCTGCCTCTGTGTGTTTCTGCCTTTGTCTGTTTCTGCCTGACTCTCCATCTGTTTCTGCCTCTGTCTGTTTCTGCCTCTGTCTGTTTCTGTCTGTCTCTCCGTCTGCCTCTGTCTCTGTCTGTCTGCCTCTATCTGTTTCATTCTCTGTCTCTCTGTCTGCCTCTATATGTTTCTGCCTCTGTCTCTCTGTCTGTCTACCTCTATCTGTTTCTGCCTCTCTGCCCCTGTCTGTTTGTCTGTCTGTTTCTATCTGTTTGCCTCTGTCTGCCTTTAACTATTTCTGCCTCTATCTGTTTCTGTCTGTCTGCCTCTATCTGTTACTGCCTCTATCTGTTTCTGTCGGTCTGCCTCTATCTGCTTCTGTTTAAGTCTGCCTGCCTCTGCATGCCTCTGTCTGTCTCTCTGTCTGTCTGCCTCTATCTGTTTTTGTCTGTCTCTCTATCTGACGCTAACTGTTTCTGCCTCTGTCTGTATGCCTCTGTCTGTTTCTGACTCTGTCTCTCTGTTTGTCTCCATCTATCTGTTTCTGTCTGTCTCTCTGTCTGCCGCTATCTGTTTCTGCCTCTGTCTGTTTCTGCCTCTGTCTCTGTCTGTCTGTTTCTGTCTTTCTTTCTGTTTGTATGCCTCTAACTGTTTCTGCCTATGTCTCGCTGTCTGTCTTCTTCCATCTGTTTCTGCCTATGTCTCACTGTCTGTCTTCCTCTATTGGTTTCTGCCTCTGTCTCTCTGTCTGTCTGCCTCTATACTTTTCTGTCTGACTCTCTGTCTGTCTTCCTCTGTCTGTCTGTCTCTGTCCGTTATAGCCTCTGTCTTTCTGTCTCTCTGCCTGTCTGTTTCTGCCTCTGTCTTCCTCTATCTGTTTCTGTCTGTCTCTCTGTCTGTGTCTGTCTGCCTCTATCTGTTTCTGCCTCTCTCTCTATCTGTCTGCCTCTATCTTTTTCTGCCTCTGTCTCTCTGTCTGTCTACCTCTGTCTGTTTCTGACTCTGTCTCTCTGTTTGTCTCCATCTATCTGTTTCTGTCTGTCTCTTTGTCTGTCTGCCTCTATCTGTTTCTGCCTCTGTCTGTCTCTGTCTGGCTGCCTCTGTCTGTTTCTGCCTCTCTCTGTCTCTCTGTCTGCATCTGCTTGACTCTGTCTGCCTCTGTCTGCCACTCTGTCTATCTCTCTGTCTGTCTGCCTCTATCTGGTTCTGTCTGTCTGTCTGTCTCTCTCTCTGTCTGTCTCTATCTGTTTCTGTCTGTCTCTCTGTCTCTGCCTCTGTGTGTTTCTGCCTTTGTCTGTTTCTGCCTGACTCTCCATCTGTTTCTGCCTCTGTCTGTTTCTGCCTCTGTCTGTTTCTGTCTGTCTCTCTGTCTGCCTCTGTCTCTGTCTGTCTGCCTCTATCTGTTTCATTCTCTGTCTCTCTGTCTGCCTCTATATGTTTCTGCCTCTGTCTCTCTGTCTGTCTACCTCTATCTGTTTCTGCCTCTCAGCCCCTGTCTGTTTGTCTGTCTGTTTCTATCTGTTTGCCTCTGTCTGCCTTTAACTATTTCTGCCTCTATCTGTTTCTGTCTGTCTGCCTCTATCTGTTACTGCCTCTATCTGTTTCTGTCGGTCTGCCTCTATCTGCTTCTGTTTAAGTCTGCCTGCCTCTGCATGCCTCTGTCTGTCTCTCTGTCTGTCTGCCTCTATCTGTTTTTGTCTGTCTCTCTATCTGACGCTAACTGTTTCTGCCTCTGTCTGTCTGCCTCTGTCTGTTTCTGACTCTGTCTCTCTGTTTGTCTCCATCTATTTGTTTCTGTCTGTCTCTCTGTCTGCCGCTATCTGTTTCTGCCTCTGTCTGTTTCTGCCTCTGTCTCTGTCTGTCTGTTTCTGTCTTTCTTTCTGTTTGTATGCCTCTAACTGTTTCTGCCTATGTCTCGCTGTCTGTCTTCTTCCATCTGTTTCTGCCTATGTCTCACTGTCTGTCTTCCTCTATTGGTTTCTGCCTCTGTCTCTCTGTCTGTCTGCCTCTATACTTTTCTGTCTGACTCTCTGTCTGTCTTCCTCTGTCTGTCTGTCTCTGTCTGTTATAGCCTCTGTCTTTCTGTCTCTCTGCCTGTCTGTTTCTGCCTCTGTCTTCCTCTATCTGTTTCTGTCTGTCTCTCTGTCTGTGTCTGTCTGCCACTATCTGTTTCCGCCTCTCTCTCTATCCGTCTGCCTCTATCTTTTTCTGCCTCTGTCTCTCTGTCTGTCTACCTCTGTCTGTTTCTGACTCTGTCTCTCTGTTTGTCTCCATCTATCTGTTTCTGTCTGTCGCTCTGGCTGCCGCTATCTGTTTCTGCCTCTGTCTGTTTCTGCCTCTGTCTCTGACTTTCACTCTGTTTGTATGCCTCTAACTGTTTCTGCCTATGTCTCACTGTCTGTCTTCCTCTATCTGTTTCTGCCTCTGTCTCTCTGTCTGTCTGCCTCTATCTGTTTCTGTCTGACTCTCTGTCTGTCTGTCTCTGTCTGTTATAGCCTCTGTCTTTCTGTATCTCTGCCTGTCTGTTTCTGCCTCTCTCTGACTCTATCTGTTTCTGTCTGTCTCTCCATTTGTGTCTGTCTGCCTCTTTATTTTTCTGCCTCTGTCTGCCTCTATCTGTTTCTGTCTGTCTCTCTGTCTGTGTCTGTCTGCCTCTATCTGTTTCTGCCTCTGTCTCACTGTCTGTCTGCCTCTATCTGTTTCTGCCTCTCTGCTTCTGTCTGCCTCTCTGTCTTTCTGTCTGTCTATCTGCCTCTATCTGTTTCTGTCTGTCTCTCTGTCTGTCTGCCTCAATCTTTTTCTGTCTGTCTCTCTGTCTGCTGCCTCTATCTGTTTCTGCCTCTGTCTGTCTCCATCTGTCTGCCTCTGTCTGTTTTTGACTGTCTCTCTGACTGCCCCTGCCTGCCACTCTGTCTGTTTCATTGTCTGCTTCTGTCTGTCTCTCTGTTTGTCTCTCTCTGCCTCTATGACTGTCTCTGTGTCATTCTGCCCCTATCTTTTTCTGTCCGTCTCTCTGTCTGTCCGCCTCTATCTGTTTCTGTCTGTCTCTCTGTCTGTCTGCAAGTGTCTGTTTCTGTCTGTCTCTGTCTGTTTCTGTCTGTCACTCTGTCTGTCTGTCTCTATCTGTTTCTGTCGGTCTCTGTGTGTGTCTGTCTCTATCTGTTTCTGTTTATTTCTTTGTCTGTCTGCCTCTATCTGTTTCTGCCTCTGTCTGTCTCTGTCTAGCTGCCTCTATCTGTTTCTGCCTCTCTCTGTCTCTCTGTCTGCATCTGCTTGCCTCTGTCTGCCAACCTGTCTATCTCTATGTCTGTCTACCTCTGTCTGTTTCTGTCTGCCTCTCTGTCTGTCTGTCTCTATCTGTTTCTGTCTGTCTCTCTGTCTCTGCATCTGTGGTGTGTTTCTGCCTCTGTGTGTTTCTGCCTGACACTCTTTCTGTTTCTGCCTCTGTCTGTTTTTGCCTCTGTCTGTTTCTGTCTGCCTCTATCTCTGTCTGTCTGCCTCTATCTGTTTCTTTCTCTGTTTCTCTGTCTGCCTCTATCTGTTTCTGCCTCTGTCTCTCTGTCTGTCTGCCATTATCTGTCTCACTGCATCTGCTTGCCTCTGTCTGCATCTGTCTGCCTCTACCTGTTTCTGTCTGTCTCTCTGTCTGTGTCTACCTGCCTCTATCTGTTTCTGCCTCTGTCTGCTTCTATCTGTTTATGTCTGTCTCTCTGTCTGTGTCTGTCTGCCTCTATCTGTTTCTGCCTCTTTCTCTATCTGTCTGCCTCTATCTGTTTCTGCCTCTGTCTCTCTGTCTGTCTGCCTCTATCTTTTTCTCCCTCTCTGCTTCTGTCTGCCTCTCTGTCTTTCTCTCTGTCTGTCTGCCTCTTTCTGTTTCTGTCCATCTCTCTGTCTGTCTCTCTGTCCGCCTGCCTCTATCTCTTTCTGTATGTCTCTCTGTCTGCTGCCTCTATCTGTTTCTGCCTCTGTCTGTCTCTATCTGTCTGCCTCTGTCTGTTTCTGCCTGTCTCTCTGTCTGTCCCTGCCTGCGACTCTGTCTGTCTGATTGTCTGCCTCTGTCTGTCTCTCTGTTTGTCTCTCTCTGCCTCTCTGACTGTCTCTGTGTCATTCTGCCTCTATCTGTTTCTGCAGTCTCACTGTCTGTCCGCCTCTATCTGTTTCTGTCTATCTCTCTGTCTGTCTGCCTCTGTCTGTTTCTGTCTGTCTCTGTCCGTTTCTGTCTGTCTCTCTGTCTGTCTGTCTCTATCTGTTTCTGTCTGTCTCTCTGTGTGTCTGCCTCTATCTGTTTCTGCCTCCGTCTGTTTCTGTCTGTCTGTCTCTTTCTGTTTCTGTGTGTTTCTTTGTCTGTTTGCCTCTATCTGTTTCTGCCTCTGTCTGTCTCTGTCTGGCTGCCTCTATCTGTTTCTGCCTCTCTCTGTCTCTCTGTCTGCATCTGCTTGCCTCTGTCTGCCTCTGTCTGCCACTCTGTCTATCTCTCTGTCTGTCTACCTCTATCTGTTTCTGTCTGTCTCTCTGTCTGTGTGTCTTTATCTGTTTCTGTCTGTCTCCCTGTCTCTACCTCTGTGTGTTTCTGCCTGACTCTCTATCTGTTTCTGCCTCTATCTGTTTCTGCCTCTGTCTGTTTCTGCCTCTGTCTGTTTCTGTCTGTCTCTCTGTCTGCCTCAATCTCTGTCTGTCTGCCTCTATCTGTTTCTTTCTCTGTCTCTCTGTCTACCTCTTTCTGTTTCTGCCTCTGTCTCTCTGTCTGTCTGCCTTTATCTGTTTCTGCCTCTGTCTGTCTCTCTGTCTGCATCTGCTTGCCTCTGTCTGCATCTGTCTGCCTCTGCCTGCCTCTCTGTCTTTCTCTCTGTTTGTCTCTCTGTCTGTCTGCGTCTATTTGTTTCTGTCTTTCTAACGCTATCTGTTTCTGTCTGTCTCTCTATCTCTGTCTGTTTGCCCCTGTTTCTGCCTGTCTCGCTGCCTGTCTCGCTGTCTGTTTCTGTCTCTCTCTCTGTCTCTCTGTCCATTTGTGCCTCTATCTGTTTGTGCCTCTGTCTGATTCTGTCTGTCTCTCTGTCTGTCTCTCCATCTCTTTCTGTCAGTCTCTCTGTCTGTTCTGCCTCTGTCTCTCTGTCTGTTTCTGCCTCGGTCTCTCTCTCTCTGTTTCTGTCTCCATCTGTTTCTGTCTTTATCTGTTTCTGTCTCTGTTTGTGCCTCTCTCTGTCTCTGCCTCTGTCTGTCTCTGCCTCTATCTGTCTCTGTCCAAGCAGGAAGCTTCCCAAAAAGCCCTTTAAAAGTCAGTTTTGAAAGTCTTACAGCTGATTTGTATTTATTTATTTATTTAATTTATTTATTAATAACATTTTTAGAGCGCGAACAAAGGCCCAAGGGCGTCTCGGCGCTAGAATATCTGCAGAATTTAACCGGTGAGGGGAAGGGTGGGTCTACTGGTTAAAAAGCCAGGTCTTGAGTTGTTTGCGAAAAGACCAGAGATAATGGCTTGATTTGATTGAGAAAGGCAGTGCAATCTTCTGTCTCCGCATGAAACAGATTTGCTGTGTGGAACCACGAGGTCATTTAGACTGGAGGAACGTAAGGTTCTGGAAGGACAGTAAGGAGTCAAATTTTGCGTGAAGAAGGCAGGTCCCATATTGTGCATAGCCTTGAACACTAAAGGGCCTTTTGGGAAGCTTTCTGATGGTGCTCCGACACAGAGGCTGGCAGTAAACACAGAAGTTGGCCGCAGGAGTATAATTAGTGAATACCTATGTAGGTATTTACTACGTATGCTCCTACCGTCATCTACTGTGTTTACTGCTGGCCTCACTGGAAACGTAGAAATGCAAGGCATGATCTGTGGGTCACCAATGAAGGCCTTCCGGGCCGCTGGTGGCCCGCGGGCCGTACTATGAGTACCAAGGTTCTTGATGGAAGCACATTGGCAGGTATGATTCTCCTTTTGCACTCTTTTTCCCTAATATTTTAGGCAGGGAACTTGGCAGGCTGGACCTCAACTTCATAGAATAGTGCAAGTCCCTTTAGGAAGCAGCAGTGAATGTCTTCAAACTTAGTTGCTGTGTCTCCTTCATGCCTTTGCTCCTTTTGAAAATTATCATCCTCATGCAGGGGCACCTCCAATGCCCCTCCTATGTAGTAAGTCAGCTCTCTCCCTTCAGTGAGGGTGCAAGCAGTCTGTCCAGGGAGTAGTGGGTCTAGTTTTTCAGGTTATGGATACATACCTGGCCAGATGAATTGGCAGTAATTATACCCAAACATGGAGATCAAATTTTTTTGGGGTCCCCACTTCCCCATGATACCTTATTTGTTCATGGAACTCTAACTGAAAAAAATCTTTAAATCAAAATATATCAGAAGCCTCCTAAAATTAACAACAGGAACATTGGAATACTGCTGGAAACAAATCAAAGGAATCATGAATGTGTAAACCCTCTAAATCACAATTCCCCACAAATTTCTGGGATAGCAAGATGCAACAAAATAAAACACTTGCCTAACTAATTGAAATTACTAAACAATTTGCAAGCCTATTCAAACCACAGCAAGGATAAACAACCTATTTTTACCACTATCAAACCTCTATTTTATGATATGGACTTTAAACAACAACTTAAATGAATTCTATTAACAGTGAATTATAAACTCAAATGTGCATGCAAATTTCACACATGTTTCAAAATCAACCTCAACATTTGGAACAATCATAAGTAGATATCAATAATCAGTAAACCACTCCCACATTAACTTACTATGGAGTGTAAACACCCAGCTTAAGCACACACACACGTCTGATGTCTTTTTCAAGCATTATATCCAATGTGTTTGTCCTGACTAAGAGGATAAGGCTTCACTAATAAGCATCCAGAGAGGTAATTCTTACAGTGTTGCCAAAACCACAGAACAACAGATGAACAGAATACAGCACACGCAGAATCACAGAAATAAACTTGTGAAATGCAAACAGAAATAGACTTTAATGGTGGTATCACATTGTGGGATATTTCCCAATCTTTACCACCCTCTAGGAATATACATCATGGCAGGGCTGATGCATATGGTGATACATAGAACAAATGGAGGAGAGATGCAGGGTTCCTCCCTTATAAAAGAAGACAAGGACATGTGGACTATGTAATAAAAGAAGAAAACCAAAGAAGTGGGCTTCAATTTAGGTATAAGGAAAATGTTCACAGGTTAAATTCTGTGTTTTGGAATCAGCCAACATTTAGTCACTTTACAATACTAATATTTTTTTATAAAAGATAGGTTCAGAAAAAGATGGCATGAGAAGGAAGGTTTTAGGAATGTGAAAGGGTGACTCTCCCACAGTAAAGTAATACAAAAAAACCACATACGCTTGGGTTTAAATCATGGAAAGGAGCGGCCTATGGTGAAAAGTATATTGCCACTTTTTGCAATAAAAAGGGCTGATTTGATGGATCCGGCTATGTGTAGGTCCCCCAGAAGCTCTAGGCATAAAGTACAATAAAGGCCAGAAAACCCACTTAGGAACATCCACACACGTAATTCACACTGGAAAGTCCAAACTGGACAAGTTTCAATTACAAACCATGAAGGTTTGTTTGAAATTTAGAAATCATTACAGGAAGCAAAATGCAATGGTTATTCACTTCTATTAAACATATTTAAATGCAAACAAATGTAAATCAGTATAGGCAATGGAAGCTGAGCCCTATTCTAGTTAATAGTCAGAAAAAAATGCAGCCTATCACACGCCAAATAATAAATTAAAGAGCAAGTAGTCATAGGAACTGCTCAGTTTAAAGGCAGGAGTGAATCATGGAAAATCTTATGAGAAGACTGATAAAGATTCAAGAGGAGCAAGGAAAAGACCTGAATCATTTCCCAACTCAACAGTTTTATGGCCTTTTCGCAGCAGAGATTTAAGCACTTACTATGGTATGAAGTGGCACTATGTATTACACACCTAATATTGCAACAGAACAAGCCAATCATTATTTAGAAGTTACATTACATAAAACATGCTCACTCTAAAATCTCTTGCAAACTTAATAAGCAATTGTGACTTTTAGCCTACATACAGGGTAAACAATATTGGATTACAAAACAATAGCTATTTGAAATATATGAATAAACCACACTTCACAATACAAAAAAAGTATCCACGGGTCTAATGAGTCTAAACAGACCTTAAAAAACCATAGACCTAAATGACTGTTATCCTATTCTCAAAGGAAAATCCTTAGATCAGGAAATACCTTAAATAAGGACGGATTCCCATTACTCACCGAAGTGACATGCTTCATCAACTGGGATCTCCTCCTGGTTACACAACCAAGGGCTGCAACCCTCTCCCTAAGAGGGGAGCTAACTGATTTTTTCAAAATAGTATGATGTATATCAAGAGCTCTATATGATCCAAGAGATGTGAGAAAATGTTATGTATAAGAGTAATGGGTGCAGTGCACGAATGTGAAACGTGAAAATAAAACTGGGTAGCAGGAGAAAAAGGATTTAATAGATATCTCCTGTTGTCCAAATTAAAAACAGTGCAAGAGCAGTTTTATCAAAATTACTGCAAGGATGTAATAACTGGGTATACATGTTTCAGTCACTTGGATTATAAGTAATCCTAGGCCTTCCTCAGGACCACAATGAAATATTGTTACTGCGTAGTGACAATGAAAAAACAAATAAGGTTGGAACAAATGCAACCGTGTAACCTGATATTAAGGTATTAAGATCCTCCATAATTAACAGGATGCTGTTGGCACCTGCAGAGAAAAGATGATATTGAGAAAACAGAAAAATTGGGCCAGTGCTCATGTTATATATCAGTGTATCAAGTGATGCAACAGTAACCATCTATTTGCATGTATCTAACTAGTGTACAATTCAAAGCTGTGTATGAAATTGTGCTAGGAACTGCTCAGTTTAAAGGCAGGAGAGAATCATGGAACATCTTATGAGAAGAATGATAAAGACTAGTCAAGAGGAGAAAGGAAAAGACCTGACTCATTTCCAACACAACAGTTTTATGGCCTTTTCGCAGCAAAGATTGAAGCACTAACCATGGTATGAAGTGTCACTATGTATTGTACACCTAAAATTGCAACTGTACAAGCCAATCATTATTTTGAATTTACGTTACGTAAAACAAGCTCACTCTAAAATCTCTTCCAAACTAAATAACCAATTATGAATTTTAGCCTACATAAAGGGAATACTATATTGGATTACTAAACAATAGCTATTTGAAATATATGAATAAACTACAGTTCTACTAGTTAAGATATCAAACTTGAACACTTAAACATTGTAGTTCCTCTGGCAGCAGGCAGTGAGCCTGTAAATTGTTTCAGTTAAAAATCACATTACCACAAGACAAAACCATACAACTGCTGAATTATGAGTGATTTTACAAACCCTGAAGGACTCTTTTTTTAACATAAGCTGCACAGACATAAATGAGAAAGCACAGTTAATGCGCACAGTTTAACAAAAGAAAATGGATTTAAGAACTGTTCGTGTCAATTTTAAAATGCTTCATTATAAAAATATCACACTTACGTTATTTGTGTCTCATCTGTATTATTCAATCACATATTTCTTATAATTCTTACTTAGTTTCAATAAATGAAAATCAAAAGTAGGGTACATAAAGGCCCATTCCGTCGTCACATATTCTGTGGCTTTATTCTGATATTTCTGCACATATGACTAGGGAACTACACCCAGTTGAGACTCCTGTGACTTTCCTGGACATTCCCCCGCTAGCATTCGAAAAGCCAAACAATTTGAAACAATATCTCTTGATGATAGACTGGAAAAGCAAACAAAACAATATGCAATACGCACCTGATACTGCAGGCAGTTGAAAACCTATGCATGTCATTGTGTGGCCTCAGAACAATGTGTGGCTTTGATTTTCTCACATACTCATGATAATATAGATGACCTTTCTCTGACACTACCATGTCACCTCACCTGTGTCAGAGGAGAGTAACAGAATAATAGAGAGTTAGGTACCCAAAAACACAGAAGAGAAAGAAGTCAACAAGTTTGGATGGCAGCCAAGTGAGAAAAAAGATAATTTCAGAAAACCCCCTAAAACAACAGACAACTAAAACACCAGGGCAAAAATGCAGTCCAAAACATCATGCAAGAGAAATAAAGTTATAGTAAAGAATGGAATGCAATGTATTGTGTTTTGGAAAGGATAGTGATTAGCTCAAGTAGCACTGCAATGGTGATTTACTTGCCTTTTGAAAGTGATCTTCACGATGGCTCTTCTTTTGCTGCCCAGGAAGGGCATGTAGGCCATGGTTTCTTCTGATGACATACTGACTTGAAAAGGGAATTCTAAATAACTATGGTTTTGCCTTTCATTTAGACCTACCACCATGAATGGTCAGCACGGAATTAACAACATGATTACAAACCCTCTATCCTGGTCTATTAAAAAATCTTAGTGATCTGGCTCTGTTAACCCATCCCTAGAGCCTGCCCACAAAGACCTGTTTTCTGATCAGCCTCAGGTTCCTGGGCTGACAAATGAAGTGCAGAGTTGAAGAACCGGGTTTTAGAACCCAGCGGCGACAGGGGCACGCCCAAAGTTTTCGTGTTCACCTGTCTTAGAATACAGAGACACTGGATACTTCTCGGTGACGTCAAAGATCAAATTTATTGGCTGCAACCAGGAACAGAAGTCTACGAAGTACGACGCGGGTAGTTCGCTAGAGACTGCTCAATTTTCGTATTGCGAGACATCATCTTTTATGCTAAAAATCTCATTCCTGACAAACACCAATTATTTACAAACTATCCAATCACAGGTGACATTGCAAAAGGTATCACATAACGACAAGCCCACTTTTCAGTTGTCCAGCCCACCATCAATTACACGGGAAAACCCAACATTCTTGCTCGGACAGGCCGGACAAACCCATAATAAAAGGACCACAAACCCAAATTATAAATAGGCCATAAAAGAAGGAACAGAAACAGATGTGAAGCAAGATAGAAGGGTGTGTGCATGTACCATAAACTCAGCAATGTCCTGCTCTTTGATAACTATCTTGACCAGCTGTCGAACAAGGAACTGGCTCAACAAGGTTAGCTTCGGGCAACGGATTCAGTTCGCTGAGGTCATCTATATGGCTGAGATGCCCGCCACCCCCTCTCAACACAATCCCCAAGGATGGGAAGACGGAAACGGTTCTGAACTTGTGGAAGGCGGGAGGGAGTTACCCTCCCGGCCGTATTTATTAAAATATGAAACAAAATTAAAACGTCAAAATAACAGTTTCATATCATGTACAATTTCATTTAACATTACGATGTTTTTGGCTGACCTTAACACATCTCTAATACAAAGGTTCTCCTAGCCGATACTAAACATCCTGCAAATGCATTACTCAAACTTTGAAATTGTACATCCTAACGTTTACGGGCCAACGGCAAGGTCGTAACCGGTGTCAGATCCCCACTACCAGAACTCCCCCTCACTTGTGAGGGGCGGTCGCACAGAGGACTGTACCTCTGTGCCAACTTCCAATTTCCCTTGTCTTAGCGGGGGCCCCTTGATAACTCGACGCCATCTTTAGTGGTCGTCCGAGGACTCGTGTGAGGTGTCTTGAAGGTAGCGTAGACCCCCCTCCCACCCCACACAACTTACCACATCTGCCGTCGCAGATGTCCTGGCCCCGGGAAATTCCCAGGAGGGGCCCTAGCCCCTCCTCCCCAGGGAGGGGCCTATGGCCGCCTTCCCTTTTGGCGTCCCCATCCTTAGAGGGGACCGCCTCCCCGTTTGAGGGGCCAATGGCCGCCTCCCCCGGGCGCTCCCATCCATAATGGGTGACGCCCCCACCTCTAGGGATCTTCTAATTCCTGTTCACCGATCATGACTTTACCGCCCGACCAAAATAAATACAATCTAAGACTAAAGTGGAGAAAAACAATTTATACTTAAGCAAATCGAAGTATAATCTCTACCGAGCATCCGGTGCGACTACTTTGCTGAATAAAACATGCTGAAAAGAAAAAATTATCAACTTTATTACACACCAAATTACCAACTTTATTCAAAACAACCTGTAAGAAAACAATATCATGACACTCAACTTTATTCCAACAAGTAGCTGTCATGAGGGGCTGATGGGTGGGTCAAAAATGGCTCTTCGTTCCGTCTCGAGCTCACGTGCAACGGGGAGGTGCAGCTTCAGAGCACAGGAACAAGAGGCTGCTTCCTTGGCTTGTCGCTCCTTTTATCCTTCTTCGGGCGGGCGTAGACCCACCTCCAATCCGCCTCCAGGGCGTGGCTAGCGGTGTTGGTGTCTAGGACAACCCCCTCTTGGGCGGGAAAAGGCGCGCCCCGGCTACGCCGCTTCGGGCATACCAGCCGAGACTCGCCTCCCACCCAAGATGGCTTCCCGGGGGGATCGGGGTACTCCACCATACGTTCGGGGGGACCGAGTGGTCGCCCCTTTCCATATGGCTGAGATACCTGCCACCCCCTCTCAACACAATCCCCAAGGATGGGAAGACGGAAACGGTTCTGAACTTGTGGAAGGCGGGAGGGAGTTACCCTCCCGGCCGTATTTATTAAAATATGAAACAAAATTAAAACGTCAAAATAACAGTTTCATATCATGTACAATTTCATTTAACATTACGATGTTCTTGGCTGACCTTAACACATCTCTAATACAAAGGTTCTCCTAGCCGATACTAAACATCCTGCAAATGCATTACTCAAACTTTGAAATTGTACATCCTAACGGCAAGGTCGTAACCGGTGTCAGATCCCCACTACCAGAACTCCCCCCTCACTTGTGAGGGGAGGTCGCACAGAGGACTGTACCTCTGTGCCAACTTCCAATTTCCATTGTCTTAGCGGGGGCCCCTTGATAACTCGACGCCATCTTTAGTGGTCGTCCGAGGACTCGTGTGAGGTGTCTAGAAGGTAGCGTAGACCCCCCTCCCACCCCACACAACTTACCACATCTGCCATCGCAGATGTCCTGGCCCCGGGAAATTCCCAGGAGGGGCCCTAGCCCCTCCTCCCCAGGGAGGGGCCTATGGCCGCCTTCCCTTTCGGCGTCCCCATCCTTAGAGGGGACCGCCTCCCCGTTTGAGGGGCCAATGGCCGCCTCCCCCCGGGCGCTCCCATCCATAATGGGTGACGCCCCCACCTCTAGGGATCTTCTAATTCCTGCTCACCGATCATGACCTTACCGCCACAGGCCGGATAGTTGACCGGCTATCCGGACCCCCCACAAAAACTCCTACTTAAAGGTCATGGCTACAAACTCTTTAACCAAGCTACGAAGTCTCCTATGAGTAAAGAATTCCCCACCCGGGACAAATGAACTCCATCTTCTAGATACATATGGTCCCCCCTGATACACCCATGCGGAATAGAATGCAATGTACTAGTACGGAACAATCTACCAAGCTTGTTATTCACCTCCTTCACTAAATGATTTACAGCAGCCACAGAAATAGCCCCCTGCCACACTTTTCGTGGAATCATATGGGACCATGCAATCGTGCACCCTGGAACCCCTCTCGCCAACCAACTCACTGTGGATAGTATCAACTCGAGAAGTATTCGTCTACCAGTGGTCACCAAATCATTGCCCACAAGATGCACTATGATTACAGATGGCGGTGACCTTGTCCGCCCTAACAAACCCTCGATAAAACTTTGAAACTGGTCAATACAGAGCCCGCCCCTTCCGTAGAAGGTCACCCTGTACCCGTATTCCCCAGCCATGTGAATCATGTCACCTGCTTTGAATACGTCTGCGGCACGCCTCACGTATGAGTGGCCCACGACCCACACCACTCTTTCCTCAGCCGGTGACCTTTGACCGCTGGTTCCCAGGTGTCGGGTCGACTGCACAGTCCGCCCCGCTTCGTAAGCTCGCGACACTGTAAACCAAACAAAAACAAGAAGCGTGAGTGCAAGACATAGGCTTCACAACATGTGCAACCGCACCTACCTTTTATAACAATTCGAGGACCAACGCCCCAACTGTTTCACTTTTTCAACACTCAGACCCCTGGCTGTAGCCTCTGTAGCAGCCCCTATCCGGAAAGAATGGGTCCCAAACTCGCACGGGTTCAAGCCCGCCGCTGCGATCGCCATCGTTAGCACCCGCTGAAACTGGAACCTAGTCAGCGGGGTGGCGTCGGCGTGCCTCAGCAAGCTTCCCTCCCATGATGCCGCCCTCTGCGCCAAATACTCCTCAACGCATGCTACCGGGCACATGGGAGATCCCGGAATCCGCTGAACCACTACACTGTCCCCGATCGCTTTCTGATCGGTCTTGGACCTGACAAATGAGACTACCATTGTCTCCCCCTTAATTTGAATGTGCTCACGGCACAGACCTCCCCCCGTATCCTGCTTGTTCCTCGCTACCAGCTCGCTTACCCGCATAGCCCCATGGAACGCTAATGCAAAAGCGGCCCGGAATAGCACTGTCTCTGATTGAGATGAACATGTCGCAGGGAGTACGGACAGTAACAGGGCCAACCTTTCAAGACCTATCGGATGTCTTTCATCCACTCTGCAACCCTCACGGCGTTGCCACCCACGCAGCGCCTTCTGCACCAAGAAAGACGCAGTGGGATCCTGTATGCCATGGGCCCGTGCCATGAAAGAAATGGCGGCCCGGTGCCTATTGGCCGTAGCCACTGATTTGCCTGCCTGATGTAATGATAACAAAAAGTTCAGGACATACTCTTCTTGGCCCCACAGCTCCCCCCTAGCTGAACCCAAAAAGGACAAATAAGAACGGAACGCCCCTTCATAAGCCTTCCTTGTCCTGGGTGCTAAACTCTCTCCCACGAGGTCTTGTAGTCCGGGGCACCGAGAGACCAGATAGCTTCGGGAAATGGTGCCGCCACCGGGTCCGCTGAGGGCAGAAAACCCCAGAAGGCCTGCATACCGGAACGAGAAAGCGCATCAGCTGCCTGATTTAACACCCCTGGCACATGTCTCGCCCTAAAGTGGACGTTTAGTCTCATACACAGCAGGACCATTTCCTTCAACAGTCTCAAGATCCATTTGCAGCGTGCTGCCTGACTATTGATACACTCAACCACGGTCATATTATCAGACCAGAACACCACTGAGCGATCACGAAACCCCTCAGGCCATGTATTTAAGGCCACCAGAATAGGGAACAGTTCGAGAAACCCAATGTTACCTGTGAGCCCACTCTCGTGCCACCATGCCGGCCAGGTTCGTGCTGACCAATGATTACCAAAGATGGCGCCAAAGCCCACACTTCCTGCCGAGTCAGTCCACAACCCCAGCTCCTCGGCGGAAACCGCTGGTTTGTTCCACACGACCCGAACGTTGAAATCCGCCAGGAATGCCAACCATATGCGCATGTCCTGGCGAACCTCTGCCGAGAGCCTTGTGCGGTGGTGCCCTTCCTTAAGGCCCACCATGGCTTGAGCAATAGAGCGGGAAAAGGGGCGAGCCATCGGT
Organism: Lissotriton vulgaris; assembly: GCF_964263255.1. Taxonomy (NCBI): domain Eukaryota; kingdom Metazoa; phylum Chordata; class Amphibia; order Caudata; family Salamandridae; genus Lissotriton; species Lissotriton vulgaris. The sequence goes on along the minus strand of NC_141699.1, from coordinate 319,396,326 downwards.
ATTACTCTAAGGGCAAAATTCAGCTGACCCACAGCCTGCTGCAACTGATGCAGATTTACCTTCGTCTCACTAATACATGTTTCAAGTGATGTCTTAAACTTTGTTACCTTTTCCTTAGGCAAACGGAAGCACCCCTCTTCGGAGTCGAGCTCTATTCCAAGAAACTCGAGCGAAGTAGCCGGGCCCACTGTCTTACCTGGTGCCAATGGCACGCCAAAGCGGGTCATGAGATCACAAAATTCATTCAAAGCCTGTGCACATTCCATGTCCCCGGCTGCCCCCAGAAATAGAAAATCATCAAGATAATGCATGACATGTGTAAACCCTGTTGTTCTTGTGAACGCCCATTGTAAAAAACTACTGAATTTTTCAAAATACGCACAAGAGATGGAGCAACCCATTGGCATACATTTATCCATGTAATAGCGTCCCTGAAACATGAAACCAAGGAGACGCTGATCATCTGGGTGTACCGGGAGCAACCGGAACGCCGACTCAATGTCCGATTTGGCCATCAGCGCTCCGGGCCCCAGGCGATTCAACATGGCGACAGCCTCATCAAAAGATGCGTACCGCACCGAACAAACGCATCGTTCACCGAAAGACCCCTTGGGGCTGACAAATTATGTATCAACCTGAATTCCACTGGGTCCTTTTTGGGGACCACTCCCAGAGGCGAACAAACCAAATTAGCAACAGGCGGCATGTCAAATGGGCCGGCAACCCGACCTCGGGTCACCTCCTTCCCAATCTTTGCTTGTACCACCGCCGTATTCTGCAGAACCGACAGTTGGTTCCTGCATTGTGCTTTACCCTGAAAATCCCCCGCCGGGATGCGGAAACCATATGAAAAACCATCTCGCAACACCCCAGCGGAGATATGATCCGGATATTCGTTCAACCAAGGAATCATTGCCATGATATCAATCGGGGTAGGGAGAGGCGCCCCTCGGACTATTTCAGACCTGTTTGGCGCCCCCTCTACTTCCCGGATCACCATTTTTGGCTCTGCACATGGTCTCGGGGTGCGAGGACTGCCCGCACCCAGTACATTCATGCCTAAACCTGCAAGATCCCTGCGGCCTAGTACATTTACCTCTGTTAAAGCTCCAGCAGACCCCTTTTTTACCTGAGTTGCCATTATTCCTTGTGTGCTGATCATTGCTTGATCCTGCCCGAAAGGGCGCCCCAGACGAATGGCGGGAAAAATCGACCATACCCCCCCCTAAAGATGGTGACTTCGCCGTGCCTGACTTCTCCATTTTCTGCCAGGAAATGGAGTCGAAACAATCCCACGTCAGGGATGAGTCGTGCTCCTTGGACTTACGAAATATGCTATCGTAATACAACCATTGATTGCCACCATATGTTCCAAAAAATTCCATGATACGTGTCTGATACACGGCTAATCCCACCAATAATTCGGGCCTACGTTCCCCCATAATTGCAATGAACATTCCAAACGCTCTGCCCCAATTGTCGATCGACTCATCAACTCTGAAACCGGCCCTCTTGGCGCGCCATACACTAGGATGCAGAAATTCCTTTTGATTTTTAACATGTTCAATCTCATAGTGATCGGTCAACAAGGAAAACATGTTCACGTATTTATCAGCCCATATCCTTTCTTTCACCTCAATCGGGATATGCTGAACAACTTTTTCCCTCCTTGAAGGTACCGATCCCTCCCCCGCAATCGGCAACGGCTGCTTACCTGAACCGGCCACTGTGACCGTAGTTCCTGCCGAACCAACGCCGGATACTGGTTGTTCCACGGGAGCCTGCGGGGAAACAAAAGGAGACGGTGCCTTCGCAGCATCTTTCGATTGCCGCAACTGCTTCATTATCGCCCTGGCTTCCTCAGCCGTGGCCCCCTCGTTTTCTTTGCCTAACCATGCCGCCAACTGGGCAGCCAGCTCAGGAGGCATATCCTCCCCGTTCACAGGAGTGACTACCACAGGGATCGGTTGGCCCACGTCTGGGACCGGAGTCGGGGCCTCGATCGGGGTGACCGGGTGCGCAGGGGGTACTTCGGGCACAGGGGCCTCCCCCCCGACGCTCCCTTCTTGGCCCTTTTGCCTCTCCCACTAGGGACCACTCCCGGCAATGCTGGTCCGATGACTCTCTTAGGCCCCCCCACACCATTCATTACCGCCATCTGCTTTTTCATATCAGCCATGTCTTTCATCCGCATACGTAGCATCTGATCGGTCCCGATCCTCTTTCCGACCTTCTTGCTAGGCATCGTCCACGTATACTCCTCAAAGGTCCTAAGCAGAAAGCTCCGAACTCACTGAAAGAAGAAACACACGATTAATTCTCAAAAATGGCTCTTCGTTCCATCTCGAGCTCACGTGCAACGGGGAGGTGCAGCTTCAGAGCACAGGAACAAGAGGATGCTTCTTTGGCTTGTCGCTCCTTTTATCCTTCTTCGGGCGGGCGTAGACCCACCTCCAATCCGCCTCCAGGGCGTGGCTAGCGGTGTTGGTGTCTAGGACAACCCCCTCTTGGGCGGGAAAAGGCGCGCCCTGGCTACGCCGCTTCGGGCATACCAGCCGAGACTCGCCTCCCGCCCAAGATGGCTTCCCGGGGGGATCGGGGTACTCCACCATACGTTCGGGGGGACCGAGTGGTCGCCCCTTTCCAAAAGTCAGCTAAAGGTGTACGTGTCCCAAAGACTCGCTTAGCCGTAGCCATCGGCAAAAAAACGATGAATTTGGGCCCAGATCTTTGGACTGGGGTGAATGTGTGACATTGATCCACATTCTGTCCATCACCTGTTTTGTTTGCAATTACTGCCATAAGTGCGCTGGGGATGCTCAGACGTGGGTCCCAGGCACTCCACACCACTGGAGTCAAGCTAGCCGGGCTGATGAGAGGTGTTACCTCGAAACCGGTCCGGTCCTCGGATGCTTGATTCCGTTCTGGAAGGACATGGCTTTTGTAGTTCGGACTGGACTGTTCCCATGGGGCACAGGGTCGGAGCTGATTTGCATATCGCCATTGTCTATCCAGGGTGGTGTGGAGTGCAAAAAAAAGATGGATTTGGGCCCAGATCTTTGGACTGGGGTGAATGTGTGACATTGATCCACATTCTGTCCATCACCTGTTTTGTTTGCAATTACCGCCATAAGTGCGCTGGGGATGCTCAGACGTGGGTCCCAGGCACTCCACACCACTGGAGTCAAGCTAGCCGGGCTGATGAGAGGTGTTACCTCGAAACCGGTCCGGTCCTCGGATGCTTGATTCCGTTCTGGGAAGGACATGGCTCTTGTAGTTCGGACTGGACTGTTCCCATGGGGCACAGGGTCAGAGCTGATTTGCATATCGCCATTGTCTAACCCAGGGTGGTGTGGAGTGCAAAAAAACGATGGATTTGGGCCCAGATCTTTGGACTGGGATGAATGTGTGACATTGATCCACATTCTGTCCATCACCTGTTTTGTTTGCAATTACCGCCATAAGTGCGCTGGGGATGCTCAGACGTGGGTCCCAGGCACTCCACACCACTGGAGTCAAGCTGGCCGGGCTGATGAGAGGTGTTACCTCGAAACCGGTACGGTCCTGGGATGCTTGATTCCGTTCTGGGAAGGACATGGCTTTTGTAGTTCGTACTGGACTGTTCCCATGGGGCACAGGGTCAGAGCTGATTTGCATATCGCCATTGTCTAACCCAGGGTGGTGTGGAGTGCAAAAAAACGATGGATTTCGGCCCAGATCTTTGGACTGGGGTGAATGTGTGACATTGATCCACATTCTGTCCATCACCTGTTTTGTTTGCAATTACCGCCATAAGTGCCCTGGGGATGCTCAGACGTGGGTCCCAGGCACTCCACACCACTGGAGTCAAGCTGGCCGGGCTGATGAGAGGTGTTACCTCGAAACCGGTACGGTCCTCGGATGCTTGATTCCGTTCTGGGAAGGACATGGCTTTTGTAGTTCGTACTGGACTGTTCCCATGGGGCACAGAGTCAGAGCTGATTTGCATATCGCCATTGTCTAACACAGGGTGGTGTGGAGTGCAAAAAAACGATGGATTTGGGCCCAGATCTTTGGACTGGGGTGAATGTGTGACATTGATCCACATTCTGTCCATCACCTGTTTTGTTTGCAATTACCGCCATAAGTGCGCTGGGGATGCTCAGACGTGGGTCCCAGGCACTCCACACCACTGGAGTCAAGCTAGCCTGGCTGATGAGAGGTGTTACCTCAAAACCGGTCCGGTCCTCGAATGCTTGATTCCGTTCTGGGAAGGACATGGCTTTTGTAGTTCGGACTGGACTGTTCCCATGGGGCACAGGGTCAGAGCTGATTTGCATATCGCCATTGTCTAACCCAGGGTGGTGTGGAGTGCAAAAAAAAGATGGATTTGGGCCCAGATCTTTGGACTGGGGTGAATGTGTGACATTGATCCACATTCTGTCCATCACCTGTTTTGTTTGCAATTACCGCCATAAGTGCGCTGGGGATGCTCAGACGTGGGTCCCAGGCACTCCACACCACTGGAGTCAAGCTAGCCGGGCTGATGAGAGGTGTTACCTCGAAACCGGTCCGGTCCTCGGATGCTTGATTCCGTTCTGGGAAGGACATGGCTTTTGTAGTTCGGACTGGACTGTTCCGATGGGGCACAGGGTCAGAGCTGATTTGCATATCGCCATTGTCTAACCCAGGGTGGTGTGGTGTGCAAAAAAACGATGGATTTGGGCCCAGATCTTTGGGCTGGGGTGAATGTGTGACATTGATCCACGTTCTGTCCATCACCTGTTTTGTTTGCAATTACCGCCATAAGTGCGCTGGGGATGCTCAGACGTGGGTCCCAGGCACTCCACACCACTGGAGTCAAGCTAGCCGGGCTGATGAGAGGTGTTACCTCGAAACCGGTCCGGTCCTCGGATGCTTGATTCCGTTCTGGGAAGGACATGGCTTTTGTAGTTCGGACTGGACTGTTCCCATGGGGCACAGGGTCAGAGCTGATTTGCATATCGCCATTGTCTAACCCAGGGTGGTGTGGAGTGCAAAAAAACGATGGATTTGGGCCCACATCTTTGGACTGGGGTGAATGTGTGACATTGATCACATTCTGTCCATCACCTGTTTTGTTTGCAATTACCGCCATAAGTGCGCTGGGGATGCTCAGACGTGGGTCCCAGGCACTCCACACCACTGGAGTCAAGCTAGCCGGGCTGATGAGAGGTGCTACCTCGATACCTGTCCGGTCCTCGGATGCTTGATTCCGTTCTGGGAAGGACATGGCTTTTGTAGTTCGGACTGGACTGTTCCCATGGGGCACAGGGTCAGAGCTGATTTGCATATCGCCATTGTCTAACCCAGGGTGGTGTGGAGTGCAAAAAAACGATGGATTTGGGCCCAGATCTTTGGACTGGGGTGAATGTGTGACATTGATGCACATTCTGTCCATCATCTGTTTTGTTTGCATCGGCCTATGTGAGGGCAACCACAAAATGGCTGCCGTACACAAAATGGAACCCGAAGGTTCAGAATGAAATCTATGAATACATAGCGAATCCATCAATCGAACATGACGAAAACACTTGTACTTGCCGCACTCGTCATTTGCGGTTCACTACTACCAAAATCGTCACGATATCATAACCTTTATTAAATGGGTTCAGAATCACGGAACCTCAGACCCTCCTTTTGCCCTTACATAGGCAATAACCTAAACTCAGGTCAGTCTGAATCCAGGTCTATATTCTTCAGATCATCCAGATGTTGCTGTAGCATCATCCTAGTACTTAGTATCTCTCTCTGGACAGGTCTCCTAGCACACGATGTAGCACAATGGCAACACATAGCAGGAGCACACTGTACGCAAAGACAGAACAGGAAAAAAATAGCTAAAACCATCCCAATGATCATCAGAATCTTCCATCCCCAAGTGGATAACAATCCCAAAAACTATCCCATTAACGACCAATCTCCTTCGTCCACATGTATAGACTCGGAGATCTTATGTAGCTTGGAAATGGCTTGGTACACTGTAGGAGCATTGTCTGGAATGAAAACGCAGCAACTCGATTGAATCACTTTACACCCCCCTCCTCTATCTGCAAGTATAACGTCTAACGCAACTCTGTTCTGAAGAGTCATAAGGCGATCTGACTGGAGCTCAGCAGTCAGGTTACTAAGGGCACCGGCAGTTTCAACTATGGTGGACTCAACCACTCTCGTCAATTGCCGTATGTTCCTGCTGTTGACCATAGGTCCCCAAAACGGCAGAAAACCCTTGAAAAAATCTCCCAATTCTTGTCCTGCATTATCTTCCTTACTGAAGACGCCTCTAACAACTCTCGTTCTATGGTAATCTGCTGCAGCTGTATACTTACGGGGCAACAGGAACGAGACATAACATGTGCCCGAAAAATCAGGGGGCAACCATGTGTATGCTCTATCGTAACAGACAAAATAGGTACCCTTAGCTGCTAAAAAAGATGGGTAAGTCTGGGACGCAAAAACATATGTCTCAGTGCAAACGCTCTTCCCTAACTGAGCTCTCGGATTCTTGCCATTACCTTGCACAAAAAAATGACCACGATGGGGTACGATCCAAATCGGAGAAGATCTTTTTGCTCGCTGGTTTTCACTCAGACTAACACCATATCCAGTCACGTTCTATCCAATGTACGCTAGTGTCTCATCTTTCGGGATAGTTTCATAGGAGCTAATTCCTCTAATCATGTCTACTATGCCCTTGACTAGAGCACTATTCTTTGGATTGTCTTTCACAGAACACAGGGGGTAAACTTCACCAGCATAGATGAACATCGTTCTGTATGCCCACACAGAACCATTACAACTAAATGGCAGGACCAGGTAAGGAATACCTTTATCAGTAGTATGAGGCATAAGACCACACACCCAGCAATTAGTCGTGTTCACTACTAGCTGATGTTGGTGCAAAAGTTGAACAAAAGAGTTATTAACAAATTCCAATCTTCTAATGGACTCATGTTCAGGCAAAGGGTGAAAAGAATGCGAAGAAATAGTAGGAAAAGGTATGAGTTGTGTAGTGGGTGCAAACGTCACTTGAAAAGAGAATATAACATATCCCATCAAAAACATCATCATGCTAAGTAGCATCAAAAGACATACTATCAAAAAAACATTTTCTACTCATTATTGTACACAATTTTGTCTTGAAATTCATTTCTTCAACAGTTCTCTCCATCTCGAAAAACTCCCTCCTCTAACCGTGCTGTTCGCGGCAGTTGGTTCGATTCGCTCAAGTGCACCTCTGAATGTTCCAGGGAATGCCCTAGAACAAACCAGAACTGTCGACCTTGTGTCTTCCAGCCGCACACTCTGAGTCTTTATACCGCGACCCTACAGCTGAACCCGGATGGCGGTTCGAAAAACAAAAATCGGTCAAAACAGTTTCTCAGATGGTAGAGCTTAATTTCAAAAATAGCAAAGAAAAGGTTTCAATTTATTTGTCCAATGACTCTCGGTCGTAAATTATAGCGGCCTTTACCAGGCAATGTCTGTTCACGAAACAATAGTTCAGGTTCAGTAGTGTCCAGTTGAACTGACGGAGGCACAGCTTCTTACAAAAGGTTGTCGCTTTCACGCTCAGAACTTGTCCCAATAAACGTGCATCGCTAAACGGCATAAAACGGGGCCGGTCTCAGTCTCTGAATCGGCAATACCTTCCTGGACCCACTGGTCGTACGGCAGAGGCAAAGGGGCTCTCTTACAATGTACGCTGTGGATCCAGTGCTTTTAACCGTGCACTCGAACTGCAGTTCGCGTCGACAACAGAACTTGCTGGGGTCCGGTCCAGCGGGGCTGATCGTTCTTTGTCCACTGAAAATTCCTGACCAGGACCCATGAGCCAGGATCGATGGCGTGTCCTGGATCTTCAGATGCTTGTGGCAATGTTTCATGAACCTGTTGGTGTAAGACACGCAATTTAGCCATCAAATCATACAGATAGTCAATCAGTACAGGATGTTCAATCTCACTAAACTTTGTTGGCCATGGCACTCCCCATATATTCGCCGGGCAACTAAATACAATCTCATATGGACTAAGTCCCACTCGAAAATGTACTGTCGTCCTAGTTGACAAACGTGCTAATGGCAAAGCATCGGGCCATTGGAGACCAGAGCTCGCCTTAATCTTGGCTAACTTCAGCTCAAGGTGCCATTATAGCACTCTACCAGACCTGCAGATTGGGGGTGATTTGCAGCGTGGAACTTCTGCCTGATGCCTAAACCTTCACACACTCTCTTCATCACTTGACCCACAAATTCACTCCCATTGTCACTCCAGACCATTATCGGCAAACCATACCTACGGAAAAATTCCTTAACTAGGGCTTTAGCTGTGGACAAGGCAGTATTATCTTTCAGAGGGTATTCTTCTACCCATCTCTAAAAGGCACAAACAACCACAAGGACATACTTCAGGTTAATACATCTCTCCATATGAATGAAATCTAACTGCAAAACCTCGAACGGATACGTAGGAGGTGCAAAATGACCAGCTGGAGTTGGAGTTCCCTTGCCAGGATTATACATCAGACAAACCATACAATTCTTAACCAAGTTCTCTGCACACTTAGGAATTCCAGCATTTTGCCATACTGGAACCAACAACTTACAAATTCCTTTCGCACTAATGTGAGCCATTCCATGTGCCATCGTAACCACTGCAAGCACATACGCATCAGGTAACATCCATCGCTGATGCTCTGACAACTCAATCCAACAACCATTTGAATCCAATTTTCCCGTACTCTCTCTCCATACACTCAATTCTTTCTCTGTAGCTTCAGCCTGAATTGACTTTACGCTCTCTATCGTATCTTCACACATACCTCTATCCGGAACCCATCTTGCTTGACCTGCAACCTACATTCGACTCATCACATCTTTCGCCGTCTCTTTCGCAACTTCATCTGCAAACGCATTACCACGACCAACGTCATCGGTAACCTTCTTATGTGCAATGCATTTCACGATCGCAACTTGCATCGGCAAAGTGAGTGACTCAAGAAGTTCATTCACCAACTGACCATGCTGTATTTTCATTCCATGAGACGTGAGGAACCCACGTTCCTTCCACAAACGACCAAAGCTGTGAGCCACACCAAATGCATACTGGCTAACAGTATATACAGTCACTCGTTTCCCTTTCGACAACACACACGCTCTTGTCAATGCAATCAACTCTGCTGCTTGAGCTGAATTATGTGGGATACGTGCAGCTTCAATAATCGTATGCAAAGTCGTAACAGCATATGCCGCAGTCGTATCACCATTCGGAAGCTTGAAGCACGAACCATCTACCCATAAGGTACCATCACACTTTGCAAGAGGAGTATCCCTAAGGTCTATTCTACCCTTCGTTTCCTCCTCTGTCCTAAGAAAGCAATCATGCTGTTCAGAAACATCTGTCTCTACTGAAATCGGCAACAACGTAGCTGGATTCAACATATTGCATCTCTTTATGTGCACATGACTCACCAAAAGTGTCAACTCGTAACCTGTCAATCGAGTACTAGTTAAGGGCTGTGTCTTAGTCCTGTTTAACAGGGTATCCACTGCATGTGTAACCATCACAATTAACGTATTATCCATCACCAAATCAGCAGACTGTCGAATAGAGACAGCCGCTGCTGCTGTAGCTCTCAAACAACTCAGCAATGCTCTAGCTACCGGATCCAAAGTCGACGAAAAATACGCACATGAACGTTGTTTATCGCCGAACTGCTGTGTCAGGACTGACAATGCACATCCCTCTCTCTCATGAACATAGAGTGTAAAAGGCTTACTGTAGTCGGGAGTACCCAACACAGGAGCCGAACACAACGCATCAGCAATTCAGAAAAACTCTTCTGGCATTCATCAGTCCAAGGAATAGGATTCGGAGTATCCTTAACAGTAAGAGCTAACAAAGGTTTCGCAAGAAGTGAAAAATTTGGAATCCACTGTCTACAGTATGAAGTAATACCCAAGAAAGCACGCACTTCTCTCTGAGTAGTTGGCACATTCATTCTCACAATTGCTTGAATTTGTTCTGGGGTCAATCTTCTTCCCTCTTTCAATAAGAGAGGACCTAAATAGGTCACTTCTTGTCGACAATACTGCAACTTCGAAAGAGACACTTTATGATGGAGGTCAGACAAATGTCGCAACAACGACAAAGTAGCTTTTTTACAAATCTCCTCACTATCAGCAGCAACTAACAAATCGTCGACATACTGAATAAGAGCAGCACCATCAAGTAAGACAATTGTATCAAGCTGTGTTTTCAAAGCCTGACTATAGATGGACGGACTCTCACAGTAGCCTTGAGGAGGGTGCTTGAACCGGAAACTTCGGCCTCCTAAAGAGAAGCCAAAAATATCTCTACTTTCCTGGGCAATCGGGATGCTGAAGAAAGCATTCTTCAAATCAATCACCGAAAACCAGGTAGCAGAACAGGAATCATGGTCAGTAAAGCAGTAATATCTGGAACAACTGGAAATTGCGGAACTACAATCGTGTTCACTTTGCGGAGATCGATCACGAACCTATATACAGGCGGTTGCGAAGAATCAGTACGTTTCAGAACTGTCAAAACCGGACTATTGCACACACTACCTCTCGTTTCTTTGATCACACCTTTCTCAATCAGATCATAGATGATCGCTAAAAGTGCTCTTTCACCATCATTAGAAATCCGATATTGGGGAATACGTGGCAATCTAGCATTCGCTTTCAGCATCACAACATATGGTGGAATCTGCAAAAGACCCACATCATTAGGACCAGTAGCCCAAAGAGTATCAGGGAGAGAACACAATTCCAATGGAAGTCGATCCTTAGATAAATACATGGAAGACACCACTCTCTTACCCAATGTAAGCTGTACTCCTGAAGGAGAACAATGTAGCGTCGCATACAACCTTTTCAACAAGTCTAATCCCAACAGATTCTCACCACAACCTTTCGTCAGAATGAGGGGTGCTTCGAATTCACAAGGTCCGACAGAAAGAGACAAAGGACTAGAAACCGTATTACGAACTGGGGTGCCAGAAAAACCTACTGAAACATTCGTCAAGCCAGACAAAGGTGCGCCAGGGAGTTTAGAGTGCATAATAGAACTCTTCGCAGCACCAGTATCCAACAGAAAAGGCTCTGACACACCTGATGTAATCACTTCAACATAAGGTCCACTCTGATCTACTGGAACTGAAACAACTCCGTCTCTTTGTCTATGGCTGTCCTAGCAATCATTACGTCTATATTCTCACCTTCGACATAATAGTCGTCAGCATAGTACTGAGTTGTCCTACCGGACGCACCATCCTGCTGATCAAAACAATTCATCAAACTCTGTGGAGGAAAAGAACGTGCATTCTGGCGGAACACACCACGTCCCCTATCTCTAGGAGCTTGTTGAACACCTCGACCTCTCACACCAGAAGCACCATTCGTGCGCTGTAACAGAACCGGACAATTATTCTTGAAATGACCCTCTTCTTTACAATATATACACTGATTAGGGCCTACCAGAAAACGCTGTTGAGAAGGCTCGAACCTTTGCGAATTTCTCTGAAACTGCTGAGGTTGCTGATAGTCGCGCTGATTATTACGAGACGGATACGCTTGCTGCAAAAGATCCTTCGTCTTCAACTCTTTAGTCTTTCTGTCCGCTTTATCTCTCTCGTCTTTATCCCTATTCTCATAATATTGTGCAGTAGCCAATATCTGCGCAGACGAAGAAACAGCCCAAGAACTCTCTGAATCCTTCAACTTAGCACACAACTCTGGAAGCAAGTTATGCACAAACCTATCTACTCATGTCTTGACCACTATGGTCGATAAACGTCTCTTCAAACCTAGTGAAGAAATCAGACACACTTTCATCTTTCTTCTGCTTACATGCAGACAATTTATCCCAATTTACTCGCATAGCAGGCATCAAAGTCTTCATATAGGTAATGATCCTACAAGGGAGTTCTGCAACTAAAGGCTCAGGTTTAGCTCCACCACCTTGTCGACCATCTGCGGAAGTAATATTATTCCATGTATCACCTAACTCTTGCGCATGATCCACATGACGAATCATTCCCCATAAGGGCTGAGGAACCACATTCCCAAACAACATGTCTATATCGGCTAGATTCATAATACATGAGTCTGCTGTCTGTGATGATTCCTTATAGTACCCTGCAGGATTTTTACGAGGATCAGGTAAAGTCTGCTTAAGGGCCAAAACTTCAGCTCGCTTCCACGGAACATGTACCCAAACACGCTGAAAATGAGCATCTACCGCTGCAATACCAGCATTAGCATTGGCCTGTACTGCTTCTTTCCATACCGGAGGAACCTCTCTCATTGGATATTGTCGCGCTTTTCTCCTAACAGAAGGATCAGGCTCAAACAACGGCTGAGAAGGACACTCACTCCGAAGCGAAAGCAATGTCGCAACTGCTTTTTCAACTTCTAGGCCCACTATAGTACCTCTTGCAAACTCGGACTGTACACGGAACAACTCAGACGGAGTATGTCCCAACTCACCATCTTCCCATTCTTCACGTGGGAAAGTACACATCATGTCAAAGACATACCTCTGCTTCGGTGCTTCCCATTGACGGAAGACATCCATAACAGACTCTAAAGCATATCTTGAAGAATTAGTAACCCATTTACGAGCTAAATGATCCAACACTGCCCGCTCTTCGGGACCAGGCATCTGGCTACGCAACTGGTTACGCGCTGAAACAGGGGTCATACTCAATGACCCAAAAAACAGGAGACAAAAGATCAGTCATTCTCTGTCGAACAGAAGGAGAAGCTATCACAAGAACAGGAGGAAAAACAGGATGAGACAAAGTATACGTAGAAGTAGTATCAGAAGGAGTATCAGAGGAAGTAGGAAACACAGGAGACAAAGTCGTAGGAATTGGAGGAGGAACAGATAGCAAAGTTGGCGGCCCTTGAGAAGGCTGCACCAAACGAATAGGAGCCAATTGGAGAAGTGTGGCTCACTGGTTAGAGGAGGCATACCCTGAAGCAGAGGTCAGACCCGGGACCAGGGTTCAATTCCTGATGCGGCAGGGTCTTGAGCGCAATTGTCCACGGACTCGATAATTCTCGCTTCGGTGCCCACTCTAATCACGGGTTCACAATCTGCAACTCTGGGCATTACGCTTGCTTAATCTCCCGCGGCGGGATGCCTGGCTTTCTCCTTGGGGATGCCCAGCACGGGTTATCTCACAGGGAAAAGCCAGGACGGGTTCCCTAGGCAAGAGCCGAGATGCCCTAGGGTAAGTCGAGCGCTATATAAGAACACACATACATACATATAAGAACACACATACATAATTGAAGAGGAGCTGGCGGTTGTACCATAACAGGAGGAAAAGCAACTGGAGGTTGCGCAACTAAAGGTTGCGGAGGTGCTGTAGCACTCTGCACATAAGGGGGTGGCGAAATCAACAAATGCAACATCAAAGGATCTTTTTCAAGGTCTTTCATTGCACCTTGCTGAAGAGGTGACAAAGCTGGATAACATTTATCAATCACCATTTTACATTGCCTGTGCAACTGCTCACCCGCTTGTTCTTCTTCATTATCTTTAAACTGTATAGCAGCCAGCATTATCGATATACCCTTCTCTCTTTTATTTCTCTTCGCTAGTTTAATTTCTTTCTGTTTGGCTTCCTTTCGCCAGAGGCGGAAAGAGTCAAACATCGCGGGCCGGCCTTTCTTCTTGAATAGTTTAACTTCCAAATTATCTAAAATCTCTGTGTCATAACTACCATGTTGGGGCCACTTTAGGACACCATCCTTCATAGTGTGGTGGATCCACACTTGATTATACGTAATGGGGCCCACACCATGTTTCGAATAGAGATCATAGGTCGTAGTTCCAACCGGAGATATCGGACACGAATCCTCCAATCGGGAATCCCTATTACAACTACAACAAAATATCTTTCCAAGTCTGCTAAGACCAGGCATCTTCGCTCACTAGTCTAGCTTCAAACTTCAAGGGATTATCAAACTTGATAGTCTCGCAAATATACGAGTTCCTCGGCTTTGGCACTTGCAAGTTCCAAATCAAAGATCCCGAAGGATACCCAAAAATTAAGGACTGGGAGACGCTCCACTCATACTTAACTGAGGTATCGATCACGTCACCAGAAGACCCGTCTATCATCTCGCTTTACAAATCGTCAAAGGGTCCAATACAGGGCGACAGTCAGGGCTGCAGTCCTTCGTAGCCGTCGGAAAGCAGGGAACTTCGCAGCAAAAACATTCGGACCACGATGACTTACAGGGGTCGATGAAGTGGTTGGCCTTCCTCTAGAATTTTCTCTCAAAGCTCCTCACGATCTTCAGGCTTGGACCGGTACCACTGAAGTCGCCGTAAGTTGGGCGCCAACTGAAGAACCGGGTTTTAGAACCCAGCGGCGCCAGGGGCACGCCCAAAGTCTTCAGGTTCACCTGTCTTAGAATACAGAGACACTGGATACTTCTCGGTGACATCAAAGATCAAATTTATTGGCTGCAACCAGGAACAGAAGTCTACAAAGTACGACACGGGTAGTTCGCTAGAGACTGCTCAATTTTTGTATTGCGAGACATCGTCTTTTATTCTAAAAATCACATTCCTGACAAACACCAATTATTTACAAACTATCCAATCACAGGTGACATTGCAAAAGGTATCGCATAACGACAAGCCCACTTTTCAGTTGTCCAGCCCACCATCAATTACACGGGAAAACCCAACATTCTTGCTCGGACAGGCCGGACGAACCCATAATAAAAGGACCACAAACCCAAATCATAAATAGGCCATAAAAGAAGGAACAGAAACAGATGTGAAGCAAGATAGAAGGGTGTGTGCGTGTACCATAAACTCAGCAATGTCCTGCTCTTTGATTTCTATCTTGACCAGCTGTCGAACAAGGAACTGGCTCAACAAGGTTAGCTTCGGGCAACGGAGTCAGTTCGCTCAGGTCATCTAAAAGACAGCTAAAGGTGTACGTGTCCCAAAGAATCGTTCGGCCGTAGTCATCGGCCTATGTGAGGGCAACCACAAAATGGCTGCCGTACACAAAATGGAACCCGAAGGTTCAGAACGAAATCTATGAATACATAGCAAATCCATCAATCGAACATGACGAAAACACTTGTACTTGCCGCACTCGTCATTTGCGGTTCACTACTACCAAAATCGCCACAATATCGTAACCTTTATGAAACGGGTTCAGAATCACGGAACCTCAGAGTGAGTACGTTAAGGGGAATATTTCCACGAAATGATTGAACATTATTATGAGCAGCACAATTTGTGACACAGTCTGGTCTTCCTTTCCACTTCTGTATCCTCTTCTGATACAGAGCCTGGCAAGACTGAAGTTTGCTTGGAGCCCCAAGAGAGCATACAATCATTAAATGGAGTTGTGCAAGTGCTGCCGTCGCTCCCACTGATGTGGAATCATAGATTATTAGGCAACATTAAAGGTTGATGGTTGATGGACAGGCTGTTTGAAAGTGGTGTAGCAGAACACAGACCCTAACGGTAGACATACCATTCTGAAGATCATTCAAAATCCTTAGTTTCTTCGTTTGCTACAAACATATTATCACAAACATCTCTTTACCAAAGTAAAATATTTCTTTTACAGACCAATAAAGTACCTGATTTAGAGTTTGGGAGGCTTAGTACCAAATCATAGCTGTGATGAAGTAAACTGTCTGAAAACCATTTGTCTGCCTGCCTCAATTAGTGTTAGACAGACCATGAGCATTCTGCCGTCAAATCCCTTGTTGGCTCTACCAAATTAATACTACCTCCAATGATTTGACAGATTAGGGGATGTCAGAGAAAGGAGTTTACAATGCCGGTCCTATTTAGTGTGGAAAGTGTAAGACTTTCTTTTTCCTGTCCATCACTGCCAGGAAAAATCTAACAGTAAGCGACACCAAAAAACACAGAAATACAGAAATAACCCCCACAGGGTATGGGGACCATTCATTTTTTGTTTTTCCAAAACGGGATTTTGTTTTTGAAAAATAAAAAAACTTTTGAACATTTGTTAGTATCGGTCAAACTTTTCCTACAATGACAGGAGCAGCCATAACAGCAGTTCCTGTCAATGTAGATAGTTGTCCACAGGGATGACAGATAACTATAAATTAGGTGGGCGGAGGTCCCTTGGGATGGCAGAGGATTTTCCTCCAAAATCTAGAGGGAGTCTAGACTCTGACTCTGCCCGCCAAACTTTAAAACATGTCAAAATTCATTCTAACCATGATGGTTCTACTCTGTTCAACATTCTGCTACAACTGTAAGACTCTTCACTACTTAATGTGATTATCATTTCCTTCCATGTTGAGAACACTGAGTAACGTCATGAACGTGTGTGTTTGCATATGGTACAGTGGTTGGTCTGTTTTTTTGTTGTTTTTTTTACAATTAGATTGTCACAGGCGTATAGATTTAATTTAGAAACTCATAGGGGCATATTTATGAGAGGCTTGTGCCTCCATTGTGTCACTGGTTTTGATGCAGCAGAGGAAGTACTCCATATGCACAAGCTGACGCATATGGACAAATGCATTCCGGTTTGTAGGCCTGAGCCGGAAAAAAACCTGAGACAAAACTGGCACAGAGTAGAATATGCAAGGTAGGTGTTCCCCTCTAAATTCTAATGTAAAACAAATGCAGTGAAATTTATGGTTTTGCCAATGTGTGATGCATCATCAGTAAGCAGCGCGCAAAGCCTGAAAGGCATCAAACCTTCTGCACATCGGCATCCCAGGTGTAGGAAATGAAGCGGTGGCTGCAGTAAAGAAAGACAAGCAACACAAAACTATTTTCACAAAATTTCACCCACCCCGCATTTGACAAAGTCTTCCAAGAATAATTGTACCTCACTTGTGTGGATAGGCCAAGTACCTGTAACAGGAAATGGCCCAAAACGCAACGTGGACATACCACATTTTCACAGTGAAAACTGACCCTCTTTTTGAAAAGTGCCTAGCTGTAGATTTTGAACCCTAGCTCTGCCGGTACCCAAGGAAACCTAGCAAACCTATACATTTTTGAAAACTAGACACCCAGCGGAATCCAGTATGGGGTGACTTGCCTGTCTCTCACCAGGTTCTGTTACCCAGAATTGCAAAACTCAAAAAGTGTCCAAAAATCCTCATTTTCCTCACATTTATGTGGTGGAAAGTTCTGGAATGCACATGGATCCACAAAATTCCACCCACCCCACATTTCCCAAAGTCTTCAGAGAAAAATGGTACCTCACATGTGTGGGTAGGTCAAGTACCGGTGACAGGCAAGAGCCCAAAATTTATTGAGGCAACATCAAAATTACCTATCACAAAACATCCTGGTTTTGAAATAGGGATCCCATGAGTTTTTGGCACCGGCGCAACTGCTATCTAGGGAAACCTACCAAACCCACACATTTCTAAAAACTAGACATCCGGGGCAGTCCAGCAAGGCTTGCATGAGTCCTCCAACATTTCCCTACTCAGAATCCCCTGCACTCAAATTTAGCTGAAAAAATCACTTTCAAATTTCTGTTTGGGAAAGTTCTGGAATATGCGTGGATCCAAATTTCCTTCTTCACAGCATTTATCCAGGTCTCCTGATAAAAATGATACCTCTCTTATGTGGGGCCAAAAACCCAGGCGACATCCCTTGTAAAACCAGGTTGTTTTGTGATAGGTCATTTTGATGTCTCCTCAATACGTTTTGGGCCCTTGCCTGTTGCATGTACTTGACCCACCCACACAAGTGAGGTATCATTTTTATCAGGAGACCTGGGGGAACGCTGGGTGGTAGGAAATTTGTGGACCCACGCAGATTCCAGAACTTTCCCACACAGAAATTTGAGGAAAAAGTGATTTTTTTTTTCATCTAAATTTGAGGTTTATAGGGCATTCTGGGTAAGAAAACGTTAGGGGACCCACGCAAGCCATACCTCGCTGGACTCCCCTGGGTGTCTAGTAATGAGAAATGTATGAGTTTGGTAGTTTTTCAAGATGGCCACCGAGCCCGGGGCCAAAAACCCAGGTCACCCCCTTGCAAACCCAGGTTGTTTTGTGATAGGTCATTTTGATGTCTTCTAAATACGTTTTGGGCCCTTGCCTGTCATGGGTACTTGACCCACCAACGCGAGTGAAGTATCATTTTTATCAGGAGACCTGGGGGAATGCTGGGTAGTAAGAAATGTGTGGTTCCATATAGATTCCAGAACTTTCCCACACAGAAATGTGAGAAAAATATGTTTTTTTCAGCTAAGTTTGAGGTTTGCAGGGCAATTTGCGTAGGAAAATGTTAGGGGACCCACTTAAGTCATACCTCGTTGGACCCCACCGGATGTCTAGTTTTTAGAAATGTGAGGGTTTGGTAGTTTCTCAAGATGGCCACCGAGTTCGGGGTCAAAAACCCAGGTGACCCCGTTACATAACCAGGTTGTTTTGTGATAGGAAATTTTGATGTCTCCTCAATACATTTTGGGCCCTTGTCTGTCATGGGTACTTGGACCACCCATGCGAGTAAGGTATCATTTTAATCTGGAGACCTGGGGGACGCTGGGTGGTAGGAAATGTGTGGATCCACGTAGATTCCAGAACTTTCCCACACAGAAATTTGAGAAAAAAGTGCCTGTCGCGGGTACTTGACCCATCCACGCAAGTAAAGTACAATATTTGTCGGGAAGCCAGTTGTCACCCCATCCTGGATTCCCCTGGGTGTCTAGTTTTCATAAATGTATAGGTTTGCTAGGTTTCCCTTGGTTCCAGCAGAGCTAGGGTTCAAAAACTACAGCTAGGCACTTTGCAAAAAAGGGTCATTTTTACTGTGAAAATGTGGTGTGTCCAAGTTGTGTTTTGCGCCATTTCCTGTCACGGGCACTAGGCCTAGCCACAAAAGTGAGATACCATTTTTCTCTGAAGACTTTGGGGAACGCAGATGGGTAACATTTTGTGGGTCCACGCAGATTCCAGAACTTTCCACTACAGAAATGTGAGGAAAATGTCGTTTTTTTCAGTTTTTTAGGTTTGCAAGGGATTCTGGGTAACAGAATCTGGTGAGAGCCAGTCAAAAATGTATAGGTTTACTGAGTTTCCCTTGGTTCAAAAACTACAGCTAGGCACTTTGCCAAAAAAGGGTAATTTTGCAATATGAAATTGTGGTGTGTCATGTTGTGTTTTGCGCCGTTTCCTGTCGTGGGCACTATGTCTACCCACACAAGTGAGATGCCATTTTTCTCGTAAGAGTTTGGGAAACACAGGCTGTGTAGAAATTTGTGGATTGACACAGATTCCAGAACTTTCCACCACAGAAATGTGAGGAAAATGTGTTTTTTTAAAAACATTTTAGGTTTGAAAGGGGTTCTGGGTAAAGGAACCTGGTGGGAGGCAGTCAAGTCACTCCACCCTGGATTCTCCTGGGTGTTTAGTTTTTAAAAATGTATAGGTTTGCTAGGTTTCTCGTGGTGCCGGCAGAGCTAGGGTTCAAAAACTACAGCTAGGCATTTTGCAAAAAAGGGTAATTTTTCATTGTAAAAATGTGGTGTGTTCATGTTGTGTTATGAGCCGTTTCCAGCAGTGGCCACTATGCCTACCCACACAAGTGGGGTACCATTTTTATCGGGAGACTTAGGGTAATTCATATTCGAAAGCAATTGTTATTATCTATTGACTTATGATGCATTTCTGCCTTCCAAATGAAAGACAATGTGTAAAAAAGAAGTCATTTTGAAAAATGACCGATAATTCTCATGCTAGTATGAGGATTCCCAACTTGGGAAATGTGCAAATATGTACTGTTTCTAAACGCTATATTTTGTTACTTATATTGTAATGATTTTTATTAATCCAACAATAAAAAATGATTGATTGATACATTTTGTTACCATTTCAGAAATACATAGGTGCGTTTCATACCGATTTTTATATGTATACATTTTCCCAGAACTATTGCTATATACCTGGTGCATAATAAAAAAACATTGCAAGTTGCTACTCAGTTTTTGCCTCTGGGTTCGTCGGTTCTTGGTGTACCTACAAGTCCTATATATTTCCACAACCAGTAAGGCCCAATGGATGTAACAGTATATTGTTTTCAAAGAGCTGTAATAATGATTAGAAATTACAGGTGAAAACGTTGACACAAAAGGCTGCTTTTTCAACTAATTTTTGATTTTTCCTATACTTAACTGTTAGTTTCTTTAAAGGAAACCTTGAAGGATCTACACAAATGACCCCTTGCTAAATTCAAAATGTTGTCTACTTTAAAAAAATGTATAGCTTTTCAGGATCCATTATTGCTTTTATACCCATGTCTAGCATTACCTGGAAGGAGGTTGAAAGCACAACAAAATAGGCTACATCCCAGAAAAAGGGCAAAATGTGTAAAAGATTTTGGTTTCTTGACAAAAGTCTGTCATTCGCTAAAAGCTGGAAAAGTGGTGATTTCAGCCTCACAAACCTATTTTTGATACCATTTGTAGGGGAAAACCCAGACGCTTTTATTTGCAGCACTTTTTTCTAATTTTTCCCAAAAAACCCAAAATGTAGCTGTATTTTAGCTAATTCCTGGGTCCCCTCCAGGGAAATCAATAAACCCGGGGTACCTTTAGAATCCCCAGGATTTTAGAAGAAAAGGAAGCAAATTTGGCGTAGATACCTTATGTGGTCAAAACGTTACAGAGGCCGAAGTGCGAACTACCCCAAATAGCCAAAAAAGGCTTAGCACTGTGGGAGGGGGGGGGGCATAACAGCGAAGGGGTTAAAAATATATTTTCAGTCGTAAGTAATACATCCAGTTTTTCAAACCCTCAGAGTTCATCCTTGTATAAAGCTGCACCCAAAGCCTTATGGTCATAAATACAAAGAGGGGCAGCTATTGGATTGCTCGATGAATTCCTATGCTTTTTGATCAAGGCCCCTGTAATCCACCTGTGCTGGGCTCTTGACATTATGTTTCCAAGACAAGTCTTCAGAGAGGGTGACACCCAAAAAGTCAAAGGTGCTCACTCTCTCAAGAAGGATCCGATCCAGCAAGAGCTTTCGCTTAAAAGATCTATGTTGATTCCTCATTACAAGTTTGGTCTTTGTGGTATTAACTTCAAGGCCTCTCATTTGGCAGAAGGACTCAAAGCATTTTAAAAGGAGTTGCTGGGCACTGGGTGTCTTAGAAACCATCTAGGTATCATCAGCAAAGAGTAAAGTTATCACTTTATCCCCCCATGGTCGGCACATCAGGTGGGCTTTCGGCAACGTGCTGTATGACTCAATTTATGAAAAGTGAAAACAGTAGGAGCCAACGCACGCACATTCCTGGTGGAGCCCTCCTATCCACCCTGATTGGGTCAATCAATTGGCCTTGGCTAATCCAGCGAAACCTTGTGTAGTTGTTCTCGTGGAGACGAACAACCAACGCTAGTATCACGCAGGGGAGGCCAATGTCCTCCAGGGCACACCAGAGTTTGTGTCTAGAGATTAGGTCAAATGCAGACCATAAATTAATGAGTGATACATATAAGCTTCCCTGGCCAATAGTCACATTGTTCCAGGCCAATAATAGGAAGTGAAAAACCTGATTGATAGTGGTCACTTTCTGTCTAAACCCTGCTTGGAAAGAGGAC
Organism: Lissotriton vulgaris; assembly: GCF_964263255.1. Classification (NCBI taxonomy): domain Eukaryota; kingdom Metazoa; phylum Chordata; class Amphibia; order Caudata; family Salamandridae; genus Lissotriton; species Lissotriton vulgaris. Next base: position 319,374,689 of record NC_141699.1, on the reverse strand, counting down.
AAGATGTAGGAAGTGCACGGGCAAAGGCCTTTTTGGCACTATTGATCAAGCTAATAGGTCTGTAATTCGAGGGCAATGAGCGGCCACCCTTCTTCTACACCCGGATTACCTCTGCTCCCCTCCAAGAAGGTGGGATTGTGGGGCCTGCTGCAATTCCATTAACCAAAGCCAGAATATAAGTTGACCAAATCACAATGTTACTGAGAAAGACATCACCAGGAATGGCATCCTGCACAGGGGCTTTAGATCTAACAATTGAGTTAAAGCTGGACCTTTTTTCAGCTAGGATGAAAAACCCATTAATCTGGGGACAATTATAACCATACACAGGGGCTTCATTAGCATGATAAATCTCTCCAGCATATAATGAGAAAAAATGGTGGTGCCAAGTGTCTATAGAGATATTATTATTAGTGGCTCTGGTTTTTCTGCATCCTCCCTAGTTACTAAGAGCCAAAATGGTTGTGTGTCATTCCTGTGACATGCGTCAGTGATCGACAAGCATCGATCTATTTCCCATTCCTTTTTGGCTTTGGTTAAAGCTATCTTATAGGTCCTCCTGGTTTTTCCTCACCTCAGCCACATTATTTGCTCAAATTGCAGTAGCAAACTAGGATCTAAGGTTCGTACATTCTTGATTAAACCAAGCAAACTGTTGTATGGAACTCTTGGGGAACCCTGATTGCGTTGTGGTTGTCTAAAATATGTGGCTAGCTGGTTGAAAACAATTGGTGTGGCAGTCAGCAATCATAGCCAAGTCTCCCAAATGTTCTAGTAGTCTGAGCATCTGACTAGTACTAGCCTCCAGATTGGAATTAATTAGATCTTGTTTCTCAGTTTCCATAGCTAAACATACCCATTAAAGTCGCCTATTATCATTGGTATGACATACCTCCCTAGTTATAAGTATAGTATTTGGGAGATGTGAGCGTTGGGCCCTAAGTGAGATCATAGTGAGCTCCAGAGGATTATGGTCACTGTCCGTAGTAGTCCCTGCTACCATTTTGATTACTTTGGGCCACAGTCTCAGGTCCAGCGAAAAAAGAAAATCAATACAATTCATATTGGTAGTTTGGTTGTAGGTGTTTGACCTAGACTTGCCTGATTCGGTACGACCAATTGTAGCCCTCAAGCCAAACTCGAGGGTTAATGCATTAAGTTGCATTGCCGTTTGGGACCATTTTCTGATGGGAGATAGGTCTACACACTTTTACACAGGTCTTTCTGCCCTAAAGGTTCAAAGGTGACATTAAAATCACCAGCAACTATTAGAGGGGACAGAGTATCCCTAGCATCAAGAAGGTCCTCCAGCTCATGGAGGGTGGACGATCTACATCCAGCCTTGTTCCCTTGGGCATAGACATTAAAAAGATCCACCCCTAGCTCATCTACCCCCCTGATCACAACCGGTAGGATGTCTGGGCTTTTGGACTTAAGCTCTTGGACAGAGCAATGAAGCTCGGTTTTTACTAAGATCAATAAGCCTCCAGCGGGGCACCCAAATTTATTAGTGATTGCTTGGCGATAAAATGTAATATACCCAGGAATGAAGAAAGAAGGTTTGGGTGGGAAACCATGTTTCTAGGAGGATGCAAATATCAAATCGTTCTATATATTGGATCAAATGTGCAAGGGTTACCTTTGACCTGATCCTAGCCACATTCCAAGATAAGAAGGTAAGCTCTATAGGCTGAGCTCGGTCATCTGGATAGAGGGACATTTCCCATCTCCAATGGGCCCAACATGTTCCCCTAACCAGGGTCCCAGGAGACAAACCCCCTCATTACAGCTATAAGTAGTGACTGAATCCTGTTCAATATTGATGCAGCAGATAGACCGGGCTGATGGTAAGGTTGCGACATCAGAGTTACTGGTCCTGGTTGCCATAGGTGTGTTGTGTAGCCTATGGAGGAAGTTTGGTGTAAAACTCAATCGTTCTTATCAAGGAGCGAGTCAGAGCCCTGGTGGAAGATAGGATGTTGTTCAGTTGACAACAGTGGTCGCGTTAGAGGTCGCTATTTCAATTGTAAACCAGTGTGGGTTGGTGGGCTTGTCCTGGCCTCCAGTGCTATTAAATTATGGGCCAAATTCTCATCAGCTAGGCGGAGTTCTATGCAGTCCAACTGGGAATTGGATATATTTAATCTTTTTGCCCATATGATATCCTCCCTGATCACTGAGCGGCACCCCCTCACATAACAAATTCAGTGAATAAATTTATTGATTAGAGAATCTTCATTTTAGTACCTCACATAAGTAGAAACCTTGGGTACATTAATCATATAGATACTCTTATAGATACTCTTGGTAGGCCCTCAGGGCTTATCACACCTACCATTTGAGTATCGTTGAAGGCATTCATCAGTTCGGGTAAAGAGTGGTAGGCCGTTGGTTGGTAGCAAGCCTAGTGTTGCACAACCAACAGTATTAGCATACGCTCTAGTTTTCCTAGATGCAGGGTCAGGGATTATCTTACATATGGAATTCTCAACCAATGCTGACATTAAGGGAGTTGGTCTACTAGAGTTTTTAGTCAGATCGATAGATTTTTTAGATGCCTGCTTGGTTGAATGAACTTCAGAGTCTCTTCTATTTAGTAAGAGTTCAATTTGCTCTGTCAGGGCTAGCACAGCGCTTTTTAGTGAGTCTACCTCAGTCCTCAAGTCTCATATAATCCTAGAGGAATTGTTACACTTCGAGTCATGGTCATTTGAGAGGTGGTGCTCACCCATGTGGGTAACTAGAGGCCCTACACCTGCTTCCATTTCCAACCCTCTTTTAGCAAGATAAGGAGACTCTCCTGTCCCTTCTGACACTTATACCACTAGTACATGAGGCATGTGCTGGAGTGGGGGGAACCTATTAGAGAAAGTGAGGTCAGTAGCTAAGTTTAAATCTGCTGCAGCATTATCTACATCCCTAATAAGGAGGGTCGAAGGTCCTACCTCCTCTTCAGCACTGGTGGATATTGTTTGCGACACTATTGGAAGACTAGGGGAAAGAATCTTTGCACTACGCGACTTGGGTTTCCTAAACATTGTTGGAATGCACTTATGCTGGGTGGGCTGTGAGCTAGTAGGAGCGGTATCTGTTTGAGATAAGCTGGAAAAGCAGGGGGTCATGGGGGAATCATTTATTGGTGCTAGAATTTCCTCGCACTCGATACAGAGATCTTCAATGCGGTCAAGAATGCAGTTACCTCCTGCAAGCTCACATACTTGCTTTGCTTTGTTTGTCTTTGGCCGAGGCCCTCCATCCTCACAGTCAGAATCACTAGATTTATTTTTCCCCATAATGGTACTTGGGCCTTGATTGGTATAAGGTAGAAATACAATTGGATTCAAAACCCCCAATACCCTCACCCGCAAGGATTTATAAGTTGCTCCCACAAGAAAGGACCTGCGCTCAATAAAAGGTTTTCAGCATCAGTAGCCTGGAAATATGGTCTAAATTTGCACCCACTTAAAGAGGAATAAACCCTATAAGGGCTCAATGCAAGCCAGAAGCGTGGGTATTGTGTACTGCACCAAAGCCAATACCACTCCAAGTCAGCCCTTGTCAAGGAACCCAGGTACAGAAACCACTAGCTAGCTGGCAGTCTAAGAAGTCAGTCAGTTAGTGCAACTCACAGTTACGGCGCCATGTCCAAAACCAAGGGGATGACCCTGCCCTGCCCTGCCTCTTCCTGGCAATAACTAACAAGGACGGCCCTGGAGTCTGTCTGGTGCTTTTGGGAGCTAGGGTGGCTCCTCCCTTCTGGGAGTGTTGACATCTGGAGCTTGCAGTCCTCAGGCAGCAAGGCAGCAGCAACGGTGGTGTTGGCATCTCATGCCACCGGAGTCTGGTGGCGCTTTTGAGTGCTAGGGTGGCCCCTCCCTCTTGGGAGAGTGGATCTCTGGGACTTACAGGCCCCAAGCAGAAAGGCAGCAGCAACAGTGGTGTCTGTATAAGGCCATGTCAGTGGATATACATGATGTTTGGGCATGTACAAGAGCAGGTGATGTTGACGTTAGCACTATTTCATTAAGATCCTAAGAAGTGGCTTTTGTATATACATGTCCACCATGATCTATGTGGTAAATGAAGATGCAGAGTCCACTTGATAGGTTAAGATCCTTTATTGCAGGTTCCTTCCAGGTTAGATAGACAGGTAAGATGTAAGGTAAACCCACCAGGAGCCAGCTGTTAGCAGCTCAGCCTGAGATGACCGACTGCCACAGTAAGTAATAGAAAGGCACAGTGAGCTAGAGGGACACCCTGGCATTCTATGATGTCATAGATAACATGGTACAGTGTAGCCAGAGAAGAACAGTGGAGAGGACATTTACTACACATCCTCTTCCCTTATGGAGTAAGAGCAGAATAAAGGAATGATCGGCAACAATACCTCAAGTGCAACAATCAGCAGGGAAGTACACCAATAAGAAGAACCAAAAGTAAAAGTGTACAACATGAGATGACGTTAGCATGAGGTATCATTAGCAGGGCAAAGAACAAAGAAAACAACATTATGACATAATATGGCACATCCCCCTCCCTTAACGAAACAACAAGGTTTCGAAGAAAAAAACCAAAAGCAACAGCTAAGTTAGCTGCAGACACTCATAACCTCCCCACACATGGGTACACCACAGGGTAGACACCCTAGGAACAGAAATGAGTGTAAACTGGGAGAGACACAATAGGGGTAAGACTCACTTAAGGTAACCCAAGAGAGCAAACCCCTTTGACAAGAATTCACCAAAGAAAAAAACAAACAAACAAACTACCCCGGATAAAGATGTGCTGACACTAAACGTATGATAAATTCACAGCTCAAAATCTTACCAAAATGAAGCCCTGGCCAGTAGCTGCAAGAAGGTAGACATCGAAAGGAAAATAGTGCACAAACCATCTCCACTGAAAGCAGGGGTCAGCGCATAGTATGGAGAATGGACTACCCACAGACACTGAACCTCCCCTGAAAAGGGTACACCGCAGGACAGCAATCCTGAGAATAAAACTGGGTGTTGACTACTCAAAAACGCACAACATCCCCTGAAAAGGGTACACCGCAGGGTAAGCAAAATAACCCTGGGAAATGGGGCATGGACTACCCATAAGCACTCAACCACAAAGGGTACACAAAAGTGGGAATTGACTACCCGGAAAGACTCAACCTCCCCTGAAAAAGGGTACACCGCAGAGTAAGGAAAACAACCCTGGGACGCAAGATGGGCGTGGATTACCCACAAATAAACATCCTCCCCTGAGAAGGGTACACCGCAGAGTAAGGACCATAACCCTGGGACGCAAGATGGGCGTGGACTACCCGCAAAAGAACAACCTCCCCTGAAAGGGTACTAAATGGGCATGGACTACCCACAAAGACTCAACTACCCCTGAAAAGGGTACACCACAGAGTAAGGACAACAACCCTGGGACAAACGATGGGGCATGGACTACCCACAAACACCAACTTCCTCAGAAAAGGGTACTCCGCAGGATAAAGACGAAAACCCTGGGACAAACGATGGGGCATGGACTACCCACAAACACCAATTACAAGGGGCATGGACTACCCACACAGAATCCACCTCCCCTAGACAGGGTACACTTCAGGATACCAACCCTGACAATATGGATGAGCATACACCACTACATGGGGCATGGACTACACACACAGACACCACCACCCCTAAATAGGGTACACTTAAGGATGCCAACCCTGACAATATGGATGAGCATACACCACTACATGGGGCATGGACTACACACACAGACACCACCACCCCTAAATAGGGTACACTTAAGGATACCAACCCTGACAATATGGATGGGCATTGACTACCCAAGAACACCAAACTACATCCTCAACGCAGAATACACACTTTTCATGAGACCACCACAAAGTTGCCATATTAAAAACACACACCACATTCCAGAAAAAGGCAGTGTTAAATAAAATGCAGAGATAAAATAACTGCAACGCAAATAAATAAATGACATTAGCTCCGGTGAGCGATCTCTCACCCGGGATCTGTACACAGCTGTGCGCGGTCATCACTGAATGTTCCCACAAGATGAGAAGACCGAAGAAGGAAAGATACAGGCCTCGCCCGTTTCCCATTAGTGATGGCATTTCATGCATAGCGTCCCAAATTTGATCAAAAATGACTCAAATGTCGTCTGTGTGCTGAGGCATGAAGAAACGTTGCAGCCGAAAGACAAATGCCTCATGAAACGTGGCTCCAACAATAAAATGAAGAACTGAACAGCTGCCCTCGGACACGCCGAACAGCAACCAGGAAGCGCACAGAGCAAGCTGTTGTCGTGGCAACCAAACAAACACAAAATGGCCACCACGTCGGTCATAGTGACGTAAGAAGCGTGTCTCCAAAGACGTCACAGGCGTCACAGGCGTCACAGGAGCTAAGGACATGAGGAGAATCTCGCTTCACCAACTCCCCAAAGCATTCCATAGACGTCATCAGAAGGACAGCAGGCGGGAAGGAGGGACGATAGCTTGTAGCCAACCGTCGACCAACGGACATGGACATCCAGGACAGTGAGTAAACAAGCTTGGAGAAGCGCCAAAAGCTGAGGCCGTCTAGACTTTAAACCCTGCCACAATAGCGCAGCGCCCCATTGAATGCGCTAGTCAGGAGCAGCGCTGGTCCCAGAATGCCAAAAGCTGAGGCCGTCCAGACTTTAAACCCTGCCACAATAGCGCAGCGCCCCCTTGAATGCGCTAGTCAGGAACAGCGCCGGTCCCAGAATGCGCTCATCTGCACTATTCAAATAAAACAGCAAAGGATTCGTACGCTGCTACTACTTGCTGAGCACACCAAAACGAAACAGCAGAGCAGGCAGAGGCTGTTGTAAAGTCTCGCAGAGCACACAAGACCCAGTTCGCAGGCTGTCTGCAGACAGAAGAGCATGTCCAGTAGGCAATCAGTACACAAAACTCATAGGTGCACAAGAACACCTCACAGCAGACATTAAGGTGAAACACATGCCCTGGGTGCAGGCTGTCCAGGTGGAACAGGACACTGGTGGGGTAAGCAGGACGTTACCTTTAGTATGAAGTCTCTTTAAAAATCTTGAATTCATAAGTTCCTTCCTTCAGTTTCTTAGGTAGTCTTTAACCTTAGATCACGCGTAGGTTCATCCTTCTAAGAATCGTCGCCAAGTTGTGGTAAATGAAGATGCAGAGTCCACTTGATAGGTTAAGATCCTTTATTGCAGGTTCCTTCCAGGTTAGATAGACAGGTTAAGATGTAAGGTAAACCCACCAGGAGCCAGCTGTTAGCAGCTCAGCCTGAGATGACCAACTGCCACTGTAAGTAATAGAAAGGCACAGTGAGCTAGAGGGACACCCTGGCATTCTATGATGTAATAGACAACATAGTACAGTCTAGCCAGAGAAGAAGAGTGGAGAGGACATTTACTACAATCTACTTAGTCCAATCTGCAACAGACCTACAACACGCTGGTTCGTAGGAGTGCATTTATTTACACGTGTGTGCATAGGCATGGACAGATTTGCAGTTCTTTGGGCAACAACACAAACATTGTTATAGACCAAGGCTGTCCAGACAGAGTCCATATCAGAAACATGTCATGTGACCTGTAGAGGTGAGGAGAATTTCATTGAGGAGGAGGTCCAAATTGTCATTAAGGAAGGTAGGCTTCCTTAACGGTCCACAAATAGATTGGATCTATAGGTGAGCATACAAAAATGGGACAGTACCATGTGACACAGGAGGTGGCATGATGATAAACACAGGCCCACTCAGAAACTGGCCAAGAGGCACAGACATTTGTTAATGGGTGCTTCACCCTCGGAAAGTGGTGAAGTCCACATCTGCCTCCTCTGATGTGGGTTGTGCCTCCCCTGAGTGTGTTGGTGTTTGTGTGGGAAGCTTCTGAGACACATCCATCAGAGGCAGAAGTTGTAGCTCCCCTGTCCTTGCCAGCATTTGTCTGTGCCAGCAAGGAAGGTTGCACAGTGCTGACAAGGGCCTGATGACTTGCCAACAAGGCAACAACGTTGCTGTGGAAGGCACCCATAGTTGCTATATAGGAGTCCTGCTTGCGCTCCATACATTTCAAGATGGTGTGGATTCCCCCCACCCCAGCTGGGTGGTTACCAAACTCGTGTCACATTGGCAGGGCTGTTGTTTTTGCTTCGGCCTCTTGACACCAGCAATGTCAGCCAGGGACTGCTCCATTCTATGGGGTGAAGAGTGGGTGGCTTTGATTGGCTTAGAGGTAGTCTTATTGGGACCTATGTACTCCTTCTAGGGCACCCTCGCTGGTCTCCATTTGCTCCTGCACCTCATCTACCTGCTGGAATCCTACCGCTTGCCATTAGAAGGCTACTTGGGAGTCCTTAGAGTCTGCAGCTGAGCTTTTGCTGGCAGATGAGGGATGTCCTATAGTAGGCGTTTCCTCTGGAGACCCATCAACGCTGTCATCCCTTGCTGTGACTGTAGAAGGTATTCAAACGAAGTCCAGGAGTTGCTGGAAGGTGTCATCATCCAAGGGGGGCAGGACGCCATTGCCAACATGTTGGCCATCCAGGAGAAGCTGCTGGTGAGGACGTGCTATTTCTCCCTCTGCAATGAAATTAGATTTTTTTAATGGTGATCCATGATATATGTTGGCATGAGTAATGTGACTAAAATGCAGACTTTAATCCCATTCACTTTCAGTTAAACATTGATGTGTAGGTCGTATGTTACTCAAAGGAAATGAGGCAAACTTGCACTATGGTTGCCTTTCAGTTGGCAATATCTTTACATTTTTCAAACAACCACTGTGTAACAAGAGTGACCTTTCATGTCCTACCTGCACATTGCAGCACAGTTACACAGTTTGCTGACCTGCCCTGCCTGTGAGGGTAAATTGAGATTAGGGCCACATCTGCCTTGTTAATTTGCTTTCCTTTTCATGATGGCGATACTGATTAGAGATTTACTTATTGACAGCCTTACTGTGCACATTGCACCAAGTCACCAGGGTGCCTGCATTCCCTCCAGCCACTACTCCGCCCACAGCTCCTGGGAAAGTGATGTAGATTTGGTCATGTCTTTGACTTGATTCTGCAATCTGACTTTCACACAGTAAATCACGTCACTCTGCCTTGTTGTGTTGCCTTGCATGCCATTTGTGCATTAATGTGGCCACAGGCTCATATTTGACATGCATCCACACTATTCTACACAGCTGACAACCTTGCCACACTGAAGGAATGTGTAAGGGCATGTGCATTCCATGGTTTACTTATCTTTGTGTAATAGTGCAATTTCAATACACACACAGCCATCTCCACAGTTTAGAACAGTAGGCACTGTGTACCATCTCTGAGAGTGATAGGCCCAGTTAAACTTGGAAAATTTCAACCACTCACCCTCACTCCATTTCGTCATTGCCAGAGTTGGTTATCTGCAGAGTATCACACATCTCTAAACTCAGACTCACTAAAATGCACCTGTACATGGCTCCTCTGGTAATCCTAATTTAGACCCCAGGACTCTACTTACTGTCACGCACTGATGGCCCAGTTCATACTTTGACTCTTATAAGACACCAACACCACCCAATATGTTACCATATGCAATTGACTGCTATAACTACCTACATGTGAAAGCTATGACTCAAGCTGCACTCATCATGCTAGTAGTAATGATATTCTGTGACATGTAACTTCCCATGGTTGGCCACCTAACTAGGCCCCTAGACCTCACCCTCCAACCATCCCCCAAAATATGCCCATCATCCTAGACACCAAGCTTATCCTGTCACTATTCCCTGTTTTACATCATCCTGCTTTGGCATATGTGGCATAGTCAGACATTTGTTTTACGGCTACCTGCTGCATCTTCACCCTTGTCAACATTACATGTAAAATGTAGTACACCAATGCTCTCTTCAAAAGCATCCCTTCAAAGCTGCGACACATGCGTGACACTATCAGACATAGCAGTGCATGACTATCACTCAGGCTACCTTGCAGTACACATGCTATGCTATGGCTACCCATTCAGACACAATGCCAGTTCAAGTGCTTAGCCACACCTACATTGCATTACATTACCACAGGTCCACTAGGCTCACACAAACTCTCAAGGTACTCTGGTGTGCATCACTTGCATTCACCTCCACCCAAATATAGATGTATACATGACAGGAGGTAGGGTGGTCTCTAAAATGGCATGTGACACCTGTGTGCTCTCACCCTGCACATCCGGACAGCTGTGCGCAAAGTAGTTTCATACTAGTGACTATACACTTGACTCGTCGCATGATCCTACTTGGTGATACTTCACATACTCCACACCTGATGAGGAGTTAATCCTCTGACAACCCCATTCATTTCCATTGCTTTACAGTCCATATTTGGCTGCATGGGCCTGAGTTAGACACACTAGCATCATGTTGCAAGGGGGTCTGTGTTGTCACAGTCAGGCAGTCCATGCATGATGTGCTATTCTATTCCAGGTTTTCTGCTTTGTATTGTGGTAATTGAAGGCCTGGTCCACTCATGCTCTAAATTCCACTACAAGTCCCGGATTACAAAGGTGAACTTGGACTGGACAAACTTGACGGAGCTGGACTGGTCTGTACAACATGTAACTGAGCAGTTTGATTTATATGTATGTGATGTATGAATTAACATGTTAGAGATTCCTGCCCTTTCCCTTGCAAACAGCACAGTGGAGCACAGGAACACAGTATGCCATTTTAACCATATTGTCTCTGGTTGCCACTTACCCTGTAGGTTCTGCTGGACCTCCAGACCAGCAATGTCCTTTCCTTCCACTCTTGCCACCACCTTTGCTGGGATAACTGAATCCACTTGCTCCTCTAAGGTTTCCTGCACCTCCTGGTCCTGAGGTCCTCCTCCTCCAATCCACATGGCTGCCCTCAGATTATTGGTCAGTTTCTTCTTAATCCTGCACTATAGTCATGCCAGCACACTTGCACTCTGGCACTGTCCTTTTAAGTTTATCCTACATTGTCTATCATCTCCACTATAGACTGCCAAATGGCTTCTTTCTTCCCTAATGGAACATTTTGAGGTTACAAAGTGAAGATTTTCATTCCTTGCCAATACATTTATTAATATTTGGTTCTCATCACTAAAAGTACTCTTCCTCTTCTCCTGGGGGTCTGTCTGGACATTCTGGCTGGTCTGGGGGTTGTTGTGCTGTCTGCTGATTCCCGATCCATAGCTCACTTTTGATGTGTAGGATTTTTGCCCATACGTAGCTTTTTGAGTGCACAGGTGATTTGCAGAATATAAGCACTGCTTTACTACCCGCAAAGCAGTTCAGTGTCACTTTGGCTGCAAATATGTCACCTTTCTTTGTACCACCCATACCACAGATGCGTCAATATTTTTGAAGCACCTTGGGACCTTATGACACGGTGCAACGTACTGTAAATGAGGCACATCCATGGCATTTGAAACTGTCGTACCGCAGTGCCAAGTTTTCTGACACATTACTGCCTTGCTGCAGTGATGCATCAGTTATAATAAATGAGACCCTCACTGGTTAGTGCATGAGCTACATATAGCACAGTTTGGAAATAGTAAACAATAGCTGCATGTTTCCGAGCAGTGCATTTGGCAGCTCATGCACTAACTCAGAAATAATCGGAGTTAAATGTATTAAATGTGTGCAATATATTTGCATGAAACAAGTGAACAGCTTTAGCCGGTACAAGCACGCACATTTTTGTTATAAACCACTGTCTTGACAATAATGCACAATGCTCCACAAAAGGGCAATTTACAGATGATGGGATTTCTACAGTTAGTTATTTTGAAATGGCTGCAGATGCACTCGTTCCTGTTTTTAACAAACGTGCTGTGTCTTTCTGCCTCATTGTACCACAGCATTTTAAGTGAAAGACCTACGTAGCCTGAAAATCTAGCAACCAAAAGTACGCCTTACTCTAATAAAGGTACCAAGCCTAAAAGTAAGGTCTTGCAATTTTGTGTGGCTGAACTTTGAATCACTTGTGTTTTGCGACTAATTTGGATCACAGATCTTATTTGGACTTGTCACAATGTAGAAGCTGCACGTGGTAGTCCAGGACACAGCAGAATAGACTGAGATCTTTTTATGCAAGAAAGAGGAGACCATTCTTTGGCATGGTATTTGAGAGATGCTGCACTGCTGATCAAAAGGCCTGTAATTTAGAACAAACATAGGTATCATAAGGACAACTTTTTAAGTTAAATCCAACCCTTTCTTTTAAATAAACTGCTCTTAATGTGACTTTGATCATCATTAAAAGTCGGTCGGGGAAAATGGCAGACTGTTTGCTAGAGGGAAAACAGACTTTCGACATCAGTAGTCAGTTTACCATGAAGATGGGAAACTGGTGGTAGAAGGAATGTGTGGCAATTGGAAGTATAAACCAAGAAAACTCTTTTGCCATGGAGAGTTGCATTCAAGCACTTTAAATTCAATATGCCCAAAGATTACCTATCTTCCCTAGCAGAGATTAACATTATGTAATTCTGTCCAGATCTAGAAATCATTCTTCATTTGTGATAGAATTTCTGACTCCCATTTGGCCCACAAACATTTGCAAGTTGCATACATTTTTGCATATAATTATGGGAGAACTGTCTTTCATCTACCTGCTAGACATCTTATCATTATCTTTCTACATCTTTTTCAACAGAAAATACATTTTACATGTATTCTCTTTAACACAGTAGTCTCACTGCGATTTTGCAAAACATGCATTTACCAAAAGGCAAATGGGGAGTGGATGTAGCCTACCGATTAGGGCGGTCAACTTGAAATATGGGGAACCGGGTTCGAGTCTCGGCAACGAGCTCAACATTCTGTAATTCTGGGCAAATCACTTCCCCTTCCCCTGCCTAACAAAAATGAACGTGTCCTCATGTAATGCAACTGGTGCTCATGTAAAGCGCTCTGATACCTGATTTCGGGTCAAGTTTCACGCTATATAAAACTTCGATAAAAATTAAAAAATACATATATGGGCCGTTTGTTAGGGAAGTGTTTGTTAGAAGTTTGGCAACTTGTGCGATGCCCACAGCTGTCCTTGAGAGAACATATAATAAAAGCAAAATCTTTTGCTACAACATTATGCAAAGTGGTAGTAAGGTACCTTTGATGAGATCAGAATACATTGGTAACTTACAACTCCAGAAAACTGCAATTCCGAATATTATAATGTCAAAAATCATGGCCTAAATATCGACAACAGCAAAACTTGGTAGTCATTACCGAAACCTAATGGGAACACAAGTGGGATAATATAATGATACACTAAATGCCATGGCCTTGATAGAGAGCTCATCCAAGGAATGAAGATCAATGAAAACACATGAAAGCCAACATTTGGGTCCACTCTCTCTGTGTCTCTCACAGTACTTATTCTGATTGTGCTTACTATAAAAAAAATTAATTGATGGCATAAGGTCTTCCAAACATCTAAAGCTTACTTTTGCTAGACCTGATGGTGACATGCTTCTGTTTTGTCTGTGGTCTGCTGTTTAAAGGAAGAGTCTATAATTATTGTATGGCATCTATGACCATGCCAACGTAGGTTGTGTTTCAGTCAATAGTGTATGAAAGTTTGCAAAGCTTTTTCTCATTATCTTAATGTATACCTCGACGAAATTGCAAACGTTTGCAAAGGTCAAGCAGTTCCACACAAGTTGGTCTCTCGTATCAAAATCAGGATTTCTTAATTATTTTGTATAATGTGTTGAGTCACTCACGAGGAAAAAAAAAATATATGCACTCACTTGCTGAATTCTCACTCCTGTGACAGTTTGATACTAGCCATGAGAAGAAGTTGGGCAAAGTGTGGACTACTGGCTTTCCTCTATTTCAGAGGACTCCAGAGAAAAAGCTTAGAAAGGTATGAACTTTAACACAAAATGCTTGTGAGTTACTGGAGCCATATAACATTCCCGAGAGAGAGACAATTGGAAAGGGAAGACCATTCGGTCCCCCCGAACGTATATATGGGTGCCCCGATCCCGCCGGGAAACCATTTTGGGCGGGGGGCATGGTTCGGCTGGTATGCTCAAAGCGGCGTAGCCGGAGCACGCCCTTCCCGCCCAGAAGGGGTTGTCCTAGACACCCACCCGGAAGACCGCGCCCCGTGGGCGTACCTGAGGAGGGTCCCCGCCCTCCCGCAGACGGATAAAAGAGCAGCAATCCAAAGAAGTGTCCTCTTGTTCCAGTACTCTGAAGGCTGCACCACTCGTTGCTCGTGAGCCATTGACGGTACAAGCGGCAATTTTGAGAACTTGTAATCTTGTTGTTTCTCTTTCAGTTATCTGGAGTGTGAAGGATCTGGGACTTCGTTGATCGACTAGCGCGGAGTAAACGAAGCTATGGCCGGCAAAAAAGCGGGAAAGAGCTCTGAGCTTGAGAAGGTACTGCGCACCTTGTCGAACCGAATGGCGATCATGGACCGAAAACTCAGTAAAGTTGATTCGATCAGTCGAGGTTTGGCCGAGGTTAAAAAGCAGTTACCGGCCCAAAACAACCCCTCAGGCCGTCCTAAGAAGGTAATAGGCCCGGCCGTGCTGGGAGTCGTCCCTGAGGGTAGGGGGAAGCGTATTAAGAAGGGGGTTTCCTGGGAGGATCCGGTTCATGAGGTGCCCCCAGCCGCCCCCATCACACCGGCAGACAGCCCGGTACCGAGTCCGGATATGGGTCTACCAATCCCGGTTGTAATTACCCCTGTGAATAATGATCAGATGCCCCAGAACTGGCCATCCAGTTAGCGGCAGTGTTACCCTGGCTCAAGAAGACAGCGGGGGGGGCAGTGGCCGGGGGGGACCCGGCCGAGGAGGCTAGACTAATAATCGAGCAGTTACGGCAGTCGAGAGAAGCCGGGACGGCGAATGTTCCTTTTGTTCCCCCACAGGTGACGCCAGGAATACCTACGGTTAGCCGGGAAAAGGCAGCAGACACAACGGTTGAACCCGGTAAGCACCCACTGCCAATGGCGGGGGAAGGTTCATTACCTTCAAGGCGCGAAAGGGTGGCCCAGCACATCCTGGCGGCCACAAAGGAAATGATATGGGGGGATAAATATGTGAATATGTTTTCATTGTTGACTGACCATCGCGAGATGGAATATGCAAAATCCCAGAAAGATTTATGGCACCCCAGTGTATGGCGGGCCAAGATGGCGGAATTTAGGGTCGATGAGACTGTAGCGAACTGGGTAAAGGCCTTTTCGATATTTACGGCAGTCATGGGTGAACGAAAGCCGGAAGTGATGACCGATTTGTCCTGTTACCAGAATAGGATTATGGATTTTTATACCATGTATGAGGGGGACGAGTGGAAAGGTTATGACATGAAATTCTGAAAAGCGTAAGAGTTTGATGCAACTTTGACCTGGGACTGCCTCGACTCGGTGACATGGCACAAGCAGCTCTTGCCTGGTGCAGCGGGTACGTCCTCGCTGGGCGGGAGCGGGCCGGGGTCCGTTCGCCAAAAGCCTGCGTTGCCCTTTCGAGCAAGCGCCGGTGGGGAATTTCAGCCCAAGACCGGCGGAAATGGCGGCAAACGGGGGGTTTGTTGGGGCTTCAATAGAGGCAACTGTAACAGGCCCCAGGGAACATGTGGGTTCAGGCATGCGTGTGCGGGCTGTGGGAACTCCTCACACCCGGAGAGTAGCTGTAGATCAAAGAACAGCGGAACAGGAGGAAAAGGGGGGTCTAAGCAAGAGTGAGGTGATGCTTGGGAACCGATTGTCTACACCTGTCGATATCATGGCTTTGATTCCTTGGTTGAACAACTACCCTGATCATGTATCCGCCGGGGTTTTGAGGAATGGATTCCTATATGGCTTCAACATCCCGGCGGGGGATTTTCGGGGGGACTCCTTTTGTAAAAATCAGTTATCTGTCCAACATAACCCAAGCGTAGTAGCAAAGAAAATTCACAAAGAAGTCAGCTTGGGGCGGGTGGCGGGGCCTTTTCAATGCCCGCCGGTGGCGGATTTCGTGTGTTCACCGCTAGGAGTGGTTCCAAAGAAAGACCGAGGGGAGTTTAGACTCATTCACAACTTGTCTGCCCCAAGGGGTTCCTCGGTGAACGAAGCCATTAACCCAGATATTTGTTCGGTTCGGTACGCATCGTTCGACGATGCCGTAGCCATATTAAATCAGCTAGGCTCCGGAGCGCTGATGGCAAAATCGGACATCGAATCGGCATTCAGGTTGCTCCCGGTACACCCGCGGGACCAGCGCTTGCTATGTTTTGCGTTTCAAGGGAGTTACTACATGGATAAATGCATGCCTATGGGTTGCTCCATTTCTTGTGCCTATTTTGAAATGTTCAGCTGTTTTTTAGAGTGGGCGTTCACCGAGACCACAGGGCATAGGCACGTTATGCACTATCTAGATGACTTCCTGTTCTTGGGAGCGGCCGGCAATACAGAATGTGCGCAGGCGCTGCAGGACTTCTGCATCCTCATGCAGGAGTTCGGAGTCCCATTGGCACCAAGTAAGACGGTTGGACCATCCACTTCCCTGGAGTTTCTGGGAATTGAGCTCGATTCTGTGGAAGGGTGTTTCCGTTTGCCAATGGATAAGGTGGCCAAGTTTAGGGCTTCCTTGACGCAATGCCTGGGCAAAGAGAAAGTGACCCTGCACCAGTTACAGCAAACAGTGGGTCAGCTTAACTTTGCCTTAAGGGTGATACCAATGGCCCGCCCCTTCTCACGCTCTATTGCACAAGCTATGGTTGGCCTCAACGAGGGACACCACCGTACGAGACTGTCGGCAGAGGTTCGCCAGGATATGCGCATTTGGTTGGCATTTCTGGCGGACTTTAACGGTCGAGTTGTGTGGAACAAACCACCGGCATCATCGGATGAACTAGGTTTGTGGACCGATTCAGCTGGGAGCGTGGGATTTGTCCTAGTTGAAGAGGCCTTAGCAGAGGGGTGGATCACCACGTTAGAGGCACAATTTCTGCAGGCTAAATATCCTACTATGCCCTATTTTTATAACTTACCGAAGGTGCACAAACCCCAGAGACCTCCTCCGGGTAGGCCAATAATATCTGGCCAGGGTTCTATTTTAGAACCACTTTCTGCTTTTGCGGATTACTTCCTCAAACCTTTGGTACACACAATGCCTACCTATCTCAAGGACACCACCGATGTCCTGAGAGTAGTTCCTGACATAGTTTTTGATCGAGAGACTGACTATCTAGTCTCTCTCGATGTAGAGTCCCTGTACACCTCCATTCCCCAGGATGCGACTCTAGATACCATCAGTTCCATCCTGGAGGAATCGGAATTGGACTCCATCACCCCTGTGCCTTTCATCATGGCCCTGGCTACCATAGCCATGAAAGAACATTTCTTCATGTATGAGGACCAGATATACCACCAAATCTCCGGGACCAGTATGGGTAGTATTTTTGCCCCTTCCCTAGCGAACCTATATGTTCACAAGTTTGAACAAACCATAGTATTGCATCCCACCAATCCTTTCTTTTCATCTATAATTTGGTGGAAAAGATACATAGATGACATCCTTATGGTTTGGAGAGGGACCAGCGAATCGGCCCTTTTGTTCCATCAATGGCTCAATAGTCAGAACAACTATCTACGTTTCACTATGGAACTGAGCAAAGAAAGGCTTCCTTTTCTGGACCTCTCGATCTACAGTACCGAGAAAGGTCTAGAGAGTGAACTATACCGTAAGCCCATGGCAAGAAATTCCCTTCTCTTGTATGAAAGCCAACACCCTAAGTCTCTGAGGGATAATCTGCCCTTCGGACAGTTTCTCCGAGTACGTCGTAACTGTTCTACTCAAGAAACTTTCAAACGCCATGCAGGTGATCTATCTAAACAGTTGACCGCCAGACATTACCCCAAAAATCCTGTCCAGCGTTCATATAAATGAGCAGCGAATAACCATCGTGCTGCACTACTTGAACCTCGACCAGAGAAACCACCTTTGGATCGCTTGACATTAGTGAGTACCTTCAACACTAAGTCCAACCGCGTCCAGCAGATCATCAAGAAACACTGGCGTATTCTGAATAGTGGAAAAGAGAAAATTGAATTTCCGCTCTTTGCTTTTAAACGCTCTAGAAACCTAAGGGACTGTCTGGTACACACTCACCCTAGAGCCACACCCAGGAGAGAGGTAGGCACTTTGTGGGACCTACCTCCTGTGGTGTGTCACCATCCTTGGGGAGCATGCTCTGTTTGCCCTCTAACATCCAAAACCACTAGTGTGGACATTGGTGCTAGCCGGCCTTGGGAACTGCGACAGTTTTCTAACTGTAATAGTACCAACTTGATCTACCTCATAACTTGCACGTGCAATGAAAGTTATGTGGGAATGACCACGCGAAAGGTGCGCGTGAGGATGCAAGAACACAGAAGCACTTTTCGGTGCAAGAAGGACATTTCTAAACTCACCAAACATTTTATAACACACAATCATCGAGAAACAGATTTTAGGTGGCATGTCCTGGAAAAACCGTTCATTCCACCACATGTGAGCGATATATCTAAATTTCTGTTCCTGCAAGAACAAAAGTGGGTTTTTAAATTGGGCACAGATCGACAGGGACTGAACGATGATATACCTTGGTTCAATCTATCCTAAGCATACAGGCAGATAGGTGACAGTGGGAGGACCTAGACCTAAGAGGCACTGATCTTGTTGAGGAATTATGGTGACTGTATCCTCTTATATATCTTATATATATTACCATAAGAAGAGATTTAACAATATGGACAGCCACTTACTTTATTCCACTGACATGCCCGGGAGGTGCTTGTTGTTCTATCTAAACCACACAATTCAGTGGGTGTGTATTTCCTGTTAGCTCTGCTAGGTGAGCATATTTTACTTTCCCTCCTAGTTGGGGCGTGAGTAGAGAATCACATACATGCAACGTTCTTTATTTAGTAAATTTACTCCCTCTACCAATTGCATTATAGTTCAATCTAGATGTGTGACCCACACATATCGATAGTATAATGCAAGGTAACATCGGCATGACTGCATCTCGCCATGACTGTATCCCGATACGAACTACCGATTAGAGCAACATTACGTCATTTAGTAGTTCTCGGCAGCCCGCGATCCTGCCTCATATTTGTTGGGCACTTCTTGCGGGCTTTGTTTGGGTGTATTTATCCACTCGGGAGAGAATACCATCGCTCCTCTGGAGCGGAAACTGCACCCTGAGACTACACTAGTCTAGCGCGTGACGTCACTTTGTAGTCCTGTACTCGGTGGCCTCGCGAGATCTCGCGCGCAAGCCCCGTTCTGCATTACGAATGAATCGAGGTCAGACAGACACACATACTTGCCTTCCCCCGTCACTAATCCCGTATATCAGCGTTTGATGTAAGACAACGCGGATGATTAGGGGAGCCATCCCAACCCTTTGGCACAGCCCCTCCTTCGAAGGTCCCGATTGGGTGGGGGTCTACAGACTTGATCAGTGAAATAGAAGGAATGAAGGTAATTCGGTGCCTCCCCCTGACTCAGTCTCAGTCGGAGACAACGACGGACTGGTAGGAACACAATTCCACCATTCTTAACCTAATTTATTTACATCTAGGCTGTTTTCCAGACTGTCCACTGTCTTTTAACTTTTTGATTAGGTCAGAATAATGTGAGTAGAGACCTATTTCATAGCTAACAATAGAATGGATAGGAGGTTAAAGTAGGAACCAGTTGGTGGTTGTTAGTAAACTCCATGTATAGAAGACCTTATGACTTCATATTTTGCACATGGTCAGAGTAGATCAATGATTTGATCCCTCTGTTCTTTGTATTTATGAAGTCGGTTTCTATCCTTGTAGAGCGGGGTCTCACATATCCTGAGCCAGGTCCAGGAAGAGGTGAGGTCCACTCCCCGGACACTCTGGGTGAGTAATGAAGTTGTACACACTTGAGAAACGATGTATCTCCTTTAACAGACCATGTTAGTTGATTGTGTTCCACTTGTATGTTTGTCCCCAACAGACATTACTAAGTCACCAGGTGTCGAAGAGAGGAGTTTACACAGATGAAGGAATATTATATCCTTTACTGGTTTTGCACTTGTGTGTTTTTTTGTATAGTTTTTCACACTGTTTTCACTCACAAGCAGTAGCACATATATAGAACAGAGACCCTGAAGAAAGCCTGGGGAATCTCCCGGTGTGGCTGAAACATGTTGGTCTCTTCGCAGCTATTTGTGTGGACTGCGATGATTATGTTACACTGTTCTTGTTTTTAAAGGGGAAGGGGCTAACGTTTATTAAAACTGGCTTTTTGTTAAGTTCCCTATCCTGTTTTAAACCACCACCTATATGTTTTTTTGCACTGCACATTCCCATCGTATCAACACTATGTGGTAGTACCTTGTGATTGTGGGTCGCTACCCCGAACTGGCTATCAGGGTATGCTAGTGGTCTCAATGATCAAGAGACACAATACCCGATAAGGATTACCAAATGAGAATATTGATTCATACAAGACTTTTGATGGGAATCCTCAACTAGGGGTGACTTACGCTTACCGGTGCTTCACATTTTGGTGATATGTTCTGTTAGATCTACTTTGCTTGTTCCCATGTACAATTGACATGGTGACAAGATCATAGAATCACAACTGGATTTCTAATTTCAGACCCCTAAGTTTGTTGTTTATCAGTTTAGTTCCTATGGGGGATAATACTTAGGCTTGGTCTCTAAACATCCCTCCAGCCCTGCTATAGTGGTTGGTTTTTCATGTTTAGAGCAGCGTGCAGCTGCGGGCTTTACGGCCGGATAGCACTAAAAGTGATCAGTTCCATTCTAGTAACAAGAATAGGTTTGAACACTGACACAGGCCTGCAGGTTTCTTCCCTTTCTCCTTCCTTTTTCCTGCCCATTGGTTAGCTACGATGGCTGAACGTCACGGTTTAGCCTATGATGACTCGATGTATCAGTCCATCCTAGACAACATGCCGAGCGTTTTAGGATCACTTCCCACACCTACAGTTAATACGACTGATGACTGGACGAAAGTCCTAGCACTGAAAAAATCTCACTCTCGGACTCAGACCCATGGGATTATCATGGCAGAATATATGAGAGTTAGCTGTGCACCCCCCGGGCTCATAGTTACCAGTGCTCCATGACTCTTTCTCAACGACAAACCATTCCTTAAAGATTGGTCGATGATTGCCTGGCGCTGCACCCGTGACTGGCTAATACTCATTATTAGTACAGCCAAACGGGTAGCAGACGCTATCTTGGTTGAAATACAAGTCCTGGAGGGACAGATTAAGGCAACCGTCAGCACCAACTTTAAGAAATACAAAGACGAATCAGACAAAACCAACAAAGAATTTGCTGATTCCATTCTCCAGACTAAACTAGAGAAATTTAAGAAGGATTTGGCCAAGTTTAGTTTAGAAACGGTCTATCCCTATACTAGTGACAACTATAAAGCCCCAGACTTCAACAAGCGAGGGAGAAGGTATGGATCCAATTATTCAGGATCTAGCTCGGATACAGGGAGTGACCCTGAGGCCAATAACCAGTCACCAAATGCCGGACCCAATCGAGGTAGAGGTGGTAGATACCAACACTACAGGGGCCAATATAACATGCCAGGTCAATCTTGGTAGCCACCGGGACCTTGGGGGTATCCAGGCAATTTTCAGCCACCTATGACTCCATTTCCCGGTTTTCCTAATTTCAACAAGCAGTCTTTTTTAGCGCCTGGCCCCAGACGGTCACGGGGCAAAAGAAGACTGACACAAGGACAACCTCAGGTCCAATGGGAGGACACTGCAGGCCCCCACGCAGGAACTCGGAGTCACACGAGAAGGAGTGCCCAAGAATAACAAATACATTGGGAGAAAGTTTGGTAGTCAACTTAAGCCAAAGAACTTTATCAGACATTGAGGAAGCTGTGCTGAATAAGGGTCTAGGATTCGTGACGACAGATGAGGGTGACCCATTTGTACTTCAAACTGAACTGGCCCAGTTTTTTCGGAAACTAAGGCTTCACTATTTCTTTAAGAACAAGAGTACTGAGGAATCAGAACACGATATAGACACAAACACTGGCTTGAGGACCAAATCTACTTTCTTACCTCCAGCACATGCCACACCACCCCAAATACTTACTTTCGAACTAGCTGTCAAAAATGACATAGAACAGATACAATATGGCTCTAGATCTGGCTACAACAACTTGACCTCAGCTGAGAGACAGGCTCTAAGAACTTTGACCCAAGATGGGACCGTAATTGTGAAGCCCGCTGACAAAGGGGGCTCCATAGTTGTCCAAGATATGGAAACATACAGGACTGAGTGTCTTCGCCAGCTGAGCAATAATAATGCGTATCAACTCTTGACCACTGATCCCACTCCTAGATTGATGAGTGAAATCCAAGTCCTAGTTGAAGAGGCCTTAGCAGAGGGGTGGATCGCCACGTTAGAGGCACAATTTCTGCAGGCTAAATATCCTACTATGCCCTATTTTTATACCTTACCGAAGGTGCACAAACCCCAGAGACCTCCTCCGGGTAGGCCAATAATATCTGGCCAGGGTTCTATTTTAGAACCACTTTCTGCTTTTGCGGATTACTTCCTCAAACCTTTGGTACACACAATGCCTACCTATCTCAAGGACACCACCGATGTCCTGAGAGTAGTTCCTGACATAGTTTTTGATCGAGAGACTGACTATCTAGTCTCTCTCGATGTAGAGTCCCTGTACACCTCCATTCCCCAGGATGCGACTCTAGATACCATCAGATCCATCCTGGAGGAATCGGAATTGGACTCCATCACCCCTGTGCCTTTCATCATGGCCCTGGCTACCATAGCCATGAAAGAAAATTTCTTCATGTATGAGGACCAGATATACCACCAAATCTCCGGGACCAGTATGGGTAGTATTTTTGCCCCTTCCCTAGCGAACCTATATGTTCACAAGTTTGAACAAACCATAGTATTGCATCCCACCAATCCTTTCTTTTCATCTATAATTTGGTGGAAAAGATACATAGATGACATCCTTATGGTTTGGAGAGGGACCAGCGAATCGGCCCTTATGTTCCATCAATGGCTCAATAGTCAGAACAACTATCTACGTTTCACTATGGAACTGAGCAAAGAAAGGCTTCCTTTTCTGGACCTCTCGATCTACAGTACCTAGACAGGTCTAGAGAGTGAACTATACGGTAAGCCCATGGCAAGAAATTCCCTTCTCTTGTATGAAAGCCAACACCCTAAGTCTCTGAGGGATAATCTGCCCTTCGGACAGTTTCTCCGAGTACGTCGTAACTGTTCTACTCAAGAAACTTTCAAACGCCATGCAGGTGATTTATCTAAACAGTTGACCGCCAGACAGTACCCCAAAAAACGTGTCCAGCGTTCATATAAACGAGCAGCGAATAACCATCGTGCTGCACTACTTGAACCTTGACCAGAGAAACCACCTTTGGATCGCTTGACATTAGTGAGTACCTTCAACACTAAGTCCAACCGCGTCCAGCAGATCATCAAGAAACACTGGCGTATTCTGAATAGTGGAAAATAGAAAATTGAATTTCCGCTCTTTGCTTTTAAACGCTCTAGAAACCTAAGGGACTGTCTGGTACACACTCGCCCTAGAGCCACACCCAGGAGAGAGGTAGGCACTTTGTGGGACCTACCTCCTGTGGTGGGTCACCATCCTTGCGGAGCATGCTCTGTTTGCCCTCTAACATCCAAAACCACTAGTGTGGACATTGGTACTAGCCGGCCTTGGGAACTGTGACAGTTTTCTAACTGTAATAGTACCAACTTGATCTACCTCATAACTTGCACGTGCAATGAACGTTATGTGGGAATGACCACACAAAAGGTGCGCGTGAGGATGCAAGAACACAGAAGCACTTTTCGGTGCAAGAAGGACATTTCTAAACTCACCAAACATTTTATAACACACAATCATGCAGAAACGTTCATTCCACCACATGTGAGCGATGTATCTAAATTTCTGTTCCTGCGAGAACAAAAGTGGGTTTTTAAATTGGGCACAGATCGACAGGGACTGAACGATGATATACCTTGGTTCAATCTATCCTAAGCATACAGGCAGATAGGTGACAGTGGGAGGACCTAGACCTAAGAGGCACTGATCTTGTTGAGGAATTATGGTGACTGTATCCTCTTATATATCTTATATATATTACCATAAGAAGAGATTTAACAATATGGACAGCCACTTACTTTATTCCACTGACATGCCCGGGAGGTGCTTGTTGTTCTATCTAAACCACACAATTCAGTGGGTGTGTATTTCCTGTTAGCTCTGCTAGGTGAGCATATTTTACTTTCCCTCCTAGTTGGGGCGTGAGTAGAGAATCACATACATGCAACGTTCTTTATTTAGTAAATTTACTCCCTCTACCAATTGCATTATAGTTCAATCTAGATGTGTGACCCACACATATCGATAGTATAATGCAAGGTAACATCGGCATGACTGCATCTCGCCATGACTGTATCCCGATACGAACTACCGATTAGAGCAACATTACGTCATTTGGTAGTTCTCGGCAGCCCGCGATCCTGCCTCATATTTGTTGGGCACTTCTTGCGGGCTTTGTTTGGGTGTATTTATCCACTCGGGAGTGAATACCATCGCTCCTCTGGAGCGGAAACTGCACCCTGAGACTACACTAGTCTAGCGCGTGACGTCACTTTGTAGTCCTGTACTCGGTGGCCTCGCGAGATCTCGCGCGCAAGCCCCGTTCTGCATTACGAATAAATCAAGGTCAGACAGACATACATACTTGCCTTCCCCCGTCACTAATCCCGTATATCAGCGTTTGATGTAAGACATCGCGGATGATTAGGGGAGCATCCCAACCCTTTGGCACAGCCCCTCCTTCGAAGGTCCCAATTGGGTGGGGGTCTACAGACTTGATCAGTGAAATAGGAGGAACGAAGGTAATTTGGTGCCTCCCCCTGACTCAGTCTCAGTCGGAGACAACGACGGACAGGTAGGAACACAGTTCCACCATTCTTAACCTAATTTATTTACATCTAGGCTGTTTTCCAGACTGTCCACTGTCTTTTAACTTTTTGATTAGGTCAGAATAATGTGAGTAGAGACCTATTTCATAGCTAACAATGGAATGGATAGGAGGTTAAAGTAGGAACCAGTTGGTGGTTGTTAGTAAACTCCATGTATAGAAGACCTTATGACTTCATATTTTGCACATGGTCAGAGTAGATCAATGATTTGATCCCTCTGTTCTTTGTATTTATGAAGTCGGTTTCTATCCTTGTAGAGCGGGGTCTCACATATCCTGAACCAGGTCCAGGAAGAGGTGAGGTCCACTCCCCGGACACTCTGGGTGAGTAATGAAGTTGTACATACTTGAGAAACGATGTATCTCCTTTAACAGACCATGTTAGTTGATTGTGTTCCACTTGTATGTTTGTCCCCAACAGACATTACTAAGTCACCAGGTGTTGAAGAGAGGAGTTTACACAGATGAAGGAATATTATATCCTTTACTGGTTTTGCACTTGTGTGTTTTTTTGTATAGTTTTTCACACTGTTTTCACTCACAAGCAGTAGCATATATATAGAACAGAGACCCTGAAGAAAGCCTGGGGAATCTCCCGGTGTGGCTGAAACATGTTGGTCTCTTCACAGCTATTTGTGTGGACCTCGATGATTATGTTACACTGTTCCTGTTTTTAAAGGGGAAGGGGCTAACGTTTATTAAAACTGGCTTTTTGTTAAGTTCCCTATCCTGTTTTAAACCACCACCTATATGTAGTACCTTGTGATTGTGGGTCGCTACCCCGAACTGGCTATCAGGGTATGCTAGTGGTCTCAATGATCAAGAGACACAATACCCGATAAGGATTACCAAATGAGAATATTGATTCATACAAGACTTTTGATGGGAATCCTCAACTAGGGGTGACTTACGCTTACCGGTGCTTCACATTTTGGTGATATGTTCTGTTAGATCTACTTTGCTTGTTCCCATGTACAATTGACATGGTGACAAGATCATAGAATCACAACTGGATTTCTAATTTCAGACCCCTAAGTTTGTTGTTTATCAGCATGGGATTTGGCGCCATCTTTGGTAATCGATGGTCGGCGCAAGTATGGCCGACGTGGTGGCACTCCAGCGGTCTGACAGGTAACATTAGGTTCTTGGAGTTATTTCCCATTTGGGTCGCTCTGATGGCATGGCCAGACGACTTTAGGGACCGCTCGGTGGTGTTTTGGTCTGAGAATATGACTGTGGTTGAGTGCATTAATCAGCAGGCAGCCCGCTGCAAGTGAATCCTGAGATTGTTAAAAGAAGTTGTTTTGCGTTGCATGACATTGAATGTACAGTTCAGGGCGAAACATGTGCCAGGTGTCCTGAATAATGCAGCTGATGCACTCTCTCGTTCACACATGCAGGCGTTCAGAGGCTATCTACCCACAGCGGACCTAGTGGCAGCACCGTTCCCCGAAGCACTGTGGCTGATCGGTGCCCCGGATTACAAGACCTCGTGGCAGCCAGCTTAGCGCCCAGGACGAGGAAGGCTTATGAGGGAGCGTTTCGTTCTTACTGCACCTTTTTAGGCCCGGCAGGGAGACATAGCTGGGGGCAGGAGGAATCCTTCCTGGGGTTCCTAGTAGCACTGCACAGAGAAGGCCGATCAGCCGCATCTGCCAACAGACATAGGGCGGCCATATCATTCATGGCACAGCTCCACGGTATAAGGGATCCAACGGGTTCCTTTTTAGTCAGAAAGGCGCTTCGCGGCTGGCGACGCCTGGAGGGTCGTAAACAAGATACGAGGCACCCGATTGGTTTAGAGAGATTGTCTCGGCTTTTAGCAAAGCTGGATGAGACATGCTCCTCCCCTTCTGAAACAGTTCTGTTCCGGGCAGCTTTCGCCCTGGCATTTCACGGGGCCATGCGGGTAAGCGAACTCGTGGCAAGGAACAAGAAAGATATGGGGGGAGGCCTTTGTAGGGATCACGTGCAAATACGGGGTGATTCGATGCTAATCTCAATAGCTAGGTCCAAGACAGACCAGGATGCTGTGGGGGGATAGTGTGGTTGTGCAGCGCGCTCGAGGGTGTCCCACTTGTCCGATAAAGTGTTTAGAGGAATACTTGGCACAGAGGCCGGCGACATGGGGAGGGAGCCTGCTCAGGCACAAGGATGGCACCCCTCTGACGAGATTTCAGTTTCAGAGGGTGCTAGCACTGACGATCGCCGAGGCGGGCATGGACCCGTGCGATTTTGGGACCGACTCCTTCAGAATAGGGGCCGCTACTGAGGCTACGGCTCGAGGTCTGGGTACAGAGGAGGTAAAACAGCTCGGCCGTTGGTCCTCGAACTGTTTCAAAAGGTATGTGCGGCTGCACATGTTGTAAAAGACTGATGAAATGCACTCACGCTTGTTGTCCTTCGCTTGAATTACAGTTTCGCGAGCCTGTGACGCGGGGCGGAATCTGGGATCAACCCATCACCGGAGGACCAGCGGTCGAGGATCACCGACTGGAGAGCAAGTGGTATGGGTTGTGGGCCACTCATACGTGAGGCGCGCCGGAGAAGTATTCATGGCAGGTGACGCGACTCACGCATCTGGGGAATACGGGTTCAGAGTGACCTTCCATGGGAAGGGAGGACTCTGTTTTGACCAATTTCATCGTTTATGGAGGGTCTTTTAGGGCGGAAAAGGTCACCGCCATCTATAATCATAGTACACTTGGGGGGCAATGATTTGGTAAGACTGGGAAGACGAGTGTTAGTGGAACACATTTTGTCGGCAGTCAGCTGGTTGGCTAAGTGGCTCCCGGGGTGTACAATTGCCTGGTCCCACATGATTCCCAGGAAAGTTTGGCGGGGGGGTTTCTCTGTGTCAGCGTTGAACCACTCGGTTAAGAGGGTCAACAATAAAATTGGGAAACTGTTTCACTCTGCGCATCTGCATAGCATTCCCCATGGGTGTATTCGGGGTGATCACTATTATCTGGATGATGGGGTTCACCTGTCCGGGGCGGGGAATGATTTACTAATAGGAGACTTCATAGCATGGCTAAGGGGTTTGAGCAGGCATGACCTTTAGGAGGTGTGGGGGGGCCGGATAGTCGGTCAACTATCCGGCCTGTGGCGGTAAGGTCATGATCGGTGAGCAGTAATTTCAAGGTCCCTAGGGGGGGCGCCACCCAGAATGGATGGGAGCGCCCGGGGGGAGGCAGCCATTGGCCCCTCCCACGGGTAGGCGGCACCGACTACGGATGGGTCGCCTAGGGGGAGACGGCCATAGGCCCCTCCCAGGGGGAAGACGGCTAGATGCCCCTCCTACGAATTTCACGGGGGCCAGATATCCGCGACGGCGGAAGAGAGTGTTGGGAAGGGGAGGAGTCCACGCTGTCCTTCTTACAGATACCTCACACGGGAACTCGGACGACCTTTAAGATGGCGTTGAGTGAAAGGGGGCCCCCACGACAAGGGAAGTTACAGTTGGCAACGAGGGTAAAGTCCTCTGCGCATGCGCCACTCACACCGTGAGGGCGGGAGTTTGGTAGTAGGGATCTGACATCGGTTAAGACCTTGCCGTTGGCCCTTAATGCTAGGATGTACAATTTTAATTTAGATTGTATACATTTTCAGGATGCTAGACTCGACTAGGAAACCTTTGTATTAGAGAGCTGTTAAGGTTAGCCAAAGAACATGTCTTCATCAAAATGTAATGAAAGTAAAATTGTACATAATTCATGAAACTTTTATTTTAATGTTTTAAATTTTGTTTCATATTTTAATAAATACGGCCAGGGGGTAACTCCCCCCACTGCCTTCCAAAAGCTCAAACCAGTGTCTGTCTCCTCCCATTGGGGAATTGGTGTTGGGAGGGGGTGGCGGGCATCCCGCCCATATGGAAAGGGAAGACCATTCGGTCCCCCCGAACGTATGGATGGGTGCCCCGATCCCCCCGGGAAACCATTTTGGGCGGGGGGCGTGGTTCGGCTGGTATGCTCAAAGCGGCGTAGCCGGAGCACGCCCTTCCCGCCCAGAAGGGGTTGTCCTAGACACCCACCCGGAAGACCGCGCCCCGTGGGCGTACCTGAGGAGGGTCCCCGCCCTCCCGCAGATGGATAAAAGCGCGGGAATCCAAAGAAGCGTCCTCTTGTTCCAATACTCTGAAGGCTGCACCACTCGTTGCTCGTGAGCCCTTGACGGAACAAGCGGCAATTTTGACCCACCCACCAGCCCCTATTGCAATGTTTTTTGAATAAAGTGATTTGTTGATGATATCAGATTGTATTAAAGAAATGCAGTCAAGTGGTTTCATCATTGAATAAATGTGTATAGGCCTTTTTTCCTTTGTAGAAAAGTAAAGGATTGTATCAAGTAATGTAATTGTCTTGTGCTTTAGGACCTTTTTTCCTTTGTAGAAATGAAAAGTTGATGAATCATCAAGCTGTTTCAGGTTAGGTGAATTTTCTTCCCTTAGTAGGTAAAACAACTGTCGTATTTATTTTTTGGTCGGGCGGTAAGGTCATGATCGGTGAGCAGTAATTTCAAGGTCCCTAGGGGGGGCGCCACCCAGCATGGATGGGAGCGCCCGGGGGGAGGCGGCCATTGGCCCCTCCCACGGGTAGGCGGCACCCAATACGGATGGGTCGCCTAGGGGGAGACGGCCATAGGCCCCTCCCAGGGGGGAGACGGCTAGATGCCCCTCCTACGAATTTCCCAGGGGCCGGATATCCGCAACGGCGGAAGAGAGTGTGGGGAAGGGGGGGAGTCCACGCTGTCCTTCTTACAGATACCTCACACGGGAACTCGGACGACCTTTAAGATGCCGTCGAGTGAAAGGGGGCCCCCACGACAAGGGAAGTTACAGTTGGCAACGAGGGTAAAGTCCTCTGCGCATGCGCCACTCACACCGTGAGGACAGGAGTTTGGTAGTAGGGATCTGACACCGGTTAAGACCTTGTCGTTGGCCCTTAATGCTAGGATGTACAATTTTAATTTAGATTGCATACATTTTCAGGATGCTAGACTCGGCTAGGAAACTTTTTTATTAGAGAGCTGTTAAGGTTAGCCAAAGAACATGTCTTCCTCAAAATGTAATGAAAGTAAAATTGTACATAATTCATGAAATGTTTTAATTTAATGTTTTAAATTTTGTTTCATATTTTAATAAATACGGCCGGGGGGGGTAACTCTCCCCCGCCTTCCAAAAGCTCAAACCAGTGTCTGTCTCCTCCCATTGGGGAATTGGTGTTGGGAGGGGGTGGCGGGCATCCCGGCCATATGCTCAAGTCCATCCATATGTGTATGAAATGCTGGACAATCAGTCAAATACGAAAAGACCAATATGTGGCACTCTAATAGACTACACTAATGTGGTAACAACTTTGCACACATGTACTAAATAGCAGCAATGCACTGGTTTGCTTGGCTATTTAATCTGGATATGAACACCCTTTAATCGGCGTACTTGTATAGCTTCACTCACAACTTTTTCTGCAAAGCAGAACATTTAAATAGCACAAATTTCAACAGTTAACTCATACACAATACCGCATATTTCACATATCCTAAAACAGTGAGAAAAAATCATTTCAATAAAAAATATCATCATTGCTACTGAGAAAGTATAGTATAAAGTATATCTCAATTTGCACAGAGCCTTCTAAAGATATGGCCATGGAAACGAGAATGAAACATGACTCTCATCAATTTTACAACCATCATAAAAGAGGAAATCATTCATGCATAAATGAGTCTTATAAGCAGTTAGCAGGTTATTGAATTTAGATTAAATAACAATAAATCAAATCCCAGGTATGACCTCTAGGGTAGTAATTCACTTTTAGCTTCAGCAGAATTCTTAAATAAATTCCTAAATAATAAACCCTGTAGGCGAAGGATTATGTTGCAATGTGTTCACATTATGTTGAAATAAAGGGTTGCTTAATTGTAAAGTTGTAAAACATACATTTCTTTTTACCAAAGTCACAAATAAATGTAATCCACTATTAGGAACATATTCGGAGGCATTCTATCAAGTTCAACCCATTAAGAAAGCCAAATAAAATCAATGTTTTCTACTGACTTTTGCACTCAGTTCCATCTCTGCTGTGTTCAGCCCTGGACTTAATGAATTCAGAGAATGGGGCTGATGATAAAAGACGTGCAGTTCTTCATTGAAAAGCAACCTTCATCCTGACCTGGATGTGACAATGAGTTCTGAACAATGATTTTCTTCACAGACAGATATGTGTCTAGCCAGTCATTCCCGTAGCCTAAATGCTGCTAAGGGACCGTTGTCATTAAGATTTTTACTGGCAATAATATGTATCATAGTACCTCTCGCTAAGGGTCGACATCTTGGCGGAATTTTTGGCCTGGGAGCAGGAATCAGAAAAACAACACAGCCCCATCTTCATTGTAAGTTCACTTAGGCGTTGCAACAATTTTAGCAATGAAGTGTGCATTAGCAATGGCGGGTGCAGTACTTTAAAATAATATTTAATTAGTTTTGAAAATGACAAAGGACGTTCTTACCTGTCACAAGATTGCCAGCTACAAACAAACCCTGGCATGTTCAAAGATACATAAAAAGTAAATTCTCATTTTTTTTTAAGTCTCGAAAGGTGAAGGGTCTAAGAGAGGGGGGACTCCACCAAATAAGAGAAAGCCTGGTAACACCAATCATTTTGGCTTTTGTATATTCAAAACTTTTTTTTTAATAAAGTTCACTAACACACAGTACAGGTAGAGCAGGGTAGGAGAACCTCAGTATTCTTTAACACAAATCACAGGTAGGGCTAGGTGGCAGCAGTGAAAACTTATGATATGCTCACACACACGCGGACATAGAAATAGGTAAAAGTTAGGTCGCAGTTATGCTTACTTCTGACACACACAGAACATGTTGTTACAAATAAAGAAGAGAGGGAGGCAGAGGTAGAGGCTAGGTTTATCCTCCTGACAGTTATGTAGAAAAACCAAAATCGAGTAATTCAAAGAAAATCTGCCCTTTGGGAAGCTGATAGGATACCGCAAGAATCCGCTGCAATCACTCATCTAGACACAAATACTTTTTTTCTAGGGAACACTCACCTACCAGGGTTGCCCCTAGGTGGCATGCTTCATCATTGGGGTTCCTCTCAATCCTCTACAAACTTGATGAAGTCTTCTTTCATTGAGGCACCTTGAGTGCCAAACTGACACCATGCAAATTCCAGGAAGGAATTCTGCTGTATCTGACATTTTTTGATGGGTACATAACTCTCAAATTACATTTGTGAACCCTGCCTGCTGTTATATGTCAAATGGTTTCTGTTTCAGACTTCAGAAATGTTGTCCATCTACAAAACTATAGTCGAATGTGCCTTGTCGTTGGTGAAATTGAATAGCAAAGTAGCTTGGAAAAACCTAAAAATTGATTATGCATTGACAATTCCTTTACAGATCATGTCCTCCCATGTGAGTGCTGAAAACTTAAAGGGCCACAGATGGGCATGTGACTAAGACTACATCTGGGGATCTGGAAAAGATGGTACAAACATTCCAAGCACAAAAATCATCTTGCCATTCTACTATCTCTTCCTGAGTGTCTTTGTCTAAAGAAACTTTGTCTCTAACGAGAAACACTTTCATAAATGCCTGATCCTGAGACATAGGCTTGCATGGTATTGAGAGGGTCCTAGAAATGCAATTCAAATAGACAATGTCAAAAGCCTTACCATTCTGATCAGTTGCCTGAGAGATGTGTGGTGATGTGAGATAATACTTATTTATTTTTTATATGAGTTTTTCTGGAATCTGCTGGCGTGCTATTGGTGTGATTGTACCAGTTGCCCTCAAGCATGACAGCGTGAAGCAGAGCTCCGTGCCCCACAGCTGCTTTAGCCCTTTTTAGTGGATTCCCCAGAGATGCTTCTTGTGACAAGATGGCAATGCCAGGGTTACCTGACCTTGGACACATCTGCAGGCTGGCAGAGGTTGCATGGATCCTTAGAATCCCAGCAGTGACAGGGGCTACTAGTGAGCCTAGATCCTGCCTGTGTTCACACCATGCAGTGGCTGCCATGGACTTTGTTCAGCCCTGTGAGCACCACACTGGTGAGAGAGTCCCGTTGGTTAACTTGGCCATGGTGCTCTCGTTTTACATGGTGCGGGTGTGGCCAGGTGCTGTAAATGAAGACTGAAGAAACATTAAAACAACATGGTGACTGAGGCCTAGCAGCATTGACTGTCTAATTGCAGGAGATTGCCTAAAGGTGGCCTGGTTGGTTAATTTGTTATGCGTGCTTCAAGGCTCTGAATATAGTGGACATTATAGACCTTGACATCCTCCTGGACTGCTTGTTGGTGTTTACTTTTCCAAGGTCTCCGATGGGAGTTCTAGACCACCACTGGCTAGGTGTTTAGACCATCTTACACATCGTGCATCCTCTGTTGATTCTGTAATATACACTATACTCTATCTGCTAAGAGGAGATTTGATTGGCACATCTTCTGAGCAATATGGAGAATACTAAAGATAAGCAGGTCAAACTTCCTTCTAATAAGAAAAATGCACCCAGGGGCAGACACAAAGAATCATTGATGGACACTCCACATCACTTATCTCCCCAGACTCCTACAACAGGTGATGAGCTTAAGCAGCTGCTACTTGACATGAATAGCAGACCGGTAGCCACTAAGAGCAGAAAGAACACCCTCAAATTCCAAATGTGCCTTCTGAAAGGAAGAGCTGAGAAGCAAGCTAGGCCTCTCGACATGGCAGTGTGCAGAATGTCAGACCTCAAAGGCTTGGGGGCTGGGACTTCCTCAAAGGAGAAAAAATATTAGTTGAATTTGAGAAGCATATCAAGGCAGTGGAGGTAAAACATGAAGATCTGGAAGCTCAAACCAGGAGAAACAACTTATGCATTATGGGTACACTGGTGTCTATGGCACTAACTAACTCGAACTCTATGTAGAGACGATGGAGAAGGATTTCTTTGCTAGAGAGACTTTCACTGATGTTTTCCTGGTTAAGAGGGGACATGATTTCTGAGATGCAGGCTCCCACTAAGGGCAGACACTCAATCAATTATAGTGCATCTACTAAACTACACAGACAGAGATGTGGTAGTGCACAAGGCCAGAGAAAAGGAGGACATTAAATTCCCTAAGGTATAAAAATCACTTTGTATCCTACTTTTCCACAAAACAAATCACAACAAAAACAATTGTGGACACAAACAATTTACAAAACTACAATAAACATTCAATAATCAATAAACCCCTTGTCTGTGTACCCTAGAAAGTAAATTAAATCAGTATTTCAAAAGGTAAAACACAATAGGGGAAGCAAGATGGCCGCTGACAGGTCGTTGCGAAAAGTCGCATTTTCTCCTTCTCCCTCCCGGCCTAGGATGACGGATTGATAGCGATGTTATGGATTCTAGTTGCTGCAATACAAAAGGATCTCGAGACTGCATGGTTGTCAGAACACCCAACATCTCCATCTAACCCGACTGTATGTATTTGTAATTTAATTTGTAGCATTTAGTAATAGTTGTATGATAAAATTACTTTTCCTTTTGAAAAGAAAAAGCACTGGCTGGACATTATTTATTGAGTTTTCTTGTATCGTGCTAGTGAATTGGGATTTCTAGTCAGCACCACCTTCCCTAAGTAGACCTTGGACAGCTCTGCTTCGCTATCCTGAGAGAGTCAAGTGTTACAATGGGTTACTTGGTTCCCAATAATCAACCAATTAAAGGCCTATAACTTTTTAAGACTCACTGGCTGGTAATTGTCACTATTTCTCACGCTCTCTAAAATCTGACTCCCCTGAGTGAGAATTTACTAGATGTGATATCCACCACTCACTTACATATTTTCCCCCAATTATGCGGAGTAATATGAGATTTTTTCGAATGCCCCCCACAATCCACATGTCCCAGTATTTTCCCCCCACAACATTTGGAAAAAAATGACCAGCCGAAATGTATCCAAGGAATGTAATTTTGATTGCAATACTTGTAATTCCGATTACCAACATTACAATTACACCTGCTGGATAAGTGCTTCAATATAGACCCTAAAATTAGCGTAAATATTTATTTTAGTAACAGGTGTCAAGTAGATTATGGCAATAATGATGACCTCCAAGAATTTACATCAATCAAATGTATTTAATTTAGAGTGAATTCAAAGAAATAAATACAAATAGTACAAACATTGCAAATATGATTTTAAAAAAAAGAAACAGAACCACCATCAACATTTTCCAGCTATCCTAAAGCTCACTAAAAGGATAATTCTCCCAGAACGAGTACATTGGAGGATACATATGACCGAATTCGAGAGATAGGATAAACCGCTGTTCAGATAAAATAAAAATTAGTGATCATTTCAAGTATTATTTATTATGTGTATTATTCGTCTTCAAATGAGCAGCAAATATAGTGGGAAATACACACAGATGTCCAGATTGACGGTAGGAAAAATTATGACTCGTAGACCAAACATTTTATAGTGCAATTCCTTTGATTGGATGCTTTAGTGTACATAAGCAGAGGCATCAATAAATTATTGCAGAAGAACTCTGTACGTGTTGCTCGGTGCTGTCTTGCTTAATAAAGACTGCCTGTAATCAGATGCTTCTGCCAGAGATAAGCTACACTGCAGCTCAGATGGGGATTCTGGCTAAACCAGAGGGTGCTTAGTTGGTAATATGCTTGCTCTCAGTGATGATGCTACTAATATAGCAAGGATCTGCTCAGCGGTTTCTGCATTGAGATCAGTGTACTGCTTAGTGGTCGACGCCTGTGGCTTTTATTTTTTTTGTTCCCTGAATGTTTCTCAGTGAGCACTGCACATCAGGCTGATGATCCTTGGGCGTTCCACATAACTAACGTTACACTGAATATACATACCCTAACAATATTGTGGCATACTGATATCAAAGTCAGATTACCGTGTGTTAAAATATCGAGTGGTTAATGTATTTAAGGAAATATAAATGTAATATTGCTTCCAACATCTATGTACATTGAAGATGCATATACGTGGAGTTCAATGTAGAAAACTTAGATTTACTTTCCTGTTGATATTTCATTTTAAATATTCTGTCCTCAGTAGTCTGTTTATTGACATTGCTGATTGGATATTTAGGGGGACACAACTTAATAGTAAGGTGATTCTCAATAAGTGTTGAGTGTTGATTATCACATTCAGGTGCTTGTCAATGGGTAAGAGTCTACCAGTAAGACTAGCGTGATGCTCTCAGGGTGTATCTTCTAACATCACAATTGTGCTCTGCGGATGCCGCTAACTAAGTCCTTCCCCTGTATTCATAACGCCATGGTAATGTTTATTGGATAATGCAAATAATGCATGGGTGCAGTCTAATGGATGCTTTGAGTAGGAGCTGCCAGTGACATAAGGATGGTGTAATGTTAGGCTCTGCAGGTACATCTAAGAAGGTGCCCCTCCCACTTTATTTAAGGTTCCATTGAAGTGATGCAGAAAATGAGGGTTTTCCTGAGTCGGTGAAAGCCACATGCAGTGCTGCCAGTACCTGAGGTAAAGCTCAATGGGTGACATAAGCGTAAGGTTCTACTAGGTGGGTGCAGAAGACAATGTTATGAAGGGACTGTGGACTATGCTAATAACTGTGTGTGACTCTCCATGGATTCACTCTCCATGGATGCTTCCCAGTAATTAAAAGTCATGTTACAATAATGCTGTAGTGAATAAGCTTGGTTGCATCAAGCTGATGCTATATATGTCAACTTCATATGTGCATTTCAGTGTGTGATGCCAGTAGCATTACAACGCCAAGGGACATTCTTTGCTTTTTCTGCAAAAGCTCTATGTGTCACCCCACCACCCCTGACCTATGCTGCTGTGGTGTCTTGCAAAAGCCTTAATAGTGTCATTTCCCTGAGGTAGGTGCACCGCACCAAAGTATTTTCCTATGACTTTGGATGTCATTCTGTGCTGTGCTCTACATCAGCCATAAATGTAGTATCTCTGATGGTTGTATGACGTTACAACGCATACTTTTACAACACATGCCATTACAACAAATTTTTTACAACGCAACATCCATTACAACGCATTCCATTACAACGCATGCCATTACAACGCATTTCTAAAAACTACCTTTACAACGCATTCCATTACAACGCATTCTACCTTTACAACGCATACCATTACAAAGCATACCATTATATTGCATGTATGGTAAGTATTGGATAGTGTAGGGGTAAAATGTACTATACTAACACCAGCGGGGTGCAACAGTAGGGTAAGTGTTGGATAGTGTAGAGGTAAAAATTACTATTCTAACTCCAGGGGGTGCAACAGTAGGGTAAGTGTTGGATAGTGTAAGGGTACTATGTGTATGCGTTGTAACGGTATGCGTTGTAATGACTGCGTTGTAATGACATGCATTGTAGTGGTATGCGTTGTAGTGTCATGCGTTGTAATGGTTGTGTTGTAATGGATGTTGCGTTGTAATGGTAGTGCGTTGTAAAAGTTGTGTTGTAAAGATTGTTCCCCATCTCTGACGTACAATCTCAATCACGGCAGGGACTGCTAAATCTAGTGAAATAATGAGATTGAGGGATTTAGGCAATCAAAACCAACCCACGAGCTATTGCAAGCATGAACCATCTTCTCCATTGTCCAGTGAGAGGTATGGGTACCTTGCTTGACTAAATACAGGTTTGATGTGCTATAGAAAGCACACTGACAATTCTGACCGTACAAGACACAACTTCATTACTACAGAAAACAGACAGGGAGGGGGCAAAAACTCTTTTCTTTATGCATGGGACCATTGATGAGATTTCCAGTTCTTGTGTTTTTTGATAGATGCAGCTGCTGTCTACCACAATTGCCAAAGCTCCAGCAGAGGAGATTTGGGCCCTTTTCGTCCCCTCCAACTCTGATATTTTTAGGGAGCTTGAGGAATAATGGAGTTAGGTTTCACTTCAAATTCACAAATACTGTGCAACCTATATGGCTACACAGTAAGGCTCCAAATCGAAAAGTCTAGTTGAATATAGATTTATTACAAGTTCAACGTCAAAGTAATATAA
The DNA here is from genome assembly GCF_964263255.1 of Lissotriton vulgaris. Taxonomy (NCBI): domain Eukaryota; kingdom Metazoa; phylum Chordata; class Amphibia; order Caudata; family Salamandridae; genus Lissotriton; species Lissotriton vulgaris. The sequence goes on along the minus strand of NC_141699.1, from coordinate 319,336,579 downwards.
ATCAGTCTCAGAAACATCACATATCAATACAGAACAATCAAAGGACTTTCAATACTACGAACAAAATGAATTCTCAATAGGAAATAACCAATGAGAACCTCAGTAGTGATGGTACAAAGTAAAAGAAACACAGCAGGATGAGACAATTGGAAAATCTGTTCCTTCTGTCTAAAATGTATGAAGATTTCTAATTCCCCAATTAAAATACATTAAACAATGCCTAGGTAGGTTTAATCAGATCTGTAATGTACAGAGAAAGGTGTCAGTGTGAAACCTCAGTAGAAGTTTCTAAAGTAGATGATGGCATAGCATGAAGCCATATAACAAGAATAAAGCATAGAATGTAAGGAGCTGAGGTATTAACGTCTCCTAACCTAAAGAAGACTCATCGTAACTGTGCTCAAAGCCACAGAACATTGCCTAGTTATACCCTCAAAGACCCTCCTAAATTATGGTCATGGACCTAAGAAAAAGAACATCTTCATACAATACTCGCGTTAGCAAATCACACTCATAATTCTTCTTTCCTTCATGTAGATTTCAAAAACATGCTCGTAACTCTTTTTTATTTGATCCACATATTTTGAGACAACCTTGAATTTATGCCGTCATCCACATGAACAGTAGGCCTCTCTTTTGGCCGGATATTCTCTTGCCCTTCATTCCTTTCTTGCTTCCTTGTCTGTTTCACACAAAAAACTTCTTCATTCATTAAGTAATTTTACCAGGCTCCTGGAGAGGGGAGAAAACACTCCATCCAAGAAAACATTCACATCAAAAGTTAGACATTGTTAAACCCAAATACTTAAGGCCTTTGGTCAAGTTAACAAGTTCAAGACTCCAATACACAATATAACTAAATAATTGCTAATACATGAACAGTCATGTTCTGAAAGTAAATGCATTTCTCATGAAAACATACTCCATTATATAGCAAAAAGCAAACCATCTTGTTATAAATGCACTACAGCTCATTATTACTGAAAACAAAGCATTAGCAAACACACACATAAGTGTTGTGATTGCATAGCACATGCACTTCTTATGTGGCTTTAAGCGCACCTTTCTCTTGCAGGTTACATTAGAGCACATAAATACATAAGCCTCAATATACATATGTGGCCTAATCAATAATAAAGAGGGTAGAGGCAATTTAATTCTGTTCCACCAACTAACACCAATATCAATACATTGACCATGTGATTGTAATTGTAACTGTAATTGTAATTGCATTTTTATAGTGCCTTACTACCCCTGTTGAGGAGTCAACACAAATTTTCGGTGAGTAGTATGCTACCCCAGAACCCAAAAAGTATCAGTGGTGAATTAGTATAGTCCAATATGAAGTTAATTTGAGCTTTGGATATATTAGTCTGCTATTTGGATTGAAAAGGATTGTGGAGTGAAAGAAGAGGGAAAGGTTTGCATTTATATAGTACTTGCTACCCCTGATAAGGTGATGAAGCTCTTTTCGGAAAGTAGCATGCTAATCCGAAACCCAATAAGGATTAGTAGTGAATTAGTCCAGGGAAATATTAAGTTCATTTGAGCAGTGGACTTGTTGGTATGGTATTTGGATTTAAAAGGATAAGGATAAAAGAAGAAAGAGTTTGCATTTATATAGTGCTTGCTACCCCTGATGAGGTGTTGAAGTGCTGTTCGGAGAGTAGCACGCTACTCTGGAACCCAAAAAGGATTAGTGGGAAATTAGTCTAGGAAAATATGAAAATATTTGAGCGTTTGACATGTTAGTCTAGAAGGATAGTAGAGGGATAGAAGAGAGAAGGGTTTGCATTGGTATAGCACTTGCTACCCCTGATGAGGTGTTGAAGCACTTTTTGGTGGGTAGCATGCTACTCCAGAACCCAAACAGGATTAGTGGTGAATTAGTTTAGAGAAATATGAAATTAATTTGAGCGGTGGACATGTTAGTCTGTGTTTTGGATTGAAAAGGTATTGTGGAGGGATAGAAGTTGGGAGGGTCTAGAATTTTGCTTTGAGTTCATAGCCGTACAAGTGGGTTTGGGATGAAAAAAGGGGACATGGAGGGGGAAGAGTCTATGGGAAGGGTTTAGAAAGGCTTGTTTGGGAGATTGGATAGTAAAAGAGGTATGAGGATGCAGGGAGGGATAGTGGAGTGTATAGTCTAGAGAGGGTAATTTTGTGGATCATAGTAGTGGAATGGGGTTTAGGCTGAGTGAGAGAGAGGGAAGAGGATATATTGAGAGAGTTATATAGTGAGAAATAGGGTAGTGCATTGGGAAAAGTAATAGAATGAGGTTTGATATGAGTCAGAGAGTTGAGGTAGAGGATATATTGAGAGAGGTGTACGGTCAAAAATAGGGTAGTGCATTGGAAAGAGTAGTAGATGAAGTTTGAAGTGAGTCAGAGTAGAGTTAGAGTACATATTGCAAGAGACATAGGGTGAGATATCGGGTATTGTATTGGATATGCTGAATTAGAAGTAAAGTAATACATACTAAGATACCTAAATACATGTAAGGTATATGTGTATAAGGAAGGTAATATATGTAGATTTAAGTTGTATTTAATAAACTCAGACTTTCAAGTGTTGCTGTACTTTAAATTAATGTATTTGTGTCTTTGTAATACAATAGTGAAGCAATTGTAGATAAATAGTTATGATAAAAGATGTTCTTATTTACCAGTCACCTATATACATGTTAAACATGGAATAAAGTAACTATAAGTAATGTGTAAATTAGTTAATGAATATCTATATCTTTAAAACATAATTATTATACACATGTATACAAAGTAATACACATATGTAGGTATACAGCTACAGTCCAAATAAATGATTATATACAGAGGGATATGCTGGATATTTTTTTTTTAGTTTGGTGGTCATGTGGGGAAGAGCCAATTCTTGAGTAGTCTTCTGAAGATAGGGGAATTTTCCATTGATCTTATGTTTGTGGGTAAAGAGCTGCTTGAACAGAGAATTAATGATTATTAGTTATAATGTTCTAAAGCGCAAACTTAGCTCGGGGCATCAAGGCGCTGTGATAGGGACTGCTGGGCAGAAATAGAATAGGACTGAGACAGGAGTACCTGTAAAAAGCCAGGTCTTCAAAGCTTTGCCGAAAAGGGAGTGAGACACTTGTCCAGAAATCTCAGCAGGGAGGGAATTCCAGAGCCTGGCAGCAGTAACAGAGAATGCTCTACCTCCCCAACTCTCTTAAACCTAGAGACTAGCAGCAGATTTTTACTAGCTGATCTAAGCTGCTTAGAGGGGATATAGAGCAAGAAAAGCCCTTTCATAGCATCTGAGCCTCAGTCATAAAAACCCTTGTGAGTAAGGCAGAGAGTTTGTCTATGTGTTTTAGTTGAGCTAGTGCAGCTTACTGAGAAAGCCTGAGACTGAGTGATATTTGGGGAGATTCATCACCAGCCTGGCTGCATTCTATACCAGCCGCAGAAAACATACAAGGCCCTTGTTAATGCCCAAGTGAAGGACATTACAATATTCCAATCTGGACAGCACTAAGGCAACAACTGCCTGCTTTCGGGAGGCAAAGGAACTGAAATGAGAGATTTTCCTAATAATCCCAATAATACCTAAGCAGGTGGACACTGTTCTCTTTCTCTGAAGAATCAAAGAGAGAGAATTGTCCACTATGACCCCTAGATTCTGTCCATGTGATACAGGACAAGGACAGGCACCAAGCATTCTGGCCACAAATCATTGGACTAAACGTTCAGTAGATTCCCAAAGATCAAGAACTCTGTCTTGTCTCTGTTACGTTTCATAAAATTCTCAACCATCAAAGAGGAGACTGCCTGCATACAGTGTTGAAAGTTAGTGGCGAATTCCCCAATGCTGTGGGTGATAGACACCATAATTTGCATGCCAATTTGCGTGTTGTCGGCATAGGACAACACCTTTAATCCAAAGGATCAGATGACCCTAACTAATGGGGCAACATACATGTTGAAAACAGTTGCGCTCAAAGAAGAGCCCTGCGGGACTCCACATACCAGATGGTTGGGAGCCGATTAAAATGGACCCATTTTCACAATTTGTGCCCGATCTCTAAGGAGGGAGGTAAGTAGCATGAGGGCCGTGCCCCCAGCCCCTATCTTCCTAAGCTGTTCCACCAGCTTCAAGGGAGATAGAGTATTGAAGGCTGCGATAATGTCAAGAATAATCAACAGTGTGGTGTGCCCTGCATCAACCTGGACATGGATAATATTATTTACCGTGGTTAGTGTAGTCTCCTTGCTGTGATTACTTCTAAAACCATGCTGCGAACCGTCAAGCAGCTGGCGCTCCCCCAAAAAATGAACTAAGATGATAATTCAGATGTTTCTCTAAAATCTTAGCTGGAACAGGTAAAAAGGAAATAGTGCAATAGTTTTTTAATCCAGCCGGATCCAGGGAAGTCTGCTTTAGAAGAGATTAATCACTGTGGTCTTCAAGGGGATGGTGTACGGTCCCACTGAGATAGCGGTATTAAGTGGGGAACAATAGCCTCCCTTCCTAATTTCAGATCTTCAAAAGGCAGGCCTCCAACGGGGAGCCTGATGTAGTACCCCCTAAGGGGACGTCCGTATGCTCAGATGACAAGGGGGGGAAGGAGAATAACATCAGTGCCTCCGGCAAATAGGAGCTCTCCACATAACAAGTTACCAAGGAGGAATATATATCCATAATTTCTTATCTGGAGAAATCCGCCATTCTATCGCAGATCTCCTGGGAATAGTCCATTAGATTAGGGCCTGAGGGGGAGAAAAGGGAGTTGATAACATTAAAAAGGTCTCTCAGAGACATAAGGAATTATGTGACCATTGAGTAAAATTATACTTTTTCCTCAATAATAGTCGCTTTATATTCTCTCAGGCGTTGTTTATATAACTCTCCTCCAGTAGGGTTAAGTTCTGAACACCTGCTTGCGACAGTATTTCCTCAGTCTTCTCAATCTATTAGAGAACTAAGGGGGGGTGGACTTTTTTCTTGCCGTATTATGCTTCTAAAGGAAGCTAAAGTGTCCAAGGCTGCTAAAAGCCAATAGCAGAAGTCAGTAGCTGCCAAATTAGCATCCCAATGAAGAGGGCTGTGATGGTTATTAAGTAGGTTGAGAAGAGCCTCTTTACTAATGCTAGTAAGATTTCTCTTCTTTCCATTACCCTTTGTTTGGGTGGGCTAGTACCCAAAAAAGGGATCTGGAGGTTGAAAGGGATACAATAGTGGTCTGACCAGGAGAGAGGTATAGGCTCTTGAACCATGATCCGGGAATTATTAGAGTCTAGAGTTTCCAAGAGATTTCTAGTATCCTTACATAAGGGCATCATTACAATGGCGGGCGGAAAAAGTTCTACCATGCCAATCAGGATGTCACCACCACCATGGGGGTCGCATCCTGCATTTTTCACATTGCGGCGGGCGGTGCTGTAAGCAGCACCCGCTGCAATAGCAAAAATCCATGTTGTGCATTTGCATGCACAACGTGACAGGCACAGCGCGGTGCCTGCCACCTTGTGCATGCAAATGTAGGTGGTACTCTAGGTACCCCCCAACCCCCTAACACCCTGGGAGCCCGCAACAGGCCCCCAAAAGTAAAGACTGCATGCCTTTCCATAGCGGCAATGCTGCCATGGAAAGGCTGATCTCCGCCATCAACATAATATGGGTGGGGATCTCTTGCATGTTATGGCCCCTGGAAGGATGGGCCAACCTGACTTCATGAGCGAGCCGGAGCTGTCGCTTGTTACATTTGCAGTCTAAAAACACTGCTCAGCCCACATAAAAATAAAAATAGAGAAGCCTTTTGTGATCCCCCGGACAAAGTTGAACCTGAGAAGGCAGGACATTCCCTAGCCAAATGTAGAGAGAAGTCTGACACCAGGTATAAATATTAGACTTTCATCAGATCACTTCTGGCCTTATAGATGTCTCAGAAGAAGAACTGCTATGCTGCCCTGCTACTGGAAGGACTGGCCTGTTGCAAGAAGGACTGCCTGCCTGCCTGAGTAAGGAAGACTGGGCCTGCTCCTTGAACCCAGAACTGGCAGAGTGACTCCAAGGGCTAGCTGACTGGGTTCCTGTTCTGAACAACAGGGACATAACACGCTCTAGAGACCTGCCCTGCATTTGCTCAGCTGCACACAGTCAACTGAACCTGACTCTGCCCTGATGCTGGCCTTTGCTGGAGTGATTCCTGACCCAAGAGGTACCTCCATGGTCCTAGACCCTTAGCTGGCATCAGAGTGCACTTCTCCTAGCTCAAATGTGTGTTTACTCAGAACTGATGCAACGCAGCACAACTCAGCGCTGGACCGTGAATTTAAGCCCTCACAGCTCCTCACCAGAACTGATGCAGCCCAATGCAACATAACACAGGACCTTACATGGCAGCCTGACTTGTTCCGGTCCGGCATAACCAGATACTCCACAGTTGGTGCTTTTGTCGCTTAGGCGTTATACTTACCTTCAAACTTTGGAATTCCATATCTTCTGTTCTACTTATTGGATTTTTGTTGTTTTGGTGTCAAATAATTTCTTAAAGCTTACTCTAATTTTCTAAATTGGTGTTGTTTTCTCATGTTGTGTTTTAACTTTATTGCTGTTTGTGTGCTTCATAAATGCTTTACACATTACCTCTAAATAAAGCCTGACTGCATTTTTCCAAGCTATTAAAGAGCTACGCACAAGTTAATTAAGTGACTGCTTGTGGTTCACCTTGACAAGGATTGTAGTTGTTGCTTGAGTATGGTTTCACCCCCTCTCAACCAATAACCCAGTTTCTCAGAATTATATAAAGGTGCGTCCATCTTATTCGTCCACATTGGTCATGAGTACAGACATAAGCTATACTGAAAGTGAATCAGTAGGGTTTTCCTAGGTGTAATCATACTTATGCTGGTAAAATCTTAAGGTAATTAGGGGTGGGTGAAGGTTTTAAATTCATCATCATAGTTGGGTGCAGTTGGTAAATGTAGGTTTGCATGAGTGAGCCAAACTTTCCCATGTGGATCTGTCTTCACCTGAGCATAGTTAAAACGTTTAATCAATTAAATATTTGAGAGCTCTCACTCACAGTTACACTAAATCAATTTTTTAAAACAAAATGAAACAAAATGATTTTCTAAAGAAGAAAATGAACATGTTGTTATTCATTGATTAATTATTCGTTTTTACATTTCTATTATCTGTTCAGCTTGGGGAACAGCCATTACAACGCGGGTTTAACCACGCGCTGCTTTTACATTGCATGCGTTACAGTGCATGCGATGTTACAACGTGTTGTAAAACCATGCATACCATTACATCGCATACGCTTTTACAACGCATGCGATGTAGTTGTATAATGGCGGCGGCGGCTATTCACGTCGTTGTGAGGAAACTTAGGCTGTTTCCTCACAACGACGTGAAGCAAGCAGGAAGGAGGAAGCAGGATCCGACGGCGACACTAGAGAGGAGAGAGGTAAGGGGGTTTGGGCATGGGGTGGGGGTTACTTTTATAGGGTTTAGGGTAGTGTAAGAGTAGTGTGGTATTGTTTGTGTTGTGTGTGCTTTTTAATAAAACTTTTAGTGTGTCTTGTAGTGTCATGTTTGTTTAGTGTAGTGTATTAGGGATGGTAGTGTAGTAGTGTTTATGTAGTGTAGTGATTTAGGTTTTAGGGTAGTGTAGTAGTGTTTATGTAGTGATTTCAGTTTTAGGGTAGTTTAGTAGTGTCTATGTATTGTAGTGATTTAGGTTTTAGGGTAGTGTAGTAGTGTTTATGTAGTGTAGTGATTTAGAGTTTAGGGTAGTGTTGTAGGGTTTAGGGTAGTGTAGGGGTGGGAGTTGTGTGGGTAGTGTTGTAATGTAGTAGTGTTTAGGGTAGTGTACAGGTTTGGAGTAGTGTGGGTAGTGTAGTAGTGTTTTAAGGTTTTGGGTAGTGTAGGGTTGGGAGTAGTGTGGGTAGTGTTTTAGGGTTTAGGGTAATGTAGGGGTGGGAGTAGTGTGGGTAGTGTAGTAGTGTTTTAGGGTTAGGGGTAGTGTAGGGGTGGGAGTAGTGAGGGTAGTGTAGTAGTGTTTTAGGGTACTGTAGGGGTGGTAGTAGTGTGGGTAGTGTAGTAGTGTTTTAGGGTTTAGGGTAGTAAAGGGGTGGGAGTAGTGTGGGTAGTGTTGTAGGGTAGTAGTGTTTTAGGGTTTAGGGTTGTGTATGGGTTGGAGTAGTGTGCGTAGTGTAGTAGTGTTTTAGGGTAAGGGGTAGTGTAGGGGTGGGAGTAGTGTGGGTACTGTAGTAGTGTTTTAGGTTAGTGAAGGGGTGGGAGTAGTGTGGGTAGTATAGTAGTGTTGGGGTTTAGGGTAGTGTAAGGGTGGTAGTAGTGTGGGTAGTGTAGTAGTGTTTTAAGGTTAAGGTTAGGGGTAGGGGTGGGTGTAGTGTGGGTGGTGTGGTAGTGTTTTAGGGTTAGGGGTAGTGCAGGGGTGGGAGTAGTGTAGTAGTGTTTTAGGTTAGTGTAGTAGTGTTTTAGGGTTTAGGGTACTGTAGGGGTGGGAGTAGTGTGGGTAGTGTAGTAGTGTTTTAGGGTTAGAGTTTGGGGTAGTGTCGGGTGGGAGTAGTGTGGGTAGTATAGTAGTGGTGTAGGGTTTAGGGTAGGGTAGGGGTGGGAGTGGTGTGTGTAGTATTGTAGTGTAGTAGTGTTTTAGGGTAGTGTAGAGGTGGGAGTAGTGTGGGTAGTGTAGTGTGGTAATGTTTTTGGGTTAGGGGTAGTGTAAGGATGGGAGTAGTGTGTTGTGTAGGTGTAGGGGTAGAGATGAACCTTACCTTGCAAACTTTTACTGCGAGTATGGCTTCATAACGCATGCCTTTGCGTTGTAATGGCATGCGTGGTAAAGGCATACTCGTGGTAAAAGTAGGCGATGTAATGGCATGCAATGTCATTGACATCGCGTAGTAATACCCACGTTGTAATGGCATGCGTGGTATTACTATGCGATGTATTGATATACATCCATTTAGCTTTAATGACTATATGAACTAAAAAATATTATAGCAGCATAAGATGTGGATTCTGCAGTACCACACAAGCAGTGCAGATGATACTCTAGCACCATATCAAACTAAATGTCATTAAATAATAAAACATCTAAATATGTTTAATCAATAAAAAAGAATGTTATTGAAGTATTTATACTTACTAACATTTTTAGTTTTTTAAAAACATTTGGCTAACATAAACTGATTTTAAAAAGTTTTAATTATTTAAATCATAATAAGGTTTACGGTATTGAATCAGAGTAAGGTTATTGTTAATTTAAACAGTGAATAAATGTTTCTAAATACTATTTTATCACACACACACAAACAAACTTGTAAAATGTTGCATTTCAAACTAATTTAATGAATTTAACATTAGTTTCTACAGGGTGTTTTCTTAGTTCCCTGCCTCTATTTTTGTGTAGGGGCATTTGTTGTAATATCAGTAGTTGGTCATGTGTTTGTCCATGTGTTTCTGTTGTATTACCCTAAGCAGGTAAGAGAGTGAGGAGACAAAGTGCTCGTCCTTCTCCCCTACATACATATAGCAAACAAGTTGTGTAGATTTCAAACGACAAACTCTGAGCAGGGACACCCATTTTTCCAAATACTGAACATACTTAACATCTAGGAATCAATTCAAAGGCTTATTTTAGGTCCACAATTCTGCATATTTGTCCCTTGTTTGTAACCACTTTATTCCAAAAAAGGGTTCAAACCCTAAGTAATTAGTCCATTGTACTTACACTCTTTATGAACTCAGTCTGAAAATCTGAGAGCACGTTATGTTCTTGAATCCAGTTGCTTAGTTTCCTAGGCCCTGCTGGCTAAACAGTTTTTGTAAGCCATCAATTAAGCGATCGGCCTATATTTCCGATGCTTGTCTTTAATGCCCTTTTCATATGTGGGGACTATCTAGGCTGACTGCCAAGACTTAGGTATGGGGCCACCTCTCAAATTAAAATTAGACAATATGTTTAAGTAAGGACCCCATACTTTGGGCTCTGTGGCAAATAGATCAACTGGGATGCCATCATGTCCTGGGCCTTTCCCAGGGACCAGGCAGCTATGGCTTCACGTGAATCACCAAGAGTAAATTGTTGTTCCCTGGGGATAGATTGACCCGAAGTGTAGGCCTTAAGTGGGTGTGTTTCTTTGTAAGAGTAGAGAATTTTGAAATGGTCCACCCACGTTTTTGGCTGCGTAAAGTAGACAACTTGAGTCATGGCAAACTTACTACTATCTGCAATGATATTCCAAAGGGATTTTGTGTCTTTAGCTCTAGCTTCAGTAACAAGGTCTTACCACACCCGGACTCAAAGGCAGATCAAGCTATTTTTAGTTGTTGTTTATACTCCCTTCTTGCTTTTGCTATTAGGTCTCCATAATTAGATTTAATGGAGCTAATTGCTGCGGACTTTGCTAAGCTGCATACCATGAGTGCTTGATCCCTACTTTAAGGGGTCTTATATATTCTTTAAAGAAGTGAGTGTTCAGCTGATTAAAAAGAGGATCGTGAAGAGATAAGCACAATGCTGGGTGATTCCTTTGGAGTCTGACTGATCATGATTCCAATAGCATCAGCAACCTTCACATATATCTGGGCCAAAGAGAAGGAGTCATAAGATATGGTGAACCATTGTATTGCCTGCCTGTTGTTGATGAGAACAATTTCTGACTGCTGCCTAGAAAAGACCATTCACTCTTGGAAAAAAGATCACAACTCATATCCAGGTGCAAGGTACTGTGATCACTGTCACGACCGGGGATGATACTAATATCCTTTACTAACTACCACATATTCAGGGAGACTAAGATGTAGCAGATTCTACTAGTGAAGTTGTTATGCTTGAAGGTGTACCCTCCTCCATGTCTGAGGCTGTCCTCCCATTGGATGCTCGAAGGCCAATTGACAATGTAAGCCCTAGGAGTTGGATTGCCAGGATGGAATGCCTTTTCAACCGCTCTAGGTCTAATTGCAGAATTCCCATGTGCCCTCTCCTTAACCTCTGCAATGTGGACACCTCCATAATCCAAGGTTTCATATTTGACACTAAAATCACCTGGAACAGTGGCAAATATACCTGGCAAGATGCTTGGGTGGAACTCCTCCAGGCGGTTAAGGAAGCATGATTCCTTGCTTTTGTGCCGGGTCTATTATACACATTAAAGATATGAATCTCTTTCCTGTTGGGCGGGACCAATTTGAACCCAAGAATAACAGGAGAGTTCAGGGACATAGCAGGAGATGTTAGGGATGGATGTGATATTTCACAGTTGAGCATAGTTTTAACCCAACTAATAAGCCTGCTAGCTGGAAGCCACTTCCCCAGAGCTAGGGCTTTACTAAAGCAAGTGTACCCTGTTCTAAATTCAGGGGCTGTACACCACATCTCTTGAAACATCCAAATGTCACAAAAGTCAATGAAGTGGGCCCAGTATAGATCGACAAATTGCATTTTTAGCCCTGCAATGTTCCTGGATAGAATTTTCTAATCCAAAAGGGATAGAATGGAGTGATTTTCCCAGACGGATGACTTTTTTATTAAATTGTACATGGATGGACCAGCAGGGGATATTGTGTGGCCTTCGCTTGGATTTAGAGTGTGACCAGTTCCAAGGAGGGTGGGTGCATTGCTAGACAAATTAGTATCAGAGGTATCAGCAACAACACTTTGTACTCCCCTGTGATTTGTCAATCATCATCCTCTATGCCCGATTGCACCGTAAATCTGTTCCCAGCCATTGGCTGCTGTGCAACATGAGTCCTGATAGGGTTCTGTGTAGGAGTTGCATTTTCTCTGCGCTTAGACAAGGTGGGGGCGAAATTATTGTAGCAAAAATGTCAGGGGCAAAATCGTTATAAGAGCTGATTTACCAGCACCAACCCTGGCTTAGGGCAACATTTCCACAGCAAACTTGCATAAAGTCTAGGTCCCCCAATATGATTGCGGGTGGATCGCCAACGCCTGTATGGCGGTGGCGATCCGCCCGCAGAAAACCGCCACCCGCACTGTAATCTCCCCCTGCCAATTTACCATGGCGGGGGGGAGCCTGGCGGACGGAAAGACCGTCTGCCAGTTTTCCGCCCGGTCCGAGAGTCGACCGGGCGGAAAAGCTGCTAACATGGTGGCGATGTCTCCCAGACACCGCCATCCATATTAGCATGATGGCGGGGAGATGACTGTTGCCACGGAAAGGCAGGCGGAAATCACCTGCAGGGCCTGTTGCGGACCCCCAGGGATTTCGGGGGGTGGGGGTGAACATAGTGGGTGACCTATGGTACCCCCCTGCATTTCAAAATACTATGTGGCAGGCACCGCGCGGGGCCTGTCATTTTGTGCATTGAAATGCATGATGTGCATTTTTTGCATTGCGGTGGGCGATGCTCTGAGCACCGCCCGCCGCAATGCTAAAAATGCGGGATGCGCCCACCAGTGTGGCAGGCGCATCCTAATGGCCCCCACGGGACCCCCGTCATTGGAGATGTCATCAGTGATGTCACTGACCATGTCATGATTGATGTAACATGTGACATCATCAGCAGTGGATGCGGGTGCGCGAGACATAGTTAGTACAACTAACTATATCAGAGGAATTTCAATGGTTTTGTACGAGTGAAATGTCCAGCTAACTATAACACCCCTAAAACTTACGATTTTTTCAGTGAATTTCTAAGGTTTTTTAAATGCTAATTCCTAACTATATCAGACCTGAAACCTATGTTTTTTTCAGTGAATTACAAAGGTTTTTTAAATGCTAATTCCGAACTATATCAGGCCTGAAACCTATGGTTTTTTTGGTGAAATTCGAAGGTTTTGTAAATGACAATTTTTAAATGTTTTGTTATTTTTTTTATACTGATTTAGTACATATTTAAACTATTTATTTTTAGATATTTTATTTTCTAAATTACATTGTAATTACATTATACATTACATTACAAAATATACTTTCTCAGAATGAATTACTTGAGTTTAAATACTTTGCAAATAGGCAATAGACTATTAAGTACAGTAGTTACAGTTGTTGCAATGGGCAACACAATTTCAAACACAATGCAACCTTGACCTCAATGTGTTTTTCTAGTTAAATGCAATTGGTTACTTTATGGATTACTTTTCCAACCACAGGACTTGATCCTAGATTCAGTCCTCGGACATCTCCTGTAAATGGTTGAATAAAAGTGTTTTAGTTACAGTAGTGATTTTTAAGAAATATTATTGTATTTTAAAAGTTGACATTTAGAATCACCAATGTTATCCTATGGGGGGATTCACTTAGCAGGTAAGTAGTGTTATCATTACTTTTTCTTACTTAGTGGTGGATCCTGGACTGGTGCATCTCCTGTAAACAGGTGAAAGAATGCATTTAAGTCATACAGGCAATTTTTTAAGGTATATTTTTAGTTTGTGAAAATAGACACTTAGAAACTTTTCTTGTGAAAACCAGACAATGGATTACTATGGAAGGAAATACAAGTTACTGGTAAGTAAGTTAGAATTACTTTTCAGGGTCAGTGCTGGGCGAAAAGATGCAGCACTGGGTTCTCTCCTGATAACAGGTGAGTAAATCAGAATTCGTAGTTCGGTTGATTTTAGGTGAATATTTAAATTTCCAAAGCTCCACACTTAAAAGAATTTCCAAGTGAAACCAGACAATGTTAGCCTATAGAAGGAAATTTAAGCTACTGTAAGTACGGTTAGAATTACTTTCCAGGATCAGTAATGGGCTGAAAGATGCAGCACTGAGGTGTCTCCTGATAACAGGTGAGTAAATCGAAATTTGTGGTTCAGCTGATTTTAAAGGAATATTTGTACGTTTCAAAAATAGACACTTAGAAACTTTTCTGGTGAAAACCACACAATAGATTCCTATGGAAGGAAATACAAGTTACTGGTAAATACGCTTAGATTTAATTTTCAAGGTCCGTACTGGGCTCAAAGATGCAGCACTGAAGTCTCTCATGATAACAGGTGAGTCAATTGGAATTCGTAGTTCGGCTGATTTTAGAGGAATATTTTGCTCGATAGTGAAGGAAGGGGGCAGGGCCTGAGGTGACATGGGTGCAAACACGCCCTGTGGCACGTTTTAAGTTGGGGAATTAATTCCTCTTCAATCCTGAGGTACCCTGTGGGTCAACTAGTCCACCAGGTACCTCCAGTATGCGCCAGGGAGCTGTGTTGCAGAGAGGTGTTTAGAGGCCATGCCCCCTTTTTACAACACTCTGCACGCAGCTCCATGGAACTTACTTGAGGTATCTGGTGGGTTAGTTGGCCCCTAGGTGACCTCTGGATTGAAGAGGAATTAATTCCCCAACTTAAAACACGCCACAGGGCATGTTTGCACACATATCACCTCAAACCCCGCCCCCTACCTTCACCACTGTGCAATCTCGCCCCAAAGCACGTTCTAAGGTGAGGGATTAAGTCCCCTTTCATACTGGGTGTCCCTGGGGGCCAACGAGCCCACCAGGGACCTCTAGTATGCACCAGGGGGCTGCGTTGCAGAGAGGTGTAAAAAGGGGCGTGGCCTCATTACACCTCTCTGCAGCGCAGCCCCCTGGCATGTTTCCAGAGTGGGAACTAAATCCCCTTGAATACTGGGGGTCCCTGGGACCCAACTTGCCCACCAGGAACCTCCAGTATGCGCCAGAGGGCTGTGTTGCAGAGAGGTGTAGAAAGGGACATGGCCTCATTACACCTCTCTGCAACGCAGCCCGCTGGCGCGTTTCCTGAGGGGGAACTAATTCCCCTTGAATGCTGGGGGTCCCTGGGGGCCAACTAGCCCACCAGGACTCTCCAGTATGCACCAGGGGGCTGCAGAGAGGTGTAAAAAGTAGCGTGGCCTCATTGCACCTCTCTGCAACGCAGCCCCCTGGCGCATACAGGAGGTTCCTGGTGGGCTAGTTGACCCCAAGGGACCCCAAGTATTCAAGAGGAGTTAGTTCCCCCTCTGCAAACGCGCCAGGGGGCACGTTTTCAGAGCGGTGCAATGAGGGAGCGTGGCCTCCTCCCTGATCCTGTTTTTTAACAATTTACTTTTAAGAAGGGGGGCTGTGTAGCCCCCCTTCTTTTTCTTTTTTTTGGCCCTGGGGAACCCATCCCCCAGGGCCTGTCCCAACACTTTAAAAAACTTTCAAAATGTTTGGGAATGGGGCTGTGTGGCCCCCCTTCAGAGGCCTTTTTCGGCCCCAGGGACCCCATCCCCCGGGGCATGGCCTTTCTTTTAAAATAAAATTATCTATTGGAGGGGGCTGCCTTGCCCCCCTCCTGTGGACTCTTATGGCCCTGGGGACCCCTATCCCCCTGGCCATTTTTTCTTTTTAAAATTTTGTTTGTGGAGGGGGCCGCATGGCCCCCCTCCCGGGCCACTATTAGCCCCAGGGACCCCATCCCCTGGGCTGGCCCTCCTCATTGGGGGCCGTGGGGGGGTCCCCAATCCCCCCACAGTCCCGGCCGGCTCCCCGCATCCTGCTGGAGCCAGCTTTGCTTTTCTACATGGGGAGCAGCTAACATGCTGCTCCCCATGTAGAAAAGCAATTGTTTTTGGTTTTTGGAAGAGAGAGCAGGGTTCCTGCCATACCATAGCATACTACAGTGTCCCGGGGGTAGGCACCCTAGGACGCTGCAGGAGCCGGCTCTGGGGGGTGACGGTCCCCAGGGCCACCAAAAGGCTCCAGGAGGCGGGGCCACATGGCCCCCTCCCAACATTTAAAAACCCCGGGGTGGTGGTTTCCAGGCTGGGGAGTCCTTCATGGACCCCCAATTGAAAAATGCAGTGCCCCAGGGAGGTGGCGGCCCCCGGGGCGTGGGGGGGGCTTGAGCCCCCCACACAAGTGATATTTTTTTTAAAGAAGCCCCGGGGGTGGTGGTCCCTGGGGTTCGGGGGGTCATGAGCCCCCCGCACACATAATGTTAAAGCCCTGGGAGGTGGCGGTCCCCGTTCTGGGGGGACCCTCTGGGCCCCCCATTATTATATTAAAAAAGAAGCCCCGGGGGTGGTGGTCCCCAAGGCTGCGAGGGGCCGTGAGCCCCCCGCATTTATAACATTAAAGCCCCAGGGGGTGGCTGTCCCCGGGGCTGGGGGGCCCCTCTGGGCCCCCATTGCAATTATGCACATTGCCCCTGGGATTTGGCCTCCCCGGGGGCTAACCAACACTTCCTGGTTTAGAGTGTTGACAACCAATTAGCATGCAGCTCGTGCTCATAATGGTACGCGTATAGTCCTCGGAAGGTACGCGTACCGTACGTCATCCATAGATATATCTATGATTTTACTTTTGATTATCTCAGGAACTTCTGCACGGATTTGCACCATTTAACAAAAAGCGTAATCTGCGAACCAAACTCTACCTTTTTGCCAAATTTGATGTAATCCGTTCAGCAGTTCAGGCTGTAGCCTCACTTAAAGGTCCCTATAAAAAATTGCATGTAGAAAACTCTTTTTGAGACCCCCCTTTTTTCTCGGCCCCCGCTTGACGAATCACCCCAAAACTTTCAGGATAGGAGCGGAGCGCCCCATCTTCTTGGAGAATTTCGCGAAGATTCGTCAACCGGCACCAATGTTATTCCAAACAGAATGTTGCAGACTTCCTATAGAAACTAGGTCCTAAGTTCTTGATTAGCGCACTCTCAGGAATCAGACCACATGGATGCGATACAAAAGGGGATTTTTTTGTCATCAATCCAAACTTCGGTAAGACTGAGTCACAAGAAAAAAGGGAATAAAATGATTAAAAAAAGAAAAGAGGGCAGGGTAGAAAGCACCCTGGCCTGGTCAGAAGGTCCCACAGGAACCCCCAGGGTCCCAAAATGTTTTTTTTCCTGCAGGATTCACATTGGGTGAGCGAATCCCATCTAAAAATAAAAAAAGGAAGTGCAGTATTCCAATCTTCATTTTACTGAGCCCCAATATGCGAAATATATGCGGGCTGCATGGGCTCCCGCAGCCCCAGGGACTGTCACCTCCCTGAGGCTTTATTAATTATGCATGGGGGCATGCGGCTCCCGGATCCCCGGGGATCGCCACCTCCCCAGGGCTTTTCATAACTATTGACGTGGGTCTCGGGGGAACCCCCATGCCCCGGGGACGGATGTATGACATTACAACACATACTTTAACAACGCATACCATTACAACGCAATTTTTACAACGCAGGATCCTTTACAACGAATGCCTTTACAACGCATGACATTACATCGCAGATGCTATTACAACGCATGCCATTACAACGTAAGTATAGGTAAGTATAAAAATTTAATTAATAAATATTTAATTTATTTAATTTATTTAAGTTAATTTTTTTTATGTATTGTAAATATATATATATATATATTTTTTAAATAGTGTAGGTGTTTAAAAATAATATTCTAACTCCAGGGGGGTGTATTAGTAGGGTAAGTGCTGGATAGTGTAGGGGTAAAAATGATTATTCTAACTCCAGGGGGGTGTAATAGTAGGGTAAGTGCTGGATAGTGTAGGGGTAAAAATTACTATTCTAACTCCAGAGGGGTGTAATAGTAGGGTAGGTGCTGGATAGTGTAGGGGTAAAAATTACTATTCTAACTCCAGGGGGGTGTAATAGTAGGGTAAGTGCTGGATAATGTAGGGGTAAAAATTACTACTCTAAATCCAGGGGGGTGTAATAGTAGGGTAAGTGCTGGATAGTGTAGGGGTAAAAATTACTATTCTAACTCCAGAGGGGTGTAATAGTAGGGTAGGTGCTGGATAGTGTAGGGGTAAAAATTACTATTCTAACTCCAGGGGGGTGTAATAGTAGGGTAAGTGCTGGATAATGTAGGGGTAAAAATTACTACTCTAACTCCAGGGGGGTGTAATAGTAGGGTAAGTGCTGGATAGTGTAGGGGTAAAAATTACTATTCTAACTCCAGGGGGGTGTAATAGTAGGGTAAGTGCTGGATAATGTAGGTGTAAAAATAACTATTCTAACTCCAGGGGGGTGTAATAGTAGGGTAAGTGCTGGATAGTGTAGGGGTAAAAATTACAATTCTAACTCCAGGGGGGTGAAATAGTAGGGTAAGTGCTGGATAGTGTAGGGGGTGTAATAGTAGGGTAAGTGCTGGATAATGTAGGTGTAAAAATAACTATTCTAACTCCAGGGGGGTGTAATAGTAGGGTAAGTGCTGGATAGTGTAGGGGTAAAAATTACAATTCTAACTCCAGGGGGGCGAAATAGTAGGGTAAGTGCTGGATAGTGTAGGGGTAAGCATTACTATTCTAACTCCAGGGGGGTGTAATAGTAGGGTAAGTGCTGGTTCGTGTAGGGGTAAAAAGTACTTATATTTTTTTATTTATAGAACTTTTTTAAATTAATATTAAAATTACTTAAATTAATTTATTTAATTTATTTAAAGTACTTTTTTATTAATAATTATTTTTACGTTAATATTTATTAAATTAATAATATTGAATTAATTAAATATTTTTTTATTAAAGAAATGTTTTAATAAAATGATATACTTACCTATACTCACGTTGTAATGGCATGCGTTGTAATAGCATCTGCGATGTAATGTCATGCGTTGTAAAGGCATTCGTTGTAAAGGATCCTGCGTTGTAGTAGTTTTGTTGTAAAAGTAATCCGTTGTATTAGTTGCGTTGTAACGGTTGTTTCCCCCCGGGGACCGCCACCTCCCCAGGGCTTTACTTAACTATTCGTGGGGGCCTCGTGGGCCCTCCCAAGCCTTGGGGACCTCCACCTCCCTGGGGTTTTTATTTATTCAGGGGGGCCTCGCAGGCCTCCTATGCCCCAGGGGCCCCCAACTCCCTGGGACTTCACTTAATTATGGAGGGAGGTCTCAGGGACCCCCCCAAGCCCTGGGGACCACCACCTGCCCAGGGCACTAATTATGTAAATGCAGGGGTCTGTTGCAGACCCCCAGATCTGGGGACCACACCTCCTTCAGTCTATGTAAATATTGGGGGGGGGGGACCAGCCCCCCTCTTGGAGCCCTCCATGGCCCTGGGGACTGCCAAACCCCAGGGCCGGCTCCAGCAATGTCCCAGGGTGCCTACCCCCAGGACATTGCAGTTTGCAATGACAGGGTGGGAGCACTGCTCCCATCCTGTCATTACAAACTCTGCTTTGCTTCGTGGAAGCGAGAGCAGGAAACCTGCTCTTGCTTCCACGAAGCAAAGCAGTATTGCTTTTGCCCAAGAGGAGTTTCAATGCCACTAGGACCATGGGGGCATTGGGACTCCCCCCCGGTCCCCAACGTAAGTGCATGCCTGTGTGATGGGGTCCCCGGGGCAATAAAAAAAAAAAGCCATTGGGGGTAAATAATTTTTTAAGTATGAAATGGCTGGGCCTCGGGGGATGGGGTCCCCATCAGAGTTTGAGTAATGAGAATGTGGGTCATTTTATTTTACTCACATGCCTGCAGTTGCGACTCCATCGCGGCTATCAGTGCGGCCCCCCGTGTAACTGCAATGGGCTTGTGACTCCAGGCAAAATGTAAAAAGTGTTTCAAACCTAAGATTGATTGTTGGATTATAGGGTGGCTCTAAAAGACCCCTTGTTTTCATTATGAGCTTATTGTAGCTACATGTAAGTGCATATGCACAGCTTTAGGTTGTTGAGGAAGACTGTTTCCTTGATCTGTGAAGTGAACTCCATCACTTCTGTAGATGTCGTCCATATCAACATGTAGATTGTTGTTACAGATGGACCCTATTGTATGATCTCTGAGGTATGCAGAAACAGCTTTATTGACATTCTTCCTAGCTTTCTCAAACTGTGAACAGAATTGATTTGACCACTTTCGGGGACCAAACAGGATAAGCACCAAAGCCCCTCTGAGTAGGCTGCAACTCCTGACATCTATTGCGCCTGGGATGCTCACAAATCAGCAGCGACGGCCCCCGGCATGTGTAGTCACACTTTTGGGGAGTGAACAGGAGAGAAGCACCATACCCACTTTGAGGAGACTTCAACTTCTGCCATCCATTGTGCCTGAGACGCGCATAAGTCAGCAGCGCCGGCCCGCGACACATGTAGCAGCAGTTTTGGGGACCGAACGGGGAGAAGCACCCGAGGTAGAAAATACACTAGTTCACAAATCTCATAGATAAAGAATATCACGAACAAGCAAGGCTGCGTGGAAAAACCTGGCTCACCTAGAGATCTTATTCCTCTTTCTCATCTTTTTTCTCTTTTCTCAAAAATCCTTTTTGAAGCCGAGTGTGGTACTTTTGGCACAGAGATCTTTCTTCCTTTAATTGTAAAAGCAGTAGAAACCAACCAGATTCCCTCTAAGGATATGAATTTAGGGAGCCATAATGATTTGCATCTCTTTTTAATTTTAGACCCCCCCACCCAACCTCCGCTGCATAAAATGAATTATAAAAAGCGGTCCTGAAGAAGGTGGACGGAATCATATGTATCCACTGAAAGGTGCATCGGCCTGAACTTTTTTCCAGCTGGCGGCATAACCATGAACATTAATGAAGAATTTTCACCATGAGTTCTCAGTAGCAAGCCATTTCTACCTTGGAAAAAAATGAATGCGATGTGTTCTGTGTATGGTATGGTAAGGACGGGGCTTGTACCCGTTATTTTAGGATCCTATGAGAGTTTAGGCAAGGGTGCATTCTTGCCCCATTCCTATTTTCCCTAGATACAACTCAGGTAGAAGAAGCACTGGCGGGTACAGATGTGGACATCCCAAAATTCGGGTCACAATTGCTGCCTCTGCTTGCATACGCAGACAATACTGTCCTTGTGGCCAGAACGAGGAGGGCGCTGCAACATATGCTAATGGCATATACCTAATTCATGACTTTCCTCGATCTAAGGGTGATTTAATTGAAATCATTTATCTTAATAGCAACTCCTGAGGAGAGAGGGAAAACACCATCCTTTTACTTAGGGGCCCACAAATTAGAGTTAGTAGATTTTTTCCCCTACTTAGGAGTCATGTTTGATAGGCATCATACTTGGGCTCCTATGATCAAAAGCAGGGCACTAGCAATGGATAGAAGTATGGCAGCCATTACCAGATTTGCCCAAAGAGTAGAAAAGCAGCAATCCAGTGTGGCTAGTAACTTTTTCTGCAAGGCCAAATATTATTAGGGGTAGGTCTATGCTGATAGTACAACCCAAAGGAAATCACCAACCTCCCCCTAAAAAGTGGCAAGAGAAGGACATTCCATAAACATATGCATATCTGAGGTGGAAACCTGACCACATTTTTTACAACTAACCGGAGGCCCATTGGAAATGTTTGTCAATTTGCGAGGAGTGAAGTAGGCCCTATGGATGGTAAACAGGTTGTTTCTTTTTAACCAAGCTGGGTTCACAACTTCATGTAAAATCTTACATGATTTCTGCCATAATTTGGCACAGTCCTGTGTGGGTAAGGGACCTCCCCACAGTTCCTCGGCTAGCTTGAATTCGCCATCTACTTCTTCCAAGAGGGTTTGATACCAAAAGCAGACTTCTTTCCTCCCTCGGGGCTTGGTCACAAGGTGTTGTTCTAAAATGCTACCGCCACCCACAGCATTTCCTCGCGGCTGAGATTGAACCCAGCTTGCCAGTTGATAATGTTTCAACCGGGAGAGTCCTCCGCCAACCCTATCCTGAAGATGTTCCCAGGGAAAAAGGGTGACTCCAAGGAAGAGGTCTCCCCAAACCGCCAACCTCACTTCCCTCAAAGGTTTTGCCAGGCTATCTTTAGGCACTCTGAGGTACCAGGGGAATCCCAGAGGGAAGCTAAGCTGGAAAACAACTATCTATTTGGCCCAAGTTTTGACTACCCCCTGGAGAACCTTCAGCTTGACTTTTTTTAAAAACTTTGGTTCCCCAAATTTGAACAAAAAGCCCTCCTATGACAATTTAGCACCCTTAAGCATAGCCAGAAACATTCCTCCAGCACCAGCATTCACAGGAATTCTCAGTAGCATACGTGAGTGTGAGAGTTGGAAGGCCCAGGCATACTACTGGAGGTCCGGTAGAGCCAGGCCCTCTTTTTCTATTTTCCGCCTCAGCTTTTTCCATGCAATCCTAGATTATTTAGATGCCCAGACAAATGAATTAATTTCACTCTGAAGCTTATCAATTGCAGATTTTTCAAAATAAAAGGGGATACAATTAAAAAGAAATGTGATCTTTGGGAGTATCGTCATCTTGATCAGAATAATTCTACCCAAGATTGACAAAGTAAGTATGGCGTCAGATTTCATTAGCCATTTACATTCCTTTACCGCTATATCTAGTTTGATCTCAGCAATGTTGTGGTATCTTGAAACACATGGACTCCCAAATACCTCATTTTGGAGCTGGGATGATGATGCTGCTGTGCCTCTGTCTGATTCCAGGTCATAATTTTTGTTTTTGCTGCATTATTCTCATATCCAGAGACAGAACCAAACTCCTGGGCCAAACTGATGACTGCTGGGAAGGCTGACTGTAAATCAGCGGAGAAGCCCAGGACATCATCGGCATACAGGGCTACCTTCCTCTCCCACTTCCCATACTTAAACGACTGGATATTAGAATCTGTCCTAAGCCGTTGAGCAAATGGCTAGATGTAAAGAACAAATAGGAGCGGGGAGAGTGGGCAGCCCTGTCTAGTCCCTCTTGTAATTCTAAAAGGATCTGTGATATTCCCATTAACCAATAGCCTTAGCCGAGGGGTTCTGATAAATCAGCTGGACCATATGACAGAATCTTTCCACAAACTAAACTTCCTCAAGGCCTCCGACAGGTAAATCCAATTTACTCTGTCAAAAACCTTGGTAGCGTCCAATGTCATGGCTGTTAATGGGACGGAATATGTAGAGGCGAGGTCAATAGCACTGATGAGATCATAACTAAGATCTGAACTTGCTGGTTCCTAGTAAAGCCCTTCTGATCCAAGTGGAGAACATCTCCCATCATAAGACCCAAGCTCGCTGCTAAAATGAAGGTAAAGATTTATAGTCTACATTTAAAAGCGAGATGGGTCTACATGACCCACAGCTTGATGGAGGTTTCGCGGGTTTCAATATCAGAATTATTAAAGCGTCGTTCCAAGAAGCTGGGAGCCCTAAACCAGCCTTACAGCACATAAATAAACAACTGCATTAGGGCAGGGATGGTCTTATCTCCCAGCAACTTAAAGAGCACTGCTGGGAGGCCATAAGGGCCTGCGGCTTTCCTGGTCTTACAGTGTTGAATGGCTTCTCTAACCTCAGCTTGGGTGAAAGCTTGGTCCAAGTATTTTTGCTCGTCCGGCCCAAAAGAGGGAAGGGCAATATCCCCCAACCAATTCTGAACACTGGCGACATCTAGCTTTTTGTCCTCACAAAAGATCTCCTGAAAGTAGGTCTGAAAGGCGGGCTGATTTGCCCCTCTGAGCAGGTTTCATTTCCACTGATGATCTCATTAATATGATTTCTTGCCCAATCACATTTTGCTTTCCAGGCAAGAAGCTTGCCTGCACTCTCCTCATATTCAAAATGGGTGATTTTACTAGCCTCCTATCTACGGATAAGCCTTGAGTGAAGGATATTCTCCAACTGCCCTTTTAAACTATCCCATTTGGCTTTCCGGTCTTGCTGGATTTCAGGAGAGGCTGGAAAGGATAATTCAGCCTCTACATCCCTCAATAGAAGATATCCCCTCCTAATATCTTTTATTTTTAAATCTCGCCCTACTGGTAATTTGGCCACACAGGAAAGCCTTAAAAGAGTCCCACACATTAGGTGTTACTGTTGATTCCAAATTTATTTCTGGAAACCATTCAGTTTCCTGTAATAAAAAGGCTTTTTCTTCCTCCATCTGGAGTAAAGAAAGGTCTAGCGACCATGTACGAGCAGGCCCTACTGCTGGGCCATCCAAACGTACCAAGACCCCTGAATGATCTGAGAGATGATTAGCCATGTATGAAATATTGTTAACTCTATCTCTCAATGAGTTACTTATCAGCACATAATCTATTCTAGATTGGTGCCAATTTTTAGGATTTCTAAACGATACACCTGGCTGCAACCCCAATCTTTCCCTTTACATATCTAAAAACGCAAATTGTTCTATTGCCTCCAGGAGGAGGTCCTGGGATTTTGAAGGGGTCATGGCTCTACTATTTGGAGTTTTGTCCAGCACAGGGTTCAGAATTATACTAAAATCTCCAGCAAGAATTATTGGCTCAGGAAAATCTAATAGATGATAAAAATGGTCTTAAGACTAGAGGGGTCATCATGATTCAGTCCGTAGTAGCCAATCAGAGTATACAGAGTCTCCCTTATCCTGACTTTAACAATCACCCATCTGCCACCTGGGTCCACCAATTGCTGCAGAACATGTGCTTTGGCTGATTTCTTACAAATTATAAGGACTCCTCTGATGTTAGCTGTCTGGTTCTTGCATACACCCACCCATTTTTTATTTTTAAGAAGAGAAAATATCTCAATTTTCAGGAGATGTGTATCCTGAAGGATCAGAACCTAAGCCAGTGAATCTTGGAGATACTGTATTATCCTATCCCTTCTCGGTCTGGTTCGCAGGCCATTAATGTTCCAGGACAAAATCTGTATGAGACTCATGTTAGATCATCTGAGGAGCTAGGCATAAAAACAGTAGTTTGATTTCAAGGCGACCAGTACCAGCATACAACACAGCCCAGCTTCAAAAAGTAACGTGAATACAGTCAACATAAAAAACGGAGAATGATGATTTTTTTTCTTTTTTTTTCTGCTACACCCAAACCCAGCCCCTACCCAATGCCCTCCCGAGTCCCTCCCCCCACCTCTTGGGACCCATACCCCAATTATCTAGACCGATGGAGTCCAGGCAATTGAATCCCAGGGAGATCTGCCCATCCACCACCCCAGTAACAAAAAAAATAAATAAAAACCCGAAGTAAGAGAAAGAAAAAAAAAGATGATAAAATGCAAAGAAGCCCTAACTACACTACACTTCAAAGCAGACATGATCAATTAGAAGAGGCGTAGGACTTAAGTAGTTATGATCTCCTCCTCACCCATCTTCGCGACTT
This sequence comes from Lissotriton vulgaris, assembly GCF_964263255.1. NCBI lineage: Eukaryota > Metazoa > Chordata > Amphibia > Caudata > Salamandridae > Lissotriton > Lissotriton vulgaris. The sequence goes on along the minus strand of NC_141699.1, from coordinate 319,311,590 downwards.
AACCTCTCTCACCTAAAGTTTCAAGTTAATTTGATTTCCCTATACAGGAGAGAGAGGGAAATACAGCTTCCCCAACTACATACCTCCTATATTGACCTACTTGTAGACCTACTATAGCCCCCCTTTACTAATGCTATTAAGCAGCTTGTCTGCTTCCTGCACCGATCCTATTTTATGCATTTTGTTTTTATGCATCACCTTTAACCCCTTCCGTGCTCCAGTCGGTCAATGGGCGACAAGAGCACTCCCTCCCTGGTGCTGCGCACAACCGTTGGCCGTCGCAGCCCCGCCCACCCATTAGAACGCCCGCACCGAATTGCTGCAGTGGTTAAGGCGTTAAAAAGGCCAGGAATTTCAGTTGGGCTACTGCCCCTAGCTTTTTAAACTCTTCCAGCTTATTGCCCAATTCCCGTTGTCTCTCCAAGGTACACCTTGGGAGATCCAATCGTATCTCAAGCGAAAATTCCTTTGCCAGCACCGATTTCAGTTTCAGTGCTGAATTAAGAATCTTATCCTTTAAGGCGAATGTAAGGAAATTGATGAGGATTTTTCTGGGTCTGGGCCTATTAGGATTCCTACGAAAAGGATCCATATGTACCCTCTGTATATCCTGACTAAGTTTTCCTCCAAATCTTCAAGCTGTAAAGAGGTCTTAAGTAGAGAAACAATGTAGGACCAGATATCAGATTCTTTAAACGGGAATTGTTTCTGCATGCATTGTTCTCCAACTTCTCCACTCTATTTCTGAGGTTCCAATGTTCAGACTTTAGAAGTTAAATGTCTGACTTTGCCTGACCCAGATCTTCTTTCAATTCACCCACAGTGTTCTCAAGGGTTACGGTCCTGGAATTTATGAGGTCTCCTTTCTTTTCCAGGGATTTGCAGAAGTTCCTAATTTCTTCTTGGTTCGCTGTGGATACTGCGAATCCTCTCTTTGTATCTTGCAACAGTGTAGCAAATAGGCCCTCCAAAACTATGGCTGAGGATAAAGATGATAAAGATGACAACACCAGTAGGATATCCCTTTCTCGTTCCTCCTCGTACCATTATTAAGCATTGTCGGTGCCTGCAGATGTGGTTGGCTCAGAGCGCCGACCGAAGGGTCATCACTCGGAGCACTTCTGCGCCCTGAAGACTCCCCTCAATCACTTTGTTGGGGGATCAAGACTGTTACTGGTTCCGATACTGCCTCCATCATGCTCGTAGGGACTATAACCAAGGAAGGTACTGATACTATTGGAGTAATTAAATTTGCCGAGTGCTGCTCCAGGGGTTCAGGTTGTGCACGAAAAACCAACCCTTCTGGCTGAATCCTAAAGTAGGAAAGTAGCGAGGGGTCACTTTAACCACACTACAAACTGCTCTGTTCTTTGGCCTCTTGGGTTTAATGGACTTACCCTTCACCTGATAGACCTGAAAGGCAGAGTTTCCACTTAGAGACTTAGCTCCTTCAGTTTGAGAGGCCTCTACTCCACCAGGGGAAAGCCCAATAGCAATAAAAATTTGCGGTGAGTCAGCGTCAGAGAGGTTCTTCCCGATGTCTTCTTTACTAGAGGTAGTTTTACTATTTATTTGTATATTTGCTTTGGCTTTTCTATTGCCCACTGTGGTCCCTTTTTTAGTTTTCCTTTGTACTCTCCTGGTAACTGTTTGTGAGCTTACAGTGGGAAGGAGACCTTCTGTGCGTTTATAGGGGTCTGGAAATGACGACTATGCTACTCTAATGAAAGACCTGACCCCCCTACCTCTTGCTCACCTCCAATGCCTTGTTCCAAATTACCGTTAAACACCTCCTCTCCCTCTCTGGCCTTACCACTGCTATGACCGTCCACCTCCTGCTCCTGTGCAAGATCTTCTTTAGAGTCCCGCATATGCTGGAGAAAGCTGCAAATACTTGTTTTTCCAAATACCCCTAAGAAGGCCTTGCGTGGCTGACTTGCGACCTCTCCTAAGCTACAGGGTGGCTTCCAACAAGAGGGGAGGCGTAGGAAGACGGATCCCTGCCTCCTCCCTGCACATTCCAGGCGTCTCGCGTCTCATATCCCCCTTGCATCTCGGGCAGCCAGGTAGGAAAATCGCGCTGCCATCTGCAAATACCAGCACATTTTCCACCCAGGACACCGGCAATTGAAAAATGGGCCCTCTGGTCTTCCTCTGGTTGATTAATGCTGATTAAGGTCGGTTCACTCACCGGGGGTTAAATCATTGCTGGCTGGTGCGGAAGCTCCAGGAGCTAGCGGCTAACGTGCAGCCACCATGTTCCCACCATTCCTTGCATTAGTAAGCTTGTGTGCTGAACTTGAAACTACAGTTAACTTGTGACCTGCCAGTACAGTTGAATGTTCCATGAACTTTTACTATGGAAACTGGCATGAAATAGAATAGGGGAAGGGTTGAAACCTAACTTTGATCTTAAAATGTAAAATGGGTACTTAATTATAAGTGAAAAGTTAGTTAATGTAAGTTTTCTAAGACAGTAGTATGTGTAGAAGTAGTGTGTTGCTGAAAATGTATACTAGTATTATTAAAAATAGGTTTTTGAACTTCCGTCTGGATTCGCGGCTCCACCGCTGTGGAGTCGCGACTCCAGAAAATAGCAGAACAAGTTTGGGCACCATATGAAGACAATAAGAAAGGGTTAATATGTCTAACCAATGGAAATATGTTTTACAAGTTGAAATAATGATGGAAGCAATACGATTTGACACTTACATTTATTTGGTGAGGTGCATTACATTTCTTGTGTGGAAAAGAAATTATTTTAAGCGTTTCTGATATTTTGTCTTCTGCAATATTACCTCAAACGTGAGCAACCAATTTGTAAGGTGTATTTTAAATTATCCAGCACTGCTTTATTGTTTCTAGTGATATTTTTACTTTAAAAAAAATCCAAGTGTTGAAATTTTAAGACAAATGAGATGTATGAAATATGTTATGAAATATTCAGCTCTCTATTGTACTTTGTATTATTGTAATGAAATGATTTTTGAAATAGTTTGTAGATAGTAACATGGTAGAAGGATTAGTGTTTGCTTTCTGGAATTACCCAGTCAATACTCTTGTACTGAACTTTTCACTGGGGCACTACTATTCCAGTCATGCATTCTCTCAGTCACTACCCACTACCCATATATTTGTATGTTTCTTTGATATATAATGACACTTATAAAAGGTACAGACACGCATGCATGCTTTCTGGAACATTGTGAGACTTTTAACAGATAGATTGAAAACGTTGCTGCTTTTTATTTGGCTAGGCCCAACATTTTGAGTAGTTGCTGATTAGTGAAGCTGCAGCCCAAAAGTGAGGTTTAAGACTTGTTGGCAGAGGGATTAGTGATTAGGTTAGCTCATATTGGTCTATGGAGATGTATTGCACATCATTTAGGTATCTCTTTAACCGCATCGCTGCTGCAGTGATTTTTGCGCTGTGCGGCTGTTTTCCCTTTTCCGCGTTACATGACGAGCTCAGCTCGTCATCAGCACACGCCACCCGTGGCTGATGACGAGCTGAGCTCGACATCAGCAGAGAAGGGGTTAAAAGGGGAAGTGCACTCTGCCAAGTTTAAAGGACTTTTTAGTCTTATGACTGAGATATGTGTCTGTCTGTGCATGTGAAGTAGTGTGGCTCACTGATTAGAGGCGGCAGACCCGAGAGCAGAGGACGGCCCGGGACCAGGGTTCGATTCCCGGCGCGGCAGGTTTCTGGACCAGGGTCAGCGGACTCGATAATTCTCTCGCCTCGGTGCCCACTCTGATCAGCGATCACACTCGGCAACTCTGGGCATTAGCTTGCCTCATCTTCACTAACGGCCCCACCAGACCGCCGGGGATGCCTGGTCTCACCCTGGAGATACCCATTAAGGGACCATCTCTCAGGGAAGCCAGGAAGGGTTTCGCAGCGGTCGAAGTGCCTTGGGACCCTACGGGTAAGTAGTGCGCTATATAAATGCCTATACATTTACATTTACATTTGTATTCTCTCATGTGTTATGACTAAATAGATGGTAGAGGTTTAAAACTCTAGTACGATGTATGTGTATGCTTCTTTTAAATATAATACCACTAGGAAAAAACACAGACACATGCATATTATGTAATCCTTCAGACATTAACCATAGATTTGTGCAATCATCCATGCACTACAATCCCAATCAAAGAATTAATCAGGTGCTACCGATGCTTTCATCTTCTCATTCAGGTACTACTGCTGCAATCATAGAATGTCCCAAGCATTACCCATACACCCATGTTTTCTCTCAAGCGCTTCGTATACACTCATATAATCATTCAGTTACTACTACTGCAGTCATAGAATCACTCAGGCAGTACCCATGCACTTTATTATTTTTTCAAGCACTACTCATACCCCCTTGTCTATAACCATGCGTTAGACTTGCACTCATGGTTTTTCTAAGGTATTTCTCCTGCACTGATCAAATCACCCATTCAGTACTGTTGGTCTCATGCAATTACCCACGCAGGACTCTTACACTGAAGTATTCTCTCAGGCACTAGCCTTCTGTTTGTATGTTTCTTTGATATATGATGCCACTTTTAAAAGGTACTGACACATCCATGCATGCTCTCTGGAATATTGTGAGTCTTTTAACTGAAACATTGAAAAAGTTGCTGCTTTGTATTTGGCTAGGCCCAATGCTCTAAGTAGTTGCTGAATAGTAAAGCTGCAGCCCAAAAGTGAGGTGTGAGACTTGTTGATAGAAGGATGAGTGATTAGGTTAGTTCGTATTGGTCCATGGAAATGCATACTTCAAATATGCCCCCATAATTTTAGGTATCTCTTTAAAATGGAAAGTGCAGTCTGTAAAGGTTAAGGGACTTTTTAGTATTATGACGCAAGTATGTTTTAGCTTGCACACATATTCACACATGTGATATTTCTATAGGGATGGTAGAGCTATAAGCCACTGGTACACATGTATTTGCATGTTTCTTTTACATACGTAAAAGCTCTTTCATAGCGAGCGTGACTGATGCAGCATGCTGACAGGAGACGACTTATGGACCATTCTTGAAGTTTTTACAAGAACAACGGAGCTATCGCACTTCCTTAACCCATATTTGCCAGACCCCCTCGCCGCACACAGTGGTGTTGTTCCTGAAGAAGAGACAATAAAAAGTCCAGAAATGCATTGGGCTTCAGACATCTACATTATATAGTGTATAAAACACGAAGATCCCCCACCACCGTCATGAGGAAGACCCGCCGCTGAGGATATCACTTACCCACTGTTAAAGATTAGACTGCAAAACGTCAACATTATCGGCGCCATCTTGCCCCTTTCCAGGCCCATTCGTGCGCGTAAGCGGCAGCCATTTTGAGCACCATGGCCTCCCTGCCCTTCGCTGATAGCCAGCGCGTCTCTCTCTCTCTCTTAACCTCGCAAGCATTCCCCCGCACGCTGACAACCCCCGCTCTCTCATGCCTTGGGTCATAAACCCCTCTTCAGCGCAGCTTCACCACGGAATCCCATCCTGTTCCCAGCGCGACACCTCCCCTCATTCCTTTCATGGCCTCAGATCCTTCTGATACAAACCCCCTTTTTCCTGTGCCCCCGTTTGTCTTCCTTGTTCCCAGGCCGCCACCTGGCTCTGCGGATACTGTTTATTACCCCGTACAGTAGGAAGCTTCCCCTCTCCATCAAAAGACCCCCGAACCGATCAAAGCCCCCACCCCATGAGATCCGATCAACCCCATGCATTCCGTGAATCGGCGGAATGCCCTGCTGTGCGACAACCATCACCTGTTGTGACCGGGGTGGGGAATCCAACTGTAAATGTATGTGGGAACGGGTCTGAAGGGGAGATTCTGAGGATGTTCTTTCAAGTACTAAAGTATTGCGAGAATGTGTTATGTGCAATAAAGGTCGTAAACCCTAGTATAAGAGGCCAGGCCTCAGAGATGTGGTTAGAGCACCTCGTGACGATACTTGCTGTCTGAATTGATGTGTTCTCCTCCGGAGAGAATAAAATCCTCGTTTCCCGCCTTCCAGTCTCCAGCGCCTGCTTCTTCATTGATTAATATTGGTGGGTCATAGAGGCGATACCGCCGGGCAACATAAAAGGGTCTTTGGTTACCGGTTGTCTTTGGAACCCTTTTTAACAATTGGCGTCCCAAACGTGGGGCCCATCAGCGACTCGTGGATCCAGTGGGAGAGGTCCCGACGACAGAGTGAACAACTGCAACGATCGGAAGGTACCCTGTCCGATAGACCCTCGTCTGACAGCCGATCATCCGAACTTCACTGGTTCCGAACAGACCTCTCTCGAGTGATCTGCGGTCCTGACTGGGAACCATCAGGAGTGCCACGAGAAGTACGAAGAGAAGAGGACGATCGGGCGCTGGATTCGGAAGACGAGAAACTGTCCATGCGGTCCGGGTAAGGTCGTGTAAACACGACGAATTGCGAAAGTGATAGATAATTGAAAATAATTGATAATTGTTGAGAAAATACTAGTATTACTTTTTGTTAATTTATTGGAGATTCACTGTCTACAAACGGAGAAACAACAGGCTCTCCCTTTATAAACAGCGAAGGATAGGTACGCACCCGTCGGACCTATCTTTCTCCCCCACTGAACAATTGCCCCTTCCCCCTATTGATTAACTGTTATAGATTGTTTTCTGGAGATTCTCTGTCTGCAAACAGGGAAAAATAGGTCCCCTCTTTACAGATAGTGAAAAGGTAGGTGACGCGAACCTTTGCGAGCCTACTTATTCTCCCCATTGACCATATTGATTTTTTATTTTTGACCTAACATTGATCGCTCAGAATTGGTTCATGAGGTATTCACTACGTGCAAACAACGTAGAATAGAAATATTCTGTCTAGTCTTTGCGCGCAGTGATAAGATAGGTAGTGCTGACTATTATCCCATTGTGATCCGTCATGCCTGTCTTCTCCCCACTGGTTAGTAGCCTGTTTAGCCCGGACCGCTTATTAGAGATGCACCATCCGGCTCCGCTGGAAGGCACCCCTAATAAGGACATGTTCACAAAGCATGGATTAGTCGCTATAGCCTATAGCCAGCTGTGGCATAAATATACAAAAAAGGATCGAGAAAGTCAGTGGCCACTGATAGGATCCTTCGAAGACGATAGAATAATCGCACTAGAAACAGCCCTTGGTAAAAACAAGACGACGTCCACTATGCTTGACAGCTTCGGCATGTGGCGAAAAGAAGCCGAACAACGCAAAAAGAGAACTGAGAGTAGGTTGGGAAAAGAGCTGCGGAAAGCAGCCCACCTAGCGGCCCAGAAACTAGAGAAAGAGATAAAAGAAAGAGAGGATACCAAACAGAAGCTAGAAATAGAAACATCAAGCCAGTGTCTGGTTAGAACCCCCTCCGCACTCTACCCTGAATTACACTCAAAGCAGCGAACCAACGATGATCTGCTGCTAGGTCCTCCGATCATCCACATGCCCCCTCCATATGCCCCTTCCCAACCCTTAGCCCAACACCCACTATCCCCAGGTACCAGCGAGAGTAGTCCCACGGCTTCAGCCCCCATGGCCTCCGTGCCGGCTGAACTCCTCGTATTAGATGTTACACAAACGACAACGCCGGGCGACTCAGAAGCCCGAAGGGTTGGTCCTGTTAGAGCATATAGACTAAGCAAACATGAACGAGCAGGGGTCGACAAGATAGCAAAGATACTGGTAGAGAAGAGGGAGGATGAAGAGTCCGTCACGGATGTGTTTAATTCTTATACTGGGAGTCACAGACGACACTTTACTGTACAACTGTGTTACCACGTCTTAAATGCATACGAGGACCGATATCAAGAAAAAGGTCCACAGAGCCTAACGACTCTGTACCGGAAGGTTGATATCGGGGATGAGAGTGAGAGTGATGTGACGGACCTCCTTACGCGTACGCTTAAGGTTCTCCGCCACCTCACTGAACAAAAATCAAAAATCGAATCCACTACATCTGTAGCAACCGACCCACAAACTGAACGACCTAACACTATGATGCCGATACGAGAGGCTGCCCCTTACTGGGTTCCTCCACGAGGTGAAGGGACTCACGATGACGCAAACAACAAAGATGCAAAAGGAAGGGTAGTATACAATTGGGTCTACCAACCATGGGACCGGCAAGAGATTCTGACCTTCCGGAAATCTCTGCCTGACCTACGTAAAAATCCCACTGCCTTCTATACTGAGTTGGGTACGGCCCTAGGTTCGACGATTATGACTCTAGCTGACATCGACTTGTTTTTCGGGTTATGTCTACCAGCTGATGTGTGGAAGCAAATCCGGAAAGTCGACCACTCTGAGCTGTTTGGACATAACTGGTCACAACTTGATGGCATAGACAGACAACGAGAACCCGGACAAAAGCCTTTAAAAGCCATTTTAGACCTCCCGGATAAAATCGTGCAGAAATTAAAAACCCTGATCCCAGAAAAGAAAGTGGACTGGTCGATAGTAACGGCTTGTCGCCAGAAACCTCAGGAGGATGTATCGGAATACTTCTCCCGGTTTGAAACGGTGTTCTCCGATTACAGCGGCCAGGACCTGACCACTGCAACCGGACACCATCTGTTTGTCCAGAACTACGTTAAGGGCTTATCACCGGAGGTCTCGCAGAAACTGCAGGCCAGTGAAAGTAGTTGGGCAGCCTCCAAACCTACGGCTATCCTCCAGATGGCCCAATATTATGAGCATCAGAAAAACGAAAACGATAGAACAACAGAGAGGAAGAAGAAAGAATTAAAGGAGAGGGTGATGATAGCACAACTGCAAGGGGTGACTCTGGGACGAGACCAATACCGGGGAAACCATCAGATGAACGTCCCTAAAACGGCACCTCCCAAAGACCGTGCTTCAACTCCCCACATTGGACGTACAGACATTAGGGAGGACCAGTGTGCCTTCTGTAAAGGATCGGGCCACTGGAAATCTCAGTGCCCGGTTCTTTTGGAACTCACCAGAAATAGAGATCCTAGAGATTCAACAAACGAACCAAGATATAGGGGACCACAGCGAGGGCCCCCAAACAACGCAACTAATGATAGATCCAGTAGATCAAACACATTTGACCGACCCCGACAGAACCAATGCCAGCAATCTGACTACGATGACGTTCATGACTTTGCATAGGACTGCCTAGGGCAAGGGAGGGATCCAGTCGAGCTCCATGTTGACCAGCAAGGCCCTTATGTCACTGCTAAGGTCTTGGGTACAAAGTCACCATTCCTGGTAGACACTGGCGCAACACGTAGTGCATTATCTAAACGACTGATTCCAAGGGCACCCTTGTCTGGCTTACTAATAACATCGACAGGTTTCGATGGGACGCCCTCCACTAACCCTTTGTCCGCCCCAATCCTCTTTGACTTAGAAAACAACACCACTGACACCACGTTTTTGCTCTCCTCCAATAGCCCTGACGCAATTATGGGACTCGACTTATTGAAACACTTCCGAGCAACGATTAGATGTTCTCAAGATGGAGTCCGAGTTTTCCTTTACGACAATCCTGTTCTGCTTAGACATTGCCCCCCCAGACACATGCTTTCCATCACCGACGCTGACACTTCCCTGCTTGACACTCTGCCTCCGTATCTGTGGGCCAAAACGGATTCGGATGTAGGGCGCATGATGATTGACCCAGTGCACATCACTGTTCGACCAGATACCACACTCCCAAAACTTCCACAATATCGGATATCGCCCGAAGGCGAGAAGGCATTGGTAGAAATCATCCAATCACTGATAGACGCAGGAGTGGTAGAGGAAGTAGTTAGCAACGTTTGCAACAGCCCAATCTTGCCCATCATTAAGAAACAGGGAGAAGGAGATGAGAAAGCATACCGCTTCATCATTGACCTTCGAGAGATCAACAAAGTGGTGGTACCCCAGTACCCTGTGGTCTCGGACATTACCACCATCCTGACTTTGATTCCCTCCACTGCCACCACTTTCACTGTCATTGACCTCAAAAACGCATTCTTTTCCATCCCCATCCATCCAGACAGCCGATATCTCTTCGGTTTCACCCTAAAAGCCCGCTCATATAGGTTCTGCCGAGCACCCCAGGGCTACACAGAAAGCCCTAGCATCTACAGCCAGGCCCTCAAGAGACAGCTGGATCAAGTCCAGTTACCCGATGGAGTGGTGTTAGTACAATATGTCGATGACATCCTTTTGGCAGCCGACACCACTCCACTAGCTGTCACAGCCACCATTCAACTCCTGCATTTCCTTGCAGAAAATGGCCACAAGGTCTCTAAGAAGAAGTTGCAATTCTGCCAACCCCAGGTCACTTACCTAGGCCACCTTTTGTCCAAAGACGGAAGGAAACTGACTCCTGACCGGATCCAAACCATTCTCGACACCCCCGTCCCTAAGACCCAGAAACAGGTCCGCTCCCTACTAGGCCTCACCTCCTTCTGCCGACAGTGGTTGCCCAACTTTAGCCTTGTAGTAAAACCACTGCTTTCATTGTTAGCAAAGGACATCCCTCTCCCACTCCCTTGGACCCCTGAGTGTCAGGCTTCTTTCATGCAACTACGAGATGCCCTCTGCTCGGCCCCTGTGTTGGGTACCCCCGATTACACAAAGCCCTTCTCCCTTTACACCCATGAAAGGGAGGGGTGCGCTTTATCTGTCCTGACCCAGTCCATCGGCCCAAAGCAACGACCATGCGCTTACTTCTCAGCCACTCTTGACCCCGTAGCCAGAGCCCTGCCTGCTTGCCTTCGAGCCGTAGCTGCTGCTGCGATCTCTATCCGACAGAGTGAGGGGATCGTGCTCTCGAATTCCCTCACAGTACTGGTACCCCATGCAGTTGACACCCTCCTAAACCAAACCAAAACGCAACACCTGACGAGTGCACGACTGACAGGATACGAACTGACTCTGCTCGCACCCCACATCACTCTGAAGAGATGCACCACACTGAACCCAGCAACCCTGCTGCCCTTACCAGAAAACGATCCCAATGCGCACCCTGTACACGACTGTGTGACCCTCACAGACGAACAGACCAGAAGTAGGGTTGACCTCAGAGACACGGCTTTCCCCGACCCCGACGGAGAGCTGTGGGTGGACGGTTCTTGCATCAAACTCCCCGATGGCACCACTTCAGCTGCCTATGCAGTCACCACGGCTCGAACTGTAGTCGAGACAGCCCGCATAACGCAACGATCTGCCCAGGCAGCAGAACTGATTGCCCTGACACGAGCCTGTATCCTAGCAGCAGGAACCACAGCAAACATTTACACCGACAGCCAGTATGCCTTCGGGGTGGTTCACCATTTTGGGCTCCTTTGGAGGGAGAGGGGATTCTTGACCTCACACGGCACCCCCATTTTGCACGGGGACCTAGTCTCCGCCTTGATCGAAGCCGTCCTTCTCCCCAAAAAGCTTGCAGTCATCAAATGCCAGGCACACAAAAAGGTGACAGACATTATTGGACAGGGAAATGCACTAGCCGACCTCACTGCCCGAGCGACAGCTGAAAATAGGACGACAACACGCATGTACGTGACCAGGTCACAAGCAGAAAAATGGTCTGACGCTAGGGACACTATCAGAGACATTCAAATGGCTAGCACACAACACGAACTGACTGAATGGACACGGGTGGGATTGAAAGATGACGAAGGCTGCTGGCGGACAAAAGACACAAACAAATGGTTGTTACCTGACTCATACCTGATTCCCATACTGACTATGGCACATTCCCCTGCCCACATAGGATCAGCCCCCATGATTGAACTTGTCTCCAGAGTTTGGCACAATGATAAGATCACAGAGTCCGCCAAGCGCCTGGTCCAACAATGTTTGATATGCCTGCAACACAATCCCGGGAAAGGAACTGTAGTACCCCGGGGAGGGTTCGGGGTCCCGAATCACCCATTTGAAGTCCTGCAGATGGACTACATCCAACTAGACAGATGTCAAGGCCTGAAATATGTACTTGTGGTGGTATGCGCATTTAGCAAATGGGTGGAAGCATATCCAACCCGTGACAACACTGCTATGGCCACAGCAAAAGTACTGTTAAAGGAGTTTTTCCCCCGTTACGGCCTTTGTCGAATTTTGTGGAGCGACAATGGCCCCCACTTCGTAGCCGAAGTTATCCAACTCATTTTGAAGGGGTTGGGTGTAAAACAAAAGTTCCACGCAGTCTTCCACCCCCAATCTGCTGGACTAGTTGAACGACATAACGCCACACTGAAACTAAAATTGGCCAAAATAGTAGCTACCACAGGACTGAAATGGCCAGACGCACTTCCCCTGGCATTGCTTTCAATGCGTTCCACCCCCACCAAACACCACTTGACGCCATACGAGGTTGTTTTCGGCCGGCCTATGAATGTCTGGTCTGCACCGAAACCAACTTCCATTCATGACGTCCCGGACGTCCTAATGTCTGATTACTTATGTCAGTTGACTAAAACGCTGTCTGTTATCCATCAACAGGTGCTGCATGCCATCCCTGACACTTCCAGGGGTCCCGGACACACCATTCAGCCTGGGGATTTTGTCCTGATCCGGAATTTCCAGCGTGCCAAGAGTCTGGAACCCCGGTGGACGGGCCCCTGGCAAGTCCTCATCACCACCCGAACAGCACTACGGGTGGAGGGAAAACGCAACTGGCTGCATGCACACCACTGTAAGAAGATCTCCTCGACCCTGACCTCGACCGAAAACATCGACAACCAAGAAGAGCTCCTGAACAAGGACCGACCATCACTAACCTGCTATCCTGATACCGACACACTTGAACTTTCAAAATTCTCTGATCCCACAGTGCCATCGAAAGAAGGGTATTTCCTGCGTCGAAAGGAGGGAGTCTCGGCTAAGTAGACCACGGACTGAGTTAAATCTCAGAACGGTGACCTAAACACTACCAAGGGTTACCCGGAGAGAAGCAAAACAAAGTCTGTGGTTCTGCCCGCTACCGAGCCCCTTGAAGATGATGGAAGCGCCAGATAAGAAGATGATGGAAGCGCCAAATAAGAAGATGATGAAGGAAACAGGAAATACCCACCGCAGAAACCCAAAAGCAGACAGACTCCATAGCCCAAAGACTATTGCGCTCTTCATCACAATCCTCTTCTGCTTTCTCCTCATGACCACACTCTGGATTGTGGAAGAAAATGCACCTGCTCACGAAACATTCCTGACCACTGTCCAGCCTACCACCATGAAGGAACATTATCTGATCTCGCTCTCTCCCCAACTCAGAGAGAGGCGAAAGGAATTTTGGAATAACTCCTTCGTACAACTACTTCACCAGCACAACCTTGCCACCAATGCCACCAACTGTTGGATCTGTGGGTTGCTACCCCACGCCACTGGACACTCGATACCATTCATCCCTTCACCTTTCTCAGTTCACGGCTCCTGTCTTGCCTGGCTGATGCTTCTGCAAGAAAGCTTTAAGGACAATGCCACCTCCAGCAAAACGGTAACGCATTTCTACCACGGGGTCTGGCGGAACAGAACAAAGACACACTTCTGCCCGCAGACCAACAACAACACAATCCACTTGGACATCCCTGCTAAAGAACAAGTTGAAATGCAAGTGTTCAATAATCCAACCAGAACCACCTTCTCCTACCTGCGAAAACGAACGGCTGCCACTCTGACTGTGGCCCTGTCAGTCATCAATGTCACCGGCCACATGTGCATGGAAGGGCTTGGGACTCAGCTGGTAGGCCACAGTGCCTGCCGGTTTTCTAGAACTCTGGACTCTGCCGACCCACCTTCCTTTGTGGCATCTCCAAACATGTATTTCGTCTGCGGCACGAAGGCTTACACCTGGCTCCCCAAAGGCTGGGGGGGCACTTGTTTCATTTCTTTCATCCTTCCTCCGACTTATGTGGCACCAGCAAATCATCACAGACAAAAACGAGCCAAGGACATCGAACAAGCCGATTCAACAGGAGCGCAATTCATCGATGCTATGAAAGGACTAGTCCCCCTCTGGGGCCCGATGGCAAACAGCCGTGCCATCCGACATCTGACTCAAGCAGTTGAGACAACAATGAACATCACAGCGGGTATCCTTGCTAACAACACCGCTGAACTTCAAGCGGTCCGCTTGGTGGCCCTCCAGAACCGCCTTGTCCTGGATGTGGTTCTTGCGGATCGTGGTGGGGCATGCCGCATTATTGGGTCCAGCTGCTGTACGTACATACCGGACAATTCACCCTCAGTGTACAAGGCCATCGAACATCTTCATAGACTCTCTTCAGAAGTCCACCAAGAACAAGAAGAATGGTCGCTGGGTGGGTGGTTCTGGAGCACCGTTAAAAACTGGGGCTGGAGACTATTCACCATTATCCTGATTCCCGTGGTTGTACTATGCGGTTTATGTTTAGGAATTCAATGTCTACCACCCCTGTGTACATTATGTGTAAATTGTATTTGCCCTAAGACTGTGGACTTTGAAAACGAACGTATGAGAGCAATATATGATGCCGAGGTTAGGAATTTGATGAAGATTGACATTGAGTAAGCAAGTTGGCTAAGATATGTTGAAAAGGGAGGACTGTTAAAGATTAGACTGCAAAACGTCAACATTATCGGCGCCATCTTGCCCCTTTCCAGGCCCATTCGTGCGCGTAAGCGGCAGCCATTTTGAGCACCATGGCCTCCCTGCCCTTCGCTGATAGCCAGCGCGTCTCTCTCTCTCTCTTAACCTCGCAAGCATTCCCCCGCACGCTGACAACCCCCGCTCTCTCATGCCTTGGGTCATAAACCCCTCTTCAGCGCAGCTTCACCACGGAATCCCATCCTGTTCCCAGCGCGACACCTCCCCTCATTCCTTTCATGGCCTCAGATCCTTCTGATACAAACCCCCTTTTTCCTGTGCCCCCGTTTGTCTTCCTTGTTCCCAGGCCGCCACCTGGCTCTGCGGATACTGTTTATTACCCCGTACAGTAGGAAGCTTCCCCTCTCCATCAAAAGACCCCCGAACCGATCAAAGCCCCCACCCCATGAGATCCGATCAACCCCATGCATTCCGTGAATCGGCGGAATGCCCTGCTGTGCGACAACCATCACCTGTTGTGACCGGGGTGGGGAATCCAACTGTAAATGTATGTGGGAACGGGTCTGAAGGGGAGATTCTGAGGATGTTCTTTCAAGTACTAAAGTATTGCGAGAATGTGTTATGTGCAATAAAGGTCGTAAACCCTAGTATAAGAGGCCAGGCCTCAGAGATGTGGTTAGAGCACCTCGTGACGATACTTGCTGTCTGAATTGATGTGTTCTCCTCCGGAGAGAATAAAATCCTCGTTTCCCGCCTTCCAGTCTCCAGCGCCTGCTTCTTCATTGATTAATATTGGTGGGTCATAGAGGCGATACCGCCGGGCAACATAAAAGGGTCTTTGGTTACCGGTTGTCTTTGGAACCCTTTTTAACACCTTTTGCAATAGGGTCGAAACGTCAACGCCCAAGAATAGGCCTACACCATACATCTGCTCCCTACATCTGATGCACAGATGATGTTTCACTGTGAAGAATAACAGTCTAATTAACACATTGTATGCAACTGTGTCCATGTGGGTAGGCCGAAGTATTTCTTAAGGGAGACCATTACAACCCATTTTGGCTCTCTATGTATAATTTTTGTAAATATTTAAAGGATCCCCTATGCGACTACAATTGCTTTTCCTTTTCCATTTATTCTTTTCACCTGAGCACTATCTTTTCACATATCTCCTTCTTTCTGGAAAATACTGTGTGGATATAACATTATGTATCAGAAATAACCAAAGTGTTTTTCTACAACGTAACTCAATGGTTGAATGATTAAATTTGAGTTATCAACCTTCTTTTGGAAGTGACATTTATATTGCTTATAATTGTCAATGTGTGCCTATGTCTTCATATGCCAAAAACAAGTATATTTAGGATAATGATTTGAATTTCAAGTTACAATAGTCTAGGACCACTGTTTTTCTGTACTAAACAATACCCAGGTCCTTTTGACTTCATAGGGTAACCCCATTTGTGATAATGGTCTTTTACATATGAAGCCACTAGGAAAAGGTACATACATATGCATGTTTATTTTAGAAATATAGTGAGAATTACATCTACATACTTAAGCGCTTGGTGTGCACCAATAAAATGTGTCTCATATCTCTCTTTGACCCATAAATTCACGTAGGCATTCGTATTCAGTTATGCAATCAAGGAGGTACTATTATACACAGTTGTAATCACTTAGACATTAACCATACATTCATATAATCTTCTAGACACTACTATCCCATTCAAGCATTTACTCAGCCAGTACCTATGCACTCATGTATTCACTGAGACACTACTGATGCACTTTTGCAATGGTCCAAGCATTACCTTAATACTCATACTTCCTCAAGGTATTTCCCATACATTCATACATTCATCCAGGTAGTATCCCTGCAGTGAACGAATCGCACGGGCATTATGTGTGCATCCATGCATTATCTCAAGCTCTACCCGTAAACTCATGCAATAAACCATGCTTTAGGTGTGTACTCATAGTTTCTCTCAGGTATTTTTCATGCACTGATGCAATCACCCAGGCAGTATTACTGCACTCATTCAATTTTCCAGGCACTACTCTAGCACTTAACTGCTGACTTAGGGAATAGCCATTTAGTGTTCCATTAGGTTAGGCACTACATATGTAATCATCCAATTTCCTCCTATTACTCTTACATTCATCCTTTTAATCAGGCACTACCATGCAGTCATGCTGTTAAAGAGAAACTACCTATACACATACTATCCCTCTTCCCTCTTTCAGTACATCTCTTCCCTCTTTCGGCACTTCTCTTGCCTCTTTATACACCTCTCTTGCCTCTTTATGCACTTCTCTTGCCTCTTTATGCACCTCTCTTGCTTCTTTCTAAACTTCTCTTTTCTGTTTCTCTACCTCTCTTGCTTTATCTGAACCTCTGTTACCTCTTTCTGCACCTGACTTGCTTCTTTCTGCACCCCTCTTGCCTCTTTCTATACCCCTCTTCCCTCTTTCTGTACCTCTCTTGCCTCTTTCTGCACCCGTCTTCCATGTTTCTGCACCTCAGTTGCCTGTTTCTGCAACTCTCTTGCCTCTTTCTGCAGTTCTCTTGTATCTTTATCCATCTCTGTTGTTTCTTTCTGCTCTTCTTTTGCTTCTTTCTACACTTTTCTCCCCTCTTTTTGCACCCCTCTTGCCTCTTTTTGCTCCCCTGTTCCCTCTTTCTGCACCTCTTCTGGCTGTTCTGCACCTCTCTTGCCTCTGTTTGCAGTTCTCTCACCTCTATCTGCACCTTTGTTGCTTCTTTCTGTATCCATCTTGCCTCTTTTTGCACCTCTGTTGCTTCGTTCTACACTTCTCTTGCTTCTTTCTGCACTCCTTTTCCCTCTTTCTGCACTCCATTACCCTCTTTCGGCACCTGTCTTGCCTGTTTATGCCAGTGTAATTTGAAAAATTTCCTTGGATCACATATCAATCATAGTCACCATTCTTTCCATACATCCGTATCAATACCAAAATAGGACACCCTCACAGTTGTGGATACAAGCACAACAAAATTGAAGCTCCCAATATTAAGAAAATATACAAATTTATTTTCGTAATTAATATAAAAAATCTTAAAAACACAATTATAAGCATAAATCACATTGACAATCCTCCAACAATTTATAAAAACATTAAAAACATCACAAAAGAGACATTATCAGGTGATTCATTACAAAAACATCCTGAATTATTAATTTGTTAGGATCTATCAATACCGTTGGGCTAATATCATCAATCCCAACACCATAGTCCCTCGAATTCAATCACAACAGAGTCATCAACGCGTTTTAGTATCCTGACTGCTATGCACCACCTTTATCAAGACAAGGACAGTGTTTCTTTTAGAACATTAAAAAATCAAATTAACTTAATAAAATCACACAAGAATACATGTCGGTATGTTATACTCATAGTACAATATGCATATTTACCAAATATTATAAAGACTTCAACATTATGTCTTGTACTCTTTTAGACTAAAACACCTTTTAATGAGACCCATTCTAGACACTTTTAAATTCTGCACAGCAATATATGGTGGTTCTATCTACAGCTTATCTGCGGTTCTCCCAACCTGGCACTGAAATTCCTCCAACTTGACACTGAAACAACGCTCATGTCGTCTTCCATATTAATCCACTTCCATACTCCAGAGAGCAAACTGCTCTATAAATTAATCCATAATGAAGGGAGGCCCTCATTAATGGCAAAAACATCACTTCAATCACTCATTGCTGCACATTAAAAAGAACCACCTGCACATACCTCCAAGATATCTCTCCTGGGGCAAAATACTGCATGCGCTCCTTAGAAACAGCTGCAGTAATCCTTTTGGGCTGCAGTGGAACAAAAGTAAATACATAAGGAAACTGTCCACTCTACCCTACTCACAATTTTAACCGTTGTTTCCATAATGAGGACATCAGCCTATAATTTCCTGTGTTCATTCAAAGGAATGGTATATGAACACAACTTCCTCAGTTTGCCTCATCAGCCGATATAGATATTAGTCCTTAAACTACGAGCAGTCGCTTCGGTAGTTAACACCCCAGCTGTTTATATAAGAATGGATGTAGTGTTTTTAATGCTTAACACTAGATTGCAAGTTTTCTACATTTTTTGCATGACCATAAAACCTTTTGTAATATATCAACGACTTGTTACTTGCAGTAATCTATATTATTATTGCGCATATGTTATTTGCGCTGATCCGGAGACTCATTGCTGCTGGCGACTGCAGTTTAGAAAATCCCTGTTGTGTTTCGAGTAGATTTTCAATTCTTCGGTTTCCAATTACGGTAAACCTTGAATGAAAGACAAAGAGTTTATCCCCAATTTAATAAGAGCCATGTGTATCTACATCACTCCCGGCAAACATTGTTAAGCATAGTCCCAACCTATTTATCGCTACCTCCCTCCACTTAATATTGCTACGAAATCACATACTTTATTGATGAAGGAAGTGCGTATAATGTCCAGCCGTGGGTTGCATTAAAGTAAACCCCGTGTGATGCTGGCGTTTAAATACTGTCCCTATCACCCTTAAATTTCAATCACCTGTGGGAGTAGGTTGGCGGTGTTTACGTGTCGCATGCGGACTGCGTCATCTTACTATGCGCCCGCATTGCCCGGTATCGCAAGTACCGTAAAGTTTATAATAGAGCCTATTCGATCAAAACAAAAGAGGGTTGCTGCAATAAACCCCTGATAGCTTCAAAATCGCTATACATGTCTAGATACAAAGATATATCGACAAAGACCAATGTTCGTTAAATTGCAATTTTTATGTTTTTTTGTATACAATCGCCCCTCATTACCATGATGCTTATAAATCTTCCCTATTCTAACTGATTTTACATGCCAACCGGTTGTAATCCTTTTAGATCTCATGGATAATTGAGATCAATATAAGGGTACTTAACTCTAGGGGTTATTGTCACCCCACATAAGGTTTCAGTGTCAATATTTATCCTCAATCTTATCCATTAATGTCACCCACCGAAGGCAATATTTCTCTCATGGGTCACATTTGAGTAATTCATTGTTACTCCAAACTTTGCATATTGTTCAAAGGGGACATGGTGGTTATAAGTTAGAACATAAAATGCAGTGCCAGCCGGATGACACGCATACAAATAATCTCTGTTGTTTCATTCTGCACTTCTTTTGCTTCTTTCTGCACCCTTCTCCCCTCTTTCTGCACCCCTCTTGCCTCTTTCTGCTTCCCTGTTCCCTCTTTCTGCACCTCTTCTGGCTGTTTTGCACCTCTCTTGCCTTGTTGCTTCTTTCTGTACCCCTCTTGCCTCTTTGTGCACCTCTGTTGCTTCGTTCTGCACTTTTCTTGCTTCTTTCTGCACTCCTTTTCCTTCTTTATGCACTCTATTTCCCTCTTTTGGCACCTGTCTTGCCTCTTTCTGCACATCTGTTGCTTCTTTTTGTACTTATCCTGCATCTTTCTGCATCCCTATTGCATATTTTTGCACCTCACTTGCCTCTTTATGTACCTCTCTTGCCTATTTCTGCAGTTCTCCTGCCTGTTTCTGCATCTCTCTTGCCTCTTCCTTCAGTTCTCTTCATTTCTCTTTCCTCTTTCTTCACCCCTGTTCCCTCTGCCTGTACCTCTCCTACCTGTTTCTGCACCTCTCCTGCCTTTTTCTGCACCTCTGATACTGCTTTCTGTACTTCTCTTGCCTGTTTCTGCACCCCACTTGCCTCATTGTGCACATCTGTTGCCTCTTTCTGCAGTTCTCTTGTCTTTTTCTCCATCTCTGTTGTTTCTTTCTGTACTTCTTTGTCTTCTTTCTGCATCCTCCTTCCCTCTTTCTGCACACATCTTGCCTCTTTTTGCTCCCCTGTTCCCTCTTTCTGCACCTCTCCTGGCTGTTTTTGTACTTCTCTTTTAGTAGTTCTCTTACCTCTTTTCCCACCTAAGGTGGTTCTTTCTGCACCCCTCTCGCTTCTTTTTGCACCTCTATTGCTTCTTTCTGCACTTCTCTTGCTTCTTTCTGCACTCCTTTTCCTCTTTCTGCACTCCATTTCCCTCTTTCTGAGCCTCTCTTGCCTCTTTCTGCATATCAGTTGCTTCTTTCTACACTTATCTTGCCTCTTTTTGCAGCCCTATTGCATGTTTTCCCCTCACTTGCCTCTTTCTGCATCTCTCTTTCCTCTTTCTGCAACTCTCTGGTCTCTTTCTGTACCTCACTTACCTCTTTCTGCACAACTCGTGCCTCTTTCTGCACCTCTCCTGTCTGTTTCTCCATCTCATTTGCCTCTTTCTTTGGTTCTCTTGCCTATTTCTGCCTCCCTGTTCCCTCTTTCTGCACCTCTCCTGCACCTCTGATGCTTCGTTCTGCACTTCTCTTGCTTCTTTCAGTACCCCCTTCCCTCTTTCTGCACCCCTCTTGCTTCTGCAGCCCGCTTCCTTCTTTCTGTACCTCTCTTCCCTGTTTCCATACCCCTAATCCCTTTTTCTGCACCCCTGTTCCCTTTTTCTGCACCTCTCGTGCCTCTTTCTGCACCTCTCTTGCCTTTTTCTGCATATCTCTTGCCTGTTTCTGCACTTCTCATGCCTCTTTCTGCATTTCTTTAGCCTCTTTCTGCACTTCTCTTGTTTCTTTCTGTTTTCTCTTGCCTTTGTCTGCACTTCTCTTGTTTCTGTTGCCTCTTTCTGCAACCATCCTGCCTCTTTCCGCACTACTGTTGCTTCTTTCTGCAGTTCTCTTACGTCTGTCTACTCCTCCCTTGCTTCTTTCTACATCCCTATTACCTCTTTCTGTACTTGTCATCCCTGTTTCTGCACCTCTCTTGTCTCTTTGTGCACCTTTGTTGTCTCTTTCTGTACCTTATTGCCTCTGTCTGTACTTATCTTGCCTCTTTCTGCACCTCTGTTGCTTCTGTTTGAACCTCTTGTGCCTCTTTCTGTACCTCTCTTGCCTTTTTCTGCATTTTGCTCCCTGTTTCTGCACTTCTCATCCCTCTTTCTGCATTCTCTTGTTTCTTTCTGTACTTCTCTTGCCTTTTTCTGCACTTCTCTTGTTTCTGTTGCCTCTTTCTGCAACCATCTTGCCTCTTTCTGCACCTCTGTTGCTTCTTCCTGCACTTCTCTTGCTTCTTTCTATTCCCCTCTTGCCTCTCTCTATACCCCTGCCACCTCTCTCGGTACTCATCTTCCCTGTTTCTGTACCTCTCTTGTCTCTTGGTGCACCTCTGTTGTCTCTTTCTGTACCTCTTTGTCTCTTTCTGCACTTCTCTTGCATCTTTCTGCACCTCATTTGCTTCTGTTGGCACTTCTCTTCCTTCTTTCTGTAACTCACTTACTTCTTTTTAATTCCATTTAACTCTTTCTGCACCCCTTTTATTTGTTCCTATACCTTACTTGCGTTTTCCTGCAACTTTTTCCTCTTCCTGCGCTTTTCTTGCCTCTTTTTGCACCTCTCTTGCCACTTTCTGTACATCTGTTGCTTCTTTCTGCATTTCATACATTTTACATTAGCTGTATTGTTTAAGTATTTCATTTTGCTGCTTGTAAACCTTTTGTTTTTTTCCTTTCTCCTTTTGGCTATGTGGCCACCATTTCTTCTATTTTTGCAGTTGTTTTGCTTGTTTTTATACTTTTCTCTTATAATAAAAACACTATTAATAAATTAAACGGAAACGCAAACATATTTCATTATTGTATCATTTTTTAAGCACTTTTGAACTTCATTCTTCATTTACTTCTTCCATAAGCTTTTCTTCTCAACTTGTTGTCAGTGCTAAAATATATAAACATGTATAAATTACCTTTTTAATTTTCATATCTATCCAAAATGTAAAGTACAACATTTAAACAGCAGGTCTCTATCTTTTGCAGTTCACGTGAAAGAAGGGTCTTTAGTGCACTGAAAATACATGTAATATAATGTGTGAACCAGAAAATCATAACATATTTGTTTAATATACATTATCAAGCTCTGAGCAAAGCAGAGCCATCCATATTTAATTGACTTTCTTTACATGAGTGACAGAACTGTTTCTAAAGTACACATATATTAGCTATTTAACTGAATCATAGGTATATAGCAGGGCCGACTGGGAGCCCAAAGCAGCCCTGGAATTTTTTTCAGACCAGCCCTTAGGAGCCTTCAAGTTTGAAGCACTGGTGCTCTTGTTAATGAGGTCCAATATTGCAGCATCTCTGAAAAATTGGCCACCAGTAATATGTATGTAAATGTAATGTAAAAGTAATATAACTGGTCCTTACTGCTGGAAAAAATGTCACCAGCCTCCCAGGGAAACACCCGATGCATCCTACACCCAGTCCGGCCCTGCTATATAAAATTATTATTATAATTAAAAAAAACTTATTGAGCGCGCAGCTACCCCAAGGGGTCTCCCGGCGAACGAGGTGCAGTAGAGAGAGTTAAATCACAAAGCATCTTGCCAGATAGCAAGAGGTTCACTCAGGTCAGCTGAACAACAAAGTCTTCAAGCTCTCTTGAAAAGTAAGTAGAGAGTGGCAGTTCCTGAGCGCTATCGGAATAGAGTTGGAAAAAGAGTGACCCTTCATGCCAGCCAGACAATACCTGTGTGTGGTGAACAGTGAGAGCTTGACTGAGCAGCGATCAGGTAGGCACATAGGGTGACACCAATCCTTGGATTCTTAAAGGAGTGAGTCCATGTCTGACTCAAACATGTAGCATAATGCCTTTAATTGAATGTGTGTGTCAACCTTAAGCCAGTGTAATTTGTGGAGCAGAGGAGAGACTGAAGCATATTTCGGCAAACGAAAAAGAAGGCGGACGGTCATGTTCAGAATGATCTGCAAGTAGAGCAGAATGGAGAAAAGGTTTGTCTAACAATACGTGTTATGTGTGGAGGAGAACAAGTCTTCAGGCTGAGCTTTGTTCAGGGAGAAAGTTGTATGTAGAAGGAATTGGGCCTAGTAACTGGCCTCTTGACCTGAAATGTATTTAGGCAGACAACTGTACTTACAAGAGCCTTGGCCTACAAGCACATGATGTGTGTGGTGTTGGACTGGAGTCTTCAGCCTGAGCTTTTTTTTTAGGTAGACATATATATGGAAAGGAGGCTTGACTGCTATGCTAACATTTTGAAGTGTCTGTCAAACACACTTTAGATTATTAACACTGCAGATAGCATTTGATTGTAGCATTACATGTGTTAAGAGTTACTGATAAGGCCTTCACACATCATACACATTAGGAGCAGTGAGAAACTGCTTATGTACTTGCAGACACTGTGATGAGCTTCTTCTTAGATTAATCAATAGGTTACTTGGAACATTGCAGTTTCTAAAATATTTTAACACACTTGTTCTAAAAACCATCACAAATACAGTTTCAATATATTTCTAACTACTTTTATTTTGTGTTCTCAGACACTGCTCCTACAGCGAATGGATTCTCATACCCATTACAGGAACCCAAACATGTCCATCACTGGCAACATTTCAAAGAAATGTTTGCCATCCATGAACTAGGCAAAAAATCATGTTGATTAAAAAAAAAAAATTAGTACTCTGTATATCAGACTATGGACCAGAAGTATTAAGTGTTTTTGTGTTCGCAAAACAAATCAACCCTTTTGCGCACACAAAAAGGCTTTTTGAATGTACAAATGCTTATTTGTGATTTAGTAACCTATTACTGGATCGCAAATTGGGTTTTCAATTCGGTATTATGAAGGCAAGTGTTTAGGGCGTCGGTTCCAAATACCGAATCGCAGTGGTATCTGTGAGTGTTTTGCGACCGAACCCTGGTCACAAAATATTTACATTTTACCACCTACTTCAAGTAGGTGGTAACCCATCCACAAATCGGGAAGGGGCCTCTTCCCCTTTCTGAATGTTTGTTAAAACACGTTTTGAGGGCCAGCATTGGTCCTATGGACTGCTGCCTACTTTTGAAAAATGAAGAGAAAACAGGCTGCATTGAAAAAAGAAATATTGCAATAACAGCCATGGTGGTCTGCTGACCCCCGCAGGCCAACATCCCTGTAATTTTTGCAATTCTTAATTGTTCGCAAATCGAGTCATGCCTCATTAATAAATTAATCAAAATGAGGAAAGACTAGGAGGGAAATGAAGGTCCAGAACGTATGCTTCTATAAAAGCAATAACTGGATACAAAAAAAGGGGTGACTGTTCCTATGGGAAAGAGAAAAATTGGTACTGTGACGTGTAGGTGGAGATAAAGCAGTTAAGAGGAGGGTCTTCCTAAATGGAAGACAGAGCCCTAAAACACCCAGATGGGTGTCCTGCTTCATCATTGGGCTTTGTCTCCTCATGGGGCCAGCGTTGCAATGCCCCACAGGCCCAGAAAGTTGGCTCTTTGGTGGAGATCTTTTCTCTGTGTTGTAAGGGTGAGTGAGGGTCTACGAATCTAGGGTAGAGCGTGCATGGTAAGAACAGTGATTAAAGCTACCTAAGGAGTGTCAGTACATGTTTATTATATGTGACCTCTGTGGCAGGGTTAAAAAGATGTAAATGTGATAAGACTGTCACTGGTGTGTAATAGAAAGTGACAGTTTCCACATATGAAGTGTACTTAAAATGTCAGCATATTTCAAGCCTATTTGGTCCAGGAGGGATCCATGGCATTTCTTCATGACTAGAAAAAAATATATATATTATGACTTCTACCCTGCTCCATTGTGGGTTTATATGTAATGAAAAAAGAAGGGAAGAGCCTTGGAAAGAGTATTTCTTATGTATTTCAAAGGACCGTCCTTGGTGATCTCTACCTGGTAGTGCGGTTCATTATTGAGTACATGAAATCCAGCTCTTTAGTAGGCTTATGTCATACCTCATGGATGAGGACAGAGGACCACGTTCCAACTGTGGTAAGATAATGATCAGACGCGGGAGCCGCGTTCACCACCTACCCTGTCCGTCTGGAGTCCTAATTAATATTCATGAGGTAGGTATATTTTTGACCAACAGAAAATTACTAAATATGTAAATCACACATTTGTACATGGGTGTTTGCAATGTCCAAATAGCGAATTGCTAAAATTAGCAATTTGGTAGTCTCAAACTATTACCCATGTACATCTGACCTTATGTCTTGTAAAGAAAAGAAACTGCACAACACTATCAGTCAAACTTATTTTTCACTCACTATTTATTGAAAGTGTATGTTACAAAAAATGAATTTAAAAGGCAAGGCCTCAGTGGTCGTCAACCTTGCTAGGCTGCATATTAATATATATAACCAACATACACAGTGCAATTGATTGAACAGATATGCCTAATACAAAAAACTATTATTTTTCTATAATATTGGTTACCGGAAAATGAGA
Source organism: Lissotriton vulgaris (assembly GCF_964263255.1). Classification (NCBI taxonomy): domain Eukaryota; kingdom Metazoa; phylum Chordata; class Amphibia; order Caudata; family Salamandridae; genus Lissotriton; species Lissotriton vulgaris. The sequence continues at coordinate 319,285,742 of NC_141699.1, read as the reverse complement.
TATGAATTTGGTGATTTCCAAGGTAATCTCTTGATTGAAAAGCAAGTGTGATTAAACTCTGTCCATCCAGATGTACTTCTTAAGAGACTGGGTCGGGACCTGACTTAATACTCACTTCCTCATGGAAAATTATGGTGACTGTAGTGTATGTTTTCTGTTACAGGGAATTCTGTCCTGTTTAAAAGGTGAACATTTCTATGTTGATTTTAGTAGCATTTAAGGAACTGGGTTACTGGTTGAGGGGGGGGTGAAACCCTTCTCAAGCAACAACCACAATTCTTCTCAGGGAGAAGTCACAAGCAACCCCTATTTTAACCTGTGGTCAACCCTTGGGTAGCTATGCAAAGAGCAGCCAAGCTTAACTCGGCGGCAATATGTAAAGTATTTGTGCAAAACTTGAAACAGCAGCACAGTGAAAACACATAACAAAAGGATGACACACCAGTTTAGAAAATTAGATTAAGTTGAATTAAAAAAACAAGACCAAAACAACAGAACTCCAGTCAGTAGAACAGGAGATATGCAGGTTTAACTTTTTCAGGGAAAATAGAAACAAAAAGCACAAAGCACCAACTGTGGCTATCTGGCTGCATTAGACTGAGACAAAGCAACAGGTTCAGGATGACTGTGATGGAGTGCAGGCTGGCTATATGGACCCAGTAAGGCCTGCTGAATAAAGTTACTTAAATCCTAGTTCGCAGAGCATAGAGAGGGTCAAGGTCAAAGATGCATTGCACAGCTGAAATGATGCGTCAGTTCGAGATGTGGGGAGGCTGCAGTGTGAGGTCCTGCGTTGTCGTTGAGGGTCCTGTTGATAAGGTATGCAATGCTAAAACTGTTGTTAAGCATTCATTGTGTATAATGGGCAATGAGCCGATTCCGAGGAGCTGCAAGGCTGTGATGAGGAGTATGTTGTCATCTTTGAGGCTCGATGAGGGATGGGATGGCCTATGTCAGAGATGCATTGCACAACAGCAGCTCTGAGGGTGCAACAGGTGGTGATGTGATGCAGGTCTTTATGATGGATCGATATACACAGCAGCTGTGATGTGTCGTTGTGCTCGGGGTTGCACCACCCAGAAAAGGAGATGTGTCAGTTCTACTGGATCCACAGAGGTTTGCTAAGCACTTTAGGTCCACTTCCAGGTGGCAAAGAGTGGGGTGGCACCACTTGGAAGGGTATGCTCACAGTTGGCGGGGTCCAGGTGCTGAGTTAAATGTTTTTGGAGCCTTCTGACCCTGAAGCTGTAGTCACTTTGGGGTCCTTCATACCCAGGTTGGAGGGCAGAAGGCATCATGACAGCACAGCAGGGCAGCAGTTCTTTGGAGCAATAGTACAGCAAGTAGCAATCCTTTTAAGCAGCACAGCAGTCCTTCTTCCCAACAGAGTATCCTCAGTTCCAGAAGTGTACTGAAGAATTGGTATCTGAGGCCCATCCCCATTCATCCTGCTTTCCATTTCCTTTGAAAGTGCCCATTTATCCTGCCTTCCCTAACCAGGCTCCAGAATTACTATTGGGGTAATGCAGTCCTTTGTGTGGAGGCAGGACACAGCCTAATCAAGTGTAAATAAAGATGTTTTCAACTCTGCCCTCCCATCCTGCCAGTGATGGCCCATCCTGGCACATCATTTTATTGTATGCAGTTAAATGTAAACGTCCATTGCGGGATCTCAACTTTGAAATTAAACAATTTGAATTTTGATACAAATGTAAACACAATAATGACTTACATTTTTTGCACTCCATGCTACCTTTATACTTATATTTGTATACATTGTCTTTCACACAAATGCTCCAACCTCTAGACAACAACCTTGCAAGGGTGTGTAGAAAGAAAACCTAGGATTATCCATCCTTTCCCAGAGCTTGTCACTATGTAAGAATGAGAGCTAATAAAAATGTGCTTGCTAAGCCAACAGACAATAGTGGATTTATGCCATCAGCAACTTCTGCCACGGAACCGAAATCCTACTTCCTAAGCACCAATTGTGAAAAACATGACATCTCTCCATTTTTTAGCCACTGGAACTTTTCAGCACTCCATAGGTGATTGCAATGGAATGTCACAAGCTACTATTAGAGGTGTTCTATGAGAAGTAATGGAAGTGATACTGCAACACCATATTAGGGTTATACAATTTCCTAGGCCTGGAGACAAATTAAACAAGGTGAAGGCTGATGTTTATGGTTTGAGTGTAATTTCACATGTCATAGGTGCCATTGATGGGGCCCACATTTCCCTGGTGCCACCACACACCACAGAACAAGGATACCGCAACAGGAAGAACCTTCATTCCTTCAATATACAAGTGGTGTGCCTACCTGATCTGTACATCTCTAGCATCTGTGCGTGCTTCCTTTGAGCCGTCTATGATTTTTTTGTACTACGCAATAGCAGCATGCAGCAGCAAATGGTGCAACTTGAAAATGTAAGAGCCATGCTTATTTGTAAATGTTATATTTTTTTATAAATGTGAGAATCCCATAATATAGTTCTATAAACAATGCAAAATTTATTTGCCATAATTTACATTTTGTTCAAATTTCATGAATTCTAGGAGACTCAGCTTATCCCAGTAGACCAAAGTTGTTATTGCTACTGAGAAATCCACTAATGGCAGGTGAACTTCGCTTCACATTGTAGAACTCATAGCCATCTGGAGAGGGCTTTTGGGCTCCTGAAAGTAACATTCTATTTGCTGGATAAGTCTAGAGAAGACCTCCTCTACTCATCTGAGAAAATGTGCCAGATTGCAAGGCTCTGGTGTATAATGCACAACATTGCCCTGCAGCGAAACATTGCTTTCTTCCCAGATGATGACTTTATTGAGGCCTGGGTTAATTCTAAGGAAGCAGCAAATAAAAATGAGGTTGGTGATGAGGACGGAAATGATTGATGTCAAGGTGTCTTTGAAAACTTTTCATATGGGTAAATATCACTAAAAATAATTTCTTTTTAGATGTTATAGTCTTGATCTACTGGTGGCAGGCTCCTGTGTGTGTTGCAATATATTGATGTTATCCTGCTGCCCACGTGATTGGGATTCAAATGGTGATGTTTAGTAGGGCTGGGCATAGTTTGAGTAGCGCCACTACGCACACTATGCCGAATTTTGGAAATAATGTGTGGAAAGTGAGGGCACGTCCTGAGGGTCCTTGTGCCCGGGACAGTGGTCTCTCGTGCCTGGGCAGACTTCCTGATCCACCCGGCCTGGTTGGGTTGGAAAGCAGGGACACCCCCCGGGCCTGGGTTTGGGAGCCCCCATCAAACGGCCTGCCAAGAATCTATTTGCCCAGGACAAGGGTCCCTGGTGCAAAGCCCGGGAGACCTGCAAGGCTCCCGGGCAGTCCTGCCCCGGGCGGCTGGGGCCCAGCGGCGCTTTCCGGTCTCCCCATGCCTGGGGCCCAGAGTGGGATTTTGGAGCCCCCAGAGCCCTGCTGCCCCGAAACCCCGCAGCCCCAGAGCCCTAGAGCCCCTGAGCCCTGTAGCCGGAGCCCTGCAGCACCAGAGCGCTGCAGCCCCGAGCCCTGCAGCCCCCGAGCCCTTCAGCCCCCCTAGCCCTGCAGCCCCGGAGCCCTACAAGGGCAGGTGGGGTGGGAGTGCTCCAGTGAAGGCTTGGGTGGGCAGCTGGGAGTCCTTTCGATGCCGGCCATCTGGTCACACCTTTCCCCTCGGCCATCTGGTTGCACGCAATGCTTTCCAATGGGGTGACCAGATGGCCGGGTTTCCCTGGAAGTCCCGATGAGGTGCCATTCACATCCCCGATCCCAGCAAGGGCTGCAGGAGGTCGGGCACCACCACACCCTGGGTCCCCTCCATCACTCAGTGTGCGCGGGTTCCAAGAAAGAGGGGTAGCTTTCCTCCGAATTACTAGGGGCAGGGTATGCCTGGACACCCCTTCTGGGCTGGCAGTTCTCTGCTGGGGACCAGATGGGCCATGCCTGGGCAATACCTACCTAGGAATTTGGGGCTCCCTCCTCCAGGGCCAACGGCATGGCCAAGTGCCCGGGACGGGCTCCATGGGTCCCGGGCAGTCCTCCCCTCGGCATCCGGGGCTCCCTCCTCCAGGGCCAATGTCATGGCCGAGTGCCCCGGACGGGCTCCATGGGTCCCGGTAGGTCCTCCCCCGGGCACCCAGGGCTCCCTCCTCCAGGGCCAACGACATGGCCGAGTGCCCGAGACGGGCTCATTGGGTCCCGGGCAGTCCTCCCCTGGGCGTCCGGGCCTAAGAGCTCTGGTGGTCCTTCCCGTGCCTGAGGCCTAGCCGGGGTCCCCGAACCCCTGAGCCCTGCGCTGTGAGGGCAGGCAGGAGCCCTTCTGCGAAGGCTTGGGTTGGGCAGCTTGGAGTCCTTTTGATCCCGGCCATCTGGTCGCACCTTTCCCCTCAGCCATCTGGTCGCACGCAATGCTTTCCAATGGGGCGAACAGATGGCTGGGCTTCCCTGGAAGTCCTGATGAGGTGCCATTTGCCTCCCCGATCTGAGTGAAGGCTCCAGGAGTTCGGGCGCCTCCATGCCTTGGGTGCCCTCCGGCAGTCGGTGCTCATGGGTTACAAGTAAGAGGGGTAGCCTTCCTCCAGATTACTAGAGGCATGGTATGCCCAGACACCCCTCCCGGGCTGGCGGGTCTCTGCCGGGGACCAGATGGGCTATGCCTGGGCAACACCTCCATAGGCATCCAGGGCTCCCTCCTCCAAAGGCCCGGGACGGGGTTCCATTGTGCCTGGGGAGCCTCCCCTTGCTTGGCTGGGTTCAGGAGCTCCATCTGGGGCCCCTGAGGGCCCCAGGGAGGAAGGCCTCCTCACCCCGGGCTCGTCCTTGAGCCTGCCACGTGGCAGGGTGCCCGGGATGGTGTCCGGCGAGCCTGGGGAGGCTTCCCCTGCGCCTCTGGGCCTGGGAGCCCTGGATGGGTCCAGGGGCCCTGCCAGGCCCTGGGTCGGGTGCTCCGGCCCTGGGCCCTGTCCCCAGGCCTGCTGCTCTGCCAAAGGCCTGGGTCAGGGTTCCGTTGTGCTCGGGCAGCCTCCCCTTGCTTGACTATGTTCAGGAGCTCCAGCCGGACCTCTAAGGGCCCCTTGGAGGGCGGCCTCCCCACCCCGGGCTCCATCCTGGGTCCTGCCGCATGGCAGGGTGGCTGGGGCATTGTCCGGAGGGCCCAGGGAGGCATCCCCTGTGCCTCTGGGCCTGGGAGCCCCGGCTGGGTCAACGGCCCCGGCCGGGCCCCGGGTCCGGTGCTCACGCCCTGGGCCCTGTCCTCGGGCTGCTGCTCCATCAAAGGCCCAGAACAGGGGTCCATCGGTCCCATGCAGCCTCCCCAGGGCCCCGGGGACGCATCTGCCTTTCAGCCCCTTCCCGATGGTCCTTTTTCTCCGAGTTTGCTCAGGCAGAACTCCGTGAGGTCCGGCGATGCCGAGACGGGGAAGGCAGCACCCGGGGCCCGCCCGCTGGGATTCCCAGGGGTCCGGGTATGCACCTGTCTCTCGGGCCCCTTTCTGATGGTCCTTTTTCTCTAAGCCAGCTTTCCCCAGCAACAGGCAGGCAGGGGATGCTAAGCCAGCATACCCCCTGCACAGGGTGGCCTGCCAGGGATGCCCCTGCTGTACTCGGCACTCTCGGTACGTTTAGGGATGGACTGCTTAGCCAGCCTCGGCTGTTGTTTCAAGCAAAGATCTTCCACCCTGCATGGATCATTCTAGAGCTAATACATGCGGACAAGTGCTGACCTCCCGGGATGCGTGCATTTATCGGACCAAGAGCAAACCAGGCTCGCCCGGCTGCTTTGGTGACTCTAGATAACCTCGGTCCGATCGCACGTCCCCGTGACGGCGACGATCCATTCGGATGTTTGCCCTATCAACTTTCGATGATACTTTCTGTGCCTACAATGGTGACCACAGGTAACGGGGAACCAGGGTTCGATTCCAGAGATGGAGCCAGAGAAACGGCTACCACATACAAGGAAGGCAGCGGGCGCACAAATTACCCACTCCAGAGGTAGTAACGAAAAAAAACAATACAGGACTCTTTCGAGGCCCTGTAATTGAAATGAGTACACTTTAAATCCTTAAACGAGGATCCATTAGAGGGCAAGTCTGGTGCCAGCAGCCAATTCCAGCTCCAATAGTGTTTATTAAATTTGCTGCAGTTAAAAAGCTTGTAGTTGGATCTTGGGATCGAGCTGGCAGTCTGCCGCAAGGCGAGCTACCGCCTGTCCCTGCCCCTGCCTCTCGGCGCCCCCTTGATGCTCTTGACTGAGTGTCCCGAGGGTCCGAAGCTTTTACTTTGAAAAAATTAGAGTGTTCAAAGCAGGCCGGTCACCTGAATACTTCAGCTAGGAATAATGGAATAGGACTCCAGTTCTATTTTGTTGGCTTTCGGAACTGGGGCCAGGATTAAGAAGGACAGCCGGGGCATTTAGATTGTGCCGCTAGAGGTGAAATTCTTGGACCGGCGCAAGACGAACGAAAGCTAAAGCATTTGTCAAGAATGTTTTTATTAATCAAGAACCAAAGTCGGGGGTTCAAAGACGATCAGATACTGTCGTAGTTCCGACCATAAACGATGCCGACTAGCAATCCGGCGGCGTTATTCCCATGACCCGCCGAGCAGCTTCTGGGAAACCAAAGTCTTTGGGTTCCAGGGGGAGTATGGTTGCAAAGCTGAAACTTAAAGGAATTGATGGAAGGGCACCACCAGGAGTGGAGCCTACGTCTTAATTTGACTCAACACAGGAAACCTCGCCCAGACACGGAAAGGATTGACAGATTGATAGCTCTTTCTCGAATCTGTAGGTGATGGTGCATGGCCGTTCTTAGTTGGAGCGATTTGTCTAGTTAATTCCGATAACAAACGAGACTCCTCCATGCTAAGTAGTTACACGACCCCCAGCAGTCGGTGACCAAACTTCTTAGAAGGACAATTGGCGTTCAGCCACACGAGATCGAGCAATAACAGGTCTGTGATGCCCTTAAATGTCCTCGGAAGCTTGTTTCCGGTCCTGGGAAGGCATAGCTTGGCAGTTCGGGCTGGACTGTTCCCATGAGGCACAGGGTCAGACTGATTTGCATATGGCCATGTCTGAACTGGGGTGGTGTGGAGTGCAAAAAAACGATGGATTTAGGCCCAGATCTCTGTACTGGGGTGAATGTATGACATTTTTCTGTATTCTGTCCATCAACTGTGGTTTTTGCTTAGATGTCCGGGGCTGCACGCGCGCTACACTGAACGGATCAGCGTGTGTCTATCCTTCGCTGACAGGTGCGGGTAACCCGCTGAACCCCATTTGGGATAGGGATTGGGGATTGCATTTATTTCCCATGAATGAGGAATTCCCAGTAAGTGCGGGTCATAAGCTTGCGTTGATTAAGTCCCTGCCCTTTGTACTCGCCACCCGTCACTACTACCGATTGGATGGTTTAGTGAGGTCCTCAGAACGGCCCGCCGAGGTCGGCAATGGCCCTGGCAGAACGCCGAGAAGACGATCAAACTTGACTAAAAGTCATAACAAGGTTTCCGTAGGTGAACCTGCGGAAGGATCATTAATGGCGGAGCGGCCTGAGTGACCGACGGTGCCAGCCTGAAGCCCTCGACCACCTCTTGAATCCACAAACCAAAGGCACAGGGCCGGGTGCTGCCCTGGTGCGCCCCGGCCGGCGGAGCGGTCCGCAGCCACATGGGGTGCTTGGTTGAGGACCGGGTCTTTGGAGAGCCTCTTCCCCCGGGGAGGGTCTGACCGACATGTGAGGAATCGGGGATGGGGGGTGGCCCCTGTCCCCTGTCCCTCCCTGAGACGAAACCCAAGTTCACCCGGCAGGACATCCCCTCGGGTGGGGAGAAACTGAATGGCAGTGCATCCCCGGGCTGGTACTACACCTCCCTTGAAAGGCCCTGATGCCGGCTGGGCCCTCCCACGCCCGAGTCTCAGTCCGGCCTGACCGGCTTCCGGGCTATTGGGGAGTGGCCTTTCTCGTGCAGCAGGGCGGCTTGGTAGAGAAGGGGCCAAGGGCCTGTGAGGGGACCTTGGCTCCTCTCGGTGGGAGGCGTGTGGGATGGGGAGCCACCTGGCACCTCCCTACCGACACCTCTGACCCAGGCGAGGATGGTGGTGGGCTAATTACAGCCCGCAAGCATGGCTTGGGCCGCCCAGTGACGGATGGCTGACGTGCAGGTGGAGCTACCCTCCCTCGTTGCCTGGTACCCGGTTTGACCCGGTCATGGACCAAGGAGTCTAACACATGCGCGAGTCGGAGGGCTGAGCAAAATCCTGTGGCGCAATGTAGGTGAGGGCCGGCGCACGTCGGCTGAGGTAGGATCCCACCGCGCTTCCAGCGGCAAGCGCACCACCGACCTATCTCGCCCGCTCCATTGGGGAGGTGAAGCATGAGCGTGCGTGATAGGACCCTAAAGACGGAGAACTATGCCTGGGCAGGGCAAAGCCAGAGGAAACTCTGGTGGAGGTCCGTAGCAGTCCTGACATGCAAATCAGTCGTCCGACCTGGGTATAGGGGCGAAGGACTAATCGAACCATCTAGTAGCGGGTTCCCTCTGAAGTTTCCCTCAGGATAGCTGGCCCCCAGTTTTAGCTGGTAAAGCGAATGAGATCTTGGGGCCGAAACTATCTCAACCTATTCTCAAACTTTAAATGGGTAAGAAGCCTGGCTCGCTGGCGTGGAGCCGGGCATGGAATGCGAGTGCCTGGTGGGCCACTTTTGGTAAGCAAAACTGGCGCTGCGGAATGAACCAAACGCCGGGTTAAATCGCCCGATGCCGACGCTCATCAGACCCCAGAAAAGGTGCCTTTTGTTCACCGCATGTTCATGGGGCACCCGGTGCTAAATCATTCGTAGACAAACTGATTCTGGGTCAGGGTTTCGTAGGTAGCAGAGCAGTTACCTCGCTGCGATCTATTGAAAGTCATCCTCTGAGCCAAGCTTTTGTCTCTCTCTGCGTGGGTGCCCATGGACACCTCCCTCCACCACACCCTGGAGTGGGTCCCTCTGCTGCCAGGCCGGTGGGAGGGATGCGGAGGGGGTAACGCGGGGCCGCGGGAGGCCGCCTCTACCACATGCCCTCCGGCACAGGGGCCTCCCTCTCCTGTTCCTCCCCCTCCTGTTCCTGCCCCACTACATGGGGGCTTAATAGTCGAGGAAAATAGACTCCCCGGGGAGGCAGTCAGAACGAGAATGTGGCCCGGGCTTAACCCTCCTTGGTTCCGGCCTGGGTGCTGGGGACAGGGGTCCACCAGGGCGGGTGGAGGATCTCCCCGACCTGGCTAGGGCTCAGAAGCTGGGATCGGGCTCGGGACTTGAGCTTCATCTGGCAGGCCCCGGGGCGCATGAGCCCCCATCCTGCAAGCCATCAGAGGGTCTGGGCGCTGGGGACAGGAGTCCACCGGGGCCCGGGGAGGCTCTCCCAGGCCTGGCTAGGGTTCGGAAGCTGGGAACGGGCCTGGGGCTTGAGCTCCGTCCGACAGGCCCCGGGGTGAATGAGCCCCCTTGTTCTGCAAGCTATTGGATGGTCCGGGTGCTGGGGGGGGGGATCCACTGTGTCCCGGGTAGGCTCTCCCCAGCCTGGCTAGGGTTCGAAAGCTGGGACTGGCCCAGGGCTTGAGCTCCAACTGGCAGGCCCGAGGTGTGTGAGCCCCCCCTCCTGCAAGCCATCAGAGGGTCTGGGCGCTGGGGACTGGAGTCCCCGGGCTGGCTAGGGTTCGGAAGATGGGTTCCAGGCCCAGGGCTTGAGCTCCCTCTGGCAGGCCCCGGGGTGTGTGAGCCCCCCGTCCTACAGGCCATCAGAGGGTCTGGGTGCTGGGGACGGGGGTTCACCGGGGCCCGACGAGGCTCTCCCCGGCCAGGCTAGGGCTCTGAAGCTGGGACCGTGCCTGGGGCTTGAGCTCTGTCCAGCAGGCCCCAGGGTGTGTGAGCCCCCCGTCCTGCAAGCCAGCCGAGGGTCCGGGCACTGGTGACGGGGGTCCTCTGGGGCCCGGGCAGGCTCTCCTCAGCCTGGCTGCTTTCAGAAGCAGGGACTGGGTCAGGGAGCAGGGGTGGCTGGCTTCATCCACTACGCTGTCAGAAAGTAGTTTTCTGCCCCCCCTAATGTTTAGTTCTGTGATGAGGAAATGGTTTACTATAAAATCTACAAACTGATAATGTTTAAGTTTTCATACTCACATGAGGAGATTGTGCAACTGAAGTGAAAAAGTCCTTTACATTGTACCCAAGTATTGAAATTAGTTAGAGAGTAATATTGACCTTTTTCGGTTCTCTGTAGGTGAACATACACTTTCATTTTCAGTAGTATACAAGAATCACTGGGTCAGATCAAATAGGTAAGGTAGTGTACTTTTCTCAAATAGCTTTTGTCAGCAAGGATTGTTTTTATTGTTGCAGTATTTAATTTTTAATTTTTAACCACTAATTCAGTTGTAACTGTTGCGATTGTTCAATTGGTTATTTGTAGGAATGCTTGATACTCTTGTTTGAGTATATTTATGTTACTTGAGAATAATGGTATCCAACTACTATGATTTGTCTTAATTTATGGTAATTTGTGAGGAACAAAAAGGGATGATTTTGTTACTTGTAGTAAATCTGTAGATCTTAAAATAAAATTCCCATTTATTTATATGGCCTATGTGCATGTTGTTCTATTGAAGTCATTAATCATTATTGTTGACATAAGACAGTGGATGATAGCCACATTTGGAAGAGATGAGAAGATGTTTACTTATACAACACATTTCCCAAAACCAGAAATGCGTATGTAAGAAACTGCAGATGACATGTGGTGACAGGATAAAGTTTTTTATAGAAACAAAAATATGTTTATTTCAAGCTGGTATTCAGTTAACAAAATAATCAGTGTTGTCAATCACAAATATGATCAACGTTAGATCAGACACAGAATTGAGAGTCATGCTGTATGAGATCTTTAAAGTTCAAATCCCAAATATTTAGGGTAAATGTCCAATAAACAAATATTCATAAAAAGGCAAATGTAATATTTTTATTGTCCCATGAATCTTCAGCCTAGTAGAATCCACCTCAGGTGGAACATCAAGGCACATTTGTCCAGTCGCATGGACATTGAGTCCAAAATACTTTTAAGTGCAAGGTTTTTCTGAGATGTTAGGGAGACTACACTTTTGCACAACCTAAAGTCCCATGACCTCAGCAATAGCACATAGGAGTTAAGGTGCACTCCAGCAGAGGCCATAAACAGGGTCCAGGTTAGGCTCCATTGAAACTGGTCTGCTGGGCTCTTCAGGAAAAAGGACTCTTGCAGCTTATTGTTGTACTGTACCTTACATTGGAAGTCTGACAACTGACACTTGAAGTAGGCTTTTTTATCCTGACTACAAATTTAAGGAGGTCCAGGCCTTCAGGTCTCCATTCAGGTCTCAAAAATGTGTTGTCATTCTTGTGTTCTACTACAGTTCCAGAATGTTCTGAGAAGGGTGCCCGGGTGGAGTCACATTTATTACTGACACTCGCTTGTGAGTGTGGGTGACTTCTAGATCCTACCTAATAAATGGGATAAATGTTCCTTGGACCTACCCCATTAAATGTTTAAGCAGTTTCCTATTGCAAACAATCCAACAGGGCCCCTTTCTACAAAAACCAACATGGTGAAACCTTTCTCCCCTTTCGAAGAGCCTGTGTGCCAAAGTCAGTGGTGTGGCTAGGGAAATGAAAACCCTTCTTCTTTGGTCACTTCAAACCAGTCTTGGAGTCAGTTCCCTCCAAACTGAGATTGGAGCCTGTCTGGCTGGAGGAACAAAGAAAGAGGCGGTGCAGATATCATCTGATATCTGCCCGTGCCATGAGAGGACCCTTTGAAGTTAATTAAGCTCCTGGGTACTGCCGAAATGATCATCCTGCCAGAGGAATAGAACCACCTTCCCACATCTGGGCCTTTGTCTCTGCTCTGGAAGCAGTTTTGACACGTCATTTAGGCCTTGTGCATTCAGAGTCCTGCAGCTTGAGACTAAAGCAAATTAACTTCCAGAGGTTTTAGGAAATAGAAAGGTAACTTTTTAAAAGCACCTTTCCTTAATAGCTATTAAAAACCTAACTTCCCCAGTGAACTGTGCTTTTTTGAAATATTGCAAAGGGTCCTTACATGACATTTCTAAGAGTTTCTAACCCCACAGAGCATTATGAATGGTAACAGTGCATTCCAGTGTTTTTCTATGAAACAGTCAACCTTGCTACAGTAAAAATTGCTTTTGGGTGCTATTTATTTATTTATTTATTTCGATTTATATAGCGCTATATAACCCCGGGGTCTCTAAGCGCTTGTCCAGTAAACACCACAGGAACCAAAAGTCAATATAAGGACATGTTAACTTTGTATGAGGCCTAGTTTTAATTACCATGCATCCTGCCTTGTGGTCTGCAAGGCCTTTATAGGTTTTCTCCTTGCAAAGATAATTTATTTTGACAAATCGGGTTGGAGGTTTATATTTGAGCTGGATCACCGACATAATATCGATAACAATAATATAGATTCACACAAATATCAAACTTAAAATATCGAATACAAAAATATCGAATTCCTATTTACAAACAGGTAAGTACAAAAATATTGAATCAAAAATATTGTTAAAAATATATAGTTAGTCAAAATATCGATTTTTTTTAAATATCTCTGAAATTATTTAAAGTTAATAACATATTAACAATAATTAACTAAAATATACCTAAAAATACTTAATTAACCTTAAAAATTTTAAATAATTAATTTAAGTTATAAAAAAATACATTGCATTTTTTAAAATATATATATATATATATATATATATATATATATATATATATATATATATATATATATATATATATATATATATATATATATATATATATATATATATATATATATATATATATATATATATTAAGATAATATTAAGAAAGAAATATACAATATCTTTACCGTAGGATAGCGTAGGGGTAAAAATTACTATTCCCACTCCAGTGAGTGCAACAGTAGGGAAAGCGTTGGATAGCGTAGGGGCAAAAATTACTATTCCCACTCCAGTGAGTGCAACAGTAGGGAAAGCTGAGGATAGCATAGGGGCAACAATTACTATTCCCACTCCAGAGAGTGCAACAGTGGGGCACGCGTTGGATAGCGTAGGAGCAAAAATTACTATTCCCACTCCAGAGAGTGCAACAGTAGGGAAAACATAGGATAGCGTAGGGGCAAAAATTACTATTACCACTCCAGTGTGTGCATCAGTAGGGAAAGCGTTGGATAGCGTAGGGGTAAAAATTACTATTCCCACTCCAGTAAGTGCAAAAGTAGGGAAAGTGTTGGATAGCATACGGGCAAAAATTACAATTCCCACTCCAGAGAGTGCAACAGTAGGGAAAGCGTTGGTTAGCGTAGGGGTAAAAATTACTATTCCCACTCCAGTGAGTGCAACAGTAGGGAAAGTTAATACTTCATATATTAATAAAAATAAATTAAATATTAATACCAATAACAAATTAATTAACAGTAATTACCAATGTAATATAATATAATATTTAATCAATTAAAAATACAAATACAAATTAATTATTAAAAATCATTACCTATTAATACAAATTAATTACGAATGAACAATTAAGTATTTAGCAATTGAAAAATAATTAACATTTAATTCAAAATAAATACCAATAAATGAATTAAAAAATGTAATTAATTACAAATAAATGACTTCCCACCCTATTCCCCTATAAACCCACAACCCGCTACAGAAAATAAATAATAAAATTAACATAATTATCAATTAATAAAAATGAATTACCAATTATAATTACATTAATTACCAATTAAAAATTATTTACCAATTAATTCAATATAAATACCAATACATTAATTAAAACATTTAATTAATTATAAATAAATTACTTCCCACCCTATTCCCCTATAATACCACAACCCGCTACAGAAAATAAATTAATAAAATTAACATAATTATCAATTAATCTATTAATAAAAATTAATTACCAATTATAATTGAATTAATTACCAATTAAAAATTAATTAACAATTAATTCAAGATAAACGCCAATAAATAAATTAAACATTTAATTAATTATAATTAAATTACTTCCCACCCTATTCCCTATAAACCCACAACCCGCCACAGAAAATAAATTCATAAAATTAACATAATTATCAAATAATAAATTAAGTAAAATAAATTACCAATTATAATGTAATTAACTACCAATTAAAAATTAATTAACAATTAATTCAAAATAAATACCAATAAATAAATTACAATATTTACTGAATTATAATTAAATTACTTCCCACCCTATTCCCCTACAAACCCACAACCCGCTACAGAATTAAAATATGCAAAAATTAAATACCATAAAATTAATTACTTAAAATAAATTATAAAATAAATATACACTTTTCAGAAATGTACTAACATAAAAAACACTTAAAAAAATGCAATAATATAAAAAAATCGATATATATTTAATACCAATATTATATACTTCGATATTTTGACTTTCTATATTTATGTAAATCGATATTAACTTACTTACCTCAAATTTGATATTTTTGTTGACTATGTTCTGTCCATTCGATATTTCGTCCATTCTATATTTTGAATTCAATATTACTGCAATTCTATATTTTTGACTCAATATTTTGATTGTATACCATTTGAGCTGCCACACTGCTGCTACAGACCTGGAGTCATGTTTACCTGGTCACACTAATGGGTGGCACACTAGTGCTGTAGTCCTTAGGTGACATTTACTTTTCAATGCTGTTGGTGTAGATTGGATAGCATATACTATGGACTTATAGAAAAGTTAAATATTCAAGTTAGTTGTTAGCGCTCGGGCAAATGGTGGAAGACGTGACCCACATATGTAGCCGCTAAGCGCTGTTCGATTCACCCGGAGCTCCACCACTTTCAGCTGCTGGTTTCTGGATCTGGCTTCTTCACAATGGCGGCAGCGGTAGTGGAGGTAGAATATCCACCTCTCAATAGTGATGGAATTGGGAGAAGGCAAAATCGAAGAGACAGGTTTGGAGAAGCTGTCCGGCTGACGCTACAGAGAGCTTGAGAGTTGCAGCTCACTTTGGCATACTCTGATGTACTCTGGCGTACTTTGGATGTTCCAAAAGCTGTGTGGAAAGTAAAGTGCCCCCCGCAGAAACTGAAGCGCCCCCCCTGGTGGCCGAGGTATACTTTGCTGCAATAAGTATTCAATGCCATCACAGCTATCCACTCTGGCTCCAATACCGGTAAGACCCAGGTGGACTGTTTTTTTTTTGTGCAACAAATCCGGAAATTTTAGAGAGCAGTGAAGCAAATGAAGGCAAACAAAGGCTGCAGCAGGTTTCAGCAGCAGGAAAAATGCTCTGGTACCCATGCGTTTTCTCTGGAAGTTGGCTGTTTCCTGCTTCCTGTCTTCCTGAAAAGCTCTGCTGTGCTCTAGATGGTTTTTATGGGGTCCGAAGGTACAGAAGCCGAGAGTCGAGATCCGGATGCTGGTTACTGGGGACTAAGACCTTGGCATTAAGACTCAGGGAAAGCGCCGTCCAGGTGTTAAGAAGTGACTGGCCTATTTTAGTACTTCTGGCATAGCTGATCTGATCTGTATTGGACAATGAGTTTTCGGTGTTTAACCTCAACCATCCACGATAAGCCTGCATGTGGGGAGCTCGTCCTTAAAATTCATGCTCAGGTAATCAGTCTGTGACAGTCTCCGGCAATTCCTGTGTATATATCCTACCTCTGCTACTCCTGCAATTCTATTCCGCTTAGTCGCGCCCTGTCTTTTTAATCTGTTTGTCCAAATTGGGGATGTGCAAAAAACAGAGTAAGATAGGCGAGGGGAAAGACATTTCAGAAATGTCTGGGCAAATAACAACACCTTCTCCGGCCCCAAGAGGGATGAAAAGGGGCCCGAGGAATGCCCAACAGAGGAAGGAACTGAAGGCTAAGGCATTGACCGAGAAGGAAAAATAATCTGTTCAAAATACTCTGAATGATGGCTCACCTGATCTGGTATTAGACCAAAGCTGCCTAGCTCATGACGCAGATGGGGAGGTCGCCAATGTGAATAGAGTTAGTCTGCCTAGCCCCAAGCAATACCCTCTCTTTCATAAACTTCTGTTACCTCACATTAAGTCCAAAGATATGATGCAGCCGAGTAAAGGGGGGACACTGGCCCCAGTTCAACAAGCTCAATCAGCCCAACAACATCAACCAGATTGGCCTGCCCAGCTAGCTCTTCCAATTCAGCCACAGTCTTACATGCAGGAAAAGACAAATACTCCATGACCTGTCCTTGGCTGCCTCCCTCCCATTCCCATTCAAAATGATCAAGCAGATATACAGCTGTAATAAGTGGCCCTCGAATCCGATTCAGACCCAGATGTAGAATCAGTGTCCTCAGGCAATGAGTTGATAGGAGATGGCTCAATAAATATTTGTTAACAACTATCCTGCAAGAGATCAGAGATCTTAAAGCATCTCAGGCACTTGAGAACACACAGATGCACGAAAGACTGACCAAGCTAGAGAAGAGTATATTTAACATTCCAAAATGACTAGCAGAAGCCGAAAGCCGAGTCTCACACCTTGAGGACAATGTTTCAGCTATGCAGAGAGATATACAAGTTGTAAATAAAAATAAGCATCTGATAGAGCTAAAACTCCAGAACTTAGAAAACAATAATAGGTGCTCTAATCTGCGCCTGGTCGGAATACCGGAAGGCCTGGAAAATGCTGGCTGGGTAGATTGGTCTGGGTCGCTCCTGAAGAAAGTAATTCCAGAGGTGCAGGGAGACCTCACAAATACTAGAGCCTACAGAGTCCCAGCAGAGAAACATCAAATGCCAAACACCAGCGCACAATCTTAATGAACTAAGCAGACTATAGAATCAAGGAAAGAATACTAAACACTGCAATATCAAAACGATCGTTCTCCACTACAGATATTCAACATTTTAAAATCTTTTCCGATATGTCCGCATCCTTTGCACGCAGGCAGAAAGATTTCATCAAGATGAATGATTCCTTCAAGAGAAAAGGTGCACAAGCAACAATCGTCCAACAATCGAAGTTAAAAGTGTTGGCTAAAGCAAAATTCTTTATCTTTATGGACATAATTGAAGCACAATCTCTTTTGGAAGAACTCTGTGCTATTTGAAGAAGCTATTTTGGAGATATAATGTAGGCGGAGGAGGCTATGGTTAAGAGTATGTGATAATGTTCGATCTGTTAGATCAAGGGTGGATATGGGGTGAGTCGGAAGGCGCAAAGGGATGCAATGAAAAGGCATCCAGGAAAGAGGGTGGGAAGGAGGTAATATTGGGTAATTCCGTGCTCCAGGGGTGAGGGGTTGAGGGGGAGGTGTTGGGGGTGAAGCATTTTGGAAAAAAAGAGAGCTCTTTTGTGAAGGCTTACTGTTTCAGGATTTTTATAGGTACTACAGTAAAATGTCAAATGAGAGGGCTGTTTATTATGTATATATTTCTTAAGCACCTAAGCACTTTCTGCACTCCATCTATACAATGCACTTTAGGTATTTATGCTATACTGCACTTGCACTTTAGCTGCTTTGAAGTTGTGCAGCACAATGCAAAAATTGCACAATAGATAGTCATTTTCTAGGAAACAGCTCTAAACGAAGGTGCATTATTAAGCATAAGGTAAAAATTCTCCACTGAGCCACAGAAGTACGATTGTATGTTTTCATGGGTTGTTACTATTATCATAAGTACTGTATCCACAAATGTAGTACTAAATGATGTTTAGCTGTTATGTATTCAATCGATGAATCTTTTACTGCGCCTCTGACTTTGTTTTATGTTTTCACAAGGCACTTTAGCTATCTCAGGTACTGTTATATGTTTACATGTTTTTATGGCTACTTTGCGCCTTATAGACCTACATTGCGCACCAGGATATACATTGTTAGACTATTTAAAGACCATCTAAATATGTGTATATTAGTATCAGAGCCTAGTAGTTGTTGGAGGACTGGGGGGCTTCATCAACATCAAGAGCATCTGATAGGATACAATAACTATGAGTAGGAATACCTTAACAATACTCTCATTAACCACCAGTGGTCTCAACAATAGACGCAAGTCTCATGCAATTGAAACCTGGCTCAGAGGGCATAATCCTGAAGTTATCTTCTTTCAAGAGACACACTATTTGGAGTATCTTAGACACAAGTGTCATTTTCAAGAACTGGGCAGGCTTTCATTGCTCTTCTATTGCAGGAAGTGCACAGAGGGGTGTGGGTATTTATGTAGGTAAGCACATTCAATTTCAAGTAAAAACAACGCAGTCAGATACGGGGTACATGGACGTTTGTCCATGGAAAACTTAATCAGTTAAATCTCAATTTGGCCACAATCTACTTACCCGTTTTTGATAACCCACTCCCTCTCTTACAGCTAAAATAGGCCTTATCCTGTATCCCTGGCCCCATTATATGGGGAGTGGGCGGTGATTTTAACTTCCTGCAGGATCCTTCAGATGATTCAACAGGGAAAGAGCGAAAACAGAATAAACCCAGGTCTCCATTTCCTGGTTGTTAAAACGATCTAGATATTGTAGATAGATGGCACCTCCGAAATCTAGGAAAGCGTGAGTACTCATGCTTTTTGGCAAAATATGACTAAGCATCTAGAATAGATTTCTACCTAACTTCTTACGTCCCTACTGTCACTAAATATGATCATATTCTAAATGCTTTTTTAAATTGGGTATTGTTGTTGGTTGTTGAGAAGGAAAAGCACATAAAAGATGGTAGTTCAATAAATTCAACCTGGAAAATGAGCTCTGGTGTACAGAAATAGCCGAAGAGATTTGTGCCTTTTTCTATATAAATTTGGACTCTGTTCCAGCGAATGTAATTTGGGACGCATTCAAGGCTATGCTCAGAGGCATAATTACCTCGAAAGAAATCCTGCAGTAAAGAGAAAAAAAAGAGGAGAAAGACGATTGAGGCAGGACTCATTCATGCAAACCAGGAGTCCACTAAAAAGAGCAAATCAAATACTAAGCAAGAGCTACTCCAGGCAAAAATATAAATGAGAGAATACTATTATCGATTAGGAGATGCAGCTAGTATGCAGCTAGTAGGACTTACCTCCAGACAGTGTATGAAGAAAGTGAAAACACAGGGAAGCTGTTAGCATGGCAGACAAAAGAGAAACAGGTTCAAAATAGAATTGAGAGCATCTGGGATGAGTTAGCTAAAACACGTAGAACGAAAGATATAGGTGAAGCTTTTTTAAAGCACTATAAAGGAATCTACCAATGAGATCATCATACACCCTCTGATTTTATTACAGCCTTCCTCTATAATTTGCCTGTTCCCCACCTATATAGGGAATTTAGAGAAGAACTGCGAGAGGATGTCACGAATGAAGAACTCAAGTTAGATATTAGCTCGATGGCAAACCATAAAGCAACTGGAGAAGTTGGTCTCCCAATTGAATTTTTTTTAAAATTTGCTTCATCCCTTAATGTACATATTTTAAATCTCGCGAACCACTGGTTGGGGAACCTCTGCCATCTTTCATACTGCAGTAGTAGTTAACGCCCTGAAGAAGGACAAAAATAGGGAGAATATCAATTCTTATAGACCCATAAGCCTCCTTAATGTTGAATGTAAAATCTTCACAAAACTACTTACAAACAGGCTTAATAGGATGGTGGGCTCACTTATTCATACAGACCACTGTGTGTTTGTAGCTGGGACATAGCTCTCAACTACCACAAAATGTTTATTAGAGGCATTGGATTTTTTTTAATAAGAAAAGGATAGAGGCTCAGATTTGGCTTTTAGATGCTGAAAAAGCATACGACTTTGTTTCATGTGATTGTTTGTTTTTAATTTTGGGAAAGGTTTGGATTCCCAGATGGCACAATTAATAAGATGGCTATACATGAACTCTCAGGCACAAATTCTAATTAACTCCATAAATGTAGGCACCTGCCCACTAAATAGTGGTACTAGACATGGGTGTCCTCTATCGCCAATTTTATTTGCGTTATTTATAGAAGCCCTGGCAATAGCAATTAGACAGAAAAAGGCACACATGGCTCCCCTTCAAGGGATGACTACTATAAAACAATATACGGATGATATTGTCCTTTTTCTAAATCCTAAAGAAGATACCCAGGAGGAAACTTTGGGATTTTCTCAGATTTCCAAGCAAAAGGAAGCTATAAAATAAGTACAAGACGGAAACCATACTGTGCAATTGTCCCATTGTTTCGCTATTGCCAAATTTTGGATCAGTCTATAATACTCGCCTGAAGAGATATTTAGGGATTCATGTGATGGAGAAAATAGAGGATATTTTTCAAATGAACTATATCTCGCTGATCCAAAAAGTCAAGCGCCTTTTAATACTTTGGAACCAACTTCCATTATTAATATTAGGTCGGGTGGCACTAATACGTATGTCTATCCTGCCTTTATTTAATTTCCTATTTTCAGCTGCCCTGCGTCTTTTTTTAAAGAAATAGACAGTTTACTTTCATCCTCTTTTTGGACTAATACAACACTAAGCTTGGCACTTAGCACTTTAAGTTATCCTGATGCAGAGGGAGGGCTGTCCCTCCCAAACATTAGGAACTATTATCATGCAAGTTTTGCACATAACAGTTTTAGATTTTTATCTTAATCAGACCCCCTGGAGGTTGATAACTTTTTCATGAACAAGATCTTGATGGAGTATAACATCGTAGATCCAACAAGAATAGTTAAGTGCCCTAGGAAAGTATTATATAAGACTCTCCAATGGATGTTTAAGCAAACATCCCAATTCCTATCATTTTATGGCATTCCAGGAATAAGTGGCTCAACAAGGCTGTCTCATTTCTACACGGGGGACAGAAGTTCATTAGAGACTGGAGTCCCTCGAAAATGGGAAGTGAATGGCTATACACAGGTTATAGATTTTGTTAATGGCATTTCCTGGAAGACATGGCATGAGATAGAAATGGGACTGAAATAGAAATGGGACACTCTAAAGCTATGCAGAAATGGTCATTTATTGCTCCCTGACCCTTTTTAGAAAGGTTTGATGCCAGGAGTATAACACTAAGTGTAGGGATTAGTGAAGATTTTGTATCCCCAGTACAACGGTCTGTTAGTGCAAGGGTGAAAATCTGTGACAAAAATAAGCCTCACCCCACATATGAAAGAATCCGAGACATATGGGAGAAAAGCAAAGGGTTACCGCTCTCAAAATTAACTTGGAATAGAATTAACAAACTAAATGCTACAGTTTTGCAAGGCGCAAATCTTAAACATATGCAATTTTATTCAAAATGGGTAATTTACAGGTCACCTTCCTTTATACAATATCTACCCACAAATCAAAGAAAGGTGTTTTTGCTGTGCTAGAGATAACTGCGACACCTGGTTACATATAGTATGGGACTGGACGAAAATTAGCAGCCTATGGGAAGAAATTGAAAATGACCTCAGAGCCACTATTGATCCTTTTATCTCCCTTGATAAATTCATCGCAGTAATGGGTTGTTCCCCTAATGTGACACTAAGCAATACACAAGAAGAGTGCCTATATATTGCAGCATTAGGAGCAAGATCTTTAATCTTATAAAATTGGCACAGCAAAAGGATACCCTCCTTCCAGGCTTTGAGATCAAAACTTTAAAAATTAAGGAATTTGATAGAAAATATGCATTGAGATCCGGGTCATCAAGTAAGTTTGAGAAACTTTGGAGCTCCATAGGGAATTAGTCCGGGACCAAGTGAGAATGTATGCTAGTGGATGGTATAAAAAGCGGTAAGAGGGGGTGGAATTTTGGATTGAATGGCAAAATCCGGGAAAGTTTGATTTCTCAGATTAACCTCCGAAACTAACGCTATTCGATGTTATGTATCTATGCACTTTACCACTCATATTTTTGAGCACCTCTTGATTTTAGCTAATATTTTACTTGCTATGATCGTATTTGCAACATGATTAACTGTAAGACAACTTGAGTTCCTATGTCCTAAATGTCTCGCTTTATGCACTTTATCGTGTAACACTGTATTATTGTATTTTCTTGAACTCTCAATAAAAAAAATTAGTTGTTAGCTAGTTCAAAATGTTATAGAGGTAAGAGCACATGCACCTGGGCCTGATTAGCAGTGTCCCAGTGCAGCTTCAGTCCACAAACAAAGGGACTGACCAGGCAAAAAAAGACACTTTCTCAAATATGGTCAAGTGCCAAAATGTTATTAGAATCTAAGGGAAGTATCATATAAAGTGAGACAGTCTCTGCCACAGTTTTGACCTGGATGGTATCCAAAATATTTGAAGAGCTTGAGTATCAATAATTTATCCCCTTAACTAGTGGTAAATGGTTTCTTTTCATAGGAACATTAAAGTTATATGCTGCTTTTATCTGGACAAGTAGCAGCATTTATTAAAATATCTAAATTAAAGAACAGCGCTTAACATAATCACATTTTTAAAGCAAGACAAAACGTAACAGGGAACGAAAACCTCTGCAAAAACAGAACACAGTGCAGCAACCTCAGTAGCACAAAACAGCTTCACATTGCAATAATGAAGCACAAAACCACATCAGCACAAAAACAAAAGAACACATCACGGTCACAACCAAATGCCACTCGCAAATATGCTTTTTTGCTATACATTACCGCCACCAGAAGCCTGCTTTCAAAATACTGTGGTAAAAGGTATTTGGCGCAATTAATGTTAATCTTACCACCAAGGACATGAACTAGTGCCAACCAAAATATTTTGTTATTCATCCCACATCTCCACGTTCAGGTGCAATCAAGTGAGTTACTAGATAATTCTTATCAATGTAACATCTATTATTACATGGGGAAGCAATTCAAGCACAAAATGTAACTAATTAGCACACTATTGAATTTAGGTTACAATGCAATAAATGAAATCCTAGGTGTGACTTCTTGTCTATTGATTCACTTCCACAAAAATAAAATCCCTAACTATTAGATCTTCAATTAGGGAAGTGGGAATGTGCTGCAATACATTTCATTTCTATTATTATGATCAATTAAATGCTCACTTACATTCAAAGCATAAAGGATGAAATTGTAAGAATGGCCTAAAGCTTTTTAATCAAAACCACAGAGAGAATCAGCGCACTATTTAGGACAGAATCAAAGACTATTCTACCAAGTTCAACCCATTAGGAAGGCAAGCAAAATCAATGTTTTCTACTGAGTCCTTCTCTGAGTTCGATCCTTGCCCTGTTCATCTGTGGACTTAATGAATTCAAAGTGCAGGTCGGATGATAGAATACCTGCACTCCTTCACTGAAAAGAAACCTCCCTCCTGCACTGGATGAGAGAGAAAACTGAAAAATGATTTTCTTAACAGAGAGGGAGGTGTTCAGACTGCCATTTCGGACAGTCTGCATGCCGCCAATGAACTATTTTCATTTAATTTTCACTGCCAATTAATTTAAGTAATTCTTATTTATTTACTAGTAAAGTACTTACATTGTGTTGATGGTCCAGTTTGTGACAGTTGGTGCTGCCTAAAGCATGATACATATATGTATTTGTTTGTTTGTTTATTTGTTTATTCTTCTATTTCACTGCTTTTGGAAATGGCCCTGTTTGCAGCGTTATATCCAAAATGTGTTCTTCTTCCTCCTATTTTTCCTGACCTGATTTTGTTTGCTATAGGACTCTGAGCACGTTATCACTGCTAATCAGTGCTAAAGTGAATATGCTTTCTGTATCAATTACTATTGTGATTGGTTATCTATGATTCGTATATTTGATTTACTGGTAAGGACCTAGTGAAGCGCACTGTGTGTCAGGGCTTGCAAATCAAATGTGACTAGTGAACCTGCAGCACAGATTGTGCCACCCACATTAGCAGTCTTGTAAAATGTACCTCAGAACTGCCACTGCAGTGTCTGTGCATAGTTTTGAACTACCATGTTGATGTGGCTAGTGCACCCACTTGCTAGGCCCTAACCTTTCATTTTCTTGTATGTAAGGCAACCCTCTGGTACAACCAAGGTACCCCCCATGGGCAGATTGCAGTGTATATCAAAGGTAGAATTTTCTTGTTAAACCCTTCGCTGTGTCTTTGCCAGTTCGTGGATTGGCTGTCTGGTTTTTGGGGAGAGAGGAGCTGGGGATCTGCATTCGATGTAGACAGCCACTTGGGGGGGTGTTGAGGTGTGCCCAGCCCTTCCTTTATGACTCAGAGCTGAGCTGAATAGTTCTTGGCTGCATTTAGAGAAGTGGGAGGAGTTTTCCGTGCACCTGAATAGGGCTGTCTCCCTTGCACAATGCTGTCTCCACCCCCTGTGGTCATACTGGACCAGTGAGGACAGAACTGGTTCAGACTGGGCTCAGAGACCCTTGCACAAAGAAGAAAAAAGTCACAATGGGGCATAAGTAGTTGTCCTTATACCCCAGAAGTTTAGATCAAGATTAACCGATGCCAAAGAAAAGAGTTGTAGAGCTGTGAGGAGTACTGCAACGTTGCTGTATGCTGTGTAGGGTTGACCTGCAGTTGCTGCTTCTGCCAAGAAAAGGACAAAGACTGAAACTTTACTGAGAAACCTGCTTCGAAAAGAATCTTTCAGGGCTTGTGTGTGCTAATCTCCTGTTCTGAAGTCTCAGGGACACAAAGACTTCACCACCAGCTCCCCGGAACTCTACTGCTGGGAGTCCTGACACACCAGGCGGTGCCGCTCCTATTTTTGGGCCTCGGGAGGTTGATACTGCTTTTGGGAGCTGGATGAAACATAAAAGAAGAAAGAAAAGCAATCTCTGAAGCTGTCAGTGATAACATGGTGACCCCACAACATGCACCAATGTCAGGGCACAACTCGTGAAGTGCACGATGCACCGCCTGGCCTGCACCACAGCTCCAACACCCTCCGACGCCTGCCAAAACCTGTAGTTATGGTCATTCCTGATGCCAGCACTCGTACTGACTCTGTTATTGCCATTGCCCACATCCTGGTGTTGCGGCACCGAGTGTGACCCCATGAGCTTGCTGACTTAACATCGCCTCATCGGAACTAAATCCTAACGACCGATACAACCAACTTCCCATGTCCTGAATTTAACACGTTTGAGGGTACATGTGACTCCATGCCCAACACCGCACACCTCGTGGCCGGTGCCGTACTTTTAATTTTTTGCTGTCACTACATTTTAATTTTAATAGCCACAGGTTGAGCTATTTATTTTCTCCAAGCTTAATTTTGGAGATAACAGTTTGTAAGTGCTATTTTCCTATCTGTATGTAGGATTTTTGTCATTTTGGTCTTGTTTAATTTAGATCAAGATACTTTACTTTTCTAAAATTGTGGTGATATCACTCTGTTTATGTGTGTTTTGAGTACAAATACTTTACACTTTGCCTTTGGGATAAGCCTGTCTGCTCAAACCAAGGGACCACGGGGGTGAGCAGGGGTTATCCAAAGTGTGTATCCCCCTTACCATGACTAGAAGCGAGGGACCCTACTTGGACAAAGGTACATACCTCTGCCAATTAGAGACCCTAAGTTCTAACACATGCTTCATAGTATGCTGGTTTGTGATGGGGTATACGTCATTGCAATATTGTAAGGAAGTTGTACCTCTTGTTTATTCCTATTTTTTCCAATTGATGGGCAAAATTGTGCAGGTGCTCAACTAAGTTGTAAAGTGGAATAGTTTGAACATGTTTTTTTCTGCTCTTTAGGAGCTCTTAATCTAAACGAGGGACTAGTCCCAGATGACAGTCTACCAAGAGGAGAAGACTTCTTTAAACAGACTTGTTTTATGTTTTTTTTTTTTTTAACTCTGCCGGACTCGAGTGTATTCAGAAGTCTGGGCAAATGGAATTTCAGAGTTGGGTGCTCAGCTTAGTCTTGTCATGTCTCAGGTTAGTTTAGTCTTGTCATATCTCAGGTTTCAGTAGGGAGTCTAGTCTGGGAACAGTTCCCAAATGTATTTAGGACCCTGATATTCCCCAGCTTTGAAGGTTGCACAAAATGTTCAATGTTAATCTTTTGCACCCTCGGAAGCCAGTGAGGAACCCGGGAGATGTGTTCTGATTTATTTAAGCTGTTGTTTTTTTGGCTTGCTAGCCATGTCTCTGATGCTCTAATGTAGAAAATATTGCAGTAGTCGGTCATCTATGGCAGCAGTGCATTTATCAGTTATGTTTGAGACGGACCTTTCTCTGTAGCATTTGATTATTGTTGTTATTTTGCCACACCATTGACATTTGTTGACAAGAAGAAATGTCCTTGGCAGGTGTGACCATGAGGCTATATAGGTGTAGAGTTTGAAGTTTTAAGTATTTCAAAAGTCCAGATAAGCAGGATGTTGTTAGTCGAATGGCTATCTATTTTCAGTATCTCTTTTTCCAAGCTCCTTATGCTTAGGTTGCTGCAAACTGTCCTTCACCCAGTGGTACAAGTCAATTAGATAGGTATTTATACTTCTCCTCTGGTCTTCTGACATACCTATCCTTGAGTATAGTTGAATGTCATCTGTGGACATTTGAAATTGAAGGTTGGCCTTTATTAACATCTAAAATATGATTAACGAAAGGAGAAACCCTATGAAATAGGGACGGGTAATTAAAACTAGAAAGTAAATCCCGGAAGACGTTAGTAGGCATCAGGTAGGCTGGGGCACCTGTATCAGATTTTATTCCTTGAGTTGCAATGCCAAGATAGCAACTGAACCAGAAAAAACCCTAAGGACGATAACAATGTGAAGCTTAATCTTGGCTCACCTGAATTGTTGTTGAAAGGGATTGTTTTTTTTTATCGGACACCAATGTATTATGATAAACCTATCGGTAGCTCCTACGAACGTATTTTAACAAGGAATTGTACCACATAAAAAGGAAATTCCACGTTTTTATTCTCAAAATCAACTATCAGAATGTTTCCTATCTGAATCATACAAGGGAAGCATTGATACATTTCAATAGAAAACTTTGTCCTGAAGTAGGTGGTTCATCCTAATCTCACCGAAAAACTCGGTCGACATTTGTGTATTTTTTTTGCTTTCATTATCAGCACAAGTGTACTGAAATAATGGATTGGTTTTTAATTTGTTTTTAAATGCATATTGCTTTTAACCATAATGATGAAAAAAAATTGATTTTGTATACTTAAAAAAAAACGTTTTTTCATTGAATTTATATCTCTACTAAATTCACATGTTATTGTGTTTTTTTTCCTGTAAATATTATATGGCAGAGGAATATTTGATAATTACTGCATTTTTGTGAAACTACCTAATTGGTGTAACCCCACTAGTATTACAAAGCAACACATGATCCAAAAATGTTTGGTTAGGGACTTGTTTTACTTTCTAGTATTAACATGTAAACCACTTGTATTTTATGCTACTGATATGTCACAGAGGAACAGAATATCTGGGTGGCAATTAGGTATTTTCTAATATCAGAGAAGGACTTTTTCATTCCGACTCCAGTTCAGAACCTGATTGAGTAATATGGAGGCTAGTGTATGCTTCAACGAATTCTTGCAGTTGCTGCATGAACTCACTTTTCAAGATTTTGCTGATAGAATGATCTATTGCTTGGTTGCTGCTGTGGATCTATTGATGTGTTTTTCACTAATGTTGTTATTAAATCTTTGTTTGTTTTAGGTTGCCCTCTGTATGTCAAACGCAGCCCAGTCCGAACTTTCAAAATGTGCTTTTTTTCTTCCAGAGATATGCACAGCTCAAAAAAGGAACATGTTTAAGGCATTTTTTGGCATTTTTTCAATGTTGTCTTTTGTAAATCATCTTATTTTTCTTCAGAGAGCTGCCTCAATATTTGATGGATAAGAATCCCCTCTTAGGTGAGGCTTCTGTATTCATTAAATCTAATAAGGCCAATGAGAGGGGGACTTGAGTTAGGCAGACACACCTACACATTTAATATGCAAAGATTCCGGGTTTGCTGTTTAAAAAGTTGATATTTGTATTTAATAAGCATGTTTTATAATGTCTCAATAAGGAAAACCCTCTAACGTATGCGAGAGATCACTGATTCTGTTTCACGTTTGTAAAGGCCTCCACAATTGTTAATGTGCATCAAAATGCAAGATAACAGACCGGACCTCACTACAGCAACATAAATCCATAGGTTTGTATCCTAAAGGCAAATATTATCCTTATTTTGGCCGAAATCATTCTATTCTGCACCATGAACCTAGACGACAGCTTATGCAACAGAGGGAGATCTTATTGTTCATTACAAAAGAACCATATGCTGGCCTCCTGACACTTTCTTTGGGATTTACCATCATTAAGCTGCCATTGATGAATATTACCCACCCTCTATCATGACCCACACATGCACCCCAAGCATAGTGGTCCTGGCATGCAGGGCTCATGTTATGCTAACCCTGTGGTGCTTTATGGTGCAGGCTGATTTGCATATGGCCATGTCTGAACTGGGGTGGTGTGGAGAGCAAAAAAACGATGGATTTAGGACCAGATCTCTGTACTGGGGTGAATGTAAGAACATTGTTCTGCATTCTGTCCATCAACTGTTGTTTTTGCACTATGATTCCATGCCTGAGTTTCCTCAAACCCCTTCATTCCATGACGTCTGAGCTTGCAAGCATTCTTTGAAGATGGGAATCATTGACTTGCCTTGCCTTGCTCCCGCTGTTACTAGCATCTTGGAGTGTTTTTCCCCTGTGCACGTTTAGAAAAAACAAAACATTACTTTCCTGTTGATTGATTCCATCAATTACTTTGCACCGGTTCTTCCTGTAGGGTTGAGGCCAGTGTACTTACACACTTTCCTTTAAGAGTCTTGGAAACCCTTTGAGATTGCCACCAGCGCTACGTGCCAGATGTAATCCCAATGTATCAATTAGACCATAAATGTATTATATATACCAAACCCAAACCTGAGACCCTTGCTTGGCCTACACTCCATGCAGAACAAGCTTCCTTCCTACCTACTCACCTGAAGAATCAACTGTACCTGGGCAGTGCATTTCTTGACAGCAGTAAGGATAAAAAGACCCAACCACCAGCACCAAGGACGCCTTCAAAAGCGCCACCCGCACTCACCACCAATTGATCCGAAAAGCCAAGAAAACAGCATTCAAGGATCGACTTGACAACAACGCCCACAACAGCAAGGAACTTTTCAACATCGTCAAGGAATTTTCCAATCCCTCGGCCAACTCCAACGACATCACCCCCTCTCAAATCCTCTGCGACTCCCTAGCCTCATTTTTCCACAACAAGATTGCAGACATCCACAACAGCTTTGACAACCAACCCGGAAACCAACCCACCCTACCATTTGCTGATCATCTTCCCCCCATGAACACCCTTAACGACTGGAACCCAATATCCACTGAGGACACCATCCGCCTAATGAATTCCATCCACTCAGGATCCCCCACAGACCCATGTCCTCACCACATCTTCAACAAAGCAGACTCCGTCATAGCACCGCACCTCCGAGATGTCATCAACTGCTCCCTCAACTCCGCCACCTTCCCGGAAGACTGGAAACACGCTGAACTCACCGCCCTTCTGAAAAAACCAACAGCAGACCCCACCGAACTCAAAAATTACCGCCCCATCTCGCTTCTTCCATTCCCGGCCAAAGTCATCGAGAAAGCTGTCAACAACCAGCTCGCCGCCTTCCTCGAAGCCAACAAATCCCTCGACCCCTCACAATCTGGCTTCCGAGCAAAACACAGCACTGAGACCGCCCTCATCGCAGCAACAGACGACATTCGAACTCTTCTGGACAATGGAGACACAGTCGCCCTCATCCTCCTTGACCTCTCTGCAGCTTTCAACACAGTCTGCCACAGCACCCTTTTACAACGCCTCAATAACATCGGAATCCAAGGAAAAGCACTTGAATGGATCACCTCGTTCCTCACCGGAAGAACCCAGAGAGTCCGCCTTCCTCCATTCAAGTCCGAGGCCTCTGAAGTCATCTGCGGCGTACCACAAGGATCCTCACTCAGTCCCACCCTCTTCAACGTATACATGAGCCCCCTCGCGGCCATCGCACGCCAACACATCCTCAACATCATCTCTTACGCGGACGACACTCAACTGATCCTTTCCCTCACCAATGACCCCAGCACCGCCACAACTAACCTACACGAAGGAATGAAAGAAGTTGCCGAATGGATGAAACAAAGCCGTCTGAAACTGAACTCGGACAAAACAGAGTCCTCATCTTAGGTACATCCCCCTCTGCATGGGACGACTCCTGGTGGCCAGAAGCCCTCGGAAAAGCACCCATCCCGACAGACCACGCACGGAACCTAGGCGTCATCCTGGATTCTTCACTCTCAATGAACAGACAAGTCAGCGCCGTATCCTCTTCCTGCTTCAACATTCTTCGCATGCTCAGAAAAACATTTCGCTGGATCCCCTCCGAAACAAGGAAAACAGTCACCCACGCTCTGGTCACGAGCCGACTGGACTACGGAAACACCCTCTACGCAGGTACTACCGCAAAACTCCAGAAGAAACTCCAACGAATCCAAAACGCCTCAGCCAGGCTCATATTAGACATCCCACGCAACGAACACATCTCTGGTCACCTTAAAGACCTCCACTGGCTACCCGTCAATAAGAGGATCACTTTCCGTCTGCTTACCCACGCACACAAATCACTCTACGACATCGGACCAGATTGCCTCAACTCACGACTGTCCTTCTACACCCCCTCCCGCCAACTACGTTCTTCCAGCCAAGCCCTCGCCACTGTACCTCGCATCAACAAGACCACCATGGGAGGCAGATCCTTTTCATACCTGGCTGCTAAAACATGGAACTCACTCCCCGCTTACCTTCGCCTTACCCAGAACCACCTAGCATTCAGAAAGCAACTCAAAACATGGATATTTGACAAATAATCCTCCTCCCCTTCCTAAGCGCCTTGAAACCCTCTGGGTATGTAGTGCGCTATACAAATTCCATGACTTGACTTGACTTGATAAGACAGTATTAGTATTTGTAAAGCGCACTATACCCGAAAGTGTCAAGGCGCTGGGCAAACAAAAGCAGAGGGAAAAGCGCAACAGCTGATTAAGAGGCGAATAGACATGTTTTCAGGAGTTTCCTGAAAGCAGAATGAGAGCTTGCGTTGGCAATGGAAGGGGGAGTAAGTTCCAGAGTTTGACAGCAGCACCCGAAAAGGAGTGGTCGACCGATCTGGATTTGCGAAATCTGGGCGAGATCAGTTTTATCTGTGTGGATGATCACAGAGTCCTCCCTGGAGTATACCATTAAAACGAGGATTTGAGGTGGGGGCAAGCCTTTGCTACGCATTGCCTTATATACCATACTTAAGAGCTTGAATAAAATACACTCCCTGATAGTAAGCCAGTGTAAGGTACAGATCGCCTCTCTGGCAGACTAATGCTTGGGAATATTTAAAATCAGACATGCTGCTGCGTTCTGTACCACTTGAAGCTTATACAGTGATGTTGCAGTGATATTGTGTACAGGGCTTTGCAGTAATCAAAACGAGAGATAATCAGTGCAATGATAGTGGGCTGATGCAGTTCAGAGGGAATGAGTGGAAGCACCTTTCTGAGGGTTTTTAAAATATAGAAACAAGACTCAATTGTACGATTGGCTTGGGCATCAAAGGTCAGTCCCTCATCAAAAATAACCCCAAGATGTTTAGCTGTTTGTACCAGGGCAGGAAAAGGCCCACATTTTGCAGGCCCCAGGCATTAGACCAGATGGAGTCCTGTGGTCCAAAAACTAGTACCTCGGTCTTGTCTGTATTGATCTTTAGGGAATAGCCCTTCATCCAGCAAATGATGTTTGACATACAGAGATTCAACTTCTCTCCAACTAAATGCAGGTCGCTGGTGATGGAAACAATAATTTGGGTGTAGTCCACGTAGGAGAGCACCTGGAATCCATAGGATCTCATCAGTTCGGCCAGAGGGGTCACATAAACATTTTAAAAAGTGCAGCTAAGCAAAGAGCCCTGAGGGACCCTGCATGGGAGGGTGAAAGCTTTTGTTTTGAAGCCTCTGCAACTGACTGTGTGCATTCTACCTGTCAAAAAGTAATGGAGAAGCTGCAGGGCTTTTTCCGTGACCCCCCACTTCCTGCTTGCGTTGGTCCATGCACGCTGGGGAGACTGTGTCGAATGCTGCCGAGACATCAAGCAGAATCAACACCGCTGCGCCTCCTTGGACTATCTGCAGCCGAATGCAGTCAGTGGCTGCAATAGTGCAGATTCGGTGCTGTGACCGGCGCGGAATCCATTCTGGGAACGATCCAAGATTTCCTGTAATTCAATGTACTTCATCAATTCAGTATTAATTATTTTTCTCCGGGATTTTTGCTGGGCGGGAAAGAGGAAGATAGGACAGAAAATATTTAGCTCCAAGAGGTCAGCATTGGGTTTCTTTAGGATCGGAAGAACAATGACTTTCTTCCAGATAGCTGGGTAGCAGCTGGACGAGAGTAGTCTATTGAATACCTCACACAGAAAATTAGCCGCTAAATCCAGCGCTTGTTTAAGTGTGGCGGGCATGTAAGGGTCGGAAGGCACTCTGGATTTAAGACCAAGAAGATCTTTTGTTTGCTGAATCGAAATAGGTGAAAAGGAAGACAAAACATTCTTCTTGGTGACCTATAGGAGTTTCTCCATACTCGGTTCAGCACTCTTCTCTGTGGTTTTCCTAAATAACAGACACAATGTCCATTGAAGGACTTTCTTCTGAAAATAGATTGCTATGTTATCGCAGAAATCTTGGGAGGGAATCATAGGTTGTTGCTGGGGTGGTTCCGAGATTTCCTTAGTTACCGTAAAGAGCGTACTGGAGGAATTGTCTGCTGACAAAATGTTTTCAGTTAGAAAATGGGATTTAGCCTGGAAAATGGCATCTTTGTAGTTCCGTAGCAGTGAGTGCTGCTTAGCTTTCTCCCACGGGCTGGGGTTACTGCGCCATTTGTGTTCTTGTCCATGGCATTCACGCCTCTGGGCCATAAGTTCATTTGAGAACCAAGGGCCAGAAGGTTTTGTCCTTATAATAATACAGTTTTGAGAAGGGGCCACTGTGTGTAGGGTGCTATTAACCCAGTCCCAAAAGCCCTCTGCTGCATGGGGGAGTGATGTTCTTCCTGGCAGGGATCGAGGTCAAGGGAGCCTCCCAGCTAGTGACTGTGATCTTGTTCAATTTTCTGCAGCAACGGTACTCAGTGGGGGGGGGGGGCTCATTTCTTCTGGTGGTAAGAGGGGGGACATTTTAAATTTGATCAGCCAATGGTTCTCCCAGCTGAGGGGTTGGACTGCCTCAATCACCAAGTCATTGTGATTGCTAAAAATTCATCCAGAGTGTGGCCGGCTTGGTGGGTGGGGGAGCGGACCCGCTGCACAAACCCCATGGAAGACATAAGATCTACAAGGTGGGCTGTGTCTTTATCTAGGTTGTTTTCAAGATGAAAATTGAAGGCCCCCTGGCTCGTATAGTGGGCAGTGGTAGCAAATGGTTCAAAGGTTTTGCACCAGGACTCCAGAAGGCCTCAGAAACTCCTCCTGTGATTCCCTTGGTGCCAGCTCCCTCAAAGCACCCTTTGTCTCCACCTTGTGCTCAACTGCTACAATTCCTTATCTGCTTCTTGAGTCAAGGCCTCAAGAATTTCTTCAACCTTAGAACAAGTTGAAGTACTAGGCTAAGTACTTAATATCAGGTTAGTGCACAGTATTCTTTCATAGTATTAAGCAGGCCGTAGTATTGGCATCTCCAATCCTATAGACTTGTCTTCAAGTTTCCTCTCAGTAACTATCCTCCAGTACCTTGATTATTCTTGCTCTGGATCCTGTCTACAATCTTGACCTTTGAACTGAGTTTATACAGGACTAGAGGCTTTGCTCTGAGTTTCTCTGGTGAACAGTAGTACCAAGAGTACTCTCCTCATAGCGGTTGATTCATGTATGAATCTTGTACTGTGATCTATGTTCCGAGTTTGTCCTTGAGAGTGTAATCAACTCTAATCTATGTTAAGAGTGTTTCCTTGGGAGTGCTGGTAACTCCGATCTATATCTCATGTTATTCCTTGGGAGTGTATAGCTCCAATCTGTAGATCCAGTCATTCTGTTCCCTTACTGTGTTTCTGAAAGAGATTGTAAGTGTATGTTACTAAAGGTATTGCAAATCCATTATTTGAGAGGACTGTTGTGAATTGATGCTAATTGCCTCTTCTTGTTATTTTCAGTGCATTGCATCTTCGCAAAATCAGAGGTATTATGCATGTGCACATCTACCCAGCAAACTCAGTGAGTCTCCAGTTAATGCTGTCCTGCACAGTTGCTGACCAGAACCAGTACTGCATGTCAGTCTTTTCCTATTTTTTTCCCAACCACCCTTACGCCCAGGGGACAGGATGTGACTAAGCGTTTTATTCCTCGGTATGCAGAGTCCTTGGGAGGGATAAGAGGTCCAGCAATGGCTCCTCCGTGGTTGGAACCAGGTGAGTGCACGACACCCCACTTGCTGCAGCTCGGCCAACTAGTGCAATTGTATAACTCTCCTAATGATTAGCAAGTGTAGCCTTTCTGACCACCTCTTCACAGGACTGGAGCAGGGGATATGTTTGACTGTTCTGCACACTTCTGCCTCGATTCAAAACAGCCAACAGTATTCAAAGACTTGGATCAGATGAAGCCACCCATGTCATTGGATACACTTTGTTTTTAATAAGCACTATCCACCACTAATAATAATATAATAGATAGTATTCTCTAAATCCTTTATAAAAACATGCCTCTGATTCCTTTATAATAGGCAACTTGTGACATACCCAGTCTCCTTTTATAAATAAATGACATCAGAACTCAACTATATTAACTTTTTACAATTGTGTTCTGATGTCACAGTGCCTGTTGCCAGAGAAAGTAGTTGAGGGGAAAAGCAGATCTGGTCAGATCATAGAGCGTAATTAAAGCAGCTGTTGCCTTTTTCTCTACTGCTCTGTTTTTCTAGCCTGGAGATCCAAAACCCTATAAAGGAACTCGGCTACTGTCATGGAGTATACCTAGATTGTAATGCAGGGTGTACTTTATCCTATATCAAATTATTATTCTTATTACTATTAAACTAAATATGCGGTTCACATCAAATCAAAATTTCACTCTTAAAGACTGGGTAGTTTTACAACTAAGTACTTTGGGCAAAGCTATTTAGCATTACTTAATGGACCGAATCCCTATTTCAGGCCATTAAGAGAAGCTAAATAGCCTTTTGACATGTTCAAAGACTTTAAGGAGTTTGCAGTAATTACTTCCTAGTAGAAATGGTAGTATTAGTTTGCGATTCCCTAAATAGGAAATCACAAATAGGGATTACCTATTTGCAATATCCTTGGAACTTGCACAAAGCATTTCCTAAAGTGAAATGGCCATTTAGGTAATGATATTACCATTGACTCCAAATCCATGGTAACCATGTGAAATTTTGAAAATGCACCTAAAATGCATTTTTCCTGTGCCATTGGCCGCCCACTTGCCCGCGGCTAATTGAGCTCTGTACACAAGCATTATTTTTTTTTCCCGTTATGGGAGCTTAGGCCCATAGGTAGGAATGCTTTTGCATTCCCAAAATTGCGATTTTCTATTAGGAAATGCAAAGCCATTTATACCTTTGGGGCTCAGGCTCATAGGAACGAATGGGTTTGCATTTCCTAAATAGCCATTTCCTAATAACAATTCAGTCTCTGTAGGAATCGCTATTAGGAAATCGCTTGTTTTGTACATTCCATTTTGCATTTTATAAATAGCGATTTCTTTGAATTCACTATTTAGGAATTTAAATAATCGAATTTAGGATGTCTGGCCCTTAACCCTGCCATTGAAAGAAAGTTGGCCAATTACAAAATACATGTTTTTTATGTATAAAGAGGAAACATTATTGCACTTTTTATGCAAATATGTCCTAGTTTGAAGCTGTACTAGGAAAATTGCTTGGATGACACTACAACTCTTTACAACTAAAGACCTTGTAGACAAGTGATAATCAAGAGTTTGAACTGCAGCTTGTTGAAATGTTTGTATTACACTTCACAGGCCCTACTGCTTTAAAACTGATTAAAAATTGATTTCTTAGTGTTTTGATTTTGACTTATAAATATATAAAACATTTTTGCTACTGCACATACACATTTTTGAATAATAAAATCCATGGGCAATGCTTTTAGACCTTTTTTTACAATAGTTTTCATTAATCAATCACATAACATTATATTATATTATATTATATTATATTATATTATATTATATTATATTATATTATATTATGTTATATTATATTATATTATATATTATATTATTATTATTAGTAGTAGTAGTAGAGGTAGCAGCAGTATCATTACTATTAGTAGTAGTAATATTAGTTTCATACCAACACCAACAATTATTAGGGTGCTTTCCATACAAAATAGTGCACCAGAGAAATTAATTTGAGTTATGGAAGGGAATTAATGCATCTGATAAGATAAACAATTAGGGGCATGTTTATGAGCATAGTATACACAAAATTACTTGGAAAAGTACAAACATCAAATCAATTTATTGCAAGTTTTCAAGGTCCATTTCCTCAATATCTAAGATGGTGCTGTCTCTGGTGTACATCTAAAAAGACATCACTCAGTGTGCGTACTGTAAAAGCAAAAACAAAAATGGTGCCAAAGGAAAAATAGAATGCTATAAGACACCCTTAGAAGAGAAACAAAGGGAGTGCCTCACGTAAAAATACATTTTAAAAATCTGAATTTGTAAAGTGCAAACTCCTCACCCTTATGGGTCTCAAGGTGCTGTGGGCCGTCGTGAAAATTAAGTGAGCTATTGCCCAGAGTCACATGGTGCTGAGCTGCAGGTGGAGCCGGGGACCGAATCGTGAGCCCTGTGCTCAAAAATCAGCTTCCCAGACCGCTGCACCACACCTTTCCACCAGGGAGCAATTAGCAAGTTCTCATGAAGTTTCTCACTATATCAACATCTACACCTCTCCTCTGTCCAATCGAATCTGCAGCGGTATTTTCTATGCGAGGGCTTCAAGGTCTGTAAGCTCATGACAGCCTCCAAAAATGTTGCCCTTAACAGTGGTCGTACCTGGTTCCAGAATAAATTCAGTAACTGCAATTCAAGCTAAGTGGTGTACCTATTGACCTGTGACTGGGGCCTGCACTATAATGGCCTCAATACCAGGAAGGTGAAGATCCGAATTCAGGAGCATACTACATTAAGGACAGGCAACCTTACAACTCAACTTGTGAAACATTTTCAAGAAGTGGAACAAGGGCAGCAGAGTTTCAGGTGGACTATACTCTAAAAAAATGGACCAAGGACTGGTTGGGGCAGATGAATTACTACCTATGAAAGAAGCTCGTTGGATTTTTTCTGAAAAAACAAATCATGGTAGCTTGGATTGGGAGCTTGTGGAATGTAACAAAATTAGAGGTTAGTCCAATAAGATTGAGAGGTCTTCTTTTTCTGTAATCAGTTTTCATGACTAACAGAACGCGCACTCTTTTAAAGACTGTTATTAGTCCCTAAAAAATGACTGGCTACCACCGTCGGCAGATAGATAAAGATCTTTGCACCTTTTCATGCTTTTCTAAAGCACACGCACCATTCTAAGATGGCGCTTGCTGCTCCAAGGAAACTTCCCGCCTCTGTGGCCCTACCCTTGATGATGTCCTACCTTAGACGATTGAATGTAAACAGGGTGGGAGCGCAGGTCCGCTTCAACTCGGGGACACCAATGTTATGTTACAGCAATGCGGGGAGCTGTGATACACGGCGGATGTGGTGATGGGTTTGGGTGGGATGTGATGTATTAGAACGGGTAAGGATACAATTTCCTCTCCAAAATTCACCTACCCCTTTACCCCAAAGGGCCTTTATATCTACATTTTGAAATTTAGGTGAGAAGTGATCACATTTACTCTACAAAAGTTGTTTTTGAAGTTTTGAGGCCCCAGAATATGAAATTGAAAGGGCTTGGTAGTATAATGAATAAGGTGGCGTACCCTGTTTCCTGTCTAATATTAAATTCGAAAATATGTTACATGATCTTTTTGATAAAGAAGGTTTTCATTTGTTTCCCAACAAAAATAGTGGAGATGTACATGACACTGACACTGCAGAATACAGTAATATGTGCAGGAGTGTGAACGATATATTGCTATTACCTTATGACTAATACTTTGATGTAAAGACTAGCAGCCTGATTCATGAAAACCGGAATCTGCGATTTTCAAATTGCGATTAGCAGCGAATCGCAATTTAGAAATCGCAGATCGGTATTCATGAAATTATGCGAGAAAAAAATGCGATTCGCACGCGGCCGCAAAAAGCGTTTGCGATTTTCGAAAATCGCCAAATAATCGCTATTTTCGGCAACATCCGTGTAGGAATAGCGATACCGCAAATAGCGATATCGCTAATTGCGAGATCGCAAAATGCAAGATCGCAAAATCGCGAGATCAGGAAAGCGGGAAGTCGCATTTCGAGCACAGTGATGACATCACAACCAGGAAGCAGCCAGTTCCCACCCCCATTCACAAAAGTGAGGCAGACCTCGAGGCAGCAACTGACTCAGCTCCTGCAAGGACAACTGCAAACTTGGAATACCACACCCAATCTCACTGCAGCAATGGCAGAGCAGGCTGTCCCAGGGCCCAGCAACACTGGGCGCAAGGGAAAACTGAAGTTCTCCGAACAGGAGTTGGAGCACCTCATCGAAGGGGTGGTAGATAACCACTCTAAACCGTTTGGGAGAGAGTCAAGGAGGGTGCCTGAGCAGGAGAAGCGGAGAATCTGGGTCGGGATAGCGGCCACAGTGAACTCCGTGGGCGTGGCAGACAGGTCACTTGAAGAATTAAAGAAGAGGTGGTACGACCTCCGAGGTCGTGCCAAGGAGAAGGTTGCCGAGAGGCTGGGAGAGTCCCTGGCC
This sequence comes from Lissotriton vulgaris, assembly GCF_964263255.1. Classification (NCBI taxonomy): domain Eukaryota; kingdom Metazoa; phylum Chordata; class Amphibia; order Caudata; family Salamandridae; genus Lissotriton; species Lissotriton vulgaris. The sequence continues at coordinate 319,246,778 of NC_141699.1, read as the reverse complement.
ACTGGAGGGGGAGGACCTACAGTCAGGCCCGGACTGACAATTCCGGGCACCGGGCAATCCCCCGGTAGGCTGGACAGGGTGGGGGCCGTTTTGGTAACAGGGGGCCGGTTTTGTATTGCTGGGGCCGATTTGGACCCTGTTGCGTGACCGAGCAAATTATATGCAGCTGCTGGAGCTGCACGCACCGTACGGGACCGTGTCCGATGTGATGTCACTCACCCGATTTATTGTATTTATTAAAACTGCACCTGTGACCTCTGACCTGGGTTGGGTGGGTACACCGTGATGTGCGGCGCGCAGTGACGTGTACTCTTAGTTTGCGCGCCGTGGTACCGTTAATCACGTTCAGGGTGGAGTCTGGAGACAACGCAAGCGCATTGGGGGTTGCGCTGCGCATTACAGATAAGGCTGGCATGGAGCGGAGTCTACCGCCTGGCGCCCGCAGGCCGCAGCAGAAGGTGAGTGACAGGCCGTCCCCTGCGTGAGTTTCCTGCCTGGCCAGGCTGGGAAGGGTTATTGGGGTGAGCGTGATAATTGCGACCGGGTCGCAATTTAAAGCAAAAGCAATTAGGCCCCGGCCTATCCATGATGATCGGCAATGAGGGACTGGGAGAAGGAGCAGGGAGGAGAAAGCGAGATTGGAATATATTTCCCTCATATAACAGGCATCTTTTTTGTGCGTTAAGCATGTTACACCAAAAGCATTTCATCAGTCATCAACGTGAACATTATACGCAAGGGCATTCCTCGCATGCAAAATAACTTAAGGCGCCACCCAGAGACTGCTACAAGCAGAAAATGTCTTGCGGCCGGCCACAGCTTCCCAGAAAAGACTGTCTTTGCAGGTCCCCACAGCTAAGTCCAGCTCTAAATCCGCTGGTGTTGCCATTACAGTAATCTAGTTCAACAGTAGTGATGTTGCATATATTGTCCTTTACATACATTGGATCCTTGCCCTCTTTATTTTCCTTCCTCCTTTTTTAGGATGTTTTTTCAACCTTCGCTTTGCCTTGAAATTTAGAAACAAAACATACAGAGTTCTGAAACGTAAAATATTCCTGAATCTGTGGTAAAAGTAAAAATAAAAAAAATCTCAAATGGGGTTTCCACTTTCCTCGAACAGAGATGCTGCTTTTCTCACCCTCTTGGGACAGGCTCAGAATACACTGTTTTAATCAGTTTAGTAATATTGTTTGGTTCGGCTCATCTCCATGTCTTGAGGCAATGGTTGTACTACAGGATAGACCTATACAGACTCGAATCCTCGTATTCTTGCAAATCATGAAGGTCCGATCTGTGAACTCAGTACCAGATCCAAGGTCTTTCAAAAATGCTGGGGCGCTTTACTTTTGGATGGACTAGCAGCTTCGTAATGATCACGAGCGACGGTGTTGGGCCCTTTCTGATGTTTCTTGCAAATGAGGGCAAAATGAAGGTTTTGGGCCCTTGTCACCCACTTTGGTTTCGAGAATCATTGCGATTGCATTGTAGCGACACACTCTGGAGAAGGCACTGTGGTAGTGAGGGACGTGATCGCTTTTTCATATATTGAGCCACCACTAACGCACAAACACAACATGATGCAGAACTCAGACTGAACAAAGCTCCCTCTCGCTTCCACTTATGCCGCCAACCTGACCCCCTTTCTCTCTCCCATCTGGTCACTCTGCACATGGGACGTAGATTCCCTTCCTTACTTCCTGGCCATAACCTATCACCACTTACGCCCTGCATCATCTTTTAGCACAAGCATGAGTTCATTTAAAAGACTTACAAAGTCTAACGACCAGATGGCCAGTAACACCGAGGAGCAGTAGTAGTATTTGTAAACGGAGCGACATTCTAGTCTATTTAGGCATATCCAAGAGAGGTTTACGTAGCGCGCGCACCCAGAACAGAGTTATGTAAGCGCTTTCAAACGCAATTATCAGGGAAAGGAGGCGCATTGAAGTAGTTTATTCTAGGATGACGCGATTTGATCAAGGTTCCAACTACACACTGTGCAGCGCAGCCACAGGACGGTTATCTCATCCATCCCCCCATACAATACCAAAGAACATTTTTTTTAAGAGCTAAGTCAGGACAGTGTATTAAGTGACACGCATAATTAAAAAGCAAGCACACAAAGTCTTTCTAGGAAAAAAGATACAAAGTGAAATTAAGAGAATGCAGGTGACTGGACTTTTAAACTGATGCCACTTTTCTACACATGATACATAGGACAGGACAGGTTTTACTTATGGCTCCTTGTTGTCCTGGGGCCGTTCCTTCCCATGAATCAACGAGGGCTGGATAATAAAAGGCACATAAACATTGCTTCATCATAACATTAGAAGGGCTTCACACATTTCTTTCTTAAGCCACATCAAACCATTTTTCAGCAATAACGATGATTTGCAGCAATTGAATGGCTTTGCTGTATACAGCAAAGGCTCTGTTTTTAAAGTAAAGACCTGCAGAAGTAGAAGGGGGTTAGCTGTTTGCAGCTTATTGGGACAGTGAGGAAGGGATCTGCACTGTTTTAGAAGTTATTTCTATACACACATTCCAAAATAACATAATGGGAGAAGAAAAGTAAACTGGAAACCTCGAAAGCATATCCCATTCGAGCACATAATGTTTAAGAACTTACCCCTAGATTCATCATCGGCATGTTTTGCGAGTCTGTAATAGCGATTAATAAGGAATCGCTATTACAGACTCGCAAAACGGGTTTCATGTAGGAATTGCAATATTTATTGCGAGTCCTACAGCTTCCTTATTTGCGATTAGCTAATTGCTAATCGCAATTAAGGAATAACTCCCCATTCATTCCTATGGGCCTAAAGACATATCAATGTGCGAATCGCTATTAGCAATTCGCATTTTGAGTTTGCGATTTCAAGGGTGTAGGGGTGTCCAAAGGATACCCTGTTGCACCCATGAAATGATATTGGATGCTGGTGTTACGCACACACATGTCTCAAGGACATGTGTGTGTGTAACATACAACTTAGAAAAATGCACTTGTGCATTTTTCTAAGTTTCCGCTATTTACCACGAGGTTTGACTTCGCGGTAAATAACGGCCCAATATTGCGAATTCGCAATTTTTAAATGTTTCATGAATTGGATTTAAGGAATCTCAAATAGAGATTCCTTAAATGCAATTCCTCGCAGATTTGCGAATTCTATAATAGCTAATTTTGCATTTGGGATGATGAATCCCAAATGCAAAATTTGCGCTCGCAAAGGGCCAGATTCTCAGAATCTGGCCCTTTGCGAGCTGATTTTACGTTGATGAATCTAGCTGTTAGAAGCCACTCCGAGAGTCCGGCTACACTAGTAGTCCTACTCCCCCTTTTGCAGGCAGCCCTTCTGTTCCTCATGCCACGGGCCGCCGCCCCGGCAGTCAAGTAAGTGTGAAAGTGTGCAATGTTTTATGAAGGTGCTGGCTTGATGTGGAGGGCGTTTAACACCCATGCTTTACTAAAATGAGGTAGAAGTGCGTTTTAAAACTATGTGTATGGCCTCTTTCTAACTTGGGAATAAACCTCTGATCTCTCATTTGCGGGCTCACACAAATTAATTTTTCCATTCTACATATGTTGTTATTGACAAAATATGGTTCATGCCATGCTGACAATACTTGTAAAGCAGTAAAACATGGAAGAATTTTGTAAGCAGGTTGTCAAGCAAACTCAACTTCCAATCCCGGCTTTCCCTGTTAACAAAAATGTGTGTTCCTGGGCAAATTGTTTTCATGTGCGGAGCTTGATGATCTGCTGCAATGAAGCGGTGTTTTTAGAAACAAAGTTGGGTAGACTGTTAAGTGCTATAGAAGCATTTTACTTTATAATGTTTTTGTGTGAAAGTATGGCCTTGTAAACATACAAGGTATCCAGGCACTGGATTGTCCAGTGGGGATTAAACAGTCCACCTAACGACTTTTTTGTTTATTTTGTAGTGAATTTATGAGTGTTTGTGTAGCACATGGGCACTATTATTTTGTTCCCAGGACGTACATTTTGTCTGCCTTCCTTTTTAGTTCTGCAATCCACAGAAGCCCTACATATACACACATTGCCGTGTTGCCGAATTTAGTTAATCGCCTTAAAAGTTTGTGTGTTTAAGAAAGAGCAATTTTCCAGCTAGGTTGCTTCCGAGCACTAAAATGTCCTGATACAAGTTACAGGAAGGACAACACACACACAAGGTGGTCATGGTGCAATGCCACTTGGTACGCATACGCCTTTTGGTGTGCAAGAGCTTTATATTCTTTAGATGTATTAGTTTGCGAGAGTAGTCCACTGTGCCTCGCATCGCTTTCGGCGCCTTAGATTACAAACATGAAGCAGCTTTGGAAAAGTGTGTTTTGCCTACTAGCCCCGAAATAGTTATAAGTCCCGGGCCAGTGCAATGCCCACAATAAGCAGCGGGTTCTGATGTAATGTAGCAGTAGGCATTCTCGGGCACAGTGGTGCAGTGTGCAGCCTGCAGTGGAAAGTACCCACGAGCGCAGTGTGCCAGGCAAGTGAGTGCGCCCAGCATCAGCACCCGCCAAAGACTTTATTGCCTCTGGGCACAGGCCGGAAGCAGAAGCGAAGCTGTGAAATTTTCACCTGAGTTCTAATTCTAGTTCCCTAACTTGCCTTTTTGGTGTGATCATAACCATGAGCTAGCCTCTCAAGTGCTAAAGGAGTGCTTAGAAAACTGTTAATGACCAAAATGAAGCACTGTGCACTCACTACAAACTTGACAACCCTGGAGCTTTAAACTTGTTTATGTGACGAGGGCAGAAGACAGACCTGAACAAAATTCTGTCTGAGGCCGCACACAAACCCATCTTCGACAAGGAGGAAGGCTGCACCCCTTTAGCAGACTCTCCCTTGATTTAGTGGCCTGGGATGGATGGAGTTCATAGGTTGCTTTATCCCTAATCGGTAAAGTGGAAATGTCAAACGTAACATTTTCCGCAGTTCGATCTCTTCAGCCTCACACAGACAGATCCATCACCTTCTGCGCTCTTTGAGACCGCATTATGCAGAACTTGCACAGATGCTTGTGCTCAGTAGAGGCAGACACTTAAAGGGTCTGTGTGCGTTAAGAAAGGCTCACAGTCCTGAAAAGTAACACATGCATCATGCCTGCACAATACACATGCATCTTGCCTGAATCATCGAGGGCCAGGCTGTAAAGAGATATCAGGTAGTCATCCAGCGGGCATAGTAATTTTGAAAAGTTATAAGGAATTCTGACTGCAGGAGAAGAGATTTATAGTCCCGGCCCTCTAAAATAAGTGCTGGTGCTGAGCACAAGAAAGCTCTGGCACAAATTAAGTACTAGAGGAGGGTAACTGCAATAGGCGCAAGTGACATGTCACTGACTCAACCCCGGCTCCTCTGACCTGTCAAAAGCAGCGTCTGGTCTGAATATCCCTATTACAGCCTTACGAGCTGTCCGGCGGCTGGCGCTCACCCACCTACATCAGCGCGGCGTGCGGGTAGTTCTTGTCCAGCTAATGCAGGTTGCCAATGAAGGGCCAGAACGGGGGCAGGTTGGGATCCGTCTTCTTACAGGAGGCCAGAAACAGGAAGAGTGCCAGGGCCACCAGAGCGCCCTCCACCAGCAGGTAGAGCAGCACTACACACTATGTGGTGGATGGTCTCACTTTTACTTTGTTCTCTCTGATTCACTACTTTTGTTTATTTTTGGTGCTCTCTGAAAGAATGTCAATGGGTACATATCACTGGGTGGGTAACCTGGTGCTCGTTAAGGTCATCATCTACTATTTACTGTGCTTTGAAAGTTGATACAATTAAATATGTAATGAAAAATGTGCTGTAAAATTCACCATTTTGGTCTGTTGTTTTCCAAAATTTTCTTGGGGGAGAACCCCCCCAATCCTCCTTAATAGCGGTTGGACGCGCACGCTGCGCTCGTGCGCTAGGCGCCGGGAGGGGGCTGGTCTGGCAAAATTTGCCAGGGCTGCTTTCAGTTCCCAGTCTGGCCCTGCCTACAGTCCCTCCAAACACCCCCATGGAGGACCGCGTCGAGGACACGTTGGAGCCCGAGGCATGCATTGGAGTCACCAGATTGGACTCATCCGGCCCCACCCAAGAGAGCCAAGGTAAGTGGCATGCGACTGCGACCCTGTCCCCTATGAATGGCCATGACCCTATAGCCTCCCATAATGTTTCAAAGTCATGCCATCGGTGCACATTAGGTAATGCCCTAAAGCATTGTGGGACATGTAGTCTGGCCACAATGTACAAGTAACCCAATGCAGCCAGACAGGTTCCAAAGTACGCAATGCCACAGCCAGTCAGGGAATGTAATCCAGCATGCATGTAGCAACTGCACATGTGACAGAACAATGCAACTAATGGAAGTCCACTTCCCCTCACAGGTGGCGCAGACAGCAGCGACAGTGACAGGCTGCTCATCGATGAGCAACCACAGGATGCCGAGGAGGTGCCGTCACAAACACATCCAGCACCAACAGGTGCTGCACCTACCCCTGCAGCCAGGCCCACAGCATCAGCGCCAGCATCAACAGGTGCTGCACCTACCCCTGCAGCCAGGCCCACAGCATCAGCGCCAGCACCAACAGGCGCTGCACCTACCCCTGCAGCCAGGCCCACAGCATCAGCGCCAGCACCATCAGGCGCACCACCAACCCCTGCAGCCAGGCCCGCAGCAGCTGGAGCCTCCACATCTGCTCCAGCGACAGCGGTGACACAGCGCCCACCCACTGTGGGCAGCCAGCAGAGCAGGCATGGCAGGGCTCGCCTGCAGAACAATGCACGCAGCGGCCGAGTATGAGCATAGAGCGTAGAATGCTACGCATTCACCAGCTGCAGGCACACCAGCAAGGGGCCATACAGATGCAGCTACACAATATTGGCCGAAATGTGGCAAATGTCGCTGAGAGGATGGACCGCATGACGGCGGCCATGGAGGCCAACACAGCTGCGCTAATGTCACAGCTCAACACCGCCAGCCGCCGCCACCGGCAGCTATTGACGCGGCTGTCCGCATATACCAGGTCCAACTACGTGATCGGCAATGCGACATCCCAGCTATCGCGACGGTCCCTGGCGCAGCAGCAGCAGCTAATCCAATGCTGCGAGGATGTGGCCAGAGTGTTAGAGCACCTCACCACTGCCGTTATGGCACTCCATCCCACTGTACCAGGCAATGTCGGGGGGGGGACGATGGCAGCAAGGGCACCTCCAGTGTGAGCAGCCTGTCTGCCTCACAGGTTGCGGTGTTACGACATAGCACCAGGCCCACTGCCGGGTCACGTGCGGTGGCAGAGGAGGAGCCGGAGAGGTGCTTGGGTGCTTCGCGCCGGAGGCGCACATGAGTAACATGTACTTTAACAGGGACATGCTCATACCCTGCCCTGGGTTTTGGACGCAGCAGTATGGGGCAATACTGTTTGCATAGGAAGGATGGCAACTTGCACTATTATTGTGAAACCAACAATAATATTTATTATAGCATCATACATTGGCGTCCTGTTATTATTTCCATTTGCATGCAATTGTGATTTGTTGGGTGAGGGGAGTGGGTGCACTAGAAACTGTTCATTGTGATGTGGTTGCGGCGTCTGTGGCCTTCAGCTGGGTTCTCCCCGCGTGCATGGCGCACATGTGCAGGTGGCCGGTCGTCCCCTTCTGACTCACTGCCGGAGATGTCTACAAGTATCTGGCGCTTGCTAGCAATGCTGTGTAGTATTGCACACACAGCCACAATGCGACAGCACACATCAGGACTGTAGTACATGGCCCCACTTGTCTTGTGAAGTATGCGGAATCTGCTCTTCAGTAGCCCAAAAGTCCTCTCAATGCAATTCCTTGTGCGTATGTGTGATACGTTGTAACGCCGTTGCTGTGGTGTAGCAGGGTTGAGGTATGGGGTGAGGAGGTATTCACGCAGGGCGTAGCCACTGTCACCTGAATGAGAGGAGCAGAGGGTGAGTGCCTGTGCAGCGCAGCTACTTCATCACAGTTTGACATTGTGGGCAAAGTGTACTTACCAAGTAGGTGTCCTTCCCCGAAGTCTCCCCTGGCCAGTCGTGTGTGGAGGCCGCTGTGCCGGAATATGAATGAGTCATGTGTACTCCCCGGGTACTGTGCCACTATGTCCGTGATGTATGTCTTAGCATTGCAGACCATCTGGATGTTGAGGGAGTGGTAGGACTTGCGATTGCGGTACATATACTCCGTTGCAGCTGGTAGGCAGATGTGGACGTGGGTACAGTCAATGCACCTATCACGTGTAAGAAATGGGCGACATTGTAGAATTGCAGCTTGGTCTCATCCAAATCCTGTTGGCTTGTTGGAAATTTGATGTGGTGGTGTAGCTGGATCAGCATTGCGTCAAGGAAACTCCCTAGGCAGCGGGACATGGTGGGCTGGGATATCCTCCCAGCAGCCGCAGCTATCCCCTGGAAGCTCCCGGAGGCCAGGAGGTGCAGGCTACACAATACCTGGACATGAGTTGGCACGGCATTGGTCCGCCTTGTTGGGTGCTGCATCAGGGGGTCAAGGTCCTGAATTAGCTTGATGATCATTGCCCCATTCAGGCGGTACTTTGTGTATATTTGCTCTCTGGTTTGGCCCAGCAGGGTGACCCGCTGGCAGAATATCCTATCCTGGATTCTGTGTTTCCTCCGTGCTGCTCGCTGTAGCCTTCGCCGCCTGACCACCATGTACATTATTGACATTGTGACACTCCTTATGCTGATGCTGCTTCTCCTTAAGTGTGTTTGGTCAGGCCAGCACCAGTTGCTGATTGGCCAACGGTTTTTAATTTTTTTTTTCAATGGGTTTGATGGTTACCACCTGCTTTAGGTTGTCTTTAAATTGCGCCTCGCAAAAAGCGAATTTGGGTTTTTTCGCAAATTTTGATTTTTCATGAATCCCGATGGCGATGATATTGAGATCTCGCAATTTTTTTTCGCAGATTCCGTGATTTCTCGCTATTTCCGATTCGCAAATGGTCTACTGCCGGGATTCTGCGAATCTTTTTGCGATTTTGCAATTCTGTGTTTGCGATTTTGCTATTATCGTGGTGAATACCGATTAGGGAAATTGCGCCCGTGATAGCATTTTCACAGCTATTGCGAGCGCAATTTTGCTTCATGAATCAGGCTGGAAGTTGCAGAAATTCTGAATGTGCACCTTTTGTAACGGACTTTCATGCAAAAAGTTGCTTTGGAAATACTAAAGGTTCTTTTCCTGTGGCCCACTGGAAGGCAATCACCCGGTAGCCAAATGGGCACTATTAACTTTGATTATGGAGTGCTGGGTGTGTGTACCACACTTGAAATGTGTGGATATTCATGCCGTCCGTTCTATTTTCCCTACATGTTATATGTCCGTGCACGTATGGGTAATAAGAGGTCCTCCTGCCCTAAAGAAATTGCCAGGAAATATGTAATAGGAATGGAACATGTCTGCCATTCAACTTAATATGGTCTATACATGACATTGTGTTTTTAAACATGAGTGCAGGCATTTGATAATTAAAGATGAATGCTTATTGTCTTGAAACTCATTTTTTCTTTTGAGGAAAAAGCTTCTCCTCCTTCTGTGGGGGCGTCCGAGGCATTGTTGAGATGTCTTGTTCACACGATACAAGTAGATAGGTTACAAAACACATACAACATTCTTCAAAACTTTTTGGAGTGTTGGTTCCTTCCCATACATAGGAGAGGTGCGGATGATGTAGTGAGCAAATGGGTGAGAACCTACCAATCGCTCCCTGGTGGTTGCTTAGGTGAGGCGCTCCCTATGTTTCTCTTCTAAGGGTGTCTTATAGCAGTACTCTATATTTCCCTCTCTTGTGTTTGCTTTGACAGTATGCACACACAGGGATGTCTTTTTAGGTGTACAATAGGAACAACACTATCTTAGATATAGATGAAGTGGGCCCTTGGTATGTTTCCCTCTTTTGCTCCTTTGTGTAAGAAGTGGCATATTTATGAACGCCTTGATCCTCCGGAACGTCACTTTTTGTGATGCTCTCGCAGCTCAAACCTTAAAGTAATGCGCCATATTATCAAGCCCTATCACCGGAGGATCACTTTTTGTGATTCGCCTGCGGCGCAAATCAAAAAATCATATCTATGAGGCCATGCAAAGTCACTATGATTAGTTTTGAATTGCCTCATCGATATGGAGTACGGCAAGGAAGCACAAATCACTGTGCTGCCTTGCTCTGCGCTCTGGAGGTTTTCCATGGGCCTTGGGGTGGGTTTCCATAGCCAACACCCATGAATTTTGAGACTTGCCCGGATTTGCAAGACCTTGTAAACCTGGTGATACACCAACACCTTACACCTCCTGATGGGAGGCCTATCATTTATTCCTCTTTTTATGTGTGCTGCAGTCTGCAGCACACATAGAAAGAGGACAGCTCCTCCCAGGATTGCTTTTGTGCAGGAAAGTGCCCCTTCCTGCACAAAAGCAATCTTGCCTATAATGCAGGCACAATTCGCCATGGTGCAAGGATGACTGCTTTGGTGCTAGGCTGTCATACCAACACCAGCACAGGGGGATAGGACAGGATATTTACAAATACTGATGCATCCTTGCCCTTTCACTTTGACGTAGGACTTGCTGTGTTGCTCTGTGCCAAACCCCTAAAAATTAGGGCTTCAGTCCATTAGACAACAAGAGAATTCTGGGAAGAGTGCATGTATTTACTGACTTAGGAAGAGCTTTAACTTGTGAGTCTTAAGTGGCTTGAAGTATAAGAACCGACTCCAAGGTCCAGAGGCTCTACCTATGCTTCAATAGTGATGGTCATCGCATAATCCTTCACTTATGGCACTGCTATTAATGGGTCTGCTCCTGCTCTCAAGTTATAGAGCTTATCCAGAGAATGACGCACCATGGGCAGGTAGAGATTTAGAGGTTCATCCGGCTCTAACCTTTTTGCTACAAATTGAAGGTATTAGGCCTCATGGACCTCAATCAGTTATAACATTCGGCCTGGGTGTGCAGGATTATTTTGAGAGACAAAAACATGACTAAGACCACCATGGTGCACGGGTGTCTGTGTTGCATGCAGGATTGTTTTTGTGCAGGAAGTGACACCTTCAAACACAAAAACTATCCTTAAAGGCAAATTCCTCTATCTATGTGTGCTGCAGAATGCAGCACACAAACAAAAAGAAAGCAATGAGGAGAAATACAAATATTTCTCCTCGTTATGCCTTTCCGAGGGACGTGAATCTTTTTGGTGCATTCCCAGGTTTACCAGGTTTGGTAGGTCTGGAAATGCGTCCAAAAGCATGGGAGTTGTGTGTAAACACCAACGCAATGGCCATGCAATGCCTTCTTTGTGCAGAGTAATGCAAAACAGTGATTTGCACTGAGTGGCATTACTCCTGATCTATGAAGCCATTCAAAGCCACACAAAGCGACTTTGCGTGGCTTCATGAATCTGATGTACAGGTTTGCGTCATGCATGTCTCATACTGCATGGTGCAAGCATGACCCAAACCAGTCATAAAGATGCACCTAGGTTTATTAAATTGATAGGGTTACCTCCTCCCAATCGTGTTGACGCTATTTACAGAGATTGTGAAGCTGACGTTTTTGGGTGTTTCCTATATGTCAATACATTTTACAATCTCCATGCAAAGGAGAATCTCTCCCTGCACAACTTCAATGTACACGTGTACATCACTTCTTTCTTAATTTACTAGCAAAGTGGGTGGTAATAAAACGGTTGCATATCATTGCAATTGGCGGATTTGTACCACTTGCGCAAGTACTATATGCAATATATATGGCTCCCCTGAGCTTTAACAGAACAACGCCGCCGTGAGCGGATTTGCAGATGTTGCTGTTGCAGCTGCAGCACATCCAACATTTGACCACAAACTAATGTTTTTCACTTCATCCTTTAAGTACTGTGCATGCTGCGAGCATCAGTGCTTCTAATCAAAGCATCCCTATGTCGATACTGACACCTACAACAGAGAAATGCATCCAGGGATATTCCCAGCATATGGAAATCTATAACCTTCTTAATCAGACGACCAGATGGATGTGACATTGTGTGATTGCTGGCGTTTCCTCCAACAAAGTCTATCTGTGGCTATCTATCCCCGTCAATGGATTAAACCGCTGGCAATTGCCTGTCATCAATAACCTCTGTCATCGCTAATACATTGCTCTTAAAGAAATCTATATCCAGCAAGGATTCTTTTGTGCAATATAAACAGGCAATTTTGGGTTGATGTACACTGTGTGCTGCTCTTGATCAGCAAGCGGCCATGCTGCAGCCAGGGTGTATGTGTGTGGAAGATAGATGTCTCTTTCTAGGACTCTAAATGTGTTCTGCTGGCAGTATATTTCATAACCGCTTAAGAACATTGTCAACATGTGAAAGATGTCTGTTTAGCCACAAAAATATAATTCAGCAGAAATATTGTTTTCGTCCAGCAAGACATTGTTTTTTTATCCTAATGACGGAGTTTTTGCGCCTAGTAAGGAATACTATTGCCACCAGAAACTTTTATAAATGAGCCATGTGCTACATTTACCCCAATAATAAAAGCCTTGTTGTTTTTAGAAATGTTGGTTGTCACCGTTTTCTTTGTGTTTTTGGAAAATATGCAGGTTCTATAGTGCTGTGCTGTACACAGAGAAATAATATTTCAGTTACTAACTCACCGAACGATACTGACTCTGGAGATACAGAAATAACTTATTATGATTTTTGTAATCTAATTTGATTCAAGGTCTATCGAAAGGAACAAAACTGGCAAGTACTTTTGACCAAATATTCGCCAATGAGATGATGGCACACCACCTTTTGAGAATGCAATAATGACAGACACAATATTTCTGATAACATCATGAAGATAGACAGTCTTTCTGACATTCATTCTGAAAATATTCACATCACATAAATTCTTCAGGCAATATTGTGACAACAGACAATCTTTGGGGCAAGGAATTAGTCATGGGTCAATATAGGAATTTTGCCTGTCACTGAGAAGTTGTGTGACCATATAAAAGAAGGCATCCAAAGGTATAATCTAATGAAACTCCAAGGTGCAATTTCTTTTAACATACAATAGAGAGTATGTTATTCCTTATAATAGATGGACAAACCATCGCCCTTTTCACAAACCACATAAATCCTGCTCTCTCATGTGAAAGTTATATTTCAGCATATTGCCATAAATATCTCCTGTCTGCTGATTATGACCATTTTGCGAAAACACATCAGAAGAAGGAAGCAATAGTTCACCATTTCGTTGTTTAAACTGCAGCTGTAATTAATCTCTTTGACCTGCCTTTCACCTTGGCTGTGGGATTTGCCAGCATGCATTATGAAGTCACACCTCATCTGCAATAACTTGCTACAGATGGACAGCTACATCAGGCGGTGTCATAACTTGTCAGAAAAAAATACATAAGAGACAGGCTTTAATACAGTGGCTGAAGGCTCCAAAGTATTATATATTTAACGTACCCATTTGGAAACATGATTTTCAATTTAGTCAGGGAGCAAAGGCAAACATATTACATCAACCCATATTTTACTCAAATGAACAGTTTGATATAACCCAGCAACTCATGCCAGCTTGCTATGCATGGAAAAACATTGAGACAACGTATTTCTTTAGACGAAACCATCAAACAGATAATCGTGAATACTGCAGGCTCTTCGATATAAATACTGAAATAAAACATAAATAGACAACAAGAGAAAGAAGAGGAGGGAGCAGTGATAGGCTGACAGTGGTGCTTAATTTGTGCCAGTGTTTAGACCTGTCAGACTTAGGGTGGTCTTTCCCCAAATTATTTTGCCCTCTCCCTTGCTGTTTTGCTGAATTAGTCTTTGGTGTTCTCAGGACTATGTGCATTTTACCACTGTTAACCAGTACTAAAGTGCTTGTTCTCACTAACGTTACTAAAACATTGCAAAATTGGCTTGCACCTGTTTGCATATTAAATGTACTTATAAGCCCTTAGTAAAGTACTATACCATACACCAAGCTGAAGTAAATTAAATGCTATGAGAGGTCCCACTTAGGTATTCTTTTTAAACATGTCTCAGGCCTGAAATGGTAGCATGTGTGCACTTTTACACTGCAAATTCAACTTGGTAATATAATCCCCTTGCCAGGACTAAAACTACCTTTTAATAGATATAAGTCACCTCCAAGATAGGCCATAAATAGTCCATATGGCAGGGTAATTGCACTTAGAAAGTGTGACATTTACGTTTAAGATTTACATGTCCTGATATTGACTACTGTGAGGTCTACATCTCTGATAGGATAACATTGGCCTACATCATTACATTTCATTTATTAAGTGATAAGCTTTGTATAAGAGCAGGAAGAAATGTAATGCTTTGTGTCTAAGGAATTGTAATTTGAAATCCCCTTTAATGAAAAAGTCGGATTTTCAGTCACAAATCTGAAAATGTTAATTGAGAAAATTGAATCTTTCTTGTCCTAACCATTTGGTACCTGCACCCTGTTACCTCGGTTGACTAGCTGTAGTTGGGAGATGATCTTTGTGTATTCCACCCACACAGTCACACAAAAGGGTAACTGGGTTCACTGACACAATATTGTAGTAAACTATATAGTTTGAAAGAAATATCATGTCAAAAGATTTGTTTACCAAAATATTGTGCCCCTATACAATCATAATGGTTAGTACAACAATATCAAACATAGAATATTGTTTAACACTAATATATATATAAATAAATATATATATATATATATATATATATATATATATATATATATATATATATATATATATATAAGTAGTAAGTCTTAAATATTGTAGTATATACAATTAATATAATGTACATTACATTCATTCCACTGAAAAAAACAAAGGTTTCAGGATCATTATAGTGAGGCTGATATTTCACTCGTACAAAACCAGAGAAATTCAGCAGTTATAGTTAGCTGAGATAACTATAACTTGCTCCCCCACCATGTACTGCTTATGATCTCACATTTTACATCACTTATCACATGGTCCGTGACAGCACTAATGACATCTCAAATGACACACACATCAAAGTTCAGTAAAAAAAAAAAAATAAACAAATAAAAAATGCTTACCAAGCCTTAAAGTCTCCTTTTATTACACATAAGTCACCCCTAAGATATGCCATAAGTAGCCCTTAGGGCAAGGTGCTGTGTAGATAAAAGGTAGAATATGTACTTTTATGTTTACATACCTTCCCATATATGAAGTGACTGTGTGTTTGTTTCCCAATACTAAGAACAGTGATAAAACATTTTAAGGAAACAGCAAAGTGCTTACATACTGTGCCGTAATACTAATTTAATCCAGTGGCAGCAGGTTTTGGAAAGCAGGGGTGTGGGGGAATGAGATAATAAAAGTAATTTAAAAAATCACACTTACCTGTCAGCTGTCGCCACAAGCATTCGCTGTTGCCTCCTCTCGGTCCTCTTCCCCACTCCCAGAACAGAAAGCAGGATGTGATGCAATGCAGCGCTGTGATTTGTCTGAGCACCGCAGATCGGCACTCAGCCAGAGAATGGAAGGCTGAACATGTTCTCCATGCTGGCTGTAATGCAGTCTGAATGGAGAACATGCAAATTGCGCATGCATGTTTGGCCGGCCCCAGAGGGCCGACCTAACAAACATGCACACTTTAGGGAGTGCAAACCACTCCTCTCCTCCCGTGCTCTGACAGCAGAGCAGCCCTGCACCATCCCCGGTGCAACAAGGATAAAATAAAATGATAATAACTTAGAGTTATTATCATTTTATTTTTCCTTTAGTGCCACTACTTAAAAGCAATGAGCGGAAGCTCCTCCAACTTAGCAGGATAGCCGCCACTGTTCCGATCTGTATGTCTATTGCTATCTAGCATAATAGGATAATCCTGCTTAATCTAGTAATTCCTGTTCACCATTTGATTCCAAATCTTTATATTTTTCTGCTACAGAGATATATTTGACAAATTGTCTAATTAAATGGACTGATATTCCAGAAAAGCATACGATTATTGCTTGTCGACATGCCCTTAACCCTTGTTCATTAAAGATGGGTTTCAACAAAGCTTGACTTCCTCTAAGTAAGCAAGGGCAGATATAAACAATATGCATTATCGTTGTGCGGACAAACTCACATAGTCTTCAGTTTGGCATTGACCTGTTGCATAGCCATCTAGTAGTTCCATCCTTTGTAGGAAACTGACCAAATTTTATTTTTTTAGTGTGTCCCTAATGAATGGCTGTAATTATAGAAATATGTAGGGTTGAGGCTCTTTTCATATAAAGAATAAATAATGCTCCCAGCATTTTCTTCTTTCTGAAATTACCTTGTTATCCATCAGCAGAGATAGAGTGTTTGTTGATCAATTTAAAAAGTGTTAACCAGTATTTTTATCTCTATCCCAGCTGTGATATGGTAAGCCATGTGCAAGAATATCATTTTTAAAAGCACCTCTTAGCTGATTTAGGCCTATTGGGGGGTGGCTAAGTAATACCGTATCATCTGTGTACTACATGTATTTTATGTTTACTCCAGAAAAATTTGGTGAAAGCAGAGTCACATTTTGTAAGTCAAAAGGTAAATCCACCATAAAAAAGATTAAATAAATAAAGAGGTAAAATGGAGCCTTCATTCTAACCGCTGGAAGATTTCATACGAGTACTGCAGGTGCCATCCCCCATTTTCACTTGGATCCAAGTATTAGAATATAACAGAAAAATCATTCCCAGTAGTTTTTTCGGTATACCCTAAGCTGCCATTTTTTTCCAGATAATGTTATGGGGGACAGAAACAAATGTGGCTTCAAATGTGTAGCTTTTGATTTTTTGGTTTAGTTTTCTCCTCTAACAGCGTAAAGGATATTAAGTTGGCGATTGTTAACTGGCCTCTTCTGAATTTGGTTTGGCAAATTGGCATTATCTTTAGTGATTCAGACCACTCTTCCAAATCCTTAAGTAAAAATGTCACTAAACGTTTCCCTTGCACATCAGTTAGATATATGAGGTGGTAATTAGCTGGATTGTCGGGGGCATCTCTCTTGTAGATAGGTTGGATGATACTCCCCTGTAAAGAGTCCAGGATTGCTTTGAGCATGGCTGTCTCTTTATATAGAGGTGTAAGGATTCCTGCCCACGGGTCTGATTTGTTCTTAAAAACTGCATTGGGAATCACAATGTAGCCTGGAGCACAATTCTATTTGATTATGCCTATCATCTTTATGGTATTTTCCTCTTGTATAGAGTCCAATAAAAGTTGATATTTATCATGGGGTTTTTCCTCTGGTTTTTCATTTTTATCATCTCCTTGAGAAACTAAAATTTTGTGTTGAGCGTTATTTTCGATGTTCATTACTGGTGAAAGCCCATACATTTTGGAGCGGTAGGTAGATGTTCTCACTATTTGCTCGCCTACTGCCATGCTCTTGCTCATAAATTGTCCCAGAATGCTTCTAAGTTGTTAGTTTTTTCAGCACGGTGCAGCTTTGTCCATATATCTTCATGGCATGCTCTTTTTGATTTCCAAGATGTGTTCTTATATATTTTGGTCAGGTTTGCCAATACTTGCATTTTAAGATCATCATGGGCACCATTCTGTAGTTTATATATTGTCCTTGTTGCTTTATCAAGTGCCTTCTTTTGGGGGTACAATTTGTACGAGTAATACCTGCTGTTTTGCGGCCTAATAGCATTATACCCGGATGTTTTTTTGGGGGGATGTGGCCTGTTATTGAAAAACATAAACCGGGCCAGAATACAACTATTGGGTTTCCTAATTGGATATCTCCGAGAGCCAGTTCTATCTTTCTTTTACGCAAAGGTCAAGATCTCAGATTTGTCTGCATGCATTGTTATTCTTCTTATATTAAATGATGTTGGCAATTGGTTGAGATTTCTCATCTTTGGTTGGCCTTCAGGTGATACAGCCAATGATATGATTTGAGGATTGTGGTCACTCTCCACTCGAGCAGCAACATGATACCCCTCAATTCCAGGTGTTACGCACCTAGAAACAATGGTATAGACGATTATAAAAAAAAAATCCTGGAATCTTTAAAGGTTGCTAATCCCACTTGATTCAGATAAGATAAAATAATATAATCCTTTACTTGCGTAATTAATTAAAATCATTGCAACAATTTATAATATTAAAAAAAACGTAGGTAAATAAGCAGGGTCTCGATTATCTGATTGTATGTGCACTTTAGATGCCATATAGGTTCAAAAAGAGGTTGATTCAAATTTTAAGAATAGGATCACTAGTGTATAATGGTTTCACGTTCCTGGCTGGATGTAGACCAGATGCCTGTTCTGAGTGTAGCATTGCAGATCCGGATAGGAATAAAGTGCAAGTTCTGTGTCACAGGATCGCAGATGGATGGATTTCCACCACAATTAAGACCCAGAGATTGAAGTAGTTTTTTTTGGTTAATGGCTTGATCGGGTCCAAATCCCTGACTGGCGGAAGGTAAAGTGCAGATTCTATGTGCCAAATAGCGTAAATTGCAAGCTCTGTGTGCAAAAATGGCAGTGTAATTAAAACCCGTAGATCATCGGTTGCAATGTTATTGTCATCCGCCCAAGATCGCTTTTGAAGTAATTCAATTTGGTGAATCCGAAGTGGGCATGATTCTATTGTGGGCAGCGAATTGGGGCTTCCCGTAGCCTTCTTGTGTATGCTGTTAAAACTCAACTATTGTGTTTTTTATGATTGCCGCTTCGGTGCGAAATCACTTTTAGGATTGTTTATTCATGTCGTTTAAGCAACCATTGGTTGACTAGTTTTTCTTTTAAGTCTTGTGTCCACAGTTTTTAGATATTTTACCAAATGGCAGCTCAGTTGGACGTCCTCGCCGGACAAGCTTGCTAACACTGCTTGTCTGCAGGACCCTATGTTTCTTCTATTGAAGAGTGGTCTGAGTAGGTTCCAGCGCTCCCATAGTAATTCCCTACAGATGGTTAGGAGGTGCATATTATCCTCCCCCCTGCCCCGCAGACAGGACAGGTTGCTGGATTCGGCGGGTGTAGCCAAGGCGGCAGGAGGTGTGCAGATGGTATTATTCCTAGGCGGAGTTTCAGGAACTTCTCTTCGGTGGTTTTGGAACAGCCAGTGTGGAGGTATGTTTGGGGTGACTGTACGTTGTAACGAGCCGTGTGCTCGCTCTGACAATGTAGCTTTGTCTTGTATGAGGGATTCTTTTTTAACAGTGTTGTTAGCTATTTTTTTTTAACTTGCATAGGTCCTCGATGTCTCCCAGAGATGTTGTAGGTCTAGTTGGTTGAGTGAGCTTTCCACATAGCGTCTGGCTCGACACGCCTACTTAGGTTGCAGTTTTTTCCATTAGTAGGCATTTAGTGTTTCTGGCTTCCCCTTTCTGATTTTATACCAGCTTTTGATATAAGCTCCTTTACTCACCAGCTCTTGTATCTGTATCCCGAACTCAAGTCTCAATTGTGCAGGGGATGTGTATCTTGGTAGCCCATAAATCATTTGCAATGCTCTTGCTGTGGTGCCGTCCAATGTTTCAGCTACTCTCCCTCTCATGGCTTCACTTCCATAGGTTATAGATGGAATGAGGTTCGCCTGGATCACCCTGATTAGTGGGATGAAGCTTGAGCCAGAGATCCTATTTTTTAAGTTTCTTAGTGCCACAGCAGTCATTCCCCCCCTTGTTTTATGGCTTTGTGTTGAACGGCGAAGTTCCTTTTGTTATCGATGATAACGCCCAAGTATTTATACTCTTGTACCTGGCTTTCTTTTTGCCAGATGGCAGTGGAGGTATGACTTTATTTTGGGAGTGTTCATGCTCATGACTTTTGTTTTTTCTTGATTAATGCTACGTTTAATAATCTCTGAATATCGGGATGTAATGTCAAGCAAGCGCTGTTGGCCAATGGGTGTCCTGCTAATGAGCACAAGGTCATCCCCATTGAATAGATTTGATAGATGCAAGCCACCAAGGTTCAGGGCGTGTGAGTTGCTTTCGTTTAGCTTGGCTGATAACTCTGCCATAAAGAGATTAAAAAGAATAGGAGGTTGTGGCGATCTTCTTTGGTAGGGGATCTCCTTTGCCCAGTTTTACTTGCACCCAGGTGTTGCTGTGTAAGAGGATTAGCTGTTTTAAAAGTAAATATGGAATGTTTAGCCTTTTTAGTTATTTGTGAAAGTAAGTTTCTATTTATATGATCGAATGCTGAGATATAGTCAATAAAGCACAAGTACAGTGGCTGTTTTTGTGCACGTGAAGCATCTATCATTATTGAGAGAGTTAAGATGTTGGTAGAAGTCCCCATCTTCTTGCAGAAGCCTGTTTGATTTAGTGGTATTGCAGCGGTTACTGTAGCCCAAGACGTTAATGCTTGTAATATTATTCCTGCAAAGTATTTAGCTTCATTATCCAATAGTGCTATCAGCCGGTAGCTTTTTGGGTTGTTACTATTGCCTTTTTTATATATAAGTGAGAAAATCAAGCCCTTCCACAATGACGGTATTATTGAAGTTTGCAGGATTGATTCAATCATCGGTTTCAGTGCTTTAGTCCACAATTCTGGATCATGTTTGAACAATATTGGGAGGATCCCATTTGGGCCTGAAGTTCCCTCTCACCTGCCCTTAGAAATTCTTTTGTAGATTTGGTTATTCGTGATTGTGAAAAGTTATTTCGATGTAATGATGAGGTCGGTTTGGGGTGATGATGCTTCCAATTTGAACGGGGGGATGTTTGTGCAAGTTTGGGTTTCTAGGTCTCTATTGAAGTCGGATTGAAGGAAAATTGTCCAAACCTCTTATGTCACATGTGAGTTAATACCATGGATCAGCGTATTAGCCAGAGTATTGATCCTTTGCCAAAACTGTGAGCTGTTGTTAATTTTATTATCATGCAGAAGTTTCGCCCAGAGAGACTCTTCTGCTTCATTTTTGAGGCACCAGATTAGTTTCCTGTGAGTAGCTTTTAATTGCCTCAGTTAGTGCAAGGCTGTGAGGTCTGAACCACTTTTCTTTAATTTCAGGAAAGCACGTTTTATGGACGCTTTAAGTTGTTTAACTTGTGCATTGTTTCCAATAGTGAGGTTGAGACATCTGTTTTGAGGACGAGCTCTGCTCCTGTTTTGGTGGTTTTTGCTTTTTGGCCCCATATTTATTTCCTTGGTTTTTTGTGAATGTCTCCCAGCTTTCTATTATATATAAGCGCTGCAGTTTGGGGTTCTCCGAATAGTTGCTTTGCAAGGGTGCAGAGGCCTTCCTGGTCATGTATTTTTTTTGTTTGACTCTTTTCTCGTTGGTTGTGTACTCTGAGCAGTGTGCATTTGCTAGCTGTAGTTGAGTTGTCAATGACGCTTCTATCTTAATTTCTTGTGGCAGCTGATCGCTGTAGTCTAAGGTTCCAATATGAAAACCCTCTACTTTTGAAAACATGTAGCGGGAAATAAAAGTATAATCTATTTTTGTGCTTGCTACTCCACTGTGGAATGTTACTTCCTGAGGGTGATCTCCTGGATATCTTCCATTTAATGTGCAAAAGTCCAGGTTGCAAGAAGCTTCTGAGCTGTTTTTGAGTGTCTTCTGCAAGAAATGTTTTCTTGTGGTATTATGTCCATGCAAATGGGTCCTCATCCATGTGGTTGTCTTCAACTGTTTTACGGAACATGTATAGAAGAAGTCCCCAGTAATAATCAGGCTCTTCGTTTGCTCCTCCGTTAGTATTTTCACCAGTTCTTCCTCCGACTGCAGGCTGTATTGCGACGGTGTAAGAATACATTTATTAATATCATCTGTTCTTTTTTGTCCACTCCCTGTGTCGTAATTCTAAGTGCTTGCATTGCATTGGAGGGGGGCACTAAAGTATGTGTCTTTGGCTCCCCTGCTTAGATGCTCCTTTTAGAGCTGTATGTGGCAAGATCTCCCTGTGGCTGAATTTGGAGCTCTTTGCATCTTGTAAGTGGTGTGAGTTAATCCTTGCAGCGCTATTGATAAATCACACCATGTTTCTTGGAGTGAAATAATGTCGATTTTTTAAGATAAGGTTGCTGTTCCGGGTCCTAGGTTTTATTACCCTTGCCAATAATGTTCCAGGAGCAAAGTTTCAAACTGCTTTTTATATTTGGTGTCGTTTGACATGGTAGTGCAAATCTTTTGACTTTTGGTGTTTATGGTCTTGGATAGCCAACCCCACTCTGTGGCTATGCTTTCGGTTTTATTTATCCTAGGGATCAGTTGCTCACTGGATTCTTTGCTCTTGGGTGTTTTCCTGCGGGTTCCTTGCAGTACTGAGTATGATCGAGTGCTGGATTGGTCCTGACAGCGTTCTATTTGTTTTTTATGGCAGCTATTATGGGCTCCTGATAGCTTGGTTTAGAAAAGGGCAGTAGCTTGATGCCCCAGGCATTGAGTTTGGCATACTCTTTTAGGACTTTCTCAGCTAGGTCTGTTGAAGCCCAGACTGTTTCAGTTGCTTCGACTGCAGTTGATCTTGTGCCTCCATGAATTCAATTGACTCCAGGTCATTGAATTTTAAACTCTTCAGGTTGTTGATGGACTTTAAAAGGCGTAAAATGTTTCCCCTATTTAATATGTCAACCCGTCCCTTTGATTTGTACTCAGGATGGAACATAAATATTGTAGAGTCCTGATGAACTGTTTGCTCGCTAAATGTGTCCTGTTGGACTATTTGTTTGCCCACTGAATCCGTAAGTTCGGTTGATGTTACCAGGCCTTGTGGGCTCATTTAATGTACCAGGTCTGTGTCTGTTCGAGGGGCTATTGTTGTAATTATGTCCCCTTGTATGCGTCCTCTTCCTTTTCGGGGTTCGTTCTTGGAGTCAGTGCCATCGCTTTTTTTTTTATTTAGGGAAATGCTTCCTTTTGCCTTAATCCACCCTTCCTGAGTGGAGTTCTCTGCTGACTCATGAATTAACAGTTCTTCTACCGGGATTGAGATGTCTTCTTGGTCTTCCTTTGGTTCGTTTCTAGAGCTATGGCTATTGCCCCTGATGGGAGATATTGTTTGTGTTGGTGTTCGCCCCTTCCTCTTCTGGTTCCTTCGCTGTTTGGAGGATTGTACTTGGTGGGGAGTCTGCTTCCTGACAAGGTTTACTTATGAGTGCAGAGATTCTCTTTAGGGATGTTGAGGCTCAGTGACATGTACAAATCTTGTCTTTTTGAGTCTGCAGCCTCATGGGGCAGACTTACTTCTGATGTCAGATTGTGAGTTGGCTGGACCAGTTCCTGAGTTTTTGAGTTAGTCACTAGTTCCTCAATGTTTCTCTTGGAGGCTGAACTGTTCGCTGGTTTGTTTGTCACATCCTCTCTTATGTCTGATAGGAGATTGTCATCATTGTTGGTAGTTTTGCTAATTTGTCTTAAATTGTTACGCAGGTGCAGCTAGCATGAGGGGGCTGTGTCTCTGATTGGGCCCTCCTAATCAACTTGTTGAGATCTGCCAGTATATCATCGATGTTTGCAACAAAGATGGAAAGTGAGTTGAGAACTGAGAATTGAATATCCACCTTGTCGGATTGGTATTGCATGGCATTTACGCACATTTGCATTGTATGCAGCAATGTGCTCCAGATGTCTTCTTTTACCTGCAGTTTGTCTTGTTTGATGTTGTATTCTAGGGAGCTCTTTTCCTTATGGTTCTTCTTGAGGGTCATGTGGGTATGAAGCTACCGGTTCCTCTCACTACTCTGATGTGAGGTAAGAGGACTCAGGGTCCAAATCCTGGGTTGTTAATGCATGTGGCCCTTGCATTTTTTTATTAGGTTGGGTTTGGACAATGTTTTGCAAAAATTGGCAGTGCTGTTGTACTCACATGATTCAGTTGATGCTCTTCTTGCAACAGCATGACCTCATATATTTGAAGATGATAACAACAACTCTGAATTATATGTTTGTTTAGCTTAACCGAGGAGGACCTATTAAGCATATGGATGTTGAAATCGCCTGAAATGATTAGGCAAAAATTAGGTTGGTGGTTGGTCAGAGTATTGATCATTTCCCAGACAGTGCTGAGCTGCGCTATTTTGATCTACTTTTTTATGCTTAGGCACACATTTAGTAAGATTATTGGAGATTGAAGGTGTATTTTAATATAGCCTGCCTTTCGCTCGATCAAATTAGATGAGTGGGTTGCAATGTTAAAGTACTCTTGATACCCAATATTCACCTCCTTATCCATTTTCCATGTTTCTTGAAGCATAAGAATTTTTAAAATCTGTAAGTATTTTATTGTTTCTTGGTCTTGTAGAAGAGAGGTTGTATACATTCCAAGAACAGACGATAATGTTGAACCTTTGTGGTTTTTAAGGGATTTTTAACCTTCAATTACTCTCTGGATGTTCTAATAGGTAGAATAGTTGGTAGCCATGCCCAGTCCCCATCTATTCCTGGCTTCTTCTGTATTGATTTGCGCGTACGAGAACCTGAAATACCTCTTGGTGCTAAATTGAATAATGAACCAATAGACCCTTTTAGGACATTAGCTTGCCCTCCATATTTTCCAGATGGTATTTCATTTATCTGAGTCTTCTTTTTACTTTTTGCCACTGACTAGGGATCAATAGGGTTGGATAGTTGCTATCTGAGAATTTCCTGATCTCTATCCTCCAATGTACGAAAAGGGGAGTATTTTCAATGATTTTATAAACCGTCTCTTCGCTATGCCAAATGGTACATGTTATTTCTTGAGGAGAGCTAGTTGGATCACTTTTAAATTGAAAAAAATGTAAGGCATTAGTTGTTAGATAATTAAGAGCCGGGATGGCTGTTGGTTGTTTTGTTATGTTGCTGCGGTTTAAAATGTCATGTGTCCCCCCTTGAATTGTATTGTGGGATAAACCAGAGTTTTGTGGAACTGGATGGGCATTTTTCATGTGTTCTGGTTAAAATATTCAGATTACAAGGATTATAATTTGTCATTGAACTAATTCTCCTTGGTCAACTGGGACAGCCTTCTCCTTGGTATAGTATGACCTGACTACACTGGTTTACACTGGGACAGGCTTGCAGATGGTGTAAACCATTTGCTGAAGAAGTAGAAGGAGACAACATTGGGCATGGTGATTTGGGCTACTAAGGATTTCGAGTGTGCCAAGCATAATCCCATCCAATCTTTGGGACGTGTATGTCTCTAATGTCCACACATTGGACATTAGATATGTTCTTTGAAACTTGGGGATAACATTTTACTTTTGTTTCATATTGATTTTTTCTTCAAATGTGCTGTTCCTCTTTGTTCTACAAGATAATTGACACATTTTGATTGATTCATTCCCCAATCACCTTTTTATCTGCTACTCTTTCCCAGTCAAAAGATTGTATGATAGGTTTGAAGATTGGATAGATTTCTTTTTGATTGTCAATAATAATTTCCCTAATCGTGCTTTTATTGTTGTTTATTTTATTATACCCTTTTCTTTGCCTTTTCCTTGCTCTTTTAGTTAAAACTGTCATTTGTGAGGTAGATAATGTGTTTGAATGGTTTATTGCTTGGATAGTTTCACCGTTTTTGACTGATATTTTATGAGTGTCTTCAGACTCCGGCAAAGAGAAGGTTCTATGTAAAGCTGTAGGGGGTTTTCATTTCCCATGTGCAGAGTGGTGTATGAGGTAATTTCTACTTCACTTGTTTTATATGGGATCATAGTGAGATGTAGATCTTCTTTGTTTAAGCCAGGGATTTCATGTCCTTGTTCTTAGTACCTTGTGTGATTAAATATTTGGGTATCTTAGGGGCTCATTAGGATCGCGTAATAGAGGAGGAGGGAACCTCCGCATGGCCTGCGGAGTTCCCTCCTGTCAAATTAGGATGTGACTGCCACCCTGGCAGTCACATCCTCTATTTTTACCATTGCTGCGGGTGCGGCTTCAAGCTGCTCTCGCCGCAATGGTAAAAATGCATACATTTAATTTGTATGCAGAAAGCGGCAGGCACTGTGCGGTGTCTGCCGATTACTGCATACAAATGCAGGGGGGTACCATAGGTACCCCCCATGTGCACCCCACCCCCCCTTCACCCAGGGGGCCCGCAATAGGCCCCCGCAGTGAAGTTACACATGCTTTTCCACGGCGGAAAGGCATCTGTTTTACACCATCCTAATGTGGCTGGCGGTGTCTGATAGACACCGCCAGCCAAGTTACAGCTTTTCCGCGGCAGTTGTAAGTCAACCACGGCAGAAAAGCAGTGGACTGTAACCAAGACCCACCAGCCATCCTAATGTGGCGGTGGGTCTTTGGTGGGTCCGCAGAGGATTTTCCGCATCCTCCGGGCCGGCCATGGCTTCCGCCAGCCCGGAGGATGCGGAAAATCCTCCATCATAATCAGTCCCTAATTGTTTTGAATCAAAGTGATTTATTAGGCTCTCTTCCATTGTAAACATTAACTCATCATCTTGTTTTCAGACATATGCTCAAACTCATCAACTAGTGACCTCGCCAAACTTGTGAGTTCTGTCATTTTATCTATAATATAAGCACATATGCAGGTGATTATTTGCTTGTCTCTTTCATTTTGTGTCTTAGTGACTAGGCTTGCCAGGGTAAGTAATTTTGAATCAATCCCAGCTACATATGTGGCATGGATGTTAAGCAACTCTACCTGTATGTTCAATTTATCAGAATGGTAATTTAGGGCTGTAGGTATGGCATCCATAGTGTTTAGCATAATATCCCAAACTCCAGTTTGCAAAGACTCATCGTGTTCTGAAGAGCTTACCTTCGTACGAAGTTTTGATCATATTTCGCCAGCAGGGAAAGGTCATCTGACTTAATGAATTATAGTCTGCTTTAACTTGTTCCTGCAAGGTAGATGTAGTCTCAATAATATTTGGAATCATAACCATTTCTAAGTCCACATCAAATCTTTATTGATCAGATCCACTGCGGTGGGACTCTAAGTAGGGTGTTTCTTTAGAGGGATATATGGTGGATTAGCATCCACACATATAGTAGGTGCAGGTCCTATGTTGAGTTGTACTTTAAATCTAGATCAATATTATCATCTATAGTATTGATGTTTCTATCTATAGATTCTCCCTCATTGGATGTAACATTTAATAGAACCATCATTTGCACTGGCAGCTCGTCGAGGGAGTGCTGCGGGGAGTTGAGTGGCAGGGTGTGGGGTAGTAAACTCTGGCATACAGCAGAACTGAGTTAAGTAAATAAATAAATAAAACAAATTACATTGCCCGTGCTGCATCACCATTTGGCATTGTAGCACGCATGATGTCATTCGTTTGTTTATTTCTATATTTACTTAACTCTGTTCGGCCGTATGACAGAGTTTACTATCCCCAACCCTACCTCTCCCCCGGCATGCCCCACCACCTCACAGCACTCCCTCGAGGAGCTGCCACTGTTCATTTGTACATTAGATACTTTTGCTGATCATTTCTGAATTTTCAATACTTCGCCCACGCTTGATATCTTGTTTAACTGAGCTGTGGCATGGCATGGAGCATACACTTTTGCGTCTACAAGTATTGGGACAGGACTTACACTAGCAGACTTACATATTGTTGTAGTTTTTATCAAGTTTTCATTTGTAACTGATTCCGTTTCACTCCTTGTTGAGAATTTAAAGTAATCATCAATGGTTGGTTGCAAAATGTCTATTGTCTGATGATTTAGGGAGCCCTCTGCAAACTGAGAATCATAATTCACAGAAGTCCGAGGTGTCTTCATGGTACTTGACCCTTCAACAAGGGTACGTTTATTTTGATAGCTATTGTTTCTAGCGCCATTTTAGTTTTACTTTGCTTCTTTTTTCATTGAATTGGTTGCTGTTGGTGTGGTAAGGCCCCACACAAATGGCCAGGTCTCATACTTTATCTTAATTATGTTGGGCTGATCCTTATTTCCAAAATGGGGATGAAGGGAATTTACGGTGCAATATTTGCTGCTACAATAAAGTGCTACTACTGCTGCTGCAAGCCACACCCGTGCCAGTCAGGCCACTTCTGCAAATAGGGTGTTCTTTTTTTTTTCATTTACAATACTGTTTTTTTGTTTCCAATTACATTAATCTGTATGGCACTTCTGGCTTTTTGTGATTTAATGAGCATGAATCGACGTAATAATTAATGGAACGCCCAGTAACAGTTTAATCAAAGCAATCGAGTTCAGGACTTTGGGATCACAACTTGCACCAATCACCTCCCTTAACCACACTGCTCCTCATTGGTGGAATACCTCCAGGCCTCCATGGGTTTTGTGGCCGAGATCAGCGTGTCTTCACAAAACAGCACTGGTCACATACCTTGGCCGCATTGTACTTTGCAAGGTGCCTGGAGTGCACCAACAGGCACCAGAATGAAAGACAAGGGCAAAGGCAGCTGGTGAGTGGGGCACAACCAGGGGGAACCACAAGCTGCACCCTGTTCTAACCGGGCTGCCTCTGCAGACTACCTAGAGCACACACTCTGCGGCAGCCGACTATGAGAGCTGCACTCACCGCCCACCCAACAAAATGTGCTAGAGCTGGCTGGGCTGTACTGTAGGCTAAGAGTGACTGACCCTCCCCCCCAATAGGGACCCTGGATTATCTTTCAGGAATTTGGTGCTCCAGGACCCAAGTTCTTGAGCCCTTGGAGTCTGCCTGCCCAGGGTCTATGCTCTTGTCTCACTCATCTGCTTAGGCATCAGCACGTCCTATGCCCTAGATCTGTGTGCCTTGCAGCCAGCCTACATTACATGCCGGGGTCAGCTGACAGCTACATTTTGACAGTTACAAACCCAGGAAGGATAGGTTCTTCTGAGTACCCATCTACATACATCTGCATTCTGATGACTCTTCCTAGGCAGGAAGGGAGGGAAAGGCTGACACTTACACTCCAATAGGTTTTCACAAAAATAAATTATTATTACCCCTTATTGATAGTCTGGAGCCGGGGCTGGGAAGAAAGGTCCTGTGCAATTCAGAGACACTTCTTTGAAGACCCCTCCACTTCAAAGGCACATTTGGGTATACACAAAGCGGAAGAAAAACTCAACAATGCTATGCGGAGTTTCGGGAGCATGCAGAGTAGCTACTTTCCACATGCTCCTGAGTGCTCGCGTATGCTCCTGAGATGTTTTTGATGTTTGGCAATGCGGATGACTTGTTCGGGAAATTATCGCACAAACTTCAGCACGCGGTCGCCAATGGGTACGGCCATCTTGTTTTCCTATTCTTTGCAAGGTTCTGGGAACTGCTTTTCAATCCCTCTCCAATCTTTTCAAAAAAATTATTTTCAATCTATATTTCTCTGCCCCTAATGTATATTTTGTGTTTTATTTCTACTTTTACTGCATTTTTTAACAACTTTTTAGTACTGTTTTATATTTCTTCCTTTTTCACTCTCCTACTTCTTCCCTGCTATATTTTGTTTTCTGCCCCGCAGACTCCAGGATCATGGCTAAGGGTACCGGCTTCAAGGGCAAGGACCCTGCGCCCAAGAAGAGCTGCCTTCCGGTTGGCAGACTGCGCCCAGAAAGAGTGCAGGCCTGATCCCTTTTTAGCGAGGCGTGTTGTAATTTGGCAGCGATTAGGTTAGCATTAGCAGAAGCCATCCTGTATATAGAGCAGAGGTCTTCAATCTGTGGGGCCCGACCCCAGGGGGGTCGTGGAGTCCTGGGAAGGGGGTCACAGATTCTGTCAGAGTGCAATTCCTGGCGTCGGGCTGATTGAGGGTGCTCACGGCAAACATCAAAGCCTCATTAACAAGTAAAGGTCCTTTGAAGACCTGTGAAGTACTCTGGTGTGTCCCTGAAGCTGTTTCAGCCCGGCTCACATACACGAGCTGGGGGGGCTGGGGAGGAGGCTGTAGCCCTTTGAGTTCAATGGACTTAACTGTTTGGTTTATTTTTAACGTTTTATATAGCGCTAGCTTAACCCGTAGGTATCAGAGCATTTTACAAACACACAGTAAATAGCAGAAGGGCATTACAATCATTGGTTCAAGACCCACGAGCCCTCATACCTGGTGCCTGTGCAGGAGAAATGTGGCTGAGAGTCTGTTCTTCACGGTAAGATGATTATACTGCCTGTCTGCCTCCCTCTCCCCCCCCCCCAAGCAGGGAGGCACAGAGATGCCCTCCCATGAGAGAGGAAGAAGAAGGAAGAAGATGCAGAGAAATACTGACCCCCCGCATGAGAGAGGGACAGAAAAGGTGGGTGGATGGATGGATGAAAGGGTGGATGGATGAAGGATGTATGTATGGATGGAAGGATAAATGGGTGGGTGGATGGATGTATGGATGAAAGGAAGGAAGGATGAAGGATGGATGGATGTAAGAATGAAAGGATGGATGTATGTGTGAAAAGGTGGGTGGATGAATGATGAGTGGATGGATGTAAAGATGATATGGTGGATGGAGGATGATGGATGGATGGATGTGTGCAAAGGTGGGTGGATGGAGGATGTATGGATGGATGGATGAAAGAGTGGATGGATGAAGGATGGATGTTTGGATGGATAAAAGGTTGCATGGATGGATTTGTGAAAAGGTGGGTGGATGAATGATGGGTGAATGGATGGAGGAAAGGGTGGATGGATGAAGGATGGATGGAAGGATGGAAGGATGAAAGTGTGGATGGATGTATGGATGGATAAAAGGTTGCATGGATAAATGATGGATGCATGGATGGATGTGTGAAAAGGTGGGGGATGAATGATGGGTGGATGGATGGATGAAAGGGTGGGTGGATGAAGGATGGATGTATGGATGAAAGGGTGGATGGATATATGGATGGAATAATTAAAGGCGGGATGGATGAAGGATGGATGTATGGATGGATAAAAGGTTGCATTGATGAATGATGGATGGATATTTGAAAAAGTGGGTGGATGAATGATGGGTGGATGGATGGAAGGGTGGATAGGTAAAGGATGGATGTATGGATGGAAGGATGAAAGGATAGATGGTTGAAGGATGGATGTATGGATGGAAGGATGAAAGGGTGGATGGATGAAGGATGGATGGATGTGTGGAAGTGTGGGTGGATGGATGATGGATGGATGGATGGATGGATGTGATGAGGTCTAACAGGCGCATTTATGTTTGTCAATAGTTGTTGATGATGAGGAGTACCAGTTTCTAGAATCTTTTGTCGGAAGGGGGTCCTTACACCTAAAACGTTTTACAAGGGGGTCTAGGCATCAAAAAGTTTGAAGACCTCTGATATAGAGGCTATCTTGTCCGTTTTGTGGAATCAATTTTGTATTTCTGGCAGCCATCTTGTTTGCCATGTGCTACCACGTGCATGCCATGTGCTCTGTCCTACCTTGCTGTTGTCTGCCCTTGAAATCTGCCTAGAGACAGGTAATATATAGACTCTTCAGCTTCACACATGCTCAGTTTAGCTTGCATCTGTCCTTGCAGCTGTGTCTAGTCTGTAACTGTCAGGATGTGTTCACCAGAATTCAGAATTAGCAACTGTTAGCTCCTCCCACTTGTTGACTGTGCATTTTCTGTATGAACTAATATGTACCTATAACCTTCTTCTTGTACTTGTACAGCCTTCTTTTGAGCCCATGTGTGAGTATAAAATGACCAAGCTCCTTCCATTCAGTGTGCTACTTCATACATTACCAAAGGGTGTTGTGTGAATGTAGTTCCACCTCATGAGGTTTAATAAATCTTGTATTTTCTATTCCAGTTTCTGTGCCAACTTCTATTCTATGGTCTGAGGACACTGTGCAGAGAAGGGCGAACCCCTAGCACTGGGAGACCTTGCTGAGGCCCACTACTACAGGCAGAGGTGGCCACTCTTGGTTTGTTTGTGCAGCGCCACCTCCTCTTGACCGTGACCGCAGGCCTGGTTCTGGGTACACTACCCGGTAGCGTCACTGCCAGTGGGTGAGGGTGTGCAAAGCAGTGTTTCACTGCTCTGGGATCCGGCGCCCCCATAACCAGCTGACCCACCGATGGGTAGACATCTTAGGCCAGGAGTAGGACCCGCTGGACCTGCTAGGTGCCGATGTCATCGGGCTTGGTGCGTAGCTAATACTAGTAATATTGTGTGTCCTCTAGACTTTGTTACTTTTATTGCGAATATAATTTTTTTCCGAATAGCAAGAATGCTGCTGCTTACATTGCAGGTAAATTACGTTTAAAAAATCTTCTTTGATTGTTATTCTTCTGGACACAGGTACTCAGTGCTACTAATCTTACTTGTTTGCAACGTTACGGCTGTGCTCGCTTGGGCTGAACATGCAAGCAAATTTACTTTAGAGAACTTAAGTTAGATAATGCTAGAGAGACTCTAGTCCTTCCTTTGTCCTCCTGTATCTAAGATAGTGGTGATTAATAAGTAGTTTAGTTACTTAGTTCATTAGTATTAGTTGGTAAGTTTTTAGCAGTCTACATGATGGCGCATCTCCTTTCACATCACGTGCTGCTGAGTGCTGCTTACTCCAGTCCTTATAGAACCTTTTGTAACTTGTTAATGAGTGAGTAATAGGCTTTGCAGAACATCAGCAGCAATCAACCAACAATTTGGTGTATGCAAAAATGTAGGCATGCGTCCTCCATCTATGCATTTTGAGGACTCAAATAAACGGAGACTTAGTGAACAATTGGCCCATCTAGAATAGGTGGCAAGGTCAGGGTTAGGATTCTGGAATCAGAATGGAACACTGGATTAGTGTTCATAAAAAATAACTAGACGGTTCGCAAATCCCACAATATTTCTAGTCAATAAGATGAGATAGGTTAATTTTATTGCATTTGTTGTTTCCAAAAATGTATTTTTGAGCGTTTTTAATTTTTTTTGTTTTTGTTTCTCACCAATCATCAATGTCTGTCTCTTTCTTTATTATATCTTGCATGATCAGCACCCAGGGGCAAGAAGACAGGGTCAGAGTCGGCGGGAGCTGCTGTCCAAACAACAAGATACCTACCAAACCGAGGGCCCTTTTCCACTCCTCTAACAAGGGCTTTGCTGCTGGCCCCATTAAGTCTTCCAGGTGTTAATATTAGTAATTATATTTCCCTAAGTTTTACTGCACCTTATTTTTCCGAACTATTATTTCTGTTTCCTAATTCAATTCTTTACCAAATCTTCTTCGATCTACACTATCTGTGTTTAAATTCTTGTTAACTCTGCCTCTAAGCGCCTCTGCTGTGACTCTCTGACTCTCTGTGCTATTACTATATTAGTCTGTCTGTAGCTAAGCTTGCCCAGTTGGCCATTTTTTATTTTATTTAAAAGGTTTTAAAATTCTGATTCACCAATAGCTCTAGCCACTGAGTCCAATCCTCTGGCTTCTCCTCCTCTAGTCTTATTAATCTTGAGAGGCTTTTCGACAATTCCCATCAACAACATGCCCAAGCGACTATTTTACTATTTTTGATAGGATAGGACACACTCCTACTAGTGTCTACTCTATTCTAGTACCCGATTTGTCCAAGTGATGTATGTGGTATATATATATATTTTAACTTTTTTATACAATTATACAATTGCTAGTGAAAAGGAATAAATAGGGGGAGGTGTATATGGCATCTAAAAAAGGTATAATGTTTTTTCTAGGTGTGCTGACCACCAGTGCCAGAGCCAGCGGCGGGGCAGGCGATGCCAGCCAAGAGGGAGCAGTGGATGCAGCAGCTGCCACAGGGGTGGGTGAGCCAGCAGCAGTGGCGGGTACTTACATTCCCTACTCATTGACATTAGTTACACACTCGCTGCAAGGGTGTACACTGTATGTTGAGAGAGACCTTTTCTTAGCAATAATTTTTTGTAACTGTTCTCATAACAGTCTTTTTTCTTTTTTATATAGCTACTCCTTCCCAACCAAAAGCAAACTCAGACAGGAAGGAGTTGGCAGCCATGGCCCCGCACTGGAAGCTTGAGGACATCCGCATGGAATATCGGTGGCTGGTGGCTCTGGTGGAGGAGGAGGTGGCAGCAGCTGCAGCCCCCTGAAATTCCCCGGGACCCAGCCAGGCCCCTCGAGTGGTACGGCGCAGCGGTCTGGCAGCCGCCCGCCGCACTTCATCCAGCACTGCTGCCCCTCCATGGATGCAATTTTCGACATTTTATGCGCTGCATGCTCCTCCGAATGGCATGCCTGGAGGAGTAAGTAAAGGAGATTCTGGTGATTAACCGGAGACTGTGAGCCTGCCAATTGAAATCCCATTAGATTGCCCCTTTTTTCTCCTTTTTTTGGTGGGTGGCCATTGGGTTGCGTTGGGGAAAAGTTGGGATTGATATATTTATGGACCATTTTATTTTTGAATTTTATTTAACGGACATTGGTTGGACTCTTTATTTTTTTGGACATTGGTTGGGGTTAGGGAGAGGGGTGGGTCAGGTATTGTGGGATTTTTTACATTATTTTTTTTGTTAGGGGATTAAATTAAATGTATACATAAAATTTACATACAATGTAAATGTTTTGTGGAGGGGTTTACTCTTTTATGTCACACAGTTTCCAACCTTTGCTGCTGCAGGGCCGCAGCCAGTTTCTGATTTAAATAATCTACTGATTCTACAGATAGATGCAGTACCCTCACTGAGTGACTTGTCCTAGTAGTATTGTCTGTCTCTCCTCCTACTCTCTGCAGTCTGCAACTGGATTCAAGGGTGTGGGTGTGTGAATTAATAAATTAAGTTCCATTAATAATCATGCCTCCCCCAAACTTTTTCTCTTACCTGGGATTGATGTTTAAACTTAGCCACAGCGATGGCTGCATGGTGATGATGGTTTAGTTTCCCAAGATGCCATGGTTGTAGTGGTAGTACAGTTGACACTGGCGGTAACATTTGCAAAAAAAGAAAATGAGACAGTCAGTTGCCTGGGAGAGACAATGGAAGGAGTAATAGAACAAAGTACAGTACAGTACACAAGAAGACTACCAAACAAAAGACCGTATTAATGATGATTAGCATTGCTAAAGTAAAATAAAACATAAGGGTGGTGGGGATAGCCTAGTACAACTAGTTACAAACTGTAGTTGACTCAAGTGACTCGACGCAAGCATAACCAGTGCTGTAAGGAGGGGGATGATGAATCCAATCTATGCCGGCACTTAATTTTGATGGATTATGTTACTTTGGGAAAAAAATTGACTTCTGAATATACTGAGCATGGTTGGGCATTGGCAAGCAGAAGAAGATCCTCACCCTGCCTTGAATCTGAATTAGTGTTACTTTCACCACATCTGCCCCAGCAAGTGTGTGATCAATTATTGAAGTAAATTTAATTTAGTCACACCTCAATATTAATCACACAGCCCGGAGGAAGAGGGTTAGGGTTCGATGAAGAGTTGGGAAGGAGTATTTGAGGGAAAGGTTTGACAAAGAAAAACCCTACACATGGACAACAACAACTGAACACACACAATCTTGGCAGACGACCATCATATATCTGTATAGGGAGAAAAAGGAAATGCATGCACGATGGTGACTTGATGGTTAATGATGATAAGTCGTACTTATAAACTGGACTAGTAGACAATACAGGTCAGCAGTATATTATTAATTATTATTATGCTATTTGCCTTGCCCCTCTGCCCTCAGAGAGACCCAAATTATATACAATTTGTGTTCTGTTGTACCGGGCTTCCTTTTGAATCTAGCTAAGAAAATAAACAATTATCTGTAGGAATCAATTATAAGCAAAGAGCAAACATAATAACAACTACAACATACACACAGTCACGATGATTAGAGAGAAAAAATAAATATAGATTTTTAAAAGATGATAAATGATTACTATATATGATCCTGGTCAAACTGAGGAGTTGCATTTCTGCATTCCTCTAGGTCCTCCCTTTCATGATTACTGCGTCCATTAATCTTGGGTGCCATTGGCTGCCGGGCGGATGCAGATTGGTATGTGAGTGTTAGTTGTTTTTCTCTGTTTAGCACAGGGTAAAAGCAGGCCTGTAAGTGTGGATCAAAAAACAAAAGGGATATTGAAAAATCAAGGAGAAAAAAAAGCATGAATTCCAGAGGAGTGCAAACACTTTCAGAGACGGCATGGCTAAATCATGTCTACTCTGTTGTATGTTTCCAGCATTAACCTACAACAGCAACGGGACAGAGAAGGCCTACGGCGCCCACCCAACCTCCTCTTAGCTTAGATTTTGACTGAGCCAGACAGCCACAAAGCACATATATACAGAAACATAGCATTTTCCAAAGTAAGTAACTAAATCTATGCACGACTATCAGTCATACCACTACTACACTTGTTACTACTCAACTTTACCACTACTACACAGAGATGTAGGTCCGCTGTGGTTGTTGTTGACTTGTTTATATTTTATGTCACTTCGTGATTTGAAATGAGTTATACCATCAATCATCTCTGATCCAACTGATTGACTGCGAAGATACTATGTGGTCATCATCATGGTGTTGTCCAACCCAGTCTGTAGTGTACCGAGTGAGTCCAGATTCTATATTCAAAAATGCTATGGATCTGTCTGCAGTAGAAGTACAATTTTGTTATTAAACAACAAGAAGGGAAACATTGACTTGAGTCATGTTTAGTGAAGAGAATACATACTAGTACACTTTGACTTCATGCTCAACAAACAACAGCAACAGAAACACCAATCACACAGTGTCAGAGTCCAATGCATGCCATTATTACCTGTTCCTTCTCATCTTAAGTTAAGGGGCCATCCCTCTCAGCTAGGAAAGGAGGATAGCTTTAATCATTATGTTCCACTTCTTTTGGAGGGACTCAACGAGGCAACATTTCTTGAACTATTCTCCATCCAATGTCCGGCTTGAGGGTAATGGATTTAGGTTGAGACAGGAGGGTGGAGCAGGACTCAGAGGAGTGGACTTAGATGCACACAGCTGCAACTCCAATATGGCAATAAAAAGAGAAGATGGTGGTGATTAATTTGTTGTGATTTGAACCAGAAAGACAGAGACACACACAAATAATAAAAGTAAATAAGAAAGAAAGTAACAAGTTGAAAGCCTAGTTGTGAGGGAATCAGAGCTGGTCCTCAAACTCTGGTGGTTCAACCAGAAGTAGGTCATCGAAAATACTACTTCCATCACCTAAGTCTCTATCCTCATATTCCTGCTGTGATTCATGTATTTTGTAATCCGGTGGTATAAAGTGCTGATTCATGTTGATCTTGGTTAAATTCTCCACGTTTTTGGGCGAGAGGCTGGTTCTTTTCACTGTTACAATGGCACCAGCAGCACTGAAAACACGCTCAGAAAACACACTTGCGACAGAGCAGGCCAGACAGTTTATCGCCAGCATGCTGTGGACTGGCCATTGTCATCTTGTCCCACACTAATACACCTATGGGTTTTGATCAATGTAGACCTCTGATGGGTCATCCAGATAGGCCTGTACTATCCTCTCTATGCTCAGGGGCGCTCTGCCTTGCTGGGCCTCTTTTGCCTTTGTATCAGCACTGGACCTAACAAGCCCTTGCTCTAGATACCAATCCTGTGCCAGTTTTACTGGGGCTGATGACCCTGTTCTTGCTGTTGTTGATAGTGTTGGTGACTGCTGTGAGCCAAACGCACTGCCCTCAGGCTGTGAAGTTGAACTTGATGCCGGATGCCCTTAGGTACTTGTTGTGGGCTGGAGTAGCGGGCCTCTAATTACCTACCTTTCTTTTTCAAGGTCACTGGCTACCTCAGCTATCCAAGTTTTGTACTTGTCAACATCGACTTCTGAAAAAGGAACTAATGTTTTAGTGTTCAGTACTGATTTGTACCGTGGATCCAGAATTGTGGCAGAAATGTCATGTTTGTGTGATACAATCTTAGTTTGCACCATGTTATCTTCAGCTAAGCAAAGGGTTAAGCTCTCCACCAACTCATATGCTTCTTTTTCCCCCCCCACACCTGTGTACGTGTCAGACACCGCCTTCATCTGTTGCCCTAGCATGTGCAACAATGGGGTAGCTTGGCCCATAGTACAGTCCTCCTTGCTGACTTCATGTCTGAAGAGCTTAAAAGGAAGATACATCTGTGTCAGGCATTCTATCTCAATGGTCATGGCTTTCACAGTAGCATCCTCTAGTCTTTGCATGGCATAGTCACTGATCAACCAGATGATCAAGGATGTAATAAGTTGAGTTTCAACGCGTTGGCACCTCCTGGATGAATGCTCTATGCTCACGTTAAATAATCCTCAGCTGCTTCCAGGTTTTAAAAGAATGGCTTCAATGTGTGCATATTCTTCTGCAGGTGGTCAGTAAGTTTCTGACTCAGTATTTGTTTTTCAGTAAGTCTTGAACAGTGATGTTAAAGCAGTGCGCCAAACACAGGACCCTGAAATAGCCATCATCGCCCATAGACTTAACTACATTACTGCCATTGTCGGTGGCAACAAAACCAATGTTAAGCCCTCTTAGGGGCAGCCATTCAAAGACCTTGCTGCTAAACTCTTCTAAAATATTTGCAGCAGTATGGGATTTCTTCATGAAGAACATGGCTAGTGATGCATTAAAAATCTCAGCAGTGTCAACACCTGAAGAAATCTTTTCTCTAACCCCCACCAAAGAGATTCTGTGTGCAGTGATGCCCGTGTACTCAGTGGCTTGGCAACTTTTCCACATCTCTATTGTCAGGTGGATATTGAGACCAGCCCTCTGTTGCAAAGCTTGTCCAAGCAATTCCAGTGATTCGTGATTTACTGCTGGAACAGCAACTCTGGTGAAATCGGACCAGCCGGGAACATTTCATTTTGGGCAAATGGCTGTCACAAATTCCAGAAAACCCATGCCTTTCACAAAAGAAAAAGGGAGAAGGTCCAGTGCTAATATTTTAGCCAGCTTTGCATTGTACATACGTGCCATTGGGTGGTTGTGTTTGTACTGCCCCTCCGACCTAAGCATGCTGAGAATGGTAGGCTGGATTTTTTTCCTTTCTGGTGCCGCTGATGCAGGTAACTTCTTGATGTTTTTAGGTTCAACGCCGTTCTTTTTTTCATTGCGGTACTCTGTTGCCTTGGTGTCTCAGCCTAACTCTTACTACGGTGTCACTGAGATGTTGCTGAGGCTGATGACGGTGTGGGCGGTAGTGGTACCACTGCACTGCTGGGGACAGGGCTACTTTGTGTACCTTAAAAAATGTCTCCCTCTTGTTCACCTACCTCCGCAATCGTATCTTCTACTAATTCATCCCAAAAAACAGCAACAGGTGCAGTTTTTGGGCCGCTAAGGTGCGCCTCCAAATGAATCACGTGATGTTTTTTCAGATGGGTTGTTTGGCCTCCGGTACGTTAGTTTGTACCAAGTTTACCCCGACTAACACATTGTCGACAAATTTGAGCATATAGCAATGTTCTCCTCCTTACTGCTAACGGAAAAGAAGTCCCAAACTGGGGAGGTGAACTTTCCTGAGCTGCTGGAGGTGCCACTTGCAATGTCAAATGAATTGGAGGGTGTGCCTGGAATTTGACTCTGTGCAGTACCACTACCTACTGAGGTGGTGGTTGTGCTGAATGTAGGTCCCTGCAGGGCCTTTGCAAATGCAAATATGGAGGCTGGAGGTGATGTTGGTGTTACCTGTGTTGGTGGCATCTGTGCCACATCCCTCACAGCAATTTGGGATGGGGTAATTTCGGTGTCCATCTCCACTGGGGCGGGAGTGATGTTTATGATGACTGGCTCATCATCATCCTCCTCTTCTACATCTACCTCCATAACTCTAAGGCTTTCTGGAATCTTCCTTTCTCTAGCCTTTTCTCGTGGCATGTCTTACTATTAGACTGAGCTGGTTGCTTCCAAGAGGCATCTAGATCATCAGAAGGGAGGCTTGAAGAAGAAGTTGATGGACAAACCTCCTTTTCCTTGCTGGGAATCTTCCTCTTCTTCCTCCTCTGCTGGAAGCTCGATTTCCTGAACTGCCCCTACTTCAGGAGGAACAACTACTATTGTGGGCAGTGGTTTTGGCTGTTGTTGCGGCTGTTACTGCTGTTGTTGCCCACTTATATACTGAGTTTTCTCCTGCATTGATTGGGTACTACTTTGTGATAACGATAAGTGAATTTCAACATCACTGCTCGTTGGCGTTTTCGTGATTAGACTGGCTGCCTCTGCGACACTCGGGGTCTTGGACCTAGGTTGGTGGGGTGGCCCACTGATGCGGAGATGCTGCTCCCAGCTTGCTCCCTGGACAACGCTGCTGCAGGCTTAATGTTTTGTTTCGCCCAAACATCCTGGGTGGCACACCAGTCATGGTAAGTGTCAATTCTTCCTTCTTCTGTTCCTTCTCACTGGCAACTTTCTTGATACTGGAGGACCTGGTACCTTTCTTTGGGGCCATCTTCTTCAGATGTCAGCAGGACGCAGTTGCACAAGTTGAGGAGATGTCTGTGGTCACACGTCAAGTGACGTGGTGCGCAGCAGGACTTCTGTCTGGCATTACAACGGGTGATGGCAATACCTCCTCCTCAGAATTGTGAACCTAAAAGCAAAGAAGCCAGAAGAACATCAGTGAAATGTTGCATTTGTTGTTGTGGTTCAATTACTACTAGTACAAACAAACAAATCTAATATGTAACTTAGTATGTGGTAATCACACTTGTTAGCGTTATAGTACTAAATTGTATTAACTTAGTTATTAAGAACACATAACAACAGTGTAGCCATTTGTGAGACTTTGACAACGAGGGCTATCATGGTACACTGTGTACACTCAGGAAGGATAGGGAAGAAGAAGAAAAACAAAAATACAAATGTAATGGAAGTGGAACCTGTTTGTCATTAATTTGCTCATCCCATCATTCAGGGAGCTACAGCTGGCAAAGGGGATGGAAGTAGTAAGCCAAGAGGAACAAAGGAAAAATATGCAGGTCTATATGGCAAAAGCAGCACACTACTAAACTATCATCACAAAATGGCCTCCAGCCACATGGTCACTCACAGTCACAACAAGCAGAAGGCCTGGAAAATAATGAGCTCACGCAGGCCTATAATATGGCCAGACAAACTAGGCATGCTTGCTAAACAACTCCACTTTATTTCAAAATTGCAAAAGTGAAAATCCACAGGGCTAAACAAGGTTTGCAAGTTACACAACAACCACACCACACACACACATCCATCAAAGACATTTATTGAACACACATCAAAAAAGTGAAAAAGTCCAAAAAACCTTTTTGCAATTCAATCCAATGCTACCCATGCCCTAAATGATGTTTAAATTCAACAAAGACCATAGGTAGCTCTGGGCCTACAGGCTGAAAGGTCTATTTATTGAGCCAGACTACTGGGCCAGTGAATTAAATAAATAATGCAAATTGATTGAAAAAGTTGGAGAAAATGTAGTGAACTTTGCAACATGTTTCCTTTATAAAACAAAAGTAGTGAAACATTATATACAAAGAAAAACAACTAAGCCCCTGCTGAAACTACAGGCCACCCACAACAATACATTTTTAAAAAACAATGAAAAGTACAAATAAATGTAGGTGCAATGCCCCAATCAAACAAACAACACAATCCTCCAACTTACTTGTAAAATTTGAAATCTAAACCTCCTCAAAATCAATTATATATGATGCAGCAGGCTCAAAGAGTGAACATTCTTGTCACTGTCTCACTGACCTGCACATTTAGTTAGTTCTGCCCGAAGGAAGTGATGATAATTTGCATCCTCTCTTACACCTCAATCCCCACTGCACAGCTGACTGCGATATGCAGTAGAGAAAGAAGCCCAAGGGAAGGGGAAGTGGATAAAATACCAAAAGAGAAACACTGCCCCTCTTGATTCTCTGAACTCTTCCTATCACTCTTCCTTCATCATTTAGGAGCGAAGAACGTCTTGTTTGTGGAGCGATGTCTTTAGCACAAGAAATGAAAATAGAATACCCATTACTTATCTGCCTCTGTTTGTAAACAGCACTATACAATTAACACTAAGCAGTTACACTAATCACATCAAGAACAGTCTAGGTATTAATGTACCTCTCTCACCTGGCGATTTCAACATCACCAGACAGGGCGCTTTAGGGAAGATATAATAGTCTCTTTCCTAAAGAAACTTGAACAAAAGAAAAAGAATACACATAAAACTAACCATACAGTCCCCATGACAAAGTTCTGAACCTTAATTGTCTCTGTTCTTTGCTTACTTTTCTTATCACCCTGATAAGATGTTCAATAATAAAACAATAATAAAACATCACATATGAATTAAATGCATTCACAATGACATATCGCTTACAAGGCAATAACCAGCATATGAGTAATAAAAGGACTGTTCAAAGTCACTTATCCATAGTCTTGTACTGTCTCTTCCAAACTCTGTTAGAACGTGTTTCACGCTGTCTTGACATCCACATTCGCTTTGTGACAAATTGTGCTTTGCGCTTGTTTTTAAAATCAACATAATGTACTTACAATTAGAAGTCCTCTTATTCGAAGCTTTCAATTTTACCGTTCTTTTGTTTTTTTGTTTTGCAGGATGCAGGAATCGTTTCCGGGTCTCCGGAGGTCGGGAGCCGGAAGGAACAAGCAAAAAGAGGAAGAGGAAGTCTGTAGCCGGAAGTCGCAGGGAAGATATGTCCTCGGGGACCCAGGAGCTGCCTCGGCCTAGGAGCGCTGCAGGGGAAGTCACCAGGTAAGTTTCACACGACCACAGAAGCTGGATCGCAGGTGAGCCAAGGAGACTTGTTTTCCGCGCTGCCTTTTATTAGCGCTCAGGGGTGGGGTTGGGTTTCTGCACGTTTACACGGTGATGGAAAGATTTCCATTTACACGTGAGGCACAGCTTTACCTAAACAGGATTATGGATACTGTTTGAGCCTTGGGACCAGCTGCCATACAAAGAGTGAGCAAGAAAAGGAACATGATGTTTGTTCATTAAATACAAAAACATGCATTTAAAGGATGTGCTGTGGATCGTCTAAAACAAAACATGATATATATGTACTCCTACTTTGCATAAGTACATGAACAAGAATCAATAATAAAATAATAATACATGATACATGACTAATTAATGAGCGGTAAAAGGACACGCTCTTTGCCGAGAGCATACCCTAACACTTCCAGCTCCAAATCCAAATGAAAAGTGAACAGAACATGGACAAAGCACTGGGAGGAGACTGCTGGACAGGAACAGGAAGTTGGAGACTCACAGGGACTTTCTTCCTCTTAAAGAAAAGTAAAAAAAGAAAACGGAATCCTTGCACAAAAAAGTACAGCCAAATGTCAATCTGAGGAGTTTTTTTATCCAAATCATCATTTTCGAGAAGGTTTTATGCTGCTCGAGAGATATTCTTCTCCAAATTGCAAGTTCAGCATTGCGATCTTCATGGAACTTACGCTGGATGTCTAATGGCACGTACGAATGAGGTGTTCGCAATCGCACACTCTCGCAAGACTGTGCGGCTGGCTACCAAATTTATGGCGCACGAGAACAGATTAGGAAATCTCTTTGGGGAATGCAGGGATCCCGGTAAGTCGCTCCCGCACACGTGAAAACGCATTTTTAAAGCACGAACAAGAAAAAATCTTTTTGGTAACTCTGCGTTCTATGCGGAACAAGGAGTTGCAAAAAATCTGCAAACTCCGCGAGCGGAGCGGATGGTAACGCCCAGGGTTAGCATAAATATTGAGGGTCTGATCCCCTAAAAACTGACACTTCTGTATCTATAACTGAACCTCTCTCAGTGAGGAAATATGAATTTTTATGATCAATTGTGTCCCCTATCTTAGACCCCAACGACTCCATGTACGCGCTACAAGTACATGTATGTTCCCTCCACTTCCAGCTATGAAGACGCAAATACATTTGCGTCCAACGTTAACATGTCCTCTTTCAGATCCACCATGAATGGGTCGAATATTCCGTTCTTAAGTATGCCTTGCCAACGTCTTTATGTGGTGTACTTTACACGTTTTTCAGCTCTGGCGAAGTAGGCCCTGAATTCTGCCATCGAGCCTTTCCCTGCCTTCTGCCTCTGAATGTTTCAGCCGGGGCCTGCATCTGTATCCGTGACCTTTGTCTTACTCCCTGCACGGCTAACGGTGCTTGGCTCGGCCTGTTGCCTACCAAGACTGTATTCAGCCTTCAAGTTATCTGCTCCGCTCCTCGAAAAATACATTCCTGTCCAGTAGTTCAAGTAAACATCCTTCCAGCTGCAGAGCAAAGGGCCCGGCCTCACTGTCTCCGTGTAAATAATTCATAGCTCCTGTTACCATGGTAGGCCCATGCCCCCTCGCATCTCATGCAGACATGTAGACGCTTATACACGCACTCACAGTTAGTATAGAATAGCCTCTGCCCGAGAGACCTTTCCTTCCAGATAATACAGTTCCTCAAACACAAGATATTAGATATGATTTGGGATTAGGTTGTTCTGACATCCCAGACTTCTGTCTCCTCATGTAGGGCT
Source organism: Lissotriton vulgaris (assembly GCF_964263255.1). NCBI lineage: Eukaryota > Metazoa > Chordata > Amphibia > Caudata > Salamandridae > Lissotriton > Lissotriton vulgaris. Next base: position 319,202,453 of record NC_141699.1, on the reverse strand, counting down.
AAATGTCAAGTCCCCTTCACCCTCCAGTTACACGTCAATCACACGTCATGCTGCCTGCGCGCGCATCTCTGCCATGTATTTCTGCTGACACTGCAGGATTCTCTTATGGATCCACCCACTTGTGACATCTTCTTAATGACGTTTCTAGTACACGCCTTCATGCACGCCTATTTTAACGCCTTTTCATTACGTATGTGTACTCTTATCTCTCCTCTCAGCTGTTACGCCTTCTGCATCTGTCTTTACTGTAATGCATTGACTATATATACTATTAACTGTCAATAAAGTATTGTCTGTCAGTCCCTTCCCGAACCTACGTGGTGACGGAATGGTATGCTACCTTGGTTCGAACCAATACCAATTACTTTTTAAGGAATAAAACCCCTTTATAAACCTCAAATATCACAGATTTTGCCTCTTCTTTTTGACTGAGTTATTCTTATTGAACTTTACCGCATAAATTAAGTATAGGTAATTTAAATTTACCACATCAGAACTGCAGTGCTGCTCAAAGGAATACTTGCTGGACTGCTGACCTAGAAGGCCTGCTTTTCTCCTGTGCTGCCCTGCTGCTTTCTGACTCTCCTGAAGGAGATCAACATCAATGCATCACTCGTCTGTGCCCTGCATCTCACAGTTGGGATCATAATAAGGTACTTTGTGGGTTCTGTGGCTGGCTTGCAATCCATCACAGTCGTCCCAAACTTTTTATTTTGCCCTAGTCCAGAGAGACCTCTCGAAATTCGTAAAGCGATTTGTGCTTCTAAGCGCTAGAACTCATTTTGTTTTTTAAAAATATATCTTTCAACCTCTTCATATTAGATTTTTTGTCGTTTTTTTTATTTTATTTATAAAGTCATACTTCATTCTTCTAAACTGTTGTGGAGTCTCCTTGTGGTGTTTTCACTCATTTACTGTTTAAGTGATGCACAAGCACTTTACACATTGCCTTTTAAGTTGCGCCTTACTGCTCTGTGCCAAAGTACCAGAGGGTGAGCAGTGGATAATTTAGGTTGTGTTGTGACATACCCCTATTGTGTGGTTCCTGCTTAGTCAGGGTGCATACGCTGTCAACCAGAAACCCTATTTCTAGCAGCTACACTGTGTTCTTGTATGGTAAATGTGCTCCTCAGCATTTAAATGCACCACTTCCAAGCACAGGAGCTGCCACATATTGTGAATGCAAGAATTTGCAAAGGTTACTTGAAAGACGTGGGTTTGAATCCCTTGACTGTGCCCTGTATCTCTGATTTGCATCCAGGATAAGTTACTTACGGCCACATGCATCAAAGTCCGGTTTTGCGATTCCTAATTTGCGATTTTTAGGGAATCGCAAATAAGGAATCGCAAAACGGGATGCATGATTGAAAGTGCATAATATTTGTGATTCGGTAAAAATCGCAGTTTTTACCGAATCGCAAATATTATGCGAATTCCAAGTTGCGATTTCGCAATTCCTATTGATTCCTATGGGCCATAGGAATCAATGGGAATTGCGAAATCGCAAATTAGAATTCGCAAAATGTTGATACATTCCATGGGTGCAGGGGGGGTCCAAAGGACCCCCCCTGCACCCCTGAAATGTATTTTGAAGTGCATGTTTCTAACACACATGTCCTAAGGACATGTGTGTCTGTAACATGACAGTGTTTTTAAATGCAAATTAGAGCATTTTAACACATTTTCGCAAATTACCACGAGGTTCAACCTCGTGGTAATTTACACCCCCTAATTGCGAATTCGCAATTTTAAAATTAATCATGCATTGCTTTTAAGGAATCGCAAATTTGCGATTCCTTAAAAGCAATCGCATTTTTGGAATTCGCTAAAAATAGCGATTTTACCAAAAATGCTTGATGCATCCCAAAAACCTATTTAGGAATCAAAAACGGCCGAATTTTGCGATTCGCACCATTTGCACTTCCTAAATAGGTTGATGCATGTGGCCGTTTGTTCTCCAGGGCCTGCGTGGGTCCTGTGGCCGGGATGCACTCCATCACAGTCGGCCTGAGCTTTTGAGATTACCCCAGTTCAGCGACACCTCAAGAAACCCCTAAAGCAATGTGTGCTTCTAAGCACTAGGACTTATTTTGTGTTTAAAAAAATTATTCTCTTAGTTCTACATATTGGATTTTTGTTGTTTTGGTCTTGTTTCATTTATAAAGTTATACTTTATTTTTTTAACTATTTTTTTCCACTGTTTTTCTGCTTAGCTGTTGCAGAAACACTTTACACATTGCCTATTACGTTGCGGCTGACTGCTGTGTGCCAACCTACCAGAGGGTGAACACTGGATAATTTAGGTAGCGTAGTGGCTTACCCTGATTGTGTGGTTCCTTCTTACACAGGGTGTACACTCTGCAAACCAGAAATCCAAGTATTAACAGCTACACTGTGTCCTTGTTTGGTAAATGTGCTCCTCGGCATTTAAATGCACCACCTCCAAATACCAGGAGCTGTCACATATCTGGAATGCTAGAGTTTGCAAAGGTTACTTGAAAGATGTGAGTTTGCACACCTTTGGTTAATTTTTGTCAGACATGTAAGAAGGTAATCGTTATGTAATCCAATAACACAAAATTAAAGAGAGGGCTAAAAAGGAAAGAACCTTTCTCACACACCATGACTCTCCAGTCATAGTCGAACAACTTGACAGTGGTTTAGTGAGAGCACATAAGGCTCTGTTCAGGGGCTTAGTGTGGTGTGAGAAACTGAGAGACGTTGAAAATAATTTAGCTATAGCAGCTAAGGGCCTTGTATAGTGATCCATACTAATAATATAAAGAGAGAGCCCAAACCTTTGAGGCGGGTAATCTCAGGAACCACAGCACCAATCACAACACCAAATACAGCGTTGGAAAGGGCAGTTGCAGCAGAAGGACATAGGCTATACAGACGCCCACCATATACATTTAAAAGGTAAAAGAACCGTGCCAGCAAAGTAGTCCCTTGTGGGCGTGTCTGCGTTGTGCTGTGGGCGTGTGCTGGGGGCGTGACAAACACTGGGGGCATGTGGTACATTCCACCCTTCATGCCATGTCTCATATTGTGTGCTAATCCCACCCTGCTCCCTTTAAATACCCCTGCACCCCATGATCATCACCCACCCTTACTCCTTAAAATACCCCAACACCATTAAACACTAACCCATCTTAACCCTACAAATATACCCTGTACCCCAAAACCCAAACCTATCCCTAAACCCTAAAATTACCCCTATACCCCAAACCCAAACCTAGCCCTGAACCCTATAAATACCCCTGTACCTCAAGACCCTAACCCACCCCTGAACCCTAAAAATACCCCTGTACCCCAAAACCCAAAACTAGCCCTGAACCCTAAATATACCACTGTACCCCAAAACCCAAACCTACCCCTGAACCCTAAAATACCCCTGTACCCCAAAACACAAACCTAGCCCTGAACCCTTAAAATACCCCTGTACCCCAAAACCCAAACCTACCCCTGAACCCTAAAAATACCCCTGTACCCCAAAACCCAAACATAGCCCTGAACCCTAAAAATACCCCTGTACCCAAAAACCCAAACCTATCCCTGAACCCTAAAATACCTCTGTACCCCAAAACCCAAACCTTGCCCTGAACCCTTAAAATACCCCTGTACCCCAAAATCCAAACCTACCCCCGAACCCTGAAAAATACCCCTATACCCCAAATCCCAAAACTATATCTGAACCCTTAAAATACCCCTGTACCCCAAAACTCAAACCTATCCCTGAACCCTAAAAATACCCCTGTACCCCAAAACCCAAGCCTAGCCCTGAACCCTTAAAATACCCCTGTACCCCAAAACCCAAGCCTACCCCTGAACCCTAAAAATACCCCTATACCCCAAAACCCAAACCTAGCCCTGAACCCTAAAAATACCACTGTACCCCAAAACCCATACCTATTCCTAAACCCTAAAACTACCCCTGTACCCCATAACCCAAAACTATATCTGAACCCTTAAAATACCCAAACACCCCAAAACATATACCTCAGTACCCCAAAACATATACCCCTATACCCATACTTACCTTATCCAAACATTAAAAAACATGCTTTTACCATTCATGCATTCACAACGAATTTCGTTGTAAATGTATGCGTAGTAAAAGCATATAAAATGTAATGCCATGCGTTATAATGGCATTTTGGAGTCATGGTACTTTCGTAATGAAAGTATGGGGAGTGATGGTATGTGGAAAGAAAGTTGCGGAATAATCGGTGTTTACCCTCCCCCGGTAAGTACATTGGTGGCACGGCGGCACACATCTCCAGCAACATACTCATATTTTTTCACCACCCATTTGAAAAATGCACAGGTCTCTCTCATTGATGGCCAGCACCAACATACACTTTTAGACACACATCCCACCACAAGTTCTAGAATTGCGAACTTTAGAGCTGGGGAGCTACGTTCGAATCTCTGCATCAGCTCAACATTCTGTGATTCCAGGGAAATCGCTTTGTCGAGTTTGCGCTATATAATATTGCAAAGAATTATAAAGTAGGGAAACTCGAGATCACACACTACTGAACCCACTCTTAAGTGCATCAGCAGTGCACTGTGAATCGGAGCATTTCACAAGCCTGTCACAGAAAAGAAATGCTATCAAAACGAAATCCTACAAAACAATATACTACTGGCCGGCAGCAAGTAGTAGTAAGGTAACAGTATGTTTGCCTTACTAGTAAAGTGAACAATGTGTGCCAGGGGTGGTAATGCAAATGCTACTAGTGAGTCTGCAGCACTACTTGTGCCACCCAAACCAGTAGCCTCAAAGAGGGAACTCAGGCCTGCCATTGCAGTGCCTGCACACAGTTTGTTGAACTGCCATGTTGTTCTGACAAGTGCACCCACTTGCCAGACTTTTGCCCTTCCCTTTCCATGCACATAAGACACCACTATGGTTGGTCCAAGGTACCGCCTGGACAGGGTGCCATGTATGTGAAAGGGAGGAGATGTATTAAGGTGTGTACCATGTCCTGACAGTGAAATAATCTCCATTTCATTTTTCACTGTGGAAAGGCCATCTTGCCCATAGGACAGAATGGGGAGGCTGTGCAATATGTTTTCCAGCCTATCTTCACAAGGGCTTAGGATGGAGAGGTGAAGTTTAGTATGCTTGAACACACCATGTAAAAACACATCTTTCTATGAAGGTGTTTTTGCATTGTGTGTTTATAAGCCACTCTTTTAGAAGTGGCTGGGTTTTTGTGCTCTAACATTTCTGTGTGACTTTGCCTGGTTGTGGATTGACTGAAAGCGATTGGATCTGGGGAATGACTTGACCAAGGGGAGGAGGTGATACAGCAACAGGCTGACCTGCATCTGGAGTGTAGGGGGGTGGAATAGCCCCTAGAGGTTAAGAGGTTAAGAGGCCTGTGTTGCTGTCATAAAACAATTGTCCCATCTCCTGCTGAGTGATTGAGAATCCAGACTCCCATTAATCAAAGGAAGAAGGTGTCACTGGCAGGGAGGCACCTAGAACTGGGTTGAACAGGGTCAGTTCCCACCTGAACACAAATACTTCAAAGCCATTGAGGAGTATAACTATAAGAGCTGAAGCCGCTGAACTTTGGAGAATGGCTTGATCAAGATTGAACAAGACTGGAGCTACTTCGTGGTCAAGAGTAACCTTTGCCAAGGAAGAAACAACTGAAGAGACTGAAGGAAAGGACTGACCCTTGCTGTGTGTTCTGGTGCTTGCCTGCAGTTTGCTGTTTTAACCAAGGAAAGGCTAGAGGGACTTTGCTGTGTGCTGTGTCCCCATGCTTGAAAGGACTTTGCTGTGCTGGGTCCTGAAGTGCCTTACCCCCAAGGGCCCGAGGTGAGCTGGTGCCCTGTTGGGGAAACACAGGAACACAAATGTTTCCAGGAGAGTCTCAGCATTGCTGTGTGCATGTGCTTTTTGCTTCCTGATACCCTTGTACGATGTGCCCTGTGATCGTGGGCACCTGGAGTCCAAGCAAGGCTCAGCAACACTGTGTGCGTGTGCTTTTTGTAGCCTGAACCCTTCGTGAGGATCGTACTGTTACCGTGTGCCCCGGAATCCAAGTGATTATCAGAGACGCTGTGTGCCTGTGCTTTGTGCAGCCTGAGACCTTCGTGAGGATTGCCTTGTTAACGTGCACCCGGAATCCAAGTGAGTCTCAGCGACGCAGTGTGCATGTGCTTGGTGCAGCCTGAGATCTTCGTGAGGATTGCCTTGTGATCATGCACCCGGAGTTAAAATGAGTCTCAAGGACGCTGTGTGCGTGTTCTTCGTGCAGCCTGAGACCTTCTTGAGGAGTACCCGATGATCGTGCACCTGAAGCTCAAGGGAATCTCAGCGATGCTGTGTGCGTGTGCCCTGTGGCAGCCTGAGATCTTCGTAGCAGTAGCTGCCCTGACCAGCAGCCCCGGAGGAACTGAGCCGTCGGCCTGAGCCCTCCTTTGCTAATTCGCAAAGATTGCACTGGAGGCCCAAGTCGCTGGAAGAGGAGAGGAGAGTGAGGTTGCACCCGCCTGGTAACGTGTGTCGATGCCTGGGGCAGGGTGCCTGCTCATAGGGAGATGCTCTCGGCCTGTCTCTCTTTCCGGCAGCATGAGCCTCTGCTTCGGCTCGTATCGTGGCCCGTACTTGCAAAGGGATTGGCAGTACCAGGGACAGATTACGGAGCTGCACTTTTTGCTGTACTATACTCGTGTTGGGGGCACCTGTTGACAGAGGCTACTTGGGAGTAAGCACGAGTGGCAGAGAGACCGCCTAAGGCACTGTGATCGGTGCTGGAGTGTATTACGCAGTACTTCTTTTCTGCATAACAGAGTACCTCATTGTTGTGTTACACATTGCATCATTTTTGCATAACAAACTACCTGATTAGTGTATTACGCATTGCATTGTTTCTGCATAACGAGCTACCTGATTAGTGTATTATGCATGCCATTATTTCTGCATAACGAACAACCTGATTGTCGTATGGTCAAGGTCAAAGGTCAAAATGTTTATTGCATAATTAATTAAAATCATTACAATTTCCACATGTCAATATTATAATACAAAAAGTAATTGCTACTAAAAAGAAGATTGAACTCTTCCTTTGTTAACTGATATAACACAATTTTAAAACAAGATTCCTCAGGTAAACTCCCACCGGCATTAAGAGGTCAAAATGTTTGGTTCATGTTAGTGCAGGGTTTACCGGTCTTAGGGATCAGGGCAGAGTTATTACACCGCATGTCCTTGTTCCACAAAACTCAAGCATTTATTCACTTCTGCCAGGAATTTTGTTCCCCGGCATGCTAAAATGATTGAACTCCCTCCTAGCCAGCAAGTTACAGCCTGCCTACAGGTACGAATTTTTAACTCGTTACAGATCTGTTTCAATAATCTTCGACGTTGTACCAGGAGAGCCGGACAAACGCACAAAAAATGGGCTAATGTTTCTGTTTTGTAGCCACAAAGTCTACAGCTCTCAGTCTGGTGTTTCCCTTTCCAAGAAGGTGCTAAGTCTTTCGAACTGTGCATACCCATCCTGTAGGCCATAAAGGCTCTTTTTATGTGCACATTAAAATGAAAGGTTAAATATGCAAGCGGTCGTCCGGCTTTGAAGGAGTTGATTATGGTCCAACCATGTCGCCGCTTGAGCAGTAACGCTTTGTCCTCTTGAAAAGATTTCGACCTTGCTGCCTTATTGGCTAGTCTACTTATTGTTGCTTTGTCAGTCACAGATTCCCAAATTCCTTCCAGCTCCAGCTCTTTCACGCAGGTTTTCAGGTATTTTCCCCAAGGACAAGGGGTTCCAGTTGCTCCTTGATTTTTTATAGCTTCCCAGTTTAACCAATCCATCGAATCCGGATCTGCAGATCTTAATTTGTGACACAGTTTTATGAAGCCGCTCATGCTCCTATATCTCTGGTTTTGCAGACCGAATTCCAGCCTTACTTGCGGTGCTGAAGCACGATTAGGGAGGTTAAAAACTGCTTTGTAAATTTTTGTTTGGAGCTCGTTTAGCAGGTCTGCTTCCTTGCCACACCAGGTGACGAGACCGTAAGATAATGATGGTAATATTTGCGCTGACATGACCTTCAGGAGGTGACTGTGATTTGGGCAATTCATTTTTACTTTTAGCAATCGGTAAGCAAAGATTAGTTTTTGTGCTTTTGCTCGAATTGCGGTTTTGTGCTCTGTTAGTTTTGCTCCCTGGGATATTGTTACTCCAAGGTATTTATCCGAGCCTTGTTCGTTCACCTTTGTCCCGTTAAATGACCATGTGTAACTAAGATTGTCGTATGACGCATTGCATTTTTCTGCATGACGAGCTACCTGATTAGCGTATTACGCATTGCATTATTGCTGCATAACGGACTACCTGATTAGTGTATTACGCATTGCCTTATTTCTGCATAGCGAAGTACCTGATTGTTGTGTTATGCATAGCATTATTTCTACATTGCAAAGGGCCTGATTGTTGCATTACGTATTGCAATATTTTTACATTGCACAGTGATTGATTGTTGCGTTACATTTTGCATTACTTTTCCATTGCAATGTGGATGATTCTAGCATTACCAAGTGCATAACATGGCATTAGGCCTACAGTGGAATGCTTAGGCATGCTCATTAATATCTCTAGAACTTACAAGCGCTGGCTGGCCTAACCACCATCCCAGAGGAATATTACACATACTCATATGTTGGATTTATATTGTGTGCCCTTATCGTATATCTTTTTATATAAAATGTATACTCGTTTTTATCAAACTTGTGTGGAGTCCATTTGTGATGTCATCATTGGGTTACTGTGCGTGTGGTTGCAAATACTTTACACATTTGCCTTGAAGATAAGCCTGGTTGCTCATGCCAAGCTACCAAGGGGTTGAGCGGGGGTATCTCAGAACTGTCCTTCCTTTCCCTGATGTGGAAACGAGGGTCGCTATGTGGCCTAAGATACCTACCTCAGCCAACCAGGGATCCCGGGTCTAACAATGAGATTCCAGGATTTTAGTTTAGGAAATGCAAAAGTCATCAGATCAGCCTACTTTTGTGATGATCAGTGCATGGCGCACCTTGTTTAATGTCAAATATGTTAAGGTTGTTGTGGTGCTGCCATTTTTCTAAATCTTCTAATTTACTAGATTTGATGTACGTTTGTCGAAAGCCCTTATGGCTTTAGAAGAGTGAGTTTCGGTTTGCAACACTCTTTCTTTGACTGCAGCTATCCTAAAGTTAAAGGTTTGAGTTACAGAACGCTGAAATGTAAAGTTCTGATTCAGGTTATGGTGAGAGTCATAAGTCTCATTGCGTAATTTCAATACTATTCACTAGAAATGGGCCAAAGCTTGTTAAACCATGATGGCTCTATATTTATAATGTGTTTTTCATCTGGAGATAGCCAGCTAGAAAGCTTGGCCGTCCTGAGAAGCTCCCAGTCAGTTTAGATTGGAGAGTCCCAGGTCAACTTGAGCTGCTAGCATTTTGCGGAGTGAGAAAAAGCTGATCTTGTCGGAGTCACCATGCTTTCTCCTCAGGGCTCATCAGCCCATCCAGGCACCAAAGCTGCAGCCAGCCTATAGAATGCTGTTGCCATTGACCTGGGTGACCTGCCACAGGATTGGTGTACATCTCCTCACCCAGGGCCATGCAAAGCACTGGCAGAGGAGCTAGCAAGCACTCAGTGTCCAGCGATCACTCTTAATGCATCTTGCATAAGGGTGAAAATGTCTGGTTTCAGAATATGGTACACAATTGGGCTGTTCTTTCTATTGTTTTAGCCAGGGTAGGATACAGTGAGATGCCTCTGCATTGGTTTTTTTATATTCTTAATGTTAGAAACCGGTTGGAGAAGATGGAATACTAAAAGAATTTCTTCCCCCCCAAACTGTGAGGAACCCCAAGGTCCAATTCAAGCTCATGTGCTCTTTAATATATAGCTGATATGTTTGTTTTAGTTTAACCAGCGCATTGCCATACACTAATATGTGAATTACACAAAACAGTTCTTCAGGTTGTCTTCCTGTAAATGTAATTAGGAAATACAGCTGTTTTCCTGCACTCTGAAAGTCCAGAGAGCATATAGGGCCTGATTTAGTGTTTGGTGGACTGGTTGCTCTATCGCAAATGTGATGGATGTCTCGTCTGCTGTATTACAAGTGCCATTGAATATAATGCACTTGTAATTTGGTGGTAGGGATATCACTCAGTTCCTTGATGGTGTACCCTGCCTGCCGAACTCTAAATCAGGCACATAGCTCCAAGAGATCAACACTCCATCTGAAGACAGAGCTTCTTCTATTCTTTTCTGACCTTCTTCCATCATGCGCAAGATTGGCTTGAGTTCATTAACTCTCATGAAATTTTGCGCACATTTCTCACATCTGTCCCCCTTGCAAGGACTCTGAAACTTTTATTGGACTTATCAATTGACTTATCAATTCATTCAACTTCATATTCCTAACATTTTCAAAGCTGCTCCTTGCCAGCTATGCAACCTACAGTAGACAAATCACTGATTCCAGCTGAGGACTACAAAAACATGAAGCAGTGTTAGTGCCATCAACATACTAATTGAGTCAATACTCAAGTCATTTCTCACTCTAACAAAAGCATCCCTTCCTGCAGTAGTGGGACAAGCAGTTCGTACAAAATGAGAAGCAGAACATATTATCCTATTGCTATGAAACTCCACTGGCTAATTATGAAGAATGGCTTACTGTTATTATTGGTTGTATTTGAGTCATGGCCACCATTTTGAATAACATACTTACCTTCACAGCAATGTGTGCGTGTTGTTCTTGTTTCACATAAATGAAAGCAAGGCTGTATCTGCTGATGCCTCAAGTTATACGGAACAAAATGCTAAGGACCTAATGAGAAGATTGACAGATTTTACGGCACAGATACTGAATAGGTTGAATGCCAAATTATAGCTGGTATTCTGCACCAAATTGCTACAATTACTAGTTTTCTCCCAGGAATGGGGAATAACCACATGGACCCTACAATACCAATTCCTTTTCTGTGTGGAGTTATGTGATTCTGGGGGGAAGACCTCTGGCACATTTGACCTGCTCAGAGCCGACTAAAGGGCTGATGGGGGCTGGGAAGAAAGGGTGGAGGACGGAGGGTCATTGCAGAGACCAAGCTGTACACCGGCACACTGCTCTTGCCTCTGCATAGGTTTCACCGGGTGCAGATCCACACCCAGTGAAATGCGGCCCAGGGCCTCCAAGCCCAGAATTAAAGGGCTTGAAAAATGACCCGGGGAGGAATCCAATCCAGAGCTACCATTGGTGGCCGGATACTGTAAACAGAGGCTGATGGCGTAACTAAGAGTTCCTTGTAATATTCTGTCCCACACGTAAGCTCCAGTTGACGCATGGGTTGGAACTACGAGTTTGAAGGTATTTAACACATTTGAAAATGATTGGTTGCACCAAACAACTTTACCTTCCTTAAATTTCAGCAGGTCTCACCTTCTGACATTTAACAAGGGAAAACAGACTGCATTTACTTGTCATGCAGATTTTGTGCACTAAACACCAAACTCCACATTATTCCCCATGACCTCATAATTGTTGTTATTAGCGCACCCGACAAGTAGCGGACCCAGGGGTATTATTATTATCAGGGGCAATAAATAACACTTTAGCGCGTAATCAGAACCAAAATGTTTTTTTTTCCTGCTTTGCACCCAGAAATTTGATTTTGACATTTTCCCTGGCTGACATTTGAAACATTTTCTAAATGTTATTAACGTTCACAAGACACCGAAATAAATAATTAAATTATAATCTCCAATGCCATCGTTTGTATCACTCTCTTTTTACCACCTTAGGCACTCTTTGCATTAATTTGATTAGGTTCTTACTGGACCATGCTTTGTTTCCAGGAATTGACATAGCATTTTTCTGCAAAAAAACTCAACAGCCCCGGCAGTGAGGTTTGCTTTATAAAGAGTTTCGAAATACAAATAAATAGATAACTATTTGCCTAACTTTTGAATGCCAGTTATAGGAAGATTCGACTCCCAAAAATAAACTTGTATAAGTGTTATTAGCCTCATAGATGGAATGGAGTGAAGTTAGTTACTTTGGAAGATGCTGTTAGCGTGTGGTGATGTTGCAGGCTTTCCAGTGGTCTGATCTCCTAAAGGGTGTTATCTAGGTTATAGGTATTTTTACTTTGGTTTATCCACTCAGCAATGCCTGAAATACAGCCCTGTCGAGTCATTAAATTGATTCAAACTGCTACAAATAACCGCACTGCAGATACAGAGAGAAAGTCATCTCTTGAACTCACATCTTCTGAAAAATGTCCAGCTTCTGTCGTTTTGACCATCCTGTGTATCCCAGATAGCATGTCATCTACCAAGCATGGAAATCAAACTGAGCAAAACAGTATGATATTGGATTTATTTAGTCCCCGGGTCAAGTTCAGAAAACGCTGAGTTCGGAGTAACAAAAGAAGTTTGCATCTGGTCACCTGGGAAGGGACGTTAGGTGTTTTTTCAGCAAAACTAGAAATATGTTTGTTTTTTTATATTCGAAAGCAGGCTGCCTATGCTTAAGGCAACATTTTATAATGGATATCAAAATATTATTTAGGAAGGCGCAATGAAACAAAATAACAGAAATTGATTCATTTATTGCAAACCACATAAAACTTGCACTTTGTAAATTAAAAGTTACTACTTAATCACAGTTATGCATTCAATGGTTTTAGTAAAAAACAGTATGTTTTTGCACATGGTCCATTAAGGAACAAAGGTACAACTGTGTCTGTCTAGACCAAACGCATCAACACATACATTGAACATTTAAAAAAAACATAAAAACTTCTTCACATTCGGAAAACATTTCAATACTACCCCTACAACACTGAATTGGCCGTCGGTATGCTTACTTAATTCAGCATGTAAAAGTAATTTCAATTCATATGATGGCAAAGTTGCCATGTCCAGAGTAGTCTTGACTAATATTACCAGTGTAGTTGACACCTGAAATAAGGTGTTGTCATTTGTACATGAACACTGAGGGCCTGATTATGAGGCTGTGGGTCCACAGAATGCCAGATTCATGGTGGTGCAGTGGTGGTGATCCAGCCACCGCCACACCAGCGGTCCAACCTACCACTTACAAGTTGCCCGGTTGGGCTGCAATTGCACTGCCTCATCTGACTCTATATTTCTGTCAGACCTCCCGGCACACCTAGAGGTTGAGGGTAGTGCAAGCCCCAAAATGGATGGAAATAAGGTATCCTGCTTGGTGCACAGACAAAATATCGACTCCAAAATATCGACTGGACATAATATCGACTTTTAAAGATAGACTGGACAAAATATCGACTGGACAGAATATCGACTACAAAAATATTGTTTTTAAGGTAAGTGAAGTAATATCGACTGTGTAAAATATAGATAGCAAAAATATCGAATTTTTAATAATATATAATATTTTATAGTGTATTTTTATGTAATATTATGTGTGAAAAGTGTGTATTAATGTTATAAATAATTTTATTAAAATAATTTTGTTTTAATAATAAATGCGTAATGTAATTCTGTAGCGGGTTGTGGGTTTATAGGGGAATAGGGTGGGAAGTAATTTAAGTGTAATTAATTAAATATGTAAATTAATTAATTGATATTAATGTAACATTAATTGTAAATTAATTTATATGTGTTAAATAATTTAATAGTAATTGCAAATTAATTAATAATAATTGATTAATTGGTAAATATGTAAATTTTACTAATTTAATGCAGTAGCGGGTTGTGGGATTATAGGGGAATAGGGTGGGAAGTAATTTAATTAATAATAATAAATATGTTAATATATTTATTGATAGTAATTAGTAAATAATTGATAATAAATGTATATGTGTTAATTAATTAAATAGTATTTATTTATTATTTTATAATAATTGATTAATTTGTTAATATGTGATTTTTACAAATTTAATTATTACAACTACGCTTTCCAACGCTTTCCCTACTGTTGCACCCACTGGAGTGGGAATAGTAATTTTAACCCCTATGCTATCCAACACTTTCCCTACTGTTGCACCCACTGGAGTGGGAATAGTAATTTTAACCCCTACGCTATCCAACGCTTTCCCTACTGTTGCACCCACTGGAGTGGGAATAGTAATTTTAACCCCTACGCTATCCAACGCTTTCCCTACTGTTGCACCCACTGGAGTTGGAATACTAATTTTAACCCCTACCCTATCCAACGCTTTCCCTACTGTTGCACCCACTGGAGTGGGAATAGTCATTTTAACCCCTACGCTATCCAATGCTTTCCATACGCTTGCACTCTTTGGAGTTGGAATAGTATTTTTTACACTTCTGGTATCGTACGGTGATATAATAGTATCTTATTTAATTATAGCATGTTACTATATATATACATGTTTTAACAAATAAGATTGTAAAAAATCATTTTTATTAATTTCATTTATTATTTAATTAATATAAGTTAATTTAAGCATTTTTAAGTATATTTTAGTAAGTAAATTTTAATATTAATGTAATTTAACACTGTTTTTAATAAAGTCGATATTTTTTACAACTATATTATTGTAAACGATATTCTGTACTCGATATTTTTGTACTTACCTGTTTGTAGATACAAACTTGATATTTTGACTGTCGATATTTTGTCCACGATATTTTTGCAAGTCGATATTTTGTCCCTCGATATTATTTCAGTGATCCATCCTGCTTACTTTACGCAGACAATCTGGTAATAGTAGACCAGACCGAGAGAGGCCTCCAAAGAAAGCTCAACGCCTTTAATACATACTGTGCTAGCAAATTTCTAACAATCAATCTCGACAAAACAAAAACCTTATGCTTTGGGAAAAAGATAAGCAGGTTTAGTTGGTACATTGGCGATCTCAAATTGGAGACAGTCAATGAGTATCGATACCTAGGCATATGGTTCGATAAGTCTTTAAATTGGAACACCCATCTGGAAACACAAAAAGCTAAAGCACACTCTTCCATATGTGGTTTAAAAAGGTTTAATAGGGATTATGGAGAGATGTCACAACGACCAATGCTTAGAGCTTTTGAGGCAATGAACCCTCCCAAGTCCTGTACGGAGCAGAGATCCTTTATTTGAGCGGTAAGGGATCCTGGGACGCGGTAGAGGGGAAATGCATAAAAAGTCTCCTATCTCTTCCACAATCTTCTATGATACACGCCATAAGAATTGGAAAAGACTGGAAGTCCCTGAAGGGCAAAAAGTAGCCCACTGGTGTCGGAAATAAATACAGAAAAGTGAGCTAAAATGGGCAAAGGCCAGTAGGGAAAGATTAGTGGAAACCTGTAAAAGGTTAAAGATCGATGAGGACCAGGAAACGTATCAAGTTCTCGGTACCAAGTGCGAGCTGAAACAAAATGGGAAGGAAGTATCTCGACTGATTGATTTAGAGTACTTAGCAAAGAAGAATTCAGTAGCACATATGCTAAACGCGTGGTCCAACGAAAACTGGTTCCCCTACTTAGACATCCTACCCAACCGCGGATACAGGCAAGAGATCCTGAGGCTGCGAATTGGGATTAACCCATGGGTAATAAACAGAGACCTAGAAGCAAAAATGCTAGATCAGCAAGGGCACTGCAGGTGCAAGTTGGGAACAAAAGGAGACCTGCTACATATACTGCTAGATTGTTTGATACTATTAGAACAGCGAAAACTGTGGCTGCGCCCTGTAGTCCTAAAACATGTCATAAGAACAAGGGCGCAGGCGGCCAGCCTTTTAACAGAAATTCCCTCCATTGATATTGTAATTGCCCTTGGGAAATTTATAAAGGTGGCCCTGAGTGCATTGAGAAATCAGGAATAATCTGTAGTACTGTATGAAATTTTAACAGAATGGAAATACATCTTGTGGTAAAAAAAGGAATGGGCTCGTAAATGTAAATATAAGTTTTAAGGTATATGTATTTTTTACTGGTGTTTTGTATTTTTATAATGGTGCATAGGATCTTTTTATCGGATTAATTTAAAAAAAAAAAAGGTTTTATTGTATTTGATGTGAATATTCTACTCTGTGTTACGATCATTGCATTTGTTTAAAGATTATGGTCATATTAAACATACATTTTGACTTGACTTGACACTCAGCAATGCCTGAAATACTGCCCTGTCGAGTCATTAAATTGATTCAAACTGCTACAAATAACCGCACTGCAGATACAGAGAGAAAGTCATCTCTTGAACTTACATCTTCTGAAAAATGTCCAGCTTCCGTCGCTTTGACCATCCTGTGTATCCCAGATAGCATGTCATCTACCAAGCATGGAAATCAAACTGAGCAAAACAGTATGATATTGGATTTATTTAGTCCCCGGGTTAAGTTCAGAACACGCTGAGTTCAGAGTAACAAAAGAAGTTTGCATCTGGTCACCTGGGGAGGGTCGTTAGGTGTTTTTTCAGCAACACTAGAAATATGTTTTTTTTTTATATTCGAAAGCAGGCTGCCTATGCTTAAGGCAACATTTTATAATGGATATCAAAATAATATTTAGGAAGGCGCAATGAAACAAAATAACTGAAATTGATTCATTTATTGCAAACCACATAAAACTTGCACTTTGTAAATTAAAAGTTACTACTTAATCACAGTTATGCATTCAGTGGTTTTAGTAAAAAAACAGTATGTTTTTGCACATGGTCCATTAAGGAACAAAGGTACAACTGTGTCTGTCTAGACCAAACGCATCAACACAAACATTGAACAGTTAAAAAAAAACATAAAAACTTCTTCACATTCGGAAAACATTTCAACACTACCCCTACAACACTGAATTGGCCGTCGGTATGCTTACTTAATTCAGCATGTAAAAGTAATTTCAATTCATATGATGGCAAAGTTGCCATGTCCAGAGTAGTCTTGACTAATATTACCAGTGTAGTTGACACCTGAAATAAGGTGTTGTCATTTGTACATGAACACTGAGGGCCTGATTATGAGGCTGTGGGTCCACAGAATGCCAGATTCATGGTGGTGCAGTGGTGGTGATCCAGCCACCGCCACACCAGCGGTCCAACCTACCACTTACAAGTTGCCCGGTTGGGCTGCAATTGCACCGCCTCATCTGCCAAGGATGCAGCGGTCTTGAGGCCGCAGTATGCTTGGCGGGACCACCATGGTACTGCCAGCATATTACGAGTATCCTCTCCACCACGGTTTTCATGGTAGTTCCTCCTCCATAAAAACTGTAGCAGTGACGAAACAAAGGGCCTTTGGGCCATGGAGTGCATGTGCTCCCCTGTGTGCATGTACCCCAGTACCTGTACGGCACAGACTGTACAAGTTCATGCAATACAGGTACTTCCTTTGACATTTCCACTGTGGTGCCCTTTTCATATCAACCTTCATGGGAACACCAAAGAACCTCAACCCAGTGATTAAAAAAGTCATAATCTGGCATGCAGGGTGCACACAAATTTGGAGGGTGGGAGCGGGCCAGCAGCATGGTGATTCTGCTCCCACACTGCCAAACTATAATCAGGCCCTAAGTGATCTTGTAACTCAGCCTGGGGAGTAACACAAGGCCCTGCAAAAGCACCGGGGCCCCAGCGATCCAGAGGCTCCCCACCTCTTTAAGGTAACCTCTTTCCAGCCCAAGGCCAAGGAACATCTGTAAGATAAAAGAGATTTAGGGACCCCTTGTCACATTCTGCTGGGGAGGGCATCTTTTTGCATTACACCATTAATCCGATCATGTCAGCTCTATCCAAAAACGTGGTACAGAATACGCAAAAGGTTTTGGGTACAAGCCAAGAAACATTAATGAAAATCCTTTCATTTTTTGGATGACAGCTATAAAATCTTTGCCAAACAGCCATCAATTATTTGGAAATTGAGAGATTTTCATGCATTCAGAAAATACGTTTGGATCAAGGAAGATCACCTCCTAACTATATTTTATGAATTACTTAAAATGATTCTGGAGTGGTAGTTAGTACAATCAGGTCACAGGAAACCAATCAGAATAATATTAAAAAGAAAAAACTCAAAAAAACTGAGAGTAGTCAAAAGTAGTCTTCCTGCTTTATCTGAGAGGGTCTGGGCGCATCCTCGGTATTACCAAAAGCTGAGATTCCAAAACCTCATGGCATTTTTTTACATTCATCTGCTACGCTGGAGAGGATTTTAAACTACATGTGGAATACTTAGTAGTGTTTATTTTGCCTGAACTGCATTTGCTAACGACTGAATGAGTTCTGGGATGTGATTTACCATTTGACAAAAAAAAGGTGTCCAACTCTGAATGCTTTTTATCTCAGAAGTATTATGTAGTGTGTTTTTTTTTCTCTGACACAGATAAATGCAATCTCCATTATGTGTTTTTACTCTGAATGTTAGTGTGGATCACTTTGTCTGAAGACCTGTGAATTAAAACTGCAGAAAACATACTTCATGTTTTTTTAAGTCTAACTAAGCTCTTGGATCTCATCCAAGGGTGAAACACGGGCCCCTGCACCACAGGGGGTGGCCCAGCCTCCCGGATGCCCCCCACCTCTTCAAGGGAGCCCCTGTACACCCCAAGGCCAAGCAACATCTGTAACATAAGAAAGAACCTGGAGCACCATCTCACAGTCTGTAGGGGGGACAGCATGATTTTGCATTACACCACTGATCTCAGCATCTTGGCCCTATTCAAAATCATGGTACAGAATAGGCAAAATGTTTTGGGTACAAGCCAAGAGAGATGGTAGTCCCTTTCTTTTTAGAATGAAGGCTACGAAATCATTGCCAAACAGCCATTCATTATTTGGAAATTGAGAGATTGGCATGCACTCTGAAAATACGTTTGAGATCAAGGACGATTGTCTCCTACCTGTATTTTAGGAACTACTTCACATGACTCTGGAGCAGTAGTAGGAACAATCAGGTCACAAGGAATTAATCAGAATAATATTAAAAAGAAGAAACTCTAAAACTGAGTGTAATTGAAAGTAGTTGGCCTGATTGTCTAAGACGTTAAAGGTTTTACATGTACCTGCTACTTTTAAGCTAGATGCTGGATACTTAGTAGCTTTTAATTGGCTGGAACTACATTTTCTAAGGACAGAATAGTTGTGGAGAAAGTGATTTACCATTGGGCAAAACAATGGTGAGCAACTCCGATTTCTTTTTGTCTTAGAAGTATTATAAATACTGCGTTTTGTTTCTCTTACACAGAGAACAAATATCTCCATTATGTGTTTTTACTCTGAATGCTGCCATGGATCACTTTGTCTGACGCCCTGTGAATTTGAACGGCAGAGAACATACTGCATGTTTTTGTGGTCTCAGTTGAGGAACTAGAATTTAGGCCAAGTTGCTTGGAATACTAAGCTGGTACAGGGGCAGATGGATGAACAGGAACTTTTCCCTATGCTAGTGGTGGAAGTGCCTATAAAACGGCCATGGCTGCGATTAATTTGAGGATGGCATGTTTTTCCAAAGGAAGATAGGCTTAGATGACGTTGTGGCTCTCATACTGAGGCTACTCAGCATAATGTCATTGAATGCCTGCAGATTTAAGGGCCTCATTTAGGGATTGGCAGATGGACCATTGTTCTTCCATTACAGAGGAACTGCTTCGTCCATTAGGCTGATTTAATTCCATCCTCTGTATTTTTGGTTTAACCTGAAAGATCATCATCCATCATAACAAAGTACAGTCCAATGGCTGATGCTCAGTCCTCCATAGTCAGTCCCGGTCCATCATTAGCAGTATATCTCTGTGACCATTAGTACGGTGGACATTGATCTGCTATATTAAAAGTTGTCTGCCATCAGAGTGGGGTGGGGGGATGCTCACAACAGAGAACAGCGAGGGTGGATAGGGATTCAAACAGTGGATGCATCTGTCAAAGTGACAAACACATGTCAGCAGGCACCTGGTTGAAATCAATTTATCAACCTCAACTGCAGCTCACACTACAAAAGACACTCCTCAAAATACACAAACTATATATTTACCACTCACAACACAAAGCATAAGCAGCAGACCTACGTCCCCTTTTCTTTTCACTAGTCTGGAAGAAAACAAGACAGAGTCTCTGAAAATGAGTTAACCGTTATGGGTAAATGAGATAAATAGGTTTGATACACTGGACCAGAACCAGCTATTAACCAGAGAAGGCAAATGTGCAACAGAATAGTAAATAAGGTAAATGCTTCCTCCAGCACCAGACACACGTGGGAGGACAGACCAAAATGGTTGAATGACCTGCAAGGGAGAGTCTGTTCCCCTGCTTCTAGGACACTCCATGAGGCCCTGTAACTAGTAATAGCCCTCCCAAGTTCCTAAACCGCATGCCCTGGGAGGATGAGTTCTTGTCCATACTCTGCACTGAAGGCATTATGGGAAGTCCAAGCAGAGGATATTCTGGTAAGGGCAAAAACTAGCTCTTTACCACTAACACATTCACCCTCCCCATATTTTAGCAGCCCTGTTCTCTACTCAAATTACTCCACTAATGACAACCTATTTCCTCAAGTTTGATAAATGATGATTGTCACAACTCAGTGCATACTCTACCTAATCACAATCTACCAGTTCATTGCTCTGTTGTGTAATTTCCTAAACATAACTCATAATAGAAATGCATCCAAAGAGGTGTAACATCCTACTTTGAGCAGAAGTCAAACACTGCTTTATAGAACCCATGTATCTAACAGTTTACTGATAAGAATTTAAACTATGTAAAACAAGTAATTTTTGGTAGTAGAAGTTCTAACATATGAATCACTTTACCAGGACTACAATGTTCCAGGTCCAGTTTAGAAAAATGCATATTAGTGTACCGTTCAGAGTAATATCTTTTGAATTATAAATAAAAGCTAAGGAATGGCAAGGTGGAGTTACAAATAAGATTTCACATTTTATTAAATAAGTAAAATTCTGTGTTTGCACACATTATTATCATCCATAATGATGTTTCACTTCTTCCTTCAAATTGTCTACGTTATTTTGTTATCTAAGTTTGGCTTACATTAACATTATTTTGATTAAAACCATGAATGTGCTTACATGAACTCAAAAATATAGAAGTTTAACTAGGGTGCTGTATGTATAATTCTACTAAATTTACAACTTAGGGGCCTGTGTCTGGTGACCGGAGTGCTTCAGCTGTCTCTCTCAAGGGTAACTTCCTGTTCTGAAGATATAATTAAACATAGTATATATTTAAATAGGGGTAGTTTTACTACCCCCCTTTTTAAACACCTACTGCTACTCTGGTAAAGGGGGTTGGTGGAGTGACAGGAAATCACCCAACACAGATGTCGTTAATCACACCTGCATATTGCCTATCAAAAAATGTTTTGAAATCATGTTTTAGAACTTGAGAATTTAGCACTGTTATAGATATTTCAAATGCAAATGATTGTTAACGTTTAGTTGTAAAATTGACAACACATTCAATGCTCCTATTTTATTGTATTATATGTCCTCATCTCCATAACAAGATATAAGATAGTTCAAACTTTTTATTATTGACATTAAACAGTTTTATGGATTCACATTCTCAGACTGTTTCTAAGGTATATTACGATGGAGTCTGGGACTATGGAGACATACTGATAGAGCGCGCAGTTCACCCGGGTCACTGGGTTTCCCGATTCTCACACGCACTGGGCCCTGGCTTGCACATTCAAACCAATGACTCGTGTTTGGCGTGAACCGGGTGAGTTTATACGCGCTACTATGAGTAATTTGTGGTTGACTTCTCACCACTGCTGATCATGTACCTGACTTACCACAGGCACATTACTCCAGACGGATCAGGAGCTAGCAGGGAAAAGGTGACAGGGGTCCTAGAAGAAAATACACTTTATAAACCACCATACATTTTCCACATTATAAATCTGTAAAAATAACCACAGACACCTGATGGGTTTGAAAATGTATCCGAAGATTTCAAAGTGAATAGGTTAGGATAAGCAATATACAAAATAACACATCAAGCATTAGGATCACAACTAAAATGTAACTATGAATTAGAGCGAGGACCATTTGAGTATAAGTGGACACTATGGGATAAGGGTATTTAGTGAACACACTATTCAACACAAGTCAAACTAAACGAGAGACCTAAAATATATATATATATATATACTAAGGTACTTATACTATTTTACTTAGTTCACTGCAACCATGCTAAGGGGAAGGGAAAACAGGAACATACTAAAATTGTGACAGTTTGATAATCTCCTACAGGTGGGGAGAAAGGTGGAACAATTCTAATAAAAATTGCATATAATTTGCATTCAAGGTGATAGAGCAATATCACAGGCAAAACTTTATTTAAGGAAAAGGAGAGTAAGTGAGAAAGACGCAAACCCACAGACTAATATTTACCTAATTAGGAAAGAGGACTAACCTTGGCCACGGGTCAGTTGGAAGGACGGGGACAAGGACCCTCAGAAAAAAGGAATGCCAGATTGCGAGCAGGTGCAGCTCACGGGTAGTCAGGACAGGATACCCCTCAGGATTTGGGATCAGGTCTGGGCTCACCAAGGTACGACCAACACCCACAGCTTCGGAAGCAACGCCTGCGTTACCCCTCTCTGCAAGTAATCCGCCAGTAACCCCGATTGGGTTTTCGAATTTCCCCAGCAAAGTGCTTCGCCAGCACTTAGGACTATTTCCACCCCTAGGAGTTTGTGGAAAGTAAGGACAGAGTGCTCCGCAGCACTCTAGATTGAGCACCTATAGAGTTCGTAGGGTCAGTGACAGGTCTGCTACTCGGACAAGTCGGACAATTTTCCTAAGCTACACTAGGGTAATTATACAATTTGGGGACCCTTAGACCACCCACCAATGTTGCAAGTGACAGTTTCGCATATTGTGATTGGTCAGGAGAGGTGGCTCGGACATTGTCACCTCCTAGAATTCAACGTTCCCATCACGAATTTGAATTTTGCTTATCCGCCCCTTGGGTTCACGTTCCCATCCATAGGAATACAATAGAAAATACGAGTGTACAAGGTATGGCAACAAAGTCTCTGGGTTTCAAGGTGAATTACATCGTCTTGTGCTGGGTTCTCAGGCGCATTGGGCTTCAGGAGCCAGCTGGCTTATTTCAGCTTCTGCGCAGTAGAGTTTCTCCCAGGTCACATGGCAATACTCAGAGGAGCCTCATCATGGCGCCGGTTATGATTTTTCCAGCCCCAGAGACGTGATACATGAAAAGTAAGCGAGAACAAATTAAAATCACACATAAAATGATCACACTGTATACCATGATAAATTCTACACACCCCTTACTTTATAACAGCAATAGTATTAAAGTTTAGTGCGAAAAGACAGATAGGCTAAAGCAGCAGTTGCAAGCGTAGAGCGTGGTAAGAGACAAGCGGCCATGTTTGCAACAGTGCGCATGAGCACAGATTCCCTCCAGAATGCGAGTGCGTCACATCACATGGGTATGACCGACGCATGCGCAGACTGAATTTCAGCGAAGCGGCCATTTCTTTAGTGCAAGCTTTGTGAGAAATGAAAAGACACATAGGCAAGCCTCGTGGGGACACCCGTGTGTTGGGGAAAATGCTAATTACAAGACGGACAGTAGGATTAATATGATTATAATTATAACGAGGTTCATGAGTGACAGCAAGTCGCTTTACGTGCGAATCCTTGCTCCATCAATCCCCTCTTTGATGATATTTACTATCATCACTACAAAGGAAACAGATGCCAACTTTCATTCTTCCATGTCATTCATTTCTATCTCAACGAACTTATTGTTGATTTTTCTTTCGGCTTCTCTATGAGAGTGGTGATTCTTCACTTTTTTGTAGATTTCATTCCTTAATTCTTCTAATTCTAATTCATCAATGTTTCTCTTCACCCCTCTTTTGTGTACAGTTTTTCTTTTGCACTTTTGACATTTACAGCAGATGAAAATTATCAACACAATCATACCTATTCCAATTATTGGCATCAGTATTTTCCACAGAATGTTTCTACCTAGGTTAGAAAACCAACTACCTATAGAGGAGAGACCTCCAGTCAGTCTAGTCCAGGCACTGTCAACCTCTAATGGTTTGAGCTCTTTTTCCAAATTAGTTATGTTCTTCACATATTGTTTTAATTCGATACTTTTGTCAGGAATGTAGGTGCAACAATGTTGCGCCTTCAGCATTCTACAGACTCCGCCCTCTTTTGCCAATAAGGTATCAAGAGCAAGGCGATTCTGCAAAACCATTGATCTGATTGCAACCATTTCAGTATTGACCAACAGGAATCCAGCAGCAGTGTCAGTAGATAACCGATCCACTACTGTAGATAATTTGCAAATTCTGTGTGTGTTCAGAACTACCCCCATTCCAGGTATCAGTGCACTAAAAATATCACCTATGATTTCTCCTACACTTTCACGTTTTCTACGCACTAAGCCATTAGTGTCTTCATCATTGCTTCCAGCAGCGTTATTCACATGGTATATTTTCGGGAAAACAATGCCAAAGTAGCAGCTTCCATACCAGTGGTCCGGCAATTTGAAATAAGCCTTGTTCCCACATATATAATATATTCCGGGAAACACAGGTTCTGACCCATTTTTGAAACCCCAACCTCCAATTACCTTATAATTATGTTCACACTCGCTGGAACCAATGAATACATTGTTATAGTATTCTGTCCTTTCTCTATGGAGACAAAGTTTTCCTTTTCGTTCAAAATCCAGCAACAAAGCAGGATTAGCTTCGCCTTGTGAGGTGTTATCCATGTGCTCAGCCCACCTAGGGACTCTATCCTTTTCATCATTTGCCTTTCTTTGAAACTTTTCCCTCCTTCGGTCTGCCATTTTTATAAACATCTTTTCCTGCTCTTGCAAAGAACAGGTCAGATTTTCTTGTCGTGCTTCATCTAAGTCTATGTCACCTATAGTCAGGAAATATTCACCCATATAACGGGTTACCTCGCTTCTAACATGGACAAGGTTCAGATGCCCTCTAATAGGAAGTTCGGAGAACACTACGTCAGCATTTGAATAGTAGTACTGCAAAGTGCTTCTATAAAACAAGCTAGCTAATATACTACAGTAAATTCCGTAGGTTAGGGGTAAGTGGTGATATGTCACACCTTCAGCTACAGATGTGGGTAGCTTCATGCAGACATAACAGTCCTCTATTTCCATAGCTTCTACATAATGTACTAACAAGTTAGCAAAAACATTTAAATGCGTCCGGTTTCTCATCTTGTGAAAATGCAGTTCACCCTCATCTGATGCTTCTAAATTCTGTCGTGTGTGTCTTTGCTTAACTGGATTGTCATATTGTTCTAAGCTTCGTGGTGTTTCTGCAGTCCGTGCAACGTCTGTGTCTAATATCTCAGGTTCAGTAGGGGACAGGTTAGGATTTTTACTTATCATAAAGGGTAAAAAGACGGTTAATCCTATCCACATTACTATTAGCATTGCTATACTACACAAGCATATCTTACAGCAAGTTTTACAACACCCAAATCTGGATCTCCCAGCTACGCTTGAATCAGACATTTTAGCTTACAGGTGGCTTTTGCAACCCCTCTTCTTTTCTTTACACCAAGGCTGCGCTCTGTTTCGTCTCAAGGAGGGTCTTCGTCCGAACTCCGATCAGTGACGGACTCCTCGTCACTTTTCCCACTGTGATTTGGCTCATCAATTTCTTCCAGCACCAGGTATGTCCATTCGGGGCTCCGATACAGTTTGTTCTGTTTCTTCAATCTGTCGCTTTTTCTCAGAAACTTGCCTGGGGCTGGTTTTCTTTCACTTTCAGCCCTTTCACGGTCTTTCAGTTTCTCTTCGACTGTTTTTATTCGGAGTCTTAGCCTTTTGACGTACCTGGGTGTACTTTTGCTTCTGCGACTTTCAGTGGTCGAGGACACTTGACCTTCTTCGTGCACTCTTTTCTTTTTCTTTTTGTGCTTGACAGAGTCTATTTCCCTCCCTGTCTGACTAGTTCCAGGTCTTACATCTATTTCTTCTGCCTGGTCCTCAAACTGGTCCTGTTCAGGTTCGCTTTGTAGATTTTCTTTGCTGTTAGGTGAACTGGAGTCTGATTCCTGAACACGTTCATCTATTTCTATCTGCTCTGGTTCATGCACTTCGTTCTCTTCACTGTCTTCCGCATGAACTTCAGCCCTTACCACTATCTGTCCCTTTCCAGACTCCGGAGTTTCAGGTGGAGTGTCGACGTCTTGATCTGTCCCTACTTGGCCTATTTCCTGATCAGGTGTGATGTGTGTCTTGTTGACCTGACCTTCTTCTTCTAGTTCTGTCTCACCTGGACTATCCCACTCACTGTCTAGATAGGAGTATTTCCTGGTTCGTATTGGATCATGAACCTGGTCGTCGGCAGGGTACCACTCAATGTCTCGACTTGTGCTCGGCAGTTCGATGTCAGCAAGATCCGGACTCTCCTCGGGAGTCTCCTCAGCGGTGCTGCCTTCAGCTTCAGTCGCGTTTTCTCCGGTTACCCGCTTTGTGTGGCTGGCATGGATCCACTTCGGCACACCAGCACACTTCACAGCAGTAGTGGTGACAAGAATCACTTGTCTTGGCTTTCCCCACTTTGGTCCAAGGCAACTCTTCCGGGTGTGTTTCTTTAACACCACCCAATCGCCTGGTCGCAGCTTATGTGCTGGAGTCTTGGGCCATTCGTCTTCTGTCTCTCCAATCTGGTGGGAGATAGAACGCACTTGGTCACCCAGCTGCTTGCAGTATTCTAGTACCAAATCATCAGTAATGCTTAGCAGTTTGTGTCCAGGTACCCATGCTTGTCGCATCACTCTCCCCATTAGTACCTCATGGGGGCTCAGGCCTGTTTTTCGATTTGGAATACTTCTCAGACTCATCAGCACAAGGGGCAAAGCGTCTGTCCAGTTCATTTTCTTGGAATCACACATCTTCGCCAGTCTGGACTTTAGCGTGCCATTTATCTGTTCAACCACCCCAGATGCCTCGGGATGGTAGGCACAGTGCAGTCTTTGCTTCATTTTAAAAGCCTTACAGAGCTCTTCTAGGATGTGGTTGGCAAAATGCCCACCTTGGTCCGTTTCAATCGTCTCTGGGATCCCAAACCTAGGTATCAACTCCCTGAGTAATAGCTTGGCTGTAGTTTGGGCATCATTTTTCTTAGCTGGGTAGGCCTCCACCCACCGGGAGAACAGACAAACTATGACCAGGATATATCTATATCCCTTGCATTTGGGCATTGTTATAAAGTCTGCCTGCATTCTGACAAAAGGACCTACTGCCTTGCCGATGGTACTCTGCTCTACTACAGTCCTCTTTCCTGCATTGAATTGCTGACACACTAGGCACCTCTGGCAAAGCCTTTCCGCCTGGGTCCTGAACCTTGAATTAAAGAACACCTTGTCAAACACACGACACATGGCATCCCTTCCCATATGTGTTGGTTCATGTATCATTCGGACCATGGGATCTATCAGACTGTCGGGCAGCACGGGCACTCCATTTTTGTCTACCACCACACCGTCATTCCTCATCCTGCAGTCATTTTCACTCCATCTAGCTTTTTCTTCCCTGCCTGTTGACTGTTGTAAGTCTTTCAATTCATCCCATGTTGACACATTCTCAAACAACATCAGTTGGCAGCTGTGTCCACCCCACAACCCAATTTGGAGGGACATTTGGTGTCGGGCACAAAATTGGGCAATTTGGTCAGCGTATCTATTTCCGGCTGTTACATCATCATTTCCTGATCTGTGAGCCGCACACTTGACCACAGCCAATTCTTTGGGCAATTGAATAGCTTCCAATAATTCTTGTACCACCTTTCCGTTTCTGATAGGGGTACCTGAGGAAGTCATGAATTCTCTTTGTAACCATAGTTGGCCGAAGTCATGAACAACCCCGTAACAGTACTGACTGTCGGTGTAAACAGTTATTCTTTTGTTCTTTCCCCTCCTACAGGCTCTTGTCAAGGCGATGAGCTCAGCTACTTGGGCTGATTTCACTTCGCATAGGTAAGAGGCTTCTATGGTGTTTGTCAACGTGACAACAGCATAGGCAGCACAGAGACCCCCACTCTCATGTCTTAAACATGAGCCGTCTACGAACATTGTATGATCCCCATCAAGCAATGCTACTTCTCTGATGTCAGGACGGGGCTTAGTGCTGAATTCTGTTAGATCAATGCAATTATGTTCCATTTCACCTTCGTTGTCTACATCCAGGGGAACAGGTAACAGAGTTGCTGGGTTTAGGATATTGCACCGAGAAATGGTTACATTCTCAGCACCAATCAAAATTCTCTCATACTTAGTCAGCCGACTAGGTGTGAGATACTGGGTCTTGGTTCTTGTCAGTAGGATTACAACAGAATGTGGAACATATACGGTGACAGGATGTCCCATGACAATATTCTCACTCTGCTCCAGACTGACGCAAGTAGCAGCTACTGCTTTTAGGCATCCGGGTAATCCAGCAGCCACCGGATCTAGAGTGGCAGAGAAATACGCTACAGGACGTCTGACCAGCCCATGTTCCTGGGTCAGGACTGAGAGCGCACAATTTTCTCTGGTGTCACAGAATAGTTCAAAACGCTTGGAATAGTCTGGCATACCTAATGCAGGTGCGGTGCATAGACAATTTCGCAATGTTACCCATGCGGACATGCTTTCGCTGTCCCAACTGACTGGGTCTTCCACTCCTTTCTTGGTCATTTTTATCAAAGGTTTGGCTAGATTTGCGAAGCCCACAATCCATTGTCTGCAGTACCCCACAACTCCTAGAAACATCCTCACCTCTTTCTGAGTTCGGGGTAGGTCCATTGCTTTAATTATCTCGATCCTTTCTGTGTTGATCTTTCGGATCCCTTTCTCTATCTGGTGCCCCAGATATTTTACTGAGTTCTTACAGAACTGCAATTTGTCAGGGGATACTTTATGTCCTCCCTTTCCTAGGTGATTCAGCAAGGCGATGGTGTCGGTGACACAGTCATTTTGAGTTTTAGATGCCACTAAAAGGTCATCTATGTACTGTACCAAAACGGACTCTCCGGGCAATATTAGGGTCTCAAGACATTTCTTTAATATCTGGTTGAAAATCGAGGGACTTTCAGTGTACCCCTGGGGGACACGATTCCAGACATAGATATGGCTGTCAAATTCAATACTAAAAAGGAACTTGCTTTCGGGATGCAATGGGATGGAAAAGAATGCATGGCACAGGTCAATGACAGTGAACCATTCCGCATTCCAAGGAATCTGATACAAGATTACTGCAGGGTTGGGCACAATGGGACAGCAAGGTACAACAATTTGGTTTACCTTGCGCAGGTCCTGCACTACTCGGTATTTCCCACTAGGCTTTTTAATCCCAATGATAGGCGAATTGCAGGGACTGCTAATTACTTCTTCTAAGATTTCTGCTTCGAGCAATCGGGTAATTTCAGTTGCGACTCCTGCCTTTACTTCTGCACTCATTTTGTACTGTCTTGTTTTGGGATATGTTGCATTTGTCTTGATTGCTATTTTAACTGGGTCCACATTTGCCATTAAGCCTACATCTTTTCCCGAGAAATCCCACACTTCTGGAACTACTCTTAACTGAAGCTCTTCAGGCAAGTCTTCAATTGACAACGTTTTAATGTTAGCATCAGGTCTTACTAACATTAGTTTGTACAAGCCATCTTCATCGGGGTCTGAACTTCAACGCCCTTTGGTGAGCAAAAGATGGTGCAGTTCATTTTGCACAACAAATCGCGTCCTAACAGGTTCACAGGACTAGAATCACAGACCACAAATCTGTGCATTTCTTTAAAGTTTCCTATGGAGATTTCCATAGGCTCAGTTACTGGAGTACTTATTATCTGATTTGAGACACCCACTACTTGGATAGCTTCTCCCGAGAGGGGTAGGTTAGGAACATCCACTGTTCTCACAGTGGACCGGGTAGCACCAGTGTCCAACAGAAAGGTGATGTCTTTTCCCTCAACCTTCCCTTCAATGTATGGTCCAGTCTGGTCTACCGGTAAGGAGGCGCCAAGTACGCACTCCTTGTCCTCCTCTCTCAGGCCCCGTCAATCTAGTTCATCACAGAGGAAAGAATCATTCAACAGGTACTGTGGAATAGCTGCATTGCTTCCATTCTCTCCCTCCCATATTTCTGCCCTTTCATTCTGCTGGCCCTGGTTCTTATAATTCTGTCTAGGAGCGCGAGGTACTGGAGGTAGCTTTACCTGTTGCTGGTTCTTTTTCGTCCCCTCTTTCTGCACCTGTGGATTTAAACCATTTATAGGGGCATTACCGGCCTGCAGGTGTGGACACTCGTCTCTCCAATGCCCTAACTGGCCACACCCGTGGCAGGGGAACTTCTTCATAGCCTCTTCCCGACTCAATTTTGCCCGGGGCTTCCCTCCTCCCCCAGCAGTGGCATTCTGAGCATTATTACTGGAATTCAATTTACTTAACTGTTTTTCTTGCTGTTCAGCCAATTTTACTTGTGCCCACATCACTTTTTCCTTGAGGGCTTTCTTTTTATTTTCGATTTCATCTTCGCAGTATTTTGCGTATTTCAGGACATCATCTATGGGTTTTCCCTGCCAACTTATTTTATTATCTCGAATCCATTGAGATATCTCAGGCCTTAATCCTAACACGAATCTATAACTGAAATGGGTCATGTCTTTCATGTCCACATTATCGATACCACTGTAAGTTTTGAATACTTGCAGTAACCTTTCATAAAAGGAATGGACAGTTTCATCACGTTCTTGGGTTGTTCTATCTATTCGGGTCCAATCTGTCTCCTTTGCGGGCACCTTTTTCTTGAGGTACTGTATGACTTGCTCATACTTCCTCATTACTTCAGGTGCGGGAGCTCCTGTTTTCTCGTCTCTCGCATATTCCTCGCTAGGCCAATCAATTTCAATTTTGCAGTCGGTCCACAAATCTACAGGGACCACAATGTCGAAAAACCCATCTAGGTCTTTCAGAAGACATTTCTGAAATTTTATAAATCGTTCAACCTGCCGGTACCAGTCAACAGGCTTCTCCCGTAATTTCGGGAAGTCATTGGTAAATGACACAATATCCTGTCGGGACCAAGGGACATGGACATATTTTCCTCCCGGGACCTCTCTCATGGGACACAATTTTTCGGTCGGGGTTACTTCTTTTAACACGAATTCTGAAGTTTGAGACTTAGCCCTGCTGTCTTCCTTTTTCTTTGCCCACCGGGTTCTCCATTTCCCCACCTCTCCCCATTTCTGCAAGAGTTTCAATAATTCCTTTATCTGAATCTGTTTCCCTACCACATTTAGGCTTTCTAAGTCTTTATCTGAAAAATCTACTCTGTAGGGTTTCTGAAGGATTTTGGAGCGACTGACATCGATTCCCATTTCAGTGGCTGTGTCCATTATCCTTTCATGGAGCAACCTAGCATTTCGGGTAAGATTTTTACTGATAAACAGTAACTCATCTTCACTGTACGAGTTTAGGCGCTCTAATCCTATGTTTTCAGCCATAATTTCTTCTATTTCTATCACTAGTTTATAAATCTCTAACGGTCTGGATTGGGGAGTGGTCTCTTTCTCCAACTCTTTGGTCCATCTGTCTAATTCTTCTGGTGATACTACTGTGGCACTCCTAACCCCAGAGGCACCTTCAATCAACACCTCTTTTGGCCTACTCTGACTTCTTGCCCCCGACATACTAGTCCTAGGTTCTCTAATGGGCAAATCCATCAGAACCACGGATTCACAGTCACTCTCTTGATCATCATCTATGAATACTTCCTTTCTCTGGGGTGGGTTGCTAGGAGTAGGCAGTATTGGGGAGATAACAGGAGGACGAGGACTAGCCAGGTTATCCCTATAAAGAGGAATAGCGGGTCCAATGGTTACTGGGATAGTCAGGGAATCTGGATGGGGATGTATCTGGGCTATGGTCCGGACTAGATCATCTCGCTGCCTAGCCAGGGCTTCCTTTTCTTGTTCTCTCAAACCCTTTCCTGTGGGATTGTCATGCAAAACTTGAGGTACCAAGGGAGGGTAAATACTTGGGGCAGTAGGAGTGACCAATCGTGGCGGTCCTTCTCCAAACGGCTGATAATTCGGGACTGCGGATTTTGGTCTGCAAAACCCATCTCCTTCACTGGTTTTACTGTCTGTACCTGTTCCATCTGTCTCGCTATCCCTCCGGCATCTGGGATATTTGGCAAACGGGTTTGGTGAATTCAAAGGCTCAGACTCGGCTGCATAGGGAGGGGGGTTTTTCATCAATAAATCTTCTAGGTGCTCATCTTCTGAGTCCCCTACGGGCATTATGTGATGGGTCTTTTCTGTGCTTTTTCCTTTTCCTTGCTCTAATACCCCCATCATTGGAAACAATCCCTCTGTCATCATGCTTTGTCTCCACTGTTTCATTTTCTGCTCTTTGGTTTCTCTATGGACCCTCGGATACCATTTACTCACTCCCTTGTCCATCCGGGGTCTATCTCTCTCCAAAGCCTCAATTTCCCACTCTTCTAAGGCCTCGTACTGGGTCAATCTGGGTCTGGGATGAAATTCATTCATGCGGGTCCTTAAGTTAAACAGGATCCTACCATTAAAGGTACCATCAATAGGAAAAGCTAGAACTCCGTCATCTGCAGTATACTTTGCCCAATTCTCAAGCCACACACAAGTATGATACCCCTTTTCAAACATCATGAAGGAAGCAGAAGTATTTGGTGGAGGAATGATCACACCCTCTCTCGTTCTAATGGGTTTGTCTGTTTTAAAGAAATTCTTTATCTTGTCAGCGAACGACATTTTTCTCTTTATTCCGTACATCATGTGCGGTCTACCTCGTATCATCTGTTCCTTATAGAAGCCTGAGTTCTGTGGGTTAGGTAAGAACTCAGGATACCACATATGCCTTTCCAGGCTCGCTTCTAACTCGGCCTGATTAATTTTGTTTACTCGGGTACTTCCAATGCTAGTGCGACTCTTATTTTGTAGAAACCAATCAACACTGTGAATACAAAAATCCTTATCCAATGGGTGCGCGGCCTTTCGCGAGACCAAGTCTCACGCTCCGGCACTCACCCCTCCCTTACAAATTCGGCTTCACTACACACCCGCTGTCCTGACCAATACCAGCGCGGCACGGAGTGACGTCAGAGCAGCCTTCCGCCCGACTCCCTCCTTCACAAGGTAACGGAAACTTTTAACTCTTCCTAAAGCGCTAGCGCAAAACTTAGTAACTAACACACAACGTCTGTCACTATGTTTGAGTGTTCTAAATAAGTAGAAAAATTTCCTCTCACTACAAGTAAACCACTTCTGTCTACTTTTCATTCACTCTGGATAGACTTCTTTGCCTGTCCCTTCACACTAGTAATATAGAACCCGTTATTCTTCTGACTCATCCACCTTAGTCGGATATATGTACTGAGCCAGGATTTCACCAGCGAACTATCTTACTTACCAGACAAGCCTCGGAGACCCTATTACTCCTCCCACATGTGACCCTTTCTAGGTGATATCACAAGGGAAGTTTTATACAAAGGACTTGTGACTATCAATTATTCAGATATGAAAAGATCCTAATTAGTGTTTCCAGGTATTTCTTCACCCTACACTAATGACTCGAAACACGTGACTTTTCCAGCTAATCGGATTCTACTCACCGTTAGCTATATACTTCCCCGGGCATTCGGACTACACTGAACACGTACAAACAGTTTTTGGTTAATATTACATATAATACTTATAGCAGCAATGCAAAATCATATACACAGTCATATAAATCCTTAAAACATCGCAAAATATTTAAAAAATGCAAATAGAAGAATCAGCAGCATAGAAATTTTAGCAGCACATTTTAATTTTCACAGTTTGTTTATCAACTATCCTGTCTACCTAATTTAACTAGTCCTAACCATTACCTCTGCTACCAGAAAATTACTGATAGAGCGCGCAGTTCACCCGGGTCA
Organism: Lissotriton vulgaris; assembly: GCF_964263255.1. Classification (NCBI taxonomy): domain Eukaryota; kingdom Metazoa; phylum Chordata; class Amphibia; order Caudata; family Salamandridae; genus Lissotriton; species Lissotriton vulgaris. Next base: position 319,168,523 of record NC_141699.1, on the reverse strand, counting down.
CTGGGTTTCCCGATTCTCACACGCACTGGGCCCTGGCGTGCACATTCAAACCAATGACTCGTGTTTGGCGTGAACCGGGTGAGTTTATACGCGCTACTATGAGTAATTTGTGGTTGACTTCTCACCACTGCTGATCATGTACCTGACTTACCACAGGCACATTACTCCAGACGGATCAGGAGCTAGCAGGGAAAAGGTGACAGGGGTCCTAGAAGAAAATACACTTTATAAACCACCATACATTTTCCACATTATAAATCTGTAAAAATAACCACAGACACCTGATGGGTTTGAAAATTTATCTGAAGATTTCAAAGTGAATAGGTTAGGATAAGCAATATACAAAATAACACATCAAGCATTAGGATCAAACTAAAATGTAACTATGAATTAGAGCGAGGACCATTTGAGTATAAGTGGACACTATGGGATAAGGGTATTTAGTGAACACACTATTCAACACAAGTCAAACTAAACGAGAGACCTAAAATATGTATATATATATATATATATATACTAAGGTACTTATACTATTTTACTTAGTTCACTGCAACCATGCTAAGGGGAAGGGAAAACAGGAACATACTAAAATTGTGACAGTTTGATAATCTCCTACAGGTGGGGAGAAAGGTGGAACAATTCTAATAAAAATTGCATATAATTTGCATTCAAGGTGATAGAGCAATATCACAGGCAAAACTTTATTTAAGGAAAAGGAGAGTAAGTGAGAAAGACGCAAACCCACAGACTAATATTTACCTAATTAGGAAAGAGGACTAACCCTGGCCACGGGTCAGTTGGAAGGACGGGGACAAGGACCCTCAGAAAAAAGGAATGCCAGATTGCGAGCAGGTGCAGCTCACGGGTAGTCAGGACAGGATACCCCTCAGGATTTGGGATCAGGACTGGGCTCACCAAGGTACGACCAACACCCACAGCTTCGGAAGCAACGCCTGCGTTACCCCTCTCTGCAAGTAATCCGCCAGTAACCCCGATTGGGTTTTCGAATTTCCCCAGCAAAGTGCTTCGCCAGCACTTAGGACTATTTCCACCCCTAGGAGTTTGTGGAAAGTAAGGACAGAGTGCTCCGCAGCACTCTGGATTGGCACCTATAGAGTTCGTAGGGTCAGTGACAGGTCTGCTACTCGGACAAGTCGGACAATTTTCCTAAGCTACACTAGGGTAATTATACAATTTGGGGACCCTTAGACCACCCACCAATGTTGCAAGTGACAGTTTCGCATATTGTGATTGGCCAGGAGAGGTGGCTCGGACATTGTCACCTCCTAGAATTCAACGTTCCCATCACGAATTTGAATTTTGCTTATACGCCCCTTGGGTTCACGTTCCCATCCATAGGAATACAATAGAAAATACGAGTGTACAAGGTATGGCAACAAAGTTTCTGGGTTTCAAGGTGAATTACATCGTCTTGTGCTGGGTTCCCAGGCGCATTGGGCTTCAGGAGCCAGCTGGCTTATTTCAGCTTCTGCGCAGTAGAGTTTCTCCCAGGTCACATGGCAATACTCAGAGGAGCCTCATCATGGCGCCGGTTATGATTTTTCCAGCCCCAGAGACGTGATACATGAAAAGTAAGCGAGAACAAATTAAAATCACACATAAAATGATCACACTGTATACCATGATAAATTCTACACACCCCTTACTTTATAACAGCAATAGTATTAAAGTTTAGTGCGAAAAGACAGATAGGCTAAAGCAGCAGTTGCAAGCGTAGAGCGTGGTAAGAGACAAGCGGCCATGTTTGCAACAGTGCGCATGAGCACAGATTCCCTCCAGAATGCGAGTGCGTCACATCACATGGGTATGACCGACGCATGCGCAGACTGAATTTCAGCGAAGCGGCCATTTCTTTAGTGCAAGCTTTGTGAGAAATGAAAAGACACATAGGCAAGCCTCGTGGGGACACCTGTGTGTTGGGGAAAATGCTAATTACAAGACGGACAGTAGGATTAATATGATTATAATTATAACGAGGTTCATGAGTGAGAGCAAGTCGCTTTACGTGCGAATCCTTGCTCCATCAATACAACTCTACTTTATAAACCTTACACACACTATTGCAGTCCCAACCTGAAACTTAACTTCCCTTCACCCAGTATAACTCTTGTTCTAAATGTTGAACATTATTAAGAATGACAAAATGTGTAAGGAGCTACAGTTGGATCAGTCATTGATATGCATCATGTGTGTGATGGACTGACCAGTGTGCCCCCAACCCAAAATCAGGCTCTAAATGTTATGGAGTTATATATTGTTTTGAAATAATATGCACTAAAATTGGCAATTTATTTCTGTTTTCCAAGGTTAAGCAGCAACATGTCACTCATCAGCTTCAATTGTGCTGGCCACTATATTAAAAAGAAGACCAGAAACATTCAGTGGGAGTAGCTCTACTCCCGATGATGAACATCCTGAAGAGCACCATGATCCACCAGGTTTGTGTGGTCAGCGCCTTACTCCTTTCCCTCTCCCTCATGAAACTGCACACTACAGCTACTAGATTCAGCAGTGTCTTATCCCCATTGAGTACATATGTGCCCCTGAAAGCCTCTTGTGACCCCACACCACCATCAACAATGGCCAACCAGTCCTGGCTTCTCTGACAACCACAGCCATTTAATCTGCTGTGCAACCAGGACAGAAGGCACTTGTGGCCACCCAGTCAAGGCTACAAAGCAGTTTAAACAGGGCTAGAGCAGGACCTGCTGCAGTTGTAGCTACAATTGCAACCAATATATCCAGTAGTGATGCAATCTTTTTCCAATTGTCCTATATTAATAATCACTATGACTCTTGGACCGGCCAATTTCCTCCATCTGGGTGTGGAAATAGCCATCTATTAATGCTGAAATCACTCGCTGAACTATATTAGTCATATGTACCTACCAGAGCAATCTGATTTCAAGTTTTTATTTCTTCTTTCAAAGAAGTTCAATTAATAGTCTCCTATATGATGAACTCAGGGCCAACTTAGCCAGTATTGAAAGTAAACTCTCCATTTCTGTCACCATTCTACAGCTCATCTACAGAACAAAGGCCCAATAAACCTTGCAAAACAATTAGACATACACACATTCACAGATCTATATCCAGACGATTGTTTCCTTGATTTCACATGGAAGGTTCTGGCATCACTGGATGCTCTCCTCTACTACCAGTTATGAGCCACATCTTCTGCGCTACACAACACCTTCTCAGCCCCCCGAAGACATGACACGCCCTGGAGCACATATATACTACCTCCTCACAGCGCAAGATGATAACATCTCTTTATTGGCATATGCAACAGACCGCAGAAGACACAAGAGGCCTGGATTGCAGACCTAGCAATCACTTTGACAGACGCACAATGGTCATTTTGTTTCAGTCAGCTAGAGATGCTGTTTCCCAATTCTGCTTGATTCATATAACATTTTTAGTTTTACACAGACTATACTGCACACCGGCGCAGTTTGTTCTGAATGGGGTTGATTCCCGATTCCTGGTGTCAATGCTGTCATGCACCACATTCAGACTTTCTTCACCTTGCATGGCACTGTCCTGCCATTATAACCTACTGGGGTGAGGTATTTCACATAATAGAAGAGAACACAGGGATGCCTGTTGACTTTACACCATCATTGGGGTGCTGGGGTATATAGGCGAGGTTGCCCGGGAAGTTCAGAAATTGGTAGCGATATTGCTTCTTTTAGCAAAGCATCCGGAGGCTATGCATTGGGAGAGATTGTGAGATTCAATATCCCAAGATTGGCTAACAGATATTGCACATTGCCAAAAACAATTGACCGCATATTGGGAACTGCAGCCACAAGGTAGTCGCCCTTATGATATATGGAACCGTTCATAACTTACTTCTGATTCCGCAACACTGGACCTGCCACAACACCTGTAGACACAACACTCCCCAGTGTAGAAACGACATAGATTACATAACCTCACCCTTGTGTTGTTCAATGTACTTGATAATGTGCTGATTACTGATCTCAGGGAAATCTTATTTGGGGTTTTGGAGGGCGGTGGGGTACTCGGAGACACACAAATTCCGGCGAGAGCATATGCCTTTGAGATAGTTTTACTGTACAATGTTAATGCAATGGGGCATTTCAGTAGTGTATTAATCCTGATCGTCAATGATCGTCCACATTTTGTTCCAATAAATACAATTATATTAAAAAACTAAAAAAAGAATGCATAGATTAGTGGCAGACCCTGTACTTTACCATACACAGATGGCCATTATACATCTCTCAGAACCTTCTCTCAAGTGTGTACTTTCTTAAACTCTTGTGCTCGGTTATATGACAAAACGTATGTGCTCACAAACAGCAGCTGCGTTCTCTTGTTATGTCTAGGTGCTAGTGTCTTTACCTGAGAGAATAACAAGGGGTATTGTTGTTTGACCTTGTCTAGCGTGTTCAGACTTAGTCCCAGGAAAAGAACAGAATGCAAAAAGATATTTAATAAATGATTTTTCATATATCAAAAGATATATATATATATATATATATATATATATATATATATATATATATATATATATATATATATATATATATATATATATATATATATATATATATATATATATATATATATATATATCTGCGCAAACTCCCAACACAGCCACTTCAGGTTCTAGTGCCACTCAGAACCCACCAGGCAAATAGGAGACGGACCACAGTCAGGATACACAGATGTTTATTCCAAGGGTTGAAAACTGCGAGGGCAAGACGCGTTTCGGGCTTCCAAAGCCCTTGTTCACATGACATATATATATCTGTTGTCATATTTCTTTTTTCAACGGCTGTGCACACACATTAGCATATACATAGTGAAAATCAAAAATCTCCCAGTGATCACATAAACAAACATGAGACCGTGGAACCACATATAAACAAAATGTCCCAAAAACTTTGTTCAGTGTATCCATAGATCTTCATTACATATTCCAAGGATAGCTAACATAGGGCATAATGTATTGCCGTTGACATTTCGACCCTGTGTTCAAGTGTAATTGACTATACATCATGGTGGGTCTTCCGCAGGACTAAAGCAGACCAAAGGGCAGCCTTAAATGTATTCCAATAAAGACACATATGACGTGTCCATAACGGTATTCGTTAGTTATGTAGCATGACATCTCAGACCCCAGCTGGGGTTCACTCGATGTGGGGATGGGTTTATTTGTCTTGATCAGTTACCCTCCTTCAATTGTAGTCCTCTTGGGCAATCATGGCTTCATTTGTTTCATATGAACAGTATCAGCACCTGTCTTGTCTGCTGCCCTCCTGTGTTCATAAAAGAAAAGATGGCCTACAATGGGCACAGCTAGGTTAACATAGGGAAAACAATAATGGGCCATGCAGGACACATATGATTATCTTCAGCTAGTTAGGCTAATACCACTAAATACTAAATGTAATAAATAGAAGGTAAACACACTAGTCACGCCGCATCTCAAAGGCTAAAAACTTCATAATGGAGTCTGATTCTGCACATGTCAACCACCAAAGTCACAACCTCCAATGGGCAGATATGATCTCCGGTCTCAGCAGATGCTGAGACAGTTCCCGGGTAACTTGCCTCCATGTTCGCAAAGCCAGCATTCAGTGATCTAAGTGTCGATGCACAAGTTTCCTCGGAAGCTAGTGGCTCAAACTTAGCATTGTGAAGTCGCAAATCCACGGAACAGATCTGAAAATGGGTCACTAATGGAATAATTAGCAGTCCAAGGTAGTGCCTGTCTGCAAAGCCAGGCAAATGTCCAGTGCCCATTCAAATTGGCACGAGATACAGTAGAACACAGGTTGCACAAAGGTAAACCAGGTTATTTCAGATGTTAGGGACTAATCAAGATATGGCTTCTGTAGTAGAAATAGTCCAAAGATCTTAAGAACACACTGATGGTAGTGTTGGTGCGGAGCAAGTTCCACAGCACCTGCAAAAAGAGCATCCATTGCGGAGAAACAGGAACAGCATTAAAATGCTGCAAATGAGGAACAGGAATCCTCCAAAAACACTAGAAAAAATTGAGTGAATAAAGTCTGGCATTACTCTAAAGATAGATTGAAAAGCCCTTACACGGCCAGAACCTACAATTTTAAAAAAGTGGGCAAGACCAGCCGGATGAGAGGCATTAAAGATTTGATGCAGTAATTCTCTGAAGTGCTTGGGGAGATCTGTATTTAACAATGAATGTATTTTACTAGAAGTTCCAGCAACCTGCAATTTGAAGGTCTCACAAGCATGCTTAAGAGCTACTTCATGTTGAAACAATAATGCTTTGAGTCTGCTTAACTTGTTGAAATGAGCTATCTCCGATCCCATGCAGAGGAAGAAACAAGACGTTGTTGCAACAAGTGACTAACTGGTAAATGGACAAAATATACAGGACTCCTGCCCACATTCCATAACAGTCTTAACCACTAACCATCAGATAACTACTGTTAGAGAGTACAGTAACAAAAGGAAGAATTGCAGGAACTGGAATGCCTTTTATAAAACAAGAGAAATTAGGCACTGAAGTATTTTAGTCGCATTCTTCTCCAGTAATACAAATGTCCTTATTCGAACATTTACAATGATATGCTAAAAGAAGAGACCATAACTCTTCAATGAAGCTGCTTCCAAAGAGTTCATATCTACCTATAGGGAAATGTTTCATACACGCTGTAAATTAAAATGTCAAGATAGGCAGAGAAATAAAACCATGTATTAACCACACTGCCAAATGCCTTTCATCTATGGTGAATAAAAGTTGAACACATTTTTTGAAATGCAGCATTCTATAGGTTGTGTCTTTCATGGCCATCAGTTGCTATTTATGTGTTAAATTAAAAGGCAGAAACAAATCACTGTAATGCAAGTAATGCCATGGATCCTGTCTATGTTTGAGTGTTTGAAGCGTCAAGCTACATTGCATAATGGATCTAAGCCGACTTTGCCCATGATACAGCGTTAACATGTCACTTTACACAATATCATTTACAGATGACACAATGTTGTTTACATTTTTAATACGAGATTACAGCATAATAATACTATTATCAGCAAAAGCTAGCCTTTTATCTAAATCATCTTGTTCAATGTGTCGTAAACATGCAACAGCTTCCATTTGTGACAGTTTTTATATTTCACTATAAGTAGCATATAACAATCTGGGAATTTTGAACTGAAAGAAAATCAGATAAATGAATGTCTTCCGACAAGAGAGAAAGATGTTGTTTCACCGCAGACACAGTGGAATGTTCCAACCATGGTTGACAAAACATTCCTACTGAATATGTGGTAACAATACCAGAGTGTGTTGTCTGTGTGTATCATGGATTAGGTCTACTAGATTTGAAGCCTGGAGTGGAATTGAGAAAACTAGCATGGCAACCAAATGTGTCCACCGGCCACAACAACCCCTCACCAGTGAAGAATTAAATGTATCATTCTGCTCAATGCTATTTAATTGGTCTTCAGTGTAGCTTCTCAAATTGTGCCAGTTTTCAAAGCAGACAGTAGAGTGTATGATCAAGGCATTTATTTCTTTAATTTTTGCCATTCCCAGACAAGAAGTCTATTGGATAATTTCATTCAACAAAATAGTTTGTGTGGAAATTTAACAGACTCAAAAAAGGTCTCTAAGCCCTGAACCTGCCAGGACTTCATACCCACATTGATTTCAAATCGATGTTGTCTTTCCAGAGATCGTAACCTTTGAGGGCTATCTGGTTGACAAACAAAGCTGTATATATCATTTTATTCAGTGTAAGCACATATTGATTTGGTACGGTTGGAACTAATTTGAAATAATATGATGAGGGGTCTGAAGTGTCACATCCTGTAACATCCATGTATTTATATTTTGCTTTTGGAACTAGCTTATGGGGGAGTTGGACAATGTTTCTATTGTGTATAATTAAAATGGGGATGCTGTCCAGTGGCCCTGCGCAGAAAATGTTGTCCATAATGATGAAAACAGAACATATTGGCATATTTAGCAGAAAGCAAAGAATTTACAGTGTAAAGATCCCAATCATCCGAATCCAACCCTGGCACTATTACATCCCCCATAGAAACTTTGAACACACGTTTTCTGCAGGAACTCTGTAGGCCCAAATATGTTGAAAGTAAGTGTGGGCTAAAAATCCGTTCCGCTTGCCGAATTTGCGAATTTTTGGCAATTTTGCGGTCCGCGAATCGCGTGAAATTGTCAAAAAAATCGCAATTCCAAGCTGGTAGATTTTTTTGCTTGGTCGCGCTTTAAAAGTACAATCTCTCGCGCGCGGTGTTGACCTACCATGATTCTGAGTTCGCCGAGTTGTTTTTCCTCCCGGTTTGCGTGCGCTGCACCATTTTGGATCAGGCTGCATGATCGCGCGAGACTTTTCTACCGCGAGTACGTCATAGCGGCCCGCCATCTTGCACTGCGAGAGTTTGAGAACGCGACTACATCATAAGGGCCCGTGATCACACATCGTGGGAGTAGTTTTCAAGGTTCAAGTTTTTTATTAATTTAGCACAGTTACTTAAAACCATTGCTATACAAAATCTACTTTAGCACGAGTATAAAATGTAGCTTTTAGCACATTTATCAAGTAAAAACAAGGCTAAAGAACAATTTTCAAGGCTTAGAGACCAATATGCTTATTGAAGAGCAGCATTATAGTTCCCTATGTGAGCGTTTTGCTATGCTTGGCCGGATAAAATAGTTAAGACCGAGAGTACTGGGCCAAAGGACGAAAAAAGTCTGTAATGAGTCTTTGAGGGGGAGGGGGAGGGGGGAGAAACATGGCAACCAGGGGAGGTAATAAAAGATTGTCCAAAAGTCTCATACATTTTCCAAACCTAGCGAGCACTCGAATGTCAGTAGATGTAAAGCACAAGGCCGAGGCCTCCCAGAACGTCCTGGCGCCCCATTTTAAGAACAAGGGTTTCAAAAGGGACCTTCTGGGGGCTGCTAGTGCCGGGCTGCATCACAAGAGATGCAGCCAAGATTCAGAGTGGTATTTACACAGCCTGCAAGCCCCCCCCTTGCTTGTTGGGGCCCATTTGTTGAAGGCTGTCGAGCGCAGGCCTAGAAGTCGCATAAACATTATGTTCTTCCGAGCCACTTTGCTTAAGTTTTCCTGGCAGTATGCTTGTGGACGCCCAAGAAGATACGAAGAGTTCAAGGGGAGCAGAATGGTTGATCTCTTTAGAGCCTGCAGATCCATGGACTGAGAAATAAGTTTGACTTGCTTATTGATGGTGCTTTTCCAGGCCGAGTATGGGATAGTGACTGAGGGGAGTGTTGACTCGTCAATCTCTAACACTCTTATGGCCTTTATAATCTGGGTATTCCAGGGATTGCCAGGGCTAGACAGGATTCCTTTTAGCTGGAATTTAAGAGTGTTATCACCTGCTTTTAGGGTCCTAATAAAATATTTCAGGATATCGGCCTCGCAGTGAAGAGATTGTCTTTGTAGGCCCAGCTCCAATCGCAGTCTTGCTCGCTGAATAAAACTTGGCAGATGGAAAAGTTTTTTGTAGGTGGAGATTTGGGCGAGCTCAAGACTGGAGGAGCATGCTCCAGGAAAGGCCTGGTGTCCATTAGTTAATGCAGGAAGTAAAGTAGTTTTAGCCACCTTCAGGATGGCTTCTGCAGAGGGGCTGCTCAAAGTTTGGTTCAGCCGGGTCAGGGAATTTGTAATTGCGCCTGCTCTCTTTTGCAAAGCGGCTAGGTGAGCTGTAGGCCTGGACGTCTCGTTGAATCAGACTCCAAGGTAATTATATTTTACTGTTGTGTTAATCCTGGCGGGCCCGATGTTCCATGCCAACCATTTCTTGTTCTTACATCTGCCAAATACCAGTACCTTCGTCTTTGCCTGGTTGATTTTCAGGGCATTGGCAGAGTTATATGTATGAATCATACTTAATGCCCGTTGGAGACCCGATTTTGCTTGGTCCATTATTACAATATCATCTGCATATTGTAATATGTGAAGAGGCTTTTTAGCGGGTCCCAGTTTTGGCGGGAGAAGGTTACTATTCTCCAAGAATGTACCGAGGTCGGCTGTGTAGAGATTGAACAGCAGCCGGGCAAGAACACAGCCTTGCTTTAGCCCATCTTCGATGGCAATTCTTGAAGAAAGTGTCTTTGGGCTGGTTTTAATTTGCACCACGTGTTCTTATGCAGGAAAATTAGTGCACCTAGTAGGTCATGCGGAATCCCCCATTTGTTCAGCTTCCTCCACAAGATGTTCCGAGACACTTTATCAATCGTGGGAGTAAACAATTGCGAAATCGTCGATGCGATGCGCAGATGACTTCCGGCGGGAGATTTGAACAACTTGCTTTCCCGAACTTGCAAAAATTGCAATTCTGCACAAGAAATCTACAGCAGGCAGCATAAACCTTCTGAAAATGATGATTTGGATCAGAATAACTCCTCAGATTGACATTTGGCTGCACTTTTTTGTGCAAGGAGTCTATTTTTGGGGGGTGGGAGGAAGGAAGTGACCCAGAGTCTACAACTCCCTGTTCCTGTCCAGCAGTCTCCTCCCAGTGCTTTGTCCATGTCCTGGTCACTTTTCATTTGGATCTGGAGCTGGAAGGATTACTTTTTGTGGCTGCTGCTGGATATTTGTATTTGAGGACTTTACTTTGGATCACTTTTGGATTTTAGATTTTACAAGTAAGTTGGTGTTATTTGTTTGGGACATTGCAGTTAAACTTTTTCACAACTTTAAAAAAAATATATTGTGGGTAGGCACAGTATCCAGTAGGCCCATGGGTAGTCATGGGTGCATGATACAACTGTTTCTGTGAGTTTTGTTGAACTTAAATATCATTTATGTCATGGACTTGAATAGCTCACTGTTATATGTGGAATTTCTTTTTGATTGTTGGGTGTGTGTAAAGCCACACTAGCCAGTAGGCCCAGGGGTAGTCAGTGGTGCATGGACCAAGGCTTTCTGTGGGGTGTCATTAATTTAAACATCATTTAGAGCATGGATGGCATTGGATTGTGGTGATTTGTGTACGTTTTTTGATTTTTTGGGGTGTTGTTGGGGCCTGGCCCTGTGGGTGGGGGCCATTTTGAGGCCTCGTCCAGGCAGGGCCTGGCCATGTGGGTGGGGGTCTAGGGGCCATTTTGAAGCCAGGCAGTGTGTTTTGTACTATTGGCCTGCCCCCAGTCTGCCTTGCTTTCATCCATTATGCCCAGGGGTACTCAGTGGTGCATGGACCAATGCTTTCTGTGGGGTCTCTTGAATTTAAACATAATTATTGGGCATGGATGGCATTGGATTGTGGTGATTTTAGTGTGTTTTTCGATTGTTTTGGGGTGTTGTTAGGGCCTGGCCATGTGGGTGGGGGCCATTTTGAGGCTTGGTCCAGGCAGGGCCTGGCCATGTGGGTGGGGGTCAGGGGGCAATTTAAATCCAGGCAGTGAGCTTTGTGCCATAGCCCTGCACCCAGTCTGCCTTGCTTTCATCCATTATGCCCAGGGGTACCCAGTAGTGCATGGACCAAGGCTTTCTGTGGGGTCTCTTGAACCTAAACATCATTTAGGGCATGGATGACATTGGATTGCGGTGATTTCTGTGTGTTTTTCGATTTTTTGGGGTGTTGTTGGGGCCTGGCCATGTGGGTGGGGGCCATTTTGAGGCCTGGTCCAGGCAGAGACTGGCCATGTGGTTGTGGGTCCAGGGGCCATTTTGTAGCCAGGCAGTGTGCTTTGTGCAATCGGCCTGCACCCAGTCTGCCTTGCTTTCATCCATTATGCCTAGGGGTACTCAGTGGTGCATGGACCGAGGCTTTCTGTGGGGTCTCTTGAATTTAAACATCATTTATGGCATGGATGGCATTGGATTGTGGTGATTTTTGTGTGCTTTTCAATTTGTTTGGGTTTTGTTGGGGCCTTGCCATGTGGGTGGGGGTCAAGGGGCCATTTTGAAGCCAGGCAGTGTGATTTGTGCCATAGGCATTCACCCAGTCTGCCTTGCTTTCATCCATTATGCCCAGGGGTACTCAGTGGTGCATGGACCAAGGCTTTCTGCTGGGTCTCTTGAATTTAAACATCATTTAGGGCATGGATGGCATTGGATTGTGGTGATTTATGTGTGTTTTTTTATTTTTCTGGGTGTTGTTGGGGCCTGGCCATGCGGGTGGGGGCCATTTTGAGGCCTTGCGATGTGGGTGGGGGTCTAGGGGCCAAAAATTATAAGCCAGGCAGTGTGCTTTGTGCCATAGGCATTCACCCAGTCTGTCTTGCTTTCATCCATTATGCCCAGGGGTACCCAGCGGTGCATGAACCAAGGCTTTCTATGGGGTCTTTTGAATTTAAACATCATTTAGAGAATGGATGGCATTGTATTGTGGTGATTTCTGTGTGTTTTATTAATTTTTGGGGTGTTGTTGGGGCCTGGCCAAGTGGGTGGGGGCCATTTTGAGGACTGGTCCAGGCAGGGCCTGGTCATGTGGATGGGGGTCAAGGGGCCATTTTGAAGCCAAGCAGTGTGCTTTGTGCCTTAGGCCTGCACCCATACTGCCTTGCTTTCATCCATTATGCCCAGGGGTATTCAGTGGTGCATGGACCAAGGCTTTCTGTGGGGTCTCTTGAATTTAAACATCATTTAGGGCATGGATGGCATTGAATGTTGGTGATTTTTGTGTGTTTTTTGAATTTTTGGAGTGTTGTTGGGGCCTGGCCATGTGGGTGGGGGCCATTTTGAGGCCTGGTCCAGGCAGGGCCTGGTCATGTGTATGGGGGTCTAGGTGCCATTTTGAAGCCAGGCAGTGTGCTTTGTGCCATAGGCCGGCACCCAGTCTGCCTTGCTTTCATCCATTATGCCCAGGGGTAGTCAGTGGTGCATGGATCAAGGCTTTCTGTGGGGTCTCTCGAATTTTTCCAAGGGGGGTAGGACACGCACCACAAGTGAAAAATAATGGTGGAATAATGAAAGTTTGTCGCATGCAAGCTGGGGCTTCGCTCTCTGTACCATCAAGTGTTGAAATTGAACCAATATTGCAACTCCAAAGTAGGGGTTGTCCCCCTGCGCACCGCATGGTAAATACCCAAAGGTATAATAATGTTATTCAAAACAACAGATTGAATCCATTAATGTTTTACTTCATAAAAGATTTTCTCTTTGTCAAATTGTATTTTTCATTTGTACAAGAAAGTTCCTTTCCAAAGTTAATCCATGAATATGCCAACAAGCTTCATCGCATATCCCTATGCATCAGGGGAAATCTCTGTGAAATGAAATAAAAAATCGGGCTGATAATCGGGGACATCTCAATACATCCTGAATCATCACAATGTTTAAAGGTAACTAGCGCTGGTTAATATTCTATGAGTACACAAATGTGATAAGAAAAGAGGGGAAACAGTGCACGTGGGAAAAATCTGAAAACTCCTGAGTCACCGTTCTGTTAAACATTACACTCGCATTGTATCAGCGTTTTAGTAATATGGTAAGGTCCAAGGTGATATACGGAGATTAAAAGCGTGTGCAAGTTGCTGACCACCTACCAAAGAATCTACCCACACATTTCAGCCATTAGGCCCAGAAGCAGCTGAGTATCATTCAACATGGCCGTAGAGTGCCAGTCGGAGGACTCATCCAGGAGGTGGTAACATGTTAGAACTCAATCTAATAACTAATAATAAACTTCACATCCAATTTTTTCAGAGAGCATTTGCTATGACTGTCATGAAGTTTTTTCATTATAAAAAAGAAGTGTTAATAGCCTATAGTTTGTAATGTGAAAAATATGAGAATGATTTATAACGCATGACGAATTGAAAATATGTGATATAGGCATCGTTTATATATTGTTTCCTTGTTCTTTTCAGTTGACAACGGGAACCCCTGATGAAGGGACGAGAGCGTCCCGAAATGCATTGGGTGGTGGTTCATGCAATATGACTGCAAAATGTATATTCAGTGTTGAATATGAATTGATGTAATGAATTTTTGATTTTATATATGGTTCAGTACAAGAAAATCAATTAAATACAAGGTTGATAAATTGAAGAGTTGTTTTGAATGTTTGGAATTCCAATTAAGTAGTGCGCACTGTAGTCCTAACAGCCTATGCGGGGGTTAGGCCATATTCATTGTTAATTGTAATGCTTAGCAGGCATTAATACAGAGCAGCACACTTATCACAAATACCCTGAGTAATTTGAGTAACGTGTGCGACATTCACCCACATTCACACATATTGTCTGTGCTAAAATAGTGAGTGTCAGCACCAAGTAAAATGTCGTTCGAGAGTATTTCTACAATAACTGAGTATAGGGCACCAACTAAATCATATACTTCAGAGGAAGCTGATAAAATATACAATTTGATCAAGGAAGCAAAAAAATTCGATGCCCAAAGCGGTACAGTGGCGCAACAGCTGCGCCAACTTGAATATCTCACTCGTCGTGAGTTGAATCAAAGACTTCATGCATCTACCCCAATCCAATACCTTCGAGTAAAAAGGATTCCGCGAGGCCTGCTACTGGCAATCAGGCCAATGTTGTTCAGACTTAACAGCAATGTCAATTTTATGGAAAAATGGTATAGTATCCTAAACAAATGTTCGTTAGATCGTATTCTACTACTGATTGAAGAATTATCTACTACCATTAAAGATCTTGAAGAGGAAATTTATCATATCAAAGAAGATTTGTCAAAAAGAATGGAAGCAGAACCGTGGGATACATTTTTGGCAGAAATGGAAAGCCGCTTGGATAAATATGGGAAAGAGCTCCAGGAAACTAAGCTCAGGAAATTCAAAAGAGATACTATTGACTATAAACTCAACGAAGCATACACATGGGCGGAGGTTTACGCCCAAAGGAGATACACACAGAGGAAACCTCAAACTCAAACTCAATCTTCTGAAGAAAGTGGCGTGTCAGATCAGGACACGGATACATCACGACCATCTGCCAGTTCTTTACTCAAACAAAAATTGAGCAAACCTAAGCAAGGAGGAGCTTCTGCATGCACTAAAAGTTCATCCACTGAAAGTATTCCAACTGTGGCTTTTTTAGAGGAAGGCTTGGACTTGACCAAACCACCAGATCCTACCACGTCAAAACATCCAGACAGAAAACAAGACGCGGGAAAGGAAAAAGAAATCGAAAAAAAGACCGGATTGAGGAGCCAAGGGAAACCCTCTTAATAAACATTTCACAAAAATCTTTAACTACATTCGAGGAGAAAGTCTTAAACAAGGGGACCTCGCTTGTGAGCACATATCACACGGCGGAACTAGAGACCGAAGTCTCTTCTTTTAAATTCATGAGAACTTTGCGATTGAGACATTTTTTCACAAATGTTTGTCAAAATGTGGAAACACAGGATCCTATGACAATCTTCAAACCTAAGAGTAAATTTCAAGCACCGGTGTCCCATAAGATTCTGGACAATTTTGAGATACTGGTGAAAACTGATTTGGGCAAATTGAAATATAAAAGGCAGTTGAAAAATTTGACACGAGCTGAATACAGCACATTACAAAAACTATCACAGGACAAATCAATTACTTTCCAGAAGGCTGACAAAGGAGGAGGCCTTGTTATGATGGATGCTAATTTCTATCTGAGAAAAGGAACAGAATATGCTACAGACGAAAACACCTATTTAAAATTAGACCAGGATCCCACTACAGAAATCTCCAAAACTCTGGATAAAATAGTTGATGAAGCCGAAAAGCTCCATTGGATTGATGGCAAGACAAGAAAATATTTACATCAAACATATCCCAGGTGTCCTAAGATTTATTTCCTGCCAAAGATTCATAAACATTTGAACAACCCACCGTTTTGACCGATTGTATCCGGTTGTGGTTCAATTTTTGAAGCTCCGGGTAGATTAGTTGATCACTTTTTACAATCCTTTGTCTGTAAGTGGTCAACCTACATTGAAGATACCTCTGACTTTTTAAGGAGTTTGACAGCAATTTCATCAAACAATACAGGGCACTGGCTACTATGCACAATAGAGGTTGTGGCGTTATATACGTTGATTCCACATCAATCTGGACTGGAAGCAGCTGAATGGGCGCTACTTCAAGATGAAGGGTCTGAAAGTCAAAAATGCATGGTGCTACAATTATTGGAGTTTTGTTTAATGAACAGTTATTTTGAGAGCCAGGATGTATTCCACAACCAAATGAATGGTACATCCATGGGTTTCCCTAGAGCACCCATGTATGCCAACACATTTATGACAAAATTTGAAAATGACCATATACTGACTGACTCTGTTTGGAAAGAAGGCCTTGTGTTTTTCAGACGTTACATAAATGACATCTTTTTAATCTGCCGACTCTCTGAAGATTCTTTGCTGGATAATATTAATCGTCTGAATCAAGTGGACCCTAGGATACAGTTCACATTCACTATCAGTCATGAAGCACTTTCTTTTTTGGATGTCATGGTTCAATTGAAAAATCAGGTTGTTGAAACAAGGTTGTTCAAAAAACCGACAGACAGAAACAATGCATTACTGTACAGTAGTTTTCACCCTAAACGTCTCATTGATAACCTGCCCACGTCTCAATTCATGAGAATTAAACATATTTCTTTGAATGAGAATGACTGTGCAGAATCATTGCTTGAACAAAAATCAAGATACATTCAAAGAGGATATCCTGAGTCTAACCTTAACAGACAAATCACAAAGGTTAACAACATGTCAAGACGTCTTTTGCTCACAAAACAAGAGAAAACCAGCACTAACAGAATGATATTCGTTTCTAAATACTCTTCAGCATCAAGAGACATTAAAAAAATTATTTTACGCAGATGGGAATTACTGGAAGTGGAGCCTGATTTTGATAACCTTTTCAATGATAAACCACTATTTGCGTACACAAGAGCTCAAAACTTGAAAGAATTCCTAACAAACCCCACAAGAGCAAAACTAAAAGCAAAAGGAGGATCTTTTCGTGGCACTACTAAGTGCTGGAATTGTAATAACTGCAACAATGTGATACTGGGTAATACATTGTCACATCCCAGAACTGGTGAAAAAATATGATTATACCACACGTCTGATTGCAATACTGAATTCATTGTTTACTCAATTAAATGTCCGTGTGGACTTTTGTATGTGGGGAAAACTTCGCGTAAAGTGAAAACACGGTTATCTGAACACAAAAGTCGCATACGAAATCAAAATTGTACATCACCATTGGCTGTACACTGGATTGAGAAAAGACATACGATTGCGCAAATCAAATTCCAGATAATTGAAGTAGTACCTCAGTATGAAGGCTGCGATAATGATCAGACCCTCCTCCGGAGAGAAGCTTTCTGGATCAAAAAATTACAGACTTTGACCACACTTGGGCTAAATGACAAATTTGAAATGAGTTGTTACTTATAAAACAATAAAGATAGTCTGGATGCCAGTTATAAAAGCCCCTACGAATCCTGTAAGGCATACTATTACATACTACATAACACATTAGTTGTGAACACTATTCATAGTCATAATAGACAGGGTTAGCAATTATGTTTTTGTGAATATTATCATCATGGATGTATAAGGTGTAAATAGAAGGCAGGTACATGTGAATCATTATCATGTTTAGTTTAACACACACACGAATTATGTTAGTTAGCTGGTTTTTTGATTAAAAATACATTTTGGCATTAGAAGTGAGGAACTCTGTGATTTTCTTTGTTTTCGTTCGTCGATTGAATAAAGCTTTGTGCTCTTGAATAAGGTCGTTTTTTTGGTTTAGATTCGAGTTATATTTGTGACAGAGAATGTATATAAGCTCGGCGCTACAATGATTCGCGTCGTTTCATGACTATTTTTCACGGCAGCAAGGTGATTGTAATGTTTATTAACGTTAGTGGCAGCGCGAGTGTTGCCATAGTAACATTGCGATTAGACAGAGCGTTTCATGTGTAGTCCGTCGTTAATTGTGACTAGTCGCCCAGAAGTTTTGCTTAAAATCCAGGCACGTTGACACGGAAGTGCATCGTCGTATTTCAAAACAGCGAGGCGTGTCTGTTCGGAGCTACTCCGTTTGAAGATCGGTAAGCTTGCCATTGAACCGTTTATCTAATAGTGTGTTTTCGGCCACTAGTATTATCTTTAAAGGTACTGACGTTACCTTTATATTGTAGGAAGCGGCGTTGGTTCGACCACATGTAGACGGTACACACTTCTTCTTCTTGATAGAGGTGAGCATTTCGAGTACCGATGATTCGAAACGTTATGCTTGAACATCGAGCTGGTATTGATCTTAGACACTTGTTTTCTACAGAGTTGTTTACATTCACCATTTAAGAGTTGAAGATTAACGTCATTTTTCCAACCTTAGTTGAGGTGAGCACGAGTTTATGAAACCTGTATATTTACTCTCTGTTGTTCATGTAGTTCAGTAAGAGTGATTGGTTATCTACATATTTTTTCAGGCAGTGTTCCTTACATCTAAACAAGGTACGCTTTTCTTGTTGTACTATTATTATTTAACGCTGGTCATTATTATAGAAATTATTGGTTTTTCATTCATGTTATGTTTGTTTCATGATAATTAACTTCACATCCAATTTTTTCAGAGAGCATTTGCTATGACAGTCATGAAGTTTTTTCATTATAAAAAAGAAGTGTTAACAGCCTATAGTTTGTAATGTGAAAAATATGAGAATGATTTATGACACATCACGAATTGAAAATATGTGATATAGGCATTGTTTATATATTGTTTCCTTGTTCTTTTCAGTTGACAACGGGAACCCCTGACGAAGGGACGAGAGCGTCCCTAAATGCATTGGGTGGTGGTTCATGCAATATGACTGCAAAATGTATATTCAGTGTTAAATATGAATTGATATAATGAATTTTTGATTTTATATATGGTTCAGTACAAGAAAATGAATTAAATACAAGGTTGATAAATTGAAGAGTTCTTTTGAATGTTTGGAATTCCAATTAAGCAGTGCGCACTGTAGTCCTAACAGCCTATGCGGGGGTTAGGCCATATTCATTGTAGAACTCAACCTTCTACATGCTTGAGCGTCTGTCTGAGCAGTGCTTGGTAATCAATGAGTATGTCTTTGCACAGGGTTCTTCTATGAAAGACATGAGGCTAGAGTTGGAGGAATGGGACCTAGTTAAAAGCCTGACAGACATGCTTCGTCCTTTTGAGGTCTTCACGTGTGAAGTCAACAGGGAGGACTGTACTTTGGGCAAAGCTATCCCATTGTTGCGCATGCTAGAGCACCAACTGAAGGCGGTGTCTTCAACGTTCAAAGATGATACTGACAAGCAGGACGCATATCAGTTGGCGGAAAGCATATTAACCCGCCTAGTTGACAATGAAAGGCTTAAAAATATACATACAGAACAACATTACATTTGTGCCACTATTCTGGATCCACGGTACAAAAAGGCACTGGCCAGCAAAGCATTCATACCTTTTAATGAAGCAGTTGTTTCAAAGTACAAACATTGGCTAGCTCTGTCAGCCACTCGGTTCGAAAAAGAGCGGCAGGAAATTGAAGGAACCGGCAGAAGTACTACTGAATCAGCAGGCCATCCGGCGTCAAGGTCCACTTCTGTTACCGAAGGCAGTCACTTTCCCTCACAGCTGTTACCAACACCAGCAACCATATCATCATCCTCACCGGCACCAGGCCCATCATAATATTGTCAGGAGCGGATTGGATAACTCATCAAGGGTTCGCTCGTTCCAGTATTGATGCAAAGGCGTCAGATGGTACGCAAAGTTCAGCACCCCCGGATGACCTTGAGTGGATGGTGCAGGCCTATCTGGATGACCCAACAGAGGTCTACATTGATCACAATCTATTGCTGTATTGGTATGGGAAAAGGGGTCAAGGGCCACTGATCACCAAGCTGGCTCTAAATTATTTGTCTTGCCCACTCGGAAGCATGTCTTCTGAACGTGTTTTCAGTGCTGGTGGTGCCATTGTAACTTCAAAAAGGACCCGCCTCTCGCCCAAAAATGTGGAGAGGTTAACAATGATCAATATGAATCAGCACTTCATACCAGCAGATTACAAAATACGTGAATCCACGCAGGAAGAAGAGGACACCAACTTAGGTGACAGAAGTTCTTCTCTGTTAGCTGACCTACTCCCGTCTCAATTCACAGAGTTTGAGGAGGAGCTCTACTTCCCTGACACCTAGGCCTGAAACTGACTTCCTTTTTTTTCGTCCTAACTCCTTATTCACTTTTACTCCTGTGTGTCTTTCTTTGTTTTGCAACTTTTACCACAACAAAACTCTAATCACAACAAATCCATCAGCAGCACTGTCTTCGTCATATTTCCTTATTGAAGATGCTGCTGTCTGCAATCCTGAAGTTCACAAGTTCACAACTCAGTCATGCTCTTCTATCCTCCTCCTCCAGACTCCCCCTATCCATTTCCTCAAGGCAGATGGCTGGGTTGCGCAGAATGAAGAAACTGTTGCTTCGTAGACGAGTCCTCTCAAAAGAAGTGGGACTGGAATTACTGACTATATGCTGATTGCTGACAGTTACTTCTGAAATTGACAGGAGAGGCTGCCCTGTGGGCCTTCACTTTAAGAACAAGATGCGGACAAAAAGTGGAACAGGTAATGAATAATGAGATGGCATGCAGTGGACAGCACTGGCTGTCTGGCTCTGATGAAAGCAATTGCTGTTTGTTTGTTGTGCATGAAATGAATCATATGTCTTCTGTTATTATTTAATCCTTTACACACTAAATCTAACTCAAATCTTTTTTTACCTTGTTTAATTCAAATTGTACTTCTAATGCAGGGGCCACTACGTTGCATTTTTTTATGTGCAAAATGTCCTTAGACTCACTGTGTGTGTAGACTGCAACTGCATGAACAACATTGAGTTTGCCAATATACCATGATGATGATGAGTCTTGATGATCAAAATTACATAATATCTTTTTTCTTTACAGTCACTCACTGGGATGGATGGATCATCATCATCGGTTTACGGAAGAACTATGGCCATTTCGTTAGTGGCAAACAGGTAAACCAGTCAACAACAACTACAGCAGAACTACATGTCTATCTAGTCGTGGTATAAAGTGGTCAAGCCAGTGTAGTGTTGTTATGCCAGAGTCCAGACAGCAGTTCATGTAATTTTGAGACTATGTGGCTTGCTGCATACAATTAGATAGGCGTTGTCTGTCTGTGTAAAAGAGGTATGCTACATCAGGTTGCTTCACTCAGTGGTGCCTGCCTTGCCTTGCTAATTATTATCCTTGAAAAGGAGACTCAGAGTACGCAGTTTAGAAATGATGCTTGTATGTAATATTGTCGCCTCTAAAAATGAAAGTGTTATTTTTGCACTACACACCGTATCTTATATTTTTTTCTCTGTGTTGTTTTTTAATATCACTTCCTGTTTTTCCATCAACAATTACAGGCCGGCTTTACCCTGCGCGATGGGAAAAACGATTAACTCAGGCTTACCATTGGCAATGCGCAATTCCGCATCCGCCAGGCAGGCAGTGGACAGTGTGTCTGTCTGGTAACCAAGATTGATCGACGGAGCATCAGATGGAATGGAGGAGTACCGCGAATAAGAGGAATGACTGGAAGCATGCAACTTCCCAAATTGAACAGGACAACTACAAAATACAGTTACAGTATCCTCTTCACTTCTCCTTATCTTTTAAATAATGTTATTGTTGTGAACTTCTATGAGTGTGACTCTGCGTTTGTTTACTCTCTGCTTCAAATTCATCCCTCCAGCTATTTGATCAGTTTCTTTGCTATTTTTAAAACTAATTTAATGTATTAATAAGTGTTTATTCTCTCTGAGGGCAGATAGGCAAGTGAAATTGCATAATTACTGCAGCCCTGTACTGTCAAATTGTTTCTTCATAGTTAGTAAGTTGTAGTAAGTACTACTTTTCAGTAACCTAACCATTCATTTAGCAAACAACTGCCTGCATGCAGTAGTGTACTTCCTTTATGTCCCTTAAGATTTATGGATATCTTTGTATCGAAAGATTTGTTTTTCTTCAATTGTTGTTTGTCCATGCTGTGTTTTTTTCCTCTCTCTACAAAACTTTCCCAAAAAAACCCATTCCCATTGAATTTTCAAACCCTAATCCCTCTTCCCCTGGGCTGTGTGGTTTTCATTGAGGTGTGACTAAATGACAACAATAATTCCACACACTTGCTGGTGAGGATAAGGTCAAAGCAACAGAAAATCTATTTCAAGGCTGGTGAAGGAATCCGAGGATATATTCTTATTCTTATTCTGCTTGACACACACCCACCATGAGTATTTGAAAATCAAATCAGAATTTCATGTGTGCCATCAAGTGGATTGATCATCAACATCCTCCTGCTACACGTGACAAATCGAATGCTTAAGCTGCTGTGTCTTTCACCTTCAGTACTATTTCTTGTAGTAGCCATACTCCACGCAACTAGTACTTATATTTTGAATACTTTAGCATTGCTTAGGCTACAATTTATGGCACTGTTCTTGTACTATCAATCATACTGTTCTAATGCTACGCTCAGGCCACTCAATGTTTCATTTCCTTTTTTTCATATGCTGCTACTGCCAGTGTGTACCACTATTACTACCACCACAACAATGACATTTCATCTGTCCAGGATTCCATAGTCAACCTTAATCGCCATTTGCCATGCACCCAGCCCTGTGCCTAGCCCTATTCTCAAACACGAATCACAGGTAAGATAAGCATTTTGGGGGAGGAAGAATAATGGAGTAGTTGGAGAGGAGAGACTGATGGTAGTACTTGGAAAGTAGTAGCACAATTGAATTAACTAACTCTGTCAGTGGCACTTTTGTACAAATTCGGGCGATTAGACAATTTGAATCAACCAGCCAGTTAAGTTTCAGGAAAACAAACGTACAGTTAACCCCCCGCCTCCCCCACAAAACAGTAAAAAAACAAGTATGCCATGTTTAAGTAGAGAAATACATAATTATTGGAGCCCTAACAAAAATAAACTACCCCACAAGAAGACCCGACCTACCCCCTTCCTAACCCCAACCAATGTCCATGAATCAAATCAGTCCCCCAAAAGTCTTTAAAAAAGTGGCAAGGGGCAGTCTCTCTACTTCTGCTGGCGGTGTCCTTTGGCCAGGTGGTCACGCAGCTCTCTCCGGAGGTCCTTGAGCAGTGCTTTCTGCCTCGCCACCTCTTGCTCAAGGTGGGACACTCTCATGGTCAAACGGTGCATACGACCCTCACACTTGCAGGTACTGTGGGGGGCAGCTGTTGTTTTTGCTGTTCGGCGGTGGCGGGTGGCTGCCGGACCGCGGGTCTGTACCGCTGGAGGTTTGCGCTGACCATAGGACCCAGGGGCAGCAGAGGAGGATGCAGCTGTCATGGATGTTGTTGTTGACTGAGACTGCGCGTCCTCCTCCTCCTGGGCCACCAGATGCCGATATTCGGCGACAATTGCCTCCAGCTTCCGTTGCCGGGCTCGTTTAGCCAACCTTCCTTCCTAGTAAGTTTAGAAGGAGTATCTATATGAAGAAAGAAAAACATACTGTAACCAATGCTCATCAAGATTAACACAAAATAATTCAGCAGAAAGTTGTGCCACAGTAGCACTAGCAACATTCAAGCACAGTACATAACATTTGTGGCATGTATCTATCTAACCTCCCACTTTGTCGGCCTCTTCTATAACATTAGTAACGTTTTATGAACTCTACTAGCACTATATGGACTGACTACATTAGACTCAGACAGTACACCAGTCTTCTTCTTCTCTCTTGTTTAGAGAAATTGGTACTTAAACTTGTAGAAGCCGGCATAATACCAGCACAGTCAACTTGCACCCGAGAAAAACAGACGCAAGCCATGATGACACAGACTTGCGTTACTGTTACCAGTCCAGTACACGCAGGTGGTGAAGCTCTTACTTTTCTATTACGGGTGGCACTGGCCATACTCTGTTACAAGGGCTACTGCCTAATTAATTTAACTTTCACCCTGGCCTGCCCCTCACTACTACAAAAGGAAAATGAAGAAGATAATATGATCATCTATCCCTTCACAGGATATTTGCTTACATATGGGATGACTTTAGGTGTTTTGTTTTTGATTGACTGAAATCTGATTGGCCACACATCAATGTCAATGACAGAATTGTAAAAAATGTTTTAACAGAGGTAGTGACTGGTCCCCGTAATTGCCGGATATATGCTGTGCTTGCAAACTACTGTTACTAGTCATGGTAGTATTGCGAAAAATGACTACTTCTTTCCTCGGCTTTGCTACTCTGGCACGGAGGTGCCGTGTTACATGCCCTTCAAAGTAACACTCTACACCCAGTGACCGTCTACTCTGTGTACATACACCTATGCTATCTATGAGGAAGATACTGTTCCGATGCCAACCAGCCAAACACCGCAGGAGTGAAGACTGTCCCAATCCCCTACCCTCGCCGTGACCCCCAACACCTACGAATAAACCGGGTGGTGGAGAACACGACACCGGGAGAAGGTGGGTAAACAAAACAAGGGAACCCAAGGTCTTGGGGAACACAGCTCACCTCCGGCTTCTCGGCAGCTAACTGCTTGACTCAGACGAGACCGCCATAAAAGAAAAAGGGGGACAAAGTTAGACACACCCCACTAATAATAACAGTACCAAGTACACACACGAACCACCGACCTCCCTGCTTACCCCAGTTAACAAACGGGAGAGGCTTGATACGAAACAGGAATACTTCCTCTGCAATCGTATTGGTTCTTTCTTGTGTCACCTCGGACCAACCACGCCCCCTCGGGAAACACCGAGAATGTCAAAGGGGGTGGAATTCACAATGAAAAGACAAAAAAGGGACAGGGGATGAAAGGCGTCAAGGAAATTGGAAAGACACCCAAAAAAACCCTGGACTTTAAAAGAACAAAAAACGGCTGTTGTTCAGCTCCTTCGTGAAACCACCCCAAAAGACACACAACAAGATGGTTTGACAAAAAGGGTAAATAACGGGACGCCAGAACTCATAGGAAAAGCAGCCGCGAATCCCAAAACGTCACCGAAAGATCAAAAACAGGTCCCCAATAAGGGTTCAGTAGTGCCCAAAGGTAAGAAACAGGGGAAAAGGGAAAAAAGGGGAATCAAAATCCAGCCCTTGAAAGAACTGCTGGAATCGAGCTCAATGGAAAGGGAACAAGGTGTAACAACAGGAACAGGAAACACACAGCAAGGGACCATTCAAGAAACCAAGCACCTGTTTCCTGTAGGCAGGCCCTTTTAAAGCGAGCCTTAGGGAGCGTCCATAAATTTGCACATGCACTTGGCACCTAAAGCTTAAACTAATGAACGGGGAACTAGACAGAAGGCACCGCCCCCCCCTGAACCCCAACAGATACCATCCCAGCATCCATCCATTCAAAGTAAATGTCAGTCACTCCTCATAATGTCTCAACTGGACAAACCTTACTTTTTCTCACCGAAAAACAACCTTTTTATTTTATCTTGTAAACCGCCAGCCATGCATCGGTGCTTGACTTGCATTTGAATTTGAACTAAAGGATATATTGTGCACACATACAGTTTCTGTTTCACCCACCCAGGAAGTCCTCTTTTCTTTCTCCTTCTACCCATCCTTGCTTCAGCCTTCAACCGGCCATGCTTCAGATTCCTCGGGCAGCATTCAAAAACATGTACCATTCTTTGCCAGTCATTAATTTTAACTTGCTCGTCCTTCCTTACAACCTTCTTTCCCTTTTCGTTCGTCCCATCCATCAAGTTCATCTCTTATCTGACTTGGCTTCTCGATAAAACTTTCACAGCTGAGTTGAAGTCAAATTTAGAGGTGGCCAGTGGTTACTCATCAACTCCCGCCACTATTGCTAATGAGAAGTCAAGGATGACTGTCTTCTACCTGGTTGACAAAAACTTAGTTCTAAATGTATAGGTCTTCTTAACAGTAAAGTATACTTGTATTGTACAACATGTACACCCCTGCAGAGAGCCCACTCTGCAATCTCAATAAGTAAGGAATATAATAGCTTACCACTGCCCGCCACTACTGTGACATCCCCCACAGCAGTTCCTGCTGGCTCTGGCACTGCATCCGCCCCTGGAGTGCCCACCTCCACGCTGGCCCCGGCACTGGTTGATGGCTGTGCCGATGGTGTTACGCCTAGAAAATACATTTAATATTTTTAGATGCCATATACACCACTCCCTATTTTGTCTAGGAATAAAAAAATGTTACTAGTACTACATACACAAATTTAATTACTTGTTACTCTCTAGTCTAAACTAAAAATGTCCCTTTCTTCAGGGAAGGGTGTGTTTTATTTATGCTTAGCCATAACATGTGATGCTACAATTTTTGGCACAACTGATGACTGCTTGCTTTTTAACACGCACCATTTTTCTCCTAACAGACAGAAGCTTCCCTAGTACGAACAAGAGCAAGATCATGATTAGTTGGAGTCGTCAACAATTCATCCCCACCAAGACTTTGAGTTCCAAACAGGTGAGGGCTCTCCCACAATTAATGTGTGAAATTAGCCACTTTTCAGTCGTTCACAGTTTATCTTATATAAGTTGATTTTCATAAATGTTTTTATATAATGCATAATTTAAATTTTTACAGAGTACACACACAGCTAGTTGTTTTACTTTTAATAAAGCTTTAAAACTTACATGGGTTTTTAGTCATGAGTTAGTGAGCGAAAGGGTTTCCAATTTGCAAGCATGAATCCGTGAGTCTGAGAGGTCGGGATTCTGACTCCGTAGTCTTATGTTCTGGGTTGTATAATCATTGGGGATCATCGCTGCATTCGGGAGCTAAATAAGGACTCTGACACACTAGCTAGTCAGTAAGGAGATTGGGGGTTCAACTTCTGTTATGACCAAGGTATGTGAAAAGTCTAACTGCGCCTATTATCACCAATGCCCTATTTCTTGCCCATAGTTCTGTATGTGCAGAAAAGTCCCGGCAACAGTAGTAGTGTGTCCTCCTATCCAATCAAAAAGTAAACCAGTATCTTATTCTTGGTGGCCATTGACATTTTATTGTTGGGAATTGTCAAAGCATAAACTGTTGAGATATAAAATCATATATAATCATGATTGTCCCACTATGCACCATATAACCGCATATACGCATTCATAATCTTAAAGAAATAAACATTGTATGTTAACTTAATGATAGGTTTATGAAGGTCCGTTCAGATCTATTGGTATAGTCAGGGCCACTTTGTTTCGTTTCCCTTCATTTATGTACTATTTCCCAGAAGTCACATGGTATAGCTCAGGGTACGAAACCAGGCTACATTGCTCAGTCTGCTTTTCTTCTCTTTTGAATATGGCTCAGGGAAACCCAAGGTCACACCTGCCCTTCTTGTGGGATGCGCACATTCTAGCAGGGCCGGTTCGTGTACTCCCCGGGTCTAAGATAGACGAGAAGGGCACCTCACTGACCTACCCCCGGAATAGCTATTAGATTAGCCACTGACAAATAGTAAGAACCGTAAATGGGTTTTGCTGTTGGCTAACGGACAACTTGTGTACTTCCTTGTATGGTGTTAACCTGAATATGTAAAACGTATATATGCTTTGTATCATGTGTGTTTCGTTAGTCTCCTCTGCGCACCTCCATGGGTCGTGTAGACCGAGGCTCCCCTGTCAGGGCTTGTAGTTGATTCAATAAATGATTCGACCTTCTCCATTGCCGACTGCCTTATTATGCCGTGATTATCTATATATATATGTATCCTTGGACTATTGGTAAGTATACTCCGGCCTTGTAAAATTTGGATCCTTCAGTTGGCGACTCCGCCGGGACTCCGCGTTAGGGTCGTCCCCTCCTGTAATCAGGAGCAGACGGAACAGGGAGGAGTTCTGGCCAAATGGGTGGACAAGAAGTATTTTTCAAAAACACCCGTTAGCGGAGAGTCCGCCTTGGAACCCAGTATCCCTCGGTCTGTCTAGAAATCGGTAGTGGAGAAGTCGCGATCGGCCTGAGTGCACCAGGTGAGTGAATCTTCTGATTAAGATTGGAAACAGATGCTTGGAGGAAGTGTCCATTTGGAAATAGCAACTGCTTTTTGTCGGTGGCCGGGAAGCCGGACCACGAGGGAATCAGGAAAAGGGTCTGGCGTTGCGGTGCAGGGGCTGCACGGGCAGACACCTTTTGGATTTGTTTGACTTTGCAAATTGCACTTGGTGCCTTGCGGAGCATGGGGTGCTCGCTCAGCCAAACTCACTCAGGAGAAGCCCTGGGAGCAGCTGGGTAAGCTAGGGTTCTGGAGCTTTGTGCCCCGAAACACCAGCCCAACCAGCATACAACCAGGGGATATCTAAGAAGTGGGTTTGTGGTTTTCCTACCGAGTGGCTTATTTGTGGTTAAATTTCGGATTGGTCTGGAATTCTTTTGAATTTGATTCCCCGAACGGGAGTCGACGGGCTCCATTCGTATTAAAAGACATGTCATTTGCATTTGATTTTGTATAGAGCTCATTTCTGAAACCCTGACGCAGTTTTTGCGGCACCTTGCATGGGAGAAAAAGGAAGAGTATAAGAAGGTGAATGGTGAAGAGGGCGCGTCTGCATAAAAGGAATGATTGAAAACGTATAAAACTTGTGATATTATTGTTATCATGCCTTGTTTTAGTAAAATATGTTTTGGGTGCTGCTGTCGGAGAAGTGCTCGGCTGGAAGAAAGACAGCCCGCCCCTCCCGAAGGAAGCCCCAGTTTTGATATGTATGTTAAGCACGGTCTTACACCAATTATATTTAATACATTATGGCACAAATACACGAAAGACAATACTGAATTGCAATGGCCTCTAACAGGGTCGTTTGATGAAAAAAAGATAACGTACTTACAGAATGAAATGTTTATGAAGAAAAGTCGCCAGTCCATGTTTGACTCCTTGAACCTATGGTTGAAGGAGGCTAAACGACGGCGAATAAGGGAAGAGAAACTGAGAAGGATTAAATCTGGACAGACCATAACTCAAAAGGCTATAGCTTATGATAAAGGAAAAATGGTGGAGAATATTGCCCAAATGGACAGACAGTTTTGTTTAGAGACAGACAAATGTTATGTGGCTCGACCCGATACTGGAGATGAATTAGAAGAGTTGTTAGAAGCTCGTTCACCTCCTCCTTACGCCGCACAGGGTTTATACCCAGCGGTGCCATTGGCCCGTTCAGATCGCCCAGGGCCTGCGCCTGCCACTCAGGATCTTACAGGAGCAACGGCTACAGCCCCGTTAGACGGGTCTGTACGGAGTGCGCTGCTTTCCCCTCCCTCGCTCCGACCATCTACCTCACCCCTGGTTTCATTACAACCGGATTCGGTTGTTCCTTCTATATCAAGCCCAGTATTTCCCTCTCCTCCGGCTCGAAGCGTTATAGATCCTCGAGCTTTGGTTACCCTAGACACAACCCCTAAACATTTGGGGTCAGATTTGAGTGACCCACAGGTTTATACCAGATCTTCGTTGTGTATGGAAGAACGGAAAACTATAGTAAATCAGGCGTCCCAATGGATGCGGAATGCTATTTATACAATGGAAGATATTTGGAGTACTATGAAAGATTACGAGCCTGTTGCGCAACAACTAGCTATAGAAAATATGGCGATGCATTTGATTTCGCTATGGGAACGGTGTTTTGAGGAGGGGTAAGCCCCACAGATATTAAAAGATAAAAGGGAACAAGCCCACAAATTCCACCTGCAGGCCGATGAAGTATATCAGAATGTGGCAACTCTCTTGCAGTATCGAGAGCGAATGCATCGGAGATGTGCCGATTGGAGAACACAGAATCCTATGAGAGAAGTACATCCTCTTTTCTTTCCAGAATTACCTGAACTTAGGGATAACGGGGGCAATGTAACTAGACCTAGGGAGTACGCAAGGCTTCAGGAACAATGGGTTTATACCCCTTGGAAACGAAGCAAGGTCCTTACATTAAAAGCCCAGCTCCCCGACCCTCGTAAGAATCCCACTGCTTATTACAAAGAATTGGGCGAGGCTGCCAATTCTGCGATAATGACCATACCCGATATTGAGTTATTTTTTGGCCTTTTGATCCCGGTCGATATCTGGAGACAGATACATGATACGGATCATATTCCCGAGTTAGGGGGAACGTGGGATCAATTGAAAAACTGGGATAAGGAACGGAAGCCTGGGGAGAAATCAAGAGATGAAATATTAGCAGTACCAGATAAAATATTTACATACATGCAAACCCTCCTGCCTTCTTAGAAAATAGATTGGGATAAGTTAGCTGCTTGTAAACAGAAGAAGGATGAGAGTGTCTCGGATTTCTTCACCAAATTTGAGAAAACATTTATAGATTTTAGTGGGCAGGATTTATCCACGAATGGGGGAATAGGATTGTTTGTAAATAGATTTGTGACGAATTTGTTACCAGAGATTATGTCATGCCTTCAGGCGGCCGAGAGTACATGGACTATGGCCACCCCATCTGTGATCCTCAGTATGGCTCAGTATTTTTAGCACCGAGAGAATGAAAGTAAGGAAAGGACTGAGAAGAAAACGAAAGATTAAAGACTAGTGTGTTGTTGCAACAAGTTAGTAGAGGACAGAATTCGGGACGAGGTGGACGCGGTTCCTTCCAAAGAAGGGCCGGCAGAGGACGAGGAGGTCCCCCGAATGTTGGTCTGAATCAATGCTCGTATTGTAAACAAGAGGGGCATTGGAGAGCGGACTGCCCGTTGTTAATGGCAAGAAATGGCCCCAGTAGGGGACGAGGCCGGGCCCGGGGAAATATTGATCGAAATAGCATGCGGAGGGAAGATGAAGATTCCCAGAAGAATTATTTTGATAATCCACAGAACAGGCAGTACTATAATGAGAATTTCAGGGATGATGAATACGATGAACAAGATTTTGCATGAGACAGCCAAGGACAGAGAGGGGGCCACATTACAGTACCAATTGACCAAGAGGGACCTTATGTACAAGGGCAACTGTTGGGTGCATCAGGAAAATTCCTAGTGGATACTGGAGCAATGAATAGTTCAGTTGCTCAAACAATGGTCCCAGGGGCTGCTCTGTCTGGCCACAATAATGTATCAGTAGGATTCTCTGGAATACCAGTGGTAAGTCCCATGTCCAAGCCTCTGCCCTTAACTCTGCTGATCAGGTGCTGCATTAGCGCAGGTCGCGCTGCCAGTGCGCTGCGTTTCTTAACTTGACCTTCAGTGTATTTTGGTTCTCTTTATTTTACTTCTCCCCTGTTTTTAACTTACCGCTCTGTCTGGGCACCTGTCCCCTTACTCGCATATAATTTGTGGAACACGCACCGCCATTTGGCGGGTCCGGGTCCCGGGGCTGGATTCCTGTGGGCGCCATCTTAGATTGGGTGAGTGATATCTTTCGCGGGCGCCATCTTGTCCCGAGCGTCTCGACGCTCGAGCTGCTCATTGAGACGCCTATTTAAGGCGGACTCATGCGTTTTCCTTTCTGATCAGGTGCTGCATTAGCGCAGGTCGCGCTGCCAGTGCGCTGCGTTTTTTAACTTGACCTTCAGTGTATTTTGGTTCTCTTTATTTTACTTCTCCCCTGTTTTTACCTTACCGCTCTGTCTGGGCACCTGTCCCCTTACTCGCATATAATTTGTGGAACACGCACCGCCATTTGGCGGGTCCGGGTCTCGGGGCTGGATTCCTGTGGGCGCCATCTTAGATTGGGTGAGTGATATCTTTCGCGGGCGCCATCTTGGAGCGTCCCGACGCTCGAGCTGCTCATTGAGACGCCTATTTAAAGTCGTCCTCTCCCGCGCAGCGGGAATGCGCAGTGGGACGCCGTCGCTTAGCCGGAGTCGTGCCAGAGTCCTGCCCGTCTGCGCTCGTCCGCGTCGAGGTAGCGGGTGCGGGCTATGGACTCTGGCTTCCAGCCATCATACCACCATGCATAATACCACGACGATCAGGTACAATCGCGCTGATCTCCTTTCCATTAGAGACGGTCTTTCGGCGTGTGGTCATGATTCGCTGTTCCCACTTTTGGGGCCTTATGACTGTGTCTGTGGCAGTTTTTCTCTGGATACCCCCATTGGGGTGCGCTCTGTTGAAAGGATTGCCCTAAGTACTCGTACTGACAGCACTGAGCGAGTACTCAGCATATGAAGCCTGAACGTGAGATCATTGGTCAAGCACCATCTGTCCCTACGGGACATGATCGATAAGGAGTCTCCTGACCTCATCTTTCTCACTGAGACTTGGCTTCAGGATGTTGACACTGCTATAATAAATCTGGCATTTCCTTCCACCTATACAGTGTTTACTCTGAACCGCACGTTTAGGGGAGGTGGCTTAGCCATGGCGACAAAATCTTGCTTTCCGGCTGATTGGAAAGCTCTTGATCTACCGATGTGCGAGAGCGCTTCTTTTAAGGTCACTTTCAGTCATCAGTTCACTCTCAGTGGCCTGCTTATTTACCGTCCTCCAGGGAACGACACTGTCTTCAAGGCCGCCCTTGCTGATGTGGTTAGTTCGTTAGCTCCTAGATGCGCTAACTTTAACATCGTTGGTGACCTTAATATACATCTTGACCAGACATCATCCTCACCCATCAGTTCTTTGCTAGCGGACCTTGAAGCCATGCAACTGAACCAACTAGTTACCTCCCCCACCCACATAGGAGGTCACATCCTTGACCCCTTCTTTACCACTCTGGCTCGGGCTAGGGCATCTGACCCGATGGTGGTAGGTTGGACCGATCATCTGTTGGTTAAAGTGTCATTCCCTTTAGACGACCCACAATTTAAACCTGTGGACAGACTGATCCTTAAAAGAAACTGGCGTAAGCTCAAACTGGAGGAGTTTGTTAAGATCTTGGAGGCGCAGCCCTTGGGCAATCTGCCGAATGTGGAACAGGGATATGAGCAGTTCTGTAACTGGGTCCTAACCGCCCTTCACTCTCTTATACCAATGCGCTGGTCGAAATGTCACGCCAAAACTCGCAGCCCATGGTATAATGATACTCTTGCCGAGCTCAAGAGAACATGCCGGCAAGCTGAGAGGGCTTGGAGGAAATCCTTTGACTCCACGTTAAAATCGCTGTATTTTGCCCAGCTTAAGATCTACCACAGGGCAATCTGCCAAACCCGGGCCGCATACTATGCTTCTGAGTTTCTGAGCAGCCCTAACCCATCTAAATTAATTTTTAAGGTTCTCAAAGACCTGATGGGAAAACGGGCCACCTCGCTAGAAATTTGCACGGACTCTCACTGTGAAAGTTTGGCATCCTTTTTCGTGGAGAAGGTGCAGGCAATCTACCGAGGATTTATGTCATCTGTGCCCGGGGTTGAGCCTAGTGGTGTGATGGCTACGGTCCACGAAACTCTGTCCTCCCTGCCTGCTATGTCTATTGAGGGCTTTGACACTCTGAGCCTCAAAATTTATTCTGGCTCTCCCTTAGATCCGCTGAAGCCAGAGCTATTTACTCTTCTCCCGCCCCTTTGCCGTGAGCCTATATTGGACTTGATTAATCTCTCACTCACTGAGGGCGTGGTTCCTTCCTCCTGGAAGCAAGCAGTGGTCAGCCCCATTTTGAAGAAGCCTAATCTTGATCCCCTGCTACCTGAGAATTATCGTCCCATCTCCCTCCTGCCCTGGACCGCCAAGGTCACTGAGGCACACGTGAACTCCATCTTGTCTGCCCACCTCTCTCGAAATAATATTCTAGACGAGAGCCAGAATGGTTTTCGTGCACAACACAGCACCGAAACCGCTCTGCTCTTTATGACTGAGCATCTGCGTTCGGTGCTGGATGCAGGGCAGACAGCGGCGCTCCTCTTGTTAGACCTGAGCGCCGCGTTTGACACGGTGTCTCATGACATTTTGATGCGGCGGCTGGAGAAAGTGGGAATTGAGGGGACGGCTCTCCAATGGTTTCGCTCTTTCCTTTCGGACCGGTTTTTTAAAGTGGCCATTCCACCTGGTCAGTCCTCCTTCCATCCATTGGGACTGGGAGTCCCTCAGGGCTCTGCGCTGAGCCCCACTTTGTTCAACTTATATGTGAAACCGCTGGCTGCAGTCGTTAGACAGTGTGGCTTAACCATGACATCGTATGCCGACGACACGCAGCTGGCGGTGACACTCAGTGGGGACCCTGAGGTGACTGCTCCCAGATTCCGTGCAGGACTCATAGCCGTGGCTAACTGGATGCGCATTAACTGCTTACAGTTAAATGCCAAAAAAACTGAGGTCCTGATTCTAGGGAAGCAGGCGGAACTCTGGGGAAATCAGTGGTGGCCTCCAGAATTGGGGGTGACTCCCATCCCAGCTGCCGAAGTTAAGAACCTGGGGGTTTGGCTGGATCCTACACTCTCCTTTACCAGCCACACAAAGAAGATTGCAGCTACCTGTTATGGTATTCTGCGAGGACTGAGACCAGTTCTCAAATTCTTCGACCCCCCTACTCGGCAACTGGTGGTCCAAGCCTCCATTCTTTCTCGGCTGGACTATGGGAGTGCACTGCTGCTTGGAGTGAATCAGGCAGAGGCTACTAGGCTGCAAAGGGTGCAGAATGCCGCGGCGCGGGCCATTGTTGGCCTTCCGAGACGTTGTTCTGTCTCTGCAGTCTTAACCTCTCTTCACTGGCTGCCGGTCAGACAGAAAATTAAATTCAAGGCCCTCTGTCTAACATTTAAGATCTTGAAACTCTCCTCTCCTCCAGCCCTTGCGGGTCTTGTTTCCCCCTATGTTCCCACGCGGGCTCTCAGGTCGGAATCTCTTCATCTGGCGATTAAGACCAGGTTCAGACTGAGTAGGATGGGAGGTCGTTCCTTTCGAGTTCTGGCGGCAGGATTGTGGAACTCCCTTCCTGTCCATATTTGTGCCCTGAATAGCCTGACTCTCTTCAGACGCGCCATAAAAACTCATCTGTTCGTTACTGCTCACTGATCCCCTGTCTTTCCAGCATCGATTTGTTGTGTTGTGGCACTTGATCAGGCGCCAGGACGCCCCTTCGCTGGGGCAGCTGTGCGCCTAATAAAAGTTATTAACATAACATAACATAACATAACTATAGGTCCTATTTCTATACAGTCGCCTTTTTTGTTAAAATCTAACTCTGGTGAGAACCTTTTGGGTTTAGATATCTTAAAAAAATTACATGCTCGGATTTACTGTTCACCGGATGGTGTATATTTGACAATGCAGAAACCTTCTTTGCAGGACGCTCAATATTTTGCGAAAAACAAGCATTTCCCCCCTGAATTCTCTACAATTCCTCAGACTTTGTGGTCGACAGGAGACACTGATGTCGGTCTGTTAAAGATAACCCCCGTGTCCATTACCCTGAAACCTAATGCACAGCTGCTTCACATTCCACAGTATAAAATTTCACCTGAAGGTGAAAGGGCTATGTTAAACATTATTCGGGACCTTATTAAAAAGGGGGTGGTAGAAGAAACAACAGCTAATATTTGTAACAGGCCGATTTTGCCGATTTTAAAGAAAACACCAGTTGATGGTGCTCCAGATTATAAGAACACCTATTGTTTTGTGATTGACCTTCGAGCAGTTAATAAAATAGTGGTTCCACAGTATCCAGTGGTACCTGATATAACTGCTATTTTAACCATGATTCCTCCCACGGCCAAGTATTTTTCGGTAATTGATCTGAAGAATGCCTTCTTTAGTATCCAGATTCATCCAGATAGCAAGCATATCTTTGGATTCTCATTGGCTTGCCTAAGTTTCAGATTTACACACCCTCCTCAAGGCTATACTGAAAGTCCCAGTATTTATAGTTAGGCATTAAAAGCAGTCCTTGATGAATTGATTCTGCCAGCCGGAAATTCCACTATCCAGTATGTAGATGATATACTAGTGGCCTCCGATACTAAGGAGGGATGCAAGGAGGCTACGGTAAAATTGTTACACCATTCGGCTAAGAAAGGAAATAAAGTGTCTCTTTCTAAATTTCAATATTGTCGACAGGAAGTGACTTACTTAGGCCATTTTCTGTCAAAAGCGGGGAGACGATTGACTCCAGAGCGAAGATCTGTAATAACTAACATGTCTGTCCCTTGTACACAACGTGATGTTTGTGCTTTTCTTGGCATAACCTCTTACTGTCGCTAGTGGATTCCAAACTACTCACTCTAAACCCTTGTTGCAATTGACAACCAAAGATGTGCATGAACCCCTACCCTGGACGGATGAATGTCAAGAAGCCTTTGAATCTTTAAAGTCTGCTCTTTGTTCTGCACCTGTGTTGGGAACTCCAGATTACCGGAAACCTTTTTCACTTTATGTGCATGAGGTAGACGGTTGTTCATTTTCAGTGTTAACACAGACGTTTGGTGAGAAACAGAGACCCTGTGCATTTTTCTCTTCGGTTTTGGATATTGTAGCACGAGCCCTCCCAAGCTGTCTGAGGGCCACTGCTGCAGTAGCACTGGCCATCCGACAGTCAGAAGGAATAGTCCTTAACACTGATCTCACGGTCATGGTACCGCATGCTGTGGATATTCTTTTGAACCGGACTAAAACGCAACATCTCACGAGTGCTAGATTGACAGGATATGAATTGACATTGTTTGCCCCTCACATTCCTATTAAGAGATGCACTACTTTGAATCCCGCCACGTTATTGCCTCTCCCTGAGAAAGATGAAAGAGTTGATGTCCATGATTGTGTGTTTAGAACAGAAGAAGAAACAAAAGGACGTGTGGATTTAACTGACACCCCTCTACTTGAACCAGATGGGGAATTATATGTGGACGGCTCTTGCTTTAAGTTGCCAGATGGCACTGCGACAGCTGCGTATGCTATTACCACTTTAAAGACTGTAGTGGAAACCACAAGGATTTCACATCACTCAGCCCAGGCAGCTGAACTAATAGCCTTGTTAAGAGCCTGTGAAATGAGTGAAGGCCTAAGAGTAAATATTTTTACAGACAGCCAGTACGCCTTTGGCGTTGCCCATAGTTTTGAAAGGCTGTGGAGGGAGCGGGGTTTCTTTACTACTCATGGCCAAAAAATTCAGCATGGTCCCTTGATTGATCGATTGTTATTTGCCCTAAGCTTACAAAAGAAGTTAGCCATCATTAAGTGCAGTGCACATAAGAAGGTTGTAGACTTTATTGGGAAGGGGAATGCCTTTGCTGATTCAGTAGCAAAAGAGATGGCTCAGGCTAAAGGAAGTCCCATGTTCTCTAGTGCATCTGCCCGATGGCCCACCAAAACATCTCTTTTTGATAATACCCTCGAAAGTGTAAAACAATTACAGAAAGAAGCAACTGCTGAAGAAATGAAGAAGTGGGAACGGGAAATTGGGAAATTAGATGAGAATGGGTGCTGGATAGACCGATCTGAGAAACAGCGATGGTTGCTCCCTAATGCAATGGTAAATGCAGTAGTTATGATGGCGCATGGACCGGCCCATATCAGTGCTAAAGGAATTAGCGCAGTACTAGATCCGGTGTGGAATAACCCCAATATTTCTAAAACAGCAGCCCACATTGTAAAATATTGTCCGGTGTGTTTACGACATAATGCTGGAGGTAGAGAATCTGTTTTGAGTGGCAATTTTGCCCCACCATCCTTACCCTTCGAAGTCCTACAGATAGATTTCATACAAATGGAATGTGTAAATACTTTAAAGTATGTATTGGTGGTGGTGTGTGCTTTCAGTAAATGGGTTGAGGCCTACCCCACCAAAGATGCTACTACAATTACCACTGCCAAAGTTCTGATCAAAGAATTTTTTCCTAGATTCTGTTTGCCCCAAATTATCTGGTCGGACAACGGCTCCCACTTTAATGCCACACTTGTACAATGTGTTTGTGATGGGCTGCAAATCAGACAAAAATGTCATGCCACTAGGCACCCACAATCTGCAGGGCTGGTTGAAAAATATAACGGTGTTTTGAAGATTAAGATGGCCAAAATCTGTGCAGGCACTAGACTAAATTGACCTGATGCCCTCCCAATAGCTCTGCTATCTCTTAGAATGACTCCTCATTCAAGTACTGGCCTGTCCCCTTATGAAATCATATTTGGCCGTCCTGCAAATGTGTGGGGAGTCCCTAGACCTAGATCCTTTAGAGATATTGATTACCCATTGATGACAGATTACCTTTATGCGTTGACTAAAGATCTGCGTTCTATTCATCAACAGGTATCGGACACATTCCAGCCACTACCGGAGGGTCCTGGACATCGGTTGGAACCTGGCCAGTGGATACTGGTGAAGAATTATCAACGAACATCGAGTTTGGAGCCCAGATGGTCTGACCCCTACCAGATCCTGTTGGTGACGAGGACGGGGGTGAAGGTGCATGGCCGCAAACACTGGATTCATGCGGGCCACGTCAAGAGCCTCCCGCTACCACTGCCCTCTGACCGACAGGACAAAGACGGAGTGCCGAGTCAGGAAGGAGAACTGATTCGGAACTTTGTGCCCTTTTCGGATGCTCGAGAAAAAGGGCGATCGAGTGCAGTGTTGCCTGAAGGGGAAGGTGAAATAGCTCAATCAGAAGCAACTGCCAGTCCCGAGGCAGCACGAGAGGTGACCAAGTCTGTTACCCATGCCACTGAATTGTTTTCTGACCAGGAGCAACCTGGCCATTGTCGATACGATCTGCGGCCCCGAAAACAGCACGGTACCCGACTCACTAATGGAGGAAAATAGATCGAGACTTTGTGATAAAAAACGTCGAGCAGAGTGATTGGGGTGCTGAGCGAGACACTGGACTGAACTCGCAGAGAGCTTGGAACATTGTGTAAAAAGCTCTGTTCAGAAAGAAAGACTAAAATAAGGGCCGCAATCGTACCTTTGGACTCTGAAAGTTTGCTTTTTCCTTGGATGAGAGATAAGGGTCTGCCTGTGAGGCTCTAAAAATGGACACAGGTAGAAGATCCCTTGGTGGGAAGAAGAAACCCTCTGGTGGTTGGCGTGCTTTGTGGATACAAAGATTAGTTGTGGACTTTTAGCAAGGGACCGAGATAGATTTGAACTTTTAGAGAGTATGTTTCCCTTTGGTCGATTTATGATGGAGGATGAAAGACCACTGGCCCCTCGGCGCCGGGTTCATGATATGCAATTGTTTTCCGGATGGCCCACCAGAGTGAAGGTGGCATTCCTTGTTTTAATTGCCCTAATTACTGTAAATGATGTGTGTGTTTGTATACTTAGAATTTCAATATCCAGTCTGAAAATTGTTGAGAACTACTCCTGCCCCAGAGGAACACCATTTTTATTTTCTGCCCCCACATAAGGCTAGGCATAGGGAGACTCATAGAGATGTTACACCAGACCCACAACTCCACAAACAAAACGAACTGCTGGGTTTGTGGTTTGTCAGTTATGCATCAACATGAGTTATTTATATCTATCCCTTTATCGTATTTAGCCAGTTGCGAAGCATGGTGGCAACTGTTATCATTGATGTACCCCCACTATGTTGTAAATCCCAAAATATATTCCGAAAGAGATTATGAAGCTATTTTAAAATATATAGAGAGACACAAAGGGTTTGATTCTGAAGGAGATGAAGGTCAGGGTTCTTTAGATCCAAATGCTTGCATGAATGTATATACTGACTCTAAAAATGATACCGTGTTGCAAGAAGAGATGCAGGACTTTGAGCTTTTTTTATTTTTTTTTTGGGAACCTTTATTTAGTATTACAAGCATTTACAAGTATGGGCCTACAACCATCCCGGCCGGCCGCTAATCAGAGCAGGAGTACAGCAAGCAATATGGAAAGGTATAGCAGTTCGAAAGCCGGGGTCATAAAAATACCAGGACATAACTTGTGATCAGATGTACAAGCTTGAAATCAGGATTCGAAAGGTTCATTTTCAAATAGGGAACTAAAAGAGGGGTGCTGTACAGTCATACATGGTCCTACAATACTGCGTACAAATCAGGATATCCACAAATAGTACAAATACGAATGAAGTATCAAGGGTAAGATACACGAATCAGGAGAAATGCAGGCACAAACCTGGTACGTAACAAGTCCAAATCCCACCCTTCAAAACTAAACATACTGCAGGGATCATGAATGACGACGACACTTAAAAGGGAAAAAAAGACTAAAGGGCCATAGAAACAAATACCGAATAAGCACCATCCCTCCTACCCCCCAC
The DNA here is from genome assembly GCF_964263255.1 of Lissotriton vulgaris. Lineage (NCBI taxonomy): Eukaryota > Metazoa > Chordata > Amphibia > Caudata > Salamandridae > Lissotriton > Lissotriton vulgaris. Next base: position 319,128,421 of record NC_141699.1, on the reverse strand, counting down.
CCTGCACTCCCGCAGAAGGCCATGGCCTACCCCCCCCCCAGCAGCGTGCCTGTCGCCCTATTGGAGACCCGAAATATAGAAAGAGAGAGAGAAAGAGAAAAAATATAAGCGGAGGAGGGCCCTCGTTCTTGCCGCCCGACCCCGCCCTTCACCCCTACACCCAGGAAAATCCCAGAAGCAAAGTAGAATATCAATGGAGAACATCAAGCCCCGGCCACAACAGCAATGGAATCCCGGTCAAACATTCCCAGTGCACCGTCAGTCAACAATAAGGCCAATAGACTCTGAACCATATCATCCCTGGCCTTGTCTGGCAATGCTACCGCCAGAAGTCCACTTGTCAATCGGTTTACAGAGCAGCCTGGAGGGTCCAAACGATCCGGGCGGGTCAGGCCGGAGCGTAGCCACAGAAAAGTACAACGACCCAAATCCATCCGAGTATATACAGCGGAGATCCGGCAGTGTCGACGTTGACCCCGGGAGCTTCCCAAAGTCCATACACAGTAGTACCATCCAAGAAAGGAGAGTCACACAGTTCAGCAAGCACCACAACATAGCCGGGAAAGCCCAATAAGGAAAAATATGTTGTTTCCCCAGCCGCCAATTGAACATGTGCCCCGAAGAGATACTCACGTGCATAACCATGTCGGCCAGAGCGGTCACAGGAACCGGTTCCTTCGGTGGCTCCCGGTACCGGGCCGGAGCTGGGACTCTCCCCTTGGACATAGTTGCGGGCTTGTCGGCACTCCCTTGGGATCGAACTGTGGCCGTTAGGGACGGCGAGACAGCAATGGCGGCCATTCTTCCACCCAGGTCCCGAGCATTACAGATCAGGGTCTTGTGCAAAATCGTTAGGGCAGCCAATACGTCCTTGGATGTGGGCTCTTGTGTATGCTGCCAGCATCCCGACCCTATCCGTGTGGCAGCCGTCCCACCTGGACATGATCCGTAGAGGAGGGCGCCAGCCGCCATCTTAGTCAATTCGGCCTCATCCCTCTTCACCTCGCTCAGGGACACGGCCCCAATTCAGGGCGCCACGGGATGCACAACCGGGACTCAAAACTGTGAGGCCGGCTCCCTGGGAGAGAGTAAACAAAAGGCTAATCAAAATCCCAGCCGCTCCCCGGGAGCCGCCCGCCTATTTTGGGGGCAATCCTGGGTTATGCCCGAGATTGGGGAGGGGCCAGGAGTCATGCACCCCCTCCGACCCTTCTTCGCCACGCAGCCCCTCAAGGACCGACTCCTGACCGCCACCAGAGGCCGTTGTTGTTGCAATCGCGGCCGGCTGCACGTCTAGATCAACGCCCTGGTCTCATCATCACGAGGGCCGCAGAGCAATCGGGGACAGTTCTCAGGGTCTGCCGCACGTAGGAGCCTCAGGAGCAGACGGTAAGTGATCGTTCTCCTTCTCCTATTAAAGTACGCCTTTGTGGCTCAGGATAAGTGCCAGGATGTATGTGTGGGGCGAAAGGGCTCATGGAGCCGAGCGACTATGCGGCCATTTCGGATGCCTGCTTGGCTCCTCCCCGACTTTGAGCTTTTTAATTCCACTTTGTATTTTCAGCATTTTAAAGAACGCAATGTTACGAATGATAGAGCCCTGCCAATCCCTATCATAAATTCCACTTCTTTGATTTGTATTAGGGGGCGAGGACACATTAAGGTAGGGAGTAGTACTTGTTATTATACACGTTGCAAACCGACAGTACTCCCTCGATGATCACTCCCCCTAATGTATATTTCGTTTGCGGGGAAAATGCCTATACTTGGCTCCCACGGGGATGGGCAGGACGGTGTTATCTGTCTTTTCTTTACCCTCCTGTTTATGTTGCCCCTTCCAATTACCATAGGACTCATCAGCTGATGAAGAAAGACCTAGATACTAATAGGACTATTAGAAGCTATAATACTGATAGTACTGACCAGACAGATACCTCGCTATAGCAGTTCGAAGACATTTCTAAGGGCCTGGTTCCATTCTGGGGTCGGATTTTTAACAGTCGGAATATAAGGCGCTTGTCTAGAATTATGGAAAATGTAGTCCAAAAAACAACTGAAATCTTAGCCAACCTCACTGTAGACCTTCAGGCTACGAGGCTTGTTTCTCTTCAAAATCGGATGGTGTTAGACGTCATCCTGGCAGATAGGGGTGGAGCTTGTCGTGTGATCGGCAGCTCTTGTTGTGTTTTCATACCTGATTCGGCCCCTACCATACATCTTGCTATTAAAAAATTACATCGATTAGCTACCGAACTACATGAAGAGAACGGTACTTGGTCCCTCAATGGGTGGTTCTGGGGCCTCTTAGCTACGTGGGGATGGAAGATATTCATGATCTTGGCAGGAGTATTTGGAATAATTTTCACTTGCTGCTTATGCCTTCATTGTGGCCCGGCATGCTATACCTTCCGTGCTACTAAAATAACGTCCTCTCTGACCCTTGTCCGACAAAAGAAGGTAGAGAAACAAATGATTCAAAAGGAAGTATTAGACCTTATACAGATCAATGAAGGGGTATTTTTAGAGTAGAGTAGAGTAGTTATATTGGCCGGTAAACAGACATAATATCGATTCCAAAATATCGTTTGGACAAAATATCGAGTAAAAAATATAGACTAGCCAAAATATCGACCAGACATAATATAGACTACAAAAATATCGAGTAATACCGATATTAATAGCCAAAATATCGAATCAAAAATATAGACTAAACATAATATCGACTAGATAGAATATAGAAAATAAGGTAGTTTTTAATATTTTTTTATAATTGTGTAATATAAATCTGTAGCGGGTTGTGGGTTTATAGGGGAATAGGGTGGGAAGTAATTTAATTATAATTAATTAATTATGTAAATTAATAATAATTGTTAATTAATTATGAATTGGTAAATAATTAAAATATAATTGGTAAATAATAATAATTGAATAATAATTAATTTCTAGTAAATTATTTTCTGTAGCAGGTTGTGGGTTTATAGGGGAATAGGGTGGGAAGTAATTTTATTATAATTAATTAATTATGTAAATTAATAATAATTGTAAATTAATTATGAATTGTTAATTAATTAAAATATAATTGGTAATTAATTATAAATATTTAATTGATAAATAATTAATATATAGCAAATTATTTTCTGTAGTGGGTTTTGAGTTTATAGGGGGATAGGGTGGGAAGTAATTTAATAATAATTAATGAATTATGTAAAATAATTAAAATTGTTAATTGTTAATTAATTAATAGTAATTTTAACCCCTATGCTATCCAGCGCTTTCCCTACTGTTGCACCCACTGGAGTCGGAATAGTAATTTTAACACCTACGCTATCCAACGCTTTCCCTACTGTTGCACCCACTGGAGTGGGAATAGTAATTTTTACCCCTACGCTATCCAACGCTTTACCTACTGTTGCACCCACTGGAATGGGAATATTAATTTTAACCCTTACGCTATCCAATGTTTTCCCTACTGTTGCACTCTTTAGAGTGGGAATAGTAATTTTTACCCCTATGCTATCCAGAGCTTTCCCTACTGTTACACTTTTTGGAGTGGGAATAGTCATTTTTACCTCTACGCTATCCAGCGCTTTCCCTACTGTTGCACCCACTGGAGTGGGAATAGTAATTTTTACCCCTACGCTATCCAACGCTTTCCCTACTGTTGCACCCACTGGAGTGGGAATAGTAATTTCTCACCCCTACGCTATCCCACGCTTTCCGTACTGTTGCACCCACTGGAGTGGGAATAGTAATTTTAATCCCTCCGCTATCCAATGTTTTCCCTACTGTTGCACCGACTGGAGTGGGAATAGTAATTTTAATCCCTCCGCTATCCAATGTTTTCCCTACTGTTGCACTCTTTGGAGTGGGAATAGTAATTTTTACATCTACGCTATCCAGCGCTTTCCCTACTGTTACACCCACTGGAGTGGGAATAGTAATTTTTACCCCTAAGCTATCCAACGCTTTCCCTACTGTTGCACCCACTGGAGTGGGAATAGTCATTTTTACCCCTACGCTATCCAACGCTTTCCCTACTGTTGCACCCACTGGAGTGGGAATAGTCATTTTTACCCCTACGCTATCCATCGCTTTCCCTACTGTTGCACCCACAGGAGTGGGAATAGTAATTTTTACCTCTACGCTATCCAGCGCTTTCCCTACTGTTGCACCCACTGGAGTGGGAATAGTAATATTTACCCCTACGCTATCCAACGTTTTCCCTACTGTTGCACCCACTGGAGTGGGAATAGTAATTTGTACCCCTACGCTATCCAGCGTTTTTCTACTGTAGAATTCACTATAGTTGTTACAATACATTTTAACCATTTTGCTATGCTACGGTAAAAATATTATATATGTTTAGTTAATAATATGTATTTATATATATATATATATATATTATTTTGTTATATATTTTTTTAATTTACATTAATTATTTACTAATATTACATTTATTTAATCATTTTAACAAAGTTTATATTACATATATTTATTATTATATTAGTTTTAACTTTATTTAAAGACATATAAAAAAACGATATTTTGACAGTCTATATTATTTACAGTCGATATTTTAGAGTCGATATTTTTGTACTTACCTGTATGAAGATAGAAACTCGATATTTTGTCCCTCGATATTTTGTCATCGATATTTTTGTAACTCGATATTAATGTGCTCGATATTATGTCAGTGATCCATATTCGCCATAGTGGGCCAAAAGGGCCGTCTGTTGAGATAGGAAATCATATATAATCAGGAGTGTCCCACTATGCACCATATAACCGCATATACGCATTCATAATCGTAAAGAAATAAACATTGTATGTTAACTTAATGGTATGTTTATGAAGGTCCGTTCAGACCTATTGGGCCACTTTGTTTCGTTTCCCTTCATTCATGTACTATTTCCCAGAAGTTATATGGTATAGCTCAGGGCACGAAACCAGGCTACATTGCTCAATTTGCTTCTCTTCTCTTTTAAATATGGCTCAGGGAAACCCAAGGTCACACCTGCCCTTCTTGTGGGATGCGCACATTCTAGCAGGGCCCGTTCGTGTACTCCCCGGGTCTAAGATAGACGAGAAGGGCACCTCACTGACCTACCCCCGGAATAGCTTTTAGCTTAGCCACTGACAAATAGTAAGAACCTTAAATGGGTTTTCCTGTAGGCTAACGGACAACTTGTGTACTTCCTTGTAGGGTGTTAACCTGAATATGTAAAACGTATATATGCTTTGTATCATGTGTGTTTCGTTAGTCTCCTCTGCGCACCTCCATGGGCCGTGTGGACCGAGGCTCCCCTGTCAGGGCTTGTATTTGATTCAATAAATGATTTGACCTTCTCCATTGCCGACGCCCTTATTATGCAGTGATTATCTATATATATATATATATATATATATATATATCCTTGGTCTATTGGTAAGTATAGTCCGGCCTTGTAAAATTTGGATCCTTCAAAACATTTAGAAGAGTTCAATAGACATTATGGACAACCCAGAGGACTGCACTCAGTGCCTAGAGATATTGCTGAACAGGAGTTTTGTTTAACACATTTTGCCAACTGTGCAAGCTTAGCTAGCTTCACAGACAGACTAATAATAATCTAGTAGTAGCACAGACAGTCATAGTAGAGGCAGGATAAGAATTTAGAAACAGTGGGGCGGTGCTAGTTGGCCCCAGACTGCAATGGCCACTCTGGCGTAAAGCTCCCGCCAATCCGGGTGGAATCCTAAACATAAACCCCATCCTGCCACCTCATATTGATCCGCAATTGTCACCATTCGATATCGGAAGGTACGCTGGTGCTGCTGTCCGAAATTGGAGCTGAAACTCCGATAAATACTGAAGCTATGCGCTGGGAGATGCGGCGGTGGAGCGCAGGCTGAATGCCCTGGGGACAAAGTGCGGGAGCCCGTCACTTGCTGGAGCACCCCAGGGGACTTCTCCCCTGCTAAACGAACGTACAGAGAAGGGTCAAGGGCTGCTTGATGAAAACCCTTGCTGCCATATGAGACTTCCACCTAATACGCAAGAGGCGACAGATGGCCGGAGGAGACACTCAGGACCTGGCTGGAGATACAGTGAGGGGAGCTGGAGGCGGGAGACAACGGGGGCTCTGGAATAACGGCGGGGCCATGGGAAAGACTGTGGAAGAGCGGGAGAGACCAAAGGGATGCTCTACAAGGGGGAGGAATGAGAATCATGGCCGGAGCAGCCATTTTAAATCGGACTGGTCGCCCAAACACTGGAGCTGGTGCAGGCACACACTGGTTAGGCTAACGCTGTGGAGAAGCTTCGCTGGCCCCATTAAAGCAGACCCACTGGATGCTCCTCCGCATGGCCGGTGGCCCCCCTCCCTTGTCGACCACCTCAGGGCCAGAGCATTGCAAAGGATACCCCCGAGCAATTATCGGGCCATTTGTCACCATTTTGTTAGCAGAACGGCCGAAAGCACTCGCAGGCGGGATTGAACACTGACGTAGGTCGCCAAGGATCCTGAGACTTACAAGCGCCCTGTGGCCCTGACAAGAGATTTGCCCGTGGCAGACCCCCGGGTCTAGGTCTGACCTTGATTGCCGGCACTGCTGCCCTGACCCTACTCTGGCCTGCTGGCGGGAACTACGGGGAAGCTACAGAGGCCACGGGGGTGAAGGCTGCCTGCAGGGACCCTAACAGTAAACATCGCGACTGCCTCCCTGACACCAGCCAAACTCAGGCTGACGACACCAGATCTTCATGGGAAGGACGGAACCCAGACAATCGAAGCTAACATTCAACACCCGCAAAACACCCAGTTGCGCTTCTAGAGACCATGGTGATGAAGACCCTCTGGAGATCAGGGTGGAGCGGTGGAAGGCCTTGCTGGTGGGATGAAACAGAGCCTCACCTCTATTGACTCTAAAATAGACTCTATGAGCAACAGGCTGGAAAACGTCATGGCAAAGTTGGATAAAAATGAGGAGCGGCTGAAGGAGGTGGTACATAGGGTGTCAGACTGGGAGGATGGAGCGGGGACGAGCAGGCAGCACATACTGAAAATGGACAAACTCCTAAAGGTCATTGCAGAGAAAAACGAGGAGTTGGAAGCCCGCTCCAGGAGAAATAACGTTCGAATGCAAGGCCTAGCTGAGACCACCAACACGGGGAGGCACGAAGACTTTATGGAACGACTACTGGCTGACCTGTTCAGGAAAGACTCATTCTCTGCACATATGGTTATCAAAAGGGCCCGCAGATCTTTGGTGACACGCCCCCCTCTAGGAGCCCCCCACTCCCAGTTATAATGAGGGTTCTGAATTACAGTGACAGAGACACAGTGCTGGGCCTGGTGCGTGAAAAAGGGGAAGTGCGGTATGAGAACACCACCCTATCCTTCTACCCCGACTTCACTCAAAACATGCAGGAAGCCCTTCGCAAATATATAGCGTGGAAAAAGAAGTTGTAATCCCAAGGAATCCAGTACACCATGCTGCACCCCACGAGGTTACGGATTCATCATCGGCGGCACTGCACATCTTGGATACACCTCAATATTTGGAGGAGTATCTCAAGCTCGACAGGCGATCATCTTCCAGGGAGGAGGCTGTGCGACTGCGCTCGTGTTCCCAATCACCACTATCGGAGCCAGCCTGATGACGAAGGCCTGCATAGGACTATGCTTTTGGCGGCGCTGCTACTGGGCCTTTACTGGACGCTCTGCAGTCTGGTGATGTATAAACTCAGAAGTTGATATGTTGGCATAATTGGGCGCCTGGACACTCACCTCCATCCCGTCAGACCGACCCCTGTGGCCCAGGAGGTTGCGGATGTGTGCGATAGAAAGGTTGAGTGGCAATGGCGGGAGTACCTAGTGTCCCCCAATTGAAGGTATTCCCCCTGTTTCTTTTTTGCATGGTTAGATGGTTGGGAGCACAGAAACTCTCTTTTGGGGAGGTTGACGGGGGGGAGGGATATTTGTTCCTGGCAAGTTGGGGTAGCCAGTTTGGGTGATGGGTGAGGGAGGGGAGGGGGCATAGTGAGCTGAGATTGGGCTGCATGAGACAGAGAGGTGAATTCGACCACGGCAGTACACAGAATGCACAATACGATAGTCATGACTGACGACCACAATGATAGAGTAGCCCTACACATGATCTCCTAGAATGTGAGGGGACTGAATGACCCTAGGAAGCGAAGGCAGGTGCTGGGCTATTTGGACCGCAATCAAGTCCACATTGCTCTCCTATAGGAGACTCATCTTTCACAAGGAAGTGCGCCCCAGTTTGCATCACGATGGGCATCACATAGCTGGTTTACATCTTACTCAAATTATGTTATGTTTTGTTATATGTTATGTTATATTTCATTTGTAGAGTACACAGCTACTTGGAGGTGTCCTGGCGCTAGCTTCCAAAATAGAGAAATGCCTGCACAACTGATTAAAAAAACAGAGTTTTAAGTTTCTTCCTGAACAGCAGTGGGTCTTGGATGCTCCTTAAGGCTAGAGGCAACAAGTTCCAGGCCAGACCATCCCTGCTCACAAAGGAATTGCCTCCCAGGCGCTGGCGTTTAAACTTCGGGGTCTGCATCATCAACAGAGCAGAGGACCGAAGCTGTCTCCCTGGCACGTAGAAGGAGAATCTCTTCTGCAGGTAAATGGGTCCTGTGCCAAACAGGGCCGGATGCGCTATAGTCAGCATTTTAAATTTCAGGCGCGATTCCACTGGAAGCCAGTGCAGGGAGCGCAGATGTGGCCTGACACTGTCCCTGGGAGACAGGCCCACGAGAAGTCTAACTGCAGAGTTTTGGACCACTTGTAATTTTTTTGCCAGGGACCATGGACAACCGACCAAAAGGGCATTGGCGTAGTCCAGACGGGATAGAATTAATGCACGGACCACTGTCTCTCTGGAAGTGCTAGGCAAGAAAGGGATAAGCTTCCTCAGACTCTTGAGTATGCCAAAGCAGGTTCCAGATAGTTTATTCACATGCGTTGTAAAGTTCAAGTTTTCGTCAAACCAGACGCCAAGATTTTTAACGGCTCCAGTTCTTTCAGAGGGACGAGGGAAGCCTGGAGGCCAAAACCTTTCTCTGAAATCCGAGGGAAAGGAGCCAAACAGCAGAACCTCGGACTTTCCCTCATTACGTTTCAGCTGGGCCATGGCCAACCAGTGGAAAACTGAAGATAGGCAGTGTTGGGCCATCTCCACGAAAACTTCCCCCTTGGGCCAAATAAAGAGCAGCTGTGTATCATCAGCATATGCCAAGACCTTAGCCCCCAATGACTCTGCCAGAGCCACCAGAGGAGTCACGTAGATGTTAAACAGAACGGGGCTAAGTGATGAACCCTGCGGCACACCCGTAGTCACAGGCATGGCGCAGAGGCACACGGTGGAAGCCACACCTGCTGCTGCCGGACCTCCAAAAAGGAGCTGATCCATTGCAGGGCACTACCAGAGATACCAATGACGGATAGCTGTTTAAGAAGCAAGGCATGAGGGACAGTGTCGAATGCCTCCGAGAGATCAAGCATAACCAATGCTGCTCTCCCGTCGGCATCCAAACACGCCCTAATAGCCTCAGTGACCTCCAGCAGCGCTCATTCCGTGCTATGCGCAGCACGGAAGCCCGACTGAGCCGGATGAAGCCTATTTTCATTCTCTACAAATTGGTGAGTTGTAAAGTAACAGCCTTTTCACAGACTTTCGACAGACTAGGAAGCAACAAAATAGGGTGGTAATTTACTGTCAATGAAGGGTCCAGAGAGGGTTTCTTAATTAAAGGAAGAATCAAGGCATGTTTCCAAGCCATGGGCACACAAGCCATGCAGAGTGATTTATTGATAATAAAATTCACTTCCATTTTTAAAGTGTCAGCCAGATCCCACAAAAGCCTGGCAGCGCAGGGATCCTTAGGAGAGCCAGACTTGAGGGCCTTCACCATCTCGAGGGAGCTGGCCAGATCAATTGGCCTAAACTCCGAGAAGGTAGAGAGTGGCTCCGCCCTGCTCACCGGTGAAGAGTACGCTGCATCGGGATTTCCTGGAGAGGTGGATAGCGATTCTTAGATGCTAGTTATTTTATCCTTAAAGAAAGACACCAAGGAGTTGCACCAAGCATCATAAACCGGAGTAGCAGCCGCCTGTGAGCCAAAAAGCTTTGTATAATAGAGACATCTCTTTAGAGTTATTTTTTGCTCGATCAATGCGCATAGCAAAATACTGGCCTTTGGCCTCCCCAATGACCGCATATTAGAGTCTTTGTTAAGCTCTGAACGAGTTTTTATCAATTGGGCGATAGCCCCCGGCCCGCCATGCTCTCTCAGCTGTTTTTAACTCATGTTTCAGAGTAGCCAGTTTGGAGGAAAACCAAGGCTTAGAGGGGGACTCTCTCCTAAGTTTGGACTTACAGGGAGCAGGAGAAGACAAGCGTGAGCAAGTAATCCAATTGTCAAACTGGACTATGTTATCCTTCAAGTTCCCTGTAAGAGAGAGGCGAGAGGCGGCCAGCAACGCACCGAGCGTCACTAGGTCCAATCTCCCAAAGGCAGGGGGCGATGGCAGTGGACCTGTCCAAAAAGATTATTCATAGCCGGAGAAAAGAAGATAGGAAAATGGTCGGACCAAGCAACCGGCCTCGGTCTTTTCACCACAAAGGGAAATTTCCCCGGTTGATATCTAGGTTGTGACCTCCAGGATGGGTGGGAAACAGGACTCTTTGAGAGAGGTGCGCCAAGTGGAAAGCGTCCAGGAGGATTAAGGAGTCAGGCGCCTCCGCGTGATCAAGGTGGATATTAACATCACCCAGAAACACATACTTGGAGAAATGCAAAGCACGCTCTGCCAGAGCGTCCCCACATGAATCCAAAAAATCCTTAGACGGTCATGGTGGTTGATAGACCAGGGACCCCCTAAGCGTGAAATGGGCGGAGAATTGAATGCTAAAGTGAATGACCTCACAGTCCTCAAAGAGGGAAGATGGTTCGCTATGAAGGACCCAGTCATCTCTGAGCCAAATGGCGAGGCCACCGCCTCCGCCCACCTGGCGATCCACCCGATGGACTTTGAAACCAGCAGGAGTGGCCAGAGAAACTATGGGGTTAGATTGGGAGTCAAACCATGTCTCAGTGACAAACAAAATGTCCAGACCCTTATCAATGATCAAATCGGCAATGTCCACATAATGCTTATTCACCGATCTGGCATTAATAAGGCAGGCGCTGATGCCCCGTGCCTTGGGAGCATGAGCAGGTGTAGGCGTTACCTCGGGCTCAGAAACAAATGTAAAGCCACAGTCTGCACAGGAAAAGTTCTTGGAAGGCCCGTGGACCAAACACTGTGGGAAGGACAGGGGGGGGGGGTTCAAAAGTTTCAGCCACTCACTGGTAAAGTTGATGGTACTATCAGCGTCCAAATCACCAGAGATCCGGACAAATTACTCTAGAGGAGTGGCCATACTTATTAAACGAGGAGTCAGATTTGTTGAGGGTGGAATGGATGTGGACCCTGAGGGGAGGTACTGTTTGCTGTGGGGCAGGCTACACTCACATGTTATTGTGTTTGCGAATTACTATGTATGTATGTATGTATGTATGTATAGGCATTTATATAGCACACTACTTACCCGGAGGGTCCCAAGGCACTTCGACCGCTGCAAAACCCTTCCTGGCTTCCCTGAGAGATGGCCCCTTAGTGGGTATCTCCAGGGTGAGACCAGGCATCCCCGGCGGTCTGGTGGGGCCGTTAGTGAAGATGAGGCAAGCTAATGCCCAGAGTTGCCGAGTGTGATCGCTGATCAGAGTGGGCACCGAGGCGAGAGAATTATCGAGTCCGCTGACCCTGGTCCAGAAACCTGCCGCGCCAGGATTCGAACCCTGGTCCCGGGCCGTCCTCTGCTCTCGGGTCTGCCGCCTCTAACCAGTGAGTCGATGATGCTCATCATCTACTCACACTACGGGGCAAACTACACACGCTTGGGCATAGGTATGTCTTATGGGGGAGACTTTAACATTGTAGTGAACGCTAGCATAGATCGGTCAAATGTTACAGCGGTGCACTACACCACCTCTCAATGTGCCCTGCAGGACATCGACGCCACAGATAATTTGTTAGACACTTGGCGCTATCTGCACCCTACATTGAAGGAAGGGACTCACCACTCTGCTATGCACAACACCTGGGCCAGATTGGAATATGTGCTTTTCTCAAGAAACATGGTACACTTGGTAGATAAGGCGGCCCACATGGCTAAATCATTCTCCGATCACTCCCCAGTGACGGTTACTGTGAAGCCCCCAGTGGATCTGACCGCCAACATCAACTGTAGGCTCAACCCCCTACACTTAAAGGACATGGTCTTTAAAGCAGAGATAGAGCAGGAGATAATTGAATTTTTCCCCAGAAATACGGACTCTATGGCCAGCCTGACAACAGTCTGGGAGGCATTTAAAGTGACCATATGAGGATGGTGCATTTCCAAAGGAGGGGGCATATTAAAGGATCTCAGACGGACCCTGAACACACTGGAGAAAGAGCTGAAGGGATTGGAGCGGGAGATATCAGGCGGGGACGAGTCAGGTGCCCTTAAAGCTACCTTGCAAGAGAAATTGTCGGAGTATAAGGAGGTTGCCGAAAGGGAATGTAAATTCCGGGGGAAACACTGCACTGCCCGGATATATGGGGAGGGGGACAGACCCGGGAAGTCTCTTGCGAATTACTATGGGCCTAATGTCGATGATGCACATCATCTACTCACACTACGGGGCAAACTACACACGCTTGGGCATAGGTATGTCTTATGGGGGGAGACTTTAACACTGTAGTGAACGCTAGCAGAGATCGGTCAAATGTTACTGCAGTACACTACACCACCTCTCAACGCGCCCTGCAGGACATCGTCGCCGCAGATAATTTGTTAGACACTTGGCGCTATCTGCACTCTACATTGAAGGAAGGGACTCACCACTCTGCTATGCACAACACCTTGGCCAGATTGGAATATGTGCTTTTCTCAAGAGGCATGACACACTGGGTAGATAAGGCGGCCCACATGGCTAAAACATTCTCTGATCACTCCCCAGTGACGGTTACAGCGAAGCCCCCGGTGGACCTGACCCCTTACATCAACTGGAGGCTCAACCCCCCTACACTTACAGGACGTGGTCTTTAAAGCAGAGATAGAGCAGGAGATAATTGAATTTTTCCCCAGTAATACCGACTCTGTAGCCAGCCTGACAACAGTATGGGAGGCATTTAAAGTGACCATGAGAGGGTGGTGCATTTCCAAAGGAGGGGGCATATTAAAGGATCTCAGACGGACCCTGAACACACTGGAGAAAGAGCTGAAGGGATCGGAGCGGAGATATCAGGTGGGGACGAGTCAGGTGCCCTAAAAAGCTAGCTTGCGAGAGAAATTGCCGGAGTATAAGGAGGTTGTCGAAAGGGAATGTATATTCTGGGGGAAATACTGCACTGCCCGGATATATGGGGAGGGGGACAGACCCGGGAAGTCTCTTGCGGGAGCAGTTAGGCCCCCTATATTCTGAAACTATGTCAATGAACTGCAAAACGAGAAGGGAATGACATGCAGGACCCTCTCGGACCAAATGTCTACCCTTACGAAGTATTATAAAAAGCTGTATACGTCTCAGAGACAACACACGCTGGACCCCAGGGACTATTTTGAGGACATAGCCCTGGCATGGCTGGGAGACGCGCAACGTAAAATTTTGGCTCATGAACCTGAAGTCGATGAGATCACTGAGGCTATAATGAGCATGAAGTCAGGGAAAGCCCAGGGGTCTGATGGAATCCCTATAGACTTCTGTAAGACCTATGTTTCCATCTTCGCGCCCATTCTCAAAGCGGTATTTTATGAGGCACTGGAAGAGGGTACCCAAACTGAGACCATGAGAGAGGCCCAAATCTTGTCCCTGCTCAAACCCACTAAACCTCCTGACCAATGCGACTCGTACCGACTCCTGTCCCTTCTCAACAGCGATACTAAAATTTTGCTGAAAGTCCTAGCAACAAGATTAAACCTCCTCCTAGAAAGGCTAGTGCTGCCTGATCAGGCGGGGTTTGTGCCAAACCGGGCCACAGCTCATAACCTTAGGACCCTCCTGGCAGTTCTTCAGGATATAGACCTGTGCTGCGCTGCAGTGGCTGCCTTTCGAGATGCCACCACAGCGTTCGATTCCATAGAGTTGGACTACGTGATGGGGACGCTGGCGCACATGGGCATGCCGGAACCTTTCATTTGCTGGATCAAACTGCTCTACACTGTGCCATGTGCCAGGGTTCTTCTTAACAGGTCTCACTCTGAAACTTTCCCTATCACTAGGGGGACGAGGCAGGGATGCCCCCTGTCTCCCGTCTTATTTGCCATAGCCGTTGTGCCCCTGGTGGCTAAGTTGCGGCAGCACCACAACCATAGAGGCCTTATTTACCCCCCCAGGCAAGTGTTAGTGTCTCTATATGCTGATGATATTACTTTGTACATACACAAACCTCAAGATAACCTTAACCCGGTCTTGAGGGAGATCACTAGATTTGAGGCAATAGCCGGGGTACAAATAAATTGGGGCAAGTCTGCAGTTTTCCGCCTAACTGACCACACGCTCCGGCATTCCCTGGACTACCCATTAACATGGGAGGAGGCTGACTTTAAATACTTTGGTATTTACATCACCAGGGATAAAGAGGACTTGATGAGGACGAATTGCAGGCGTGCTATGACTAAGGTGACGGATAGCATCACGAGTTGGCTCAAGCTACCCCTCTCGATGGCTGGGAGGGTATCACTAATTAAAATGGTAATAGTACCCACATTTTTATATTTATTCATAAACATCCCTTACCATCTGGGTGCTTACTTCTGTAAAACTCTGAAAACACAATTGTTCCGGTTAATATGGGGGGTAAACAAGCGCGGCTGAGGCTGGGCACCCTTACTCTGCTGTATCGTTACGGGGGACTCGATCTACCCGACTTCGAACAATACTATCATAGTGCGCAGGTGCATTTCGCAGTGTACTGGTTCCATCCTCCCCCGTACATACCCCACCTTGCGGTAGAAGATGGGCACAGGGCCCCGGTCCCGCCATCGGGGTATGTGTTTACATCATACAAGTAGCGAAATAGGGATCCATATTCCCCCAGAATACCACTATGCTGCTGTCCTCTGCTGCCTTTCATGACTGAAAATATTTGCTAAAGCTTGTTAACTAAATTGCAATATGTGACTTGGGGCGACCTATATCTCGGGGGGGAATTCCGGACAAAGGACCAGTTCTTTGGGGAGACCCCAAACTCCTTCATGGATCTCTTCCATTACACCAGGCTCAGGCAGAGTTTACGGGCCAAGACTCCGGACTTCCCAAAGGAGCCGGAAACATTTATCTCCCTCCACCTGATGCTACAGACGGACGCCCCTGCGCATGTCACTTCTATGCTGTATGCGTGAGTATGCACTGCACCTCCGAGTTCCCAAGTAAGGGCCAGGAAAGAGTGGGATAGAGACCTAGATGACCCACTCACTGATGATCAGTGGGAGTTGGCCTGGCAGCAGACTGAAATGGCGTCTGGTAGTAGTAGGCTACGTCAGCTACATTTCAAATTTTTGCATAGACTGTACCCCACTCCAGCGCGACTACATAGGCTCCATCTCTGAGATGACAATAGGTGCTCTCGGTGCGGACAGGGCTCAGCGGATTTCATACATCTGGCATGAAACTGCCCTCAAGTTGCAGAGTACTGGAAGGAGGTTTTCTCTGGACTAGCCGAGATGCTGGAGCCCCCAATTGAGCCACACCCTGCCAGAGCCCTACTGGGCCTGGTTGCTGATATAAAAAAGCCACATCGCAAGTTCCTACCTATGAGCATACTCCTAGCCAGCCTACAGGTGGCGTGTAAATGGGGTAGGGGCAGAGTGCCTAAATTTAAGGGGTAGATACAGGACATGTCCACTTGGCAGGAATATTTACACGCCTATGCAGAACAATTACCGATGAAGTCCCGGCCGAGGGATATTCGGGCCCCTTGATATCTTACCTTTCGGGTCAGCAAGTGGGGGTTGACACTGCCGCCACTGGAACAGAGGCTGAATCTGTGACTGACTGAGATGTGGGACTGCGGGGTGAACTGAGGGGTTGCAGATTTGAGGAGACACGACGGCAGGTGGGGGGGTGAAAGGGCGAGGGGTATCCTAGCTGCCTGGAGAAACGTATTGCTTTTGTTTCGGAGCGATTAGTAAATGGAGAAATGTGACTGTAAAATATGCGTTCTGGGCTCAACTATGATTACCTTGGTCGAACTTTTTCATCTCACAGATGTTCACTTTTGAGAGAAACTAGGGAACTGTTGGGGGGCAGGGACGGGGGGAAGATGGGAGGGGGAGTTTGTTTGAGGGACTGTATACATGAATCTGATATTCTTACTCCAAATTCACCTATGTTGACTGGTATATCATGCGTTGTAATATGAAAACTGTCTATAAATAAATAAAAAAATAAAAAAGAAAGAATTTAGAAACAGTCTACAAGAAGATCAAAGACAATTTAGGAAAAAATGGAAATATGAGGAACGTTTGGAATAAATAGGTGCAGGAAAACTTACTGGGGCCAGTAGAGGAGCCCTCGGCGGACCTATCCTGGCCCTCCTGTTGTTCCTGCTCCGCCGGCGCTGCTACCTCCTCCTCTGTTCTCTTGCCCCTGGGGGGAGCTGATGTATAACATGAAAGAAAGACACAACCATGGATGATTGTTGTCAACCAAACCAAATATTTCAAAAAAACAATAACAAATTATTTCGGGGAAATAGACAACAATTGCACTAAATTTATTGACCTATCTGATGTGGTCTACTAGGATATTATTTTGCTGGATTCGTGGACCATCTAGTTGGAAAGTTATGTAGCTCACAGTAAACCAACTACACAAAGGTTCTACTAGGACTGGCAGGCAGCACTCCGCAGCCCGCGAAGTGACAGACAGAGTCTGTCATGATTGCGGACCACTAAAAAGTTTCCTACTAAATAGTAAATAACCAGTCATAATATACTTAACCTATCAATCCACCACCAATATCCACTATCTCTTCTTAGTGGCAGGAGTAAAAAGGAAGGACTGGACTTGAGTCTCTAGTGTCTAGCATTACGCAGCTCTGTAAAGTACACTCATACATAATCACTCAGGCCAAATGAGCACAAAATTTAAAACAAGTAAGCATAGTAGCACCGCCAGTTAGCAGGCGAGCACCTGCAATCACAGATGCTTTTGAAACATAATTGACCTGCAATGTAATCGGCAGCATTCTTGCTCTTCGGAAAAAACAAATATTTGCAATGTTATATCACAGAGCAGGAGAAAACAAAGTAGTGAATAAATAGATTCTACTACTCACCAAGCCCAGGGATCTCCATGCCAAGCAGGTCGAGTAGGTCGTGTTCCGGTCCAGGATGTCGGATCACCGGTGCATCACCTGGTTGTAAGTGCGCCGGACCCCAGACTCCCGATACAAGGCCCGGCACACCTGCCCCCATTGCTGGCGACGCTCCCGGAGCCCGTACCCGGCACCGGGCCTGCCGCCTGCCGCGACGGTCTTGGGGAGGTGGCGCTGATCAAAGAAAAGCAGTGTGGCAACCTCCACTGCGCTAAAGATCCCCCAGGCAATTACATCCTTCCCCCTTAAGCGCCTGCAAGGGAGCGGGCTGCGGGGTGCGGGACACTTCCTCTTAGACTTGCCGGTTCCCTTTGCCATGGTCCAGGGTGAAAGAAGAAAAGAATAGGGAAAAAAAGTAAGTAAAAGAAAAGAGAAATCTAAACAAAAAAAACAGTTATTAAAGTTACAAAAAGTTGAAAAAAACAAAATATAGATGTAGAAAAAGAGAGGGATAGATAATAGTAAAAAAGATTTAAATAAAGTTCAAACAAACAAAGGATTGCAAAGATCAAAGCAGGATAGAAAAAGCATGCCCAGAACCTTAGCAATGAATGAAAAATAAGATGGGCGCTCCCATTGCAACCACGTGGGTTAGTTTGTGCGATATTTTCCCCACGAGCACGCAAAAACGGACGCGATCACGTAATTGCACCCCGCATGTAGGAAATACGCAACGCGAGCATGCAACTAGCGCCTGGAAACGGAAATACCCAACTCGAACACTAAATGGGAAACTTCGCGGTAGCTGGGCGAAAAAAACCCAGCAAACACGCAAAAATAAAAAATCTGCAAATTCGCACAGATTCACAATTTTGCCGACCGCAAGTACGTGTTCGCAAGAATTTGCATACCACGAATTCGCAAATTTCGCCCACACCTATTTGAAAGGAACCTTATCTTAGACAATCCCATCAGTCACTGGGATGGCTGCAATGTTAACGAGAGACAGGTCACTTTTCATGTCTATGTGCAGAAGAATGAGGGACAAAACCCTGCCGGCCAGTTCTGTAGCAGAACTTTCCGTGAGGTAATGCTCCTTAATAAGAGTATGATCCAGACATAAATCCAAGGCAGAACCAGATAAGGGTGTTTTAGCCATGAAATATAAACAGAAATCAGTACGGGGGCAGGTGTAAAATAGAAAAACTGTCTGAGGAAAAATCATATTGATCCATATGGTACCCAGATGTACTCAGCTAGAAAACAGGATACTGTGATTCAGCAGTATGGCTTGAAAAATCCAATTCAGAATGATTTGCCAATGGTATATCTGTACAAACGACATCCATTGTAGAATTTGTGATAGCAGAAACAGGTGTCACAGCTCAAACGCCCAACTCTGCCCAAATGCTGCAGGAACGAGGATTACCCCAGTCCTCCTCCAGCGCCCCTGCAACGCACACTGAAATATGAACACAGTGCGCTAATCACTGAGGTACCGGGAGAGAGTGGGAAAGGACAAAACAAGGAAAACCAAAGGAAACACTGCTAGCGGCCCCTTCCGTCTTGGGATTCATGGGTGAGACTGCACCTGTAGTTAATATACAAAACAACCATAAGTCATGCAGAAAAGAAAGTTTCAATGCTCTTGCATCCCAAATCCCAGCTCTGTATGATAATTTATTTATTTATTTATTTGCACGCTTATACCGCGCTGGGAATCGACTCCCTTGGGAGTATCTCCGCGCCATTGGTAACGTTAGAAAGCAAATAGCAAACAGCCCTGTCATGTCATTAATATTTACCAGAGTCAATAATTAAACAGGAACGTTTTTAGCTTTTTCCTGAAAGGAAAAAGTTCCCTGCATGCTCTGATTTCCAGTGGAAGACTGTTCCAAAGTTTCGGGCCTGCCACTGACAGGGCTCTTCCACCTTGTCTCGTCTTCCAAAATCTGGGGACACATAGTAATTCATGGTCTCCAGATCTCAAAGTTCTTGTGGGAGTGTATGGGATGAATTTCTGATTTAAGTCCTCCGGGCCTCTACCAAACAAACACTTGTGAATAATGCAACAAGTTTTAAACAGCACTCTTTGTTTTATGGTGAGCCAATGAAGTTTTTTAAGGAGCGGCTTTGAAGGAGTCCTGGCCGGGGCATTAAGAACAAGGCGGGCAGCCGTATTCTGCACGACTTGAAGTCTAGCGATGACCCCTTCGTTGGTGGCTAGAAGCAAACCGTTACAGTAGTCCAGTCTGCTCAACACGAGCGACTGAACTAACGTTTTCCTGGTGGAATCAGGTAGCAGGGGGAACACCCTTCGGAGAAGTCCAATAACATGGAAGCAGGAGCTTACTACATAGGTAGCATGATGTTTTAAGGTGAGCTCCTGATCCAGTTTGACTCCCAGATTTTTTACTACCATTTTTGGCTCAGGGACTGGGCCAAGATCACAAGGCCACCAGTCAGGAGTCCACAGTCGCTTGGCTTCCCCAAAGAGCATCACCTCCGTCTTGGAGACGTTGCACTGAAGGAGGTTTGCTGCCATCCAACGTGCTACTTCTTTCATCCCTTGGGCAAAGGAGTGGCGCACTTCAGGAGTCATGGTTTTAAACGGGAAGAGGAGTTGTGTATCGTCTGCATACGATACAGGGATAAACCCGTGGGATCTCATGATGTTAGCTAGGGGTGCCACGTAGATGTTAAATAATGTAGGGCTCAAGCAGGAGCCCTGTGGCACCCCCTTTGAGATCTCCACCTCCTCAGACTGGTAAGAGCCCAATATTATTCTCTGAGTGCGTTTGCTGAAAAAACTCCTTAGCCATGCCAACGCCTTGCCACCCAGACCGATGTTAACTAGTCTGGAGGTCATGATCTCATGTGACACTGTGTCAAACGCCGCTGACAAATCTAATAGCACCAAGATCACGGAGTACCCCTTGTCCTGGAGCATATGAAGATTGTCAGCGACGGACAGCAAGGCGGTCTCGGTACTATGCCTAGGTCTGAAACCCGATTGAGAGGGATCTAGTCCCCCTGCACTCTCGATGTAATTAGATAGATGCCGGTTAACAAACTTCTCGGCCAGCTTCCCCAAAAACGGGAGAAGCGAGATGGGTCTCAAATTAGTGAGGTCCGTCCAGGGAATAGAGTTGTTCTTCCGTAGAGGTCTCACCAAGGCGCGCTTCCAATCAGAGGGAACTTCACCTGATCCTAGGGATAGATTGAGTACCTGTTGGATCCCTACTCCTAGATCATCCCTTAGGAGAGACATGATACGAGCTGGAATAGTATCTGACGGGCATCCACTCTTGGTTTGATTAATTAGAGTGCCAATGTCCTCAATTGATATAGGGGGGAAATCAACAAGCTTGTTAGCATTATTTTCTGTTGACCAGAGATGAGGGGGGGCCATACTATCAACAGTTCTTAAGATGTTAGAGGAGGAATTTGAGGCTAAAATCTTTGCATAAATGCCTTCTATTTTCCTTACAAAGAACTGTGAAATGTTATTACAGAGTTCTTGGGATTCAATCCCCTCTGTTTCACAGGCTGCAGGCTTGACAAAGGTCTGTAGGATCTGATAGAGGACTTTCGCATTATTACCCGCAGCTGTTATTTGGTCTGCTATATGATGTTTCCGGGCAGAACGAATGGCTTTATGGTAATTTTTCTGGGAAGTCCTATAAATATCTTTATCCTCAGCCTTATGTGTGAGTCTCCAGCGTTTTTCAGATTTCCGTGCCAAGATTTTTAACTGCCTAAGATCGTCTGTATACCAGACTTCTTGTCTTGGGGCAGGTCGGGGTTTAAATGTTCTAAAAGGAACGGCATGATTAATGGAAATAGTTACCGCTTCGTTGAAAGCGGCCAGTGCCGCAGTGACATTATCGCCAAATTCAGCCCAATTGGGTTCGATAAATTTCTCCCTAAAACTCTCAGGCGTTAGCTTATTCCATGGTCTTCTAACATCGGCCAGAATTTTCTGAGCAACCTTAGACACCTGGCTGGGTCGAGTATAAAACTCAATAATCGAGTGGTCAGTCCAATCCACTTGACAGGGAGGTGAACACTTTATAGACATAGAATTATATAGCACAAGGTCCAATAATAATAATAGTAAGAAAATACTCTCACCAGTTTAGCAGGGATAGCTTCCTCAAAAATAAGTAGGAGGAAAATGCAGGAGAAGTATTTCTTATTGTAATCAATATCCCATTATGATGCAATGAATTCCTTGAGCAAGTCACTTCAAAGATCCAGGGGAAAAAACTCTTGAAATCAGAGAAAAACCCCTCTCAATACAGGCAGGGAACAAATAAAAACGTATTTTTATTCTCTTCTTTAGTGGCCAATATAGTTTTCTATAGGAAACCAAGGAAAATGCGATCCCAACAAAGCTACTCGCGTTTTGACCCAAACTCCACATAACGATGTGGAGCTACTACAAAAATACAGGAAGAGCACTGAAAATCGAGCTTCACAGGCAGGGAGAAAACAAGCTAATGCTGCATAAAGCCAGTGCAAAACACAAGCGGTTCTTCTTTCAAGGTCCTGAGGCTCCCATCAGTGTCATGAAAGCCCCAAATACTAGCAGTTCCAAAAACCACAATTGTTTGGTCCAAAAAGGCTGCCAAAGTAACAGGGAGAGCAAAGAGCTCCTAATTAGCAGTCCAAAAACAAGGTTCCCAAAGGTGGGGAGGTATCCAAAGGGCTCACAAAAATACCTTAGTCTCCAAAAAACAAGATCCTTCAGGTGGGCTGTAACGAAGGTAGATAACAAGCAAGGAAGGAAGCACTGAACCTCCATTAAAGAGGGAAGGAGCCCTGAACATGTGACCTGGAAGCATAAGCACAGAAAAAGGACTGCGACAAGAGAGAAAGAATCTGACTAATTCCTGACAACCAGCAGTGTATCAATTAAGTTATAAGTGGAGGACTCAGACTTCCGCCTCCAACCGGGGAATATCAGCATTGGTGGTGCTTATGGGCTGCAGAGAAAAGTCTTGTGGAAAGAAATGCCTAGTCCACGGCATACTATACAGAATCGCCCACTTGGTGTAATTTGACATGTTCAATGGAGACAAATTGCTTGTTGTTATATCTTTGGAGTGGTGACAAAATCACAGTGCGTGTACCCAGGACGCCAATGACTGGTCCAAATTTCTTTTTGATTGCCACCTTTTCTCAAACCAGATCTAAAACACTTGGAAGCCAGTGGAAACTGGAACTTGATCTTCAACACACAGAGCGTGAGATGTAGGCAAATATTTGTGAGATTGAGGGTCACTGCAATGTTGTAGGTCCTGTAAGACAGAACAATGGTTATCTACATCAAAGGATGCAGCCGCCGCTCCAATTTTCTGGACCGTCAAGGTCTGGAACATACATCTTAATGCCATGAAGCACTTTGTATGACGTACGCTCACCCATTGATCTTATAGGGAAGTTATGTAATGCTTGTCGAATCCCATAGAGATGGTTCAACCAACCAAGCCCTGTACCTAATACCCTAGCCATCAAGGATTGCTTTACACAGTTCATTCTTTCCACAACAGAGTAAATGGTGAAGAATAATGTATTTGTATAACTATGAACTTAATCGAATTACGGTATGCTTTAGTAGGGAAAGCTGGACCTTGGTCCAAATGGAATGCACAACAAGCATAAGTACTGATGAAGACTTAGAATTCTTTAATAATGATGCGATCATCAGCTGAGAGCTGTAGCCAAGCCCAGAGGAACCTAGAGCAAGAATTAACTGCAACCAAAATAAGGACCCCATTAGGATGACGGGCGGAAAACCGCCATGGAGGCGGGAAACAACCGCCCGCCGGGACCGTGGAGAAACCGGCAGTCAAATTAGGAACAACCACCAAAGAAAACCACCCGACGCGGACGGTGACGTCCAAAAACTGACCGCGGCAGTCGGAATCGCAGCGGAAAAGGCACAATCCGCCGCAATCATAGCGGGGACTCTGCACATGAAATTAGTTTAACCCCGATGATCCCACGGTCCGCTGTTTCCGATCACCGCGGTCGCATACAGAAGTGAATGTGAGAGACAGCGGAAGAGCTGCAGCATAGCTACTGCAGCAGACGATACATGAAAAACATGGCGGTCCAAAGCCAAAACACCGCTGCAATGCCACAAATTGCACAAACCAAGTAGCCATGTCCCCCCAATACACAAAACCCAACAAAATGAAAAGGAAAAATGCCAAACTGAAACATACAATTCCCAGAACAATCCCCACAACACACCTGACAGCAAAATCGCATGTGGACACACCCATACAGCTGTGTATAAAACCAGCCACTTCACTGATCACAATCCCTTGCAACACTCCAGAAGAGAATGGCATCCACCAGATATGATAGGAGAGGCAATAGTACACAGCACACCCACCACCACCACCATCACACCAGCACCAGCAATCCCCAAGCACATAGCACACTTCGCACAAAAACACCACACCCACCACCCACACCCCTGCACCCACAAACACTTCAAACACCACACACCATGACATCACAGAAAATGCCCTAATTCACAGAGAATGAGTTGACAGTCATGGTAATTGAGATTGTCAGAGTGGAACCACTACTGTTTGGTAGCCTGGTCCAACAGACTCCATTAGCCACAAGGACTCAAATGTGGGAAAGGATAGTGTTAAATATTGGACGGATTTGTCAGCATGAGCTGAAAGCCATTTTGTATTTCTTACAGCCATTTTAGTTAGCTATGTGCGGCCACATGCTCGCCATGTGCTCTGTCCTCCATCAGTGTTGACTGCTCTTGTAATCGGCCTAGAAACAAACTATATTCAGCATTTTCCACCTTCGCACATGCTCAGTTGAGCTTGCAGCTGTCCTTGCGACTGTTTCTAATCTGTAAATGTCAGGGTGTGTTCACCAGAATTAGCAACTGTTAGCTACTCCCACTTTGTTGAGCAAGCAGATCTTGCATGCCTGCCCATATTAGTCATTTTGCATGCTTACATGAGCCAGGACTGCCCCTTGGTCTCATGCTGACTATGTCACCCTAAGCATATATAAGGCCCCAGTTTTCTGTATTCCTTAGACTGCCTCATTCAGTTGCTAAGGCTTCTGTGTGACGTAGTCTCCCTCATGTGAGGTTAATAAAGATGTTCTTTTTATATTTCAGCTTCTGTGCCAATTTCTTCTTTGTTGGTTTAAATGGACCAAGTATCAGTGAGACCCCTGAGGTTTCTATTGTCTACAAATGGCGCTCCAACGTGGACCTCATCAGAGAAGTGGCTATCTAAGGAGTGATCTTGTCAGGAGACAGAAATCTACTGGGGCGGACAGGACAAGACTCTACTAAGGAGGAACTCTGTGCACGGAGATTCTGGGAATTCTCTGTCTCTGCAGCCCAGTATATATCTGATCTTCCTGATTTTGATCCTCCACATGATGTCACCCCTGACTGAGAACCTTTTTGGTATGAGTATTCTAAAAAGACCGTTAGGTCATTCAGAACTTGGCCACCCATTTGTTTGGTAAGAGTGGTTCTGCAGTGCTTGCTGTTGGTTTGATGCCTTGGATTGGTAAGGTAGTTTAGTAACCCTTACTGTGGCTTTGGAATTTTGGAATTTGTGTTGGCCAACTTTGGATTTGTATGGGATAGATATACGAATTGCAATTTGTGTAGGCAGGAAATGAGGAGATTTTTCTCTGTTTGTATTTGTGTGAACGGCGCAACGTATGAAGAGTACCTTAAGTGCTACTTTGATTATAATATTTGCATATTCTGCAGTATTTTTGGCATGCCTGTTTCAAGCACACATTGAAGAATGTGTTGCTTTTTGGGGCTGCCATAGTGAGATGTGAATTAAATTAGCCGGTTTCCCTGAGGAAATATCTAACTAGGTTTTGGTACAAAACCATATTTCTTCCTTGGTGATTCTGTATCCCCATGGAATTCAAATATGGATATAATACAAACAAGGATTCTTTTTCTGCTCACTTTTGAAAAAAGAGACATGCAATACGATTATTTGGTGTTCTCCCAGCCAAAGCTAGTAAATTGAGTGTATTTTTGCTTCTTGGAAATAAAACAGTCTGTTGGGCTGTTTTTTTGCAGTCTTTTGGAATACGTTTGAGAAGCTCTTCCTGTAAATATGACTTACAACTAGCATTTACAAATGGTTTGGTTTAAGTACAGTCTGTGGGCTGTCCTTTGTTTCTGTCCTAAGTGTTGATCTGTGGGTTAAATGTGTGTTAAAATGTCTATGTGGTTTGTGGTTTTCACATTAGTGATACTTCAGTAAGTAAATAGTGATTGCGCTCTTTGTGTAGGGATTGGTAGCCTTAAGCGAACTGTATTGTGTGTCCTGGGTGTTTTACTCCCTTCTGTATATGTCTGGAATGAGCTCAATGTGTGTGTTTGTGTTTTCTTGCTTGTCATCAGTCTGTTATGCAAAATGTCATTTAATTAATATTAAAAAAAATTAAATAAAAATCCAGAAATGAACCATACGATATGCTAAATAACTGCATTTTACTATTAAAATTGATAAGAGTAAGCAACTATGCACATGCACAAACTGCTAATGCTTTAAAGATAACATTAGAATTCACATTGAATAGGAATAAAATAGGCCTCAAAAACAAAATTGTATGTTTTGCAATAAAAAAGCAATAAGATGTTACACCATTTTCCTTAGATACATTGTATTAGATATTAACAGGCAAACATATCATCTGAATAAATTGGATTTTGCTGAACTAAAACACATATTATTGAACATGCATTGAAATGCCTCAGTTTTAAATAGACTGCCACCGTACTTCCATTTCAACACTAAAAATAGCTTTACAACAGCTGTGTTTTAACTGCCGCTTAGCAGCAGCTGTTGTTTTGATTGTAGGCCACGGAGAGACAGGAATGTTGACTCAGCCAGGATTTTGTCACTACAGAACATGGTGTAAATTCCTGCATTTCAGACTGCTATTTTAAAAAGTTACCAAAATGAAGTTCATTATTTTGGATAACAGGAAAACATTTAGCGTAGGGATTTCCTTTCTTAAGGCCTGTTTACATAATCACATTCTTGGTTCTGGAGCTAAATTATGATTGTCCTTTTAAAAAAAAGTGACGCAAAACTTTTCATGTTTCAAGTTAGGCTTCTGTGCTTAGGCTTATGAATGAATGCATCTAAATATGATAGGCAAGAAATGAAGCTTGCTTTTCCTATGTGGAATTATCAAAATGATTGGTTTTATTAAAAAAAAGAAAACAATTATTTGAAAACATTATTTAAAAAAAATTAAGTGCTTCTAAATTCGTATATTTTAATTTGTATAAAGCTTAATACTTATACTGTGACTGCCTAGCATTAAAAATTAAATTTAAGTTGTGTTGTACCACATAATGAGCAATTGGCATATGAAACATCACTCTGCGCAGGCGTAATAAACTCATTTTTATAAGGGTATAAATGATTATTTTTGATTTCTTACTCCTGGGCTATCTAGAGAACATTCTGAGGATGACTATTATGCAAAGAAATTATAGGATATTCATTTTTAAGTGGCCCAAATATCAAAGTCGAAATTGGGAAAAATTCACTATTTAAACAGCATTTTTTCCATTCAGAGCAGATTTTAAAGTGCCCTAGGCTTCAGTAAATGCATACATTTAGGTATAATACAAAAATCTGACTTCTATATTGTTAGCCAAGTCTACTGCACACTGCTTATATTTGAAATTATGTATCAAAATGGGCAGAAGTTATTCTCTTAACACTGACAAACCGGGGAATGGGTCTGCTGTTCAGCCTTGCACACAGAATAGGACAGCTGGGAAGAGTTAAAAGTCATTTCTATATTTAGAAGCATGGCAGGGCTACCAGAGCAAGGTCTGCTTTGACATTTTGACCTTTTAAACTTTTTGAAAGACAAGATGGCAGCGCAGGGAAAGAAGGAGGAGTTGTGCTTTTTTTTGTTGGCAAAAGCATGTTTTTATGCACTCATATATATATACCACAATACAATTGTATATGTGAGCTTGGCCATATATAAAGCACTAATGCTTTCAGTTTGGTGCTTACTAGGGCTGAGCCAATAAAATTCAGTTTGAATTCATTCGCCTTCATGTTTCATTTGTACATTTGCTAAAAGGGTTTGGGGTTTGGGTATTCATGTTTTTTTCGTTCTCTCAAATGTGCTATCTACCGCCTATAACTTTGTTTATGCCCAGTTTCTATAAATAGGGGTTGATAGTGTTGACAGAAGTGAAACCTAGTGAAAAGTAGAATGCAGGGAAGATGCCCATGTGATCCTTAGCAAAAAAAACATGTTTTGAATAAAATGTTGTTTTATAGATAGGAAACCCTGTTAAATTAGCAGTTTTAGATTTTCCAGCTGCTCCTATAACATAAGAGCATGGTCCTAAGTGTACAATGTAGGTGCTTTTAGTAAGAAGAAACAATTTAGAAGTGTCTGCAGTCCTGTACAAGTAATGCAAAATTTATGAGAAAAAGTGTAGAACATTTCCTTTTTTTCAGGGTTTTCAGATTCGCACAAAGGAATACACCAATGTAATGGTTTTGGGTATGTCTGTGTTGTTTTTCTCTTTTCCTCACAATTTAGTAAATGAATACAGACTTCCTTGGCTGCTTGGGATTGGGTGATGTATTAATGTTGTCATTTCACCAAAGAGTTCCTTTTATACTTGCCAATAGGTCCAGGCTGTTGTTTTTTTTACTCTCACATAGATAGATGGAAGTGGTTCTTGGGTGATTGCTAATATATGGGGCGTCCTAAGACTAGGAAGTATTTTGAGACTATCCTCTCTGTTGATAGACTGTTTCTGTGCCTTGTCTAAAGACCTTTTGTTCGGTGCATCAATAGATATTTGCTGCCTTACAACCATTGCCAGAGGGGCTCAGACATCAGATTCAGCCTGGGGAGTCAGCGTCAGCACCAGTCCAGCTTGAAGCCTCAGTGAAGGAGGAAGCCCTGTGATCAAGTGTGTACCCCTGCCACTGTCTTGGGTGGAAGACAGGGTCACAAATCAGAAAGGAGAAATCTTGAAAAACGTTTCTTGATGCCCAGCTGAGAGTCACAGACCAACCAGAATGGTGAGGAGGCTTTGCTTGAGGTGACCCCTTTTGAAACGAGGGTTGCTTCAGAGATCATCAGGCCTCTGAATCCCGGTCCCAAAGTGAATACAAGTTTGCTCCTTTGTTAGTTGGTCAAGAGATATCTGGGTACTCTGGATGCAATGTGTGGCCCCAACAAATGAGCAGTGCGCCAGCAGAGCAATACAGGAGTTAGGGAAGGACTTGAGTTTAGGGTACAGGTGCTGTGTCTTTGGTGCCTGTTAGATTGAAGTGAAGACAACTGGTGCACTGCCTGAGACACTGGACAGGATCGCTAAGAGCATTTTCCTGGTGGGTGACTGCCCTATCCTGAAAGAAGAGACTTTTCCCTGGAAACTGGGGCTGTGATTCTAGAGTTGCGAGTTGTGCAGCTCCACCGTGGAAACAACAAGAGCCTGCCTGTGAGGCTCAAACGGACACAGGGAGAAGACTCCCCTCTGGCTTGGTTGTACAGCAGCTTCAATTCCCCGAAGGACTTCTTCTTTTTCTTGTCAATAATGTACTCCTTTGGATGTCCCGTTTTTAAGGAGGAGCAGCCCTTTGCAGCTCTTCGTTCTAATTCTTATGGCCTTGTGTGGTCCTCCTGGTCCCAGATATGATTGATGATCTAGCCCTCATAAAAGGAAAATGTAAAAGTCAATTGGAAAATGTTTTTATTAGATATGTGCTGTTGGCTATTCTGAAATGTCAAATGAATAGTCACTGCAATGCATAGGAGCCCTGAAAATGTTTACTAGATGGTTTTAGGATTTGCTTTTGCTTAGGACTAAAAAAATGATAATTCTGTTTGTAATAACGGTCATTAATCTCTCCTACTGACTGTCTGTATGTTAATTATGACCTAATGCTTCGGTCCACATTGTATTCCTGCTTATGCTTATATATACCCTCTTGATGAAATGTTTAGAATCGAAAATGCCCACCTAGCAATGAATTAGGATATTGATAAATTTATGAAAATTAATATGCAAAGATTTTCTATGTTCCTACTGGATCATAGGAATGTCTTTAGCTCATGCTAAAAGGACCATCTGTTATATATTAGACGGATTTGTTAGCATGAGCTGAAAGCCATTTTTTATTTCTGGTAGCCATTTTAGTTAGCCATGTACTGCTACGTGCTTGCCATGTGCTCTGTCCTCCCTCAGTGTTGACTGCTCTTGTAATCTGCCTAGAAACAAACTATATTCAGCAACTCCCACATTTGCACATGCTCAGTTGAGCTTGTAGCTGTCCTTGCAACTGTTTCTGGCCTGTAAATGTCAGGGTGTGTTCACCAGAATTTTCAACTGTTATCTCCTCACACTTTATTGAGCAAGTAGATCGTGCATGCCCATATTAGTCATTTTGCATGCTTACATGAGCCAGGACTGCCCCTGGGTCTTATGCTGACTATGTAACCCTAAGCATATATAAGGCCCCGGTTTTCTGTACTCCTTAGACTGCCTCATTCAGTTGCTAAGGTTTCTGTGTGACGTAGTCTCCCTCATTTGAGGTTAATAAAGATGTTCTTTTTATATTTCAGCTTCTGTGCCAATTTCTTCTTTGTTGGTTTAAAAGGACCAAGTATCAATGAGATCCCTGAGAAGGTTTCTATTTTCTACAATAGTACAAAGGGTCAATGCAGTAGGGTCCACCTCGCAATCAAAGAAGAAGATCATGAAGCGGTGGCATGATCTCAAGAGGGTTGTCAAAGACAGGAGGAGCAGGAACTGGGAGCTGGCTAACCGGACTGGCAGTGGCCCTCCCATCCCACAGAAAACATTCAGACCATGGGAGGAGAAGGTGCTTGTCAAACTGCATCCTGAGAGTCCCACAGGAGTATCCGGGGGAGTGGAGGTTGGTAAGTACAAACAAATGTCAACCAACACACTGATATGTACTATTTTGCACATCCAAAAACACGCACCACTTCAGACAAATCACATCCATCTGCACCACACACCCACAAAAACCTGTCTCACAGATCCAACAGACACCCACTCCCATGTACCCTAAATTTAGCAAGCAATATAACCATGGGAGCATGAGCACAATCAGCCTGCACTACTACTCACACCATGCCTCCTGTCCCACAACCCAGAAGCAGGGGGCACTCCTTCTATCCCACAGTACTGTGAAGCCATTGCATTTTCACCAAACAAACTTACAGGTAGGTAGCCATCTTTCCTGGAAGGCCTGTATGTGGGAGGGGGGCCTGTACTCCAACCCCCATCGTGCCCCCTGTCCCACACCCCAGCAAGATGGTGCCCTCCCAATACCACCTAAGAGCACCTGGAAGCCATTGCATTGTTTACCAAACAAACTAACAGGTATGTAGCAATCTTCTCTGGGAGGCATGTATGTGGGAGGGAGGTCTGTACTCTAACTCCCACCATGCCCCCTGTCCCACACCCCAGCAAGATGGAGCACTCCCTCCCTCCCACAAGCACTGAGAAGCCATTGCATTGTACACCAAACAAAATACCAGGTAGGTAGCCATCTTGCTTCGGAGGCCTGTGTGTGGGAGGGAGGCCTGCACTACTACTCCCACCTTGCCCTCTGTCCCACACCCCAGCAGCATGGAGCACTCCCTCCCTCCCTCCCTCCCTCCCTCCCAAAAGCACTGTGAAGCCATTGCATTGTTCACCAAACAAACTAACAGGTAGGTAGCCATCTTCCTTGGAGGCCTGTATGTGGGAGGGAGGCCTGTATTCAACCTGTATTCCAACTCCCACCAGGCCCCCTGTCCCACACCCCAGCAAGATGGAGCACTCACTCCCTCCCACAAGCACTGAGAAGCCATTGCATTGTACACCAAACAAAATACCAGGTAGGTAGCCATCTTGCTTCGGAGGCCTGTGTGTGGGAGGGAGGCCTGCACTACTACTCCCACCTTGCCCTCTGTCCCACACCCCAGCAGCATGGAGCACTCCCTCGCTCCCTCCCTCCCTCCCAAAAGCACTGTGAAGCCATTGCATTGTTCACCAAACAAACTAACAGGTAGGTAGCCATCTTCCTTGGAGGCCTGTATGTGGGAGGGAGGCCTGTATTCAACCTGTATTCCAACTCCCACCATGCCCCCTATCCCACACCCCAGCAAGATGGAGCCCTCCCCACACCACCCAGGAGCACCTGAAAGCCATCTCATTGTTCACCGCACAAACTAACAGGTAGGTAGCCATCTTGTCTGGGAGGCCTGTATGTGGGAGGGAAGCCTGTACTCCAACTCACACCATGCCCCCTGTCCCACACCCCAGCAGCATGGAGCACTCCCTAACTTCCCACAAGAATTGTGAAGCCATTGCATTGCTCACCAAACAAACTTACAGGTAGGTAGCCATCATCCCTGGACTGGCTGTTTGTGGGTGGGAGACCAGCATCACTACACACAGCACCAATTGCATGCAATGTATCGATCCCTGATATGTACGAGTCATTTATGTACCTCTGCATCATGTAATGAGGCAAATTATTGCACTTACTAAAAATAGTGATGAACTGTCAATTATGTACTGTACAGACAGTGGACGACACACAGCTAACAGAATTCTTGCACAGTGCACAACACTGACCATTCCCCATCTAATCCACCGGCGACCAAGAACTTACTGCTGAGGACGACAACAATGACCAGCAGAGCCAGTCTGCAACCCGGAACATGGACTCTCGGTTGTAGACTCCAAGGATTCTCTGATCGATGAGCTACAGGCCGGCCCATCTGTTGTGCCAGGGAACACCAGCTCCCTGGCCCCCATGCTCTCGACAACCCCGTCTGCTGCAACAACAACTGCACAGCAGACTCCTGCAGTTATGGCCGGTACCTCCACCGCCGCCACCACCGCCACCACCACCACCACCATCAGTGCCACCAGCAGCACCCTCCCTGTCGCAGGGGATGACCAGCCCACACCAACAACTGTGGATGACAGGGAGAGTTTGACTGGACCCACAGTGGTGAGGCAACAGGTCCGTGGCAGCAGGGCAGTTGGGATGGCCAGGGTCACCCCCAGACCTCAAGAGGTTGGAACACCATCCATGGACCACTTCACCAGAGTCATTGGGGCCTACAAACAGGTCCAGGGACAAAGTAGCCCGTATGAAGAACTATTACGCGAGCTCATCCTGCTGATGAGGTCCATCGACACCGGCATGGGACAAATGATGGACCTCATGGTCCAGCAAGTGGCATTAAAGAGGGACAGGCCTGCGTGCCAAACAACACCTCCGCCCCTCTCTGTTGTGCTGCAGGATGACAGTCCATCCTCCCCTGCGGCCACAAAGAGGGAGAGTCCTCAGACACCACTGGCCATGCAGCAGGGCCCCTCCCCACCCAAGCGATCAAGGGGGCATCCAAAGAAGACCCTGGGAGTCTCTGGAGGCAAAGCACCAGCCAAACGCCAGTCACGGAGCCAGCCCTGATGGCTGCCCTCTTCCCCACTGCATTGACTGTTTGGACTGTCCTTCCCCACACTGCCTTGTGAATTGTACCTGTCTGTTGGACTGGGTCACCACATCAATGTGGTATCTACTGTTACATTTCATTTACCATGACTGTCAACTCACTACTACATCACCACCTTCATGTAAATCTGCCCCCACCCCTCACATGGCAACTTTGTAAGTGAAATACCTTACACACTTCAATTGGTTTAGCTTCGTCTCTAGTTCAATATCTACAGTGTTCAAAATGTCCATAATGTATCCAAAACATGTACAGTGTGTAGGCATGGATAATTTTAAGGCACCTAGGGAGACACGACAGAACAACAGTCACTGATGTGAGTGTGGCATCACAGACAGTACACTACACCAACCATCTACATGAGTCAGGCAGACAACACAATGTGCAACAAGTGTCAACAAAACTGAGTACTGTATATGTTCACAGATGAAATGTCACTGCCACATTTCCACTAAGCATGGGCGAATTTTGCGAATTCGCGATCCGCGAATTCGCGGATTTGCGAATTCGCGATCCGCAAAATTCGCGAATTTGTGCGAATTTGCGGATTTTTGTTTTTTTGCGTGTTCGCTGAGTTTTTTGCGTGTTCGTGGGGTTTTTTGCATGTTCGCCGGGATTGTTGCGTCTTCGCATAGCGAAGCTACCCATGCAGTCGTTTATGGGAGAGGGAGAGAGAGATAAATAGATAGATAGATAGATAGATAGATAGATAGATAGATAGATAGATAGATAGATAGATAGATAGATAGATAGATAGATAGATAGATAGATAGATAGATAGATAGATAGATAGATAGAGAGAGAAAGAGAGGGAAAGAGAGAGGGAGAGAGAGAACGAGAGAAAGAAAGAGAGGCCAGATCTCTGAAGGGCCAGATTCCTGAGTTGCCCCTACAGAACATACAGCTTTTTATTTTTAGCAAAATGCATATGAAAATTGTGCTGTAAAGGTCTCTTTTAGTTTAACCCTTCCTGACAACTCAAAATGGGTGTATTTGCCATCCTCTCCCTTCTTCCTGTTTTTTATATCTATAAGTGCTTCCTGATGAGGTTTAATTCCTTGGACAGGTGCCTCGTTGCCTACTTGTAACTATTCTCTGACCCTGCTTCAAGGGTCAGAGCAGGGTCAGAGAATAGTTGCAAGTAGGCAACGAGGCACCAGGAAGCAATTAGCAGCAGGTGTCTAAGTTGTAGTTAATTTGTTTGTAACCCTTTTGTAAAAGGTTACAAAGAAATTAGGTTCAACTTTTGCACCTGCTGCTGTAACCCTTGCTTGGCTGAAAATTCGTCCCCGCTGATTCGTGGATTTTACCGCGATTTTGCGAGATTCGCGGATCGCGAAATCGCGGAAAATCCACAAATTCGCCCGCAAAATGGATTTTACGCCCACCCTTAATTTCCACACACAGGTGACTTTACATGTGCCTGTCTGTACCAGCCCTTCATGAACACAGCAATCACACCATACATAGTACAAGTTGTACCTCGTCACCCACCTTCAAGTGAAGTAGCAGGTGATGAGCTGTTGATTCTTGTCAACTCCTTCCTCCTCTCCACAGTCCTCATCACTGGACTCAGGTCCTTGGCCAGGCGGGGGCCTTGGATCCTCATCATCATCCAGGAGCAGGAGAATCCCCTTGTGAATTGCCATGTTGTAGAGGATACAGCATGCCACAATGACCTTACAGACCTTCCTAGGCAAGTATGACAGTGCACCTCAAGTCCTGTCAAGGCTGCGGAATCTTGACTTGAGCAGGCAAAAGTCCGCTCAATGACACGACGGGTTCTGCCATGAGTCTCATTGTACCTGATATCAGCCGGGGTCCTGGGATTACATAGTGGGCTCAGCAGCCATGGACGGCTGGGATATGCAAAGTCACCTAGGAATGACAAACACACATTGCAATGTTGCACAGGCAGAGGGCAGCAGGTCACACACACAGCACGCCATATTACTAGGTATACTCACCCACAGTCCAAGCACGCTCGGGAACCAGATTTGCCATCATCCGGGGCACAATACTGTTCCTCAGGATGTACGAGTCCTTGGCCGAGCTGGGGAATCTGGCACACACATGCGAAATGGTTATGTCTGCCAGGCACACCACCTGCACATTGATCGAGTGATAATGTTTACGCTTGTGAAAAATTTGTTCACTCGCCTGTGGTGGCATCAGACTGACATGTGTGTAATCAATGGCACCAACAACATGGGGGATGTTTACAAGCAGGTAGAAGTCTCCCTTCACAACGACCAATTCTGCTCCTATGCCGGAAATGTATGTATCTGTCCTTATAGATCATCATGGCTGCAAGAACATCCCTCAGCACCAGGCTGAACATGGGTTGAGACATCCCTGTAGCGCTGGCCACGGTCTCCTGGTAGGAACCAGTTGCAAAAAAATGGAGGACTGCCATCACTTTGTACGTTGGTGTGAAAGCTGTTGGGTGGTGGCGACGAGGCTGCAGGTGGGGCTCCAACAGATCACAAAGGGTCTTCAGGGTGGGTCTGTTGAGGCGTAATTTGTGAATGATCGCAACATCCTCCATGTCCTCCAGCAGTGTCAAGTGACGTAGGATATTAGGCCTCCTCCTAGTTGACATGAAAATGGACACATGTCAATGACAACCATCATGAGATGGCCACAGCACATCCTGTAAAGGATGTCATGGAAAAACAAAGACTGCCCTGAGAAATGCGTGACACGCCAGGTTACATGGGTGGACGTTTGAGCCACACAGAGGGCACATCTCTCCATTTACCATACACAAATGCCTCAAATAACACATAGGTCAATGTGAATGCACACATACTAAACCCCACATTTCACATATGCATCCCTTGCAGTGTACATTCCAGCCAATGTGTGTAAAATGAACATGACTGTCTCATACTCATCTGCTGTACCTGTCACACCTCAATGCATCATGTAAACTTGGCACACATCCACAACACAATGATCGCAGTAGTCCGCAAACTGTCAATTGTGTGTATGAGGAGATATAAAAGCACAAGTAAATAACAACATCATACAGTGAGACAAGTCTTGACACAGTCATCACTGACCCACAACACATTGCTTAGTGCACACATTGTTGAGTACACTTCAAAACTGTCATGCATCATCAACCATTAAATGCATAATTGACATGGCAGGGACTACAGACCAATGTACGTCACACATACCCAACTATGGCACGTGCGGGCACCTGTGGATTCAATGGAATAATGACATTGTGTGCTTGATGCCACTGTGTACGTGTTCAACTGTTCCTGATGGACATTGCCATTGCATGCCACCCTACTCGCAGTAGCTTCCTCCTGGCCAAGGCGGTGTGTCACCAGCACCACCCTTACACAACTGCGCTAGTCATTGGCATGGTGACATGGGAAGATGGCGGTGGGCATGTTCCGCCACCCTACTCATGGTAGCTACTGCCTGGCCCCGGCAGTGTGTCACCAGCACCACCCCTTACACAACTGCAGTAGTGATTGGCATGGAGACATGGGAAGATGGCGGTGGGCATGCCCCAACACCCTAATCGTGGTAGCTAAAGCCTGGCCCCGGCGTTGTGTGTCACCAGCACCACCCCTTACACAACTGCAGTAGTCATTGGCTTGGAGACATGGGAAGATGGTGGTGGGCATGCTCCGCCACCCTACTCGTGGTTGTGCACCCTGGGCCCCTGCGGTGCATCACCACCAT
The DNA here is from genome assembly GCF_964263255.1 of Lissotriton vulgaris. Classification (NCBI taxonomy): domain Eukaryota; kingdom Metazoa; phylum Chordata; class Amphibia; order Caudata; family Salamandridae; genus Lissotriton; species Lissotriton vulgaris. The sequence continues at coordinate 319,091,783 of NC_141699.1, read as the reverse complement.
GGAGATTTACCTTTAGCCAATGGGAGCGTTGATTGCGGTGGCATGATGCAGTTTTGGAAATCGCAGAAGGTGTGCTACGCCACCGTGGAGGCGATCATTGGACGCTTTTGAACAATGCAGCATTGTGGTAGCGCGCCTCCGGCCACTGCGGTGCATCACCGCCATTGTGCATTGCCTTTAACCAATGGGAGCAATGATTATGGTGGCATGATGCAGTTTTGAAATTCCCGGAAGGCGTGCTCTGCCACCTCAGAGGCAGTCTTGGTTGCTTTTGAACGATGCACCATCGCAGTAGCGCACCCCGGGCCCCTTCGGGGCATCACTGCAATGGTGCATTGCCTTTAGCCAATGGGAGCGATGATTGCCGTGGCATGATGCAGTTTTGAAAATCACAGAAGGCGTGCTCTGCCACTTGAAAGAGGCAGAATGTACAATCAATTGTTGCAGCTTGGCATCTAAGAAACGACCCCAGGGGGCTATACATCTGTGGGAGTGAGCCTCACATTTCCACTGCTCACAGAGCCTGCTGCCTACAGAGCCTGCTGCCTGGGACCCTCTCCTGCTGCTGTCTACAGAGCCGGCTGCCTGGGACCCTCTCCTCCTGCTGCCTACAGAGCCTGCTGCTTGGGACCCTCTCCTGCTGCTGCCTTATAGAGCCTGCTGCCTGGGACCCCTCACCACCCACTTCCACCACAGGTGTTCCATGTCCACAGGGATGGCAAGGACAGAGAAGATCCATGCCAGTCCATTCACAAGCGAGGAATTGGAAGTCATTGTGGACGAGGTGCTCGCACAGTACCCAAGGCCCACAATGTTGTGGTAAGTCACCGTAAAGGAGGGTTTTGGGCTGGGGGCAGACATGTAGTTGTACTGCTGCAGTATGTGCCTGAGGGTGTGGGGTTGTGTCATACACTGACAAACATGCTGCCTCCAGGGCGAAGGAGGGTGTGTGTCCCAATGTCACGGTTTTCCTTGCCTGCAGTTGTATGTCTGAGTGGAGTGTGTTACATTGTCAGCCATACAGAGCCACATGATGTTGGACATGTAGGTGCCATGATAGTAATTGCTCGGCTGATTGTCTCTGTGTGCCCCTGATTGTCTCTGTGTGCCCCTGTTGTCTGACTCAGTGTGAACCCAGAGGCTATGCCCAGTGCCCGCACACCAAGACGAGATTACATCACTGCACTTACGTGCCCTTACTCTTGTTCATTCACACTGAAATAGAAATATGCACCATCTCAGCCCTGTATAATTGCACACAACCACACTAGTGTAGATGGAAATTTTGTTGGTGAGTCCAAGCACCCCGATGCCACACACAAAACATACACATATGTACACAGGACATGCTCATTTAATGCTGCTCAGTCATTCACACAGTCATTCTACGCACAGACACAGGTCGATATGTGATGTATGTATTGGCCAGACATGCATATGACTGGAGATGTGTGCAAGCCACAGAGGGGGTTCAGTACAGTCATCCTGCATGTTTGTGAGATTATCAGGGACCCTGTACACCCTCAAAATGCATACAATCACATATGCTTTCCCCATGCAGAGTGCCCTTGTGAGGTGTACCCCAGTTTGGGATGGAGGGAGATTAAATCTGGTAATGAGTCTGTGTCTTGCTACTGTACTGATAGATGTTGGTAAATGACACTGTGTCACTGATCATTTCCCCTTCTTTTCCACCATAAGGCCAAGTGGAGGGTCATAGCAGCAAAGGTACGAGTCATGGGGGTATCTAACCGACAACGCATCCACTGCCACAAGAGGTGGGACGACTTCAGCCGGCTGGCAAAGAACGTGGCAGAGATTACCTTGGGGCTGCTACCACGCAATGGGCGCTTGGCACGGTGCAGCATGACATTACTGATGGGCTGCATCTTGGCTGTGACTCATCCTGAGCTGGATGAAAATCTGATGGAGTATTGGCAGCAAGGCAGGGGTGAGTATTTGGGGAGGGTGACTTTGGCTGGGAGCGGATGCATGTGTACACGGCATGTGGCAGCGGTGGCCCATGTGATGTTTGTGGGGTGGAGCTGTGCTGTGTCATGTGAGTGGCTGATGGTATGGGTGCCAGTGTCATGCATTGGCCCAAACTGGCCTTATAAAGGTGATCTTACCTGCTGTGTATTCCCATAGCCGGATGTGTTAGTATCTATATGGTCATTCAGCATTGGTATAGTCTGGGAAATCTATTAGGGGGTGAACAGCAGTGTCCACCCTCTGAATGGGACTTCATGTATGCCTACTTTGCATGCACAATGATTGTTGAGGCCCACACATCTGAAAACAATGTGCCCCAGAGTACCACATGGTGTTTGTTATGGGCTACTTGTCATTGTGGACTGTCAGGTCCTAATAGGTGTGTGTGTTGTCCCCTCCTGTTCCCTCAAGGTCTGTCAGTGGTAATACATGGTATCCCCACATCATGTCCCTAGGTTTGGGCAGAGCAAGTTGTGTGTCTGCTACACTTCATCCACGGGCAGGGTGTTGAGCTGTGTGTCCCTAACATAGCTCAGTCATGGCAGATATTTAGGGTTACAGGCACTGTTGTGGTCTATGTAGTGTGTTGCTGAAATGTGATTGCAGGGTATGGTGGTCACCATGTTGATTTGGGCATCTCCTGTACTGCATTGATTGAATTGCTTTGTCCTGCTGATGAGACTAACACAACCCTGCATCTCTTTCTCATGCTGAATTGCCAGTGGACATGGAAGAACAGGACCCGAATCCGGTGATGGCAAGAGTAGCACTACAGCTGCATCGGAGCCCAGTGACACAGAGCTCATCAGCGCATCTGAGGGGGACCATAGTATGCAGGAGGAATCCTTGCCTGATACACAAACTACTACATCATCTGATACCAGCGGTGATGCATCCAAGTTGGCAGGCACAGGGAATGGTGGCTCTGCATCATCTTCTACCACACAGCGGCCAGTGGCCAGCCTCCCAACCACTTCCTCTGGTGCTGCCCGTGTCCGTGTCAGTAAGAGGGGATGAGTTAGATTCACACCTGGTACCGCTGAGCCTGCACCTGTCCCCTCTGTCCCCCCTGCTGCCCTCAGTGCTGAGTCTCTAGAGCTCCTGCGCCAGCTTTGTGTGGGCCAGACAATGCCTTCAGTGACCATGACAAAAAATTAGGCCAGGTGGTTGCCTACATTGAGGGCATACACTCTGACGTTGGTGAGCTACACCATACAGTCCAGGCTTTGTCATCCACAGTGACATCTGCCCTTCAACAGGCACATACTCCCATTCCTGCTCCAGTGCCTTTGTCCACCCCACAGTCAATGGCCACATCAGATGATAGTGACCACGGTTCCCATGCGTCACAGTCACGATACAGCACAAGAAGCACCCAGCAGAAACAACCCAAGCTGGCCCGTCCACAGACACCATCCCCCCAGAAGAGCAAAGCCACCCCAGAATGCAAAGACAAGAGCCCATCAGGGAAGAGCAAGGCCAAAAAAGCAATGAAGCAGACATCAGTCTCACATGCCTCTGAGGCATCACCAGCGAAGGACTCTCCTGTCCCTGAAACTTCACGCAGAGCTAGGCGTGCAGTGTCTATGCCCACTGAGGAGGTGTTGTATGGCAAGGGTACACCTAGGAAGGACTCAGGGCCACATTCCCCCACCACATCAACTCCAATCCAAGCCCAGTGAAGCAGGTGAAGTAGGGCACTCTAGGGGCTACCCCTGGCAAACAGGCAAAGGAGGGCACTGTAGGGGCTACCCTGGCAAACAGGCAAAAGAGGACACTGTAGGGGGGGGTACCTGGCAAGCAGGGAAGCAGGGCACTGTAGAGGGTACACCTGGCAAACAGGGGAAGGTGGTCCAGAGGCATAGCCAGACAAAGCGTTCCGCAGGATCCAGCATTTCACCAGAGGGAGTGCCAGTGTCTGCACCTGATGCGGCTCTATTTGTGTGTGTGCCTGTTGTGTCCACACCAGTTCCCATTAACCCCAGTACAGGAAAGCCATTTTGAATTCCCAAGAAGTGGAAAGGCACCCCTCAAACCTCTCCCACCGACATCTTCACTTTGCCATGCCCACTGCATTGTCATTCACTGCTGTTCTGGCTTTGCCGGTGCAGCTTCTCATGTCCTGACTCTGCACTTTGCCATGAGCACTGACCTTGTCATTCACTGCTGTTCTGACCTTGCCTGTGCAGCTTCCCATGTCCTGACTCTGCACTGTGCCATGCCCACTGGCCCTGTCATTCCCTGCTGTTCTGGCATTGCCTGTGCAGCTTCTCATGTCCTGACTCCGCCCTTCGCCATTCCCACTGGCCTTGTCTTTCACTGCTGTTCCGGCCTTGTCTGTGCGGCTTCTCATGTCCTGACTCTGCACTTTGCCATGCCCACTGACCTTGCCATTCACTGCTGTTCCGGCCTTGCCTGTGCAGGTTCTCATATCCTGACTCTGCACTTTGCCATGCCCACTGGCCTTATCATTCACTGCTGTTTGGGCCTTGCCTGTGCAGCTTCTCATGTCCTGACTCTGCACTTTGCCATGCCCACTGGCCTTGTCATTCACTGCTGTTCCGGCCTTGCCTGTGTAGCTTCTCATGTCCTGACTCTGCACTTTGCCATGCCCACTGGACATGTGATTCACTGCTGTTCCAGCCTTGCCTGTGCAGCTTCTCATGTCCTGACTCTGCACTTTGCCATGCCCACTGGCCTTGTCATTCACTGCTGTTCTGGCCTTGCCTGTGTACTTCTCATGTCCTGACTCTGCACTTTGCCATTCCTACTGGCCCTATAGCTCTGCTGTGTTGTACTCTCACTTGTGCCCTGGACACTGGCCCTTTTGCTGTGCTATGTTGGAGTCTCCCCTGTGCAGACTCTCATGTACTTGCTGTGCCACCCGCCATGGACACTGTCCCTGTTGCTCTGCTGTGTTGTGCTCTTCCCAGTGCCCTGGACACTGGTCCTGTTGCTATGCTGGAGTCTCCCCTGTGCAGCCTCTCAGGTACTTGCTGTGCCACGTGCCCTGGACACTGGCCCTGTTGCTCTGCTATGTTGGAGTCTCCCCTGTGCAGCCTCTCAGGTACTTGCTGTGCCACCTGCCATAGACACTGGCCCTGTTGCTCTGCTGTGTTGTACTCTCACCTGTGCCATGTACACTGGTCCTGTTCAAATAAAATCAAATAAAATCATAAACATTTTTTGAGCGCGCATATCACTCAGGAGTCTCATGGCGCTGGTGGACGTCTCTGAAAGGATAAGACTTCATATGCAGCTAGAGGTTGTATAACCATGTCTTTAGATTCCTACAAACATGATTGTGATCACTAATAGTGCGTAGGTGTAAAGGTAATTGATTCCAGAAGGAAGGAGCAAGGAAGGAGAAAGAACACCCTCCTCCAGTAGTGGTGCGTATTCTGGGAGACACAAGGAGCGCTTGACTGCTGGATCTCAAGGTTCTACCAGGGAGATACCAGGTTAATTCTTTTGCCCAAAAAGCTGGGCCTTTTACGGACATGTTCTTATGCGTCAAGCAAAGTACCTTAAAATGTATACGTTTTCCTAATGGCAACCAGTGCAGAAGTTTCAAACTGGGAGCAGAAGGAGATCTTGAAGGAAGATCAAGGCCTAATCTTGCTGCAGTACTCTGCAGAACCTGCAACTTAGATAGGAGATTTTTATTGGTGGAGGCCAATAGGGCATTCCCATAGTCCATACGGTTGATAAGACCCTGAACTAGGGGTTTTCTTGCCTCCAGTGGAATCCACTTAAAAATGTTACGCAGGCTACTCATAATTCCAAAGCAAGCGCCACAGGTCTTATTGACATGTTCTTTCATGATAGTTTATTGTCCAATTGGAAACCCAGATTTCTTATGGACTGAGTCGGAGTAGGGCAGAGGCCAAGGCTGGAGGGCCACCAGTCTGGTGTCCAGTACTCAACCGCCTTGCCAAAAGATAAAATCTCAGTTTTCCCACCATTCAACTGAAGGTGGTAAGTGCTCATCGACTTCTCAATTTGAGACATACAGTCTATGAAGCGCAACTTCGTTTCAGATGGATCAGGACCGAGGGTGACCAAGATCTGAGTGTCGTCAGCATGAGACAACCTCAAAACCATGTGATCGAATCACCTTGGCCAAAGGGGTCACATAAAGATTTAAAAGTGTTGGACCCAGAATGGAATCCTGTGGTATTCCCATGTTGACTGATCTACTACAAGAGTTTGTATATCCCCAGCCATACTATCATAGCACGATCCATTAAGTAGTTCTTGAGCCCCTGAAGAGCCTTTCCCCTGACACCAATCTCCCAGAGCCGGCGTTCTAAAATGCTATGGGAGATGGTGTCGAACGTTGCAGATAAGTCGAGCAAGACAAGGATGGATGACTGCCCTCTATCTAATGCCCATCTGATGTTATCAGCTAGCTCCAACAAAGCTATTTTGGTGCTGTGAGCTGCCCGAAAACCCGATTGAGAAGGGTTGAGCAGTCCATGGCTCTCGAGGTGGGCAACAAGCTATTTGTTTACCAAGAACTCGAGCATTTTACCGAAGTGGGGAAGCAGCGATATAGGACAATAGTTACTAAGGAGTTTTGGGTCTGCTGTAGATTTCTTTAATATGGGCCTGGCCCTGGCAATTTTCCATGATGTGTGAAACTTCGATTCAGACAAAGATTTATTAAATAAATCGGTATGGCAATCAAGGAGCACTGGGGCCACCACAGAGACATTTTTTGAAGACAAAGGGTCGGTAGGTGAACCCGTTTTTACTTTTTTAGTGCCTCAGTTACCTCAGCCGAGCAACACTGGGTGAATTCCTTCAATTTATAAGGAGGATCGAAACGACTTGACGGAACGTTCCCTAAGTCATTACAGTTGTCCAACACAGGGAAAGAGGCATGGATAGCCATAATCTTATCCTCAAAGAATTTTGAGAGGGAATCGATCCAGTCTTGTGAAGTAGAGAGTGGAGATTGAGCAGGGGGAGTAGAGAATTCTTTTAAAATTTGGAAGAGTTTCTTGTTAGAATTTGCAGCCTTCTCAATATGGTTAAGGAGAAATAATTTCCTTGTATGCCTAATACTTACCATATACTTATGATGAATGCCTTTATATGTGACACGATCAGTCAGATCCTTGGTTTTCCTCCATTTACGCTCAGCGGACCTGCAAGAAAGCTTCTGTAGCTTTAGGTGGTCAGTAAACCAAGGAGCAGCTCGAGTTTTAAGAGTGACTCTAGTAAGAGGAGCAATTATATCCAGGGTGTTAGTTATATTTCTATCTAGAAAAATTGCAGAAGAGTCGATGTTGTCAATAGGGCAGAATGGTGTTGGCCTAAAAGTGTCAGCAAAAAGAGGTAAAGTAACTTTACGCCAAGATCGCCTCCATACTACTTCCTTTGCTGTTGTACTCTCACCTGTGCCCTGGACACTGGCCCTGTTGCTCTCCTGTGTTGCACTCTCACCTGTGCCCTGGACACTGGCCCTATTGCTCTGCTGTGTTGGAGTCTACCCTGCGCAGCTTCTCAGGTACTTGCTGTGCCACCTGCCCTGGACACTGGCCCTGTTGCTCTGCTGTGTTGGAGTCTCTTCTGTGCAGCCTCTCCTGTACTTGCTGTGCCTCCTGCCATTGACACTGGCCCTGTTGCTCTGCTGTGTTGTACTCTCACCTGTGCCCTGGACACTGGCCCTTTGCAGCCTTTCATGTAATTGCTGTGCCACCTTCCATGGACACTGGCCTAACTATTTGGAGTTTGCCTTTGCAGATTATCTTGCATATGATCAGCATTTGGTGCCTTGCTCTTGTCTACTGTTGTTCTACTGTCACATCTAGGCACTATGTCAATAAAGACAGTTACTCCTGTTGTCTGTTTTGTCAGTGTCCTTGCAGATTAAAGGTATTTTGGTGTGTGCATTTGGTTGCCTGTGCCCCATGCTCTATGTGTCACTTAAACATTGCCAAGCTCTTTGGCCGCATCACATTTTTAAACAGGAGTGACAGGGTCTTCAGTCCATTCAGACACTGGCACTGGTGTTATCTGTGATGGTTAATTTACCTGTCATGCAGTTCTCTTTTTAGTGGTTTGCTATTGTTGGCTACATTGTTCACATGTCAGGTTGGGGCACACTGCCAGCACAGGGAGTGATGCTGTGCACAGGTTTGCATGCAGACTGGGCAATTTCATGATGTATGTGTGTTATTCCTTTATGTGTGCCCCGCTATGCATGTTGTTGGTCATCTTGTGTTGGCTCTTAGTCCTTGTCCCATGGCTTACATGAGATGTGTGCTCTTGGGTAGTCAAGAGGTATGCAGTGTGAAGGGTGTGACTTTGTAGGGGGTGTGGATGTGTGTGTGCCCCTGGATTGTGAAAGATACATGTGTCACCCAGGAGTTGTGTGCCTGTTGTTTGGATTGTTCTGCCCTATGGATATGGTTGTATGCACATGTGTGGGTTGTCTGTTGTGCACTGTGCAGTGTGTTGGTGTGTCTGTGCTGTACTGTCTGACTCCTCCTTGTTGTTTTAGTCACCTATGTGTGTGCAAATTGTGTGACTTGCACATTAGTGTTGTGTTTGTTCATCCATGTGTTGTGAGTGTGTTTATGTAGACTGTGTAGCCCTGCTGCTCCACACTGCCATTGTGGTTGTGTTTCTCATGCATTGCAGGCACATGGCGCCTTTCATCCTCCTGTATGGCACAGTGTGTGTGGTGTAATTCCATCCCCTATGTGTGCTACTTATGCCTAACCATTGTGGGTCTGCACTCCCTCTATTTGTGTATGCTGCACCACTTCCATGTCTCCTACTGACATGCAAGTCATTTAACTTTGATGTCAGCTGTCCCCTTGGTTTATATGTGTGTGTGCCTCCCCATCACTTCATTTGTGACATTGTGCTTTGTGGTGCAGTTTTTGGGCCACGACAAATGTTCCACTCTGGACATTGCCCCAATGGTTTATGTGTGGTGTTCTTTGACTATTAATCAGTTAGGATTGCTCATGTGCACTTCAGCTGTGTGTGCTGCCCAGTGCTCTGGTCAAGATGATTGTGCTCTTGTATCCCAGAGTGGTGCATCTGTTGTTGTTGTGTTGGATGTATGTGTGTTGGCTGTGGTATTGCTTCACTTCCTAGTTGTGCTGTTGTGTTTGTGCTGTGCTGATCTGTGTTGTGTGTGTTGAGGTTGTGACAGTCATGTCTGTGTGTGACTGTTCTGCTTGGTTTGCACACACTGCTTGTTGTGTATACAGTGATGTGTGTATGTGGCCTTGGCATTGCCTGAGGTGCATCCCCTGATGTCCCGTAGTGTTTGTTCAGTTTTGATATCATGTGATCTGTGGTTGGATTCATGTGGCAGTGTAGTTCTGTGATGGTGCACTTCTTGTGTGATTTGTGGTATGTTGTGTGTGTTTTGTTCTTGAGTGATGGGGTTGTGCACTCCTGTTGTGTCTGTGCTTCCTTTGCCGTTAAACAGTTTGGCTGACAGGGTATGTCTGTTTCTGATGGGGTTCTGTATGTGTTTCTGTAGTGTTTGTGTGTTGCTTTTGGGAAGGCATCTGTTCAGGCATCCCTGTGTGTTTGTTATGTTTGTGGCTACACCATGGGTGTGTGTTTGTTTGTGTGTTTATGTACTGGCAAGTATTTGCAGCCTTCAGTGTGTATGGCACTGGGATTGTGTTACTTGTCAGCCACTCTTGCAGTGGTTGTCTCCCTGGTTGTTTGTTGTGTGGTTCAGGGTGTGGATTGTGCTTTGCTGTGCATGGGAGTGCACAGGATGGGCACTTGGCCTGTGACTTGATGGGGTGTGTTGATGTGTGGTTGGGGGTGGTGTGTCCCTGTGGTCTTTGTGCCCTGCCAATGCCTTGGACTAGCCCAGCCTTTTGCATTGTGCCCATGTGTAGACCTCTGCGGTGATGTGACCAGGGCCAGGATGTTGCTGAAAGTTTGCGGTCGATGTGTATACAGGATGCAGTGGGGTGACTTAGTGGCAGGTGGGTAATGTGTGGGTGCGCTTGTGGATGTGTTGTTGCCCCCAGCAGGGTGTCTGTTGTGGAATTGGACCCTGTGTCAGCCCGGGTGTTGTGTGTTGTATTTGTGTAGTTGCGTACCTGCTGGGTCATCCGTGAAGGCCCATTAGATGATAGTGCTGTAGCAGGTACAGCACCCGATACACATGTAGAGCTGAGTCCATGGCGGTCGTGACCGGATGGTGTGAACCGGGTCTCTGCTATCATGATCCGCTGTCCAGTTTCCGCCGTCTCTGGTTGGGCGGTGTCTCCGCTGCGGTGCATCTGCCTGTTTGGGCCATCCTAATTTGTGGGGCGGACATAATTCCGCACAGCGTAGAGTCTCCATTGACACCCACTGCCGCAGTAGCAGCCGCACTTTGATGGCGGTGCACGTCGCTCCGCGGCAGACGGGATTTGACCTATGTTTTGCTAAACTAATATGGCGGACCTGTTTCCTGCATCTCGCAGGCGGAAAAAAGTCTGTTTCCACTCACCATCACCGCTGTGGTGCCACCGCCCGCCATCCTAATGGACCCCTAAATGTTAACACTGTATCTGAAATCAGTGTACCACAATGGCCAAAGCGAATATAGCTAAACGTTTGTTTGAAATAAACAGATGTGTCTCTGGAGGTTGAGACACTGTCGACCTTTTAATCTGTTGGCCGGTGTCACAATAGAGAACATAATTTCTAGTTGCCAGCAATAACATTACAATAAGAACAAAACAGTGGCAGGCCCTCCTGTGTGAGTGGAAGCTACACCTTCATGTGTGGCTACAATCAGATCATGTCTGTGGTCTGAGTTTGGTATCACAGGATCGCCAACACCTGGAATAGTGACAATAGGAACATGCTGGTCATTCAAATGATAAGAATATTTAAAAGGGAAGCCCTTCAGTAAGAGGGTGCCATTTTAGAAAGCATTCACGGCTGCCAAAATATCAATGTCAATATGAGATTTAGAGTGAATTACCGATGCAATTTTAGTTGTGACAACTGCAGAATTTGCTGCTTCAGCAGCCAAAGAATTCCCTACAGCTTGTGCTCTCACACGTTGATGACTGAAGAAAGTATCATTTAGGAGACCACAGGAAAATTACCTACAAGTTTCATCTCCAAATCGAGGGCAGGATCTAACCCATATCCATTCTGTATTTGTTTGAGGATGTTCAGTAGAATAGCCATCGAGTGAGTGCCATGATAAATACTGTAAAATGTGGCAAAAATTGTCCCCTCAGGTGTTGCAATCATCTAGAGTGGGAACCAGTCCAGTGGGAAAGCACATGGTGAGAATTCTGTGTTTGTCTTGTGGTCCCATAAGTTGAAACACAACTTTAAGTTGATTGATCGTAAGAGTGATCCAAAATGTTTTTTTTTTTTACGATTTGTTGGCTCTTTGCCCATAAATGAATGAACAATTACAGGACTAATGAGAGGCCCTGCAGTTGTTTGGCCTGCGCTTGCAGGAAAATCCTATCCAGGCTAGCAAGCAAAGCATGTGAGATATATTGCGTAAGACGTCTATAAAGGACACCCAGAATATTGTGTAAAGCACGAGTCTGCACTAGATTTATTTTACCCAAATCTGGATACAGGGTATAGCCCGCTAGTGCTGGCGACGTGGCTTCTTCAATACTTACAGGGCCCATTCGAATGAATCACTGACAAAATATCGACTACCACAATATATCGAGGTACAAAAATATTGTGATGAAAATATAGAAGTCAAGAATATCGACATCCTGTCTACATTGTTGTAATGTACAAAAATATTGAGAACAAAAATATCGATGTCTAAAATATCTTTGTTAAAAATATTGTTTTTTTAAAGCTTAAAAAAATTATGTAAAATAAAGTAAATAATACATATGATTGAAAGAAACATAGTTAAAATATTACATTAAAAAATCATACCTAATACATATAATTTTAAAATAAATTAAACACATACATATAAAATATAATATATATATATATATACTTCCTAATAATATTTGTAAATAATTATTTTATTAACTTATAAATGGTTAAAACATTTTATAACTTATAAATACATATATACACATACAAAAATAATATAAATAAAAATATAACACATTAAAAAACTACAATATTTTTCATCTTTTAAAAATATATTAAAAACAAAATTAACTAGAATTATACAGAAAAATATTATATAAAGCAGAGGTTATAAAATTACTATTGAAACTCCAGAGAGTCCATCAGTAGGGAAAGTGTTGGATAGCATAGTGGTAAAAAGTACTATTCCCACTCCAGAGAGTACAACAGTAGGGAAAGTGTTGGATAGCAGAGGGGTAAAAATAACTATTCCAACTCTAGAGAGTGGAATAGTAGGGAAGGTGTTGGATAGCATTGGGATAAAAATTACTATTCCCACTCCATAGAGTGCAACAGTAGGGAACATGTTGGATAGCGAAAGGGTTAAAATTACTGTTACCACTCCAGTGAGTGCAACAGTGGGGAAAGTATTGGATAGCGTAGGTGTAAAAATTACTATTCCCACTCCAGTGAGTGCAACAGTAGGGAAATTGTTGGATAGCGTATGGGTAAATATTACTGCTAGCTCTCCAGAGAGTGCCACAGTAGGGAACGTGTTGGATAGCAAAAGGGTTAAAATTACTATTCCCACTCAAGTGAGCGAAACCGTAGGGAAAGTATTGGATAGCCAAGAGGTTAAAATTACTATCCCCACTCCAGTCATTTCAATAGTAGGGAAAGTGTTGGATAGTGTAGGGGTTAAAATTACTATTCCCACTCCAGTGAGTGAAACAGTAGGGAAAGTGTTGGATAGCATAGGAGTAAAAATTACTATTCCAACTCCAGTGAGTACAAAAGTAGGGAAAGTGTTGGATAGCATAGCGGTAAAAATTACTATTCCCACTCCTGTGAGTGCAGCAGTAGAGAAAGTGTTGGATCGCGTAGGGGTTATAATTGCTATTCCAACTCCAGATAGTGCAACAGTAGGGAAAGTGTTGGATAGCGTAGGGGTAAAAATTGCTATTCCCACTCCAAAGAGTGCCACAGTAGGGAAAGTGTTGGATAGTGTAGAGGTCATACTTATCAATGAATGTAAATTTTAAATTAAATAATGAATTAATAATAAATTAACAATATTTAAATATTCTATTAATACCAATAAAAAGAAAATTATGTGTTACTTTAATAACATTAAAATACTTTTCACCCTATTCCCCAATAAAACCCACTCTGCAAAACAATTAACACAATTAACATAATTATCTATTAATTAATTAATAAACATTATTTACCAATTAATATTTAATTAACAATCAATTCATTATCAATGCCAATAAATAATACCTAATACAAAATAATTTCCAATTAATAATTATTTAACAATAAATTATTTAGCAATACCAATAAATATTAATTAATGTTACTTAATTATAATAAATTACTTCCCCCCCTATTTCTCTATCAAACAATATTTCTTACCTTCAGGTCGATATTCTGGTAACCGATATTCTTTATGTCGATATTCTGTCCCTATGATATTTAAAACTCAATATATATGTAGGTTGAAATAAAACAGTCGCTATTATGTCTGTGCACCCATTCGAACAGTCCTAAGCATGTGGGGAAGGGTGCCAATAAACCAAGTCTGGTGTTCCCAGACTGTAAGAGGAATTTATACATACGATATGCATTAAGAGCCTGCGGCGTGGTGTATTCATGAAAAGCATTATAAAGTAGCATCCACAGCCGGAAATGTGACCAAGGAATAAAACAATTTCAAAGAGGAACATGTGCAAATGAAAAGGAGGCCTACAATGTGTACAATTAGGTAACACAGGGAAAATTATAACAGGAAATGCAGAAAAACACATGACACAGGGTGCAAATGGCTAAGGCAAGAAAATGCCAACCTTCTAAAAGTCCGAAAAACAAACAAGGGCCTTGACTCACCTCAGTAAGGCAGAGTCTATATACTTGAAAAACAAAACACAGAGCCAATACTGAGTCCTACTGTGACAAGAAACTATTGCAAACGACTAAAAACCAATACATTTTTAGTTATGAGTTGTATTTAATCGATCAGAATTTATTTATTTTCAAACTTTCAAAGAACACAAAATACAAGTTGTTTTAATAAATATGTGTGACACCTAAACTCATTAAGAAGACAGACGTGCAGAAAAATTGCCATGAGATAAACAAAATTCAAACAACCTCTTTCATACTAATCACCTGACACGTAACCTGACTCAGCTCACACTCACATTGAAATTCAAGCCTTCAAACTCACAAAGAAAACAGACATGAAACACAAAAACAATTGGAACCTATGTCAAAAAAATGGGGCATTTTCAATTATAAATGACACAAGTTTTGCAGGAATAGATCTGATTTACAATTTCATCCCGCATCCCCAACACTAAAGGTACACTTTTGCTCAAACCATTAGTAATACATATTTATTTTGGCATAGGATACCACAAAAAAAGGTCGACGCGTTTCGAACTGGACCCCTTGTCCGATTCTCATCAGGACCACAAAAGGAAATCTGAAAGAGGAAACAGGACATTCCCTTACAATCAGAAACATATTCAATTTATCAATGGTAACGTTGAAACACACCCACAAAAACACTGTGAGCCCCCTACCTTAGTTTGCAAAAATTGCGCTTCAGAAAAACTATTTCTTGTTCGGGACTGATTTCTTCTATCAAATCAAAGGGGTAGCCATGGGCTGCCCTTTTGCGCCAGAATTATCCGTCCTGTTTATGGGATTATTTGAGGACAAATTTATCCTCAATAATAACCCATTCATGGCATGTATCACTCACTATATACGTTATATTGATGACGCTTTTTTTCATCTGGAGTGGTTCCGAGGAACAACTTAAGGACTTTTTGAACTGGCTCAACAGACGGACAAAAGACATCCAATTTACAATAAATTTTTCGACACATCAAATTACTTTTCTAGATGTTAAAGTTTATGCATCAGAAGGGTCACTGGCTACCACACTCTTCAGAAAAGACACGGATCGCAAAAAAGCATTGCATTATACAAGCAATCACCCTTGAAACCTTCGCCAAAACCTACCTTTTGGTCAATTCTTAAGGACCAGGCGTAATTGTACATTTAAAGATGAGTATTTTGAACATGCACAAAACCTTGTTGAACGCCTGAAGGACAGAGGGTATCCGAGGAAATTGTTGAAGCATGCATTACGTCGAGCTTGGTGGACACCTAGAGAAGCCCTTCTGGAAAAGAGATGTAAGCCACCACTACAGAGAATTGTCTGTGTTACGACTTTTGTTCCAAATGCTAATCAACTTAAAAAAATCATTAACCAAAATTGCCACTTGGTAAAGAATCTCGATGTCAGTCTACAACAACCACCTCTCTTTGCCTTTAAAAAAGAAAAAAGTATTGCTAACTTTGTGGTGCGGGCAGCATTACCCAAAAAAGAAACAGCCACATTACGGAGTATGCTGTGTTAACAGCCCATCCAGGGCCACCACAAATGTGGCACTCGTGCGTGCTGTGACAAAACAATGGAAGGAGACGTCTTTTCATATAATGGCATCTTTTGGAAGCACTCAGCTTTTTCAAATTGCAGAACAAAGAACGTCATTTATGGTATTCTATATCCCTGTCCCAAACTATACGTAGGCAAAACATCTCAGAAAATCCCACAGTGGATTACTCAACATAAATCTAGAGTATGGAGGCTAGTGGCCAATGCACCACTGGTCAGCCACTAGCAGACCAAAGGACACACAGAGAATGACATAAAATGGACTGTTCTCTCCAAATTGGAAACTGACATCAGAGGTGGGGATATGGAAGCCAGACTGAGTCAACGTGAAGTGCAACTCATTATGAGATTCAACACGGTCACAAACGGGCTCAATGAATTTGCTGAGATGCTGCGGGTATTTTAGGATTTTTGGTCAAACCCCTTGTGACTTTCAACAAACTTGCTGCACCTCAGACTTCAGTGATACAAGCATACCCCGTTTTTTGGCTCAGATGGCCAGCACATGATTTCTCGGAACACAATACCATTAATAGGTTCCTACATATTTTTTTAAACTACTTCTTCCAGGAATCCACTGTGGTCACATGACCTTCTGGATAGTCAATGCATTGACCTGCTCTGCTTAATTACAACTCCCACATTCTCAGCAGGCACACAAGCACTTCCGGGTGATGCACGCCACACCGCCAGACTCTGCCGCGGTACGAGCTGCAGGAGATTGAACCTCTGTTTTTAGGTATGTTACGGCTCTGCGAACATCCCAACCTTGCTACCCCTTCCTGAATTACTGGGGCTATCTATTCATTTTTCTTTACCCGCCTCCTCCAGGGCATCTGTAAATATTTTTCCGCACCGCCCACGTTCGAAATGAGACGCCACCAGCGCCGTTCCACTTGATCCGGGGAATACAAAGCCCCAGCTCAGCGGCCTTTCATTACTGAAAGTAAATTCATGTCACTCCTACGTTTAAACTGGGGTTTGCACAAGCTGAGATACTTGTGCACTGAACTTAGTTCTCTGTATTACTGTTCTTTTCAGCCGCATGCAAAACTACAAATTTCAGACACCCGACAAGTGACCCGCACCACAGCCTTGGTATCAAGCGCCACGACTGAAAACATTTTCTTTTTTCGTTAGCTGTGACCCACTGCTTTGCAGGTAAAATTAACATTCAATCCCATGACTAGGACAAGTGTGACAGCATGTATTAAACAAGTACAAACTAATCTGTCGCTGATAGTATGGTGTCTCCTTTCCACAGACTCACACGCTTCCTTTTACCTGACTGAAACACGTTTTTGAAAACTAAGGTAGGGGGCTCACAGTGTTTTTGGTGGGTGTGTTTCAACATTATCATTGATAAATTGAATACGTTTTTTGATTGTAAGGGAATGTCCTGTTTCCTCTTTCTGATTTCCTTTTGTGGTCCTGATGCGAATCGGACAAGGGGTCCGGTTCGAAACGTTTCGACCTTTTTTTGTGGTATCCTATGCCAAAATAAATATGTATTACTAATGGTTTGAGCAAAAGTGTACCTTTAGTGTTGGGGATGCGGGATGAAATTGTAAATCAGATCTATTCCTGCAAAACTTGTGTCATTTATAATTGAAACTGTCCCATTTTTTTGACATAGGTTCCAATTGTTTTTGTGTTTCATGTTTGTTTTCTTTGTGAGTTGGAAGGCTTGAATGTCAATGTGAGTGTGAGCTGAGTCAGGTTACGTGTCAGTTGATTAGTATGAAAGAGGTTGTTTGAATTTTGTTTATCTCATGGCAATTTTTGTGCACGTCTGTCTTCTTAATGAGTTTAGGTGTCACACATATTTATTAAAACAACTTGTATTTTGTGTTCTTTGAAAGTTTGAAAATAAATAAATTCTGATGGATTAAATGCAACTCATGACTAAAAATTTATTGGTTTTTAGTCGTTTGCAATAGTTTCTTCTCACAGTAGGACTCAATATTGGCTCTTTGTTTTAAAAAAAAAAAACTTCTAAAAGTGGCATTTTCAAAATTGCAATTCAACTTCACCATAATTTAGGGTTTAAAATTAGGATTCTAGAGTGCAAAAACATGGACCAGTTATCCCTTCCCGTTGTGAAACAACACTTACAAAATGTAATAAAGCAACTCTAATGTTACCCTATGGGAAAGATAGGCCTTGCATTAGTGAAAAACAAATGTAAATGCTTTTCACTACCAGGACATGTAGTATTTAAAAGTAAATGTCCTACTTTTTAAATACATTGCATCCTGCCCTCTTGATTGTCTGGGACCTACCCTAGGGTTGACTTCTGAGGGCCTTATTTATAAGGCCTTCTGTCAGTTTTATGCCGCTGGTGCGTCACTTTTTGTGATGCACCAGCAGTGTAAAAAGGTGCCATGTTGCATCATATTTACAAAGTGATGCATCTAGGTAGATGCGTCACTTTGTAAACCCCTGTGCTACATTATACCTGTGCCAGATATAATGTATGCAGGGGGGGCATTCCGACATAAGAAAGGGTCATAGAAGTGATGCAGTGAAATCTATGAGATTTCACTGCGCCACTTCTAGGATGCAAATGGGTCAATATCTTATACCTGCCTCATGGCAGGCGTAAGACTGACGCAGGCACATTTAACATGGGACTTGCCCATGTGTAATGACATATTGCTGGAGTTGTGTCACGTTTGTGACACACTCCAGCAATGCGTAATTTTTGCACCTACAGATACGTCAGAAATACCGACGTATCTGTAACTGAATGTATGATGTTACAACGCATACTTTTACAACGCATACCTTTACAACACATTTTTTACAACGCAAAATCCATTACAACGCATTCCATTACAACGCATGCCATTACAACTAATTTTTTTTAACTACCTTTACAATGCACTCCATTACAACGCATACTACCTTTACAACGCATACCATTACAACGCATACCATTACATTACATTGTAAGTATTGGATAGTGTAGGGGTAAAAATTACTATTCTAACTCCTGGGGGGTGCAACAGTAGGGTAAGTGTTGGAAAGTGTAGGGGTAAAAATTACTATTCTAACTCCAGGGGGTGCAACAGTAGGGTAAGTGTTGGATAGTGTAGGGGTAAAAATTACTATTCTAACTCCATGGGGTGCAACAGTAGGTTAAGTGTTGGATAGTGTAAGGGTACTATGCGTTGTGATGGTATGCGTTGTAATGGTATGCGTTGTAATGACTGCGTTGTAATGACATGCGTTGTAGTGTCATGCGTTGTAATGGTTGCGTTGTAATAGAATGCAATGTATTGGATGCTGGTTGCAAAAGTTGCATTGTAAAGGATGTTTCCCTTGTAATTCCTTGCGCCATGATGTGTCATACTGTAAATATGACGCATCATTGGTGTCGCAAGGAGGGCACAATGAAAAGTGACGCATCGCTGTTTTCTCGCAGCGATGCATCACATTTCATAAATAAGGCCCTCATTATTTATACTTTTTTCCTCCAACTCAGGCGTGGAGGTAGAACCGTCACATTTCCCTCACTGGAAAATATACTCTAAATATGGCAGATGCAAAAGTGGCTTTTTGTCACTTCGTCTTTTGTATTTGGAGCATTATCAGAGGAGGACAGAAAATGCAGCAAAGTAGGTGGATGGTAATGGACTTTCTCCTGTCAACATGCTATACTTCAAATCATAAGGACGAACGCCAGGGCGGCTGAGAGTCAAGCAAACCAGCCATGCACAGCTCCTGTACTTTAAATAAGGCCCTACAGTTCTAGAACATAAATTATCCTTGCAAGGCATGACTCTGAACAATCGTCTTGGGGCAACTTTCTCATTGAGAATCATGTCGGCAGTCTCAGGTGTGGGGTTGAGGATAGCAGACAGTGGTCCATGGTGTAAAAACTGTAAACATATTTTTAAAGCCACTCTTTTCCTTTGAATGCACACAGGCTGTTTAAAAAAAACCTTTTGGAAATGCAAATGCAGGGATGAACGTCTGCTGTTCCCTTGCAGGCCGCCAAAGCTGTATTTAATGTAATTCACACATACACGAGTTCTGGCTCCACCAGTTATGCTGCTGCCCATTCTTTGCTACCGACCGATGCCGCTTACTGATTCCTGTCTTCCGGGAACAGTCACTGAGACATTGTAGGGAAGCATCGGCTTTGTGTTTTAGCAACAATTCAGCCCAGGCCCTAGCAAGAGCTGGGAAGTTTGTTAACATTATTTTAACCGCACTGGATAATGCTTAGCACTAAGAATGTGATCATGATTTTGTACATTTTAAAAATGTTATTCTATCTTGCATTGCTATGTTTGTACATTACGTTTTTTATTAACTGTATAATAAAGTAAGTAATGTAATTCATGGGTGCGTTACAAAATGCAATCTGTCTCATTAATATTCATTAGGCAGGACTTTTCGCAACCCCCTGCGAATAGTCAATTTGCCATATAACATTGCATCTAACATTCCTAATAGTAAACTAGTCAGTGTGCAAACTGCACATAATGAACTTGTAAAAAGGGAATGTTTTTTCTATGTAGGTTCACATGGTTTTATTGAACTTAGCGCAAAATGAATAACATAATGGATGGTGTTCATTAATTTTTTTATGATTTATTTTTAGAAAGGCAATAAAAGGTTACAGATATCAGAAAACATACCAGATGGTATACATACAAGGTTTATGTGAATAAAATGTAAGACGATGCTCACCCACAATTAAACTTTCTTTGAGGAGCACATAGACCATGTGCCGTTACACTCAAATGTAACAAAATATTTCTCAATTTCATAATGGGGCAAATGTTCTCATTTCTCCAAATACATGTGTAATTGTTTTATGTTTTCTTCCTTCCTAGGGCTGAAAGGGAAAGGACGAACTGCAGGTCCCAAAAACCAAAACTATTTAAGCCTGGAACTGGGAAAAGTTATTGAAAAAGCCAGTAGGTGTGCAAATGTATTAATGTGGCAATTATTCTTTGATGTAATAGGATTGAAGAGTTAACTGAGAGGTGTCGTATGATGTTATATCACCACGCCGGAGACACAGCTGCATGAGATTTTTATTTTCATGGTAACATTTAGGTTATCAGGTCCCTTTCAGAAGTAGAAGTTAAAGAATTTCTTGGAGAGTTTGGCAGTAATACATAAAGCTTTATCTAAGCATACACATTGTCCGAACAGTTAGGACTAAGCTTTCTTGATGAAATGTCATCCTTAATCATTTTGGCACCACATTTGATTAGTGGCGTCAATCTGACGCAGGCACAGACACAGGCAGAAGGCTGACAATCTCTAGTAAGGCTAAAGAAAGCCCAAGGGAAAACAATGTTACATGGGAAATACTGACTGGGTACTGAAAAGCGAATGTTGCTCAGCAGGTTTGATTGTAAATAATGAACCTTGTATCTTTTTAGATGATAACCCGTTCCTTGCTCGTGATGGAACCACTCCGTCACGAGCCAAGGGCGCGCTGTGCTAGTGATGGAGTGGTTCCGTCACGCCGCAGCTGCTCCGGCCACGCTTCATCAAATCCGCGCCTGCGAGGCTGAATTGATAAGCTGGCGTGGCCGTGACGGAACCACTCCGTCACTAGCACAGTCCGCCCGTGGCTCGTGACGGAGTGGTTCTGTCACGAGCATGGCGACGCCACGCGACCCCCTCCCCCCCCCAGCGCCGCGGCGGAATTACCGCCGCGGCCAAGGGGTTAAAGAAATATTTTTCATTAAAAGCCTAGTGGTGTTTCCGCAACTGGCTAATCAGACTCATCAATAGAGCAAAACGCCTATCAGAGACAATGCTCATTAAGATCAAGGCAGGAGAAGACTAACTAAAAACACAGGTTAAAATCAGTCTTTTAAGAAAAACTGCGAGAGATAAAGAAAACACAGAACTAAAAAGCGTTTGTCATATAAAGCAAGATTAATAAATGACAAAAGGATATCAAGAAATTTAAATTGAAAAACGTCTATCTTTACACTCAACATAACTATGCAAACACATCACAAGACCAAACATCTAATAAAGGTAATCCTAGCCAAACAAGGTGGCAATCAAGCTCAGACCCCGAGGATTGGTCCAATGATAACCCCGTAAGTAGCACCAAGTGTAAGGGCAAAAGCAGAAAACAAAGAATGTTTAATTATACCTACTAATAACAGGCGACTCCATCACAACTACTGTATTGGTCACATCCATTTGGCCACATCCATTTGGCACCAACTACCGAGAGGCCTGCGGGTCCCACTATACTTTTCAGGAAACCAAACTTTTGTAGGAAGTGGTCAAAGGCTCATTGGGTTGAGACTGTAGGAGTTAAAACAAGAAGCAAAATTAAAGAAACACTACCAGGGACAAGCAGCATGTAGATCTAATGGTAACTTTACCACCAGAGGTCCTGACTACAGAGTAAAATAATATCCTCAATAAGGGGTTAGGCTTTGATCCCATTAACCACACTGACATGTTTAAAGTGAGGTGTGAAATATCCAAATTTTCCTAAAAGATTTGGGTGAAGGCCTTTTTTTTAGTACAGGTCGGAAATGTGCAAGATTCAACCTACACTGGACTTAAGAAGAAGTCATTTTTCAATACAACTGTATTTATGGTACCACAATAAATCCTCACTTTCGAGCAGGCTGTTATTGGGTACATTGAATCTCAGTATACAAAACATCTACATTATCACAACTTGACTCTGTGTGCACTAAAGACCGTAAAATCTGTCAAGATTGATCTTGTCTTCAAACCAGCAGATAAGGGGGAAGCTAGTGGTCTCTGGACTGAATAAGACTAAAATAGAGTGTGCATGAAAACAGGACTCGACTCGTTGTCATGGGACGGGTAGAGGAGAGGCCTACTCACCTGTTGCCAGCGGCCCAAATTTCCAGAAGTCAAGCAGCCATCTGTTGAGAAGGGGCGTCTCCGGCCAAGCTCAGTTCGGGCAAAGCTAGTCAGGGACGTGTTTGCTGTCTTAAGCCATGTAAAGTTCTGGTCTGGGCCTAGGAAGAACAACCAGAGACCACACGTTGCTTGTGCTGGTGGTCAGTACACTGCCTGCCATGCCCAGGGTCCTGGGCCCTTTATTATTACAGTGCGTGCCCTCCGTGCAAACGTCGGGCTAAACCAACTACCCCACGCTTGGGGGGGGGGGGGGCGGAGCATTGAGGCTGTCTCGGCCGTGGGCTGTAGTGGTTGCGTCCACACACAGCAACACTACATTCCTCCTTTACCCTGAACTGAAAATCAAAACAAACATAACATAGCTTATCAACATTTCAGGACAAAGTCTCTGGAAACTGCAAAAATACAAAAAAGGAACAGTCTTACTTTTATGTAGGCAGAGGTACAGCTTGAACTCCTTTAACGCCTGCATCGGGCCACAAAGTCTTGGTACCTCTGGGATGGCTTCGGGCAAGGGCGCAGATTGTACCTGCTTTGGCTGCGCTCGCCTGATGGGGTTTGAAATAGTTCTTCAAAGTCATTTTCCTCGGCAGCACCTGGGTAGCTCTGGGCCTCTTGCGACTCGAGTCCGCTTCAGGCCGGTGTGGCCACGTCTTTTCCTGGGCGTTGCTCCTCGCTGGCGATATCTTCTTCCGCTGCTTCTCTTGGGCCTTGGGTCGGTCCTGGGCAGGGCTCTTCCTGGTCGGGGAACTCGTCTTCTTTTCCACTCGTGATTTTCTTAAAGAACGACACGTTTCTTGTGGCTCTCTCCCTGCCTCTTGCCGCCTTGATCATGGTGCCATTGATGTTGGTGACAGTCCATGGGTCTAGCTCGAATGGGAGGTGGAACTTCCCGCCTGGGTGGCGGTCTTTCACAAGCACTCGGTCGCCTACTTGGATGGGGCTGTCCGCAGCTTTTCTTCTCCGGGATGCCTCTCTGTTAGTCTTTGTTCGCTGTTCCGTGGATCGGTTACAAGAGTTGGAGACGATGCCCACATGGGGTGGTGTGGGATAGTGTCCATGACTGCCCTGTTGAAACATAGGCGGCTTGGAGGAACTCCTGTGGTGCAGTGGGGTGTCAGCCTGTATTCCCGTAGGAACTGGTAGAGGGCCAGCTCCAGGCTTTGGCCGTCTGTCATTGCGATTTGGATAGTCTTGTTCAAAGTCCTCATCAGTCTCTCAACTTCTCCATTGGCTTGAGGCCATCTTGGGGTTATCTTGCGGTGTTTGATGCGGTGTGACTGTAGGTATTCTGCTAGTTCACCGCTGTTGAAGGGGGGGCCATTGTCTGTGCGTAGTTCCTCCAGGAGGCCATGGGTGGCAATTATCTTCTCCAGCTTGGGAATCACCTCGGAAGCTGCGGTGGAGGGCAGGATCTCGATTTCGGGATATCTTGAGAAGTCATCTACCACCACAAACATGTACTTTCCACCGGAAAGGCTGCCAAAGTCTGCACTAGCACGCACCCATGGGGATGTTGGTCCCTCCTCTGTGATCACTGGTGCTGGGGGGTTGGGCAGGCTGGTCGCTAGGCACACGGGGCATCACTGGATGACTTATTCTACTATTTTGTTGAGGCCTGGGAAACAGAGTTTGCTCCGAAGGCGGTTTTTTGATTTTACAATGCCCTGGTGTGCGCCATGGGCCAGGAGGACTGCTTGCTGGGTGAGACTGTCAGGCAGTACCAGCCGAGGGCCTATCAGGAGACATCCTTCCGGAGAGGTAGACAGTTCGCTTCGGACTTGGTGGAGTGCTCTCAGCGTCGCTTGGGCATCCAGGGTGCGGAAGGATGCTGGACTCTGGAGTGGCTTACAGTTTCCCGACTTGATAGCCTGGATGGCGATCTGCAGGCAGTCGTCGTCCTTGGTGGCTTGCACCACGTCTTCCAGGGAGATCGGCAGGGGCCTGGATCTTTCCACGATCATCCTGACGTATTCTTCAGTGGCATCGGCTTCAGCAGCTTCCGCTTCAGTGACCGGGCGGGCGTGCCTTGACAGGTAGTCAATCGCAAAACCACTGGGTCTGGGCTCCCAAGCAGCAAGGCCAAGCCACGGCCTAATATATCAAAGAACAAACGCCAATGCTGCCATTTTCACTAAATTTCCACTACCTTTAAATCTCACAATCGATTTAAACAAAAAGTGAGGGGGTCAATGTCTCATGAATAAATCTTCATTTTTATTAGTTATTTTTTCATTAGGAAATATTTTTTTCTCTATTTTTATCTAATAAATAAAAAATAGAGAAAAAAATATTTCCTAATGAAATAATAACTAATAAAAATGAAGATTTATTCATGAGACTTTGACAGGTAGTCGGCAGGGTTTCCGGTGCCGGGCCGATACTCCACGGTGAATTGGAATTCCTGGAGCTGGAGTACCCACTTCTCAATACCAGGGGGGGGCGTGAAGACGACCCCTGGAAGAGTGGGACGAGGGGTTTGTGACCTGTAATTACTACGAACGGGTGCCCGTACAAGTAGATGTGGAAATGCCGGCAACCCCACAAGATGGAGATGGCCTCCTTTTCAATCTGCGAGTATCGTTGTTCCGTTGCCGTGAGGGTTCTACTCGCATACGCAACGGGGGCCCAATCCCCGCATGCTTGTTGTTGAGTCAGGACAGCTCCCAGGCCTGTCGGGCTGGCGTCCACCACGAGCTGTGATTCATGGCGAGGGTCGAAGTAGGCCAGGGTCGTGTCTGCTGAGAGCGCCGCTTTGGTTTTCTGGAACGATTCTTGCTGTTCTGGCCCCCACTCCCAAGTGGCTGTGGATTTCGTGAGATCCCGGAGAGGGCCGGTGAGGTCTGACAGATCTTTGATGAACGCCCGCCGTATGTGACCATTCCGAGGAAGCTGCGGACGGCGGTCACAGATGTTGGGGGGGGACCTTCGTGGATGTCTTTGACCTTGTCAGGGTCCGGTCCTACACCCTGGTCAGAGAATCTGTAGCCAAAGAAGCTGATGTTCTTTCGTAGGAACTCGCACTTCTCCCTGTGGAGGGTTAGACCCCGCTCTTGTAGTCTGGCAAAAACGGCTTGGAGGTGCCGGATGTGTTCATCCAGGGTCGGCATGAGGACCAAAATGTCATCGCTTACATTTAGCACGCCGTCTAACCCTTGCAGGACATTCTGAATGATGTTCTGAAACACCTCTGCTGTGCTTGATATCCCAAAGTTGAGTCGGGTATACCTCCACAGGCCTGCGTGGGTGGAGAAGGTCGTGATCGGGCGTCAGTCTGGGTGCAGTGGAATTTGATGGTACCCTGACCTCAGGTCCATCTTCGAGAACCACTTTGAGCCTGATAGCTCTCCAATTATGTCGTCTATGGTTGGCGTCAGATGGTGTTCTCGCTTGATAGCGAGGTTGGGGATGCGCATGTCAACGCAGATCCGTACAGCATCGGGTTGCTTCGGTTTCTTGGCTACCACGATGGGCGACTCCCATGAGTGGGCCCGCTTACCCTTTCGATGATTCCAGCTCTCTCGAGTACCAGCAGTTCTGCTTCTACCTTGGGTCATAGGTGGAACGCGATATCTTGGTGCCGGAGGGCCACTGGGGCGACCAATTGGTCTATGTGGAGATGGATGGCGGGTCCTTTCAAACAGCCAATTCCCTCAAACAGTGAGGTGTGTTCTAGCACGAGATGGTCGAGGCTGTGGGCTTGGACTGTGAGTGCGAAGTGTATCAGCCCTAGGTCTTGGGCCGTTCTGCACCCAAGTAGGAATCCGAATCTCTCTTGCGACACATAGATTTTGGTGTGCAGGTGAGTGGATGTGAGAAGTTGGCCTGATATGTGGTGTTTCCAATTCTGGAACCACCTTGTATCAGTCCAAACAATCCCTTATGGTGTCTGGTTGTAAGTCAACCTTGTAGACAAGCTATCCTAGGGGTAGCATGGACTAAGCAGCCTTAAAGGCTTAACTTAAGAGGTCGTGTTAAGCGAACTGTTTTACCACATACAATCCTGTAATACCAAATGAAAGGACACCACACAAGTATATATTATAAAAATATATGTGTTTATTTCTAAATTAATCCCCAGTACTCTTTATGAGCAAAGGGGCACAAGCGTTAAATCAAAAGCACAGTATAACATACAAAGTTGCACAATTTTGATGAGGGCGGGTGGCCACTAAGCATGGGCGGAAAATCCGTTTCGCTCGTGGATTTTGCGGATTTTCGGTAAATTCGCGATCCGCGAATCTCCCGCAAAATCCGCAAATCCGCGAGCAGCGGATTTTATGGCTTGCTCGCACTGTTCGCGTGAGTTCGCGGCTTGCCAGTACAACTTCGCACCCCGCGAGTAAGTGCTAAATTGCAGAAATACGATCTTAGCAAAACTGAAACTACTTATCAGGTTCAAAAGTTCAGGCTCATCATTAGTAGCCATTTCCTGTAGTGCTTCCTGAGGGGCCCCTCCAGAGTTCAGTTGCCAGTTGCAACTATTATGTGACCCTGCTCTGAACCTCAGAATAGTTACACATATGCCACAAAGGTCCTGAATTACAGCTAAGGGAGACAAGCAGGAGCCAGGCTGGAAGTTAAAATCCATTAATCAGCCCCTAATTCATTATTGTCAGTTGGGGCAGGGCAGGTGTTGTAACTAATTTTGCAACAATGAAAGCACTTAGCAAGTGCAAAAGATAACTAAT
This sequence comes from Lissotriton vulgaris, assembly GCF_964263255.1. NCBI lineage: Eukaryota > Metazoa > Chordata > Amphibia > Caudata > Salamandridae > Lissotriton > Lissotriton vulgaris. The sequence continues at coordinate 319,064,687 of NC_141699.1, read as the reverse complement.
CAGGAAGCACTAAGGAAGCAGGTGCCAGCTAAAAAAATATTCTGTGACACATTAATCAGCCCCAAATTAATTCAGGTCACTTGAGGCAGGGAAGGTGTGCTTTGCTTTGCCGAAAATAATGTACCCTGGACAACCAGAGGGTGTGGTGATGAAACAGAGGGTGGCATGGGTGGGCCAGAGGGTGGCATGAGTAGTCAGAGAGTGGCAGTGGTGACAGAGAGTGGCAGTGATGAAGAAGAGTGTCCCAAACAGGCTGGACACGTAGAAACAACAAGTTCGCAAAACTTGCGACCCGACAGGTAAGTTCGCAAATTGCGAAATTGTAAAATCCCTCGCGAACTGGCAGAAACACGCGCGAACACAAAAAAAAAAATCCGGGAATTCGCGGATTTTGCGGATTGCGAGTTCGCAAATCCGCAAAATTCGCGAACGCGAGATTCGCAAAATTCGCCCATGCTTAGTGGCCACTCAAACCATATACTAAAAAATGGTATAAGAGATACCAATCGAACAGTGGTTAGGCCTAGAGCCTGGAGAATCACTGGGAGCAGTCAGGACTAGCAATTCTGAAGTGGGGAGAAGCCCGCAGGACTCGTGTGCAGCACGTAAAGTGCGGCTTGCACCAATGCAAAGTCAATGGTGCGTAAAAGTTACACAAAGTTAGTTTAAAGATACTTCCGCTGAACTTAGAGGAACAAAACTTAAGACACAGACCCTAGAGGTGTGTACCAGTGTAAGAACACCGGCGTTGCAATGTTACCTCACCCACAGGAAGTGGGTGCACAGGGTCGAAGTGGCGTCGGGTTTTGACACGCAGGCTCTTGGTGCTTGGAGCTGTGGAAGCTGCAGGCGATGGGAAGCAGAAGTGTCCGGTGTGATCCAAGGGCGGATCGAAGTCGAGATGAATCTGAAAGCAGAGGGGACAGAGTCTGGGTCACTCAGCAGTGACCAGGGTGGAACCAGGACGGAACCAGGCAATGTCGGGCACAATCAGATGGTTGTCGAGAGGCTTGTTTCCGCTGTCACGTGGGCTCTGGGGCATCTGCGACGTCCAGGAGCAGGTCACGATCTGTCCCACGCAGGCTCTCGCCGTCAACACCGTCGGCTTCAAGATTGCAGCAAACAGCACTTGGCAAACGCAATCCATGCTGAACAGGGAGATTGCTTCTCACTAGGACCAGGAGGGTCAGAGTGGGGGCTCCTTTTCACAGGAGCTGGTACAAATCTGGAGCAACCAGAAAAGCAAGTTGTATTCAAGTGTTCGTCGGCACAGAGGCCACAAACCAGCTGGCAAGTGACCGGGCCAACGCATCGAGCCACCACAAGCAGAAGGGCCCCACGCAGCACTCGTCGAGTGTGGAGGGGGTAGCTTTGGTGCAAGTGTAGCTCGGGGTGGGGGCTTCTCAAACCCCGGTGTACAGCTTCGAGGGTTACTCGTGGGTTGCACAGTCAGTGTCTCCTGGCCTTTTCAAGATGGCGTGCCCCACGCTTCCGGTCACCTCCACGGGTCTCAGCTCTGCAGGGACTGTGGATCGGGCTGGGAGAAGGCAGGCAAGCTTGATCTCGTCGATCTCTGTTGCTCGAGTTTCGGCGGGAACTGCAACAAAGCAAGGGTCGAGGGCTGGATGGTGCCTGTATGCACAGGGTGGTCACTCCTTGACCACAAGGGAGATTCTTCAGTCTTCTATGTTAAGTAGAATGTTGAAGGGTCCAGAATTCGTTTTTTATGTTTCTTCAGGATGATCTGAGTTGCATTGGCACTGCTCCCACTGTTATTCGAATCTGGTGGGCTGGACATCCTGCTAGTTCCCCTCCTATGGGTGGGATCCAGAAAGGGGGTGGTTACACCCCTTTCTTTTGATCCAGGCCACGCTGGGACTGGGGCTGGTGTGCCCCAGAACCGGTTTGGCCGGATTATGCAAGGGGCAGCCTTGTGCTCCCCAGGCAGTGTCTGGTTTCTTTGAAACCTCCCTGCTACAATCCACTATCTCCTGTCTGGGGTGGTTTGACACCGCCCTGCGACAGGAAACCCTTTGTCCTGGCCACCATTTGCTGAGTTTCGGTCAGCAGCAGGAGGCCAGACCCGTGTCTGTGGCAGAGGCATCCATTTTGTGGATCTGAGGCTCATTTTAAATCAACCGCGTTTCAGTAAAGTAACATGTCTTCTTCCTCTAGGAAGGTGGAATGCTACCCCCGTCGCCACTACTGGCGAGGGCGTAGTATTCCAATTCGTATGACACCTTACACGACATGTTTTGATAAAGCCAAACCAAAGTTGCTATATAACGCGAGGATTATAAGGCACTTAAGAGTATATGGTATGGCATTATCCCGGATCAGCTTAGGGAGCTGTTCCCGACAGCTGCAGACAGGCTCAGCTCATGCCAGAGCTCCATCTCACATAAAACCACGCACTCTGCCTCCAGGATTGATGAGGCCCTCCATAGGAGTGACTCATAGGTTTATATGTGTCCAGATATAGGTTTAGATATAGGTATACTATATCTAAGCAAGGGGTGATTACACCCACTTGCCCCAGCTGAGTGATCAGCCAGTTGTGTCAATTTAAGAACCAACCAGGGGTGGCAAAAGTTATGCTTCAGCCCCTGGTAGGCCTTGGTGGAACCTATGCCCTGAGCACCTATAGTGCATGGTACAGGGGCTGACAAGGAGTCCATTTCCAATTGTGGTATGTACCTATAGCACATGTATTATAAATTTAAAGAGAGAACAGCAGGCTGGGGTCTGATTAGCAGGCCCACAGCCTCAGTAAGTCGAAAACCAGTGAAGCAAAAAGCAAAAATTGGGGTGACCATAGGATAGCAGACCCTACTCTCCTACAGTGGAGTTGTGTGACAGTGTTGTCCGGAAGACCCCACACAGGCGTAGTGGGCAACTGGTGCCGTAGGCATATACCTGTACTCTCATGGGGTGGAGCACTGGTGGAGTGTCTAATGTCCTGTACACACTGGCCGCCATTAGATTGAACGTCGCTCCGGTGTCAATCAGGGCCGCCACACCATCCGCAGAACCCATGTGCACGTTGACCGTGCACATGGGTTCTGTGGATGGTGTGGCTGTTAGGGTGTTGAGCATTCGCACAACATGGACAGAGGCCGCGTCTGCTTCGTCATCGTCCATGTCGCTGCTGGTAGAGGCATTTGGCAGTGGTTCTAGCTGTCTCACTCTCCGGGGCGGGCCACCATGCTTTCTTCTCTGTGTCGATAGACACACACTTGCAAAGTGGTTGGCTTTCCCACAGGTAATGCAGATCTTGCCTTGTGCCGGACATGCTCCGTTGTGGGGCGTTGCTCCTCCGCACCATGCGCAGGCGCGGTCGTGGGAGGAATGAGTTGGGCCTAGTCTCCCTCGCCGGGGTTGTTTCATGCGGGTCTTGGTGGCCCTGGTTTTGATGGCGCACACTGGTTCTACCTTGACTGCGACTGCTGGTTTTGGCTCCATGTGTGCGGCTCTGGCCTTCGACAACTCTTTGGACCGCCCTAATGCCAGGATGTCGCGCATGGGCATGTTGTCCGTTTCCAGGACTCTTTCGCGCTGTTTTGAGGAAGCGCAGCCCTGAATGAACTGGGCGCGAATCTCGTCGTCGACATCCGGGAGGGTGCATGTGCTGGCCAGCTTTATGAGTCTCGCGTGAAAAATGTCCACCGACTCTTCTGGGAGTTGGTGGGCTTGGCGTAGCAGGAATCTCTCATAGTCCGCACTGGCGAATGGTTCAAAGTACTCTGTTATGGCGTCGCGTAGCGTGGTGTAGTTCCGGGGCGGGCCTCCCTCCACCACGTCCTTCGAAATGTCGTGGATCGCCTCACCTCCTAGGTGCAGTAGCATCGCACGCCATCGCTCAACCGCGATGTCTGCCGCCACTAAGTAGTTCTCCAGGCATTCCACCCATTTCCTCCACCGAGCCGCCTGTGACGGAGGCGTGCCAGTGACAGCGAAAGGCTCCAGCGGGGGCACGGTGGCCATGGCCATTGGGGGTAGTGGCAGGAGCTGTCAGCCGGATTCGCCCGTTCACCAGAGGGCCAGGAGCACTGGAGCACGCTGGGGGGTGGCTTCGTGGGGCCTGGGAACGTCCAACCAGCGTCACACGCGAGATGCGTGAGGAATAGCAGGGGCGCAGCAGCGTTGCACGCGGGAAGCGTGAGGTAACGCACGCTCGGCGCACGTGGGAGGCTTAGCGGCGTACGAGGCTGGCGCTTGGCCGGAGACGAGAGCGGGTGCACGGAGGAGGCGGCTGAGGCACCGGGGGCCGCAAACACGCACCTGAGGTCAAAGAGGCTGCTTGCCAGGACGGAGAGGCGGGGCCACTGTCGCAGGATGCACCTGCCTGTAGGAGCGCAATAGGACAGCGGTGGGTCCCGATGGACGGGGAGACTGGCGTCGCGCGGCTGGGCCGCCGTCTGGTAAGGCTGTCCGCTGGGGTGCAGGGATCACTCTCCTCGCAGGGGCGCAATAGACACGCTGTGGTGGACAAACTGCAGGGGCAGCAGCTGTAGGCTCCATGATCAAAGGAGCGGCGGTGCGTGGCACGCGGTAGGGTGGCGAGACCACCTCGTCGCCAATGTAAAGTTCTTGTCTGGGCCTAGGAATAACAACCAGAGACCACACGTTGCTTGTGCTGGTGGTCAGTACACTGCCTGCCACGCCCAGGGTCCTGGGCCCTTTATTAATTACAGTGCGTGCCCTCCGTGCAAACGTCAGGCTAAACCAACTACCCCACGCTTGTGGGGGGGGGGGCGGAGCATTGAGGCTGCCTCGGCCGTGGGCCGTAGTGGTTGTGTCCACACACGGCAACACTACAAGCCAAACGCCTCTGCAAACTCCACCCAGTTTCGCCAAGAGCGAGACAGGTTTGGACGGCAAACAAGGTTAAACGCCAGAGTTCTGGGTGTTGTCTTTGTTGAGATTGTTCAGAGAGAGGACGCCAACACTGTCATTACCGCGACCTAGGACCCCAATTCCCAGTAACAAGCACGGCTGTGAGCTGCCAACGTGACCCCAGCATGCACCCGGAGGCACACAAAAGCGGGCTGAGCATCCCGCAGTGCGGGACACACGCAGCCATGCCCGGGCCGTGCTCAAGCGAATCCTGGGCCAAGGGAGGGCCCGTCTGAGTGCGTCAGCAGCAGGAAGAGGCAGGGCTGGGCCCCCTTGTAGCTCTGCACATTGAGAAGTTTTCTCCTGCTTTCCTGTTCCCAAATGATGAGCACATCGCTGGTACTGTACGTTTGACTCATTTAGTGTTTCTTTGGCAATACTTATATGGCCTATTGTCCACCCACATTCTACTTTGGATCCAAATAGAGGTCCACTGTTTGAATATGGGGAAAAGGAAACACCTGTGCTCTGCACTAGCAAAGTCCCCACGAAAATCACAGCAGTCTTTTATGAATTACATAATAAGGGCAATAGAGGCCATAGAGAAGCACATTTTAAGTGTGAAGGAAACTCTAACCACATGCTCTGAGAATCCCCCTAAACCAGAAAATTCTTGCTTAAACTACTCAAATGCAGCCCAACTAACTGAATTGCAGTCCAAGAGAACTGGTTCTGTGAACAAAGATACAAATGAAACTGTGCACAATTTTACCCCACTGGGTCCTTCGAATGTTTGTTCTCCATCCAAACGGCCAAAGATTCCAAGGAGCTGCCCTGACAACCTTACTGATGGTACATCTGATGGGTAAGCAAAGGCTAAAAAGAGGGTTCTTATCCAGAAGTTGGCAGTGATCCCTATGGTCCCAAGAGCTGTCAATAAATCAGTACCCTTTGTATCTCCCGGACTGCACGTCACTGGAGATATCCATTCATGTCAAGACTGAACCTATTAAGACCTCTGTTTGTAGCCTTACAGAGCGACTTAAAGCTATTGAATGTGCTATGTTAACCTGTGTAGAGGATCAGTAAATACCCATTGTGGGACAAATGATCCTGTTAGTGGCAATATTGATGGTTTAACCTTTGGAGCCCCTGTAACTCTCCCGGTCCAACACCCTGTTTCAGGGAATCCCGATTTACCCATACGATGAACCTTTAACCTAGTGCCCCAGCCTCACACAGTACAAGCCAATGATGTAGCCAGGTTACATAAGGAAGAGGCACCTTTAGCTTCCGTGTCTAATACTCGCTCTGGGGCACCTGCCCTTACTTATCCTCTGCGTATTAATGATCGATTAGACCTTACCCCTGGGACTCATTGAGATACAAGTCTCTTAATTGGTTAAACTCTGGAGTTGGGATGTGGGAGCACTCTTTGCTGATTTAAAGATGGTTATAAGGGTGGGGTTGGTCGGCAGGGGCCCGAAAGTGCTACTGGGTGGCTGTGTGGTGCTCTCTTTTAAAACCCCAGCACTAGTAAGCACGATTTAGGGAAGGGCAAATTCTGTGCTTTTGAACCCAAATCAAATCTCAGTTTTACTGCTTGGTCTCTATTAGAGGCCCTCCCTACAACTGCCTAGGCAGCTGCATGTAGATATACAGCAAGTTCCCTAACCACAACCAGCATTCCATCCATTAATCCTAAATCAAAATAATGTACGTCCCTTGAAGTTTCCTATTGCAACAGCAAATAGATTTGACTGCCTCTCTAATGTTACTGGGGTGGATTGACTACAGGCCGAAATAGTGGTAGGACCATCCCTGTATAATTCTGTCCCTCCTACCTTAACCCCTGCTAATAATTCTCAGATAGAGGAGGACCAATTGAATGTCCAACGAACTGTGGAGCAAGCTCTGTTGAGCAAGGAGATAAATTTGAACCATGCAACTTCTGATTTAAGTTCTATTACAGTTTTATGTTGGAATGTAGCGGGGCTTCATAGTAAGTACAGCTTACCAGAATGGCTAGACTTTCTGACATGTTTTAATATTATTTATTTACAGAAAACATGGGTCATGGAACCAATTAATTTGAATGGTTTTAAAACTTTAAATTCTTCAGCAGTTCCATTGCAGCATTGTAGACCCAAGGGTGTCATTTGCACTTATGTGCCAAAACAAAAAAAAATAACTGCTTCCACTGTAAATGTAAAATTCTCTAATACTTTTTCACCGAAATGTGTCTGTCAGTTGATTCTAGTTAATTTTTACAACAATGCTTGCAACTCAGATATACCGGCCATTCTGGACCAACTTGATTCTGATCTAAAATCTCTAATTACTAAGGAGAATGGAGATCAAATTTTGGCTTTGGGGGGATTTTAACATCTGTTAGAACTGGGGGTCTCTAGTTGGCAGAGGTAGGTACCACTGTCCAAATAGGGACCCTAGATTCTAGTCAGGGTAAGGAGGAAACCTTCTGAGATAACCCCTGCTCACCCCCCACCTAGGTAGCTTGGCACAAACAGTCAAGGCTATTCAGGAGGCAATGTGTAAATTATTTGTACCAACATTCACAGTAACACAATGAAAACACCACAAACTGACTCCACAACAGTTTAGAAAAATAAAGGTATTTAATCTAAATTGCACAAGACCAAAATGACAAAAATCCAACATACAGAGTTCAAGAATATGGTTTCAAAAGAGTTCTTAAGGTTGTAAGGTAAGTTCTTTAGGTTTGGATACAATAATCCACAGATGCGTGAAAAGTTTACAGTTGAGTCACGTTTACTCACAGTACCTTTAGTTGCGACAAAGTTCCAAAAGCAGAAGGTGGTGCGGTGGAAAACAAGCGATGCGTTGCTCCTGAGACTCTGGGGAGGCGATGCGACAGCCCCGCTGCAGCAGCGGGCGTTTTGCGACGAATCCGGTCTGTATGGGGAGGAAGGCCACTTGTATGGATTCCGGTGCGTAGGTTCCGTAGGAAGTTTGTTCTCGCAAAGGCACGATGCGGTGATCTCTGGAGTTGCGACGATCTCCGGGGCGACGATGCGCAAACCAGCGGCGATCTTCTCTCTCGCAGCTCCTCGACGCGATGGTTTCTGCGACGACACTCGCAGCGACGTGATGTGGTCCGCAAGCAAGCAGTGCGGAGATCTCACCCAGCGGCGACAGGCTCTGCGACGACACTCGCAGCGATGTTAAGCTTCCCGCACCAATCGGCTGCGTCCCTCAAACGAAGGATGTGCCGGGTCTGACAGCGGCAACAGGCGCTGCGACGATCTCGCCCTTCATAGCGGCAGGAAACTTCTCGCACTGTCGGGGATGCGCTCCGCAGCGACCGATGCAATACTTTTCAATTGCAAAAGTCTCTCAAGCTTAGTTTCAAGCTTCGCAGCACAGGTACAACTTCCAGAGGCCCCACAACTGGATCAAGCACTCTAGGAAGGACAGAACTCTCTCAGCAGAGTTCAGGGAAGTTGGGGGTGAAGTCCTTTTGTTCCTGGGACTTCAGAACAGGGAGCCAGCTCTTCGCAGGCCCTTGGAGATTCCTTCAAGACAGGGGACACAGCACAACAGAAAAGTCCTTCCCCTCTCCTTGGCAGCAAAGCAACAGGTCAGTCCAGCAGAGCAACAGCAGGACAGTCTTCCTTCTTCAGATTCAGCTTTCTCCTTGGCAGAGGTTCTTTCTTGATTCCAGGATGATCTAATTTTCCGTTGTCAGGGGTCCTGTACTTATACCCCTTAAAGTCTTTGTTCTCATTGTACATGTGGGCCCTGAGCCCGATCTGAACCGGTTCTGGCTGTTTCTTGAGTACTTTGTTTTCCTGGCTTCTCCTTTCCTTTCAGATTGAGGGGCAGGGTCGTCAGCCGCCCAGCAGGAGGTGGAGCCAGCATTTTGACAGGCAGGCACAGCCCTATTCAGGCCCAGGTGCTAACTCCTCCCACCACTCAGGTTTAAAATGCAGTCATTCAGCCTAGGGCAACCCCAGCCAACCTCCGGGGGAATCCCCAGCCCCTGTCACTCTCAAACCAGACAGTCAATACACAAACAGGCCAAGGCTCACAGAAGGGTCAGACAGGAGAACAGCAACTTTCTAAAAGTGCTGTTCTCAAACACAGGATTTAAAAACCACCTTTCCCAAAAGATGTGGTATTAAATTCTGAGTGCAGGGATACTAGACTCTTATGTCCTATCTTGTTCATATGGGAAGAAATGCTGTTAGCCACTGTAGCCAGCATCCCCCATGTTAATCTATGGAGCAAGATAGCCTTACAATAGTGAAAAACGAAAATGGCTGTAATTCACTACCAGAGCATGTCACCTGCACTAGTACATGCTCTACCTTTTAAATGCACTGCACCCTGCCCAGGGGGGTACCTTGGGCCTTTCATAGGGGTGACTAATGTGCACAAAAAGGGAAGGGTTAGGCCTGGTCAGTGGGGGCACTGACCAGGAGGACACCATTTTCGGGCTACTCATGCGGGTGGCACAATCAGTACTGCAGGCCTACTAGTAGCATTTGTCATCACCAGCCCTGGCACCCCAACTTTTCACTTTACTAGGGACTTCGTGGTGATACAAATATGACAATCATGTATATCCAATCATGATAACAATTTACATAGGGAGCACTTACATTCTGGCACTGGTCAGCAGTGGCAGAGTGTCCAAAGCATCTAAACCAGCAAAAACGAAATCCAGCACAGCATCAAAAATACAGGAGGTAGAGGTAAAACGATAGTGGGAAACCACGCCAAAGATGCCAGGTCTAACAACATCCAACCATGTAAACTGTCATCCAGCAAAATCTGTGGTGTCACTTCACCGACAAATGACGAGGTTTCTCATTTTTTACACTCAGAATATGGTGAGGAACTTAATGAGCTTATTTTTAAATACGATCTGGGATTTAGCAATGAATTTGCAAGCAGACCAGTTTAGGTACCCTGTCCATTTAATGGTAGTATGGGCAAAAGTGTCATTGATTTCTTGCTTTTTCCCAACCGTTTCTCTGCCCTAGTTAATAATTTTAAAACCCACAACGTAGCAATGAGTGACCACTTCCCTTAGAGCCAAATGTTGAACTCTGGCTCCATAAAAGATCAAGAGGTTTGCCATCACATTTGGTCCATGGAGAATATAGAACTCTCTCGACTGAAAAGCTTCACCCTACGCTGGTCTATGGTCGAACCGATCGGTTTATTAGAGCAACTAATTCACCAGCAAAGAAGGGCCTTCAATGTTTGCTTGGATGATACAGCTGAAGCCTTTGTATTATGGAGTCTTTTGGTCGAATTACCAAAGCAATCCAAGAGGTCCTAACTTCCAAGCAGAAGTGAGGTCCAGTAAATGGGAAGCCCTGGTTTGATCATGCATGCCCAGAGGCCCATAACATTAAGAACCTAAAAAAAGCTTTAATGAGTACCTAGGAATCATTTGCAGGTCCAGAATAGGAAGGGGCTGTACAGACTTGCTTTAAAAAAACATAAAAGCAGTCTGAAAGCGGAGGCATGGGAAAAATTGTACAATGGCAGTAGTAACAATGATACTACTGCATATTGGCATGTGGTAAATTAAACTTTTTTTATTAAGGACAATAAGCCAAAACTAGAGGTTGCAGCGAACAAAGAGAATTGGGTAGCACATTTCGCTAAGCTATAAGCTGGAGGTAGCAACTCTACATCTGGCCAGATGGAGAACACTTTACTATCTACTATCTCCTACGACTGTCCTGATCTTAATTTCACCCTGGTAGAGTTTACTGTGGCTAAAGGTTTAAGCAAGGGAGGTAAAGCACTGGGTCCAGATGGGGTTCATATGGATTTGTTGAAGGTTAATATTGATCTTTGGGGCCCCCTCTTGAGCCATGTCTTTAGATCATGCCAGAGCGTTGGGTTCCCGTCCTCATGGTCTTAATCCCATATTGTACCAATATTTAAAAAAGGTAAGCACAACTGCCCTGCACATTATACACCTATCTCCCTGCTAGATTCCTTAGTTAAGGTTGTGGGTTGCATACTTTTATGTAGATTGCAAAGCTGGGCGGATTGCAATACATCATTTCGTATCTACAATATAGATTTCAAAAGTGAATGGGGACCATGGAGCAAGCCATCAATTTGATCCTGTTACTGGGCAAATATCAAAAGAAGCAATTTGTTTTTGGTTTTCGTTGATTTGTCATCTGCTTTTGATGAGGTAATTCATGAGAAGCGCTGGTCCATCATGACCTCTACGGCTATAGATTGTACCTTTGTTACAATTTTAAGATATTTATATTCATCTAGCTGTGCCAGGGTGCGCTTTGGTATAAGGGGCGAATGTAAACACTCCTTTAGTATCAAAAAAGGAGTTCATTAAGGGTGTGTGCTTCCCTCTTCTTTGTTTAATGTGTACATTAATAATTTAGGTAACACTCTTGCCAACTTGTGTACGGACCTGCCACAAATCATGCATTGCCTAATTCATGTACTGCTTTACGCGGACGATGCAGCACTTATGGCCAATACCCCATTGGCTCTGCAGTGTCTCCTTGATAGTTTTGTGCCCTTTATGGAGAATTTAATGTTGCGAATTAACAAAAGCAAAACTTTTCCTATGAAAAATGGGCCAAAGTACAACTAAGATGCATAACATATTTAGAGGAAAAGATTCCCTTCCAATAATCTCTCCTTTTCGTACTTGGGTATTTTATTTGATTCTGTGGGGAGTTGGAAAAGCACCATGAATTTGAGAAGGTTGCAATTCGTCAGATCAATTACGGCCCTGTGCAATTTCACAAACAAATTGGGTTGGAAACACCCAAAAGAAATGTTAACTATCTACAATACAAAATGAAGACTCATTGCTTTGTATGGCTCTGAGCTGTGGGGGCACACAAACGTTGATCCACTAAAGGTGGTAAAAAATGCCTTTTTTCAAAACCTTTTGGTGCTCCATTTGAATTGTTCAAATTTTTTATGCCATTCCGAACTGGGTTTTACGTACTTATCTGATAAAGATACAACAGTCCTTCTTTGGCATAAGATCTAGACTTCAGATCATATGGAATCTAATCATGTCTTAGTAAAGGACTGCTGTGATTCCAAGTCTGCACTAAGAATTTCATGGTTAAAGTATATCAAGAACTTTATGGTAGATATTAGTCATCTGAAAAATTATGACCAACCTGAAGCCCTAAATAGCACCACGAGGAAAGCACTAAAAATAGAGTGTCTAAATCTTTTGGAGGAATTAAGACTGTTGGTGGAATTGATCAAACTAACCGTCCAACTCAATCAAATGGTTTTGACTACCTTTTCAATGCAACCGTATCTATGCAATGTTCTTAATGCACAACAAAGATTTCAATCTCAATCTCAAAATCCATTATTCGATCTTACTCACAACATCATAAAAGCGTTTACAGTCACAGATTATAAAAGACGTAGTAAAAATTATCATAAACCCAAGTATACAAATAATGCAAACATTCATTATATCGTTGGTTGATTGCTTTATTTCGATATGCATATATCATAAAAGCTTTACAAGAGAAAAATATAAAACAGCACATCGTAAAGGAGACTGTACATTAAAATCAGACAGATAAAAATAGCAATTGATCGGAATAAATTAGTTAAAAAAGTATTAAATTGATATAGACAGTCTTTTTAGGCGGATCAACCAGGCCCATTTTAAAAATTTCGATACAGCACAAACAATGGGAGGGGCTGTATCTGTTGATAGAATCCTTAGAGCCTCCAAATACTGACGAGTACCCAATTCTCTACAGAGTGGTTTGAGCCAGCGGGATCTATGGCGCGCGTAATCCGGGCATTCAAAGAGAAAGTGTGCCACAGTTTCGGGTCTGTCAGTACATAGGGCACAATGGCGTGATGCCTGCTTAGGCGTATTCCATCTGGAAAGAAGGTCAGCCAGGGGTAGAGTCCCTAGTCTGAATTTGATATAAAGAGCCCGGTCCATGGCGATGGTAATAATGTCCAGATAGGGCTCCAAGGCAACAACGTCTTTGATTTTCAGGTATGCTGCGGTGGAATTACAGTGACGCTGGTTGCTTATGAGCTTGGCAGAAACCCATTCCCAATATCATTTTTTTAGGGTATCCTTTGGAGGAGCTGAGTGGGTGGACCAGCAAGACCCCAACCCCAGGTCCCCTAGCAGAAGTTTAATGTCCCTAAGCCATTTGATCTTCTGCCAACCGTCCGAACGCATCTCCTCTGCCAGCCCGTCTGCGTAAGATTTTAGTTCCGGGACCCTCCACAGGCGAGCCCAAAGCAGGAGAGGTTGAAGGCGGTCCTGGTCCTTAATTGATTTGCAACCCGCGTCCAATAGCACCGGAACTGTCGGGGTACTCATCGGGATAGCCAGGAGGTCCTTGATGAATTTATTCTCTGCCTTAGTCAGAGACTCCATGTTGCCTAGGCCCCAAAGCTCAGCTCCGTAGAGTGATGCAGATACAGCTCGGGCTTTATAGATGTCTATTATCGGAGCTGCACAGTGTTTTGATGATTTGTTGTACTCCTTTAGCAAGGCTCCCCCCACCCTATATCATAAAAACGAATTCATCAATATGTATACAATAAAAACATGATAAGCCATCCTGCTATAGCTTAAGGGCCCAACTGCTTTCTCTTTTTCAGACATGCCCAGATAAATGAGGCTAGAGAAAAACAAATTTAAGAATTCTGCAAGGCGTTGAGAAGAACAGAGCTACACAGCAAAATTAAAAATTGTGACTCTTACAAATTGGTACAATAAATTTGCGTCGTTCTTGACAATAAAAACCACAAAAAAACAAGACGGTGAGATAATTTTGTGGGGACTTGTTGTCACAAAGACATACTGAGAGATCAGAATGTTTACATTTGTTCTGGAAATCCTATCATCAACGGGATCATATTTAAGCAAAATCTCAGTAAAATGTATTTGTGGAGTGCGAGTGTGACATCCGCCAGATACAGAAAACTTCCCTTCATCAACACAGGTGTTAGTTCATACAGACGAGCCATCTGGGTGTGGGAGTTTTTTCCTTTCTCAGATATTGCGCCCTCGAAATGAATATCTCAACCAGTTTTTGCTTAGACATGGGCACAGATTTGTTTTAAAGCGTTAAAGATTGGATATCTTTCACAAGCTTTCCAAGTGTCAACAATTGGTCAAAAGAATTAATGCCCTGCTCTTGCGACAACATGTCTAAGCAATCAATGATGTACATAATCTCCCCCTCCTTAGGACTTCCAGTGGTAAGGTCACAGGATGCCTTCGGCTAGATATAAAAACGCATGCTGAGCCAGACCCGAGCGGACGCGCGAAGCAGGCGCACCTAAGGCAGGCCTGTCTGTGTCCGTCCGCACTATGATTGCGCTGAGGGCCGGAGATGCTGCTCGATTTGCCCCTGAAATAGAGGGCAGGATTACTTGGTCATACAGTGAACTTTATACGCTTAGCATGCAGGGTCATTGCTGCTCATGAGCTGTTTTTAAGTACACAGTCAAAATATCGAGTTGGAAATTTCGACCTACCATAATATCGAGTATGAAATTTCGACCTACCATAATATCGAGTATGAAATATCGAAGGAGCATAATATCGAAGTCAAGAATATCGTAGGACAGAATATCGACCCTAAGGTAAGTAATATCGAAATTCTTTATATCGATGTAAGTAATATTGAAGTTAGTAATATCGATAGCATATATATCGATGTTACTAATTTCGATGACACTAATATCGATATTTGTATTATTTTATAGTTTTTTATTATGTATGTGTTATATGTTTAACTTAAGTATTTAAAATAATTACTATTATATGTGTATTAATTTAATATAATAATAAATTAATTTATAAGAAAATTGTATGTTTTAGTACCGGAGCGGGTTGTGGGTTTATAGGGGAATAGGGTGGGAAGTAATTTAATTATGGTAAATTTATTAATAATTAGTAGGATTTATTAATAAATTATAATTAATCGGTAATCATTTGTAAATAATTGGAAAATAATTTTAATTAATTTATTAATTTATATATATGTTCTGTAGCGGGTTGTGGGTTTATAGGGGAATAGGGTGGGAAGTAATTTAATTATGGTAAGTTGATTAATAATTAGTAAGATTAATTAATTAATTATAATTAATTGCTAATTATTTTTAATTAATTGGAAAAAAAATAAATTAATTGATTAATTGATATATATGTTCTGTAGTGGGATGTGGGTTTATAGGGGAATAGGGTGGGAAGTAATTTAATTATGGTTAATTATTTAATAATTAGTAGGAATTATAAAATAAATGTAATTAATTGGTAATTAATTTTAATTAATAGTTAAATAATTTTAATTATTTGCTAATTATTTTTCATTAATTCATACATGGATAAATGTGTTATGTTGTGGGTAGTGGTTTTATAGGGAAATATGGTGGGAAGTAATGTAAATTTAATTAATTAATAATGTATTAAAACTAATTGTATTGTTAATAATATAAGTGTTAATTAATTATTAATTGGTAATAAAATATTATTAAATGGTATTATTTTAAATTGATATTAGGTTAAATATATTTTGCTAAGTATGTATTTTATAATTATGTATAGGTATTGTATATGGTTTATATTTATTTAATAGTTTATTTTTTTATAATTACAAAAATCTTTTATTTATAAGTATGTTATGTTAAACCTTATACTATCCAACACTTTCCCTACTGTTGCATTCTCTGGAGTTGGAATAGTATTTTTTACCCCTACGCTATCCAACGCTTTCCCTACTGCTGCACTCTCTGGAGTGGGAATCGTAATTTTTACCCCTACGCTATCCAATGCTTTCCCTACTGTTGCACTCTCTGGAGTGGGAATAGTAATTTTTACCCTACGCTATCCAACGCTTTCCCTACTGTTGCACTCTCTGGAGTGGGAATAGTATTTTATACTACTACGCTATCCAACGCTTTGCCTACTGTTGCACTCTCTGGAGTGGGAATAGTAATTTTTACCCCTACGCTATCCAAAGCTTTCCCTACTGTTGCACTCTCTGGAGTGGGAATAGTAATTTTTACCCCTACGCTATCCAACGCTTTCCCTACTGTTGCACTCTCTGGAGTGGGAATCGTAATTTTAACCCGTACGCTATCCAACGCTTTCCCTACTGTTGCACTCTCTGGAGTAGGAATAGTAATTTTTACCCCTACGCTATCCAACGCTTTCCCTACTGTTGCACTCTCTGGAGTGGGAATAGTAATTTTTACCCCTACGCTATTCAACGCTTTCCCTACTGTTGCACTCTCTGGAGTGGGAATAGTAATTTTAACCCGTACGGTATACAACGCTTTCCCTACTGTTGCACTCTCTGGAGTGGGAATAGTAATTTTTACCCCTACGCTATACAACGCTTTCCCTACTGTTGCACTCTCTGGAGTGGGAATAGTAATTTTTACCCCTACGCTATCCAACGCTTTCCCTACTGTTGCACTCTCTGGAGTGGGAATAGTAATTTTTACCCCTACGCTATCCAACGCTTTCCCTACTGTTGCACTCTCTGGAGTGGGAATAGTAATTTTTACCCCTACGCTATCCAAAGCTTTCCCTACTGTTGCACTCTCTGGAGTGGGAATAGTAATTTTTACCCCTACGCTATCCAACGCTTTCCCTACTGTTGCACTCTCTGGAGTGGGAATAGTAATTTTAACCCGTACGCTATCCAACGCTTTCCCTACTGTTGCACTCTCTGGAGTAGGAATAGTAATTTTTACCCCTACGCTATCCAACGCTTTCCCTACTGTTGCACTCTCTGGAGTGGGAATAGTAATTTTTACCCCTACGCTATTCAACGCTTTCCCTACTGTTGCACTCTCTGGAGTGGGAATAGTAATTTTAACCCGTACGCTATACAACGCTTTCCCTACTGTTGCACTCTCTGGAGTGGGAATAGTAATTTTTACCCCTACGCTATCCAACGCTTTCCCTACTGTTGCACTCTCTGGAGTGGGAATAGTAATTTTTACCCCTACGCTATCCAACGCTTTCCCTACTGTTGCACTCTCTGGAGTGGGAATAGTATTTTTTACCCCTACGCTATCCAATGCTGTCCCTACTGTTGCACTCTCTGGAGTGGGAATAGTAATTTTTACTCCTACGCTATCCAACGCTTTCCCTACTGTTGCACTCTCTGGAGTGGGAATAGTAATTTTTACCCCTACGCTATCCAACGCTTTCCCTACTGTTGTACTCTCTGGAGTGGGAATAGTAATTTTTACCCCTACGCTATCCAACGCTTTCCCTACTGTTGCACTCTCTGGAGTGGGAATAGTAATTTTTACCCGTACGCTATCCAACACTTTACCTACTGTTACACTCTCTGGAGTGGGAATAGTAATTTTTACTCCTACGCTATCCAACGCTTTCCCTACTGTTGCACTCTCTGGAGTGGGAATAGTAATTTTTACCCCTACGCTATCCAACGCTTTCCCTACTTTTGCACTCTCTGGAGTGGGAATAGTAATTTTTACCCTTACGCTATCCAACGTTTTATATAATTAATTGTAAAAAAAATTAATGTTTATTTTATTTTTTATATTAGTTACATTTTATTTATGTTATTGTTTTATGTTTGTAAATGTATTAGTAATTTAGAATATATTTTATTAATTTATAAATTAGTAAAATAATTATTAATACTTATTGTTCAGTACATATATATTATATATTTACTGTATATATTTAATTAATGTATTATTAATAAATATGTATTATTTATTACATTTAAACATTATTAGATACTTTTAAATATGTAGATTTTATTTATTAGTGTTATATACTTTATTTTTCATTTATATAAGAAAAGAAAAAAGTCAATTTTTTTAACATCGATATTTTTTACATCTAGTGAAGTAGTGTGGCTCACTGGTTAGAGGCGGCAGACCCGAGAGCAGAGGACGGCCCGGGACCAGGGTTCGATTCCCGGCGCGGCAGGTTTCTGGACCAGGGTCAGCGGACTCGATAATTCTCTCGCCTCGGTGCCCACTCTGATCAGCGATCACACTCGGCAACTCTGGGCATTAGCTTGCCTCATCTTCACTAACGGCCCCACCAGACCGCCGGGAATGCCTGGTCTCACCCTGGAGATACCCATTAAGGGACCATCTCTCAGGGAAGCCAGGAAGGGTTTCGCAGCGGTCGAAGCGCCTTGGGACCCTACGGGTAAGTAGTGCGCTATATAAATGCCTACAAATACATACATATATAATTTTTTCGATATTTTTGGACTTACCATGTTGTAGATAGGATGTCGATATTCTTGCCCTCGATATTCCTGTAGGTCGATATTTAGGAGGTCGAAATTCTGTCAGTGATCCAGTATTAACATGTGATTCCGTGATTTGGTGAGGAATGGAAGCAGGGAAATTGGTAGGAAGTTTTCAAGCCTGGAAACCTTGAGTGATGTTTTTTTCAGCAAAGAAATAACTTTGGCGTTTCCACGATTTGGGGATGGACGCATAGGATAGAGACAGATTGATCAGTTCCAAGCACCCAGGTAAGAGACATTGTTGGAACTTTGAAAAGGTTTCAGAGAATCATCTGGGGACCCTGACTTTACCTTCACAGACAAGGCTTTCAGGGGTTTGGAGGAAATAGGAGAAAAAGAGGAAAGAGATTAGGTCTCAAGGCCAGAGGGAGGACTCGTCAGGGGGTCTGGAACTGTACTCCCAGGATAAAAACTGCTATAGATACACTCAACCTTACTGATGAAGAATGTGGCCAGTACCTCACACTGCACGTTGGAAGATTGGTGATGTCGCGGGCAGAGGGGGATTTCACCATACCAAGAGTGTGAAAATAGTTTTGGTAGGGTTGCTACTTTTGTTAATCTTATTAGCATAGTATGCAGCCTTAGTCTTCCGAACCAGTTTATGATAAGCCTTAATCATGTTTCAGTACTGTGATTTGACTGTACGACCTTCTCCAGGCTTGTTCTAGAACCTTACAATTCTTCCTTGCTAATGTTAGTGACTCTTCAAACCAGGCGTTGGCCGGCACACATTTAGGGTAGGTTAGTTTGGCTGTAATACACTTATCCTGTGCTTGAGTGACCCACCCAGGAAGGATTTGTTGGCTGCCTCTATGTTAACGGGCCGTTCAGGACTCTGAATGCTTAGGGCAACATGGAAAGTGGCAGGGTCCAGTTCATGCCAAGGACGTTTATTCAAAGGGTTGCGATTGGGCTGTAATTTGGGGCCTGCTATGTGTATAAGTAAAGAAACGAGGTAGTGGTTGGTCCAAGCCATAGGAAGGGGGGCCTGGAACTCTAAGGATGGGAAATTATAGAGTACAGGGTCAAAGAGGTGGCCAGCTATATGTGTTGGCCTGGTAATAATTGCAACAATTGACAGGCTACCATATCACCAAGGAAGCTAATCAGTGGCGGCTGGTGACATTTGAAAGAGGTGAGGCGTAAAAGTCACGGCAAAGCAATTTAGCGAGCAAGCTTAGCGAGCGAGCTCGACCCTATTAAGGGTGGTTCGGGGAAAATTTGAAAAAAGAGCAGGCAAATGGTGCTTTTTCAAGCACTTTTCAGAAAGCAATAATTTTAATAAACCATTCTATATATTTGCATGTTTCATCTTCTCCCTCATTATCTTTCATCCTTTCTGTCATCACTCTTACTCCTACTCATAATCCTCCACTTAATACTACTTACGCTTAATCGTATTTCACATCTCTATTTACTCTTAGTCCTACAGTTACTTCTACTTACTCATGACAGGAAACACTCATAAATTCACTGCACTGCTTCATCCCCAGGGTAATAAATGTTAAGTGTGCGTGAACGCTTTGTTGAAAATTGTATCCTGGGTCATGCTGACAACTGTTCAGGGCCACTTATATGCAACATTTCGAGACTGACAATCTAAATTAAGGCAGCAGTGGGTTAGCTAACACAACCACAATGCTGACGGCAGCTGGAGGTCTATAGCTCTTCTGTAAAATGTTCCTGTCCACCACTCAAACCGTGAGTCAGCTGGTAGCCCCATGGGGAGTCGAGAGCTGCTGTCATCATGCCATTTGACTTCCTACCATCATGAAGTGTGCGCGCCCTTTCCGCCACTTGATGCACACTGTGGCCTGATCCTTCCGGTCACACTTTGACAGAAGAACAGCCTCACTTGAATTCTACCTCGCACACTATCTGTGCCATACAGATCAAAAATCCTGACAACTATTGGTGGTCTACACTTATATTCAATGTTTGTCTCTGTAACTTATCAAAGATGCTATAAGACAAAAGTTCTCTTTGCAACACTTACACTTACGCACAGAGGCATTCGCTGCACCATGTTTCACAGCGTCTTTCAGCCTCACTCTCCACGCCCACCCACCTCCCATAAGGGCCAAAGTCCAGGGTATTATTGTGCGCGTGGGATGCCACTCACACGAGGCACATCTCAGATAAACCTATCAGCCGCCTCAGGGCCACGCCGGCCAGAAATTGGAAATGGAGAAAAAATGGAAGTGCAAAGATATCACAGATCAGCTGCGGGACATGGCCTGCCGTACCAGCAATGCTTTTTTTTTTTCGAGAGAGAGAGAGTGAGGGTGACGTGAGAGGGAATGAATATAGGGCAAGCCACAACCTATAGATCTGTATTGGCCTCTGTTTTAAGCACTAGGCCCTGCACGCTGACACAGGGGGCACATACATCGGGGATTTGGCATGCATAAAAAGGACATGTTCAGCGCGCATATATTATGTAATGTTATAGGCATTTGTGTCACGCAGTTCTGCCAGTGACTTTCCACCTGTCTGACGGTATCCGTCGCAGCCGAGTCTGATGTCGCTGGTGGAGATCTGTACGTGTTCCTAGCCCTGTTCACTTGTATGTCGCTGTACCTTATTCACTGGGCAGAGGATGTCAGATGTGTTACTTAACACCATGGCTGCTGGAGTCATTACTCTGCTGTGCTGGGCCATAATGTTAATGGGTGTGGTCATGACGAGCTCAGCTCATCATGAGCACAGGAGCACTGTGCCTCATGACGAGCTCAGCTCGTCATGAGAACCCAAGGAGTTAATGCTGGTATTCACCCTACTTCTGAATCTAAGAGCATAATACAGATTTATCACAACAGAAAATACCTGGGGGTCAAAGAAAGAAGAGAGTTTGACAGTAAGAGCCACTGTACCCAATGCACACAGAACAGTGTCAGTGAGAAGTGATAGTTAGTAGATGGTCAAGTCGAGACTCAAGAGTACAAGGAGAAAAATATATTGTTCCCATCAGAAGCCACACTGTACCGCCCTTGTTGTCATCATATGGGATCTCCTTACCCAGGAGACAAGACGGCCGGTAAGCATTACCGTGACCGAAATGTAGTATGAGAGCAGAACAGCAGAATGTAGTAGTGGCTAATGAAAAAAGCAGTGTATGGTGTTTGGAGTGGAAAAGTGAAGGGTACTAAAATTAGGTGAATGGGTGGAAAAAGAAATTTTATTGGTAACCCCCAAACCCTAAGGTTAAAAGGCAGGTGTGGGTGCAGGTTTTAAATAATAACCGCACTTATTAGTGGTCGACATGTTTCAGCATATCATAAGATTTTCTTGATGCATTCCTCAGGACCTATAAATAATACACTACTGCTTTCAAAAGAATAAATACATTATGAAGATATCACCTGGACATCCAGGCGTGCTCAACCGTATACTGTCAGTGCAATGGTAGTGGATCCAACATGTAAAACAAACGAACAAACAAACAAATAGAACACATAAAGTTATTCACATCGTTAGTGTTTGTATTCATAGTGGCATTGCAATATGTTCAATCATACCTGATGATTATTTCGGGTATGCACTCACCCTTACGTGTAGGCTGAGAAGCTTCACCCCACCTGGCTGCAGCGCAGGTAAAAGGAGCACCGCTCTGTGAGAAATCACATGATGTTTACAGAGCCGCTAGTGATATGACACTAACCCAATTAATAAAATTAATAAAAGTATACTTCGAGAGGAAAGGTTATCTGAGCCTCTTATAACCATGCTGGGCATAAATGCCATAATCTGTCATAACTCAGAGACAATGGCAACTTGGTAGGGTTACTAGATGCATGAAAGCCGATCCGTGTCAGTTATGTTTAGGAAACATTCCGCTTCCTGTTGTGGATGGCTGGGTGGCCTCTAGCGGCGTGTAGGCACAAAATGAGGCAGGACACACGAAATATGCTTCGTGTAATTAATGGCGCTTCGTGTAAGTGGTGGCGAGATAACCTCAAGCGGCTGTTAGCACAGAATGAGGAAACGCGCACACGAAAGCTGGTTGGCCTCTAGCGGCGTGTGGGCACAAAATGAGGCAAGGCACATGACATATGCTTAATGGCGCTTCGTGTAGATGGTAGCGAGATAATCTCTAGCGGCTGTTAGCACAAAATGAGGAAACGCGCACACGAAACACGCTTCGTGTAAGTGATAGCGGGGTGGCCTCTAGTGGCGAAAGCGCACAGAGTGGGGCAACACAAAGACACGCATAATGCGTGCACTCACCTGACCGTCGGCGTCTCCAGGCAGTCTTCAGTACTGCTCGGGGGGGCGCCGACTGCCGAATGAGGTAGTGTTTTGTATGCTAGCCCTGATGTAAGCGATCACGTGACGGCAAGGCTTCTGGGAATCGTAGTTCAGTACCCAGTAGAGCTTATATTTGATAAAATGGGTTTCGGAATTTGCCGTGGTGTGTCTTTTACCCACGTCCTTGGTCAAAAAACACAATTGTATACTCCATTTAGGACATGCACTGAGTTGCAGATGAAAATTAATATTAACAGACGAATATTTTATAATATTAATATTAATACGCAGTGCCATTGCGCTCTTAAGAAGGGACATAATTCAGAGAACTAATATACGCTATCCAGTGGATAGAGGGGGCTTGGTCATATGATGTGCCATGGTGTATCTCCTACACAAGTCGATAGACAGAATACCGAACGCCCCTATTGTATAGTGTATGTTTACTAGTATGTGGTGAATTACCAGTAAATATTAATATCACATCATATTTATAGGCAGTGCAAAAGCGTAATTGGAAGGGACATAATGTTTGCGACCACTCAGAGGGACATCCAGGGTATGGGCTCATTGAGGCCCTCTTTGTCACCGTTAAGGCGGTATACCCATTTCTGTTCTATCTTGAACAAGAACCGGCTTGTATCCGCACATGAGTCAGAAATATAAGCTCTACTGGGTACTGAACTACGATTCCCAGAAGCCTTGCCGTCACGTGATCGCTTACATCAGGGCTAGCATACAAAACACTACCTCATTCGGCAGTCGGCGCCCCCCCGAGCAGTACTGAAGACTGCCTGGAGACGCCGACGGTCAGGTGAGTGCACGCATTATGCGTGTCTTTGTGTTGCCCCACTCTGTGCGCTTTCGCCACTAGAGGCCACCCCGCTATCACTTACACGAAGCGTGTTTCGTGTGCGCGTTTCCTCATTTTGTGCTAACAGCCGCTAGAGATTATCTCGCTACCATCTACACGAAGCGCCATTAAGCATATGTCATGTGCCTTGCCTCATTTTGTGCCCACACGCCGCTAGAGGCCAACCAGCTTTCGTGTGCGCGTTTCCTCATTCTGTGCTAACAGCCGCTTGAGGTTATCTCGCCACCACTTACACGAAGTGCCATTAATTACACGAAGCATATTTCGTGTGTCCTGCCTCATTTTGTGCCTACACGCCGCTAGAGGCCACCCAGCCATCCACAACAGGAAGCGGAATGTTTCCTAAACATAACTGACACGGATCGGCTTTCATGCATCTAGTAACCCTACCAAGTTGCCATTGTCTCTGAGTTATGACAGATTATGGCATTTATGCCCAGCATGGTTATAAGAGGCTCAGATAACCTTTCCTCTCGAAGTATACTTTTATTAATTTTATTAATTGGGTTAGTGTCATATCACTAGCGGCTCTGTAAACATCATGTGATTTCTCACAGAGCGGGGCTCCTTTTACCTGCGCTGCAGCCAGGTGGGGTGAAGCTTCTCAGCCTACACGTAAGGGTGAGTGCATACCCGAAATAATCATCAGGTATGATTGAACATATTGCAATGCCACTATGAATACAAACACTAACGATGTGAATAACTTTATGTGTTCTATTTGTTTGTTTGTTCGTTTGTTTTACATGTTGGATCCACTACCATTGCACTGACAGTATACGGTTGAGCACGCCTGGATGTCCAGGTGATATCTTCATAATTTATTTATTCTTTTGAAAGCAGTAGTGTATTATTTATAGGTCCTGAGGAATGCATCAAGAAAATCTTATGATATGCTGAAACATGTCGACCACTAATAAGTGCGGTTATTATTTAAAACCTGCACCCACACCTGCCTTTTAACCTTAGGGTTTGGGGGTTACCAATAAAATTTCTTTTTCCACCCATTCACCTAATTTTAGTACCCTTCACTTTTCCACTCCAAACACCATACACTGCTTTTTTCATTAGCCACTACTACATTCTGCTGTTCTGCTCTCATACTACATTTCGGTCACGGTAATGCTTACCGGCCGTCTTGTCTCCTGGGTAAGGAGATCCCATATGATGACAACAAGGGCGGTACAGTGTGGCTTCTGATGGGAACAATATATTTTTCTCCTTGTACTCTTGAGTCTCGACTTGACCATCTACTAACTATCACTTCTCACTGACACTGTTCTGTGTGCATTGGGTACAGTGGCTCTTACTGTCAAACTCTCTTCTTTCTTTGACCCCCAGGTATTTTCTGTTGTGATATATTGAGCTAAGGGGCTTATATCTGGTTGGTCGGTAAACTTGCCCTTAGACCCTCCCCACTTGTTGTTGAACGCATAATACAGATTTGCCAAAAATAAGAACTGTGCACAGAGAGATGGTACTTCCCGGGATCACAGAATGTGTTGAAGTTATCGGCGTTATGTAAAAGAGTAAGCTTGTAGTAGAACTCTCAGAGATGTATTTGTGAATCAAACTCAAAACGTTCACTGGAGATTTGCTGGTAAAAACATACAAAATAGGAGATTGTTTCCTCAGACCCCTGTTAGTCAAATTGGGAACATCAGTTTGATAAACGATATTTGCTAATCTTTATTGATTCATTAAATATAATGTGCAACAATTAGAACAATTTGAAAAGGATATCATTAAATTCCAAAGATACACACAAACTATCATAAACAACATATAATACCACTCAAGAAGCCCTGGACAAACTGACATAACCAGTCGAGGCCAGCTTTACGGCAGTGGGACCGGTGCCACCGCACCCAGCTCCAAGCTGGGAGGGAGCTCTGTGTTTTGAAAAAGCACCTGCAGCAAAGTTCATTGTTTCATTGTTTGTCCAGCAATTTTCAGGCAACAATTGAAATGTCAAGATAACTCTGGTGATTAGTGTACTTGGATCTGCTGGAGAAAGATTGGAGATGTTTCCGTTGACAGTTTTGACTGATAATGAAGTAGGGAAGAGGGTTAATAATCCTTCTGCAAGGATACATGAACTTGAGATCAAAGAATTACATTTTATGTAGATACCTCCTGGTATTACTGCTTTTGTCACAGATATTCTTTTGTTACTTGCAGTTCATAAGTTACAATCCCAGTGTAGCACAGTGAGGTACGAACTGCCATCACAAAGCTGCATGCAAACTGTAATGTATAGGTTAGAAGTCTTTTCCCCAGGTTTTCATATCCTAATGTTGCTAAAAAATATTTATCAGGTCGCAATTAATTCTTCTTAGTACAGCCACCCCCCCCCCCCCCACCATTGTACTGCAATTTGAATCCTGAGCTTGAGCTACACCAGACGAAGAGCGCACTCTTAAAAGATAATGCCTACCACTATGGATGACGTAACTTGTGCAGCTTGGAATACTGATTGTCTTGTGTAACATGTCCTATGCATTGATTTACACACATATGATTCATTGTCTCTGTATGATGTATGTGTGATGTAACGTGCTCTGACACCCTGCACTGGTAAACGCAGTGCTATAAAACAGTTGAAATACATTTGTCGGATTGGCTATGGAAAGATGAGGGGCACTGTTGGATGGTGGTAGCAGAATTGAGAAAGAGGTCACCGGGGAGCTCCAACAAAGATTGTCGCCCCAGGCTGATACCGGCCCTACAGCCAGTTATTACTGCTATAAAAAACCTAGACAGGCATTACAATTCAAATTGTCTTCATCACATCTGAATAATTAATTGCCGGCCCTTGGTTGCAAAAATTAAAATCTGTGTTAGTCATGGACAGCTCAATATGAGAAAACATATTTTCGTGGCGAATGGCAAATTTCTTCATTATCAAGGTTGATAAGCCCCAGATAACGTAACAATACTGCATGCCTCAAGCAAGGCAATACCTCTACCATGCTTCAATCTGCAACTCATTCTAGTCTAATTGTCCCCATTCTCCAGAAGTAAGAAAATCAAAAGCTTGGTAATTGGTAGTCATTGCTAAAGAAGCATGGTAGTGGTTACAATGAGTTCCACGACGCCGCTAATAACTGTTCAAATATTGTACAAGATTGGGGGAATACATAGGATACTCTCGATAGTCTTTAAATGATTATCACGAACACAATAGGTGTTCACTCTGATCGCTGTCTTCAGATCGGTTTTACATTTATTTTGATCAGAGAAAGACACTTATCCCAGCGATCCACGTTATAGATTTGAATTAATGGTTCACTATGCTGAACTTTTGAGGGGGCGTTGCTGTTCCCGCATCACGTCTGCATATATGACAGATTTCTTTGACTCCACGTGAGCGATTGCAAAGGACACAAAATACATGATGGAAAGTAAGCGAGCTAAAGAAAGCTCTACTCCCATAGATAGTTGCAAATCTTTTTACACCATGTACAATATTATTTTGCTGGGCCTACCAATTCTAATACGATCAAGTGTAATGCCCAAATACACATAATCTCTTTACCTGTAGGATTGGTACTAGCTCAATAAATCATTTCAAAATTACCTTCGATTTTTTATTTAGCCATAATTATTTTTATTTATTTTTTATTCAAGAGATAAATCATATTAATTAATTTTTTAAGTTCTTTTGGATTATTTGATGCAAGTTACCCAGTCTTCAGCAAATTCTAAATGGATTAATCTATAAGCCATTTTAAGGGAAAATCTATTTACCAGGCTCAAGGCCACAGTCAAAGCAGCCATATAAAGGGAAACTCACTTGTTTGCTAAGATGCACCCCTTCAATCATGTACACGTGGCACTCGAAACTGAATTCCATTTAGTAGGATGTTAGTAGTTGGGGCCAGGAACACATGAATTTCAGCTTTCTATTGTTGATGATATTGCTTCAGGAACGGTCATTAAGACCACACAGTTAGACCATTCGAATTGAGGGAACACTCCCAACGACCTTGAGCAAAGCTCTAATGCACAAGGATGCCGATACTCAAAATAGATGTTGCAATCAGGATCATTAGAACAGGATACAAACATAACGCCAGTTATGCCCTAAAACCGTCGTTATAAGATTTTATTACCTCAACTCCAAATTTCATTTGAATTGTCGTTTCAAACTTTTAATTTTCAGGTCCTTATCCCTTTTGCACTTCATCTTAACCAACCTCTTGGCAGATTTCCCAAAAAGCTGTTTATTATGACAGAATTGTAATGCCAAGACATCTTTAGGTATTCGCTTAGTCCTGTACTTTTTTTCAAGAATAACCTCTAGGCGGGGGCGTGGCTTGCGCGCCGCTACATGATGGCGAGTCGCGCTTGAGCTCCAGGGCGATTAAGGTCCGTTGGAGATTCTTACCAGTTTTCTGAGTGCCCCTCTTCAGCGGGACAGCTCTCCTGTACGGCGGGACATGCAGGGAGACGTTTAAATGCATTTTCGGTGGATTCCGACGGCAGCTGAGTGATTTCCTGACAAGCTGAAGTAACGCTCGTTTTCTTGACGGGCGGCCGCCATTTTACCCGCTTGTGACGGAGATCGGCATTTCTCCTCAGAATCGTCGCAATGGATACATTCTTGCCGGTTCAGCAGGATATCTGGGACAATTGACCTCCAGTGAATACATTTGGTAACTTTTTGCTTTTTTCTTCTTCCTTTTTTCTTCTTTTTGTGCTGCTTGGCTGGTTATTTTGTTGCTTACGCTCTGGCTACCTCAGTGCAGCAATCTGAAGTTGGCGCTGCATTTTACTTACGTTGACTGACTTTGCTTTGGCCTTTTGATTTCTACGAGGCTCTTTTATACATTCCTGCGCTCACATTCCATATAAGTCTGCCTCTGTCACTTATTTGGCTTTCTCTGCGTTCAGGGCGCCTTATTCCTTTATTTCTTGGTGTGGAATACGCACTTTTTGACCTCTCTTTTTCCTCAAGTGGCTGTATATTTTTCTTGGTGGCTGTTGCTTCATGGCTGCAACTATGGGCCGTTCCTCAACTAATAAAGACTCGAAAGATGCTGGCGCCTCTCTTAAAAGACTTAAGTCATTGTCTCCTACACCTGAGTCTTCTCAGTCAGAGACCAACTCCACTCTTGACGCAATATTAAAGCGCCTTAATGAGGTGCATGATATTGCACAGTCAACAAAGACTAACACAGATTTATTGCAAGTGGAGGTGTCCGCTATTAGAAATGACTTCAAGGCCCTCTCTATTCGTGTTTTGGCCACGGAGACACGTATCAGTGGTACAGAGGATAATATGCAGAAACAATCCAGGTCTCTCATCCACTTAGAGTGCTCAATGGCGGCATTGCGAAAGGATCTCACTGAGCAGGAGGACCGTAATCGTAGATCTAATCTGCGCATTTTTGGTCTGCCGGAAGATGCAGAGAAATTATCTTCTTCTATGATTGATTTTTTTATATCAATGGATTCCTTCTACTCTACAAATCTCATTCCAAAGAGATTTTGAAATAGAAAGGACACCTCGTGTCCCCACTTTTCGTTCTAAATCTGCAACCCAGCCAAGAGCGATAATTTTTAAGCCACTGCGTCATCAACATACGGAGCAAATTCTTGCTCACATGCGGAAGGTTGAATCTATCTCCTGGGAGGGTCATTGAATTTCAATCTCTCAGGACTTCGCCAGGGATACAGTCATAAGAAGGGAGGGCTTCCTCAATCTTCGGAAACGTCTTTCTGAGATGAACATTCCCTTTTCCTTTTCTGGTCCATCGAAATTCCGCATTACCTTCAAGGGTCGTTCCAGAATTTTCAACGAGCCGGCTGATTTAGCTTCCTTCTTGGACAATCAGATGGAAATACAGATGAAGATTCAAAGGGCGACTTCGCAGGATCCTGGTGCTTCGGGCACTTGAAGTGTATACTTATGTCTCCTCTGTTCTCTCGTCTTTTTCAGATAGATTGACTTATTTTTCTCTTATGATTTTGGTGGTGGTTTTATGTATACCTATATCTCCTCTGCTCTCTCTTCTATTTTTCAGATCTATTGACTTAGGTGTCTCTTATGATCTGTTTGGTGGCTTTAAGTTCCTCTGCTGTTCGTTTATTGGTGTTGTCTGTTTGTGACTCCGCCAATGGAGTTTTGGGTTCTGTTTCATGTCTGCAATGAGTTCTCTCTTTTCCAGATCTATTCAGTTTATCTTTTTAGATTTACGTAGTGCTTTTATTGCTCACTATTCTTGGTGTTTCTTTTGCTATTTTTTGTGTGAAATTGTCAGCTAAGGTTTACGGTATGTTTTCTTCTCTTTTTTTTTTTGCTCTCTTTTATATCTCTATGTTGTACTCTACTACTTTCCTTGGTATATCTTCTTTATGTATTCTCTAACCCTTTTGTGGTCATGTTGATTGATCTATTGTGTCTATAACATTTTTGATACTTGTATTCTTTGCTACTTTGACTATATAGATTGTTTCATAGATGCTTATTACTTACATTTCATTCTCTTGTGTTCGGTTCTAAATTATTGTATAATTCATTTATATATATATATCTCAGAACAGTTTCATTGTTTGGTTGCTTACCTATTAATATCAATTGCCTTTCTCTAATACGTATAAACTGTTCTCTTTCTTTTGTATTTTATAGCCTCCTCTCCTCTTCCTTTCTATTATTATATATTTAGCATGTTCATGCATTTTCAAATCAAATTACATGTAGTAAGTTCTATATAGTTAAGGATTGTTAATTAATTGCGTATTTTTAGTTTTTGCATATTCATCTTTATGATATAGTGGTTTCTTCTATTTCTCTAACATATTGCTTTTTTGATTGTCATATTGACTAGTTTTTTAGTGCCTATAGTTTCTATGACACTTGGGTATTATCTTAGTAACTAAGTGTGACTTTACGGATTTACATGATGAATTGTTTTTGTAATACTCTATTGATATTAGTTCATATTTTAGATGTTCCTATCTCCTAATTCAATGCAATCAGTTATGTAATGTATTGGGGCTGTTGATATCAATTATTTTTCCTCCTTGTGACGGTCCCCTTTCTCTCCTTTCCACGTTCCCCCTAGTATGAATTTGGTCTTTTTCAGACCTCCCCTGCTGCTTCTTCTCTCTCTTCTCTTTTCTTCTCTTTTGTCTCTTTTCTTCTTTCGGATTTCCCTCATGGATTCTCCCTCTTCGTTGTTAATGATTGATGTCTGGATGCTTGTATCTGTGCTGATGGTTGTCTATTTTTCATCTATGGGGTCTTTTTTCTTTTTTTATGTATGTCCATGCCGGGTTTGAACGTGCTATCCCTTAATGTTAAGGGTTTAAATCATCCGGTGAAGAGGTCAAAAATCTTAGATTATTGCAAATCTCTCTCTTCAGATCTAGTCCTTTTTCAGGAAACAAAGGTCTCTACCAGAGAAGCGCTGTTCCTGAGGAAAGAATGGGTTTCTGATGTTTGTTGTTCTGATGCTTGTGGCAAAAGAAATGGGGTCATTACTTTAATTTCAAAGAATTCAGGTTTATCCATACTATCTTCTGATCACGATACTGAAGGTCGCTGGTTATTAACTAAGCTGTCTGATGGTAATAATGATCTTTATGTGATGAATATTTACGCCCCTAACAAGGATGATCCGGCCTTTTGGAAATCGGTTACCAAAAAATTGAATGACACCCCTCATTCTGGAAATCTTATCGTTGGTGGTGATTTTAATTTACCAATGGATCCCATTCTAGATAGGAATTCAGCTTTTCAATTTCGTCCTCCGAAATCCCATAAACAAATGCTTAACATGTGTTCCGTCACTCATCTTCAAGATGTATGGCGTCTTCACAACCCCACTGGTAGTGACTTTTCCTTTTTTTCTTCACCTCATTCTTCCTTTTCTCGTATTGACCATTTACTGGTTCACTCTTCTCTTGTTTCGTCCTCCTCCTCTCCGCTTATTCATCCTATTCTGATTTACGATCATGCTGCGGTTACTTTTACATTGTTGTCCTTTGCTCCTAAATCAAGAGCTCGCTCCTGGAGATTAAATACAGAAGTTTTGCATGATATTGCTCAGGTTGATGAATTCTCTAGTGCAATAGAAACCTTTTTCCTTGAGAATGAAGGCTCAGTCTCTTCCCCAATTGTCCTCTGGGATTCGTTTAAATGCACTTTCCGTGGCCAGGTTATTAAATGTATGTCCAAAAGGAGTGCTGCTATTAAAAAAGAGCTTTCAGATTTAGCAACCGAAATAAAAAATCTGGAATCTACCTTTAGACACTCTAAGGATAAATCTTGTCTACAGTTAATCAAGCAATTAAAATACAAATATAATACTATAGTTACCAAAAGAGCCCATATTGGTGTTCAGGCGCAGAAATCCAAAAGGTTATTGTTAAAGAATTGAGCTGGAAAGATTCTCGCAGCTACATTAAAATTTCAAGATTTCTCCTTTAAGTCCTCTCAAATCTCTTCTATTACTGATCACTCTGGCTCTAAAAAATTTCAGACTGGGGAAATTCTCGAAGTCTTTCGTGATTTCTACAATAACTTATATACCCCTTCTAATCAGGCTTCTTTTGAGCAGTGTCAGGACTTCTTGAAATCTGTTCCGGTACAGTCGGTATCTGTGGACGATCGTAATTTTTTAAATGGCCCGATTTCTCCTGAAGAAATCATTGCCGCAATTAAAGCTACTCGTTCTGGGAAAGCCCCGGGGCCTGATGGCTACCCTATTTTGTTTTATAAATCTTTTCTCTCTGCGATTGTCCCCAAGCTTCAATCGGTCTTTGATACTTTTATTAAGGATGGGTCTGTTTCTGGTACGGCGGCTGATGCTACTATTGTAGTGATTCCAAAAGAGGGAAAAGATCATTCAGATCCCAAAAACTTCCGTCCTATTTCCCTTCCTAACATGGAGGCTAAGATTTTTGCCAAAATCTTAGCCAAGAGATTAGAATCCTTCATTCCTAAACTTGTCCATCCCTCTCAAACCGGTTTTGTAAAGGGCCGTCTTGCGCGCGATAATATACGCACTTTTTGCCATATTCTCGGATCAGCTAAACGTTCTCACCTCCCTGCCGCGGCCTTGGCCCTTGACGCTGAAAAGGCCTTTGACAAGGTCTCTTTGTCTTTTCTTCGTGCTGTCTTGTGTGCACATAATCTTGGTGACTCCTTCATTAATATGGTAATGTCCCTATATTCTCAACCTAGAGCTAATATAAGATTTAACGGTGCTACGTCGTCCTTTTTTAATCTTCGCCAGGGCACCAGACAGGGTTGTCCTCTATCTCCACCTTTGTTTTTATTATCCATTGATCCTCTCCTCAGATTGATATACACCCAGACATTAAAGGTTTTTCTTTTGGGCCTCATTGTATTAAAACTGCTGCGTACGCGGATGATGTTCTTATTTTCTCAGATGATATTGCCTTGGCTATTCCTGCTATCTCGGATACCATTTCCCTTTTTTCAAAGGTTTCAGTTTACACCTTAAATAAGGATAAAACTGAGATGTTCCCCTTGAATGCCTATTGTTTCCCTACGCATATGGGCTCTGCTGGTTTTAAATGGCAGTCTACGCATTTAAAATACTTGGGTATCTATTTTTGTTCTACCTTATATGCCGCTACTGCCTATAATGAATCCCAGACTATTCTTAAAGTGCGGCGTCTTTTGGACACTTGGTCTCCGAAACACATTTCCTGGTGGAGTCGCCTTCAGACTCTTAAAATGATGATAACACCCATTATTAATTTTGTATCCTCTATGCTCCCGGTAAAGTTATCAGATTCCTTCTTTCATGAACTTGATGTTCTGACCTCTACATTTTTATAGAATGATAAAAGGGCTAGAATTGCTTATAAATTCTTGCGGAAACCTTATGAAATGGGAGGATACAATCTTCCTGATTGGGAAAAATACCAAACTTCCTTTTTGGCGTCTCAAGGTGCTCTATGGTTCTCTTCTCCCCCTATTCATGTTCCTTCCTGGTTGTTAATAGAGCAGGAATTGGCTTCTCCATTACCGACTGCCTCCTTTTGCACTGCGTCTACTTTGCCCATCCTGTTCTCTCGCTCTATAATTCTAGATACTCTTGCTGCGGTCCGGAAAGTCGACAAGAAAGTGGCGATTCCACTTCACAAATGTAGGTGGTCGTCTATTTGGCGGAATTCTAAAATTAAAATTAATATTACTCCCACTCTCATGTCTTATTGGGCAGCTAAGGGGATCTCGCTTGTTAAACATCTTTATGGTTCAAATAATGAGCCACTACCCTTTTCTGCCTTGGCTCAACAACATTCTTTAACTAATTTGGATTTTATACTTTTCTCAAAATCAAAGTAGCACTTGCTAAGGTGCGTCTTCATTCTGCTTCTCCTACGATTAATCTCTTTCAAATATGGACTAAATCTGGTCACGTAGCCTCCAAAATCTATAAATTTTTATCATCTGTTTCATTACCTACGCATACGGTTGCTCAACAAAAATGGTTGCACCATTTTGATCATGGAGTTACGGATCATATTTCTTCAGACACCTGGCAGCTGATTGGTAAACTTTCTCTTCGCAATAAAATCTCCCCATCGTTAATGCAATCTAAATTTTTTTCCATCAACCTTCTTCATTGGATTCCTGTTCGTTTACATTCGCTCAATCTCAAAGATGATAACTTATGTTGGAGCTGTGGTTTATTGACGGGCGATTTTCCGCATATGTTTTTTGAATGCTCCCTCCTCCAACCATTTTGGGACCTCATTCATGAACATCTCATGCTCATCTTTGGTATTCAGTTCCAACTCTCTTCTCCATTAATTCTATTAGGTCCATTAGCTGCCCCTTTTCCTCTCCCCTTAGATCCCATGGAATTACAGTTGTTGGATCTCCTATTGACTATTGCAGTGAAAGTCATTCTTATGGAATGGAAATCCTTTTCCTCTGTTTCTTATCATACTTGGTGGGCTTTGGTTTCCTTTTTACGAAGTGCTCACACTTCGTTCGATCATGCTCACCTCTCTCCATCTATTTCTAGTGGGGTTTGGAAGGCATTGGATAACTATAAGGATTTGTCATCAAAAGGGTTGGTTGACCAATATCCTTTCGATTTGTCTGGTTGAATGGCGTCTTCTTTGTCGGGTTAGTCCGTTGGAAATCCTTCTCTCCTTCCTTCTTCTCTTCCTTTCCTGTCTTCTCTCCTTTTCCATATTTTCTCTCTTTCTCTCTTTCTTTTTTCTTTCCCTCCCTTACCCTGAATATAACAGCTGATAAGTGATACTCTTGATTGCTGATTCTGGCTAAGATACTTACTTCCCCTTACCTAATTCATTTTTCTGTTTTTGGCAGGCTACTTTTGTTTAGGGATGCATTTGCTATGCTTATTTTTGAATTTCAGCCTCTGATTGCTTTTTATCTGGTGTCAATTGTATCACTTTTATTTGTATTCTGTATCTTTTTGTGTGCTTCTTTATAAAATAAAATTCTTTGAAGTGAAAAAGAATAACCTCTAGGCATGTGCTCATACAAAGACAAAAATAACACAACCGAACTCAGGAAACACACATGAAGACTATGATGAACTGGTACTTACATCCTTCCAAACTCCACCGGATCTTCCCGACAGATGCTGGAGAGGATGTGGACTCCTGGGTGACTTCCAGCACATCTGATGGGACTGCCTGACCATCCGTCCTTATTGGGAGGAGATTTTGGCACATATAAATGACATGCTGGGTTATCCCATTCCCGTAACTATGGCAGGCGTTCTTTTGGGGCTCCGTGACCCTGCCCTAGAGCACCAGACTAGAGCTGGCAAGATGATTATGTGGCTCTGCATTGGAGTGGCTAAAGTCACTTTGGTGGCAGCGTGGAAGAGCAGGGAAGCTCCGGCTATCTCACTCTGGCAATCCCGCCTTTGGCGACTGCTTAGCCTTGAGCGTATGGCTGATATTTTTAGGGACGATTATAAAAAATTTCAGTTCAAGTCGGTCCTCTGGTCACCTTCCTCTCTCAGGGACTTCCGTCAGCAGTGTGCCCCTCCTCCATCAGAGCCCTCCATCTTTTCCAATACTGACCACAGTTTCGGACTGATTGACTGATCATTGTTAATTAACACTGCTGCCACCACGGGTGGGACGGGTGAGTGGGTGGCAAGGGGATGGGGGAGGGTATGTTTCTTTGTTTCCTGTCATTTGTTGGGTTTGGTTTGTCTACACCTTTTATTTTTCTTTCCCACATCTCTACAGTGGCGCACCTTGGGGAAGGAATTGTTACAAACAGGCGCCACAACTCCTATGGACTGCCTCTATGCTCTGTAAGGGTGCATGAGTATTGTTCCTTTCTCAACCCTCTGGTTATTTAGAAGCTGTACTTACCATTGGGTTCATTTTCAGCGAAGAGGGACTGTTTATATTGTTTTGTGCACTTTGTACACTGATATGCATAAATTGAGGCAATTTGCTCCCCTGCGTCGGATTACGTTCTGGAACCTTCTGTTTAAGGTTGGTCTAAAAATTCAATAAACAGATTTTTGACAGAAAAATAACACAACCATGAGGGTTACAGAGGGGTTGGCATACTTTACTTCATTCCTCCAGGGCTGCAGAGGCATATACTGGGTTGCACTGGCAGACAACAGACCCCCATATTTAGAGATCTCCACCAGACTGAAGCCATTCTCTGTGGTTTCAGGGGAGCCACTGTACAGGTGGCTTCAATTAGAGCAGCAAAAGTTTTGTGAGCGGCTGCCATGGTCCATGTGGGGGCTTAAAAAGAATCCCTGGGAAATTCCTACGAAGGTAGATTCTAACTTTCCTTGTCTCTGTGCTGGACACCTGTACCCTTCAGTGGGCACTCTTTTGTTGTTTATTACGATCCACGGGGTCCGGTTCGAGGAGAGCGCTAGGTGCCAAGCGGGTGTTTGGCGTTGCGGGCGGTGTGCCACTGTCGCCACCACCCCCCTCCCGAGACCCATGAGGTGTGGATCTTTTAACACACAAACCACAGGTTCGCTTACTTTAGCTCGAACCCTCTTTTTGGTTTGTTCTTTTTGCACCCCTTTTTTGACACATAATCAGTCTTTTAACTTTCACGTCCTCTGGTCAGGGTAGGCCTTAGCGTGCCTATTCCGCCGAGGTACACATTTACATGGTCCTGACGAATGCCCAGTAACACATGTACACTTAAAGGGCAGAAACATGTTGACCCCATTGTAAACTTTGAGGGAAAACACCCAACACAATAGTTGGTAGATTTCCCATCACATACTTTTTAACTAATACCCGGCCAACCACGGAATAAAGTTTTTGTGTGGTAAGTGCTGTCGGTATTTTTTAATATTACTCACCTTTTCACATTCTGTCACAAAAAAAACCCCGCTCCGCAGTAACCTGGCGTCGCAGCACACCGGGGAGACATTCGGTTTCTCCCGGTGGGCCCAATGATGAAGCATGTCACCACCCAGGGTGGTGAGTGAGGGCTTAAAAAGAATCCCTGGAAAATTCCTACGAAGGTAGATTCTAACTTTCCTTGTCTCTGTGCTGGACACCTGTACCCTTCAGTGGGCACTCTTTTGTTGTTTATTACTACATGTGGTCACTCAACATACATTTTTGCTTTCCAAAAACAAACTCTAAAAGCAGGAATTTGTAAATAAAAAACACACACATACAAAAAAAAACTTTGAGATCACTGGGATGGGATTCACATTTAAATAATTTGTTTTCTTTTACTTTGCCTTGTAAATATTTTAATATTTTTGCCCCCCCATAACACACATTTACACAGAATTTCAAAGGCAACTGGAATACATTACTATTGTTCTAGGTGCTCTGCAGAAGCCAACCTTCAAACATGCACTTTAAATTGCCACCTTTAACCTCAGCACAAGAACTCTCAATCAAAGCCCCTCATAAATATATGGCATGACTCAAAGTGTGCACAAAGAGTAATAGAATGCACAAACAAAATACAGAAACACAACATGATGAAATAGCTGACAGTCAAGGGGAATGCAAGATTAGGTAAAACATTTAAAATAAAAGAGGATAAATTGCTGAAATGAATTAAGTTAATATTTTTAATATTCATTGTTCGTAAATTAATCCATGTTTGCGGCATTATTGTTAAGGGTTTGAAGATAGGTTCAGTTTTAATGCCATACAGCATGTAACTGTCTTACCATATTTCTCTCTGTGCGCTCTAAAAGGCTATTTCGATCAACTTCGTAAGGGAACAAAAACCTCTGCCTGTCTTTGGGATCAATTTCGCGGTGGAGCAAACACAGCAGCTCCACTTCTAAAGAGGCCAGTGACCTGCAGCCAGGGCCTGGAGTGTCACAGTGTGAGCGGTTAGCATGACAAGGGGGTCTCAGCACAATATACGCAACACAACATTTACATTATAACATTTTCCATTACCGAAGACAAAGTGCCATATCACATGTTCTTGCATCCAGTCCTACCATGTGATGAATGGGAAAAGGTGGGATGTATATCTGTGGATGATGAATGCCTGACCAGACACAAGGATGCAGACTCCGATGCTTGAAACTGTGATACAGATGGCATCACTGACCTACAGTGGATCCCACTATAAAAGAAAATCTCAATGAAGGGCTTTAACAAGGTAAGACCTGTGTCATGTATTACACTGCAGAAAGTTGATTCACTGCCTGGCATCCATCTCCAGCCTCAGAGTAAGGCAGAGAAGGCAGCCTGGGACTGACCTGGGACAGTCCAGATTTAAATACATTGATTTGTTTAGAGATACAATTGTATTTCTAAATACATTGTTTTTTTTTTTGTTTTTTTTAGATAAGTATGCAGGAATTTCAGAATGGTGCAGCCTCAGAGTCTTAATAAAGAAACCACCAATGACTTTGGTGGTGATCATGCAAAAAGAGGCATTTACTCGTAGTGTCCCAGGGATTCAATGGCATCTAAATGCTCAAAAGGCAACCCATTCACGCAGGGCACAGACAGGTCAATATTGCAGCAAACTGTCCAAAGGCATGGGTGAGTCTTCAGTAATATTAACTGACTTGTGACTAAATCAGTTCTCACTAAATATGTATCCAAAACATATGAACTGTGAATAATTGGGTTGTTGGATTACTGAGATGTTAATCCTTCTCATGCAACAGCCACAATCCCAAAAGTCACTGATTTACCTCTGCTTCACCCTCCGGTACCTTGGCACAAAACAGTAAGGCTTATCTTATGCTGTTTTTCTCAAAAAGGATTATCCTTCCTCCCATCATCATCTCCTGTGGTCTCAAACACCACGGAGTGAGCTTAAGCTCCGCTTAAGCTCAGCTTCTTTTGCAACTTTGCCTTCCAGGTGGTGCTTTTAGGTGATGCTTTTAGTATGAAACCTAAACTTCTCGCTCTGGGCCTTGGTGCATACTTCTAGGTTGGCTAGCGATAATTCCATTTGTGCAGATGGGGTTCTAGATCCAGCAGCCAGAAACATGATTTAAAGGAAACAATTTTTAAAAATGGCAATCATGGAGAATTTTTTTTTTTTTTTATTGGCTTGGATTTGGAATAGTATTGTACACCGAGTTACAGTATGACAGTTCTGAAAACACAATTTTTATCCTCACAGCTGATCTCCAATGTTAGAAATTGGGTTATAGGTTGACTGGGGTGTGAGCCCTAGACAAGCAGCAACCACAAACCTAGTCAGAGTAAGAAGCAGGCAAACCCTTAATTAACCCATGCTAACTCTCTGGTAGCTTGGCATAGAGTAGCCAGAATTAACTTAGAGGCAATGTGTCAAGCATTTGTGCAACACTTCCAACAGTAAAACACTGAAAACACCACCAAAAATATTCATAACAGGTTAGAAGAATAGAATTTAAATCCAGAAATAAAACAATATGAAAATGAAATGCAATCCAATAAGCTGAACATGAGATATTAATTAAAAAAAATAATAATCGAAGATAGGTCTTAGAAGCAATAAGCACTTTCTTGGAATATCTAGTCATGCTGGACCGGGACAAAAGTCAAAGGTTCAGTGGAATGTGGGCTGGATACAGGGACCCAGTGAGGCCCGCTAAACAAATGTACCATGATCCTGGCCACCTTGACATCGAAGATGTGGGCCAAACCCGTAGCCATACGTAGGTGTGAATCCATGCAGTGGTGACAATGCGCCATTTGTGATCAGCAAAGCAGCGACGTTGCGTCAACTATGATAGGCAAAGAGCTGTGCTGCAAAAATTTGTCATCTAGTATTTCTGTAAACATAGATGCAGAGACATTGCGCCGTGGTGGTTCCAAAGGCAATGCGTCTGGCCTATCCAGGCAGGAGTGGCAATGCAACGGTTATGGTCATGCAACAGGAGCAATGTGCCAGTTCTAGTCCACGCAACTGCACCAATGCACAGGTTTGACAGAGGATGCATGGGTTTTGCTAAAGCAAGCATTGTAAGCATCACTTCCAAGCGTCCAGAACTGGGGTGGCACCACTTGGCAAGGCAGAATCACAGATGGTGGAGTCCACGTGCAGAAGCAGGTAAGTTGTAATTCTTTTATATCCCTGAGAATTCAGATCAGGAAGCTATCCAGCCTTCTCACCCTGGCAGGAAACAGTAGGCAGGAGGGCAGCACACCAAAGCGTCAGTCCAGCAGAGTGGCAGTCCTTTAGCAGCCTGGCAATCCTTCTTCCTGACTTTCTCACAGGTCCAGGAGTATACTGAAGTGATGGTGTCCGAGGTCCAGGACTTATGCACAGTTGTGCCTTTAAAGTGAAGGAAACTTCAAAGACAGGTCTTGGAAGTGTGCAGATGTCCTCCCTTCAGGCCCAGGCTCCATATTAATTACAGGGGTATGTAGACCTTTGTGTGGGGGACAGGACACAGCCTATTCATGTGTAAGTGAGGCTGGTTTCAGCTCCCCCATCTCATTCTGCCAAGATGGCCCATCAAGACTTGAAAAAACCAAGTGCAAGGGTCTCGAGAGAAAATGGCGCAAGCATTATGATTCTCAGTCAAAGGAACTTTACCGTAAGGCCAGAAACCTCTATCATGGGGCCTGCTCTAGAGCTAAGGCTCTTTATGTAACTAAGACCATCGACATGGCTGCTAACAAAGCTCGGACCCTCTTCAACACAGTGAAAAACTTAGCCGGAGCAAATTCCTCGGCGGTTGCACGCCCCCTCACCTTGAAAAAATGCCAAGACCTTGCCACATATTTTGTGGAAAAGATCGACACCATTATAGCAAATATAAATCCCTCGGTGGGGGTGGATAGGGAAGTTCTTCCCTTAGATAGCCCTCCAGGAAATCGGCTGGATGCCTGGCCATGTACTTCTGGGGACACTTTAAAATCTCTGGCCACCTCTATTAAATCAGGTTCTCCGTGTGATCCCCTTCCTATTAATATCATGTGCCAATTGGATGATGGTGCTCTAGGAACTATTGCCGAGACACTTAATGCCTCCATCCGTTTGGAAACTGTTCCGGCGTCCTGGAAGCACGCTATGGTCAGCCCTCTGCTGAAAAAGCCATCTGCTGATCCAGAGGTCCTTGCAAACTATCGGCCGATATCTTTGCTACCTGCCTTCTCGAAAATTTTGGAGAAGCATATCCATGGGGCACTATCATTGCACGCGGAGAGTAACAACCTGCTCCATTTCTCCCAATCGGGCTTTAGGGCGGGTCATTCAACTGAATCCGCCCTCCTGGGAGTTACGGAGAAAATCAGGGCACTATTAGACGACGGGCAAACGGTGGCTCTCGTCCTGCTTGATTTGAGCGCGGCCTTCGACACCATCTCGCATAACAGACTGCTTGCCAGGCTGAGCGTGGATGGTGTCGGAGGGACCGCATTGGGCTGGATCAGATCCTATCTGAGCGACCGGACTTTCCAGATCTCGTCCTCACACGCACAGTCGGACATTTTTCGGTCACCTCATGGCGTGCCCCAGGGCTCAATTTTAAGCCCACTATTCTTTAACCTTTACCTCCGCCCCCTCGCTGATCTAGCAGAGCGAGTAGGTCTGGAACTCATGACCTACGCGGATGACTCACAGATTATTTTTTCCCTTACTAATTCAGAGTCTTCATCCCCTTCAGTCCTGAAACTTGGTCTCCAGGAGGTCTTCAGCTGGATGTCAACTAACCAGCTGAAGCTTAATGGGGAGAAGACAGAGATTCTTCTCCTGGGGAAAAATCGTGAGCTGTGGCAAGATAGACATTGGCCACCATCTATGGGTGTTTTCCCTAGTCCGGCTACCCAGGTTAGAAATCTTGGGGTGTGTATCGACGATTCTCTGTCCATGAAGCAGCAGGCCAACAAAGTGGCTGGCACTTGTTTTACCATCATTAAATGGCTGCGGAAGATTATCTGGATGCTTCCTGTGGATACCCAGAAGACCGTAGTCAACGCGCTAATAACATCTAGGCTTGACTACGGTAACATTCTCTATCTGGGCTCCAATTTAGCCGTAGTCAGACGACTACAATTGGTCCAGAACTCCGCAGCCAGGCTGTTATGTAAGATCCCTAGGACAGCAAGGATTTCGAAGCACCTTAGAGATCTACACTGGTTGAAAGTTGAAAACCGGGTCCGGTTTAAGGCCTTGACCATTATGTTCAAGATCAGGGCAGGAACCGCACCACGGTACCTGCAGAATTTGGTCAGGCCCCATGTTCCTGTACGGAATCTTCGTTCCTTAAATGGAGCAACTTTCGTGGTTCCCAGATTCAAACTGGCCCGAATGGGAGGTAAATCTTTCTCCCACCTGGGACCAGCTCTTTGGAACTCTCTCCCTTTAGCTTTGCACAAAGAGGAAAATTTTGCAAGTTTCAAGAAAAAAGTCAAAACCTGGCTGTTTAATAAATAATTGTGTTTACCAATGGTTGTTGATCTGTGACAGTATTTTGCCTTTCAGTATCTTCTTCTCGTAGCCATGGCGCCGGGAAACCCTTTGTGGGTATCTGCGCGCATTATAAGTGTAAGAAATAAAATAAATAAAATAAAATAAATAAGTCACCCCTAAGCTCACATTGTGTCTGACTGTCGAGGGGGAATACACAAAGCTGAGCTGTCACCATCTCCTGGCGTTTATCAGGGACAGGCAGCAGGCACCATTTGGCTAAAGTGAGAAAAAAATCCTTGTCAAGTGGCATTTTCAGAACTTCAATTTAAAATCTGACTTCACCACCATTTTTGATTTTAAATTATGATTCCAGAAGCACCTTCTTGAAATGTCTATCTCTTCACAATTGGGAATAACACTTAAAGTATGTGATAAGGCAGTCCCTATGTTAGCCTGTAGGAGAGATATGCCTTTTAGAGCATTTTTAACTACCAGAACATATAAAACATTTCTGTCCTGCTTTTTAAAAACATTGCACACTGCCCACTGGGTTGCCCAGGGCCTACCTTAGGATTGTTGACATATGTATAAAAAGTGACGTTTTGGCCCCAGCAGAAGGTTTATCTTGCCAGGCCGAAATGGCAGTGTAAACTTCAGACACAGGCTCTGCAATAGCAGGCCTGAGCTATAGTTAGAGTGCTACTAAAGTGGGTGGCACAATATGTGCTTCTGACCCACTAGGAACATTTAATTGCCAGGCCTTGAGCACATGCAGTACACTTTACTAAGGACATATAAGTACTTCAAATATGACAATTGGGGATGAGCCAATATTGTTAGTTTAGAGGAGAGAGCATAAGCACTTTAGCACTGGATTGCAGACGTAAAGTGCACAGAGTCCTAAAGCAAGCAAAAACGAGGTCAGAAAAGTGGAGGAGGTAGGCAAAAAGTTGGGGTGAAAACCACCCTAAGGCTGCCAGGTCTTATACCTGCAATTTGATTTCTCAGTGCTGTAATGGAGTTTCAATAAAGTTTTAATGAACAACTAGAAAACTAACATTCCACATTCATGATAAAAATGAGGTACACCTGAACAACATGTTTCTGAAATATATGTTGTAGAATTGAAATCAGTTACCATAAAGGGGGTTGCCGTAAATGAACAAAGCTAGAAGTTTAATTTTCTCATAGATTTTACAGTTAGTGGTTAACAAAGCTAAAATGAGGGCACATTGTCCAGAAATTCACAAATATGTTCCTCAGTCATGTCGGAAAAATGTCTGGATTGCAGAGTAAAGCATGTACTTTCCACAGCAGCAGTGGGCTGTCAGATGATTCCCCAACGTTCTACTGTAGCTGTACCATAGTGTTCTAATCAATAACTGAAGCACCAACATTCTATATTCATGACAAAATTTACCCATTTCCTTAATAGAATCAATTGAATTGAAAGCCTAAGCTGGGGAGCATGTTTTACTAAATGAGCGTTTGGGTGTTAATACAGGTATGAAACCATTTAGTTAAAAATTTAAGAAGTATAGATTTTTAGACTTTTATGGTATAATGTATTTTTGAGAGTTAAAAAATGTTAATGCGAAAACTCTCAAAGCAGACCTTTCCACAACTGTTTTCTTAGAATATCCATCTTCTCTATTGCTTAATACCCCTTCAATTTAAAAATAGTTGTATTTTGGTAACCATAGACCTTTTTTTAATCTTTCAATCTTTCATTTAAGTGTACATCAGCTTATTTTTCTAGTGATGCAGGAAGCTATTTGTGACTGATCTCACATTTAGAATTATTATATTTTTCTTCCTATTTATATTTTGAGATCCTTCAAATACCTTTTCTGTTTAGACATGTACTTTTACCGTATTCCTGTTTTAAGAGGTTGCACGGCCTGCATAAAGGTGCATCGTATTCCAAATCATTTTTGTTGTGACTTAACTGTAAGGAAATATTACATAAACTAAAAATAATATATTTATTGTCAACACAAATGTTAGGGCGAATACCTTAAAAATGAATACATTCAATGGTAACAAAATAAAACATATAATTAAAAAATAAATTACATTGTAAATCAGACTGAACAATGACGCTGCTATTTTAAAACACAGTAAAACCTGTCATTTACTAGGCAAGTTTTAAACTTTTTTATTCCATAGGAAAACATAGAAGGACATCTTAATTGGGACTCATTTATTTCTGGCACTTTTAGAACCAGAGATGAAATATTATGCCTTCTGCATGGGAAAGTGATTGGTTCTAGTGATATCTTCTACAGCAAAATGTCTCCCAGTGCGGACATATTTCATGAGCTAGTTGAACATTCAAATAAGTTATTTGTTATTTGTGATCCTCCCAGGCAGCTGTTATGGGAAGTAGGCACAGTAATATGCGGGTTGATGCT
The DNA here is from genome assembly GCF_964263255.1 of Lissotriton vulgaris. Classification (NCBI taxonomy): domain Eukaryota; kingdom Metazoa; phylum Chordata; class Amphibia; order Caudata; family Salamandridae; genus Lissotriton; species Lissotriton vulgaris. The sequence continues at coordinate 319,020,197 of NC_141699.1, read as the reverse complement.
GTAATAAGGCTTGCCTCCAGTATTAGATGCAGATCTCCTAAGTAGATATCGACTGGCTAAGAGCCAATCAATAGGCAGCATTTATAGCAGTATTCAGCTGTTAGATTTAGAATATTCTTTACTGTCCTCTCTCGTCATATTGCAGAACAAATCTGCTGTTGTGCAAGGTTATTTCCAGATGGTGAAATGATGACATAGATCATAGTGTTGAAAGATTCAACTGAACTGAGGTCTTATAAAGTTTTTATTTTATTTATTAGCATTATAAAGTGCTCGGAATTATACCCTAGAGGCACGTGAGGGCGCTCTCGTGGAAAGCACAAGACAGCTGCCAGAGTCAGAGGCTAGAACTTATTGTCTTATTGACGTTGACGTTTATTAGGAAAGGCACATTATGTAATGTCAGGTAATGGGTAATCTTTGGGACATTTATCTCTTATAGTGGCATCTGAGAGAAATTCGCACTCAGAAAGCAAAGGCCAGCTCAGATGTAACTGGACTCCCAGTGCACAGAACAAACAATATTCTTTTTAGAAAAAAGGTTTCTTTTGTCTTGTACAGGAAGAGAAGAAACCACCTGGGAAAACAGCATACTCTGTCTCATATACAGTAGTTCTTAAAAAACAGTAGAAAGTGTGATATAATAGATAGATAATCAAAAGAATCGTTTGTGACTCATTCCATACAATAAGTTACAGTTCATGGACATTCCTAATTGGCTTCCATATGTGCAATTTTTAAGTGCATAGGGATCCAGGATCACGTTCATTGACCTATTTTAATTAAAACACAGTGTTAACAAAGTTTCTGCTGTAAATCCTTTCAGAAATAAAACCGGCAGCATGCACTGTTCTGATTTTGTAATTTTCCTCTTTAAGGACAAAGATTTATCTCAGATAACGGTGTGAGCATTAATCAGTTGCTCAGCATTGTTTATCCTGAAGAAAATAATCACAATGATCTTGTTCTTGTGTATTGCTGAATTTAAGGAAAGGAGTGTTAAAAATAATGAAGGGTGATATTGCCTGTACAGTATGTTCACATATAGGGCCAGATGTAGGACCTGCCAAATGGCGACTCGCAATTTGCGAGACGCTAATTGACATGTACAACAGTGTGTTTAACACTGTTTGCTGCCCGTTTTCTTTTAAGAAAAACGGTATGCATTTAGAAATAAAAAATAAAATGTTTTTGTTTTATTTTTTAAGGGCAGGCAGTGGTCCTTGGGACCAATGCCTGCCCTAAAAACCAATATTGCATGCATTTGCAAAGAGGAAGGGGTCCCCTTCCCATTTGTGAATGCATTACCACCTACTTGAAGTAGGTGGTAAATTGCAAGTGTTTTGCTACCACATTGGTACATAGCTTTGCGGTCGCTATTTGGAAGGGAATGCCCTTTCCTAATAGTGACTCGGAAATCAGTATTTTGCAATTTGCGATTTATTTGCGAGTCACAAAATACTGTTTGTACAAGGGCTCATGCTTATTAGAATGTGTCTGAGACCCATTTGTGCACGCTAAAAAGTATCATACATCTGACCCATAGTGCCAACTGGAAACATATGTGTCTGTTGGAAACCAAGGTCCAGAGTTATAAACACTTTCAGCCTGATTCATGTCCATGCCGTTTTGCGTGTCCCTAATAGCGAATCATAGCGAATCGCTATTGAGGACACGCAAAACGGCATTCATGTAGGAATTGCTACTTAAATAGCGATTCCTACATGTTCTTTATTTGCGAGTAGCAATTTGCTACTCGCAAATACTCCCCAATCATTCCTATGGGCCAAGAGGCCCATTGGAATGAATGGGGATTTGCGAGTAGCAATTTGCTACTCGCAATTGAGATAGCGATTTTAAGGGTGACAGGGGTGTCCAAAGGACGCCCTGTAGCACCCCTAAAATGCACTTTTGGACAGGTGTTGCGCACACACATGTCCAAAGGACATGTGTGTGTGCTACATGCAACTTTGAATGATGCTTTTAAAAGCATTTTTCTGAGTTTTTGCTATTTACCGACAGGTCTGACCTGTCGGTAAATAGCGGCCCCAAAAGTCCAAAATCGCAATTTTGTTGTGTGTCATGAATAGCATTTGAGGAATCTCTATTAGAGATTCCTTAAATGCCATTCCACGCAAATATGCGAATTCTTACATAGCGATTTTTGCATTTGGTATCATGAATACCAAATGCAAAAATCGCACTCGCTAAGGGCCAGATTCTGAGAATCTGGCCCTTTGCGAGTGCAATTTACCTACATGAATCAGGCTGTTTGTGTCAGGTTTACGTTACCTTTTTTCAATGTAAACATGATGTAAAGTGGTCTGTGGTATTTACAATGCAACACAAATTACAATTTGCATTGGATTTTAACCAAAAGTAATGCAAAGCTGCACAATGGTCTGCTATTCATTACTTAGTTTCAAGGGTGCACTCCATGCATTGGTGTCCACTTTAACCAGCCATGGGTTTGACGCAAATCCCTATCAACAAAGAATTGTAGCCAGGGATTTGCATCAAAATCCTGTGCATTCTTGAGAGAAGGTGTAACATGGAGAAATGTTTTCATTTATCCTAATTTTTCCCCTTTGGATATGTCTCCATGGTACAGCACACATACGAATTGTTAAACGTATTCAAGCATAGTTTTGATTTGGAAGGGACCCTTACAAAAACTATGCTTACCACAATGCAGACACACTTGTGCGATCCCAGTTTCCTAGGAGACCAACATTGTGACCTGGACATTCTATACAGCGTCAACTGACACTAAACACATTACACAGATGTCTCACACTTCACACCTCCTCCACAATACAAAAACCAACAATTTCAAAATAATGAGCATACAACAATAATTTTAAAAATGTACAGGAAGTGGTTGGCCCATTCTTAGTAGTGTACTCTCCGCTCCCGCAGTCTTGGGCTCTGGATACCAGTCAATGTAAGAAAACAAAGAAAAGAGGGAGAACCATCATTCTGGACTCTTTTGCTCTATTCAATTGAGTCAGGGGAAAGGAGTGAGGAGGAGCACCCAAACCATCACCAACGCTATATACAGAAACTCCCGGGTGATGCAAACCGAAACAGCGTAATAATAAACAAAAATCACAATGGACTTGTGTGTCGGGAGGTTACAGGGATTTACAGCTCTCCTCCCTCCCCTAGATGATGAACACTAGTTGAGGCCCCCCTATGGAACCAGCGCCTTACTCTGGAACGTACCTCCGAGAGCCATGCTTCCCGGTGAGCGTGGCTAGCAGACTCGTGGTACCGGATCGGGTCTGGCTCCCTTTCTTTGCTTGGCAATAGGTGGTAGCTCCGTGGCTCAATCGTCTCCTATTCTCTGGGGCGTAGCACGGCTGTGTCGGCATCCTCCTGTTCTCCGGGGCGTAGCGTGGCTGTGTCAGCGTCCTCCAAATCTTCGGGGATTCCTCTCCAGCTTCTCGAGGTATCGTGGCTTCCGGGATCCCAAGATGCTACTCCATCATCGGGTTTTTCCGTACTGGCTGAAAAAGCCCTTCCTTCCCCGTCCGGTACTTCGATTGGTACATGTGACCCAGTCACATGGTACGGCTGGTCCTCCGAGGGAAAGAGAAATGACGTGGAGTTAAAGGGGCCACTGCTGCCCAGATCTATCGGGTCCCAGGGCGACTGTAAAAGAAACACAGGAGAGGCGTAAGGAGGTAGGTGATCATCATCCCCTTCACTTAATACGTCCTCACGGGGTTGTTACTGACACTGACTCTGGCAGCAACTCTAAGATTTTGTGAAACATCCTCAGGATGCCAAAGCAAGTGCCAGCCAGAGAAGAGATCTGATGGTCAAAGGACAGTGCAGTGTTGAACCAAACCCCCAGATTTTTTATTTTGGGTTTGTGGACAGAGACCTGTCTGAGTTCAGGTGGCCACCATACAGAGGCAAAATTAATGATTTCTTACCGGCCACCAGGATATCAGTCTTTCCAGCTGGAAGTCATCCATTTTGCAAGGTCCACCAGGCATGCTCCAAACTTTGGGGCTGCATTAACGTTGTCCTGTAACAAATGATCAGCTGAGTATCATCAGCATATGATACCATCTTCACCCAATGATGCTCCACCACATCTACCAATGGGTGCATATAAAACTTGAACAGGGTTGGACTCAAAGCCAAATCCTGAGGCACCCCTTGCAGCAAGGAGCACATGTCAGACTTGTAGAACTGCTGAATGACCTGGAAATTAAGGTCTTGTAAGAAATTTGTAATCCAGTTAAATGTGACACCCCTAAATCCACGATCCCATTGGCATTTCAGAAGGAGGCCATTCAAGACCATATCAAACATGGAACTTAAGTCCAACAGGATCAAGGCCTCTGTCTTGCCCTCATCCACTGTCATTCTCAGAGATTCGGACGCTAGAAGCAGAGCAGATTTGGTACCGTGCATGGATCTAAAACCTGATTCAGTCTTGTGTAGCAGATTATTTCCATCAATATACTTAGTTAACTGAAGGGTAAAGAATTTCCCTGCTACCTTAGCAAAGAGATGAAGGAAGGAGACAGGTCTCAGGTTATTTGGGAGGGCGGGATCCAGTGATGGTTTCTTAATTTGAGGGCCCGCCATTGTGTGCTTCCAGTCCCGTAGGACTAGACCGTGTTGAAGGAAGGTTTAAAAAAGATTGCAAACAACAGGGTTTATAATATTCTCACATAGTAGTAACATTTTCGGAGGCATGGGGTCAGTAGGGTAGCCCGATATCACAGCAGAAAGAAGACCAAGAGTCTCCAACAACGTTAGAGTTTTAAGATTAAAAAGATCTTCAGGTAGCAGTATGTTCTCCGGAGGACTGAATTTAAAATGTCAACTCGGATCAGGGAAGGAGGCATAGATAGCATTTATCTTTCTGGAAAAAATAACTGCCCATTAAGTAGCAGTGTTCTGTAGAGGAGGGGATAGAAACAGCAACTAGCTCAAGAGAGGAGAGGTTTTTGACAATCTAAAAGATCTCTCTGGGTGAACCTCTGAGGCTTCAATTTTAAGCGTGCAAAATTTAGAATGAGTTCTTTTGATCTGTTAATAATAATTTTTTACTGCTTCTAAATACGCAATTTTGTCATCCACCCTATAGCCTCTTCTCCAGAGGCGTTTTAGCCTTTTACGGTCCTTTTCAAGGCCCAGGCGTTCTTCATTAAACCATTTCGCAGTTGGATTTCAACAGGTGCATTTACCTGTCTTCAGAGGATCTAGGGTGTTCAGAACCTTATATATCCAAGAAGATAGTTGTTTATCGGCATACTGTGGACATGTATCCAGTACAGGGAGATTTCTAGCCAATTTAGCAGTAAAATCATAATTTGTGTGTTCTTATACAGGAGGCGGCACAATTTGGAGGACTTAATGAAGTTATTGATCTGAAAAGGAATGATAAAGTAACCAGGCCAAGTAACAGGAGTTGGAAAAGTAACTTTTATAAAATTTTAGTTAGAAAAAATTGTGTCTAGGGTGTGCCCCCAATATACGTGGGACAGTGGACCAACTGAAATAGTTTCAAAGCCTCAAGGTCCTTCACAAAGATGATACTAAAGGACATTGGAATCTTCCAAATATAGGATGGATGTAGGAATGGCATAGAAAGAAAGAAAACCCACCAGAGCATTTAGAAAAGCCCTGGCCGGTCAATAAAGGAGGAGGCCTGCTATGCAGTAAGAACAGGAAAGCAATAAAAAAAAGAAGGCTGCTTCACAGTCGGAGATTGTAATTTCCATCAGTTTAAGTTGAAGCTCACTTTTAGAATACACTGTGAGCACCCATCCCTTTGTTTCTGTCTACCCATTCTCAATATTGAGTAACCATTGGGGACTGCATCCAAAACGTCTGATACTGATTGATCATCAATCAGGTTTCACCAGAAACAAAGCCGGCGGCAGTTGACTTGTTAGCAGATCTAGAACTTCAAATTTATGTTTGCTGAGGGATCTGCAATTCAAGATTAGGCATTGTGGAACACCTGTGCTAAATGAGCACCCCTCTGTAACTTCCACCGGCGTTGGTGAGTATTAAAGAGAACATTACACTTACCACAGCCATTTTCCACAGAATCAAGATCAATCCGGTGGAGGCATTCCTTCACCACCATAGTTCAGAAAGCCAATATCTCGGTGGCCGAGTAACAAGCTGAGTCCACAAGGGAACGGGCGGGGGGCCTGAAACCTGGCACCTTCCAGGCATGATCGGGTTCAGACAGGCTTGCTTTTGGAATGCCTTCAGTTTGCCAATGGCTAATCCACTGCAGGCATGCGCCGCTGCCATCATTTTATAGCCCGTCTCTAAGGGCGTTGCTAATCACCATAAAGCAACAACGGAGGGGAGGCAGACAACGCACTGAGAGCCCTTTACTCCTCTCCACTATTGAAGAAAATAAAACAAGATGATTAGGAATAAATTCATCATCCCAATGAAAGGTTTAAAACATAGTGACATTTATAATATTCAATATTAAAATATCAGTAACAGACCACCTAATATGGCCCCCAACCGGGACAGGAAGCCAGGCACCTCCCAGCACCTAGTGAGCTACGAGGAAAAGAAAGAGGTGAGGTATGACATGGGAGCCAGGCATTTTCCTACGCCAAGAGCGCTACAAGGAAAACAAATATCATGCTGAGATAAAACTGCTACAATACCAATGCTACTAGCATCTGTGGTGATCAAATTTTTTCCTAATGGATCAAAACCTTGCAATGCACGCTCGGTAGCAATGGCATTTTTTACATCTCAAAATTAGTTTTCACACTCCTCTGACCATTCAAATTTTGCTCTGGCCTTAAGCAACTGCCTGAAGTGGAAGGTTCTAGGAGAAAAATTCTTCACAAACTTAGAAAAGAATTCAACAAGTCCCAGAAAGGATTTAATGTCAACCTTGTTTTTTGGACTGGGGGCATCTGTGATGGCTTCCACTAGTTTATTCTTGGCTTTAATGCCTTCCACAATAATCTCGTGAGCTAAATGTGTGACTTTTCTAGCAGAAAACATGCATATTCGAGCATTAAACCGTATTTGTTTAATAATGACAGAACATGTTTGAGCTTATCATTATGGTCATTAAAATCCTGACCCAGCACAAGGATATCATCTTGAACAATCAATGCTTGGTCCAGTTTCCCAAAAATATTACACATTGAATGCTGAAAAAGAGCTGCCGCAGAAGCCAAACCAAAAGGCATTCTTGTGAACTGGAAATATCCCACATGAGAAATGAAAGCTGTACACTTCTTCCTATCCTCCTACAAAGGAAATTGGGGGTTCGCTTGGGATGAATCAATGGTGAAACACTACTCCATGCTTCTATTTTTAGTCAACATCTCACCAATTTTGGGTATTGGAAATTGGTCAACCAAAGTGTTTGTGTTAAGGTGGCGAAGATCAACACATAACCTGATCTTTCCATTGGCTTTCCTTGCAACAACTAATGGAGCAATCCACTCAGATTATTCCACAGGTTCAATTACGGCATCCTTAAATAACCTTCCTAATTCGATTTCCACCTCATCTCTCATGGACATTGGTACATTTCTGAGTTTATACATTTTGGGAGAAGCATTCTATTTCAGCACAATTTTATGTTCGGATCCTTCGAACTTTCCAATTCTCCCAGAAAAAATATTCGGAAACTCGTGGCTCATTCTTTTATCTAAAAGCTCACCTTCGTCAAGCACTAACCCTTGTGCTACAATATTTTGATCTGAAATGATATTCACATTTTTCCTATCCTTCCAACCCAAAACTGAGGGACCTTTCTTTGAAATATACAGTTGATGCCTTCCTGTTCTTGAATCTAAAGATTAAAGTCCTATCACCTAACAACTCTTTGGGTTCCCAAGTGTAACTTTCAGGAGCAATGTCTGTTTCATGAAGATTGGAACCCAATCTTCCAACAAATTAGTCTTTCCATATTGACTTATTGACTATAATGAAAGGTGAAGCTGAATCAGCAATAATACAGATATTTACACCCCCATTGTCAAAGAGCACATTGGTTTACCAGTGTTGTTAACATTAGGAATATTTATCACTACTTTCTCTCTTTTGTTTATAAGACAACCGTCTTCATCATTTTCATCATCACTAGAGCATTCTGTCGCACCTTCCTGTATACATTCAACTTTATATTTTTTTAACATTTTGTTGTTACACACTCGGCCAAAATGCTCAATTTTCCCACAGTTACAGCACATTTGTTTGATAGCTGGACAATTCTTATCTTTGGCCAAATGATGTCTACTGTCACGCCTAAAACAATTGAATTCTTTCTTATTTTTAAACCATCTATTTTAGGTGGAGCCTGAGCCAGCGTACAAGCACTGTTCTGGCGATCTGGTGTAGGTACTGTATGGAGGAGAAGCCTTGCCCACATTTTTCATTGGCTTGTGTCTTTGCTCTTCATAAATGCTCACGTCTGAATCCTTCATTGGCTTTTAGTCCCTCCTTAGAGACGTCAGTGTCGTCATTTGTATTCTCCCATGGTTACTGGCCCCTTTTCTTCGGTCTTACACCATAAGCCCTATATTGCTTATTGAGTTTCTTCTACTTGAGGCAGGATGACGTGCTTTAATTGCATTCAGCGCGCTGCGAACACTTTAACTTTCTAAGCTGCCCTGACAATCCTGTCTGCTTTATCTCTTTTGCCCACAAACAGGCCTCTCCTGTTAACTCCCCTCCACTACAGGCACGCCTCTGGCCTTGTGGTGCTGCCCGCTTCATTCTTGCTCACTTTCAGCCATACGGGACCTCTTTCGGCTCACCTCCTCCCTTGCCTGGGCCTAAGCCATGCCCCAGGGCTTCTCCAGAGTGCTGGCCAGTCAGAGCTCCTCCAAGCACCTTCAGCCACATGCAGCCTCTCTACCGGCTCAACTCCGCTCTCACCTGGGCCACTCCTCTTGGCTTCTCAGTGGTGCTGGTGGGCCGGAGTTTCTCCATGTAGTCACCCTCTTCGCAGCGTTGCTCTGCTCTGCTCCACGGCACCTTACACAGTAGGGTCTAGGCAATGCACAGTCTATCTCTAGCCGTTGAGCAGGGGACCTCCGTCCTTCATCCCGCAGTGTTTGATGTCACCGCAATCAGGCCATACCTCACGGGTTTTTTTAAACTGTCCCACTTCCGTCTTCAAATATTGTTTTATATTTTGTAATGTTTGCTATCCGATATGCTCCCTAAGTCATACCATTTTGAGTTGCCACATATGATTAAATGTCAATCGAATTGGAACATGAATAAAGAATTGTTTACAAAAAGACACCCTCGGTCCTGTGTGATGATGCCATTGGGTGGAGCAGGGTTTGAAGTTGTGGTCATGGGCGATGGTGCTTTTCACAGAACCTACTGATTATAGGCTATGAGCCAGAGAAGGCGGGCAACCTGGTGCAAAACAAATTCACCGCTCCATGGTCAAGACATGAGTCGCTGGAGTGCCAAAGACTGAGGCTGGCAGGACCGGGGAAGATCCCTCTGCAGTCACAGAGCTGCTGCAGCCCCAGGAAGCATGCGAGAGAGCTCCCAGGGATCTTCTGTGGACTGGACAGGTAGCTGGCTTGGACCAACCATAGGGGCTGTGGCCAAAGCTGCGGAAAGCGGGTAAGCACTTCTCGGTGATGGAGGCTCCTTGTGCATTGCATACCTAACTGCCCTGCACTGACCCCCTTAACACCCTGTGGACACTCAGCTTTGTCACGCTTAGTTGTGCCCTCTTTATCACCCTGCACACATTCCTCAGCTCAGCTACATTTGGTTGTAACCCCTTATGACCCAGCACACACCCAGCTCTGCCCCTTCTTACTTGTAGCCCTTGCTGCCTGCTGTGCCACCCTTCCTTCACTGCCAGTCCCTGAGCATTCCCTAAATCATCCCTTCCCTCTGATGTCTGATAGGCCTAATCCCTCTGCACCCATTGGACGCTAGGCCCTGCTGACTACAGTCCTAATCCCTTGCAATCGATACACAACTGGATCTGTGACCCTTAGTTCTACCCTCAAACTTCCCTCTGCAAACCTGGATCCGTAGTGTATAGTTTAAACCCCTCTCCCGCTTGTGCATTCCAGGCTCCTAACTCTTCCATGCCTCCTGCCATGCATGTGTACTCTCGGTTATGTGGTCTGTAGCCTTTGATCCCCCCTGTGCACTTTTGGCTCCACACTCTTTAGCCTTGACACCTCCCCTATCTGTGCACACCTAGCTCAGCACTCTGTAGCCTTGCACTATATGTCTGTGCATACCCGGCTCTGATGCCTGTAGCCCTGAACCCCCTTATTCACTGTCTATATTTGACTCTGCAGTCTAAAGTCCTAAATCCTTAACCTCACCCCCCCCCAAACACACACACACACACATGTGAGGCTTTGCACCCATAGTTTGAACCACTTACTCCCTCCACTGACTCGCCACTGCATCTAATCATAACCCATTTCCTCCCTCTGGACACCTGGCTCCTAGCCCACTCACCCTAACAGTACACTACCCCGCTACTCTACCCATCCCAACCGTATTGTCTCATCAGGACCAGTAGTTGAGGTTGCTGCTCTGTCCCCAGACCTCCAGAATATAGCTTCTGCCGGGCTATAATGCTTTCTTTCACACTTACCCCGTAAGCTAAAAACACATCTTGGGGTAATGCAGCTGGGTTTAGCACTGGAGCCCCCCTATTTCTGCTACCTAGATGTTAGTTATTGCCATTTGTTTAGGGCTCACTGCCATAGTTATGGTGTCACAGCTCATGAAGTGGCTTGTGTAGGTAGAGAAGGGCTCCACTAAGGAATTCCTCACTGGAGCATCACCACCTCTCACCTGCCATGCCTCCGTAAATCCCAGCATGTTTCTCACCCACCTCCATCCTCTGATGTACTGCTCATCGGAGTAGGGAGAATCTCCACCCATATCCAGCTGTGACTATCACCAGCACCACCTCTCCAGCTGTGTTCCCCACAGGAGTACCTCCATCCATCCCCTGCTGTACTTTGGCCTCTCCACTTCAACCCCAGCCGTCATTCTTGATCTTGCCCCACCCGAAATGTGCTTGTCACAAGAGCACATTAATATTGCACTCCGCAATTCACCTCTCACAAGAGAGCACTGGATGCCCCTGATGAGCATTACTAGTGAACTCCCTATGTACCTCTCACAAGAGAGCGCTGGACTCCCCTTGTTCACATTATTACTGCCCTCCCCATATACCTCTTTCAAGAGAGCGGTCAACACCCAGCTGCTTGTTTTTTATTTTGAACAGTTGATCCTCACATATGAGAATGCTCGCTCCCTCAGCTTTTACCTGTATTTTATTGCCTACCCACCACTTTCCCTGTTGCTATGTGTCACCAGCATTACACTGTTGGGGCACGGACAGTGAGTCCACCCAGAGTGACCACGGGGCATATTACCAAGCAATAGCGATAATTATCGCTATTGCTTGGTCAGAGACAAAAAATTACCGCTGACCTGCAGCGATTTTCATCGCAAATAAACCTTGGTATTACCAAGGTTTATCGCAAATGCGATAAAAAACGTCCGCAATGCATGAATATTGCTGAAAAGTCAGCGATATTCATGCATTACCGAGCTAATGCTCTTAGCCATGTTATCCACCTCCCATTGGATAACATAACTAAGAACTGCTCAGAGCAAGTGTTAGCGTTTGGAGATATTCGCGCTTAGCAAAGCAGGGCCCAAGATGGTCGCTATCTCCTACTAGCTGTCGCTAACTGGTGTTAGCGACAGCTAGGTAATAGGGAGATAATTTTATCTCCGCTTTCTTGCCTTTTAAAGCCAAAAAAGCAGAGATAAACCCCCTTGATAATGGTACACAGACAAAATATCGATTTTTAAATATCGATATGCAAAAATATCGAAGTTTAAATATCGATATACAAAAATATCGAAGGTAAGTAATATCGACAGTCTAAATATCGATATTGGTATGATATCAGTAATATCGAAGTTGTAAATATCGATGTTAATAATATCGAAATTAATAACTTTGATGTTACTAATATCAATTTTTAAATAAATTTAGTGTATATTATATTGTATTTATTATGTTTTATTATTTATTTTTAATGTTATTTTATTAAATATTGTCTTTTACTACTGTAGCGGGTTGTGGGTTTATAGGGGAATAGGGTGGGAAGTAATTTAATTATGTTAAATTAATTATTAATTAGTAGGAATTATTAATTAATTAATTGAGAATTAATTTTTAATTCTATTTAATTAATTTATTAATTGATAAATATGTTCTGTAGCGGGTTATGGGTTTATAGGGGAATAGGGTGGGAAGTAATTTAATAATAATTAATTAATTGATATATGTTTGTACATATTTAAATTAATAATTAATTGGTAATACATTTCTATTAATTAGTTTATTAATTATTATAATTTTTTACATATTTATAATTATTACTTAGTTGGTAATTAATTATTATTAATTATTTAATTACATTAATTATAGTATTTTTTTTATATATAATTGTTATTCTTAATTAATTAATTGTGCAAAATAATATTAATTATGAAATTAAATTAATTACAGCAAATGTGCTAATATATTTACTTTATTGTTATTGTTAATTAATAATTAATTGGTAATTAAATAATATTAATTAATTTTGGGTACAGGGGTATTTTTAGGGTTCAGGGTCAGTTTTCAGTTCATGGGTACAGGGTTTTTTTTAGGGTTCAGGGTCAGTTTTCAGTTCATGGGTAAAGTGGTATTTTTAGGGTTCAGGGTCAGTTTTCAGTTTTTGGGTAAAGGGTTATTTTTAGGGTTCAGGGTCAGTTTTCAGTTTTTGGGTAAAGGGGTATTTTTAGGGTTCTGGGTCAGTTTTCAGTTTTTGGGTAAAGGGGTATTTTTAGGGTTCTGGGTCAGTTTTCAGTTCATGGGTAAAGGGGTATTTTTAGGGTTCAGGGTCAGTTTTGAGTTTTTGGGTAAAGGGGTATTTTTAGGGTTCAGGGTCAGTTTTCAGTTTTTGGGTAAAGGGGTATTTTTAGGGTTCAGGGTCAGTTTTCAGTTTTTGGGTAAAGGGGTATTTTTAGGGTTCAGGGTCAGTTTTGGGTTTTTGGGGTACAGTCGTACAGGGTAAAAATAAAATAAATTCAAATTAAATAAATTAAATTAAATTACAAAATATAAAATTACATTACATTATTAAGTTTTTAATTTATTTTAAATGTATATGTATTAGTTTTAATTTTTAAATTATGTTTTAATATTTTTATTTAATATTTGTAACATTATATGTATTTTATAATTATTTTTACATTATTATTAATACATTTTAAAAAACGATATTTTTAATTTCGATATTTTTGTACTACGATGTTATTTTTTCGATATTTTTGTACTTACCTTGTTAGGGATAGGATTCCTATATTTTTTACTTCGATATTTTTGTTCCGATATTTTTGTATTTCGATATTTTTGATTTCGATATTTTGTCAGACATTCCTTGATAGGAGTGTCCTGTATCCTGCAGTTGGCCGACCGGTGCTGTCGGCGGAACCCCATCGGAAAAAGACGAACGATTTAACTATGGAACCCATATGACCCGTCTCCCTTCGCTTTAGTAGGCTGACTATCGAAGTCGGCGGAACTCCGTCTTAAGCCGCCCGCACTCTCCCTTGAAGATAGGACTCCATTCGCCACTACCTGACCCGACGGTCCTGTCTTTTCTTATGACATCAAAGGCACCGCATTAAGCGTTCAAAGGATTTCGATTAACCGATGCTATTAAATACAGCTACGCAATGGGCTTCCCTCTTGATTATTGCCAATAGGACTTCCACTGACCGGCAGCAGAAACTACAGCAGCGATACATCGCTTTATGTACGATCGCCTCGAAACCACGACGGACAGTCCCCAGCCGTCATAAATCGTTAGAATCACAGCATTTGTGAGCTACATTCCGGAACACTGTGCTCCTAAACTTAATCCCATCAGAGGATGCCTCTTGGAGAACCAATATCTTGGTAGTGACTGGAAACCATCACCCCCTGGTGAGGCTAAGTGACGTACTCCTATCATCGCCCGAAGTCAGTTGAATAGAGCCAACAGATTTTATTCCTGTTCCCCACCCAGTTTACTGCCCCAGCCCTGACGAAGGTGTGGCCATATTGGCCCTTTCACCGAAACGCGCGTCGGCATGTGTTTCCAGGAATACGGCACTTTGTCCTAACTACATCAGGACCCGTATTAATATCATCTACCTGGAATAATTCCCCGATTTGGGCTACATATTGACCATCTATTGTTGCTCACGCCAGGACTAGAAGAATGAATGGATGAATGAAAGTTGAATGTTAGAACCATAGATAGATTTTCTTATGACTGAGTGAGTAAGTATGTATGGAGTGTGGCCGTGGCTGGGTAGGTCTTAATTCAGTTTGAAAACCTTGTGCCCCTGTAGTATAATTTTGCCCAACTGTATATGTTTCCTTTTGTTCTAAAAGTATCAATTGAAATCAAAAGCACTATTTAATCTCTACATGTTTGTTCAAAATCAAAAAAATATATTCAAAAGAAAGAAATAAAAACATATATTTTTCTAATATATCCTGTTGAGTCTATTTGGATTGACTTTGTGTTTGTACTGTGCAGTTTCAGCTTCTAGGCTAATCACCCCCTTTTTTTGTATTATGCTTGGATCCTCTAGCTAGGGCCTTTATAACCCCAGGCAGGGTGCCTTCTCTTATTCTCTTCACAGTTGTTTTCCCCCCTTGGCCTGCCTATATCTTTAAGAAACCCTAAGGGGAACCCCCTTCTTTCACGTTATTCCTTGATAATATGCCCCATATTCACTCATGGCAGGTTCAAAGGGATGCTGACTGTTTAACTCTTCATAAACCTGAGCAAAGGTTACAATCAGTAACTAGAAGAGCAGTGCCAAGTATCTACCAGGGAGCAGCCCCCTTTTGGAAATCAAGCTTGGGAGTGAACTGCAAGGTAAATAAATACTTGTGTTTGTTGTGCCATTTAAAAAAAAAACTATTAAAGTGGCCTTTGATTGTTATCAGTTATTTTTTTTGTTCGGGGTTAGATGCGTTTTTTTCCTGGGTTAGTGATCCAACTTTAAAGCAAGCCAGGCCTGCCTCACACCGCCCTGTGGAACGTCGTAAATATTTATGGCAGTGGAATGCTTAACTTAGCCACAAATTCATGAATTAGGGAATTGTCTACGCGTCAACCTCCATTTAATGCCCTTGCAAAAAAAAGCTAGGGAGGAGAAACTTGCAGTGCTCAGCCACAGGGTGTGGGCAGTACACACTGTACCTCCCTCCTTACTCAGGATTACGAAACAGGTACTCCTAGAGGGTACCCCTGAGTTGTTAGCTGCACGAAAGTATTTTTTACTGAAGTGTTCGTGCATTTTGAGTGTAAGCAGTGTAGTGTGCTTATGTAGACAACACTATGCTTTGTCTGCAGAATTACGTTTCCATATTTAGAAATAACTTTTAAGGGCAAATCAGCATTATTGACCCAAAGATGAAAATGTGCATCTATTTGACTGTTTACAATATTCTGACTTCGCTGTGTTTTTCAGAATTCTGAGAGGAGTGATAAAAATTCAAATTATGTGACCATCAACTGGTACACATAGCGCTTAAATAGTTTAAAATAAAAGTTAAAATGGAAAAAAATGCCACAACAGTTTTGATCATATGTTGTATTTAATATACAGTTTGTGTGGAGCCTGGTGCAGTGTCATTCCTGTTGGCCGTGACTATGAAATGAAATGAAAAGGGATTTTATTAAGTGCAGCAGCTGCCCTGAGGCGTCCAGGCGCTAGAAACTAGGGTAGTGCCTTCCAGTGAGTCAGTCCGGGGGTAAATCTAGCATAGTTGAAAAGAAAGGTTTTGAGCTGTTTACAAAAACTCAGCAGATTGGGATTAGATCTTAAGTGGAGGGGGAGTGTGTTCCATAATTTGGATGCATTGTAGGAGAAAGACCGGCCTCCAGCTCTAGCTCTCCGGATCCGGGGGACTTTCGCCAAAAAGGCATGGGATGAGCGGAGTTGTTTGTTGGGTTGGTAGGGAGAGATCAAAGAGTGACTAATTTCTGGACCAGATTTACAATATGCTTGGTGGGCAATGCACATAGATTTAAATGTGACTCTTTCCCTAACAGGGAGCCAGTGTAAAGCTCTCAACCTAGGCTTTATCGGGATTCTATGTGGAGTTCCAAGCAGTGTGCGTGCTGCACAATTCTGAATCCGCTGAAGTTTTTGCAGACTGTACTCAGGCGCCCCAAGGTACAGGGCATTATTGAAATCAAGACGGGATTGGATTAGGCCTTGCATGACTATCCTCTTGGCCTCAAAAGGAAGGAGCGGGAGGATTTTTTTTAATCATCCTAATGAGGCCAAAGCAGGTCGCTGACAATTTAGTTGCTTGTGTATTGAAGGTCAATGATTTGTCCAGCCACACCCCAAGACTTTTTATGTTGTCTTTGGGAGTGGGGGGTACGCCTAAGCTCATGGGCCATAACAGCTCTAAGGTGGAGGGGGCTGATGGGCCAAGGAGCATAAGCTCTGTTTTTTCTCAGTTGAGCTTCAAGCAGGACTTCGTCATCCATCTCTTGACCTGTTCTAAGCATGTTGTCAGGCTGGTCTGTGGTTGGTGGCCATTCTTTTGCGCAAGGGAGACCACCAGCTGAGTGTTGTCCGCATAGGTCATGATCTTAATACCATGCGGACGGACGATCCCAGCCAGCGGTCTCATATATGCATTGAATAGCGTAGGGCTCAGTGATGAGCCCTGTGGCACCCCACAACCCAGAGGCTTACTTGCGGAGACAGAGGCTCCTTCAAAAACTTGGAAGGTCCGGTCACTTAGGAAGGATTTGAACCAGGCCAAGGCTTCTCCTTATATTCCTAGGTTAAAGAGATGGCGCAGAAGGATTTTGTGGTTTACCGTATCAAAGGTGGCGCTCAGATCAAGGAGGCTCACTGCCACTGATCCTCCCTGATCCAAGATCCACCTAGCTTCCTCTGTTACTGCCATCAAAGCAGTCTCCATCCCATGTTTGGGGCGGAAACCAATCTGGGAAGCATCAAGCAGGTGGTTACACTTGAGAAACCTGGTTAAGAAGAAGTTGATATGTTTTTCGAGGACCTTGCTTGCCCAGGGGAGCAATGAAATCGGGCGGTAGTTGTTGAGGTTGCCAGGGTCGAGGACGGGTTTCTTCAGTAATGCTCGTACCATGGCATGTTTTCAGGCAGGCGGTACTGTCCCAGTCATTATGGACGAGTTCAATAACTCCATGAGTGTGGAAAGAATAGCTTTATCGGCTTAAGACCAGCCTGCTCGGAGGAGCAGGGTCACAGGGGGAGCCAGATTTTATTTGGTGTATTAAAGGCTCGAGTGTTTCTGAAACTAGCAGAGGAAAATGATCTAAGATATTTTGGCGGGAGTCCTCCATTTCAGCGGCTGGGTAAGGCCCTTGGGTGGGGGGCTCTACATCTGGGTACGGGAAGGATAGGTAGATTGTGTTTACTTTGTGAAAAAATAACTTAGCCAAATCATTACATTGGGAAAGTGGATTATAGTTGACGGCAGGGGGAGGTGGAAGCCTAATCAGAGTTTTTACTGTCTGATATATCTCTTTAGGCTTAGATGTGGCCAACATTATTTTCTCGTTGTAATAGGCCGATTGTGTAGATTGCATTTAATTTCTTTTCATTTCATGGTCTCGGGTAAACGGCCTTTTTGCAGTAACCTGATCTTTCCTGTAGGTCCAGCCTCGGTGGGTTGAAAACAGCTGGTAAAGAGCGCACTACACTGTTAGGGACACAGACAGTACACCCCACACTGACCACGTGCACTCATAGGGAATTCCAAGGATGTTGAGCTGATGCTGAGACTCCAACCTGGTTCCCCAGTTCCACAGTTGGTAACTCTGGCCCTAGCGCACTCCAGGTCAGCAGTAATCCAAGGCCCGCAGAGATCAATGGACCACATAGCCAGCTGATGCAGACTGCGCCCACACTCAGCTGGATTATGAAGACAACAAGCTTTTAACTCCACATAATTCAACACAACGCCACACAATTAAGTGCCATGCAGTTCCACAACACAATTCAACCACTACACAACACAATTCAACATCATAAAATTCCACACCGCACAATTCAAATTCCAATCATTACACTACATGCCACATGACAACAATCCATAATCAACTCCATAAATTTCCACTCCACTCCATGCCACATAATTCCACTTCACATTATGCCACTACATGCAAGATAATTCCATTACACTGCACGCAAACCAATTCAACTCCAAATAATTGCATTACACATAATTACACTCCAAACGACATAATTACACTTCACTCCACATAATTACACTCCACATACTTCCACTCAGCTCCAAAATGCATAATTACACTCAACAAAATGTAACTCTGCAACATGCCCAATATTGACACTCCACATAGATCCACACAATGCCACACAATGCCATGCAAGACAATTCAACACCACACAATTCCATAGCATACAACATAATTACACTCTACTCCATGCACATTACACTTCAAATAAATCTACTATATGCCACAAAGCAACATTCCACATAAATACACTCCACACCATGGCTCATAATTCCCCTCAACATAATAGGACTACACAATTCCACACAATACATTTCAACTCCACACAATTCCATTCCACCACACAAAATACACCTCTACTACACATATTGCCACTACACACCACATACATCCAATCCACACCATACAATCAATTCTACATCATGGCACTTAGTTCAGCACCACACCACATAATTCCATTCAATACATGCCACTCAATCACACACCATACCACTACACATAAGTCCACTACACTTAATACCACATAATTACTATCCACATAATTCCATTCCACACACAAAAACTGATCCAGTATTTCTCTTCACTTCAGGTCTTTCAACACAGTTTCTTTACCATAACTTTTCAGAAAATCAAAACCACTAACACACACTCAGCTCCTTCTTTCGGTGTCTTCTGAATACACAAGTGCAGCCTCTTTTTGAGTCTATAACCTTCTCTCCCCTTCATTCTCTCTTTCTCACACACTCTTTCTACTACTCTGTCTAGAGTTCATCAGCTACTACATACTCAAACTACCTATCCCTCTTAATCTTACTTTCTATCTATTTTATAGAGCTTTCCTATCTATTCACCATACCACATATTTCCAACACACAAATACACTACACACCACACAATTCCATCCCACACAATTCCAAAACTAACAATTCCAGTTTAAACAGAATGATTCCACTACAAATAACATACATCCACCCCACTACAAACAAACAGAAAATACGTGAAAAACAATATCATTCGCATCGCCAATAGCTTTAACCTTCACAAATGTGGACTGATTGCATTGCAAATGCTTGTTTTGTAAGCTTTTGCTCATTTAAATACTTTAGGTTTGTTGGAAAACAATCTGCTGTTCAATGAACTCATTATCCTTCTTGAGTGCTTCCAATCACCTGCAGACAATTCAGCTTTTCTGACATCATGTCTTTCAACGGACTATCTCCATTAATCTATAATCTCTCTTGAATCAAAGGATCATGAGCATGCATTACAACTTGGTCTCTCACTAGCTATTCTTGTATAACACCAAACCGACAATCTAACACTAGTTTTTTTTAATGCAGTTACATATTCATCTATAAATTCATTCTTCTCCTGCTTCCTGTGAAAAAGTTTGTAACATGTAACACCTATGCATACCTTAGGAGAGAAGTAAGTATCTAGCTGCTTAAATACTTTATTAAAAATAATTGTCATCACCAGAATTGACCTCTTATTTATTTGGTTATAAACCCTTAGTCCTTCAGGACCTAATGAATGAAGCAACAAGCTCTTTTTCCTTTCAGCAAAGTTTCTTGGCATGGTCAATAGTGGAAATATAATGAAAAAAATATACTTTCTTGTAACCATGGAACCAGAGGATCCCTTGAGATAAATAGAAATTCTTTGGGTGGATTTACTGCAATGTTTGGTGTAGAGGTTGCCATTGAAAAGGCAGAAAAGCAATTAATTAAATACCTGTTATAACATCTACTAAAGTAGCAAATACTATCACAATAATGTAACAAAACAATAGCAGGAGGTAAGTTACAGGAAAAGTCACAAAAACACTGATGAATTTCAAAATATTCTTAAAGAAGCACTGCACATAAGTCATAAGTCAGATGCTTTTGTAAAGCGCACAATTCACTGTTCGGTCTCAGGGCGCTTAGCAGTAAAGAACAACAACCTTGACGGAAGCTAGGGAATGCTGTTGCAGAAATTATTTTGGGAAAAGCCAGGTTTTTAAGTTTTTACGAAACCCGTGGCTGAACCAGGAGAGATTTTGAGCTGGATCTTAATGATCTAGTAGGACGATACCAGACCAGATTTTAAACCAATGAAATGAGAAAAAATATGTAGAAAGTTATGACAATAAGCAAAAAAACAACTTCTGTAACACACAATTGCCTTGCAGATCAGCATCTAGTTGAATGCTGTATGAATCAGTGAAAACCAAAGTTCTGGATCACAATATTGCTATATGAATAAGCACATACAAACAAGTTGCGGAAACTGCATGAAAAAGCACGATAAAAAACTACTGAACAACACAAAAGGTGTGCAGATCAGCGTCAATGTAAAATATTGGATAAACACTTCAATTAAGCTGTGTGAATCAGTGTGTAACTTCCATACGGGGGTGCACTGAAGGAAAAGATTTCAAAAGCTGAGAATTCATAGGCAAAGCGATTGCAAGGCAACCCTTGCAAACAGAAGGACAAGCACATGGAGTAGTTGCACAGCTACTCTGTAGGAAGAGCATTCAGGAATTGTGTGGCAATGGAGTTGCTAGACAAGGGTAATGGAAAGTTAGAGTGAAAACCAATTGTTTTCCAGGAAACATAACCAAGCCCCAACCAAGAGAAATCCGCTTGCCAGAAAGCAAGAAAGCAAATACACATAAATAAAAAAAGGTTGTCAATATCCTCATCTTGTAAGGAGATCTTCACGATTGTGAAGGAGTTCACGTCTCCTACGTCCTATTCACCTCCGCCTGTATTACCTGATGTGTGGGCGCGTGATCTTGCCACTTTCTTTACCGACAAGATTAAGGCTATTCAGGCCTCCTTCTCGGAAAGCACGGAGGAGGGTTGTTGTGATCTTGGGGTAGGACTTGGGACAACGGCCATGCCTATGGCTATCCTGGAGGACTTTCCACCTGTCTCCAGTGACATGTCCCGGACCTTGTTGGCCAGTCTTAAATCTGGCTCCCCACTTGACCCCTGCCCCGCCAAATTCTTGGCTGGGATGGCGGCAGTGGTGAATCCCCTGGTCAACCCGATCCTCAATGCTTCCTTGAGTGCGGGGAGTGTCCCACGCGCCTGGAAAAGGGCGATGGTGATCCCCCTCCTGAAAAAGCCTGGTCTTGATGCCGAGGCTCTGGCCAATTATAGGCCAATTTCTCTTCTCCCGGCTTTGGCCAAGATCACCGAAAAACATGTTCATGGCGTCTTGTCGAACTTCCTGGAGGCTAACAATCTGCTCCATCCATCCCAATCCGGTTTCCGTCCGAACTTTAGCACGGAAACAGCGTTGGTGGAGGTCTCTGAGATCATCAGGGAGACCTTGGATGGGGGTGGCAAGGCCATGCTAGTCATGTTGGACCTGTCGGCGGCCTTCGACACCGTTCCCCATAAGGCGTTGCTTGCCAGGCTCTATGACATCGGCCTAAGGGGGACGGTGCTCAGATGGTTTACATCTTTCCTGGAGGGCCGCCGCCAGACGGTCTGGGTTTCCCAGAGCTCCGCCGAGATGCCGCCATTGGGTGTTGGGGTTCCACAGGGCTCGGTCTTGAGCCCGACATTATTTAACATCTTTATGTCCCCTCTGGCGGCTGAGGTTGAGGCTTACGGAGCCCAGATCGTGTCCTACGCCGATGACACACAACTCCTCTTCACATGTGAAAAAGATCAGGCATTTGACGGGGAGAGAATCCGGGACTGCCTGGACAGGGTCTTCAGCTGGTTCCAGCAAAACTGTCTGAAGGCCAACTCCAGCAAGTCGGAGGTTCTTTTCTTCGGCTGTGCCTTCGATCCCGAGTGGCGGCAGTGGTGGCCGGCCGCCATGTGTCCTCCGGCACAATCATCCTTGGTTGCCAAGAATTTGGGTGTTAAGCTTGACAATAAACTCTCTCTGAAAACGCACATCCTTGGCCTGTCCGGCACCTGTTTCGGCATCCTCAGAATGCTCCGCAAGTTTCTACCCCTTTTGTCTGCGGAGCACAGACGGATTACGGTGCAGGCGCTCATCGGATCCAGGCTAGATTACGCTAACGCCCTTTTCTTAGGCCTCCCGGATTACTTGGTCCAGCGTCTGCAGGTGGCACAGAACTCGGCAGCCCGGGCAATCTTTGGTCTGCATAGACGAGCACGGGCTTCGGTGTTGCTGCAGACGCTCCATTGGCTTCCTATCCGGAAGCGGATTGTCTTTAAATCCTTGACGCTGGTGCACAAGGCTCTGTTTGGCTCAGGCGCAGGATACCTGAAGAAAAGACTAGCTTTTTATCAACCAGCTCGCTCATTGCGTTCAGAATCCCTGTTCACCGCGGTGGTCCCACGCGTGAGGAAGGCCTGTATTGGGGGGCGTTCTTTTAACCTCAAGGCTTCCCAGCTGTGGAATGCGCTTCCATTGGCACTCCGCAGCACTCCCAACTTGCTTCAATTCAGGAAGAATTTGAAGACTTGGCTTTTTAATCATTGTGTTTAGGTGGGTTTTCTTTCTTTCTCTTTTTTTGGGGTTCTGTCTTACTTGTTATGTTGATTTGACACTGTTAGTTGCCTGTGGAAAGCGCCGGGACACTCTTTTAGAGTAGCCGTGCGCTATAAAAATGCACCGTAACATAACATAACATAACATATGACTGACCACGCAGCGAAGGAAGGATGCTGATGTAGGAGGAATTTCAGGAAGCATTCTGGTAAGTAAATAAAGATTTATTTAAGTGTACAAAGCACCCACCGCCGGGCGGTCCCGCTGTGTACCAGGATCTTTGCCAGCTGATTAACGTTGGGAGAATCCTGGCATGCATCATTCAGCACCCGATTGTGGAACACTCTTCAAACAATAACATTGATCGCGAGGCATTCTCGTGCAGGTGACACGAGAGCACATAACTATTACATGCAACATACTACTGTCAGGATCTGGTCACTGGTAAAGCGCTGCCCTTTTTTGCGCTGTTGTGGAGGCCCACACCGGTGAAAACTATCAATCAATCAATCAATCAATCAATCAATCAATCAATGACATTTATAAAGCGCACTACATACCCGTAGGGTCTCAAGGCGCTGGGGGTGGGGGGGGGGGGGGGGTGCCGCTACTGCTCGAACAGCCAGGTCTTCAGCTTCTTCCTGAAGGAGAGGTGGTCTTGGGTCAGGCGCAGGTCGGTCGGGAGGGAGTTCCAGGTCTTGGCGGCCAGGTAGGAGAAGGACCTTCCTCCTGTAGTCGCTCTTCGGATGCGGGGGACGGCGGCGAGGGCGTGGTTGGCTGATCGGAGGTGGCGTTTGGGAGCGTAGAAGTTGATTCGGCTGTTGAGGTAGCTCGGGCCTTGGTCGTGTAGGGCTTTGTGTGCGTGGGTGAGGAGGTGGAAGGTGATTCTTTTGTTGACGGGGAGCCAGTGAAGGTCTTTCAGGTGTCCGGAGATGTGGCTGGTTCGTGGGATGTCGAGGATGAGTCTGGCTGAGGCGTTCTGGATCCGCTGGAGTCTCTTCTGGAGCTTGGCGGTGGTACCGGCGTAGAGGGCGTTGCCGTAGTCCAGTCGGCTAGTGACAAGGGCCTGGGTGACGGTCTTCCTGGTCTCGGTGGGGATCCACCAGAAGATCTTCCGTAGCATGCGTAGGATGTTGAAGCACGCCGAGGAAACGTTGTTGACTTGCCTGGTCATGGAGAGGGAGGAGACCAGGATGAAGCCCAGGTTGCGTGCATGGTCTGTCAGTTTGGGTGCGGTGCCCAGGGCGGGAGGCCACCAGGAGTCGTCCCAGGCGGAGGGTGAGGGGCCCAGGATGAGGACCTCCGTCTTGTCCGAGTTCAGTTTCAGGCGGCTGGTCGTCATCCACTCTGCTACCTCTTTCATCCCTTCGTGCAGGTTGGCTCTGGCGGTGGCGGGGTCGTTGGTCAGGGAGAGGATCAGCTGGGTGTCGTCGGCGTAGGAGATTATGTTGAGGTTGTGCTGGCGTGCGATGGCCGCGAGGGGGCTCATGTAGACGTTGAAGAGGGTGGGGCTCAGAGAGGATCCTTGAGGGACGCCGCAGATGACTTTGGTGGCATCTGACTTGTACGGTGGTAGGCGGACTCTCTGTGTTCTTCCGTCGAGGAAGGAGATGACCCATTCCAGCGCCTTGTCCTGGATTCCGACGTTGCTGAGGCGCTGTACTAGGGTGCGGTGGCAGACCGTGTCGAATGCCGCGGAGAGGTCTAGGAGGATGAGGGCCGCTGTTTCTCCGTTGTCCATCGGGGCTCGGATGTCATCGGTGGCGGCGATGAGGGCGGTCTCGGTGCTGTGATTGGCTCGGAAGCCGGACTGTGAGGGGTCGAGGGATCCATTCGACTCGAGGAAGGCGGCCATCTGCTTGTTGATCGTCTTCTCGATGACTTTGGCTGGAAACGGGAGGAGCGAGATGGGGCGGTAAATCTTGAGTTCGGTGGGGTCCGCTGTGGGTTTCTTGAGTAGAGCGCTGAGTTCGGCGTGCTTCCAGCTCTCAGGGAAGGTGGCGGTGTCGAAGGATGTGTTGATGATGTCTCGCAGGTGGGGTGCGATGACAGCGTCAGCCTTGTTGAAGACGTGGTGAGGGCAGGGGTCGGTCGGTGATCCGGAGTGGATGGAGTTCATCGTGCGGATGGTGTCTTCGGTGCTGATCGGGGTCCAGGCGTGGAGGGTGGTGGTGGGGGGTGGTTGTTCGGTCTTGGTGTGCGTTGGTTGGTTGTTGAAGCTGTTGTGTATGTCCGCGATCTTGTTGTGGAAGTATGAAGCGAGGGAGTTGCAGAGGTCTTGCGATGGGGTGATGTCGTTGTTTCCTGCGCTGGGGTTGGATAGCTCTTTCACGATGTTGAAGAGTTCCTTGCAGTTGTGTGCGTTGTTGTCCAGCCGGTCCTTGAATGCAGTTTTCTTGGTGGCGCGGATCAGCTGGTGGTGCTTCCGGGTGGCCAGCTTGAAGGTGGTCCTGTTGTCTGGTGTAGGTTCCCTTCTCCAGACTTTCTCGAGGGCTCGACAGTTCTTCTTGGAGCTCTTGAGTTCGTCGGTGAACCACGGGGCTTTCTTGCTGCCGGGTCTGCTGGGCGGGGTCCTCAGCGGGGCGAGTTCGTCCGCGCAGTTGCTGATCCACTTTGTGAGGTTGTCGGCGGCCTGGCTGGGGTTCGCTGAGCTGGCAGGAGGGTGCTGGCTCAGGGAGGTGGTGAGCTGGTCTGCTGTGATCTTGTTCCAGCTTCTGCGGGCGGCCTGTTGCTGGTGGTGGTGGGTCGTCGTTCTCTTGAAGGTGAGGTGGACGCAGCTGTGGTCCGTCCAGTGGAGTCCGGTGGTGTGGTTGAAGACGATGTCTTTACAGGATGAGAAGACTGCGTCGAGTGTGTGTCCGGCGAGGTGGGTGGGGGTGGACACCAGCTGCTTGAGTCCAAGATTGGCAAGGTTGTCGAGCAGGGTGCTGGTGTTGCGGTCGTTGTACTACAACTCCCGACATTAATAGCAGAAAAACTACCACTCCCAGCATGCTCGAGAAGCACGTTGCGTCTGCAACGTGAGTCACGCTTCACCGGAACCAAAACCCTTACCAGTGAAGCCGTCGCTGCCGATTATTCTTCCATTGAGGTTGCGAGTGGTTGGTATCTCGGAAAGGCAGTAAGAACATTTACTTACCGTACCTTTCTCTAATTGCACCCCGTTCTGGATTTGGGTGCAGGTTTCAGCTGAGGTGCCGATCAGAACTCTCAGCAAGAGTTAAACGGCACACTTCCTGGTTTGTGTTAGGGGCTATCTAGCAGCTCATTTGAGTCCGCTTTCACTGTTGGCCGAGTTGCACATTCCGCCGTCTCGATGCGGGGAGAGAAACGAGATTGATTAGACTCCCGTGTTTGGAGAGTCTTTTATATCCATGTGACTGGCGAGACATTGTTGTCTTGCTGTTTACCATGAGGAACGGTTTTGGGCTCAAACCTCTTGTTGGAATACCCACGGATTGCTTGGGGTCTTAGTCAGCATTTTGGCAGCTGAACATTTTGGCTCCAAGTAAACTGTGGAACAGACGTCGTTAAGGAGCATTAACCCCGTCTGTTGTTCTTGTATGATTTTCCCCACAACCTTTTATATCTTGTCTATATAGGAGAGAGAATCTAGGGGTGAACTGTCAGTGGGTTTGGTTACACATGGAAGATGCTCAATCAATGCTAGGTATGTTATGTATGGAACCTACATGATTGCACAGCAGATACATATGTTGAAGCTCCAATGTATTCTATTGTTTTCCTATTACAGTTAACCAAATCCCTGGTTTCACCCTAATCTCTCCATATATTGAGGCATCAGTATTTTCCTTTTCAGGTAGGAGTGTGGGTACACTGTACAGTGTTTTAGGAGGGAGGGGCAAAGAAAGTACTGAGATCTGTGAATCCTGTTGGTGTGTTCTAAGCATCTGCTATTGTCATTTCAGGTCTCCCTCCCTGCTGTCCCCTTCCTTTCCTTCCCTCACTGGACTATTCCAGTAGTCTGTGTATTTACATTTCAGACTCCGGGGCCGTCGAGAGGTGGTACCCCAATAGCATCGGTACAATCCTGAAGATATTGGAAGAAGGAGCCTGACAACTACAACTTCTCTCTTCCCAGAAAACAAAGTAGAAGTAACAACAATGCAAAAATAGAAACAACTTGTGACAAAATACAAGTTAAAGCTAATAACAAAAATACACTAAATAGAAGAAAGAACATTTGGTCATATTCTCAAGACCAAACTTTCAGGCACATGCATCAAGCAAACAATGCCTTGCAAAAATTGTGATTCGCAAAAAAAGGCCATTTGGGAACACAAACCAACACTTTCCAATGCAGGAACCCAATTATCAAAAACTGTTTTGCAAAAATAATGACTCGTAAAATTTGCGAAAACCAATAATGCGAATCCCTAATAGCGAGCCTTGCAACAGCCACCGCAAAGAGCGATTGACAGTTAATGAATCACAATCCAATGCATGTAGACTCGCAATTATGATTTTTTTAAATTTGCAAAATAGAACGTGCAGAATAAGGGGAATCACAATCAGGAGGTAAAGTTAAAAAAATAAAATTTGCACAGGTGCTGCCAATCAGAAACCCTTTTTAAACGGACTCAGAAGGCCCCTGAAGCCTTTCACAATGGCAGCACTGTACGTGAGGGTGAGGAGAATGAGGATCCATGCAGCAGCCCAGCGCAGAAGGAGAATACAGGAGAGCATTTTTAGAGTGTGCATCACATTGCTGGGACAAACAGAGGACTAAATCTACGATAAGTACAGGCTAAACAGTGCAATGCTCATGCACCTAATAGCAGAATTGGAACCCCTAATGCAGCGCCAGACCATCAGGACCCATGCTATCCCCGCACATGTACAGGTCCTATGTTGCCTGCACCTACTTGCTGCAAGCTGTTTCCAGGGGGTAGTAGCTGTAGCTGGAGGGGTATCACAAAGCTCACTTTCACACTTCTTCAAAAGCTTCCTTGATGCCATGATGACAAGTATTCACACCCACATCACCTTCCCCACAACCTCACAGTATTTTAATAAGACAAAACTGGACTTCTACCAGGTAGCACAATCCCCTCATGTGATCAGCTGCATAGACTGTACGCATGTCCCTATTTGTCCCCCAGCAGCAAGGAATACATCTTCAGGAACATTAAATCCTATCACTCAATCAAAGTCCAAGTAGTGTGCAATGCAAAGCATATCATAACAGACATTGTGGCACAATTCCCTGGAAGCACCTATGACTCCTATATATTCCGACACAGTGGCATCCACACATGTCTGCTCAGGGGTGAATTTGGCAAAGGACATCAACTTGGCACACACATATACCTATTTGCAACGTTAAACAAACAAATGTCAATGCATAACTGTGGTAAACCCTTTGCTTTCCACCCTGTAGGTGACAGCTCATATGTCGTGCGGAACTACATTTTGACACCATACCTCAACCCAGCCACACCACATGAGCAGAGGTACAATGCTGTACACATCAGCACACGGAATGTGATTGAATGCCCGTTTGGACTACTGAAAAGTCACTTTCGTATTCTACACAAAATTGGTGGAGCATTGCAGTACCGTCCAGAGACCTGCTGCCGGATCGTGGCTGCATGTGCCATGTTGCACAATACTGCCAGAAGAAGAGGCATACACATCAAGATGTCTGACAGTGAGTCTGATGGGGACAACCAATCACCCGCACAACTCCGACAAGCGCATGTTTCAAACTCAGCAGAAGGGCAAACACCCAACATTATTTCTGAGGTAGGCAATAATGAGACAATGACACCTAAATGGCGAACATAAAAGTATTTATTAACATGAGCCCATGTATCAATGTGTAGCCACACAGAGATTTTTGCTAATTACAACCGTGATTCCATTGAGGAATGATGTTAAATGAAAAATTCTGCGCCCTGGATATCAATCACTAGGATGTTATTTACCATGGTTACGTCACCATGGCCAAACAAATGAGGACATGCCTGGCTAGCACTTCCTGACGCCTTTCACCTGCATTGGCCACATCATCTTGATGTGCAACAGAAGGTTTTGTGCTGTATGATCTGCACCTCCTGGCAGTGGTCACTGGCACCGACAGGTTGCTATGACTGAATGCCTCCTCGCTCCCCTCCTCCCCTGTCCAGTTGCTGTCACCAACAGTACCTGCCTGGATCGGTTCCACTGCAGTGGTCACTTGTCCTAGGGCTCTGGCAACATCCCCACAGTAATGGCCCAGATCGATTTGCATGGCCACAGAGCGACATGCCAGCAGCACAGTGGTGTTGCAGAGCTTGTTATTGGGCTTAGTATAGGCTGACATGCGCATCATGCTCTGGCGATGCCTTCTGTTCTTTGTGCTTTGGCCCGCAAGCATTGCCCTGATGAGCTCCAGCATGCTTGAGTTGGTCTGCCTATTCCCCTCCACATCCCCTGTGGTCAGTACACGCACACTGTCTGTCATTAGGCTGATGTTATTGGCAAGTTTAGATATTTATAGCTGTATTGAGCCCAAGTTTCTTGCTTGCAAGCGCTGCACGCGCACCATCTGGGACTCGATGCCACCAAACACATTTGGAGCCTGGTCCAAGTGAGGAGCAATGCGGGCCCTTGAACTCTGCCTCCGTCCACGTTGGACCTGTGCCTGTGGTGTAGGTGGTCTGGTCACACAAGGATGGCTGGTCTCTGCAGTGGGTGCAGGAGCAAGCTCTGATTCCATGGGCTGCAGTGTGGGGATTTGGGCTCTGCGTTTGGTGGGTGCGGGTGGTGTGCATGCTGGGGCAACTGGAGTCTCCACATCAGTCTCAGCAGGTGTAGGCTATCACTGTCTTCCGAGTTTACCTCTGCTGCATATGTGATGTGAAACAGTGCAATATTAATTTGTGTTAATCTTACAATTGTGTTACATTATGCATACTTGGCTCACATTAAATCACTAACTGCAATCACTGACTGCCATGCAGTGTTGGCGAGTTTTGCTTGCCATTGTTGGGTTGGACTGCCCACTTGACTGACATGCCTACAACTCCCATAATGCATTGGGTGTATGAGAAAAAACATGGACAGGAATGTGACCGGTACACTGGGGTTGGCCTGGGTATATGTGCACAATTGAACATTAAGTAGTGTATGGTTGCATGCATCTTACATTGTGAGGTACTTGCCACACCGGATGTTTCCAGCTGGGTCACTCCCACCACTGCCTCAGGCTGAATTGTTGCCTCCACCAGGTCCTCCAGGGCTGTGTTGTTGGATACTGTACATGGACCCCCTCCTGTGCTCCTTACCTCCTTCCGGTTTTTGGCTATACGTTTTTTTGCATGGCTACGCAGGTCGTACCACCTTTTTTTTAGTTCATCTATGCTGAGGTGTGTGACACCCACAGCATTTGCCTTGCTCTTTATGTGCAGCCATATCCTTCTTTTTTCTGCCTCTGGCACTTTGAGTGACATTTTTCCAAAGAGCTTGTCATGGCTCTTGGACACCTCCTTATTAAGATTCTCAAGTTCTCTCTCGCTGAATTTCAGCTTCCTCTTTCTGGGTGTGGCACTATCCTCTGATATTGACTTTTCCATCCTGGTGCACAGATAGTACCAGGAAACTGACTTAGGTGTAGTCTCAGCTCTACTCCAGAACTCTGCTTCCTCCTCTAGGCACTGAATGAAGCATGGGCTGGCTGACTCCCTGGTTGTGATCTCATCAGCATGCTTCCAAAGCGACACACTTTTTGCGATTTCGCTATTTGCAATATAGCAAAATGCGAAATCCCAAATGGTAGTTTTCGGATTTTGCACATCTCTTTTTGGAACACGCAATTCTGATTAGTGATTTTTCGCAAATCAGTAAATTTGCGAGAACGGCTTCATACATTGCGGATTGCGATTTCTAAATTGTGATTACTTATTTTTCGCGATTTAGGAATCGCTATTTTTGATTTTGATGCATGTACCCGATAATCATTTAATTTGGCAGGCAATCTCCTTTGACGGGAGGGGATGGACTTCACGGTTGAACACCGCCCTGGTACAGAACAGGCCAATGCTGGTGGTCTGTCCTGATTTTTCCATCTTAGTGAAGAGAACTCCCAAGAGGATGGGTAGTTCTTCCCACATTTCAGCTGGAGGGGACACTTGTTAGACCTGGCATCATTGGCGTGAGTCTCCCTTCCATTTTTCGCTGTTGCCTCCTCTGTTTTTGATATGTTTTTGCTGGTTTACATGCTTTGGGCACTGTGCCACTGCTATTCAGTGCCACAGTGCAAGTGCTCCCTATTGTAAATTGTTGTAATGGATTAGAGTTTCCATGATTGGCTTTTTTGA
The DNA here is from genome assembly GCF_964263255.1 of Lissotriton vulgaris. Taxonomy (NCBI): domain Eukaryota; kingdom Metazoa; phylum Chordata; class Amphibia; order Caudata; family Salamandridae; genus Lissotriton; species Lissotriton vulgaris. Next base: position 318,989,050 of record NC_141699.1, on the reverse strand, counting down.
TTTACTTGTCAGACCCTAGTACAGTGCACCATATGTGCCCAGGGCCTGTAGATCAAATGCTGCTGGTGGGCATTGGAGAGCCTGTGTGTGGTCTAGTACTGCCATGTCAACTTGGTAAGTGCACCAACTTACCAGTCCCTAAACTTTCCATCTTCTACATGTAGGCCCATGGGCAGGCTGCATTGTAAGGAAAAGGTAGGATAGGCCCCGGGGGTGTGTGGCATGTCCTGATAGTGAATTACAGCCTCTTTTCCCACACTTCATGGTTAAGACGAAAACAGGAATGAGTGTTTTTTAAATAATCATATCTGAAACAAGAGACTTGGATTACAAATTATTGCAGTTTCACATGTGCCTTTAGTGTATTGCATGCATTGCAGTTGACAAATATTTAAATGCAATGGTGTAAATACAGCTACCTCATTGTGCATGCGCTCCCAGCTGTATTCTTTTTGCATTCTAGATCATGTTCTGTCTAATATGTCTAGTTTATTAGATGTACTAGTCGACAGATCGCACATTACAAACCTGTGGATTAGTAAAGGTACATCACAGCATTCCATATTTTATGTTTGTTCTGTAGCAATCGATTTTGCCTTGCCCTTGTTTCTGATAGCTGCCTTCTGTTTGTTAGGCTAGGAAGTTACTTACTGCAAAGGTTTTAACATGGATGTATGTAGTCTTTCATGAAGTGGAACAACATTTCAGCCACTTTAAATTTTAAGACTTCTGAAAGGTAACGGGTTTGGTCAGAGGTGTAACAAACACCCCGGCAGTCCCCAGTCTTTAGTACATGAAGGGGGCCCCTTTGGGTCATCTTTAGAGAACTGTGAGAGGTTTTCTCTAAGGCAGCTGCAATGTGCAGCCTGCTCTGAGCTCCTCCGCTGGCCCATGACTGAAGAGAAACAAAGTAACAAAGTCACATTGCTTCTCTTCAGTCAGAGGCAGGCCCAGAAAAAGGATGGGATGGAGGCCCTCAGAGAGAGAATTCTCCACAAGGCTCTACTCCTCTGAGAAGGAACGAGGTAGCACAGAGCTGACAGGGCCAGGAGAAGGTTTGCAGCTCCAGGAACAGGATTTGCTGGGACACATTGGAAGGTAAACAAGCATTTGCAATAATATTTATAGTTGAATTGAGTTGCATGGAATTATGAGATGTTCAAATATGCTGTGTGTGGTAGAATTAGCATAGCTGGCAAGGTTTCAAATTGCTATTTGTGCCATTTTCATAATTTTAGTGTAAATATGAGTGACATTTCAATGACAATGACTGTGAGTGACACTTTCTCATGAGCAATGAAGAGAAGGGAAACATATAAATATCAGAAATTACACCCATTTGAGCAACTGTGAACCCTAAGAAAGTCACTGAACTAAAGTGTGCTAACAGCAGGCTACTGAAAAAACTGAGAAGAGTCAGACTGCGTGAATGTCACCCATTATTACAGTTAAATTATGAAAACGTCTCGTTCACCAATCTGAAACCTTGGCAGCTATGAGTGAATCAGTGTGAAAATGTGCTCTAATTGAGGTGTATTCTTCTGCACACTCATGGTGACCAGCCTGCCAGGTGTATTTGCAAATTTGCAAGTGGCAAGCAGTTTTCCGTCAGCTACATGTAATGTAACTCTACAAAATAAATACATAGGATGTTCTCTGCAGAAATCAGAGGTTTGCCTGCTGGGATGGACTGGTTACCAAAACCGGCCCTGGCAAAGTGCTCGGCCGGCCCCCGCCCCACCTCCCGGGGTTGGGGGTGCCGCCGAGCTCTTTGCCAGGGCCAGTTTTTGGCCGATTTTGTTACAGGGCCGATTTTGCAGCTATGCTGCAAAAATGGCCCTGTAACAATATCGGCCCCCAGAGGCCCAAAACCGGCCCACACCCATGCGGCGCACCAGGGGATTGTCCGGTGCCCGCTACGGCCAGTCTAGGCCTGTTTGCCTGCACCAGGTTACAGTTACTCAAGCGCTTGAAAAGTGGCAGTTCATTGAAGGGAAATGCTGCAAAGTTTTTTTTAAAATGCTAATCTGTGGTCAGATTAAACATTCCAAAAAGAGCTGCTTTCATCTATGAGCAATCAGTCCGTTTCTAGGATGCTAAAATTACGTTAAGACCCAGTTACCTACACTCTTGTGCCTCCTCAGTGATCTTCCATTTATCCAGGAGTGTGAGAGGAGGGGAGATCCTAGCCTGAAGCAGTACGTGCAGTGGGGCCTCTGATGCTCCCAGACTAAAGTTAGGCCACAGCACCTTGCACCACGGTAGGCACCTAGACCCTCGGCACAATCAGCTCATCTGTGGATCAAGGTCTCTAGGTGCATTTATACAACACCTGCTGGACGGAGGGGGACCCAAGACCTCTTCTGTGTGTGTGTAAATTGGGCCTCAAAGGCCTGCGACCAGGAACAAAGGTCCGAACTTGAGAGGCTGGATGAGGCAATATAGTAGACTGTTAGAGCATGCCTCTCGATGAACTCTAGTCAATAGAGGAGCATTGAGGACCACGGGAGGGCCATCTGGCATTGGATGGCTGTGAGCTGACTGACCACAGTAACAGGTGGAACTACGAGAGATGACTGGAGGCGCAAACCCTCTGAGAAGCAATAATTCATGGCAATAAGGGGAGGGCAGGTTATGTCTATGCAATCCGAGAGTGTATTGTGCGGTATCAATACAATGTCACCTGGGTACAGTAACGATTTTGGAAACCATTGTCATGCATTTAGCAATTACTCAAATTAACACCCCTAATCAGTGCAGCTATATGTCTATCTTGTATCTGAAGAAATCAATGCTCTGACACAGGTAAAATTTACTAAGCATGGGCGGGAAATCCGTTCCGCTCACGGATTTCGCGGATTTTCGGTAAATTCGCAATCCTCTGGATTCGCAAATTTCCCGCAAAATCCGCGAACGGAACGGATTGGGTCAAAAGTTCAAGCTGACTTTTGTAACTCTTTTAGATAGGCCCTGGCAAGCTGCCAGAGCCATTCTAAAATAGTTACAAAAGTCAGCTTCAACAGGAAGCTCTAATAGATAAAGTAAAGCAGGTGCTGCTCAAATTCAGTTACACAATCATTAATCACCCCAAACTTGGGGTGAATTATGATTGTGTGACTTAATTTGACCTTCAACTGGAGCACCTGCTTTACTTTATCTATTAGTGCTTCCTGTCGAAGCTATTTCTAGCTATTTTAGAATGGCGCTGGCAGCTTGCTGGCGCCATTCTAAGTGGGGCTGAGGGCAAAAGGGCACAAAGGTGGGACAGAGGGCAGAAGGGGACAAAAAATGAGTGGGGCAGAGGGCAGAAGGGCACAGAAACGAGTGGTACAGACGGCAGATGGGCATAACAAATTAGAGGGTGGCAGTTATTAAGCAGGCAAAAAAAAAAACAGCGATATTGCAAAGCGCCTCGCGAACACCCGTGAACACGCAAAGCGCCTCGCGAACACCCGCGAACACTCCAAAATAAAAAAATCTGCAAATTTGCGCGAATTCGCAAATTTTGCGGATTGCCAATTCGCAAATTCGCGAATCGCCAATTCGCAAAATTCGCCCATGCTTAAAATGTACCAATACACATAGGTCAGAAGAGGTACGGACCCTTCACAATTAATGTTGTTGTTTTTCATTCCGGTATGTCTGCTGCTGAAAGTTGTTTTTACCACCATGTGAAAGTTTTGAAGAAAACAAGTAGGAATCAGCCTGGAAACAGACTTCCGCATGTTATTCCTTTGATACTTACTCATCGATATTTCCATTCCCCCAGCATCAAAACAGCAATGAAATTAGGCACTTCAGTGATGTGGTATCATCGTGTTGGAATCTTAGATCCCGGCTCCTCCATGCTGAGCGACCGTTTTGCACATCTCTCCTCGCAGGGAGGTGGAGGTTATTCCAGGTCACAGCATCACCCACTCCAGAGCTCCGGTGCCCTTCTCAAGCCCTTAGTTCCCATCATAACCAGTGCTTGCAGATGTCACACTCTAAGTGGCTGACATCGTAGGGCTGCCAGTGCATGGTCTCACCTGCAACAAATCCTCGCGAGACCTAACTTTATGGACACACTGCGGAAATACAGCAAAATGTTGTGGGCACAGAAAAGGGACATTTATTACAGGACTACCACACAGGCAGCTGTACTGCATAACAAAATTTACTGCATCGTGTTTAGGAGGCAAGGTAATAATACTACACCAGCATTGATTAGCAGCACTGATACCCAGGGAGGCGCAATGCCTGTTACCCATGATTTTGCATTTCAGTGCGATGATGCGGATCTCCACACTAAAATGCATTATTCTAACGGCAGATGCGTGGTACTTGGCAGGGCTTAATTTGGTGGTGTGGATTTGGACAAGCTGTGCACGCTAAGGCTTTTATGTCACGGGGTATAAAGTGGATGTTTGTCTATTTTTCTTTGTAAAAATATTATGGGCTGTTTCTTTACCTTCTGGTACATTTCTGAACTATTTGTTAAAGCTAAATAGTATTGTTGCATTGTGTTTGCATGCTGGGAAGAACGGTTGTCTGGCAGACCGGCAAAAAATCATCCTACGTCTCAGTATTAACTTGAACACTTCTAAGCCGTAATTCCAATCCTAGAATGAGTTACCTGTTTGCTTTAAAGCGACCGTTAGTAAAACAAGTAAGTGCTTTGCGAGCCTGTATCAGAAGCAAAGGTTTTAAAGGGACTTGTTTTCATTCAAGGTATTGCTTTTCCCAGTTCATGGAAGGGATGTAACCATCTCCAGATAATAATTGGGTTGACAGGATGGTGCGATAGCAGAATTTTGATAAGTGTGGATCTGGTGAGGACTACGGGCAGCAAGTGCTTGATACGCTATTTGCATAAGAAAATACTATATATTTTTTTTGTTATGCTCCATTAGTTATTAGTAATGAAGGGGGAAGAAAAGCGTTCACCGACAACATTCGGTTAGTCTTAGGGAGACAAAGAATGCTGTGCTCTGTGGTAGATGCCGACCAGAAGGCTTAGGTATATGTATCAGAAAGGAAGTGGAAACGCGCTTCAGATGTTGCCGGTATTGATGGCTACTCTGCGGTTGCAGACTTTGCTGGGCTGACAGTGGGTGGGGAACTGTCACTTTTTCACTGTAGGTTTAATTACATAATTCATGCATTTTCTCTGGTGTTTGTCCTTGGGGTACTTGCTGACTAGTGCTACACATTGCCTTTGACAGAAGGTATGGTTTAGTGGGGTACATAGTGTAAATTAATGTTGGTATGAGCAAACAAAAATCAGACGCTTTGTTCATTTAATATTATTGTGTGCATCATGCAGAGGATGAAATGTAGCAGGAATGGCTTTGATACAGTAGAGGCTAGCGGGAAGAACTGTTTTGGGGTGGTCAGTTGAAAAGATTGTTTAACATGTTTTAAACTACTACAGTGGCATTAGGGAGGGCAGCAGCTGAAAGGCTCTGTCTTTGCTGGTAGTCAGTGGTTAGATGAGGATCAACCATCAGTCTTTCTGTCGGTGGTGGACAGGGGAGCAGTGGGTGGCAGTCACAGGTTCACAGTGACATCAGAGGGGTGGTTTTAAAGGCAGGCCGAAAAGCATAACTTCGGGTTTCGTAGGAGTGAGAGTAGAGTTAATGGATGCGTTAGTAGCAGGCACAAAGGAAGTGGACTGTGTTTGGAGATGGTCAACTGAGTGGGCTTCACTTGAAGATGGGTCATCAAGTAGGAGGATGTGTTTGGTGGGCCGTCTGGAGGCAGTGTTATGTATCTTTGCTGGCAGGCGCAGCAGCAGTATTTAATGATGTATGTAAATCACCTGATGAAAGGGCGGCTGTGACCAATTGAGGAACCAGAATCCTTTATTTATGGCTGAGGTGAGCCCCTGCAGTATGGCGGGTTTCTGGTCTGAGAACTCTTGACTGATGCAGAGAATAGGGGCCCCCCTCCATGTACTTTGCAGGGGGGACCCCTCTAGTTTAGTTATGCCACTGGGTTTGGTGTGCACTCTCAAATGTGCCCTAGTCCTTTCACAATGTGTTATGATCCATGAAGTGGATGTTGCTTATATTGCAACCATTTTAAGAGTTAATTAGTTGCTTAGTTAATAACGGAAATTCCCTGTTTAATTGTTTTTCCATTCACCAGCACAAAGTATTCCTTCCTTTTTTGAGGTGTTTATGTGTTGCATAAACATTATTGCACTCGAAATACTAAACGAAATATGGTCCTTTGACCTCAGAAGAAGCACTTTTATGAACATTTTGCAGCTGAGATAAGTAATCTAACTTGTTGCAGCAGTCTAAAGAAAAGGTCAGAACAGAAGATAGCTTAGGACACTGACTTACATTATAGCAAGCAGGGAGACAGCATCACCGAGTAACAGGGAGGCACAACAATACTGACCCACAGACAGCAGATCTCCCCTGTTGACGAAACTCTTATTGGAACAGATGGTAGTTTGCCATTAGGGCCATACAGAATGAAAGGAGGGTGCCTTAAAGGCACGGAGATTCTTAAAGAAGCAGTCTTTGCATGGGCCCTTTAACCGATGCAGAGCTGTCTTTTCGCACATGAGGAGCAAAAGTGAAGGCAGTATGGGCCTGTTCCAAAGCAGCGCCTGTAGGAAGGTGGTGGGGGGATGGGGTATAATGCAAGTGATACATTAGAAGACTGCCAAAGACATTTGGTGCGGTGAAAGAGTGAATAGAAATTGAGAGCTTGGCCTAAGAAAGCGGGAACCCTACAATAAGAAGAAATGAGTTAGAAGTGGAGAAAGGAAAACTAGTGCAAGAGCGATAGAGGAAGGGCAGTGGTGGCAGGATGGCAAAACAAATATTTCCAGAAACACAAATGGAAAAAGTACTTAGGCGGTGGGAACCTGATAACAAAAGCAAATGAGGAACCCTGGAACAAGTATTGGTAAATGTGGAAAACAGTCTGCTGCAGCCAAAAGAAATGCAGGACAACTAAGAGGCAAGCACAGGAACAAATGACAAGCCAGGAGGTGGTATGGAAGCCCCTTTTAAGATTTAAATTAAATACAATAAATGTAATATGAACATTTCAAGCGCTGTGCAGGCAAAACCAAAAAAGGTCTTTTTCTGGAACAAAAGATACCTTTCAGACAAATTTGGTGTAATTCCGTCCGGAGGTTCAGGCTGTAGTCCCGTCTAAAATCCCTATGTCATTAACATGTGAAACACTCTTTTTTTTTGACCCCCCTCCATTTTCTCAGCTCCCACTTGCCAGATCACCCCAAATCTTTCCATGCACAATAAGACCCAACGGCAGACTTTATTGGGAAACTTTTGTGAAGAATCATCAACCAGCGCCAAAGATATAGGCTAGTCAAAAAATTATGTTTCTATGGAAACTAGGTCCTAACTATGACTACCTACTAGTTTTGTTTTGTCCTAATATCATCATAGCATCTGCATATCTCAGACTTTTTTTGTTCTTTCTGTCTGCTTCACGGTCTGTTACATTCACAATTGGCACCACTGCATTGGCCCAGGCCTGATCCATCACCTAGAGGGGTGCATTGGTGTAAACAAAGGAGCTCTCATCATTCTATCTGAGGTTCTTCCCTAGGTTCCACTTCCCCTGGTGAAATCCACCTATACCTCGGGTGGTCTTCCTGACTTACATTCCATATCTACACACCAAGTTCATTTTACCACTTTAATTCAGTCCATACCATTAGGCAAAATGGATCTATCCAGTGTTTACAAATCTCCCTCCTGGCTATAAGTATCAGATAAAACATGAGGCCACTATGCTCCCAGCTCAATATGCTATGCGAGGTCTTATCTACCCCAATCAATTCAATTCAATTCATTTTGCTTTATTCGATTTTGGTTTAAAAATCATAAAAGCGTACAGTTAAAAAACAATCATAAAAACATACATATATTAGCACAATATCTGTAAGTTAAAAAACATACACCCAGCCTGTCTGGGTAATTTCCTTGTTAATGACACGTATTTCAGAAGATAGCATTCATAGTTCTATCGTTACAAAAAATGAAGAAATTGTCCCATAGTATAAGCAAATTAATAGCGCTTTCCACGCTTATAACTATTGTACAGTGGTTCCGGCCTGTTGAAAGCGGAAGGGCTACTACCATTCCATACACAGGCGCTTCTACCCATCAGATAGTTGTACCTTGCCTTTGGTCTTGAAGGGGAGATGTATTTCGCCCTAGGGTAAAAGTCATGTAAGTCCCAGGTGGATATAGGGCCGTCTCCTTCTTGAGGCTGCCAAGTTTGTAAATATGGGACAACATGTCTGTTCCTAAATTTTACTAACACTAGATCACCGGGAATGTCTTTTGGGAAGGAGCCTAACCAGCCCACCCTTCTAGCACTCAATATTCGTCCATCAAGGTCGGGTGGCAGAGGCCTATTTTTTGCTAGCCAAAACGTAACCTTGTTGAGCAAGTCTTGCTGTCTTTCGGGTTTACCATATGGGAGAGCTGGTACTCCCGCCAGGACAGACACAAATGGGGCAGCCTCCGGGGGTAGGTGTATATGGGGTACCTTTGTAGACTCTGTTCTAGCAAGGTTGTGCTGCGTTGATATGGGTTTGGAAGCGACCTTTGGAGCTTTTGTGACTATTGTATCAGAGGCTAGCAACTGAATTTGAGCACTTTTGCTTATTGTAGGTGACTTGGTCTCTTTAAAGGCAGCTGATGACTGAGAGCGGTTAGATGTTTTGATAATTTTGGTGGGTGGGAAGCTATCCTTAATCATTTCTTCTATTCCCATCAGCCTATCCCCTAGAGTGTTAATTTTTTCCAACAGGGGTGATAAAAGGGATTTGACCAATAGTTCAATCTGGGACAGTAAAGCCTGCTGGGAAGGAGGCACTGTCTGGTCAAACTTTGCTGCTGTATCTATGGTTAAGGGGGAATTATTAGGAGACAATAAAGATGAAGAGGGGTTTAGGCACAGTTTTTGTAACTTTGGGTGGTTCCCATTTAGTATAACCCCATCGCGCTTCCTTTTAACACAAGAGATCTGTGGGAGTACTGTGCTTTGAGTGTTAACTTTTTTAGGTGAGAGGAGAGATTCCTGCAGGCAGTCATTAATAGGTAATGTACAGCCACTAATTGTGGTACAGGATGGAACACTGTTTTGTTCGTTTAACGGTTCCAATGGGACGTACCTAGATTTACATAGATTATTTAATTCCTCCGACAGTGCGAGGCATTGCGCAGTGCCGGCTGTTTGTGAAGAAGATTGTATGCTGGGTGTGGTGGGTGTGCTGACTGTGGACTGGCAAGAATCATTTTCTTCTGTTTCATCAGGAGTAAGGACTGTTGTCCTATTAAAGTGATAGTCTAGTGTCCCTTTGCAAGATCCCCTCTGTGAGGAAGCTATTTTGGTGACCCCTTTCTGAGTCATGTTGTAATTTAGTTATGACTTAGCTGTATATAAGGAATACGGCGTAATAACACAGTCTGAGTATTTATACAAGAAAGTTCAGGTCCGTTGGTAAGGTCAATAAGTGAGTATAGAAAATATAAGAGTATAAATCTATCTACCTCCTCTTTAGTGCGAGCCAAGGGGGGTGGCCCGTCCCGGCCTCCTCAGGCCTCTGAGGGCCATAGAGGGCCCACCCTTTGCCCGGGCTTTGCCCGGCGCGACCCGCGCTCTCCCGCGTTGCGCGGGTTAGTCCTTCCTTATCAGCGCCTCCGGGCGCACACTGATTGACTGTGGCGGCGTCCAGCCGCTAGGGATCTTGGGGGATGTAGTTCCCTCTCCCGGCGGCCGCGCTGCGATGTCCTGGCAGCGGCGGCAATGGCGGGAATGGCGGGGCTGGAGGATTGCTCGGACGCAGGAACACAGGGCAGAAGGTAATGGGCAACTCTGTCCGCAGAAACCGCCTCTACCCCAATCAAAAAGGACTAGTATGCGGTTTAATATTATAGCTACCCCCAAGCTATTTTTTTAGAATAGTCTTGATGTATATCCAGAACGTCTTAATCCCAGGACAGGTAAAGAAGATGTGTTCTCATTGGCTTTTAAGAAACCACACCTTCTACATCTAGGGGTGGGCTGTGATGCAAACTTTGCAATTCTTTGAGGTGTCCAGTATAGTCTGTTAATGCTGAAGAAGTGATTTTGCTTTAGATTTGCAGGCTTGATGACCGAATATAGTAATTTCAGAGAGTTACGCCATATAGGTTGTAGGTCCACCACCTAGAAAGTATCACACCATATATGGTAATTTCGTTTCTTGTCCTCAGCTTCTAGAACTTTCCAATACCATGTGGCTATCTCCTTTCTTTGGTATCTCACATCCTGGAGTAAGGACTCAAATTCCCAGTCCTCCCCATTCTTCGGGGTCGAAGTCACAAGCCACAATGACAGTACCACATATTTGACCCTAGAGAGGATATCGCCAGCTTTAGCTCTCAGGACTTCCCAGGGCAGTATCCCCTGCACTGTCATCAAATCCCCACAGGTAGAGATCCCGGCCCACCTTAATGGGAGACACAGCCCATCCTTCATGCATTCTGGGGTGCGAGGAGCCTCCAATATAGGTGCAAAGTCAGAATAATATCCAATACTAAGCGTCTTCCTCACCCGGCACTAAAGGTTTAGTGCTGCCATTAGCATATTCGGTCTTACGTTTTGAAACATTTTGGAGCACCAAACATATGCACAAACACAGCAGTTCCATACTCCCTTATAATTTCTCCGAATAGCATTCCTCATGTTGAGCTATCTGGCTTCCCCAACATATTACCTCCATCTTGAAGTTATTAACCAAATACCTAGACAGGGCTCCAAACTCCTCCACCAACCTCTCCACCCTCAGTATGGTTTGAGCAGGGTCTGATGTATGGATTATCTACTAAAGGGGGGTGAATAAAAATGGATAACCTGATTGTCTTTCCTTAGCAGTAGGTCCAATGGTTCAATGTAGATGTCAAACAAGAGAGGAGACAGGGGACAACCCTGCCATGTACCCTGTTAACTACTAAAACACCTACTCAGTGAACTATTAAGGAGACGTCTGGCCAACGAGTAGAGTTTCCTGAGAGTAGAGATAAAACCAGAACTAAATCCAATTAAGCCCAAAACCACCCACAAGTATGCCCAACATACCAGATCGAATGCTTTGGCCGCGTCTATCTTGACCACGGCCAGTGAGATCAAACAAGCAGTGGTAAGGCCAATAGTTCCTATCAAGTGCTGTGTAAACTCTTGGATTTGCCTCTTTAGGAGAAATCCTTTCTGATCTTGATGAATCAGTTGGGGGGCTAACATGGCCAATCTCCCTGCCAAAATGTTCTTAAAGATTTTATAGTCTGTATTTAACTGGTAGATTAGACACTAAAGAGTCTACCTTCCTTGGATCCTTGACAGGTGTTAAAACCAAGACATTGATATCCTCTTTCCATACATTTTGGGATCTGTCCCCCACTGATATATTGAGTTAAAAAGTAGTTCCCATTCTGCCACTATCTCCTCTATTAAGAGCTTAGGAAGCATTGAAGGTATTGCATCCCTACCAGCAGCTTTCCCATTCCTTATCAGTAGGAGATGTGCCCTAATTTCCTCCTTAGTTATTGGGGCTTGCAAGCATTCTCTACCCATTGAAAGCCCCAGAAACTCAACAAATATCTAAGTCTCTCTGAGTCAGGTTAAACCTATTCTGTATACAATTCAACAAACAAGGATACCAAAAGAGCCTGTATTTCTTCTACCTTATTTGAGACATCTCCCTGCGGATCGACAGCCAATTACCTGATGTAATCCCTAGACCTCTTAACTCTTGCCTTCCAAGTTAGCAAAGCCCCCACTCTCTCCCTGCATTCAAATTGTCTCATACACCCGGTTTTCCGCTTCGTATTCAATTTTATCTTGTAATATAACCTCATCTCTTCCAGCTGGATTGATAACCTATCCCTATTTAGCCCTGCAGTTTGCTGCTGCAACTCGGCCTCCAATGTCCCCACTCTTTCCTCCAGTCTAGTGAGTTCTGCTCTTTTGGCCTTATTTTTAAAATGTGCCTGGCTTTGCAACACCTCTATAATATATGTTTAAAAGTATCCTAAATTATATCTAAGGAGGCCAGACATGCGTTATCAAGAAAAAAATCAGCAATAGATATTTTCAGAGTTTCAACAACCTCAGGCTCTAAAAGGATGGCCCTTTTTAATGTTCACCTTACATTATGTCTGTTAGGAATAAGTAGGGTTAGGTCAAGTTAGTTCATGATAGTAAACATGTCATGTATGGATTTCATTATTTCTTGTAAAACATTGTATTGTTAAACCATTTATTGGCATTACATACTGGCATTTAGCAATGCTTGTTGTTGTAGAGGAATGTTGTGTTGCCAAGGCTTGTTGTCAAATTCCAAATGACACAATGTGTTATGCATAATTAATTTTGGCAACACGTGGAAGCCCTGCCCAAACCGTTCGTTTATAACACGTGAAAACACAGGCTCACATTTTCAAGCGTGCCTGAAAATCTATAAAAGCCCCTGCCTGACTCGTGAAAGACGCTTTGCTTGAAGACTTCTGCGTCCTTCACGAGTGTTCCAGCGGAGTTCCAGCTCTCCTTTCTGGCCCATCTCTTCTTGGTTCCCTGTCCCTTATTACCTGCTTCCCTCTGATCCTTCGTTTCCTTCAGCGGCGTCACGGAGCGAGGAGGAATATTCAGCGGCGCTTCAAGGCCCGAACTTCCGGTTTTCCGACGGAGCGCTTTTCGGACCGGACCTTGTCCCACAGAGAGTCCGGCCTCGGCGGAGATCCTTTCTGGTACCTGTATCCAGGAGACAGTAAGAAAGAGAAATTTTTTGCGCATTAGGACAGTGCTCTTTTAACACAAACCTTGATAAATGCAAATCGGACCAAAGCGGAAAAGCATTTCTTTTGGGCACACGTTTATGACAATTCTGGAGTTATGTTAACAATTGCATCTGATCTGCTTGGAAGATAGCAATAAGGACAAATATTAGGACAATTTATTCTGAAAAATCCAGAGTTAATGTGAGAAGTGCTTATAATTGACAGTCATTGTAATTGCATATTGACAGTATTCTTAGCAGTGATTTGTAACTGCACAGAAGTATATTACCAATGATAAAAATTCCTGAGGTTGTAAATGTTTAAGGAATTGTAGGTCCTGTCTTGTTTTGTTTATATATTTTACAGACTCCCAATTACGGCACTAGAAAAAACAAGCAAGGTAAGAGAGGTTAGCTTCTTAAAGGTTGATTAATAAGTTGTACTAACACAATAACCGTTTGAGAAAACCTGATTTAATCTCTGAAGTCAAATAGTTACAACTTGTATATTTATTTTCAAAGGTGCAAATGCTATTATATCACAGTAATTAATGTCCTTGCAAAGAAGTATAGGAATGGGCTGACATTTACGTTGGTATGTATAATTCTGTATGTTAAATTCCTCAAGGAAACATTGTCAAAGGTAGAATGATTAGTGATTTAACTGTTATTATTCTAGATATTTCAATGTGTTGTTAAAGAACGACTAGTAGCCCAGAATACTTCAATAGAAACAGTCGCCAGACATCTCCGGAAGAGATCCTGTGTTTCTTTGTTTGTTTCTCTTCCACTTCCCCTTCCCTTTGGGAATTAACTGGTAGTGGCAAGTGCGTTCCTTCCTTGTCACGCTGGTTGGATCTTAAAGAGATTGGGATTAAGCATCTTCAAGACGGAAACAACTGGAATCTTGTGGAGGTACGCTTTGACAATGTCAACCTCTGAAACACTTAAGTTATATATTACCTGCAGCACGATCCGAGATGTGCCCCAGTAGCAGGTCAACCTCTTATATTCCCAGCTAGATCTCTAGCCACAAAAATATTTTCCAGTTGGGAGAAGTGTCTATATTGTTTACTGTGGAAAGTATAGCCCCTCCTTTATCTAATATTTCCATGCATATACCAAGCCTACATCCTGAATTATGTTTTTAAGAGCCTTTGTCACCCTAGGGGCTTGGATATAGTTCTTTAGAGTGAATCTATCGAAGATGGGATCTGGGAGGGTATTAAAATCTCCCCCAACAAAACTAGGGTTATTACCTCCACTAAGTTCCACTCCAGATTGACTATATGCTGGGGGTCATCTAAACTCGGGTTGTAAAATCCAGCACACACAAACTTCAGAATCAATGCATCTCATAGTTGCCTGGAGCCACTTACCTGAGCTATCAGTTTTTGAAGATATTACATCAACCCAGCTCCCCTCCTTATCAGGATAGCCACGTCCTTACAATGCTCTGCTTGATCAGTCACAACATAGTGTTCCACCCATCTAAATTTAGAGAAGAGGGAACTCCTCTCACTAGCCGGTCGCTGAGTTCTTTACAGTAAGATGATGTGTACCAAGCTCTCTTCTAAAAATCTCATCACCAGTCTTTGCCGACTTTTAGTTATGAGAATATTAACTTTCCACGTTAAATATGATAGCTCACTACTATACCCATCATCTTCCGAGAATTCAAGACCCCTCTTAAGGTGCATTGTCCTAGGTCAACCGGCTACAAGATATGACTAGGTGGTAAGAGGGCTTATTCTTTTCTGTTTTCTTCCACTGCTCCCCACACAGTGCCCTTCGTCACCCCGGTGTCCCCCATGCCATACAGGGGAGCTCTGCCATAGCTTGCAAGCATGGGATGCCGGGTGAGTTTTCATGCAGAGGAGGAGTTATCTTTAGGATAAGCTTCACTGTGGTGGACTCCCCTAACCACCCCACATACTCCTAACTCTGCATTCTTTAACTTATCAAGGCTCAAGACACCACCCCTTTTTGATGGATTTTCCTGGTGCATCCACTTCTTACACAATTCGGTAGTTATGCATTTGATGATTCCACATGACATGAAGCAATGCCAGGAATTTCAGTTGTGCTTTTGCCCCTAACTTATGCAGTTCCTTAACTCCTTTGCCTAATTCCCACTCCTTCTGATCAGTTGCCCGGTAGGCATCTGATCTGATGAAAGGGGAATAAGTACCAATGGGTAAAGGGTCACTTCTTAAGACTGCACTCAATATCATCTCCTTTGCTGGATACCAGAGGACGTTCACTAGAATTTTCCTTGGTTTCTGCCTTTGAGGGTTTCTTTTAAAGGAATCTCTGTGCACACCCTGCATCTCTTCGTCAGGATGTCTGGCCTATCCTTTAAGGCCCTGCCACGCAAAAATGTGATTATAAAGGCCTGATATTGGAACCCTCCTTAGCCTCGAGAAGATTCAGAACCCTGAGATTGATCTTCTGGGAATGATTTTGAATCCACTCAAGATCTTCCTTTAATCCTAAATTCTGTTTGGACAGAAGGCTTATCCCAGAAGAGTTTTTTGGTATATCCTGCCTCATCATAGCTACCTCTTCCTCATATGGTCCCATCCAAATGGCCACTTCTTCCAGTTTTTGTGCTAAAGCAGTACAGGAGGCCTAAATATATGCCTGATTGGCCTCTGATATATTTCATCTGTTCTTCAACTCCTCTTTTAAACCTAAGAGCCTGGAGTCCAATGACTCTTAAGGCTGCTTTCTGACTGAACCCCCTGCATCAATCGCCTGTTGACAATACCTTTCAGAGGATCCTGGCTCATCCATTACAGTGAAAATATTACATTTATTGCACATAGGGACCTTAGCTATGCTGCTTCAGTCTTCCCCAAGCCCACTGTCTACTTCAGAATTCCTTATTTTACTAAGGAGGATGTTTGAACCCGCTACATGCCCAGTATTGGTATTATCCATGCTAGAGACCCTCTGACTTACATCCTCATCCACCCTTCTCCCTTCACTTTGTGGGCATAGTAGGGTCAGAACTTTATAGACATGTTAGACTTGGCATCCTTGATGTGGTTTTCCCTGTCTTTTTGCCTCTGCTTCCTGTATTTTCTGCTGTGTGCTGAATTTCACTTTTTGGGGTGTAGATACTTTGGGCACATTGCCACTACTGCTCAGTGCCAAAGTCTGAGTGCTATGTAAATTGTGTTTATGGATTGGTTTTTCCAAGATTGACTTATTTGATTTACTAGTAAGCCCCTAGTACAGTGAACTGTGTGTGCCCAGGGCCTGCACATCAAATGTTGCTATTGGGCCTGTAGCACTGATTGTGCCACTCACACACAGAGCCCTTCAAGGGTGTCTCAGACCTCCCACTTCAGTGTCTGCACACAGTTTTTAACTACCATGTTAACCTGGCAAGTGAACCCACTTGCTGAGCCCTAACCTTCCCTTTTCTTACATGTTAGGCACCCCTCAGGTAGTCCCAGGGCATCCCCGTGGGCAGGGTGCTGTGCATGTGAAAGGTAGGACATGTACTGGTGTGCGTGACATGCCTTGTAGTAAACTACAGTCTATTTCTTTTTTCACTACTGAAAGGCTATCTGTCCCAAAAGATAGCATGGGAGATACTTTGTAGTACACGTAGAACTTACCATGGGACAAATAGGGAGATGGAGTTTAGGTTCTCTGAACTCAAAATTTAATAACACATCTTTTAGTAAAATGTTTTTTAAATTGTGGGTTTGAAAATGCCACTTTTCAAAAGTAGGCATTTTCTTGCTTAGTCATCCTATGTGTCTCTACGGTCTGGTTTTGAGAGACAGGGGCTGGGAATGTGCATTCACATCAGGTAGCCACAGGGGTGAAGTTTGCCCTGCTTTTCCTGGATGAGTCAGGGTTGGGCTGAATAGACATGACTGCTTTTAGAGTAGTGGGAGGAGATTTCCTTGAACCTGAATAGACCTGGGCTGCCGTAGACAATGCTGTCTCCACATCCTGCCAGGAAGCTAGACCAGACAGGACAGATTGGTTTGGACTGGGCTAAGAAACTCTCTGCCACAAGAGAACAAAGGAAACTTTGGTATAAGTATTGGAAGCTAGACACAAGAACTTTATATTACTTCTGGACTCAAAAAGAACCTATGCAAAGGAGAAAAGCTGGGAAAGCTGAGGGTGAAGTACTGCCCCTGTGATGTGTGCTGTGTGGAGTTGGCCTGCAGTGGATATTTCTGCCAAGGAGACAACAAAGACTAAACTGTGCTGTGTATACTGTTCGAAGAAGATCTCCAAAGGCTTAGTGTTTAGCTTGCCTCCTGTTCTGAAGTCTCAGGGACACAAAGACTTCACTTCCTCTGTTCTCCTGCATCTGGAACCGCTCTTTCAGCTGCCACAGAGGGAAAAAGCAATACAGACGGCGGCTAGTGATGCCGCGACCTGGAACAAAACCGTGGACAACGCTTGTGAACTGCACGATGCACCGCCCTGACTTGCACTGCAGCCCTTATGCCTACCAACGCCTTACTGGATCGACCCTGACGCAGTCACTGAGACTGCTGCCTGCCCCAAAGCTAAAAGCACCACGTGTGGCACTCAAGACGCACCACCCTGACTCGCACTGCAGCCCAACCTCACTGACTCCAATGCTACAACATTGCAGAGCAAATACCTAACGTGAGTGACCTCTCAAATCCTTTGACCCCGCATTATATATTATGTTATTTGAATTTGTAGCGCGCACAGATACTCCCCAGAGTGTCCGGGCGTGAACCTTGAGGAGTGAGGGGAAACTGATTAAATGAAAAGGAATGTTTTCACATTTCTTTTTAAAAGAGTGTGGTCCTGAATGCTACAGAGAGAGCAAGGGACCGAATCCCAAGCCAGGGCAGCCCTCACGGCAAGGGAGCTGCCGCCCGTCCTTTGCAGGCAAAAGTGGGGAAAATGAGCCAGGAGTTGGGAAGTAGAGTGCAGTTGTCTAGTAGGGGTGTAGAACATAAAACATTTCTGCAAATAGATAGGGCCGGAAGCATACAAGGCATGGTGCGCTATGACCAAGGCTTTGAACTTAACTTGTTCGGCCACGGGCAACCAGTGAAGTGTATGCAGATGCTGTTTTACACTACTTCGAATGGGAATGTTAAAAAGAAGCCTGGCCATCGCATTCTGGACCACCTGTAGTTTGTTAAGCAGGTAGCTCGGTAAGCCAATGTACAAAGCATCAACGCAATCTATACGTGAAAGAATTAGGGCTCAGGTGACCATTTCTTTGGGTGCCCTAGGAAGAAGTGGTAAAAATCCCTAAGGGATTTGAGTATCCCGAAACAAGTCCTGGCAAGCCGCTTGATCTGGGTAAAGAAAGAGCGATTCTTTTCAAAGCAGATCCCCAGATTCTTGGTGGGTTGCCCCATATAGGCCAGCAAAGAAAAGTCAGCTGGCCAGAGTGCTTCTCTAAAAGCATCATCGTAAGGAACCAATGCTTCAATGCCACCGTAATGTCACCTCACCTGCAACAGTAAGGAACTGATGTTTCCCCTGCATTGCAGTTAAGAACCGATGCCACAACTCCCCTGTGGTCATAAGGATCCAAAGACACCCGCCGCCAACGAAGTATCACCTCCCGACACCATTAACCATCTTTGTTTTTATCGTTTCCCAAGGTACTATTCTTTGTATTCAATGTGGCACCGGGCCTGACACCGCACACCTCGCGGTCGGCACCGTACCTTTGGATTTTCATCTGTCACAGTATCGTAAGAGCCCCAGGTGGACCTATTTGTTGCTGCAAGATTTATTTTTGTGAATAACCTATTTTCGATTCTATCTTAACAGATGTATGTGGATTTTTTTCATTTTGGACTTGTTGTGTTTAGATAAAGATTTACTATTTTTCTAAAATGGTGTGGTATCCATTTGTAGTGTTTTCACTGTATTACTGCATGTGTTCACAAATGCTTTACACACTGCCTCTGAGATAAATCTGCCTGCTCGTGCCAAGCAACCAAGGGGGTGAGCAGGGGTTGTCTAAGGGCATAACTTCCTTGCTCTGACTAGAAGTAAGGGTCCCTAATTGGACAAAGGTGCAAATCATTTCCAACTAGAGCCCCCCATTTCCAACAACAAAGATTTAAGGCAGGGGGTTACCTCAATCTGAGGAGCTGTAACCCTTTTGCACATACCCCACATACTCTTCCCCGAATGCTTTGGAGGTTTCCCAGATTTAATTACAGTAATCTCCTCTACTCTTCCAGGTAGATGGTTCTGCCCCTTCTTTACATACTTAGTACCAGGAGCCACATAAACAGGGGGAAATCCAAGCCCAGTACTCACCCTACGTACTGCTGTTATGGTTCTGGTACACACTGTGTACCTTGAGACCTTGCCTCCGAGCTTACCCACGTTCTCTGAAGGCTTACTGCTCCTCCCCATAAGCATGGGGGTGTTGTGCACACCAGACGTCTTTTGCTGACTCCCAGATAGCCCCCAACTATTTTCCTGGACCAGAGCACTGAATCAATGAAGACTGCTGCCGCTTGTGAGCTACTCCCAGTTCTTTACCTGGACCTGTGGGCTGTTGTGCACCTAGAGAAATACTGCAGCAGCCTGTGGAAGGTCCTCCTGGCCTTCCTGCTGAATTGTGCTGCCTCTACCACTGCTATAAATAGCCTGCATGCCCACTGCGCTGCTCCTCTGCATCTCCTTCACCCGGCACTCCCCATGTGGGATTTCTACAGCCATCTCAGGGCTGAACACAGCTGCGTACCCCACAAGGAACCGTCACAGCAAACCCATCAGGCTCGGACAACAATTGCTGCTTCCTGTCAACATGGAAAGGAACACTTTCCTTCCCGGGAGCTTGCGGCCGATTAGCTTATGACCGCCATGTTACCCAAGAGTTTTTACTATGACTACCTACTGGTGACTGCCAGCAGGTTTTATTACCTACTGGCGGTTGCCAGTAGGTAATTATAGTTAGGACCTAGTTTCCATAGGAAAAACATTTTTTGATTTGTCTAGAACTTGATTGCCATTTGCCCAAAAGCAATGCCGGCTCCTGCAGGAGGGGGGGATAGGCAGGGACTGCTGGGTCATTGAGGCACCCCCAACGGTTCCCAAGGACGTGGCCATTCCCCGAGGGATGGGGTCCCTAGGGCAATATTGGCCCTACCCATTTTTTTAAAATACAATGTTAAGGCCTAGCCCCAGGGGATGGGGTCCCCAGGGCCAAAATTGCTGTCAGGAGTTGGGCTCCCTCTGTTAAAAAAATAATTTAAAAAAGAAGAAAATGGCCTACCCCTCCTGTTACCTCCAGTAAGTCCCACACAGCAGAATTATTGAGAAGTTGTCTAAGGCTACACCCCCTTTCTCCACCACTCTGTGAACATGTCTCTTGGTGCACTACTAGTTGGGTGATAAAATCCCCTTGGCTCCGGAGGGACCATAGGGGTCAAGAAGCCCTTCTGGTCCCGCCTGTAAGCCCTATGCAGAGGAATTCCTAAGTGCTGGTTGGAGGCCCAGTCCTCTTTCTCTACCACTCTGTAAACGTGACTGCACATTAAAAAAGCTTAGAAATTCTCTAACAGACACAAAGGTTACACGCACGTTATAGTTAGCAAATAGAATTTAAAAAAACGTAAAAATCCACAAAAAAACAAAGGTTACAAAGACGTTGTAGTTAGCAAATAGAATTTTAAAAACCTTAGTAATTCACTAAAAAAAAATCAAAGGTTACAGGGACGTTATAGTTTGACTGACATTTCACTCCTATGAAATGAGAGAAATTTAGCCATAAGAGTTGGCTGAGTTAACTATAACTTGCACCCCCGCAATGCACTGCTTAAGATCTCACATATTATATCTCTCATGATATGACATCACTGATGACATCTCAAATGACAGCACTAATGACATCAGTAATGACATCATCCACATCATCTCTGATGCGCCAACTCATGCCCCTTCAGAATTTTTTAAACACCTACTGGTGCTCCCACACAACCATTCACACATGTACACTTGCTCACCCATACTGCCACACATATACACATTCAGTCACCAATACAGCCATTGATATATCCGCTCATATGCCAATACAGGCACTCGCACACTGAGTGAGTCACCCATAGAACTGCTGACACACCTACACACTCATCCATAGAGTCAATCATACAGGTACGTACTAACCCAAACAGTTACTTACACATACACTTACTTGCTCATACAAATATTAACACATACTCATTCACCCTCACATTCACTGTCAGAAGCATGTACTCATTAATAAAGCCACTCTCACATTCACTCACTCATGTATACAGTAACTGTTATACCTTGTCACTCACCTTTACTGCCTTTCACATACACGGTTGCTGACCCATAATGACACACGCACTCAATCACTGACACAGCCAGACAGACACTCACTCACCCATTCAGATTCTCACACATGCACTCACTACCCCATACAGGCACTGACTCACTCACAGGCAGTCACACAACAGCTCACCCAAACACATAGACACCCAGCCAACCATAGATATAGTCAACCAATCACCCATATAGCTATATAGCTATTCACATACCCACAAACACACTTATACACCCACTTAGACATCAATTGACATACAGATACATTCACACAACCAGCCACTCATCCATACATTCACTGAGACACATAGTCACTCACTCATACAGTCAGTCAAGCACCTGCTCAGTCACCCAAACAGTCACCTACTGATTCACCAATATACCAAAGTCTATATATTTAACACTAATAAAAAAATGTAAAGCATTCAAAGTCACTGGATGATGTCATCACTGATGTCATGTGAGATGTCATTAGTGATGTCATCAGTGATGTCACTGACCATGTTATGAGTGATGTAATATGTGAGGTCATAATAAGAAGTGCATTGCGGGGGCGCAAGTTATAGTTAACGCAGGTAACTATAACGTCTGAATTTCACTGCTTTTGTATGAGTGAAAGGTCAGTCTAACTATATCACTTTTAATTTTTTTGGAAAAAGGATTTGAAATCGAAATCACAGGAATGTTTTCTCAAAAAACTTCCATACTACAGAATGGACCAATTTAGAGTTTAGCATAGTGAAGAACTCTAGATTTTCCCCAAAGCTAATACATTTTGACAAGGGAAGGAAAAAATAATTCAGTTGATATAATACTTTAGTCCAAATAATGTGTTCATAGAGGTTGAGTTCCAACTTGTATGCCCCCTTCCCACCAATACATTTCCTGAAATAGGAGGCTCTCTGAGGGCTTCGAGGGTAGGGTCACATTAGTGTATCTGAATGGATATATTATGACCTGAAAACCCCAATAAATGTGGTCCAATTGTCATATAGCCTGATTTTCGGGATAGATAACCCCAAAAATAAACATAGCTAAATAACCCTGGAATTCACCCCTTCTCTGGACCTTGTCGGTTTTAACACTCAACAGAAAAGTATAGCTCAGTGACATTTAGGGACATATTTACAAGCATCTATCGCCACCACAACATACTTTTAGTGACGTTGTGGTGGTGACAGGGGATTTGCCTTATTTTCAACTTGGCTTAACACTGCATTGTAAATAAGGCACCCTTTCACATTGTACTTAGCATGAAAGGGGAGGGCAATGGGTGTTTTGTTGGGGGTTCCACCACAGCACCCATTGATTTTGATTCTGCCCTCTATTTACAAGTGTTGTGTAAATAGGAAGCAGCGCCAAAATTAAGACCAGGGAAAACCTGGTGTTAAACAGGCAAAATGAGGAGAAATGCTTTATTTTTCCTCATTGTTGCTGTTTCCATGTGTGTTGCCTTGGAAAGCAAACATAGAAACATCAAATTGCCTATGATTGTTTATGTGCAGGAAGGTCCCCCTTCCTGCCCAGAAACAAATCATTTTTTTAAAATACTGTGTTACAACTTCTACGTGTGCTGCATTAAGCAGTTACAAACTGCATTTATGGTGCAAGGGTGCCTGCTTTGGCGCTAGGCAGCTGATTTAGCGCCAGCACAGGGGCAAACACAGGGCTGCACCATATTCTCGTAAATATGGTGCAGCCCTGCATTTGTAAAGTGACAAAGCACATTGTTAGCCTTCTAGGCAAGCTTTGCCACTTTATTATAAATGTGCCTCTAAGTTTAATAGTACTGCAGGTCTCAGCACAAACACATTGGCCCTCCTTGAAAGATTATGAGACACATACTCGGTGCAATATGGGATGATTTTTTTAAACTACATTTAAGAATGAAACAGAAATCTCCGTAACCACTTTTGGCATTTTACTTGTCCTAGAAACTTGAGGGATGTGATTAACACATATTGAATAATTCACCTAGAGCTTCTTACATTCCATCACAATTTACCCGGATACCATGGCATAAACACTGAAGACAACATGGTATCAATTAACCTTAAAGATTTTTTTCATTAAGTTGGACCTTTGTACTGACATGATGCTCTGTCATTGATCGGTCAAGACATCCAAACACTTTTCAAGCTGCAGCTGTCAATGGATTTTCACTGAAAACGGTGCCAGATCTAGGTTATTATTGATTGAAAGACAAAGAAAGATTTAAAAAACAGCAAAGAAGTCCAGATTTGTAAAGGCAATTCATGCACATATTAGATGAGAAGCTATCTGCCCTCACTTTACTATGTCATACCACCTTGAAGGACAGCAAGATTTAAATATAAACCCATTTTAGCCTGTTACAATCAGAATATCTGAATTTGGGTGTTCAAAGTCAAGGCAAGGACAATAGTTGTACAGTACAGTGAAGGCAAAACAAAACAGAAAAAGTCCTCTTTCTTTTAAAGTATCCTTGCTTCAAAGTAAAGACCTAATTATACGGATGCTCAGGATATTGTAAGCCTGTCCCGTACGTCAGTATGAACTAAGTACTGCAACCCTACCTTTTTCAGCCGATCAATAGAGCTCAACGAGAAGGAAAAAAGAAAAGACAAGCTTCAAAGAAAAGTGGAAGAGGGTTAATCAGTTGTGAAAATACGTTTCTCAGAGCAAACGCTCCAAAGAAATGGGCATCTTTGCGAAAATCTATTTGGATTTACGGAAACACATAGGTTCTAGCAGGCAGCATCAGGCTGAGAGATGGCTGCTAGAAAAATCAATCGATAATGCAGTCATCTAATTGGCCCACGCTGAAGATTTTCAAAATTACGGCGCCTCAAATGTACAATGAGAAAGCTGCTTCTTTTACACTTGCTTGTTATTGGTAAATGAAACTACGGTTCTGTTTTTATTTTTCACCCCATGCCGACTGGAACCTATTAATTGCTATGTCTTAACAGTGCCTGGTCAACCGCGATGATTATATTGTGTTTCCTGCCTACAGCTACCAGCAGATGAAACAATACTGTATGACTGGTTTGGTCTTCTTTCAAACGCGCAGACACGCGCAACACGTTATGGAAATGACATGGCAGGTGCAATGTTGCAGTAGCTCCTCATAAGCAGATGATATCAGTTTGGATTTTTCAAGGCACAGCTGATGTTGCTATCTTGGAGGACATAGCACCACTGTTGCTGACACCATTGTGAACGTGAGGGCACAAGACCGGAACTAAAATATTTGGAAGGAGTGTGCACCGTGCCCAGATTTAGAGACACATTAATAATATGTTCACCCAAGTCAGCACAGCAAGCCACCTGACTGCACTATGCTGCATGAAATGGAGAAGGAAGGTATGCGCCATATTTAACATTATACTGCACATTTGTCCTCTCTGCCTATGTAGGTGCACAAGTGGCTGCCTAGCACCAATGTAAAAAACACAAAAGCAAAAGACACCCAATTGATGGACGGAATGCAGAACAAATGAAAACATTCACCCCCAGTCAGGAGTTCTGGGTTAAATCCATCATTCTTTTGCACACCATGCCACCCCAGGTTAGGCCTGGCCTTATGCAAATCAGTCTTGCCCTGTGCCTCATGGGAACAGTCCAGCCCGAACTGCCAAGCCAGGTCCTCCCTGGACCGGAAACAAGAATCCTAGGACCGGTTTCGGGTTTCATCCCTCTTCAGTCAGGATAGCTTGATTACTGTGGAACAGTGAGCCCAGGATCTACGTCTGGGCATACCTGGCACACTTAGGGCGAGAAAGCAAAATACACACAATTGATGGATGGAATGCAGAACAAATCAAAACATTCACCCCCAGTCAAGAGATCTGGGCTAAATCCATCATTATTTTGCTCACCATGCCACCCCAGTTTAGACCTAGTCATATGCAAATCAGTCTTGACCCTGTGCCTTATGGGAACAGTCCAGCCTGAACTGCCAAGCCAGGTCCTCCCTGGACCAGAAACAAGCATCCTATGACCGGTTTCGGGGTTTCAACCCTCTTCAGCCAGGATAGCTTGATTCCAATAGCACAGTGAGCCCAGGACCCACGTCTGGGCATACCTGGCACACTTAGGGCGTGAAAGCAAAAGACACACAACTCAGTTGAGAGGTCTGAAGTCACAATGCTCCTGGCTACAGATGATCGAATGGAAGAGGAGAGTGAGCCTCTTCCTGACCTCCTGTCAGCCAAGGAACATGATGTGTCGGTAGATGGAGTGAACCTCTCTCCCACTCTGACACCAGAGCAGCAGAGGGACTGTCGCCAGGTGCTGGTTCCAAAAGCTGCTTCGACCGGCGCCACTATTGATCTCTGGTTCTGCGTGGACTATCGTGGAATCAATGCCGTCACCAGGACTGACGCACACCACCCCATCCCCAGAGCTGATGAGCTCATTGATCGGCTTGGAGCTGCCCGGTACCTTAGCACGTTTAATCTGCCATCTGGGTACTGGTAGATTGCCTTGACTAATGGGGCAAGAGAGAGTTCTGCGTTTTCAATGCTAGAGCAGCATTATCAGTTCCAAGTCATGCCCTTTGGGTTGAAGAATGCCCCTGCCACATTCCAGAGACTGGTCATCCAGGTATTGTCTGGGCTGGAGGAATTCAGCACTGCATACCCCGGATGACATTGCTGGGTGCATTTCCAGCTGGGAGGAACACTTGCAACACCTCAGTGAAGTGTTGAAGGCTCTGCAGAAGGTAGGCCTCACTACCAAGGTCAGCAAGTGCCAGATAGGGCAGGGTTCTGTGGTGTACGTAGGGCACCAGGTAGGAAGCTGCCAGGTAGCACCCCTACACCTAAGATCAACACCATTCTGGCTTGGGAGCCCCCCAAAACCCAGACAGAGGTTTGAGCCTTAATAGGACTCACTGGGTACTACAGATGGTTTGTCAAGGGATATGGCACCATGTTGCCCCCTGGACAGAGCTGACTTCAAGGAACCAGCCAAGGAAAGTGATCTTGACCAATGCCTATCAGACCAATTTTGATGCCCTGAAATCTGCCATGTGCATGTCATCCGTGCTCAAGGCACTCAACTTCTCTTCGATTCCTGTAGTGGCGACAGGCGCTTTGTCGGTTTCAGCAGCGGCGCGGTTCTGGAGGGAGATTCTTCTCGCACTACGGCATTGCATCAGGAGTGTGATGCGTCAATTTTCTTGTTGTTGCATTGCTTTCCAGTTCTCAGCAGCTGAAACAACCTCCAGTGGCCCCACACAGTCACTGGCATTCCTGGCATGTCAGAACTCCCAGCAAGGAAGTTCGGGGGAGCTGGGGGTGAAGTCTTTTAGTTCCTGTGATTTCAAATCAGGAGGCAAGCTTTTCTCAAATGCTTGTAGACTATCCTCAAGCAGGAGAAACAGCACACATCAAAGTCCTTCTCCTTTCCTTGGCAGAAAAAGCAACTGCAGGCCAACCCAAGACACACAGCCAGGGCAGTACTTCTCCTCAGTTTCTCCAGCTCTTCTCCTTGGCAAAGCTTCCTCTTGATTCCAGAAATTGTCTAAAGTTCAGGGGTTTTAGGTCTAATACTTATCCCCCAAAATGTCTTTGTTCTCTTTGTGCAGGGAAGCCCTGTGCCCAGTCAAAACCAGCTCTGTCCTCTCTGGCGCAGTTTCCTGGCAGGAGGTGGAGACAGCATTGTGGAAAGCAGACCAGGCCCATTCAGCTGAAAGGAAATCTCCTCTCCCTAATATAAATGCAGCTCAGGTCTATTCAGCCCAGCCCTGACTCACCAGGCTCTCTGGAGCCACTGCTCCTCCCCTGCCCCTGACACTCCAAACCCAGACAGTCAATCCACATCCTCGCAGAGGCACGCAGGATGACTAAACAAGAAAATACCTACTTTCTGAAAGTGGTATTTTCAAACACAAAATGTAAAAATCACCGTCACTAAAAGATGCATTTTAACATACTGAGTTCAGGCATGCTAAACTTTATTCCCCTACCTTGTTCCCAGGGACAGTTATGTTTGTAAGTTGTTATAAACAAACTCCCCATACAGTCCTATGGGAACAGTTAGCCTTGCAATAGTAAAAAATGAAATTTGCAGTAATTCACTATCAGAACATGCCATACACAACAGAGCATGTCCTACCTGTCACATACATTGCTCCCTGCCCTCAGAGGTACCTTAAGTCTACCTTAGGGGTGACTGACATGAAAGAAAAGGGAAGGATATGGCCTGGCAAGTGGGTGCACTTGCCAAGTTGACATTGCAGTTAACAACTGCATTCAGACACTTCAGTGGCAGGTCTGAGTTACCGTTTCAGAACTACTCCTGTTGGAGGCACAATCAGTGCTACGGGCCCACTAGTATTATTTGAATTACCAGCTCCCGCGAACTTCAGAGCACTTTACTAGGGACTGACCAGTTAATCAAATATGCCAATCAGGGAGAGCCAATTATAATAACGATTTACACAGAGAGCACTTGCACTTTGACACTGATCAGCAGTGGCAAAGTGCCCAAAGCATCGATGCCAGCAAAAATGAAATCCAGCACAGGATCAAAAATGCAGAAGATAAAGGCAAAAGTCAGGGGAAACCACACCAATGATGCCAAGTCTGACAGTACTTCTGTATTACTACTTACAAACTCAAAAATGCTTTTGAAGAGGCCCCTCAGAGCTTTACAGAAGTTATTCTTCATTGTTCTTGCTGCAGCATGCAACAGTACCAGGTTCGACACATCTTCCAGAGTAGACAAGTAATGGCTCTCAAATTCAGGGTCCGCACCTACAGGGTATACTACTTCTGGGAAGCAGAAATTTTGTAGGCAAGTTTGCCACACACTGTGGTCACTCTATTTCTTGAGCATGCTTGTACCATTGTTCTAGGCTCCACACCCGTTAGACTTCCCTAACAGATTGACCATATGAATATACTCAGGCTGGCCCAACTGAGGTGCACAAGGTTACTTCTATCTCAGCCCAGGGACATTGTTCCAGGCCAAACCATAGCAGATGGTCTACAGGTAAGGCAGGAACAACAGATACTTTCTTAGGGTCTGGTGAAACTCTCTCATTTCAGGGTAACCACCATGATATATGACTGGAAGAATTTGCTTAATGCAAGAGGCATTCATGCCTGTAGATCTGCTATACTAAAATGCCTCGACCCAAATGACCCACAGCTAACTGTCATTTGATAAAAATGTTAATGAAGTACGAGAAAACTCTAACACACTGCTAGTGTTGAAGCACAACAGCACCTTAGAG
This sequence comes from Lissotriton vulgaris, assembly GCF_964263255.1. Lineage (NCBI taxonomy): Eukaryota > Metazoa > Chordata > Amphibia > Caudata > Salamandridae > Lissotriton > Lissotriton vulgaris. The sequence continues at coordinate 318,960,695 of NC_141699.1, read as the reverse complement.
ACTATGTTCACGTCTCCTTTTTCTTATCCCACACATTGCATAACTTACCGATTTTAGTCAAATCCTTTCTTTTCAGATGTGAGAAATTATCGTCAGACGGTTATGGGTGAAGAAAAACAGCACTTTAGAGACAATTTCTTGCATCTTTTGTATTCTATAACTATTTAGATTTTATACCTTAACTATATGTTTGTGATACTGAAGCCACTTGAATATTTTTTTTTGCAGGTACATTTTAGTGTATATTTTATGGTGGAATGTATTAAGCACTGCTGGTATATTGTTATAGTTTTAATTAACTAAAACAACAACATGTATTCTGATTCTGATTCTGACTGGATGCTATTTGATCTCTTTATCAACATTGACTACATGGAGAAGTATTTGCTACTATTGTTCAGAGGTACCACCTTGTTCATCACTATGATCCTGCTGGCACTTGTATCTCTCAATGCAATGACTGCCATGCTGCTGATTGACAGACGTATCACATAGTACCCCAGTTAGGCTGCAAGTAAATCACAGTTTCAGAATCTACCAACCTATGGAAATTAGGGTAACCTAAATTCATTCACTTGTCCCAACTATGAAACTTTCCATCTCGATTCCTACACCACCAATCATTGTTGACAGCCCACCAGTGCAAGTGGAAGAAGCTTATGACTACCTCTTCAATGTTGGCAGAGACATTCAAAGAAGAAGCCATTGCAAGAGGGATTAAAAGGTTCCTGTCTCCCTACCTCTGTACCTTAATTTTGGGACTAATTTATATAACTATATATATTATACTAATTGATATTTTGCTTCTTCTCCCATAGTTCATCCAATGGGGGCACAGTCACTCTTCATGTCATCCCCAGGTCTTTCTAGATACCCTTTTGCGGATCCACCAATTACCAATCCTATGAAGCTTCTTTTTTTTATTTCCGTAAATTTTATTGAAAATTATATTTACATGGTGCGTGACATATACATGGGAAGTAATTTGAGTAACAGACAAATGGAAAAAGAAGATGCCCTGGGGGGCGGGGGAGGTCACAAGAAAGTAACATAAGTCCATCATCTAGGCATTTAATACTTCTGACTGTGGCTGCTCAGTTCTGGCAGTGTTTCGTGCTCTCTTGTGGAGACACTTTCCGTGGCTGAGAAGGAGGAGAACCCTTGCATGTAGCTTTCCCTTTGCTGGACTTTGCCTTCCTTTTGCTGGACTTTATTTTTGAAAACCTCGCGGTCCCCGCTGCGCGGGTCCCGCTTCGCCTTCGTGTCAACGCGCTTACCTTGTGGATTGCAGCACCGGGGGCAGGAGGAGGAAGCACAGGGCTGCGAGCGCCAGGTGAGGGACAGGGACTCCATTGCCCAGGAGTCCCTGCGCTGTAATCACCTCCACCTGGTCGCTCTCCCTGTTTGCCCCGCCCTGAACGCCGAGTGAAAGGCGCCTGTGAGTTGCTGCCTGTGGGAGACGCTTTCCGTGGCTGAGAAGGAGGAGAACCCTTGCATGTAGCTTTCCCTTTGCTGGACTTTGCCTTCCTTTTGCTGGACTTTATTTTTGAAAACCTCGCAGTCCCCGCTGCGCGGGTCCCGCTTCGCCTTCGTGTCAAGGCGCTTACCTTGTGGATTGCAGCACCGGGGGCAGGAGGAGGAAGCACAGGGCTGCGAGCGCCAGGTGAGGGACAGGGACTCCATTGCCCAGGAGTCCCTGCGCTGTAATCACCTCCACCTGGTCGCTCTCCCTTTTTGCCCCGCCCTGAACGCCGAGTGAAAGGCGCCTGTGAGTTGCTGCCTGTGGGAGACGCTTTCCGTGGCTGAGAAGGAGGAGAACCCTTGCATGTAGCTTTCCCTTTGCTGGACTTTGCCTTCCTTTTGCTGGACTTTATTTTGGAAAACCTCGCGGTCCCCGCTGCGCGGGTCCCGCTTCGCCTTCGTGTCAAGGCGCTTACCTTGTGGATTGCAGCACCGGGGGCAGGAGGAGGAAGCACAGGGCTGCGAGCGCCAGGTGAGGGACAGGGACTCCATTGCCCAGGAGTCCCTGCGCTGTAATCACCTCCACCTGGTCACTCTCCCTGTTTGCCCCGCCCTGAACGCCGAGTGAAAGGCGCCTGTGAGTTGCTGCCTGTGGGAGACGCTTTCCGTGGCTGAGAAGGAGGAGAACCCTTGCATGTAGCTTTCCCTTTGCTGGACTTTGCCTTCCTTTTGCTGGACTTTATTTTTGAAAACCTCGCAGTCCCCGCTGCGCGGGTCCCGCTTCGCCTTCGTGTCAAGGCGCTTACCTTGTGGATTGCAGCACCGGGGGCAGGAGGAGGAAGCACAGGGCTGCGAGCGCCAGGTGAGGGACAGGGACTCCATTGCCCAGGAGTCCCTGCGCTGTAATCACCTCCACCTGGTCGCTCTCCCTTTTTGCCCCGCCCTGAACGCCGAGTGAAAGGCGCCTGTGAGTTGCTGCCTGTGGGAGACGCTTTCCGTGGCTGAGAAGGAGGAGAACCCTTGCATGTAGCTTTCCCTTTGCTGGACTTTGCCTTCCTTTTGCTGGACTTTATTTTGGAAAACCTCGCGGTCCCCGCTGCGCGGGTCCCGCTTCGCCTTCGTGTCAAGGCGCTTACCTTGTGGATTGCAGCACCGGGGGCAGGAGGAGGAAGCACAGGGCTGCGAGCGCCAGGTGAGGGACAGGGACTCCATTGCCCAGGAGTCCCTGCACTCTAATCACCTCCACCTGGTCGCTCTCCCTGTTTGCCCCGCCCTGAACGCCGAGTGAAAGGCGCCTGTGAGTTGCTGCCTGTGGGAGATGCTTTCCGTGGCTGAGAAGGAGGAGAACCCTTGCATGTAGCTTTCCCTTTGCTGGACTTTGCCTTCCTTTTGCTGGACTTTATTTTGGAAAACCTCGCGGTCCCCGCTGCGCGGGTCCCGCTTCGCCTTCGTGTCAAGGCGCTTACCTTGTGGATTGCAGCACCGGGGGCAGGAGGAGGAAGCACAGGGCTGCGAGCGCCAGGTGAGGGACAGGGACTCCATTGCCCAGGAGTCCCTGCACTGTAATCACCTCCACCTGGTCGCTCTCCCTGTTTGCCCCGCCCTGAACGCCGAGTGAAAGGCGCCTGTGAGTTGCTGCCTGTGGGAGAGGCTTTCCGTGGCTGAGAAGGAGGAGAACCCTTGCATGTAGCTTTCCCTTTGCTGGACTTTGCCTTCCTTTTGCTGGACTTTATTTTTGAAAACCTCGCGGTCCCCGCTGCGCGGGTCCCGCTTCGCCTTCGTTACAAGGCGCTTACCTTGTTTTTTCCCCGTTCCCCCGATCTCTGTTCGATTGTCTCTTGCGCGGTTGTTGATTCCCAAACCACACAGTGGCTAAGAAAGAGAGAGAGTGGAGAAGCACAGGGTAGGAGGAATAGGTAGAGTGCTGTTCAGGTGCCGTGTCTTGTTATCATTCTATGAATCAGTTGGGGCTCCTGTGGCTGCATTGCTTGTTGCTGTGGCTATGGCAGCTTGTGTGAGGACAGGAAGTTGTCTAGCGAAAGCCACATTTCGCACTTCTTGTGTGTCATCGGTGTGTGTTTGGCCGTTATGGTGTCTGCTCCCCTTAGGAATGTAACCCAATTGAACCATGCCTTGAATGTGGCTTTCACTGTGTCCTTCCAATTGTTCAGTACTGTCTTGACTGCTGCCGTCAGTAGCAGGTCTATCAGGTCCCTGTCCTCTTCGGTTTTGATTGAAGGAGCCATAAAGCTTGTGGCCAGGCTGTGGAACTCAAATTGAAGTGAGGCGCCTGTTATGTCATTTATCAGTGTGCCTATCGTGTTCCAGAACGTCTTGACCTTGGTGCAGTGGAACAGAAGGTGTGCTAGATCTCCTGTTTGTTTGTTACAGTTCCAGCAGGAATCGTTTTCCCGGATTCCTATGGAAGCTAGGCGGGCGGGGGTCCAGTATGCTTTGTGTATCAGCCAGAATTTGTTTTGATCTAGGGTAGTCGTTACTTTCTTTCTCGACGTGGATGTCCAGAGGTCGATTTTCTCTTCCTCGCTGAGCTCCCTGCCTATGAGTGTTTCCCAGTATGCTGTGACCTTGCTGTTAAGTTTGGTGGACTTGGGGCTTAGGGCTTTGTAGAGGTGTGCTACCTGGTGTCCCAGTTTGTTTAGGTTGATAGCGTATTGCAGGATTGAGGGTGTATGTTTGTTGAGGTCTGCCTTGCTGATCGCCACTTTGATCTTCAGGAAGTTGTATAGTTTGATGTTGTCAAGTTTGTGTTTTTCTTTGAGTGTGTCGAATGTGGTATGTGAGCCTTGTTGTTGTAGTTGGCTTACTGTGGAGATGCCATGTTTGTACCAAGAGTGCATGTTCAGTGTTCTGTCTCTGTATTTAATTCTGGGGTTGTGCCATATGGACTCCAGCTGGGACTTCTTCACGCTCCTGTCTAGTAGCCTGTCTATCTTGAGGAGGGCCTTCCTAGTGTTTCTTAGTATGGCGTTGTGTTTAATTGTGGGGTGTTTGGTTGCGGTGAGTAGGGCGATGGGTTCCATGCCTCCTAGTAGCCTTCTCTCTAGCGAGAGCCAAGCCGTGGTGTAATCTTGTTTAGGGGTGAGCCAGTGTAGTCCTTGTTTCGCTATGCATGCGGTTTGGAATGTTTTAAAGTTTGTTATGTTGAGGCCTCCCAGGCTCTTGGCTAGTCTAAGCTTTCGTAGGCTGAGTCTTGGTTTCTTCCCCTTCCATTGGAAGGTGTTGAGCAGCTTGTCCAGTTTTTTATGGAAGTCCGCTGTGTCCGCTGTGTCCGCTGAGCATATTAAGTATGTAGTTTACTATTGGTGTGAACATCATCTTGACCGTCTCCACTCTCCCCCACCATGTGGTGAATTTGGGTGACCACCCCTCTATCCTTTCCTTGATTTTGCGTAGCATTGCTTGTTCGTTCTGGTCTAGTGTGGACCTGAGGTCTCTCTCGAAGAGGATGCCCAAGTATTTAATGGACTTTTTTTGCCATGTAAGTCCTGATGCGCCTAGTACCGTCTTCGTGGTGTGGATATTTAGAGGTTTGCACTCTGAATTTTCTCTATTTAGCTTGTATCCTGATACGTGTGCATACTGTTCTATGGTGTCCATGAGGGCTTTTATTGACTTCTCTGGGTTTTCAGTTATTATAAGTACATCAACCGCGTAGGCAGCTAGTTTGAAAGTTTCTCCTTCTATTGCTATCCCGGCTATGTCGGTGTTTGTTCTTATCATATTGAGCAGTGGCTCTATCGCTAGGAAAAAGAGGGCCGGTGAGAGTGGGCATCCCTGTCTGGTGCCGCAGTCTAAGCAGAATAGTTCGGATGTCCCCCCGATAACAAGGAGATACTCAATGCATTTAGAGACTTCTATGAGCAACTCTACAAAAGAGACACCACCCTAGGCGGCGAGGGAGGTAAGGAACTCCTGGAACGCATCACTACGCCAGCACTAACTGACACCCAGCGAGAAATGCTAGAATCAAACATCATAGGCGATGAGATAGAAAGAGCAGTAGCCAGCTTCAAAGGCAACAAAGCCCCAGGCCGGGACGGATTCACAGCTAGGTTCTACAAACATTTCCTACCGATACTCAAACCCACACTGACAAACGTACTCACAAACTGCGTCAACAATGGGAGCATGGCACCAACAATGGCAGAAGCCAACATTATAGTTATACCCAAGGAAGGCAAAGATACACAGCATCCCAAAAACTACAGACCAATCTCACTCATAAACGTAGATTGCAAGATTTATGCGAAAATCCTAGCGACCAGACTAAACGCATACCTGCCTAAGCTTATACACTGCTCGCAGGTAGGCTACCTTAAAAACAGAATGTCCCACGACAACACAAGACTGCTCTGCCATATAATAAACCACGCCGGCAAAAGTAACAACGCTGCTGTAATGATAGCCTTGGATGCAGAAAAGGCATTTGACAGAATCCTATGAAGCTTCATAGTCATCGAGTCCCTAAGCTTAGAGCCCTCTAGATGCTGGTTATCCTCTAGATAACATTTATTAAAATATATTCCTGTGTTATCATGTTATGAAGGCTAATATAATCTCATACCTCATTGCTTTCCATGCCAAAATCCAGGCACTTTAAAGGGGCATTTACTAAATCCTTTTAGGACTGCTGAGGCTCTTTTGTTGTGTTCCTGAAAATTTAAATCTATTTCTCAGGAGTCATCAGAAACCTCCTCATCATAACTTCCTTCATACACGGATGCTGTGTGTGCTGCTTGGGCCCCACATACATGTGCCCCAGAAATTCTAATGGGTTGTTAAATCTGCTAACTGCACCATCAGGAATTATGAGGTCTGTAGGAATACTGCAGATCTGTAATGTTTTCCTCTGCGCTTTCAACCACTCAAAACAAGACCCTACTAACATGTAGCCCAAGATGCAGAGTTACTGGGCGTACATCTGAGTTGCTATTAAAGAGACTGTTTAAGTCAAGAGTCAGAATGTTATCACTGCCCTTTCCATGCATCCTTTCCAAATGTAATACTACCCAGTGCTCCTCCTCTCCCTGGTGCAGAGAACATCTCAGCTAAAATAAAATGGTCTATTGCTTCATAACATCACAAATTCTATAGCTGTGTTTAACCTTTTGATATACTGACCTTAGAGTCTGAAACGTACACGTTAGGACCATGAAAGTCAGCAGTAATGCTCCTGAGAACGCCATTTAAGAATGTGCTTAACTTCCCTGAACTTGTTCCAAACATTTGCAAGCATTGGTACATTTTACTTACATGATTCAGAGTATAGTTAAGAACCTCGCGATTTCTGCCAAATTGATATCAACAACCACACTTTTAACTATGAATGCGTGGTCTCACCACGAAAAAGGGGCTACGCCAGAGGTAGTGCACACTGCACAGTATACTTGACATTTAATGGTGTTTTTCCTTGAAATGTCCCATCAGTGGAGGAGATCTTATTCAATTAATTGAAGGCAGTGATTACCGACCCATTATCGATGCCTGGGGTCCTATCTGCCTCCTCAGAATTTTGAGAGTCCACAACCTGAATGTATATTCCTTGGTCATGGAGATGCTTATAGGAAGGAGAGTGGTGGCTCTTTGGCATTATGGTATTGATAAATGCTTGGAATGCACAACAGCATTTCTCCTTTTTCGAAATCGAAATGTTTGTTTTATTTTAAGAGGAAATACAGTTTTATTTACCTTTCTATAAGAAATACAATAACTCAGCAGGAGCACAGCCTGTTCTTGCAGATCAATGCTCCAGGCATTGGGTCTGTTTCACTCTCCTGTGAACTCCGGTCCGTTTCCTTTGCCTTTTTCCTTAATTTCTCGCTGACACAAGTAGGAGCTGCTCTGGCTCCGTTTCAAAGCTGAAGAGGGAGATGCTGTATGTTTATAAGAAGAAGCCAGTCTCTGTAATCAATAGGAGGACAGCCTGTGATTGATGATGGCAGAGTCAGTGGCTCCTGGACTTGCAGACCTGGAGCAGAGAGATCTCTTGAAGAGGCGGTGAAGTGCTATTTTTGTTTTTCTTTCATCTATCTATTGCACAAACTCACCACGTGTCCTTTCTCAGGTTATCTCTGTCACTGAACAAGGCATTTCTTGCCAAGGAGAACACGTTCCAGTGATTCATTGCTGTTTTTGTTTATCCCTTTCTTCTGGCCTAGTGTGCTTCATATTAGCAAATTCACTTTTCACCAGTTCTCAAAATGAACTGTCACAGAACTGAAAAATGCACTTAATTCACCATCAATAAATAGGATTTCATTTGATTCGCTTATATTTGTTATAGTGTGCATCGTAAACCAAAAAGCAGAACAGGAAATCAAATAAAGGTCCGTCCCCGATGACTTTCTTATTTCTCATTTAATGAGTTCGACATAAATAACGACGAGGAAACTTTGTGATGAGACTTGGTAATGTTTTGATATTTGTAGCGACATTTTAGAGATGAATATACATACATCTGTATTCCACACCTGTATGGCTTGAGAAGTTGTAACCAGTTTATAGTCTTACATTGCGGATGACACTATTAGAAGCATACGTGTTTGCTTGTTTTTCTGGGTTGCAAATTGTTGTCTCCATTGTGTTTGACTGAATCTATTTCACGGCATGCATTATCAAGAAGTTAGTCATAACCAAGATGTTTGCCACAATAATCCTCAAACATAGTTGGGACTTTGTTAACCCTTTAAAATAATGTGGTAGCTTTAATAGGAGGTGGACCCTCGGAAAGTCTTTTCTAAGTCAATTAAGAGGATATATTTGACATATTAAAACTCATTATGACTTGTATGCCCTTGACTCGGGAATAGCATGCAGACCTTGTAATAATGGGTCAAATTCTACATATTTTTCTGCCTTCAGGAGGATGCAAGATGCCTCCAGCTTGTTCAGAACCAAGCTGCCAGGCTACTGCTGAATATATCCAGGAGGCAATCCATCAGACCTGGCCTTAAGCAACTACACTGGTTGCCAGTTGAGCAACGTGTGGCCTTTAAGGCTGGGTGTATTCTGTTCCGTTCTCTGAACGACTCTGGCCCTTCTTTTATCAGAGATCTTTTCAAAAAATATTGCCCCTCTCGTCACCTTCGATCCACCTACAAATCACTTTTGATTGTTCCTCCATTCAAAAGGAAACGCCTCGGAGGCAGCTGCTTCGACCATCAAGCTGCTGTACTCTGGAATTCTCTTCCTCTCCATATAAAGCAGAATGATAACATCCTCAGCTTTAGGCAATCTCTGAAGACCTGGTTGTTTTCTCAAGCTTACTACTGATAGCACTGCTTATCCTTTGACTGTCTTGTTTGGCTCCCTCTACAGCGCCATGAAGCCTCCGGGCGTACGAGCGCTTAACAAATCCCAACTAACATTAACATTAACATTAACAAATATGTAAATATTTACCACTTGGTTGGAGCAGGTGGTAAATGCACCAGGGTCGTTTGCTATTGCCCGAGGGCGGACTGGCGGAGAACAGGGGATGGCAGAAGAGAACTTCTTTCTATTCAGCTGGGTGGAGTTTACTCTGTTCTCCCATGCTGTAATAAGTGGGCAGGAAAGGGAAAGTCACAACAGCTGAGTAAAGTCGATGCAATTCCGCAGATGCTTCCGGGTCCTGCGTCTCCAGGTACGTAAATTATTGGGTCTGGATTTTGAGGACCTGATAGATAATGGGCCGTATATATTGAAAACTGTGTGGTTACCTGGAGCAGTATCCCCCCGAATATCGCTCTGGACAACTCGTAACGTGGGCCTCAGTACATACAGTGCAGCTTGATGGTTAAAACGTCTTGAGTAAGTCAGTCAAAATTGATGTTTATAGTTCTAGAATAAAAGAAATTTCCATTACTGCTCAATAATTCCCTGTGATAGTGAATGAAATTACTAGTCTGGTCTTCATGTACCCTAAAATATAACCTTTTAAAAAATATGAGAAAGTGGTCTGTGAAATATTTGAAACCATATTCTGGTTAACAAAATAAGTGCATTAGGAATAATATTACTGGGCCTTATTTATGAGGCTTTGCGTCAGTTTTGCACTTCTGATGTGTCACTTTTTGTGACGCATCAGCGACGTAAAACATGCCACCTGTTGCGCACGATTTTCAAAGTGAAACACCTAAGCAGATGCATCACTTTGTAAACCCCTGTGCTACATTATACCTGAGTCAGGTATAATGTATGCATGGGGGGGCATTCCCCCACAAAAAGCATCGTAGAATTGACGCAGTGAAATCTATGAGATTTCACTGCGTCACTTCTAGAACGCGGTTGCGTCAAAATCTTGCGACTGACACAGGCCGTTTCACATGGGGTTTGCCCCATGTGAAAGGATGCATTTATTTATTTAAAAGGTTTTATAGAGCTCAAACAAGATCCTTGCGGATATCAGAGCACTTTACAGTGAACAGAGTTGAATATACAAAAAGAATATCAAGACACAATATTGCGAGCAAACATGAGATTAATAAAATAAAACACATAGAAAAAGTCGTAAAGTACAGAGCCCTGGGAACATAGTTGTTCCTAGAACTAAAGCAACGAGTCTTGGATGAAAATGGTTCAGGAACGGGTAGTGTAATCAGGAAAATTTTGCCATGAGAATCGCTTTTACTTCCTTTTTGAAAGCTACGAAAGAAGAAATCAATGTGGTTTCAGGGGTAAGAGTATTCCAGATCCTGGGCACCATCCCAGAGAAGGATTGTTTACATGTTTTTTTTAAATTGAATCTTTGAGGTTTCAGTAGAAGGTTATCTGCACCCCTAGAGGACCTTGAGCCACCAGAGATTGTCAATTCCTGTGCGAGGTAAGTGGGTGCCTTGTGGTGTAAGGCCTTATATGTCATGCACGCAATTTTTAGCTGAATTCTTGCTTCAAACGGAAGCCAATTCAAGGATTTTTGGTCAGGGGAAATGTGGGAACTTCTTTAAAAGCCGGCTATGAGTCTTGCTGCAGCGTTTGTAGATGTTCTAAGGGGGGCTGTAGTCGCTTTTGAGAGGCCGCATAAAGAGACAATACCAGAATCCACACGGGGGATAACTAGCGCTTGTACCGCCTGTTTGAAGTTGTCGACTGGCAAGAATGGCTTCAACTTCCTTAGAATGTTTAACTGGAAGTTTGCTCCATTTGTAGCGTTGATAACATGTTTCTGCATGGAGAGATTGCTGTTCAGAGTTATTCCCAATGATTTTGCTGAGTCCACAGTAGTTGGTTGCACGTTGAGTGCAGTGTGTTGTTGGATTACGTTTTGCATAAAAGAGATGTTAGTGAGGGGGCTATAAGGAGGAATTCGGTCTTTAGAGCGTTCAGTTTGAGATGATTTTCTGCCAACCATGTTTGGGTGTTCCCGAGTGTAGAAGTGAGCTGTTTAATGTCTTCCAAGGTGTTAATCTTTAGATACAATTGTGTATCATCAGCATACATATGATATTGCACGTTAGACACTTGGAGGATTTCGGTGAGCGACTCCATGAACAAGTTGAACAATGTCGGGGAGAGAGAGGATCCTTGAGGGACGCCCAGCCTTACTGGAACGGGGTTGGAAAGAGTTTGTTAATCTTGAATTGTTGTGTTCGGTTGTGTAAAAAGGAGGTGAACCAGTTTAGCACTGGTCCTGATATACCCATCCTCAGTCTGAGCAGATCCAGCAAACTCTCATGTTTGACTGTATCAAAAGCTGAGGATAGGTCCAGCAAAATGAGTGAGCATGAGCCGTTCTGGTCCAGGATTTGAAGCGCATCCTCAATAATGTGAGTGATGGCTGATTCCGTGCTGTGCCCTACTCTGCAGCCAGCTTGGTGGTTGTCAAGGAGGTCAAAGCGCACAATATGTTTCGTTAGTTGGTCGTGCACGCATTTTTCAAGCAGTTTGGCCAGGGTAGGGATATTGGATATGGGACGATAGTTGTTGAGATATGTGGGGTCAGCTATTGGTTTCTTAAGGATGGGAGAGACTTGGCTGACTTTGAGGGTATCTGGAATGCAATCTTGTTGGAGTTTACTGTTGATGATTTTTGTCCAAAACGGAAGCAGCCAAGCGGTTTGATTGATGAGGTGAGTGGAAGGTTTCAAGGCATTTAGGATCTTACCCAAAGCCTCTTCTGTGTAGGTGTCAAAGGATGACCAGGCGGCTTTGTTCTTTGGGACACACTTTGAAGGGTTTTGGTGTGTCGTTGTTGGTGGTGACAGAGGGGTTTGTGAATGTGGCACAGAGTAAAGTAACCGGTCCTTTAAGAGATCGTTCTCGATGTTGAGGGTCTTCGAAGAAAAGAAGGCGGAGAATTGTTCACTGTTGGGTTGAGATCTTGAGACCATTGAGGGGCGGCCTTAGATTAGGTTTTGATTAGCGCAAATAGTTTCTTGTCCACAGAGACAAGAAACGAGAATGAAGGACATCCGATGGAGCACAGAATGAAGGACATGTGATTAAAACAATATAAAAAATAAAATTCCACAATTTGTGATTCAGGACGCATAACTTCTTTGGCTTTACAGCACCAATGATATAGCTAAGTACAGAAAAGCAAATATCAAGTAAAGCTAAAGATTGCAGGTTTCTCAGCGCTTCTTTATATGAAGTAAAGTGCTAATGCAAAAGAATCAGGTGTAGAAATCAGGCTCTTAATGTGCTGTCCAAAGTGCAAAATTAGAATAAAGAGCACAGTAGCTTGAGAGTAGATGGCATCACATGGACAGCATGGAAGAGAAGCAAAAGAGGAGTTGGCCAAGAGAAACATAACTAGTTAATGGACCATATTTTATCTTAACCTGGCCAATTGAAATCAATGCTCAGTATTCATAAGCCAGGCTAAAAAAGGTTGAATGCCTGGGACATTAAAGATTTGCATATAACTATTAATTTTGCCCATATCAAGAGACCACTTGTTTCTGATTTCCTCCCACTGTACTAATTCATTTGCAGGAAATTTGCATGAGGCATCTGCACTTAGTCAGTAAATATAAAACATCATAAGCATACTGTTAGAACTGGGGGCCTCTAGTTGGCAGAGGTAGGTACCACTGTCCAAACCGGGACCCTTGCTTCTAGTCAGGGTAAGAAGGATGCGCTCTTTAGATAACCCCTGCTTACCCCCTTTGTAGCTTGGCATGAGCAGTCACGCTTATCAAAGGCAATGTGCTAAGTGTTTGTACCAACACTCAATGTAACACAGTGAAAATACCACAAACTGACTCCACAACTGTTTAGAAAAATAATGGTATTTAATCTAAACTACACAAGACCAAAACAAAAAAAATCCAACAAACACAGTTTAAGAATATGGTTTTAAAAGTGTTCTTAAGGTTGCGTTAAAATAATCCACAGTTGCGACACGTTTTAGCCAACAGTACCTTTAGATGCGACAAAAGTTCCAAGTGAAAGCTGTAGCAGTGAAAAGCAAGCGATGCGTCACTCCTTAGACCCTGGGGAGGCGATGCGACAACCCAGCTGGATGCAGCGGGCGTGTTGTGATGAGTCCAGTCTGTATGGGGAGGGATGCGATACCTTGCGTGGATTCCAGTGCACATGTTTTGGTTGCAGCGGCTCGTAAACAGTATGATGCAACGAGCTTCGGTGCGGCGACGATGCGCGATTCAGCAGCTATCTTCTCTCATGGCCCCTCGATGTGATGGCTCTGCGACGACTCTTGCAGCGACGTGATGCAGTCCACAAGAAAGCAGTGTGACGATCTCACCCAGTGACGACAGGCACTGCAACGATACTCGCAGCGATGATAATTTTCCAGCACGGACTGGTGCGTCCCGCAAACGAAGGATGCGACGACTCTGGCAGTGGCAACAGGCCCTGCTACAATCCCAGCCAATTATAGCTGCGGGAATTTCCTTGCACTGATGACGATGCGCTCCGCAAGCAAGCAATGCGTTAAACTTTGCAGAAAGATCTTTAAAATCTTGGCTTCCAGCTTCCCAACACAGGTACAACTTCCAGAGGTACCACAACTGGCCCAAACACTCTAGGAAGGACAAAACTCTCTCAGCAGAGTTCAGGGAAGCTGGGGGTGAAGTCCTTTTATTCCTGGGACTTCTTAACAGGGAGCCAGCTCTTCTTCAGGCCCTTGGAGATTCCTTCAAGCAAGGAGACACAGCACAAAGCAAAGTCCTTGCCCTCTCCTTGGCAGCAAAGCAATTGCAGGTCAGTCCAGCAAAGCAATAGCAGGGCAGTCTTCCTGTTTCAGTCTTCCAGCTTTCTCCTTTGCAGAGGTTCCTTCTTGATTCCGGGATAATCTAATTTTCTATAGTCTGGGGTCCTATACTTATAGCCCTAAAAGTCTTTGTTCCCTTTGTTCGGGAGGGCTCTGAGCCCGGTCCAAACCAGTTCTGGAGCACTCTGTTTACATGACTCCTTCTTTCCTTTCACAGTGCAGAGCAGAAACATCAGACGCCCCACAGGAGGTGGAGCCAGCATTGTGGAGGGAAAGCACAGCCCTGGAGCACTTTGTTAACATGATTTCTTCTCTCCTTTCACAGTGCAGGGCATAGACATCAGACGCACCACAGGGGGTGGAGTCAGCACTGTGGGGAGCAGGCACAGTCCTATTCAGGTCCCAGGTGTAACTCCTCCCTCCCATCTAGGTGCAGATCTCTCTATTCACCACTGGGCGGACTCATTCTGTCCCCTTTAATTCCCCCATGCCCGGTCACTCACAAACCAGACAGTCAATTCACAAACAGCCAAGGCACACAGAAAGGTCAGACAAGAGAACAGCCACTTTCTAAAAGTGCTGCTCTCAAACACAGGATTTAAAAACCACCTTTTCTAAAAGATTTGTTATTAAATTCTGAGTTCAGGGATAGCAGACTTTTATGTTCTACCTTGCTCCTATGGGAAGATATGCTAGTAGCCACTGTAGCTAGCATTACCCATGATAGCCTATGGGCAAGGTAGCCTTACAATAGTGAAAAACGAAATTGGCTGTGGTTCACTACCAGAGCATGTCACCTGCACTAGTACATGCTCTACCTTTCACATACACTGCACCCTGACCAAGGTGGTGCCTTGGGCCTTCCATAGGGGTGACCAATGTGTACAGAAAGGGAAGGGTTAGGCCAGGTCAGTGGGGACATTCGCCAGGTTGATATGGCAGTTCACAGACTGCACACAGGCACTGTCGTGGCAGGCCGGAGACACCATTTTAGGGCTACTCATGTGAGTGGCACAATCAGTGCAGCAGGCCCACTAGTAGCATTTGTATCACCAGCCCTGGCACACTCAGTGTACTTTACTAGGGACTTCTTGGTGATACAAACATGCCAATCATCGATAACCAATTACAATAACAATTTACACAGAGAGCATATGCACTTTAGCACTGATCAGCAATGGTATAGTGCCCAGAGTCCTATTGCCAACAACCACGGGTCAGGAAAAATAAGGGAGGAAGAAGTAAAAAGCTTGGGGATAACCCTGCAAAAAGGGCGATTTCCAACACAACCCCCTTCCAGCCCAAAGCCAAGGTAGACCAAACGATACCTTGATGGGATTCCCTGCTTAAGGCTATAGAACACGGAAACTGGCCTAAAGAGCAGGGCACTTTTCATGTTCTACTCTGTCCTGAACCCTGTTGGATCACTCTATCCATACTCTCAAGGTCCACCATGCCTATCCATGTGGAACCCTTCTCCTTACATGTGGACACCTGCTGAGCAGCCCCTAACCTTAACTTGCTCACAGGTGTGTCCCAAACAGACAGACAGCAAGCCACAGTGGCCACCAACTTTGGTCAGGGATGAGACCCAGTCCTAATGCCTCTCAGGGATCTCAAACCCCTGTGGCATCAGAGGGTGGGAAGCAGTCGCCCCAGGTGCTTGACACCCTTTGCTCACTCTCCCTCCTGTCAGGTCAGGTCGGACATCCTGGCACTGACCCACCAGTCCCAGACCTGTACCCGGCGGCTGGACAGGAGGCTATGGTGGGCTTCCCCACACCCGGTCCTCCTCTATCTTGGGGCTCTGTACCCTCCCACCTGAAGCGGTACCCCTTCTAGAATAGTCAGGGCACCTGTGGCAGATGTCCCGCACCATTCACCCACCAGTTCAGGGCTTCTATCCTGCAAGTTGTATCCCAGGTCAGGGGGACACCCTGGACCTGGCCCTCAAACCTAGGCTCCAAAACCTCCAGGTCAGACAATACCTGAACCTAGCTTCCCCACCCAGGGACCAACCTCTGCGGTGGAACACTTGCCCGGTGCACCAGGACTTCACACACAGATGTGCCCACACTGGTAGACAGTACCCACCGCCAAAACAACGGTGTGGCCCAATCCACCCCCAGGGTGAGACTCCTGCGCCTCTTCCAGGGACAACTCTGTCCACCAGGACAACAAGCCACTGTGGCCACTGACAGCTGTCAGTGATGAGAGCCAGGCCTCCTGCATGTCAGGCCTCTCTAACCTCTGTGGTGTCAGAGAGTGGGGGGGCAGTAGCCCCAGGTGCCTGGCGCCTTCCTTCCACTCTCCCTCTTGCCAAGTCAGGTAGGGCATCCTGACACTGGCCCGCCAGCCCAGGGTCTGTACCATCAGGCTGACTAGGGGTCACGGGCAAGGCTCTCCTCTCCCTACCCCACCTTTTGGGTTCCTGCACTCTCTTCCCAGGAGAGGCGCCCTCAGAACGCAATTCCCCTACCAGTTCACGACCTTTCTCCAGCAACTGGTCTTCCAACCTAGGGTCTAAACTTTCAGGTTGCACCGGGTCAGAGGGTAGGACTCCCTCCCTCTGTACCCCCTTCCAGAGGGCAGCACCCTCCCTACTGGAGGGGTACCCCGGGAAGCCAAATAGGTAAGGACACTGGTTACAGATGTCCTTCCTTCCAGGTCAGGCAGATCCTAAAACTGGTATCCCAACCCAGGGACCAATACCTGCGGTTGTGCACTTGCCTGGCATGCCAGGACTTCTGGGGACTCACACAGTACCCCCCTGAGGATGACACATGAAACATGTGTCCTGTGACAGTCTGCCTGGTGCAGATCTCCCGACCCCTGTCCACCTGACAGTGAGTCAAGATCCCCCAGAACAGAAGTGGTATCACCAGGGTAACTCCTGGGAGACTCAGCCCATCTGGCTGGGCCCTGACCCACTGGTTCTACTACTGGGGACACCTTCCCCCTCTCACCCCTCAGTCTGGACCTCTGCACCCTCCCAACTGGAGTGGCACTGCCAGACACCAGAACGGATGGGGGCCTGGTTACAGGCACTTCCCGTTCACCAGACACTAGGAAATCCTCCTCAAATGGCCTACTAGCACCTTCTAGGCCCCCAACCTGGTGTTCACTTAAGGAACCCTCCAAGCCCTGAGATGGGGTTTCGTGCACCGTGAGACATACCGTCCCACACTCACTCCTTCTCCACTGAGACCGGACATGAGCCCCGGCACCCCTCCCACTACAGTGGGACCTAACTGGGCTACACTGAACCTCTTCCACTTCACAGGTCTGAAAGATATTTGTGCCACTCCTTTTGGGATCACTCCCCAATGCCTCTTCAGACTCTCTGGAATCAACCAAGTGATCTGCCTCCAATGCAAGCTCTCTGAGATCAGAGAACTCACACTCCACCGGGTGTTGGCCTAGCCCTGGAAAACAGGGACTTAAAATATGCTCTCAAACAAATGAATCACACAGCCTCCCACAGTTGTTAACCAAGCTACTCTTTGCCTCACCCTCCAGTGCCTCACATAAGTACCCCACACCACTCTCCTGAGATTGACAAGACAGTGTACTACTGTCTCTGCCACACAACCCACACTCTTCTGGCTGGTCTTCACACTCACACACTAAGGTTTCTACCATGTGTGAACCCCTCTCCCTGCACCTCTCATCTAGAGTCAGTGGAGTGTCCCTCCCATCATTAGGAATATGATCCCCTGTTTCAGTCCCCCAATCTACTTCAGGGACACCGCACACCACTGAACCTACATCATAAACCAGAACCCCCTGGTGTATCTCCCTCAAGTCAGGCACCACATCTCTGGGTGTTGTACCTTTCTCTCAGCACTGGAAACTATAATGTTGCTGCCACCATCTGAGCAGGACTCCACCTCCAACTCAGCAAAGCTCACCTCTTGAGCTACAGATTTTTCTTCTTTCTGGGGGAAGGCCCACCTGATCTCAGCCTCCTGGACTTCCCGGTTTAATTATCTGTACCTCAGCTCAGCAGCAAGGAGCCACTCATCTTTCTCTCCCTCACTGTCAGAGAAGTCCTTCTCCTCTGAATATTCTGTTAGTGTTGCTTCCCAAATTCTGACCTCATGGGAATACAGGTATGCCTCAAGATTCCTCCTTGTGGACCCTTTTTCCACAGGCAGCCCCATCTCTTCGCAAAAGGCTTTTATCTCCTCAACTGTGTAGATATACAGGTGGAAAAAGTTGACTTCCATTTTGACAAGACTTTACAGGTGCAACACTAGCCAAAGTCTCAGTATCCAAAAAATACTTCCAGGAGGACACCAGGAACCAAAACAAACAGTATGTGGTTGCGTAGTGGTCTGCACTAAACTAGTGATGTACACCAATCACTCTGGGTCAAGTACAAATACAAGTTCAAAATTCCACCGCTGCCACCAATGTTAGAACTGGGGGTCTCTAGTTGGCAGAGGTAGGTTCCACTGTCCAAATAGGGACCCTTGCTTCTAGTCAGGGTAAGAAGGATGCACTCTTAAGATAAACCCTGCTCACCCCCTTTGTAGCTTGGCACAAGTAGTCAGGCTTATCAAAGGCAATGTGCTAAGTATTTGTACCAACACTCACAGTAACACAGTGAAAACACCAAAAACTGACTCCACAACAGTTTAGAAAATAAAAGGTATTTAATCTAAACTACACAAGACCAAAACGACAAAAATCCAAAATACACAGTTCAAGAATATGGTTTCAAAAGTGTTCTTAAGGTTGTGTTAAAATAATCTACAGTTGCGTCACATTTTATCCACCAGTACCGTTAGATGCAACAAAAGTTCCAAGTGAAAGCTGTAGCGGTAAAAAGCAAGCAATGCGTCATTCCTGAGACCCTGTTGAGGCAATGTGACAACCCCGCTGGACGCAGCGGGCGTGTTGCAAGGACTCTAGTCTGTATGGGAAGAAATGCGATACCTTGTGTGGATTCCGGTGTACAGGTTTTGGTGGAAGCGGCTCGCAAAAGGTATGATGCGACGTTCTTCAGTGCAGCGACGATGCGTGGCTCAGCGGCTATCTTCTTCTCCCGCTGCCCCTAGATGCGATGGCTCTGCGACGACTCTCGCAGCGACGTGATGCGGTCCGCAAGCAAGCGGTGTGACGATCTCACCCAGTGACGACAGGCTCTGTGACGATACTAGCAGCAATGGTAATCTTCCCGCACCGGGCTGGTACATCCTGCAAATGAAGGATGTGATGACTCTGGCAGCAGCATCAGATGCTGCGACGATCTCGGCCTTCGTAGTGGTGGGAATTTCCTCGCACTGACGAGCATGCGCTCCACAAGCGAGCAATGCATTAAACTTTGCCGAAAGTTCTTTAAAATCTTGGATTCCAGCTTCCGAACACAGGTACAACTTCCAGAGGCACCACAACAGGCCCAAGCACTCTAGGAAGGACAGAACTCTCTCAGCAGAGTTCAAGAAAGCTGGGGGTGAAATCCTTTTGTTCCTGGGACTTCTTAACAGGGAGCCAGATCTTCTTCAGGCCCTTGGAGATTCCTTCAAGCAAGGGGACACAGCACAAAGCAAAGTCCTTCCCCTCTCCTTGGCAGCAAAGCAACTGCAGGTCAGTCCAGCAAAGCAACAGCAGGACAGTCTTCCTTCTTTAGTCTTCCAGCTTTCTCCTTGGCAGAGGTTCCTTCTTGATTCCAGGATGATCTAATTTTCTGAAGTCTGGGCTCCTATACTTATATACCTAAAAGTCTTTGTTCCTCTTGTGCAGGAGGGCTCTGAGCCCGGTCCAAACCAGTTCTGGAGCACTCTGTTTACATGACTCCTTCTTTCCTTTCACAGTGCAGAGCAGAAACATCAGACGCCCCACAGGAGATGGAGCCAGCATTGTGGAGGGAAAGCACAGCCCTGGAGCACTTTGTTGACATGATTCCTTCTCTCCTTTCACAGTGCAGGGCAGAGACATCAGACGCACCACAGGGGGTGGAGCCAGCACTGTGGGGGGCAGGCACAGTCCTATTCAATCAATCAATCAATTAATCAATCTATTTGTAGAGCGCACTATTTACCCGTGAGGGTCTCAAGGCGCTGAGGAAGGGGGGGAGGTGTAAGCTTCGCTACGGTTTGAAGAGCCAGGTCTTGAGGAGTCTTCTGAAGGCGAGTAGGTCTTCCGTCTGCCGTAGGTGGGTAGGAAGGGTGTTCCAGGCCTTGGCGGCGAGGTAGGAGAAGGATATGCCGCCTGAGATTGTTCGTTGGATGCAGGGGACGGCGGCGAGGGTGAGGCTGGTGGAGCGAGGCTGGCGGCGAGGGGTGTGGAAGCTGAGTCTGCTGTTCAGGTAGGCTGGTCCGGCATTGTGAAGTGCTTTGTGTGCGTGGGTGAGGAGTTTGAAGGTGATCCTCTTGTCGACGGGGAGCCAGTGTAGGTTTCTCAGGTGGGGGGTGATGTGGGTGCGGCGTAGGCGTTGATGATCAGTCGGGCGGAGGCATTTTGGATGTGCTGTAGTCGTCGTAGGTGTTTGGCCGGGATTCCGGCGTAGAGTGCGTTGCCATAGTTCAGCCTGCTGCTGACGAGGGTCTGTGTCACCGTACTTCTTGTTTCGGTCAAGATCCACTTGTAGATCCTGCGGAGCATGCGGAGGGTGTTGTTGCAGCTGGAGGAGACGGCGTTGACCTGTTTGGACATGGAGAGGGAGGAGTCGAGGATGAATCCAAGATGGCGTGCGTGGTCGGTGGGTATTGGTGCTGTCCCCAGAGTGGTTGGCCAGCAGGAATCGGAGGATGTTGAGGTTGTGGTGGCGGGCCACTTGTGCGAGGGGGGCCATGTAGATGTTGAACAGCATCGGGCTGAGGGAGCAGCCATGGGGGACGCCGCTGATGATATCGGTGGCTTTGGATCGGAAAGGTGGGAGGCGGACGCTCTGGGTTCTATCGGAGAGGAGGATGTGGTCCAGTCGAGGGCCTTCTCTTGGATACTGGCTTCTTGGAGGCGTGTTTTTAGAGTGCGATGGCAGGCCATGTCGAAGGCGGCCGAGAGGTCCAGGAGGATGAGGGCAGATGTTTCACTGTTGTCTAATTGGCGCCTGATGTAGTCTGTGGCGGCAATGAGGGCTGTCTCGGTGTTGTGGTTTCGTCTGAAACAGGATTGGGACGGATCCAGGTTGTTGTTGTCTTCGAGGTGGCGAGTCAGTTGCATGTTGATGATTTTCTCAATGACCTTCGCCGGGAACGGGAGCAGGGAGATTGGCCGGAGGTTCTTGAGGTCCTTGGGGTCTGCCTTGGGCTTTTTGAGGAGGGCGTTGATTTAGGCGTGCTTCCAGCTTTCCAAGAATGTCGCTGTTTCAAAGGAGATGTTGATGATCTTCCGTAGTTGGGGTGCGATGGCTGCATCTGCCTTGTTAAATATGTGGTGTAGGCACAGGTCTGTCGGTGATCCTGAGTGGATGGAGTTCATGACCGTGCGTGTCTCAAGTGCAACTCCTCCATCCCATCTAGATGCAGATCTCTCTATTCACCACTGGGCAGACTCATTCTGTCCCCGGGAATCCCCCAGCCTGTCATTCACAAACCAGACAGTCAATTCACAAACAGCCAAGGCACACAGAAAGGTCAGACAAGTGAACAGCCACTTTCTAAAAGTGCTGTTCTCAAACACAGGATTTAAAAACAACCTTTCCTAAAATAGAAGTTATTAAATTCTAAGTTTAGGGATACCAGACTTTAATGTCTTACCTTGCTCCTATGAAAAGATATGCTGGTAGCCACTGTAGCCAGTATTTCCCATGATAACCTATGGGCAAGGTAGCCTTCCAATAGTGAAAAACGACAATGGCTGTGGTTGACTCACAGAGTATGTCACCTGCACTAGTACATGCTCTACCTTTCACATACACTGCACCTTGCCCAAGGGGGTGCCTTTGGCCTTCCATAGGGGTGACCAATGTGTACAGAAAGGGAAGGGTTAGGCCAGGTCAGTGGGGACACTGGCCAGGTTGACATGGCAGCATATGCACTTTAGCACTGATCAGCAGTGGTAAAGTGCCCAGAGTCCTATTGCCAACAACCACGGGTCAGGAAAAATAAGGGAGGAAGAAGCAAAAAGTTTGGCGATAACCCTGCAAAAAAGGCCATTTCCAACACATACTGCACAACTTAGCCACGAAGGAGGAAAGTCATACTCCTCTAACTCATATTGACTGTCTGCCACACAAGAAAGATACCTCTAAGGGGTTTAAATTGGATTGCCTGGCATTTAACCTATCCTAATCATCCAAAAAGCTGGTCATCTTTATTCACTAAAACAGGACAACCCGCAAAAAACATCTGATCTTGTTCTTTTGAGAGACCCAAATGGTTGAGCAGTATGTGGAGTAAGGCTCTGCATAGAAATCTGAATCTGATGCCACATCCAAGACTCTTGGATGGTGGCTGCTTCCCTTTGTGCTGATATGAGGCTACATCTTGTCAAGCTGACACATCTGTATCCCACGCACCCTGTGACCACCACCTCCCAGAGCCCATCTTGTGGACCTTTTCCATTAAGGGAACTTGGTGACCAAGAAAATGCTTTATACAGCCTATCCCCAACAAATAGGATGATGATAGCAGGAAAATCAAATATACCACTGGAGAAAAAAAACTGGCGTTCATGGGTTAAGAGTCGACACTCTAATAAGTTCCAGCATATTGCATAAAGCCATTACCTCCAGCCACGTGTCGTGGCTGGAGGGTGTCTACATCGCCAGAGGCAGGGTTGGTGCCTACTTAGGGACCTCGGCATTTTCCCGCGCAGCGGACGTGCTTGATTGCTAGGCGCTGAGGTGCTGCCGGTGAAGTGCGTTGCCTGGCAAATCTAGCTTTCATACTTGTGTTTTTAAACCAATTACTGTGACATCATGCATTTAACTTCTGTACCCTACCTCCTGCCATTCCGGTCGGCGCCTTGTTCCACCGAGGCAAGTGCCGTTTGTAGTGGAGGGCGTTCACGACCTGGGCCCGCCCCCTGAGGGTGTCTACATCGCCAGAGGCGGGGTTGGCGCTCTTCAATGTCAGTCGGCCTGTGTGGCCCATTCTTGGCACCCAGGCTCATACGATCTGTGGTGTGTCTATTGCGGCTTTGAGGACACGGAGGTTGTTTCTACTCCACCCGCCTCTGCCGCTGAGAAAAAAACTACTGCGAACTTACAGATACTAAGCCTTAATTGCAGGTCCCTTGTTAAATACCACGAGGATATTCATGAGCTTCTTATGGACTGTTCTCCTGATCTGTTAGTTTTAACAAAAACGTGGCTAATTATTGACTCACTGGCTATCTCGGCTTTAGCCCTTCCCCCTGACTATCTCATTCAAACTCAGAATAGATCTAAAGGAAGGGGGGGGATTGGCGGTGATTTTTAAAACCATCTATTCCTGCACTCTTTCCCCCGCTAATACAGCCAACTGTGAAAGCGCTCTTTTCAAGTTAAGGGTCTCAGACATTTTCACTCTCACAGGGCTTTTGATTTATCGTCTCCCTGGGCCAGCAAGCGCTTTCCAGGAGTCATTGGTTTCAAATATCTCTGCACCTATTTTGCAGTCAGCTAACTTCAGCATACTGGGGGATCTCAAGCTCCATTTGGAGTCTTGTGACTCCCCGGCTATATTGAAGTTTCTAGGCGACCTAGAAGCCTGCCAACTCTGTCAGCTGGTTGAAGGGCCTTCCCATCTGGCAGGTCACCTATTTGACCGGGTGTTTTCAAACATTCAGGGAACTTTAGTCTCTACCCCTAGTCCTCTTAGCTGGACGGATAATTTCCTGGTGCAGATCTCTATTAAGATTCCAGCTAGCTTTAGGGAAAAGCTTCCTCCTCCTCTCCAGAGGCGCCCATGGCATAAACTTGATGGGGCCCCGTTTGAGGCTAGACTAATAAACTCCCGTCCAGAGTGGTCTGGCAACTTGGAGGAGGCTGATTTAGCCTATAGAGAGTGTAATAATGAGTCCCTGGATCATTTTATACCTAAGAAAATGTCAAGACCCAAACGTAAACAGTCCCACCCGTGGTACTGTGAGGCGCTTACAATTAAAAAAAAGCAGTGTAAGGTACTTGAGCGTACCTGGAGGCGATCGTAAGACCCTGTAGCCAAACCCAACTTTAGAATCGCCACCAAAGCCTATCATAGGCTTATAAAAAAGACCAAGGCTAGTTACAACACTGATTTGATCAATGCCAGCACTAACCATGCTAAAACTATCTTCGCACTACTGAAGGAGATGACTAAGTCAACTGAGGGGATTAACAACATCATAGGGTCTGACTCGCAATGCGAAGAGCTTGCTTGCTTTTTTATCAACAAAGTCCAAGGGATCTATAATTCATTCAACTCTGGTGGCTCTTCCATGATTTATAGATCTATCATAGACCCACCGGACCTTCCCTACTCCCTCCTAACTTTTCCACTCATCTCACAGACAGATATGGAACTCCTGGCTTTAAAAACCAAGTCTGGGTCCCCGGAAGATCCTGTCAAACCAGAGTTGTTTAGATTGTTTCAGGATTCCATCATGACTGAAGGGCGGGAATTGATTAATAAATCTCTGCAGTCAGCTACTATCCCCAAATCTTGGAAACATGCCAAGGTGGTCCCCTTGTTAAAAAAAACAACCTGGACCCTTCCAAGCCAGAAAGTTTCCGACCTATCTCTCTGCTTCCGTACTTGGCTAAATGGATGGAGGCACATGTAAATTCCATCTTGACTGTTTTTTTGGAGACTAATGGGATCTTGGACGAGGCTCAGAATGGATTCTGTGGTAAACATAGCACGGAGTCCGCCCTACTGGCCGTTACAGAACATCTAAGGGTGGCACAGGACATGGGTAGCACCTCAGCTGTGGTTCTGCTGGATTTGAGTGCAGCGTTCGACACGGTCTCCCATGGGATCCTGCTTAGGAGACTGTGGGAGATAGGTGTCGGAGATGGAGCTCTGGATTGGTTCGTGTCATTTCTCTTTGACCGTTCCTTCCAGGTTCATGCTCCCCCGTACTCATCCAGAAGATTTCCATTAGGCTGCGGTTTCCCACAGGGCTCTGCCCTCAGCCCCACCCTGTTTAATGTGTACGTCCGCCCCTTGGCCATGCTGGCCAGGGAACGTAACATCAAATTAATTTCCTATGCGGACGACACGCAACTAATTTTCACCTTTTCCAATGACACCGTGGGGGATCAAGCCAAATTTCAAGAAGACATCCTGGCCATTTCCAGCTGGCTAACAGAGATCTGCCTTCAGTTGAACTCATCTAAAACTGAAGTTCTCCCTATTGGCACTGACACTCAGAAGTGGGATGAGCAGTGGGGCCCCCTACATTGGGCCTACCTCCCACGCCCAAGAGGGAAGTTAAAAATCTGGGTGTGATTATAGACAACTCACTTACCCTTGACTCTCATGCCAAAAGAGTAGCTGGCACTTGTTATGGTCGCCTACGCTCTCTTAAACCCATTCTCGGCTTTTTCGAATCCTCCATCCGACAGACAATTGTCCAAGCTATGGTCTTATCCCATCTAGACTATTGTAATGTCCTTATGCTTGCTTCCAACTTGACAGTCATTAATAGACTGCAAAGGGCTCAGAATGCTGCAGCCCGCATTCTGTTCGGATTGCTGAAACGCTGTCACACCTCCCAGGTTCTGCGTAGGCTACACTGGCTGCCCGTTAAACAACGCATTCAATTTAAAACCCTGTGTGTTATTTATAAAATGCTTTATTGCCTGGGGCCCAAAATTTTGCAAGGAATCTGTTCCTTTTATGTTCCGTCGCGTGCTCTCCGCTCTGCGGACCTCTCTCTTGCCCGTACCATTAGGATCCGGAGGTGCAGAGCTGGAGGCCGATCATTTAGGTGTCTGGCCCCAAAACTCTGGAACTCTATCCCTTTAAATGTGCGTACTATTACCGACCATCTATGCTTTTGAAAACACATTAAAACCTGGTTGTTTTCCTCTATCTAGGGTTCCCCTGTGAACTGACACTCTGCCGCCTCCACTCTGGTCGTTTTGTAACTAGGCATGTCCGCAAGCGCTGGGACGCCTCATTGCTGGGGTAGCCATGTGCTATATAAGCATAATATAACATACCATAACACGTTACCTCATTCATTTCTTTGTGTTCTTTGTATGACTGCACATTTCTCTGCATGTCTGCTCACTCTTCTGTAAGTGAATGTGTGTGTATCCAATGGTTCTTTTATGAGTGACTCTATGCATGTATACTTGTTCTTATTAAAGAGTACATGTGTGTTTCCCATTGTTCTTGTATGTGTGTGTGCAGGTCTATTTGTTCCTATAAGCATGTATGTGTGCATGATCAATGTTTCTTGTATGTGTGCATGTCTACTTGTTCAGTGGTGGTGCAACCGTTGGGGCATTGGGGTGTTGCCCCACTAGGCCACATGAATGACTGTCACGCTAAAATTCAATTCAGTAAAACAAAATAAACTCACAGCCCACTGAGCACAGTCTCGCTGAATGCCCTAGCTCTGCCGGGATAAGCCTGACTCAATCGGACGGTGCTGAAGGGTGTGAGGGTGGGGCTGCAGCAGTGACCGTGTACACGGCAATAGGGCAGCAGCAGTGCAGCAGCAGTGCGCATGTCATTTTTTGGGCTGGTCATTTTTATGACCATACCGAACGTGCGCACAGTAGTACCTTCCCTCCCCTTACAGTAGCGACTCAGACTGGTGGGGGACCTGAGGGTGCTTCATACCGCAGCCCCCTGGTCTCATTATGGGCGCGGAGTAGCCCTGCTCTTAGCCAATCCTGGCACAGTGGCCCTGCTAATGCAGCTGAGACACCGCGCATCCTGCAGTATGATGCCACGAGTGGGTGGTGACCCTGTCGCACTTTATGGCCATTCACTGTGGCTTATTTGAAGCCATGCAGTAGTGATTGGCCATTTCCCTCCTATGCTGTCGACACGGCACCATGCCACACAAGTCACGAGCTGTCATACCACACAGACCTCGTGCCGCCGGTGCATACAGTAAATTCTACTACAAAGTCGGTCTACTTAACTGCTCATCACCATGACCGTAGCTAATAATCTGTTGTTCGTGAATCATGGAAAACGAGTAAGAGTCGGGTGGAGCCCCCTCTGTGACCCGGGCTGGCGCAGCCTCTGGCCGACCCTCGTAATGTGATAATTAATAAATATATATTATATATGATTGACTTGACTTTTGTTTTTGGTCCCGGGTGTGGGGGATACAACATATGTCTGAGGCTGAGGGCCGGGCAGTGGGGTCCGGTCACAGTGCAGTCAGTGTCAGGAGTATTATAGCGCTGCGTGTAATGTAACACTCTCTGAACCTCATCCCTCCCATATCCATCTCATCACTGGCATCACATCCCAAACACCCCACTCCATCTCCCACTAATAACTTTGTACCAGCGTAAAGCAACTGGGCTGCTGTGGCCTGAGGGTGATTTAAGTAAAGTGAGGCCGGGTGCAGAGGAGCAGGGATGTATGTGTTCTGACTGAGGTCACCTCGATATAACCAGACAGAGACCTAACTCTGAACACGAAAGTTCATGCCCGCTGTAGGGCTCCTTAATTGTTCCTTACGGTTTTCACTTGCACATTTTGTTAACTGTTATTGGCTTACTGTGTTCTAATCTTACTGTTTTTTTGTACTGTATTATTCTGGAGTCTTCCCCAAGTGCCGGTCCATTTCACCTTCCTGGACTATTTATGGAGGGTGCTGTGTGGCCGAGCAGCAGACATTGGTCTGCAAGACGCATCAAATGCAAAAGAATTGCTTAGCCCAGTCAGGGCCCATCATAGAGAGAAGACCCAGAGCCTCCGGAGAAGAGCACTTTCAGGTGCCAGAGGCCCCCTCGCACTCATTGAAGTTCCGGGTCTTAAATTGCACCCACCAACGGGTGCTTTCACTTAAGGTGGCTCAACTTGCTTGAGTAATTGTCAGTCAGTGGAGCTGTCTTGAGAAGTAATTAGATTAAAAGATGGAATGAAACAACCGCTCCAGGAAACGTTTAAAAACTGCATCCCAGTTGTATCTCCTTTGTGTGGTAGGGTTCAGTTCTGACAAGTACACCTTCCTGCCTTGCAGCTGCATTTTTATACACCATCCAGAGGGAGTTTCTCTCACATGCTATTCCGGCAAATGCTGCCCTCTCCAGGAATGCCAACAGGGCCATACTGGCCGTAGCAGGCACCAGGCTTTCCCCCTACTATACTGAGTTTACAATTGGTGCGGCAGGGACTGGGTGCTTTGTCGCTACAGTCACCACCTTTATAGAGTGCAGTCTAGGGCTGTACTTGAAGTCAAGACTCCCATTAGTTTAACGGTGCCCACCCTTAAGATAATGTTCCTCTTGCATAGTGGTGGAAACCAGTAGCTTATGAAAGGCATCGCTGGTATGTGAGGCGGCTCATTGCGACAGCAACATGTGTGAGTGCTTGATAAAAATGGCAAGCTAATGCTTGTAAACCAGAGATATTTGTTGAAAATGAAAGAAGATATTTCTGGTCAAAACATTTGATTTTCTTGAAAAGGACAAGCTTTAGTTTGGGGGGAGTTGAAGTTATTTATTAAAAAGGAAAAACAACAGCGCTTTAGGCTTTACATCAAAGAGAGATATGATATGATACTAATTTTTACACCTGGGGAAATTAATTGAATTGCCCAGAATCACAGGATATGGAGCCAAGTCCGGGGCTTCAGCCTTTTTTCACAGTCCAAAGTTCCTATCTCTGACCATTAGGCCACACCTCATATTCCATTTTGATGTAAAAATTGGTGTATTGTTTGACACTGATAAGATTATTAACAGGGACCAAATAATTAGACATATGTGAAATGTTATTTACAGTTGCATAAAACAACCTGGGATAACTCGAGATATTAAGTAATGCCCACTCAGCTTGTCACCCTTGCACACTCAGGCGTTCCATTGAGTTAATGATGATGGCCCTTATTCACCACTTTTTCCCAAAGCGCTTTCGTAAGCGGCTTCCTGACGAGAGACAATAAAAATGTCATGATAACGCTGATGGTTAATGTTTTTCCTAGAGAGAGATCAGAGTTTTGTCTAGTTTTGACTCATGGAAAGGTAGCACAGAAGGTTAATGTGCCTGCTGCAAAGAACATGTACCTGAAGCAGATCACAAAATGCACATGATGTAAATAGGTCGGTGAATCACTGCATTTGTCAGAGAGATCATTTTGTTACTTGCAGTTTGTAAGTTAAAATCCTAACATACAACAGTGAGCTATTAACTGTCATCTAAGAGCTCATGCAAACTGCAAGGTAAAAATTGGAGTGTTATGTTTTTCCCCTAGTCTTTGTTTGATTACCATAATGTTTCAAAAATAAATTGTTATATTTTTATTTTCAGCACCTGGTAAAGCCTGACAATCTGAACCATTACCTAATTTTTGGGCAATTTTTGGAGGAAGAACAAGAGGCCCCAACCTCCTTTGCTGCTCTTTCATCCCTGCTACGACCCAGCAAACAATAGTGTTAAAGGTAAGGAAACTGATGATATTTTTTTTAGATTGGAGTTAGAGCTATGTATGTGGTCATGTGAACATTGTACCCTCAGTGGATTGATTTTACTAATACTGAGCCTTAGCCCTGTGCTTTGGGCAATAACGGTTGTTAAAGGCACTATC
Organism: Lissotriton vulgaris; assembly: GCF_964263255.1. Taxonomy (NCBI): domain Eukaryota; kingdom Metazoa; phylum Chordata; class Amphibia; order Caudata; family Salamandridae; genus Lissotriton; species Lissotriton vulgaris. The sequence continues at coordinate 318,931,420 of NC_141699.1, read as the reverse complement.
TATTCCTTGCCTTCTTCAAGGCCATCAAGCAGTGTCTGTTTTAGTGCCTTCAGCAACCACTATATAAAGAGATTAGGACCTTATCTACCTTACCTACAACTAGAAAAAGTTATCCAGGACAGAGGAAAATCGTACAAACCTACATTCTTAAAAACCAGGTACACAAAAGCTGATTGGCTTACAGGGTGCTCGTCAAGAAACAAACTGTTCTGCTTTCCCTGCTTGCTGTTTAATGGTGAATTTTCTAGGACGAGAGAAGGAATAAAAGACTTGAAGCATTTGTCTGAAAAAAATAAAGAAACATGCAAACGCAGGAAAGCATATGGAAAACCTGACGAGACTTGGAATGTTGGGAGACACACCGATTGAGCAGCACATAAATGATGCATACTGCCAAACAATACAGAAACACAGTGATGCAGTTGATAGGAATAGACACATACGATGAAAAATAATTGATTGCATTAGTTTCCGTGGTGCTTTCGAACTGGCATTGCGAGGCCATGATGAATCAGAAGGTTCCCCAAACCCTGGAATATTCAGAGGCTTTGTGAATTTAATAGCAAGCATAGACAAAGAAATGGAAGCACATTTAGCAAATGCTACAGTCTTTAAGGGCACCTCTAAAACGATACAAAATGAACTCCTTGAGTGTATGCTAAAAATCATGAGAAGCCACATTGTCCAATGACACCACTGATGTGGCCACAAAACATATTCCGTATTAGTCTTTTGGTACCTGGACAATGACAATAATGTTGTGGAGAGGTTCTATGGTTTCACACATTTAAGAGAATCCTGTGCAGAAACCATTACTGCAGCTATACCTCGTCATTTCAGCTTAATGTTTCCAGAGGTGCCAAAAAAAAAAACGTATTGCACAAAGCTATGAGGGTGCGTCCATAATGAGTGGAAGCCTTGGTGGAGTACAGAAAAAAAATTGAGATATGTACCCTAATACTCATTATGTGCACTGTTATGCCCACAAACTTAATCCTATTATGCAACAGGCAGTATCAAAGATCTCCGAGACACAAATTTTCTTTCAGGATGTAGGAGGCATGGCAGCATTCTTCTCACTTTTCCCCAAAAGAACGGAAGCACTTCAGGAAATTGTGAACAAATGGAAAGGGGCGACCACTCGGTCCCCCCGAACGTATGGCGGAGTGCCTCGATCCCCCCGGGAAGCCATTTTTGGGCGGGAGGCGCGTCTCGGCTGGTATGCCCGAAGCGGCGTAGCCAGGGCGCGCTTTTTCCCGCCCTAGAGTGGGCTGGCCTAGACACCGACGTAGCCAGCCCCGCCCTAGGGGCAGGCAGGGGCGGGTTCTCGCCCGCCCTGAAGACGGATAAAAAGAGACGCAAGGCCAGAAGACGTCCTCTTGTTCTTGTGCTCCGAAGCTGCACCTCCTCGCTACCCGTGAGCTCGGGACAGAACGAAGAGCCAATTTTGAGTGTTTTGATCTTTTTTCTTTGTCTTCTAGATACTTCGTCGGAGAGATGCCCAAGAAAGGCGTAAAGAGAATGACGACCGACCAGATGGTGCGGGCCCTTTTCAAAGAGATGTCCGACATAAAGAAACGGTTGGCGGAGCGAGACGGGGAGGAGGGTTCGGCCCCTGCGCCGGCTGGAGGGAGACCTAAGAGGCCAAAAAGGGTTCCAGCCGGTGGAGACGTCCCGGTTCCCTCTGCCCCGCTCGAGGCGCCGACCCCAGTACCGATGGAGGGGAATCCAATCCCCGTTGTCGTCACACCGACATCCAATGAAGACATGCCCCCCGAGCTGGCAGCACAGTTAGCAGCATGGTTGGGGGATAGTAGTGATGGCGCCACGGCTGCCGAGGCACAGGCGTTGATAAAAGGGCTGCGTGAGAAGAGAGATGCAGCTAAAGTGACTGCGCCGTTGGCGGGAATAGACAAGCCGCAAGCGGCAGAGACAGCGTCCGGTTCAGGTAAGCGGCCATTGCCGATTGCAAGGGACGAGTCAGCACCCTCTCGTAGAGAGAGATTGGGACAACATGTGCCTTTAGCTATAAAGGAAAAGATCTGGGCGGGGGAATATGTGAATATTTTCTCCTTGCTTGTTGATCATTATGAGGTGGAGCATGTTAAGAGTCAGAAGGACCTAATGCACCCGAGTGTTTGGCGCGCAAAAATGGCCGCCTTTAAGGTAAATGAGAATATTGGCAACTGGGGCAATGCGTGGGGTATTTTTACATCGATTTTGGGGGAACGTAGGCCCGAGTTGCTTCCTGAGTTTCCCATTTATCAATCACGAATCATGGGTTACTCGACAGCGTATCATGGTAACCATTGGTTCTGTTATGACAATCTGTTCAGGAAAGAAAAGGAGCATAACAAGGGTTTGACTTGGGATTGTTACGATTCTGTCACATGGGATAAAATGAAAGAATCAGGAATGTTAAAAATGCCATTGGTTGGGAGCAATGTTGTTGATTACTCCCGCCAAAATGTGGGGACGCCCTTTCGACCAAGTACGAGCACCGACGATTATTCGAGACCCGCAGGCAATACAGGGAGGAAGGGTTTCTGCTTTAATTTCAACAAAGGGAAATGTACCAGGCCTCCAGGATCGTGTAAATTCAAACACGAATGTAGTACTTGTGGGTCATCCCATCCTGAGTCATCGTGCAGAGCCAGAACGAGTGAGAATGGGGGTAAGGGAGGCGCTAAACAGGTCTAAGTTAGTCCGAGGGGCGCCTTTACCAACCCCGATTGATACCTTGGCAATGATCCCCTGGCTCAGCGAATACCCGGATCGTGCTTCTGCTGGGGTGCTGCGGAACGGTTTTTCACACGGTTTCCGCATCCCGGTGGGGGACTTTCAGGGTGTAGGGATGTGCAAAAATCAACTCTCCGTTTTACAACATACATCTGTAGTGCAAGAGAAGATTCAGAAAGAGGTTAGGCGGGGACGGGTCGCTGGCCCGTTTAGTGTACCCCCGGTACCGAATTTTGTCTGTTCTCCGTTAGGGGTGGTCCCCAAGAAGGACCCAGGTGAGTTTCGTTTGATCCATAATCTGTCTGCTCCACATGGTCTTTCGGTGAACGATGCAATTGATCCAGAAGTTTGTTCGGTGCGATACGCATCGTTTGACGAGGCAGTAGCCATCTTGAATCGCCTGGGGCCCGGGACGTTGATGGCGAAATCAGATATCGAGTCAGCGTTCCGGTTGCTCCCGGTACACCCAGACGACCAGCGTCTTCTGGTATTCGGGTTTCAGGGGTCATGTTACATGGATAGGTGTATGCCAATGGGATGCTCTATATCATGTGCTTATTTTGAGAAATTTAGTACTTTCCTGCAATGGGTGTTCACTAAGAAAACGGGTTTCCGAAATGTAATGCACTACCTTGACGACTTTTTGTTCCTTGGCCCCGCCGGAAATCCCGAATGTGCCCAGGCCTTAGCTGAATTCTGTGTGTTGATGGGTCATTTTGGCGTGCCATTGGCACCGGGTAAAACTATGGGTCCCACGACTTGCCTCGAGTTTTTGGGGATCGAGTTGGACTCAAGGGAGGGGTGTTTCCGTTTACCAGCTAGCAAAGTGTTGACATTCAGGGCAGCCCTCCAAGTATGTTTAAATGCATCTAAGGTTACACTGCATCAGTTGCAACAATTGGTGGGCAAGTTGAACTTTGCCTTGAGGGTGATCCCAATGGCCCGCCCCTTTTCCCGCTCAATTGCCCAGGCGATGGTTGGCCTAAAGGAGGGTCATCATCGCACGAGGTTATCGGCTGAGGTCCGCCAGGACATGCGGATTTGGTTAGCATTTTTGGCGGACTTCAATGGCCGAGTCGTCTGGAACAAGCCAGCCGTGTCCTCCGAAGAGTTGGGGCTATGGACAGATTCAGCCGGAAGCATAGGCTTTGGCGCCATCTTCGGCACAAAATGGTCTGCACAAAGGTGGCCCCCATGGTGGCACGAGAAGGGGCTGACGAGTAATATCGCTTTCCTTGAACTATTTCCCATTCTGGTGGCCCTGAGAACATGGCCAGAAGGTTTCAGAGATCATTCTGTCGTGTTCTGGTCCGACAATATGACCGTTGTAGAATGCATCAATAGCCAGGCAGCCCGTTGTAAATTGATTTTGAGGCTGCTCAAAGAAATTGTCTTACTGTGTATGCGACTGAACGTGATATTCAGAGCAAAACATGTCCCGGGGGTGATGAATCAAGCTGCTGATGCACTGTCTCGTTTTCACATGCAGGCTTTCTCGGGTTTCCTTCCTTCAGCGGACCCAGAGCCGGCACCCTTCCCCGAAGCTCTCTGGTCTCTCGGTGCCCCGAACTTCGTCACCTCGTGGGAGAGAGTCTAGCACCCAGGACAAGGAAGGCATATGAAGGGGCGTTTCAGGCCTATTTAGCCTTTTTGGGGGCAGAGAGAAGGGGACTTTGGGGTCTGGAAGAGTGGGTAGTACATTTTCTGATGTCCTTACGTAGGGCTGGGAAGTCGGTGGCTACGGCCCAACGGCATCGTGCCGCCATTTCCTTTGTTGCCAGGGCCCATGGCATCCAGGACCCGACAGCGTCTTTTACAGTACAAAAGGCGCTGCGTGGGTGGCAACGCCTAGAGGGTCGCAGAGTAGACGTGAGACGACCGATAGGTCTAGATAGGTTGTCCCTGTTACTGGCCACACTCCCTAACACATGTTCGTCTCCTTTCGAGACCTGTTTGTTCCGGACTGCATTTACGCTAGCATTTCACGGGGCTATGAGGATAAGTGAGCTGGTTGCAAGGAACAAACAGGATGTGGCGGGGGGCTTGTGCAGGGAACATGTTCAGATCAGGGGCGATGCGATGATTGTCTCCTTTCTCAGGTCCAAGACCGACCAAGATGGGAGGGGGGACTGCACGATCATTCGCAGGACCCCCGGGTCATCCATGTGTCCGGTTCAGTGCTTAGAAGATTACCTAGCACGAAGGGTGGCATCATGGGGGGGGACATTGTTGAGGCATGCAGACGCCACCCCGCTGACGAGGTTTCAGTTTCAGCGGGTGCTTGCTATGGCCATTGCCGCAGCGGGCTTGGACCCGGGCGAATTTGGGACCCATTCCTTTCGAATAGGGGCTGCCACTGAAGCTACAGCCAGGGGTCTTAATGTAGAACAAGTGAAACGAGTGGGGCGTTGGTCCTCCAATTGTTATAAGAGGTACGTGCGATTGCACATGTTGTGAAGCTGTAATCATGTACTCACGCTTCTTGTCTTTTGTTTGTTTTCAGTTGCGCAAGCCTACGCGGCAGGGCGGACTGTACAGTCGACCCAACACCAGGCCAGCGGTCGCACATCACCGGCTGTGAGGAAGGAGGTGTGGGTCGTGGGCCACTCATACGTGAGATGGGCCGCAGACGTATTCAGAGCAGGTGACATGATTCACGTACCTGGGGAATACGGGTACAGAGTGTCCTTCTACGGAAGGGGCGGTCTCTGTATTGACCAGTTTCAAGCATTCTTTGAGGGTTTGTTAGAGCGGATGAGGTCACCGCCGTCCATAGTCATAGTACATTTGGGGGGCAATGATTTGGTCACCACCGGTAGACGACTTCTCCTCGAGGCTATGCTTTCCACGGTAAGTTGGTTGGCAAGGAGAGTTCCGGGGTGCATAATTGCGTGGTCTCATATGATCCCACGAAAAGTGTGGCGGGGGGCTATCTCGATCCCTGCTCTGAATCATTCTGTTAGAAAATTGAATAACAAAGTGAGTAGGTTGTTCCATTCCAAGACATTGCATTCGATCTCGCATAGTTGTATTCATGATGACAGTATGTATTTGGGGGATGGTGTGCATTTGTCGAGGGTGGGGAATGAGTTACTCATAGGAGACTTCTTAGCTTGGTTAAAATCGTTAAAACATGACCTTTAGGTAGGAGTTTTGTGGGGGGTCCGGATAGCCGGTCAACTATCCGGACCTGTGGCGGTAAGGTCATGATCGGTGAGCACTAATTGGTAGATCCCTATGAGTGGGCGTCACCCAACACGGATGGGAGCGCTCGGGAGAGGTGGCCATTGGCCCCTCAATGGGGAGGCGGTCCCGTCTAAGGGCGGGTCGCCGGAAGTAAAGGAAAGGCGGTCAAGGCCCCTTCCTTTGTAGGAGGGGTTACAGCCCCCTCCTGGGGAATTTCCCGGGGCCTGTGTCATCTGCGACGGCAGATGCGGTAAGTTGTGTGGGGTGGGGGGAGGTCCACGATACCTTCTAGATACCACACACAAGTCTTAGAACGACCTTTAAATGGCGTCGAGTCTTAAGTGCCCCCGTCAAGTCAAGGGAAATTGTTAGTAGTTGCACTTGAGGTAAGCCTCTGTGCTGTCGCCCCTCCCAAGTGGGAGGGGTAAGTCTGGTTAGGGATCTTGACACCGGTTATGACCTTGCCGTTGGCCCTTAAACGTTAGGATGTACAATTTCAGTGTTTTAGAGAATGTTTTTGTAGGATGCTAGTTCGGCTAGGAGAACCTCTGTATTAGAGAATATGTTAAGGTTAGCCAAACATTGCAATGTGATAATGAAATTGTACATAACATGAAACGTTTAATGTTTTAATTTTTTGTTTTAATAAATACGGCCGGGAGGGTCACTCCCTCCCACATCCAAAAACTTTAAGAACTGTTTCCGGTTTCCCTCCTTTTGGGGATTGTGTTGAGAGGGGGTGGCGGGTATCTCAGCCATATGGAAAGGGGCGACCACTCGGTCCCCCCGAACGTATGGCGGAGTGCCTCGATCCCCCCGGGAAGCCATTTTTGGGCGGGAGGCGCGTCTCGGCTGGTATGCCCGAAGCGGCGTAGCCAGGGCGCGCTTTTTCCCGCCCTAGAGTGGGCTGGCCTAGACACCGACGTAGCCAGCCCCGCCCTAGGGGCAGGCAGGGGCGGGTTCTCGCCCGCCCTGAAGACGGATAAAAAGAGACGCAAGACCAGAAGACGTCCTCTTGTTCTTGTGCTCCGAAGCTGCACCTCCTTGCTACCCGTGAGCTCGGGACAGAACGAAGAGCCAATTTTGACCCACCCACCAGCCCCTGAGGACAGCAAGTTGTTGTGCAATAAAGTGATTTTTATGAGTATGTTTTCCGTTTCGTTGACAGGCTGTGAAAGTATCAGTTTGTTGTAGATCATAATAAAGTACGGTGAATATCGTGTAAGTTGTGACGATTAAAATGTTCTGATGTAGTGTTGCATTTTAAGCATGTTCTTTCGGTCGTAGCGACCAATGTTGTCATAGGTTTGATTGAGAATTGTCGTATTTATTTTGGTAGGCGGTAAGGTCATGATCGGTGAGCACTAATTGGTAGATCCCTATGAGTGGGCGTCACCCAACACGGATGGGAGCGCTCGGGAGAGGTGGCCATTGGCCCCTCAATGGGGAGGCGGTCCCGTCTAAGGGCGGGTCGCCGGAAGTAAAGGAAAGGCGGTCAAGGCCCCTTCCTTTGTAGGAGGGGTTACAGCCCCCTCCTGGGGAATTTCCCGGGGCCTGTGTCATCTGCGACGGCAGATGCGGTAAGTTGTGTGGGGTGGGGGGAGGTCCACGATACCTTCTAGATACCACACACAAGTCTTAGAACGACCTTTAAATGGCGTCGAGTCTTAAGTGCCCCCGTCAAGTCAAGGGAAATTGTTAGTAGTTGCACTTGAGGTAAGCCTCTGTGCTGTCGCCCCTCCCAAGTGGGAGGGGTAAGTCTGGTTAGGGATCTTGACACCGGTTATGACCTTGCCGTTGGCCCTTAAACGTTAGGATGTACAATTTCAGTGTTTTAGAGAATGTTTTTGTAGGATGCTAGTTCGGCTAGGAGAACCTCTGTATTAGAGAATATGTTAAGGTTAGCCAAACATTGCAATGTGATAATGAAATTGTACATAACATGAAACGTTTAATGTTTTAATTTTTTGTTTTAATAAATACGGCCGGGAGGGTCACTCCCTCCCACATCCAAAAACTTTAAGAACTGTTTCCGGTTTCCCTCCTTTTGGGGATTGTGTTGAGAGGGGGTGGCGGGTATCTCAGCCATAAGGGTTCTAACGGGATCCTCAACTCATTGGAACTTTAACATATTACAGTCAAACTAATATATCAATATAGGGAGGACCTTGTGAAATGTTTGGATGCTATAGAAGCCAATGAAACCTTTGATTTCAAAACTCACAGTATAGCCTGGCTTTGAGAGTTTCAGCTCCTTCTGTTTTTATTTCATGAGATAATGTTATCTGGTGACATATTATACAAGCAGTTACAGGGACGAGAGATAGATACTGTCTCTGTGAAAAGATATACCACTATGTTTGTCGAAAGCATAAGCAAAGTGTGAGATGAGGTTGATAATTTAGACAGCAAACTGCCAAAGGATTCTACTTTTTCAAACCGCAGGAAAAACATCACCAGTCTGGTTAGAAATGCAAAGGAGATATGTAACATTCGAATGTGCATGCACAAGAACATTTTTCTTTAACAAACTAATTGGTGAGTGCCACATTATTGCAAAGTAAACACTTTGCAAAATATGATGAATCCTTCCATGAGCATGCTCTGAATGAGGCTGTGGAAGCTTATCCTATGCTCAACAAAGAGGACCTGAAAACTGAGTTGACTGTACTGTAAGCGATGCATGTGTCCCAGAAGGCCAAAAGTGCCATGTCTTTGCTGGCTTTAATTCATAAACTTAATGTGGAAAAGTCACTTACAGAGACAGTGGCTTTACTAAACAAATTGTCATTACCACTCCTATGACAATAGCAGAGTTAGTGACCAATGTTTTTCCTCCTTAAAGAGGATTAAGGAATCTCTGAGGAGCACCAGGCTTGAGGAAAGACTAAATGCTTTGGCACTGCCCTCTATAGAGAGCGAACTAGTGAAAAGAATCCCAGACTTTAACATTCAAGTTATTGAATTGCTGCTCTTAAATACAGACGTGCTAATTTTAGATACAAAAAGTAAACAATATGTTGAATGCTGATAGTTTGCGACCTGTTTAGTTGTTTGATAAATAAAAAACACCTGCAAGGTACTCAGAAATGTATTATATCTCGAAGCCTGTTATGAAGCTCTGTGGTTATACTGAATAAGCAGCTACCTATGTTATATGACATCTCTTTATTAATGTAATAACTGCACTTTCACAATTGCTTTATTAACCTTCCTGCTTTCTCAAATTTGCTTGAAAATGCACCATTTTCCACTCTTTTTTCAAAATGTTCTCAGGGGGAGAAACCCCCCCGAACCCTCTTAGGTTGTTTGGGCTCGCGTACTACCCTCGCTTGCTACGGTGCCGTATGACAATCAATTTACGCCTCACCACTTTCAAATGTCACCATCCGCCACTGTACTTGTTCTTATACAAGTGTGAGTGCATGTGCAAATTTTTTTGTATGCGTGTCAGTATGCATGTCTTTATTGTTTTATGAGTGTGCATGTCTGTTCTATTGTGCGTCTGTGTGCATGTCTATTTATTCTTGTGTCTGTGGGCATGTCTATTTGATCTTGTGTGTAGGTGTGTGTCCGTGTGCACATCTGTCTGGTCTTTTAAAATTGTCTTTGTGTCTGTCTGCATGTTTATTTGTTCTCCTATGTGTGTGTGTGTGTGTGTGCAAGTGTGTTTGGGCCACCTGTTCATGTATGCATGTATTTCAACAAAGTCTTGTGTGTGCACAGCGTAGTGTCAGTAACTATCTGTGTGTCTACTTGATCAAGTGTGTGTCTGCATTTCAGGTTGTAGGCACGTGCTTATGTGTCTGCATTTTATGTGTGTATGTGAGGAAGGGGGTAGAAAACTATAATCTGGAATGTTGGAAGATGTTTTTTGTGCATGAGAATCTATTTGTTCCAGTGTGTATAAGTGTGGGTGTGAAAGCGAGCCTTTTCATATTCATGTACACAAGTTCGTGTTTCTGAAATAGTGTTGGCATGTGAATGAGCACCCTTGTTTCTGCGCATGTCTGGGTGTTTAGTTTGACAATGTTTATATCCTGGGTTTAAGACTGTGGTCAGTCCATACCTAGTCCGTTATTGTGGATTTACAAAGTCCTTCCAATGTCGAACGCTATCCAGATAGTCAAGCTCAGAAAAGCAAAATACTAAAAATAAGTGTGTTCACAGCATCACAGGCCATGTGTCAGAGAGTCAACAGCAGTTTTGCTAGTATGAGAGCCACACACAAACAAGCTGGTTAGCCTGGAAGGAGAAAATAAAATTAAAACAGTGGAGAAAAAGGAGCTAAAGAAAGAGGTAAAACACGGAAAGGGGGGTAAAAAGCAAAAGGTCAAATGATGAAATGACAATGGAAAAGCCATGGTGTTTGGTAAATGTAATTATGAAGTAAGTGCAGGGAAAATTGGGAGAAAGGAAGATGCCGAGCCATGTCAGAGGGAGGGAACAGGAACAAACCAAATCAAACAGCAGAGGAGGGATTGGCGACAGGAAGAAAGCCAGTCAGATAAAGCCTGTGGAATGGGAGATGAGCACAAAGCAAGCCAGTAAGTGATAGATATAGGAGACACAGTGTGGAACTAGTAAACAGGAGTGAGGGGAGGGGTGAGGAGAGAGAGCAGAAGGCAACTACAGGAAAAAAAAGAAATGTGCGCCCCCATAATAGAAGATACAGCTCACCATGATGGGTTGAAAGAATTGTAAATAAGAAAAGAGTTAGAGAGACCCATGGGGAAGTGGCACTAAAGCTGAAGATTTCCAAAGATGAACGGATATTGTTAATGTCCGCTCCTTCTCTCGCAGCACTGCTAGTTCTTCCCCCGCCCTCTCCTGCTCCAGGTTAAGGTCACAGGAGAGGTGCCTGGAACAAGTCTGGATTACAGGGGAAAGCAGCAAGGCTGCAACAATTGTAAACAAGTGCTCAGTGCAGTCTGGATCAGGTAGTGGCTGCGACGCTCCGGGCTCTGGCTATGTCTGGCTCAGGAGATGCCTCAGATTAAGGTGTTGCAGTATAAGATTACATGTTTGCATCACAACTGAAGCTGTGCGTGTGTTGCTCAGGTTGATGGCATGTACTTATGGACAAACAAAGAGATAAATGGCAGAGAAAATAAGCAGAAGGGGTGCAAGTGAAAATGGGGTTCTGTGCTGAAACATAAAGCATGGCACCCATGCATATAGCTGTGTGTTCCTGCGCGACACCCCCTTGCAGTGGAATAGCAGTCTGCGATGGGTGGAAAGCAATAATTTAAAAGGAGTTCTTGCAAAGGAGTTAGGGATGATTGCGTAAGAAACCTGTGCTTGACCGGTGCTCTTCAGCCTTAATCGGAAGTGAGGTATCGGCCGAGACAAAGAGTTAAGAGGTAGGCAAGAAGAGCAACAGTTGTGTGAACTTATGACAGCAGGAGGTGGGATTACACTCAATACGAGTGATTCCAACATATCTTGCTGACATCGCATGCGCGCTGATTCTCAACCTAACAAGTGACCTGACATGGATAATGACAAGGGGCACTGACACTGGGACACTGGCATGGAGATGTTTGCACTGTCAATAGAACACCAACAAAGTGGCATCAAAACTGGCATGAGGATGTTTCATGGAAATACTGACACAGGAACATTGACCTAGGTCACAAACTTTGATATTGAAACAGGGGCATCAACACAGACACCAAGATACTGGCACAGCTACACCAGCACCAAGACAGCTTCACTGCCAAAAGGGCACTGCTGAGGGCACTTATAGTTAGAACATGGACACAGAATCCCCTACACTCACATGGGGATATTGACTTAGGGATAATGACACCGCTGACATGCTGACACTGGGTACATTTGTTGATGCTGGGACAATGGCATGATGCATTAAGATGGAGAGAGTGATGCAAGGGCTCTAAGACAACAGACACTAAGATACTGTTACATGAACCCAACGCCAGGACAATGGCGTGACACAAGGACACTAACACAAGGGCACTGTGGACACAACACTGGAGCATCTGTGGTTACTGACATGTGTACACTGGCACTGGGGTACGGAAACAAGGATACTGATGATAAGACAATGGCATTGGAAAACATGCATTTATACTGACATTGAGTCGCTAACATGGAAAATGGGCATTGCGCCACTGCCAGTGTATACTGTCAAATAGTCCCTGCTTGTGTATTCAGACATTAACAGTGGGACAAGAGAAAACCGATGAGAGGCATTGAAACTAACATGGGACGTGATAATGGTATTAGCTCATGAGCAACACTATGGAAGAAATTATATGGGCCCCTTGCCACTGGTATTGATAGATACTGCAACAATGACAGGGCAAACAAACTGAGGGACACTGACACATATGCACTAGTGCTGACATGGAGAGACTGAGACAGGAACGCTGATGCTCAGATCCTGAAACTTGGGCACCAGCATTGAGGCCTTGACACAATAATGCCACAACACACTAACACTGGGAAGAGGCATGGCACAGGGGCATCAGCATAGAGGCCCTGATGTTGGGTCACTGGCACTTGAGCACCAATGCAAACATAGGGAACCTGCTGTGGGTTACATAGACAGTGGGGCACAAACACTTGCACACAATGGGGCAGCACTGACACAAAAATACCGTCACTGGGACATTACCACAAGATATTTATCCATTAACAAAGGAACAGAAGGATAATGATACAATGGGAAAATTGAATAGAAATTGACAAGATCATCACTGCCACTAAGAGACAGCCACAGGATCAAAGTGACACTGACTATGGGACAGTTAAACTTACATGGGAACACTGATATTGCAATGTTGCCACTGAGATAGCGAGAGAGACATTTAAGTAGGTATATTGGCACTGGGACACAGACATACAATGGTGCAGCCACTGACATGGGCATATTAACACTCTGACAATGACACTGGTTATTTGAAACTTGCAATGAAACATAAGACCAAGGGACACCAACATTAAAACCCCTTTCAACGTCTCCCTATGTTGAAATTTGGACACTGCCATGGGGACATAGACAGACAAGGCAACACTGGCACTGGTATATGGTGTTAGAGATGCACAGGGTCACTGACAAGGTACTGACACTTATACAATGTCAGTGACACCAGGACAAGATGACAGGAGAACACTAATGAGTGGACACAAAGACTTCCCCAGGGAGTCAGACTGAGAGACTATGAAGAGAGCATTAGGGTGGCAAATTGTCCTTATCAGTTATACTTCATAATGTTTATTCTTGAGATAATAAGGCAGCCTATTATACCTTCCACACAAAATGATTCCTCAGCCTTGCTCAAATTAACTCCAACCTCTAAACGAGGAAGTGCGAGTTCCCAGCATACACATTTTTGGCTTTTACCAACTACCAGAAGGCCATATTCTTTCTCCTGTAACAGTGCTTTTAACAGGCTAGGACTGCTGCATGTAGAGAAGAGAGGCTGTTCTTTTATTAGAAGAGTGGGAGTGCCTTGAAGGTAGTTATAGTTAACGTACCACTCATCTAAAAGTTAAAGTAGATAGGAAATATACCTTTTTGAAAATCCAATCATTCTCAGGTCGTAGATCGTATTTAGGCCACTAGGTGAAACTCCTGGCTAGAGAAGGTTTGAAGCCCTCTTTTAATTTTCTGCTGTGAATACCTCTGGGCTAGGGTAGTTTGCTGTGTTCGGAGTGGCTGTAAGGAGAGATGGAAAATAGCTGCAGAGGGGGCCATGGGGTTGATCTTCTTAGGGTTCAATTGAATTCCATCAAAGGTTTGTGGTTTTAGGTTCTTGTGGAGTTTAGTATTGTAGGTCGTCCTTCCTATTTATATTCATGTAGAAGAAGGAGGGGCCCTCGGCTGTATCATGGGCACCCGGTGCAGTGCGATGCAGTCATTGATGCAAAAACATCACTAGAGGGTTGTGTGCTAGTGGTAAATAAGACTCTTACACAGCACTGTGACATTCATTGCCAAAGGGAATGCTCCATTCCAAGATAGCAGCCATAGTGGATAGCGTTCCATATTCACTGGATTGACTCTTCAAAGATGGCCGCTGGGTTACAAAACTGTAGTCCTCTGATTTTAAGCCCTCACCTTTGGCTGCATCTCGGACGGGGGCATTAATGGAGAGAGTATGTTACTGGAATTCTTGTTTTTTTTAATGGAACAAGCCACAACATGTGAGCTATCAAGCTAAGTCAGGCAGACTAGGGGGACCAGTGGTGCTTTTCCCCTGTCCAGTGATCCTCGGTGGCAAGATTGCCAGGATATCCTCTTCTGGTCAGCCAGGAGTTGAGTAATGGGAGCCTCTGGCATGATGAGAACGGTGGAATCCTGATTCCTAATCCAGAGCCCAGATGAGTGCAATGTAGCAGGAGGGTAAGAATGTTTATTGCAGTCAAGGGGGTGTATGGATGATCAGCACAAGACAATGATATACACATGTAAAGTGATCCCACGCTTGGAGTCTCCTTGGGGTATTACCTTCTGATGGCCATCTTGGAAACAACCGCAATGCAATACTTCTGCAATAAAAAGTAGAAGAGCATCCTTCATATATAGTAAGAATAGTCAAGCTGCTTTAAGAAGCAGGACTCAAAGAAAAATCTGAAAATCAAAAATGTGTTTCCTAAGCTTTCATAAGATGTGAATTTTCCAGATGGGAAAAGAATCTTGATGTATGAGGCATTGAACGACTTGAAATAGAAATGTCCTCTTGTGCGCCCCAGCTATACTGATGTCTTGATCCCTAATTGGTATTTTTTTTGCAATAGGCTAATACAGATAATGTGTATGTGCAATGATAGAGATAGGTCTCACAGATTATGGTCTTGTTGGACCAAGGGTGGCGCCCAAAGTGCTACTCTCATAGTGGTAGAAGGCTACTGCCTTCACTAGGAGTTAATCAGTATGAGCGCAGTGGTGGCAGCATATCGTGGATAGAAAGAACAGGTCATTTTTTAACCATTTTAACTGTATGCCTCACTGAAGTGAGGCATACAGGCTCACTGATTTTTAAAGTTCCACTGCTGTGTGCTTAACTCACCCCTCGGCTACATCAAATTTGTCTGTAGTGATGTACAGTGATTGAATGAGGTATCTATTCAGAGTGTATGTCTTCCTGGGAAGAGTACAATACAGGGATACTGCAGTACCGAACAGTGCATGCATGTTCAATGCATTTGCGTGATGCATATGTGCCTATGAGTGGTGCAATGCATAAAGGAAGTTGTGCTGGGCAGTGACGTCACGTTAAATGCATGTGTTGGATGTCTATGTTCCTATGACTAGCACTATATGTGAAAGATGTAGGGCTGTGCATTGTGTTTGTTACATGTATGTGCTAGATGTACACATGTCTCTGAATGGTACTGTGCTGGAAGGATACAGTGCTGTGCAGTGTGTGTATGCTTATATATGCCCTGGGTGCCTGTGAATGTTACCATAAATGGAGGACCCTTGGTTCCTCTTTGGGATACCCAGGTCTGCATGGTGAAACATGAGGATGGAAGGTAGAGGAATCCCCCCAGACAGATTTGTGTATACATTCCTCAGCCCTGCCTAGGGCACTTCCATGCCAGGCACAGCGAGGAGAGGAGGCCATCAGCACCAAAGTGCCGGCCCATTGCCATTTTGGACCAGTGGCTGCCTTGTCACCAATCTGGGCTCCCCGGGCTGGGGGCTAGAAGTCATCCTACTGCGCTTAGTGCAGTCTATGTTTCTGGAATGATCCCATGGCGTCTCAGACTGCTGCAGCGTGGCGCTGGATGGAGTCGAGGAGGGTACAGAACCTGAAGGAGAGAGGGGGTATTTTGGAGAGTGCAGATGATGCCAAGAAGAACAAAGGGGACAGGAGGTGAGCCTGCAGGCGCACCCTACTTTCAACTCCCTGTGAGTCGATACTGCTGATGTGCTATCCCCCCTTCAAGAGTACACCTCGGCAGATGGAGGACTAATGAGGAGCGTTACGAACTGTTGACTCATGGAATGCCGCCTCTTGTTTACCTCAATGCTGTGATTCGCCAGTTACAGCAAAAAGTGAGGAGGCCCCCATCCAAGTCTTGGCGAAAAGACTATGTTTTGTAAATTTGTATTTTTATTTCTCCAACCCTTACCACGTGTACTTTTATTAAAATGCAATCTCGAGTGAATCTGCAACTTGTATATATTTAAATCTAGCCACTAGTATCTGTAGTTGACTTTTGTGCTTAGTACCATTCTTATGTGAATTTAAAGTTTTTCTGTTTGTATCTTTTAAGTAACTCATGTACTCCGAAATCCTTTTGTAACGTTACTAGTCCTTTTGTAAAGCGCTCTGACACCTTCAGGAAAAGTGAAATTTGTGAATTTGCGTTCCGCAAATTCACGCAAAAGCGAACTCGCAATTTGCAAAATCCGAGAATTTGTGCGAATTTGCAAATTGTTTTTTTTTGCATGTTCGCAAGGGTTTTTGCCAGTTCGCAAGGGTTTTTTACAAGTTCGGGAACGCAAACTTACTTGTGTGGTCGCAACGGTCACGACCATGTTATTTCCACGTGCCCAGCCTGTTTACGACCCTGTGGTTCATCGCGGCCACCCTCCAGTTCATCACTGCCACCCTCTGGTTCACCACTGCCACCCTCTGGTTCATCACTATCACCCTCTGGTTCACCACTGCCACCCTGTGGTTCATCACAGCAACCTCTGGTTCACCACTGCTACTCTCTCGTTCACCACTGTCACTCTCTGGTTCACCACTGCCACTCTTTGGTTCACCACTGTCACCCTCTGGTTCACCACTACCACCCTCTGGTTCACCACTGCTACCCTCTGGTTAATCACAGCACCCTCTGGTTCAACACTGCCACCCTCTGGTTCAAGACTGTCACCCTCTGGTTCATCACTGCTATCCTCTGGTTCATCACCCTCTGGTTCACCACTGCCACCCTCTGGTTCATCACTGCCACCCTCTGGTTCATTACTGCCACCCTCTGGTTCATCACTGCCCCCATCTAGTTCATCACTGCCACCCTCTACTTTGCCACTGCCACCCTCTGGATCATCACTGCCACCCTCTGGTTCATCACAGCACCCTCTGGTTCACCACTGCCACTCTCTGGTTCACCACTGTCACTCTCTGGTTCACCACTGTCACCCCCTGGTTCACCACTACCACCCTCTGGTTCACCACTGCTACCCTCTGGTTCAAGACTGCCACCCTCTGGTTCATCACTGCTATCCTCTGGTTCTTCACCCTCTGGTTCACCACTGCCACCCTCTGGTTCATCCCTGCCACCCTCTGGTTCATTACTGCCACCCTCTGGTTCATCACTGCCACCCTCTGGTTTGCCACTTCCACCCTCTGGATCATCACTGTCCCCCTCTGATTTGCCATTGCCACCCTCTGGATTATCACTGCCCCCCTCTGGTTCATGACAGCACCCTCTGGTTCACCAGTGCCACCCTCTGGATCGTCACTGCCACCCTCTGGTTCATCACTACCACCCTCTAGTTTGCCACTTCCACCCTCTGGATTATCACTGTCCCCCTCTGGTTCATCACAGCACCCTCTGGTTCACCAGTGCCACCCTCTGGTTCATCACTGCCACCCTCTGGTTCATCACCGCCACCCTCTGGTTCATCACCGCCACCCTCTGTTTCACCACTGCCACCCTCTGGTTCATCACAGCACCCTCTGGTTCACCACTGCCACCCTCTGGTTCAAGACTGCCACCCTCTTGTTCATCACTGCTATTCTCTGGTTCATCACCCTCTGGTTCACCACTGCCATACTCTGGTTCATCACTGCCACCCTCTGGTTCATTACTGCCACCCTCTGGTTCGCCACTGCCACCCTCTGGATCATCACTGCCACCCTCTAATTCATCCCTGCCACCCTCTGGTTTGCCACTGCCAACCTCTGGATTATCACTGCCCCCCTCTGGTTCATCACAGCACCCTCTGGTTCACCAGTGCCACTCTCTGGTTCATCATTGCCACCCTCTGGTTCATCTCGCCACCCTCTGGTTCACCACTGCCACCCTCTGGTTCATCACTGCCACCCTCTGGTTCATTACTGCCACCCTCTGGTTCATCACTGCCACCCTCTGGTTCACCACTACCCCCCTCTGGTTCACCACTGCCACCCTCTGGTTCATTACTGCCACCCTCTGGTACATCACTGCCACCCTCTAGTTCATCACTGCCACCCTCTGGTTTGCCACTGCCACCCTCTGGATCATCACTGCCACCCTCTGGTTCATCACAGTACCCTTTGGTTCACCATTGCCACTCTCTGGTTCACCATTGTCATTCTCTGGTTCACCACTGTCACCCTCTGGTTCACCAAAACCACCCTCTGGTTCACCACTGCTACCCTCTGGTTCATCACAGCACCGTCTGGTTCACCACTGCCACCCTCTGGTTCTAGACTGCCACCCTCTGGTTCATCACTGCCACCCTCTGGTTCAAGACTACCACCCTCTGGTTCATCACTGCTATTCTCTGGTTCATCACCCTCTGGTTCACCACTGCCACACTCTCGTTCATCACTGCCACCCTCTAGTTCATTACTGCCACTCTCTGGTTCGCCATTGCCACCCTCTGGATCATCACGGCCACCCTCTGGTTCATCACTGCCACCCTCTGGTTTGCCACTACTAACCTCTGGATTATCACTGTCCTCCTCTGGTTCATCACAGCACCCTCTGGTTCACCAGTGCCACCCTCTGGTTCATCATTGCCACCCTCTGGTTCATCACCGCCACCCGCTGGTTCACCACTGCCACCCTCTGGTTCATCACTGCCACCCTCTGGTTCATCACTGCCACCCTCTGGTTCATCACTGCCACCCTCTGGTTCACCACTGCCCCCCTCTGGTTCATCACTGCCACCCTCTGGTTCAATACTGCCACCCTCTGGTTCATCACTGCCACCCTCTGGTTTGCCACTGCCACCCTCTGGATCATCACTGCCACCCTCTGGTTCATCACAGCACCCTCTGGTTCACCATTGCCACTCTCTGGTTCACCACTGTCACTCTCTGGTTCACCACTGTCACCCTCTGGTTCACCACTACCACCCTCTGGTTCACCACTGCTACCCTCTGGTTCATCACAGCACCCTCTGGTTCACCACTGCCACCCTCTGGTTCAAGACTGCCACCCTCTGGTTCATCACTGCTAACCTCTGGTTCATCACCCTCTGGTTCACCACTGCCACACTCTGGTTCACCACTGCCACCCTCTGGTTCAAGACTGCCACCCTCTTGTTCATCACTGCTATTCTCTGGTTCATCACCCTCTGGTTCACCACTGCCATACTCTGGTTCATCACTGCCACCCTCTGGTTCATTACTGCCACCCTCTGGTTCGCCACTGCCACCCTCTGGATCATCACTGCCACCCTCTAATTCATCCCTGCCACCCTCTGGTTTGCCACTGCCAACCTCTGGATTATCACTGCCCCCCTCTGGTTCATCACAGCACCCTCTGGTTCACCAGTGCCACTCTCTGGTTCATCATTGCCACCCTCTGGTTCATCTCGCCACCCTCTGGTTCACCACTGCCACCCTCTGGTTCATCACTGCCACCCTCTGGTTCATTACTGCCACCCTCTGGTTCATCACTGCCACCCTCTGGTTCACCACTGCCCCCCTCTGGTTCACCACTGCCACCCTCTGGTTCATTACTGCCACCCTCTGGTACATCACTGCCACCCTCTAGTTCATCACTGCCACCCTCTGGTTTGCCACTGCCACCCTCTGGATCATCACTGCCACCCTCTGGTTCATCACAGTACCCTTTGGTTCACCATTGCCACTCTCTGGTTCACCATTGTCATTCTCTGGTTCACCACTGTCACCCTCTGGTTCACCAAAACCACCCTCTGGTTCACCACTGCTACCCTCTGGTTCATCACAGCACCGTCTGGTTCACCACTGCCACCCTCTGGTTCTAGACTGCCACCCTCTGGTTCATCACTGCCACCCTCTGGTTCAAGACTACCACCCTCTGGTTCATCACTGCTATTCTCTGGTTCATCACCCTCTGGTTCACCACTGCCACACTCTCGTTCATCACTGCCACCCTCTAGTTCATTACTGCCACTCTCTGGTTCGCCATTGCCACCCTCTGGATCATCACGGCCACCCTCTGGTTCATCACTGCCACCCTCTGGTTTGCCACTACTAACCTCTGGATTATCACTGTCCTCCTCTGGTTCATCACAGCACCCTCTGGTTCACCAGTGCCACCTTCTGGTTCATCATTGCCACCCTCTGGTTCATCACCGCCACCCGCTGATTCACCACTGCCACCCTCTGGTTCATCACTGCCACCCTCTGGTTCATCACTGCCACCCTCTGGTTCATCACTGCCACCCTCTGGTTCACCACTGCCCCCCTCTGGTTCATCACTGCCACCCTCTGGTTCAATACTGCCACCCTCTGGTTCATCACTGCCACCCTCTGGTTTGCCACTGCCACCCTCTGGATCATCACTGCCACCCTCTGGTTCATCACAGCACCCTCTGGTTCACCATTGCCACTCTCTGGTTCACCACTGTCACTCTCTGGTTCACCACTGTCACCCTCTGGTTCACCACTACCACCCTCTGGTTCACCACTGCTACCCTCTGGTTCATCACAGCACCCTCTGGTTCACCACTGCCACCCTCTGGTTCAAGACTGCCACCCTCTGGTTCATCACTGCTAACCTCTGGTTCATCACCCTCTGGTTCACCACTGCCACACTCTGGTTCATCACTGCCACCCTCTGGTTCATCACTGCCACCCTCTGGTTCATCACTGCCACCCTCTGGTTCACCACTGCCCCCCTCTGGTTCATCACTGCCACCCTCTGGTTCATTACTGCCACCCTCTGGTTCATCACTGCCACCCTCTAGTTCATCACTGCCACCCTCTGGTTTGCCACTGCCACCCTCTGGATCTTCACTGCCACCCTCTGGTTCATCACAGCACCCTCTGGTTCACCATTACCACTCTCTGGTTCACCACTGTCACTCTCTGGTTCACCACTGTCACCCTCTGGTTCACCACTACCACCCTCTGGTTCACCACTGCTACCCTCTGGTTCATCACAGCACCCTCTGGTTCACCACTGCCACCCTCTGGTTCAAGACTGCCACCCTCTGGTTCATCACTGCTAACCTCTGGTTCATCACCCTCTGGTTTACCACTGCCACACTCTGGTTCATCACTGCCACCCTCTGGTTCATTACTGCCACCCTCTGGTTTGCCACTGCCACCCTCTGGATCATCACTGCCAACCTCTGGTTCATCACTGCCACCCTCTGGTTTGCCACTGCCAACCTCTAGATTATCACTGTCCCCCTCTGGTTCATTACAGCACCCTCTGGTTCACCCGTGCCACCCTCTGGTTCATCATTGCCACCCTCTGGTTTATCACTGCCACCCTCTGGTTCACCACTGCCACCCTCCGGATCATCACTGCCACCCTATGGTTCATCACAGCACCCTCTGGTTCACCACTGCCACTCTCTGGTTCACCACTGTCACTCTCTGGTTCACCACTGTCACCCTCTGGTTCACCACTGCTACCCTCTGGTTCATCACAGCTAAGCATGGGCGAATTTTGCGAATCTCGCGATCGCGAATTTTGCGGATTTGCGAACTCGCAATTCGCAAAATCGGCGAATTCTCGCGAATTTGCTGATTTTTTTTTGTGTGTTCGCGCGGGTTTCTGCCAGTTCGCGAGGGTTTTGTACAATTTCGCAAACGCAAACTTACCTGTCGGGTCGCAAGTTTCGCGAACTTGTTGTTTCTACGTGTCCAGCCTGTTTGGGACACTCTTCTTCATCACTGCCACTCTCTGTCACCACTGCCACTCTCTGACTACTCATGCCACCCTCTGGCCCACCCATGCCACCCTCTGTTTCATCACAGCACCCTCTGGTTGTCCAGTCAGTGTACATTATTGTGGCAAAGCAAGCACACCTTCCCTGCCTCAAGTGACCTGAATTAATTTGGGGCTGATTAATGTGTCACAGAATATTCTTTTAGCTGGCACCTGCTTCCTTAGTGCTTCCTGATTAGTGATCTTTTGCGCTTGCTAAGTGCTTTCATTGTTGCAAAATTAGTTACAACACCTGCCCTGCCCCAACTGACAATAATGAATTAGGGGCTGATTAATGGATTTGAACTTCCAGCCTGGCTCCTGCTTGTCTCCCTTAGCTGTAATTCAGGACCTTTGTGGCATATGTGTAACTATTCTGAGGTTCAGAGCAGGGTCACATAATAGTTGCAACTGGCAACTGAACTCTGGAGGGGCCCCTCAGGAAGCACTACAGGAAATGGCTACTAATGATGAGCCTGAACTTTTGAACCTGGTAAGTAGTTTCAGTTTTGCTAAGATCGTATTTCTGCAATTTTGCCCTTATTCGCGGGGCGCGAGGTTGAACTGGGAAGCCGCGAACTCACGCGAACAGTGCGAGCAAATCCGCTGCTCGCGGATTTGCGGATTTTGCGGGAAATTCGCGAATCTCGCGGATTGCGAATTTACCGAAAATCCACAAAATCTGCGAGCGAAACGGATTTTCCGCCCATGCTTAATCACAGCACCCTCTGGTTCACCACTGTCACCCTCTGGTTTGCCACTGCCAACCTCTAGATTATCACCGTCCCCCTTTGGTTCATTACAGCACCCTCTGGTTCACCAACTCCACCCTCTGGTTCACCAGTGCCACCCTCTGGTTCGTCATTGCCACTCTCTGGTTCATCACTGCCACTCTCTGGTTCACCACTGCCACCCTCTGGTTCATCACTGCCACCCTCTGGTTCATCACTGCCACCCTCTGGTTCATCACTGCCACTCTATGGTTAACCACTGCCACCCTCTGGTTCATCACTGCCACCCTCTGGTTCATCACCGCCACCCTCTGGTTCATCACTGCCACCCTCTGGTTCACCACTGGCACCCTCTGGCTCATCACAGCACCCTCTGGTTCACCACTGCCACCCTCTGGTTCAAGACTGCCACCCTCTGGTTCCTCACTGCTATCCTCTGGTTCATCAACCTCTGGTTCACCGCTGCCACCCTCTGGTTCATCACTGCCACCCTCTGGTTCATTACTGCCACCCTCTGGTTTACCACTGCCACCCTCTGGTTCATCACTGCCACCCTCTGGTTTGCCACTGCCACCCTCTGGATTATCACTGTCCCCCTCTGGTTCATCACAGCACCCTCTGGTTCACCAGTGCCACCCTCTGGTTCATCACTGCCACCCTCTGGTTCATCGCCGTCACCCTCTGGTTCACAACTGCCACCCTCTGGTTTATCACTGCCACCCAATGGTTCATCACTGCCACCCTCTGGTTCATCACTGTCACCCTCTGGTTCACCACTGCCACCCTCTGGTTCATCACAGCACACTCTGGTTCACCACTGCCACCCTCTGGTTCAAGATGCCACCCTCTGGTTCATCACTGCTATCCTCTGGTTCATCACCCTCTGGTTCACCACTGCCACCCTCTGGTTCATCACTGCCACCCTCTGGTTCATTATCACCACCCTCTGGTTCACCACTGCCACCCTCTGGATCATCACTGCCACCCTCTGGTTCATCACTGCCACCCTCTGGATTATCACTATCCCCCTCTGGTTCACCACTGCCACCCTCTGGTTCATCACTGCACCCTCTGGTTCGCCACTGCAACCCTCTGGATCATCACTGCCACCCTCTGGTTCATCACTGCCACCCTCTGGTTTGCCACTGCCACCCTCTGGATTATCACTATCCCCCTCTGGTTCACCACTGCCACCCTCTGGTTCATCCCTGCCACCCTCTGTTTCATCACTGCCACCCTCTAGTTCAGCACTGCCACCCTCTGGTTCATCACAGCACCCTCTGGTTCTCCACTGTAGATTATGGGGGGAAAGCACACCTGCCCAGCCTCAAGTGAGATTAATTAATTTGGGGCTGGTTAATGTGTCACTGAATTTGAGCTTCACGTATGGCACCTGCTTCCTTAGCTGTAAGTGCTTCCTGTTGCAGTTTAATATTTTTTACAGTAGCATTGTGCCATACTTGTAACTATTCTCTGACCCTGCTTTGAGGGTCAGAGCAGGGTCAGAGAATAGTTGCAAGTAGGCAACTGAATTCTGGAGGGGCCCCTCAGGAAGCACTACAGGGAATGGTTACAAATTAGCTTGAACTTTTGCACCTGCTAAGTGCTTTCAGTTTTGCAAAATTCGCTTTTCTGCAATTTCGTGAGATTAGCGGGCGAGAATTCGCGCAAAATCGAACTTGCAATCCGCAAATGTTTGCAAATTTTAGGATTGTTTTTTTCTGGCGTGTTCGTGGGGTTTTTTACGTCTTCGCGCGCCACTTGCAGCGCAACAACTTCAAAGTTACCATGCGGACATACATGGGCGTGGCCATTTTTTTATTTTTATTTTTTTTGTCCTCATTAGCCAAAAAAGTCAATCCAATTATGCTCTTATCCTCTCAACCACGAGGACCAACCCCCCTTTGGCGACCCGGAGCCCAAAACTGGGTTCCAGGTACCCCGAGGGTCTTCCTCCACGTCGCCAACAGAGCTTGGACGAACTTACTCCCTTTGGACCAGTTCGGCCAGTTGTCCTGTAGTTGTTCGATACCACCATTTAGGACAGAGAGATTTTTAGGCCTAATCATTGGACCCGGGAGAAAAAAAAAAACAAAAAAAAACCCGGGTTATTAACTATCTCTCCTCCAATTAATCAAAAGGTCCCAAAATTTAAGTGACCGAGAACTGCAAGTTCTCGATAAATCCAGCTTTGATGTTGCATAAAGTGAAGACAGCCACTCTGCATGAGTTGGGGGATATATATTAACCCAATTCTTACAGATTTCTCTTCTTGCCAATAAAATGGCATAAAACAAAAAGTCTCTCTCTGGTCCCCTAATATTGTGGTTTAATCCGAAGATAATTAAAGACCATGAGCACGGGATAGTGATACCAAGGATAGATTCGAGTGTTGTTTTGATTTCATCCCAAAAAGTGGCAATGTTCGGACACTCCCAAAACATATGGAGGTCCGAGGCTGCCGGTAAAGAACATTTGCTGCAGCATTTTCCTGTTTGAAATTTCGACAGCCTTTTAGGAGAATAGTACGCTCTGTGGAGTGTAAAGAAATGGTTGCGCCTCAACCATGCTGGCTTGATGATTTTGTAAAGGAGGGTGAAAGATTCCTCCCAAATGACCTCTCTGTCTGGTTCTCCCTCTGCGCCCCATACTTTTTCCGGGAGGTTAGAATCTCGCTCTCCATCCTCTATAATGTGCCAATAGAAGAGTGCAACTTCCTTTTTTCCCGCAGGTCTCTCAACTAAGATATTTTCTAAAGGACTCTCCTCTCCCAACATTCCTTTTTTCCTAATTTGAGTCCGAATCCAGCTTCCGATTTGTAGATATACTATCCAGGAGAGTGGTGATGTTACTTTTAGCTTGAAGATATCCCAGTCTATGATTGATCTTTCCGTCAACATATCTCCCCACTTTGTAATCCCTGCATCTTGCAGAACTTTTTTAACTGTATTGACCTCTTGTGATGCCAGTCCAGGTAGATCTCAAATTGGTGCATGCTCAGATAAGTATCCTATCCCGGCCTTAGATTTTATTTGAGACCACTCTTTCAAGCTACTCAGTAATGTCTTTAACCTAATTTGTTTGAAAAACTTCTGGTGGCCAAACTTGAAGAGAAAGCCATTCTCTGGGAGGCCCGAACCCAGTAGCATTGCCTTGTACATCAGCCCATTTGCGTTTTCCCAGGGGCGCTTAAGTAGCATCCTAGAATGGGTCAGATGAAATGCCCAAGCGTAATATTCGAGGTCTGGCAATGCAAGCCCTCCTTTTTCCCTTCTCCTTCTCAATTTTTTCCAAGCTACTCTGCTGTATTTGTAACCCCAAATGAAAGAATTAATATTCTGCTGACATTTTCCAAGCTGTTTGGTGTCAAAAGCTAACGGAATGGAATTAAAGATAAAAGTACATTTCGGGAGAATACTCATTTTTACCAAGCTAGTTCTCCCATAGATGTTAAGTGGGAGGAAGGACCAAGCTTTCATCAAAATTTGGGATTCTCGGGAAATACGAGCTAAGTTGTTTTGCGCCAAATGCTCTGGATCTTTAGTTATTGTAATTCCCAGGTACCTCATGGATGATTTTATCGGAAGTTGAAGATTTTGAATATTCCAAACCATAATTTCGGTTTTTCCTGCGTTAATTTCATAACCCGAGAATTTCCCAAAGATCTCCGCCTTCTTTATAATTACGGGAATGCCAGTGTAGGATTAGTTGTATAGATGAGTATGTCATCAGCATAGAGGCTAATCTTCTTTTCCCAGCCCGAGAAAATAAAATGTGGAATATTAGTGTCCTCTCTAATGGATTGTGCGAACGGTTCAACATATAAATTAAAGAGGAGAGGGGATAGTGGGCAGCCTTGCCTTGTTCCTCGGCTGATTTTAAAAGGGGTGGTTCGTGTGCCATTTATTAATAGCGATGCTCTAGGGTTGTTATATAATAGGCCTATGGTCCTACAGAATTTGGGTCCCAAACGGAATTTATTCATTATTAAATTTAGATATTCCCAATTTACCCTATCGAACGCTTTAGTGGCGTCGAGGGTCATGATGGCAAGGGGTAGTCCGAAAGTTGAGGCAATATCAGTGGCACCCACCAAATCGTAGGTTAGATCAGCCAATTGCCGGCCTCTAATAAACCCCTTTTGATCCGAGTGGATAATCGACCCAATCTCGCTTCCCAATCTCGCAGCCAAAATTGAGGTAAAAATCTTGTAATCATTATTAAAAAGCGAGATTGGGCAATAAGATCCGCATTCGGCTGGGTCTTTGCCTACTTTTAATATTAAGGCTATATTTGCCTCCCCCCAGGAGCTTGGGGGTGCTAGCCCTCTTGTCATTATATCATTAAAAAGATTGGTAAGGACTGGGGTAAGCGTAGAATTTAACATCCTATATAATTCTCCAGGGAGACCATCTGGTCCCGCGGCTTTGCCCTGTGATAATTGCTTAATGGTATTAGTAACTTCTAATTCCGTTATATCCTTTTCTATATATTCCGTTTGGGTGCCCTCCAATTCCGGGAGAGTTATATTATTCAGCCATTCATTCCTATCATTTACATTAACGTTCAGTTCCTCCGTATATATATTCTGGAAAAACTTACTGAAGGCTTCCCCTATGGCCGAGTCTGTTGACCTGCTATTAACTTCACCAGCAACCCTCACCTCTTTAATGAAATTTCTGGAGTACTCAGATTTAATTTTCCAGGCCAACAACTTCCCTGCAGATTCACCATATTCAAAGTGAGCAAGTTTGCTTGCCTGTCATCTTTTATTCAACCTCTCCTGTAGTAATATGTCTAGCTTGGTTTTTAATTCTGTTTTTTCCTTTTGATTGTCTGAAGGGAACTGGTCTAATGATTCTAAGTGACTCAACTCTTGCTCAATATGTCGAATTCCCTCTTCATATTTCTTTCTCCTGAATGAGGCCCTTCCTGTAATGCAGCCCCTAATGAAGGCCTTCCAAGCCTCCCATACTATGACCAGAGTAGTAGAGCCTAGATTTTCCTTAAAAAAGGAGACTGTTTCCTGTGTCAAATAGTCTTTCTCCTCTTCCTCCAGTAAAATTGTTCGGTCAAATGACCAAGAATGGTGAGTAGAGTTCTGGTCCACTTTTACAGAGAAAAGAATAGCAGAATGATCTGACAGGTGTAGAGGGAGGTAAGTTATATTTTTGACCCAGTCCTTAATGGAGCGACTAAATAAAGCGTAATCAATTCGTGATTTGTGTCTGTATTTATGATTATGGTAAGAAACACCCATGGCATTGCCAGACCTTTGTCTCCATAAATCTATTAGGCCAAGATTCGACATACATCTTAATAGTGTGTCCCTCATATTACTATGAACAACAGCTCTGAAGGTAGGGGATTTATCTAACTTTGGGTCTAGGACGAGGTTGAAATCTCCCACCCATACTATAGGATCTGAGCAGGTAATCAGATGGTTCTGCAGAATGTTTAAGTAAGAAGGATCGTCCTGATTAGGACCATAATAGCTTATAATATTAATATCCTTTGAATGTAGTTGAACCTTGACTATCAACCATCTACTGCTCGCATCTATTTCCCAACTCGTAATCTGGGCCCTTGCTGCTTTTTTAAAGATAATAGCTGTGCCTCGAATGCTTGAATTGTGGTCCGTAGTTATGAATTTATCAACCCATTTGAGCTTTTTAAGTATATCTGTAATTTCCTGTTTATTCAAGTGTGTTTCCTGAATCGCAATGATCTGCGCGGGTGAATCCCTTAGATATTGTAAGATTCTATTTCTTCTAGCCCTAACACGCAGACCATTTACGTTCCAGGACATGAATTTAATGTCTACCATTGATATTTAACGGGGTTTCCCGTCCCCTCCTCTGATCTAAAAAAAAGTGCTTATTGTTAATTGTATCTTTAGCTATTTCATCCAAACAGCTGCTTTGGAACATCCATGGATCTATATTCTTCATGATTATTGAATTTGGTTCATGAGGACTTTTAAATTTTGCTTTTCCCACCCCCCCCCCTCCCCTGGAAACCCCCCTCAACTTACTCTGGCTTGATGTATTGCCAGCTTGTCGTCTCTGACGTTTTCCTGTTCCATGCCCTGATATCTATCCTGATGGTCGCTGAGATCAAGATATAGGCAGTGGTGGCTCATAAAGCCCTATTTTTAATTCCTTTAATCCTGAGGTTCAATATCCACCTCCGAGTGTAAATACTTTGTGTAGCACTTTTTATTTATATGTAGTTTATCTCTCTCTCCCTTTTTTTCTGTTTTTTTTTTCTCCTTTTTTTTCATTCCTTTTCTCTTTTTTTTCCCCCCTTACTTTTTCCCTTTTTTTCCCCTCAGTTTTATTTTCCCCCTTTTCTCCTTCTTTTTTTTTTTTCCTTTCCCCTTTTTCCCCTTTTTCCCTCCTTCCTTTGCTCTTTCCCTTAGTGAGCTTTATTCTTTTCTTATATTTTTTTCTCTTTTTTTTTTTTTCCTTCTTTTCTTTTCTCCCTTCTTCCCTTCTCAACTCTTTTTTTTTTTCTTCCCTTTTCCCTTTCCCCCACTTATCTATTATGTTTAATATATTTTTCACGGGGCTTCCTCTTTTTTTTTTTTTTTGTTCTTTTTCTTGCACTAATTACCTATATTCTATTTATATTTATTTTATTGTTTATTTATTATCAAAAAAAAAAAAAAATTCTTCTTTTACTCTTGCTGCGGAGGGTTTATGTGTTCACTAATAGTAACAAGTAACTCATGGGCGTGGCCATCTTGTGCACGTTGCGTATTTCCATTTCCGGGCGCTATTTACAATCTCGCATTGTGTGCGGTGCGGTATTACAAGTTCGCCTGTGTTTTTGCCTACCCGCGGGGAAAATATCTCGCAAACTTACCCACGCGGTCCTCAATGGGTGCGGCCATCTTGTTTTTCATTCATTGCTATGGTTCTGGGCATGCTTTTCCTATCCTGCTTCAATCTTTGCCATCCTTTGTTTGTTTGACGTTTTTTAAATATTTTTTACTTATTATCTATCCCTCTATTTTTCTAGATCTATATTTTGTGTTTTCTTCTACTTTTGGTTACTTTAAAACTACTTTTTTTCCTCTTCTTTTATTTACTTTTTCCCTATTCTCTTTCCTATTTATTATTTCCATTCCTGTCCATGGCAAGGGGAGCCGGGAAGGAGAAGGGGAAGGGTCACGTACCACGTACCCGACTCCCATGCGGGCGATTGCAGGGGAGCTAGTCACAGCCCGGGAGATCTTCAGCACGGAGGAGGTGGCCACACTGGTTTACTATGTGCAGCGCCGCCTCCCCAAGACCATCGCGGCAGGCGGCAGGATCGTTAGCGGCTACGGGCTCCTGGAGCGTCGGAAGCTGTGGGAGAAGGTGTGCCGGGCCATGTATAAACACTCTCGGGTCCGGCGCACCTACAACCAGGCCATGCACCGGTGGTCCGACCTCCTGGACCGCGAACACGACCTGCTCGACCTGCTAGGCATCGAGATCCCCGGGCTTGGTGAGTAGTAGTAGCTAATTAATCACTACTCTGTTTTCTCCAGCTCTATGTGTTATCATATTGCAAATTTTTGTTTTTTCCGAAGAGCAATAATGCTGCCGATTAGATTGTAGGTAAATTATGTTTCAAAATGTTCTGTGATTGCATTTCAGGTGCACTGCTCTCCTGCTCATTGGCGGTGCTACTATGCTTATTTGTTTTCAAATTTTTTTTGCTCATTTCATTGGCCTGAGTAATTATGTATGAGTGTACTTTACAGAACTGCATATTGCTAGATACTAAGGGGCAGATTTACAATTACTGGTGCATCCCTGCAAATTAGCAGGGATGCGCCAGTAATTGTGCGCCACGCCTCCACCACCCATGGTGCGCCGCATTTACAATGGGGCGCAACATGGGGCAAAAACGACACAGAAGTGTCACACATCTGTGCCCTAAAGGCAGCGCATTGCTGGAGTTGCGTTGCAACCACGACGCAGCTCCAGCAATGCTCTGGTGTGCCCTATCTCCCCAATGCTGAGTCAAGCTGTACGTCTGCTTCAAGCAGGCGAAGGGTTTAGAGTGACGCAGCATTGGCCTAAAAGTGACTGAGTGAAATCTTGTAGATTTCACTCAGCCACTTTTAGGATGCGTTCCTGCGCAGGAACACACTCCCTTGTGCCAGAACGCCCCCTGATGGCGCAGGGCTTTACAACATGATGCATCTCCCAGATGCGTCATGTTGTTAATATACCCCGCACCATGGCACCTGTTTAGCGCTGCCACTGCGTCACGAAAGTCACGCAATGACGGAGCAAAAGAGGCGCAAGGGACTTGTAAATCTGCCCCTAGAGACTCAAGTCCAGTCCTTCTTCTTACACCTGCCACTAAGAAGAGATAGTGTTGGTGGATTCACACTGGTCTGCAATCACGATTGACTTTGTCTGTCACTTCGCGTGCTGCGTAGTGCTGCCTGCCAGCCCTAGTCAAACCTTTTTGTAGTTGGTTTAATGAGTCCAAGTCGATGGTCCGCGAATCCAGCATTACTAATATCCTAGTAGACCACATCAGATAGGTTAATAAATGTTGTGCAATTGTTGTTTTTTTTTCTATTTCCCCGAAATATTTTGTTATTGTTCTTTTGAAATGTTAGATTTGGTTGACAACAATCATCCATGTTTGGGTCTTTCTTTCATGTTGTACATCAGCTTCCCACAGGGACAAGAGGACAGAGGAGGAGGTAGCAGCGCCGGCGGACAAGGACCAGGAAGGCCAGGATCGGTCCGGCGAGGGCTCCTCTGCTGGCCCCTAGTAAGTTTTCATGTTAATATTAATAATTATACTTCTCTATCTTTTAGAGTACCTATGTTTTTACTAACGTTTCTCATTCGATTTTTCCCACATCGTCTTTGATCTTCTAGTAGACTGTTTCTAAATTCTTTTTTTTTTTAAGTCCTCATACGCCACTTCCCACCTCTTCTTTTCCTGTTCCGCCCTTAGATGGTTTTCAACTCAACTATGAGAGGTTATTACCTACTGCTTAAGCTGCAGGCTTGGAGCTTTAGGCAAACGAGAGGTACTTCCATCTTGCCCTGCCCAATGCAGCAAAGCATATAGACTATATTAACCTCCAAGAGCTTCAAAAGTGACTTAATCATTGGACCAGTACTTATTCTCCCATCGTGTCTAACATATATTGTTGTTGTTATTATTAGAACTTCCCTTACCCTTACCCAAAGTGATTTAGAAATAATGTCCAAAACTGGTGTTTCCTTTTATATTGGCCGGCCATATCCAACTTAGCTATGCCTCTCATAGCTCTGATCCACAATAAATCTGTCGGAGAGTCTGGCGATACCCATAATTTGCAGATTTCTCTCCGAGCAATTAAAATAGCATAAAAAAAACTTAGATTTATCATCAAGGCCCTTACCTTGTATGTCCAATCTGCCCGAGATGATCTGTTCAGGGCTTACCTTAATATCTAGCTCCATCATTTTTGATAGCTTTATACTTACAGCTATCCAATATTCTTGGATCTCCGGGCATGTCGCAAACATGTGAATATCGTCTTCATTTGAGCTTTTGCATTTAGGACATAGCACCCTGCCCCCATCCTTAAACTTAGCGAGCCTCTTTGGGGTCCAATATGCCCTGTGGAGAGTGAACAAGTGATTCCTCCTTAAATTTGCAGGTTTAACCACTTTATAAAGAATCAACATATCTACTTGCCATTGTTCTTCTGTGGCGATCCTCGGCAAGCACTCTCCCCAGAGGGCCTCTGGCAGTAGAAAAGGGCCATCCTCCATTTCAACTATTGCCCAATACCATGTCGCCACTTCTTTCTTCATCCGTGTGTTTACAGCCAGCTTCTCTTCAAACCCTTTATAGTGTCCAATTAACCTTTCTTTTCCTACCGCCCAGCTTTGGATCTGAAGATATTTGAATTTTGCAAAGTTACGACCCCAACGTTCCTCGCAGACCGCCCATGGTAGCAAATCTCCTTCACAGAACAGTTCGCCCCATACCTGTGGACCTTCTGTTTTTAATACCCTTGCCAGAGCATCCTCGGTCCAGCTTGGGGCCCCCGGAGCTTCCCAAATTGGTGCAGCCACACTGAAGTATGGGATTTTTATCACACGTCTGATACGGTACCACACTGTAGATAAATCTCTTAAAACCTTCAGTCTTACCTTTTTAAAGTATTTTGGGTCTGCGAATTTATACCAAAAACCCCGCAAGTGGGACTTTTCTACTTTCAGCATGGCGGAAAAGAGATCCCCCGTCGCTGTATTGTTGGGCACTCCGAGGAGCATTCTACAATTTTTAAGCAAGAAAGCCCAAGAGTAAATTTGAAAATCTGTGGCGGCCAGGCCACCTTTGACATATCTTCTCCGAATTTTTTTCCAAGATATCCTTGACCCTTTAAAGCCCCAGATAAATGAACCAATTTCACTCTGTAACCTAACTAGTCCCTCTTTTTCAAACATAAGAGGAATAGAGTCAAATAAAAAGGTCAACTTAGGAAGCACCATCATTTCGATTAAGTTTACCCGTCCAATCATTGTTAATTGTATCGAACTCCAATGTCTCAAAATAGCTGAAATATCTTTCCTTACTTTGGCTAGATTTACCATTGCTAACTGTTTTATATCCTGAGGGACTTGTATTCCTAAATATCTAATCTGTTTCTTTGAGATTCCAGGCTCCACAACCATATTCCAAGCCATAATTTCCGTTTTGTCAGAGTTTAACCGATATCCTGAAACTTCTCCATACCTCTTTGTAATATTTTCTATTTCAACCAGTGATTTTGTCAAGTTTGATGTTAGAATTACAATGTCATCCGCATATAGGCCTATCTTTCTTGACCAACCTTGAAACGTAAAAGCAGGGATGTTCTCTGTCTCTCTTATTTTACAGGCCAATGGTTCAATATAGAGATCGAATAAAAGCGGAGAAAGAGGGCATCCCTGCCTAGTTCCCCGCATGATTCTGATAGATTTTGTAAGGACTCCATTAACCAATACCTTGGAATTCGGTGTTTGATATATTCGTGACACGGTTTGCGAAAAGTTCCCTCCTAGCTGAGGATGTGCTATTAAAACTTTTAAAAACTCCCAATTTACGCAATCATAAGCCTTAGCAGCGTCCAAAGCCACCACTGCCAGAGGGAGTTTCTGATCGATAGCAACATCTATACTGCCTATCAAAGAAAACGTTAATTCATTTAAGTGTCTACCTTTTACAAACCCTTTTTGGTCCTCGTGAATGAAATACGGAATCACTTTACCTAACCTATCAGCCAGAATCTTAGCAAACAATTTATAGTCACAGTTTAGCAGAGAAATGGGTCTGTATGAATCCATAAATTTTGGAGACTTCCCAGGTTTAGGTATTACTATTATAGTTGCCTGGTCCCATGATGCAGGAATCTCCATTCTTTCGGTAAACACCTGGTTGAACACTTTAGTTAGCAATGGTGCCAGCCACAGCATTAAACTCTTATATACTTCTACAGGAAGTCCGTCAGGGCCAGGAGCTTTACCTTTTTTTTCCTGCCTGATAGCTTCTTCTACCTCTTCCTGCCTAATCTCTCTGTTCAAGGCGCTTTGGTGTTCTTCCGTAGAGGGCTTTAAAACTCCAACCCACTCCTCTATCCTCTGCCTATCCGGATGTAGGTCCTCACTATATACTTCCTCAAAATAGTTGTGAAAGGCTGCCACTATCTCATTTGTATTTGAGGCTACTTTTTCTTCTGCACCAACCTTGATTTCTTTTATCATATTTCTGACCCGATCTTTCCTAACCTTCCAGGCTAGCAGTTTACCTGCATTTTCCCCGTATTCAAAGTGATCCTGTCTGGAGGCCTCCCATCTCTCCTTAACCCTTTTATTAAGGAGACTGTTTCTAAATTCTTATCCTGCCTCTACTTTAACTCCCTGTGGTACTACTAGATTATTATTATTATTCTGTCTGTGTAGCTAACTAAGCTTGCACAGTTGGAAAAGGGTGTTAGACAAAACTCCCATTCCATTCCGCAATAGCTTTATGCACTGAGTGCAGTCCTCTGGGTTGTCCATAATGTCTTTTGAAGTCTTCTAAATGTTTATGCTTTGACAATTCCCAACAATAATCTGTCAATGAACACCAAGAAAGAATAAGATACTAGTTTACTTTTTGATTGGATAGGAGGACAATCGATACTACTATTGTTGCAGGGACAATTCTGCACAAACAGAACTATGGACACTAAATAGTGCATTGTTTATCAATTATAATAGGGTCAGTTAGACTTTCCACATACCTCAGTCATAACAGAATTTGAACCCCCAATCTCCTTACTGACTAGCTAGTGTGACAGAGTCATTTAGCTCCCTAATTCATTGATGATTGATCCCCAATGATGATTATCCAACCCAGGACAAAAGACTACGGAGTCAGAGTCCAGAACTGTCAGAGCCACGGACACATGCTTGCAAATTGCAAATCCTTTCGCTCACTCACTCATGACTAAAAACCACAGAGTCTATGTAAGTTTCAAAGCTTTATTAAAAGTAAAAACATTTATTAAAATCAAGTTCATCATACAACATAAACGGTGGATTGAAAATGGAAAAGTGCTTAGTGATTTCACACAATAATTGTGGGCGAGCCCTCACCTGGTTGGAACTTCAAATCTTCTTTGTGGTGCTGAATCGTTGCTGACTCCGTCCTAGTGATGATGGTCTGATGTTGCTCTTGTTCTTAGAAGGGAAGCTTCTGTCTGTTATAAGAAAAACGGTGTATGTTAAAGAGCAAGCATTCATCAGTTGTGCCAAAAAGTGTAGCAAGACAACACCCTTCCCTGAAAAAAAGTGCAATTTTTAGTTTTGACTAGACAGTCACAAATTATTACATTTGTTTGTGTAGTCGTAATGACATTTTTTCATTCCTAGATAAAATACTAGGGAGTGGTGTATATGGCATCTAAGAATCTGAAATGTATTTTCTAGGCGGAACATCGGCACAACCATCCACCGGTGCTGGGGCCAGTGCGGAGGTGGGCACTCCTGGGGAGGAGGTGGTGCAACAGTTAGTGGAAGCTGCTGTGGTGGATGCCACGGTAGTGACAGTGGTAAGCTATTATATTCCTTACTTATTGAGATTGCAGACTGCAGAGTGGGCTCTCTGCACGGGTGTATATGTTGTACTGTACAAGTATACTATACTGTTAAGAAGACTTACAAATTTAGAACTAAGTTTTTATTAACCAGGTAGTATCCTTCTCTAAATTGACTTCAACTCAGCTGTGAAAGTTTTTTTGAGATTCCAAGTCAGATCAGAGATGAACTTAATGGATGGGATGAACGTAAAGGGAAAGAAAGGTGTGTGTAAGTGTGGAAGGATGAGTGAGTTAAAAGTAATGATAACTGGCAAAGAATGATACGTGTTTTTGAATGCTGCCCGAGGTGGCTGGGAATATGATGCATGGCCGGTTGAAGGATGAAGCAAGGATGGGTGGAAGGAGAAAGGAAAGAGGACTGCCTGGGTGGGTGAAACAGAAAATGTATGTGTGCGCAATATATCCCTTGGTTGAAATTCAAATGCAAGTCAAGCACGGATGCATGGCTTGCGGTTTCCAAAATAAAATGAAAATGTTTTTTTCCCGTGAGAAAAAGTAAGGTTTGTCTACTTGAGACATTAAGAAGAATGATTGACATTTACCTTGAATGGATGGATGCCTGGACCATGATACTATCTGACTCATAGATAGCATATGTGTATGTAGAGAGAGTAGACGGTCACTGGATGAACTAAGTATTACTTTGAAGAGCATGTAACACCACACCGGCACGTCTGTTCCAGTGTAGGAAAGGCAAGGAAAAGAAGTTGTAATTTTTCCGAATACTACCATGAATAGTAGCAGTACTTTGTATTGCAAGCACAGCATATATCCGACGATTACGGGGGCCACTCAGTACCTCTGTTAATAATTTGAGTACAACTCGGTCATTCATGTGTGGCCTATCAGTGTTCACTCAATAAAAAACAAAGCACCTAAAGTCATCCCATATGTAATCAAATACATATCCTGTGAAGGGATAGATAATCATATTATTTATCTTCTTCATTTTCCTTTTCTAGTAGTCATTGGCACTGTAGGGTGAAAGTTAAATTAATTAAGCAGTAGCCCTTGTAACAGAGTATTCTCAGTGCCACCCGTAATAGAAAAGTAAGAGCTTCACCACCTGCATGTACTGGACTGGTACAATAACGCAAGCCTGTGTCATCATGGCGTGCGTCTGTTTTTCTTGGGTGCAAGTTGACTGCGCTGGAATTATGCCGGCTTCCAGAAGTTTATGTACCAATTTCTCTAAATTAGAGAGAAGAAGAAGAATAAGACTGGTGTACTCTCATAGTCGACTCTAATGTAGTGAGTCCATAGTGCTCATAGAATTGATTCCTGAAACTCCCACTAATGTTAGAGCAAGGCTGAAGAAGTGGGAGGTTAGATAGATACAGGCCACAAATGTTATGGAATGTGCTTGCAAGTTGCTAGTTCTACTGTGACACAACTTTCTGCTGAATTATTTTGTGTTAATCTTAAAGAGCATTGGTTACAGACTATGTTTTTCTTTCTTCATATAGATGCTCCTTCCAAACTGTCACGGAAGGAGCTGGCTAGATGGGCCCAGCAACAAAAACTGGAGGCGACTGTCACCGATTATCGGTGGCTGGTGGCCCAGGAGGAGTAGGACACGCAGTTGCAGACCACCACAACGTCCACAGGGACAGCTGCATCCTCCTCAGCGCTTCCTGGGTCAGCCAGCGCAGGCCTCCAGCGGTACAGAGCCATGGTACATCAGCCACCCGCCACCGCCAAGCAGCCCCCACAGCAGGTGCAAGGCACGCGTGCACCGCCTACCCCTCAGGGTGTCCTACCTTGGGCAGGAGCAGAAGAAACTGAGAATCCTGCTCAAATACCTCCGCAAGGAAGCATGACCACCTGGCCCAAAAAGTACACCGCCAGCGGCATTAGAGGAGGAGAGACTGTCCCTTGCATCTTTTTTAAAGACTTTTGGGGGGTGGGAATTGGGAGTTAGGTTTTTTGGACTTTGGGGACTTTTTATTTCACGGACATTCTTTGGGGTTAGGTAGGGGGGTGAGTTGGGTATTGCGGGATAGTTTATTTTTGTTAGGGATATAAATAATTATTACTTTCAACTTAAACATAGCATACATGTTTTTACTGCAGTTGAGGCTGGAAGGGGGGGTTAACTGTAAGTTTGTTTTCCTGAAACTTAAGTGGCTTCTTGATTCAAATTGTGTAAGTAATTGCCCAAATGTTTACAAAAGTAAGTGCCTCTCACAGAGTTAGTGAATTCAATTGTCCTAGGTCTTTACTAGTACTACCGCCAGTCTCTTGTCTCTCATACTATTCCATTATTCTTCCTCCCCCCAAACGCTTATCTTACCTGTAATTTGTGTTTGAAAATAGGGCTAGGCACAGGGCTAGCTGCATGGCAAATGGCGATTAAGGTTGGCAATCCTGGGCGGTTGAAATGGCATCATTGCGGTGGTACCAGTGGTGGTACACAGTGGCAGTTGCAGCATATGAAAAAATAAATTGAAACCTTGATTGGCCTGAGCGGAGCATTAGAACGGTACGATAGATACTATAGCACGTGACAGTACACTAGAACAGTGCCAAAATGTAGCCTTACAAATGCCCAGTTACCACATGGGTAGTGGCCTCCCAGTCCTTGTGGATGGAGTTGTGGCATTTGTTGCAGTTTTGGGCGTGTGTGCACTAGCATGTCCTTGAGATTTTTGCCTCCTTTGTGGGCAAATAAGGGTTTCTCAATGTTTAGTTTGCCACTTGTCAGGATGCACCAATGTTTATTCAGAAGTTTGGAAACCTCATTGGTTTGGGGGCTGTAGGTAGTCACGCAGATGGGTCAGGCTGATACCTGATTGCTCTGGGGTTTGTTTTCCAGTAGTACCTCCCGATGGTTATTTCTCGCCCTTTTCATCGCGTTGTTGATGACCTTCTCTGGGTACTGTCTTCTCTGCAATTTGATTTTTAAATCCTTTGCTTCTGCCTTGTAGTCCTGGATTTGTGTGCAATTACGTCTCAGGCGTAGGAACTGACCATACAGCAAATTGGTGTGTAAGTGCCGTGGATGAAAGCTGTCATAGCGAAGGAGACAGTTCCTCGCCGTTGGTTTAAAGTGGGTATTGGTATGTAGTTTCCCGTCTTTTGGGAAGATGTTAAGATCCAGGAACACCAATGTTTCTCTTGACACTGTATGAGTGAACTTTAAGAAATGGTTCTGCTGGTTTAACCAAACCATAAACTCAGATACAGATTCTTGGTCCCCATGCCATATCACAAGCACATCATTGATGTACCTTCTCCATGTTTGTATGTGATGTCTGTATGGGTTGTCGGTATGTAGGATTTTTGTGCTCTCCATGTGGTGGACATACAGGCCCGCCAGGCTCGGCGCGAAAGTGCTGCCCATACTGGTGCCATGGCGTTGGAGGAAGAGGGTCCCTTCATACTCAAAAAGTTTCTCGCTAATGCAAGTGTGATGCACTTCATTACCACACCTCTCGGTGTTTGGTATTTCCAGTCGGTACTGTATAAAACCTCTTCTATGATAGCCAAGGTTTCATCGTGAGGGAGGCTCGTGTAGAGGCTCTCCACGTCCAGGCTAATAAGTAGTTGATTTTCTGGATCAAAAGTCAGTTCTTGTAAAAGCTGGAGGACTGCTTCTGTGTCCTTCAGGTATTTGTTCGTCCCCTGGACCAAGGGGCGTAAGAAGGCATCAGAAAATGTTGACAGGGGCTGAAGGATGGAGCCTATCCCTGAGACGATGGGTCTGCCTGGTGGATTTTCCAGTCTCTTGTGAATTTTCGGGATGCAGTAGAAATACAGTGTTTTTGGTGTCTTCTGGGCTAGAAATTCAGCTCTTTCTTTGACAACCAGATAGGATCAGATCACCAAGACACCACCAACCCAGCCGAAATGCAACCACCTCCCTCCTCAGGACCCATCTATCCAGGCGCCTGGTTACCTACCTGAGAATGGGGAACTAGCAATATACAAGCTCATATCATCAGAAACACCACTAAATCTATAGGGATTACTAGGAATACTCACTGATTACTAGGACGTCCATGCCCCACACCACACTCATACAATATAGTCTCGCGACCACATGGGCCCAGACTAATCTACCCTAGGGCAGTTCTGATTATTTACCATTACACACTGACTGCAACCAGTGCTCGCTCAAGCCACAATCCTGTGGGTACAGGCATCAGTATCCCCCCTGATGCCCTCTCTATTTCCTTGCAAGCCACAATCTTGTGGGTATAAACACCAGTATCCCCCTGGTGCTCTCTTACTTACATCACAAACCACAATCCTGTGGGTATCCACACAAGTATCCCCCCTGGTGTTCTCATTAACGCCGCCTTACCACGACAATCACTTTCCTATGAATACCTTCAGCTCTCTCTCTCTATGTTGGGAAGTTTCTCTCACTATTCACTAGAGGTACAATAATATTATGGAATGGCCGAATTACACGGTGTACAACTTATTCTCTAGTTCAAGGGCTCCTCTCTCCCTAATTATTCAGATACCACTTACCTGATCGGGGGTCGCTTCCGTTCGTGCAATGACACCTGACTAGAAGAAAAGGTTACCTTTACTGTATAAGAACAAGGCATACGCTGGTTCACTAAGAACTGGGGTTCCTTTATTACAATAACATTAACAATATAACACTATACTATAACATATAGCCTGCAAAGGAAAATGGGAATAGACACATACACAGATCTGCGGGTTCTCTGTAAAGCTTTATTACTATACCGCATCCACATGTAACTAACAGGGACTGTAAAAAGACTGCACACCGCTGAAAGAAAAAGGATTAGCAACACAATAGGGACAAGGTTAATGTTTAAATGTAAAGCAAACTATATAACAGGAAGGGTATCACCTGATTAGTATGAAGTCTTGCTCTAGCTGTCATCTGGGTTCCTCTCTCGTCTGTGCCTTAGCTTGTCTCAGATCCTCCCCTGCACTCTTGGACACGTATCTGCGCTGATCACTCTGCACTGGATTCCTCTCCCCCACGAATTCTCTCCACCTTCCAGCTTCAGCCTAATAGTTTCTGCCGCTCTGGTAACCGTTCGCTCCACTAGCTTTTTCACTCTGTCTGATTATCTCAGTTCCAATGTCAAATTCACTCCATATGCTCCCACAGACTAATCCACGATATAACTTCAGTCTCTTCCAAAAGGCATCACTTCAGACTCCAGCTGATCACAACTCCTTCTGATAAGTAACTGCTTCTGACTGCTTCCTTCAGTTCCAAACATCATCTCACTTCTCTCTGTCAAAACACCATCTGCTCACAACTGCTTCTGACTTCTCTCTCTGGTTCCAGCTCACTGACTATCTGTCTGTCTTCTCTTCGTAGAGAGGTGTGGCTCACTGGTTAGAGGCGGCAGACCCGGAGGCTGAGAACGGCCCGGGACCAGGGTTCGATTCCCGACGCGGCAGGGTCGAGGACCAGGGTCAGCGGACTGATAATTCTCGCCTCGGTGCCCACTTTGGGCAGTGATCACACTCGGTAACTCTGGGCATTAAGCTTGCCTCATCTCTACACCGGCCCCCCACAGACGCCGGGGATGCCTGGCTTCACCTTGGAGATACCCAGCATGGGACCATCTCACAGGGAAAGCCAGGACGGGTTCCCCAGCGGTCATTCGCGCCAGGATACTCCGGTAGTAATTGAGCGCGCTACAAAACACCTTACATTTACATTTACATTTACATTCTCTCTGTTGCAAGCATCTTCTTCTTTCTCTGGCTCCAACTGTCTCACTGACAAACTGACTAACTGACTTCTCTCTGTTCCAAGCATCGACTGTCTCTTCTTCTCTCCTCTGCTCCAACTCCTTCTGATTGACTCCGCCTCTGCACTTCACTAATATGGAATGCTCTCTCCTCATGGAAAGTTCCAACAGAGGGCTGCCTCCCACCGAATTCCTGTGCCAGTCCGAGGCCTCTTGCGCAGCCTGCAGTGACCATCTGCATGTTACGTCTAGGCCCAAGAGACAAACACATTCCTTCGATAAGAACCAGTCTCGGCTGGTTTTCCCCTAGCGAACAACACCTCATAGCTAAAACATCACCTTTACACTGCAAGCATCTCAGTCTGCAGGGACAGAAAGAAAAATGGAGTCTCTCTAGTTCTGGGCCTTGTAGGCCTGAGAAGGATGAAATAACACTTAGCTCTGTCAGAGTACCTACATAAACCATACCAATATGTAATATAAAGTCAGGACTACAGGATCCACCCTCTACTATAGGTAGGATGATGAAAGGACACATAATTATGTCAAAGCCAATAGGCAATAGATAGATTAGAGTCAAGAATAAGGGATCTATCATCATATTAAGCAGCTATCCCCTAGTTTATGCTTCTAGGTCCTGAAAAAGGCCTGAAAAGGACCAACACAAGGCAAGAATAGAGATTCAGGATGGTAGCAAGCTTAAAGTCACCATCACTCAGAAATAGAGCCAAAAATACGGTCACAACACACCCTTAATCTCCAGGAGTGGATTCTAACTGTTTATTTAGATTACTTTAAAACCTTAAGTGCTGTTGTCGGCCAACAGTCGTCGCGAGCACTACCTCCACAGTGCTGCGCAAGACCGTTGGCCGACCGTTCAGCACTGGGCGCTGAACGTTCGACGCTCTTAAGGTGTTAACTAAGTAGTACTTTCTAATGAATGAAAGAAGGCAACAGTACAGGGCTGCAGTAATTATGCGTTTTCACTTGCCTATCTTTGCACTCAGAGAAACACTTTGTTCATTAAATTAGTTTGAAAAATACCAAAGTAAAACTATACAATGGCTGGAGGGATGAATTTAGAAGCAGAGAGCAAAGAAATGTAGTGTCACACTCATAGAAGTTCACAGCAATAACATTACTTAAAAGATAAGTAGAAATGAAGACATACTGTTACTGTATGTTGTTGTACTTGTCCTGTTGAATTTGGGAAGTTGCATGCATCAAGCTATTCCTCTTATTTGCAGTACTCCTCCGTTCCATCTGACACTCTGTCGATCAATGTTGGTGACCAGAAAACACCCTGTCCACTGCCTGCCTGGCAGATGCTGAATTGCGGGTCGCTAATGTGAAGCCTGACTTCATACTTTTTTCCATTGCATAGGGTGAAAGCCGCCCTGTAAATGTTGATGGAAAAACAGGAAGTGATATTAAAACACCACTGAGAAAAATATATAAGGTACTTACACTGTGTAGTGCAAAAAGTCACACTTTCAGTTTCAGAATCGACAGTACAATAGTTTCGAAAGGGCGTACTCTGAGTCTCCTTTTTGAAGGATAAATAAGTATGGGCAAATTTTGCGGATCTTTTCCCTCAAGCTAGGTGAGGTGTAAACTACGATTTTAAAACAAAATTAGACCTTCCCAGCAGTGCTCCCAGACCCTTAAACACAGACGCTAAAATACAGAATACCCCCAATCAGACCCCAAAAACCTGTCTGAGGCCTAGTGGAAAATCGTGACAAAATGTACTTTGAAAGTAAAGTAGGCCCAAATCCTCCCTTTCCCACCATGGATTTTCTTCAAACCACTTGCAACCAAAATTAGACATTTCTCGACAAGTGCTCCATGAGTAGACCCCAGAACCCAGTTGCCAAAATCTCGAACGCCCCCAAACACATGCAATACTGCTAACCCTAACGAGCCCTAAGTTAAAAATAATGTCAAACGCTTTCTTCAACTAGGCCCTAACTCCCCTTTGCCACCATGGATTTTCTCCAAACCACTTGCAATCAAAAGTATCCATACCCAGCGTTGCTCCAAGACCCCCCCAACCCCCCAAACACCAGGAACCCCCCAAGCAGCCCCCCGAAAACACAAAAGTGAGCAAAAACTCTGAAAAGTTAAAAACTTTTTCACCATGGATTTTATCCAAAACACTTTTTTCCGGTATTAGACCTTCCTAGCAATGCCCCCAGACCAGTCACCCCAGGCGAAAACAAGTTTAACCCCCCAAACAGCCAAAAAGCAAAAATGGAAAAATGGGAGTGACAAATTTCTGCATAGTTCCCAGATCACTCCGTGCGCGCTCTGCAGCTAGGCCCTAACTCCCCTTTGCCACCATGGATTTTCTTCAAACCTCTTGCAATCAAAAGTATCCATACCCAGCATTGCTCCAAGACCCTAACCCCCCCCCCCCAAACACCAGGAACCCCCCAAGCAGCCCCCCGAAAACACAAAAGTGAGCAAAAACTCTGAAAAGTTAAAAAC
The DNA here is from genome assembly GCF_964263255.1 of Lissotriton vulgaris. NCBI lineage: Eukaryota > Metazoa > Chordata > Amphibia > Caudata > Salamandridae > Lissotriton > Lissotriton vulgaris. The sequence continues at coordinate 318,887,594 of NC_141699.1, read as the reverse complement.
TTTTTCACCATGGATTTTATCCAAAACACTTTTTTCCGGTATCAGACCTTCCTAGCAATGCCCCCAGACCAGTCACCCCAGGTGAAACCAAGTTTAACCCCCTAAACAGCTAAAAAGCAAAAATGGAAAAATGGGACTGACAAATTTCTGCATAGTTCCCAGATCACTCCGTGCGCGCTCTGCAGCTAGGCCCTAACTCCCCTTTGCCACCATGGATTTCCTTCAAACCTCTTGCAATCAAAAGTATCTATACCCAGCATTGCTCCAAGACCCCAAACCCCCCCCCCCCCCCCACAAACACCAGGAACCCCCCCAACCAGGCCCCCGAAAACAGGAAAGTGAGTGAAAACTCTGAAAAGTTAAAAACTTTTTCATCATGGATTTTATCCAAAACACTTTTTCCGGTATTAGACCTTCCTAGCAATGCCCCCAGGCCAGTCACCCCAGGCGAAAGCAAGTTTAACCCCCCCAAACAGCCAAAAAGCAAAAATGGAAAAATGGGACTGACAAATTTCTGCATAGTTCCCAGATCACTCCGTGCGCGCTCTGCAGCTAGGCCCTAACTCCCCTTTGCCACCATGGATTTTCTTCAAACCTCTTGCAATCAAAAGTATCCATACCCAGCATTGCTCCAAGACCCCAAAACCCCCCCACAAACACCAGGAACCCCCCCAACCAGGCCCCCGAATACAGGAAAGAGAGCGAAAACTCTGAAAAGTTAAAAGCTTTTTCACCATGGATTTTATCCAAAACACTTGTATCCGGTATTAGACCTTCCTAGCAATGCCCCAGACCCATCAACCCAGGCGAAAACAAGTTTAACCCCCCCAAACAGCCAAAAAGCAAAAATGGAACAATGGGGACTTTGACAAATTTCTGCATAGTTCTCAGATCACTCCGCACGCACTCTGCAGCTAGGCCCTAACTCCCCTTTGCCACCATGGATTTTCTTCAAACCTCTTGCAATCAAAAGTATCCATACCCAGCATTGCTCCAAGACCCCAAAAGCCCCCCACAAACACCAGGAACCCCCCAAACAGCCCCCCCAAAAACGCTAAAGTTAGTGAAGTGCCTGAAAATGGAAAAACTTTTTCACCTCCGATTTTCTCCAAACCACTTTTATCCGGTATTAGACCTTCACAGCAATGCACCCAGACCCATCAACCCAGGCGGTAACAAGTTTAACACCCCCAAATAGCCAAAAAGCAAAACCGCAAAAAGTGAGACTTAGCAAATGTCGGGCCTACCTGGAATTCAGATCAAATGCGTTGTGCAGCTAGGCCCTAACTCCACTTTTCCACCATGGATTTCCTGAAAAGCAAATGCAATCAACATTAGACTGTGCCAGCAGTGCTCCCAGACCCCCAAACCCACCCACAAAAACCTAGAAGCTCCCCAAACAGCACCCCAAAGACATGCAAGTGACCAAAAACGCAAACACATTTTCACAATGGATTTGGTCCAAAACACTTGATTCTGATATTAGACCTTCCGAACTATGCCCCCAGGCCCCTGCAGCCACCCAACAAAAAGCAGAACACCCCCAAACAGGCAAAAAGCAAAAATGGGCCTACCTTCAATTCAGTCCAAATACGCTCTGCAGCTATGCCCTAACTCCCCGTTTCCACCATGGATATTCTGAAAAAAAATGCAATCAAAATTAGACTGTGCCAGCAGTGCTCCCAGACCCCAAAACCCACCCCCAATAACCTAGAAGCCCCCCAAACAGCAACCCAAAAACAGGCAAGTGAGCAAAAACGGAAAAGCTTTTTCACTATGGATTTGGTTAAAAAAACTTTATTCTGATATTAGACCTTCCGAGCTATGCCCCCAGACCCCTGCAGCCACCCGCAAACAAGCACAACACCCCTAAACAGGCAAAAAGCAAAAATGCAAAAACTCATACTTAGAATATTTTCAGCCAACCAGTCAACTTCGGTCCAAACACGCTCTGCAGCTAGGCCCTAACTCCTCTTTCCCACCATGGATTTTCTTCAAATCACTTCCAATAAAAATTATGCTATCCCAGCAGTGCTCTTAGACCCCCACACCCTCCCCCACAAATCTAGAACACCCCCAAACAGCCCCCCAAAAACATGCAATAATGGTATACTCAGAACATGGCAAATTGCACTGTTCACAAAACATTGCTGTTTTCAGCACTTCCACTACTTTGATCCTCTTGAAACTCACCTGGAGAGTCACTTGTTCCAGCGATTCACAAGAATCTCAGCAAGGCAGAACAAAATCGAACCACTGCGCTCTTTGAAGAAGAAGAAGAAGAAGAAGGTCTACAAATAGTTTTCACTTCGTTTTCACCCTAACACATGCGCCCACAAAAAACCCAAAAAGGCCAAAATTCTGCCAATTCTGAACCAAAGAACACCAACCCCCCCTAAAACATTGCCAACATCATTATGAATGATCCTGCATCGGGCCAGAGCCCTAGAATCAGACTGAACCATACCAACTTAAACCCTAAAACCCTAGTAAATCGCACTGAAACCTAAACCGTAGATATGCTTTGTCTGTCTGTGTCAAAGAGCCTAGGTATGCTACATCAGGAGGATGTTACACTCAGTGGTGCCTGCCTTGACCGTCTGCATGGCCCTACCGCAAGCATGGGCCAAAAATCCGTTCCGATCAAGAATTGGCGTTTTTTTCCGTACTTTCGCGAAATTTGCAAAATACCGAAAACCAGCAAGTTTTGCAAATATAACGGATGTTTGACCCAAGCTTGAGGCAGTGCCATTCAGAGGGTCAAGGCAGGCACCACTGAGTGAAGCAACCTGATGTAGCATACCTAGGCTCTTTGTCAGACAGACAAAGCATATCTAATTGTATGCAGCAAGCCACATAGCCCTAATTTTACATGAACTGCTGTCTGGAGTGGACTCTGCCTGGCATAACAACAACAGTACACTGCCTCGCCCTCGACCAATACATACCACGAATAGAAAGACATGTAGCCCTGCTTTAGTAGTGTTGTAGACTGGTTTACCTATTTGCCACTCACGAATTGGCCATAATTCTTCCGTAAACCGACGCTGATGATCCATCCATCCCAGTGAGTGACTGTAAAGAAAAAAGATATATTATTAAATCAATCATCATGGTATATTGGCAAGTGAGTCCACTCCAAGGACATTTTGCATATTTTGTGAAATGCAATATAGTGGCCCCTGAATTTGAAGTACAATTTTAATTAAACAAGGTAAAAAAAACAGAGTTGTTGACATGAGTTCCAATTACTGAGTGAAAGATTAAATAATAACTAAAACAAGTCATACGAATCATCATTTCATGCACAAAAAACAAACAACAATTGGTTTCATCAGAGCCAGACAGCCATTGCTGTCCACTGCATGCCATCTTCTCAATTATTTATTACCTGTTCTACATTTTCTCCGCATCTTCTTTGGAAAGTGAGGACCCACAGGGCAGCCTCTCCTGTCAATATAAGAAGTAACTCTGTCAGCAATCAGCAAGCATGTAGTCAGTCAGTAATTTCAGTCCCACTTGAGGGGACTCGTTGTAATCCATCCATCTGCCTTGAGGGAAATGGATAGGGGGAGTCTGGAGGAGGAGTATAAAGAGGCATGATTGAGTTGTGCACTTGTGAACCTCAGGAATGCAGACTGCGGCACCTTCAAATCAATAAGGAATATAAGATGAAGACAGTGCTGCTGATGAACTTGTTGTGATTAGGTGATTAGAGTTTTGTTGTGGTAAAAGTTGCAAAACAAAGAAAGACACACAGGAATAAAAGTGAATAAGGACAAAAAAAAGGAAGTCATTTTCAGGGCTCGGTGTCAGGGAAGTAGAGCTAGTCCTCAAACTCCATGAATTGAGACGGGAGTAGCTCAGGTAGAACTTCCGTCACCTAAGTCGGTGTCCTCTTCTTCCTGTGTGCATTCACGTACTTTTTAATCTGGTGGTATCAAGTGCTGATTCAGTGTTAACCTCTCCAAATTTTTGTCCGAGAGGCGGGTCCTTTTTGAAGTTACAATGGTACCAGCAGCACTGAAAACACGTTCAGAAGACATGCTTGCGAGTGGGCAAGACAAATAATTTAAAGCCAGGTTGGTGATCAGTGGCCATAGAGCCATTTTCCTGTACCAATACAGCAATGGGTTCGTATTAATAAAGACCTGTGTTGGGTCATCCAGATAGGCCTGCACCATCAACTCAAGGTTCCCCACGGTTGCTTCACTTTGCGTACCATCTGTGGCCTTCCCAGCACTTGAACAAGCAAACCCTTGATGAGTTAGCCAATCCGCTTCCGACAATATTATGGCTGGGCCTGGTGCAGGTGAGGATGATGATACGGGTTGCTGTTGGTGTTGTTAACGGCTGTGAGGGAAAGTGACTCCCTTTGCCCACATATTCAGAAGTGGAACTTGACGCTGGATCGCCTGCTGATTCAGTTGGACTTCTGAATTTTCTGCCGATCTTTTTCGAACCAACTGGCTGACACAGCAAGCCAGTGTTTATACTTTGAAACATCTGCTTCATCAAAAGGAATGAATGCTTTGCTGGCCACTGCCTTTTTCTACCGTGGATCCAGAATAGTGGCACAAATGTAATATTGTTCTGTATGTATGTTTTGAAGCCTTTCATTGGCACCTAGATGGCTTAATAAGTTCTCCGCCAACAGATATGCATCTTGCTTTCCAACATCATCTCTGAACGTTGAAGACACTGCCTTCAGTTGGTGCTCTAGCATGAACAACAATGGGCTAGCTTTGCTCAAAGAACAGTCCTCCCTGCTGACTTCACGCGTGAAGACCTCAAAAGGACGAAGCATGTCTGTCAGGCTTTTAACTAGCTGCCATTCCTCCAACTCTAGCCTCATGTCTTTCATAGCAGAACCTAGTGAAAATATATAGTCATTGATTACCATGCACTGGTCAAACAGACGCTCAAGCATGTAAAAGGTGTTGCCAACTCCTGGATGAGTCCTTTGACTGGCACTTTACGTTCATGTTGAATGCTCCTCAGCTCCTTCCGGGCCTTAAAAGAATGGCTGAAATCAGTGCAGATTCTTCGGCAGGTTGTCAGTAACTTTTTGACTGTGTTTTCCGTTTTTGAGCAATCTTGAGCAACCAGGTTTATACAGTGCGCCACACACGGCACTCTGAAATATTCACCTTGATGCATGGCCTTAACTATATTACTGCCATTATCCGTGGAAACATAACCAACTATGCGATGTCTTGGTTGCAGCCATTCAGAGATCTTACTGTTAAACTCCTCCAAAAGGTTTTTTGCAGTATGAGTTTTCTGCATGGCAAACATGGCTAATGCTGCATGTTTCCGAGCAGCTTGAAAAACTGTGTCCAGGTCAACAACTGCACTTGACTTGTCTCAAACCCCTGCAAAAGACCCTGAAAAAGAGACCCAGTGTGCAGTGATGCACATATAATCAAGGGCTTGGCAACTGGTCCACATGTCTGTTGTCAAGTGGATAGTGTGAACAGCACTCTTCTGCAAAGGTGCCCCAATCACCTCCAGCACATCTTGATGTAGTGCTGGAACCGCAACTCTGGCAAAATATGACCGGCTAGGAACCTTCCATTTAGGGCAGACTGTTGCCACTAATTCTAGAAACCCCACCCCTTCCACGAAAGAAAAAGGGAGTAGGTCCAGCGCCAGCATTTTAGCCAGCTTTGCGTTATATAGACGTATCGTTGGGCGGTTGCGTTCAAATGGCGCCTCCGACCACAACATTCCGCGAATGGTGGGCTGGATCATTTTACGTGATGATGATGATGATGATATCTTCAAACCAGTTAGGCCCAGTGATGTAGTTTTTCGCATTGGTGTCTCTCCCACACTCTTAGTGTGCCTCAGATGTTGCAGGGGTAGAGGGTGTGGGTGCTACCACTGCAGTGCTGCTGCCAGGGGTACTGGGTGTACCAGAAAAAATGTTGGTCAGTTCTTGAATTCCCCCCTGCACAATCAGCCCCTTGTCAGCATCTGATACAATGTGAATGGATACATTTGGATCAGTTCTACTTTGGGCTTCCTGGATGTTCCTTAGGTGCGCATCCCACTGGATAGTGTGGTGTTTTTTGAGATGACCTCTCTGGCCTCCGGTACTATAGTTGGTACCAAGCTTACCCAGACTAACTAATACTTTACAAATCGAACAAACATCCATGTTTTCCGCATTTCCTCTATCAGTAAAGAAGTCCCAAACTGGGGACTGGAGATGTCTGCTGGTGGTGGAGGTGCTACTTTGACTTTCAACGCCAGATGAAGTGTAGGATGGGCGTGGCTGAATTCGTTTCTGTTGTTCACTTACAGCACCACTACTTGAGGTGGAGCTGGATGGAGGTCTCTGCCATCCCTTCTCACTGAAAAATATGGAAGCTGTAGGTCGTGTTAGTGTTGTACTTAACTGCGTTGGTGGTGATACCAGTGCCACGCCGCCCACATCCCGCTCAGTAGCCATTCGGGATAGGGTGAAAATGTCTGTCTGCTGCATGCCCGCTGGGGCTGGAGTGACAACTGTGATAACTGGGTCATCGTCAGACTGTTCATCAGCAGCAGAAGACACTACTTCTTGTTCGTCGTCATCACCCATAAGTCGAAGCCTTGCGGGAACCTTCCTTTTAGGCTCAGCTACCTTTGTCGGCTCATGGCTTGACTCACTCTCAGACTGCATTGCTAGGTTCCAATCAAGATCAGGATCATCAGAATGAAGGGGGCTTGAAGAAGAACTTGTAGTAGTAGTAGCCCTCCTTGACCTTTTTCTTGCTGGGGATCTGGGAGACAATGGATCATCATCAGGAGGAGTGGCTTCCTCGGATGATAACGCTTGAATATCAATTTCCTGATGTGCCCCTACTTCTGGATGAACAAGTGTTGTAGGCAGTTGTGCCGCTCCATGAACCTCTAGTTGCACCTCTCCATGTACCTCTCCATGCGCCTCTACTTGCAGCTCTCCTTTCGCCTCTCCTTGGGCCTCTCCTTGCGCCTCTACTTGCGCCTCTCCTTGCACATGTACTTGTGCTCGTACTAGTTGCACCTGTGGTTGTCGTTGTGGCTGTGGCTGTGGTTGTTAAACACTCGTCAGCTGAGTTAACATCCGGCATTGATTGGATGGTACATTCTTGTGATGAGCCAACATCACTGGTCGATGGTGATTGAGAAAGTAATGTGGTACTCCTAAGACTCTAATGGTCGATCGGTTATTTCTCAAACACCGCCGGAATTCAGCCAAGATCGTCCTGATACCCTGCAGCAGGAGGTTGCCATACCAGATATTCCCTCAACATAATACCCCACATAATCCCTGGGCCACAACTCACTTATCAGGGCGGTTGTAAAATGACTATGCCAGGCAGGCAAATGTTCAATTGTCAGTCCTGATGATGATCCCACATATTAGAGCATAAGGGATTGAAACGTCAACTTTTTATAAGTGTTTTCACAACCTGACTATTATGTGTGAACATTGTTGTGTCTAGTAAGCATGGGCGAATTTTGCGGATCTCGCGTTCGCGAATTTTGCGGAGTTGCGGATTCGCAATCCGCAAAATCCGCGAATTCCCGCGAATTTGCGGATTTTTATTTTTTTTTGTGTTCGCCCGTGTTTCTGCCAGTTCGCGAGGGTTTTTACAATTTCGCAATTTGCGAACTTACCTGTCGGGTCGCAAGTTTTGCGAACTTGTTGTTTCTACATGTCCAGCCTGTTTGGGACACTCTTCTTCATCACTGCCACTCTCTGTCACCACTGCCACTCTCTGACTACTCATGCCACCCTCTGGCCCACCCATGCCACCCTCTGTTTCATCACCACACCCTCTGGTTGTCCAGTGTACATTATTTTCGGCAAAGCAAAGCACACCTTCCCTGCCTCAAGTGACCTGAATTAATTTGGGGCTGATTAATGTGTCACAGAATATTTTTTTAGCTGGCACCTGCTTCCTTAGTGCGCCCTGATTAGTGATCTTTTGCACTTGCTAAGTGCTTTCATTGTTGCAAAATTAGTTACAACACCTGCCCTGCCCCAACTGACAATAATGAATTAGGGGCTAATTAATGTGTCACTGAAAGAATTTAAAGTTCCAGCCTGGCACCTGCTTGTCTGCTCCTTTAGCTGTAAATCAGGACCTTTGTGGCATACAGTTAAGGTCAGAGCAGGGTCACACAATAGTTGCAAGCAGGCAACCGAATTCTGGAGGGCCCCCTCAGGAAGCAATACAAAGAATCGTTACAAATCATGAGGTTGACCTTTTGCACCTGCTCATTGCTTTTGCTTTTGCTGAAATCGTTTTGCGGTTTTTTTCGCGCTATTCGCGGGGCGCGGCGTCGTGCGAAACCGACCGCGGAAGCCGCCAATTCGTGCGAATGAGCATTTTATTTTTTTGCGGCTTGTTGTTTCGCGAGTTTTTTTGCAGTATTCGCGAGCCGCTTGCAGCGCAACACGCGAATTTACCCCAAGGTCGAGTACGGGCGCGGCCATTTTGTTTGCGTGACGTATTTCCGTTTCCGCCCGCTATGTATAATCTCGCGCAGTAAGCGCATTGCGAGTAGAGGTTCGCACGAGATCGCGCGGGAAATCTAGAGGTTTGCACGAGATCGCGAGGAAAATCTCGCGCGAACTGACTTTCGCGCTCGGAAACGGGCGCCGGCCATCTTGTTTTTCATTCATTTCCTGTGTCTGGGCATGGTGTTTAATCCTCTTGATATCTTTCCCATCCTTTGCTTGTTTTCAGTTTTTTTTTTACGATTTTGCTTCTTATCTATCCCTCTCTTTTCCTAGCTGTATATTTTTGTCTTTTCTGCTATTTTTCTTTACTTTTAAACTACTTTTGTAAACTCTTTTCTTTTCTTCTTCCCTATCCTATTCTTTCTTAATTTTCTACTTCTTCCTACCTTACCTGCCCAGACCATGGTCAAGCCAGGCGCCGTGAAGCTGCCCAGGCACTTGAGGGCCGCAGCGGCGGCGGGGAGTAGTGCTGGACCCAGTGGCAGGACAGCAGGCGTGAGATCGAGGGGGGAGCAGGTGACGCGCCGGGAGATATTCAGCCCGGAGGAAGTGGGCGCGCTGGTCTACTTCGTCCAGCGCCGCCTGCCCAGGACCATCGCGGGAGGCGGCAGGATCGCGGCCGGCGGCTACAACATGCGGGAGCGCCGGAAGCGGTGGGAGAAGGTGTGCTGGGCCATATCCCACCTCTACGGGGTCCAGCGCACCTACAGCCAGGTCACCCATCGCTGGACGGACCTCCTGGACCGCGAGCGCGACCTGCTGGACCAGCTCGGCTTGGAGATCCCCGGGCTTGGTGAGTAGTAGTAGCCATTGGCATTTAATCACTCACTACTATGATGTTTTCTCCTGCTCTGTGTTGTTGTATTGCAAATATTTGTTTTTTACATGGAGCAAGCCAATAATGCCGCTGATGACGATTACATTGTAGTTAAATTATATTTCAAAATCTTCTGTGCATTTCAGGTGCACTGCTCTCCTTCTCAGTGGGGTTGCTACTATGCTTATTTGTTTTCTATTTCGTGGTCTCATTGGCCTGAGTAACTATTATGTATGAGTGTACTTAACAGAACTGCGTAATGCTAGACACTAGGGGGCAGATTACATTTACAAGCCCCTTGCGCCACGTTTACGTTGCCTTGCGTGACGCAACAGCGGCGTAAACGTGCCGCATCCCTGCAAGTCATTTACAGCATGACGCATCTAGGGAGATGCGTCACGTTATAAAGCCATGGGCCTGCACCACAATGGGTGCGTTCCTAGTACGCAGGGTGGGCGGTCCAGCGGCTGTGCGCCTCGCAAAATTGCCTGCGTGAAATCTACAAGATTTAACGCAGGCACTTCTGCGACGCTGCTACGTCAATTCAATTCCTTATGTCTGCTCGAAGCAGGCGAAAGGACTGACACAGCATGTAAAGTATTGGGTGGCCCTGAGCATTACTGGAGTTGCATTGCGTTGGCGACGTGACTCCAGCGATGCGCCGCTCTTACGTGACGAGATGCGTCACGCAAGTGCCTACCCTTGCGCCAGGGCGCGCCGCATTGTAAATGAGGCACATCTGCCGTGTCGCAAGGGTAGTTTTGCGTGACGCATTTGATCTGGCGCATCTCTGGAGATGCGCCAGAACGCGTAAGTAAGTATGCCCCTAAGGGGCAGAATTGCAATTACCGTCGCATCCCTGCAAAGTAGCAGGGATGCGCCATTAATTGTGCGGCCCGCTACCACCACCAAACATGGTGCGCCGTATTTGCAATGCGGCGCCCCATGGGCCCAAAACGTCACCGAAGCTTTACTGCTGGAGTTGCGTCGCAACGATGGCGCAGCTCCATCAATGCTCTGGGGTACCCTATCTCCCCAATGCTGGGTCAAGCCGTACGTCTGCTTCAAGCAGGTGCAGGGTTTGTGTGACGCATCATTGTCCTAAAGGTGACTGATTGATATTTTGTAGATTTCCCTCAGCCACTATTAGGATGTGTTCCAGCGCAGGAATGCCCTCCCTTGCGCCGGAACGCCCCCTGATGGCGCAGGGCTTTATAACGGGATGCATCTCCCAAATGCGTCACGTTGTTATAATATTATACGCTGCACCATGGTGCCCTTTTTTGTTTAGCTGCTGCGTCACAAAAGTCACGCAAGAACGGCGCAAAAGAGCCGCAAGGGCTTAAATCTGCCCCTTCCTTTGTAACCCTGACAATAAGAAAAATAGTGGCGGTGGATTGATAGTTTGACTATTTAAATGACTGGTAATGTAGCAGGCAACTGTTAGTGTTGTCACTGATCTGACTGAAATCACAATGGAGTTTGTCTGTCACTTTGCGTCTTGCCTGCGGACTGCTGCCTGCCAGTCCTAGGTGAATGTTTCAGTACTTTGTTTAGTGAGTTACGTGACTTTCGAAGTCACAGGTCCGCAAATAAATAAAAAGTAACCATAATCAATATAATTTCGCGGAAATATTTTGTTATTGTTCTTTTGAAATGTTTGATTTGGTTGACATTGACAAGCAACAATCATCCATGTTTTCTGTTCTTTCTTTCATGTTGTACGTCAGCTCCCCCCAGGGGCGAGAGGAGGACACAGGAGCAGCAGGCGGCGGATGCTGTTCAACAGGGCCAGGATCGGGCAGGCGAGGGCTCCTCTGCTGGCCCCAGTAAGTTTTCATTTTAGACTAGTACCTATTTTTCCTAGCGTTCCTCATTTGAATTTTTTCAAAATTGTCTTTGCTCTTCTTGTAGACTGTATCTAAATTCTTATCCTGCCTCTACTATGACTCCCTGTGGTATTACTAGATTATTCTTATTAGTCTGTCTGTGTAGCTAACTAAGATTGCACGGTTGGCGAAACTCCCATGATTCTAGTCAGCAATAGCTCTATCAACTTAGTGCAGTCCTCTGGGATTGTCCATAATGTCTTTTGAAGTGTTCTATCTGGACTCATGCTTGCAAAAATTGCAAAACCTTTCGCTCAGTCACTCTAGTCTGGAGGACCAAAAAACACAGATTGTATTTAAATTTAAAAGCTTTATTAAAAGTAAACACATTTATTAAAATGAAGTCATAATAAAACTAAACGTTTAACTGATAATGGAAAAGTGGTTAGTGCTGACGATTAATTGAAGACATTTCTTGTGGTCGAGCCGAGCTCTCACCTGGTTTCAACTTGATCTTGTTGTTAGAAGTCCATCTTCTGTCTGTGTGGAGAAAAATGGTGCGTGTTAAAAAATCAGCCTTCATCAGTTGTGCCAAAAGTGCAGCAAGACAACCTTCCCTGGAAAAAGGGACATTTTTTTTAACTTTAACGTAGACAGTCACAAATTACATTGTTTTCACATGTCTTCATTCCTAGACCAAATACTAGTGACTAGTGAGTGCTTTATTCTAAGATTCTTAAATGTACTTTGTAGGTGGAACATCTGGTGGCGGGGCCAGTGTGGTGGTGGTGCTCGACACGGAGGCGGAGGGCAGTTCATCAGGGGAGGAGGCGGCGGCGGCGGCTGTGAGAGTTGAGACGGTGGTGGCGGCCAGAGGTAAGCTCTTATATATTCCTTACTTATTGAGATTGAAGACTAGCTGGGAAGGCAAGAATATGAGATGCATGGCTGGGTGAATGATGAAGCAATGATGGGTGGAAGGACAACAGCCTGGGTGGGTGACACAGAAACTGTATGTGTCCATATACCTGGATCATGCTACTATCTGACTCTTAGATAGCATATGTGTATCTAGAGCAGGGGTACTCATAGTACGGCCCGCGGGCGGGTGGTGGCCCGGCAAGCCTTCCTTGGCGGTGCGCAGACCTTGCAGACAATCACTGCTCCCCCGGCCCCCACAGAGCAGAGGCTTTTTTGTATTTCACCTGTTAGCGCCCCTGCATCTCCACTCTGACAATCACTGCTCCCCCGGCCCCCACAGAGCAGAGTGGAGATGCAAGGCCACAAAGAGGTGAAATAGAACAAAGCCTCTGCTCTGTGGGGCCGGGCAAGCAGTGATTGTCAGGGTGGAGAAGCAGGGGCGCTAAAACAAACAAAGCCTCAATAATATGTTAATGGTCTTTTAAAGACCTGTTAAGTACTTTGGTGTTGTTGTCTGTGTGTGCGCGTTGAGGAAGCGGTCTCAACCCGGGCTGAAGGCTGACACAGATAGACACACACACAGTGAGATGACAGAGGGAGAGGGAGGGCAGGAGGGAGAGAGAGATGGAGGGAGGGCAGGAGGGACAGCAGGAGGGAGAGAGATGTATGTAAATGCTGGGTCTGGTGGCTCAGTGGATGAGGGCATCTGCTGCAGGGACCTGTGTGCAACCTCATGGTCACAAGTTATCGTTTTGCTTTAGCCCCGCCCCCTCTGACTCCGCCCCCACCAGTGCGGCCCTCGGCCCCAAACTACACTGTAAATGTAGCCCCTGAGAGAAAGTTTGTGAGTACCCATGATCTAGAGAGAGTAGATGGTCAGTGGATGAACTAAGTGTAACTTTGAAGAGCATGTAACACTGCACCCGCACGTCCGTTCCAGTGTAGGAAAGGCAAGGAAAAGAACTTTTAATTTTGTCCAAATACTACCATAAATAGTAGCAGTAGTTTGTATTGCAAGCACTGCATAGATCCGGTTATTATGGTGGCCACTCCCTACCTCTCTTAATAAGTTTAGTAGTACTCAGTCATTCATGTGTGGATGTATCACTGCCTGTCACTCAATAAAAAGCAAAGCACCTAAAGTCATCCCATATATAAGCAAAAACATCCCATGTGAAGTGATAGATAATCAGATTATTTATCTTCTTCAATTTTCCATTTCTAGTACTCATTTCCACTGTAGGGTGAAAGTTAAATTAATTAAGCAGTAGCCCTTGAGTTGTAACAGAGTATTCTCAGTGCCACCCGTAATAGAAAAGTAAGAGATTCACCACCTGCATGTACTGGACGGGTACAGTAACGCAACGGCAACGCAAGTCTAGGTCACTCCTCATGGCGTGCGTCTCTTTTTCTCGGGTGCAAGTTTACCGCGCTGGCATTATGCCGGCTTGCAGAAAATAACGTACCAATTTTCCAAAACAAGAGACAAGAAGAAGAATAAGACTGGTGTACTTTCATAGTTGACTCCAATGGAAGTCCACAGTGCTCATAGAATTTGTTCCTTAAACTCCCACTAATGTTAGAGCAAGGATGAAGAAGTGTGAGGTTAGATAGATACTGGCCTCAATAGTTATGTAATGCGCTTGCAAGTTGCTAGTTGTACTGCAGCACACATTTCTGCTGAATTATTGAGTTAATCTTAAAGAGCATTGGTTACAGACTATGTCTTTCTTTCTTCATATAGGTTCTCCTTCCAAACGAACAAGGAGGAAGGAGCTGGCTAGAGCGGCCCGGCAACGGAGAATCGAGGCCACTGTTGCGGAATATCGGCGGCTGGTGGCCCTGGAGGACGAGGAAAGTGTGCGGTCGACAACAACGACAACGTCGTCTGCATCGGCCTCCGTGGCCCCACCGGCTGCCACCCAGCACAGTGGTCCACCAAGACTGAGCCGGGCTGCCAAAGGCAAACGCCACCGCCGAGCAGCAAGGCCAACAGCTGCTTCTCACAGGCCTTGCACCTGCAAGGCAGTGAAGGCACGCCTGCGCCGCACTACCCTGATGGTGTCCCGCCTTCAGCAGGAGCTCGCCTTGCTCCGCGAGGAGCATGATGCCCTGGCCCAAAAAGTTAACAGCATCCACCCATAGTGTCCCTTGCCCCTTTTTTAGAGACTTTTGGGGGGTGGGAATTGGGAGTTGGGTTTTTGGGGACTTTTGAAGGACAATCGTTGGGGTTAGGGAGGGTCTTGCGGGAGATTATTTTGTTAGGGATATAAATATACTTTTTCAAACTTTATCTGAGCATACCTGTTTTTTACTGCTTGCCTGGTGGGTGGGGGTTTAACGTTGACTGTTTTCCTGAAAGTTTAGTTCCATTTTCTTCCTTTAAGTGTAAATGCCCAAATGTTTTCAACACTAAGTGCCTCTCACAGACTAAGTGAAGTGAATCCAAGAGTCCTAGGACTTTAGTAGTACTACCTTCAGTCTCTCGTCTCTCGTACTAATACTCCATTATACCCCCAAACCACCAAACGCTTATCTTACCTGTAATTTGTGTTTGAAAGTAGGGCTAGGCCCAGGGCTGGCTCCACGGGAAACACCGAATAACGTTGGCAATCTTGGTCGGATAAAATTTCCTCATAGCGGTGGTACTAGTGGTGTGACACAGTGGCAGTTGCATGCCTATGAAAAAAAAGAAAATGAAATCTGGTTTGTCCTCCTGAGCAATTCAACGGTACAACTGAGAATATAGCAGGTGACAGAAGTACAGTAGAGCAGTGCCACATTGTAGCCTAACAAATGGTAAAGTATAACTACTAATTCGGTTGAAGTTCTTTCACATTAGCAATGGTTCTTTGTCAAGCAGAGTAAGAATATATCATCGACAACTGTGGAAAGAAAGAATGCGACAGTACAGGGCCTGTGTGGAATTATTGATAACTATATTCAACATAAGGTCTCTGTAGCCAGATACCCGAGAGCCTTGCTGGTCACTATAAATCCATTCACAACAACACTCAATGGGGTTGGTCTGGAAGGTGTCACGTTTACTCCCCGTGATCCAGTCGATGCAAATATGGTTCCACCTCCAAATGTCACCAACACCCAGAAGTGTAAACACAGGGTGTTCGAGGCATTAGGCGAGGGAGAAAAATAACAAACTAAAATAAAAAATGTGGGATGGGTAAAGGTAGGGTCAGCAGGGAAAGGATACCTGTAAGAGAAGACAAGACAGGCATCAGTGAAGTGATGTCCTAACATACAAGGGTACTCTCATATAGTCTCACTAAATAGTCTGCAAGTCTCCCGCCTACTCATGGGAAATGTAGTTTCATAGTACGGTAGGCGCTTAGGGGCTGCGTAACCTGACAGAAGGTATAGTAGATAGAAAAGGAGAAATTGCTTTTTTTCTAGGTGTCCCCTCACTCACCAGGGTTGCCCCTTGGTGACATGCTTCATCATTGGGGCCATCCCAGTCCTCTACGGCCTGGGGCGTGCTGCGACTTGCGAATTACGTAGGAGCACTTACAAATGACTATGTGTGGTGCAGATAGTGGAGTGGACTAAGTGATGTGTTAAGGGATCAATGTAGAAGCCGAGAGAGAGCAAAGAAATGCAGTCACAGTCAGAGAAAAAGGCAAGGGATACTGTATCTATGTGGTTGTAGTGGTCCTGTTGGAAGTGGTAAGTAAGTTGCCCGCAGAAAAAAAATCCTCCTATTAGCGGCACTCCTCCATTGCAGCCGACGCTTCGTCCACCGATGTTGGTCACCAGAAGACACCCTGTCCACTGCCTGCCTGATGCTGAATTGTGGCTCGCTACTGTGAAGCCTGACTCCATCCTTTTTTCCCCATTGCAGAGACTGAAACCCGGCCTGTAATTATTCAACGAAAAACAGGAAGTGATATAATATTACAACACCACTGATAAATAAATATAAGGTATGTAGGCTGTGGAGTGCAAAAAGTCACAATTTGTTTTTCCTAGTAGACAGACAGTACAATGTTTTTGAAAGTGCGTACTCTGAGTCACCTTTTGAAGGATAAATAAGTATGGGCAAATTAATGTAGCGGATCTTGCCCCTCAAGCTAGGTGTACTGTAAACTGTGTTTTAGAACAAAAATAGATCTTCCTAGCAGTGCTCCCACCCAAAAAACGAGGCCTAGCAGAAAACTGGAGACAAAACTTACTTTGAAAGTAAAAGTAGGCCGAAGTACCCTAATTACCCATTACCCCCCGTGGATTGCATTCAAACCACTTGCAAGCAACCAAGCAAAAGTAGCCATAGCCAGCATCGCTCCAAGACTCGAAATCCCCCCCACTCAACCACATGCAATAGAAATACTGCTAACCCTAACGAACCCTAAGTTAAGAATAGTGGCAAAGGCTTTCTTTAACTATGCCAAATCCCCCCTTTCCCACCATGGATTTTCTTCAAATGACTTGCAACCAAAATTACACATTCTCACGAGTGCTCTAAGACCCCAGAACTCAGTTTGAAAAATCTAGAACACCCCGATACACATGCAATCCTGCTGCTAGGGCTAACCCTAACGAACCCTAAGTTACAAAAAGTGCCAAAACTAAAGGCTTTTCCGCGCGGATTTTGTCCCAACCACTTCTACCCGGTATTAGACCTTCCCAGGAATGCCCCAAGACCCGGCAACCCACCCGCCAAGAAGCATAACACCCCCAAACAGGCCAAAAGCAAAATCTCATACTTGCAATATTTCTGGGCCTTCGGTCCAAACGCGCTGCGTAGCTAGGCCATAAGTCGGGGTTGGCACGACGGATTTCCTGAAAAGCAAATGCAATCAAGATTAGAGTGTCCCAGCAGTGCTCCCAGACCACGAAACTCACCCAGAAACACCAGGAAGCCCCCCAAACAGGCCCCCGAAAACACTACATAGAGCAAAATGTCAGAAATAGCCCAAAAAAAAATCGGCCTGGATTTAGTCCCAACCACTTCTACCCGGTATTAGACCTTCCCAGGAATGCCCCAAGACCCGGCAACCCACCCGCCAAGAAGCATAACACCCCCAAACAGGCCAAAAGCAAAATCTCATACTTGCAATATTTCTGGGCCTTCGGTCCAAACGCGCTGCGTAGCTAGGCCATAAGTCGGGGTTGGCACGACGGATTTCCTGAAAAGCAAATGCAATCAAGATTAGAGTGTCCCAGCAGTGCTCCCAGACCACGAAACTCACCCAGAAACACCAGGAAGCCCCCCAAACAGGCCCCCGAAAACGCTACATAGAGCAAAATGTCAGAAATAGCCCAAAAAAAAATCGGCCTGGATTTAGTCCCAACCACTTCTACCCGGTATTAGACCTTCCCAGGAATGCCCCAAGACCCGGCAACCCACCCGCCAAGAAGTATAACACCCCCAAACAGGCCAAAAGCAAACTCTCATACTTGCAATATTTCTGGGCCTTCGGTCCAAACGCGCTGCGTAGCTGGGCCATAAGTCGGGGTTGGCACGACGGATTTCCTGAAAAGCAAATGCAATCAAGATTAGAGTGTCCCAGCAATGCTCCCAGACCACGAAACTCACCCACAAACAGACGGAACCCCCCCTAAGAGCACCTCAAAGGCAAGCAAGTCATCAAAAACACAAAAAATTTTCCGCCTGGGATTTGGTCCAAAACACTTTTATCCGGTATTAGAGCTTCCCAGCAATGGCCCCAGAGCCGTCAACCCAGGAGAAAACGAGTAGAAGACCCCCAAACAGCCAAAGAGCAAAAGTACAAAAATGGGGACTTAGTCAATTTTTCACAAATTTCCCAAATCACTCCGCGCGCGCTCTGCAGCTAGGCCCTAAGTCCCCTCTGCCACCATGGATTTGCTTCAAACCTCTTGAAAAGTAAAGTAGATATAGCCAGCAGTGCTCCCAGACCACGAAACTCACCCAGAAACACCAGGAAGCCCCCCAAACAGGCCCCCGAAAACGCTACATAGAGCAAAATGTCAGAAATAGCCCAAAAAAAAATCGGCCTGGATTTAGTCCCAACCACTTCTACCCGGTATTAGACCTTCACAGGAATGCCCCAAGACCCGGCAACCCACCCGCCAAGAAGCATAACACCCCCAAACAGGCCAAAAGCAAAATCTCATACTTGCAATATTTCTGGGCCTTCGGTCCAAACGCGCTGCGTAGCTAGGCCATAAGTCGGGGTTGGCACGACGGATTTCCTGAAAAGCAAATGCAATCAAGATTAGAGTGTCCCAGCAGTGCTCCCAGACCACGAAACTCACCCAGAAACACCAGGAAGCCCCCCAAACAGGCCCCCGAAAACGCTACATAGAGCAAAATGTCAGAAATAGCCCAAAAAAAAATCGGCCTGGATTTAGTCCCAACCACTTCTACCCGGTATTAGACCTTCCCAGGAATGCCCCAAGACCCGGCAACCCACCCGCCAAGAAGTATAACACCCCCAACACGGCCAAAAGCAAACTCTCATACTTGCAATATTTCTGGGCCTTCGGTCCAAACGCGCTGCGTAGCTAGGCCATAAGTCGGGGTTGGCACGACGGATTTCCTGAAAAGCAAATGCAATCAAGATTAGAGTGTCCCAGCAGTGCTCCCAGACCACGAAACTCACCCAGAAACACCAGGAAGCCCCCCAAACAGGCCCCCGAAAACGCTACATAGAGCAAAATGTCAGAAATAGCCCAAAAAAAAATCGGCCTGGATTTAGTCCCAACCACTTCTACCCGGTATTAGACCTTCCCAGGAATGCCCCAAGACCCGGCAACCCACCCGCCAAGAAGTATAACACCCCCAAACAGGCCAAAAGCAAACTCTCATACTTGCAATATTTCTGGGCCTTCGGTCCAAACGCGCTGCGTAGCTGGGCCATAAGTCGGGGTTGGCACGACGGATTTCCTGAAAAGCAAATGCAATCAAGATTAGAGTGTCCCAGCAATGCTCCCAGACCACGAAACTCACCCACAAACAGACGGAACCCCCCCTAAGAGCACCTCAAAGGCAAGCAAGTCATCAAAAACACAAAAAATTTTCCGCCTGGGATTTGGTCCAAAACACTTTTATCCGGTATTAGAGCTTCCCAGCAATGGCCCCAGAGCCGTCAACCCAGGAGAAAACGAGTAGAAGACCCCCAAACAGCCAAAGAGCAAAAGTACAAAAATGGGGACTTAGTCAATTTTTCACAAATTTCCCAAATCACTCCGCGCGCGCTCTGCAGCTAGGCCCTAAGTCCCCTCTGCCACCATGGATTTGCTTCAAACCTCTTGCAAAGTAAAGTAGATATAGCCAGCAGTGCTCCCAGACCACGAAACTCACCCAGAAACACCAGGAAGCCCCCCAAACAGGCCCCCGAAAACGCTACATAGAGCAAAATGTCAGAAATAGCCCAAAAAAAAAATCGGCCTGGATTTAGTCCCAACCACTTCTACCCGGTATTAGACCTTCCCAGGAATGCCCCAAGACCCGGCAACCCACCCGCCAAGAAGCATAACACCCCCAAACAGGCCAAAAGCAAAATCTCATACTTGCAATATTTCTGGGCCTTCGGTCCAAACGCGCTGCGTAGCTAGGCCATAAGTCGGGGTTGGCACGACGGATTTCCTGAAAAGCAAATGCAATCAAGATTAGAGTGTCCCAGCAGTGCTCCCAGACCACGAAACTCACCCAGAAACACCAGGAAGCCCCCCAAACAGGCCCCCGAAAACGCTACATAGAGCAAAATGTCAGAAATAGCCCAAAAAAAAATCGGCCTGGATTTAGTCCCAACCACTTCTACCCGGTATTAGACCTTCCCAGGAATGCCCCAAGACCCGGCAACCCACCCGCCAAGAAGTATAATACCCCCAAACAGGCCAAAAGCAAACTCTCATACTTGCAATATTTCTGGGCCTTCGGTCCAAACGCGCTGCGTAGCTAGGCCATAAGTCGGGGTTGGCACGACGGATTTCCTGAAAAGCAAATGCAATCAAGATTAGAGTGTCCCAGCAATGCTCTCAGACCATGAAACTCACCCACAAACAGACGGAACCCCCCCTAAGAGCACCTCAAAGGCAAGCAAGTCATCAAAAACACAAAAAAATTTCCGCCTCGGATTTGGCACAAACCACTTTTAGTGCTTCCCAGCAATGGCCCCAGACCCGTCAACTCACCTGCAAAGAGGTAGAACAACACCCCCACAAGTGCTGAGTCTTTCTTCATTGGGCGTAAACCAGCCCTCTGCTTTGATGGAAATAGGAGTCTGGAGGAGGAGGATAGAGGAGCATGTTCTTCTGAACTTGTGAACCTGAGGAATGCAGACTGCGGCACCTTCAAATAAATTAGCAAACAAGTGAAGACAGTTCTGCTGATGGGCTTGTCTTTGTGATTATCTGATTAAAGTTTGAATTATATTAACTGTGCACAACAAAGAAAGACAGACACACAGGAATAAAAGTGAATAAGGATGAAAAAGAAAGTTATTGATTCGTTGTCTCATTTTCAGGGCTCGAAGTCGGAATCACGGTCCAGGAATAAGAATAAGGCTTCGTCATCATACTCTGCGAATTCAGCCCGGGTGAGGTCAGTGCCACCTGACAGAGTAGAAATTCCCTCATCTATGGTGCTGGCCACCTCCTCTTCATCCGGCACGCTCTCTCGTACTCTTATATCTGGTGGTATGAGGTGCTGATTCATCTTGATCATTGTTAACCTCTCCACATTTTTGGGCGAGAGGCGGCTCCGTTTGGGAGTTACAATCCCACCAGCCGCACTGAAAACCCGTTCAGAAGACACACTTGCGAGTGGGCAAGACAAGTAGTTTAAAGCCAGGTTGGTGAGCTGTGGCCACAATTCTTTTTTCCCATGCCAATACGCCAATGGGTCAGAATTAACATAGACCTCTGTGGAGTCATTCAGATAGTCCTTCACCATCGACTCAAGGTCCTCCTCCAAGGTTCCTCCACTTTGCGTAGCTCTTGCTGTGCCTCTGACCTTTTGAGAACCAAACCCACGCAGAGCTAGCCAATCCTCTTCAGCCTCCAATGTTTCTGCTGTCTTTCGTGCAGATGATGCGGTTGCCGGTGTCTTTAACGGCTGAGAGGTCACTTGTGCCACAGCCACAGGTGCAGAAGTGGATTGTTTTGACTGGGGATGGCCTGCTGATGTACTGCCATTTCCTTCAATTTCCAGCCGTTCTGTTTCAAACTTCTTGGCTGACAAGGCTAGCCAACGTTTGTACTTTGTAACATCTTCATCAGCAAAAGGAAAGAATGCTCTGCCTGCCAGCGCCTTTTTGTAGCGTGGATCCAGAATAGTAGCACAAATGTAATGCTGTTCTGAGTGGATCTTTTGAAGACGTTCATCACCTTGTAGGAGCTCTAATAATTTCTCAGCCAGAAGCAAAGAGTCTTTCTTTTTGTCATCTTTTCAAAACACAGAACACACCTCCTTCAGTTGGTCCTCCAGCATGTACAACAATGGGATAGCTTTTCCCAAATTAGAGTCCTCCTTGCTGACTGCACGTGTGAAGACCTCAAAAGGACGAAGCATGCGTGTTAGGCTTTCAACTATGTTCCATTGCGGCCCACCCATCCTCAGCTCCTCTATACCCTCTTTCAAGAAATATTGATCGAGTTGCGTATACTGCTCATACAGACGCTCAAGCATGTAGAAGGTTGAGTTCCAACGTGTTACCACCTCCTGGATGAGTGCTTTCACTGGCATTTGACTTTGATATAGCATGCTCCTCAGCTGCTTGCGGGCCTTAAAAGAATGCCTGAAATGCTTGCAAATTTTTCGGCAGTTCTCCAATACACTGTACGCTGCACTGCGTTTATTACCCAAGAATTTTTGGACAACCAGGTTTATACAGTGCGCCAAACACGGCACTCTGAAATAGTAACCGTCCCTCATGGCCTTAACTATATTGGAGCCATTGTCTGTGGAAACATAACCAACCTTGCGTTTTAGTGGGGACAGACAGTTAAGGACCTTTGTGTTAAAGACATCCAAAATGTTTTCTGCTGTGTGACGTTTCTCCAAACCAAACATGGCTAGTGTTGCATGTTTCCGAGCACCTTTAAAAACAATGTTAGTGTCAACACCTGAGTTTAGCTTTGCTTTAGCCCCTGAAAAAGAGACCCAGTGTGCAGTGATGCACATGTAATCAGCGCCTGCGCCACTGGTCCACATGTCTGTTGTCAGATGTATAGTGTGAACAGCACTCTTCTGCAAAGCTGCCCCAATCACCTTCAGAACATCTTCATGTAGTGCTGGAACCGCAACTCGGGCAAAATAGAACCGGCTAGGAACCTTCCATTTAGGGCAGAGCGCTGTCACTAATTCTAGAAAACCAACCCCTTCTACAAAAGAAAAAGGGAGAAGGTCCAGAGCTAGCATTTTAGCCAGCTTAGTGTTATACAGACGGGTCATTGGGTGGTTGCGTTCATATTGCGCTTCTGTAAACAACATCTTTTTAATGTTGCCCTGGACCAATGATTTACGGGATGATGATGATCTCTTCGACCCAGTTACGCTCGCTGATGAACTTTTCCGCATTGATGTCTCACTCTCTCCCACACTCTTAGTGTGGCTCCCATGGGGTGTGCTGCTGACATGGGAACTGGGTGTAAGTGAAGTGTTTGAATCGTCTTCTACCTCCTCGTCATCAGCAGATGACAAATCAACGTTTTCATTACGTGCAATTCCGGCTTTCTTGACCGCCTCTAGGTGCGGAAACCATTCGACAGGGTGCCTTCTCTCAAGATGACCTCTCTGGCCTCCGGTACCATAGTTAGAACCAAGCTTACCACGACTAAATCGAAGCTTACAAAGGCTACAAATGGCTACGTTTTCCTTTTTTGGGCAAACACTAAAGAAGTCCCAAACTGGAGACTTGAAATGTCTTCGGGGGCCGGAGGAGGCGGCGATACTGGTGGTGGTGGTCCTGCTGCTAATGACAGATGAAGTGGAGGATGTGGATTGCCGAACTTCAGTACGTTTTGCACTTTCACCACCACGAATTGAGGTCGAGGACGAGGTGGGTACCTTCTTGCGAAGAAATATGGAAGCGGTAGGTTTTGGTGTACTACTTAACTCCAAATCTAATGATTCCATTTCCATTGCCTCCTCGCCGACATCATCATCACGCTCAGCAGCTTCTCGGGATAGGGTCAAAATGTCTCTTTGCTGCATGCCCGGTGGGGCTGCAGTGACCTTTGTGATGACTGGCTCGTCGTCATCGTGAGAGGCTTCATCACCAGCAGTATCTGTCACTTCTTGTTGAGCCTCATCACACTCCATAGGTTTGAGTTTTTGGACGACCTTCCTTTTACGCTTAGGTACCGGTGGCAGATCATGGTGTGCCTCTGCCTCACTGTCAGACCGCAGTTGTGGTGGTTCCCAAGACAGATCACTTGCACCAGAACGAGGTGGGCTTGAAGAAGATGTAGACACCCCCCTTGATCTTTTCCTTGCTAGGGATGTGGAAGACAATGAATGATCATCAGGAGGAGTGGCTTCCAATGATACCTCAGCTTCATTGTCGATTTCCAAATGTGCCCCTACTTCGGGAGGAACAACTATTGTGGGCACTTGTGAACGTCCATGCACCTTTGCTTGCGCATCTCCTTTTGCTGCCTCTCCTTCCACATGTACTTGGGCGTGTACTTGCACATGGTGTTGTTGTTGCGGCTGTGGTTGTTCAACACTTGTCAGATGAGTTACAACAACCTGTGTTGATTCAGGGACATTGCTGCTACTTTCTTGCGATGAGCCAACATCACTGGTCGATGGTGATTGGAGAAGTACACTGACTGCCTCTGAAGCACTCAAGGGCTTTGACTTAAGTTGGCGTGGTGGTGGAGGCACTGAACCCAATGGAGCAGGGGTGCTGCTCTCAGGTTGGTCCCCAGCAGATCCTGCTGCTGCAGGCGTACTTTTTTTTTTGCTCCCAAAAAAAGTGGCGGGTGGCACACCAGCCTCCTTGGTAACTTGCTTCTTCTGCTCCTTACTAGCAACTTTCTTGCTAGAGGAGCTACGGAGAACTTTCTTTGGGGCCATCTTCTTCAGAGCAGGTCAGACAGCAGGCCGCAGTTGCACGAATTGTAGAGTTGTCTGAGGCCAGACGTGACGTCGCGTGACGTTATGCTGCACACACACACCGCTGCAGGACTTCTTCCTGGCACTGGTGGTTCTCTTGAGTCTTGTGCACCTAAAAAAAATGGAAGACAGAGGAACATCAGTTCAGTTATAGAGCACAAAAAAATCGAAAAACACTGCAAAATCAGCACAATCCCAATCCATCCATGCCCTCCATAATGTTTAAATTCAAGACAACCCACAGAAAGACTAGGCCCATGCAAGACTCACTACCCCTGGGCATAAATAAAGGTTGAAAAGTAGGCAAAATGGTTGGAGGCCTAACAACAAAGCCTGCATTCAAAATGGCCACTTGCCTGCCAAGCACATGGCCAGTGCCTGTAGCTGCACTCAAAATGGCCACCAGCCACATGGCATGTCCCTCCCCATGAACACACCCAAAAATCGAAAAACACTGCAAAATCAGCACAATCCCATTCAATCCATGGCCTCCATGATGTTTAAATTCAAGACAACCCACAGAAATACTAGGCCCATGCTAGACTCAAATACCCCTGGTGAAAAGGCCACAAGTACAGGCCCAAAAATCGAAAAACACTGCAAAATCAGCACAATCCTATTCCATCCATGGCCTCCATGATGTTTAAATTCAAGACAGCCCACAGAAAGACTAGGCCCATGCTAGACTCAAATACCCCTGGTGAAAAGGCCACAAGTACAGGCCCAAAAATCGAAAAACACTGCAAAATCAGCACAATCCTATTCCATCCATGGCCTCCATGATGTTTAAATTCAAGACAGCCCACAGAAAGACTAGGCCCATGCTAGACTCAAATACCCCTGGTGAAAAGGCCACAAGTACAGGCCCAAAAATCGAAAAACACTGCAAAATCAGCACAATCCCATTCAATCCATGGCCTCCATGATGTTTAAATTCAAGACAACACACAGAAATACTAGGCCCATGCAAGACTCACTACCCCTGGGCATAAATAAAGGTTGAAAAGTAGGCAAAATGGTTGGAGGCCTAACAACAAAGCCTGCATTCAAAATGGCCACTTGCCTGCCAGCACATGGCCAGTGCCTGTAGCTGCACTCAAAATGGCCACCAGCCACATGGCATGTCCCTCCCCATGAACACCCCCAAAAATCGAAAAACACTGCAAAATCAGCACAATCCCATTCAATCCATGGCCTCCATGATGTTTAAATTCAAGACAACCCACAGAAAGACTAGGCCCATGCTAGACTCAAATACCCCTGGTGAAAAGGCCACAAGTACAGGCCCAAAAATCGAAAAACACTGCAAAATCAGCACAATCCTATTCCATCCATGGCCTCCATGATGTTTAAATTCAAGACAGCCCACAGAAAGACTAGGCCCATGCTAGACTCAAATACCCCTGGTGAAAAGGCCACAAGTACAGGCCCAAAAATCGAAAAACACTGCAAAATCAGCACAATCCTATTCCATCCATGGCCTCCATGATGTTTAAATTCAAGACAGCCCACAGAAAGACTAGGCCCATGCTAGACTCAAATACCCCTGGTGAAAAGGCCACAAGTACAGGCCCAAAAATCGAAAAACACTGCAAAATCAGCACAATCCTATTCCATCCATGGCCTCCATGATGTTTAAATTCAAGACAGCCCACAGAAAGACTAGGCCCATGCTAGACTCAAATACCCCTGGTGAAAAGGCCACAAGTACAGGCCCAAAAATCGAAAAACACTGCAAAATCAGCACAATCCTATTCCATCCATGGCCTCCATGATGTTTAAATTCAAGACAGCCCACAGAAAGACTAGGCCCATGCTAGACTCAAATACCCCTGGTGAAAAGGCCCCAACAACAGGTCAAAAATCGAAAAACACAAAATTTTACAAAAAAAAAAAATCGAAAAACACAGAAAAATCAGCACAATCCCAATTCATCTATGGCCTCCATGATGTTTAAATTCAAGACAACCCACAGAAATACTAGGCCCATGCAAGACTCACTACCCCTGGCATAAATAAAGGTTGAAAAGTAGGCAAAATGGTTGGAGGCCTAACAACAAAGCCTGCATTCAAAATGGCCACTTGCCTGCCAGCACATGGCCAGTGCCTGTAGCTGCACTCAAAATGGCCACCAGCCACATGGCATGTCCCTCCCCATGAACACCCCCAAAAATCGAAAAACACTGCAAAATCAGCACAATCCCATTCAATCCATGGCCTCCATGATGTTTAAATTCAAGACAACCCACAGAAAGACTAGGCCCATGCTAGACTCAAATACCCCTGGTGAAAAGGCCACAAGTACAGGCCCAAAAATCGAAAAACACTGCAAAATCAGCACAATCCTATTCCATCCATGGCCTCCATGATGTTTAAATTCAAGACAGCCCACAGAAAGACTAGGCCCATGCTAGACTCAAATACCCCTGGTGAAAAGGCCACAAGTACAGGCCCAAAAATCGAAAAACACTGCAAAATCAGCACAATCCTATTCCATCCATGGCCTCCATGATGTTTAAATTCAAGACAGCCCACAGAAAGACTAGGCCCATGCTAGACTCAAATACCCCTGGTGAAAAGGCCACAAGTACAGGCCCAAATATCGAAAAACACTGCAAAATCAGCACAATCCTATTCCATCCATGGCCTCCATGATGTTTAAATTCAAGACAGCCCACAGAAAGACTAGGCCCATGCTAGACTCAAATACCCCTGGTGAAAAGGCCACAAGTACAGGCCCAAAAATCGAAAAACACTGCAAAATCAGCACAATACTATTCCATCCATGGCCTCCATGATGTTTAAATTCAAGACAGCCCACAGAAAGACTAGGCCCATGCTAGACTCAAATACCCCTGGTGAAAAGGCCCCAACAACAGGTCAAAAATCGAAAAACACAAAATTTTACAAAAAAAAAAAATCGAAAAACACAGAAAAATCAGCACAATCCCAATTCATCTATGGCCTCCATGATGTTTAAATTCAAGACAACCCACAGAAATACTAGGCC
Source organism: Lissotriton vulgaris (assembly GCF_964263255.1). NCBI lineage: Eukaryota > Metazoa > Chordata > Amphibia > Caudata > Salamandridae > Lissotriton > Lissotriton vulgaris. Next base: position 318,860,456 of record NC_141699.1, on the reverse strand, counting down.
CATGCAAGACTCACTACCCCTGGCATAAATAAAGGTTGAAAAGTAGGCAAAATGGTTGGAGGCCTAACAACAAAGCCTGCATTCAAAATGGCCACTTGCCTGCCAGCACATGGCCAGTGCCTGTAGCTGCACTCAAAATGGCCACCAGCCACATGGCATGTCCCTCCCCATGAACACCCCCAAAAATCGAAAAACACTGCAAAATCAGCACAATCCCATTCCATCCATGGCCTCCATGATGTTTAAATTCAAGACAACCCACAGAAATACTAGGCCCATGCAAGACTCACTACCCCTGGCATAAATAAAGGTTGAAAAGTAGGCAAAATGGTTGGAGGCCTAACAACAAAGCCTGCATTCAAAATGGCCACTTGCCTGCCAGCACATGGCCAGTGCCTGTAGCTGCACTCAAAATGGCCACCAGCCACATGGCATGTCCCTCCCCATGAACACCCCCAAAAATCGAAAAACACTGCAAAATCAGCACAATCCCATTCCATCCATGGCCTCCATGATGTTTAAATTCAAGACAGCCCACAGAAAGACTAGGCCCATGCACCACTCACTACCCCTGGTCAAGGCCCCAACAACAGGTCAAAAATCGAAAAACACAAAATTTTACAAAAAAAAAAAATCGAAAAACACAGAAAAATCAGCACAATCCCAATTCATCTATGGCCTCCATGATGTTTAAATTCAAGACAACCCACAGAAAGAATCAGTCCACCCACCACTGAGTACCCCTGGGAAAAGGCCCCAAAACAGCCCAAAAATCGAAAATCCCAAAATTTTAGTTGCAGCAACTGTAATGCCCCAAACAAACTTACTTGTAAAATTTCTAATCCAACAGTGATCCAAAGAAAGTCAAAAAGGCCTCAAATCCAAAGATCCAGCAGCATCCACAAAAGGTAATCCTTCCAGGTCCACATCCGAATGAAAAGTGACCAGGAGATGGACAAAGCACTGGGAGGAGCCTGCTGAACAGGAACAGGAAGTTGAAGACTATGGGGCACTTCCTTCCTCCCACCCCCCTGCCCCCCTCCCCAAAATGGACTCCTCGCTAAAAAAGTGCAGGCAAATGTCAAACTAAGGAGTTATTCACATAAAAATCATCATTTCTAGAAGGTTTATGCTGCTTGCTGGTGGATTTCTTGTGCAGAATTGCAAATTTATATTTTCGCGCGCCGCATCTCAAATCTCGCAATTGCGAAGTACCGCGAGACGTGATCTCGTCGTACTCGCGTTGACAAACTATCGCTGGCAAGCCGCGATGACGTAATCGCGCTCGCCAATTCCCGCGGGATCACACAGCAAGATCCAAAATGGCGCAGCACTCGCAAACTATCGAAAAAAACAACTCGGCAAACGATGATAAACGCCGCGCGCCGCAAAAATTGTATCACCAACGCCGCGCGCCGCCAAAAAAATCCGCTGCGTGCGAATTTGCGGATTTTGCGGGAAATCCGCAAATCTCGCGGATTGCGGATTTCCCGAAAATCCGCAAAATCCGCGAGCGGAACGGATTTTCCGCCCACGCTTAGTGTCTAGCACTTGTTTGGCATTACTTAAAACTAACACTGACTTAAAAGTGGCCAATAATGCTCTCCTTTGCCTGAAAAATTCCCTTCCTTGTGTGTCCCCAGTAAGGTACAGGACTGTGCCTTACCAACATCCCTTTATGTGTGTTTTCATTTGATTGAAAAATAAAATACCCTGTCCGGCTGGACAGTGGACAAATACAGTTCCCATTGTGACCTATGTTTTATTCCAGTATTGATCCTAGATATACTAAGGACCTTTGCTTCTCCTTGATTAAATGGTTTAATTCTATGTCAGTCATGTTGATTATGGTTTTGTATACTGTAGTTAACGTTGTTGCCAATGTTTCATCTGCTGCCTCCTTCCTTTGGAGCCTGAGGCATTTGAGCCGTTCGCACCTTTGGATGTTTTTCTTTTTTGTGTCTGGCCATATTCGTGCCCTGCAATCGTAAAGTCTGTTTTCTCTGTCCTTGTTCATACGATTTTCTATTTTTTATTACATCTTCTTGCTTTTTTAGTCATTCTTTCATTTCTTTGCTACTTTTTTCAATTGAGTCTTTATTGCTGGGATTTGTCAGTTTATTTAGATTACTGTAGATACGGGCAATCTCCTTCATGTTGTTGTCACAATCTATTTTGGTGTATTTTGTCTGTAAACAAACTAGCTGCATTAAGCCTCTAAAATTGCTTTGCGCCTATTCTTTTAGTAGGAGAGGATGGGGGCTCTCAAAGCTAGGGGCTAGCCTAATTCGAAGGCCTTTTGGGACCCTGCCAGCTTCATGATACTTTTCCAATGATTTTACTTCCCACCATTTCATGAGTTTACACCTGCTGTTTTTTCCAAGTGATTTCAAATCAGTAGTGTGATTTGAGTCATTTTTGCTTTTTCAGTTATTTTGGGTACATTTGTAAACAGTTCTTCTGCTGCCATTTCTCTCTCACGTAACGCCTCTTCCGACATTGCACAAGAGTTATAACTGTATTTCATATGCATGTTGAGTTTGGGTTTTACTATTCTAAACAGGCAAAGAAATCAGCACCACACCACCTGCAAGGTGTGACCTTTCTGACTTCGCGACTTACTGTTTGTGTTTTCGGCGTCCCCACGAGTCCATAGGAAGCTTCGGTCAAGCAAAGTTCCTTTGTGGCTTGCATTATGATCATATTTTTATGGAAACAACAGTGGTCCCATGCTTACGTAATACAACACACCAAATAAATATAGACGAAATCGCTTCTATATTTTCAGAAGGGCATGTCCAGCCGGACAGAGGTATTTCAGGTTTACTTAATAAACAAAATTCTTCAAAAAATAGACGTAGGAATACCTTCCACAATGCCCCTATGTGGTACACAAGCCTGTGCCCAACACTAACGGGGTGATCACAGTTGAAGAAAATAGGAAAGGTTCAAGGCAAAACAAACGTTTTTCTGTTTCCATATAAATTGTACAGAAAATATCAAGCTGCACCATTACATAAAATCAACCAATCAGATTTGTATCGGGTGCATAAGCAAGTCGACGGCGTTTCGGTTCCATCAAGAAATCATAGGAACCATCATCAGGACAGTTAAATACTTTGCCTTTACATTAAACCTCAATTTTGCCGAGGCAGAGCGCGTTAGGGCACAGATAGTAATTACTTCCTTGATGCCCGGACCAGTCGCCCACAATCAAGCGTCAGGTTTGGCCAGTTTACGCGATCGTAACCGGACGACGCCAGGGCAAGCCAAATGCTTCGGTCATGGAGTGTATCCCTGGCGTCAAATTATGATCAGCCATCTTCCGGGTGAGGGGTCCATAGTGGGAAAACAAGCAGGGGAGGTGTTGGATTGCAGAGGGGTAAAATGACTATTTCCAATCCAGTCAGTGCAACCTTACACACACAGTAGTTCACTTTGAAACAATTCAACATTTTAAAAACATTATTAAATAATTAAAGTTTTACATATTTAAATAGAACAATTATATATATTATTTTATTTAAAAAATAAACAAATTACTTATTTATTACAATATGTAATACATATTATAAATTAATACAAATGTATTCCGCCATCGTCTTGGGGACGGAGACCGCCCGCCTACAAGGCAGTGGTCTTGCAAATTAAATTAGGATGCGACCATAGGTGCCCCCCAAGTGCACCCATCAACTGCCACAATGGTCCCAAAAAGTACATCCCCACCAGCCTTTCCATTGTGGTTGAACCGCCAAGGAAAGGCTGGTGGGGATAAAGAATCCAGATCTGGTGGACGATACCTGCTAAGCACCTCCGCTATTCTGTGGATGTGGCGAGGTCCCTGTAAAAATTGCCTCTGTCGGACCCATGGCAGATGGGCTTTCCTCCTGCCAGGCACACCGCCTGCCATCCTAATCTGGCGGGCGGTAATTGACCTTTCCATGGTGGTGAACCCATCTTAATCAGCCCAGAAGTTCACAAAATATTAGAAACAATAAATACAATATTTTTTACATTTAAAAAGCACAACACAATTAACACAAAGCATAATAAATAACACAATTTTTGAATTGTTTAAATATTTTTAAATGTGTTATTACTTAAGTAACTTACTACCCTATACCTAGAGAAACTACACAACACATCAGTGATGTCATGAGTGATGTCACTGACCATGTCAGCAGTGGATTGCGGGTGCACAAGTTATAGTTAGCTGAACTAACTATAACGGGGGAATTTCAATGGTTTTGTATGAGTAAAATGTTCAGCTAATCATAACATGTGTGAAACCTATGTTTTTTTCAATTAATTTCTAAGTTTTTTTTAATGCTAATTCCGAACTATAACGTGGCTAAAACCTATGGTTTTTTCATGGAATTTCAAAAAATTTTTAGATGATAAATTCTAACTTTAACGTAACTGAAACCTATGATTTTTTCAGTGAATGTCAAAGGTTTCTTGAATGTCAATATCTAACTACAATATCCCTATAACCTATAGTGTTCTTAAGTAAAATTTAAAAACACGTGTATACTTTTTATAGTAAAACAAAAACTTAACAGTAGTGTTTTTTACTTATAATTATACCTCCAGGTTTTATGGTATTTTTTTGGGGACATTTCCATCTATATTTACCCATATTTTTAAAAACATAATTGTATATCTATTTACAGATATGTATTTCAGATTTCATAAAAAAATGAATCTGAAATTAGCATATTTCCACATTTATTTTACTGATAAATAAGCACTCATGGCTGAAAGACTGAAGGTTTTTACTCATGTAAACACTCTTACATGATAAACTATACACAATCTTCATATTAAAATTCGCAACTTTTATCACACAAGCATATATATTGCTCTTTAAGGATCTTTTCTAAAAGTCTTCTATTGCTTTGACCCTTTTACTTTTAGTACAACAGACCTATTGCCCTACTACTCATCATTGACAGCATTTAAAAACGCTTAAAAAATAATCCAATTTCCGTAATCATGCACAGTTTAAAAAAAATACAAAGAGGAAAGTAAATACTTTTCTGTTTGTATTTATCTGTAAACATCAGTAAAAACATAAATCAAGCAACCCTACTTATAATTTAGGAATATTTTCACCTTAATTAGCAGTAATTAACATATAATTGTGGTAAAAGTATGACACAGCACCTATAATACCTGACTTTCAACAACACCATTCCTAGTTCGATTCAATAGTCCATCAGCATCTTAGCCCACCACTATCTCAGTGTAAGTAATACCTTGCTTAATCTTCCCAACGCCCCAAGTGCCAGCACACCTTTCTGAAGGTAAGTTTATGATTTACAAATGCTAGCATTTTATTAAATTAAGAAGCATAATAATAACAAATATTAATCCTTTTTTTTTCTTCTAATGTTAACGATATTTGTTTTTTTATATCTTCTATTTAGATGTTTTTAATCATGAAAAAGCAAAGAACACAGTTTACCAAGTAACACTTTTTAAACCCTCCAACGTGTGTAGATAAATATACCTTATACGTGTTACCATCGAAATCGAAATCTTTACAGCTTCACAGTTTGTAACTTTTCCCAACACGTTTAGAAGTAAAACAGTTACAACGTGAGCATGTGTAAACTGCAAAACGTGCCATCTAAATAGGCGGAGCCACATCTTCCTTCTGTAGACTACTAAACAACCAAAAACTATATAAATCACACCTACTGTGCAATTAGTTTCCTTTTAAGCGAGTTATTTCTGAGTCACCAATCTGTGTTGCAGGTTCCGTTTTCTACCATCGGATTCTCTTTTTGCGTCGACAAACAAATTCCGGATTTGTTTCAATATGGCATAGGCATAGTACTTAGTTATAATTTGTGGCTATTTGTCAATATTTAAACATTTATATCTAAAAGAAATGTTATTGCATGTGTTTCGCTTTTTCTCTGTAACGTCAGCAGCTTGTTTTAGAAGCAGATAGATTACAACAAACATTGCTCCTTTTCAGGCTCCTTTCAGCTTATATATTGTGACTTTTTATATTATAATATTGACACTGTACTTCGCTTGAGAGGTGTTGGTGACCCGTCGACGTAAACCCTAAACATTTACAATCAAAGTCACCATCTTCCAGCTATTATTGTGTTTTCCCCTAGAGATCATATATATTTATTTATTTTTGTCCTCATTACGCAACAGTTTAAAGTAAGGAGATTTTCAGGGACCCTTCTCATCCTCCTGGAATCTCTGAGAAAGGGAACCCCTTACATCTGTATACCTGTAAGGAGGAGGATTCTTGTTTCGGATTGGGGTGAGCTAGCCATTATGGCTACTCTTGCAAGCCTTCCTCAATATCGTTGCGGTAGCGTAATCATTGACCATTGCGGTGGAGTATGATGAGGAATCCAAGTATATGACTACCACGTTATATACACAAACCATCATTTAAGTCACCCCTTATGAAACTCTTGCAAAATATCCCAGAATTTTGTATTTTGTAGAGCCTAGCTTCTTATTTTTGTCCAAGTTATACACTTTCAAAACTGACGCCAGCCATTCTTAATGGGTCGGAGGGACAGGGTTTATCCATTTTACACAAATCTCCCTCCTTGCCCTAAGAATTAGTATGAAAATTAAGTTCTCTTGGGCTTTAGAAAAAGGTCTTACTACATTCATACTTGTCACCCCAAAAATAACTAAGTCCATACTTACAGAAAGTTGTCTTCCGATTACCCCTTCTAAGGTAATTCTAACATATTTCCAGAAGCCATCAAGACTGGGACATCGCCAAAACATATGTAAGTCATCAGCCATCTGTAAACCACATTTTGGGCAGCTCTTCACTGTGGGCCCGTTTAGTTTGGATAGCCTTTTCGGAGTCCAGTAGGCTTTATGAATAGTGAGCAAATGATTTCTTTTGAGAGCAGCAGACGTTACAATCAACCAGCATTTAGCTCATAGATACTTGCCATGAATTGCTTGTATCCAGCGTCGGTAGGTTTTTTCCCCAGATACTCTCTGGAATTCGGAAGTCGTCCTCCCCGGCCGAAATTAGGGCCCAGTACCAGAAGGATATTTCTTTCAAGAATGGTTTTCTAGCCTGCATCGTTATTTCCAGGGAGATATTACCTTTCCTAGTTTCTTTGAGATACTTGCTCCAACTCAATAGTTGGTAATATTTGAATTTCGAAAGAGTGGAGTTTGTACATTGCGATAATATTTCCCATTCAAGAAGCTTATTTTGAAACAGGAGCTGTCCCCATTCTGTTATTCCATCAGATTTTAGAGGGATCGCTAAACTGTCCCTAAGGCAGTCTGGTGTAGTCTGAGAATCCCAAATTGGGGCCTTATCGCTATAGAAGGGGATATCTACTGTAGATCTGACACAATACCACAGTCTAGCGGCTGATTTCAGGACCTTCAATGTAATTTTTTTAAAGAACTTTGGGTGACCGAATTTATACAAAAAGTGGCTGGTGTTATTTGTTAAATTTTGTAGGAATAATGGGTAGTTTTCGTAAGAGCCCAACAACACTCTACTATTTTTAAATTGGAAGGCCCTGCAGTATTCTAGGAGGTCTGGACTAGCTATACCTCCCTGCTCCTTAGTTCTCCTTAGCTTATGCCTGGCGATTCTTGGTATTTTAGAAGACCATATAAAACTGTATAAATCTCCCTGCATCTTTTTTATGTTTTCTCTATTAAACTCGAGCGGGATAGCGTTAAAAATAAAGGTGAATTTTGGCAAAATTGCAATTTTTATGATGTTAGATTTACCCAGGAATGTTAAAGGCAGACCCCTCCATACTTTCAAGAGCTTTTTTACCTCAATCTCTACCCTATGGAAGTTTATATGGGTTATTTTATCAATATCTTTTACGAGATCGATACCCAGGTATCTTATTTTTTCTTTACAGAAAGGGGATACAAAATTTTCATTCCAGCTCATAGTTTCGGTTTTAGTTTGATTTATCTGGTAACCAGATATCTTCCCAAAACGTATTAAGGTCTCTTCTGTTGTTTTAAGAGCCTCTTCTAAGTCTGAAGTAAAAATCATAAGGTCGTCTGCATAAAGAGCTACTTTCTTATGCCACCCTTGATAACAAAATGGGGAGATTGAAGGGAGATTCCTAAGGCACTCTGCGATCGGCTCAATATAGAAGTTAAAAAGCAAGGGGGAGAGGAGACACCCTTGGCGTGTTCCTATACCTATCAGGATATTGTTTGTTAGGTTGCAATTAATTAATATTTTAGCTCTAGGAGAGTTATAGATGTATTCTACGATTTTTACAATGTTATCCCCTAAATTAAACTTCTTTAGAACCTCGCTTAAATAGCACCAGTTAACTCTATCAAACGCTTTAGCAGCGTCGATCGTAATTATTGATAGAGGAATTTTCTCTATGATGGCGATATCGATTGCCCCAATCAACTCGTGCGTGAGGTCTTGAAGGTGTCTTCCTGCCACAAAGTCCTTCTGATTAGGAAGACACCTAGAGATCATATATTGTTAATATGTATATTATAACATTAACAGTTATGGTGATCTCAGTGGTGTTCATGATCCGTCATCACAAAGAGTAACGATATGTAAGCAACGTTACCGGCTTCCAGTTTTCAGTATGTTTCCTCCTTGTGATCATGTGCTGTGAGAATATATACATATTATAATTCTCACTGTCATTATCTCAGAGGAGTTTATGACCCGTCGCCACAAAGATCAAAGTATTTCACCTCCCGGAGAAAAGAAGTTCAGTAAATATTTACCGGTCGAAAGTATTTCATTATGGATGTTCTGTTAAATACATAACTTTATTTTCCTTTTCTTCTTAATGTAACAATGGTATCAATCGTTTTATTATAATACATTGTCCTATTGCTACAGAAGAGGAATGGGAGATTTTTCAGCGCCATCTATAATATAACTTTCAAATATTAAAAAGTACTTGATCAGGTATTTTTTTCAAGAAACGTATGAACGTAAGAAAAAATATAGCTATCATACATACGTTGTTACTTTAAATATGTAATAACCACTACATTTCTGAATGTTATTTATTAATTTCTATTGTTATTTGCGGGTCCTATTCACCTTCTCTGTAAAGAATAAATAGGACCTGTACTGTATATTATAACAGTACCATCCTATATATTCTTTAGTGTGTATGTGATTTGTTAGCGGAAAAGTCTGCAACGTCTAAGCACTACAACAGCACGTTCCTGAATTGTACAGAATACAAATGTGAAAAATATTGATGCAGACATTTCTATGTAATATGAAGTCACTTATATTTAACTGTTTTTTACTTGTTTTCTTGATCTCAGATAATGTAGTGTGGCAGTGTTTGTTGTAGCACTTCTATTCTACTTTATCTAAAAGTAATTGATGCCCTCTTAAATCATCAAGAATGTGGGGCAACACTTTTTCATACTGTAGCACCAATAACCATATAAGTATGAGAGGGGGATACCCTCATCAAGCATATGCTAGCGATTTGCTGCGAGTGCTCCCTGGAGTGATTCGGCAAGAGATTTGACCGGGATTCTAGGTCAAGGCCTGCAGGGTACCTGTTGTGTGGTCATCAACCTCCGTTTCGGATGTATCATCCATTCACATCAATGGATACAAAACTTACTTTTCGCCTGCGACTCCATCTCCATCAGGGAGAGCTAAAGAGGCTTGACTACATTTATCTCTAATCTTTTAGCGATTGGGGAACTAGTTCCTCTGAAACTGGAACCTAATTTCCAAATAATAATCCTCAATATAAATAAATACGACATCTTTGTGCTAGTTCATTTTTATAACAGCATGCACAAGGTCCAGTTGATAGCAACCTTAAAAGATATTTGATGTACCTTAATTGAGTTCAACAATAAGAATACCAAAAGAAATATTTCTATATTATGGGGGGTGAATTTAATCTAACACCATGTGGCATAATGACAATTTAACCGGTGGTTTGCAAGATGAGAAGATGAATAATTTAACTCATTTTCCTCACACAATGAGTGGGGACTGCTTGAACGAGACATTATTCATTTTGGAACTTGGTTTGTCAAATGAATTAGTGGTACCCCCAGTTCCACTCACCCAGACTATTAATGGTAGAGGAGCTTCCACTTCCATAGATTTGATATTTGTATCAAGTAATGCTGTGTCCCGCATCTTGAGTTTTAAGACACATGACAATGCTACCAGTGATCACGTTCCCAATAGTGTTATATTGTCTCTCCTGTCCAATCCAGATACGATTAATTTAGTGGGACCATATGATCAGAAAAATCTGATTTTAGACAGGTTAAATGGGAACTTGCTCAAGTGGGATAGAGTTGACCCACGTGCGATCACAACAGATGTAGTTAAAAACTCTCTTAAGTCTATAGAGAGATGCTTAGACATTACCTATCCTCAACAAGAGATCTTAAGTAGTTTTGCAGTCATAATAAATTCAGTAAAAGAAGCCCTGCGTATGCAAACGAAAGAAAGAAAGAGAAAAACTAAAGGTTGGTTTAACAACGTTTGTACCAAAGCATACTCCATCTTAAAATAGGCACTACACAAAGTAGAAAGGGACAAACAAAATATGATTTCCTTAGAAAGATATATAATCGGGCAATAAAAACAAGAAAAGCTGAATTGAAACATGAAATATGGGTAGAAATACATAAGAGTTGCATGATGAATGACAGTACTGCTTTTTGGAAAACAATTAAATCTTCATTTCTGTTGGATCCCAGGGAAAATCACAAAATAGAAATAGTCATAGATGTGATGAAGCATGGATTCACATTTGAAGCGACTTGCTCGTATTCATGAACCTCAAATAATGATAACAAATTAACCAACCTGTTTGTCTAATTAATTCTGCACCTTTTACATCGACATCCAGTGTCCGAGAGTAGCTTGCTTATGTGTTTTACTAATCCTAATACGCTTGCTTCTTAAATGGCTGCTGCTACGCGGGATTTTCTACTGCGCATGCGTCTGTCATACTCATGTGACATGACATACTCTCAGGTTTGGAGGGAAACTGTCGCTTCTCTGCACTAGTGTTAATATGGCTGCTCTATGTTCTCTCATGCAAGAAGCTTGCACTGCTGCTTTTGCTAAGCTTTTCATTCTGCCTAATCCTAATGCTATAGTTTACATTAAGATAACGGGTATAGAGTAGAAATACATGGTATACGGTGTATTTATTTTATTCTGTGTTCTAAAACTGTTTCCTTTTAAATGTAAATGTATTTGAGCTTATATAGCGCACATCGACCCACAAAGGGTTTCCCGGCGCTTGCTTAGGGAACCCGTCCTGGTATTCCCCTGTGAGATAACCCCAGCAGGGTATCCACAAGGTGAAAGCCAGGCATCCCGCCGCGAGGGGCCGTTGTGGAGATTAAGCAAGCTATTGCCCAAAGTCGCAGAGTGTGAACCCGTGAGTCGAGAAGGCACCGGAGCGCGAATTATCGAGTCCGTGGAATTTTTGAGCCCAAGACCCACCAAGGCGGGCAAATTGAACCCTGGTCCAGGGCCGATCTCAGCTTCCGGGTCTGCCGCCTCTAACCCCTGAGCCACACTTCTCCACATTCATGTATTGAAATCTTTGGGCCTGGGGGTGCTATTACTCCATTTTGAAAGTCCTTCTGCGCATGACCAAGTCTGGCCAGAAACTGAACTTGTTGTCATTGACTTTGAGCCAAAAGACAGACACAGCCAAGATGCGCCTGGGAAGATGACTCCTGACCCTGCTAAAAGTAGCTAAATTGCATACAATGTATTTGTCAATAAGACAACCATTGTTTGGTGAAATGCAGTCATCATGTGAAAGTAAATTGATGGGGCGGGAAATAAAAATTAATATTCAACACTGAAGTAACAGAATTTGAGGTGGTGTGATGATCTCTCCTCCTCTTTTGTCCAATCAAAATTGGGGATCCTTACACTTGCAACATTGGGGGGGTGGTACACTGACCTGGAAAACAGTATAACTAGAATAGGTTTAGCTAGTTACTTTGTCCGACTTGTCCGAATAGCTGACCTGTCACTGATCCAATGCGCTCAATAGGTGATTAGGAGCAGTTGTGCTGCGAAGCACACTGCCAGAAGTTTCGCTGACCCAATTGGGGTTCTGGGAAGCTGAAGTGCTGGTGAAGCACTTTGCTGGTGAATGCTGTAACCCAATCGGGGTTTTGGCTGATTCCTTGCAGAGAGGGAGAAGTGCAGGCATTGCAACTGAACTGCGGGTGCTGGTCTTAACCTTTGGTGGTCCGGTCCTGATCCAAATCTGGTTTATGCTGTCCTGATTTCCAATCTGCACCTGCTGGCCTACTGGCAACTGCATTCTTTGGGGTTTTCTGTCCTTTCATCTGACCCGTGGCCAGGGTTGGTCTTCACACCATTCTAGGTAAATATAAATCTGTGTGGGTAATCATCATTATATTTTGTGTCCTTTTCTTTACCCTCCCTAATTTGCTAAAGCTTTGATCGCATATGTTCCTTTTCTTAATCTTCCCCTGGTAAATGATAAATTTGTATTTGCTGTTTTAATAGCATGTTCCATTTTTGATTACCCTCTTTTTAGTTGAATGCTAAAATGTTTCTCATGATTGCATAAGTGTTTCCTTTTTCACCCTCCCTTTAAAGTGATTATATTTGGTTATTCGATGTAATAGTGTGTTCCATTTCGTACCTTCCCTATAGTTATATGCTAAAATAGTTTTCGCAGTTGCAATATTATGTTCCCTCTTTATACCTACCCTTTGATAATTGATTAAACTGTGTCATTGAGTATGTTCCTTTTCTTTACCCACCCTTAGAAAATTGTGTAAGTTTGTTTTAAATATAATAGCATGTTCCTTGTTCTTACCTTCCCTTTATCTCATTTTGCTAAATGATTGGCATAATATATCTTTTGCATGGTTATACACTATTTCTAATCTTGGTTATTGATAGTCTTATTCCTTTTAATCTTTGGGTCATGACTTATGATGAGATTTAGATAAAGATTTTAAACTTTCCTTGTGTCTGTGGTTATTATATGAGTGCAAATGTTATTGTGTTATTGGCTATGTACTTTAAAACTAACTTCCTGATGCAAGAGGTTATAGGTACCAGTGACAAGGATTGGTGAGTCAATGGTATAGGACCTAGAAGTTAAAATATCTGGTAGTAGACCGCGGGTTACTGGATTAGGTAAATGTGTACATTTGACTATGGTCCCAGGGGGTATGGTAAATTTATAGTCGGGTGACCTGCGCGCTCTATCAGTATATTTCTTTGGTAGCAGAGGAAAGGTTAGGGTTTAGTTAAAGATAGGTAGTTAGTTAGTTGGTTATGATTTTCATCATTTTGTTGAGCAATCAAATGTGATATTATTTGAAATGTTTTGAGATTTATTTGATTCTGTTGATGCTGTATTAATTTTATGTATTAACCAAAATCGTTCGTACCTGTTATATGTTTGTTTGGAATCCCCGGGGGCAGAATAGCGGATGGTAAATGGAAGCCACATCGCAAGTGAGGTCACTTACTCGTAGGAAGTTAGTGCGTGGTTAGGTACAACCGGAAACACTATTCAGGGTTTTCCGTATGAATGTGTGAATAAATGACAGCAAAGAGTTCGCTAGCTAAACTTTTAGTGTGATATCACCTAGAAAGGGTCACACAGAAAGAGTAGCAGGTTCATCTGAGCTTGATTGATAGCAAAGGGGTTCATTGGTGAAACTTTGGCCTTAGTATATATCCCGGAGTGGATTAGTCCAAAGGAGTAGCAGGTTCTCTAGTGCTGGTTTGAAGGGTAGGTGGAAGAGATCTACTCGTAGTATATGAAAAGTAAACGGAAGGGATTTACTTGCTGTGAAATATTTCTTTCCTTTCTAGTCACTCGGGTACAGTGGCAGATGCTTTCACGTTGTTGATTAAAAGCAAATTGCACTTTAAAATAAAATAATTGAGTCTTTTCATTACCTTGTGAAGGAGGGAGCTAATTGCGGAGCTGCGCTGACATCACTCAGAGCCGCGCTGGTATTGGTTGAGACAGCGGGTGTGTAGCTGAGATAGTATTGTAAAGGAGGGGTGAGCACAGGAGCGTGGGAACTCATCTCACGGGAGAAGCTGCGCAATCAGTGGCTAAGATTATTTGAAACCGCATTGTTGATTGGTTAAAGAGAAAATAAAAGACGCGCTAGTATTGGAAGCATTTAGTAAACAGAATTAGGTATTGTCGCACGATTTCACAATTTTTCAAAGGCATACGTGGCATTTAAATCCAGAAACTCGACCTGATAGAAGATACTTAGGGTTTGCTAGAGAACAGATGATAAGAGGCAGACCTTACAAAATGTTCGGAAGTGAGAGAAAGATGTCACTTGTAAACAGAGTTAAGAATTTCTTTAAAAAAGATAAACCAATTAAAACTAGTGAAGGTATTATTATTCCACCACCGAATACTCCCGCATAGTTTGTGATGTTTGACAGGGGTTACCACACTTGTGTATGGTTAGAGAACTGAGTGGAATACACTAAAGATGATGGAATTTCGGCATTTCCCTTAGATGGCACATTTAATGGCAGAATTTTGTTCAATTTAAGGACTCGAATGAATGACTTACATCCTAGACCTAGATTAACGTAATATGAACCACTAGAAGAATGGGAGTTTGAGGCTTTTGAGAGAGCCTGACCTAGAACTGACAAGGGATTGAGTAAATTCTACCCTAAAGTTCCACGAGATTCCAGAGATAAACGAATGAAACAATGGACACAGAACATGCTAGTGGAAAGACTATATCCTCTATTAACTTTAGAAGAGCCCACAGGAAGTAAAAGGAATGAGAAAACCAAACATTTAATGACTAGTGGTGATTCAGACGATGATAATATGGTGGATTTATTCATGAAAAATCCACCACCTTATAATGTGGAGCCAAGAACAGTAAATCCGAACGCCCCATTTTCAAAACCTCCTTTAATTCCACAAGTGGTACATGAGACCTCCGTCGAAAGGGTATTACAAGAAAGAGAAAGAGAAGCTTTAAATAAACAGAGAAGTGAATTGATTCAGAACATTTCTCAATTAAACACAAGTCCTGAAGCTCTGACAATTCCAGTAACTATTGGCCCAGTTGTTCCTTTGTACGCAGATAAGCAAGCTAGTCCAAAAGCTCTGGTTATAACTACATCGGTAGTACATCCAAGAATAGAACCATTGATAATAGATGACCAGGCAAGCGAATGTGAGTCAGTAATATCATTAATGGATTTACCAATAAGAGAACCAGAAGGTAGTTCAATGAGGAAAACAACTCCTTTAAATTCAAGAGAAATACAGATGCAGACATCCTCCGGTATGAGTAGTGCAACGGTAGTAACTCCTAAAGAAATAGACAGATGGACACGAGAAATAGAGAAAACCAAAAACACAGCCAAAGCCATTAGATATATATAAACTGAAAATTGAGTTGGAGGAATTGATGGCTGGAAATGTGGGATTGGTCAGGCTAAATACACTTAGTGAAGATTAATTGTTATTTATTTGTAAAAGCATTACTCGAAATACAAGGGTGTATTGGTAAATCTAAAGTATTGCAAAAACTATATCGAGCAGAATTTTCAGACAAGGATTTAGAAAACATGAATGTGTCAGCAAGGAAGGTGCAGATAAGAGAGCTACTAGCATTGTTACAGAAATGGTGAGAATTAGACAAATGGAAAGCCAGGTGGGCAAAGAAAAAGTAAGAGGTTCGATCAAAGCAAGTAACATCAGAATATGTTTTAAAAGAAGCAGAAAAAGTAGAAACATTATGTCCTATTCGAGAGGTACAAGGTGGAGGTTATGTACATGTTCCATGGTCCCAACAGGATACTGTCTCATTTACAAATGATTTCCCAAAACTTTGTGAAAAACCTGTAGAGTAGTACAGACAAGTCAACAGATTTGTAAGAGTTTCAAAGTGCCTTTTGAAAGATTTAGATAGATTATTCGACATTGTAGTTCCAGTAGATTTATGGACAGAATGTAAAATTGCTGTTGATTGGCCTAGCAATGAGTACCCTAGAGACCCAAAGACAGGGGCTCCTTCCGAGGATGTCATGAAGAAGTACAATCAGGTAATACTTTACCTGAAAGGAAAGGTGCTTGCAAAAGAAAAAGACTGGATGAGAATAGATAGAACCACCCAGAATAAAGACGAGTCTATGTATGCACATTGTGAACGTTTATTACAGGTATTCAAACCGTACAGTGGATTGGATAACATAGATATGAAGGATATGATGCATTTCATTTATCGATTGTGTTAGGGTTAAGACCTGAAATTTCACAATGGATCAAAGATAATAAAATTTGTTGGCAGGCTAAGCCGATAGACGAAGTTCTTAAATATGCCAAATATTGTGAAGATGAGCTATAAAATAAACGAAAAGAGTTGAAAGAAAAAGTCATGTGGGCACAAGTAAAATTAGCAGAGCAACAAGAACAACAGTTAAACCAGATGAATAGTTACCAGAATCAGGGTGATGGAAATGGAGGAATGCCAAGGGGAAAATTACCCACACATATTTGTATTTACCTAGAATGGTGTGACGACCAACCCTGGACACGGGTCAGTTGAAAGGACAGAAAAACCCCAAAGAATGCAGTTGCCAGTAGGCCAGCAGGTGCAGATTGGAAATCAGGACAGGATAAACCAGATTTGGATCAGGACCCGACCACAAAAGGTTAAGACTAGCACCCACAGTTCAGTTGCAACGCCTGCGCTACTCCCTCTCTGCAAGGAATCAGCCAAAACCCCGATTTGGTTACAGCATTCACCAGCAAAGTGCTTCGCCAGCACTTCAGCTTCCCAGAACCCCGATTGGGCCAGCAAATCTTCTGGCAGAGTGCTTCGCAGCACCACTGCTCTTACTCACCTATTGAGTGCGTTGGGTCAGTGACAGGTCAGCTATTCGGACAAGTCGGACAAATTGACTAGCTAAACCTATTCTAGTTATACTGTTTTCCAGGTCAGTGTATCCACCCCCCAATGTTGCAAGTGTAAGGATCCCCAATTTCGATTGGACAAAAGAGGAGGAGAGGTCATCACACCACCTCAGATTCTGTTACTTCAGTGTTGAATATTTTTCGTTCCCGCCCCATCAATTTACTTTCACATGATGACTGCATTTCACCTAACAACGGTTGTCCTATTGACAAATACATTGTATGCAATTTAGCTTCTTCTAGCAGGGTCAGGAGTCATCTTCCCAGGCGCATCTTGGCTGTGTCTGTCTTTTGGCTCAAAGTCAATGACAACGAGTTCAGTTTCTGGCCAGACTTGGTCATGCGCAGAAGCACTTTCAAAATGGAGTAATAGCACCTCCCAGTCCCAATGATTGCGATACATGAAAAGTAAAAGGAAAGAGTTTTAGAACACAGAATAAAATGAATACACTGTATATCATGCTTTTCTACTTTATACCCATTATCTTAATTCTAACTATAGCATTAGGATTAGGCAGAACGAACAGCTTAGCAAAAGCAGCAGTGCAAGCATCTTGCATGTGAGAACATAGAGCAGCCATATTAACACTAGTGCGCAGAAGCGACAGTTTCCCTCCAAAGCTGAGAGTATGTCATGTCACATGAGTATGACAGACACATGCCCAGTAGAAAATCCTGCGTAGCAGCAGCCATTTTAAAAGCAAGCGTATTAGGATTAGTAAAACAAATAAGCAAGCTTCTCCCGGACACCCGATGTCGATGTAAAAGGTGCAGAATTAATTAGACAAACATGTTGGTTAGTTCGTTATCATTATTCGAGGTTCATCAATACAAGCAAGTCGCTTCACATGCGAATCCTTGCTCCATCAATCCCCTCTTTGATGATATTTTATATCATCACAATTAATGAAACAGATGCCAACTTGTCACATTTCACCCAACTCAATCTCTTCAAATTTTCTATTCTGCTTGTTTTCATTATTACCATGAGAATTTTTTTCATTTTCCTATATATTTTGCTATTCATTTCTTCTAATTCAAATTCATCACTATTTCTTTTCACTCCTCGCCTATTTACGTAGTATTTCTTTTTATGCTTTCGACATTTGATACAAATTATTATTCCTAAAACTAGTAAACTTATTCCCACCATTGACATCAGTATTTTACCTACAATACTTTTTCCTACATTAGAAAGCCAACTACCTACAGAGGGGAGAGACCATCAGTAAGCCTCTTCCATGCACTGTCAACCTCCAGTGGTTTAAGCTCTTTTTCCAAATTAGTAATATTTTTCACATACCTCTTAATTTCAATACTTTTGTCTGGTATGTAAGTGCAACAATGTTACGCCTTCAACATTCTACAGACTCCGCCCTCTTTTGCCAATAATGTATCAAGAGCAAGTCGATTTTGTAAAACCATTGATCTGATCGCAACCAATTCGGTATTGACCATTAAGAACCCTCTGGCAGTCTCAGTTGATAACCGATCCACTACTGTTGACAATTTGCAGATTCTGTGTGTATTCAGAGCCACTCCCACTGTAGGTATCAATGCACTATATATATCACCTACTACTGCACCAAAACTAGCTCTTTTACTGTGTACTAATCCATTAGTGTATTCATTGCTTCCAGTGATTTTATCCACATGATATATCGTTGGGAAGAAAATACCAAAATAACAGCTCCCATACCAGTGATCTGGTAACTTGTAATAAGCCTTGTTCCCACATATATATTAAACTCTGTGAAACACAGGTTCAGTTCCATCTTTGATACCCCAACCCCCAATTACCCTAAAATTGTGTTCACATTCACTGGAACCAATGAATACATTGTTATAATACCTAGTTCTTTCTCTGTGGACAGAGAGTTTCCCCTTCTTTTTGAAATCCAGCAACATAGCGGCATTAGCTCCACCATTTGAGGTGTTCCCTATATTTTTAGCCCATTTAGGAATTTTATGGTTCTTATCATTTGACTTTCTTTGGAAATTCTCTCTCCTTTTCTCAACCATATTCAAAAATATATTTTCTTTTTCTTGCAATAAACATCTTAGATTATTCTTGTGTGTGTCAGCTATGTCTATTGTACTATAGTTAGAAAATATTCACTTATGTAATGTGCTACATTTCTGGTAGTATATACAGGATTCAGGTTTCTACGTATAGGGAGTTCAGAATATATCATGTCTTAATTAGAGTAATAATACTGTAAAGGTCATTTCCTGTAGAATAAACTAGCTAAAACACTACATGAAATTCCATA
Organism: Lissotriton vulgaris; assembly: GCF_964263255.1. Taxonomy (NCBI): domain Eukaryota; kingdom Metazoa; phylum Chordata; class Amphibia; order Caudata; family Salamandridae; genus Lissotriton; species Lissotriton vulgaris. The sequence continues at coordinate 318,841,228 of NC_141699.1, read as the reverse complement.
TGTTAATGGTAAATGGAGATATGTTACACCTTCAGCTACCGAAGTAGGTAACTTCATACAGACATAACAGTCTTCTATTTCCATAGCTTCTACATAGTGTACTAGTAAATTTGCAAATACATTTAAATGGGTTCTATTTTCCTGGTCCGATAATTTTTTTATCTCTATTGCATTAGTTTACACTCCTTTTGTCCCTTTGACCCCCACTGCTAACATCATGGCCCGTAATTGGAAATAGATTTCCATTCCCTATAGGCCGCCTCTGTCCCTTGCAACCAGGTTTGTGTCACTGCCCTGGCCTCCTGTCTTGACTCCTAGCTCAAAGCAGCCAGTGATAAGGTGCCCACCTTGAAAAAGATTAAGTCCAAACGCCCTCATGACGCCCAACGTTGGTTTACGGACCAACTAAAAAAGGATAAACTGACACTCCGCCAAGCTGAGCGTCTTTGGCGCCGCACCTATTCACTTGAAGCAAAATCTGAATATGTTGCGCTATAAAAACTTTATAAAAACTCCATCCTCCAGGCGAAAAAGCTTTACTTCTCCCAAAAAGTCCTAAACTTGGCATCCAAGGTAAAAGATATTTTCTCCATTGTAAACGAGCTCACACTTCCCGATAGGGTAACTCCTCAAGTCGTTCCCTCACAATCACTTTGTGACTCTCTTAATTCATACTTTATCGACAAAATCATCCTAATAAAAAATAACATCCCTAGCCCTTCCTCTCCCTCTGTCCCGATCCCTCCCTCTCAGAATTCATCCACACTTGATGCTTGTCCTCCCATCACTAGCAGTGACTTTGTGGCTCTATTAAACAAAGTGAGCTCAGGCTCACCTAATGACTGTTGCCCTCCGCAGATACTCAAAGCAGCCTTTCTTGCTTGCCCTGAGCCTCCACTCACACTTCTTAACGAATCCCTAACTTTAGGTATTGTCCCTGACTCCTTTAAACATGCAGCTGTGGTCCCCATCTTGAAAAAGCCCCACGCGGATCCTCTGGTTCTGGCCAATTTTCGCCTCATCTCCCTGCTTCCTTACCTAGGCAAAATCCTGAAGACTCATGTTACTAACTGTCTTAGTTCCTTCATTGAGAGCTCTGGGTTTCTTGACCCTCAGCAGCCAGGCTTAAGGTCAGCCCATTCCACTGAATCGGTCATTCTAGCGGTGATGGATGAGCTCAGAAAGGGTGCTGATAATAACATGTCCCAGGCACTCATGCTACTGGATCTCTCTGCAGCCTTTGACACGGTCGATCACAACCAGCTGATTGACCGTGTCAACAACGCCGGTGTTCAGGGTTGGGCCCTTGATTGGATCCGATCATTCTTACATCGGCGTACTCAGGCGTTCCACCGGTCTACCTTTGTAGCACCCCGATCCAGTCTGACCTGTGGTGTCCCCCAGGGCTCTGCCTTATCACCCCTTGTGTTCAATCTCTATATGCAGCCCCTGATTGTTTCCCTCCGTAATAGCCCAGCTACCATCTTTAACTATGCGGATGACCTCCAGCTGGTTTTTAATCTTGAATCCACCTCTACATCCCGCACTGATTTTCAATCTGCCATGCTCTCCATTAGCGAGTGGATGTATCATAGCCAGCTGAAGTTAAATCCCGATAAAACGGAACTTGTATTAACCAGGGGCCTTGCTAACCCCTGGAATGCCAGTTTCTGGCTATCTTCTCTGGGCACCCCCCCTTCCAGCTGACTCTGTGAAGAGCCTTGGTGTTATCATTTGCAAGGATCTCTCAATGAAACCACAGATTAGCGCTGTCACCTCAGCCTGCTTCTTCCATCTTCGCAGGATCCGTAAAATCTGTAGGTTTCTGTCTATGGAGGCCCTCAGGCTGGTCATCATAGCCTTGATTACATCCCGCATTGACTACGCCAACGCTCTTTACACTGGCATTCCTGCCTACCAGTTGCGCCGCTTGCAACTTGTGCAAAATCAGGCAGCCAGGCTAATCTTCCGTCAGCCCAAACATATCCACATCACCCCACTACTAAAGAAACTTCATAGGTTGCCGGTGGCCAAGCGGTGTGTCTTCAAACTCGGCTGCACCATTTTCAAGGCGCTAGATGATCAAGGTCCTGCTTTTGTTGCCTCCAGAATTTGCTGGTAGGCTCCTTCCTGCGATCTGCGTTCCTCCCATCACAACCTCCTCACCACCCCCACAGTTAAACGCAAAAAACGTGGTGGCCTCCGTTTTGCGTTTCTGGCCCCTAGACTTTGGAACGCACTTCCGAGCGAACTCAGATTCTCTCCCAGTTACGCTCTTTTTAGATGTTCACTCAAAACTCACCTCTTCCGGCAGGCCTTTGTGTAATTCCGCATTCTCCTTCTCCCTGTTGTCTCCAGCGCCATGAAACCAATTGGTGTCCGTGCGCTGAATAAATATTTTTAACATAACATAACATAACATAACATTTTTGATTCTATTATAATGCAGTCCTTCCTCATCTAGTGCTTCTTAGTCTACTTTCGTTTGTCTAATGCTAAGTGCTTTCTCTTCCACCTCACCTCAGTACCACGCATCCGAAGAGCCAGATGTGGAGGCCGTTCGCTCTCTTACAATCTAGCCAAGACTTGGAATTCTCTTCCCCTCCCAATCAGATCAGAATCCAATCTACTCACCTTCCGAAAACTTCTCAAAACCTGGCTTTTCAATAAAACTTCGATCTAAATCTTTCCTCAGCTCCTCATAATCCAGCCTCTTCTGCTCAACCCACTTTTCCTCTGCAGCGCTGGGACGCCCTTGGGTAGCCATCGCGCTATATAAATTCTCTTTCCATTCCATTCCATCTATTCTTTTTGGTGTATCTTGTGTTTGTAGCTCTTCTGTATCTTTTGGCAATTGCTCATTCGGTAGAATTTTGTGTCTTTACCCATCATGTTAAGGAATAGCTATTGTTAGTCCTATCCAAACTACAAGTACTATTGCTCTACTACATAAACATACTCTACAGCATGTTTTAAATCAATTTCTTTTCGGTCTTCCATTAACAGTATGATCAGCCATTTCTGACTACAGGAGATTCAACCCCTCTTTGTAACTTTTACACAGCTTTTACCCTGTGCGAATTTCTGGTTGGTCTCATTTCTTCGGCAGTTTGATCAGTAATCATTTCTTTATCACTTTCGCCATTTATTTCCAGGTTTTCAAAATCTTCTAAAATAATGTAAGTCCACTCAGGGCTTTTGTATTTATTATTCAGTCTCTTTAATTGTGGACTTCTCCTTCTTGGCTGTATCACAGGTTGTTCAGTTTGACTTGTTATTTCATTTACTTGTTCAGGTTCTTCATCAATTTTCTTTAAACGCAGTCTCAGTCTTTTGACATACCTAGGCCACTCGTCACCTTTTCTGAGTCTTTTTACTGGCACTGTCCTTTGGCCTTCTTCAAATGCTCCTTTATTTTCATTCAGTTGTGGCACATCTATTTGAATGCTGTCTTCTGTTTCCTTTCTATCTGACTTGATCCAGGTCTTATTTCAGTTTCTTCTGCCTAGTCACTAATCTGGCCTTGTTCAGGTATTTGCTGTATTTGGCTTTTGTTTGCTTCACTTTCTTTGTCCTGAACACCATTTTCTACTCCTATCTGGTCCTGCTCAAGCTCTTCGAACCCTTGATTTTCTTCTGCCTGAGAGCCTCCACCCTAATTTCTATCTGTCCCTTTTAAGACTCAGGAGTTCTTGGTGGAGTGTCAATTATTTGATCTTTCCCTATCTGTTCCTCCTCAGAATCACTTTTGACTTGGATTTCTATGATCTGAGTACCTTCTTCTACACCTGTCTCATCCTCACTATCACTCTGTCTATCTTGATAAGTTTGACTTCTGGTTCTCACATATTTGGCAGGTATGTTGACTACTGGAATCCAATCATTCTGACTGGTGCTTGGTTGTTCATCTTCAGCTACTTCAGGATCGATTTCTTGAGACCCCTCAGCTGCACAACCTTCAGCTTCAGTTTCCCAAGGTTCAGTCATCTTTTCCGTATGACTGGCATGAATCCAGTGTGGAACTCCTGCACACTTTACAGCTGTGGTGGTAACCAAAATTACTTGTCGAGTATGTTTTTTCAGCATCACCCAATCACCTGGGTTCAGGTAATGTGCTGGAGTTGCTGGTCTGGCGACAGGGTCTTCCCCAACCTGGTGAGAGATAGAACGCACTTGGTCAGCCACTGCTTTGCAGTACTCCAGTACTAAATCATTAGATATATTTAGCAGCTTGTGTCCTGGCACCCATTCTTGCCTCATTGCTCTTCCCATCAGTATCTCATGGGGACTCAAACCTGTGTTCCGGTCTGGAATACTCCTAAGTCCCATCAGAACAAGCGGCAAAGCATCTGGCCATTCCAATCGAGTAGATTCATACATCTTTCCCAATCTTGACTTGATTGTGCCATTCAATTGTTCTACCACTCCAGAAGCCTCTGGGTGATATGCACAGTGTATTTTTTGCTTAATTTTGAATGCTTCACAAAAATATTAAAATGTTTTCCTCTATCTGATTCAATTGTTACTGGAAAACCGAAACGTGGTATCAGCTCTCTAAGTAGCAGTTTGGCTACAGTGATGCTATCATTCCTACGTGTGGGGTAAGCTTCCACCCATTTTGAAAACAGGCAATGACAAGTACGTATTTCAATCCTCGACAGGGGGGTAACTGAATGAAATCAATCTGCAATCATATGAAGGGACCCTCTGCCTTCCCAATCTTTCCTGGTAACACTATTGTTTTCTTTCCTGGGTTCCTTTGCTGACAAACCAAACACCTCTGGCAGATGACACACTATGAAGCATTTCTCTCAGTTATTTGGATCAACTGCCAAGGAAGACAGTGTCCTAAAAGAAAATGAGAGGATAAATCCCCATCACAATCCCAGAATCTTCCCCATTGCACTTGGCTTTACCCAGTTGGAAGTGGAATTTGCCTTAATGGCCAGTAAAGGGGGAAAGGCGCCACGCCCTGCTAGGGTCCCAGTAGACCTTTTAAAATATAATATGGATCTGTGGATCCCAATATTGGTTTGGGTACTGGAAGCCTCATGTACAGTGGGACTTGTTGAATCGTGGTCAGACTCAATCCTGCTCCTGGTATTTAAAAAAGGAGATCATCGGAGCCCATCTTGTTATCGTCCCATATCATTACTAGACTCTTTGGGCAAAGTAGCGGGACATATTATTCTTGACCATCTAAAACAATCTTCTGATGACAATAAGATACTGTAAGGCCTCCAATCTGGGTTCAGGGAGGGTCTGGGCACCACAGAGCAAGCCCTTAGTTTGACCCTCTTAATGGGTAAATACGTGAATGTAAAGGGGGGGAACTTGTATATGGCTTATGTACATTTACCTGCAGCCTTTGACTGCGTAAGCCATTCGAAACTATGGACTATTTTAATAGAGATGGGAGTAGAGCTTTTCTTGGTTAATTTATTGCATGAACTGTATTCAAATGCCACGGCCAGGGTGAGGTTTGGATTAGGAGGGGAACTTATGGCCCTGATTAGAGTGGAGAAGGGTTTAAGGCAGGTTTTCGTCCTGGCGCCCTTCCTCTTTACTCTCTGTACTAATGGTCTGGAACAAGCCTTGTTGGAAGGGTGCCACGACCTACCTCTCTTGCATAAACGCCTGATACCTGCTCTACTCTACGCGGACTCAATAGGTACCATAGCTATATGACTAATCTAGATTTAAGAATTAACATTAAAAAAACATTTATAATGAACTCAGGGCCTAGACGTAAGAAAAGGAGAGATATCTATATTGAAAATGCCAAGGTGGAGAACACTAACACGTATCCCTATTGAGGAATTTTAATTGAAGACAAGTGTACATGGAGGCAAGCAATATAGGCCAGAAAGCTGTTACTTATGAGTGCCACATCTTCATTAGTTAGTTTTATGCAGAGGCTTCGTAAAAGGCCAGCGGCGAGGATGATTCAAATTTATCAAGCTAACTGCATTAGTATGGCGATTTACAGTGCGGGGGTGTGGGGTTATGGAAAGGTGGAAGCCCTTCAAAATATAGAGAACCGTTTTTTGACGTGCATCCTCGCGGTTCCGAGAGGTACTTCGACCTTTAGTTGTCACTTAGAATTCGGTTTGCCATATGTTACTGATATTGTGAAATTGCAACAGATTCTTTTGTGACATCGCCTTTGGTCCTCTACAAAAACAGTTTTTAACCAACACCTACTGAACGATTGTCTCTCACTCGAAAATTCACATAAGATTGGTTGGCTCTTATATGTTAAAAACTTTTTATATGATTTGGGCTTGGAAAGATTTTACCATAACACTCACTTATATCAGAGATATCTAGAAAAGGGCTCAAAATTTTTTGCTTGACTCACTTAGAAGAACTGCGCTTGATTACTGAGGTAAAAAAAGTTCACCTTATTAATTCAAACCACCATGGCCATACAACCCTATTTAACTTTTAATTTGAGTGGTTATGAAAGGTTTCTGTTGACCCGATTCAGGATGAATATATTTCATCGCCTGGTAACTTTTCCCAAAATCAATGATTGGTCGAAGACGTTAATAAGCTGCCCCTGCGATGAAGTATCTACTCAATCATCAATTCATGTGGTCTTCTTTTGGTAAATTTTAAAAAGAACCGGGAAATCACTGGGTAACACCGATTTTAAAAAACTCTGGGTTTACGACAATGTCGCCCTGCTTTCATCGTGTTGCAACTTATGGAGGCAGAATGTCCTGCAAAAAATATAGCCCAATTTCTGAAGTTCTGCATCAGACATAGGACAAACTTATAATAGGATTGGTGCTGTATATATTGTTTTAGGCTATAACTGTCCTCTTGACATGTAATCCAATGATTCATTTGAACGTTCTTAACATTATGTCTGAATGTTAGTATAATATATTACTGGTATGTTTGTCATTGATTTAAGATATGTATTTTTTTACAATGATTCATTATTATCAGAGGATGTGATTTTAATTATGAATTTTTATGGTTTTTCTAATTATGAAAACCGAATAAAGACATTTTTGATTTGATTTGACTACATGGTCTTGTTTTACTCAGATAAATATCCTTTATTTTTCTAACCTGTGTGGACTCTTTCTGCCATCTCTTCATTGTGTTACTGTTACTGAGTATGTGTTGCACAAATACTTTATACATTGCCTTTTAAGTTGAGCCGGCCTGCTCTGTGTCTAATTACCAGACGGTGAGCACAGGCTAATTTGAAGTGTGCATCCAGCTTACCCTGACTTGGATTGTGGTGCCTACTTGGATGAGGTGCACACCTCTGCCAACTAGAGACCCCATTTCTAACATTCTGCTTTATATATTCCCTTTTCTTTCCCATGCCTCCTACTCCATGATCCTGTTCCTACCCTGCCTGACTTTTGTTTGTTTTCTTCGTACACCCATGTCTCAACCCCCCAACTACTCCATGCTCAAGTGACTTATAGCTGTTTTATTTCATGCTTTTGGTAACTTATGTAACTCTGTCAAATGGTTCTCATGTAAAGCGCTCTGATACCTCTGTGTGTAGCCAGCACTATACAAAACTCTTCAATTAAATAAATAAATAAAGAAATATATATGTTGAAATGCTGACCCATTGATAAAGTCAGTAGGCCCACCTTTTATATTTTAGTGTTCTAATATTTTGACAAAGTTTGTAAGTCTGCCTTACTTAAAATAACACATTTATGTTGTAACATCACATAGTTAGCCTTCAGGGGTTAGTTGGAGGGTCTGGCTGCAGTCCAGACATATTCCCCAACCCAATGCCACATAGAACCAAAGGCTGTGCACAGCTAGGGATTCGATACCAACGAGTGGTTAAGCTGTGCACAATGGTGGTATGGCACCAGAGGGGTGTTGGGCCCTACCAATACTAATCAATAAAATAAATATATTTTTGCTATTACTTATGTGTGACAGGTCTCTTATATGTGAGATATATTTACTTAGATAACTAACTTACCAACTTAGAACCTTTTATGTACTTGTTATCAAATGTCTGACTGACTGAGATATAGACCTTTATCAAAACCAACTGCTGATGCAGCTACCGCCCAAACTGCTAAACCAAATAACAACACATTTGGCTAAAGGTAGCTCATGGTCCAGAGTGCACTCTCTTTGTTAAATGGTGTAAATCGGTTCCGTTGTTCCTGAGAAATTGAAGATTACTCAGATATACAACTGTGGCTGCAGTAGATCTGTGAACCCTCCTGATCTGGTGCCTGAGATCTGATTAGCTGCCAACACTTCAAACCAGGAAGTGTTGGTAGCCATCTTGTGACTCAGTTGAACCAAGTCACAAGACAAAACAAGAAAACACAAGAAAAGGGGGCAGGGTTGAAACAACCTGATGACGTAGGCCTTATGAGGGAACATTTTTGGCAGGATTCTCAGAGGATACGCAAATCTTTCTGAAAATGTTTAAAAAACAAAGCGTGGGCTGCTGTGCTTCATTTACTTTAGGCCTCCAGGTAGGCCAGGTCCCAGAGCAATTGGAAATAGGGATGTGGGGGGCCCCCACAGGCCACCGCAGCCCCAGGGCCTCCACCTCCCTGGGGCTAATACTTTAAAGTGTGGGGATTTCACACAGCTCCCCACACAGGCCTGGAGACTGCCTCCTCCTCAGGCTATATTGAAATAACTTGTGGGGACTGCCACCTTAGGGGGCTATTTTAAAAATGGGAGGGAGCCTCACAGTCCCCTCATTAAGGCATAAATGGCCCTTGGGACCGCCACTACCCCTGTGGCCGGCTCCAGCAATGTGCTGGGGTGTCCACCCCAGGACATTGCAGTGTACTACAGGATGATGGGAGCACTGCTCCCACCATCCCTTAGCAAACAAGTGCTCCAGCTTGAACATGTAAGATCATTTTGTTCTTGGTTGTTCAAAGCGGAGCACTTCGCTTTTAACACCCAGGGAGCTGCATCTTAGCAGCTCCCTAGGGGGAAAAGTCAATGCAACTCCCACGGTCCCCAAATAGATGTCAATGCCCCGTGGGCTGTGGTCCCCTGGCTGAAAATTGCCATGGAGTGGGGCCACTCAGCATCCCTCCCTTTTAAAGAAAAATAAAGAAATATCCAGGCCCTGGGGAAGGGGTCCCCGGGAGCAAATCGGCCTGGGAAGGGGGCCCGCACGGTCCACCTCCCTTACAGAAAATTTGTTTTGAGCATTTCTCACGGACAGCTCGTTTGGCGTTCACATCCAGATCGCTGAGTTATATCGCTGAGTTATATCGCGGATGATACTGCATCGAGGGTTGACCAACGGGCTACCCTCTGGAATAATTCACCATTTGACCGATCCCCCTCCCCCCTGTCTTGATAAAGACCCGCTGCGACCACCAACTGGGGCGCAACCAGGGTCGAAACGTCGACGCTCTTATTTTGGCCAAGATAACTCCAGGAACTTGGACACTAACCATTTGTTTTCCTTGGAATATTTACTTGTACAATACTGGCCTCACAACGACAGAAAATACTTCGTTTTTCCTTCCCCCGGTCCTTTCCCCTTGTGGTTTTATTGTAAATAATTGTTTTGTATATAAGTGTCACTATATGCATTGCACTGGTCACTTTAATCACCACAGTCACTACTCACGAATTTGAAGTACTTACTAGTAATGTAGTGGAATGAAGTAATTCCAGTATATTGTCTTTCTCTTGTTTTTAATATATATAAAAACTTTACCTATCAGAGAGTTTTGCTTGTTGTATGTTCATAATGTGGACTAACTTGCGGCGACTTGGAACACCAAGGTTCTTCAGCCAAAGTCAGCGTAAGGACGTGCGTGACCCGGAACCAGTCATCACACGTAACCACGGTTACTGGGCAACCGTGGACGCTTGAATGTCTAAGTTTACGGGGCATATTCTAGTTAGTTAAAATTAGATCTCGTTCATGATTATTCGGTTAATTGAGCTGTGGCAAATGTTACCGCCACCCGCAACATATGAATGCTTGTTTCATTTAATTGTTTAAATGCAAACTTCCGATTGCGCAACCAACATTACATATGACCACGGTTGCCAGGCAACCCTTAATGTTCGAGGCCATGTATGACACAATAGATCAACTTGGCTCAGATCTAGTTCAAATCATACTTATTCAGACAATCACCTGGTGGTGTGTACATTGTTCTCGGGTTTGGCATGAACACACGTTTGAAACTTACAAGAATAAAATTTTATTTGGTACCTGTTACGATCTCATAAAATTTACATAATACAATACTGTTTCACATAACCAAACAAAATATTTCAAATATTTCGAATATGTGTAGCACTTAATTACCAGGGGACTAGTGCTCATCAAAATTCTAAAGCGAATAACATGATACAGTGTTATTTAGTACTTCATTATGATATTTACATACCGAAGGAAGAGACACAGTTTAGTATATGAAGAAGGAGGATAGAGAGCCAGCTACTCTTATAACTGCTAGGGGTGGGCGTAGTTCGTGTAGCTGCACTCCGTGAAACTACGCGTAGCCGTTCTCGCACTACGCGAGCTTCGCGAGCTTGCGTAGTAGCTTGCTGGTCCCGTTCGCGAGCTGTTTTTCTTGCTGGGGAGCGCGTAGTGCGTGTTCGGGGCGCTGTCTGCGTGTTCGGGGAATGTAGCGTGCGACCTTACCCATGTGGTGGGCTATGGGCGCGGCCATCTTGTTTTTTCAAATGTCTCACCCGCCCGCGTCCCCTACTTCCTCTTCCGGGTCGCGAATAACGCGTTCGCGCGGTGCACGTCTTGTTCGGGAACACAACTACTTGTTCACATTGACAAAGGTCATGTTCGCGTGAAATCTCGCGCAAACTTACCTACGTGGTCGCGATGGGCGCGGCCATCTTGTTTTTCACACTCTATTCTATGGTTCTGGGCCTAGTTTTCTATCCACCTTATATCTCTTCAATCCTTACCTCTTTTCACATTTTTTCTTACTTTTTTTACTTCTCATCTATCTCTCTCTGTCCCTAAGTTTATATTTTGGATTTTATTTCTACTTTTCCCCCTTTTTTTTTTAGCTTTTTTACAGTTTTATTTCACTTCTTTATTTAAGCTCCTACTTCTTCCCCCTAACTTTCTTTTCCACCTCCACCCCAGAACCATGGCAAAGGGGAGCAGCAGAACCGGCTCGAAGGGCAAGGCGCCTGCGCCCAAGAGCCGGCTGCCTTGCGGCAGAATGCGACCTGCAGGGGTGCAGGCTCGGAATCTTTTTGGGGAGGCGCAGGTGGCCGCCCTGGTTTTTTTCATCCAGCGCCACCTCCCTTGACCTTGGCAGCAGGCGGCAGGCCAGGGTCCGGTTACCTGCCAGAGGAGCGTCACCGCCGGTGGGCGAAGGTGCGCCGGGCAGTCTACCGTCGCTCAGAAATCCGGCGCACCCATCAGCAGCTGGCCCACCGGTGGGCAGACATTCTGGACAGGGAGCAGGACCTGTTGGACCTGATAGGTGTTGAAGTCGTGGGGATTGGTGAGTAGCTAGTAATAATAATAATTTAATATATATTATAGTAGTACAAGTATTGTGTATAATTCTTGGATGAATAAGTAACACGGTTACTGGTGCGCTTAGTTACATTGCCGATGAATTCAGTCTCAAATTCTTCTGTTATTGTATGACACAGGTGCTGCGCGCCACTCCTCTTACTGGTTTGTAACTTAGCGCTAGCTTGGGCTGCTGATTATTGATGTTAGAGTTTTTAGAGAACTGAAGTTAGTTGATGCTATTGCTAGAGTCTAGTCCCATTGTCCTTTAGTGAAATAGTGGTGGATGGATAGTATTACTTGCTTCATATTTTTTAACGGTCTGCATGACGCCTCCTCTGTCACTGAATGCTTAGTTAGTTCTTATTTACCCCACCCCTCCATAGAACCGGTTTGAGTTTGTTTACTGAGTGGTAGGCTTAGCACAGCAATAGCATGGTCAGGTGAATCAGTAGCAGTTCTGACGCAAGCAACCAACAATTATGTGTATGTACAAATTTATGCATGTGTCCTCCATCTCATCATCTATGCATGTTTGCGGGCAACAATAAAATTGAAATGCCGACTTACTGAACAATTGGCCGATCTGGATTCTTGAATAGGTGGTGAAGGTCAGGTGGTACTGGCTTCGTTAGTATTCTGCAATCAGAATTTTTATGGCACATTTGATTAGTGTTCTATAAGTAGACGGTCTGTGGATCTTGCAAGCCAGTAGTCATTTATACTTCGAAGTCAATTTTATTGGAATTGTTGTTCCCTAAAATGTTTGAGAGGATTTTTTAAGGAGGTCTTTGTTTCACAGCACTTAATGCTTCTCTTTCTTTATTATTTCTTACATGATCAGCACCACCCAGGGGCAAGAAGACGGGGTCCGAGTTGGCGGGACAACCACAGGAGGAGCGCTCCTCTACCGCGGATCCTGCTGCTGGTCCCAGTAAGTCCTACAGTGCTTATATTATTAACAATTATATGTCCCTAACTTTTTAACGCACCTTATTTTTTTCCAACCTATTAATCCTCCTTCGTAATTCAATGTTAGCAAAACCTTATTTGGTCTTACATTTGTTTTCCAAATTCTGCGTAACTATCCAATGCCATCCCTGACTTTCAGTTCCTTCAAACTGACTCTGCCCCTAGAGTCTCTGTGCTACTACTATTAGACTGTATGTAGCTAAGCTTGCCCTGTTGGCCACTCTTTAGTTGAGGTATTCTTTTGAATAAAGCTGTGATAGAATAGCTGTAGCCATTGGGTCCACTCCTGTCTTTTGCGTTGTCCTCTGTAATCTCCAGTCTCTCAATTCCCACCAACAAAAATGCACAACCAGATTTTTGCCTACTAATTTTTGTTCAGTTAGTATACTTCTACTACTGTTGTGGTTATTAACACCTTGGCTGCTAGGGATATTTTTCTCCTGTGCTGACCTTTGATGTTTACCCATTGTTCATGACGAGCTCAGCTCGTCATCAGCACAGCTCCACTGTGCCTCATGATGAGCTGAGCTCGTCATGAGCATCAAAGAGGTTATTATTCTCTCTCTGCACATACACAACTATGTACAAGAAGAAAATAGGATGTTGTTGATGTTTGTGATAGGGAGGTTGGACCTTACACCCTGGTCACAGAACTCAGTCAGAAGAACCCATATTCCAATGCTGTCTAGTCTACCTACCTAAGTGTCTCGGTCATAGTCAATTGTCCCACTCCCGACCCCCACACGAAGATAGTTAGATATACCCAATGATTTTAATACACAACCCACGCCAGAACAGAAGAAGAAGAGTAGAAGACCCTTTTGCTCACTCACTCGTTTCAGTCCCCAGCACCCCAGACACTGAAAATATACCACAGAGTCTACCTGCAAGTTCAAAAACTTTATTTTTTGTAATAATTAACAAGCTTTGTATTGTTGTAACTTGTAAGTATTTCGATGAAAAACATCCTGCTCCACCATGCAAAATGAAGAAGATTAAATACTGTACATTTTGTACATCTAGTGCACGATAGAGAAGTGTGTGAATTGTGGGAGACCTCTCACCATTGAACGTATACTGTTAGTGGTTACACATGCATCTTTCGAAAGCTCTGCAAATCCCTTGTTTCGTAGAAGGCAATCTTCTCTTCTCATCTGCCTATGAGAAAAATGTTGCCCGTTAGACAGTGAATACAACTATGCCAGTTTTTAGCAGTCATCACATGGCAACAAGTGCAACATTATGGACTAACAATACTGGTTTGTCAATTGTATGCGAGACTCATGTGGCCTCAATAGTGTCTTTCTTACTGTGCAACAAGCTGCAAGGTAACATGGGCAAAGCAGTAGACACGGATCAAAAAATGGTTATATGGCTCAGGCTAACTTTCCAAAGACTAGAGTAGGAGTAGATTAGATGACCCTAGGGACCATCTAATAAATTAAAACTAAACTCTGTCTAATGTGACTGCTGTACATTGGACACCATTTGGACTAGTTACACTGTCACAACGATTCTTGTTGTACGTAACTGTTTTTTCAATCTTCCTTCCTGGTGAAAAAAGTACAACTAGTAAAATAGGGGGAGGTGTGCAGGCATCTAAAAAGGTGTACTTGCTTTTATAGGTACACAATCAATACTAACCACCAGTGCCGACGGGGCCAGCGGTGAAGAGATTGCCATCCAGGAGGGGACAGAGGACGCGGCACCTGCAGGAGCATCAGTGGGGGAGGAAAGTTCAGCGGTGGGCGTTGGTAAGTTATATTCATTACTTATTTGCATTACTAGGTGGATGGGGGATATTTTTTTCCTCACTGTGCTATGAGACCTATAAGGAAAGTATGAATTTGAATTTGTACTGGACAATATACAATGGTTGAAGAAGACACCCTTTGTAGCATTACCAGTTTGAGTTGAGTAAACAAGGCCTCTTCCATCAGACTCCAACTCAGCTATGTAACTTTTGGAGAAGACTAAAAGTCAGATCAGATGACCTGAGGGATGTGTTGAACAAAAAGGGAAAGAAGTGAACTAGGGTGGAAGGAGGAAGGACTAAAGAGATGTAATAATAAGCCAAACTACCATAGAAGGATACTTTGTAAGGTTCATTCACATGGCTGATATGAATCGGATACATGGGTTGTTAAAGGATGGGTAGAACTGTAAGGCCAAAGAAAATGCGGGCCTGGTTGGGTAAAAAAATATGGGTGCATTGATACAGTGGATAGCAAGAATCATGAGCGGAGTTTGTGTCAATGAAACCCAAGGCAAGGAAGGAGTGGTCGCATGGGTGGTTGCTGGTGAAAGTGAAACCAGCTAAGCCGATAATAATGAATGATAGACATTGACTTTTAATGGGTGGATGCCCCCAAAATGTATGTGTATATTCATCATAGGTGAAGACTGTCACTGGAAGCAGACTCCTACTTTGAGAAACTAAAAGGATACAAAAAAGACTTTTGTTCTTCTTATGTGTACTCAAGGCCACCCAGTACTAGGGCAAGTATAATGCCGGAATAAACTTCAACAAATGCTACAGGCAGGGGAAGCAGGAGGACAGATTAGATAGATACTAAAAGTTGACACCAATTGTATGTACTGCGCTTGGTAGTGCTACTATGCCACAATGTACTGTTGAATTAATTATGAAGAGTTTCAGTTACAATTCTGTTTCTTTTTTTATAGATACTCATACTCCTTCCTCAAAACCATAGCGGAAGGAGTTGGCAGCCAGGGCCCGGCAAAGGAAACTGCAGGCCATTGTGGAGGAGTACTGCAAGCTGGTGGCTGAGGCTGAAGAGGAGGAGGCGGTGGCAGCAGCTGCTGCCTCTACCAATGCGTCTGGCCCCAGCAAGGCTCCACCTGCAGGAGTACGGCGCCGTGGCCAGGCAGCCGCTCACCGCCGGCTTTTAACATCTGCCACCCCCACACACAATGGATGCAAATGCAGGTGCCGTGCATTATGGCAAAAACTTCTCCTCCCGCTGGCCAAGCTGGAGGACCAATTAGAGGAGCGCGTAAAATTCATTGTGGACAAACACCTTAAAGCCCGCCAACTGTAATGGACCCGGACCCTGTTGATTTGCCCCTTTTTTAATACTTTTGTTGGTGGGTGGGAATTGGGTGTTGGGGTTATTTGTGTGGGACATTCTTTGGACTTGGACATTGGTTGGGGTTAGGGTGGGGATAGGGGTGGGGATAGGAGGATATTATTTTTATACATTAATAAATGTTATTTATTTTCAACTTACACATATATGATATGATGTTGTTTTGTGGTGGGGTTACTGTTGTACGTCACAAGGTTTAGTCTAGATGCAGGGCAGCGGCCAGTGTTTGATTGAAATACTTTTTTAACTGACAACATGTGTAACATGCAAACAGATAGATGCTGTGCCCCTCACTCAAAGTTATATTTGTCCTATTAGTACTACCAGCCTCTCCTCCAATATACCTCCCAGCAAACTTCTCTCCTTACCTGTGATTGATGTTGATTACGTTTGGCACCGTAAGGGCTAGTTGTCAGGGAAGAGGAGCTCGTCCTCAAACCCTGGTGGTTCTTCTGACAGAAGTAGGTCCTGTAACCCAATACTTATTTCTTCCAACTCGCTCTCCTCTTCCAGCTCTGATTCACGGACTTTGTAGTCTGGTGGTATCAAGTGCTGGTTCATTTTTATCATGGTTAACCTCTCCAGGCTTTTGGGCGAGAGACTGGTCCTTCTCACAGTCACAATGGCATCAGCAGCACTGAACACACGCTCAGAAGAGACACTTGCAACAGGGCAAGCTAGAACTTTATCGCCAGGCTGCTGAGCAGTGACCATTGGCTTCTTGTCCTATACCATTACACCAATGGGCTTTGCTCCATGAACACCTCTGTTGTGTCATCCAGATAGGCCTGGACCGTCCGCTCAATGTTCATTGGTGCTCTGGTTTGCTCATCCTCTTTTTGCTTTGCGGCAGCAACGGACTCACCCATCCCTTTCTGTAGAAACCAAGCAGCTATTTTTTTGCTTGTGTCTGATGAATCAGATCCTGTTGGTGCGGTTGGTGTTATTGTTTGTGTTGGTGACTGCTGGGAAGCAAACACACTGCTCGCATGCTGTGAAGAAGAACTTGACTCTGTAGGATGCTCAGTAGTACTTGCACTGTTCTGGGCTGGCACTGGCAGGCCTCTAATTGAGAGCCGTTCATTTTCTAAATCAGTGGCTTCCTTGGCTATTACAGTTTTGTACTTGGAAACATCCTCTTCAGAAAAAGGAATTACTGCATTACTGTTCACAAATAATTTGTACCGTGGATCCAAAATTGTGGCAGTAATGTAATGTTCATGTGACAAAATCTTATTTTGAATCCTTGTATTCTGAGATAAGCAGCTTGCTAAGGACTTCACAAAATTACATGTTTCACGTTTTCCCACACCTTTGTACGTTTCAGACACCTCCTTCAGCTCTTGCTCAAGCATGTACAACAGTGGGATTGCTTGGCTCATAGTACAGTCCTCCCTGCTGACTGCACGTGTGAAGACCCTAAAAGGAAGTAGCATCTCAGTCAGGCATTTAATGAGGTCCCATTGCCACATCTCAACGGTCATGTCTTTAACAGCATTATCCCCTGATCTTGTCATGACATATTCATTGAGTGGTATGTACTGCTCAAACAGCCGTTCGAGCATGTAATACGTAGAGTTCCAACGTGTTGGTACCTCCTGAATGAGTGCTTTGACTGGCATTTTATACTCATGTTGAATGACCCATAGCTGCTTCCGGGCTTTAAAATAATGATTGAAATGCGTGCAGATTCTTCTGCAAATGGTCAGTAAGTTGCTGACTTTGCTTTCACTTTTCAGAAAGTCTTGAACCACAATGTTGATGCAGTGTGCCAAACACGGGACCCTGAAATTGCCGCCATCTTCCATGGCCTTAACTACATTACTGCCATTGTCGGTGGCAACAAAACTAATATTGAGGCCTCTTGGTCGCAGCCATTTAAAGACCTTGCTGTTGAACTCATCCAAAATGTTTGCAGCAGTATGCGATTTCTCCATAGCAAACATGGCTACAGTTGCATGTTTTCGAGTATCATTAAAAATCTCAGTAATGTCAATGCCTGTAGATATCTTGTCTCTAACACCTGAAAAAGAGATCCAGTGTGCAGTGATGCACATGTAATCTGTGGCTTGGGTACTGCTCCACATGTCTGTTGTCAGGTGGATACTATGCACTGCACTCTGCTGCAAGGTTTTTCCAAGCAATTCCAGCACGTCGTGTTGTAGTGCTGGAACAGCAACCCTGGCAAAATAGTAGCGGCTGGGAACATTCCATTTTGGGCAGAGGGTTGACACAAATTCCAGGAAACCCATCCCTTCAACAAAAGAAAATGGGAGAAGGTCCAGAGCCAACATTTTAGCAAGCTTAGCATTGTATAAAAGTGCTATTGGGTGGTTGCGCTCGTACTTTCCCTCCTGCCTAAACATGCTAAGAATGGTACGCTGCTTGGTATTTCTTTCAGATATGCCCGATGCAGTACTTCGTGTCGCAGACTTCGCACCCGTACTGCTTGGTGTCCCTGGGTTACTCATACTCTGGTGCCACAGAGATGTTGCTGATCCGGAGCATCTGGGTTCTACCACTGCAGTGCTGGGGAGTGGGACAGGGGTACTTGGTACCACTACCAGATAGAATGTCTCCCTCTTCTTCCTGTGTGTTCCGTGGACCTTCTACTGCTTCCCCACCAACATTAATGGTTCCAGCTTTTATGATACGTAGGTGGTTCTCCCACTGGATTGGATGGTGTTTTTTCATATGGGTCATTTGGCCTCCCGTACCATAGTTTGTGCCACGCTTACCACGACTAACAGAGGAATGACAAATGGAGCATATAGCAATGTTCTCCTCATTTGCGCTAACTGTAAAGAAGTCCCACACTGGGGAGCTTAACTTTTGTCTCCTGCTAGAGGTGCCACTTCCAATGCCGGATGAACTAGAGGTTGTGTGGTGAACTGCACTATGTGGCTGCGCAGTAGTACCATTACCTCCTTCTGCTGAGGTGGAACTTGTGCTGGATGTAGGATGCTGCCGGCTGTGTGCAAATGTAAAAATGGAAGCTGGAGGTAGTTTTGGTGTGGCCTGTGTTGGTGGTATGCGTGCTACTACATCCCTAGTAGCAGCCATTCTTGATAGGGTTAAAATGTTGGTCTCCATGTCCTCAGGGCCAGGAGTAATGCTTGTGATGACTGGGTCTGACTCATCATCACCATCATTATCATTATCCGGCTGCTGAACATTGCACTCCATAAGTGGTAGGCTTCCTGGAACCTTCCTTTTCCCTAGCCTGGTCTTCTTGGGATGTCTCTCCCTCTCATGCTCAGATCATTCTGGCTCCCAATTGAGATCAAGATCATCAGAAGGGAAGCTTGGCGAAGAACTCAATGGACTAACCCTTCTTTTCCTTGGTGGGGATTTGGAACCCAATAGATCTCCTGCAGGATGTGCTGCCTCTTCTTGCTCTGCATCAGGCTCAATTTCCTGAACTGCCCCGACTTCGGGAGGAACAACAACTACTATTGCCAGTGGTGGTTCTTGAACAACTATTGCAGGCGGTGGTTGTGGTAGTAGTTTTTGTTGAACATCTACTATTGCGGCCGGTGGTTGTGGAACTACTATTACAGGTGGTGGTTGTGGTTGTTCTTTTCGTTGAGCATCTACTATTGCAGGCGGTGGTTGTTGAACATCTACTATTGCGGGCGCTAGTTGTTGTTCACCACTTTTCTGCTGTGTTCCCTCTTGCGTGGAATGTGTACTACTTTGAGATAAGTTTAGGTCATGCTCAGTATCACTGTTTTCCAACATTAGGCTGGCTACCTCTTCCCCACTCATCTGCTTGGGCCTGGGGTGGTGGCTTGGGCCCACTGATGCGGAGGTGCTGGCCCCAGCTTGGAACCCGGTCACTGCTGCTGCAGGCATACTTTTTTTTCTCCCAAAAAATGTTTTCGGGTCAACACCAGACTTAAGTGTCACTTCCTTCTTCTGCTCTTCCTTCTTCTCAGCAACTTTTATGGAGGACCTGGTACCTGCTTTCTTCTTCAGATGTCAGCAGCAGCACTCAGTTGCACAAGTTGCTGAGAATGATGTCTGGTCAGGTAAGTCACTCACTCCACACGTGACGTAGTACAGAAGGACGTCCGTCTGGCAGTAGAACAGGCGATGAATGATGACAGACACCTCCTCTTCAGTCTTTTGTGCACCTACAAGCAAAGAAGGCAGAGCAACATCAGTCGAATATGGATTTATTTTAGCTTTAATTACTATTAGAAGTATTAGTACATCCAGTAAGAGTAAGAATAGAAAAGAATTAAAATGCAAATGTAGTGGAAGTGGAACTTGTTTATCCATAATTTGTGCATCATGGATGCAGCCTCAGTGACCTGCAGCAGATAGCAATGTGGATGTGAACAGTAGTAAGCCAACAGGAACAATGGCAAGACACAGGCCAATTTGTCAAAAACAAAACAGCACACTACTACTACTACCACCACAGCTCCACATGGGCACTCATCACAGGTACATGGGTAAAGGGCAAAGGCCAGAAAAAAATAAACTCAACCAGGCCTATATCCCTCCCTATATGGCCAGAAAAAGGAGGATGCATACATCACAGCCTAATGCAAAAAAGAAAATCCCCATGGCTACAAGGTTTGAAAGTTACACAACAACACAAACAACAAATGCATTTGGAGTTTTCCCCCAAAGAGTTGACTAGTTAACTACACCCCAAACACCACATCTGAAAATTCAATGCATTGCCACCCATGCCCTAAATGATGTTAAATTCAACAGACAAAATGGAAACCGCTACATCAAGCATCCCCGCTAACTATCTCTGGGACTCTAGGCCTACTGGTAGAAACAAATCACACAACTTTGTAGGCCTGCGGCAACCAGGATGGAAGGTCACACAAAATGGCCGCCCCCACATGGCCGGGCCAGTGCCACCCCCAAAAACATGAAAAGAATGAGAAGACAGACAAATAGACAATACATTCCTATGGCAAAAGGACAATGCTTTGCTTGACAACATGGCCGCCACCAAGCCGCCCACATGGTCAGGCCACCCTCAAACAACAAGGTACATAGAGTACAGAAACAGTGAGTGGTCCATGCTCCAAAAACTACAAGCAAATGACAACCTGAGGAGTTTCTATTAGCAAAATGAACAGCATCTACATTTTCGGGAACGTTTTAGGCAACTCGAGAGATATTGCTCGCGAGAATGCAAATTCGGCGTGTTCGGCGGCGCGAACTGAACAAAACGTCGTGATCGTGCCCCCGAGCATGCACATTGAGCGCGCGAAGACGACAAAAACTGTAAGGTCGCGTTGCAGCACTGTGCAAACATACCAAAACAGTACAGGCCTCCCCCAATAATAATATTTAGGAAAGATTAAGAAGCACTGAAAACTGTAGTTAAAAAAAAAAAACATTTATACAGTACACCAATTCTCAATTCTCAAACTTACTTGTGAAAGAAAAGTTCAAATCCCAAATTCCTCAATAAATCCTATGATACAGCAGACAAACACAAAGAGTGATCCTTCCAGCTCCAATTCCAAATGAAAGTGAACACCACATGGACAAAGCACTGGGAGGAGCCTGGTGGACAGGAACAGGAAGTTGGAGACTCAGGGGCGTTTCCTTTCTCTTGAAAAAAAGAGTAGAAACAAAAAGAGGACTCCTAGCCCAAAAAAAACAGCCAAATCACAATCTGAGGGGTTAAATGAACATTTTAGAGAAAATTTTAACATGCTCGAGAGATATTCTGTGCCAGATTGCAGTTTCTGTGTGTTTGGAAACGCGATCTTACCTACATAGCGCTGTAAGAAGATCGCGCGTCCTAATGACGTGGTCGCGCGCCCGAATGACGTAATCGCGTTCTCAGTCGGGTTGGATTGTGCGGCCGGATTCCAAACATCGTAGCGAACGTGACCGGGAGAGAAAAGCGCACGCGAGAATGTTATTGAGCGCGCGAGGAAGAAAAACTACTACGCGACGCTGTAGATTGCGAAGTAGACGGCATCTTCGCGCTCTCCACGAAGTGCGAAGTTGCCGAAACTTCGCAAACTCCGCGATTGGAGCGTACTTCTCCGCCCACCCCTAATAACTGCCCCATTTGCCTGTGTGTTTCCTCAACTTCATTCAGCCCATTTGTCACAGAATTTAAAATGTGAATCCAACGACACTCCTTATATTTTAACGAATGAGAGACTGAACCACCTCTCTGACCAATGTGTACTCTTCCTAGTACCCACCACTTGATGTCTGACGGGGTATGTTTCAAATTGGAGAAGTGCTCCACTAAGGGTGCTCCTACAGTGTTACATTTCACCCTACTTACATTTTGCAAGATGCGTGTGTTTATTTTTTGTGTAGTCTGGCCCACATATATTTTGGCACAGGGGCATTGAATTGCATAAATAAGATTCATACTATTGCAATTACAGAATTCACGGAGTTTGTAGGTCTTATTCTCGTGTGAGAAGGTGTCCCCTCCTTGACAAAGATCACAGGCCTTGCATGAGCCACATTTACGAAGACCAGTAATGGGTGGAAAGTTGAACATGCTCCTGATATCGGGTGGCTTTTTTGGCTCCAAATATGCTTGTACCACTTTATCCTTCACATTCTTTCCCCTCTTGAAAGCAAAAGTTGTTTTTTCTGTGGTGTGCAATTCGCCAGCAACTAAATTCCAATATATAGATATTATTTTCTTCACGTCATTGCTTTTGGTGTTAAACGTAGTGACACACACAATGTTGTTGGAGTCTTCTTTTTTGTCTTTCACCTTCAATAGATTCTCCCTGGGGCTGTACCATGCTCTTTTTTTCGCACGCTTTAGTAGACCTCTCGGATATCATCTTTCCTTTAAACGGTTGGTTAATTCTTCAGCTTCCCGGAAGAAATCTTTTCTCTTGCTGCAATTTCTTCCTATGCGAAGATACTGGCCGTAAGGCAAATTGTCCCTCACATTGCGCGGGTGATGGGACCCATACATCAACAGAGTATTCCTCTCTGAGGGCTTCTGATAGAGATCACAGTACAATTCATTTTCTTCAATTTTGAAAGTTAAGTCAAGAAAATCTATTGATACCGTACTCCTCGTCATTGTGAACTGAATATCATCATTCCTTTAGTTTAACCATGCGAAAAAATCATCTAACGATCCCTGGTCTCCCTTCCAGATCATTATGATGTCGTCAATGTATCTTTACCATACCTCGATGTTATTTAGGTATGGATTTGACTCAGTGTATAGATGATCTTCCTCATATTTATCCATGAAGATAATTGCTAGGCTCAGGGCATAAGTAGCCCCCATCGCAACCCCTTTACATTGAAAATAGAATTGGTTTTCAAATATGAAGTAATTCTTCTTCATAGCTATTTCCAATAGCTTAATAAGGAAAGGTATCGGGACCCAATGTGGGCTAATTCTTTGGTCCAACACGTTCGTTATCGTCTGGATTGCTTCATCCTGCGGGATCGTTAACGCCACATAGAGGTGAGTCCTGACCCCTAGCGGCTTGCCCGCATTATCTAATACGTGTCCTTCATTTTAATATAGTCCCAATTTGTAACGCGCATACTCTTTCATTGACAGTTGAAAGAGTGTTGTTGGCATTTTTTAACCAAGGAATTCCCAAGTCGGAAGGGATTACACTTACGGACTACACCATCATTGGTTTTGCGCCCCGGATTAAGATTGAGGTGAGCGCACGAAAATGATTGCCGTGGTGATATAAACACCTCAAAGGATAGGGAGTTTAGTAATAATTATGTGACCTTTGTTATTAATTTAGAGAGGAGCGAACAAGCATCTTATGTGAAGTTATCGTCGGCGACAATAGTTGCTGTCATACTGACAGGTAAGCGAGATGAATGGAGTCTAGAAGTTATTGTCAGTCTTAATGACTACTTCTTTAAAAATAAGGCACTAATTAGGCTCTTGACAGAGCTGATCTCTTCAGTTCCTTAACCACCAGATGCCCGGCTGGGCATAAAGGTATAAGGTGAGTCCATTTAACCATTAGTGGTTAGCATTGGTATATGTCCCAATACCAGAATCCAAAATAATGCCATCCCTTGTTAATTATTTCACATAGGCTGTCCCCCCGTCCCACACAGTCCTGAGGAAGACCCGCTGTGACGCCAAAAAGGGCGCTTTCAGAGGGTCGAACCGTCGACGTATAGCATACTGGACCTATAGTGGCAAATCCCTGTATTAAATATTGATTAAGGCGGTATACAGTTTGATATTGTACAATATAGGCCCTGTTAAATTAGTCCTTTTACATTTCACTTGTATATAATTGTATAAACTGTCGGTCACACTTGGGCTGTGAGCACTGAGCACTTTATGTCACTTTGCACTGTTTATTCACCCTTCAGCCTTTTTGTAAATTGTATAATTGAAGTATACATGAATGATTATAATTCATAAAATATAATATGAATATATAGATGGTTTGGATTCTGTTTCTTAAGAAAGTGTTTTTCATGAAGAATCGTTGGTTGAAATGCCTTAAATGCTAAAGTGTCAACCAAATGTCAGAAATGTCATTGAGATATTGAAAGAAATACGTGGCACCCATATGAACCGTTTGTTGTTATTATTCATCTCTCAAGAAGCAGTGAGCCAGGAGGTGAATTTTCAGAGTGGTGAAGAAAGGGGGCATGGCCTCTGACCACCTCTCAGCAATCCAGCTGCGTACGGCTTGGTAGCAATAACAGGATGGCTAGTTGGCCCCAAGGGTCACTCAAGAGGAAAGGGTTAATCATCCTCCAAATATTACTGCTCAAGGAGGTGCGTTTGCAGACTGGTGGAGAAAGGTGCATGTGCTGCGACCATCTCTCAGCAGTTCCACTGTATGGGGCTTACTGGAGGTAACAGGTGGGCTAGTTGACCTCTAAGGACCCTCTGCAGCGAAGGGGACTTCATCCCCCAACCGTAAGCTCCCCAGGAGACGCCCATGCAGAGTGGTAGAGAAAAGGACAAGACCTACTAACAGAACTCAACAATCTTGTCTTCCTGTATGGGACTTACTTGAGGTAATAAGAGGGGTAGTTGGCCCCCAAGGACTTCCTGAGGGGCCAACTGCCCCTCCTGTTACATCCAGTAAGTCTCACACAGCAGGATTGCTGAGTTGTCAGATGCCAAACACCCTTTCTCCACCACTCTGTCAAATGTGCCTCCGGGCTCACTACTAGTCAGGGATAAAGTTCCCATGGCTCCAGAGGGACCTTGGGGGCCAACAAGCCCTCCTGGTACCTCCTGTAAATCCTAATCAGTGGAATTCCTGAGAGCTAGTTGGAGGCTCAGTCCCCTTTCTCCACCACTCTGCAAATGTAACTGCTAGTTAAAAAACCTTAGAAATGCAATAAAAACATAAAGGTTTCAGGGACCATATAGTTAGCAAATAGAATTTTTAAAAAAACTTAGAAATTCACTAACTAAACTAAAAGTTAAAGGGACATTATAGTCAGCAAAAATAATGTAACATACCTTAATAATGCACTAAAAAATACAAAGGTTACAGGCACATGATAGTTAGTAAATAGAATTGAAAAAACATTAGAAATTCACAAAAAAAACTAATGTTACAGGGACATTAAAGTTAGAAAATCAAATTTTAAAAACCTTAGAAATTACTTTAAAAAACAAAGGTTATACAGACGTTATAGTTAGAAAATAGAGCTTTTAAAACCTTAGAAATTCACAAAAAAAACAAAGGTTACACAGACGTTATTGTTAGGCTGACATTTCACTTGTACACAACCAGTAATTCCTGAGAGCTGGTTAGAGGCTGAGCCCCCTTTCTGCATCACTTTGCAAATGTGACTGCTAGTTAAAAAACCTTAGAAATTCACTAACGAAACAAAAGGTTACAGGGACATCTTAGTTTATTCATTATAGTTGTTTGAGATGTCATCAGTGATGTCATCGGGGATGTCACTGACCATATCATGACTGATATAATATCTGACGTCATTAGCAGTGCATTACGGGGGTGCAAGTTATAGTTGACTCAGATAACTATAACGCTGAATTTCTTAAGTCTTGTATGAGTGAAATGTCAGCCTAACCATAACATCCCTGTATATATATATATATATATATATATATATATATATATATATATATATATATATATATATATATATATATATATATATATATATATATATATATAGATAGATAGATAGATAGATAGATAGATAGATAGATAGATAGATAGATAGATAGATAGATAGATAGATAGATAGATAGATAGATAGATAGATTTTTTTTCCTTGGAAAAAACACAGGTTTTAGGGATGTTATAGTTAGCTGGACATTTCACTCATCTCAAACCAGAAAAATTTGGTTTTTATAGTTAGTTGAGCTAACTATAACTTGTGCTCGCAATGCACTGCTGATGATGTCACATATTACATCACTCATGACATGGTCAGTGACATCACTGGTGACATCTCACATTACATCACTGATGACATCACTGATAACATCATCCAGTGACTGAGTGTTTTTTTAAAGTTTAAGAATGTTATATATATACTCCTAGGTGAATTGTAGAATGAGTGGGTGCACAAGTGTCTGAATGGATGATTTAGTGGGTGCATGACTGACTGTATAAGTGAGTGATTAAACGTGTCTTAGTGAATGTATGGGTGAATGACTAATCTGTGTGAATGTCTATCAATCTCTCAATTAGTGTATAAGTGGATACATGGGTTGGTGAGTAGCTACATGACTATCTATATAGGTTAATGATTGGTAATATGAGTACCTGTATGGGTGCCTGAGTGTCAGTGGGGCTGTATGGGGGTATATTACTCTGTGCATAGATGTGTGAGTGGGTGATTCAGTGGGTGTATGAGTTCAAGAGTGCATCTGTGGAGGGCTATATGGGTGGGTGAGTTTGTGTATGGATATTTTAGTGAGTGAATGGATGTCTCAGTGATATATGTGTGAGTATCTATATATGTGAAAGGCGGTTTATGTGAGTGTTGCAGTATATAACTGACTATATGTGAGAGTGAGTGATTGTGAGAGTGGCTGTATGGATGAGTGGGTGCGTGTGTTATTGATTGTATAAGAGAGTAAGTGTGTGTAAGTATCTGTATGAATAAGTGAGGTGGCATGTGTACAACTGTATAGGTTAGTAAATGGAGTGTAATTGATTTTTCGCATGACTGACTACCTGTGTGACTAACTCTATGGGTGAGTGGCGGTGATGAAATGTCTGTATAGGTGTATGCGTACATATGATAGTACTGTGTGATGAGTGACTGCATGTATGAGTGATTGTATGGGTGAATGAGTAGATGTGTTAGTAGACCTAGAAATCATTGAGTGGGTATGTAGTAACTGGTATTGGTGTGCCTATGGTTTCAAAAATGGTAGTCTGTATTTTAGAGCGGGTGTATCAGAGGTTAAATTAGGGTGTGAGGAGGTGCATCTGATTATCATCCGGATGATGTCATCAGTGATGTAATTTGAGATATCATCAGTGATATCATCAGTGATATCACTGACCATGTCATGAGTGATGTAATATGTGACGTCACCAGCAAAATTAAGAGAAGTAAAAGGGGCTAGCCCAAAAGTGGGTGGCAATCATGTCTCGTGTCTACTATACGCAGACGATCTAGTGATTATGGACCTGACGCAGATAGGTCTCCAGAGAAAATTAAACATGTTCAATGAATATTGCCTAAATAAAAAGCTAATAGTGAACATGGAAAACACCAAAATGTTATGCTTCGGTAAGAGTAAATTCCTGTTCCCTTGGCATCTAGGCACACATTAACTTAAGAGGGTGAATGGATATAGATACCTAGGAATCTAGTTTATGAGTAACCTTAAATGGTAAACCCATCTGGAGGCACTTAAAATGAGGGCATCTGCCTCTCTGAAGGGACTAAAAAGATTCAACAGAGTTTATGGAGAAAACTCAGATAGGCTGGTCATAAAAGCCTATTTAGCAATGGTCCCACCCCAATTCTTGTACGGGGCAGAAGTGCTTTATTTAAGTGAGAAAAAAGGCTGGGATAAAGAAGAAGGAAATATCCTAAAAAATGTATTCTCACTGCCAAAATCCTCTATGGTACAAGCTGCAAGACTTGAGTTGGGAATTACCTCTTGGGCGGCAACTGCCTGTATAGCACTAATTCGCTTTTGGCAGCGCCTAGGGTCTGAAGAGCAC
The DNA here is from genome assembly GCF_964263255.1 of Lissotriton vulgaris. Lineage (NCBI taxonomy): Eukaryota > Metazoa > Chordata > Amphibia > Caudata > Salamandridae > Lissotriton > Lissotriton vulgaris. Next base: position 318,813,506 of record NC_141699.1, on the reverse strand, counting down.
CAACAAATTTCCCAGTGGTGTAAAAGGGAAATTGTCACTAGTGAACTGTCCTGGGCGAAACAGACAAGAGCCGCACTAAGTGAAGCATATGGAGAGTTAGGTTTAAAACTATGTCCGCAACTGGGTCACCCAAGCATAGCTAAGAAAGAATTAAGAACACTGGGAGCTGAGACTTCCCGCACATATGATAGAGAGTACCTCTTGCAGAAAGTTTTGGTGTCACATATGACTCTGGCTTGGGAATCTAACAATTTAGATAGATTGCCGAGCTTCCACCTAAGACGGGAGGTACTAAAAGTGTGAATGGGGATAAACCCCTGCTATGGGAATATAGAGATCAAAAATGTTATGTTGAATAGTAATGGTACCTGTACTTGCGCGTTAGGTATTCATTGCAATATTGTGCATATTTTACTAGATTGTACGAAGTTTTTAGATTCTCGGAAAGAGATTTTATTGAAAAGATGAACCTAGACATTGCTTGTGCTATTGGGAAATTTATGAGTAAGGTCAGGGTGTTCCTCAAGTGTACAGAATAAATATATTTTACTGCGCACTTGGGGTAGGATGATGCTTTGCATGTAAAGGATAATGGTACGGCATGGAATTCCTTGGATGGATGCTAAGGTAGATGAAAGAATTACCCAACCTAAATATTTGTAGGTGGACATTTGTATCTTGTATGAAGGAAATGTGTATTTTATGATATGGACTTTTACCATGTTTTTAATATTACCGTGGCTATATTTTAATAGTATTTTTATGTATAGGGTATACTTTTATGGTTGTAACTAACCAAATAAAGTTTTCTTACTGACTGACTGACAGAGGTGCAGGGGGGAGCACAAATTATAGTTAGCTCAACTAACTATAACAGCCAAATGTATCTGGTTTTATATGAGTGAAATGTCCAACTATACCGCCACTGAAACCTGTGTTTTTTTAGTTAATTTCTAAGGTTTTTTTAATGCTAATTTCTAACTATAATGTCCCTGAAACCTAGGCTTTTTTCTGTGAATTTCAAAGGTTTTTTTATAGGTTAATTTCTAACTATAAAGTCTCTGACACCTATGTTTTTTTCAGTGAATTTCAAAGGTTTTTTACATGCTAATTTCCAACTATTACGTCCCTGAAACCTATGGTTTTTATGAGTGAATTTCAAAGGTTTTTTCAAATGGTAATTTCTAACTATGCCAATAGAGGTAGGACATGTGCAGAAAAAGGAAGAAAGGCACTGAAAGAAGCAAGAGGAAAGCAGAAAGAGGCAACTGAAGTGCAGAAAGATGAAGAAAAATATAGAAATATGCAAGAGATATGCAGAAAGAACCAACAGAGGTGCAGAAAGAGGCCTTGCAGCAAATTCATCCTGTGCCCCCATCTTTTTGCTGACTGGTACTGGTAGTAACTGATTCTGACTAACCAGGCCCAGGGCCAGGGCTATGCTGAAAGACACATAGAATACAGTATAAACACCTACATACACTATGATATACCATGGGTTGGGGTACACCTGTGATTGGCATGCTCTCACATGTAAGGCCAATAGGGCAGTGGGGTTAAAACTACCTCTAACTCAGAGATGTAGAAAGAGGCAAGAGAAGTACATAAACAAGCAACAGTTTTGCAAAAAGAGGCAAGGGGTGCGCAAAGAAGCAAGAGAGATGCAGAAAGAGGCAAGAGAAGTACATAAAGAAGCAACAGAGGTATAGAAAGAGGAGAGAGAATTGCAGGAAGAAGCAAAAGAGGTGCTGAAAGAGGCAAGAGGGGTGCTGAGAGAGGCAAGAACAGTAGAAAGAACCAAGAGAGGTACAGAAAGAGGGAAGATATGTGCATAAAATGGGAAGAATGGTGCAGAAAGAAGTGTAGAAAGAGGCAGGTGAGGTGCAGAAGGAGGCAAGATTACTGCAGAAAGAGGCAAGAGAGTTTCAGAAACAGGAGGCAAATGGGTGCAGAAAGAGAGAACAGGTGTGCAGACAGAGGCAAGAGAGGTGCAGAAAGAGGGAGAGGGGTACAGAAAGTGGCAAGAGGTATGCAGAAATTTGCAACAGAGGTGCAAAAAGAAAAAAGAGCTGTGCAGAAAGAACCAACAGAGGTGCAGAAAGAGGCAAGAGAAGTACAGAAAGAAGCAAGAGAAGTGCATAAAGAAGCAACAGAGGTGTAGAGAGAGGCTCGAAGGGTGCAGAAAGAGGATGAGAAGTGCAATCAATAAGCAACAGAGGTGCAAAAGGAAGCAAGAAACGTGCAGAAAGAGCCAAGAGAGTTGCAGAAATAGGCTAAAGAGGTGCAGAAAGAAGCAGGAGCAGGAGCAGTGCAGAAAGAATCAACAGAGGTGCAGAAGGAGGCAAGAGAGGTACATAAAGAGGTACGAGGGCAGCAATTTGCAAGAGAGATGCAGAAACAAGTAAGAGCAGTGCAGTTAGAAACAACAAAGGTACAGGAAGAGGCAAGAGCCGTGCAGAAAGAACCATGAACCGTGCAGGAAAAGGGAAGAAGGATGCTGAAAGAGGCACAAAGGGTGCAGAAAGAGGCAAAAGAAGTGCATAAAGAAGCAACAGAGGTACAGAAAGAGGCAAGAGTGGTGTAGAGAAAGGCAAGAGAGTTGCACAAAGTGGGAAGAGTGTTGCACAAAGAAGAAAGAGAGGTACATAAAGAAGCAAGTGAGGTACAGAAAGAGACAAGAGAGGTGCAGAAAGATGCAAGAGAGGTGCAGAAACAGGCAAGAGAGGTACAGAAAGAGGCAGGAGAAACAGATGGTTAGAAAGAAGCAAGAAAAGTGCAGAAAGAAGCAAGGGAGATGTAGAAAGAGGCATTAGAAGTACAAAAAGAGGGAATACGAGTGTAGAAAGAGACAACAGGAGCGCAGAAAGGAGCAACACAGGTGAAGAAAGAAGCATGGGAAGTACAGAATGAAGCAACATGGGTGCTGAAAGTGGCAAGAGAAGTGCAGAAAGAATTAATAGAGGTGCAGTAGGATGCAAGAGAACTGTTGAAAGAGGCACACGAGTTGCAGAAACAGGCAAGAGAGGTGCAGAAAAAGGGGAACAGGGGTGCATAAAGAGGCAAGAGAGGTGAAAAAGGAGTGAATAAGGGTGCATAAAGAGGCAAGAGTAGTGCAGAAAGTAGCAAGGGAAGTGTGGAAAGAAGCAAGGGAAGTGCTGAAAGAAGCAACAGCGGTACAGAAAGAGGCAATAGGGATACGGAAAGAGGCAAAAGAAGAGCAGAAACAAGCAAAAGAGATTCAGAAATAGGCTAGAGGGGTGCAAAAAGAGGCAAGAGAGGTGCAGAAAGAGGTAAGAGTGATGCAGAAAGAGGGACAAAGGATGCAGAAAGTGGCACAAGGTGTGCAGAAAGAAGCAAGAAAGGTGCAGAAAGAAGCAAAAAAAGTGCAGAAATAAGCAACAGAGGTGCAGAAAGAGAGTTTAGGGGAGCAGAACAGGCACAAGGGTTGCCGAAAGAAGGGACAGAGGTGCAGAAAGAGGCAAGAGAAGTGCAAATAGAAGAAACATAGATGCAGAAAGGGGGTGGAGGGATGGAGAAAGAGGTAACAGAGATGCAGAAAGTGGGAAGTGGGGAGGAGAAAGAGGCAAGATTGAAACAGAAAGAAGCAAGAGAGTTAGAGAAGGAAACAAAAGAAATGCAGAAAGATGGAACAGAGGTGCAGAAAGAAGCAAGAGAAGTGTAGAAAGAAGCAACAGAGGTGCAGAAAGAGGGAAGAGGGGTCGAGAAAGAAGCAAGAGAAGGGCAGAAAGAACCAACAGACATACAGAAAGGGTGAAGAGGGGTGGAGAAAGAAGCAAGAGAAGGGCAGAAAGAACCAACAGACATATAGAAAGGGCGAAGAGGGGTGGAGAAAGAGGCAACAGGGGTGCAGAAAGAAGCAAGAGAGTTACAGAAAGAAACAAAAGAAGTGCGGAAATGAGGAACAGAGGTGCAGAAAGAGACAGGAGGGGTGCAGAAAGACGGAAGATGGGTGCAGAAAGAGGCAAGAGAGGTTCAGAAAGAGACAAGAAGGGTGCACAAAGAAGAAAGTGAGGTGCAGAAAGAGGCAAAAGAGCGGCATAAAGAGGCAAAGAGGTTCAGAAAGTAAAAGCAATGTGCAGAAAGAGGCAATATAAGTACAGAAAAAGAAAGAAAGGTACAGAAACAAGCAACAGAAATGCAGAAAGCGGCAAGAGAGTCGCAGAAAGAAGAAAGAGTGGCTTGCACACCATTACTACCAATGTAACTCCCACATTTAGCAATAAGTAACATGTGACCATACTAGGTTTGCAAAGAACCTTCCACCACTCTGTTACACAAATCTGCAGATTAGGGTGCAGATGATGAATTATGTGGTAATGCAGAAAATGTATAATTGCGCGAAAGTCGGTGCAGCCAAACAGTTGCATAATTCAAGTGGCCCTGCTCATACCTCTGAGTAGGTCTAGAAGTACTCATCAGAGATTCCTTCCTTTTTTGTCTCATTCACTTCATAATTTAGCTTCTATGGAAACAAGGAAGACTAAACCTGAGGTTACCACTCCAAATCACAGACTACCATACCACATAATTATGCTCCATAAAACATAATCCTGCTCTAAATAATTCCTTCCTATACACTAAATGCTACATACTGTCTATCCACATAGTTTCACTACTTACTATACCACATAGTTTCACTACACACATAGTACATCCACTCCACTCCAAAAATATTAGTAAAAAACTTTTGGATTTACAATGCCAATAGCTCTAACTCATGCAAATGTGAGACTTATTTAATTGAAAATGCTTCTTTAACTGGTAGTCGCATTTGCAGAGTGGTGGAGAAATGGGGCTTGGACTCCAACCAGCACTCAGGAATTCCGCTGCATAGGACGTACAGGAGGTACCAGGAGGGATTCTTTGCCCCCAAAGTCCCTCAGGAGTAAAGTGAACTTCATCACCCAACCAGTACTGGGCCAGCAGGTGCGTTTGCAGACTGGTGGAGAAAATGGGGTTGTGGCCCCCGAAGACCTCTTTGTAAATTCACTGTGTGGGACTTAGTTGGCCCCCAAGGACAACCTTGGAGGTCAACTACCCCTCCTATTACCTCCAGTAGGTCCAACACAGCAGCATTGTTAAGTGCTTTTAGCAGGCCACGCCCCCTTTTTACACCACTCTGCAAACACGCCTCCTGACACCCTTTTCTTGTTTTTTAATGGTTTTTCATACAGTTTTCTTCTGACTCGGTTACCAAGTCACGAGATGGCTGCCAACACATTCAGGTTTGGAGTGGAGTGTTGGCAGCCAGTCAGAAGACAGCTCAGGAGGAGTCGCGACTCCTCCTCAGTGCTCAGATATCAATATTTTTATTTATTTTAATTTCTCAGGAACTACTGAATGGATTTACGTGATTTAAAAACAATATGGCTTTCGGAACCAAGAGCTACATTTTTGCCAAGTTTGGTGTAATTTGGTTTAGCAGCTCGGGCTGTAGCCTGTTCTAAATTTTCCTATAGAAATTAACGTGGATGAAATATGTTTTTGGACCCCCTTTTTTCTCGGCCCCCGCTTGACGAATCACCCCCAAACTTTCAAGACAGGAGCTGACCTGAGCTGGTCATTAGTTTTGAAAATTGTGCAAAGATTCGTAAAACGGTGCCAAAGATATTGGCAAGTCAAAAAAAGCTTATCCTATGGGTCATAGGAACTCACTATAACTACCTACTGGCAACCGCCAGAAGGTAATATATATTTTTAGAGATGTAATATTGATTCAAAGTGTTCCTTTGTAATAATATTAATATTTTATATTGTAGGTAAATTACATATAATTATATATAAATGAATATTTTGATATATTTACTAACCCTGGGCGAAGCACTACGCTACGCTCGCAGAGTTTGCGAAGTTTGCGCAACTTCGCACTACACGAGCTGCATGTAGCACAGTGCGAACACGCGCAGTGCAGCGTAGCGTAGTGCAGCGCTCATTTTTTGCTTGTTGGCGGTCCTGAACGTCATGTTCGCGACCGCGAGCAAGCAAAATTACATCCCGGCGAGATTCTCAACGCGGGGAGGTAAGGTTTCTCATTGTGAGTGGTTGCGCATGCTCGCGACCGCTCTCAATGAGAAACTACCAGTTCGCGTTGAGAAAGCTGCAGCTCGAGTAATAATCTACTCGAGCAGCTGAAAACTACAGCTCGCACTGTGCAAGATGCCGTTTTCAATGATAGCACAGTGCCGGATGCTTGTTCGCACTGTGCAATCATTGAAAACACATCTTGCACAGTGCGAACATGCTACTACGCAGCTCGCGTAGTGCTACGTGAAGTTCGAGGAGTGCGAAGTGCACTTTGCGTAGCTTCGCGTAGCGCTACTTCGCGAACTACGCCCACCCTAAATATTTACCTTTCTTGACAATATTCTGCTCCACAATATTTTTGGCTCAATATTTTGATAGTTTACATAAAAAAGAATGCAAACTCAATTTTTGTGTGAATATATTTTGAACACAATATTTTTGCGTCATAATATTGTCCTCGACATTCTGTAGGACCAGTATTTTTAAAGCATGTCCATTTCAGGTGGCTGCAAATGGTCCAACTAAACCCTAATGTCAGTTTGTGGATAGCAATAGAATCACCAGCTGTCCAAACTGGATCTGTTAATCCACTGCTATAAAATAGCAGGATGCAAATGAATAATAAACATCTCACAACACATTTCACTCATCCTACAGAAAAGTAATTATTTCCAGATTTGGGAAGATATGTTGGGCATCCAATGTTGATGAGTAGGACATCTGAATATTAATGCAATTTAATTTATTTTTCTTTTTGAACGTTCCTCCCTGTTGACAAGGTGGCACAAGGCAGACACAAATACAGTGTATTGCTTCAATCACATAAAGAACACTGACCACAAACCCAGATTTTGAATTTTCTTAATGCACCACTGTTGCAAAGTCATCCTTGCGCCCTGGGCACTCCCCGTTTTTTGCTGCCAGATAATTGTGGTAACTGACCCTGACTGTCTCTGGGCTCTATCTAACTAGGTCCAGAGCCAGTGACATGCCTAAAACACACTTAGAATACAGTGAAAACACTTACATAAATTAGGGTACACAATGAGTTAGAGTACCTCTATCATTTGCATGATCTCCTCTATAAGGCCCTAGTACATAATAGGGCAGGGGGATCAAAACTACCTTTAAGTCCCTATTGTATAATAGGGCATGCCAGTTTAGTGGCCTGTAACCCTTTCTGCACTTGCATCTGTGCATTGCTGAGGCCTGAGGTCAGTTTAAAACCAGCCCCGTGTTGCAGGACTGCTTTAAAAATACAAATTGTGCCCAAACTCGACTTTGGTGTCTGGAACAATTGAAAAGTAATAAACTACAATGTTTGAGAATATTAGGTACCTCCAGGGTCTCCCCTATGTGTCCCAGTTGTAGGGGAGCAATTATTATTATTATTATTTTTTTTTATTACGAACCCAACACAGGCAGAGCCAGACAGAATCTATACAATACATATAAAGCAAAACATTACAGATTCATTAAAAAGAAAAGGAATAACAGAAATACTTCGTATAACATTAGAGCAAGCAGCTAGAATGGAGCGAACTAAAAGCCTTATATAGTCATAGGATTATGTTTAGATTTCCAATTAGTTATCGGAAGCCAGAGTGACTCCCGATGTTTCCTTGCTCTCTTTCCCTTTGTAGTATATATAGCCGTCTCAATGCTATAGATTGCAAGAAAACGGGATAGCCACATCTGGAAACTAGGAGCTTCTTGCTCCTTCCAGCGAGCTGCCAGAATGATTCTAAAGGCAGCGGTCCCAATATATAGTATTTTTTGCTCTGTTTTAGTCAATTTTAGAGTAGAATCGAATCCTAAAACAAAGAGTGTATCTGAATGTGGTAGCCTATGCCCAAAAAGCTCTTCCCAAAAATTTGAAAGCATGTTCTTAATTAAAACAAGTGAGGGACAGCTACTAAACATGTGTATCAGGGTGGCGGGACCTTTCGAACATCTTGGGCAGATGTCATTCTCCCTTTTCCCCCATAGAAACAGCTTGGCGGGTGTATCATAGAGATTGAAAACTGTTTTATATATTTGGGCTTTTAAATTACTGGCCATAACCAAAAGTTGGCTCATCTCTAGTATCCTATCGATATCCACATCAGGATTATTTAATTTTGTAGCCCAGCTAGTTTCTGTTTTTTCCAAGTCATCCGACATATTAATTAGTAGTAGCCTATAATATGCTCCTATTCTATTGTTTGTATTGTGAAGGGCTTCAATTATCTCTACTCTCCCCAAATAAATAGAGAGACGTTTTGCTCTTAAATACGTTATTACCTGCGCAAATTTAATGAAGTCGCCATTTGAGAGTAGATATTTCTGTTTTAGGTCGTTAAAAGTGGTTTCAAAATCGTTAATCAAGAAATCGCCAATTGTGATTATACCCATCCTTTCCCATTTTCTTGCTATCACATCATAAGATGGTGCACCAAGAGTACTATGTTTCCATAATAGCGTATACCTGTTAAGTTTCTTAAGTTGTATAAGTTTAACAACCCGTTCCCAGACTTTCCAAGCACTAGATATAACTTCAACCTTGCATTTCTTTTTCATATACTTAGTGTCAATTGCCTGGAGGAAAAGCCCATTTACTTCTTTACCAAGAACCAGCTCATATATTGAAGTAATGTAATCAATATCAACATGTGTATTTCCATTGCTATTACAAAACATCGGAATTGAGAGTTTTAAGATCGAAGCCCAGTGGTAAAGCCTACAGTTTGGAACAGCAAGTCCCCCTCTTTCTATAGGAAGAGAGAGCAGTTTATGTGATCTCCTAATCTTTCCGTTCTGCCATAAAAATTTCGACATAAGTGAGTCGAGTGTTTTTAATATCCTTGACTCTACTACTAACGGTATTGCACAAAATAGATATAAACATCTGGGTAAGACATTCATTTTAAGGAAGTTAGCTCTTCCTATGATCGTGAGGTGTAAATTATTGACCCGATCTAGGTCTTGTTTAATCTTGGCAATGAGAGGGTCATAATTCTGAGCTACGATATGCTTGATGTCAGGGCTTAAAATGACTCCCAAATAGGTAGCTTTAGGACTCCTTCTTTGATCGTTACATACTGTATTGGCTGTAGCCAGTATAATAGTCTTTCCCCTATTCAGGGAGTGGCCTGAATATGAGCCAAACTCCAAAGTTATTGTTTCGATTTCACGCATGGCCACTACTGGATCAGCAGTGATAACCGCGATATCGTCCGCATAGGCTAATACTTTAGTCTCAAATGAATGACTCAGGATGGGGGTAATAAGTGTATGCTCTAAGAGTTTTAATATAAGCGGATTAATATAAAGAGCAAATAACAGTGGTGAACAAGGACAGCCTTGTCTGGTACCACGCGATATATTAATCTGTCCAGATTCAGAACCCATAATTTGTAATTTTGCTTTGGGGGACGTATACATAGAATTCATAGCTTTTAAAAATTTGGGGCCAAAATTATTTCTTGCCATAACCGCCCAGAGAAATTTCCATGACACCCGGTCAAAGGCCTTCTCGGCATCCAGCAGGATCATTGACATCTTTCCTCCCCTAACAGCAGTGGCATCAAAGAGGGCTAGAGCTCTGCAGGTATGATCAGTAGTCCCTTTACCTGGGACAAAACCATGCTGCCAAGGGGAGACCAGATGTTCAATAACCCTGCTTAATGTCCTGGCCATTACTTTAGCAAACAATTTGGAGTCCGAATTAATAAGGGATATGGGGCAATATGAAGTAAGAAGTACGGGTGATTTTCCTTTTTTAGGAAATACAACTATACTGGCTTCAGACCAAGATGCTGGAAAAACTCCGTTCCATTGTATGCCTAGAAAAAGATCAAGCAAAATTGGGGCTAGTTGTTCAGATAAAATTTTATACAGATCTATTGGAATTTTATCAGGCCCCGCTGCTTTTCCTGCTTGTAGTGCAGTAAGTGCTGTTAATACTTCTTCGATGGAGATTTTCCCTTCCAGATCTTCACGAGTAGCCTCATCGAGAACTTTCTCTTCATTATCGTTATCCAAAAAGTTGTTAAGAAACACATTTATTTGGGTGTCGGTGGTAACTAAATCTTCAGTGTATAGGCTTTGATAGTATTGCTGAAATAGTTTTATTATATCAGTCGCTTTAGTAAATGTTTGACCACCCTCCTGAATTGAACTGATATTACTGGCAACATTTTTTTGCCGGGTGGTTAGAGCCAGTTGTCTGCCTACTTTCTCTCCGTTCTCATACAGATCTTTTCTATGGGCCCTATATGTTTGCGCCGCTTTCTGGCTAAGAGCTGTGTTAATCTCAGATTTCAATGTGATTACTTGATACATTAATTGCTTGGCATCCTGCCCCAAAGAGATTAGCCTGGTGTGATCTGCTTCAGCTTTAGCTAGGGTGGATATTTTCAAGTTATGTTCATTAAGTTGTTTTTTTTTAATCCTATTTTGATAGCTAGTAGTTTCTCCCCTAAGCGCTGCCTTATAACAATCCCAGCCAATATTTCTTGAAGAATTGAAACGATTCATATTAAAAAATTCTTCTGTCCATTTCTTGATATACATAATATAATTAGCGTTAACCAAAAGTTTACGATCGAATGACCAGTGTCTAGGTTGTTTTTGTGAGGAGCCAAATTCAGTAGAAAGGATGAGGGCATTATGGTCTGATATTATTTGGGGACATTTAACAATCGAAGACTGAGGGGCTAACTCCTGGGTAACAAAAATGTAATCTTTACGTACGTGTTTCTGATGTGGGTGCGAAAAATAAGTGTACCCTAGATCTTGTTTGTTAGTTTGAGCCCAGACATCTGTTAAACCAAAACTGTTGACTAGCCTTTTAATTGCTTTATAAACTTTGGGTTTTCGGCCCACATATTTTGTCATGAAGCCGGTTTTAGGTGAGTGATTAAGAGAAATATTAAAGTCCCCACATATAATTAAGGGTCCCTGCCAGGTGGCTAATTCTGCTTCTAAATGTTCAAATATAGCAGGATCATCATCATTGGATCCATACACATTGCATACAGTAATATCAAGTGTGAGCTTGACTATAGCCCATCTGCCGTGGGGATCGGAGCGATAGCGTGATGCCTCCCCCAGATGTGTCTTGGTTAATATTGCAACCCCTCTAATATTTGACTTCTGGGTTGAAGCTATTGCTAAATTATAGCCCCTTACATTTAACAAGGATTTCCTATCCCAAGGCACATGTGTCTCCTGGAGACATATAACATCCACTGGATTTAAACCAATTAACTCAGCCAATCGCCTGCGTTTCTCACTATTTAGGAGCCCTCCAACATTCCAGCTTTTAATACTCAACCTACCCATTGTCATATAAGATAAACTGAACTGGTGTAAAACGTATTCCTTTATTAGAGTTGATACTTGATATAGTTTCTTTCATTTCTACAATTATCTTCATTGCAAATTCTATGTTTATTTGTGAGGCAACTGCCATCCGGCTAGGTTCGTATTTATTTCTTAGGAGGACCCTTTTAAAATGAGTTGTACATGCGCTGAGTTTAGTGAACTTGCACATTTCACTCCCCTCATTGTGGTAAAGTGCTTCCCAAAATCGACTTTTATGCTAGGAGCACTGTGAAGTGAGGTTCAGCAATATTTGTACATATACGGAACCCCTGAAGTCTCCCCCCTGTGTTCCAGGGGTGAGGGGTCCTGTAGCTATAGGAAGGGTTCTTATAAAAGATGTGTATAAGTCCTCGTAGTGGAGAAATTATCCAGTTCAATTTCCCTATCACACATCCCCAGCCACATAAGTTAACATGGCAAGAAGTTATTAAATAATACCATATCCTAGTCAGTACATCATAGTACGTAAACACAAGTTAAGCTCTGAAGACGTCGTCGGTCCATTACCCTGACAAAACATGTGTTGGCTGGACATCTGATCGGCATTAAACAAAGAAAACGCAACATTGGACTACTGTGGCTGTTGTGTTTTTACATATCTGCATTCTGGATTTGCAGTATCTGCTCTGCTTCTATTTATCACGCGTGCACAGGCCACCTGTATCTACAGTTTAACAGAGCGCACCTGGACCAACACCACCAAGAATCCCCTGCCTGGATTACCACCAGTGGATTTGTAAGGGTTTTTTCCAAGTGTATTGCGGGAACTGAAGTCCCAAACTTTCAAGGACCATCTTAGACCTTCCATACCCATGGAGCATTGAGGGACCTCGCAAGAAAAAGCTCCTTTAAAGTTATTAAGTCCGAATGCTGAAAAGGTGACCGGGACCAACCTCGAGAGTCATGCCGCTCACCTTTAACCACAAGCTAGCCTGGATCTCTGCTTCATCCTGCTGAAAAGCTCTGAAGGTCGGACTTCCACAAATTTGACTAGAAGCTTGCGACTCCTCACTGAATTTAGACTTGCTGAGAGCTTCGGGACTCCCGGAAGAAAAGCTCCAGAAAAGTTGCTAAGTCAGAAGGTAAAAACTTTGACAGAGACGTACCGCGAGGGGTAGCCGTGCAGGGCTCCATTGAGAACAGCCTCAAACTTTGACTTTGTCCCAGTCTATCGCGACCAGATGTGACAATAGGCGCTATAGGTTACTATGTGCTATAGAGTGCTAAATCTTTCAAAAATCATATCTCCTGTTCCCTACATTGGATTTTTCTCGCTTTGGTGTTACTTTATGTTTTCCTATTTTTATAAATTGGTGTTCGACTTTTTTGTGTGATGAGTCCTAAATGTTTACTAATTTGGTGTTTTAAATGCTTTACGTACCTGTCTTTGAAGTTAAGCCTGTCTGCTCGCAGCCAAGCTAAAAAGGGTTGAGCATTGGAATAATTTCCTAACACCCATATTGAGCATTATATTGTGTTAGTGGCCTTATTGCCAGTGGTGGATATATATTTACCACTGCCAAAAACACCCACATTAACTTTTATAATAAAATACTCAACAGTTTCCGATTCACCTGTATGGCATGTTGATATTGATGTAAATCATCAGTACCCATTGGTAATGTAGCTTTGTATGGCTATATGACACTAAAATGAAAAACGTTATGGATTCAAGTGCTCATTAAGAAGCAACAGTTACACCTGAACTGCGTTCAATTGAGTGTTGATGATGTCTAATGCTTGCTATATTGATATTGGTCTTGTCTGCCCATTTGGAACATTTGATAAGAGATAGCTCAACCAAGCTAAGCCAAGTTATGTGTACCCCATCTTTTAGCAGCCATTTCATTCTCATTTAAATTTTTAGGTCTCGCATAGCGTTGCAGAGCAATGCCTTACATAAGCTTGTTCCGCTTACATCGTACGCATGCATGACAAAACAGCGGTGTTTTCTCAAATCACGGTGAGAGGCAGAGACAGCACAAGCAGCAAAGCAGGATGAGGCAAATATTGCATTGAACCCGGGTTGGTGTCTTCCACGTCCCCTGTGGGCTGACCCCAAGGCCTCACGCAGTAAGGACTTCTGCCTGGAGCTGCACACAGACCGTGTCATTGAGTTTGACTCGTGGGTCTACCGCTTCTCCTCGTGACTCTCGCCTTTGCCCGGGAACTGTCGACAGGTACGTTATTCTGTGCTTCATTTTGCAATGTTTTTGGATATTGACTTGTTAATTCATGCAAACCGGGACCTGGAGTTTTTGGCTGGTATAGGACGGCTTCTCGATTAGGTAAGGGCACACTTATTGCTGTATTTACGTTGTGGTGTGGGAAGTAATAATAGTGACTTACAGTGCATAATGTTGCACTTTTTGACACTTCTAGGCGCTGTACATAAGAGGTGTTACTTTCACCCGATTGCATGGTGGGTGGGGTATTGACCTCGGAAGGATGAAAGGGCAGGTTCGTCTTCCCTTGATTCTAACTGCTGCAGGTTAATCAGAGCGCGTTTAAAGAGAAGAACTATTCTACACATGATACTTCGTTGTAAATATATACGTGCTAGTGGTATGGGAAAAATCAACTGGAAACCAAAGCAGAGATGCAAAACTTTGACAGGAGTTTTAGAAACATGTTTCTGAGGCAAAGGCTTCTGTCTATGTATGCAGGAGAGAGATTTGTTAATGTAATTTAACCACATTGAACCAGCACAGACATTATTATGGCAATGCATTTGTTTTCTGGCAGACAGTGGTGTTAGGTCCGTCTGTAACAAATGGTGGGGTGGAGGGTTCTAAATCACAGCCCACATGGAGTTGGGGGGTGCAGGGAGGATGTTATGTGTGCTTTGGGCTACCCGTTGGTGATACGAATTCAGAATGTGCAGCTTGGCTTTCTGCATGCTTGTAGGGGTGTGGCGTGAATAGCGGCAGGTGCCGGAAGCTACCATGGCTAGCTGACTTCCCGAGTCACTGTCAGCCCATTGGGCCCAAGGAGAGCTATTCATCTTTTCCTTACAAGTGACAGATGTGCTCGGTGCACGCCAGGCCTGTTAGTTGCCACGTGCCCCCCGTGGGAGGGCCTAGGGGGCATGGAGGGTCAAATGCCTCTTTGTTGAGTTCTTCCGCTGGTGAAACCGTCTCTCTGCGTGAATAGACTGGGCGAGAGATCTCCTTGTTGTGCCCCGTGCCAGCCTCCAAAGTAACTTGGATGGTATGTGCCATTTATGAAACATAACAGGTGACCACCCTGGCAAAATACACTGCTGCTATCAGCAAATGGTCTTTAAAGGCCCATTACATATTTTTCTGGAATTTAATTTAGTGGCAGGATTAGCAAACTGTTTCGAAGAGGGAGCCGTTAAAGCTTTAGACAAACCATGTCCATATTTACAGGAACGAACAGGTCTCCTACATAAAATGTATCTACAAAAATATAGTAAATGCTAGACTAGCTTCGGCTTAAGTGTACTTTATAAAACTACTACTATGCCCAAGCTCTATCACACAGTGTGACCTTCAGCACATAACATTCTTTTTTCACCCAAAGCTACTCCTTCTGTATCTGAAGGAGGGATTTATTTATGCTATTTTTATTAAAATAAAAAACATGTTTAATATTTTATAGAACAGATCTTATCCAAAAAGGTAACATTGTTCATATATTTGATTAGACAGGAACACATCCAAAAAGTTCACACTAGTAGTTTAAAGTCACTATTTCCAAACATGCATCTTTACTGCTGTTCATCTGTAAAGCTGTAATCATATATATTTTTTGTATATTGCTACTTTCACACCAAGTAAATAGGGGCCCATACGCACTCTTGATCACACATTGTGCCACCTGGCGGCTCTGCAACACTAGCTCCGATTGTAGTCTGTAAACTGAGAGGGGGAAATAAGTGTCAATTGCATCACAATTGTAAAAAGCAGTGATCATATTCGCCTGCTGGGCCATACAAGTGTCAGTCATACAAGTGTCCCTCACACAATGGAATTTGGAGCAATACCCATAAGATATTTGGCTCAAGCCGATCACATGGGGCCTCATGTATGAGGCTATACGTCACTTTTACGCCGCCGGTGCGTCACTTTTTGTGACGCACCAGTGGCGTAAAAATGTGCCTTGTTTCGCCATATTTACAAAGTGACGCATCTAGGTAGATGCGTCACTTTGTAAACCTTTGCGCCGCATTATACCTGCGCCAGGTATAATGTATGCAAGGGGGGGCGTATTGACGAAAGAAAGGGTCGTAGAAGTTACGCAGTGAAATCTATGGGATTTCACTGCGTCACTTCTAGGACGCAAATGCGTCAATATCTTACGCCTGCCTCACAGCAGGCGTAAGACTGACGCAGGCCCTGTCACATGGGGCTTGCCCCATGTGAAAGGACACATTGCTGGAGTTGTGTCACTTTTGTGACACACTCCAGCAATGTGTCACTTTTGCGCCTTACAGATACGTCAGAAATACTGACGTATCTGTAATTCCTTGCCACATGATGCGTCATATTATAAATATGATGCATCAATCATGTCGCAAGGAGGGCGCACTGAGAAGTGACGCATGGCTGGTTTCACGCAGCGATGTGTCACTTCTCATAAATGAGGCCCATGGCATCTAAGGACACCACTCTCTTATCTCTAACCAAATATTTCCAGATACAAAGATCTCTAGATTCCAGTCCATAGAAAATTGTCTTCCACGAGCCCCCCGTAGACAATAATATTTTGTTCAAATATTGTATTCTCAGTGATGACCACCGAAGGCCCTGATTTTATATTAAAAACAGAGCTTTGTACTATACCAATCCCTGCTAAAAGGCAATATTTCTCTCCATGTGTTCCAATTCCTGGCGTGTCACGCAGTTTGGTGCCTACTTCCCCTCTATGTTAAAGAACAGTAGATGTTTCAGCAACCAGGCTTATGTGCTGATTGCTAAATACATATAAGGTCCCAAAGGCGAGACCGATTGCATTGCAAAGGCTTGTTACATAAACAACCCCTTCCTGTGAATTTATTGTCTCTGATTTTGCTTACAGATAGCAATTTGTAAGATCTTCCGCATGTTACTGTTCCTTTGCCCTCTGGCGCTTGCCCAGCAAGACACACAAAGCCTGCTTTTGTAAGATATACATTTCTTTAGCAGCAGCCGTAAGGTGCACTGGAAAGAGCAGGCCCTGGAGTGCATAGCCCCGGCTGCTCTGCCCTTGTGAGGGCCTTGATTTCTTCTCTGAGAAAGAGAAGTGATATCGACATACCAACTTTAATTCATTTTAATTCTGAACAAAGTTTTGGAAGGCAATGGTGACAAACAATAAACCATGCCCCACCGATATTTTCTGGCCAATCCCAAAAAAGGGCTAAACTTCAAAGCGACTATTGGCTGTTTTACTGCAAAATAACTTTTCTTCTTTTGCACCAGCTCTTTTAAAATCTAGTGAACTTATCATTTAAAGTTCCAAGGTCCTCCTTCCAAGTATCAGAAGAAATTACACTGGCTAACGTTCCCCATTTACGTTTTGCCCGAAAAATCAATGTGAAATGGAAATTGGGGAAGATGCACGAAAAGGAGCAAGAAAGTGCAAAACTAGGTTTCCATATTTCATTCCTCATTCCGTGTAGATAAACCAACATGTTGTACCACATCTCAGAACTCAAAATAGGTCCTTCTATATATGTCTCTCTAGCTCTGCATCACAAACAACATTCGTGGAAGAAAAATTAACATTAGCTTGTAATTAATGACACAGGTGCACGTGCACTAGATAAAGATTTTCTCCTTAGATCGTTGGACTTTTATAGCAGCGAAATAAGAAAAATTATTGCCACTCTATAGTTCCAAATTAAGCATTAATTGACACCCCAATATCATTGAGCCCCAGCATGTTAATGAAGCAATTGAAAATAAAACCTCTTTCCTCTGTCAGCATACAGGCTATGCTATGCATCAGCATATATGTCATTAACCCCACTGTGGCCTTTCAAGTCTAATGAGGAAGGGGACGCTCTTGTCACGCTGCACAGGATCAGAAAAGGCGCAATTACTGACAATAAATGTAACATGAGAGTAAACGTAAATCCCGTGGTCTCTGCATGCTAAAAAGCTGGAAACTAAACGGGAAATTATTAACATACATCTGTGAAATTTCTATGAATTTACCTTTTGTGAACTACAATGAGACGAAACAAAATGTCTTCTGAATTTATTTTTCATTCCATTCATTTTATTTAAAATACCCTTAGCCTTCTTTAAATTACTTTTCCTATATATTTAGTGGAAATTGGCTGTGAGGTTATTTTCAAGTTATTTTGCCTGCTACTTGGACCTGAAATTTCGGACAAATGATTTACAATGTGCACTAAAATACTGCAAAAGTAGCATGTACGAAGCAGTGGCTGTATAGAGGTTTACAAATCGAATGGGTTCACGAATTCACAGCTAGTGATAAAGCTAGTTTTATAATGCACTACAACACACCATTCTACTCGCACATCAGTGGCTTTACTGATGTCCATGTACTAGCTCACAATGATTCAGAACAAGATGTCTGCTATCTGATTCTGCTAAAATAAGACAGGGAAAATTCCAATAAAGAAACAGGGCGAACAATGTTGTTCCATCCAAAATCCCTCTTGCCAACTAATTCCATTTGTCTCACACACAGGTTTTAATAATACCTACAATTTGTGACTTCCCCCCTAACTAGTTTTTTAATCTAGGAACATGTTTAAAAAATATATATATATCAATTCTTATGGCGCAAAAATATTGTTTACAAATCACTGTCAGTGAATCATGTCTATTATCATCAAAAAGCCAACAATAACAGTCCACAAATACATTTGTCAAAATAAAAATAATCGTCCCTGTTCACAAGGGTATATCCATACGTGCATTTACCACAAGTACATTTTACATTTTGAGTAATTTAAAAATTTTGGTCTGCTGACAATTTTAGAGTGTTATGTTACTCAAAAGTGTTGTAGGGGTTGTAGTCAGTAAGAATGTCAGCTACAATATTAAATTTACTACAAGTAGATTCTGTACACTTGGTGGAGACTGCCACAATCTGAGTAGTGCTACTCAAACAAATAATGGACAGAATACTGAATAAATCATACATTCACTCCCAGTCAAGAGATCTGCGTTAAATCCATCTATCTTTTGCTCACTGTGCCACCCCAGTTCAGACCCAGCCATATGCAAATCAGTCTTGACCATGTGCCTCATGGGAACAGTCCAGACAGAACTGCCAAGCCAGGTCCTCCATGGACCAGAAACAAGCATCCTGGGACCGGTTTCTGGATATTAACTTTCATCAGCTAGGCTAGCTTGATTCCAGTGGCACAGTGAGAAACGTACCCACGTCTGGGCATATCCATCCCACTTAGGGTGAAAAGTGCTATGCAGACAAATGAAGGATGGAATGCTGAATAAATCATACATTCACCCCAATCAAGAGAAATCATCCCACTATCCCCTGCTCTCCAATATGGTTGGGAGTTTAGCCCCAGTGCTGGCACCAAATCTGGTTATCTAAAATAGAAGGTGAGGGAAACATCGCAATGGCACACCTGTCAGTCAAACAAAAGTTTATTTGGACTAGTTAGTCCTTAAACATTTAAAATCTCCATAAATACAGACTCTTAAAATCTCAAATCTATCATAAAAAGTCATTCATTTAAAATACATTATTCTTTTCAATAAACCATGTAAAATACTGTCAATCTGTTAATATTTTCATATTTTCAAGCTAGTATATAAATTCTATTCACATTTAAGAATGTTTTCCACTTTTTGAATGAACTTTCCCGAAGAGCAAACTATATTTAAGTTACTCATTTCAGTTAAAAGATCTACTGCTTGTACCATATTTTTAATACCATACTTTAAAAAAATTGGACATAAAAACACTTTCAGTATTTCCAACATTTTCTGACAGTCCAATAAAATATGTAACATATCACAAGTGGCACCCAGCGTGCAAACACATTTCCCTTTACTGTCAATCATAGCTTTCTTTACCCTGTTGTTTACAAAGCAAGATTTGGCACTAAAACGGCTACGGGAATGCAGCGAAGAGGCACCATTTGCATCAGCAGTCAAACAATGGGCCAGTTTCACTGCCAGATTGCCTACCAGTAAACGTAATCCCAATATCTTTAGAGATGGCCAAATGACTAAAATAATAAAAAGGGTAACCAATAATAATCTTACACACGCAGTGCAGAAAATGAAACAAACCAAAAATAAATTAAGGAAAGAGCTGACTAAATTCCCAGATAAAGAAGAAACTAGAACTGCCCTGAAAGTGGCAAATAAAAATTTAAAGAAGACAAAAAAAACGAAGCCAATAGCGCTCTCTGGACTTGTATATTTTATGATAGTAACCTAGGAAATTCGAGGGAATTCTGGAAGATGGTTAATACCCTAAATAGGCCGGATAAAGTGATAGTCTCATCAGTGTTAACTGAAACTGAATAGGTAAATTTTTTAAACCATCATTTAAATCCACATCCAGCAGTACAGGGAATTGAAGACCATAACCTATGGAAGGACAGTGCAATAACAAATAAGAACCAGTAATGGACATAACACAGGAGCAGATTGTTAAACTAATAAAGAAGAAGAAAAATTGAGCACCAGGACCGAACGGGATACCTTTTTCTGTATACCAAGATGACCCAGAAACATGGGCTGAAGTACTTGTAAAGGTCTTTAAAGAAATAGCTAGTAAAGGGGAGATACCTGAAAGCTGGAGAGGCTCCTTAATATCCCCAATTTTTAAAAAAGGAGATTGGGCGCTTCCTGAAAATTATCGTTTAATAACGCTACAAGACACTGATGCAAAACTTTTTGCATCCTATCTGCTAACAATCTTATCTGACTTGGTAAAAAAGAATAACATCCTTCCGCCAAACCAAACCGGCTTCATTAAAGGACTTGGTACATCCTCTAATATCCTGGCACTATCTATTTTAATGGAAAAGGCAATCTTAAAGGGTGAATCACTGTTTCTATGTTTTGTTGATTTTAAATCAGCTTTTGACTGTGTCAACAGAGATCTTTTATGGAAAAAGTTACAAGCACAAGGGATTCCTCAGTCTTTAATACACTTGATCAGTCTCCTGTTTAAAAAAACATGGGCCAAAGTTCGTACTGGGAATGGCAGATCATTAACTGGGGAAATACTAACGCTTGGCGGTGTTAAGCAAGGCTGCGTATTGGCACTGTTATTATTTAATCTGTTTTTAACTGACCTAACCGAAGCATTGAACAAGATAAATGCCCATCCACGAAACTTGCAGATAAGCACATATCAAATTTGCTATATGCAGATGATGTTATTTTTTTAAGAAGAACAAAGGTAGACTTACAAAGTTTAATTACACGTATACAGGAGTACGCAATAAGAAAATAAAATGGTAATAAATGAATCAAAATCTAAAGTTATAGTTGTCTCAAAAAATCGAAGAAGGGAATACAATATGAAAAAGGTTCTTAGGTAAGGAAAAACTGGAGCAAACTAAAACCTATAGATACCTAGAACTGGTTTTTGATGACAATGGTAGCTTTAAACCTCAGAAATTGGACATCGCCCGGAAGGCGAACTCACTAACAGGTGCATTTGGTATGATAAAAAAATCCACCCGCAATTTAACCTACTAGCCGCTACTTAAAGTCCTATCTGCAAAATTGTTACTACCCTAACCTATGGCACTGAAGCATTGAACGGAAAGGACGCAAAAATAATAAACAAAGACATTTTGAAAACATTTCGATCCCTTTTCTGCTCACCAAAAAATGCCTCACAGTCTCAAATTAGATCAGAATTTGGCTTGAATAACTAACTACAGGCTCGAATGGGTAACACAATTAAAGTATGGTATAGGGTAAAAAATGACAAGGACAATTTAATCTCAAGGCTTTTATGGAAAGAAGTAGAGGGCAATAATAAATTATCTGTTTGGAAGTATCTCGAGAAGGCTTTGGATGAATTTGGGCTTAAGGAGATTTGGATGACCACCATTCCTCATGAATCTTTCAAAAAAATTGTAAATAAGACACCTGATATTTTATCTGTAATAAGTGACAAAGAGTCCCAGGTCAAAAGGAAACATGCTTGGTCTATAATAAACAGTTACAAAAAAAAGAGTCCGCAACAATATTTGAATACAGCTTGGACTTGGAAATATAAAAATATATTCATGAAAGCCCGGTTCGGAATCCTGCCCCGAGAATCTCATGCACTGCCATGGAAAAAGCTTGAAAATCATTTATCATGTCGACTGTGTAATACAGGAGAAAAAACATCACACATTTATTGTGCCTTTGCCCGGAACTAAAGAATGAAAGATTAACACTTTTAAAAAGGCATTTCAATGAAAGATCAATAGGGACATGTAGACAAGCACTAATCCAATGTCTTTGCTTGGAAGATATACATATTAACTCTGCCCTCTCAAAACTTTTAACAAGTGCATGGAAAAAGCTGGAATTTTTAAAACATTAATTATGATACTGTTTATATTTCTGAATTTTTAAGACTATGATATTATCGCTTATTCTTACTTTTACTGTATTACTGTAACTGATTTTTTTTATTTTGTGTATTCTCTTTTGATAAAGATTTTAAATAATCAATCAATAAACATATCTATCTATCTACAAAGCAAGGGTTCACACCAATTCTTAATCATAGCAATTCTCTTCTTATCTGCTGACACAGTAGTCCATCAATATAAGGAAAATGTTGCTCATTTTGCCACGAGTTGTCCATAAAACGTTCATATTTTTTCCCCTTGAGATAATCTTCATAATGAGCTTGAGAGATTACTTTCCCTCAGGCCCTGAGATCCCTCTTTTCAGCCTCAATTTGTAAGGTCTGAGGGTACAGCTGAATCCTCATAAATCTACAAGCTTTAAATTATAGTTTCTCTTATCCCTTTTGCCCATCTTAACTCACTCTTCAGTATCTCCTTCCTACACCACTGTGAGATTTTAAGTTCTTCTCCATCGCACAGGCACTGATAAACTCTTAATAGCGCTGTACATGCCAAGGTATCCCATGACGTCATTCCTGTTTCTAATCTTATTGCTTGGACCATTGAGGACCAGGGGAATAATAATACGTTTTTCAAGCATTTTCCCTCTTCGACATCCCATCTGTTTTTGCTACTCAAATATAACAATTCTACTCCATATAGGAATTGTGGTGGTACCATGGCTACATAAGCTTTTAAAACCGGTCTGTCAGACTTTTCACCATATATTCCATTACATTTTTTTAGACCACTGACAGAGGCTGATGCCTTCAGTTTTAATGCATCTATATGGGTAAGCCAGTTAACATTTTTTCTCAAATTACATCCCTAGGTACCTATATTCATTTACATTTTCCAGCTTTGTGGAAACCAAATACCAGTTAAACTTTGTTTTCCTTCTTCCGAAGCTTAGTACATTTGTCTTGTTTATATTTACGACTAGTTTTTTACAGTTACAATATTCATTGAACATATTCATCTTTCTTTGCAGACCGATCTCTGTTTGATCTATTATTATGATATCGTCTGCATATAATCCCCAAGCAAAGTGTTTTCCATTTAACTTTGGTCTAGCCCCTCTTGCAGTCACTAAGACTGAAGGTATGCCTGCTAAAAATAGGGAGACAAGTAGGGGGGCCATTACACACCCCTGTCTTAACCCATTTCCAATTTGGATTTTCTGTGATAGGATCTCGTCTACATTCAAAATTATCTGCGCCCATTTATAAGTATGTAGAGCTTGTTTTAACCTTAGCAGATCTATTGGGATGTTATACCCGAGTAACGTCTCCCACAATGTTTCACGGTCGACCAGGTCAAACGCTGCGTGGAAGTCTATGAAGCAGCAAAACAGACTGCCCCTCTGTTCGATATACTTTCGCGCGATAGACCATAGCGCAAAACAGTGGTCGACTGTAGAGTGCCCCTCCTTAACTGCCCCATGTTCCGGGGGCACCACTTGATTTACTTCAGCCCAGTCCTTGAGTCTTTCCAGGATTATTTTTGCAAATACTTTTTCTTCTACATACAGTAGGTTAATTAATCTGATATCCCCTCGTTTATGGATGGGCCTTATAATTGTTCCTTTCCAGTTTTCTGGTATCAGACCAGTATTAAGAACCCCAAGGATCTTTTTGGAAAGAAATTCTGCCCAATGCTCTTGCCTATTTTTTATGAACACTGTGGGGATGTTTCTATGGCCCTGCAGCTCTAGTCAAGGTAAGGTTAGATATGTTTTTTTAAATATTTCTCGGTAATAGTATTCCTTGATCTCCTCTCTGACACCTGGCCTTAAAATAGTTCTCAATCTCTCTTTTGTTGGCCTTTCCCATACATTTCCCCCAAATACCTTACCCAATCATCTTCTGGCACTACACAGTTCAAGGACCCTAATGTTTTGCCTGAACTCTCTTGGAGCAGCTTCCAGAATTCTTTGATGTCTTTTGATTCTATTGCAGATAATAGTTTTACCCAGCAGCTCTCTTTACATATTCTTTTTTTTATTTCTAATAGTCATTTTATATTTTATCCTAAATTTCTGGTGGTTGTGGAATGATTCTACATTATACTTTCCCCTGAGTCTTCTTTCTCTTTGTCTGATGTTTGCTTTTAATTTACAACATTCTTCATTGAACCAGGACTTTTATTTGAATTGGGTTTTATTCTTTCTACCCTCACCAGGTCGTTTTGATTTTAATTTAAGCCTTAGGCATTCAACCAATTGGATAATTATATTTTCATACCAGTTATTATCCTCATTATTCAAAGTGTTACCTAACGTTTGATTCTGCTTTACTGCTGCCAATTTTACAATATGCTCCTCAGATATAGGTGCTTTGGGTAGTCAATATTGACCTGGAGAACTTTCTGTCTTAGTTTTTTCCTTGCTCTGTATATTTCGACCTTTAGTGGGTAACAATTGCTTCCTTCCACTCTTGCCATTTCAAAGTTCATAATTAATTCAAAATACCAAGCATCTAGAAAGACATAGTCAATAGGACAGGTTTGCTGGCCTATCTTAAATGTACGATTTGCTGTTACATCTGACTCCATTCTACCATTTACACAGACTAAACCCATTGAGCCCATAATTTTACCCAGGGCCATATCTTGTGCTGATATCCACCATCGGGAAGATGGCATCATTTATCTTGCATGAAGTCAGCAGCTCCTTACACCAAGGGTCAATCCTCCAAGGATCTAGTTTATAATTGTAATCACCTAGCACGATAAGCACGTCCTTATAGTAATTGCCCATTAAGGACAGCACATCTTCTTTACATTTTTTCAATTCTATATTGTAATCATTCTCTTTACCCCTCTGTATATACACATTTATAATGACAATACCTTCGTATCGTGGGTCTGGGTTTATCAACAACCCTCTACAACCCATTTACGTTTTACTTCCAAGGGGATTACCTTACTGGCAATTTTTGTAGAAAACCAACGTCATTTGCACACCTGAGGGACAACCATATAGTTTCTTCCTTGCTGCCTAAGTCTATTGGGCAAACCCTTCGATCAATGGGGATTCATCGCACAACCAGGTCTCCTGTAATCACACGATCTTGCTATTGTCGATGACTTGTTTAAGACTTTCTAAGTACAATATTCTATTATACCCATTTATATTCCAGGATGATAAAACCTGGCTGTGTAACGACCCTAACTCCCATTCGATGTCACTTAACCTTCCATCTTCCTCATATGCTGGGGATGCTAGAGCCCTATATCTATTTCCTGCCAGTATACCCTCCTTAGCTCTCTCTGTTTCCTTACTTCTTATTGTGATTTTGAAATCTGGGTCACTCAGCTTAACCTGTCTTAGTCACAGCCCTGCATGAATCATCCATGAATGGCCTCTCGTACTTGTTATACTCTGGCATTTCTATCCGCTGTGCTAATCTTATACCTTACTTATATTACTGCTGTTCTGCCTTTACTAATGCAGACTTTACTAACCAAGAGTATAGGAGAACCTTGGTTACTTCATTTCCTCTAATATTTACAGTAAATCCTACTTCTCGAGGTCCTCAGTGACAATATTTTTTTTAGACTTACACATTTAGATAAGGAGAATAACAATTGGGATTGATTTAGTGGGTTTAATGTCCTCACTTTTGCGCCTCCTAAACCCTGTCCAACATGTTCAAAGTATAACTACAGATCCTGCCTATCCTTAATTTCTAAATCTTGTGGTCCCCCTTTGAGTACTCCTACCATCTTTCTAGGTGTTCTATTTCCTTCCCTTTCTTCATATGACCTATATACCTTCTTGTTGCTCCTTCACTCTCTTCTCCATCCTTGTTTCCTCACCACCCTCTTCTCTTTCCGCAGAATATTTTCTCTAGACCTATGTTCTACTTTACCTTATTGCCTTGTCTCCTCTTCTCTTGAGTTGCTTATAGCTGTTCCTTTTTCAGGGATATTTTTTCCCAGAGCTACCATTACATTCCGTACTAAACTCTTACACCCTTTTCCAGTAACTACGTCCTTTTTCCCTTACTGGATTATGGGTTGACCCTTTCTTAGATTTTTCCTCCATCTCCTTGGTCGTGGTATATGTTGCTTATACCTCCTCCTCTCCCCAGTTTCTTTATAATCATTGGGTATCCTTTTGTGTTGGAGTATCCCTCAGCGCACCTCCCTGTCGGGTCTCTAACCCCCCAGGTTGGTCCCCACCAACTGGCTTGACTATGGCAAGCATAAGATCTTCGATTTGTTTGAACTCCCCCACCATAACTTTGAACTGTTCTTTCGGGGTTTTTAATATGTCATTATTCTTCAGCACAACCTCTAGCAGGCCTCACAATGTTTGCAAGATTAACATAACGTCCAGCATTGAGGCACTTGTAAGTAAGTATTTTTATTGTTTTTAGGTTAATTAAAACCATTACAAAAGTACATTGATAGCTCATGCCTTCTAATAAAAGATTGTAAGAAAGATATATTATTTTTTTTAAACAAGAGAACTTGATAAAAACAATTTGGTGCGGGTGTGTGGTCATAGTATGATGTCTTGGCCAATTTTCAACTAGTCTGGTCTGGTGCCCTCTACCAGATTTTTTAGTTTCAGTTCCAGACATTTCAAGAATTTGACCAATTTCCCGTTTAATGGGGGAAGGCCTGGGTCAAAACAAGCAAAAACCGCTTGTCTATGTGTGCAGATTTTTTGTTCGTTGAAGGCAGTTTTTAACAGGGCTGCTCTTTCCTCTTTCAGCCTTGGGCAGATGCATAGTAGGTGTTCGAGATCTTCATTTTCTGCCCCGCACAGCCTGCATTTTGTCCCACAGTCCCTTCTCAGCCATGGTTGCAGATGTGGAATAGAGGGTAAAATTCCTAGCCTGTATTTTAAAAAGGCTTCTTTTGATTTCCTGCCGTACTCCAGACCAAAGTATGCCTGTCGCCCAGGCGATTTGTATGTGGACAGAGTCATCCATGCGTGTCGCCTTTGTGAAAAAGTTGCTTTATCTTCCAAGTGCGATTGACTTTTTATACTCTTGTTTACAACACGCTTGAACTGCACATGCAGTAAAGGAGTTTCCATAGTTCTTTAAGACCTGTGACAGTCAGGGATTCCTCTTGGAAAGTTTTCGCCGGCAATTGAAGAGAGCTGCTTAAGTCTAGCTATAGCAGATGGTTAAGTGAATTTTCTGTCGAGTTCTTGATTTTCTGCCCGCACTTTATGTATGAGCCTCTTCTTGCAAGGTTTTGGGAGGTCAGTCCAAACTCTAGCCGGATCTGGGCCTGTGAGGTATAGGTTGTCAGGTTAAAGAGAAGTCGGTAGGCCTTTGCAATGGTTGTGTCCAGCAGTTTCATGTCTATGCCTTTTAGAGCCTCACTGCCGTATGTAGTAGATTACTCTAGCTTAACTTGTACCACACGGAGCAGTGGGAGAAGAGTGGGACCATTCAGATTAGACTTTAGCTGTTTAAGCGTGGTAGCTATCAGCTTCCCTTTCCTCCTGATTACCTCTAGTTGGTTCGAGAAAAGACCTCCTTTGTCGAACAATATTCTGAGGTATTTATATTCTGAACAGTTTGCAACAACCTTTGTAGGCAGCTTTTTGTTCCCATTTATAGACAGAACTTTGGTCTTGTCAAGATTTATTTCTAACAGGTTCGCTTCGGCATATCCGTGCAGTGAGTTGATGAGGTTTTGGAGACCTACTTTGGTGTGGCTGACCAGGACCATGTCATCTGTGTAAGATATACTGGGCAACGCTTTGCCTCCCAAACGTGGGGCGTGCCCATTGCAGATTTCTAGGGCAGGTGGTAGATCGGCTGTAAATAAGTTGAAAAGGGTGGGTTCTAAGACGCACCCTTGCTTTAGGCCGTTGGTGGTCGGGATGCGCCTGGAAAGGTGTGTGCCGTTGCCGAGTTTTACCTGGACCCACGTGTTGGTGTGCAGTTTGATCAAAAGGTGCAATAGGGGATCGGGGATCTCCCAGGAGGCCAATTTTCTCCAGAGGAAACCCCGGTTAACGTTATCGAACGCGGCCTTAAAGTCGACAAAGCAAAGGTGAAGAGCCTGTTTATTCACCCTTGCTTTGTCGATAAGTTGCGAAATTGCCAGCAAGTTTGTTGTAGTTCCTGTTTCTCTGCTGAACCCAGTTTGACTCGGAGGAATTATATTGTGGTGTGTTGCCCATTCGCACAGGTGGGTCAGTAGGAGCCCCGCAAAATATTTGGCCTCGATGTCCAGGAATGCTAACAGCAGGTAATTTTTTGGCAGCGTTCTATCCCCCGCCTTATAAATTGGTGAAATGATTGAACCCCTCCATGAGGCAGGAAGAGTTCTAAATCATCTCACAGACATGTAAAGAGAGGTCAGCGTTTCTGCCCAGTATTCTGGCTCAAGTCCTTCCTTCCCTTCGCAATAAGCTTAACCGGAGATTCCAGATGCGGATTCTAACCAAGTTTTTATTGTTTGTGATGGTTGGCCCTCTGAGACTTGCTTATGGTGGCGACATGCTGGTTAAAGTGTGAGTCTAAGAAGGATTCCCATGAAGATTTGGTGATGTGGGACGTTATTCCGCTGTTTTTTGGATTTATAATTTTGTTTATTGTTGACCAAAACTGGGAGCTATTGTTGCCCTTTGAGTCGTAATGAAGTTTTGCCCAGAGGTCCTCTTCGTTGGATCTTTTGACTGTCCATTTCAGTTTTTTTAGGTCCGTCCGAACCTTCTGAAGTTTTGCAAGAAGGACCTTGTCCCCCGGGCTTTTTCTCAGCATTATTAGCTGTCTGTTAATCTCTTTTTTGTGAGTTTTTAGGGCTGATTTCTGGGAGCTTGAGATCTTCGTTAGGGCACCGGAGCCAGCAGATGAGCTGTGCCGTACGATAGATGAGTATTGATTTGCAAAATTGAGGCACTTGAAGTTCCTGTGACCTCGAGGTTCACCATTGATGGCCCGAAGTGTCATTTACTCTGTCCTGAGATATATCCACTCTTTCTTTCCCTTCCAAATGTTCCTTTATTTGGTAATTATGGCCATTACTGTTAATGTCACCTTCCATGTCTGACCCTTCACCCTCTCCCTCGGATTCTATAGTATAGGTAATGAGGACAGTCTTGGGTCCAGGAATAGTTCCGAAATATTGAAATTGATTTGATTCGGGGTGTCTAACTCCAGGGATACCGAGTTGAATAATGACGGCTGTTTATCAACATTAAGCTGCACTTCCTATATTGCTGTATCCCTTTTGAAGTGTTTCCCCAAAAATTCTTTAATTGGTTTTGTAACTGCAGATCCTCCTTTTACCCAACTTAGATCACTTTGCAGAGGGGTTTTATTGGAGGGTCGTTTCTTCTTTTGAAAGGTTTTCGTTCGCACAGCTACTTCTCCTTTTGAGCTGCTGGCTTTTCCCTTCTTTTTATGCTTTGTATCCAATCCCTCTGGCACTATTTCTTTATCACCAGTCTTTTTAGAGGTTTTAAGCCTTTGCATGACTTCACTTTCCCAGGTGTCATATCTTCTATATACTTTTTATCTTTCCTTCATATTAGATATCCACCCTGCGCTTTTCTCATAATTTGCTTTTACTTTCCAAGCAAGGTTCTTCTGGTGTACTATTCTGCCCAATTTTTCTTTTCCTGACCTGGACATTTCTTTTTATTTATTGATTCTTTATTGATCGATCCCTCGCTCCATCCGTCGCCAGGCGTCTTCCTCATACTTACCTATGTTCCCTGGCTATGTACTACACTGCCCTTCCAATTTCCAACCGTTGTTCTATACGTTAGCTATAACCAGCTCAGATAGTCTTAATGTTTATTGCTCCCGGTTCTTTTGGTTATGCTGTTATTAGAACCTTATACCAATTCCTTTGGAGCCAAGGGGTACCAGGTGATACCCCACTTTGTGTTTACCCACCCTTACCCCCTCAGGGCTACTGGAACTAACACGGGGGTTAACCTAGGTACACTCTTTACCCCCACATTCACATTTCCTACCAGTTTTAATTGAGGCCCTGGTCCAGACTGCAAACTTCTCCAGACCTCTCCACCTCTTCTTCATTTTGTATAATCTTCATGTTCTGCTTGTTGGCTGCAGATTATTCCTTATGCCCCCTGCCTGTTTTCACCTCTAGAGGCAGGCTGGGGCGCACCACTCGAGGTCAAGGTCGTCAAGGTCCAAAGGGCCGGATATTGTCTGTGGGCCCTCCATTTTTGGTCGCGGCAGAAAATAAAAAAATAAAAAAATGCTGAAATGCCAAATTCAAACTCACTGCCGCAGCTGCAATCAAATGCACTGTGTAACAGAGTTTATTTAACACTTCTGTGAAGCGTAACATTGTGGCATTGTGTAGCGTGTCGTGTAGTGTAGCCTCCAGGAACAGACGGGCAATCTGCACTCTACAATGTTCAACTAAATATAAAAATGAAAAAATGGCACACGTAAGGGATGCAAAATTCCATGTGTACAATAGTACATTAGTATAATGACAGTTTTTAAGAAAATCTTAAATCTCTTGTGTCATGAATCTTGGAACATTCCATATTCCAATAATATTCATAATAAGTCACCACCAGGTTTTTATTTGTTTATTCTACTGGCATTTTTCCAGAATATATTCCTTCTCCAATGTATCTATGTATGTTAGAATCACACTCACTCATCCAGTGCAACACACCACTCATCCACACACGCACCCCCCAGACTAGTGAGACAGTTCCTCACTGCCCCTAACTCCCAACCTGTACCTTTCTTACTGAGCCCCAGGTACCATACTCTGGGAACTGGGATGGGTCTTCACGCACTGGACACACTTTTGCTGCCAACACTGAATCCCACCCTACTGGTGAATTCAGACACTCATACTACACTCAGGGGATAACCACCCTACTGAGCTAGCCATTTCTCATCCACACTTCCTCTCTCCCATCTAACCACACCTTTGGGGACAGGAACAGGAATTGGGCACTGGACACAGCAAGGGACTCCCCATCTACTGGCGTCCCGCCAAGTCATTTTCTCTTTTCTGCCACTAAACATACAAGTGCCGAAAACTCCATTTAAAAATTACACTCCTGAGGAGAAAACAAAATCATAAACAATAATCCCCAACATGTGACTATCTAAAATGCAGAGTTTTGTAGTGAAGCCATTTGTCGCTGTGGTACTGCGCAAACACAAGTCCTAATCCTCACCGCTGACAACTAATTTTAGAAATGGAATTTCTGGTTGGCTAAGGCTTGCGCCAAAGCCAGGCAGAAACCCTCACTCTAGTCAGGGCAAGGGAGTCACATGACAAAGATAACCCTTGCTCACCCCCTTGCTAGCTTGGCACAAGCAGTCAGGCTTATCACAGAGGCAATGTGTAAAGCGTTTGGCAACGCACACTGCAACAACATCCCAGGCAAAATACAAAAGGAACTCCACACTAGGTTATATAAAAAATAGCCTTTGTATTCTCATAGCACATTAGAATAGACAAACACATAATAAACACTGTGCCAACTGGCACGGGCAATATTCAACAAGGGATTGTATACACCTGACAAGGCCACATGGACCACTGTCAGAACCATCACAATGCGAACTTGGTAAAAGGTAAAAACAGATCATAAACCCACAACCAGTAACCACTGGTAATCACTGTACTTAGAATCAGCGGGTAACATAAACTACATTATGCACAGTCATATCAGGCGCAAATTCGTTCAGCGCCAACCTCACCAGCATAAACACGTTATGCAATCTTCTCATAAGTCTAAACACATTAGACCCTAACTTCCTAAGTATAACTCACACTGGGGCGTACATCACACAGTGAAACATAATCTCACTAGCATCAACCATGATATGCTAAACAACCTCATATTCATAAACCATATTTAGAGGTATCAAACAGGGTGAGTAAAGCATACTAAATGCATTACATTTCCTAGCACCACATCGCATTAGGGCCTGGCACCCTACAAATCTATCAATCCCCCTAGCCAACTGGCCATCTCAGAAGGGGGGCTCAAATGCCCTGTGTCCAGAATGTCAGGGCGTGCTACCGTTGCAGTGAACGTCAAGGGTGCGCACTTTGCGCAGACCTAAACGTAGCAGCTGCCCACTACCTGCTGGGCAGCTGAAAATATCCGGGGCACAGGAGTGCAACTCACTCCTAACTCAGACATGCCCCCAAAGAATTGCACCTCAACAGTGCAGCAGCTTACTACTGCTGGGCAGCTGTAAACACTCAAATGAGGCCTGGCACCACTGTGCCACTTCTGGCCCTCTCATGGACTCTCTTAATGACTGACAAACGTGGGCATCACTTGGCCACCCCACGGGGGAAACCTGGCCCCTTCGGGTCCTCCAGGAAATAATTGTGCCCATCGTCAGAGCCCGCAGGCTCAAAAACAAAACATACCCCCTGTCGTTGGGGCAGCCCTCTGCAAAGCGGGGCCGCCCATGCAATGACAATGCGCCTCGATGTGGAACCAGGCACGGTGAAAAGTATGGGCTCCTCTGGGCCCTCTAGAAAGTAATCACAGGCCTCGTTGGAGCCCCGCATGCTCTAAGATAAAACATGGTACGTAGAAAAAGGGGTACCAGTACACAATGTATCTAAGAAAAAAAGAATAAGGAAAGAATATATATACACAAGAAAAATCTTTACAATTAAAAGGTATACTGTTATTTATTCACAATCTCCTTACAAGTGCAATACATAACACAGACATGTTATTAATTCCAAAAAACATTTGTGCCCCAAAAGAACGGGATAGAGAAGGGAGATGTGCAGGAGTACATGCAAAGATTCAAGAAGGGTTAACGGGTAAACAAGTGTTAGTCGTAAGATCCAATCTTCATTAACATTAAACACTGGCTTTGTTATAGAGCCAGATGAAACAAAACAATAAATGTCCTTTAAGTATAGGGCAAGACCATGCTTCCAGCGCCTAAGTGGTTGTCCTCTGAAAGTGGCGCTAAGCTGGTACAGGGGCAAGTTGTCGATGTTTTGACCCCATGTACAATGCTTGGTGTCCGTGAACCTTAGAGAGGGGTCTTCATCAGGACTGGGGTTGTGTGGTGGGGCAGGGTTACCTGGAATAATGTAGTGAAAATAGTGAATTAATAGGAGAAGCGAAATAGTGAATTAGAAATCGCGAAAAGTGTTAAGGAAAAAGATTTTACCATGGAGTTACATGGGTGGGTTGAGCCAGCCGACTCCAGATCAGTATCTATACTCTGGAGCTCATGGCCCAATCTTGTTTTTATGGATATTTCCATTCTCCCTGATCAGGAGCTGGATGGCCCAACCCGGTCATGTAATTCCATGGTAAAGTCTTTTTCCCCCTCCTAATTGTCATGCAACCCCGGGGCAGCGAAGTTTCAGGCCACAGAGAATTTGAGCAGAGCGCTCCAGTGCTCAGAGAGAGACCCAGGGGCATTTCAAAAACATAGACAACACTCACAAGGTGCTGGGGCAGCCACAAAGTTCCAGGGCTACAAGTTGTCCAGCAAAAAGGTTCCAGGGCATAGCTGGTCCCAGAGAGGCAGCCTCCTGGCAAGTCCTCCTGGGCCCCAGCAGCAGCACGCCCTGCAGGATCAGCACCCACAAGCAGAACATTTTACATGGGTCACAGCCCCTTCTTTAATACACCTACATCCTTTGTCTAAAAGTGTAGGGCAAGGGGAGAACCAGATATAACTGGTTCAGGAGCACTTTGTTTTGCACAATAAATCTGCGCCGCACACCATTGCGCAGCATTTATTCTCACGAGTTCGCACATACTAAACTCGCCCCTACACACCTCTCATACCAGGAACTACCAGGGACACACATCTCCCTCATGCATTACTATAGGAGGGCAGGCTAGTCTCATCACACATACAGAGAGATCGCACGCACTGTACACTGGACCACAGTGCTAAAGTGCGCAGAGGCCTAAAATCACCAGCACTATGTTACAGAAAAAGGCTAGAAGAACGCAAAAAGTTTTGGGGTGAACCTGCCAAAAGGGCCAAGTCCAACAATGTATATATTTGCAGTTGTCACAGCAAAGTTGCTCCCCATGTGCTCTCATGTATTTTGTAAAGGAAAAACTATGCTCAAAGCTTAAATATTTGTAAAATAATTTCAAAGTCAGCATTTGTAATACGAATTCACAATCAAGATCTTAGATGTGGTCATCTAAAATGGTTTCAACAATGTGTGCACTTTCCAAGTATGATGTTTTCACATTGAGACTGGTCATAACCAATTTAAATAAAAAGTTTCCTCCCTCAAATAACACAGTATGCTAGTACAATATAAGGTTTCTGGTGTCTCTGAAAATATAGATTATTTTAGGTACTACTAATTTCTGTAAGCGGAACACTGTTGTAGTTGGAGACAACTATTAACACTACACCTGTTAACAATCAGGGACCTCAGTGGCCCTTAGGAGGGGACGTTCATTTGGTTAGAATGAGGACTACAGCAGTGGTCCACCACCAAGAGATGTAAGAAGGGATGTCCTAATGTAAATAATTTGCTTTATTTACTTTATCCACCTTATTGCCACACACTTCTAATCTGTTATAGGACTGTTGACTGGAAAGAGACGACTCTAATCAATTGTTAGTTAATCTTTAAAACCACATCCAACATGCTAGTTAATTTATTTTTATTGGATCTACAATTATATTTTTTGTTCTAATGAAGAAAAAAAAACAATGAAAACGTAATGTGTGTACAAAATTTCTACTCATGAGATGAATTAAATGTACCATCTGTGTGTGATGAACACAAAATTCTTCTCTAGAGATTTCACTACTTACCAACCAAGTATTATTTTCACACAACATATATTCTATAATAGCAGACATTTTTAATTGCAATCATCTCAGCATGTGCAACTACATCTTTAGTGGTTTGCAACAGTTTCAGTTTAGTAGCAAGGCTTTGGACGTATCACAGACCAGTAAAGGAAAAGAATATTTTAACAATTTTAAAAACACTTATCTGTGTAAAAACCATGCAGAGAAGACATAACATTATGAAGTTCAATATCAATTAGAAAAAGTATTATAAGGCCTAATGGAAAATAAAGAATGACGTTTAATTTGAAATACATAGAATTAGGCTACTCTGTTTTAGTTTTAAAACTTTAACCCCTTGGCTGCTTAGCTTGTTCCTCCTTGATAGTTACGCCTTTCTTTTTTTTCTATTTGGGGTACTACATGCCTATTTTATGCAACATAAGGAATCCATGCCAACTTTGCATCCTTTTTGTTTCCAACATCCTGAGGATGCTAAGGTACCTAGGGCTTGTGGATTTCCCTGGAATGGACCTGGAGAATAGCCAGAATATAGCTAAATCTTGTTTTTGTAAACAAAATGGGAAAAAAGGGCTGCAAAAGAAAGTATATATTTTTTTAATTAAAGAGTCACCGGCAACAAATGTACTGTACTTGGATCACTATCTTCCCAGATTTCAGGAACAAGTACAGTTGTGTCAAAACTCATGTTTTTCATTTTTCTTAGAAGTGGGGAATTTTTCCTAGGTTTTGTGGTTTCAACCTACTTGCAGTTTGTGGTAGAAACAGGTGCAACCCCATGAGTGATCCCAGAAAGCTATAGATTTTTTTTTTAAAGTAGACACATTTGCAGATGTAGCAAGGAATGATTTGTTTAGATCCTGTAATGTTTTCCAAAATAAACGAACCATAAAAATAAAAAGTATGGAAAATAAGACAGGAAAAAGCATAATTTGTTATTTTCATCTGAAGCTTCCTGTCATGGTAGCTGATTTATAAAAGCAATACATTGTTATACCCAAAATACCCTTCTAGTCATGACCATATATAGGGTTTGTAAGTACTCCAAAAAATGTGATTCCCATAGCCAACAACTAAGTTGCACCAAACAATGATTGTTCATTGTCTACAAACTATACAGCAATTCATATGATAAAATAAAAAGAATGTAAATGGGTATGAATAAAACCTTTGCTTTTCTGAAATGTTCACATGATACTACGTTTAGGAACTGTGGCACCTCTGAATTTGAGATTACCCATACTATCTTATGGTTTAATGTGTATGTTGCAAAATATTTTCTCCCAAACTGGCTTACAATTGGAAACCACAAATGAGGAGAAATCCAATTGGCAACAAGTGTTCTACTAATCTGTGTTTCTACATGTCACTCAATCAAAATGGTTCCCCACTTGTGTGGCTACTCCTAGCACTTGCTACACAAAACTCCCCAAAACACGACCAGGAGATAGCATATTACACCCAGCAGAATCCATGTTTTTTACAATGTGATTAGCTGTGGATTTTGGGCACAGTGTATAAGGGGATCGGTAGTGGTGTATCCAAAACTGGATGAACCACACATACACAAACAATAATATGATAGACAATAATGCTGGATAAAAAAACAAAATCTTTAGTTTTAAAGACAGAGTGCTACATAGACCGCTATCCCCCACTACCAAGAGGGATCAATTGTCAATCAAAAGATTGACAAATGTACAACCAGAAAGAAAAGGTCAAAGAGAGCACAATCCTGAAACACACGTACATATAAGACTAGTCGGTCATATAGTCATAACAATATTGTAACTGTGTATAATCTGTAATTTCCAATTTTTAGAACAGAACAGGGCAACAGAAAAAAGTACACGTTCATATCATCTTTTTTCTTTATTTGAAGATCCATAAAATTTGAAGTAGATAAAAGACAGCCGACACGTGTTTCTTCAGTACTAACAATAAGTACTCAGGCTTTTTCAAGGCTATTAAGGCGGCATTTCATGGTGCGTATGTCTTCTTGTCGTACAATAATGACAGTATATAAAAGGCTCACCAATCAATGTAAAAAGCAAGGGTCCATAACATCCAATGGAACGGTATGTGGTATAGTAATATAGACTATAGATTATAGTTACAATATTGTTATGACTATATGACCGACTAGTCTTATATGTACGTGTGTTTCAGGATTGTGCTCTCTTTGACCTTTTCTTTCTACTCAGATAAACACACTTCACCATTGAAAGGCCCTCCACTTTCTGGCACACCAATCATATCACAATCACCCAGACATCAATTAGCTTACTAAGACACCAGCAGCAGTGGCGTAATAAAACATTAGCGCGCCCCCTGCAAAGTACATGCAGGGGGCACCTCATGCTCTGACCCAGTCTGAAGCTCTCAGACCAGGGGCCTGCCAGTGCCAAATGGGGCCCCCAGAGCTCAGCGGCATCCCCTCACTGCAGGGACTGTTGGGGCTTTTGTTTCACCACCGACCATACTTCACAAACACTGCCAGCCAGCAACCTCTACACACACACACACTATAGGTCAGCCTCCATTAGACATGCACACCATCAGTCAAAAGCCGCAACAGACATACTACCAGTCAACTATCACTCAACACACACTGCCAGTCAACTGCCACTGGACACAAACACATGCCAATCAACTGCTACTACACACACCACCGTTCGGCCCCCAGCAAATGCACATGCACACACATCACCAACCAACTGCCACTCAGACATCTCCACGAAGCTCCATGGCACTTTCAATTCTAAAATACTCACACCATGAACAGATTGCAGACACAAAGCAGATGATGAAAAAACAACAATGCTTGCATACACAACGGTTATTACTAAACACATCTAACAATTAGCAACTTGGTGTCACAATAGAAAGTGTATGGTCACACACAGCAGGTGGACATAATTTATCTTTTTTTTTCTAGCCCAGATGAACTGACATACATATATAACTTTTGATCATTTGAATATTATTTTTTCCTACATTTGGTTATGTTTGATATATTTTATACAACTTGAATCAAAATGTATTGCTAATTTGAAAAACAAACAATCATAAATTAAAAATAAACACTTATTTGAAAAAAAATCACGTTTCTAATTCATAAAATATTTCCTAATTGGTTATGTTAATGACCATTAGTGTGTGCAGAGTAAAATGTTTAGTTTTTTAAATTTTTTATGTTATTTGGTAAAAACAACTTCAAGGTTGACATGGATTACACAGCAGATATCTATAGTTTTTATAGTAGATGATCTATTCGTTATTGACGGAAGCAACTTCACAGATTGTAGGTGCTGATGTCAAGAATGCACTATTATTCCTCCATATTGTCAGGCATTCAAATTGCTGACAATGTTGGTTTATGATTGCGGAACAAACATGGTGGATGTTTGACATGTCCATTATGGATGATGGACTACTAAGTGCAGTCTAAGCCTGCCTTTCCTTGCACCCATGATCCCACTTTGGTTAACAAGGTCTGTTATTGACAGACTCCAACATCTGTCGTGTAACATTGTTACACGTAATTTCCTTCCACATTGCGTATCATTTTGCAAGGACATTTTGTCGGTTGCCTCCTAACCATCAAAGACCACCTCAAACGTATCTGCTATTTTTCTGCTGCTGGCATCCACAGTAGCCGTGGAAGCATGTGACAGGGCCCCATCTCCACTCCTGAGGAGTTGGATGTTCTTGCATAGGGGCTGATGATCAACTACAGCCAGCCATATGGGCCTGCAGAGAGTGAAGTACGCTCCTTAAATGAAGTGTACCTACATTTATATTTTGTGTGTTAATAAAAATATTATGAGTTGCTTTCCAATCTCAATCTAATGTTTTATTACTCACATCCCCCATAAGATTAATGTTTGTCATCCCAATGATGTGGCAATTTGTGATCTACATACAAGGGTATGTAAAAGAACATTTGGGTTTTATCTTGTTTGTCTAAACTATAAATGTGTCCTAATGGCTAGAAAAAGTCTACATTTAAATGTTGAGACAAAATGTTTTACCGTAAGGTATATTATATTTCTAAAAACAAAAGTATGAAATTGGTAAGGGCATTGAGGACCACTCTTTGGTATGAGGAAGCTGTGCGGCCAACCAGGCCAAAGGCAATCAATATGTGTACCACCTTGAGCAACTTTGTAAAGACATGTGACTCATAGTAGAGCTTGCACTGCAGCGCATTACATTTTGTTGTGGTACGCATTCCATGGGTGGAGCATGGGTGTTCCCATGCATCCAGCCATGGAATGCAACACAATACAAGATTTACAATGGGTACTACACCTGGGAGTTCACCAGGATGATGGCCCTACCTCAGAGAAGTGTAGCAAGTAAAACTATGTTTTTTTCTCCTTGTATCTTCCTCTATCCTTTATGCTTTCTGAATTATACAATGAAAGAGGAAATCACCCCTTTCCAATTTTCCAATTTTGTGCAAAAAAGGTTTATTCCTGCTCAAAAACAATCCTGCCAGTAATGCAGGCAGCTTTGCACCATAAAATAAGGGTGCCTGCATCGGCGAGTAGGCAATCTCAAGTGCGCAAGCACAAGTAGAGAGCTGAAGAGTGCTATTTCTTAGTAGATAAGATGCCCTTCATATCTCTCCTGATCATGCAATTGAGCACTGCAACATTGCTCGCTACCCTGGATTGCATGAACCTTTACTAAATATGTCCCATCATGTTTTAAGGTGTAATTTTTTTCGAATGTCATATATATTTTAGGACTTGGCATTCTCAGAGCCAATGTAGAACCTGACTTTGGAATTAAATTTTTTTATTGTCAGTGCTGAAAACGCTTTAAACTATCCACACGGAACTTGACTTTATCAATGACCATTCATGTTTTTTTGTGGACTCTGTACTCATGACATTTTGAAAGAATACATAACAATCTTTGGTTCCTTTTAGGCAGAATGGCTACTTCATCACAATGTGACACACACGCAATGCATATAATAAATATGTATTTACTTTAAAATGCACTTGTGTTATGGTGGAGGGCCCATCCATCATTTTGTCATCATCCATCATTTTGTCATGGAGTAACGTAGTATAAAAAAAGCAACAAATATACCTGGATATGGAGCCTAATTTCATCACAGAAAACTGACTAATTGCCAAATAAAAAGTAGCATACATTTTTCGAAGCAAAAAAAACTATTTTGAATAATTAGCTTGACATTTTATTACCTCACAAGGTAACAGGTAGTCCAGTCATCATATAAAATGTAACATTGTACAACAGGCACTCGGAATAAGGAAGACAATATTTCTGACATGTTAGTAATGAAGCAGTAAGTCAACCCAATTGTGAATCACTACCAATACATGTTAATATAAATGTATAATATTTAGGCATGAGTATGCTTTTTCACTTGTTAAGTATACATGATTATTAATGTATTGTTGTGTTTTTCTTTTCCTCAATCAATCAATGGGTGGGGGGGCGGCTCTGGATCAGTCGAAGAGCCAGGTCTAGAGGTCCTTCCTGAACATGGGGAGGGTCGGGAAGTGTCTGATGTTCACAGGAAGCTCATTCCATGTTTTGGCTGAGATGTAGGAGAAAGCTCTCCCGCCGGTTTTGTTTTCTGTGGATGCGGCGGACCTCTGCCTGGGCAAGGTCGGCAGGGCAGAGGTTCCTCTTGGGTATGTTGAAGGATATTCGCTCGTTGAGGTATTTGGGTACAATGTTGTGGAGGGAATTGTAGGCGTGGGTGAGGAGTTTGAAGGTGACCCTCTTCTCGACGGGGAGCCAGTGGAGGTCTCATAGGTGTTGAGTCATATGCTCACGGCGCGGTGACCTGATGACAAGTCTGGCTGCGGCATTCTGGATGGTCTGGTGGCTTTGCAGAAGAGTCTTGTTGATTCCTGCGGAGAGGGCGTTTCTGTAGTCCAGCCTGCTGGTAATGAGTGCTTGAGTGGCGGTCCTTCTGCAGTCTGGGGGGATCCACTCGAAGGTCTTACGGAGGATGCAAAGGCAGTTGAAACTAGTGGAGTCAATGGCGTAGATCTGGTCGTTCATGGAGAGGGAGGAGTCAAGGATGATGCCTAGGTTCCGAGCGTGGTCCGTAGGGGTGGGTGGCCTCCCGAGGGCGGAGGGCCACTAGGTTTTGTCCCAGGTGGAGGTGCATGGACCGAGGATGAGGACCTTGGTCTTCTCTGAGTTTAGCTTCAGGCACCTGTCCTTCATCCATGGTGCCATATCCTTCATACCTTCCTAGAAACAGAGTCTGGTGTCTTCGGGATTCTTCGTGAGTGACAGGATAAGCTGGATGTCGTCAGCATAGGTCACGATGCTGATCTCATGCTGGCTGATGACGATGCAGCACGTGCAATGTAATTAATTTAATTTATTAATTTCTCTACTTTACTCCCTTTGACAGTATGCCAGGGTTTACTACCCCCCCACCCTGACATTTTCCCGCCTCACCTCACCACCCACAGCACTCTGGCGAGGAGCCACCACCGTTCCAGCATTCAGCATTGCAGCATCAACTGCCGGAAAAGTTGAGAAGAGTACTCACATCATTGTGCTTACATTACTGGAAAGGTACTCTAGGAAAAAAACAGGTGCTGCAGTCGCTGACCACCCACATTGTGTGACATATTTTGGCAGTGGCCTACCTCAACTTGAATGGGAAGCTGAAGGCCATACAGCAGTTGAAAAAACAAGCATGTAACTATTTTTCACGTTTTCAGGTTCTTACGGATGGATTTAGGCCCTGTTTGGAGGCTAGCAGATGGGTTACTCCATCAGGAGCTTCAATAATATCTCATGCACCTTATTAAAAGTTCCACAATATATAATGCTCATGAAATGAGGAAAATAGGACATCTGCCATGTTTGTTAAACCAGGACAAAAATGTTTTAGGAACTGATTTACATCAATTTAAAGATTCCTAATTAGCAACTCATACTGAATAATCACAAAATAGGAAACATAAATGATGCTTTAAAAAGATTAACTTAATGCACATCGCGATTACTTACAATTTGATATTTTGAAATACTGAATCAGTAAATACAATTCAGTATGAATAACACATTGTGAATGTCGCAACTGGAGGTATTGAGGACCACAGCCAGTTCAGGAAGTATATGTATTTTCTATAAGCAGCAAAGTAGAGTCTTTGTTTTCTTTCCAGCCAAGCATTTTTTCATTTCTGAAAATGTCATGCCAGGAGCCACAGAAGGATGTGCACAGGAAGCAAAAAATGAAATTTAACGATGCAGAGCTGGATAATCTGGTGGAAGAGTGTTGAGGTGATCATGACAGGCTCTTTGGAAGACCTCCCAGTCTGTTCTAAAATCCACAACGGAAAAGTATGGACCAGGAATAAGGAAACAAGTAATAATGTTTAAGTGACAAAAAGGTCAGTGAAAGAAATGTGCAACAAGTGGTGTGGCATCTGCTCCCATATAAAGATGAAGGTTTCAAACCAAAAGACGGATGCAGCAGCCACTGGAGGAGGAAATAGATAGGAACAACCACACACCCTATCGAAGGAGATGATAGAATCCATCTTGCAGCCAGAAGCTATCTCGGGAGTATTAATTATTGATACCTGTATTCTGCATCATATATTCAAGGTTAATTATTTAATAATGTTGGACCATATGTATGAAGGTACCGATTGCGATTCTGAAATAGCGATTTTTAAGAAATCGCTATTCCAGAATCGCAAATTGAAGTTGGTGGTAATTTGCGATTCCTTAAGGGCATTTTGCAAATTGTTTTGGCTTCATACATTGCATTTAAGGAATCGCAAATTTTGCGATCCCTTATTTTGCAACAGATTTTACTTCATACATATTATTTTGCTAATTTGCATTTGCAAAGGCCGAAATTCTGCGAATTAAGGCCTTTGCGAATGCGAATTTGCTTCATACATATGGCCCGTAGTACTTAAATATGTAATCTATTTTGTGCTTAAACATCGACAAATAGTGTTAACGTACATTTGTGTATGTCAATTTGGATTTATTAACTGACCAAAGTAGATCAATCAAATGAAGTTTCCGAGATGTTACTTATCAGCTTTTCATACTATTTTTTACAAGGGATTGTGTGTAATGTAGTCCAAATTTAGCTTTTAAAAACACTCCTTTACTAAATATATATTAACATTGTTGATGTTGAAGTGTAAAACCTAAACAAAGAGAAAAACTGAAATTATGACTAATTATACATTTCAAAATACAATTACATCACTATTAAACAAATAGAAGGGTAGTCTTGTAATAAAAACCATTCTGATACTCAGGAAATAGCGGAAACATCATGTCCCAAATGAAGCAGAACAGCCATAAACTCTCATTAATATTCCCAATACCACAGAAAGGGAAACACGCAGTCATTACAACACAACAACTACAGAAGAACACATTGTCAGGCATGCCACCTCAGCTGGCATGAAGAGCAAAGCATGCCATCAGTACCTGTAGTGCATAGAGGAGGAAGGCCTGTAAGACAGACTGTGAGGTCTAGGAGAAAAGACTGCAGTGATCCATGACCTACTCCTGTGCACTTTCATGTTTTGGAGCAATCCGTGCTGCAAATATGACTACAGAGCAGCATCTGAATTAGGATAAACGGTAGAAAATTAGCAAGCGCCATTATAGAAGGCAATGATGTAAAAAGAGTAGGCTTTGAGTACTTAATTGCTGTAATTAAAAGAAATGGCTACTCAAATGGCAGGAGACTCTGTTTTATGCAGACATCAACACAGGCACACCAGCAATCATTTCAAACATTTAGATATTAGTGGGATGTTAGGCTAAAGTGACACCAACAATGTGTAGGTGAACAGCTAATATGCAGGTTGAGCTAATATATCTCATTCATGATGTTGCAAAGAACAATGAACAAATAACCAGCAACCTAGAACAAATGTAAACTGCTCGTTTTGGAAATAGGCCACCAAGGTCTGTTGGTGA
The DNA here is from genome assembly GCF_964263255.1 of Lissotriton vulgaris. NCBI lineage: Eukaryota > Metazoa > Chordata > Amphibia > Caudata > Salamandridae > Lissotriton > Lissotriton vulgaris. The sequence continues at coordinate 318,769,811 of NC_141699.1, read as the reverse complement.
GCAGTACGTTCATGGGTGAGCCTTGTACACTATGAACAATAGAAGCCACAGAGTTGAAAGACAAAGAAGGTACCACCAGTGTTCTATAAAGAGGTCAAGTAGTAGAATTAAAAGGCATAAAAATCAATCAATCAATCAATAATGGGCATTTGTATAGCGCGCTACTCACCCGGGAGGGTCTCTAGGCGCTTGGGGGGGAGGGGTCCGTTAGTGCTCGAAGAGTCAAGTCTTGAGGAGCTTCCTGAAGGAGAGATGATCCTGGGTCAGTCGGAGGTGGATCGGGAGGGAGTTTCATGTCTTGGCTGCCAGGTAGGAGAAGGATCTTCCCCCGGCGGTGGCTTTGCAGATGCCTGGTACGGCGGTGAGGGCGAGGCTGGACTTTCGTAGCTGGTAGGTGGGCCCGTAGAAGGTCAGGCGGTTGTTGAGGTACTTGGGGCCCAGGTCGTGGAGGGCCTTGTGTGCGTGGGTGAGGAGTCTGAACGTGATCCTCTTGCTGATGGGGAGCCAGTGCAGGTCTCTCAGGTGGCTGGAGATGTGGCTGTGTCGGGGGATGTTCAGGACGTGTCGTGCGGAGGCGTTCTGGATGCGCTGGAGTCTTTTCTGAGGTTTGGCTGTGGTTCCGGCGTAGAGGGTGTTTCCGTAGTCCAGCCAGCTGGTGACGAGTGCCTGGGTGATCCTCTTCCTGGTTTCAGTGGGGATCCAATGGAAGATCTTGCGGAGCATGCGCAGGGTGTTGAAGCATGATGATTAGACGGCGTTGACTTGTCTGGTCATCGAGAGGGAGAAGTCCAGGATGAAGCCCAGGTTGCGTGCGTGGTCCGTTGGTTTGGGAGTGGTGGCCAGGGCAGGGGGCCACCAGGAGTCGTCCCAGGCGGAGGGCGATGATCCCAGGATGAGAATTTCCATCTTGTCTGAGTTCAGTTTCAGGCGGCTGTTCTTCATCCCTTCGTGTAGGCTGGTTCTGGCGGTGGTGGGGTCGTTGGTGAGCCAGAGGATCAGCTGGGTGTCGTCTGCGTAGAAGATAATGTTGAGGTTATGTTTGCATGCTATGGCTGTGAGAGGGCTCATGTAGACGTTGAAGAGGGCTGGGCTGAGTGATGATCCTTGTGGTACGCTGCAGATGACTTCTGTGGTCTCGGATCTGAATGGGGGGAGGCGGACTCTCTGGGTTCTTCCGGCGAGGAACGAGATGATCCACTCTAGTGCCATCTCTTGGATTCCGATGTTGTTGAGACGCTGTACTAGGGTGCCGTGGCAGAGAGTGTCGAAAGCTGCAGAGAGGTCCAGGAGGATGAGGGCCGCTGTTTCCCCGTTGTCGAGCAGGGATCTGATGTCATCAGTGGCTGCGATGAGGGTGGTCTCGGTGCTGTGGTTGGCTCGGAAACCGGACTGCGAGGGGTCGAGGGATCCGTTCGTCTCGAGGAAGGTGGCAAGCTGTCTGTTGACGGTCTTCTCGATGACTTTGGCAGGAAAAGGGAGGAGAGAGATGGGGCGGTAGTTCTTGAGGTCGGTGGGGTCCGCTGTTGGTTTCTTCAGGGGGGCGTGCTTCCAGATCTCCTGGAAGGAGGTGGTGTTGAAGGAGGTGTTGATGATGTCCCGGAGTTGGGGTGCGATGATGGAGTCGGCCTTGTTGAAGACGTGGTGGGGGCAGGGGTCGGTTGGTGATCCGGAGTGGATGGTGTTCATCGTGCGGTTGGTGTCTTCGGTGCTGACCAGGGTCCAGGCGCAGATGGGGTGGTGGGGGGCGTTGGTTCGCTGGTTGGGTGCGTGGTTGGTGTGTCGAAGATGTTGTGTATATCGGTTATCTTGCGGTGGAAGAACGAGGCGAGTGAGTCGCAGAGGTCTTGCGAGGGAGTGATGTCGTTGTTTCCGGCACTGGGGTTGGAGAACTCTTTGACGATGCTGAAGAGTTCCTTGCTGTTGTGGGCATTGTTGTCCAGTCATTCTTTGAATGCTGTCTTCTTGGTGGTGCGGATCAGCTGGTGTTGTTTGCGGGTGGCGTGCTTGAGGGCCGCCATGTTGTCTGTGGTCTGGTCGTGGCGACAGGCTTTCTCGAGGGTGCGCCAGTTCTTCTTGGAGATCTTGAGTTCGTCGGTGAACCAGGGGGCTTTCTTGCTGCCGGGTCTGCTGGGAGGGTTCCTCAGTGGTGCGAGGTAATCTGCGCAGTTGGTGAGCCACTATGTGAGGTTGTTGACTGCTTCGTTGGGGTCCGTTGTGCTGGTGGGAGGGTTCTGGCGGAGGGAGGTGGCGAGCTGCTCGGTGGTGACCTTGCTCCAGCTCCTACGAGGAATCTGTTGCGGGTGGTGGTGGGTCGTGGTTCTTCTGAAGCTGAAGTGGATGCAGCTGTGGTCAGTCCAATGGAGTCCGGTGGAGTGGCTGAAGGAGATGTGTTTGCTGGAGGAGAAGATGGGGTCGAGCGTGTGGCCGGCTTAGTGGGTGGGGGTTTTCACCAGTTGCTTGAGTCCGAGGTTAGCGAGGTTGTCCAGCAGGGTGGTGGTGTTGCTGTCCTTGTTGTTCTCCAGGTGGAAGTTGAGGTCCCCTAGGAGGATGTAGTCAGCGGAGGGGAAGGCGTGCGGGCTGATGTAGTCGGCGATGTCTTCGCTGAATTGGGTGCGTGGTCCCGGGGGTCTGTAGATGGGGGTGGTCTTGGGGTCGGTGTGTATCTGGAAGTGGAGGTACTCGGCGGCGGTGAAGATGTCATCAGGGTTGGTCGTGATGCGGATGGTGTTCTTGTGTACGATGGTTAAGCCTTCTCCAGTCTGGTTGATGCGGTCCTTCCGGGTGATCTTGTATCCGTCCGGGACGGCTATGGGGATGTCAGGCGCTGAGGAGGCGTTCATCCAGGTTTCTGTGAGGAAGGCGACGTGTGGTGATGTTGTGTCGAGCAGGTTCCAGAGTTCGACGGCGTGTCTGTTGACGGAGCGGGTGTTGAGTAGGATGCACTTGAGGTGGGTGCTGCCGGTGCTCGGCTTGTTGGGTGCGGTACAGGTCCAGAGGCAGCTGAATTTGCAGGCTTGACATATGAAGGGTCCGTGGGTGCATTTCGGGGTGGCTAGGTAGCAGGCGGGGGTTCGGCTGGCGTTAAGTGCGTTGAGGGTGGCAGAGTCGTGGGTCCGTCGTGTGGTCTGGCGTCAAAGGGGGCCAGGGGTCCTGGCCCTGGGCGCAGTCCAGGCATGGACGGGATCTGACGGGCTTGCCTTTGGCGCACAATCGCCGCGCCTGCTTCGCGCGTCCGCTTCGCGCGGTCGCTGCGTGGCCTCCATATGTAGGTCAGAGGGAGGAAGGAGCAGCTGGGAGGGGGAGCGGCCAAAGGGGTCAGGAGGGCGGGGCCGCAGGGACACAGCAGCGGGAAAAAAACGGCAGCGGCAAAGATGCGGAAAGAAGGTGGCAGAGGGGGCACAGAAGGCAGGGGGCGCAGGAGGGGAAAGCAAGGCAGAAAACGGCGAAAAAAGCGGCGGGAAGAGGTGGCGGCGAGGGCACAGGGGCCCAACTGGAGTTACAGGTTAGGGGGTCAGCAGGCACCGGGGTTTAGTCAGCAGCGGCTAGCAGGGGCGGCAGTGGCAGCAGGCCACACAAACTTTGGCACAACTTATTTATATTGTGTAAAAAATTAATTTATTTATTTTTTATGTTTGAAAAATGTAAATCAACATTTTTGTTTACAAAAACAATTGAGTGGATATTTGGTCTTTCGTATGCATAATATGGGAATAAGCAGAATAATGTTTGCTTACCATGCATCACATTTTGAGTTATGATTGTACAAAAACATTTTCTTTACCTTGAAATATTCATAAGTCACATCATATTGACGTTTAAGTACCTCTGCTGTTCTTGTTGCATCAAGTACTGGAGTTGGCAAGTGAGGAGGAATTTGTTTGTTCTCCTCTTCCGAATTATGACATGCTGACTCCATTAATAGACTCCTTTGCACAGCTAAGTAATATAGCCTTGCATATGTGGCAATAATCTTACAGCACTTTGTAGGGTCATACTCCAGGACCCCCCAACAATTATGCAGACATTGAAATCTGCCTTTAAGTAGGCTGATGGTTCTTACTATAATGCTCCATGTTTGTCTGTGGGCAGCATTATACCTCCTTTGTCTAGAGGCTCTAGTTTGTAAAGGTGGAGTCATAATCTAAGCCATAAGGAGAATGCATTGTCACCTAAGATATTAAAACAACGGATGTAGTATTTCTAATGTCATACATTTGTACAATTAGCTAGTCCTGCTAATCAAAACTATGTAAACAATGTGTCTCCAAACTCTCCTCTGGATAGCAGCTCATATAGTCCAGAGTGTTTAAATATATAGTAGACATCAGTGCGCTCAGGGTACATTGTAACAATGTCTATAATTAGGGTTTTTGAAATTTCATTTTACTCACATGTTTATTGAATGTTTGCTTTTACAGTTACTATGAACATACTCTGTCTCAGTGGGTGGGAAAATTAAAATCTGAGTACATCTACACAACCAAACACTTGAGGAAAATGTGATACTGCATAACATTGAATTTTGGTACTTCATAACTATGCAGAGTGCTGCTAGGGAAAGAAACGTCAGTATTATTTTAGTCGAAGTGCCTTTAGAAAATTATGAACAAACCTACATAAACTACTTAGAGAAATGACACCTGCAGCTGCCACAGTGAACTGGTAGTGATTAGAAGCTAACAGAGGTAAACTACACAAAACCTGAAATTTGTCAGTAGTGCTAGGTAGGCGTATTTAATACAGTGACCAAATTGTTAATCAAACTAAAAATAACCTCTATGGTTAACCTGAATCTTGCATGCAATTCCTCATCAGTTTAATTAAACAAATTTGTCCTCTTCCTTGATATCCCTTCCTCCTCCTCCTCCTTTGGTGAGCTCCTAGAATTCTCATTCGTGTTACTAGAACATAGAGTGCAGCCATTGCGAAAGATTGCAAGGTATTTTTGGACCCTTTTTATACTTTGCACCTGGTTACCATATGATTCAAATCCATGGTATTTTGTCTGAGCAGAGCACAGTGTTTAAAATAGTTTCCTATTTGCAAATGTTTTGTAACTCAAAATTGTGACTCGCTATTTAGAAATCTTTTTAAGTGATTCAGTAATTTGTATTGCAAAAATAGGAACTAAGGGCCAGATGTAGGCAGGGCTGGACTGGCTACCGGGCAGTTTGGAATACTGCTGAGCTGGGGGCTGATTTTGTTCATGGAGACCTGCGATTGCTAAACGAAATTCATTTTGCTTTAATTATTTAGAAGCACACGCAGGTCTCCATGAACGGAATCAGCCCCCACTGCAATTAAATCAGCCCCATGCTCTGCAGAATTCCAAACTGCCCGGTAGTCAGTCCGGCCCTGGATGTAGGTAGCCAAATACCGGTTGGTAATGGCCAAAAATACTGAATTTCGGTCATTACCGACCGGTATTGGGCTTTTGAGATGTAGGACACCCAAAAACACTGATTCAATAAATACGAGTCGGTAATTTACCAAATCAGAAATTTTCAGAATCGGAATTGACAGAATCGGTAATTTACAGAATCGGAATTTACCAATTCGGAATTTACTGAATCGGTAAATAAGAAATGGTAAAAATAGAGAAACGAGATGTAGGTAACTTCTAAAATACCGAATTTCAATAAATTCGGTATTTAAGAGTCGGTAATTACCCTGGATTGAAAGCAGGTGGTAACCAGGGTCAGGCTATAAAAAAGGACCCAAAATGCAACAGTGTGATCAAATGGTGGCGTTCTACGTGATAGCAAGGCGGCTACGGCTACAGGCAGCAGGAGAGAGGGTCTGGAGATGGGAGGAGCAAGTCTACAGACAGCGGATAACGCTCTTCCAACTCACTGAGGCAGAGATCTTGCAAAGGTACAGGCTTCACCCCCAAACCATCCTGGACTTGATTAGGGACCTGCAGTCACTCCTGGAGCACCTAACACCAAGGGCCCACGCCATCCCACCCCATGTGCAGGTGCTCTGTAGCCTACACCTGCTTGCATCTGGGAGTTACCAGGGGGTGATTGCTGCACTAGGTGGGGTGTCCCAGAGCTGCCTGTCCCGTTTCTTCCTGAAGTTCCTAGAGGCCATGATGCGGAGAATGCATCATTGAAGAAAACAAGAAACCTTCCCAGGGGTCCCACTGATACGTGGTCCTTTTAAACCAACAAAGAAGAAATTGGCACAGAAGCTGAAATATAAAATACATATTTATTAAACCTCAGATGAGAGAGAATACGTCACACAGAACCCTTAGCAAATCAATTAGGCAGTCTAAGGAATACAGAAAACTAGGGTCTTATATATGCTTAGGGTTACATAGTCAGCTTAAGACCAAGGGGCAGTCCTGGGTCATGTAATCATGCAAAATGACTAATATGGGCATACAAGCTCTGCTTGCTCAACAAAGTGGGAGGAGCTAACAGTGGCTGTTTTTGGCAAACACATCCTGACATTTACAGACTAGGAACAGTTGCAAGGACAGCTATAAGCTCAACTGAGCATGTGCGAAGGTGAAAGATGCTGAATATAGTTCATTTCTAGGCAGATTACAAGAGCAGTCAACACTGAGAGAGGACAGAGCACATGGCAAGGACGTGCAGTACATGGCAAACAAGATGGCTGCAAGAAATACAAAATGGCTTTCAGCTCATGCTAACAACTACGTCCAATATTTAACATCATTACATCAGCTTCCCCGACACACATGCGGAACTGCTAACGACCAAGACTGACTTCTATCAACTGGCACAGCTTCCACACGTCATTGGCTGTATTGATGGCACCCACATCCCAGTCTGCCCACCTGCTGCCACAGAGAACATTTACAGAAACAGAAAGTCAACCCACTCCATCAATGTGCAGGTAATCTGTGAAGCTAACAACATCATCACAGACATTGTAGCCAAATTCCCGGGGAGCACCCACGACTCCTGCATCTTTCAGAACAGTGGGATCTACACACGCCTGGCAGATGGGGAATTGGGAGAAGGATACCTGCTAGGTAAAACACTGTGACACACCCTGATAGATATTGCAGATGTATGTGTTTTTACGCATGTGATTAAAGGCTCTATCATTTTCAAATATGTGACAGCGCATATGCCGTCTGCTCGTTCATCCTGAAAGCCTACCTCAACCCATCAACCCAGAGTGAGAGACGATACAACGTAGCACACAAATCCACTTGTGGAGCGCACCTTTGGGCTGTTAAAAAGCAGGTTTGCTGCCTCCACAAAAGCAGAGGTGCACTGCAGTACTCACCATTCATCTGCTGTAAGATCATTGCAACTTGCGCAATATTACACAACCTTGCTACAAAGAAGGGCACAGAGGTTGAATTGTGCAAATTATGAGAACCAAAATGATGAACATGCACTGCCTGACCCCAACGCAGCAGGAGTGGTGCCAGCAACAGATGTGAGACAGAGACGGGCAGAGATCACATGCAACTATTTTAAGTATGTAAAGAGACACAGACCGGTGGAGTATGTACCCAACGTAGTTTAATTTTTGGCATTACGCAAATAGTATCCAATAATAATGGGAGGCCTGGCTCACTTCTGATTTAAAGATCATGGAGTATGGGCAGCATTAGTCATTTTCGACCACGCCTACCGGTGCCAGATGAAATTGGCTGGCTGTCATCACTAGGTGTGTGGGCAGTGGGAGCACCATGGAGCTTGATGCTCCTCTGTGTCTCAGCAATAGGGGGGCTTGTCATGCTGCTTCTACTGGAGCTTTCTGAGGTACATCCAGAGCAGCAGTATGTGCTGACTGAGAATTCATCAGCACCTCTACAGCACTCGTCACCCTTGCAAGGCCCCTGGACACCTCATTGCTGCTGTGTGTTAGTCCCTCTTGCATGTTCATGCATCGCATGCAAAGAAGGGAAGTGGCTGTGGCCAGGCGGTTTACTGTCTTAGTGTGTCGCAGTGCTTGCTGCCTGTCCTTTCACCTTGCTGTCCTGTCCTGGTCCAGTTTTGTGCACTAGAGAAGCACGGATTGTGACATGTCCCGCATCCCTGCAGCCATCTCCCCTATACCTGATGCCATCTCTTTGTTCTCATCCACCAATGAACTGATGCCCTTTCCTATGTTTGCCATGTTGTCATTCAGGTGCCTCATCTGGTGTTGCACCGACTGGATGGCCTTCCCCTGCATACGTTGTATCTTCACCATGCTACCCTCCAGCCCACGGAAGACACTGGGACCCTCTACATGTTGTGCAGCAGTGCTGTCTCTGGGCCTGCTGTGTCTGGTACCCTCTGTGCTGGACTGCTGAATTGCAGTGCTTTCTTCTCCAGCCAAGGTTGGTCTCTCTTCCCCCTCCATGTCACCTGCTGATGGCTCCATTTGGACTAGTGTGGCAACTACATGCCTCTTCCTCTTTGGAACTCCAGTTGTTGTATGAGGCAGTGACGCAGGCACTTCAGGTGAGGACAGTAGCAGAGGGGAGCCTGAACGCTCTGGGGAGGCCTGCAGCTGTGGAGGCTGTGTCTTGAGAGGCTGGCTGTGTTGTTGGTACACAAGTCTCTTCTGTGGTATTCCCTGCACTTGTGCCTGCCTCCTGGGTGTCGTCCCTCTGTGGTGCACTGCCTTCCTTCTCCCTGGTACGCCTGCAAGATGTTTCGCCTGTGGACATAAAAGGGTACATTTACTCTGTGTTCCTGCAGCACTGCTTATACAATTACATTCTTTTCACTGACACACTGTAGCTATTGCCTCAGCTTGCTTATCACTAATGTGTATTGAATGACTTGTTGCTTGGTGTGCTGTATGACATGGTAGGTGTTTAAATGACTACATCTCCCATAATGCATTGCTGGTGTATGTTGCTACCTCTACTGGAGTGGGGTTAACACTGCCACATAAGGGAAAGGGAAGGTGATGGGGTGGGGGTGATTGCAGTGCATGCTTCTTACCTTTTCTGGTGGCAGCTCTGGCTGAGCTTTCTGCATCTCCCAGTCCACAGACGCTCTCTGGTTCTATGGTGGACTCCACCAGCTCCTCCAGCTCAGTCAGGGCAGGTGCACGGTTCCTCCCTCCTCCAATACGGTTGCATCTATGTGGAGGTCTGCATTTTTTCTTGGTTGGGCCCCTGAGGTGGTACCACCTCTTCTTAAGGTTGTTTATGTCCTGTGGGGTCACTCCAACAGCATTCACCTTTGACTGTATTTCAATCCAAATTTTTCTTTTGGCAGATTCTGCCTCCGTCAGGGACTGCTTCCCCAACAATTTTTGGTTTTCGTTTACCACCTCCTCCACAAGGACCTGCAGCTCCATGGTGCTGAATTTTTATTTTCTCTTCCTCTCAGAACCTTCCTTCTCACTGGTGTTTGCCATTTTTACACTTTCAAAAGCAGTAACGTTTTCCTGTGGCTCAGGGTATCTCCTCTCCAGAAGCTTCTGATTGCTTGTACCTGCCTGGGTGTAGCCACTTCCTGGTTGGGAGGGGGGTGGTTGCACCTGATTGGCTGACTCTTGGGTTTCTCTTTTTTTAATAGCCGATTCGGTATTTACCGAATCGGTAATTCCCATTCATTCCTATGGGCCGATTCGGTAAATACTGAATCGGTAAATACCGAATGGCTGATACCGATTTTACCGATTCGGTAAAAATTAACACATTTTTACCTACATCCCATTTTCCGATTCTAATATACCGAATCGGTAAAATTCAGTATTTTAGAATCAGTAAATCTGGATTACCTATATCTGGCCTGAGCCTGTCACCAGGTTAGGTCACCCCCATGCACTGCCGCCTGCCTGCTGCCTGCTGCCTGCCAGTTAGCCTCCACGCTTCCTGTTTTGCAGCTACTGGTGACCCAGACTCCGCTGAGCCGCCCGCCCCAGAGCGCTCAGCGGACGCGGCGATTGTGCGCCGAAGGCGCGCCAAAGGCAAGCCCGTCTGCGCCCGTCTGCGCCTGGACCGCGCCCAGTGCCAGGAACCCTGGATCCCGACGAAGCCAACGTACCCGACAAACCTACGATGCCGCCACCCTCCACGCACTCAACACCGGCCGGAACCCCACCTGCTACCTGGACACCCCAAAACGCACCCACGGACCCTTCACCTGCCAGGAGTGCAAATTCACCTGCGTCCGCCCAGGACCAGCACCCGCCAAACGTACCATCAGCAAGAACCACCTCAAGTGCATCCTGCTCAATACCCGCTCCGTCCACAAGCACGCAGTTGAACTCTGGAAACTCCTAGACACAACAGCACCAGATGTCGCCTTCCTCGCGGAAACCTGGATGAACGCCTCCTCATCGCCCGACATCGCCATAGCCATCCCCGAGGGCTACAAGATCAACCAAACCTGAGGAGGCATCTCCATCGTCCACAGAAACAACATCCGCATCACAACCAACTCAGACGACACCCTCACCACCACCGAACACCTGCACTTCTAGATTCACATCGACCCCAGAACTACCCTCAGAGGTACCCTAATCTACAGACCCCCAGGACCACGCACTCAATTCAGCAAAGCCATTGCTGACTTCGCAAGCACGCACGCCCTCATCTCCCCAGACTACATCCTCCTAGGAGACCTCAACTTCCACCTGGAGAACAACAATGACAGAAACACCACCACCCTGCTGGACAACCTCGCAAACCTCGGACTCAAGCAACTGGTGAACACCCCCACCCACTACGCCGGCAACACGCTTGACCCCGTCTTCTCCTCCAGCAAGCACATCTCCTTCAGCAACTTCACCGGACTCCACTGGACAGACCACAGCTGCATCCACTTCACCTTCAAGAAAACCACTACCCACCACCACCCGCAACAAGCCCCCTGCAGAAGCTGGAGCAAGATCACTGCCGACCAGCTCACCACCTCCCTAAGCCAGAACCCTCCCACCATCACGACGGACCCCACCGAAGCAGCCCGCAACCTCGCACAATGGATCACCGACTGTGCCGACAAACTTGCACCACTGAAGAAACCACTCTTCGAGCCCCACAGCAAGAAAGCCTCATGGTTCACGGACAACCTCATAAACCCCAAGAAAACATGCTGCTCCCTGGAGAAAACCTGGCGCCAGAACCAGACAACAGAGAACATGACAGCCCTCAAAAACGCCCCCCGCAAGCACCACCAACTGATCCGGACCGCCAAGAGAACCACCTACAAACAGCGCCTGGACAACAACACCCACAACAGCAAGGAACTCTTCAGCATCGTCAAAGAGCTCTCCAACCCCAGCGCCAGCAACAACGACATTACACCCTCGCAAGACCTCTGCGACTCACTCGCCTCGTTCTTTCACCGCAAGATCGCCAACATACACGACATCTTCGGCGTACAGACCAACGACCCAACCACTGAACCAGCGCACCCAACCGCCACCCTCTGCACCTGGAAGCCGGTCAGCACCAAAGACACCGCCCGCACTATGAGCACCATCCACTCCGGCTCCCCTACCGACCCATGCCCACACCACATCTTCAACAAAGCCGACTCCATCATCGCACCCCAACTCTGCAACGTCATCAACAGCTCCTTCGCATCAGCCACCTTCCCAGAGAGCTGGAAGCATGCCGAACTCAGCGCCCTCCTGAAAAAACCCACAGCGGACCCCAGGGACCTCAAGAATATCTGACCCATCTCGCTCCTCCCGTTTCCTGCCAAAGTCATTGCGAAGACGGTCAACAAACAACTCTGCGTGTTCCTCGAGACAAACGGATCCCTCGACCCGTCACAGTCCGGTTTTCGAGCCAACCTCAGCACCGAGACTGCCCTCATAGCAGCCACCGACGACATCAGGTCTATGCTCGACAACGGGGAAACCACCGCACTCATCCTCCTAGACCTCTCAGCAGCCTTTGACACGGTATGTCACCGCACCCTGATACAACACCTCAGCGACACCGGAATCCAAGGTGCGGCCTTAGGATGGATCATCTCGTTCCTCGCCGGCAGAACCCAGAGAGTCCGCCTCCCCCTATTCTGGTCAGCAGCTACAGAAGTCATCTGTGGTGTCCCACAAGGATCCTCGCTCAGCCCCACCGTCTTCAACATCTACATGAGCCCCCTCGCAGCCATCGCACGCAAACACAACCTCAACATCATCTCCTACGCCGACGACACACAGTTGATACTCTCCCTCACCAACGACCCCGCCACCACCAGAGCCAGCCTCTAGGAAGGAATGAAGGACGTCGCAGAATGGATGAAGCTCAGCCGTCTGAAGCTTAACTCTGACAAAATGGAAGTCCTCATCCTCGGACCCTCGCCCTCCGCCTGGGACGACTCCTGGTGGCCACCGGCCCCGGGCACTGCACCCAAGCCAACGGACCACGCACGCAACCTGGGCTTCATCCTGGACTCCTCCCTCATGATGACTAAGCAAGTCAACGCCGTCTCATCGTCCTGTTTGAACACCCTGCGCATGCTCTGAAAAATCTTCCGATGGATCCCCACCGCAACTAGGAAGACGGTCACCCAGGCCCTCATCACCAGCCGCCTGGACTACGGAAACACCCTCTACGCCATGACCACAGCCAAGCTCCAGAAAAGACTACAGCGCATCCAGAACACCTCGGCAAGACTCATCTTGGACATCCCCTGCCCCACCAACATCTCTGCCCATCTGAAGATCCTGCACTGGCTCCCTGTCAGCAAGAGAATCACATTCCGACTCCTCACACACGCACACAAGGCTCTCCACGACGCGGGCCCCAGGTACCTCAACAACCGCCTCGCATTCTACACGCTTACCCGCCAGCTCCGCTCCGCCAGCCTCGCCCTTACCACTGTCCCACGTATTCGCAAAACTAACACCGGAGAAAGATCCTTCTCCTACCTGGCAGCCAAGACATGGAACTCCCTCCCCACCCACTTCCGGCTGACACAGAACCATCTTGCCTTCAGGAAGCAACTCCAGACCTGATTGTTCGAGCAGTTGCAACCCCCCTCAGCGCCTTGAGACCATAACGGGTGAGTAGCGCGCTCTACAAATTCCTTGATTGATTGATTGATTGGCCCTCAGTGTTTAGTTGGTGTGGTGTGCAGTTTTAGGGAACAATAATTTAGAGAGTCACTGTACATCATGGACCACATTTTCAGTAATGGCTGACCAGTTTTCCAATGCTTACAAACTCTCAAACCATTTGTAAATCAGGTCCTTAAAGAATTTGTTATTATTGCAAGTAAGATAGATGTAGACTTTGCGCTATATTTCAATGTTGCTGGATAGCTATTCTGTCAAAATGTGACATATATCTCCATTATCTTACAAGTAAAATTACTTTTACGGGTCTCATACATACAATATGGCGGACTTACAGGAAGTGGATTCATACAGACATGCCGGCTCGGGAGACGGCAGGCGGCACATATCAGAGTGAATTTGTGAATTCTTTATTTGTGTGGTTACTTAAAACAATTACAATAAGAAAAGAGAAACACAGAATTTAAAAATGACAGAATTGGAGACTAGAAATATAAAAACAAGTATATGTACTCAACAATTGTTACATTTTTCTTTTGCATTCTTGGTTAAAAACAATCAAGTGATAAAAGGTGGTTGGGCGGCAGCCACGCAAATGCCTGCCTGACGGCCTAGAGGGAAGTGTTCATCAGTTTTGTAAGGGTATAATGGACAAATTAGCCACAGGTGGCCATATGCTTCACTGTGCCCAACGTGTAAAGTCGATGGACTGTCTCTTTTGCAGTGCGAATGTCCAGTTGAAGTACGATGGGCCTGAGGTAGATTCTGCGAGCCAGGCGCTGAACCAGGCAACAGAGTAAAATATGGGCCAAAGACTCACGTTTGCATTTGCAAACATGGCACTTCGCAATGACTGGCCTTACTATCCCATTTGGATATAGTTCTTTGTGGGGGAGAGGATGTAGTCTAGCTACTAGGATCCTATGTAGGGCTTGTCTCCCCACTGCCTGCGTAAGGTGAAGTTTGAGGTTATGCGTTGTGTGCGGGAAGCTTTGAGACTCATGGACGCCTTTTGCTACCAAGGATTCCATATCCAGGGTGCGAGAACGTAGACTTACTTGCTTTTTTATTGTACTTTTAATAGTGGCATACTTGATTATACTGGTGTCTCAGTTCTCTGTGGCAAGTTGCAGGAGGTCTTTGGCGGAAATGAGACAGGCAAACCAAGGATTGCCAGATCCTTGGAAGATGCTTTTTATAAAGGTCTTCATGGATTTCTCCGGTGCCGCAGTTCTTAGATAAAAAAAATATTTGCTCAAGGTTGCCACATCTTGCAGTTTTTGTTGGTTTAGGTTAAATTCCAGATGAATCAGGTAATTCCTGGTGCAGGCTGGTAATCAAAATAGCTTTTTGTAGGCTGTGCAGTGAATTTTTTCTAGGTCTTTTGCAAATTTCCCTGGGAAGGCCTGTTGTGCATAGATGAGAGACGGTAGTAGTTTTGCCCTCAGTACTCTTTGGATAGCCGCTGTTGTAGGATTGTCTAGGGTGGTGTGTAATTTGCAGAGGGCATTTGCAGAGGCCATAGGTGATATTTTTCCCTTTCTGCTGCAGTTTATGGAGGTGGACCCCTGGGCGGCCCGTTTCACTGAGCCAGACCCCAGAGAGTTGTAATGCTGTGTACAGTCCAAAGTTTGCTGGCCCAGCCTCCACTTGGCCACTTTTTTAGGCAGTGCCTATTGATCACTATTTTGGACTTCGTTGGGTTGGCGACCAGCTTATTTTTGGTGTTATAGACTGCAAGGGCAGTAAGTGCTTTTTGTAAGCCGATTTTGATGTTATCTTAAAGTACCAGGTTCCAGGTTGTCAGCATATTGCATCAGTTGGATCTTGGTGTGCCCGATCCTGGGGGTGGCTAGTGTTGCTTCATTAAGGGGTTGGCCCATGTCCGCTGTGTTTAAATTGAAAAGCATCAGGGCCAAGACATAGCCTTTAGCCCTCGATAGGTGGCGATTTTCTCTATGGCAAACTTGCTCAGGAGTTTAACCCTTACCCAGGTTCGTGAATACAGCGAACTGATGGCTTGTAGTAAAAGCATGCCAATTTCTGCCAACGGAATGGTGCAATCTACCCCGACGAAGACTGCTGAGTAATCAATAAAGCAAGTGAAAAGCAGAAGGGTTTGGTGGGCCACAGGTTGTTGGGCTAGGTATGATAAGGTTGGATTATCTTGTCCACAGTGGAGCCCCCAAGTCTGAACCCAGTTTAAAAAAAGGGCAGAAGGCCTTCAGTGCCAGCCCAGTCTGCTAGTTCTGCCAGAAGAGTGCTTGCATAAGCCTTGCCCTCAATCTCCAGCAGGGCAATCATGCAGTAGTTTTTAGGGTCGGGTTTTGGCCCTTTCTTGTAAATTGGGTGCAGCAACAATCCCCTCCAGGAATCTGGAACGTCCCCCAGGAACCTGCATTTGGCATTTAACTGGGCCAAGTTTTCCGTCCAAAAGTCTGTATCTGCCCTAAAAAGGGAGCCAGGCAGGCCATTAGGGCCTGGTGCTCCATTGTGTTGAACATTCTTTAGAGTTGTACAGACTAGAATTTATGGGCGGTGCAGCTATGGTATTGCCAGTTCCCTCCCCTGGTCTTCTGGGACTCTTTAGTGGAGTTATGTTTGAACCTTCTGTGTACAGAGTTTTCACATGGGCTACCCAGGTGCCTGCGTCAATTGGGTTCTCTCTGTTAGTGCCCCCGTGGGTTAAGTTGTTTAGGTATCGCCAGAATTCTTGGGATTTACACGGTGCCAGCAGCTGAAAGATCTTCAGCCACTTTGTTTTGAGTGGCTTTTTGCGGCTGCTTTGAGTTCCATTTTGGCAAACTCTGACCCGGTTTTCTGATAAGGTCTGCGTTTGTCGTTTAATTATTTGGTGCTATTCTTGATCACTGGGACAAGTCATAGGGTGTGAGATGGGTCTGTGTGGGTTCTGTATGTGGTGCTCCCCGGAAGCAGTGAGGCTATTTCATAGGCGAGATGGTCCCATTCATCTATGGTGTCCCTATTCTTTAAGCAGGTTTGCAGACTGTCCACATTTGTTTCCAAGAGTGAAATTTATTTATTGACATTGGATCCCATTTAATTCTTCTGAGGAGTTTCTGCTGTTCTTCCCCATTGGTTGCCCCAATACAGCATAGAAAATGGCAAATGCCTGCTGTAATGTTTAACTGAACCATTAAGGTGGCATGGTCACTTTTGCTCCGTGGGTGCATGGTGTAGTTTAACATGAGTTTTTGTAGTCGCTCACTTATTAAGATGTAATCTACTGTGGTCTGATTATTATAAGTGGGTGCATAAAATGCCCCTGGCTTGTTCCTTATAGATAGAGAGTGTGTTGTTGCCAAATTGTGTGCCTGCATAAGGGCATTGAAAATCCCTGTGCTCCCAGAGCAGTGGTTTTACGATGCATTTTCCCCTATTTTGTGCGTATTGAAGTCCCGAAGAATGATGGGTTCCATAAATGCAAACTGTAGAAGCAAAGTTTTTATCTGATTTATCAGCTGAGTAAGCTTGTCCCTGGAGCCTGTCCCTTGGGGGATAAAGTAGATGGCGATTCATTCATTGATTTCACTTATCAGAGTGCCAAATTGCCTCGGATGAATCGTTGATGATGTAACATATTTACCCTCAAATATATGGAGACCTGATGAATTTAAACCAGATATAAAATATTGAAATATTTAATTTTAGACAAGGAAGACTACTGAAAGTCAAAAAAACATACCCTGATGAAGTTCACATGCAGTGAACAAAACACGTTGGATGTTTGATTCCATTTCTAAGAAAAATAAAGATTACCTTTGGACATCACATGAAAGATTGGACTAGTATTTACAGGAAAATTGATTGTGTGGTGCACTCCACATATATGTCCTGAACATTTCTGACCCTTTGGTCGCACCTTTTGAAACAGCAGGTGCAGTGGTTGTGCATGTAACTATCTACGAAATAGGTTCTAATGAATTTGGGATGAGGAGGGAGGTGCGGGTGATGCTCTGGCTCGCTGTCTTCATTTGTTTAGTAATACAATATTGTGGAGTGGATACCTGTCACATTAGTGACATAGAAACTTATCTGTCAATACATAGATGATGCACAATAGTAATAATGTGCTTGTAACTTTTCTGATGTCATAGCTGGTGCAGTTGTATTACACCCTTGTTATGGCAGAGTTTTTGGCTTTATTTAGCAGTGATATAGATCATTAATCTTGCTCGCATCTAGTATAGGTATTCTTAGCCTGTGTTGGCCCTTTTAAGCCCTTTTTTCCAGATCTAGAAGAGGATAGCTGCTTAATATGCCTTTATTCTTGACTTTCACCTGTCTATTGCCTATTGGCTTTGACATATTAGACACATTGGTATGGTTTATGTAGGTATTCTGACAGAGCTAAGGAGCATTTCACCCCTTTTCAGGCCTACAGGCCTAGAGCTAGAGGGACTCCATCTTGATGAAGCTGAGAGGCTTTTCAGGGCAAAGGCAAAGTTTATAGTTAAGGCTGTTGTTCGCTTGGAGAGAACCGGTTCAGGCTGGCCCTTATTGAAGGAATGTATTTTTCTCCACTCCGAAGACACAACTTCAGGCTGGCCAGCTGGGAACGTGTCCTTGGTACGGGGAGGTACAAGAATTTGGTGGGCGGCAGGTTACTGGCCGTAGCTTTCCATGAAAGGACAAGCTTCCATATTAGCGAGCTACAGGAAAGGAGGAGTGCTCAGTTCAGTTCAGTTTTGGAGGTCAGTCCAGCGTGGTGTGCAGTTCAGCGTGGTGCTCAGAACAGCTTGGAGCACAGAACTGCTGGGAGCTCAGAACAGCTTGGAGCTCAGAACAGCTTGCAGAGAGAGAGAGGATGTCTGCTGAAGCTGCAGAATAGAGTGCAGTTCTTGAATGGAGAAAGAAGGCAGACGATTGCTGAAGATGAGGAGAGAGAAAGCAGTGCAGAGAGCATCAAAGAAGGCTGTCAGCTGGAGCAACTGAACCAGAGGCGTGGTGATGTGGTGAAGGAGGGAGAGACAGAGAGAGCCCTAATCCCACCAGAGGCAGAGAGAGAGCCCTAATCCCACCAGAGGCAGAGAGAGAAATCTTCCTTCTAATAGGTGAGGTAGTCTGAATTAGTTACACTTACACTTTATGTCTAATCTTTTCCCTTTCAGCGGAGTGTTCCTGTTATGTTTATTCTTTTCTCTTTCAAGCAGTGTGTTCTACCTATAGTCTTTGTCAGATCTGTGCAAAGGTTTATATTGTACTAATAATAAATGACCCCATTAATTAGTGAATTAGTGTGCATGAGTTCTTTTATGATAAAGTTATCCTGGCTTCAAGCCAGTTGCCGTTGAGCCACTGATGGATCAAAAAGGGGGGTAGGAGCGCTTAAATCAAGAAATAACTCAATCACATAGTGTGTATATCTTTGTCCTCATACAGTAAGGATAATCTTTCCTGGTAAGTATTACTGTTTGAACAGATGCTACCCCTGATCAGGTAAGTAATAGTGAGGGAGAGAGGAGACTTGCAACCAAGGGACTAAGTTAGTACACCATCCCATAATAGTATTGTAGTAGCAGACCCTTAGTGAAGAGACTTCCCCATATATATATATATGTATAGGTGTTCATAGGAATGTGGTCGTCGTTGATATGCGGCGTTAATGAGAGCACTGGGGGGTCGAACCAGTGTGTATACCCACTGGATTGTGGCTTGAGTAAATGAGAGCACTAGGTGGTCGAACTAGTGTGTAGTTTCGCAGGATTGCGAACACTTTGGAAAAGGGAGCATTGGGTTCTGCAGGCCCGTGTGTAGACGCACCGGATTGTGTGTCATATCTGCCCTAGGGTAGAACGGTCTGGGTCAGGGTGGCCGCGAGACCAACTGATGTAAATAAGTGTGGTGTAGGGTATGGATATCCCTAGTAATCAGTGAGTATTCTTAGTATCCCTATAGATTTAGTGGTGTTCTTAATAATATGAGCTTGTATATTGCGAGTTCCCCATCCTCAGGTAGGTACCAGGTGCCTGGATAGAGGAGTCCTGAGGAGGGAAGGTGAGTATGTTCTGGCTGGGTTGGAGGGGCCCCTGGGGGCTGATCCCACCTACTCAGAAAATCCAGCCATAACATCTGGCGTCACGAACTGTTTACCTATCCTGTGTGTCCTGGCCATGTGCTTAGAGAGTTTCCCATGTGTTCTGAGGGAGTGCCCTGAATGCCGGTTCCATCTGGCGTAATGTTGCAGTTTATGTAGCCTGTTAGACATATGGGCTTGAACAGTTGCAGCGTGAGGAGATTGCATTACATCATGGCATTTGGTTTATTCAGGGTGGAAGGAATGGTTTTCATCTTGGTGTTTAAAGTGTCAGGGTTGAAGGATGGCATTACATGAGGAAGCCAGTTACATCTTTGTGATGGTCCAATTGTATAAATGTGTGTAAAAAATGCTTTTAAATTGCCCATTAAATTGCTTGCTGCATCTGCTTATGCTGTGCAATGTGAAATGTGTTTATTGTTCTATGATTTGTGAAGTTCTTTGAATATAGCTCCTTGTAAATATGACTTGTGAATAGCGCCATATTAATGTGGCTTGTGAGGTGCAGGTTCTCATGTTGATCTATTGTGTTCCTTGTGCATTGCGCCTTGGATACATTGTTTGTGAAAAGCTTGTCTTGTAAATATGGTTTGTGAATAGCGCCATATTATTGTGGCTTGTGAGGTGCATGTTCTCATGTTGATTTGCTGTGTTCCTTGTGCACTGCGCCTTGGAAATGTTGTTTGTGAAAGGCTTGTCTTGTAAATATGGCTTGTGAATAGCGCCATGTGGTCATGGCTTGGACAGGGCATGTTATCATTACGTTTGGCAGGAGGGAGCTGGATCTCTCTCGGTGCTTGGGGATAACGTTTTTGAAAATATGTGTACGTGTCATCTGTAAACGTGAAGAAATGTGATCATGATTTTCCCATGTATAAATGGACGTTGGGAAATGATTCTGCTTGAGCTGCCAAAGGGTTAATATCTTGAGTTGAGATGGCAGTCTTTATTTTTTAAATGCTGTCAACATGCATGGTTATCTGACCTGACTATAAAAGTCAGTGGATTATTTGATGGTTTGATTTTGACTTTTTTTTTGATTCCTTGGTCTGCCTATGTGTTTTGTCAGTTTCTTGACGGAAAGGTACCATCTTGTGCTTTGCAAAGGGTTCTGTTCATTTCACATTCTTTTTGAAATGCGTCTACGAATTTGTGTGGGTTTGCCTTGGAACTGATGTGGTTATAAATCAACCAGTCGGATTACGGAGAGAGCTGTGTTTTTTTTTTTAAAATGAGTGAAATGTTAAAAAGATGGCCCGTTAGAGTGCACGCTACGGAGCTGTTTTCATTAATTATTTCTGTGAGGGGTTTCCATCTAGACAGGAATGTGCTGGTTTGAGAATAATGAATCTTGCCCGACTGTGCATGGTGACATGTGCTTTTAATTAGTGGAAGGCAACCATGT
Source organism: Lissotriton vulgaris (assembly GCF_964263255.1). Lineage (NCBI taxonomy): Eukaryota > Metazoa > Chordata > Amphibia > Caudata > Salamandridae > Lissotriton > Lissotriton vulgaris. Next base: position 318,749,382 of record NC_141699.1, on the reverse strand, counting down.
GCCTTTGAAGAAAAAAAGTGTTAAAATGTAACATTATTATTTTCCCACATGTAAATTAAAATGTATGCTTTTATAAATGTGTCAGCAAAACCTTAAATTAAATACAATGTTGAAATGTATCTGCATTTTATGTTGTTTTACAAATTATTTCTCTTTTACAATGGACCATGTTCATTCGTTTTTTTTCTCAAATGCAGAATGTATAATCTTGTGTGCAAAAGGTAGTTGCCCCTTTCTAAATAAGTGCCCATATTTTAAGTGTCTTGCCTTTAGCTGAATTAGTTGGACAAAAGTCTTTTAAAAAAAAAAAAAACTGGAGCTTTTTTAATTGGCAGTACACTGTAACAGAATTGTTTTTTTTTTAAATGCTAGCTTCTGTTAGTTAGAAAATAAGGCATGAGAAATTTGTTTTTCGACCTTGGCAGACCAGCTGGTTTGTGCAGACGAGTTTTTTTTTCCTTCATTCTGCAAGTTTCGATCACGTCCCTGTTCGTTATGATTGGCTACAATCCAATTTTCTTCCGCGGATGGCTTGTTTATGTAAGGGAGGGGCTGGTTTAGAGAGGCTCATCATATTGCAGTTCAAGTAGCTTCACACTGTAGCGTGGCTCCTGCTCTGAAGGGAGGGGCTGGCTTAGGGAGGATTAGGGTATGTTAGGCCCTGCACAAAGTTATTAAAAGTTAAATTTTGAATGTTTTTAATTAATTAGGATATTTTCTTTTCAATAATGAAAGGCACCCGGGGTGCTTTTTAAATGGAAAATTTTATTTTACAAGAATAATGATACTTGTTCTCTTGTTCCTAGGATTGCTGCAGTTGTGGTTGTGCGTGGGTCCCTCCCCCCTTCCACTTTTTTTTTTGTTTTAGCTTTTTACTTTCATGTTTTTATTTTAGTTTATTATTTTTGGATGATGGAAACAGACCAGACCAGACCAGACCGGAAGGGTGATGGATGGCCGCATTGGAGGAAGTGTCCGGATACCGAGGATGCAGGGTAGTGGCCTACACTGAAGACTTTTGGACTAAGTTATTTGATTCCCTAGCCTGCATTTTTTGTTGACATCACTATGAGCAGGCCCCACTTAAAAAATAAAAAACCTTCCAACATGTTTTATTTGTTACAGAATTTTAAAAGGATTTGATGAATAATCCCTTGGACAAGCAGGCCCCACTTTTAAAGCAAAAAATATGTCACCTATTATAGTTTTTCTGTTTTCTTCAAAACAGTTTTTGCGTGATTTCAATGAAGGACTTTTTTTTTGAATGGTGGTGCCCACATGTGTTCTTAATGTTACACCAGCTATCTTGTAGAAATGGGGTTGTTGTTTTTTTTTTACTGTTCTTACATTTTCACCTTGATTGATCAAAGGGTGGTTACCTTAAAATTTGGATTGTTCTGGGTGGTGTGTCTTTTAGTATGATTATGTATTAATGTTTGACAAAACCTTGACACAGTTTATCATGTCTACTTCTCAGATTTCACCAAAATGTTAGCTTAGGTTAACTAAAGTAGGTAGGCCTCATTTAGGCCTATTGTTATTTTCATCCCACAAACAAGCCCCTACACCAATAGTTTCATGAGTCATCATTAGCTTAAGTTGCCTATAGTACGTAGGGCTCATTTAGGCCCTTTCTTGTTTTCTCATTAGGAGTTGAAACACATTTAGTTCTTAAGTTGACAATAGTAGGTAGGCCTCATTTAGCCTTAAGTTGTCCGAAGTAGGCCCCATTTAGGCCCCTTGCTGTTTTCATTCAACACATAAGTCCCTACATCACTAGATTTCACCAGTTATCATTAGAAGTTGAGGCACATTTAGTTTGAGGATGCTTTGGTTAGTTTCTGTTGTTATCAGATCCAATCTCAGATATGTTTCAGCATTCAAGTCAAGGGTGCTTTGATTTGTTTTTAGGTTTGTATTCCCTACAATTGAGTTTCAGGTGGAATTTCCTTGAGTTGTCATTGTTTTTAGGGAGTTTTTTAGGTTTTGATTTGTTGATAGATTGTGTTGATGTTTGTTTATCTACATGTTATTGTTTATAAGATGTTCGCAAGATAAGGATCTAAGGGTGGATGGCAGAGATATTTAGCAGTGATATAGATCTTAATCTTGCTCACATCTAGGATAGGTATTCTTAGCCTATGTTGGATAGATTATGTTGATGTTTGTTTAGATGGTTGTTGTTGTTTATTGATGCTCGCAAGATAAGGATCTAAGGGTGGAATGTTATGGCAGAGTTTTTGGCTTTATTTAGCAGTGATATAGATCATTAATCTTGCTCGCATCTAGTATAGGTATTCTTAGCCTGTGTTGGCCCTTTTAAGCCCTTTTTTCCAGATCTAGAAGAGGATAGCTGCTTAATATGCCTTTATTCTTGACTTTCACCTGCCTATTGCCTATTGGCTTTGACATATTAGACACATTGGTATGGTTTATGTAGGTATTCTGACAGAGCTAAGGAGCATTTCACCCCTTTTCAGGCCTACAGGCCTAGAGCTAGAGGGACTCCATCTTGATGAAGCTGAGAGGCTTTTCAGGGCAAAGGCAAAGTTTATAGTTAAGGCTGTTGTTCGCTTGGAGAGAACCGGTTCAGGCTGGCCCTTATTGAAGGAATGTATTTTTCTCCACTCCGAAGACACAACTTCAGGCTGGCCAGCTGGGAACGTGTCCTTGGTACGGGGAGGTACAAGAATTTGGTGGGCGGCAGGTTACTGGCCGTAGCTTTCCATGAAAGGACAAGCTTCCATATTAGCGAGCTACAGGAAAGGAGGAGTGCTCAGTTCAGTTCAGTTTTGGAGGTCAGTCCAGCGTGGTGTGCAGTTCAGCGTGGTGCTCAGAACAGCTTGGAGCACAGAACTGCTGGGAGCTCAGAACAGCTTGGAGCTCAGAACAGCTTGCAGAGAGAGAGAGGATGTCTGCTGAAGCTGCAGAATAGAGTGCAGTTCTTGAATGGAGAAAGAAGGCAGACGATTGCTGAAGATGAGGAGAGAGAAAGCAGTGCAGAGAGCATCAAAGAAGGCTGTCAGCTGGAGCAACTGAACCAGAGGCGTGGTGATGTGGTGAAGGAGGGAGAGACAGAGAGAGCCCTAATCCCACCAGAGGCAGAGAGAGAGCCCTAATCCCACCAGAGGCAGAGAGAGAAATCTTCCTTCTAATAGGTGAGGTAGTCTGAATTAGTTACACTTACACTTTATGTCTAATCTTTTCCCTTTCAGCGGAGTGTTCCTGTTATGTTTATTCTTTTCTCTTTCAAGCAGTGTGTTCTACCTATAGTCTTTGTCAGATCTGTGCAAAGGTTTATATTGTACTAATAATAAATGACCCCATTAATTAGTGAATTAGTGTGCATGAGTTCTTTTATGATAAAGTTATCCTGGCTTCAAGCCAGTTGCCGTTGAGCCACTGATGGATCAAAAAGGGGGGTAGGAGCGCTTAAATCAAGAAATAACTCAATCACATAGTGTGTATATCTTTGTCCTCATACAGTAAGGATAATCTTTCCTGGTAAGTATTACTGTTTGAACAGATGCTACCCCTGATCAGGTAAGTAATAGTGAGGGAGAGAGGAGACTTGCAACCAAGGGACTAAGTTAGTACACCATCCCATAATAGTATTGTAGTAGCAGACCCTTAGTGAAGAGACTTCCCCATATATATATATGTATAGGTGTTCATAGGAATGTGGTCGTCGTTGGTATGCGGCGTTAATGAGAGCACTGGGGGGTCGAACCAGTGTGTATACCCACTGGATTGTGGCTTGAGTAAATGAGAGCACTAGGTGGTCGAACTAGTGTGTAGTTTCGCAGGATTGCGAACACTTTGGAAAAGGGAGCATTGGGTTCTGCAGGCCCGTGTGTAGACGCACCGGATTGTGTGTCATATCTGCCCTAGGGTAGAACGGTCTGGGTCAGGGTGGCCGCGAGACCAACTGATGTAAATAAGTGTGGTGTAGGGTATGGATATCCCTAGTAATCAGTGAGTATTCTTAGTATCCCTATAGATTTAGTGGTGTTCTTAATAATATGAGCTTGTATATTGCGAGTTCTCCATCCTCAGGTAGGTACCAGGTGCCTGGATAGAGGAGTCCTGAGGAGGGAAGGTGAGTACGTTCTGGCTGGGTTGGAGGGGCCCCTGGGGGCTGATCCCACCTACTCAGAAAATCCAGCCATAACAACCCTCTAAAATATTTCAAACTTGTCCTTTTGTCAAGTGTTTCCTGAGTCTTCCACTCTTATTATAGTTTTGGAATTGCGCTTATGTATATTAAATATGATCTCTTGCCATGACTGTGTTTTAATTTAGACTATATCACATGGATATTTTTCCTTGGCCAGTGTTTCAGGCTGTATTTTGTACATGACTACCACGTCCCAAGCAAGTTAATGTACAATGAAAACAGAGTCGGATGGCTGGATGATAATTGCGCTGGGCTAAGGTAACAACAAGTCTCTATATGAACAATAAAGAAAAGCTCAAAGGATAAGGTGAAGGCCATCCAATGACAACCAAACAGGTATGGACAAATCAATACCATGTAAATGTAAATGCAAAGTATATCCTGAGCTAAATAAACAATAAAGTATGCGCAAACAAATGACAAGTTGTGTATTTCTTCTTTTCTTCCTTTATTCAACATAGATTTCGCTCAGGATATACTTTGCATTCACAAGTTAATGTACACACTATTGTTAAAAAATGTTGCTAAAGCATTGACATACAAAAAGTATTTGTTTTTTACTTTAATCCATACATTCAGTCAATTGTGAGAGCAGATATGTAGAAATCTGAACGTTGTGCTTTGACTACGAATATACATAGTGTGCAGAACATTGGTGTTAACACTATTTCATAGAAATAAAATAAAAATTTTGCGATGGAGGTTAGTCCTTTAAAAGATGGCAGAACCTACTTACAGCATTTGCCAAGAGTACAAAAGCATATGTAACTTGCAATGTGTTTGCAAAAACGATGTCAAATATGTGTTAGGCGCTATTTTGGAGCTTGACAAAGAGATTTCTTCATCACAAATGTCACAGATATCCAGTCCGCCTTATTACAAGTGCTACATAATATAATACACGTGTTATAAGGTATGCAGAATATCCATGACAATTGTGAAGGAGCAACCAGTTTTCCTAAATCATATTCAGGCACGCCCTTTAAAATGCTCCATTAGATGTCCTTTACTGAGACCAGCATGGGAAACTATTTTTGTTTTGCTCTATGATGTGTGCATCTTTTGTTATTAACCTTTGTAGAATGTAACTGATGTGTACATATGTGCTCTTGCTGCTTCACAGAGAGCAAGCTTGGGAGTGATTGGCCAAATCTCAGGAGACACGCAGGGCAGCCACTGGAAGTCAGAAGGTGGAGCCACTGACACAGAGGGACTCAGTGGCAATGTGGACGATGGGGCAGGCTAGGAGGCCACAACAACATCAGAAGCCTCTGACTCACGCCTGCCACACATGGTGTGGACCAAACAATACAGGATGTGCCATTTGTTCCTGTGTCTGCCACCACCAATACAACTATCAGCACACTCACTTAATTCCCTTGTAATATCACGAACACCTATCCCATAAACAGTCTAGGGTCTCCTTTGACTCAGATACTTCTCCCGCTGCCTCCATCCCGTAGCACTAATGTCCAAAGAGGGACTGGAAGATTTTATGATCCTTCTGGTGGTGCAGATGGCATTGTTGCATGCTATCCAGGATGTCAGTCAGCAACTCACACGTTATTGACATCCTGGAGGACATATGATATGCCCTGCCTGTCTTACAGAGAGGTTCTTTTTATTCTAATGGCTAATACAGGACCCCTGCCCCTATTCTTCCTTCTGCCCCTATTCCCCTGACATCAACCCACAACCTGTCCCATCCAAAGCCCTGACACCATTTGCCACCTGCCTCCATTCAAAGCGCTGACCCTGTTCCATAGATCACTCCAATTTCTCTTACAGGCCCAATCATCCCACCATCCACAACCATTTCACATGTGCTGATCACAGCCAAAACCCGAAACATTCCTAGACCCGCAAACACTTCCATAACTCAAAACCTCACCTTTCTCATTGCCATACCACTTCAGAACCACTTAGCGCTTAGCCACTTAAAAAACCTTAAAACCTCATCATATCCCTGGAATACCATCTGCCCCAGAAGGGTGAAGAGCCCCTGAGGAGGACATTGCGGCAAATGCTGGGAGGAAAGCCCATTGCCTGGAGGCAATTGGAAATGCACTGTGATGAGGAAAATTTGTCTCAACCCACCTGACTTATATTTTTCTTTCAAATGCAATTATTGACACAAAAAAAAATATGTTTGCTGTCCCTTCTTCTTTATGTTTTATAGGAGTTTTTACTGGAACCTTTTGTTCCTGTTGTTAACTTTTAGATATATTTTGTTTTTAAAATGTTGTATTGTTTACCATATGTGATTGATCTGTCCAACACGTCTCACAGGTTAACCATTAAGGTCTTGAGATGTTCTATGTGTTGCATTTGGAAATGTACTTCATTCACTTCCGAATGTTTGTTAAAAGCAGTAACTAAATGCAATTTCTTATGTATTATTTGTTCTGAATAGCCATAGTTATGAATGGTGATAAGATGAATGAGTTTCAGTACCCGATCTGATTATGTTGTCATGAGAAGGTTGGCAAGCCTGGAAGTAGTCCACGTCAATTGAATACGAACCTCTCCTGCTAACGAAGTAGTTTCTCGTTCCATAAGGAAAGATAAGTAGCATATTTTTTTCTATGGAAAGACTTGGTTGGCATGTTATAAATGCTTACATAATGGCATTTGTGTTTGTAAAAGATGAATGCAACTTGCCATCAAAGAAATATCTGACAATCTTGTTTCATCTTTTTCTCTATTCATCATGTCTATCCTCCAGCTGGTTCCACGTTACAAGGATATATGCAAGCACATTTTTTTTACTTTAAATTTGGCATGCCTCTTGAAAAGTAATCGTGAGCAGCTTGCACTAACGGAGTTCATTTTTAAAGCCGCTGCCCGACTACTGCAGAACAGACAGGGTGTATGAGTGTATGTATGAAGGGCTAGAAAATGGAATTAAATGACGCCTTTTAACCAAGATCTCTGCATCGCTAAAGGTGACTTTTGTGTGCGATTAATGAATAGAAAAAGATAATGAAGACACAAGAAATATTTTTGTAAGGAGCTGCATGCCACGTGCCATAGCCTTAGAGAGTGATGGGGACGGGTTTTAAAAAAAGGGGATATATCTGTAAGCATTGGATTAGAAGGCTGCTGGTCTGTAAAGTGTATTCTGTGCTGGTTCTAGAGTCCTCGTCATATGTCCTGAGGTGCAATATTAAAGCCTTGGAAGATTCACCTTGGGCCAGATGCATCAAGCATCCATTTTGCGATTCCTTATTAGCGAAAAATAAGGAATCGCTAATAAGGAATAGCAAAATGGAATGCATCAAGCAATCACTATAAAAATAGCGATTCCTTAGAATTCCTTAATTGCGACTCGCAAATTGCGAGTCTCAATTAATGAATACCTCCCCATTAATTCCTATGGGCCTAGAGGCCCATAGGAATGAATGGGAAGACAATCTCAATTTGCGAAAAGCAATTAGCGATTCGCAAATTGAGATTGCGAGTTCAAGGGTGCAGGGGTGTCCAAAGGACACCCTGTTACACCCCTGAATGTGATCTGTACACATATGTTGCGCACACACATGCCCTTAGGGCATGTGTGTGCGCAACATGAAACTTTGAAAAATGCACAAAAGTGCATTTTTCAAAGTTTTTGCAAATTACCATGAAGTTGTACTTCGTGGTAATTTGCGTGCCCTATTAGCGAATTCGCTATTTTTGAGACTTTCATGCATTGCATTTAAGGAATCTCAATTTGAGATTCCTTAAATGCAAACAATCGCAATTTAGCGAATTCTCTATTTGCGATTTTTGCATTTGGGATGATGCATCCCAAATGCAAAAATTGCACTCGCAAGGGGCCAGATTCTGAGAATCTGGCCCTTTTGCGAGCGCATTTCGCTTGATGCATCTGGCCCCAAGATCCTTGTTGTCTGCATGTTTGCAGCTATCACCTATCTAAGGCATCTGACCAGCAGCCATGAACGGCATTGGGTGAGGTGTTAACACTGATTCTTGCAACACAGCCTCAATACAGTAAGAACACCTGAGCTACTACAAATTAAGACATATACAACCAGAGACTAAATGTCATGATTCATATTGCAATAGAAATATGTAATGTGTGTCCTTGCACACATACCAAAACATGAAGATGCTTGTAAAATGAAGGTGTTTTCCAGCACACCAAACAACTAACTGTGATGAGAACATATAAAGCCACAACGGAATTAGTCATTATCAACAATTAAGAGTACTTCACCCTTTTGTGTTTAATGAAGGATTGTCACTATGCTATCTATGATGGTGGCTCTTCACTATCAACCCAGGCAGTAATGCTTTGTCTGCCGATTCCTCTATAGCATCCCCTGCAGTCTCCTCTGTCCCTTTGATCCATTAATACAGGTAGTTATGCAAAGGTCAAAGTGTCACGTGGTTACTAGAGACATCTTTTAAGTTAGCATTTGCCCGGTAGCTATGATGCTGCATTTGCCACAACACAGCATGTCTTTATTTTTGCACAACTCCGTTTTTGCCTTTCACATAAGAACTCTTTGCTGTGCTCGTATGGCTGAGATACCCGCCACCCCCTCTCAACACAATCCCCAAATGAGGGAAACCGGAAACAGTTCTTGAAGTTTTTGGAAGTGGGAGGGAGTGACCCTCCCGGCCGTATTTATTAAAAACAAAAAATTAAAACATTTAAACATTAATGTACAATTTCATACCACACTGCGATGTTTGGCTAACCTTAACAGATTCTCTAATACAGAGATTCTCCTAGCCGATCTAACATCCTACAAAACATTTACTTGAAATATTGAAATTGTACATCCTAACGTTTAAGGGCCAACGGCAAGGTCGTAACCGGTGTCAAGATCCCTAACCAGACATACCCCGCCCACTTGGGAGGGGCGACAGCACTGAGGCGTACTCACGTGCAACTACTACAATTTCCCTTGTCTTGACGGGGGCACTTATCAACTCGACGCCAGTTAAAGGTCGTTCGAAGACTCGTGTGAGGTATCTAGAAGGTATCGTAGACCTCCCCCCAACCCCACACAACTTACCGCATCTGCCGTCGCAGATGTCACTGGCCCCGGGAAATTCCCCAGGAGGGGGCTGTAACCCCTCCTACACAGGAAGGGGCCTTGACCGCCTTTCCTCTTCTTCCGGCGACCCATCCTTAGAAGGGACCGCCTCCCCGTTGAGGGGCCAAAGGCCACCTCCCCCGAGCGCTCCCATCCGTGTTGGGTGACGCCCACTCATAGGGATCTTCCAATTAGTGCTCACCGATCATGACCTTACCGCCTACCGCCTGACCGAAATAAATACGACAAGTGCTAACTAAACGAAACTACATTGGCCACTTATGACCGAAAAACCTGTGTCTAAATGGACCTTAAATCCGACATTCTTTAATCATCAACTTGTAACATTATACCAATCTTTATTACACATCAAATATCAACATAACACCAAAACAACCTGAAAACGAAATAGATTAACTGATCAACTTTATTAAAACAACTAGCTGTCCTCAGGGGCTGGTGGGTGGGTCAAAATTGGCTCTTCGTTCCGTCTCGAGCTCACGTGCAGCGGGGAGGTGCAGCTTCAGAGCACAGGAACAAGAGGACGTCTTCTGGTCTTGCGTCTCTTTTTATCCATCTTCAGGGCGGGCGTAAACCCGCCCCTGCCTGCCCCGAGGGCGTGGCCGGCGGAGTCCGTGTCTAGGCCAGCCCACTCAAGGTCGGGAAAAAGCGCGCCCCGGCTACGCCGCTTCGGGCATACCAGCCGAGACGCGCCTCCCGCCCAAAAATGGCTTCCCGGGGGGATCGAGGCACTCTGCCATACGTTCGGGGGGACCGAGTGGTCGCCCCTTTCCATATGGCTGAGATACCCGCCACCCCCTCTCAACACAATCCCCAAATGAGGGAAACCGGAAACAGTTCTTGAAGTTTTTGGAAGTGGGAGGGAGTGACCCTCCCGGCCGTATTTATTAAAAACAAAAAATTAAAACATTTAAACATTAATGTACAATTTCATACCACACTGCGATGTTTGGCTAACCTTAACAGATTCTCTAATACAGAGATTCTCCTAGCCGATCTAACATCCTACAAAACATTTACTTGAAATATTGAAATTGTACATCCTAACGTTTAAGGGTCAACGGCAAGGTCGTAACCGGTGTCAAGATCCCTAACCAGACATACCCCGCCCACTTGGGAGGGGCGACAGCACTGAGGCGTACTCACGTGCAACTACTACAATTTCCCTTGTCTTGACGGGGGCACTTATCAACTCGACGCCAGTTAAAGGTCGTTCGAAGACTCGTGTGAGGTATCTAGAAGGTATCGTAGACCTCCCCCCAACCCCACACAACTTACCGCATCTGCCGTCGCAGATGTCACTGGCCCCGGGAAATTCCCCAGGAGGGGGCTGTAACCCCTCCTACACAGGAAGGGGCCTTGACCGCCTTTCCTCTTCTTCCGGCGACCCATCCTTAGAAGGGACCGCCTCCCCGTTGAGGGGCCAAAGGCCACCTCCCCCGAGCGCTCCCATCCGTGTTGGGTGACGCCCACTCATAGGGATCTTCCAATTAGTGCTCACCGATCATGACCTTACCGCCACAGGCCGGATAGTTGACCGGCTATCCGGACCCCCCAAAAAACTCCTACCTAAAGGTCATGTTTCAAAGATTTCAACCATGCTAAGAGGTCCCCTAAGAACAACTCATTCCCCACCCAAGACAAATGCACACCATCCCCCGAATACATCCTGTCATCATTAATACAGCTATGAGAAATAGAATGCAATGTCCTGGAACGGAACAACCTACTCACTTTATTGTTAAGCTTTCTAACAGAGTGATTCAAAGCAGGTATAGAGATAGCCCCCCGCCACACCTTTCGTGGAATCAAATGGGACCATGCAATTGTGCACCCCGGAACTCTCCTCGCCAACCAACTTACAGTGGAAAGCATTGCCTCCAGGAGTAGTCGTCTACCGATGGTGACCAAATCATTGCCCCCAACATGCACTATAACTATAGACGGCGGTGACCTTGTCCGCCCTAACAAACCCTCAAAAAATGTTTGAAACTGGTCAATACAGAGACCGCCCCTTCCGTAGAAGGACATCCTGTACCCGTATTCCCCAGCTACGTGAATCATGTCACCTGCTTTGAATACGTCTGCGGCACGCCTCACGTATGAGTGGCCCACGACCCACACCTCCTTTTTCACAGCCGGTGATGTCTGACCGCTGGCCCGGTGTAGGGTCGACTGCATAGTCCGCCCCGCCTCGTAGGCTTGCGTAACTGAAACCAAACAAAAAACAAGAAGCGTGAGTACAAAGTACATAATTACAGCTTCACAACATGTGCAACCGCACATATCTTTTATAACAATTGGAGGACCAACGCCCCATTCGTTTCACTTGCTCAACATCAAGACCCCTGGCTGTAGCTTCCGTAGCAGCCCCTATCCGAAAGGAATGGGTCCCAAATTCGCCCGGGTTCAAGCCCGCAGCGGCAACTGACATCGCAAGAACCCGCTGAAACTGAAATTTCGTCAGTGGGGTGGCGTCCGCGTGTTTTAAAAAAGTCCCCCCCCATGATGCCACCCTTCGTGCTAGGTAATCCTCTAAACACTTTACCGGACATATGGAGGACCCAGGAATCCTGCGTACGACGACGCAGTCACCCATCCCATCTTGGTCAGTCTTAGACTTTACAAAGGAGACAGTCATAGTTTCTCCCCTGATCTGAACATGTTCCCGGCACAAACCCCCCGCCACGTCCAGTTTGTTCCTTGCAACTAGTTCGCTTACTCGCATTGCTCCGTGAAATGCTAGCGTAAACGCGGCTCGGAACAGCACTGCCTCAAACTGAGATGAACATGTGGCAGGAAGTGTAGCCAACAACTGGGACAATCTATCCAAACCTATCGGGCGCCTTTCATCTACTCTGCGACCCTCAAGGCGTTGCCACCCACGCAGCGCTTTCTGTACAACGAAAGACGCTGTTGGGTCCTGGATAGCGTGTGCTCTGGCAACAAAGGAAATGGCAGCACGATGCCTCTGGGCCGTAGCCACCGATTTCCCAGCCCTACGTAAGGACATCAGGAAATTCACCACCCATTCCTCATGACCCCAAAGTTGCTCTCTATCACTCCCCAAAAAGGCTAAATAGGCCCGAAACGCCCCTTCATATGCCTTCCTCGTCCTTGGTGCTAGACTCTCTCCCACGAGGTGACGAAGTTCGGGGCACCGAGAGACCAGAGAGCTTCGGTAAAGGGTGCCGGCTCCGGGTCCGCTGAGGGAAGGAAACCCGAAAAAGCCTGCATTTGAAAACGAGACAGTGCGTCAGCTGCCTGATTCATCACCCCTGGCACATGTTTTGCTCTGAATAGCACGTTCAATTGCATACATAGTAACACAATTTCTTTAAGCAGTCTTAAGATCAGTTTACAACGTGCTGCCTGACTATTGATGCACTCGACCACGGTTATATTGTCCGACCAAAATATGACCGAGTGATTTTTGAACCCATCGGGCCATGTTCTCAAGGCCACCAAGATGGGAAACAGTTCGAGGAAAGCAATATTACTCGTCAGACCCCTCTCATGCCACCAAGTCGGCCATCTTTGTGCCGACCATTTTGTGCCGAAAATGGCGCCAAAACCTATGCTTCCCGCAGAATCTGTCCATAGCCCCAGCTCCTCAGAAGACACGGCTGGTTTATTCCAGACGATTCTACCATTGAAATCCGCCAAGAATGCTAACCAAATACGCATGTCCTGGCGGATCTCGGCCGATAGTCTCGTGCGATGATGGCCTTCTTTAAGGCCGACCATCGCTTGGGCAATTGAACGGGAAAAGGGGCGGGCCATTGGTATTACCCTCAGGGCAAAATTCAACTGTCCCACCACCTGCTGTAATTGTTGCAGCGTAACTTTTGATGCATTTATACACAGTTGCAGCGCAGCCCTGAACTTCAACACTTTCTCGGCTGGCAAACGGAAACACCCCTCAATGGAGTCCAACTCGATCCCCAGAAACTCGAGGCAAGTCGTAGGACCCACTGTTTTACCCGGCGCCAATGGCACACCTAACTGTTTCATCAACACACAAAATTCGGCCAAGGCCCGGCCACATTCAAGACCCCCGGCTGCCCCAAGAAATAAGAAATCATCAAGGTAGTGCATTACATCTTGGAAACCCGTTTTCTTTGTGAAAACCCATTGTAGAAAACTACTGAATTTCTCGAAATAAGCACAGGATATAGAACACCCCATTGGCATACACCTATCCATGTAATAACAACCCTGAAACATGAAACCTAGGAGACGCTGGTCGTATGGGGGTACCGGGAGCAATCGGAACGCTGACTCGATATCTGATTTCGCCATCAGCGCCCCGGGCCCCAGGCGATTCAAAATGGCTACGGCCTCATCGAAGGATGCGTACCGCACCGAACACACTTCTGGATCGATTGCCTCATTTACGGAAAGACCTCGTGGAGCTGATAAATTATGAATTAGTCGGAACTCTCCAGGGTCTTTCTTGGGGACTACCCCTAAGGGAGAACAAACAAAATTCTGGACTGGGGGTACACTAAACGGGCCAGCGACCCGACCTCGAGTCACCTCTTTTCGGATCTTATCCTGTACTACGGTTGTATGCTGCAAGACGGAAAGTTGGTTTTTACACTTATCCACACCCTGAAAGTCCCCTACCGGGATGCGGAAACCATACGAAAAACCGTTTCGCAGCACCCCAGCAGAAGTACGATCCGGGTAATCACTGAGCCAAGGGATCATTGCCAGGGTATCAATGGGAGTGGGTAAAGGCGCCCCTCGGACTATATTAGACCTGTTTGGCACCTCCTCTCCCCCCGTTATCACCCGTTCTGGCTCTGCACGAGGTCTCAGGATGGGACGACCCACAACTACTACATTCATGTTTGAATTTACACGATCCCTGCGGTCTCGTACATTTTCCTCTGTTGTAATTAAAACAGAAACCCTTTCTCCGGTATTGCCGGTAGGTTTCGAGTGATCGTCGGCCCCCGAACCTGATCGAAAGGGCGTCCCCGCATATTGTCGGGAGGATTCACCCACATTACTTCCTACCAACGGCATTTTTAACATCCCTGACTCCTTCATTTTATCCCAGGTCAAGGCATCATAACAATCCCAGGTTAAACTTTTATTATGCTCCTTTTCCTTTCTGAACATATTATCGTAACAAAACCAATGATTACCCTGGTGCGATGTCGAGTACCCCATGATTCGTGATTGGTAGATTGGGAACTCGGAAAGCAACTCAGGCCTACGTTCCCCCAGGATTGATGTAAAGATTCCCCAGGCATTGCCCCAATTGGCGATATTCTCATTCACTTTAAAGGCGGCCATTTTTGCGCGCCAAACACTCGGATGCATGAGGTCCTTCTGACTCTTTACATGCTCCACCTCATAATGATCAACAAGTAACGAAAAAATGTTCACATACTCCCCCGCCCAAATCTTCTCCTTAATTGCCAAAGGAACATGTTGCCCCAACTTTTCTCTCCGAGAGGGTGTTGACTCATCCCTCGCGATCGGCAATGGCCGCTTACCTGCACCTGACGCTGCCTCTGTGGTCGCAACCGTCCCTGGTGTCTTGTCCCCCACTGCAGCCGGCACGGGCACCTTGGCTGCTTCCCGTTTCTCACGCAATTGCTTAATCAGCTCCTGCGCTTCGACAGCCGTGGCGCCCTCGTTACCTTTTCCCAACCACGCTGCCAATTGTGCTGCCAACTCGGGCGGCATATCATCCTCGGACACGGGGGTGATCGGATTCCCCTCCTCTGGCACGGGAGTTGGAGCCTCGAGCGGAGCACTGGGACCGGGGATCTCCTCTCCCGTTGCCCCCCTCCTGGGCCTCTTGTTTTTCCCTCCCGGGGCTGCTCCCGCCAAAGGACGTTTTGGACCCCTTTCCTCATTCTTGTCCACCCGCTTCTTTAGCTCGGACATCTCTTTCATGATAACACGCAGCATCTGGTCGGTATTCATGCGCTTTCCAACCTTCTTCGGCATTCTCCAACAAAGTAACTGAAAAACAAACAAGAACGATTAAAACGCTCAAAATTGGCTCTTCGTTCCGTCTCGAGCTCACGTGCAGCGGGGAGGTGCAGCTTCAGAGCACAGGAACAAGAGGACGTCTTCTGGTCTTGCGTCTCTTTTTATCCATCTTCAGGGCGGGCGTAAACCCGCCCCTGCCTGCCCCGAGGGCGTGGCCGGCGGCGTCCGTGTCTAGGCCAGCCCACTCAAGGGCGGGAAAAAGCGCGCCCCGGCTACGCCGCTTCGGGCATACCAGCCGAGACGCGCCTCCCGCCCAAAAATGGCTTCCCGGGGGGATCGAGGCACTCTGCCATACGTTCGGGGGGACCGAGTGGTCGCCCCTTTCCATTCTCTGCCTCTTCCTGCAGTTTAGTCTGAACATTGTGCGCAATGGTCAATAAACACTGACTCTTGTTATTCTGTTCTGGTCAGGTCCTAGTACTTAGACAAAACATACCAATGCAGCTGTTTCTGCTGAAGGATCCTACTTTGATATTATGGAGATGCATGTTTGGGTAATGAACACTTTCCCCCACATGCATCAACCCATTTAGGAAGTGCAAACAGTGCGAATCGGTAAATTCGGCCGTTTGCACTTCCTAAATAAGTTTTTGGGATGCATCATGCATTTTTGTGAAATTCGCTATTTTTAGTGTTTTCAGAAAATGCGATTGCTTTTAAGGAATCGCAAATTTGCGATTCCTTAAAAGCAATGCATGATTGTTTTTCTAATTGTAAATTAGCAATTAGGAGGAGCAAATTACCACGAGGTTGAACCTCGTGGTAATTTGCGAAAAGTTTTGAAAATGCTCAAAAATGCATTTTTTAAATGTTCATGTTTCAGACACACATGCCCTTAGGACATGTGTGTGTGAAACATGCACTTCAAATTACATTTCTGGGGTGCAGGGGGGGTCCTTTGGACCCCCCTCTGCACCCTTGGAATGCATTACCAAATTGCGATTTTCAAAAAGAAAATCGCAATTTGTTAAAGCCTTCCCATTGATCCCTATGGGCCTTTTGGCCCATAGGAATCAATGGGAATTGCGAATTCGCACTTTGGAATTCGCATAATATTTGCAATTCGGTAAAAATTGCGATTTTTACCGAATCGCAAATATTTTGCAAAAATATAAATGCATCCCATTTTGCGAATTCCAAATTGCAATTTCCTATTTTTCGCAATTTAGAATTCGCAAAAGGCCGGGATGATGCATGTGGCCAGTAGAGAGGTACCTTTCCAGGGAGAAGAGCAACCCGCACCTGTGATGTGGAAATACGATCTATGATCTGAGGTATGGGGTCTGCTGACAAAGCTCAGAGATCTTCTTTTATATAATAATACTTCTGCTTACCAAGGGGAGGGTGGTTAGGCCTTATAGTTCTTTATCCACTGTGTTTATAAAATGACATCTCCCTTCATGATGTATGGCCGTTCTGCAATGCTAACTATATTGATATTATGCATTTTGCTGCTGGTGGTGGCTCGTATACTGCATTTTAGAGCATGTTAGTTAAAAGAAATATTTTAGGGGCGTGGCTTGCGTGCCGTGGAGGAAGGTGCGCTGTGTTGGTCTTTTGTTCTGGATGTTGCGTGAGTTTGAGTACCGATCTTATGGGACTTCTGAGCTAGTTCAAGCCTCTTTGCAACAGCGGTGATTTCGCTTCGTCGGGACGCGAGCGGCTGCCATTTTGGGTTGCTTCGCTCGCGTCGGCCCCAAACTTCAGTATTTGCAGATGTAAATACCCGGCAATGTTCTTTTTTGGTAGGAAGCCACGTATTGCAGCTTATTTTATAATATGGGCAAACCTATATTGGAAAGATGCAGTAATTCTGTTTTGCATCATCAATGTTGCAGTGATTTCCTTTTACCTCAGACATGAGCGGCCGCCATGTCATGGTCCATGAGCTCATGTTTTCTTCTCTGTTCTGCTTTGCCGCCTTTGAAGTCAATCCTGCCATATTTTCTCTGAGAAAATGTGATGCTGTTTTATTCTTATGCTGCAAAAGTCATTGGTGTTATGTATGCCATACTGCCCAACCGAAGGCATTAATTAACATGGTGTTCCTGTTCAATACTAAGTCTACTCTGAAAACAATATGAGCACATGCAGCTCTGTTTAAATAAGAAGCTTTGTAATGGTCCTCTATTGAATGGGTGCAGTGTATCTGATGCTAGTATCAACATACTGAGGTATTGGAGCAACTTTTATATCACACCATATCAGCTTTTTTTGGTCTCAGGATCCTTAACTAACTTACACTGACTGTTCTAGCATTTTGGAGAATTTGTTCATTCAGAACTGATTTTCATTGCCAAAACATCTTACTGTTTGATATTTTCACAACAATTGTTGCAACTATCTTCTGGTTATTTTTTTGTGTGATTTCCTCTACGTCTCACAATGGCCAGTGACATGCACTCTGCTAGATCCTCCGTAACAGGTACCAAACCAAAAATTATCCGCCGCCTTCTATCCATTCATCTCAGAATTCTGTCTTAGACTCCATATTGGATGAAGTCCGTGGTCTTCAACCTTTTATGTATGCAACCAACGAAAAATTAAAACAGATTGTAGAGAGATGGATTAATATGGAGGGCAAAGTATTGGAGCTGGAACAACGTGTTAGTGACTTGCAGGACGTCTCTACTAAGATACCTTTACTAGAACAGGAAATCCACAAATTAAAAATTCACACTGAGGACCTTGAAAATCGCAATCGTAGAAAACATCTACGCCTTTATGGTTTACCCGAAAATATTGAAGGTCTGGATATGGTGTCATTTCTTCAAAAATTCCTTCCGGAGCTCCTAGACCTTCAGCCTTCATCGAGTCCCCTCAACATACAGAGAGCATATCGTCTGGGTCACATCAACTCTAATGCTTCTAAACACTGTGGAATCATAATGCTCTCCCTTGAATTTACTGAGTTAATGCATGTTTTTAAGGCAGTTAGGCTTAAATGTCGTATTATCTGGCCTGGCCATAAACTTTTCATCTCTCAGGATATTTCCAATGCAACAAATGCTTGTCGCAAAGAATTTCTTGCCTTACGTCCGCAAATGAGACAGCTTAACATCCAATAGGGGGTCCTCCACCCATGTCTCTGCAAGATAACTCATGATTGTAGATCACGTTCATTTGATGATCCGGGAAAATTTAAACTTTACCTTTAAGGTCTATCTCATGGAATAGATACTAATGATTCACTTTTCCTTTTTGTAGGAATGTCACTTATATTTGACATATCTACTTAATCATTCTCTTTTACAGTTTGTCTCCATATAATTATGAGGTTCTTCTATTCTTTTCTTCTTTGTTCTATTCCTGGGGTCCACCTCCACTAGAGTCTTCTTGCCCCTCCTCTTTTGACGTCTTTTTGTCTTACAGATCTGGTGTTCTTCCTTGATCTGTTTTCTTCTTTTTCCCTCCTGATACTTGTCTCTTCTTTCTCTTTTCCTCTCTTTAACTTCTCTCATCCTAATTCATTTTTCTTCTTATCTTCTCCTTTTTTCATTTCCTTTAAGCTTCTTGCCCTTTTTCTTTTCTTACTTTGTTGTTTGATAATTTCCTATTTTTCATTTTATGGTTGTTTCTTTCTTTTAACTTTGTTTCAATTCTTGCATGTGTTCATTAGTGGTGCTTATCGTCTTATGATGTATTTTTTTCATATGTATATAGGTATTGTATGTTTTTCTGTAACATTTTCCATTTATAACTTTCTTATGGGGTGTGTTTTTTCTTGTAGCTGTATCCCTGACGTGTATCAACTCCATCCGTATATTACCCTCCCACTCCTCCATGATGTGTAAGTTTGTCATGTGAAATGTTCGTGGTCTTGGGAATCCAGTCAAAAGACAAAAGGTATTGTCTAATTTTTCCAAGCTTGAATCTCAGATCTCTTTCCTTCAGGAAACCCATTGTACTGAGGCACAGTCACTTAAATTGAAAAGGCAATGGGTGGGTCAAGTTGTTTATTCTCCTGCATCCAGTAAAAAGGGGGGTGTTGTTATATTATTTCATAAATCATTACCAGTACAAATTCTGTCTACCCAAAATGATGACTAAGGACGATGGGTAATGGCAAAGATTGTTGTCCAAAATAAAACTTTAGTTTTGCCAAATATTTATGGAACTGTTAAACCAGAACATAAATTCTGGAATGACATACAATTTTTACTTTCTTCAATAGATTGTCCTAATATTATTGTTGCTGGTGATTTTAACCAATGGTTGGACCTCTTTCTGACAGATTGTCTAAATGCAAATTTAATCCAGATAAATCTCACAAAGCATTTCAATCGGCCATTGCCTCTCGTTCATTGTATGATGCTTGGAAGACTTGTAACCCTGACTTGCTTGAATATACTTTTTTCTCTAATGTGCATCACACTCATTCTAGAATTGATTATATTCTAGTCAGTAAGTGCCTGCTTCCTTCTATTCAAACTTCAGAAATGGGCTCCATATTTATATCTGACCATGCACCTGTTTATGCTGTACTGGACCTTTCACTCACCATCCCCTCAATTTAGTCGCTGGAAACTTAATACTTTTTTATTATCAGATACTGTTTTATTCAAAGAAGCTTCCTCTTTTATTAATGAATTTTTTAGCTTCAATGACCCCTTAGACACTTATGTTCCTAACACTTGGGATGCCTGCAAGACCTCTCTCCGTGCTTTTACCATTTCATATGTCGCGGAAAAAAATCAGGTCACAAGGAAAAAATATGAAGATCGATTACAACATCTTAAATAATTAGAACATACGTATTTTACATCTAAATTTTCTGCCAACCTTCATGAATTGACTAAGGCAAAATCTGATCTCAACAAATTGGCAACAATTGAAGCTCGTAATGTTCTGCTTAAAATTAAATCTAAATATCATGGGGGCCAAAATAAATCCGGTAAGATTGTTGTAAATGAATCTCGGACCCTAGTATACATTTCCAGATTCATGGCCTTACATAGGTATACTTTATCATTTCCTTATATAGGCATAGAAATCATTACCATATTTCGCCTACAACCATACAGCCCAAATACGGCATGGATACTTCCCTAAGCTCCAAGAATTAACAACGTTTTCTTGGAAAAACCTACCTTCAGCAGCCCGGAACTTCCCCCTGCTTGAATATTAAAATCTCCTAGAACTCCCGGCATTTTCCAAGAAATGAGCCTTTGAGTGACGTTATTAAGTCCAAAAATGCTTCAAACTCATCACCGTCAAAGTGTAAATATGCCTTGATTTGCCTAAACAAACACACGGTGGTTTGGAGCAGATCGACTATCTACTTGCCCGACACCCTGCAGCAGCAAGTGCCTAAGGAAGCCGACCCTCCAGCAGACGCACTGCGAGACTTTGTCATTTCTCCTGCTGAGAAATCCAGTTCCAGTGTTTCCAGGCTACCCTTGCGGGTATCTGGGAAATCGAGTCCCCAGATCGAGATACAAGACCTCCTTCCTTCTATAGCCAAAGGTACAGAGCAGATTAGACTTCTTAGAGAATTATTGGAATCAGATTCCTGGCAGAAAACTCCTAAAAATTAAGCTACTCCTCTTATACTTCCTCCCTCGTACTAGACCTAGGTTAGGGACACCGGGGTAGGCGTATTTAAAAGTCATCCTTTTATCATTGTATTTATTTTATGTATTTTATACATTTTAAGCACTTTATGGCTTTGAAACCATATCATGCTTTTACAGTACTACTTTATAATACTGTTCGTATTATATGCATTGTACTTCATAGTAAGCTTTACTATTGTAGCAGTTCGTTTTCAATGCTTGAGAAAGAAGACTGTTCAATAAATACCTTTTTATTGAAAATGCCCATCTCTCTATTCCTCTTGCACCTCTGGTGAAACTAAGCATGCACGATTGACTGAGTGAAATAGTTATCTATTGTTTCCGCGACTCTAAAGATTTGATTTCTTATTCTTGGGAAACAAAGTTGTCATGTTTTAGGTGGTTGTCAGAAACTAATCCCTTCTTGTTTATTCGAGAAAGTTTCTAGTGACCTCTGAGCTAGCTGGCACTCACAGTTAAGTCTAATATAACCGGTAGAGACCTAGTAGACCTCAGTCCTACGTCTAAGCTACAGGATATATTATTCCAATGTGCAGAGCCTATTGGGAATATAGGAACTACACTACAAGATGTTAGCCAATTAGTTGAAAATTAAATCTGAGCTTAGAAATATTGGTCCCATTCTTAATGAATCTATCAAAAAACTGGTCTAATCAGATGACGATATTGCTGAGGAGTTTCATGAATATTATAGATCTCTCTATTCTGATGATACGTTTCCCACTAATCAAAATTTAGATACCTTTTTCTTAGGTCTTCCTCCCCCACCTTCCCTGCCTGATGAATTTAATGCATTCGAGAGAGAGATCACATCTCAAGAGGTAGCTAATGCTATTAAATCTTTAATGAAGTCAAAACTCCAGGACCTGATGGTCTATCTGTTGAATTCTATACCACTTTTATCTCCACTTTTGTTCCCAAAGTTTTGGCACTTTTTAATTATTTTATTGCAGATGCCAAAGCGCCTGGCTCTTTTATGGATGCCTTAATTATTATAATTCCTAAACCAGATAAAGACCACTCCCTTTGTAAAAATTACCGCCCTATATCTTTCATAAATTATTTTGCCGAAAATTCTTGCATCTCGACTTGAAAATATTATTCCATTATTAGTTAAAACTGACCAAGTTGGGTTTGTGAAGGGTAGGTTAGCATCAGATAATGCTCGAATGTTTGCCAATATTATTTCCTTTGGCAAAAAATACAAATCTCCTCTTGCTGCCGTGTCTTTAGATGCTGAAAAGGTCTTTGACCTTATTAATTGGCAATTTATGTTTGAAACTCTTTAATGGTTTGATTTTGGGCCTTCTTTTATTTCTTATATTAAACTAATGTATTAATGTCCTTGAGCTAGTATTTTTGTTAATAATCACTTTTCCAAATTTTTTTCTATCAAGAGGTACAAGGCAGGGATGTCCGCTCTCCCCTTTATTATTTGTCTTATGCTTTGAACCTTTCCTGGAGCGTATTTGTGTTAATTCGCATATTTCTGGCTTTAATACCAATTCTGTAGAAAATAAAATATCTGCATATGCAGACGATATATTGATTTATATGTCAAATCCCAAGACTCCCTCCCACATTTTTTGGATGAAGTTCGACTACACTCCAGTATTTCTGGTTATAAACTAAACCTTTCAAGAACTGAAGTTGTACCTTTAAATTCCATATGCTACCAATTTATGTTTAATGATTCTAATTTTGCCTGGTGTCCTTCAAAAATTAAATATCTTGGTATTTGGTTTTCTTCATCTCTGCTTGCCACAATTAGATACAAGTTTCTTGCAATACTTACTAAACTCTAATCACTCCTTCTCACTTGGTCCCCTTTATACCTTTCCTGGTGGGGTAGGTTAGATACTATTAAAATGATGATTGTACCTCATGTTCTATATACATTATCTATTTTACTTATTTGGATTCCCATTTCCTATTTTTCTCAAATTAACTCTGCATGTATAAAATGTTTGTGGAACAAGAAACATCCCCGAATTGCTCTTAATAGACTTATTCATCCCAAGGGTGAGGGTACTGTACGGTTTTCACACTTTAAAGCCTATCACTCAACGTTTTTGATTAAGCAATCCTTTGCTTTATCCTATGATTTTGTTGATATCCCTATTTCCAGATGGATTATTTTTGAACGCTCTTTACTAAAAGACGTTTCTTTTCAGAATGTCATTTTTATGTCTAACAGCACTTTCCTGTCCAATAATCCTATTTTATAATACTCCCAGAGTCTATTATATAACACATTTTCTAAGGGTTTCACTCCATTTCAATGTTTTTTTCTTCTCCACAATCTGGTATAACACATTTCTTAAATATAAAGGTAAATCATTCTATTACAAATAATGGAAGGAGAAGGGAATTATTTTTGTACACCAATTATTTCACCAAAATTCTGTTATTCCCTTTCATGTCCTACAAGTTCGGTATCAATTACCTGATTCTTGCATCAATGAATATAACATAATTTGTAATGCCTTACAGTTACAATTACCCACTTTTGACCTTCCTGTTGATTCACCATCATGCCCACCACTACAGCCCCTGGCTAAGCACTGTGTCATGGCGCTCAGACCATTCACAATGCTGCATTGCAGCCTTGTGATTGGTCAGGGAGCCTGTGTGCCGGGAGCTTCCTGTTCCTGGAGGACGAGAGCAGGAGCAGAGATGCGCATGACCCGGCCGGAAGGTAAGTGGTGTTTTTTTTCAAAATTGTAACCTGCGTAAGCCCCTATCCACCTCTGCAGGCCTACACCTCTGTGCCTGCCTCACCACAAGCAAGCAATGCCAGCTGCCACTGGTCTGATTTTAAGATTAACTGTCTGTGTCGATCACTTGCCTTTCACTCCATAAGTGCTTTTTGATACCATGTGCCTTTTCTTAACAGATGTACAATTGTTCTTAATGGATTGTTGTTTTCTTTAGCTCGAACACTATATAGTGTGTTGTCTCTGCAGAATTACATCTTATTCCTGGATTCAATTAAAAGGACTACATCAGACCACCATTCTCACATTTATGGCCATCTTTGAAACAGGCTCAAATAAGACGACTAGTACATTTGTCTGGAATTTCTTTTTCATGAGATGAACCATTGAGCAGGCTGGATGAGGCCAATAGCAAATGTCTTACTACTCTCCAAATATATGTATAAGCTCAGCTTCTTTTGCCAGTCCAAATGGATGGTCTGTTGATTGAACTATTGCAATGCTCTCAAGTTAATATGAAAACCGTATTTCTTCCGAGCTTGACCTTTCAGTTATCCATACCTATTTTGGTTCACTACTTGTTTTTCCGGAAACAATTTGGATGATTTACACCCTGTAATGGATCCTAATTTTTATCCACTCATCATTGACTCCAGTCCTAATTTTATGTTAACCACAGCTGCACAATGCAACTTTAATTAGGTTAGGCTGATGGGTACAGACAAACATCATCTTCCCTCCTGTTCAAATGAAAACATGAATAAGGAAGTACAAGCCCACCTACCATACTCCACAATCAGAGATCACAAGATTAGACAGTTACTTCTATCAAATGAAACCCTTAAATAACACCACCTCCATGCTCTAAATCTCAGATATCTCACATGAAGAAGACAATTCCTTCTGTATAATTAAAGGCATTACTAACAGCAATGCTATGCTCTCTATCTCAGATCTCACAAATGGTCCATGCCTTCAAGCACTCTCACACCATCTCACACACAGCAGTATTTTCATGAAGACACAGAATATCCGTATCCTAATTGAACACTACTACGACCACCCTGATATTAAAACTTTACTGCAATCGAAAGGTAATAATACAGGCTAACCAAGCAAAACAGGTGCTGTGTTTTCACAAATTCATAGTACTAAAATCAACCACACAGAAACGTAATAATTAATTACCACCTTCACCTCCACTTACCCACTCCATCTAATCACTTTAATCTCCCTATATGCTCCTGAATGTGTACTCTGCAAAACAGGAATATAACGGCACTCATCACATAGCATAATCACATGCACACCCAAGGTCTGCTCACAAGTATGCCAACGATGATATGAAGATCAAACTCCTCCTTTTGAATGCTAGATGCTAACTCATACACCACTACCATAGCTGAGACACACAGCACAGCACTTTTCAGATGCACACATATCACAATACCCTTAAAAAACACAGTATTTGTAACTTTATGTGGTCTTTACTGAATTTGATCTTCAAGATGTTCCAACCAACCAGGAACTATCATTCTCTTGGAGTCTTCACGTGTAAAGATCAGCAGTCAAAATCTCAACATTGAGTACAGCAACTGCGATGCTCTTCCATTTAAGGAAATATAAGATTATCAGCTCATCTCTGGAACACATTGACTGAGGAGGTCATCAATGCAAGCCTTTCCTGTAATTCTCCCTGCCCCATTAGGTAATTTTAAAGAATATGCTAACTTTTTTACAAATATCAGCCACCACGGACACTTTCAATGGCAAGGCAACTAACATTGGAATTCTGTCTGCTTTACCACTAATCACTAACAGAATTAACATATCCTGCTTTACAGGTGCTGCTGTTGAAATATGCAGTAATCACATCACTGAGGAGGACTAACGCTGACCCTGAAATTCGAACGCACTGCAGACCCAATTTGATCTCATCAATCTTGACAATTCTTTAGAATCCATATCATGCACAAAACTCTCCCATCACATAGACACTAATACCATACTGAGTGTCTTTCAGTCAAGATTGAAACCAATATGTGGTACTGAAATCACTCTACAACATCAGCAAGAAACTGCCCTTTGCTAGAGACAAACCGGGGCCTTTGGGCACATTGTAGTGGACGTCATAATTACATGTGTCACTACCAAACACAATATATTGATGAATGTACTGAATATTCAATTGGAATTGGGGGATTCCCTCTAGCACGGTTTATAGCCCCTTCAGGTTCATTATCCTTTAAGAACCTACTCCATTACCTCTGTCCCCCAAGTTTCCGACTTCTTCCTAATCATGTTAAACTTCTGTATCGCCTTTATGAGTTTCATTATGAAAGTCTATCATATTTTACACTTTCTATAAGCTAAAGATACATTGACCTCATTATCCTCTTAAAGGGTGCTGGTGCATTATATGAATTAAAAATTGATAGAGGTCTCCTGCAAATGGTGTTGACAAGCCAAATGTGCATTATTTAGTAGAAATTAGAGATCCTACATAGTTGCCCATTTCACACCCATTGTTTTTGCCAGGTTACACCCTTGCAACAACTTCTAAAATCAGTGGACGAGGAGCAATACTTGAGACTAATCTTTGGCAGCAAAATCACCTCTCATCATATTAAAGCCACTACAAAAATGATGTGCATTGACATCAGTTATTAAAATCTGTAGACGTAATCATAGCAGTGCCATTTACAATGACCAACCTCAAAAGGAACTCAGCAATAATATAGTACAGAACCTGCCAGCAAAGATCATCTATGGATTTAGCTACAATATCTATATCATGCATGCTCCAAACTATTTATATCGGCGTCACATAGAGCAATGATTGTAGTTTAAAACACTGTACATCACATGGATAGTAACTTCAACTACTCTTATGAATATCTGCTCAAGCTCTTCCTGCCCGAGCATCAATGTTCCCTCTAATTTTTTTCCTCTGTGTGCGGCAGTGTGGGGTCTCTGTGCGCTGCAGCCATGGTTATGTGCGCCAGGAACCAGACCGCGCGTGTGGGTGCAGCGCCAAATATCAATCCAAACTCATGTTTAAACAAGTGAAAAGACTGGATTTTCACACATAAATCGCACTAGACAAACCTCTATCTCTTTCCAGCAAGACTATTAATCACCAGAGTATCTAGACATTTTAATTGATGCCTGAAAATAGCTGGAGGCCAGGAACATGCATGACATCCAACTCTTCACACGAGGACAACACCCTCATATCTGAAACCTTGGCAGCTATGCTTAAACATTGGTAGCTATGGCCTCTGTCCCGCCCGAACTGTCAGCTGAGCAGAGCGCAGAGCGCACATGCATATGCCCGAGCCAGCCACAACAGAGACCTGTAATACTAGCGAGGAGGGGCTGGTGAGGTGACATGATTGAAAGTGGCAAAATAGAGGCGGGAGACACCGCCTGATCCTGTCTTTTCTTTTGCTAAATTTGTTCTATAATGGGCTGTGGCTGCGGGCTGTTTGTGGCCCCTTGTGAAAACATTTGTTAATAGCAGCACCGTCATGCGCTGCAATTAACAAACATTTTCACAATGGCTCACAATCAGCCCCCAACCGCGCTCCCTTAAGAGAAGACATTTAGCAAGTCCAAAAGCATTTGTGGCTGATTGTGAGCCATTGTGAAAATGTTTGTTAATTGCAGCGCATGACGGTGCTGCTATTAACAAATGTTTTCACAAGGGGCCACAAACAGCCCGCAGCCACAGCCCATTAGTGCAGAGCAATCTATGATCTTTCCCCCAAACACGGAATTGCCGTTTTCGTGCCGCTCGCATTTTAAACGCGGGGGCGCGAAAGCACTCACAGGATGGATGTGTGCGCGCTTTCCACGGGACTCTGCGCGCTCGGGGTCAGCAAGCTGCGCGCGCGCGCGCGCGCGCGCGTTAGAGGGAACACTGCCGAGCATACATCAAGGGTCTGTAGTTCAGGTAGAGAAACCACCAGGTGATATCTTTAATGTGGAACTCCCTAACTGTACAACAACACACTGCAGCTGGTAAGAATTAGGATCAACACTGAAACTCTTGCCAACTCTGGCCTGTGCTAGAGAATCATCATCATCAGACATCAGATAAATCATGTTTGAATGTATTCAAACTCATCTCATTCTCAATTTACATTCACTTGTTACTTTCATGAACATATTCCTCATTTTATCACTAACCTCTGGCAACATGAATACATGATTTTCTGTGCTTCACAAATAGATACAGCTCTGTCAGTTGTATCCCATATGAAGGCCGGATCCATTATTACTCTCCATGATCATGATCATCAATTTCAGTATCTAATATAAATTTGGAATATACAAATGAATTAGCTAAATGAAAAAGATAGCCATGTAGGCGCATTGTTTTGTCAGTCACAGCAGAGCCCATTTAAAACAAGATGTTATGCTATGGATTTTCAGAATGGAGGTTTTCAAGCTTGTTGTATTTTCCCCTTCTCTCAGACACATACATATTTAAAGCATTTAGGAAAAGGGCCTTTTGGGATATATTTATAAGGATGGTCAGATATAAGTACAATCCATAAAAAGATGAAGCATATCTGTTTCATATATTGTTATGCCCTTTAGTCATGCTGTTGGTGATTGAGCAGTCTAAGTAAGATGTATCTACCTTCTGGATGGACGTTTTTGCGGAAAGCCATTCCCACATCTATTTGAAGTATATGGAGGGAGAAGCATGATAGCAGGTCTGCCATTGATAAAAAAGTGACATTGGATTTGGGCCAGAAAGGTGACCCTAAATAGGGCACACCCTACAATGGCTTTTCAAGAATCGTCAGTGGGCTCAAAGGTTTTCATGATGACAGACCAGTGGCACCACTGAAATAAAAAGCCTTTTCTCCTATGGCACTATACAGAAGGTGAGCGAACAAAGAGGAGAGATGACACACAATATGCCTTTTTTAGTGAATGCCTGTGACCTCTATCTTTTAAATTAGGTCACCATAATCTTCACCAATATTTACACTCTGTGGTCAATTTTTACGTGACAATAGTTTAATGGAATTAAGATAAAATGAGGTAAGATAAGACATGGCCTAGAAGCTAATTTCCAGTTTTGAAAACCTGGAGAACTGGTTCACATTCCAGCCACTTATTCAGCAAATTATGTGATCCTTCTTAAGAAAGCTAATGCAGCTCCTTTTCTGGTAAAAGAAGAGACAATGTTCTCATAAAACAACCTATTTTGGTAGTCATACATGGTAGATTTCCTTAGCCCTCACAAGTATGGCCTGCCTTAATAGAGATAAGGCAACCACACAGCTGTCAGCTGTTTCTCACCTCTTCTCTAAGGTTGTTCTATCTTTAAGAAGGTATTTATAAAATAACAGACATGTCACAGAATATTTTACTCACGCTGACTATAGGTAAATGATGTTATAATAGTTGCGTGCTGATATGTATTGATCCTATCTAAATCATGCAAATAACTGTCACCATAATAATCATTATTACCTCAGATATGGTAAATTATGAACATTAAAAAAATACAGATTTTAAATATTGCTCATCACATATTTCTAACATTTAGTCTAAATCCTCTCTATTTGTCTTGTGACATCATATACTTAGTTATCAAAGAGAGATAAAAAAAATCCGGCACACATACATAGCAATTGGTCTACTATTAGGCATTATGAAAGTCAGCATGCCTCCACCCAACTGATCTCTCCTTCTCTCGATCTCAGTCATCTCGGCACCAATTTAGGTGAGTTCAGATATGTCTCTTTTACATATGTATCTATGGAGCTATTGGGGGTCTTTTGCTTGAAACTCGGTGCTAAAACATTGATTTGAAGCATTTTAGAAGTTCAGAAGAATTAACTTGTGTTACATTTTGCTCTCTTCTGGCACAGAACTGAAGTCTTTTATAAGATTAGCTTATAGAGTAGCTTTTCTCCGAAGACCTCGTTAGTGTAAGGATTTAAAAAGAAAGAAAATGGAAAAGTCACCTTTAGTCTAAGCTATGTAGGCCAGAAGCCTTATGACAACTTTGTACACACACACCATTCGACCGGATTACCCAAAAGAGCAAGGAAGCTAGTGTTTATTTTGAGGGCCTGATTTTGTTGCCTAATGCAGTGATACAGATTGACCACACTTAAAACGCACTAAGGTCTACTAAAAACAAAGTGATGGATGGAATGCTTTAATGAATCTCAGCCACTGGTAATTTCTCAGGACGCATCCCAGTCCATCATTAATTTGCACACCATGCTACCTCAGGTTAAACTGAGCCATATGCAATTTATTCTTGATCTGCTACCATAGGGACAGTCCAGTTCGAAATCCCACTTCTTCTCTGATCTGGAACACAAAGCAATGCAGGACCAATTCAACACTTATTGGGGCTATTCAGGCAGGTATATCTTGGGTCCGGTGTCACAATCTTTACAGGACTCATGTCTGGGCATACCGGTCAAACTTAAGGCATTGATTGCACTGAAGAATACAAAACAGCAATGGATGGAATGCTAGAATTAATCTCAGCTAATGGCAATTACTAGGCTACATCCCAGTCCATCATTATTTTGTACTTCATGCCACCTCAGTTGGACACTGCTATATGCATATCTGTCTTGAATCTGAAATACCAGGTTTACTTCTCCCTGAACTGGAACATAAGCAACTGAAGACCAGTTTTGACCAAATTAGGGCTCTTCAGTTATGTATAGCTGGGTTCCAGTGGCACGGTGTGCATGACACTCACGTCTGATCATTACCATCCCACTAATGACGTCACTCTAAAGTATATAAAAAAAAGTTATGATGGAATGCTTGAGTTCATCTCAGGCCCTGGTAATTACTCCGGCCACATCTGAGGAAATTGTATTTTGCAACCCCGTTTTAGACAATTCCTAAAGAACAAGGCTATAAAGCTGTCGGGTTGGAAGGGGCAATTTGAAACATTCTAATTCTACTTGATAGTCAGAGTACCCAGAAGTATGAGTTATGAGCAGCAGCAACTCATGTAAGTTTATTTAAAAACCGCTGTGACTGGCAGAGACCTTAACTACACAAAACTAATGTATTTCTTCCACAGAAGAACCAACAACTGCAGGGGCGTAGCTTCCCTTGGTGCATCAGGTGCAGTGGCACCGGGGCCAATAGATCTTAGGGGCCCAATGAATCCTGATTTATGCTGTATTTTATAATTCAGACAACCGCCAAGAGACCCATGTCCTTCCTAACACTAGGGCCCATGATATACTGGCTACGCAATTAAACAAATGATACATTGTGTCAATTTTAATGTTATGTCTTTTCCGCTGCTGCTGCTTTAGTATTAAGACAACAGCACGACTGGTATTTTATCATCTGGAAAAGGTAATTATGTCACACTGCTGCTCATATGCTGACATATTTATAGAGCATATGAGAGTTTCTGAACTTTCCAAAGGTGTATGCACATTATTTTAGCTTGCTGCTAGGCATGCTGCTCAAATTCACCATTGCCACTGAAACTGTCACTGGTTTGGCTCAAGCATGCCTGGGTTGTTTGTTATTGGTAAAGACTCCTAAGAGTTTTACATCTTGTAATGATGGACCACCGTTTCAATTATATTTATTTCTTAGGCTACAGATAGTTCTAAAAACATGTTCAGAACAAGAATCAGGGGCACAAGCCCCCTTTACAGAAATAGCAGCCAAACAACAGAGAAGGGCAACAATAGCGCACACCTATCATATTATTATTATTATTATTATTATTATGTTTCTTATATAGCGCCTGAATCGACCCCCGAAGGGGTATCTCCGCGCTTGCCTTGGGAACCCGTCCTGGCTTTTCCCTGTGAGATAGCCCCTACAGGGCATCCCCAAGGTGAAAGCCAGGCATCCCGCCGCGGGGGGCCGTTGTGGAGATTAAGCAAGCTTAATGCCCAGAGTTGCAGAGTGTGAACCCATGATTAGGTCAGGCACCGAAGCGAGAATTATTGAGTCCATGGACATTTGAGCTCAAGACCCTGCCGCGTCGGGAATTGAACCCTGCTCTGGGGTCTGACCTCTGCTTCAGGGTCTGCCTGCTCTAACCAGTGAGCCACACTTCTCCATCATAGAAAACAGTGTTGTGGAAGGCAGCAGTGCAATCCACCCTCAAAACAACGGGTACACCCTTAAGAACATGCAGGCAAGAACCTCTCACACACATGCAAAACTCACCAATAGAGATAGCCAGTTCCTCCTTCGTTCACAAAATCGGTACAACAAGTGAAGTAGGAGTGGAACCCTTCCTAGCAAAGCAATGATAACATGGACAACAGCTAAGCAAGTTTTTCTCATAAAACAAGGACCGCCAAAGCGTTTCCATTCTTCACAATCTCATTTAGTGTGGCTGGGACCTTTTTCTCTCACGTTTCTACGATGAATCCTCTGGTGATATGGTCGTGTGCTCAGACAGCTCTCTGGAGGAAAGTGGTTTAATACTGTTGCAAGTAGCATCATGCATTTACTGGCTATTCACAACACAGCAGTCTACTGCTTTTTGAGGAATATCAGTGAGTCATTTTTAAATTTTTTTGTTCCTGTCCTCAAACATACTATGAAAGCAGTCTCCGGCAGTCATGCTTATTATACCTCTTAATTATGAAAGCATAAAGTAGGATTAGCATCAGATTTAACTTGACATGGTGGTAATAATGAATGTCAGGGAAGCTGCTCTTCTAAAGGCCAATTTAGTGCTTCTGTTTCATAGCTCAATTATAGCAGGAAAGGACAGCATGACAAATTCACCTTTGCTCAAGGCCAGCCATTCAGAGTTAAATTCTGTTCTTTCAATAAAGCTGTCTTTTTACTTCATTATAAACACTGCCCAGTGTACTCCACTATTGAATTGCTGTGCCTCCTTCCACTAGTCAAACGTACAGCTCTTCTTTGTAACTCAAGATCTGGGATATAATGTCACCCGTAGGCTTGTGCAGTAAATCAATATGCCAGGAATTCAGGTTTTTTCCATTGCACTAGTTATTACGGTCATAGTCATAACTGCATAATTTTCTCTGTTCAATATGCTAGTTTCTTAAATGCCTAACCTGTATCACACAAATCACATGGAAAACACATTCATTCTTACAATATTTTGATTGTTTCGTCTCATTCAAAGAAGTCTAGGATAGCCATTTATAAGAAAAAAGATGTAAAATGCAGTTCTAAAAAGTTCTTTTTAAGAATTAAAAAAATACATTTCTAATAGAGCAGAAATATGATCAGTTATGTTCATTGAATTGTTCTGTGCTTCCCAAATATCTGTGCAAAGCCCTAAGAGTTTGTATGATACATAGACTAAAATGTAATTTCTGTTCTTATTTTTCTGTGCATCATTTCTTCATAGTAGTCTGAGTTTGTTTTTGCAAGTCCCGGAGAAGATGTGTGTATGTATTAGCTGGGGTAACGGATGCAGTCGAGTATATAGTTGGCATTTAAGCTATATGTCCTTTTCATCAAAATAATTGCCCTCAAAATACAGAGATCACAATTTGAGGTTCTAGGAGTGATGTTCAGTGGTCTATCGTTAAATATTATTTCACAGCAAGGGTAATGGGTACCTCTGTAATTGTGGCTTCTTCTATGTGAGACACGCACAAGGATGGCAGGCCAGTGTGTGACGCTAGTGAGCATGCATTATATTTCGTTTTTTAGATGAAAATTAGTTTGTAGGTCAGCCACAGGTGAAAACAATGCTGGCATAATCACCTAATTACTATAATGCGTGTTACATTACATGCCAGGCCCTCATGACATCTGTGTCATAAATAAAACAAATCCCTCTCTCATTCTGCAAAACATGTCTCAACCCTCACGCATTTTGGCTCACGGTTCTCTTCACTCCCGAGGTTTTTTAGTGATTCATTTTCCTTGGTTAACGACTGGGACAATCTCTGCGCTCTGTAGCCGTCACTCAGCTTCTCACCTCCCATGGGAATGACAAACAAGTAGTGAGAAGAAGCCTGAGGACTTTAGTGGTTCCTGGGGCTTGCATTGAAAGTCAGTCGTGAATGGAGGAGTCATAAGTTGGGAAAAAGGTAGCTATGATTTAGCTGAGGTCCTAGAATGTAGGAGGACTGAACCACTGGAGAGTGGACCAGGATCTCATTCTCTGCCACATCTCACTGATAGGAATTGGCAGCTTAAGCACGTCTCCTACTTACTGTAATAATAATCGATCACATCCAGGATTCATTCCAGCTCCTCTTCCCCCAACCATGGTAGCTATACCGAGCACACTTGGAGAAAGATTGAACAGCATAAAAACCGCATTTACAGTGAAAGCTTAAACCCCAAGGATGGACGTAGAGTACTGCCACCTACTCAATTAAAAGACTTCAACAAAATGAACCACTTGTCCCTTTTACAGCATCAAAAATCTCACGCATTAGCCAGTACCCAGTGTCTTAGTTGAACAGGTACCAGAAAAGGTACAAAAAAGAAGAGGACCATATTGCACAGAAACAAGACTGTTGGCACTTTGGTAAATCACTTACATAGTTTCAAGTTAAGATACATGTAATTGCCATATTTGAGGTGGATATGAACAACTTCCTTTGTTCATCGTAACCTAAACAGGAGTTATTCTGATGCAGGGTTTTCAACATTTTCTGTAATGAGAGTTACTTATGTTCAATAAAACTCATAAAGAACTACTATGCTTAATGTTGTATTAGTATCCAGAACAGACAATATTACATTAGTGGCCACCATATGCAAGGTTATTACCCACTAACACCTTAGTGCTATTATGGTAGCCAGCACTAATTTAGAATAGGCATTGTCTATATGGAATAACTCTACATGGCTAATACATACCAGCCATAGTTCCAATGTCTTTTTTTAATTTTTTAAATATTTTTATTGGGATTTATCAGTGCAATACAGAGAGACATTAAATTCATTCAATCAATCCGGACCTTATAGCAGACCAGGGGAATCTGGCATAATAAATACATATAATCAATGATAAATACATAAATAGGAATTGGGGAAGGTTCAAATCATCTAAATCATCAGTTCGTAATATCAGGAGACATTTTAAAATACAAGCAGCATACCAGATCAGGCGATTACAAGCGATTACAACTCGGCCTCCCTCCATTTTGTAATCGGAGCCCAGATCCCTCTTCCGAAATCCCGAGTTTTCACACCCTTTTGTTCATAAAGACAGGATTCAATATTATGTATTCCACGGAATCTGGAAATCCACATTTGAAAGGATGGGGCCACTGTATCTTTCCACCCAGCTGAAATTAAAATCCTGAGTACAGCCACAGAGATAAAAACCAGAGCTTCCTCTTCTTTTCCCAGCTTCAGGTTTGAGTCTGTGCCCAGTATCATCAGGGTACGGGATAGATCAATCTTGTGACCTAGCAGCCCCTCCCAAAATGTCTCTATCTCCGTCCTGACTGGGATCAGCAGGCTACAGTCAAAAAACATATGCACTAGATCTGCTTGCCCGGCCCTACATCTGGGACACCTGTCATCTTCCCTGAACCCCCAGGCAAATAGTTTAGCCGGCGTGTAATACAGACTAAACACCGTTTTGTAGTGCTGGACCCGCAGGTTTGAGGGCCGGAAGATTTTTTTATTTAAGAGTAGGGCCAGGTCAACATCCTCATCAGGGTTTCCCAACTTCCTAGCCCAAGCTACTTCTATCTTATCCAGGTCATCTTGGATTCCCTCAAGAAAAATATTATATATAGTCTTGATCTTCTTACAGCCTCTGGTCAATACATCCAGCAGGGGAATATTTACTGGAGGCGGCGGTTTAGGTGTTAATGCCTTCAGGCACCGTATAATTTGGCCGTACACAAACCAGTGATTAGCAGGAATTCCAAACCTACTTTACAGGACATCAAAGCTCGCTGCCCCTTCTTCCTCCATAACATCCCGGAAAGTCTTAATACCCAACCCCCTCCAAACCTTCAAGGTCCTCTCTCCCCCAACTGAGAGAAGAGGCTAGAATTGCATATATGTATATAAAGATTGATCTTGGGTATGTTAAAAGCCTTTACACTAGCTTTCCAGACTCGCCAAGCCCCATCCAAAACCTTAAATCTGGCCTTCTTATAAAACCTCCGGTCAACTTCGCACTGCATTAGGTCCAGAGCCTTCCTTCCTAACAATAACTCAAAGATAGATGGGGGTGACTGGACTGCAGTGCTTACTTCACCGGGGCTCGTCACTGACTGGAAGAGCCCCGACATTTGTGTCAAAGGGCACGTCCAATGATAAAGTCTTAAATTTGGTAAGGCCAGTCCACCCTTTTCCCTTGGAAGAGACATCAAATTAGTAGAACGCCTAACCTTCCTAAATTGCCAGATAAATCTAATAAAAACAGATTCCAGAATTTTCAATATTTTCTCCTCAAGAAATAGTAGTATGGCCCGAAAGAGGTACAGCACCTTTGGAAACATTGTCATTTTAACCGCGTTCACCCTCCCTATCAAAGAAAGATGTAGCACATCTATTCTTCTCAAGTCAGCCTCTATAGATCTGATGAGTGGGGTATAGTTTTCTTCTACTATTTTATCAACTGAAGCGTTAATTTTCACACCTAAATAAATAGCAGCGTCCACAAATCTAGAGTCTGACTTAACTATATTAGTGGTGCATGTTCTCTGAGTCTTTGATTCATTTAATAAATATCCAGATCGGCCACCAAATCGCTTTGCGAGTTCAGACAGAGCCAACATTGACTGCTGAGGATCAGTCGTAAAAACAGCGAGGTCATCCGCGTAGGCTAGGATTTTATTTTCATAGCCGTTAAAGACCACTGGCCTAATCCTGGGGCAACCTAATATTACCTGGATGAGAGGATCGATATAAAGAGAGAATAGGATCGGGGAGCAAGGGCACCCTTGGCGTGTTCCTCTCTTTACGTGATTAATTCAGATTTCTCACCCAC
Source organism: Lissotriton vulgaris (assembly GCF_964263255.1). Lineage (NCBI taxonomy): Eukaryota > Metazoa > Chordata > Amphibia > Caudata > Salamandridae > Lissotriton > Lissotriton vulgaris. The sequence continues at coordinate 318,712,894 of NC_141699.1, read as the reverse complement.
GAACGTCACTCTCGCTAGAGGATCTGAATACATTGCCTTGAGCGCTCTGATAATTTTATCCCCAAAGCCTCTCCCTGCCAGGATACCCCAGAGAAAGCTCCAGACCACATGGTCGAAAGCCTTCTCTGCGTCGAGCAGGATCATGGCCATCTCTCCCCCCGTGACAGCATGGGCGTCAAAAAGAGCTATAGCCCTGCTAGTGTGGTCCGTCGTGCCACACCCAGGAACGAAACTATGCTGCCAGGGAGAGACAAGACCGCCAATTATCCTGCCCAACCTTAAAGCCCAAATCTTAAAATACAGCTTAGTATCTGCATTAATCAGTGAAATTGGACGATACGATCCCGGATTCTCACTTGGTTTCCCCTTTTTGTGGAATATTATAATATGCGTTTCTTTCCACGAATGCGGAATCAGCCCTGAGCACAGTATCCCATTAAAGAGACCCACAAGAAGCACACTGATCTCTGATTTAATACGTTTGTACACCTCCAAGGGTATATCCAATTCTTCTCTTGCTGCGCCATCTAAACGCGGGCCTGTGTCCCCACAGTTTTCCCCCTGACCTCCATCCCATTCATCCTCATCATACAATCTCTGGTAGAAATTTTTAAAGGCCTGTAAGATCTCCTTGGCCTCTGAGTACTCCTGACTGCTCTCTACTATCTTTGTAATTACATTTTTTGACTTTTCCTGTCTTAAACGAAGTGCTAGGGCTCTACCTGCATGTTCTCCGGTTTCATATTGTTTAGCTCTTGTTGCTTGAAACTCCCCAATTGCCTTCTGGGTGACCACTTTCTGTAGTTCTGGAGCGTCGTTTGGCATTCGCTACCATCCCTTCCAAGAGCAATTACCTTAGTATGTTCTTCTCCGATAATTGCACTCCCTCCTTCCTATATTCTTTTCTCAACTTGGCTGAAAAACTAATTGATTCGCCCCTTAAAGCTGCTTTAAATGTCTCCCAAACATTATTACGGGATGAGCTATATCTATTAGCTGCAAAGAACTCACCAGTCCACATCATAATATGAGCTACAAATCTTTTATCCTCCAATAATCTCCTTTCAAATGACCAAGATGTCCTTTGCCTTTCAGCCAAAACCCTTTCATATGTGATTACCAGCGGATTATGGTCCGAGATCAACCTTGGTAATTTAGATATGCCTACTTTAGTAATTTCTGAGGAGGAAATTAAAAAATAATCCAATTTAGAGTGCTTCTGAAAAGGGTTTGAGAAGTAGGTAAATCTAGGATTATGAGGCTCCTTACACCCCCACACATCCATTAATCCAAGTGACCCTAGGTTTCCGCCCTGCATAATTTACCCTATCGACCCAGTTCGCTGAGATATTTAAATCTCCACACAATATTAAAGGTGTAGGTCAACTAACTAGTTCAACTTCCAAAAAATCGTAAATCTCTGGGTAATCTTCGTTAGATCCATAGACTACACATATAGTGTAGCCCAATTCCAGATCAGCAATTACCCATCTACCGCAGCCATCTGCCTTAACCCTTTAACCCCTCCCAGAGACTAGGATTGCAACCCCCCTAATTGTCGAGGATTGTCAGGAGCATTAAGGAACAAGAGATTCCTCTTTGCCCAAGGAAGATGAGTCTCTTGGAGACACAAAACATCAATTCTATTAAATTTCACAAAAAAGCCAATCTTTGGCGTTTCCTCCAATCCTCCCACATTCAGTGAACAAATTCTAAAATCTGCCATCCTTGAAATTTACTGTCCGATCATAATGTTCTGAGCCATCTTCCCCCTGACTTTTGTTAAATACACCCTTAGTCTGAATTGACCATCACAAACAGCAATGCACCTTTTCCTCCCATGTTCTCGTTTTACCCAACCAACAACAAAGCCAACCCCCTCTCCTCCCCTCCCCCCACTGAACCCCCCACACCACCCCCCTGCGGTGAGGACGCATAGCAGCAGGAGCCCATCGGCGGTATAGCGGAACCCTCAGGACCGCCCGGCAATTCTCGAAAAAGGAGAAATGCTGACTGCACTTACGTGTCGAGGATTGGCGCGGCAGCTTCTCCGAGTGCTGGTGCATGCATTGGAGGCTCTCTCTCCCAGCCGAGGACGCTGCACCGGTGTGGGAGGGCGGAGTCAGACGCAAAGGCAGCGGAGTGGAGCGGAGCCTGGAGCGGGGTTTCGCCGCGGCTCTAACAGACAAGGAGACTGGTGCACACCTCAACAGAGGAGGCGGTCACTGGGGAAGGCGATGGCTCCGAAATTGAATGAGGGGTCTAAGATGGGCAACCAGAGGAAAAAAGCCCAGCAGGAAGAAGCTGAATCAGAGGAACATTTGGTGGATGACTTTCAGTTTGTGTCTCTGGGTACTGGGGACGCTAAAGACATTAAAAGTGTGAAGACTACAGTGATGGTTACCTTGGAGCCCCCATTGTCAGAGTCGGGATGGGCAGAAGGCGGAGCAGTTGGCAGCGGTGATCTTGAGAAGGAGAATGCCCCGAGTTAAGCCTTCTTTTCAGTTTCAGATGGAATAGAGTGGTCAGAGGATGGCGAGGAGCACAGCTCAGAGTTGGACTCAGGCAGTGACCTCGAACTTGATCAGCCGGCAACAGCATTAAAATCCTCAGCGGCAGCTAGCGGTCAAGTACATGCACAACGCAAACTGAGCTGGGACCATTCATCTGCTCTACCTCTACAGGGTAGTCCACGGGTGAAATATGCACAAATGTCCCCCTTTGGAAACAATACATTAGGAAATAATAACCCATAGAGAGGAGACGCGCCAAGATAACCGCAAATTGCAGGCCGCCAAGAGGAAAATGCAGGGCGTGGTGCGGAAACTCTCTAAGTCCTGTGCCAACACTGGGGATAGGGTGTCAAATCTGGTAGAGCGGGTGGTATCCATGGAAGCTGAGGTGGCTGAAGCTGTCTCTAAGGTCGACGCCCACTGCTCCCAGGTGTCGGACATTCAATGGAAGGTGGAGGAGATGGAAAATAGGCTCCGACGGAATAATCTGAGGGTCCTGGGAATCCCGGAGGGGTTCGATGGTACGGACATTAGGGCGTATATTATTAAGCTCTTCCAGCAAGCTTTTCCTGAATTGTCCAGTTGGGACTGGTCGAACGAGTTACAAAGAGTGCACCGTACTCCCTTCAAAGTACGAAGGAATGCCAAAGAAGGAGATAAACCCAGGGCACTTCTAATTTTCCTTGGAAACTTTATTCTGTGACAGGCAATTGCAGAAAGGTTTAGACCAGACGCCAGGAGAAGCAGTGAAGGTGGTGCCTTTCCTTGTTCACCCGGACTTCTGCCACGCGACCGTGGAGAGGCGTTGGTGCCTCAGGGGCATCATCAAGCCTTTTCAGGACAGAAAACTTCAAGTTTTTTTGATAAATCCGGCGCAGCTAAAAAAAAATAAAGAAAATTATTTATGATGGGAAAACGGTGTATTTTTCCTCAGAAATTAAGGCCAAAGAGTATCTCGATAGCCTGAGCAAATAGCCTCACTCAATGGTATAAGCTGATGTACAAAGAAATTATAGCTGGGTATTTTGGTTTCTGAGTGTGAAGCTGGGTTTTGATGTTTTTGATGTTTGGGCTCTTTTGTTGGTAGCAAGTGGGTTTTAGCATTGTCCTCACCGCAAACACTGCACGCCCATCGCATAGATTAGGTCTGTGCGCCTCACATTCAAAGCACCCGCTCCGGCCAAAAAGCCCTGGCCATTGTCCCACAAATCCATAAGACCACGGCCGGAGGAAGAGCCTTCTCTTACCTCTTAGTAAAGAACTGGAACAACCTGGCTCTCCAACCTCAGGCAATCACTGTTGCAGACTCAATTCATGAAGGACATCGAGACCTGGCTCTTTGACTGAACAACAGTTCCTTCAACAATCTGCAGTACCCTCCTTAGTGACTTGAGACTCTTACAGGAGAATAGTTGCGCTTTACAAAACACCTAGTTGATTGATTGACTGTCAGCAAGTAACAGCGTCACCACCACCAGTTGTGTTGCCTCTGTTTCTGGTTCAGGCTTTCATACCACTGAAAGTTTATATTTACATGCATGCTGCTAATTGCTCATTCTTTAACATAACATATTTTATGTCTTTTAACAGAGCGGTTGGGGTACTGTTACATGCCACAACCTACCACATTATTTCTATGAAGCATGAAGCCATGCTCACATCTTTTTCGACCTACTGCTTCATGTTAAAATATTTTATATAGCACACAGTGTGGCAAAAGTATCTCGAGCTGCAGGAGTCAGAAAACCCTCTAATCTTGGCATCATTAATTCTATCCAGAGGAGTAACTATAAAAGATGTGAAGCAGGAAGGGGGTCGCAACCTGCATTCTCACAGTAACGGAAGACCACAAGATTTGTGGCCAGAATATTACCAATCTCAGAAAATCAAATGGGTGTGGCTAAAGTCTGGATGACATTGGGCCTGATTAACCTCATGTGCGCTAGCTGGTTTTCCCGCTGCGCGCTGAGAATTCGAAAATGGCGCGTTACGTGACAAAGCCAGCTCGTCATGCGCGCAGCGCAGGTAACGACCATGACGAGCTGGCTTTGTCACCAGCATCGAAGGGGTTAAGAGTTTGCCAGATAGGTTATTCCATCACAAATGTAACAGACATCCAGTCAGCTGCATTTCAAGTGCAATTATATCATACAGCATTTGTAATATGGAGGATGGAGTAGCCCGTCCACCCAAATTTAAACCAGGCACTTAGGACAGATTTATTAAGGTTTCATGCAACACAATCCAACAGGAAAGGGTGAGGTCTGGAATGCGCAATACAATCTGCTGCCTATGATCTAAGAGTGCCTACGTTACAGACAGGATTGATTTTGTGCCGGAAGGGGCACTTTCTAAACATGAACCATCCTCTGAGGCTTTTTCTTCTTTCTTTTTTTTATTTTATTTTATTGTTCTTAGCACAGCAGAATTGTAAACAAAATCACAAACTAATATAAATCACATTGATCATCAAAAAAGAATGTCCACATTTTTTGCTTTCAAGAGAGAAAAACTCAAGATTCATAATAGTCCCGAAATGCGCTCCAAATTTTTATACCCAGTCTCTTTTTCCTTGATCCTTTAATTGAAAATAAACTCCACTCCAAAGTATATAAGCTCAGCATTTTACCATGCCATTGATGAAAGTCCGGTGGTTTTTCCTGTAGCCACTCCATGGCTATACATAGACGTGCAACAGTCATCCCAAAGAATATGAAATGTCGATATTGAAAAAGTGTTTCCAAGTTATTATCTTTTTAAATTTTACCTAACAACATCATTGCTGGGGAGATAACAACCATTGTTTTAATCACCAAAGAAATACATTTTTCCAAATGCTCAATAAACCCCCGCAGCTTATCATAACTATAAAAAATATGTATTGCCCCAGCGTCCTCATCCCCACATCGAAAACATTTACCTTCATTTCCAGCACCCCATTTTGCCATTCGCTTAGGCGTGTAATATAAATCATATAACGATTTAAAGAACTGAGCTTTCAAGTTTGCTGACATGAGCAACTCCTTTGACAAAATTAAAAGATCCTCTACATCAATTTCTAAATCTCCTAAAGATTCTCTCGATTTCAGCTGCACTTTCTCAACGCCATCTTTCTTAGCAGAGACCAGGGATTGGTAAATCACTCCCATTTTAACCGATCTATTATTTCCTTTAATGACTTGGTGTTGAATAAAGTTTGTACCTCTCCGATTTAAGTAGTCACGGATTTGTAGGTATTTAAAAAAGTACCATCTGGGCAGTGAGTATTTCTCCTTGATCTCTGCAAAAGATTTACAAATCCCATTCTCATTAACAATATGGCCTAAGATCTTGATACCTTTCTGCTGCCACATGTTGGTCATTGCATCCGAAAAAATCCCAGGTAGGATCCTATGTGCATTGAGCAGAGTATAATATGATACTCTTGCTAATCCCATATTATTTAGAAACCATTTCCAAACCTTAAATGCCCCCATGGTTACCTTAAACCTTGTTCGCTTAAAATAGCTCCCATCAATTTCTTTGACTAGGATATGCTCTGCATATGACCCTAACTGTATAGCAAAAATATTTGTCGCATTAGCATCATCACTTTCATGCTCTCCTGTTATCAAGACCTTCATTTTCAGTAAAAAGCAAGTTATATAATAAAGAAAAAAGTCAGGTACACCCATCCCTCCCCTTAGAACTGGCAGCATCATGTAATTCATTGCCCTTCTAGGTCTCCCAGGGCTCCATATAAATTTCCCACATTTGGATTGTAACGCCTGCATTTTATCTTTAGTAATTTCTACAGGTATACATCTAAATAAATACAAAACCTTTGAAGTATATTCATTTTTATAACATTGGAACGTCCAATAATAGATAAGTACAGCCTCTCCCATCTGTCCAGAGATGACGTAATTTTTGCCATTAAAATATTCCAATTGGCTTGCACTAATTGCGTCATGTTTGCCCTAATTAAAATACCTTGATACGTTGCTTCTTTAACCACCCTCCTGTCTTGCCATTTAATCGTATCAGAACAAAGAATTTGGGTTTTTGACTCATTCAATTTATACCCAGTTAAAAAACCAAATACCTTTGCTAACCGCTCTATTTCCTTTATTGCAGTTACAGGATTAGATGTAGCCACTGCAATGTCGTCAGCGTATGCAAAAACTGAAAAAAAATAATCCTGAGCCTTATAAGGTGGAATCAAGATATTCCGGCTCAGTAACTCAATTAAGGGATTTATGTAAAGGGCAAATAAAAGGGGAGAGCAAGGACAGCCTTGTCGTGTACCGTGTGATATGATGACATTTTCGGAGAGTTGGCCCATAACTGGTATCTTTGCCACAGGATGTATATATAGAGATTGAATTGCTCTAATAAATTTTGGCCCAAAGCCCATTTTTTTCATTAATTCCCAAAGGTACCCCCACTGCATACGATCAAACGCTTTTTCCGCGTCTAACAGAATTAGCGCTAGATCGTTCTTGTTCACCGAGGCAATATCAAATAAAGATATAACTTTATTGGCATGTTCTACCGTCCCCCTTCTGGGGATGAATCCATGTTGATGCTGTGATACTAAGGGGGTAATACAGTCCGAAAGCCGATTGGCTAGTATTTTAGAGTATATTTTGTTATCGGCATTTAACAATGAAATCGGTTGATATGACCCGACAAGTTCTGGTGATTTACCCTTTTTACAGAATACAGCAATAGTGGCTTCTGTCCAGGTTTTTGGAGGGTGTCCCATCTGAGCCTCCTGCATAGTTTTTAATAATTCTTTTTAATATCGTGATAAAATTGCCCGTATACTTCACTAGATAATCTATCAGGGCCTGCAGCTTTTCCTTTAGCTAAGCTTTCAACAGTCCTATCCAGCTCCTCCTCTGTGATCGTTTCCTCTAGCCATTGTGATTCAATTGAATCCACCCTTTTTAAGCCTTCTGCTAATATTGCATTCCAATTTGGCCCCGGGTCAGAAGGATCATCATATAGCTCAGAGTAAAATTGTTGTAAGACCTTAAGTATCTCTTGTGGTTCTGATTGTGCCACCCCGACAGAGTCTATCATTTGATCAATATTTCTAGCTGATTCTTTAATACGTAATTGAATCGCCAATTTTCTTCCAATTGCCTCTCCATATTCATGTTTATCCATCTTAGAGGAAAGATATCTCCTAGCGTTTTCTTCAGCCCAGTAGCCTGATATTTTCGCTCTGTCCTTGGCCACTTTATCCTCTAACATGGTTAAGCCAGCCCCCTTATTGATTATCTCCTGTGTTAACATTCTTTCCGAGTAAGTTAGTTGCTCATAAATCTATCTAGCTCTTGTCTGGCTTTTCTTTGATTCCTAAAAGAAAAACTAATACATTCTCCCCGAAATCCCGCTTTAAAAGTATCCCATATTATTGCCTGTGAACTAGATCCCTTATTCTCTTCAAAGAATAGTTTTATCCACTTCCTGATATGATCTCTAAACTCACCATTAAAGATTAATTTCCTATCAAATGTGAAGCTGGATTGGCTAGGTTTATTTAATGCCATACCGAATTCTAACAATAACGGTGAGTGGTCTGATGATATTCTAGGGTATACACAAATTGTTGCACCATGAGTTACTGAAGCAGGGGTAAAAAACAGTTTTTTGTGAGGATGAGAATAATACGTATATCCACTGTCTTGTGGTCTTAAATGCCCCCACACATCCACCAGCCCGTGATCTTGTACTAAGCTTAACAGAGCCTTGTATACTTTTGGTTTACGGCCCTTATACTTGACCAGACCTTCCTTCATGGCAGTATTGGTCAAATTGATGTTAATATCCCCACAAATCACTATAGGTTGAGACCAGGTAGTTAACTCCATATTTATCTCCGCTAAAGCATCTGCCTCATCTAGATTTGCACCGTAGATATTACAAAACGTAAACTTAGTACCTTCTACATTAAGTTCGGCTATTGCCCATCTTCCCTTTTTATCAGCCAGGGTTCTACCTGGTACTATATTATTACCCTTGTACATAATAGCAACCCCCTGTATCAAACTAGTTTGACCTGTTGCAATCACAAGTGTAAATCCAAGTTCTCTTAAGACCCCTCTATTGGACCAGGGTATGTGCGTATCCTGTAGACATACTATATGTGGAGCTATATATCTTAATTCAGCAGCAACTTTCTGCCTTTTTATCACATTATTCAATCCTGATACATTTAGAGAGCAAATTTTTTATCGTTTATTTGCCATTATGATTTATTTCGAATCTGCCAAAATAGCCCATGAACATATTCTTCCCCTTTAATCTTGACTTTTGGGTTATATTCAATAACCAAGTTATTTCCAACCAATCGAGCACCATGAAATAGAAAGTAATCCATACCAACACAAAATCATAAATGATCTTCTTAATATGCAATTCGCTGTACTTAAGAACTTTTTTTCCCCACTTTTTCTCCCTACACCCGCCCACTATGCCACCCGTGCACCCCACCCAACCAGGTGTCCCCCCCCCAACCCTTTAATGAGGCTTTAGGACTCATGGTCTGTTGATGCGAGCTTGCCCCATTCTACCTGCCTTTGCCCGCGTACAAAAATACTGATTTCAAGAAATACCAATAAAAATCATACACTTCAACCTACTGAAAAGAGGCCTGTACCGTACACAATAGTATCAAGAACATAAATTATACATTACAGTTAGCATACACTCATTTCATTAGATACGATTACATTGTGACAAGAAGCAGGTTACATTGTATCCCAGAAAGTCTTAGCTGCAAGTGATGTTGTAAAGTAATGAGTACGTTCTTTATAAGCTACTTTCATTTTTGCGGGAAACATTAGGTAGGCTTGAGCACCCTTAGATTGAAAAGCAGGTATAAGCTGTCGCAATTGCCATCTCAAGTCTACCGTTTGTTGGCAAAGATCAGGACGAACAAAGTAATCACAATCCAGAGCTGTAATTTTCTTATCTGGTCTTGCCTTTATAAATACTTCCTCTCGGGCTAAGAAGCTATTGAATGCCACTAGTAAAGCTCTTGGTTTTTTTTCACGCTGTTCCGGGTAGTTTGATCTAATTTTGAAGGGAAACCGATGCGCTCTTTCCACTTCCCGATCCCAGTCCCATCTTGTTGAATCTGGAAATGACTTTTTCAGAAGCTCGATGATGAACCCTTGAGGGTCCGACCCCTCCTTCCCTTCAGGAATTTGTAGAAACCGCAAGTTATTTCTACGAGAACGATTCTCTAAGTCAATAACTTTCCAGTTAATCTCGTCCTTGTGAGCCAACTGTTCCGCTATCACCCTCTTCTGTCGTGTAACCTCATCCTCCAATGTGGATATGCGCTCTTCAGGTTCAGTTACTCTGCCCAAGAACTCTGAGTGCGATTTAGCCAAGCACCTAACTGCATTTTGAAGCTTTTTGCATGAGTTCTGCACTCTTAAGCTGTCCTGTCTATGTTCCTCTCTGTGCAGCATCATAGTCTTATAAATAAGGTCAATTGATATTTCTTCATTTAGCTCTTCTCCTGGCAAGGATGCAGCTCCTGTGCAGTTGCGATCTCTTTCCTGTGTCAACCGCAATCTACGTACTGTATGACCGTTCGCATGCTCAAGTTGCTGCTCTTCAGCCTCATAGCTGCTATTAAGACTTCCTTCCACCATACTCATCTGCATTGCATACTGTTGAGCAAGATCCTCAGTAGATGACACAGAATGCTCTGAGAGAGAGTAAAAATCTTCTGAGTCTGTGCTTTCTATATACTTGACCGAAGGGATATCAGCAGGAGTGCCATCAGGTAAATTACCATCTAAATCCACCTCTACTACGAAATCTTTCTCTGCTGGCTCTATCAAGTTATCTTCAATCTCTCCTTCATCCTCCTCCTCCTCCCCAGCATCATTTAACTGTACACCATTGAGCTCCATGCTCCCAGAGCCTGCATGCAACCCCTGCCCACTCTCTACACGCTTTATAAAGCTTCTACAGATTCTATAGGCACTGTCTTCTTGATTCGTAACGCGCTTAATTCCCTTTGAAGCCTCTTTATTTTTTATTGAATTGAACAGTTTAGGAATACCTTTAGTTGCTTTTGTAGTCTTAGATACTTCATGCGTAGTCTTGAGTACTTCGTGTGATACACTCTCCTTTTCCTTTAGCCGGGTATTGCCTTTTCCAGCTCTCTCAAGTTCTTTAACCTCCGCTCGGGTATTGTCTTTAACTGCACCGCTTGCTGCTCCTTCCATAGTCCGTGTAGGCGTTGCTGCATTATCCATACCCGAGTTCTCGTGCACCCCCTGTGTCTCACCACCGGGGAGTCCCTGCCCCCGGCCCCTCCGTTCTTTAGGAGGCATTATTTGGACACTCGCTGTTTTCCCTGCGTTCGCTGTATTCTGCTCTGAAGTGCCGACACCCGTTCTACGGCTGCAGCAGGTGTGCCGTCTTGCGAGTCCCACCCACCTTCTCCAGCGTAGCCGCTGCAATCTCCGCAGCCTGGCCCCAGCCTCAATCAGCGCAGAGCCTGATGGCGAGCACATCGGCAAACAAATCCAAAATACCGGGGGTAGGTTTTTCAGGCTTCCTGTGAAAATATCAGGCAACCGATGGCAGGGCAGCTATTCCAGTAACTTTTCAGCTCCCATATCGGTAGTTGAACGCCGAAGTTCGCGAGGTCCGTCAGGAGTGGCTAGCTCACGCGACCATTACAGTCGCCATCTTGCCTCAGCTCACGCGGGCTTTTTCTTCTTTCTATGTATGCTGCAGAATACAGCACACTTAGTATGAGGAGACAACAAGGAGAAATACAAATATTTTCCCTTGTTGCACCTCCCCTCGGAAGGTGTGTATTTTGATGCATTCACAGGTTTACAAGTATTGGTAAATCTGGGTATGCGCCAAATATATTGGTGGATTCATTGGAACAACCAGGCTCTACACATGGAACGTCTTCCCAGAGCAGCGTAGCACAAGGCAGAGACTTATCCAGCCTTATGTTATTCCAGATTTACCAAGCAATGCAGGCTTGTGCATTGAAACTTTACGTTGCTTGCCAAATCTGACTTAGGGATTGTTTTGCCCTTGCAACATCCTGCAATACACAAGTGAAATGCAATCCTGTGATAATGCTGGCACTTGATCCTTAAAGGGACGCTGTTTGTATGGCGATGAGCTCAAAGGTCAAGTTGAAGTTCACTGTCAGTAACACACTGTTATTTTGCAAGGCCTTCAGAAAGAGTTAGAATGCACACTTTGGGATTGATTCCGATCTCGACCAGAAGGGCTCCTGATGGGATCCAGAACAACCAAATCCAATTTGGAGTCACTGTCTCTGTCCGAATAGACCCCTGTTCTGAACGACCAAGTATGATGCGAAGATCTCGTCCACGCGGACCGAATCGTCCCAAAACTGTCTGTCTGGCTAGTCTGGAGCCGAATAGTGCAGTGCAATGGACGCAGCTTCCGAGCGAGTGCAATGCATGATTCGGGCAGCTGTATCAACTCGGTCTCAGCAAGATGAAACAGTTGATGGAATTGGACTTCGGAGGGCCAGAGCATACCCCCTTCACCCGGAGCCATCTGAATCGGTGGCAGTGGGGTGCGCATGGGTCCCCCCGATTCAAGAATGCACAGTGTGGTGGGTAACATGAGGTGCCCGCCGCAGGGTGTACGCTTTTCACCGCCCACCCCCTTTTTGCTATGAGAGCCTGTGTACGTGTCGGTATCCAGGCCCCCGTAGAGTTCAATGGGAGTCAGAGCGAACCAAGTCCGTTAGTATACGGCTGCATCGCACTCGGTCGGTCGGACTCGCACAGTGCGATTCGATAGCTAAGCCCTCCAGGTCCGAGTCGTACGGAGGGCTTTTCTAGTGAGATCGGAATCAGGCCCTAAGAGTCTATAAGGGTGGGCTAGGGCCAGTTAGGACCAGCTGAGGGTAACCAAAGACAAGTTCACTGTCACTTGCAGACATACTGTTGGTATTTGCGGGTACATCAACGATCTCCCATTGGGAGCACACTAGCCTCAGCTGATGGTACAGGATGTCTTTTCGTTTTATTAGATTTTTATTGAGTTTTGTAAGGCAGGGGCTGTCTTCAGGTCTCGAGGAGCATGGTCACAAATGATCACGGGGGGGTGCCAGTGTTTGAGGGCACAAAAAGTGTTTTTGAGAGCACAGCTAGACTGTATCAATATCAGATGGTAGTGTCTCAAATCCGGCTGTGGGACATCTGAATGTATCTAAGGGCCATATAAGAGTGCCTGAATTGAAGGCTGACAGGCTGCTAGGGGTCTCTGGGGGTCAGTCAGAGATTTGGAAAGTGGCCTTGTGTGGCTTAAGGGAGAGTAGAGGTGTCTAGTGGCTGACATGAAATTTCCTTAGACCTGCTGGGAATTTCCAGAGGCAAGATCAGGGTCTCAAATGGATTTATGGTGGGTTCTATTGTGAAGAATTAAAAATTAATCAGCCCTTTGGTGAAAGGCTACATTAAAGTGAACCATAGTTTTACATTAATTTCTGTCTTTCACCTGCTTACAAATAATATGAGCCCACTAATCATAATGAAAGGCAGCTCCATGGTGCACAGATGGTTAAGCTAAATTGTCTGAAATTCAGTTAAAACCAAATGGATTGCAAACAAATGAGTACGTGTCCCTTCTGATGTAACTCAAACATGTGTAACGGTTCACTGGCCTTCACCTGTTTAAAGAAGCCGGTTCAGAGTGTTAATTCCTAGAATTGGCTCTCTGAACTGGGAGGTGTCAATCTGCTCTGCCCCTGCTTGGGTAAAAGTGTTTGCTTAGGACAAATATTGTGTGTGGAAACTGTGCGTCTGCTGACCACCTCAAACAGTGCATATTTGACAAAAACAAGATAACAGACTTAGGCTCTAGGTCAGGAGGCAGTAGCGTAAGAGATTGGCTAAATATTAACATGGTCATGTGCGTCATGTATAAGGTAAATGTATACGTGGACTTTTTGTGAAATTCTCACACCATGATGTTGTTGTTAATAATTAATGTGTCCATGTACACGTGGACTATTCGTGAAATGCTCACACCATGATGTTGATGTTAATGATTAATGTATCCAGGTTCTGTAAAATGTATATAAGGACTGATTTCCTTTCTGTAGAACTAGATCTCTTTGTAGTCCTACTGGCAAATTGTCTCAACTGCAGTTCATTGGCAATAAAGAGCCACACTTGAAGCCCTTGTGTGTGTCCATCTCATTACTCTAAAAAACCGTGCTTTAACAGATGGTGCCGTTGACTCGCTGGGGACTGTTGGTCTCTGCAGGGGTTAAAGAACTGCGGTCACAGGACTCTTCAGGGGCCTTCCAGTCTCGGAGTATGCTGCATAGCTGCTGATTGGACCTGGTTTCCTGCAAGGCCCAGACTGGAAGGCTCCCGTTGATAAGCCTTTGACATCAGACACCAGCAGCTCCCTTCGAAGCCATCAGGTCATTTTGCCACAACAAGAAGGACGCATACAACAGTGTTACTGGTCTGATGATCAGGTAGGCAGTGCTTAATGCACTGAACTCAATTTTATAAATAGAATGTTGTTTTTCTGAAACCTCAAAGGGTACACACTGGGATTCATTAGGGGTCCCTAGGGGAGGTCTGAGGGTGCCTTTAAGATAGGTGCCTGAGGAAGGTTGTCCAGTCTGTGAAAGATCGTGAGGATCCCAAGGACAGAAGAGGAGCTGTGGGTGGTTGCCTCAGGGGGGACAAAGAGTGGTTGCCTCCAAACAGAGCATGCCTATGCATTCAGCTCTGAAAGATGTCTAAAAATATATGCATATGGTTAAAATAGGTTGTACAACTGTGTTTTTCTAAAAAAAAATAATAATAAAAAAAATGCTCAGTAAATTATTTCATAGTACCGCCTAAGGGCGTAGGGCAGCCTTAGATGTCACTCAACTGACACCTCCTCGTGGCACACCAGCATGGTACGTGGCACGTAGAAAAGGGTACTCTACAGCTATTTATCTAGATCAATGGACTCATTATACCAGGAAAAATCCTGATTTGCAGTGGCCAGAATATGGCACGTTTGATAGAGCTAAAATGCTTTATTTAGAAGATTGTTTAAGGGAACATGAAAAGAAAGGGAAGAAAGTAGGTTAATTACAATGGGATGCATTTCATCCATGGCGGTCATATGCCGCTAATAGATGGTCAGGGGAACCTAGGACAACGAAACGAAAAGCTATGGCACATGAAAAGGAGAAGGCACATAAAAGATATGTAACAAGTTGTAGGGAAAAAGAAATGGAAATAGACAAATGCCTTACAGTTCACAAACCAATACCAGATGTTTACCCCACTCTACCTAATGCTCCCTTAGAACAGGAAAATACTGAAGATCCTGTAATAGAGGCATTATTAACAACTCCACCACCATACAGTCCGTAAACAATGCAAGCTCAGTCAGCAGTAGACACACAACAAGTTACACCACGAAGTAGTAAGACAATATCTTTTCCACAACAAGGTATGCCTACTTCTCACTCAGGAAGAAAAGGGTTACGGATAAAAATATCAGAAAAAGAACACAAAGTGGTACACGAGTGGGTAACAGATGTTATGAAAAATGGTACTTCTCTATTGCAAAATGCAAAAAGCCGCTTCCCAACTGATTTCACGCCTGCACTTCAACGCAGCGCTTTGGAACTGTTAGACAAAAAAAGTTTCTTCTGGTTTAAAGAGTGGGAGAAATATTGGCCAGCTCAAGACGGGTACCCCCAACCTGACAATTTGTCCCGTGCTCATGTCAACACAATATTAGCAGTAATAGACGATGTAGGGGCACCAATCACAGAAATATTGGATGCTGTCCAGATATTAGCTGAATGGCTAGACAAGCTACTATTACTAGAACGCAAATGTGCAAAAATTAAAAAAAGTAAAGAGGAGGAAGGTAATACACTAACAAATTCTTGTGTTCTTTCTCCTGCTCACACCATGCCTTTGAGATAAGTACCAGGAAGTCAGCCAGGACACACTACTATTAAAGTGCACACACCATGGTCTAAAGTTGAGTTACACAGATTTGCGCTTCAGTTTCCAGATATTAGACAAGACAGAGAAGAATGGTATAGACAGACAGAAATAATACTAAGAGTTGGCACTCTCACACTGGATGACATAGAACAAATGTTTTCTATAATATTGCCACCAGACATTTGGGGAAAAATAAGGAGAGAGGATGATGAATGTTTAAAGATAAAATGGAAAGATATAACTTCAGAAAAAAGGAAACAAGGAGAGGATATATCGGATGATATTAAAGACTTACCAGCAAAAATAATGGCTAAAGTAAATACACTGGTACCAAGAAAACAAATTGACTGGTCAAAATTAAATGGATGTATACAAGATACTGAAGAAACTGTCTCTGCGTTTTTCTCTAGAATACAGAAAGTGTTCGCAGCTTCAAGTGGTTTAGACATTGAAATAGAGGCAACACAAAGCGCACTTGTCTCCTGTTTTGTAAATAATTTAAAACCTACAATTAAGAAAGGGATTCTAGAGTACAATCCAACTTGGTCATGCAAACCTTTGACAGAGATTTTGCAATTAGTACGAGATGCTAGGGAAAAAGGACTTGGAAAGCAAAAATAACAAAATAAAAGAGTTAAAACCAAAAGTTTTAAATTCAGCAGGCAAACCAGTATAGCGGCAGAGGACAAAGAGGCAGGGGGAGAGGAAGGGGCTGTGGGGGCCCACAAAGGTCATTTTCGGCTCCCCCAACACAGCATACGACTACAAATGAACAAACCCACACACAGGGATGCTTTAATTGTGGGGAACATGATCATTGGAGAGCTCAATGCCCACACCCCGTAAAACAGTCACAAAGAGGGGGTGGGATGGGGAAATCAAGAGGCCGGGGAAGGAGCATGGGAAGAGCTGGATGTCAACAACAAGGACGTGACTCACAGCCTGGCCCAACAGAGTATCCCCCCAACACAAATTTCTTTGATAATGAACAAATACCAAAAATGCAGGTGCATCACCCTTATGATGGGATCTATCAAGAAGGGCCCCAAGGAGAATGGGACTACTATGTTCAATAGGGAGGCCCGAGAGAGTTAATACAGAGGATGGTAATCCCTGTAGATCCCACTGGACCATATGTAAGGGGGAAGATTGAAGGTACACCTGTGGAATTATTAATAGATGCAGGGGCCACCAACTCCTCCTTGACAAAGAAAAAGTTTCCAGATGTTCCTCTCTCGGGACAAGTAAATAGGTCAGTGGGATTCACCAACATACCTGTAACAAGTCCAATTTCGGCACCCTTGAAATACAGTATAGGCCCAATACAGGACACCCATTCATTTCTAATATCAGACAAATGTGAATTTAATTTGTTGGGATTGGACTTGCTAAAAAAAATGATTGCAACAATTAAGTGTAGGGCAGATGGAGTTTTCTTGGAAATAGATGGGCAGATGACAGAGGAAATGGACAACTGTTTACTGTCCATAGGAATAAAAAATATACCAGCACAAATAATGGACCAGGTAGATTCAAGAATTTGGGCAAAACATAAAAATGACACAGGGAGAACATACATCACTCCAGTAACGATTACAGTCAAACAGAATGTGAAATTACCAAGGATACCACAGTACAAATTAGCTCCAGAAGGTCTAAAGGGGTTGCAGGATATAATAGCTGACTTACTAAAAGAAGGGATTGTGAAAAAAATAACAGGCAGTCCTTGCAACAGCCCAATTCTACCGGTCCTGAAAAAGGGGGATGGTAATACTGATGAAAAGAATTACAGATTCATAGTTGATCTCAGAGAAATAAATAAAATAGTGGTGCCACAGTTCCGGGTTGTCCCAAATGTAGTATCAATATTGTCAACATTGTCACCAGAAATGGCATATTTTTCAGTATTAGATTTAAAAAACGCCTTCTCAATTCCAGTAGATGATGGTAGCATGTACCTCTTTTCATTCTCTGTAAATGGAAAAAGCTACTGTTTCCAACGTGCTCCACAGGGGTTCACAGAGAGCCCAAGCATTTACAATCAGGCCTTGAAAAGAGAATTAGACACATTCAATTTATCACCCAATTCTGTGCTAATACAGTACATAGATGACCTGCTGATTGGTAGCATCTCTGAGACGCAATTTACAACTGACACCATTAATTTGTTACATTTCCTAGCTGAACAAGGTCACAAAGTTTCACCAGAGAAAATATAATTTGTTCAACAGGAAGTTTCCTATTTAGGACACATCCTGTCGAAAGGGCAGAGAAGATTGGATGATAAGCGCATTAAATTGATTCTACAGACACCAGTGCCACGCACCCAAAAACAGCTGCGAGCCTTTCTAGGTATGGCCAGTTATAGTCGACATTGGATTGCTAACTTTTCCTTGATTTTAAAACCTTTATTGGCCCTGACCCACAAGGACACGCCCGAACCCCTTCAGTAGTTGCCAGAACATGAACAAAGCTTCCTTGCCATTCGGCAGGCTCTCTGATCTGCTCCTGCTTTAGGCCAACCAGACTATTCTAATTCTTTCCAACTCTATGTTCATAAGTCTGAAGGGTGTGCTCTTGGGGTTCTCTGCCAGCAGTTCGGTGACCGCAAAAGACCATGTGCATATTTCTCTGCCACCTTGGATACTGTAGCCAAGGCTTTACCTTCCTGTATACGTTCGGTTACAGCAACTGCCTTATCATTACAACGTGCAGAAAGCATAATAATGGGACAAGAAGTTGATGTCTATGTTCCACATGCCGTGGAGCTGATACTGAATAAGACACGTACTCAGCACCTCACAAATGCCAGGCTCACGCAGTATGAGATCTGTTTATTTGCAGCACATGTAACACTTCACAAGTGTAATGTTCTTAACCCTGCCACTCTGTTACCTGTTCCAACTGATGATCTAGTGGACTCAGACCATGATTGTATTTTGTTAACTGAGGAGTAAACAAAAGGTAGAATAGATACACCCTATGCAGATGCTGAAGGAGAATTGTGGGTGGATGGTTCCTGCCTTAGAACAGAGGAAGGCAATACATCAGCAGCCTATGAAGTTGTAACAAATAAAAATGTGGTTGAGTCCTGTAAGATACCGGAGTTGTCTGCGCAAGCAGCAGAACTTGTGGCACTCACACGAGCTTGCGGGTTATCTGTAGGAAGGTGTGTTAACATATTCACAGACAGTCAATACGCCTTTAATGTGGCACATTCCGATGGAAGACTCTGGAAGGAAAGAGGTTTTATTACCTCACAAGGCACAAAGATACAGCACGGAGTGCTTATCACCAAATTACTTAACTCCTTGGCACTTCCAAAGAAATTGGCCATCGTTAAATGCAGTGCTCACAAAAAGGTTACAGACAAAGCAGGCCAGGGAAATGCATCTGCTGATGCAACAGCAAAACAGACAGCACAAAGTCATTCAGCATTAGTACTAACAGCCCAAGAATTACCTCTAGAAGTGAAGTCACTAGACCTAATGACAGAAGGTGTAAGACTAATGCAGCAAGGAGCAACAGCAGAGGAACAGATGAGTTGGTCAAAGAATGGGTCATTTGTTCAAGGATGCTGGATGAATGAGACCAGGGAGAAGTACATGTTGCCAGACGGAATGGTCTACTCCATGTGTTTGGCCATGCATGGCCCGGTTCACATATGCAGGGATAGCATAGTAAATTGTATGGGCAAATTCTGGGTGAACATGAACATAAGAAAAACAGCACAGGAGATATGTCAAACATGTATGGTATGTGCACAGTACAATGTGGGTAAGACTGCTCCAGTACCTAAAGGCCACTTTGAAAAACCAACAATGCTGTTTGAAGCCCTGCAAATTGACTATATGGAGATGCCACCTACAAATAAGTATAGGTATATCCTGGTGGTAGTGTGAATGTACTCAAAATGGATAGAGGCATATCCAGTAAAACCTAACAATGCCATCTCAACAGCCAGGTGCCTGATAAAAGAGTTGATCCCACGTTTTGGGGTCCCAAAACAATATTTTCAGACAATGGCAGCCACTTCTGTAATGAAATAATAAAATTGACATGCAAAGCTCTGGGAATACAGCAGAAGCTACACTGTGCCTATCATCCAGAGCCGGTTGGTGCAGTAGAAAGGAAAAATGGCGTATTAAAGAACAAAATAGCGAAAGTATGTGCTGACACAAAATTTACCTGGATGGATGCCTTACCAATTACCCTAACGAGCATGAGGAGCACACCGGATGCCAAGACAAAACTCAGTGCACATGAAATAGTCACTGGGTTGCCAATGGTAGCTTGGGGAGTTCCAGACAAAAATGCTCTGCCTATGATGATAAATGAATTGTTGAATGATTACTGCATGTCACTCACACGTACTCTTGCTTCTATCAACCAGCAGGTGAGGGGTACCCTTCCAGAGCCACTGCAGGTCAAGAGGCACAAGTTCAAGCCTGTGGACTGAGTGCTCATAAAATCATTCCAGAGGTCTAACTGTCTCCAAGCTCGTTGGAAGGGTTCACAGCAAGTCCTGCTCGCCACAAAGACCGCAGTGAAATGCACCAACAACAAATCCTGGATCCACGCCAGCCACATCAAGAGGGCACCTCCTGAGACTGCATCCAGCCAAGACCCAGGTCAGCAGCACATGTCAACACCAGAACTGATCAAAGAGGAAAAAAGGTACAATTTGAGGTCTACAAAGAAGAAGGAGATGAAATGTCAGTAATTCCGGTAACTGATCTTCTGCAGGAAATAGATGAAGTACTACTACTAGATATTATCCTAAAAGATATTTTGACAACAATTTTTGACTTTGAGAATAGCAGTGAAGAAGACAGCGAAGATGCACTCATTTACCTTCAGGAAGTATTTGATCAGCTAGAATACCAACTAATGCGAGATTTAAATAGTATAGCATTACAAGAAGCCTTGAGTAGAGCACTTTCAGACTGAGAAAAATTCAACTAGGGTATATTGCACACTACCACCAGGGGTAATAGCCTATCTGCATAACAAGAAGAGTCTACAACAATTTAACAAATTAAGTGTGGCTGCACTAACAATTGATATACATGATCATAGGGTCGTGCATTACAAGAATTACATGCATTTTTTTTAGGAGGCGGGAAGTACAACAAAATTCTCAGAGGCCATCTGAAATATTGACGAATAGCTGTTCGCAATATATTGTGTACTACAGCCTCACCTTATATGTGTTCATGCTTTTTGTGTGTTTAGCTTATATTATAGTAAAGATTCACAGTGATAATTCACAACACAGTGTCATCAATAGCACTACATCTAATTAAAAAGTATAGGAATAGATAGGTATGGATAGGGAATATACAGCTCTAAAAATGGAGAAAAAATGATACAAGTCTAAAATGTGCATACCTGGGGTGATATTCTGTGTGTTATTTCTAGCATTAATAACTGTATATCTATTGGACGTGTTGTATCCCATGGAACAGTTGGTCCCAACACCAACACCCCCTGCTACCATACCTGCATACACTTTGTCACCTGAAGAAATAGCCCACAGAGAAGATATACACGACAATTCCTTTGTGACATTGTTGCAATATACCAATAAGATATTAACAAGGGGAAATTGCTGGATATGTTTGCAATTCCCAGCTTCTGTAGACCAAAGTTTGCCCCTGGTTCAAGTTCCACTGCCTTTTGCAGCATCCTGTTACGCCATTTACATAACAATAGTAAAAATAGAGCTAATAGCTGTTTTGCAGAATTTAAAGAAAAGTACTTCTGGTGCAGGGACAACTATGGCTCCACCTGCAGGAACATTATATAACAAATATATGGCAGATATTCTGACACTGGGGAACTGCACGGAAATGATAGAACAGAATGCAACATTTCCCCTGTCTGACATCTTTACTCCGCTCTTTCCAACTCAGAATACAAGCACTGGGATAGCAGGCCCATCGAAAGAGGCAAATAAGAATATATCATTTTGAAG
Organism: Lissotriton vulgaris; assembly: GCF_964263255.1. Lineage (NCBI taxonomy): Eukaryota > Metazoa > Chordata > Amphibia > Caudata > Salamandridae > Lissotriton > Lissotriton vulgaris. The sequence continues at coordinate 318,691,409 of NC_141699.1, read as the reverse complement.
TTAAAATTAAGAAAACACAACGCAATAGGGAGTATTTGTATTAAAAGTAATGGGACATATCAGGTGGGCAATAGTACAAATTGTAACATGACATTTGAAATGACGGGCGGAAATATTAGCATTCCACTTTACGTAGGTGACTCAATTTATTTTATTTGTGGAGAAAGGGCTTATACATGGCTTCCAACAGATTGGAATAGTTGTTGTCATCTAGGTTTTGTACTACCTGCTATAGCGATAAAAGACACAAAAGAAGTACGAAGGGACATGCAAAGACATGCACCACTGCGAGGCAGGAGAAGTGTGGATCAAAGGGAAACAGCATCACAAATAGCAGGTTATATATTTAAAGGGGTGATACCATGGATTGGTCCATCTATCAACTCCGGGGATATACGTAGATTGTCCAGACTACTAGAAGCAACAATAAATGAAACAACAAGTATACTTGAAAATATTACAGTAGAGCTTCAAGCTGTGAGATTAGTTTTGTTACAAAATAGAATGATTCTTGACATGATGCTAGCAGAGAGGGGAGGAGTCTGTGCAATTATAGGGGCGTCCTGTTGCACCTATGTCCCTGACTCCTCTGTTACTGTCAGGAAAGCAATAAAAAGACTGCATCATATAGGTGAAGAAGCACATAAGGATTCCGGCACATGGGATATAGGAGGTTCACTTTGGAGTTGGTTGAGCGTATGGGGTTGTAAGATAGGAATGGCGTTCATAACAATTTTCCTACTAATAATAGGCTGTTGTCTATTAATTAATTGCCTGCCAATGTGCTGTCAACTATTGGGACAGCTGACAAAATGCCCAGTGAGGAGATCAAAGGAAAAGGAAAGAATAATGATGCAAACAGTCACTACTGAATTAATGCACATAGACATTTCTGACAATGATAAGGATAGACAATATAATTATTGAGTATTGATATGCTTCAAGATGAAATTATTTTAAACTAACGTTCAAAGGGTCATTTGTGAAAAATGAAAAATGAATCAGCCCTTTGGTGAAAGGCTACATTAAAGTGAACCATAGTTTTACATTAATTTCTATCTTTTCACTGCTTACAAATAATATGAGCCCACTAATAATAATGAAAGGCAGCTCCATGGTGCACAGATGGTTAAGCTAAATTGTCTGAAATTCAGTTAAAACCAAATGGATTGCAAACGAATGAGTATGTGTCCCTTCTGATGTAACTCAAACATGTGTAACGGTTCACTGGCCTTCACCTGTTTACAGAAGCCGGTTCAGAGAGTTAATTCCTAGAATTGGCTCTCTGAACTGGGACGTGTCAATCTGCTCTGCCCCTGCTTGGGTAAAAGTGTTTGCTTAGGACAAATATCATGTGTGGAAATTGTGCGTCTGCTGACCACCTCAAACAGTGCATGTTTGACAAAAACAAGATAGCAGACTTAGGCTCTAGGTCAGGAGGCAGTAGCGTAAGAGACTGGCCAAATATTAACATGGTCATGTGCGTCGTATATAAGGTAAATGTACACGTGGACTATTTGTGAAATGCTCACACCATGATGTTGTTGTTAATAATTAATGTGTCCATGTACACGTGGAATATTTGTGAAATGCTCACACCATGATGTTGATGTTAATGATGAATGTATCCAGGTTCTGTAAAATGTATATAAGGACTGATTTCCTTTCTGTAAAACTAGATCTCTTTGCAGTCCTACGGGCAAAATGTCTCAACTGCAGTTCATTGGCAATAAAGAGCCACACTTGAAGCCCTTGTGTGTGTCCATCTCATTACTCTAAAAACCGTGCTTTAACAGTATTGAGCAAATAGGAGTACCTGAAGACTTCTACTGGAGATGATTGATGGCCTCTTAAAGGAATTTAATGGGATCTGTTGGTATTTCAAGGCAGACTGAAGATTTTACTGTCAATGGTCATTAAAGGCTTGATGTGGATGTCTGAGGCCAAGTTACAGGTATCTAAAAACCAATCTGGAAGTGTGAAGGAACAGCTAGAGGAGTCTGATTGAAAGATATGGGGCCCTAATGGTGATGTAACACTCATAGAGAGCACTCAGCATGTGGCAAAGGATGGTTTAGGGTTCCCTGGCCCTCCCCAAGCCCAGACTGCAGGTGTTCATGGGTCACTTGTGGCTGGATAAAAGCCACCTCTACCTCTATGGGCCAGCGTTCTGTGTCTGAAGGGGAGCTGAGGATTACTAATAGTCGCAATGGAGTGTCTGAAAGCTCCACAATGTCTTTGAGGCATTCTCAAAACCTTTGGGGTCTGCTTAATGTGTTTACAGGCTAACTGAGAATCTCTTGTGACTTTCTAGAGGTGTGTAAGGACCAACTGTGGGTGACATAGGGCAGACTAAAGGTGTTAAAGAGCATGTTGATGTTTTCTGTGAGAAAACCAAGACTCTCTGAGGGCAGGTCAGAGGTGTTCAAGTAATATTTGCTAATATTTGAAGGCAGGAAAAAAGGTCTCTCTTAATGTGTGGACAATCTGAGAAGAGTGACAGAGAGTGCCTAAGGGTGGACCAGCAGTGTCCAAGAAGTCTCTAAGTTGGGTTCCTGAAGGTATGCTGAGGGTCTCTTGCATTGTTAAAAGACAAAATGGGGTAGTTGAAGGTGGATGGAGAACAAACCGTAGGTATATGCAGATCAGTTGTGAAGGCAGAATACTAGCTGGTTTCTGATGGTCTGCTGACATTGTTCTAAGGTAAGCTCACAGTATCTAAGGAACATCAGGTGGTGTCTAATCAATAGCAGGGATTTGTTTAATGTGGCTTGAGGTCTGGCTGAATCATCTAGTGACAAATGCCTTTAAATGTCTCAAAGGGTACACTGAAGATCTCGTCTAGAGTGACTTGGGTGTGTAAGAGGTAGTCAAAAATGGCTGACGGTGTCTAAAGGCAGAAAAAGGAGACCTTATGACATAAAATGATCACTGGAAGTGTAATGTTGTGGATAGTCTCTGCTACAGTTTTGTGCAAACAGTTACAACACACACCAAACCTGAAATCTGCCTTTTAGATACCATTACTTATTTAATTCAAAGTCTACAGATGACCTTCAAGTTGAATTTGTTTTCCTCCTTTCTTTCTCATCTCTCACCAGTCATTCACAATGGCTTTGTCTGTTGTCTATCTGTGATGTGCACACTGGTTCATTAAATTGTATTTACAATGCCCACACCAAATCGAAAAATCACACTTTTTTCATAGCAGGCATTTCTCTTGAGTTATTGTTTCTTTTTTAAACTGAAAAATGTATCTCATCCTCTAGATTATATAGAGGCTGATCACTCACCTCACTTGTGAAGTCAGAGAAATTTGGCTCATGAACGGTTGTAACGTCTGAAGCCTTATTACTTTTGGGTATGACATATTTTTTATTTTAGTCATAGTCAGTCTCTCCAGTTTGTGAGGATAGAGCTGAGTCCTTCTGACCATAACAATTGGGAGAGGATGTAGCTTTATGGCTAGAGCGGTCGAGTCGACCTCAAAGCTGGGGAACTGGGTTGGAGTCTAGATATTGACACTCAACATCCTGTGAATCTGGGCAATATCACTTCATCTCCCCGTGCCCAACAGAAATGAATGTGTCCATCTATAATGAAACTGGTGCTCATGTAAAGCAATCTGATACTTGAAATCTTCAGGTCAAGTTTATGCTATATAAAACAGGACATGCCAGATACTTTATTGACAGACTATAGAGTTTTGACCACAGTCTTGTACAATCTTCTCAATTATAATGTTTTTGGGCGCTTGTTGTTTCTGTAGTGTCTGCAACCGGGCACTTGATTTATGCCTTCTAACGGTGGGCGTAGTAGGCGTAGTGGGGCTACGCGAAGCTACGTGAAGTGGGCGAGAAACTATGCCCACCTACGCACTTCGCGTAGCCCCACTAAGCACCACCCACCTCCCTCCCGACCTCCCTAAATACTTAAATTACCTTTTAAAAATGAATAAAAAGTGCTTACCTTGTACGCTGCATCCCCCAGGGTTCCCTCTCGTAATCGCGCCGCCGTCTTGGATACTAAGGCGCATGCCCTGCCGCCCACGCATGCGCATTTCTCGCGAGAAGAAAATAAATTCAGAAAAGTTCAACAATAATTATTTACAGTCGTGGATTGTGTCCCAAGTGAAATTATGAACCAAAGCTTATGGAAACATTTGTGAAACAATATGTGCATGGTTTCAGATAATTTTTGTTATATACAAAAAGCGACCAATTCCTCTTTCCAAATACATAACATCTATAGAATGATAGAATGCCAGTTCTATTGGTTCACTTTTCTCAATTGTCAACGGCGTTTCGACCCTAACATGTATATCGAGTCTCTTCAGGACTTAGGATGGGGGGGACATCTCTTGTCAGGGTTGCTCAGTATAGGTGAAGTGCGTAGGAACCATGTGCAGAATAAAAGTACTCACTAAGAAACCCAACCGGGTTCCCTAGTGAATATGTGGCTTGAGCAATTCCAATGTGATGCTCAATGGCTGTCCTTTCTGCTTCAAGATATTGCTTCCATTGAAGTAGTTGTCCTTGTATCTCCGGGCTCTATGTAGCAATCACCGCAGTCCTGGGTAAGATTGGATCTTAATTTCACTTAGGACACAATCCACGACTGTAAATAATTATTGTTGAACTTTTCTGAATTTATTTTTATTTCTTATTTTTGTTTCATTCAAAACAAATCATTGTATAACCTAAACCAGTGTAATTGAGTCTCTTTCTATCTGACATCCCACTTATTCCCTGTTTATACATGCAATTTTTGCTATTTGCCTTATCAGTAAATTATAAGTATTGTTCCACAGGAACCACTGTCTTTTCTTAAATACTTAAATTACCTTGGTTCCATTGTGAGTAAGGTCCCCTTGTCCTTCCCTTTCAAGAAAGCATTTCAGCATGTAAAAGGTCAAGATCCGGCAGCTTGGCATCTGCTGTATAAGGGCATTTACAGAGACTCCATTGTTGACTCGCACTTATTTCTTTAGAAAGTTCTGCAAATTCGGTTGATGCAATGCTCTGAGCATAGGACTCGAAGCAGGGTCAGAGAATAGTTGTAATTAGGCAACGAGGCTCCTGTCACAAAAATTAAACCTCAGCAGGAAGCACTTACAGATATAAATCAGGTGCCCGAGTTCAAGTTCAAATTCAGTAACGCATTATAATCAACAGCCCAAGAATCTAGTGAGCACGGTTGATGCTAGGCAGGTGTGCTTTCTCCCCAAATAGCTGTAATCCGTGATGGAGATCTAGGCATCCATGAGTTTGTCGAGTGCAATCTCCCTGTACTTCCAGTGACCAGGAGGCTGCTTTCTCCTCACCTGCTGCGCTGATCGGCCTCTGACCTTTATAAACAAGAGGCATGTGAACTCACACAGAAGACAGGACCCACGCACACTAGGCTATGCAACCTCTTCCCGCCCTTTCCCCCCACTGTGATGGACAGCACACTCAAGGGACCTCGGCACCTAGTGTTAAACGTGCAACCACAAGGTTCGAGATATTTCCGTCTTGAAGATGACTAATCCCAGTCCTCCAAGAACTAACTAGCGTGACAAGGATTTTTAACTCTTGACTCAACAAATTAGCTCCCAAAGGGAAGGGGAAGTGGATAGAGAAACAAACAAACACAGGAGCTCTTCTGAGATTGTTGTTACAGTTTCTCTGGAAGTAATCTGTACTTTCCTTCAATGCAGCAGTGAATTTCTTAAATGCTGTAACAAAATGAATCTAACATGAGAGTGATAACAATACCTAAATTGTCTTCTATTAATACATATTCTCAGGTTCATCAGAGTACATACCAATGGTAAGAAAAGTCCATTCCAATACTTCTTAGTTGTAAGGAGGTGTTCCCTGTACTATTTATACCACCTTAAGATATAAACACAATTGCATACATTACTGACAATGCCAAACACCAAACCCGATATGAGAACTTGTTAGTTTAACTTGTTTAACAATCATGCAACTAACTGTATTTCCTACCTTACATTCTTAATGATTCTTGCTCTGAGTTGGGGTTCTGTAATTAGAAACAAAGAAAAGACAAGAGAACACAAGGCAGATAGCGCCTTAAACCCCCAAATGCTTAGTGGTTTGCATTAAACAATAGTTAACAGTTGAATTCACTGTTTCTGCTAAATCAAGGAAACTTGCCAAATAATCAATAGTCCTGAACACTTGTCCTTAAACAATCTTCAAATGTGCCTCTTTGTTAATGTCACTTTCGAGGTCCTTTTCAATCCAAGTTAACAATATTTCACTCCATGTCCGATATTGCGTTGGTTTTGCCAAGGTTTGTTATGTTTACTAGGTTGATAAGCTTACTGTTTCCTTTCAGGCGGACCGGAAGCAGGATAACGGGGAACCAGTTCAAGGTCGGGCGAGTCCGATCAAGGAATGCTCCGAAAAACCGGAAGTCAGGATTCCGACGAGGAGCCGGCGAACCGAAGACTCACCAGACCACCGCCGATCACGAACAGCTTCAGCTTCTGGGGAAAGGTAGGAGAAGCGGGAGCCGAAGGCAAGGAAGGGAAGAAGGATTGAAGAGACGAAGTTCTGGAACTCTTGCAGTGACGCTGTCAGGAGGAAGCGAAGCGTCTCTCTGTTTGCCAGAGCGGCCTTTATAGCTTGCTCATTTGCATGCGCTGCTTGCTCATTTGCATGCGCTGTTGGTTTTCCACGTGAAGTCTATCTGCCATTAGCGCACATGTTCCTCGTGTAGTCTTAATGAATATGCATGAATGGTGAGCCTTAGTTAGGAAACAAACATTGCTACATACAACTGCATGATTTATTGAACAAGCACTGTTAGCTGCAAACTCGATTTTCTATGTTAATAAACATCTCTTGACTATTCACACCAATGTAAGTGATCATGAGGAGGATTAAGTATTCATGACAGTTCCCCCCCCCAAAGGTCGTCTCACAGGACGTAGCTTATTAGGGTACAGAGCATGGAAGGTTCTGATTAAACGGGGCGCATGTACGTGACTCTCTGGTTCCCAGGATCTTTCTGAAACGCCATAACCCTTCCAATCAATTAAATAATAAAATCTGCCTCTAACACGTTTTGAGTCCAGTATTTTCTTAACTTCATATTCAATATGATCACCTACTATAATTGGAGAAGGTGGTTTATCAGAGCGGGTGTTTGGTTGAACAGATTTTATTAAGGATACATGGAAGACTGGATGGATTTTACAATCCTGAGGGAGTTTTAATTTTACTGAAACAGGGTTTATTATTTTTTCGATGGGAAATGGGCCAATAAATCGAGGTTTCAGTTTTCTAGATCCCTCAATTTGTATATTTTTAGTTGACAACCATACCTGGTCCCCAGATTTATAGACTGGTGCTGGAATTCTATGTTGATCAGCATAGACTTTCATTCTGTGTTTATGTTTTGTTAAAGTCTTTTTAACACTTTCTTGAAAATGTTGTAAACTGGTTAATCTGTCAGTGACAGCTGGCATATCAACTGCTTTCTCTGGAAATATGACTGGCAAGGTTCTAGGGTGTTGACCAGTGAAATAATACAATGGGGAACAACCTAGAGCTGAGTGTAAGGTGTTATTATATGTGAATTCAGCTAGTGGTAAAGCCTCAATCCATTCTGAAGATAAGGTAGTGGTCAAACATCGTAAGCTTTGTTCTAAATACCGATTTAATCTTTCTGTTTGGCCATCTGTTTGAGGGTAGAAAGCTGATGACAATGCTAATTCTATTCCCAGTTGATTACTTAACGGTTTCCAAAATTTTGACAGGAACTGTGGTCCGCTAACAGAAATAATTTTTTGAGGTAAACCATGTAATTTCACTACATTGGCTAAAAACACGTTATTGAATTATATTGCTGAAGGAAGTTTCGGCAAAGGAATAACATGTCCCATTTTTGACAGTAAATCTACCACTACCAGGATAGTTGTCATTCCAGATAATTTAGGTAAATCTGTGATAAAATCCAGACTAATGGTATGCCAAGGTGTTGGAGTGATTTCTATTGGTTGCAGTAAACCCATAGGAGATGAATGGGATGACTTCTGTCGAGCGCATACCGGACAGATCTGGATATAATGTTGTATATCTGATCTCATACCAGTCCACCAAAAGTGTCTTTGACACAACTCAAAAGTTTTGTTAACTCCAGGATGAGCAGCTATAGCTAGATCATGATTCCATTTTATTACTTGTTCTCTTAGATCTTTGGTTGGAATAAATAATGTATTCTTATGATAGAATAAACCATCAGAAATTGAAGTCATTTTTTGAGAAAGCCAGTCTTCTAGATTTAAATGTTTGATCTGATCTCTGAGTACTGATAAAAAATCAATCTGTGTAGTCTCTGCACAGATTTTTTCAATTGGAATGATGCTTTGTTGTTCCTTGTTTGGTGTTTTATCCTTGTCACAAACCAGACTTGACAGTGTATCTGATAACAATTGTTTAGCCCCTGGTTGATAAGTAATAAGAAAATCGAATTCGCTAAAAAATTGTAGCCACCGCATTTGTCATGGTGTAAAGGCCTTGACTGTGGAATAAAACTGTAAATTTTTATGATCAGAAAAAATTGTTATAGTATGCTTGGCTCCTAGGAGATGATGTCTCCATTCCTGAAAAACTGCCTTAATTGCTAAAAGCTCTCGTTCAGCAATTGTATAGTTTTGTTCGGCTGGTAACAGTTTCCTTGAATAAAAGGCTATCGGATGGAAATGTCCTGAGCTCAAATCTTTTTGTAATAGGACTCCACCAATGGCTGTTTGTGAAGCATCCGCTTCAACAAAAAATGGTCTGTCAGGGTCTGGATGTTTCAGAATAGGAGCTGTTGTGAATGCTTTTTTCAAAACATTAAAGGCTGATTCAGCTTCTGCACTCCACTGAAATGTCTTTCCTTTCTGTAATAAACTGGTAATTGGAACCACAATTTCTGAAAATGTTGAAATAAATCTTATATAAATGTTTACGAATCTTAAAATCCTTTGTACCTCCTTGACAGAAGTTGGAGAAGGCCAATCTAGGATTGCTTGTACCTTTTTTGGGTCCATGACTATGCCTTCTGGGGATAACCAATAGCCAAGAAACTCAACTTTAGAAGTATTAAAAACACATTTTTCAAGTTTAACAAATAAAGGGTTTTCTCATAATTTTTGTAGAACTGATTTAACATGTTCCACATGTTCCTCAGGAGTTTTGGAGAATATTAAAATATCATTGATATATACAATGACACAGATGTCCAATAGGTCATGAAGTACCTCATTAATGAAATATTGAAATGCTGCTGGAGCATTACAGAGACCAAAGGGCATCACTGTATACTCGAAAAGTCAAAATTTTGTGCGGAAAGCAGTTTTCCACTCATCTCCTTCTTTGACGCGGATCAAGTGGTATGCTCCGCGAAGATCCAGTTTAGTATATATTGTTGATCTGTTTACTTGGTTTAAAAGTACTGGAATTAAAGGTAAAGAGCATTGATTCCTAATTGTTGCTTTGTTTACTGCACGATAATTGATACAGGCCCTCAAATCACCTGTCATTCTTTGCGACAAAAAACAAAGGAGACGAGACTGGGCAGGTGGAATGACGAATAAAGCCTAACTCAAGAAGTTCGTTGAGGTATGTCTTTAAATACTGATTTTCAGGTTCAGTAAGGGCATATATGCAACTGGGGAGCTCTCTTTAGAGCATTTGTTGGCGGACACTATCCATACCTGCATGGCACCACTGCCCAGCAAGAACCGGCACGAGGAGACCGCAGACCGCGAGCACCAGGCACGCCACCGCCGCCTCGGGACTACAGGTCCCGGCAGCCTTTGCGGCGGAGGCGCGTTCCCTGACGCCGATCCAAGGCGTCAGGAGGGGCGTAGAAATACAACCAGCCCTCGGTGAAGCGGGGGGAGCTCTCTTTAGAGCATTTGTTGGCGGACACTATCCATACCTGCATTGCACCACTGCCCAGCAAGAACCGGCACGAGGAGACCGCAGACCGCGAGCACCAGGCACGCCACCGCCGCCTCGGGACTACAGGTCCCGGCAGCCTTTGCGGCGGAGGCGCGTTCCCTGACGCCGATCCAAGGCGTCAGGAGGGGCGTAGAAATACAACCAGCCCTCGGTGAAGCGGGGGGAGCTCTCTTTAGAGCATTTGTTGGCGGACACTATCCATACCTGCATTGCACCACTGCCCAGCAAGAACCGGCACGAGGAGACCGCAGACCGCGAGCACCAGGCACGCCACCGCCGCCTCGGGACTACAGGTCCCGGCAGCCTTTGCGGCGGAGGCGCGTTCCCTGACGCCGATCCAAGGCGTCAGGAGGGGCGTAGAAATACAACCAGCCCTCGGTGAAGCGGGGGGAGCTCTCTTTAGAGCATTTGTTGGCGGACACTATCCATACCTGCATTGCACCACTGCCCAGCAAGAACCGGCACGAGGAGACCGCAGACCGCGAGCACCAGGCACGCCACCGCCGCCTCGGGACTACAGGTCCCGGCAGCCTTTGCGGCGGAGGCGCGTTCCCTGACGCCGATCCAAGGCGTCAGGAGGGGCGTAGAAATACAACCAGCCCTCGGTGAAGCGGGGGGAGCTCTCTTTAGAGCATTTGTTGGCGGACACTATCCATACCTGCATTGCACCACTGCCCAGCAAGAACCGGCACGAGGAGACCGCAGACCGCGAGCACCAGGCACGCCACCGCCGCCTCGGGACTACAGGTCCCGGCAGCCTTTGCGGCGGAGGCGCGTTCCCTGACGCCGATCCAAGGCGTCAGGAGGGGCGTAGAAATACAACCAGCCCTCAGCTACGCGGGACGCGTGCGGGACGCCCGGGGCTAAGCCCGGGCAAAGGGCGGGCCCTCTGTGGCCCTCAGAGGCACGAGGAGGCCAGGCTAGGCCTCTCCCTATCAACTGTCGGCTGGAACATCAAGGTACTGTTCATATATGTTAAACACTTTAGTTGCTTATCTGCTGTTAGGCCTGTACCCAAACTCTCTGTGGCTATCTGTGAGGACGAGCCCTCTGCTAGTTGTTTGCTTGTGTTGCTTAATTTACTGTTACGACAATGGTGAAAAGACGGCCACCCGCACCGGATGAGACAGTGAACACTTTAGACTCATATTTGGTGCAAGTGGTTAGTGACATCAATAACAAGCGTAGGCAATCCCTTGGCCTAAGTCAGTCACCCATTATGTCTCCTGAAAGTCCGTCCACAAGCACATTAAGCGCTGGGGCATATGATCCACCGCAAGCTAACCCTGCAATACATCTCACAGATCTGACTATTCATTCTAATGGATCGGAGGATATTAATGATGCTGATGATAATTCTCAATCTGTTAGAGCAGATCCAGCAGATCTTTCAACTAACATCAATAACGACCTAAATCACCAGACATCTATTACGGAAGTAGCCTCCCAATCACCGCGGCCCGCCACACGGGCGGTTAGAGCCTGCCGTAAATCCACAGCCAAACGGGGGGGGAAACACTTAGGCAGAAAAAAGTCCATCACCCCACCTCCCAAGCGGCGAGGGAAACAGGCTGATTTTGACACCGAGGTCGAGCCCAGTAGTAATTATGATGATGATCTCTTTAACAGAATCCAGGAAATGTTGGACATTAAAATCAAGACCATAATCAAACCCCTGATCGGGAAACTGGATAAATTAACATCAGAGGTCAAAAAGCTGGGCACTGCTCATAGTAAGCTGGTTGAAGAGATGGAAAACTTGTCCACTCTTGTTACAAATCTAATACCCACTAATGGGGAGCACATTTCTAGTGTAAGTAATCCTCAATCTATTCATCAGGGTTCTTTGCTCCCACCTCCCTCACTACCAATTGTATTGCCTGTTACCAGTCAAGTTGTGGACGCTGCAGACCATGGCAGTAGTACAACTTCTGCCCCCGTGGGGATTCAGCAGGAGGATTTTTCTGCTCAATTCATTCTGGAGGCCTCACCGGTAGTTCTGGTGCTGGCAAACGTTCCTGTCTTAGCAGAAGGCAAAACAGAGTCTAACCAGGATTTAAAAGACAAAGCGCTGTATTGGCTCACCAACAACATGCACATGACAGCTCAAGGGCATGACAAGTTAGCAGGGGATATTGTCATGTCTAGGAGGGTATCCTGGATAGGAAGCAAGCCCAAAAAGTTCACAGGGGATTGCGTTATTCTAAACTTCGCTAACGCGGAGGTCCTTCCGGATATTCTGAATAATGTCTTTCCGCCCCAACGACGCAGAGGCTCTATAGTCCCTCTCACTCTCAAGTTTTTTTATGATAAGTCTAAATTTTGTACCTTATCTAATCCCAATGGTTACAACAGACACACCACTAGGAATAACTGGAGAGACGCTACCAGACCTCGACATCCTAATGATTGGCTCCAGCCTACAGTTTATCAGGACTTTGGAAGATCGTATCGCCCAATAGACCTGAATACCAGGTCGGCCCTGGTTCGAGAGCCAAGAGGTAGTGTCTGGGACGGGGGCTTGCCGGGCGAGGGTCGTATCGCCTGGGGTCATAGGCAGGCTCAGTGGCAGAGAAATGATCAGTTACCGCACTACCCTAACACTCCTCTACTTACATGGAACCCAGCACAATTTGGCCAGGGCCAGGTAGCCACTCCGTTTGAGTGGGGCGTCAGCACAGGCAATAGGTTTGCCCCTCTATCGGATCTAAACATATGTGATTGACTTGAAACAGGATCCAGGCTTGCCAGGGGGGCACTGAATGAGCCACCATTAGCAAGTGGTGCTTTGGCTTCACAACATCCGGTCGAAATAGCTTCAGCAGTTCCAAATAACCTAAAACCACCACCGTTCGCCCCATGTAAGATCATAAGCTGGAACGTTGCAGGGACAAATGCAAAACGCCAGGACAAAGCCTGGCTGAGCTTTGTCTCAGAATATCATATCATCGCCTTACAAGAAACGTGGGACACATCCAACAGTTTTTGGCTGGATGGGTTCTCTAGTTTCGTTAAACCTGCAAGACCCAGTAGAGCGGGTAGAGCCAAAGGTGGCTTGGTGCTTCTATTTTCTTTAGCCCTAAAAGGTACTTACAGACAGATTAGCACTGAATCTGATAACATCCTGATAGTTGAGAGGGTGATTAACAAGGAATGCAGGACATTGTTTGTCAATTTCTATAATTCTGGGAACAGTGACTACAGTGGCCGCAACATTGCTAACTTGGAAAATATCTTAAACACAGTCTCACAAGATATCGATTTTTCTTTTGAGTTAGTTTTATTAGGCGATTTTAACATTCATCCATGTGGTTTTGCCTGTAAGGGTAAAGACGTTGACGAGGCCGACGACGCAGCCACACGGGGACCCCATTTTGAACATTCTGCTGAGGGGCAGGAGCTTGAGGAGCTTTTGGCCTACTTTGACCTACACGAACCAGACTGTGGGCAGAGAAACCCAACTTTTATTGGAGCTTATCAGGGAACAGTGATTGACTACATTTTTGTGTCATCAGGCATTTTTCAGCGGATCATGGCCTACAGCACAGTCCCTACAATTCACAGTGACCACAATCCAGTCCTGCTTGAAGTGGCATGGGGAGCTCATTTGGGGCCATCACCAGCAAAGCATAAACCTGCCCATTCTCTGAGGACCACAGATCAAGCCAGACGTATTAAATGGGCCAAAGTCATCCCGGAAAATTTCTACGAAAAATGCTATCCAAAAATCAAAGCACAGGTGGAACAGTGCAGAGATCCAGGCACCCAAAGGAATAAAATCATTGCAGCTTATGAGGCAATTTGTGACCAGGTCTCGAAGGATTTACTTGCTAAACCCACCCAGAGTGCCGATGGTCATAAGCGTTGGTTTGACCAGGCATGCTCCAATGCTCACAGAGAATTATTGAGGGCCCTTAAATCTGTGCCCAGGGTCAAAGAGGACATTGTAAGTTTAAGGAAAGTCTACAAAGCTGCCATAAAGAACCGTAAAGATAATATCAAACAGGAAACATGGGATAATCTCCTTTCGGCAGCAGTATTGAAGGACAGCAGGAGATTTTGGGATATCATTAAACAGCCTTTATTCCTTGATGACAGCAACGATCCCATGGATTGCGTGATTACTGACGAGTCTTGGTTGGCCTTCTTTGAAAAAGTATATGGGGGAGATGATGAAGGAACAAAGAAATGCTCATCGATGAATATTGATGACCACCACATCACCTTTAACCCCCAGGAAGTGGAAAAAGCCCTGTTGGCAACCACTAAAAACAAGGCACCTGGGCCAGACGGAGTACCCGCAGATTTTTTCTTGTTTTCACCCAAACTCTGGGCCGAGGTCCTGACAAACGTATTCAACGCAGTTAACGGAAATTCAGCCCCCGCTTCATGGGCTCAATCTATCATCGTCCCTATTTTTAAAAACAAAGGTCGGCGGGACGACCCAGCATTTTATAGGCCAATATCCCTCCTGGATTCAACTGTAAAGATCTTGGGCAGAGTACTTCTATCAAGATTGAGGGAGAATATTGAGGCCTGCGGGGGGCTTTCCGAACTGCAATACGGCTTCAGGGAGAGGAAAGGGACCATCGAACAATGCTGCAACCTGCACCTACTCATCTCCAAGTACACGGTCGCTAAGGAGGGTTCCGTATTTCTCGCCTTCATGGACCTTTCGTCGGCGTTTGATCTTGTGAACAGATCAAAACTGTGGGCAATCCTATTAGAATTGGGTATTGACAAAGCTCTGGTCTCATTCATGGCTGCGCTGCATCGGGAACTCTTTGCAGCAGTTCGTGTATCAAACAATGGCAGATGTACCCCCATGTTTAAATCGTTAAAGGGGGTGCGGCAAGGGTGTATTTTGGCCCCTACGCTTTTCACTTTGTATATTAACGGCCTAGGGGAACACCTGCGCGGTCAGGATGCGGACGTTCCGCGTGCAGGAGATGTGCAAATACCGGCACTCCTGTATGCGGACGACGCGGTGCTGATCGCTCGTACTGGTGTCGGACTGCAACACCTACTGGACGCCTTCGGCTCCTTTATGGCCAATTTGGACCTGAAGGTGAATGTGTCAAAATCTCACACGATGGTCATGGGGCGTGAGTGCACTAAAAAATGTCATAAATCATTTTTCTGTAGTGGGGTTCCTGTTTCGAAGGTCACCACGTTCCCCTATTTGGGAGTTTTGTTCGATCATAGGGGTACGTGGGGGCCCCAGGTAACAGCAAAAAGATTGGCAGTTTCTAGGTCTTCACTAGCGATCCTCGGCTTTGCGGGTAAGTTGGGGGCAAGGCCAATGGAAGCCCTTTTAAAGATCTATAGGTGCAAATCCGTGGCCATAGCACTTTACGGATCTCCGCTATGGGGCTATGTAAATCTTGAGCCTATCCAGAGAGTGGAAAATAAATTTATTAGATCTCTCCTCTCCTTACCCCAGTCAGCCCCTACTTACTCAATACACCAGGAGGTGGGTTTACCCTACCTGTCGGATCTATTAAGCCTAGCGCCGCTGATCCTATGGCTGAAGATATGGTTGAATGACGATCTCCCATTGAACCACACTATCTTGAAAGATGTACTCTCTCTAGATAAAGCTAAGAGCATTCCATGGCTGTCCTATTTAAACAAATCATTTACTGATCTAGGCCGACCAGAACTTTTTCTAAGTCCAGAAAAAATCAAGGCATTAGACATCGCCCACATAAAAAAGGCATTTATGGAAAAGATGGCAGCTCGCCGAGAGGATGTTGAATTAATGAAGCCCTCAGTTAGGGCACACAACCTCCTGGTTAGCGCTCCCTTACTTGCCCCTTATCTCAGCTTTGTTACATATCCCTATCACAGGTTTCTACTTACAAAGTTCAGGTTTAACCTGATACATTTTTACCTAGGTTCTTTCATACAATGGCAGAAGCCTGAGCTAGCCCCACCTTGCACCTGTGACGACTTTTCGGTACAGGACACAATGCATTGCGTTATGTTCTGTAGCAAATATCATGAGCCGAGGAAAAAATATTTGCTCCCCATCCTGAGAGAAGCAGGTTTTACTCAGGTTCGCCCGGCGCTGCTTTATCTACAGCTTGCGTCAAATCCACGTACTACATTTTGTATTGCAAATTTTTTAGTGGCCGCAGCAAGGGTGAAAGCTGCAGGTCAAATTTCGCCTTCTTAAACCATTGTACATAGTACCCCTTTTTTAATGTGTATGAAGTCTGTCGTTTTTAACATTCAACAACATTTATGTATTTTAAGCTACGTTTTTATTGTTTATGTTTCTTTGTATGACTTGGAAAAAGTCGAATAAAGATATCTTGACTGACTGATATATGCAACTGCAGGGTAAAACTGCTTCAGGGATTAGATCAATTCTGAAGTCGTAAACCCTGTGAGGGGGTAATTTGGTGGCTTTCACAAGGTCAAAAACATCAGAAAAGTCCTGAAATTCAGATGGAAGTTTAATAGATTCTGAATGGACACTAGCACAAGTAAGTGGGAAGGTTGGATCTCTATTTTCTTGGTGACAATGAGTCTTACAATATACTGAATCAAGAGCCACTGTGCGCTTAACCCAGTCTATTTGTGGATTATGGAGCTCTAACCATGGAATCCCCAGAATCACACCAAAGGCTGGTGTATCAATGAGATCGAAAACAGTCAATTCCGTATGTCCGTTATCTGATACCAAAAGTAAAGGTGGGTTATGAAACCTGATCAAACCAGAAGAAAGTGCCGAACCGTCTACTGCCCGCACCCGTTCTGGTTCTTTTTTGGGTACAAGAGTTAAATTTAGTTTTTTTGCAAATTCTAAATCAAAAAAGCTTCCTGTAGCGCCTGAGTCGATTAATACAGGAATACTGTGCTTTTGTTGATTATTCAAATTAAATCACTCTTATTGTAAAGTGTTGTGGTATATACTTCTTAATGCTCGTTACATCCTGTGAGATCTTTACACTACCATCTCTCGAGGAATCGACCTCTCCTTCCCTCGAGACACTTAGTTTTCCGATTCTTGTGAAGAATCTGGAACCACAGCGAAGGCTTTCTTTTTAACTGGCTTAATAGAACAGTCCCTGGCAAAATTACCTCCTTTCCCACAATATAAACATAGATTTGCCTTTCTTCTTCTATCTTTTTCTTCTTGAGATAAGGGTCATTTTATTCCACCTATGCATAGGTTCTATCGGGAATTTTTATCTTCATTACTTTTCAGTTTTGAAGTGTGAAGCTCTAAAATCATTTTGTGGTTTCTCATTTATTCATTCACCCAACCTATGGTTTAAACTTGACCACTAGATCCTGAAACTCAGTAAAATCATCAGGTAAATTTACAATGTGTGCCAAAGAATCTTTCAACTCCTTTCTAAGCCCTCTATAAAACAAGGACACTCTTTTATCCTCAGGCCATTGAGTTTCTGCAAGTAACCGATTAAAAGTAGTCACATACGTTATTAAGTCTTTTGTACCTTGACGCAAATTTAACAACTCATTATCAGAGGCTTGTAGAAACACATGTTTGGCAAACAGACTAGACATAGTTGTTTTAAAATTCGATTATGCAATAATGGATCATTTTTGTCCACCAAGGGCATGGCCCAATTTGCCGCCACTCCTCCTAGATAAGAAATAATAAAAGCTACCTTAGAGGTATCAGAAGAGAAAATTTGGGGTTTGCACAAAAAATGCAACTGACACTGACTCATGAAAGCATTAAAATGTGCACTATCTCCTGAAAACCTTTCTGGTTAGCTAAAGGAACTGGTTGTGGAGATACAACTGTTAATTGGACTGGCTGACTTTGACCTAAACCAGGCGCCTGAGCTTGATTCTGAAATGGAACTCCGAATTTAGGTGCTGTCAAAACCGGTCGCCTAACTTCTCCTTTTTCTCTCCAAGATGTAAAACCATCCCTGGTACTATCTAATTCCTCTCTGGTATTATCCAGTTCCTGTCTAAAGGATTGGTTTTCCAAACGTAACTCATCATTCATTTTGCGCACAATCTCAACTAACTGGGTAACATCCATTTGGGCTAGATCCATGGAATTAGTCAACTCCAAGAGAAAATAATAAGGTTTTTTTTTGGCTTCACTTTCTGTTAAACATGCAACTACAAGGTTCCAGATATTTCCTTCTTGAAGATGACTAATCCCCATTCCTCCAAGAACTAACTAGCGTGACAAGGATTTTTAACTCTTGACTCAACCAATTAGCTCCCAAAGGGAAGGGGAAGTGGATAGAGAAACAAACAAACACAGGAGCTCTTCTGAGATTGTTGTTACAGTTTCTCTGGAAGAATTCTGGACTTTCCTTCAATGCAGCAGTGAATTTCTTAAATGCTGTGACAAAATTAATCTAACATGAGAGTGATAACAATACCTAATTGTCTTCTATTAATACATATTCTCAGGGTCATCAGAGTACATACCAATGGTAAGAAAAGTCCATTCCAATACTTCTTAGTTGTAAGGAGGTATTCTCTGTACTATTTATACCACCTTAAGATATGAACACAATTGAATACATTACTGACAGTGCCAAACACCAAACCCGATCTGAGAACTTGTTAGTTTAACTTGTTTAACAATCATGCAACTAACTGTATTTCCTACCTTACATTCTTAATGATTCTTGCTCTGAGTTGGGGTTCTGTAATTAGAAACTAAGAAAAGACAAGAGAACACAAGGCAGATAGCGCCTTAAACCCCCAATTGCTTAGTGGTTTGCATTAAACAATAGTTAACATTTGAATTCACTGTTTCTGCTAAATCAAGGAAACTTGCCAAACAATCAATAGTCCTGAACACTTGTCCTTAAACAATCTTCAAATGTGCCTCTTTTTTAATGTCACTTTCGAGGTCCTTTTCAAGCCAAGTTAACAATATTTCACTCTATATCCGATATCGCGTTGGTTTTGCCAAGGTTTGTTATGTTTTAAGCTTACTGTTTCCTTTCAGGCGGACCGAAAGCAGGATAACGGGGAACCAGTTCAAGGGCGGACGAGTCCGATCAAGGAATTCTCCGTAAAACCTTAAGTCAGGATTCCGACGAGGAGCCGGCAAACCAAAGACTCACCAGACCACCGCCGATCACGAGCAGCTTCTGCTTCTGGGGAAAGGAAGGAGAAGCGGGAGCGGAAGGCAAGGAAGGGAAGAAGGATTGAAGAGACGAAGTTCTGGAACTCTTGCAGTGACGCTGTCAGGAGGAAGCGAAGCGTCTCTCTGTTTGCCGGAGCGGCCTTTATAGCTTGCTCATTTGCATGCGCTGCTTGCTCATTTGCATGCGCTGTCAGTTTTCCACGTGAAGTCTATCTTCCGTTAGCGCGCATGTTCCTCGTGTAGTCTTAATGAATATGCATGAATGGTGAGCCTTAGTTAGGAAACAAACATTGCTACATACAACTGCATGATTTATTGAACAAGCACTGTTAGCTGCAAACTCAATTTTCTATTTAATAAACATCGCTTGACTATTCACACAAATGTAAGTGATCATAGAGAGGAGGATTAAGTGTTCATGACACCTAAAGTGCGGTGGCAAAGTTACAGACACACGGGCTCACTGGACACAACTCTTCTGGGCTTTTACACAGCTGTAGTGCAGGAAAAGCACAATACATTTACCCAACGAGGTAGCACTTACTGCTTTTTCCTCATCTGCTGCGCTGATTGGCCTCTGACCTTTATAAACAAGAGGCATGTGAACTCGCACAGAAGCCCGGCCCCACACACACTAGGCTATGCAACCTCTTTCCGCCCTTTCCCCCACTGTGATGGACAGCTGACTTGAGGGACCTCGGCGCCTATAGGCGCGGTGGCAAAGTTACAGACACACGGGGTCACTGGAGACAACTCTTCTGGGCCTTTATACACCTGTAGTGCAGGAAAAGCATGATACATTTATCCAACGATGTAGCACTTACTGCTTTCTCCTCATCTGCTGCGCTGATCGGCCTCTGACCTTTATAAACAATAGGCATGTGAACTCGCACAGAAGCCCGGCCCAACACACACCAGGCTATGCAACCTCTTCCCACTCTTTCCCCAACTGTGATGGACAGCTTACTTGAGGGACCTCGGCGCCTATGGGCGCGGTGGCAAAGTTACAGACACACGGGCTCACTGGACACAACTCTTCAGGGCCTTTACACAGCTGTAGTGCAGGAAAAGCATGATACATTTACCCAACGAGGTAGCACTTGCTGATTAGCCAGTAGAAAGTACTCCAGTTGAGTATAGCGTGCAATTGCAACAAAATCGCAATTTTGCAGGGAAATCCGCAAATTTGCTGATTTTATTTGCGAATTCGCACGAATTTGCAAACCTAGAATTTGCAAAATTCGCCCATACTTGGAAATCTCCCACCAGAACCATCGGTTCTGAAAAGTCCAGACTAGAGGGGTCGTCATGGTTAGGTCCATAATATCTTACTAGAGTTAGCATGGTACCCATTATCAAAACTTTAACAATGACGCACCTACCACATGTATCTCCTAACTGAGATAGAACCTGAGCCTTAGCCGCTTTCTTAAATAAAATTAAGACCCCTCGAATATTTGCTGTCTTGCAGGTACATACATAAGAGCCTACCCAACTCAGACGTTTAAAAAGAGCGCAAATGAGTTTCCTGAAGGACAATGACCTACGTAGAAGAATCCCGAAGATACAGTATAATTTTATCTCTTCTTGGTCTAGTGCGCAGACCATTGACATTCCAGGAAAGAATCTGTATACTGTTCATGGTGGATCAAACCTGCGCATGTCCGCAGGAGAGAAGTTCGGAAACACAAGCATCAGTACCAGCCCCAACATCATTCCTGTATCCTTACAGATTAGGTTAAAATGAGTGATTTCAAAAGAAGGGGAAAAATGAGGATATTTTATTTTTTCTACTCACTTCACCCACTAGACCCACCCCGATACCCTGTGCCCTCTCCCCTCCACCCTACCACACCCATGGAGAACCCTGACCCTAATCATCTGGACAGATAGTCCAGATAGTTGCTCCCGGAGATACCCACCAGCCTCATGCCTCCGAAAGAAAAAAAAGTCAGGTGCCTGTAAAGAAAAAAGATATAGAAAAAAGACCTATCAGCCCTAAACAATCCAAGGCTGAAAAAAGGTTGAATAAAGTGCTTAAATGTCTACTTTATTTTGTTTTAATGTGTAAGGTTTTATATATTATTTTCCCATTTTTTCCTTCCCCATTTGTTTCACTTTTTGCTTCTTCCTTTCGTATTTTTCCTATTTTTGTTTCTTAATTTAAACTTTCTCTTTTTCTTTTTTTTTTAAATTCATACCTTTAACTACCTTTACCTAACCTTTAGAGTGGCAGACCCGTCCCAGCTAAAGCTGGCAAGCCTTACTGCAGCCCATAGCCCTGGACCGGGACACAGGTGAAGAGCCAGGGGGAACAGAAAGACAGAAAAAATTAGAGAGGAGGGAATACCTATTTTGTCTGAGCCTCATCCTTCCCCATAATGGCTAGCATTTCATCTGCCTCCTGCACTGATTTTACATTGTGCATTTAGTTCTTAAACATTACTTTCAAGGTCGCAGGAAAATTAAGTGGGCCACACTCCGAGCCTTTTTAAATCCTCCAACTTCCTTCCCAACTCCCATTACCTGTCGAGAGTCACTCGAGCCAGGTCAGATCGAATTTGGAATAAGAAATCTTTAGCCTTCAATGATTTAAATTTGAGACAAAGGTTGAGGATTTGTTCCTTCAACAAGTAGGTTTAAAAATTTACGAGGATCTTTCTTGGCTGTGATCTATTTTGGTTTCTTCTGAAGGGGTCACTATGGATTCTCTGAATATCTCTCCTTAATTCATCTTCTGATTGTTTCAGTTCTAGGAACTCATTCAGAAGTGAAATCACAAAGGTCTTGGGATCATCCCCCTCACTCCGCTCAGGGACATCTAGAATACGTAAGTTCTTCCTTCGTACATCATTCTCTAAATATCCATTCCTGTCTCAGAGGACCCCCTCCTCCCTTTTGAGGGTAACTATGTCTGCTTCCACCACACCTAATTGGTCTGTTAAGACCACCACAGTAGATTCTAGCGTCTTGGTTCTGGCGTTTAGGAGGTCCGCTTTCCTTTCCAGTGACTCCCAGAAGCTTTTTATCTCTCCTTGAGTGGCTGAAACCTCGAATCCTTTCTTTTTTTTTTTTTAGTCCTCATACGCCACTTCCCACCTCTGTGTCGCCCTTAGGTGGTTTTCAACTCAACTTTGAGAGGTTGTTTCCTACATCTTGAACTGCAGGCTTGTAGGCTTGAGGGAATTGGGAGGTACCGCAGCCTTGCCTAATGCAGCAAAGCATATAGACTACATTAACCTCCAAGAGCTTCAAAAGTGACTTAATCATTGGACCATTTTTCTTCTCACATCGTAGATATCATATATTATTAGAGCTCCCCTTACCCTCACCCAAAGTGGTTTAGAAATAAGGTCTAAAACTGGTGCTTCCTTTTATATTGGCCGGCCATATCCAGCTTAGCTATGCCTCTCATAGCTCTAATCCACATTAAGTCTGTCGGAGGCTCTGGCGATACCCATAATTTGCATATTTCTCTTCGAGCAATCAAAATAGCATAAAAAAACAACTTAGATTTATCATCAAGGCCCTTACCTTGTATGTCCAATCTGCCCGGGATGATCTGTTCAGGGCTTACCTTGATATTTAGCTCCATCATTTTTGATAGCTTTATACTTACAGCTACCCAAAACTCTTGAATCTTCGGGCATGTCACAAACATGTGAATGTCGTCTTCATTTGGGCTTTTGCATTTAGGACATAACACCGTGCCCCCATCCTTAAATTTAGCGAGCCTCTTTGGGGTCCAATATGCCCTGTGGAGAGTGAACAAGTGATTCCTCCTTAAATTTGCAGGTTTAACCACTTTGTAAAGAATCAACATATCTACTTGCCATCGTTCTTCTGAATCCTTTCTTGATATCTGCTGAAAAGTGTAGCAAGGATAGCCTTGGGGGAAAATATGGATGGTTTGTCAGACTTTGTTGTCATCGAGTCGACATCTGCACTTTCTACCATTACTTTAGGTAGCTCCTGGAGAACAACTTGAGGACCCTGCCCTTCAGTCTCCTTCTCTTCCTCCCTCTGCGTTGAACCTGGGCTCTCAATCTCTGTGGTTAGGGTGTCTCTTGAGGATTGGGGGGCACCTAATAACTCCAAGTCTGCCATTTTCACAACAGCATCTATCAACCTCTCTAACTCCTTCCCGCAAGCCTCATCCTGCTTTGCCAAGTTCAAAACCTGTGTCAACACTTTAGAATAAGATCTTAATGAAGGTCTAATTTTAAGCTTAGCGTCTATGATTGTGCTCTTGGTTTCACAAGACTTGGTCCCCTTTCTCTTAACTTCATCACAAAGATAGGTAGAGCTATTATTTCCAAATGGTGCTGTGCTTCTACTTCCCTGTTTCTGTTTAGTGCCCACCAAGCTTGATTCACAGTTGCCCTCGATGTGCTTTATAGGGCTCTCCTCAGCGGTCTTCCCCTTTGAAGTGCCCTAGACCCCCACACCTCGTTTCCTCCCCCTCTTAGGGGCCTTAGCAGGGACTGAAGTAGCAGCTGTAATTGTATTATGCCCTACCTGGGACTGAGGCTGAGGGTCTGCCCAAATCACATGTCCCTTTTGCACCAGTTCCTGGGGCACATGGCCCCTCAAAGGCTGTACACTGGGGGCTCCTTCCACCCCGTCCTATCAATTGCGTTGCCTGCTGTAGCGTCTTTCAGCCTGGGAAGCACAGAGCCAGTGCTGCCTCTGCCTGGCGAAATCCAGAGGAGGCCGTGAGCTCTGCGGCCCCTCCTGAGCTTCAGTCCTGCCGCCTCCCACTGCAATGGGAGAGAAGCTGCCTCTGACTTGCGTCCAAGGCACATCCGCAATGCGATGCAGCCACAGAAAGAGAGAGGTGAAGCAAGCTCCGCTGAGAGTCATACCAGGCAAAAAAAACCCTCTCACACTCCGGCAGACGCGGGATGGCTCAGACCCACTTCAGGACAGGGGAGGTAAGAAGACACCAGCCTCAACAGTGGCAGGAAGGCATGAAAGCCAATAAGTCCTCCGGGTGCAGCGGCAGCTCAGCTAGCTGCCGCCATGTTCTCCCTTGATAGTGATTAGTCAATTATTATTGAATTCACTTCTCACCCTGTACCCATACATACCGAATAACATGCACCTAAACATTATTGGCACCATTTACATACTTAGGGCCTGATTACGATGTTGGTCTAGCTTGCGTCCAACTGAAACAGCTGCAGACTGGAACCGTGCGACCATAGATCGACTGCGGTATTTGGATGTAACCACCCTATGAGCTGTCAGAAACATAACTTTTTCTGTGGCAGGCAGAAAAGGCCCACAGCACAAGCTGCCATTGAAAAATAGATGTCTTTAAACATCCCTGCATCGTGGGGTGCCTGTCACACGGTGAAGGTATGTTTAGTGAAGTACCTATGGTGCCCCCCAGGCCCTTGAACGAGGGCCAGGGAGAAGGGGCACTGCTATTGGCCCCCAAAGTCACTTTCCAACAGCATTTCCATGTCGGATATGCCGACATGGGAAGGCTATGGGAAAGTGTCATCATGATTCTTGCGGCAGAGCCTCGGCTTGCTTCTCCTTCATTATGGGAATATGATTCCTTCAGATGCTCTCACAGGCTCAAGGAGCCCGTTGGAATAGCAGAGGATAATCCCTTTGCATAATGCCTTGGCCTGCCATATCGTAATGTGGCGAGGGACTGCAGTGGCAGATGCCGGGCAGACCTCAACCGATGGTCAGTCAATTGCGGTATGCTCAACATGGTAATCGGTATCAAAATAATCAAAAAAATATTTAATACCATTAATGTCACAACCTTATAAGTTTCCAATTCACAAATAAATAAAAATAGAAATAACTTAAAATTACAAACTATATTTAAAAACATTAACAACAATTGCTCAAATAATATAAAACACATACAGCCCATCTGCTGAAGCAAAAGAAGCACATGTACATAGGTTAGTAACTGGTGCACACAGGATTCTATGTTATGTAGAAATTGTCATGCTGAAAAAATTCTCTCTAATAACTTAAGGCTACTTACAATATTTATGGGCATATTTATCAACAGTTTGCGTTGCACTCGTACCACAGAAGGGGACCCAATGGTGATGAGAACCCTAAATGAGAGTTATCAAGCCACCTTCTGTGTCACTGAGTGGCTTGATAAATCTAGAGTAACATAAGGCTGCACAAATTGTGGCCTTGTGTTACTCTGTGGCAGGGAGGCGTGCCATGGGTAAAGTGTGTGTGTTTCCACACATCCACCCATGGCTTCTAATTCCTTCCTAGATTTAACAACCTTGGTAGATCTGGGAGTACATCTGAATTATACTGTGACTTACCAGAGGCACAACGAGGAGAAATATGTCTCCTTGTTTCCTCTTTCTAAGTGTGCTACAATCAGTATCAC
Source organism: Lissotriton vulgaris (assembly GCF_964263255.1). Lineage (NCBI taxonomy): Eukaryota > Metazoa > Chordata > Amphibia > Caudata > Salamandridae > Lissotriton > Lissotriton vulgaris. The sequence goes on along the minus strand of NC_141699.1, from coordinate 318,665,962 downwards.
ACTTAGAAAGGGGAAATGCCTCTAAGGATTTTTTTTTTTAAATCTTCCATTACGCGTTGGCCTCTATATCCCAAAACGAATGCATCATGACATAAATGTAATAAATACCTCCATAATAATATCTAAAAACAGACAGAAATAAAGCACTATCGATTCCTGGAAAAACTATAATGCAATGATACCCCTGCTTCTGCAGTAGCTTTCTAGGCCCAAGACCCAATTAGCCCTTTTTTGGAAAGAGACAGCACTTTTAGGTTTTCCTAAAACAGGTTAGAGCAGTACTGGCCTCAAGAGAGACATGAAGCTTATTCCACATTTGGGCTCTTATTTGAAAAGTCCTTCCACCTGACCTTACATTCTTAATTTTGGATCACAGATCATATTGGCCGAGGTCGATAGAAGGGTCCTCTATCGCTCTATTCTTTAAATATCCTTTGAAGTAGCATCAGTCCTGTTCTATTTTAATACCAGGCACATGGAATTAAAAATGATTATCTCTTTAACTGGGAGCCAGTGTAGCTCTCTTAGGGAATTTGAGGAAGAGCCATACCAAGATTTATTAATTACCATGTTTTTTGCTGATGTATATAATCTCTTGGTAAGATAAGCTGATGCCTCCAGCAACAGGGCATTGCAGTTGTCAATTCTGCTCAACACAATGCATTGGATCATTAGCTTTCTAGATAGCTGTGGGAGAAAGAGGTCAATTTTTCGAAAGTTTCGTAGCAGTCCAAAACATGTGACTGACATTTTGTTAATGTGTAGTTCCATAGAGAGCTTCTCATCCACATATACCCATAGATTTTGCACAACCAGTGATACCATAAGGTTATCTGTATTGGACCATGGCCGGAAATCCATTGGTAGTGGACACGTCTCTTTTAAGGGGAAACAGGATAGAAATTCAGTTTTTACCCCATTAAACTTTAAAAATTGTGTTTTCATCCAACTGGTCCTTTCGTTTAGACAGGTATGAAGTTCTTCTACAGCAGTCTGACTATTTTTATCCAATGGAAGGATAAGCTGTGTGTTGTCTGCGTAGTTGACAAATGAGATCTCATAACATCTGATGACAGTCAAAAGTTCTGTAGATAAATGTTGAAGACGATCAGGCTTGGTGCTGACCCCTGAGGTATCCCATGCTCTACTCTTTGAATTTTGAGAGGAAAGGGGAGGAGGGATAGCCTGGGTATTGTCTTACAGGTAGGATTTAATCCATTCCAGTAGTAGCCCTTCTACCCCAATGTCCTGCAATCTCCAGACCAATACATATTAGTTGGCTGTATCAAACGCTGCTTACAGATCTTATACAATCAGCACTGCTGTGTCACATCTGTCAAACATCGTCTTTAGATGATTCAAAGTCTGAATATGCTGGTCTTAAGCCTGTTTTTTCATTTTCCAAGTCATTGAAATCCTCCAGGTAACGTGCCAATTTTTTGCCAAAATATTTTTCCAAGATTTTAACTGGAAAGGGGATTTGCAAAATTGGTTGGCTCCTTTGGTAGTGGCTTAACTAGAGCTGTCTTACAAACATTCGGTAATTCTCCATTGATAGAGATTTATATAATTGTTTGGTGGTAGCAAACATCAATTCGTTCTGAAGAAAAATCTATCCATTGTTCTCTCTTATTGGTAAACTAGCGGCCTGTCCCGAGGTTGTCCGGGTATGACAGACATGTGTGCAATTAGAATGCGCCCCAGCGATATGTGCCTCTTGCCGTCCTGTCTGCCATCAGAATGCGCCCCAGCGATATGTGCAGGCACCGATGTGTGTGTACCTGCTCTGAAGTTCTGGCCTCACAGTCTGCCCCAGCGATATGTGCCTCTTGCCGTCCTGCCATGCACATCGTGCCCGGGCTCTGCATCCACAACACGGCGGGATGCACTACATCACCCGACTGCGTAATCAACCTTCCGCGATAGAACGCTGTTCACATGCTCCAAACGTCACCCGACGGCGTACTCAGCTGCCGCAATAGAACGCTATACACACGCTCCAAACATACGCACACGCCCAACTCAGAGCCGGTGCTACTTCCAATGGACTACTTTGTCAGACAACGTGCTTTGTCCCCTCCAATGTATATGTTGCGCCTGTGTATAGCCTATGTCCATCTGCTTTGCCTCACCTCTCCAACGCTGAATGCGGTGCTCCGGTTGGTGCTGTGGTTCCGGAGCTTACCCGCCTCAGAGGTTTGGTCTCTCTCTTTATTATATTAGTATGGATGAGGATGAAGTTGTTTTAACTTTAGCAGATTATTTTGTTTTGTTTCCAAATGCATTTCTCCAAGAAATATGGAGGTCATGTTTTAAACAAAGGCCTGTGCAGTAATGAACTTCCCTATTGTTTCGAAATTGTCAGATTCTAGGTACCATCTGGAGAAAGAGCTATCAGATTTTCAGACCTTGGAATATAGGTAAAAAGAATATCAAACTGTTGAAAGAAATGGTCAACAAGTTTATCTACTATTTCGACTTTTCACTTGGTGGAGAACTTGAAGATTTATGCGGCCTGTGCGCAAGACCAGTTAATAATATGCTCCAAGTAATAAAAATCTCCACACTTGATACTAAGAAGTTCTTTTTCCAAGACAGAATAGTTCCTATCAGCTGGGGAACACATTGTGAAAAGAGGGCCACAGGATTTTCTTCTCCATCATGGCCCAGTTTGATTAAAACAGCTTAAATAGCCTTGTTTGAGGTGGGAGTTTTCATGACAAATAGCTGGAGTTGTCAGGCTGCTTATACTAGTAGCTTGAATAAAGTCAGATTTCCGCCTTTTAAAAGCTATGGTGGAATCGTTACTCCATTGAAAGGGCATATTCATCTTTAGCATGCCTGTGATTGACAGAAAAAGTTTTGAAAAACCCTTAATGATCTTGAGATAATAGTTTGCCAGACTAAGAAAACTCAGTGTTTCCTTCGCTGTTCAAAGGGCAGGCCAACCAAGGATCATTTGTATTTTCCAGGAATCCATGGCAATTCCTTCTGATGAAAATACAGAGCCTAAGTAGTCTACAGAGTACTTATTGAATAGACACTTCTCAGGTTTAGCCAGCAACTTATTTTCTCCCAGTCTGTGCAGAACTTGTTTGACATAGTTAGTTGGGTGCTCAGTAGGATCATTAGAAAATATCAGAATATCATTGAGGTAAACAGTAAAAGTCTGAAGAATTAGGTGCCAGTTACCTCCAGATGGAGACTTTGAAGAGGGGATAAGACCATTTGACAGATTTGTAACAAGATACTCCCTTACTGCTTGACGGATGACAAAAATAAATGTTGCCAATAAGGAACAATGGTCTCAGGCAAGATGGCAATGGCACAGTCAAAAGGGCAGGAGGAGGTGGTTCCATGGTATCTTAAAAGAATAAAGGAACTCACAATAGGCATCAGGAATGCCAGTAAAAGATAGAGCGGTACAAAAGGGGGTGGTGATGGACGGAGCATCTGAATCAATCAAATACGCACACCCAGTTAAAAGATCTGGGTTTGATCCATCACGGTTCTATAGCCCACTCTGCCACCCCAGTTCAGACAAGGCTATATGCAAATAAGTCTGACCCTGTTCCTCATGGGAACAGTCCAGCCCGAACTGCCAAGCCGTGTCTTCCCTGGACCGGAAACAAGCTTCCGAGGAAGGGTTTCTGGCATTCCAGCCGTCTTCAGCCCGGCTTGCTTGAATCCAGTGGCAAAGTGAGCAAGGGACTCACGTCTGAGCATACCCTGCCACACTTATGGCGGCCAAAAGTGGTACAAAAGGGGGTGGTGATGGACGGAGCATCTGAATCAATCAAACACTCACACCCAGTCAAAAGATCTGGGTTCGATCCATCACCGTTCTTTAGCCCACTCTGCCACCCCAGTTCAGACATGGCTATATGCAAATCAGTCTGACCCTGTGCCTCATTGGAACAGTCCAGCCCGAACTGCCATGCCATGTCTTCCCTGGACCGGAAACAAGCTTCTGATGACCGGTTTTGGCATTCCAGCCGTCTTCAGGGGTCCCAGGGAGAGAGCGTAACATAAGAGCACGCAAATTACTTAATCAAACGGCCGCTGAACAGGTCCAGTCACTAACTAAGGAGATAGCAGCGTTGAGATCTGAGATTCTTGGGGACAGCACATTAACTAATGCTAAGGAGGTATTGGAAAGTCTGGACGCTACCCTAAAGGACTTCGATATAACAGCTCAAACAAAAAAAATTGAAAAACTTGCAAAAGATCTGCGCACATTCGATAAGAAAAGTGTCTATCTTTATTTACAACCTGATTATTTTAAACAGGATAATTAAAGCTGGTTCACCAATCGTGGGCGCGGCAACTATCGAGGTAGACATAATTATACTACGTTTTCTGACTCATCTTTCAGTTCTGGAAGTGAAGGAGAACCGGGCACGAGCGCATCTTACAACTACCAGCAACAGGATTTTCGATACCAGCAATATCCTCCCCAATTTCCACCTCAATGTCCACCTCATTTTTTAGATCAAGGCCGGGGTCAGTGGAGACCACCCCATGGCCGTGGCAACAACTGGGCCCGCGGACAAGCGCGGGGACAACAACACCTCTTTCCCCTCTTTTTCTGTGATTGGGGCTTTAATGTTTTTTATGCTGAAAAATTTGAAGTGATTGAATAGCACATTGTGATTCAATGACAGTGTTGGCTTTATTAAATATGATGAATTCTACATTTTGCAATGTTCTGATTAAGTAATTTGGGTGCTCTTATGTTACGCTCTCTCCCTGGGACCCCTATATATGTATTACCTAGCACCCAGGTCCCAGCGACTTTTTGGGTAAAACCCCCCTTTTGTAACATTGCTTGAATCCAGTGAAAAAGTGAGCAAGGGATTCACGTCTGAGCATACCCTGCCACACTTATGGTGGCCAAAATCGGTACAAAAGGGGGTGGTGATGGACGGAGCATCTGAATCAATCTTTCACCACTTCCACCCTCTGGTTCACCACTGCCACCCTCTGGTTCATCACTCTCACCCTCTGGTTCATTACTGCCACCCTCTGGTTCATCACATCACCCTCTGGTTCACCACAGCACCCTCTGTTTCACCACTGTCAACCTCTGGTTCATCACTGCCACCCTCTGGTTCACCACTGCCACACTCTGGTTCATCACTGCCATCCTCTGGTTCATCACAGCACCCTCTGGTTTACCCCTGCCACCCTCTGGTTCATCACTGCCACCCTCCGGTTCATCACTGCCACCCTCTGGCTTACCACTGCCACCCTCTGGTTCACCACTGCCACCCTCTGATTCATCACAGCACCCTCTGGTTCACCACTGCAACCCTCTGGGTCACCCCTGCCACCCTCTGGTTCATCACAGCACCCTCTGATTTATCACAGCACCCTCTGGTTCATCACTGCCACCCTCTGGTTCATCACTGCCACCCTCTTTCACCACTTCCACCCTCTGGTTCACCACTGCCACCCTCTGGTTAACCCCTGCCACCCTCTGGTTCATCACTGTCACCCTCTCATTCATCACTGCCACCCTCTGGTTCATCACAGCACCCTCTGATTTATCACAGCACCCTCTGGTTCATCACTGCCACCTTCTGGTTCGCCACTGCCACCCTCTGGTTCATCACTGCCACCCTCTGGTTCATCACTGCCACCCTCTGGTTCACCACAGCCACCCTCTGGTTCACGACTGCCACCCTCTGGTTCATCCCTGCCACCCTCCGGTTCATCACTGCCACCCTCTGGTTCATTACTGCCACCCTCTGGTTCACCACTGCCACCCTCTGGTTCACCCCTGCCACCCTCTGGTTTATCACAGCACCCTCTGATTCATCACAGTACCATCTGATTCATCACAGCACCCTCTGGTTCACCCCTGCCACCATCTGGTTCATCACAGCACCCTATGGTTCATCACTGCCACCCTCTGATTCATCACTGCCACCCTCTGGTTCACCACTGCGACCCTTTGGTTCACCACTGCCACCCTCTGGTTCACCCCTGTCACCCTCTAGTTCATCAATGCCACCCTCTGGTTCATCACTGCCACCCTCTTTCACCACTTCCACCCTCTGATTCACCACTGCCACTCTCTGGTTCACCACTGCCACCCTCTGGTTCACCCCTGCCACCCTCTGGTTCATCCCTGTCACCCTCTCGTTCATCACTGCCACCCTCTGGTTCATCACAGCACCCTCTGGTTCACCGCTGCTACCCTCTGGTGTATCAATGCCACCTTCTGGTTCACCACTGCCACCCTCAGGTTGATCACTGTCACCCTTTGGTTCATCACTGCCACCCTCTGGATAATCACTGCCACCCTCTGGTTCATCACAGCACCCTCTGGTTCACAACGGCACCTTCTGGTTCAACACAGCATCCTCTGGTTCACCACTGTAGATTATGGGGAGAAAGCACACCTGCCCAGCCTCAACCGGGGGCTGGTTAATGTGTTACTGAATTTGAGCTTCAAGGCCGGCACCTGCTTCCTTATCTGTTGGTGCTTCCTGTTGTGGTTTAGATTTTGTTATAGCCTGGAGCATTGTGCCATACTTGTAACTATTCTCTCACCTTGCTTCGAGGGTCAGAGAATAGTTGCAAGTAGGCAACAACTCTGGAGGCACTGCTCAGGAAGCACTTACAGGGTTACAATAGGTGCCCAAGTTAAAGTTAATTTCTTTGTAAACATTTTATAAATGGTTACAAAAAAATTTGCTTCAACTTGGGCACCTGCTGTAACCCTGTAAGTGCTTCATGTACTTCAGTTTATGAAAATCCGTCCCGCACGCGATTTAGTGGATTTTTCTGCAATTTCGCGAGATTCGCGGACCACGAAATTGCAGAAAATCTGCAAATTCCACAAACAGAACAGATTTTATGCCCATGCCTAAAAAGAGTGCAGCCGGCCCAAGGTGATATTGAGATAATTTCCTGGAACATAGCAGGATTGTCCTCCAAAATGAAAAATCATGACTGGTTAGCTTACATAAAGAAGTTCCATGTCATTTGCCTACAGGAAACATGGGAGGTGAACAGCAGTGTACTCGCCTTAGAAGGATTTAAAATGTACCCCGTAACGGCACGGAAGGCAGCCTCCGGGAGAGCAAGGGGTGGTTTGATCACATATGTGGACTTGGGGTTACAAGGGAGGGGGAACGACTAGGGCTGGGACTCAGATTTTATGCAATGGATTAGATATCACAATAAGGGCCTAAAGTAAATTTTTATTAACTTTTATAATGCCATTGTAGGGGGACAGACTCTATTAAGACTGGCTGGGCTGGGAAGCCGGTTAGAAGGAATATTAGAACAAGGGGCGCTGAGCTCCCAGTTGGTGGGACTGAGTGATTTTAATTGCCATCTGTGCCCCCACTTGAAAACCAGTCGGGGTCTGGTCCTCGTGCCCACTGGAAGAGGGCTTGCACTTGGAGCACACTAGAGAGGGAAGAGAGCTAAGTAAGGTGCTGGGCATACATGCCCTCACATAAACTATGGACTTGATTAGAGTGGAGGAGGTGGACAGTCGGGTCCACTCAACTTTTAAAAGCAGGGGAAGGGATTCTTTTATTGACTTTATTTTTGTCACTAACATGCTAAAGAGTAGGATCTCAAGATTTAATATAGAGGTTAGCATCTTCAGCAATCACAGCCCCCTGGTCATGTCGATCAGGGACCCAAACCCGAATAAGCATTCTTCGCAAAGGGGGGCGGTGGCACATTAGCGCCACCGATCAAGGAAGGAGACTTAGATGTTCCCATATTAGTGGTGAAGATTTTTATAGGGCGTTAATCTCAGACAGCGAACAGCAGGTCTGGAAGTGTGTAGACCTAACAGTGGAAGGGGCAGATTTGATTAAATCCTTTCAGGGTGTTGCCCAACATACTGATGGCCTGCTCAGAAGCAGTACTGTAAAAAAGGAATTGGATACTCCTAGGTGGTTTGATTGTCAGTGTTCCATTGCCCTTTGGGAATTGAAGTTAGCTTTAAAAACTGCTCTCAAAGATAAAATGAAGGTGTCCTCTTGTAGGGCTTTGTGGAAACAGGCAGTAAAACGCTGCAAAACTACACTGCAAAAGCAGGCATGGGAGAATCTGAGAGAAGAGGCTGAGTCAAAGGATTCAACCGCTTTCTGGAAAGTTATAAACGACCCTAGTTTCCAAGACACAAACAAACCCAAAGTAGTAAATCATATTCTGCCAGACACCTGGTTTGATCACTTCCAAGGCCTTTACAATCATGGCAGCACCAACAATCTGATTGTAGTAGAGGAGGGGAGTGTGAGTTTTACTCATATATCATTTTCCCTGGGAAAGATAAAGGCAGGTATTGCGGCCTTGACAAGGAATAAGGCCCTGGGTCCTGATGGGATCCCTCCTGACCTCTTTATGGGCCAGACAGAACTTTAGGTGCCCATGTTAACTAGAGTCATTAATACAGCAGTGGAGTCAGATATGCCAGCATCCTGGTCCACCACCACAATTGTCCCTATTTTTAAAAAGGGCAATAGGGATAGCCCCCTATGTTATCGGCCCATTTGCCTCATTGATGTGACAGTGAAAGTACTAGGCAGGGTCATCCTTAATCAGTTAATGGACTGGGCGGATGCACATGAAATAATCACTGACACTCAGTATGGATTTAGGTATGGCCGTTCAACTACCTATCAATGCCTCAATCTATATCTTTTGGTAGCCAAGTACACTTTTGCCAGCCAAGAAACAGTGTACTTGGCTTTTATGGATTTGACGGCAGCTTTTGACCGGGTAAACCGCAGGAAATAGTGGGAACTAATGGGGGCTCTTGGAATAGATCCAGGCCTAGTAAATATCCTCAGAGTATTGCTCCGAAATACCTCTGCCCAGGTCAGATACAATGAGGAAGGGCGTACCACTGACCCCTTCCCATGCTCTAGGGGAGTGAGACAGGGGTGCATCTTAGCTCCTTTTCTATTCACTGTGTATATAAATGGTCTAGACCAGGCGCTTAGTGCTATAGGGGTGGATTCCCCAAGGATAGGTATGAGAGGGATCCCTGTCCTGCTATACGCGGACAACGCAGTCCTTCTTGCGCTCACTATACTCAGGCTTCAGTGTCTGATAGATGGTTTTGTTCGCTTTATGGAGAGTTCAGCTCTGTCCCCCAATCTCTCCAAATCATATATCATGGAAATGGGAAAAGTGACGAAAAGGAAATTTTATTATATGATTGGCACTCACTGTCTAGAAAAGGTGCAGGCGTTCTCATATCTGGGGATTTTATTTGACACCCGCCTCAGTTTTAAAGCCCTGGTACATGAAAAATGCCTCACACTAGCTAGCTGCTCTGGGGCAATTATGAATTTTGCACGCAGGCTGGGCCGTTGGTCCCCGGAGCAAATTTTGACATTGTATAGTTCCATGTGTTGTGCCAAAGTTCTATATGGCAGTGAGTTCTGGGGCTTTATAGACTTACAACAGCTACAAACTGAAGTGAATAAATTCCTTCGGCGGTTGCTGAAAGTCCCCCAGAGCACACCTTCCCACATTTTCCATGAAGAATTGGGTGTTACTCACATTAGGGACAGGTCGCAACTCAAACCCCTAACCTGTTGGATTAAAATCTACTACACCACATTCTGGCATCTCCCGTACGGTATACATCATCTATAGAGTTGAAGGGCCTGTGCGGCTGTGACCAATGGTCTCCGCAGGATACCCTTCACTTTGTTTTATTATGTCCCCATCATGCTCGCCCCAGGAAGTTATTTTTAAAATGTATTTTAAAGAATGCTAGATTCAAGCAGGCAAAGGTGGCCCTATTGTTTCTGAATTTGTCCACAGAGGTTTTCACACCTTTTTGTACTGTAAACTTTTTAAGGTCGGCTGTGAGACTCAGAAATACAAGAGGGGAGGGGTGATACATATGGCTGTAGTACCTCTTGGTTAGTAATTTTAATAATGAACTGTGTGGGGATTGGCAATTTCCTAGCTTAAAATGAACTAACTACTCCTGCAACTATTTCATTTATTTTGTCACCCGCCACTAAACCCACCCCGACTCCCTCTATCCCAGGACTTATTGATTTGACCCCTACGAAGAATGACAATGGAGAAGTGGACCATTTGTGAATCGTTTGTACCTGTATTTTAGCTCGATTTTAATCCCCTTTGTGATGTTTTTTTAACTGTACTTTTATGGTATTGTATTTATGCTGAATAAAGTAATATTGATTGATTGATTGATTGATTGATACTGGTGTGATAACTCTAAGCCCAATACTTAGCTCAATTGAATAACATGACTGTGAAGCATACGATCTAAAAGGGTAGTTCGGGAACAAATGATTTGATAACATTTTACCTATTGAGTGAATTCAATGGTAACAAATGAAGATTGGAACTGCTATTATTGATGATTTCTCAATGGTGAGCTTGGTGGGGAAGTTCCTCCCTCTCAGGAAGGTGCAATTTTCTTTGACCTAAATGCCTATTGATTTGAAGGCGATACCCACTTGCACCTTTCAAAGCGTTGAAAAGGATTACCATTGTTTAGTAATCAGGAGTGTGATGTTCTCTTCTCTTTTGTTCTATTTATGTTTTTCTGATCAAAGACAACGCACCCTAAACTTTACCATGTTAAATGAAGGAATATCTAACTGGAGCGATTCAAAATAATATCAAACAATTGTTTTATATCTCTAAAAGGGAAATTAACCAGCGACTACATGCCAGCACTTTTATTAAATATCATAAAGTTCTACGTATCCCAAGGGGGCTAGGGATTCCACTCAAGTCCACTCTCTGTAAAACCAACTCTAAATTCACAGAACATTGGTATGCAATATTGAACAAATGCTCCTTAGATTTAATATTGTTTATTTTTGAGGAACCATCAAAATGATTGAGAAATTAGTCAACAGAAACATGAGCTTTCCAACAAAACGTCTAAGGATGAGTGGGATAAAATACTAATTGAAATTAATTCTCAACTTGAACTGTACACCAAAGAGATTAATGGGAGAAGACTCTGAAAGATTAAAAGAGATTCAATGGACTATTACATTTGCGAGGTATACAGTTGGGCAGACGTTTGTGCACGAAGACACCAACAAAGACATTTTCCACCAGATCTACTGATGGCAAAACCTCTTCATCTGAAGAGTCACTCAACAGAACAAGATCACAGACAGGCAGTGGAATATAACCCACAATAATTACAGAGGCTGGCTTATCTACTTCTAACACATCTACAACTCGATTCTTTTTTAGGGAGAGGCCCAAGTGTAGCCGCCGAACCAAGCGAAGAGGTGGCCACAAAGACAAAAGATCAATTGATTGCGAATTCAACCAGGAGCCATAAAACCGAGTAATCAACATCTCTAAATGTCATCTTACACCCCTTCAAACTAAGACCTTACAAAAAGGAATGTCACTTGTCCCTAATTATCATTCTAATGGGTTTGTGATACAAATAAGTTTATTTAAATTAATGGGAAATTTGAGACTAAGACATTTATTCAATAATGTAGTTGAACCTTTGACCTGACAGAAAAGATGGAACTTTATTGGGATTAAAACAGTAAAAGTTCAGTTTTAGCCCCTAAAATTAATTAAATCCTTGATTAATTTGAAACAATTGCACAAAGAGAAGTACATGAAGTGGTCAAAACTAAAAATCCCAAAGTTTCAAATCTTACCAAAAATGAGCGCAGAATTATAACTGAAATAGACTTGAACTAAACCATCATCTGTTTTAAGGCTGACAAGGGCGGAGCCTTAGTAATTTTGAATACCTATTTTTATCACAACTACTTACATGAAAATCAACTCTAACCCAACTGAAGAATTCATTAAGATACTCTTGACCACTATTAATGCAGCTAATTCCATAGGTACTATAACTGAATCGAATCAACGTTATTTGACACAGAAATATCCAAGTATCCCACAAATTTTTATGCTACTAAAAATCCACAAATATTTACACAAAACTCTACTTAGACATTATGGGCCAGATGTAGGTGGCTGTTTCAGGCCATTTACCGATCGATAACGGCCGATTTTGGCCGTTACCGATCGGTAAATGGGTGACAGGTATTTAGGGGGCATTTTTTACCGATTCGGTAAAATTACCGAATCAGTAATTTTATCGAATCGGTAAAATAAAAATTCGGTAAATTTACTGAATCTGAGGCTCCCAGATGTAGGTGGGACTCTTCTGAGTCCCAGAGGCCTTACAGAATCGGTATTTTACCATCAAATCCAATTTGATGGTAAAATACCGATTCCGGTGTGCATGCACATGTGTGCATGCACACCTATGCCATGTGGCAGGCAGACCTGCCCTTAGGGCATGTATGCCTGCCACATGGCACCCGAGCCTGTTTTGGGGGTGCCAGAGGGTGTCAAAGTGACACCCCCTGCTCCCTTGTGGAAATCGGTATTTACCGAATCGGTAATGCCCATTCATTCCTATGGGCTTCAAAGCCCATAGGAATGAATGCGAATTACAGATTCGGTTTTTACCGAATCGGTAAATACCGAATACTTCCGATTCGGTATTCCAGCACATCTGGAATACCTACATGTCCACAGCTTAGAATTACCGATTTTTAATTACCGAATCGGTAGAATTCGGTAATTAAAAATCGGTAAATCTATTTTGCCTACATCTAGCCCATTGTCTCTACATCCAACTCCATACACAAACCTGTAGGAAAGACCATGGACTGACACCTTTAACATATCATTCAGAACATGTCTACCTATCTTAAAGATATTAATGACTGTTTAAATAGGATAAGAGATATTGAATTTGATCACAATACTGCACCCATCTCATGCACATTGACTTAAGATCTTTATATACCTCTATTCCTCATGACTTCTGTCTCCAAGCAGGTAAATCTTTTTTGATAAATGACTGATGGAAGAAGATTTAAAAATGTTCCTACTAGAATTCCTTCATTTTATCTTATACCATAGTTTCATCTGAGTGGAACAACGGGTACTTACTGTGTATAATTGTCTTGAACTTCCATGAGAAATTACGCTGCTCCTTGTTACTCTAATCTTTTCATGCATTGTTTCAAACTGGACAATTTCTTTTCCAAACAGAATTGGCTTGAGAACCGACGATACAGACAATATATTAATTACATTTTCTTTATATGGAAGGGGGATCAATCAGACCGTGAATCATCTATTAGTGTTTTGAATACTTTTAATTAAAGTATTTATTTTACTCACATTACTAGCACAGAGAAAATTATGTTTTTGATGTTGAGATTTCAGTACAAAATCGGCAACTGGCCACTAACATTTTTGAAAAACGCACTGATCGGAATTACCTATTGCACTTCAACAGTTTTCAATCAAATATCTCTTAAAAGACATATACCTTACTCCCAACTGTTAAGATTGAAACCCATTTCTTCAAGTGAGTGTTACTACAAAAGCAACCAAGCAAACCTTGTTACTAGGTTCAGACAAAGAGGATATCTTAATAAAGTCATACAAACAGCCATAGACAAATCTGAATCCAAGGCAGGACTCAACTTTTTTAGGAGGATAAGCATAAGGATAATAGCAAAAGGACTGTGTGTGTATCTAAATACTCCACCTGGAGTTATAAAGTAAGAAATTTAATTCTAAAATATTGGCCAATGCTACAAAAAGAGAAACTAAATGTAAAGGTATTTTCAATCATCAACCACTTATCGCATACCAAAGATCAAATAAGGTGAGGGAACTATTATCTAAACCAGATGGTGCATTAGTTAAACACACATAGGACCCTTACCTTATGTTACTTGCCCTAATTGCAATAGTGTTCTAAAGGGTACTACTATTATGCTTTCTACTCAAGGGACCCCCATAAAACTGCAAACCACAACAACGTGTGACTTCAAGAACATTGGTTACTTATTGAAATGTTCGTGCGGACTGGCATACTGAATGGAAAATTAAAGTGAGGTTGACAGAACACAAAAGTAATATTCGCATTAAGAATCCCAAATCAACAATTGATGTACACTTCAATACCTACAACCACAATATAAGTCACTTAAGGTTCCTTATCTTTGAAACTGTACCCATTAAAGAAGGTAGAAGCAACGAAAAATACCTTCTCGAAAAAGAAATGTATTGGATTAAATGACTTTACTCAATCCGAAAGCTCTTAATGAATGTTTGTCCTTGTAGTTGTTACTTCTAATTTGCAAATGCGCATGTTATTATTTTTCTGGAACCCCTTAAAAGTGGTTTTTTGTCATGTTTGCTATTTCCAACCTGTTTTTTAACTTTACTTATTGCATTACTTATTGATTATTATTTTGAGCATTGCTCGATTATTATCCCTTTACTTTATGACAAGATTCTTATGCTCAGGTTTTGCACCCCTAGTTTTTTAATGAATATAGAGTAGTTTTGCCCTATAGTTACACAACCATCCAATATGGCGCTTATACACACTCTTGGCTGAGCTTTTTTTGGACAGACTCCTTCTATCTCTAATGCTTTGTTTTTTTTATTATTAACTATACTTTTTACAGCCACGTGGATTTTGGCGTCTCTCATGGTCCGTACCTTCCAGATAAAAACATACATTTTCTCAATTTGCAAGGATGGTACGCGATTAATGACAATTTCTAAAACCTTGATGATTATGTTACACAAATTTGGGATTATTCTTCGGTATGATTTCTTTTATACACACAGTAAACAGATTACGGGCACATTTACTTTTAGGCATTTTTCATGTCTTGGCTTTGCATATACAATCGGTAATTGTTGCCCTGACACCAGGATCACTTTTAAGCCGTTATTTTACCATTTTACTTATTCTTTGTCAGTAGAACTTGGGATGTTTATTCCTTCTTTCACTTTTTCATTTTTTTTATATCTACCATTTTAGATCGCACGCTTCACGGTCACGTTATGTAATTGAGCTCAGTTTTGGGCTATTGTTACTGTTTGATTTGGTCACTTTTATATGAGGAATTCGTTTTTTTCAGCCGGCCTTGGTTGGAAGGCAATGATTATATTCACAGAGTGATAACATTTTCCTTCACTTCCATGTGCATGTTTTTCCCCACCTTTTTTGTCACCTTTTTGACTACAGTATTGATTGCTTGTTTGGTAGTTCCTAGATTCATTTGGTTTATTGCATTCTAGAAATTTACCCCGATGATGGGCTGGTCCCGAAATGCATTGGGTTGTGTTAATATGGATAACTGATGAATATTTGCTCAAATAGTGTGATTGGAGAACATTTTACCTATTGATGAAATTCTAGGCTGATAAATGACGATTGGATCTACTATTACTGATGAAAGTGTATTATTCCAAAGGAACATAGATTCAAGAATTCTCAGTGATGTGCTAGGTCGGGACATTTCTCCTTCTCAGGAAGACACAATATTCTTTGACCTATACGCCTATTGATTAGAAAACGATACCCACTTGCACCCTTCAATGTGTTGACAAGGATTACCATTGTTTAGTACTCAGGAGTGTGATTTTCTCTTCTCTTTTGTTCCATTTGGCTTCTATACCACAATGTCCACTTGGCTTACCATGACTTACTGGTTTGTGGCAGAGTCAGAATGTTTCATTATGCTTCTCATGCAGAATAAGTGTAAAGAAGTCCCATACTGGGGAGGAGATCTTTCTTGTAGAGCCAAAGTCTGATGAAATTATTAAGGTGGAGCTTGGCAGCTGTGTTTGCCATTCCCTAGGTTAAGCTGTTACTGGTGCAGGGGTGGTGGCAGTTGCTTTTGGTTTTTGGATTCCTGAAACAATGGAAGCAGGTAGTTTGGTGGTAGTATTTGTTTCAGAGCAGATGAATAGTGGTGATCTGCACTTTGCCTGTACCCCTCTCCACGTGAAAACTATCTTCTTCAATTCCATGACTTTCAGGAACCTTCCTTTTCCTTTTTCTCTTGTGGCAAGGCTCCGTCAGAGCTAAGTCCAAGTCAATGTCATCAGAAGGGATCTTTGGGGAAATTAGGAATTGATATTTCTTTTCCTTGAAGAAGATTTTGAAGACAATGTGTCCAACAGGTGATCAGTAACAACATTGTATTGCTCTGCAGCAAGCTCAGCTTTCTGCTATGGTGACTGTGGTTGCTGTTGAGTTCTAGCAGACTGTGGCTGCTGTTGCATTTCCTGCGAAGAAGATTTGATTTGCCAATGGGAAAAATCAATTTCACACTCACTGCTCTCAGTAATACTGAGAGATATCTTCTTCGGTTTTGTTGGTGGTGTTGATTCAGAGGTGATCCTTCTACCAGCTTCTCCTTGCCCAGAGGAGCTTGCTGCAGGAAAAAAGATGAGTGATTGATGCCAGTGGTGACAACAGATTCTTTCTTCTCAATTGCAACTTTCTTGGCATGAGCATCCTTCTTTAGTGCCATCTTCTTTACTCCTTGTTCGGGGCAGCGACACAACCACAAGCACTTAGAAGGGAGGACTTTAGACTCAAATTTGCAGGTAATACACAGTCATCTCTGCTTCTCAGTCACTATCCACTTGTGGTCCTGCGGGCAATAAAAATACAGTGAGACTTGATGTCAATTGGCTTGGTGGCACATTTACTAACATTTTGCACTAGGTTTGCATCACAAAAGTGACACCAGCCTGCATGAATGTTTATTTTGTTTTGTTAAATGTTTTATTTTGGAATTACATTCTTGAGCTAAACTTGTTTGGAGCTGAAAAGAGACTGAAAGTAAGGGAAAGCAGTGCTTTGTACTGCTTTACATAACATTTCATCAAGGTGGGCATTCCATTTGTGGTACCTGAGCCACTCATTAGTTTTAAAACAAAGCCTTATCTACTAACAATTGTAGGCAGGGGTTTGCACCAAAAATTACCCACCCTTTAAACCTGGTGTTAAAAAAGGCGAAATGCTTTTATTTATCCTAACCTTTCAGGCCTCACATGTGTGCTATATTGTACAGCACACATTCAAAATATAAATGTTTTAAAGTTAGTATTACCGTGGTATTTCATGAAGGAAGGTATCCTTCCAGTACAAAACCTATGCTAGGCATGACGCAGACACCTTTGCACTATTGTGCAAAGGTGTGTACATGGTACATGATACTTTGTAGCTTGATTGTGCGCCAGCACTAGGGAGAGAGCAGGTCAGTGTCATATCTTAGTAGATGTGGCACTTTCCTAATCACTTCCTATCACACGACTAGGCACTTTGGTTGCTGCACTGCGTTATTTGACATCTTGGTAAATCTGTCCCAACATGACATAATAACCAATATCATTAAAATCAATTAAATTAATTAAAACAAATTACAGGCACAGAGAGGCACACAAAAAATGAATACATTTATATAAAAACATTTTTTCCCCTCCACGGCCCATTGGCTGGGTGCAAATTCTGGATGCTAAGTGTAGAAATTCAGGACAGAGGGTCAAAATTCAGGATGAAAATTCAGGACAGAAGGTAAAAATTCTGGACAAAACCTTGGGACAACAGGTAAGAAGTGGGTTGTCCAGTCTGATATTTTGTTTTCAACTCATGGTCCTGAGCAGGTATGTTTGGTGAGAGAAGTGGTCAGGAAGATCTGCTCGAATACATTTTGTTACTAGCATCTCATATCTGAGGGCCATTGTGAGATGTAAAGCAGCACACATAAGTAAACTAATGGGAGGATTGCTGTGATAAGCCCACTTTAGGGGATGCAAAATGGGTGTTTCAGCAAGTGGAACTAAAAATATGGAATCTGACTTTGCTTATGGGGGCTTCGCAGAGAGTTTCACAAGCTTACAGAAGTCACAAAGGGGCTTTTTCCTGCAAGTTTCCTAAAGAATGCACTGTTGATACACTATTACATAGTTTTTTTGATGCCTTGCAAGACAATCTATGAGGCTGTCCCTGAAACCTTACACCTAAAACAAAACATGCAAACATTTACAATTACTAGTGTAACATTCAAGTAGCAGTTGGGTGTCTCTCAAAATGTCATCTATTAATTGTTTCATCCATCATTCAGTCTTTCACCATTCATTCTCTCCTTCCATCTGTGTGCCCATCCATATCCAAACCTTTTCAACCATTTGCATTTCTATCCATCTTCTATCCTTCCATCCATCATTTCACACATCCATCCCTTCTTCAACCCTTTCACTCATCCATCCATCATCCACCCATACATTCATCCATCCATCCACCCTTACACCCAGTACATCCTTTCACTCATCCATCCAGCGTTACGAATATCCAACCACTCATCCATCCAACCATTTATCCTTTCACCTAAGCCATCCTTTCACTCATCCATCCACTCTTCCACCCGTCCATCCGTTTACTCATCCAGCCAATCATTTACCCTTTCAGCCACCCTTTAACTTACTCATCCATTCACACTGTCACTCATCCATCCACTAATTCACCCTTTCACTCACTCATCCATCCATCCATACTTTCGTACAGCTTTCCACCCTCCCTTTCACTCATGTATGCATTCTTTCACTCATCCATCTTTACATTCTTCTTTTCACTCATCCATGCACCAATTCGCCCACCCATTCTCTAATCATGCATCCTTGTTTTTACTCATCCATCCTCCTTTTCTCTCTCAATTTCCCTTTCACTTACCCACCCATCCTTCCATCCACCTTTCACCCATCCATCCAGTTGCAGACAGAAGATGCCATCAAGAACTCTACCCTTGCTAGATAGAGGATGTGACCGCCAGGGCGGCGGTCACATCCTAATCTGCATGGAGGGACCGCCACTGCCCCTGCGGACGGTCCCTCCTACTCTGGGGTGGCGGACGGACGCAGGTCCGTCTGCCATCCTAATGAGGGCCTAACTGCGAGACGGGAACAGGCACAGTGTTCTCCATAGTATACTGCATTCCACGTCAGATATAAAGATATATCTTGACTCTCCCTCGCTAACTGCCGCATAGATTGCCAGGAATCCCTTTGGCTGCTGTCCTTATCCTGCATCCGATAGACAGTAGTAAAGTGATAGCTGGGATACTATTCTGAAGTCTTCTGCTCGTGCAGCAACTTTTCATATGTAGGCAGAGTACAATGTTTATTTTTGTTTACTATGTATTTAAAATGACTAAAAGTTATGCATAGAATTAAATGAAATTAACTAATTGCTTGCACAAAATGAAATGAAATGTCCATTTATTTTTTAATTTTAAAATGTTTGTAAAAATATAATACTGTTAATTAAATGCTTATATTGTTAACACTAAAGAGAATTATATACATTTTGAAAAATTCAAATTTCTTTCCTAGGAGTTTTATTTCAGTCGCCTGCCTCTCTTACGTATTATGTGAGGGTGATGTATTTCCAGAGGTTGGCCATTTGTGCTGCTGCATTTATCCAATGTATGAGCTGCAGTGCATTTACAATTAACTTGAAACCTTTTTGTCTGTATTAACTTTAGAAGTGCAGTTTCTGAATAGCAATGGCATCGTCGCGGATCATTAAACTCTTCAGTAACCCTCCCTTAATTCCTCCTTACCTGACTAAACCACTGCCATTTAGGAGAAAGCATCCCTATTTTACAACTACTTTGTGAGTCCCTTAAATATTTTCTACTAAAATGTAGCTTACGGGGCGTGGCCAAGATGGCGGCGGAGTGAGACGTCTTTCTCGGTCCCTCCGCCGCCGTTTCCCTCACTGCGTTGTTTTCAGCCTTGCAGGGGGTCCTGCTTTCGTCCGGAGGCCATCACGGGCCAGCAAGATACAGCCAGGCAGCCGCCGGTGAAGTTTCCAGTCCCCTGGTCCCGCGGAGACGGGCGTGGTGCCTTGCGGCAGTGAGACCGGGAGCAGTGCCCGGAGTGCGTGGTGTAGTCGCCGGCAGGCGATCACTGTGGGTCCCGGCTCAAAGGCCTACCCTGGCGGCATTTCGCGCTGGGCGCCATTGCTGTCGCGCCCCTTCGCGATGGAGGACCGCACGCAGCCGGATTGCGGAGGGTGCAGTCCCAGTGCTCAGCGGAGGTGTCCAGCGGCGTGAGGACGACAGGGGCGGATTCGGCCCCCGAACTACCCTGGTGCCGCCAGCGACCACCTGCACTGACTTCAGACCTGGGTACACGCGCTGGCCGAAGGGGACCTCCCATCATTGGGGAGCGGTGAGGCTGGAGACCAGTTGGGGGTGCCCTGGGGACTCCGCGGCCCGGCCTGTATTGCACTGGGAGGTCTGCCGCGCGTCGACATCTTGCTCCCTCTCCCCCCCTCGCCCGGGCCGGCGGTGGTGAGAGCGCGAAGGCGGCACGCAGGGGCAAGAGACTAGTTACGACGCCCCCCGCTGCACCTATGCTCGGATCTGGACTTTGCTGACCTGCCCTCCAGCCTACGGAGGAGCTAACCCGGGGGAGCCTAGCCGGGGGTCTACGGCGGTGAGCCCTTGCCTTAGAGTGGATAACGCAGCCGGTTAACCCGCACTTGGAGGACGCCCTGTAGTGCGTGGCCGTGAGTGCCCAGTGAGCATGGCCCTCTTGGCCCTGCAGTCGGAGAGAGGGTGCCGCTTTGGTGTGCGGAGGGACAGCAGTATCATGGCAGCCAACAGGACTAAGAAGGACAAGGAGAAAGAGAAGGCCCTGAAGGAGGGCACGCAGAGGGGCTCGCCGCTGAGGGCGCCTGCGGTGACGGACAAGGCTGCGGCGCCAGATGAGAGCGAGGCGCCGGCCACCAAAGCTTTCATGTGAGAACTTTTTGTAGCCATAAAAGAGGACATTCAGGAGCTGCAGTCGCAACTGGCCTCGGACCTCAAGGAGGTCAGAAGAGACGTCGACGCCATTGGGGATAGAGTGGCGACCCTCGAGGACCACGACTTGGAAATGGCCGGGGACATACATAGGCTCCAACAGGATGTGCTCCGCCTTACTGAGCAGAATCTCGACCTGCAGAGGATTTAGAGAACAGATCCTGGCGCAATAACATTCGTATCCGCGCAGTCCCATGGAAAGGTGAGGGGTCGGACTTGCCGGACTATGTCGATGGCCTCTTCCGCCACGTCTTGCAGGAAGAAGATCTCCGCGAGATTCAGCTAGACAGAGTCCACAGGGTCGGCCTGCCTCGTGGAGCCAACGCACCCCCCCCCCGATATCCTGGTGTGCGTCCACAACTTTCAGCTCAAAGAAAGGATCTTGAAAAAAGCCCGTGAGCACAACCCACTCATGTTCCGTGATCATCGCCCGGTGCTCTACCAGGACTTGGCAGCCTCCACCTGGGCCAAGCGGATAGGCCTCCGCCCAGTCACTGCCTTCCTGAGGGAACACGGCGTCCCCTACTCCTGGGGGCACCCCTACCGGCTGGTCTTTCGATGGAAGGGGAAGCTGGTCCAGGTGCGTTCTGTGGAGGTCGCCCGCGAGCTGTTGGGAATGGAGAGCGCTGACCCTGCTGCTGAGTCCTCGTCTCCCCCTCCGAGGACTCGTCGTCGCTCCACGGAATGGCACACCGTGGGCAAACCGTCGAAGCCTTCAGGCCCAGATCTGTCCGTCAGTCTGCAGGAAAGAGATGCAGCGGTAGCCTCAGTAGCGAAGGTAACCGAGGCACCCGAAGGGACCTGAGCAATATGGCCGGACATTTCCCCTCTGCAAGTTAATGGCTGGCGGTGGAGGGACCCATATACAGGACTCTGATGGGTAATGTACTGTCACGTTCCCCATGTATATTGTCCTGTATCAGGATCTGGGTGGCTGGTGGGAGTAAGTCCATGCCCCCAGCCCTTGGGACTCTACTGACGAACTCTTGTTTCCCCCTGATGTTCCTTTCATCGGGGGGCTTTGTCAGAATGTTGTTGTTGTGGGGTTGGTTTGAGGGGGGGGGGTCTGGGTGGGGGGGTTCGGGGGAAGGGTTGGGGAAGGGGGGGAGGGCACTCCGCATCAGCCGGTGGTCCCTGTTAGCGAGATCCCTATCTTGCCCTCTCGATGGGGAAGGATCTGAAAATTGTTAGCTTGAATGTTCGAGGCCTCAACAGCCCTGTCAAGCGAGCTGCGATCTTGTCACTGCTGGAGGGAGCGGAAGGCGACATTTGTCTCCTGCAGGAGACGCATCTCCTTGCCAAGGACACGAGAAGGATGAAAGACAGGCGCTTCCCCACCCAGTTATGGTCTTCCTGTGGCACGAAGAGGCAGGGGGTTGCGATATTGATCAGCGCGAAGGCGCATTGTAAAGTACTTTCCCAGGTAGTAGACATCAAGGGCAGGTTTTTAGCGGTTAGAATTCAATGGGGCGACTCCCACTTCACGGTAAGCTCCCTCTACGCCCCCAATGTGCAGCTAGAACCCTTTTTAACCTCAGCGCTTGCAGATGTGTTGGCCTCCCCTGATCCCTGGGTTTTGGTGGGAGGTGATCTGAACATGGTGATGGACCCAGCGCTTGACAGGTCCGAAGCACGCTCCCACTCGACTGGCCCCGTCTCCAAAAGGGGCCTGCTTTGGCTACAGGAGGGGGGACTTCATGATGTGTGGCGCCACCTGCACCCCGTAGAGCGCGATTATACCTACTACTCAGCAGCGCACAAGTCCTACGCGCGCCTAGATCACTTTCTTGCCTCCACCTGCCTGCTTCCACAACGTTCCTCTGCAGAGATTGCGCCGCGCTCCCTTTCTGATCACACGCTCATTTCTGTGGAGATGTCTGGGGGGTCCGGCGGGCAGACCCGCGGGGGCTGGCGCTTCCGCGATTTGCTGCTCAACACTGCCTCTGTGGTGGACCGCTTACAAGACACAATTACGCAATACCTTGCCGCCAATGATGTCGACGACATGCCCCTTAGCTCGTTCTGGGAAGCGCCTAAGCTGGTCGTGCAGGGCGAATGTATCGCAATCTCGGCATCCCTGGCGAAGTTGCGCAAGGAAAAGCGCGAGGAACTCGAGCGTGACGTGCGCGGGCTAGAGGCGATACACTAACGGACCGGGGCGCAGAGGGTTTGGAGGGAATTAGAGACAAAGAGGCGCATGCTAAAACACTTAGACCTCGATAGGGCTGAGTACGCGCTCTTACGCTTACGCCACAAATTTTATCTTAGCGGCGATAAAGGGGGCAAGATGCTAGCGCATCGTTTGAGGGCCCGGACACAACAGACTATGGTCTCGGTCATCAGGGACGAACACGCGGTAGAACAGGCGGCCGACGTGCGCATCGCGGACAGCTTTCAACTTTTCTATCGTGAGCTCTATACGTCCGACCCCCCTGACCCCGACCGGGTCCAGGCATACCTGGCATCTTGTAATATTACTCCCTTCTCCCAGAGCTCGACAGCGTCCCTTGACGCAGATATACGCATCGAAGAGGTCATTTCGGCGATAGCACGTCTGAAGGTGGCTAAATCACCGGGCCCTGATGGCTTCTCAGCCTCCTTCTATAAGAAGTTCTGTGGTGCCCTGGCCCCCTTCCTGACACGTCTCTTTAACTGTTTTAGGGACTCAGGGAACGTGACTCCGTCCATGGCTGAGGCGGTGGTCACTGTCATCCACAAAGCAGGCAAGGATGCCAAGGAGTGCGGCTCATACCCCCTCATTTCACTTCTTAATATCGATATGATGTTGTTCTCTGGCATCCTGGCGGCCCGCCTCAGCCCGTTTATGGACGGCATCATCAAACCTGACCAGGTGGGCTTCGTGCCGACGCGACAAGGTGGGGAGAACACCAAGAGGCTCCTGCACCTGATGGACTCCGTACATCGGTCACGTACGCAGGCGTGTTTCCTTTCCATCGATGCCGAGAAGGCATTCGACTGGGTCGATTGGTCGTATATGTTCGTGGTCTTACGAAAGTTCGGACTGGGAGACGCTTTTGTCAATTGGGTCCGCTGCCTCTATGCCTTGCCCCGGGCCACTGTCCGAGTGAATGGTTGCAGGTCAGCATATTTTCCGATCACGCGCGGGACTCGGCAGGGTTGCCCTCTCTCGCCCCTGTTATTTGCGCTCTATATGGAGATGTTCGCACAGCGTCTTCGGGACAATGTGGCAGCGCAGGGGATCCGCTTAGGGGCGGAGGAGCACAAGGTGAGCCTTTACGCGGACGACGTTATTCTGTCCCTCACGCATCCGCGCTCCTCTCTGAGACATCTTTCCCGGGAGCTGGAGGAGTTCAGAACGGTGGCTGGCTTCAAAGTCAACTACTCGAAATCCCAAATCCTGAATCTCTCGGTGCCGGAGGAGGAGGTCCGGGATCTCCGGAAAGATTTCGCGTTCCAATGGGTCCAGATGGACATCCCGTACCTGGGGATCCAGTTGGCGCCCACACTTGCCCAAACAGTTGCCCTTAATTACAGGCTCCTCCTGGACCAAACAGCCAAGTCTGTCTCGGACTGGTCCCGGCTGCAGCTGGCCTGGTTCAACCGCCTAGCTGCGATAAAGATGACGATCCTCCCTCGTATCCTTTATCTTTTCCAGATGCTGCCCCTGCGCCCCCCCCCAGGGGCCTTGAGGAAACTCCAGCGACTGCTGACCACGTTCCTGTGGAACCAAAAGCGCCCCGCATCGCAATCGACCGACTCATGGCGCTGCGAGATGAGGGCGGCCTGAACTTCCCGTGCGTTGAGGCGTATTACCAGGCCTCATGCTTACGCTTCATCCTGGAGTGGAACAGGCCGATGTCCAGCAAGCACTGGCTCTTTATGGACCAGACAGTGGCGGGACGTAACATCTGGTGCGAGCTCTGGCTCCTGCGTAAACACCGGGCCTGGGGTCTTTATTCTTCACCGGTAACCTCGCCGACGCTAGCGGTGTGGGATTGTCTGCCGTACAGACGCGGCTGGACCACCTTCCCCTCACCACTGACGCCTATAGTTGACAATCCGGAATTCCCTCCGGGATGCGCCTCGCCGGTTTTCCAGCGCTGGAGGGACCTAGGCTGTAAGAGGGTGGGTCACCTCTTTCAACCGGAGGGACTGATACCGTTTTCCACTCTCCGCCGGGAGTACTTCGAGCTGACCGCCGCTGATGCCTTCCATTACTCGCAGGTCGCACATTGGGTAACACTCCCTAATAATATTGCTGACATGTCCCGTCCTATGACGCCCTTGGAACGCTGGGTAGCCTTCAAGAAGGATGATCGCAGACTCATCTCTAAACTATATGCTTTCATTATGAAGCGCCAACACATGCAGCGCTCTAAGGCGCAGGTTAGATGGGAGACGGAGATGGGTCGCCCATTGACGCGTAAGGAATGGGACAAGATACACTACCGCGCACACCACACCGCAGCCAATGTTGCCAGAGCTGAAGCGGCCTTTAAAATAGTTACATACTGGTACCACACGCCAGCGAGGATCCACGGGTGGGACCCCAAGTGCTCGAGTCTCTGCTGGAGGGGTTGTGGCGCGACAGGCACTCTGACACATCTGCTTTGGCACTGTCCCAAATTAGTACGTTACTGGAAGGAGGTTCTAGAAGATATAGACAATGCTTTTGGTATCACCTTTCCCAGGGCTCCAGAGTATGTACTGTTGGGCCTACCTCATCCTAAGGTGTTTCCCTTGCACTCCCCGCGGGGTAGACAGATAGCTCTGGCGCTTCTGGCGGCACGCCTGGTAATCCTCGCATGGTGGCGCTCACCAGACGCCCCTGACCCGAGGGACTGGATCAGGTGGCTTTGGCTGCTGCTGGGCATGGAGCGGCTCTCCCTGTGTGTGGATGGTAAGGGGGATACATATGCGAAGCTCTGGGCACCCTTCATACACTTGCTATCTCGGGACTTACGAGAGGTCACATGCCCCAAATTCCTACAGATATTGCAACTCATTCCGTTAGAACCGCCAGGGGCGACCGCCTGAGAGCTCTTGGCTCGCCCTTGGAATGTGACGGGGTCCCTGGGAGTTTGGGCTTAGTTGGATGCCTGAACCATGCTGATGGGGAGAGGGTGGGTGGGAGATAGGGAGGGGGGCCCGGGCGGATGGGTGGTGGGAGGGGTGAGTAGGCTTTTGTTTCTTCTGGGTTCTTTTTCTCTTCTCTGGTTTCATAAAAAGCAGCATCGACACCCTACATGGTTGCACCACCTGGCTGTCAGCCCACCTTCGCCGGGTCACCCTCCGGGTTGTAGACCTCATGGCTGTGTTTCTGTGCTGTTCTCCTCCGCTCTGCCGGCCGGTGGATGTAGGCAGCCTAGCCGTGTTCACTGCTACATGTCTGCTGAATAAAAATTGTTTGATTCTAAAATGTAGCTTACATGTGCAGCGATTACCGCAATTGGGGCAGAGATCTCTGCTAAGGAGAATGGGAGAGGTGGAGTTGGAGGTCTCCACCCATAGGTTTGTGAATAGCGTTTTGTGGGACATGACTAGTACTGTTACAGTAGTACTAAAATACTACAAGGTGACGTTTGTGAATAGACCCCATGGATATTATGTTCTACAAAGATCATACCTTCTTTCCCACTCCCATCCAACATTTTCCAACACTGATTTTTTAGTACAATTTTTATATGGGCCGGGATGCACGCCACCCCTCCCAACACCAATTCCCCATGGGAGGAGACAGACACAGATTTGAACTTTTGGAAGGCGGGGGGGCCTCACGACCCCCCCGGCCGTATTTATTAAAATTTGAAACAAAATGTAAAACTTTAAATTAAAACGTTTCATGAATCATGTACAAATTCAACTTCAATTACATCTTGATGAAGACAGGTTTTTCAGGCTAACCTTAACAAATCTCTAATACAAAGGTTTCCTAGCCGAGTCTAGCATCCTGATAAATGCATTACATTTGAATTTGTACAACCTAACATTAAGGGCCAACGGCAAGGTCTTAACCGGTGTCAGATCCCTATCACCAACTTCCCGCCCTCACGGTGTGAGTGGCGCATGCGCAGAGGACTTTACCCTCGCCGCCAATTGTAACTTCCCTTGTCGTGGGGGTCCCCTTTCACTCGACGCCATCTTAAGGTCGCCTGAGTTCGTGTGCGAGGTATCCGTAAGAAGGACAGTGTGGACTCCCCCCCTTCCCCCCACTCTCTTCCGCCTGAGCGGATATCCGGCCCCCGGGAAATTCGCGGGAGGGGCATATAGCTGTCTCCCCCTGGGAGGGGTCTATGGCCGTCTCCCCCTGGGCAACCCATCCATAGTGGGTATCACCCCCCGTGGGAGGGGCCAATGGCAGCCTCCCCTGGGCGCTCCTATCCATAATGGGTGGCGCCCCCCCTAGGGACCTTGAAATCACGGCTCACCGATCATGACCTTACTGCCACAGGCCAGATAGTTGACCGACTATCTGGCCCCCCCACACCTCCTATAGGTCATGTCTCCTCAAACCCACTAGCCAAGCTACGATGTTTGCTTCCGAGGCACCGCATCAATCCTGCTTGGGACCCCCCTTTCCTCCTGCACCATTGGCCTTAGATCGGCAACTGGTTTCCGGGTGTAAGGAATTTCCACAGTCCGAGCACGCGTGCCGGAACCTACATGTTCCCTGGGGCCAATTACAAGTTCCTTTGTTAAAGCCCCAACACACCCCTCGCTTGCTTCCGTTCCCTCCCGACCTATGCTGGGACTCCCCCCTGGAGCTCACCCGAAACGGCTGTGACTGTCTCTGAGGGAATACCCCGGAGCCGTTCGTGCTCGACCCTGAAGCACTCGCCGGTCCTGGCAAGAGCTGTGCATGCCATGACACTGTATCCAAACCATCCCATGTCAAGGCCTGGTTAAATTCCTTCACTTTTCTAAAGGCCATATCATAGCCCTTCCATTCATCTTCCCCATACTTCTCATGGAAATTCGTTATTCTGCTCTGATAACATGCCAGGTCACTCAACACCTCTGGTGTACGTTCTCCGATAATCGCCACAAAGATAGAAAAGGCCCTGATCCAGTTCATCATCGTCTCATCGACCCTGAATTCTGCCATCTTGGCCCGCCATACACTGGGGTGCCACAAATCTTTCTGGGTCTTTGCATATTCTAACTCACGATGATCAGTCAAGAGTGAAAACATGTTAATGTACTTGTTGGCCCACACCATCTCTTTCGTAACCATGGGAACATGTTGAGCTAAACTTTCCCACCTTGAGGGTACCGCGCCTCCCCCACCATCGGTAACGATCTCTTACCGGCTTCAGCCGTGCTTTCAGCCTCGTCCGTTGTCTTCTCCTGGTTGTCAGCCGTGACCACCTTCGCCACCTGCGGGGAAATAGAAGGCACATCGCTGTCCCGGCATCACTTGTCTGCCATAACTGCTCAATAATTAGCGGGGCCTCTTCGGCCGGGTCTCTCGCAGCCGCAGATCCCCCGCTCCCTTCTTTAGCCATGGTAATACTGCTGCTAACTGAAGCGCTAATTCCAGGGGCATCTGGTCATCCTTCTCCCTCCTCCCTCTGTCTGTCTGTCTCCCTCCTCCCTCCCTCCTCCCTCCCTCTGTCTGTCTCCCTCCTCACGCCCTCCTCCCTCCTACTGTCTATCTGTCACCCTCCTCCCTCCCTTCGCCCTCCCTCTGTCTGTCTGTCTCCCTCCTCCCTCCCTTTGTCTGTCTATCACCCTCCTCCCTCTGTCTGTCACCCTCCTCCCTCCCTCTGCCTGAAACCCTCCTCCCTCAGTCTGTCACCCTCCTCCCTCCCTCTCTCTGTCTGTCTGTCTCCCTCCTCCCTCCCTCCTCCCTCCCTCTGTATGTCTGTCTCCCTCCTCCCTCCCTCCCTCCTCCCTCCCTCTGTCTGTCACCTTCCCCCCTCCCTCCTCCCTCCCTCTGTCACCCTCCTCCCTCCTTCTGCCTGTCTGTCTCCCTCCTCCCTCCCTTCTCCCGCCCTCTGTCTGTCACCCTCCTCCCTCCCTTCGTCTGTCACCCTCCTCCCTCCCTCCTCCCTCTGTCTGTTACCCTCCTTCCTCCCTCTGCCAGTCACCCTCATCCCTCCTTCTGCCTGTCACCCTCTGTCTCCCTTCCTTTTCCTTTCTCTGTCTCCCTCCCTCTCCCTTTCTCTGTCTCCCTCCCTCGCCCTCTCTTTGTCTCCCTCCCTCTCCCTTTCCCTGTTTCCCTCCCTCTCCTTCTCTTTGTCTCCATCTGTCTCCCTCTGTCTGTCTTCCGCGGTCTCCCTCCCTCTCCCTCTCTTTGTCTCCCTCTGTCTGTCTCCCTCTCTCTGCCTCCCTTTCCCTCTCTCCTTCGCTCTCCCTCTGTCTGCCTCCCTTTCCCTCCCTCCTTTTCTTCCCTCCCTCGCTCTCCCTCCCTCTCCCTTCCTTTCCCTCCCTCCCTCCCTCGCTCTCCCTCTGTCTGCCTCCCTTTCCCTCCCTCCTTCCCTTCCCTCTGTCTGCCTCACTTTCCTTCCCTCCATCCATCTCCCTCCCCCACCCTTTCCCTCCCTCCCTCGCTCACCCTCTGTCTGCCTCCCTTTCCATCCCTCCCTTGCTCTCCCTCCCTTTCCCTCCCTCGCTTTCCCTCCCCCTCCCTTTCCCTCCCTCCCTGTCTCCCTCCCTCCAACTCCCTCCCTTGCTCTCCCTGTCTGCCTCCCTTTCCCTCCCTCGCTCTCCCTCTGTCTGCCTCCTTTTCCCTCCCTCGCTCTCCCTCTGTCTGCTTCCCTTTCCCTCGCTCCCTCGCTCTCCCTCTCTCTGTGTCTGCCCCCCTTTCCCTCCCTCCCACGCTCTCCCTCCGTCTGTGTCTGCCTCCCTTTCCCTCCCTCCCTCGCTCGCCCTCTGTCTGCCTCCCTTTCCCTCCCTCCCTCTCTCTCCCTCCCTCTCCCTCCATTTCCCTCCCTCTCTCTCCCCCTTCCTTTCCCTCCCTCCCTCTGTCTGCCTCCCTTTCCCTCCCTCCCTCTCCCTCCCCCTCCCTTTCCCTCCCTCCCTCTGTCTGCCTCCCGTTCCTTCCCTCCCCCGCTCTCCCTCCCTTTCCCTTTCTCGCTCTCCCTCTCCCTCCCCCTCCCTTACCCCCCTCCCTTGCTCTCCCTCCCTTTCCCTCCCTTGCTCTCCTTCCCCCTCCCTCCCTCCCTGTCTCTTGCCCTCCCTCGCTCTCCCTCCCTTTCCCTCCCTCTGTCTGTCTGCCTCACTTTCCCTCCCTCCCTTGCTCTCCCCCCCTCTCCCTCCCTTTACCTCCCTACCTCGCTCTCTCTCCTCCTCCCTTTCCCTCCCTCTCTTGCTCTCCCTCCCTCTCCCTCCCTTTCTCTCCCTCCCTCTGTCTCCCTCCCTCTACCTCCCTCTGTCACTCTCCTCTTCATCTCACCCTGCTTGTATGTGCCTTGGCAGAGACAGCTTCCTGGCACACACACACACAACCGAACCAAGCACTTCACAGGTCTTAAAAAGACCATTTGTATGTTAATGAGGCTTTTGTATTTCACCTCTTAGCGCCCCTGCAGCTGCACTCTGACTCTTTAATTTTGTAATTTTTATAAACACGGGTAAATTGTCTGCAAGGTCCGCAGGCCGCCAGGGAAGGCTTGCCGGGCTGCTGGCGGCGCTTGGCCGTACTATGAGTACTCCTGGTCTAGTGCTTTTTTCCTTTACGGATTTACGCAAACTACTTCTACATTGCTGTGTCTCATTGCTCTACTATGCATGTGACTACATCTCCCATGATGCATTGCTGGGCGTGCTGGGAAAAATGTACTGGAGTAGCATATGCACTTTGTAGTTGGTGCATTCCTGAGTGTGTGATTGGGATGGTGATGTGTGAGGCATGATTTGGCATGCATCGGCCCTTGTCTGGCGTTGGGAGGGTCGGAGCTTTGAATGTCAGCACACCAATGATGCTCTCTGGCTGAAGGGTGGACTCCACCAACTCCTCGAGGGGTGTAGACTCTGTTTCAGTTGAAATTCCCCCACCAGTCTTATTAGCCTCTGCCAGCCTGGTTGCCACCGTGTCGTTGGACCTGGAGCGCATATCATACCTTCGCTTGCGCAGGTCCTCCACAGAGCACTGGGTCACACCAATGGCATTTACCTTTGCCTGGATGTCCAGCCATATTTTTCTATTTCTTGGCTCTGGTACACAGAGGGATTTCTTTCCAAATAGCAACTCATGGCTGTGTACCATTTCCTCTATCAGCACCTCCTGCTCCCTCTCTCTGAACTTCTACTTTCTTTTCCTCCCAGCCTCCTCCTTCTCCTTCTCTTTCTCCTGGGGATCCATTAGGAATAGCTGCAGTTGCAGTACTCAGTTATCTGCCTCTCCTCCCAGCCTCTGATACAGCCTGAGGCAATCAGGTGCAGCATGGGCAATCACACTTCCCGGGTGTGATGTCATCAAGCTGCACCTGAATTGCGGATTCTCTATTTTTGCGATTCTTTATTTGCAAATTTCACAATTAAGGAATTACTATTTATGGGGTCGCCGTATAATTCTGCACATTTTTGGGAATCGCTAATTATTTGCGATTTTTGATTTACATTGCGTTTTGCGATTCTCAAAATGCGATTATCATGTTTGATAAAAAACTAATTTCTTACTTTTTTTACAGGTTCACTAATAAAAAAAAAAATTTCATTATACACCTGCAATTGCTTCAAAAGTATTGGAAGATAAATTGACACTTGTCACATGAAAATCAAATCCATTCCATATGCAAGATAAAATATTTTATTTATGCCCAGTATAGGTGGAGAGCTATTTATTACTAGTAGAACTTTATTGATCTGCGGTATATACTGAAATGTGCGGGTGAGGGGTGTGGACTTTTCTTGAGTTAATTTATTGTAGGTTTTAAAAAGCTTCAATTGAACCCACTTCTGACAATGCAATGCAGGTATTAAATTTCACAAAGACTTATCAACACCCATTATTTAGGTTTTATTCACACTTATGCTCCATCATCACGATTAAAAGCATAGTTGGTTTCTAAATAGCATGCATGAAGTTTGGTAGACTTTCCTCTTATTTCTCAAAATTATTTATCTTAGTTGTCTGGAAAGATTTTCTAGTCTAATTCTTTGAAAACATAAAAACAATGATCATGCTCAGTAACCCATAACACACACAATGTGCCTCTCTATGCAGATGATTTCCTGCTCTACATTCAGGATGCCTCCGCAAACATGGCCTAGATTTTGGCAACTTCTCAGGAATTTGAGAAAATGGCAGGCCTGCGTGTGAATTGGGGGAAATCATGTACTTTCCTATTTCTCTGCTATGCCCCTCCAGACAATCTGCCTGAACAACTCTCCACTAACCAGAAGGACAGAAGCGGTTCGTTACTTAGGGGTCAGTCTATACCACTCACCAGGGGACCTGTTCTAAGGCTTTCTAAAATGTGCCTTAACAGCCCTCAAAGCCCAAATCTTATTTTGGCAGCATCTGCCCCTCGTCCTCACAAGGAGTAGAGCGCACTCCAAAATTACTGTCCTCCCTCACCTTCTGTACTACTTTGTAAATGTACTAGTGCTACCCCATCAGCACTTCTTTCACGACCTAGACCAGTTGCTGGAAGATTTGCTTCGGGATGGTGGGAGACAGCAAGTAGCCCTTCATAAACTTCAAATGTCGGTAGGCCAGGGAAGGCTAGCGGCGCCATCCTTCGAAAGTTACTACCCTGCAGCTTAAGTCCAATGGGTAACCTGATGTCTGTCTGGGAAGTAAGAACATTTATAAACAAGTACAGGAGATCGCTCTCTACACATTATACTGCAGCTACCTCATCCCACTATTAAGCTACTCCATACTTGGTCCCTTCACACGTGGATCACCAAGAAAATGCATGGCCTGGGTTTTCCAACTAACAAGAGGGGCAACCCCCTACTCCCCAATGTTCCCCTTTAGGGCCTGCAGGGACCCTGAAGACCTTTTACGGCTGATCAGTTGTCTCAGTGGCACACACTCCTCTTAGACACCGTGGGAGACCTCTTCCAAGATGCCCAGATCCTTATGTTCAATCAATTCAATCAAGACTGCAATATCTCTCCGGGTCAGTTTTTAAGGCATGAGCAGGTACTGATGATGCTTTACTCACTATGGGGAGCGTTAGAAAAAGAACCACCAACCCATGCAGTTATATATACCTTATATCTCATGGGAAGTGGTTCGCATCTCACTACACGGTTATACAAACCTATCAAGGAGAATAAGGGGGTCTCATTGGCACACATCTGGTACCTTTGGAAAGAAGACCCGACAAGACCTCTTCACAATGCCGAGTGGTCCAGAACTCTGGAGTTCCGACAGACAATATTTAGGAAAGCTCATTTTAAAAACATCCAATACCTGCTCTTACATGGACTTATCCTACGCCCTCTCAGAGAAACTGCATGTTACCCACTGCTCATTTCACGTGCCCTAGATATGCTGCCCGGGAGGCTGATCACCAATATATGCTTTGGTCCTGCCCGAGCAAAACAAGTTACTGGCATACTATACACATCACACTGTTCACTGTCACAGAGCTTACAACACTAACCTCCGAGGGAGCCACAACCCTAGGTGTATTTCCCAATCAGAAAAGCCACAAGTTGCAGGCACGCTTTGCCAACCTCTCCATCCTTCTGGCTAAATGCCTCCTAACCATGCACAAGAGGGGCCACTATATTCTGGCTCTCCTCCAGTTGCACAAGGTGCTGATTCAAATAAGAGAGGCCATGAGCTATGTAGTCCACTGGGAAGAGGCCTGCTGCTTAGGCTGATGCCCTAAAGCTGCAGCCTGGGACACAATGCTTATACAGTTTAAGGGACTGATCAACAACCCCCCCCTCACCTTCCTAACCTCTAGGGCCTCCAGTCCCCCCAGCTGCAAGATAGCTCCAGGGCCCCTCCCATCCCCCCCTCCAACAGGTAACATTGCAGCATCCCAACTTTAATACCGTCATAGAGACTGTTTCATTGTTCGCTTCACCCCTTCTCGACCGGTTTCCCACAACCAGTAACTTCCCTAAAGTCCATTAGCATTATCTCTGCATCGGCAAACATTGCCCCCTCTGATATTACCCTCTCTCTCTTCTGGGACCCAGAGACTGGTTAGAGGCTGCATTAGTTGACTTCCATTTTGGTCTCTTCTATCCTACAAAGACATGCAGGGGAACATTAACGCCATACTGTAGGGAAACATGGAGCTCAATGGTTTGTTCATCACTTCTTCTGTTGTGGCTGGCATCTACAGGAGCGGGAGTGAAAATAATATGTAAAAAATACGGTATACACCTGTTACAACGCAACTTTTACAACTACCTACCATTACAACGCAACTTTTACAACGCATACCATTACAACGCATTGCGCTGGGGGGCGCTCTAGGATAGGGAATAAGTTTAATTTACTATCCAACACCTTCCCTAGTGTCCACGGGGACTGGAGTTGGAATAGTAAATTATACTTACCACTATCCAGCACCTCTAAGCGCTATGCGTTGTAATTGTATGCGTTGTAATGGTCGCGTTGTAATTGTAGGTAGTTGTAATGGTATGCGTTGTAACGTCATACATCCAAAAAATACACATACTTGAAGACGAACATGATGTCCTCTGCACTGGATGTCTTCTTTTTTCAACTGGAGCCCAGTAACCAGGAAACTCCCTTTGACCAATCTTGGTGCTGCTCTCATGCAGCATGAGAATAGTGCCCTGATTGGAGGGAGTGGCACTCCATAACACTCTTTAGGCCTACACTGTTAGAGATGTTTAAAGTTCACATGTGTGGCTGGCCATAGCATGACGGCTGGCCAAAATGACATGCGCACTTTAAACAATGCATAATAGCCTACCCTCTTCCCTGCTGATGTCCCTCAGCATACCTGCCCCATCCTGACGCTCTGTTTCGGGTGGGGGACGACAAATGAAATGGTAATCAATCACTATTGTTATCTCTATTGCTTTGGTGGGTAATTTAGGTAGGGCGACATTCCTCCACTCAAACGGAGGAGCCACCCCTGCACTTCTTACATTGAGCCAATACACTCATTCTCACCCTGTATACCTATGGACAAACTACAAATGTACGCTAAATGATATTTGTCATCTTTCCCTTTTGTGCTGTCTGTAAAATTACTAACTCGTATATCCTTTTGTTTCTACTATTGACATGCTTACATATGCATCAACGTAAGCTTTTGCGATTCCTTAATTGCGATTATTAAGGAATCGCAATTAAGGAATCGCAAAACCCTATGCATGTAGGAATCGCTATTAAAATAGAGATTCCTACACATTCCATAAATGCGACTCGCTAATTGCGAGTCGCAATTAAGGAATGCTGTCCCAATCATTCCTAGGGGCTTCAAGGCCCCTAGGAATGAATTGGAGATTGCATGAGCAATTTGCGAGTACCAGTAGGTACTCGCAAATTGCTCATGCAATTTCAAGGGTGTCAAAATGACACCCTGTTGCACCCCCAAATTTGATATGTGCACATATGTTGCACACATACATGCCCTAAGGGCAGATGTGTGCGCAACATGACACTTTGAAAAAAACACAAAAGTGCATTTTTCAAAGTTTTTGCAAATTACCATGAAGTTCAACTTCATGGTAATTTGCTACTTCTATTAGCGAAATCACTAATTTGTTTACTGTAATGCATTGCATTTAAGGAATCTCAATTTGGGATTCCTTACATGCAATCGCAATTTAAGGAATCGCAATTTGGAGATTTCTTAAATTGCGATTTTTGCATTTGGGATGGTGCATCCCAAATGCAAAAAAACTGGTCGCTAAGGGGCAGATTATGAGAATCTGCCATTTTGCAACTGTTTTTTCCGTTGATGCATGTGCCTGATAGTAATGTATGTGACAGATGCTGCTTGTTTTTTCTTGTAATTTGATCTACTTTCGCAGGAAAAATAAGAACCCAATAAGAATTGAAATCATGACAGTAACAGCAGGCATACTTTTTCATACTTTACAGACTGAATCGTCTGATTGCTAAAAATGCTACAAATGCGCCACCCAAAAGTATTCCTTTTATCTGTCTTGCAAGGGGAGATGGTGCGTTTGCCCAATATGCTATTTCACTGGGCCCTACTTGAAAAATCCTTTAACCTGCTCTTTATACATATATAGCCGTTAGCCTTAGGTTTGTCCTCTATGTGTTAAGCTCATTTTGTAAGCTTTCTGTACCACATCTTAAAGGCTCCCTGAGGACGCAATCTTTCTTTGATAATAGGCATCATCAGCATTCTTTTGTGGTCTCAAAGCTCATGTAAGATTCATGCAAGCTATGCTATAGATAAAACAAAGCTTAACTGTCTGCGCAAGGCATAAAATTCAGTTTCCCAGAGCATCTAAACGTAGTCATTTTTAACTAATGTTGCTACAGCATTTCCATAAGTATGTTTTACACAGCTCATCGTAGATTTATTTCTAATATTACAGCAAAAGTCCAACATATATTGCTTGGCAGAAAAGGAGGGAGAAACACATTGGATTAGATATTGGATAATACAGGGTTGAAACAGTAACACACTTCTTTATATAAACATCTCTGCTAAAGTGTTGTATTTGTGTCATAAACGAAGGTTTAAATATGTTGCAATGATTTGATATTAGACATTCAATACTGTAGGAAATTGGTTAATGGTTGAGGGTGGGTGAAAGTCTATGCGGTGGAGAAGTGTGGCTCACTGGTTAGAGCAGGCAGACCCTGAAGCAGAGGTCAGTCCCGGGACCAGGGTTCAATTCCCGAAGCGGCAGGGTCTTGAGCTCAAATGTCCACGGACTCGATAATTCTCGCTTCAGTTGCCTGACCTAATCATGGGTTCACACTCTGCATCTCTGGGCATTAAGCTTGCTTAATCTCCACAATGGCCCCCCGCGGCGGGATGCCTGGCTTTCACCTTGGGGATGCCCGGTAGGGGCTATCTCACATGGAAAAGCCAGGACGGGTTCCCAAGGCAAGTGCGGAGATACCCCTTTGGGGTCGATTCAGGCGCTATATAAGAAACATAATAATAATAATAATATGCAAGAAGCAACCACAATTCCTGTCAGGGTGAGTCACAAGCAACCCCAACTTAAGGTGTGCTTAGTCCTATGGCAGCTTGGTACAAAGCAGTCAGGCTTAACTTAGAGGCAATGTGTAAAGCATTCATGCAGCATTTCAAACACTAATAGAGATAAAATACAATGCATGAAACATGCCACCCCAAATAGAAAACATAGAGTAAAATACAATACATTATTTGACACCAAAATGCCAAAATTCCAATTAGTAGAACCAGATATATGCACTTTTAAAGATTCAGTTTAAAATAGTGCCTAAAAGCAGAAAGCACCAACTGTGGTTATCTGGTCAAGTCGGACTGGGGCAAAGAAACAATGTCAGACTGCGATGCACTGCAGTCCGGGTACAGAAACCAAGTTAGGTTCACTAAACACACACAGCTCATTCAGGCCTACTTCCAAGGGTCTAGGACTGAGGTGGCACCACTTAGGGGGGAGGCAGGAATCACAGCAGACAGAGTCCAGGTGCTTTGTTCAAGGTTTGAGCCTTTTCTGTCTAAGGCTCTAATCAGGATACCAGCCAACTAGCCCTAGGAGTCATTCTGATGGTCCGTGGCTCAAGATGCAGGTAGAATCCTTTTAACCCAGGCAGCAGGGCAGTAGAGTAGCAGTCCTTCTTGCAGATGAGCAGCACAGTAGTTATTATGAGTCTTTCACAGTTCTGGAGGTATACTGAAGAGTTGGGTCTGAGGGTCCGTTTGCGATGTTTCCACCCCCAGAGGTATTCGGAATTTCCTGCCTCCCTACCCTGGCCCCAGCTTGTATGGGGGCACAAAAGACTAGAGTATAACCCTTTGTGAGTGTGCTGAGGCACAGCTATTGTGACGGGTAAGTATGGTAGAATACAGCTCCTCCACCATCATGTCAGAGATGGCCCATCCTACAAACACCTATTTCCCCTTTATCTCTCTGTTTGGGAGTAATGCACCAAGAACAACTGCCAGCCACACCTTATCCTGTGCGCTAGGATACAGGTTGCAGCCACCAAATCGTTAGGACAAGAAAGGGCAACTTTCTAAAAGTGGCATTTTCAGAATTGTGACTTAAAATCCAACTTTACCGTTAAAGTGGGTTTTAAATTATAATTCTTTAGACACCAAACTCAATATTCCTACATGCTCCCATTTGAAAGTTATGCAGACCTTGCAGTAGTGAAGAAACGAATTTAAGGGTTTTTCAGTACCGGGACGTGCAAAAGTACATGCACACCTTTTTAAATATACTGCATCCTGCTCTATGGGCTGTTTAGGACATACTCTAATGGTGACATATGCATTAAAAAAGGGAGGTTGACACATGGCAAAAGGTTAGCAATGGCAGGCCTGAGACATTTTTAAAAGACTACTTAAGTGGATGGCACAATTAGTGCTGCAGCCCCGCTAGCATTTATTCTATACACCCTGGGTACATGTAGTGCCACCTCTTACAAGTAAAT
This sequence comes from Lissotriton vulgaris, assembly GCF_964263255.1. NCBI lineage: Eukaryota > Metazoa > Chordata > Amphibia > Caudata > Salamandridae > Lissotriton > Lissotriton vulgaris. The sequence goes on along the minus strand of NC_141699.1, from coordinate 318,627,730 downwards.
TAAGAGTGCCAATTGGGGTTAGCCCAATTTTAACATGTTTAAATGAGAGTTCCCAAACACTTTTTCACTGGTTAGCATTGGTAAAGTTGGCATAGTCCTAAAAGCTAGTTTCAGAAAACAGGAGGGTGAAGGTAAAAGGTTTGTTGATGACCCTGCAGAAAGGGCAATGCCCAACACGACTACCTTCCAGCCAAATGTCAGGGTAGACTAGTTAATACTTCGATGGGCTTCTCTGCTTAGGTGATAAAACATGGAGAGAGGCCCGGTTATATAGGGGTACTTGCCATTTCTATGCCTCTCTGAACTCTTCACAGCCATTGGACTGACCTATGCGGAATCCTTCTCCTCACTAGTGGACTCCATCTGTTAAGCACCTAGCCTTAACTTTCCCTCAGATATATCATAGTAGGCAGACAGTAAAACCATGGGTAACAAATTGTTGTGGCCTATTACACCTCTTGGATCAGACTTTTGTCCCCCACGCAAGGAAAACTCTGCCCGAACGAACCAACAGAGGCCACTCACAGCTGTAAGTGTCAAGAGCCAGGCCGCAGGCCATCCACATTCAGGTGGTAGCGCAAATTGAGGACATTTGGTAGGTCTCTCTTCCTGCCTTGTGACTGGCAAGGAGGTCCCTATGGGCTCCTGGGGGTTTCTGACTTCTGAGGTTTCTCAGAGTAGGGGGGAACTGCCCCTGGTGTTAAGCACCCTACTTCCACTCTACCGCACACCAGTCCTGGGATGGTATCCTGAGAGCGGCTTACTAGCCCATGGTCTGTACCCTGAGGCTGAATGGGGACAGGGGCGAGTCCTCCCTTAATCTGCCCCCCCCCCCATCTGAACTCACTGGGAGTGGTACTTCCTCAAAATCCTAACTGTCAGGGTGCTCAGGGTAGCCCACCATTCCAGCTCTCCTGACTCTGGGGGCAACTCATTACCAAAAATGAATGGAGGAGGGGAGCACACTGCCTCACATCCCAACACTCAATTTGCCCCATTGCATCTTGGTAAATGCACTGCATGATAACCCTTACTACAGTGGTAGTCTTTAATATTTCACCCTTGTTGGTGCAGCCTGTGCTGTGTGATTTTAAACACATGATTTTGGATTAATTCCTTCATCAGTAGAGAGCTACAAGTCATTTGATTGGGCTGCCAAAAGACTTCTCAGGTCTCGGTACCACTCACTAGCCGCCAATACATCAACACAAGCTCCTTTGCTCAGTAGCTCAAAGGAGCCTTTTTAAACAGAAAGAGGGTGGGACTAAACTGCCTCATATACCTGCACTTAATTTGCCCCAATGCATCATGGTAAATGCAGTGGATGATAACACTTACTTCAGTGGTAGTCTTTAGTTTTTCTCCCTTGTTGGTGCCACCTGTGTAACTCTAGACACGTGTTTCTAGATGCATTCCTTCATGAGTAGAGAGAAACAAGTCAATGGGTAGCTAGGTACTGACTGACTTTCCACTGGGTCACCTTCCCACCTCACTCAAGGCTTACCAGGACCATGGAGAGGAAACATTCTGGTACTGGACCGGAGTTACCCTACACAGCTGGCTGGTGTACTACTCTGGAAAAAAATAGCCTTTCCACTACCATCGTCTGGCTAGCCCCGGTGTCCCTCAAAGCAGTGACAGGGCTCACATTCACTTTCTCCTGCTGGAAGTGACAGCTTTCACCCTCAGGCATCACAAGCTCAACCACTAAGTATATCTCTAAGATGAGGACCAGCCTTGTTGAGAGAACAGAGTGATTTTTGCTCTGGAAGGGAGTTCCAATTCACAGTACAATTCATACCCCTTCATGCGTGCTGCACTTCACCTGCACCTAGGTCTTTTACTTGCACCTCCACATCATCCTCCTCATTCTGATCCTCTGCTGCTGTCTTTAATTGGCATGCCTCTATCCAATTTCCCTGATATTTCTGAAGCTCCAACTTTTTGTTTGGAAGTAGCTTTTTAAATTTTTTTATTTAATCAATGTTTTCTATAGCGCAAACATGACCCAGAAACATGGGTGTAAGATCGATTTACAATTCAACCTCATCAAATTCAGGACATAATCCATTCTTTAACACATATTACAGGGGATAGGTAGCTTATCCCAATGGCGCATTCTAAAAGTTACAATAGTACACAGTTGATAATACAAGCCATCTGTAATACAATTTACTTCAAACATAATTACCCACCAAAACAACTACTGACGGTTGAAGTATTGCATGGCAAGGCCAGGAAAGACCGTGGATTTCCAAAAGACCTCTGAATTGTTATGTGAGGAATTTACTCATCAGAAAGGACTTGAGGGGTGATGCCCCAAAAACGGTCCCAAGATGCTTGTTTCCGGTCCAGGGAGGACCTGGCTCGATAGTACAGGCTGGACTGTTCCCAGGAGACACAGGGTCAAGGTTGATTTGCAAATGGCTGGGTCCAAACTGGGGTGGAGTGATGAGCAAAAGAACGTTGGAATTAACCCAGATCCTTGTGAATGGAGGTGAACATTTGCATTGTTTGGCATTCTGTCCATCATTTGTTCTTTTGGAAACTTTTGAAAAGTGGCATTTTCAGACTTGCCATTTAAAAAATAGCTTCACTGAAAAAAGTGTTTTTAAATTGTGAGTCCAGAGACACCACACTCCCATATTCTATCAGCTCCCAATTGGCATACACACGTGTAAGATGTTACAAGGCAGCTCCAATGCTAATCTATGGGAGAGATTGTCCTTGCTGTAGTGAAAAACGAATGTAGTAGTTTTTCACTACCAGGACATGTAAAAACACAACAGTACATGTCCTACCTATCAAATACGCTACACCCTGCCCATGGGGCTACCTTGGGCCTACTTTGGGGTGCCTTGCATGTAATAAAAGGGCTGGTCAAAATTGCAGTTCAAAACTGCACACACAAGCACTGCAGTGGCAGGTTTGAGACAGGTTTGCAAGGCTACTCATGTGGGTGACACAATTAGTGCCGCAGGCCCACCACTAGTAGCATTTGACTTACAGGCCCTGGGCACCCCTGGTGCACTGTAATAGGGACTTACTAGTAAACTGAATATGCCAATCCTGGGGAAACCAATCATACCATGTTTTAGAGAAGCAAGTGTTAGACTTGGCACCATTGGCGTGGGTCTCCCTACCATTTTCTGCTGTTGCCTCATCTGTTTTTGCTGGTCTAGATGCTTCGGGCACTTTGTCACTGCTGTTCAATGCCAAAGTGTGAGTGCTCCCTTTTGTAAATTGATGTAATGGGTTAGTGATTCCATGATTGGCTGATTTGATTTACTTATCAGGCCCTAGTACAGGGCGCCATATGTGCCCGGGGCCTGTAAATCAAATGCTGCTGGTGGGCTTGCGGCACTGATTGTGCCACCCTGTGAAACAGCCTGTAAAATGTGACTCAGGCCTGCCATTGCAGAGCCTGTGTGCAGTCTGGGACTGCAATGTCGAATAGGCAAGTGCACACATTTGCCAGGCCCCAACCCTTCCCTTTTCTAAATGTTAGACACCCCTAAGGTAGGCCCAAGGTATCCCTGTGGCCAGGGTGCATTGTATGTGAAAGGTAGGACATGCCCTGATGTGTGGCATGTCCTGATGGTGAAATACTGTCAATTTAGTTTTTCACTATTGCAAGATTATCTGTTCCCATTGGCCAGAACGAGCAGTCAGGGTATAACATCTTATGAACTTAACTGGCCCTAGGAACAAGATAGGAAAATAAAGTTTAGTATGCCTGAACTCAGAATGTTAAAGTGCATCTTTTGGCGAGGGTGATTTTTACATTCTGTGTTTGAAAGCATCACTTTTAGAAAATGTGTATTTTCTTGCCTAACAATTCAGTATGCTTCTGCTAGGTTTGTGTATTGCATGTCTGGCTTGTGAGAGCATGAGCTGGGAGAGGGCTGTGGCTCCAACAGTCTGATGAGTCAGGGCTGGGATGAATGGGACCTGGGTTTAATTTGGAATAGAGGGAGGAGATTTCCTTTCACCTTCCTGGGCCAGGTCTGCTTTCAACAATGCAGTCTCCACCTCCTGCCAGGAAGCTGCACCAGTGAGGACAGAACTGGTTTTGGCTGGGTAAATACACTTTCTGCCTTCAGAGAACAAATAATGCGTGTGTATAAAAAAAGGGACCCAGACCCCAGAATTTTAGATCTTTCCTGGGAACTCAAGAGGAAACCTTTGCCAAGGAGAAGTGCCAGATAAGCTGAGGAGGAATACTGCCCCTGTGCTGTTTGCTGTCTGGGGTTGGCCTGCAGCGGCTGCTTGCTGCCAAGGAAAGGAGAACAAGGACTTTGCTGTTTGCTTTGTCAACTGCTTGAAGAAAACATCTCCAAGGGCTTACAACTGAGCTTGCCTCCAGTCTGAGATCTCAGGGACACAAAGACTTCACCAACAGCTCTCCTGAATTTCCTTACTGGGAATTCCAACCTGAAAAGAGGTGCCTGCTGCTGTTTAGGACCTCTAGAGGCTGTTTCTTGTTGGGAGCTGTAAGATCAACGCAACGAGGAAGAAGCGCGAGTCACGGAGAAGACTTGTACTACATATTCACCTGGCCCCAAAGCATTGTTGAGCCATGGTGAAGAAGCGCACTGCGTCCACACCGAGTCCCGACGCATCACCGAGAAGATCAAAATGCAGCACCTGCCGTGCAGCTGCAACCGTTTATGCACCGTCCGTATCGTCGTCATGCATCGAGGCGCCATCTTGTCGCATCGTAACTTGGAACGCAGGAAGAAACCAATGCATCCCCTCCTCTCCCATAAGGAACCGATGCATCACCTCCCCTGCAGTGCGGAACTGACACATCACCTCCTTCGAAGCAAGGAACGGACCCATCACCTTCCCTGCAACACCTTTGTTTGTTTTGCATGATAGGGCCAGGTCCATTACAGTCCTCCATGCAACTAAGCATCAAAACAATCCTTCTGAGTCTTTCACAGGTCCAGAGGTATCTTAAAGAGTTGGCTCTGAGGGGTTCAATATTTATGCTTGGTGTCAGCTTTGAAGAAGGAGAAAGTTTCTACCCCAGATGTGTTTGGAATTTTCTGCTTCCTTGCCCTGGCCCCAACTTGTCTGGGGGCACAAAAGGCTAGAGTTAAACCCTTTGTGAGTGTGCTGAATCAGAGCCTTTGTGAAGTGCAAGTGTGGTAGGTGACTTCTCCTCCCCCGTCAAGTCAGAGATGGCCCATCCTGCCAAAACCTCTTTCCTCTTTGTCTGACTGTCTGGGAGTAATACACAAAGATCATCTACACCTAGTCATGTGACCCAAGGTGCAGGCACTAAATTGTTAAAGACAAGAAAATACTAACTTTCTAAAAGTGTCTAACGTGACAAACAGTGATACTATTGGGGAGGTGGGGGGATCCATAAACAGTCAATATACAAAAGAGTGGACCCCCGAATCCCATGGATTTATTTGAGAGTTGCTAAGGCTTCATTACCATTCTGCGCCTTCTCTTATGAACACATATTACCTATAATTTAAATATTTGTTAGATGTCCACACAACTCTAGATCTGCACTACTAACATATACTAAATACATTTGAGTCAAAACAATAAACAAGACATTATGAACAAGAGGTCACCTCTCCAATTAATGTATGGGATGGGGGAATTCCTTTGTATATTAAATATCCAAAAGTGGTATTTTCAGAATTGTGACTTAAACTCCACCTTTAGCACAAAAGAAGGTTTTACAGTACAAATCTTTAAATACCAAATTCAAAATATTCCTACCTGTTCCCAATAAAAAATTATCACTCATTATATGTCATTAGCGGGCAGATGTATCAAAAAACCATTTTGCGAGTCCGTAATAGCGATTTGTAGCGAATCGCAATTTCGGAATCGCAAAATGGTATGTAACAAAAATATTGCGTGAAAATAGCGATTCCTTAAAATTCGCAGAAATTAATGCGATTATTGTGCGAATCGCATAATTGCGATTTTTGCAATTTAAGAATTCGCAAAAACGGGAATCATGCAATGCAGGAACAAGTTGATGACATCACAAGCGGGAAGTCCCAGTGATTGCTTGCACCTGCTACCCAGAGCCACACCCAGTGGCAGTTGGAAGAGTGTGCTGAGGCAGAGCAGACCTGTTTGTTCAGCAATGGAGTCACAGAAGGCACAGGAGGATCAGCCAATTGAAAAGAGAAAAAGAAAGCAGAAGTTTTCAGAAAAGGAGCAAGAAGTGCTAATAGAAGAAATGGTGTGTAACTATGAGGACCTGTTTGGGAAAAAATCATTTAAGGTACCTGACTCCAGGAAAAGAAAAATATGGCTGGAGATCCAGGAGAAAGTCAACTCTGTAGGAGTCACCACTCGCTCCATTGATGAAATCAAAAAAGGCGGGGTATGACATGAGACTCAGATCCAAAGAAAGACTTGCTGAGAGGATCAAAGATGCCAACCTAACAGGTGGTGGAACTTCCATGGTGGACAAATGCACACCCCATGAGGAACTGATAGAATCCACACTGTCAACTGAAAGTGTGAGTGGAGTGGCTAATATTGACAGCTTAGAACCCACAGCAACAGCACAAGGTAAGAGGATTTGAAAGTGCACCCTTGTGTGTGTACAAGGAATGTGTGTGAGTGTGTGTGCACTGCATGTAAGATTACCATCAGTCCATTAACACTGTGAAACAAGAACAGAGCAATGCATTATGGGAGTGGTAGTCCCATTGACATAGTAACACTCTCAATCATAGTCACTTATATAACTTTTTAAATTGGGACTTCGTTATGCTGAAACAGTGCAGTACAAGTAATACTCTGCCATGAGAATTTATATTTTGTCATGAACACAAATTCATATTTTGCACTCTACATTCACAGGACATACCAGTGAGGACAGGACTGACAATGATGTTGAATTGTCACCTCCACATGTGATGTCAGATACAGAAAATGAAGTCACTAATGCCCCTGTGACCATACAAAGGAAGCGCCGACGAGTTCTACCTCTAGAACCAATGGGAGAGGATGAAAATTCAGATGTAGAAGCAGTGTCCAATGAGACAGTCACTGTGTCCTCCCAAGATGCACAACAGCAATCACAAAGTCCAAGTAGGGCACGTGCATTCCGTCTTGAGCCATCTGTAAATAACACAGGACAAAGTGAAGTAGTGACAGTGTTTGCAGGCCTTGAGCACAATATGCTTGAGGTACAACGCCTTCAACATAAGGCACTGAGATCTATCAAAACGTCGCAGTGTGAACATGCAGCGTGAATTGAGTGAATGCACACGTTCAGTTGGAAAGAGTGTGGACAATATGACATTGGTATTGGAAAGTATGCAAACAACCCACTAAGGTGCAAGGGCTCTCCTGTGCTTGGGAGAAAGCGAGGACAACTCCAGTAGGAGTAGCAACAGCCCCACACCAACAAACATCATGGTGCAATGCAGGAGTGGAAGGCGTTCCACTACTGGAGCAGAGCAAGAGGCCATGCCTCCACTTGAGAAACATGCTTCCAGCCGCCAACGGAAAAAATGACTTACCATGTTGAAGTACCTATGCAGCAGTCATGCATTGATACTATTTTTTGTTTGGTTTTACTAGTATGGATATGTAAATTCACAATGATTAGAAATAATTAAACATACATATAGCACTGTTTGCATGTTCTGAATAAAAGAACAATAGCAAAGTGAAAATGGTGTTTAGTTTTTTTTTCTCACCTAAAAATAGTTACGTATAATCTCTGCCCTCCTTTGACGACCAGCCATGGCTCCTACTCCTGCCACTGCCATTCTTGGGGGAGGGTTATCATCATCATCATCAGATGTGTCTGAGTCACTCACTTCAATTTCTGTGCCTTTGCGGATTGCCATGTTATGCAGCATTGCACATGCTGTCACTATTTTGCAACATGTCTCTGGATTGTATTGCAACGCACCTCCACTTTTGTGTATGCGTCTGAAACGGCTTTTCAGAATTCCAAATGTACGTTCTATTACCCCACGTGTGGACCGGTGTTCCCTGTTGTAGCGTCTTTCACTTGCATTTGCAGGATTCAAGTATGGGGTGAGTATGAAATCACGCACTGCGTAGGCACTATCACCTGCAAGTTAGAGAGGAAAAAGTGACTCTAAATTCCATTACATTGGTTGGGTGGAAGGGAGGATGGATGAGTATTACTTACCCAGCAGGTATCCATCTCCAAACTGACTAGCACTGAGACGTCTATGTATTGCACTATGTCTGAAGATGTAAGAGTCATGTGTACTCCCTGGAAACTTTGCCACAATGTCCTGGATTATGTATTTAGCGTTGCATATGACCTGGATGTTCAGTGAGTGGTAGCTTTTTCTGTTGCGGAATACATATTCAATGGCTGCTGGTGGTGTGATGGCAATATGGGTTCCATCTATGCATCCAATCACATGTGGAAATCTTGCAATTTGATAGAAATCCAACTTGGCTTCCTGTATGGCTTGATGTGTATTTGAAAAATATATATGATGTTGAAGTCTACTGATCATTGCATCCAAGAAGACATGGAAGAAAAGTGATAGGGCACTCTGTGAGACTCCACCAACCTCTGCTATTACTGTTTGAAAGGAGCCAGAAGCCAAAAGGTGCAGTGAGCACAATACCTGCACATGTGTTGGTATTGATTGTGTTCTGGCAGTTGGGTGTGTCAAAAATGGTTTCAATTCAGTAATGAGGTCAAGAATGGTGTGAGGATGTAGCCTGTATTTTTCATATATCTCCTCCTGTGTCTGCTGGAACAGAGTAATGCGTAATCGGATTATCCTTTCCTGCCGTTGTCTTCTCTGGCCAAGAGCTTGGATGCGCAGCCTCCTGGCAATCAGGTACAGTCCCGCCATTTAGGAAACAGTGAAAATGCATTCTGGGAGTTCATTTATAGGATTTTTTTTTTTACCACCTGCTTCTACCTGGTGTTAATAGCGATTCCTTAATGTGCAAAATAGGCAAAATCGCTATTTGCGAAAATTTCTTACATCTCCATGCGAATTTCGCTATTATGCGACAATGCTAAATCGGGATTCGCTAATTATTCTGCAATTTCTCCATTCTCGCACATTAGGAATTCGCAAACATGCGAATTCCTATTGTGCGATGCGAATTCTTTCATACATGCCAATTTCTTTTTTGCATGTCGCAAACGCTGAAAAATAGAGATTCGCAGCTTTTGCAACATGAAAAAAACTTGATACATCTGCCCCAAGGTGACTTAATGTTGTCCTATGGGAGAGGCACTTTGCAGTTGTGAAAATGAAATTAATAGTTTTTCTTTACCAGGACAAGCAATATTCAAAAACACATGTCAATCTTTAAATACATGTCATCCTTCCACATGGGCTATTTATGGCCTACACCAGAGTTGACATATGTATTAAAATGGAAGGTTTAGTCTTGGCCAAAGCTTTATTTTGCGAGGTCGAAGTGGCAGTTCAAAAGTGCACACACATGCAGCAATGTCAGGCCTGAGACATGTTTAAGAGATTACTCTGTTTGGCACAACAAATGCTGCAGACCCACTAGGAGCATTTATTTACAGGCCATGGGTACATGTAGTACCCATTCACTAGGGTCTTAAAAGTAAATAAATGTGCTAATTTGATGTCAGCCAATTTTTCTATATTAAAAGAAGAGAGTACAAGTTTTTTAGCACCAATTAGCAGTGGTAAAATAGGGAGAGTCTAAAGGCCCACAAAAACGGGCTCAGAAAACTGGCAAAATGTTTGGGGATGACCTTGAAGAGAGGACCAAGTCCACCAAATACCTTAGGTAATGTCTTGTGTTACTCTCTAGCAAATCAAATACAGACAAATGTGTTAATGAGCGCAACTATCTCAAATCCCGCTTCGTAATCTGAAATTAAAGAGGGCAAACCACAAAGCGTGCACACAAAATAAAAATACATAAGCATTACAATGTTAAATAGAAAACAAAATAAATTAATTAAAAGCTTAACCTACCACTGAAAATATCCAGGGCCCTGGTTTTATGGTAATTTTTGTTTGGCATTTCTGTCTGTATTGATCTATTTTTTTGGTGCTCATTGTATTTATCCATATTTATTTTGTGCTTAGTATAAAAAGTTTAGCTGCAATGGGTATAATTCCACTTTATTAAACCAACAAACGCTTACTCTTGTTTGAATGTCCACTGAGTTTTAGACATTTATAGTAAGCATTCCCACTGCAGAACAGCTTTAACAGTTGTACTGTTCCAGTTATTTAAGCTTCATAAGGGAATATTTTTTATTGTTTTTCACTCTCCTACGTTTTAGTTTGCACAGCTATTGTCTTACATACATGATTGACAGTAGTATGAATCTGCCTAAAGAAAACCATTTTTTTGTAGTTTTTGGTAAAATATGGACAACTGAGATATTGAAATTTAAGGTAGCACATTTTATAATTTCTCAGATTATATGTGCCGACACAGAAAGGGAAGGTTTATGCCCCTTACCTATATGCTTTCCCCTTACCTAGGCCCTTTACACCACTTCCCGTTGAGTTATCACCCAAATCTATGACTTCTCCTATCTCATTATACTTATTACATGAAAACATTTTCCTGTTTTTTAACTGGACTCATTGGCTCCCTCTTTTTTTTTTTTTTTTTTTGAAATGAAAAAACCCAGGCAGACTTCAAACACAAAAGCTGGCTAGACAATAAATAAAAAACATGAATGTGTACTGAATAAAAAGTAATGCAATGGACTGAAATGATATCAAAAGTAGTTGAAATTTAATAGATAATACACTCTTTACATAAAATACATAAAAAACATGTGGCTATTATGAAAGTATACATTTAAAGCACATCATGATATACATAAAAAAAGGAACTTTTGTTTTCCTTTTTATGAAGATTAGGGCTGTGCGTCAACGCGTTTCGACAAGTCTTTTGTCTTCATCAGGACTAGAAGATAATCAGCCACTCTCTCTAAACAAAATAAAATCAGCACATACCGCGTTCCGTGAAGTGCCCCTGAACCACAAAGCGCTTCGTTAAAGAACTACATCACGACGTTCTTCTGTTTAAAGGATACATAAACGCTTAAGGTAACTATATGTAGTAAAACTATTTTTAGGTGAACTTTATATGCTTTATTGAGCATCAAAAACTCCCGCTTGAATCCTCTGGTTACAATTGTAACTAAATAGTTCTCTTCTCTACTTAGTGCCTACATCATGGTGCCGACGAAACGCGTTGACGCACAGCCCTAATCTTCATAAAAAGGAAAACAAAAGTTCCTTTTTTTATGTATATCATGATGTGCTTTAAATGTATACTTTCATAATAGCCACATGTTTTTTATGTATTTTATGTAAAGAGTGTATTATCTATTAAATTTCAACTACTTTTGATATCATTTCAGTCCATTGCATTACTTTTTATTCAGTACACATTCATGTTTTTTATTTATTGTCTAGCCAGCTTTTGTGTTTGAAGTCTGCCTGGGTTTTTTCATTTCAAAAAAACTGTTGTCCCTGACCCAGGAGTCATATCCATATCAGGGGGTCCTTGTTATCTACAAGAAATTACCCACGGTTGATCCGTGTGGGACCGTTTTCTCTTCAATCTCATTCTTGTTGGAAACTATCCTTGGTTTGAAAAGTATTCTGTTTGAGTCCCTAGAAATTAGAGGAATTAGCGTAACATCGTCCTGAATAAACTTAGCAACACCTAGAAGAAAAATGTCTAATTTTAAAACGTTTGGATTCTCTGATGAGGATTTTGAGACACTGGTAGGAACTAATGTTCAATTTGGCACCAATCAAACTAGTAACCCACAAAATAATAATGACCATAATAAACTAGTTAACCTACAAAAGAAACTAATCAGAGTACAGGCTCATGGAGAGTTTATGTTACTTTATCTGAAAGATGGCATAATCCCCATGGGTTTAAGGATCCGCAATATTCCGGGTCTTTTCGTGGAGACTAAGGATTTTCTAATAAAATGGAGTATGATCGCGAGTCGGTGCTCAAGAGATCTCATGATGTTGATCATCTCCACATCCAAAGAATTAGTGATTGAGATAAAAAAAGAAATAGAGGAACTTGAAGATAAGCTAAAAAAATCTATAGCTACAGAGGAAGCTGAGAAACAGCTAGAAACAATCAAAAAAGATATATTATCTTTCTCTGAATATCTGAAAAAAAGAAAGGAGGACAAATTCGTTAAGGACAAAAGATTTTACTCAATAGAGAAAACATATCCCTATATAGTGGATGGTTTTTATAAAGCTGATACCCAACCAGGAACGAGTAACCACACTTTCCAACATAGGGTTAATAACTTCTCCCACTCTTCAGCCTCAAATTCTGAGTCTGAAGGCGAAGAAAATATGGGTTATCAAGATGATAGACCCTTTGAACCTCGAAATGACCAAAGGAATGCACGCCAGCCTTTTTTAGGTCACCGAGGGGGGAGAGGAGGACGCCCGAGAGTCCGTTTTCAAAACCAGACCAGGGGCAATTACCAGTCCAATCAATATGCCCAACAACCTCAGCAATACTTAGAAACGAGGAACAAACAGTATTGGAGGAACGGGATGTAATTCCCATCTTCAACCTATCCTCCTATACCCTCGAATCTTCAGATTTGTCCCTCCTTTCCAAAGGCTTATCCTTTGTCCCGCATGCTAATGTTAACATCTTTGAACTTTACCAGGACATTCACTCTTTTTTGAGGAAAGTGAGATTAAAAAAATTCTTTTCACAGAATGACCCAATGGACCTAGATAACATGAGTAACAATATTGTGGCATTACCATCTACCTTCACCCCCTCCCTAAATCAAGTAGGACCAGAAGTTAGCATATTCGAAAGGGTTGTATTGAAACGATTGGATCAAGCCCTGAGATTTGTGCCGAAACCCAGATACAACATCTCTAGAGGAGAATACGAATCGCTTGAAAGGTTCAGACAAAATGAATCTTTGGTGATTAAAAATAGCGATAAGGGTGGAGGAATAGTGGTGATCGACTGTAACACATATGAAAAAAATATGACCCAAATGTTAAATAACCCTATTTTCTACAAGAAAATTAAGATTAACCCAACAGAGAGAATAGTTAGAACAATCGATAGGTTAACCACTAAAGCTGTAAACGAAGGTATAATTAATAAGAAAGAATACGATTTTCTTAATAAATCTGAAAGGAAGGTGTCTTGTATTTATGGTCTTCCTAAGATCCATAAGGACCTTCTGAATCCTCCATATCGCCCTATAGTTTCTACGATTGGAACACCTTTAGAGGCTCTGTCCAAATATCTAGATCAAGTCTTACGTCCATATATCTCACTATCGAAGTCGTATGTGAGAGATACCGGTGACATGATTACAAAAGTGGAGAATCTGGCTTTCAATGAAGGTAATGACATCTTGGGAACTCTCGATGTAGAGTCTTTATACAGTAATATACCACAAGCTGAAGCGATCGAGGCTACAATGTGGTTTATCGACCTACATAGAATTCCCTGTTCAAAATCGTTCATTAAAGACTGCTTGACCTTAGTTTTAAAGGAAAATTTTTTTGAATTTGGAGAGGATTTGTATTTACAAATCAAGGGAGTAAGCATGGGGGCTTCTATGGCTCCATCTATTGCAAATATCTACATGATTTTATTTGAACACAAGTTCATCTATAATGAAGTGGCACCATTCTTTGAGTCTGTCTCCCATTGGTATCGTTATATTGACGACATATTTTTTATATGGACCGATGGGAGACAGACTCTACAGGAATTTTTATTGTGGTTGAATCTCACAGATGAAAATTTAAGATTCACTGCACATATAAATGAAAATAAAGTGGAGTTCCTGGACATAATCATTCAAAACAGAGAAGGTATTCTCGAAGTAGAATTGTTTACGAAGCCCACTGCGCGAAACACCCTTTTGCATTTTAAGAGCTACCACCCGCGCTGCCAAAGAGACAGTATCCCCTTCTCTCAATTTTTGAGAGTAAGGCGGAACTGCACTAACATAAGAGACTTTGATACACAAGCAGAGAAAATGAAACTGAAATTCATTGAAAGAGGGTATCCCCACCGCCTGATAAGAGGTGCCTACAAGAGAGCACGATTTTATGATCGTGACTCGCTTTTATACTCACAAAAACAGAAGGCAGACCCCAAATTAGTGTGCATCACTAAACATTCTACCATGGACTCCACTATTAGACACATAATAAATTCCAATTGGCATCTTTTAAATGTCCAAGATGATGAACCCAAATTGCAAAAACCTATGTTCACCCACAAACGAAATAAAAATTTAAAAGACCAAATAGTGCACTCCCGACATAAAGTAAAAAGTAAGGACACCCCCTTTATCCAGAAATCTATCACTGGGTTAAATGCCATCAAGGGGACATCTCGCTGTGGCTCTTGCCAATCCTGTGACACAATCATAGCAGGTGAGATCATGGAATTCAATAAAATTAAAATCCATGCAAAGGAACTTTGGACCTGTAACACCAAAAATGTTATATACCTACTCGTTTGTCCCTGCAACCTAGGTTACGTGGGCGAAACATCCCGTGCCATCAAGACTAGGCTAACTGAGCATAGGTCCGCCATTAAGACACTGAAAACCACAGCACCCCTAGTAAGTCATTTTATTGAATACAAACATAAGCCCGAGGATCTGAGATGGCGCATCCTAGAAAGAATTAACTTGCAAAAAAATCAAGGAGGAGATGCAATCCGCAAAAAAAGAGAAGTCTTTTGGATATTTTCCCTCGGTACTTTTGCACATGGTTTAAACCAAGAATTACCTTGGGAAAATGCAATTATATGACTTGGTCGAACAAGCCCTTTTGGACATAATTAAATAATGATTATCCGCAAGATATATCAGTATGCCTGTCATGACAGACAATACTCGGCATTATGTTGACAATCTGTCAACAGTCGACGTCTGATTTATTTGAAGTCAATCCTATTCTTTGCGAAGATAGGTTAGGATCCTTTTCAGTTATAAATCCTTCAAAGAAGAAGAAGATATTTATGCAGACCCTGTCGCTTTAAATAAAGGCAGGTTCTTGCTGCGTAAAGAGGAAGTTACCTGTGAAGACCCTGCCGCTTTAAACTGGGGCGGGTCACACCTGTATAAATAACAAGGGCAAAAGGACTATGCATAAACGCCATTCGTTCATCCGGAACCGCCGAAGGAGGAAGTTCTTTTTCGAGCAGCAACACGTCTATCAAACCGGTAAGAGCATAGGACTATTTCAGCGCAACCCTTGCTAGAAATGGGTTTATATTCTTGATGCTCTATCCATGACAGTTCGTGGACGGGCTCCATAATTTCCCGCCCAAACCCTCTGGGATCTCTGATAATCAAAGGGTTTTTGTTTTCCCTTGTTTAGTGCCTGCATCACGTCTACTGCGCCCCTTTTTTAAAATCAGCACATACCGCGTTCCGTGAAGTGCCCCTGAACCACAAAGCGCTTCGTTAAAGAACTACATCACGACGTTCTTCTGTTTAAAGGATACATAAACGCTTAAGGTAACTATATGTAGTAAAACTATTTTTAGGTGAACTTTATATGCTTTATTGAGCATCAAAAACTCCCGCTTGAATCCTCTGGTTACAATTGTAACTAAATAGTTCTCTTCTCTACTTAGTGCCTACATCATGGTGCCGACGCACGTTTAATCAACATACATCGCGTCCTTTGAATCGCTCTCGAACCACGAAGAGCCTTTCCAGGAACTGCCTCTTGCATCCCCTAAAAAGGATAAATTAGTGTGAAAGGTAAATACTTAAATAGAGAGCAGACTCTGGTAACCTTATCTGTCATACCACCATCTGAATAGAAATCTTTTCATGTCTTTCTTTGTCAGTGTAATGAACCAATAACGTCGTATATCACTCAGAGTATCCTGCGACCAATTGAATAAACACATTCTGGGATACTTTTTGACATTTTAAAGAAATACCAAACAATTAATAAAGGAAAGAGAAAAAAAGAAGGCTGCCAGTAAAATACTATCTGAACAGGTGAGCGGATGTACGACCATAATCTCTAGCTGAATTAAAAAATGTCTATAGAGATTTTATATCATTATAATACCTCGACATATATCTTCTTTTGGCAATAACAGCTAGAATACAGACTGAAATGAACAGATATAACGAACGTGCCCTTTTCCATCCACACTGAACAATCTTGCCCAAAAAGAATTCTTTAGGTAAGCAGTTAAGTCAGTAAAAGGTTCACCCAACCTATATAATTTTCTTAAAGATATAGAGGGGTCTGTGAACTTAAATAACTATTAGTCATAAAGAAACTTATGAATAGCTTTAGACATGATGGATTCTTAAATGGCCAGCTTTAGATTGCCTTTATTCATCCTCTGCAATGTATTTAAAAAGGCCATCTTTAAAAAGTAACTTTTGCCCAACCCCTCCAATAGAGATACATACCGTATCACTCTGTGTGAGTCCCTTAGATGTTACGCTAATCTCCACTAAACAGTTGTTACTTAGATCTATGAGTGTAAGGTTACATAGGTATAGCCATCTATTGAATCAATGTGTAAAATGTGTAAATTGTAAATTATGTATATATATTGATGTGTGAATATATAGAATGTGTTTGTTTTCATTTAATGTGTTGTTTTTCCAACTGTATATCTTTTTCTTGTTGTCTATACCACAATATAAGTCTGGCAAGCAGAAAACCTTTTACCAATTTGAGAACACTCTGTGTCCACAAAAGAAAACAATAATGCAATGAACTGTGTTTTTTTTTTAAATAGTCACCTATATACATTTTTATTTTGTTTAGAGAGAGTGGCTGATTATCTTCTAGTCCTGATGAAGACAAAAGACTTGTCGAAACGCGTTGACGCACAGCCCTAATCTTCATAAAAAGGAAAACAAAAGTTCCTTTTTTTATGTATATCATGATGTGCTTTAAATGTATACTTTCATAATAGCCACATGTTTTTTATGTATTTTATGTAAAGAGTGTATTATCTATTAAATTTCAACTACTTTTGATATCATTTCAGTCCATTGCATTACTTTTTATTCAGTACACATTCATGTTTTTTATTTATTGTCTAGCCAGCTTTTGTGTTTGAAGTCTGCCTGGGTTTTTTCATTTCAAAAAAACTGTTGTCCCTGACCCAGGAGTCATATCCATATCAGGGGGTCCTTGTTATCTACAAGAAAAAACTCATTGGCTCCCTCACCGTCAGGAGGCACTTAATGGTCCTTCCTTTACCTGACTACCTTGACTGTAGTTATGCCTTTGTCTCTGACACACCAGCATCTCCTTCCTCGAAATTGTGTACTTCATTTTGGCTCCAGCCTGTGGATGGTGGCCTCAAGCATATACAGTGGCACCACAATCAAGATACAGTTAGCAAATATTCAGAAACTCTCCTACATCTCATCATACAATTTATCAAGCCTCAGATTTACACCCTGGTCATTAAACCTTTGTTGGTACGGTTTCTTATAAAGAGGAAAGAAAAAGCTATGACAGTAAACAATGACAGAGACGGTGCAATTAAATCCTGCTGCGTTTTAGGATTATTAAGAAAATTCTATTGCCACTTGGAATCCATACAGAAGGTGTGTCTCACGTACAGACGTCCCATCCTTAGAGGCAGGGCGTTTGGTGAATGGCAACACCTGCTGCATGCCTGCATAGCTTCACTAGTATATCCTTCTCCTCTTGGGCCGATGGATAGCCTATAAATAAAATACTCCAGCTACACACTTTCATCCAATTGAGCGAGGTGGATGTTCTTATTTCTCTGGACAAGACATCTAACTGGAAGTCAAGTCAAGTCAAGTCAAGTCAAAGAATTTATATAGCGCACTACATACCCAGAGGGTCTCAAGGCGCTTGAGGAGGGGTGGGGAATTACTTGTCAAATATCCAAGTTTTAAGTTGTTTTCTGAATGCTAGGTGGTTCTGGGTAAGGCGAAGGTAAGTGGGAAGTGAGTTCCAGGTTTTAGCTGCCAGGTAGGAGAAGGATCTACCTCCCATGGTGGTTTTGTTGATGCGAGGTACAGTGGCAAGGGCTTGGTTGGAAGAACGTAGCTGGCGTGAGGGGGTGTAGAAGGACAGTCGTGTGTTGAGGCATTCTGGTCCGATTTCGTAGAGTGCTTTGTGTGCGTGGGTTAGGAGCCGGAAAGTGATCCTCTTATTGACGGGAAGCCAGTGGAGGTTTTTCAGGTGACCAGAGATATGTTCTTTACGCGGGATGTCTAATATGAGCCTGGCTGAGGCATTTTGGATTCGTTGGAGTTTTTTCTGGAGTTTAGCGGTAGATCCGGCGTAGAGGGTGTTTCCATAGTCCAGTCGGCTCGTGACCAGAGCGTGGGTGACCGTTTTCCTAGTTTTGGTGGGGATCCAACAAAATGTTTTTTTGAGCATGCGAAGAATGTTGAAGCAGGATGAGGAGACGGCGTTGACTTGTCTGTTCATTGAAAGTGAGGAATCCAGGATGACGCCCAGGTTCCGTGCGTGGTCTGTCGGGATGGGTGCATTTCCAAGGGCTTCTGGCCACCAAGAGTCGTCCCATGCGGAGGGGGAGGTACCTAAGATGAGGACTTCTGTTTTATCTGAGTTCAGTTTCAGACGGCTGTGTTTCATCCATTCGGCTACTTCTTTCATACCTTCGTGTAGGTTAGTTTTGGCGGTGCTAGGGTCATTGGTGAGTGATAGGATCAGTTGAGTGTCATCCGCGTAGGAGATGATGTTGAGGTTGTGTTGGCGGGCGATGGCCGCGAGGGGGCTCATGTACACGTTGAAAAGGGTGGGGCTGAGTGAAGATCCTTGTGGTACGCCGCAGATGACTTCAGTGGCCTCCGACTTGAATGGTGGAAGGCGGACTCTCTGGGTTCATCCGGTGAGGAACAAGGTGATCCATTCTAGTGCTTTTCCTTGGATTCTGATGTTTCTGAGGCGCTGTAGAAGGGTGCTATGGCAGACTGTGTCGAAGGCTGCGGAGAGGTCGAGGAGGATGAGGGCGACTGTGTCTCCGTTGTCC
This sequence comes from Lissotriton vulgaris, assembly GCF_964263255.1. NCBI lineage: Eukaryota > Metazoa > Chordata > Amphibia > Caudata > Salamandridae > Lissotriton > Lissotriton vulgaris. Next base: position 318,608,707 of record NC_141699.1, on the reverse strand, counting down.
AGTAGAGTTCGAATGTCGTCTGTTGCTGCGATGAGGGCGGTCTCAGTGCTGTGTTTTGCTCGGAAGCCGGACTGTGAGGAGTCGAGGGATTTGTTGGCTTCGAGGAAGGCGGCGAGCTGGTTGTTGACCGCTTTCTCGATGACTTTGGCCGGGAATGGAAGGAGCGAGATTGGGCGGTAGTTTTTGAGTTTGGTGGGGTCCGCTGTGGGTTTTTTCAGAAGGGCGCTGAGTTCAGCGTGTTTCCAGCTTTCCGGGAAGGTGGCGGAGTTAAAGGAGCAGTTGATGACATCTCGGAGGTGCGGTGCTATGATGGAGTCTGCTTTGTTGAAGATGTGGTGAGGGCATGGGTCTGTGGGGGATCCTGAGTGGATGGAGTTCATTAGGCGGATGGTGTCCTCAGTGGAGATAGGGTTCCAGTCATTAAGCATGTTCGAGGAGGGTGAAGGTCCAGCAGATAGTTGGGTGGGTTGGTCTCCGGGTTGGTTGTCGAAGCTGTTGTGGATGTCTGCAATTTTGTTGTGGAAGAATGAAGCTAGGGAGTCGCAGAGGGCTTGAGAGGGGGTGATGTCGTTAGAGTTGGCCGAGGGATTGGTAAATTCCTTGACGATGTTGAAAAGTTCCTTGCTGTTGTGGGCGTTGTTATCTAATCGGTCCTTGAAGGCGGTTTTCTTGGCCTTTCGGATCAGTTGGTGGTGTATGCGGGTGGCGTTTTTGAAGGCGTCCTTGGTGCTAGTGGTAGGGTCTTTTTTCCAGGTCTTCTCAAGGGAGCGGCAGAGTTTCTTGGATTTCTTAAGATCATCGTTGAACCATGAGGCCTTCTTGCTGCCCAGTTTGCTTTGTCGTTTTTTCAGTGGTGCTAGGATGTCGGCGCTGTTGGATAACCAGATGGTGAGGTTGGTGGCGGCTTGGTCGGGGTTTGAGGAGTGGGCTGGGGGGTTTAGAAGCAGCGATGAGGAGATCTGGTCGATGGTGATATTGTTCCAGTTTCTTTGCAGAGTTGGTTGGGGATGATTGTTGGGTTTGGGCTTGTTGTAGGTAAAGTGAACGCAGCTGTGGTCAGTCCAGAGGAGAGCCGTAGTGTGGCTGAAGGAGACATGATTGCTGGAGGTGAAGATAGGGTCGAGAGTGTGACCTGCGATGTGGGTGGGGGAAGTGACCAGTTGTTTAAGTCCGAGGTTGGCGAGGTTGTCCAAAAGGGTGGTGGAGTTGCAGTCGTTGTTCTTTTCAAGGTGAAAATTGAGGTCTCCCAGAAGGATGTAATCTTTGGAGGGAAGCGCGTGTGGAGTGATGAAGTCTGTGATGTCCTCGCTAAATTGTGCGCGGGGACCTGGTGGTCTGTAAAGGAGGGTGCCTCTGAGTGTGGTCTTGGGGTCGATGTGGATCTGGAAGTGAAGGTGTTCAGAGTTGGCGAGATTGACGTCAGAGCTGGTAGAGATGCGGATGGATTTCTTATGGACGATAGTGATTCCTCCTCCTGTGTGGCTGGTACGGTCCTTGCGTATGATCTTATAATCTTCAGGGATGGCAATGGTGATGTCTGGGGCGGAGGAGGCGTTAATCCATGTTTCTGTTAGGAAGGCGACGTCGGGAGAGATGGTGTCTAGTAGATTCCAGAGGTCGATGGCGTGCCTGTGGACCGATCGGGTGTTGAGCAAGATGCATTGTAGGTGGTTGGTGTCGGGAATCTGTGGTGCGATCTTAGCGGGGTTGTTGACGGTGCCGATGAATTTGCAGGAGTAGCATGAGAAAGGTCCATGGGTGTGTCCAGGAGCGGCTTGGACGCAGTTGGGGGAGCGGCCGGGGTTAAGGGCTAGGAGGGTGGTGGCATCGTAGGCAATGCGAGGGCTAGGGGGTCTGGCGCAGGGCACGGACCAGGCGCGGACGGGCGTAGACGGGCTTACCTTTGGCGCACCTTCAGCGCGAGTTGGGTGCGAACGCTGCGCGTAAACGCTGCGCGAAAAGGCGTCAGTCATATGTGGAAGTTCGGAGGGGGAGGGGCGAGGGGGGGGCAGCTGGGAGGCGGGAGCGGGGTGGGGCTCAGGTCAGGAAGGCTAAACAACAACACATAAACAATTAAAATGGCCGCAAGGGTTCTAGTCACAGGCTTGGGCTCAATGCACGTGAATAGCGCTACGCTGAAGGTAATGGCGCTGGCACAGACGGGCACAAATTTGCATGCAGCAGTGAAATAATTGAAAGTAGAAGCGCACCTTGGCAGACAAGCGCTACGCAAAATATCTCGGCACTAATATGCAAATGAGGAGCAGTGCGAAGCCGTCAGGCGCAAGCAATGATAAAATGCATGTAGAAGCAAAATTAAGGCAAAGCAGTCTAGCGCTACGATCTATTGGCAGTTGAAATACAATTAATTCTGTGCAATCGAGCAAGGCAGGTGAACCACTTATCGGTCTGGCGGTATGGGCAGCAGGGAGCAGCGTTAGGAGCGACCTCTTCTGCGAAGAGCAGGGCGGTCACAGCGATCGGACGGTAGGGAGAGGAGAGCAGTATCCGTGGGAGGGGGGGGCCAGCTGGGAGGCGGGAGCGGGGTGGGGCTTAGGTCAGGAAGGCTAAACAACAACACATAAACAATTAAAATGGCCGCAAGGGTTCTAGTCACAGGCTTGGGCTCAATGCACGTGAATAGCGCTACGCTGAAGGTAATGGCGCTGGCACAGTCGGGCACAAATTTGCATGCAGCAGTGAAATAATTGAAAGTAGAAGCGCACCTTGGCAGACAAGCGCTACGCAAAATATCTCGGCACTAATATGCAAATGAGGAGCAGTGCGAAGCCGTCAGGCGCAAGCAATGATAAAATGCATGTAGAAGCAAAATTAAGGCAAAGCAGTCTAGCGCTACGATCTATTGGCAGTTGAAATACAATTAATTCTGTGCAAGCGAGCAAGGCAGGTGAACCACTTACGGATGGTCCGTCTGTCTTCTGCCAAAAATACCATCTGCCATACTTAGGCTTTAGTGGCATGCTTTTGAATTTAAGAATTGCTTTTCAGTCTGTTAAAAATTAATATAATAATAATAACAAAACATACTGTATTTCTGTTTGAAATGTATGAAAGAGGGTGGGCATTACATCTTTTTTAAAGACTTACCTTGCCATTTTTTTTGATTGCCCTCCTCATTTTTGGAATCCTAAATCTATGTATCTGTGATGGCATGGGTGTTAGAAGAGGACATGAGAGTGGCAGTCCTTGTTTCCAATGAAGCAACACCTCCCAAAGGCCCTCTGTGCTGGGTAGCCATTTATGAATGAATATCCTCCAGGATTTGCACCATTCAGTCCACCTTCTGAATCTAATCCAGTTTGACACCTATTCTGACCAGCACCAAGGCCCCAGAGGACCTGTAGTTCCTCCTTAGAAACAAGCAGTTGTGGCATGGGAGCATGGAGCGAGGTGCCTGGGCAAAGGAGGACACAACCTGATGTATCCTGGCTGGGGGCTGACTCTCTTCAGCGGTTTCTGGAGCAATGGGGTGATCATGGTGGTAATGATGCTGCAGCTGAAACTGGAAAGATCGGCTTATGACTGGAAAGCATACCACTAATTGTTGACATTGAATATCGACCATAAACTCCTCAGTAGGATTTTAGTAAATAGACTCCTTCCTTGTATGACCCAAATGGTACACCAGGATCAGGCAGAGTTTATACCTGGCTGTAATAGGGGGCAGAATATCAGGCGACTTCAGTCTCTGATGGAGTCTGTTACCTACATCCACAAGGACACAGCGGTGGTTGCAAGCCTTAAACAGTTTGGACTGGAGATTTTTATATGGGGTGATGGAGCGGTTGCAGATGAATCAAGGATTTCTGACATGGACAAAGCTGCTGTGCCCGGACCCCACAATCAGGGTACCTATGCGCAAAACTATATCAAAGAGCTTAAGGGTGTTGCAAGGGATGAGACAGGGTTGCCCCCTCTCACCTTTACTATTCAAACTGGCAAGGAGCCATTGGGCAGTCATGTGACAACTGGGAATAGATATCAAGATATGGATTGATGCCCATCCTCAACGCAATGCACGGAATATGACGTCGGATGTAAGAGGCACCAGAAACTTGCTTAAGGAACTTGGTTGTTTGAAAGTCAATCTGCAAAAATCAAATCTAATCCCAATAGAAGAGTGACATTACCTCCAAAAGTTTGAATATGATCCTGCGGGAACCACATTGCTTGTCATACTTAAGCGTCAAGATATAGCATGGCCAGGCTGATCTTCTAGATGGGAATATATGACAGGCCATTAGAACAGTGAGGTTGAATACTGACTTTTGGAAAACATTATCTCTATCAGGAGCGGGAAGAGTAGAGCTGCTCAAAATGGTAACACTTCCCTATTTATTATATCATGTCATTGCTCCACCAGTGTGGATACATAAAGGAATGTTCCAGGAGTTGGTTTCATTGATTATTTCATTTACCTGGTGAGTGGGACATATAAGCAATGACCGACAAATGGAGAGGGGCTAGCCGTGACTGAGTTTGAAAATTACTATTTAACTGGACAACGCAGTGGTTCTTGCAGTGGTGGTGGGCACGCAAACCAGAGAGAGAGGGGTCCATCCGTCCCAGGGCTTCCAAATCTATTAGGTGTGCTGATTAAAAAAGGATGCCCCACACATAGTGACACCCATGAATTCTGAGTCATGGGTGAATGTTGGTATAGGTGTTGCCAAAGACACGTCCAAAGTTTCCATATGCCCCAGACATACCCATACTATCAAAGACAAAGGTCCTTAGCTTATGAAGATCAAAGAGGAGGATGAAATATAGGCCATGATAGGAGACTATATTTTTCACTGCCCAGCCGGACAGGATATTTATTTTAATCAAGGCAAACACATTGGACAATTGGTTGTAAGGCACAATCCTGTACCATACGTGAAAAAACAAACAACAAATAAGGGAAGGTTTTACAGGCAAAAAACAAGCATTATTGGCCACTTTTAAATCAGTGTCAAATTAAAGTAATACCAAAGAAGTGCTAGACACAACAGGATAAAACACAATAGTTAGGTTGTGAAAGCACTGTGAAAAGTCGACGTTTCCATCCCTTATGCTCTATTTACATGGGACCATCATCAGGACTGACATTAACAACATTTGCCTGCCTGTCATGATAAAATACAACCGCTTGTATGGGGGATATGTGGGATAACTGCGGTCTTCTGCTTCGCTTTATTGCCGCCAAATTGTGAAGGCGAGCATCCTCCCGCGGCGGATGCTAGCCGCTTGCTTCTCCGGTATCAGACCCCATTTGGTGTTCTGCGGAGATCCGCTGTTGCGATGGGCTCCTGTACTCGACCGAGGCCAGCCGAACACCATCCACTCGGGATGGAGCAATGTTTAAATGGACATGATGACCAGACCCACAGGGGTAAGATGCTAAAGTGGACTACGACACCCAGAGGGCCACGAGAGTGACCACGCCCACTGGGGAGGGTGTTTGTTTAAATTACCACGTGCAATAAAGATGTCATCAACACCATTACAACGCCTCTGAAGAAAGGAAGAACATTCCTGAAACGCGTCAGGCGGATGATTTTAAGGAGGGGGATCCCTGTGCTGTCCAACGCGTGCCTGCTGCCAAATGAATTGAAGTGAAACGGAACAGTCTTGCTGTGGCCTCTGTACGAATTGGGCAACTCGCAATTGAATTAATATATATATATATATATATATATATATATATATATATATATATATATATATATATATATATATATATATATAGTCACTGAAAAAACCATAGGTTATAGACCATATATAGTTAGGAATTAGCATTTACAAAACCTTGAAAATTCACTGAAAAAACCATGGGTTATAGACCATATATAGTTAGGAATTAGCATTTACAAAACCTTATTTTACTCACACAAAACCATTGAAATTCCATATATAGTTAGTTGCACTAACTATATATCGCGCACCCGCAATCCACTGCTGATGATGTCACATATTACATCATTCATGACATGGTCAGATGACATCACTGATGACAACTCAAATGACATCACTGATGACATTATCCCATGACTGTATGTTTCTTTAAAGTTAAAATATGTCTTACATATTGAAGAATGAGTGGATGTATAAGTGTCTGGATGAAGAATTTAGTAGGTGCATGACTGACTGTATGAGTGAGTGATTAAATGTGTCTCACTGAGTGCATGGGTTAGTGACTAAACTGTCTTAATTTGTGCATCATTATGTCTGTTGTTCTGTAAACTGCTGAATGTGTTAATCAGTAGCTATATGAGTAACTATATGGGATATTCATTGGTTGCCCAAGTATTTGTATGGGAGTCTAAGTATGTATGTGAGTGTCTGGGAGGTGTATGACTCTGTGCATAGATGTGTGAGCAGTTGATTCACTAGCTGTATGGGTTCAAAAGTGCATGTGGAAACAGCTGCATGGGCGGTTGACTGTGTGCATGAGTGTATTGGTGAGTGAATGGATATCTCAGTGCAACATGTCAAAGTAAGTACATATGTAAAACACAGTACATGTGAGAGTTGACATATATAACCGTGCATAAGAGCCAGTGAATGTGTGAGTGGCTGTATGGATCATTGTGAACTTGTATCAGGGATCGTATAGGAGATTAAATATGTGTTAGAATATGTTTGAATTAGTAAGGTGTGTATAACTGTATAGTTGAGGAAATGGAGGTGTGATTGATTCTTCGCATGACTGACTAGATGTATGAGTAACTCCATGGATGAGTGACAATCTGTGAGTGTCTTTTTACACTGATTGTATCTAAGGTTATATTAGAGTCTGAAGAGGTTCATTCTATTATCACATGAATTATATTATCATGAATGATGTAATATGTGACATCATCAGCAGTGGATTGAAGTTAGTTTCCCCAGTCCAACATGGGTTTATCCCAGGGAAGGGCACTACGGAACATGTTAGAACAGTGATTACTTCCTTCGATGCAATGGAGGTTTCGGGCGGCCCTGTTGCAGCTCTATTTCTTGATGCCGAGAAGGCTTTCGACAGGGTCGCCTGGGGGTATCTGTGGGAGGTACTGAGGCACTATGGTTTTGGTGAAGGGTATATTAGAGCAATCCAGGTTTTATATAAGGCACCAACGGCTAGAATTAAAATTAATCGAGAACTCACAGCTGCGGTACAGATAAAAAGAGGGACAAGGCAAGGATGTCCGAGTTCTCCACTTCTTTTTGCACTTTATATGGATCCTTATTTACGTTATCTTAATTTTAATCCTAGAATTCCACCCCTTTGTTCGAATGGTTTAGAAATTAATGTGTTGGCATACGCAGATGACGTTGCCATAATTACCCGGACCCATCTATGGCAATTGGAGAAATTGAACAAGTGGTCCAAAAATTTGGCATAATCTCTGGTTATAGGCTTAATAGCGCCAAAACACAAATCATTAAGAACGCAATGGTAAGCTGTGATGATATACGGGTGGTTTCGGCAGCAGTTTATTTAGGGGTTGAAATATCATCTAACCTGGAGACAGTGGTAGAACGGAATATGTCCCTCTTATTGACAAAAGTAAGCTTAGATTTGGTTAGGATAAACAACCTCAGACTTTCATTGGTGGGTCGTACCAATATGATTAAAATGCTTATACTCCCTAAGTTTCTTTATTTTTTCAGAACAATACCCCTAATGTTTGAGTCTTCTTGGTTTATTAAGCTCGAGTCAATTTTGAATAAGTTTATTTGGGCACATGGGAAGACCAGGCGGGGGGGCGTGGTTTGGATGCCGAGGAGGTAGGCTGCGTGAGCCCGGAGCTCCGCGCCCGATCCCAGATATCATCCTGATTATCCACGCGAATTCCAGCGAAAATTGAAAAATCCGTGATTTAAAGGCACCACGGAGGCAGCGGCGTTCAAAGTGGGCGACCTGGAGCTGTTCCTCGTCCTGAAAATCGACCTCTAGCAAATGCATCGGGTGTGATTGACATTGATCTAAGATGGCGCCCTGAGGCCTGGACGACTGTCGCAATCGGCGGAGGTGGCTTGAGGCCCGGTTCTCCTGTTGATCCAGTACTAATGGTGATTACCTGACCGGAGGGCCTCTCTCAACCCTGTAAGTAAGGCCTTTCCTCGCTCTGGTGGCGAGTTGACGGGGACACGAGAACACAAGCAGATTATCCGGGGAGGCCCCAAAATGGCGGCGGCTTTGTGACGACGACCCCGACTCCCCGCGCATAGATTGGCACCTCGAGACCCCGTTGTAGCAGTGGACTTCCGGGAATTGGCCCCACGGGTGAGGTCAGAGCAGTGTTCAGTGCCTTGCGGTTGTCTCAGATCCCTGCTCCTATCGTTAAGGGGGCTGTCCAGTGGCGAGGTCCTGCAGTGCGGACAACTGCGAGGAGATTCATAGGGATCCTAGGAGCCAGTGCCTGCCGCAGCCGGGATGGTGAAGCCAAAAGGGAAGGGGGACGGAGGGGGGCTGATTCGGAAATGCTGGATGGAGCTGACAGTGACCACCCTGCTCTCCAACGCATGCTGGACCGTATACTAGAGGCCATCACGACCACAAAAGACGCCCTGCAGCAGGACATTGCCCAGGTGGCGACGGGCCTAGGCCTCCTGAAAGCGGACCATGACAAGCTTAAGGACAGAGTCAAGAATATGGAGATATCTATTCAAGAATTGGCCCCGGATCACACGGCGGTGAAGGCACAGATGGCGGATGCTCTGGACAGGTTGAAAGTGCTGGAGAGGAGGGCTGAGGATGCGGAAAATAGGAGTAGGCGCAACAACGTTCGCCTGGTGGGCCTTCCAGAAAAAATTGAGGGCGATGACATGGTGGGCTACCTCGATAATTGGCTACGCACCGAAGTTGCGTCAGAAGGACTATCTCCTTTATTTTCCTTGGAACGGGCCCATAGGGTTCCGGCCTGACCACCGGCCCGGGCCTACCGCCTCGCCCGGTGGTGATTAAGCTGCTTCACTACAGAGATCGAGACTGGCTACCACAGAGGGTGAGGGAAGCAGGACCCTTCCAAGTTGACAATAACAAAGTCACCCAGTTCCCGGATTACACTTTTGAGACCAGAGACTCATGGCCAATTTCCTGTCGCTCAAGCGTGAGCTCCGTGGGGAGGGCATCAAATACTCCCTTCTCTTTCCAGCGAAGCTGAGAGTAATTGTGGACGACACGTCGCTTTTCTTTACCACCTCGGCGGACGCTTGGGCCTGGTGGGACACGTACAAGGCTGGTACGGATGGGGCTAGAGTCAGGGCGGAGGAGGCTTGAGAGAAACAGCCGATCAGGAAGTCGCAACGTATTCGCAAAAATCGGCGGAAGACTGGGAAACCATCGGTGTCACAGACGGAGGCAGAGAGGAAGGCTGCCCTACAGGCGGTGGTGGACCTCTCTGGTACGGCGAGGAGCCAGTCCGGGAAGGGCACGGACTCGGAGGAGCAGGGCACGGGATCGGAGATGGAACTTTCGGAATTCGGAGGAGCCAAGGGCCCCGTCGTCACACCGCAAACGTCTGGGGAGATAGTCGAGGCCTGAGACGCTGGACTTGGGAAGCGGCCTGATGGTCAAACACTGGGGTGCTGTGCCCGTGTGCGCAGTTTTCCGCTATATGGGACTTTGTGAGTTATTCATGGGGGGATCATGGGACGGGATGAGCGGGATTGCTTTGTTTTGACGAACTCCTTCGGCAACGGTCCGCGCCCACAGGGCCTTACGGTCATCGCAGTGGAGACTGCGAGTCTTAGTGCCTTTCTTTGAGGGGATATTTAGTTGTGACAGTTTGGATGGGTTCACTTCCAATTGTGGGGGGTCCTGTCCTGGGGGGGTGGGAACCGAGAGTAGTTGGGGATGTTCAGGTTGGGTTCGGAGGGATGTGGGGTTCATTTGTTTGGAGAGGGAGGGGGGGTCAGTATTATGTTGGCATGAGCGCATGGTCGACGGATGTTATTGTTCTGTCTGTGGATGCAGGGAGGTATGGCTAATACGGGGGCTCTGAAATGTGTAACCTGGAATGTGCGGGGTCTCCACACCATGGTGCGTAGACACAAGGTCCATGCGTATCTGAAACGTAGGGGAGTGCATATAGCTTTCCTTCAAGAGACGCACCTCACCAAGCAGGAGGGAGTAGTGCTGCAGCGGAGGTGGAGGGGACAGTTATTTAACACAACATATTCGGCCTTTGCGAGGGGGGCCTTGATTTGGATACAGGCTGGGGTTCCCTTCCAGGTCACTAAAAAAGTAGTAGATCCAGAGGGTAGATTTGTGGCTGTGGAGGGGAGATTTAGGGGCCGAATAGTGTCTCTTTGTAGTGTGTATGCTCCGAATGTAGATTTGCCCGCTTTCCTGACAGCGCTTTCGGGCAAACTGGCGAGTTACTTGGCAGGGCCGATGGTTATGGGAGGGGATTTCAATTCGGTGGTGGATACTGTTTTGGATAGATCCCATCCCCCATTGCACTCTTCCCCAATACACAGAATAGCGAAACGAAGATTAGATTGGCAGGAGAGTTGGGACCTGGGAGATGCCTGGAGGACACTGCACCCTACCACGAGAGATTACTCCTTCCATTCTACTTCACATGACCTTCATGTTAGATTGGATGTGTTTCTGTGCTCTTCGCATGTGCTTTCAGCAGTGGGAAGCGCGGAGTATTTGGCCCGCACGTTGTCGGACCACAACCCTCTGCTGTTGTCCCTGAATTGGATGGTGGAAATCAATTGTGTCCCAACATGGCGGCTACAACCTGATACCCTGGATGATCTGCTTTTTAGGTAGGCCTTGGGGGAGCGAGTGACACGCTACTTTGAAGAGAACAGTGGCTCCGCCTCCACTAGGGCTGTGGAGTGGGATGCGTTTAAGGTGGTGGTCAGGGGTCACTGTATTAGGAGCGTTGCAGGTGCTCGTAAAACTTTGTTAGATGACCTTGATAGAGCGGAGCGGCGGTTGAGGGAGAGGGAGTGAGAGCGCCCGAACCATCCTGAGCTCCAAGAGGGGGTTAGTGACGCCAGAGAAGCAATGGCGGTGGAGCTAGAACGGCTGCGTAGTTTCGACCACAAGGTCTATCTGACGAGAGCGCATGCGGAGGGCGATAAGGCGGGGACGATGCTGGCGTGGCTTGCCAATCCGATCTGGCGGGGTGCTCCAATCATGTCTGTTCAGGAGGAGGGGGCGGGCTTTGCCACACCCAAGCCGGGATCCTGTATAGGTTCAGAGCGTATTATGAGGGTCTGTATGAGAGCGGGCTGACGGGAAGGGCGGAGGAATTGGACACCTTCCTTGGAGGGTTGCAGCTACCACAGCTAGAGCAATCGGAGGCAGAGGAGCTGGGTCGGCCTATAACGGTCGGAGAGATAGGGTGTGCAATGAAACAGATGGCCAGGAATAAAACCCCAGGGCTAGATGGTCTGCCGATCGAGTTCTATAGCAAATATTTAGAGTACTTGGCCCCCAACTGCAACTGGTTTACAACGAGGCACGGTTGCGAGGTAGACTCCCGCGGTCAATGTGTGAGGCCCTTATGATCCCGTTGTTGAAACCTGGTAGAGTGAGTGACGCCCTCTCATCTTACCGTCCATTATCTATGCTCACGACGGATTACAAGATACTGAGCAAAATCCTGGCGAATAGATTGTTGACTCACATGACGGGCTTGATCCATAAAGATCAGTGCGGCTTCATCCCAACGCGGAACACCACCCTCAATATCCGTAGGTTGACTAGGCTGCTGGGAGCTCGGTTGCCGGAGGGGTCTACTCCTTTCGTGCTCTCCATAGATATCGAGAAAGCCTTCGATAGCCTTGAGTGGGAATATCTATACGGAGTGATGAGGCGCTTCGGACTAGGGGACGGCTATATCAACTGGACCAAAGTCCTATATACTGAAGCCACGGCTAGAGTTAGAGTGGGTTCACTGATATCGAGTCAGTATCCGGTGCGACGCGGCACTAGGCAGGGGTGCTCACTTTCCCCCCTTTTGTTCGCGTTGGCAATGGAGCCTTTTGCAGCGGAAGCCAGGTCCGGCCGCTACTATAAGGGTTTGGTCTACAGGGCCAGGCCACATGTCATCTCGTTGTATGCGGACGACTTGTTGATGTTTTTGGCCGATGCGGAGGGGGAATTGCTGGGTGCGAGACGTTTGCTAGACTTATTCGGGCGGATGTCGGGCCTGAAGGTCAATTGGACCAAGTCTTGCCTATACCCGTTGAGACGGGGAGAGCCATGCCCCCTCACGGCACAAGAGCTCCGATGGGAGCCTCATTGCCTGCACTACCTGGGCGTTTACGTGTACCACACCCCAGCTGACATGTTGGATGGCAACATCACTCGTTGCATTAACGCCCTGAAAGGATGTATGGATTTCTGGGCTACACTCCCACTCTCATTGGCGGGTCGGGTCTCCTTGCTTAAGATGGTGGCATTACCTAGGCTATTATATTATTTTAGAACTCTCCCAATATGGGTACCCGGCTCAGTCTTTCGACGCCTGAGATCGCTGGTTATAGCGTTTCTGTGGGGCACGGGTCGGCGGCGCATAGCGCTAGATACCCTCTTGCGGCCCAAGGATGAGGGGGGCATGGCGGTACCTGATTTTGAGTGCTATTACCTAGCGGCTCAGCTGCAGACTTTCACACAGGAGGTCGCAAGGGTGTATCGAGGCCCGGAGGACACTAGAGATGAGAGCACTCCGCGGCATGTGCTTGCGTATATCACGCTACATCAGAAGTTATTGCTCAGAGATCTAACAGTGGAAGAGCAGACGTTCCGACTTTGCTGGAACCGGGCGCGCAAACGGGCGAGAATCCGCCGCATGTATGCTCCAGATATCCCGCTGGGAATGGTCACAGCCCTGCCTCATGGTGGGGACTGGTCAAGACTGCTGGGTTGGGAAGAGGCTGGGGTCCAGATGCTGGGTGATTTTTTATGAAGACGGTGCTTTGCTTCCGTTCCAAGAACTACAGGAACGTTTCGACCTTCCACGAGGTGACTATCTCCTACACGCGGCGGTAACGGGCGCCATGCAAGACCACTGGGGTGAGGGACTGCAGGAACCCGCGACCTCCATGGCGTGCCAATACGCGATGATGGCTGCGGGAACTTTTAAGGCGGTGACCTGTTTGTATTCCAGAATGTTGCGGGAGGCCCTGCAGCCGCTCACAGCTCTAAAAGCTAAGTGGAAGTTGGACCTCCAAATGGAGATTCCTGACGCCACTTGGGGCCAACTATTACGGAGGGCGCGGAAGAGCACGAGGAACGCTAGATTCCAACTCATACATTTTTATATTGTTCATAGGGCATACCTCACGCCAGGGAAACTAAAGCAGTACTTTGGAGTGGAACAAGCGGCCTGTCCTAGGTGTGGCACACTGGGGGCGGATTTGGGACACATGCTTTGGGATTGCCCTACACTGGGGGAATACTGGCAGGAGGTCGGGAGGGCTTTAAATAACGCCACGGATAGGGAGATACAATACACTAAAGCAGTGGGGGTGCTGCACTGGTTTCCACACACGTCTAAAAATAAGACGACAAGCAGATTCATAGACATGGGCTGATATTGGCGAAGAGGGAAATAACTAGGAATTGGAAATCGAAAGTGGGGCCCACATACAAACGCTGGTATGGTGAATGTCTGAAGTGGGCAGCCTGTGAAAGCACTCTACGATACCAGATGGCTAGGAGGGCTACTGATGAGAAAGCCATCGAGAGGGCAACAGCATGGGAAATGATAGTGCAGGCGCTCCGGGATGATAATGATAAGGAGGAAGTAGAAGATACGGACTCTGAAGCGGTCGACCCCATTAGCGCACCAGGAGCACACCTTTAGTGAATGTTTAACTCCTCCTTGCACACGCCAGACCTTACTTTTCTCTAGGATTCTACTATAGCGCTGCCATGGGGGGGTGTTAGGGAGTTTGGGGAGTGTGGTGGGGTGGTTGATAGGGGGTAGGGGAGGGGCAAAAACTTAAAAGCAGTCCGCATCTTCCTGTGTTTCTGGAAATGGACATTGGACAATGAAGCAGAGAATGGACTCACTGTACTCGTTGCTTGGTCTTCTACCTGGAGGCTCGAGTAGCATGTTAGGGGAGGCGGAATGATTATGTGCCATACTGCTGTATTGCTATGCTATTTACCAATGTGTTGTCTGTGCAATTATTTTGGTACTGCAATAAAAACGATGTTACAAAAAAAAAAATGGGAAGACGAGGCGGGCTTATAAATACATGACTTTACCGAGGGTTAGGGGGGGTTGGGGGGTTCCAGATTTTAGATTATATTATTGGGCTTCGGCTCTTCAATATATGCAGGGTCTGATCGGTGCAAGTGGAGTGGATTTGAATGTTAATGTCTTTTCGACCATGGTGTACTCCATTGTACTGGGTTCTGAAACAACGAATGCTTTCCTAAGCTGCGCCGATTTTTCATATTATAAACGTACTCGATTTAAGACTGTTTTAGCGGCACATAACATCTGGGCAGCGGTAGCAACAAAATGTGGGTTGGGTAGATTTAATACATGCACTAGACTATACAGGAATAAAACCCTCCCACCTTTAATTTTTGCTGATGCTACTATGGCAGAATGGGCTAGAAGAGGAATTATAAAAATAGGGGATCTGTTGGGCCCAGATGAAAAGCTATTACAATTTTCCGACCTGATGGCAAAGTTTAATATTGCTAGGCAGAGCTTCTTTAAGTATCTGCAGGTCAGGAGTTTTCTCAGTAGGAAAAAAGGGGGAGAGGCTGGTTTTGCAAAAAATAATATTTTGGAAGCTATAGAACAAGGCGGGGAGTGTTCTATTCGTCGTTTTTATGCTATCTTGGTAGAGTTGAGGTTGGACGATATTGAAAAATATGAAAATAAATGGGCAGCGAAATTAGGAATACAGGGCCGATATTTCTTGGACTCGCTGGAATTAGGATGTTCCGTTCTCTGCTCTGCCCCGGTTCAATCTCAACATTATAAAACTTTATATCAACTTTACCATACACCGGATCGCATTGCACAGTGGGGTGGTACTACAGGGACTACCTGTCCTCGTTGTAGTACTCCAGCAGCTGATAGTATACATATTTTTGCGTTATGTCCTCAATTAAGAACATTGCTGAAAGGCATTGAAGGATTTATGGGTCGTACACTTGGGTTGGATGTGATGTTAACACCAACTGTAATTATGTTAGGGGTTAGAGGGTTTGATGGTGAATATTGTGAATTTCTGTTTGCAGCAATGGCGGTGTATAGATTGCTGATCGCCAGAGCCTGGCTGGATAAAATACCTCCAGTAATTCAACAATGGATTGCCCTGTTACTGGGTACTTTTAATTTAGAAAAAGTCATTTATGCTAGGAAAGGAAGAAGGGCAAGGAGGTTGGGAAGGAAAATATGGGAACCAGTTTATCGATGGAAAGAAAGGATAAATGAAAGTCATAATTGATCTAACACGTTTAGTTATGTTTTGTGGGATAAACAGATGTAAAGTGCTCTATATTGTTATATAGAATTTCTGTTTTTAGCACTTGATTAACATATGTATTTGTATCTTGCGTATTCTGTGTAATGCCATACGTGTGCCCACAAAAATTTCTAAGAAAAATATTTTTTTTTAAAAATCATCAGCAGTGGATTGCGGGTGCGCGATATATAGTTAGTGCAACTAACTATATATGGAATTTCAATGGTTTTGTGTGAGTAAAATAAGGTTTTGTAAATGCTAATTCCTAACTATATATGGTCTATAACCCATGTTTTTTTCAGTGAATTTTCAAGGTTTTGTAAATGCTAATTCCTAACTATATATGGTCTATAACCTATGGTTTTTTCAGTGAATTTCAATGGTTTTTTAATAGCAAATATCAAAAGCTTTAAAATGTCAAGTACGTGGTAGGTAAAAACATTTTCGTGTCTATGCACGCTGATGTGCTTTGAACGCTGCCCCCCCTCTTTTCTTTTAGGAGTATTCTCTCTTTGCAGATAGTGAAGGGTAGGTAACGCAGGCCTTTGCCCCGTTGTAATCCATTGTGCCTGCTTCCCTCTCCATTTGATTTATTGTTATCCAAGCATTTACTGTTTTAGAATTGGTTCTCTTTGGTTCATTCTCTATTTACAAACAAGCACAGAGTCGCAATACTCTGTTTAGTCTTTGCAGATAGTGAAAAATCGTTAGAAACAACAAAAGGAACCAAGCAAAATCAGTAGGCCACTAATGGGATCTCTTTTTGACCTCGCTAAAATAGAAACATTAGGAACAACCCCTCATGAGAAATATGAAACTAGTGAGAGGAACTGAGCTCGACGCCATGATGGCTGCAAGACAGCTCGGCTCCGCCGCCCACCCCGCCCAAAACAACGACAAACACTATGCAAATATTATAAATATATACAACACACCACCAAAGTAACAGGGTAAAACTTTTATTAAATAACTATTTACATGGCAGCCTGCTGCAACATCGATCCAAATGCATGCCGCCGTTCCCGGGATTTCTCCCCGACTACTCTGCGGCCTACGAGATGGAGAGGCCGGGGCGTTGACTAAGCAGGGCCTCCGGCCGCAACCACAGCGCCAACGATCGCTGCTAGCAGCCACTGATCTGAAGAACCACTGCCTGCGATGCTTCCCTGAGCCACTTGAAGGAGGCCCCCGAGGAGCGGTGTGGTTGCGCGGACTCGGAGGGGGCGCTTGACTCCTGCCCCCTTCCCAAGTCTTGTTGCCCTGGTGTGGCCTGAGATCACCCCCGACATAGGCGGTTGGCTCCCGGGGTCAGGCGGAACTTGTTGCCTTTTGGTGACTCTTCCATTCTGGACCTTGTCCCACAATCCGTTTGACCTGAAGACACGTCCTGCGGTGCCCTGGTCCAACCATCACATATACCTGCGCCCGGACACGGCGTGGGGTGCACTGAAAGGGAGAGGCGGCGCGAACGAGCCTCCCCCACCTCCCCAGGTGGAGGTTTCTCAGCTACACCCCAGCGCTTCTCTCGGCCACCTGAGTTGCGCCCGCTCCTGCGGCACAGGGCCTCGCTCGGCCATCTGATTTGCGCCTGCTCTTGTTATTGCAGCGTCTCACCCGCCATCCGGATGAATTGCACCCACTCATGCAGTACAGCGACAGGCGGCTGCCACGGAGCTCAGGAAATGGCGGTCGGCTCCACAGACTTGGGCCTGGCCTGCAAGGATGGCTCTGGGCAACCCTTGAACTCGGACGCTTGATGGCGTGGGGTGCACTGAAAGGGAGAGGCGGCACGAACAAGCCTCACCCACCTCCCCAGGTGGAGGTTTATCAGCTACAGCCCAGCTCTTCACTCGGCCACCTGAGTTGCGCCCGCTCTGCTCGGCCAGCTGAATTGCGCCTGCTCTTGTTATTACAGCGTCTCACCTGCCATCCGGATGAATTGCACCCACTCTTGCAGTACAGCGAGAGGCGGCTGCCACGGAGCTGAGGAAATGGCGGTCGACTCCACAGACTTGGGCCTGGCCTGCAAGGATGGCTCTGGGCAACCCTGGAACTCGGACGCTTGACTGCTAGGGCATGGGCCCCATTCCCAAAAGCGTCCCCTCAGCCTTGAAGATTCTACAAGAGTCACCGGGGCCCCCGACTCCCGCAGACTTACGGTGGGGAGCGACTGCCATGATTGCTTGCGGAATGGCCACGACAGAGTCACGAGATGGTGGTGCTCTCATGCTGACGCCAGCTTCAGTCTGAAACATCCAGAAACACTGTAGACTACCAATTCGATCAGTTCCGGTGGAGCCCCAACGTGACCCGGTAGAGAAGAACTTGCCCTCCCCTCTTTGACTGATGGTTCTTGTTGCCTGTCCCTTCTGTCATATGACGCGCCGCGTTAGCGCACCCGGAAGTGCTCCGGTGCGCAAGGCGCAAAAAGCAGCTACCCGGAAGCGATCCGGGGCGCGGCGCGGAGCGCGTAACGTAAGCATAACAGGTCATGTGACTTGTTAATAAAACTTTTCATTGGTTCGTTTCACTTTTGGGTTCCTAATGATGTAAGGCTAGGTCATGTGACCTAAAAATAGCACTTTTCATTGGTTCGGACTGGGAGGGGGCGCTTAGCTCCTGTCCCCTCCCCAAGTCTCTCTCGGCCAGCTGAGTTGCGCCTGCTCTTGCTATTACAGCATCTCACCCACCATCCGGCTAAATTTCACCCACTCTTGCGATACAGCGACTCTTCCATTCTGGACCTTGTCCCACAATCCGTTTGACCTGAAGACACGTCCTGCGGTGCCCTCGCAATGCGACCTGGTCCCTGAATGTGTGCAGGGGGACGGTATTTCTCGCTCATCCAGCAGAGTTGCGCCCACTCTTGCGGCCTACGACATGGAGAGGCCGGGGCGTTGACTAGGCGGGGCCTCCGGCTGCAACCATAGCGCTAACGATCACTACTAAAGGAGGGGAGCCTTGCCGGTGAGAGCCACTGATCTGAAGAACGGCTGCCTGCGGTGCCTCCCTGAACCCCTTGACGGAGGCCCCCCAGGGACGGTGTGGTGGCGCCGACTGGGAGGGGGCGCTTGGCTTCTGCCCCCTCCCCAAGTCTCTCTCGGCCAGCTGAGTTGCGCCTGCTCTTGCTATTACAGCGTCTCACCCGCCATCTGGCTAAATTTCACCCACTCTTGCGATACAGCGACTCTTCCATTCTGGACCTTGTCTCCCCAGAGGTACATCACCTTTCACAGACATGCACTCTGATCTCCTTGGTCTCAGTCAAGCATCAATAGTAAGATTTTCATAGGTGAGTGTAAGTGGGGGCTGTTTGAGGACCTGACTGCATTGGAAAGCAATGTGATGCGGTGCCTCCCTGAACAGCTTGACGGAGGCCCCCGAGAGGCGGTGTGGTCTTTTCGGACTGGGAGGGGGCGCTTGGCTCCTGCCCTCTCCCCAAGTCTTGTTGCCCTGGTGTGGCCTGAGATCGCCCCCGACATAGCCGGCCGGCTCCCGGGGTCCGGCGGAACTTTTTGCCTTTTGGTGACTCTCCATTCTTGACCTTGTCCCACAATCCATTTGACCTGAAGACACGTCCTGCGGCCTGGTCCCTGAATGTGTGCAAGGGGACGGTATTGATTGGATCAAGATGGCGGCTTCACACAAAGCTGACTCAAGTGTTGCTGCTGATGCTATGCAAACAAAAACTGTTTTTCAGTTTGTACATTCTTCAGGATTTTTCCATCCAAGGCTGGTTGGGAGTTTGTAGAACGATGGCTTCAGATTTTCAACATACTACTCTTCAACATTCTTCATAAATGTAACAATGTGAGACTCACTAAGAGAACGGCCGTTTATCTTTCCTTTCAAAATGCTTCCAACAATATTTTCTGAATGGAAGACACTATCTTGTAGCATAAAAGGCTGCGTCAAGGGTGGTATTGCCCAGAATGTCTTGTTTTCTTTTTTTTTTTTTTATTTGTTTTTATTGCAGAATTAGAAACCATAGCGTACAATTGCTCAACCAGTCCACTCATGGTGTCCCCCCGCATCAAACATAAGAGCGTATATCGTACACAGCCATTCAGCCCGCATCCCGGAGGCCGGGCGGCACAGTATTCCTATTAGTAGCAAGACATCATGGTGAGCGTCCCGAGGGACAATGGTCGAAAAACTTTTTACGTATCCGCATTTTACCCCCCCAACCACAACCTATCCCCAACATCAGCCATCCTATGCGTACATTCCAGTGCTACAGAGCCGCGGGCAGTCCCTTCCCTGTGTCCTACGAGGCCCTATCGTGTCATCCCATATTCCCCTGCTGCTGCCCGTTATCCACCTACGCTCCACATCCAGTCATCAGTCCCGGCCCAGAATCGCTGCCGTAGCTAATTACCTCCTGGCTCTTTGCCCACCCCGAAACAGCCCCAAAACAACCCCAACCCCACCCCTCCAGCAACCGCTAATGGTGTGTGCCATGTTCCTGACTCTGGTATGGGTTCCGCTACAGATCCAATGATATCTCTGTACTCCTACGCCTCGCGGTGTCCTCAAGTCCTGTCCATTCATTCCTCATCCTCTACCAATGAATCACGCAAGTCCTGCACTATCAATTCCCATGCACGCGCTGAGTCCAAGGCCTTCTCATTATCGAGCTTGACAGCCTGCCGCATCCGAAGCACACTCTCGCACTCGGACCACCTCAGCAGGTCATTCTTCCACCTCCTCACAGACGGTCCTCCCCTGGACTTCCAGTGCCAGGTAATCTCCCTCTGCGCCAGTATCAGCCCCAGGTCAATAAACTTACTGGTCACCTTAGTGTGTTTGGTGTGTGGGAACCAAAGCAACAGGCACACCACCATATCAAACTCCACCTCCCTGTCGGTCACTGCATTGAGAAGTTCCCCTACCTCCGCCCAGTAAGCCCCCAAGTTCGAACAACCCCAGAACAGGTGGTCCATATCCCCCTCCGGCGCCAAGCACCTCGGGCACCGTGCGTCCTGCACCTGGAAGTACCGTCTGATCTTCTCCGGAGTCAAGTAGGCCCTATGTAATACAAAGAAGTGCACCTGCTGGAAGCGCGTTCCTCGTGCCCTTCCATATACGCTGAAGTATATGGCTCCACGCCGTGTCCGGAATGGGCCTACCTATACTCGCCTCCCATTCCGCCTTGAGCCCTAGGAGCGGTTCCAGTCCCTCGTTCAGCATCCTGTTATGGAGGCAGGTCACCGCTTTAAAGGTGCCAGCGGCCATCACTACGTACTGGCACACCATGGTCGTTTCCGGCTCAATGAGCCCTCCCCTCCAATGTTTCTGAATGGCCACCACCACCACCGCGTGCAAGAGGAAGCCCCCCTCCGGCAGCCCAAACTGTTCCTGTAGTGCCCGAAGGGCACCAAGGTCCCATCTACATATAAGTCCCCTACTACTTGCAGTCCCGATTCCTCCCATTCCGACAAACGGGACCAATCGCCCCCATGCGGCAGAGCTGTCAACATGCCGATCGGTATCTCCGGTGCATACGGCCGAGTCGCCTTCGCCCTTCTCAGACTCCTCTGCCAGCATAACCTCAGCGTCTGCTACTCCAAAGTGAGGCCTCGCAACTCCAGTTTCTGCTGCATAACGATATAGGCCAGTACATGACGCTGTATCCCCAACTCTCGGTCGCATTCCGGCCCCCTGAACACCCTGGCCACATGTTGCGTTAGAACCTGAAGCTGCGCCGCCAAGTAGTATAGCTCAAAGTCGGGGACGGCCATCCCCCCCTCGATCTTAGGGCATAGCAGCGTGTTCAGTGCCACTCTACGGCGACCATGCCCCCACAGGAAATCAATAACCATCGTCCTCAAGTCCTTAAAGATCCTCTGAGGAATCCATATGGGAAGCGTCCGGAAATAATACAGGAGCCGCGGAAGCGCAACCATTTTCAAAAGAGCAATCCTACCCAACACCGTCAGTGGAAGGGATGCCCAAAAGGCCATACAGCCTCTCAGCACCCGTACGCACCGTCCAATATTGCCCTCTAATAGGTCTGCGGCCCCGTGGTAGATGCGGACTCCCAAATACGTAAAACAAGATGGCTCCCAGACCACTCCCAAATCACGTGCAGGGCAGGGTACATCCGTTCGAAGCGGGAAGACACAGGTCTTCGCCCAGTTAACCCTGAGGCCCGATAACCAGCCAAACTCTGACAGCATTTCCATCGCCCCTTCCAAAGCCCGTTCCGTGTCCTCCATATACAACAGCAGATCATCCGCGTACAGCGAGATATGGTGCAGCTGCCCACCACTTGCAATCCCTGCATATTCGTTTCCCGACCTGGCTTGCACCGCCAAGGGTTCCATCGCCAGTGCGAACAGAAGGGGGGAAAGGGAGCACCCCTGTCGCGCACCCCTACCGACCGGATAAGCCGCAGACACCAAACTGCCCAGGCGTACTCGCGCCGTCGCCGAGGAATACAGCACCTTCGTCCACCTGCGGAACCCTTCTCCAATACCAAATCGCACTAGCACTTCATCCAGATAGATCCACTCTAAACTATCGAATGCCTTCTCAATGTCTACCGACAACACCGCCTGGGTACCGTCCTCATCCATAGCACCATCCAGTATCCCAACCAGGCGACGAATATTTAACGCCGTGCTCCTCGTGGGGATAAACCCCGCCTGATCCCTGTGTACCAGGCCAGTCATATGTGGGGCCAACCTGGTGGCCAAAATCCGGCTCAATATCTTGTAGTCCACCGTCAGCATGGACAATGGTCTATAGGACCTCACATCCCTCGGTTCCCTGCCGGGTTTCAGCAACGGCACTATCAGCGCTTCCCTCATTGATCCGGGCAGACCCCCCGACCTGTAAGCCTCCGTATATACCACCAGCAGTCTGGGCGCCAGACTATCCACGAACTTCTGGTAGAACTCTATCGGTAATCCATCCACCCCGGGCGTTTTATTCCGCGCCATGTGCTTAATGGCCGTCCTGATCTCAGCCAGCGTGATCGGCCCACCTAAAGTTTTCGCATCGTCATCATCAAGGACCGGAAGCTGCCTCGACTCCAGATACGCCGCGATTTCGTGGGCCTGCACCCCCAACTGACTCTCGTACAGCTCCGCATAATAAGCCCGAAAGCACTCCAATGCCGCCGATTGAGAATACACCGTTTCCCCCAGTGCGTTGTCGATGCTAAGGACCGGGCAGCCTCTAAGTTCAGGATTAGCAAGTCTGGCCAGGAGCGTACCCACCTTATCCTTTTCAGCATGCGCTCTAATGGCGTATTGTCTGTAGTTGTAGCTCCGTAACCGTTCCGTTTCGGTGGCTACCACCTCCTTTGCCTCCAGCAACCGGGCCTGCAAGTCTGGCTGGGTCGGCCTGCGCCGCTCCAGTTCCCTCAGTTTCTCCTCCGCACTGGCAAGTGCATTCAGCACTGACATTCGAGCATTCGAGAACCTACCCAGGCACACACCTCTCACCACCACTTTCATCGCATCCCATTCAGTAGACCTACACGTAGCTGTGCCCTCATTCTCACTGAAATACTGATCAATGCCCTGTTGGATCGCCTCACTGAACACTGAGTCCTCCAGCGTGTCGGGCCGGAGCCGCCATGTTGGAATCGCAGAACGCTCACGCTGCCATTGGACATGCACCAGCAAAGGATTGTGGTCCGAGATGGTTCTGGCCAAGTACTCCGTGTGAGTGATCAATGGGGCCAGGGACCCGCCACACAGCACCGAGTCAATTCGTACATGTAGAGCATGGAGTGCTGAGAAAAAGGAATAGTCCCTAGCATCCCTGTGTTGTTCCCGCCATACATCCAGTAGCCCCCACTTATCTTGCCAATCCTTCCTATGCATGGCCAGCTTACGTACCGGGGAGTCAACAAGGGGAGGGTGAGATCTGTCTAAGGCCACATCCGTGATCGAATTAAAGTCCCCCCCCAGTATCACCGGGCCCACTAGGAAGGAGGCCAAGGACCCAGATAAACCATCGAAAAAGCGGGCCTGATCAACATTTGGAGCATACACACAGCAGAGAACCACATCCCGACCATATAACCTCCCCTCCACCGCCATATACCTGCCCTCAGGATCCACCAATTGATTCAGTACCTGAAACGGTATCCCCGCTCTCACCCATATCAGTACCCCTCTAGCAAACGCTGAGTAAGTGGTGCCAAATACCTGACCCCGCCATCTCTTCTGCAGTGCGGTACATTCTTTTTTTGTTAAGTGAGTCTCCTGCAACATGGCAACCTGAACCCCCCTCCTCACCAGATATGCATGTACTTTGTGGCGCTTAACCATACTTCGCAGCCCTCGGACATTCCACGTCAGGCATTTCAAGTTAGGTAACGTCCCCATACCAGCAGAAAGCGGTCCGATTCAAGTGCAGCCAGTCAATACCCACACCATTGCAGTTGCCCCCCCAAAACAAACTTTGAAAAAGAAAACACCCTGAACCCCACTCCCCAGGACAGAGCCCACAAACCCAGTGTCAGCCCCGATCCAAACCTTAACCCAAACACACATTCGACTAACCTGTGGCTGCCACCACAGCAGGCCTTAAGGGCCCTGGAGGCGTGAGTTATCGCCGAGCCCGGCAAGCGGAGCTTGCGCCCCGCGCTCTCCATCCCATCATGCCAGTGCGGCACCCTACCCGGCGACCCACCCAGTTCCAACAGGATACCACCCTACCAAAAACCGTGTCCTAGTCCCAATGAAGAATCAGCCATGAAAAATCCCGTCAGATGTCTGGGGGGTGACCACCAGCCCCTTCAAGCTCTCCACCTCCGAAAGTTCCTCTCCGGTCCTGCCGCCTTCGTCGCCAGAGTCCGTCTCTGCCAGTTCACTCTCCGGCTGCGATCCCGTAATGGCCGCCGTCGCTGCAAGCGCCTCTCTCTTGTCAGCAGCCATTTGGGCCTCCCGCTTCTCCCGCTGACGCCTGTTGCAGGAGCGGATCCTCTGTGACTGCGGGACCTGAGGTGGTTTAGGCCGATCTCGCCTACTTTTGTGAGTCCTGTCCGTGCCAGCTCGGTACGATTCCAGCCACTGCCATACCTCATCCGGCGTTTGAAAAAAGTGTGTGGCCTCATCCAGGATGATCCGCAGCTTGGCCGGGAAGAGCAAGGAGTACTGGATGTCCTCCTCCCTCAGTTCTTTTTTCACTGCCAGAAACGATGCCCTGTTCTTCTGGACCGCCTGAGTGTAGACCGGAAAGATCGTGACCCTGCTGTTTTCCACCTCATAGGGGCCCGAAGCCCGAGCTCTCTGGATTAGGAGGTCCCGGTCCTTATAATGAAGGAGCCTCACCACCATCGGTCGGGGAGGGCGGCCAAGCGCTGGTGGGCGAGCCGGCACCCTGTGGGCCCGTTCCAAAGTGAAGAAAGGAGTAAGTCCCTCCGGTGCCACCACCGTTCGGAACCATTCCTCCATGTAGGCCACCGCATCCTCCCCCTCAATTTGTTCCGGCAGGCCTACGACCCGCACGTTGTTCCTTCTGTTGCAGCTTTCGGCATCCTCCGCTCGTCGTTCCAGCAAATCCAGCCGGGTCAGGATGTCCGTTATCTTATGTTCCGCGGTCACCACCGCTGGTTTCAGGTCCAATAAGAGCTGTTCATGGTCCTTAACCTTATCCGCCAACTTTGCATGATCCGCTCGCAGGAGCCCCAGCCCCGTGGCAACCTGCGCAATATCCTGCTGTAATGCCTCCTTGGTCGAGGTGATGGCGTCCAGTATGGCATCTAAGCGTCGATGCAGCCTCCGCTCCTGGTCCATCATCGGCGGGGGGGCCTCGCCAACCTGGGACAGTGCAGCCACGTCCTCCTGTCCCCGTTCCATGGTAGTCGCTCCCCCAGCAGTCGCCATCTTGGGTTGCTGCGTCACTGGCAAAAGGTCTCGCCAAGTCCCAACAACCACGGTGTAGTGGGACGTGCGTCTCAGTAATTTTCGCGATAGAGTACCACCACTGTGCCCGCAACACCAAGGATCAGAAGGGCCAGTTCCGTCCGCCACACAGCCGCCCGGTCCGGGGGGGAGGGGGGGAAAGGGAGAAGGGGTAGAGGCGAGCAATCGTCCCCAACACCCGATCAATGCTGGGTTCCAAACTCCCCCGCCGTCAGGACCACATCCACAGCTCCCACAGCACCGATCTCACAGCAGCGGGCCACCCCGTCATTCGGCGCCATTTCTGCTCAGTGGCGATGTCCGGAGCCATCAGTCCGCACCGCCGCCATTTTCTTCTCACTCCCAGCAACACCTCGGCCGTCGTCTTACGAGGTCTTCCACGAGGCCAGCGAACCCCAAGTTGCGTTCCACCGCTCCCCAGTGGCTCCCCAACTCTTCGTAGGCCAGGAGCACCGACCAGAAGTCGCTCTGGGTGCTGAATTCAGGAGATTTAGCGGGACCCTGCGCGGAGCTGCAAGCTCACGCCGCCATCCCGATCGGCGTCCAAGCCACGCCCCCCCTGCCCAGAATGTCTTGTTTTCTAGTGCTCGTAATGACGAAGCCAGAACTGCCGAAAAGGATTCTGGTCCTGCCGCTACTTACTGGAGACATTGAACTATACTCTGGACCTGCCTGGCCTCGACCAAAATGGCGCCAGTATGGGAGCGACTTGCAACTCCTTATGACGTTCTAGTTACTTAGCCTTGACGTTATGGGGGATGTATGCGGGGTTTGTGCACATGGCGGGCAGAGAAGGGTACTGACTGGGAATATGGACAACCCTATTGATGTCAATTTTTCATTATTAATTATTGTATTAATAAAGCTTCGAAGTAATGTTACCCATGATACTCGCCCATGGTGTGCGTATAGACGATTTTATTGTAACTGATCCTGTTATACTTTCAATTAAAAAATCAACCTTCACTGATCCTACAACCGTTTGTCACGTTTAGTTTTTTCAATTAAATGGCTCGCTTGTTACATACTCCTATACCCCTGGCTTTTGAAAGACACCATCTTGTACAATAAAGGGCTGCGTCAAGGGTGGTATTGCCCAGAATGTCTTGTTTTCTAGTGCTCGTAATGACGAAGCCAGAACTTCCGAAAAGGATTCTGGTCCTGCCGCTACTTACTGGAGACATTGAACTATACTCTGAACCTGCCTGGCCTCGACCAAAATGGCGCCAGTATGGGAGCGACTTGCAACTCCTTATGACGTTCTAGTTACTTAGCCTTGACGTTATGGGGGATGTATGCGGGCTTTGTGCACATGGCGGGCAGGGAAGGGTACTGACTGGGAATACGGACAACCCTATTGATGTCGATTTTTCATTATTGATTATTGTATTAATAAAGCTTCGAAGTAATGTTACCCATGATACTCGCCCATGGTGTGCGTATGAAGGATTTTATTGTGACTGATCCTGTTATACTTTCAATTAAAAAATCAACCTTCACTGATCCTACAACTGTTTGTCACGTTTAGTTTTTTCAATTAAATGGCTCGCTTGTTGCATACTCCTATACCCCTGGCTTTTGAAAGACACCATCTGGTACAATAAAGGGTTGCGTCAAGGGTGATACTGCCCAGAATGTCTTGTTTTCTAGTGCTCGTAATGACAAAGCCAGAACTGCCGAAAGGGATTCTGGTCCTGCCGCTACTTATTGGAGACATTGAACTATACTCTGAACCTGCCTGACCTCGACCAAAATGGCGCCAGTATGGGAGCGACTTGCAACTCCTTATGACGTTCTAGTTACTTAGCCTTGACGTTATGGGGGATGTATGTGGTCTTTGTGCACATGGCGGGCGGGGAAGGGTACTGACTGGGAATACGGACAACACTAATGATAACGCAAAAAAAACAATTTTTTTTTTTGCCCCGCGGGGCCCTTTTAAAGCCTCCACATCAAACCTAGGGGGTCAGGGAGGATCTACTATGCCCCCTTATGGTCATGTCCCCCTTCGTTTTGGCCTCCTCTTGTCTCTCGATCCTACCGAGAGACAAGATGGCGGCCGCTCCGGACTGTTTAGAATGTTGACAGACACCGAAGAGCCAATCAGCTTCGCAAAGTTCCGTTATGCGAAAAGTACGCGAACCGGAGCGCTACCCGGGATGCTGTTACAGATATATATATTTTTTTGAATGTTAATTTATCAAAATCCACTGAAGCACATATATTGAGACCTAGCAAAGGCACATCGGGCTAACAGTCCCTACAATTTTGCCAAGTTTTGTGCAAATCCATTCAGCCGTTCGAGCTAAAAGTGAGGCCAACTGCCCTATGGAAATTAACATGGGAAAAACGCGTTTTGAGACCCCCCTTTTTTCTCGGCCACCCCTTGATGAACACCCCCCAGCTCCAGACCGAAGAGTGCGTTGTCGTCAAGGACTGACTCGACCAAGTCCTTATGTATAAATCAATCCTCTACCCACTGGCACAGGAAGACGACGCCATGTTCTGCTTTTAACAAAAAAAGTTTATTTTACAAGTCGGCTGCTGGGACGCGTTTTGCCTGTTCACCTGCCTTGAACAAGCCTGGTGAACAGGCGAAACGTGTCCCAGCAGCCGACTTGTAAAATAAACTTTTTTTGTTAAAAGCAGAACATGGTGTCGTCTTCCTGTGCCAGTGGGTAGAGGATTGATTTATATATATATATATATATATATATATATATATATATATATATATATATATATATATATATATATATATATATGCTGCAAGGCTCGTCTTCAGGGAGACGAAAAGACGAGGAAGACCCACATTTTCGTGCTTGCCATATCGTCACGACGCGTTTCGGCAGATCCCTGCCTTGATCACATGACAGCAGTGTCGTGAGATACACCTCTTTTTAAAGTGACAGTGCTGAAAATAGGCATGAAAGAAATACTGTCGAGATTTGCACATTTAACATTTTTGTAAAATACAAGTTACAAACTTCTGTCAGAATTTCTTAACTATACATTAATGTAAAATACAATGATGTTAAAATGCATGGTTCAAAAATTTATATTTGACAATAATTAAAGTGCTTAAATGCATTAGCCCCTAATTCCTGAGTATCCATTTGTCAGGTGTCATCTTTAACAGATGATAAATCTGCTATATTGCGTCCAACTTTGACATTTTCCCTCCTGTCATATCCAATATCAGAACCTTCATTGTATGTATTTAGTCCCATGCCTATTAAAATTTGAAAAGTGTATCCCTAGAACCCTCCCCTTAAAACAAGTTGTTAAATTTTTATTTGATATTTTATCATTTTTTTATATAAAGAACAAAACAAAACAAAATAAACAGTGCTCCCTAAATTTGTGAAATTACTAAACAAAAAAAGTCATCAAGACAATAATGTGCAGCCAAAATATTTCCAGAGACCACTATAGCTAATTTAAACCTAAATCATTTGAAAAACAGGTTTCTCTTATTTCGGATATTAAGATTCCATATTTACAATCATGAATGATTCCCACAATTAATCATGTATACCTTCCGATAAACCATTAGTTCATCCAAAAATAACTAAGAAATCTTAAAATCTGATTTTCATAGTAAGCCATAGTATCAAAAATATATATCTCTATATGTACAATAAAAACAAGTGTATTTCATTTCTTATATACATGACAATAATAATATAGAAAATTCAGATGGCATACTATTGAAGCAGTTAGTTGAAACCCCAACAGTCATGGTACCTGATCTAATTACATATTTCTGTGTGTATTAATCCAGATAAGTGTATAGATCATCACTCATATTCAGACCATTGGGTTGTTTGGTATCCAATAGAAGAATATAATGCGTCTCTAATCTGCGCAACATCCCCTCTCTATCTCCTCCTCTCCTCTGCATCAGTACTGTATCCAGTAGGAAATATCTAAGATCTTTCGGTTTACCACCATGTACATCATGGAAAGGACGGGCCACAGGATAGCTCTGGTCATTGTTATTAATAGCCCTTATATGCTGTAATATACGTCTATGGCCCGGCAACTTAGAACTCCCTACATATTTCAAATTACAGCTGCACTCCAAAACATACACCACATACTCACTTTTACAAGTCAGGTGATGTTTGATATTTTGTGGTTTAGTGCTGAAGGCAGTAATGTATGAGGTCCTATTCACTCCATATGTACATGCTTTGCATTGGGGGCAATTATAAAATCCTTTGCGAGCCAATGATAAACCTGTGGAATCCCTATATTCAGGAGAACTCTTTACCAATACGTCAGCCATGGAGGTGGACTTTCGATATGTAATTGCAGGGAATTCAGGTAGATGACTACCTATCACAGGGTCATCCTTTACCACATGCCAATTGCGCTGTATAATTTTGCGTAAATCCTTATGCTGTCTATTATAAGTCAGGATCAATCTAGGGGGTTCCTGAGTTGTCAGGGCATTAACAGTCTCTGGTTGCCTATCATTGCCTGTATTTCCTATGAGTTCATCCCTTATTTTAACATTGGATTTAGCAATTGCAGCATCAATTACTTTTGCACCATAGCCTCGTTCTAAGAACCTGGCCTTGCTATCCTGCTGGTGCTTCTTAAGTTCATCCTCCTCGCTGCATATTCTGCGCAGCCTGAGCATTTCCCCGTACGGGATGCTATGTATAAGATGTCTGGGGTGTGCGCTTGTTGCGTGTAGCAACGTGTTCCCTGCTGTCTCTTTTCTGAACAACGTTGTACATATCTTGTTGTTAACTATATTCACTGACACATCCAAAAAGGTTGTGGAAAGATAGCAAAGGTCCAAGGGTTTCAAGGCTTTGGACAACACTTAATTAAGTATGGTTAGTTGGTGGGCGGAGGCACACTCGAAGCTCTGGACCTCTTGGGCTTCAGGTTAGAAAGACAGGTTAGGAAAGTTGTGAGTGTGGTCTCCACATAGAAATAGTTCAATTAGCCAGGATTAATATCCGTTTTTTTCGGCACGTAGTATGGAGGACAGAGACATTTCTGTTTGCAGAAAGAGTTTCTTTATTTTAATTCACACAGCAAAGACAGCCGACACGTGTTTCGCCCCCTCTTGGCGATTTGCGCCGGGGCTTTCTCAAGGCTGTTGAAGAGGAATGAGAGAGAATGTGTTTAATATAATGTGGTTTAAAAGCAGTTGACCCCAAAAAGAACCTAGAGAACACCAGGTGTGCGAAAGTGTTTAGAGTGGTCCTGTGATGCTTCATCACCTTAGCGGTCCAGTATCCGTGTTTAGGAAAACTGATAGTGCCTACTTAAAACGCAGTGGTTTGGGAAGAAATCCAAAAAGCCACGAGAGATTAGGATTCAGAAGGAGCAGTGTGAATATTTTAAAAACTAGAGGAAGTGCAGCATAGTTAGTTAAGCGTAGGAGCAAATTAGAAGAAGAACGAGTGTCACTCTTTTAGATTAAGAAAAAGAGGAGGGAATCCCAGAATATTCAAGAAATAAAGATGGGGAGATAGAAAAAAGTAATCTAGTCAATGAAACATAGTCATAATACCTAGATAGGATAAGTCTCATAGAAAATCCAATTCAAGGTGAGTACAGTGTCCAATATATAAAAAATATAAGTCTTCAATAGTAAAATATTTCCTGTTAAGTAAAACAGAACAGTTCATAAATGCAGTTGTTCCGACATCCAAAACTTATACATAGCATATTGAGTGAGGCAATATGTCAGACAGGTTTTCATTAAAAAGGTACAATGTATTCAAAAAGGCGGGTTACCGACAAAAATGCCCAAGTTCATGCTATCAATCCATGGTGTTATGCCATCAATATTCCAGAAAACATTTTAGCCTCATTTCATCAATATCTGCTTAGTTCTATTCAGAAGGTACACAATTGGAGTTTGTATAGCTAATCTATAAGGCTAATCAATAAATGTCCATTTAGCATAATGTTATCACACAGTTTTTTTGCTCATTTATGCACATTGTTTCATTGTAGTGTCATAGTGAATAGCGGTATATACTGATGGTGTCTGAGCAGGTTGCTATTAAGAGGCATAGAGTGATGTGGGTCATGTTAATGTTGAGTAACCTGAGAGACACAGTGCATGGGCAATTCTATAGGTGAATGAGAGGTGATCTATCAATGCAACATGCAAGCGAAATAAGCTTCCTTCTCACCATATAGTTGGAATAGCGCTGTGTATAGGGAAAAGCCAAGTTAAAAACATTTCTATTCTAAGAGAACGGGGATAATGTTCACCCGTGTTTAACAAGAGGTTGCAAGGGCAGATGAATATAGTTACTACAGTAGGACCTACTATTTAAGTTAATGTCCTCGATATTTTGACATTAGTTGGATTTACAAGTCGGTGAAAAATGGTAACTAACGTGCGTTTATTTTTTATACACGCGAGGGTGGAAGTTGCCCTGTGTTGCAGGCGGATTTGCGCGTTATTAACGAAGAATGACTAACGAGTGTATCTTTTTAAATCAGGCAGGGATACAGCGTTCAATGCTGGACCGCAGAGAGCAAGTCAGCACGGCTCGAAGGACGAGACTTACTTATTTGGGCTGATGCCCCCGTTCCTATAGTCCTCCCGGCATGGTCGTTCCTAGGTCATTGCCTCCCGTATCTGGCAAACGCGGGAGCCGGTAGTTAAAGTGGATGACCCGGAAGTAGAGTTCTTCCGAAAAGCGGGTCGGACTTTTTTTGTCGTTTTAGATTAGGGTCTTTATTTTTGTTATTGTCAAGATTGGGGGTTTGTTTTAAGGACAATTTGCGGTGAAGACGTAACGTCACAGCGGAATTATTTTAAACTAAGGGAATCCTTTTTTAGATGTCCTGGTCAGTTTTCAATGAAACGTGCGCCATTTGTAAGTGGTGCAGGTACCCAGTACGTCGTGTGCTTATATATTCAGACGACTTATTTTAAACACAGTTTATATTATTTATCGTTATGGTAGTTCTCCGTATTTATTTAAAAGACAGTGTATTCTTTGGGGACAAGTTATTTCCTTTTGAAAAATGGTGAAAATATACTCAGATCATGAATGTCAACTTCGGATTTTAAAATAAGTCGTGTGACTATATTAGTCTGGCTAATTTGTATAAACAATCAACTCTCTGGGCACTTGCACCATTTACAAATGGCGTCCGCCTTACCAAACTGACTAGGATCATCTTAAAAAAGGGTTTCCTCAGTTCAATATACCTCCGCTGTGACGACACTCTTTATTGTCACACTGTCTTTTAAATAAATACGGAGAACTACCATAACGATAAATAATATAAACTGTGTTTAAAATAAGTCGTCTGAATATATTAGTCTGTCTAATCTGTATAAGCACACGACGTACTGGGTACCTGCACCACTTACAAATGGCGCACGTTTCATCGAAAACTGACCAGGACATCTAAAAAAGGATTCCCTTAGTTTAAAATAATTCCGCTGTGACATTACGTCTTCACCGCAAATTGTCCTTAAAACAAACCCCCAATCTTGACAATAACAAAAATAAAGACCCTAATCTAAAACGACAAAAAAAGTCCGACCCGCTTTTCGGAAGAACTCTACTTCCGGGTCATCCACTTTAACTACCGGCTCCCGCGTTTGCCAGATACGGGAGGCAATGACCTAGGAACGACCATGCCGGGAGGACTATAGGAACGGGGGCATCAGCCCAAATAAGTAAGTCTCGTCCTTCCAGCCGTGCTGACTTGCTCTCTGCGGTCCAGCATTGAACGCTGTATCCCTGCCTGATTTAAAAAGATACACTCGTTAGTCATTCTTCGTTAATAACGCGCAAATCCGCCTGCAACACAGGGCAACTTCCACCCTCGCGTGTATAAAAAATAAACGCACGTTAGTTACCATTTTTCACCGACTCGTAAATCCCACTAATGTCAAAATATCGAGGACATTAACTTAAATAGTAGGTCCTACTGTAGTAACTATATTCATCTGCCCTTGCAACCTCTTGTTAAACACGGGTGAACATTATCCCCGTTCTCTTAGAATAGAAATGTTTTTAACTTGGCTTTTCCCTATACACAGCGCTATTCCAACTATATGGTGAGAAGGAAGCTTATTTCGCTTGCATGTTGCATTGATAGATCACCTCTCATTCACCTATAGAATTGCCCATGCACTGTGTCTCTCAGGTTACTCAACATTAACATGACCCACATCACTCTATGCCTCTTAATAGCAACCTGCTCAGACACCATCAGTATATACCGCTATTCACTATGACACTACAATGAAACAATGTGCATAAATGAGCAAAAAAACTGTGTGATAACATTATGCTAAATGGACATTTATTGATTAGCCTTATAGATTAGCTATACAAACTCCAATTGTGTACCTTCTGAATAGAACTAAGCAGATATTGATGAAATGAGGCTAAAATGTTTTCTGGAATATTGATGGCATAACACCATGGATTGATAGCATGAACTTGGGCATTTTTGTCGGTAACCCGCCGTCACTGACAAGGTCATGAATGATGTAATATGTGACATCATCAGCAGTGGATTGCCGGTGCGCGATATATAGTTAGTGCAACTAACTATATATGTGAATTTCAATGGTTTTGTGTGAGTAAATTAAGGTTTTGTAAATGCTAATCCCTAACTATATATGGTCTATAACCTATGGTTTTTTCAGTGAATTTTCAAGGTTTTTTAAATGCTAATTCCTAACTATATATGGTCTATAACCTATGGTTTTTTCAGTGAATTTCAATGGTTTTTTAATAGCAAATATCAAAAGCTGTAAAATGTATTCTTCTTTTAAAGGAAAAATATATTTTATATCTTTTTAATATATTTTTTTTATGCATCTGCCAAACCCTGACCTCTTAAGAGTGCACTGTGGTGGAAATGATTTTGGGACTATGACTGGGGTTGGTCTGGAAATGCTTTTAAAGGACACCTTTCATCAATTGATGACACTTTTTCCCCAAACTGCCTTGGTATGTGCCAATATATACCAAAGACAGAAATGGAACTGGTCCAATCAATTTTGTCCACAATTTGAGAAAGCACGGAAACATGTGAATAAATCTGTTTTTGCTTACATGACAGCCTTTAAAATGGGTTTAATATACAACAATAACTTGTGTTACAACATGCAAGACATCTACAGAGGAGATGGTGTGCACTTCTCCGATGAGAGGAATAGAATATTCCTCCTGAATTTAAAACTGTGCATTGGAACCTACTTGTAGGTACCTAAATTAGCCACAGAACCCAATAGCTCTTTTCAGAGCTACCCTACCTCTGATCATTCAAAACATTAATCTTTTTATAACTTTTTTCACTATTTTTCACCAAAGTACGCTCCCCGGTTCGCTTACTGGTGCGCGTACCGGGCGCTCCCCACGCGAAATTCTTTTATTCATTTTTTTTGTTGCCTATATGAGCGTCCTAAGCCCCCCTCAGAAAACCTAGAAGGTCAGGAAGTGTCTTCCCCGCCGCCTTCTACCCATTCCGAACATTGTTTGCCCTCCATCTTGTGTCTCAATTCTACCGAAACACAAAATGGAGGACTCCCGTTACGATGCCGGTGCGCGCACTGGGGCGCGCACCCGTAAGCGCTCGCTAAAAAAAGGTGGGAAAGTAATTTACAGAAAAACCACTTGAGACACTTTCATCAAATATAGAATAGGCCCTACTACATGTCAGTCCCTACCATTTACCCAAATTTGATGGAATTCCATTGAGAAAATTATGCTGTAGGCTTGACTAAATATCCTGAGGTAAATTACATGACAAAAACACATATGAAATGTTAGAATTGACAACCAATTAAAATGTTACTTTCATTTTCTACTATTATTTCAAGACATTTGATTGGTTATGTACCTGAATATATATAAAGAAAGAGAGAGAAACACAGCCATTTTGACTACTACTTCCTGAAGTACATTTCAAGAGCATTTTCACTGACAACTTTAACTTCTTTTTCAAAGGTAAGATATAATTTAACAAAATTGTACTTGGGCTTCATCACAGGCACTTTTTAATAGTTCTACTTCCTGCCTGAAACCATGCCCTGCCCAAAGATAACTTCACTGTTAAAAACTCACAAGTACCTGTCTGAACTTAAACCCAACAGTGCCCTATCTCCACTGATATATTTATTTTTTATGCAATTTACAGCAAGAAAATGGAAGCACAGCAACAAGAAAATACAATTTCATTTCAAATTAAGATTGAAAACAATCCTAACGAAGAAAAAGAAGAAGTAGACTTTATGCATGAAACAGTAGACCAAGAATTAATAAAATGTGCTGAAGAATGTGATTCTTGGAATG
The DNA here is from genome assembly GCF_964263255.1 of Lissotriton vulgaris. NCBI lineage: Eukaryota > Metazoa > Chordata > Amphibia > Caudata > Salamandridae > Lissotriton > Lissotriton vulgaris. The sequence goes on along the minus strand of NC_141699.1, from coordinate 318,573,066 downwards.
AAAAGGAGGACATACCTGATGATTTAATTTTACAATTTCTCTTAGATTTTGAAAAATCAGAACAATAAATTTAAATTTTAAAAGTTAAAATTGTTTGAGACATTATTCTTTTTAATATGAAAATTATGAAATGGTACCCAAAAAGATCAAATATAAAGTGAGACTTAAAATATACTGTGCAACTTTTTTGTGTTACATAGTAAGTTTGCTCATAGTTACTTCCTTTCTCCCACTATATTATCTCCAATGTATATTTAACATCTCTTTATCATCTCCTGCCTCCATGTTCTTTCTGCTTTCCTGACAGACTATGCTATAAATTCCATATACCACAATAACTTCTGAAACAACATGCAAGATATCTACAAAGGAGACGGTGTATATTTATTTTTAGAATCTGCATTGGTACCTACATGTTGGTCCTTAAATAAAAAAAAACAACAAGAAAAAACAACAAAAAGAACAATCAATAAACATACAATATTTGAAAATTCTTTCATTGTTTTTTCCCATATTACGCTCCCCGGACCGCTTCCTGGTGCGCGTACCGGGCGCTCCCCCCGCAAAAAAAACGATAATATTTTTTTTTTTTTTTTGCCCCGCGGGGCCCTTTTGAAGCCCCCTCATCAAACCTAGGGGGTCAGGGAAGATGTACTCTGCCCCCTTATGCCCATTTCCCCCTTTGTTTTTGCCACCTCTTTTGTCTCGATCCTACTGAGACACAAGATGGCGGCCGCTCCGGACTGTTTAGAATGTTCACAGTCACCGGGGAGCCAATCCGCTTCTCCATGCGAAGTTCAGTTACGCGTCAGGTACGCGAACCAGGGCGCTAACCGGGACGCTGTCACAGATATATATGTTTTTTTGAACGTTCATTTCTCAAAATCCACTGGAGCACATATCTTGAGACCTAGCAAAGGCACATCGGGCTACCAGTCCCTACAATTTTGTCAAGTTTCATAGAAATCCATTCAGCCGTTCGAGCTAAAAGTGAGTCCAACCGCCCTATGGAAAACTCAATGTTAAAAACACGTTTTGGGACCCCCCTTTTTTCTCGGCCCCCACTTCACGAAACCCCCCCAAACTTACAGGGGACGCTCAGAAATAAAATGTGCCATTTTCCTGAAATTTTCAGCCAATTCCGTCCTTCAACGCCAAAGTTATTCAACATAGAAATTTCAGAAATCCCTAATCAAAAAAATCCTAACTATATATACCTACTGGCGACCGCCAGTAGGTAATATACACATATATATTTGGCAAGCATCCAGCAGTTGTGTGCTTCCTTGCCTCAGGGCATCTTTTTGTGGATTTGTTGCACGGCAGCCCGGCCATGAAGGAAGCTCCACCATGTGAACATGGGGCCAAACAGGGTTCAAACTTTTCAACCTTCAGGCACAGCTGAGATAACAAAAACAAACACCGGTATGCATTTTCCGAAGCCCACTGGGGTTATTTTATTTCAACAAGGACTCTGAAAAATGAACTGAAACCCACTTGGGAAAACGTTTTGCTCGATGTAGGGAACTACAGGTACCAGCATGCTGATAATCAGAACTCACCTGAGAGGGCCCACGTGGGCTGCAGTTGCATGCGTGAAAAGGCACCAAGCGAGCACTTCAGTTTTTTATCAGTTGTCATCCTCTGAAGAAGAAGCCAGAGAGCTTTGAAACGCGTCAGGATTACAAAATCATCTGAGCAGAATTGCCGGTTTTTGGAAATAAAGGCTTTTGACAAGCATTCAGCAGTCGTGTGCTTCCTTGCCCCAGGGCAACTTTTTGTGGATGTGTTGCACGGCAGCCCGGCCGTGAAGGAAGCGCCACCATGTGAACATGGGGCCCAACAGGGTTCAAACTTTCCAACCTTCAGGCACAGCTGAGATAACAAAAACAAACACCGGTATGCATTTTCCGAAGCCCACTAGGGTTATTTTATTTTAACAAGGACACTGAAAAATGAACTGAAACCCACTAAGGAAAACGTTTTGCTCGATGTAGGGAACTACAGGTACCAGCATGCTGATAATCAGAACTCACCTGAGAGGGCCCACGTGGGCTGCAGTTGCATGCGTGACAAGGCGCCAAGTGAGCACTTCAGTTTTTTATCAGTTGTCATCCTCTGAAGAAGAAGCCAGAGAGCTTTGAAACACGCCAGGATTACAAAATCATCGGAGCAGATTTGCCAGTTTTTGGAAATAAAGGCTTTTGACCAGCATTCAGCAGTTGTGTGCTTCCTTGCCTCAGGGCATCTTTTTGTGGATTTGTTACACGGCAGCCCGGCCGTGAAGGAAGCGCCACCATGTGAACATGGGGCCCAACAGGGTTCGAACTTTCCAACCTTCAGGCACAGCTGAGATAACAAAAACAAACACCGGTATGCATTTTCCAAAGCCCACTGGGGTTATTTTATTTCAACAAGGACACTGAAAAATGAACTGAAACCCACTTGGGAAAACGTTTTGCTCGATGTAGGGAACTACAGGTACCAGCATGCTGATAATCAGAACTCACCTGAGAGGGCCCACGTGGGCTGCAGTTGCATGCGTGAAAAGGCGCCAAGCAAGCACTTCAGTTTTTTATCAGTTGTCATCCTCTGAAGAAGAAGCCAGAGAGCTTTGAAACGCGTCAGGATTACAAAATCATCGGAGCAGAATTGCCGGTTTTTGGAAATAAAGGCTTTTGACAAGCATTCAGCAGTCGTGTGCTTCCTTGCCCCAGGGCATCTTTCTGTGGATGTGTTGCACGGCAGCCCGGCCGTGAAGGAAGCGCCACCATGTGAACATGGGGCCCAACAGGGTTCAAACTTTCCAACCTTCAGGCACAGCTGAGATAACAAAAACAAACACCGGTATGCATTTTCCGAAGCCCACTAGGGTTATTTTATTTTAACAAGGACACTGAAAAATGAACTGAAACCCACTAAGGAAAACGTTTTGCTCGATGTAGGGAACTACAGGTACCAGCATGCTGATAATCAGAACTCACCTGAGAGGGCCCACGTGGGCTGCAGTTGCATGCGTGACAAGGCGCCAAGTGAGCACTTCAGTTTTTTATCAGTTGTCATCCTCTGAAGAAGAAGCCAGAGAGCTTTGAAACACGCCAGGATTACAAAATCATCGGAGCAGATTTGCCAGTTTTTGGAAATAAAGGCTTTTGACCAGCATCCAGCATTTGTGTGCTTCCTTGCCTCAGGGCATCTTTTTGTGGATGTGTTGCACGGCAGCCCGGCCGTGAAGGAAGTGCCACCATGTGAACATGGGGCCCAACAGGGTTCGAACTTTCCAACCTTCAGGCACAGCTGAGATAACAAAAACAAACACCGGTATGCATTTTCCAAAGCCCACTGGGGTTATTTTATTTTAACATTTGATTTCTCAAAGTCCCGCCCAAGTGGGCATATTCCACAGAAATGACAATACTGGCAGTTTAGTGACTTGCTGAGTCCTGGAAAAGTCAATAATTTTATACAGGTGACAAGTATCTTTCCGATTTCAAATATTCCAATGGCTTTAAGGAATTGGGTTGTCCTAAAAAAACCAAAGAATGTGCTTTTAGTGCAATGAATACTATACTGAAAAAGTATAGTATATCGTAATGAGAGTTAAAATCAATCTTATGTCACTTAAAAACAGTTTACATCATTAAACGAAAGCAGGTAAATTACAGATCCTACGTCATTGTTACATTTCTACGTTATGTGTACTGCCAATTCCTCATTTGAGTTCATCCCTATCGGGTATAGAGTTTCGAAGTCAATGATGTATTTTGACTCCATTACTCTTAATTGGTGTAGTCTATCTCCACCCCTCATTGATGGTTTCACCGCATCCAATACAACAAAGGACAACAAGTTGTCATTTTGGCCATGATAGCTTCTAAAATGTCTGGCAACAGGATATTGTTCCTTGTAGTTGCGGATTGCCCTCTTGTGTTCAAGCACTCTCATTTTAGCTTTTTTGATTGTGCTGCCGATATAATATTTAGAGCATGGACAAATGAGGCAGTACACACAAAACTCTGTATTACAATCAAAGGGCCCTTTGATCGTGAACACTCTCTTGCTGTTAGGTACCTTTATTTTATCGCAGTTTTTGCTACCCTTACAGGCCTTACACCTCATGCAGCACTCAAAACCACCTGTTATTCGATTAGACCTAGTATCCATGGTTGACATTGCATTTTTACTCAATTCATCTTTTAATGAGGTATTCCTCCTGTAGGTGATTTCAGGAGTGTCATTAAGGTATTGACTTAGATAGCTGTCTGTCTGTAAAATATGCCAATTTTGTGTCAAGATTTTCCGAACTTGAAAGGCCTGGCCTGAGTAAGTCGTGATGAATCTTACTGTGTTATTATCATCATCCATAGATCTAATTTTGGGTGTAAGTAGTGCAGTTCTGTCTACTTTGTTAACCTTTTCTATGGCTTGGTTAATTGTCTTCATGGTATAGCCTCTCTCAGAAAATCTCACTTTCATTAGATTTCTCTCTTTTTCAAACTCTTCATTTGTACTGCTGTTCCTTTTAGGTCTCAATAACTCCCCATAGGGGATGCTTTGTACCAGACTATACGGGTGGGCACTAGTTGCAAAGAGTAGGCTATTGCCCGCTGTGGATTTCCTGTGGAGCTTGGTTACAAGTCTTTGATTAGAGACTTCTTCCTCCACATCAAGAAATACTACCTTCTTACTGCTAATGTGGGATGTCAATCTGATGTTAAAATCATTATTGTTCAGGGACAAAATGAACGCCTTTACACTGATTTCATCTCCTCTCCATATCAGAAAGATATCATCAATGAAGCGTGTCCACAGGATCACCTGCTCCCCTTGGTAGTCCCGACTACTGGACACCTGCTCCTCCCACCAGCCCATGAATAAATTCGCGTAGCTGGGGGCGAAGCAGGTGCCCATCGCCGTGCCCTGTGTCTGTTTGTACAGTTTGTCATCAAAGAGAAAAAAATTATTTGTTAGGCAAAAATAAGCCATTTCCACCAACATTTCAGTATGTAACAATGTCTTGATGGATCTTGCTCTTAAGAAATGCCTCCTTGCTTGGATGCCTAGGTCGTGTCTGATTGATGTGTATAAACTGGTCACGTCTAGCGTGACCAGTAAAAAGTCTGGTTCCCAAATCAGTTCATTAATGAGGTTTAGAAAGTGCATAGTATCCCTCAGATATGATGGAAGGGCTACAACAAAGGGCCTGAGGAAGAAGTCTATATATTTAGACGTCATCTCTAGCTGGGATCCCATAGATGACACTATGGGTCTGCCAGGTGGTGCCTTCGGGTTCTTATGGAGTTTGGGCAGAAGATACATTATCGGTGTTTTCGGGTATTTACAGCTGAGGCTGTTGAATTCCCCCCTCTCCAAAATCCCATTCTCATGCCATTGAGATAACATATCCTCATATTTGACATAAGAAGATGATACTTCGTCTTGGGTTGCCACCTGGTAGCAAACCTCATCGCTTAGTTGGCGGCGGCCTTCCTGCAAGTAATCATCCTTTCCCCACACCACAACATTACCACCTTTATCCGATTGACGGATTACAATTGATCTGTCATTTTTCAAGTTCTCTAATGCTTGTAATTGTGGTTTAGTAAGGTTTCATTTAGCCCAATTTTTTTTGCAATAGCGCAGTTTTTTCAAATCTTTGATAACACTTATTTCAAAGACGTCTATTGCATCGCAATGAACAACCGGTACAAATATAGATTTAGGTTTAAAACCACTTTTACAAGGCTTATCTATAGTCATTTCCAAATTGTCTAAATTCAAGAGAGGATCTTCATGATGTTCTATGTCCTCATCTAATTCAGTGATAGTTTGCAGTGTCTCAACGTCAGATAAACATAAAGCCCCTTGAGAGGCAGAGCCCCCCTCTGCATTCCTATTGGGCGCATGAAACTGGAACCATTTTTTTTTAGCTTCAATTTTCGCACAAAGCAGAAAGTATCTATGCGGGTCTGAACATAATCCAGTTTACGAGTTGGACAAAATGACAGTCCTAGAGCCAAAAGATCAATGTCAGTAGAGGTTAACTCACGTTTAGAAAGGTTGATCACCGTCATTTCATTCCTTTTCTGGCACTGGTTACCATTGGACTGGCTTTGTTGGAATCTTCTCTTCCTTCTCCTCCTTGATTTTTTGTTCCTCTTGATCCTCTGGCTTTCCCTCGAAATCCTCGTCCCCGACCTCTCCAAAAAACCTGCTTATCCTGACCCACTGCTGGGTTTAGTTTTGCTTGGTTGAGCATCTGGAACTGGGTGAGAAAGTTAATCCTACCACGTCCTCTCATCATGGTTTGTGTATATAAATATATATATATAAATATATATCCACCACCACGCTTTCACCATGAAGTAAGCAACGAACCACGCCGATCCAAGGTTCATCAAATCTTTTTAATTAAGGGCACAAAAAGACGCGTTTCGAGCTCAACTACTCTTGGTCACATATATATATATATATATATATATATATATATATATATATGTGTATATATATATATATTACTAGGCTTCCGGTTCGGTAAGAGCAGCACAGTGCATCACCTCGAAAGCAGCGGGACGGGCGCAATAGCCCCTCCTCAGAGCCTTACCACCGATTGGAGTGTGCATAATATTTGCGCGAGGTACCATAAGACCTCCAAACATAGGAACAGGTCAATAACCTTCTTTCTTTTTTTCACTTTTCTGAGCACTTGATTTGTTTAAACCCCCACCTCACTCACTATTGGTCCTGATGAATGCCCATAAGTCCTAAAAACCAGGCAACCAAGGCAGAAACATGTCGACCTATGTTCAGTCACCCCCCTCCCTATTTTTTATAATTTCCTAACTCTAAGTGCAACTATTACCCATTACCAAGTATACAAGTTGCACTATAACAGAGTGTATTAGACCATAAACCAGACTGAATAAAATTTACCTTATCTGAGTTTTTGGTCTTTTTAATATATTTTTATCTCTGGCTCACTACTGCACCAACCTTGGGTAAAATACCTCCGGGTGGAGGCTGCATACCGAAACTAGACCTTATGATTATGCAGACACGTGATAATAAAGCGGAGAATCAAGATATACCGCTCTGAACCCACCTTACCCATCACGTGCATGAGGGTCTTTTTATTGGGGCACCCCTTGCTAGTCCTGTACACTCAAGGTTGAGCAGGACAAGTGATCCTTTCTCTTTTGATTAGCCTATATATATATTACACCATCAAAAGACCCGTTTCACGAAGTCCGCAGCCCATAGACAGATGGCGAGTAAAACCGAGCAGGCCTCTCTGTAATTCAATTCACCACAGCAGTTTCTTCAAAGAAAGACTAGCACTTGGGATAAACCACAGTTTATTTCAGCAAAGTTACGCGTTTCGACAGCAAAGCTGTCTTGATCACCTATATATATAAAATACCTTTTCTTCTGCAGAAACGGAGGGGGGGTTGGTCTAACCTGTCTAATATCATGACAGCTCCTTTTATGGTTCATGGATTACTTACTATGCTGACTGTATTTGTGTTAGGCATCTTCTTACTCATTGTGGCGCTTATACTGCATACTAGAGCACAATAGTTAAATTAAATATTTAACATCTTTCTTATCTCTCTGTCAAATCTTATTGTGGACAAGTACCAGTGTGATAGCGAAAGGGTGTGTTCTGTCACTGCGACTCCTTGGAGAGTCAACTGTGTTGTGTTCTGGGGTGTCTAACCACTTGTTCCTCTGTGAGTGAGTAGGAGTGTAAGTGAGGTACTATAGCTAGTCGGTTCTGGGTTCATGAGTACTAAGGTGGAAGGATTACTCAGTCCCCGCCTACTAAGGTTCTATGGTTTCAAGCATAGTTCTGCAGTTTTGCAGAATCTCTGCAATACCTCTAATTTATTAGCTCTGTGCACCAATGTAACATTTCTGTGCACTGCAGCCAAGGCTATGTGCGCAGAGAAACTGACCATGCATGCAAGAGTTACCAGGGGTTCCACTTTAGGCCAAACAGACATACCCAACATGTTTTTTCATTAGAATATGTCACCCTAAACAGGTTTATAAACCCACATTCTGTGTTACTCAATATGTGATGCAGCTTTTCCCTGGCATTTATACTGCAAGAGAGGTAGAACTATGCAAGCTTGAAAATTCATAGGAAGGTTTGTGCCATATACAATCCTTTAGAATATCCCACATGAAATAATAAAGCAAGTGGCATGCAAAAAATATGACAAAGACTCATTCAAATTAAAAAGAGGTTATTTTGTTGACAGATGCACTTGAATGTATTTGTAGTACAATAGATGACAGCACAGCAAAAGAAGGATGACAGACTTTGACACCAAAGGAATTAAGCAGAAGACTGCTACAGCCCTAAAACCTGACAGCTAACTAATTCATTACGCTGAATATTCAGCATCATATTGTAACCCCAAAAGCCATTCTTCAATATCACACCAGTTTCCAGAGACTATATAATAACAATTGACTTTTTCTGGTACTACATTAGGCATAACACAACAATGTGACCTATGCCTTACCCAAGCCAGATCTTTTGGCTTTGCCAATGTGCTTTACCTATATCAAACACATGAGTAACATTCATTTTGTTAAGGTAATGTGATCTGAAAATGTCTGCCCATTACACCAATTTTCTCTGCAGTCTCTCACTCTCCTTAATATGTATGTCTCATACATCATCAGTTTCCTTTTGTGCACCATTGTTTCACTCTTTCCTGAACATAGTTCATGTCACCTCCTGTACTTCAACACTACCCTCCCACTCACATGCTGCATGTGCTGCATTTTATCTTTGGTGATGTCTTAGTTGGAAAGTTGTGTACCTCTCACACCCCTTTTCCCACAGTTACAATGAACCTATATGTGACTGTCGTCTATGTGGTTTGTACAGAGGCCAAAATTGGAGGATCAGGTAGTCTGAACAGCTTTCGGACTCAATGGCAGGCACTTTGAGAAACTGTCATTGCATTCGGCCTTGACTTTGAAGCTCTCAATCACGTCCCATAATAATCATACCCACAAAATTTCTACTGAATAAGACACATGGATGAGACTAAGTTCTATGTATTGCATAGAAGTCTGCAAATACACAACATTTTTAAAACCTCATCCTCTCAGATAATGCACAATAACATAATACTTATAGCATCCATGTATCTCAGAGTAGTTTGTTTAAAATGGGCTGGTAATGGAGCGACCTTTGATCTAAGAAGGTGCCTGGTGGGCATTTCCAACACAGATGGATTAATTATTGTATATTCTGTACAGTGATTATTATTATTTCTACATTTAGAAAAGCAAACTGTGCTTGTGAATTAAATCAATGGAAAACTTACTTTTAGGTTGAAAGGAAGTCTGAATAAACCACAAATAGGTAGGCAAAGGTCTCACACCTGCTCAGATGGTGGTCCTGCAGCTACACATAATAATTTTATTGTTGCCTGTGTGAGGTCCTGATCAAATCAACATTCCTATAAAAAATGCAGAACTCCATCTTTGCTACTAGTGGCAGGTAGCTAATGTTTATACATATTTTAGAAATACCAGGGTAATGCCAGTATCATCAACATAATGCCATGGGCTCTGGAGCAAGCAAAGGAAATAGCGCCTTTGACTGTTGTTGGGATAAGAAACTACAGAAATGTACATGGTTTAATGCTCTGTGGTGCCACTGTGATGGGATATTAATACTATGAATACATGTTATTGGCCTAATATATACCATATAACCCTATAACCGCACGTTAGCATAGCATTATTCACAGTACATTATTGTAGTAAGGAATGATTCACTGTAGCGCTGTTTAAACCTATTGGTATGACCGAAGCCATCTTGTTTCTTTTCTCCATGTCAAGCACTGTTTCCCTGAAATCACGTGATTAGGCTTTCTGCACGAAACCACGATGGCAGACTTCGTTGTCTGCCCCACTTGCTAGTTTGTAGCTCGGGGAACCCTAGGTCCCACCTGCCCTTCTTGTGGGATGCGCACATTCTAGCAGAGCCCGTTCCTGTACTCCCCGAGTTACAGATAGACAGGGAGGCACCTCACTGACCTACCCCTGGAATAGCTTAGGCCTAGTTGCTAGCAATCAATTGTGGCTCATATGGGTCTTCCTGTTGGCTCACTGACAAGTTGTATCTTTCCTAGTAAGGAGACATCGTGCTGTATGTGAAACGTATATATGCTTTGCCCTGTTTGTATGTAATCAGTCTCCTCTGCGCACCTCTGAGGGTCGTGTAGACTGAGGCTCCCCTGTCAGAGCCTGTATTTGCAGAATAAACGATTGAACCTTCTCCATTGCCGACTAACATATATAAATGATTAGAAAAATTATGAAAGTAAAAGGATGATAGAGTTCTACCATCTTGCAATAATCATGAAACATAGGAGTATATAAAATACATGATAATAAAAGTGTGTACTCTTACGATGCCTTCCTAACTATATGTGCCTAAGTGTACCTAGCATGTGTGTAGGTGTTAAGCCAAGAATCCCTCTATGATAAAGTCAACCCCATTACCTGGATCGAGAGACTGTGGGACCCTATCCTGGTCTTGGTTTAGACACCCCGCAAGGGATGTTAGACGACTGCGAGCTGGAGTATCTGCTTACAGGAACCTCAGCGTCTCTGGTCACTGTGTCAGCCGGGAAGTCCTGGTCTCCTCTGCCTATCTTAGCAAGATGTGATGTATATATACCCATTGGTCTCTCCGGGCTTCTACCTTGCTGTATTACTTTGTCGGACTTAGGATGACGTTGGGAATGGACTTTGTACATAGGTATTATACAGGAGATTTTAGCCCTGCTGTGCTTCCAAGAATCCTCATGCATAATGTAAGGGGTTTTTGCAAGGGAAAATCCTGCGGTCTGAATGCAGTGTTGTATCTAGGTAAAAGGTCAGTACCTAACAACCGTTATGTATGTAATGTAGGGAAGAATGTAAGTGAAGGGTTACGATGTTACCTAAGCATGGTTAAGGGGACCTAAATGGAATAGAACACCCACTCCTCATTCAAATTCTGAACTTGCTACTACGCTGACTAGGCACCGATATGCAAATAACTATAGTAAAACAAATAGTCATTCTAATAAAAAGTTTTAAACATTCAAAAAATCTTTAAAAAATAAAAAAGGGAAAATTGTCACTCAAGCACATAGCTCTAATATATCCGTATGTATAGTTTGAGCTACTACAAGCTTCTGAAAGCCATGCAGGTCCACAAAAAGTGTCAATTTGTTTTTGAGTTGAAAATGTAGTTTCTTTTAAAAAGGCAGAATTTCTTCCAGTACACAATGAGCCAAATGTTTATGTGTCCTGGCTGGTAGATACAACATTACTGTTGTTTGATGATGATCCCTCTAACACCTCGCAGATTATGTATATTGAGCACAGATGATCTTCCGTACTGCCTGCAGCCGGTGCTGAGGTAGCCTGTGCACCGTCTAAGGCAAGTATCCATTCCAACAGGAGGCATGACTACCTGTGGAGGCTCTAGGAATGCCAACATCAACATTGGAATAACGGGGTTACCCAATGCACTCAAAAAAGTAGATCACATGTTATGTAACATTCAATAGTAATATACAGTAAGCAAAGCGACAGGAAAATGTAGGAATCTCCAGTGGGAGAGTGGTCCGATGGAGTCCTTTATTGTGTAAAACAGCCAGCCGACACGTGTTTCATCACTATTGCGAATCCTCGGGGCTATATATGGCTGTATCACAAACAGAAGGTCGCTCAGCTGGTGATAATTCCAACCCAGCCGGGCCCGTGACCGTAAGTGAAGAATGGACAGGGAAGAAGCCTCCACTCCCTGTGTGAGGTAACTGTTAAACAACCCGGTCTTGTGTCAGACATCTGTTGGTAGATGAAGAAGTCTTCCGTATATGCCGTGTTGGGCACAAGAGTTATTATAGTATATTTCTAAAAGGGCTTCACGAACAGCCTGTAGTTGGGTACCTTTTCAGTCGCTTCAAACAAGACGCCCAATTCTACGTATCAAAGTGCAGCGCTGCCGCGTACTCCTCGTGGGCCGAGTTCCTGTATCAACATTGGAATATGCTGGGGACACTGCAGAACATGGGCTGTTATCGGGTCCAGTAAAGCATCATCGTCCGATTGCGCACATGATGGGAGTGTCAGATAGAGATCCAACGTGAAGTGGATCTCTCAGGTCACTGGTTAGAGGAGGCAGACCTGGAAGCAGAGGTCAGCCCGGGACCAGGGTTCAATTCCTGGCTCGGCGGGTCTTGAGTCCTAAAATGTCCACGGACTCGACAATTCTCGCTGCGGTGCCTACTCGATTCACAGGTTCGCACTCTGCGACTCTGGGCAATAGCTTGCTTAATCTCCACAACGGCCCCCCGCGGTGGGATGCCTGGCTTTCACCTTGTGGATACCCTGCCGGGGTTATCTCACAGGGGAATACCAGGACGTGTTCCCTAAGCAAGTGCTTAGATACCGGGTCGGTGATCCATCAGAAACTAAACAGCATTTTAAAAATTGAATGTCTCACATCGAAAGGTGGATGAGATCAAATCATCGCCAACTAAATGGAGGTAAGTCTGAGATCATGCTCTTTGGCAAAGCCGGTGAGCACTGGTCTCATGACTGGTGGCCTTTGAATCTCGGCTCATGTCCAATACCCAAATCAACGGTACGAAACTTAGGCTTCTATATGGACAGTCAGTTGGCCATAAAAAATAAGATTAGCCATATAGTTGGCTCATGTTTTGGAGTGATGCTTCAAATTCGTAAGGTTTTCAAATGGATCCCTATGGAGGCCAGGAAATCACTAGTACAGGGCCTGATAATAAATCGCCTTTATTATGGAAATGCCTTGCTGTCATCGATAAATGAAAGCTATTTACCTAAACTCCAAATCCTGCAGAATACAGTGGCGAGATTAGTTGTGAACCTTCGCCTAGATCCTGGTCTGCTCCCTGTCTGAGATCTTTACACTGGCTCCCCGTCAGAACGAGAGTCCAATTCAAGACCCTCTATCTGACTCATAAAAACATGTACGGGAACCGCCCTGTTTACTGATCCACAAAAACTATGATGGTATAGATTGCTTAGATCAAGTGAGGAGTCCCTCCTAATGCCCCTTAGAATACGCCAAGCAAAGTATGGAGGAAGGTATTTTTCTCATCTTGCCCCTGCACTCTGGAATAAAATCCCCCTTCAACTATGCACCACCTCAGATCATAACTGTTTTCGAAAGAAACTGAAATCTTGGCTATTTGACAATTAAGCAAGTATCTTATCAGAGCAGTCTGCAAGTGCCATGAGACTTCTGAGTGATATGTCTGCCATATAAATGTCCCTGATTTGATTTGATTTGATTCTTCTCTGCAAAACAGGCATCAGGGGACAGGTAAGATGCAGTCCATCCAGACTGGTCTAAATGGTAAGAACCAAGATGCACTTAGTTCTCTCAGGCAAGGTGTGCCCGGATGTTGTACCATACAATCATGGTATTTACGCTCCTGGAGTGCCTTTCCCATCTCCTTGGTGACTGGGACGTCCATTGCGTAGTAAAAATATGACAATCAGGATCCCTGCTATTAGACACAGAATTAGCAGAAGCCCTCAAAAATGCTACCGAACAAGGAGTGTATAAAGTTTGGTATAAATCCGAAAATTGTCTGAAAGGTGCTTAACAGTCTTGAACCTATGTGCTGAAATAGCTGGACAATACCCGTCATGTCAGCCATGTTTAGATTAGATTTAACATTTCTGCAAAATGGAAGGGCAGGTGGTACGTATGTGTGCCTGTATCTCGGCTGAAGATCCTGCGATCTGGAGATCAAAAAGTCTCTCAAGTTGAGGTTAAGTGCACTGCATGGCCTTCATTCTGCTAAAAGTATCAAACCATATGACAGAAACATTTAGTGAAGGCCATAACGGCACCTCCCTGACTGTATGTGTTGGGGGAAACAATACTTGCATACAGCAACTAACCCTGGAGCTCACGGTTACCAGATATGCGATGCCCGGAGGCATTCCACAACAGCCTTGATCGTTCAGCATCAAGTAACTCCCATTCAAAAGTACCTTGAACACTGGAGTAATCAAGGCTGCTGGGGCACCCCTCAAGTGACAGGATACGTTAGCTACTGTACCAATACTAGCCCTGTGCAGCATTATATCCTGGCATATGAGAATCAACTCAAAGCGTTCTCACAGTTTATACCGCTTAGAAACACTTCTAGACCCCCACTCCTGCATTAAATCTGTACGGTAATTCCCAAGATTCCTTGATGAATATCCTACCCATTTCTTCATATCTGCCTGCATGATGTTGTTCTAGGCAGTACTGAAATTGCAAAGTGGTGACAAGTAGATTGGTATGGCCATGGATTAACCAGTCTGTGGATGGTGATTCCGCCACTGTAAAAGCTAATCTGTCCAGCTTTTCAATATGCAGCATTGTATATTTTGCTCCCCTTTGTGCCATTTTTGTCTGTTTCTCTGTCAGATTGTATGCGGGAAAACTGAGACATACTATTGATAAAACACCAAGGCACATAGCCAGTGCGCAAAGATTGCAGCGTCCAGCTCAATAACATATTAGAATGCAATTCTGATTGCCCGTGCTGTAGTATGGAAAAATCTTGTTCTAGTACATCAAGAGCAGAAGATACAATGTTGCTCAGTGAATATATCCAGGAAGTTAACGTAGTCATACCATTCTCAACTGCGGCTAAGGCTTTCTCTAAGTCAATCCTAGCTATTTCTCGAATCCTCTCTGCAGTTTCTTGTTGGGAGATTTTCCATATTTCATTATAGACAGCCTATGAGAAACATTTTTGAAGTGGCTCTCTGGGACCCAATAAAAAATCCTGTAGGTCCACATCCTCTGTAAGTAAGGATAAGTGTTGTTTCACCTGTGTGAGTGTTGAGGTTTTTTAGGCAATTGAGGCACAACTTCCCAACACTGTATGACGTCACTACCGCTGGATGTTGTCTTTGTATATAGCGGGGGTCTGGCCTGTGGATACTAAACCCTTCGGATGTACCTTTGAATCTTTCCAGACATCCATTAGTGTCTGTGGGCCAAACCAACCATCCCTTCCAATTAGGGTCTGATCTATTATATTGCATGATGTTATCTACCGTAATCCCTCCCTGTGATGTAAGGCTACCCTCAGTATGTGATGGTGTTGAATCCGAGGTGCGTTCAAATCCTTATTCTTGGCTATTCCAAGACAGGTAGTTTTTTGCACAGTAAAATTCAGAAACATAATCTGCTGAGGAATGAGGCAAGCTCTAAATAGCGCTTCTGTTCCCTGGACTTAGCAGTATCTAAAACACCAGACTGATTTTGTGTCTATTGTGTCTTTCCATAAGTCGAAACCTTGTTCAGACAACTTCGTAATAAGGAAGCAGAGTAAATCTGTTTGGTGCTTGTCAACATATTTTTCTACGCACATGTCGGTGTAACCTTATAATAATATGAGGCTGGGTCAGACACGATAAACACTGACAAATTTAGGAATTTCCATGCAAATGCTTTTGAACTTCTTTTTGGAGTTGTTGAGCAATATTGACATTGGTGGTATGTGAAAACATTTCTGGCATAGTGCTCACTTGTATGTGTGATATCAGCACGTAATGTCAGACATTTTTACATTACGTGCATATACTTACTGTTATGTTCAAGATACCATCAGGTAAGTAAGCGTCAGGGCACTGTAAGTACTCTGTTCCCCATCCAGGTTGCATAAGGCATCTTTTATTCAGTAACCAAACTCCACGCCAATCATTATGCACATAACACCGGTGTGTATATAGCAAGGGTGGTCGATCACCACCCCTACGGGTTACGGCGATGGCCGTGACCCCCTCACACTCCTTCACAACCTACCAATAACACACAAAAATAAAACAAACAAAAACAAAAACCCCACCGTAATGTAAGACATGCAAAAGACATCAAATAGAACACAACAGCCGAGCCATTAATCCAAATCAATAGGTTACATAGTTCTTTAGTCTCGAACACCTGGCGGGGCACGGCTGAAGCTGGTACCTCTCGACAACCCCTCGCTGTCGACCAGACTCAGGCCCCTGGGATTCATCAGGCCGGGGCAGCAGATCACACTCCGGTGTCACATGGGGCGTCCTTGCAGAGGAGGAGACACCACAATGTCCTGACACTACACCACCCCCACCAGGAAGGACACCCCCGTCCAGAACCTGAGCAGGCGAAATTCCACCACCACCCAGCTCCACACCATCCGTAGACTCCTCGTCAGAAACTAGAGTTCCCTTATCTGGAGTTATACCGTCTTCCAACCAGTCACCACCAGGATTCCAGCAAGCTTTAAAGAAATACACATTTCTAGATATGCTCACTCCATGTCTCACTACAGTGATAGTAGTCTCATGAACAGACTGAACAATACATGGCTAAGGCTCAAATGGCAAACTAAATTTTTTGGATGCTGATTCCACACCATAACAGAATCCCCCACTTAAAAAAATTGTGGACTTGCTCTGTGCCTGAAAGAAAATGGATCATACTTCAACTTGTGCGTCCTTAGCTCATTTGTCACTAATGCATGTTTGGCAGACACCGCCTCCATCTGAGGGATAAAGTTACCCATAGGCCGATTCATACAAAAAGACATCGGACTGACCTTCGTAGTGGAATGAGTGGTCATCTGATATTCAATCAAGAAAGTATACAGAGCACAGTCCAAATCCTGCCAATCAGCCACAGCAATCCTAATGGCTTTATTAAGGGTACTCATAAAGCGCTCAGATGCCCCATTTGCCTGAGTCCATAAAGGTTTAATTTTCCTGTGACAAATACCCCTGGATTGTAGATAGGTCAAAAGTCCTTACTTGAAAATGAATGACCATTGTCAGTACAGAGCTCAGTGAACAAACCATGAGTCGCCATGTTCTTCTCGAAAGAGGAATAGTTTGACAAGCCGTGGTAGTGTTCAGTAACTCAACCTCAGGATATTTAGAGAAATCTTCATAACCACTAACATATGACGCCCATCCGGTAAACTCCCAAAGTTAGCACTTCCCTGCTGCCAAGGGAATGAAGGAACGTCTTCCGTAAGAATGGGAGCTGGAGAATCCCCAGCCCCAGCAGCCTGACAGAGTGCACAGCTCAACACAGTGCTCTCTACCAAGGCATCTAGGCCCGGAAACCAAACCTTACATCTCAACCTGGATTTAGTTTTCACAACCCCTTGGTTAGCCAAATGTGCCAGATCCACCACACTTTGTTGGAGAGAAACGGGAATCACCAGCTGTGGACCTCTCATCAAACACCCCTCCAGGGATATAACCAGTTCATCCCGCACATTGAAAAGGGATGCCAAGGTAGACCTAGCATCCTCAGTACGACACTTGGCTGTATCCACCAGGACATTCCATATCGCAGTACTCACTGCAGAAAGACAAAGCTTGAGACACCCATCCAGTTTTGTAGACTGCAGAATCTCCTCCTAGGAAATAGGAATAGGCCTGGACCACTCCACCACCAGACGCACATATTCCGTAGTATCCTCAGCATCAGACTCTTTACTATGAATAGCAGGACAGAAAAGCGTGGAAAGATAGTCAGCGGGATTTAGAGTGCCAGGATGAAACACCACTGTAAAACAATAATCCTGCAACTGCAGGATCCATTTCTCAATTCGTGGGGGAGACTTGGAAGAAGAACCCATGAACAACGGAATGAGTGGTTTATGGTCTGTATGTACAACAAATGGCTGGAAATAAAGATATAAATGACAATGGTGACACCCCCGATGGATGACAAGAGCCTCCTTCTCAATATGAGAGTACTGTTGTTCAGTCGCAGTCAACGCACGACTGGCATATGCCACCTGGCCCATTCCCCATTGCCCTGCCGCTGGGAAAGCACCGCTCCCAAGCCAATGGGGCTAGCATCCACCGACAACTCAAACTCCAGTGCTGGATTGAAATACACCAGAGTGATATCAGCTGATAGGGCCTGCTTAGTAGCTTGAAAAGCACATTCCTGCTCCGGACCCCAGTCCCATGCAACATTAGACTTAGTAAGTTCCCACAAAGGAGCGGTAAGATCAGTCATGTTGTGGATAAAATGGCCACATTAATTCCCCATTCCCATGAAACTCCGCACACCAGACACATTAATGGGAGCAGGAGTCGTCTGAATATCACGTACTTTCAAAGGATCCGGTGACACACCATCCTGCGAAAAATTAAAACCAAAAAACGAAATGTCAGTTTTCAAGAATTTGCACTTTTCTTTTCGAAGCATGAGTCCATGCTCCAGCCACCGCTTTAACACATCCCGGAGTTGACAAAAGTGCTCATCCAAAGTAGGGGCATGCACCAAAACGTCATTGCTGACATTAAACACACCATCCAGGCCAGAAAGAACCCCCCGGATCGTGTTCTGATAAACCTTCGCAGCATTGGAGACCCCAAAACTTAAACAACTCTACCTCTGCAAACCCACATGTGTAGAAAATGTGGTAAGTGCACACGAAGCAGGGTCAAGCATCAGCTGATGGTTACCAGGACGAAGATCCATTTTAGAAAACCAACGTGACCCACTCACCTCCACCACAACATCGTCCACAGTAGGGGTGAGGTGCAGCTCACGCTTGATCAAAAGATTAAGTAGCCGCATATACACACAGATACGGACCTCTCCAGGTGGCTTAGGTTTACGGGCCACCACAATTGGAGACACCCATGAAGTAGGACTATCCACCCGTTCAATGATGTCCGCCATCTAGAGTTTCAGCAGTTCTGCTTCCACCTTCGGCCGAAGATGGAATGCCACTCTCCTATGATGCAAAGCTTCTGGCTGGACTGACTCTTCAATATGAACTTTGATCATGCGACACTTCAAACAACCAATATTGTCAAACAGAGATGAAAACTGGGCCAACAACTCCTCCACATACCACTGATGCACACTCAAAGCAAAAGTGACCAATTGCAGAAATTCCACTGTCCCACAGCCCAGCAACATCCCTTGACCCCCTTGGGTGATATATATCCATGTCTTTATCGCATGAGAACCATGTGCCACCTCAGCAGTAAAAACTCCTGACAATGGAAGCGGATCAGAGGACCCATTGGAAAAAAACCCTTGTAGTTGTCGAACTCAAAATGGGAGAAATCGGCAACATCAACATCATTAAATTGGCCATCATATTTATATAGGCACCCGTATCAATCAAGGCCGGCACTAGGTGACCATCCACCATCACATGACAATTAGGGATACCTTTTCGCAGATGACCCCCAGGTGGTAAAGCATGGATGACATGTATAGCCCCCTCCACATCATCATCATCCATGTTTTCTTCCACCGTCAACTGAGCAGCAACATACACCTGGTCAGATGATACAGGAACAGAACCTCATGCAGGGGCAGAGCGACACGTGTTCGCAAAATGGTTGAACTTGCTGCATTTGGAACATCTCTTTCCAGTAGCAGGACATGTCTGTTTTTGGGAAATAGCACCCCCACAACCATAACAGTGCCTGGGCCGCTTCACTTTCCCCTGATTCCTCAGCTTCTTCCTGTCAGAGACTCGGGCCGAAACAACATTAACCGGCCCCAACTTCACCACATGTTGGAGCGCCGCCTCCATATGGGTCACTCACACCTTTGAAAGTTCCTTAAACCTGCCCCGGTTCAACATATCAGCCATTGACATTCCCGGCACCTGTAGAATAGCTTCACGTAATTTAATAGAGGGATCTATGACAGAATATCGACTACAAAAATATCGACCTACAAGAATATCGAGTCAACAATATCGAGGGCAAAAATATCGACATCCTATCTACAACATGGTAAGTACAAAAATATCGAAAAAATAATATCGTTGTAAAAAATATCGATGTTAAAAATATCGATTTTTTTTTAATATATATAAATGTAAAAGTAAGTATATAACACTAATAAATAAAATAAACATATTTAAAAGTATCTAATAATGTTTAAAATTAATAAATAAAAATATATACAGTAAAGATATAATATATATGTACTAAACAATAAGTATTAATAATTAATTTACTAAAAATACCCCTTTACCCAAAAACTGAAAACTGACCCTGAACCCTAAAAATACCCCTTTACCCAAGAACTGAAAACTGACCCTGAACCCTAAAAATACCCCTTTACCCATGAACTGAAAACTGACCCTGAACCCTAAAAATACCCCTTTACCCATGAACTGAAAACTGACCCTGAACCCTAAAAATACCCCTTTACCCATGAACTGAAAACTGACCCTGAACCCTAAAAATACCCCTTTACCCATGAACTGAAAACTGACCCTGAACCCTAAAAATACCCCTTTACCCATGAACTGAAAACTGACCCTGAACCCTAAAAATACCCCTTTACCCATGAACTGAAAACTGACCCTGAACCCTAAAAATACCCCTTTACCCATGAACTGAAAACTGACCCTGAACCCTAAAAATACCCCTTTACCCAAAAACTGAAAACTGACCCTGAACCCTAAAAATACCCCTTTACCCATGAACTGAAAACTGACCCTGAACCCTAAAAATACCCCTTTACCCAAAAACTGAAAACTGACCCTGAACCCTAAAAACACCCCTTTACCCAAAAACTGAAAACTGCCCCTAAACACTCAAAATACCCCTTTACCCAAAAACCCAAAAATGACCCTGAACCCTAAAAATACTCCTTAACCCAAAGTTAAATAATATTATTTAATTAGCAATTAATAATTAATTAACAATAACAATAAAGTAAATATATTAGCACATAAGCTGTAATTAATATAATTTAATAATTATTATCATTTTTCCCCAATTAATTAATTAACAGTAACTAAAAATTATATATAAATAAATTACTCTAATAATGTAATTAACTAACTAATATTATTTAATTACCAATTAATTACTAATTTAAAATATGTACCAAATTATATTAATTAATTAACTAATTAATATTAATTATTTGCCAATTAATTACTTATAAATATTTAAAAACATATATTAATTAATTAATTATTATTAAATTACTCCCCACCCTATTCCCCTATAAACCCACATCCCGCTACAGAAAATATATATCAATTAATCAATTAATTATTTCCCAATTAATCAATATTAATTAGCAAATAATTATAATTAATTAATTAATCCTACTAATTATTAATCAACTTACCATAATTAAATTACTTCCCACCCTATTCCCCTATAAACCCACAACCCGCTCCGGTACTAAAACATCAAATTTACTTATAAATTTCTATATTATTATAGAAAATGTATACACATATAATAGTAATTATTTTAAATACTTAAATTAAACATATAACACATACATAATAAAAAACTATAAAATAATACAAATATCGATATTAGTGTCATCGAAATTATTAACATCGATATATATGCTATCGATATTACTAACTTCGATATTACTTACATCGATATTAAGTATTTCGATATTACTTACCTTGGGTCGATATTCTGTCCTACGATATTCTTGCCTTCGATATTATGCTCCTTCGATATTACAGACTCGATATTATGGTAAGTCGATATTTACAACTCGATATTTTGACTGTCTACCTTAATAGAGGAACAGCCCTGTATGATTTGGGCCCTGATCTCATCCGCAGCATCGGGCAACATACAGGTGCTGACCAAATCATGTAGAAGGGCATAAAATGTATCCACTGACTCAGCTGGTAGCTGCCGTGCCTAACATAACAGAACCCGCTCATAATCTGGATTGGCCAGTGGTTCAAAATGGGTTGTAAGGGCTTGCTTCAAAGTACCATACGTATGTGGCGGTCCACCTTCAACCACTGACCTCCCCAAACGGTGAATGATCGCTCCCCCCAGATGCAACAGCATTGGACACTGGTATTCCTCCTCCAGGTCAATGGCATCAAAATATGTCTCAAAACGGTCCACCCAGTCCTTCCTTCGGGCCGCCTAGGCTGACGGAGGACAACCCAACAGAAAATGCTTCACAGGAGGGATGACCGACATAGCAACACCCTCCAGAAAGGTGCACCACAGTCCTGGCCATACCACACCGGCACCACCATGGACTGAAAAGGCACCAAAAGAGCCCAAGGAATAACCAGCCACCCCTCTCATCATAGCAGGAGACCACAAGCCGCAGGGCACCAGCAGTGCAACAGCTGTCAAAACGCCCTCCACACCCCAGCAGGATGCCACAGGCCGCGGGGCAACAGCAGCACACCCAGCCGGTAAAACACTCCCCTCACCCCAGCAGGATGTCACTGGCAGCGGGGCACCAGCAGCACAAACAGCCGGCAAAATACTCCTCTCATCCAAGCAGGACGTCACTGGTCACTGGGCACTAGCAGCACAAACAGCACTCTCGCCACTGCTGCACTCCACCCAGCCTCCTTCAGCATGCTGCACGCCGTCAACAGCAGGCCACACCCTCAGGAACAAACGGGGTGAAACCACCAACAGCAGTGATGAGGCAGCGAGGCAGTGAGAACACAGAAAGCAGGGAAAACAAGAAGCAGCCGGCACCCGTCCACCTCAGGGATCAGGACACGCAGGAACACCCGCTTAGTCGCCAAGATGTTATGTTCAAGATACCACCATGTAAATAAGTGTCAGGACACCAGAAGTACTGTGTTCCCCATCCTGGTTGTACCTGGCACCTTTTATTCAGTAACCAAACTCCACCCCAATCATTATGTGCACCTAAGTATATATAACAAGGGCAGTCCTTCACCACCCCTAGGGGTTACGGCGATGTCCGTGACCACATCACACTTACCTTCTGTGGCTCATTTACCACGTGACTATTTTTTCACAGAGTTTTATATAGCGGGAACTTGACCCTGTACCGGGGATCAGAGCGTTTTACATAGCACCAGTTGCGTTTCATGAGGACACATTAATTTTTGTTAGGCACGGGAAGATTAAGTGATTTGCTCAGAATGGCGTCATTGCTGAGACTCGAACCCGGTTCCCCGGATTCGAGGTCGACTACCCTTGCCATTAGGCCAACTCCTCTCCCCTCAGATTGCAGATTTCAATCAAGTCACTGCAACTGGTGTAGTTCGTTGGGTACAGTCAATGTCTCATCCGTACGCCAGGGTGTAGCAGGTGTAGGGATTGTAACGCATTGGCAGCGCAGCTAAAGGCTGCGTCCTTAAAGAAAAAAGTAATAAATATCATTGCAGCATTTTTAAGGTAGGCGTTTCTGACGGAACGCCTACCTTGCAAGAATTAAAAAGTGTTAAATTGAAGCTTTAACTTTTTTGTTGTTATTGTAAATGATCAAGAGCTAAGTGTTCAATTGAAGCTTTACATTTTTTTGTTATTCTTGTAAATTATCATTAGTGATATTTAAGTAAAGAACTTGGCTTTTAACTTAATGGTATTGCTTTTGAATGCAATTTTGAAAACTGCTTGATATTGTTGCACATGTGTTTGATTGTAAAAATGGGCAAAAATTCTTCCTGGTGATTTTCAAGCTTTCTTATGCTTGGTGCACATGTTTTCTGGTTGTGTTTGGACAACAACTCTCCTTGTATTTTGAAATTGACTGATTTTGGTTGTGCACTTCTTTGGCAGTAGTAAGGGGACATTTGATAACATTGTAAAGCGCCAAGGACTATTTCTAAAGTGCGCCTTTTCTGATATTGTTGTGCGCAATTGTGTTTTAGTGCGCCATTCTGAAAGTTGCTGGATATTTTGGGCAGCATTTTAAGGCACAGTTGCTTAGTGTGTTTTAAAACAGGCTTGGATTTAACTCTGGAAATATATTTGGAAACTTCTTTGGCAAAGTCTTATGCACAATCAGATGAGATCATAAGTTATTACAAAAGAACAAATATACTACGTGAATTCATAACATAGAATACACAGTCTAATACAAATTCCTGTTTTATATTCATAGAAACCTGTGAATACATTTCTTAAATGCTTACTGAGAGACAAACTGTTTGAAGTGCCATCACGCCTAAAAGATAATCAGAAGTAGTAGAAGACATAATGTTGGTATTGCTAGTAGTGTAAAGAGTTTTTAGGGCATTCTGTGCTTATCTACCTCTGCATTATTTTAGGAAAAGTTATGAGTGGTTCGCTGTGTCAAATTCCAGAACCTTGCTGGCCCAGACAGCACACACCCTCTTCTTGGCAAAGTGTGAAGAGTAGCAGTCTCTCTTTCTTGTCTCTCATTCCAAATCCCCTTCCCTCTTTGGGCACCTGCCAGGGCTTCTGTTTTTTGATCAGCAGCACTGAGGGGTGTTCAAGGAGGTTTTGAGGAACTGTCATTGTCCCTGCAGACGGACCTGGTTTTCTGGTGAGTGGCTGGACTCACATATAACACCAGGTAGGTCTGTTTAAGAAAGATGACAACGTCTAAGATTTGCTGGTGACAAGTTTTTTGGGCTAGGAAAAATTCAGGTACATTTGGAGCCAATGAAAACATATCAAAGTCAATGAAATATCCAGATGCAGTTTGATCTATTTTTTGGTAGTTCTGCTGGTTTCATTGAACTTATAGATGTGTATGCATGTTGATGTAGACATCAATGTTTGGTCGAATAGACAGTTGTCTTTTTTTGTTAATTTTGAATTTGAGTTTGAACTTTATTTTCAAGAGGATCAAGTTCCATGGCATTATTGCATTATTGTGTCTGCTACTCAGGAGTCCATAAGGCTTACTATTCAGTATCAGACACATAGTGTGGTTTAATCAGGTCAATGGAGACAAATCTTTTCTCCTTTACTCTGGCAACAGCTGGCAGAAGTACATTTCTTGTTCCTTCAACTGCCAGGACAGGTACAGGCTTTCTGTATGATGGCCTAAATTCTTTTTCTTCCATTATTTTTTCTCTGACCAAATCCCCGACTTTAGGGACCCAGAGAGGTCTTACCATGACTGACTTGAATTACCCAGTGGCAGTCCTCTTTACCTGAACATTGCTTTGTAGTGCCCTGGATTTGTTCAGATCCTGTAAAATAGCCAAACGTTTATGGATGTAAAAAGGTTTCGCATACGCCACTGTGCCTTCATAGTTATATCAGGTACCCACATTCTTGTCTCAAATATGACCTCATAAAGAGTGACACCCCCTAGAGAACTTCTTGGCATGTTGTTTAATGCTCTTTTTACTCCATATAAATTGTTGACCCAACTACTAACCAAACCTAATACTCTAGCTGTTAAAGATAGCTTTAAGTCCCAGTTTTTCCTCACCACAACCGAATTTCCCCCAGGATGGTACGGTGAAGAGTATTGCATTGCTACACCCAAACCTCCCATAACTTCCTAGTAAGCCAGAGAGCTAAATGCGGGACCACGGTTGGAATGTAATGTGCCAATTTCATATGGCCCCATAAATACTCTTTATGAAAGTTTGAGCGTCAGCCAAGCGATGTGGCCACACCCATAGGAATCTCGAGCAAAAATCTACTGTAACCATGATATACTTGCAAGACCCATCTGTTTGTAAGGGGCCGCAGCGGTCCAAATAAACACATGCAAGTGGTTTGTCTTATATTAATAATGGTGTCTGTGCTGGTTGGTATGGTGGAACCCTTTAGTTACTGGCAGATGTTCCATTTCATGACATGATCTTTAGTCTGCTTTGGTAATCCTGGCCAATAATAGCGTTGTTTCTTTATGTGTTGTAATACTTTATTCGATAGATATATATCATGAAAGTACAAACATTTAAAAAAAAATATATGTAAAACAATCCATCTAATAGTACTACTATTCCAACCAGAACAGCAAGGGTAAAAACAAAACATTCTTTCTAAAAAGAGAGTTATACATTGCCCAACAACCTTGAGTGAATTAGCCAGGCACCCGCTAGATATTTGGCGACCCCACAAATAATAAACATGGAGACAGTGTTGGTTGAAATAATATGCAGGGCTGATCTGTGATCCTTCACTCCCAATTCCCTGCATACTGGTTCAACCATTTAGCTCTAACATGCTTATAGGCTGTACATGCTTACAAAAAGTGGCAGAGGTTTTCCTCTGGACATGGGCAGCCAGGGCAGTTTAAGTCATGCCCTCCCTTGGTCTTCCACCCTTCCATGAATTTTTTAAGGGACAGGGTACCATATCGTAATTTCAAAAACAAAGTTTTATCAATGGGTAATTGGATAAAATCCAGGAAAGGTTCTAGCTTCCTTGAAGGTTTATGATCCAAAAAGTTGGACGTCAGGGTTTCCTGGTTTGAGTTAGAGTTAACCTTAGCCTCAACCCATTCCCAGTAAAGTTTTTTGACGACTTGTTTGGCGGGGAGCATTGTGAGACCCAGGACTCTCCAAAACCTATGGATATTGCCAGCGTTTTGAGGTTGTTTAGCCAATTTATTTTGTTTGTGGCATTTAGGGAAATTAACTCGTCCAACACTCGAGCGTATTGTGCTAGTTCTTGTGTCCTTCTAAGGTGCACCCAGTATAACAGCGGCCTTAGTTGGACTTTATCTGTGATTAGTTTTTTACCCAGATCAAAAAATAGTGGTGTCAAAGGGGTTGAAACTGGGAATTTCATATGGCCCCATAAATACTCTTTGTGAAACTTTGAGCGTCAGCCAAGCGATGTGGCCACACCCATAGGAATCTCGAGGAAAAATCTACTGTAACCATGATATACTTGCAAGACCTATCTGTTTGTAAGGGGCCGCAGCGGTCCAAATAAACACATGCAAGTGGTTTGTCTTATATTAATAATGGTGTCTGTGCTGGTTGTGGTATGGTGAAGTAGTGTGGCTCACTGGTTAGAGGCGGCAGACCCGAGAGCAGAGGAC
Organism: Lissotriton vulgaris; assembly: GCF_964263255.1. Taxonomy (NCBI): domain Eukaryota; kingdom Metazoa; phylum Chordata; class Amphibia; order Caudata; family Salamandridae; genus Lissotriton; species Lissotriton vulgaris. Next base: position 318,546,257 of record NC_141699.1, on the reverse strand, counting down.
GGCCCGGGACCAGGGTTCGATTCCCGACGAGGCAGGTTTCTGGACCAGGGTCAGCGGACTCGATAATTCTCTCGCCTCGGTGCCCACTCTGATCAGCGATCACACTTGGCAACTCTGGGCATTAGCTTGCCTCATCTTCACTAACGGCCCCACCAGACCGCCGGGGATGCCTGGTCTCACCCTGGAGATACCCATTAAGGGACCATCTCTCAGGGAAGCCAGGAAGGGTTTCGCAGCGGTCGAAGCGCGGAGGTACCCCTTCGGGAGTGATTCCAGCGCTATATAAGCACACAATTAATTAATTAATTAATTTTATCTACTGGCAGATGTTGCATTTCATGACATAATCTTTAGTCTGCTTTGGTAATCCTGGCCACTAATAGCGTTGTTTCAGCAAGGAAACAGTCGCTGTCACCCCTGCATGTGCGGAACACAGACCCTTGTGTGCTGATTTATTGCCTGTAGCAATAAATGCAAGCATGATCCCACCGGCTACTCTCGTTTTTGAATGAGTGATTGCAGCTATGGAAGCCGTGCGTACAGCTCTTTTTGCGGCTCCATTAGCCAATGAATTCCCTTCAACGCGAACGTCATCGCGTTGATGACTCTGTGTGTGAGTCACGTGAGCTCTCGGTAGTTGGTTTTTCAACTCAGTTACCTGTTCCCATAGCATTTTGTGCTTAATTGTGCCAACATTTGCATCTTTGAAGTGAGTGAATTAGCCCTTTTTATCCATTTTGGATGTAAGGCTTTTGCGTTAGGAGTCTTGTCTTTCTCGCAGCCTCTAAGGCAGGGACTTGAGTCACCACAATTATTTGTTTCCCCTGAGCCACTGCTGTTTCCCTCACAACAGCAGTCTGTACCGCTGTCAGAATTTTTTCTGTTGATGCGAAACGCAACTCAGTATTTGTGTACAAATGTGACTTGTATGCTATTGGTACTGTTTCACCTTCATTGTATGTTAGGTAGGTGTACCCTGATTGACCAGTGAATATACGGATCACTAGGTTGTAGACATTGTTTTTACATGTTTTTATGCTATTATGTCTACTTGTAGGGAACGTAGGATATCTGTATGTTCCTGTGTCCATTGCCTAACTGAAAAATTGGATCTTATTATATTGCAGAAAGGTTTAGCTCTTTCTGCATAATCCAAAATGTATGTTCTGCCAATCCCAGTATTGATAGTAAATTTCTCAATGATTTTGGAGATTGGAGCAGCGTGCATTTTTCAAAAAAGTTGGCTGCTAAGATTTCTTGTTCATTTGAGAGCTCATAACCTAGAAATACTCCATTGAGGCGAGCTATCTTTGATTTCTTAAAATTAAATTTGTTGCCTTCAAAGGCAAATCCCAATATTATGATATTCTCTCTTGTCAAGTGTTCCTCCAAGTCATCATCCGTTAGATAAATGTCATCCACATAGGACAATGCTTCTACATCCACATTATGAAGTAATTCAGTTAATCTGGCCGAGAACAAACCCAGGCTGTTCTTATACCCCTGGGGGAGTCTACAAAATTGCATCTGGGAGCCTATCGTAGAGAATGCTGTTAAATGCCTGCTTTCTGGCACTATATTTTAGCAGAAGAATCCATTCAAGATGTCTAGTTTGGATTTGTATTTTTTCCGCACAATGTTATTCATTAATGTGGCACTGTGTGCATTTTGTACTGCAAATGTTTTTCTGCAAGTATTTAAATGCATGCAATCCAAAACTAGACGATATGAGTTATCAGGTTTTATTACGGGAAACAAAGGATTATTCATTTCAGAGGGGCAAGTTTTAATCATCCCTTTGTATTCAAGTGATCTAAGATCTCCCTGACTTGCTTTTTAGCGTCTTGCATTATTGGATACTGCCTCTGTGGAGTCGGAGTAGTTTTCAATAGTCTTATGTGGTGGGTTGAATCCTCATACCATCCTACATGGTTTAGATATAAGGCAGGGGCTAGGGCCACAGCCCACTCCTGTGCATATGTGTGTTTTAAATACTTGAGAAAAGGCTGGTAAAATTACTGTTTCCCCCTAGGGCAATCCATAACAAATGCTGGAAGCCAATCTTGTTCAGCTAAAAGAATGTCATAGCCAAGCGTCAAGATCTCCCAAAAGAGACTTCTAACTTTTCTGGGCTTGTCCCCTTCCATCTGGAGTGTTATTGCATAAAACGTATGCAGGACACTTACCCTAGTCTCAGGTATTTCCACGAGATATAATCATTCAAGTCCGCTGTTGGACTTGGCCCTTTATTATTATTATTGCATTTTATTGAGCGCACAGCTACCCGGAGGTTTCCAGGCGCTTGCCTTGGGAACCCGTCCTGACTTTTCCCTGTGAGATAGCCCCTACAGGGCATCCCAAGGTGAAAGCCAGGCATTCCACCACAGGGGGCCGTTGTGGAGATTAAGCAAGCTTAATGCCCAGAGTTGCAGAGTGAGAACCCATGATTAGAGCAGACACCGAAGCGAGAATTATCGAGTCCGTGGACATATGAGCTCAAGATCCTGCCACGTCAGGAATTGAACCCTGATCCCGGGTCTGACCTCAGCTTCCGGGTCTGCCTGCTCTACACCGTGAGCCACACTTCTCCACAGCTAATGTTCCCTAAACTTTTTGCTTTCTCCCTGGACCTTTCTTCTAACATGGTGTTGCCAACTTAGAGGCTTTGGGTACTTTGCCACTGCTGATCAGTGTGAAAGTGCAAGTACTCCCTGTATAAAGTATAATGGTAATTAGTTGTCCATAATTGGTATGTTTGTCTTACTAGTAAAGTCCTCAGTACGATCTTCTTGAGTTTTTCATTGAACCCTGAAAGGAACAAGAGGAACGTGTATCAGTATCCTGATACCTGTCAGGTTTTTTAATATTGTCCCTATTCCTAAGGTTAACCTCCTCTTGGAAGGCTCCGGTCGAGGAGACCTACCTCTGGATTGAGATCTGTTTTCTTTATTCTTTAGTTTTTTGTTATTGGCCTACTTCTTCTTCTTCCAACAGCTGAGGTTTTTCTGCTTTCACCCCCAAACTGTCTCTGCCTAATTCTGCATATGCAGTCCCAATTATTTTGAGTAATTCATGTTCCTGTCATAAAGGACTGAACTCCCTTAGGCGTTGACGGATTGCCACTGATGCTGCTTCCTCTTTTATATTTGCTAATGTGATAGCTGATACCTGGGCAAAACGACCAAGTAATTTCACCCCCTAAGTTTAGAGCAGGTTCTGCTCCGTACTCCTTCTGCATTTGTCTTAATACATCTGGTATTACTGCTAATAACTGGATACCAGGAGTCCTAGTATATATGGCTGCAAAAACTGTACCCCAAGAGGTACAATCCTCTATTTGTTGTGTTATGCCCATAGGCAAGCAGATTGCTAACATTCTGTGTTTTTCAAATGAGCTTGTATTCGGGAATACTGCTTCTAGCTGTGTTATTTTTTGAGCTACCCCAGATGCATCTCCAGTCCCATCTGTGGGGGCTCACAGACTCCTCCTCCATAATATTTATTCAATTTCTCCCAAATGGGTAACCACTTCTTGGGACATCCTCTAGATTCATATATTATCTTTTCCGTCACCATGCACCAGTCCATGTCTATTTCCCATTCTTGTTTTTCCTGGGCCCCCCACAATTTTGCAATGCTTCATTTGGCTTTGATCAGTCCCATTGCCACCCACATTCTTTCCTTACTACGTAAGTCAGTTGGACCCCATATATTTAGAAGCCACATCTTTATACTAGTTTCTATTTTGTTCCTCACCACTTCCTCCATTTGCTTCAGCAGAATAGCGCAATAACTTTCTACGTGCGGACAGTTCCATTTTATATGCATAAAAGTGCCCTCCTGCCCACAGCGTCTCCTGTATCCTGGATCAGTTCTGTAACCCATCTTTACTCATGCCAGACCGACAAGAATCGTCTTATGGAGTTGTCAGGACCGTGAACCACTGCTGGACTGTACTTATTTGGATTTGGCGCACTAAGATGGCTGCCGATTCCAAAATCTAAGTTAGCGGTATAGTCTTTCTTGCTGCAGCTGCAGGGCAATCTAGATGAAGCACGAGCGCTAAAGGAACTGAGCACTTCACCGCGACATCGTCCCTGAAGGCAGCGTTTTTGAAGAGCTCAAGATTTTTGTAGATTTTGGAGTCTTAGAAGGATTGGGAGCTATAGCGATATTGTTTTCCTAGAAGTATAGAATTAGAGAGAGTCCTGAGAGTTTGAGATTTAAGGAGATAAAAGAAATTACCAGAGAAATACTTACGATCGATAACGTTGTTGGAAACAGTCACCGCCTGAAGGAATATCACGACACTGACGCACCGAATCTGAAAAGAGAGATAACGTCAAAAGAATCCCGAAGCTAAGTGACATGTAGATAATGATACATCTCTTAAAGCAAATGTTAAGATAATTACTTACCGATTTGTCTAAGGTGAAGGTATCTTCAAGGATCCTAAGAAATAGAGAAATAGGTGACAATTAGTTATAATAAAAGGCGTCTTTCTACAGAACTAAAAGAAGCAGGAAGACAGAATTACAATACATGGCTAAACACAAATAAGAATTAAGTGGAGATAAGCATGGTAGACAATATAAAAGGGGATAGTATAGTGTAGGAAAAGAACTAACAGATATTCTTTTGTTATAGAAGTAATAAGAAAGGTCCCAGAAATAGTGGAGGAATCTCATTGAAGAAAGAAAAAGATAAAGTAAACAACGTCCAATAGTGAAGTAAGTAGAGAAGTGGAATAATAGTAGAAAAGTAACAGGATATGGAGATCTACTAAAAGTTAATAAATCGAATTCCTAATTGCAGGTACAACTAAAGGACTCAGGATATAGATGAGAACTATTTCAGGTTAAGATAGAAGAGAAGCATAAATCCTGGGAAATAAGGGTTGGTGAAAGTTAGTAGAAAAAGAATTAGAAGAGAGAGACATCTAGGGTTGGATACTTAATTGTACATTCCTTTCTAGGTTTCGTTCTACAACCATTGTTTTCTGCAGGATGACCAGGAACAGAGGAAACCAGCCAGGACCAGTCTTTTCTTGTTTTTTTTATTTTATCCAATTCCCCTTCCCCCATGGGAATAGCCTAGAGACTCATTTTAGGTTGACCTAGTGGGATTCGGAACCTAGCATCTCTGTTCCCGTGCAGATTTAAGTGGTAAGACATATATATATATATATATATATATTTATATATATATATATATATATATATATATATATATATATATATATATATATATATATATATATATATATATATATATATATATATATATATATATATATATCATTCCAAAGTTGCCCTTGATAAGAATGTCACACACCCTACAGGGATTATTATTTCACGTGAAGTGGGTTGTTCTCCTACCCTACAGGGATTATTATTTCACGTGAAGTGGGAGCAGCATCCACTTGGTTAAAGAACTTTTAAGTCCAGTCAGCATTACATGGGACTACCTTTACCAGCATGCTGTGCGCCCACAAGGGCGGGACTTTGCATTCAAATAAAATTAGCTGTTCTTACACTGCCTGTGTCCTGCTTCATGCCGCCAGTGATCAAGAGCTCGAGGGAGCTCGAAACGCGTATGGCCACAAAGAAGACAAGCAGCCTGCCAACTTGCTGCCGCTTGCGAGGTGATGTGCAGCAATCCCCTCTGTGTGTGACATTCTTATCAAGGGCAACTTTGGAATGGTGTTACAGCGGTTGGTCCAGCCGCAAGAATGTCCTGACTGAAACTATCGGTTCCTATGTGTTCGTAACCACGAGTGCGCGCAGGACAGAGGAAGCCTCACCCGCTTGGAGACTTGACAGTTGGAAGGCAGCGCTGGCGTTGTTCTCCTACCCTACAGGGATTATTATTTCACGTGAAGTGGGAGCAGCATCCACTTGGTTAAAGAACTTTTAAGTCCAGTCAGCATTACATGGGACTACCTTTACCAGCATGCTGTGCGCCCACAAGGGCGGGACTTTGCATTCAAATAAAATTAGCTGTTCTTACACTGCCTGTGTCCTGCTTCATGCCGCCAGTGATCAAGAGCTCGAGGGAGCTCGAAACGCGTATGGCCACAAAGAAGACAAGCAGCCTGCCAACTTGCTGCCGCTTGCGAGGTGATGTGCAGCAATCCCCTCTGTGTGTGACATTCTTATCAAGGGCAACTTTGGAATGGTGTTACAGCGGTTGGTCCAGCCGCAAGAATGTCCTGACTGAAACTATCGGTTCCTATTTGCTCGTAACCACGAGTGCGCGCAGGACAGAGGAAGCCTCACCCGCTTGGAGACTTGACAGTTGGAAGGCAGCGCTGGCGTTGTTCTCCTACCCTACAGGGATTATTATTTCACGTGAAGTGGGAGCAGCATCCACTTGGTTAAAGAACTTTTAAGTCCAGTCAGCATTACATGGGACTACCTTTACCAGCATGCTGTGCGCCCACAAGGGCGGGACTTTGCATTCAAATAAAATTAGCTGTTCTTACACTGCCTGTGTCCTGCTTCATGCCGCCAGTGATCAAGAGCTCGAGGGAGCTCGAAACGCGTATGGCCACAAAGAAGACAAGCAGCCTGCCAACTTGCTGCCGCTTGCGAGGTGATGTGCAGCAATCCCCTCTGTGTGTGACATTCTTATCAAGGGCAACTTTGGAATGGTGTTACAGCGGTTGGTCCAGCCGCAAGAATGTCCTGACTGAAACTATCGGTTCCTATGTGCTCGTAACCACGAGTGCGCGCAGGACAGAGGAAGCCTCACCCGCTTGGAGACTTGACAGTTGGAAGGCAGTGCTGGCGTTGTTCTCCTACCCTACAGGGATTATTATTTCACGTGAAGTGGGAGCAGCATCCACTTGGTTAAAGAACTTTTAAGTCCAGTCAGCATTACATGGGACTACCTTTACCAGCATGCTGTGCGCCCACAAGGGCGGGACTTTGCATTCAAATAAAATTAGCTGTTCTTACACTGCCTGTGTCCTGCTTCATGCCGCCAGTGATCAAGAGCTCGAGGGAGCTCGAAACGCGTATGGCCAAAAAGAAGACAAGCAGCCTGCCAACTTGCTGCCGCTTGCGAGGTGATGTGCAGCAATCCCCTCTGTGTGTGACATTCTTATCAAGGGCAACTTTGGAATGATATATATATATATATATATCACTGAAAAAACCATAGGTTATAGATCATATATAGTTAGGAATTCGCATTTACAAAACCTTACTTTACTCACACAAAACCATTGAAATTCCATATATAATTAGTTGCACTAACTATATATCGCGCACCCGCAATCCACTGCTGATGATGTCACATATTACATCATTCATGACATGGTCAGTGACATCACTGATGACATCACTGATGACATCTCAAATGACATCACTGATGACATCTCAAATGACATCACTGATGACATCACTGATGACATCTCATTTGACATTACTGATCACATCACTGATGATATCATTCATGTGATAATACGATGAACCTCTTCAGACTCTAATGTAACCTTAGATACAATCAGTGTAAACAGACACTCACAGACTGTCACTCATCCATGGAGTTACTCACACACCTAGTCAGTCATGCAAAGAATCAATCACACCTCCATTTCCTCAACTATACAGTTATACAAACTTTACTTATTCAAACATATACTAACACATATTTACTCTCTTATACAATCCCTGATACAAGTTCACAATGATCCATACAGCCACTCACACATTCACTGGCTCTTATGCACAGTTATTTATATATGTCAACTCTCACATGTACTGTGTTTTACATATGTACTTACTTTGACATGTAGCACTGAGATATCCATTCACTCACCAATACACTCATGCACACAGTCAACCGCCCATACAGCTGTTTCCACATGCACTTTTGAAACCATACATCTAGTGAATCAACTGCTCACACATCTATGCACAGAGTCATGCACCTCCCAGCCACCCACACACACACTCAGTCTCCCATACAAATACTTGGGCAACCAATCAATAACCCATATAGTTACTCATATAGCTACTTATCAACACATGCAACAGTTTACAGAACAACAGACATAATGATGCACAAATTAAGACAGTTTAGTCACTAACCCATGCACTCAGTGAGACACATTTAATCACTCACTCATACAGTCAGTCATGCACCTACTAAATCCTTCATCCAGACACTTATACATCCACTCATTCTTCAATATGTAAGACATATTTTAACTTTACAGAAACATACAGTCACTGGATGTTGTCATCAGTGATGTCATCAGTGATGTCATTTGAGATGTCATCAGTGATGTCATCAGTGATGTCACTGACCATGTCATGAATGATGTAATATGTGACATCATGAGCAGTGGATTGCGGGTGCGCGATATATAGTTAGTGCAACTAACTATATATGGAATTTCAATGGTTTTGTGTGAGTAAAATAAGGTTTTGTAAATGCGAATTCCTAACTATATATGATCTATAACCTATGGTTTTTTCAGTGAATTTTCAAGGTTTTGTAAATGCTAATTCCTAACTGTATATGGTCTATAACCTATGGTTTTTTCAGTGAATTTTCAAGGTTTTGTAAATGCTAATTCCTAACTATATATGGTCTATAGCCTATGGTTTTTTCAGTGAATATATATATATATATATACATACATATATAAACATATATCATCTGTATATCTATATAAATACAAACATAAATGCTTGCATACATATACTTATATGCATACAGATGCATGTTATTTACATGAAAGTTGAAAAAACACTAATAAAAGCAAAGCTAAAAAGCCACCTCATTACAAACAGAATGGCTTTAACTTAAACGAGGGCGAGATCTATTTCATTTTCAATGCTTGTTTACTTTGGTTCCATCAAGAAGGCATTCAGATGTGTCACACATTTGCCATAAATTCTGAATGTTAGCACTCTAGTTGCACATTAGATCACTGTAGTAAAGCTACTGCTCACCAGGGACGTCTGCTGCTGGTATTCAAAGTGCATGTTTCAGTCTGCATGTCAGAATTTTTTTAATGAAATAGAAGAGGATTTGAGAAGTCACTCAAAATGATCCCTAATTTTTCTTTCTGATGCACTAATCATACTTTCTATGGCAAAATTAACCCCCTCATGTTGTTCCTTTTTAAATTGAGTGTTTTCAGACTTACCACTTCATTCCAATCAAGATGACTTCTGGTGTGCCATACTTTTGTCATAAGTAAGACTGTTAGCGCTCTAGTTGTTCTTTAGAACACTCTGGGACATTCTGTCATTGGGCTATACTTGGGGTACATCTGGGTGATATTTGGGCTACATTTAGGCTCTTTTGTCTCTGGTGGCCATCTTGGAAGACTGTATGTCAGAATTTTTTAATGAAATTGAAGAGGGTTTGAGAAGTCACTCAAAATGTGCCCTAATTTTTCTTTCTGCAGCACTAATCATAATTCATATGGCAAAATATACCCCCTCATTTTGTTCCTTTTTAAATTAAATGTTTTAAGAGTTACCACTTTATTCCAATCAAGATGGCTTCAGGTGTGCCATACCTTTGTAATAAGTAGGACTGTTAGCGCTCCAGTTGTTCTTTAGAACACTCTGGGACATTCTGTCATTGGGCTATACTTGGGCTACATCTGGGTGATATTTGGGCTAAATTTGGGCTCTTTTGTCTCTGGTGGCCATTTTGGGAGACTGCATGTCAGAATTTTTTAATGAAATAGAAGAGGATTTGAAAAGTCACTCAAAATGTGCCCTAATTTTTCTTTCTGCAGCACTAATAATACCTTCTATTGCATAATATACCCCCTCATTTTGTTCCTTTTTAAATTAAATGTTTTAAGAGTTACCACTTTATTCCCATCACGATGGCTCCAGGTGTGCTATACCTTTGTAATAAGTAGGACTGTTAGCGCTCTAGTTGTTCTTTAGAACACTCTGGGACATTCTGTCATTGGGCTATACTTGGGCTACATCTGGGTGATATTTGGGCTACATTTGGGCTCTTTTGTCGCTGGTGGCCATTTTGGGAGACTGCATGTCAGAATGTTTTAATGAAATAGAAAAGAATTTGAGAAGTCACTCAAAATCTGCCCTAATTTTTCATTCTGCAGCACTAATCATACTTTCTATGGCAAAATATACCCCCTCATGTTGTTTCTTTTTAAATTAAATGTTTTAAGAGTTACCACTTTATTCCAATCAAGATGGCTTCAGGTGTGCCATACCTTTGTAATAAGTAGGACTGTTAGCGCTCTAGTTGTTCTTTAGAACACTCTGGGACATTCTGTCATTGGGCTATACTTGGGCTACATCTGGGTGATATTTGGGCTACATTTGGGCTCTTTTGTCTCTGGTGGCCATTTTGGGAGACTGCATGTCAGAATGTGTTAATGAAATAGAAAAGGATTTGAGAAGTCACTCAAAATGTGCCCTAATTTTTCATTCTGCAGCACTAATCATACTTTCTATGGCAAAATATACCCCCTCATGTTGTTTCTTTTTAAATTAAATGTTTTAAGAGTTACCACTTTATTCCAATTAAGATGGCTTCAGGTGTGCCATACCTTTGTAATAAGTAGGACTGTTAGCGCTCTAGTTGTTCTTTAGAACACTCTGGGACATTCTGTCATTGGGCTATACTTGGGCTACATCTGGGTAATATTTGGGCTACATTTGGGCTCTTTTGTCTCTGGTGGCCATTTTGGGAGACTGCATGTCAGAATGTTTTAATGAAATAGAAAAGGATTTGAGAAGTCACTCAAAATGTGCCCTAATTTTTCATTCTGCAACACTAATCATACTTTCTATGGCAAAATATACCCCCTCATGTTGTTTCTTTTTAAATTAAATGTTTTAAGAGTTACCACTTTATTCCAATCAAGATGGCTTCAGGTGTGCCATACCTTTGTAATAAGTAGGACTGTTAGCGCTCTAGTTGTTCTTTAGAACACTCTAGGAGGATGCAGTAGAACACAAAGGAATCAACTGACAGTCTCTGTCCTTGTTGGATGTACATGTTTTACTGAGAATGTCAGACTTCATTTTCACATGACTGAGAAAGATAATGTGAATTTACAGAAAATATGCTTTCAGTTTAGCTTATAGATCCCCTTCCAAACCACTGTGGGAAAATCATGAGATATTAGTTTTCTTTCAAACAATATTCATGATATCACAGCAGAAGGTTTTTTCACATGGTAAAATCACCTTAGAACCCACCACAATTCCTAAAACGAGTATGGTACCATCAACAAATGATTTATAATGTAACTAAAGTCCTAAAACCCTCTATTAACTACAATGCTTTTTAATGAGGTGCTATCATGTATATTGGTCCCAAGATGGCTGCCAACACTTCTTGGATGAAGTGCTGACAGCCAATCAGATCAGATGTGTGGTTAGGCTCCGCCCAGATATATTTCTTTTTTTGAACCTAAATTACTCACAATCCACTGGAGCACATATATTGAGACCTAGCAAAGGCACATCGGGCTAACAGTCCCTACAATTTTGCCAAGTTTCGTGCAAATCCATTCAGCCGTTCGAGCTAAAAGTGAGGCCAACCACCCTATGGAAATTAACATGGGAAAAACGTGTTTTGGGACCCCCCTTTTTTCTCGGCCCCCCCTTGATGAAACCCCCCCAAATTGTCAGGGGCTGCTCAGAAACAAAATGTTCCATTTTCCTGAAAATTTCAGCCAATTCCGTCCACAAACGCCAAAGTTATTAGACATAGAATTTTCAAAAATCCCATAGAGAAAAAATCCTAACTATATATACCTACTGGCGACCGCCAGTAGGTAATATATATATATATATATATATATATATATATATATATATATATATATATATATATATATATATATATATATATATATATATATATTACCTACTGGCTATCGCCAGTAGGTATATATAGTTAGAATTTTTTCCCTATGGGACTTTTGAAAATTCTATGTCTAATAACTTTGGCGTTTGTGGACGGAATCGGCTGAAATTTTCAGGAAAATGGCACATTTTGTTTCTGAGCAGCCCCTGAAAATTTGGTGGGGTTTCGTCAAGGGGGGGCTGAGAAAAAAGGGGGGTCCCAAAACGCGTTTTTCCCATTCATTTTTCCATAGGGCGGTTGGACTCACTTTTAGCTCGAACGGCTGAATGGATTTGCACGAAACTTGGCAAAATTGTAGGGACTGTTAGCCCGATGTGCCTTTGCTAGGTCTCAATATATGTGCTCTAGTAGTTTTTGAGAAATTAACGTTCAAACCAAGATATATATCTGTAACAGCGCTCTGGGCAGCGATCCGGTCCGCTTACTTTTCGCTTATCGGAACTTTGCGCGCAGAAAGCTGATTGGCTCTCCGGTGTCTGTCAACATTCTAAACAGTCCGGAGCGGACGCCATCTTGTCTCTCGGTAGGATCGAGAGAGAAGAAGAGGTGGAAAACGAAGGGGGAATTTAATGAAAGGGGGCAAGGTATCCCCCTCTTGACCCCCTAGGAATGTTGTTGGGGTTATTAAAGGGTCCCGTGGGGAAAATAAAAAAAAAATGATTTTTCACGGTAGAAGCGCGGCCGCGAACTGGTAGCGAAACGGGAATTCGCCATTTTGTGCTTCGTAAATTAAATTACTAGTTATAAGTGGGTGCGGGAGACGTATCCTAATCCCCTATGTTTCCTGAGGGTGGGTGAGGAGGCTGATATATGTTGATACATCTCTTCCAGCGGCTGTGCGTGAGCTTTTTTTTTTTTTTTGCTGCGTGACAGTCCGGAGCGGCCGCCATCTTGTCTCTCGGTAGGATCGAGAGAGAAGAAAAGGTGAAAAACTAAGGGGGAATTTAATGAAAGGGGGCAAGGTATCCCCCTCTTGACCCCCTAGGAATGTTGTTGGGGTTATTAAAGGGTCCCGTGGGGAAAATAAAAAAAAAATGATTTTTCACGGTAGAAGCGCTTCACGGGCCGCGAACTGGGCCGCAAACTGGTAGCGAAACGGGAATTCGCCATTTTGTGCTTCGTTAATTAAAGTACTAGGTATAAGGGGGTGCGGGAGACATATCCTAATCCCCTATGTTTCCTGAGGGTGGCTGAGGAGGCTGATATATGTTGATACATCTCTTCCAGCGGCTGCGCCATCTTGCCTTTTTTCGAATGCCACAATTTTGTCATGCACGGCAGCCATTTTAGATGCCAGGCTGGTTCCAGGCTATCACCTAACCCTGCGGATGTAGTTTATGGCCCCAGCTGTAGAGAATTCAGACATGCCAATCCTCCTGATTCAGGCGTGTAAGTACTGATTTCAGTGCTAGTCTCCCGCCTCCCGATTTCTGCAAGCAAAAACCCGGGGGCATATTACGAACAACTAGCGATAATTTTTGTCTCTAACTTGTTTAGAGACAAAAATTATCGCCGCACATCGGCGATTTTTATCGCAGATAAACCTTGCTATTATCGCAGAAAAGTCAGCGATATTCATGTATTATCGACCTAATGCTCTTAGCCATGTTATCCACCTCCCATTGGATAACATGGCTAAGAACTGCTCAGGGCAGGTGTTAGATTTTGGAGATATTCGCGCTTAGCGCGAATATCTCCAAAAGTTGGTAATAGAAGGTAGCGATGTTAGGGACTGTTTCCAGTCGCTAACATCTTGGCACGCCACTTTGCATGTCATTAGTGATAAGTATCACTGACATGCAAAGCGGGGCCCAAGATGGTCGCTATCTCCTTTTAGCTGTCACTAACTGGTGTTAGCGACAGCTTGATAATAGGGAAATAATTTTATCTCCGCTTTCATGGTTTTTAAAGCCAAAAAAGCGGAGATAAACCCCCTTGATAATATGCCCCACGATTCCTTGGGGGTTTCAGCTGACAGGGCTTGGTATTGTGTTACATGGTAATTTTTCCATGAAACGTCAGAGGGTCGATGCAGGGGTTCTAGAAGAGGTGATAAACCATTTAAGCCTCATGAACAAGCGCATGGTCTTTTAAAGATTTGTGAAGTACTCGGGGCGGCGGTGTGTGTGTGCCCTCTTTCAGGAGCGGGCGGGGGGGCACTGCCAGCAACTTGCCAGGTCAGGTAGTGTTCAACACGTGCATCACCCTTTCTCTTCCTGCTATTGCGCTCCATGCTTCGGAAAGGTAAGAAAAAGAACGTGCATTTGAGTTTGAAATGTCCGATCCTGCAGCAGCACACTTCCAAAGCCCACACATGACAATAACCCGATTCAAGGCCCCATTCACCCGTTTTAAAAAAAATAGATAACACTCCAACAAAGTAAGGTTATAAAACTTTATTAACTACTAACTTTAACAAACGGAACAAAAACTAAAAACATTTAAACATTTCTCAACACAAAAAGCAACAATGGTTAGAAGCTGTCTTTTGTGCGAATAGTCCCAAGGCAGCACAACGTGCAGAGTTCTGGCCGGCACCCAGGTGATGTCGCCTGGGTGCCGCACTGGTTTAGGGATCCTACAATGCTGCTCCGAAAATTGGCGTGGGGCGTCCCGGGTGGGGCGGGGGGAGGCCTCGTCAGTAGCGGTCTGTTGTGCGAATAGTCCCAAGGCAGCACAACGTGCAGAGTTCTGGACGGCACCCAGGTGATGTCGCCTGGGTGCCGCACTGGTTTAGGGATCCTACAATGCAGCACAGAAAAACAGCGTGGGGCGTCCCGGGTGGTGCGGGGGGAGGCCTCGTCAGTAGCGGTCTGTGTCCAGTGTCACATGGCTGACACAACATGTACGACAGGAATCCCCAGGTGATGTCCAGTAAACTGCCGCACTGGTTTTGGTATCCTACAATGCTGCTCCGAAAATTGGCGTGCAGCGGCTCGGGGGGGGGCGTGGGGGAGCCGGCGTGAACGGGCCTCCCCAGGTGGCGGCCATCTAGCTGAGTTGCGCTCGCTCTTGCGGCCACAGCGTCTCGCTCACCATGTTGTTGAGTTGCTCCCACTCTTGCAGTGCAGCGATAGGCGGCTGCCACATGGCTCTTAAAATGGCGGACAGCTCCTCGGTTTTAGGCCTGGTCCACTGAAATGGCCCTGGGACACTTTGGAACTCGGACGCTTGCCTGCTAGGGCTTGGGCTCCATTCTCGAAAAGCGTCCGCTCAGCCGTGAAGATTGTATAAAAGTCTTGGGGGCCCCCGACTCCCGCAGGCTTCCGGTGGGGAGCGGCTGCCATGATTGCTCGCGGAATGACCACGACGGAGCCACGAGATGGTGGTGCTCTCATGCTGACGCCAGCTTCAGTCTGAATGATCCAGAAACAAGGTGGGGCTTTCATCGTTTGGGAAAAAAAAATGTTCTAAACCAATGAAAAGTGTTATTTTTAGGTCATATGACCAAGCCTTCCATCTTTAGGAAACCAAAAGTAAAATGAACCAATGAAAAGTTTTATAAACAAGTCACATGACCTGTTATGCGACATAGGGCTACAAAAAGCGTAGAAAATCCGTTGGCACGTGAGGCGGCGTCAGTAGCGGACCGATGTGCGAATAGGCCGAAGGCAGCACAACGCGCCGAGATCCGGATGGCACCGAGGTGGTGTCCAGCAAATTGCCGCACTGGTGTGGCCATCCTACAATGCTGCGCCGAAAGACGGCGTGTCCAGCTGAATTGCGGTCACTGTTGCGGTACAGTGACTCGAACGCGCCGAGATCCGGATGGCACCGAGGTGGTGTCCAGCAAATTGCCGCACTGGTGTGGCCATCCTACAATGCTGCGCCGAAAGACGGCGTGTCCAGCTGAATTGCGGTCACTGTTGCGGTACAGTGACTCGAACGCGCTGAGATCCGGATGGCACCGAGGTGGTGTCCAGCAAGTGGCTGCACTGGTGTGGCCATCCTACAATGCTGCGCCGAAAGTCGGCGTGGGGTGCCCCGTTGGCTTATGAGGTGATGTCAGTAGTGGACTGATGTGTGAATAGGTCGGAACCAGCACAAGGCGCCAAGATCCGAATGGCAAGTCCTGGATGTTGAGTGCCTCAGTTGAGATTTCTGAGCAGTGCTTGTAGGACTGTCTGAAGCTTATTTGCACCTGCTGCAGCTTCACTAGGTCCGGCGGAACTTTTTGCCTTTTCCTTTCTGCTTCTTTTCCTACAATGCGTTTCATCTGAAGACACGACCAGGTCCCTGAATGTGTGCAGGGGGACGCTATTGATTGAATGAACGCGCCGAGATCTGGATGGCACCGAGGTGGTGTCCAGCAAATTGCCGCACTGGTGTGGCCATCCTACAATGCTGCGCCGAAAGTCGGCGTGGGGTGCCCCGTTGGTTTATGAGGTGATGTCAGTAGTGGACCGATGTGTGAATAGGTCGGAACCAGCACAAGGCGCCCTGCACTGTTGAGCCTTTTTCAATGCCTGTTTTTTGTTGTTTCCCCTCCATCAAAAACAAAACAAAAATACAAGGCGCCAAGATCCGAATGGCAAGTCCTGGATGTTGAGTGCCTCAGTTGAGAGTTCTGAGCAGTGCTTGTAAGACTGTCTGAAGCTTATTTGCACCTGCTGCAGCTTCACTAGGTCCGGCTGAACTTTTTTCCTTTTCCTTTCTGCTTCTTTTCCTACAATGCGTTTCATCTGAAGACACGACCAGGTCCCTGAATGTGTGCAGGGGGACGCTATTGATTGAATGAAAATGGCGGCTTGACACAAAGCTGACTCAAGCGTTACTGTTGGTGCTATACAGACAAAAATTAGTTTTCAGTTTGTACATTCTTCAGGTTTTTTTTTTCCATCCAAGTCTGATTGAGAGTTTGTAGAAAAATGGCTTCAGATTTTCCACATACTACTCTTCAACATTCTTCCTAAATGTAACAATGTGAAACTCACTAGGAGAACGGCTGTTTCTGTTTCCTTTCAAAATGCTGCCACCAATATTTTCTGAATGGAAGACACCATCTTGTAGCATAAAGGGCCGAAAGGGGTTCTGGTCTGGCCGATGGTTGGTGGAGACATTTTGACTATATCTTGGACCTGCCCGGCCTCGCCCAAAATGGTGCCGGTATAAATGGGACTCGTAACTCTTTGCCCGCAAATGTATATCTAGAAAATGTTATTGTAAGTGGCCCTGTCGTATTTTAATTACAAAATGTACGTCCACCGATTCCGCAACTGTTAGACACCTTTGTTCTTGTCACCTAATGGCCCGCTCGTTACGTTCTTCTACAGTGTAAATGTCTCCTCATCATATACGATTTCAGTTTGCTCCGTGGCCGGCCCACGTGGTTATAGGCCCGTATTTGTATACTGACATTTTCACAATAAAGGTTTTTAAAACAAAACACGGTAGTAGTATTTTCATTTGTAAAGTTTTTACTTTTAGTGACTGTTTTCGAATCAGTAAAAGGCAAGTGAAATAAAGCAGTCCAATTACATGACGGATAAAAGGTATAATATGTAGGAACGCAGTAAAGATAAATGGTCAAGGGCAGTTGTGTTTTTCATGTCTGCAACATAAAGTGATCGATAAGAATCTGATAATCAGGCGTATCGGCGACTAAGACAGCAGGCCGAATCTCTTTTACTCAACGGCTCCGTCATGGAAGGAAGAAACGCCCTTTTTCTCGAAAAAGGAATATATTTTACTTGCAAGACAGTTGTAAATTTTCCGGGAAAGTACATTAGCCTGGAATATTATAACACATGTTTGAAAAAAAAATATTGTTCGAAAATAATAAAAAGCGTAATTTTTAGGTAATATGACCAAGCTTTTCATCATTAAATTAACAAAAGTAAAATGAACCAATGAAAAGTTTTATTAACAAGTCACATGACCTGTTATGCTTACGTTACGCGCTGCGCGCCGCGCCTCGGATCACTTCCGGGTGCGCTAACGCGGCGTGTCATAAAACGCATTACGCGACAACGTAGGTCAAGAATATAGTCTAAATGTCTCCACCAACCAGCGTTCAGAACACAACCCCTTTCAGCAGTCCAAAAAGTTCTGTTAAATGACAACAGAGGGGACAGGCAACAAGAACCATCAGTCAAAGAGGGGAGGGCAAGTTCTTCTCTTCCGGGTCATGTTGGGGCGCTACCGGAACTGATCGAATTGGTAGTCTACAGTGTTTCTGGATGTTTCAGACTAAAGCTGGCGTCAGCATGAGACCACTACCATCTCGTAGCTCCGTCGTGGCCATTCCACGAGCAATCATGGCAGCCGCTCCCCACCAGAAGCCTGCGGGAGTCGGAGGCCCCCAAGACTTTTGTAGAATCTTCACGGCTGAGGGGACGCTTTTCGAGAATGGGACCCAAGCCCTAGCAGACAAGCGTCCGAGTTCCAAGGTGTCCCAGGGCCATTTTAGTGGACCAGGCCCAAAACCGAAGAGCCGGCCGCCATTTTGAGAGTCCTGTGGCAGCCGCCTATCGCTGCACCGCAAGAGCAGGCGCATCTCAACTACATGGTGAGCGAGACGCTGTAGTCGCAAGAGCGGGCGGAAAACAGCTGAATGGCGGAAGAGGCACAGTGTAGCAAAAGCGGGCGGAATGGCAACTAAAACGATAAAGGGGCGCCCCACTACAGCTTGTCTTCAGGTCAAACGGATTGTGGGACAAGGTCCAGAATTGAAGAGTCATCAAAAGGCAAAAAGTTCCGCCGGACCCCGGGAGCCGGCCGCCTATGTCGGGGGCGATCTCAGGCTACACCAGTGCTATAAGACTTGGGGAGGGTGTCGGAGCCAAGCGTCTTCTCCGAGTCCATGGCCATCACACCGCCCCTCAGGGGCCTCCGTCAAGCTGTTTAGGAAGGTAACATATCACATTGTTTTCTAATGCAGTCAGGTCCACAAACGACACTCACTTACTTTGAGAATAGTGAAGCTGCAGTAGGTGGAAATAAGCTTCAGACAGTGTTACAAGCACTGCTCAGAACTCTTAACTATGGCACCCAACATCCAGAACTTATGCTATTTGAGAATGGTAGTGACATCGAAGCATCTCAGGGACCAAAACCATTAACGTACTTTCACGTATGAAAATCTTACTTGGGGAGGGGGCAGGAGCGAAGCGCCCCCTCCCAGTCAGCGCCACCACACCGTATGTTGAAAATCTGAAGCCATCGTTCTACAAAGTCAACCAAACTTGGATTGAAAAATCTAGAAAAATGTACAAACTGAAAACCAGTTTTGGTCTGCATAGCATCAGTAACAACGCTTGAGTCAGCTTTGTGTCAAGCCGCCATTTTGATTCAACAAAGCACAGGCATTGAAAAAGGCTGAAATTCAGAACTCTAAACTATGGCACCCAACATCCAGGAGCTTGCTATCCGGATCTTGGAGCCTTGTGCTGTTTTCGATCTATTCACACATCGGTCCACTACTGACATCATCTTATAAACCAACGTTATGTAAATAGTTTTTTAATAAAATGTTTTACCCTGTTTCTTTGCTGGTGTGTTGTCTATATTTTTAATATTTGCATAGGGTTTGTCGTTATTTTGTGCGGGATGGGTGATGGAGCCGAGCTGTCTTGCAGCCCTCATGGTGTGGAGCTCAGTTCATCTCACTATTTTCGTATTTCTCAAGAAGGGTTGTTCCTAATATTTCTATTTTAGCGAGGTCAAAAAGAGATCCAATTAGTGGCCTACTGATTTTGCTCGATTACTTTTATTTTTTTACACAATTTTTCACTATCTGCAAAGACTAAACAGAGTATTGCGACTTTGTGCTTGTTTGTAAATAGAGAATGATCCAAAGAGAACCAATTCTAAAACAGTAAATGCTTGGACAACAATCAATCAAATGGAGAGACAAGGAGGCACGACGGATTACAACGGGGGTAAAGGCCTGCGTTAACTACCCTTCAGTATCTGCAAAGAGAGAGTACTACTAAGGCAAAAGAGGGGAGGGGGGGGGGGCAGCGTTCAAAGCACATCAGCGTGCATAAATACGAAAATGTTTTTATCTATCACGTACTTGACATTCTAAAGCTTTTCATATTTGCTATTAAAAAACCAATGAAATTCACAGAAAAAATCATAGGTTATAGTGGATATATAGTTAGGAATTTGCATTTACAAAACCTTGAAAATTCAATGAAAAAACCATAGGTTATAGGCCATATATAGTTAGGAATTAGCATTTACAAAACCTTATTTTACTCGCATAAAACCATTGAAATTCCATATATAGTTAGCTAACTATAAGCGCTAACTATATATCGCGCACCCGCAATCCACTGCTGATGATGTCACATATTACATCATTCATGACATGGTCAGTGACATCACTGATGACATCACTGATGACATCTCAAATGACATCACTGATGACAACTCAAATGATATCAATGATGACATCTCAAATGACATCACTGATGACATCACTGATGACAACTCAAATGACATCACTGATGACATCTCATTTGTCATCACTGATCACATCACTCATGTGATAATACAATGAACCTCTTCAGACTCTAATATAACCTTACATACACCCAGTATAAACAGACACTCACAGACTGTCACTCATCCATGGAGTTACTCACACACCTAGTCAGTCATGCAAAGAATCAATCACACCTCCATTTCCTCAACTATACAGTTATACACATCTTACTTATTCAAACATATAATAACACATATTTACTCTCTTATATAATCCCTGATACAAGCTCACAGTGATCGATACAGCCACTCACACATTCACTGGCTCTTATGTTCAGTTATTTATATATCTCAACTCTCACATGTATTGTGTTTTACATACGTACTTACTTGCACATGTAGCAATGAGAAATCCATTCACTCACCAACACACCCATGCACAGTCAACCGCCCATATAGCTGTTTCCACATGCACTCTTGAACTCATACTCCTAGTGAATCAACTGCTTACACATCTATGCACAGAGTCACGCACCTCCCAGCCACCCACACACACACTCAGCCTCCCATTCAAATACTTGGGCAACCAATCAATAACCCATATGGCCACTCTTATAGCTACTGATCAACACATGCAGCAGCTTACACAACAACAAACATACTGATGCACGAATTAAGACAGTTTAGTCACTAACCCATGTACTCAGTGAGACACATTTAATCACTCACTCATACAGTCAGTCATGCACCTACTAAATTCTTCATCCAGACACTTATACATCCACTCATTCTTCAATATGTGAAACATATTTAAACTTTACAGACACATACAATCACTGGATGTTGTGATCAGTGATGTCATCAGTGATGTCATTTGAGATGTCATCAGTGATGTCATCAGTGATGTCACTGACCATGTCATGAATGATGTAATATGTGACATCATCAGCAGTGGATTGCGGGTGCGCAATATATAGTTAGCGCTTATAGTTAGCTAACTATATATGGAATTTCAATGGTTTTATGCGAGTAAAATAAGGTTTTGTAAATGCTAATTCCTAACTATATATGGCCTATAACCAATGGTTTTTTCATTGAATTTTCAAGGTTTTGTAAATGCAAATTCCTAACTATATATCCACTATAACCTATGGTTTTTTCTGTGAATATATATATATATATATATATATATATATATATGACAATATATATATATATATATATATTCACTGAAAAAACCATAGGTTATAGACCATATATAGTTAGGGATTAGCATTTAAAAAACCTTATTTTACTTGCACAAAACCATTGAAATTCCATATATAGTTAGATGCACTAACTATATATCGCGGACCCGCAATCCACTGCTAATGATGTCACATATTACATCATTCATGACATGGTCAGTGACATCACTGATGACATCACTGATGACATCTCAAATGACATCACTGATGACATCACTGATGACAACACCCAGTGACTGTATGTTTCTGTAAAGTTAAAATATGTCTTACATATTGAAGAATGAGTGGATGTATAAGTGTCTGGATGAAGGATTTAGTAGGTGCATGACTGACTGTATGAGATAATGATTAAATGTGTCTCACTGAGTGCATGGGTTAGTGATTAAAGTGTCTTAATTTGGCAATCATTATTTATGTTCTTCTGTAAACTGCTGCATGTTTAAATCAGTAGCTATATCATTAACTATATGGGTTATTGAATGGTTGCCCAAGTATTTGTATGGGAGACTGAGTATGTGTGTGGGTGGCTGGGAGGTGTATAACTCTGTGCATAGATGTGTGAGCAGTTGATTCCCTATGTGTATGGGTTCAAAAGTGCATGTAGAAACAGCTGTATGGACAGTTGACTGTGTGCATGAGTATATTGGTGAGTGAATGGATATCTCAGTTCTACATGTTAAAGTAAGTACATATGTAAAACACACTCCATGTGAGAGTTGACATATATAAATAACTGAACATAAGAGCCAGTGAATGTGAGAGTGGCTGTATGAATCATTGTGAACTTGTATCAAGGATTGTATAAGAGAGTAAATATGTGTTAGTATATGTTTGAATAAGTAAGGTGTGTATAACTGTATAGTTGAGGAAATGGAGGTGGGATTGATTCTTTGCATGACTGACTAGGTGTGTGGGTAACTCCATGGATGTGTGACAGTCTGTGAGTGCCTGTTTACACTGAGTGTATCTAAGGTTATATTAGAGTCTGAAGATGTATTATCACATAAATGATATCATCAGTGATGTAATCAGTAATGTCAAATGAGATGTCAGTGATGTCATCAGTGATGTCATTTGAGATGTCATCAGTGATGTCATCAGTGATGTCATTTGAGATGTCATCAGTGATGTCATCAGTGATGTCACTGACCATGTCATGAATGATGTAATATGTGACATCATTAGCAGTGGATTGCGGGTCCGCGATATATAGTTAGTGCATCTAACTATATATGGAATTTCAATGGTTTTGTGCAAGTAAAATAAGGTTTTTTAAATGCTAATCCCTAACTATATATGGTCTATAACCTATGGTTTTTTCAGTGAATTTTCAAGGTTTTGTAAATGCAAATTCCTAACTATATATGGTTTATAACCTATGGTTTTTTCTGTGAATTTCATTGGTTTTTTAAAAGCTAATATCTATAG
The DNA here is from genome assembly GCF_964263255.1 of Lissotriton vulgaris. Lineage (NCBI taxonomy): Eukaryota > Metazoa > Chordata > Amphibia > Caudata > Salamandridae > Lissotriton > Lissotriton vulgaris. Next base: position 318,523,266 of record NC_141699.1, on the reverse strand, counting down.
CTGTAAAATATATTCTTTATTAAGTGACGTATCACGTAGCCCGTGAGACGCCTCAGGATGCATCGCATAACCGTGACGTATCGTCTCTGCAGCGCAAACCAAACCCAAAACGTAAGCGCGCCAGAACACGCTAAAAGATATATATATATATTTTTTTAACCTTAATTAGACAAAATCCACACGTGCACATATCATAAACGTTCAAAAAACACAATATGTCGGACTCCCGTTACGCTGCCGGTTAGCTGCCCGGTTAACGTACCAGGAAGCACCTTTACCGCGAAAAATCGCAATTTTTTTTTTCACCCCCAGGGAACTTTAATAGCCCCCTCATCAATCCTAGGGGTTCAGGAGGGGTTTGCCTTACCCCTTTCATTCATTTACACCTTTTTTTTTCCACCTCTTGTCTCTCGATCCCACAGAGAGACAAGATGGCGGCCGCTCCAGACTGTTTACAATGATAACAGCCAATCAGCTTCTCTACGGCGAAAAAAACGGAATTTTTTTTTTTTTTTTGGGCCCAGCGTGGCTCTATAATACCCCCTCATCAATCCTAGGGGGTCAGAAGGGGTCTACCTTGCCCCTTTCCTTCATTTCCCCCTTTGTTTTGGCCTCCTCTTGTCTCTCGATCCTACCGAGAGACAAGATGGCGGCCGCTCCGGACTGTTTACAATGTTGACAGCCAATCAGCTACTCGTCAGACTCCCGTTACACTGCCAGTTAGCTTCCCGGTTAGCTGCCCGGTTCGCGTACCAAGACGCGTCTCTACGGCGAAAAAATCGGATTTTTTTTTTTTTTTTTTTTTGGGCCCAGCGTGACTCTATAATATCCCCTCATCAATCCTAGGGGATCAGAAGGGGTCTACCTTGCCCCCATTCCTTCATTTCCCCCTTTGTTTTGGCCTCCTCTTGTCTCTCGATCCTACCGAGAGACAAGATGGCGGCCGCGCCGGACTGTTTAGAATGTTGACAGACACCGGAGAGCCAATCAGCTTCGCATCGCAAAGTTCCGATAAGCGAAAAGTACGCGAACCGGATCGCTGCCCGGAGCGCTGTTACAGATATATATCTTGATTTAAACGTTAATTTCTCAAAATCCACTGAAGCACATATATTGAGACCTAGCAAAGGCACATCGGGCTAACAGTCCCTACAATTTTGCCAAGTTTCGTGCAAATCCATTCAGCCGTTCGAGCTAAAAGTGAGGCCAACCGCCCTATGGAAATTAACATCGGAAAAACGCGTTTTGGGACCCCCCTTTTTTCTCGGCCCCCCCTTGACGAAACCCCCCCAAAGTTCTAGGAGCTGCTCAGAAACAAAATGTGCCATTTTCCTGAAAATTTCAGCCGATTCCATCCACAAACGCCAAAGTTATTAGACATAGAATTTTCAGAAATCCCATAGGGAAAAAATCCTAACTATATATACCTACTGGCTATCGCCAGTAGGTAATATATATATATATATATATATATATATATATATATATATATATATATATATAGATATATATATATATATATATATATATATATATATATATATATATAGTCATATAATAAAATTTGAGAGTCTGACAGGAGTACCTTAAGTTGCACAAGCCTCAGCCTGGAGGGGATAGCGATCTCTCTGTGCAAGCCGACTGCCTCTAGCCATTCTTCCTCTACCATCTCTGCTACATCTTGCTCCCATCTAGCTCAGACCTGGGCAAGGGGTTCAGAAATATTGTTGATTAGCTTCCGATAGACCAGCGAGATGGATTTTTCCGGCATGTAGCCATCTTAAATCATTTCCTTCAGTGGGGAGGACTCCGGGAGTGTTTCCCCTTTTGTAATAGCCGCTTGCAGTGTGTATTTAACCTGTAAGTAGCTAAAGTACTGTAAGTAGTGTTTTTGCGAGGTCATATTCAATTTGCAACTTAGGGAAAGTCACCACATCTCCTGCCTTCCATAAATCCCCTACCTTAGAGATGTCAATCAGATCCCACCAGTCGAACCCCTGAGCTTTCCATAAGTTACCTAGGATTTCTGGGCCCCATGGTGGGGTGACTTGCATAACCCTTCCCTCCCAGCCCAGGCTCTTCATGGCTGTCCGCCATGTTTGGATCGTATGCAGTGTGGGGCCTGTCAGTTTCAATTTGGTGGATTTGGAATAGAGTACTCCTGTAAAATCTCCCTCCGGTCGAAGTCACCTATCCATTTGGTGTCCAGGGTCACCTGGAGGTCTGTATTGACTTTGTTTAATCGCTGCAGGCTGCGTCTCCAAATAATATTGTTTAATGTCTGGTAGGCCAATTCCACCGTCGTACCACCCCCTTGTGAGCTTCAGAATTGATTTCCTGGGCGGCTTCCCTCCCCACAAAAGTTCTCTCTGGGTGGCTTCTACGGCTTTAAAATATTCTGCTTTTACTGGGGTTGGGGATTACTGCAGAGCATACAGAAATTGTGGCAGGACCATCATTTTTTTTGTAGTAGTAAGCTTTATTCGGTTGAAACAAAGCAACCATAAAAAAACAGTACACAAGTCAAAATACATTAGATATAATAGATAAAAGAAGCTACACCAATAAAAAAGTAATTACATTGAGGCATCAAACATAACTCATTAAGTATAAAGGAGAAGCATCCCTCAATTCTCTTAGTTTAAACAATGTGCTCCTAGCAGCTTTTCAAAACTAAAAAATGCCTCCACTTCAATTCTCCTAATGTAAATACTAGACTATACAAATAAAAATCGTTTATACAGTTCATCATGAACAGACCCCAACAGCAATAGTAGACTCGTAGCAGCATTATGACTTGGACATTTTATAGTGACAAAGTTAAAAACAGATAGGCTTCAGAATGTGCAAAAGAGCAAAATGCATAAATGCCTACTTTAGTAAGGGCCGTCCCTGAGCTTAGAGTCGGTGGTTATCATCATCATTATTAACAGACCATTCAGAAATCGGATTATCAAGTCAGTACACCAGATCAATACCAGAGAATAATGCAAATCGATTGTGAATGGGTATGTTGTATCTACTAGATACAGGGCCTCTGCTACCCATACAGTAGTTCTGATCTACATTTGACCTTACAGGAGGCAGGTATGTGGTTCAAGGGTAAAAGTTGCATAGTTCCCAGGTTACTATTGGGCCGTCACCAATTTGTGGCTGCCAACGTTGCAAATATGGAACGACATGGGTATCCCTAAAATGTATTATAACCAGGTCACCGGGAATGTCTTTTGGTAGGGATACTAACCACCCCAACCTTCTGACATTTAAGATTTTTCCGTCGATGTTCGGTGGAAGGGGTCTATTTTTGGTTAGCCAGAAAGATATCTTATTTACCAATTCCGGTTGTCCTTCGATTTTGCCATTGGTACGTTCAGGGACACCTGAGAGGATGCACACAAATGGTGCCACCTCCGGTGGCAGATCTATTTGTTTAAGCTTTCCTTGCATGTTGCCATATTTGGAAGATATCCCCTCTGTGGACATGGGTTCTTTGGACAGCCCTACTCTGGTAGCGGGGCTCTGGACTAATTGGGGGTATGATGTCACATACTGAGTATTTGATGTTAATTATGTTTTTAGGGCAACTGGGTGAATTTGAGCAATATTACTTTGTGCAGAGGTGTTGGGGGCGTCAGTAGCGACTAGGGACTCTGCTTGCTTATGTCCTACCATTCTTTTTATAAGTATCGAATTTGCCCTGGTTGTTTCCTCTATAATTGTGATCTTTTCTCCTATTACCTTGATTCTATTTACCAGCGGGGATATTAAGGATTTGACCAGAAGTTCAATCTGGACCAGTAAGTCAGATGATATAGTGGATACAGGGGATTCCAGGACTGTACATGCCTTGGATGTTTTTGGGGTGTTGCTAATAACCAAAGTCTTCCCCTTTGTTTGGCACCTTTGCGCTTTCTAGTAGCAAACGGGGCTGTAGGTTCGCTATCGAGTGGGTATAGTCTTTAGCTGGTAGTGAAGGGGGAGTATGAAGATGGCTTACATTTAGTTGGGGTGATGTACTAAGCTGGGGACTTGTGTTTCCCGTTTCACAGTTAGGAGCACCGGTTTGCTCGTTTCCCTCTTCAGCATTGATGTATATAGTTTTACAGATCTGATTTAATTCCTCCAGTAATGGAGAGTTTTGAGTTTGGTCTGCTGCTACCAGAGGAGATTGGATACTAGATGTGGGTGCTATGGAAAGACTCTGTTCTACTCTCTCTATTTTGCGTTCGATTGCCAAAGTTGTCTTAGTTAAATAGTTGTCCAATGTCCCCTTCCGTGGCCCCCCCTGAGACATGATATTTTTTGGAACCCCTTTACCAGTCAAAGTGCGGCTTGCTTATGTGTGTGTAGCAGTGTGGAGATAACATGAAAGACACCTGAGCTGGTCGGGCGCGTAACTTAATGACCAAGAGTAGTCCTATAGGGTGAGCCAAGGTGTAGGTTTAGGTCCTACGTAAATCAAGCGAGAGTCAAATGGGGTGGCTCTGCCCGGCCTTGTCCAGCCTCTGAGGGCCACAGAGGGCCCGCCTTTGCCTGGGCTTAGCCCGGCGCAGACCCGCGCGCGATCCAGCGACGCAGGGGCAGTTCTCCCTCTTATGCGCCTCCTGGCGCTGGAAGTATGGGCGGCGTCGGCTTCCGCCGCTGTGCAGGCTGGGACTTGTGGTCTGCGACCCAGGTCCCCCTCCGCTAAGCGGCCGCTCAGGCGTGGTGGTGTGTCGGTGGGAGGGAAATGAGCAGACGGCAGGACTGGTGAGAAAGGAAACAAGATGCAGTGTCCCTCGGGTAATGAACAGCGACCCCCCTTTCTTGCAGTAACCATCATTTTAAAAAGCGCTGCCCTCCCCAGCAGGGACAGTGGGAGTGATTTCCAGTGATGAACATCGCTTCTAAGTCTTTGTAGCTGTGGCAAAAGATTTTGTTCATAGAACTTAGTCAGGTCCCTAATATATATATTCCCAAATATTTCAATCCCTCTAATTCTTCACTGATAAGGGTCCCTCTGGGTAGGGAAGGGAGTCTGCCACTGAGGACAAACATGACCAATTTATTCTGTACCCTGAATAATTCCCAAAGTTGTAAAAAATATGCAGAGCTCTGTTTAGTGAGGTCTTAGGTGCTGCCATATATAACAGAATGTTGCTCGCAAATAGCGATATGCGATCTTCCCATTCCTCAGCCCATTTCAGCCCCCTCATGACAGGGTCCTTCCGTAGCCACATCGCCAAGCACTCTAGCATCAAAGCAAAGAGAAGCGGTGAGAGAGGGCACCCCTATCTCGTGCCCCTCCCAAGGGTAAATACTGGGGACTTACGGTTATTTACAACTACTTGAGCCAATGGGTACCGGCAGTAATTGGATCCAGCTCAAGAATTGGGGACCAAAGTCGAATTTCCTTAAGACGGAGAACATATAGGGCGAATGATCGTGTCGAACGCCATGGTTGTATCGAGGAATACCACCACCTCGTCTTCATGTATTGTGTCTGCCCGCGCAAGCACTCCATGCAGCCGCTGTAAATTAAGAGCAGTGTTTTCGCTGGCATAAAATCAGATTGTTGTGGGTGCACTAATTTAGGTATGAACTGTAGCAAGCGGGTGGCCAGTTTTTTAGAGAAGAATTTGGCTTCTGCATTTAGCAACAATATAGGCCTGTACGAGGAACATTTATTCTGAGGTTTCCCGCTTTTGTGAATAACTACTATGGCTTAAGTCTCCGGTCTATTGGGAGTGATCCTTTCTCTCTATTCTCTTGTAACATTGTTATTAGATAAAGCGCTAACTTGCTGGGAGCTAGTTTATACAGTACAATAGGCAAGCCATTGGGGCCCGATGCCTTTCCCGCTTATAGGTCTCTAATCGCTCTTTCTACCTCTATATTTGCTAGGTTTATTTCTAGACTAGCACACTCGTCTTCCAAGAGTGCGGTCAGGGGCATTGCAGACACTAAGGAGTTTGCTTCCTCTACTGTTGAGGACATATGGTATTTGTAGAGTTGGCTATAACAAGCCCAAAATTCTTCCACAATCTCTTGCCATTCTGTGAGTTGTTTGCCAAAGTCTTCTATTAGTTCTACCACTTATATATTGGCCTGTTCTCTCCCATCCAGCCAGGCCAGCCATTTCCAAGCTTTGTCTCCGACTTCATAGATCCTGCTAAGCGTTGCCCTGTAGTGTGCTTTTGCTGCATCCGTTGCTACGGCTGCATATTCTTTAGGGTGTATCTGAGTTCATTTGCAGGCATTTCCAGGAGGTGTCTTTCCATCGTAATATTTCTGTTTCTAGCCTGACTTGCACTGCTTGCTTTTTTTTCTGAGTTCCTGCAATCAGGGAAATGGCATTGCCGCTGATAACTACATTGAATGCCTCCCAAAGTGTTTGTCCTGAATCCACGGATTCTGCGTTTTCACTGAAATAAAGCTCAGGCTCTTTCACATTGTTTTCCCTAAACTGGGGGATCCTGAGGTACGAAGGGTTTACTGGGCCTGCCCTCCCTGCCCGCGGCTCTCCCACCTCTATCAGAACCCAAATGGGAGAGTGGTCTGATATGCCCTTTGCTAGGTGGCTTACCTCTCTGATCTGGTCTAGTTGCTCTGCTGTGCTATAATATAATCTATTCTAGACATGCTGTGGTGAGCCCCAGAGTAAAATGTACATTGTTTCTCCATAGAATGGAGCACCCTCAAAAGGTCAACCAACCCCATCGTTCCCAGGAAATTATGGATCTCCGTGTGAGTCGGCAGTAGCTCCCACAAGGGCCAGAGATCTAGTTGGCCTGAGACAATTGAGTTGAAGTCGCCCCCTATAAGGAGCCTTTCTTCTGGTAGTGCTAGTAGGAGGTTGCCCAGGTCCTTAAGTGCTAGGGCCTGGAGGCCCCGATATTGCCACAAATCTGCCCAGGTTATCTTTTCCTAACTCGATCAATCATCATCAGTAAAATTTTCTCCACCATAATTGCCCCCCCCTCACACCCACCCGGATCTGGAACTGAATGCTGAATGTGCCACCAATTTACAGCCCACCTGGTCATTGCCCCGCATACATCCCAATGAGATGTGTCTCCTGAAGTAAAATCACATCTGTTGAATGGTGCTTTACATATTTACATATTGCAACACGATGCCTCTCTTTATCTTGCTGCCTAGACCATTCACGTTCCAGGACAACAGCTTAAGTCCCTTTAGCATTGGTCCCATTTCTATTTGTGTTGGTACCTTGTCACGCAATCTCTTTTTTACTAAAGCCATCAATCCAATATTCTCTAGGGCCTGCGTCCCATTGCAATTGGCTAAAAACAAAGCAATCCCTTTTAATAGTCTCTTATCTGAGTCATCTAAACTATGTTCAGTGCTCAACAAATACCCTCTATCCCTTCCCCGTTGCGATGTGATTTGGGCTGCAAACTGTCAATCCCTTTAGTAGGATATTTAATGACAGGAAATCCCACCCTCCAACAAACTTTGTCCCCAACACCTTCCCTGCCTGTCTGCATGACAGGTCTAAAACCACCCGCTTCCCCAACTCTGCAGAGTGCCTTTTCCCCACCCCTGAAACACAGGTGCTCGGCCCGAACCTGCACCCGTTTGAAGAAACCTCAGCTGAGACAGAGTCCATTTGGTTTTCCAACAACATTGTTACCATGGTGATTGCAGTAATAATATCCTGCAAAGCCAGCTCTGATTATCCGTCTGGTGCTTGTAGTTCCGCTGGCGCTTGTATTTTTGCTGGCACTTTAACAGCCTCTTTCTCCGGTGCTCCAGCTCCTTTCTGCCAAGCATATTTGCCCAATTTAGCTTGCATTACTGATTTGCCACTCCTGCCATCTCTGAGCTTGGTGGGTCCCAAGTCTGTCTGGGTGGTGCTCCTGACCCAGCTTTCCACCCTCTCCAGCCTGTTGGGTTTTGCTGGTTTACTACGAATTGCATGCTAAGGTTCTGCTTATATCCTTTTGGCACCTTGGTGACTGTAAGTATCTCAGTTGCAGACAACTTCTGCGCCCTATGTCTCTCAGAACTGAATTTGGGAGTTCTAGAGTCCAAATTGTCACATCACCATCTCCTTCCTGCAATGCCAGGCGTATACCGCTGTCTTTTGTTGCTGCTGAGCCCTCTCGATTCCCAGGCCGTGTTGGGTCTGGCACACCTGTGGCCATGCTACTTTGAATTTCACCCACTAGTGGCACAGCTTACTTCCCAGGATTAAAGGGGATTTTTCAACAACAGCAGCGTCTCATTACCTCAATTGTGTTTTAGGCTTCACCAGTTACTTCCACACCTTGGTGTTGCAATACTTGCACCCGCATTAGGAAATCGACCGAGTTTGCTGAGTATTTTTGGTACCTCAGCACATCGCTTCTCCAAGCCATCTTCCTATTGCCCGTGTTTTTTTCGCACTGCAAACAGGAGATGTTCCTCCTTTATAGGCAATTCTCCCCTAGCGGGAGGCCGCTGTACAACTCCAATCAGCGTCTTCCACGATGCGCACCTTGTTTCACCACTGCCTCGGCAGCGCATTGTTCACTACGTAGTTGCGATCACGCTGGTCGCAATGGATCACGTTCTGTCTCTGCTTGTGTGTCATGGGACAGCTCCCACTTCTATGCGCACACCTGTGCTTCATTCAGGGCCCTGGCTTCATCTGATGACTGGGTTCCCAGCACTGCCGAGTCTCACTCCTTGCCATCTCTACACTCACTTGTCTTCTGCCGGCCTCACGGGCGCCCCTCCTCCGCTTCACAGTCAACGCTGCTGGGCCTTCCTCCTGCAAAATTGAGCAATTCTCTGCTCATCTGTGCTCGATTCACCCGGTGCCTCTCTTAAAGTGATTCCAACAGGTTCCGGTTGTGTTTAAAACTACTGCAACTCGAGTGTCATCGTATAAATATGCAGATTAATTCAATTAATGGGCGAGTTTTACTGGAGCCATGCAATCGAGCGGCCATTTTGCTTGGCTGTTGGCCACGCAACCTGTGGTGTGATTTTAGTTGTTGAATTCTGAACCGGACTTGTTATTGTAGTCGTTGCTGACTGAACCATAAGTGAATCATCATGTACTGTGTCATATATCTGTACAGTGTTAATAGTTTATGAAGTGTAAATAAGTCTCATCCTGGCATTGTTTCAATGTGTGGATGTGGTGTGTAGTACGCTAATACTGGCCATGTCGCTCCTTCTCTTCCGAGCGGACTGAGTCTTACTCTATTTCTTGTATGGGGGGAGGGTGCCTTTAAACCGGTATAAGTGTTCCTGGTAAGTTAGTGGAATTTCAGTGTCCTCATAGGGACAATATTAGTCCAGTATTTCACCTAATGTATAGTAATGAAATGTTTTTGTTCTTGCATTTGCAACTGGGAATGTAACCCATGAATAGAATACCTCTGTTCTAAATTATTTGTGTGCCTCAATCACAAAAGCTACTGGTCCACCCCTGGATGTTAGACCATGTGCACCTAGTTTTATGGTGATGGGATTCCTAAACTTTTCTGCAATGTGAATTGCATCTGCATCTTCCTCTTCTGTTAAGAGCTGTAATTCTTGTACAACGTTATTTTCTGACTCAGTCATTGTTTTAGTAAAGAAAAGCTTTCCATAGGAGCTAAGATAAGGTATTATGCACAATTTTAGGAAAAATTTGTCTTTCAAGCTTGATTAACCAACAGCCAAAAAATAAGGTTTTTGCTACTCAGCTGTGGCAGAGTTATGTACCCTCCCACTCCAAACGTCTCTGGGGAAATGTGAATAGTGGACTCAGAGAATGGCACAACTGAACTACTCAGATGTGACTGTTAAATAAGTCCCCAACCAACCTTGGCGGCACCAGGTCTTGTAGTTCCTATAAAATTGTATACAGGATCTGCACGTTCGGACAACATACACTGTAGGACTGGTGTCAGACTGATTATAAAAACCCCTACTGGGTACGTTGGCCTTCTGTATCAGCTAGCTCACAGTGCCACTAGAATATCTTCTTACTAAGGGGAGAATAGTTATTGACAACCATCGAACATGACAACCCTGATCCCTCAGGACTGTAGACACAGTGTACTAATTTTGCTTAGTCACTCGTGCTCACGTATCCTCAGTGAGTTACACAGGATAAACGGTCTGGACATTTTACAATACACATTTATTGAACAGTTGTTATTCTAGAGTAAAATAGATGAGCTGCAACAACAACTAGACAGTCACAGATATAAATGATTAGAAGCACTATGAAAGTAAAAGGATGATAAAGTTCTATAATCTTGCAATAATCATGAATACATACGAGTATATAAAATACATGAGAAATAAAAGTATTTGTATGCGTATTCCTCGCCAGGAATGCGCATGCGCAGGCTCCCGCGCTTGCGCTGTTCCAAGAAGACGGCTAGCTGGACAAGCAAGATGACACCGCGATAACAGTAAGTTCTTATTTAAATCTTATTTTAGGCTTAATGTCATTTAATATTGCGGGCCGGAGGCGGGCGAGAGGCGGGCGGCGGGCAGCGTGAGTGCGTTGCATTACGGAAATATGTGGAGAGGCACAGAGATTGGTTTAATCTCCGTGCCGCTCCGCGTAAGTCCCTTACGCGACTTCCGCCCACCCCTAGTCTAAATGGACATCAAAAAACGAACATGGTTGTTTAATCAGAGACTATAATTGAGTATATTTACAGGACTTAACATGTGGGACTTTTATATTACCTTTCAGTTTACTTTTAATTCATTTATTTTGACGGATTTATTGGGTTTGCTGTATTAGATCAGGTCTTTCCATGAATGTAATAATATATGGATTATGTGATATACTTGGGAATGTTTTCATAATGTGAAGAGACTCTTAATTATATCGGATTATTGTTGAGGTTGTTAGTTAAAAAAAAGCATGTAGATGATAAGAGAAAGGGTAAATATATGGGGACTTTAATGTTTTTAATGGTACTGTATTGATATATGTGTTTTACAGCGCTGATGAAGTACTGAGTGGGGATGAAAGATGCTGGCTGTACTGTCTATGTCTATTTTTTATAAAAAAATGAAGAATAAAGACTGGTTGTATATTTTTAATCAACGGCATATAAGTGCCTTTATTCAACGCTACATATGGATGGACATTTGAGACTAAGGTTCATGTAACATGTTTGACCCATGTGAAAATTCAAATAGAATTTTAAGTGATTCCCCTTTGGGAGATTATTTCTATGTGTGAATTAGGGGTTGTGGGGCAGTCCAATCCTGGGATTAAAGTACCTATTATATTGATATTTCTTAATTTATTCTTGATTCTTGTATTGTGTAGGACAACTATTTCTGCCAAAGCTGTAAGGGTATTTTACTAAATGACAAGAAACGGTTTAAAAGTGAATAATGTTTCAAGAAAACACATGAACAATAAAAGTAAATACTTACGTTTGATAAGGTCCTAATAGTGAATTTAGTCAACAATGGAGAGTGAGGGCTTCGTAAGCCTAGCGGATTGTACCAGTGTTAAGTTTTACATTGGGTGGGAAATCAAACTCCTGCAGAGTGCAAGGCAGGACGTTGTATCCAGGGAGCATTCCTCAAAGGGAAATACGTCAATTCATGGTTCTTGCTGACTGCTTCAGTTTGGTAACAGAAGCTCTGTTATGTTGATGGAGCCTTGCATGAAGCTGCAAAAACATTGACTGGATTCCCTTGCTTGGTGATCATTTCTAAATCTGGTGGACAGTACCTCCACCTGGGCAACAGAGTAATTTGCTCTGTTGCCCTGGTGGAGAAACGGGACATCCACCAGATTATGAAACTGGCCCTAAATTAGTGTTTTGGTTCCTTAAATCCACTACTAGCAGATAGAACAGGGTGCTGTAGCCGATCAGGGCGACATACACTGATATTAAGGAGTTCTAAAGTAGCTTTAAAATTTGCTTAAAAAAGTTCAGGGTGGAACACACTGATAATTTATGGCTGAATTCTCGGAGATCCTTGACTTCGTGTACCTGTTTTTCAGATGTCCAAAGAATGACCAAGCCACACTTGTCTCCAGCTCTATCCATTGATGCCCACTTCCAGCCTGGGCTCTGGAGCTTAGCCAACTGACAGTATTTATACTGAACTTTTTTTAGAGACTTCACAAGGACCATTTGTGTTCTAATGAGCTCATGTGCGAAACCATTTTTATTCTTTACACTAGTCAGTGATTGGTGGCAATCCTACTCCACTGCTTACAGAATTTCCACAGCCCTGCCATCCTACTTTTTCATGGAACCAATCACAACAAACAATCCAACAAAGGTTCTGGAAATGCCCCCTCGACTCTACAAGGAATAGATCTATCAGTATGGCATAGATTTTAGTTTAAATGCCTCTCTCACACCAGGCCCCTGCTTAGCATTAACATGTCAAACAAACAGGCATGAAATCGTGTGTCTACTCATAAATACCCCATCCCAGATAAGTGTCCATTACGATTCCTCCCAGGTTTTCTGCTAGCAAAGCCCACTCCATTGTTCTCTGTCCTTTTTATTCGTCATCAGATTGCTAATAATTCAACTAAGGGAAGAGAAGCAAATAGAACTGGCTTCCTACGTCAAACCTAGCAGCAAAATACATTATTCTTTATAATGTATTTATTTTATATTCAGCAAAAATCTAGCCATTACACTGAGCTAGATTTTTGCTAAATATTAAACATACATTTGGAATGAACTTGGTGAACTGTAAAATTGTTTTTTAAAAACAGAAAAAAGGCTTTTAGTCACAAACAGGTTCTTTCCAAAAGAACTGGCACTGTGCCTATACAGTAAAACTAGCACTTTGGAACTCATCCCGCTAGACATACCGCTTTTAATATTTAACATGCCCCACTTTTATACATTAAGCAGCCAGCTTTGAGATCTACTAGTCACATGTATAGGTGAGTTAGCTAATTTTTAAAGGTAGATTTTGCAACTTCTCAAAAAGAGTTTCTTTTGACATGTGCGGTTCCAATTTTTGGAATGTTGCCAGTCACGTCACAATGGCAGACTGAAGCCAGTCTTTTACAGATAGATTGTGTAAATGTGCACTACAATCTGGATATGCTATTTAACTTTTATGTCACTGATGCAATTTAACTTTTATGTCACTGATGCATTTTCCTACACGAAGTTACTGTAGTTTCACTTTAAATTTAAATTAGCGAAATGGGTTTAAACAATTTAAATATTGTTTTAGGGTCAGACCACATGCACTGTGAATGCGAATGGCAACCCAGATGCCAACAAGACTAGCAAAAACAAATGTGCAAATGCATGCAGAAAGTCAGATTTCCTACATTCTCTCTCTCTCAAGCCGGACAGACTTCTCACCTTAACGAAGCTATACACCCACCTCTTTCCAGATCCTAATAAAAATCAGCCCACTCTGCTAACAAACCAACGCTAGATTAAGCCGAAAAACAATAACACAAACGCCAATTACAACTTACGCTGCCCCTGCAGGACCAGCACATTTACATTCACCATTCATAGAAAAGGCAGTAAGAAGCCAGGGCATTATAAACACTTTAGAGACCCTAATTAATGTGGTACACTCCACACTTGCCTTGGGTTGGGTGGATGGCTAGAAGACCTGTATCCCCAGTGTGATACACTCTGTTAAACCAGCCCAAACATATAAGGACTCCATATGGATTTCGATGTCAAGACTCAATATCCATGCCGTATTGAACATTTCAGCAGTGTAAACCATTCTCTCTTCCTTACACTTCACTTACCCATTGAGCCAAATAATATCCACATGTATTGTACCCACATAGTGCATGAAACGTGTACAAACCCACCAAAAGCTTGAGAGCCCAAGTAATTGGTGAAGGGGCACTGTACAAAAACTGTGTTATATTGCATCACAAACTGAGCAAGTTCATTTTATACCATTACTCCTATTAAGGAAAACTTACTGGCCAAAATATTAAGAGAGTTATTGTGACCCCTGCTCACCTCTAACATCTGCTGACTGTGTTGAGCCTTCTCACTCAGTGTGCTTCTCTTACATATTTTGAATGTTCGCTCAAATCCACTGCAGATTTTTCTCACTGACTGTTTTCCTTCTGCATACCCTCTACCCTGCTACCTCCTCTCACCATCCTAACTGGAAGTTTACATTTGCCATAGTGGTCATTCTGATGCAGTAGAGCCCAAGATGCAAAGGTTTCAGCCCTATTTCTCAGATGGTTGTATGTTTGAACCGAGCATGTATTTACCATGCCTTTATAACATGGTCTGAACTACGAATGCATCTTTAAAACACATTATTTAGCACACAAGTAGTTACAAGGACTTGCCTTAGGGAAAGCACTGGAATTTGGAATAGAATAAAAACAACCCTCTGAGGCTTTTTCCTCTTTCTATCTGTGCTGCAGAATGCAGCACATGTAGAAACAGGAAAGAATAGGGAGAAGAAATATATTCCACCTCATTATGCCTCACCTGAGGAGTAGCATTTTGATGCATTACCAGGTCTACCACTCATGGTAAATATGTGTCTGCTCCAAAATCCATGGGTGTATGTGTGCAAACACCCTTGCTCAACCCAAGGAATTGAAGGGAGTAACCTCTAAAAGACCACCCAGGTCACTTGGGCCTGCTCATCTCAAACCCAAGGAGGAATCTGACAACCAGAGAATGCAAGTTAAAAGCTTTAGTCAAGACTCTGCAGAGTGAGCTCTGACAGCCGAGTCTTTGCTGAGTCTGCTGAGGGACTGACATCCAACCCCCATCATCACATAGTTAAAGTCTCCAAAAACATGACCCCTCCCACCTCACTCGGTGGAAAATCACCAGGGCATGCAAACAATGGGGCATAGTAGCCTATGGAGTCATATTCTGTAAAGACTCTCTTCCACCGTCTGCTGTACAAGGTCACAGCGCCGCTTCCCAGCTCATGTCCCACGAGAAGGAGAGCTGTGCATAGAGAATGGAATGCAAGGTTGTCTCTCGTCTCTCCGCTGAAATGGAACTTTCACCCTGAGCGAGAGAATGATGTCACAGCAGCTTACTGCAGCAAAAGTTACAGGGCCTACCAATATTATAACTATTACATGGAGCAAACAAGTGGCAAAATGAAACTTATCAGGCGAGGCTAACATCATCATTATATAAGCATTTGCATAATTGGAAGCATCATCCGGAAACATGGTGGGGAATATCTATCAGACCCTCCTTTTAGCCTAGTCTGCTAAGTCATGCTTTATTTACCAAAAGGCAGGGTCTTCACAATTTCTAGGGATGGGAAACATCAATACTCAAATATACCTTCATGAATGTTAAAAGATCTTGAACAACTTGCTGTAAGAGGGCCCTTCCTGGGGGAGGTTTCTCCTGGGTCGGAGGAGTGGATGTCAGTGTGGTAATACAGTATGAGGTGCACAAGGAACAACAGGCTGGTAGGTAATTAATGCATAAACAACATGTTAATATCAAAACAGCTATACCTATTAGTATTGTAAAAATCTTCCATCCCCAGAACCCAAAGATACTCAGGAACCAGTTTGACCAGGACCCATTTCCCTGATGTATGTCGGAAGCTATTTTGTATAGTTTCTGTATTGCAGCATATACTGTAGGAGCAGTATCAGGTATGCACACTCAACAGCTACTCCCGATCAGGCAACAAGCTAAACCTCGGTTGGCCAGTATAACATCTAGAACCATTCAATTTTGGAGAGAAAGGAGCCTGGTCGCCCGAAGCTCTACAGTAATATTGGAGGTGATCTCGGCAGTGGTATTAATAACAGCCTCTACCTCTCGCATTAATCTACGAATACTTAGACTGTTATACATAGGACTCCACATGGGCAGGAGTCCTTTAAAAGCATCCATGAATGGTTGTAATGTTGTATCTGACTGATCGACATCATCCATACTGATAATACACCGTACTCTATGCAAGGGGGTACTTCTGCGATACAATTCATGGTGGCGATGGTATAGATAGGGGGCTACATAAACTGGGGGCAATAGAAAAGACAAATAACAGGACCCTGACCAGGGAGCCATAAATAAGCTTGAGGCCCGCAGACGAAGTAAATATTTGGTGGTGAAAGTAAGGAGGGGCTTTCCTCCACAGACAATGGATAAGTAAAATTGCAGGTACTTATTTCAACTGGAACGGAACCCGAACCATTTCTACAGAATGGAGCAGTAGTATTAATTACAAATATGGGCTGAAGTTCCTGACTGGATATATTGCGACTAATGAAGTTCTGGAAATAATCTGTGGACTTAAACCCTTGAAAATCTAACATCTCCATCTGTTCCCAAGTAACGTTTTTTCCCATGATATGAGGCAGTACATGTTTTTAGGAAGCGTCTACTATTCTCACTGTGCAATCATGAGCACCCGAAGTTAGAGAAACGGTCTCATGTGTACCAAATGAGTCCTGGTCCGAGTGTTTACTGGAACCCTATACAAACCCGAGGATGGAGAATCCTGTTTTATCATATCGATCAATTCAAACCATCCCTCACAACTACTCACATATGACAGAGGCAAAGACAACAAATTCTCAGATTTATGCGTGACTGAAGGGAGTATCCCACAAATCCAACATTTTGTCAAATTCGATCCTTCATGACTTCTATGCAACATCTGTATGAATGTATTATCTCTGTAGGATTGTCGGTGCTCAGCTTTATGGAAGGGCAGAGTTACAAAAGAATGTTCAGGTGGGGCAGGAGTGGTAGCGATCAATTATCAGGCAGGATGGTGGTGTTCCAGGCACCAAAAAACTATAGCTGCTATAATCAAAGTGACACCTAGTATCATAATTATACCTATTCTCGTTTTTTTAGACATAGTTGACCAAGTAAATTGATCGCATATTGGGGATGGGGATGAAGAGGAGTAGGTCACAGAATCTTCTTCTGGGATAGGGGGAAGACCAAAAGGATATAACCTAATCATTCTAGTCAATGGGAAATGTAAATGTTCTGTAAAACCACAAAAGGGATGCTGACAGTCTGAAAAGGCTAAAGTTTGTCTGCTTTCTGGAGTGTAGTGTGTGTAGAAACTAGTCAGTGTAAGGAAAGAAACCCATCAGCCCACCTGTTGGTGGAGCTTCATCTTCTGAGATTGTTCTGTAAACTGGTATCTACTAGGTTCCTCACTTGTGGCATCGTGAGGGAACCCTAGTATCAGATCCACCAGTGATGGAAAGCCAACAAGCTATGGTACTTGGGGCTGCATGGAAAAAGTTGAAGTGCTCAAAGAACTATGTGAAATGTGTTAATAATAAGGAGTGAAGTTTAAGTTTGACTATCATGGTGCCAAAATACAAACTATGGGGCCTATTACGATTGCGTTTTCTCCGCATCCTCAGGGCCGGCGGAAGCCACCGCCGGGTCGGAGGATGTGGAAAAACCGCAGCGGACCCACCAAAGACCCACCGCCACATTAGGATGGCTGGTGGGTCCTGTTTTCCGTCCGCAGCTTTGAAAAAGCTCTAATATGGTGGCGGTGTCTCTCAGACACCGCCAGCCATATTAGGATGGGCTTTAAAAAATGCTTTTCCGCAGTGGGTTTTCCGCCGTGGAAAAGCATGTGGAACTTCACTGCGGGGGCCCGTTGTGGGCCGCCTGGGTAAAGGGGGGGGTGGGGGTGCACATGGGGGGTACGTATGGTACCCCCCTGCATTTGTATGCAGAAAATGCATGCATTTTTACCATTGCGGCGGGTGCAGCTTCAAGCCGCACCCGCTGCAATGGTAAAAATAGAGGATGTGACCGCCAGGGTGGTGGTCACATCCTAATTGGACAGGAGGGAACTCCGAAGGCCATGCGGAGGTTCCCTCATCCTCTATGGTCTCAGACGGACTCAAGTCCGTCTGCGATCATAATGGGCCCCTTTATTAGGGGGGTCACCATAATGACAAGGTTAAAAGCAGAGTGTGGATAGTGTGTAAACAAATATTACTATCAGTTGATGGAATAAACTAGTCGACATGTTTCAGCCAATCATGGCTTTCTTCAGGACCTATTGATATAACACTACTGTAACTGTGAGGACAAAAAATATACTATATTCGCCCAAAGAACAAAGAACAAAAATACCATGCAAAGAAAATAGCCTACCATGTGTTGAGTACTAGATGGTAGGTCAATGAAGTCATGGTAAGAAGAATTCTCTCCCAAATTCTGCTTGGGGAAGGTCTTACCTCGCCTGGCACTCGCACAGGTTAAGAGGCCCCGCTCTGTCCGTCGGTACCTAGGGCTGCCCTCTGAGCCGAGGGAAAGGTGAATGTAAATATTCTACACAGGGAAACTAGATTCGCACAGCATGTCCGTCGCACCAGAAGGGTAGGCACAAGTCACTTCACCAGAGGTCCGTTCAGTAAGCCTCCCTGGTAGGCTTCTATCATTCATCAAAATGTTTCTTCCCCAAATAGAGCTGCCCAACTCGCAACTCAAACAGACAATCAAGGCCCAAAGTCAATTCTTGCAGGATAAGGCACTCACCCTCCGAGCAAGTGTCTTCAGCGATCCCTTCCAGTGTCCCAGGCAGTGCACCAGTGTTCACCACTCTAATCTAACAGGCAGCAGAGACACAGAACCTTCACCCTACACTCAAGTCCATCCCTAACTCTTGTATTGCCCTTGTGATGCACTGTTCTTTCGTCGGGGCCGCAGGTTGCATCTATAAACGCCAGGCTCAGTGTCGTCACCAAACAAAGGGGGGAGGTTATCCTCTCCGCTTCTTATCTGCTCATCGTCTGCTGTACTCAGGGGCCCCAAAGACAAGGGTAATGGTGCGGCAGGTGCAGATTGTTTTTCAGGAGGCACAGCTTCTTGTGGCACTGGAATACTACCTTCCTCTGTTTGGGCCCAAGTCAGACGAGCGTTAGAAATTGGCACGAAGCGGGAAACTGACTCCGTTTCATGGTCCCCTACTCCATCTTGCACCATCTGGTTGTACGGCAATGAGAGTGGGACACGTTTGCAATGGCTTCCATGGATCCAGTTCTTCTTGTCTTTAACTTTCACCGCAGTTCGTGTGGCCAAAAGTACGAGATGTGGACCCTTCCACCTAAGTTGCAAGCAACTCATCAGATGGAAGTTCTTTATGACCACCCAGTCGCCAGGTTGCAGTCGGTGCCCAGGCCCCTCCGGAGCCGGCTTTAGCGCTGCCTGAACCTGCTGATGAAGAGAACGTAGATCTTTAGTCAACTTATACAAATAGTCTATCAATAAGGTATATTCTATTTCAGAAAAACGCTTAGGACGTGTGACTTCCCCAACATTAGCAGGCCAACCAAAAACTACCTCATAAGGAGACAAACAATTTCTAGAATGTGCTGTCATCCTTGTTGAAAGCAGTACTAGGGGAAGGGTGTCCGGCCAAGCTAGACCTGTGTTTTGTACAATCTTAGCAAGTTTTAGCTTCAGAATCCCATTGTACTTTTCAACCAATCCCGCCGCCTGAGGGTGGTTTGCAGAATGACATTTCTGTTTCACATGTAGGTCCTCACATACATGTTCAATGACCTTGTTATTAAAGTGCCCACCATTATCACTCCAGATCATGCAAGGCAATCCATAATGAGGGAAGTACTCCTTAAGAAGTGCCTTCATGGTAGCAAGGGCCATATTCTCTTTAGTTGGGTATGCCTCCGCCCATTTGCTAAAGACACACACCACTACCAGGACATACTTTACATTATTCACCCTATCCATCTGGAGATAATCCATGTGGAGGACCTCAAAAGGAAGGTTAGGGGCGCGAAATTACCAGCTGGAGTGAAGCTGTCCTTGCCTGGGATATGTTGTATACAAACTATAGAGTGCTTAACTAGCTTGTCTGCTGTCTTAGAAATGTTATAATTTTTCCAGACCGGATCTAATAACTGGCAGATCCCTTTTGCACTGACATGAGCAGGGACATGGGTCATAGTAACCACTGGCAAGACATATGCATTTGGCAACATCCATCTTTGTTTATCTGATAGGTATGTACAACATCCATCATCATTCAACCATCCCGTACGTTCCTGCCATTCAACCAACTCCTCCTTCGTAGCCTCATTCTGAATGGACCAGACACTATCCAGTGTGTCTTCAAACATACTATGATCAGGAACCCATCGAGCAGGGCCTACAACACACACCCTACTCTTTTGGGAATGTGCTGTTTCCTGAGCTCTCCGGTCTCCAAAGGCATTTCCTTTTCCCAAGTTATCAGTGATGGCTTTGAGGGGACTACACTTAACAATGGTCACTTTAGCGGGCAACGTTAATGACGTCAGGAGTCTGTGTATCAATTAGCCATTCTGAATCTTCAACCCATGGCATATAAGAAAACCCCACTCCCTCCAAAGGCGCCCAAAGCAATGAGCCAATCCAAACGCATACTGGCTGTCTGTATATATATTAACTGTCAGCCCCTCACTCAGCTCACACGCTCTCAACAAAGCCATCAATTCCGCTGCCTGGGCAGATTGATAGGGAACTCGTAAAGTCTCAACCACAGTGCGAAGGGTAGTGACAGCATAGGCAGCTGTGGTCGTTCCATCTGGGAGCTTAAAGCAAGAACCTTCAACATACAATTCATCCTGTGGGCTTGGCAATGGGAGGTCTGTCAAATCCACACAGCCCGTTTCCTCCTCAGTACGGCACTCACAATCATGTGCATCCCGATCCTGCTCCCCATCAGCCAAGGGAATGGGCAGTAGGGTATCAGGATTGAGAGCGGTGCATAGCTTAATAGTCACATGAGGTGCAAAAAGAACTCATTCATTCTGGGTAAAATGCGCACTGGTGAGGTGTTGGGTCTTGGCCTGTTCAAAAGAATGTCCACTGCATGGGGAACAAGGACTGTTAGGTCGTTGTCGAGAACAAGTCCCGACGATTGTCTAATAGAGAGTGCGGCAGCTGCCACAGCTTGTAGACAGCTCGGAAGAGCCCTGGCCACATTATCAAGCACAGCCGAAAAATATGCACAAGGTTTTTGCTTGCCACCAAACGACTTTACCAACACAGAGAGTGTGCATTTTTCCTCCTCATGCACATAAAGTGAAAAGGGCTTGCGGAAATCAGGAGTGCCTAACACCGGAGCTGAGCATAACCCATCTTTTAATTGCTCAAAAGCTGGCTGACATGCAGGTGTCCATGGCAAAGGTTCATGCACTTCCTTTGAAGTAAGATAAAGCAGAGGTTGTGCAAGCAAAGAATAGTTAAGAATCCAAAACCTACAATACAATGTTATACCTAGAAAAGCATGTACATTCTGCTGAGTTTTAGGGAGGGGCATATTAGTGATGGCAGTAATGTGTTCTGGTGTCAGTCGGAGACCCTCCTTCGACAAGAGATGACCCAAATACGTGACCTGCTGTTGACAATATTGGAATTTTGAGGGTGACACCTTATGACCCATAGTAGCAGGATGCATTAGTAGGAAAATAGTAGATTTTCAACAACCCTCTCCGTGACATGAATCTATCAACAAGTCGTCAACATACTGTAAAAGGTCATTGCCACTTGCCAAAGTAAGGTCATCTAGCTGTCGTTTTATATCTTGACTGTAAATTCTGGGGCTTTCTGTATAGCCCTGAGGAGCGTGACAGAAGCAAAAGCTTTTTCCAGCCAAAGAGAATGCAAACAAATACCTGCCTGCTATCTGGATGTATGGGAATGCTGAAGAAGGCATTTTTAAGGTCAATTACTGAAAATAATTATGCTGAAGCAGGAACTATGTTTAACAGGGCATTATGTCAGGTGCCACAGGATATTGAGGTATCGCTATTTTGTTAATGTGGTGCAAGTCAATCACAAAACGGTATATACTAGGTGTAGCATCAGAATCTGAGGGAGTCCTTTTAAGAACAGGAAGAATAGGGCTATTACAAATATTGGATGGTGTCTCTTCCACTACTGCTTTTTTAACCATGTCTTTAATCTTTAATGATTTGAAGCAGGGCTTGTTCCCCATCCTGCAATATCTTATACTGTGGGATACGTGGTAAAATGCTGTTCTCTTTAACTGTAATAGAAACAGGTGAGATATCAAGAAGACCCATATCTGTGTCCCTTGTCGCCCAAAGCGTAGATGGAATGTCTACAAATTCCAGGGGCAAGGGGGCATCTTTGGAAAGGCACTGTTTAGTCCCTGTAGCTTTGGGGCCCATGGTTAGATACACTCCATCTGGGAAACAATAAATGATCTTCTAATCAAGGGTGAGGGAGGTGGATTCTGGATCCATTCACTTTCCAAAATAGCATGAAATCATCAAAGGGGAATGGATCACTTGTCCTGCTCAACCATTGGGTATACAGGAAATGAGGATGTCCCAGATGAAAAAAGACCTTCATGCACGTGATAGGTATGGTGGTATCTGAAGCGGTATATGTTGGTTCTCCGCTTTTAGATCACGTCAGTGCATAATCATTGGGTCTGATTTCGATTTATGCAGCCTCCACCAGGAGGTTTCTACCCATGGTTGACGCAGTAGTGAGCCAGTGATAAAAAAGTACTATTAAAAAGACACAACAACCTAAGTTCTGCTACTTTATTTTACTCAGCTGTTGGTCTAGTAAACTCTATAAGAGTACATCACATTGGACTTAGTTACGAGTACTGGATGCACTCAGAGTAATACAAAACTTGAGGGGGGGGAATTGTGAGGGTATTATTAAAAAAAGGTCAACATGTTTCTGCCTTAGTCTGCCTGGGTTTAGGACTTACGGGCATTCATCAGGACCGGTGGTTGGGGAACGTGAGGTTTAACAAAAAAATAAGTGCTCAAATGTGAACGAAAACGGTATTAACCTGTTTCTTCGGACTGGAGGTCTTATGGTACCTGTAAAGAGTAAGCACATAGTTTTCGGCATACATACAGGGCTAGGGGAAGGGGGGACATACACACCGAGCAGAACGTTGCTGCTTCCATCTATTCATACGTGAATATATAAACAACTAAAAAATGGCAACACTTTAAAAACCGGTTAACAATCATGGCAATGTAAACTCTCTCTTTTTCTCTCCATACTCATGCAGCGGGTATTTAGCGTGCTATTCGACAGTGGTTACATTGTGTTCAGTGTCGATCAAGAACGCTAATATTGACTACGGTAGTGATGGTGGTGAGCCATTGGTGGGTGGCTATGCGATAAGGACTGTGTTATACAATGTGAGTGCTCAGCAATTGTTACCTCGCGCATTTACTTAATACGCTCCTGTCGGATCGTAGAGCTCTTGGAAGGGGCTAGAGGGTAGAGAAGGGGTAGTTAGCATGGGTGGTGTGGAATACTTGCGTTTCTGGAGACACCTTCATCGGTCTCGCTACCTGTTGCGCCCGATCCTCAGCTTGCTTCGTCAGTGCGCTGCTCTGCCCTTACTGATCCGGAAACAATAGGTACTGTTTCCGGGTCGTTTTTATAGGATGGAATAGCCCTGTTGGTGATTCCCTATTGGTTGGCTGCAGTTGCTATAATAACAGGGGGATGTTTTGGTTACATAGAATTTATTTGTTTGCCAACGCCAGCCAGGGTATATTGTCATTTAGCCCATCGCTGTCTGTTTTGAGCCTATGCACCCATCTTTGTTCTTTTTCGAAAAGAATTTTTTCGGCATTGTGGTCTTTATTCGGCAAGGTTTCTAGGATGACCCACTGTAAATCTTGGACAGTGTGGCCCTTCTCTAGATAGTGAGTGGCCATCTTCGTAGTGCTCTTTTTGCACTTCACATTGCTCCTGTGTTCGCACAGTCTTTGTTTGGCTTTCCTGCAGGTCATTCCTACGTATTTCAGGTTACATGGACACGTGATCATGTAAATCACATGTGTTGTATTACAGTTTGTGTGGCTATTCAGGGTCCATTTGAAGTTAGGAAGTAGTTGGAGCTCTTTGGTCGGTTTTGTGAGGCTGCAGACTAAACACGAGCCACAAGGGTAATGTCCTTGGACTTGTGGGTTTCCCCATAAGTTGGTATGTTGTTTTGGTGGTTTAGGTGGTGGTCTTGTGTGCACCAAGATGTCTTTTAGGTTTCTGCTCCTTTTATCGGCAAGCCTGGGTTTTTGCCAGGTAAGGTTGCCTGACGTAAATATGCGCCAGTTCTTGTTCACTATTTTCTTGATGTTATTCGTCATGGCACTATATGTGGTAACACATGTGAGGACACTCCTCCGGTTGGTCTTTTGGGGTGCATTCGAGCAGTGCCTCTCTATTTTGGTTCCTGGCACGTTTTTTACATTTGGCAATTACTTTTTTAGGGTAATCGCGAGCCTCCAATTTTTTACATAGGTCTTCAGCTTGTGTTTTGTATTCTTTTGTATCACTATAATTCCGTCGTAACCTGAGGAACTGGCTGTATGGTAAGTTCTCTCGTAGGGGTCGAGGGTGGAAGCTGTTGAAGGATAACAGGCTATTTTTTGCTGTAGTCTTAAAGAAGGTACGGGTTTGGAGGGTATTGGCTTCAGCGTAAATCGTGACATCTAGGAAGTCAATGCTCCTGTTCTTGGCACAGTAGGTGAACTTGAGGCAGTCATCTTTTTGATTGAGCCAGTTGTGGAATTCTGTCAACTTTTCCTGATCTCCCTTCCAGATGACAAAAATGTCATTGATGTATCGTTTCCAAAAAAGGATACATTGATGATAGGGGTTGTTTGCTGCGTCCAGGATATGTCTGTCCTCAAAGGTGCTGACATGCAGTCCGGCAATGCTCAGGGCAAAAGTACTGCCCATCGAGGTGCCATGGCATTGGAGGTATAGTTTGTCCTTGTACTGGAAATTTTTTTCCATAAGTGCCATCCGGCAGCACTCCAGGACGAAATGTCTGGGTGTCTTGTATGTCCAAGATGTGCTGAACAGAATGCTTTCCAGAGTCTCCATGGTTTTCTCTTGTGGCAGACTTGTATAAAGGCTTTCGACATTGAATCCAACCAGAAGCATGGTGTTGGGTGAGTATTCGATGTCTTTTATTTGATTAAGGAGATCTCTTGTATCCTTCAGATATGTTGGAGTTTTTTGTACAAGCGGTCTCAGGTACTGGTCAGCAAATTGGGAAAGGGGTTCCAGGATGGATCCAATTCCTGACACGATTGGTCTCCCTGGTGGTGGGAGTCGTCCTTTGTGCGTCTTTGGCAATGAGTATAAGTAAGGGGTTCGTAGTGTATTGGTCCTAAGGTAGTCCCCTTCCTTCTTGGATATCCAGTTGTTCGTTTCTCCTTCCTCGATCCTCATTGCGATTGTTCTTTGGAGTCTGGGCGTGGGGTCTTCTGATAGTATTTTGTAGAATTTTTCATCTGCCAGCAGATCCATGCATTGTTCGCCATATCCTGACTTTGTTAGGAGGACCACTCCTCCGCCTTTATCGGCCGGTTTTATGACTATGTCACTGTCGCTTTTCAGTGCATTCAGTGCTAGTTGTTCCGATCTGGTAATATTCTGAAATGGTTTTTGAGTGTCACAAGCGAGTTTGTCAATGCCTTTGAAGAGCGCTTGCTCGAATGTTAGTATCTCCATTGGAACTTGGTGATTCAACGGGCAAAAGGTTGATTTCTTCTTCAGTGAGGTGTCCCCATCATTTTTTGGCGGTTGTTCTCCTTGAAAAAAGGCTTTGAGTTTCAATTTTCTACAGAACTCTGCCATCTCGCATTTTGTCTTGAATACATCCAGTTTGGGTGTTGGTACGTATCCTAAGCCTTTGTTTAGTACACTCTCTTCATGTTTTGTGAGAGTTTTGTTTGTTAGGTTGATGATGAGGGAGTCGTGGTTGTTCCTGTTTTCGCTTTTGTCACGCTCCTTGTTTGTACCTGTCTCGTTTGGTCGGACCAGGTGACCCCTCTTCTTCGTGTTTTCTCGGTTGTCCGGCCATTCCCTAAAAAAGGAATCCTTTGTTGGAAATTTTGACCCCCTTGATGTTGTAAATGGTGGTTCATCATCTGTGGGCCTTGGAAATATGGATTCATCCATCCCTGGAAGTGAGGGTTATAGGGTTGGAACGGCATCCCTTGGTTGCCCATTTGGAAGAAAGGTGGGGGCCAGAAGTTGCGTCCTCGTCGGTTGCCTCTTTTATTCTGCTGGCGGTTCCTGGGACTGTTGAAGTTGTCTGTTTCTTGATCTGAGCCAGTGTTGGAGGCACCGCTGTCTGATCCATAGTTGGAGGCGTTGTCATCAGATTTGTAGTCTTTACTACTATATGGATGTACTTTATCTATTGAGAACTTTTTCAGTTCTTTTGCGAGTTTCTGTAGTTTAGTCTGTACCAAGTATTCGTGGGATTCACTCATCTCTTTATTTATCTCGTCCAATTTGGTTTTGTATATCGTGATATTAACAGTGCTGTTTAGTTTGGTTTCCAGAATCTGGATTTTTACTGTTAGTTCATCTGTCAGTCTAGTGGCCGTTTTTATAATGAGGACTAGGTAGTCTCTAGTGCACTTCCATGATATGGCTGACCAGTCTTTTCTGAAGGCTAGATATTTTAGGAAGATTCTCGGTGCAGTTGTGACCCAGAGTCCTCTCGGTGCCGTATTTACTCTGAGATACTCCGTCATGTTAATGCCGTGTACGGCTGTCCTGACCAGTTCTTTTTTTATTTCGGTTATTTCGTCCCATTCTGTAGAGCTGGAGAGAGTTAGAGCGAGGTCACTATTCACAAAAGGTGCCGGTCTGGCAAGTATTTCATCGATTTCTTCAAGGGAATAGCTTAATCCCAGGTTTTCTGCCATTTTGAATTCTTGGCAGGTCAAGGGATTTTGTCTAATCCAAGGATTTTTTGGGAGACTCCCACAGCTGTGCGCTGCTGATAATCTTCTAATCAAGGGTGAGGGAGGTGGATTCTGGATCCATTCACTTTCCAAAATAGCATGAAATCATCAAAGGGGAATGGATCACTTGTCCTGCTCAACCATTGGGTATACAGGAAATGAGGATGTCCCAGATGAAAAAAGACCCTCATGCACGTGATGGGTATGGTGGTATCTGAAGCGGTATATGTTGGTTCTCCGCTTTTAGATCACGTCATTGCATAATCATTGGGTCTGATTTTGTTTTATGCAGCCTCCACCAGGAGGTTTCTACCCATGGTTGACGCAGTAGTGAGCCAGTGATAAAAAAGTACTATTAAAAAGACACAACAACCTAAGTTCTGCTACTTTATTTTACTCGGCTGTTGGTCTAGTAAACTCTATAAGAGTGCATCACATTGGACTGAGTTACGAATACTGGATGCACTCAGAGTAATAAAAAACTTGAGGGGGGGGGGAATTGTGAGGGTATTATTAAAAAAAGGTCGACATGTTTCTGCCTTGGTCTGCCTGGGTTTAGGACTTACGGGCATTCATCAGGACCGGTGGTTGGGGAACGTGAGGTTTAACAAAAAAATAAGTGCTCAAATGTGAACGAAAAAGGTATTAACCTGTTTCTTCGGACTGGAGGTCTTATGGTACCTGTAAAGAGTAAGCACATAGTTTTCAACATACATACAGGGCTAGGGGAAGGGGGGACATACACACCGAGCAGAACGTTGCTGCTTCCATCTATTCATACTTGAATATATAAACAACTAAAAAATGGCAATACTTTAAAAACCGGTTAACAATCATGGCAATGTAAACTCTCTCTTTTTCTCTCCATACTCATGCAGCGGGTATTTAGCGTGCTATTCGACAGTGGTTACATTGTGTTCAGTGTCGATCAAGAATGCTAATATTGACTACGGTAGTGATGGTGGTGAGCCAGATCGGAACAACTAGCACTGAATGCACTGAAAAGCGACAGTGACATAGTCATAAAACCGGCCGATAAAGGCGGAGGAGTGGTCCTCCTAACAAAGTCAGGATATGACCAACAATGCATGGATCTGCTGGCAGATGAAAAATTCTACAAAATACTATCAGAAGACCCCATGCCCAGACTCCAAAGAACAATCGCAATGATGATCGAGGAAGGAGAAACGAACAACTGGATATCCAAGAAGGAAGGGGACTACCTTAGGACCAATACACCACAAACCCCTTACTTCTACTCATTGCCAAAGGCGCACAAAGGACGACTCCCACCACCAGGGAGACCAATCGTGTCAGGAATTGGATCCATCCTGGAACCCCTTTCCCAATTTGCTGACCAGTACCTGAAACCGCTTGTACAAAAAACTCCTACATATCTGAAGGATACAAGAGATCTCCTTAATCAAATAAAAGACATTGAATACTCACGCAACACCATGCTTCTGGTTGGATTCAATGTCGAAAGCCTTTATACAAGTCTGCCACAAGAGAAAACCATGGAGACTCTGGAAAGCATTCTGTTCAGCACATCTTGGACATACAAGACACCCAGACATTTCGTCCTGGAGTGCTGCCGGATGGCACTTATGGAAAAATGTTTCCAGTACAAGGACAAACTATACCGCCAATGCCATGGCACCTCGATGGGCAGTACTTTTGTCCCGAGCGTTGCCGGACTGTTTGTCAGCAACTTTGAGGACAGACATATCCTGGACGCAGCAAACAACCCCTATCATCAATGTATCCTTTTTTGGAAACGATACATCGATGACATTTTTGTCATCTGGAAGGGAGATCAGGAAAAGTTGACAGAATTCCACAACTGGCTTAATCAAAAAGATGACTGCCTCAAGTTCACCTACTGTGCCAACAACAGGAGCATTGACTTCCTAGATGTCACGATTTACGCTGAAGGCAATACCCTCCAAACCCGTACCTTCTTTAAGACTACGGCAAAAAATAGCCTGATATCCTTCAACAGCTTCCACCCTCGACCCCTACAAGAGAACTTACCATACAGCCAGTTCCTCAGGTTACGACGGAATTGTAGTGATACAAAAGAATACAAAACACAAGCTGAAGATCTATGTAAAAAATTGGAGGCTCGCGATTACCCTAAAAAAGTAATTGCCAAATGTAAAAAACGTGCCAGGAACCAAAATAGAGAGGCACTGCTCGAATGCCCCCCAAAAGACCAACCGGAGGAGGTCCTCACATGTAATACCACATATAGTGCCATGACGAATAACATCAAGAAAATAGTGAACAAGAACTGGCGCATACTTACGTCAGGCAACCTTACCTGGCAAAAACCCAGGTTTGCAAATAAAAGGAGCAGAAACCTAAAAGACATCTTGGTGCACACGAGACCACCACCTAAACCACCAAAACAACATACCAACTTATGGGGAAACCCACAAGTCCAAGGACATTACCCTTGTGGCTCGTGTTCAGTCTGCAGCCTCACAAAACCGACCAAAGAGCTCCAACTACTTCCTAACTTCAAATGGACCCTGAATAGCCACTCAAACTGTAATACAACACATGTGATTTACATGATCACGTGTCCATGTAACCTGAAATACGTAGGAATGACCTGCAGGAAAGCCAAACAAAGACTGTGCGAACACAGGAGCAATGTGAAGTGTAAAAAGAGCACTACGAAGATGGCCACTCACTATCTAGAGAAGGGCCACACTGTCCAAGATTTACAGTGGGTCATCCTAGAAACCTTGCCGAACAAAGACCACAATGCCGAAAAAATTATTTTAGAAAAAGAACAAAGATGGGTGCATAGGCTCAAAACAGACAGCGATGGGCTAAATGGCAATATACCCTGGCTGGCGTTGGCAAACAAATAAATTCTATGTAACCAAAACATCCCCCTGTTACTATAGCAACTGCAGCCAACCAATAGGGAATCACCAACAGGGCTATTCCATCCTATAAAAACGACCTGGAAACAGTACCTATTGTTTCCGGATCAGTAAGGGCAGAGCAGCGGACTGACGAAGCAAGCTGAGGATCGGGTGCAACAGGTAGCGAGACCGATGAAGGTGTCTACAGAAACCGCAAGTATTCCACACCACCCATGCTAACTACCCCTTCTCTACCCTCTAGCCCCTTCCAAGAGCTCTACATCCGACAGGAGCGTATTAAGTAAATGCGCGAGGTAACAATTGCTGAGCACGAACATTGTATAACACAGTCCTTATCGCATAGCCACCCACCAATGGCTCACCACCATCACTACCGTAGTCAATATTAGCGTTCTTGATCGACACTGAACACAATGTAACCACTGTCAAATAGCACGCTAAATACCCGCTGCATGAGTATGGAGAGAAAAAGAGAGAGTTTACATTGCCATGATTGTTAACCGGTTTTTAAAGTGTTGCCATTTTTTAGTTGTTTATATATTCACGTATGAATAGATGGAAGCAGCAACGTTCTGCTCGGTGTGTATGTCCCCCCTTCCCCTAGCCCTGTATGTATGCCGAAAACTATGTGCTTACTCTTTACAGGTACCATAAGACCTCCAGTCCGAAGAAACAGGTTAATACCGTTTTCGTTCACATTTGAGCACTTATTTTTTTGTTAAACCTCACGTTCCCCAACCACCGGTCCTGATGAATGCCCGTAAGTCCTAAACCCAGGCAGACTAAGGCAGAAACATGTTGACCTTTTTTTAATAATACCCTCACAATTCCCCCCCCCCTCAAGTTTTTTATTACTCTGAGTGCATCCAGTACTCGTAACTCAGTCCAATGTGATGCACTCTTATAGAGTTTACTAGACCAACAGCTGAGTAAAATAAAGTAGCAGAACTTAGGTTGTTGTGTCTTTTTAATAGTACTTTTTTATCACTGGCTCACTACTGCGTCAACCATGGGTAGAAACCTCCTGGTGGAGGCTGCATAAATCGAAATCAGACCCAATGATTATGCACTGACGTGATCTAAAAGCGGAGAACCAACATATACCGCTTCAGATACCACCATACCCATCACGTGCATGAGGGTCTTTTTTCATCTGGGACATCCTCATTTCCTGTATACCCAATGGTTGAGCAGGACAAGTGATCCATTCCCCTTTAATGATTTCTAACAATAAATGATGACACATAATCTTTTCAACATGTCCAAGCCCAGCAAATTTTCATCACAATGAGAAGTAAGTAGGAAGGGTGAATCAACAGTGAACGGGCCAATAGTAAAATCAAGAGGTTTGGATATTGGGCACACAACCGGTACGCCTGAAAACCCTACTGACACATTATTTATGCCAGACAGAGGTGCCCGTGGGACCAGAGATTATGACACAGAACTGTTCATAGCACCTGTATCAATAAGGAACTGCAGTCACCCTGTTGATATCAGCTGATATGTATGGTCCCGGTTGATCTACAGGCACTGCAACTGGCCCCTTACTCTGTCCCTTGCTGTCCTAGGCGTGTGGAACCCCTATCTCCACATCTGTATCAAAATCATCATGATAATATTGTCTGCTTCTTAGGTCATAAAAGTAGTTATCAGACTGACCGTCATAGGAGGAACAAGGGAAATGGTGTCGTCCCCTTTCTCCCCCTCTTCCTCTACCCTGTCTAGTGGGACCCCACCATCTGACGGCTATCATTTGATGCCAGCATGGGGGATTCGTCCTTCCAATGGCCCTCCTTTTGACAATATCTACACTGGTTCGGGCCCATGGTCCAAGGGACAACAATGATGTTGTCATCATTATACCAACTCCTCGTCCTGACTATTGTCAGGCGACAGTACAGGAAAGGTGGCATCTGCGTCAATTGACTGCTAATTTCTAAAGTAAGGGGGCACAGGCCTTTTTGTTAAATCCCGCTAAATTGAAGCTTATTGCCAAAGAGAAAACTTTCTTTTTCACTTCTGAAATTGAGGCAAAAGAGTTATTTAATACCTTGTGATGATCAGCTGGTGATTACCGTAAGCTCAGCAAAACTCTTAATCTGTTTGTTTTTGGTCTAACCAGTTGACTATCCATTGTTGATGTGGGTTTTTTTTTGTCCTGTAAGATATCTTCATGTCTTTTTCTCGATTTTCTAGTGGTACCTCCATTTTCATTTCTTTTTTGTTTGTGCTGTACTCTTTCGCTCGCTTTGTAAAATAGAGGATTCACAGTTATTGCAGGTCCGATGGGGGTGGTAGGAGAGCATCCACACCTTTCTTTCCATCACTTAGAGGGACCATTCAGTCCCTTAGCCTCATAGAGATGGGTTTGTTGGGTGGTGGTGGTGAGGGGGGGAGAGTAAGGGGTTTTCTGGGTTGGTAGGGTCGGTTAGGGTTGGGGTTCGAGGGGCAAGGAACAGCAGCTGCAGAGTTTGTTTAGTTTTCGGGGCTTGTATTATAGCTAAGGATTTGAGAATGCAAGTGGGATGTTGAAATAATAAAATTGCATTAGTCTTCTTTTTTGATAATGGCTAAGTTTTCTATGTGTTCTTGGAATGTGGGCTCAATAATAGGAAAAAAGGGGGGTCATGGCATTGATCTTAAAGAATAAGGTGGTGCAGCTTTTATGTGTCCAGGAATCGCATATTGTGTGGAACAATAGGGGCTGTCTGAAGGATTTAGAGCTGGAAGTTTTGGTGTCTACAAAGCAGGGCTCAACAACCACAGGGTTTGCGATTTTGAAAAGATTTGGTTGGGGGGAGTGTAAACGAGCTAAAGCACACCCTTAAGGAAGATGGGCTTTCATTGAACTGCGGGTCAACACTTCTGTTTATACTGTTTGTTCAATATATTCTTCTAATTTAGATTGCCCAGAAATGCGTAATGAGATTAGTATCGAGCTTGCTTCATGGCCCGCTCCTCTCTTGGTTTGCGGAGATTTCACTCTCTATCTACCCTCAGATTTTGATATCTGTCATAAGGGTGTCTATTCAGGCAGAAAGCATAAGGTTTTTAAAGCTACTAAGGGGATTGTTAAGGAGTTTGGCTTAGTAGATGTTTGGTAGCTGAAACAATCCAGCGAACCCCGGTCATACGTTTTACTCAGCCCCTCACCAAAAGCATGTTCGTATTGATTACTTCTTTTCTCCTTCAGAATTATTAACCAATGCTAAAATTGATATCCATCCCAAGATAATATCAGACCATAATCCAGTTATTCTAGAATTAGTCAGTGATACTACGCCATATTCTAATAGGAGTGTATATGGACTTTTGATCGTCAGCTACTGGTCGACCAGGCGTATGTACAGCACATGGTAAAATTGATGCTAGACTTCTTTGAGTTCAACTTAAGATCAGCCCCGATAGGCATTGTTTGGGATGCTTTTAAAGCTAGTGTGCGGGGAGAAACGTTAAGTTTCTCCATAAATAAACAACGTAGCATCAGGGTTAAACAAGCTACGGAATTGACCAAATTGCGTTCTTTAGAACTAGCTTTGGCCCACACTAGTAATTTAAATCCATTATATGAACAAAAATTAAAGGAGCTGGCAATTCAAAGAATTACAATTTATGAAGTCATCGCTGAGAAACTAGCAGCGCAAATAGCAATCCACCGCTCTGACATGGACAAGGAAAGAAAGTTGTGGCTAGGAAGGTGGAGGCTATACAGGACTCTAACAGTGTGATACATACTGAACCGGGATAAATCTTAGAAACATTTAGAGAATTTTACAGTAATCTATACTTAAACGAAGACTCTCTATATACTGTTGAGGAGGCAGCCGAGTGTATTGGCGATCAAGATTTTCCGAAACTTACTAATATCCAGCGGGAAATGTTAGAGGGGGAGTTTACGGCACAAGAGCTTGAAGTGGCGATTTCTTCTTTGGCCGTGGGGAAAGCAGTCGGTCCTGATGGGACCATATGCGGGAAGTTTTTACCACAGCACAAAGAGGCATATCTCCTGCTTCGTGGTAGAAATCTACAATTATGTTTTTTTTAAAAGAAAGATAAGCCTCCTTTGCTCCCATCCTCATATAGACCAATATCTCTAATTAACGCTGATAGTAAGCTCTACTCCAAAATCATAGCCACTCGACTCTCTGGTTTGATTTCTTCTTTAGTATCCCACTTACAACATGGGTTTATTTCCGGCCACGACACAACAGACCATGTGCGTCATGTTATTGCCCTAATGGATTGGGCAGAGGTAACCACAACAGCTATAGGTGTGACCCTGTTGGATGCCGAAAAGGCATTCGACAGGGTCGCTTGGCCGTATCTATGGGAAGTTCTTTGGCTGAAGGGGTTTGGTTCACGATTTCTTCAGGCAGTCTAGACTATGTACTCAGCGCCTATGGCAGCTATACGTCTTGCTGGAAATGAGTCGGCCTTTTTTCCTATTTTACGGGGTACTAGGCAAGGTTGTCCGTCTTCCCCGTTATTATTTGCCCAATACATTGATTTAATTTTGGTTAAACTAACTGAATGTAGAGATATTAAACCTATTACTATTGCCGAGGTGGAATACAGAGCTCTAGCTTACGCTGATGATATTGTGGTAACAACTACTGACTTACAGCCTGCAATCTCAGCCGTGGAAGCTCTTGCATGGCAATTTGGTCACTTTTTCAGGTTATAAGTTGAATATAAATAAAACCCAAAATTTGTATGTGGGTGCTAATCCGCTTGCTGGTATTCTCCTATTAAGAGAGGCTACATATCTCGGTATTATAATCTCCTCTCCAGTCGCTAACATTCCAGAAATCAATTTTAACCCAGTTTTAGATAAAGTCCATTCCACTTTAGAGCATCTCAATCACTTGCACTTATCACTACATGGAAGATCTAATGTGTTGAAAATGTTGGTACTTCCTAAATTTCTTTACTTATTCAGATCCATTCCATTAGAGTTCCCCACTCGCTGTTTTAAAAGACTGGAAAATTCCTCTTCAAGATTTTTGTGGGGCTTTAAAAGGAATAGAAGGGCCTACGAAAAAATGGTACTTCCTAGATCTACTGGGGGATAGGGTATCCCATACTTTTTATTTTACTATTGGGCATCATTTTTGCAATTTATTTTCATCTTTAGTTATTGGCAAAAAATGTTGGCATTTACTGTGTCATCATCCCTCTATATATCAGTTTGCTATTGGAGAAGAGGCTAATGGGTGTCTTTTAAAATACTGGAACGCAGCTATTATAAAAAAAAAACTAAGTTTAAGGCTCTTCTAGCGGCTTTCTCAATTTGGAAGAAAATTAAGAGGTTTTTAGGTTTGCCTCAAATAAATCGCTATACTCCCTTCGAGGCAGCGGGAATCCTTCCCACTATTTTTCGCGACTCTGTAACTAGAAACTGGTATCTGTGTGGGATTAACAGCTTAGGACATATGTTTCACGACTGCCAACCATTATCCTTTATACTAGAGGTACAACGCTAATTCGGTATAAAAAAGAAGGACTTTTTTAAGTTCTTACAAATTCGAAGTTATTATGGACAACTGGGTCAATATGATATACGGTTCAAGGTGTTTACTTTGATTGAGGGGCTGGGAAAGGGGCTTCCAATTGGCTTTTTTTATTCGCAATTAATTTCCCTACTCCCAGACGACTTGGAGCAACTTCAAGAGAAATGGAAAAATAAACTTAATCTTCAGACAATTGATTTGCAGTCATCGATTTTGCTAGCCAATGATGTATTGTTCTCGGGTAGGATGAGGGCTCAACATTATATGGATCTCTATGATATGTACTATACCCCAAGGAAAGTGTCTAAATGGAGTACTGGCACTGGTACTAGCTGTAGCAGACGTGGCTGTTATGCGGCAGACACGCAACATATGTTTTTTTCATGTCCTCTGTTGGCTGGCTTATTAAAGTCTATTCGAGAGTTTTTGAAAGACATTTTTGATCCTTCAATTGTTATCTCAGTGGATCTGGTTTTGTCTGGCACTGATGTCGAAGTTCTGTCTAGTCCTGTGGAACGCTCTGCCTTTTTATTTATATGGATGGCGCTGTTTCGTGCCTGTATTGCTAAAGAATGGATATCCCCCGACCCTCCGCTATTTTTTACTTGGAGGGCTCAGCTGTTATCTATGTATAATCTTGAAGTTGCTATTTTTAAAACAAAGTCTATTCGTAAAAGGATTAGAGGGCTGAAAATGTGGGCCCCAATAATTGACTGGATTTACAGCATTGAAATGTTGTTGTCTTGTTTCTATTTTTTTTTCTTTTTTTTCTTTTTCCCAGAGTATTATTTATTGCATGGTGTGTCCATATTGTCTTTTTCTTCTCCATTTTTCTTGACTATTTCGGATTGTATTATATATATACTTTGTTTATTTGCCATTTATTGTATGTTTTTCTCTTTTTTCTGTATCCTGCTTGTTCCTTGCATAAAATCAACAAAATTATTATAAAAAAACACTATATTAACTCCTATCCACCAGTGGGGGCCGACGGCCAAATCCACGCCCTACCCCTACCTTAAACAATTTCCCGAGCGACCTGCTGCATTAGCACTTTAGTCTTTAATTCCTTTGTTTTCTTTTCCACTTTGTCTTTATCCTTGTTTTCCCAATGCTCATAATACTGTGCCATACTTAAAATATGGGATTGGGAAGAGGTGATCCACGTACTCTTGGCTGCCTGCAGCCGAGCAGCAACTTCAGGCAAGAGATTGGTAACAAACCTATTGACAAATAATCGGACACCACCTTCCAAGGACAAATCTTGCCCACTAAAATCCATAAACACGCCCTCAAATCGCATAAAGCTTCAGAAACACTTTCATTTTTCTTTTGCTTACATACTGTCAACTTATCCCAATCCACCTTCCGTGGCAGGATGAGGGAATGCATATAGGTAATAATATAACCTGGGAGTGCTAATAATTCCGCCCCAGGCTTTTCCCCTGGCTTGCGCTCTTCCTCCCAAGTCCGTATCAGATCTAAGCATGGGCGAGTTTTGCGAATTGGCAATTCGCGAATTTGCGAATTGGCAATCCGCAAAATTCGCAAATTTGTGCAAATTTGCGGATTTTTTTGCGTGTTCGCGGATGTTCGCGAGGCGCTTTGCGTGTTCGCGGGTGTTCGCGAGGCGCTTTGCAATTTCGTGGGGTTCTTTTTTTTTGCCTGCTTAATCACTGCCACCCTCTTGTTTTTTATGCCCATCGGCCCTCTGTACCACTTGTTTCTGTGCCCTTCTGCCCTCTGCCCCACTCATTTGTTGTCCCCTTCTGCCCTCTGTCCCACTTTTGTGCCCTTCTGCCCTCAGCCCCACTTAGAATGGCGCCGGCAAGCTGCCAGCGCCATTATAAAATAGCTTGAAATAGCTTCAACAGGAATCACTAATAGATAAAGTAAAGCAGGTGCTCCAGTTGAAGGTCAAATTAAGTTACACATTCATTAATCACCCCAAGTTTGAGGTGATTAATGATTGTGTAACTGAATTTGAGCAGCACCTGCTTTACTTTATCTATTAGAGCTTCCTGTTGAAGCTGACTTTTGTAACTATTTTAGAATGGCTCTGGCAGCTTGCTGGCGCCATTCTAAAAGAGTTACAAAAGTCAACTTGAACTTTTGACCCAATCCGTCCGTTCGCGGATTTTCGTTCGCGGATTTTGCGGGAAATTCACGAATCTCAAGGATTGCGAATTTACCAAAAATCTGCGAAATCCGCGAGCGGAACGGATCTTCCGCCCATGCTTAATCTGATCCCAAGTACCTCCAAATTCAGTAACATGGTCTTGATCATGCACCTGCCTCCACACATCAACAGGTACAAGGAGGCCAAAAAACAACTCAATATCAGGTAGAGTCATAACAGTAGCGGCAGTTGCCTTGGTAAGCTCTTTATAATAGGCTGTAGGGGTCAGGCAACTGGTTTTTCAGGGACAAAACTCCACTTCGTTTCCAGGGGGTATAGACCCATTGCTCCTGGAAACGTGCTTCTATACGTTGGCAAGTGATCACATTATTAGCATCCCGAATCTTGGGTCTTTCAGGGTGGAAAATGGGGTGGACCTCTCACATGGGGTATTGTTTAAAATGAGGCGGGGTATTATTATGCATTCTATTCCTATGATCTACCAATGTCGTGATATTTCTGTGCACCTCCGATGGTGCAAGGCCTGCTACATAAACCCTATCCCTAATATCATAAATCACTAACGGGGCTGTCCTAACTATACACTGCTCCCAGAGCCCAATCAATGTTGCTGCCATGTGTTGTAGGTTGTAGACAGAAGGGTTCGACCCATGTGGTCAGTGGGACCTGGGTAATAGATTGAAGTATATGAAAGGGTCCCAGACCAGAAAGCACAATAGATAATTAAACTTCACACAGTTACACAAGACCAAAACCAAAAGGTACTTATGGTTGACAGTGTTTTTATTTTCACTGAACCCAGAAAAAACGTATAATGTTTTTACATTCACTAGTATTATGCACAAAAATCAAGTGTGCCCACACAGGGGAGGGGGAGGAGTGCAGAGGGAGGGGTGAGGGGGGGGGTTTAGGTGTTACAATTAGTTAACATCACTAATCATAAGCACAAATCCACAAGTGAAACCATCATTATCATTGATCCATGAGTGAGAGATCAAGAAAAACACATGTTAAATAAACCATTGTACATGAAACAGAGACTCCTGTAATGATTCTTAATATCAAAATTGGGGTAAGGAGTTCGTATAGGTAGAAGATGGTCTACGTTTCGACCCAAAGGTGTAGGACATTGGATCTTTACTGGAGGGTCTTCATCAGGACGTGAGGGGGTGAAGGAAAAGGTGGGGCCGGGTCCTGAAGTATAATATGGAAAAAATACGCATTATTTTAAACGGTCTCAAAAGAGTCCCGACATACATAATTTAAAAAGCCCGAAGGCCGGTCACATCAAAATACACAAACGTGAGAGAGGAGTTATAAGAGTTAAAAAGGAGGGTAGATGGACTGAGGGCAAAACAAAAATGATTACCTGACAGCGCAGGTAGACAAAGTCACAAGCCTACTGGGCGTGTTGCGTCTCCAGGCAGGGCCAGTCCGAGTAAATATTAAAGGTGTCTGAAAAAACATGAAAACCGTTCGGTACTTAAGCACCAAAGACCAGTGATACCCTGTTAGGGAACAGGTAGGGGACAGGGGCGTCAAAAGCCTACCTTTTGGTAAATAGGTCAACCGTTCTGGATGGCACGGCAGATAAGGTCCCTCAAACGCGATTATGGCAAAATCCCAGGCGCTCGTCTGTAAAGAGCGAGCGGAGTATCAGATATCAAACAATGGGGAGCTTGATATGCAAGCAGTATGGCACGCATTTGTAAAGAGCTGTAAATAACGAGCTATGACTCACCCAAGGGGGATTGTGAATTACTATCAGCAAGGAGCCGGCTCAGCGTGTCTCCTTGGAAGTGGCAGGGGGCCTCCGTAGCCTGAGCGTCCCAGAAAGTGGATCAGGCAGCCATCTGTAAAAGCGATTGTCAAGGACAGAGTGAGGAAACCGGTTTGGCTCTAAAATAAAATAAGAACGGTAGCAGACGCAGCTGTTTTCAGGGAACTCACCCGTGATGGGTCAGAGCGGAGCCAGCGTTAGCGCGTGTAAGCCTGGAACCAGGAAGTGTTGCCATGGCTACCCGGATCGATTTTATAAACTCCCAAAAGAAAGACTCAGACGCGTTGCTGAGTAACAGGGTGGCGTCCCTATTAGAGGAAAGACTGGATCAAGGGGATTATTGCAGAGGGTGACGGGAGGTGATATTGGTATGACACATTAATGTGGGTTCAACCTGCAGTAATTGACAATTAAAAAAACAGATTCAAGCGAAACTGCCCAGCATGGCGGTAATAGGGCCAGTGTCTCAAAACAGGGGAGGAAATACCTTATGAAAACCGCATTCAAGGGAAAGGGCTTGATTGTCGTACATATGCGCGAACCCACCCAACATGGTGGTCAAGGCGTATATTGGTCAAAGGAGTTTTATACAAAGATTACGTATGTGTTGATTGTCCTACATGTGCGCGGACCAACCCAGCATGGTGGTCAAGGCGCATATTGGTCAAAGGAATATTATACAAAGATTCCGTGTGTGTTGATTGTCCAACATATGCGCGGACCAACCCAGTATGGTAGTCAAGGAGCATATGGGTCAAAGGAAAATTATACAAGAAAAACCATATAGCAACCATTGTATAATAACATTAACTATAACCTTAGTATACAGCATCTGTACTCCATGGTCGCGGACAAACCAAACAAGGTAGTCAAGCGGCTAGGGGTCAAAAAAGATACACGTACGGTTCCCCAAAGTAGCCCTGCATGGATTCAAAAGAAACGCTCAAAATGGATTAAAGAGACAGGTGAATTAGATAGTCAGCATATTAGTATGTAAAGGCACCACAGAGCTTGGAAGGAAAATACCTAATTCACAGCATGGCCATCTGTGCAAAACTACTTTCTGATTCATTTAAACCACTGGATGCTGAATCAAAAAAGCGAATCCACTTAATCTCCCTTACATTGAGGACGGGTTCGATGCTACCGCCCCTGGGGCCCAGTCGGACCTGTTCAAGGATTATCCACTTCAGACTTTCAGGGGGGTGGTTGTGTGTGTTACAGTGATCGACCAGGGGGGCTCCCACGACCTTACATCTCACACGGCTGCAATGCTGCAGAAAACGTACCTTCGCACGTTGCTGTGTCTGACCCACATATATCTGGTCACAAGGGCATATTATACAATAAACCACATTGGTGGAGTTACAATTGGTGTGTGACTTGAGGAGAACTTGATATTGTTTGTGGGTGAAGATCTTCGTCTGAATGGTCGACGGACAGGCTTTGCAGGACCCACATCGGTAGTGTCCTACAATAGGGGGAAGGTTCCACATGGTTGTGATCGATTGTTCAGCTGGGCTCGATAGAAAGGAGCGCACCACATAGTCTCGGATATTCCTTGCCTTTTTGAAAGCGTGGAGAGGAGGGCACTTCATATTCAGGTCCTCAGATATCAGGTTCCAATATTTATTGATGGTATGTTTTATCCTGTTGCTTTTTGTGGAAAAAGTTGTAACACAGATCATGCGATCCTCATTCTTGTTCTGTTTGTCGCCCGGTTCTAGTAAAGTCTCTCTGGGGTTGAA
Source organism: Lissotriton vulgaris (assembly GCF_964263255.1). Lineage (NCBI taxonomy): Eukaryota > Metazoa > Chordata > Amphibia > Caudata > Salamandridae > Lissotriton > Lissotriton vulgaris. The sequence goes on along the minus strand of NC_141699.1, from coordinate 318,482,493 downwards.
CCATGCTCTCTTCATGGCTTTCTTTACCAACCGCCTAGGGTATCCGCGTTCAAGTAGTCTGCCCAATAGGATTGAGGATTGGTCCATGTAGTCCTCCTTCCTGCTACAATTTCGGTGAATCCGCAAAAACTGACCGAAGGGGAGGTTGTCACGGAGGCCCCTAGGGTGGTGACTGGAATACAGAAGGAGGGAATTCCTCTCCGTGGGTTTCCTAAACAAGTTGGTTTGGAGGATTTCATTTTCCACAAAGATGGTTAAATCCAGGAAATCGATGGATTTCTTATCCACTTTAGTGGTAAATTTGATGTCCGGTGATCTATCATTGAGCCAGTTGAAGAAGTTGGTGATGTCATCCTCAGTGCCTGACCAGATGCAGATAACGTCATCTATGTATCTCATCCAAAGATGTATTTGAGATCTGAAAGGATTGGCGTTGGTGAGTACAAAAGTATCTTCATACATAGACATGAAGATTATGGCCAGATCAGGAGCAAAGGCCGCCCCCATCGCCACACCCTTGGTCTGGAGATAGAAGGAATTGCGGAAAACGAAGAAGTTCCTCATCATAGCGATCTTGAGCAAGAGGATGATGAATGTTGTTGGTACCTGAACGGGTGCCTCCCGTTTGTCAAGGGCAATCGACATTGCCGCCAGGGCCTCATCCTGGGGTATGCTGGTGTACAAAGATACAATGTCGCACGTTACCAGGAGATCTCGTGTAGAGTCGAAAGGGTGTCCATCGATCAGGTTGATGGTTTGAGTGGTGTCCCTTAAGTATGTGGTTGTAGCCTCGGCCAGTGGTTTTAGGGACGCCACCCTGTTACTCAGCAACGCGTCTGAGTCTTTCTTTTGGGAGTTTATAAAATTGATCCGGGTAGCCATGGCAACACTTCCTGGTTCCAGGCTTACACGCGCTAACGCTGGCTCCGCTCTGACCCATCACGGGTGAGTTCCCTGAAAGCAGCCGCGTCTGCTACCGTTCTTATTTTATTTTAGAGCCAAACCGGTTTCCTCACTCTGTCCTTGACAATCGCTTTTACAGATGGCTGCCTGATCCACTTTCTGGGACGCTCAGGCTACGGAGGCCCCCTGCCACTTCCAAGGAGACACGCTGAGCCGGCTCCTTGCTGATAGTAATTCACAATCCCCCTTGGGTGAGTCATAGCTCGTTATTTACAGCTCTTTACAAATGCGTGCCATACTGCTTGCATATCAAGCTCCCCATTGTTTGATATCTGATACTCCGCTCGCTCTTTACAGACGAGCGCCTGGGATTTTGCCATAATCGCGTTTGAGGGACCTTATCTGCCGTGCCATCCAGAACGGTTGACCTATTTACCAAAAGGTAGGCTTTTGACGCCCCTGTCCCCTACCTGTTCCCTAACAGGGTATCACTGGTCTTTGGTGCTTAAGTACCGAACGGTTTTCATGTTTTTTCAGACACCTTTAATATTTACTCGGACTGGCCCTGCCTGGAGACGCAACACGCCCAGTAGGCTTGTGACTTTGTCTACCTGCGCTGTCAGGTAATCATTTTTGTTTTGCCCTCAGTCCATCTACCCTCCTTTTTAACTCTTATAACTCCTCTCTCACGTTTGTGTATTTTGATGTGACCGGCCTTCGGGCTTTTTAAATTATGTATGTCGGGACTCTTTTGAGACCGTTTAAAATAATGCGTATTTTTTCCATATTATACTTCAGGACCCGGCCCCACCTTTTCCTTCACCCCCTCACGTCCTGATGAAGACCCTCCAGTAAGGATCCAATGTCCTACACCTTTGGGTCGAAACGTAGACCATCTTCTACCTATACGAACTCCTTACCCCAATTTTGATATTAAGAATCATTACAGGAGTCTCTGTTTCATGTACAATGGTTTATTTAACATGTGTTTTTCTTGATCTCTCACTCATGGATCAATGATAATGATGGTTTCACTTGTGGATTTGTGCTTATGATTAGTGATGTTAACTAATTGTAACACCTAAAACCCCCCCCTCACACCTCCCTCTGCACTCCTCCCCCTCCCCTGTGTGGGCACACTTGATTTTTGTGCATAATACTAGTGAATGTAAAAACATTATACGTTTTTTCTGGGTTCAGTGAAAATAAAAACACTGTCAACCATAAGTACCTTTTGGTTTTGATCTTGTGTAACTGTGTGAAGTTTAATTATCTATTGTGCTTTCTGGTCTGGGACCCTTTCATATACTTCAATCTATTACCCAGGTCCCCCTGACCACATGGGTCGAACCCTTCTGTCTACAACATACTTCGAGCAGACGCTGGTCTGCGAGGTTCTCTTTTATATATCTATTCCTATTTCTTCCTACTCTTTTTTATTTTTCAACCATCATGGTTGATAAGGAGGTTCTTTCCTATACTGAGGACTACATTAAACAATTCCTCTCAGACTCTGCAAATACTTTTCTGTCCTCCACCACACCTGTGATTGACTTCTCTCTCAACGATAAAATCAATCAGCTGGAGCGTCTTGAGAAGAAACTTATTCGAACTAAACTTCATGGGCACTTCCTAGCACAGTGTCTCCAATCCAACATCATCCCTGTGGGCCTACAGGTCAAAGTTGAACCTGCTATTTTCATCGACGTTCCCAAGTTCCGTGAGGGTTTCAGTTTTGTCGCGAACAATTGTTCGCGACACTGGATGGTTCTCGGCATCGAAACAGCTAGTGAACAAATTGCTATTCTAACTAAGCAGATAACGGACCTGAAAGCCGAGATAAGTGGGGACTCCACCCTCACTAACTCCAAAGAGGCATTGACCAAACTGGTGGCGACCCTCCAAGATTTTGAAACAACTACCATCAAAAAGAAACTTGAAAAATTAGCCCGCGACGTGAGGTCGTACGACAAAAAAAGAACATATCCCTACCTCCTGGACGAGTACTACAGACAAGACAACCAAGGGAGATTTACTAACCGCGGCCGGGGTTCGTACAGAGGCAGGCGAAATTTTACAACCTTCTCAGATTCCTCGTACAGTTCAGGGGAGGACTCTGAACGAGCCGGCCCTAGCGGTGCTTACGGTTACCAGGACTCCTACGGACCATCCCACCAACCCCAACCTTTTTTAGGACAGGGAGGATGGAGACCCCCACGGGGCAGAGGAAACAATTGGGACAGGGGTACTGGCAGAGGCCAATACAATGCGGGCCAGGAGTGGGACTCCGGCAGAGGGAGAGGCACAAAGCAAGTGAGCTTCCCCCAGGAGGAGCATGGGGAGAGATCCACACGCAGGAAGAACTACAGGTGGTAAAGGAGACCTCCCCTATGATTAACATCTCTACCTACACCCTCAAGGAGGATGAAACCAAAGTATTAAGTCGTGGCCTATCCTTTGTTCCCACCTCTACACCGGACCCCTTTAATACTGTGGTCGAACTCCACAAGTTCTTTAGGAAGATAAGACTGCGATATTTTTTCATGGATAAGCCCTATCAACCAGCCTCCTCAGCAACCAACCTGAGGTTACCGTCCACCTTTGTACCATCCACGTATGCCATGACTCAACGAATTCTGGCCTACGAGAGTCTAGTGCTCCGCGATGTGCAAACTATCCTGAATGACAATACCTTCACGAAACACAACACGAGTAGAGCTGAGAAGTTGGCACTCCAATCCCTAAAGGATAACACCACAATAGTTGTGAAACCCGCGGACAAAGGCGGGGCAATTGTTATACAGGACCAGGATAACTATACTAACGAGATCCTACGACAGTTAAACGACGGGATCAGCTATAGACAATTGGGTGGGGACCCATCTCAAAATATTATGGCTGAGATTCTGAGGGTCACCCAAGATGGCCTCCAACAAGGGTTTCTATCGGAACATGAGTTCCAGTATTTGAATCAGAAGCACCCTCGCCTCCCTACCATCTATACTTTACCCAAAGTCCACAAGGATCTCCAAAAGCCCCCGGGACGCCCTATTGTGTCCGGTTGTGGCTCCCTGCTGGAACCACTATGCAGATATATAGACTTTTTCCTAAAACCACTGGCCGAGGCTACAACCACATACTTAAGGGACACCACTCAAACCATCAACCTGATCGATGGACACCCTTTCGACTCTACACGAGATCTCCTGGTAACGTGCGACATTGTATCTTTGTACACCAGCATACCCCAGGATGAGGCCCTGGCGGCAATGTCGATTGCCCTTGACAAACGGGAGGCACCCGTTCAGGTACCAACAACATTCATCATCCTCTTGCTCAAGATCGCTATGATGAGGAACTTCTTCGTTTTCCGCAATTCCTTCTATCTCCAGACCAAGGGTGTGGCGATGGGGGCGGCCTTTGCTCCTGATCTGGCCATAATCTTCATGTCTATGTATGAAGATACTTTTGTACTCACCAACGCCAATCCTTTCAGATCTCAAATACATCTTTGGATGAGATACATAGATGACGTTATCTGCATCTGGTCAGGCACTGAGGATGACATCACCAACTTCTTCAACTGGCTCAATGATAGATCACCGGACATCAAATTTACCACTAAAGTGGATAAGAAATCCATCGATTTCCTGGATTTAACCATCTTTGTGGAAAATGAAATCCTCCAAACCAACTTGTTTAGGAAACCCACGGAGAGGAATTCCCTCCTTCTGTATTCCAGTCACCACCCTAGGGGCCTCCGTGACAACCTCCCCTTCGGTCAGTTTTTGCGGATTCGCCGAAATTGTAGCAGGAAGGAGGACTACATGGACCAATCCTCAATCCTATTGGGCAGACTACTTGAACGCGGATACCCTAGGCGGTTGGTAAAGAAAGCCATGAAGAGAGCATGGTTCAACCCCAGAGAGACTTTACTAGAACCGGGCGACAAACAGAACAAGAATGAGGATCGCATGATCTGTGTTACAACTTTTTCCACAAAAAGCAACAGGATAAAACATACCATCAATAAATATTGGAACCTGATATCTGAGGACCTGAATATGAAGTGCCCTCCTCTCCACGCTTTCAAAAAGGCAAGGAATATCCGAGACTATGTGGTGCGCTCCTTTCTATCGAGCCCAGCTGAACAATCGATCACAACCATGTGGAACCTTCCCCCTATTGTAGGACACTACCGATGTAGGTCCTGCAAAGCCTGTCCGTCGACCATTCAGACGAAGATCTTCACTCACAAACAATATCAAGTTCTCCTCAAGTCACACACCAATTGTAACTCCACCAATGTGGTTTATTGTATAATATGCCCTTGTGACCAGATATATGTGGGTCAGACACAGCAACGTGCGAAGGTACGTTTTCTGCAGCATTGCAGCCGTGTGAGATGTAAGGTCGTGGGAGCCCCCCTGGTCGATCACTGTAACACACACAACCATCCCCCTGAAAGTCTGAAGTGGATAATCCTTGAACAGGTCCGACTGGGCCCCAGGGGCGGTAGCATCGAACCCGTCCTCAATGTAAGGGAGATTAAGTGGATTCGCTTTTTTGATTCAGCATCCAGTGGTTTAAATGAATCAGAAAGTAGTTTTGCACAGATGGCCATGCTGTGAATTAGGTCTTTTCCTTCCAAGCTCTGTGGTGCCTTTACATACTAATATGCTGACTATCTAATTCACCTGTCTCTTTAATCCATTTTGAGCGTTTCTTTTGAATCCATGCAGGGCTACTTTGGGGAACCGTACGTGTATCTTTGCAAGCTGTTTCTTTTTTGACCCCTAGCCGCTTGACTACCTTGTTTGGTTTGTCCGCGACCATGGAGTACAGATGCTGTATACTAAGGTTATAGTTAATGTTATTATACAATGGTTGCTATATGGTTTTTCTTGTATAATTTTCCTTTGACCCATATGCTCCTTGACTACCATACTGGGTTGGTCCGCGCATATGTTGGACAATCAACACACACGGAATCTTTGTATAATATTCCTTTGACCAATATGCGCCTTGACCACCATGCTGGGTTGGTCCGCGCACATGTAGGACAATCAACACATACGTAATCTTTGTATAAAACTCCTTTGACCAATATACGCCTTGACCACCATGTTGGGTGGGTTCGCGCATATGTACGACAATCAAGCCCTTTCCCTTGAATGCGGTTTTCATAAGGTATTTCCTCCCCTGTTTTGAGACACTGGCCCTATTACCGCCATGCTGGGCAGTTTTGCTTGAATCTGTTTTTTTAATTGTCAATTACTGCAGGTTGAACCCACATTAATGTGTCATACCAATATCACCTCCCGTCACCCTCTGCAATAATCCCCTTGATCCAGTCTTTCCTCTAATAGGGACGCCACCCTGTTACTCAGCAACGCGTCTGAGTCTTTCTTTTGGGAGTTTATAAAATCGATCCGGGTAGCCATGGCAACACTTCCTGGTTCCAGGCTTACACGCGCTAACGCTGGCTCCGCTCTGACCCATCACGGGTGAGTTCCCTGAAAGCAGCCGCGTCTGCTACCGTTCTTATTTTATTTTAGAGCCAAACCGGTTTCCTCACTCTGTCCTTGACAATCGCTTTTACAGATGGCTGCCTGATCCACTTTCTGGGACGCTCAGGCTACGGAGGCCCCCTGCCACTTCCAAGGAGACACGCTGAGCCGGCTCCTTGCTGATAGTAATTCACAATCCCCCCTGGGTGAGTCATAGCTCGTTATTTACAGCTCTTTACAAATGCGTGCCATACTGCTTGCATATCAAGCTCCCCATTGTTTGATATCTGATACTCCGCTCGCTCTTTACAGACGAGCGCCTGGGATTTTGCCATAATCGCGTTTGAGGGACCTTATCTGCCGTGCCATCCAGAACGGTTGACCTATTTACCAAAAGGTAGGCTTTTGACGCCCCTGTCCCCTACCTGTTCCCTAACAGGGTATCACTGGTCTTTGGTGCTTAAGTACCGAACGGTTTTCATGTTTTTTCAGACACCTTTAATATTTACTCGGACTGGCCCTGCCTGGAGACGCAACACGCCCAGTAGGCTTGTGACTTTGTCTACCTGCGCTGTCAGGTAATCATTTTTGTTTTGCCCTCAGTCCATCTACCCTCCTTTTTAACTCTTATAACTCCTCTCTCACGTTTGTGTATTTTGATGTGACCGGCCTTCGGGCTTTTTAAATTATGTATGTCGGGACTCTTTTGAGACCGTTTAAAATAATGCGTATTTTTTCCATATTATACTTCAGGACCCGGCCCCACCTTTTCCTTCACCCCCTCACGTCCTGATGAAGACCCTCCAGTAAGGATCCAATGTCCTACACCTTTGGGTCGAAACGTAGACCATCTTCTACCTATATGAACTCTTACCCCAATTTTGATATTAAGAATCATTACAGGAGTCTCTGTTTCATGTACAATGGTTTATTTAACATGTGTTTTTCTTGATCTCTCACTCATGGATCAATGATAATGATGGTTTCACTTGTGGATTTGTGCTTATGATTAGTGATGTTAACTAATTGTAACACCTAAAACCCCCCCCTCACCCCTCCCTCTGCACTCCTCCCCCTCCCCTGTGTGGGCACACTTGATTTTTGTGCATAATACTAGTGAATGTAAAAACATTATACGTTTTTTCTGGGTTCAGTGAAAATAAAAACACTGTCAACCATAAGTACCTTTTGGTTTTGATCTTGTGTAACTGTGTGAAGTTTAATTATCTATTGTGCTTTCTGGTCTGGGACCCTTTCATATACTTCAATGTGTTGTAGGGCATGTTGCTGAACAAAAGCCGCAAAGTCCTTCATCACACTCCAAACATCCTGAACAGAATATATATGGTGCCGAACCCCCTCATTCCCCACATCTGAACGTATCCTTACATGCCCCATTTTGTCTCTAGTAAGTCTGTCACTGCCCTGTCCAGACCCCCGTAGTGGGGAATCATCAACGGTACCTGGGGAACGAAAAGGATTAGTAGGGGAGAGAGTGGTAACTGAGGCAGAAATCATGGAGAGGGGTGTTTGTATGACGGGTGCAGAAAACCGGAACCATGTGAATCTACACTAGGGAGGGCAGGGGACATTGAAGCCGCTGTGGGCACCAAAGTAGTGGAGGAGGGGAGGTCGTCACCGGAGGTGAAGGGACTGGCCCCTCCGAAGAAGAGACCGAAGCAGTGGGATACATTTTATCCGGGGCATGAGGAGGTGGGCTGTCTAATAACTCCTCAACAAATTCATCCTTCTCCCCCCTTACTACAAAGCACTTATCAACTGCCAACCTACATCGTCTGTCCTCACGTTCTATACTCTTCTGAATCTGCTCCTTATCATGGGCCACTGCATTCTGTACTACAGTCTGAAGTATGTTCTTCCTCTCAGCCTTCTCCGCCTTCATACGCCTTTGGCTCGCCTCTTTCTGCCACAGTCTCAACACATAAAACATAGACTGTCTACTCTTCTTAAGAAACAATCTGTCCTGCAGGAAATCCAATTTCTGCTCATCAAACAAACCATCAACTGGCCACTGTAAATCGGAATTGTCCTTGGTGTACTTATGCCACAAGTTGCTAAATACAACAGGGCCAATCCCGTGCTTGATGTACATCTCATAGTTAGGGGAACCCCCTGAAGGCATTTGTTGACTCTGTTCCAGGCAAGCGAAGCGGCCACTGAACCGCAACACCTGCATCCAATACAAAACATCTTACTGAAACCAGGCATTTTGAAAAGGGAGAAATATGAAAAGAAAAGTAGGAAAGAAGTCAAACTACAGGCAAGAAGTCCAAACTACAACATAATTCATTCACGTCGCACCCTCACTCATCACCATGCACACACACACACATTCAGAGGTCAACTCAAAACGCTTCTCTTCCAAATATGTCTAAACCAAAACAGGTAGGCTTCTCACCCCAGGCCTTTTCCATGACATCAGCCTAATTCCCAAATGGTCTGCCAGAAGATCTCAAGTCTGTGCGGACCTTTTACAATCAATCTGCCAAATTCCCAATTGGCCTGTCAGACTGCACGGACCTTTTACAATTAGTCTACCAAATTCCCAAATGGCCCGTCAATCATCCCAGCGACCCCCCGTACCTGTAGGCCCCTCCAGGGCCGAGACAAAAGCCCGTTAACTAAAGTCTTCCAAATCGAAGACACCACTTTCTAGCATGTGTCAACCAAAGCACTGCTCACAGGCAGGTGCTGAACCAAAGACACTGCCAGTAGGCTAGTGTTGGACAAAGTGGTGCCACCACGTTATACCAAAATGAAATGAAACTTCACTCACCTGGAGCACTTAGGCAATTATGACGCTATTCTCTGCCGCCGATTCCTCTGATCAATAGGTCTTCTCCAAAGGGTTTCGCCTCTTCAGGACTCCGACCGGGTGACCACAAGCCGGGGAGTGGTCTGACTAAATGGGCAGGGCGATCACAAACACAACGCTCTTCTCAGTGGGGTACCCCAGTCCGCCCATCCAGCCAGGTCACTGCCCCTGCCTCTCAAACCCTGAAACGGGGTGGGGATCACCCAATATGGCCGAGTCCCTGTTCGGGCACCATTCTGAAGGGAGTAACCTCTAACAGACTGCCCGGGTCACTTAGACCTCCTCATCGCGCCTTCTCAAACCCAAGGAGGAATCTGAAAACCAGAGAATGCAAGTTAAAAGCTTTATTCAAGACTCTTGAGAGTGAGCCCTGTCAGCCGAGTCTTTGCTGAGTCTGCTGAGCGACTGACATCCAACCCCCTTCATCACATAGGTAAATCCTCCAAAAACATGACCCCTCACCTCACTCGGTGGAAAATCACCAGGGCAGGACACCTGTGAACAATGGGGCACAGTAGCAGATGGAGACATCGTCTGTAAAGTCTCACTCCCACTGTCTGCTGTACAAGGTCATAATGCTGCTTCCCTGCTCATGTCCCACGAGAAGGAGAGCTGTGCATAGAGAATGTAATGCAAGGTTGTCTCTCGTCTCTCCACTGAAATGGAACTTTCAACCTGAGCGAGAGAATGATCTCACAGCAGCTTACTGCAGCGAAAGTTACAGGGCCTACCAGCATTATAACTATTACATGGAGCAAACAACTTAGCAGGCGATACTAACATCATCATTATATAAGCTTATTCATAACTGGAAGCATCAACAGGAAACATTGTGAGGAATATCTATCAGAATGTCTCCCTGGGGAAGTTTAATGCAAGGCAGCAAATTGTTCTGCTTTGTGATACTCCAGATTTACCAAGCACTGCAGGGCCGCTCAAAGTAGTGTTTCGTGGCTTGCTAAATCTGACATTAATGACCTTGCATGATAAATATGGTCCTCAGTATCCATCTCATAAGGGGCTAAAATTTCCCCACCCCCTTGGAATAAATGTTGCCCTGTTACTGGGTAAAATCCAGGCCTTTAGAAATGTAGTCACCAATGGCGTTCCTGCCTGCTTTAATTCCAGTTTCTCATATAAAGATCGGTTGCACCTGTTAGGAACCCATAACGTAGTATACTTTTCTTGTCGGGTTCAGAGTAGTTAGAGGGGAAATATGCTGTTCAGCGCTGCTGACACTACAAGTCCCAGAGTGCTAGATTGGGATGCCTGTAATACCGAAGACATTGGGAGTTGCAGACCAATCACAGACAAGGAGGGAGGTTCTTAAACCCCCCTTTCCAAGATGGCGGCGCTTGGTTTTCCTCGCTTGGACTCGGATCCGTGTGTGGCGTTTGGACCCTGATCTGTTCCTTCACCGTGTCCTGTTCTTCGACCCTCGTCCTTTGTTGTCTGCTGAGGCTCCGTATCTAGCTATCCGCTAGTGCCGAGTTCCTGTTTCACGGCTCTCAGTCCCTCCTCCCCGCTTCCCGTCACCCTTCTCAGCCGTGTGTCGGCAATCAGCAGAACTGCAGCGCGCCTCTTCCCCTCATCCTCGCTTCCCGTTACCCGTCTCAGCCGGAGAACTGCAGAGCGTCTTCAGGCGGGCTCGGTAAGCAAGCTGCATGCTGGAATCGGCAGCTGAGGTACAGTTGTTGTTTCATACTACCGGATGATATTTTCTGCCAAACGTGAAGCCGCGTTTATCTGCAAGCAAGACTTGTTTCTTTCCATTTTAAAAACCAGACGCAAAGTAGCGTTTTCTTTTCTTGAATAAACCTCGTCATCGAACTTTGGGTACACGAGGAAGCGTTTCAACCAGTTACTTTTATCGTTTGCAGTTGGAACTTTATTTTTTGGGAACCATACGGAGAAACAGAGAGACGGATATCTTTGGAACTCTGTTTATCTTATCTGTTATACTTTGGGAGAGATCAAAAGACTACTACTTGGTCTATATCCTTTTTTGTGTTTCATAAGAGCTTCTTATTTGCTCAGGGAATCACATATGACTTTGGTTTTCCTCACAGGTCAGGTAAGAGTGAAGCAGCATATTTCTCCTTTGGGTACAGATAGCTATTCACTAGTCATTCAACTACACAAATTATTGAATCCTTTCTTGTTGTCTTTTCTCTCCTCTGCAGGGATCTATGACTGATTGCAGTGTGGGTCGTCACCCTGCCTCCTTTTTCTTTGACCTTGGTTTTGGTCTCTCTCTTTTCCTGGAATAGTATTATCCCCTTGTGTATTTTATATCACGGCGGAGGGTCTGTTCTAGGGGAAGAGATTGACACTGTCTGCACTTCTGAGGAGTTTGGTATTTGCCAGGATACTGATCTACGCCCGACAGCACCTCTTTTATAACCACATCTATTAACGAAGTAGCAACATGTGTTTAATTAGATTTCTTCAGGATTCTCTATAGTTTTAGTGGTTGCCACTCTTATCTGTGTGTAATGAGAGCAATAACTCTGTACAATATTTTTGGTAGATCATCTTGCTATTGTGATGTTGCAATAGTTGATGATTTGTCTTAATGTTTTACTGGGTTACCCTCTTATGTCCGTTGCATGCTGAAATGTACACTGGAGTTTTGTGATGATAATTAGCACTTGCAGAAATGATGGAGTTCACTGACAAACTGATTAAGCAAATTTAACTCATATGTGCATTGAATTAAAATTTTCAATCAATCAGGATTAAAATAGCTCTGTGAATCAGCCACTAGAGTATTCAGGTGCTTGCAGGTCCCTTAAGGCTTATTCAAATAGCCAGGTCATGAAGGCCGTTTGAAAATCTGAAAGTGAGGTGATGGTCCAGAGTTGCTTGGGGAGGCTGCTCGAGGTCTTTGCTGCAGTGTAGGAGCAGAAGTGTCCTCCACTTCTGCTTTGGTAGATGCAAGCACTGTGGGCAAGTGATAGGGAGATGAAGCATAATCTTTTCAATGGTTGGTGGACGTTTAGGAGGTGGTTGATGTAGGTGGGTTCTTGTTTGTGTAGAGCCTTGTGTGCATGGGTCCGCAGCCGAAATTGACATCTTCTCTGTACTGGGAGTCAGTGGAGTTTCCTGAGGTAGGGTGTGAAGTGGGTTTGTTTGGGGAGGTCGAAGGCAAGTCTGTCTGTGGCATTCTGTATAGTTTGAAGTCTCTGTAGGAGGTGTGCATCGATGTTTACGTAATCAGCATTGCCATAGTCCAGTAGGCTGGTTATGAGGGCCTGTGTCATGGTCCATCTCCTAGCAGTGGTAGCCACTTACACAGAATCCACAGAGTTAGGAAGCAGGCATTGGAGATGGTGTTGATCTGTGATTTCATGGTGAGCTTGTTATCTATGATGATTCAGAGGTTTCTGATCCCAGGTCTGAGTGCCACCATGCTTCACTCCACGGGTTGCTGTTGTTTCAAAGATCAGTAGTGCCGCCATGTCTCTGTTCAGCTTCAGGTAGTTATCTTCATACAGTCGGCGATGCTTGTCATGCATCTGTGGAAGTTGGTCCTGGTGGTGATAGGGTAATCATTGAGGGAGAGGATGAGTTGGGTATGGTCGGCGTTGGATATTATGTTGAGGCCATGAGATCTGATGAAGTTGGCCAGTGGGGTTATCTACACATTGAAGAGTGTAGGGCTGTGGGATGAGCCTTGAGGTACACTGCAGATGATATACTTGGGTTTGGAGGTGAAGGGTGAGGAAGGAGGTGATCCATGTAAGTGCATCCCCTGGATGCCAATGAAGTCTTTTGATCAGTATGTGGTGTGACATGGTATAGAAGGCTTATACCTTCTCACATGCTTTTCAATACATATGTTACAAATATGTGTCAATAATGTACATTTTTGAAATCAGCATCACATGAACCCATGGGCAATGTTTATAATGAACTTTCATGTTGTAGCTCACGATTTCGTCAGGCTTCCCCCCTCTTTTCAGCCAATCACTAAACCCTGTTTTACCATCTCTTAACTCCTGCAGTGTTCAATATAGCTCCAAGACATTCACTTCTATATATAGTGAAAAGATGCTCACTAACAAACACGAAAATCAGGTACAATTTGAGAAACAATAATGCTAAGTTCCTTAGTACAAAGAGCAATCAAAGAACAGTTGCCAGTATGGGTTGATTCCCCCCCACAGACACATGTTGTGAATCTTGGGTTCCAAGACACAAGTCTGCAGGTTTTGGGTTCCCAACCCACTGGTGCCGAGGTTTATGTCAGTACAGCATCACAGAGTAGGGAAGTCCAGTTTAACTGCAGCTTCACACAATCCACTGAACATTACTGCAAGTGTGGTGTTTGTGATTTCTGGGTTACTAACAGTCCCATAAAAGGTTCAGGTACACAATGATAATTTAGACCCAATTTCATTCTTAGAATAACACACTCAAGCACCGCACCATTGGCCTGATTATGATGGCGGTGGGACCATCACTGTCTGGCCATCTGTGGCAGTCCCACCGCCAATGGCCCCTGCAGTTCTGCCTGCCGAATTTGGAAGCAGCAGGTGGAGGTATCTGGCGGATACACTGTCCTCCTTGCATCCAAAAGGCTTTGTCGGAGGGACAGTAATACCTACAGTAGGGGCGGTACCTGTTCTGGCACTGCCATAGGGATGACACTGTCCCTTTCCGCCTGCCATTTCATGGCGTTCCGTTCTCCATGAAAAGGCAGACAGAAAGTGACTATGGGGGCCCCTGGGGATCCCCCCTTCCCCTTGCCATGAAAAGGGAGGCGGAAAGTGACCAAGGGGGAACCTGGGGATTCCGCCTTCCCTTGGCCCTCCGCTATAGGGTCTGGGGGGCAGCTATGGTGCCCCATCAAAATCCCTGCACTGTGTGGCAAGCACCACATGATGCCTGTCACAAGGAAAAGAGACGTTAACAAACATGCCTCTTAGCAGTGAGACTTGTACTGCAGCCCTTGTTTGAGCTGCAGTACAAGCCTCAGTAATAAGAAGCATGTTACCTACCGCATCCACAGTGTTCAGACCGTAATTTGTCTGCCGGGACTGCCAACTCCCTGTCGGCCGCTCCCGTTTCCGGCAGGATGATGGAAGGAGACTCGTACAAACACCATCATAATCAGACCCTAAGAAACAGACTATTTAATTATTTCAAAAGGAACGTTCTGTAGTGCCATTCTGTCCATGGTTGGAGGACATTGTCCATGTCATTCTGTTCTGGCCAGGCCCTAGCACTCCGACACAACAAAGTGTCACCGCTGCTATAGGACACAGGTGCCTTTTAGATGTCATGGGGAGGCGGGCTAGTTGCCCCACATTTGGAGAGTGATCCATCTAGTCAGGAGAGCAACACAGCACATGAAATGCACATTTAACCATGTATCGCCTGAGGATTGTGGTCTGCTTACAAAGCCCATAGAACCGTGACATGCTCGTGGGTCTTTCTCCAGAGGTATTATTAATATGACATGTTGCTTCATGCGTTATGGATGTGTCACTATGGTAATTGTTTTTGTACTCATGCATTCTCAACTTGTTGTGGGACGTTTGTTGCATGTTTTGACACTGTAGTAAAAATTTCACATTTCAAAGCATTTCTTGTCTTCAACTTATCTACTTGTGTACAGGCATTTGAATACTTCTGAGTGAGCAGGAGAGATAGTGAGGCACTACAGCAATTGGGTCCTGTGCTTCTGGGTGCTTCTGGGTGCTCAGTCCCTGTCTGCCCAAGTTCTCTAATACTACTCATATTCCTGTATGTGTTTAAAATGCCAGCAACAATTCCCAAAGTTTGTGAGACAACAGCAAGGCACACAGACAGTCATAGTCGCTCATTGTTAACTCACACTCAATAAAAGTAGTTGACGTTGAGCTATTGACGCTGGGCAAGGCCTTCTTCCTCACCACTGTCATCGACACTGGGCATGTGTGGGTTGGGAGCAGGCGACTGCTACTTTTCATTGTTGTCCACAATCAGGGGTATCCTTTTGCACAAGGCCAGGTTGTGTAGCATAAATCAGGCAACTACCATCTGGCATACCTTCTGCGGTGCGTACATAAGTGCAGTCCAAAAGTGTGCACTACCACACAATGTGTCCTCCCATGTGCATCATTGTATTGGACTTCCCCTTGCGTTATTGGATTTTGCAGTGGGGCCAGCAACGATGGACAATTGGGATACCCAGAGTCACCTAGTTGTGAGACAAACAGGCAATTAGTGTTATCTGAATATGCGAGGAGAGCAGCATGTAACAGCTACATCACAGTCATTGACACAGGCCACTCACCAACAAGCCAGGCCCGCTCGGTTGTAGGTTGGCCATCAATTGGGGTATGGTGCTGTTCCGCAAGATGTGGGAGTCATGTGCCGACCCAGGATACTGTGCACACACGTGTGAGATGATCTGCTCTGCCTGGCATATCACTTGCACTTTGATGAAGTGGTAGTGTTTACGTTTCCTGTTGATGTGCTCACTTGCCTGTGGTGGAACGAGGGAAGTGTGGGTACCATCAATGGCTTCCACAACATTTGGAATGCCTCCCAGGTCAAAGAACTCCCCTTTCACAGCTTCCAATTCATCCCTCCTCGTGAATTGGACATGTCTGTTCTTGTAAAACATCAATGCTGACAGGACATCACGCAACTCCATGCTGAACATGGGCTGTGACATCCCACCGGCGCTGGCCACAGTGTACTGGAAAGACCCAATAGTGAAGAAATGCAGTGCAGCCAAAACCTTCACTGTAGCAGACAATGCAGCCAAATATATTCTTTTGGGCTTCAAATGGTTCTCCAACTGGGCGCCTAGGTGTTGTAGTGTGTGGGGATCCAAACAGAATTTCCAGATGATTTTGATGTCCTCCATCGTCATCTGGTCATGGACAGTATGAACGATGGGTGGTCTCCTCCTACGTATGTCAGGACAGACAAGCATGGGCTGAGTTATAGATGAGATGTGGTGAACATCTTACCCAGAGACTCACACAACCACAACATTGACAGGACTCATGGTCATGTAAAATGCACAAGTGACCTGCATTCAGATGTTGTTTTTCTTCACTTACTCGACATAGACACTACGACATCCAAAGAAGTCGATGTGTATGGCATATATAGTACACTGCTACATCAAGGATAAGCTGCCCTGTTGTTAGATGGCACAGCACTAGTGTTTCCCAGCATCAGTGCTGAGTTGCATGTAGCTGCTGTCACTGCACAACCGCAAGCTTTAGTCCCACAATACACAACAAAATTCCAGCATGAGGGCAGTGAGTGTCATCTGGATAACGAAAATGGATATACAGCACAGTGGACATATACATGTAGATATTATGGGGTCAGTCCTGCATGAGTGTGTGAAGAATTTGCATAACAGACATTGCAATGTTCACCTGAATGAGGCACAACTGCCCATGGATTGTGTATACATGCCCACATGGCTGACAATGACCGATGATGTCGGTCAGAGCTATGTTGGATTTGTTCCATATGTTTACTCATATGACGTGTGTGAGAACATTTACAAGCAATGGCAGCTAGGCTCACTGCACGCCAAACCAGTAAGCATGTTGTGAGTGCTAGGGATTGCATGTATGTCTGATTTGCAGACAATGGACACCTCTGACTGTCTGCCTACAACACTGGCCCTTCACAAGACGACCCCTGGCCAAGAGACGCCAGTCAGATGTCAAGGTTGGATGCACAAGTGATGTTCACAGGTTGGATGTTTCATTACACAACATTGGTACAGTGAGAGAGACCTTAGTCCTTTTTTACTCCTTCCCTCATTTCAGTCCATGCTGGCCATGAGGCATGACTATGTATCTAATTTCTGTCTCCTTTTCTTGGACATACCATGTGTGTGAATACTTGACTCAAAGGTCACAATCTCTCATACCTTTAAAGTGTAGTGATCAGCTGGTCATTGGTCTAGTTGTTCTGATGTACCAGCTACTCCCAGAGGGCTGGCTTACCCCCCCACCCCACAGCCACCCAGCTCAGTTGCCACTGAACATGTAACCCTGCCAACAAACGGGGACATATGCACGTGCCCTAGGCCAGTTCTCCTATATATGTATGGTGTCTATGTGGTTACTTTATATGCATGTGGGGGCCTCGTGCCCCACAACATTACACATGGGGTGCACCAATGACTTTAGGCATATGAGTTGTGATGTGTGATGTAATTCGCATGGCGCCAATGCAATTGCAGTATGTGTTCACATGGGAGGTAGCTGTCATCCGCAGCGATGACACACATTGGCCCCAATTGAATGATGCAGTGTTGCGGTCGCAGCTTCCAGGCTGCCGCGGTGTGACACCCACTATGTGAATGAGCCATCAGCCAATGGGAGCCTTTGGCGTACATTTTATGATATTGTGGTGTGCGCGCTCTGCAACTGCAGGTTTGGCAATGGCCCAAATTGCCTTCAGGGGCACCGAGGGTCACTCATGGGGATTGGTTGGGCCTCGCACTTTGTTTTTGGCAGGTTGGCACATTAATCTTAGCACCGCCGCTCTTGCTGGGAGTTGGAGTTGTTCAGAGGTTTCATGCGTGGAGATGTTTGGTACGTACATCTACTGTTCAGCACGGCGGTCTCTTGTCTGCCGGAGGTGGAGCCGGTAGAGCAGCGGGAAGGCCTGTGGCGCAGGATCCATGACGGCTCCAGTGGTTTAAATGGGGTCTGTATTGGCTCTTCCTCTCTGTTGTTGTGTTTCCGCCATCCGCAACATAGTGGTTTTTACGCTGCAGTGGGAAGGGCTGTTTGCAACATTGTGATCTGGTTGGCGGACAATACGTGTTTCGCACGCTGGTCTTGCTCTGTTTGCTCCTTCTACCACCATTGCCTATACAAAAAATGTGCGGAGCCTAAAAGACCATGGCGGACGGAAGATGGACTCTGTTAGACCATTGTAATTCAGTGGTCCAAATGACCGCACCTGGAGCCGGAAGATGAGCGTTTACCACCACTGCCACCAGTGCGGATGGGCTTCCGTCCATCATTGTAATGAGCCCCTATAATCTGTAACATAATCTTCTTTTAAAAAAGGAGCATTCACTGCTTTCCGAAAGAGAACCTGGTCCCTTGTATATGTTTGTGTGTTTTTTTTAAATAAGTATACATTGATATATCTTTTATATGTTATTAAAATTATTTATGTCAAATGTGTACTTAATATATTATTTAAGTTATATTTTAGGGTGTGTCGGAGTTTTTTGAGTGGAAGGATGAGAAGTTATTTAAGAAGAATAATTAACAAATTATTAATTTACTAGTCATTTTTTGTTTTATTACTTAATGTATTACCTGTTTTATAGTTTTTTAATTTACATACATGTTAAATGTGGGCTGCAAGATATGTGTAGTAATTTAATGAAAAATTATATATATTTTTTTATTGCAATTATTTAATCATTTGTTTATGTGTATGATTAATTTTACGTTAATAGCATTAGAATTTTAAGAAAGTAACGATATATGTTTCAAGTGAAGTAATTTTCTTTGTGTTGCACAGACTAGAATGTGAATAGTAAGTTTTGCCCCTTCTGAGTCCAACACTTTCCCTATTTATGGACCGACAGGAGAGGGAATAGGAAATGTTACCCTTTCTGAGTCCAACGCTTTTCCTACTGTGGCACAAACTGGAGTGGAAATAGTCAATTTTACCCCTCCCAACTCCAACGCTTTCTCTAAAGTTGCACAGACTGGAGAGGTATTAGTCTATTTAACCCCTCTTTAGTCCTACGCTTTTCCTACTGTTGCACAGACTGGATTGAAAATAGTACATTTTACCCCTCCTGAGTCCAACACTTTACCTGATGTTGCACCTACTGGAGTGCCAAAGTAATTTTTATATCCCTCCAGAGTCCACGCTTTACCTGTTGTTGCACCGGCTGGAGTGGGAATAGTAAATTGAACCCCTCGAGAGTCCAATGGTTTCCCTACTGTTGCATCGACTGGAATGGGAATAGTAAATGTTACCCCTTCAAAGTCTAACACTTCCCCTAGTGTTGCACAGACTGGAGAAGGATTAGAACATTTTACCCCTCCTGAGTCCAATGCTTTACCTACTGTTGCACAGACTGGAGTGGGAGTTGTAACTTGTATACCTTCTCTGTCCAATGCTTTCCCTGCTGTTGCACTGCCTGGAGAGGAAATAGTAAAGTTGCCCCCTCCTGAGTCCAATGTTTTCCCTACTGTTGCACTGACTGAAGCGAGAATAGCAACATTTCCCCCTTCGAAGACCAATACTTTCCCTACTACTGCACAGACTGGAGAGTGAATAGTATAAATATTATTTATAGAAATAATATTTGTGTTAATATTCTTGAAAATTCTATTATTATTATGTATCTAATCTAATCTATGTAGAAGTTTTAGTAATATATAACAGAAGAAGGCACGGACTTAGGTGATTCCGGATTCAGCATCTTTTTATTTATTCAGGTCGCCCTCAATCCCAAGCACTAGGAGAGACGTGTTTCAACCTTCAAGAGGCCTTTGTCAATCTAGTTTGGCACTGTATTACACCTGTATTAAGTAGCCCTTCCCACCGAACTGATAAGTAAACATAAACAACATACTATAAAGTGTGTGCTCAATTCACAGATGAAATACAACATGGATATACTGTCCACAGTTCAAAAATCAGCATAGATTCAGGTAAGGCATTACTTCATAAATCTTACACACATTGCATGTATTTATTTTGCTAAAAGACCGAAAATGTTTTCCCCATGGGTAATTATACATGTGAGTCATCAAAATCGTTTATCACAGTGGGATTAATGTGGGTATTTAAAAAATTCAGCCAAACTCGTAATCCTGTGTTGCCTTAATAAAAATATATACCACATAATTTAAAAATGCCACTGCTGTCAGAAGTTTATGTTCATGTCCGCTTTTGTTAGCCAAACGTCCCGAAAGCTCACCCGAGCTGGTAACCAATGTCACAATCCTGATAAGAACCGAGCACCGGGACTGGATAATTAAAGTCTCATCTCGGGGTTGCATGTTCAGACAAAGAGTATACTTGCAACTCAAACTCTGACTATATATATATATATATATATATATATATATATGTATATATATAGTTTTAAATATATATAAGTACACATATATATACTTGTTTTATTACTAGCTTAAAAATATTGAAAATTATAATATATAATAAAATCGTTATTTGAAAAATAGTTGTACATTATATATGTGAACTTACATACATACATATATTTATATATATATGTGTGTTTTTTTAAATAATTATATATTTATATATAGTTTATACATTATTTAAATATATTTAATTTACATTATATTACTGTTACATGTAAATATATTTAATATCTACTATTTTTAACCATATATATCTTAAAAATGATTTACTGTTATATGTGTATATATGTTTCGATATTAGTGAAAAACAATATATTTTTTTTTGATATTTTTGTCATTCACATTATAAGTATAGGAAATTTATATTCTTGTGATGACACAATATTCCTTAATCACGCTAATAAGATTTTCAATATTTTGTCAGTGAATCTTCTGTTGTTTAGTACATGAATAATAACCACTTTGAATATAATTAAAAAGTACTTGTGCATGTTGCTAGCAGCAATCATAAAATGAACAGTTCTAACATGTTTAGTAAGTCTGTAGCAGCTTATTACTTTTATGATTCTTCTATGTACTACACTCTGAAAGCATGGAATAGCTATCCTCTAGATTTGCTCTGGGCCTTGAGCACTGCAAACCTGTTCATAGCAGATCAGCAGTGATATCGGACTCAGCTGTCAGAAGGAAGACGCAAAAGTAGAATGGTTCAGCTTCTCTCACCATTGGATAAACTCTTGGCATAAGTGAAGATGCTCCGGCAGTGGTGTTTGGACAAAATATAAGAGAAGAACAGTGTGATGCAAAAATATTGTGTCAAGAATATCAGAACATCAAAAATATTGTCAACAGGAACATTAAAGGTAAACATTTCATTTTTAGTGTTTTTTTTAATATCATTGTAAATAATATCGATGTACAAAATATCATTGTATGTAATATAATTTGTGTTAATTAATATGTAATTTTTTGTACTGTATTTTAGTGTTTATATGTATTCATTTTTTACTTGTATGTTTAGATAGATAATTTTTTAAATATGACATTGTTGAAATTTATTTTTTAAGTTATAGTTTTGAATTGTTGATTTTATTTTAGTAGAGGAAAATTGAGTTTTTGGACGATAAACGTTGGGATTTCTTTTCTTTACATTTGCTTTGAACTTATATGTTAAGTGAATAATTTTAAAGATATACAAATGAAAGTTTGTGAATTGTACAGTTTATTTTATTTTATAATTATTCATTTGAATACAGTTAAAATAGATGTTACTTAAATTATATATTAACGATATACATTTTTGTTTACAAATATAAAATATAAAGACTTAGTTTCTATAAATATTCTTTATTAAAGTTTCATAGGATACAATTGGCATTGATCAGCAGATTTGCATTGCGACATCAGTGGATGGTCCTGGTTAAGACCAGTAAAACAAACCCCAACTACCACCCACCCTCCCCTGCTCATGTACATGACCCATAGGTAGGCCAGGTAATCGAAAGAGCATAAGACAGACTATATTCACACATAGGATTCAGCATCAGCCCTCCTCCCCAGTAACATTGTCGCAGTCAGTTACATCCCACAGCGTGTTCCCCAAGTGACATATCCACTGGGGGTTCATTTAAATCAGATAACATGGCTGCCAAAGCTCTTAAATCATCCTCCTTATTTTCATCTCTGTGGACATTCTTCACCTGTACCTCATCAGCAGTCACAAATTCTTAACATCTCTCAGCCATATGTTATGGGTTCTTCTCCAAGCCATTTTTTAGCTATGCAGCGTTTTGCTAACAGCAAGCCAAATAGGACAAATGTTCTACTAAGTTTTTTATTGGAAGGGTAGGGAATCAGCACACTAATTGCACCTCTAACTGTATGGTCCAACCAGTGTCTCTGTTTAGGTTTTCCAACACTGTCTGTCAATATGATGACAGGGACGGGCAAGACCACACCATATGATTGAAGTCTGCCACCAGGTTAAAACAGCCTGCACAACTAGCTGACCAGCATTATTAATGGTATGCAATGTTTTTGGGAAGAGATAGGCTTGATGCTTGTAATTGTATTGTATCTATTTAAATCTGGCATTGGAGCTGACAGTCCATACCCCCTCATGTACCCATATCCAGTCTTTTTCAGTCACAGGCTCCTCCAGCATTCCCTCCAATTTGGCTTGGATGCGAAGTAGAATCACTAGGAGGTCTTTACACAGTGTCCTACACAGTCAGATATTAGTTTGTGGCCCCTCACTATCTCCACCAATGTCACCAGGGTGTTGGTGCACATCAGTGCATCTGGGAAGGTCAGCCACAAGTCTAGTGCTGTTGCAGAGATCTTTGCAATTCAGACACTCGGCACTTGACACTTTAATATAGCGTGTATCCAGCAAAACTGTGACCCACTCATCAACAAGTCCGGTGTCATATAGTTACTGCTTTTCTATTTATTGCGTTAAGTTAGCATGAGTTTATTAAATGTTTAAACAACATATTTTCCTTCGGCTTCAGTTTGCACACAACGCATAATTGTTATTGTAGCTTTCAACCTAGACGAAAGATGTGATTTATTTGAGAATAATATGTTATTGCTCTGATATCAGTTGTGCTTGGTACACTTGGTACACTGTCTGCACACTGAGAACTGAACCCTCTAAGAATAACCTAACACAAGGTTGCTGGGAGGCCTGATCCTCGCACCACATTAGACATAACACAAATAATGTTGCTGCCAACATTGGGCTCTAAGCGGGTTTAAGATAGAGTTACTGAGAATGCAAAAACACACTTGATGGTGCTTCACATGCAGAGAGCTAGTAGCTGATGATGTGATCTTCTCCTACTGACATTTAGAGGTATGGGCCCTCCCTGCTAAAACCCAAATGAGACCTTCTTAGATATAATATAGTATGCTAAATAGGGTGCGCGAAATATAGGTGATACAGATTTCTATAGATTTTTGCATTAGAATATGCTATCACCGTTCGCTTACTATGGATTAGTGACTATGCTGATAACTCTGATTTGTATAATATGTATTCTGGTATTATATAGGATACTGTGTTTGAGAACCTTGCATTGAAAAATAAATATTTCAAACTTGCATGTGAGTTCTTTTACTCCCCGTTGTGGTTTGAAATGATTACAGAGCGAAAGAGTGTTCATGTGTTCCACGATACCTGAGGTAACCCAAGTTCATGTTCTGGTTTGTCTAAGTCATTGGGAGTTTGTTATGACCAATGAGACACTGTAGCTAGTTCGGTAAGGGGATTTTGGATACTAAGGTGGGTTTTGAGTCACCCTAATTCACTGAGGTTCTTGATCTCTGTGCACAGTTCTGTGGGAGAACGGAAACCCTGCTACATGGCGCCCATACGTTGTTGGCCTTATATCATGACACTCGAGTAGTATATCATTCAAACTTAACCCCTTCATTCCCGTTTCCGGAAAACGGTGGTGTCGGAAAAACCTACCTTTTTTTGAAATAGGTCTTTTCAAGCTTGAATTTATCTAAAACGGTTTCCTTGAATTACTACCCAGTTGTGCTACAAAAAGTAATCTTCACGTTCCTGTGCAGTCAAGGCCCAAGCCGTAGACATCCCGCTGCATAGTCACATTGCGGTGCGTGATCATTTGCGGACTTTTGATGTACCTTTGGAAGGCTTGGCTGTGGTTCTGGTGGTGAGTGCGGAACATGCTTACCCGTACGAACTATTTTATTTGTGGGTGACATTTCCAGCGGTGGACGCAAATTCTGGTGTGTTCCACTGGTACACTACATCAGCTGTACCTGCTGAATATGCTCCGTACAGAGCACAGGAAGTACCTATTGATGTTTGGCAGCATGGAGTTTGGTTTGGTGGCGCCCTACCCCACTCTTTAACCGCTCCGAGGTTAGGTCCTTTGTCCATTCCGGGCGCAAATTGGCCCGCTTTG
This sequence comes from Lissotriton vulgaris, assembly GCF_964263255.1. NCBI lineage: Eukaryota > Metazoa > Chordata > Amphibia > Caudata > Salamandridae > Lissotriton > Lissotriton vulgaris. Next base: position 318,458,189 of record NC_141699.1, on the reverse strand, counting down.
GCTGGATTTACGCCTCACCCTAATCACACCACTTGTAACGTGGGTGACCTTAGGCGCCTTCATGTAGTCGCCATTGCTGTGATTAGAGCCCTTGTGCATTACACAAGTCGTAATGTTCAAGGGGCAGCCCCTAGAGGTGCAGCCCTTCCGGCAGGGCAGGCTGGTTTGAAAATCAGTCCTGTCATGGTGAATTCCGTTATGGGCAAGAAGCCCCAGGATAAGGATGATTTTCATTTCTGGCTTGCCGAGAAATTTGACCAGCTGGAGGCGGTGATTCCTAATACGACTCCTGGTGAAAAACACCGGATTCTTACGCTTACTTTGCCGAAAGATTTGGCCCCTGAGCTTGTTGACCGTGAGACCTGGGGTAAGACTTTTGCGGCTGTCTATTCGAGGTGCTTTGGCTCCCCGTCTGTGTCCAATCTGTCTACGGTCCTTAAACGTGTTCAAGATGATCACGGGCCGGAATCGGCTGTTGAGTTGGGTTTGCGCCTATGTGGGTCCTTTGATGTGGTTTGCGATCTGATCCTTGCGAATGTTAAGGGGAATGCAGTGAACTTTCAGATGGCTAACGCTTTGGGGCTGGTTCCCAATGCCGAGAAACCCCGACAGTTAGCAAGGATAATTGTGGCGGCTTATAAAACCGTGGGTCGCAATAGTAAGGGTAATAAGCCTTTTTCTACTAAGGAGAAGAAGCAGCCCCAGGGGCAAGCTTCGGAAACTGACGTTCAACCCAAGTCCAAGAAACAAAATTGGCATAAAAAACAGAATCAGGGTAAGCAACAGCAACAACGAACACTGGTTTCGCGCCCTGCGTGTCCGTTGCCTGCGCAGTCAGAACGGGTTTATGATTTGCGCGACCGCGCGATGATTAAGTCACCTGAACGATTTCAGGCTTCTGACCAACGCTCTCCTCGTTCCTTTCAGGACTCATCGGCTCCGTCAACCGGTGGTGGAGTGGGCAGCAGGGGCCGGGGTGGCCAGCAAGGATGTGGTCAGCCCCGCCCGCGCAACGGTGCAGACAAGAAGGAAGGCTCTACGCCTCAGAGACCAGAGTTTGCCAAGAAGAAAGTCGCAGCCTTAGCGGCGCATCGATATGCCCTAGATTGTGAGAACGCGGCTTCGGAATCTGACTTGGGCTCTGACCTTGCTGGACAGCGCGGCGGAGATTACCATAGTGAGAGAGGCCCTCCGTCCACTACTGAAGGTGACAGCGACTGACACTTATGTTGTGATTGAAACAGCTGATACAAGAGTTGCTCCCCCTGATAGAATTTTTGAAATTGTCCTGTTAATTGAAGGTGACATACAGCGTACCATAAAAGGGGTATTTTGGGAGAATCTTTCGTCTACGTATGACATTTTGCTTTCGGAGGCTGACTGGCCCCCACCTTTTGTGCTTGCAGCTCCACGTGGGGAGGAGGTAATCCTCCCCAGTTTCGCGAACACTGTATCGAGAGTGGAAGCACTGCACTTTGCAGAAGAGTGGGCTCTGGCGCTTGCACCGGCTGTGTACCGCAATCAGTGTGGCTGGGATAAATTGTCCCCGAGCCACGAGATTCCTTTACGGTCTCAGCCGCAGCCTCAACCTCAATATCCCATACGATGTGAAGCCAAAGCTTCAGTCGCAGCGATCCTTGAACAATTGGAATATCAAGGTGTAATTGAAACGTGTGTGTCACCGATGAATAACCCCCTTTTTACTGTAAACAAGCCAGACGGCTCTTACCGTTTGGTTTTGGATTACCAGCATTTAAACTCACATTGCCGTAACTGTGCAGTACAGAATACTCACGGCTCGGCCCTTGTAAATAGTCTTGTGCGTAAGCGGTTCAAAACCACGCTTGACATTTCCAATGGTTTTTATGCCCATTCATTGGACAGTCTAAGTTCCCAATGGACTTCTTTCACATGCGGCGGGGTCCAAAAAATGTTTTGGCGTCCCCCAACGGGCTATAAGAAAATTCCTGGAGTATTTTCCGCCCGCATTGTCTCTCTGTTGGAGAGGGTCGTCCCAGATGCTTGTTCCAATGGGGATGATGTCTATCTCACAGACGACGAACTTTGGGAGCATCTGTGTCGAGTGAACAGTATTATTTGTAACTTCGCAGACATGGGTTACAAGTTTAATTTTGCAAAATCGCACATTGCAGAGTACACAGTGTTGTTTCTAGGCTATGAACTAACTAATGAAGGAAAAGGCTTAGCTCCTCACTTCCTGGAGAAATGCGCACAGTTGCGCTCTCCGACAACACTGAAAAAATTACAGTCTTTACTGGGCTTTTAGAATTTCAGAAGAACATACATTCCGGAATATGCCCAGCGTATCAAGCCTTTGTATGCTCTGATACAACCATCTTTTTCTAAATTATGCTGGCTGCCTGAGCATTCAGCTATTCTGCAGTCTTTGCAAGCTGATTTGCTCGCTTCTGAATACTTACAGACTCGTGATAACCAGACCAACCTGGTGATAAGAATTGTCCCGGGGACGGTAGGTTTTACGTACCTAACTTTTAATGAAGGAGATACAGTTCCTATGGCTTACAAGTCACACTTGTACACTTCGGCTGAAATGCGCTTTTCCACTGTGGAGAAAGTTTTGACGGCTGTGCAGATGGCGATTCTCAAGGAACGTGCCCTGTCACAGGGAAAACGCATGTTGGTTGTTACCCCATGTCCTGCCTTGGAGGCAGTTACGAAAGCCAGTGTACCAAATTCTAAAGCTTTGCACCCTCGGTGGATTCAATGGGCTGCATCCTTGTCATCCCAGGATGTCACGTTTATTTTTGACACCACTTTACGGTCGCAGGAGTACTTACAGTATGAATTTGTTCATCCTGCTCCTTTAGCAATGCGGCCGTTGGAGGATTTCCATTGCATCATGTACACTGAAGGTTCGGCGCAGGTTGCGCATGGCTCTAAACATGCCTACGTTTCCGCTTGCGCCATTGTGGTCGGTGCCATGGTGAACGATGAGTTCAAGTCCAGTGTCGTGCACACGCAGATGCTTGGGGACTGCACCGCACAATTGGCAGAGCTTCGTGCTCTGATGCTTGCATTGGAGTACGCGGATCCTAGTGTGACGACTTTCATCATAAGTGACTCTTACTACTGTGTCCAGTCTTACAATGAAAACTTGTTCTTTTGGATTCAGAATGAATTTCGTGATTCCAAATGTAGCACAATAAAACATAAAATGATCTGGGTCCGAGTGGCTGAACTTAAAGAAAAGTTACCACTCGTGTTTGTGATTCATACTCTTGGCCATCAGCGAGTGGGAGTCCACGCTGTCGGTAATTCGCTTGCTGATGAAGCAGCAACGTCAGCAGTATCAAAATACTTAGTTGCAGCAGTCACGAGGTCCAAAAGTAAGATAGATGATGACATCTTGGCAGCAGTTGCTGCCACTGAGAAGGGAAGTAAATATCCTGCGGGATTCCCTAAATACACATACCACTTAAGTCCCGAGAAGGTTCCTTATGTGAAAATTCCTGATGTTGGCGAACGTTTAATTCCCAACTCGGATCGCAGGGCTGCTTTGATTACAGCGGCTCATGAAGGTGTGGCGTCTGCGCATGCAGGCGTCTCAGCCACTGTAACTCAGCTACAACAGAGGTTCTGGTGGCGGGGACTGTACAAACAGACGCTCGATTATGTCCTTCAATGTGACATTTGCCAGCAGATTAAACCTTCAACTGCTGCGCGTCCGCCTCAGACACAGTTGTACATTTCTAATAAACCACTGGGGTGTGTTTATTTAGATCACTGCGGCCCTTTTTCTTCTGATACTGCATATAAGTACATCTTAGTAGCAGTTGATTCATGCACACGCTTTGTGTGGGTATGGCCCCATCGGAGCGCTGATTCACGGACTGTCATTAAGGATTTGCGAGTCTTTGTAGGGATTTTTGCCTGTGGTACCTTCCATTCGGACCAGGGTCCGGCTTTCGCCTCTAAGGCGTTTAAGGATGCTATGGTTTCGTTGGGGGTCCAAGTCAAGTTTTCGTCTCCGAACAGATCCGAGGGAAACAGTGTAGTGGAACGAATGAACCGTGACTTAAAGCAATCTTTGACAGCTCGAGCTATAGGCACTGGCAGAAACTGGTTAGCCCACCTCAATGGCGTGCAGCGTGCGCTTAATAACCTCCCTAGAGGGTCTCTGGGTGGGCGGACCCCATACGAAATGCTCTTTGGTATAAAGATGTACGTCCCTGACCTCGACGGTGTAGACTGCAAGGCCCAGGCCGCGGCCTTTGACGTAGATGAACATTTCAATGTTTTACAGGATTTACAAAAGACCACAGACAGTCTAGCAAAGGAACATTTGCCTCCACACCGGATGATGCGTTGCAGATCCCGGTAGTTGGCTGGCTACCCCAAGTTGGAGAACTGGTTCGAGAGAAGATCGATAACAAGAAAGAGTTTGGTCCCTCATATCGTGCACCGGTTCGAGTTCTTGGTGTGAAGGGCACGAGAACAGTCATATTACCACCACTTCCAGGTCATAAGGAAAACAGATTTATCTCTATTGACAATGTCAAGACACACAGGGTGGCCGATTATTCATAGCATGACACCGGCTGTATCCTGTCCTTCCATGGTGAGGCATTCTGTGCTGGCTATTACTTCTGGTGCAGAACAGGAGGGGTCCCTCGAGATGCCTGCTATATCCAGTCCTTTATTAAATACTTTTCCTGTTACTAACATTGATGAGCTGAATTACACCTATCCTGCTGATTTATCCATGCCAGATTTGCAGACTCGTTTGGCCGACCAGTCCAGATTCTCTTTTGACTCTGTTTTCGGAACTTTCAAAGAAACCCTCGACTATTGCAAAATATGCCACTCTATTTAAAAAACATTTTTTAATTCCCCCTTGGACATACATTTGGTTGATTTTATTTTCGTTTTACCTTTTTATGTCAATTGGTTTTGTGTTTTATTTTTTCTGCCTGATCGATGGCCACTATGTCAAGGAAAGAACAGGAATTCGGTACCTTAATGGAACATTGGCCCCTCTTTCCTCTTCACATTCAGCACACAGACTGAAACGAGACTTGAATACAGTCAACATTACTGCTTGGCCTGTCCTTGATGGGATTGTGTGGGATGCGGTTAGATTTCAGATACATGGGCCCACCAAAGTGATTAATGTTCCGAATGTGCTTAGAGTAAACATGGGGGATGTGATTAAACAAAATATACGTTCTGATGATTGGGATATTCAGGCCATAGAAGCATTATTCTCTGATTTTAAATATTAAGCAGCTTTTGATGCTGAGGATTTATATTTAGATTCTGTCAATTATGGTGATTTGTTTTGCTTCCAACATTATGGTAATCATTTTTTGCATAAGACGAATTCCAGGAGGGTTGCTGTGAATTACACACAGTGGGAACACTGCCCAGCTACATTAATAGGCAGCTCCAATACATTTCTGAAAAAAAAACACTTATTTTACAGACTTTAATCAATCAAATCCTGAGTCGTTTTATTTCAAAATGACACAAAAGCCCATGTCCAAAGTTAGACTTACCGATACAAAATTGCTGTATTCGAAGTCCTTTCTAGACAAATTAGCTGTAGATGGCTACGAATTCTGGAAAGGAATAATTGACCTTAAATCGGTTTGGGGTACCAAAGATTGGCAAGTACAAGGCACTGAGGCTTTGCACCGTGCACGTCTCATCCCGAATCACATGTTGTTTCTAAATTCTACTGTTTCCCAAACAAAATGCTTTGGATTGGCTACTTCTAAAAAATTAAATACACCAATTATCCCCGAATTGGAAGAATATTCAGGTTGGGGTAATTTTACTGAATTGTCTATTCATGAGTTACAAACTCTATTACACAATTTGTCCTTTAATGTATCCAGTTTGGATCCGAAGGGTTGGCTGATGTGGCAAAGAAGTGCGGATTCTTGCCAACGTCATTTTCTGGGTTTGGCTGAAGGGTTCGCACAAGTCAGACCTGATCCCCGTTTTGAAACTGATTATACTGTCACCACTTACTCTGTGGGGAAACTGTGTCAGAATTGGTTACAACATTCCACTTTAGCTGCAGTTAAACTACATCTGTCTCAGTTGACTGATAATGTGGATTTAAATGATTTTATGAAAGGCCCGGCTAAGGGTAGGTCTAAACGGTGGATTTATGCAGTTTACAATGAAATTTGGAAATTTTCGCAAATTGAGGCTGCTAAGCGCCTAAGGGCGATTGACCAAGCAAATTTGGAAAAAGTGCTTGCAGTTGTCGATAACAGTATTAACATGCTTTCTTCCCGAATTTACACGTTGAACAATATTGTCTCATCTGTAGTTGACATTGTGAATGATGAAGTTTCTGTATTGTACCATGGACAAAATCAATTGCGTTCTGTGATGCAGTTTGCATGGACACTACAGACTCTTAAGGCGGGTCGCGTGCCCTGGAGTTACATGAACGTGTCATCCCTATTTGCCCCATTTAATTTGACTGACAAGCAGCACATGCTTTCCATGCGAGATGCATCATTTTCTATGTTACACATTGAAAAGTTAGAATCTTTGCCCTTTTCTGTAGCTGAGGCAGCTGCTGCTACATGGCTTATCCATGGTGTTATTACGTTGCCATTTGCTTTGTACAATTTTACTAATTGTATGCGGTTTATTGCAATAGGGCGATATGAACCACTAGGCAGTGCTTTCCTCCATGAGGCATGGTCTTTACCATACACGTACAGATGCTTGAAGGATGGAAAGGAAGTGAATCTGAATGGGGAAGAATGCACACAGTCGCCTGACCGTTCACTGATATGCAGACACATCCAGTTGCATGGTTCTTGTAATCAGGACCGGCCTAATTTAGCCTGTGTTTTAAAAGGCACACCAGTTCCTGCAATAGTTCCCACATTCACTTTATTGACAAACGGTAGTTATTTACTTTTGAATAACGAGGAGTGTTGTGGGTTAATGGTCGGTATCGCCTATGTGGTTACTGTATCAGAACGTGTGGTGTGTTGCAAGAACGTGTTATATCCACCCACGCATGGGAATTCAGATGTTTCCATCTGGCCGCGCATCCCAACCTTGAAAGCGGAGTTCAATGGTATGAGCAGAATAAGGGCTCTTTTGTCTCAAAAGGAAGTGGCCCTGAGCTCGGCCCGTGAAACTTATGTCCTTCACATAGCTAACACTCGCACAGAGGTGCAGGCACTTTTAAATACTGACTTGCCGTTTCATTTCTGCGAATTAGTTCATCAAATCTTTAATGCCTCCTCCACGTCTGGCTTAGCTCATTTTTTTAAATTGGTTAGCAGTGGTCTTGTGACTACATTTGAAAAGATTTTTGGTGTCATCCCCGCTTTCTTCCATTCAATATTTTCGAGTTTGTTTGGCGGATTCCCTGTTTTGCTGGCTTTAGCTGCAGGCGTTTTGATATTATTCTGCTTCCTAAAACATGAATGCCCATCCTGCGCAAGAAGCCGCTCAGCCCCTTCTGACACTGTTTCGCAACCGGATGCTTGATTACTATGGCACCCTGCCGCTTGCGACTTTAAGCACGGCATTTGGATTATCGTTTCGATTTTACTATTTCACATGTTTCCAGCCTGTGTTTCATTGCCTGAGCTGCGATTTTGATTGGGCCATTGATTTGTGTCTCTGCTTGCCGTTATCTCCTGAAGTCGATTTTAATCACCTGATGGGCTCGGTAGTTGCTCACAAGTTGGTTTGTTCTGGCGAAAGGATTATGGCCTTGGCAGCGATGCATGGACTAATGGGTCAGTGGGACATCCCCGCAGCGGCGCATGAGTTTCTGGCACATAGCGTTCTTGAGAACCCACCGAGTTGTCCTCTGATGTTGCTAGAGGGTCCGGTGCTGGAGGAGCACGTATGTTCTTTCCCATTGCCTAATTGGATGGCTGAACTGATTTCGGATGATGACAGTGATTTCATGTTGGAAGCTGTGGCTACCTATTTTGCATATTCTATCCACCCATGAGTGGCTTTGGAGACTTTCACTGAACTGGCACGTGACTTTTTAGTAATTCTGAATGGTGCCTTTGCTCTTACGGACATTCGACTTTTATATGTTCTAGGCCTATGATTTTATATTTGGCCTCAAGTTCAAGACTTTTATTACATTTTTGTTTGGCCACTATAGGCATTCATACATATTTTTGTATTGTTAATTTTTATATACATTTACATACATTTAGCTTGGCTCAATATTGTTGAACTCTGCTTTCATGTTATGCCTTTATTATAGTATTGGCTTGTTTTTTTGACCGTCCTCGAATCATTGGGGAGGTGTCATATAGTTACTGCTTTTCTATAGATTGCGTTAAGTTAGCATGAGTTTATTAAATGTTTAAACAACATATTTTCCTTCGGCTTTAGTTTGCACACGACACATAATTGTTATTGTAGCTTTCAACCTAGACGAAAGATGTGATTTATTTGAGAATAATATGTTATTGCTCTGATATCAGTTGTGCTTGGTACACTTGGTACACTGTCTGCACACTGAGAACTGAACCCTCTAAGAATAACCTAACACAAGGTTGCTGAGAGGCCTGATTCTCGCACCACATTAGACATAACACAAATATGTTGCTGCCAACATTGGGCTCTAAGCGGGTTTAAGATAGAGTTACTGAGAATGCAAAAACACATTTGATGGTGCTTCGCATGCAGAGAGCTGGTAGCTGATGATGTGATCTTCTCCTACTGACATTTAGAGGTATGGGCCCGCCCTGCTAAAACCCAAATGAGACCTTCTTAGATATAATATAGTATGCTAAATAGGGTGCGCAAAATATAGGTGATACAGATTTCTATAGATTTTTGCATTATAATATGCTATCACCGTTCGCTTACTATGGATTAGTGACTATGCTGATAACTCTGATTTTTATAATATGTATTCTGGTATTATATAAGATACTGCGTTTGAGAACCTTGCATTGAAAAATAAATATTTCAAACTTGCACGTGTGTTCTTTTACTCACCGTTGTGGTTTGAAATGATTACAGAGCGAAAGAGTGTTCATGTGTTCCACGATACCTGAGGTAACCCAAGTTCATGTTCTGGTTTGTCTAAGTCAGTGGGAGTTTGTTATGACCAATGAGACACTGTAGCTAGTTCGGTAAGGGGATTTTGGATACTAAGGTGGGTTTTGGGTCACCCTAATTCACTGAGGTTCTTGATCTCTGTGCACAGTTCTGTGGGAGAACGGAAACCCTGCTACACCGGCAGTAATCTCCCAGCATGAGAGCCCCGCAGAAGTGCTTTTTCCCAGGTGCACTAAGGGTGCAGCCAATGGACCGCATGCTTTAAATGTGCTGCCATATAGTATAGCTCTACATTTGGTCTCTCCAGACCTCCCTGGCTCCAGGTCCTTTTAGACAACCCGACTCATGTCTGCTTGTTTGTCCGCAGTAAGTCAACTATAAGGCTAACAATAGATTTGAAGTAGTGTCTAGGAATTGCATGTAGAGTGCCCTGAAGTGCATAGAGGCACCACAGAAGTGTGATCATCTTTACTATAGTTCCTCTGCCCATTAGATACAGAGGAAGATCCCTCCAGATCCTGACTGATGCAGTAGCCTATCCACCACACTACCGATATCAAGATCCAAGAACATCTGTTCAATGTGCGTCAGTCTAAACCCCAAGTAGGGGACACTGCCTGACTCCCAGGGGAGCCATACTTGCTTGAGCATTTCGATTGACACCCCAGTCAATCCTACTGGTAATTGTGTTGGAATTTGCCATATTAACACGGATTCCTGAAATTTCTGCAAACTCGTTCACCAAGTTCAGAAGTATCAGTACAGAATATACTGGCTTTCCCAGATATGTGATTGCATCGTCAATGTACAGCGAGACCACATGTGTTGCCTACTCCTCCATGATCCACAAAGGGCCCATAGTCAGGAACAATCAACTCTACCATTGGCTCCATCTCAAGAGTGAACAGGAGTGGTGGCAGAGGATAGACCTGCCCTGTCCCTCTATGTAAACAGAAGATTTCTGAAACATCGCTCTAGATCGCAACCTGAAGCAAGAGTCAGCACCCAGTAGCTGAACCCATTGTATATACTTAGGACCAGCAGCCACCTTCTTCAACACCTGCCAAAGATAGTTCCAGTCTAAGGAGTTGAACGCTTGCTCGATATCTAAAAGTGCCAGGGCACAGGCATTATGCAGATGTGGGGCATGATATACATGTAAATAACTCCTCAGATTGCGTAGGGTACTTCTTTTTGGGATAAATCCTGACTGATTGGTATTAAGTCTGCAAGACGGGTGTGCAGGCATGACACAAGTATACTGCTGAGGAACTTAATGTCAATGTTTAAGAGGGAAATTGGTCTGTACAAGGAAGTCACTGTCAGATCTTTGCCTTGCTTCCGCACCATCACGATTAGTGCTTCACTCATTGTGGACCGAACACTACCCTTTTGGACAGCCTCTCTATAGACCTCCAGCAATCTGTCAGCTACTGTGTACATTAATCTGTGGTGGAAATCACAGGTGGACCAGTGCTTCTCTGACTTTTTGCAGTTTGTATCCCTTGAATCACTGAGAGAATCTTCCCATGAGTGATAGGTCTATCTAACACCTTATGGTCCTCCATGTCAAAGCTTGGAAGTGGTCCTCTGTCAGATACTCCCCTAGGCATCCCATAGGACACATCCCTTGCACAGCACAGTTCGTACACCAATGGGCTAAGAATACCCCATTAATAGCTTGCTGTATACAGACAAGGCCTCCATATCATCCCACATGATCAGCACTGGAGTCTGAGGGTTCTCCTGTCTGACCATTCAGGCTAGCATTGGCTCAGTCTTGTAACCAGCATGCAATACGCAGTGTATATATGTTTCTCGATGCTATGGTATTCATCCAGCAATATTTTGTGGCTCTCACGTCAGTCCGCTAACTTGTCCAGGTGTGAATAAAGAACTCCCTCTATAGCTCCCAATTGCTTCTCGTGTGTTTTATTAATCCCATTCCAATTTTCACTTAACGCCATAGGCAGTTTTGAGGCATTCCCCCATAACACCACCTTCATCGACTCTCAGTCCATTGCCCGCAGTCCACCAGTTCTCACTGACCATCACCTCGAATAAAGGGTTTATCAGTGCCTCCACCCATAATCAGAACAGGGGTATCGCTGGGCATCTGAGATCTTTTCCAAAGCCCATCAGGGGAATGGTTGAATAAATAGAATCCTAAGTAAAAAATCTCTGACACCCCCTTGGCCATACTACAGGAAACTAAACAAAAGTCCAATCCGCTATGAGTCCCTCACGACACACTGTGTATGCCACAAAAAGTCTCCACACCGTATGTATAAAACACTTGTCTTTGATTACACTAACACATCAGAATCAACACTATACTTACATTGAAATCAAAAACAAATATATACTTTACAGTTACATGCAATTTTCAAACTTTCCCATTAGCAGCAGAACAGCATAACAACATATATATGCCCTATTCAGAGGTACTCAACAAACACGACATTCCTAATTTTGCATACTGTAACATTTGCAATGGTAAAGATATCACAGGTCTTTGACTGTACCTCATGAATCAGCCCTCCAGTGACTCAACTATCCCAGCCAAAGACACGTTGCCCCTGCTGGCGACACATTGGTTAGAATGTTGGAAACAACAAAAGTGGAAAGAAACGGTTACTTAGTATCGTCCATCTGGATTAGGTCTCCACACTCCCAAAGGCACCTGCACAAGTGCGGGATCACTATCCCCCTGTAGATAAAAGGTTGTGACCCAGGAAGCTGAGAGAAATGTTTCACCTCAGTCGGAGGTGCAAGCTACCATAGCTGCCATAGCTCCGGACAGCTAGCTGTGTGCTCACAAGGCACAACAAAACACCTTGGGCCCAATCACAATGTTCTCCACAACAAAGTACCTTGTGATGTGGGTCCTGGGAAAGGCAGCCAGTGACCTCAGATGGAGGCCATGACGTCAGGCACTGCCATATTCTTGATCTGAAGACAGTCTCATCTCCCAGCTCAGGTCTCTTAACACCCCTCGGACACCACACGCTCCAGATTGCAAGCTAGCACGGATCCCTCAGACCAAGCAAGCTTTCCCTTCACTCCTCAAAATCCTCACATCCTGGGCACCTCCATTGGCCTGCAGGTCTTTACAAGCTCACTCTGCTGCACAGTTTTATGATGGTGTACATCAGGACGGTCCCTGTCCCAACCAACTACCACTTCCACCCATTTACGCCCCTACGATCTCGTGGAAAAAAGGAGATCATTTTTTGTCCCTGGGATCTCTTGGACCCTAGGCCAGCCAACCAGCACTTCAAGAGTACTTAGGGAATAGTGCCACGACAGTTGACACTAGCTGCATGCCAGCAATGTCTAGGCAAAATCCCCTAAGTGATAGTTGCCTTCCTGGAGCATGACAAGCTCCAGGCCACCACAAGTCTGCGGATAATCCAGTTGCAGTCCCTCCTGCCCTAGTGATTTCTCAGTACCATGGTTCCAAATCCAAAAGCGTATCTAAGTTCTGAAGTAAGAGCCCCAGTAGTTATACCCACTATGGCCTTTGAAGATGTTTTCAGTTCAAAAGGCCACCTTTGAAATGCACAGACCCTCTCTAAATTCTTCCTGCTTGCCATCCTACCCTGGGAAGTTAGATCACTGTCTTTAGTGGGGCCAGGACAGTGCCCTTTGGAATGAGGTGCCAATTCCACCTCCATTTAAACATCCCAGAAAGGCCCACTGTAGTCAGAGGTCTGCAGTTTCACTTAAGCCCCTAGTTTATTGCCTTCTTTCAGGAATGCACAGATAAAGCTGGCCCCCCAGCACCCAAATGTGAATTGGAGACAAACTGACAAGCACACAGAGCCAAAAGCATCAAAATGCCCACTTTCCAAAGTGACATTTCCACACATGTAATGTCCAATCTACTTGCCCTCTCTCATGCTAATCCAATGCGAGAAGCAAGGCCCTGCGGTACCAAACATACCTTCTGGTGCTATTCATGTCTCTTGTATGTAACGCACAAGAGCAAATGACCTACCACTTTCCGATACCGAACCAAAAGATGCCAGGTCTAACAGTTTCGGATATACATGCACTCTTCTACACTTCTCAAACTGGGCAATACCAGTGACATTCCAGGTCATAAACATAGTTTCTTGGCACATCATTTGTAGTCATTCACAACCTCAGTAACCATTCCAGCCAATTGGCTCCCCCATCATCTTACCCCACATCAAGGCATCCTGGAAGTATCTGCCAGGACCATAGTGTACAAGCACAGCATGTAAGTCTCCAGCCTTTTGAACCTTTTAAAATAGAACATCTATCCAACTCCCACCTTCCCATGTCTAGCTTGACGAAAACCTCCTGTCCAACAACTGGCCAGGAGGGAGCTAGCTTTTGCCGCCTCATTCCCTAACCTTATAGGAGTTGTGCGGCACTAGAGCTCAGGGATAAGAAAAAGGTGCAAGACCAAGGTGCTCAAGCACCCTCCCCATGTCTATTTGCATCTCCCATTTCTTTCCCACCTGCATGTTTTCAATACTGTAGAGTTTATCATGATATGCCTCAGCATGTCACACCCCTCCCCCATTCAGCAATGAGTCAGGCCAGAGCACCCATCACTGACCAGTCCATAGTTCAGCCAGTGCTGGCAACATCTTCAGCTCAGTCAGAAAGGCTTAGAAGTCTCTCAATTAGGCGCTCTCCCCACCGGTTGCATCAATGCTTGCAGTCAGATGGACCCAGTGCAGAGATAACTCCAGGCCAGTGCTATCACTAGTGGTGCCTTGGTCACTGGAACAAGTCTCTTAAGTTTGGCACTTCATCAGAGGCTGGAAAAATACCATCCAGGTAGACCACAACCTTCTCCACTTGTCGATTATCATCCAAGCTCCTTTGTCTTCCTTTCCATCTCCAAAGGTGGACAGATTATTTTTGTGTTCTCAGCAGAGTCACGCCCTGCCATCCTGTGTCTTTGTTGCACTTTCTCATCAAAGTACCCAACGAGTTGCTGGCCTCTCCAGAAAAAAAAACCTTTTCCTTATGCAGGACACGTGGTTTTGCAGGAAAAATCAGACTGTATTTCATGATTAAGTCTCCCATGCATTTCTTGACAGATATAACATTTTTCCTTTGTTCCTGCACTGTTTGCGTGTTCTTGGGGAATATTGAAATGGCGGGCCCTATATCCAAAAATATTGAATAATGGAGTCCTGATCACAGAAGTTGAAGCAACGGGCAATTATGGATCTTGTTAGGGCCCCAGGTTTTGGCAGGGGGTCCAGTGCCCTTTGGGCTCTTTCAATAATGAAAAACTTGGATAAAGGTGGTAGTAATCTATTGATCCAAGAACAGTTCCATTGATTGCTCCTACCTCTTCTGCAATCATAGGTTGTTGCCTTTCAGCGTCTTCTACTCATTTATCCAATCGGATTGTCAGCTTCTGAAGGGTAAAAATGGTGTTGCATAGGGTATGGAACTCCTCTTGTGGGGTGCCCAAGTGTTAATCTGTGGCGGTCACTCAGTCTGCCAACTTCCATAAGTCTACCCATAGCAAATTGAGTTCATTTGCAAATAAGTCAATTCTATTGACCACCTTGCCTTGTGAGGTCTATATCACCAACTGCAGATTTGCAAGAGATGGGGCCGAGCTTGCTGCCTCTCCAGTTCCTTCATCCAGACCCTTTGCTGTTTTGTTTCTGACTTGACCCTCGGGATAGATAGTATGAATACAGTTTACGATTTTGTTTAATTTTGCAGGCTCAGATGCCCTATTTTTCACTTTGTTGGTCACAGCCCCAGCGTAGTCTGAGGAGACAGAAACTAGCTTCATAAGCAACCACTCTGGGGGATTGTCCTGCACGTCCAAGGGGTCAAAGCACTCACTTGGGCTCAGTGGCAAGCCTACATGATGCAGAATTAGAGGACAGTATTCTGGGGCTGGCTGCACAGCCACCTCCATAACCAATACCAGTGACATGCATTCAATTTGTATAATTTTGAGTATATGCCCTCAGTAGAAAGGCATTGTATTCTCTATTGTGGCCTGTACCGATGAAGCAGTACCGATACGCTCCTCAAACTACAGATGAACCAGATTCTCTCATCTCTTTTCACCTCCACCTGTCCGCTGGGGGCCAGTTGGGAATTCCTCTCACCCTTCGGTGTCACCAGGGAAGCCAGCACCACCAGGGGGAAGCACTGTGATCAGTCATCTTTCTATCAGGCTCGCAACTCTTTCAGCCAGGGCATTTGTGGCTCTCACTCACCTTTATGACAACAGGCAGGGGTACTCCAGAGTCACCCAAGCACTGCATGCCGTTCCTGCCCTTCCTGCCCCTCAATGGGAGCTTGGTTTCCACCTGCTGCAAAAGCTACCATACAGAAATATGAATTTGCAACTGTATCATGTGCGGTTACATCGTAATTATGTGTGCGGAACCGCCGATCAATGGTTGGGCGGTTCAGACACCAAAATGGTGTCGGTCGGAGGGAACTCCGACTGACATCGAAATCAACCCCTAATTTTATATATTTAAATGTAAAGATTTGCAGTTTAGATTCGTGTTTTTTTAGATACCATTTTAGTTAATTTTATATAAAAAAATATATGTGGATATGGAGTATTGTATGATTATGTAAATGTTTTATTTTGTATTACCTTGAGTAAAATGTTTTATTTTGAAGTGGATTTGATAAATTCCATCTCTTTAGTGCCCAACACCTTCTTCAAATAGCAGTAGATTGGAGTGGGAATAGTAAATGTCATTCCTTTAGTGTCCAAGACTTTCACAATAGTAAATGTCACCTGTTTAGTATGCAATGCTCTCTCCAAATTGATCTATATTGGAGTGGCAACAGTAAATGTCACCTATTTAGTGTACAATGTCTTCCCCAAATTGGTTTGTATTAGAGTGGGAATGGCAAATGTCACCTGTTTAGTGTCCAGCACCTTCCCAAGATTGATTTATATTGGACTGGGAATAGTAAAT
This sequence comes from Lissotriton vulgaris, assembly GCF_964263255.1. Lineage (NCBI taxonomy): Eukaryota > Metazoa > Chordata > Amphibia > Caudata > Salamandridae > Lissotriton > Lissotriton vulgaris. Next base: position 318,442,176 of record NC_141699.1, on the reverse strand, counting down.
ACCACCCCTTAAGTCTCCAACACCTTCCTCCAATATGGTTCGATAGGAGTGGGAATAAAATGTTACCCCTTTAGTGTCTAACATCTTCTTCAAATTGGTTTATAATGGACTGGGAATAGTTAATGTCAACTCTTTAGTGTCCAACACCATCCCCAAATTGGTTTATATTGGAGTGTGCATAGTAAATGTCACCACTTTAGTTTCCAACACCTTCCCCAAATTAGTTTAGACTGGAGTAACAATAGTAAGATTCACCACTTTAGCCTCCAACACATTCCCTAAAAATGGTTAGATTGGAGTGGGGATAGTACATGTCAGCCATTCAGTATCCACTAGCTTACCCAAATTGGTTTAAATTGGAGTGGGACTAGTAAATATCACCCCTTTAGTGTCCAACAGCATGCTCCAATATGATTAGATTGGAGTGGTAATAGTAAATGTCAGTCCTTAAGTCTCCAAATCTTGCCCTAAATCGATTTAAATTTTAATGGGAATAGTAAATGTCACCCACTTAGAATCCAACACCTTCCGCTAATATGGCTAGAATGGTGTGGGAATAATAAATGCCAACCCTTTAGTGTCTAACAAATTTATTTATGATTTGTGTTGGAGTGTTATAATTTAATTATATAATTTTATCCATAAAACATTTGTTTTACTTTTATTTGTCTGTAGTAGAAATACTTTATGTCATTTTATCATTTTTATTGGTGATAAGCAATATAAACAATTAGTTGTATGTTTGTAAACAATAATATCATTAATTGAATTGTTTTTAAACAAAGACATCAAACATGTTTCTATTTTTATTTATTTTTTCATTTTATATGTATTGTATATTTTTACTTTTCTATTTATATATACTTTAAGAAAAAAAACTTTTATGTGAAGTTACGTAAATATTAAATTTTGTCATTATTTTAAATAATTAAAAAATCAAGTAAATTATAACTTATATATTTGTATTTTGTACATTTTCAACATTTATTTCCCATTGTTTAATAACTTTTTACATTTCTTAACTATTTTTACATACATATGTTCAACATTTTTATATAAGTGTAATTAGCATAAATTAAATAATTGTACATAGTTTATACTATAACTACATTTATACTTTATAATTTTCCATATTTTAATTTAAAATAAATGATATATTTTACATGCTAATCAACTTTTCTGCAATATTTCTCATTAATTTCGATGGAGAGTCTTTTATTTTTTTGTTTCATTTAGCGGCCATTTCTTTTTACCACTAGCTTCTATTTTGTAACCTATTTGTGTTATTTTAAGTCTATTTTTCTAAAGTTGCTGTAAGGTGCTACTGTGTGTCGGAACAGGTAAGTTCTTTTTTAAAGATTTTGTAATGGTTTTGAAGGAAGGGGGAATTTATGAGGGAAGTTTAAAAGTTAGTTATAGTGTTTTTTTTGCAGATTAATATGTATTACTGTTAGTGTTTTCTACTAGTTTGTAGTTTTACTCATCTGAAAAATATTCTACTAATATGGGGGGCGGAGCTTGCCGGCGTCCATGAAAGAGGTGTGAGCGTTGAGCTCCTCGCCTAAGCCCCGATAAAATTCGCCAAAATTATCCTTAAGGCGCCCAACTAGTCCTAAAAGTTAGTGTGAACTTCCCTAATACACTCCGGAGCAGTCGGAGACCTTTTTCCGCTGAAAAACGGTGCTAGTGGAGCGTTGCTGGTGCGGGGAGTTCGCTGAGATGGACCAGGCCGACATCCATGGACTAGCCTGCAGCGGCGCCCGGGCTACGTCACGCTACGTGTGGCGAAGTGAACTGAGGAAGAGCCGGCGGGGCGGACTTGACGCCGGACACGAATTGCTGCGCAGCACTGGTGCGACCCATCCTTCGGAGTACGTGGGGCAACTTGGTGACCGAGACGGTGGCGGAAAAGGTGACTTGCATGGTACCGCCGACACAGCGGGGCTGAGCACGCGGAACGGCGGTCGGACGCTGGACTTATATGGGGGAGACAGCCTGTTACCCCGATGCCTGCAAACTAGCGCCGATTAGCGAGTGTGGGACTGTGCAAGAAGGAGGCAGCCCCCATTACGGGAGATGGAGCACCATTGCAACTCGGTTTAATATTACGATCCTTTGAAGGTGTGGTGGAGAGGGAGTGCCTTTACAGTGGAACTGCTGTGCGGCTTCTGGTCGGGCCCGCACTTGTACGATTGTCCCGCGCACGACCCCCATTTTGGGCCCTTTTCTTGCTGCTTAGCGAACTGCTACTTGGAGCTTGTCGACCGCATATGACTGCGCGCCAACACTGGTTCGCCCTTGCTGTGCACTGTAGTTGGCAGCGTTGTGGACTTTGATGACTAGCAGGACCAACATGGGGAAGGGCGACAGGACACAAGCCAAACTACCGTTTGATCAGCGCAAAGCGAAGGGGCCTGGCGCGACGGCCCCGGAGGCATCGCCGCGAAGCGCTGCCCCAGACGGCTCCTTGTGCGCAGATATCCGTGAAATGCTGGTATCGATGGAAAAGGGTCTCCCGGAAAGCATGGCATCGATTGGTACTAAGCTTGACGCCCTGACGTATCGCATGGATCGCATGTCGGAACGTGTCGACAAGCATGCGGAAAGACTCGACATGGCGGAAAGACGTCTGACGGAGGCGGAGGAGGCACAATCGGACTGGGATAAAGATCGCAAGCAGTTTGGCAGACTCCTGCAAGTCATTCAAGACAAGACTGAGGATTTGGAGGCACGTTCACGGCGCTCCAACGTCCGCATCACAGGGGTGGCGGAGACCACTCAGACTGGCAAGATGGAGCTGTTTGTTGAGAAACTACTGAGAGCACTACTAGGGGATGACGGATTCCTGAAATTTCTGCAAACTCGTTCACCAAGTTCAGAAGTATCAGTACAGAATATACTGGCTTTCCCAGATATGTGATTGCATCGTCAATGTACAGCGAGACCACATGTGTTGCCTACTCCTCCATGATCCACAAAGGGCCCATAGTCAGGAACAATCAACTCTACCATTGGCTCCATCTCAAGAGTGAACAGGAGTGGTGGCAGAGGATAGACCTGCCCTGTCCCTCTATGTAAACAGAAGATTTCTGAAACATCGCTCTAGATCGCAACCTGAAGCAAGAGTCAGCACCCAGTAGCTGAACCCATTGTATATACTTAGGACCAGCAGCCACCTTCTTCAACACCTGCCAAAGATAGTTCCAGTCTAAGGAGTTGAACGCTTGCTCGATATCTAAAAGTGCCAGGGCACAGGCATTATGCAGATGTGGGGCATGATATACATGTAAATAACTCCTCAGATTGCGTAGGGTACTTCTTTTTGGGATAAATCCTGACTGATTGGTATTAAGTCTGCAAGACGGGTGTGCAGGCATGACACAAGTATACTGCTGAGGAACTTAATGTCAATGTTTAAGAGGGAAATTGGTCTGTACAAGGAAGTCACTGTCAGATCTTTGCCTTGCTTCCGCACCATCACGATTAGTGCTTCACTCATTGTGGACGGAACACTACCCTTTTGGACAGCCTCTCTATAGACCTCCAGCAATCTGTCAGCTACTGTGTACATTAATCTGTGGTGGAAATCACAGGTGGACCAGTGCTTCTCTGACTTTTTGCAGTTTGTATCCCTTGAATCACTGAGAGAATCTTCCCATGAGTGATAGGTCTATCTAACACCTTATGGTCCTCCATGTCAAAGCTTGGAAGTGGTCCTCTGTCAGATACTCCCCTAGGCATCCCATAGGACACATCCCTTGCACAGCACAGTTCGTACACCAATGGGCTAAGAATACCCCATTAATAGCTTGCTGTATACAGACAAGGCCTCCATATCATCCCACATGATCAGCACTGGAGTCTGAGGGTTCTCCTGTCTGACCATTCAGGCTAGCATTGGCTCAGTCTTGTAACCAGCATGCAATACGCAGTGTATATATGTTTCTCGATGCTATGGTATTCATCCAGCAATATTTTGTGGCTCTCACGTCAGTCCGCTAACTTGTCCAGGTGTGAATAAAGAACTCCCTCTATAGCTCCCAATTGCTTCTCGTGTGTTTTATTAATCCCATTCCAATTTTCACTTAACGCCATAGGCAGTTTTGAGGCATTCCCCCATAACACCACCTTCATCGACTCTCAGTCCATTGCCCGCAGTCCACCAGTTCTCACTGACCATCACCTCGAATAAAGGGTTTATCAGTGCCTCCACCCATAATCAGAACAGGGGTATCGCTGGGCATCTGAGATCTTTTCCAAAGCCCATCAGGGGAATGGTTGAATAAATAGAATCCTAAGTAAAAAATCTCTGACACCCCCTTGGCCATACTACAGGAAACTAAACAAAAGTCCAATCCGCTATGAGTCCCTCACGACACACTGTGTATGCCACAAAAAGTCTCCACACCGTATGTATAAAACACTTGTCTTTGATTACACTAACACATCAGAATCAACACTATACTTACATTGAAATCAAAAACAAATATATACTTTACAGTTACATGCAATTTTCAAACTTTCCCATTAGCAGCAGAACAGCATAACAACATATATATGCCCTATTCAGAGGTACTCAACAAACACGACATTCCTAATTTTGCATACTGTAACATTTGCAATGGTAAAGATATCACAGGTCTTTGACTGTACCTCATGAATCAGCCCTCCAGTGACTCAACTATCCCAGCCAAAGACACGTTGCCCCTGCTGGCGACACATTGGTTAGAATGTTGGAAACAACAAAAGTGGAAAGAAACGGTTACTTAGTATCGTCCATCTGGATTAGGTCTCCACACTCCCAAAGGCACCTGCACAAGTGCGGGATCACTATCCCCCTGTAGATAAAAGGTTGTGACCCAGGAAGCTGAGAGAAATGTTTCACCTCAGTCGGAGGTGCAAGCTACCATAGCTGCCATAGCTCCGGACAGCTAGCTGTGTGCTCACAAGGCACAACAAAACACCTTGGGCCCAATCACAATGTTCTCCACAACAAAGTACCTTGTGATGTGGGTCCTGGGAAAGGCAGCCAGTGACCTCAGATGGAGGCCATGACGTCAGGCACTGCCATATTCTTGATCTGAAGACAGTCTCATCTCCCAGCTCAGGTCTCTTAACACCCCTCGGACACCACACGCTCCAGATTGCAAGCTAGCACGGATCCCTCAGACCAAGCAAGCTTTCCCTTCACTCCTCAAAATCCTCACATCCTGGGCACCTCCATTGGCCTGCAGGTCTTTACAAGCTCACTCTGCTGCACAGTTTTATGATGGTGTACATCAGGACGGTCCCTGTCCCAACCAACTACCACTTCCACCCATTTACGCCCCTACGATCTCGTGGAAAAAAGGAGATCATTTTTTGTCCCTGGGATCTCTTGGACCCTAGGCCAGCCAACCAGCACTTCAAGAGTACTTAGGGAATAGTGCCACGACAGTTGACACTAGCTGCATGCCAGCAATGTCTAGGCAAAATCCCCTAAGTGATAGTTGCCTTCCTGGAGCATGACAAGCTCCAGGCCACCACAAGTCTGCGGATAATCCAGTTGCAGTCCCTCCTGCCCTAGTGATTTCTCAGTACCATGGTTCCAAATCCAAAAGCGTATCTAAGTTCTGAAGTAAGAGCCCCAGTAGTTATACCCACTATGGCCTTTGAAGATGTTTTCAGTTCAAAAGGCCACCTTTGAAATGCACAGACCCTCTCTAAATTCTTCCTGCTTGCCATCCTACCCTGGGAAGTTAGATCACTGTCTTTAGTGGGGCCAGGACAGTGCCCTTTGGAATGAGGTGCCAATTCCACCTCCATTTAAACATCCCAGAAAGGCCCACTGTAGTCAGAGGTCTGCAGTTTCACTTAAGCCCCTAGTTTATTGCCTTCTTTCAGGAATGCACAGATAAAGCTGGCCCCCCAGCACCCAAATGTGAATTGGAGACAAACTGACAAGCACACAGAGCCAAAAGCATCAAAATGCCCACTTTCCAAAGTGACATTTCCACACATGTAATGTCCAATCTACTTGCCCTCTCTCATGCTAATCCAATGCGAGAAGCAAGGCCCTGCGGTACCAAACATACCTTCTGGTGCTATTCATGTCTCTTGTATGTAACGCACAAGAGCAAATGACCTACCACTTTCCGATACCGAACCAAAAGATGCCAGGTCTAACAGTTTCGGATATACATGCACTCTTCTACACTTCTCAAACTGGGCAATACCAGTGACATTCCAGGTCATAAACATAGTTTCTTGGCACATCATTTGTAGTCATTCACAACCTCAGTAACCATTCCAGCCAATTGGCTCCCCCATCATCTTACCCCACATCAAGGCATCCTGGAAGTATCTGCCAGGACCATAGTGTACAAGCACAGCATGTAAGTCTCCAGCCTTTTGAACCTTTTAAAATAGAACATCTATCCAACTCCCACCTTCCCATGTCTAGCTTGACGAAAACCTCCTGTCCAACAACTGGCCAGGAGGGAGCTAGCTTTTGCCGCCTCATTCCCTAACCTTATAGGAGTTGTGCGGCACTAGAGCTCAGGGATAAGAAAAAGGTGCAAGACCAAGGTGCTCAAGCACCCTCCCCATGTCTATTTGCATCTCCCATTTCTTTCCCACCTGCATGTTTTCAATACTGTAGAGTTTATCATGATATGCCTCAGCATGTCACACCCCTCCCCCATTCAGCAATGAGTCAGGCCAGAGCACCCATCACTGACCAGTCCATAGTTCAGCCAGTGCTGGCAACATCTTCAGCTCAGTCAGAAAGGCTTAGAAGTCTCTCAATTAGGCGCTCTCCCCACCGGTTGCATCAATGCTTGCAGTCAGATGGACCCAGTGCAGAGATAACTCCAGGCCAGTGCTATCACTAGTGGTGCCTTGGTCACTGGAACAAGTCTCTTAAGTTTGGCACTTCATCAGAGGCTGGAAAAATACCATCCAGGTAGACCACAACCTTCTCCACTTGTCGATTATCATCCAAGCTCCTTTGTCTTCCTTTCCATCTCCAAAGGTGGACAGATTATTTTTGTGTTCTCAGCAGAGTCACGCCCTGCCATCCTGTGTCTTTGTTGCACTTTCTCATCAAAGTACCCAACGAGTTGCTGGCCTCTCCAGAAAAAAAAACCTTTTCCTTATGCAGGACACGTGGTTTTGCAGGAAAAATCAGACTGTATTTCATGATTAAGTCTCCCATGCATTTCTTGACAGATATAACATTTTTCCTTTGTTCCTGCACTGTTTGCGTGTTCTTGGGGAATATTGAAATGGCGGGCCCTATATCCAAAAATATTGAATAATGGAGTCCTGATCACAGAAGTTGAAGCAACGGGCAATTATGGATCTTGTTAGGGCCCCAGGTTTTGGCAGGGGGTCCAGTGCCCTTTGGGCTCTTTCAATAATGAAAAACTTGGATAAAGGTGGTAGTAATCTATTGATCCAAGAACAGTTCCATTGATTGCTCCTACCTCTTCTGCAATCATAGGTTGTTGCCTTTCAGCGTCTTCTACTCATTTATCCAATCGGATTGTCAGCTTCTGAAGGGTAAAAATGGTGTTGCATAGGGTATGGAACTCCTCTTGTGGGGTGCCCAAGTGTTAATCTGTGGCGGTCACTCAGTCTGCCAACTTCCATAAGTCTACCCATAGCAAATTGAGTTCATTTGCAAATAAGTCAATTCTATTGACCACCTTGCCTTGTGAGGTCTATATCACCAACTGCAGATTTGCAAGAGATGGGGCCGAGCTTGCTGCCTCTCCAGTTCCTTCATCCAGACCCTTTGCTGTTTTGTTTCTGACTTGACCCTCGGGATAGATAGTATGAATACAGTTTACGATTTTGTTTAATTTTGCAGGCTCAGATGCCCTATTTTTCACTTTGTTGGTCACAGCCCCAGCGTAGTCTGAGGAGACAGAAACTAGCTTCATAAGCAACCACTCTGGGGGATTGTCCTGCACGTCCAAGGGGTCAAAGCACTCACTTGGGCTCAGTGGCAAGCCTACATGATGCAGAATTAGAGGACAGTATTCTGGGGCTGGCTGCACAGCCACCTCCATAACCAATACCAGTGACATGCATTCAATTTGTATAATTTTGAGTATATGCCCTCAGTAGAAAGGCATTGTATTCTCTATTGTGGCCTGTACCGATGAAGCAGTACCGATACGCTCCTCAAACTACAGATGAACCAGATTCTCTCATCTCTTTTCACCTCCACCTGTCCGCTGGGGGCCAGTTGGGAATTCCTCTCACCCTTCGGTGTCACCAGGGAAGCCAGCACCACCAGGGGGAAGCACTGTGATCAGTCATCTTTCTATCAGGCTCGCAACTCTTTCAGCCAGGGCATTTGTGGCTCTCACTCACCTTTATGACAACAGGCAGGGGTACTCCAGAGTCACCCAAGCACTGCATGCCGTTCCTGCCCTTCCTGCCCCTCAATGGGAGCTTGGTTTCCACCTGCTGCAAAAGCTACCATACAGAAATATGAATTTGCAACTGTATCATGTGCGGTTACATCGTAATTATGTGTGCGGAACCGCCGATCAATGGTTGGGCGGTTCAGACACCAAAATGGTGTCGGTCGGAGGGAACTCCGACTGACATCGAAATCAACCCCTAATTTTATATATTTAAATGTAAAGATTTGCAGTTTAGATTCGTGTTTTTTTAGATACCATTTTAGTTAATTTTATATAAAAAAATATATGTGGATATGGAGTATTGTATGATTATGTAAATGTTTTATTTTGTATTACCTTGAGTAAAATGTTTTATTTTGAAGTGGATTTGATAAATTCCATCTCTTTAGTGCCCAACACCTTCTTCAAATAGCAGTAGATTGGAGTGGGAATAGTAAATGTCATTCCTTTAGTGTCCAAGACTTTCACAATAGTAAATGTCACCTGTTTAGTATGCAATGCTCTCTCCAAATTGATCTATATTGGAGTGGCAACAGTAAATGTCACCTATTTAGTGTACAATGTCTTCCCCAAATTGGTTTGTATTAGAGTGGGAATGGCAAATGTCACCTGTTTAGTGTCCAGCACCTTCCCAAGATTGATTTATATTGGACTGGGAATAGTAAATACCACCCCTTAAGTCTCCAACACCTTCCTCCAATATGGTTCGATAGGAGTGGGAATAAAATGTTACCCCTTTAGTGTCTAACATCTTCTTCAAATTGGTTTATAATGGACTGGGAATAGTTAATGTCAACTCTTTAGTGTCCAACACCATCCCCAAATTGGTTTATATTGGAGTGTGCATAGTAAATGTCACCACTTTAGTTTCCAACACCTTCCCCAAATTAGTTTAGACTGGAGTAACAATAGTAAGATTCACCACTTTAGCCTCCAACACATTCCCTAAAAATGGTTAGATTGGAGTGGGGATAGTACATGTCAGCCATTCAGTATCCACTAGCTTACCCAAATTGGTTTAAATTGGAGTGGGACTAGTAAATATCACCCCTTTAGTGTCCAACAGCATGCTCCAATATGATTAGATTGGAGTGGTAATAGTAAATGTCAGTCCTTAAGTCTCCAAATCTTGCCCTAAATCGATTTAAATTTTAATGGGAATAGTAAATGTCACCCACTTAGAATCCAACACCTTCCGCTAATATGGCTAGAATGGTGTGGGAATAATAAATGCCAACCCTTTAGTGTCTAACAAATTTATTTATGATTTGTGTTGGAGTGTTATAATTTAATTATATAATTTTATCCATAAAACATTTGTTTTACTTTTATTTGTCTGTAGTAGAAATACTTTATGTCATTTTATCATTTTTATTGGTGATAAGCAATATAAACAATTAGTTGTATGTTTGTAAACAATAATATCATTAATTGAATTGTTTTTAAACAAAGACATCAAACATGTTTCTATTTTTATTTATTTTTTCATTTTATATGTATTGTATATTTTTACTTTTCTATTTATATATACTTTAAGAAAAAAAACTTTTATGTGAAGTTACGTAAATATTAAATTTTGTCATTATTTTAAATAATTAAAAAATCAAGTAAATTATAACTTATATATTTGTATTTTGTACATTTTCAACATTTATTTCCCATTGTTTAATAACTTTTTACATTTCTTAACTATTTTTACATACATATGTTCAACATTTTTATATAAGTGTAATTAGCATAAATTAAATAATTGTACATAGTTTATACTATAACTACATTTATACTTTATAATTTTCCATATTTTAATTTAAAATAAATGATATATTTTACATGCTAATCAACTTTTCTGCAATATTTCTCATTAATTTCGATGGAGAGTCTTTTATTTTTTTGTTTCATTTAGCGGCCATTTCTTTTTACCACTAGCTTCTATTTTGTAACCTATTTGTGTTATTTTAAGTCTATTTTTCTAAAGTTGCTGTAAGGTGCTACTGTGTGTCGGAACAGGTAAGTTCTTTTTTAAAGATTTTGTAATGGTTTTGAAGGAAGGGGGAATTTATGAGGGAAGTTTAAAAGTTAGTTATAGTGTTTTTTTTGCAGATTAATATGTATTACTGTTAGTGTTTTCTACTAGTTTGTAGTTTTACTCATCTGAAAAATATTCTACTAATATGGGGGGCGGAGCTTGCCGGCGTCCATGAAAGAGGTGTGAGCGTTGAGCTCCTCGCCTAAGCCCCGATAAAATTCGCCAAAATTATCCTTAAGGCGCCCAACTAGTCCTAAAAGTTAGTGTGAACTTCCCTAATACACTCCGGAGCAGTCGGAGACCTTTTTCCGCTGAAAAACGGTGCTAGTGGAGCGTTGCTGGTGCGGGGAGTTCGCTGAGATGGACCAGGCCGACATCCATGGACTAGCCTGCAGCGGCGCCCGGGCTACGTCACGCTACGTGTGGCGAAGTGAACTGAGGAAGAGCCGGCGGGGCGGACTTGACGCCGGACACGAATTGCTGCGCAGCACTGGTGCGACCCATCCTTCGGAGTACGTGGGGCAACTTGGTGACCGAGACGGTGGCGGAAAAGGTGACTTGCATGGTACCGCCGACACAGCGGGGCTGAGCACGCGGAACGGCGGTCGGACGCTGGACTTATATGGGGGAGACAGCCTGTTACCCCGATGCCTGCAAACTAGCGCCGATTAGCGAGTGTGGGACTGTGCAAGAAGGAGGCAGCCCCCATTACGGGAGATGGAGCACCATTGCAACTCGGTTTAATATTACGATCCTTTGAAGGTGTGGTGGAGAGGGAGTGCCTTTACAGTGGAACTGCTGTGCGGCTTCTGGTCGGGCCCGCACTTGTACGATTGTCCCGCGCACGACCCCCATTTTGGGCCCTTTTCTTGCTGCTTAGCGAACTGCTACTTGGAGCTTGTCGACCGCATATGACTGCGCGCCAACACTGGTTCGCCCTTGCTGTGCACTGTAGTTGGCAGCGTTGTGGACTTTGATGACTAGCAGGACCAACATGGGGAAGGGCGACAGGACACAAGCCAAACTACCGTTTGATCAGCGCAAAGCGAAGGGGCCTGGCGCGACGGCCCCGGAGGCATCGCCGCGAAGCGCTGCCCCAGACGGCTCCTTGTGCGCAGATATCCGTGAAATGCTGGTATCGATGGAAAAGGGTCTCCCGGAAAGCATGGCATCGATTGGTACTAAGCTTGACGCCCTGACGTATCGCATGGATCGCATGTCGGAACGTGTCGACAAGCATGCGGAAAGACTCGACATGGCGGAAAGACGTCTGACGGAGGCGGAGGAGGCACAATCGGACTGGGATAAAGATCGCAAGCAGTTTGGCAGACTCCTGCAAGTCATTCAAGACAAGACTGAGGATTTGGAGGCACGTTCACGGCGCTCCAACGTCCGCATCACAGGGGTGGCGGAGACCACTCAGACTGGCAAGATGGAGCTGTTTGTTGAGAAACTACTGAGAGCACTACTAGGGGATGACGTCTTTTCCCCTATGTTCATAGTGGAAAGAGCCCATCGCTCCTTGGGACCGAAACCACAGCCGGGAGCGCCTGCACGGCCGATTATATCGAAACTACTGAACTACCGGGACAGAGATCTGGCACTACGTTTGGCCAGAGAAAAAGGGGACCTACAATACGAGAGCATGAACATTTCGCTATACCCGGACTTCACGGCAAAAGTTCAAGAGGAAAGGAAACGTTTTGCTCTGTACAAAAAACTGTTACGAGATCTCGGACTAGACTATGCGATGATGTACCCCGCGAAACTTCGAATCATCAGACAGGGGCACTCACATTTCTTTACTGACCCCAAGGAGCTGCAGAGGTCGCTGAAGGAGAGGGCTAAAGAATGAAGGAATAGTCCGAGAAGTCAACGGGAGGACGCTGCTACCTCATCACACCTGGAGGATCAGGAATAAGTGACAAGTCCATGCTGAGTCACTCCAGTTTGTTAACTTTAGAGAGATGTCCCTCTCCGGGGAAGTGGACTTTAGGTAGGGTTCCCTCACTGAAACAATGTTGTACAGCGGATTCTTGAGTCCAGAGGGGGCATGCAAGTCCACTGAGAAACAATTGCTGGGTGAGGCCTTTCTGGTTTATATAAGAACTGTTCTGAATATATAATTCTGTGACTATTACTGTGCCGTTGGTGCCGGGTTATGAGGTGGAGGGCACAGATTCCCGGTTTCTATTTCTTTCACCTACGTGAGAGAGCTGAGGTCCACGTTGTCTCTGATGTTGCGGAGCAGCACCCTCCCTCCTTGGGTCTGCTGGCTCTCCCCCATTGCATCTTCCATTTATCCACTCGTGGTTGACTGGTTAAGTGTATTGCTCAGCTCACCGTGGAGAAGTGGGCCGCCCTACGGCGGGAGATTGAGTAGAGTTCGGACTACTGCTCACTTGAATATTCTGGTTATAGCCTACACGTGAGGGAATCAACCTATCTGACAGTGTATCAAGGTCTACAATGGGTGCCGAATGCTAGTAGGGGGCACGGTGAAGGAGTACTTCAGCATTGCAGTAACGGACTTGTGTTTAACTGCTGTTTGTCTGGGACCCTCTGCCCCTGCGCTTTCGGCCTCAGGCTCTGGTTAGAGCCACTTAAGGGATTGTTGGGTCGTTCTGTTGAAAGGAGGGATGGGGGTGGTAATGGAGACTGTCTGACCTGGTTGGGGGTGGTCAGCTGTGGGTGGGGGGATGGGTGTTACTATCTGATCAGGTTGGGAATGATCAACTGGGGCAGTTGGGATGTTTTGTTGCCTGCTACAATATGTGCTTGGGATCCAATGTGCACAAAATTACCAAACAGATTGTGATGGGATGGCGGATACTGAGGTCTTAGGGTTGGACGGTAGCCCCAACCTTGTGAGGGTGTTGACTTGGAATGTAAGGGGGTTAAACGACTATCGCAAGCATCGGAAGGTGATGAGCTATTTACACAGACACCGAATTGATATTGCTCTCCTGCAAGAAACGCACCTTCCCCTCACTAGTAAAATGTTGATCGCTAGAGGCCTAGGGGGTAATTGTGCTGTAGCGGGCTTTACTACTCATTCTAGGGGGGTGGTTACGTGGGTCAATCCCAAATCACAGCTGGTGTTGTCACAGTTGGTCGCTGACCCGGAGGGTCGGTATCTCCTTGCACGTTGTACAGGGAAAGGACACGATTTAGTGATTGTGAATGTTTATGGTCCCAATTATGACACCCCTGAATTTTACTCCTCTCTTGCGGACATGTGCAGACAGTATGTTGGTTCAAGATTGTTGTGGGGGGGTGATTTCAATTTTGTGCTAAGTCCGGAACTGGATAGGTCGGCTGGCACGGCCCGCTGCCCTGCAGCATCTGCTGTACTTGTGCAGACTGAACTGATAAAGCTGGACATGGTAGATATATGGCGATATAGACACCCCGAGAGGGGAGGGTACACACATTACTCGGCCTACTATGATATTCACACGAGGATTGATTATTGGTTCGCATCTCACTCCCTTCTCAACTCAGTGAAGGGATGTGTGATACTGCCCCGCACTTTGTCGGACCACTCACCATTGCTGCTGCTTTTGGACGCCCCAGCTAGGAGAATTCCCCCATTCACCTGGAGGTTTCCCCCATACTCATTGTGGAATGAGGTCTTCAGAGGGGAGTTAGCAGAGGACATAGACACATTTTTTGAGATCATGTGGGGTGGGTAGATAGCTTTCAAACGGTGTGGGACACCTTTAAAGTGTATATCCGGGGTATGACGATGGCTAAACATTCTGGGGTGCTTAGATCTATTCGGCAACGGCTGAAACACCTCGAGACGCAACTGTCTGAGTTAGAATGACAATTTAGACACACATTGAATACCAACACTGAAGAACAGATCAAAAAACTGATTATAGAATTTAATGAGGAAGCGGATAGAGAGGTTCAACACATGGGGAAATATGCCACAGCACGCACCTATGGGGAGAGGGATCGACCTGGATCACTGCTGGCTAGACTAATGCGCAACAGCAGGCGGCCGCTAGTGGTTGAGGAGTTGGTTACATCCAAGGGGGAGGTGGTCACGGAGGAAAGCGACATTCTCGCAGAGTTCCAGGATTACTACGCTAGGGTCTATCAGTCAAAGTCTGGACAGCTTGAGGAGGAAATTGACGACTATCTTAGTTATATTAATATGCCCTTCCTGGCTAATTTCCAGAGGGAATTTTTAATGATGCCCATACAGAAAGATGAGATTCTAGAGGCGCTGGAGGGGAGGAGATCAGGCAGTGTTCCAGGTGCAGACGGGCTTACGGTAGCCTTTTACAAGGCTTTCAAAGATAAGCTTATTCCGCAGTTGATGTCTCTCTTTGATGATATTTGCCAACAGGGTAGTATGCCGAAGTCTATGAGGGAGGCTCTCCTTATCACAATACCGAAACCGGGGAAACCCCCCAATGAATGTGGATCACACAGACCGCTCTCCCTGATAAATGTCGATGCCAAATTGTATGCGAAGGTCTTGGCCGCACGACTTGCTATACTGGTCCCGGAGCTAGTTGCCCCGTAACTGGCTGGGTTTATCCCTGCGAGGAACCTGACATATAATATCTGCACGGTGCTAGGCACTATACAACATTTGAAGCAGGACAATAAGGCAGTGGCTATATTTTTAGACATGGAAAAAGCCTTCGATTCTGTTGAATGGCCCTTCATGCTAAGAGTCCTGAGGAAATACGGGTTGGGTGAACCTTTCTTACAGATGCTGGGGGCCTTATACTATACCTGACCTTCTGATAATTCCATATCATATACGAACATATTGTGTCCAGTTTCATAAGTAGCCGCCATCCACCTTGAGAGGGATTGATCAAAATAAATAGAGCCCCCTAGGCAGTACTAACATTTTCAATACATTGCACCTGCCAATTATGTATAAGTTCAGCCTATTTAACGCTGTGTTAACTACTGCCAATCAGTGGCTTTAGGTTGATATGAGAAATTGTAGATATGTTCGTATTGATATTAATACAGAGATAAGTTATTTGTTTTTGTTTATTAGCTTCTTTGCACAGTTAGTTAAAACCATTACAATGGAGATGCCTCCAAAACGTCTTTACATCCTTAGTAGCAGGGACAAACTGGCTGTCACATTTAAAAATCATTATTCAGACAAGGAAATCTTGTGGGTGCCATTCTCTCTGCTGTTCCCAGCTGTCCTGCAAGACAGCAGGCAGCTGCATCGCTTTGGCACCTTCATTTTCATTTAGAGTCCCAGAGAGTGGCTCAGGGCGCTGGTGCCCGTGCTCATTTCTCACACCTGCCCAGCAAGTAGTGGGCAGCTGCTACGTTTAGGCTAGTTCCTTGCAAACCTTTGCTTTTGCTGCCCTGGCAGCCAGCCCTGACTTTTTCGGGACATAGGGCATTTGAGCCCCTGTGAAAGGCCAGTTGGCCGAGGGCCAGCTTCAGTGTACTGCTCCCCTGCTTGGGGCACACTGTGGTTATGCGGGTTATGGCATAATGCATTTTTTGCTTGTGATGCCTATTACGCAGTGCATTCACCTAATCTGATTTACACCTCATGATTCTTACATAATGTACGTTTGAGGTTGGTGCATAATGTGTGATCCTAATCTGTTTCACACCTCATGATTCTTACATAATGTACGTTTGAGGTTGGTGCATAATGTGTGATCCTAATATGTATTATGCCTAATAGGATAATTCTGAGGTCATTATTGTGCCAGTAGTTACTGGTTGTTGTCCATGTTTATGATAAACCTTACTGTGACTATTCCTACTAAGTGATGATTCTGACAGTGGTCCATGTGGCTCTGGTATGTGTATATAATCCTGTGTAAATACTGCCCAGTGCCAGTTGGCACCGTGTACATTGTGTGATTACTACTCTTATGTGTTTCTTATAATACAAAGGCTATTTTTATATATAACCTTGTGTGGAGTTCCCTTTGTGGTGCGCCTAGTGTGTTGCTGCTGTGTGTGTGTTGCGCAAACGCTTTACACATTGCCTCTGGGATAAGCCTGACTGCTCGTGCCAAGCTACCAAGGGGGTGAGCGGGGGTTATCTTTGGCATGTACCTCCCTTGCCCTGACTAGAGTGGTGGTCTTTGTCGGGCTGTGGCGCAAGCCTTAGCCAACCAGAGATTCCATTTCTATCATTGGCCTAGGAGACGCAACAACATGATATTCCTGCGGGCACACACGTTTAAGCTGTCAAAAAGGTATGGTTGCAGTAACCCTTGGAGGTATGATGTATTCAAAGAAAGCAAGATGGTAGTCGATTTAAGTGTACAAAAGTCCATGTTGTAGGAAATGTGTCTTTCCTGCTTCTTTTTGGCCCCTTTCCAGACTGTGTATGGAATAGAGTCTGCTTTTAACATTGATTCATCAATTTGTAGGGATCTTATGGCCTTTACAATTTGTCGCTTCCATGGGTTCCTGGAACTGGTGAAGGTTTCTTTTAGGTGAGCTTTCAGAGTGTTGTCTCCAGCTTTTAGTACTCTTATGTAGTACTTCAAGGTTTCTGCCTCACAAGAGAGGGATTGTCTTGTGGGACTCAGCTCAAGTCGTAGTCTTGCCCTGTGTATATTTTTCGGGAGTCGAAAGATTAATTTGTGGATAGTGATCTGGACATGGTCAAGACTAGCCGTACATGCATTGGGAAAGGCCTGGTGCACATAACTTAGGGCGGGAAGAAGGGTGGCTTTAATCACCTTCAAAATGGGTTCGTCTGAAGGACTGCTCAGGGACTGATTGAGATGAGTCAGGCTGTATGTTATTGCTCCGGCTCTCTTTCTCAGGGCGGCTAAGTGGACTCATGATCTAGAGGACTCGCTAAACCATACCCCCAGGTAGTTATACTTTGGTGTTGATTTAATCTTTGCGGACCCGATGCTCCATGTTAGAAATTTCAATTTTTTTGCAGCGGCCAAAGATTAGGACCTAGGTCTTGTCCTGATTGATTTTGAGGGCATTTGTTTTATTATAGACATCAAGCTTGCTCAGGGCGCATTGGAGGTCAAATTTGGCCTGGTCCATTATGATGATATCATCAGCAGATTGTAAAATGTGCAATTTCTAATTTGTTTGACCCAGTTGAGTCAGAAGCAGGACATTATGCTCCAGAATCTCCCAAGGTCAGCAGTGTAGTGGTTGGCCAAAAGGGGTGCGAGAACACATCCTTGCTTTAGGCCGTCTGAAGTGGGGATTTTTGCGGAGACAGTCATGGGGGAGCGACCTTCTGACCCTGTCACCAGGCAGGTCGCTCCCCTCACCGCCACGCAGCAGCCCACTGTGTGACCTGTGATCCGCTGCCACTGCCACCCGTGTTAGCCCGCCTGCATCACTGCTGAGTACTATTCTGTTATTGTTTTGCATCTGTGTCCATTTTTACCTCTGTACACTTGTGTCCGTTTTTTACCCTTGTGCCCCCTTTCTTTTTTGTTCCCTCGCCTTCCGTGTCCCCCGCCGTTTTCCCGCCACTGGGTCCCTGCGGCCCGCCCACTTGTCTCCCATTGGCCGCCCCGCTCCCACCTCCCAGCTGCTCCTCCCTCCCTCTGCCCCTCTTATGAAGGCCGCGCAGTGGGCACGCTGCACGCCTGTCTGCGCCCGACCGCACCTGGACCGCCCCTCGCGCCAGAACCCCTGGTCCCAGCCGATGCCAGGAACCCGACTGAGATGCAACACTGCCGCCCTCAACGCACTCAACACCGGACGACCACCCGCCTACTATCAAGCCACCCCGAAGTGCACCCACGGACCCTTCACCTGCCTAGCCTGCAAATTCACCTGCCTCCGAACATGCACATCGTCCGTCAGACCTAACATCAACAACAACCACCTCAAGTGCATCCTCCTCAACACCCGCTCCGTCCACAAGCACGCCATCGAACTCTGGGACCTCCTCGACACAACAGCACCGGACGTCGCCTTCCTCACTAAAACCTGGATGAATGTCTCCTCGGCCCCCGACATCGCCATAGCCATCCCGTACAGCTACAAGATCATCCGGAAGGACAGCGTCAACCAAACCGGAGGAGGAATCGCCATCATCTACAGGAACACCATCAGCGTCATGACCAACGCCGAAGACACACTCTCCGCCGCCGAACACCTACACTTCCAGATCCACACCGACCCCAAAACCACACTCAGATGAAACCTTCTTCGGCAGACCTTCAGGCCCGCGCACACAATTCTGCTAAACCAACACTGACTTCGTCAGCCCGCACGCACTAACCTCACCAGAATACATCCTCCTAGGGGACCTGAACTTCCACCAGGAGAACAACAACAACACCAACAGCACCACCCTGCTCGACAACCTCGGACTCAAGCAATTGGTGAGCACCCCCACCCACTACGCCGGCCACACGCTGGACCCCATCTTCTCCGCCAACAACCATGTCTCCTTCAGCCACTCCATAGGACTACACTGGACCGACCACAGCTGCATCCACTTCACCTTCACGAAGACTACATCCCACCACCGCACGCCACAGATCCCCCGCAGAGGCTGGAGCAAAGTCACTACAGACCAGCTAACCATATCACTGAACCAGAACCCACCAGCCGACACCAACGACGCAGCCCACAATCTCGCACAGTGGATCACCAACTTCGCCGACAACCTTGCTCCACTGAAGAACCCCCCTGACAAGACCAGCAACAGCAAAACTACATGGTTCACCGATGCCCTCAAAGACTCAAAGAAATCCTGCCGTACTCTCAAAAAACCTGGCGCCACAAACGGAAGACAGAAAACATGACAGCCTCAAGAACGCCAATCGCGAACACCAACCGGCTGCTCCGCACCACCAAAAGGACATTGTTCAAAGAGCGGCTGGACAACAACACCCACAACAGCAAGGAACTCTTCAACATCGTAAAAGAGCTCTCCAACCCCAGCGCCAGAAACAACAACATCACACCGTCGCAAGACCTCTGCCTCAATCGCACGCAAACACAACCTCAACATCATCTCCTACTCCGACGACACCCAGCTGATACTCTCTCCCATCAAAGACCCATTCACAGCCAAAACCAACCTCCAGTAAGGAATGAAAGACGTCGCAGAATGGATGAAGCTCAGTCGGCTGAAAGTGAACTCAGACAAGACGGAGGTCCTCATCCTCAGACAAACCCCATCCGCCTGGGACGACGCCTGGTGGCCCACAGCACTGGGCACCGCACCAACACCCACGGACCACTCACGCAACCTGGGATTCATCTTGGACTCCTCCCTCACGATGACCAAACAAGTCAACGCCATCTCATCCTCATGTTTCAACACCCTGCGCCTGCTCCGAAAGATCTTCCGGTGGATCCCCACCAAAACCAGAAAGACGGTCACCCAGGCCCTGGTCACCAGCCGACTGGACTACGGGCACGCCCTTTATGCAGGAACCACAGCCAAGCTTTAGAAACTTCTTCAGTGCATACAGAACGCCTCCGCACGACTCATCCTCGACATCCCTCACCACAGCTACATATCTGCCCACCTGAGAAACCTGCTCTGGCTCACCGTCAGCAAGAGGATCACGTTCAGGCTCCTCACCCATGCACACAAAGCACTCCACGACATGGGCCCCGAATACCTCAACAACTGCCTCTCGTTCTACACTCCTACCCGCCAGCTCCGCTCCGCCAGCCTAGCCCTTGCCACCGTCCCACCGATTCGCAGAACGACCAGGGGAGGAAGATCATTCTCCTACCTGGCCGCCAAGACATGGAACTCCCTCCCCGCACACCTACGACTGACCCAGGACCATCTCACCATCAGGAAACACCTCAAGACCTGGCTATTCGAGCAGTAGCGATCGCCCCTCCCTTCACCGCCTTGAGACCCTCGCGGGTGAGTAGCGCGCTTTATAAATGTATTGATTGATTGACTGATTGGGGCCTGTTCTGACTCGCACCCATCTGTTCTTATGCAGGAAGATGAGGACTCTGAAGAGATACCATGGGATCCCCCACTTGCCTATTTTCCTCCAGAGAGTGTTACAAGACACTTTATCAAAGGTGACACTATGGCCTATGATGCAGCATAAAAGGGGAAGCTGCCTTTTTTGGACTGCTTGATGATTTAGAATAGATAGGGCGGTTATCAATTGTGGAGGCAGAAGCTCGGAACCCAGTTTGGAAGTATGGTAAGATGTTATTTTCCGGAACCTATTCTTCTAATGACTTGAGAAGACACAGAGCATAAACCTTAGCCTCAAGATCTAGTAAGGCTATAAGTCGGTAATTGGCAGGAAGGGAAGGATCTCCTTTTTTAGGATCTGGACATAAAATCGAGCTTCTCCATGAATCTGGTATCTGAAATGTAGTAAACGTGTGGTTGCACAGGGGGGATAACAGGTTGGTCCAATCATACAGCGCACTTTTAAACATGGAGGATGGAAGGCCCCGGGGCACCGTAATTTTTCATAGTTTTCAGAAGCCTGCAGACCTGTGCCGGAGTGGTCAGCTCACAGATATCCGTCGACATGTTATGAAATGACTCCCTATTTTTAGCATCAGTAGGGCCTGGGCTTTCGCAGGAGTATTGTTGAGCGACATACCATGACCAGGCCCCTTCAGACACTCTACTCTTGTTGGAGGAGCGGAGCTTAATAATGTGGTTCCAGAGGTGTGTCAGATTTCTTTCTTAGAACAGTCCATGCATTTTTAGCCAATCCTTCTGTTCATTTTGTATCTTAGCTTCCCACATTGATTTTTTGTAAACTTTATGTGATGAGTCTATATTTTTGAAGATGAGCACTGCAGCACTGTGTTTATGCAGATGCTCGGCCCTCCTTAGGGCTTTTCTTTGGTTGACTGTAACTGTGTTGAGATGCCAACGTAAGGGAGGCCTAGTGTCTCTGTGGTGGGCTCCGGGTCCCGTTAAAAGGTCTCTTAATTTGGTTAAAACAGTATCCCACCTGTGATGGTAGTCAGTGGGGAGGTATTGAGTGAAATTTATGATTTTATTTCCTTAAGCCAGTTGCCCACCTTAGCACACCTGAAGAGTCCCATTTAATTCTTCTGACTAGATTATGGAATTCAGTCTGCGTTGAATGAACAACTTCTGTAACTTTGGCAGCAACAGGAAATTGTAGGTCCATTATTACAGTCAGGGGGGTATGGTCACTTTTTCTATAAGTGGGGATCTCCAGTTTACTAATTGGCTTGCCAGGGATATTGATAAAAAGATGTCATCAATAGTTGAAAGATTCTTAAATGTTGGGGGTAGATGTACGCTGGGATCTTGAGACAGTATAATTTGCTTCGCAAAGAGTACATTTTAATTTGATAGAAGAGTATTCATAGCTTCTTGCTCTTTAGTTTTGGTGGCTAGGTGGTCATTGGATCAGAAGTCCCTGATGTTAAAGTCACCTAGTAACAGGAGTTCAGCAGAGGCAAACTCAAGTAGGAGCTCTTCCAGGTGCCTGATCAAAAGAGCTGTTGCAGATAAGATTGATGTATTAGTTATGTTATGGTAACAGTTGATTAAGAGAAGAGGGAAGTCCATTGTTTGGATTGAAAGTCCTGAGATTAGTAAAACTTGCCCAACAGGGAAGTTTCAGTAGAGGGGAGTGGCTTTGATCTTACAGGAATATTTAATGAAAATGGAAAAACCCCAGAAGGTCGGCACAAAGGATAAGGCCCGGATGCCCACTGAAAAAATTCATAATAGCCGTAGGGAACTGATGGGATAGGGACCAAGGGCCAGATGTAGGAAGGCTATTACCGGTCGGTAACGGCCGAAATTAATGAATGTCGGCCGTTACTGACCGGTAATAGGTTTTTCTGATGTAGGGAGACGAAATTAAGTATTCGGTAATTTTCTGAATCGTTAATTTACTGAATCGGTAAATTACCGATTCGGTAATTCCTAATGTAGGGAGCACTTAAATGAGTGCTTATCCCATGTTAGGATTCATTATTTATTACCAACTACAAGTTGGTGGTAAATAACGAAAACACCCCAAAAAGCAATTTTAAGCAAATTGCTTTAGTGCTATGTTGCTGACATATATGCCCTTAGGGCATGTATGTCTGCAACATATGCACCCATACACAATTTAGGGGTGCAACAGGGTGTCAAAGTGACAACCCTGCCACCCTTCGCAGTTTTCCCCCTTTTACCGAATCAGTATTTACCGATTTGGTAATTGACATTCATTTCTATGTGCCTCCAGGCCCATAGGAATGAATGGCAATTACCAAATCGGTAATACCGATTCGGAAATTACCGCATCTTAACGATTCAGTATTTTTTGCCCAAATTTTTGCTACATAGCATTTACCGATTCTAAAATACTGAATCGGTAAAATTCTGTATTTTAGAATCGGTAAATACTATTTACCTACATCTAGCCCCAGGTCTCTTGTAAGCAGATGTTGTCAATTTTGCTCAAATAGTGTACTGCAGATTTGGATGAAAGTATTAACTTAAGCCCAGCCACATTCCAGGAGGAAATGGTCAGTTTAGGGTCTGACCGCTTAAATGGACCGTTAGGGGAGGGTGGAAGAATCTGACTGGTCTCAGGGAGAAGGCTCTGACTGTTGTGGAGTTTGATTTGCATCTCTACAAACGGTGATTGGTATTTTATGACATTTTGATGGAGTTGTCAGCTTTTGATGTGCCTGGCAGCCAATCGTGGGTTGCACCAGATTCCCTTTCAGGACGCTTGTGTGAGACCCTACTAGTTCTTCCTGAAGGAGAACATACAGGTATTTTTGATTAGGGGGAAACCAGAGTTCTATGCCCCAGTCTTCGAAAAGACCTGGCTTCCCCAAGAGTCCCTAAAAGTTTCTTGTGACCATGTTGCAACAGTTGCTTCTGAAGCCCCTTTGCCCGGTATTAAGGAAAACTTTACTGCTGTTAGGTCAGAAGAGGTAATCCCCATGAGTGCCGGGACGTGCTTTAAAAGACGTGGAAGATTATTTCTATTGAGAATAATTTATTCTGCATTATGCCCTTATGGGCATAATGCAGAATAAAAACAAGTTCTACATGATTATCAGGACCTTGATGAATCTGCCCCCCAAAGTAGTCAAAGGGGAGCAGCGGGGCCTTAAAGTGAAGAGGTGTGGCAACAAGTGGAAAATGATTCTCCTCTAATTGTCTTTGCCTGACCATGACCTGTGGAATTTGAGGCTATTTGGGCGGTAACATTTGTGTTGGATGGGCCCGGAGTAGTTTAGTCAAGTCGCCTGTTGGCTGTGGCAAGAAAGGGCCTGGCAGGCCGCTGTCTGTTGTGACGTGTGGAACAGCAGTGTTATTACTTGCATTTCCCGTATACTTGTTGGGACAACTCGGTGTGTTTGAGACACCCCTTAGAGACAGTGTGATGGTGTCTTGAAGGACTGAACTTCGAAATTGGGGGGATACCCCCATAAATTGAGTGGCAAAGGTACCAGGCTTAACAATAGTGGAATACAATTCTGGGATGCTGGGATCAATGGCTTCACCTTGTGAACTTCCTGAGTAATTGTCAAAGAGTTGTCGATGGGAACGTTGTTGTCAGTGAAAACATCCCTGAAATCGGAAGTTTCAGTTTTTGTTTTTGAGCTCTAATTAAAAATAGGAAAGTGAATCCCCCCTTTCTTCTGGGGCTGGCTTAGTAAAAAACCCTGCCTCAACAAGCCCAGATCTCCGTTTTGCGAGACATTATTTTTTAGTTAGTTCTTTTAGTTTCTTTTTATCTCTTCTAGAGTTTGAATATTTTATTGGGAGATGGGTGGGCAGTTGGGGACATTTGGAGGAGCTGGGTCAACATATCCGGGCTGAGTAGTGGCCTATAGAGTCAAAATGGCCATTGGGCAGGGAGTACTAAGTAGCATACGTCTGACTTTTGGGTCACTAAAACTAATGACCGTTGTCTGAAAACCAGAGGGGGTTGACTTTTGGAGTCCTAGTACCCGAGGGAAAGAGGTGTAGTTCCTCTTGGGAGATGGCAATATGTCATTGATTACAGAGCATGATGACTGTTAAGAATGGGACCCTATTTGAACAATTTGGATGAGTTTGTCACAACCGTGAGTTTGGGATTTCACTCTGTCTAGAAGCAAGCACAGAATTTCTGGGAGGGATGAAAGTTTGTTAATTGGTGGAGAGAAAGAACAAGCATTAGTGCCATCAGGAAGCCTATTAGTCCTTTCGAGGGAGCTTAGTCTAGAACCAAAATCAGCTAAGGTTGTGGCCAAAGTTTGAATTAAGTCAATAAGAATGTCCATTTTCTGTGATTGCCATAATAAGGCTGTGGCAATAAAGTCTTGTTTTACATTTAAAGACGTCAGTGAGACCGAAAAAGGACTCATAGGACCCAGTGCAGCAAATTAATCCTAGTCTGCTTGTGCTGAGCTAAGAGGGTTATGGTGGGTATCTGTGCTAAGGACTGGTATTTGCGCTAGTGAGGCCTCAATTCGAGCTTCTAGTGGGGCTAGGAACCAGTAGGACAGATTTTTAGGTTCAAAGGGGCTTTCCTATGTTAGCCACTTTTTGGGCATCAGGGGGTCAGTAAGCTTAATTCGATGAACACCCAGGTTACAGTGCAAAGTGGACTCCAGTAGTGTGTAGGCTGCTGCAGGATCACTTTGCATTCATGGAGGTGTGAGGGGACAGACGGACATGTATCTTGGACTTGAGCTTGTAAGTTGACTGAAGTAAGTATTCTAGAGTCAAAAACAGTAGGTTCTCCAGAGCTGGGGGAGTGAACTCTTGGTGTGTCTAGGGTCATAGAGGACAGTCCATGAGATAGGCGAGGCTGCTGATGAATTTCAGGAGATACCTGGGACTTGGGTGAGTGGGATCGGGGTCAGCAGGGGGCAATCAGGCAATGGGGCTGGGGCTGGGTGTGCAAGGCCGAGCATAGGCCTGTACTTCTGGCCCAGGTTGCAGGATAGCTGGAGGAGCTTGGCAGGTCTGAGTCTGAGACTGGGATGAAGCCTTGCTGAAAAATTCACTGATCCGCGCTCGTGACGGTTGACCTCTCGGTAAAGATGGATCATGCTGCGGCTGTGGCTGGGGGCCCCCGGACTGATCCGCAATGGTATCAGCTCTGTGAGTGGTACCTTTTCCCCGGACAAGTTTCCTTAGTTGCATTGCAGCTTGTCCGTCCATGTGCTGTATGGCTTTGAGGGGATGTTGGGGATTTCTGCTTGTTCGCTTGCAATATTTGGCAGGCTTCTCAGCAACTTTGACCGCTTGGACCACTTCACAGAGCAGGTACAGGACCTGTAAACACCCCTGAGAGCACGCAAAAGCCAGTAACTGTCCTGTCCACAGTGCTTAGATGAACCATTAACACAGAGAATAAAACAATGGGTGCCGAGGGTTTGGAGGTATTTAGGGGAGAATTGAGACTCAGGTTGGATGCACTGAGGTCTCCAACAGTCCCCTGTGCAGCATGTGCCCCGCCTGTATTGCCTCTTGTGTTGCTCTGTTGGGAGGAGAAAGGGTGTAAAAATTTGAGGGACCACCCCTAAAAAGAAAAGAGAAAATAATCGGGAGAGGTAGAAGGTAAATACATACAAAGAGGGGATGCAGAAGTGCTGGTGGGGGCGGGGCAGCTCTCACTGATCGTGCAAGCCGCACTCGCCTGATGCAGCACTAACCTCGTCCCGCCCCTCTGCCCCCCAGCAGGCACCCCTAAGCGGCCGTAACCGCTCACTTGCCTCTCTCAGCTCAACACCCTCCAGAAGCCATGGGCTACAGGAGCACAACGCCCATTGGAATCAAAGTGCTTCAGCCCCCTCCATCGTGTGTGGCAGCCCGGGATGAGACAACTTCCTGGGCACACACACAGCCGCACCAAGGTACTTCACAGATCTTTTAAATACCTTTTGCTTGTTAATGAGGCTCTGATGGGTTTCCCCCCTTCTTAGGGCCCCTGCAGCTCCACTCTAACTTTTGCTTGAAGAATCAGCCCCCCTGACATTTTTTCTTAGCCCCCCGCCCCGAAATTTGACTCTTGGTGCGCCTCTGGTGGGCTACATGTATCACCTCCGCTGTCGGGAAGCGAGGAAAGCTGAAGGAGACAGGCAGACTATGAGGAGGTAAAAGGGAGGATACAAGGACAAGTGGGGCAGGCAGGGCAAGGCCACAGGCTGCACCCGACCTAGTTGGGCCACCTTTGCGGTTCCCCCACAGGGCTCTCCCTTACTGTCTGCCAGCTAATGGCAACCGCAATTGCTGAGCCCTTCCTTATCGAAGTTAAAATGCACTGTGCTAGTGGTTGTTCTGTGTCCCCCCACAGGCAAACTATGTAACAGGAGGGAGGCTTATGCTGATATTGGACCCGGGAGTCAGACAAGAGCGGACTCAGCGTGAGTGGATTCACCACCGGTTAATGTGGTCTGTAGGTTCCGTCAGTTCCGAGAGTCTGGTGCAGGTCACTTGGAAGGGTCCTTCAGTTGAAATTGCCAAAAGTAGCTACTTCAATCACATACACACCAAGTTTACACAATCCAACTGTACTGCATGGTCGAAAGTTCAGAGCCGCCTGACTAACTATACATTCTTCTTCCCGAGATAAGTTGCTGTATCCATCCAGCGAATATCTGTAAATACAATATTATCTGTACAGATAATATGGGGTTTTTCGCTAATCAGCAAATAACTACATTTGCTCCCAAACTCCCCCGCAATTTGTTCTATCACAGCTATAGCTTCCTCAAGATCAACTGCAATGTCATTTGCATATTCCAATACCTTAGTGTTGTATCCATTAATATTAACCAGCGTTACACCTTGCCTTCTAGCTGTTTGCACTATAAAAAGATCTATATAGAGGGCAAACAAAATTGGGGAGCAGGGAAATCCATTCCTAGTCCTACAGACACCCGGTCCCAGCCTGCTATCTGGCCAGCACATATCCATTACACCTGAAACGCAGCTTTATTGCCATCAGACTGGGTGACTGGCGTTTCTTGCAAGATTTACCACCATGGCGACGCACATCGGAAGATCTCTCTTGTAGAGGGTGTGGGGAAACAGCGGAAACCATGTTGCATGTAAGCTGCCTTTGCCCAGCCCTTAACACAGAACGCAGGTCTGGTTTAAAATCAGAATGGA
The DNA here is from genome assembly GCF_964263255.1 of Lissotriton vulgaris. Lineage (NCBI taxonomy): Eukaryota > Metazoa > Chordata > Amphibia > Caudata > Salamandridae > Lissotriton > Lissotriton vulgaris. The sequence continues at coordinate 318,414,680 of NC_141699.1, read as the reverse complement.
ATAGGCTGGGTGTCCGGACCTGCAGGCAAGCCATCATGGCAGCTCTGAACCCGGAAAACACAGCGCTAAACATAAAATTTATAAACTTTATCCTGCGAGCATATCACATCTTTAACCTAAGCAGACCATGCTAAAGTGCCCAATCTTTTTCTTTTCACCGAAAACAGCATTAACTGGCATTATTCTTAGCAATGTTAGACAAAATTTGGTTATAACTAATGCAAGCTGGCGCCTGGCTTCAATTTTTGTGATTTTAAAATATACTATGAGATAATATCCCTGTTTTTACAATGTTTGTTAATGGATTGTGCCTTTATATCTAAACTTGTGTTGTTATTCCTAGAAGTTTTTATTCTAATATTCGGTCAGGCTGTGAATCTGTAAATTCTTTTAAAGGTATGTTTTATATCTAAATAAAGATCATTATTATTATCATTCCTAGTCCCCCTCGTGATTTTAATTCTCCCTGACTCTTGACCCATCATTTCAGCCTAGCATAACAGGTCATCTATAAAACTTGTATGACTTGTATAAAGCATGAGCTGAATCCTTTCCACTCCATAACCTTCCAGAGATACCCCCAGGACACTCTATTGAAGGCTTTATCTGCCCAGTATAAATCCATGTTGCCATGGTGTGACCAGATTGGCTATGATCCCCCCAAACGCAGTGCAAACATTTTGGAATACAATTTATCACCAGATACTACTTTGAACACCTAAAAACAAATCTAACAAAAATTTAGCTATTTCCGCCTGTAAGGCCTTATACAGCACAAGAGGAATTCTATCCAGACCAGCAGCCTTCTCTGCAGTCATTGAATGTAGTGCAAACTTTACTTCCTCCAGGGCCATATCCTCCTCTAATTCGATACAGGCATCAGGTCCTAAATGCCCATAACCTTCCCAAATCCCATCTACTTCCCCCAGACAGGAGTCAAGCATGCCTTCCTGATGAAATGCTTTATAGAAATCTTCAAAATGTTAATATTATCACTAGGTTCAGTGTCATATGGAGAAGACACACAAAAAAGTTTAGATAGGGTTGGAGGCCAAGATTTAAAGACTAACTGGAATATGCAGCCCCAAACTGACCTATAAACACAAAATATATACCAGCGTCTAGAGATAAGAGAAAGAAGGATGATAATTAACAAGATTCAACATTTTTCATAAAATAACATAAAATGTATGTGTATGGATTCCCATCATTCACCAAGCCTAGTGATTAGCTTCATCATTTGGGTATCCTTTTGTATGGAATGACATTCTAGCTCTATAGATATCAGAGCTCTTGGATGTCAAAAGGTATGGTTACCAAGATGAGCAGGATAGAATATATGGCATCAATATATAAGTGCAGTGCAAACGTGAAGTGAAAAATTATAAAATTGATGCGTGATCGGACTGTAAATTTTATTGGTGTCTGTCACGATCAAAGATTAAAAACAGAACTCCAGGACCCGTTTTAACAAATAGCTGTCCTAAACAGAAGTGGTCAACATGTTTCAGCACTCACTCGAAAAAGTTAAACCATGTGCTTTCATCGGGACCTCTAGAAATAATAAAGCTACTGCTATTACAATAAATCCAAAGTTTCAAACAACAAAAAGGATATGGTGTGAGTATAGTGTCTCACAATCCAGAATTCCTCTGGAACTCAACAAAGATCTGTGAAAAGAAGGGGGGGGGGGTGTGACACAGTACACAAATTAATCTTGAGACAAATATCACCCATTCGCTCTCTAATTATGCGTGGTAAAAAAGTTTTAAACCATCACATACACGCCCAGTCAATGGGGCAAACCTCCATCCTACCTTGTTAGCATGGAGGACAAAACCTCACCCCACATGTGAACTGCTCTAAAAGGAAAAATACACCAAACTCAAATTTCTGTGTTGTGACATACCTTAACATTAAAAACAGAACCAATTGTCAAGGGTTTACGGCACAAAAAACCAGGTAGATACAACTACACACTCACCCTCATTAATGGCAACACTGTTTGTGAATTGTAATGTATAAATGTGTTGCTTGCCAAAACGTAATACAGCCCTAAGCATCGAAAATAGTGGCCATAAACCTTATAGAAATTATTTATTTAATTTTTTGATTTTTTGTTCCTGAACAGGGTCAGACATGATCATAATATGTAATTCGTCCCTTATGTGATGTTAGAGGTAAAGTACAATGACATTAATAAACAAACATGAACGAAGACTCCTGATAACATTTGAGCCCATATGCATACACTGTTTACTAAACCACCGATAATAAGGTACTGGGTAAAGTTAAAATTAAAGCCTTATGGTAGCCCAAGACTAAAAGGTAACATAGCATGGTCATCAATGTCTCCAAAGATCGTAATGTGGCAGTGCATAAGAGCGCTATCTCTTACCTATCCGTCGGTACCTCTGACGGTCTTCAGAGCCGTCGGGGAGGTACCGAACGGGAAGAAGAGGGTGGCTAAATATACATCCCTCACCCGGGCATTCAAACACGGTCTTCCGGGTTCTTTGGCGAAATCTCAGTATCCGCGAGATCACCCGAGACTACGCCGGGAACTACTGAGTGTCACGGGGAATCATGGGATGGGTAGTCAAGCACCCTTATGCTGATCTAAAGGATTCTAGCTGTTTGCACTATAAAAAAGTTTATATAGAGGGCAAACTAAATTGGGGAGCAGGAAAATCCATTCCTAGTCCCCCTCATGATTTTATTTCTCCCTGACTCTTGACCCATCATTTCAGCCTAGCATAACATGTCATCTATAAAGCTTGTATGACTTTTATAAAGCATGAGCTGAATCCTTTCCACTCCATAACCTGCCAGTGGTTTCCCAATGACACTCTATTGAATGCATTATCTGCCCAGTATGGATCACTGAAAAAATATTGAGGGACAAAATATCGACTTGCAAAAATATCGTGGACAAAATATCGACAGACAAAATATCGAGTTTGTATCTACAAACAGGTAAGTACAAAAATATCGAGTACAAAATATCGTTTACAATAATATAGTTTTAAAAAAATATCGACTTTATTAAAAACAGTGTTAAATTAAATTAATATTAAACTTTAATTACTAAAATATACTTAAAAATACTTAAATTAACTTATAATAATTTAAGAATAAATGAAATTCATAAAAATAATTTTTACTATCATATTTGTTAAAACATATATATATAGTAACATACTATAATTAAATAAGATACTATTATATTACCGTATGATAGCAGAAGTGTACAAAATAATATTCCCACTCAAAAGAATGCAAGCGTAGGGAAAGCATTGGATAGCGTAGGGGTTAAAATTACTATTCCAACTCCAGTGGGTGCAACAGTAGGGAAAGCGTTGGATAGCGTAGGGGATAAAATTTCTATTCCCACTCCAGTGAGTGCAACAGTAGGGAAAGGGTTGGATAGCGTAGGGGTTTAAATTACTATTCCCACTCCAGTGGGTGCAACAGTAGGGAAAGCGTTGGATAGCGTAGGGGTTAAAATTACTATTCCCACTCCAAAGAGTGCAACAGTAGGGAAAGCGTTGGATAGCGTTGGGGTAAAAATTACTATTCCCACTCCAGTGGGTGCAACAGTAGGGAAAGCATTGGATAGTGTAGGGGTTAAAATTACTATTCCCACTCCAAAGAGTGCAACAGTAGGGAAAGCGTTGGATAGCGTAGGGGTAACAATTACTATTCCCACTCCAGTGGTTGCAACAGTAGGGAAAGCGTTGGATAGCGTAGAGGTTAAAATTACTATTCCCACTCCGGTAGATGCAACAGTAGGGAAAGTGTTGGATAGCGTAGGTGTTAAAATTACTATTCCCACTTCAGTGGGTGCAACAGTAGGGAAAGCGTTGGATAGCGTAGGGGTAACAATTACTATTCCCACTCCAGTGGGTGCAACAGTAGGGAAAGCGTTGGATAGCGTAGGGGTTAAAATTACTATTCCCACTCCAGTAGGTGCAACAGTAGGGAAAGTGTTGGATAGCATAGGGGTAAAATTACTATTCCCACTCCAGTGGGTGCAACAGTAGGGAAAGCGTTGGATAGCGTAGGGGTAAAAATTACTATTCCCACTCCAGTGGGTGCAACAGTAGGGAAAGCGTTGGATAGCGTAGGGGTTAAAATTACTATTCCCACTCCAGTGGGTGCAACAGTAGGGAAAGCGTTGAATAGCGTAGGGGTTAAAATTACTATTCCCACTCCAGTGGGTGCAACAGTAGGGAAAAAGTTGGATAGCGTAGGGGTTAAAATTACTATTCCCACTCCAGAGAATACAACATTAATACTTCATAAATAATTATAAAATGTATTATTGAATATCTATTAATAATTAATTAAAAATAATTATTATTTGTATACAATTTATTAATTAACATATTAAATTTACTAATTAACAATAATTATTTCTATTGATCACCTATTAATACTAATTAATAAAATTAATTACTATTAATTATTTATTAATTAAAAAGTTTTTTACAATTATTTGAAATTAAATAAATATAAATAAATTTAATTATTTAATTATTTATAATTTAATCACTTCCCACCCAATTCCCCTATAAACTCACAACCCGCTACTAAAATACTTTAGTAAAATTTACATAATTACCAATTAATCAATTAATTAAAATTAATTACCAATTAAAATTTAATAAATTAACTATTATAAATTAATTAATTAATAATTAAAATTTACTATCAATAAATGAATGTACATATTCAATTAATTATAATTAAAATACTCCCCACCCTATTCCCCTATAAACCCACAACCCGCTACAGAATTAAATTACGCAATAATTATAAAAACAAAATTCATTTAAAAAAATTAATTTTAACATAAATACACACTTTTCACACATATTATACCATAAAAATACACTATAAAAATTAGATAATATTAAAAATTCGATATTTTTTACTATCTATATTTTTAACAGTCGATATTATATCACTTACCTTAAATACGATATTTTGGTCATCTATATTCTGTCCTGTCGATATTTTGTCCAGTCTATATTTAAAAGTCGATATTATGTCCAGTCGATATTTTGGAGTCGATATTATGTCTGTGCACCGCCCAGTATAAATCCATGTTGCCATGGTGTGACCATATTGTCTATGATCCCCCCAAACGCAGTGCAAACATTTTGGAATACAATTTGTCTTCAGATACTACTTTGAACACCTAAATAAAATCTAACAAAAATTTTGCTATTTCCGCCTGTAAGGCCTTATACAGCACAAGAGGAATTCTATCCAGACCGGCAGCCTTCCCTGCAGCCATTGAATGTAGTGCAAACTTTACTTCCTCCAAGGCCATATCCTCCTCTAATTCCCAACAGGCATCAGGTCCTAAATGCCCATAACCTTCCCCAATCCCATCTTCTTCCCCCAGACAGGAGTCAAGCATGCCTTCCTGATGAAATGTTTCATAGAAATCTTCAAAATGTTAATATTATCACTAGGTTCAGTGACATATGACCCATCTGTTTTTAAAACTTTTCTCAATGCGATTCGTATTTTTCCTTTGTCTGGTACGCTAGAATTTTGCCTACTGACTCACCATACTCATAACTCTCGTTTTTATAAACCTGGTGGCACTCATCCACCTTTTTAAGATAATAGCTGCTTATCTCAGGTTTGATTGCCATGATTTCAAAGAATACGTGCCCTTCCACCTATCTCTGCAAAATCAGTTGGGTGTGACATTCTTCCAGCGCTCTAAGCTTACTGTACAACCCTCCAATCTCATATTCCGCCTCCTTCCTTCTGGACACACAAAGCTCTCTAAGTTCTGCCTTGAAACCATAACAGACCACCCCCCTAGAAGAGCTACGTCCTGATGCAGCACTAACCTGGTTGAAATATCCCACCTCCCAGTTCCTAATCTGTACGAGAAAACAATTATTCAGAAGCATTTTTCTATCAAAATACCATTTTGCTTGTGTCCTGATACAACCCTGGCCTTCAATTTCCAGTAATAAGGGGTTAAAGTCAGAAAACACCCTTGGTAATTTTGTAATATTAACACAACCCAATAAACTGGCTGAAAGCCAAGAAATAATCTACCAGACAAATTTGCTGTGCTGTGCAGAAAGATACGTAAATCTGGGATTCTGGGCTCTCTGAGTACCCCAGATGTGTAACAGGTTATGACTCTCTATGAGTGAAGCTATCGCCCGGTTAACACGCAGTTACTTTCCCGGATATTTGGTCTTATAATTTCTTATCACCTCGAGATGTATATTTAGGTTTCCAGATATAATTAAAGGAGATGGCCAGTAGGCTAATTCAACCTCTAAATCTTCAATTATTGTTGGATCATCCGGGTTAGATCCATAAATGGAGCTGAAAGTTACCCACATGGCAATTCTACAATCGCCCATCTACCCCACTTATCCTCCCTTTCTCTCTTTATAGGTTCAATATTATTTTTAACCAAAATAGCACCCCCACCTATTGTTGAAGTCTGAGTCGTGCATGCTACCAACTTGTAGCCCCTTATAACCCTTGTATGCCCCCTGCACTAACTTTTCTCGCTCCCGCCCCAATGACGCACATAAGTGGTTCACACCTGCTCTGAAAAACTCTAAGCTTAAGGTCCGTCAACTGGAGCGAAAATGGCGCACCGCCTATTCAGAGCAAGACAAGGATAATTACCGTAAAGCTCGCAGGGACTACCACAAGCTCATCCTAAAACACAAAACCGAACATTTCTCTGAAAAAATACTCAAAGCGAACAATAAATCCAGAGAACTATTCAATATAGTGGAAAATCTTACTACAAGTGACAGAACCTCCCTTTCGATAACCCCCACTCAGGAACTCTGCAACTCTCTCAACTCTTTCTTTTTTGACAAAATCTGCACCATCAAACAGAGCATCTCCACTACTCAGCCATCCCTTCTGTTTTCCGATGTCTTTCACAATCCTGCTACCTCGGTTTCATACCCTCCTATTGATAATGATACTCTATCCAAGCTTCTTACCAAAGTTAAATCAGGATCCCCTGACGACATCTGCCCCCCCTTCATTCTGAAAGAAGTGGGCACCCTCATCCCTGAGGGTATACTTCCCCTGCTGAATGGATCGCTTACCCAAGGGAAAGTTCCAAGTAACTTTAAAAAAGCCCTACTCATTCCCCTTTTAAAAAAGATAGGAGCCAACCCATCAGATCCACTTAACTATAGGCCCATTTCTCTGTTGCCTTACTGCGCCAAACTTTTGGAATCCCATGTCTGTGACTGCATCTCCGCTTTCCTGGAGAAATCTGAGTATCTTGCACCCAACCAGGCCGGCTTCCGCCCTTGCCACTCAACCGAAGCAGTCATTCTTTCGGTGCAAAATTCTTTGAGACGGAACGCGGACGAGGGGATCCACCAGGCTTTGGTGTTACTGGATCTTTCCGCTGCGTTCGACACGGTCGACTACACCATCTTGGTCGACCGTGTCGAGCAGGCTGGCCTCAGAGGCCCGGCTCTGAGTTGGGTCCGCTCGTTTATTTCTGGCCGAACTCAATCGGTCAGACTGGGTACCTTTACGGCCCCTACCATATCCACCAACTGCGGAGTGCCTCAAGGCTCATCGCTGTCCCCCTTACTTTTTAATTTATACCTGCGTCCTCTTCTGTTCTCTCTTAGAAATGCCAATGTAACCATCTTCAACTACGCTGATGATTTGCAGCTCATCTTCCCCCTTAACACCAAGGACTCAGTGGTAGAATTTCAGAACACCATGTCCCACATTCTGAGTTGGATGAGCTGCAATCATTTAAAACTCAACCCAGGAAAGACCGAATTGGTCTTGCCTGGACAGAGTATACATAGTTGGAACCCTAGCTTTTGGCCCTCCTGTATGGGTGCCCCTCCGATTAAATCATCATCGGTAAAAAGTTTGGGCATCCATATCAGTGAAGATCTTTCCTTGAAGAAACAGGTGGGGTCAGTCGTTTCTGCCAGTTTTTTTCAGCTGAAAAAAATTTAAAAAATTGCACGCTTTTTTTCCTTTTCCGCCCTTACTCAGATTGTCATCTCTTTGGTTTTATCCAGACTGGATTTTTCCAACAGTCTTTACCTTGGGCTCCCAATGGGAGAGCTCAAACGCCTCCAGCTGGTTCAGAACCAAGCAGCCAGACTTCTTCTGAACATCCCCAGAAGGCAATCAGTTACATCTGGCCTGAAACAATTACACTGGCTGCCGGTGGAACAACGTGTGGCCTTCAAGACGGGCTGCATTTTATTTAAATCCCTGCAAGATACTGGCCCCCAATTCGTCAGGAACCTATTCCATAAATACAATCCTTCCCGACACCTCCGGTCCACCCATAAATCTCTGCTGACTGTGCCGTCGTACAAGAGGAAACGTCTCGGAGGCAGCTGCTTTGACCATCTTGCAGCTGCCTTCTGGAACTCCCTCCCCCTTCACCTTAAACTAAGTGACAACCTCCTCAGTTTTAGACACCTTCTGAAGACCTGGCTCTTTTCTCAGGCACACCCTTGAGCTGGCCTGCTCTATCAAATGGCTGACGCGTCCTGTTCCCTCCTATAGCGCCATGAAGCCTCCGGGCGTACGAGCGCTCAACAAATACCTGTTAACATTAACATTAACATTAACATTATAATCCGCCACTCTTTTACCCCATGGAATATGAGTTTCCTGTTGACATACAACCACTGGACCAAATGACCTTAACATTTTTGCCACCTGTTGCCCAAAACGTTATGATTAGGCACCCTACATTAACCAAGCAAATAGTTAATTTACCCATTCAGGATGCAAGCCATAGCTGCTAAATCCAAGCTGTACTATTTCAGTATCAAAAAAATCCTAGGAAAGCCCACCTTGTAATTTACTCACTCTTGCATTATAACTTTTTCAACACCCGCCCTTCTTCCCCGCCCCAAACCCTGGATTTCTTTGAGGGTTTAATTATATGTTTTCATTTTTGTTTGGGATTTTTGGATATTGTTTCCAAATTTTTGGTGGATTACTATAGCCTTATAACCCGCCGTAGAGGGCTATACCGGCTATTAAAGGCCCTCTCCAGCGTTAAAGGCCCCGAGCCGAAGGCGAGGGCCTTTAACAAGGGAGAGGGACTTTAATAGCGGTATAGCCCATCTACGAAGGGATATAAGGCTATTAGAACATTCTGCCACTAGAGGACAGAATGTTTTAACAAAAAAACAAAGCCTTATTGAAGCGTGAGGGGATTGGAATCCCCTCAGGCTCCCTGAAGCCTTTGTTCACAGCCAGAGCTGTGAACAAAGAAACTTCGGAAGGTTCGAGCTCCAGGCTTATACCAGCCATTATAAGCCCAGAGCACTCCATTGTTCGCAATGGAGCTCCGAACAATCCAATGTTCTAATATTTTTTATTACATGGTTACAGAGAAAGATCTGCAGTTACAGAACAGTACTTTTTTTTCTTTCTTTTCTTTTGGGTGGGAAATGTGATAATATATTGTTTATGTCAAAATGATGTGATTGTATGTGGCATTATTTGGTTTATGTGTTTTAATTATTTTATTAGATGGATTAAGTGTGTTTTCATCTTAGTTGGTAATGATTACATTTTTTATAATATTCTATATGGAGTTTTATTATATTAGTTATTATTAGCATTGGGCTTTTAAAAATTGTTTCACTGATCTAATAAAATACTATATTTATTATTTAAAGAATATAAGGTTTGGTATGTTAGTTTTTAGTTTGTCATAGTTTTTGAGGTGTTTGGAAAGTTACTATTCATTCTTCAAAGAGCTACTGGCTATGATTTCTAAGTAATCTATTCTTTATGAAGAATTTGACTTTAAATTGTAGCATGTTGTACATTATTTTCATTTGTTTGCTGAGTTAGGGGCATTTTGGCTAACAAATTGCTCCATCCATAGTTGTTCGTAGCTTTGTTCTTTTTATAATGCTTCTAAAATTGTGTACAGTGTAGGTTGAGTTCTGCCTAGTGTGGATGGGAACACAAACGACGCACAAATAATGGTTGGAATGTGAAATAAATCAAACATTCAACCCCAGACAAGATATCAGGGTCCAGCCTGAACTGCCATGCCAGGACCTCCCTGGACCATAAACAATCTTTCTGGGATTGGTTCGGGATATTATCCCTCATTAGCCAGGCAAGCTTGAATCCAGTGGCACAGTGAGCCCGTCACTCACGTCTAGGCATACCGGCAAACTTAGGGCAAAATACACACAAATAATGGAAGGAATGTGGAAAAAAAGCGAATATTCATTCACCCCAGTCAAGAGATCTTGGTTAACTCCATCATTTGTTTGCTTACCATGCCACCTCAGTTTAGAGCCAGCACTATTCAACTCAGTCCAGACCCTGTTCCTCATGGGAATAGTTCAACCCGAACTTTCAAGCGAGGTCCTCCCTGGGCCACTAACAAGGATCCTGGTACTGGTTTCCGGTATTCACCTTACAATTCTTCAGATATAGACCCTTTGGTTTAGTTGCTGTGGCCAACAAGCTCTAATGCTTGCCAATTACGCTTCATTAATGCCACAAAGGACTATACACAAAGTAGATCGGATTCCTGCTTCCCACATTCTCATACAGTTACCACATGTTGGTAAATTGTGTCAACAGTGGTTGGAACATTCCACACGTCTGTGAAACAGCATCTTTCCCTTTTGTCCGGTGATATAGATCTTGCTGATTTCCTTTTAAGGCCAAAATCACCTCGCACTATCATTTTGTTTATGCTGCATATAATGAATTTTGGACATTGTCGCAGATGGAAGCTGCGGTATTCCTCTTTCAATATGATCAGGATAATTTGGAAAAAGTTCTTGCCATTGGTGTAACAGTATTAACACTCTGTCTTCCTGTATATCTACTTTGCATTGCAATGTATCCTCTGTAATTGACAGTGTTTAAAATGAAGTGTCTATTTTGTATCATATTATAAATGAGCTATATTCTGTTATGTAATTTGCTTTGACCTGGAACACTTAAAAGTGACCATAAGATTACCTGAATGCTTCTACACCGTTTTTACAATCTATTTTGACAGATAAACAAAAATTGATGTCAATGAAAGATGCAACTTATATCATGGTACATATTGAAAAATTAGAACAGTTACCATTTTCGATAGCAGATACTGATTCAACTGTGTGCTTAATACATGGGGCTTCCCTGGGTGCTCAGGACTTGCCTTAACTACTTCCCTGCTTGTGGTGAGTCTCCTGGCCCTTGGTGGTGCCAACATTACACCTTCTTCGACTCCTTTTTGGTTTGCAGTTGCCAAGGCTTGCTGGTGCTCCCACTAGATGCAGATCCCTCAACTCTCAACATCCAATGTGGGACAGCTCGTTTATGGCTCCTGGTCTTCCACAGCATTGCCTGGTCCACAAAGCTGCAGGTTCAACGTCATTGACAGCTCTCCTGCATCACCCGATATCGGTGGGCATTCATCTTCTGTGCCTCCTGGTCACTCCTGAGTGGCATAGACTCTGTCCCCTCTGCTTGTAGGTTCTTCACATTTTGAATCCACCTTTGGGTTTCATCGAACACTTTCACCTTCTCCATTAACGGGATATTTCTGAAGTCTCCCAATGAGTTTGACAATGGTTTCCCGACGCCACTTCACACCTACGCACCTGGCTTCCCTGACGCAGGTATCCTCTTTCCTAAAGTATCCACAAGTGTAGTAGTTCTCAAACCTCTTGTCTTCTACTGGGTTTCTTCAGAGTCCACTAGGAAGGGTCCTCGTTCTTAAAAATTGCAACTGCGACTTACCCGTTGACTTGCATTGATCCCGCAGTCATGTTACCACTCTGCACACGGCCCCATGGGGCTCCTTGTGACTTACCTTTGGTGGTTCCTTGGGTCCCTGACACTTCTGGGTATAGTCTTGACTCGAGTCATCGTTACCATACCACGGTTATAGTACATGGTTTGGTCTCACCCTGGTGACCACTGTGTATTCTGTACTACTTACTTGTTTCTATCGTATAAATATTGTGTGCATTGTGTATATCTCTGGCTAGGAGATATATGTATGTGTTAGTGAGTGTCTTATAATAAATACATATTTTTATAAATACACTGTGTGGTTCTTTTTCATTTATTCTATAACTATAAGATTATGTTCTGGTAAAGCAAACTGCTATACACTCCTTCTGGACTAAGCCTGAAGGCTGCTCTCCACAGCTACCATTTAGAAAACGTTCTAAGGATGTCTAATACAACTAAAATCACCATAAGGATTGTCTGGATCAGTACAGGGTGTCCACTTGCAGAAGTGTACATCATATACTGAGGCAGACTCTAACAATGAGTGCTTACTTTTTTATATCTTTTGGCTGGTTTATTATGGTTGTTATTTTCTGGCTGTTTAGCGGTTGTGCACGTCATCGATTATTTTTAGGAAGTGTATGTAAAGGGACAGAAGTAGGAGAGAATGTTAATATTTATTTGCTATTTTAAGTTTAATAGTAGTTAAGTTTTAGTTACTATCTAAGTTTTACTTACTTAGGGCCTGATTATGAGCTTGGCGGTCTTGGTACCACCCTGGCGGTGTCTGCAGATTCACCGCCGCACCGATGGCGGTTGGACCACCATTTTGCAATGCATGTGGTTACATTGACGAAAGACTGGTGCAGTCCCAAAGCCAGGAAATCTCGACCGCGGTGACAACGGAATAGCTCAATGCATCTGTCAGAGAGTGAACTGTCAGTGTAACTGCCCAATCACGAGGTGCCTTTCAGCTGATGTGAATGTAGCAATCCAACCACTACATCTGACCTGGCAGAAAGGAAGGTATATAAGGCTGAAACTCAACTGTACTCATCACCACACATCCTCTGCTGCCATGGAGACAATCGTACATGTCCTACCTCTGATGTACCTGCTTGATGACGTCCAAAGACGCCACAGTTGCAGACGTCACTGAAGGTGAGCTATAGTCTTACCTGTTTCCGTAGACTCTGCAGCAAATAGATGCCCCGCAATAGACCTGGCAAGGAGTTTGGGGTCCCTGGGCCAAATATATTTTGTGGGCCCATGTTTAGAGTTGTTTTCAAAGTATGACAAAGTTACATCTCTATAATGCACTCTTTGGCCAAAGGTCACTGACACTGCACAGTGTTTAAATCTCATAATCAGGGAAAGTGATGTGTGCATTAAATTGTACCACACAGCAGCACTGCCTTATCAATATCACACCTATTAATCACTGTGACACCCTCACATTGCCCACACCCTAGGTCCTGTTGTGATATCAAAGATACATCTGTATTGATGTGTCATGTAACTGAAACACGCCTTCTCTGCTACATCTCTGTATTGGACTCTCACACGTCACCCGCAATAAAAGGTAATGTCAATAAATGGGATTACAAATAATCAGTGTTAGAAGCATTCAAACCTCAACCAGGGGGAACCCTGAAAGGCTGGGGCCGTGGGCCACTGTCCACTTTGTACATGCCTTAAAAACTTTATGTGCACAGGACCTGTAGAATTGAAGTCTATCAGAGACAACCAATCATATATCTAAGTGCCATACACATGTAGGAAATGTGTAAGTGCAGGTCATTAAAGCAAATACATTACTAACAGCATTTGTCAAACATTTAGATAATGTAAGTGAAAGGTACACACACATAAATGGACACATGTCCATATAAATGCCTACAAAGGTATGATAATTTAACACCTTCCATGTGTGGATAAACAAATACCTAATTTGAATGCATCAAACACATATCCAGCCATAGGGTGAAGTGCAACCTAAATGATGTTGACACTGGCCAGGCTAAGCTAAAATACTTAACAAAAACCATTACACCCAATTCAATGTAAGCCTAAATTGGATTCCATCCCACATATCCATCCATTCAACATTTCCCCTAGTCCTGTGTAACTCCAGTACTGGTTCCAAGGTCAGATCATACTAACCACTTTAAGTGGATCAGCAATCAGGGATGAAACAAACTCAACTATAGTCACACATCACTATCCAATAGCATCAAATAACTAGAAAAGTAATGACAGGACTAATGTCTTCCAAACTAAGCACAGTTTTAAAGATGGTACTTGGTAGGCAGGGTTCGGTTGAGGGAGTTGTGGGTTTGGTTTGGGAAGCCGTTTTCTAGGACTTCTTATGCATATGGCTGGGTTTAGTCGGATGGGGACCAGGTTTTTCAGGGGTGGATTGGAATCTGGAAGGGATTAGTTGGGGTTAGGGAAAGGATTTTTTTTACTTTGATAGAGGGCAGATTTCACTGGATTAAGGGCAAGGCTAATAAAACAGGTTCACGGGGAGAATGGGAAGAATGTTCAGGAAGGAGTTGGGTTTGGGTAGTAGAGGAGGTGGAAGTTAGAGGTGTGTATGCTGTAGCTACTGGGTGTTTTTTAGATGTCTGTTGTGTCTGGGACTGTGAGAGTTTTTTTTTTGAGGGTGTTTGATGTGGACATTCTGGGTATGCTGGCTGTTGTGGATGGGTCTGTGGTTATTGGTGTGGTGTCATGTGGAATTCAGGTGGTTGAGGATGGGTCTGTGGGTGTTAGTGTGGTATATTACGTAATAATGAGTCTGCAGGTGTTGATGTGGTGTCTGTAGGTATGCTGGTGGTTGGAGATGGGTTTGTGGGTATTGGTGTGGTATCTTGGGTAATGCTGGTGGTTGGGGATGTGTGTGTGGGTGTTGGGGTGGTGTCTGGGGATATGTTTGTAGTTGAGCATGTATCTGTGGTGTATGGGGGTATGTTGGTAGTGGTGGTGAGCGGCGAGTGTCTGGTGAGTGGTTGCATGCCTGTGTCTTTGCTGCTGTTTTTGTTTGTGTGCAGTGCATGGGTCCAATTAAATATGTGCATGCATTTGTTGGAGTGTGCTTGGGACAGGCATGGGAATAGGGAATTTGGATAGGAAATGAGCAGGAGGGGGCATTGAAGATTGGGATGGGTCTGCTGTGAGGGAGGAGGCAAGAGCCTGAAAAGACTTGTGTAGGCCAAACATAGCACGAGCATACGCGTTGAGAAATCTTGCCGGAATGTTGATTTTCCACACTTACCATCTTAATGTTGACGATCATGAAAGAGGAAAAATCTCACTGAGAGGGGGATTTTCCTCACTCGCGCTCGCCAACTTGACGTTGACAAACGCGAGCAAGGGATAAAACTCGGCTCTGCTATGCAGTTTTCAGAACTCCGCGAGCTCCGCGTAGTGCTGTTTGCAGAAAATTCTGCAAACTTCGCAAGCAGAGCTGAGTTCACTGCCCAGACTTACATTTCAGTTCACTCAGCCAGGTGTCTTCTCAAGACAGCAAGTTGGTAGTGGACAGGACTCTTCTGTGTTCCTGATTGTAAAGAAAATAAGCATTGCACATCAGTATGCACCTACCACCAAACCTACACAAAAAATAACTTTCATTGTGCATCGCACAAGGGCCACTCCCAATATTGATGGGAAAATGCCTGCCTGTAACACACAAAGGTTGAAATGTAACGTGTATGACTCTGGTCAGGACTCACCCCCTTATAGCTGCTGTCAGGCCCTCAACTGCCCATCAAGCTCCAGGTAGGCCATTGCCAGTATGCAGGCCATTTGAGGGGGTCTGGGGCTGGCTTGCGACCCGTCCACATTGGGAGGTCTTCCCCAGTTGGACCTCCATGATCTTCCTGGTCCAGTGCCTCAGGCCTTGCAATGGATGCTGCTCCAATAAAATACCCCTAGGGTCCTCACCTTCCGGGTGATGTCTCTCTAAGTGGCTTTCTTCCTATGGGTGTTCACTTGTATGAATGCGCCTGTATAACCTTTACAGACAGGCCCATTGACATGATGTATGTTGCCCAGAGAGCCTGGTACCATAGTATAGACAACATCCTAAGACTAAGGCCACAATGAAAGGGCTGACGCGTGTCACAGAAAGCTTTCTCTCTGGGGATGTGTGGACAAGTGGACAAGGATACCATACTACGTCTTTTTGAGTTTGTGTTGTATGTACTGCCATCACAGTACACACCTTTTGCCATATGTGGGGCTGTCAAAGGGATCAAATCAACATTCCATTGTATTTATTGTTTGCTTAATTTAATCTGACTAATCTGGTGATGCGCATATCAAATTCTCTTCCGAAGTAACTAATTATCTGCACTGTTATTGTGTCACATGTGCAATACGGCTGTACACTGCAAGCATGACTTATGAAACAGTGACAACCAACCTGTGGGAGTAAAGCCCTGTCATAAGTAAATGACATGCATTGACAAAGTGGGTCAATGGAAAGAGATATCAGGTCAGGGGGGTTACCTCAGTCACCATTCAAAATGTAGTTGAAGTAAAAGCAATCATTGCTACCATTCGTTCAGAAAACGCATTTTGGGAGCATGCAAGGATCTGCAGGTCTACAGGGAGAGTACTGTTGCATCAGTTGTATTGCCACAGTAACTCTGCCCCGGCATGGGCCATGGCCCATAATGGGTACAACTCCTTGTCAGGCTTTGATCTCTGCAGGCTGAGCATACTGATCCCACATAATCCTCACATTTTTACCAATTCAATACAAAAAGTAAATTTTTCTGGCAAACAAATATGTGACCTCAAGGGTATTTGGCAGTCTAAAGGGGTCTGTGAGGTATAGCTATCTCCCAGACAACAGTTTGGCGTAGCCTGATGTGGGTTGGGTTATATGTGGGACTTTACACTTAGCTAACATCATTCTTAACTGCTTCATATAGTATATAGACGTATATAACTTTCTTTGCACATTTACTATGATATGAATAGCAAATACTTGATAGGTACCATGAAATGAATACATGCATAGGTATGTGCATGCACCACAAGTAGGATATAGGGCTAATCACACACCACACATCACAATGGGGATGCTAAGTCCACAAAGTACAGTGCCCCATAATCCATTACATGATTGTTCTATGTATGGACCGCAACATATAACGAAAAGTAGGGGAAGGGAAGATGGCGGATTGACTCCGCCTCCGAAGGGCATCTCGTGGCCCTTTCAAGAGGTTTCCATCTGCCTGCCGCAATGCCCCTCCTGACATCCCGGTACTCGACTGGGGTAAGTGGTATAATGAAACTAGCACTCCTTGATGGCAGTGTGGATAAATTATACAGCTAACGGAGTGAGAGAGGTGAAGAGAGGCTAACAGAGATTCGAAGGAAATTACCTGTTGCTGTGGTTTTACTCATCTGCAGTCGCCTGCCGTCGTCTTCTCTCCTGTGTGTTTGGAAGCGTTGGATGTGCCAGATTACTCGAGTCAGCTGTGCGGTTTAGGGCAGCCGCATAGCAAGGTGGCTTACAGGCAGAGCTCATCTGTAGACGCCGTCATGGCTACTGGTGTTGAAACAACGCTATTCTGGGGTTCTAGCAGTATGGCTGAGATACCCGCCACCCCCTCTCAACACAATCCTCAAGGATGGGAAACCGGAAACAGTTCTGAACTTTTGGAAGGCGGGAGGGAGTGACCCTCCCGGCCGTATTTATTAAAATATGAAACAAAATCAAAACATTAAAATAACAGTTTCATATTATGTACAATTTTATTCCACATTACGATGTTTTGGCTAACCTTAACATATTTCTAATACAAAGGTTCTCCTAGCCGAAACTAACATCCTACAAATACATTTTAACTTGAAATTGTACATCCTAACGTTAAGGGCCAACGGCAAGGTCGTAACCGGTGTCAGATCCCTAAACCAGAATTACCCCCTCACTTGCGAGGGGCGACCGCACAGAGGGCTGTACCTCATGTGCACATACCAATTTCCCTTGACTTGACGGGGGCCCCAGTGAACTCGACGCCATTTTATGGTCGTCCGAGGACTCGTGTGAGGTGTCTAGAAGGTAGCGTAAACCCCCCTCCCCACCCCACACAACTTACCACATCTGCCGTCGCAGATGTCCTGGCCCCGGGAAATTCCCAGGAGGGGCCCGTAGCCCCTCCTATCCAGGGAGGGGCCTTGACCGCCTTCCCTTTCCTTTCAGCGTCCCATCCTTAGAAGGGACCGCCTCCCCGTTGAGGGGCCAATGGCCACCTCCCCCCGGGCGCTCCCATCCGTAATGGGTGACGCCCCCACCATAGGGATCTTCCAATTACTGCTCACCGATCATGACCTTACCGCCCGACCAAAATAAATACGACATTAACTAGCAATACTAAATTAAAAACAAAACAATAACCGCTTTAAGTATGACTATTTGGAACATCATTGATCAACACTGGTGCAAAAATACTTTATTCGAAAAACATACTGTAAGGAATCATTCACTTTATTGCATACTAAAACCACACTTTAATCACAACAACCTGTAAGAAATCGAGTTACCACATCAAAACTTTATTTCAAAACCACTTGCTGTCTCCAGGGGCTGGTGGGTGGGTCAAAATTGGCTCTTCGTTCCGTCTCGAGCTCACGTGCAGCGGGGAGGTGCAGCTTCAGAGCACAGGAACAAGAGGATGCTTCCTTGGCTTGTTGCTCCTTTTATCCTTCTTCCGGCGGGCGTAAACCCGCCTCCGCCCGCCTCCGGGGGTGTGGCTGGCGGCTTCAGTGTCTAGGACAACCCACTCTAGGGCGGGAGAAAGCGCGCCCCGGCTACGCTGCTTCGGGCATATCAGCCGAGACTCGCCTCCCGCCCAAGATGGCTTCCTGGGGGTATCGGGGTACTCCACCATACGTTCGGGGGGACCGAGTGGTCGCCCCTTTCCATATGGCTGAGATACCCGCCACCCCCTCTCAACACAATCCCCAAGGATGGGAAACCGGAAACAGTTCTGAACTTTTGGAAGGCGGGAGGGAGTGACCCTCCCGGCCGTATTTATTAAAATATGAAACAAAATCAAAACATTAAAATAACAGTTTCATATTATGTACAATTTTATTTCCACATTACGATGTTTTGGCTAACCTTAACATATTTCTAATACAAAGGTTCTCCTAGCCGAAACTAACATCCTACAAATACATTTTAACTTGAAATTGTACATCCTAACGTTAAGGGCCAACGGCAAGGTCGTAACCGGTGTCAGATCCCTAAACCAGAATTACCCCCTCACTTGCGAGGGGCGACCGCACAGAGGGCTGTACCTCATGTGCACATACCAATTTCCCTTGACTTGACGGGGGCCCCAATGAACTCGACGCCATTTTATGGTCGTCCGAGGACTCGTGTGAGGTGTCTAGAAGGTAGCGTAAACCCCCCTCCCCACCCCACACAACTTACCACATCTGCCGTCGCAGATGTCCTGGCCCCGGGAAATTCCCAGGAGGGGTCCGTAGCCCCTCCTATCCAGGGAGGGGCCTTGACCGCCTTCCCTTTCCTTTCGGCATCCCATCCTTAGAAGGGACCGCCTCCCCGTTGAGGGGCCAATGGCCACCTCCCCCCGGGCGCTCCCATCCGTAATGGGTGACGCCCCCACCATAGGGATCTTCCAATTACTGCTCACCGATCATGACCTTACCGCCACAGGCCGGATAGTTGACCGGCTATCCGGACCCCCCACAAAACTCCTGCCTAAAGGTCATGCTGTAAACTCTTTAACCAAGCTATGAGGTCTCCTATGAGTAACACATTCCCCACCCGGGACAAATGGACCCCATCCTCCAAATACATATTGTCCCCCTTGATACAACCATGAGGAATAGAATGCAATGCATTTGAACGAAACAATCTACTCAATTTGTTATTGACTTTCTTTACCGAATGATTTATAGCAGACACCGAATTCGCCCCCCGCCACACCTTACGTGGAATCATATGGGACCAAGCAATTGTGCACCCTGGAACCCTTCTCGCCAACCAACTTACTGTGGAAAGTATCGCCTCGAGAAGAAGTCATTTACCAGTGGTCACCAAATCGTTGCCCCCAAGATGGACTATGAATATAGATGGCGGTGACCTTGTCCGCCCTAACAAACCCTCGACAAAAGGTTGAAACTGGTCAATACAGAGCCCGCCCCTTCCGTAGAAGGTCACCCTGTACCCGTATTCCCCAGCCACGTGAATCATGTCACCTGCTTTGAATACGTCCGCGGCACGCCTCATGTATGAGTGGCCCACGACCCACACCACTTTTTCCGCAGCCGGTGATGTTTGACCGCTGGTTCCCAGGTGTCGGGTCGACTGCACAGTCCGCCCCGCCTCGTAAGCTTGCGAAACTGTAAACCAAACAAAAACAAGAAGCGTGAGTACATGATAGCAGCTTCACAACATGTGCAACCGCACATACCTTTTGTAACAATTCGAGGACCAACGCCCCAATCGTTTCACTTTTTCCACACTCAGACCCCTGGCTGTAGCCTCAGTAGCAGCCCCTATCCGAAAGGAATGGGTCCCAAACTCGCCGGGGTTCAAGCCCGCGGCCGAAATTGCCATTGTAAGCACCCACTGGAACTGAAACCTCGTCAGTGGGGTGGCATCAGCGTGTCTCAACAAGGTCCCCCCCCATGATGCCGCCCTCTGCGCTAAATATTCCTCTACGCAAACCACAGGGCACATGGGAGATCCGGCAATCCGATGTATGACTACGCAATCCCCAATCGCACCCTGATCGGCCTTGGACCTGACAAACGAGACAATCATCGTCTCCCCCTTAACCTGAATGTGCTCTCGGCACAGTCCTCCCTCCGTATCCCGCTTGTTCTTCGCCACCAGTTCGCTTACCCGCATCGCCCCATGGAATGCTAACGCAAAAGCGGCCCGGAATAACACTGTTTCATACTGAGATGAACATGTCACAGGGAGTACGGATAATAACAGGGCCAACCTATCCAGACCTATCGGGTGCCTCTCATCTACTCTGCGACCCTCAAGGCGTTGCCTTCCACGTAGCGCTTTCTGCACAACGAAAGACGCTGTCGGGTCCTGGATCCCATGAGCCCTTGCCATAAAGGAAATGGCGGCCAGATGCCTCTGGGCCGTAGCTACTGACTTGCCTGCCTGATGTAAAGACAGCAAAAATTTTACAACAAACTCTTCCTGGCCCCAAAACTCCCCCCTAGCAGCACCCAAAAAGGACCAATAGGAACGGAACGCCCCTTCATATACCTTTCTTGTCCTGGGTGCTAAACTCTCTCCCACCAGGTTTTGTAGTTCGGGGCACCGAGAGACCAGAGAGCTTCGGGAAAGGGTGCCGCCACCGGGTCCGCTGTGGGCAGAAAACCCCAGAAGGCCTGCATACGGAAACGAGAAAGCGCATCAGCCGCTTGGTTCAGTACCCCCGGCACATGTCTTGCCCTAAAGAGCACATTCAATTGCATACACAATAACACAATTTCTTTGAGCAATCTCAGAATCCATTTGCATCGTGCTGCCTGACTATTGATACACTCAACCACGGTCATGTTATCAGACCAGAACACCACAGAGTGATCCCGGAACCCCTCCGGCCATGTTTTCAGGGCCACCAAAATAGGGAAAAGTTCAAGAAAAGCAATGTTACTCGTCAGCCCGCACTCGTGCCACCATGACGGCCATTTTTGAGCCGACCATTGATTACCGAATATGGCGCAAAAACCTATACTCCCCGCCGAATCTGTCCACAGCCCCAGCTCCTCGGAGGACACCGCCGGCTTGTTCCAGACAATTCGACCATTGAAATCCGCCAGGAATGCCAACCAAATGCGCATGTCCTGGCGAATCTCTGCCGATAGCCTTGTGCGGTGGTGTCCCTCTTTAAGACCGACCATGGCTTGTGCAATCGAGCGGGAAAAGGGGCGGGCCATTGGCATTACTCTAAGGGCAAAATTCAACTGACCCACAGTTTGCTGCAATTGATGCAAGTTCACCTTAGTCTCCCGAATACATGTTTCAAGGGAGGCCCTGAATTACCCCACATTTTCCTTGGGTAGCCGAAAACAACCTTCTTCTGAATCGAGCTCTATTCCAAGAAACTCGAGCGAAGTTGATGGCCCCACAGTCTTACCTGGTGCCAATGGCACACCAAACTGACTCATCAGGACACAAAATTCTTTTAAAGCCTGTGCACATTCTGGATCCCCGGCTGGCCCCAGGAACAGAAAATCATCAAGATAATGCATAACATGCTGGAAACCCGTCTTTCTCATGAATACCCATTGCAGAAAACAACAGAATTTTTCAAAATAAGCACAAGATATGGAGCATCCCATTGGCATACATTTATCCATGTAATAGCGACCCTGAAACATAAAACCAAGGAGACGCTGATCGTCTGGGTGTACCGGGAGCAACCGGAACGCTGACTCGATGTCTGATTTCGCCATCAGCGCTCCGGGCCCCAGGCGATTCAACATGGCGACGGCCTCATCGAAAGATGCGTACCGCACCGAACACACTTCCGGGTCTATCGCATCATTCACGGAAAGACCTCGTGGGGCTGACAAATTATGTATTAGTCTAAACTCACCCGGGTCCTTCTTTGGGACCACTCCTAAGGGGGAACAAACAAAGTTAGCAACCGGTGGTATATCGAATGGTCCGGCAACCCGCCCTCGAGTCACCTCTTTCCCAATCTTTACCTGTACCACCGCCGTATTTTGCAGGACCGATAGTTGGTTCTTACAACGTGCCTTACCCTGAAAATTCCCCACTGGAATGCGGAAACCATACGAAAACCCGTCTCGCAACACCCCAGCGGAGACATGATCCGGGTATTCATTGAGCCAAGGAATCATTGCCATGGTATCAACCGGGGTAGGTAAAGGCGCCCCTCGGACTATTTCAGACCTGTTTGGCGCTTCCCCTACCACCGTTATCACCCGTTTTGGCTCTGCACATGGTCTCAGGATGCGAGGACTGTCCACACCCCCCACACTCGTGCCTAAACTTGCATGACCCCTGGGTCCTTGTACATTTTCCCCTATTAAAATTCCAACAGATCCCCTTTTTACCTGCGTTGCCACTCGGCTTCGAGTGATGCTCGTTACCTGCCCCCGTCCGAAAGGGCGTCCCAGACGAATGGCGGGAAAACTCACCCCCGCTACCCCCCGACAATGGTGTCTTTAACATGCCTGAATTCTCAATTTTTTGCCAAGAAATGGAGTCGTAACAATCCCAGGTCAAAGCTGGGTCGTGCTCCTTGGCCTTACGAAAAACATTATCATAGCAAAACCACTGATTGCCCTCATATGATTGAGAATACTCCATGATACGTGTCTGATATATGGGCAACTCAGCCAACAACTCAGGCCTTCGTTCCCCCATAATTGAAGTGAATATGCCAAACGCTCTGCCCCAGGTACCTATGTTCTCATCGACCTTAAAGGCGGCCATCTTTGCGCGCCAAACACTCGGATGCAGAAACTCTTTTTGACCCTTCACATGCTCGATCTCGTAGTGATTGGTAAGCAAAGAAAACATGTTTACATACTTATCAGCCCAAATCTTTTCCTTGACTTCAATTGGAATATGCTGGGCCACTTTCTCCCTCCATGAGGGTACAGACCCCTCCCCCGCAATCGGCAGTAGCCGCTTACCTAAATTAGAAGCTGTAGTCGCTGCCGAACTCGTGCCCGCTGCGGTTTCACCCACCGGAGCCTGTGGGGGAACAGAAGATGATGCCTTCGCAGCCTCTCTAGATTCCCGCAGTTGCCTCATTACTGCCCTGGCGTCATCTGCCGTGGTGCCCTCACTATCTTTCCCCAACCACGCTGCCAGTTGTGCAGCCAACTCGGGAGGCATATCCCCCTCGTTCACAGGGGTGACTACGACGGGGATCGGTTGCCCCTCCTTCGGAACCGAGACTGGCTCCTCAATCGGTGTATCGGGAACCGGGGCCTCTCCCCCAGATGCCCCCCTCTTGGACCTCTTGCCTCTACCGCTGGGGACTACACCCGGCAATGCTGGCCCGACGATGCGCTTCGGGCCTCCTGCCCCGTTCATTGCCGCCATCTGCTTCTTCATCTCGGCCATATCCTTTACGAGCATGCGGAGCATCTGATCGGTACCGACCCGCTTTCCGACCTTCTTGTTCGGCATTCTCCAACGAAGATATCTGAAAGAACAAGGACAAAATTACAACGCTCAAAATTGGCTCTTCGTTCCGTCTCGAGCTCACGTGCAGCGGGGAGGTGCAGCTTCAGAGCACAGGAACAAGAGGATGCTTCCTTGGCTTGTTGCTCCTTTTATCCTTCTTCCGGCGGGCGTAAACCCGCCTCCGCCCGCCTCCGGGGGCGTGGCTGGCGGCTTCAGTGTCTAGGACAACCCACTCTAGGGCGGGAGAAAGCGCGCCCCGGCTACGCCGCTTCGGGAATACCAGCCGAGACTCACCTCCCGCCCAAGATGGCTTCCCGGGGGGATCGGGGTACTCCACCATACGTTCGGGGGGACCGAGTGGTCGCCCCTTTCCATTATATCAGTAGGGAAATCAAAGTCATCTATAATCAGATGCAGGAAAACGTATTTTGGACTAAGGTAAAGCTGAGGGCTTCTCCACGGACGACGCATCGGGGGCGGGTTAAGGTTCAGGTTGAAGGTGGGAGTCTCGCAGCAGCAGTGGAACTTTCGGACTGCCAGAAATTGTCAGAAACTGATGCATCTTCGTCCGTTAATAGCGTTACAGTGCTCAGGAGAGCCCCGACCAGCAATGCTGCACCTGACTGTTTAATGGAACCTCAAGTTGGGAAGCCTATCTTAAAGCTATTACGCTCTAGGAACGGCACCGCACTGCTCCGTTCTTGTGGCTCAGAGACAGCTATTTCTCACGCCCAAATGGCTGTTGTTTTGAACACTGCAGTCAATGAGGGCTGGGGGAACACAGAAGATTGTGTTAGTGGCTCTACATCAGTTGCTAATTCTGGTAGGGTGGTCTCGGTCCTCAATGAACTTCTGACACTTGTATCCAGTGTCGATATTGATTTTGCTGTAGCTGTACCTATTACTTTAGACTGCACTTCTCAATCTAAGGGACCGACCAACGAAGATTCACCAGTGCATTTAAATATCAGTCTAAAGGAGGTTGGCGTGGATGAGAGGTGTAGCAGCTTATTAGGTGATGAAAATGACTGTAGCAAGGGGGTGAAGAATGCGTGTTTCGAGCCAGGTAAATGGTTTTGACTCCCCTACTGACCACCTTTTTCTAGGCCAGGAAATTGGCAATATCAGCACTGGCAGGAGTGGCATTAATATTGAGGCTGTTTGCAGTCCTATGGAGAATACCCCCAAGGGGGGGAGAACCTCGAAGGTAAAAGGTTCTAAACTGGGCCGGACTGGAAAGGGTGGCAGAGGCCGTGGGGGAGGTATCGGCACGAAGGCAGATGTTTCGGAAGCACTGGGTAGATTGAAGGGGTATCAAACTAATCAATTCATTATAATAGAGCAGTGTCTCTGTGGTTCTCTTTGTCTCATTTTTATACTTTACTTATTGTTAGTATTTACAATATATGTATTTGCTTGTGTGTATACACTGTTTTTATGTTTTAGGAGCAGTTGGTTTCAGAATACTGTGACTTCATCTCCTACCAATAGTAGGTTAATGTCATTGGCATGGTATGTACTTTGAATCTTACTACCACAGTTGCAGTAGTGTCTTACTAGGTCCTGAAGAAAGCCTCTTGAGGTTGAAACATGTTGACCGATTGATTCATCTACAAATGGTAATATATGCTTACATCCATTTACACTCTGCTTTTAATCTTGGCACCATGGTGACCGTCTGAATAAAGGTTTATTAGGCACCATGCTAGTCAATTGTATTTCACCACTTTTCCTATAGCACATTTGCTTTCTACACTGCAACTTCTTCTTCACCTCCCACAGCCCTTCAGACATCACTACCCATTGTTTTCATCACTGGTGTACTACACACTAGCTGCTGTACTCACATCCTCTCCAAGGTGAGACACCTAGTAGACACCAGGTTGGTGTTTCTCAAACCCAGATGATGAAGTTCCGCCAATGGGTGGGCTGATGGGTTCACGTTTGCTCTCCTCTCTCACTTTTACAGTCTATACCTCTATGCTTTAAGTACATATTAGACAGTAGAGGCCACTAATGACCTTAGCACCCCTTTTGTGTTTTACGGGGTATCAAACTCTACCAAGGTGGGCTCAGGAGTAAATCCGTTACGGAAATGGGTTTCAACAAAGGGCGAAGTGAGATTAATCGTTTCTAGGCTTTCTAACGCATGTACACAGGGTGCTGTGGTCAGCTCAGACTCTATGGTTGATACTTCAGCTAATACTCCCACAATCTTACAACCACTAGTTGTAGTTAGTAATCTACCTGCAGTACTCAGGCCCTTATCACCCCTGTCTGCAACACTGGTCACTGATGTGTCTGGATCATGGTGTAACATCGAGCAGAACCATGGACAGGGCGACGAGCTATCACTTTACAGAATTATGCAGGCACTTAATGATCAGAGAGCTGAAGAGCAAGTTTACTATCAACAGGCAAGGGTTGATAGTTCTGAAATTAAATAAGCACTGTCTGAGCTTACTGCTAGGTCACTCACTTAACAGCTGAGGTCTCCGATCTTAAACAGCAGGTGGCAGCCATGGAGGAGATTAACACTCACAATGTCAAGTTGGTCACGTCACATGAGTCACAGATGGTCTTGATGCAGCATAAAATCGATGATCTTGGAAACCGGCAGCAGCGCCATAATCTGAGGATTTTTGGCGTTCCGGAGGGGAGGAAAGGCTCCGACCCTCGAGCATGAGTTGTTGATTTGTTACAGAAGGCCTTTCCCGACTTAGAAGATTGGGACATGGACACACAAGTCCAAAGAGCGCATCGTCTGCCATTATTTCTTCCATCAAGTACTCAATCTATAACGAACTTTGCTAGGTCCATTTTGTTTTTTTGGGTAATTTTCTGCTCCGTCAGGCTATTTTTTTCTTAAAGCAATGCCGACGGCTCCTGTTAAGGTAGATTCAATGTCAATTTTTGTGATGTCTGATTTGTGTAAATCAACCATGGACAAGCGTTGGCAGCTTCCCCAAATGATGGATTCATTTAAGACTGTTTGCTCACAGGTTTTTTTGCAGGAGCCCGCTAGGTTAAAAATTATCAAGGATGGTCGTACATATTTTTTTGTTAACAAGCAGGAGGCAAACAAGGCACTGGCTGGTTGACAATCCACTCCCAATGTTTCACTTGTATACACTGTTTTGGATTAAGATGTTTGGAGGTTGACTCACAGAGATTGTCACACGGGACTTAATGAAATTGGCCTTCTTTTTGTGTTTGTGCTATATTGAAGTTTTGGCTTCTCTATGTCCTTGGCAAGTTGTAGTGGGTATTATTTTTCCCAGAGGGGATTTCTCTTTGCATTTTTTTGTTGGGTCGGGTATGGACGGGGGTGGATGGGTTGGGGGTTGGGTCTCTGGGGGGGTCTTGGGGTCCTTCGCTTGCTGTCAGATCAGGACAGCCTTTCAGTGCTGTGATTCCTTTGCCAAGAAACGGGGTGGGGGAGGGAGGGGGGGAAAGGGGGGTGAAATAGCCATGTTGTAATTAAAGTAGGTAAAATAGCACATAATAGAGACAAACATAATATGGAGTATAGGCCTGGTGAATAAATTGCTTCTGTTGTTATAGTTAGAGTTGAGGTGGTATTACAAAGTTTGCTTACTGTCAAGTGTTACATTTATGAGTTGGAACGTTCGTAGCTGAACCTGGCCAGTAAAAGTCGATTAGTACCTGAAGAACTTAAAGGATTAATGCCTTAAATAGTCAGGCTTGCTGAAACTCATTTGGCCTATAAAGATAGAACTTACTTCAAACAGCTCGGTCTTGACTTGATTGTTTGTATGTCACAGACGACATCTATTCGTGGAGTTGCCATACTTAAGGATAAATACTCTAAAATGATGGTCCTACGTACATTTGTCGACTCTAGGGGAAGATGGGCAATTGCTCAGCTCTTAATTCTTGGACGAAGGGTGAAGGTATGTATTGCCTATGGTCCGAATATTGACTGCCCTGAGGTTATTTCTTATTTAAACTCTGAATTGTTGGACTGGGGTGGGGAACTCATCGTAATGGGAGATTTTAACTGCATCATAGATAAAAAATTGATACCACAAATAAGTCTGTTAGAGCTAGAATGGTCCAGGTAAGGGCAGCTATACAGGACCTGCTACATATTCATCACCTGAGAGATGCTTGGAGGATACTGTTTCCTCCAACGCCGGGGTTTACTTTATTTTCTTATCTCCACAAACAGTATTCTAGAATCAACTATGCTTTGTTGGCCAATGCCTCTTTGGTGGCATTTCCCAAGGTAACTTCGGACCACAACCCTGTTATGCCTACTTTACATCTTGGGTTGTCTGGAGAAAAGCAAGCTGGGAAGTTTTCATTTCCTAGGCATCTTCTAAGTAATCCTGATTTTGTAATCTACATGCAAGAAGTTTTGAGGGAATATTTAGTGAACAATCATCATACCACATCTCTTGCAATGGTCTGGGATTGTTTAAAATCATGTGTGAGAGGGGCCACCTTTCAGTATATTGTTAAGCAAAATCGACTTTATAGTAGCATGCTTGAAAATGAACAGAGGCTGTATATTGAGTTAGAACAGCAGTATGCTCGAGCAATTCCATTGAAGGACAATTGTGAACAGTACATATACGCACAAATTATTGATGTAAAAGCCAAGCTCAACAGAAGGTTGAAGGACAAAGTTGCTAATAATTTTCTTAAGTCTAGAACAAAACAGAATGAGTATGGAGAGTTTAGGATGGGTATTGGCCTACCAACTTGCTGACCAGAGGGCTAAGTCATATATTAAGAAAATTAATGGTGAGGCTGGTGTAATTTATACGAATCCCCAAGATATTGTTGAGCAATTTAAGATTTTTTATGGCAATCTGTATGAGGAGTCCATAAGTTTTAACCAACAAATGGTTACACACTATTTACAAGAGAGCATACTATCTGCTCTGGATGTGTCTCAAACTTTGGGGTTGGAAAGTAATTCTGACATTGACAAAACTAAATTCAGCAATTGGGGCTTTGCCCAGTGGCAAGGCGGTTGGTGAGGACATGATCCCGTTGGAGTTTTGTTAGATATTCAGGGAGGTATTGACTCCAGTATTCCTGGAGCTGGTTAATGAGATACTGCAGGGAGGGGATGCGCCCACTTTGTGGAACAGAACTAACATTGTTGTCTTTCCCAAAAAGGGTAAATCAGTGGAAGATATGGGGTCATACAGACCGATATCACTAATCAATGTGGAGGCAATTTTTTTTCAAAGCTTCTCGCTTCCCGCTTAGCTCCATTAAATAATGTAGTAGTCTCAGAAGAACAGCATGATTTTGGTCCAGGTAGGGATACGGAAGCACATATATATACAGCTATTGAAGCATTTGATGTTGCTAGGCATTTGGATCAGCGGATCGGGATGTTAATGCTGGACGCCGAAAAGGCCTTCGACCGAGTAGCTTGGAGATTTCTATGGTGTACTATGCTCTCTTTAGGTCTTGGTCGGAGGTTTGTCTAGGCGGTACAGAAACTCTATTATAAACCAACCGCTGGTATTAAACTCAATGGTCTTGCATCTAGTGCTATTAGTATTCAGCTGGGTACGCAGCCGGGGGGGCCCGCTCTCCCCTTTATTATTTGTGTTCTACATCGAGCTGTTCATTAGGCATCTGCTCAATAATGTCTCTATTTTGCCTGTGTCCTTTAATGGTATCACTTTAAAAGTCACTGCTTATGCAGACGACATTGTGTTATTCTCTACAGAGCCAGAGGAAGGTACATCAGTGTTAACTCATGAGGGAAAATATTTCGGATCTTTTTCTGGTTACAAGCTCAACTTAAACAAAACGCAGTCAATCCTTAATTATGTACCAGTAAGAGCTCCACCTTTGTTAGGTACTGTTACTTCTGCCACTTACCTCAGTGTTTGTCTCAGTGGTTGTACTGAGGACTTTATCGTCTTGAATTATGAAACATTGCTTAAGAAAATCTCTGTTGATTTGCGTAGGTGGCTTAAGCTGCCACTGACTATTATGGGGAGATACAATGTATAAAGTTGAACATCTTGCCTAAATTTCTTTATTTGTTTCGTGCTATTCCATCCCCTATGTCTTTTTATAAGCGGCTTGATAGTGTCACCGGAAGTTTTATTTGGGGCTATCGTAGAGCGAGGAGAGCTCTCCGATTTATTTTGTTGACATATTTGCAAGGTGGGTTTAAACTTCCTGATTTTAAAACTTACTTTTGGGCAGCCTTTCTTAACCGTATCCAGAGTTTACTTTTGGGACCCCACGCAGGTAAAATGTGGTCTGCGTATCAGTTGGCCTATGGCCTAAATACGGGGTTTTTACTACATCACATGTCAGACCCAAATTATTATAAGAGAGTCCAATTCAAGGCAATCAGACATATTTTCCGCATTTGGCAAGATATATGCAAAGCTTTTGCAGTACCAGATCTACACAAATTTATTTTTCTATGGGGTAATCCGAGGTTTCCTGGTATTTTTTCAGACTTAGTGGGGAGAACGTGGCTACACTGTCGTATAACATGGTTAGGGCAGATTTATGAGGAACACAACTTTAGGTCATTTTCGTCACTATAAGACTAATTTGGTCTATCCCATAATTCATGTTTTAAATACCTGCAACTCTGGGACTTCTTTGCCAAAGCGAAGGGCCTGCTAGCCCTCCCACATACATCTGAGGTGTTATGGTTTATTTTTAAGACCTCAGGGCGAGGTTCTATAGGGAAAGCCTATCAGAATTTCATATATGCATCGGAAGATGACGTATTAAAGACTACTGGCAAACTAAATTGTGTCTTTGCAACTGAAGTCACTATGGAAGAGGTTTTTGACTCAATGGCCTTATTTAATACTGCGGTCACTTCAATCAATTTAAAGTTGCAACAATATCCCACTATGCTTATGCTGTATCACACCCCTAAGGTAATCTCTAAATGGGCTATTTCTCATGATTCCCCAAAATCATACTGCCCTAAGTGTAATGAATATGCTGCGGATCTCCGACATATGTTCTTTACGTGTCCACGGTTAGTCATGTTTTGGTACGAGGTTGCTTGTGTGTTGAGTAGGCTGGTTGGCAAGGAGCTTCAACTAACCGACCGAGAAATATATTTTACTGGGATCTGTCGCCGATCCGGGCAATGAATCAAAATCTTTAGTTCTAATTATTATTGTTTGTGCTCAGCTGTGTATTGCCAGGGTATGGATTGATGTACTTAGTCTGAAGATCACTGATTTCTGGGTATTATAGAGGGGGGGGGGGGTCTATGAAATGCAACTGGCATTAGCCAAAGCTAGGGGTTTACGGTCTAGGATTATATTCGGGAGGGTCTGGTCAAGTCTTCAGTGGGATTAACTAATCATTCCATATTGGTATTGATTGTTTGCATATATCTGTAACTTTCTTGATTAGTCTAGGGGATTATGTCTGTGATGATCGTTATCTGTACATACTCCTTTATCAATCTCTTTTTTTATGCTATGTATGTTTTTGTTCTTTTGTACTTACAAATGGCTAAAGAAGAAAAAGAAAAAAGAATATAACGAAAAGTAATCTGATTTCACTCGGGGTCTAGAATGGACATCATACTTATGTTTATTTATTTTTGTGTTTTTATATAGCGCGTACTTTACCCGAAGGTGTCAGAGCGCTTCAGAATAGAACCAGTTACATTACATAAGAACTTCAGAATACATGAATTGCATAAAAGATACAAAACAGATAAACTCTAACCTCAAAAAGAATGGTAGTGACAATACATATGTCTACTACAGCTACTCGTGGTTATAGTTACAGATATACAAGTTCTAAATCCACTCAAGATTACATTTAAAGAAATGTCGAAACAATTAGTGTTGGATAAATATATATATTAAATATTGCCATTGCTGGGGTTCTTGCAGTGCTCATTCAGCCAGGCCTTCAGGGTGCTGTTGCTCTAACGGGTGGTGTTCTCTGGCCAGGAGGGATCCCCAAACTGTTATTGGCTGTAGGGGTAGAATGCCAGGTGGTGGTGGTGAGCGAAGGCGGCACGCTGGACCCCGGGACTGTTCTTGCACTCATACTGGTAGCCATCGATGTACCAGTCCCTATGTATTTAGATATTTAGAACAACCCTGAATTGAAAAATACATTTTCCCATCATCACAAGTACAGATAAACATAAATGTAAAAGTTAATTAGTCAATTTATGTTCCTTTTATCATTCACGTGTTGCTTGATTGCAATTCCACAAGCATTGTAGCCTATGGGAATGAAAATGATGAAGCTGAACAGAGTAAATATTGTATTAGAGATAAATACCGGCTCTCCTGGTGAGACATAGTGCTGGCCATACAGGTGAAGGACCTCTTCAACCAAGGTATCCAGCTCCTCTAGAGAGAAGGGACAGGCCCGCTCACCTGCTTGACCTAGCATGATTGCTCCCAGAGGTTGAGGAGGTGTTGATAGCAACTGTGTCAGGAGGCAATTGAGTTATTTTTCAACCCACTGTTTATATTTGTGCCACGTATACAGTTATTATCAGTGTAGGTGCACCAAGGATTTAGACTGAAACCGTCAAAATCATCATTAGCCTATGGCTGTGTCCGCTGTGGATGAAACCGCCCACAGCGTAGTTGACTTCTGCCTGCAGCAGTACATTAAAAATTTCCTATATGCGAGTTCAGGCATCCTCCATTTTAGTGGTTGCAACTACTATTGATGACTATTAAGTGCATCACCAGCACTCATTTTCCAGAGCACAAATCATCTCTATAGTGCATTCCTGTGCATAAAGCCAAAATGTGCACAGCACTCTGTACACCACAGTTGAATGTCTTTTACCTAAAATTTAATAAATTGATCATTATTGTGCTGGTATCATATTTCTGAATGTACAATGTGCACATTTATGTTACTGACACATGTGAAGACCACACTGGGGATTATTGGTACATGATGTACAATACACAATTGTTTCTGAAACAGTTATATCTTGTAACTTTACTTTTGGCTAACTCTACATATATGTTACTCTGACACTGTCAGCAATATTTTACATTGTGTCCACTCCACACAGAGGTACCCTGGGAGGGGGAAGAGACAACAGCCCTCAATACACCTCCCATTTCTAGACCTTTAGACCATGAAAGAAATGCATGTCATCAAGACGTTTTGTTTAAATAGGCAAACAATCCAGGATTTATGTCATTATTCCTCAAAACAATAAACCATCATACATTCCACCTATTTTGAGACTTATGGCAGTATTGCCTTTTCTGGTGACAGGTTCCTTCCAGCACACTGTGGTAATATCTGATGGTACTTAAAGCTTGTAGGTAGCAGTCCTATCGATTATAGGGCTGTCTCCTAGGGCACTGGATATGTGCTGTGGTATCCAGCTCGTAGTTTCAATAAATCAAATTGTACTCAATGTTCACCGCGTGATTTCATTTGTTTTTTCAATTTCTTTTCTTCTTTTTAAATGTTCAAATCACATTTAGTTTTCTTATATATGCCGTCCTGATTTTACTTTCTCGCTATGCATCATTAATACATTCTTCTTTCAAATGAATTTCGGCGAGTTATCGCCTTTATCAGGGAAATACTCTAGAAATCAAACATAACCGTTTATAACACTTAATATCATGCAGTGCCCATGGTTCACATTATTTACATTGTGCTCTCTAGTGTCATGCTACGCTTCAGGTGCTAGCTTCATTCGCATATATATATCTGCCGGTTGTTCATAGTTATTAGCCTGCGCTTCTTGCCTCTGATTGTCCTTACATGTGCCTCGTGCTTTAATGTCCCAATCCCCTTAGCGTGTTTGGTTTCTAAGCACTAATATTAATATGGGTGTATGTTCAAACAGGCTGTTCCCTTCATCTCCCTCCTTACCCCTGGCCCTGTGGTGTGGTCTATCTATATGAATTCTCTCGCGCTTCATGCAGCTTTGATTACCTTCTCTGCATTTGCTGCCTCTAATGCTGCTCGCTATCTCTCTGCCTTAGCGTTTGTAAACAGTTGGCTTTCCGCGGTTATTTCCGCTGGTGCTTTACGTTGCGTGACTATGCGCGCATGCAAAAAAGTTATTAAACGGATCAGGCTCTAATTACATTTTAAAAACGTTATTGTTCCTCTGCGCTCTATGTTAGGCTAACGTCGCTGCTGATTTAGCTATGCGCGTGTATGGTGCCCCTTTTTCTACGTGGCTCCTATGATACAAATGCCTATGGCTGCATCATGCTTATGAAAATGTCCTGATATTATGATTTTCCGCAATTATTATATTCATGAATTAAATAACTTACAAATAACAAGTAAATTCCACCCTTTCATTCAGACCGTTTGGCTTAAGAGAATTTAAATAATAAATCCAATGGTTTTCTCTCTTTAACAGGTTTTTCTTATTGTCCGTTCCTTCTTTTTTAGGGACTTCCTCTAGGATTAACGCTCGTAGTTGGCTTATGTGATGTTTTGCATCATGGAACTGAGCCGCTACAGTTGATTTAATACCTTTGTTCGAATGTTGCTCTTATGTTCGTTTAGTCGTATTTTAAGCGTCCTCTCTGTGTGTCCCACATATACTGAGCTACATGGGCATTTCAGCATATAAATTATGTTTGCCGTGTCACATGTTGTGTTGACTTTTAAAATAATGTTATGACCTTTCATGGGATGAGTAATCTGGTTACCTCTAATGATGTTATTGCAATTGCTGCAATTTGAACATGGTGTGGCACCACGGTATGTAGACTTTGTGATGTCTTCCTTTGGTTCCTTTATGAGTTCACCTAGATTTTTGGTTCTGGTATAAGCGAACAAAGGTTCAGAAGAAAATATGCCTTTAAAATCCTGTTCCAGTTTAAGTATTGTCCAGTGTCTTTTTATTATTGACTTGAATTGGGTGCTCATTTTGGAATATTTACTGACGCATGTTATTCGTTTCTCCGTTTTGCGGGCTGTGACATTCAGTAACTCCTCTCTGGTTTTGTTGTTGGTCCTGTACAGTGCCTGCTCTAATTTTTGGTCTGGATATCCTCTCTCCTGGAAACGTCCTGCCATAATTTCCATTTGATGGTGTTGTTGGTCTGGTTCCGAGACTACTCTTTTCACACTTAAAAAATGAGAATAGGGGAGATGTCTTTTCAATGAAGGAGGATGATAGCTTTCATATCTTGTTTCTATCAGTTTCTTTTCTGTAGAGGTTAGTCGTAAAGTTATCATTGGTTTTGATGATCTCTACATCTAAAAATTGAATACTCTCCTCTTCGATTTGCCATGTTAACTGGATTCTGTCATTTTTTGTGTTTAGCGATTCCACTTGGTTTTGTAATAATTATTTTGTGCCGCTCCAGATCACGAATATATCGTCTATGAATGAACATACATCTCTGTGTGTCTTTTCAATGTGTCGTTTTCATATATGTGTTCCTCCTCAAATGCTGTCATGTAGAGATTTGCATACGCAGGTGCTGCGCAATTTCCCATGGACGTTCCACTTTTCTGAATGAACTATCTGTTATCATGGGTAAAATAGCTGTGCATCAGTGTAAACTCCATTAGTTCCATTAGAAGCACTTGTAGCTCTTCTGTGTAGTCGCTCTGTAATAGTGCTTTTTCTACTGCTTCTAAGCCTTGCCTATGTGGAATTGACGTATAGAGTG
Source organism: Lissotriton vulgaris (assembly GCF_964263255.1). Taxonomy (NCBI): domain Eukaryota; kingdom Metazoa; phylum Chordata; class Amphibia; order Caudata; family Salamandridae; genus Lissotriton; species Lissotriton vulgaris. Next base: position 318,379,088 of record NC_141699.1, on the reverse strand, counting down.
CTTTTACATCTATGGTGGCAGTGTTGTGGACTGATCGTTATTTCTCTTCAGTGACTTTAATTTGTTGAGGAAATCTGTGGTATCCTTTGTATGTGATTTTGTTTTTATGACCAGTGGCTGTAGGTATCTGTCCAGGAATTTTACGACAGGTTCATGTAGACTTTTTTTTGCGGATACGATGGGACGACATGGTGTTTTTTTTAAATCCTTATATGATTGCGGAAAGCCAACAGTTTACACACGCTAAGGCAGAGAGATAGCGAGCAGCATTAGAGGGAGCAAATGCAGAGAAGGTAAGGAAAGCCGCATGAAGCGCAAGAGAATTCATATAGATAGACCACACCACAGGGCCAGGAGTAAGGAGGGAGATGAAGGGAACAGCCTGTTTGAACATACGCCCAGATTAATACTAGCGCTTTGAAACCAAACATGCTAAGGGGATTGGGAATTAAAGCACGAGCCACATGTAAGGACAATTAGAGGCAAAAAGCGCAGTCTAATAACTATGAACAACCGGCGTATATATATTGGAATGAAGATAGCACCTAAAGCATAGCATAACACTAGAGAGCACAATGTAAATAATGTGAACCATGGGCACTGCATGATATTAAATGTTATAAATGGTTATGTTTGAATTCTAGAGTATTTCCCTGATGAAGGCGATAACTTGACGAAATGCATTGGAAAGAAGAATGTATTAATGATGCATAGCGAGAAAGTACAATCAGGACGGCATGTATAAGAAAACTAAATGTGATTTGAACATTTAAAAAGAAGAAAAGAAATTGAATAAACAAATGAAATCACATGGTGAACATTGAGTACAATTTGATTTATTGAAACAACGACCTGGATACCACAGCACATATCCAGTGCCCTAGGAGACAGCCCTATAGTTGATAGGACTGCTACCTACAAGTTTTAAATGTCCACACTCCAGGCGGGGAAGTGATTCCTAGGAGCACGGGCACAAGATTAAACTACGGGACATAGAGAGGCAGTGCACGACCAAAACCCTAAGCAATATCTGGTGGCATGTCACAACCATTGTTCAGTGATGTACTACAAGATGTGCTTTCAGAAAAGATGAATCACATTGACAGGTACACCCAGTTTCCCAGATATGAGGATTTAAACAAGTGGGATTTCTATGGATTTGGTCACATTTCACATGTGGCTGGAGCCATTAATGGCACCCATATTGTTTTAGTGCCACTGCAAGCCAGAGAGCAAGTGTACCGTAACAGGAGGCACTTCCATTCTATCAATGAGCGAGTTGTCTACCAGATTTGTAAATCTCAAATGTAGGTGCCCGGTTCACAGGATCATACTATGAAACAACACCATACCCCAGCTGATATGAGAACCACTACCAGAGAGGGCCTGGCTCGAGGGTAAGTATGATTTGTTGTCCTAACTTTGAGTCGGTCATGTGTATTATCAGAAAGTGTGTAACTTATTGTTGCCCTTATGTCTATTTTCCATCAAGGAGATTAAGCGTATACCAACTGCCCATGGTTGTTGGCACTGCTGAGGTATCCATCCACGCAAGAGAAGCCCGTTTAAATGAGGTCCATGGAAGACCACAGAGGCCAGTGGAGTCAGCTTTTGGGCTCCTGAATACCAAATTCAGATGTCTGGACAAGACAGGGGGAGCCCTCCTCTACTGATCCAGGAAGGAGTGTCGAACAACCGTGTCCTGCTGCATGCTCCACAACATCGACCTGCAACAGAATATCCCTTATGTCGTAGAGAATGGAGATTATGAAATGCCATCGGGGGAGGATCTTGAAATGCTAAATGATGATGATAGTGGTGAAGAACAACTCCTTCACATGTTGTAAGATGTCAGGACTTTTAATGCACTATTTAAAGAACTATTAAAGCACCTCTTGTTGTGATGATGTGAGGAGGATGATTACCAAAAATATTAGAAATCTGAAGCTCTGGTAAATTCTGCTAAAAAGTGTTTGTGGAGGAAGGTCTTGATACACGCTGACTTTGTTGGTGTTGGTTTGTTTAGCCCAGAATGTTATCATGGACTGTGTACTCCAGAGGTTCACAACGTGATTTGTGTCATATGTATGGGTTAATAGTTGATTTCTTTGTTTTGGTCTGTTTTAGGTAACTTCACCATGCCATCTTAATTTGGGCATTTCAAAGTTGTGACATTAGCCGGTATAAGATGCTGTTTGGGTGTACAAAGTGGATGTGGATTGTTCCTGGGAATGTCTGTCACAAATATTGGGTGTAAAAAACCTGTACCAAGATAGCTTTTACAGCAATAGGATGAAAGTTAAGAGGAATACATTGCGATCGTTCCTTTTTATGTGGTGGTCCTACTGCAATATGTGTGACATCATGTGCTCCAAAACATTTTGTTGTGGGCCCAAATCATGTGAGTCTCCCTTCACATTGGCTAAATCCTCATTGTGTATAAACTGTAAGTAGCTGTTGATGTGACTCCTTATTGTAGGCCAAAGTGTTTGTAGCAATTCACAAACATTTGTTTGTTTGAAACATTTGACTTGATTGAAATGAACCTGTGATCAGAAACTGTTGTACTGACTTCTGTTTATTGGTTGAAATGATGTGGAATTCCTTTTGTGAGGTAGGCAATATGGCTCCAGCTGATGACATAGACCTGTTTTATTTTGCATATTCAACAGGAAATTGCCTGATGTATCCCCCTCTTTGCTTGTTGTTAAGGTCTTCACCTGCAAATATGATTACTGACACAGAATATTTAAGTCATGTATGATTTGCTTTGTTTCTTACGTCATGTCAACCGATGATTGGAACAATGGAATAAAGATGTTAAAAGACTAGGCACATGTGTGTATGTGTTGATGTGACATGGTTGTGATCCTGAAATAAACATTGTTTACATTCAACATATACATGTTTCCACAAGTAGCTTGTTTTGGCATTGTAAAGTTCACACATGAGTACATATATACATTGCTACGTGAGAGATACTACAGGAGGCAATGGGTTTATGACTAATGAATTTATTTAAGTGAACATGTAAAAAATAGACAATGTGCAATGTGCAAAACCAAACAGGAAGAAACAAAAGTGGAGAAGTCAGTCATGGTGAATGAAACTATAGTTGTCGATGCCAAATTGTCTGAAATCCCAAGTTAAAAATACTACTACCATCAGAAATGGCAAAGTGTCCAGAACAAATAAACAAAGGGAATGTGTTGCACAACATGGAGGAAATTAGCTACGAGGTTTCTTACTAGGGAAGGTGGGTGTCCATCCACACCTTCTGGATTTTCTGACAGACGTCCCCTCCTGTAGGGGAGGGAAAATCCACTGCTACTGAGACAGGGGTGTCCGCAGAAGTTTCTTCCTCTGACAGGGCCTCTCTTTCTGTGGCTGCCACAGATGTAGATGGTCCACATGTAGTTGGACCACAGGAAGCAGTAGATGTGGTAGAAAAGTACTTTCAGAGGGTGGTGTTGATGTCCTGCAGCACCCCAATGAGCTGGTCCATGCTAGTGTAGTGGGTGACCAGCCCCTAGTGTATGTCCCTCTGCAGCTGCTTCATCTCCTGGATTTCCATTAGTACCGGGCTCATCATGCCTTGAAAGTCCCGATTGGCTCCTAAGACTTGGTCCATGGTGGCCTAAGCTCGAGTGCCCCCAGTGGCCTCACTCAACGGTCCCACAGTTACCCTCCCGTGAACCCTACAATGAAGTGCCTGTGGCTCAAGCTACACCCTCCCATTGGGTCCTGGTTTCTCATCGACTTGGTTGGTGATTGTCACCTCAGAATCCAGGACTGGGAGGCACAAGATGTTAGTACTGTGCCTGGTGGACAGGTTGGGGGCAGGAGTTGGCTGAGGTGTTGCAGCTGGGGTGGGAGGTGTTATAGGCACAGTGGGTCACCTGCCACTTCTCATCAGCTGAGTTATATTTATACCATACATATATTTGAGTACACACTTGGTATGGTGTTCTTAATAGTTTAGGTTGAGGAAACCAGGACAGCATCAAGCGAAGTAGGCAGACATTTCTCTGAGTAGAGCATTATATGTAGATTTCTCAGTCCATGAGAAGTGGTAAACAGTTGTTACATGGCTGACAAGTGAGTATGGGCAAACTCACTGTTGCATCTTATTTTCAGTTTGGAAACAGGGCCTCATTGAAGTTCTAGTCATTTGAATCTCTACGTCCCAACATTAGGCAAATGATGAACTCCAAGAGAGATGAACATCAGTTGTAAAAAGGCTGTCAAGTCAGTATGGGCAAACAACACTATTGCATCTTGTTTAAAGTTACAGAAAAGGGCGCCATAGTAATTGTAATAATTTAAATCTCTACTTCCCCACACAAATGGTTAACTCCATGAGAGGTGACCATGAGTTGTAACATGGCTGACATGTGAGAATAGGCAAACAACACTAGCGCATCTAGTTTAGAGTTACAGAAACAGGGCCTCGTGGTAGTTGTAGTCATTTCTATCTCTACTTCCCAACATAGTTAAATTGTTAATGTAACGCACCTATTGCCAAAATGCAGTTGGGCTGGACCATATATTTACATATTGGCACATTTCATAGGGCATAAGATGTTAATTTAATAGTAATACACTTATGTATTGCAACATGAGGCATGTAAAGGAGACTAATACATGTGATCTTTCATGCAACAATACACATTGAAACTGACAATCAAACATCTCTGATACTTTAAGAACTGCATGTTAGGAAAGTAGATAGATAAACACATGAGCAAATTCTGAGACAGTTAGCCATGGGTAACCATACCAGACTCCACTTCCCCAGCAATGTCAAACCCTCAAAATGCAGGATAACATAGATCTTCTTCTCCCAGGGAAAGAGTTGTAATTAGCCGCTAGGAGATCCACCACCAGTCTTCTCGGCCTGCAGGTGATGTCTGGAGAAATATACCTCTTTTTCACGCATTATATTTCCCCGCGGGGAATTACAATGCGGTAGTTACAACGACTGAGTTGTAACAAGGCATACCATTACCCAGCAAGTCGTAACAACGACTTGCGGAGGGGTGACGCTGGGTGTTGGAATAGTATAATTTACTATTCCAACTCCAGTCTGTGCAGATCGAAGGAAAGGTTTTGGCTTTTAAATCCAACACCTTCTGCCACCTCCACAAGTTGTTGTTCCGACTTGCGGAGTAATAGTATGCGTGGTTACAACACGGTCCTTGTAACAACTGCGTTGTAATTCCCTGCGAGAAAAACTTTTCGTGGTAAATGTTGATTACCATCTAGAGGCCAGGGAACAGACATTCACCCTCAGGTCATGCCACCTCTTCCTAATTCCCTGCTTTGTGCACCACATGCTGCCAATAGCATTAACTTTGCCGACTTCCAACTGAAAGGAATACGTTAAACTTGTGTTCCAAACAATTGTGGCTCTTCTCTTATGATTTCATCTTCTATGACTGACAACTCAGCCTCTGAAAAACATGGATTTTTTGTGCGTAACATAACTAGAAATTAAAGTGGGTGACTGTAACAAAAAAAAACATCCAGGGATATTTGTGAACATTTTTGGGGTGGTACATGGTATTGTGGGAAAAAAGGGTACAGAACGGGAATATCGTCGTAAAAATATCGACTAACATAAATATCGCTGCAAAAATATCTACAGGAAGAAATATCGATGACAAAAATATAGTCTGACCAGAATATCGACAGACAGGTAAGTAATATCGATAACATTAATATAGTTGTAATAAATATCGTTTACAAAAGCATAGTTTACAAAAATATTGTTTTTTAAATAATTATAAGTAATGTACTGTTTTTAATGAGTATTTGTTGTGAAAGTAGTATTTTTTGTAGTATTTTATTAATTAATAATGTATTTTATGTTGAATTTAGTATTAATAGTTCTGTAGCGGGTTGTGGGTTTATAGGGGAGTAGGGTGGGAAGTAATTTAAATATAATAAAATAATAGATTAATTAATGTTTTAAATGAATATAAATAGTGTAAAAAATAATAGTTAATTAATTTCAATTAGTTAATTGATTAATATTTATGTAATTAATTATGTTAATTGTTTAATTAATTGTAGGTGTGTGTACTGGAATTTTGTAGTGAAAATGTAGTAAAATATTTACATTTTAATTGAATAATTATTTAATTAATGATTAATTAAATAAAAATTAAGATTTGTTATTTTATAAATGACTAAATACATTTAGTAATTTTTACACCTACACTATCCAACGCTTTCCCTACTGTTGCACCTTCTGGAGTGGGAATAGTAATTTTTACCCCTACGCTATCCAACGCTTTCCCTACTGTTGCACCCTCTGGAGTGGGAATAGTAATTTTTACCCCTACGCTATCCAACGCTTTCCCTACTGTTGCACCCTCTGGAGTGGGAATAGTAATTTTTACCCCTACGCTATCCAACGCTTTCCCTACTGTTGCACCCTCTGGAGTGGGAATAGTAATTTTTACCCCTACGCTATCCAACGCTTTCCCTACTGTTGCACCCTTTGGAGTGGGAATAGTAATTTTTACACCTACGCTATCAAATGTTTTAACTAATAATATATTGTATATTTTAATTATATGTATGTATTATTGTTGTTATATAAAGTAATGTGTTAAATATATGTATATGTACACATTTATTAAGTTTATAATGAAAAAGTGTAGTTAGTTTGTTTTAAATAGTTAAAAAATAAAAGTAATGTAATGTATTTTGTTAATAGTACTTATATTTATTTATTATTTAATGTAATTTTAATTAATTAAAAAAGTCGATATGTTTTACATCTATATTTATTACAACAATATTTTTGAGTAGATATTTATGTACTTACCTGTTTAAGTATAGGGTGTTGATATTTTTGTAAACGATATTTTTACAACTATATTTATGTCAACTATATTTTAGTAATCGATATTTCAACACCCTACCGGAAAAAAGGGAAGCCTTATGTGATGAAATTTGCTTCTCTGTACTGCTGTGCTGCAGCGTAGAATGTATCTGCAGGAATACAGTAGAACCAACCAGTATCCTTCCCCTTTACAGTCCTGAATCGACCAAATACTTTGCTCATACTGAAGTTTCAGAAAGAGAAAGTGAGATAGGGAGGTGGGAGAAGGCAATCAAGAGCTGTTGCCATGTTGTAAACAAAGCACGTTTTGTCAAATGAAGCCTTTCCCTGGAGTTCTGACGTCTCTGACAAATGGCTGTTCACCTGTAATAAATTTGAATTGCATGCAGATTTTCTTTTACTTGGATTCCACATGAATGATCACAACAGTTCACTCAGCATCTGTAAATATCTCTGCAAAAGTCCAAGAGACTGTTGTTACAGCGCAACCTAGATGGTGAGGCAGTTTCCAATATAGATGTGCATTAACCAGTACAAGAATTCAACAGAAGTTCCATGATTCAAGTAAATAACTTTTATTCCGACTACCTAATTACTAACCAGAGGCCTCTGAAAACAACACTGAAAGGTGTTGAAAAGTTACAAGGATGAAAGGAATTTCTCTGAAGCAGTGCTGAAGAAGTAGTTTTAAGATGTCCCTGAAACAGAAAACTTCTCATAAGATTAACTCAGTGTCTGGCTTGAAGATTGTCTAGCTGGAAAGACAGGAACACAGGTGCAGAAAGGAGCCCAAGCATAGGCTTCCTCTCATCAAGAGGGAGCAAAGCCAAGCACCTCACAATGCCTGTGTGTGGTCTATATTCTGTGGGATTATCAAATCCTGCAGAAGATCCTTGAATCCTATGATACTCAAATCCTGGAGGAGCTCCTAGCATCCAAGTACCCTCATGCCCTTTGTTGGATACTAGAATCCTACTGTAGCTTGCCACTCACATGGGGTATACTTTCACATCTTTTGTGGTGCACGGATTAGGACAGGTTAGGTGTGCTGGCGGTGGATTACAACAGAGAAGCATACGAGTGGTAGCTGAAACTCTATGCAGCATGACATCTGTTATGCTAGCACAGACAAAATCTTTAGTGGCAAGAGGTGGAAGGGGCTGTGAATAATGACCAAGTCCAGAGGATGGATGTGCAGTCGAGCACCTGTGGCAAGCCATGACAGGTTCCTCCCCCTTGGAGAATTGTTTCTAGGCTACTCTAGATTGCATATAATGTCACACAAGCAATGGCTTTTCTTGATAGCTTTAGTCTTAGCAAACCACGGACTAGCCACAACTGCATAGTGACTGAAAAGTCATCATCTCCCCCTGATCTTGCTTGGTCAGCACTTAACAAAAATTGCGAGTATATCTCAATATGCATTTCTTGTACTTTTTAATGTAAAAATATTCTCACTTTGAACCCCAAAGACGTATTGATAATCTCCACTTCACTGTATAATATAGCTTAGCTAACATAGGAATAGGGGAATGGAGAATTCGTTTGTGGGAGGTGGCAAACAAGTGACTGGGTGAAGAGCTGTAAAAGTATCGTCTCCTAGAGCAGTAGGACTACTTGCAATGGACGATTAGCAATCAAGAAACTAACTCTAAAGGAATTCCGACCCTTAGTACCTATGTCAACAGGTAACTATGACTATGAGTAGTAGCCAGTGCCTAATTTGAACTGGTGCTTGCCGGTTAGGTCCACTGGCACTCATTTTTAAGGGCCAACACTCATCAGCCAGTGATTAAGAGCAAAAGAGGGAAAAGCAAAGACAGGGGAATCAAGGAAGAACTGAAAGACAGACGGAAAAAACATCACAAAGGGAGGAAGCAGGAACCTGCCAGAGTGTTATGAAGAGGCTGAGGTGGATTCAAAAGTAATATTCGGCACGCTGATGTTTAATAGCACCGGCCACTGTCTTCTAAGTAGAGCTTTGGGCACCGGAACTCATTCTCTTACAAATTAAACACTACAAGAAGCCACAAGAAATTGAAATCATGGGGGCTCCTTCACATCAGAGTTAATGAGCCAGCACAATAATATGCACAAAGACGAAATGCCGCGATGCAGAAAAATGTAATTCCGCATTCCGGTAACTTGAGATGACATAACAAGGTGAAGGAAAGCAAAATTAAGAATGACCTTGAAGCTGCTCTGCTGAGCTAGCACCTGCATCAATAAAATGGGAGGCTCAGGGAGACCATTCGAAGCACTTTAAAATAACATTGAACTGAAAAGAGCCATGTCTCCATTTCTGTGTGGAACGGCAGGACACTGTCGCCATACATTCGTAAACATTAGCATCATGTCTGCATACGGGGAATTCGGAGAAGCATTCTTCATGTACAGTCCGAGAAAAAGCTGGGAGGGGGGAGGTCATTTACAGGAGACAACCTTGCTCGTGATTTCAGCTAATTCTGCAAGTTTCTTACTCAGACCTTCTATTTTCTAAAAGGCCATAAAAAAAGCGCATGGTCTGAGATAATCAATTCCCAAGACATATTCGAGGCATTCTGATAGAGTTTGGGAAATTAGAGTAAAAGTGTTCCAGTAAAGATGCAGGGCTGCATACCTTTTTTCAGATACTTTTACAAAAGCAGACATATTTACATTGTGCATGTACATATACAGATTTGAGAATAACATCGCAGTCATCATGTTTATGTTCACTGAAAATGTAAATTATTTTGCTCGGATCCTCAGTGTGAATCGTATTTCATCAGTTCTTCGGATTGAAAAAGCCATTCAATAGTATTGCTGCAAATCGGTCACATTCTCCAAACCGGTCATATTCAATACTTCAGGTTTCAAATTGTTCCCTCTAGATTTATCTGCACGATAGTTTAGAGTAGCCCTACCTTTCCATCAGGAAAGAAGATCAGAGATTTTAAACCCCAGCAGAGAAATTGAAAGACAGCAATTGCCTCTTCCACAGTCAAACCCTGAGTCAAACCCAATTGTTTAATAACCCACTCAAAAATGAAAAAGAATACAAGGTTCAGTCACTTTTAACGCTTTGAATGGATCACTTCATCCGCATCCGGTGCTCTAACTACAATAATGTTTAAGTTCAGTTTCCCTGGTGAAATGTTGTGAAGCTGAATCGTTTTACTATATCTCTATGATAAAAGGGCCGTGTGTATGGTGGCCAAGTATATAATGGCAGTATATCAAGTACTTAAGATCATGCTGCGAAAAATATTGCAGGCAAAATATTGTCGAACGAAATATCTTAGAAATAATACACCAACAAGGAAAGTATACGTAGGTTACTATCCCTATCTTAACATATATGTAGTGTGGCATACACATGTACACACACATACACACAAACACATATATAATATATATGTAATATATATAAGTGTGTTATATATATATATATATATATATATATATATATATATATATATATATATATATATATATATATATATATATATATATATATATATATATATATATATATATATATATATATATATGAAACAATCTCAGCTTTCTCTCGCCTGGAGCCCAGTCCTGGATACCGTCGGCGCAGAAGAAGAGAGGAGACCCAAATGCAGGTGAGCAGTGTTTTTATTCAATAAGGAAAACGGCACACCTCAGCATAACGTTTCGGCCTTCACAGAGGCCTTGGTCACATATATATATATATATATATATATATATATATATATATATATATACATATGCTCAAACAACACGAACCACAGCTCCGACAGTCCCAGCAGTGAGAAAATGATTTAATTATTTCATCCGCTTTCAGCATAACGTTTCGGCCTACCCAGAGGCCTTGTTCACACAACGCTACTTAAGGAACAGGTGAAATTTAAAGTGCTAGTGCTCATAGAACAAGTTGCATGATTGGCTGCCGCCCAATAGACATTTAAGATTGAACTATATTGATTTAAAGGTGCATTACTATTATACATTGCGGATGACAGAAAACCTCCAAATAAATAACATAATGCTAAACTCATGTATGAATATATAATATTCGCTTAAAAACATGCCTGTATAAAATACAAAGCAAACTATTTTTCAGCAAAATATAACATTAAAAAGATGCAAAATGTGAGAAAGAAATGGCTGAAACCCATGTGCAACCTCCTGGGGACCAGGTCCTGTTCAACAGCTTTTAGGATCATGAAAAGTAACACAACCCAGTTTATTGTATTCAGCGTAAGCAAATTTTTACATTCTGTTTTTATAATCCGGAAAAAACACGGACATTGTCTCTAAGTTGGAAAAGCGTACATGTTTAACCAATCCCTGCATATGATATATTTTTTTAAAAAGAAAAAATGAACCTTCTTTTAAATTGAAATGAAATATAACGCTTTAATTTCCTTTAAACATGAATGAACTGTGAAAACTATTCTATGTCCGTATAACACTTGTTCTTTTTTTTACAGTGCTATGTTAAATGATGATTTTACATTGCTATGTTAATGATGATTTTATGTATGTATATGACTTTTATGTACGTGACTTTTATGGCCAAAAACGGCCGAAATAAAGTTATAAAATAAAAAAAAATGTGACTCTATCGTCAAACAAGAGTATTAAACACATGATATTTTCTAAAAACATCCTCATTTGATATACCCAAGTGGGTAAGTATGGTAAGTCTACTTTAGTCAAGAATAGAATGCATAGGGATGGCTCCAGAGTTCCACGCCTCCGGATAGCCGTCACAACTCTTGGCCCCGCCCACCTCGGCAGCACGACAGAGAATCGCAGCAGCCGCGGTAATGGCGTTTCAGCGTCTCTGATGTTCCCGAACTGCAAGAAGCACCGCGGTTCATTGTTCTCTCGGGTCGGAACTTCCAGGAAACAGTAAAAAAGTACTGAGACACTCCCCTCGCTTCCCTTGCCTCAACCCAACATCGTTCTAATATCGCCCCTGTTGTAACGCTGTGGAGTCTTGCTGTGGGGTTTTGCTGATTTTGGGATTGCAACCAGGCAACCACGCCCCTGTTGTATCGCTGTGGAGTCTTGCTGTGGGGTCTTGCTGAATTTGGGACTGCAACCACGCAACCACGCAGGGTGAGAGGTTCACTTCTGCGCAGCCACTTAAAGGAGGGAAGGAGGAGGCTTTCTCACATTGGAAAGACAAGCAGCAAGGCAACCTTTCTTCATTTTGCTTATTGCGACCTGCATTAATCCTACTTGTCAAGAAGGTGGCGAAATAAATCTCCTGACCCCTCCAAAACGCATGTGTCGGTCCCGTTTCTTGTCAAGAAGTGGGAGTGGTGGTGGATATGTATGCAGCAGTCGACGCTGCAGAACCGGCACGCCTCTCGATCTGGTGCTCCGCTTCAAGTCGGCATCCTGGTGGTGTTTGTGTTGGAAACGCAATAAGCGGCGCCCCCTCGCCCAAGACGCTGTTCCTGGTTCGAGGAGAGAGCGGCAGCTTGCTGCCGAGTTGGATGGAGTTGGGAGACGATTTTGCAACCTTGGTCCCTGAGGCGGTGGATGAGCAGACTCACATGCCAGCAACAGCTGGGGCATTACTACATGCATGAACGGATCACTGTATCGAAGTTCACAAGGTGAGGCTGTGACCAGGCTTTGTGGGACCCTAACTGACTCACTGGGACTACATGCACCAGCATGCTTAGCGAACACTGCTTGCAAAGGAAATCTTTGGCCTGTGATTGGGTGCATCGGCACCAATGGGAACATCACGAACACTAGTTAAAGTCCCAAACTGTAACAACATGGTTTTAGAACACGGAGCTGGCAATGAATAAGGCACACGCCGAAACGCGTCTGCCAGGTGTTTTTAATCCTACTTGTCAAGAAGGTGGCGAAATAAATCTCCTGACCCCTCCAAAACGCATGTGTCGGTCCCGTTTCTTGTCAAGAAGTGGGAGTGGTGGTGGATATGTATGCAGCAGTCGACGCTGCAGAACCGGCACGCCTCTCGATCTGGTGCTCCGCTTCAAGTCGGCATCCTGGTGGTGTTTGTGTTGGAAACGCAATAAGCGGCGCCCCCTCGCCCAAGACGCTGTTCCTGGTTCGAGGAGAGAGCGGCAGCTTGCTGCCGAGTTGGACGGAGTTGGGAGACGATTTTGCAACCTTGGTCCCTGAGGCGGTGGATGAGCAGACTCACGTGCCAGCAACAGCTGGGGCATTACTACATGCATGAACGGATCACTGTATCGAAGTTCACAAGGTGAGGCTGTGACCAGGCTTTGTGGGACCCTAACTGACTCACTGGGACTACATGCACCAGCATGCTTAGCGAACACTGCTTGCAAAGGAAATCTTTGACCTGTGATTGGGTGCATCGGCACCAATGGGAACATCACGAACACTAGTTAAAGTCCCAAACTGTAACAACATGGTTTTAGAACACGGAGCTGGCAATGAATAAGGCACACGCCGAAACGCGTCTGCCAGGTGTTTTTAATCCTACTTGTCAAGAAGGTGGCGAAATAAATCTCCTGACCCCTCCAAAACGCATGTGTCGGTCCCGTTTCTTGTCAAGAAGTGGGAGTGGTGGTGGATATGTATGCAGCAGTCGACGCTGCAGAACCGGCACGCCTCTCGATCTGGTGCTCCGCTTCAAGTCGGCATCCTGGTGGTGTTTGTGTTGGAAACGCAATAAGCGGCGCCCCCTCGCCCAAGACGCTGTTCCTGGTTCGAGGAGAGAGCGGCAGCTTGCTGCCGAGTTGGATGGAGTTGGGAGACGATTTTGCAACCTTGGTCCCTGAGGCGGTGGATGAGCAGACTCACGTGCCAGCAACAGCTGGGGCATTACTACATGCATGAACGGATCACTGTATCGAAGTTCACAAGGTGAGGCTGTGACCAGGCTTTGTGGGACCCTAACTGACTCACTGGGACTACATGCACCAGCATGCTTAGCGAACACTGCTTGCAAAGGAAATCTTTGGCCTGTGATTGGGTGCATCGGCACCAATGGGAACATCACGAACACTAGTTAAAGTCCCAAACTGTAACAACATGGTTTTAGAACACGGAGCTGGCAATGAATAAGGCACACGCCGAAACGCGTCTGCCAGGTGTTTTTAATCCTACTTGTCAAGAAGGTGGCGAAATAAATCTCCTGACCCCTCCAAAACGCATGTGTCGGTCCCGTTTCTTGTCAAGAAGTGGGAGTGGTGGTGGATATATATATATATATATATATATATATATATATATATATATATATATATATATATATATATATATATATATATATATATATATATATATATATATATATATATATATATATATATATATATATATATATATATATATATATATATATATGAAACAATCTCAGCTTTCTCTCGCCTGGAGCCCAGTCCTGGATACCGTCGGCGCAGAAGAAGAGAGGAGACCCAAATGCAGGTGAGCAGTGTTTTTATTCAATAAGGAAAACGGCACACCTCAGCATAACGTTTCGGCCTTCACAGAGGCCTTGGTCACATATATATATATATATATATATATACATATGCTCAAACAACACGAACCACAGCTCCGACAGTCCCAGCAGTGAGAAAATGATTTAATTATTTCATCCGCTTTCAGCATAACGTTTCGGCCTACCCAGAGGCCTTGTTCACACAACGCTACTTAAGGAACAGGTGAAATTTAAAGTGCTAGTGCTCATAGAACAAGTTGCATGATTGGCTGCCGCCCAATAGACATTTAAGATTGAACTATATTGATTTAAAGGTGCATTACTATTATACATTGCGGATGACAGAAAACCTCCAAATAAATAACATAATGTTAAACTCATGTATGAATATATAATATTCGCTTAAAAACATGCCTGTATAAAATACAAAGCAAACTATTTTTCAGCAAAATATAACATTAAAAAGATGCAAAATGTGACTCTATCGTCAAACAAGAGTATTAAACACATGATATTTTCTAAAAACATCCTCATTTGATATACCCAAGTGGGTAAGTATGGTAAGTCTACTTTAGTCAAGAATAGAATGCATAGGGATGGCTCCAGAGTTCCACGCCTCCGGACAGCCGTCACAACTCTTGGCCCCGCCCACCTCGGCAGCACGACAGAGAATCGCAGCAGCCGCGGTAATGGCGTTTCAGCGTCTCTGATGTTCCCGAACTGCAAGAAGCACCGCGGTTCATTGTTCTCTCGGGTCGGAACTTCCAGGAAACAGTAAAAAAGTACTGAGACACTCCCCTCGCTTCCCTTGCCTCAACCCAACATCGTTCTAATATCGCCCCTGTTGTAACGCTGTGGAGTCTTGCTGTGGGGTTTTGCTGATTTTGGGATTGCAACCAGGCAACCACGCCCCTGTTGTATCGCTGTGGAGTCTTGCTGTGGGGTCTTGCTGAATTTGGGACTGCAACCACGCAACCACGCAGGGTGAGAGGTTCACTTCTGCGCAGCCACTTAAAGGAGGGAAGGAGGAGGCTTTCTCACATTGGAAAGACAAGCAGCAAGGCAACCTTTCTTCATTTTGCTTATTGCGACCTGCATCACGATCCCCACACCTCCTGCGCACCTCCTGCGAGTCAAAGGTGAGGTGAGGGGTAGCGTCTAAAAAAAAAAAGGGGGAGAATTCAAGACTGCACATTAAGTTTATACAAGAAACTGTTTGCTGCTCGCTGCGTGCTGTTATAATCGCTATTCGCAGTATCCGCTTTAATTTAAGATCTTTTTTTTTAACCCCGTGGGGCAGCATGGGGAGACAATTAAAAGACAATGAAGACAGTGAGGAAGCAAGCAAAACTGCGAAAATGGAGCTAACTGCTCGTCTTAAAAGTAAAACACGTCTGGCCCTTGCTAGAAAAGAAGCACGGCTTGCTGCCAAAGAAAGGGAAAAGGCTAAGAAAGAAGAGGGAAGCTCTGGCTCGCCCGTGGTGGGGAAGGACTCTGTGGTTGATAGCTCTGAAGACGAACTTCAGATTACTTTAGCCTCTCCACCCAATGAAAGGTTAGGGGAATTAGGAGAAGCAGGAGGAAAAGATGGAGGAGAAAGCCTCATGGAGGAAGTGGCGGAAAATACTCCAGTATCAAATAAAAATGGAGCATCAACAAAAAATGGAACAAGGGTCGAGTCTCCCTTTGGCGAGAAAACTGTAAACCTAGTGAAGGAGAAAAGAGTAAGCATGGGTGGAAAATCCGTTCCGCTCCCGGATTTTGCGGATTTTCTGTAAATTCGCGATTCGCGAACGCTCGCGAATTTACTGAAAATCCGCAAATTTGCACGCAGCAGATTTTTTTTTCTTGGTGATACAATTTTGCGGCGTGCGGCGTAAGTTCGCAATTGCAAACATGAAGGTGCGACGGGCAGCAACAATCTCGCACTCACGAAATTACAAAATTTGCAATTCTGCACAAGAAATCCACTAGCAAGCAGCATAGACCTTCTGAAAATGATGATTTTTATCAGAATAACTCCTCAGGTTGACATTTACCTGCCCTTTTTTGGATTTGAGGCCTTTTGACTTTATTTGGATCACTTTTGGATTAGAAATCAACTTTCACAAGTAAGTTTGTTTGGGGCATTACATTTACTGTTCTGCAGAAAAATGAGTTTTGCTAAACTGAAAGCACTCAGCAGGCGCAAAAGTTCAAATTCATCATTAGTAACCATTCCCTGTGGTGCTTTCTGACTGGGGCCCCTCCAGAGTTCAGTTGCTAGTTGCAACAATTGTATGACCCTGCTCTGACCCTCACAGCCGGATCATAGAATAGCTACAAGTAGACCACAAAGGTCCTGGAAAAAAAATTGTACTGCAACAGAAAGCAAATTACAGATAAGGAAGCAGGTGCCTGACTGGAATTTTAAAACAGTGACACATTAATAAATCAACCCCAAATTAATTCATGTCAGTTGAAGCAGGGAAGGTGTGCTTGTTTTTTCCCCCCATAATCTACAGTGATGATGATGAACCAGAGGGTGGCATTGATGTACCAGAGGGTGGCATGGGTGAAACAGAGGGTGGCAGTGTTGAAACAGAGGGTGCTGTGAACCTGTGATGATGAACCAGATGTAGAAACAACATAGTCGCGACCGTTGCGTGCCGACAAGTAAGTTCGCAATTGCGAACTGGTACAAAATCCTCACGAACTGGCAGAAACCCTTGCGAACACTATAAAAACAAAAAAATCCGCAAATTCGCGAGAATTCGCAGATTTTGCGGATAGCGAGTTCGCAAATACGCAAATTCGCGAACGCCAGATTCGCAAAATTTGCCCATGCTTAGAAAAGAGACTTTCCCTTATTTGAAAAGAGAACCGGTCGTACTCCCCAAACTTCAGTTGTCCCGCTTGAGAAAAATCCAGAAACAGGAATTGAAATCCTAGCCTCAACATCAGTAACAATGGCAGGGGAAGTATCTCCCACACAACTGCCCGAGATCGTTCCACCAACAATATGTGTAGCTCCCTCTTCACCAAAGACAAGTGGCCCTGTGATGGCAGAAAAGCCTCAATCAAGCAGTATGGCAAATGAAACAGAAGAATGTCCGATCTTGATTAATGAAGATCCTAATCTAGAGACTCTCTCTAAGCAGAATTCACCATCTGTTACAGCTCCTCTATCTCCCTCTTGCTCTTATGTCGGAGAGCATCAAGTAGAGAACCCAAAAGGTTTAACATCAGTAATCTCAACCACGCCGCCCCAGCTATTTCAAAAGGGGGAAAACAGCAGCCTGAGAAGGAAGTGAGCTATCAAATGGACATCCGGGAGATGTTAAACCTAATCTTAGATGAAATACGAGAGATAAAGTCGAATCAGCAAGTGGAGATAGCTGCTTTACATTCCAGATTGGAAAAATTTGAAGAATTAATGCAAGGTTTCCCCACAAGATTAAATGAGGTGGAGGAAAGAATCTCGGCTCTTGAGGACCACATCAATCAGGCAAGAATAGAGGCTGAAAAGACTGCAACTAAGAAGAGCCTCAAGGAAAGTAAACTTGAAAACCAGATCGAGGAGCTTGAAAACCATTCCCAAAGATCCAATCTTAGGATAGTGGGGGTTCCTGAAGGATTGGAAGGTTCAAATATGCTCCAATGGGTCAACTCTTTTATTCATCAAAAAGTATTCCCTGAGTTTGAAGGTGATTTGTCCATTATGAGAGCACATCGGGTCCCCGCTCAGAGGTTCACTAATTCAACTTTTCCCAGAACTATCCTAATGAACTTTGCTGATTTTAGGATAAAGGAAGAGATTTTGTCAAAAGCTTTTCAACAAAGACAATTTTCCATTAACGAGACAATTAAATGTAGAATTTTTTCAGACATGACTGCTGCAGCCACACGCCGTAGGAAAGAATTTGTTAAAATCCTCCACTTGTTTAAAATGAACGGCGCCCAAGCCTCAATCGCTTAGCAGTCAAAGTTAAAAGTTTTCCAATCTTGAAGAAGCTCAATCTCTACTAAAAGAGCTATCTCCAGAAACAAATGTTTGAGCAATTAAATCTAGCCCACTGATTAATAATCGTAGAGCTTGAAGGAAATATCCCTTTTTCTCTGTCTTTTTCTCTCGAACAAAATAGAATAGGATAAAAAATGTTGGCTGTCGAGGGGGGGCTCCGGGCTTAAAAGGGCCATTAAGGGTGTAACAAAAAGACACCCAGTTCATCCAAAGTGAGGGGGAATGTGGTCTGCGTGGGGGGTACGAAAGGGGCCACTTCCCAGGGGAGGGAGGGGATCCAGTCGGGGAAGGAGGGTAGGGTTGAAAGCAGTAAAAAAGAGCAGAAATTGTAGGCACGGCGTGTACCAAAATTTGAATAAGGGAATTATTGATGCGAAAACTCATCTATGGAAATGAACAAATGTAATATCCTATCAGCCAACGCCAATGGTGTTTTAAATGAACAAAAATACGGCGCTCTCATAAAATGGGCAGTCTCTCTAAGTCCCCAATAGATATTTCTTCAAGAAACCCATTTAAAAGCAACACCCCCAATTTATTTATCCTGAAATATTTCTCCCATGTGTTTTTTGCTTCAGCTGGGGTGGCACAGAGAGGCGTCGCAATTTATTTTTCAAGAAAGTTATCCGGAGAAATTCTAAAAATAAGGAGGGATCCCAAAGGGAGATGGCTATGGGTAGCAATCAAAATCCAAGGGAAAATAATGAACTTTGTAAATTATTATGGGCAAATATTTGATGAGGTGTCTAGTATTTTAGAAATCAACAACCTCCTTAGGGGAGTACCTGGACAGATCATCATGGGAGGGGATTTCAACTACTTACAAATCTTAAAAAAAGACACCTCTAATAAAAATAAGAAACAACTAAAACCTAACACAAAAAAAGCTGTGGACGCCCTTATCTCAGAATACCAGCTTATAGATCCATGGCGTACATTAAATCCAGAAGGGGCGTCCTACACTTGCTTTTCACACCGTTTTCAGACGGCGTCAAGAATTGATTTTTTTTTTATATCAAGATCAATTCAGATTTTAACTTCAACCATTGGTTGTAATCCCTTTTGTGACCATGGGAAAATAGAACTGGAAGTTAATTTAGGTGGTGGGGGCAGGGAACAGTCCAGGTCGCAGCTGGATCGGACCCTGCTCCAGAACCCTGACTGGGTGGCTGGTTTCGGAGAATGGATCTCAGAATACTTTACTATTAATAATAATTCAGCAGAACCATTCTCGGTCTGGGAGGGATTCAAGGCGGCAGCACGTGGACAGATACTATCTTTTACTTCCGCCCAGGCCAAAACGAGGAGAGAAAAGATAGTGACGCTTCAAAAAGCCATAGATATAGAATATGCTTTACAGCTCCTCCTTTGCCCGAATCACTTGCAGAAGGCAAAGGCAGAATTAAGGGATTTCTTTGTTTTGGAAGAGATCAACAGTTCAAGAACCTTCCAACAAAGAATATACAAGGATACCCAATTAGCTGGAATGCTCCTAGCTAATTCTGTGAGGAAAAACAAGAATCTGCTGCAATAGTTAAAATCAGAAATCCATTAAACAATCAAGAGATAATGGACAATAGGTCGATTCAAAGGGCTTTTCTCGAGCATTTTAAACACATTTATTCTACTGAATACCAAGTAGAGGAGGATCAGATTCAGGAATATTTTATGAACCTAGATATCCCAAACTCGGTCGTTTTCTAACCAACCCACGGAATAGTCTCAAATAGTGAACAGTGGTATTTACAGCATAGTGGTGTCGGGATGAACCATCAAGACGAACCTTGGTCAACTTATCAGAAGTTTTGAGGGACCTCATTACCTCTAGGAGGTGGCCCACCCACAACCCTTCTGTCCTGAAGAAGACCCGCCTCGTAAGGACAATTTCCCTACACACAGTTCGGGTCGAAACGTCGACAAGACAATATAACTACGACCAATCTCCTACCCCAACAAGACCCTATCGGCTGAAGCGGAGTTTGGCTCGGTGTTAAAGTTTTGGACTCTTTATTAGAGCCTTATACTGTGGCCCTTTGGTTATAGGGACCACGCTTACTCGCTTTCCGGAATTGTGATTAAAACTTGTCACAGAATGAATTGTAATACCCTTTGACCCTACCCTTCACACATCCTTCACTTTTTCCCCCCCCTCCCCGTTGTGTATGTGGGCACGTGTATCTAATATCCATTTGAAATGTATTTAATTGAGTATAATATGAATCTCAACCAGTAAAAGGTACTCATGCAAATCTGAATAACTACTTTTTTGCATTTATTAACTTTGTATTTTGAATTCATCAGATGTTCTAAGTATATGTGACAATCTGTGTTTCTGTCAGGGACCCCTTCCCTTTACATAGATATCCCAAAGATCACCTCCAATCGGGCTTTACAACTAGGGTTAGAAATTAATACCGGAGAAACAGTAGAAGCTATAAAGGCAACACCAGCGGCGAAAGCCTGTGGTCAAGACGGGTTCTCAATTGAATTCTATAAAACCTTTATAAAAGAACTAGTCACTCCAATCATGAATTTATTTAATTACATCAAGTCAGGAGGAATGGTACCAGTGTCTTATAAAGAAGCAATAATAATATCTTTGGAAAAAAAGACAAAAGTCCAGAAGATATCAACTCTTTTAGACCAATAAGCCTTTTAAATTCTGACTATAAAATCCTTATGAAAATCTGGGCCTAGCGTTTTATGTATGCGGCACAAGAAGTCATAAATAGTGATCAGTCAGGATTCATAGCAGGTCATATTATGGCTTCTAACACTGAATTTTTAATTCAGGCATTAGACTATTTTAATGTGAATTCAACCCCCGCCTGTATCCTCATGGTTGACGCTGAAAAAGCGTTCAACCTAGTTAAATGGGCAACCCTGTTCTACTCTCTTAATAAATTCGGGTCACCCGAACAGGTGATTAAAATGCTCCAGAACATCTATCAAGGCGCCTCTGCACAGATTATAATAAATTCAGAAAAAGCTGGCTCAATCCAAGTTAATCGTGGGACCAGGCAGGGCTGCCTTTTATCCCCCCTCCTTTTTACTTTTTTTTATTGAACCCATGGTTATTAAAATTTGAAACAATCCCAATATCCTCCCCCCAATTACTGGGATGGCGAAGCTTAAATTATTCGCTGATGATATTATCCTCTACGCAAAGCCAAACAAGGAGAATTTTGAAAGCATATTAAAAGAATTCAAAGCATATGAACAAATAGGAGGTTACAAAATCAATACAAAAAAAACAGAGGTCCTCGCCTTAAACACCAGTCTTAGCCATCTTCCATCTTGTTTGCATGTCCAGGCCATAAGTCGAGACCCAATTAGATACTTAGGCATCTGTGTGACCTGTGATTTTCATCAGCTTTACCTCCTTAACTATGTGAGAATAAAGAATAAAATAAAGAATCTTCTCTCCCAATGGTTTCTAATTCCTATATCTTTGATTGGTAGGGTATCTCTGATCAAGATGTCGATTCTACCCTTATTAATATTTTTATTTAGTAATATACCTACTAAGTTGAATTCTACTTTTTGTAAAGACATCGAATCTATGATCAGAAGCTTTGTTTGGGGGGGTAAAACCTCCAGAGTAAAGCTTTCCGTGATTCAACTCCCAGTTGACCAGGGGGGGCTTGCTCTTCCACACATAAAAACATGAGGCAGCCTTCCTGGACTTGGTGACAGGTCTGATAGGATTAAAAAACAAACAAGATAGCTTCTTCTTAGTAAAAATGCTACAAGAGTCTGATTCCCAAACTCAGGTATTTTTAAAGACCGCAAAACTCCCCAAAAGGACGAGATATAAGACCATAAAAGAGCATCTATCTAGATTACAGTCCTTTTTTAAGAAAAATCAGAGCTCCTCAGCTTCCCAGTTTTAAGCCTATGTGAGTGTTCCTGTTTGGGTCTCCAAATTAGTAGTAGCCGAATTTTAAATTGGGAGAATTTGGGATTCCGGGAATTAAGACACTTCTTTGTCGAAAACGGAATAATTTTATGGCAAAAAGTCCAGGCTATAACAACTACTCCCATGCAACCGACTTTCTTTGAATATCTACAAATTTCCCACTTTTTAAGAAAAACTATTGGTGGACATCTTCCCACAATGAGTGAGCGGGTTACATTACTTCATGAGGCCAAATCACCAACATAGGAAATTGGTACAAAAGGCTCCATTGTGGTGGTCATCTAAACACGGTGGATAGCCATTTAGAGAAAATATTTAACCAAACCCAATGTAATATAACACACAAGGATTGGGAAACTATAAGTTTGTTAGGCTATAAATCGTTACGTGCCGCTAATTTTAAAAGGATGGCCTTCTTGTCCCGCTGGTTAGCGTACTGGACTCCGGAAGCACTCGAAAAAAGGTTCCCAGAGGCTGAGAATACATTTTTTAAATGCCTAGCCGCCGGCCAGGGAGGTTGGCTCCATACCTTTTTCTCTTGTCCTCAATTGAAATCCTTTTTGGAGGCCATATTCATAGACAGCAAGGAGGCAATAGGGAAAACACTATCACCTTCAGCTGAACTGGCCCTTTTTGGTATATCAAAAGATAGAGGTTCCCTCAATGAGAACGAGGAAAAATTCTTGTTTATTTCATGTACAGTTGCTCGTTCCCTAATACTCTAAAATTGGAAATCTAAGGAACCTCCATCCCATTTAAAATGGTTTAACGTCGGGGAGGAGCCAAGATGGCGACCGGAGCGGACCTGTAGGCTCCCGGCTCCGCCAGCCTGTTACCGCCGCGCCGTGATCCTGGCATGAATCCTGATGCACTTCACTAACAGCTGAAAGACGGCGCGGCGCTGATCCCGGCGGTGTGCTCCTGGTCTCTCGACTCGCCCGGCGGCCGGAGATATCCGCGGTAATGCCCGCAGCCCTGGGAGCCCGTCTGCGCAACAGCCCTTTGTCGTCCCCCGGAGACCTGATGGCGGCCGGGAGACCTGAGCGGCGCTGACGACCTGACACCGGTGGGGACGTCACGAGGCACAGTTTGTACAGCGACGAACACGGCGATTGCAGAAGGAGGCCAGGTGCGAGCGCTCGTTGAGCGGGGGCACCCTACTGCAGCAGACCCTTTGTCTGGGGCAGGTACGGGCGGAGAGCGTTGCCCGGCCATGTTTGATGACCTGTGCTTGCCTGGCCCCGCGCCTCGCTATCCCCTTGGTACGGGGCACCTCTCCGTGCTGGGTACTTCACTAGTGCCGAACTTTGCAATGTTTTAGCCCCGCAAGGACGCTCGCCTGGGCCACGACTATCCTGTGATTTCCCCCGGACTTTCGCCGTGATGGCTTTGATTGAGGCTCCGAGGAGTGGGGGAGGGCGTCCGTCCCTATCACTGGCCTGTGTTGTCCCGCCTGCGATGGGGTCCGAATCCCGAATGCCTCCCTTGGGAATTGAGAGCCGGGGGCTTCAGCCTGCAATATCCTTTAAAACCCTCCTGACTGCTTTGCACGACCTCCGCGCTGATATGCGCCAAGGCTGCCAAGTGCTGTGGAATAAGATGGACGACATGGCGTCGTCGCTACGGCGGGACTACGATATACTGACCCCGCCAACTCTACCCCCACCTCTGCTTGCACCTCAGGGCAATACAGTGTCTCCTTCTGCCGACTTGGCGGAGGTGCCCGCTCCCAAATTTACTATCGCCCGAGATTGCCTGCCTGCTGCCTCTACCAGAGATACTTTGTTTCTCCTTTCATCGGAGAGTGCAACGTTGTTGAAATGCCCGTCGCGAGTGCCTTGGGACATATTTAACTCATCGTCGACCTCATTACCGGCCCCTGGGTGGTGTCTCCTGACTCTGACTTCGGAGAACTTGTACGCTCTGCAGGTTCCCAGGGTACCCACTACTATGGCTGAAGGAGTTATTGTTGGATCCCGACGGCCATTTTGTGGTTCTGCGACACTCTCACTCTCTCTGTGGCCATATTGTTTCACTGCTTTGCTGTGGCTTTGCCTGGTGGGCTTCCGACGTTCGGGACAGGGCTGATGACTTTTCCCTTACTGGCACTGACTGTCCGCCTGTTTGTGACCTCGGACTGGACTACTTGTTGAGGTGTTGATTGTGCATTCAGTGAGACATCTACCTATTTCGTGTTGTATTCCTGTTCGGTGCGCTGGACTCTCCCTGCACCTCGTGTCGCAAGTATTGTATTGTATCATTTTTGGTCCCTCTTTAGGGGGCGACTGCTGTTTTGCGGGCGTGTTGCTCGGGGGCAAAAGTTGCGGTTGGTGGCTACTGGGCCTGTACTAGACTAGCCGGGGGGGATCCGGATCGAAACACTAGCATGATGTAGGGGTTGTGGATGACTGGGAGTCCCGGGGTTCTGGTGTTGTAGTGGCTCCTCCCCGCTTCCTTCTTTTTGGGAGTGGTAGATCAGCTCGTTCTTTTCTTCCTCCCTATATTCAAGTGTTATAGTATTTCACTTTTTGTTTTCTTCCTTTACTTTTACTACATTTCGGGTTCTTTATGGGGCGACAGGCACATTGTCGGGGGGGTAGGCCGTAGCCTCCGCATTGGTGTAGGGTGGGGGGGTAGATTTATTTTTCTTATTTAGTTCTATGGGCCTTTTTTCTCCCTTTTCTGCGCTTTCTTGTACTGTTTTCCTTTCTGGGTCTGTGATAGAGGATGGTTGGGAGTGGGTGGCGCTGGGAGTGGCACGAGCTTAGTTCCTGTCGTCTGCTTGTTTTTCTATTGTATTGCTACTCTGATGGGATACTTCACGCAATTGTTGCTATTGTTCTTGCTGCCTACTCATGTGGGTTCTAATGTACGGTCTCGGATCTCCTTTGTACCTATCCTTTATCGATTTCTGCTTAATTTGGAAAAACTTTAAAAATTAACCTTCACTTCTCCTTCCCCCTGGCGACATAATTTTCAGTGTAAATGTTTTTAATTGTTGCTATATCACCTGATGCCATTGGGGGGACCGTAATGTTGACACCTGCGCTCACACGTTTTGTGGCCGGCCGGATGGTTGTAGGCCCGTATTTGTTTTTCTGCAATATGCGCAATAAAGGTTTTCAAAAATTTAAAAAAAAAAATGGTTTAACAAAATGAGGAGGTCCCGGAACTTTGAAAAAGCTTATGCCTGTAGAGTGGGAGCAGTCAGAAGTTTTGAAAGAAAATGGAAATACTTCGAGAATCTGGTGACGATAAAAGGGGGGTTAAATTAAAAATTAGATCGAATACTAAAACTAAATCAAAATGATTTTAAAAGCAGGCATGAAACGCTGTTAGACTGAATTAAATAAGCAAACTGTTCTGTTCAAGCACTTTATTTCAGTTCGGATTGCACTATTTTTGCATTTGCACTTTACACTTAAGTTTGCGGATTTTTCACATTGACTCTATCCTGTTGGATTGTACTGCACTGCACTTGCACTTTATGATCTAAGTTTGCGATCGCTGCATACTGACTGTATTTGAAAATTAATCAATATGCTGTGAAGTAAGGAGTATAATAATGCCTGCTTAAGGGTTTTGTGTATTTTAAATTTTGACCCCCTTTTTTTAATCCGCTCCTTAATCATGTTTTATCTTTGTGTATTTCAATTTGTAGAAGAAGCATCTTTTCTAAACCTGTTTTTAATTCCATTGTTTAAAACTCCTCAGTCATGAATGCTATTTTAACCTCTTTCTGCTCAATAAAAACTTTATAAAAAAATAAAAAAAAGAATAGAATGAATAATACGGGGCATCCTAATTTTTAGAACAACCGCAACATAGTGCAAAGATATTGTGCAAAGAGTGCGCTCTATATAAATGAATCAATTCATTCATAAAGAACAATCAAAACCAATAGAGTTAAAAGAACCACTGTACTGTGCTGGAGGAGAACAGACCAGAGACAATGAACTTCCCATAAAGTTGTTGATACAGAGAATAGGGAAGTAAACAATGGAGCTAATCAATGCAGGATGGTAGATATAAACAGGAAACTTTGTGGACATTATAAGCAGGTATAAAAATCCTCACTGGCGTTCAGGCCAGATGGATTTTTGCTGTCTAGTTCTATTATGTACCTTGTCTCAAGGGCCCGTAACATAGCCTCGCGATTGCCACCCCTCCTTAGAGGTGGCACTGCGTCTATGAGAAAATATGTCAATAGATGGCTCTGGTTATCATGAAGTTCTTTAAGATGACGCGCAACCGGGTAGGCTGCATCACCGGTGTTAATGGCCCTTATGTGCTGGAGTATCCGTTTGTGAACCTGCAACTTGGTACTTCACACACATTGCAGGCCACATGGACACTCCAGCACATAAACAGCGAACTCTGTCTTGCATGTCAACTGCTTACTTATAGTATGGGGTATTGCAGAGAAAGGTGTAATAAAATGAGTCTTATTCACCCCGTGTTTGCAGGCTTTGCAAACAGCAAATTTTCTGAAGCCTTTACTAGCTTTTAGCCATGAGGTGTTAACTAACACCTCCGGACTAAATTTCACCAGGGCATCACTGACAGCACGTGCTTTTCTGAACGCAATGTCAGGTTTAGCTGGCATGAGTGTGCCAATCACTGGATCACTCGATATTAAATTCCAGTTTTTCGTAACAATTTTTCTGAGAGCTTGATGTTGTCGACTGTATGTTAGAATCAGACTGACAGGAGGATTTGTATCAGTAAGTCCTGCTACTTGAGATTTTTAATGAAGCAGAACATCTTTCCTAGCAATGGCATTAACCTTGCGAATAGCAGCATCAATTAAATTCAAAGTATAGCCCCTTACCCCAAACCGTGCACCGGATGATGACTCTAGGCATGCAAAACGGTGTCGCCTGCGGTAAGCTTTCTATATAGTGTAGTTTCCAATTTGTTATTCTTGACCAATACCCCTACATATAGGAAACACATTCTTTCCTGACTGATAGTGGAAGTAAAATTGAGATTAAATGAATTCAGGTTTAAAAGGTCAATGAAATCAATTGCCTGCGCCTGGGTACCCCGCCATATTAAAAAGATGTCATCAATATAGCGGTACCAATGTACCACCTGTTCAACAACCACATCATTGAATGCACCATGGAGGACCTGCTCCTCCCAGTAGCCCATATGCAAACAGGCATAACTGGGAGAAAAGCAGGGCCCCATGGCTACACCCCTGACTTGCTGGAAGTGTTGATTGTTGAAAGAAAAAAAGTTGTTATGGAGGCAAAAAGAGATCATACAAATCAACATCTTGTTGTGTTCATATAGATGTAATGATCTATTACCCAGATACTACTCCACAGCTCTCAACCCATCTAGATGAGAAATACTCGTGTAAAGAGCTGAAACATCCAACGTGATTAACAAACAGTTATATCCACACACACACCTATATATCCACTGTAAAAAATATTGAAGTGATGTTGTTGTTGGGTGAAAATTTCAGTGAGAAGGTGAAGTGTTTTAAACTAAAATAAATCCACTGTAGTTCACCAGATATTGTTATCTCAAGTGACTATAACCTGTGCCCTAAAGTAACTATAACTTGTGCCCCAACCATGCACAGTTTGTCATTAATTATGCCATTTCAAAGGTTTCAGGGTTGTTATCAATGATGTTATAGAACATGTCATGAGTGATGTAAGATGTGGGATAATTTGTTGTGCATGGCAAGGGCACAACTTATAAATACCCAAGCAGAAAAACTCTTCGAGAAATGCTTAAAATGGTCAGATAAGAAAATGTGGTTGTCCCACTAGAGAGATACGTTTTTGCTCAAATTAATACACTTGGTTCAGTGATCATCTGTGGCTCAATCTATGTCTCCAAAACTGACAAGCGAAAGACACACAATTGATGGATGCAATGCAGAACAAATGAAAAACATTCACCCCCAGTCAAGAGATCTGGGTTAAATTCATCCGTCTTTTGCTCACCATGCCACCCCAGTTTAGACCTGGCCATATGCAAATCAGTCTTGATCCTGGGCCTTATGGGAACAGTCCAGCCTGAACTGCCAAGCCAGGTGCTCCCTGGACCGGAAAAAAGCATCCTAGGACCGGTTTCAAGGTTTCACCCCTCATCAGCCAGGATAGCACAGTGAGCCAAGGACCCATGGCTGGGCATACCTGGCGCACTTAGGGCGAGAAAGCAAAAAATACACAATTGATGGATGGAATGCAGAAAAAATATGAACATTCACCCCAGTCAAGAGATCTGGGTTAAAACCATCATTCCTTTCCTCACCATGCCACCCCAGTTTGCTCTGGACTGTTTTCATGGGGAACAGGGTCAGGACTGATTTGCATATGGCTGGGTCCAAGCTAGGGGTGGCATAGTGGGCAAAAGAATGATGGATTTAACCCAGAACTTTTGACTGGGGACAATGTTTGCATTGTCAACATTCCATCCATCGTTTGCCCAGAAGTGGGTCTCTTGCTCACAGTGCCACTGGATTCAAGCTAGCCTGTCTGAAGAAGGGTCACATACCCTGAAACCGGTCCCAGAATGCTTGTTTCCGGTCCAGGGAGGTCCTGGCCTGGCAGCTTGGTCTGACTGTACCCATGGGGCACAGGGTCAGAAATGATTAGCATATGGCTGGGTCCAAGCTGGGGTGGCATAGTGGGCAAAAGAACAATGGATTTAACCCAGATCTTTTGACTGGGGAGAATGTTTGCATTGTCAGTATTCCGTTTATCAATTGTTTGCTGTACCACTTTTTGGCCTAAGTGGGATGGGTATGTCCAGATGTGGGTCCCTTGCTCACTGTGCCACTGGATTCAAGCTTGCCTGGTCAAAGAAGGGTGACATACACTGAACCCATCCCAGGATGCTTGCTTTCTATACAGGAAGGGCCTGGCCTGCCAGTTTAGTCTGGACTGTTTCTATGGGGCACAGGGTCAGGACTGATTTGCATATGGCTGGGTCCAAACTGGGGTGGCATATAGGCAAAAGTGTGATGGATTTAAATCAGATCTTTTGATTTTGGGATAATGTTTGCATTGTCAGCATTCCATCCCTCATTTTTGTTGCTCCAAAACTGATAAATCACATTTCCAAGTGTTACTGTGAAAGGTCATTTCTGGAATGGAATTAAGAAATGGACGGTATCACAGACAGGCTGGGCTTTATACATAGAGGTATTGTGAATGGTTTATCAGTCTAAAAAAGGCATGATGAAATTCTATGGCCTCACTAGCTGTGGTGGTTGCTTCTTCCTGGAGTCAAAGAATGTGTCTTTATATTGTGCTTCCACATTTTTTGTTCTTGAACCAACTATTTCTTGACCTCACCCTCAATACTTCTCGGAGGGCTGAATTTCAGACCTCACACCAAGCCAACTCTTTGGCAATTGAATACAACTAGATATAAAACACCCCATTACAAAGCCTTCCTCAGAGACTGCTCTGCACTGGTAACGTACCATGGTAACACTGCACAGATTTGTGGGCAGTCTGAAAGATCACTGTCAGACAGTGCCCTAGCCCTGGTGGTTGAGTTTGTTTGCCACTCGTTCCTAGGGTCCATCCATCTAAGGCTCTGCAAACTGGACCAAGAATAACCCTTTCTGCACTTGACTCCCTGGTTAATGGGGCGAGCCGACACAGGTTACTCAGGGAGTTAGCTTTGGAGCAAAACATCAGAATGCCACAGTCAACCAACAGACCCACTAAAACAATATGCAACCAAGAGCCTATCTTTTATCTAAAAAGAAAGTTCCTTAATCACTACAAAACTCAATACTATACAATTTACTGAAGTTCACATTTATGTTGATAGAAATCTTTCATTTTAGCAGCAATCTAATATAAAAAGCTACTAATTATATGATTTGCGAGAATGTATACAATAAATAACAAACATTCATAGTTTTAGGAAAAATACATTAAAGATTCATAGAAAGTTTGAACATTTAATCTTGCAAAAATCAGTTTTCAAAATAGGTTTTGATACAATATTAGTCCGGAACAAAAACTTAGAACATGGTTCAGAACTTGGGTTTCTAAATGACAAATTTGGCAATTCAGGTGCTTTTTCCTAACTTTATCCAGTAGCCAAAAATTATCTCACATTTAAAATTCATATTTAAAGATCCTACCTCTGCAGCAAGATGTGATTTTTAAATAAAATGTGCTTTCCCCCATTTTCACAAAGGAACCATTAATTTTTTTTATTTTTTATTTAACCAATCTAAGAGATTTTTGTCTAGAAGTATCACCAGCCATGTTTCATAAATGAATGGTGGGCTAATTTACCAGCTTGCAAATCAAATAAGTTTCCTCAAAGTTTTTTGAGATTTAATTCCAAATGATATTTTTCATGTATGAGGGAGCTACAAAAATGAAAATAATAACAAAACATTTGTGAGAATGCGTACAACTTATTTTAGCTTTAATTCATATTGGTAATTGCAGGACCTTCACTGGATTTGAAGACCATAAGCAGAAATATGATTTACACTTAAGACCTCATTTATGGGATTTTGGCTTGTGGCAGCGCAGTAAGGCACCTCACTGCACTTCACTTTGCCAAAGTGAAAGGCCAGGAATGCACCATATTTGAGCAACACAGTGCATCCTGTCCTTTTTCCCTGCGCTGGGGTCGTTTTGTCAGCCTAGCGCCAATGTATGCACTCTTGCACTCTCTAACCATGGTGCAAGGGTGCCTTTGTTGCATGCAGGATTTTTTTGTGCAGGAAGGAGCACGTTCCTGCACAAAAACAATCCATTGAGGTGTTTTCCCCTTTCTATGTGTGCTGATGAACCTGGTGCTTCCCGAGGCTTTGTAAATCTGGGGCATCATTAAATTCCATGGGTGGCAAACCCACCGCAATGCGCATGGAATGTCTACCTGGTGCAAAGTATGGTGACATAGTGATTTTCATTGCGTCACCTTACTCATGATTTTTTTAGGTCACTCAATATCACGCAGGCTGGCTTTGCGTGGCTTGAAAAATCAGATTGAGAGCCCTGATTCATGCAGGTACCACTTATATACTCCTTGGAAGAAAAGGTTGTGATAAATGTATAATGTGAGGCAAAACAGACACGTAAAGTGAGAATAGTAGAGGAGCTAGCACACATTTCCATTTTATGGCACTAGCAACTAGAACTTGTGGTGTAAAATCCATACTAGGCCTCAAGTCATAAGTACTCATAACCAAGTACCTGAATACAAATTTATTAAGGCTTTTAGGAGGTGATCTGGAATGTCTCTGTCTTTACATTTTTGCCAGACCAATAGGCGATCAGCTTGATCAAATGCACAATTGTCATCAACTAAGAGAACACATAAAGTATTTTTGCGTTTTCTGGTGCTCTTTTCATAGAGAATTGGAAAAATGAGTTATAGTCAATAGTAGAGCAAGAAGGGAAAAATCCCACTTGCTCCAGGGCCAGTACTCGGCTGAACGCATCAGACGCTGACTCCGGTCCATGTTTTCGCATCGTACTGTGACAGCTGAGGAAAAGGAAAAGAGACGCGGAAGATTCCTCGCGGCTCACAGCTCCCAGCTGCTCCCGGCCCCCAGCCCTCACCTGCTACCTATTAGCTCAACCCCACTCAAACCCTTGTACTTATTGCCTGCTGCCTCCATCTCCGCTTTTTGATGTCTGCCGAGTATCTGCCCCGCTATTATGAGCCGGGGGCCTGTGGGGGTTGTGGCAGATGGCGGCAAACAGTAATTGCGGTGAGAGCTGTGACAGCTGGCTGGTGGGAGGACAGTGAGAGACTGTGAGAGCTGCGGAGAGCTGCGGGTGTGAAAGGAGCGAGAATCCAGATTCCGGTCGTCAGAAGAACACACATTGCAGGAAGGGAAAAACCCGCACAAGTCTTGGTGACAAAACAGAGCAGAGCAGCCAGCAGAGCCTAACTAAGCTGTGTGGTGGGGGAGTTGCGGGTGTTCTCCCCACGGCAATCGGCAGTTTTGTGTGTGTTCTCCAGACAGAAAACTAATAAGGATAAGGACAAGGACCCTGAAGAGAGAAGCGGGTAAGCGCCAAATTGAAAGTCAATGAGTCTAGCATCTCTACGCGCTGCCCTCCATCTCATCTGTTGTGCTCCTTGTTTTATCACCCTGTCCCAGAGCTATGTGGGGGGCTAGAAAGGGCTGAGGGCAGAGGGAGACAGAGGGGAGCCAACCGCAGACTGTTCTGTCTTGGCGTAGCTGCTTACTGCCTCACAGGGAATTTTGGGGAGAGCTGTTAGGAGAGAGAGGTAGCCTTAATCAGCCAAATTGGTAAACTCTCGATTGAAGCTCCCCATGAAACTGTTCCCCAGGGCAAGGATTCTTGAGATGGACATAACGTGAACATTGACCAAGAAACGCTTGTTAAATATGGTAGCAGCAGCAACAGGAGGAGTACGACGCGACGAGGAAGAGCGGGCTCGGAAACCGGTATGGAATACAGAATACGGAGAGATTGAGTAAGACTGGTGAGGTGGCAGAAACAGTTGCTTGCTCGGGCTCGCTCACTCCTTCAACCGTTCGCCTGCTCACCCCTCTCCTTTGCTGGTGCTGTGCTGGTGCTGGTAAGTGCAGAGTCTTTCCAGCCTACGAACTGTCAGGGAAAGGCCGTTACTCTGCTTGCCTGCTTGCTTACCTTGCTCACCCGTGCAAGGTGGATCATCCCTCTTTTCTTTTTCCCTCAGCTAGGGAAAATAGGAAGTTGCTGAGAGAGAAGTCAGTCTCTGTTGCCAAAGGGTACTGCATGAGAACAGGAAGGACGACAGGTGGCCAATTACTATCATTAAATAAAAGCGAGAATTATGCGCTTAGGCAAAGACAGTGTGACAGGTTCTTCCGCAAGACGAACAAAGAAAATACAAATACCAAAAGTGATAAAAAAGGCAAAAGTAAATTCAATAGGATTGAATCAATCAATAATCTCGACAATAGCACGGATGTTTGAAAAATCCACAAAGTCCCAGATAAATTTGATTTTATAAAAGATCCTTCTGGAGCCCTAACTTCAATGCAAAAAGAATCGAAAAAAATTACAAACTCCAATTAACCAATTAGTAATGAGATACAAAGTATACAAAGCATATGCTGTTGACAATGAATTTCAAACTACTGACCATGAAATGCTAAATATAACATCACCTATCAATATAAGTCAAAAAGATATGGATATGTCAGGAATACTGCAGGGAGAGACATATCAGGGAGAAGCATATCAAACCCCTAGGTCCATGTTATCTCTAGAAGTGAACGTAGAAATACGGAAAATAATACAAACAACTGGTGCTATTACAATGCATAGCCAATTAGTCAACCAAAACTGTGGCTTGGGGATATCCGAATCTACTGAGGATAATCAGGATAATCAAGGAGACAATCAAGATAAACACAATTCAGAGGTTGCCTCAACAATTAAATTAAATGGAGGAATCAATCCAAAAATACAAAATGAGGAGATGGAGGGGTATCCAAACCCGGGTATCCAAACCCAGTGACGATTAAAGAACAAAGGGTAGGATCGGTACAAGATAGTCAATTGAGAATAACTGAAAATATAGAAATAAAAGCAGACATCATATTTAAAAATACCAGAAATAATAGTAAAATTCAACATAACCAACAAGAACAAGATCTCAGCAAACCCAGGGATATAGATAATTTCATTAAAAATGACTGCAGCACAAGAAAACCTGAGTATTCTACTTAAACGTACTACTATTAGTGTTCATGATCAACTAAATGAACAAACAACACAAACTACAGATAACAAGGAAATAGGGTCTATCTGGGATATCTTCTACCAAACCTCATTATTAACACTGGAAGCACTAACATATCAATCAAATAAAATGGACATACAAATGGATGTACTTAAAATTATGGCAAATGCAGTTGCTGGAATTGATCAAAAACTCGCCCAGCTGAATGGCTTGATAGTTAGAGCTCAAAGCGAAAGTGCAAAAATAAGCACTGATTGTACTTGTGCACCTATAATAGACAAATTGGCCACAATACCATAGGTTTTTAATACCATACTAGACAATGTCAAAAAGATCATCTGGAGGAAAAGAAAAGAGGACAGTAGTAGAATAAAAGAAAGGAACAACACCACTATAGATACCGATATGGAGCAGTTCAGTTGCCTAGAAGATGTGGATGGCCCGGATCAAATAACCCCTAGAAATTTGCGGATCTGGCAGCAAGTCGGCCAAGAAAGAACAACACCGGCGAAATTGCAGACACGGGACCAGGAAAGGGAAGAGATGATAGGTACAAAATCATAGGCTGCTCAAATGGAAAACTTAATGGACAATCAAGAGGTCAAAGAGCTAATTTCCCGACTATTTACCATGTCAAAAAGACATACGAAAAAATTACGTAAAACGAGAAAAAAGGCGAAACAGTCAAATACTGTATTTAAACAGTCTGATGATGAAGCACCATCAATTGTAGCGATTCAAGGAAACAAATTATGGGAGGAAACATCTAGGAAAGAAGAAAAAGTCTCGAACAAAAAGCGGCCTCCCAAAATAAAGAACAAGAATAATAAATATTTTGCTATATCAAAAAAGAACAAACTATTGACCAGACGAGTTCACAAATATACTTACCACAACAGCCAGTGTAAAACAAACTGGGAATGAACTGGAAATAACGGAGGAATGTATGAGTGAGAAGAAACTGAAGACAATGGGAAATGGGTGCATCATAGATCAGGCACCAGCGTATATAAAAAGTGAACTACCAGAAGAGTTAGTGAAGCTAAAGACCGTATCTATTCCTCTCAAAGCTAAAGAAAGGGTATAAGAAAAAGATGAGGAAGAAACCAATATATTCCCGATTGTACATAGGCCTCAGGTTTGGGATTATAACATTTCCCAAAGTACAAATCTAAAAATAACCCAACAACAGAATCAACAAATTGGGCAAAATGTAGAAACGCAAAAGAAATGTACTACAAATAATGAACCACAACAGAGTAGAGGGAAAAGGAGGTTTACTAAAGACCAGGTCGTCCTCCTAGGTACAATTGCAAAAATGAAGCCAGTGTCTGGGTTCAGGGACCTGTCTTGTGTGTGGGCTATCTACCAGCAGTGTGTAGGTGTAGCCTCACTCACCGGAGTTTCCTCACGGTGACATGCTTCATCATCGGGGTCATCCCAGTTCTCTACGAAAAGGGGCGTGCTGCGACTCTCGAGCTACGAAGGAGCACTATGAAGTGAAGGACTATGTGTGGTGAGAGTAAGTGGAGTGGATGTGTGTGTGAGTGTTAAAAATACCGTGCTAGTGGGCCTCAATGTTTTATTCTGCTCCTAGACCGGTATGTTAAAAGTGGGGTTTGTACTGTGGACCAACCTGTGATGTGGTTTGGTTCAGTATCTGGTCAACATGTTTCACGCTACCCCTAGCGTTTCGTCAGGACCATACAGGGACCAGCCCTGTATAATACCACTCCTAAAAAACCTAGATTTAGGATTCAAATATTAAATTAGTGCGAAAAAATATTTACAGTGATTGACGCTGTTCCAACTTGGTACACGCGTTGTTTTTGTTCATTGGTGAACATTTGTTGGTGCAAAATGGCACATCATGGTCTCATGGGGGGGGGCGGTATCGCCTCGTTGGAAACAATGTTCCTGATCAGCAATGCCGCATGGTTTTACCTAGCTGCTTCCCCTTGGACCGCATCTTCAAAATGCGGTCCAAGTGCCATTTTGCACCAACAAATGTTCACCAATGAACAAAAACAACGCGTGTACCAAGTTGGAACAGCGTCAATCACTGTAAATATTTTTTCGCACTAATTTAATATTTGAATCCTAAATCTAGGTTTTTTAGGAGTGGTATTATACAGGGCTGGTCCCTGTATGGTCCTGACGAAACGCTAGGGGTAGCGTGAAACATGTTGACCAGATACTGAACCAACCCACATCACAGGTTGGTCCACAGTACAAACCCCACTTTTAACATACCGGTCTAGGAGCAGAATAAAACATTGA
Organism: Lissotriton vulgaris; assembly: GCF_964263255.1. NCBI lineage: Eukaryota > Metazoa > Chordata > Amphibia > Caudata > Salamandridae > Lissotriton > Lissotriton vulgaris. The sequence continues at coordinate 318,342,883 of NC_141699.1, read as the reverse complement.
GGCCCACTAGCACGGTATTTTTAACACTCACACACACATCCACTCCACTTACTCTCACCACACATAGTCCTTCACTTCATAGGGCTCCTTCGTAGCTCGAGAGTCGCAGCACGCCCCTTTTCGTAGAGAACTGGGATGACCCCGATGATGAAGCATGTCACCGTGAGGAAACTCCGGTGAGTGAGGGGATAACAAGAAAGAAAAATTCTTTTCTTTCTGAACGGCTACACCTACACACTGCTGGTAGATAGCCCACACACAAGACAGGTCCCTGAACCCAGACACTGGCTTCATTGCTACAAATAATGAAGGCAGGAATATTATAATAGTACAAGCTGAAATGAAAAGGTGATTACCAAATTGGGATTATCTGGTCATTGAAAGATACGGTGAGGAGAAACAAGTTACATAGAAGGCCATACACAACAAGAAAAAAGATAGATATAAAGAACTTTCAACTGATGAGAAGGTGCAACTGATTTTTAAACCAGAATTTGACTCGAGAGGTAATCAAGATACAGTAAATAGAGGAAACATCCTTCGCCTTCTTAAATCATTCCCGTCTCTAGCAAAAGTGATGAGTAAGGGTATTGAATCTATAGGAGTCAGGCATTGACCTTGATCACTGTAAGTTCTGCGTTTATTGCAGAAGAAGTCATAAATGTACAACAAATATTTAACAGCTGTGGTATAATAATTAGTAAGCAAGTTCCAAAGGTTTATCCAACCCCTCTCAATAATGATGAATGTATAGCACCGAAGGTAAAGAACAACAAGCAAATGTGCACGGAAAAAAAAAATTCCCTTGGTAGATCTGATCAAAATATTTAGGTAATATTGGCACAAACCAAAATAGAGAAGTCAGCGTGAATAAATGAAAAATGGATAGCTTCGGCATTACACGGTAATAAAGACCTATGACAGAATATAGCTATTGTTTCAACAAAGGAGGAAAATAAGGACATTGAAAAATTCATGATGTGTGCATGGAATATAAACGGGGTAGGAAGTAAGGGTAACAATGCACACTTAATTTCATTACAAGACAGGAGGCTACATTATGCATTAATCTTTTTAATGCAGCTCACAGCCGCTTACATCACAAAGACTTAGAATAAGAACCAAATGACATCACAGTATCCATAAAAGGCGTGTGCCAGGAAAGATCAGCCTCTTTTAAATGCGACTCACAACAGATAAGTAAGTAACTCTCTTACAATCCTTACTAATTGTTATGCCAGTTTGCCATTTACTCTCATTTAATGACTGTACTATTATCTTGATATGATTACTACCTTTATTCTCGAACTGCTTACTGTTATATTATTGAACTTTATTTTCATAATTAACACATGAAAGTGTTTATTTCCATGTTTTACCCTGCCTTCGTGGTGTGACTCGTTCCCCACCTCCCCCTCGATCGCTGCCACTCCCCGCGATCCCCCCCACCCTTCACCCCCTCGACTTCCAATCTATGGTTGTCGTGTATCTACCCGTTTTCCGGCAATTGACTGTTTTCCCTCCTTTGCGCAGACTCCCTCCTTCTCGCTTACCGCTCCTAGTCCTCGCAAGGCGCTACCTCTCAATGCTCTACTCCCTCAACGCGCTACTGTCCCGTCTTGTCCCGCTAAAGCCCGACATCTCCCTACTTGGATTTGAGGAATGACCCTCGGCAACAGCAACGTAACGCTGGACCTCGGCAACAGCAACGTAACGCTGTGTGTTCGCCAGGGTCCATTCCTCAAACTGATTCTCTCCTCAGCTCGAGCGCATCGGTTGCCGTTTTCGAGGCTTTACCGACTGCGCTCCTACAAACAGCCGTTCTCCTCAGATTGGGCTTATTCTTTAGCTTTTACTTGGCATTACTAATTACTGGCTCAATTTTAGCCAACCAATTTATTACTACCCTTATTAGCTTAGCCTAGCTTAGCTTTAAGCCGATATTGCCACTACATTATTTTAACTTAGGCTTCCTGTTTTTAGGATATATAAGAATAATTAAAAAAAATATATATATATATATATATATATATATATATATATATATATATATATATATGTATATATATATATATATATATATATATATATATATATATATATATATATATATATATATATATATATATATAAGGGAGCTATTTTCATACTAGCCATTTAATTTATCTAATAAGCTCGTAATTTACTTACCTGTCATGTCTGATCTAGAATCTGATGACGCTATGGCAAGTTCCCCCAATCATAACTCTGATAACTTCAAATCCTTCCTTCAAAAGGAAATGAGGACCTGTATGTTAAATACATTCCGTGAACTTATGTCAAATAAAAGGTCCCTCTTACCGGATGATGACACTTCAGACCTAGAAGCTGAACACTCTAAGTCTACCAAAAAAAGTAAACACTGTATGAATACTGTAGGAGGTCGCGCTTCCTCATCTGAAATGGGAGGTCCAAGCACCTCAAAAGGCATGGGAGGTCCAAGCACCTCAAAAGGCATGGGAGGCTCAAGCGCCCCAAAAGGTAATGTTGCCCATAGCGGCATGAATTTAACAAGCGCCAACGCAACTACTCTCAGTGCTCCCGTCAATTCCAGCTCAGAGGAAGACGAATTCTTCCTGGATCCTGAGGACGAATTTGTCCTGAACCTTGACGAGGAAAATACTGATGAATGGGACCTTAACCCTCTCTCAGAGGCGGACTCCTCCCCCTCGTCTAAGGACGCGATCCTTGACCCTCTTGGTGCCGAAATGTTCTCCCCAGAAAACATCTCCCACCCTAACAGCAAAAGGTGGTACCCCCACGACCACGTAGCTAAGTTCGTCACCAAGTGGCTGAGAAACTCTCTTCAAAGAGAATCTCCCAACACCATGAGATTTGAGTGCCCCGTCCATTCATTGAGGGGAAAGTCTGCCAAACTCCCAATTTAGACCCTGACTTAATCAAGTTCCTATTTAAACTAGGCAAGGACCCAAGAAAAGGTCTGGAAAGAGCCCTTAAACCATGTCAAGACCACCTTCTTGACCTTCTGGGTCCCCTTACCAGAATCCTAGACCTCGCTGAGGAATCACACATTTCCAACACACCCCTAGACATTAACCTGATTAAAGGTTGGAGTCAGAGAGCCATTGTACTACTAGGTAATGCCAACTCCTCCCTCAATATTGAAAGGAGAAAATCTGTCCTCATCAGAATCAACCCAAAACTCGGGGACCTCGCTGAGAAAGAGCCATCATCTAAACCTAATGGCCTCCTCTTCGGACAAGAAATGATCAAAACTCTTGGCAAATATGTGGCGACCTTTACAGCCTTAGACAAAGCCCAAAACAACATGAAATGTGTTTTTGGCCAGGCCGGTGGAAGAGGCCGTTCTTCCGGCCGAGGGAATTTCCGGCCTTTCACCTACGGAAGAGGAAGAGGTTCATCCGGTAGAGGTAGAGGCTTCTACCCCTCCAACTCCAGACAGTATTTCCCACAAAGGGGGAGAGGTTCACGCGGAAGAGGCTTCACCACTCGTGGTGCTCCCAACAACACCACCTCAAGTAAGTGCACTGCTTTCTTCTTCCCCTCCAAAAGTCGGGGGGAGAATAAAACATTTCCTTCATGTTTGGGAATCCTTAACCCAAGACCCATGGGTTCTAGAATTAGTTCAGGGCTTCAAAATAGACTTCACAGAGATTCCTTTCCAATCTACCACTCCCAATCCTCTGACTCTCTCTCCGGAACATCTAGAAATCGTCAAAGAAGAGGTTTCCTCCATGTTAAAGAAGGGTGCTATAATAAAGTTCCATTGGTCTCAAAAGAACTTTGTGAGCACCCTTTTCCTAGTCGAAAAGAAAGACAAGGGTTGGCACCCAGTAATAAACCATTCGAGAGGTAACAAGTACCTCGTCTACCGTCATTTCAAGATGGAAGGCATCCATCTGCTCATAGACCTTCTTCTCCAAGGAGATTGGCTAGTCAAATTGGACTTAAAAGACGCCTATTTTACCATTCTCATGGCAATAGAACATCAGTCCTTTCTCCAATTCATCTGGGACAATCGCCTTTTTCAATTTCAGGTCCTCCCTTTCGGTCTTTCATCCGCCCCTTGGTGTTTCACCAAAATCATGAGAACGATAGTCTCCATCCTAAGAGCCAGGGGTATCCGTCTCATCATTTATCTAGACGACATACTAATAATGTCCCAATCTCACTCTCAGATTCTACAAGATTTGCAAACCTCTATGAACCTCATAGAAAGCCTTGGGTTCATTATAAACAGGGAAAAATCAATCCTTTTACCCTCCAAATCCCTGGAGTTCCTCGGCTTCACTGTGGACACTTCGAGCTGTCTTCTCTTACTCCCCAAGAAGAAGATTGCCAAAATTCGGAAAGAAATCAGATTTGTTTTCAAACATCACTCGTTATCCCTCAGAGAGCTAGCCAGACTCCTTGGCCTACTCTCTTCCTCGATACAAGATATCTTCCCCGGCCCCCTGAACTAACGTGCTCTTCAGAGAGTAAAAGCCAAAGCTCTCAGATCTGGACTTTGGTAAGGAGACCAAGTCTCTCTAGACGAAGAAGCCAGACTGGAACTTTCTTGGTGGCTGGACAATTTAGATGCCTGGAATGGAAGAGCTATATTTGGTTCAACTCCAGACTTCGTTCTAGTGTCAGACGCCAGCCTTCACGGTTTGGGTGCTCGTCTCCTCGACCAGGACACTGGTGGTGTATGGACCCCTTCGGAATCTTCCCACCACATAAATTTCTTAGAAATGACAGCGGGCCTTTATGCTCTGATGAGCTTCAGACAATCTCTTCAAGGCAGATCCGTTCTCCTGAAGATGGACAACGTTTCCGCAGTCTCGTATATCAACCGTCTTGGCGGTACGAAATCTGCCGATCTATCGGATCTAGCCAAGAAACTTTGGATGTTCTGTCTGGAACACAAGATTTCTCTGAGGGCAGAATATCTCCCAGGAAAATCCAACCTCTCGGCAGATTGGAACTCGAGGTTCCTAGTAGACTTCAGCGATTGGAAACTCAATCCGACAATTTTCAATTCCCTGGTCCACTATCGGGGTCCTTTCGATGTGGACCTTTTCGCAAGTCGCTTGTCTTCCCAACTTCCACAGTATTTCAGTTGGATGCCAGACCCGGGTGCTCTCGCTGTCAACGCTTTTCTCCAACCTTGGGCTCCTCTCCGACCCTACGCCTTTCCCCCCTTTGCCATGATTCAAAGGGTTCTACAGAAAGTGAGACAAGAACAGTGCTCCCTGGTCCTGATAACCCCCTTCTGGCCGTCTCAAGCATGGTTCCCCACAGCCTTGGAACTCTCTTGCGACATCCCCCTCCTAATCCCGGCCTCTCAAGGCCTCCTCCTAAACGCAAACGGAGAAGATCACCACCTGGTTCTTTCAGGGAGCCTGAACCTTCTTGCTTGGAAAGTGTCAGGCAATCTAATCAATTGTCTGGACTTTCGTCATCTGCTTTTACACTCCTCGGAGAATCTTGGGCACCCGGAACACACTACAGATATAATAACATCTGGAAAAAATGGTCTAGTTGGTGCTTGGAAAGGGACTTGGATCCTGTGGAAGCTCCTATTGTTAATATAGTCAATTTCCTTGCAGAACTTTTCGACAGTGGTCTCTCTTATAGATCCATTAACTGTTATAGGTCTGCCATTTCCGCAGGTCACTCTATTGTCAACGGTAAAACGGTAGGTAAAAACGCTATTGTTTGTAGGGTCCTTAAAAGTATCAGACTTAAAAGACCCCCCAGGCCTAAATATCAATCTGTTTGGGATGTTAAATTATTACTTGACCTTTCTTGCTCCTGGCCTGATAACTCCCTTCTTAACAGAAAATGTCTTTCAATTAAACTTGCCTCTCTTCTTTGTTTAATCTCCTGTCGCAGAGTTTCAGATGTTAAAGCTCTAGACATCTCCAATAGATGTTATGACATGTTTGGCGTTAAATTTGAGACCATGTCTGACTTTATCTTCTATCCACGTTTTGATTTTTGCAAAAAGCTCTGTGTGGTTGATTGTATGAAGGAATACGACTCCAGGATGTCTAATCTTCGACCCCCTGATGCTAATCAACTCCTCATTTCCTACGTTAAACCCTTTAAACCCATCTCATCCTGCTCTATTGCAAGGTGGGTTAAATTGGCTATGAATTTCGCTGGTATTGACCTTTCAAAATTTCAAGCTCACTCACTAAGAAGCACAATGGCCAGCAAGTCATATTGGTCGGGTGGTAAGTTGGATGCTATCCTTAAAGCTGCTGATTGGTCTAATGCCTCTACCTTCGCTCATCATTATTGTAAACCAATTGAACATGTTTCTGATGTTGTGATTGAAGGCTACCAACATGCATAATGTAGCCTCCTGTCTTGTAATGAAATTGCGATTCTCCTATTAACATGACCAGAGAATCTGGATTTCATTAAAGACACGGAGGCTAACATTATCCCTCCCGTCCCTCCCTTGAGGGATATTGAGGATTATTTTGGTTTACAATGTTTTGAATGTTTCATACCTTTTAACCTTTGCTTGCTTCTTCTGAAGGTTTCCTTGTACCTTTCTTGATTTGCTTTATTTTCTTTCAGACAATTCGAATAGATGTTTCACAAAGGATTTTACAAGTTTCAACTATACTTCCTTCATGTTTCAAGATGTATTCTTCGTTTGACCTGTCGTTCAAGGCATTTAAAAGAGGCTGATCTTTCCTGGCACACGCCTTTTATGGATACTGTGATGTCATTTGGTTCTTATTCTAAGTCTTTGTGATGTAAGTGGCTGGGAGCTGCATTAAAAAGATTAATGCATACTGTTAGCCTCCGTGTCTTTAATGAAATCCAGATTCTCTGGTCATGTTAATAGGAGAATCGCAATTCTCTAACATATACCAAATTATTTTGCTGAAGCATGGGAAATCAATCCAATCATAATACAAGGATACGGATGTATGACGTTACAACGCAGGCTATTACAACGCCTGCCTTTACAACGCGGTTTTTACATCGCATACCTTTACAACGCATAGCGCTTAGAGGTGCTGGATAGTGAAAAGTTTAATTTTCTATTCCAACTCCAGTCCCCGTGGACACTAGGGAAGGTGTTGGATAGAAAATTAAACGTATCCCCTATCCTAGATCGCCCCCCAGCGCAATGCGTTGTAATGGTTTGCGTTGTAATGACCGCATTGTAATGGTAGTGCGTTGTAAAAGTTTCGTTGTAAAGGATGTTCACCCAAGGATACAAAGGCTACTTTGAGCCTGCAAACAAAACACATATATATGGCCGTCCGAGCGGGGGGTAAGCAACATTTATATCCATCGACTTACTAACTGATCATGAGCAACTAAATACAATCAGTCCTAATCTCCTAACGGTAAAGCCGGAATACAAGCAAGTGATCATAATAAACCAAAGACCTTAATTTTGATTAATGTATATATATACACCTAATACAAAGTATAAGAGAAAAAATGTGTGCCACCCTTAATAGTTTTCTGTTGGAACAAATGTTGTTTGACCCATTGGGAGATTTTATTTTGACCGGGGATTTTAATTTAAATGTATTAATACCATTTATTAGAGATGACATCAAGCCGTCACAAGATCATCAATGGGCTATCCCTCACCAGGTATTAGAAATGGAGACAAATCACCCTCAAAGTAAAATTGGAACACAATTTGTAGAGAACATAGAAGCGATTGGATTATGAATACTAAATGGGAGATTTATAATAGATTCACCACCACCATTTACTTTCCAGTCCTATAATGCAAAGACAAGGATTAATTATCCGATCACATCACTAAACATTTTTAATAATATTACCTCATATCAAATGAGGAAGGTTCCAGACAGTGATCATAGTCAACAGATAATCACTACAAATTTCATGAGTAATAAGTATCAAACTAAGCATGGGCGGAAAATCCGTTACGCTCGCGGATTTTGCGGATTTTCGGGAAATCCGCGAGATTTGCGGATTTCCCGCAAAATCCGCAAATTCGCACGCAGCGGATTTTTTTGGCGGCGCGCGGCGTTGTTGATACAATTTTTGCGGCGTGCGGCGTTTATCATCGTTTGCCGAGTTGTTTTTTTCGATAGTTTGCGAGTGCTGCGCCATTTTGGATCTTGCTGTGTGATCCCGCGGGAATTGGCGAGCGCGATTACGTCATCGCGGCTTGCCAGCGATAGTTTGTCAACGCGAGTACGGCGAGATCACGTCTCGCGGTACTTCGCAATTGCAAGATTTGAGATGCGGCGAGCGAAAATATAAATTTGCAATTCTGCACAAGAAATCCACCAGCAAGCAGCATAAACCTTCTAGAAATGATGATTTTTATCTGAATAACTCCTTAGTTTGACATTTGCCTGCACTTTTTTAGGAGTCCATTTTGGGGAGGGGGGCAGGGGGGTGGGAGGAAGGAAGTGCCCCACAGTCTTCAACTTCCTGTTCCTGTTCAGCAGGCTCCTCCCAGTGCTTTGTCCATCTCCTGGTCACTTTTCATTTGGGTCTGGAGCTGGAAGGATTACTTTTTGTGGATGTTGCTGGATATTTGGATTTGAGGCCTTTTTGACTTTCTTTGGATCACTGTTGGATTAGAAATGTTACAAGTAAGTTTGTTTGGGGCAATACAGTTGCTGCAATTAAAATTTTGGAATTTTCGATTTTTGGGCTGTTTTGGGGCCTTTTGCCCAGGGGTACTCAGTGGTGGGTGGACTGAGTCTTTCTGTGGGGTGTCTTGAATTTAAACATCATGGAGGGGCTGGATGGCTTGGGATTGTGCTTATTTTTCAGTGATTTTCGTTTTTTTGGGCTGTACTTGTGGCCTTTTCACCAGGGGTAGTGAGTGTTGCATGGGCCTAGTCTTTCTGTGGGGTGTCTTGAATTTAAACATCATGGAGGGCATGGATGGAATGGGATTGTCCTGATTTTTCTGTGTTTTTCGATTTTTGACCTGTTGTTGGGGCCTTGACCAGGGGTAGTGAGTGGTGCATGGGCCTAGTCTTTCTGTGGGGTGTCTTGAATTTAAACATCATGGAGGGCATGGATGGAATGGGATTGTGCTGATTTTGCAGTGTTTTTCGATTTTTGGGGGTGTTCATGGGGACAGGCCATGTGGGTGGGGGCCATTTTGAGTGCTGGTACAGGCAGGCCCTGGCCATGTGCTAGGAGGCAAGTGGCCATTTTGAATGCAGGCTTTGTTGTTAGGCCTCCAACCATTTTGCCTACTTTTCAACCTTTATTTATGCCCAGGGGTAGTGAGTCTTGCATGGGCCTAGTCTTTCTGTGGGTTGTCTTGAATTTAAACATCATGGAGGCCATGGATGGAATGGGATTGTGCAGATTTTTCAGTGATTTTCGTTTTTTGGGCCTGTACTTGTGGCCTTTTCACCAGGGGTATTTGAGTCTAGCAAGGGCCTAGTCTTTCTGTGGGCTGTCTTCAACTTAAACATCATGGAGGGCATGGATTGAATGGGATTGTGCTGATTTTTCTGTGTTTTTCGATTTTTGACCTGTTGTTGGGGCCTTGACCAGGGGTAGTGAGTGGTGCATGGGCCTAGTCTTTCTGTGGGGTGTCTTGAATTTAAACATCATGGAGGGCATGGATGGAATGGGATTGTGCTGATTTTGCAGTGTTTTTCGATTTTAGGGGGTGTTCATGGGGACAGGCCATGTGGGTGGGGGCCATTTTGAGTGCTGGTACAGGCAGGCCCTGGCCATGTGCTAGGAGGCAAGTGGCCATTTTGAATGCAGGCTTTGTTGTTAGGCCTCCAACCATTTTGCCTACTTTTCAACCTTTATTTATGCCCAGGGGTAGTGAGTCTTGCATGGGCCTAGTCTTTCTGTGGGTTGTCTTGAATTTAAACATTATGGAGGGCATGGATGGATTGGGATTGTGCTGATTTTGCAGTGTTTTTCGATTTTTTTTGTGCTCTATAACTGAACTGATGTTCCTCTGTCTTCCATTTTTTTTAGGTGCACAAGACTCAAGAGAACCACCAGTGCCAGGAAGAAGTCCTGCAGCGGTGTGTGTGTGCAGCATAACGTCACGCGACGTCACGTCTGGCCTCAGACAACTCTACAATTCGTGCAACTGCGGCCTGCTGTCTGACCTGCTCTGAAGAAGATGGCCCCGCCCCCAAAGAAAGTTCTCCGTAGCTCCTCTAGCAAGAAAGTTGCTAGTAAGGAGCAGAAGAAGCAAGTTACCAAGGAGGCTGGTGTGCCACCCGCCACGTTTTTTGGGAGCAAAAAAAAAAGTACGCCTGCAGCAGCAGGTTCTGCTGGGGACCAAGCTGGGAGCAGCACCCCTGCTCCATTGGGTTCAGTGCCTCCACCACCACGCCAACTTAAGTCAAAGCCCTTGAGTGCTTCAGAGGCAGTCAGTGTACTTCTCCAATCACCATCGACCAGTGATGTTGGCTCATCGCAAGAAAGTAGCAGCAATGTCCCTGAATCAACACAGGTTGTTGTAACTCATCTGACAAGTGTTGAACAACCACAGCCGCAACAACAACACCATGTGCAAGTACACGCCCAAGTACATGTGGAAGGAGAGGCAGCAAAAGGAGATGCGCAAGCAAAGGTGCATGGAGGTTCACAAGTGCCCACAATAGTTGTTCCTCCCGAAGTAGGGGCACATCAGGAAATCGACAATGAAGCCGAGGTATCATTGGAAGCCACTCCTCCTGATGATCATTCATTGACTTCCACATCCCTAGGAAGGAAAAGATCAAGGGGGGTGTCTACATCTTCTTCAAGCCCACCTCGTTCTGATGCAAGTGATCTGTCTTGGGAACCACAACTGCGGTCTGACAGTGAGGCACACCATGATCTGACACCGGTACCTAAGCGTAAAAGGAAGGTCGTCCAAAAACTCAAACCTATGGAGTGTGATGAGGCTCAACAAGAAGTGACAGATACTGCTGGTGATGAAGCCTCTCACGATGACGACGAGCCAGTCATCACAAAGGTCACTGCAGCCCCACCGGGCATGCAGCAAAGAGACATTTTGACCCTATCCCGAGAAGCTGCTGAGCGTGATGATGATGTCGGCGAGGAGGCAATGGAAATGGAATCATTAGATTTGGAGTTAAGTAGTACACCAAAACCTACCGCTTCCATATTTCTTCGCAAGAAGGTACCCACCTCGTCCTCGACCTCAATTCGTGGTGGTGAAAGTGCAAAACGTACTGAAGTTCGGCAATCCACATCGTCCACTTCATCTGGCATTAGCAGCAGGACCACCACCACCAGTATCGCCGCCTCCTCCGGCCCCCGAAGACATTTCAAGTCTCCAGTTTGGGACTTCTTTAGTGTTTGCCCAAAAATGGAAAACGTAGCCATTTGTAGCCTTTGTAAGCTTCGATTTAGTCGTGGTAAGCTTGGTTCTAACTATGGTACCGGAGGCCAGAGAGGTCATCTTGAGAGAAGGCACGCTGTCCAATGGTTTCCGCACCTAGAGGCGGTCAAGAAAGCCGGAATTGCACGTAATGAAAACGTTGATTTTTCATCTGCTGATGACGAGGAGGTAGAAGAAGACGATTCAAACACTTCACTTACACCCAGTTCCCATGTCAGCAGCACACCCCATGGGAGCCACACTAAGAGTGTGGGAGAGAGTGAGACATCATTGCGGAAAAGTTCATCAGCGAGCGTAACTGGGTCGAAGAGATCATCATCATCCCGTAAATCATTGGTCCAGGGCAACATTAAAAAGATGTTGTTTACAGAAGCGCAATATGAACGCAACCACCCAATGACCCGTCTGTATAACACTAAGCTGGCTAAAATGCTAGCTCTGGACCTTCTCCCTTTTTCTTTTGTAGAAGGGGTTGGTTTTCTAGAATTAGTGACAGCGCTCTGCCCTAAATGGAAGGTTCCTAGCCGGTTCTATTTTGCCCGAGTTGCGGTTCCAGCACTACATGAAGATGTTCTGAAGGTGATTGGGGCAGCTTTGCAGAAGAGTGCTGTTCACACTATACATCTGACAACAGACATGTGGACCAGTGGCGCAGGCGCTGATTACATGTGCATCACTGCACACTGGGTCTCTTTTTCAGGGGCTAAAGCAAAGCTAAACTCAGGTGTTGACACTAACATTGTTTTTAAAGGTGCTCGGAAACATGCAACACTAGCCATGTTTGGTTTGGAGAAACGTCACACAGCAGAAAACATTTTGGATGTCTTTAACACAAAGGTCCTTAACTGTCTGTCCCCACTAAAACGCAAGGTTGGTTATGTTTCCACGGACAATGGCGCCAATATAGTTAAGGCCATGAGGGACGGTTACTATTTCAGAGTGCTGTGTTTGGCGCACTGTATAAACCTGGTTGTCCAAAAATTCTTGGGTAATAAAGGCAGTGCAGCGTACAGTGTATTGGACACCTGCCGAAAAATGTGCAAGCATTTCAGCCATTCTTTTAAGGCCCGGAAGCAGCTGAGGAGCCTGCTATATCAACATCAAATGCCAGTGAAAGCACTCATCCAGGAGGTGGTAACACGTTGGAACTCAACCTTCTACATGCTTGAGCGTCTGTATGAGCAGTATGCGGAACTCGATCAATATTTCCTTAAAGAGGGTACAGCAGAGGAGCTGAGGATGGGTGGGCCGCAATGGAACATAGTTGAAAGCCTGACACGCATGCTTCGTCCTTTTGAGTTCTTCACGCGTGCAGTCAGCAAGGAGGACTCTAATTTGGGAAAAGCTATCCCATTGTTGTACATGCTGGAGGACCAACTGAAGGAGGTGTGTTCTGTGTTTCGAAAAGATAAAAACCAAGACTCTTTGCTTCTGGCTGAGCAATTATTAGAGCTCCTACAAGGTGATGAACGTCTTAAAAAGATCCACTCAGAACAGCATTACATTTGTGCTACTATTCTGGATCCACGCTACAAAAAGGCGCTGGCAGGCCAAGCATTCTTTCCTTTTGATGATGAACATGTTCCAAAGTACAAACGTTGGCTAGCCTTGTCAGCCAAGAAGTTTGAAACAGAACGGCTGGAAATTGAAGGAAATGGCAGTACATCAGCAGGCCATCCCCAGTCAAAACAATCCACTTCTGCACCTGTGGCTGTGGCACAAGTGACCTCTCAGCCGTTAAAGACACCGGCAACCGGATCATCTGCACGAAAGACAACAGAAACATTGGAGGCTGAAGAGGATTGGCTAGCTCTGCGTGGGTTTGGTTCTCAAAAGGTCAGAGGCACAGCAAGAGCTAAGCAAAGTGGAGGAACCTTGGATGAGGACCTTGAGTCGATGGTGAAGGACTATCTGAATGACTCAACAGAGGTCTATGTTAATTCTGACCCATTGGCGTATTGGCATGGGAAAAAAGAATTGTGGCCACAGCTCACCAACCTGGCTTTAAACTACTTGTCTTGCCCACTCGCAAGCGTGTCTTCTGAACGGGTTTTCAGTGCGGCTGGTGGGATTGTAACTCCCAAACGGAGCCGCCTCTCGCCCAAAAATGTGGAGAGGTTAACAATGATCAAGATGAATCAGCACCTCATACCACCAGATTTCAGAGTACGAGAGAGCGTGCCGGATGAAGAGGAGGTGGCCAGCAACATAGATGAGGGAATTTCTACTCTGTCAGGTGACACTGAGCTCTCCCTGCCTGAATTCGCAGAGTATGATGACGAAGCCTTATTCTTATTCCTGGACCGTGATACCGACTTCGAGCCCTGAAAATGAGACAACGAATCAATAACTTTCTTTTTCTTCCTTATTCACTTTTATTCCTGTGTGTCTGTCTTTCTTTGTTGTGCACAGTTAATATAATTCAAACTTTAATCAGATAATCACAAAAACAAGCCCATCAGCAGAACTGTCTTCACTTGTTTGCTAATTTATTTGAAGGTGCCGCAGTCTGCATTCCTCAGGTTCACAAGTTCAGAAGAACATGCTCCTCTATCCTCCTCCTCCAGACTCCTATTTCCATCAAAGCAGAGGGCTGGTTTACGCCCAATGAAGAAAGACTCAGCACTTGTGGGGGTGTTGTTCTACCTCTTTGCAGGTGAGTTGACGGGTCTGGGGCCATTGCTGGGAAGCACTAAAAGTGGTTTGGACCAAATCCGAGGCGGAATTTTTTTTGTGTTTTTGATGACTTGCTTGCCTTTGAGGTGCTCTTAGGGGGGGTTCTGTCTGTTTGTGGGTGAGTTTCGTGGTCTGGGAGCATTGCTGGGACACTCTAATCTTGATTGCATTTGCTTTTCAGGAAATCCGTCGTGCCAACCCCGACTTATGGCCTAGCTACGCAGCGCGTTTGGACCGAAGGCCCAGAAATATTGCAAGTATGAGATTTTGCTTTTGGCCTGTTTGGGGGTGTTATGCTTCTTGGCGGGTGGGTTGACGGGTCTTGGGGCATTCCTGGGAAGGTCTAATACCGGGTAGAATTGGTTGGGACAAAATCCAGGCCGATTTTTTTTTTGGCTATTTCTGACATTTTGCTCTATGTAGCGTTTTCGGGGGCCTGTTTGGGGGGCTTCCTGGTGTTTGTGGGTGAGTTTCGTGGTCTGGGAGCACTGCTGGGACACTCTAATCTTGATTGCATTTGCTTTTCAGGAAATCCGTCGTGCCAACCCAGACTTATGGCCTAGCTACGCAGCGCGTTTGGACCGAAGGCCCAGAAATATTGCAAGTATGAGATTTTGCTTTTGGCCTGTTTGGGGGTGTTATGCTTCTTGGCGGGTGGGTTGCCGGGTCTTGGGGCATTCCTGGGAAGGTCTAATACCGGGTAGAAGTGGTTGGGACAAAATCCAGGCCGATTTTTTTTTTGGCTATTTCTGACATTTTGCTCTATGTAGCGTTTTCGGGGGCCTGTTTGGGGGGCTTCCTGGTGTTTGTGGGTGAGTTTCGTGGTCTGGGAGCACTGCTGGCTATATATACTTTACTTTGCAAGAGGTTTGAAGCAAATCCATGGTGGCAGAGGGGACTTAGGGCCTAGCTGCAGAGCGCGCGCGGAGTGATTTGGGAAATTTGTGAAAAATTGACTAAGTCCCCATTTTTGTACTTTTGCTCTTTGGCTGTTTGGGGGTCTTCTACTCGTTTTCTCCTTGGTTGACGGCTCTGGGGCCATTGCTGGGAAGCTCTAATACCGGATAAAAGTGTTTTGGACCAAATCCCAGGCGGAATTTTTTTTGTGTTTTTGATGACTTGCTTGCCTTTGAGGTGCTCTTAGGGGGGGTTCCGTCTGTTTGTGGGTGAGTTTCGTGGTCTGAGAGCATTGCTGGGACACTCTAATCTTGATTGCATTTGCTTTTCAGGAAATCCGTCGTGCCAACCCCGACTTATGGCCTAGCTACGCAGCGCGTTTGGACCGAAGGCCCAGAAATATTGCAAGTATGAGATTTTGCTTTTGGCCTGTTTGGGGGTGTTATGCTTCTTGGCGGGTGGGTTGCCGGGTCTTGGGGCATTCCTGGGAAGGTCTAATACCGGGTAGAAGTGGTTGGGACAAAATCCAGGCCGATTTTTTTTGTGGCTATTTCTGACATTTTGCTCTATGTAGCGTTTTCGGGGGTCCTGTTTGGGGGGCTTCCTGGTGTTTGTGGGTGAGTTTCGTGGTCTGGGAGCACTGCTGGGACACTCTAATCTTGATTGCATTTGCTTTTCAGGAAATCCGTCGTGCCAACCCCGACTTATGGCCTAGCTACGCAGCGCGTTTGGACCGAAGGCCCAGAAATATTGCAAGTATGAGATTTTGCTTTTGGCCTGTTTGGGGGTGTTATGCTTCTTGGCGGGTGGGTTGCCGGGTCTTGGGGCATTCCTGGGAAGGTCTAATACCGGGTAGAAGTGGTTGGGACAAAATCCAGGCCGATTTTTTTTGTGGCTATTTCTGACATTTTGCTCTATGTAGCGTTTTCGGGGGTCCTGTTTGGGGGGCTTCCTGGTGTTTGTGGGTGAGTTTCGTGGTCTGGGAGCACTGCTGGGACACTCTAATCTTGATTGCATTTGCTTTTCAGGAAATCCGTCGTGCCAACCCCGACTTATGGCCTAGCTACGCAGCGCGTTTGGACCGAAGGCCCAGAAATATTGCAAGTATGAGATTTTGCTTTTGGCCTGTTTGGGGGTGTTATGCTTCTTGGCGGGTGGGTTGCCGGGTCTTGGGGCATTCCTGGGAAGGTCTAATACCGGGTAGAAGTGGTTTGGACAAAATCCAGGCCGATTTTTTTTTGGGCTATTTCTGACATTTTGCTCTATATAGCGTTTTCGGGGGCCTGTTTGGGGGGCTTCCTGGTGTTTGTGGGTGAGTTTCGTGGTCTGGGAACACTGCTGGCTATATATACTTTACTTTGCAAGAGGTTTGAAGCAAATCCATGGTGGCAGAGGGGACTTAGGGCCTAGCTGCAGAGCGCGCGCGGAGTGATTTGGGAAATTTGTGAAAAATTGACTAAGTCCCCATTTTTGTACTTTTGCTCTTTGGCTGTTTGGGGGTCTTCTACTCGTTTTCTCCTGGGTTGACGGCTCTGGGGCCATTGCTGGGAAGCTCTAATACCGGATAAAAGTGTTTTGGACCAAATCCCAGGCGGAATTTTTTTTGTGTTTTTGATGACTTGCTTGCCTTTGAGGTGCTCTTAGGGGGGGTTCCGTCTGTTTGTGGGTGAGTTTCGTGGTCTGGGAGCATTGCTGGGACACTCTAATCTTGATTGCATTTGCTTTTCAGGAAATCCGTCGTGCCAACCCCGACTTATGGCCTAGCTACGCAGCGCGTTTGGACCGAAGGCCCAGAAATATTGCAAGTATGAGATTTTGCTTTTGGCCTGTTTGGGGGTGTTATGCTTCTTGGCGGGTGGGTTGCCGGGTCTTGGGGCATTCCTGGGAAGGTCTAATACCGGGTAGAAGTGGTTGGGACAAAATCCAGGCCGATTTTTTTTGTGGCTATTTCTGACATTTTGCTCTATGTAGCGTTTTCGGGGGTCCTGTTTGGGGGGCTTCCTGGTGTTTGTGGGTGAGTTTCGTGGTCTGGGAGCACTGCTGGGACACTCTAATCTTGATTGCATTGGCTTTCCAGGAAATCCGTCGTGCCAACCCCGACTTATGGCCTAGCTACGCAGCGCGTTTGGACCGAAGGCCCAGAAATATTGCAAGTATGAGATTTTGCTTTTGGCCTGTTTGGGGGTGTTATGCTTCTTGGCGGGTGGGTTGACGGGTCTTGGGGCATTCCTGGGAAGGTCTAATACCGGGTAGAAGTGGTTGGGACAAAATCCAGGCCGATTTTTTTTGTGGCTATTTCTGACATTTTGCTCTATGTAGCGTTTTCGGGGGCCTGTTTGGGGGTCTTCCTGGTGTTTGTGGGTGAGTTTCGTGGTCTGGGAGCACTGCTGGCTATATATACTTTACTTTGCAAGAGGTTTGAAGCAAATCCATGGTGGCAGAGGGGACTTAGGGCCTAGCTGCAGAGCGCGCGCGGAGTGATTTGGGAAATTTGTGAAAAATTGACTAAGTCCCCATTTTTGTACTTTTGCTCTTTGGCTGTTTGGGGGTCTTCTACTCGTTTTCTCCTGGGTTGACGGCTCTGGGGCCATTGCTGGGAAGCTCTAATACCGGATAAAAGTGTTTTGGACCAAATCCAGGCGGAATTTTTTTTGTGTTTTTGATGACTTGCTTGCCTTTGAGGTGCTCTTAGGGGGGGTTCCGTCTGTTTGTGGGTGAGTTTCGTGGTCTGGGAGCATTGCTGGGACACTCTAATCTTGATTGCATTTGCTTTTCAGGAAATCCGTCGTGCCAACCCCGACTTATGGCCTAGCTACGCAGCGCGTTTGGACCGAAGGCCCAGAAATATTGCAAGTATGAGATTTTGCTTTTGGCCTGTTTGGGGGTGTTATGCTTCTTGGCGGGTGGGTTGCCGGGTCTTGGGGCATTCCTGGGAAGGTCTAATACCGGGTAGAAGTGGTTGGGACAAAATCCAGGCCGATTTTTTTTGTGGCTATTTCTGACATTTTGCTCTATGTAGCGTTTTCGGGGGTCCTGTTTGGGGGGCTTCCTGGTGTTTGTGGGTGAGTTTCGTGGTCTGGGAGCACTGCTGGGACACTCTAATCTTGATTGCATTTGCTTTTCAGGAAATCCGTCGTGCCAACCCCGACTTATGGCCTAGCTACGCAGCGCGTTTGGACCGAAGGCCCAGAAATATTGCAAGTATGAGATTTTGCTTTTGGCCTGTTTGGAGGTGTTATGCTTCTTGGCGGGTGGGTTGCCGGGTCTTGGGGCATTCCTGGGAAGGTCTAATACTGGGTAGAAGTGGTTGGGACAAAATCCAGGCCGATTTTTTTTGTGGCTATTTCTGACATTTTGCTCTATGTAGCGTTTTCGGGGGTCCTGTTTGGGGGGCTTCCTGGTGTTTGTGGGTGAGTTTCGTGGTCTGGGAGCACTGCTGGGACACTCTAATCTTGATTGCATTTGCTTTTCAGGAAATCCGTCGTGCCAACCCCGACTTATGGCCTAGCTACGCAGCGCGTTTGGACCGAAGGCCCAGAAATATTGCAAGTATGAGATTTTGCTTTTGGCCTGTTTGGGGGTGTTATGCTTCTTGGCGGGTGGGTTGACGGGTCTTGGGGCATTCCTGGGAAGGTCTAATACCGGGTAGAAGTGGTTGGGACAAAATCCAGGCCGATTTTTTTTTGGCTATTTCTGACATTTTGCTCTATGTAGCGTTTTCGGGGGCCTGTTTGGGGGGCTTCCTGGTGTTTGTGGGTGAGTTTCGTGGTCTGGGAGCACTGCTGGCTATATATACTTTACTTTGCAAGAGGTTTGAAGCAAATCCATGGTGGCAGAGGGGACTTAGGGCCTAGCTGCAGAGCGCGCGCGGAGTGATTTGGGAAATTTGTGAAAAATTGACTAAGTCCCCATTATTGTACTTTTGCTCTTTGGCTGTTTGGGGGTCTTCTACTCGTTTTCTCCTGGGTTGACGGCTCTGGGGCCATTGGTGGGAAGCTCTAATACCGGATAAAAGTGTTTTGGACCAAATCCCAGGCGGAATTTTTTTTGTGTTTTTGATGACTTGCTTGCCTTTGAGGTGCTCTTAGGGGGGGTTCCGTCTGTTTGTGGGTGAGTTTCGTGGTCTGGGAGCATTGCTGGGACACTCTAATCTTGATTGCATTTGCTTTTCAGGAAATCCGTCGTGCCAACCCCGACTTATGGCCTAGCTACGCAGCGCGTTTGGACCGAAGGCCCAGAAATATTGCAAGTATGAGATTTTGCTTTTGGCCTGTTTGGGGGTGTTATGCTTCTTGGCGGGTGGGTTGACGGGTCTTGGGGCATTCCTGGGAAGGTCTAATACCGGGTAGAAGTGGTTGGGACAAAATCCACGCGGAAAAGCCTTTAGTTTTGGCACTTTTTGTAACTTAGGGTTCGTTAGGGTTAGCCCTAGCAGCAGGATTGCATGTGTTTCGGGGTGTTCTAGATTTTTCCAACTGAGTTCTGGGGTCTTAGAGCACTCGTGAGAATGTGTAATTTTGGTTGCAAGTCATTTGAAGAAAATCCATGGTGGGAAAGGGGGGATTTGGCATAGTTAAAGAAAGCCTTTGCCACTATTCTTAACTTAGGGTTCGTTAGGGTTAGCAGTATTTCTATTGCATGTGTTTGAGTGGGGGGGATTTCGAGTCTTGGAGCGATGCTGGCTATGGCTACTTTTGCTTGGTTGCTTGCAAGTGGTTTGAATGCAATCCACGGTGGGTAATGGGTAATTAGGAAGGGGGTACTTCGGCCTACTTTTACTTTCAAAGTAAGTTTTGTCACCAGTTTTCTGCTAGGCCTCGTTTTTTGAGATTTGATTGGGGGTCTTCTATATTTTTGCGACTGGCTTTAGTACGGGTCTCGGTGGGAGCACTGCTAGGAAGATCTAATTTTGTTCTAAAACACAGTTTACAGTACACCTAGCTTGAGGGGCAAGATCCGCTACATTAATTTGCCCATACTTATTTATCCTTCAAAAGGTGACTCAGAGTACGCACTTTCAAAAATATTGTACTGTCTACTAGGAAAATCAAATTGTGACTTTTTGCACTCCACAGCCTACATACCTTATATTTATTTATCAGTGGTGTTGTAATATTATATCACTTCCTGTTTTTCGTTGAATAATTACAGGCCGGGTTTCAGTCTCTGCAATGGGGAAAAAAGGATGGAGTCAGGCTTCACAGTAGCGAGCCACAATTCAGCATCAGGCAGGCAGTGGACAGGGTGTCTTCTGGTGACCAACATCGATGGACGAAGCGTCGGCTGCAATGGAGGAGTGCCGCTAATAGGAGGATTTTTTTTCTGCAGGCAACTTACTTACCACTTCCAACAGGACCACTACAACCACATAGATACAGTATCCCTTGCCTTTTTCTCTGACTGTGACTGCATTTCTTGGCTCTCTCTCGGCTTCTACATTGATCCCTTAACACATCACTTAGTCCACTCCACTATCACATCTGCACCACACATAGTCATTTGTAAGTGCTCCTACGTAATTCGCAAGTCGCAGCACGCCCCAGGCCGTAGAGGACTGGGATGGCCCCAATGATGAAGCATGTCACCAAGGGGCAACCCTGGTGAGTGAGGGGACACCTAGAAAAAAAGCAATTTCTCCTTTTCTATCTACTATACCTTCCAGACCAACCCCACTGAGTGTTGTTGTGAATGGATTTATAGTGACCAGCAAGGCTCTCGGGTATCTGGCTACAGAGACCTTATGTTGAATATCGTTATCAATAATTTACACATAGGCCCTTTACTGTTGCATTCTTTCTTCCACAGTTGTCGAATGTACTACTTACTTTTCACTGACATGCATGCAGTAGTGCATGCACTTTCAAAGATTGATGGATAGGTTTGTACCCAAAGAATTGTTTATGTTCAATTGTTTGTCTATGCTGTGCTTTTTTTTACAGGGTGTCTTCTGGTGACCAACATCGAGGGACGAAGCGTCGGCTGCAATGGAGGAGTGCCGCTAATAGGAGGATTTTTTTTCTGCAGGCAACTTACTTACCACTTCCAACAGGACCACTACAACCACATAGATACAGTATCCCTTGCCTTTTTCTCTGACTGTGACTGCATTTCTTGGCTCTCTCTAGGCTTCTAAATTGATCCCTTAACACATCACTTAGTCCACTCCACTATCACATCTGCACCACACATAGTCATTTGTAAGTGCTCCTACGTAATTCGCAAGTCGCAGCACGCCCCAGGCCGTAGAGGACTGGGATGGCCCCAATGATGAAGCATGTCACCAAGGGGCAACCCTGGTGAGTGAGGGGACACCTAGAAAAAAAGCAATTTCTCCTTTTCTATCTACTATACCTTCTGTCAGGTTACGCAGCCCCTAAGCGCCTACCGTACTATGAAACTACATTTCCCATGAGTAGGCGGGAGACTTGCAGGAAGTTTATCTGGGGAACAGACGCGCTTCCTGTTGCGCGTTATTCTGGTTTCTGTTCTGCACCGGCATTAGAGCGGACGCTCTGCATGCTTTTCTATCGTGTCTCCTGTGGACTATCACCTCCCCCCCCCCCCCCCCCCCTGAGGCTCAGTGGGGAGCGCTTCCGTGTTCTGTCCTTGGCGGTAGACGGACTTCACACGTCTTCAGGTAAAGCCGCTCTAAACTCTTCGGCCGCCCGTGCGGTCAGCTGATTACTGCCTGAACGGATTGTTAAGGGAGGTTCTGTGACTGTTTTCTAACAGAATTCTACCTTTGATGAATTCCTGTTTGGTTGAATTGTGTGTGGCGGAGCACAGTGGCGGTCTATACTACGTGTTAGCGTTCACATCGGGGATCGTTTTTGTACTATTAAAACGGAGCGCGGTAGTAAGGACAACTACGCGTCTCCGTTGTATAACTGTGTATTTCAAAGGACCTCCATAACTGGGCATGTAGTGAGGTAACTACAGGCTACCCCAGTTCTCTTTGTGTAGTGCACCGTGGGGTGTGTTGTTGGCAGAATTCAGTGGTGGTCGCAACTACGTTTTTCTGTTTGACCTTCACCAAAGATTCTCTACTGGGTCATTACTTAGAGAGCGCAGTGTTGTAGTTCTTGCTTCCTACACACTACCGTTTCCCTCTTCCTTTTTGTTGGACCATACATCTTTGCTTTGACTATTTGGAACCCCCTTTGTACATTGAGTCCTCTACCATGTTTGTGGTATGTTGTGAGTAGTGGGTTTGATGTCTTAGTATAACGCGAGTGTGTTTGGTGCGACAGGAGTGTGTTCGTTAACTATATGTTTATGTGTTTCTTAGGCCTTCCTCACAGATTGTGGCAGAAGGGCTATAGTATTTCCTATCCAAGGTCATGTTTTCTTGGTGCTCAGGTACTTGTCTACTTCCTTGGTTATTTAGTGAGACTATATGAGAGTACCCTTGTATGTTAGGACAGCACTTCACTGATGCCTGTCTTGTCTTCTGTTACAGGTATCCTTTCCCTGCTGACCCTACCTTTACCCATCCCACATTTTTTATTTTAGTTTGTTATTTTTCTCCCCCGCCTAATGGCTCGAACACCCTGTGTTTACACTTCTGGGTGTTGGTGACATTTGGAGGTGGAACCATATTTGCATCGACTGGATCACGGGGAGTAAACCTGACACCTTCCAGACCAACCCCATTGAGTGTTGTTGTGAATGGATTTATAGTGACCAGCAAGGCTCTCGGGTATCTGGCTACAGAGACCTTATGTTGAATATGGTTATCAATAATTCCACACAGGCCCTGTACTGTCGCATTCTTTCTTTCCACAGTTGTCGAATGTACTACTTACTTTTCACTGACATGCATGCAGTAGTGCATGCACTTTCAAAGATTGATGGATAGGTTTGTACCCAAAGATTTGTTTATGTTCACAATAGTTTGTCTATGCTGTGCTATTTTTTCTTGTCTCCCAAAACCTTTCCCAAAAACCCCCGTACCCATCTATTTTTCAAACCCTAACCCTCTTCCCCCGGGCTGTGTGGTTTTGATTGATGTGTGACTAAATTATTATTACAGCAATAAATCCACACACTTGCTGGGGAGGATAAGGTGATAGCAACAGGCTGGTGAAGAAATCCGAGGATATATTCTTACTCTGCTTGACAAAGAACCATTGCTAATGTGAAAGAACTTCAACCGAATTAGTAGTTATACTTTACCATTTGTTAGGCTACAATGTGGCACTGCTCTACTGTACTTCTGTCACCTGCTATATTCTCAGTTGTACCGTTGAATTGCTCAGGAGGACAAACCAGATTTCATTTTCTTTTTTTTCATAGGCATGCAACTGCCACTGTGTCACACCACTAGTACCACCGCTATGAGGAAATTTTATCCGACCAAGATTGCCAACCTTATTCGGTGTTTCCCGTGGAGCCAGCCCTGGGTCTAGCCCTACTTTCAAACACAAATTACAGGTAAGATAAGCGTTTGGTGGTTTGGGGGTATAATGGAGTATTAGTACGAGAGACGAGAGACTGAAGGTAGTACTACTAAAGTCCTAGGACTCTTGGATTCACTTCACTTAGTCTGTGAGAGACACTTAGTGTTGAAAACATTTGGGCATTTACACTTAAAGGAAGAAAATGGAACTAAACTTTCAGGAAAACAGTCAACGTTAAACCCCCACCCACCAGGCAAGCAGTAAAAAACAGGTATGCTCAGATAAAGTTTGAAAAAGTATATTTATATCCCTAACAAAATAATCTCCCGCAAGACCCTCCCTAACCCCAACGATTGTCCTTCAAAAGTCCCCAAAAACCCAACTCCCAATTCCCACCCCCCAAAAGTATCTAAAAAAGGGGCAAGGGACACTATGGGTGGATGCTGTTAACTTTTTGGGCCAGGGCATCATGCTCCTCGCGGAGCAAGGCGAGCTCCTGCTGAAGGCGGGACACCATCAGGGTAGTGCGGCGCAGGCGTGCCTTCACTGCCTTGCAGGTGCAATGCCTGTGAGAGGCAGCTGTTGGCCTTGCTGCTCGGCGGTGGCGTTTGCCTTTGGCAGCCCGGCTCAGTCTGGGTGGACCACTGTGCTGGGTGGCAGCCCGTGGGGCCACGGAGGCCGATGCAGACGACGTTGTTGTTGTTGTCGACTGCACACTTTCCTCGTCCTCCAGGGCCACCAGCCGCCGATATTCCGCAACAGTGGCCTCGATCCTCCGTTGCCGGGCCGCTCTAGCCAGCTCCTTCCTCCTTGTTCGTTTGGAAGGAGAACCTATATGAAGAAAGAAAGACATAGTCTGTAACCAATGCTCTTTAAGATTAACTCAATCATTCAGCAGAAATTTGTGTTGCAGTACAACTAGCAACTTGCAAGCGCATTACATAACTATTGAGGCCAGTATCTATCTAACCTCACACTTCTTCATCCTTGCTCTAACATTAGTGGGAGTTTAAGGAACAAATTCTA
This sequence comes from Lissotriton vulgaris, assembly GCF_964263255.1. NCBI lineage: Eukaryota > Metazoa > Chordata > Amphibia > Caudata > Salamandridae > Lissotriton > Lissotriton vulgaris. Next base: position 318,318,517 of record NC_141699.1, on the reverse strand, counting down.
CGAGCACTGTGGACTTCCATTGGAGTCGACTATGAAAGTACACCAGTCTTATTCTTCTTCCTATCTCTTGTTTTGGAAAATTGGTACGTTATTTTCTGCAAGCCGGCATAATGCCAGCGCAGTAAACTTGCACCCGAGAAAAAGAGACGCACGCCATGAGGAGTGACCTAGACTTGCGTTGCCGTTGCGTTACTGTACCCGTCCAGTACATGCAGGTGGTGAAGCTCTTACTTTTCTATTACGGGTGGCACTGAGAATACTCTGTTACAACTCAAGGGCTACTGCTTAATTAATTTAACTTTCACCCTACAGTGGAAATGAGTACTAGAAATGGAAAATTGAAGAAGATAAATAATCTGATTATCTATCACTTCACATGGGATGTTTTTGCTTATATATGGGATGACTTTAGGTGCTTTGCTTTTTATTGAGTGACCAGTGATACATCCACACATGAATGACTGAGTACTACTAAACTTATTAAGAGAGGTAGGGAGTGGCCACCATAATAACCGGATCTATGCAGTGCTTGCAATACAAACTACTGCTACTATTTATGGTAGTATTTGGCCAAAATTAAAAGTTCTTTTCCTTGCCTTTCCTACACTGGAACGGACGTGCGGGTGCAGTGTTACATGCTCTTCAAAGTTACACTTAGTTCATCCACTGACCGTCTACTCTCTCTAGATCATGGGTACTCACAAACTTTCTCTCAGGGGCTACATTTACAGTGTAGTTTGGGGCCGAGGGCCGCACTGGTGGGGGCAGAGTCAGAGGGGGCGGGGCTAAAGCAAAACGATAACTTGTGACCATGAGGTTGCACACAGGTCCCTGCAGCAGATGCCCTCATCCACTGAGCCACCAGACCCAGCATTTACATACATCTCTCTCCCTCCTGCTCTCCCTCCTGCCCTCCCTCCATCTCTCTCTCCCTCCTGCCCTCCCTCTCCCTCCCCCTCTGTCATCTCACTGTGTGTGTGTCTATCTGTGTCAGCCTTCAGCCCGGGTTGAGACCGCTTCCTCAACGCGCACACACAGACAACAACACCAAAGTACTTAACAGGTCTTTAAAAGACCATGAACATATTATTGAGGCTTTGTTTGTTGTAGCGCCCCTGCTTATCCACCCTGACAATCACTGCTTGCCCGGCCCCACAGAGCAGAGGCTTTGTTCTATTTCACCTCTTTGTGGCCTTGCATCTCCACTCTGCTCTGTGGGGGCCGGGGGAGCAGTGATTGTCAGAGTGGAGATGCAGGGGCGCTAACAGGTGAAATACAAAAAAGCCTCTGCTCTGTGGGGGCCGGGGGAGCAGTGATTGTCTGCAAGGTCTGCGCACCGCCAAGGAAGGCTTGCCGGGCCACCACCGGCCCGCGGGCCGTACTAGGAGTACCCCTGCTCTAGATACACATATGCTATCTAAGAGTCAGATAGTAGCATGATCCAGGTATATGGACACATACAGTTTCTGTGTCACCCACCCAGGCTGTTGTCCTTCCACCCATCATTGCTTCATCATTCACCCAGCCATGCATCTCATATTCTTGCCTTCCCAGCTAGTCTTCAATCTCAATAAGTAAGGAATATATAAGAGCTTACCTCTGGCCGCCACCACCACCGTCTCAACTCTCACAGCCGCCGCCTCCTCCCCTGAAGAATCGCCCTCCGCCTCCGTGTCGAGCACCACCACCTCCACACTGGGCCCGCCACCAGATGTTCCACCTACAAAGTACATTTAAGAATGTTAGAATAAAGCACTCACTAGTCTTTGGTCTAGGAATGAAGACATGTGAAAACAATGTAATTTGTGACTGTCTACGTTAAAGTTAAAAAAAATGTCCCTTTTTCCAGGGAAGGTTGTCTTGCTGCACTTTTTGGCACAACTGATGAAGGCTGTTTTTTTAACACGCACCATTTTTCTCCACACAGACAGAAGATGGACTTCTAACAACAAGATCAAGTTGAAACCAGGTGAGAGCTCGGCTCGACCACAAGCACAAGAAATGTCTTCAATTAATCGTCAGCACTAACCACTTTTCCATTATCAGTTAAACGTTTAGTTTTATTATGACTTCATTTTAATAAATGTGTTTACTTTTAATAAAGCTTTTAAACTTAAATACAATCTGTGTTTTTTGGTCCAGACTAGAGTGACTGAGCGAAAGGTTTTGCAATTTTTGCAAGCATGAGTCCAGATAGAACACTTCAAAAGACATTATGGACAATCCCAGAGGACTGCACTAAGTTGATAGAGCTATTGCTGACTAGAATCATGGGAGTTTCACCAACCGTGCAATCTTAGTTAGCTACACAGACAGACTAATAAGAATAATCTAGTAATACCACAGGGAGTCATAGTAGAGGCAGGATAAGAATTTAGATACAGTCTACAAGAAGAGCAAAGACAATTTTGAAAAAAGTCAAATGAGGAACGCTAGGAAAAATAGGTACTAGTCTAAAATGAAAACTTACTGGGGCCAGCAGAGGAGCCCTCGCCTGCCCGATCCTGGCCCTGTTGAACAGCATCCGCCGCCTGCTGCTCCTGTGTCCTCCTCTCGCCCCTGGGGGGAGCTGACGTACAACATGAAAGAAAGAACAGAAAACATGGATGATTGTTGCTTGTCAATGTCAACCAAATCAAACATTTCAAAAGAACAATAACAAAATATTTCCGCGAAATTATATTGATTATGGTTACTTTTCATTTATTTGCGGACCTGTGACTTCGAAAGTCACGTAACTCACTAAACAAAGTACTGAAACGTTCACCTAGGACTGGCAGGCAGCAGTCCGCAGGCAAGACGCAAAGTGACAGACAAACTCCATTGTGATTTCAGTCAGATCAGTGACAACACTAACAGTTGCCTGCTACATTACCAGTCATTTAAATAGTCAAACTATCAATCCACCGCCACTATTTTTCTTATTGTCAGGGGTACAAAGGAAGGGGCAGATTTAAGCCCCTTGCGGCTCTTTTGCTCCGTTCTTGCGTGACTTTTGTGACGCAGCAGCTAAACAAAAAAGGGCGTCATGGTGCGGCGTATAATATTATAACAACGTGACGCATTTGGGAGATGCATCCCGTTATAAAGCCCTGCGCCATCAGGGGGCGTTCCGGCGCAAGGGAGGGCATTCCTGCGCTGGAACACATCCTAATAGTGGCTGAGGGAAATCTACAAAATATCAATCAGTTACCTTTAGGACAATGATGCGTCACACAAACCCTGCACCTGCTTGAAGCAGACGTACGGCTTGACCCAGCATTGGGGAGATAGGGTACCCCAGAGCATTGATGGAGCTGCGCCATCGTTGCGACGCAACTCCAGCAGTAAAGCTTCGGTGACGTTTTGGGCCCATGGTGCGCCGCATTGCAAATACGGCGCACCATGTTTGGTGGTGGTAGCGGGCCGCACAATTAATGGCGCATCCCTGCTACTTTGCAGGGATGCGACGGTAATTGCAATTCTGCCCCTTAGGGGCATACTTACTTACGCGTTCTGGCGCATCTCCAGAGATGCGCCAGATCAAATGCGTCACGCAAAACTACCCTTGCGACACGGCAGATGTGCCTCATTTACAATGCGGCGCGCCCTGGCGCAAGGGTAGGCACTTGCGTGACGCATCTCGTCACGTAAGAGCGGCGCATCGCTGGAGTCACGTCGCCAACGCAATGCAACTCCAGTTATGCTCAGGGCCACCCAATACTTAACATGCTGTGTCAGTCCTTTCGCCTGCTTCGAGCAGACATAAGGAATTGAATTGACGTAGCAGCGTCGCAGAAGTGCCTGCGTTAAATCTTGTACATTTCACGCAGGCAATTTTGCGAGGCGCACAGCCGCTGGACCGCCCACCCCGCGTACTAGGAACGCACCCATTGTGGTGCAGGCCCATGGCTTTATAACATGACGCATCTCCCTAGATGCGTCATGCTGTAAATGACTCGCAGGGATGCGGCACGTTTACGCCGCTGTTGCGTCACGCAAGGCAACGTAAACGTGGCGCAAGGGGCTTGTAAATGTAATCTGCCCCCTAGTGTCTAGCATTACGCAGTTCTGTAAAGTACACTCATACATAATAGTTACTCAGGCCAATGAGACCACGAAATAGAAAACAAATAAGCATAGTAGCAACGCCACTGAGAAGGAGAGCAGTGCACCTGAAATGCACAGAAGATTTTGAAATATAATTTAACTACAATGTAATCGTCATCAGCGGCATTATTGGCTTGCTCCATGTAAAAAACAAATATTTGCAATACAACAACACAGAGCAGGAGAAAACATCATAGTAGTGAGTGATTAAATGGCTACTACTACTCACCAAGCCCGGGGATCTCCAAGCCGAGCTGGTCCAGCAGGTCGCACTCGCGGTCCAGGAGGTCCGTCCAGCGATGGGTGACCTGGCTGTAGGTGCGCTGGACCCCGTAGAGGTGGGATATGGCCCAGCACACCTTCTCCCACCGCTTCCGGCGCTCCCGCATGTTGTAGCCGCCGGCCGCGATCCTGCCGCCTCCCGCGATGGTCCTGGGCAGGCGGCGCTGGACGAAGTAGACCAGCGCGCCCACTTCCTCCGGGCTGAATATCTCCCGTCGCGTCACCTGCTCCCCCCTCAATCTCCCGCATGCTGTCCTGCCACTGGGTCCAGCACTACTCCCCGCCGCCGCTGCGGCCCTCAAGTGCCTGGGCAGCTTCACGGCGCCTGGCTTGACCATGGTCTGGGCAGGTAAGGTAGGAAGAAGTAGAAAATTAAGAAAGAATAGGATAGGGAAGAAGAAAAGAAAAGAGTTTAAAAAAGTAGTTTAAAAGTAAAGAAAAATAGCAGAAAAGACAAAAATATACAGCTAGGAAAAGAGAGGGATAGATAAGAAGCAAAATCGTAAAAAAAAACTGAAAACAAGCAAAGGATGGCAAAGATACCAAGAAGATTAAACACCATGCCCAGACACAGGAAATGAATGAAAAACAAGATGGCCGGCGCCCGTTCACGAGCGCGAAAGTAAGTTCGCGCGAGATTTTCCTCGCGATCTCGTGCGAACCTCTAGATTTCCCGCGCGATCTCGTGCGAACCTTTACTCGCAATGCGCTTACTGCGCGAGATTATACATAGCGGGCGGAAACGGAAATACGTCACGCAAACAAAATGGCCGCGCCCGTACTCGACCTTGGGGTAAATTCGCGTGTTGCGCTGCAAGCGGCTCGCGAATACTGCAAAAAAACTCGCGAAACAACAAGCCGCAAAAAAATAAAATGCTCATTCGCACGAATTGGCGGCTTCCGCGGTCGGTTTCGCACGACGCCGCGCCCCGCGAATAGCGCGAAAAAAACCGAAAAACGATTTCAGCAAAAGCAAAAGCAATGAGCAGGTGCAAAAGGTCAACCTCATGATTTGTAACGATTCTTTGTAGTGCTTCCTGAGGGGGCCCTCCAGAATTCGGTTGCCTGCTTGCAACTATTGTGTGACCCTGCTCTGACCTTAACTGTATGCCACAAAGGTCCTGATTTACAGCTAAAGGAGCAGACAAGCAGGTGCCAGGCTGGAACTTTAAATTCTTTCAGTGACACATTAATTAGCCCCTAATTCATTATTGTCAGTTGGGGCAGGGCAGGTGTTGTTAATAAACTAACCCCAAATTAATTCATGTCAGTTCAAGCAGGGCAGGTGGGCTTGCTTTTCCCCCCCATCTTCTACAGTGATGATGAACCAGAGGGTGGCATTGATGTAACAGAGGGTGGCATGGGTCAAAGAGGGTGCCAGTGGTAAAACAGAGGGTGCTGGGAGGCTGTGATGATGAACCAGACGTAGAAACAACATAGTCGCGACCGTTGCGAGCCGACAAGTAAGTTCGCAATTGCGAACTAGTACCAAATCCTCGCGAACTGGCAGAAACAATTGCGTACACACAAAAAAAAAATCCGCAAATTCGCGGGAATTCACGGATTTTGCGGATTGCGAGTTCGCAAATCCGCAAAATTCGCGAACGCGAGATCCGCAAAATTCGCCCATGCTTATATCAAACGTACCAGTCCATGCATGGTCAGACGGGAACAATCAACTACAGGAAACTTATCTGGACGGTACATAATGAAGAAGAGACAAATGAACAGGTGCAGAAACTCATTAAAGACTGTTTTAAAGATAAAAGCTTGATTTCACCAATTTAACAATGGGTAAATTTCCCTGGTAAACTTGTAAAATCTCAGGTCACTACGTCTGTAGTTAAGAAGAACCAAATTAAACAAGGAGAGAAAAGGAAATCATATATTAATCTTTCTAATACAATAAAAAAATTAAAATTACTCATAATAACTTAAGAAGACAGATTATAAATTTCCTGCATAACGATGAATTATCAATTAAACTGAAAACCCTAAATCAGAATTTAAGGGAACTGATATTGAATGAAAGAAATAATGCTAGGCAAGACTTTTGGTCAAAACTGTTTTATGCAAGCAACCAAACAAATTCAAGGGAGTTTTGGAAAACAATAAATGGCATAGTGACACTGAATAATTTAGTGGTTTTCATCAATGTTATCGGAGCAAGAATGGGTTAGATTTCTTGAAAAACACCTACATTCTGATACAAAAGTAAAAATAAAAATAAAGGAAGGTATCCAGAGCAGAACAGACACAACAAAGTATGACATTGATGGTAAAATTAACATATGAAAAGCCCAAGTAACTAAATTAATTACTAAACAGAGAGATGGGGCACCAGGTCCTAATGGAATTCCATTTGCCCTCTACAAAGAAAACCCAGATTCATGGTCAGAATACCTTATGGAAGTGTTTGAAGAAATAGTACGGACAGGAACTATGCAGGAATCCTGGAGAGGGTCGTTAATATCCCCTATTGATAACAAAGGAAACTGGGCACACCCTGAAAATTACCGGCTCATAACATTACAAGACACAGATGCTAAGTTGTTTGCAGGTTTCTTACTTATAAATCTTACTGAATGGGTGTTGGATAACAAGGTATTACCTCCGAATCAGACTGGGTTTGTTAAGGGTCTTGGAACAAAAACAAACATATTAGCTTTATCAGTTGTAATTGACGAATCAATTTTAAAGAAACAGCCGCTGTACTTATGCTTTGTAGATTTTAGATCTGCTTTCGATCGTGTCCAAAGATGCCTCCAATGGAGAGAATTACAGTAAAAAAATATTCCAGATCAATTGCTAAAACGTATTCAACTTTTGTACAGTAAAACATGGTTCAGAGTGCGGGGTATGGCCACACACTAACAAAGGAAATCCTAACAACGGCAAGTCCTAAGCATACCCCATAAAGATCGTAGAGCGGTGGGTCAGCAGATCCCTTGCCCTCTTTCTAGAGACCAACAACATCCTAGAAGAGGAACAATTCAGTTTCAGACCAGCTCACGGAACCGAGTCAGCTCTGCTGACAGTCCTGAATGACCTACGAATGAGGGCGGACAGGGGGGAATCGGCAATCTTAATTCTGCTGGACCTGTCCGCCGCATTCGATACGGTGAGCCATGATATCCTGCTAACAAGATTAAAGAACATTGGAATCGGAGGAGTGGTGCTCGATAGGTTTCACTCCTACCTAAAGGACCGATAGCAGGCAGTAGCCATCCCCCCCTATTAGTCGGAATTTGTTAATGTCCCACATGGAGTCCCACAGGGGTCCGCAATCAGTCCGATACTTTTTAATATATATATGCAACCCCTGTTGGGAATTATCAAGGCCCACGGTATTAGCGTGATCAACTATGCGGACGACACGCAGCTGATGATTTCCCTTGACGGTGCCCAGGCTAACTCACTTGAGACCTTCCATACCTGTATGGCAGAAATGACAATCTGGCTAAACCAGAATTCACTACAATTCAATAGTGATAAAACGGAAATAATGCACTGCGCAGTGGGCAGAATCACCAGAAGTCTATCCATCGATTTCTGGCCTTTAGACTCAGGGGAACCATTAACCCCAGTGAAATCGGTGAAGAATCTCGGAGTCAGCTTTAAAGACAGTCTGAGTCTAGAGACCAATGTTAATAAGCAGGTGAGTAGCTGCTTTGCTTTAATGAGAGGACTGCGAAAGCTACTACCCCTCCTACCAGCACAGGTCAGAACCACCATAGTTAGGAGCACCATTCTCAGCTGTCTGGACTACTGTAATGCTCTGCTTCTGGAATCCCCGGCCTATTTGATTTCCAGACTGCAAAGCATCCAGCAGCAGCAGCGAAGCTGGCACTCTCCCGAGAGCGAAGATCCTCTACCACCCTCGCTCTGGCCGACCTTCACTGGTTACCTGTACAACAAAGGATCTGTTTTAAATCCCTCTGCGTTGTCTTTAGGGCAGTACACGGGATGGGCCCCAGACCACTTCAAAAGAAATTCAAATGGTATACACCCACACGGTCCCTCCGATCCTCATCCTCCAATCTCATAAGCATACCCAGAATTAGGAAAGCCACTTATGGTGGTAGAGCCTTCAGCATAGCCGCAGCTCATCTGTGGAATAAAATGCCTATCGACATCAGGTAAACAGACGAACTGATGGCTTTCCGGAAAAAAGTGAAAACATGGCTCTTCCCCAAAGCGTAATCTCACCTGAACCTTAATACTTCTCCTCCCCTCCTCTGTTGCACAGCATTTCTCAGCAAATTGTACATAGCGCCAGGATCTCCGTAGGGTTGCAGATGCGCTTTACAAATGCTATAAATAAATAAATAAATGCGTACTGACCCCCTTACTTTTTAACTTGTTTCTAGCAGATCTAACGGAGACCTTGGATGAAATAAATGCGCATCCACCAAAACAAGCCTGCAAACAAATTTCCAGTCTGCTATATGCAGATGGTGTCATCCTTTTAAGTCAAAGAAAAGTGGGACTTCAACGCTAATAAATCGAATATCCTCCTACTCAAAGGAAAAATGAATGGTGATAAATGAAACCAAGACTAAAGTTATGGTTATCACTGAAAATGTAAGATTAAAACATAAATCCAAATGGTTTATGGAGGATATCCAAATAGAACAAGTTAAAACATACAGGTACTTGTGAGTACTATTGAACAAAAAAGGAAACTTTCACCCACAAAAATTGGATATACAAAGGAAGGCAAACACTTTGACAGCAGCATTCAGGATACTGCAGAAGTCCCTGGGAAATCTTACTTATCGTCCCCTTTTAAAGGTTATATCGGCAAAACTCCTCCCCACTCTTACATATGGTAGTGAGCCACTAACTGGGAAAGATACGTGACTATAAATAATGCAGTCTCAAAAACTTTTCATCCCTTTTTCATCTATCAAATAATGCATCACCCGGACAAATAAGGCTGGAGTTTGATCTAAATAACCAGTTGTACGCACGAAAGGGACAATTTATCAAAGGATGGAACAGGATAAAAAATGATCATGACAACAAATTGTCTCAGTTACTATGGCAAGTAATAAACAACAACAGAAAATCACAAGCCTGGAATTATCTAAAAATAGCGTTGGAAGAATTTGCTGTCATGCCAATCTGGAACAATACAATAAACAAGGAATTGTTAAAAAAGGCAATTAACAGAACAACAAATCAACTATCAATCCTACGAGATAAAGATATTTTGAGAAAAAGAAAACATGCATGGCCAATAATTAATGGATTTACCAAAAGGCAGGTTCAAGCCTATTTAGAAATACCATGGACATTAGAAAATAAACAAATCTTTATAAAAGCTAGATTTGGTGTTCTCCCTGGACTTAGTCATCTTTCCCCATGGACAAAGTCAGAGGGTGATACAGTATACAGATTGTGTAAAACCGGAGAGGAGAATATTGTACATTGGTTATGTATCTGCCCTGAACTTCAAATTGAAAGAAAAACTATACTTAAAACATGTTTTAATGCACAAGGAATAAGGACATGGAGGCAAGCTTTGATAAGGTGTCTGCATACTAGTGATATACTTATGAATTCTGCTTTTGTAAAGTTTTTATTAGAAGTAAAAGCTAAACTGGGAGATTATAGTTAAGAAAACTTTTGCACAGTATGAAATCGTGTTTACACTTTTGGCATATTTTATTGTAACTGGTTCAGAATTTGATGTTGCATTTTTTTATCTTGTTTTTAGTCCTTTTACATTACAGTAGATGTTATATGTCAAATTGTTATATTTTAAGTAATCAAACAATAAAGAATTATTATTATTACTCTACTGAACATATTCAGTCATTGAAAAGTGTAACAAGACAAGAATCGAAAGGGTGCTTTAAAAGACTCCAGGATGTCATGCAGTGTATAAAGAATACCTTAAACAGTTTTGCTAATACAACAAGTGCAGCTTTCAAAAGTATAACTGGTGTGGCCTGAGGACGCTCAGTTTAAGATCTATTAATTCCTCTAATAATACCAACAAAATCAATCTACAAGGTTAAGTAGCTCTGCACTGTAAGAAAAAAGTTGGAGTTTGAAAAGGTAACGATTGTGGGGGATTTCAGGTATAGAATTTTAGTACCAGATTGAAGCATTAATATGAATAGACTTTTGTGTCAACATCTTTATCTATAGTTCTAGCAAAATTGTACCACATTTTGAGTACATTTTGCTTTGGTATTGCTGACCCGATGGAATGTCAGCATCTTGCTTACCTAAATTCATATTCCAATTTAAGTAGTTTAGAAATTCCCTTAAATCTTTTTCTCCCTTTTTCTTTACTTTGTCAGTGATTTAATAACAGAGGTTGAACAAGCGACAAAAAAACAATCCCCAATTTTACTAAACAAGTAACGGAGCTGATATTTACCATTTTTGACTTGATTAAATTAGAGATTAAGTGGGTTAAATAATCTTTAATCCAACAATCAAGAGCTCTTTTCCACATATATAGACAATTAGAATAACAAATATGTTTCGTGTAAGATTGTGCAGCATCATATGTGCATGAAAATGCCATGTCTATTGACAGTATGAATTGGGAGTGATTGTTCAAATCTGTTGATTCTGTTTTGAGGATGGTAACAATTTAATCAACATAACCAATCAATCAATCAAGAAATTTGTATAGCCCGCTACTCACCCGGAGGGTCTCAAGGCGCTTGGAGAGGGGGGGGGGGGGGCGCTACTGCTCGAATAGCCAGGTCTTGAGTTGCTTCCTGAAGGAGAGGTGGTCTTGGGTAAAACGGAGGTGGATGGGGAGGGAGTTTCAAGTCTTGGCTGCCAGGTTGGAGAAGGATCTTCCTCCCATGGTGGGTTTTCGAATGCGTGGAACCGCGGCGAGGGCGTGACTGGTCCATCGCAGTTGGCGGGTGGGTGTGTAGAAGGTCAGGCGGTTTTTGAGGTACCTGGGGCCCAGGTCGTGGAGGGCCTTGTGTACGTGGGTGAGGAGATGGAACGTGATTCTCTTGCTGATGGGGAGCCAGTGCAGGTCTCTCAGGTGTCCGGAGATGTGGCTGTGTCGGGGGATGTCCAGGATGAGTCGTGCGGAGGCGTTCTGGATGCGTTGGAGTCTTTTCCGTCGTTTGGCTGTGGTTGCGGTGTAGAGTGTGTTACCGTAGTCCAGTCGGCTGGTGGTGAATGCTTAGGTGACCGTTTTCCTGGTTTTGGTGGGGATCCATCGGAAGATCTTTCGGAGCATGCGTAGGATGTTGAAACACGATGATGAGACGGCGTTGACTTGTCTGGTCATCGAGAGGGAGGAGTCCAGGATGAAACCCAGGTTGCGTGCATGGTCCGTTGGTTTGGGTGCGCTGCCTAGGGCCGGGGGCCACCAGGAGTCGTCCCAGGCAGAGGGTGATGATCCGAGGATGAGGACTTCCATCTTGTCTGAATTCAGTTTCAGGCAGCTGTTCTTCATCCAATCGGCTACTTCTTTCATCCCTTTGTGTAGTTTAGTTCTGGCGGTGGCAGGGTCGTTGGTGAGGGCGAGGATCAGCTGGGTGTCGTCGGCGTAGGAGATGATGTTGAGGTTGTGTTGTCGTGGGATGGCTGCGAGGGGGCTCATGTAGACGTTGAAGAGGGTGGGGCTGAGTGATGATCCTTGTGGTACGCACTTCGGTGGCCTCGGGCCTGAACGGGGGGAGGCGGACTCTCTGGATTCTTCCGGCGAGGAACGAGATGATCCACTCCAGTGCCTTCTCTTGAATACCGACGTTGCTGAGGCGTTGTACTAGGGTGCGGTGGCAGACAGTATCGAACGCTGCGGAGAGGTCCAGGAGGATGAGGGCCGCTGTTTTCCCGTTGTCGAGTAGGGTTCGGATGTCATCATAATTACAAATATGTAATTCATTATTAAGTATGGACTCTGGTTTACCAAGTCAAGTTACCAACTTTTTTTTCTTTGAGTAGACCATCAGTTATTTAAATTAAAATTGTAAAATAAGAACTATACTCCTTATTTATTGCTCTGTTTATTAGTAAATATTTGGGCACTTAGGGAACTTAGATCCCAAGTAGCATGCACCCACTAATATAATATAGAGAAGTGGTAATATGGGCATTAAGGTCTTTTAAAAGTTGCACCGGATGCAAATAATGTCAATGCGCCCCATTATGGTGAATGCACTGCCCTATGGGTAGCCATGAACTTGCCCTGCCCTGGGGGCAGCACATTCATGTGAAAAGACAGAGCAGCTGCTCCGTGTTTTCACAGTGCAGGCGAACCCGCCTGCACTTTCAAACAGGATTAGAGATCCCTTTGCAGGCGGGTGCAGTCAGTGACTGTACTCGCCTGCAAGGTGATGTTTGGGGGGTCCATGGGATGTCCTTTACCCCCTTCAGAGAGCTTCTCTCAGGGGGCACACTGAAAGTGTGCCACCTTTTAAATGGCATACTGTCAGTTGCGCTTCTGAGGGCGTGTTTGACTCTGCACCCTCATCTGTAATATGCTGCATTCAGTACACATAGAAAATAATAATGCTTCCCATGATTTTTTATGTACAGCCATATGCTCTTTCCTGTGCCAAAACAATCCTGTATGCAACACAAACACGCTTGCACCAACCTGTGTGGAAACTAGTCTGCTGAAATGGTGCCACTGCATGGGGAAAAAAGAAATGTGCCACATGCTATCCAAATGATACATTGCAGCCCCATCTTTTTGACCCAGGCCAGTGCAGCTAGGTGTTATGGTACAATGTAGTCTGACACGATGTTGCCCAGCATAGCTAAATACATCACATGCCTAAGCGATATTTCAGCCATATGATTTATGGATATATTTGAACAATGTCCTCCAGACAGTTCAGCCCTGCATGTTGACAACTGTGTTCAATGATTTTGCCATAAACTGATATTTGTCACTAAGCTGTTATGTATATGTTAGCAAAGATTATAAGATGTACCTGTAAGCATTTGTTACATTATTGTTTATAATGCTAGGTTCAAAATATTTCTTTCCAAGCCATGTCCAACCAGATCACGTGATAGGGACAATCACACAATTTGCTTGTGATAATAGGAAGTGGCTTATGAATCTACACATCCATCAGGATTTAGTTAGTCCTATCTGCAACAGAGATACAGCATGCAGGTTCATGGTAGTTCATTTATTTACTGGTGTGTACATAGGCAAATGTCAAATTAGACGTTCCTGCGGCAACAACCCCAAATTGTTCTAGAGCCAAATGATATCCAGACAGAGTCCCTGGGGATTACATGTCATGTGTCATGTCGAGGAGAGAAGTATTCCAGTGAAAAGGAGGTCCAAATTGCCAATAGGGAATGTAGGCCTCATTGACAGTGCACAATTGGATCAAATTAACAGATGGGCAAACAAAAAGGTATCAGTACCAGGTGACAAGGGCGATGGTATGATAATTACACTGGTCCAATAAGAAACAGGCTAAGAAGCACAGACAAACGTTACTGGGTAGATCGCCACCTGAAAGTAGTAAAACCCACATCTTTTTACTCTGATGTATTTTGTGCCTTTCCTAAGGGTGGTGGTGTTTATGCAGGATGCATCTGAGGCGCAAACACATCAGGGGCTGGAGGTGTGGCTCTATGGTCCACAACAGCATTTTTTTGTGCCAGCTAGGAGGGCAAAAACCACAGTTGATGGACAGAATGCAGAACAATGTCATACATTCTCCTCAGTACAGAGATCTGGGCCTAAATCCATCCTTTTTTTGCACTCCACACCACCCCAGTTCAGACATGGCCATATGCAAATCAGTCTGACCCTGTGCCTCATGGGAACAGTCCTGCCCGAACTGCCAAGCCATGCCTTCCCTGAACCGGAAACAAGCTTCCGAGGACCGGTTTCTGGCATTCCAGCCGTCTTCAGCCCTGCTTGCTTGAATCCAGTGGTGTGGAGAGCATGGGACTCACGTCAGAGCACACCCATCTCACTCGGGGTGACAAATGCAAAAACCACAGTTGATGGACAGAATGCAGAACAACGTCATACATTCACCCCAGTACAGACATCTGGGCCTAAATCCATCATTTTTTTGCACTCCACACCACCCCAGTTCAGACATGGCCATATGCAAATCAGTCTGACCCTGTGCCTCATGGGAACAGTCCAGCCCGAACTGCCAAGCCATGCCTTCCCTGGACCGGAATCAAGCTTCCGAGGACCGGTTTCTGGCATTCCAGCCGTCTTCAGCCCGGCTTGCTTGAATCCAGTGGTGTGGAGAGCTTGGGACTCACGTCTGAGCATACCCATCCCACTCGGGGTGACAAATGCAAAAACCACAGTTGATGGACAGAATGCAGAACAATGTCATACATTCCCCCCAGTACAGAGATCTGGGCCTAAATCCATCGGTTTTTTGCACTCCACAACACCCCAGTTCAGACATGGCCATATGCAAATCAGTCTGACCCTGTGTCTCATGGGAACAGTCCAGCCCGAACTGCCAAGCCATGCCTTCCCTGGAACCGGAAACAAGCTTGCGAGGACCGGTTTCTGGCATTCCAGCCGTCTTCAGCCCGGCTTGCTTGAATCCAGTGGTGTGGAGAGCATGGGACTCACGTCTGAGCATACCCATCCCACTCGGGGTGAAAAATGCAAAAAACGCAGTTGATGGACAGAATGAAGAACAATGTCATACATTCACCCCAGTACAGAGATCTGGGCCTAAATCCATCTTTTTTTGAACTCCACACCACCCCAGTTCAGACATGGCCATATGCAAATCATTCTGACCCTGTGCCTCATGGGAACAGTCCAGCCCGAACTGCCAAGCCATGCCTTCCCTGGACCGGAAACAAGCTTCCGAGGACCGGAGAGCAGCACATCACTGACAAGGACCTGATGGCTTGGCAGCAAGGCATCAACAATGTGGTATAAGGCACCCATAGTGGCAATGTAGGAGAACTGCTACCACTCCATAGATTGGAGGATGTTGCTGATGGACGCATATGGGTGGCAACCTTATTGGTTTCACTTTGGCAGAGCTGTTGATGTTACTGCTGCCTCATGATGCCAGCAATGTTAGCGAGGAACTGTTCCATTCTTTACAGTGACTAGGGAATGTGTTCCAATGGAGTCCATGAGTTGCTGAAAGGTGTCACAGGTCCATGAGGGGGCAAGATGTTATTACCAACAGATTGGTCATCCTGGATAGTCTGGCGTTTAGGAGGTGTTGTTTCTCCCTCTTCAATTAAATTGTATTATGTTAATGATGATCTATGCTAGATATTGACATGAGTCATTTTGGCTGATATGCAGATGTTATTCTCATTCACTTTCAGTACAACATTGATGTGTAGAACACATGCTACCTGTAGGAATTGTTCCGAAGATTCACTGTAGTTGCCTTTGAGATGGCATTATCTCTACATTGTCCACAGGGATCACTTTGTGACAAGGGTGATATTTTGTGGGAGGGTAAGTGAGGTAAGGTCCCGCTGCCTTGGTCAGAGCCTTTCTTTTTCATGATGGATATAAGGGATGGAGTTTCACTTATTGACACCACTACTGTACACACTGCACCAAGTCTCCAGGGTGCCTGCATTTCCTCTGGCCACCTCTGAGCCCACAACCCCTGGAAAAGTGATGTACCTTTCGTCATGTGTTAATTTTGATCATGTAGTCTGCCTTTCACACAGTACACCACACCAGTCTTCCTTGGTGTGCTGTCTTACATGCACATTTTGCAATAATTTGGCCAAGGGCTCATATTTGACATGAATACACACAACTCTACATAGCTAACAACCTTATTCCACAGTAAGAATGTTTAAGGGAATGTATTTATCATGTTTTTCTAAACTGGGTATACTCATTCGACTTCAGTACATACACAATTCTCTCCCTAGTCCAGTACTGTAGGCACTATGTACCAACTCCGAGATGATAGGTTCAGTCAAACTAGGAAGGTTGCTACCACTTACACTCACCTCATTTTAGCATTGCCAGACTTGGTGATCTGCTGAGAATCAGACATTGCCCAACTCAGCCCCACTCATTTTTAGCTGCACATGACTCCACTGCCAATCTACCAGTGGACCAAGGGACTCTACTTTCTGTCACACACTTATGGCACACAGATGATCATTTGACTCTCCTGTGACACCAACACCTCCAATGTGATTCACCATTTTAAATTGAGCAACATGGCTGCCTGTACCTGGGGGCTATGGCTGAATATGTGGCCCACATGCTATTTGTGATGAAACTCTGAGACATGTACCTACCCAGGTTGGACATATAACTAGGCCCATACTCAACACCCCCCAAGCATCACTAAGACCTGCCATCTTCATTGAATTCTATCTTATCCAGCCATTTCCCTATTCCCTCTTTGACGCCCTCCTGCTATGACATATGTGGCATAGTCATACATTTTCCTTTACAAATCTCTCTTGTCACATGCTGCATCTTCATCAAGGTCCACATGACATGTATGATGTAGTACACCAATCCCCTCTTCTATGGCATCCGTTCCCAGCTGCATCAGAAGTGTGGCACTATCAGACACAGCCGTGCATGAGTTTTGATCATGCCACCTTCCAGTACATACGTCACTTCTCACCTCCTTGTTATACAATATCCCCCCTTTCAGACACAGTGCCAGTTCAATATGCTCAGCCAAACCTACATTGCACCACAGTGCCAGAGAATCACCAGTCTTACACGCAATCTATTCTTCCAGCATACACTCATGGTCGTCTGGTGTGCATCACTTGAATACCCCCACCCCAGATTAGAGTTTTACATGACAGGAGGTAGCTGACACCTGTGCGATCTCAACCCGCAAATCAGTACAGCTGCATGCAATGTTGTTTTATGCTAGTGATTGTACACGTGGCTCTTTGCATTTTCCAATGTATTGATACGTCACATACACCACACCTGATTCCCCTCTCAGAAGGAGTTAATCATCTGCCAACCCAAATTTATTCCATTTCTTTACGGTCCAGATTTGTTACATGGCCCCAAAACAGACACACTAGCCTCATAGTACGAGGGGGCCTGCATTGTCAAATTAAGGGTGGGCACGGTTCCAGAACTCATACAGAATGTGGTGTTTGAGTACAGGTTTTTTACTTTATATTGTGGAACTTGTAGTCCTGGTCAGTCATGTTAAACATTCCGCTACAAGTCCCAGAGTATAATGGTGAACCTGGACTTGTGCTGTACATCACACATGAACTGCTCAAACTTGACGGAGCTAGACTGGTCTGTGCAACATGTAACAGCAAACCCCAATCTATTCCATTTCTTCACAGTCCAGATTTGCCTGCATGGCCCCAAAACAGACACACTAGCCTCATGGTGCACAGGGCCTGCATTGTCAAAGTAAGGGTGAGCATGGTTCCAGTATTCATGCATAATGTGGTGTTCCAGTACAGGTTTTTTACTTTGTATTGTGGGACTTGTAGTCCTTGTCACTCACATTATACATTCCACTGCAAGTCCCAGAATATAATGGTGAACCTTAACGGGTGCGGTACATCACACATGAACTGCTCAAACTTGACTGATCTACAATGGGTTGTCATTTTTTTTTTTTTTTTTTTGTAAATTTGTTTTTATTGCAGAATTAGAAACCACAGAATACAATGGCTCAACCAGTCCACTCATGATGTCCCCCCTGGTCAATCAATAAAACGTACACCATACACAGCCATTCAGCCCGCATCCCGGAGGCCAGGCGGCATAGTACCTTAAATAGCAGGAAGGCATCACGGTGAGTGTCCCTTAGGGACCATGGCCGAAAGAACGTTTTTCGTATCTGCATTTTACCCCCCCACCCACAACAAATAACAATGTCAGCCATCCCACGTGTGCAGGTCAACACTATTAGCCGCTTCTAGACCCGTCCCGCGCTCTGTGGGGCCTACCACGCCTGACCCGCTCCCCTCTGCCACTTCCCGCTCATCCCTACGCCCCACTGGCCCTACTCAGCTCGGAGTCACTATCGCGGTCAACCAATCCCCTGGCTTCCGACCCCCCCCCTGAACTCCCACTAACAACCCCCCAATGTCCCCTTCCCGGCAACTGCTAATGGTGTGTGTCCTGTATATAAGTGTAGTATGGATCTCCGCTACAGTGTCAATGACATCTCTGAGTTGGAATGCCTCACGGTGTCCACAGGTCCCATCCACTCAATCCTCGTCTTCCACTAATGAGTCACGCAAGGCTTGCACCACCAATTCCCACGCACGCGCTGCATCCAATGCCTTCTCATTACCAAGCTTGACAGCCTGCTTCATTCTAAGCACACTCTCACAGTCAGACCACCGCAACAATTCATTCTTCCACCTCCTCACTGACGGCCCGCCCCTGGACTTCCAATGCCATGTGATCTCTCTTTGTGCCAGTATCAAACCCAGGTCAATAAATTTGCTCGTCACCTTAGTGTGTTTGGTGTGCGGGAACCAGAGCAACAGACACGCCGCCATGTCGAAGTCTACTTCCCTGTCGGTCACGTCGTTTAGGAGGTCCCCCACCTCTGCCCAATAGGCCTCCAAATGTGAACAACCCCAAAACAAATGGTCCATGTCCGCCTCCGGAGACGAACATCTCGGGCACCGTGCGTCCTGCACCTGGAAGTACCGCCGTATTTTTTCCGGGGTCAGATAGGCCCTATGTAGCACAAAGAAATGCACCTGTTGGAAACGCGCATTCCTCGTGCCTTTCCAAGTGCGCCGTAAAATATGGCTCCATACCGTGTCCGGAATAGGCCTGCCCACACTCTCCTCCCATTTAACTTTGAGCCCCTGGAGCGGTTCCAGTCCCTCGTGCAACATCCTGTTATGGAGGCATGTCACAGCCTTAAAGGTGCCCGCTGCCATCACCACGTATTGGCACGCCATTGTGGTGTCCGGTTCTATGAGCCCTCCCTTCCAGTGCTTCTGTATAGCCGCTACCACCGCCGCATGCAGGAGAAAGCCCCCATCAGACAGCCCAAACTGTTCCTGAAGGACTCCGAAGGGCACCAAAGTCCCATCGACATATAGGTCTCCCACCACCTGAAGTCCCGCCTCCTCCCATTCCAACAAAGGGGACCAATCGCCCCCGTGTGGAAGGGCCGTCAGCATGCCAATCGGTATTTCCGGCGCGTAAGGCCGAGTTGCCCTCGCCCTCCTAAGACTTCTCTGCCAGCACAGCCTGAGCGTCGGTTCCTCCAGTGTGAGGCCCGCAGCTCCAGCCTCTGCTGCATAACGATATAGGACAGCACATGGCGCTGTATCCCCAACTCCCGATCACACTCCGGTCCCCTAAACACCCGGGCCACATGTTGCGTGAGAACCTGGAGTTGCGCCGCCAAATAATATAGTTCAAAATCAGGAACAGCCATCCCCCCCTCAGTCTTGGGGCGTAGCAACGTGCTCAGAGCCACTCTACGGCGGCCATGTCCCCACAGGAAACCAATTATCATCGTCCTCAGGTCCTTAAAGATCTTCTGAGGAATCCAAATGGGAAGCGTCCGGAAGCAGTACAGGAGTCGGGGGAGCGCCACCATTTTCAAAAGAGCAATTCTTCCCAGAACCGTCAGCGGGAGGGTCGACCAAAAGGACATGCTGCCCCTCAGCGCCCGCACGCACCGACCAATATTGCCTTCTAATAGGTCCGTG
This sequence comes from Lissotriton vulgaris, assembly GCF_964263255.1. Taxonomy (NCBI): domain Eukaryota; kingdom Metazoa; phylum Chordata; class Amphibia; order Caudata; family Salamandridae; genus Lissotriton; species Lissotriton vulgaris. The sequence goes on along the minus strand of NC_141699.1, from coordinate 318,298,525 downwards.
GCCACATGGTAGATACGGACTCCCAGATAAGTGAAACAAGATGGCTCCCAGTCCACCCCCAAGTCACGCGCAGGGCAGGGCGACTCCGCTCTCAGCGGGAACACACAGGTCTTCGCCCAGTTAACCTTAAGGCCCGACAACTGGCCAAACTCCGACAACAGGTCCATCGCTCCTTCCAGGGCCCGCTCCGTATCGTCTAAATACAGCAGCAGGTCATCCGCATATAGCGAGATGTGATGTAGCCGCCCGCCGCTATGTATCCCCGCGTATCTGTCACCCGACCTAGCATGGACCGCCAAGGGTTCCATCGCCAGAGCGAACAGGAGGGGGGAAAGGGAGCACCCCTGTCTCGTGCCCCTACCCACTGGGTACGCCGCAGACACCAAACCACCCAAACGCACCCGCGCCGTCGCTGAGGAGTACAAGACCTTCGTCCATCGGCGGAACCCCTCGCCTATGCCAAACCTCTCCAGCACTCCATCCAGAAAGACCCACTCCAAACTATCGAATGCCTTCTCTATGTCCACTGATAAGACCGCTTGGGACCCATCCTCGTCCAGGACGGCGTCCATTATCCCAACCAGGCGACGGATAGTCAGCGCCGTGCTCCTCGTGGGGATAAACCCTGCCTGATCCCTGTGTACCAGGCCCGTCATGTATGGAGCCAGCCTGGCGGCCAGAATCCGGCTCAGGATTTTGTAGTCCACCGTCAACATGGACAACGGGCGATAGGTCCTCACATCCGTGGCATCCCTGCCGGGCTTTAGGAGCGGCACAATCAAAGCCTCCCTCATGGATCCAGGCAAACCCCCTAACTCATAAGCCTCCGTGTACACCACCAGCAGTCTGGGCGCCAGGCAGTCTGCAAACTGCTGGTAGAATTCGATCGGTAGCCCGTCCACCCCGGGCGTTTTATTCCGAGCCATATTTTTAATGGCTGCCCGTATTTCAGTAAGCGTAATCGGACCGCCCAACTCTTTCGCGTCCTCCTCGTCAAGGACCGGAAGCTGCCTCGCCCCTAGGTACTCCGTAATTTCCTGGGCCTCCACTCCCAACTGGCTCTGGTACAATTCCTCGTAATACACACGAAAGCACTCCAACACCGCTGCCTGAGAGTAAACCGTCTCTCCCAGTGCGTTGGTGATGCTAAGGACCGGGCAGCCCCTAAGTTCGGGGTTAGCGAGTCTGGCCAAGAGTGTGCCCACCTTATCCCGTTCAGCATGCGCTCTGATGGCGTATTGCCTGTAGTCGTAACATCGCAACCGCTCCGTTTCGGTGGCGACCACCTCCTTCGCTTCCAACAGCCGTGCCTGCAAGTCTGGCCTTGACGGCCTGCGCCGTTCCAAGTCCCACAGACTCTCCTCCGCTTTCGCAAGTGCATTCAACACAGTCGTACGAGCATTCGAAAACCGACCCAGGCATACCCCTCTCACCAACAAGTATCAACAGAGGGAGGTAGAGTATGGAGATAGGATTCTCACTCCACGGGCACTGATATTTAAACAAGAAGAATCCTACTCAGGGTCAGTAGCGGTCGGCAGTAGGTGTTTCTATAGGGCGGTGACGTGGGCAGGAGGAGGGGCAGGGTGGGGGGAAATAATGTATGGATTACGGAGTTTTACAGGTAAGTAAACATTTAAATACATAAAACGAATTTCGTTGCGCACACTGCATCACCAAATGTGATGCAGTGTGCGCAACGAAATTCGTTTTATGTATTTAAATGTTTACTTACCTGTAAAACTCCGTAATCCATACATTATTTCCCCCCACCCTGCCCCTCCTCCTGCCCACGTCACCGCCCTATAGAAACACCTACTGCCGACCGCTACTGCTCAGGGTGTACACCTTAGGGAATGGGGGACACCCAGTGTTGTGTTTAATACCCCTCACACACCAACATGCCCCTTGGTGTCATGCTTCATCATCGGGGTCTTCGCACCCCGCTAGAGGGATGCGGCGTGCTACGACCAGCGGCTGCGCGGGAGCACTAGAGTGGTTGACTATGTGTGGTGTGTGTTATGTGTTTGTGCTGGGGTATATGGGAGAATGTGAGTGAAGGGTGTGGTGAGGATTAAAAAGACACCTGGCCAGTAGGTTGTAAGAAAAATTTATTCGAAAACTCTGGCTGGTGCTATTAAAATAAGTGCAAGGCGAGGTTAGTAGTCTTGATTATGGACTTTACCTCTGGTGTGCGTCAACATGTTTCGGAACTCAGTGTTCCTTCTTCAGGACGGGTGCACAACTTCCCAACCCTACTCACGTGTGTTTTTTAGTAAAAAAGTTGTTTACTAAATTTTTAGAAAAAAGTGAAAATTATTTACAGTGAGAGACTAGGCTATAGTGTGCCTACAGCGGTTTGTCGGGATCATGCAGTTGCATGTCCTGAAAAAGAAAAGAAAAAAGTTTTTTGAGTTTGGTTACCACTCGCGAATGGCTCAAACAAGTGCAGTCACTTGGAGCCCCAAACGGTTGAATAAACCTGTAAAAGAAACACAGACACAAAGGATACATAAAAGACACACTTTTAGTTACTAATAGTTCTGAACTCATACTCATTTGGACTGTCATGTTCTGCCTTACGAGCATGTCCAGAAAGCCAGGGTAGGTAGGTGGACTCCTAATCTGTAAAAGGTTTGAGAAAAAGGGGGGATTTAGTCCTTTCCTCACTATTCTCAGTATGTTCAGTGGATTTTCGTTGTAAAGGAAGTTTCTTTCTTTTCTCATACTCACAAAGTCCGCCAAAGTAGGCCTCTTTCCTCCCTGCTATACTCCGCTGGTAATGTTTAGCGCGCAGGGTTTGTGGTATATATGGGGCCTATGGCGCTCTATGATTCGTTAATTAACGGATGTGATTTTTAAGACCATATATGGAACATCCGTCTTTGTGCCTATCATGATCATTGACCTGTTGGCGGGGGTGACGCGTGTCGATCTGGGCATGCAAAATGGGTTAGTGACTCACTTACTTATCGCGCATGCGCCTGTCAGGTTGTCTTGATGGGTTTTGACTGTTATGCGCATGTGTAAAAAGTTTGCGTGTGCTTTAGGTACACTGTTCCTCTGTTTACATAGATCTGGCACGGTTCATGATCTGAGCAGATAGTATGTGACCTGTGAGAATTATTAAAAAGAACCACTTGTACTTGATAAAGTGGGGGGCGGACAAAGGGAGGTGTGAGCACGGCTACCATTATATTGCGGAATCAGAAGGCAATTTCTGTTACTTCTCCGTTGTTCTATCCGGATAATTGACCCCAAGGAATGTCATCATTCAGGCCGTCCAGATGAGTGCCCAAACGGAAAACCCAGCGCTGTTCTTTTTGAAGTAGGCCGTTTTCAGAAGGCAAGCGTTCAATTACAGTCCAGTGCAAGTCATTGACACAGTGTTGTTTGTCCAAAAAATGCGTTGCCATTTTTGTAGTTGTTTTTTTGCATCGCACGTTACTTTTATGTTCTCCAATCCTTACTTTCACTGGTCGGGATGTCATGCCTATGTATTCAAGGCCACAGGGGCAGGTAATCATATAGACAACATTTTTTGTGTTGCAGTTCGAGAATTGTCTTTGCTCCCATGAAGTGCCATTTCTGAAGTGTATTTCTTTGCTTTTGCGTGTGAGGTGGCAGCTGCTGCAATCCCCGCAGGGGAAATGTCCTTGTACTCCAATGTTGGTTTGTCTGCCCGTGGGGTTTTGGCGAGGTCTTGTGTGGACCAGAATGTCTTTGATATTTCTACCTCTACGGTGTGCATACATCGGTTTTTCAAAGTTTAGCTGGCCACAATTCAATATTCTCCAATGTTTGTCGATTACTTTTGACACTTCATTCGACAAGGTCGAGTATGTTGTGACGCATATTGGTCTTTTTTCTCCTTCCTTTGACTTGGGGTTGTCTTCTAGGAGTGCTTCCCTGTGATTATTCTTTGCCCTCTTCAATGCCTTGTTTATTGTTTTCACTGGGTATTGCCTCTGTATCAATTTCTTCTTGAGGTCCTTTGCCTGGTTGTTGAACTGGTTCAGTTCCGTACAGTTTCGTCTGAGGCGTAAGAACTGCCCATAGGGCAGGTTCTCCCTTAGGTGCCTGGGGTGGAAACTGTCGTATCTCAGTAGGCAGTTCCTCGAGGTGGGTTTGAAGTGAGTTCGACTTTTCAATCTCCCTCCCTCGCTGTATATGTTCAGGTCCAGGAATACCATGCTGGTGTTTGATATTGTGCTCGTGAATTTTAGAAATCGATTTTGATCATTCAGCCATGTTACGAACTCTTGGGCACTCTCCATATTTCCATCCCAGATAATAAAGATATCGTCAATGTACCTTTTCCATGTGTTGATCTGGGAATGGTATGGATTGTCGATGTTAAGGATTTTTGTATGTTCAAGATGGTATACATACAGGCCAGCCAGACTCGGCGCAAAAGTGCTGCCCATGCTTGTCCCATGGGTTTGTAGGTATAGCGTTTGGTCATATTGGAAAAAGTTCTCTTGTAAGGCTATGGAGATGCATTCCATGACCAAATTGCGTGGGGTCTGATATTTCCATCTCTCGCTGAAAAGTACTTCTTCAATGATTTGTAATGTTTCGTCATGCGGGAGGCTTGTGTACAGGCTCTCTACATCGAGGCTTAGTAGGAACTGTCTAGCCGGGTCGAATTGTTTGTCTTCGAGGAGTTGTAATACGGCTTTGGTGTCCTTGAGGTAGGTGCTGGTGGATTGAACCAGAGGGCGTAAGAATGCGTCAGCAAACTTAGATAGTGGTTCGAGAATCGACCCTATCCCGGAGACGATAGGTCTCCCCGGTGGATTGCTGATGTTCTTGTGAATTTTGGGTATGCAGTAAAAGTACGGTATCTTCGGTGATGGTTGTTGTAGGAAGTCTGCCTCTTTCTTACTAAGCAAGTTATGTGTTAGACCTTCCTCTACCATACCTCCGATCTTTATCCGTAGTCTCTCCGTAGGGTCTTCTTGGAGGATTCTGTAATTGCGCTCGTCAGCTAATAGACGCTTGCATTCTATGTCATAGGTCTCAAGGGTTTGTAGGACAATGGCTCCCCCTTTGTCCGCTGGTTTTATTATCAGTTCGTTGTTACTTGTTAATTCCCTCAGGGCTCGATGTTCTTCACCGCTGGTGTTGTGAAAAGTGCTCCGGTCATTGTGGTTCATCTGATTCACCTCCGTAATGACTGCTTTTTCAAATGTTAATATTTCCACCGGTATCGCTGAGTCTGGTGGGCTAAACGTTGATTTTAACCTCAAACCGGTGTCTGTGTTGTCCTCCGGTGGTGGTTTATCCTTGAAAAAGGCTTGGAGCTTCAGTTTCCGAAAGAACTCCTGTAGTTCCATGTTCAGTTTGAATAAGTCCGGTTTGTGGGTAGGTACGAACCCCAAACCCTTGTTTAACACACTCTCTTGTGTTGTTGTCAGACTCAACGGTGTTAAGTTGACTATTAGGTTCCTCTCTTGCTTGTCGATGGCTGGTTGGGGAGGGACCCGGTCATGCTCCTGGTTGTTCGTGTGTTGGGCTGTTCCTGGTCCTGCCATGCCACGTTGTTGCCTTTCCGGTTTCTCCCTCGGGATATTTGGCGTGTGCCTAAAAAAGGCTGCTGTTGACCTCCGAAAGCCTGTTGTTGGCCGTAGAAACCCTCGTTATATTCTTGGTTCCACTGTGGGTAGTTCATTGCCATTGGAGTTGGTCCAAACTGGTAGGGGTTGAATTGAGGGTGGCCCATATACAACCAGGAGCATGACCGGGTCCCTCCCCAACCAGCCATCGACAAGCAAGAGAGGAACCTAATAGTCAACTTAACACCGTTGAGTCTGACAACAACACAAGAGAGTGTGTTAAACAAGGGTTTGGGGTTCGTACCTACCCACAAACCGGACTTATTCAAACTGAACATGGAACTACAGGAGTTCTTTCGGAAACTGAAGCTCCAAGCCTTTTTCAAGGATAAACCACCACCGGGGGACAACACAGACACCGGTTTGAGGTTAAAATCAACGTTTAGCCCACCAGACTCAGCGATACCGGTGGAAATATTAACATTTGAAAAAGCAGTCATTACGGAGGTGAATCAGATGAACCACAATGACCGGAGCACTTTTCACAACACCAGCGGTGAAGAACATCGAGCCCTGAGGGAATTAACAAGTAACAACGAACTGATAATAAAACCAGCGGAAAAAGGGGGAGCCATTGTCCTACAAACCCTTGAGACCTATGACATAGAATGCAAGCGTCTATTAGCTGACGAGCGCAATTACAGAATCCTCCAAGAAGACCCTACGGAGAGACTACGGATAAAGATCGGAGGTATGGTAGAGGAAGGTCTAACCCATAACTGGCTTAGTAAGAAAGAGGCAGACTTCCTACAACAACCATCACCGAAGATACCGTACTTTTACTGCGTACCCAAAATTCACAAGAACATCAGCAATCCACCGGGGAGACCTATCGTCTCCGGGATAGGGTCGATTCTCGAACCACTATCTAAGTTTGCTGACGCATTCTTACGCCCTCTGGTTCAATCCACCAGCACCTACCTCAAGGACACCAAAGCCGTATTACAACTCCTCGAAGACAAACAATTCGACCCGGCTAGACAGTTCCTACTAAGCCTCGATGTAGAGAGCCTGTACACAAGCCTCCCGCATGACGAAACATTACAAATCATTGAAGAAGTACTTTTCAGCGAGAGATGGAAATATCAGACCCCACGCAATTTGGTCATGGAATGCATCTCCATAGCCTTACAAGAGAACTTTTTCCAATATGACCAAACGCTATACCTACAAACCCATGGGACAAGCATGGGCAGCACTTTTGCGCCGAGCCTGGCTGGCCTGTATGTATACCATCTTGAACATACAAAAATCATTAACATCGACAATCCATACCATTCCCAGATCAACACATGGAAAAGGTACATTGACGATATCTTTATTATCTGGGATGGAAATATGGAGAGTGCCCAAGAGTTCGTAACATGGCTGAATGATCAAAATCGATTTCTAAAATTCACGAGCACAATATCAAACACCAGCATGGTATTCCTGGACCTGAACATATACAGCGAGGGAGGGAGATTGAAAAGTCGAACTCACTTCAAACCCACCTCGAGGAACTGCCTACTGAGATACAACAGTTTCCACCCCAGGCACCTAAGGGAGAACCTGCCCTATGGGCAGTTCTTACGCCTCAGACGAAACTGTACGGAACTGAACCAGTTCAACAACCAGGCAAAGGACCTCAAGAAGAAATTGATACAGAGGCAATACCCAGTGAAAACAATAAACAAGGCATTGAAGAGGGCAAAGAATAATCACAGGGAAGCACTCCTAGAAGACAACCCCAAGTCAAAGGAAGGAGAAAAAAGACCAATATGCGTCACAACATACTCGACCTTGTCGAATGAAGTGTCGAAAGTAATCGACAAACATTGGAGAATATTGAATTGTGGCCAGCTAAACTTTGAAAAACCGATGTATGCACACCGTAGAGGTAGAAATATCAAAGACATTCTGGTCCACACAAGACCTCGCCAAAACCCCACGGGCAGACAAACCAACATTGGAGTACAAGGACATTTCCCCTGCGGGGATTGCAGCAGCTGCCACCTCACACGCAAAAGCAAAGAAATACACTTCAGAAATGGCACTTCATGGGAGCAAAGACAATTCTCGAACTGCAACACAAAAAATGTTGTCTATATGATTACCTGCCCCTGTGGCCTTGAATACATAGGCATGACATCCCGACCAGTGAAAGTAAGGATTGGAGAACATAAAAGTAACGTGCGATGCAAAAAAACAACTACAAAAATGGCAACGCATTTTTTGGACAAACAACACTGTGTCAATGACTTGCACTGGACTGTAATTGAACGCTTGCCTTCTGAAAACGGCCTACTTCAAAAAGAACAGCGCTGGGTTTTCCGTTTGGGCACTCATCTGGACGGCCTGAATGATGACATTCCTTGGGGTCAATTATCCGGATAGAACAACGGAGAAGTAACAGAAATTGCCTTCTGATTCCGCAATATAATGGTAGCCGTGCTCACACCTCCCTTTGTCCGCCCCCCACTTTATCAAGTACAAGTGGTTCTTTTTAATAATACTCACAGGTCACATACTATCTGCTCAGATCATGAACCGTGCCAGATCTATGTAAACAGAGGAATAGTGTACCTAAAGCACACGCAACCTTTTACACATGCGCATAACAGTCAAAACCCATCAAGACAACCTGACAGGCGCATGCGCGATAAGTAAGTGAGTCACTAACCCATTTTGCATGCCCAGATCGACACGCGTCACCCCCGCCAACAGGTCAATGATCATGATAGGCACAAAGACGGATGTTCCATATATGGTCTTAAAAATCACATCCGTTAATTAACGAATCATAGAGCGCCATAGGCCCCATATATACCACAAACCCTGCGCGCTAAACATTACCAGCGGAGTATAGCAGGGAGGAAAGAGGCCTACTTTGGCGGACTTTGTGAGTATGAGAAAAGAAAGAAACTTCCTTTACAACGAAAATCCACTGAACATACTGAGAATAGTGAGGAAAGGACTAAATCCCCCCTTTTTCTCAAACCTTTTACAGATTAGGAGTCCACCTACCTACCCTGGCTTTCTGGACATGCTCGTAAGGCAGAACATGACAGTCCAAATGAGTATGAGTTCAGAACTATTAGTAACTAAAAGTGTGTCTTTTATGTATCCTTTGTGTCTGTGTTTCTTTTACAGGTTTATTCAACCGTTTGGGGCTCCAAGTGACTGCACTTGTTTGAGCCATTCCCGAGTGGTAACCAAACTCAAAAAACTTTTTTCTTTTCTTTTTCAGGACATGCAACTGCATGATCCCGACAAACCGCTGTAGGCACACTATAGCCTAGTCTCTCACTGTAAATAATTTTCACTTTTTTCTAAAAATTTAGTAAACAACTTTTTTACTAAAAAACACACGTGAGTAGGGTTGGGAAGTTGTGCACCCGTCCTGAAGAAGGAACACTGAGTTCCGAAACATGTTGACGCACACCAGAGGTAAAGTCCATAATCAAGACTACTAACCTCGCCTTGCACTTATTTTAATAGCACCAGCCAGAGTTTTCGAATAAATTTTTCTTACAACCTACTGGCCAGGTGTCTTTTTAATCCTCACCACACCCTTCACTCACATTCTCCCATATACCCCAGCACAAACACATAACACACACCACACATAGTCAACCACTCTAGTGCTCCCGCGCAGCCGCTGGTCGTAGCACGCCGCATCCCTCTAGCGGGGTGCGAAGACCCCGATGATGAAGCATGACACCAAGGGGCCTGTTGGTGTGTGAGGGGTATTAAACACAACACTGGGTGTCCCCCATTCCCTAAGGTGTACACCCTGAGTAGGATTCTTCTTGTTTAAATATCAGTGCCCGTGGAGTGAGAATCCTATCTCCATACTCTACCTCCCTCTGTTGATACTTGTTGTTCTAGGCAGCGCAGAGCTGCGGGAGTCCTTTTTACTCCGACCACACTGAGACACACACATAAAAGACACACACCGTATTCAATAGAAGCCAGCGGTCCATCTCCTATCTCACAAATGGAGGACGAGCATGGCCTTACCTTTCCTGAGGATGAAATTGACAAAATCCTATCAGACTCTAACCTCTTCGAGGGTTTGAGCAACCAAGAAACTGGTCCTAACACCAACGACTGGAATGAACTGTTGAACTTGAGACGCAGCCAAATAAAAGCTGCCCTGCATGGCCTTTTCATGACCGAGTACCTGCGCAACAAAATGGCCCCACCAGGACTAATTGTGAAAAACGAGCCCTTTATTTTTCAGAACGACATGGTCTTTAAAAAAGAATGGTCGCTGATTTCCTGGCACTGCTCGAGAGACTGGTTGGTACTTATAGTAAAAACTGCCGCAAGGATAACACACGAACTGAAAATTGAAATCAATAAAATTGAGGTCCAACTCAACACATACATAAGTACAGATGAACTAAAAACCAGACTGGAGGAACTGAACCAGCAGATGACAGAATTCGAGTGCACTTTGAAACAAAGCAAAACAAACAAATTGGCAAAAGATGTAGCTAAATTCACTCCAGAGACCGCATATCCGTATACCAAAGCGGACTATGTCTCCAGGAATACGAACAGTGATGCTGATAGCGACGTCTCAGATAACAGCTCGTCAGGATCAAGCTCAAGTGGCAACAAAGGATCAAGACAAAGACGAGGTGGATGGAGACAACGCAGACAACAATTCCCAAAGCAAAGGGGATGGAGAGGTTACCAGCCTCAAAACCAGTATCCACAATATATGGGCCACCCTCAATTCAACCCCTACCAGTTTGGACCAACTCCAATGGCAATGAACTACCCACAGTGGAACCAAGAATATAACGAGGGTTTTTACGGCCAACAACAGGCTTTCGGAGGTCAACAGCAGCCTTTTTTAGGCACACGCCAAATATCCAGAGGGAGAAACCGGAAAGGCAACAACGTGGCATGGCAGGACCAGGAACAGCCCAACACACGAACAACCAGGAGCATGACCGGGTCCCTCCCCAACCAGCCATCGACAAGCAAGAGAGGAACCTAATAGTCAACTTAACACCGTTGAGTCTGACAACAACACAAGAGAGTGTGTTAAACAAGGGTTTGGGGTTCGTACCTACCCACAAACCGGACTTATTCAAACTGAACATGGAACTACAGGAGTTCTTTCGGAAACTGAAGCTCCAAGCCTTTTTCAAGGATAAACCACCACCGGAGGACAACACAGACACCGGTTTGAGGTTAAAATCAACGTTTAGCCCACCAGACTCAGCGATACCGGTGGAAATATTAACATTTGAAAAAGCAGTCATTACGGAGGTGAATCAGATGAACCACAATGACCGGAGCACTTTTCACAACACCAGCGGTGAAGAACATCGAGCCCTGAGGGAATTAACAAGTAACAACGAACTGATAATAAAACCAGCGGACAAAGGGGGAGCCATTGTCCTACAAACCCTTGAGACCTATGACATAGAATGCAAGCGTCTATTAGCTGACGAGCGCAATTACAGAATCCTCCAAGAAGACCCTACGGAGAGACTACGGATAAAGATCGGAGGTATGGTAGAGGAAGGTCTAACCCATAACTGGCTTAGTAAGAAAGAGGCAGACTTCCTACAACAACCATCACCGAAGATACCGTACTTTTACTGCATACCCAAAATTCACAAGAACATCAGCAATCCACCGGGGAGACCTATCGTCTCCGGGATAGGGTCGATTCTCGAACCACTATCTAAGTTTGCTGACGCATTCTTACGCCCTCTGGTTCAATCCACCAGCACCTACCTCAAGGACACCAAAGCCGTATTACAACTCCTCGAAGACAAACAATTCGACCCGGCTAGACAGTTCCTACTAAGCCTCGATGTAGAGAGCCTGTACACAAGCCTCCCGCATGATGAAACATTACAAATCATTGAAGAAGTACTTTTCAGCGAGAGATGGAAATATCAGACCCCACGCAATTTGGTCATGGAATGCATCTCCATAGCCTTACAAGAGAACTTTTTCCAATATGACCAAACGCTATACCTACAAACCCATGGGACAAGCATGGGCAGCACTTTTGCGCCGAGTCTGGCTGGCCTGTATGTATACCATCTTGAACATACAAAAATCCTTAACATCGACAATCCATACCATTCCCAGATCAACACATGGAAAAGGTACATTGACGATATCTTTATTATCTGGGATGGAAATATGGAGAGTGCCCAAGAGTTCGTAACATGGCTGAATGATCAAAATCGATTTCTAAAATTCACGAGCACAATATCAAACACCAGCATGGTATTCCTGGACCTGAACATATACAGCGAGGGAGGGAGATTGAAAAGTCGAACTCACTTCAAACCCACCTCGAGGAACTGCCTACTGAGATACGACAGTTTCCACCCCAGGCACCTAAGGGAGAACCTGCCCTATGGGCAGTTCTTACGCCTCAGACGAAACTGTACGGAACTGAACCAGTTCAACAACCAGGCAAAGGACCTCAAGAAGAAATTGATACAGAGGCAATACCCAGTGAAAACAATAAACAAGGCATTGAAGAGGGCAAAGAATAATCACAGGGAAGCACTCCTAGAAGACAACCCCAAGTCAAAGGAAGGAGAAAAAAGACCAATATGCGTCACAACATACTCGACCTTGTCGAATGAAGTGTCGAAAGTAATCGACAAACATTGGAGAATATTGAATTGTGGCCAGCTAAACTTTGAAAAACCGATGTATGCACACCGTAGAGGTAGAAATATCAAAGACATTCTGGTCCACACAAGACCTCGCCAAAACCCCACGGGCAGACAAACCAACATTGGAGTACAAGGACATTTCCCCTGCGGGGATTGCAGCAGCTGCCACCTCACACGCAAAAGCAAAGAAATACACTTCAGAAATGGCACTTCATGGGAGCAAAGACAATTCTCGAACTGCAACACAAAAAATGTTGTCTATATGATTACCTGCCCCTGTGGCCTTGAATACATAGGCATGACATCCCGACCAGTGAAAGTAAGGATTGGAGAACATAAAAGTAACGTGCGATGCAAAAAAACAACTACAAAAATGGCAACGCATTTTTTGGACAAACAACACTGTGTCAATGACTTGCACTGGACTGTAATTGAACGCTTGCCTTCTGAAAACGGCCTACTTCAAAAAGAACAGCGCTGGGTTTTCCGTTTGGGCACTCATCTGGACGGCCTGAATGATGACATTCCTTGGGGTCAATTATCCGGATAGAACAACGGAGAAGTAACAGAAATTGCCTTCTGATTCCGCAATATAATGGTAGCCGTGCTCACACCTCCCTTTGTCCGCCCCCCACTTTATCAAGTACAAGTGGTTCTTTTTAATAATACTCACAGGTCACATACTATCTGCTCAGATCATGAACCGTGCCAGATCTATGTAAACAGAGGAATAGTGTACCTAAAGCACACGCAACCTTTTACACATGCGCATAACAGTCAAAACCCATCAAGACAACCTGACAGGCGCATGCGCGATAAGTAAGTGAGTCACTAACCCATTTTGCCTGCCCAGATCGACACGCGTCACCCCCGCCAACAGGTCAATGATCATGATAGGCACAAAGACGGATGTTCCATATATGGTCTTAAAAATCACATCCGTTAATTAACGAATCATAGAGCGCCATAGGCCCCATATATACCACAAACCCTGCGCGCTAAACATTACCAGCGGAGTATAGCAGGGAGGAAAGAGGCCTACTTTGGCGGACTTTGTGAGTATGAGAAAAGAAAGAAACTTCCTTTACAACGAAAATCCACTGAACATACTGAGAATAGTGAGGAAAGGACTAAATCCCCCCTTTTTCTCAAACCTTTTACAGATTAGGAGTCCACCTACCTACCCTGGCTTTCTGGACATGCTCGTAAGGCAGAACATGACAGTCCAAATGAGTATGAGTTCAGAACTATTAGTAACTAAAAGTGTGTCTTTTATGTATCCTTTGTGTCTGTGTTTCTTTTACAGGTTTATTCAACCGTTTGGGGCTCCAAGTGACTGCACTTGTTTGAGCCATTCCCGAGTGGTAACCAAACTCAAAAAACTTTTTTCTTTTCTTTTTCAGGACATGCAACTGCATGATCCCGACAAACCGCTGTAGGCACACTATAGCCTAGTCTCTCACTGTAAATAATTTTCACTTTTTTCTAAAAATTTAGTAAACAACTTTTTTACTAAAAAACACACGTGAGTAGGGTTGGGAAGTTGTGCACCCGTCCTGAAGAAGGAACACTGAGTTCCGAAACATGTTGACGCACACCAGAGGTAAAGTCCATAATCAAGACTACTAACCTCGCCTTGCACTTATTTTAATAGCACCAGCCAGAGTTTTCGAATAAATTTTTCTTACAACCTACTGGCCAGGTGTCTTTTTAATCCTCACCACACCCTTCACTCACATTCTCCCATATACCCCAGCACAAACACATAACACACACCACACATAGTCAACCACTCTAGTGCTCCCGCGCAGCCGCTGGTCGTAGCACGCCGCATCCCTCTAGCGGGGTGCGAAGACCCCGATGATGAAGCATGACACCAAGGGGCCTGTTGGTGTGTGAGGGGTATTAAACACAACACTGGGTGTCCCCCATTCCCTAAGGTGTACACCCTGAGTAGGATACCCCTCTCACCACCACTTTCATCACATCCCATTCAGTGGACCTACACGTGGCCGTACCCTCGTTCTCGCCAAAGTAATCATCGATGCCCTGCTGGACAGCCTCTCTAAACACTGAGTCCTCCAACGTGTCAGGCCGGAGCCGCCATGTTGGGATTGCCGAGCGCTCCCGTTGCCACTGGATATGTACCAACAGGGGATTATGGTCCGAAATGGTCCTAGCCAAGTATTCTGTGTGTGAGATCAATGGGGCCAGGGATCCGCCGCAAAGCACTGAATCTATCCTCACGTGTAGCGCATGGAGAGCCGAGTAAAAGGAATAATCCCTGGTGTCCCTGTGCTGCTCCCGCCACACATCCAGCAACCCCCACCTGTCCTGCCAATCCCTCCTATGCATGGCCAACTTGCGCACCGGGGAATCAACAAGGGGGGGGTGAGACCTATCCAAGACCACATCCGTAATCGAGTTAAAATCCCCCCAAGTACCACCGGGCCCGCTAGGAAAGAGGCCAAGGACCCGGAAAGGCCATCGAAGAATCGGGCCTGATCAGTATTTGGCGCATACACACAACAGAGAACCACATCCCTACCATACAACCGCCCCTCCACCGCCACAAACCGGCCATCAGGGTCCACCACTTGGTTCAGCACCTGGAACGGTATCCCCGCCCTCACCCAAATCAACACCCCCCTGGCATAAGCTGAATAAGTGGTGCCGAACACCTGGCCCCGCCATCTTTTCTGCAACGCAGCACATTCCCTTTTGGTCAGATGGGTCTCTTGTAGCATTGCAATCTGGAACCCCCTGCGCACCAGATATGCGTGCACCTTGTGGCGCTTGACCATGGTTCGTAGCCCCCGGACATTCCACGTTAGGCATTTTAAACTAGGTAACGTCCCCATACCAGCAGTAAACAGTCCAGGTCAAAGAGCGCCAGTTCACATCCCCACCAAAGCAGTTGCCCCCCCGAAACAAACTCTAAAAAGAAAAACACCCCAAACCCCACTCCCCAGGACAGAGCCCACAAACCCAGTGTCAGCCCCGATCCAAACCTCAAACCAACCACACATTCTCCTAACCTGTGGTCTCCACCACAGAAGGCCTTAAGGGCCTTGGGGGGGTGAGTTATCGCCGACCCCAGCTAGCAGAGCCCGCGCCCCGCGCTCCCATCCCGTCCTGCCCCCGTGGCACCCTACCCGGCAACCCACCCATCTCCAACAGGATACCGCCCTACCATCAGATCGTGTCCAAGTCCCAGCACAGCCTTAACCTCAGCGCCAAGACGCCCATGGGTATATGCAGCGCTCTATAAGTATTAAAAATAAATAAATAAATAAATAAATAAACCGTGAAATATCCCATCAGAAGTCTGGGGGGTCACCACCGGCCCCTTCGAGCTTTCCGCTTCCGAAAGGTCCTCTCCTGTCCTGCTGCCCTCGCCGCCAGAGTCCGTCTCCGCCAGTTCACTTTCCTGCTGCGACCCCGTAATGGCCGCCGTCGCTGCGAGCGCATCTCTCTTCTCCGCAGCCATTTGGGCCTCCCGTTTCTCCCGCTGGTGCCTATTGCGGGACCGAATGCGTTGCGATTGTCTGATCTGAGGCAGTTTAGGCCGATCTCGCCTACTTTTGTGCGACCTATCCGTCCCCGCTCCGTACGACTCCAGCCACTGCCAAGCCTCATCCGGAGTCTGAAAGAAGTGCGTGGTCTCATCCAGGATGACCCGCAGCTTGGCCGGGAAGAGCAAGGAGTATTGAATGCCCTCCTCTTGCAGCTCCTTCTTCACTGCCAGGAACGATGCTCTATTTCGTTGGACCGCCTGGGTGTAGTCCGGGAAGATTGTGACCCTGCTGTTCTCCACCTCAAACGGGCCCGACGTCCGAGCCCTCTGAATGAGGAGGTCCTGGTCCTTGTAATGGAGGAGCCGCACCACCATCGGTCGGGGGGGGCGGCCAAGACCCGGCAGGCGAGCAGGCACCCGATGGGCTCGTTCCAGGGTAAAGAAAGGAGTAAGCCCCTCCGGTGCCACCACAGTCCGAAACCAGTCCTCCATGTAGGCCACCGCATCCTCCCCCTCAATTCGTTCCGGCAGGCCTACGACCTGCACGTTATTCCTCCTATTGCGGCCTTCAGCATCCTCTGCACGGCGCTCCAGCGAGTCCAGCTGGGCCAGGATGTCCGCGATCTTATGCTCCGCGGTCACCACCGACGGTTTCAGATCCAACAGCAGCTGATCATGGTCCTGGACCTTATCTGCCAGCTTCGCATGGTCCGCTCGCAATAGCCCCAGCCCCATGGCCACTTGCGCGATGCCCTGCTGCAACGCCTCCTTAGACGAGGCGATCGCGTCCAGTATGGCATCCAAGCGTCGATTCAGTCGCTGTTCTTGGTCCAACTCCGGCGGGGGAGTCTCGCCCACCTGGGACAGCGCCGCCCGGTCCCCCTGTCCGTGCTCCACGGCCACCGGCCCTCCCGTAGCCGCCATCTTAGGGTACTGCGTCACAGGCCAAGAAACCCGTCCAGTCCTGCCACTCGTGGGTCGGTGCCAACTTCCCAATATCAAGCAGGATCAGGCGCCACCGCAGATGTCCGCTGCTCCAAGGGCCCAGTGGGCGAGCACTGTCCGATCTACCCCCTCGTGAACCTGGAGGAAGAAGGGAAGAGGGAGGGATAGCGGCCAGCAGGTGTCCACAAAAGTCCAAGCGGAGCCGGGTCCCCTGTTCCCCGATCTTCAGGACTGTCGCCCCAGTCCCTACCGCATCGATCTCTCGGCTGTAGGGCCCTCCACCAGTCAGCACCAAGGCCGCTCAGTTTCGACGTCCGGAGCCGCCCGTCTGCTCCGCCGCCATTTTCTTCTCACTCTCGGCGACACCTCATCCGCCGCTCATCAGGGTCTTCTCGGGGCCAGCAGTCCCCCAGCAACTTTCTGCCGACGCCCAATGGTCCCCATATACTTCGTAGGGCAGGAGTGTCGACCACGGGTCGCCCAGGGTGCAGAAATCAGGAGAATTAGCGGGATTCCGCGCGGAGCTGCGAGCTCACGCCGCCATCCCGATCGGCGTCCAAGCCACGCCCCCCACAATGGGTTGTCATGACTGAACATAGGAGCAATTCCATCACTTTCCCTTAAACTCAGCACAATGCAGAACAGTAACGTAAGTTGCTGCACTGCCAAGCATGACCTTTTAGGGCATATTGTCCCTTGTTACCACTTACCCTGTAGGTCTTGTTGGTCCTCAATGCCAGTACTGTCCTGTCCAAGCACTCCTGCCACTAACTCTGCTGGCATGATGGATGCCATCTGCTCCTCCCAGGTGGTCAGCTCCTCCTGGTCCTCAGGTCCTCCTCCTCCAGTCAGCATGAAGGCCTTCAGGTTATTGGCCAGTTTATCCTTGGTCCTACACTTATAATCATGCCGGAGCTACTTGCACTCAGGCACTGTCCGTTTATCCTGCCCGGCACTATTAATCTTGTCCACTATGGACTGCCAAATGGCCTCTTTGTACCCTGATGGCAATAAGGAGGTGACAAAGAGTTGATATTCATACATTGTCACATCAGAATTTGATTCTCCTCCTCACTAAAATTACTCTTTCTCTTCCCCTAGGGGGCTGTCTTGGCATTCTGGCTGGTGCTGTGGTTGTTAGGGTCCTTGCCCTGGCTGCTGCTGCATGCTCTATTTGTCCCTTTTGAGGTATTGGGAAATGTTTTTTCTTCAAATAAGTAACTTTTTAAGGGATTTTTTACTCATGGCGCACTCCAATGTAACACTTGAGTGATGTGTGTTGCTTTACATGCTGTGAAGCAGCCTAGCATCACTTTGGCTGCACATTCGTCAGTTTTCTCTGCGACATACGTCCCACATAGGCGTCATTCAGTTTTACGCACAATGGAACTTTACTCCATGGTGCACCATAAGGTAAATACAGCACATCTAAGGTGGTTGAGAATGTCATACAACATCACAACATTTTTAGACACATCGCTGCCTTGCTGCAGTGAACCGTCAGGTCTCATAAATGAGGGCCCACATTTTTTAAAGCATGTCCACAATAAAAACGGTGAAGTATGCCTCAGGAAGGAAAAGTAAGTTAAAGTTTAGTGAGAAGAGTTAGCAATTCCCAGAGAAGAATGTGTGGTCTATATTGATGAGCTTTTTCACAAATCCTCTTTAATTGCGCCTGAATCTCAAAATAATGCAAGAGAAAATTGATTATATGGGCGTTACACTGCATACCATAGATGACATTTGCATGTGATGGCATTACGTTAAATGAATGACTAAGAAGAAAGTGCCAAGTAAGATAACTGAGATATTTGCTACTGGAGCTGAACCCTCTACTCCGCAACCACTGATATTACAATCAATCTCTGAGACTAAGAGCTTTAGTGATTTCAGCAAAATTGACACATCAACACCACCCTGCCAGCTAAAGGTAAATGGTAAACCTTCAATATGGGCATTGAAAATGCAGATTTACTTATTTTCATTTACTTTTCGTGGTTTGGGTTAGTTCAAAAATTGTAGCAAAGATAGAGAAGCTATACAATATGCCCTCCTGACTAACGTTTGTATTTCACTTTGAGGTGCATTATGGGAAATGTAGTGTAGAGAAGAAACACAAATAATTGTTTGAAATACTTGAAACGTACTGTGCAGTCACAACTTTAAGTAATGTTATACAGCATGAAAGTGTGACATATAGCCATCAACCTCACACATATATATATAATTTAAAAATGGTTTCAGTAGACAAGTGAACCATTCTGCCCATGCTACTAACACTTTATCAATGCACGCATTTAACAACAATAGTATGGACGACGCCCATAACCTTGTGAAGGTAACCACTATCTTGGAAATCTTCAAGACCACACAAATTGCTACTGCTGGTCAAGTAAGCGTTGAAGAAATGAAAAGGTTTCAAGCCTATGTTGCATCTGTTACTGAAGCCACGAATGTTCGGCGCAGGACTGGTCATGTTGCTGGAGATGTTGTTTCTACTCCTTCTAGTATTGCCACCTCTGAAAGGGAAAATGTTGGACGAGGAAGACAAAAACATTAAAGAAATACTTTTTTATTGTGCAATGTGTGGTTGCCAGTTTTTCACATTTTTGAGGCAAGCAAAGTTAATTATGATAATACCTTCCTAAAATGATTGTGCAACATTAATAGTATTTCGTATTCAGAAGCCTGAAATTAAATGTTCTTTTTTATTCAAAAGCATCAATACATTTGTATTGTGTATTTATTATTTTGAAACAGTTGTATAAATACATACCTCAATAAAAATGAGTAGTTTTCCATTTTCATAAATCTTTATTTCGGTAATATTATCACCATAAATGATACACAAGGTACATTGATCATTTGATAAAACAATAAAACTTTAAAACAGCACAATTCATTTTGGTCAACAATTTTACAATTAAAAGATTCGGGATCAGAGTACACTTAGTGACCGGCCTTAAGGCTCTGTATCCTCAGTAGTAATGTCTGCACATCGTGCCCTTCCTTCATCTGCTCTTGAATCAATTTGATGTTGTAGTGGATATGGATCTTCCTTATCAGAACCTGACTTTGTAACAACCGAGGAGAGTTCCTTTCTTGTAATATTATTCAAAATATCACAGTTAGCAATGATGTCACTTTTCTGGGCAGTATTGCAGTGCTCCACCACTCTCATCGAGACACCTAAATCTGCTTTTTAAAAGTTCAAATGTGAGCTCAACTTCAGAGTGTTTATTTTTCTGAACATTTTTATATCTCCGCTCATTTCGGGTGGTGGGATTTAGACATGATGTTAAACTCAAAGGACGCAGAACATACGCACTCTCAACTGTAATTAAACAGTTTAATATTAATATTTCACATGATGATTACACATGATGATTACAGGCTTGATATGTCTAAATATGACATGATGGAGTTACCTAGTAAATATCCATTGGCAAAGTCCCTCTAACAGGACAACTGTAAATGTCACTGTGTCTAAGCATGTAGGAGTCATGGGTGCACACTGAGAAACATGCTAATATGTCTAGGATGATGCAGGATGCATTGCACACACTTTGCAAGTTTAATGAGTAACTATTATTTGGTTTCTAAATGGATATTCATTATCAAATGGTGGACGTATAGCTACATGAGTCCCACCCTTCTATGACATGGGGAATATGCACTATGCAATATAAATGTGTTACAGTCAGTTGTACGTCTTGGGGAGTGTTAGAGAATCATTGCTAATTCCATCTAGAAAATTCCTTTAATGATTTACATAACACACATCTGCCCAGGTAACTAGCAGAGGCTAGAAGGTGAATTGAGAATAGTGTGCATTGGCAAGTTTGATATTGCTTCAGGAAAAGTGATTTTTTAGCAGAGGTTTCGGTGCAGGAATTAGGTCGAAAATAACCTGATTAATACATTTGTATACGTCAAAAATATCCTCCTCTCTCTGCTCAAAAAAGTGTGATCATGACCCTAAAATCTCCTTTACTGTCTTCTCCTGCTCATTTGCAGTCCAACCAGCATCTGCATCCCTCTGGCCATCACATACAACACGGCCATTGTGAAAGATGCTGGTGCTTTCTTAGTCCATTTACATTGTTGCACATTATTCCCACCTGCTTCCACTTAGTGGTAAATTTAAAGTGCAAAGTTACCATTCTGCAACTAGTCACAATTTGCAAATCCTTCATACATTTAAATAGCATTCGTAATGAAGAAATCTCTAGTAACGAATCGATATTTGGAGTCCACAAGTGAAGGATGTGGGATGTATCCCTGTTCTTCTCTGGTGCTGAGATACTACTATCTCTTAGCAACTGTGGCTTCTACTTACACAATCCTTATTGTGGATTTCTGTGACGCTGGAGCTTGTAGGCAGGTGCTGAGGAGACCAGGGGTCATTGTACCTTATTAAATAAACCTGTCTTCACATAAACCACTGTGTCCTTGTGTCCTAAAAGTGGCAATGAGGATGGGATGTGAAGGGAGAGGACATTTGGAGTAAACCGGTCTTTGGCGAGTAACGTGTTGCTGTTAATCGTGGCACTCATTCATCGCTTTGCATTATTTGAACCCCTGGTTAGTAGGATTGTATTTTGGTGATCCCATCTGCTATTGGGCCTGTGGCACAGGCATTGACGTTGGCCTGGAGGTGAGCTGTTGAATTAAAGGAAAGAAAGGAAACCCAACCCCACTGCCATGGCATTAGAGAATCAAAGTGAGATATTGCTTTGCTTTTAAGTCTGTGAGTTGCATTACGTGGAGAGTGAGCGTCATTAATGTGCATTTGAAGACTGGGAGCCATCGGGGGTACTTGTCGGGTCTCGGTGTGAGTTTGTTTGGGAGGCATTCAGGGGCTAATTAGCTGCCCTGATATGTGGCACTCAGGGCGCCCCTCCTTGCCCTCCCTGCGCACGCCCATGTACATAAATGCACCCTGGAGGGAGGCCAGGCTCTGGGGCTTGTCCTCAGGCTGGACTTTACGGCAACCCCTCCAGGTGCTGGTGGTTGGGGAGGGGGGGGAGTGATCCTCGGTGCTCAGGTGGAAGCAGGGGGCTACATATGATAGAGGAGACAAGTGTAAGCACCCTGCAAGCCACTCATCACTATGACATGAAGGAAGAGACGACTGCTGTCAGCTGGGAAAAAAACCTGATCAGCTCGTCGACCCAACTTCCAGAAAAAAAACCTTCAGACGCCATGAAAAGGCAGCAGCATTTGCTGTCTGTGAGTATGTCAAAGTAGATTTTGTAGGGGGGTGATAACATTTGGGGGTGGGGCTAATTCATCCAGTGAAAGCCATATGCAGAGTGGAAATGCAGGGGCTCTAAGTAGGGGTGAAAACATAATAAAGCCTAATTACCAAGTAATTGGTCTTTTAAAGACCTGTGTGAAGTGTGGCTGTGTGTGTATGTGCCCGGTAAGCTGTCTCAGCCAGGCACACACATTCTTATAACATTCACAGCCCACAGAATGACAAATCACCACTTCTAGCTGCCTCGTCATGGGGTGGGAGTGGGAAGATGTGCACAGCAAGGGAAAAGGAATGGCCAGTGCAGGTGACGGTTTTCTTTTGTATAGGAATTTCTGCTTACATCATAGCCTAGGGTTTGCTGTCTGTTCACTTGTTTAGATGTGTATTCCATATAAGTGAACAGACATCAAACCCTGGGCTATGATGCCAGCAGGAATTACTTTACAAAGGAAAAACATCACCTGCACTGCCCACATCTCCCATAGCCTTATCAACGAAAGCAGGTTGTCTGTTGTCATGATGGATTACTTTTCAAAGTTTCCAGCGGTTGCATTTGTGAAAGAGGTGAAGACAAGCAATATATTTGCTTACTATGAGGTCATTTTCCGGAGGGAAGGATATCCTGTGGAAATTGTGAGCGATAATGGACCCCAAGTTGTTTCTGAAGAGTTTGGAAACTTCCTAAAGAAGCGTGGAATCAAACATTTTAGAACACCAATGTATCATCCCAGGGGAATGGCATGATTGAATGTTTAATAGTGTGTTAGGAGAAGCATGCAATTAGCCATTTCAAGTGGTACAGGCAGGAGGAATCAAGTCAGGGACATGTTAAGGGGCTACTGGACTACTCCTCACTCAGCATCTAGCATATTGAGCAATAATGCCTATCTTAGGGTTGACTTATAGGCTTAGGCCTGTCAAAATTGAGATTTTGTTAGGTAAAAAAAAACAGATAAAACTGCACACACACTATGTTTTTCGAAGAACATATTGACGATTATTCTCAGTTTCAATTCAAAGTGCAAAAAGCATTTCCCTACCGCACTAGGCACTTTACATAGCTACGTGTAGCGCGCGTAGTGCGGAGTGCGCTTCGCGTAGCTACACGTATTGCTACTATGCAAACTACGCCCAGGGTTGGCTATTTTGACAGGTCGGGCTGCAGGTTTAAATGTAGCAGTAAAGCTAAACTAATTCACTTGAATCACTCTTTCCTTGTTATCCTAGTTGATGTCCCCATACGTGCTCACCATGTGCTATGGACTTTATAGGATGGTAAATATGCCAGTCAAGGATTAGACAATTACTACATGTGTTAGGAGTCAGAGCACATACACTGCGCACTGGACAGCAGTGTCTCAGGGGGAAAAATCTAAAAACTAGGAAAAAATCAGCAAAAATATGGAGGATAACCCGGAAAAAGGAGCATTTTCTTTCAATAGTGGTTTTGTGGATATGATTTTGATGAATCTATGCAGCTGCCTTTGTGGGGCCAAGTGGTGAAAATTGTGATGGCACCATGTTAAAACTATGTGTTTGGCAGGCAACCTTTTCCAATACATACTTCCATTATGTGACTAATGAACAAAAGCATGAAAAATCTCATATGAACTGAAAGGAAGCCCAGAATAAAGTCAGGCACACTAAATGCATCCACCACTACTGGAAAGTTCTTTTTTCCAAGCATATAAGGTTCTTGTCAGTTCACTGGTCAGAACTTCCAATATGGTATATCATAGAACATTCATACCTTAAAATCCCATCTGGTCTTGGTATACTATTGCAGCGGTCTACAGGGGGGCTGGGGCTGGTATCAACAATATAATGCTGGGGCATACGCCATGAAACACCTGAATCTTTGTAGATTTGACCATGCTGGAGTGCCATTGTGGAAACAATGCAGCTCATAGTGCTAATTTTAGGCTGGTCACTCTGCCTCTCAGGATATGTTAAGGTTAAAAGACTTATTCGGTGATGGCCATTTAAAATTGTCTGTTGTCCTGTGAGATTTCCGAATCCTGGAGATATGGACATCTAACTCATTGTTTAAAAGGCACTACTTGATTCTCCAATCAACATCTACATAGAAAAATGTGGCACATATACTAGGGTCATATCAGATATCTACAATATTCTGACTGTGGGACTTTACTTCACAAGGAATGAAACAATACACTACCACACTTGCAGGCCCGATAGCCATCAGACGATTTGGAGAAAGATCAGTCTCTGCTGCACTGCACACAAGAGAAGGAAATGGGAGAAGCACAACTCAAGTTCACATACTTTAAAATTGTAATAAACTGCTAATGTTTTCAATGCAAGTTTCAAAGGGTAAAAACTGATGGCTCTCAATTTATTCTAAAGATGCAATGTCCCTCACTGTAATCTGATGCACATATTATGATCGCTTTCTCATACACTAGGATACCGGACAAGGTAGTCAACTACCATCAAGCTATCCTTCTAGAATAAACCTAAACTAGCTATACTTCATGGTAGGACTGATAGAAACTCTGCCCATTCCTCTGGCAGTGTTCTGTGGGATCTTTACTGTCAATTTTTAAAATATGTATACTCAAATACTGGAGGGAGTCCAGAAGGCCGAATCAAAATCAATGGGTTCTGGATGTAGTTCAATGAGAGGCTCACAGATATATATTCTACAAATGCTATGATCAAATCACAGTTTTGTATTGCTCCATGGACTTTTTTTCAAATGGAATACTAGATGTGATTCCTGATACAGTCCATCTGTATGTGTGTCCTATATCAAACCTAATCTAATATTTACACATTTTCACAGTTTCATTGCTCCCCTTAAATGGATCGCGTCTTCTTGCTGATACATGTTGAAATACATTAGAACAGTCCTACATATTTAATGAATTGCATCACACCATACTCAACATAATCCACTATAGGTTTTTGGCATGGCACAATAGACCCAACGTGTCATTCAAATTTAATGGTGCACTATTGGGTTTGTTGCTTCCACAGCCTTGTATACAAGAACATCCCTTGAGATTATGTAACCCTGTATTTCCCATTTGTTGTAGTGCAGCAACATTAATACTGCACTTATCTGGTCCTCCATACTTTCAATGACTCTGCTTTATAATGCAATTGTTTTACAAACCAGTTTCTGAATTCATTTAAAGCATGATGATTATCTCTGAAGTACTGCCTTTCTAGATGAGTGTTTGTGTTATCTCATAATTTGTATTGGTTGGGAAGTTAGGCAAAGAACCTGTGAAAGCCATTGCCGGTGAATTCCGTTCCAGAATCTAGTGTCTGTATGAGGGTGTGATGGTTGACTGAGTCAAACACAGTGGAGAGGCCCAGCAATATCAGGGGGCAGGGGGCATCTTCATCAATAGTCAGAAAGGCAATGTCTTCAATGTGTAATATAGAGGTTTCCATGCCGCACTGTGATCTGAAGCCAGAATGGCAGTGGTACAGGAGACGGCCAGCTTTAATGTGATCTTGGAGTTGAAAATGGACTGCCTTTTCAATAACATTGATGATAAATGAAATGGGGGCCAGTCCAGTAATGGGCAAAGTCATAAGTATCTTGTGTAGGTTTCAAGATGCCTTGACTGAATGAGTGTAGGAAGCTGTCTCTCTGTATACTATACCAAGGTGAGGTATAGTGTGCACAAGTATATATTTACTTTAGTTTAATTACAGTAGAATTACTGGTAATGCAATACTAAAGTATAAATACAACTGCAATTCAAACCGCATTATTACTGCACAGTATGAATCACTTGCCTGTCACAGGCTTGCTTGGTTCTAGGAAATAAAATAAATAAAATAATATTGTAAACAAATCCAATTGGTCCGAGTTCAGTCTTTGAGTGTGTGCAATAATTTGCTGATTGAGTGTGTACAACAAATGCTAAATATTACCCTCTGATAACACCTTACTGTTCGCCCACACTACCACAAATGGAGAGTGAGGTGCAATCTACTTCTACTGCTGTCTACCTTTGGAGTTTCACTGGACTCTGTGCATGCTATACCTCACTTTGGTAAAGCATATACAGAGACAGCTTCCTACAATGAGGCATTGACTATGGTGAGTAGCAATGCAAAAGAATGCTCCTAGAGAGAAAAAGATGAGGGATCTTCATAAGAAATGGCTTTGAGGGAGTTTAATATGTCTGCAAGATCTGCTAACGACAGGGATTTGTAGGCTGACCACTGTGGGAAGTTACAGGAAGGGGTTGTTTTAAGAGGAGAAGCTGGCTTGTTGTTGTTGATGTGCTCCCAGATTTCTATATTTTTTCACTGAGGAGCTTGATGGTTTTTCACTTCCCTGCAGTAAGTAACAGGTGGTCTGCCAGTGGGTTGATATAGTGCTTGATTATCTGCAGTGTGCAGTACTGTTTTTAGGTCGAGCCTAGCAGCGCATGCGCTGCTCTGAGAGGCTTCTTTTATCTACTCTGTGTGGGTCTGACTCCTCCCACACATTGGATTGGCTTTTGCGTGTGTCTTTCTATAATGAAAGCACGCAAATGGCTAAAGGTGGGTACATGTCCCGCCTCTTTTGAAACGTTTTGCCTCTGGAGCGAGCAGTGGTGCGCAGGGCGGCAGCTGCAGTGCCTCCTTGATGACATGGCTTGGATATTTGGGTGCAGTTTTCATTCTGTCTCTATTAGATAAACAGTGCAAATCCTATCCTGTACTTAATAGATGTTCTGTCCCTAAGTTTGTACAACCAAGCAGCGTAAAGATCCATCTGTGGGATCATTCATTTTCCATTGAAATATTGTTCATGGTTTAACGCATTGTTTCTTTTGTAATCTCTGAAAACCTCTTTTTTTTGTTTGTTATATATAGCGCAAACTCGACCCAAAGGGTATCAGAGCACTGATTTGCGTTCCAGACGGACTCGTTCATTTTGTTAGGCAGGGGAAACTAAGTGATTTGCCCAGAATCACAGGATTTTGAGCGTCCTTGCCGATACTCCAACACGGTTCCATCGCTTCGCACTCAAACTCTCTGGCTGTTAGGCCACATCCTCTCCTCATACTGATTGATAGTGAATGCTCTACTTCTGCTTAGCTTTTTACTTTAAATATATTGGGAAGTTGCCTCCGCATTTGGGATGGTGTGTGGCTGAGACACCTGGGACATATTGTGAAGGCCTGCACTTGCCCAGCGCAAAGCCTGTACCTTTTATTACGTCTCTTTCTAGGTAGGTAATGTTTATTTGTACTCTCCCATACTCCTCCGCACTCTGTTTGATTTAATTCCCACTGCCCTCCCCGTTCGTTTCTTTCTGACTCATTCTCTTATATATTTATTGTCCCGGGGAAACATCCTTTACAACGCAACTTTTACCATGCAGTGCCTTTACGACGCAACTTTTACAACGCAAACCATTACAACACATTGCGCTGGGGGCGCTCTAGGATAGGGAATAGGTTTATTTTAATATCCAACACCTTCCCTACTATCTACTATCCACGGGGACTGGAGTTGGAATAGTAAATTAAACTATTCACTATCCAGCGCCCCAAAGCACTATGCGTTGTAAAGGCATGCGTTGTAAAAACAGCGTTGTAAAGGCATGCGTGGTAAAAGCATGCGTTGTAATGTCATACATCCGTTGTCACACCTCTCCGATTGCTTTCTCTTTTTAGCTCCTTTCTTCCATGCCAGCCTTTCCCCCATTCCATTATCTCAATCAATGGCTTTCCTCTTTCTTTCTCTCCCTTCAAAGTCCTACTCTCTTGCCTCACTCGCTCGTCCGATCTCTGACCCTGGTTTTCCTCTCCTCTCTCTCCCAAACAGACTCTCCATCCTTTTATATTTGTCTCCCTACTCACTTTTTCTTGCCATCTGCTTTTTCTTTCCCTCACTCTCTCTCATCCGTTTTGCTTCTACCTCCTCCCCCAGCTCATCTGCTGCTTCCCACATCACACTTTCCTGGTTCTTTCTTTTTCATATCCTGTACATCTCTTTCTTTTGTTCTCGCCCTCTTTCCATCTCTCTCTCTCCATCTTTCTCTCTTCCTATCTCTCTATTTCTATCTCTCTCTGTCTAGCTCTCTCTTTCCATGTCTCTCTTGTATCTTTTCCTGTTCTATTTTTATGTTTCTGTTTCTCTTTGCTTTCCCTTCCTGTCACCCCTTCTCTTGTATCCCCTAGTAACTCGTTCCAATCTTCCCCCACCCTTCTTGATAGGAGGGCTGGTAGGCAGCTGCCTTTTACTAGCACCACTTTGCAACCCCGGAAACTTTCTCTCCATCTCCCTCTCTTCGTTATCACTTTCTCTTCTTCCCCTTCTCCTTGTCTTTGTCTGAGTCTTGATAGAGCACAGGTTCACCTGCCCAGAATTTTACCATACTCACCTGGGCCCATAAAACATACACACTTTGAACAGGTAAACCTACGCTATACCAGTGATTTTAATTTTAACCTTTTTAGGACCTATACCTTTGACTTACCAATCCGAGTCACCGGTACCTAAAGTTCTAAGGGATCAAGGGAGTTAGCAAGACAATAGGTAGTAAATAAACATTTGCACTCATAAATAACCACCGACTCGGGAAAAATTGTACGCTTTATCTAAATATTTTCTTTAACTGTCAATGTCCATACAAGATTAATCAGAGCTTTATCAATTAGAAAGAATCAAATCAAATCAAGATGATGTGAAATTATCATGAAATGTATTCCCTAAATTTGATTGGTCAAAAGACGAGGAGAGGTCATCACACCATACCAGTTATGAGGTCATGCTCTTCAATATTCAGATTAAGGTTCCCGCCCAACATTTTCTTTTCCCATGCACTTTTATTCCTCCCGGCAATGAATGTTCCAATAGTAAATACAATGTATATTTTGACATCCTCTTGGAGGTTCAGGAGGTCAAGTTCCCATGAACATCGTCTCCCAAGTCAGGAGTTGGCAAGCATTCAATGCCATTGCTTGTAGACTCTTGAGCTCTTCTGTGCAGTTGCAGGATTGCAAGATGGAGTTCCTAATAGCAAACTCAAAGAGAAACAGTTCTAGAATAAAGAATAAATTAATGCACTGTATACCACTTATCTCTACTCTATTCCCATTACTTTATTTTAACTACAGCATTAAGGATTAAGCAGAACAAACAACTTAATAAAAGCAGCATTGCAAGCTTCAGCACGTTACAACATGGAGCAGCCATCTTTAGTTCTAGTGCGTGAAAGCAAAGTTTTCCTACCAAAGCAGTAAGTATGTCATGTCACGTGAGTATAACAGATGCATGTGCAGAAAAGTTCCTGCGTTGCGGCGGCCATTTTAATGCATTTGCGTTATGGTTAGTAAAACACATATGCAAGCTTCCCCAGCTTACTAGAAATGTCATGTTTTGCATTGTTAATAAGACGAAATATGTTGGTTAATACATTACTTATTAGTTTGAGAGGGTTGAGTCCAAGAAAGGCGCTTTGGGTGCGAAACCTTGCTCCATCAATCCCCTCTTTGATGATATTTTATATCATCACAAATTACAGAAACAAATGCCAACTTTTCAACATTTACACATTTCTATTTCTTCAAACACTCTTTTAGGCTTTTCCCCATAATTCATGTGGAAGTTTTTCATTTTCTTGTGCAAATCCCCATTTAAGTCTTCAAGCTCAATTTCACTGAAGTTTCTTTTCTTTCCTCTCTGATTTACCACATATGTCTTTTTATGTTTGTGACATTTGCAACAAATGATTATCCCTAAAATCAGTAGTTCTACTCCAACCATTGGCATCATTATTTTATCTACAAAAAGTTTTCCTATGTAAGTGAATAAACTATCTATTGAGGAGAGACCACTAATTAGTCTCTTCCATGCACTGTCAACCTCCATTGGTTTCTGTTCTTCTCTCAAATTGGTAATATTTCTCACGTACCTTTTAATTTCTACCCTTTTGTCTGGAATGTAAGTGCAGCAATGTTGTGTTTTCAACATTCTACAAACTCCGCCCTCTTTTGCCAATATTATGTCAAGAGCAAGTCGATTTTGTACAACCATTGATCTTACTGCAACTAATTCGGTATTGATCATTAAAAATCCACTAGCAGTGTCAGTTGATAAGCGATCTACCACTGTTGACAATTTGCAAATTCTTTGAGTGTTCAGAACCACTCCCACTGAAGGTATTATTGCACTAAATATGTCACCTACAATTTCAGCAAATAATGCTCTTTTACTACGAGTTAATCCATTAGTTTCTTCATGGCTTTCAGTGATTTACTCCACATGGTATACCTTTGGGAATACTATTCCAAAATAGCAACTCCGGTACCAATGATAAGGCAATTTAAAAAAGGTCTTGTTCCCACAAATGTAATAATTCCAGGAATACTGGTTCAGTTCCATCTTTGAAACCTCAACCCCAATAACTTTGAAATTATGTTCACATTCACTGGAACCAATGAATATATTGTTAAAATATTCTGTTTTCTCCCTATGGAGACAGAGTTTCCCTTTCTTTTCGAAATCCAGCAACAAAGCAACTTGAGTCTTGCCATTAGAGGTAAACTCTTTATTTTCAGCCCAATTAGGAATCTTCCGTTTATGATCAGTGGCTTTTCTATGGAAATCATGTCTCCTTTTCTCGACTAAATCTAAAAACATATTTTCTTTCTCTTGTAATATGCATGTTAGATTTTCTTTGTGAGCTTTGGATAAATCTATTGATCCTATTGTTAGAAAATAATCACCCATGAAGTGTGTAGAGTCTCTAGTACTAGAAATATGATATAAATTTCTATGTAAAGGATCGTCAGAAAAGACTACATCAAAATTTGAATAAAAATATTGTCATTTTCTAGTTCTATAAAACAGACTAGCTAAAATGCTACATTAAATACCATAGGTCAGAGGTAAGTGATAGTAAGTGACTCCTTCAGCTACTGACGTGGGCAACTTCATGCACACGTAGCAGTCACTGATTTCCATAGCTTCTACATAATGTAGTAACAAATTAGCAAATGAGCTCTATTTCTAGCTCTTCTATAATATAAGTCTCCATCATCTGGTGCTCCTAAATCTACTCCAGGTTACTTAAGACTAACTGCTTTCTCATGTATATGTGTATCTATTGTCTTAGGTGAACATACTTGCTGAGGTTTATTAGTGTTATTCTGCATATCTTTGCTCATTAGGTAAGGTATAGCTAATGTCAATCCAATCCATACTATAACTACTATTACTATACAACATGTGCATATTCTACAACATGTCTTTAAACAATTTCTTTTCAGTCTTCCGTTAACATTATAATAAGCCATTTCTGACTAAGGAGATTTTATTTCCCCTTTGTAACTTTTCCATAGACGTTAACCTGTGTTTCTTTTCTCAAGTTGGTCTCACTTCTTCATCAGTCTGATCAACAATCAGTTCGTCATCACTCAGTTCTAGATTTCCGAAATCTTCGAGTGTGATGTAGGTCCACTCAGGTCCTTTGAACTTGGTATTCAGTCTTTTCAAACATGGACTCCTCCTTCTGGATTGCTCTGTGGACGGTCCAGCTTGGCTTGATATTTTATTTACTTGCTCTGGTTCTTAATTTATTGTTTTAAGGCGAAATTTCAGTCTTTTGACAAAACCAAGCCACTTATCTCCTTTTCTGAGTCTTTTAGCTGGCACTGTGCTTTGACTTTCTTTAAATGCTCTTTTATTTTTGTCCAGTTGTGGCACTACTTGTTCTCTGTCAACTTCTGAATTCCTCTCTATCTGACTTGGTCCAGGTCTTATTTTTGTTTCTTCTGCCTGGCCCTGGATACTAATCTGGCCTTGTTCAGGAGTTTGCTGTCTTTGACTTTGACTTTGTTGGCCTTCTTTTTCCTGTAAACGTTTTTCTACCCCTATCTGGTCCTGCTCAGGTCTTTGGATTTCTTGATTGTCTTCTGCCTGAGCGTTCGCCCTAATACGTATCTTTCCCTCCTCGGACTCTGGAGTACCCCTCAGCTGCGCAACCTTCAGCCTCTACTTCATCAGATTCAGTCACCCTCTTGGTGTGACTCGTGTGGATCCAGTTTGGAATTCGCCTGCACTTCACAGCTGTGGTAGTAACTAATATCACTTGATGTTGCTCTCCGCACATTGGTGTCAGGCAAGATTCTCGAGTATGTTCTTTTATCACTACCCAGTCACATGGATTCAGGTCATGTTCTGGAGTTGATTGTCTGGCAACAGCATCTTCCCCAACCTGGTGAGAGATAGATCGCACTTGGTCAGCCAGTTCTTTGCAGAACTCGAGCACTAAATCATCAGATATATTTATCAACTTATGTCCTGGTACCCATGCCTGCCTCATTGCTCCTCTCATGAGTATTTCATGGGGACTCAAGCCTAAATTTCTGTCTCAAATGCTTCTGAGTCCCATCAGAACAAGAGGTAAAGCAGCAGGCCACTCCAATCAGGTAGATTCATACATCGTTCCCAATTGTGACTTGATTGTGCCATTCAGTTGTTCTACCAATCCAGAAGTCTCTGGCCAGTATGCACAGTGCAGTTTTTGCTCAATTTGAAATGCTTCACAGATCAGACACATTATTTCATTATTATAATGAGACCCTCGGTCTGATTCAATCGTTACTGGAAAACCGAAATGTGATATGAGTTCTCTCTATGGTAACTTAGCTACAGTGATGCTATCATTTCTGCGTCTAGGGTAGGCTTCCACCCATTTTGTGCAGACTTGACTCCAGGTAAATAGGATGCTTCCACTGGACCCCACAAAGTACACACAGCATAAGCACTACTTTATCCTCCTTCCTCATGTCTCATGCATGAACCATCCACAAACAGCTCATATTCAAATGTCAACAATGGCTCTTCTTTTATGTCTGGTCGAGGCTTTGTACTGTATTCTGTGAGGTCGATGCAATCATGCTCGACTTCCCCTTTCACTTCTGCGAAGTGTGATTCAGGTAACAGTGTAGCTGGATTTGGTCACATTCCCTGCACCTAGAAGTAATCGCTCATACTTAGTCAGCCGACTAGAAGTCAGATACTGAGTACGTGTTCTGGTTAACAAAATCACAAATGAATGTGGAACATACACAGTTACAGTGTGTCCCATAATGATGGATTCACTTTGCTCAAGACTCATGCAGGTTGCAGCTACTGCTTTCAGACATCCTGGCAAAGCAGATGCCACTGGATCTAGTGTGGATGAAAAATATGCCACAGGACGTCTCATTAAACGATGAGTATGGGTCAAAACAGACAATGTACAATTGTCACGTGCATCATAGAATAATGTAAATTCTTCTGAATAATCGGGCATCCTTAAGGCAGGAGCTGAGCAAAGACAGTCTCACAGTTTCAAGAAAGCAGTCATGCTCTGTCATCCCATTCTACTGGGTCTTTTGCTCTGTTCATTGTCATCTGTATCAGAGGTTTAGCAGGACTGAACATCCCACAATCCACTGCCTGCAGTAACCTACAACTCCATGAAACATTCTGATTTCTTTCTGTGTCTGAGGTAGATTCATGTTTCTGATTATTTTGATTCTTTCAGAGGTAACTCTTCGAGCACCTCTTTCTATCTGGTGTCCCTGATACTTTACCGATGTGGTGCAGAATTGCAACTTCTCAGGTGACACTTTATGCCTTTCTTCCGCCAAATGATTCAGCAATGCAATGGTATCAACAACACAGTCATTTTGAGTCATAGACGCCACCAACAGGTCGCCTATATATTGCACCAGGACAGACTGTCCGGGCAATACCAGAGATTCAAGAAAATGTTTCAATATCTGATTGAAAATCGATGGACTTTCTGTGTACCCCTGAGGGACATGGTTCCAAACGTAGACATGGTCATCGAATTTGAATGAGAAAAGATATTTGCTATCTGGATGTAAAGGTATGTAGAAAAATGAATTGCACAGATCTATTACCTTGAACGATCCGGCTCCCCACGGTATCTGATACAGAATCACAGCAGGATTTGGCACAACTGGACAACATGGGATGACAGTTTTATAAATTTTGCGACGGTCTTGTACAACCCTATATTTCCCGGTCGTTTTTTTATACCAATTATCATTGAATTACACGGACTGCCCATTATTTCTAGTAAAATGCCTTGTTCAACCAAACTCTTTATTTCTGCTGCAACACCTGCTTTTATTTCTGGGCTCATTTTGTATTGTCGAATGTTTGGGTAAACTGCACCTTCTTTCACTGTCACTTTTACAGTGTCAACATTTGCCATTATTCCTACATCTTTCCCAGTGAAATCCTACACTTCAGGATTCAACGTATGCTGTAATTCTTTTGGAAGGTCTTCCACTAGCATCTTTTTATGTTCTGTTTCTTGATTGGCCTACATTAATTTATAAACTCCATCTTCATCTGGGGTTTGAATTTCAACACCACCTGGGGTGCAAAAGATTATGCAATTCATTTTGCACAGCAAATCCCTACCTAATAGGTTTACTGGACTGGAGTCACACACTACAAACTTGTGCGTTTCTTTGAAATTAACTATTCTGATTTCCAGGGGGACTAATTTGTTTATTAGAAACGCCCACTACTTGGATTGCTTCTCCCGAGAGGGGTAGGTTTGGAACGTCTGCTGTTCTCACAGTAGAACGGGTAGCGCCAGTATCCAACGAAAAGGTAACATCATTTCCCTCAACTTTTCCCTCAATGTATGGACCTGACTGATCTACCGGCAAGGATGCACCAAGTACGCACTCCTCGTCCTCCCCTTTCAGGCACCGTCAGTAACTATCTTCCTCAAAAAATAAGTCACTCAAAAGAAATTGTGATGTCACTGCGTCTCTCCTTCCACTTCCCTCCCAATTTGTGGTATCCACCTTGTAATTTGCTTGGCTCCCAGAATCTGGCATAGGTGCAAGTGGTAACTGGTTCTGTATTACCTGTTGCTGTGGCTTCCTTGACACCCCATTCTGTGTCTGTGGATTCAAATTATCATTTTGTACAGGGTTACTCAATACAGCTTTACATTCGTTCCTCTAATGCCCCATTTTTCCTCACCCATGACAAGGATATTTCTTGTTGGTCTCTTCTTTGTTCATTCTACCTCTTGGTTTACCCCCATTTCCATCTCATTGGTTATGATTATTTTTCAATTGATTTAACTGAAGTTCCTGTTGCTCTGCTAATTTTACTTGTGCCCACATTACCTTTTCTTCTAAATTCTTTTGTTTATTGTCAATTTCATCCCCACAGTATTTTGCATACTTAAGTATTTCATCTATCGGCTTGGCCTACCAACAGATTTTATGATCTTTAATCATTTGCGAAATTTATGGTTTTAACCCTGACACAAATTGATAAATAAAATGGGTCATATCTTTCTTGTCAATGCTTTCCAAACCACTGTACTGCTTGAAAACCTGTAAAACGCGTTCATAATATGCATGTACTGATTCATCTTTATTTTGGGTGGTTCTGTCTATGCTTGTACAGTCAGTTTCCTTTGGGGGTACCTTTCCTTTGAAGTACAGTATTACGTGATTATATTTTTTCATAACTTCATCTGACAGGGCTCCTGTCTTCGGGTCTCTAGGGTACTCATCATTAGGCCAATCAACCACTATCTTACATTCTGTCCATAGATCCACAGGAACTACAATGTAAAATAACCCATCTAAATCTTTTAGCAGCACTTTTGAGACTTTTACAAATCTTTCAACCTGCCTGTACCACTCTACAGGTTTCTCTCTGAGTTTTGGGAAATCGTTCATAAATGACAAAATATCTTGTTGGGACCATGGGACATGCACATAACCTCCACCAGGCACTTCTCTCATCGGGTACAACCTTTCCACTTTTTCTGGTTCTTTTAGTAAATATTCATTTGCAGTATTTTTCGCTTGGGCCTCCTCCTTTTTCTTTGCCCATCTAGCTTTCCATTTGTCTAAATCACCCCACTTCTGTCATAATGACAGTAACTCCTTGATCTGCACTTTACGTCCTGACACATTCATGTTTTCTAAATCTTTGTCAGAAAATTCAACTTAGTAAGGTTTCTGTAAAACTTTAGATTTTCCAATATCATTTCCCATTTCAGTAGCCAAACTCATACATTTTTCCTGGAATGTTTTAGTATTGCGAGTGATACTTCGACATATAAACCACAATTTGTCCTCATTGACAGTGTTTAACCTATCTAAACCCACATTTTCAGCCATCATTCCTTCTAATTCAACTCTTAATTTAAAAATATCCAATACCTTTGGCTGGCAGTGATTTTGTTTTTTCTATTTCTCAGGACCATCTCTCTATTTCTACTGGGGTTTCTACAGTACCAATTCTTGTACCTGAGGATGTTTCCATCTGTACCTCTATAGGAGTTCCAGGAGTGTTTTTCCTGACCGAATCATCCACTGGTTCCCTTATAGGTAAATCAATCAGGGAAATCACTAACTTGCATTCACTTGCTTGGTCATCAAGTATCAAAGGTTCTTTTCTAGATTGCACTACAGGTGTAGTCAGAATAGGAGGTTTGGGACAGGACTGTTTTTCTCCATATAATGGAACAACAGGATCTATGATTACCAAAATGGTCAAGGCTTCAGGACTCATATTTAACTGTGAAATTTTCTGAATTAATTCACTTCTCTGTTTGTTTATGGCTTCTCATTCCCTTTACTGTATCACTTTTTCTGACGAAGTATCATGCACTACTTGCGGAACCAAAGGTGGTGTCAAGAACAGGGTGCGTGGATTAACTCTATTTGCTTCTTCATGATATGGTGGCGGACTTTTCATTAACATATCCTCCAAATAGTCATCATTTGATTAACCACTAATCATTACATTTTTCGTTTTATCTGTGCATTTGCTTTCTTACGCTTCCTCTAAAGTCCGTACAGGATATAATCCTTCTACTAACATAGACTGTCTACATTTCTTCATTTGTTTATCTCGTGTCTCTTTTGGAAATCTGGGATAAAATGTACCCCAATTTTTGTCGCTTCTGGGTCTATCTCATTCAAAAGCCTCAGTCTCCCATTCCTCTAATGCTTCATAATGATTTATTCTAGGTATGGGATCTAATTCATTCCTTCGTGTTCTCAAATTGTACAAAACTCTACCATTAAAGGTACCATGTTCTGGAAATGCCAAAACACCATCATCTTTTGTGTACTCTGTCCAATTCTCTCACCACACACAGGTGTGGTAGCCCCTTTCTACCATCATGTATGATGCGGGCGTATTTGGTGGAGGAATAATAATCCTTTCTCTAGTTTTAATCATTTTGTCCTTTTTAAAGAAATTCTTAATTCTTTTAAATAGTGACATTTTTCTCTCTCCCCCGTACATGAAATGAGGTTTTCCCCTTATGTATTGCTCTTGCGCAAAACCTAAGTACCTCCTATTGAGTCTATTTCCTATAACTATTGGATCTAAATGCCACATATAATTTGCACCAATAAATTTAATATGCAGCTACACTCAATTGCTTCCCCAATACCAGTGTGTTTCATATTTTCGATAACCAATCAGTGATTTGAATTCAAATAACTTTTGACCAATGATTGCGCTGATTTTCTCGTCAGACAAGTTCCCACTCTCCTGCACTTACCCCTCCTTTACAATCACCTCAGCTACACACCCGCTGTCTCAACCAATAACAGCGCAGCTCTGAGTGACATCAGCGCATCTCCGCAACTGACTCCCTCTTTTGCAAGGTAATACAAGAACTTATTTCTTTTCACTTTAAATGCAATACTAATTAATTAACAACGTAAAAACATTTACCACTGTGCCTAAGTGACTATATTCAAAATAAAGATGATTTATTTTACTGCGAGTAAATCCCTTCCGCTTACTCTTCATAAAAGAATTAGAGAACCTGTTACTCCCTCAGCCTTACCCTTTCTAGGAGATATAAGTCCAAAGATTCACCAGCGAACTCCTTTGCTATCATTTATTCACATATTTATACAGAAATTCCCTAATCAGTGCTTCCAGTTTTATCTAACCATGCACTTACTT
This sequence comes from Lissotriton vulgaris, assembly GCF_964263255.1. Lineage (NCBI taxonomy): Eukaryota > Metazoa > Chordata > Amphibia > Caudata > Salamandridae > Lissotriton > Lissotriton vulgaris. The sequence continues at coordinate 318,260,566 of NC_141699.1, read as the reverse complement.
CCTTAGGCAAGTGGCCTCATTGCAAAGTGGGTTCCGTTTACCACCCGCTATTCTGCCCCCGGGGATTCCAAACAACATAGAACAATACAAAACGCGTTTTGGTTAATACATAAAATCAATGTAATTTCAAAAAATTATCAATACACGACTAGCTACCTATCTTAATTAAAGCCTAACCATCAAACTACTACCAAAAGAAATACTGATAGAGTGCGGGTTCACCTGGCCAGAATTTTACCATACTCACCTGGGCCTATAAAACACACACTTTGAACAGGTAAACATACGCTATACCAGTGATTTTAATTTTAACCTTTTTAGGACCTATACTTTGACTTACCAATCCTAGTCACCGGTACCTAAAGTCCCTAAGGGATCAAGGGAGTTAGTAAGAAAACAGGTAGTAAATAAACATTTGCACTCATAAATAACCACAGACTCAGAAAAGATTTTAACGCTTTATCTAAATATTTTCTTTAACTGTCAATGTCCATACTAGATTAATCAGAGCTTGATCAATTAGAAAGAATAAAATCATAGCAAGATGATGTGAAATTATCATGAAATGTTCTTTAAACATTGAAACGTAGGAAGGGTAAAAAGAGGGAAACAGCACAATGACACATCCCGCTCAGCTTTATATTTACCTAGAATGGTGTGAAGACCAATCCTGGCCACGGGCTGGGATAAAAGACAGGACCCCTGATAGTGCAGGTGCCAATAGGATAGATTTGGTGTAGACCAGAATCAGTATAAGTACGGACCAAATTGGATGAGGACTGAACCACCGCAGGTCAGGACCGGCACCCACAGCTAAAGTGCAAAGCCAGCGTCACACCCCTCGCTGCAGCTAACAGTCGGACCCCGATTGGGTTAGCGAATCTTCTCCCTCAGGAACCCCGATTAGGTTATCAAACTCCTTCCCAGAACCCCGATTGGGTTATTGAATCTTCTGAAAGAGTGCTCCGCCAGCACCTCTGCTCCCGAATCTTCTGACAGAGTGCCCCGCCAGAACCTCTGCTCACGATCGCCTATTGAGTGCGTTGGGTCAGTGACAGGTCAGCTATTCTGACAAGTCAGACAATCTAACTAGCTAAGCCTACCTTAGTTATGACATTTTCCAGGGCAGTGTACCACCCCCAATGTTGCAAATATGTGTTTTCCCTAAATTTGATTGGTCAAAAGCCGGGGAAAGGTAATCACACCATACCAGTTATGAGGTCATGATCTTCACTATTCAGATTGAGGTTCCTACCCAATCTTTTATTTTCCCATGCACTTTTATTCCACCGGGCAATGAATGTTCCAATAGTAAATACAATGTATAATTTGACATCCTATGGAGGTTCAGGAGGCCAAGTTCACATGAACATCTTCTCGCAAGTTAGGAGTTGGCATGGATTCAATGCCATGGCTTGTAGACTCTTGAGCTCTTCTGTGCAGTCGCAGGATTGCAAGATGGAGTGAAGCAAGATTACATCAGGCCCAAATACGAGCTCATAGCAAAGTCAAAGAGAAACAGTTTTAGAACAAAGAATACATTAATGCACTGTATACCGCTGATGTCTACTCTATTCCCATTACTTTATTTTAACTACAGCATTAAGGATTAAGCAGAACGAACAACTTAATAAAAGCAGCACTGCAAGCTTTAGCACGTTAAAACATAGAACAGCCATCTTTAGTTCTAGTGCGCAGAAGCAACGTTTTCCCACCAGAGCAGTAAGTACGTCATGTCACGTGAGTATGACAGAGGCAAGCGCAGAAAAGTTCCCGCTTTGCGGCAGCCATTTTAATGCATTTGAGTTATGGTTAGTAAAAGCACATATGAAAGCTTCCCCAGCTTACTTGAAATGCTGTGTTTTGCATTGTTAGTAAGACAAAACATGTTGGTTAATACATTACTTATTATTTTGAGAGGGTTGAGTCAAAGAAAGGCGCTTTGCGTGCGAAACCTTGCTCCATCAGTCTCTCCCCTACCCTTCCTGCAAGAAGGGACAGTGGGCCAGGCAGCTGCCTCCCTCCTGTCACCACCCTCTCCACCACAAAAGTCAGTAGTGATTTCTAATTAAGAAGGCACTGTGTGCTCTTTCAGCCCGGCCCGCTGACACTATCTTTGGCGCTTAAAGGCGCTTCATTCACAGGTGCCTCCGAGCTGTGCGTCATATCTGGGAGGTGATTGGCCAGGGTGCAGGAGGGACCAAGAGAGCCAGCATCTGTGCTAGTGACAAATAAGTTAGGCTTCAACTCACCATTGCGGGACAAGTCCGAATTCTGACCTGGGGTTCTGGGACGACACCCCCACACCATGTCCTTTCACTCCCCACAGAGCTGTGAGGACTAGAGTCCAGAGCAGAAGGGACCAGCTGTGCCACTCTGTTTCCCTCACAAGGCCTACCAGTTGGTATTCTTTCAATCAGTTAGCATTTATAGAGTGCAGCAAATATCCTGTGAGAGTCTCAAAGTGCTTTACCCTAACTCTCCGACCCCGGGGCCATCAGTAGGTTAGGTGTCAGCTGCTTATGACTCAGAAGATGGGTTTCCAAAACACCCCTCTTTCTTGTCCTAAATGGGGCAGTGTCTCCGGCTGATCACAAAGGCTTGGGTAGCCCATGAGTAGAGTGTTAGCTGTGTGCATATGAGCCTTCCTCATGTTGAGCACATCTGTGCCCTTACATGGAGGGGTTCTCAGACATCTGGGAGCTGGCCGGAATACATAAAACTCCTGACCACCCAGCTCTCTCCAAGTTGGGTGGGTGGGCTGGGGGGCGGAGCTTGCCTGAGCCCAAGATGGCTGCTTAGCTCTAGACTTCCCGTCAGCCATCACAATATCCAACATTTATCTGGCATCGGGGCAGTTTTAGCTGCCTAATCTACATTGATCGAAGTATCAGATAACACAGTCTGCCAATCGAGCTGACTAGGGAGTCAAGACACAGCCGGTAGCTACCACCTTTGGAAGCGGGCTCGTAGGCATGTTCCTGTGCTGCGGCACCAGTACCTGTGATGCACACACAGTTACTGTGGGAACACTTAGGGAGAGAGTCCTAATCTGCGAGCTGACTGCGCTAGTGGCTGAGGGGTCTAAACTGCGTCGCAGCCGGTGGTGAGCTGCTCTTACTCTATGGCTTCCCCATATTGAACGTGATATGAGGAGGGCCAGTAGCTCGGTCTCCGCAATGACCTGTGCCGTGAATCACTCCTTTGGGCCAGAGGTAGCAGCTAGGACCGGACCGGCGTGAAGATAACGAAGTCAGTGCCCGCGAGGTCTGAGCAGGGCCAGACTGGGAACCAAAACCGGCCCTGGCAAAGAGCTCGGCTGCCCCCCACCCCCCCTGGGGGTTGTGGTTGCCGCAGAGCTCTTCAGCTGCTAAGCTTGAAAAATGGCCCTGTAACAAAACCGGCCCCCAGGTGCCCCAAACCGGCCCCCACCCATGCAGCGCACCAGGGGATTGCCAGGTGCCCGCTACGGCCAGTCCTGCCCTGGTTCTGAGGATTCCATGAGTGGCGCGTGTAGCCGCTGAGTGAAATAATACTGGCTACTTGATCACGTGCCTCGGCCCAGGATAATAACTTGCCTCCCCCCGCTTGCTTTGGGGGGGACTGCTGTGTGATGCATCGGGGCATGGCTGGGCCTACAATGTAGAACCTGAGAGCCGGCTGTGTAATGTTGGACAGAGCGGATCACAGAGGGACCTAGCTGCAGAAACTTGTGCCCCTGTTCTGAATGTAGCTGAGTTGATCCTTTCATTGCCCCTGAGTCATGGTGCTGGCACCAACATGGCGGGGTACTACCCCTAGAACAAGTAAGTGCGCTACTGGGAAGACACATTGCAAACTGTGGCCACGTGACTCTGCTTTGATTTGCTCCCTGCAGCATGTGGGTTGGAGGAGCTGCAGTGAGGACCTGGTTTGCACCATTGGCAGCCCTTTATGTGATCTGGAATTGCATCCTGGAGTGGTTGGCAACCAGTGTGTACATAACTACAGCTGACTCAGCGCTTGTTTTTGGCACAGCAGTTCTCCTCATCATATTTGCATTTCAACCTTCTATAAGACCCCGGTGCTGCGACAAACCAATATTCTCTTTAGCAGGCGACACCACGTGAGCTGGGAACGCGCCAAGGATCTCACTGTTGCTTGGTGTCACTACTGTTTGATGATTTACTGGTGATTGAGGGGAATATAAGCATGCTACTTTGTGCCATAAGGCTGTGTTGAGCTTGTTACTACCCTACGCTGGGGTGCTGCTCAGAATACGACTGTAGGAACACCCCACCTGGCTATACTAATTGGAGAGGTTCTACCTTCCCTGCAAAATAAGTGTGGCAGTAACTGGACTGTGCAGTAATTTTCTACAGAAAGCACTACATTCGTGGCACTACTACCTTTGCTGCGTCATTGGGGCTACAACTGAGAGCAGTCCAGCGCCACCATCATGGGGAAGGTTGACAAAAATCAGCCAAAGCTCCACTTTGAACAGAGGGGATCCAGACAAGGGGAGTACACTCCAGAAGAGGACCCAACTTTGCACACAACCACAACTGAGCTCTATGAAGGGGTCTTTTGAAGTACTTTAGCTGCATTGCAAAAGAGTTTGTCCACCATTGATAGTAAAATAGACTCCCTGTCTTACCAAATGGACCGAATGTCGGAACGCTTGGACAAACAAGCGGAGCGACTCGACATGACATAACGCAGGGTCACGGAAGTGGAGGAGGCACCGATGGAAATTGATTCTACTCACAAGCAACTGGGGAAGGCATTGCATATGAGGACGAGAGTGGTTTTTAGTTGTTTTCTGAAGGGAAAAAGGTGGCTTTCCGCACGGAGGTGGTTCTGCAGCTTGTTCCAGAGAGTGGGTATGAGGCTAGAGAAGGCTCGTCCTCTTTTGGTGACGTAGTTGAAGCGTGGGCATTTTAAAAGGCTATCCGTGGAGGACCTTAGCGGGCGGCCTGGTACATATTTCTGAAGACGTTGTTTAATATACACAGGGGCCTGACCATGAATAGCGTTGTGAACGATGCGGAGGCCCTTAAATTTAGCTCTTTGTTTAAGAGACAGCCAGTGGAGGCGTTCAAGGAGGGGTGATGCTCGCGTATGCCTCAGTAGTTTGAAGAGGAGTCTGGCGGCATCATTCTTTACTATCTGCAGTCTGCCCACTACCCACTAAGGAGTCTGGCAGTCCAATGTATAGTGTATTGGCATAATCAAGGCGCGCTAGGATCATGGCAGATACCACTGTTCTCATGGTGGAGAATGATAGGATGGGGGAGAGTCTCCTCAGAAGCCTAAGAAGGCCGACACAGGTGCCAAAAACAGTGGAGACTTGATTGGCCATTGTGAGATTTGGGTCAACTTTGATTCCCAGGCTTTTAACTACTGTCGCCCAGCTCCTGAGGCCAGAAGAGGGTGTTCCAGGGGTTAAGAGCATCCGTCATGGCTAGGACCTCCATTTTGTCTGGGTTAACCTTTAGTGAGTTGGCGGTCATCCAGTTGATGGTGAAACGGAGTACCTCTTTAGCCCGGGAGTGTGCTTGAGGAGAGTTTTCAATTTGCAAGATGATCTGGGTATCGTCAGCGTAGTTGAAAACTTGGCACTCCAAGGCCGCAAGGGTGTTAATTAGAGGTCTGAGATATATATTGAACAGAAGAGCTGACCCCTGTGAAACTCCACAAGGGATCGGTCCCCTCTCTGGGACCCAGTCATTCATCTGAATTCTCTGGGTGCGGCCCGTCAGGAACGAGGTGATCCATTGTAGGACAGATCTCCCAATTCCAATGGATCCTAGTCTTTCCAGGAGTATAGCATGGTTGACCGTGTCGAATGCTGCCATCAGGTCAAGGAGGACCAGCACGCAGGGTTTCTTGTTGTCCACCGTTAGCCTGATATCATCAAGCACCGACAACATCACCAATTCTGTGCTATGGTGAGCACGGAAACCAGCCTGCCTGTCTCCTAGGAGGTGGTGATCCTCCAAACACCTGGAGAGATTTTGCAGGATATGTTGTTCTAGAATTTTCGCGAGAAAGGGGAGTAGGGAAATGGGCATATAGTTTTTCATATTGGATGAATCCGCACCAGCTTTTTTTTGAAGGGGGATAATTATGGCTTCTTTAAAGTAAGTAGGGACCTCCCCAGACTCCAGTGAGAGGTTCAGTAGGGGGAGAACTTCCTCCTCAATTTCCAGGAAAGCAAGGTTAAAGATTCTAGGAGGGCAGGGGTCGGCGGGGGAGCCAGATTTGATCTTCTTGGCCAAACGCCGGAGGGTTTCTATGTCGAGAATTTGGAAGGATGAAAGGATTTCTGCTTTCTTTTCCGGAGGGACCTCCTCAGCATATAGGGGTTTCTTAAAGGGGGAGTTGTCAATTTTAGACAAAATGTCCTGAATTTTTTTGGAGAAGTAGGATAAGAAAATATTGCAGGGTTCTTGATTGGATGGTGCTGATGGTGATTGTTTTTGACTTAGTTCTTTCAGGACTTTAAACGTTTCTTTTTGGGTGTTTGTGGCCACTAGAATTCTACTCTCATAGTAATCAGCCTTCCTACTGAGGAGTGTTTTTTTGTAGACAGTGATTTTGGCTCTGTACTCTGCTAGAGCCTGGGGATCATAATTTTACCGCCACCATCGGTCATGGTGGCGAAGCGCACGTTTTAAGGTCCTGAGTTATTTCGTGAACCATGGAGCGCCTTTATCTTTACTGTTAATTTGTATGTTCCTTACTGGGGCAATTTTGTTGATGGCAGTGCGGAGCCGGCTGGATGTGGCTTCGGACCACTCATCAATGTTTGCTGTCTCAGACTTTTTAAGTGGGCATTCTCGGAGGGTGCTTATTAGTGAAGGGCCATCTAGTTTTGACGACTTACGAACATGTTTCCAATCTGAGGGGGGTGGAGCACTACGTTTGGTGAGAGGGAGTAGCAGATTGATACAGAAGTGTTCAGACCATGCACAAGAGCTAATGTCCATAAGTTTCATGAGAGGGGATGAAGTCCAGACGGTCTAGGATGTGTCCTCGCTCATCTGTGGGGGTGGTTACTAGCTGGGAGAGCCCCAGATTGGTGAAAGTATCCTCCAGTTGTCGGGCTTGGGCCTCTTTGGGTTGTTGTTCCCAGTGGAGGTTAAAATCTCCTACCACCAGGAGTTGTTGGAAGCGTGAGCATAGATTAACTACATATTAGGTCAGGAGATCAGTAAAGTGTGGGGAGCATTTAGGTGTGCGGTACACAATGGTGATAGTTATACTAGATGAGTGTTGGCCCTGCTAGGGATTCACCTGACACTCTTTCCAGGCTCAGGTGCTTTTTGAATAGGACCGCCACGCCTCAATCTCTTTTCCCCACTGGCCGATTCTGCCAGAAGGTATCATAGCCATCGGGTAGTGCGGCCAGTAAAGTGAGGGCGGAGTCTTCGTCAAGCCACGTTTCCGACAGGGCTAGTATGTCTGGGGCCTCATCTTGTAAGAGCGTGAGGATTTCAATGGCGTATTTTTGTAGTGAGCGAGTCTTCAGGACCGAAAGTTTCAGTGTGTCAGCGCTATTGGGAGGAAGGTGGCCCCGAGAGGGAGCTAAGTTGGAATCAGAGGTCTCTCCTTGCAGGGGGATAAGGAGACCTTCTCTCTTGAGTGCCATTGTTGTATCGGTATTTAAGGGGCAGAGTTTGTGGTTCCAGGATCTAAGTTCAGTGCTTGAGAACGTCCACGGTTGGCCAGGGGTACTGGCCCCTGGGCCCAGTCGGGCGTGGACGGGCGAAGACGGGCTTGCTTTTATTAGGCACGCTTTTGGCGGGCCAGCGGCAGGCCCGCTGCGCACGTCCACTGTTATGTCTGCTCCAGCATGTGTTTTTATGTGCCCCCGGGTCCCCTGGCTCCTCCCCGCCAATCAGCCCTGCTGTGCAGCAGCTGACACCCTCACGGTCGCTAGACCTCTTGTGAGCATGCATGGGAGGAGAGCAGGACCGGTCAGGAAGAGGCGGCAGCAGGGCTCGAGTTGGGGTACCACGCGGGTGGACGGCGTCCCTCTACTTATTTTACCGGGTGGACGCTGTCCCCCCTGCCAAACAGTTAAAAAATGATTTCCAAAGTTAAAAGGGTTTAAAAGGCAGAGCTTGTAAACCTCACATGCACTGTCTGGGCTAGCGCGTCTTCTTTGGCAGTGCGTTCGCTCCAGCGTGCGTTTTTGTTTGCCCCCGTGACCCCTGGCTCCTCCCGCCAATCAGCCCTGCTGTGCAGCAGCTGAGACCCTCACGGTCGCTAGACCTCGTGAGAGCGTGCGTGGGAGGAGAGAAGGACCGGTCAGGAAGAGGTGGCAGTGAGTAGCGCGGCAATTGCACATAGAATACACTCAAATGTTAAAAAATGCTTTTCCAAAGTTAAATGGGTTTAAAAGGCAGAGCTTGTAAATATCGCATGCACTGTCTGGGCTAGCGCGTCTTCTATACCACTCAGTGCAGGAAGAAGTTGCCAGCAGTGCAAGCACAAAACATGTAGAAGGCATTTTTCATGTTAAAATCTTTTTTTTAATCACGTTTTCCAGCTGTATATAATTTTGTCTTCGTTTGTATAAAAGTAATAAAAAGGCTTCACACTTTTTAATATTACTTTTCAACATAATGCTCAGCAGCCACAATGCTCTACAACATAGTCAAAAGTTCTGGCTAAACACATAAGGTCCCAAAGGCAGACCTATTGCATATGCAAATGCTTATTAATTGCATGGTTATTTTACGTCCAGCTTTCAAAGTATTCCGCATATATAATCGCACCTGAAAAAAGAATCACAAATCAAGATTATCGGTCTGAAAATACCCCGGGTTTCAGTCTAGTTTATATAAAATCGCACAGGAAGGACGAATTGAAAATCAAGTGTGAGGGTAGGAGGAAAATAAATTTCATCATAGTTGGCAACTTTACAAAGCACAGCCCATGGTGAGGCTACCGGTAGGTGTTGACATGCACAAATCGAGGTCGAATGTTATGAGAATCCTCGCCTTTAAAGCTAGGCTCTGTATTCTCACCACACTGCCTTGTCAACTTTCTTTTCAGGTGCTATATTCCCTTGTCACATTATTTCCGGGACATAGGGTGCTTTCGCACCTCGTTCACGACTCGAATAAGTGAAAATATGTTTCTTGAGAGTGTAAAGCAATCTCTGTCAGTGCATTCCCCTGAGTCGGGACATTTGTTCACCACCAAATCGTCATGGCCTTACTTTTTAACTTATATATTTTATTAAACGTGATAACTAAGGAATGAGAGAGCTCGGTTTTTCTCATTCTTTGCATTTCTTAGGGTACAATGAGCCATGTGAGCTGAAACACTTTCGCATAGACACAGTTTGGGTGCAGCCCTTTGATACATCAGGCCCATGGAGTCGAGAATGGATTTGGTTCCGATAATATAAACTAGCTGAGGGGTACAAATTAAAGACCAGAGTGCAATTTAGCATTAGATTATATATTGCTATTCTTTTCCGTCATGATAATTGTTGTTTCCGGTGACAAATATGAATGTTCGGGTTCGTCTTGTAAGTTGTTCGATGGTATCCTTAAGAAGCCACCCTCTGACTTCCCTTTAAAATCATCTGTGCATACCATTACAAGCAAAGCTGGGAGAAAAGCAGGAAAGCCACGATAAATGGCCACACAGGATGCCAATAATGGCCCGTTTGCTAAAGGAAAGAGATCCCCTCAAAGCAAAACATAATCGTGTTTGTCCCTAACGAAATCCTTGCAACAGAACTGAGGGGAAGAGATCTATTTTACAGCATCAAGCAGTGGTATTCCCTCCAAAATGGATGCTACCATCAGGAGTTGAAGCATGCGCCAGCGGACACAAAGGTGCACTATTCATATGGCCGGGATGCCCGTCACCCCCTCCCAACACAATCCCCAAGGATGGGAAGTCGGACACATTTCTGAACTTTTGGAAGGCGGGAGGGAGTCACCCTCCCGGCCGTATTTATTAAAATATGAAACAAAATTAAAACATTAAATAAAAGTTTCATAATCATGTACAATTTTATATTTATTACATTTCGATGAAGACATGTTCTTTGGCTAACCTTAACAAATCTCTAATACAAAGGTTTCCTAGCCGAGTCTAACATCCTGCAAATGCATACCTTCTAAATTAAAATTGTACATCCTAGCATTAAGGGCCAACGGCAAGGTCTTAACCGGTGTCAGATCCCCACTACCAAAACTGTCGCCCTCACGGTGTGAATGGCGCATGCGCAGAGGACTGTACCCTCATTGCCAACTGCAATTTCCCTTGTCTTGTTGGGGGCCCCCCTTTCCGCTCGACGCCATCTTAAAGGTCGTCCGAGCTCCCGTGTGAGGTATCTGTAGGATGGGCAGCGTGGACTCCCCTGCCATCCCCACACTCTCTATCCGCCGTCGCGGATATCCGGGCCCCGGGAAATTCGTAGGAGGGGCATATAGCCGCCTCCTCCCCTGGAAGGGGCCTATGGCCGTCTCCCCTTAGGCGACCCATCCTTAGTGGGTTCCGCCTCCCAGTGGGAGGGGCCAATGGCCGCCTCCCCCCGGGCGCTCCCATCCATATTGGGTGGCGCCCCACTCTAGGGACCTTGAAATTACTGCTCACCGGGTGCAGCCTTCAGAGCACAGGAACAAGAGGACGCTTCTTCGGATTCCCGCTCTCTTTATTCTTCTTCGGGAGGTTGTGCACCCTCCTCCCGTACGCCTACCGGGGCGTGGTCATCGGTGTAAGTGTCTAGGACAACCCCTCTTGGGCGGGAAAAGGCGCGCCCCGGCTACACCGCTTCGGGCATACCAGCCGAGACACGCCCCCCGCCCAAAATGGTTTCCCAGGAGGATCGGGGCACCCAACCATACGTTCGGGGGGACCGAGTGGTCGCCCCTTTCCATATGACACAGTGACACAGCTGCTGCATGAAACTGATGAAAGATGTGAGGTAAAACATGTACACATTTTCTTTCCGAAAAACACATCTTCACAGAGAAAGGGAAGTTCACAAATGAAACCATAAGTCAGTAGCAGCTCCTCCGCTATGGTGGAGGAGCGTTGCCCCACTGCTTTTATCCAGTGGCAGTTAGAAACCTAAAATAATTATAGCTTAGAGTTATTATCTTTTATACTGCTTCCTGCTGGTTTGCAGGCAGTTGGGTGGGTGGGGTGGCTGGGCGAGGCTGCTCTGTGTGCAATGACTGTTTGGTTGGCCCTCTTGGGCAGCCCAAACCAGTCATGCTCACTTTCCCTATTCTCCATGCAGGCTGCATTGCAGCCTGCATTGAGAATATGCCCACCCCTCCAGCCCCGGGCTAAGGGCTGTGTCACGGCACCCAGACCAATCACAATGCTGTATTGCAGCATTGTGATTTGCCTAAGAGAGGGAACCTGGCTGTCTGCTTCCTGTTCCTGGAGTCAGAGACAGGAGAACAGGAGTAGTGACGCGGGAGTGGCCTCAAGGTAAGTTTATATATTTCTTTATTTCCCCCAGCCTGACACCCGTATCCCCTGCGAAACGCGCAACCCCACCGCGCCACCCACGACCACCTACGCCTCCTCACCTGTGAGCCACGCCAGCCGCCACTGTAAGGAGTGTTATAGATGTAAGATTTTAAGACATCATAAACTGCACAATTTCACTACTCCTCGCTAAATCTTGGTCCTCATGGAAAGCTCTCGCTAAACGCAGAAATGGCAGAAGACTATCGTGGAGGAGCAATTTTAAAAATTTGATTAAATGAAATGTAATTTGTTCCGGAGAAAAATATCAGCACAAAAGGAAGGGCTACTCAGTTGTCATCAAGGGCTGCACTTCAGCCAAACAGAAATGCATTAATCATGATTTTATTCACAATGCTGATTGGTCACTTTTTATTTTTAACACATTTTTTATTGGTATTTACAAATTACATTATGCAATAGAAACAGTGACATATAGCAGTTTTCGCAGTTTGTTATTTAGGGCAACGGTGATTGTCTTGTCAGTCTTTCTTTGTCAGCCGCACGAGGTCTAGATAACATAAAAACATAAAACACAAAGGTTGTTACATTTTGGCGCGTGCTAAGTTGAAACAATAAACATAAACGTGAATGGTGGCTATTTGGTGACAGAACGCTGGAGGTTGTGTTGTGCCGGTTTTGCTTGTTAGACAGGCATGTGTTGTCTATGGGGGTTTATAGGTGTTTAAGAATATGTCTAGTTTCGAATACATCCCTCTGTCAGCGTGCCTCCCTGGAGTATGTCTGAGTGCAGTGTTATCGGCTCCTCTGAGGAAGGTCACCTCGTTCAGCCACCCTTTGAATGTGGCTTTGGAGGTGTCCTTCCATTTGGTTAGTACTGTTTTGACTGCAGTCGTAAGGAGGAAGTCCAGGAGGTTCCTGTCCTCTTTAGTGGTGATGTCTGATGTGATGTGTGCTGTGATAGTTGTGGCAAATGTTTCTTTTATGCTGCTGCCTAGTGTTTTGTTTGTGAAGTCGATCACCCTTTTCCAGATGTTTTTGACCTTAGTTCAGCGGTAGATGAGATGTTCTAGGTTTCCTTTACCCGTGCCACAGTTCCAGCATGTATCGTTGTCTCTTATACCTATCTAAGCGAGGTGGGCTGGAGTCCAGTGTGCTTGGTGCAGAAGCAAGAATTTAGTTTGAGCTAACACTGGGGATATCATATTTTTTGATGGGGTCGCCCAGAGTGTTTGTAGTTCCTGTTCAGTGAGTTTGGAGCCTATCTGGGTTTCCCAGTAGCTGGTGCTCTTAGTGTTGAGTTTGGTTGAGATTGGTCGGAGGAGTTTGTAGAGGAGTGAGATTTGGTGCCCTGTTTTGTTTATGGTTTCCATATATTGGAAGATTGATGGTTTGTGTTTGCCTAGTTTTGACTTTGTTAATGCAGTCTTTATTGCTAGGAAATTGTACAGTTCTATGTCTGGTAGGTTGTATCTTGTTTTCAGGCTGTTAAAGGTATGGGGTCCCCTTTCAGCTTCTAGTTGGACTGGGAACGAGATTCCTAGTTTTCTCCATGACTCTATGTCGAGCGGTTTCTCTCTGTATTTAATCTTGGGGTTTGCCCAGAGCGTTTCCCACTGTGAGTACTTGATGCTATCTGCGAGTTTCTGATCTACTTTGAGCAGCGCATGCTTTGTGGTCCTAAAGATTGGGTTGTTCTTTACTGCTTGCTTTTTCGATGTGAGGAGTGTTAGTGGATTTGTGTTATTTAGAATTGCCTCCTCTATGGCGCGCCATGTCAGTGTGCATTGCTGTTTCGGGAGTACCCAGTGCATCCCCTGTCTGGCTGTGAAGGCTAGTTGAAATGTTCTCAGGTCCGCTACGTTGAGACCACCCATTTTCTTCTCTAGTCTGAGTTTTTGGAGGCCTATTCTGTTTTTGTTCCTCTCCATATAAAATTGTTTAGCATTCTGTCTATTTTCCTGTGGAAGTCGTCTGTTAGTGCTAGGGGTAGCATACCTGCTAGATAGTTAACTATGGGGGTGATCATCATCTTTTCAGCGTCTATTCTGCCCCACCAGGTGATGAATTCCGGCGACCAGGTTTCTAGTAGCTTAATCTTGTCCAGGGTTGTTTTCTCATTTTGTTCTAAGGTGTTTTTAGACTTTTCCCAAATTGGATACCCAGGTATTTGACAAACCCAGGTTGCCAAGCCAGCCCTGAGGTCCCCATTACCTCTCTCGTTGTGCGTATGTTGAGGGGCATGCATTCTGATTTGTCCCTGTTGAGTTTGTATCCTGAGTGGTTTGCGTATGTTTTGATTGTTTGCATGAGTGCTGGTATTGATCGGCTTGGTTTTTCCGTTGTAATGAGTAAGTCATCAGCTTACACAGCCAGCTTGGCAGTGGTGTTGTTGATTGTTACACCTGCTATGTCTCTGTTAGCCAAAGTGTGACTAATAAGGGGTTCGATTGCTAATAGGTACAGTAGCGGTGATAGCGGACATCCTTGTCTAGTCCCTCTCTCAAGTTTAAATTGAACCGAGGAACTTCCGTTAATGGCTATCTGAGCTTTGGAATTTTTATACAGTGCCATGACTTTTTTCGTGTAGTCGTCTCCTAGGTTGTACGCTTGCATGCACTTCTCTAGGAAATGCCAGGATACTCTGTCAAAGGCTTTTTCTACATCTAGCGTGATTGCTTCTGCGGAGTTGAGTGATTTTGAGGAGTGCACTATAACTTGACAGAGGACTCTTGTGTTATCCTGAGACATGCGTGTTTTCATGTAGCCTACCTGTGTGTTTCCTATCAGTTGTGGTAGTAGCTTGTTTAGCCTTGTGGCTAGCACTTTGACGTATAGCTTGCAGTCTAAGTTTATGAGTGATATGGGGCAGTAATTTTGGGGACTTTGCGATTCTTTTCCTTCCTTGGGTATTACAATTATGTTGGCTTGTGCCATAGTTTCTATTACTATACCCTCTTTGGCGTAGTGGTTGAAGGTTCTGGTCAGGACTGGGAGCAGTTGTTCTTGGAACGTTTTGTAGAAGGGTGCCGTGTACCCATCTGGGCCTGGGGCTTTGTTGTCTTTTAGTGATTTTATAGCTAGCGTGACCTTGCCCTTTTTTATGTCTTGGCCAAAAGATTTGGCTTCTTCTTCTGTTATCTTGGGTAGGTTTAGACTGTCTAGGTAGGCGGCGCACCCTTTTTGGTCGATGTTGTTGTCTCTTGTGTAGAGATCTTTGTAGAATTCCATGAACGTGTGTAGGATATCTTTGTGTCTGATGTGTGTCCTGTTGTTTGAATCTGTGATTGAGGAGATGCAGTGTTGTCTTTGTTTGCATTTGAGATATTATGCTAGTATTTTTCCTGCATTATTAGCTTCGCAGAGGTTGAGTTATTTGTATTTTCTTATCCACAGGCCCGCTCTTTCACTTAGAATCCTGTTAAATTTGTATTTCTTCCCTGTAAGTTCTACCAGGACAGCTGTGTTTGAGGTGTCTCCGATATGTTTAGTTTCTAGTGCTTGATGTCTGTTTTTAGCTGTTATAGCTGTTTTTTAGCTTCTCTGTCTCTTCTGGCCTTGATTTCCCTCAGTGTTCCTCTGATGGTCACCTTAAGGGCGTCCTATAGGCTTTTTGGGTTTATGTCTGGTGCGTCATTCTCTTTTACGAAGTTTTTGATGGCTTGCTCTATTTTGTCCTCCTGTTGCGCGATAGTTATGTTGTTTAACCGCCATCTGTGGGTAGTGTGGTCATTATGACGGCCTGTTAGTTGTAGGCTGATGCAAGAGTGAGCTGAGATTGTTCTTGCCGCAATGTCTGGGTGTTCTATGAGGTGTGTGTGTGAGCCCAAGATGAGGTGTAATTGATTCTGCCGTAGGAAATGTGCGGGTTGGAGTAGAAGGTGTAATCTCTATTGTCTGGGTGTTGTAGGCGCCATGGGTCTCGCAGGTCAAATCTATTACATATGTTTTTTAGAGTGTTGTAGGAAGCAGGGGGGCGTGTTTGGGAGCTTGATTGCCTGTCTAGGTTATGGTCTAGGACTAGGTTGAAGTCCCCGGCCACTATGTGCATTTAGTTCGCCTGGTTTGCTTCTAGTTCTCTTGACACCCCCTCCCAGTATGTTGTGTCATCTATGTTTGGTACGTATATGTTCTATACTAGTATGGTTTCTTCACCTCGTTTGAGTTGGGTGATCAGAAGCCTGCCTTCGTCATCGTGCTGGATACTTTCAATGGTTAGCTTGGACTTAGTGTTGACCAATGTGATTACTCCTCGTTTTTTTCCTACCGCAGGCGAGCAGGCTAGTTGGCTTATCCACCTTGCTTTGAGCTTATTCGCTTCTTCCATGGAGAGTTTAGTTTCTTGTAGGAGAATAATATCACCCTTGGTCTTCGCCAAGTAGTGTAATGTTTTTTTTATTTTTATTGGATGATTCAGACCTTTGA
The DNA here is from genome assembly GCF_964263255.1 of Lissotriton vulgaris. Taxonomy (NCBI): domain Eukaryota; kingdom Metazoa; phylum Chordata; class Amphibia; order Caudata; family Salamandridae; genus Lissotriton; species Lissotriton vulgaris. The sequence goes on along the minus strand of NC_141699.1, from coordinate 318,244,690 downwards.
CGTTGAGGGAAATAATCTTTAGGTCGGACACCATTGTGTTGTTGTTATTCATTGTATTGGCCTGTCAGTCGTTGTCTGACGAGTGAGCATTTACTGAGACCTTTGGTTGCCTGCCTCACTTGGGAACCCTAATGAGTCCTGCCCATCATTTTCACGACATGGGCGGATATTCGAATTCCTGAAATGGTGCACTGTTATGACGATTGGTATCAGTCATTTCGGTATATCAAACTGAGTGCTTGTGCTCGCTCCTTTAAACATGGCAATATTGGACCGCTTGGTTCGAACCCATTTTCCATCCACTAAAGTAGCTTTTTAAAACATGGTTCAGGCCTGCCACTGCAGCCTTTGGTACATTTTTTAAAATGTCATTTCGACCTGGAAAAATAAATGTTTTGCTCTGCGTAAACCTTCCCTTTTAATCCTTATAAGTCACCCTGAAGGTAGGCATTAAAAGCTTATATGGCAGGGTGCATGGTATTTAAAAGTAGGACATGTGTTTTAAAGTTTTATGTGTCCTGAAAGTGAAAATCTCCTAAAATTGTTTGTCAATGTTGCAAGGCCTGTCTTTCGCATAATCTAACACTGTGTTACCTTATTACATTTAATAAGTGTTAACTTCAGATTAGTAGCAGTTAGAGATTAGGTTTACCAAAATAATGATGGATTTAACCCAGATCTCTTCACTGCGGGTGAATGTTTTGATTTGCTCTGCATTCCGTCTATCAATTGTGTGTCTTTTGAAATCATTTTTTTGGCCTTAGGACTCTGTGCACTTTACCGCTGCTAACCAGTGCTAAGGAGCTTGGGCTTATGCCTCTAAATATGGTTTGATTGACTTATCCACAATCGGCATATTTTATTTACCTATAAATCCCTAGTATATTGCACTACCTGTCCCCAGGGTCTCTAAATTAAATGCTACTAATGGGCCTGGAGCATTGATTCTGTCACCCATTCAAGTATCCCTTTAAACATGTCTCAGGCCTGCCACTCCTGAGCATGTGTATACTGTTTACCCTGCCATATCAACTTGCCATTGAAAACCCCTTGCCAATCCTTAAACTACCCTTTTATTAAATACTAGCAGCCCGTCCCGACGTTGTCCGGGTATGAATTGCTGCCGGCCAGTAGTATATTGTTTTGTAGGATTTCGTTTTGATAGCATTTCTTATCTGTGACAGGCCTGTGAAACGCTCCGATTCACAGTGCACTGCTGATGCACTTAAGAGTGTGCGTTCAGTATTGTGTGAACTCGAGTTTCCCTACTTTATTTTTCCTTGCAATATTATATAGCGCGAACTCGACAACATGGCATGAGCACAATTTACATTACAGAAGAACACGTTCATTTGTGGTAGGCACGGGGAGACAAAGCGAATTGCCTGGAATCACAGGATGTTGAGCTGATGCCGAGATTCAAATGTAGCTCCCCAGCATTAAAGTTCGCAATTCTAGAACTTATGGCGGGAGGTGTGTCTAAAAGTGTATGTCGATGCTGGCCATCAATGAGAGATACCTGTGCATTTTTCAAATCGGTGGTGAAAAATTATGAGTATGTTGCTGGAGATGTGGGCCGCCGTGCCACCAATGTACTTACCGGGGGAGGGTAAACACCCATTATTCCGCAACTTTCTTTCGGCATACCATCACTCTGCAGACTTTCATTGCGAAAGTACCATGACTCCGCAATGCCATTATAACGCATGGCATTACATTTTATATGCTTTTACCACGCATAAATTTACAACGAAATTCGCATGCATGAATGGTAAACGCATGCTTTTTTTTAAATGTTTGGATAAGGTAAGTATGGGTATAGGGGTATATGTTTTGGGGTACTGAGGTATATGTTTCGGGTGTTTGGGTATTTTAAGGGTTCAGATATAGTTTTGGGTTATGGGTACAGGGGTAGTTTTAGGGTTTACGGATAGGTATGGGTTTTGGGGTACAGGGGTATTTTTAGGGTTCAGGGCTAGGTTTGGGTTTTGGGGTATAGGGGTATTTTTAGGGTTCAGGGGAAGGTTTAGGTTTTGGGGTACAGGGTTATTTTAAGGGTTCAGGGCTAGGTTTGGGTTTTGGGGTACAGGGGTATTTTTAGGGTTCAGGGCTAGGTTTTGGTTTTGGGGTACAGGCGTATTTTAGGGTTCAGGGGTAGGTTTGGGTTTGCGGGTACAGGGTTATTTTTACTGTTCAGGGCTAGGTTCGGGTTTTGGGGTACAGGGGTATTTTTAGGGTTCAGGGCTAGGTTTGGGTTTTGGGGTACAGGGGTATTTTAGGGTTCAGGGGTAGGTTTGGGTTTTGGGGTACAGGGGTATTTTTATGGTTCAGGGCTAGGTTTGGGTTTTTAGGTACAGGGGTATTTTTAGGGTTATGGGATAGGTTTGGGTTTTGGGGTACTGGGTATATTTATAGGGTTAAGATGGGTTAGTGTTTAAGGGTGTTGGGGTATTTTAAGGAGTACGGGTGGGTTACGATTATGGGGTGCAGGGGTATTTAAAGGGAGCTTGGTGGACACCCGGAGCTGGAATGTACAGAACCTGGGAAGAAAAAACAATGAAATATTGGGCACAACGCTCGCTTTTTTTTCCATAATCCCGCGCCCGCACACGCCCACGGCCTCAGCACACGCCCACAGCACATGATATGAGACATGGCATGAAGGGCGGAACGTACCACACACACCCAGCGTTTGTCACTCCCACAGCACAACGCAGACACGCCCACAAGGGACTACTTTGCTGGCACGGTTCTTTTACCTTTTAAATGTATATGGTGGGCGTCTGATATGCCTATGTCCTTCTGCTGCAACTGCCCTTTCCAACGCTGTATTGGGTGTTGTGATTGGTGCTGTGGTTCCTGAGATTACCCGCCTCAAATGTTTGGGCTCTTTCTTTAGTATATTACTAGCAGCCCGCCCCAGCATTGCCTGGGGCAGAAAGGGGCTGGGGGCAGTACACCCGCTCCCACCCCGACCCCCTCCCGCACCGACTCCCTCCCGCCCCGACATATGCTTCAGTTAATGGCTTTGGGATCCTCGATGTCTCTGTGAACAGCCAGTAAGAAATGCAGAAAAAAACACAATGGAATTCGCACAAATATGAAATACATATTTGCTTTCATTCAATATTTATTTGAAAAACAAATAAATATTCCTTAAGTTTGAGAAGTTACTGTTAGCTTGACCAAGACGGCTATCCTATTTTCCATCTTCGGCAGAGCTTTTTGATAACCAGGCACTCGGTGGACAAACACGTGCTCCAAAGACAGAAGCCTTGCGCCGGTTGCACCTTTGCCACTTTGTATATGTCAGAGGAGGAGGGCTGCAGTTGAAATGTGTTTTCCAATAAGGTGCAAGGTGATGGCTGGTTTCCCTTTCTTCCCACACAAACATGTTGTTCAGTTCTTCCTGAGACCTCAAAAAAAAGGGGACCTGGCGCCAAAGCCTATTTCCTGAGCGTGTATCTTTCCAAGTTCAACTGGGACACCAATTTATATATTTTTATTTTTTACAGCGACCGATGTCCGCCTTGGCATCCTTCCTCTGACCAGCTCTCCACCTCTGAAAGGCATTAAGCCTTGGCACCGACCTTGGCGTTTACCACTTAAACTGGAGTAAGTCCACGGACAGAAGGCTCTGTCAACATATCTGAGTGGAAAGAAGGCAGGATTAGTCCTGAAAACCTATTTCAGATCTCAGATAATAAAATGTCTTCCCAAATCCTAATTGCAACTTTCCTCGTGCCCTGGCCCTCGCCTGCAGCTGATGTGCCGGGGCAGATCAAGTGTTTAGTTTGATAAATACAGCTTACTTGGAGGCGGGTACTCCTGCCTGCCAGGGTGGCTGGACGTCTCAGGCCTCCCAAAGGTGATTATCTGTCTAAAGAAGGGGGAAGACGCACGCAGGATATCTTGTTTGTCATTGCCCAGACTCACTCGCGCACCCCTCCCGCCCAGACTCACTCACGCCCCCCTCCCGCACCGACATTTTCATTTACTGCTGCCTCCTTACCTGTGCCGCCTCCTCACTGCACAGCCGCTCGTCACTGCACCGCCCTCCTCCTTGTCGTCATCACGCACGTTGCGTCGTGCCCAGCGCTAGGTCCTGGCTGGCGCTACTTTCAGGGGACTACTTTGTTTACAAACGTAATTTTTTTAATTTACTTTTTTTTAAAATTTATATAGCCTATGTCCATCTACACACCCTGACGTTTTCATAGATGTATCGAGTGTGTAGGTTGGCGCTGTGGTTCCCGAGTTTACCTGGCCAAAAGGTGCAAGTTCTCTCTTTATAATAGTAGTATAGATTAAATATAAATCACCCCTAAGGTGGGCCCTAGGGAGCCCCCAGGACAGGGTGCTATGTAATTGAAAGGTTGGATGTGTACTTTTAAGTTTTACATTTCCTGGTAGTGAAAAACACCCAAATTCATTTTTCTTTAAAATTGTGAGGCCTACCCATATCGTAGGATAACATTGGGAATTCCTCATTATGTGTAATAACCTGTAATTCCTGATTGAGAGGGAGTTGATCAGTCATGTTTAGTACCTTTGGTATAGTGATGATAAATCATCTTTACTGGTAAAGTTGGATTTATCGCTGCTATTTTAGAAAGGCACTTTAAGGAAGTTGTATTTTCTGCTCTTAGCCCCGTGTGCCTGCAGATTGTCTTCAATACGCATCTGAGGTGGGTAACAGCTGGATTTTGTGCATTCCCTCTAGACAGCCACACACAAAGGGGAACCTAGGTGTGACTTGATGGATCTTCCTTGGAGGATAGGAAGGAGGAACTGGGCACAGCCTTACACTTACATCTGAATAGACGCTGTCTTTTCTCCACAGAAAGGACCTCTTAACCCCCTGTTGTGAGTCTGGAGTCAGGGCAGGAAAGGCGGACCTCTGTGCACTTCAAAGATCTTATTTGAAACTTCCCCCACTTCAAAGACACCACTGGGTAAAAGAATTGGACTTCTGACCCTACCACTTCAGTACACTTCTGGACCTGTGGATACCCTGCCAGGAAGGACTGCGGTGGTGCTGAAGGACTGCAACTCTGCTCTGGAAAAATGACTTTCTTCCTGTGCTGACTTGCTGCCTTCTGCCCTCCTTGCTTGGGTCAGAAGGTCAGGTCATAGATTGCTGGAACCCAGAACCAGAGTGACTCCAAGTGCCCGCTGGCTTGACTCCTGATTGAAGTCGACTCCCAACCACCCTGCTACAGCATCAATCAGTGAGACTTGCCCTGCCATGTGATGACAATCCAGTCTTGGGCCCTTGAAAGTGGATATGAAGTCCTTCCCTGGCAGAAATCTATGTATCAATGCTGCTGCACCACTCAGAACTGGCACATTTCCCCCCACGATGAGGTATCACCACTGCTGTAAGGATTGAGTGCATCGCATCGCTTACTGCATGGCGCATAGTTTCCATTTCCGATGTATTTGTGACTTTGCGCTGCTCGGAGCGGATGCATCACCTCCATCCTAAGGATCGATGACGACGAATCACCTCCCTTGCCACATGCATCTCCCTCGTTGTTGATGCAAACAAGGTAATTTGCAGCAGACCAAGGCTGGTGTCTGTATCCGACATGCACTTCATTGTGGTCTGTTTGAACGTTTGGATTTGAACCAGTCTAGCATGATCAGATAGCTCCGGTTGGCATTTTATGCTTTAAAGCACTATATTTCAGTTTATTCTTTAAAAGTTAATAACTCTCGTTCTACTTATTGGATTTTTGTCATTTTGGTCTTGATTTACTCATCAAAATATACTCTATCTAACCTGATGTGGAGTCTTTTTGTGGGCTTTTCACTGTGTTACTGTTTGAAGTGTTGCACAAATACTTTACACATTGCCTCTTAAGTTAAGCCTGACTTCTCTGTGCCAAGCTACCATAGGGTGAGCATAGGATAATTTAGGGGTTATGGTGATTTACTCTGACTAGGATTGTGGTTCCTGCTTGAACAGGCTGCACTCCCTTGCAAACCAGAAAACCCCATTTCTAACAGTAGTTTGTTGAAGGGAAACTGGACAATTTCCAGGAAAATCAGGGTTTTAACAGATTTCTCAATAATTCAGTGTAAGACCTGACATTTTTTAAACAACAACAGTAATTATTCATGCCCAGGAAACTGCTCACATGGGAAACTGATGGTGGTGCAGATGACGTAATGTCTTGCACGATGATCAAGTCAGGTGCCAGCTCTACTGCTGAAAGTTATAGTCAAAGGTGTATATGCTGGGTTTGAGGGTCTCACACTTCTGTTTAAAGGTGAGATCACATGTCTTGTCAATGTTTCTCCCAGCTGTTGGATGAGGGTGGTTGTATTCAACGGCTCACTCATTTACTAACATGTCATCACTGATATTGATCTCTCAAGTCAGCCCTAAGAGGACTTCTTTGATTCATTTAAAGAATACTTCAGCACTGCCAGAGATGCTGACTTTCAACCTGATGCATTGTCGGAGCGACACGTGTTAAGAAGGAGGTGATATATCTCAAACATTTTGGATGAGGAGTTCATTGTTCCTTGAACGGACGTCCATTTTGGACCACCAGTATGCCCCATTAGCTTTGGCATCTAGGTCGTCAATGACATTTATACTTGGTGGCTGTGTTTGGAAAGATAATGTCTGGTGAACTTTCCCAACTGTTTTGTTTTCGAAGCTACTACAATTCGAAACACCCATAATGCTGAGCCTCCACCCTTTCAATTATGCCATCCTGGTTGCATATTTTGCATTTATCTTTAACTTTCAGTCACATACGGAAAGCAGCATGCCTATGTTGCATGGCCAAAATCTGTAACATGATGTTCAATCCAGGTATGAAAGAAGAGATTTATATTACATGCACTTGATAACTAAATTCAATTTTCATATGGCTGAGATACCCGCCACCCCCTCTCAACACAATCCCCAAAGGAGGGAAACCGGAAACAGTTCTTGAAGTTTTTGGAAGTGGGAGGGAGTGACCCTCCCGGCCGTATTTATTAAAACAAAAAATTAAAACATTTAAACATTAATGTACAATTTCATACCACATTGCGATGTTTGGCTAACCTTAACAGATTCTCTAATACAGAGGTTCTCCTAGCCGAACTAACATCCTACAAAACATTTACTTGAAATATTGAAATTGTACATCCTAACGTTTAAGGGCCAACGGCAAGGTCGTAACCGGTGTCAAGATCCCTAACCAGACATACCCCCCCCACTTGGGAGGGGCGACAGCACTGAGGCGTACTCAAGTGCAACTACTACCAATTTCCCTTGACTTGACGGGGGCACTTATCAACTCGACGCCAGTTAAAGGTCGTTCGAAGACTCGTGTGAGGTATCTAGAAGGTATCGTAGACCTCCCCCCAACCCCACACAACTTACCGCATCTGCCGTCGCAGATGTCACTGGCCCCGGGAAATTCCCCAGGAGGGGGCTGTAACCCCTCCTACACAGGAAGGGGCCTTGACCGCCTTTCCTCTTCTTTCGGCGACCCATCCTTAGAAGGGACCGCCTCCCCGTTGAGGGGCCAAAGGCCACCTCCCCCGAGCGCTCCCATCCGTGTTGGGTGACGCCCACTCATAGGGATCTTCCAATTAGTGCTCACCGATCATGACCTTACCGCCCGACCAAAATAAATACGACAAATGCTAACCAAACGAAACTACATTGGCCACTATGACCGAAAAAGCCTGTTTATAAATGGACCTTAAATCGGAAGTTCTTTAATCACAAACTTGTAAAATTAGACCAATCTTTATTACACATTCAATATCAACATAACACTAAAACAACCTGTAAACGAAATAGAATAATTGATCAACTTTATTAAAACAACTGGCTGTCCTCAGGGGCTGGTGGGTGGGTCAAAATTGGCTCTTCGTTCCGTCTCGAGCTCACGTGCAGCGAGGAGGTGCAGCTTCAGAGCACAGGAACAAGAGGATGTCTTCTGGTCTTGCGTCCCTTTTTATCCATCTTCAGGGCGGGCGTAAACCCGCCCCTGCCTGCCCCGAGGGCGTGGCCGGCCGCGTCAGTGTCTAGGCCAGCCCACTCTAGGGCAGGAAAAAGCGCGCCCCGGCTACGCCGCTTCGGGCATACCAGCCGAGACGCGCCTCCCGCCCAAAATGGCTTCCCGGGGGGATCGAGGCACTCTGCCATACGTTCGGGGGGACCGAGTGGTCGCCCCTTTCCATATGGCTGAGATACCCGCCACCCCCTCTCAACACAATCCCCAAAGGAGGGAAACCGGAAACAGTTCTTGAAGTTTTTGGAAGTGGGAGGGAGTGACCCTCCCGGCCGTATTTATTAAAACAAAAAATTAAAACATTTAAACATTAATGTACAATTTCATACCACATTGCGATGTTTGGCTAACCTTAACAGATTCTCTAATACAGAGGTTCTCCTAGCCGAACTAACATCCTACAAAACATTTACTTGAAATATTGAAATTGTACATCCTAACGTTTAAGGGCCAACGGCAAGGTCGTAACCGGTGTCAAGATCCCTAACCAGACATACCCCCCCCACTTGGGAGGGGCGACAGCACTGAGGCGTACTCAAGTGCAACTACTACCAATTTCCCTTGACTTGACGGGGGCACTTATCAACTCGACGCCAGTTAAAGGTCGTTCGAAGACTCGTGTGAGGTATCTAGAAGGTATCGTAGACCTCCCCCCAACCCCACACAACTTACCGCATCTGCCGTCGCAGATGTCACTGGCCCCGGGAAATTCCCCAGGAGGGGGCTGTAACCCCTCCTACACAGGAAGGGGCCTTGACCGCCTTTCCTCTTCTTTCGGCGACCCATCCTTAGAAGGGACCGCCTCCCCGTTGAGGGGCCAAAGGCCACCTCCCCCGAGCGCTCCCATCCGTGTTGGGTGACGCCCACTCATAGGGATCTTCCAATTAGTGCTCACCGATCATGACCTTACCGCCCGACCAAAATAAATACGACAAATGCTAACCAAACGAAACTACATTGGCCACTATGACCGAAAAAGCCTGTTTATAAATGGACCTTAAATCGGAAGTTCTTTAATCACAAACTTGTAAAATTAGACCAATCTTTATTACACATTCAATATCAACATAACACTAAAACAACCTGTAAACGAAATAGAATAATTGATCAACTTTATTAAAACAACTGGCTGTCCTCAGGGGCTGGTGGGTGGGTCAAAATTGGCTCTTCGTTCCGTCTCGAGCTCACGTGCAGCGAGGAGGTGCAGCTTCAGAGCACAGGAACAAGAGGATGTCTTCTGGTCTTGCGTCCCTTTTTATCCATCTTCAGGGCGGGCGTAAACCCGCCCCTGCCTGCCCCGAGGGCGTGGCCGGCCGCGTCAGTGTCTAGGCCAGCCCACTCTAGGGCGGGAAAAAGCGCGCCCCGGCTACGCCGCTTCGGGCATACCAGCCGAGACGCGCCTCCCGCCCAAAATGGCTTCCCGGGGGGATCGAGGCACTCTGCCATACGTTCGGGGGGACCGAGTGGTCGCCCCTTTCCATATGGCTGAGATACCCGCCACCCCCTCTCAACACAATCCCCAAAGGAGGGAAACCGGAAACAGTTCTTGAAGTTTTTGGAAGTGGGAGGGAGTGACCCTCCCGGCCGTATTTATTAAAACAAAAAATTAAAACATTTAAACATTAATGTACAATTTCATACCACATTGCGATGTTTGGCTAACCTTAACAGATTCTCTAATACAGAGGTTCTCCTAGCCGAACTAACATCCTACAAAACATTTACTTGAAATATTGAAATTGTACATCCTAACGTTTAAGGGCCAACGGCAAGGTCGTAACCGGTGTCAAGATCCCTAACCAGACATACCCCCCCCACTTGGGAGGGGCGACAGCACTGAGGCGTACTCAAGTGCAACTACTACCAATTTCCCTTGACTTGACGGGGGCACTTATCAACTCGACGCCAGTTAAAGGTCGTTCGAAGACTCGTGTGAGGTATCTAGAAGGTATCGTAGACCTCCCCCCAACCCCACACAACTTACCGCATCTGCCGTCGCAGATGTCACTGGCCCCGGGAAATTCCCCAGGAGGGGGCTGTAACCCCTCCTACACAGGAAGGGGCCTTGACCGCCTTTCCTCTTCTTTCGGCGACCCATCCTTAGAAGGGACCGCCTCCCCGTTGAGGGGCCAAAGGCCACCTCCCCCGAGCGCTCCCATCCGTGTTGGGTGACGCCCACTCATAGGGATCTTCCAATTAGTGCTCACCGATCATGACCTTACCGCCACAGGCCGGATAGTTGACCGGCTATCCGGACCCCCCACAAAACTCCTACCTAAAGGTCATGTTTCAACGATTTTAACCATGCTAAGAAGTCTCCTAAGAGTAACTCATTCCCCACCCAAGACAAATGCACACCATCCCCCAAATACATACTGTCATCATTAATACAGCTATGAGAAATAGAATGCAATGTCCTGGAACGGAACAACCTACTCACTTTATTGTTAAGCTTTCTAACAGAATGGTTCAAAGCAGGAATAGAGATAGCCCCCCGCCACACCTTTCGTGGAATCAAATGGGACCATGCAATCGTGCACCCCGGAACTCTCCTCGCCAACCAACTTACAGTGGAAAGCATTGCCTCCAGGAGTAGTCGTCTACCGATGGTGACCAAATCATTGCCCCCAACATGCACTATAACTATAGACGGCGGTGACCTTGTCCGCCCTAACAAACCCTCGAAAAATGTTTGAAACTGGTCAATACAGAGACCGCCCCTTCCGTAGAAGTACATCCTGTACCCGTATTCCCCAGCTACGTGAATCATGTCACCTGCTTTGAATACGTCTGCGGCACGCCTCACGTATGAGTGGCCCACGACCCACACCTCCTTTTTCACAGCCGGTGATGTCTGACCGCTGGCCCGGTGTAGGGTCGACTGCATAGTCCGCCCCGCCTCGTAGGCTTGCGTAACTGAAAACCAAACAAAACAAGAAGCGTGAGTACATTATTACAGCTTCACAACATGTGCAACCGCACGTATCTTTTATAACAATTGGAGGACCAACGCCCCACTCGTTTCACTTGCTCAACATTAAGACCCCTGGCTGTAGCTTCCGTAGCAGCCCCTATCCGAAAGGAATGGGTCCCAAATTCACCCGGGTTCAAGCCCGCAGCGGCAATTGACATCGCAAGCACCCGCTGAAACTGAAACTTCGTCAGTGGGGTAGCGTCAGCGTGTCTTAACAAAGTCCCCCCCCATGATGCCACCCTTCGTGCTAGGTAATCCTCTAAACACTTTACCGGACATATGGAGGACCCAGGAATCCTGCGTATGATAACGCAGTCACCCATCCCATCTTGGTCAGTCTTGGACTTTACAAAGGAGACAGTCATTGTTTCTCCCCTGATCTGAACGTGTTCTTGGCACAAACCCCCCGCCACATCCAGTTTGTTCCTTGCAACTAGTTCGCTTACCCGCATTGCTCCGTGAAATGCTAGCGTAAAAGCGGCTCGGAACAGCACCGCCTCAAACTGAGATGAACATGTGGCCGGGAGTGTGGCCAACAACTGGGACAATCTATCCAAACCTATCGGGCGCCTTTCATCTACTCTGCGACCCTCAAGGCGTTGCCACCCACGCAGCGCTTTCTGTACAACGAAAGACGCTGTTGGGTCCTGAATAGCGTGTGCTCTGGCAACAAAGGAAATGGCAGCACGATGCCTCTGGGCCGTAGCCACCGATTTCCCAGCCCTACGTAAGGACATCAGGAAATTCACTACCCATTCCTCGTGACCCCAAAGTCGCTCTCTATCACTCCCCAAAAAGGCTAAATAGGCCCGAAACGCCCCTTCGTATGCCTTCCTCGTCCTTGGTGCTAGACTCTCTCCCACGAGGTGACGAAGTTCGGGGCACCGAGAGACCAGAGAGCTTCGGGAAAGGGTGCCGGCTCTGGGTCCGCTGAGGGGAGGAAACCCGAAAAAGCCTGCATTTGAAAACGAGACAGTGCGTCAGCCGCCTGATTCATCACCCCTGGAACATGTTTTGCTCTGAATAGCACGTTCAATTGCATACACAGTAAAACAATTTCCTTAAGCAGTCTTAAAATCAGTTTACAACGTGCTGCCTGACTATTGATGCACTCGACCACGGTCATATTGTCAGACCAAAATACGACAGAGTGATCTTTGAACCCATCGGGCCATGTTCTCAAGGCCACCAAGATGGGAAACAGTTCCAGGAAAGCAATATTACTCGTCAGACCATTCTCATGCCACCATGTCGGCCATCTTTGTGCCGACCATTTCGTGCCGAAGATGGCGCCAAAACCTATGCTTCCTGCCGAATCTGTCCATAGCCCCAGCTCTTCAGAAGACACGGCTGGTTCATTCCAGACGATTCTACCATTGAAATCCGCCAAAAATGCTAACCAAATACGCATGTCCTGGCGGATCTCGGCCGATAGTCTCGTGCGATGATGGCCCTCTTTAAGGCCGACCATCGCTTGGGCAATTGAACGGGAAAAAGGGCGGGCCATTGGTATTACCCTCAAGGCAAAATTCAACTGTCCCACCACCTGCTGTAATTGTTGCAGCATAACTTTTGATGCATTTATACACATTTGCAGCGCAGCCCTGAACTTCAACACTTTCTCAGCTGGCAAACGGAAACACCCCTCAATGGAGTCCAACTCGATCCCCAGAAACTCGAGGCAAGTCGTAGGACCCACTGTTTTACCCGGCGCCAATGGCACACCAAACTGTTTCATCAACACACGAAATTCGGCCAAGGCCCGGCCACATTCAAGACCCCCGGCTGCCCCAAGAAACAGAAAATCATCAAGGTAGTGCATTACATCTTGGAAACCCGTTTTCTTTGTGAAGACCCATTGTAGAAAACTACTGAATTTCTCGAAATAAGCACAGGATATAGAGCACCCCATTGGCATACACCTATCCATGTAATAACAACCCTGAAACATGAATCCTAGGAGACGCTGGTCGTCTGGGTGTACCGGGAGCAATCGGAACGCTGACTCGATATCTGACTTCGCCATCAGCGCCCCGGGCCCCAGGCGATTCAAAATGGCTACGGCCTCATCGAAGGATGCGTACCGCACCGAACACACTTCTGGATCGATTGCCTCATATACGGAAAGACCTCGTGGAGTTGATAAATTATGAATCAGTCGGAACTCACCGGGGTCTTTCTTGGGGACTACCCCTAAGGGAGAACAAACAAAATTCTGGACCGGGGGTTCACTAAACGGGCCGGCGACCCGACCTCGAGTCACCTCTTTCCGGATCTTATCCTGTACTACGGTCGTATGCTGCAGGACGGAAAGTTGGTTTTTACACTTATCCACACCCTGAAAGTCCCCTACCGGGATGCGGAAACCATACGAAAAACCGTTCCGCAGCACCCCAGCAGAAGTACGATCCGGGTAGTCACTGAGCCAAGGAATCATCGCCAGGGTATCAATCGGAGTGGGTAAAGGCGCCCCTCGGACTATATTAGACCTGTTTGGCACCTCCTCTCCCCCCGTTATCACCCGTTCTGGCTCTGCACGAGGCCTCAGGATGGGACGACCCACAACCACTACATTCATGTTTGAATTTACACGATCCCTGGGGTCTAGTACATTTACCTCTGTTGTAATTAAAGCAGAAACCCCTTTTTCCGGTATTGCCGGTAGGTTTCGAGTGATCGTCGGCACCCGTACCTGATCGAAAGGGCGTCCCCGCATATTGCCGGGAGGATTCGCCAACATTACTTCCCACCAACGGCATTTTCAACATTCCTGACTCCTTCATTTTATCCCAAGTCAAGGCATCATAACAATCCCAGGTTAAACTTTTATTATGCTCCTTTTCCTTTCTGAACAGATATTCGTAACAGAACCAATGATTACCCTGGTGCGATGTCGAGTACCCCATGATTCGTGATTGATAGATTGGGAACTCGGAAAGCAACTCAGGTCTACGTTCCCCCAAGATTGATGTAAAGATTCCCCAAGCATTGCCCCAATTGCCGATATTCTCATTCACTTTAAAGGCGGCCATTTTTGCGCGCCAAACACTCGGATGCATGAGATCCTTCTGACTCTTTACATGCTCTACCTCATAATGATCGACAAGCAATGAAAAAATGTTCACATACTCCCCCGCCCAAATCTTTTCCTTAATTGCCAAAGGAACATGTTGCCCCAACTTTTCTCTCCGAGAGGGTGTTGACTCATCCCTCGCGATCGGCAATGGCCGCTTACCTGCACCTGACGCTGCCTCTGTGGTCGCAATCGTCCCTGGTGTCTTGTCCCCTACTGCAGCCGGCACGGGCACCTTGGCTGCTTCCCGTTTCTCACGCAATTGCTTTATCAGCGCCTGCGCATCGACAGCCGTGGCGCCCTCGTTACCTTTACCCAACCACGCTGCCAACTTTGCTGCCAGCTCGGGCGGCATATCATCCTCGGACACGGGGGTGACCACAACGGGAATCGGATTCCCCTCCTCTGGCACGGGAGTTGGAGCCTCGAGCGGGGCACTGGGACCCGGGATGTCTTCACCCGCTGCCCCCCTCCTGGGCCTCTTGTTCTTCCCTCCCGGGGCTGTTCCCGCCAAAGGACGTTTTGGACCCCTTTCCTCATTCTTGTCCACCCTCTTCTTTAGCTCGGACATCTCCTTCATGAGAACACGCAGCATCTGGTCGGTAGTCATGCGCTTTCCAACCTTCTTCCGCATTCTCCAACAAAGTAACTGCAAAACAAACAAGAACGATTAAAACGCTCAAAATTGGCTCTTCGTTCCGTCTCGAGCTCACGTGCAGCGAGGAGGTGCAGCTTCAGAGCACAGGAACAAGAGGATGTCTTCTGGTCTTGCGTCCCTTTTTATCCATCTTCAGGGCGGGCGTAAACCCGCCCCTGCCTGCCCCGAGGGCGTGGCCGGCCGCGTCAGTGTCTAGGCCAGCCCACTCAAGGGCGGGAAAAAGCGCGCCCCGGCTACGCCGCTTCGGGCATACCAGCCGAGACGCGCCTCCCGCCCAAAATGGCTTCCCGGGGGGATCGAGGCACTCTGCCATACGTTCGGGGGGACCGAGTGGTCGCCCCTTTCCATTCAGTTAAATGTGCATTTCGAACTTCTCTTTAAGGGTTACAAATATTATAATGAAGAGATTGTTATATCTCCTAAAATAGGACCAGTAGCAACCTGAAATGCATTGAGGAAAGGAATTATTTACACAGTCTTGTGTTGGAAATGGTTAAAAATGTCTTGCTCTACTGTGAAATATTGTAGCAGTTCTACATGGACGATACATTGATGTCCTACACTTCAACCACCTGATGAACAGATTAATGCTGGATATGAAAATGACCAATGGAATACTCCTAAGAATACGAGAAGTACATTTACGCAAGGAGCGCCCGGAGTCCAAAACTGTATTGTATTTTTTTGCAATTATTATCCGACGTTCTGACATTAACAACTGAATGTATCCGTCCGTTATATGCACATCCTTAATAAAGAGGAATTGTAAACATGGTTAAAGTGTGGAACAATGGAAAACGGCAGGCGGAAAATGTTAGAAGAAGTCAAGATGAATAATTTTAAGTAAGAATGAATTATAAAAGACTAAATTGTGATTTAAACATATTTGAGTATTTTGTAAGTTTCAAATATAAGGGCTGGCTGTGAATGGCTGTATTTAAAAAGAAAACGGAGTGTATGTTCAGAACATGTGCAACAAGCATCCTATCTTTGAAGCAGCCAACAAATTGAAAAACACAGAAAAGTACGTGATTATGTTATTTAGTTAGAAGGTGCAGCCACTCAGTGGAAACTTGTAGTAAACGGCAACAGAGCAACCTAAGATACTACACAACTGTATTTGGCAAAGCTCATAAGGGGTGTGGCAAATGAATAGAGTCCCATATTCTGGCAGTAACAAAGACCTTGATGTGCATGAAGTGACACTGTGACTTTGCATCACATTGATGCATGCCCCTGTTAGAAATGGGATCTCTAGTTGGCAGGTTTGTACCCTGTCCTAGTGGGGACGATTCATTCTAGTCAGGATTAGGGAGTTTCGCTTATAAAATACCCCTGCTCACCCCCTTGGGAGCTTGGCCTGAGCAGTCAGTCTTATCTCAGAGGCAATGTGTAAAGCTTTTGCACATGACACACAGTAATACAGTGAAAACACTGAAAAAGGCCACCACATAAGTTTTAGAACAAGAGCCAATATTTATCTGTGTAAAACAAGACCAAAACAATAACAATCCAACATACAGTAATAAAGATATGAATATTGCAGGAATCAATTTAAAATACAGCTTCTGGAAGTCGATAGCTGCGTCTGAGGGTATCACTGCATTGTGAACAAACAAACCCAACAGTTGAGGCCAAATGCGAGGTTGCAGGCCAGCTATGGTGTTGAGAAGACCCGCAAATAGCACTTTGGAACTGCAGAGCTTCATGGACCTTGCGATGAGCTGTGAAGATGCAGCGTCGTCGGTAGGCGTTGGTTCTGGAGGAGGAGTCATCAGGCCCTTGAAGTCACACACATTGCAGATCGAACTCTGTGAGGTTGAAGTCAGGAATGCTAGCGTCGATGATGTTGGGGATGTGGTGCGCAGTGGGATGATTCGAAATGCGGTGCCCTCACGTCATAGTGCAGGCAGTAGCTCTGTGATCGTTGGACTGGTTCCCCAACTTCCCTTATGGAGGCCATTCTCCTTTTTGGTCTCTCACAATCAAAGTCCTCCATCCTTCCCATATTGCTACTACTAGTTTCCACAGATACCCCCAAAGCTGTTTCACCATACCTGTCAATTGAAGAACCATAATTTTAAGAGCCCCTATTTCTTCCTTCATGTCTCTACCTGACCCAAAATGTTGACAAAGTGAGGAGGAATTTTATCACAGGATATCCCTGAATCGGCCTGACTTCGCATGTTGCCGGAAGCTCCTTACCCATTTGTAAGATTGCAAACCAGTTACTACATACAATAGTAGAATCCAGGGGAATAGCCTGCAGATTGTCCACAGTCAGTAATTCCTTTATGGGAGCTAGTGGACCTGTACCACTTACAATACAGATGAACAAGGGACACTACTATCCTCTTACATTTTGAACATGCTGGGCAGTGTAGGCACTACCCTCTTTTAATTCCTATATGCACCCTTTTTGGTCTTGTCATGAAGACTTGCAATTCAAATAATTGAATCAACTTCCTCAATGAGTTGATGAATTTCATTTAAGGTGCAATTATCTGTTTTCTTCATTACCTTCCATTCTTGGGCATTTCCTAAATGGGTTCTGAGGCCTTATGTTTCCCCATTGAATCTTGAAACTATATCTGTACAATGTATTACTATAGCACAGTAGTGTGATAATAGGGTAGATGACTTTGGCTAGAGAAAATAATCACACAAATAGACACACAGAACAATAAGAACATTGATATGAAGCTGTGAATAAACAAATGGTTAAAACAAAATAGCGAGAAAAAAGAACAACATAAACCATAGAAAGTTATAGGTCAATCAGTTCGAGCAATTACACCCAGTCTGCTCAAAATTCATAGACTTGTGGTCTGGAGAGGCTAGAGAGATGACCTAGTACCTCTAGTTCATATCAGTCTCCCAAACTGTGAGCGTGTGGAGCGAAGAAAAAAAGTTGGACTGAGTGTCCTTACACTGTGCACTGGGCAGAGAACTGAAGACGGTCATTAGAGCCTCCACATAGATCAGCTCAATGCAAACCTAATACTCGTCCCACTCCAGACTGTCCAGAGGGTCAAAACCAAAGTTGTAGGATGAATTACATGCCAATATATAATGCAACTAGTCTTACTCTGTTATCAGCAGAACTCCTGATGAGAAGCCAAAGTGGGTGGCCCTGCACTGGCTCTGTCTGATGCTCACCGGTGCAAGATGAACCAGTGCTTGGCACAGGCTTTGCTCTGGTGTGTCCCACAAGGCTGGACCTCCTGTGGGCTCTATAGTGCTGATGGTCGGAACAAGTGAGAGCAATGGTGTGGTCCGCCTCCAAGGCCCCTCTGACTGCTGGCATGTGTAGGTCACAACAATGTTTCTCCCACACGGAGGGATCTCCTGTGGTCCTTTGTAGTGCTGATGGCCTCAACGGGTGAGGGCAGTACTGTGGGCCACCTCCAAGGACCCTCCAAATGCTTGGAAACATACTTCCCATCAATGTGTCTCCCACGCAGGAAATTTTGGTGGTGCTATGTAGCGCTGATGGCTGCAACAGGTGAGAGCAATGGTGTTGCCACCTCGAAGGCCAATCTGAATGCTGCAGCACATAGTACCCAATGATGTATCTCCCACATAGGGTAATCTACTGTGGTGCTTTATATCCCTGATGGACTTCAAAAGGTGAGGGTAGTGGTGCGGACTGCCTCTAAGGCCCCTCTAAATGCTTGGATGCGTACTTCCAACAATCAACAATGTCTCTCCCACCCAGCAGTATCTCCTTTGGAGATTCATTGCGCTGATGGCTGTAACAGGTGAGGGCAATGGTGTGGGCCACCTCACAGGCCCCTCAATGCTGGGACGCATAGTCCCTAATGATGTCTCTCCTATACGGCAGTAACTCCTGTGTTGCTTTATAGCTCTGATGGCTGCAACAGGTGAGGGCAGTGTTGTGGGCTACCTCCAAGCCCCCTATGAATGCTGAGGCATGTAGTCCACAATGATATCTCTCCCATCTGGCAGAACCTCCTGTGGAACTTTATAGCACTGATGGCTGAAATAGGTGGGGAATGCGGTGTGGGCTGCCTCCAGGGCCCCTCTGAATGCTGGAATGCGCATTCCCCAATGATGCCACTCCCAAGTTGCAGGACCTCCTGTGCCACTTTAAAGTGCTGATGGCCGCAAAATGTGTGGGCAATGGTGTGGCCATCCTCCAAGGCCCCCTTGGAATACTGGGGCGCATAGTCCCCAACTATGACATTTTCCTGCTTGCCAAGCATAACCTCCTGTGGATGGAAGGGTGGTCCTTTTAGTGACTGCCTCTCTTTGTGTGGTGGCTCCTTTCAACATGGACACTATGTGAGAGGCCCTGGTGTAAGGAAGTGGTCTAATTTGTGAAAGTTCTGTATTGATATCCCTTGCTCATTGAGGATCTTAACTTGGTCAGTGCACACCCCTGGATAATTTGAGCACAAATCTATTCTTCCCCATCATGGAGCATGCATGTGCCTGCCAGATCAATTTAGAAAGTGAAAATTAACAATGGCCTCCTCTGATCCTAGGCTAGGCTGGTGCGGTAGGAAAAAGGTATTGGAGCAAAATTGTTATTCAGGGCAATGCAGGGCAGTGCTGCACTGTAGGTGTTCAGTGGGCCATGCTCAGTCAAAGTGAATGATAGCTTACATTTTGCCTTCACAGTCAATGAGGGACCACACCATTCATAACTTCACTATTTCTTTTACCTTTGTAACTGCAAAGTACCTTTTTAAATGAGATGCATATAGGCAACTTTTTTGGGCTTGTGGTGATGGTGTACTAACAACTTTCGAATTGGCCAGTTGCAGACTTGCTGAACCCTTTTCATGGCCAGTAACCAGATGTGGTGATCAGCTTTGCCAGATGGGATTTGAGATCCCTTGCCATGGATTGCACTAGTTGGCAATAGTTTTTAGGTGAACAGTATATGTTTATCCTCAGGGAACACTTGATCTCAGATCTGTGTGATGTATTTGTGGTGCCGTTCCTCCTCCTCCAGAGTAAAAAGAAATGAGGCCCATCAGGAAAGCTCCAGGTGTTATCCAGAAGTGCAGCAACACCTCTTAGGAAAAGCCTGTAAGCTCATGTCTTCTAGGACCTAACAGAGGAGTAATTTTGGAGTATGGTCAGACAGAGGTGAACCTGGTTGGAGCCATGGAACACCAGGAACTCTTAATCAGCCAGGTAAAGAATAGGCCATGGAGAAGAAAGAGCAGGATACCAGTGAGTTCTGAGCAGGCTTATAACTCAATGCCAATGTGGTGTTTCAGACTGGAAGCATGTACTGCAAAGCATGAATGATTAATCAATGAGTTATGTAACCCTTCTTTCAAGTGCCTGGAATCTATGAAGGAGCCTTTTATTTAAAAGTACACTTATGCAATACCCAGAACCACATTTGGAAACACAATAGACCTGTCAACCTAATTGGTCCTCATGTCGTGCTCACCACTTTGGGATCCGAATGAACTCAGATCATGATTTCTTATAACTCTTCACGGTGTATCACAGTTTGATGATAGAACATGACTACATTGTTTAGTTGGACTATGGCAACTGCATCTACCAGCCTATGCCATTAGTTGTTTGAGATATGTGTAGTCCTTGCCTGTCAAGTGTTCATTACCTTGAAGGGGATGGCATGTTAAAACTTAACTTCATGGGGCGTGGCTTGGCGCCGGAAGAAATAGCGCCGTCCTGGAGAGCTCCGTCGGAAAGTAGTCACGACAGGAGCCTTCCAGGTGATTTAAATGGTCACCCGGTCTTCGAAAGTGCACCACTTAGCAGCGGAATGCCTGTAGCCTCAAAGAAAATTTTATGAATTAACTAGGTGAGAGGAACATGCTGCTTTTTGAAATTTTGTTGCCCGCGGATCGCACATAAGACGTGACCTCCATTTTGAAGCCTCTAATGACCCCCAAACTCTCTGCCTCTCTTCTGCCTCACCTTTCTTTTTAAAAGCACGTTATTTTTCTCAAACAACGCTTAAGGCAGGAAATAACATCATTATAGATAAATGCGGTAAGAGGAATTTCGTTTTTCATTGACTTTTTTGCTGTTTGCAACTCAAAGTTGAAGAGCGACCGCCATTTTGTTATGATACAGCCTCATCGATCTACTGCCAAGCTCTGACATCAGGCTGCAGGATAAATGACACTCAGAATGCTGAAAACATAAAATGTGTGATCTGTTGATAGCTAGAGGAAGAATATTTATGCTGTTTCTTAAGCTTTTTGCCCTTACAGAGCGCAACTGAGAAACGATCGGCATTTTGTTTTATCTAACTCTCCCTGGGTCTACCAGCTATTTCATGCCTCATAATATAATAGTTTGAGGCAGTGTCTTTTTCTTCAAAAATAATAATAAAGGTCGGACTCTCTCTTCATATGCTGTTGTTACTGGAATCTTTCTAATAATATGCTGATCTTTGACTGCCATTTATAGGAATTTCAACTCAGCAATTCCTATATACGTTTTTCACAGCCATTTTAGACTTTTAGAACTTATTTTATTATTTCCCCTTCTTCTCAATTTTTTAATGTCTATGCCACGTCATAACCTCAGCAAATTAATGTGACCACAGTGTCTTTGGAGGATATTAATCCATTCAGTGTACTACAAGATAATATGGAAGACGGCAACAAATAACTCTTCTGCCGCAAAAAGCTCATATTTCCCACTCAAGCTCTAAATTCTCTTCTAAGTTATCCTCTACTTCTGCTTCAACACCAGGAAAACAAGTGAAAACAAACCCTCCCTCTCCTACCAATACTTCCTCTTCTATCCCTATGGAGCTACTACATGAGGAAACAAATTCTCGTCTTCAAAATCTCGAAGATAACTGGCCACACACTGAACAAAAAGTTGAGGATCTCGAGAGGAAAGTTGCTTCTGTTCAAATAGTTACTGAACAAGTTCCTTGCCGGCATAGAGAAATTCAAAACCTTAAGCAACAAGTCGAAAATTTAGAAAATCGAAATAGGTGTAACAACCACAAATCTACGGACTTGCGGAAGGCCTTGAAGGATCGAAATTCTATATCCTTTTTTCGAACATTTTTGCCCACACTTCTTGGTCTACCAAGTTCTCTAACTTTAAACATTCAATGAGAGCACAGTTTAGGTCCAATTTCCCGTTCCTCTACAGCCTCTTCTTCTTCAACGAAACCTAGGGGAGTTATCCTGTACTTTCTAGAAGTTACAGATCTACTTAAAGTTCTTCACGCTGCCAAACAGAAAGAGAAGACTACTTGGAATGGCTCTAATCTTTTCTTTGCATAAGATTACGCCAAAGTTACTGCATATCGTCGGAAAACGTTCCTAGATATATGGCCTGCTCCTCGCTCCTTGAATGCTCATTATGGCTTATTCCACCCTTGCATCTACAAAGTGACTTATAATAACAAAATGACGACTTATGAAGATCCGGTGATCCTTCAACAATTTCTGAACTCTTGTAGAGATGATTCTATGGACATCCCTCAAGCATAATTATTTTGAGTATTCATGTGTTTTTTATGTCATGATGTTTGTTATCTTATCCTCACTGCTGTATTTTGCTCCATAGTGAGATATGTTGTTAATAATATTTCTTTTTGGATTCTTATAGATGCAGTTTTGTGATCCTTTTTGATGTATGTTATCTTCATGTATGCCTGGAGGTCGTTATCCCTTTGCCGCGTCCTAATGGAGTCTTCAGTTCGGTGTGCTGCCTTCCTCAAGTGGCTCCACCATCCCCAGTCTCACTATTGTTTTGTGGTATGTCTTTTTGACACCTTTTTTATTGTCAAATGTTGTACTTGTATTATATTTCTGTTCTGTGTTTTCCTCTCCCTCAACTAATTCCTTTCCTGTTTCTCCCTTCTCTCTTTTTTCTTCTTACTTTGATACACCTTACAACAATCTTCTTATACTTATTTTCTTCCTCTACTCATTCCTGAGTTTCTTTCTCAATCATTTTTCATTAATTCCACTCTCTCATGTAGCGAACATCCTAACTCTTATACTGTTTGCTTAACATTTGTTCATGTTCTATTTGATGGTTTATATTTAGAGTTGCAACTTGGAATGTTAAAGGAGTAAATAACCCCATTAAAAGACGGTAAAGAGTCAAAATATTGAGTTTTTATTATCGACTAGAAATAATATCGAGTAAAAAATATAGAATAGACATAACATCTACTAGACAGAATATAGACTACCAAAATATCGACTAGAAAATTGTAATATTGAATAGAATGGACATAATATCGAATCAAAAATATAGAATAGACATAATATCGACTAGACAGAATATAGACAACAAAAATATCGAATTTAAGGAAAGTTAATATTAATTTTTAATTTTTGTGTAATATAATTCTGTAGCGGGTTGTGGGTTTATAGGGGAATAGGGTGGGAAGTAATTTAATTATAATTAATTAAATATGTTATTTTATTCATTGGTATTTATTTAGAATTAATTGTTAATTATGTATTAATTGGTAATTAATTAAAATATAATTGGTAAATAATTTTAAATGATTAATTGGTAATTTATTTTCTGTAGCGGGTTGTGGGTTTATAGGGGAATAGGGTGGGAAGTAATTTAATTATAATTAATAAATATGTTATTTTATTTATTGGTGTTTATTTAAAATTAATTGTCAATTAATTATTAATTGGTAATTAATTAAAATATAATTGGTAATAATTGTAATTGATTAATTGATAAATATGTTAATTTAAGTAATTTATTTTCTGTAGTGGGTTGTGGGTTTATAGAGGAATAGGGTGGGAAGTAATTTAATTATAATTAATTAAAAGTGTTATTTTATTTATTGGAATTTATTTAAAATTAACTGTCAATTAATTATTAAATGGTAATTAATTAAAATATAATTGGTAATTCATTTCAATTGATTATTGATAAATATGTTAATTTTAGCAATTTATTTTCTGTAGCGGGTTGTGGGTTTATAGGGGAATAGGGTGGGAAGTAATTTACTTATAATTAATTCAATATGTTATTTTAATTATTGTTATTTATTTAGAATTAATTTTTAATTCATTATTAATTGGTAATTAATTAAAATATAATTTGTAATTTATTATAATTGATTAATTGATAAATATGTTACTTTTATTACATTATTTTCTGTGGTGGGTTGTGTGTTTATAGGGGAATAGCTTGGGAAGTAATTTATTTGTAAGTAATTACATATTTTAAATATTTTTTTGTTTCTAATTTTTATTTATTTTTATATCGTAAAATAATTTATTGGTAATTGGTAAATAATTAGTATTAGTAGGTAATTTGTATTATTAATTAATTTTTATTTGTCATTTTAATTGATTAATTAATATACTTTATACAATTGTAAAATATTTTAATTATTTTGTAATTGGTATTAATATTTATGTTATTTATATTTATATATGAAGTATTTACTTTCCCCACTATTGCACTCACTGGAGTGGGAATAGTAATTTTTAACCCTACGCTATCCAACGCTTTCGCTACTGTTGCACTCTCTGGAGTAGGAATAGTAATTTTTACCCCTACGCTATCCCACGCTTTCCCTACTGTTGCACTCTCTGGAGTTGGAATAGTAATTTTTACCCCTACGCTATCCAATGCTTTCCCTACTGTTGCACTCACTGGAGTGGGAATAGTAATTTTTATCCCTACACTATCCAACGCTTTCCCTACTGTTGCACTCTCTGGAGTAGGAATAGTAATTTCTATCCCTACGCTATCCAACGCTTTCCCTACTGTTGCACTCACTGGAGTTTGAATAATAAGTTTTACCCCTACGCTATCCAACGCTTTCCCTACTGTTGCACTCACTGGAGTGGGAATAGTCATGTTTACCCCTACTCTATCCAACGCTTTCCCTACTGTTGCACTCACTGGAGTGGGAATAGTCATGTTTACCCCTACGCTATCCAATGCTTTCCCTACTGTTGCACTCTCTGGAGTAGGAAAAGTAATTTTTATCCCTACGCTATCCAACGCTTTCCCTACTGTTGCACTCACTGGAGTTTGAATAGTAATTTTTACCCCTACGCTATCCAACGCTTTCCCTACTGATGCACTCTATGGAGTTGGAATAGTAAGTTTTTATCCCTAAGCTATCCAACGCTTTCCCTAGTGTTGCACTCACTGGAGTGGGAATAGTAATGTTTATCCCTACGCTATCCAACGTTTTCCCTACTGTTGCACTCTCTGGAGTAGGAATAGTAATTTTTACCCTCTCACTATCCAACGCTTGCCCTACTGTTGCACTCTCTGGAGTTGGAATAGTAATTTTTACCCCTACGCTATTCAACACTTTCCCTACTGTTGCACTCTCTGGAGTGGGAATAGTAATTTTTACCCCTACGCTATCCAATGCTTTCCCTACTGTTGCGCTCTCTGGAGTCGGAATAGTAATTTTTACCCCTACGCTATCCAACGCTTTCCCTACTGTTGCTCTCTCTGGAGTGTTAATAGTAATTTTTACCCTCTCACTATCCATCGCTTGCCCTACTGTTGCACTCTCTGGAGTTGGAATAGTAATTTTTACCCCTACGCTATCCAACGCTTTCCCTACTGTTGCACTCACTGGAGTGGGAATAGTCATTTTTACCCCTACGCTATCCAACGCTTTCCCTACTGTTGCGCTCACTGGAGTGAGAATAGTAATTTTTACCCCTACGCTATCCAACGCTTTCCCTACTGTTGCGCTCTCTGGAGTGGGAATAGTAATTTTTATCCCTACGCGATCCAACGCTTTCCCTACTGTTGCACTCTCTGGAGTGGGAATAGTAAATTTAACCCTCTCGCTATCCTACGGAAACAAATATTGTATATGTTTTGTTAATAATATGTACATATATATATATATATGTTAAAATATGTTAGCTTTAGATCCCAATCACTTGAGGTCTCCTCTTCATGGTTGTCGCACACAATTAAAACACCCGGCTGGGTGATGCTTGTGTGTGCACCATGGGGAGGCTGCGACCTAACAGACACCCTTAATATATGACTGACCTTAGCTGCTACTTAAAGGAAATCAAATTGATAAATGTATATTTTTTATTCACTATCTGAGCACCGTTATGAATTATTGTTTGGTTGTGGTATTCACTATTTAGTAGAATACATTAGCATGAACCAGGAAGGAATTATTTGGATCATTTGTAAATAGTGAAATTTTGGTATATACATATGATTGGAATTTAATCCATAGTTACTAAGTATTAATAACTATCAATTTGTCAAAACAACAAAAACATGACATTAACATATACAACAACATCACTATTGGCATATACTGATTATAGAACAAAACATATTGGGCCATAATAGAAGGTTTAGGCCATAAGAGGGGAATCGATAGCATATTTTGCACATATTTAGTGTTTACAGTACATTTATAATTGCTATATTTTGCACATTTTGCGATATTTGCACATAGATGTAGTACTGTTAGCATTCTTTGCACAGACTATGGGGCCGATCAGGATCGCGGACGGACTTGCGTCCGTCCGCGACCCCAGAGCAGGAGGGAACCTCCGCATGGCATGCGGAGTTCCCTCCTGTGCAATTAGGATGTGACCGCCACCCTGGCGGTCACATCCTCTATTTTTAACATTGCGGCGGGTGCAGCTTCAAGCTGCACCCGCGGCAATGTTAAAAATGCATGCATTGCTTTTGCATGCAGAAAGAGGCAGGCACCGTGCGGTGCCTGCCGCTTTCTGCATGCAAATGCAGGGGGGTACCATAGGTACCCCCATGTGCACCTCCCACCCCCCCTTCACCTAGGGGGCCCGCAACGGGCCCCCGCAGTGAAGTTCCGTATGCTTTTCCACGGCGGGAAACGCGCCGCGGAAAAGCATAATTCACTGCCCATCCTAATATGGTGGACGGTGTCTGAGAGACACCGTCACCATATTAGAGCTTTTCCGCCGCGGTTGTAAGCCAACCGCGGCGGAAAAGCTGCGGACGGAAACCAGGACCCACCAGCCATCCTAATGTGGCGGTGGGTCCTTGGTCAGTCCGCTGCGGTTTTTCCGCATCCTCGGGGCCGGCGGTGGCTTCCGCCGGCCCCGAGGATGCGGAAAAACCGCAATCCTGATCGGCCCCTATGTATTGAACCATGCACTTGCACTTAACTATTGACTTTTTTCCCCCCTTTAATAGAACAAACATAGGTATTACATTAACATGTATTTTACAATGATTGTTGTTGTTGTGCTCCGTTTAAACATATTTTTGTATATACCAATATTTATATGTATGTATAAAAACTTGTTTTCACTAAGGGTATTTTACTGTTATCCAAAATTTAGAACGAGCGTCATGTTAGCTCAAATTCATCATTTAGTGACTATAGTATGTCTTCTATGTTCATGCTAAAGAAATCACAGGTGATAATTATTATTTGTTGACACTAGCACTTCAACCCCTTCCATGCGGCCGCGATTCCCCTGGTGTGCTGTAAACAACACAAACAGGGGCGGGCCGTGACGAACCCCAGCCGTCATCAGCACACGAGCACCGTAGTGCATGACGGCTGGGGTTCGTCATCAGCATGGAAGGGGTTAAAAGGGCTGTCCTTTCGACAAAGCGTTGTCATGTGAACAAGGCTCCGTTGAGCCGAAACGTCTTTGACAGTAACTCTGCAATAAAGAAAATACAGAGCCCATTTGGTCCGTGTCCAAGTTTCTTTGCCGGCTGGCGAGATTCTGGTTCAGCACACTTGAAAGCGGATTACCTGATGTAGCGGCCGCTGTGTTTTTGTGGAAAACAATATATATATATATATATATATATATATATATATATATATATATATATATATATATATTTTACCTACTGGCGGTCGCCAGTAGGTATATATAGTTAGGATTTTTTTCCTATGGGATTTTTGAAAATTCTATGTCGAATAACTTTGGCGTTTGTGGACGGAATTGGCTGAAATTTTCAGGAAAATGGCACATTTTGTTTCAGAGCAGCCCCTGCAAATTTGGGGGGGTTTCGTCAAGGGGATGCTAAGAAAAAAGGGTCCCAAAACGCGTTTTTCCCATTCATTTTTCCATAGGGCGGTTGGAATCACTTTTAGCTCGAACAGCTGAATGGATTTACACGAAACTTGGCAAAATTGTAGATATGGTTTGCCCGACGTGCCTTTGCTATGTCTCAATATATGTGCTCAAGTGGATTTTGAGAAATTAACGTTTTTAAAAACAGATATATCTGTGACAGCGCTCCGGTTAGCGCCCCGGTTCGCGTACCTGGCGCGTAACGGAACTTCGCTAAGCGAAGCTGATTGGCTGTCGGGTGTCTGTCAACATTTGAAACAGTCCGGAGCGGCCGACATCTTGTGTCTCGGTAGGATCGAGACACAAGATGTGACAAAAACAAAGGGGGAAATGAGCATAAGGGGGCAGAGTACATCCTCCCTGACCCCCTAGGTTTGATGAGGGGGCTTTAAAAGGGCCTCACGGGGTTAAAAAATAATAATTTTTATATCGTTTTTTATTGCGGGGGGAGCGCTCGGTACACGCACCGGGAAGCGTAATATTGGGAAAATAGGATGAAAGAATGTTCAAATATTGTATGTTTATTGATTGTTCTTTTTTATTTTTTTTTATTTTTTTTATTTAAGTACCAACATGTAGGTACCAATGCAGAGTCTAAAAATAAAAATACATTGTTTCCTTTGTAGATATCTTGCATGTTGTTTCAGAAGTTATTGTGGTATATGGAATTCATAGCGTAGTCTGTCAGGAAAGCAGAAACACCATGGAGGCAGGAGATGATAAAGAGATGTTAAATACACATTGGAGATGATATAGTGGAAGAAAGGAAATAACTTTGAGCAAACTTAAAGTTGCACAGTATATTTAATGTCTAATTTTACATTATAATCAATTTGCTACTAGTTTAAAAAATACATATAAAAATGAATAATGTCTCAAACAATTTTTGAATTATTATATATAAATGTATTTTTCTGATTTGTTTTCAAAATTAAAAAGAACTTCTAATAATTCTTTGTCAGAATTTGTCTCATTTTCAATTAGGAAATCCACAGATTCAACACATTGCAGAAGTTCTATGTCCAGTGATTCATCAAAGAATTCTGATTCATTTTCTGTATCTTTGTTGCATTCTGCAACAATTTCCACGTTATTGTTTTTCTCTCCTTCCATTTTTGTGCTGTAAAATGAATTTTAAAAAAATATATCAGTACAGATAGGGCACTGTTGGGTTTAAGTACAGACAGGTAGTTTGGTTTTTTAAACAGTGATTTTTTCTTTGGGCAGTGTATGGTATCAGACTGGAAGTAGAAATATCAAAAAATGTATGTGATAAAGTCTAAGTCAATTCTTAATTATACAAGACAAGCCTAACTCCATCCATAACTAAAACAGAGAAGTCTATCTTATTCTAGAAGTATTACAGAGGGATAGTATATACTATCAGAAAATGTTTTCCTAATTAACTTAAAGTACAGAACATACTTCAGTTTTTAAAATAACATCTTACCTTTCAAATAGAAATTTAAGTTCTCAGTTGAAATGCACTTGATATGTACTTCAGGAAGTAGAAGTCAAAATGGCTGTGTTTCGCTCTCTTTCTTTATATATATTCAGGTACATAACAAATCAAATGTCATGAAATAATAGAAGATATTGAAAGTAGCATTTTGATTGGTTGTCAATTCTAACACTTCATCAGTGTTTTTGTTAGGTAATTTACCTCAGGATATTTAGTGAGGCTTACAGCATAATTTTCTCAATGGAATTCCATCAAATTTGGGGAAATGGTAGGGACTGCTATGTAGTAGGGGCTATTCTATATTTGATGAAAGTGTCTGTAGTGGTTTTTCTGTAAATTACTTTCCCACCTTTTTTTATCGAGCGCTTACCGGTGCGCTCCCCGGTACGCGAACCGGCAGCGTTACGGGAGTCCTCCATTTTGAATATCGGTAGAATTGAGACACAAGATGGAGGACAAACAATGTTCGGAATGAGTAGAAGGGGGCACGGTAGACACTTTGTGACCCTCTAGGTTTTCGGAGGGGGGATTAGGATGCTGATACATGCAAAAATAAAAAAAATTAAAATTTAAAAATTTCGCGGGGGGAGCGCCCGGTACGCGCACCGGTAAGCGAACCGGGGAGTGTACTTTGGTGAAAAAAAAAAAGTAAGAAAAAGATAAACTTTTTGAATAATCAGAGGTAGGGTAGCTCTGAAAAGAGCTACTGCGTTCTGTCGCTAATTTAGGTACCTACAAGTATGTTCCAATGCACACTTTTAAATATTCTATTCCATTCATCGGGGAAGTGCACACCATCTCTTCTGTAGATGTCTTGAATGTTGTAACGCAATAATATTTACTATTAAAAAACCATTGAAATTCACTGAAAAACCCATAGTTTATAGACCATATATAGTTAGGAATTAGCATTTACAAAACCATAAAAAATCACTGAAAAAAACATAGGTTATAGACCATATATAGTTAGGGATTAGCATTTACAAAACCTTATTTTACTCGCACAAAACCATTGAAATTCGCATATATAGTTAGTTGCACTAACTATATATCGCGCACCCGCAATCCACTGCTGATGATGTCACATATTACATCATTCATGACATGGTCAGTGACATCACTGATGACATCACTGTTGACAACTCAAATGACATCACTGACAACATCACTGATGACATCATTCATGTGATAATACGATGAACCTCTTTAGACTCTAATATAACCTTAGATACACTCGGTGTAAACAGACACTCACAGACTGTCACTCATCCATGGAGTTACTCACACACCTAGTCAGTCATGCAAAGAATCAATCACACCTCCATTTCCTCAACTATACAATTATACACACCTTACTTATTCAAACATATACTAACACATATTTACTCTTTTATACAATCCTTGATTGAAGTTCACAATGATCCATACAGCCACTCACACATTCACTGGCTCTTATGCACAGTTATTTATATATGTCAACTCTCACATGTACTGTGTTTTACATGTGTACTTACTTTGACATACAGCACTGAGATATCCATTCACTCACCACTACACTCATGCACACAGTCAACCACGCATACAGCTGTTTCCACATGCAGTTTTGAACCCATACATCTAGTGAATCAACTGGTCACACATCTATGCACAGAGTTATACACCTCCCAGCCACCCACACACATACTCAGTCTCCCATACAAATACTTGGGCAACCAATCAATAACCCATATAGTTACTCATATAGCTACTGATTAACACATGCAGCAGTTTACAGAACAACAGACATAATGATGCACAAATTAAGACAGTTTAGTCACTAACCCATGCACTCAGTGTGACACATTTAATCACTCTCTCATACAGTCAGTCATGCACCTACTAAAACCTTCATCCAGACATTTATACATCCACTCATTCTTCAATATGTAAGACATATTTTAACTTTACAGAAACATACAGTCACTGGATGATGTCATCAGTGATGTCATCAGTGATGTCACTGACCATGTCATGAATGATGTAATATGTGACATCATCAGCAGTGGATTGCGGGTGCGCGATATATAGTTAGTGCAACTAACTATATATGCGAATTTCAATGGTTTTGTGCGAGTAAAATAAGGTTTTGTAAATGCTAATCCCTAACTATATATGGTCTATAACCTATGGTTTTTTCAGTGAATATATATATATATATATATATATGTTTTAAAATAATATATATATATATATATTTTTAAGTTACATTAATTATTTATTAATTTTAAGTTTATTTAAGTATTTTAAGTATGTTTAAATTAATTATATTAGTTTTAAATTACTTTTAAGATATTTAAAAAATTCGATATTTTGACTGTCTATATTTTTTCCTATCGATATTTTGGAGTCAATATTTTCGTACTTACCTGTTTGTAGATAGGAAGTCGATATTCTGGTATTCGATATTTTTACCTCGATATTTTGGCAAGTCGATATTTTGACTGTCGATATTCTGTCAGTGATATTTAAAAGACAACGGGTAATAAGACATTTAGCTAGATGAAACGCTGACATTGCATTAATTCAAGAAACACATTTATCTGACAACGAGGCATTTAAATTGAAACACGGTTGGGTAGGCAATGTCTTTTCTTCCCCTGCTTTAGGTAAGAAAAATTGAGTTTTCATCTTATGTCATAAGAAATACCAGATTACAGTTGTACATGAAGAAACTGATTTAGAAGGTTGTTGGGTAATTGTTAAAATTCTTATAAATCAAATACCTCTTGTTCTGTTTAATGTATATGCACCTGTTAATGTGGATAATACATTTTGAATACATGTATCTGATGAACTTCTTTTGTTTGATGAGGAATATATTATTTTTGGCGGGGATTGTAATCAGGTTTTTGATCCTATATTAGACAGACACTCTTCTGTTAAATTCTCCAACACAAGGATACACTCACAGTTTACTTCCGCCATACGTCGTAAATCCTTAGTAGATATATGGAGGCTTTGCAACCCTGATATTCGAGAATACAGCTTGTACTCTTCTCCTCGCCACTCACAATCCCATATGGACTATCTCTTCTTTAGTAAATCCTTATCTCCCATTCTGAAATTGGCTCTATTTTAATATCAGACTGTACTCCAGTTCTAGTTGATTTTGAGTTACTCCCTTTTACCCCTCATGCAGGGAGGTGACGTTTTAACAACGTATTGTTATCAGATCCCAACTTCACAAGCCAATTCACCTCTTTTGCTTCTGAATTCTTTTCTTTTAAATCTACCCTGGATTCTTCCCAGGTAATGATTTGGGACCTGTTTAAAGCTGCCGCCAGAGGCTTTATTATTAATTTTATTTTGCAAAAGAAAAAAGATTTTGAACATAAAAACTCCTAGTTATTTCCTAAAATCAAACTTATTAACATTCGAACTCTAAATATGCATTAAAAAACCTTATTGAAGCAAAATGTACATTTAATAAAACATCTACTGAAGCTGCTTCCTATTATCTTTTAAAAAGCAGTGCTCAATACTATGGAGGCCAAAATAAGATGGGCAAATTGTTAGCAAATTACTTGAAAATTAGACATGAACGGACCAAAATAGAATCTATACGGAATGACACAGGTGTATCTTTCTTTAAAGACAATGATATTTTGAATGAATTTGTTTCTTTTTATAAAAAATTATATACCCCTGAACAACAACCAAATCAGACAGATCTGTCTACTTATTTTTAGGGGTGGGTGGAAGTTGCATAAGAGAGTTACGCAGAGAGGCACGGAGGTTGAACCAATCTCTGTGCCTCTCTGCATAGTTCTGTTACGCGATGGCCGCCCCCCGCCTACTGCCCACCTCCTGCCCGCCTCCTGCCCGCCTCCCGCCTGCAGTATTAAATTATATTAAAAAGCCTAAAATAACATTTAAATAAAACTTACCTTATCGCCCGTGCATCTTTGTCCATCGCGCCTTCTTCTGGGAACTGCGCATGCGCATTCCTCGCCAGGACGGGAGGCAGGCGTCCAACTTCCGTTACGCCGCCGAGTGTGCAGAGATTTGCCTTGTTTCTCCGCCTTCATTGCAAAAGCGGAAGAGGCAGATCTCCGCACATTCCCTGGGCGGAAAGGAGATGTCCGCCCACCCCTACTTATTTTCAGTTTATTGAACCCCCTTAGCCTTAAGATATAGACTTTTCTTCCTTAGAAGCGATATCACTTTATCCATAATTACTCACACTATTTCGCTATTGAAAAGATGGAAGGCACCAGGTCCTGTTGGATTTACTATTGAATTTTATGCTCATTTTGCAAATCTCTTACTACCTCATCTCTTATCGCTTTACATTTCCTTTATCTCTAGTGGTTCCTCGTCTGGAACCTTTCAAGAAGCCATGATATGTTTAATACCTAAAGAGAATAAAGATCCTTCTCTCTGTAACAATTATAGTCTAATTTCTCCTGTTAATTTGGATTATAAGATCTTTTAAAAAATTCTAGCGCTTTGCATTGATCCTATTTTACCTACTCTTATTGGCCCAGAACAATCAGGATTTGTAAAGGGTTGTCTATCATCTGACAATTCCAGAGTAGTTTTTTAACATCTCTCTTGATTACCCCATTGTTGCTATGGCATTAGAGGCAGAAAAGGCGTTTGATAGAATAGGTTGGGACTTTATGATTCAGGCACTTAAAGACATAGGATTTCCTCCTTAACTCATACTCAGGTCCCAAAGCTTCTATTTTTGTGAATGGCAAGATTTCAGATTATTTTCCACTCTCTAGAGGAGGGCGTTAATGCTGCCCTTTCTCTCCTCTTTTGTTCATAATAGCTTTAGAGCTCTTTTTAACTAAAATTAGATTCGACGAAAAAATTACTGGCTTTCAACTCGATTCCTCTCATGTCAAATTATCTGTTTCTGTGGATGATATCCTTTTATATTGGTTAAATCCGTCTACCTCCATCCCTTCCTTTTTATCTCAAGTTGAGATTTTCTCTCAATTATCTGGTTATTGTCTTAATTCAAACAAATGCAAAGTCCTGCTTCTAAATGTTTTCTGTCTTAAACAAGATTTCATACAAACAGGCTTTTCCTGGCAAACCTCTAAGATTAAATATCTAGGCTTGTGGTTTTCCTCCAACATTCCAGAAACATTAAAAATAAATTTTGATAATATGATTAAAATGTTATCTGATTCTATTGATCGCTGGAATCATTTTTTTCTCTCTTGTTGGGGACGTTTAGATTCCATCAAGATGATGCTCGTTCCTTTGATTCTTTACCATCTTTTTTATGGTTCACATTCCTACAATTTACTTTAAGAAAATTGATTCTCTCCTAAACAAATTCCTTTGGAAGAACAAACCCTCTTGAATTGCTCTATCTGCTCTAAAAGCGGATAAGTCATTTGGAGGCCTTACATTTCCTGATTTTAAATCATATCATTATGCCTTCTCTTTAAAGCAATCCTCTCGCTGGCTCTCTGATGATCAACATATTCATCCTCCTAATTGGTTGAATATAGAAAAATAATTCTATCTTTTTTTGAATTCAAAGAATCTCTTGCCTTCACTAACAACAACTCTCTTTTTCACTCTCCAGTCATCTATCAAACGCGTAAAATCCTTGCACCTCTTCTTCCTTCCTCTTATCCTTCTTCTTCCTCATTAGATCAACAGCCAATTTGGCATAATATTTTACTATGCATTAATAAAACCTGGAGCCTCAAAGGGTTGCTTCTGGATTTCAATAACATACCTATTTCTTTTTGGTATCTAGAGTCCAAGTTTTCCTTACCATCCTCCTATAAGGCTAACTATGTTTTATTCTGTTCCTCTCTTTCCCAATATCTTCATTCTTTACCGTCTATTTCCAGTCCTCCATCCAAATGATCCATTATCTGTCCTTTACTCTCAACTTCCACATCAGCTTCTTATTTATATAAATGTTTATATCTCTCTTCTATTAGGGGCAAGGGAAAGGCTGAATTGGATTGGGAGAAGAATTTGGATGAATGTTGGCCTATCCCCTTTTGGGATAAAATATGGCTAAACATTCAGAAGACATCCGGAGTTGCTAACACTTCTCAAACCCTATATTTTATTTATAAACGTATTTTATTCACTCCCGCAAAGTTAGCTACTATTTCTCCAGATTCTTCCTCTGCTTGCTGGTCCTGTCCGTGTTTACTTGCTGACTTAAAACATATGCTTTTTAACTGTCCTCCCATTATTCGCTTCTGGCAAGTAATCTGGTCTCAAATTAACAAAATCTTTCAAACCCATATTCCTTTTTTACTTACTAACATTTTTTAGGGTCTCTATCACCCTCATTGCCTGCTAAATCTCCCAACTCCAAACTAGTTGATTTATTATTAGCAATAGCATTCCACTTGATAACTTCTAACCGGAAATAGGCAGAAAAATTCACTTCCAATGCATGGTGGAATGCTGTTTGTTTTCATTATTGACTGGACACTAGTTATGTTACTCCCATATCTCTTTCCATTAAAAGAGAACTTTCAGTGCTACCACTATCCTCTTATCTAACAAATGTTGCATCTACCAACTCTACATCAGTTAACTCTTCTGAGGAAGTCCGGAAACCTCCTTGAGATAACCTTTGGCTTTTTTTTTAATTTCAATCATATATGTACTCATGAGTACTCCTTTCGTTGTATTGTTTAATTACAAGTACTCTAAATATTTTAAGAACCTTCTTTTTCATGCCTATATAGTATGGACTCAGGTGTTATTTCTAATTTCGAGGTTGTAATTTTCTATCACCTTTCCCCCCCTTGTTTCTTTTTCCCTTCCTGATTCCCCCACCCCTGTTTTCCTTTGCTATTTCCTTTATCATAAATTGGTTTTGCTGAAGATTATAATTTTTTATTATGTTATATCATATTATATATAAAATTATCTTATGTTTATTCAGATTTTTCTCAATAAACTCAAACTTTAAAAAAAACTTAACTTCATTCTCTTTACTAAGTATTGCTTCAGATTCACATTCCCCAAAGTAACACTGTAGTCTGTCTCTCTACTAGTGCATAGCAGATGAATTCCTTCTTATCATTACAAGGATTGCCAGGATGTACCAAAATATAAGATATAGGCTCTGATTAAAGGGCCTCAGTATTGGACACTTGATAAATGGTTATACCCTTTATATCGTTATTCAGTGGATGCAGTAGAAACCTCAAATTACATGTTTCCTAGTTGACATAGGGAATACAATTAAACATGTTAATGCTGAGTGTTGCCCTAGTGGGACTGCAGCACTGATTATGTCACTCACATGAGTATCCCTGAAAAGGCATCTCAGACCTGCCACTGCAGTGTCTGCCTGCAGTTTTAAAAAGCCAAGCAGCCTGGCAAGTGCACCCACTTGCCAGGCCCTAACCTTCCCTTTTCTTACATGTAAAGCCCCCCTATGGTAGGCCCAAGATACCCTAATTGGCATGGTGCAGTGTTTGTGAAAGGTAGTACATGTACTAGGGTGTGTGTGACATGTCCTGATAGTGAAATACAGTGTCTTTTGTTTTTCACTCTTGAAAGGACTATCTGGCCCATAAGATAACATGGGAGATACTTTGTAAGATCTTACAAGTATAACTTCCCATTGGGAAAAGATAGACAAATAAAGTTTAGGCTCTCTGAACTCAGAATATCATAACACATCTTTAGGTAAAGATGGTTTTTAAACTGTATGTTTAAAAATGAAACTGGTCCCAGGATGCTTGTTTACGGTATAGGGAGAACCTGTCTTGGCTGTTGAGGTTGGACTGTTCACATATGGAACAGGGTCAAGACTGATTTGCATATGGCTGCGTCCAAACTGGGGTGGTGTAGTGAGCAAAAGAATGATGGATTAAACACAGATCTTTGTGACTTAGGGTGAATGTTTGCATTGTTCAGCATTCAGCTATCATTTGTTTCCTTTGCATTTGTTGCCCTAGATAGGACTGGTATGCCTAGACGTGGGTCCCATGCTCACTGCGCCACTGGATTCAAGCTAGCCTGGCTGGTGAGAGGTGATGCCCCGAAACCAGTCCCAGGATGATTGTTTCTAGTCTGGGGAGGACCTGTCTTGGCAGTCCAGGTTGGACTGTTCCCACGTGGACAGGGTCAAGCCTGATTTGCATATGGCTGGGTCCAAACTGGGGTGGCATGGAGAGTGTGAGAAGTTGGCCTGGTATATGATGCTCACCAGTTCTAGTGATCACCTTGTACCATGCCAAGCAAACCTTATGATGATTGGTTGTAAGTTAACCTTATAGACCAGCTACCTAGTAGCGTGGACAAAGCAGTCTTAGGCTAAACTCTGTAAAGGCATGTGAAGCAAGCTGTTTTACCATATACAATCCCCTTGAATACCAAATGAAAGGACACCACACAGAAATATATTGAAAATATATATATTTTTATTTACTACAAATATCCCCTATACTCTTTATGAGCACAGAAGCAAATGCGTTAAAACAAAACACAGTTTAAAACTACAAAAGTTGCACAATATGGATGAGCCCTAGGGGCCACCTAAACCATATACTAAAATAGTGGTATAAGTACCACGGATCTAAAAGGAAGTAGGCCTAGGGCCTGGGAAACGCTGGAGCTGTTCGGGACTAGCAGTGACTAAGTCGGGAAAGGCCCGTGGGACTCGGGTGCAGCGCTTAAAGCACACGCATGCACCAATGCAAAGTCAATGGTGCATAAAAGTTATAAAGTTAATAAAAAGGGAACCTTCCGGTTGACCTAGAACCTAGCAACTTGGAACATAGACACTAGAGGTGTATTGCTACACAGGAGCACTGGAGTGTCAGGGTTACCTCACCCACAGGAAGCGGGTGCATATCTCTCAAAGTGTGTCGGGTTTCGTCGCACTGGTCTATGGAGCCTGTAGATGAAGTTGCTGCAGGCGGGTCGTCGTGGGGAGTTCCGGTGGATCCAAGGGTGGATCTGAAGAGGTGAAGACCTGAAAGCAGAGGGGACAATGTTCAAAGTCACTAGCCAGTGACTACTGTGGAACCAGGATGGAACCAGGCGATGTCAGGTGCAAACAGGTGAAGAAGAGAAGATTGTCTCTGCAGCCACGTGGACACGAAGAGGTCTAGGACATCCAGGCATCGGTCACGTGCTGCCCCATGAAGGTTCTAGCTGATGGCGGTGTCGGCTTCTTGATCGGAGCAAACAGGCTTTGGCTAATGCAAGCCATGCAGGAAACAATGCAAGCTTCTCACTCGGACCAGCAAGGTCAGAGGGGGTGCTCCTTTTTACAGGAGCGATGGCCAGTCTGAAGCAACCAGACCAGCTTTGTTGATTTTGGATTTTGTCGCCAAGAGGGCCACTAGCCAACGGGCCAGTAACCGGGATGGCACGTCGAGTGGCACAATGCAAAAGGGCCCCATGCAGAGCGTGGAGATGCTGGGGAGCAGATCTTTGGTGCAGATGAGGCTCAGTAGTGGGGCTTCTCAAACCCCAAAGCACAGCATTGAGG
This sequence comes from Lissotriton vulgaris, assembly GCF_964263255.1. NCBI lineage: Eukaryota > Metazoa > Chordata > Amphibia > Caudata > Salamandridae > Lissotriton > Lissotriton vulgaris. The sequence goes on along the minus strand of NC_141699.1, from coordinate 318,205,957 downwards.
GTGCCTCGGGTGCTGCGCAGTCAGCTTCTCATGGGTCTTTCAAGATGGCCGGTCCCACGTCTCTCGGTGCCTCCACAGGTCTCTTCTTTTCAGGGACTGTGGATCGGGCTCTGAGATGTCTGGGAATCAGGGTCTTGTCGGGCTCTGTGCTCGCGCTCCGGCAAGAGGCGGCAACAAAGCAGACATCGAGTTACTGGATGGTGCCTGTATTCACAGGGTGGTCACTCCTTGGCCACAAGGGAGATGATCTTCAGTCTTCAGTGCAGCAGAATGTCGAAGTCCTGTTTTCTTCTTAGTTTCAAGTCGAGTTCAAGATGATCTGCAGTCTTGGGACACAGATCCTACTCTTATTCTCAATCTGGGGGCCGGATCACCTGCTAGGACCCTCCTCTGGGTGGGACCAGGAAGGGGGGCGGTTACACCCCCTTTCCTTTGTGCAGCTCCGTGCCAGAACTGGGGCTGGAAAGCCCCAACACCAGTTTGGACTGGCTTATGCACGAGGACACCTTGTGTGCCCCAGGCATGTCTCATTCTATTTAGCCCTGTCCTACCCAATACACAAAATCCTGTCTGGGGTGGTACTCGCACCACCCAAGGCAGGAAACCCTTTGTCCAAGCCTCCCTCGCTGGAAGGACTCCTAGCAGCAGGAGGTCAGACTTGTGTCTGTGGTGGCAGCATCCATTTTGTGATGCTGAGGCTCGAGTTTAACTTTAACCGGGGTTCAGGTTATGTACATGTCGTGTCCCTCTAGAAGGGTGGAATGCTACCCCCATCGCCAGAATTGGTGAGGGGGTAGTATCCCAATTCATATGACACCTTACTCGACATGTTTTGATAAAGCCAAGCCAAAGTTAGCAAGTAACTGCGAGGATTATAATGCACTTAAGAGTATATGGTATGGCAATATCCCAGAACAGCTAAGGGAGTTGTTCCCGAAAGCTGCAGACGGGCTCCGCTCATGCCAGAGCACCATCTCACATGAAACCAAGCACTCTGCCTCCAGGATTGTCAAGGTCTTCCATAGGAGTGGCTTATAGGTTAACATGTCTCCAGATAGGTTTAGATATAGGTTTACTACATCTAAGTCAGAGGTGATTACACCAACTTACCCCAGCTGATGGATCAGCCAGTTGTGTCAAATATGGACGCCAGGCCAGGGGTGGCATAATACATGCTGCAGCCCCGGGCAGGCCTTGGATACACCTATGCCTGGGTACCTAGGGTACACTATTACAGGGGCCTATAAGGTGAACCAGTTCCAATTGTGTATGTACCTAAGGTACATGGAGTCCATTTTAAGGAGAGAGCAATTAGCCTGGGGCCCTGAATAGCAGGACCCCAGGCCAACTAAGTCAAAAACCAGCTAAACACCAGGCAAAACGTTTGGGGGTAACCATAGTCAGATATCTACCTTCCTACACAACCCGCCCCCCCAAACGAAAGGAGATAAGGCTATCCTTGACCAGGTAAGCCTATATGGCCTAAGTGGCCATATAAGGAAGTAGCAGCACTGGCTTGGTTACCCCCTGTCTCATGGTCTACTAAGCAAACCCTCACCCTAAGGGTATCTGAGGGTCTCCACCATAGGGAATTTCTACCTGTGGTGTGTCTTGGCAAAGTTAAAGGCTGATGTTGAGATGGAGTACTGAAGTTATATTCCTCTGTAGGACTCAGCTTCCTCAATCACTCTCCACCATGTGTGCCTTTCTTTCTTTGACTGAGTTGCACTGTGCTCTCAGAGTCAACCTCTGGCTACCTAAAGCTGGAGGCTGGGCCCCTTTTGTTGGCTTACTGGAGGGACAGTTCAGGTTTGGGCCCTTTGGGTCCCAGGTTTGGCTGTGCCCAACAGTATCCATCTGTGGGAGGTCCCTAACTAATTTTAAGGGGGATCCCTCAGGAGTTTTTAAAGTTTTCACCTGGCTAAGGCTGCTAGCTTCGGTGCCCCTAATCTGCTGATGGGGGTGCTTTATTTGACAGGGGGCCCTTTGGGGTTCACTGTCCTTCTTGTCCTCTGCAGCCCTGGGCTGAGTAAGGCAAGGTAGAGAGGGGCAGGGTACCTGCTCCAGACTTGGTCCCACCTGAGAAGGGTCCACTGCCATCAGGGGCTCTGTCAGGCTAGGCCTAACAACCTCTGGGTCAGTTCCTTCATCAGGAGTAAGATAAGTTCCCTGAGGAGGCTGATCCTTTCCTAAAGTCTGGCGGGAGGGAGATTTCTCTTCCTCCTCAGTGCTCTCTGTTTGTGTGGAGTGATCCATCATTTCAGGCTTCACAACACATGAATCAGTTTGAGTTTGGGCTGTGGCCATCACAGCCCCATCAACCTTTTCAGGAGGGGACTCAGTTTGGGTATGGGCTGTTATCATAACAGCTCTGCTAACTTGTTCAGGAAATGAATCTGTTGAAGATGGGGCTGAGACTTGCACAGCCCTAGCAACCTTTTCAGGAAGGACATCTTGGAGTGGGGCTGTGGCCAACACAGCCCCACTAACCTTTCCATGGGCATTTACCATTCTAGAATGGGTTTTCTGTTCAACCTCAGCCCAGGCTGAGATTTCTAAATCATTCCCCAGTAGACAATCTACAGGAAAGTTTGGGGACACTGCCACTCTCTTGGGGCCAGTGACACCTCCCCAGCTGAGATGTATCACTACTATGGGATGATTTTTCTTAACTCCATAAATGTTTGTCACCTGGTATGTGGCACCAGGTAAAATTTGCCTTGAGGGGACTAGGCTCTCAGACACCATGGTGATGCTAGCCCCTGTGTCTCTAAATGCCTCAACTTTCAAACCATTGATGAGGGGTTCATTTCTATACTTGCTCAAAGTGTTTGGGCAATCAGTGAAATTGGCAAACCCCATGCCAGTCTCATAGACAAGATCAGTTGGGGACCTGGTTAGGCCAGAGTCCACCTCTGTTCCAAAAGTAAACCCACCCAAATTCTTGGGGGTGCTCCCACCACCTGGGGGACCACTGCTAACAGTGACAGGAGGTGTTGGAGCCTTACTTGGAGGTATATTTTCCTTATTACCATTCTTTGGACAACAGCTGTCTGTTTTCCAATGACCCACCTGTTTACAGGTATGGCAGTAAGGCTTTTTCTGTGTAGAGGAAGTGTCTTAAGACCCACCCCCATCCTTGGAGTTTTGGGGCCCTGGGGAAGTCTTCTCTTTGGTTTTATCCCCACCTTTCTCTTGAGGCTTGGTAGTCTCTTTCTTTTGGTCACCACCCTGGTTCTTAGGCCTAATCCTGGTTCTGACCCATTTGTCTGCCCTCTTACCCAATTCTTGTGGAGAGGTCAGATCAGAGTCCCCCAGGTGCTGATGTAGAAGCCGATTTTGACAATTACTTAAGATTTGCTCTCTCATAATTAAACTATACAATCCTGTATAGTCTGTAACCTTACTTCCCAGCAACCAGCCCTCCAGAGCCTTAGTGGCACATTCAACAAATTCAGACCAGTCCTGAGTCTGTGTCTTCTGGGTCTTTCTGAACATTAACCTGTACTGTTCAGTGGTGAAGCCTAACCCCAATCAGAGCACTCTTCAGGACCAGGTAGTTTCTAGAATCCCCATCACTAACTGTGAGGAGTCTGTCTCGGCCTCTACCTTCAAAAGAGAGCCACACGATTACTGCCCACTGCTCCTGAGGGATCTGCTGTACTCTGCAGGCTCTCTCAAGTGCAGTCATCCATTTGTGGATGTCATCCCCAGCTTTGTAGTGGGGCACAATCTTACTCAGGTTTCTATTGTCATAGGACCTGTCTTTATCCTTAGGGATAATGCTGCCACCAGTGGACCCGTATCCACCCTTTCTAGGCTGTCTTGCTCTAGCAAGTTTCTCTTGGGCCAGGGCAACTTCTAATTCTCGCTTCTGGATCCTAAGCTCAGCCTCTCTCATGTTGGCCTCATGTTCCCTCCTCTGAGGGGATGTCATTCTCCTTCTGGAGTGACCATGAGAACCTCTCGAAGCTTGGGAGGTATTGGATTCACCTGAGTGATTCCTCCTCCTCCTTTGCTCCTGGTTAAGTCCACTTGGGGGTCTGAGTGGGTTTACCCCTGACTCAGTCCCAAATAGGCTTAAGTTAGCCATGCTAAGCCCTCTGGCTGGCACCTGACTATTTCTTCCATCATCAGAATCACTGCTCTCCCCTTCTGTCTCTTCCTCCTCCTCTTCTTCCTCAGGCTGAGTATCCCCAGTGTCTTGGTCTTCCTCATGTATCTGGACAACAGGGACAGGGGGGTCAGTATTATCATCTTCAGTGGGAGAGCCTCCTTCAACATTCCATGTGGGGTCTGCTTTAGAGGTCTTTAGAGCTTCAGACTGGTCTAAAAGCTCTCTGAGGTGGTCTGTGGTAGTGGTTGGACCCGTCTTGAGACCTCTTAAGTTACAGAGCTGCCTCAGTTATTTAAAGTTTAACATAGCAAATTTGGATGGTGCCTTTGGAGGGTCACTCTCAGCAGGGGCAGGTCCAGTGGACCCCTCTGCTCCAGTCATTTTGATTGCGTGGGTTCGAATCCCACCGCTGCCACCAATGTGAGAAGTTGGCCTGGTATATGATGCTCACTAGTTCTAGTGATCACCTTGTACCATGCCAAGCAACCCTTATGATGATTGGTTGTAAGTCAACCTTATAAACCAGCTATCCTAGTAGCGTGGACAAAGCAGTCTTAGGGTAAACTCTGTAAAGGCATGTGAAGCAAGCTGTTTTACCATATACAATCCCCTTGAATACCAAATGAAAGGACACCACACAGATATACATTGAAAATATATATATATTTATTTACTACAAATATCCCCTATACTCTTTATGAGCACGAGAGCAAATGCGTTAAAACAAAACACAGTTTAAATATACAAAAGTTGCACAATATGGATGAGCCCTAGGGGCCACCTAAACCATATACTAAAAAGTGGTATAAGTACCACGAATCAAAAAGGAAGTAGGCCTAGGGCCTGGGGAATCGCTGGAGCTGTTTGGGACTAGCAGTGACTAAGTCGGGAAAGGCCCGCGGGACTCGGGTGCATCGCTTAAAGCACACGCATGCACCAATGCAAAGTCAATGGTGTGTAAAAGTTACAAAGTTAATGAAAAGGGAACCTTCCGGATAACCTAGAACCTAGAAACTTGGAACATAGACACTAGAGGTGTATTGCTACACTGGAGCACCGGAGTGCCAGGGTTACCTCACCCACAGGAAGCGGGTGCATATGTCTCAATGTGTGTCGGGTTTCGTCGCGCTGGTCTATGGAGCCTGTAGATGAAGATGCTGCAGGTGGGTTGTCGTGGAGAGTTCCGGTGGATCCAAGGGTGGATCTGAAGAGGTGAAGACCTGAAAGCATAGGGGACAATGGTCAAAGTCACTAGCCAGTGACTACCGTGGAACCAAGATGGAACAAGGCGATGTCGGGTGCAAACAGGCGAAGAAGTGAAGATTGTCTCTGCAGCCATGTGGACACGAAGAGGTCGAGGACGTCAGTCACAAGCTGTCCCACAAAGGCTCTCGATGATGGCGGTGTCGGCTTCTTGATCGGAGCAAACAGGCCTTGGCTAATGCAAGCCACGCAGGAAACAATGCAAGCTTCTCACTCGGACCAGCAAGGTCAGAGGGGGTGCTCCTTTTTACAGGAGCGAGGGCCAGTCTGGAGCAACCGGACGAGTGGTGTTGATTTTGGATTTTATCGCCAAGATGGCCACTAGCCAACGGGCCAGTAACCGGGATGGCGTGTCGAGTGGCACAATGCAAAAGGGCCCCACGCAGATCGTGGAGATGCTGGGGGGATGATCTTCAGTGCAGATGCGGCTCGGTGCTGGGGCTTCTCAAACTCCAAAGCACAGTTTCGAGGGTGCCTCGGGTGCTGCGCAGTCAGCTCCTCGTGGGTCTTTCAAGATGGCCAGTCCAACGTCTCTCGGTGCCTCCACGGGTCTCTTCTTTTCAGGGACTGTGAATCGGGCTCTGAGATGTCTGGGAATCAGGATCTTGTTGGGCTCTGGGCTCGGGCTCCGGCGGGAGGTGACGGCAAAGCAGACATCGAGTTGCTGGATGGAGCCTGTATTCACAGGGTGGTCAATCCTTGGCCACAAGGGAGATGCTCTTCAGTCTTCTGTGCAGCAGAAACTCTTTGTCCAAGCATCCCTCGCTGGAAGGACTCCCAGCAGCAGGAGGTCAGACTTGAGTCTGTGGTTTCAGCATCCATTTTGTGATGCTGAGGCTCGAGTTTAACTTTGACCGGGGTTCAGGTTATGTACACGTCGTGTTCCTCTAGAAGGGTGGAATGCTACCCCCGTCGCCAGAATTGGCAAGGGGTAGTATCCCAATTCGTATGACACCTTACTCGACTAGTTTTGATAAAGCCAAACCAAAGTTAGCAAGTAACCGCGAGGATTATAATGCACTTAAGAGTATATGGTATGGCAATATCCCGGAACAGCTAAGGGAGTTGTTCCCGACAGCTGCAGACGGGCTCCGCTCGTGCCAGAGCACCATCTCACATGAAACCAAGCACTCTGCCTCCAGGATTGTCGAGGCCTTCCATAGGAGTGTCTTATAGGTTAACATGTGTCCAGATAGGTTTAGATATATGTATACTACATCTATGTAAGAGTTGATTACACCAACTTACCCCAGGAGATGGATCAGCCAGTTGTGTCAAATATGGAGGCCAGGCCAGGGGTGGCTTAATACATGCTGCAGCCCCTGGTAGGCCTTGGATACACCTATGCCCTGAGTACCTAGGGTACACTGTTACAGGGGCCTATAAGGTGAACCAGTTCCAATTGTGTATGTAACTAAGGTACATGGGGTCCATTTTAAGGAGAGAGCAATTAGCCTGGGGCCCTGAATAGCAGGAGCCCAGGCCAACTAAGTCAAAAACCAGCTAAACACCAGGCAAAATGTTTGGGGGTAACCATAGTCAGATATCCACCATCCTACAGTGAGCAAAAGAACAATGGATTAAACCCAGATATTTGTGACTGGAGATGAATGTTTGCATTGTTCAGCATTCCGTCCTTTATTTGTTTCTTTTGCATTTTTCCCCCTAAATAGGAATGGTATGCCCAGACGTGGGTCCCACACTGACTGCGCCGCTGGATTCAAGCTAGCCTGTCTGATGAGTGGTGATGCCCCAAAACCAGTCCCAGGATGCTTGTTTCTGGTCCAGGGAGTACCTGGATTGGCAATTCTGGCTGGACATTTCAAATGTGTAACAGGGTTAAGACTGATTTGCATTTGGCTGGGTGCAGCTGTAGTGACGTGGTGAGCAAAAGAACACCAGATTAAACCCAGATTTTTGTGACTGGAGTGAATGTTTGCATTGTTCAGCATTCCGACCTTCTTTTGTTTCTTTTGCATTTGTTGCCCTAAGTGGGAAGGGTATGCCAGATGTGGGTCCCGTGCTCACTGAGCCACTGGATTTAAGCTAGCCTGTCTGATGAGGGGTGATGCCCAGAAACCGGTCCCAGGATGCTTGTTTCTGGTCCAAGGTGGAACTGGCTTGGCAGTTTGGGCTGGACTGTTCCCATGTGGAACAGGGTCAAGACTGATTTGCATCAGGGGTGTGGCAGGCACACTTCCAGTCTCTCTATAGCTCTGAGCTGGGAGAAACCTTGAATGACATTGGTAATGGATTGGCTGAGTACGACGGGGATCTGATAACAGTGGGGGAGGTCAAGGCAGCAATAGCAGGACTGACGTCTGGAAAGGCGCCAGGATTGGATGGCCTACCAGGGGACCTGTTCAAGCAGGAGCCCGATGTTTGGGCCCCCTACCTTGCCGTTCTGTTTAATGGAGTCCTGCACGGCATGGAAATCCCGAGTACTTGGCTGGGGGCAGAGGTGGTTCCCTTATTTAAAAAGGGCTCGCCCCTGCTCCCAGCCAATTACAGACCAATCAGTTTAATTGATGTGCCACAGAAGCTGTTTGGTAGGATACTGTTGAACCGGCTCAAGGACTGGGCAGAAGAGACAGGTGCCCTTAGTCCGTATCAGGCGGGCTTCAGAAAGGGAGCCTCTACAGTGGACCAGGTTTTTCGTTTGAACATTATTTACTGGAGGGCAGCGATATTCGAAGGCGGCAGCTTATACACAATATTTGTGGATCTGAGGGCCGTCTTCGACCTGGTGCCCAGAGGGAAACTTTGGAGTGTTTTGGCCGAGATGGGGGTCCCCCCGGATATCCTGATAATTTTACAGAGACTGCATCATAACAACTATGCCCGGGTCAGGTGCGGGAAACTTGGGGAACTGACGGACAGATTCCCCGTTGACAGGGGGGTTAGACAGGGTTGTGTACTGGCACCGACCCTGTTCTGCCTCTTTGTCAACGGGGTAATCGCCCACCTAAATGGCACTGAATACACTGACGCCCCAAGGTTGAACTGCAGCAGGGTGCCTGCAATCATGTTTGCAGATGACACCCTGCTGCTGTCCAAAACCCCCATGGGGATACAGAGGATCCTTGACTCATTTGTGGCCTTTTGCACAGATAGGGGCTTAGAAATCAATGCTGCAAAAACTAAGTTTATGGTCCTGAACCCAACCCAAAAATCGCGCCTGAATCCCCTATTGGGATCTTCACGGCTAGAGAGAGTCTCCACCTTTGAATATCTTGGTGTAACGTTGAATGAAACCATGTCCTGGGGATCACACCAGACTAGGGCTAATCTTAAATTAGTACAGACCACTGGGGGCATTGCTCGGATGATGAATAGTTCCACATATCGTCCGCTGGGGCCGCACATCCAGATCTACAAGGCACAGGCCAGGGGTGCTATTATGTATGGGGCGGAACTGTGGGGTCACACATCTTCCCGCAGTCTGTCTATAACCGAGAACAACTTTATCAGACAGATAGTTGCACTTCCGCCTAGCACCCCGCTCCTTCCCCTGAGGATGGATCTGGGACTGAGACCAATAGCAGATGAACTAGGTCTCAGACCCATAGTCTTCTGGCGAAGGCTATGGAGTAGCGAAGAACTTTCTACTTATAGGGCGGAACTGAGGGAGTTTCTAACCCACCCCAAAGCTTTACAGATCCCCTGGATAAAATAAATACAAAAGTCCTGTGTGAGACTGGGGCTCCCCGACCTCTGGTCCGATCCAGCTAATGCCTCACTAAAGATCCCACGGAGAGCTCTGGTCAATGTTTACCATGAGCAGAAATTAGCTATGGCCTTGGACTGCCAGGGTGAGGGGTCACTAACATCTGTATTTGTGCAAAGCAAGGACTCATACAGGCTGGAGAGGGTCCTGGACGCCATGTCCCCAGTGCTGGCCAGGAAGCTATTTCTCCAATGGAGATATGGCACACTGCCTCTGCGATCCTATACTAGCTCCTGGTCAACACCGCCCTCTACCAAGCAATGTCCGGCATGTACTTGTGATGAGGAAAGCGATTTACATGTGGTCTTGTTTTGTCCAACTTACAAGGCAGCTAGGAAATACTGGCTCCTCCCACTTATTAGAAACCTTGGTTGCAGGGAGTATCTCCCGATGTATAGAATTTTAAAAACTGATGTTTCAAGTCCAATTGTGTTTGCACTAGCTAAATTCCTTACCAATGTCTGGCATACTCGCACCCGTATTCTAAAGTCGCAGGCTCCCACCTAATTTTAAGTTTTACAAATTTTAAATGTACGGTCTTTTATCTGTTCTCACTCTAGTAGTACTCAATTCTTAGAATGGAACGATTTCACATTGTACAATATGTATTTGTTGTTTATTCCTAATGATTTTATAATGTTTGAAATGTGTTCTTATTGTATATCTTTGATGGTCAAATCGGCCGAAATAAAGATTGGAATTACAAAGATTTGCATATGGCTGGGTCCAAACCGGGGTGGAGTGGTGAGGAAAAGACCATTGGATTAAACCCATATCTTTGTGACTGGGGGTGAATGTTTGCATTGTTCAGCATTTCATTCATCATTTGTTTCCTTTACTTTTACAAAGTGGGCATTTTCTTGTTTAACCATTCTGTGGGCCTCTGCCTGTTTGTGGATTGACTGTCTGGTTTTAGAGTGACAGGGGCCGGGAATGTGCATTCACTGTAGACAGCTGCTGGGGGTTTAAGGTGTGCCTGGCCCTTCGTGGATGGCTGAGAGCTGAGCTGAATAAAACTTGTCTGCATTTAGAGTACTGGGAGGAGCTTTCCTGGCACCTGAATAGGGCCTGTCTACCTTGCACAATGCTGTGATCATACTGCAGCAGTGAGGACAGAACTGATTTAGACTGGGCTCAGAGACCCTTGAACAAGGAAAAACAAAACAACAAGGGTTATAAGTAGTGGACCTTCAACCCAGAACTTTAGATCACTTCTAAAACATTTGCCAAGGAGAAAAGCTGTAGAGCAGTGGGGAGGAGTACTGCTCCTTTGCTGTGTACTGTGTGGGGTTGGCCTGCGGTTGCTGCTTCTGCCAAGGAAAGGACAAAGACTGGAACTTTGGGTGAATCTGCTTAATGGAGAATCTCCAAGGGCGTGTGTGTCCTGGCCTCCTATTCTGAAGTCTCAGGGGCACAAAGACTTCACCCCAGCTCCCCATAACTCTAATGCTGAGAGTTTTGAGCTGTCAGGAGGTGTCTATTCCAGTTTTGGGCCTCTGGAGGTTGTCCTGCTGTTGGGAGCTGGAAGCAACATGAGATGCCAGCGCTCACATCGACTCCGTCATTGCCAGCACGGGCATCCTGTTATCGCGGTGTCGATGACCACTGAGGATGACTCCATGAATTTGCCAACTTCACACTGTCACCTGACTCCTCACTGCTGATGGAACTGACTTCCCCAGTCCTGGATGCAACACATTACCCCCTCGGGGGCACAATGCTTCTCCTCCCGCTTGGCAAGCAAGGAGCCGGGTTCGACCTCAGCGCCGACGCTTCACCTCCACAACACTGTTCATCATCATAGACTCATTATCCAAAGGTACTTTTTTGGGGGGGTCCATGTGTCTCCGTGCACGATGCCACACACCTCGCACTTTGCTGTACTTTGGATTTATTGCTGTCACAACGTCATAATAGTCCCAGCTGAAGCTATTTGTTTTCTACAAGCTTTATTTTGGAAGTAATTGTTTTTAAGTGCTATTTTACTACATGAATGTTGGAGTTTTGTCGTTTTGTTCTTGTTGAGTTTAGATAAAGATACTTTATTTTTCTAAACTGATGTGGTTTCCATTTGTGGTGCTATCACTGAAAAGCTACCAAGGGCGTGAGTAGGGGTTATCTTAAGTGTTTATACTGAAACATTTTGTTTTTCTTATGGCTTCTCCAACTTTTGAGTTCTTGTTGGGGAGTTTTCAAATGTGCTTTAGAAGAACTATTTGAAAGATATTTACTGGGTTTTACTGATTTGGTTCCCCCCTCTTTTTTTTTCATTTTAAGCTTAATCATTTTTTGTGTCTTTATTAGAGTCTATTCCATACAATGTAAAAGTAGTCAAAACACTTAAATAAGCTGTTTTTGTGTTCTATTGCACCACTCTGTCTATGTTTCTATCTTGCGATATCGCATCCATGTACCACCCATGGAACACTCCATTAACTTAAGTATTGCAAAGTAGCACACAGCACTGCTTTGCATTACTTTAGGTCTACTTTCCTGTCGCAGGAAAGTAAATCCCAAATCTACACTTTGTAAAGGTTTGCATCTCTTTTGTGATGCAGATATGCCCCAAAATGTTAGTAAATTTGGCTATTATCTTCAGTTGGATAGAGTTTTCTGTAGAAAGGAGAATAATTGTAATTAGAGGAATCGGTGAAATCATAAAATGTAGGGATTATTCAAAGAAAATTAGTGTTAGTAACAACAGACCATGTAAGTTAAACACAAACAGTAATATGTACAACACAAACACTAAAAAGTCAGGAACATTCACATTTTAAAGTACATTTCCCTCTAATTGTTATATGTACTTTCTAACAAATCCAATGTCCACAAATAGAAGTTTTTTTTAATCTCTTTTGTCCTTTCCTCTTTGTATACTCTCACTCACTCATACAACCTGTAACTGTAATATACTATAATGATTTAGCATCTATTTGTCAATATCTGTTTTCTTCGAACCGTAATCTCTTTGCTGATGAAAAGTTCCAAATCTTTCTCAATATATTTCTATCGAGTATGTTTTGTTCAATTATATTTTATTTGAAGTCACTATGCAGTTGAATTGATTCTTTGCAAACTCCATTAGGGAATCTCGTGGTCTATTTGAGTCCTCTGAGCAACCTTTCGATATTAAAAGGGACAGAAAATCATTATTAAGCCAATATCAATAACATAATACGCTTAACTGTCAGTGCAATCCAAGGTAATTATAACCCACTCCTTGAAAGTATGCAACATTTGCATTTGTATATATTGTGTTTGTGTAACACAGTTCTACTTAATAATATTTTGGTCCCTTGACTTTCTATTGTCTGTACAAATATGATCACAGTATTAGCTCAAATATAGTCTAGTTTGTCAATAATAAGTGAGACACGAACCCCAATGTATCATTACTTTTTAGTTGATTTCATAATGTTGTTATCTTTGATGCGTTTCTTGCATTTAATATTCAAGCAATCGACAAAATAAAGCAATCTTGGAGCCAAGTAGAGAGACCTATAGAACAAATATATGCTCACACTTTAAAAATAACATAACAGGCAAATAGGGAATGCAGTTTCATGGAAAATGACTTTGCTTTAGCTCAACAGTTTCAGTCTAAGCTGCAGTGAGCAGTGAAAAAACTAATGAAAATAAAAAAAGAGTGAAATTATTTAAACTGGCAGCATACTCTCAGTATTTGTCCAGAGGCTCACATGATATTCTAAATAGAGGCAATACATCACGTTTTAAAAATGAATTCACCATTGCCAAACGGGCAAATTCCAAGATGAGATGTGATTTTAGTATATAATGCTGTCCCAGAGTGAGCTTCAAATCCACTGTCCTACACAAATAACAAGTCTACTACACAATCTTAGTTGCCGCCTCTTATGCATGTCAAAATGACCTCCTTCTCCATGAATTCTGTCACTACCAACCGCGCAGGTGATGCCTGTTTCGGAAGCAGCAAATGCAGCTGCTGGGAGGCAGAATGCTTCAGTGGCTGGAGACCCTCCTAAAAGGCTTCCTGCCATTGAAATAACTCTCACATTGCTGTGCAGGACACCTCTGTAATTCTTTTCAGCACTTTTCCCAATAATATGAACAGACCAAATGGACTGAACACAGAGCCAGATACTGAAATATCACGGATTGATTTGAACAAGTTCTTCCACTCTAAAGTAGAAGAGGTCTACAATACATTTAATAGCAATGTGCAAAACCTCACAGACTCTGCTACAATCTTAGATACCCCTTGTACCAACAGTCTGCTGGAGACCTTTGCTCCTTTAGACCTGGAAGAGGTACACAAACTAGTCCTGGCTACCAAATCAGGTCCACCTAAAATAATTCACTTAACACCAGAATTGTCAGTGAATTATTGAGGGAAATCTTTAATGAAATCTTAACAACAGGACACTTTCTGGTTAAGTGGAAAACAGCGTCAATTGTGCCACTGATGAAGAAACCCACCTTGGATCCTCTGGAGCCCAGCAGCTACAGGCCCATCTACAGACTGCCATTTGCATCAAAAGTCTTGGTGAGGGATCTAAATATGGAACTCACGTCCTTCATTAATGATAAAAAACGTCCGGATCCCACACAATTTGGCTTTTGGGAAGCCCATATTATGGAGACCACTTTAAAAGCAGCTACTGAAGGTTTACCATCAATTTTAGACGAAGGAGGGAACGGAGCCCTGATCCTATTGGGCCTATCGGCAGCTTTCCATATGGTGATCAGCATATACTAACTAACCGACTCTCTGAGATGAAAATTAAGAATACTGCCCTTTAAAGTTCTAAAATATTTTCAATCAGTCAGGGAACAACATGTGGCATTATGCCAATTCAACTAAGTCAACTTTAAGCTAACTTGTAGGGTTTCGCGGGACTCATTATTGAGCTCCACCTTGCTCAATATTTACATAGCCCCATTAGCACGGCTCCTCTGATCTTGTGACTTTTCAGCCAAATCCCACTCCAACAACATTCAGATTATTGTCTTAGTGTCCAGAAATTAGGAGGAGACAGCGGAATGCTTTAATATCTATGACTCAGCTTAACTGTCTAAAGTTAAATTCAGGTAAGACATACGTTCTACTCTGGGAAACGATACCTATTTTTGGTTACCGATGTGGTGGCCCAAGGACATGGGTACACTTCCCTCACCTGTAAATAAAGTACGTAACTTTGGAATTATAGGTGATAATAAGCTGACCTTTAAAGATCAGATCAATGCTCTGGTATCATCGGTTTCTTTATATTGAAGTTGATCAAAATGATCTGTCCATTCATCCCATCTGCTCTTCAGAAGACAGCGGTGACTGCCCTGACTTAACCCAAACTTTACAATCGAATTGCCTTATTTCTTAATATTAAAAAAAAATAGCAGAAACTACAAATGCTATAAAATGTCTTGGTTTGCTTACTTTTAGGCATTCCTAAATATAAATCTGTTTCCCAGGTCTTGTTAAAACTGCACTAGCTTTCAATTGACAAAAGGATCATGTTCAAATCACTGTGCATTGCTTTTAAAACTTTGCATAACGTCTGTCCAGAATATTAAATCACTGCTTTACTTGGTACACTCAATCTAGGAATCTACGATAAAATATGGCCAAACTTCTGGTGATCCCCAGAACAAAAATAGCTTCCTGGGGTTGAAAGTTTATTAGCAAGGACAACTAACTCACTTCCTTCCCCATTAAAACATAGTCCTAACTTATAGTCCCTCAGTAAAGAATTACAAACCTGGCCTTTCAGCATCTAATACTGCTCTTGTGCCCTCCCTTATTACACCTTACTTTTTATTTATTTATTTATTTTTTATTGCAAGCAAGTCAGGTCATGAAAGTATTTCATACATACAAACAAAAATAAGAATATAACACGTTTCGATGTAAGCTTAGAATCATCAAGTTTCATACAAAAATAATATGAATATGAATAATTATTACGCCATTTCCCTCTGGATCCACTGTTGAACTGGCGCCCACATTTTCCTTCCTGCATGTCTTTTTCTCCGCCCTTTTGTTGCATAAATAGCATGTTCCAAATTGTACATAGCTAACAGACGAGCCCTCTAAGTAGAAAAGGATGGAGGGTCTTGGCTAATCCATTCTTGAGTAATACAAGCACGTAGGACAGACATAGCAATAAATATCAGCTTTCTATTATCATCTCCAGTTATCGCAGATGACACCCCTATCAATACTAATTCTGCCGTTAAATTTACTGAGATTCCCAATAATACAAAAAGAAAGGATTGAATTTCAGAGAGTAGTAATGTTAGTTGTGGACAACCAAAAAACATGTGCACTGCATTCACAGCATCCAATGCACATATATTGCATGATTTTCCTTTAACCGCTCCCCACTTAGAGATTTTTGCAGGGGTGTAATAGAGATCAAAAAGCACCATGTAGTGCTGGGTGCGAGATCTGCCAGTCAATAAAACGGAATTAGCCAAGAAAATGGAGCTTCTCATCCCATCTCTCTTTTACAGATAATAAGTCATCTGAATACGATGAGATCAGCAAATTATAGAGAAAACCAATCTTTCTTTTAGCATATAGACTGTCAATCAATGGAATTTTCTGAAGACCGAGATGTTCCTGTGGGGATAATGTTTTAAGGATGCTATGCAGCTGTAGATATTTATAATAATCTAAAGTGGTAAGATTAAACTTGAATTAAAGCTCCGAAAAGGGTAACAAATCATTATTCAGCCATAAATCTCCAATGCAGTTAATACCCCGATTACGCCATTGTATCATGATATGATCTCTAAAAATAGAGGGTAGAATATGTTGAGACGTCAAAGGGGTATAGCGCACGATTTTATGCATCCCCACATGTCGCCTAATTATCTTCCAAACCCGATATGCTGCTATTATAATCTTAAATTTCGTTTTTTTATAGCAGCTGGATTCTACATTTTTGATTAAACATCCACGGGCCTCAAACCCTAGAGTGAATTCATATATCGAGGGGGAATGTGCCTCTGAGATTGGTGCTTTAGTGCCTAAAATTAAAGGATTAATACATTGCAATACAGATGCTAAATAGTAGAACATAAAATGTGGAACACCACACCCTCCTCTAGCCTTCGGGAGAATCATTTTTTTATAGGCTCTGCGATGGCGTTTATAGCCCCATAAAATTCTCCCCGCCATCCTCTCAAGTTGTTTAAAGAAGTCTAGAGGGAATTCTAAAGGCACAGTTCTAAATAGATATATTAGTTGAGGCAATATTATCATTTTTAATACATTGTTCCTTCCATGAATAGACAGGTGTAAATGATCAATTCGCTCCAGTGTAGAGTTAGCCTTTTTAAGAATAGTATCAAAATTAAGTTTTGAGATATCGGACACTGGGGTTGTAATCTTAATTCCCAGATATGTGACAGTAGGTACTAAATTAAGGTGTAGCGGTGGGTTCTGCCCGACATATAGCGTTTGAGTCTTTGAGAGATTGCGCTTATATCCCGAGAAAGCCCCAAAACGAGAAGCGAGCTCCTCGATCTTTGGCAGTGCCTTTGAGATGTCTGTTGTAACCACCACCACATCATCTGCCTAGACCAGTGCTCTATAAGAGATGCCTGCAACCTCCACTGGCGTTATATCTTCCGCTGGGTTCAGTTCACATAGAAAAACATCAATATATATCGCGAAAAGGACCGGAGATGAGGGGCATACTTGCCTAGTACCACGATAGATAGACAGCGGGGTAGATTTATTAACTCCAAATTTGACAGAGGACATTGGTGATTGATATAGAACCCCCAGAGCCACTATCATACGAGGGCCAAACCCTTTAATAGCAAGTAAATCGCAAAGATAAGGCCAGGCCACCCTGTCGAATGCCTTCTCGGCATCCAACAGGGTGACCCCTATGGGTGTATTGGTACTCTGTGCCCAATCCATCAGGGCAATAACCCTCCGGACATGATCCGTAGTATCCCTATTAGGAATAAACCCGTGTTGATAACGCGACACTATAGAAGAGATTATCCCTGAAATGCGAGAGGCTAATATTTTCGAAAAGACCTTGCTATCGACATTAATCAAAGAGATAAGTCTATAAGATGCCGGGTTTAAGGGGAGAATAATCTTTTTTAAGAAATGCCATTATTATAGATTGGCTCCATGAAGCTGGAGGCGCCCCACTTTGTGCTTCCAGGTAAGTAGCTAACATATCTTTTTTCAATAAATTCCTAAACATTTTAAAAAACTGCAAAGTTAGACCATCAGGGCCCATGGCTTTGGCAGCAGCTAAGGAAAGCAGAGCCGTCTCAATTTCCTCCCATGTAATATCGGCATCCAGTAGCTGTGCCTGTGAAGAGGTTAATTACGAGGTATTATCTATAGTGACAAAATTCAGTATCTGATCACTAGAATAAACCATTGTGTCAGATTCATACAGTTTAGAATAAAATTGCCGAAATACCTCAAGAATTCTCTCGGGATTGTTATGGATCTGGCCTCTCTCATTCTGTATTGCATAAATAGTATTTAGAGCTTCCTTTTGCCTAATCTTTTTCGCTAAAATCTTTCCCGAGTTTTCACCCAGTTCGTAAATCTGTGACCTAAATATTGCCACTTGTTGCGCCAATTTATTCACAAATATTTCATACAGGCTTGCTTTATGTATGGCTAGAGTGGCATTGATGTGTTCCGTATCTTGCGATAGGGAGATAGCCGTAACTAATTTCTCCTCCCATTCCCTTACCACTTTATAATTCATTTCCATTTTATTCCGTAACATTTTTTGTTTCCTGATTGAATAGGCTAGTGTCTCCCCACGTACCCCGGCTTTGAAAGCGTCCCAAACATTTTGAGTAGAGGCACTTCCTCTGTTAAACTCAAAGAATTCAGTAATCCATTTCCCCATGAATTCTATGTATAGAGGGTCTGCTAATAATTTCCGATTGAATGACCAAGATCTTATTGGTGGAGTACCGCCAATCTCTGTTTTCAGCTCAATCAGTATCGGATTATGATCAGATATTATTTGAGGGAATATCTCAAATAAAGTATCGTTAATAAGGCCAGTGTTTACAAAGAAATAATCTAGGCGTACAAATTTCTGATGCGGGCAGAGAAGAAGGTATACCAAGGTGATAAATGATTTTTAACATATCCCACATCAGACAGCCCAAAGTTCAGTACTAAACCTCTTACTGCCTTATATGTCTTTTTCTTCAAACCAGAGTAAATTGAATCGCTGTGTATATCTAATCCACCTGCCAAATGAATATTTAGATCTCCACAGAATATTAAAGGCAATGGCCAGTCAACTAGTTCTAAGCTTAGATAATTCAGGATATCCGGATCATCCGAGTTTGATGCATAATGAACATATCGTCCGGAGTTTATTATCAATGCTAATCTTTAGGATTACCCATCTGCCATTCTGATCAACTTTAGTGCGTTTGAGAGACCCCAATCCTCTTCTCATAAGTATTGCCACCCCTTTAGTGGTAGTACCTTGACGGGTGCAGCCCATTAGCTGCATGCCTACATCTTTAAAAAGAGGCCTATTGTTCCAAGTAATATGCGTTTCTTGAAGGCACAGTAAATCTATCCCCATGTTCTGAATGATTTGTGCACCCCCCCCTTTTTTTTCTTATTAATACCACAAATATTCCAAGAACAAATTTGTAATTTTCCCATCTTAATCATTCATTGTATCATATGAAAATTATCCCCTTAGACCTATCAGAAACAGCATTACATCCCTAATCAATACCACATTATAGTGCGCCCATTCTTCAGAAAAAAATAATCAAAGCAGTTTCTGGATCCAGTACAGATTAAGATTCATTTTGCCAGTCAGCATGATAGAGCATCTACTCTGAAATACATTTTTTCTGAGTTTGCTTGCACCCCCTTTTACCCTCCCCAAACACCCTGGTCCCCCCGCCCTGACCCCAACCCGATAAGGGCAAAGGGACTGAGTAGTCCCTAACATTGATGACATGAAAAGCATCTTGTGACTCACTGGTCACTTCCCGACACGTCATCCTCTTACATGAAGTCAACATGACAAAGCTAAGTCAAACAGAGAAAAACCAAATCAAATATAAAGATCTTTATTACCAGACACTTTGTGAGGATATTCAAACAAAAAAACTAAGTTATCAGAACGGTGCAGTTATCCTGAGTGAAGCCCCGCTGAAAAAATACTGGAGGAAAAATATAATCAGCTAGCTCAAAGGGAGGCAAGAAGTTCTTTAGCAGACCCTTCAGAAGTTAAAAAATTAGATCTCTCTTTATAAATCACTGTTAGACTTGGCTGTCTCTAGTTGGTAGATGTATACACTTCTGGCAAATAGGGACTCACCTCCTCCAGTCAAGGCAAGGGGATCACACACTTAGATAACCCCTGCTCACCCCCTTGGTAGCTTGGCAAAGCTGACAGGCTTATCTCAGAGGCAGTGCATTAAGCATTTATGACCATATACAGTAATAAAGTGAATACACTACAAATGGACACTACACAGTAGTATTATAAAAATAAGGATGTTTATATAAGGCTTAGCACAAGAACAAATAACGACAAAAACATACCACAATCTTAATAAATACTCTTGGAAGGAAAAATAATAGTTCAAGTGTAGTTTCTTCTTAGCACAAAGTCTTTAGTAACAAAAGCAACTCTTCTTCTTTAAATCACAGTTCTTGGCAACAATGTAACCCCCCAGGAGTCACACGACGTCGAGCCAAAGTTAATCCAAAGGTTCGGCGACGACCGCGAGGAGCGCTACATCGAGCCCAGAGTCGAAACAGACCCCCACAACACAGTACCTTGGAAAACAAAGAAAAGATGATCTACGGCGTCGAGGTGTCCCGGTGTCGAGTCTTCTGCGTTGATCGGGCCTCGGAGTCGGGGCGATCTGCAGCGGCGTTGACAGATGTCAGGCAGGAGCAGCGCTCACGAGGCGAAGTGGGATACGGCGTCGTCGTTGATGTTGATGTTGCAAGAGTGAGCAGCGCTCACGGCCTCGGGAGGGCTCGGGGTCGAGGCGTCGACAGCGGCTTCGCTACTAGCGTCGATCGGGCCCAGATGAGATGGTGATCAGACCAGGTAAGGGGAAGAATTTGGGTGACTTGCAAGCCCGCTACATTGGTGAAGATGCCGTCCAGAGTGTGGCCTCCTTCATGTGTGGGGGAGTTAACCAGGGTGTGGAGACCAAAGGTGGTCCTGTCTGCTAGGAGAATAGCAGTGTCAGGATTATCTGGTATGTCAAAGTGAAAGTTAAAATCACCCAAAATCGTGAGAGAATTATCAAGGGCGGATGCTTCGGGTGTGGATCTAAGATCTAACATAAAATCATTCCTAGGCCCTGGGGGGCGGTAGAGGAGGATCCCTTTAAATGTGTAGGAAGGGGACAATTTTATGGAGAATTCTAGTGCTTCACACGAAGATCGAGTAATGTTTTTGGTCCTTACGGTGAAGGTATCACGAGCAATAATGGCAATGCCGCCACCTTTTTCTTGATTTGTCTATCCAGTCTGTATACATCGAACCTGCTTGGTACAGCAATCACTAGATCTGGGTCGGACGCGTCGTCCATCCAAGTTTCCGTCATGAAGAGTAGATCTATTTTGTGATCATTGATCAGCTCGTGGATGTCCTGACGATGCTTGCCTAGCGAGCGGACATTGGTAAGGGCGACAGTGTAGGAAGTCACGGAGTTGTGCTTATTAGGGGGGGGCGGCTTATAGATAGAAGGTATAAAGGCTTTGCATCCCGAGCAGTGTGTGACTTGGCTAGTGAGCACGGAATAGGGGTTAGATATGAGGCAAGCCTGATGGGTCGGGGGGCGTAGCTGGTAGAGCTGGATGGCAGAGTAGCATCCTCTAGGGGGCAAAGGATGGGAGCCAGGGGTGGTGGCCCTAGGCCCGGGCCAGGCGCGGACGGGCGCAGACGGGCTTGCCTTTGGTACGCCTTTGGCGCGCCGCCGGCGCGCCCGCTGCGTCCGCCCGCTGCGCGGTCGGGCGGGTCTGTTGTTTATATTCATGATTAGTGGGGGCGGGAGGAGGGTGGGAGGGGCGCAGAGGTATCCGGCCAGCCTTCCCTGTCCAAGATGGCGCCTAAAGTTGTGCTGAAGGCTTCCCAGCGCCTGGTAACAGCGGCGTTGTGGGAGGCAGAGTGAATGAGCCTCGGCAAATTAATCTCGCCTTGAGGTGGGGGCGGGTATTTAAAAGAGCACAGTTAAAATATAATACAAGTTTTTAAAATGCGATTATCACATCAATCACATTCCAATACTGAACAAAAGTGCAAGAGAGCGCACAGTACCTCCGGCTTCCGCCTCAGAAGGAAAACAACAGAACCTCGGGGGAGTGAAGGCCTACGCCCTTATATATCCTGGGAGGGCGGGAGGGGCGCAGAGCTATCCGGCCAGCCTTCCCTGTCCAAGATGGCGCCTAAAGTTGTGCTGAAGGCTTCCCAGCGCCTGGTAACAGCGGCGTTGTGGGAGGCAGAGTGAATGAGCCTCGGCGAATTAATCTCCTGGTGGGAGGGGTCCCGCAGAGATGTCCCTGGTCTCTTTAGGAGACATGGAAATGGTCCCTCCACCCCGCTGCCTAGTAACACTAAGAAATATAGGCAGTGGGTGACCATTAATGGCCAAAGGGTGGAAGCTCTCAGAGACACCGGAGCGAGTGTGACAGCTGTCAAGTGTCACTTGGTGTCCAGAGAGCAGGTAGTCCCTCATGCATTCTACCCTGTTATAGCTGCTGACAACTCCCAGAGAGAGTGTGAGGTATCTCAGGTTCCCTTTGAATGGGGGGGGGGGAGTTTCAGGTACTCTTCAAGTTGCTGTAAGGCCCGCCATGCCTGTTGATTGTCTCCTGGGCAATGATTTGGAGGACTCCCCTTGGGCTCAGGTGGAGCGAAAGGCGCATTTGAGGGACCACCATCCTGCTGCCAGTGTGGCCCACTTTGTGAAAGAATAGAATTATCTAAAAATTCTAACAAATCATTATATGAAACCACCAAACAGCTAGCTGGTTTCTCCACTGATTTAACTCCTCCCCCCTCCCAATCTCTTTGTGACGACCTATCTAAATTTTTCTTTAGTAAAGTTGAGGACATCTATCGGGTCTTCGCAAACAATACACTCAACTCTCCGAAACCTCCCACCATGGCCCCACCTTTCTGCAGTTCACAGACACTGCTTACCCTCAGGTACGGAACATCATATCATCCATTAAATCGGGCTCTGCCCTAGACCCATGCCCGGTGAAATTCCTACGCCCGATTATTGAAGCGGTTCTCCCGGCTATAATTGCTATCTGCAACTCTATGTTCTGTACAGGCGTCTATCCAGAGATTTTAAAAAAGACCCTCATAAAACCTCTCCTTAAAAAACCTAACCTCGATAAGGAAGAACTTAAAAGTTACCGCCCAATTGCTAGCCTTCCGCTCTTGGCTAAGATAGCTGAAAAAATCATGAACCTTCAACTATCATCCTTTATCGAGGAACATAAGCTACTGGATGAGTCTCAGTTCGGCTTCTGCCAATTCCACGGAACAGAGACTGCCCTGGTTAAGGCGGCGGACGACATTAGAGCCATCCGGGATGCAGGAGGAACAGCAGTCTTGATCCTGCTGGACCTATCGGCAGCCTTCGACACGGTCGACCATGTCACCTTGGTCGATCGTGTCGAAAGCCTGGGCATCTTGGACAACGCCAAGAAACTTCTGGCTTCATTTCTGGCGAACAGATCCCAGATTGTCACGATCGGACCTTTTGAATCATCCCCCTTGTCACTGCCATGCGGAGTTCCTCAAGGCTCATCCCTGAGTCCGACACTATTCAACATTTATGTGTCGGACCTTGCCAAAGTCATCAAGGCACATGGGATGAGTCTTACATCCTACGCAGATGACACCCAGCTGGTCCTCGCCGTCAAGAACAACGGGCCTAAAATTGCCAGCAATTTTAATCAAGGCATGTTGGCAATTGGGACCTGGATGGCTTCCAATTGCCTGAAATTGAACTCCGATAAATCAGAAGTTGTCATTTTCGGCAACTTATCCCCGGAATGGTCCCCCCTCTGGTGGCCGTCATCCATGGGTCAGCCCCCAGACCCGATTGGCAAGGTGAGGAATTTAGGGGTCATGTTCGACAACCGCCTGAACTTCCTACCCCACGCAAATCAGATCTCCTCCTCAGCCTTTCACAAATTACGGCTCATAAAAAAATCTTGCCTTTCTTACCTGAGAATGCCGGTAAAACCTTGGTTAGTTCCCTGGTCCTGTCTACTTTAGACTATTGTAACGCCTTGTTTTTGGGTGCCCAGGAGTAGGTGCTACAAAAAATGCAAATTATCCAGAATGCAGCCGCCAGGCTACTTGGGCGCATTCCAAAACACCATTCAGTGTCAGCAACCATAAGACAACTGCACTGGTTGCCGGTAAGGAAAAGAATAAAATTCAAGTCCCTCTGCTTGGTATATAAAGCTCTACATAAGGTCGGACCTGCCTTCTTCACCCAAAACCTCATTCCTTACCATCCCTCGAGAACGTTACGCTCATCCAGCTCACATGAACTGCTGGTTCCACGCACCAAATCTGTCGCCTGGGGTGATAGAAGATTCCTTGTAGCCGCACCGAAACTCTGGAACACCCTTCCACTCGCTATCAAAACAAGTCCCTCCCTCTGGTCTTTTCGCAAGCAACTCAAGACCTGTGGAGTGGTGTGGCTCACTGGTTAGAGGCGGCAGACCCGAGAGCAGAGAACGGCCTGGGACCAGGGTTCGATTCCCGACGCGGCAGGGTCTTGGACCAGGATCAGCGGACTTGATAATTCTCGCCTCAGTGCCTACTCTAATCCGGGATCACACTCGGCAACTCTGGGCATTAAGCTTGCCTCATCTCCACAACGGCCCCTCACAAACGCTGGGGATGCCTGGTTTCACCTTGGAGACTCCCAGGAGGGACTATCTCACAGGGAAAGCCAGGACGGGTTCCCCAGCGGTCTATAGCGCTACGAGGCCTGCGGTGCGGGTAGCAGTGCGCTTTACAAGACACACAATTTATTTACCTGGCTTTTTAATCAATAAACCTTAGTTCCCCTTGCTGGTTAAACACTGCAGAAACCTCAGCACCGAGATGCCCTATGGCCTTCATTCGCGCTTTATAAGTGTTTTAATAAATAAATAAAATAAATAAATAAATCTCCTCCCCTCCCAGGGCTACACTCGCCATCTGATGGGAGGTTGCACAGGGTGGTGCATTAGAGTTCTTCATGGGACACTGGGGATCATAATAACGGTGTCCCACCTGCTTACAAACATAGCAGGTCATTGGGCCCCTATGAACAGGTTTACCTGTCGGGCCTCTGACTTCTTCACAGGGGGAGGCTAGGAACCCTTCCCTTGGTTTCCCTCGGGGATTACTTTGGGGCCCTTTCTGGAACTCCCTCTGTTTACCCTTGTCCCCCCATTCTTCTGCTGGGGACCCTGCCCGCCTTTGGCTCAGTCTCCCACTGGACCCTTGTGGATCCTGGTACTGACCCAGCGGTCCGCCTCCTCAGCAAGTTTTCTAGGGCTAGATATCTTGCTATCAATAAGGTGCTGGCGCAGCTCTGGAAAACAGTTACTAGACAAGTGCTCCCAAGCAAACAAATCATAAAGAGCATCTTAACTTTCCACTTTGCTGCCCTTTAGCCAACCATCCATGACTCTGCAAAAAAATGACAAATATTCAACCCACGTAGTACCAGGCAATTTCTTACATTCTCTAAAGGCTTGTCTGTACTTTTCTGGGGTTAGGCCATACCTTAACATCAAAGCATCCTTCATATGAGTATAAGACATCCTATCCTCAACAGGCCTGTCCAACAGGGTATCTCTCCCCTCATTCACAAAGCGACACCACAACCCCGCTCCCCAATCCTTCTCAGTGGACCCGGTGGGCCAACAATGCTAACTCATATGCTTTAAACCATTGGCCAATATCTTCATTCTTATGAAAATCTTTGATAACATCTTTGAGAAAATAAAACCTACTTTCTGCAGGCACAGATGGGACGCTGCCACCAGAGGGATTCAATTCTAAACTCCTATTTTTAAGCTCCATCTCCCTCATCATTTTCTCATGTTCAAAAGCTAACTTTTCTCTTTCAAACTCCAACCTTTTGATCTCCATATCAGCATCTCTCCTGCTTCTTGCATTTTCTAACTCCAACTGCCCTTCTATCTTAAGTTTTACCATTTCTAGGTTTTATGCTCGCTCCTTCGCCCTTTCTTCTCTTTCTTCAGGGGAAAGTCCTTTAGAGGAAACAATGCTACCGGGAGAGGACTCGGGCCCATTCACTGGCACCTGTTCATCCCCTTCCCCTGGCGGTACCACCACCGGATCAGAGGGATCTCTGGCCTCTAACCAGGCCTCCAATGCCTTGAGAAATTCTTCCTTCCTTGAGAGGCCTGTGATAGGAACTTTAAACTGCTTGCAAAAGGATTTCAGCTGACTTGACTTGTAGTCCTTTATCTTTGCTCTATCAAATCCCTCCACAACAACAAGGGGAGTGACTCCGGCATCACTCATGGTCAAAACTGGCAGTGTTCAAAAAATCAAGCTCCAGGAAAGCGGAGAACAAAAATAGAATATCCTTCCAAAAATAGATTGTGGCTGCGCTATGGTCTGCTTTCACTATGTAGCGCACACTAATCACTGCACATGGGTCATAAATGCAAAGTTCAAATCCTCACCGCTGACCCACCAATGTCAGACTTGGCTGTCTTTAGTTGGCAGAGGTATACACTTCTGACATTTAGGGACTCACCTCCTCCAGTCAGGGCAAGGGGATCACACACTTAGATTACCCCTGCTCACCCCCTTGGAAGCTTGGCAAAGCAGAAAGTCTTATCTCAGAGGCAGTGCGTTGAGCATTTATGACCATTTACAGTAATAAAGTGAATACACTACAAATGGACACGACATAGTAGTATTATAAAAATAAGGATGCTTATATAAGGCTTAGCACAAGACCAAATAACGACAAAAATATACCACAATCTTAATAAATACTCTTGGAAGGAAAAATAATAGTTCAAGTGTAGTTTCTTCTTAGCACAAAGTCTTTAGTAACAAAAGCAACTCTTCTTCTTTAAATCACAGTTCTTTGCAACAATGTAACCCCCACAGGAGTCACACGACTTCGAGGCAAAGTTAATCCTAAGGTTCGGCGTCGACCACGAGGAGCGCTACGTCGAGCCCGGAGTCGAAACAGACCCCCACAACACAGTACCTTGGAAACCGAAGAAAAGATGATCTACGGCGTCGAGGTGTCCCGGCGTCGAGTCTTCGGCGTCGATCGGGCCTCAGAGTCGGGGCGATCTGCAGCAGCGTCAACAGATGTCAGACAGGAGCAGCGCTCACGAGGCGAAGCGGGATACGGCGTCGTCGTCGATGTTGATGTTGCAAGAGTGAGCAGCGCTCACGGCCTCGGGAGGGCTTGGGGTCGAGGCGTCGGCAGCGGCTTTGCTACTAGCGTCGATCGGGCCCAGCGGCCGGCGTCGAAGATGCGGGACACGGCAGCTGCACTCACGATGTCGAGCTGGATTCGGCAGCGTCCGTCTGCATCGGGATTGCTGGATTTCTTCAGAGGTGCTGGACTTTCAGGTTCCAGCAACAAGCACTTTCAGCAAATGGTGAAGTCCTTTAGCCCTGTGACTTCAACAGGAGGCTGGCACTCTTCCAGCCCTTGGAGATTTCCTTGGCAAAGCTTGAGAGTACACACTCAGTTCCTCTCTCCTGGTTCCTTGGCAAAAATAAAGAAGTGACTGCAGGATTCCCCCCAGCAAACAGCACTCTAGCAGAAGGGGTAGGCAAATCCTTTGATCAGCAGGCTTCTTGTTCTTGGTTCAGGGTTTCTTGTCAGAATTGATCTAAATTCTTTGGTTCAGGGGTCCTTCTCTTATACCCCTTTCCTGCTTTGATCCTTTTGTCCATGCAGGGGAATTCCCCTCATCCTGGGTTTGTTGTGGGTGTAGCCAGGCAGAGGCACCTGGCCTATTCACTGTGCAGGGCAGGGTCCTCAGCCGCCCAGCAGGAGGTGGAGCCAGTGTTGTCACTGGCAGGAGCAAAGCCATCAGTCGCCCGGCAGGAGGTGGAGCCAGCATTGTGTCAGGCAGGGCATGCTATCAGGAGCTACTCTTCCCCTACTCTAAATGCAAATGCCTCACTCACCCCACACTGACTCATTCAGAACTCTGGAGCACCCAGCTCCTGTCACACACACACACCAAACCAGCGGAAACCGGAAATAGTTAGACAAGAAAATAGCCACTTTCTAAAAGTGCTATTTTCAAACCCAGAGTCCAAAAACCATCCACTCAAACGGGATACCAAACTCAACATTGTACCATGCTCCCCGAGCCAGCTAGGATTATAGCTCTTAATAACCCTGGCAGCCCATTCTAACTTATGGAGAACAGGTAACCTTACAATAGTGAAAAACAAATATGGCTGTAATTCACTATTAGGACATGCCACACACATCAGGGCTTGTCCTACCTTATGCTTACAATGCACCCTGCCCTTGGGCCTACCACAGGGGTGACTAACATGAAGTTAAGGGAAGGTTTGGGGAATGGCAAGTAGGTGTACTGGCAAGTAGGTGTACTGCGTGACAGTACCAGGCTGCACGTAGGTCTAGCAATTGCAGACCTTTAGACACATTTTACCAGGCTACTTCTATGGGTGGCACAACACGTGCTGCAAGCCCACTAGCAGCATTTGTATTTACAAGCCCTGGCACTCATGGTGCACCATACTAGGGACTGATAGTAAACCAAATAAGCCAAACATGGAATCCAATCAATATTAATTTAACATAGGGAGCACTTGCACTGTGGCACTGATTAGAAGTGGCACAGTGCCCAAAGCAATATACCAGCAAAAAACATCGTAAACAGAGGAGGCAAACAGAAAAAATGGATGTCAGGTCTAACAATCACTTTAAGTTTTGAAGGGTTAAGGAGAAAGGCTTGGGCACCCTTAGCCTGGAAGGATGGGATTAGCTGGCGAAATTGCCAGCGTTGTTGGACGGTAGCATGACCATAATCAGGGTGCACGAAAAATTCTAAACCTTTCCTCCTACGCTTCCAGTCCGGTCTTGCCAGGTCATAAAGAGCCTCCCTAGCCAGAAAATTATTTAAGCAAATCAAAATTGCCCTTGGCTTAGCATTTGAATCCTCCCTAGCATTTTTTTAAATGGAAACCTATGGGCCCATTGAAGCTCCACATCCCACTTCCACTGAATGAGTTCTGGGAAGGCCTCTGAAAAATGATCAATCACAAATTGTCTGACATCCCTCCCCTCACTCCCCTCAGGAATGCCCAGAATTCGTAAGTTATTCCGGCGAGATCTATTTTCCAGGTCCACCAGTTTCCAGTTAACCTCGTCTCTTAACCCCTCCAACGAAGATAGTTGCGTTTTTTGGTGAGCCACAGTATCTTCAATCGTAGATATTCGACCTTCAGCCTCTAGAACCCTAGCAGCTGTCTCATTACATGATCTGGCCACTCGCCTTAAGTTATTTTGCAGCTGCCGGACTGCGCCTTGTGTGCAAAAATTTTCCGCCCTTGTGTCCTCCCGATGTTGGAGCATAACCTGATAGAGTGTGCCCAGGGTTACTTCTGGAGTCTGAGTTTGAGTCTGCGATCTATCTGATATGTCTGTGGGTAGGATTGAGGGTGAGCAGCACTGTCACCTTGTACCGTAAGAACTGTGTTCTCTTTAGCCTCCCAGTCTGGTCTTCCTGGTGAACCATCCTCGTCACCCTCTCTTGGCCAGCAGAACTGCGTAGATCTTGTGTTGAGCTGTTCAAACTCTTGCCGCTCCCAACATCCCTCCATTCCTCGTCTCCATCTAAGCTCTCTGATTCTAGGGCAATGGATAGATCGGACATTGAGTAAAAGTTTCCCGCCGAATCAACTGATTCTGCCTCCTCCAGAGAAGTCGGTGGGTCTGGTGCCGCCTGTAAATTGGTTCCAGAAGATAATGGCTCTGCTAGCCCTTGAGTAATTGAAACTGGATACCCCCTGGCGATCAAGGTTAGCGATGATTCTGAGGTATCCTTTCCCAGAGCTGATTTAATTCTCTCCTTTATGACACCGGGTATCCCCCCCCGTAGCAGGCTTTGATACTTGTGACAGAGAAATAGCTGGATTCACTGTAATAGGATCCGGTGTTAGTATTTTATCACCAGTTATCGACATTACTATTAGAAAGTACAGTCTTAGGAGGGTTTATATTTTTTTCGCAAACATCCCTGGGATTTTGGGAATAGTACCGGTACTACAAGTCCCAGAATCCCCCATGGCTTCATGACCAAGACCCCATTCCACAGATTCAATCAGCAAAGAATTTTTGTTATGGGCAGAATTCACAGTCTCATGTGCGGTCACAGAGCAAGCGCTAACGCTAGTACCTCCATTCTGAGTCAAGTCTTGCGATGCTTGCGAAGCTGCTGTAACCGCTCTGGTCTTCGGTTTTAGGGTCTTGGGGGCCATGACAGAGATTGAATTCTTCGAGCCCCTCTCGCCTTGTTTGCCTCTTCCCCGGCATTGCCTAGAGCACCGAGACCGCCAGTCAGCGGGTGCGCAACTGCGGACCTTATTACACCTTACAAGAACAGCTCCAAGACGCCTATGATAATCGAGTGCTTTATAAAATTAAAAATCAATCATTAAATCAAGTCAACAATCTCTTCACTTCAGCTAACCATAAATGTTTTCACCTGGCATGCATAATTTGAAAGGCGAGTATCATGAGCTGCCTATATATAATGTACACAGTAAATGTAGACATGCATGCACTTGGTCACCTGACTTGTAGGTCTAATCTACCAAGTTTACCCACTTGAACAAACTGTGTGACCCTATGCAAGTCACTTAACTTCACTCTGCCTCCTTTTAATTGAGTGCCAAATCCAAAACCAGCCCTGAAGAAATATTCTTCTGTCATACAAGAAACATCAATTGCACATACAACATTATAGGCCACATATTCAATGTCCAAGGCAAACTAATAACTGTTCATTTAGCCATAGCAGTGTTGTCAAGTTTTTATAGGTGGAGAAAAGCTCATGTATAAAAAATACATTACTTTTCAACAGAAGTTACTGCAGTGATATAATCTAATGCACTAAAATGAAACAAGCATTCAAGATGTAACCGTTTTTATGTCTCAAAGAGTTTTCATTACATTTTTTACATGAGGGATGCTGTCAAATTTACATAGATGTTTTGATGGCTTGGCTAGTGCTTTCTATCTTAGAGCCAAGCCAGACGCTTGTCTTAGCTTTGTGTCAGGTCTATGCTTTTCCTGGCTTGTTGACCTTTAATACATTCGTAGCATCCTATGCACATTTATATATCCCACCCTGTTATTTGTTGGGATGGGCGAGCCAATGACAGTTCAAGCCAGGCTCAAGCCAGATACCCAGCTTTGGCTCAGCTGTAAGTCCTTTTGGGACCTTAGGCCCAAAACGAGTCGAGCTTTTACAGGCAATTATGGGGCCTAGTGGCTACAGCGCTGACCGTCTAACATGGGGAGTAGTTTTCAGATCCTAGCAACGGCTCTGCATCCTGTGAATCCTGGTAAATGTTCAAATGCCTGAAAAAACATACAATATAACCTGTGTGCTGTGAAGCACTTATATACTTGATCAAGATTTATGCTATGTACAAATAAAAAAGTGGATTCTGCCTGTGAGCCCTACCCTAATCTCATTTTCCAAGAAATATTTATTGTTTTATATAAGAAAGAGATATCGATCTGTTGGCAGAATTGCACAGTGTGAAACCAGAAAACTTGGATTCAATCTCTACTTGACGAATTTGTGTGATTCTAGGAAAATGCTTTATTTTGCCGTCTCCTTTTTGGTCATGATCACACATGAGATCATCTTCAAATACTTGTGTTCAGTATGTGAGTTTTACAAAAATCACTCTTGTGTGAGATGTAGCAGACTGTAGTTTTGTTCCATCTTTAGTAAGACTCTAGGACACATATAAGGTACATGTGGCAACTTGCCTGCCTCTTAGTTCCCTGAGAGCATTATCACAGAGGCACAGGCCAGTAGCCGATTTGTCTACCACTCTATTGTTTTAATCTTTTAAAATATTTGTATTTCTGAGATTTGATTTTCTTTGATGAATTTTAATGTATTGGTATTGGATAGGGCCCGTTTACCTTTTAAGCATTTGCATACGGCCTCTAAGCCCTTTAGTCCTCAACCTCATGCATTTTGCTGATAACTCTCACTGCCTCTGTGTCTCACGTGCTCTCTGTTCCACTGTGAGATTTTCCTCCAGCTGAACCCTAGTAAGATGGAGATCATGCTCTTTTGTAACGCCCAACCGCTCTGGTCCCCAGAGTGGTGGCCACTAGAGCCGGGTAGAGCTCCCATTACCAAAACTGTGGTTAAGAACCTGGGTGTCCGGTTAGATCACAATCTTACTATGAGAGATCAGTTAATGGCCACTTCTTGTTTCTGCTTTTATATGCTGAGCCTTCTGCGTAGTCTTTCCTCTTCTTCCACTCTCTGTGTGACAAACGAACATTCAGGCGCTGGTGATCAATTGCTTGGATGATTGTAATGCTTGTCTGATTGCAGCAAGCCATTTCCTATTAAACAGGCTCCAGGTGGTTCAGAAATCAGCCGCCTGACTTGTTAAGAACTTGCCAGTCAGGACGGCTTTTCTCCCTCTTTTGCGACAATTGCATTGGCTCCCTAAACTTAAGAGAGTCAAGTTCAAGACCTGATATAGTGTATAAAAAGTTCAGAATGGTAGAGAACCCAGTTATTTAACTGAAAATTGTATTCCATACCAGCCAAGTAGATCCCTACGATCAGGAAAGAAATCCCTGCTTGTAATTGCATGCATTAGGAAAGCTCGTACGGGCGCTAAAGCCTTTTTCTACCTCACTCCCTACTTTTGGAATCAACTCCCTCTCCACCTTCGTGAATGCCCAGATTATCTTACTTTTAGGAAAGTTTTTAAAACTGGGCTCTACTCAAACTAATCTTCTCTGACTGTGCCATTCTGCCATTCCTCCCTTAGCACGGAGATACCCCTTCGGCGGTTACTCCGGCACTTTATAAATCAAATAAATAAATCATCAGGGTGGATTAAGAATGTTTCTCAGTTCATGTTTAAAAACTCCCACTTTTAATAAATGCTTTACAATGCAGATATATTATGATGTAATAAGGTGAAATGGTTCCTTGTTTTAAAGAAGTGCACTTTTGAAATTTTGAAAATACCTTAGAATATTCTAACATGATCTTTGTTGCATTATTTGCATGTCAAATATTTTTAAAGCCTGGCTTGTGCAGGATCCTTGACTCGGCTCTTTACAGCAGTCCCTGTTAATTTGTTGGCTCCCCCACTTTCAGCTACCTGGGTGTGTTGCAGCACAAGTGTGGAAAATCTTTTATTATACACTTACTCTCCTTACTACTCTAACCATACTGGACAGTCTCCAGCATTAAAGCACTAAACATTTAGGCAAGGCTTAATCGGATGGTTATTATCAGAATCAGTTTATACAGTTACAAAGTCCTACTACCATTAAGGCAGAAGGATAGATCGTTATCTAACAGCTCAAATCCTACAATGAAGAGGAAAGGGTTCAGATTTAAAGTCCATTAAGGGCGAGTCCATTAGCATAGAACAATGATATAAAATACATGAAAAAATTAAAATGGTTTGGCAAAGGTACATTTGGTACACAAACTCAGTGGTTTTCAAAGGGTTCCTTTGAGTTCTGCCAAGTAAGCTTTACTGGCACTAAGAGGTCTTGAAACTCCCTAACAAAAGTATCATCAATAAAGGCAAAACCTTGAACTTTAAAAGTAGGTTACAGCAATGTTCATTCCAGCCAGTAAACAGGGTATGCAAACTCACCCTGGCCTGGCTCTATCCAGTCCCTTCAAAGCAGGTTCTCCGTCACACATTATGGTTGATATTCAACATGGAAGGGGTAGGGTGACCAAGTCAAACGTTATTCAGATCTCATAATGAAACTCCATAGGTAAAACAGCTACACAAAGCAGTGCTACCGATCTTTTACAAAGAAATTCCATGATCAGAAAGCAAACAACCATCACTCTCAAAAGCTCATAGTTCAGAAAGTGTTGCTGGAAACATAAAAAAAAGTTATCAATAAAGATAGTAAAATGCCTCTACCCAAAAATGTCATGAATAGGCCACAAATGTTAGGCCACTTACCATTGATGAAATACATACAAGTGCACATACAGTAACACCCAGGCCTTTGCAAACAAACATTGACATCTACTTGAGTTTGAGCAGAATTATGGAAATAATGTGAATAAACAACTGAATTCCTGGGTCCTAGACCAGTCAGGGGTTGCTATTATTCTACTCAGTGATAAGTTGCCACCTCAGAAAGATTAAAAGGTTGGGTACAGTCTCATGGCATTCCATGTTATGCCCTGTATATACTTCTATACAGCAAACACACTATTCCACTGAGCTACCTTGTTGTTGCTAGGTCCATAGACTATTGTCACTGCTTACTGATTTATTTTTCTTTAGCTGCACATTAAAATGAAACTGTTATAGGTTAAAATATCAACCACAAATTGTTTGTCAAGCAGCTAGACAAAAATTAAACTCTTATTCAGAAGGAACCTTAAATCCGCAAAAGTCTTTCAGGCAGGGATACAAATTTGA
This sequence comes from Lissotriton vulgaris, assembly GCF_964263255.1. Classification (NCBI taxonomy): domain Eukaryota; kingdom Metazoa; phylum Chordata; class Amphibia; order Caudata; family Salamandridae; genus Lissotriton; species Lissotriton vulgaris. The sequence continues at coordinate 318,172,134 of NC_141699.1, read as the reverse complement.
GGTCTGACATGTATCTGTTAAAAATGCGATTGTAACCTCAAAATAAAATATTAACCAAGAGCTGCGTGCTCCCAAACTTTGCACTCTGACATCTCAAAATTTTGCCATGAAGCGCACACATTATGAAGAGTTGGGAATGTATAAATATTAGAACAGTGACATGATTTTGAAAAAGTCGAAGGGAATTCTAAGACTGTCTTCTCACAACACAGTGTGCCAGTGCCTGATTTGGAACATAAACTTGCGACCCCTGTAGCTAGAGGTCGGGCGCCATAGTTGTGCCAAATACCAGAACCCTACCTTGCACAAGAAGTGCAGGTAAGGGGGAGTGGGGAGGGACATCATCTGGAGGCGCCACAGAGACCTAGGGGGCATTTAAGGCGCTGCTCCCGGAGTTTAGCCTCTTTTTTTCCTTCTCATCTTTCTTGGAAACTGAGAAGGAGCAACACCGCCTCATTAATCACCGATCCATCCCAAAAGCCTGGCGGGTCCATGGCTGATAATCAATAGGGATGCAAAGGGGGGCTTGGGGGAGGGCAGCCGACCCCTGGGAGGTCTCCTCCCCCGGGCGGTTTGGGAGATCTGGGTGGGGTCCTTCTTCTAGCAGCTTCCATTTGGGCTTCTTTTGGGCTATTTTTGGTTGTATTCGGAGCCCAGCCTATAAATGGGCGGGGCTCCTTTTCCCGGGCACCATTTTGGGCTTAGATGACCTGGTGGCCGGTTGTTTCCTCAGCTAGTTTTTGTCAGAGTTATTTGTAGGTCTTAGTCTCTACTTTTGTAGTGATCTTCTATTTGTTAGTATGGCTGGTGAAGATTATCGTGTGCTTGAGGCTATCCGTCTTCTCAGCGAGGCGGGTCGTTTGGACCTGGTGATAGGCGACCGGGAGCAGGTCGAGCCCCCACGTCCCCAGCGGGAGGCATCGGCGAGGGTGTCGGCTGCAGTGGCAGCGTGTTTTTCCCCTAAACGTCGGCGGCAGGACGGGGTAAGTGAAAGGGGCCGCTCTAGAACTAGGAGAGCGGGCACAAGGTCACGCCGTGGGAGTGACTCAGGGTCCTCTGACCCGGCGAGTGGTTTGGGTCTTTCTGTGGGTGCAGCGGGATTGGTGGGTGAATTTCAGATGGTGCCGGGTGAGGTATCAATGGTGGTTATGCGCGACAGGGCGGCCTCTGCTCCTGTTTTGCGAGGCCGTCGTGCTTCTAGACAGCGTGGCTGCACGCGCCGCTCTGCCTCGGCCTCCGTGGTGGCGGTTACTGATGTCGCTAGCGGGGGAGGGGCGGAGGTCATTTTGGAGCACGAGGCAATGGCGTCGCGACCGCTACAGGGCGGTCAGGTGCATATTGTGTCTGAAGTTGTCGCTCCTCAGAGTGATATCCGGCAGACTGAATTTTCAGCGCCTGTGGCAGTTAATAATGACATTGTGTATACTCCTTTTATTTCACAGCATTTGTCTTTGTCGGCTGGTCCTGCCATTTCTGATTTGTCTGGTTTTGTTGTGAGTGGTGCTGCGGATAGGGGTCAAGGTAGCCCATTATTGTTTTCTCCTACTGTTTCTACTAGGGGGAAGTAGTTTCGGTTTGCAGTGGTTCTTTGGGTGAGGGTGAGTGGGCGCAGATGGGGGGTTTGGAGGGGGCTGGGCGTGGGGAAGGGTCGTTTCCGGCGGGGGATTCCTTTGGTGTGGGTCATTCTGTAGCGAGGTTTCGTTCTTTGGGAGCTTCGGAGGGTTTACCTTCATGGGGGAGGGGCGTGGGGACGCCGCTTTTCAGCAAGGATGTGGTAATGTTGGTTTTTTGCCTGCTGTGTCTGGTGAGGTACAGTTTCCAGGTTTGCACGTGGGTAGGAGGGATAGAGCGTTGGGTGCCTTGGGGGAGTCGGGGGTTCAGGGTCCCACGGTTCAGGGCCCTGCTTCAGAGCTTATTCAGGCTTTGTTAGATGTTAGTTCTGACGAAGAGGTATGTGGTCCTTCCCCTTCTCCCCCTAGGCTAAGCGCTGCGTTAAAAAGGAAAGGCGCGGTTGGTTCTGTGGTTTTTCGGGAGACTGGTCAGGGTTTTGGTAGAGTGGTAGGTGATTTGACCTCGGTTCCTGGTGTTGTATGTAGTAAGGGACCCGGCACATCAGTCCGGCCTTTTTCTTTGCAGGTTGGAATTCGCCCGGGAGCAGCTGACTTGGCAGGGCGGCAGGCAGCCCATTCACGCCAAGGTGAAGTGCGTGTGGAGCCTTGCGCGGCACGTCCCATACCCTCGAAGGATCCCGCCGTGGCCATCGCACGCAGGTTCAGCACGACCTCGATGGCCCCAACGAGGGAATTCAACATAGGCAGATTAAGCGGGTCAAGCGTGACCTTACCAGCCTCATCGAGGGATTCCAGCGCCTTTCATGAGAGCAGGTCATGCACGACTTCTCTTGTGCCTCAAGTTCTTTGTGATTCTGCATTGTTTTTACCAGTTGATCAAGAGGTTGTAAGTGGTAATAGCGGAGGAGGGTACCGGCGCGTACAGTCGGCCTCCCCGCCAAGGTCAAGTTTGAGGGCTGGTAAGGCCCGTGGTTGTTCTCAAACGGTTGAAAAGGTTCAGAGTACTGTGGCTATGCCTGCTCCTTCCCAGTTAGAGGAGTCGTTAATTCTGGACTATGACGAGGAGAGCCCTGGGGAGGGCGAAGTGAGGGAAGTGGTGTCTGGGGGGGGGCATTCTAATGTTTCTCACAGTGTGTTACAGGCACCGGTGGTGCGGAGTCATCCAGAGTCGTCCAGGCCACGAGTGCTCGGCCCCTCGGTGAGGGCTCCTCGGAGGGCGGATGACGGTTCACGTACGGCATGGAGGATGGAGCCAAGTCAGCCTCCTTTATTGCGCCCAGGTGAGAATGTGGTACATTCTGTGCAACCTAAAATGGTGTCTATTGGGATTGGTGTGGACTTGGTCTCTGGTGAAAATGCCCGTAAATTGTACAAAGGTCGTATGGTAAAAGACCAAGGTGTGGGTACAAACGATGAGGATAAAGGAATGAGTTCTAAAGTGGATAGTGGTACTTCCACAGTTGGTTTGGGCACCCCAAAAAATGTTTTGCACAGTAAAGAGCTGAAAATTAAAAAGTTGCCTTATATGGGGGTTACTAAGCCCTTGGGGGCTCATCTAATGCTCAGCACTAAGGAACGGATATGGAATGGTGAGTATGTGGAACTGCTGAAATTGTTGTACAGGGAGGTTCGGGCCAAAGAGGGCTCTAAGGAAGAGGAATATGAGTTGGCCAAGCGCCCTAAAGTTCCGTTAAATATTGAAAACTGGACGGCGGCCTTTTTAATATATGCCAGCGTCTATTGTGAGAAGTTCCCTGAGCGCTGTGTTTCCTTATTTAAATATATGGATGTTATTCGAAAAGCGCAGATAACCAGAAATGATTTTGCATGGGCACAATATGATGAGGAGTTTAGGGCGAGCATGGCTTGGGACCCAGAGGCAAAATGGGGGGAGTTGGACACTGACCTTTGGCAGCATAACATGGGTTCGTCTGCTAGTGGTAGAACTATTTTTACGGCTAGTGGTTTTCCTTTAGTTTATTGCCCCTTTCAGGCGCGGCCCACCCGGAGAGGGGTGGGAGCCAGTTCAACATCACAGTCAAGTTCAGGCACATGTTGGGATTTCAACAAAGGAGCGTGTAATAGAGAATATTGCAAGTTCCGGCATGAATGTTCCCAATGTGGAAGAAAAAATCACCCTTTGTCAAGATGTTGGGGTCCTAGGCCTTCCGGACGTCCACAGGGTTCACAGCAGGGGTCAGGAGCTTATGTTGCGCCACAGCCATCCCCAGCTCCCCGGGGAGGGAAATCATCTGCCGGTCCTGGGCCCAAAGGCTCGTACACCGGTTAATGTTATTAATCTGGCTGCCGCTTTACGGGACTACGTGTCCGCGGAGCTGCTGTCGTTTTTGTTATCTGGTTTTCAGTATGGTTTTCGTTTGGGTTACGAGGGTCCTCGTTTGAGGCGTTGGTCCAAGAACTTGAAGTCGGCAAGCGAACATCCTACTGTAGTGCAAGCGAAGTTCGATAAAGAAGTGTGTGAGGGCAGGATGGCAGGTCCTTTTGATGATTGGCCTTTGGTGAATCTGATTGTGTCCCCTATTGGAGTGGTCCCCAAGAAGGAGCCTGGGCAGTTTCGGCTCATACAACATTTGTCCTGGCCAGAGGGTGAGTCGGTGAATGATTTTATTGACAATGACGCTGCCTCTGTGTCTTACTCTTCTGTTGATGTGGCTATGCAACTGGTGGTAACTGCAGGCCCTGCTGCTTTAATGGCAAAATGCGATATTAAATCTGCATTTTGACTGCTTCCAGTCCATCCAGAGGACTGGAGTCTTCTGGGTATCCATTTCCTTGGTAAATGGTACGTGGACAAGGCACTGCCAATGGGTTGCTCTATGTCATGTGCATTGTTTTAAACCTTCAGTACGTTTCTGCAATGGTTCTTTACTCAACGAAGTGGACATGAGTTGGTCACGCACTACTTGGATGACTTGTTTTTTGTGGGTGCAGCGGATTCGTTGGACTGCCAAAGTGCTCTGACAACGTTTCAGTCACTGATGAATCATTTGGGTGTACCACTGGCTCCTGAAAAGACAATGGGTCCTTGCGCGACCATGTCTTTTTTAGGAATTGAACTTGACTCGCAGTTGATGCAGGCTCATCTCCCAATTGAAAAGAAACAGAAAATGCTGGATTTGGTGGGTGCAATGTTGTGTAAAGAAAAGGTTTTGGTGCGGGAGATTCAAGTGTTGCTGGGTCACCTTAACTTTGCATGTAGGGTGGTCAGGGCGGGCAGGACTTTCTGTAGGAGGTTTGGTAGAGCTCTGTCTGGTCATTACTTGCCACATCATCGAGTGCGTCTGTCGGCGGGGGTCAAGGAAGATCTGCGTATGTGGATCACTTTCTTACATTCTTTCAATGGTGTGCCTTTATGTCGGGAGGTGGACTGGTGGTGGGATGTGCAAATTTTTTCTGACGCAGCAGGCAGTGAGGGTTTTGGCTTATACTGGCAGGGGAAATGGTGTGCTCAACAATGGCCGGAGCCTTGGAAGAATGGAGGCAGGAGCATTGCCTTTTTGCAATTGTTCCCAGTTGTAGTGGCTGTTACTTTGTGGGGTCGGGATTTGGCCCACAAAAAGGTGCTTTTTCGAATTGATAATATGGCTGTGGTGCAAGTGATCAATAAACAGTCTGCTAAGGACCCACAGATCCTTAAACTCCTTAGAGTATTTGTGCTGGGATGTCTGAAATTTGACATTTGCTTTCGGGCCCTACATGTTCCTGGAGTGGACAATGACATTGCGGATGCTTTGTCTCGTTCACAGTGGGAGAGATTCCGTGGGCTTGCTTTGGAGGCAGACGAGGAGCCGACTCCCATGCCGGAGCATCTGTGGACGGTAGGCAACACAGGGTTGTTCAATTGGTTTTAGGTTCCCTGGCTCCTTCCACTAAATTGGCGTATGAGTTGGCCTGGAATGAGTTTTTGGCATCGGGAGCTTGTAAGAGGGAGATTTCTTGGCAGAGGTCTGAAGATGTGGTTCAGTTCATTTTGCGTTTAATGGACAAGGGTTTGACCAGAGTTACCATTGCTGGCAAGTTGGCAGGTGTTTCTTTCATGGGAAAGTTGTTATGCGGCTATGCTCCGTCGGCTGGGGAGTTGGGTAGGAGAATGTTAGAAGGGTGGTCCCGGGAGCGGGGCTGTGTTCGGGCCCTTCGGTCCCCTTTATCCTGGCAGAAACTGTTTAATGTTATTTCTGTGTTGCCGGTTGTATGTACAGATCGAGTGGAACCTTGTCTTTTTGCCACTTTGATGGTGTGGATGTTTTTTAGTGCGTTTCGGGTGTCTGAGCTGTTGGGTAATAACGTTTTTTGAGGTCTCTTGTGGGGGGAGGTTCAGTTGTCGGTTCGGGGAGTCCATGTTTGGCTCTCTCATTCGAAGACGGATCAGAGGAGTTCCGGCAAAGGGGTTTGGTTGGAGGCAGTTTCCCCTCCGGAGAGGTGCCCGTTACGGTGGGCTCATTGCTGGAGGGAGCTGTCGGGTGGGGTTTTGGAACATCCGGTATTTCGTCATATGAATGGTTCCTTGGTTTCCAACTATCAATTGCGCATGGTACTGCGAAAAGCGCTGCGTCATCTTGGCCTAGATGATTCTCTGTATGGCACGCACTCGTTTAGGATTGGTGCGGCCACCGAGGCTTTTAACAGGGGTTGGTCGAGGGAAGATATCATGGGCTTGGGGCGCTGGACTTCAAACTGCTTTCAGAGCTATGTCAGAAGCGAATCTAGTGGAGCGCTCGCGTCTTCTTCTGTTTTGCCTGTCTGATACTGTTTTCTTTTTCAGGTTCTGTGGCTGGTCCTTGCGCTGAATTCCTAACCGTGTGGATCGTGGGCCATTTGTTCATTAAACGGGCGCAAGTTCAAGCTCGCCAGAGTTATTTTGGAGCAATGTTAGGATTTAATGACCGCTTATTTAACATTGTTTGGAAGGGTAAAGGGGGTATGTTGTGGAAAGAATTGATCCCTGCCCTTAATTCCTGGTTGGTAGGTGGGGTTTGTCCAGATGTGTTGGTTCTCCATTTGGGGGAGAACGATTTGGGTTTGGTGAAGGGCGTGGTTCTCCTTCGGGAGATGAAGAAAGATCTTTCATTGCTACATCAGCAATGGTCAGGGTGTCATGTTTTGTGGACCGAGTTGGTTCCCAGGAGGGTCTGGAGGAATGCTGTGAAGCCGAAGGCAATCGATAAATCCCGTAGGAAACTTAATATGGAAGTTTCTAGGTTTTGTAGGGACCTGGGTTTCGGGCGTATTGTGCACAGCGATATTAAGTACGATGTGGTGGAATTTTTTAAAGGCGATGGGGTTCATTTGTCCAGGATGGGGATGGATTTGTACCTCCTTGAGTTGCGCGAGGTTTTGTCTCGTTGTTTGACGATTCAGCAATTTTTAGGTGAATAGTGCGTTGGTTAGTGTTTCTGCTGCTCTTTTCCTTTTCCCCTCCCCCCCCCCTGTGTTTTCCCCGTTTTTGTGGTTTCTGGTTGGGGGGCAGAAAGGTGGGGATCTTTCCCCTCTCGGTCTTTCTCCCCACTGCTTTCTGGGTGGCGGTTTATTATGGATTGTCAGTTTTTGGGCCAGGATTGGACCCGTTAGTTGTGAAGTTGGATTTTGTTGGGGGAATTTTGTACAGGTTGAGGTGGTGTTCGGAGATATGGGTTGGGGGATCTGGATCAGTTTGGTTTGTAATTGGGGTTTGGAATTATGATTTGGGTAATGTGATGTTATAATGTTGTTGGGGTTTTGGTATGGTTTATTATGTGTTTGGGTATGTACGGTGGGGGCGGGTGTGATGGAGGGTGAGGGGTGGGGGCGGGGTTTGGGGATTTGAAAATATACAAACAAAGTGGGTATGGTTTTAGATTGTTAGGCTGTTGCAGAGGTTTTATGTTTTTTGTAAATGTGCACCTGTTCCATTAAAGCGGCCTTTTTCACACTCTATTGGTTTCATGGTCTGCTCACTCTCCCCCACCCCTCTCTCCCAAAGATTTGCGATTCTGAAACTGTACTGACCCCATTACGGGGTATGATTTGTGAGTATGCCCTGCAGGCGGGGTGGACTGACCTGCCGGTTGTCCTGGACTCTCCTTCCCTAACCAGCGATGTCTGATCTGGAACTATGGGGAGGCTGCCTGTATTTGGGTAGGGGGGGGCTGGTGCACTATACAGTGCTCTTGATTGCAAGTTGTGGGATTCCTCTGGGTTGTAGGGAATGTGGCCAGTGGTCACAAGTCACAATGATCTTCCTGGCAAGGTCAGGATGGCTGCGGCTCATTGTGAACACCGTTCTGGACAAAACCCATCATTAAAGCTGTTCTTTCGTGCACAAAAACAATGGTGCAAGGGTGCCTGCATTTGCTCTACGCAGCCTATTGTGCACCAGTGCAGAAGAAAGCACAGGAATGTGTTATATTGTAAATACGACGTATCCCTGTACTTTCCTAATGACGCAGCTGAGCACAGTAAGATGGCTTGTAGCGCTGCGCTGTGTCATTATCATGCAAATTTACCCCTTAACCTGATAAACATCAGTTCTGCATTATGTAGATGATGCTGTCTTTCTGCACCAAACACCAAACCAGTGTATTCCTGCAGCACAAATCAACAGCTCTTAATATATATTGTCCGTCATAAAATATCTGTATAATTATGGAAAAGGGGAATGAGGTAATTTTTGATGCAGAGCAACACAAACGTGTAAATACTTATGAGTATGGATGCTCGGGGCCACACATATCCTCAGACTAAGATGGAACTAAAAGCTTCGTCCTCACAATTTGCTTTATTAAAAAAAGTATAAGCTTGCCATGTCCGTTGCTTGACCCCTTCTAAATGTCGCCACGGCATATGTTTTCCCTGCACTAAGGCACAACTGCGATTTTTATCCCGGAAATTTTGCAAGCTGGCTTGCCGTAAACAATGTAACTCTTTTAGGTCTCTGTTGCATTTACCCTAGCTCAAGTCCACAAGATCAGATAGAGTTAAAGGTTTGCCTTTTTGGCAAACTCTATAAATGGAGACCACCTTCCTTTGAGTCACACATCACATATAAATGGCTAAACACCGTATGCTAAAGTGCATGCTTTGGGAAGCTTTACATGATTCTATTTACTCTAGTAGCACAGCCTAGTGCAGCTATCTGGAACACGTCATCATTAAATTTTCCCTCGCTGAGGTCTGAGAAAATAATAGATGATTCCATCTTGAAATGTTTACTGGGAAAACTCAGGCCCACATGCATCAAGCATTTTTGGAGTCGCAAAAGTCTCTATCCAGAAAGCCTGATGTAACTTTATTTTCTTCTCAAAGACATTCAGAAGTGTATAGCATCTCACATACAGAGTTGAAGCCCAAAACTATCTGGTTGACCCCACCTTTTTATGCAGTAAAGTATACTATCTCAGATTACAAATCGGATTATGATGAGGGAAGTGCAATCGCCCTGGAGATATACTGCACTGCTACAGGTTTTGCCTTTGCTATTGGTCACTTTTTATAACAGACCATAGATTGTATGTAAAGCCTTCCTTCCTAAAACTAAGATTTGCAGACTTGTGCCATAGGCAACTGCAAAAAAAGCTCTTTGGTATGAACAAACCGCAAATTGTGATTCTACAACACGTTTCAACATCACCATTTGGGTTTGGACCAATGTCTAAATCAGTATTCGTAAGGGGCATGTTAGGGCTTCCCTTCCAAATACTGATTTGCAGTGGTATGTATTAATGTTTTTCAACTGAATTCCACTTGCAAAATATTAATATTTTACTGTCTTCTGAAAGGTAGTGATAAGACATTCGAGGGGTTCCCTTGTTAGAAAGTGGAAAACATAATTTTTAATATTAGGCAGTGGACCTGTGGGTTTTCTTAAAAAGTGTTATTTACTTACTTTAATGCATTCCCGTTTCCCTTGAGGAAAGTGGTTGCATTTAAAAAATAATTATGTTAAAAGCATAAACAGACATAGTGGTCCGCTGACCTAAGCAAACCTCCACCCTTGAGATGACTGTGATTTCTAGTAAGTTGCAAGTTGACTTCAGCGCAGTATCCAGAGCCCGGCCATGGTTACAACCAGGGGGAGGAAAATATTAGAGGGGTCAGAGTCTGCTATGCCCTGTAAGAAAAGGAAAGGACGAGCCACCGCTAAGCAAGCTGCAACCGTGGCCGCCACTGGTATTAAAGGGGTTTTTGTCTTTGGGAACTCAGATGTTAGTGCCCCATTGGGAAGTCCCCCTGCGAGTAATAATGCGCAACCCAATTTAGATAACCTGTGCCTAATACTTAGGGAACAGCTAGCGGCCCTCATAGAACCAATTTTTAAAAGGCTTGATATGGTCAATGAGAGGCTCAAACGAATGGAAAAGTGTTTATCCTGCAGTAAGACAAATTTTATCATTACACCTAGTGTGCAGGATCACGGGGGTATCTCATGCAACCATCCAGTGGTGGATATGAGTGTGCAACCAGTTGATACCCTGCACGTACAAGTAGATAATGCTAGGGTCTCTAAGCCAGTGGATAGTGAAATAACAGCTAGGACGCACTCTTCCAATGACAGCAGGGTCCAACTACAACAGAGGAAGGAGGTAGAGGGTTATGTGAAGAGGGTTGATGATGGATTAGAAGATAGTATGGTCTTGTTACCTAGTCTCCACCTCCCCCCTGAATGTACCCCGTATACTATAATTTTAGCAAATGTACCCCCACTCCCAGAAGGTTCCCGCAAACATTGGTCTACCCTTAAAAACAAAACATTGCACTGTCTAGGGGTGAAGTTCGGCAACAGTAAGGCGCTCTTTAACAAACTTAGAATGGTGAGGAGCATCAACTGAATTGGCCATTCACGTAGGACCTTGCTGGGGGATTGTGTAGTCTTACATTTTAGGTCACCGGCTTTTGTCCATTACATTCTAGAGATGGCTGCTTATCAGCCCCCTTCTGCTGATGAGATAAGGATTTTGCCCCTAGGTTATTTTTATAACCCCGGCAGGACTTCGAGATTTAGGGAAACTAGGGTCCCCCATGGGGCTCATAATTTGTTTGATTACCCCATTCAATCCAGGAATCGTTTTGAGCCATTGTCCACTTTAGAGGACAATGACTGACTGAGAGGTGGTGTGTCCCCTTTACGTTCTGCTGGAAATGTGATGGGTGGGAATGAGACGGGTGGAGATGGAAACTTGATTTAGGGCTTTGTCTGTGGCACGGTAGGCGTAACCTGTGAGAATTTGGTCTTGCATGCGACCCCTGTTGACCTAGGGGCTAGCCCGGCTGTAGGCCCCTGTCCTATAAGTTCCTTTTCAACTATACCATCATGGAACATTGCAGGCTTGCAATCCAAGTTACCCTTTTAGATTAGGCAACTTTTATAGAGAAAAGGGATATTTGGGCATTTCTTAGACACTTGGGCAGTGGAAGGTACTTTTCACCTGGGTAACTTAAACTTTTCCATACCAGCAGTTAAGGGCCCAAGGGGAAGACCAGCAGGTGGTCTGACCATTTGGGTTCGCCAATACACAGGACTAAGGGTGGAAGCGGTTCCTATCAATAGCCCTGATATCTTGGCCATTCGGGTTAGATCTCAGAAGGGCCTCAATGTGCTTACATTCAATGTTTATGCGATCCATTACATTAATATTCATGAGGTAGGCCAAATTGCAACTCACAAGGAATCGGAATTTTGTGAACTGACCTATTAGTACGTAGGTAGGTTTGCAAAAACAGAGTTTGGTGAAAGTTGGTGCACAATTTGTAACCACTTTTACTCAATCCACTCTTTATACATCAGTCTTTATATGAATAACTGATTTCTTGTGGACAAGAGATATGTACTGCTGGAAAGGGCAAGCTCCCCCATTCAGAACTGAGAGCCTTAGTTTGTCTGTAGGATCCATTTCATAATATTGTATTTTTAATACTTATAGGTGTCAGTGGCCTTACAGTCATGCTTGTTGTGAAATGCATTAGTGATGATTGATATCACTAACCTATCAACACTGTGACTAACATTGCTTTTAATTTTTAAGTCAAGTCTGCAGGCAGTGTGCATGCACTGTTACTTGGCAATGACCTTGCTGTATCTAAAAAAAAAAAAACTTCATTAAAAGTGACTTTTAGCTCGCCCATACCTTACCATTTATTGTCAGCATTATCACTCTTCTTTACTGCTTTCTAATTTGGCCGCGCCAGTGATGCATCACTTCCTGTGCCACTCCCTTGTCTTTGTGTAGAGCATATGAACCAAGTACAGACTGATGCAATTTAATTAGTTTTTCAGCCACTGCTCCGAATGTAATTCAAATACAATTTCTTCTTTTTTTTTACATTTTAAATAGCGCAAATCTGTCCCAATTGTAAAAGATGAAAGTACTTTACATAACCACCATTTACTTAACACATGAACACATTCGTTTGGGTCAAGCCTGCAAGAGCATACTCTTGCGCATGCGTCTTGCTTTGGAGACACTCTTGTATCTTGTATCTAAAAAGGTCTTGGAGCCTGCCTGTTGCTTACCATTTGTTGGCTTCTGTGACACTCTTTTTACATTGTCAATCAACAAGAGAGAAAGGGTCAGGATGTCACTCTTATACCCCTTAGAAATAGTATAACAACAGCGTAAGAGTGACCAAGGAGAGAAATCAAAAAAGGTGTGAGTAAACAAGATCATTCACCACCACCAGCAATAGCTCAAATCAGAAGACTGGGAGAGTCAATCCACACTCTGAAAAAAGAACCCTCAGGCACCAACAAAAGTCAGTAGCCAGTCGTCTTCATTGGGTCCTTATTACAGGTAGGTGAATTAATGAAAAGAAGTGATGTTAAAAGGAGGAAAAGCTGTTCCCTAGTGTTCCTTTTAATAAAGGGACAGTTTTAACTGCATTAAAAACAGTGAAAAAATGGACAAAGAATGGTTGAGTTAATTAGAACCAAATGTGTCCTGCAGATTTTTACAAATTGGTCAACATGTTTCTGCTATCATGAACCATATCAGCTTAGCATTCATCAGGACCAAACTTACCCCATCTGGTGTTCGGCGCACGCTAAGGCGCAAACTCCTAGGAGGGGCAAACAAACTTTATTACCAAGGACACGGAATTCCCGTGTATCAGCCCTTTAACTTAAGGGGTATCCAATCTGAAAAGAAAAGAAATAGACATATTGTAACTTAACATCTATAGCGTTATGAAATCAAACATGCATTCCTTAAAATATATATATAGAAACGACTTCATCCCACCCTTAATTCAGGCGAGTGGATTAAAGCTGTCAATGTAACAAAATTGGCCACACCCAGTGAGCAACCCATTACTCGTCATGTGCACAATGTCGGTAAAAGTGGAAAACCGACCTGGTTAGCATCCAATCTGAAGCGCTATACTCAGTGTATGTGAGTGATCTTGTTTACTCACACCTTTTTTGATTTCTCTCCTTGGTCACTCTTACGCTGTTGTTATACTCTTTTTACATCCTCATAATTTATCAAAGCAGGCCCAACATAATTCCGGTTCCTCTCTGTGGAGCAGAGACCAAGCACTCATTGAGTCAACATGTCAGTGCTCATCCACTGCTCCCGACGTGATTGAGGTACTATTTTGTCCTGTTTAACTTTCAGTGCCCTGCAAACAGAAGGCACTGTCTGGCTGAAACATGCCTAGCAGGACAAACAAAACTGAAAATATTTATTTTTTATAGTTAACTTTTTTTTTGCCAAGTCTTCTTTTCTCACTTTGCACTCATGTTTTGTTTTGTTTTTGCTTGAGTGCACAGTTCTCAAAAGATAAGGATTATCTTATTCCAAAGCAACATTGTTTCTTTCTTATGTGTAATTTCTGAAATTATGCTTTAACGCATAATCGTGAAGTACATCCCAATCCAACCCGCTCCAATTCTCCTCACTCCAATCCACATTAATACACCCCACCTCAGCCCACACCAATCCACCCTAGTCAATCAAATTCAAGCCAGACCAATTCAACCCCACACCAATCCACACCACTCACCCCGGTCAACTCCACCACACCCCAATCCTCCCAATCCACCCCACCACACTCCAGTCTACCCCACAGCAATTTGCCCCACTCAATTGCCAAATATTATGTCCCACTCCAATCCAAAACAAGTGCCTCACTACAATCTTCTGCACTCTAATCTGCCCCACTCCAATCCAAAACAATCTGCCACACTTCAAAATAATCTGCCCTACTCCAATCTGTCCCACTACAGTCCAAGACAATCTGCCCCACTCCAATTTAAACCAATCTGAACCACTCCAATCTTCCCCACTCCAATATTCAATCATACTCTATTCGGCCTCCTATTTGTCTGATATCCATATGACCCTTTGGTCATTGCGCATTTCTCTTACCATTATATTCCATTATCTTTGCCACAAGAACCGTTGTTTCTTGATGCACAGTACTTACTCTGGTTCTCTGTGAGTAGGGTTTCCCCTGTGTTTTTTGTAATCACTCCAATCCAAAGCAATCTGCCCCACTCGAATTTGCCCTACTCTATTTCGCCTGACTCCAATCCAGTCCATCTCACCCCAATAAACCTACTCCATTGCAATTCACCCCACTCCAATTCACTCCAATCCACTCACTCCAATCCAATCCAATCCATAAAATCCATCCAAATCCAATCCACCCCACTCCAATCGAATGCAGCCCACTCCACACTAATCCAATCCAGCCCTATCAAGCCCAATCAAATCCACCCCTCTCCAATCCAAAACAATCTGCCATACACCAATCCAAAACAATCTTCCCTAATAAATCAAAAACAGTCTGTCCCACTCCAATACAAAATAATCTGCCCCACTCCAATCCAAAATGATCCGCCCACCTCCAATACAAACAATCTGCTCCACAACATTGTGCCTCAATCCAATCCAAAACAATCTGCCCCACTCCAATCCAAAACAATCTGATCCACTCCAATTGGTCCCACTCCAATCAGCCTCCCTCTAATCCAAAACAATCTTCCCCATTCCAATTCAAAACAATTCCTAACTCCAATCTGCCCCACTCCACTCCGCCCCACTCCAATACAGTATACCTCAACTCAATCCATCTCAACCCAATCCACCCAACTCCAGTCCAATGTACCCCATCCCAATCCAATCCAACATCAGTCAATCCACCCCCCTCCAATCCACTGTACCTCATCCCACCTCTCCCACCCCACTTTTAATCAGCCCCACCCCAGCTGAATCCAATCCACCTGAATCCAATCCATCCCACTCAATCCAATCCATCCCACTCAATCCAATCCACCACACTGCAATCTAATCAACTATCTCCAATCCACCACACCCCACCCCAAGCCAATCCAATTCAAATCACTCCAATTCACCCCACTCCATTTCACCTCACTCCATTCACACCACTCTATTCCACTTTACTCGATTCTACTCCCTTCCACCCCACCCTATTCCAGTCTACCCACTCCATTCAAACCCACTCCAACCCAATCCACCCTACTCCAATTCAGCCCATTACTGTCCAACCTAATCTATTCCAACCCACCCCACACCATCTCAATCCACCTCCCACATTTCAGTCCACCCCGCTCCAATCTAATCCACTCCATCTAATCCAGCTCACTCCCATCTATCCCACTCCACTGCAGTCCAAATCCCCCCACTCTACTCCACTCTACCCCAATCCATCCCAACACAGTTAAATCCGCCCCCACTCAATCCAATCCATCCAGCCCACCACACTCCAGTCCACCCAACTCCAATCCAATCCAATCCACTCCACCCCACTCCACTCCAATCCACTCCACTCTAATTGACTCCATCCAGTCTAGTCCAGTCCACCCCCTACACACCACTCGGGAAACACCTGTTACATCGAATGGATCGCATCGCGCTGCCATTGCAACGCGACTATTAAATCGCGCCCAGCATCGCAACGCAAGTTATCCCGACGCATGCTACTACATCGCATTCACATAGACATCGCTAGCGATTACATCGCTAGCGATGCCAACGTGACAACCAACGCCTTGAAACGGGTGTCAAATACATTAATAAACATGTAACAGGCTCTCTAAACAACGTGAATTGCAGGCTCAATTGCTCAATAACGTGTGTAAAATACATTAAAATAATTAAACAACGTGAATTGCAGCGTAGATGTCCATATTTAATATTACATTATAATAAACATGAAACGGGTGTCTAAGGAACGTGCTTTTGTATTTGGAATTGCCGTATACGGCAAAGGGAGAGGATGTGGTCTGAAGGCTCGCTCTCCCGACTTTGGTGCTGGAAATATGGAAACAACGTGCGGTTTCATGTGCAAATAAACATTGCTCAGGCTCGCAGATGTTAATATGTGCATGATGAATGAATGATGGGTGGATTCATGATGGGTGAATGAATGGTGGATGCATGAATGAATGATGGTTGGATTCATGATGGCTGGATTCATGGTGGCTGGATGATGGGTGAATGAATGATGGTTGGATGCATGGTGAGTGGATGCATGGTGGGTGGATGCATGATGGGTGATGGATGTGTGAATGAATGGTGGATGCATGGGGGATGGATGAGTGGGTGGATGTATGGATGCATGAATGAATGCTGGGTGGATGCATGATGGATGGGTGGGTGGATGCATGAATGAATGATGGGTGGATGCAGGATGGGTGGGTGGATGGATGCATGCACGAATGATGGATGGAAGCATGCTTAGAAATCTAGGAAATTCAGTGATCAAACTATTTCAGACCGGCCCAATATAGATATTTTCAAATCAGGGCGATTAACACAGCACTGTTTAAACATTCAGAAATAAAAACATGCACTTCACATGCCGTTTAGAAATGGCTAGAAAGTGTCCCTTCACAGCACCTGGGCGCTGGCATGCACCCCACCCTTGTAGAGGATGGCTGCATATCTAAGCGCTGACGCCTTCGAGACACTCAGCTGGGCTGAATGAAAGGCTGTAATTCACCGAGAGAACTCAGTTCCATCGTCATTGAGGCAATATGGTCAGTCTGACCCAGGCCGCCAAACTCGGAGTCTGCTGAAGAAGGCCCGTTGAGTGGCATCTTGATGACTCAATCTCCTCCTGTCATCCGCATAATGTATCACACCTTAGAATTGTCATGTCAGTTAATTGTAAAAGCAGAATAGTGTGTTGCCTTGAGGTACGGAGCAGGGTAGGGTAGTGTATAGACATTAACGTTATTTACCTTGTCTTTAAAGTCTTTACAAATCAAACACGTTTGGAAGTGGCTTCCTTTCCACACAAGAGCACACGGAGCATCAGGCAGGGTCAAACATTCTTGCAATGGTACTGGTTTTTACACCAAACCACTACATGTTTTTTTTATGTTATAATTACCGCTTCCAGGGAGAGGATGTGGTCTGACGGCTAGCTCTGCCGACTTTCGTGCTGCCAACCAAGGTTTGCGCCTCCTATCAAGGGCACCACGCTTACAAGTGCATTTAAATAATGTGGACTTTATTACATTTAGTGTAAAAAAAACGGAAAGAAATTGTGGGGGAATACAAATAAAAGATTTAGCGTCGTGGGAGGAAGGGGGCCCAAGGGTTAGGAGTGGGTACATGTATTATAAGGACGCAAATGCAAAGCACGCGTTGTGGTGATGTGCGATGTAGGCGCCTATGATAATACAGCCTTGCCAATAGGAATGGAGGCATCGGCGTTGTAAAGGCGTGCGCTATAACAGCGGGCGAAGTGTTGCCCTGTGCGATGTCTTAGCTGCGGTGTTACATCCCGCGATGTGTTTGTGCGCGATGTAGGATCATACATCCACACCACTCTAATCCACCCCACTCCAAATCACCCTACTCTAGTCCAATCCACCCACCCCAAACCAATAAAAGCCAGCCCACTTCAATCTACCCCAATCCACCTCTTTCCATTTCAATTCAACCCACTCCAATCTAATCCACCCTATCCACCCACTCCAATCCTTCCCACTCAACTCAATTCACCCTACTTGAACTAAATTCAATCGACCACAATCTACTTCAACTCGATCTAATCCACCCCATCTACTCCAATCCAATCCAACCGCCTCAACCCAATTCCACACCACTCCACTCTACGCCATTTAACTCTATGTCACTCCACTCTACAACACTGGACTATATGTCACTGTACTCTATGACTCTCTCAGCCACTGAACTCTACTCCCCTCAACTTTACAACACTATAGTCCTACCCCCCCCTACTCTACAACACTCTATTCCAACAAATCCAGCCTATGACACTCAACTCCCCCACTCAACTAACTTTTAGCCATACTGACCAGCAGTCACCTTGGTCTACAACATGGCAACAACACTGCCAAAGTCAATAGCTCTTGCATAGGCGAGACACCACAATGCTTTTTCTTTTGTTAGCATGGGCAGATTAACTTATTTGCTGAGAATCACAGGCTTTTGAGGTGATGCTAAGTATCAAACCTTGGGGCATATTATCAAGAACTGCGATTAAATTATCGCTGCTTTAGTGGCAGGAAACTGCCGCTAAAACGGCGATATTGGGCTTGATAGTATGCCCTTGTGAATTCCTGTTTCAGAAAAGGGGGTGGTGATGGACAGAGTATCTGAATTAAGCAGAACACTCCTACCCAGTCAACAGATCAGGGCTTGATCCATCACCATTTCTAGCTCACTGCACCATCCCAGCTCAGAACCTGGCTACATGCAAATTAGTCTGTACCTGGCCCAGTGCATCATGGGAACAGGGCAGACCAAACTACCAAGCCAATTCTTTTACAGGAAAGGAAACAAGCTTCCGGGGACCGGTTTCTGGCATTACAGCCGTCTTCGGCCCGGCTTTTTTGAATCCTGATGGTGCAGTGAGCAAGGGATTCATGTCTGAGCATACCCTTCGTGGAAGCGTGGAAAGGTATACTCAGATGTGAGTCCCTTGCTCATTGCACCATCAGGATTCAAGCAAGCCGGGCCGAAGACGGCTGTAATGCCAGAAACCGGTCCCCGGAAGCTTGTTTCCTTCCCAGTATAAGAATTGGCTTGGTAGTTTGGTCTGCCCTGTTCCCATGATGCACTGGGCCAGGAACAGACTAATTTGCATGTAGCCAGGTTCTGAGCTGGGATGGTGCAGTGAGCTAAAAAACTGTGATGGATCAAGCCCTGATCTGTTGACTGGGTATGAGTGTTCTGTTTAATTCAGATACTCTGTCCATTACCACCCCCTTTTCTGAATCGTTTTGTCCACCATAAGTGTGGAAGGGTGTACTCAGATGTGAGTCCCTTGCTCATTGCACCATCAGGATTCAAGCAAGTCGGGCCGAAGACGGCTGTAATGCCAGAAACCGGTCCCCGGAAGCTTGTTTCCTTCCCAGCATAAGAATTGGCTTGGTAGTTTGGTCTGCCCTGTTCCCATGATGCACTGGGCCAGTGACAGACTAATTTGCATGTAGCCAGGTTCTGAGCTGGGATGGTGCAGTGAGCTAAAAAACGGTGATGGATCAAGCCCTGATCTGTTGACTGGGTATGAGTGTTCTGTTTAATTCAGATACTCTGTCCATCACCACCCCCTTTTCTGAATCCTTGTGAATTCCCGTAGCAGCCCAGGTTCTGGTGGAGGCATATGTAGCCCACGCTGATAGGACTGTGGGAACAGTGTTTTCAGGGTGTTGCACCGCAGATCATCTTTGACATACGGGACAGGGTATATGCTACAGGTATGACCACCAACAAAGTTTTTAGTAATGTGGTGGTTTATCAGGGCAGATTGCTCCAAAAGGTTCCAATATATGTGACACAGTGTCCCATGAGGTAGGTCGATCCCATTTACCATCCTGAAATATCAGAACTGCGCGTCTTGACGAATACTGTGACTAGGCCACGAGTCAATTGCTCAGTTTCAGGAGCAGTGGATCTACACTCCTTGGAAGAGGAGTGAGGTAATATCCTTTAAGGCTCAGTTGCCGGACCCTCGAAAAAATCTTACTGCGTACTACAAAGGGTTGACAGCAGTGGCCTCCTCCATGGTGATGACGTTACCTGATATTGAGTTGTTCTTTGGCCTGTTGGTACCGGTAGACATATGGAGGCAAGTGCATACACAGGATCATGTAGCAGAATTGGGTGGAACATGGGATTAGATAAAGGAGTGGTACAAGGAACGCAAGCCCGGCGAGAAGTTGAAGGCATAGTTATTAGCATTGCCAGGTTGCATTATTACTTTTATGCATTCCCTTATCCCACCGACATTAGTGGACTGGGACAAGTTGACTGCATGTCGTTAGAAGAAGGACGAGAATGTGTCTGATTTTTTACTAGGTTTGAAGGGGTGTTTGTAGACTTTAGTGGTCAGGATCAGTCGCTAGAGGGTAGTGTCCGGTTGTTTGTCAGCAGGTTTGTTAATAACTTACACCCCGAGATTGCAACAAGGTTGCAGGCTTCGTAAAGTATTTGGAGCACTCCTCCCTGTCGGTAATCTCGAGTATGGCATGGTACTATGAGCATAGGGAGAATGAGGAGAAAGAGAAAGTGGAGAAAAAGTCAAAGGAATTGAAGACGAGGGTCTTGATGCAGCAAGTAGCAAGCGGAAGTGGAAGAGGCAGAGGTTCAGGTTCCGCACAGCGGTTACCCCGATCTAACAGGAGTGGTGCTTCGGGTGCGCCCTATTGGGCTCAACCATTTTGTGTATTGTAAGCAGGAGGGACATTGGCAGAATGAGTGTCGTGAGTTATTGCAAAAAGGTCAGGCTCCAAGAGATCGGGGTTTTAGAGGACGTGGAAGAGGAGGAGGAGGCCGTGGGAAGATGAAGTCAGACAATACATTGTATACTCAACAGAGCGGGAACTATTTTGATAACCCCAGAGGACGGCAATACTATTATGGTGACCATTACATGGATGAGGTGACGAGGATTTCCCACAGCTAGAACAGCCAGGGACAGGGCATGGGTTCAGTTCTGGTACCTGTAGATCAACACAGACCCTATGTCACTGTGGATGTGCAAGGCACGGCTAAGACATTTTTAATTGACACAGATGCTATAGATAGCTCTGTTTCTCGTTCATTTGTCCCAGGGGCAGTTCTCTCTGGCCAAAATAATGTGTTTTTAGGTTTTTCAGGCATGCCGGTTGTTGCCCCATTTCCAAACCTCTTGCTTTGACTAGTGGAGAAGTGTTGCTCAATGGTGAGAGTGGCAGACCCTGATGCAGAGGTCGGGCCTGTGACCAGGGTTCAATTCCCGCCTCGGTGAGTCCTGGGCTCAATTTCCTCGGACCTGATAATTCTCGCCTCGGTGCCTATTCTAATCATGGGTCCCACTCTGCAACTCTGGGCAATAGCTTGCTTAATCTCCACAATGGCCCCAACAGCACTGGTATGCCTGGCTTCACCTTGGGGGTGTCTGTCTAACCTAGATAGGAGCTCAGAGGGAAAATATGGACCGGATCGCCCTCCACTCAGACATTAACCAACAACAAAAGACCCTGTCCCAAGGAGGCTAATTGTGTCAGTTACTAATATAAAAGGACAGTCTGAACGTACTGATAACTATTATCTTCCCCAACATAATTTTGTTCTAATATGGGGACAATTCACTGCACCTCGCCCATAGTTTTCTTCAATTAGAAATAAAAAAGCCAAACTTCCTTGACAGTTACACAGAACACCATTTAAAATGTCTGACACCTTAATCAGTACCGGACATCCACACCATCAGTGTTAGACCAAGTTCTACTTAGAAAAAATGTGCGAGAAACGAATGACACCTCACGGAAACACCACCAACAGGGTAACTGGTATGTAATCTCTAGACAGGCCCATGTCTCATCATCGGTTGTCATCCGATTGTCAAAGAAAAAAGAGAGAAAGAGTGTCCAAAACACCAAACCAAACGGTGCAACAAACAGTGGAAGCAGAAAAAAATCTGCTAGTGACAAAAAATTACATAAATAAGTGCATAAAACACAGCATCCAATTCTCTTTAATAACTTTATTCATAGAGAAATGAATGTCTGCTGTTGAAATAAAAAGGCTGGTAGCTATTCATAGATACCATGACCTATTGCCAACATGTTTCACTGCATTTTGGCAGGTTCATCAGGACTGCACTATACGCTGCCACTCCAGTCTTGGACACTTTTTCTGTGTTAACTGCCAAAGAAATAGGCACATATAGGAAGTTAAAAACGTGCAAACTCACCCTGGTCTGCTGTATAAATTTAAAAACAATGTGTGAACGTTATTTACCCAAAAGCAGCCTGAATGCTCATACCGGCTGCCTGGGGATCAAAAGGGATACAAAAGTACTCCTGAACTGAGTCTCCACATTCACCTACCTTGTATGCATCAATCTGGGGGTGTAAAAACACAAGGTCATGCTAGCTGTCAGCAGTATTTCAGTGCCGTTAACATCTTCTTACACCACACAGGGCCATCCCCTCTATAGTAAGAGACACAGAGTAATGCGCCAAGGTTTCTCCGCTACACTTCTCCTACTCGTATTCTGAGCCCCAAACACACACTCATACTGTTGAATGGGCCCCCCGTCCATACTAGTGACCATAGAATAATAATGCCTGGAACGTTTCTTTGACGGTATAAGATATAGTCCCAAGCCGTCACCACTCACACGCGGTTTTTCAGATTATCACCTCCGCCAACAAACACGCTGTCTCTACGTGTGCCCCATATGCACGGCATATTTTAAATATAGTATTGTATCACCCACTTAGCTCCTTCATAATCCACACAGACTCAACAACTATACTTCTCACCGTGAAATCGTCCGACGAGCGCCTTGTCTCGTTCGTTACTGTCTATGCCCCAATCTCATGGTGATATGCATCCGTAATGTGTACACACGCCCCGCATTCCGAACATGTGTGCATCTATCCCTACCAAAGGGGCCATTTTAGAACGTGGGTCATGCATAAGAAATATAGCCCGTCCAGTTGATTTCAGTGCGCAACCGGCAGCATACATTTGTTGATATAATTGCTTACATTTCCCAATCTCGTGTGCGCATAGACGGGGTTACTTACAAGTGGTGGAACGATCTATTGAATCCACTCAAAGTGCAATCACATGATCCGGTATTGAATCTGGCGGCCATCTTAGACTAATCAAAAGTAAAAACTCTTAGGAATAGAGCTTTGCTAGACGCTATACACATTGTGGAACCACAACAAGAGATAGTGAAAACGTGTTTCCAGACTAAAGAGTCTTGAGTTTGATAGACAAGAAAAGTCTGATAAAGTATGGACACTTGAAAAATGTTTTATACCCTAATCTTGCATAAATAAAGGATATCTGTTGTAACTAAAAATAGGGCATATACGCCACCTATAAGGACCCATAATCGGTTTTATCCACAACGCCACACTCCCATGCAATGTCAAAGGTAAAGGGGGTTGCTTCGCATTTATTGATACCAAAGGGCAAAGGAAAAAGACACAGAACCTACATATTTACAGTCCAGGCAAGTCCCACTGTGTGTGCCAAAGTACACTGTCAGGAGAAACTACTTATACAAGCTCTTTGATGTAGTGGGGCATTTAAAAAGTGGGTAAAGGAAAACGGGTGACCACAGGGCCCTTCTCATTACAGTTTAATCCTATTCCACTCTATAATTTCGTTGAGCCCACATTGATCTGTCTTTTCACTATAAATCCAACAAGCTTCTTTTGAGAGCAAAATGCTCTCCATGTTTTGCAGTGTTCTTCTCACCTTTTCCAAGACTGTCCAGGTGAAGGTATGCTTCTCATTAAAACAGTGTTGTAGCAATTTTGTAGTTAATTTAACTGCCCTTATAGTGCTTAGGTGCTCTTGCACTCTGACTTTGATTTTGCGTGATGTTCATCCTATGTAGTGTAAACCACATTGGCACGTAAGTCTATACACCACATGGGTGGTATTGCAATTACTGAATTGACTGAGAAACCATTCTTTGTCTGATGTTAGCAACACACTAGTGTTCTTCTTAGTGAGTGGGCAGACAGAACAGGTACCACAAGGGTAGTGACCATTAGGAACCGTAGACACCGGGGCAGTTCTTTTTAAAGGCTCACGAGTATGTACAAGTTTGTCCTTAAGATTACACGCTCTTTTGAATGCGAATCTAGGTGGCGGCATTTAAGATTCATTGTTGAATAACAGGGACCAATGTTTTCGAATAGATTGTCTTATTTTGGTCGCCATCGGGTTGTATGTCATTACTACTGGAACACACTCTTCTCTTTGCCTAAAAACGTTCTCCAAAAGGGCACTGCGTGGTGTATTAGCAGCTCTTTTTTTGGCTTGTTTCACAACTTCTTTGGGGTAGTTCCGAATCACCAATCTCTCAATGCCCTGGGGTGGAAGGAATCATAGGAGAGCAGAGAGTTCCTGTCTGTGGGCTTCTGGTGTTAATCTTGTTAGCTCTGTATTCAATGTCAAGGTCCAGGTATACTGCCTTGTGTCTGTCATTGGTCCAGTTGAATTTTAAATTTGCATCTTGCTCATTGAGCCAGTTCAGAAAACTCAGCAGGTCCTCCTCCTTATAGAGAATTGGATGTTGTGTTTTATGCACTTATTTATGTAATTTTTTGTCACTAGCAGATTGTTTTCTGCTTCCACTGTTTGTTGCACCGTTTGGTTTGTTGTTTTGGACATTCTTTCTCTCAGTTTTCTTTGAGAATTGGATGACAACCGATGATGAGACAGGGACCTGTCTGGAGATTACATACCAGTTACCCCGTTGGTGGTGTTTCCGTGAGGTGTCATTCGTTTCTCGCACATTTTTTCTAAGTAGAACTTGGTCTAACACTGATGGTGTGGATGTCCGGTACTGATTAAGGTGTCAGACATTTTTATATGGTGTTCTGTGTAACTATAAAGGAAGTTTGGCTTTTTTATTTCTAATTGTAGAAAACTATGGGTGAGGTGCAGTGAATTGTCCCCTTATTAGAACAAAATTATGTAGGGGAAGATAATAGTTATCAGTACGTTCAGACTGTTCTATTATATAAGTAACTGATACAATTAGCGTCCTTGGGACAGGGTCTTTTGTTGTTGGTTCACCTTGGGGGTGCCCAGGAGTGGACATTTCACAGGGAAATGCCAGGAAGGGTTCCACAGCGGTATGTGTTACAGCGCCAGGACACCCCAGTTGGGGTATTAGTGCGCTTTACAAGTACAAATTACATTTACATTTACATTTACTATTGGCTCCTTTACAGTTGATTCACCATTTTAGCTAACGTCAAATTGCGAGGAGAATTTGATGGGATTGGATTTGTTAAAAAGATTACATGTGACAATATTTTATTCTCCAGACGGCGTATACATGACTATTAGGCCAAAGGTGGCCCGTGTAAAACAGTGCTTCACAAAAGATGTCCCTCTCCCCTTTGAGTTTAAGAATGTTCCACGCACATTGTTGGCCGCAGGAGACACGGATGTGAGGTTGCTCCAGATCCCACCGGTCTCTATCCAGAGAAAGGACAACACCTAATTGCCACATATTCCCCAGTATAAGATCACAAGTAGGAGAAAGGGATTTATTGCAAATAATACAGGATGTGATCTAGTCTGGTGTGGTTGAGGAGAATGTGGTGAATGTGTGTAATAGCACTATTCTTCCTATTATTAAGAAGGCATCCTTGGATTCTCCAGATGCTCATCCTGATGTTTATCGCTTTGTAATAGACCTTAGAGAGGTTAACAAGATAGTGATTCCACAGACATTACTACGATTTTGACAATGAATCCCCACTCAGCGAAATTCTTGTCTGTGATGGATTTGAAAAAAGCTGTCTTCAACATACAAATCCATACAGATAGCAGATATCTGTTTGGATTTGCAATAACCGCCCGGAGCTTTATATTCTGTTGTGCTCCACGAGGCTATACAGAAAGCCCTATCTATAGTCAAGCTTTAAAAACACAATTAGATTTTTTGAAACTTCCCCCTGGTAATATGCTCTTGCAGTACGTTGAAACCTTCTTGTGACTTCTGATACTGAGGATGGTTGTAAAGGTGCCATAATTAAATTGCTCTTGCATTTAGCACACCATGAACACAAGGTGTCCCTTTTCAAATTTCAATATTGTCGATAGGAGGTCACCTATTTAGGTCACTTACTGTCGAAGGAGGGTCGCAGTCTAACACCAGGACTCATAGCTGCTATCACTAATATGCCTGTTCCTAAGACCCAACACAAGGTGCATGCCTTTATTGATATAACCTCATATTGACATCACTGGATCCCCAATTATTCCTTACTAACAAAACCCCTACTTTACCTGACCAACAAAAAAGTGCATGAACCCCTGCTGTGGACATCTGCATGCCAGCAAGCGTTTGAGCAATCAAAGGTTGCGACTTGCTCTGCTCCCTTTGCTTGGTAATCCTGATTACCAGCAGCCTTTTGTGCTCTACGTACACGAGGCAGATGGTTGCACGCTCTCTGTTCTAACACAGGGTTTCAGTGGTAAGCAGAGACCCTGCGCTTACTTCTCTGCTATTTTTGATAATGTCCCCAGAACACTCCCGAGCTGCCTAAGAGCAGAAGCTGTGGTGGCAGTTTCTATCAGACAATAGGCAGGGCTCGTCCTTGATACTGACCTCACAGTAATGGTACCCCATGCTGTGGATACGCTTTTGAATAAGACAAAGACACAGCACCTTACTAGTGCACGTCTGACTGGATATGAGTTGACCTTGTTTACTCCGTACCTTACCATCAAACGATGTGCTACTCTGACCCCAGCCATGTTACCACCCCTCCCTTCGGAAAAAAAGGAAAAAAAAGGACAATGATGTCCATGATTTTTTTTTCGGACTGAGAAAGAATTGAAAGGAGGGGCAGACCTGATTGATGTTCCATTACCAAACCCCCAAAGGGAACTATGTATTGATGGCTCTTGTTTCAAACTACCAGATGGCACTACCACTGCAGCGTATGCGATCACAATGTTACACACTGTAGTTGAGAAATCCTGCTAACTTCATATGAATAATCAAGTGATTTGTTCCAATTTGCTTCAGTAAGAAACTTCAATATGTAGTATTGATAAAGTATGTATCTATAGTAGTCCAGATTTGTATAACAGCGCCATGTGGGCAAGGAACGCCTCGGCCGGATTCTGTGTGCCCACGGAGTATGAAGTATAGGGAGCACATGGAATCCCTTTGTAAACCTATACTTTGCATTGTTACCATTGGTTTGAAAGAAAATAGGAAGTAGAACCGTAACTAAGGATATTGCAAGAAAAATCTTGCCCTGAAGAAGTCCGTAAGGACAAAACGTGCTGGCTACCCCGTGTCGTAATTTTTAAAGAAAAGAACATTGAATAAAGAAGTTAAACCACAACCTGCTGATTTCTTCCTGAAAATTTGTTTGTCATAAGAGTTTACATTATTTGTTGGAGTGCTGGATCATTGTGTGTATAGAATCTGTATGAATTGTCTAAAGATCTTCGTTCTATCCATCAACAGATTCAAAGCACACTGCAAACAGTATCAGAGGGGCCCGGGCATCAGCTACAGCCTGGTGATTATGCCTTGGGGAAAAATTTCCTGAGGAAGAACTGACTGGAGTCTGGGTGAAAGGGA
The DNA here is from genome assembly GCF_964263255.1 of Lissotriton vulgaris. NCBI lineage: Eukaryota > Metazoa > Chordata > Amphibia > Caudata > Salamandridae > Lissotriton > Lissotriton vulgaris. The sequence continues at coordinate 318,145,000 of NC_141699.1, read as the reverse complement.
CCACTACTTGTCCTCCTCGCCACCCACACGGCAGTAAAGCTCAAAGGCCAGAAAGATTGGGTGCATGGATTGCACGTCAAAAAGGTCCCTTTCCCAGTTCCTTATGACCAGTGGGTCATCAATGGTATTGCTGACCAGGAGGGGGAGCGGGTGCCCACTTCACTCCCATTTTTGACAACCTGATTGAGGTGGGTGCAGATGGATGAAGAAAGTGATGCAGCCCTGCTTGAGGCGGTCCCATCAGAGATAAGGGCCACCCCGGATACTCCTGCTACCAATTTTCCAGAATGTGAGTCTCAATGCCCACCTGACCCTGAGTTTCACTCCCTTTTTGTTTATGAGACAGTGCCCAAAGTCACCAGATACCATCTACGCCCTTGACGGAAGATCAGTGCATCAGAGGGACAGTGTAGGATTTAGGGAAGAATTTGAGACCAGGTTGTAGGGATCCCTGTCTAAGGTGCTAGTGATAAGAATAGGAAACAGAGATTGGTGCACTGGCCTGGACACTGGACGGTATAAGCTGGGGGTGTCTTCCCAGGAGGGAGGGTTCCCTACCCTGAAAGAAGAGGATTTGTTTTCCAGTAAGTGCTAGGATCGTGCAGCTCCCCCGAGGGAGTGCTTCATAACACCATAGTTGATGAACAAATAGAGTCTACCAGTGACGCTCTGAAGGACACTGGGTAACTTGTTTCCCCTCTGGTACTGTTGTAGTATTGGTGGCTCCAGTTCGTGAATTTTTCCCTCTGATAAATATAAGTTGCTTCTGAAATTGTATAAATGTATCCCTTTGGGCGCCCTATCCATGATGAGGAGCAGCTCTTTGCGGCTCCACGTTCCACTTCACATGGGCCTGTTTGGTCCTCTTGGTCTACTGAGAGTAAAATAGTGTTTGTTGCGATAATTTTCCTTTCCCGGATATTGGTACTTGGGGTGATGTTTTTCCTAGAAGAGAAATACCCTGTGCACGTCTGGATGAGTACTACGCCTGTCCCTCCTGAGCATATTTTTGGTACCTTAGCACCTCATATGGAAGAGTACTGGAAGTCCTATAAGGACAATGTTTTTATCCAGACATTGCACCAAGCCCATGCTGCCTATAATACGACAAAATGTTGGGTGTGTGGTATGATACCTTCTGTATCACATCGAAGATAGAACTTGTTGCCTATGCCCTTATCCTACGTTAAACATTGTGAGAGGTATTTCACCTTCTTTAGTATAATCCTCTAGTTCCCCCAAGCTGACTCCTTGGAACAAAGATGTACTGGTTCCCGTTCCCTGACAATTAATGTGTATTCTCAACATAGGGTCCCACCTGGTGTTTCCCCTAGGAGTGAGCAGTTTTGCAGGGTATTTTTGATTTCCTCTCTCAGGGCAGCAGATCGGGTAAAGAAGGCGGACAGGACAGAGATGGACAGAGACAGGTTCTTGCAGTTCAATGTATCAGAATATTACCAAACCTTCCAAGCTCACAATATCACCGAAGATAAGCTCAGACCCCTAGCGGTGGTAGATGTAATGCCTCCTTTTTGTGCTCAAGGGGCAGGAGACCTAGAAGTTGGGGGGAGTAGATGCAACACCACTTCTATATTGAGGACACCCAAAAGTCTGCCCTTGATCCCGCCACCTAATGTTTTTTTTGTCTGTAGTGCTCGTGGCTATGTGTGGCTCCCTGAGGGATGGCCCGGGTGGCGCTACCTTTCCTACCTCCTTCCCCCAGTTTATATGGCCCCTCCCAACTACCACAAAACTCATCACCTACAGCGTAGAGGTGTCTTAGCCTCCCAAATTTAGAGAATGATGAACACAGATAACATAGATCAGACTGACACGACCCAGCAAAAGTTTACTAACACAATGAAAGGCATTTGCCCCTTCTGGGGCACTATGGCCAATGGTCTTAATATTAGACGACTCACCCGGATGGTAGAGTGGCTTATCAACATGACAGCAGGAATATTGATCAATATTACGGTAGAGGTTCAGGCCACAAGACTTGTTGTCCTTCAAAACCGGATGGTTTTAGACATCATCCTCGCAGATAGGGGTGGAGCTTGTTGCATCATCAGTAGCAGTTGTTGTGTCTACATCCCTGACCATGCCCCTAATGTGTATTCTGCTACACAGAGGCTACCCAGGATTGCATCTGACATTCACCAAGATAATGGTACATGGTCCTTGACAGGGTGTTCCTGGGGCCTGATATCATCCATGGTTAGAAGTTACTCCATTTCCTAGTAGCTATAGCAGGTGTCATCTTTATGTGGTGTCTCTGTGTCAACTGCCTCCAAGCATTCTGTACCTACTGTGTGGGCAAGCTCACCCGACCCCTAAATTGCCAGAATGAGATAATAAAGTCTCCACTATGATGATGCAAGACATACAGGATATGATGTTGATTTATGAGGGCATTTTTGCATATGAAATATGTCTGATATGCAAGTGATTTATTTCCTTCCCTGCTTAGAATTTTAAAGACCCTACCAGATAGCGCCAATAAAGTATTTAGACACCCATGCTAAAATGATGGTCTGTTAGGTTTGAAAACCTAAAATTATTATATGCTGATTTTGTGCCATAGTAGGTTAACAGTGTGTGGCTAAATGACATCTTATGTGTATTTAAATTATGCAACCCACTGAGTTATCCTTGTAATGCTCAAGCCTCAGTTAGCAAGCGTGACTCCATTTTGTATTTCGCAATCCCTATTAGGCTGTGTCCGAACTAGGCCCCACTATTCATTTTGCTTGCCTCAGCCGGAGACTGTATTTAGTTATTATTTTCTCTTCTGTTCAAGATTGCCTTCTGACTTACTAATGAATAGGCCATTCCGCCCTTGCATACCTATCCATGTGTGTAGCTCTGCTCCCATGTTAGGAGATGCTGAGACCCGACACGTCAACCTTGAAACTGTGATAGTGTGTACCCATTTGGCAGGTGGTAACTCATCCTTCTTTGCCTCCTTTGTTCACGTTCGGCCTAAGCCTGTAACATTCCACTGTAGGCATGGTTGAAGGTTCCTGGAGGAATGGTTACGTGTTGCAAGCTGGTGGGGGACCAGTTCCTCTGAAGACATCTTAGAGTGCAGGTCAAATTGGACTCCTCTGCAGAGAATTGCTAATAAACGCCTGATGGTATTCTCTACTGTCTGACTGACACTTCATTATTTGGGAAGGCATAGTAGGTGGTTCTCAGTAACAGGGGTGGCCCAAAAGGGCCACTTCCTTCAATATATAGGGCCAAATGTATCACTGTCGACAAATATGGATCTGAAATCTGTGGTTATAAGGAAGTTGAAAAACTCCAAATAGTGGAGACTAAATGATTTTGAAATCTGCTTACAATGCCACAATCTATTCCCTCTTATATCATCCACTGGGAACTGGTGTTGATTTTGTAACAGATCTGATCGGTATAGCTCAGCTTCTGCTGTGGATTACGATTTGGACCAACCCATATTTGGAGCTAAATCGTAAGATCGCTTAGGACTGATTATCCCTAGACAGAGCAAGTAGTATTCCCTGACTAGGTTACATCAAGAGCCCGACTGAGAAACTAGGGCAGCCCACCTTATTTGATTCTCCCAATACGTTGGTATAGGAGGACCTATTACAGGTTATAAACATCTTGTTTGTAGGATCTAATCAGAAGGAGAGGTTATAGAGCTTTTGAAATCCAAGGTTCACACCCATATATCTTGAAAATGGCCCCTGCGTTGGAACCATACCTTAATGAAATCACAAATCCTTACCACAGCTTTCTTTTAACTAGATATGGATTTAACCTTGGGCACTTTGTTTTGGCATCCCCTCAGAGGTGGAGTATGATGAAAGATCTGGTCCCCTGCGATAATTTTTCTATCCAAGATACTTTACATTTTATAATGTTTTGCTACCATTTTCAACACATTGGCAAACATTTTTAACTGCCCATACTGAAAGACAAAAGGTTTTATGCAGGTAAGTCCTGCTTTCGTATACTTACGAATGCTTAATAACCCTTGGGAATACTATAACATTGCTAGTTTTTTAGTGGCTGTGGTTAGGGAAAGAAAAAAATGCTTCTCTGATCGGATACACATTGACTTCTTTATGGTTATGTTTTAAGTGATATTTTTGGGGCACTAGACCAAGTTTTTAATGAAATGTGTAGCTCATTGATCTCTTCACATTGTAACAAGAATATTTTTTTTTAAATGGTCCATCTAATATTGTACATTTTTGTCTATTAATACAGTTATGAAGTGACAGCTTTTAGCGTGATATTTTTGGGGCTCAAGATCAAGTCATAAATGAAATCTGTTCCTGTTTGATTTTTATATAGTGTTATGGTGGAAATTAGTCCATCTTGATGTTTATGTTGCAGAAGATCATGTCCTAAAATATTGTATACATGTTTTTGATGTTTTTATCAGATTTTTTTGTAGTGTACTTTTATGGTTTTAATTAAACGAATAAAGTGATTTTTACTGACTGACTGATATCTGGAGCATATGTGTACACTCCATCGCACCAAACCTTTGGCAGACTGTATCTTATGTGCAGAGCTTGTTTGTCATGTGTTATCTGTACAAACTGTTGACAAAGTGAATGGCTGCAAAGCCCATTTAAAAGCCCATGAAGAGCAATAACCTGCACTCACAAATATCTTGCTTCTCCACTTATTACTCCAAAGCACACAATACAACATAGATTGTAATTGGATGCTAAAAGATTGGTACAGGATTTTTCATTTGAAGATTGATGTAGTAGAGGCGAGTATACCATGTGTTACAGGGAAATCTTCAATTCATATAATACTAGTCAGTGGTATAAAGTAAAATGATGGGGTCCCCTGCAGAATGTGAGGAGTAGGCCATGAGTTTCCTCTCTCTCACATATATTAATTGGTTTTGGGCAGAGTAGAGTGCCTCTGAAGAGTTTGGTCACTCCTTATGAGTTGTGACCCCACCTCTGCTGGAGCAGCTGCAGAGGCCAGTGCCCCCCCCACCCCCCTGACACCACTTGCCCATAATACAAACTGTAATTATTCACACATGTACAAACACACACAACTCCCCCTTTTCCACTGCTTGATCATTTGGTCTAGGTGACCCACCACCTCAGAGCAAGTGATGTTGCTTGTGATACATTTTGGTAGTTTATGTGAGCTCAGATTCCTCTCGTTCCTTACCATTGGTTGTCCTATTCTTCACTCTCACTTACTTTCTTCTGGTTTACCAGCTCATGTAGACATCAATTCCTGTTGTACGGCCCTTCATTGGGGCATAGCTCCAGTGTTCTTCCACAGCTGGCGTTATTGGAGCTACTTTTTTCTTATTTTTACTAAAGCACTCCAAAAAAGTATTATCCCACCTTTCTCTTTTACCCCTGTGATTTTGTCCCCCACCCTAATTCTCACCAGTGAGCTTGTGTCGCACAGTATCAGCTCACCACTGCCTTTAGAATTTCTATAGAATAAAATATTTTAAACCATACCACCTCAAGATTCACACTCTATCTTTGCTCCATGAGAAAGAGATGCTTGCGATCCCTTTGCATGTCTCTCCTCCGACAGAATGTTGCATCAGGTTCTACGTGTAGGCCTCTGCACTGTGAGAAAAGTACCATGGCTACTTGTCCCTGCTTTGTGAGGCTATAAAAACGATTCATATATACTTAAGTCTATTTCATTTAATGGGGGTACTCTAGGTTGAATCTGGCTGCCCCTTTATTTTCCTGATTTATTTGTGCCCCTATTAAGTCTCATCCGAAATGTATCATTTGAAGACACGCCATAATATTGATCTTTTCAAATGTCATTCCGTAGTGTTGGTGATCCTATTTTTTCCTTCTTTGAGATAGTAAGATTTGAAACCCTGAGCTAAGAGCTAATACTTTCAATTCTACAAAGAGCTGAACTGCAGCTTCATGAAAGGGTTTCAATGCTTTTGCCTTTCACTCGTGAGGGACACCTAGTAACGACGAGTTGAACTGCAGCTCTTTGTAGAATTATTTTGATATTGGATACTATAATATTCACTGCCCACTGCTAATCTCGGCCGATAATGCTTTGCAGGGCCTTTGGTTGGGATTGTTTTTTGCCCATAATAACTGTGCTTGGGGTGGTCCTAAGAGGATGGGATCACCACTGAATTGCTCAGCATGATATGCTCCTTGTGTTCAAGGCATCTGCTTGGTCCTCCTCCTAGGTTAGGACGGACCCCAAAATCATCACCTCTCTCATTGCCTGATATTTCAATTTTAAAGTTCACTTTTGTGAATTGGTTGCATACTTTTCAACCTGTAATAATAATAATAATAATAATAATATGAAATGTATAATGCGCTCAGCTTACCCGGGGCATCCTGGCGCAACAGACCAGAAGGAGAGACTCAGCAAATCACTACTGTGGAAACAAGTGGGTCTTGAGAAGTTTCCTAAATAGTAGGATCTTGGGCTCTGAGCGAATCCTGCGAATCCTCTGTCAAAGCATTTATAAGTGCAGTTTAGAAGCTGACTCTGCTACGTGGAGGAGTGGTTTTTTTTGCCTGACTATGGGTTTTTCACGGAATGCGTAGTTAACAAATTTCCGCAAACACCGAGAGCGGAGCGGAGTTCATTGCCCTGGGGTAACTTTAAACTGCAACAATTGCTCACCTGTTTTCATTTCTGTTGCCAAAGGATTGTTGGACTGCGAGCACGGCGGATTAGCTCTTCCTTCAGCCTTCTTCAACCACTCCTCGCGGAACCCGCTTCGCGGGTCCCGCATCGCCAGCGGACTCATCGGACTGCGCTCTCTGAATTGCACTGTGGTCAATTGCTGAGAGATTGACACGAACTGCTCAGGTTCATCTTCTGGGGCGGTGGTGTGTGCAGGGCTGCGAGCGAGGGCAGGCGCAGGACTTCAAGTCCCAGGAGCGCCTGACCCTCGGCGTTTGTATCAGCTGACACGCTCTCCCTGCTGGCTCCTCCCCCGCCTCAGCGCAGCTAAAACCTGAGTGTCAGTTACTCTCGCTGGATTGCTCACCTGTTTTCATTTCTGTTGCCAAAGGATTGTTGGACTGCGAGCACGGCGGATTAGCTCTTCCTTCAGCCTTCTTCAACCACTCCTCGCGGAACCCGCTTCGCGGGTCCCGCATCACCAGCGGACTCATCGGACTGCGCTCTCTGAATTGCGCTGTGGTCAATTGCTGAGAGATCGACACGAACTGCTCAGGTTCATCTTCTGGGGCGGTGGTGTGTGCAGGGCTGCGAGCGAGGGCAGGCGCAGGACTTCAAGTCCCAGGAGCGCCTGACCCTCGGCGTTTGTATCAGCTGACACGCTCTCCCTGCTGGCTCCTCCCCCGCCTCAGCGCAGCTAAAACCTGAGTGTCAGTTACTCTCGCTGGATTGCTCACCTGTTTTCATTTCTGTTGCCAAAGGATTGTTGGACTGCGAGCACGGCGGATTAGCTCTTCCTTCAGCCTTCTTCAACCACTCCTCGCGGAACCCGCTTCGCGGGTCCCGCATCGCCAGCGGACTCATCGGACTGCGCTCTCTGAATTGCGCTGTGGTCAATTGCTGAGAGATTGACACGAACTGCTCAGGTTCATCTTCTGGGGCGGTGGTGTGTGCAGGGCTGCTAGCGAGGGCAGGCGCAGGACTTCAAGTCCCAGGAGCGCCTGACCCTCGGCGTTTGTATCAGCTGACATGCTCTCCCTGCTGGCTCCTCCCCCGCCTCAGCGCAGTTATAAATCTCCTTCTAGGCACCGCGACGCGGGAGCGCACAGGAGTGCGCCGGGAGAAGCCCGGGACAAGGGCGGGACCGTCTGAGGCCGTCACAGGCCGAAGTAGGCTGGGCTGGGCCCCCTCAGTTTGATTTTTGGTATTACTTAGTTTGTTAATTTCCTACATATAGCGGTATCGTACTATCAGGGTTGTATTGTGTCTCAGCGCTCTGTAATTTTCTAAATATTCCATCTTCTGTAAATTTTCTCATGACGGCTAAAAAACTACCTTCTGGTCGCGTTCTAGTAGGGAGATCTGGGTCCAAAACGAAATCTAACCCTTTACGTAATAAAATTACGTCCTCAATGCAATTGAAGGGCCAATGTCAGCTTTTCAATTTATGGGATAAAGGAAAGGGCAAGTCGGTTGAGATGCAGCCCCCAAGTGAAGCTCTAGAGTATAATGTTTCTGAGCCAGCTAACACGGTTAATAACGTTACCTCTAGTTTGGGCTCGGATCCTGGTCAATCTTTGTTCATACCTGCTAGCCCCGAAATAGTAAGGGGTTCGCCTTTGATATCCACCAATTCAAAACTGAAATCGAATCTATCTTTTGAGTCCTCGGGATGTAATGTTCTGAAACCTGACATTATCGTTCCCCCCTCAAGCCCCTCTCATGGTAGCTCCCAAAGTTATAGTGAATACTAGTACTTTTTCTGTTCAGCCGGCTAATCCTGCCATCCCGGAGGGTGATTTTACATTACCAGATATTGATTTAACAGCTCATAAAGATCTGATGAGACCCTCACAGGGGAAATCTAGGGCTATTCCTAATACAAACGAAGTTATAACTATTTCAAGTGTGGGTCCTCTAAGTAGTACCCCTTCTAATAAATTAGATTTTTCCCTTGCTCAACTAAATTTTACTTCCTGGTCTGGTCCCAATTTGAACAATTTACCGGAGAGTTCCCCAAGTATTAACGGGAGGCTAATTTCCAATTCATTATCCTCTTTGGAATCTATATTATCTTCTATTCTGAGTCTACTTGAAAAATTTGTTGGAGGCTCTGAGTGTATTTTTGACACTGTATCTCAAATTTTAAGAGTACTTTTGCAAAATAAGAGTGGACCAGTGTCTGAATGCCTCTCAATGCCCGCTATTCCGTTAGAGATCCCTAATAAGAGTTTTCCCAGTGGTCAAGTAGTATTGGACTCAGCTCAAATGTCTCTTCATACGGAAGGCCTAAAAGTAAAGAATCCAGTAGCTCTACCAGCTGACCTTAAGATTTTCAAGGCGGCTTCGGCAGGTGCTAACTGTATAGTTACTCACAATGACGAGATAGATGTTGTACCTACTTCCCCGGCTAATCAAAACTTGGAAACCCCCTCTCTCTTCCCTATATTCTCATTACAGTCAAAAAAAGAGGAGGAGGTCTCTACAGCTAATTCTGGAAATGTTGAAAAATTGGTTCCCCTAAAACAAAAAAAGATCAGAATAAAGAAGAGAAAACCCATTAGAAGATTTTCTAAAAAAAGACAGAGAAAACTCCTGTTTGAAAAAAGTTTGGAACCAATTCTAGAAAATCCCCCCCAGTCTGAGCAGTCCTCAGCCTTTCAGGAAGATATGATTGCTTCCCCTAAGGTGGATTTAACATCAACAGGTTCAGGTCCTATAAGTTCCACTAACCCCTTCCTCCCAAATGTTTCTTTACCCCCTGCTAATCCTTTCCTTTCCTCTCTCAATCCCTCAGCAAGGCCTTTCCAAGATGCATCCTCAATTGCAGTTATTCCTCTGGTGCCTCCTAAGGAAAAAATAAATGTAGATACTTTGTTTCTTGATTTTTCTCCCTTATTTGATACTGATTTAATTCTAAACAGATCTGCCCTACTTATCTGTTTTAAAGAGATTGAAAGCTTAAAATTAATCCAAACGTCTGATTTGGACGTGGTATTTCTTCTTAACTCTTTGGTAGGGAGATCAACAAGGGTGAAATTTCAATCTAAAGTGGTGCTAAATCTTATTCTACAGTGGGCTGAAGAATTACAAATCAGAGGAATAGATGTTACCCCATACTTCGGGGAAAAACGAAATCAAAGTGCTCTTTCCAATTTGTCATCTTCCCTTAATACTGGTGTGATGCTGTCTGATTGGTCCACTTCTAGATCGGAGGACTTAGAAATATGTGTATCTAGAAATGAAAGGCAAGTTTTGTATAAAAACCCTCCTCCTCTTAAACAAACCTTGAAGGATGATCAGTCTAAATGGAGTTGGTTACCAGGAGTTTTATCGAGTAAATCTGCTTCCTGCCCCAAACCGCACTCAAATTTTTAACAGAGAGCTGAAGCTCATTTCTTGGAATACTGCAGGTTTTAAAGATCACAAGGAGAAACTTTGCTTCTTGCGTTCCCTTGAGGCGGATATAATCTGTTTACAAGAAACGTGGGTGGAAGGTAGATTATCTTTAGAAAAAGATTACTTTGTCCTAGAAGATAGCGCAATCTCCTCCAGGAGAGGACATGCAAAGGGAGGAATAGCATGTTTGTTATCAAATAGAATAAAATGGAATTACTCTCATTATCTTGATCCAGGGAAATTATTCCAGGCAATAACCTTAAAAAATGTATTTAATGATTGCCCTAATAGATCTCTTGTTGTGATAAACATTTATATTCCCCCAAACTGTTGTTTTAATTATGGTTTAAAAACACTTTTTTCTTTTTTAACTAGAATTATGGATACTACCCCTTCTCCTCATGTATTAATGCTTGGGGATTTGAATTGCAACATATCCAATTGCGGGCTTGATTTGTTTAGAAACAAACTTAGGGAAGAGTCTCTGAATATACCCCAGGCCCAGTTCCCTCCTAATGTTAAAACTAACAAAAGAGGTAAACTGGTCCTAGAAGGTTTACATAAAGTCGATTGTTTAATAGTAAATGGGAGACTCCCCTCTGACACTCCGGCAGTTTTTACGCATAAATCAAACAAGGGAAAATCCATTATTGACTATATAATTGTAGATTATGCTTTCTTTTCCCTGTTGAAAGATATGAAAGTCATCGAGTCCAATCTTAGTGACCATAATGTGTTGATGCTTACAGTTTCCCTCAGTCCTCCAATAGCGGATCCTTGAAGCATGGATACGGATATGGTGAATTTTGACTCCAACTCAGGGAAATGTTTTTGGAATTTTCGTTCCTTTGAAAGCTTGGTGCCCCTCTTGAATTCGACTGTCGAGAGTTTATCTCTCTGGGAGGGGAGAGAACTGTTGGGATTTGCTGACTTTTTGGAACTAGTAACTTCTTTAGCTAAAAAGAAATCCTGTGTGAAAAAACCCTTGGCAGTCCCCCAACCCCTTCGGGCAATAAACATAGAAATAAATAAAGTAATAAGGGGGCAATATTTATCATTTACCCAAGAATCCAACCATAAGTTGGCAATTTTAAAAAGAAGGAGATCCAGGCTTAAGGCTCGTTTAAAACGAAATAAGGAAGACTCAATATGGATACAACTTAGGGAAGCCTCTTATAACGGCCAAGCCAAGACTTTCTGGTCTTTAATTGGCAAAGGTTGTGGTACTAGAGCCAGTCCTACACCTATTGCCATTGAGGAACAGATTTGGGTCCAATACATTGAGAATTTGTACAGTAATAACAATTCACAATTACATAATGTGGAATCTTATATTGACTCATGTGTATTTGATTGTCCATCTGAAAAGGAAATTGAATTCGCTATTAAGAACATGCGCTCCTCTGGTGCGATGGGACCAGACGAAGTCCCCATTTCTGTATTAAAACAACAGAGTGAACTTTGGAGCAAAATCCTTTTTCCAGTGTTTAAATTTTGCTTTTCTAGCGGAATAGTCCCCCCTTCCTGGAAAGGGAGTATCCTTGTTCCTTTATATAAAAAAGGGGCAAGAGACCTTCCCCAAAACTATCGCCAAATTGCTTTGCTCGATGCTATTGGTAAGGTTTTCGCAAAATGCATCCTCACTTTAATTAACAAATGGGTAACTGAGTTCAAAATCCTGCCTCTTGAACAAACGGGTTTTAGGCAAAAGCACGGAACTTTAGATAACTTGTCGGCACTGCAAGTTATAACGGAAAAATATGTGAAAGTTCGTGGTGGGCAGGTATATGGCGCTTTTATTGACTTCTCCACCGCATTCGATAAAGTGGATAGAATATTGCTGTGGAGAAAGTTATTTGATTTAGGGATGCCCCCTTTTCTCATTAAGTTAATCCGCGCCCTTTACTCAGATACCTGGTGCAGAGTGCTGATGGGAGGTGAACGAGGTTTATCTAGAATAATTCCCACATCCAACGGGTTAAAGCAAGGTTGCCTTTTGGCCCCTTTGCTTTTTTCTCTTTATACAGTTGATCTACCTCTTGCACTCTCAGCTTGCTCTGGTATTTCCCCGACCTTGGGGGGCGTTCCGATTGCATGCCTGATGTATGCAGATGACATTTTGATTCTCGATCTTACCCCGAAGGGCTTGAATAATCGCCTGCAAGCGCTTTGTGAATACGCTGAAAACCATTATCTGTTGATAAACATTGCAAAAAGTAAAGTGATGTGTTTTGTTGGCAGGAAGAAACCTAAATTCCCTAACTTCCCATGGGTAGTGGGGGGTCAAAAATTGGAAATTGTGAAGTCCTATACCTTCCTTGGTAAAATTGTCACAAGTAATCTAAGTGACAAAGCGTATGTGGACAATAACTCCCGGAAGGCTATCTCACAGGGAAAGAGTCTAGTATCCTTGTATAAAGCCACAGGTAGAAGGCATTTCTCTAGTTTACTGGATGTATTCAGAGCGAAAGTACCTGCCTCCCTATTATACAGAATAGAGCTAATTGACCAAAAAAAGTGGAGTTTTTTAAATGCCTCGGAAGGAAAAATCTTGCGTAGTTTACTATCTTAGCACAGCAAATTCTACTGCTTCCTTAAGACAGGAACTCGGCTTACGCAGCAGCTGGGTTCAAGGTTTGGCCAGCATTATACGCTGGGTTGTAAGTATTGCAAAAAGTGAGTCTAATACCTTAAGACATCTCTTAAAAAATGAATTGCTGGGAAACTTTAATGACCATTCCTTGATTGTAAAAAATTTCAGATATGCAATGGCCCTATTGAAACTGGATAAAGAGATTTTATTTTCTTTATCCCCTTACCAATTAAAAACCATCTTGAAGTCCTCCACATGGGAACTGGGGTTTAGACAGGATAGAGATTTCCGGTTGTCGAAAAAAGGTTGTACTCCTGTTATTGAGTCCTGTACTTTGAGGAAAGCTCAACCCTACACTCACTGGAACATCTCTCATTGCGTTAGACGCTTAGTGTTCTTAATAAGACAGGACCTACTTCCTTTGAAATCTCTCTATGCCAGATGGTATGGCCACTCAGCACTCTGTGATTTTTGTCAGATGTATGACCAGGACTTGGTTCATGTCATTTTTGTTTGTCCTGCCCTGATGCCTTTTAGGCGAAGATGGTTAAGACCAATTTGCCTACAACTCAACATTTTATCAGCCTCTTCTTTTCAGGCGGCCCTAATTAATCCACCAAATGAAATGTTTTGTTTTAAACTGTACAGTTTCTTCAAATGTTTTCTGGACCTGTATTAAGATGGTAATTTTTCTTTATTGTCAATTTCTTGTTATTGCATAATCGATATTTTATTTGTTAATCACTTTTGTATGTATATTTTGTCTTTTATGTGGACCTCATAAAGAGTTCCGTTATCATAATAATAAAAGCTTGAAACTCTTCAATCTGATACTTGTTGGCATTGTAATTTACAACCTGGTTCGTTTCAACATATGCTTTTTTCTTGTCCTTTAATCTCCAAATTCTGGGATGAAGTTTGGGTTGTTATTAAAAAGATTCTAAATATCCAGGAAGATATATCATATAAAATGTTAATATGCAAAGCTGTCATTTTAGCGCTGGATTTAAGTGCTCTTGAATGTAAACTCTTTAATTTCTTAATTTCAGCTGCGTTAAAATCCATTACAGTTTGTTGGAAAGATGTTTCAAAGTTATCTGTTCATGCTTGGTGGTCATGTGTTATTTTTACAAGAAGAGGTGCTCGGTTATCTATGTCTGGGGTTTGTCATAATTCTGTTGCTTATCATTCATTCTGGATTCCTATTGATATTTATTTATCAAATTATTAGTATAATTATTACTTGTTCTCCATTTATTATTCTTTTAGTGTATTCATTGATATTGATTAGTAACTCTTTGTATTTTATTATCAATTTGCTATTTTATTGTTTCTCTCCCTCCTCTTTTAGTTTTTCTATAACTGTTTATCATTATATCTATTGAATTGTTTAAGCAGTTATTGTAATTTAGGTATTATAATAGATTGTTTTAGATTATTTCTCTTTTTTGTATGTCTTGTTTTTTACTTATGAAATAATTTGCAATAAAATATTTTGAAGAATATTATTTTGAAGCAACAGTACTTTAGAGAATTTCTATGGGTTTCGGGGAGCAAAGTTTATCTCTAACCTAAATATTTGCACTTTACCATGAAATGTAGATTGTCTTATAGATAGGTAGCAGAAGTCACTGCATAAATCATGCATTAAAGGTGTCTTTCCCATGCTATTTGGGCTTTTCGTGGTGCCTTTTATTATGAAGATATTTATGGGTTTACATTTATTTTTATTTTTCGGGACTGGAACTCTAAATAATTTGCCGTGGTCCTAATATAAAAAATATTTTACTTTTCTCTGATGTATTGTAACTATCTGAATTGATGCAGACTACATATATTTTAAGATATTCAAAGTGTGGCGCAACAGGGTTCACGGTTCAATACCAGGTGCCGGTAGCAAGCTAGTCCAGCAACATGTGACTCTGGGCATTAGCTCGGTTAATCTTCCCAACGGCCCCAGCGCCTTGACACCCACGGGTAATTGTGCGCTTTACAAATACTGGATTTCATCTTATTTTTTTATCTTCACGCAAACAATGGCAAAAATTTTTAAATAAAAATAAAACAAAGGATATGTGTGACATTCATTGTAGGAAAGCTCAAATGGCAAACCAAAAAACATAAACTCGTTCTAGAAGATTTCCATAGAATTTTGTGAATATTGCAAAAAACCCTCTATAACAGTGCATTCATGTGTTCAAAAACCAAACTAAATATGCATCAATGCACAAGTAAATCGGTATTTTGATAACTAGTGTTGCTGTCTCTAAATGGATTTCATCCATAAATCCCTTCTTACTCTTCCGCCACATTCAAGAGGAACGAATTACATTCCTTTTTCAAACAACAAGGATGGTGACAAGCAGGGAAAGCAGAATTGCTCTGCATGATTAGGTCGCAATTTCAGTAAATTAAACTTTACAAAACCTATTCTGAAACTATTCCTGAGGCTCTGTGTTGAATTAAAAATTAAATTCAAAGTCTTATGCACAGCCCATTAGGCCTACTAGAGCAAAGGACAAGACTTGATCCTTTGCTAGTCTCCAATTAAAAAATGTAATCAGACACCTCGAACCTGATACAATAAAGTAGATTTAATTGGTTGATTCCTGTAGGGAGAAGCGTCTGTGTTGAAGGATGGACACTTTTGAATAATCTGAGCCTTCTCCTCAGGGTTGAACCCAATCACCTGTACTTAAGAAAATTACTAAAATAAAAGTTTTAAGACTAGCTTTTGACTAAGTAAAATGATCCTGTGAAGCGCAAAGGAAATGATTTTGAGGTCAGTGGGTGGGCTGTCATGCAATGGGCACTGCCTCCAAGTTAGCTAAACCACCATATTTATACTTCACTATTGCTCAGGCAGAGATTTCTTTTCTGAAACTGAGTGAGTTCTTTTGATTGAAATGTATCATAGGACGGAGCTCCATGCCATATCAGGATGGTTTGCAATTTTATGGTTCACAGAAAAAATCAAACAGGGAGTTTGTTTTTGTAAAACAAATAAGAAACGATGTCCTTCACAAGATGGAGGCTCTCCAAGTGTCTTTTTCCAGTTTGCAAAAGCCATGCTTTTCTTGACAGTGAAAAACAGGAAAAAAGCAGTATTGGCTGATTAAGTGATATCAGTCTTTCCAATATTAGTCCAGCAGTCCTGTTGGAGGAGGAAGCTGGTTAACATCAGTGTCCGGCCTGGACCAAGAGCACCAACAATCATTTTCCAGGTTCCTACCCTGCCAAAGATGAAAATCAAATAGCCAATTTTGTTGCCTAGCAGGAAGTTCTGATTACAAAGCAGATCATGGCAAACAGGTTTCGACACTTTTTCGCATTAGAAGGTGCAGCTATTAAAAAATCACAAGATTCCGTTCTCCACAAGAGTAACCTTTAAATGACTCCAGTCCAATGTCTAGAGAACAAGATTCCTCTCACAACCACCCATAACATATGACTCATATCAACCTCTATCGGGGAGAAGTGCAAGCCATCAATGATCTACAGGTTCCTTTTCCAACACTCCACCAGTGTCCTTAACCACCTGGACACCCAGAAGCAATGCTTGACAAGGACAATGGTATTGCCTGTTGCTAGAACCTATAATCCTCCTATTCAGGACCCTGCTACCCTCCTCACACTGACAGAGAAAACCAATAAAACCTCTTCCGCATCATACTGACTAGCACATACATACCACATTGCTGCAACTCATGCCAATCAGTGTTCATTCTTCAATTATTCATGCACTTAACATTACTGATGTCATCATACTAGACACAATCCTCATCACTGAACATGGCAAATGTACACTTTAACACAAATGGTAAGAATGCTTACTGCTACAGGTTACATCAAGTGCTTTGACCTCATGCCCCTGTGCATAAAGTAAACCAATAACATTCAAGCTACTCACCTGCCTCTTCCCACTCTGAGTATTAAGGTGAGTTTCCTTCAATCTGGTAGACAGAGTCCATTGAATTAAAAAAATTACTATACCAAAAAAATCTCCATTGATTCCATTCAACAGCCCAGCTGATTTCTCTTGGAAAGTTGAACTGCTCAGGTTGCTCAAGCATGAAGACAAGGACCATAATGTCTGACTAATGAAGAATACCCACAACTAGGTTTTAAAACACAATTCTTAAATCAGATCATTTAGCCTGGCCTAGCTCCTTGCATCTCAGCGTATCAATTAAATTACATTTCAGCATGCATCTGTGTGAGACCTGTCATCCTTAGGGTGGCCAAGCTTTTTGCATGCTAACCTCTGCTTTGTTCTGATTCCTTTTGTTGACCTTAGGACTTTGAGCACTTTACCACTGCTGACCAATGCTAAAGTGCATGTGCTTCTCCCCTAAAACATGGTAACATTGGTGTATACACAACTGACACATTTAATTTAATTGTAAGTTCGTTGTACCTGTGTACCCAAACACTCATATTGGGTTTTGATTACTATGAGGCCTACTCCTCTCATAGGTTAACTTTTAGAAATCCTTAATATACTTTTAAGCTGCAATTCCTGTTTAGAAAGGAGAAGCACCGTCATGTTTTATATCTTTGGAATGGTATTGATAAATCCTCCTTACTGATACAGTTATATTTAACATTACTGTTTTAGAAATGCCACTTTTAGATAGTGGTACAAAAGGGGGTGGTGATGGACGGAGCATCTGAATCAATCAAACACTCACACCCAGTCAAAAGATCTGGGTTTAATCCATCACCGTTCTTTAGCCCACTCTGCCACCCCAGTTCAGACATGGCTATATGCAAATCAGTCTGACCCTGTGCCTCATGGGAACAGTCCATCCCGAACTGCCAAGCCATGTCTTTCCTGGACCGGAAACAAGCTTCCGAGGACCAGTTTCTGGCATTCCAGCCGTCTTCAGCCCGGCTTGCTTGAATCCAGTGGCAAAGTGAGCAAGGGACTCACGTCTGAGCATACCCTGCCACACTTATGGCGGCCAAAAGCGGTACAAAAGGGGGTGGTGATGGACGGAGCATCTGAATCAATCAAACACTCACACCCAGTCAAAAGATCTGGGTTTAATCCATCACCGTTCTTTAGCCCACTCTGCCACCCCAGTTCAGACATGGCTATATGCAAATCAGTCTGACTTGTGCCTCATGGGAACAGTCCATCCCGAACTGCCAAGCCATGTCTTCCCTGGACCGGAAACAAGCTTCCGAGGACCAGTTTCTGGCATTCCAGTCGTCTTCAGCCCGGCTTGCTTGAATCCAGTGGCAAAGTGAGCAAGGGACTCACGTCTGAGCATACCCTGCCACACTTATGGCGGCCAAAAGCAGTACAAAAGGGGGTGGTGATGGACGGAGCATCTGAATCAATCAAACACTCACACCCAGTCAAAAGATCTGGGTTTAATCCATCACCGTTCTTTAGCCCACTCTGCCACCCCAGTTCAGACATGGCTATATGCAAATCAGTCTGACCCTGTGCCTCATGGGAACAGTCCATCCCGAACTGCCAAGCCATGTCTTCCCTGGACCGGAAACAAGCTTCCGAGGACCAGTTTCTGGCATTCCAGCCGTCTTCAGCCCGGCTTGCTTGAATCCAGTGGCAAAGTGAGCAAGGGACTCACGTCTGAGCATACCCTGCCACACTTATGGCGGCCAAAAGCGGTACAAAAGGGGGTGGTGATGGACGGAGCATCTGAATCAATCAAACACTCACACCCAGTCAAAAGATCTGGGTTTAATCCATCACCGTTCTTTAGCCCACTCTGCCACCCCAGTTCAGACATGGCTATATGCAAATCAGTCTGACCCTGTGCCTCATGGGAACAGTCCATCCCGAACTGCCAAGCCATGTCTTCCCTGGACCGGAAACAAGCTTCCGAGGACCAGTTTCTGGCATTCCAGCCGTCTTCAGCCCGGCTTGCTTGAATCCAGTAGCAAAGTGAGCAAGGGACTCACGTCTGAGCATACCCTGCCACACTTATGGCGGCCAAAAGCGGTACAAAAGGGGGTGGTGATGGACGGAGCATCTGAATCAATCAAACACTCACACCCAGTCAAAAGATCTGGGTTTAATCCAACACCGTTCTTTAGCCCACTCTGCCACCCGAGTTCAGACATGGCTATATGGTGCAGTGAGCTGAAAAACGGTGTTGGATTAAGCCCTGATCTCTTGACTGGGTGAGAGTATTCTGTTTAATTCAGAAACTCTGTCCATCACCACCCCCTGTTGTTTAATTATTTTGTCCACCATAAGCGTGGAAGGGTATACTCAGACGTGAGTCCCTAGCTCATTGCACCATCAGGATTCAAGCAAGCCGGGCCGAAGACGGCTGAAATGCCAGAAACCGGTCCCCGGTAGCTTGTTTCCTTCCCAGTGAAAGAATTGGCTTGGTAGTTTGGTTTGCCCTGTTCCCATGATACACTGGGCCAGGGACAGACTAATTTGCATATAGCCAGGTTCTGAGCTGGGATGGTGCAGTGAGCTGAAAAACGGTGTTGGATTAAGCCCTGATCTCTTGACTGGGTGAGAGTATTCTGTTTAATTCAGAAACTCTGTCTATCACCACCCCCTGTTGTTTAATTATTTTGTCCACCATAAGCGTGGAAGGGTATACTCAGACGTGAGTCCCTAGCTCATTGCACCATCAGGATTCAAGCAAGCCGGGCCGAAGACGGCTGAAATGCCAGAAACCGGTCCCCGGTAGCTTGTTTCCTTCCCAGTGAAAGAATCGGCTTGGTAGTTTGGTTTGCCCTGTTCCCATGATACACTGGGCCAGGGACAGACTAATTTGCATATAGCCAGGTTCTGAGCTGGGATGGTGCAGTGAGCTGAAAAACGGTGTTGGATTAAGCCCTGATCTCTTGACTGGGTGAGAGTATTCTGTTTAATTCGGAAACTCTGTCCATCACCACCCCCTGTTGTTTAATTATTTTGTCCACCATAAGCGTGGAAGGGTATACTCAGACGTGAGTCCCTAGCTCATTGCACCATCAGGATTCAAGCAAGCCGGGCCGAAGACGGCTGAAATGCCAGAAACCGGTCCCCGGTAGCTTGTTTCCTTCCCAGTGAAAGAATTGGCTTGGTAGTTTGGTTTGCCCTGTTCCCATGATACACTGGGCCAGGGACAGACCAATTTGCATATAGCCAGGTTCTGAGCTGGGATGGTGCAGTGAGCTGAAAAACAGTGTTGGATTAAGCCCTGATCTCTTGACTGGGTGAGAGTATTCTGTTTAATTCAGAAACTCTGTCCATCACCACCCCCTGTTGTTTAATTATTTTGTCAACCATAAGCGTGGAAGGGTATACTCAGACGTGAGTCCCTAGCTCATTGCACCATCAGGATTCAAGTAAGCCGGGCCGAAGACGGCTGAAATGCCAGAAACCGGTCCCCGGTAGCTTGTTTCCTTCCCAGTGAAAGAATTGGCTTGGTAGTTTGGTTTGCCAAGTTCCCATGATACACTGGGCCAGGGACAGACTAATTTGCATATAGCCAGGTTCTGAGCTGGGATGGTGCAGTGAGCTGAAAAACGGTGTTGGATTAAGCCCTGATCTCTTGACTGGGTGAGAGTATTCTGTTTAATTCAGAAACTCTGTCCATCACCACCCCCTGTTGTTTAATTATTTTGTCCACCATAAGCGTGGAAGGGTATACTCAGACGTGAGTCCCTAGCTCATTGCACCATCAGGATTCAAGCAAGCCGGGCCGAAGACGGCTGAAATGCCAGAAACCGGTCCCCGGTAGCTTGTTTCCTTCCCAGTGAAAGAATTGGCTTGGTAGTTTGGTTTGCCCTGTTCCCATGATACACTGGGCCAGGGACAGACTAATTTGCATATAGCCAGGTTCTGAGCTGGGATGGTGCAGTGAGCTGAAAAACGGTGTTGGATTAAGCCCTGATCTCTTGACTGGGTGAGAGTATTCTGTTTAATTCAGAAACTCTGTCCATCACCACCCCCTGTTGTTTAATTATTTTGTCCACCATAAGCGTGGAAGGGTATACTCAGACGTGAGTCCCTAGCTCATTGCACCATCAGGATTCAAGCAAGCTGGGCCGAAGACGGCTGAAATGCCAGAAACCGGTCCCCGGTAGCTTGTTTCCTTCCCAGTGAAAGAATTGGTTTGGTAGTTTGGTTTGCCCTGTTCCCATGATACACTGGGCCAGGGACAGACTAATTTGCATATAGCCAGGTTCTGAGCTGGGATGGTGCAGTGAGCTGAAAAACGGTGTTGGATTAAGCCCTGATCTCTTGACTGGGTGAGAGTATTCTGTTTAATTCAGAAACTCTGTCCATCACCACCCCCTGTTGTTTAAATATTTTGTCCACCATAAGCGTGGAAAGGTATACTCAGACGTGAGTCCCTAGCTCATTGCACCATTAGGATTCAAGCAAGCCGGGCCGAAGATGGCTGAAATGCCAGAAACCGGTCCCCGGTAGCTTGTTTCCTTCCCAGAGAAAGAATTGGCTTGGTAGTTTGGTTTGCCAAGTTCCCATGATACACTGGGCCAGGGACAGACTAATTTGCATATAGCCAGGTTCTGAGCTGGGATGGTGCAGTGAGCTGAAAAACGGTGTTGGATTAAGCCCTGATCTCTTGACTGGGTGGGAGTATTCTGTTTAATTCAGAAACTCTGTCCATCACCACCCCCTGTTGTTTAATTATTTTGTCCACCATAAGCGTGGAAGGGTATACTCAGACGTGAGTCCCTAGCTCATTGCACCATCAGGATTCAAGCAAGCCGGGCCGAAGACGGCTGAAATGCCAGAAACCGGTCCCCGGTAGCTTGTTTCCTTCCCAGTGAAAGAATTGGCTTGGTAGTTTGGTTTGCCCTGTTCCCATGATACACTGGGCCAGGGACAGACTAATTTGCATATAGCCAGGTTCTGAGCTGGGATGGTGCAGTGAGCTGAAAAACGGTGTTGGATTAAGCCCTGATCTCTTGACTGGGTGAGAGTATTCTGTTTAATTCAGAAACTCTGTCCATCACCACCCCCTGTTGTTTAACTTTTCGATAGTGGGCATTTCTCTGCTCTTACTGCTTTGTGTGCCTGCAGCCTTTCTGCAATACACATCTGGGGTGAATGACAGCTATACTTTGTGCATTCCCTCTATATAGCCACAAACACAGGAAGGTTAGGTATGTCTGCATACTAGTCTGTCTTCTGATGGCTCTTCCTGAGCAGGAAGGTAGAGTCCTGTTTCCCACACAAAGGGCTGATTTCTCTCTACTGGTAGTCTGTAGCCAGGGCTGGGATAAAATGACCTGTGTGCACTTCAAAAACCCATTTTTGAAGTCACCCCTACTTCAACGGCACTACTGGTATTAATACTGATACTCTTACCCTACCAAGACAGTACACTACTGGACCTGTTGAGAATGCTGCAAGGAAGAAAGACTGCTGTGCTGCTTCAATGACAGCCACTCTGCTGGACTGCTGCTCCTGAAGAATTGATTTTCTTCTTTGATGTGCTGTCTGTTGTCATGTGCTTGCTACCCTATGCCTTGCTGAGGAAAAGGACTGGACCCATCTCACTTGAACTCAGGGTGACTCAAAGGGCTTGTTGGTTTGACCCCTGTTCTGAAGTCTCAGGGTCATCCAAGACTTCCTACAACCCTACAACAACACCTGGAGTCTGCCATCTGTGAGTCTTGCCTTGCCAAGTGGTGCCAATCCAGCCCTGGGTCCTTGGAAGTAGTTGTTTTTGTTCTGACCCAGTAGAATCAACGCATTGATGACTTTGTGCTGATCAGAACCGATGCATCCCTCTTTGATGCCGACAGGTTTCTGCACCCATGACATCGCTTCAACAGACTGTGTGGCTCGAATACAGCAGAGTGCGTATCCATGACGTCTGTTCCTCGCATCGGGTCCTCAACATTGAAGCATCCCCCATCCAAGGTACTTCTTCAGTGGGACCTGTGTGAGTCCTGTAATCAGTCTACCCTGTATTGCGGTCACCTTGAACTTTGGATTTACCCCTGTCTAGTGTGGCAACCTGTCCTTGGTTATACCTTTGGGATTTTAAGCACTATATTTTGATTTAGTCGTTAAAAATTCATAACTAAGGTTCTACCTATTGGATTTATGTCATTTTGGCCTTGTTTTACTCATAAAAATATAATCTATTTTTCTAACCCTGTGTGCAGTATTTTGTGATTGGTTTCCTTGTGTTCTTGTGTGTGTGTGTGTGTGTGTTTTGAACAAATACTTTATACATTGCCTCTTTAAATAAGCCTGACTGCTCTGTGCCAAGCTACAAGAGGGTGAACACAGGTTATCTTTTAGTTTGTATCTAGCTTCCCCTGACTAGAGTGCTGGTCCCTACTTAGACAAGGTGTAAACCTCTGCCAACTAGAGACCCCATTTCTAAACCCATAATTCTACATCAACGTTTGCTACATCAAAGAAGAAGACATTGGAAAGGCATCATCAAAAGGCCCATTTGCCTTCATGGTTTTATGATCTCCTGCACTTCCATATCCACACGGATGTAGTGTGAAGAGCCAGGCAGGTGTTGTAGATGGGCATTACTTCACTTTGGGAGTCACCACACGCTGTCGTTTTTTTAGTGTGACATGCAGCTCTCATTTTGCCATTCATGGCTGTTGGTCCCTGTAGCGTAAAGAGTCACGGTAATTGGAGCTTTGTGTCAGCAATTGTTGTGGGGGTTTAGTCTGAATGTAAACGGGCCTATTTGTGGTAAAAGGCAGCCCAAACTTCAGGATTTCACCTTTCCTTACAGGAGCAGCTCAACTGATGCCAGCAAAGGTTGAGGACCTTGGGGATCAGAAACATATTCCAGCAGAGGGCAGCAGGCCTCAGGCAGGTTCATTTATAGGTCCAGGCTGGCCCAGTGATCATGTCAGACCAGCAGTTGCATTGAGACCTCTGGAGCTTGTTGTTTCCCTGTACTTCTGACAGGGATTCAGCTAAGTGACCCTTTTAGTCACTCAGGCAGTCTGGAATGAAGGGAGCTGCTCCAGTTTTCCTTCTCAGATAAAAGAGCCGTCCTCAAGCAGCAGGACAATCCTCTGGGGGTCAAGGCAATCTTCAATTAGCAGGTCAGTACTTTGGTAGCCACCTGACAGTCCTCTAGGGAATGAGATAGGTCTCAAGCAGCAGGGCAGTAATATAGTAAACATTCTATCCACTGGCCCAATTAACTTTTAAATGGAGAGGTCCTACAGCATGCCTGATATGCAATAACTCCTCGGAGATAATTTCCCACTTTTTATTCTTCTGCACTGCATACCAAACCACACACAAGAAATTGATTATTCCATTATGCAATCTTATTGGCCTTATGTCCCCCGAGATAGATCTAAGAATTCTTAAGTTAGACACAAGACAAATGATTGTGATTGGTATGGGCAAGTATCTACAGGCAGCCTTGCTAATCTGCAAATGATTAGAAGGATTATCACAATCACTTGGGATTAAGGCTACTGGTCCATGAAAGGGAGGGCTGTGAAATTGCTTTATGTGCCCTTTCCTCGCAACTGAGTTCTATTGTGTTACCCAACTTGGAGTGCACCTGCCTTGTTTTAATAGCTAGAATGCTGCTAAAATTGCTATATTAGTATTGCAAATATGAGTGAGTTATAATAGATTATTTTAAGTGAAGAAAATATGCACTTTTTAAGCTATTTTACTATTTTCAGTTTCAAGTAGTATTCTATAGTACTTTTAAAGAGTGTTTTATGGATTACAATCCGAAATAAACAATATTGATGATATTGATGATGATGACATTCTTCTGTAATGTCCGCAGGTCGTGGAGTGCTTTGAAGAGTGGCTCTGGGAGTCCAATATTTATAGATAATGGCAGTCATTGAAGTGAGGGGAATTCCCTATACTACTCCCCATTTAGTTCTAGAAATTTCTCCCCCTCTCGTGTCTAAGGGTCACAATGTTTGGGGTGACAAAATACTAGTGTCAGGTTCCTTTGGGTATGCAGGAGACAAAGTGCTTTGAAATTTAAATGGTGCTGGGGAGGATGGCATGTCCTGTCCACACGTAATCACCTTTTGTGCCTCTGTCTGGGAGAAATATGCAAACCCCAACCGCAGAGCCATTCAGAGTCACGCTACCCAAGATACTGGCAGAAGGCACAAACGACTCGGACAAGAAAATCCCAACTCAATAAAAGTGACATTTTCAGAATGGTGACTTACAAGTCAACTTTACTATTGAAGAGATTTTAAAATTGTTGTTAACTTGAGTGTAAACACCATATTTCTCACTCCTCCTAACTAAACATTATTCCTTATTAAATGTAATAATGTAACCCCATGTTAGTCAATGGGGTAGATGGACCTTACAGAAGTGAAAAAATACTTTAGGAGTTTTTTACTACCAGGACATATTGTGTCACAGGTACAGATGTCCTACTTTTTAAATATAATGCACCCAGCCCCGTGAATCTGTAGAGCCTTTCTTAGGGGAAACATATATTTTGAAAAAGAAAGTTTAGTCCTGGCAAAAGGTTTATTTTAGCAACACAATGAAACAACCCTGGCTCTAAAGTGAGGTGGGAGGAAGTGCAGGGGAATCTCTCTTAACCACATGACTGCTAAGGCAATTGCCCTCCTGTGCTGTAGATCCTTGAAATACATTATTTCATGACGAGCTCAGCTCATCATAAGCACACGACCAGTGTACTGCATGACGAACTGAGCTCGTCATGAGCAGCGAAGGGGTTAAAGGACAGTATCCCTCAACTACCTGTGGGTGGCATGGTTCATCATTGGGTACCTCCTCTCACTGTGAGCCTAGTCGCAGTGCAGGCTATAGCCCCCCTCTGAGAGGGAGGAACTGAGGGATGTTTTTGTACTATGGAAAAGAGGCATACTAAAACCTTCAGATGAGTTGGGTGTGGTGAGAGTGTGAAAGGAAAGTGAAAGGGTGATAAAACTAACTCCCTGGTATGTCAGGACAAGCTTTAATGGGACATCCAGGGGTCAGGATTAAAAATATGTAAACTATGGCAGGAGAAATCAACCTGTCATGGTTTAACTTGTTGACATGTTTCAGCCGTAGTGCCCTCCATAGCGGTGCCCTGGCTTTCTTCAGTAGTGAAGTGAGTTACCACGCATACAAAATTTAGTTGGTGGTTAACAAAAGGATGCAACCAGCTGGTAGGTTTATGAACCAATCAAAAGTTCTGCTGGTCAGCGTTGTCCCCGCATATTTGGCAAAGCTAGTGGTGCCTTACTCTCGGTGCACACACTTGAGGTGGTGTCCAAACGCTTAACAGAGGACTCCTCATTGCCGGTTTGTGCGATTGGAAAAGGTTTTTTTTGCCAGATCGAAATGGCAGTTTAAAACTGCTACAGGCTGCAGTGGCATGAGGTATGTTTTAAAAGGCTACTTCAGTAGGTGGCACGTAAGCGCCACAGGCCCTGTAGCAGCATTTAATTTACGGGCCCTATGTCCACATAGCACCATTGACTAGTGACTTACTAGTAAATAAATGTTCCAGTTAGGTGTAAGAGAATTTTGCCTTGTTTGAAGGAGAGAGTACATTCACTTTATCACTGGTTAGCTGTGCTAAAGAGTGCAGAGTCCAAAAGCTAGCAAAAACTTAATTCAGCAAAACAGGAGTGAAGGCAAAAGGTTTGGGGAGTACAATGCCAAGGATGCCAAGTCTAACAGTAAGTTTATTCACATCAATAATTGTTGAAAATAATATGAATGAATGAATTTGTACTTGTAAAGTGCACTGCTGCCCCAGCAACGGGGCGTCCTGGTGCTGTACTCATACCGCTGTAGAACCCTTCCTGGCTTTTCCCTGTGAAATGTCCACTCCTTGGCACCCCCATGGTGAAGCCAGGCATCCCAGCGCTGTTGGGGCCGTTGTAGAGATTAAGCAAGCTATTGCCCAAAGTTGCAGAGTGGGACCCATGATTAGAACAGGCATCAAGGCGAGAATTATCAGGTCCGGGGAAATTAAGCCCAAGACCCGCCAAGGCGGGAATTGAACCCTGGTTCCAGGCCAGACCTTTGCCTCAGGGTCTGTCGCTCTAACCAATGATTGTGAAAAAACGGAGTCTGGTCCTGGGACAAAAGGGCAGCTGGACCTAGATATGTAGACTGAAAATGATTGCTGGCCCTCACACTGGTTTTTTATCTCAAGATTTGAGAACAAACAAACAAAGAAAAATCTTCTGTTTGTAGGGGTTATTTTATTTAAACCCTTTGAACTTTTCAATAATTATTTTTGTATATTTTTCATGGGTGAGAAAAACACTGTACAAAACACTTACCCATATTTACAAAACTATTATACAACTAACATATATACAATTATGAACAGTGTATACAAAATCTTCTTTTACAAAAATAGCGATTGTATGTCCACAAATAATAACTCTTTGCGAAATATCAAACCACTATAATACCCACCGAGTTGAGTGACTTTCACCAATGGCTAAATACAAGACATCAGGACATAACATTTTCAGTGGATTCTAGCAATGTGAAAATGACATTTCTGGATGTTGAAATAAAAAATGTTGAAGGCACACTAAACTCCTCCATATATAAGAAGGCAACGGACAAAAACACCATCCTCCATTATAGAAGTTCGCATCCAAGAAATTTGAGGGCAAATTTGCCATATGGACAACTTCTCCGGATCAGGAGAAATTGCTCGGAGATAGGTCAGTTTGACCATCACGGGCAGAACTTCTGTGAGGAATTGGTCCAAAGGGGTTACCCCAAGAAGTTACTAAAACACTCTTTTAAGAGAGCACGTTATGCGCCTAGAGAGTGCCTCTTTGAAACTAAAATCAAATGTTATCTGGAGAGTTTGGTTTGTGTCACAACATTTTGTGCAGAAACTCACAAAGTACGACAAATGGTCCTTAAACATTGGCATCTTCTAGAAGAACTGGAAGTGCCATTTCCTCGCCCAATATTTGCATATAAGAAAAATCAAAATATTGGCTAGCAAATTGTTCGTGCAGATATAAGGATTACAAAACCCAAAAGTGACTTGTTGACACAATGGGGACTAAAACCGATCGAAGGACACCACAGATGTGGAAATTGTATAGCGTGTGATTCGACTATCGAGGGTAAAACCTTTCAACACGCCAACACAACGTGGTCTCATGTAGGTTTTTCCAATTGCAGGACGAAAAACATAGTATATGCTATAGTCTGCCCTTGTTCCAAAATCTATATAGGCAAGACCAATCAACAAGTGAATACTCGCATGGCACAACATAGATCACGCCTCAAGAACAAAGTCCTAACTGCGCCCTTGGTCCAACACTTTACTGACAACAAACATGGAGATAATGATTTCCAATGGACTGTAATATTTAGTGCACACCAGGCAAAATTAGGCATTAATACTGAGCAAATTCTATTGAGGAAGGAGGCTTATCTGATATTAAAATTCAATAGCACCCAAACGGGGTTGAATTCCCTTTCCGAAATCTCGAGGCTTTAATATATGCCGACACGATTTTTTCTTTAACAACTACAACATCCATAATGTTGAGCGGGAGCTGACTATACTGTAGGACCCACACATGGCTGCCAGGCTACCAAAGAGTTTGCATTCCCTGGTCAGACAGATAAAGAGATAGGTGAGTGAACGTGAGGTCTCCACAAGCAGTTGCGATTCCCTCGCTTTCTACCCCTAAAACAAATACGCTTCTATTCTAGAGTCCAGCGCGATTGATACACCCTCCAGCGAACGCCGCGGAGGAGCCTAAACTCTGCTCCCCGCCATTTAACTAAACCTGTGGATGTTATAAACAAGGAGAATCGGTAACGCCATTTGTGATCTCCGCTCCACACTGAAACAATTACAGGTATGTCTCCACTTATAAAGCCAATGTGTGTGTTCATCAAGGTATAGAAAACAATGGACACTGAGCACGATAGTGGATTGTGCCTTGTAGATACCGTTGGAGCCACACATAGAGCTCTTCGTTTGCAGTGTGAATTTTTCTACAACTGCACGGATTCAGCGGTTAAAGGTATGAAGTCTGAGCCTTTCTGTCGCAGAACTAGTTTTACTGTGCTGTCCCTTGGCTGTTCAGTGAACATGCCAATTTCTTACACATTAGGTCAACTGTCTCATTTGAAGACCGTGGCTTACATCAACCTCATTAGAATAATTGGACCGCGGGACCGCGTCGCCCATTGATGAAGGTAATTAGTCCTGTGACATCCAGCGCCCTTAGGGGGTACTGATTTCATTAGATTTCAGTCACTGAAACGAACTTCTTTTATATCTCTCTTTGTGTGGATTATCCACATTGAAAGAGCCCTGATGAGAATCTGAGATTTACTCCCAGATTCGAAACGTGTTGGCATGTTAAACAGGCGTCAAAAAGAAAAAGATTACTAGCTTATGAATCTATGGTTCACTATCTTTGACTTAATTTTCAAAGTTGTGTCTTGATCTTTCCTAAATAATTTTTTGTTGCCATTTTTTCACCTTGTGGGTATTATAGTGGTTTGATATTTCGCAAAGAGTTATTATTTGTGGACATACAATCGCTATTTTTGTAGAAGAAGATTTTGCATAAACTGTTCATAATTGTATATATATTAGTTGTATAATAGTTTTGTAAATATGTGTAAGTGTTTTGTACAGTGTTTTTCTCACCCATGAAAAATATACAAAAATAATTATTGAAAAGTTCAAAGGGTTTAAATAAAATAACCCCGACAAACCGAAGATTTTTCTTTGTTTGTTTGTTTTCAAATCTTGAGATAAAAAAAACAGTGTGAGGGCTCTAACCAATGAGCCACACTTCTTACATTAATAAAACATGCAGTGAACACGCTTCATAGTGACTACTTGAACGTGCCCAGATTACTTTAAATTTACCCTAAAAGATGCAATGCTGTATTGCAATATGGAAGAGCTCCAATTTAATGCAAATTGGCATCATACTGACGGCATAATACTTTATCATAAAAATAATGATATTGCACTATTTCAATGTTGTAAAAACAGAAACTTTTCCCAAACACAATACAATTTCTATCCAAACCACTTTGAGCGTATCTGCCATGTCACACATCACATCATGTAACTTTAAAATTTGTATTCAAATAAAGTGCATCATCTATTTTCCCTCAGAAAGAGCAGCTCACATACCATTTTCTCCTGTGCATGATTCACAAATTCTTACCATGCTGACAACATTAACTATATTAAGTCACATGAACTAGACATACTCTGCATCACTGAATCCTGTCTCAGAGCCAACTCCTAATTGAATATGGACTTGTATGTTTCCCATGTCATGGTCTTCTAAGACAATGTATTAAATCAAAGATGGGGTGCCATCACAATTATATTTAGTGAATTGCTAAAATGCAATATACTTCCAACAACCTGTTTGGCCACATTTCAATGTATAAAAGTAGCTAATTAATGTTTCCCTTTGAGAACCAATCACATCCAAATCATCTACCCAACCAGCTTAAGTCAAGTTTCATTGAGATCAGACACAGTAAGGAGTTGCTTGCTTCCACGTTTTTATAACTTCTTGTAGGAGTTTGAACCTTTTTTAGAACATTCACAGCCTGGCTGCTTAATTTCCCCTCATGACCACTGTTTTTAAACTACTAGTATAGACGTGTTTACTCTGATTAGTGGCAGCATATATTTTTAGCAAAAATGGTAACTCACCGTACAAGCTCCCTTGAATTTCCGGTTCACCATGGGTTCGTCCTGTTTGCACGGAGAAAGCCAACGGCGAGCATTCCACTTCTGCTCCTTTGCTGTCCACCATCTTAAAGGTTGCGGTCCAGTCTTACTGTGCCTCAGGCGGTAAATACAGATGACGGACCAGACATCCAGTGGAGATCAGAAACAGTAAGGAGTTGCTTGCTTCCACATTTGTATGACTCCTCGTAGGACTTCCTACCTTTTTTAAAGCATTCACAGTCTGGCTGCATTAGTTTCCTCCTGTATGACCACTGTTTTTAAACTACTATTATAAACGTCTTTACTTTGATTAGGGGCAACACGTAACTGCATGCTTTATAAAATAATCTTAGTTTCTTACTTACTGATAAAATCAAAAAAGGCCCTGTATTGGACCAAATGCTTTCCTTAAGCAACATAACATTGATTGGGGAGGACTCAGATATCACTCGTCACAATGTATTTCAACACCTCTACTGACTCCTGGGGCCTCATTTATGAGGCCTTGCGTCAGTTTTGCGCTTCCGATGCGTCACTTTTTGTGACGCATCAGCAGCGTAAAGCATGCCTCCTGTTGCGCACTATTTACAAAATGACGCATCTAAGCTGATGCGTCACTTTGTAAACCCCTGCGCTACATTATACCTGCATCAGGTAAAATGTATGTAGGGGGGCGTTCCCCCGCAAAAAAGACCCCCCAGTAGAAGTGACGCAGTGAAATCTGTGAGATTTCACTGCGTCACTTCTAGGAATCCGTTGCGTCAAAATATTACGCCTGCCTCACAGCAGACACAAGACTGACGCAGGCCCTTTCACATGAGGCTTGCCCCATGTGAAAGGATGCATTGCTGGAGTTGTGTCACTTTTGTGACACACTCCAGCAATGCGTCACTTTTGCGCTTACAGATACTTCAGAAATACTGACGTATCTGTAACTCCTTGCGACATGATGCGTCATACATTAAATATGACGCATCAGGTATGTTGCAAGGAGTGCGCACTGAGAAGTGACGCATCGCTGCTTTCACGTAGCGATGCGTCATTTCTCATAAATGAGGCCCCTGGTCTCTACATGGCCATTTCATAAAAAATGCTCAATCTGAGATCCCAAGATCACTATCTGACAACCGGTGTTTCACCTAAGTAAATCTCAATAATGTTGCCTAGCCATAATATTGTTGTGAAAATTATGTCTCTACAAAAATATCATGGCCCTAAATATGGAGAGTAAGTACATAGTTTTATTAAGTGATTCATTATTACATTGAATTTTAAAATATTGTTTAGTATATTATTGCTTGGTTTATTGGGAGATTGGGTAAAGTATTTATCAATATGTACTATTTTATTATAATTGATTTGTTAATTATGTTTTATCTTTTTACTGTTACTTATTTGTATAGATATATATATATATCGACAAGGCTCGCTCCAATTGCAACTTCCAGCCGGATTCGCATAGAAGACAAGGCAGACCCAATATGGTGCTTTAAATTTTATTTCTTAAACGCTACCAAAATCCTCATGACGCGTTTCGGCAGATCCCTGCCTTGATCACATGGCAGGGATATAATTATTTTAAGGGTAAAATATATTATTTGGGTGTAGTAATGGGGACCTGCCACATATATGCATTTTCCTCCAATTATTAATATACTCTAGTTACAACAGTAATTCTGACACACACCATTGCATGCACTCCAACTTTACTTATAGTCAATTTAAAAAAGTAATATGACTCCCATCATGTATGCATTTTCCCAACATTTGCAAGACTAGACTGGAATTAGGATAGTAAATATTCAGATACCCAATTAGACTCCCTCACACAACTGTCTCTGCATGAACACATGTTTGCACCGCGGAATCAATCATCATTTTATCTACATTTAAAGACCTCATCCCATCTGAGCTAGGGTGGGTGTAAATCACAAGAAGCGTAACTAGGCAAAATTACACCAAAATTATACAAGAATATGCCGAATAATGTGAGGAGCATAACCCAGCATTCAATGCTATTTTGTTAGACAGAATGCATCACACTCTGTTCCTGAGCACTTGTGGTAGGCATTTTTGCCACTAATTACTCTGACTTTCATGACCAGGCATAATTGCGCAATTTTTGTTAATTTCAAGTCATGAGAGTAATGAAAATTATTAAATTACTCCAATTACTCTGGCGTAATTAGCAATTTGACCAAGTCATGGCTTGATTCTTCTAAAGATGTCAGAATCTCATCCAATCAGAATCCCATCACTGAGGACAATGGTGACACCGTCACAAACAACCAGCTAAAATCTAATATTTAAACATAGAACACAGTGGGTCCATGAAGCACTGGCAAATAAAATGAAGGAATTCAGAACACTAAGAAATCCAGGCTACATTCAAGATCTGCGGTGCTCCACACTAGGCTCTTTAAGTTAAGGTTTGTGGACAAAAAAGATATCATTGCTGCAAAATGCCAATTGCCTAAAGACCTAAATTGCCAGCTCCCTTAATTCTGCCCACCCCATTTTCAACTGCATCTGAGCGAACTCTGCTCCTGCTCCAAATTCCCTATCCATGACCACAGCATCAAAATACAACAAATTCCTCTCAGGCTTCAACAATAAAATGATCTGCAACAGAGACATCTATGTACCCAACCTGGGGCCAGATTGATCAAGGTTTGGGATGTGCCATTCTGTTTGGAGGAGCTCAAATTAATCTTGCTCCTCGGAAAACCCTTCTGTACTTGACAGAAAGCCTCATTACAACACTGATCA
This sequence comes from Lissotriton vulgaris, assembly GCF_964263255.1. Lineage (NCBI taxonomy): Eukaryota > Metazoa > Chordata > Amphibia > Caudata > Salamandridae > Lissotriton > Lissotriton vulgaris. Next base: position 318,111,934 of record NC_141699.1, on the reverse strand, counting down.
CATCAGATCCATACTTAATTAAATACATTGGTTCTCCATTGACGCAAGGATCAAATAAAAAATATACTTAAAGTGAGTCTCAAAAAAATCAACATAACTTTCCAAGTTGCTAATCATTTCTGGTTGCTAGTGCATCCTGAGAAGCAAGAAATCTTGGCAATAGGAAGCATTGACATTGAAGTCATTACAAGCACAGTATCAGTTATTCACTGCCACAGTGACAAAGTATGGAACTCACTTTTGAAAAAAAAAATCATTTTTTTTCTAGATATCCAAGTAACATATCTCTTTCAGCTTTACCTGAACTGTAACAAATGTAATATTTATGTTAAGATATATTTCTATGGGTCCTATTTGTATCAATCTATGTCTCTGTGAAAGAACTAATACTGTTTTGGTGAAGGAATGTTATGGAGAGTTGTTATAATAAATAAATAATGAAAGGAGACCTTCTGTCACCCTCAACACCGAAGACATCAAGTAGCATATCAATGAACCAACCCAGTCCAAAGTCAGAATACTCAACTTCTTCATGGCAAATAGTCACTGAATGTATTGTAGGGCCCTGAGATTGATAGATTGGAGAAAGAACATTTCATTCCCTTCTCATATACTCAAGACAAATGAGTGAAGAATAAAAAAAACAAATAAAAAAAAGCAAATGCACTGTTCTTTTCAAGAACAATGGTGGAGTGGTGGGGTTGTGAGTATCAATAGGGTTTTACCTAACAAGTTGTCTTTGTTGAGCATATGTTATTGTATTGAAGTTATGTATCTTGTGTTTTGGTAAAGTTTATGGTTGAATTGTGCCTATGCATTTGATGTTGAGTAGTTGAAGTTGGGATCGGAGAGAGAGCACTTCAAGATCTCAGAATAAGATAAGAGATGACAAAATAAATGAAAAGAAAAATGTGATATTACTTGTCTTCTGAGGGCTTGTGGAGTTAGTTTGTTGCTTGAACATGAAATAGCTTTAAAAAACAAGAGACAAGAGGCCTTTGTCAAAACAGGAATCATTTGTTTAAATATACAGTGTGGCCCCGGAGAACAGTTGCAGGCATAGAGTCTGAGGACTGTCTCAAATTACTACCAATCTGAAATGGTTTTTATACAATTCCTGGAATGTCATAAACAGTTGTAAAATAATGTTTTTGATGGAGAATCTAAGGAGGGCCTCGACCTTGGGTGGACACATTGCAGCCAGTGGGTAACATATCCAGCTGTCTGGCAAGGGGAGCGAGTGATCACTGCGTGTACTGTGTGTGCTATGTCCTGATTGCCTATATGTTCCTTACTTTATGTGCCATCTGACGTTATGGTGTTTTGGAAGTGTGCATATCCTCCGGCCATGTGTGCTTTGTTGGGACCTATGTCCCTGAACCATTGTGGTGTTGCTGCGCCTATCTGTGGGATTGATCTGTTATTTACTGTTTGTGTATTTGTCTGTCGGCCTTGTACCACTCCACTTGTGACCTATCAATCAGTGACCTCAGGCCTGGGTCTCAGAGCCTGCCTAACAATGTATTTCTGAAACTGCGTTGACGTGGAGTTCATTACTAAAGATGCAATTTGGTTTTTATAGGTGAATACATTTTTGTTCACATTGAAGTTGACTTTCTCAATATTAACATTCCCCTCTCTCTAGTTTGTGAAGTAGTGTGGCTCACTGGTTAGAGGCGGCAGACCCGAGAGCAGAGGACGGCCCGGGACCAGGGTTCGATTCCCGTTGCGGTAGGTTTCTGGACCAGGGTCAGCGGACTCGATAATTCTCTCGCCTCGGTGCCCAGTCTGATCAGCGATCACACTCGGCAACTCTGGGCATTAGCTTGCCTCATCTTCACTAACGGCCCCACCAGACCGCCGGGGATGCCTGGTCTCACCCTGGAGATACCCATTAAGGGACCATCTCTCAGAGAAGCCAGGAAGGGTTTCGCAGCGGTCGAAGCGCCTAGGGACCCTCCGGGTAAGTAGTGCGCTATATAAATGCCTATACATTTACATTTAATTGTCAACTCCACTATCTAACCCATACTTCATGACGGTTACTTTATTGGGGGCCTGTTGTGTTCTAACCGCTTTGCTGCGGCCAGAATTCCCCTGCCATGTTGAAGAGTTCCATGCGTGCATGGTTTGGACGGCCCTCCGCCGTCCTCCAAACACGCCCACCATGACGTCAGATGGACGGAGGCTGTTAGACACACTAAAACGGTTAAGCTTGCTTTTGACAATTACTAATTTACTAGTTACTTGCGTTCTACCTAATTTGAGGACTACTTCTCTGTAGCAGAAAATCCACACACGAACATAATGAGAACCGGCAACAAAGACGTGCACAGATCTAAGATCCAATGGTCGAGCCGGGAAAAACAATTTGAGAACCACTCCTGGTCAGGGCACCTCCCTCCTCAAGCATGGCTTTTTGCAAACAGTACAGTGCTTGGATGGAAAAAGTCAATGTCCCTTTATCCATGTCATTCCCTAGGATAAACCTGCAGCAGGATGCACCAATCTTAGCATACACCCCTTCCTCCATCACAGTCATTAAGTCTAGCACATATCAATACTGCATAACCATGAGGAAGATTCCTCTTAGTTCTTCCTTCCTTGAACTAAGAAAGAGCTCAGTGTTGTTCATCATTTTAAGCATTCCACACCAGGTTATTTTGAGCCAGTAGGCACTAACTTTGGTTAACAGGGTAAAGAAGGGTATAGACCCTCCCATTGATACTTGTCTGACTGAGAACAATCTGAATTCTTCTGGAATGCTCTTGTACTGAGCACAGACACAATAATCCACAGATCTTTTTTCACAAGCCTGAGGAAGCAAGGGTGTCTTCATTCTTAGCGGGTGCTGGTACAAATCCAACAGTTCTTTACCAGGAATGACCATGGTAGGGGTGTTTATGGTGACACGGAACAGAGTCCGCATATTAGAAATGGGGATCTTTAGTTGGCAGAGGTAGGTACCTTTGTCCAAGTAGAGACCCATTTTCCTAGTGAGGATAAGGGAGTTAAACTCCTAAAATATCCCCTGCTCACCCCTTTGGTAGCTTGGCACAAGCAGTCAGGCTTATCTCAGAGGCAGTGTGTAAAGCATTTGCACATAATCAACAGTAATACAGTGAAAAAATACTACATAAGGACACCACATCAATTTATACAAATATCCAATATTTTCATATATCCAAATCATGACCAAAACGATAAGAATCTAACATACAGTACTTAAAAATATATGCTTTGCAATATATCCTTAAAATTGCAGAAATATCTCAAAAACACAGTTCTTATGAGTCGGTAGTTACCGCGTTACTGTAAACAACAGAGCCTAACAGTTCCAGGTAGCAGCGTCGGAAAGGGCCAGCGAAAGCTTGGACAGACTTGTGAATAGTACCTTTCTTGTTGCGGAGGGCACGTTGGCGCAAGCCGGTCATGGCAACCGTTGCGGTTGCATTGCAAAATGGAAGCTGTGCAGGGTGTGGGGCCCTCATGATGTGGTGGAGGCAGTGGCAAGGTGACGATCGTCCAGATGGCCTAGGTGAGACCAAGGCATACGGTGCAGGATGAGGCAGTGCTTGATGCTGTGCTGGTAGGGTGCGGTGCACGCGCCAGAGCCCGTTAGTGGGAGCTGGGGTTGGTCAGCCCAGACTGCTGTGAGAGACAAGGCAGTGCATCATGACACTTAGAAGAAGTTCCCCCAGCAACGATGCGGTCACAAGTGTCGAAGTCAGCAGCAAGGGCGGCATGGAGGAGACCAGGCTGGCGAACTGAAGCAAGGTGGTGCGGAGTGTGGTGCCCACAGGTCACGGTGCAAGCAGCGGCTCTGTGGTGGTGGTCAACATCACCGGTGAGACCAGGGTTACGGTGTAAGATGCAGACTATATCTTCTGCTGTGCCATCAGGACACAGAGCCAGATACGGGGTCAGTGGTGCTATTGCTTGTTTTTCCCTTCTCTTTGGCAACTGAAACAGCCGTTTCAGAAGTGTTACCAGGAGGTTGGTGAATTCTAAACTTCAGAACAAGAGGCGAGTTCTACTACAAGCCCTTGGAGATACTCAGCACAAGTAAAGAAAGTTTACTCCAGTCCTTTCACTGCCCAAGGCATAAGCAGCAACTGCAGGCCAACCCAACAAAGCAACAACACAGTAAAATGAGAGCTGCGGAAGGCTTTTGATCAGTTAGACTTTGGGTGCACTGCCCGTATATACGCACATCGGTATAGAGTTGCTGACTATTAAGGTGCAAGACGGCGAGTGGAAAAACCTTGAACCACTCAATAGGGTAGGAGGACACCTACTCTAGTAAGGACAAAATTGGTTGCCGTTGCACTCAAGACGGTGTGAACAATGTTAAGTAACACAAAGCAATACACTTTATACAAAATGACAGAATTATCCAAGCAAAAAAACTCTCGATAGGTAAATCTTGGAGTCTTTAATGTTGCATACAGCCAGCCGACACGTGTTTCATCGCACTCGCGATTCCTCAGGGCTAAAAGGCTGTGTTCCTGTCAGAAGGTCGCTCAGCTGGTGATACTTCCAACCCAGCCGGGCTCTTGACCGCAAATACCCAGTCCGAGTATTCAATATGAAATTAATTATTATGTTAGTGATTTCCCGCTTTGAAGATCAAGATTGTAACTATATTTTCCTCTTTATTTGTTGTCCACGGCGAGTCGATTAACGCTCTCTAGGTAAGAAGTAGAGTGATTATGCCGTGAACGCGTCCAATATGTCAGGCGCTTTCCGCTTGTTGAAGCGAAGACGCGGCGTGTAATGCGTCCGGATCCGTGTTCCTGTTTCAAACATTAAAACATTAAAGACTCCAAGATTTACCTATCGAGAGTTTTTTTGCTTGGATAATTCTGTCATTTTGTATAAAGTGTATTGCTTTGTGTTACTTAACATTGTTCACACCGTCTTGAGTGCAACGGCAACCAATTTTAACAACACAGTAAAAGGGCAGTACTCCTCCTGGCAGCTCTTCCAGCTCTTCTTCTTGGCAGGTTCCTTGATTCTAGCAAGTTCTGAGGTCTGTGCCCCAATATTTATACTCAACATTCCTTTGTTCTCACAGGCAGAGAGTGTCTGTGCTTAGTCCAAACCAGTTCTGTCCTCTCAGGCCCAGCTTCCCCACAGGAGGTAGATACAGCATTATTCAAAGCAGACCAGGCCCATTCAGGTGCAAGGAAAGGCAGGACACACCTCAACCCCCCTCTGAAGAGAATGCACATCCCCAGCTCTTCTCACTCCAAAGCCAGACAGTCAATACACAAGCCCAGCAGAGGCACACAGAATGGCTAAGCAAGAAAATACCTACTTTCAAACACAGAACATAAAAATCACCTTTACTAAAAGATGCATTTTTGTATTCTGAGTACAGGAATGCTAAACTCTATTTTCCGATCGTGTCCCAATGGGAAGTCATATTTATAAGATGTTATAAATAAACTCCCATTCTACATCATGGAACAGCTAGCCTTTCCATAGTGAAAAGGGAAATGCACTGTAACTTACTACCAGGACATGTCACACACACCAGAACACTTCCTACCTTTAACATACACAGCACCCAGCCCACTGTGGTATCTTGGGCCTACCTTAAGGGTGATTTATATTTAAGAAAATGGAAGATAAGGGCCTGGAAAGTGGATGCACTTGTCAAGTTGACATGGCAGTTAAAACACTGCACACAGACTATGCAGAGGCAGGTCTGAGTTACATTTACAGGGCTACTTCTGTGGGTGGCACAATCAGTCCTGCAGACCCACTAGTAGCATTTGATTTACAGGCTGTGGTACTCTCTAGGCACTTTACTAGGGGCAAACCAGTAAATCAAATATGCCAATCATGGAAAACACCAATACATAATACAATTTATAACAGGAGCACTTGCATTTTAACACTGAACAGCAGTCAGAGGGTGAGCAGAGACACTAAACCAGCAAAAACAGAGTGAAAACCAGGAGGTCAGAACGCAAAAAGACAGGGGAAACATGCCAAAAGATACCAAGTCTAACACTGCGTCATCTGGGGATGAGCTGAGTGTAGGAAAAGTCGCTGAACTGCCAGCAAATATCCATCAGCATGGAGGTGCCCAATTGCATATCCCGAATGTGCAAGATCATGCTGCCATTCTCTTTCATGCCCAGTGGAAGTGTTCCTTTACCTCTGAAACACAAGGAATACCGTGTTAGTTTCAATACAATTAGGTGTTAACCCATCTATTCTAGCCAAGTGTATCCACCCACATTGGTATCCCAGATTTCCTGACATGGGGTGGTCATGCTTTTGTTCATTCCTCCGCTATGTGACACATTTCCCTTGGTATTGTCGAGCTGAATGGCCCTAAATAGGAACTCCATGTCGGGGACCCACTTGATACTCTAAGGCCAACCCTTGCACTACAAATGGAGGTAGAAATGGATGTGTTTGTGCATTTACTTGGGGGTTTCGCTACCTCCAAGTATCTCTTCTCTGGGAAGTCTCAGAATCAAACCGAATCCTCTCCTAGTGTGTCCTTTTTGCTCATCCTTTCTAGCCCAGTTTGGATATGGCTAGGCTCAGTGAAAAGCTATGGAGCCGTTAGGTTGGTCTACTCTGTGGGGTTCTACCTTGTTGGGTTAATTTTAGCCCTAACTCTTCATAGGTATAAGTAGAGAAGATATTTTGCTTTTTTCAGGGCTACCTCCTAGGATAAGTAAAGTCTGTTTGCACCTACTGCATGCAGTTTCAGTGAACAGACGTGACATAACCTAGCTGCTGTCTGGGAGTCCACAGCACATCAGGCATGTGCTGATACCATGTGATGTACAGGAGGGTGCTATGTAGTGCATGTGGGATGCTAGTATTTGGGCTAGTGGAATTGTAATTGACATGGGAGAAATCCTTGCGCAAGCGCTTTTGACATACTCCACTTGGCCATGCAGTTCTTTATCAGTGAATAGGTGCAGCAGCACCCAACATAGACAGAGGGAACATGGAAGTGAAATAATACATAACATATTATTGAAAATTGCAGGTCTTGGTATGGATCTAGGGGAGGTGTCTAAAGTCCTCTGTTGATTGGGGTTACTCATTTACCAGATCAAATAAAAGGATCACACTTCAGTTCATGGAGGGGTTGTTGTGGAAGGTTTCATGTATATATCAGAAAGATGTCACCACAAATTTTTCCCCTCCAGCTTGAGGGCCGTTGGTGTTGCAAAAACCACCCAGTAAGGCCCCTCAAACCTGGCCTATTTCCCCTTCATAACTAAGCTACGAATCTAGACCTCTTGTCCAGGTTGGGGAGTTTGATATGGTAGCTTGGCAGTGGTGCACTTGGTGGTCTGGTGATTGACCGGTTTTAATTAGTTCTGAAAGATATAAATTTAATTCATCTCCCGTTGCTTGGGAGTTAGGGTCAGAGCTTAATTTGGCCCAATTAGGCCAATCTACCAGTCATGATCTGGTGTGGTATGAGATTGCAGCTCAATGTGTTTGTTAGTGCGAATAAGGCTAGGGGCAGACAGTGGAGCCACTTTTTTTATTACTGCTGGTGCAAATGTTGCTAATTCTTTTTTCTTAACAGCCCATTGAGTCTCTCAATGATGCCATTGCTTTGGGGGTGATATGCTTAGGCTAATTGTGATCGAACATGGTGTTGATGAAATGCTTCTCATTGTCAGAGAGGATGACGTCTAATAACCTCCTCAAGGTTATTACTTCCCTGACCTGGGACGTTGCCACTGTCTTGGTGTCACAGTGTATGCACGGACCGGCTTTGATCCGCCTAGAGTACAGACAGACCACTACAATCAAGCATCAGTAGTTAGCACATCAATCAATCATGTTGAGGAAGTTGATGTGTAACACCCTGAAAGGCCCGGTTGGTCTTGGGACTGCTGATGATATGGCCTTAAGTGTAGGTTTTGGTGAATGTAATTGGCAAATGGTGCATTTGTTTAGATAAGTTGATATGGTCTCTGTAAGGTTGGGGATAAAGTCCAGCTATCACGTTTTCTTTAACTGTCTGTGCTAGTAGGTGTAATTGAGGCAATGCTATGTTGTCTAGGCTCTGAGGCATGACTGCCTTTCCCGTGGGTATATGTCAGTATATGGTTTTGTGTGTGGTCTGCATGCAACCCCTGGCTTCCCATCACTCTTTCTCATCAGGCTACGCTGTTTCCTGCAATTCCCTCAGATACAGCTCTGCTGTTTCTAAATAAGGTTTGTCCTGAGGGGGTTTCATCTCTAATGGCTGTTTTAGGGGGAGCACATGTGATTCTCCAGTCGTCCGTAAGCTGCCCTCTCTGCTTGCTGGTTAGCTTGTGCATTCCGGGGTGATACAAAGTCCTTGCCCCCAGTATGAGTGGCGCATTTTCACCACAGCCATGTGTTTAGGCAGGGTTAATGAATCTATTACAATCTCCAGGTGGTACCTCTGCATGACAGGTGTACCGTCTGATTTCAGGAAGCCTCACCTTTTCTACCTCCTTATCCTAGAATGCACTGTGGTGGTGAAATAGGCTGAGTCTGAGTAATTGCTACCATTTTCCCTGTGGTTTGGGTGAGGACTTCGATCAGTGCTGTCAACTCTGCCACCTGTGCTGAAAGGTAGGCAAGAAGAGTTAGCTGTGCAGTGACTTGCGGTGTTTCTGAGGGCACGTGGCTACCATCCATAACTACCTCAGCCCCTGTGTGTCTCCTGATTCTAGGAGACACACAGGGGACCAGTTGATGAACAGTGCCTCGCTGTCCAGGGAAGGATCTTCTTCTGCCTGGCTGATCCCATAGGGAGGTGTTCATCGCACAATTATGGATCTTCTCCCTATCGTGAACTTCATGGGCTAGGAAGGTGAACGGGTTCACTAGATGACACTGTCCTATTTTTAATGATGGCCTGGAGACCATCAGCTCATACCCCGAGACCCATTGCACAGTCAGAATGCTCTTGCTCTTTTGTGTGACCACAAACACTGAATGCATGGCATACAGTGTCAACACACCCCATCCCCATTACAATTGGGGTACTTGTGCCACTGACAAAAGTGGCCACCGCCAGAGCCTGTACGCATGGAGAGTGACCCTGTATGACTGAGTCTAAGCACCCGTTCTAGTACACAAGAGGGCTTTTACACCAGGGTATACTTCTGTGACAAAACTGCAGACATGGCTCACTGTCAATGTGGCTGAATAAGAAGAATTCCTTCTTACAGTCAGGTGTTCCTAAAACAGAGGAGTGTGTTATCTCTGTTTCAAATTCTTTGCATCTGCGTCAGTTTCTCATTGCCAGCTTATGCCTTTTTCATGGCCTTTAGTAGAGGGGTGGTGTGTGTGCTGTGATAAAAGACCCATTGCCGTTCGTAATTAGGCAATCCTAAAAACGTTGGCATGAGTCTTTTCATTTGCGGTGGTGACATAATCTTAATGGAGTCTGCGCACTCCGGAGTGACCCGCCTACCTGCGACTGAGATCAGTTGGCCTGGATAGTTAACCTTCTGCTTTATATGCTGCAGTTTTACTTCTGTCTACTTTGTAGCCCCTCTATGCATGTGCAGTGAGGAGAGTTATCATGTCCTGATGACATAGGTTTTCAAAGGGGCTGCATATCAAATAGTCATCCACATAATGTATATGGGTGTTGCTTAACTGGAAGTTAGTAAGATCCTTCCACAGTATTCAATTGAAGTTACAAGGGGACTCACAATACAATGTGGTAGACTCCGGTATAGCAGCTTGAACCCTTAAAATGTGAACACTGTCAAGTACTTACTGTCGGGGTGCAGAAAGATGTTAAAGAAAGAGTTCTTGAGGTCTTTCACAGAAAGGTGGCTGGCATCCAGTGTATATTAGTTAGGATGATGAAAGAGTCAGGCACTACAGGGAACTCCAGGACCACAATGTCATTGAGTGGTTGTAGGTCCTGTGCAACATGCCTGGTCACCCCCTTACTCTTTTTGACCGTGAAGATTGGTGTATTGCAGGCAGATACTCCAACATAGAGGACCCCCTGATTGATTAGTGTCTGGATTGTGTGCACTATACCCTCATCAGCTTCGAGCAGGTACTGGCGCACACAGGGTAGGATGGCCCCTTCCTGAAATGTTATCCTTATGGGTACAGCGGTATTGATGAGACCCACGTCATACGGCTGCTATGGCCATAATTTTGGTGGCACTGCTGAAAACGTTTGCTCTTGCCATGTTGTCAGTACCGCCATAGGCCACGGGGTCCCATTCCACGGCCCTACTCTAACCTTAATTACATCAGTGAAAACAATCTCTGAGGCCCTTAAGCATTCGTTAAACAGCTGATAACCTGTTACATCCTTTACACTGAGGCTAAGTGTATTGAAAATAATGCACACCCACATCACGTTCGCTTGGTCAGTGGCCAGCAAGACCCCATAGTCAAGCCATATTTCAATTGCATTCTGGCAGAACAGTGCATCCTCTTTGGGTTCCAAGTCATAAAGTCCCTCCTGGCGGAACACTAATTCATTGGGCAGTTGTAATTTCTGTCGGAGCAATTCCAGTGTGTTAGTGATAATTGTGAGGATAGTATTAGTGAAGGCCATTAGGTCTGTGGGCGATGCCCTCATCGGGTAATCTGTCTGATGATGGTGGCTTAAGGAGAAGAAATGACTGATCATGTTTAGTTTAGCCATTAAGACTCTTCCTAGGAAATTAGTCGGGATGAGGGATTATATAGAAATTGTCCCTTTATGTGGCTGCCTCCCATATCCAACTTTAGGGGTTTTCTAATTGGTACCCATTTATTCATACCCAAGAACCGTTGCGTGTCCATAGTGTCTTTGGATAGGGAATTTTACCTTATTTTAGACATGACTCTGTTGCCCCTGTGTCAATTAGGATCCTGTTGGGCGTGTTATTTAATAGCACTGTTAAGGTGAGTTCATCCTTGTACTTGCGAGTTAGTTACCGCAAAGGACAGTGAAGGCGGGGGTGTGTGTCTTCCATTGGACACAAAACAATAACCCAACAGGTAATATTTGGTAGACAATTATACATGTATGTTGAAAACATTACACGAAAGGAAATAAAGGAGACTGATATTCAATTACTCTTTTGTTGTTATTCATCTTGTATTCAAAGGGAATTGTAAAACAGGGTCATGATCATACAGTTGTAGCAGCAAAAAATACTTGGTGCTCAATGGTGTGCAAGTGAGAGATAGCGACGCAATAACGACAATAGCGACAGTTAAGCAATAACTGTGAATTGACCACTTAAGTCACTTGAATTGCTCACTTCACTAAGCCACCCACTGTATTATACTTGCACTCACAACCTTCCTGCGCCGTTCACGCTGTTTTTCCTATCACTTGCGTCACTATCTCTCACTTGCACACCATTGAGCACCAAGTATTTCATGGTTGTCATTTGATTTGTCTAAATACAGTGCTTTCCTGAACTCTGGCTCCAAGACCATAGCACGGAGATGTGGGGGGAGCTTATTCCATGCGTTGGATCCTGGAACTGCCAGGGATTTCCCTCCCTTCGTGATGAGTCTAAAGGTAGGGATGGCCAACAAATTCACATTAGAGGATCTAATGTTGTGTGATGGATGGTAACACAAGAACCTCTTTTGTAGGTTCTTTGGTCCTTGTAAGTGAAAAGCCCTAAAGGTGATCACTTGGACTTTAAACAGTACCCGTTTATGAATTGGTAGCCAGTGAAGAGTGTCCAATGCAGCTGAAGCCGAAGATTTCCTAGACCACTTCAGTACCATCTGCAACTTGTGTATGATTACCTTGTTTGTTCCAGCATACAGGCTGTTGCAGTAGTCAAGTCTCGATGCTATAAGGGTGACCACTACCATTTTTCTTGCTGATAGTGGGAGCAAATCAAATTATTTCATTAAGCCCTTTATAACATTAAAACAGGTACCTGCTACTGCCAGCGCCTGTTGTTTAAAAGACAGGGAGGCGTCAAACTTAATGCCTAGATTTTGTGCTGCATTAATCGTGTTTGGAGGCACCTCCGCATCTTCTGTCCACCATTGTTTGGGAAAAAAGTAATTTTGTGGGCCCAACAGCAAAATTTCCGTTTTTCCCGCATTACATTTCAAATGGTTCCTACTCATCCACTCAAAGGTGGCTGATAGGCAGCTCTTAAAGTTTTCTTCCCAGTCCTTAGTGTCTTTGTCCAGGATTAGAATATGCTGCGTATCATCCGCATAAGAGATTGAGTCAATCCTAAAGGATGATATCAGCCTAATCAGGGGGGCTGTGTATTAAAGAGCGTCGGACTCAAGCTAGATCCCTGAGGGACTCCTGTCGTAAGGGCTTTTTCTTCAGAACAAAAGTTTCCAAAAGTGACCACTTGACGTCTGTCACTCAGAAAGTTTTTGATCCACTCCAATACGTCTCCTGCTATGCCAGATGTTATTAAACGGTCTATGAGGATGGCATGTGAGACCGTATCGAAGGCTGCAGACAGATCCAATAATATCAAAACAGCCTTCTTTCCCGATCCATAGCAGCACGTATGGTATCTGTGGTAAACAGGAGAGCCGTTTCAGTGGAGTGCTGAGCTCTAAAACCCGATTGATTCGGGTGCTAGGCATTGTTTTCCTCCAGGAAATTTATGAGTTGTCTATTCACAAATGTTTCCATTAACTTGCATAGCAGAGGGAGGAGCGAGATAGGCCGGAGATTAGTCAAAGTAGTAGGATCTGCCAATTGTTTTTTCTGTAAAGGTTTTACCGCTGCAAGTTTCCACTCTGTTGGAATCATTGCTATACCCAATGAAGCATTTACAATATTATTAACCCCTTGCGTGCGGGGCGTATTTTCCGCCTGTGCTGACTCCGCCTTGCGCGGGCGGAGTCATGACGGAATGGTTCCGTCATCAGCACAGCTCAACCGATGCTGATGACGGAACCGTTCTGTCATCAGCACGCAAGGGGTTAATAATGGGGTTGACTGTGTCCACAAGGGCCTGTAGAAGAATAGGGGGACAAGGATCAAACGGAGATCCTGACTTAATCGACAAAATGGCCTGGCGGGTTTCCTCCAGACCAATAGGCCGAAAAGTCTTCATACAGACCATGTCTGTACCTGCCAGGCTCCCTTCATCTGGTATCTGGGCGTTAGGCAGGGGGAAGTCTTTGGTGAGTACCTGCACTTTTTTTTCAAAGAACTCCGCTATGGTGTTCCAAAGCACCTGAGAAGGGGGAATTTCATGTGACAGTATTTTTGGATTATTCAAAACATTCACGATTGGGTAAGTACCAAGAACAAAAAATGAGTGATATGTGTCATTCAAATGTCTGAATGCTCCCCAATATTAACCATTGTACAATAAGAATCATGACCCAACAGACACTGCATGTACTAACATATAGATCATGTTCTGTGCAAGTCAAAGAGGTAAATGTAAACAACTGCCCTTTCTTCTCTCCTCATGCGACGCTGGGTATGCACTCTCCCCACATCTCCTCACCCCTTACAGGCGTGCAAACACTGTACCTCATTATAGGTACAATAGGGCACACACATGGACTTGAGCAATCATAGAGCACACTTTTGGTCTGTTGAAGTCGCGATTCAGATGTCGCGACCGTACAGGGGGTGTGCCTCTGTACTCCCCAAAAGTCGTGTGCAAGATCATATTAGCCTGTTGTGTTTTGCACAACATTGCTTTAACACATGGCTTACACATACCTCTGGAAGCTCGGCTAGCTCTGAATCTGGGAAACCAGGCCATTGTACATAACCTACGTCAGGGCATGCTAGTCTGTGATCAGCTAGTTGCCACGTTTTTCAAATGAGCAACCTGTAGTGTCATGGACAAAATGTGGTTTGCTGTCTGTTGTCAATGATAAAACTTGGATAGACACGACTGTGTCAATAAATCCCACCCTGAGACGACTTTGCAAGCCACACTAACTGCATGTAAATCACAGCTGCTGACAGTAGTCAAAAGGTGGAGTGTGCCACAGGTCTGGTGCCCATGTCAGTGGTCAGTGTAGTGGACGTCCCTAAAGACAACTATTCACGCTGATGACAAACAATACATGTCCTTAGAGACATACCTGGATGGGTCACTTAATCACAAAAGGCCATAACCCTTGCATACTCAGGCCTGTGACCTCAACAGATTTGACTTCCCCACGAATTATGGGCCCAGAATGTGAGTGATGATGTCATGAGTGAATCAGGCACCATGGGGCAGATTTACAATAACTGGTGCATTCCTGCATATCAGCAGTTATTGTGCATCATGGCAGACCCCCCTTGAGCCATCATGGATGTGGGGCACCATGGCGGAAGAATAGACAGATGCTGCCATAAAGGTGACGCACTGCTGGAGTCGTGTCGCAAGTGAAACACAGCTCCAGCAAGGCTCGAGGTGACCCTATGCCTAACATGCTGCGTCAATCCTTACGCCTGCTTCAAGCAGGTGCAGGGATTTTACACAGCATGGCCATAAAAGTGACTGAGTGAAATCTTTTAGATTTCACTCAGCCACTTTTAGGAGGCGTTCCTGTGCCCGAACGCCCTGCCTGCGCCGGAACGCGCAACTGTGGCGCAGGGCTTTACAACGTGACACATCTCCCAAATGTAATACCCCGCAGCATGGCGTTGGCTTTGCGCTGCCGCTGGGTCACAAAAGTGATGAAACTGTGGCGCAAATATGGCATACGGGGCATATGTAGCATACGGGGCTTGTAAATCTGCCCCCATGTGTCTGTGATGTACCCACACTGCTCTACACCAATGTTATGTAACACATCAAACACATCTGATAATGAGCACTCAATATGGACTACATGTACCATAATCCAATGTAGGAAAAAATGAAACTGGGGTTTGATGTTGTGTCAGCCCCTGATGTCTGTGCAGAAATGTCATTAAATGGTCTGTTTCCCCTTTTGTTACATATTCATGATTCTCACCTGCTGTTATACAGGAAGTGGGAGACAAGAAATACATCACAGGAAGTAGTTGGTGACCTTTTTGTGTTCATTCTGAGTCTTTCTCTATCACTGATTAGATCCTCAGACATCCTGCTGCTCTCTTCACACTTATTTCCCCCAAAATGGCTGAGGCGTATGAAGAGAGAGAGCACTCCCTTTCTCAGAAAGGGAATTGGACATTTTGGTAGAGGGGGTGCTGGACAAATTTCCTCAGCTATATGAGGACCCTGAGTACCAGCTGAGCACTGCAGCCCAGGCCAGGCTATGGGCCAACATCAGCGAGTGCTGCAGTACAGTGGGAGTGTACACCAGGATTGCTAGGGCATGCGCTGGTCCTGCTACAAGGCTACGGATCTGGTCACCCTGTCTTCCCAGCACCACGTGCATTGTCCTCGCTACTCCCCACTGTACAGGAGCATCCTGCGAGCAGCTTGGCCGACCCTCCATGCTCAGCTGGAGGAGCATGAGCAGCAGGGACCTAGTATGTGCATCATATGCAATATGTGTCTGGGAGTATGATGTGAGTGAAACAGTGCTGTACCATTGTGTTTCCCATGCCTCCATTCGCCAATTCTGTGTCCATGCAGCAGTCACCAACATTAAAAAGGCACACTGTGGCATATGGACTGTACAGGGCTTAGTTCATTTTGGTAGTTGTAGTTTTTCATGACAACTGAGTAAATGAGCCACACTTGTGCATTCATATTGAATTTTGCTCTGCCAGCACCACTACCATTGAACCAAGGAAATCATAACTGATGTGTCCATTGGATGAGGAATGGTACAGACACTGTACAGTGTGTGCATGGCAGGCCAAAGGGTATTGGATGCTGTGACTTGCATTGCATGTGTAGAGTTTGGGTTCCAATTGAGACAGATCATCATGTGCCATGGAGTCAAGACAGACTTTGAGATCCTTGCATCACTCTTAAGTTTTCCTAAATTTGCAAGGTGTGTCCAGTGACAGACGTCTCACCCTCAGTGGCCTGTATGACATTTTATATGTACAGGTAGCTGTCACAACCACACACCACTGTTCACTGGTGTACTGCACTACCTTTCAACAAAGCCAATATGTGGCACTGGATTGTCTGATGATGTGTGGGGACTGCAAAAGGCTAGACTCACAATGTAGCTAGAGAAGTAGCCCAGACCCTATGTGGATGTGTGACCCATGTTTTGCATTTGTGCTTGTCCCATACAATGCTACAAAGCAGATGACACTTGTCCAGGTGTTAAATAGCTCCAACTCTATATCAATGGCCAAATTCAATTAAATCTGGACTCTTCATGTTCTCCTTTGGTGGACTGGTTTTGGAGCTGTCACATGTAGTAGTGACAGGACACACAGATCACAAGAATGCCAAGGTTGAGGTTTGGCCAATACAGTTGCGTAAGCCACAATAATACACATGAGATGTCCATGTGAAACTAAATTCAGTGAATGACAGTGAACATACATGTAATGTAAGTTCATATACACTGAGGGGCAGATTTACAAGGCCCTTGCTCCTCTTTTACACCGCCGTTGTGACGCAGCGGCAGCGCAAACCAAGCGCCATGCTGCTGGGTAATTACAACGTGACGCATCTGGGAGATGCGTCACGTTGTACAGCCCTGCACCACATATAGGCGTTCTGGCACTGGGTAGGGGGCGGGGGGGCGTTCCAGTGCAGGAACGCCTCATAAAAGTGGCTGAGTGAAATCTACAAGATTTCACTCCGTCACTTTTAGGGCCATGCTGCGTCAAAACCCTGCGCCTTCTTGAAGCGGGCGTAAGAATTGACGCAGCATATTAGAAATAGGGCACCCCGAGTCTTACTGGAGCTGCATCGTGCTTGCGATGCCACTCCAGGAAAGCGCCGCTTTTCCGCCGGGTATGCGTCATGCATCTGCCCACCCAAGTGCCACGGTGTGCTGCATTGTAAATGCGGCGGATCAGGGGTGGTGCACAGTTTGGCAGATGTGTCGCAACTCTTCTGGCACATCTCTGCTGATTAGCTGAGATGCGCCAGAAGTCGTAAATCTGCCCCTGACAACTGTAGAGGGTGATCAGAGGAGAACAAATTCTGACCTTGGCTCATCTATGTATGTGTCTCATCCTGCATGAAACAACCACCACATCAGGATTATGCTTACATTTCAGCAGGCATGGATGGTGAGACAGAAGAAGTGCAGGAACAGGTCCGGAGCAGTAGGACATCAGTTCACCGGTGGCTACACCCCCTTTCCACCAGCGAGGAGGGGACCTCAACATCTGGGGGCAATGGGATTGCACCCACCCGGGATGAGGAAGAACACAACTCTGATGCTACGTTCCGGGTAGAGGCTGTGGGCATTGAAGGTGGGGGGGATGGTCCGGACACCTATGACCATGATGTGGTGGAGATCGACTCTCCCCCACACTCTTCAACCGTGGCTCTTGAAGAGGTGTCCCCTGGGTAGGCCAACATTCAATATGGGCCTGTCATCAGCCCCTCCCTACCTCTAGAGTCCCCCAAGCCATGAGGGGCTCTAGCTCCATCCACTGCAACCTGTCCCCCTCCTCGTAGCCACCAAGCCGAACACATCTGCTCCGGAACTGAGGCACCACATCCCTTCTGTACCCCCAGGCCCCCCCCGGTGTTGTTCCACCTGTGGCTGTGCCAGGGGTTTTGAGTTGGATGTTGAGGGTCAAACAGACATGTCCACTCGCATCATGCTACAAGTGTGTCTAGAGATACGCACGATGCAAGCGGACCTTGTCCAATCTCTGGACAACCTCGCCACTAATCCCCATTCCCTGAATACATCCATGTCATCTGTTGTCTCCCAAATCCCTTCCCATACCACCGTCAATGTTTCTCCCTGTCCGTTGCCCCAAACTGTTTCCCCCCGTACTCCTCGTGTGTCACGATCCCATGTGGGGCCTGTTCCTGCACCAGCCAGCCGTGTGCCTGTATCGAACACTGAGGATCTGAACATTGTGGTCCTGGAGGATAACCAGAAGGACACTTGACTTTTTGACTGAAATTGGCCATGTGAATGTCACTGGTGATCGTGTTTAAGACTTTGCAATTTTGGGGGTGATGATCGCTGTGAGGGGTCAAGTTGAGCTTGTCGCCTACGTGTATGTGGGTGTTGTACAGGGTGATCTACAAGTGCAGGTGAAGATGGTGTCTGCACATTTGGTGTCTGTGGGGCTGATTCACAGAACTAACTTAAGACAAAATCCTAAACTTACTACTTTTGGTATTCACAGAAGTTAGGATTTAAGACAGAATCCTAACTTAAGTCTGTCTTAAGTCTGTCTTAAGTCTGTCTTAAGTCTGTTTTAAGGCAAAATCCTAACTTCTGTGAATACCAAAAGTAGTAAGTTTATGATTTTGTCTTAAGTTAGTTCTATGAATCGGGCCCTGTGCCTGGACAAGGGCTGGTTGTGCAGGTGGTGGGAGTGAATGTACAGAGGTTGGTGGTGGTTGTGCAGGTGGTGGGAGTGACAGTACAGGGGTTGGTGGTGGTTCTGCAGGAGGTGGGGGTGGTGGGAGTGACAGTACAGGGAGTGGTGGTGGTTGTGCAGGTGGTGGGGGCGGTAGGGGCGGTGGGAGTGACTGTAGAGGGGTTGGTGGTGGTTGTGCAGGTGGTGGGGGTGCCTGTTAAGGGTGCTAGTGTGTTTGTGTACCTTTGCTCTGGTGCTGTGCAGTTGGTGGTACAGGTGTGTGGATGTGCTGTCCTGCAGGCAGATATGATTGTTCCCCTCCCTGCGTTGGCCATGTAGGGAGACTTTGGATCACTCTCACCATGCTCTCCATCATCTTCATGGCCAAGGCATGGTGTCTTGCACTCTCTTCCCTTTGGATGGGTATCAGGTCTGTCATATCCCTGGACATGTCCTGCCAAGTTCTATCCATCCTATCCAAAGCTTTGCTCAACCTGTCCATCACCTGAGGGAATTAGACCATGTCCTGCAGGGACCCAGACATGTCTGACAGTGTAGCCCCTATGGCACGAATGTCCTGCCTCACATCTGCCTGCTGTTGGAAGAAGTCCTGCTCCCACTGGCCACCATCGCCAGGTGCAGGCCCCCTCTGTAGGTGTCTGCCAGGGATCAGATGAGCAGGTCCAACACCAAGGGGGGGTGGCAGGTGGAAGACTGTGGGCAGGAGAATGGTGCCCAGGGGATACCTGCACCACAACAGGGCTGGTACTTCCCACAGATGGTGTAGAGAATGGCAGGGATACACTGCGTAGGGAAGAGCGGGTAGGGGAACCACCATGTCGGTCCGGGACGTGAGGGCTGTGAGGGAGTGATGTCTGTGATTGGATGTGTGGGAGCGGTGGCTGGTTTGATCTACGCTAGGGACATGGTATTGTTTGTTTGGGAGGAGGCTGACGAACGTTGCTTGGCAGAGGATGTGATGCCGTGACATCAGAATCGCCATCCACAGAGTGGATGAATATGTGTTCATCATCATCCTCAAAGTCAACGTCCTCACAATATTCCTCCTCCTCTTGAGCATGACTTGCTGCTGACATTACTGCCTGGAGGATCAGGGGATTCTCCCCTCTGATTCCCTGTCGGCCAGTCCTGCTCGTCTGTCTGTCATCCTCTCCCTCATCATCATCTGAAATACAGAGGTTGCAACCGTATTAGTGATTGACCTGGTATTACATGTGGTGCAACAACAGGGTTGTATTAACTGTACTTTGCATCAGCAGATGAGGTGCATGTGACCTGGTCAGGGTACCACCACAAATGACCGCTCACACCATAGCACTGAGGTGTTACACGGAGATGTACATAATACTAGCAAACTCACCAGCTCCAGCCACAACTTTCTGTCCCTTTGCGTTCCCTCTTGGTGTATCCTGCTGAACCTGTCTCCATATAGATGTTGTAGACATAGCTGCAGAGGGTAGGACAACATTCTCAATGATCTGCATCACCAATTGACAGACAGGCGCATGTGACACTCCTAATTTGTATTTCACTTTGTAAACAACAACTGTTGATTCCATGCAGAAGGGGATCTTGATCTCTGTCATGGCCTAGTAATCTAAGCAAGTGACACACCCCATGCCAGATTTACCTGAAGGACAGGCTCGTGAGGATTTCACTGCTGCAGCCAGGATGTCATGCATCCCCAGGGATGTTGTCCGCTGCAGTGGTATCATCCTGTCAGCACCTATGATGAGACATACATGTCCATATTTTAGTACAACAGATTGTAGCTATGAGCCAACATTCTCAATAACCATTTGCGGATATTCCAGGACAATGTGCAGCCTGTTTACCTCATGAACTCTACATGTGGGCACCAGCTCACATGCAGCATTTGCCAGCTATTACATCCATGCAGCATTGACATCAATAAGATGACACATCAACTGACAAACTTGTATGAGAAGGTTACTCATATTTTAAGGAATAGGATAAATGACCCACACTGATTTCACCTTTACCATTGAGACTAACATTTTTCATGCGTGTAATGTTGTCTGCTAACAATTCAGAAAGGAGTTCATGTGTGAGATGTGCGATAATCAGGGACATGATGTTGCTCATTTGTGCTCCCCTACCCATGAGGTCACACAGCTCATTTTTGAATGAGAGAACTCAGATTTCTAATGTCCATCCTTTGAGTGCCCTCTGTTACAATGCTCTATTTCCAACATCATGGTACTACTTAGCTGAAAACGGATGGTGTCTTGTGCAGCAGACATCCAAACCTCATATGTCAAACACTCACTGTAGTGTAGTTCCTTATTCCCAATAGGCTCTGCGCATTGGAATAACGTAAACAACAGTTTAGACATAGGACTGAAGTCAACTATGTCTCTCTTGAATATGTTAGACTTAATTATGAATGCCAGCTAACTCAGAGGTCACTAGAAACTTTCTCAAATTCACAAGAAGAAATTAGTTTCTGACAACCGCATAAACATGACAACTTTGCTCCCCAAGAATAAGGAGGATATCTCCAGAGTCGCGGAAACAATAGATAGCTATTTCCCTCAGTCAATCATGCATGCTTCGTTTCACCAGAAGTGCAGAGAAATAGAGAGACAAGCGTTTTCAATAAAAGAGGTTATTTATTGAGCAGTCTTCTTTCTCATGCAAGAGAAGTGAATTGCTACAATTGCACTACTTGTCATATAGTAAAGTGCATACAGTAAAAAGAGTATTATAAAATAATACTGTAAAAGCATGGTATGGTTTCTAAGCCATATAGTATTTAAAATGGGTAAAATACATACAACAATAAATAATGAATAAACGTACTCAACTGTTGCTTCTAAGATACGCCTTCCCCTGTGTACGTAACCTAAGCCTAGTATATGGGAAGAAGTAAGTGAGAAGTAGTTTTAAGTTAAATAGTTTCTGCCAAGAATCTAAACCAAGAATTCTCTAAGGGTCTAATCAGCTCTGTACCTAGTTATAGACTGTAGGAGGTCTTACATCTCTCTCTCAGGACTCGATCTCCCAGCAACCCGCAATGGTGCAGGGAAACACTGGAGCTGGATTTCTCAGCAAGAGAAAAGACTCTGCATCAGCGGGAGGTCGGCTTCCTTCGGCACTTGCTACAGCAGGGCATCGGGCAAGTAGACAGTTGATCTGCTCCAAACCACCGTGTGTTTTGTACAGGAATTTATATAGCGCAAATCACCGAGCGGTTTCTAAGCGCTTGCTTAGGGAACCCATCCTGGTATTCCCCTGTGAGATAACCCCGGCAAGGTATCCACAAGGTGAAAGCCAGGCATCCCGCCACGAGGGGCCGTTGTGGAGATTAAGCAAGCTATTGCCCAGAGTCGCAGAGTGTGAACCCGTGAATCGAGTAGGCACCGGAGCGAGAATTGTCGAGTCTATGGACATTTTAGGACTCAAGACCCCGCTGAGCCGGGAATTGAACCCTGGTCCCAGGCTGACCTCTGCTTCCAGGTCTGCCTCCTCTAACCAGTGAGCCACACTTCTCCTGCTTTTGCTAGAGCAGATGCTGGTATATTTATACCTGGAGGGTGCCGAGTTTGACGTAAGGTTGGACAGAAGACGTCACAGTGAATTGGTGTGGCTCACTGGTTAGAGGCGGCAGACCCGGAAGCAGAGAACGGCCCGGTACCAGGGTTCAATTCCCGACGCAGCAGGGTCGTGGACCAGGGTCAGAGGACTCGATAATTCTCACCTTGTTGCCTACTCTAACCAGGGATCACACTCTGCAACTCTGGGCATTAGCTTGCCTCATCTGCACAGAGGCCCCCCACATGCACCGGGGATGCCTGGTTTCACCTTGGAGATACCTAGTAGGGACCATCTCACAGGGATAGCCAGGACGGGTTCCCCAGTGGTCTACAGCACCACGATGCCTAAGGGCAGCAGTGCGCTTTACAAGACACATTACATTTACAAGACACATTACATTACAAAGAACTCGCAGTTCTTTCAGGACTTCAGGAGTTCTAGGACTAATCAAATACAGAAGCAGGTCCCGGGCTGCTGGAGGTTTGGTTTCTCTAGGAACACATTGTGCTTTCTGGGAGTCTGTGGAAGTAGCCTTGCCATATTTGGACTGCATTGGCTATGTCTTAATATGGGTATGATTATTATGCCTATATAAGGATATGATTTGATATAACTATATAAGGGCATACATCGGGAATATTAAACTAGAGTCCTAGATTCGTCCATGTTAGAACTGGGGGTCTCTAGTTGGCAGAGGTAGGTACCTTTGACCAAATAGGGACCCCTACTTCTAGTCAGGGTAAAGGGATACACACCGTAGATAACCCCTGCTCACCCCCTAGGTAGCTTGGTATGAGCAGACAAGCTTATCCCCAAGGCAATGTGTAGGGTAGTTGCACTTAACACACACAACAATTCCAGAATGCACCACAAACTGACACCACACAGGAAAGTATATCAAAAATATATCTTTATCTAGTTTTAGGCAGTTTACCAAAGGCAATGCACTTACACAAATCACTTGACTCTTCTTTATACTTGTACTTAGTTAGGAAGTTCTTTGGGGAACTTGTCTCAGTCTAAGTCTTAGTTTTCACAGAAAATTGCAGGCAAGATAGCTGTAAGCGGTAATACTTTGAAACAAGGACTTAAATGCAGTGTCTAGCGTGATCCTATCAAAGTGCCTCACCGTGTGCACAAGGGCGTTCCCCGCGCGTAGGAAAGACCTTCACTCAGTCTCTGCCGGTCCCGCTAGCTCTCCCCTCGCTCTCGACAATCCAACGAGCGCGGGGAGGCTGTTTACTTGGGGGCGGATCCGGCTGGCGGCGAGGGCTCCACGTAGCTCCCGGCGTCTTCGGGCGTTGTTTCTTTGCGATGGCCAATCCGGGCGCGGCTCCAAGACGAGCCCCCCATGACGTTGCAAGTCCTTCAGCCAATTGCAGTGCGGCTTCTGGGACGAGCCCCTCGTGACGTCGCGGCTTCCTGCTGCGGCCCAATCACCTCGCGGTCTGACTGGACGAGCCTCCCGCAGCCCGCCAATGACAGCGCGGTGCCTCGGGAAGCTTCTCTCGGCCAGCCAATCAGAGCACCTGCACCGGCGGCAGATTAGCCCAGCACCATGTGACTCTGGGCAATAGCTTGCTTAGTCTTCCTGACGGCCCCCAGTGCCTAGAGACCCTAACGGGTGATTGTGCGCTCTACAAATGTGGATTATTATTATTATTATTATTATTAGGACCAGCATCCCCCATGTTAGTCTATGGAGCAAGATAACCTTGCAGCAGTGATCACACAAAATGGCTGCTGCCCCTTCGTTTCTTCGCCCACACCTCCGTACCGGGGACGGTGTTCCTTGGATGATCTTGAGCCCGGGCGGCGGGGGTGATTTACCGGCAAGGGCCGATTTGGGGTGCAAGTGGTCGACAGATCACTCACAAGGCCACACGATCTTTGTGGCGATTTCTCACGCAAGGAGGCACCACGATCCTCCGGTCCCCGCAGATATGTGCCGACGAGCACGGCGATCCCC
Organism: Lissotriton vulgaris; assembly: GCF_964263255.1. Classification (NCBI taxonomy): domain Eukaryota; kingdom Metazoa; phylum Chordata; class Amphibia; order Caudata; family Salamandridae; genus Lissotriton; species Lissotriton vulgaris. Next base: position 318,088,040 of record NC_141699.1, on the reverse strand, counting down.
ACACACGGCCAGCAGTTAGAAAAAACGCACTGAAGGCAAACACAGCACGATCTTTACAGCGTTTTGTAGTTTCTGAGGAACCTTTTGACCCTGGGTTCCAGGACAGGAGGCCAGCTCTTCTCAGGCCCTTGGAGATTCTTGTAGACACAGCACACAGCACAGTCTTGAGGTCAAGCAGGCAGGGGGTCACAGCACACAGCAAAGTCCCCTTCTTCTCTCCTTCAGTTGAGCAGCAAAACAGGTCAGCCCCAGAGCACACAGCAAGGGCAGTCTTCCTTAGTTTCTTCAGCGGTTCTTCTTCTGGCAGATTCTCATCTTGATTGTAGAATCTGAAAATCTGTTGTCAGGGGTCCTTCTCTTATACCCCTAAAAGTCTTTGAACTCTTTGTGCAAGTGGGTCCTGAGCCCGGTCAAACCAGTTCTGGGTGTTGCTGGAGTACTTTGTTTTCCTGGCTTCTTGCTTCTTTTCAGAGAGAGGGGCAGAGTCGTCAGCCGCCCAGCAGGAGGTGGAGCCAGCATTGTGGCAGGCAGACACAGCCCTATTCAATCCCAGGCGCTATCCCCTCCCACCACTCTAGTAGCAAATGCAGTCATTCAGCCTAAGGCTGACTAAGACAACCTCCTGGAGGCTCCCCAGCCCCTGTCAACCTCACACCAGACAGTCAATCCACAAGCAGGTCCAGGCACACAGAAAGGTCAGACAAGAGAACAGCCACTTTCTAAAAGTACTGTTCTCAAACACAGAATTTAAAAACAACCTTTCCTAAAAGATGTGTTATTAAATTCTGAGTTCAGGAATATCAATCACTTATGTCCTATCTTGTTCCTATGGGAAGATAGGCTGGAAGAGGTGTGGCGCCGCGGCTTGGGCATCTGACTCCGGAATCTGGGGATCACGGTTTGATCCCCGGCACTGGCGGCAGATTAGCCCAGCACCATGTGACTCTGGGCAATAGCTTGGTTAATCTTCCTGAAGGCCCCCAGTGCCTAGAGACCCTAACGGGTATTTGCGCGCTCTAAAATGTGTATTATTATTATTATTATTATTATTATTATTATTGTTATTATCATTATTATTATTATTATTGTTATTATTATTGTTATTATTATTATTATTGGGACCAGCATCCCCGATGTTAGTCCATGGAGCAAGATAATCTTGCAGCAGTGATCACACAAAATGGCTGCTGTTCACTACCAGAGCATGTTACCTGCACTAGTACATGCTCTACCTTTTATATACACGGCACCCTGCCCAGGGGGTACCTTGAGCCTTCCATAGGGTTGACCAATGTGCACAAAAAGGGAAGGGTTAGGCCTAGCCAGTGGGGGCACTGACCAAGAGGACATGGTAGTTCACTGCCTGCACACAGGCACTGCGGTGGCAGGCCTGAGACACCATTTTAGGGCTACTCATGTGGGTGGCACAATCAGCGCTGCAGGCCCACTAGTAGCATCTGTCATCACCAGCCCTGGCACACCCAGTGCACTTTACTAGGGACTTCGTGGTGATACAAATATGCCAATCAGGTACATCCAATCAATATGATAATTTCCATAGGGAGCACTTACACTCTGGCACTGATCAGCAGTGGCAGAGTGCCCAAAGCATCGAAACCAGCAAAAACGAAATCCAGTACAGCATCAAAAATACAGGAGGCAGAGGCAAAAAGATAGGGGTAAACCATGCCAAGGGTGTCAGGACTAAAAGTCCATAACACCCACTCCACGTGTAATGTCCATCATTACTAAATACTAAATAATAAAGCATATCTAAGCATGTGTTTTCCATCCCACCCCAAAATACATAAAATGCATTAGAAATGGCATGTACACGAAAAAATGAGTATTGTATTGTACGTTTTCTAAGCAGTGGTATAATTCAAAATAATGCACATAATGTACTTTAAATGATTTACTAAATTTACATTTATAAAAATGGCTCTTAATACAGTAGAGAAGGTCGAGACCAATTTATCAAATTTTTCACAAGACTGTACATGTGTTAGAGGCTAAGTTGAAAATATTGTCTCTAGTTGTTTTAAAAATAGAAATCTTGTTCTATAAGAATAGTTCTACTTTAAGCAGAGTATCATGTGCCAAAAAAAGTAAATATTTTGGGAACGGGGAAAAATAATTTCGTTTGAGGAAAAATAGTTCCAAAGTTTTAGAAGTTCTGTTTATCAAAAACTGTAGGCCGAATTCAAAGTTCAGGGAACGCTGTGTGCTCTTGTTTTCAAAAGTTATTCTCGTTGTTAGGGGAGAAGATAAGCTCAGATAGGCTGGCTAAGAATTTGTCTACAATAGTAGGTGAAAGTTCGGCCGTGTCCGAAAAAGTAGAAATAGTGCATATGTGCGATGCATTGCCGTAATCGTTGTCTAGATCAACAATGGTTACTGAAGGTTGTACCTGTGTGCCGCTTTCATCTGGTACCTCACCGCCAGCTTGTAGCTGTGAGGTCTCAACGAATGCCATCATCAGAATTGGTAGCCGCTGGGGACAACACGTTGCATGAGCCGTTACCGAACCAAGCAAAGTATCGACATCCATAGGTACTGCTGATGGGAGTGTGAGACAGACGTCTAACACGCATTCTTCTCCGCAGAGCAGGCATCGTAGAACAGGTAGGATGCAATCTTGCCAGATCTCTTAGCTGAGCCAAGCTGAGGACTTTGGTAATCCTATATTTGTACTGCATTGCCAGGATCATTTGTTCCATGGTAACCTGGGTATTGCTTGTGAGTGGACTTGCCATATCGGAGCAGGAGGAAGAAAAATAAAATTCCTGCTACAAGTCCCAAGATGAGAGGCAGGCCACCAAACACAGAGTGCACGAAATTCAGGAAGAATGCGCTGGACTGCTTCAAAGGGTGATAATAGTCCTGAAAAAATTGTCTTAAATACATGTGCGATGCCGATGGTATCAGACATGTTTAAGATTTGTCTGAATATTTCTACAAAATGCACAGGGCAATTTGCTGATAATAATGCATGTATCATGCATGCAAGTTCTTGCTACTTGCAAGTCATACATTTCTCTAGACGATGTCAAAGGCACAGTTTTTTGCCAAAGAACGGACTTCATTCTGCTTAAAGTATTAATTCGAATAGAAGAGATTTTCAATGAAGGCTATATCATTGCCTCCTTGTCTGGTTTGCTGCTTGGAAACAATACTTGCATACAACAAGTGACCCTGGATGTAACACTAATGAGATAGGCCGTTCCTGGCAACATGCCACAACAGCTGTGGCCACTTAACATAACGTAACTGCCGTTGGAAAGTTGTCTGAAAAAAGGCTCTATTTGTGTGGCTGGGGTGCCGTGCGTGCAGGTGGCAAGAAAGGTCATTAGATGAACCTTTGCAGGCTCCATGTAAGTTAATGTCTTGACATAGAAGTGTACCGCTTAGTGAGTTTTTACAATTGTTACCACTAAGAAATGCCTCATTTTTCCCCCCACTCCAACATCTATGTGTGTGTGTGTAAGGTAAATTCCAGGTTGACTTGATGTACCCTTTACCCAACTTTTCATACAGGCCCGCTGGTATGTGCTTTAGGCAATATTGAAACTGAAATGTCGTTATTGGTACTGTAATGGTGCCATGTATTATCCACTCAATGACAGGCTTCTCAGAAACTGTCAATGGTAATCTCTCGAGTTTTTCAATGCTCAGCACTGTATAGTCTGCTCCTCTTTGTGCCAAAGATATGTGTTTATCTGTTAGCTTAAAATTAGAAAATAATGGCGTCGTGTTAATCAGGCACCAGGGCACATATCCTGAATGGAGGTTTTGCAACATCCAGCCTAATTGTACAATAGAACGTAATTGGGACTGGCCATGTTGTAACATTAGCATATCCTGTTCTATTATATCAATGGCAGATGATACAATGCTGTCCAAAGAATAAATCCTGGAGGACAGAGTCGTTAACCCATTGTCTACTGCAGATAGGGATTTTTCCAAATGAATACGGTCAATTTCTCGTATTTTCTCAGCAGTTTCAATTTGCGTTACTTTCCAAGCCTCGTTTTAAGCAGCATATATACCGGCGTATGTGAAACGTTTTTGATGCTGTTTGCGAGGTCCCAATGAGAAATCTCGCAAGTAAGCCCCTTCTTTAAGTAAGGTCAAGTGTTGCTTAATTTCAGGGAGTGAGTATTTCTGTAGCCATTCGACGCATAGTTTTCCTACACTGTATGTGGTGACTATCCCTGGATGTCTCTGGTAATATCTAGGGTCTTGCCTGTTTTGAGTGAACCCCTGTGTTTTATTCAGGAATCTATCTTGACAGTTATTAGTGTCTGTGGGCCTGATCAACCATTTTTTCCAATCAGGATTAGTTCTGTTTTGGTGTAAAATATGGAATACGTACATCTCCACATCTGTAGTGCTATTACTATCAGGTATGGGCTTTGGTATAGACGGCTTGTTTAAATCCTTAATCTTGGCTAATCCAAGACAGGTTGTTTGTTGAATGGTGTCATTCAGGAACATTATTTGTTCTGGAATCATGCAGGCTCTGAATAATGATTCTAAGCCTTGTATCTGCCAGTCTTTTGTACCCCAGACCATTTTTGTCTCAATGTTGTCTTCCCAAAACTCAAAACCAAATGTAGCTAATTGTGCATAAAATGTTGCAGAATACATCAGTTTAGTATTTGTCAACATGTTTTTCATTTGTGTCTTATTCATAATTTTGAAATAAAACGTTTCTGGATCTGTGTTATTAAACCCTGAGAAGTATGGGAATTTCTCATAAAATGTTTTCAACCTGCCTTTTGGCGGTGTTGGACAATGTTCCCATTGATTTTAAGTAAAAACATTTCTAGGATTCGCAGACTTATGCAAATATTGGTGTCCATAATGATTAAAGCAATAGATTTCTTCATAATCTGATGAACCTTGTAAATAATCATGTTCTGTAAATTTTGCTGACATTTCTAAATCTGACATCATGTTATTAATAGTTTCAAAGTACCAATCATCAGAGAAAGTGCTCGGTGAGACAAAGTCACTTAAAGAAACCTTGAACTGGTGTGGATACTTCAAGAGTTCAACCGGGCCATAGATGTCGTAATCAGTAGCGTCCCGTGCTACACCACCAGGTATAGGAATGGCTGTGATGTTCACTGATGACAGTTCTCTTTTTTCAAAGCGAGAAGATTTGTGAGGCTTTAGAACCAAGTTGATTTTCTGACTTGCTGTGTCCATTGTACTGTATTTTCCATCAATCATTCTTCCCAAGCTTAAAACTAAAATGAGCCAGAGCAGGAGGAAAAGTACACCTAACACAATCCACAATTCAATCCATGGTGAAATCAGATATGTTTCTCCAATTTGATGAAAGAGTCCTGTTGTTTTTTCTTTGAAAGTCTTATTTGCTGGCTTCTATTCATGTTCACTAGGATCCTCTGAAAAGTCATCGAAATTGATGAAGTAGCCAGATGCAGTTCTATCAATTGTTGGAATTGCTTCAGGATTTTCATTAATTTTTCTATTGGATTCTTCCTTTGGCATATTTGTATAGTCAGAGGCTACATCATTATAGACAGGTGTTTCTTGGCGAACTGTTGCAATTTGGGTTTCAAGAGGCACAAGTTCCATGGCTTTGTTGCATAGTCCTTCTTTTGTCAGTGCAGGTTTATCAAAAGTGATTAGTCTCTCAGTTTGAACCTCTTGAATTGTAGCTAGGTTTGATCTTCTGCTACATCTTGGGAGTCCACTGGGCCTACTACTTATTATTGGCCACATGCTTGTGGTTTTACCAGGTCGATTGATACAACTCTGTTCTCCTTTTTACCAGCAAGGGGTGGTAGTACTACTGAACTTGTTCCTTGAATTGCTGAGACAGGTACTGCTTTTCTGTAAGAAGGCCCAAATTCCTTCTTCACTGCGATCTTTTCTCTGACCAGATCCCCAATCTTTGGAATCCAGGCAGGTCTTGCTGGGACAGATGATTTTTCTTCAGTGGCCATTGGCTTTTGCTTTGTGTTACTTAGACTTCTTCTTGTTTCATTTAAGTCCTGTAAAACAGCCAAACGATCTTTGATATCAAAGGTTTTTTGTTCCACCATTGAAGTATGACGATCAAGGTCTTCGATAAACATTCTAATACCAAACAAAAGTTCATACGGAGTGATTCCACCAGGAGAAATTTGTGGCTGATTATTAAGACTACGTTGGACACTTGTTAGATGTTTGACCCACCCATCACCCGAACCTAATACCCTCGCTGTTATAGATTGCTTTATGTCACAGTTTTTCCTCTCCACTACCGCATTACCCTCAGGATGGAAGGGGCTAGAGTACCGCAATGCATTGCCCAAGCTGGCCATGGCCTCTTTGTAAGCTTGAGAGCTAAACGCAGGACCCTGGTCAGAATGTAGCGTGCCATTTGCGTATGTGCCGATAAAGACTCGCAGATTTTTAATAACAGTTCTGGCGTAAGCTGAGCTCTGGGGCCACATCCAAATGAATCTCGTGCAGGAATCCACTGCGACCATGATATATTTATAGTTGCCATCCCTTTGTAAGGGACTACAGTGGTCCAGGTAAACACATGCTAATGGTTTATCTGAGATTAGAAGGGGCGTCTGCGCAGGTCGTTTCACTGTTGTTTTCTTCATTTTATGGCATATTTCACATTCTAAAACATAGTTTCTAGTCTGTTTTCTCATACGTGGCCACCAATTTCTTTGTTTTAGTAACGATACTGTTGCAGAAACACCTGCATGTGCAGAGGCGAGCCCTTCATGTGCCGCTAGGATTAGTCCTAACCTATGTTCCATGTTTGGAATTGCCCTATCCCCTACTCCAGGGATTACAGCAAAAGGAACATTATTCGCATCAGTTTTGTATGAGTGCTTTACTGGAAAGCCTTTCGGGAGTGTCTTACTACTGTTTTTTACCGAAGCACTGACAGCTTGCATTATCTCGCTGTGCATTTTTGTTTTTGACCGGGTGATGGCAGCTACGGAAGCCGTTTGCACAGCTGCCTTTCCGGCCTCATCAGCCAATAAATTTCATGCAACGTGAACGCCATCACGTTGATGACTCAGTGTATGTATTACGTGAGTTTTTTTTTATAGTTCTTTGTTTGAAAGAACTACTTGTTCCCAAAGCATTTTATGCTTGATTTTGCCACCTTTCGTATCTTTGAAACCGTTTTGAACCCAGTTTTGTAAGTATTCATTGTAAGACTGGACGCAGTAATACAAATCGCGCACTATTAGTGTGGGGAATTCGCGATCGGCATTTTCAAGTACCATCTTAAAAGCCTGTAGTTCAGCTCGATGAGCTGTTCAATCTCAGAGTGATTGAGATTTAGTGACCATACGTCTGAATTTAACTTAGTGCCAACGACCTTTAACAATCGCGCACACAGCACTATAAGCTTGTTTACCCCCAACTGCGGGTTGTGCTGACGCGTCAGTATATATTATACAGCCGTAGTGTTCTAGAGGCAGGATTTCAGTCGGCAGAGGACATTCATATTTGTATTGGAGAAACTCTTGTGATTTTAAGTTAGGGTCAAATTCGTATACTACGTCCGATGCAGCAAGAAAATTAACCCATTGTATCCATCTTGGATGTAAAGCTTTAGCATTTGGAATGCTGGCTCTTGTCACTGCCTCTAGGGCAGGTACAGGTGTAACGATTATTATACGTTTACCCTGAGCAAAGGCTCTTTCTTTTGCTACAGCAGTTTGAACCGCAGTTAGAATTTTTTCAGTAGAACTGAATTTCATTTCAGCCTGTGTGTACAAGTGTGATTTGTATGCTATTGGTACCGTATCTCCCTCATTAGAGGTCAGGTACGTGAATCCCCATCTTCCTTGGGTGACTCGAATTACAAGGTTGCGTTCGTTTACGCATGTTTGCAGTTTTGTTTTAGTTAACATGTCTGTTTGTATTGAACCTAAAACCATTGGTTTGAAATCAGGTTTGATTAATTCATAGAGAGGTTTAACCCTCGCTGCATAGTTTAGAATGTATGTTCTTCCGAAATTCAAGAAACCTATAATTGATTGTAAGATTTTCAGCGTTTTTGGGGCTTGGAGCACTGCACACTTCTCTAAGAAGTTGTCTGCTAGGCTTTTGCCTTCACTCGATAACTCATATCCCAGAAATAGGACTGTGAGGTGGGCAATTCGTGCTTTTTTGAAGTTGAATTTGTATCCTTCAGATGCGAATCCAAGTATAATGGTGTTCACTCTTTTCAAGTGTATGTCCAAGTTATCGACTGTAAGATAGATGTCATCAACATAAGATAATGCCTCATCATCATACATTTGTAGTAACTCTGTTACCCTGGCTGAAAATAATCCTGGGCTATTCTTGAATCTCTGGGGGAAACAACAGAATTGCCTCTGGGCCCCAATACTGGAGAAAGCGGTCAAATACCTGCTTTCTGGTGCAATATTTTGACAGAAGAAACCATTTGAAATATCTAATGTTGTTTTATATTTTTTGCGCACAATGTTATTCATTAGTGCTGCACTGTGTGAATTTTGTACTGCAAATGTTTTGCAACAAGAGTTTAGGTGTCTGTAGCCAAATACTAGACGATATGAATCATCTGGTTTGGAGACAGGAAACAAAGGATTGTTCATTTGTGAGGTGCATGTTTCAATCACCCCCTGGTATTCAAGTTGATCTAAGATCTCCCTGACTTGTTTTTTAGCTTCCTGCTTTACAGGATAATTCCTTTGTGCAGTGGGTTGATTTTTTAACTGGATTTTAGGTGAGGTAAATCCTCATCCCATCCTACATGATTTTTGTATAGTGCTGGAGCCTGTGCCACAGCCCATTTCCTTGCATAAGTGTGTATTTTATTAATTGGAACATGTTTTGAGAAGGCAGGCCTAATCATTTATTCGCCATATGGGCATTCCCTAACACATTTTGGTGGTCAGTCTTTCTCAGCTAGAAGGATATCATAGCCTTCAGATAGATTCTCCCAAAAGAGAGTTTGTATTTTCCTAGTTATGTCCCCTTCTATACGCAGTTTTATTTCATATAGTTTATGGGGTACACTGACTCTGGTGTCCGCAGTTTCCACCTGAATGTATTCATTCGTGTCCACTGTCTCCAGAGGATTCATCAGGATCTTGCGAGCTATGGTCACTTCAGCTGTATTGTCAGCATTGTCAGGGCCTATTCTCTGTTCTTGAGTTGTGTCCTCAGGATCCTCGGCATATTTTATTTTTATACTGCCTACCTTCTTTTTGGAAAATTGTGATTTTTTACTTTGATGAGCAGGTTCCTTGTCTTTGGACTTGACGCGCTCTTCTTTATGTTCTGACCGTCCTCTTCTTTCCGATTTCTGTGAGGAAGTCTGAAAAGATCGTGAGGGACGTGTATCATTATCTTGATATCTGTCAGGTTTTCTCAAATTATCCCTATTTCTAAGGTTGTATCTTTCTTCAGAGGGCTCTCGTTGGAGAGACCTACCCTCCCATTCTGGAGATCTTTCTGTCCTTTGGGGAGACCTTCCTCTGGACTGAAACTGTTTTTCTCTGGGAAGAGTCTGTTTATTACCCTCCCACTTCTTTTTTGGAGTAGTGATATTATTTTTTTATAAATGATTTTTCAGGATTTTTTGGTAGTTGTGGTTTTAGTGGTTTCCCACCCAAACTATCTCTACCTAATTCTTCCTAGCACTTTTCAATTATTCTGGCAAGTTCAAAACGTTGGTCTGCTAATTCTGTTTCTTTTAATTGTTGGCGGAAAGCCACAGATGCTGCTTCTCCTTTTATGTTGGCTAGTAATATAGCTGAGACTTGCTAAAAGTCTTTCAGTAGTTTCATACCTAAGTTTAAAGCTGGTTCTGGACCGTATTAATTTTGAATCTGTCTTAGTACGTCTGGTATTACCGCTATTGACGGAACACCATGTGTTTTTGTGTAGATTGAAGACAAGACTGTTCCCCAAGTGTCACAGTCCTCCACATGTGATGCGATCCCCATTGGTAAACAGATTGTCAGAATTCTGTGTTTTTCATGAGGTGTACTATCAGTGAATACTGCCTCTATTTGAGTAATCTTTTGAGCTAACCAGAACGGAAATTGTTCCTGTTTTGTGGGTAATTTGCCAATGACTGATTGTATAGTATGTGGTGTAATTTTTTTTGTGTTTCCCTAGTGAGGGGTGTGCTGCGGAATTTTTATTGCTGGTTGGACTGTTAAAGTCCGCATGACACATTGGACCAATTGTCTATGTATTTTAATTGATTGCTTCAACTGAGTCAATAGTTCACTGTCTGACATTCTTTCGATGTCAGGATGTGGTGTGTAACCAGCTAGTACTGGCCATGTTGCTCCTGGTCTACCTAGTGACCGAGCCTGGTAGTTTCATTGTGATGTTTTAGGGCGCCATTAAACCAGAGCTGATGCTCCTGATAAGTTAGTGGAATTTCAATGTCCTCAAAAGGAACATATTCCGTTGGAGGTTCCGCTGTTTTGTGGTAGTGGAACTCCCGTGTTATAGCATTTGCTGCTGGAAGAGTTATCCATGAATAGAATACCTCTGTCTGCCGATATTGATGTACCTCTATGACAAAGATAACTGTACCACCTCTTTTTGATACTCCGTTATTTATAAGTTTGATAGTTACACTCCTTCTTACATTTATCGGGATGATTATTGCACCCGGAATGTTTTGTTGGAGACTTGTGTCTTTCGCCAATAGTTGAGCTGCCAAAGCATCTCCTTCTCTTTCCCTTTCTTCTTCGCTTTCCGTCATTTTGTTGACTGAAAGTTAGCAGGGTAAGTTTCAAGGAAACAAAGATTAGGTGCACAATATTTTGGAACACTGTATCCTTCAACGCTGAACAAAACAAAAGCTTATACATAGGATTCTCATCCTACTTAGTTCTGGCGGATATTAACTTTTCACCCACTCCAGACGTCTATCGGAGTTTTTGCGGGAAAGGGGTCTGTGTGAAAAGCATGACTGAGTTACTCTAGTATCTAGCATTAAATTATCGCCTTACCAAACGTTGGGCGCCATGTAGTGTAGTTTCTATATTTCCAATAGGCTCTGCGCATTGGAATAACATAAACGATAGTTTAGACGTTGGACTGAAGTCGACTATGTCTCTATTGAATATGTTAAACTTAATTATGAATGCCAGCTAGCTCATAGGTCACCAGAAACTTTCTTGAATTCACAAGAAGGGATTCGTTTCTAACTACCGCATAAAAATGACAACTTTGGTCGCCAAGAATAAGGAGGATATCTCCAGAGTCGCGGAAACAATAGATAGCTATTTCACTCAGTCAATCGTGCATGCTTCGTTTCACCAGAAGTGCAGAGAAATAGAGAGATGGGCGTTTTCAATTAAATAGGTTATTTATTGAGCAGTCTTCTTTCTCATGCAAGAGAAGTGAATTGCTACAGTTGCAATACTTGTCAGAAAGTAAAGTGCAAACAGTAAAAAGAGTATTATAAAATAATACTGTAAAAGCATGGTATGGTTTCTAAGCCATACGGTATTTAAAATGGATAAAATACATACAACGATAAATAATGACTAAATGTACTAAACTGGTGCTTCTAAGATACGCCTACCCAAGTGTACCTAACCTAAGCCTAGTACATAGGAAGAAGTAAGTGAGAAGTCGTTTTTAAGTTAAATAGTTTCTGCCAAGAATCTAAACCAAGAATTCTCTAAGGGTCTAGTCAGCTCTGTACCTTGTTATAGAATGTAGGAGGTCTTGTATCTCTCTCTCAGGACTCGATCTCCCAGCAACCCGCAAGGGTAACAGGGAAAAACTGGAGCTGGATTTCTCTGCAAGAGAAAAGACAGCATCTCTCTCAGTGCGTCAGCGGGAGGGTCGGCTTCCTTCGGCACTTGCTACGGCAGGGCGTCGGGCAAGTAGATAGTCGATCTGCTCCAAACCACTGTGTGTTTTGCTAGGGCAGATGCTGGTATATTTATACCTGGAGGGTGCCGAGTTTGACGTAAGTTTGACAGAAGACATCACTAAGAACTCGCAATTCTTTCAGGACTTCAGGAGTTCTAGGACAAATCAAATACAGAAGCAGGGGGAAGTCCCGGGCTGCTGGAGGTTTGGTTTCTCTAGGAACACGTTGTGCTTTCTAGGAGTCTGTGGAAGTAGCCTTGCCGAATTTGGACTGCATTGGCTATGTCTTAATATGGGTATGATTATTATGCCTATATAAGGATATGATTTGATATAACTATATAAGGGCATACATCGGGAATATTAAACTAGAGTCCTATATTCGTCCACAACATCACCTATACATGTGAATACGATAGAAGGGAGGCAAGCAGAAAACAACATTTGGTTATGTTCACACATTACAGATGATGTGAAAAGCTTTGAGGCTTCCCGCCTGCACTGGATTATCATGCTGCTCTTCAGCCAATTCATTTTGCAGGTGTAACTGAATGAAGAGTCACCTTAGCAGCCCATACACCCATCTCAAAGGTACACAACTGGCATCAGTGTGTGCCTCAGCCATACCAATTTCATTTTGATTTAACCATGTATATTTTGCTAGGGATTTATCCTATCATTGATTTTCAAGCCTGTTGTGTTTTGGCCAGTTCATATGACACATTGTTCTATTGTATGTCCATTCTGCACTCACTTGGTATAAATTTTGTGTCAGCCTCTCATTTGCTACTAGGGTCTGATCACCCATGTGTTTAAATGCCATATGTAAGCATATTGTGATGCAGGACAACAGTGTTCTACAACACATACAACATACGGTGGAGGTGAAAGGCCCAATTAATGAGTATTCAGCCAGGTTGACTTACCTTGGCCCAGCACCAGAGCAGTGTGTGGTTGCTGAACTGATTTCACATCCAACCTTGTAGCAGAAGTCAGTGTGTGTCTATGGTTCTGGGAGGACCGCATTGTACCTACAATGATAAGTTTGTTTTGCAACGTTACATTTCTGCTGCCACATGTGTTGCACTCAATTTCTGGCACAAAGGCAAGCACAAGCAGTTGTGGGCACCACCATTGTGTTTCATATATCATGTCATGAGTGATCCCACATATAACTTAGAATGGGCCCACTACATTGATGCTACCTATATCACAATTACATGCCTACGAATCCAGAGGTAAGATCCACTATAGTGTTTTGTTGATGCCCAACAAATAATCTATCCAATGTAAGCAGTACATGACCAGCTGTGTGGACTGTGCAATTTAAAGTATATTGAAATGATTTGAAGTTGGACAGTGGATGCATTGTCAATACTACTGAGACTGGTATCTCACTGATTGTTCATCATTACCATATCTGTGCAAATAGGATTTCTTGATTAGGTCTACAGATACTATTACAATATAGTGGGTACACCCTTTTGACTAGTTGTTGCACTCGATTACAGGATTGGATTCCCCGGTCTGGGACTGTTGGTGAAATGCATGTTGTGTACCACAATTACAAAGGTATGATGAGCCAAGACATTTTATATTTTGTCTTTCGCTGTTTACAAATGTCTTATGGTAAAGGTGAATGTCCATTGACAACTCCAATTTTAATGAAGCAATTTTTACATCTCTGGTTGACTCTTATAGGTGGGCACTATTTGTCCCTCTGTCGTCGCCTGACAATGTATGCATTTTGACCATCTCCTGGCCAGTTTGACATACCAGTTAGTGAGGTTGTCATGCCTTCCTCTGTACATTGTCGATTCCTCCCAGTAGATGAGGTGACCTCTGCTACTGCAGTTGTCTGTGCTCTGGCTGGATGTGTCAATGGGTGAGAAGAGAGAAACGTAACCAAATGGGAAATGTGCTTGTGGAACTATTCAGGGATTTCCCCATATCTTCTGCGTGCTAACAGTGTTGTGAAGTACTGCCACAGATGGGGCAGGTAGGAGGAGTGGTGTGTTGAGGATGTAACGGCATGGCAGAATGGGAAATGGACAACAGAATGTGTGTATGACATATTTTGATCTGATGATTCTCTCACCTTCTGCTTTGTGATTTAGGCTGGCACAGGGTGATGTTCTTTTTGGAGAATTTGTGGCCGGTTTACACGCCCCTTGAATAAGATTTACACTGCTGTTGCATCACTTCTATGACACAGCGGTGCTGTATAACAGACGACGCATTTAGAATTATTCGCAATGTGATGCATCTATGGTGAAGTGTCAAGTTGTGAGGCCCTGCGCAACATTGAATCTGCGTCAGCTTTGATGTAGGCAGGGTGGGCATTCCTTTGGGATATGCCGCGTAAAAGTGATTCAGTGAAATCTACAAGATTTCACAGAGTCACTTATCAGAGACCGCTACGACGCAACCTTAGGCCTGCTTGAAGCAGACGTAAGGAGTGGCGCAGCACGTTAGGTATGGACAGTCCATGGACATTATTGGAGTTGCATCGCTCTTGCGAAACTACTCCAGCACAGCCCCCCCAAACACCATCAGATTCAACACACATCTGTCTATCTCTGCTCCACAGTGCACCGCCATGTAAATGCGACGCGTCCGTGGTTGCACAAAGGTTGAATTCCATATCACATTGGTACTGGCGCTTCCCTGCAAATATTTGTCAATTGCTACTTAGCAGGGTTGTGTATGTATGGCAGCAGTACTGTGCCCATGTTTTCAAAATGGGGGAGGGATTAGCCTTTTCTAATGCAAAGGATTCTGGGACTTGTGGTGCTACATAGAGGGTGACACATGAGTCTCTGACTGACTATCTTTTTATATACACTTTGGACAAGTTCCTTACTCACAATGACAGTGTAACACAGACAAACTTTTCATGCACTTTTTTCTTTTCATTCCATTTACCTGGTACCAAGTAGCGGACGTCACTAACAGGGAGCCCATGGACCAAGTGGGGGTGTATTGTTGTGAGGATATCTTCCTCCCGTTGGGTGAGATGGATGCGGGGTCCAGGGTATGCAGCAGGGAGGCTCCTGCTTAATTCGATCCTGGAGTATTTCTCCTTCACCCTCTGCCTTTCATCCTGCTACTTTTTCTTGATGTCCTGTACCATGTGCCTCTCCTCCCCCAATGCTGAGACAGCAGTGGCTAACTGCTGCCATAGGGCTGCTTTCTGTGTCCCACTGGTGCAGTAGGGTGGGAGTCCATATAGGCGTTTGTGGTGCCTGACTATGAACTCCACAAGCATGGTGGTTTCCTCTGCAGTAAAGTTCCTCTTTCTCCTCATTTCCATTTTCTCTGGCAATGTGAGCATTGTGGACACGAACTCTCTGTGGCCAAACCTGTTCCTTCAATGTGTGCTGCTTTTATGTGTTTTGTGGTGCTGATCAATTAGTGTTAATTGGCTTCAGCTGGAGCGTGGTGGGGGATGGTAGGCAGGGTCAACATTCATCATGGCAAAATGGAGCTATTGGCTGCAATTGGCTGCCGTGTGTCAGCTGATCCATGGTGGGGGATGGTAGGCACTTGTACAGGTGTTTACCCTTAGCTACCATGACCAACTGCCAAAATCCGTATAGTCCGGCCCGGAATCGGAAAGTACGGCCCGGAGTTGGAAATGATGACGCAATGCCGGAAATTGCGGGCCGGAATCGTAAATCCCACCGTAGAGCCCTAAATTCCGGCCCGGAGTCGGAAATTACGGCCGGAGTGCGTACGTAAAGTTAGTAGTCGTAAGTCTATTCTGTGAATACCAAAAGTAGTAAGTTCATTCTGTGAATACCAAAAGTAGTAAGTTCATTCTGTGAATGCCAAAAGTAGTAAGTGCATTCTGTGAATACCAAATAGTAGTAAGTTTAGGATTTAGTCTTAAGTTCATTCTGTGAATCTGGCCCTAAATAGCTGAAATGCATTCCTTTGAAGTTTTTAATCATTCATTGTTGCAAGTCAATCCATGTTTTTTGAATCAGTGTTAGTATCAATGTTAACTTAGGGGCATGAACACAGGGCCAGTTTTAATGCCATACATCAGAGAACTGGCCACTGTAAGAACATGTTACACAGTGTGCACATATCTCTCGCTTTGGGCCTGACTCGGATACTTGGATCCATTTCGCAAGGGAACAAGAGCAAACCGTGCTCCTTATTTGGATAAATTTCACAAGGGAGAAAAATGCTGCAACTCCACTTCAAAAGGAGCAAGCAATGTGCAATGAGGGCCTTGGGTGTCAGAGTGGGTGAGGTTAGAGTGATGAGGGGTCTCGGCACAATATACAGAACACAGCATTAGCTTGCAAACACTTACCATTAGAGACAACAAGGCACCAGATCAGAAGTACTTGTATCCACTCAAATGTATGACAAAGGGGTGGGATCTATGTCTTTGAATGAGGAACGTCTGATATCACACAGGGATGAAGTCTCCTATGCCCGCAACAGTGACACTTATTGCATCACTGGCCTACAGAGTGTATACAACCAGAGACCCAGATGTCAATGAAGGGATTTAAAACAGGAAGCCTTGCAGCTGTTGTCACGTTAAGAAAGTTGATTTACTGCCTGTATTCCAACTCCAGCTTCAGAGCAAGGCGGGCAGGCAGTCTGAAACCGACAACTCAGACTTAAATACATCAATTTATTTAGAGATACAATCGTATCTCTGAATAAATCAATCTATTTTATATTTTTTAATATAAATGTGTAGGTATTTTCAGAGGGGCACAACCCTAATGGAGAAACCGCCATTGCTACTACTACTATTTGTTTTATATCTTCTGAACCTCTGAGTACCTGTGCCTTCTGTGTCATTAAAGCTACAGCTGTTCTAACCAGGGTCCCCCCACTCCCAGTTCAGGGATTTTTTGGTGATGTCCGGGTTCTCTCTCATGTTTTTTGTACTCGCTCTTTTTCTTTCTTTGTCTTGCCTTTTTCCCACTCCACACGGCATTGCTGCATGTGGGGGAAGTGGCAGTTAGGATTTCCCTTTCCATATCTGATGCATTCGTCCGTTATGGCAATGTCCTCTGGCTCAAGTGACCCTGCCTTAGGCCAAGTCCAATCAAATTGGTTTCTCCCCGCATTCCAGTCTGCTAGCAAGTCACAGAATGCGCATGCACAGATTTTCCCTTCCTCCCTCACTATAATCTCCCTCGGGTCAAGCTGTAACTGTTATGTGCTTGTGTGCAGAGTTGTGACTATGGGACGTTGAATGATTGCCACTGTGGTCTGTCATGACATTGTCAGGTTCAACAACATGGAAAGAGACATCACAATCCATGACAAGCAGACCTATTTGTGTTACAAATATACCCATCAAACGCCTCCTCCCCATGAGGTGACCCTGTGACACTGGTGACTCGTGACAGATTGCTGTCAATACTTATTTTAATTGTCCAGATATCAATGTGGTAAGTTACATATCATGGTAACCTCATTTCACCTACATTTGTTGAATGTATACCCAGGGTTTGTTGATACCAGTGATGGTCATAACAAGGGTGTGCATTGTGTATGGGCAACCCTAAAGTGAGACAAGTGAGAATTCTCACAACATGCATTGTGTTTGATAGTATTCTAGGGAGAAAAATTGATGTATATGAATTGGTCATAATGTAGAAATGCATGCATGAAGTTAATTTTTTTGTAAAAGTTTAAGGAGACTTACCAGGCTTTGTGATCTGTCTACTCTGTGCAGTCAGGCTTATGGCAGTGAAGGTGACGGCATTTGACTGAAAGTCTGGTAACACATGTCTTGCAATAATGACAGAGACAGATTAGATGTGATTTTCTGGAGTGGTGTTTCTGTGTTTGGTTTCTCGTAGCAGGAAAGCAAAAGGCAAAATTGGGTCACCAAGATACTTTGTAGTGACATTGTAGATATCATGCAGCACTTATCTCTAATGTGTAGGTGGAATTGATGTTGTGAATGCAGACCAAGCTGGAAGAGATGGATTTTCTGAAGTGACAGTCCTGGTTGTGCCTTTGACTTAACAGCTCATCACCAGCACCCCCTGTTCGCATTCATATGGCAAATGTCTGACAGAATATCAACTGACAGAAAATCGACCTACAGAAATATCGATGCAAGAATATTGAAGTCAAGAATATCGACATTCTATCTACATTATGGTAAGTACAAAAATATCGATAAAATAATATCGATGTAAAACATATCGTTAAAATATTCGATTTTTTTAGGTTAAAAAATAATGTAAAATAAAGTAAATAATACATATAATTAAAATAAACATAGCTAAAAATGTTTTACAATGTTTAAAAATTATAATTAATATATATATAATGTAAAAATAAATTAAACATATAAATATAATATATTATATATACTTACTAATAATTTTTTACTTTAATAGCTTATAAAAAAAATTAATATCATATTATTATAAATACATCTATACACATAAAATAATAAAATGAAACAAATATATATCTATACAATTTTTTTAATTACTTTTTTTTACTCTTTTTAATATTAATTATATTCTACATTAACTTAAATAATACAAAAAAATATTATATAGCAGAGTTAATAAAATTACTATTCCAACTCCAAACAGTGCAACAGTAGGGAAAACGTTGGATAGCATAGGGGTAAAAGTTACTATTCCCACTCCAGTGAGTGCAACAGTAGGGAAAGGGTTGGATAGCATAGGGGTTAAAATTACTATTCCCACTCCAGAGGGTGCAGCAGTAGGGAAAGTATTGGATAGCGTAGGGGTAAAAATTACTATTCCCACTCCAGTGAGTGCAACACATCTTTTACCACCCCCCAGGCAAGAATGACGCCTTTACGGACCTCGTCATGAAAATCATCACAGCCAAGGTTTCTCCAAATACTAATGACATTTTCCTAGGTGACTTCAACCTGCATTGGAATGATCCTAAGGACCCTCAGGTCAATGCCATCAGAGTCTTCTTGGCCGAGCAAGCCCTTACTCAAGCCTGCTCCCTCCCTACTCACTCGAAAGGCGCCACCCTAGACAGGATCATTACTGAGTAATCAGCAGTCAAACTTATCTCTATTGACCCTTGTGATTCGTCTGACCAGCACGCCATCACCTTCCTCCTGCATAGTACCCACAAGACATGGACACCTCAACCCGTAATTCCCAAACGAGGGGTTAGAGACACGAAGAACCTTGATCATTAGAAACTGTCAGCGTGTTGTGAGGCCAACCCCCCCCCCCTTGGTGCACCTCAGTCGACAACCTAGCTGATCACTATTCCTCAACCATATCCGACATTCTCTATGATCTGGCACTACTAAAACTAAAAAGAACCCAGATCTAAGACGGGAATCCCTGGTTCAGCGGATCACTCAACAAGGAGAGAGGAGATCTCTTTGACAGACTGAACGAAACTGGAAACAACACCCATCAGCAGCCCATTTAAAACTTCTCCACCAGGCCAGAAATGCCTATAATAAGAAAATCCTCAATTCTAAAAAATACTTTTCGAGATCTGAACTTGAGAATGCCAAAAATCGACCTCGCAAGCTGTTTGACTTGATCATACACCAATCCAACAGACTAGCGAAAACCTCCAAAGAAACACCTAAACCCCTTATATCAAGAGAGGAATTTTTATCCTTCTGCGACAAAATCTCTGCCCTAAGAAATAAACTTAAATCCGTAACTCACCACCAAAATCAAAATCTGCCAGCTCTACCTATTCTCTCCGCGCTTCCCAAACCTCACCCAAAAACCTAGCGCACTGGTCTATCTTTAAAATCTATGACAAACATTCTATCTCGAGAATTCTTGCCGCCTTAAACCCGAATAATCACTTTAATGATCCTCTCCCTTCTAACTGCCTAGCTGCCACCTCTCAGGCTATCATCCCTTCCTGGACCTCAATAATCAATGCCTCCCTCCTGCAGGGCTCAATTCCTGGTTCGCTCAAGGCTGGCCAAGTTGTCCCTATCCTTAAAAAACCTACGCTAGACAGTGCTTCCGCTGAGAACTATAAACCCATATCCAACATCCCACTCATAACCAAAGTTCTGGAAAAATGTGTGCAACAGCAGCTGAGCCTGCACATCAACATCTTCCAATGATGACTTCCAATCCAGGTTCAGACCTGGACACAGCACGGAAACCACCCTCCTCCACATTGTGGATGACGCCATCCAAGCCTTTGACCAAGGCAAAACCTGTCTCCTAATCCTCCTAGACCTTTCTTCTGCTTTTGATACGGTTAACCACAAAATTCTCCTTGAATGCCTCAAACTCAGGATGGGCTTGGATGGCACCATACTTGAATGGTTTTGATCCTTCCTCCAGAATCGCTCACAGAAAATCCTCATCAGTCGTAATCTATCCGCCCTTCTCCAGTTTTGGTTGGAGTCCCCCAAGGATCAATCCTCTCCCCTACTTTCTTCAATCTTTACCTTGAACCACTCACCGTGGTGCTACGTGCCGCAAATATCTCCTACCTTATGTATGCCGACAATACACAGATCTACATAAAAATCTCTTCAACTGAGGATATTTTCTCCCTGAACGAGGCCCTGAAGCTGACAGCCCATTGGCTCACCAACAACCAGCTTAAACTCAATGAAAATAAAACTGAATTTCTTCTAATCTCCCCACCCAAAACAAATCCAGACATCCATGAATGGATCAAGACCATCACAGCACTAAACTGTCCTCCTATCATTGTTGACTCAGCGAAATCCCTAGGAGTAACCCTTAATGGCAGCCTGAACATGCGTGGCCATATAAACTTGATGGCCAAAACGGCCAGATTCCACCTGAGTTACCTGAAACCTAAAACCCTTCCTCAATGTTTGTGACCTTAAAACAGCAATCCAGGCCCTAGTCATTTCCATACTAGAATATGGATGCTCTACTCTCGCAGGGTTACCCAAGAACTCTCTGGCCCCTTTGAAAGCCTGCCTCAACACCGCTGCAAGACTCCTAACTGGCTCAAAGGAATTCGATCATATCTCTACCCAACTCAAAGTTCTGATCTGGCTTCCCATAGAGGAAATAATTCAACTTAAACTGGCCTGCATTACTCGCAAAGCTCTTTACTCCAATTCCCCTGCATTTCTCGCCTAAAAACTCATGATATAAGGAGTAGCCAGAAACTCTAGATCTGCCAACGACGTCTTGATGCAACCAGCACGCTACTAGAAGAAAAAAAACTACAATCGGGCTTTCTCTGGGGCCGCTCCAAGAATTTGGAACTCTCTCCCACCTGCCATCAGAAGACTTCCGTCCTTGGCACACTATAAAAAGGACCAAAACCTTCTTAATGGGCAAATACCTCATCTAATGATTACATTACGATCACCTCAATGAAATGTGCCACCCTCCACCTCGGCATTATCAACGGCTTCTACGGATGAAACCTTTTCCTGCACTCCTGGGCATCCCATCCAAGAGCTGAAATGGCATACCTTCTTTTATATTGTATATACCTGTTTTAATTTTTATTCCACATGTAGCCGAGACCTTAGAATGCGTCCTTTTTCTTGTATAATGTATCCCCTATTTTACCCAATTGGTCCCTCCCTTCCTAACGCCTTGTATTCCACCCTTAATCCTGTAAAGCGCTCGATGCCCTCAAAGGGTCTGGTTCGCGCTCTACAAAACTATAAAGTAAATAATAAATAAATAAGTAAAGTTTTGGATAGCGTAGGGATTATTATGACTATTCACACTCCAGGGAGTGCAAAAGTAGGGAAAGTGTTGGATATCGTATGGGTAAAAATTACTATTCCCACTCCAGTGAATGCACCAGTAGGAAAAGTGTTGTATAGCGTAGGGGTTAACATTACTATTCCTACTCCAGAGAGTGCAACAGTTGGGAAAGTTTTGGATAGCTTATGGGTAAAAATTACTATTCTCACTCCAGTGAGTGGAACAGTAGGAAAAGTGTTGGATAGCATAGGGTTTAATATAACATACGTATTAATTAAATAATTTTAATAAAAAAATAACATACAAAAATAATATTTAACTAAAAAATTAATAATACATAACAATAAAATAAAACTAATATTTACCTAAATAAAATGAAATCACTTTTCCTGCACTCCTGGGCATTCCATCCAAGAGCTGAGATGGCGTGCCTTTCTCTTATATTGTATCTACCTGTTTACATTTTTATGCCACATGTAGCCGGGACCTGAGACTGCGTCCTTTTTCTTTTATAATGTATCCCCTATTTTACCTAATTGTACCTCCCTTCCTAACGCCTTGTATTCCACCCGTAATCCTGTAAAGCGCTCAGATGCCCTCAAAGGGTCTGGTTCTCGCTCTAAAAAACCATAAAATAAATAATAAATAAATAAGTAGTGTTGGCTAGCGTGGGGATTAATATGACTATTCGCACTCCAGGGAGTGCAACAGTAGGGAAAGTGTTGGATAGTGTAGGGGTAAAATTACTATTCCCACTCCAGTGAGTGCAACAGTAGAGAAAGTGTTGGATAGTGTAGGGGTTACAATTACTATTCCCACTCCAGAGGGTGCAACCTTAGGGAAAGTGTTGGATAGCCCAGGGGTTAAAATGACTATTCCCACTCCAGGGAGTGCAACAGTAGAGAAAGTGTTGGATAGCGTAGCAGTAATAATCACAATTCCCACTCCAGTGAGTGCAACAGTAGGGAAAGTGTTGTATAGCGAAGGGGTTAAAATGACAATTCCCACTCCAGGGAGTGCAAAGTAGGGAAAGTGTTGGATAGTGTACGGGTAAAAATTACTATTCCCACTCCAGTGAGTGCAACAGTAGGGAAAGTGTTGTATAGCGTAGGGGTTAACATTACTATTCCTACTCCAGAGAGTGCCACAGTAGGGAAAGTTTTTGATAGTGTACGGGTAAAAACTTACTATTCTCACTCCAGTGAGTGCAACAGTAGGAAAAGTTTTGGATATCGTAGGGGGTTAAATTAACATACGTATTAATTAAATAATGTTTGAAAAATAAATAACATATAAAAATAATAATTCACTAAGAAAGTAATAATACATAACAATAAAAAAACTAATATTTACCTAAACAAAATTTAATTACTTCCCACCCTATTCCCACATAAACACACAATCCACTACACATAAAAATAAACATAATTAATGTAATTATCAATTAATCAGTTAAAAAAAATGAATTTCCAGTTAATAATAAATAACAATAAATTAATTAACAACAAAAATAAATAATGAATAATAATAAATTCATTTCAATTAATATATTTATAAATTTACTCCGATTCCCCTGCATTTCTCGCCTAAAACCTCATGATATCAGGAGTAGCCAGAAACTCTAGATCTGCCAAAGACCTCTTGCTGCAACCAGCACGCTACCAGAAGAAAAAAAACTACAATCGGGCCTTCTCTTGGGCCGCTCCAAGAATTTGGAACACTCTCCCACCTGCCATCAGAAGACTTCCGTCCTTGGCACACTATAAAAAGGACCAAAACCTTCTTAATGGGCAAATAGCTCTTCTAATGATTACATTATAATCACCTCAATGAAATGTGCCACCCTCCACCTCGGCATTATCCACGGCTTCTACGGATGAAACCTTTTCCTGCACTTCTGGGCATCCCATCCAAGAGCTGAAATGGCATGCCTTCTTTTATATTGTATATACCTGTTTTAACTTTTTATTCCACATGTAGCCGAGACCTTAGAATGCGTTCTTTTTCTTGTATAATGTATCCCCTATTTTACCCAATTGGTCCCTCCCTTCCAAACGCCTTGTATTCCACCCTTAATCCTGTAAAGCGCTCAATGCCCTCAAAGGGTCTGGTTCGCGCGCTACAAAACTATAATGTAAATAATAAATAAATAAGTAAAGTGTTGGATAGCATAGGGATTATTATGACTATTCACACTCCAGGGAGTGCAAAAGTAGGGAAAGTGTTGGATAGCGTATGGGTAAAAATTACTATTCCCACTCCAGTGAGTGCACCAGTAGGAAAAGTGTTGTATAGCGTAGGGGTTAACATTACTATTCCTACTCCAGAGAGTGCAACAGTTGGGAAAGTTTTGGATAGCTTATGGGTAAAAATTACTTTTCTCGCTCCAGTGAGTGCAACAGTAGGAAAAGTGTTGGATAGCATAGGTTTTAATATAACATACGTATTAATTAAATAATTTAAAAAAAAATAACATACAAAAATAATATTTAACTAAGAAATTAATTACACATAACAATAAAATAAAACTAATATTTAACTAAATAAAATTAAATCACTTTTCCTGCACTCCTGGGCATTCCATCCAAGAGCTGAGATGGTGTGCCTTTCTCCTATATTGTATCTACCGGTTTACATTTTTATCCCACATGTAGCCGGTACCTGAGACTGCGTTCTTTTTCTTTTATAATGTATCCCCTATTTTACCTAATTGGTCCCTGCCTTCCTAACGCCTTGTATTCCACCCGTAATCCTGTAAAGTGCTCTGATGCCCTCAAAGGGTCTGGTTCTCGCTCTACAAAACTATAAAATAAATATTAAATAAATAAGTAGTGTTGGATAGCGTGGGGATTAATATGACTATTCGCACTCCAGGGAGTGCAACAGTAGGGAAAGTGTTGGATAGCGTAGGGGTTAAAATTACTATTCCCACTCCAGGGAGTGCAACAGTAGGGAAAGTGTTGGATAGCGTAGGGGTAAAATTTACTATTCCCACTCCAGTGAGTGCAACAGTAGGAAAAGTCTTGTATAGCGTAGGGGTTAACATTACTATTTCTACTCCAGAGAGTGCAACAGTAGGGAAAGTTTTGGATAGCTTATGGGTAAAATTTACTATTCTCACTCCAGTGAGTGCAACAGTAGGAAAAGTGTTGGATAGCATAGGTTTTAATATAACATACGTATTAATTAAATAATTTAAAAAAAAATAACATACAAAAATAATATTTAACTAAGAAATTAATTACACATAACAATAAAATAAAACTAATATTTAACTAAATAAAATTAAATCACTTTTCCTGCACTCCTGGGCATTCCATCCAAGAGCTGAGATGGTGTGCCTTTCTCCTATATTGTATCTACCGGTTTACATTTTTATCCCACATGTAGCCGGTACCTGAGACTGCGTTCTTTTTCTTTTATAATGTATCCCCTATTTTACCTAATTGGTCCCTGCCTTCCTAACGCCTTGTATTCCACCCGTAATCCTGTAAAGTGCTCTGATGCCCTCAAAGGGTCTGGTTCTCGCTCTACAAAACTATAAAATAAATATTAAATAAATAAGTAGTGTTGGCTAGCGTGGGGATTAATATGACTATTCGCACTCCAGGGAGTGCAACAGTAGGGAAAGTGTTAGATAGCATAGGGGTAAAATTACTATTCCCACTCCAGCGAGTGCAACAGTAGGGAAAGTGTTGGATAGCGTAGGGGTTACAATTACTATTCTCACTCCAGTGGGTGCAACCTTAGGGAAAGTGTTGGATAGCCCAGGGGTTAAAATGACTATTCCCCCTCCAGGGAGGGCAACAGTAGAGAAAGTGTTGGATAGCGTAGCAGTAATAATCACAATTCCCACTCCAGGGAGTGCAAAGTAGGGAAAGTGTTGGATAGTGTACGGGTAAAAATCACTATTCCCACTCCAGTGAGTGCAACAGTAGCGAAAGTGTTGTATAGCGTGGTGGTTAACATTACTATTTCTACTCCAGAGAGTGCCACAGTAGGGAAAGTTTTTGATAGTGTATGGGTAAAAATTACTATTCTCACTCCAGTGAGTGCAACAGTAGGAAAAGTGTTGGATATCGTAAGGGTTAAATTAACATAAGTATTCATTAAATAATGTTTGAAAAATAAATAACATATAAAAATAATAATTCACTAAGAAAGTAATAATACATAACAATAAAAAAACTAATATTTAGCTAAACAAAATTAAATTACTTCCCACCCTATTCCCACATAAACACACAATCCACTACACATAAAAATAAACATAATTAATGTAATTATCAATTAATCAGTTAATAAAAATGAATTTCCAATTAATAATAAATTACAATAAATGAATTAACAACAAAAATAAATAATGAATATTAATAAATTCATTCCAATTAATATATTTATAAATTAATCAATTATAAAAAACGTAATGACCAATTAATAATTAATTAATTAATTATTAATTAATTATCAATAACAATAAATAAAAACATATTAATCAATTCAATTCATCATTCTTTATTTCAGCAATTTTGCCATAAAAGATACCACATAAAATACATACAATTTGAATACACAAAAAAGTGCATATAAATAACAATTCAGGTAAGAAGGTCCCGCCAATCAGTCACTAAGCTCAATGGCTGCAAATAAGAACCAATGCTAAAACAGTAAAACACTACCATTAAAATTTGTCGAATAAAAATACATATAATCAATTTATAATAAATACATTACTTCCCACCCTATTCCCCTATAAACACACAACCTGCTACACATAAAAATTAACATCATTGATTTATTATTCAATTATTCAATTAATAAAATAAAATTACCAATTATTAAATAATTAACAGCACATTAATTAACAATAACAATACATACAAATAAAAAATGTACAATTAATATGATACATAAATTAGCAATTATTACTTAATTAACAATAGATTAATAATCAATAACAACAAATACAAACATATTATGTAATTAAATATAAATAAATTGCTTCCCACCCTATTTCCCTATAAACCCACAACCCGCTCTCATACTAAAACGCAAAATTTACTTTAAAAAAATGTACTAATTTCTAAACACTTAATACATATATTAAAAAATAATAAAACTGCATTACAAAAAATGTTATACATATAAAATACATATCATTAACAGGGCTGGACTGGCTACCGGGCAGTTTGGAATGCTGCCGAGGTGTGGGCTGATTTTGTTTGATGGGGACCTGCGTGTACTAAACGAAATTTGTTTTGCTTTCATTATTTTGAAGCACACGCAGGTCTCCATGAACGAAATCAGTCCCCACTGCAATGAAATTAGCTAGCAGCTCGGCAGCATTCCAAACTGCCTGCCCTGATCATTAATATAAATATCAATATTATCCTCAACAAAATTTTTGCTAGCAATATTACTTATTTCGATGTTAGTAACATAGATATTACTTACTACGATATATGAAAAAAAATGATATTACTTACCTTAAGGTCGAAATTCTGGTCAGCGATATTCTTGACTTTGATATTCTGTCCCTACGATATAAAAAACTCGATATTACTGTATGTCGTTATAATTTAGTTTATATTTTAACTGTTCACCGCATATCGCGTAGGAAGAGTAAAGTCGATGACTGCCAACACGTGCATTTGCTGCTTCTGTGAGATGATCATGTCTTGTGCAACTAGGGGTATGCTACTTTCATTACATGAGTTTGCGTCTTGCATAAATTTGTCTAGTGAGATACAGTCAAGATAATGATTTGAGTAAAACAACGCTCATTAGGAGACATTTTTACGCTTGAACGAGTCTATTGTGGGCAAAATTATGAAGTTAGAAAAAGAGTGGAAAAATAGAAACTTGCGTAATGCAACTTTTGGAAAACTTCATACATTTTACATAACAGGTCCTTCGTGAATTACATGGGTTCACACATTATGGTGAGATGTTGCCCAGCTCTAGTTGCACATCTTACGTTAATGAGGGTGCGTTGTGTTGTATGTTTCAAAGTTGGCATATATTGTGTTTGTGAGTATGGTGAGATAAGCAGAGACTGTTGCTACCACTGTTTTTGTGTCCACCTTGCATAGTGTAACAACAGTAGTTGATGTTGATGATGGTGGGTATTTGGTGCTAAATGGGGTAAGTCGAAGGCATGACCCACCATGAGCTGCAGCTGCAACCTCTATCGTGTAAAACATTGAACCGCTTCCTTTCATATTGTCATTTCTTTTCAAGGTATCGCTTAATGTACATCTCCATCTCTAGTGTATTCACCCTGTCAGTGAAGTAGCCTGTTTCTATAAACTGCTAAGAGTACACAGAAGCAGAACATACAGTTCCTTTAATGGTAAAATACAAAGTTGATACTCTTCAATGATGTTACTTTTTGATGTGATTGTATGCATCCCGACGTTTGTAGTCACATTGTTTACCAAGACAAGTGCGAGCAAGGCCCTGCGTGTTGTTTGTATGCACGTACTTCAGCCTGTTATTGGAGCTTAATGTGCTCATCGGTGATTTAATTGCTAGTTTACCAATTTGGAATGTTGCACAATTTAAGTTTAATATTCAGTTTATGAGTATTGCAAGCACAATCTGCAAACAAAACATTACGTGTGTATGTATGTAAATCCATTATCCACCGTGATGTGAGCAGAAAGGCATGATAAAGCTTTTCAGGCAAAGAAGACGTCCCTTCCAACACCCTCTGCAGCAATCCACACGGATATTAATTTCCCTCCAACCACCAAAAAAGGGGATACTCTGAATTCCTGTCAACCTGGGTAGTTAATAGTTTAAGAAAACAATGATTCTCTTGAATAAAGCCTCATTCCTGACCTTTCTTGGTGCAACAAATAGCTTGCATACACTTATGTTCGTTCCTGGGAAATGGTGCAGTGGAAGTGACATATGTAAATAGTTATGCTCTAAAAATGTAAAGTAACAAAAGAACTATGTAGACATATTAGCAATATTACATTCAATTTTGTCTCAAACTCAGAGTACAATGCAGGCTGAAAAGTCACAGCTTACCTGAGCAGTGTATGCTGAAAATGCACAGATAATAGTTTGCATGTTGCACTTACATCATCTGTTAACGTCACCAGGAAGGTAGACCACAAAAAAGTGATATAGCTATGGAAAAATAAATGATCACTTATTTGTTTCAAAGTAATATTGCATAGTTTACAAGCTGGGATCATAAAATGGCCATCTTTGACCATTCATATGGAGTGTAATTAAGACATAATAAAGTATATCTCCTGGTCATCGCATATTATTCTGCAATTAGACAGGTGTACTGAAGTGAACAGTTGTCACCATGTTCTGTACTGAACATAGGCAGGCAAGACAATAGGGGTAAGAAAGGGAGGGTAACCCACTGAGTAGTGGTCAGTGGCCCCTGCAACAATAGTGTGATACAAAACATGAGGCTATTAAATATCTGTTAAGCACCCATTTATGTCATATTGGAGTGAACACTGAAAAGCTGAAAAAAAATATTGCCACTAAAGTCCTAAAGGAGGAATAGAACCACAGCTCACCCTCACAAAAGAATCAAGTGGTGAAGAATCAATGAATGTGTACGATCCAAAAACCCGGTCAATCGATTAGTGTCATGATCTTGGGCCTGGGACCAGGAGTGAGAACGAAAAAAACAATCAGTATCTCAAGCAGTTGAAAAATAAAGTAATCTTGCCATAAACTGGAGGCAGGTAAAAAGTATTTGCTTCAATAAACCACTGATTGAATCAAAGTGTGCTCATAGCGCACGGACATGAGACAACTACATTGCTACCGGAGCAATACTCTTGCAGATACATTTCGGTAAAAAGAAAAAACAGGACTACAAATATTGCCTGACTAAATCTTGAATCCTAAATAAAAATAAATTATGTCTAATGCTACAATTAACAATGCATGTTCAACCAAGTAGTAATAAAAAAAGTTAATGTAACTACAATGGCATTGACGAAAGACTTCTAAAATATTAACGGAGAGAATTGCCTATTAGTTTTAAACATCCAATCTGAGAAAAATGTGTCATTTATTTTGCCATATTGGATTTTAATTAGTCCAAATAGGCCAGCTTAGTATTGTGAGAAGAAACAACATAGCATGCATTTGGCATACGTCCTATATGTAAATAAATTCATTACAATTTAAAAAGGTCATATCTAGCTTAATTTTAAACAGAATTAAGGAAAAGTCCATTTCATATCATACAAATATGGTTCAGTTTATTCTACTGGGTATTGAATTCACTCATTACTATCCAATTGACTCAGTGCAGTGGAAGCCAGGTATCGTTCTTTTTTTTAAATGTTTTTATTAGCTTTTACAATAAAGGTAACTAAAGTAACAGAAGCAACCAGATATGCCTTCTGACATGACATGCCTAATAAGCATTCCAATTGGTTACATAGTTGTGTAAGAAAACTTGAAATGTTTACAATATGTCAATTCAAATATCGACTCTGCTCACAAATGTCAAGCAGCACGTACAATTGCAAAAATGTTATCGGGGGTGTAGTGTAGCATGTGCAATCTGGGTATATGGGTGGCGTGTGCGGCTCTCTAGGGGGTCATTGTTTCCCGCATGTTGCAATACTTCATTGGGGAGATGTAGGCCGATTATGCAGGTGGGGAACCTTTTCGTAACAGAGGTCCTACTCCTCTGCCCTACCCCATTTGCCCATCACTCCCTGCCAAGAAGCTACTGGAGGAAGATTTTCACTAGAGGGTGAGCATGGGTTTGGCAAGGAGAAGTTCCGGGGCTGCTAAGGGGGTGTGCACTTTATGCAGTTTCTTACGTTTAAAGATGCTTAAATCACATGTTTCTCATGGATGAATATCGGGCAATTCTGTGACCTCCCGTAGTGTGATATGTATTGACTACCACTATCTCTGCAGGGCATAGCAGGACCATAACATATGGCCGAAGTCTGCGTCTGGTGTATGGCAGCATGGACAGCTACAACTCACTTCAGGGAAATAATGATCAAACTGTGCAGGGGTCGGGCGTAGCTTGAGCCCGTAGAAGATGGCGGTTGCTTCCTAGCTCTCCCGGACGGCGGAGGCGAAGGCAGCTTCGCCGTGACGCTTCACACCATGTGCATTCCCTGAAATGAGGGATATGCCGTCGGAACCTCTCGGGACCCTGGGAGTTTCATTTCCGAGGCACTTTGTGGGCTTCTAGGACATTTCTCCTCGCTAGGAGGTCTCACGCGGCGCTCCCGATTTTATGGCCGCCATTTTGGGCTGACCACTGATGGAGTCTCATATCAGCGCTGCACTCTGCTCCTTATCATTGCCGCGCCTCCATGCATCTCTCATGGCTCTTCAATGCCTTCACAGTGAGTTTTTTCCGATGTTACTTGCTCCTGTCATTCCCCTTACCGCTATTGTAATTAAACGGATTATATTGAGGAGTCAGTGAAGTGACGGCCACCATTTTGTTTATCGTTGACGACGGTGCTTTGTCTCCAATGCAGCGATAATACCCCTGGAATGCACCTCATGTGAAAATCTTCATTTGCCAGTGCTTACTATCGCTCTCTCTACTAACGGAAGGCTTGTGGTGGCATACCCTCTCTAACTGACTTCTAGTTACCAATAAATGAAAATAACAATAAAAAATAAATTAAACAAAGTAAAAACTACGCAACTCCTCACATCTTTGGCGCTCACTTCTACCTCCTCAATACTGACGGGCTTTTTTCTTGGTTGTTTCTTTATTACGCCCTATTGCTATCGCTCTTTTGGATGATTCAACATCTCAGTTTTACACACTGTGTTTTTGTATGACCCACCCGAAATGTCATTGCGTATATATGGCATGCTTTTTGTAGGTAGTTATACATGACATGGTCCGAATTTAATGCAATATTGATGTTTGTCCACCATGACTTTCTTCCTCATTTCAGGCTTTAGTGATGAAAAGTGATTTAATGTTAAGATACTTTCCTGAGATGTTCATATTCTGTGCACAAATCATATCCTATATCTGGGCTACTGAGTTACCATTTAAAACGCTGTAATATGTATTTTAAATGTTACTAGTTTTTATATTCTAGAATATTCCCCTTCTTTTATGGGGAGGTTAACCAAGGACCTTTACAAATCTACTTCTTCACCACACAAATTTATAGTTCATACTAGCTCCCAATATCAGTGTCTATCAATGAAGGACTTACCAGACACCCCTTCCAAGAGTCCATCCAGGTCATCTTCTGCTACATTGGCTCCTTCTACTTCCAAAGGGTCAATTAAGCGATTGAAGAAAGATCCTCCTACTCCCCCTAAGCAATCTTCTTCTACTACTATGGACATCGTGTTAGAAGAAATTAGGACTCCAAGCCCTTTCATTGAGAACACCAAATCAACACTCCAGATGCTTTCTGACAAATGGTCCAATGTGGATGAATGGGTAGCCTTGTTAAAACAAAATGTTACTTCTCTTAATTCCTCTGCTTCAAAAGTAGACGCTCTGTGCATGGAAGTATCAGTTTTGCATAAGCAGGTGAAAGATTTTGAAAACCGAAACAGATGGAATAATCTTCGCATTCATGGTCTTCCTGAAGGAACGGAGGGATCAGACCCACTTGCATTCTTTAAATCCTTTTTACCGAAGATTCTTCAGTTACCGGACACTACCATGTTAAACATACAGAGGGCTCATCGTTTGGGCCCACTAACCAGCGTGATGTCCTCTTCCTCCACAAAAAAGCCAAGAGGAGTGATCTTATACTTCCTTGAATATACTGATCTGATGAAAGTTTTATCTGCAGCCAGAGCCATGAATCGTATCTCTTGGTTAGGAAAACCCATCTACTTCTCTCAGGACTACACCAAATCAACTGCGGATCGTCGTAAGGACTTTTTAACAATTCGGCCACAGCTACGTTCATTGGGAGCACGATATGGTCTTTTTCACCCTTGCATCTTTAAAGTTACTTAACAACAAGACCACCACTTATGGTGTTCCATTGAAATTGAAGAGTTTCCTGGACTCCCACAATCCAGACACAATGGATGTTGCAACCTCATCAGGCTCTAAATAGCGTTTTTTTGTTTTTCTCATGAGTCTACTTTCTACATAGTCTTTCTTCTTGATTATGACTTACTTGTAGTTTCTCTCGAAATGTATTCTGTGTATTCATCGTTTTATTGTCCCTACTATATACTGTTTTCTTTCTTCTCTCCACAGGTTCCCTCATACTTGTCATTTTCTTCCTCGTATTCTGAATATCGTTGCTGTTGTTTCCCTTCTCCGCCTTCCTTCCCGAGTTCTGGACCCATCATTGTTCTGTGTGTCCTTCCACCCTTCCACCCCTCGTATGTCTTGGATGTTATGTAAGTCTATTGCTGCATTTCTTTTTCTCCTCTTTTCTATTTTCTTCTCTTTTCTTTTTTCTTTTTCCCTTTCTTTCTGCCTATTCTCTCATCATTTTCTTTCTTGCATACTTTGCTATGTTCTGATCTACTATCCTGCTATTTCATTATCAGATGTTTCAAATCACATACAAATTACATACAGTTGGTGTAATGTTAAGCATGGTTTCTCTAACTTACAACTTTGTCTTATCCTTTTACTTTTAATTTCTTACCTTCAACTGTTTCAATATACATACAGTTGGATTGATGTTGACTATAGCTTATTTAACTTACGTTGTTGTTCTAGTTGGCTTTTAATGCAATTTTACAACTTTCCTATATGCCTTTAAAAATTGTTTCATGAAATGTCAGAGGTTTGCACTCCCCTATCAAGCGACAGAGAGTCCTGACACACTTGGCCAAGCTTAATACTGACATTGCCTGCATCCAGGAGACACATTTGTCGCTGAAGAGTCAGCAAAGCTAAAGAAAAACTGGGTAGTAGAGGGTTTCTTTTCCCCAGTAGATGGTAAGCGCAATGGGGTACTTATACTTCTACGCAAATCCCTCTTAGCCTCAGTAATAACGCAATGTACAGGCCAAATGGGTAGATGGGTTGTTGTTAAATTTGTGGTAGATGGTGTCCCAATTTCACTTTTGAATATTTATGCACCTACAAATGGTGATGCTTCTTTTTGGACCTCCTTAGCCCAACAAATCACACAACATCATGAAAAGAACTTTATACTTGCAGGGGATTTTAATGAAGTTTTTGATCCATTTTTAGACCGGAAGTCGTCTAGTCCATTCATTCCTCACAAATCTCAAAAGCTTTTCACACAAATCATTAAACAACACAAGCTTATTGACGCATGGAGACTGTGCAATCCTACACTAATGGAATTTTCCTTTTATTTACCGACACATCACACTCAGTCAAGACTTGATTATCTTTTTCTCTCTCATTATATCTCCCAATCTCTTATATCAGCGGACTTCGGGTCTATTCTGATCTCGGATCATGCCCCTGTTGCCAATCTTTTGGATACGCTGCACAAACCAAAAACATCTCGGAAGTGGCATTTCAATAACACTTTGCTTTTGGACATGGATTTTACTTCTTCTTTCACTTCCTTTTTTCACAAATATTTTGTCTTTAATCAATCAGACACGGTCTCTTTTCCTGTGGTTTGGGACGCATTCAAAGCTTCAGCTAGGGATTTTATTATACGCTTCGTCTCAAATAAGCGGAAAAAACACAATGAATTACTACAGACATACTAGCCAAAATAAAAAAAATTAGAACACTATTCTTCTTCTAAATCGAAGGACTGCTTATCTGACCTTCTTTGGGCAGAATTTCAATTTAACAAGGATACAGCCAACCAAGCTTCAAACTATTTGCTGCAGGCTAGTGCAAAATTCTATGGCGGACAGAACAAAGCTGGGAAATTGCTAGCTAACTATCTAAAAGTCAAGGAAAATAGAGTCATTATAGATTTGGTATAATGTCGAGATGATTCACTAAAATCCTAAAATGAGGATATTCTCACTGAATTTCTTCATTTCTATAAGTTGTTGTATACTTCTGAGACTCTTTCTTCTGATCAATCCATAA
Organism: Lissotriton vulgaris; assembly: GCF_964263255.1. Taxonomy (NCBI): domain Eukaryota; kingdom Metazoa; phylum Chordata; class Amphibia; order Caudata; family Salamandridae; genus Lissotriton; species Lissotriton vulgaris. The sequence continues at coordinate 318,053,486 of NC_141699.1, read as the reverse complement.
CTCAATTTCTATCTAAGATTCGGCGTGACCCTACTGATCGTCCAGACCTCTGACCGTTGGAGACAGATCTTACACAGACGGAACTTCTGACTGCCTTAAAAACACTCAAACATGACAAAGCCCCTGGTCCTGATGGTTTTACTGTGGAATTCTTTATCCATTTTGCACCCCTACTTCTGCCCAAACTTCACACTCTCATATTAGCTTTCGTACAATCCGGTGTATCATCTGGCTCTTTCTCGGATGCTCTTATCTGTTTCATTCCTAAAGAAGGCAAAGATCCTCAATTCTGCAAAAATTATCGACCCATTTCTCTGGTCAATATTGATTATAAGATCTTTTCTAAAGCTCTAGCCCTACGTTTGGAATCCCAATTACTTCAATTACTGGGGATGGAACAATCTGGTTTCGTTAAAGGTAGATTGTTAACAGATAATACTCAGCTATTTTTTGATATTCTTTCTAAGTCTTCTCATTCTTCTCACTCTTTAGCGGCCATTGCTCTATATGCTGAGAAAGCTTTTGACAGAGTGGAATGGCCATATCTTTTCCGTATGCTAGATTAGTTTGGCTTTGGCCCAAAAATGTCTACTTTGATCTCTATTCTATATTCCAATCCACGGGCGGCTGTATCGGCAAATGGTGGCATTACATCCTATTTTCCACTGGGTAGAGGTGTTCGACAGGGTTGTCCACTATCCCCTTTTCTTTTCAATCTTGCTTTAGAACCTTTCTTGATGCGTCTTCTTCAAAATCATAATATTCATGGCTTCAACTTTCAACACACTAGTGTCAAGATGCCGGCTTATGCTGACGATGTTCTATTATTTCTCTTACAACCACAAGTTTCTCTTCCCAATTTTTTGGAAGAAGTTGAATCCTTCGCCTACGTGTCTGGCTACAAAATGAAAAAAGATAAGTGTGAAATATTACCTCTCACCAAATATACCTTTCAGGCTGATTTCACGGCTTTGGGTTTTACATGGAATTACAAATACATTAAATACCTGGGTCTTCACTTTTCTTCCTCCCTCTCAGGTACAATTACCCGATGTATGGAAAATTGCATACAAAGATTGTCCACCTTAACTATGAAATGGCATCCATTATACCTATCTTAAAGGGGACGCTTAGATACCATCAAAATGATGCTTTCTCCTATAGTTCTCTACACGATCTCTAACATTCCGCTCTGTATTCCTCTCAAATACTTAAAAAAAAATAATTCTATTTTATCTACCTTTTTATGGGGTCATAAAAAATCGCAGATGTCCATTTCGAAATTGATTCGTCCTAAGACTGAAGGTGGGGTACATTTTCCCAATTTTCCTCTTTATCATCAATCATTCGTATTAACCCAAGCATCCAAGTGGCTGTCTGAAAACCCTACAGATTATCCTCTTTGAGCCACGCTCGAACAGTCATTTCTCTCCCCTTTCTCATTTTTGAATACCTCTCCTTTTCTCAAAAACCACAATCTATTTCCACTCCCATTGTTAAACACACTTCTAAAATTATTCCACCTACTATCTCATATTTCTTTCTCGACCAACTTATTAGGCATAACGTTTCTATTTTAATAAACAATAAACCCATTTTTTGGAAATACTGGCGACAGCAAGGCCTAATTTGAGTTTGCCACCTGTATGAACATGATGCCCTTATTCCTTTCTCACAAGCTGCAACTTCTATTGCCTTACCATCCACCTTCCGTTCTAAATACTCCATCTTAACAGCTGCAATACACTCTGCTTACTTGCATTATAATAACTCTCCTCTAGAGCTTCTACAATCTATAAACTTCTGAATAGCCCCTCTGTTCCAAGAGCTAAATCCAAAACAGAGACTCTGTGGGAGGGAGATTTGGAAGTGTCCTGGTCTGTGGACTTCTGAGATAGGATCTGGCTCAAATTGCGAAAATCATCTAGGGCTGCCAACACCACTCAGCCTTTTTTTCATTTACAACAGGCTTTTATTTTCTCCAGTTATTCTTAGCAAAATGCATTATGGACTCTCAGAGGCCTGTTGGACTTGTTCCCTACCACACGCCGACTTATTCCACCTGCTTTTAACTTGTGACCTAGTCCGACGGAATTAATTCTATTTTTTCTTCCAGTTACCCTTTTTCCATTTTGCTTGTTTTTCTAGGCAGTTTAGCTCCTGTTTGGGATGGCTGAGAATCTAACACAAGGATAATTGATCTCCTATTAGCAGTAGCTTTCCAACAGAAACTTAAACTGTGCAGGGGTCAGGTAAGCCCAGTGGAGCATAAGGAATTGTATATTTGTGAAGCAAGCATTTAGAGAAACAAGCTGGGGGAATTCCAATGCTTGTGCTTATTCTTTGTTGTGGAGTGCCCTCCCAAAATCATCTTTCCACTTTTTTGCAATACTGTTAGAGGGGTGCCTGTGAACTCATGAATAGCCTTATATAGCCAAAGGATCAGGTGGCGTCCCCCACCCATGTTAAGTATGGTCCGCAGCACTGGGTGTGTGGTGGGTTGGGGTGAGGAGATGTCCATCACTGAACAGGTTCCCCACACTGACTAGCAATTGTTCCGTCCAGACCGTTAGTTCTCTGGATGATTAAGAGCCTGGAAAACGTACAAGACCTCCCAGAGGGAGCACCAGAGCATATGTGGGTGTATCACATGTGGGGCAATGCAATCGGACCATGCAGGTATGGGCTACCATCACTGGCCAGGGGGATGGGGTAAAAACTAGGGTAGAAGGAAGTCCTGTATCATGGCAGGAGACATCGGTCATTACATGTCTCTCTAGATAACGCCTAGCCGTCCAGCGTGACAACCGCTATAGTTTCACTGCCATAGAGTACACCTCGAAGGACAGGGCACTCAGTCCAGCATGTCATACTGGATGTGATTTGCCAATGTTTGTAACCCCAGATGAGGACATACAGCTCACCGAAGAATGCTTTCGGCAGGATAATGGAAAGGTTCACAAAACAGCATAGGAGGTGAGGGAGGATGACCCTCTTTTCCAGCTCTACCTTACTGATAGGGGCTGGAGGAAAGTTCTTCCAAAAGTTCACTTGGGATTTGATTCCAGCCTGAACTGCTTGAAGATTCCCCTCTAGAGATCTGGCAGGGCCTCTTCCAATTCAAAATAAACAAAACAGGAAACATAACAAATAGACTATATGTGATATAGGGAATGTCCGTTTTAAAAGAAAGTTAGCAATAAAACTTTTGTTTGCCTCTTTAAACTAAATAAAGTAGGAAATATAATTAGTTCAGGTCAGCCGAGAGGATCAAATTCAAAACCACGTGATCGCCTGACGGGTATTAAAAGCGACTATTGGAACTCCGTGATTCGACAAAATACTACGCGATCGGTGACCGCACAGACGCCAGGTTTAGCAGCTCCAGGAAAGACAGCCGTGTGCACAAAATAGGTAAGAAGCACCCCCGACTAATAATAACAAACTACGCATGGGTAGCATTAAGATTGGCTATGCGGACGCGCAGTCATGGATAGAGGGTTTGGGTCAGTATTTAACTAAGCAAAGACCCCGTAACTAGCGAGCAATTATTAGTCACATTCTGCAATTAATAATCACAGATAAAGTTACATCGTGTCTATATATATATTTTTCACCCAGCCACGTGCACGATACTACCCGGCTGCGCAAAAGAATCCCGTTCCTCAAGTTTTGACCTACAACCATTGGTAAGGAACAAACCTTAAAACAAATGTAGTTTGGGAACAATGATAGTTTATGTCTCCCTTCAACTGAGTAAAATGCTCCTTTTTTTAAAACTCATTGCAGTATTAATACAACATCCAGATTGACTTGGAGGCATCAAATTAATTACGCCCTCTGGAAAGTCACGCAAGGTAATCCCTTTGTGATAAAAACTTGACAATAAGTTTATGTGCTTTGTGTCAGTAACGACTAAAATGTATTATGGAGATACCTAACGGCCATTCTGTAATCTATGCCGGAACGTGAGGATAAGTTCACAATTGAACAGGCCTTTATAACAGATTTGAGTTGAAATAAAAGTGCCTTCTCGTATATATTGAGGTAAATAATCAAAATGCCCCTCAAATAATTATATCAGGGCATGCCATATTCCAAACATTAATGTTATATCTTTCCTAATTGCCTATAGGATTGTGGAAGCCTGTGAATATTTGAGGCGATCACCACAGAAATACTGCACATTTGGTAGATTTCGCTTTGAAAACATAAATCACTATGGTTAGTAAAATCATAAAATTGGTGCACGATGAGTGTATGAATGCCTTGTATGAGTGCCTTGTATGCTTATAGAGAGAATGGGGACAACACTAACCAGAAGGTTGAAATTTAAATACAATGTTTTTAGGCCAATGGCATCACTATCGATATACACATGAGGTCACTTAATTGAAAATACATGTTTTTTTTAGTACTGTTTGAGATTGATGTTGAATACCGTTTGAGACATAGGTGATTTTTGGAAAGGCTATGTATTAAATAAGTGCACATTTAGAAACTTGTGAAAGGTTCACGCATAACTGTTTCATGTTACCTCTTTATAACTCTTTGTGAATAAAAACAGGAACATTGTGGTGTAATGTATAATAATACATAGGATTGCTTATCACCCATAGATTTTGTGTGATCGTAAACAGGCCCATGTATTTGTTTTAATAATCATGTTTGACATTTGGGAATAAAATTAGAGATAATAGCGGATTGCGTCCCCTTGTAGATAAGAACAAAATGTGTAATTAGCCATCATAAATTCAGAATCTAATAGTTGTGTTTCATTTGTACATTAGGTATGATACTAATCTGTGGAGAATACATATAGAGACTGTCCTGAGGAAGGAAGCCGTTATCAATTTAAGCTTCCGAAACGCGTCGACGCAATTTGTCAAGTCATATTCGGCGTTGCCAACAAACCATTTGGTCTAAAGGAATATTATTCCCCCATTGTTGTCAAACGAGGGCCCGAAATGATATAACGAAGACAGATACTAGTGTCTTTTTTTGATAACTTTCTCCACATCCACATTAGGTGGTTTTATTTGTGTTTTTTATTTATGTATCTCATGTTTTTAATTGATTATTCATCGATAGCTATGTATTTTAGTCACAATAAATTGTATACTTTTTTAATAGATTGTTTGTGTTCCTTTCTGGTAAGTGTTCTCCCATTCAATAAGTTGCAAGTCAAAATGAATGTTGTGGATTGTGTCTGTCAGTTTGAGTCCTGATTTATGAGCAGGAAATATTATCTCCCGCAGGGAAAAACTTCTTGTTTTACTTTTCAGGGCATAATAAAGGCAGATCCCCAGGAAGCCTACTGTTTCCCTGCACCAGCTAAGCTATGAATTGCTGAGGCGTATTTCTCATGGTAGCTGGTTGGGGCAACGCCAATAGACTCATGATTTTACCCAGTTCACCCCGAGTCCATCGGCTCTAACAAATGTCATGAAGGACTCATGCAGTAGGGATGTCAGTCGTTATGTCCTGCAGATATAAGAGTAAGCCATACCCATACAGGACGTCTTGTCTGCTAGGGATATGTCCCATGCTCGACCCTCTACCCCACAGCCATATGGCTAGTGGCTCCATCGCCATCGCAAAGAGCAGGGGGGAGAGTAGAAACCAGGGCTCCCATTAGGATGACGGGCAGACTTTGTCCTTTGAAAGGAGTAGGATTTAGCACTGGGATGCATGGATCTCCACACACCCGACAGCACCCAGTGTTGTAACCAGCTTCAAAAGTATTCTGCTCGCATTTGAAGGGAAGAGTGCTGCAAAGGGGGGGGGAACCTATCAATTATGGGGTCAATCACACAAAGATAGTCTTTCCCAAGCACACAAAGCATCCCCATCTTGTGTGCTGGCACTGTGGAGAGAGTGGCCCTAAGAGCTCCCTGATCTGTGTTTGGAGCATACATGCTCCCTATGAGTATGGGGTAACAGTCTAGGATGCCCCCAAGGAATACGTATCTCCCTTCCATCTCTATGACAGTGTCCACCACTTGTAAAGGGACCCCAGGTCTGATCCAGACCATGGTACCCATGTGTATAGGTGGTGGTATGAATGATACAGCTCCAATGCATACTTAGGTGCCCCAGTACCACAACCTATAGTGTGGGACTCCTATAGAAATATTATGTGTGTCTGCTGGCACTTAGTGTATGAATAGACTAAATACCTCTTCCTCGCCATGTGCATTCTGCATGCAATTAAGGTAAGAGACCTGATGTTAGGGGCAGCCATTTTGTGTACAAAGAGAACTGTGTGGCCTGCATGGTGGGGAGCTATACAGGGTAACACCCACTATAGAAGATCACCTAGCTATTTCCATTTGGAATATGTACTGCCAGCCTGCCAAGGCCAGTCATGGGTGGAAAGGGTAAAGGGTAATATAAACAATTGCAAAAGAGGACAACATTTATAGCCTACCATAAACGGTAGTATGCTCAAACTAAGCACAGTCAAGAACTCTGGAGAATTGTGAGGGTGGGGTGACTTGGCTTGGATGTGGGATGTGGAACGTGTTGTGGCCTGTGTGACTAGGCCTGAGTCATGTCAGACCAGCAGAGGCCACACTCAGTTCTGGGATTCACAATGAGTTTAATGCTTACAAGTAAGCAGAGAGAGATCAGCGGATGCAAAACTGATATGCTGGCAAGCGTCCAGTAGAGAGGACAAAAGGGAAAGGCCAGCAGGAGCGGACCGAGTGGTCACGACCCTCTGCGATGCCAGTCATATGTGAATCAGTGAACCATCTCTGCAACATGGGATGTGTTTGGGATGAAAGGATGTGTAGTCTTCACGAGTTTCACATGAAAGCCAGAGGCGGACAAGGAGGGGCTACATGATGTTGTCCACCATTTGAAGAGTCAATGAATAGAAGGTACTGGGAAATGCAGCGAGAGTCATTCAAGTGGAGAGTGTCATCATCAGAGGTGAAAATGTGTGGACCCTTCTCATCGTCTGTGGCTCCAGCTCTGTCACCCAAGCTAGACGCTGCCTGCAGGGCTCATATGCGGTTGTCAATTATCTTTTCTAGGACAGGAGCTTTCATCTAGGATGGTGGAGGTGGTTCAGAGGGATGAGATAAGGGCCTCACCCACTCTGCAGCCAACCTGCTGCAATAGTGGTCCATCCAGCCCTAAGCACCCTCGGGGTTCAAGAAAAATATGGAGACTCCATTTTGACATGATTTTTAGGGCAAGGGGGAAATAACAGAGTACTGAGCTGCCAGATGATGGAGCTGACGCTTGACATCTAGGAAGGAGGAGAGCTGGATGGTGTGGGTGTATTCTGGAAACAGCATTATGACCTTTTCTTCAAACTGAAGCGGACCAACTTGTCTGGAAGCTCCCATAATTGCAGTGTGGTCTTTAAAATTCAGTTGCTTAGCCAACATGGGGCGCGGAGGCACCCTCGGTGGAGGGTGGTAGGGAGGCATGTGGTGGGCCCTCTTCAATGAGAAGAAAGGGGTGTAAACCAAGAATGGGACAAATGATTTGAACCAAATCTCAAGGTATGACAAGGGTTATGACCCTCGACTCGCTATGGTAGGCCTATGATCCATATGTTGCTTCTTGTGAGCAGCCCTCAGCTTCATCTGCTCTACCTTTGAGCTGCAGAACATGTTCCTGAAGGTCCCGAATCGCAGTCTGGTTGTCAACTGCCAGAGGTTGTAGACAAATTCAGCTCTCTTGTTAGGGACCCAAGCCTAATTTCCCTGGATACCTGGAAGTTCTCTGTTGCAGCTAATAACCTGTCCAGCTTGTCCATCATTGAGAGCAATGGGGTATCGCCACGCATTGGCTTGTCCAAAATGGTAGAGTGAAGGTCTGTCACCACAGTGGCTGGCGTGGGCAGAGTAGACTGCAACCTGCCTATCTTTGAAGTAGTTGAGGCTCAGTAAGGCAGGAGTGCGCCAGGGCCAGACAGGGCCGGCAGGTCAGAGGAATTAGAGCTGTCACGCCCTGGAGGGGAGAAGGTACCCCGGTTGGTGTGAGAACAGACAGCAGGGGCAGTGAGCGTGGGAGGAGGGTACATGCAACAGCCACACCCTAGGCTGGGAAGTTGACAGACGTAGATGTTCGCAGGTGGTGTCTCTAAGCCTTCCCCACCAGTAATGCAAGAGTTAAGTTGATATGCACTAGGGACTCCAAGGCTCATGACTCGGCCAGCTCCCAACTGCATGACTATTGCCTGTGTGTGCATGCTCTGACCAGAGCACTGATATCCCCAGAACGGGTGATGCTACGTGTGCCCCCTGACAACCAGGACACCGAGCCTAGTGCTTCCCAAGTGGCCCAGGAGGTCTGCAGTAGAGTTAAGTCACCACAGTGTTTCAGGCCCAGCCCAGGGTTGTTGCAATCTCCAGTTCCATCAGTGTAACAAAAGCTCCAGCACATTCTCAATTCCCGGTTGCAGTGACAGTCTTAAGTACCAGGGGCGGAAACAGCAGTGTGCTACTCTTTGTGTAGGACCCAGCACATCTTGGATGGCTCCCAGCCTCTTCAGCTGCTCCGATGGCAGTCACATTTGTCCTCTACCCCCCTGCAGACCTTGAGCCATGCACCAAAGTGAGGGGTAGGAGAGAAATCCCCTGGGCTATTCAAGTGTGGCAACACAGTCCTCATATCTCGCCATTGGAGGCCGGTCACCTCGCACACCCCTAGGCCTTCAAGTACAGGCCCCACAATGAATCTGGGGAGACTCATAGCAGTTTGCTGCTTGGGTAACCCCAGTCACTGACGTGTCCTCTAGGGGATGCCAGGCAAATCGCTGGGTGAGGCAGTAGTGCTTAGCCCAGCCCTACAGACTTGTCATGGTCCCACTGCATGCCTCATACCCTATGTGTGCCCTGAATCGAGCACCAAAGGAGAGGGCACCATCCAGGGTCCCAGAGATTAACAGGAGTGTCAGGTCAGGCCCCATTCCTCACCACGTGTTCACCTAGGCCTGAGACATGGGTCTTCCGGCATCCTTTAGGTGGCTCACTGCGCTCGACTGCACGGGTTGTCCTCTCATGCAGGCTTGGGCTTTGGGTTGGTAACAGCCAGACCAGCGGGGGAGCTAACACCAAGTCCACGTTTGCCACGGCATCAGGCGGGGGACTCTCCCATGGTGCAGGCACTGCAGCATGATGGCCGGCAGCCCTCCTCCCAGGAGCCCCGGACCCAGAGGCAGAGGGACTTGACCTGGCCCAGGGCCCACATAGCAGCCACAGTCGAGAGATAATGAGGCACTGGGGAATAGGGGCCCCCAGGTGTCACATGCATGCCCAGCATGGATGTTAAGAGATGTGATGGTTGAAGGTCAAAGTACTAGGAATTTTAATCTACCATCTTGGCCGACCAATCCACGCCCCATCAGGCCTCATTCTTATAAAAATATGTTGTCCTTTTATTTCCATTTACACTGAATCATATAATCCAGAATTTTGCTCATATCAACTTGAGAAAGGGTCTCATAATTTATATTCATTCTCGGAGTCTGGTGCCACTTCTATCTCCTTTATTTTTCTAGCTTTATGGGAATTACAGACAATCTCTCCATATTTTGAGGCTGTTTCTGAAGTGACCAGTCCTCTGGTTATATTAATGTATTATGTTGTATTACATTCCAACACGTAGTACACAGGCCCATCTATGAAGTGTGCGGAAGGTAGAGCGTGACCGACCGTTTGACAAAATATTGACTAAAGAAACGTTGAACCAAAATATTGAGAAGGAAAGTGCACATAGATAAGTATTAATTTGCTTTTCATAACTCCACATCTCTGTACCTTAAAAACATACATATCATCAAGTCACATATATGTGGCATATATGTGGAGTTAAGTAAAGAAAACCTTTTATATATACTTACCTTCACAATATTTTATTCCTTGGTATTTAAACCACATTATTCTAATAGCACATTTTGGAGTCAATATTACATTAGAATGCTGTGTGATAATAACCTGGTGGTCTTGGGCTACTGCTTTCCTGTAATACCTGTGTTTACTACCAAAACGGAGATGGAATGTCCATTTGATTCTAGTATCAGGACTTATAATACTCTTGCTATGTTATTGGTTTACTGTGTTTCTTACCGCTCTGTGGAATGGCTTTAATTATCCCCCTTGAGCCTTCATTCTGGCACCTTGGCTCTTCAGTTGGACGAGTGAGGGGAAAACCAGTGTGGGTGTCGAGTTTACCTGGTCTGATGCAGATAAACCCCTGATTGACTGCTAAAGGCTTGGAGGGAATAACCACAGTCCCTGTTGCTGCAGCCTGTAGGTCAGTTAACATCATAGCATTGCTACACTTAGCCGTTTTAGATTGTGAGGACCCTTGAAAATTATAACAACAATACAATGCATGTGACTTTATAAATGACAGTAACATTCATTTTTTGGATTGAACATGTTGCAACTTTATTAATTACACAATTAGGTTAGCTTACGGGCGATCCAGTTGTCGACAGTGAGTTTTTTAACACCCATCAGGAGAAAGCTAAAGCTGTCCTGAAGGAAGTGACCCGCTTAGGGCTACCCGGGTCTCCTCAGACCACCTCTCAGCCTTCCATACCAAATGAAGAGTCGGAAGAACAGAGTGGAGCCCCGTCTGCACAGTCTCGAAGAGTGGTACAGAGGGAACTGAAATTGACAAGCATAAAGATAAATTACGTACATTTCATAGCTGGGCAAAAACACACCCACAATGGAATTTTCCAAGCAGATGCAGTTAGATAGAAAAATACAGAAAAAAAGGTTTCAGCGCTCATATCTCACGTACATAGTCCAAGGCAGCTCAATCCTGAGCCCACCACCAGAAAAGTGGGAGAGGGCCTCTATCTAGTGAGAAAGCTATTTGCTGAAATGAACAGTTTACTCATTACTGAAACAAAACCTAACATTGAAGAAACAAAACTCAGGAGGGGGCATTTCTCGAATTGAACAAGATGAGTTTTCAACAGCGGAAAATGGCACCTGAAGAGAAAATGGTGCCGCGAATGCTAACTTACATAGAGCACTGCATAAACTCAAACAGGTCTATTCTAACAGACCCCCCTTTTAGCATGAGCTAAAACATGTTTTACTATAGCAAAAGCAAGCAACATTTCAGGCAATAATAATATATCATATTATGGTACAGTTATGAGTACTCCATAACATCAATATCAGAAGGCGAAACAGCAAGGAGGGATGAATTCTCAAATATTGCCCCATCGATATTCATCAGGTCATCAACATCCTTTTGAAGCATTATAGAGGCGTTTGTATCATGAATTGATATCTTCTTTCTGAGTGTGAGAACAGTGGTACAATGAGAACAACAAAGAGGAAGACACTGAACTAAATACATCAAAGCACCAATACCACAATGAGATATCGTGACCAATTCCAATTCCCACTTTCCATTCCTTTGCCATTTTCAAGAATGTCTAAAATGTGTTTAGTAATATTCTTTTCCATATTCTTGATCCTGACCACACACTTTTAGCAAGGAGAAAAATCCACAGCATGTATTGTCTGTACCAAATATATTAGCATACTTTTTAACTGAGTGGTGATTTCATGCAAAGCTGCCACTGTAGTAATAGAATATTTTGCAGCATGCATCCAAAGTATTCTCTAGCTTTTTCACCCCTGACTATGAAAGTACCACCCAATGTGAAAATAGAGGAAAGGATTTATCCAAAAGTAATACCAATACTGTAATTATTGAACTTTATATCGGTCACTCCTTCACAGAATTCTTTCATTAGTGTCCTTTTAACATATCTTATTTTAAGCTTGACAAATTTACAAGGCACGGCCTAAGGCAATACCATTCCAAGAACTATATCATCTGTACAATTTTTTGACATTGGAAAAAGTCCCATTAGTCAAAAAGATATACCCTGGGTGTGCAGAAATCAGCCCCTCAGAATCCACTGCAGCATACCCAGAATTCATTCCAAATGTAATTGGATCCTCTTTGTTCACAAAAGGGATTGTGTGTTTGTGCAACACTACTCCTGAGCAATTTATATACGATGAAGCATCAGTACTATTCATGATGGGGCAACAAGCATGGTAATAACAGGCCTCTTGGGAGACTGTCAACTCCTTATAATGCCATCCTACTAACGTAACATTCTGTTCTTCCATATAAAAATGATCACAACCTGGATAACCCACCCCGTGGCTTTTTATGAAATAGACATGGCCCCGGATAGCCAAACCCAAACACCCCTTTCACGTCTGTAAACTAGGGTGCTCAAGTATAGGTTGTCATTTACGAGTGACAATGGATATGCAGTCCACAGACTGGTGACAGATGGAGTAGGGATGACAAGTGGTCCCTTCACCAAAGAATCTCATATTTGTTTCCTAAAGTACATTACTCTGAACTGCTATTTTATTACATCTCTGGAAAATAACTTTACCCTTACTGCATAAAGGCACAATTTGAGCAGCTTCCAAAACCCATGATACCCCACACAGTATTATTATCAGCAGATTCAAAAGAACAACACATATTATTTTGCTTTTTCTTGACCACATCATACTATGCTGTGCAGTAAAAACCATTGGCTGCTCCTCCTCTATAACATATCTTCCAAAGGGGTGCATAATGGATTCAAAGGAGTAAAATGCAGGAAAATATTATGTTCCCAGTGTCCGTCAGAGTCTCACTTGTTCAGGTTCCTATTGTCCATCAATAAGTGGCGCTTTTGAGCACCGGCGCTGGAGCTTATTCTGTCCTTAGCTCTTCTAATCTAACCCACGCCGAAACAGCTAGTATACCTTCAAAGTATACTTTTGCCCTCCCTAACTAATGTTCAAACAACAAAGGCAACGTTAGTACAGAATTTTCACTCTTTTTCAGTTATTCATTGGTACTGTTATTCAGCACTACCTTTCTTGTACAGTCCATCCCTAATCTATTTTTCTCTTTGGACTCAGTAGCCCTCAGCCCAGGGCGCAAGTTGTACATGGAAGCCCCAGGCACTGAATGATCTGCGAGCAAAGGCTCCTGAATAGCTCATATGTCTGGTGGAACAGCTTCATTCAACACATCCTCATTCTCCTCATCTGTCTGTGTCCATGTTAATTTGGCAGCACTTTAAAGAACAAACCTGGGCACTTGCCCACCTTTGGTGTCACCTATTCTCTCCTTTGACCACTGGTCGTATGGCAACAAAAAGTAATCCTCCGACAGTGGGTGGCATGCACCCAGTTTCTTCGACCAGCAACCTTTACAGCTGTCCGTGTCAACAACAGTATCTGTTCAGGAACTTTCCAGCTGCGCTCTGGACTTTTCTTCCTGTGGAAGTTCTGCACCAATTTATATTCCCCAGGCAGATTATCGTGGCTGGGTTCCTCTGGTATAGGAGGTAGGGACTCCTGCAACTGTTAGAGAATAGAATGTAAACTTTCTGTTATCTGGCCAAGATAATCAAGCAACACAGGATATTCAGTATCAGAATATTTACGAGGACGTGGGACGCCCCATACATTGGCCGGGCATCCGAAGGCGACCTCATAAGGTGACAATCGTCTTCTAGAATGGGCTGTAGTTCTTGTTGACAGAAGAGCTAACAGTAGAGCATCCCGCCATTTCAACCCTGTTGTCTTCTGAATCTTTGCCAATTACAGTTTGAGAGTGCCATTGTACTTCTCAACCAAACCCGCTGACTGCAGATGATGGACAGAATGCAGAACAATGTCATACATTCACCCCAGTACAGAGATCTGGGCCTATATCCACCGTTTTATTGCACTCCACACCCCCCCAGTTCATACATGACCAAATGCAAATCAGTCTGACCCTGTGCCTCATGGGAACAGTCCAGCCCGAACTGCCAAGCCATGCCTTCCCTGGACTGGAAACAAGCTTCCGAGGACCAGTTTCTGGCATTCCAGCCGTCTTCAGCCCGGCTTGCTTGAATCCAGTGGGGTGGAGAGCATGGGATTCACGTCTGAGCATACCCATCCCACTCGGGGTGACAAATGCAAAAACCACAGTGATGGACAGAATGCAGAACAATGTCATACATTCACCCCAGTACAGAGATCTGAGCCTATATCCACCGTTTTTTTGCTCTCCACACCACCCCAGTTCAGACATGGCCATATGCAAATCAGTCTGACCCTGTGCCTCATGGGAACAGTCCAGCCCGAACTGCCAAGCCATGCCTTCCCTGGACCGGAAACAAGCTTCCGTGGACCGGTTTCTGGCATTCCAGCCGTCTTCAGCCCGGCTTGCTTGAATACAGTGGTGTGGAGAGCATGGGACTCACGTCTGAGCATACCCATTCCACTCGGGGTGACAAATGCAAAAACCACAGTTGATGGACAGAATGCAGAACAATGTCATACATTCACCCCAGTACAGAGATCTGGGCCTATATCCACCGTTTTTTTGCACTCCACACCACCCAGTTCAGACATGGCCATATGCAAATCAGTCTGACCCTGTGCCTCATGGGAACAGTCCAGCCCGAACTGCCAAGCCATGCCTTCCCTGGACCGGAAACAAGCTTCCGAGGACCGGTTTCTGGCATTCCAGCCGTCTTCAGCCCGGCTTGCTTGAATCCAGTGGTGTGGAGAGCATGGGACTCAAATCTGAGCATACCCATCCCACTCGGGTTGACAAATGCAAAAACCACAGTTGATGGACAGAATGCAGAACAATGTCATACATTCACCCCAGTACAGAGATCTGGGCCTATATCCATCATTTTTTTGCACTCCACACACCCCAGTTCAGACATGGCCATATGTAAATCAGTCTGACCCTGTGCCTCATGGGAACAGTCCCGCCCGAACTGCCAAGCCATGCCTTCCCTGGACCGGAAACAAGCTTCTGAGGACCGGTTTCTGGCATTCCAGCCGTCTTCAGCCCGCCTTGCTTGAAACCAGTGGTGTGGAGAGCATGGGACTCACGTCTGAGCATACCCATCCCACTCGGGGTGACAAATGCAAAAACCACCCTTGTTGAGTGCACAGATAACTACTAAAATATACTTAGGATTATGACATCCCTCTAGTTCAATGTAATCCATCTGGAGGACTTTAAAAGGAAAAGTGGTGCAAAATACCAGTTGGTGTAGGGGTACCCTTCCCTGGATTATGCATCATGCAGAACATACAATGTTTCACCAAATGTGCAGCTGTCTTGGAGATGTTATCATTAAGGAGAAGAACGCGGCAGAGGCGCTGACAATTTCACGAGCAGAACATATCCAGTTCCAAAGCTAAGAAAAATCGATATATGCGCGTTCATGAGAGCGTTTTAAATTACATAAAGATATTTAACAATTGTTGACAAAAAAATCGACAAAAAGAGGGGATCCTAGCCCACCTGATCATATAACAGGAGAAAGACTCTTCTACTCTGAGAAGGTCAATCACCCCGGAGGTACAACAAAAATCTACAGTGATCGTCTATAGAAGGCTTCCTGACGGCTGTGTTCCCAGGGGAATCTTACAAGATTTAAAGGAAATTCTTTAATATAAGTTTTGAAGCCGGTGACCCCAAAGAGACGGCATGTTCTGATGAAGGTGTTACAACATCAAGTATTATAACACTGAAACGCGTCAACGCATTTGTTGCTAGAATCCTAACAAGGTCAAGGAGGTAGCAGATATCCATACATTATAGATACTGTCTACTGTACCACCAGCATCAAAGAAAAGACCAGTGGATCTATACTAGTAGTGGCGGGAAAATATCAAGGCCACAGTGATAGGGGGTTTGCGAAAAGGATCCAATTGTTTTTTGTGTACTGTATTGATCATTTTTTCTCCTTTGCTATATAATTTTGATGATTGTGATATTATGTTCTTTTATGTGTAATGAACTGTTATTAATTGTTTATTGAAATTTTATTGTACTTATTCAAAGAGTTGTTCTTTGGATTTTTTATTTATTTCTCTGTGACAAGAGGCTTTACTTTTATAAAATATTAAAGAGATTGTGAACGTTCACTTTTAGTGTGGAACTCCTTATCTAATGTTCTATTTTTACATGAATTTTCCCCTTAATGTCCCTATAAGGAATGTTTGTATGATTGGTTAGAACCCATACAGTAACATAACACGCACCTACTTTAGTGTACACCCAGGTATTTCTCTTTGACTAAGATGTTATCGTTATGCCATACAGGGGCTAACAATTTACAAAAGCCTTTCGCACTGATATGAGCTGGACCATGAGCCGTAGTTACAACAGGAAGTACATATGCTTCCGGCAACATCCATTTCTATAGCCCAGATTTATCAATCCAACACCCTTCCTCATTTAACTGCGCTGTTCTCCCCTGCCATTTCGTTAATTCCTTTATTGTGGCTTCACTTTGTATCTCCTTTGCACTTTCAACAGTGCTTTCAAACATAGCAACCTCAGGAACCCACCTAGCTAGACCTGCAACAAATATGCATTTCATTTTACTTAGGGCCATCTCCTTGGCTACCTGATCTGCAAATGCATTCCCTCTACCCACATCGTCAGTATCCTTCCTACGTGCGCTACACTTATTTATGGCTAATCTCTCGGGGGGTGTTAAAGCAGACAATATAATGTGTACATGTTGAATCTTGGTACCATGAGAGGTAAGGAACCCTCTCTCTACCCACAATCACCCAATATTTTGTGCAACCGCGAATGCATACTGACTGTCAGTATAAATATTGACAAATAGTCCTTCACACAATTCACAAGCTGAGATTAGAACAGCAAGTTCAGCAGCCTAAGCCCACTAATAAGGGACCTGTGATGTCTCTTCCACTGTTCGCAATGTAGTGATAGCATAAACTGCAGTAGTGGTGCCATCTGGTAATTTAAAACAAGAGCCATCGACATATAGTTCCCCTTAAGGGTCAGATAAGGGAACATCAGTCAGATCTATGCGTCCTTTTGTCTCTTCTTCCGTCTGAAAAATACAGTCATGTTTGTCAACTGCATCGTTCTCAGAAGGGAGGAGTAGTAACTTGGCTGGGTTAAGAGTGGCACATCTTTTGATCATGCATGCTTAGTAAAGAATGTCAATGCTTGACCAGTAAGACATTCACCTGTGAGCTGCTGTGTCTTTGTCTTATTCAAAAGTTTATCCACAGCATGGGGTACCATTACTGTGAGGTCTGTATCAAGATCAAGGCTAGTCGATTGCCTAATTTAAGTGGCCACTGCCGCAGCCACTCTCAGACAACTCAGAAGGGCCCTAGCAACAGCGTCAAGCACAGCAGAAAAATAAGCGCACGGTCTCTGTTTATCCCTAGATTTTGTGTTAAGGTAGAAAGTGCACAACCAGCCATCTCATGAACTTAGAGCACAAACTGCTTTCAATAATTAGGTGTGCCAAGCACCGGAGTCAAACAAAGTGCAGTTTTTAATTGCTCAAAAGACTGCTGACATTCTGGCGTCCAAGGCAAAGGCTCTTGCACTGATTTTGTTGTTAATTCAAGCAAAGGGTTTGATTAGAATCAAATAATTTGGGATCCACTGGGGACAGTAGGAAGTAATACCTATGAAAGCATTTGCATATTTCTGAGTTTGCAGTATGGGCATTTTATTAATAGTACTGATGCGCTCAGCGGCCAGGCTCCCACCCTCCTTCGACAGTATGTGACCTAAATAGGTAACCTCCTGTCGACAATACTCGCATTTTGAAAGAGAGACCTTATGTCCATGATGTGTAAAATACAACAACAATTTCACTGTAGAGTACTTACAACCGTGGCACATCTTTTGATCATCTATGCTTAGCAAACAATGTCAATGCATGGCCAGTAAGACATTCACCTGTAAGATGCTGTGTCTTTGTCTTACTCAAAAGTGTATCCACAGCATGGGGTACCATTACTGTGTGGTCTGTATCAAGAACAAGTCTAGTCAATTGCCTAATTGAAGTGGCCGCAGACGCAGCTACTCTCAGACATCTCAGAAGGGCCCTAGCGACAGGGTCAAGCACAGCAGAAAAATAAGCGCAATGCCTCTGTTTATCCCTAGATTTTGTGTTAAGGTAGAAAGTGCACAACCCGCCATCTCATGAACTAAGAGCACAAACTGCTTTCTATAATTAGGTGTGCCAAGCACCGGAGTCAAACAAAGCGCAATTTTTAATTGCTCAAAAGACTGCTGACATTCTGGCGTCCAAGGCAAAGGCTCTTGCACTGATTTTGTTGTTAATTCAAGCAAAGGGTTTGATTAGTATCGAATAATTTGCGATCCACTAGGGACAGTAGGAAGTAATACCTATGAAAGCGTGTACATCTTTCTGAGTTTGCAGAATAGGCATTTTATTAATAGTACTGATGCACTCAGCGGCCAGGCTCCCACCCTCCTTTGAAAGTATGTGACCTAAATAGGTAACCTCCTGTCGACAATACTGACATTTTGAAAGAGAGACCTTATGTCCATGATGTGCAAAATGCAACAACAATTTCACTATAGAGTACTTACAACCGTGTTCCGTATCAGAAGCAATTAACTGGTCATTGACATACTGCACCAATACATTACCTGGGGAAAGTGATAGTGAATCCAACTGACCTTTCAATGATTGACTATAAATACTAGGACTCGCTGTATAGCCTTGAGGAGCACGACAGAATCTAAAGCTTCTGCTGGCCACTGTACAACCAAACTAATACCTACTGTCCGGCTGGATAGGAATACTAAAGAATGCATTTTTCAAATCAATAACAGAAAGAACTTAGCAGTAGATGGGATTATCGTCAAAAGTGTATTGTTGTCAGGAAACACCGGAAACTGTGGAACTACAATTTCCTTAGCCTCTCGCAAATCAATTGCAAAGTGATAGACATCATCACTAGCCTCTGAGGAACTCACATGCGCCCTCTTAAGGACCGGAGGAATAGGAATATTGCAAATGTTGGCAGACGTTTCTTTAACCACTCCCTTTTGTATCAAATATTGAATAGTCTGAAGAAGGGCCCGTTCACCTGCTTGCTCTATTTTATATTGGGAAATGTAGGGCAAAATAGCATTATCTTTGACCTGTATGGAAACTGGTGGTATATGCAACAGACCCACATCTGTATTACATGTGGCCGTTTGTGTGGGTGGTACCTCAGCGAATTTGGCTGGGAGGGGTACATCCTGAGACAAACACTGTCTAATACTCACATCTGGTCCCATGGTAATATAAACACCAGCAGGGGAACAATAAATAGTAGCATGTAACTTCTTCAATAGGTCCAACACCATCACATTTTCACCACAATTAGATGTTAACAAGAATGGAGCTTCCACAGTGAAAGGGCCAACAGTTAGTGCAAGGGGGTGGCTGACAATCGGTACACCTGAAAAACCTACAAAAGCATTATTTTGGTTTGACATGGCTGCCCCAGGGACAACATGTCGAGACAAATAACTTTTTGGCGCACCTATATCTGTCAGGGTCGCTAAATCTAAAAGACAGAAAAGACAGTCTATTAATGTAGTGTCCACCAAAGTTAGCAGAAGAAACAAAAAGAGATGCAGGACAATTAAAAGATTGACACGATCTAACCCTAAGTTGGCAGCTAAGGATCTAATGCAGATACGGCAGGTTAGCGGTCCAGCAGTGGAGCCAATTTACAGGGATACAGGTGGAATGGTTGTTGTACGTTGCACTTCACCTGAGTAGCGAGAAGGAGAGGATGTAACTTTTGGAAGAGTCGCGTGGACAGTTAGGGAAAAAACAGCGTCGCGCTTCAGTCACCTGTAGAAGTGTTCCGGAGTTTGTTTTCATTGCAGAGTTCGTCAGAAGTTTCAAGTAAGACTGTTCCTTGGTGCATGCGCAAGTTGTTTCGGAAGAGAGAGTAATTCGAAACTTACGCAGTCCACATTGAATAGGAGCATGCGCGGAGTAATCGGCATGCTAACAAATAATTAAGAGTCAGCAAAAGCGACATTAGTAACTGTCGGGTTGTGTATATTTAACTTCAGAAGAAGTGAGTTGAATTTAGTTCGAGTGTTATTTAACTTGTTAAGGACTCGCATAGTATTTGCACCAAATACGTAGTGTGAAGAAAAGGAAAAAACACAAGCAACCCATTTCAGTGATGTTAACTGCAACCTAGTTTTAATTCTTATTTTGTCATGAACAATTCAACAGAGGCAAGATTAGTACAATACTTTCAAAGGTGAAGCAACAATTTAATCAATATAAAAATCAAGACTTACCGAATAGAATCCAAAGATAAGGCGTCAGCTGTGACTTGATAGGTGATAAGACCAGTAGGGGTAAAAAGACACAGAATTAGAAAGACAAGGACAAGATACAAATTTACATTAACCTTTATTTAAAAAACCTTTAGTTACAGCAGATTGAAGAAAAGAAAGATAACAAGAATACCTAAACTGAAGAGGAGCATAGGCCACATCCAAGGCGGGTAGGTGAGAAGGGCAAACATCTTTTAGCATAGAAAAAAAACAAAGGGAGATTTGTATTTAATTTGTGTTATTTCTTGCAGCTAACACTTCAAGTTAGTAGAAGACAAGACATCTGAAGGGGCGAAAGAAAATTCAGATGCAGAGTGGCATTCTCTTCTCTGTCCCATCCCCTTTCCCCGTGGAACTCTATCAGCCTTCACGCTAGGAACTGTGTGTGGCTGGGGAGTTTCAGGAGAGAATTGGGAACTTGCGACATCCTGCTTCCAGGCAAATCGGAAGAGCACGATCTGACAGAGAATTTTGGAAGACGTACCTGACAGAGAGAAGTGCCCACGAAAATAGATTGGCACATGAGCAGGATGGCAGAAGGTCTGGATTTGAAGAAGTTATGAGAAATATTAGAAGGAATACAACGAGAAATAATTCCAGTTAGGGAAGAGAATAGAGAACTCAGAAAGGAAACAATGGACTTAACTTTTTGAAGATGAATAGTCTAGCAACTGGTCCCAGTTTTACGTATTCAACCACTTCTGAAGAGAATGTAGGCGAGGTTCCAGTCCCTCAACCCAAAATTACCTCACAAGTCATACATTACCTGTCCCCAGTGATTCCCTTGGCACCACCAGAGCGATTTGGAGGGGACCCACAGAAGGCTCAAGTATTTTAACACAATGTACATTACATTTCATGTGTCGGCCAGCAGTTTTTCCTGATGCATAATCTCGAGTGGCATTTAGTTTGTCGTACTTAAGTGGAGACGCAGCATCATGGTCTATGCCTTTGGTCACCAAGAATGATCCTATATTGTATGATCTGGATGAATTCAAGAAAGAATTTCTTCGCATATTCGATAGACGAAGGGTCTCACAAGCTAGCGACAATGAGTTGCTGGAAATAAAACAGGGCAATCGTGAAATGGTTGCTTATCTGGCCCAATTCAATAAGTTAGTTGTGGAAACAGAATGTCCAGAAAATAAACAAGCAGCTGTGTTTTATTGAGGTTTAAAGGATGAGTTCAAGGATGCCTTAGCGCAGGTACCCAATCGACCTACAGAGATTTCAGCCTTAATATATCTGGTATTAGAGATTGATTTTTGTCAGAGCGAAAGAAAAGGAGAGTGAAGAAGAGAGTATCGACCCAGTGTGCCACGATTTTATATATTCAGGAATGAAAGTGGCAAGGAACATGACTCAAGCAGTAATGGATTACCCATGCAAATTGGGACAATTCGGGGACCTCTTTCTAAGGAAGAGAAAGAGAAGCGAAGCATAAATAAGCAATGTCTCTACTGTGGAGGTAGTGGACATTTTGTTAGAAACTGCCCCAAGAAGCCCAAGTCAATATCGGCGGAAAACGCTTTGCACCACCAGTAGAAGGAGTTGGACTGGTGGTTGCAAATTCGAAGATAGCTCCAGAAGCCCATACCTTGGCAAATACCTTGCAATCCGCTATATTTAGTGCTAATAATGACCTTGCGGTTCAGAGAGAAGATTTTGAAATCAGTAACAGTCATGATCAATTCAGGAGCCACAGGCAATTTCTGTTATTTGATGTTCGCAGATAAGATTGGATAAAGGGCAATCAAGAATGACAGGAGTGAAGCAGTCCGACCAGTAGACGGCACAAATCTCTCGTCAGGACCCATAGTAAGTCATACCGAACCTGTGGAGTTGGAAACTGAAGAAGGGCATCTTGAAACTTTACAATTCAATTTAATAGATGCCCCACATCTCCAATTAATACTAGGTCTTCCATGGTTGACGGAACATAACCCTACCATAGATTGGGGATCTAGGTCCATCACCTTGAATTCCAAGTACTGTGAAGAGCATTGTCTCAGAAAATGTCAAAAGAATTCCGAGAAATCATCAGCATTCTATTTAAGTGAAAATGAGACCACAATTTGTGTAATAAGTACAATAACTCTATGTGAAGAGTATTATGATTTTCGAGAGATGTTTAATGAAGTGGAAGCCAAGAAACATCCTCCACATAGAGAATTTGACTGTAAAATTGATCTGGAACCAGCGTCCAATCTCCCTTGCAGTAGAATGTATGCATTGACAGAACGGGAAGATGAGCATCTGAAAAAGAATCTAGAGGAATATTTGGAGGACCTTCCCAATCTCTAGCCTCTTCCCCCCTTTTTTTATTCCAAAGAAGAGGGGGGAATTGAGAATGTGCATTGATTATCGAGCCATCAATCGAATAACTGTCAAGAATCGATACCCTTTGCCTTTGATATCTGTGCTATTGAACCAGGTGAAAGGAGTGACAATTTACACAAAATTGGATTTGAGAGGGGCCTATCATCTTGTCAGAATTTGTGAAGGAGATGAATGGAAGACGGCATTTAGAACCAAGCATGGCCTGTATGAATACCAAGTAATGCCTCACGGTTTATGCAACGCCCTAGCTGCCTTTCAATATTTTATCAATGATGTGTTGAAAGAGTGTATAGATCAGCATGCCATAGTGTATATTGATGATATACTAATGTAGTCTAACACAGAAGAGGAACATGAAGATCATGTAGAGAATGTCCTGAGGAAATTAAGAAAAACCTGTTTATTTGTCAAACTAGAGAAATGTGCATTCAATGTTTCAACTTTAGAGTTTCTGGGGTTTGTACTGGCACCAGGTGGAATCACTATGGACACAAATAGAAATCCAAGCAGTGATTGAATGGGAGTTCCCTAGGTCAGTTAAAGAGTGCAGAGTTTCATTGGGTTTGCAAATTTTTATCGAAGGTTCATTCAAAATGTTTCTAAAAAGTAGATTCCCATAACCCAACTATTGAAGAAAGGAGTTCAGTTCAATTGGACAAGTGAAGCTGAGGAAGCATTTGTCCAATTAAAGGAAGATTTCACCACAGCAACAATATTACTGCATCCAGATCCAGCAAAGCCCTTTTTTGTGGAGACAGATGCCGCTGATCTGGCATTGGGGGAGTGTTGTCACAGAGACATAAGACCACGGGACAGTTACATCCCGTGGCATTTCGTTCTAGAAAATTGACAGCAGCAGAAGTCAACTATACCTTCACTGATAAAGAGTTGTTACCCATCAATAATGCTCTTAAAGAGTGGAGGCACTATTTAATGGGTGTGAAACATGTGGTCACTGTTTATACTGATCATAGAAACTTGAAATTCCTGAAGTCAGCAAGAACATTGACTCCCAGGCAGTTGCGTTGGTCTCTGTACTTCGCTGAATATGACTTCATCATTACCTACCGTCCGGAAGCCCAAAACATTAACGCAGATGCTTTATCCAGAATTGGTACAGAAGTAATCACAGAAGAAGTTGCAGATTAGACGATAATCCCAGCTGAAAGAGTAATTGAAGCAATTTTGCCCAAGACTGCTTGTGAAGATGACGATCAGAATGTCATGACTAGGTAAGAGATGGAGATCTGGTTGAAAGAAGATTCAAGATGGGAACTTCGAAAAGGTCTACTGTATCATGATGGAGCTCTTTTCCTGCCTACACCAGATATGCAACAAAAGGCATTAAAGAAATGTCACAATAGTATTTTATCAGGACATAAGGGCATAACTAAGACAGAAGATTTGGTGAGACAATGTTTTTGGTGGACAGATGTAATAAAAGATGTTCGTCAATATGTAGCCATGTGTGAGACTTGTGCTAAAGGAAAACCAGAGCAGCAAGCTCGACAAGGGTTACTGCAACCTTTACCCACGGCATACGGTTACATTAGATTTAATAGTGGATTTACCCTCTAGTCATGGATTTGACACCATTCTAGTGTGTGTGAATGCTTTCACTAAAATGTCCCATTTTGTACCTTGAAAGGGGGTGCCCACTGCTAAGACTCTTGCATGCACATTTTGTCAAACCATAGGTTGAGCTCATGGCATTTAAAGGTTTTAATATCAGACCGGGGTTCTCAATTCTTGTCCCATTTTTGGAAGGCCTTCACTAAGAGGTTGAATATTGAAACTAGATACTCCACTAGTTATCATCCAGAGTCCGATGGTCAAACAGAACGAACCAATCAGGTATTAGAACAATACCTGAGATTATGTTTACTAGACCAGGATGGAGACTGGCCTGACTATTTGTGGGAGTGCAGATGTTGTGCATAACAACACAAAAAAGGCTTCCACAGGTTATTCACCCTTTTTCTTGAACTCAGGAAGGCATCCACCTCACTCACTACATTTTCAGGAAGTGGATGTTCCTGCAGTTACTGATCTGGTAGAACATATGACAAGAGTCCATTGTTTAGCTACAGAAAATCTAACTAAGGCTAAGGCAAATTATAAACTCCATGCAGATAAGAAGAGAAGAAAACTACCAGAGTTACAGGTTGGAGGCCAGGTTTGGTTAAACACAAAAATCTTAGGCTTAAGGGAGTCAGAACATTACAACCAAGATTTATAGACCCCTACCAAATTGAAAAGAAATTAAATGCCTTAAACTATCAGTTGAAGCTGCCTAAGGTTTTGCGAGTTCATCCAGTTTTCCATGTTTCCTTACTAAAAAAGGTGATTACTGGTGTACCAATTTGCAAACCCCCAAAACCAATCCCAACCTAGAAAGGAGAGGAATTTGAAGTACAACAAATTTTGGACTCTAGGATACGGAAAGGAATATTGTATTATTTGTTAGACTGGAAGGGTTACGGTCCTGAGGAAAGGTCTTGGGAATCGTCTACAGAAGTTCATGCCCCTTGTCTAATAAGAGAGTTCCATAGAATATTCCCAAACAAGCCCAGACAGGAAGGAAGCACTTTGAGGGAACGTACTGTCAGGATCACTAAATCTAGAAGACAGAAAAGACAGTCCATTAATATAGTGTCCGCCAAAGTTAGCAGAAGAAACAAAAAGAGATGCAGGACTATTAAATGATTGACACGATCTAACCCTAAGATGGCAGCTAAAGATTTTATGTAGATACGGCAGGTTAGCGGTCTAGCAGTGGAGCCAATTTACAGGGATACAGGTGGAATGCCCGTTGTGTGGCGCACTTCACCTGAGTAGCAAGAAGAAGAGGGCGTTACTTTTTGAAGCACCGGGTAGACAGTTAGGGAAAAAAAACGGCATTGCGCTTCAGTCACCTGTAGAAGTGTTCCGGAGTTCGTTTTCATTGCAGAGTATGTCAGGAGTTTCAAGTAAGACTGTTCCTTGGTGCCTGCGCAAGTTGTTTCTGAAGAGAGAATAATTCGAGACTTGCGCAGTCCAGATTGAAAGCGTCACGAATAGGAGCATGCGCGGAGTAATCGGCATGCTAACAAATAATTAAGAGTCAGCACAAGCGACATTAGTAAATGTCGGGTTGTGCATATTTAACTTCCGAAGAAGTGAGTTGAATTTAGTTTGAGTGTTATTTAACTTGTTAAGGACTCGCATTATTTTGGTTTGACATGGCTGCCCCAGGGACCACATGTCGAGACAAATAACTTTTTGGCACACCTATATCTGTCAGGATCGCTAAATCTAAAAGACAGAAAAGAAAGTCCATTAATGTAGTGTCCACCAAAGTTAGCAGAAGAAACAAAAAGAGATGCAGGACAATTAAAAGATTGACACGATCTAACCCTAAGTTGGGAGCTAAGGATCTAATGCAGATATGGCAGGTTAGCGGTCTAGCATTGGAGCCAATATACAGGGAGACAGGTGGAACGGTTGTTGTATGGTGCACTTCACCTGAGTAGCGAGAAGGAGAGGACGTTACTTTGTGAAAAGCCGCGTAGACAGTTAGGGAAAAAACAGCATCGAGCTTCAGTCACCTGTAGAAGTGTTCCAGAGTTCGTTTTCATTGCAGAGTTCATCAGGAGTTTCAAGTAAGACTGTTCCTTGGTGCATGCGCAAGTTGTTTCTGAAGACAGAGTAATTCGAGACTTGCGCAGTCCAAAGTGAATAGGAGCATGCGCGGAGTAATCGGCATGCTAACAAATAATTAAGAGTCAGCACAAGCGACATTAGTAAATGTCGGGTTGTGTATATTTAACTTCCGAAGAAGTGAGTTGAATTTAGTTCGAGTGTTATTTAACTTGTTAAGGACTCGCATAGTATTTGCACCAAATACGTAGTGAGAAGAAAAGGAAAAAACACAAGCAACCCATTACAGGGACATTAACTGCAGCCTAGTTTTAATTCTTATTTTTCCACCAACAATTCAACAGTGGGAAGATTTGTACAATACTTTCAAAGGTGAAGCAACAATTTAATCAACATGAAATCCAATACTTACCAAAAGAATGCAAAGATAAGGCATCAGCTTTGACTTGATAGGTGAGAAGACCAGTAGGGGTAAAAAGACACAGAATTAGAAAGACAAGGACAAGATACAAATTTACATTAACCTTTATTTAAAAAACCTTTAGTTACAGGAGATTGAAGAAAAGAAAGATAACAAGAATACCTAAACTGAAGAGGAGCATAGGCCACATCCAAGGCGGATAGGTGAGAAGGGCAAACATCCTTTAGCATAGAAAAAACCAAAGGGAGATTTGTATTTAGTTTGTGTTATTTC
The DNA here is from genome assembly GCF_964263255.1 of Lissotriton vulgaris. Taxonomy (NCBI): domain Eukaryota; kingdom Metazoa; phylum Chordata; class Amphibia; order Caudata; family Salamandridae; genus Lissotriton; species Lissotriton vulgaris. Next base: position 318,026,617 of record NC_141699.1, on the reverse strand, counting down.
TTGCAGCTAACACTTTAAGTTAGTAGAAGATAAGAAGTCTGAAGGAGCGAAAGAAAATTCAGACGCGGAGTGGCAGTCTCTTCTCTGTCCCATTTCCTTTCCCCCGTGGAACTCTATCAGCCTTCACGCTAGGAACTGTGTGTGGCTGGGGAGTTTCAGGAGAGAACTGGGAACCTGCGACATCCTGCTTCTGTGCAAATTGGAAGAGCACGATCTAACAGAGAATTTTGCCAGACGTACCTCACAATATCCACCAAAAATCCCCTATTTTAACCCTGCATATCCGCTGTGACATACGGGCCACACTGATCCATAGGTATCTGAACTGGTCCCCCACACTGTCCTTGACTGTCCTAACTATAAGACATACCTGTCACATAATCGACATCATAATCATCATGATAGTACTGCCCTATTCTAGGGTCATCAAATGAATTATTGTCAGAGGGGCTCCCAGGCCCTGTGGCATTCTGATTCCGATCAGTCCCATGTCCTCTACCACCAGAACCCTGTCATCTTGGGGTGCAACCTTCTGTAGAAGCGCAGGGCACTGGCCATGCCAATGGCCTTCCTCCTTACAATACGTACACTCATTTTGTCCCAAATGTGTCGTTGAAGGCCGCCTTGTACGTGGGAATTGTCGAGAAGGACCTCCTCATCCCCTATTATTTCCAGGAAATTCCTGTTGCAATAACACTTTCGCCTTTCAGTCCTTGTGCTTCTTATCAGTGTTAGCCTTCTCCTCCTGATCTCAATGCTCTTAATACTGAGCCATATTCAGGATAACAGTGGCAGAAGACATAGAACAAGAACTTTCAGACACCTGCAAATGAGTCATTATTCTAGAATGAAGATTAGTACCATGTCAACAAACAAACAAACTCCTCCTTCCATGGACATATCCTGCCCACTGTAATCCAAAAACGTATCTTCAAACCTAGAGAAGAAATCAGATACACTCTTATCCTTCTTATATCGACAAGCTGTCAATCTATGCCAACTTACTTTCTTTGGAGGAATAAGGGTATGCATATATGTAATATTACGACCAGACAAGGCAATTATCTCTGCACGTGGCTTATCTACTGACTTCCTGTCTTATTACCATCTCTTAATCACATCCGTCTGCCACCCAACTCAGGAACATGATCTTGAATATGCACCTGCCGCCAAATATCAACTGTATCAAGAAGACCAAAGAACATTTCAATATCAGCAAGAGTCATTATAATAGACGATTGGGCAGGGTAGCTTTAGGGGCTAAAACCTCACTTTTTTCCATGGAGTATAAACCGATTGCTCCTGAAAGCGGGCACCCACAGCCTGTCTAGTGACTGTATCACAAAAGTCCTTTAACTTGAGTATTTCTGTATGATAAATCAGTTGGCATAGTGAACTGGGCTAATTGAGTAGGGCTCTTATACAACCGACCTCTATAAGAAACTATGGAAGTAACATTGCCAAACACCTTTTCTGGTTCCAAATCAGTCTCTAATATCAAATATTATTTGAGGAGCCTCTGACCCAATGTGTGCATGCCAAAGATCAATCAATATAGCAGACATATGTTGAAGAGCATGCTGTTGTAAAAAGGGCTCAAAATATACCACGCCAAATATCCTTCACACTGTGAACTGCATTACAAACTCACTGCATGGCTCGACTTGGTATTGTCCTCTTCTGTTCCTTCCCTATTTCAGATTGCATCAATGGACCCGCTTGTTCCCTAAATCTCACCAAATCCCTGTCTTCAAAACCATGTACAGGGGTATCAGATTTCAAACACATTGGTGATGAATAACTGCAGGAGGAGGGGCAAAAGGAGTAGTAGTAGCCAGAACTGTAGTACATTTTTGCACAGGAGGAGAAAGAACAGAGGACACAAGAGTAGGGGCAGTGGATGTAATAGAGCTCACAGTCATCAAAGATGGTGAAGGGAGAGAAAGAATAGGAAGCATGGTAACCTGAGCTGTGGGTACAATGGTCGCAGATACAGGGGCAACTTCAACACATGAGGCAGACAGCTGCCTCTGAAAAAAGACATGGGGTATTTACTCTGTGAGGTATAAGGAGGCGGGGTCAAGTATCTAATAACTCCTCTACAAAAGTGTCATTTTCCTCTTTGGCCAGATATGACTTTATAATATGCAACCAAAATCTCCTATCCTCACATTCAATTCCTGTCTCCTGTTGTTCTCTATCATATGTTACAGCTTTCTGGGTCAATGTCTGTATTCACCCTTTCCGTGCTGTACTCATACTAACTCTTTCACTGCGGCGGCTATTCCGCCGCAGTGCTAAGGGGCGGGGGGGGGGGGGCACGGTGATCCCACGCTGCTGACGGAACCGCTCCGTCACGCCCCTCGGGTGAGCTGTGCTTGTGATGGAACTGTTCCGTTACCAGCACATCCCACCTGAGGGGCGTGACGGAACGGGTCCGTCACAAGCGTGGGAGGGGTTAAGAATGATATATTGACCATTGGCTACATTTGGCATAATTGACTACATCTTGTATAACAGATTCCATTTTCTGTGCTCGCACATAGCTGCAAAGCGGGGAGGGCATGTTTTTGCTCTTCACTTGTTTTTTGCTCTTTACCGATCAGAGTGAACTGGAACATGTTGTGTGGGATGCGTGCTTGGTACCTTTCAGGGAATGTGCAGAATGTACAGCTCTGTCTCAGAGTCAAAATACAGGAGCCTGGCCAGCTTCTGTCTTGACCTTGACTCGGTTTTCGCCACAGAAGAAAGGGAGCAAGGTTTCTAGAACCTTCGCCTCACGTTGAGTAAAGGTATTAAAAGCTGGAAGTCTTCGAGGGCAAGCAGGGGCTTGTTCACAGAGTAGACATACTGCTGTGAAACAAACGGAACTTGGGTCCCGATCGAACTCCTTTCTGGGCTGTCGTAGGCCTCCTCCAGCTTGAGTTGGTAAGGATGTTGCATGATCGATCGGTGAGGTGTTCCTTACCTTCTGTACATAATTTCTAAGTTTCTTTGCTTTTTGCTACATGTATATATGCTACCTTATTCTGGTGTTGCACTTGAGTTACTTGATATTTGGGAGTCTGCATTAACTGACATATTTTGTCTTCCTTTATAAAATATTGAATTAAGAAACATGTGTGTGTCATTTTGACAGTGGAATCTACCAAGCAGGTGCAGTTACACAGCAAAATACAGAGAAAAAAAGGCTTCAGCGCTCATATCTTACACAAACTAACATAGTCCAAGGTTGTTCCATCCTGAGCCCGCCACCAGACAAGTGGGAGAGGGCCTCTATCTAGTGAGAAAGCTATGTGCTGACATGAACAGTGTGCTCATTACTGAAACAAACCCTAACGTTTAAGAAAGAAAATGCAGGAGGGGCCCTTCTCGGCATTGAACAAGATCAGTTTCGAACAGCTTAACATGGCACCTGAAAAAAAAATGGTGCTGCAAATGCTAACTTACATAGACCACTGCGTATACGCAAGCAGGTCTTTTCTAACAGATCTGTTGTTTTTTTCAGCACTAGCACACTTTGTTTTCTTTACCTTCACTTAGAGAGGGTTTTAAGCCTTTTTGTGTCATGCTCCTGACACAGTTGATCAGGACTTCAACTGTTCTTTGAGGGATTAAAAAGCACCATCGTACCATCCTAAGCCCCGCTGTATTACCTTCCAGTGACCAGAGTAATTGCCTTTTGACTCCAAGATAAACTACCTGGGGGCCTTTTTACTTTAAAGTTGTAGGATCACCCTCAAACTCTGCCTTGTGATGATGACTGACACATCTGCAAAGGATATTTCTTATTTTTTTAGAGAAAGTAGCTGGGGACTGTTGGTAATTAAATATACTCACTAAAGAGCGCTGGCCTTTTGGATGACCCCTTCTAAGACCCCTTGACCTTACTCCTCCCCCGATGCCCAGGGCAATAAAACTGATGCACTAGGATTCTTTCCTTTCTGTATTGCCCCGAGTCCAACATGGCCAGCATGAACATAGTCACCCTATGCCTAACCTGTGTAGTCTCTGAGTAAATATAAGTGCAGCTTCTACCCTTTCATATGGCTTTCTAAAGGTTGATTTTAAAATATTCAACTTCAATTAGAATGGTTAAGGGCTACACAAGACACAGAACACAATGCAAATACCTGACAAATCCACCTTCATACAGCTGCAGAGAGTATAGGAGAAACCATGTGCAATAAAGAAGATAGGAATTTCAGGAGAGCTGGAGAAGTAGATAGATGAAGGAACGAACAAAGAAAGGGGTGTGAAGACTGTTAGAAGAAAGAAATGGTGGTAGGAAAGAGGAGAGAACGGAAAAAGTATTTGTTTTTCTTTTGGTGGAATCTACCACAGACCATAAAGAAGGAAAATTATGCTGATCTGTGCTTCCTGTAGACCAAAAAATGAGTTTCCATAAACTAGTTTGACTCTGTATTGCACAGTCAACCCCTGCCCCCCACCACACACACAAATACAGTCTCAGGTAGCCTGTGCTCTATGTAAAACCGACACTACAGTACTTTGCATCTCCAATACCCTAACAAGAAATTTCAAACACTAATGTTCACCCATAATATCTAGGTGATACAAACATGGATTTTGAGTTGAGGAGCGAACAAAATTTAGAGAGGCTGCGTTCTTCTTGATTTGAGGTGGACAGACCACAACATTTCAGTGACATACGGGAAACTGAGGCCCAGGTGAACTAGATGGTGAACACTGTGTAAGACACAGCCAGCACCGCCGAGGATGCCAGATCAAGACTGTGAGGGTGCAAGTATTGTTACCTGTGGTGTGCGACGCAAGCCCATAGATTTTGCTTTACCCTTTTTTTCCGGAGGAGGCCAGCAGACATTGACGGCTGAAACATGTCTGCGTCGACAGCTCATACTGAGACGAGTCATCATTAAATGCAAATATGTTGATCTGGTTAGAAGCACATTTTTGAAAAGATAGAGAAATTTTGTAGCTTGAGTGCCAGCAGAACTACCTCTAAGTGTATCGCCTAGATATTATGGGTGAACACTAGTGTTTCAAATTTCTTGTTAGGGTATTGGAGATATTGAGATTTGTATATATATATATATATAAAAGGCGAGCACACTGGAATCCGGTTAAGAAGTTTTTATTTGCAAACCCCCCTTCACCCCCGACAGACGCGTTTCGCTACTCTTGCTTCGTCAGTGTCAGTTTGTTTGTGAAAACATGCGCTGTTTTAAACCAATTGGCCACTTTCCACATCATTGACATGGATAAAGTCTTTAAAATCACCAACGTGGCGGCCATCTTGTTATGTATATTCTCTTTTTAACACATGGTATAAAAAAAAGCGCAATTAAATATAAAGTGCTCAGTGCTCATTAAAAACATATAATACAACAAACATTTCATCATATTATTTACATACCAGTAGAAATGATAATAATGAGGAAAAATCAGGCAGTTATGAGGTCAGTATATATGATAACAGTCATGTAGCTTATAATTTTTTCGCGATTGAGGTATGTATTCCCAAATTTTTATAGTCTCAAGATCTAATGAACCCACATATATTTGCCTCTAGTTTTTCCTGTTTTGCAGCCCTGTATGGGCATTCTTACTTTTTTAAACAATTTCCAACTGATGGCGGGCAGAAGACATTTCTGGGTTTCAAAGGGAGTGATGGATTTTATTTCTCATTAATTCCAGAGTGTTGATATTTACAGTATAAAGTGCATGGTCCCATGTACTTATGCTAGAGGTGGACCCATGGTTCCTCGTCATTATTCAGGCCCCATGGAGTCATGGTTTTTAGGTCGATTATGTACCTATACTCCAGGATTCTCAGTGCCTTCTCTCTGTCTCCCCCTCGTTCTTGTTTATTTACCTGATCTATACAGTAGAAGCTTAGCAGATCTCTATTGCTCTGATGGCATTCGGCAAAGTGGCGGGCTACTGGGTAAGATCTATCTTTATTCGTGATAGCCCTCATGTGTTCCAGGATCCTAAGCTTCGTGGGGTTGATGGCACTCCCTGTGTATCTTTTTTTACAGGGGCACTCAAGACAGTAGATGGTGAATTCTGAGTTACAATTTAACAATTTCATGATTTTTCTATTGGGTCCGCCTTCTTGTTCTATTGGGATACTCTGAAATGTTTCTACGCCCTTTGCAGGCTTTGCAGCGAAGGCAGGGGAAAAACCCCTTTAGGTTAGATACAGTAACTGACTTTGTTTTATTAGAATAGTGACTGTGGACCAGATGACCTGACAATGACTGACAGCGTTGATAGGTTATTAAAGGTTGCTGTGTTAGATGTTTTTTAAGCACATTGTCAGTCATTAGGATGTGCCAGTTTTTTCTTAAGATGTGGACAAGATCACCAGATCTGGTGTTAAATTTGGTGATCATTCTCACTTCGTCCCCTACCTTTGGCACATCTTTAGGCATCAGGAGATCCCTCTTGTTGAATATGGATGCCTTCAGTGAAGCTTGTTCCAATAAGCTATTGGAGTAGCCCCTATTATGGAACCTTTGCTTAGCCTCAAATTTGGCTACTTGAAAGTCGGTTTCCATTGAGCAGTTTCTTTTTAAGCGTAACAGCTCACCATAGGGTACATTCCTAACGAGACTCTTTGGGTAGTAGCTGGCTGCATGCAAAACTGCATTCCCCACTGTTGGTTGACTGTAGAGTTTCGTTTGGAGCATGTTGTTTTTTATATAGATTTCCAAGTCCAAATAGCAGATACTAGTGGCACTGATTGTGCTGGTAAACTTCAAGTTTTTAGTATTATTATTTAGCTTGGCGATATAATCCCCAGCTGAGGTCCTATCAACTCGCCAAATAATAAAAAGGTCATCACTATACCTGGCCCACAATAAAATGTTGTAGGTCCATGTCTCATTTTGTTCTGCCCATGCTTCGTGCTTCTCCCACCAGCCCACAAACAAATTCACGTAGCTTGGGGAGAAGCACGAGCCCATAGAAGTACCTCTTATTTGTTTGTATAATTGATTAGAGAACAAGAAGATTTTGTGGTACAAACAGAAATGTATCATGCTCAATAACATTGCACTGTGTGTTCTGTATTTTTCTGGTTTTTTATCCAGAAACCATTCAATTGCTTTCAGACCTTATTCATGATCTATACAGGTATATAGATTGACCACATCTAATGTGATCAAAAGCATATTTTCTTCCTAGGCAATGTTGTCCATTATACGGAGAAAGACTTGTGTATCTCTCACGTAAGATGGGAGATCTTTAACAGTGGGGGCAAGATATGAGTCTATAAAACGAGACGTGTTCTCCAGCAGGCTCCCAATTGAGGACACGATTGGGCGTCCGGGTGGTCTCTTTGCGTGCTTGTGGCTTTTGGGGAGGTGATAAAAGATGGGTAAGACGGGTGATTCACAGTGTAGATACCGGAACTCTTCATCATTAAGCATGCCCTCCTTTTTCCATTCTACTAACATTCCGTGATATGTCATTATGCTTTTGGCATATTCAGATCTTTGAATAGGGACGTAGCACTCTTTGTCTTTTAGTTGTTTTAGTGCCTCCTGTTCATAATGTTCTTTGTTAAAGATTACTATGTTGCCCCCTTGTCGGAAGGCTTTATTTCAAAGGTTTTGTCCTCTTTGAGGGATCTTATAGCTTCCCACTCTTTTCTGGAGATGTTAGATGACTTCATGTTCATTTTCTCTCTTGATAATTTTTCCAAGTCCGCAAGCACAGCTTCATTAAAGACATCTATTGCATCATGTGGTGCAATGGGCAGTTTCTTAGATTTATTTTTCATGTTGCTAGGATCACATGTTTGTCATATAGGTACATTGTCCTCTAGCATATTAGTTGCTCCATTGTTTAACATTTCTTGTGTTGGAGTTAGCAACAGATTTTCATGAGAATTGGGCTCCAAAACCTCCTCTACTTCATTGTCTTTTGGATGCAGGAGGAAAATCTTTTTAAACTTTAATTTCGGAATGTACCTAAAAAATTCAATTCTTGTATCCACCAGGTTAAATTCGCTAGTGGGGCAGAAACTCAATCCTTTCTTTAAGACTTTAATCTCATAAACTGTTAGTTCTCTTTTTGACAGATTGATGACATTTTTTTCTTCTGTCTGTACTATTTCCTCCTGCGGTTTGAGGCACTGCGGGTTATCCTGTATGAGGCAGCTGTTTGTATAATGCCTCTTGCCCCGCCTCGTCCTCCTCTTTGATTTTGTTGTAAAGGAGGATGATTTCTTTGTTGTGGCCTCTGGCGCGTTTCTTTTATTACTTGGTATTCGTCCAAAAAAGGCTCCGCGCCCCCGGTTTCCTTTCTTGCAGGAGCCGGAGTTTGTTCTCCATTAGACACCTTGGATTCCTCTGTATCTGCATTGTTTGTGGTCACTGTTCTCTGAGTGAGTCTTTTCCTAGTGGCATTGAACTTTCGAGCAAATGTCAATATTCTGCCAGATAAATAATCTTGTTCATCCCTCTGGAATTTTGTTTGTTTTCGTTTTCGAATGCCCATTTCATAGTCTTTAATTCTCTTAGTTAAGGTACCTCTTAGTTCTTCACTGGCTTTTGTGTCTTTTTCCTTTCCGATCTGTTCTTCCACTTCCGCAATTTCTTTTAAGCATTTGTCGTGATCACTCCACGCGTATTTAATGAATAGCCGCACCATTCCTTTTGATGATTCAGCGGTATAGTTTGCCCAGTCTTTGAGAAGTGCGGGGTCCGGATTTTCATACGCTGGGACCGTGAATATACGGAGGCCTCTTGGTATTCTGTCACAGTCTATATATCGCTGTAGAGAGGTAGCCTCCCACCATTTTCGCACTTATCTCTCTTTTAGTTTTTCTAATTTCAAGAACAAAGTTTTCAAAATGCTGTGTGTGGTTGACGTTGTATCAACAGTATTGACTTTTGCCGGGCGTTCGTTGGAGGATCTGAACATAACATTAGCTGCGGATTCTCTCTCCCCAGTTATGTCCTCAACACCCACCATCACTAGTTTCAAAATCGGGGATGTAAAAAATTTATTTTTGTTTCTTCCCACGGGGTGGTGACTTTTCACTATTTTCGGGGGGTTTGCATGTTTTTGCGGTTCCTTTGGGACAAAGGCTTGAGCAATAAATACATCAAAAGCACGAAATGTGCGAGCCGGTTCACTCACCGCGCCTGGTGCTAGCGTTCAGTCTCCGTCAGCCGACGTCTCCCTCCTGCCTGCTCACAGACGTATAGTGAGTTCCTCGGTGTTTACGATGATTGCCACGAAGTTCGTGAGTCCGACTCCGCTGTTTCCTTTTGCGCTCAGCATGCCTTGGGGCTAACGGCCATAACAGTTTAAAGCACAGGTCCTTTCACCGCCGTCGCTCCTCAAACTCCAGGGTGCTGGTACGCCAGCGCTGGTGAGGCGCTTAAACTTCACAACACTTTCCACCTGTCCAAGTAGAAAAAGGCGAGCACACTGGAATCCGGTTAAGAAGTTTTTATTTGCAAACCCCCCTTCACCCCCGACAGACGCGTTTCGCTACTCTTGCTTCGTCAGTGTCAGTTTGTTTGTGAAAAAATGCGCTGTTTTAAACCAATTGGCCACTTCCCACATCATTGACATAGATAAAGTCTTTAAAATCACCAACGTGGCGGCCATCTTGTAACGTATATTCTCTTTTTAACACATGGTATAAAAAACATAGCGCAATTAAATATAAAGTGCTCAGTGCTCATTAAAAACATATAATACAACAAACATTTCATCATAATATTTACATACCAGTAGAAATGATAATAATGAGGAAAAATCAGGCAGTTATGAGGTCAGTATATATGCTAACAGTCATGTAGCTTATAATTGTTTCGCAATTGCGGGATGTATTCCCAATTATTTATATTCTCAAGACCTAATGAACCCTCATATAATTGCCTCTAGTTTTTACTGTTTTGCAGCCTGTATGGGCATTCTTACTTTTTTTAAACAATTTCCAACTGATGGCGGGCAGAAGACATTTCAGGGTTTCAAAGGGAGTGATGGATTTTATTTCTCATTAATTCCAAAGTGTCGATATTTACAGTATAAAGTGCATGGTCCCATGTACTTATGCTAGAGGTGGACCCATAGTTCCTCGTCATGATTCAGGCCCCATGGAGTCATGGTTTCTAGGTCAATTATGTACCTAGACTCCAGGATTCTCAGTTCCTTCTCTCTGTCTCCCCCTAGTTCTTGTTTATTTACCTGATCTATACAGTAGAAGCTTAACAGATCTCTATTGCTCTGATGGCATTCGGCAAAGTGGCGGGCTACTGGGTAAGATCTATCTTTATTCGTGATAGCCCTCATATGTTCCAGGATCCTAAGCTTCGTGGGGTTGATGGTACTCCCTATGTATCTTTTTTTACAGGGACACTCAAGACAGTAGATGGTGAATTCCGAGTTACAATTTAACAATTTCATGATATTTCTATTGGGTCCACCTTCTCCTGTTCTATTGGGATACTCCGAAATTTTTCTACTCCCTTTGCAGCGAAGGCAGGGGAAAAACCCCTTTAGCTTAGATACAGTAACTGACTTTGTTTTATTAGAATAGTGACTGTGGACCAGATGATCTGACAATGACTGACAGCGTTGATAGGTTATTAAAGGTTGCTGTATTAGATGTTTGTTAAGCACATTGTCAGTCATTAGGATTTTTAGGAAATTTGGTGATCATTCTCACTTCGTCCCCTACCTTTGGCACATCTTTAGGCATCAGGAGATCCCTTCTATTGACTACGGATGCCTTCAGTGAAGCTTGTTCCAATAAGCTATTGGAGTAGCCCCTAATATGGAACCTTTGCTTAGCCTCAAATTTGGCTACTTGAAAGTCGGTTTCCATTAAGCAGTTTCTTTTTAAGCGTAACAGCTCACCATAGGGTACCTTCCTAACGAGACTCTTCGGGTGGTAGCTGGCTGCATGCAAAACTGCATTCCCCGCTGTTGGTTTTCTGTAGAGTTTCGTTTGGAGCGGGTTGTTTTTTATATAGATTTCCAAGTCCAAATAGCAGATACTAGTGGCACTGATTGTGCTGGTAAACTTCAAGTTTTTAGTATTATTATTTATCTTGGCGATATAATCCTCAGCCGAGGTCCTATCACCAAAAAAAAAAAAAAAAATTATATATATATATCTATGCACAAGGGGTGTCCAGATTCGGGCAGTATCCGGCGCTCTTTACCAGGCGGTGCGTTCACTCGGAGCAGGATCAAGCTCCATAAATATTCACAGGATGTCTCCCACGGAGGCAAAGATGAGTCGCACTCGTTCCGGACAGTTTAAAGCATTTATTTTTCTGCTTGCAGTGCGGCGCTGTGTATTTCCGATGCATTTCGGTCAAAACCTTGACCTTCTTCGGGGAAAGTCGCCTCAGCATCTGCTGAGGGCACATTTTGAGTGACTTCTCAAATCCTCCTATATTTAATTAAAAAAATTCTGATATGCAGTCTCCCAAGAAGGCCACCAGAGACAAAAGAGCCCGAATGTAGCCCAAATATCAGCCAGATGTAGCCCAACTATAGCCCAATGACAGAATGTCCCAGAGTGTTCTAAAGAACAACTAGAGCGCTAACAGTCTTTCTTATGACAAAAGTATGGCACACCTGAAGTCATGTTGATTGGAATAAAGTGTTAACACTTAAAACATTTAATATGCAAAGGAACAAAATGAGGGGGTTCATTTTGCCATAGAAATTATGATTAGTGCTGAAGAAAGAAAAATTAGGGCACATTTTGAGTGACTTCTCAAAACCCCTTATATTTAATTTAAAAAAATTCTGATATGCGGTCTCCCAAGATGGCCACCAGAGACAAAAGAGCCCAAATGTAGCCCAAATATCAGCCAGATGTAGCCCAACTATAGCCCAATGACAGAATGTCCCAGAGTGTTCTAAAGAACAACTAGAACGCTAACAGTCTTACTTATGACAAAAGTATGACACACCTGAAGTTATCTTGATTAGAATAAAGTGGTAACACTTAATACATTTAATTTGAAAAGGAACAAAATTAGGGGTTTCATTTTGCCATAGAAATGTTATATATATATATATATATATATATATATATATATATATATATATATATATATATATATATATATATATATATATATATATATATATATATATATATATATATATATATATAGGTATATATAGTTAGGACCTAGTTACCATAGGAAGTCCCCAACATTCTATTGGGAATAACTTTGGCGCCGATTGAGAAATCTGTGTGTAATTTTCCTTAAAATTGCCTCACTCCGCTCCTTCCCTGAAAGGTACGGGGGGATTCATCAAGCGGGGGCCAGGAAAAAAGGGGGGGGTCCCAAAACGTGTTTTTACCATGTTAATTTCCATAGGAATCTTTAGACAAGGCTACAGCCCGAGCGGCTGAATGGAATTACACCAAACTTGGCAAAATGGTAGGGACTGGTATGGAGATGTGCCTTTGCTATGTTTGGTGAAAATCCCTCCAGTAATTTTTGCAAAAATTGAATGTGAAATGTAGCCCAATGCAATTTTCCATAGGACCTTTAGACACGGCTACAGCCCGAACGGCTGAATAGAATTACACCAAACTTGGCAAAATGGTGGGTATGCAGTAGTGCCTTTTTATATTTGGGGAAAATCACTCCAGTAGTTGTTGAGAAAATGACATTTTCCCAAATTATAGATCTATGGGTGGGACACCATCCGCGCATGGTTCATGCACGGTCCTTGCACGATCCTTGCACTGTGCGCGGACCCTAGCGTGCGCGAGCGGAATTCTGATTGGCTTTTGGACGTCTGTCACCATTCCAGTCAGTCAAGATGAGGAAGTGCTGTCTGCCATCTTGTTTTTGAGGCAGAAGGTAGCTGTAAACAAAAGGCTAGTACTTGAAAAGGGGGCAGGGTAGAGATGCCTGATCCCCCCAGGTATTGTTATGGGGTCTCTAACGGAATCCGAAAATCGATTTTTTTTTTTTTTTTTTAAATCGCGGGGTCCGCGCCCCATGCGCGGACGGTGGTCTAAAAAGACAAAAAAAAATACATTTAAATAAGAAGTTTGAGTGTTTAGATGTTGGATAAGTGTAATATTGAGTGGTGACTTTTTCACCTTTGGGTTTAGATTGGTGTTTTGTGGAGAGTTAGTATGGTAATAGATAGAGAGCAGTGGGTGTAGGTTGAAGATTATGTGAGTTTGAAAGTGTTGAAATTTTGAACCAATTAAAATGTTACTTTGGTTTTGATTTTGTGTGTGATGAAATTTGATTGGCTGGGTATCTGAATATGTATGAGAAATGAGAGGGAAACACAGCCATTGTGTAATTGTAGTGTCTGAGGTACACTTCTGAGGGATTTTTTTTAGTTGAATTTCTAGTGTGAGATTAACACAGTATTTACAGCTCAACAGTTTTCTAGAAGGTGAGTTGTTAATTTGTAAGGAGATCTATGTTGTTTAGTTTAAGTTAATAGGAAAAATGTTTTGCAACTCTCTCTCTCTGTCTTTCTCTCTCTCTCACTGTGTCCCTTCATGTCCACCACTGTTCTCTTTCCTTTCTTTTCTAAAAATTCTTTTCTTTCACTCATTCCTTTTTCTTTTCTCTTTCTATTGTTGTTTTTCTCTCAGTCTCAGATGTTCCTGTTGATGAGAGTAATTTTGAAGGAGAACTTTATGATGAAGGAGATGGCATGGAGGATTTCTATGATGAATCCTTGGATTCAGATTTAATGGAAGCTTTGGAGTTCATTGAGCTTGATGATTCTTTTTGGGAGATTTTCAATGTTGATATTGCTGATGATGCAATGTTAGACGATGATTTAAATTTCTAAAATTCCCAACAATAGATTTATATTTAGTAAATAACATTTGTTTGAGAAATTAAACTTTTTTTAATTTAATTTATGAGGTAGTGGTCAAATAATTGTTGTATGAAGTGAGATTTGTAGTATAGAGTGCAACATTTTTTTGTTATATAGTAAGTTTACTCATATCCTTAAGCCTTATTGAAATGTAAAGAAATGGAGATTGCATGATAGTATGGGAACCGTGTAAATGTAACTGCATTGCTGTCATTTTTGAAATACCAATGCTGCCTTCTCTTTTTATACTACCCTAACAGCAGTGCACTATCCTTATTATTAAAGACTTGATAAAGCTAGTTTAATATTAAGTATTTCTAAAAACGATAAATTAAAGTGATTTATTTTTCTTTCCAAGTTACAGCAAGAAAATGTAAATATAAAATGGATCACCACAATGAGGAGGGCGTTGTAATTTTTTATGAATTTTCTGCAACCTATATTGAGATTATCAATGAACCAGAAATTGACAGTATCAGTGATAATCAAGTTGATGTTAGGGGCAAAGACATGATGGAATTCTTTGATCAGTCTGTGGATGATGAATTAGTAGAATGTTTGGACACCATAGAGTGCCAGGAAATTCCTTTGCAGCCTTTTCATGAGGAGAATCCAGAAGATGTGAATGAAGAAGAAATACCAGATCAGTTAATGTTGGAAGTTCTTTTAAATTTTGAAAATTCTGAAGATTAAATTTATATTTAGTAAGTAAGAATTGTTTGTTTGTAATTTATGAGGTAGTTGCCAAGTGGTTGTGGTATGATGTAAGACTTGTAGTATAGAGTACAATATCGCCGCCATTTTGTGGTTTCAAAAGAAAGTGAACAATAAAAGATGAAAACATAGAAAGGGGTTCCCTGAAGGACTCCAAAGGTCAAAAATAATATGTATTTAAAAAAAAAAAATTCTATAGGTCCGTGCACGGGTAGTGCTCGGAGAGTGCCCTGTGAGTGCTCGGAGAGCGTACCCTACCGCCCGCATTTTGTGGTTTTAAAAGAAAGTTAACAATAAAAGATGAAAACGTGGAAAGGGGGCAGGGTTGAGTGTCCATGACCCCCTAGACCTTCTCAGGGGTCCTCTAAAGGACATAATGTTTATTTTTTTTAAAAGTATGAAATATTTCCGAATGTCCGCGTACGGGGAGTGCTCGGAAAGTGCTCCGTGTGCAGACCTTTTTAACAATTAATAAAAAAAATAAAGGTAAAAAACATATTTGAGTGTTTAGATGTTATTTGGCTTTAAAAAGAGCCGTTGTGTTCATTGTGTTTTTTTGTACCTACAAGTAAGTACCAATGCAGAGTCTGATGTTACAGAGATAGACACTGTTCCCATCATCAGTGAAATGTACACCATCTCTCCTATAGATGCCTTACATGTTGTAACACAAGTTGTTGTGGTATATACTACCCATTCCATAGTCTCTCATGTAAGCAGAAACAGATTTATTTACATGTTTCCTTGCTTTCTCAATCTGCGGACAAAATTGGTTGTACCAATTCCATTTTTGTCTTTGGCATATATTGGAATAGACAAAGGCAGTTTGAAGAAAAACTGACATCAATTGTCCAAAGATGTCCTTCAAAAACATTTCCAGACCTACCCCAGTCAATGTGCCTAAATCATTTCCACCACAGTGCACAATTATGAGGTCAGGGTGTGAGAGATGCATAAAGGATTTCACCAATGGTATCAATTGGTTACATCTCAATCCTCTCTGGCCAATCCACAAAATATCCACATTTGGTAAATCAAGGTTGTGAATTCCTCTGTTTGCTGCATAGCTCTTAGACCAGAAAATATAGCTGTGTCCCACAATCCATACTGAAGGCATATTCAAGGCAGGTCTGGTTGTACTCAGATGAGGGATGTAAATGAAATGGCAGTTGGGAAGCTTGCAGTTTAGAAAAAAAAGAAAATGACATTCACTGCACTTGAAGCTTAAGAAATGATTGGTGCTTTCTGAAAATGCAACACAGCATATTAGGGTGCATAGTTTTGATTTTTGAAAGAAGCCATTCAAATGGTTGAGAAAAGGTCTTTGAAAGGAACAATACACATGATTAGCTGGTATATTGAGAGCTCAAACACCCTTGCTGGGTTCATTTGCAACATTGTATGATGAACTTTTTACCTGTGTCCTTAATTAGGTGGGAGTTACCATGGTAACAGGCTGAATGAGCACTAGGGGGATGGGTGAATATTATTTGAGTTTGAAAGTGTGCAAATGTAGAACCAATTACAATGTTAGATTCGTTTTGAAATAGTGTGGGAAGATATTTGATTGGCAGACATAGACATAGGAGGACCCACTAAGGTAAATTTCAATAACATATGATATAAGCATGATGTTATCCTCACTTCTTGGTCCTGAAGAATCGCGGTAAATGCACCATGAGCGAGAAACATGTTGACCACATGCACCACTAGCCCCTTCTAGGGATACACAACGTAATTGGTTAACACCTAGAGGACTAGTTTCACCTTTTAAGCGTAGCTAGGGGACCCCCAGAATAAAAGTCAATTCAGGTACCCCTTTCTATATTTTAACCACCTCACCATAGGTATACACCGACCCGCCCACATACCCCCACTTCACCTACAGGCAGTTGGTAAAAAGATCTCCGCCAAAGAGCCCCTCTCTGAGGTGTGCCCGTCGGGGATTGCACCGCCTCCCCGACGAGGAGCAACCGCCGATGATGAAGCATGACTCTCCTCGGGGTGTGTGAGGCAAATAAATCCAACATAATGGATTCCCCAGGGTATTAATAACCTCCCCTCTCCCTCTTCCTGTCACGCCAGCAAGAACTTTCCCAACTCTACCTTCTCGAGGAACAGTACAGCAACCCCCATTTTTGGTGTAACTCTCTAGTACTTCGTACAGGACACTAAGCTGTTACTGGACCTTCCACCAATACTGTGTGGTAAATAGTGTCCTTTCTGTCTCCCCCTTTTTTGAAACCTACTCCAGCACGGTTTGACCCGTGGGAGCTTGCATTTGGTGGGTGAGTCTGTTCTAATCCCCCAACAAACTTGAGCCTACACCTTCGGGGTGGCTCATACCCGGTCCATAACCGATTCCAGTAGTGGACCTCTCCTTTTTCTTATCCCCTTGTTTTCCCTACCTTCTGTGAAGGACTCTACCACACCGGGACCACTCCTGTCAGACCCCACCATCATGGAGGGGCAGGGACTCAGTTTCGGTGAGGAGGATGCAGCGGCCATAATGAGGACACCCTCTCTCTTTGGCATCGACATTGAACCAGGTACTAGTAGCAGCACCCCTGAATGGCAATCCCTATCAGACCTTAAGCGGGAATGGATCAGGGTGACTATCCATGGAGCCATGATGGCACAATACTTTAAAGCTAAGATCGCACCTAATGGACTGATAGTTAAAAATTTCCCGAGAATATTCTGGGAGGACGGACAATTTAAGGTGGAATGGTCGCAGGTTTCGTGGAAATGCACCCACGACCTCCTCATCCTTATAGTGAACACGGCAAAACGACTGGCCGATGCCCTGCTGGTTAAAATACAAGCCGCGGAGGCTGCCTTAAAGACCGCGGTACAAAATCCGGGTTTCAAAACAAAACTTGCCGAGATTAACAAAGAGATGGCAGAACATAAGGAATATCTTATGAACCAAAAGTTAGCCAAACTACAAAAGGACATTAAAAAATTCTCTAAAGAGAAAGTCTACCCTTATCTAAGGGATGACTATGTTCCCACTGGCACTAACTACAGTTCAGATTCCAGCACGACCTCCTCAAGGAAGGGCTCAAACAGTGGCTCAGATAGCAGTGATGACAACAACCCCGCGCAGATGCCCCCCAGGGCGAAAAGAGGCAGGGGACGGGGACAGTACAACTTCCCCAATTACCAAAATCAGGGACAACCTGTATGCCCCCCATTTTGGCAGTACCCGCAATTTCCCCATTTCCAACCACCTTTTGGCCCACAGTATCCTGCTCTGTATCCGCCCCAGAATCCATCAAACCCTCCTTTTTTAGGCAGAGGTTGGGGCAGAGGGCGAGGGCGAAAAAGAGGCAACACAACAGAGAAAAGGGTACAATGGGAGGACACACGTCCCCAAGGGATGGACACGAGGAGTACGAGCCGGTCAGGACAGCAGTGAGTCTGGTAGTCAATCTATCAGACCGCCAGCTTTCCCAACGAGAGGAAGAAGTCCTACAAAAAGGCTTGGGATTCGTCCCAACCCCTAGGATCGACCAATTCCAACAAACAAGAGAACTTAAAGCCTTTTTCAGGAAAATAAGGTTAAGAGCATTCTTTGAGGGAAAACCCAGTGAACCCACAGAAGATTCTGGACTCCATAATCCCTCCACCTTCACACCTCATAACGGGATGGTACCCAATGAAGTACTAACGTTTGAGCAGGCAGTGTTGAAAGACATTAACAAACTTGACCGGCCAACCCCATACTGCAACATCTCCAAGAATGAGTTGGCAATACTTAAGTCACTGGCAGAAGATCCCTCAATCACAATAAAACAGGCCGACAAAGGGGGAGCAACAGTGCTCATGAACACTGTGGACTATGAGAGTGAATGCACAAGGCAGCTGAGTGACCAGAGATACTACACTCCTATCACTGATGATCCAACCATAAGCCTACAGACAAGGATCACAAGCCTGATATCCGGTGCTGAATGTGATCAATGGATCAGTAAAAAGGAGGCAGAATTCCTCATGAAAAAGGACCCCAGGGTACCATATTTCTATACTCTACCAAAGATCCATAAAGCCACCAGACCAGTGCCAGGGAGGCCAATCGTTTCCGGGATTGACTCTGTACTAGAGCCCCTTTCTCAGTTTTGCGACCACTTCCTGCAACCTTTGGTCAAAAACATCCCCTCATACATTCAGGACACGACAGATGTCCTCAGAATTCTGGACACAATTCAAAACACAGAAGAGATTGACCTGTTAATCACCCTGGATGTCGAAGCACTATATACGAACATCCCCCAGAGGGCAACCCTGGAGGTTATTGAGGAAAGACTGGGACAAGAACTGTGGAGCTCCAACACCCCCGTTACCTTTATCATGGAGTGCGCCACACTAGCCTTGACCGAGAACTATTTTGAATACAGAGGCAAGTTCTACCATCAAACTCAGGGGACCTCTATGGGCAGCACCTTTGCCCCCTCGGTGGCCTGTCTGTACATGGCAAAATTTGAAGAGACTCATATACATCATGAGTCTAACCCCTACCACAACAACATCAGAATGTGGAAACGCTTCATAGATGACATTCTCATTCTATGGAGCGGTCCACCTACCACCTACGAAGGGTTCTTGATTTGGGTTAACACTCTCAACCCCCACCTTCATTTCACCATGACAGCTTCACCACATGAAATTGCCTTCCTTGACCTCACGATCAAACTGGAAGAAGGGTCCATAAAAACAACTATGTACCGTAAACCCACTGACCGCAACAGCCTCCTGCACTACACAAGTCACCATCCAAAGGCCCTACGTACCAACCTGCCCTTCGGCCAGTTCTTGCGAATCAGGCGCAACTGCAGCGCTGTGGGGGATTACAAGAAAGAATCTGCACTCCTGTCTAGGAACCTCTTGGATAGGGGCTACCCTAAGAGTGATGTACGAAAGGC
Source organism: Lissotriton vulgaris (assembly GCF_964263255.1). Taxonomy (NCBI): domain Eukaryota; kingdom Metazoa; phylum Chordata; class Amphibia; order Caudata; family Salamandridae; genus Lissotriton; species Lissotriton vulgaris. Next base: position 318,007,142 of record NC_141699.1, on the reverse strand, counting down.
ACGTAAACGTGCCAGGAACAACAATAGAGAGGCCCTTCTGGAAAGGCAGGAGAAGGCCACTATTGAGAATCAACCCATCACTTGTGTGACCACCTTCACCCCCCTGTCCAACAAGATCAGGAACACGATTAAGCATCATTGGGGGATACTTAACACAGGTGACATGTCCCTAGAGGAACCCAGGTTTGCCTTTAAAAGATCACAAAATCTGAAAGATATTTTGATTAGTACTAGGCCTAAACAAACTAGGAAAGCTAACCAGAGAACCCTATGGGACTTACCTCCAGTGACGGGGCACTACCCCTGCGGCATGTGCGGTGTCTGTAGGTACACTATGACTCTCAAAACTATACAACTTTCGGACACATTCAAATGGGAAATAAGGCAACATACTAACTGCAACACATCCCACTGCGTATACTTGCTTATATGCCCATGTAACTTACAGTATATAGGGATGACCACACGCCCTATCAAGACTCGGATCATAGAACATCGCAGCAACTTCCGCTGCAAAAAAACCCACACTAAAATGTGTAAACATTATGTGGAAGCAAACCATGATGAGAATGCAATAAAGTGGATAGTTCTGGAATCCAGCCCCAACTGCCCCACGAAAGCACTCTTCAGGAAGGAACAGAGATGGGTGCACCGGTTGTCTTCTGACCAATATGGGCTCAATGAAGACATCCCCTGGCACTCTCTGTGAACCCCCATATTCATAGTGCCGATCCATGAATGATAGTGATCTGATACATTCCCCTACAATGCAAACTGGCTTTAAACTCACTGACGACCTTGGGACCCCTTCCATCATGGCCGCCACCGTCCCATAGGCTGTAGCACCGGTTTTCCACAACCCGTGCACCCAACCTTTGTAATGAGCCATTATAGAACTATTAGGAGTTCAGTATGTTACCGAGGCGCATTTTCCACCTACAAAGTATAGCTGATGCTACTTCCTTAACGGGGCAAATGCACTCAACAGGAGCACCCCTCGGTATTTCGAACCCATTACAAGATGGCCGACACGCTCCGGGGACCCTACACCCTTACAAGATGGCCGACACGCTCCGGGGACCTTACACCCTTTTCGATGTCAGTGGGCGGGTACCCATCGCGTCACGCTGCTCTCCCGGTGTTGGTTAAATGATCCACCCCGCCGAGCTCACACATCTACTCGAGCTCGGCGGGGAAGGGTAGGTCATAGCACCCGGACGCAGCGGACGACAGGTGAGCGAGTTTAGCGCCTAGCTGACAAATGAACTTTTAACGCGCATTGCACACTTTGAGCCCTTTATGGCTGGAACGCATTCTTTTCAATTGCTGGATACCGCGTTCTTGATTACCCCTACTTTAGCCACACCTTGGGCTCAGCGCTGCAGTTCAGCCCTGCCGAACACTCAGGGGGCCTCTAGGTCGTGATCTTTAGGTGAGTTGAGCATTCTCAACATGCTTTTTGGAATGGTTTGATTGATCACAGTGATAGCGTGCTGTTATGCTTAACAACTTACACAGTGGTGTCTACATTTTTACAAACCCTGCCTTACACCTGATATACTACAGACAGGTACTAAGATTCATGCAGCTGCATTTTTAACCTTGTATATTTACACTCCTTGTTTTTAACTTTCACCTTCACTAGTCACAACATGAATCACAGCCCTAATTATAGCGAGTGTTTCACAGTTGTGCTTCACAGTTGTACAGTGCACACTCAGTACACTTAGCATGCGGTGGATGAGAACACCACCACCCTGGCAATATATGTTTTTTCTGGCAAAACAATGACTGGCAATTTAACCTTTTCCTTATCCTCCCTCCAGACATAGACATAGGAGGACCCACTAAGGTAAATTTCAATAACATATGATATAAGCATGATGTTATCCTCACTTCTTGGTCCTGAAGAATCGCGGTAAATGCACCATGAGCGAGAAACATGTTGACCACATGCACCACTAGCCCCTTCTAGGGATACACAACGTAATTGGTTAACACCTAGAGGACTAGTTTCACCTTTTAAGCGTAGCTAGGGGACCCCCAGAATAAAAGTCAATTCAGGTACCCCTTTCTATATTTTAACCACCTCACCATAGGTATACACCGACCCGCCCACATACCCCCACTTCACCTACAGGCAGTTGGTAAAAAGATCTCCGCCAAAGAGCCCCTCTCTGAGGTGTGCCCGTCGGGGATTGCACCGCCTCCCCGACGAGGAGCAACCGCCGATGATGAAGCATGACACTCCTCGGGGTGTGTGAGGCAAATAAATCCAACATAATGGATTCCCCAGGGTATTAATAACCTCCCCTCTCCCTCTTCCTGTCACGCCAGCAAGAACTTTCCCAACTCTACCTTCTCGAGGAACAGTACAGCAACCCCCATTTTTGGTGTAACTCTCTAGTACTTCGTACAGGACACTAAGCTGTTACTGGACCTTCCACCAATACTGTGTGGTAAATAGTGTCCTTTCTGTCTCCCCCTTTTTTGAAACCTAAGATATTTGATTGGTTATGACCACAGATATGTGTGAAGAATTAATAGGAAACTGTGCCATTTCTGGTTCCAGGGTCTGAGCTGCATATCAGAGATTCTGCTTAAGAAAATCCGTTGTGTGTTTGACACTGTTCTAAATTTTCAAAAGCGATTTTAAAGGTGAGTAATGGTTCATTTAATATAGAGAGAGTGCTGTTTGCAGTATTGGGAAGCATAACAAGCATATTGGGCTTCATTATTGTTGTATTTTCAAAATGAGTCAGGTTTCTGCATTGTAATGTAGTGCACATTTAAATGGGCTGTGCTCTGTGTCTAAAACAATTTAACATGCTAAATGTTTTTGGGCAATATGTCTGGCTTAAAGATTTTTGACAAGGATCACACTGAGTGTCTGTGTGAATTAAGGAATTATACTTTCACCTTTTTCCATAATGTTACCTGTGTTTTCTCACAGTTTGCATCTCTTAGCTGATAGGGTAGTCTTCTTTTTAAAGTGTTTCTCATGCTTGCATTCAATGCTGGTATAGAGATAGTGCTAATATTTTCATTGGGCTAGTAAATATGTCTCTCTTTTTCTAGATTGTTTCTTATGCTTTGCTCAAATGCTGGTATATCGTCATTTTGTTAAATGTTACACAAGGGGCTTGTAAATATGCTCCTATTTTTGTTAAAGGTGACGCATGGGGCTTGTAAATATGCTCCTTTTTTTGTTAAAGATGACGCAAGGGGCTTGTAAAATTCTCCTGTTTTTGTTAAAGGTGGCGCAAGGGGTTTGTAAATATGTTTTTGTCAAAGGTTGAAGTTGAAGTTAAAAGATTTTTAGAGCGCTCGATCACCGTGCGGTTTCATGGCGCTAAGGACGTGGACCCGGAGAAAAAGGAGGAGGACAGCTAGGGAGAGAAAGCTTGAGAGTAGAGAAAAGTCTTTAAGGTTTTACGGAAGTCCAGATAAGTAGAAGAAGCCCTGATAGACAAGGGGAGAGAATTCCAGAAGAGCGGAGCCAAGGTAGAAAACTTCAGGCTTTTTGAAGCGGGAAACAGAGAGCAGAGACTGGGTGGATGAGCGTAGCTCTCGTTTGGGTATGTAGGCTTTGATTTGAGAATTTATAAAGGCAGGCGCGGTACCAGCCAGAGCCTGAAAGGTCATGCAACCCATCTTGAAGAGAGCACGCTCTCGAATGGGGAGCCAGTGTAGGGTTTTTAGGAGGGGAGTGACATGATGAGATTTGGGCAGTTTATAGAGTAATCGGGCTGCATGGTTTTGGATGAGTTGCAAGGGGCGAAGGTTGTAGGCTGGAATGCTAGAGTACAGGACATTGCCATAGTCAACTAGCGACATGACCATGGCCAACAGAATAAGCTTGAGAGCTGAGAAGGAAAAGAAACAGGAAATTTTGCGGATTGTGCGAAGGGTTAGGAAACAAGAAGAAACCACAGTTTTGACTTGGGAAAGCAAAGTGAGGTTGCTGTTAAGCTTAATTCCTAGTGTTTTAACAGAGGGAGATGATGAGGGGGGTGCCAAGAGTAGAGGGCCAAAACAGAGGTGACCAGGGGCTGGAGCTGCCACCTGTAAGTACCAACTCGGTATTATCAGGGTTTAACTTAAGGTGATTGCAGTCCATCCAGTCCCTGATAAAAATCATAACCGTCTGGAAATTGTGGATTGAGCCAGGGGAGGAGGAGAGCTTAAAGATCAGTTGGAGGTCATCAGCATAATTGAATACTGTGACCTCCATTTGTTGCAGAGCGAAAATGAGGGGAAAGATGTAAAGATTGAGGAGGAGGGGGGAGAGGGAAGAGCCTTGAGGGACCCCGCAGCTGACATCCCGCAGGGGTGCGGAGAAGCCCTCTAGCTGGACAGCCTGGGTGCGGTTCTGCAGAAAGGAAGTAAGCCAGGCCAGGGCCGGTCCCCCAGTGCCGGCGACCCCAACACGGTCGAGAAGGATGGAGTGGTCAACCGTGTCGAAGGCAGCGGAAAGGTCCAAGAGGACCATGGCTTGGGGTGTGTTCACATCCGCTCCTCCTCTAAGTTCGTCTAAGACGGAGAGGGCCACAGACTCCGTAGAGTGGGAGGGACGGAAACCAGCCTGGCAAGGGGCTAAAAAGCGGCTATCTTCAATGAATGAGCTGAGGGCTTTGGTGACATGACACTCAAGTATCTTACCTAGGAAAGGGAGAAGGGAAATGGGGTGGTAATTAGGAAGGGAGGATGGGTCAGCCCCTGGTTTCTTAAGGATAGGAATAATTTTAGCAGATTTGTGCTAAACAGGAACAATGCCCTGCATGAGGGAATCATTCAAGAAGGTTAAGGGAGGGAGAGGACAGGCAGAGAAGATCTTTAGCAGGATGTGGGCCGGGCAGATATCAGAGGGAGATCCTTATTTAAATTTGACAAGTAATTTTAGGAAAGCGTCAGTGGTGATTGAGAGGAATTGATCTAAGCAGACAGGGTTGGATGGGGGTGGAGGGCACTGAAAAGAGGGAGGGGAGGTGAGATATTGGACTTAATCAGAGTGATTTTCTCGATAAAATAATCGTTAAGGGAATCGCAAAGGGTCTGGGAGGGAACAGGTTTGGGCGCTACTCAGAGGATGCTGATTCCTGTACTATTGAAAAAATTTCCTTGGGTTGATTTTCGGCCAATAGGATCATGGAAGAAAAATCAGTTTTGGCCTGCAGGATAGCTTTTTTGTATCCTTGAAGGAAAGTGGTGAATTGTAATTTAAGGGTGGGACAATATCTGCGACTCCATGTGCCTGCCTGCCGGAGCGCAAGTTTTTTGCCATTGAGCTCCAGAATAAACCATCTGTTAGCGTCATAGGCGTGCCTAATTCTGACGCGCTTAAAAGGGAGCTACCCGGTCGCATTCGGCAGATAACCATTTACTAATGGTGTCCGCTTGTGTGGGAGGGGGTACCCCGTCGAGTTTGGGGGCTGAAGCTGAGAGGGAGGAGCAGAGTGCTGCTATGACTGTATGGTTCCAATTCCGTGCCCAAGTGTTACTCGGAAGAGAGAATTTCCGGATAAGGCTTTGCTCAAAGAAAAAAGTGTGATCTGACCAGGAACAAGGAGTGACTAGTGGGGAAGAGATGGGGACATTAGTTGACCAAACTTGGTCTAGGATGTGACCATGAGTGTGAGTGGGGATATGGATATGAGAGGTAAAATTAAGATTAAGGAGCAGTTTGGTGAAGTTTTTGGACGACAAGTCCTCATGAGGGTCAGTGGGCCAAAAATTAAAATCGCCCAGTACCAACACAGAGGAATTGTTCACAACCAAGGTTGCGAGCAATTCCTGAACTGCCGGGATAAAATGAGGCATGGGTTGCGGGGGGCGATAAATAAGTACACAGGTAAGGGGGACCTGGAAGGAAGCAGATCGGACGACCAAAAAATCAACTGAGGTGGAAGAGGGGAATAATAACACTTGGAAGTGGAAATTAGAGCGAGCTATGATGCCGACGCCGCCACCAACCTTTCCTGCGGGTCGATCAGCCCTGAAGGCATAGTAAGAAGGGGGTAAAGCAGCCAGAAATTCAGGCAGGGAATCAGGGCAGAACCAGGTTTCGGTAAGGAACAAAAGATCTGGTTTATAAGAGTCTAGAAACATAAAGAGTTCCAAATGGTAACACAAGGGGCTTGTAAATATGCTCCTCTTTTTGTTAACGGTGACGCAAGGGGCTTGTAAATATGCTCCTCTTTTTGTTAAAGGTGGCGCATGGGTCTTGTAAATATGCTCTTATTTTTGTTAAAGGTAGCGCATGGGGCTTGTAAATATGCTCCTGTTTTTGTTACAGGTGATGCAAGGGGCTTGTAAATATGCTCCTGTTTTTGTTAAAGGTGGTGCATGGGGCTAGTAAATATGCTCCTATTTTTGTTAAAGGTGACGCAAGGGGCTTGTAAATATGCTCCTCTTTTTGATAAAGGTGATGCAAGGGGTTTGTTAATATGCTCCTCTTTTTGATAAAGGTGGCGCAAGGGGTTTGTAAATATGCTCTTATTTTTGTTAAAGGTAGCGCATGGGGCTTGTAAATATGCTCCTGTTTTTGTTACAGGTGATGCAAGGGGCTTGTAAATATGCTCCTGTTTTTGTTAAAGGTGGTGCATGGGGCTAGTAAATATGCTCCTGTTTTTGTTAAAGGTGGCGCAAGAGACTTGTAAATATGCTCCTCTTTTTGTTAAAGGTGACGCAAGGGGCTTGTAAATATGCTCCTGTTTTTGTTAAAGGTGATGCAAGGGGCTTGTAAATATGCTCCTGTTTTTGTTAAAGGTGGCGTAAGGGGCTTGTAAATATGCTCCTCTTTTTGTTAATGGTGATGCAAGGGGCTTGTAAATAAGCTCCTGTTTTTGTTAAAGTTGATGCAAGGGGCTTGTAAATATGCTCTACTTTTTGTTAAAGGTGAGGCAAGGGGATTGTAAATAAAAAGAGGATTTCACTAATGACATCAATTGAGAAACAATTTAAAAAAATGGACATATTTACAAGCCCCTTGTGCAACCTTTAACATGGGTAGAGGCAGTGAATGCATGCACAGAGACACAAATGGGACACAGAAAACAATAAAAAATGGTGTCGGAGATGCATAAATGATTTCACTAATGGCATCAATTGAGAAACAATTTTAAAAAAGAGGGACATATTTACAAGCCCTTTTCACAACCTTTAACATGGGTACAGGCAGTGAATGCATGCAGAAGGATAGGAAAAGCAGACAGAAAACAATATGAAATGGTGTGGGAGATGCATTAAAGGATTTCACTAATGGCATCAATTGAGAAACAATATAAAAAAAGAGGCATATTTACAAGCCCCTTACGCAATCTTTAACATGGGTGCAAGCAGTAAATGCATGCAGAGGGATAGGAATGGCACATAGACAAGAATATGAAATGGTGTGAGAGATGCGTAAAGGATTTCACTAATGGCATCAATTGAGATAGAATATAAGAAAAAGAGGGGCATATTTACAAGCCCTTTGCGCAACCATTAACATGGGTAAAGGCAGTCAATGCATGGAAAGTGATAGGAATAGCACACAGAAAAGAATATGAAGTGGATTTCAGAAATGGCATCAATTGAGATTCAATATAAAAAAGGGCCATATTTACAAGCCCCTTGTGCAACCTTTAACATGGGTACAAGCAATCAATGCCCATGTTAAAAGTTGTGCAAAGGGCTTGTAAATATGTGTCTCTTTTTTATATTGTTGCTCAATTGATGCCAATAGAGAAATCCATGTTATATTCTTTTCTGTGTGCCATTCCTAATTCCTCTACAAGCAATCACTGCCTGCATCTATGTTAAAGGTTTCTCTTCCTGTAAAGAACTCAGCAAGGGGGTTTGACTTCTCTGTATACCAGCTTTTCCGGTGAAATGTTCCTTTTAACGATCTTTTCTCAACCATTAGAATTACTTCTTTGAAAAAAAAGCATGCATTCTAATATGCTGTGTTTTATTTCAGAGATTCTGCTGAGGAAAATCTGGTGAGTGTCACTGAGACTGTTCTCAATCTTCCAAAGCTTTTTTTTCAGGTGAGTAATGATTTATTTAATATAGATAGGGTGTAGTATACACTCTTGGTAAGCAAAGAAAATATTTTTTAAGGAAATTGGCAAAATGCACAAAATGGCAAGAAAGTTTTCCTATGAAAAAAAAACAAATGCAAAAAACCCAAAAAGCAGAGCTCCCCAAAAAATGGTATAGCGGTACGAGATGTATGGTAATCGTAGGACAAATCAGTTTATTGACATGCGTAGACGAATGTTACGTAACAGAGTAGTTTTGAATTTATTAAAAAATCTTAAGAACTATAAAAGGAAAACAGCTTTTTACAAGAAAAAGAAAAGAATAGAAAAGTTTGTTGATCAGGCTTTTGAAGTGAAGAGAAAGATTTATATTTTAGTAATCAATAGAATTCGTACACTAGACAAGGCAATCAATGATTTGAAATCGAAATGTAAGTGGAAAAGAGTAATTAATCAGACTAATTTTTGTGGTTTTTTTGGGGAGAATGAAAGCATAGTTCAAGTTGTGAGCCATTTTTTAATGAAGAGAGTTACTTTCAAGATAAGGTTTTGGTGCATGCAGTTGACACCAGTGGTCGAGCATATGAGGTGAAGGACGGTTGTCCGGTTGAAAAAGAAAAAATTGTGCCTAGAAATGCAGATGAGGTGTTAGCTGATGAAGGTTTAGTGAGGCTCCGGTGTATTCTTGGAATTGTAGTAGTATTTGTAGTGTGCGACAGGATTTTAATAATTCGTTTTGCAATTTCTTACGTACATATAGTAGGAAAAGTCTTAAACAAAAGATGAAGATGTTGCAAGACTTAGATCCTTGCAGAGTGAGGGAAAAACAGGTTTGCATTGTCATTCACTGGCTTGTCTTTCTAGAAAGGTATGTCAGAGTACTTTTCACCATTTTAGGATGTTAGCAGTGCATCAAACTAAAGTGAGGAAAATTATGAGAAGGTTGTATTATGCAAAAAGTCCAGCACTTAAGCTAAAACAGTTAAACAGTGCTCTTTTGCATGGATCTGAATTAGATGTGAAGAAGATTTGTGAAGAAATAGAGTTTTGTTACTTTGGTGAAAAAGAGGACACTGCTGAAACTGTAACAGTAATAGAAAGTAATGTGGAAGAGAATGTACAGATTGTAAGTACTGAAAATTTTGGTCATGAAATTACAAAGTTTAAGGTCATTTCAAGTGAAAGGCCAAATTGTTCTTGTGTGTGTTGTCGACAAACTCATTATAAGAATCAGACTTGGTTAGTTGATTTATATGTAAAAAGTGAAAAGGAAAATAATAATGAGTAGAAGGATTTTGCAACTTATTTGTTGGTTGAGAATTGTTTTGATTTGGGTTCTGATCTACGTATTTGTAAATATTGTTATAATAAATTAAATGAAAACAGAATGCCTGCTAGAGCTGTACATAATAATCTTGAGTTAGTAAGTATTCCGTCTGAATTGATGGATTTAAATACGTATGAGTCTATTCTGATTAAAATTGTACATCCTTTTCATGCTATTGTTCGCATGGAGCCTAAGACAGGGAAATTGCCTCCTTCAGATTTACAGAGAGGATTAAAGGGAAGAGTTGTTTATTTGCCTTTAGATTTAAAGAAAAATATTGACACCATTGGTGTAGAAAAAGTGGAAGAGGAACCTCTGGTTATTCTAGTTAATGGCGTTCCTACAAAGAGTAAGAAAATCTGGCAAGAATTATTGGTTGTTAGGAAAATCAAAAAGCCAACGTTGTATTTAGTAAAAAACAATCAGTACTACAAAAATGTATATGTAGGAGAAGAGGAAACAACTGTAGAAGAGGACAGTGATTTCTCAGCTGGACAGATTGAAAAAGTAGATGTGTCTTAAAGTGAACAGATTTATGAGCATTATAGTGTTCATCCTCTGCATTCCAAAGAAGTAATAGGGAATGCTATTGAGTTGTTCCAAATGAAAGAAGCCAAAGGAAGTCCCATAAGTGTATGGGAAGAAAGCTTGGAAGCTCGTTATTTTCCTCAATTGTTTCCAACAGGTCAAGGTGGAAGATATGATGAGCGACCTGTTCAAATTCCTGCGTCGGAATACCGTATTTTAAGATTATATGCAGAAGATCCAAGATTTCACCATTGCATTCCATATTTGTTTCATCTTCTGTTTGAGAGTGACTTGTCTGGATTATCTTATGCTGTGAACCATATACTGAAATCTGGAGTACATCTTCAAAATGTTTCGGCAAGGGACTTTATGGATAAAGTCCAAGAGCAAGACAGTATGTTGGAATCTCATCTAATCAATCTCATGGCATGTCAGCGTGGTACTAATGAGTATTGGTACCTTCGTCATGAGGAATTGAAATGTATGCTGCGAAACTTAGGAACTACTACATGGTTACTCACTTTTAGCTGTGCTGAGTATGCCTGGGAAGACTTACTTGAATTTCTTCGAGAGGCAAATGCAAACATAGAGAAAATATAATTCAAGACACCAGGAGAACTGTACTCTTTGGATCCAGTTAATGTTTGTAGGTATTTTAATCATAGATTTGAAGCTATGATGTCTTTCATCACAAACAAAAAAAAAAGAGGTTTTGGATTTCTTATGGAGAATGGAGTATCAAGCAAGAGGTGCTCCTCACATACATATGCTGCTATGGATCAAAGATGCTCCCAAATTTGGAACAGATTCGGATGACACAGTAATGAGTTTCATTAAACAGTATTTCACATGTGTTGTTCCGAAAAGTGCAGAAGAAGACAATTTACGACATCAAGTCTTACGCTTTCAAACCCATCGCTGTGGAAAATACTGTCGTCGAAAGTTCAAATCCAAGGAGAAGTTCTACACAAAATGTCGTTTTGGATTTCCACGACTAGTAATATCAAAAAAGGAAGAGTGAACAATTTTATCTCTTCACTGCGACATACTGTGACAAGAAAATCACCGAAAATACGTACAACTTGAAAAGAAATGAAGAGTCCAAATACATAAATGACTACAATCCAGTCATTTTGTCCATCTGGAATGCTAACATGGATATTCAATATGTTGCTGACAACTCTATTGCTGTGGCTCGATATGTAACATCTTACATAACAAAATCAGAGAAGACAGAACTAAAGGAAATGTGGGAGGAAATTTCTCCCGAAAAGAGCCTAAGTAAGAAATTATACAGTTACAGTCTGAAGATGTTGTTGCATCGAGAAATTGGAGCATATGAATGTTCACATCGGTTATCATGAGCAAGTCTATATGCCAAATCTAGATCTATCATTTGGGTGAGTCTAGGTCTTGCTACAACACGAAACTGAGTTTTGAAGTCTGTACAAGAAATTGAGTATTTGGCGGAGTTTGAACCAAACAGTACAAATATTTTGAAGACAGACATGTTGGATACATATTATCCAAATAGAAGTAGTCATCTTGGGAATGTTTGTCTCTATAAAGTACTGCAAAGCTATACTTTTAAGAGGAATATGACAGCAGATATCAATAAAGGAGTATATGCTGGAATTGGATGCGAAGGATGTCTGGTGAAGCAAAGAAAAGGACATTTGATTAATCATCGAAAATTGAGTTGTGAATTTCCTGACAAAAGGGAATTTTTGCAACTCTTTAAGCCATGGCGTACAGAAGAGGAACTACTTGGAGATTTTCTCAGTTATAAAGATTCTTTCAATTCAACCAAGGATACCATAGAATGTCCTGTTTTTTCAAAATATCTGCAAATGTTGAACGATGAAATACAGCAAGAAGCTACCATTGCAGCAGAGATTGCTAGAGACAGTTCTCAAGACAATCAGAGTTCTGCTTCTTTGAGTCAGGATCCACTAGGAGGACCAATTATCCAAAATGAAGCTGCCACTGCCATGGATGAGGTGGAAAGAGCAATGGAACAAGCTCAGGAGGATGTAGTTAAATTAGAAGGTTTGGAAAAACAACTAAACGTGGAGCAGAAAGAAATATATGATGAAGTTACAGAACAGATTGAACATGGTTTACATCATGATAAAAAAGAGTGCTCATGTACGTCATTTGAACCTGTCCGACTGTACGTGAGTGGAGAAGCAGGGACTGGGAAAAGTTTTCTGATTGAAGCAATTGCAACTTATCTGCAGAAAAGGACAGAGTCATCACTTTCTTGTGTTGTTACTGCTCCAACTGGCGTGGCAGCACATAACATTAAAGGAATTATTTAACATCGTTTATTGATGCTGCCAGCAGAGCATGATAATAAGTTACAATACCACAAGCTATCTGGTGAAGCTTGTTGTGAAGTTTCCAGAGTCCTGAAGAACATGAAACTTCTTATCATTGATGAGGTAAGCATGGTATCAAATGTCATGCTTGCTTTTGTGTATTTAAGAATGCAACAAATTCTTAAAACAGAGTATGATGTGTTATTTGGAGGTGAACACATCATTGATTTTGGAGATCTACTGCAGCTTACTCCAGTGAAAGGACAACCAATCTTTCAAATGCTTACGCATGAAGATACCAGAAAGTGCCAATATCTGGTTATATTTCAAATATGCAGAACTGTGTCAAAATATGCGACAGGCAAAGGATGAATATCACAAAAACATTTTACAAAATGTAAGAATCGGAAAAGTAACTGAACATGGCAAACAAGCTTTACAGGCACAATGAATTTCACATTTGTTTCCAAATGAAAATATTCTCCCAGAGAATATCTATAAGAATATTGCTGAAAACAAAACTGTAACATGCTTGATGCCAACTCTACGAGAATGTTCAGTCTTCAACAACAAAATGTTAGAGTTAGAAAATCAAGAGATTGTGAAACTGGAAGTTATTGATAAAATAGAGCACAAAGGAGTTACTATTGTTTTGTCAGAGAAGTTGAAATCAATGTTGGATTCTTTAGAGAAGACAATATCTAAAACTGCTGGTTTTGAAAAGACTCTATATGCCTGTTTAAATTGTCGTATAATTTTACGACGGAATTTACATGTGGAAAGAGGTTTAGTAAATGGAGCAATGGGTCATGTTGTTGATTTTGTGAATTACCGAAATAGGGATGGAATTGAATTTTTGAAAATTAAATTTGTTGGAATTGAAGAAGTAAAACAGTTTACGTTGTTCTGCTCGATTTTTGCTTGTGAAAGATTCATATGTGCGCCGAAAACAGTTTCCTGTTTCTTTGGCATATGCAGTAACTATTCATAAATCTCAAGGTTTAAGTGTAGATAGTGCTTTGGTGAATATTGGAAGTTCTGTCTTCAAGGAGGGTATGGCATATGTTGCTTTATCTCGAGTCAGAACTTTATCTGGATTGTACTTGATTGATTTTGATGAGACAAAGAGTAGTGCAGATCTAAATTGTGTAAAGGAATATATTAGGTTAAGAAGAGAGTATCAGCCCGATTCATCAAGCGAAATTGCGCTCGCAAAGGGCCAGATTCTGAGAATCTGGCCCTTTGCGAGTGCAATTTTTGCATTTGGGATTCATCATCCCAAATGCAAAAATCGCTATTAGCGAAATCGCAAATTTGCGAGGAATTGGATTTAAGGAATCTCTAATAGAGATTCCTTAAATGCAATTCATCAACCAATTAGAAATTGGGAATTCACAATATTTGGTCGCAATTTACCACAAAGTCTGACTTTGTGGGAAATTGCAGTAAAAAGCACTTTAGTGCATTTTTTTCTTTTGCATGTTTGCATGTTACACACACACATGTCCTTTGGACATGTGTGTGCAGAACACCTGTTTAAATTTGCATTTAAGGGGTGCTACAGGGTGTCCTTTGGACACCCCTGGCACCCTTTAAATCGCTATCTTATTTGCGATTAGCAAATTGCTAATCGCAAATAAGGAATACTCCCCATTCATTCCTATGGGCTTTTTGGCCCATAAGAATGAATGGGGAGTTATTCCTTATTTGCGATTAGCAATTTGCTAATCGCAAATAAGGAATGTGTAGGAATCGCATTTCATTTTGCAATTCCTACATGAATCCCGTTTTGCGAGTCTGTAATAGCGATTCCTTATGAATCGCTATTAAAGACTCGCAAAACGGGTCTTTGATGAATCTGGCTGCATGCTTCAAGTTTACCTCAATGTCCTCTATTTGAAAAGCGTGTGGTAGGCCGAAAAAGAAAAAATTAGAAAAACTGTAGCAAGGCTGTAGCAAAAAGAAGAAAAGTAGATGAACCAGTAATTGTAAGCGGAACAAAGAGGATAGTGTTGAAGATATTGTTGGATTTCAATTTCAGAACAGTTCTGGTGTCAACTGCTATGCAAATGTAGTGGTTAAAGTTGTTTTTTTTCTCCGAAGTTTGCAAGAACAGATTGTTGAAAATCAGGATCAAAGATTTGGTTGTTTGTTGAATACTGTGTTTAAGAAATGTAGCAGTGATAGAACAAAAATAGAAAGTGTTTCTGTTATTCTAAATGATTTAGATATATGTTCTGGTATAAATCAATTTTCTCAGGATATTCAGCAAGATTGTCAGGAATTTCTAATGTACATGCTTTTTGTATTGCAAGAGGAAGGTATAGATGTCGAAAATCTTTTTGGCCTTTCTTATAAATGTCAACATGACTGCGATAATTGTTCGTTTTCAAGTAGTACTACAGTAGACACTGAAAGATTTATATATTTGACTTTACCAGACTACAAATCAGTGTCTTTTAATAATCTAGTTACAGCAGCAGATCAAAACATGGTTTGTACCCAATGTAACTCTGCAATGCTATCAACATTATTTATACAAAGTTATGGACAGTATGTAATTTTAATGTTCCAACGATGAAGACCTGATGGAACTGAATTGACAACTTTAATTAAATATTTTGTGGCTTCTCAATTATCACTTTCAGGAAAAACCTTTATAACTGTAGCAATTATTTTCCATGATGGTCCTTCAACAACTTCTGGACATTATACAGCTTATTTAAAATGTCAAAAAGGCTGGACTTATTGTAATGATACTCTATTGACTTTCGAAAAACGTTTGTCTTTTGACCTAAAAAATTCTTACCTAGTGTGTTTACAACCTAAATTTTAGGAAAAGTAATTGGCCTAGAAAGATTGGAATAGTTAATATAGTTAGTCATCAGGATAGCATATAATGTAGAGATTCTGATAGTTTTTTGGTTGTTTAATGTTTTATGGACATAATACACATCATCGGGTGGAGATGTAAATAGTGTTAGGTGTTACAAAAGACGTTGGAGCTTTTCATGCAGAAGGTCGGGAAATGGAAGGTCAAGAGTAGTATTAAGTATTTTGAAAACCAAGGAATTTGTACATACTATTTGGCCATGTGGGAAAGTACGTCAATGAAAAGTGAGTTTCTCGGGTAAACGTACAATTGTAATGATAGTCAATTGATTTTCATACAACGTTTGCCTTTTGACTTAAGAAACTCTTACCTAGTGTTTTTAGAACCAACATTTTAGAGAAAGTAATTTGACAATGAAGATTGGAGCACTTAATCAAAGTAAGTGTGTTGTTCAAAATTAGTTTGTGAGTGAAAGTGATCAAGATAATTAGTAAACTTGGAGTTGTCATAGAGGTAGAGTAAGTGTATCACATAGTGAGTGATATCAGTATTGTAGGAAATGTTAATCAAGAGTGAGTCAGAGGTGCAAATATAACTAGTGTTAGATGATGAAATAGATGTTGAAGCTTTTCATTCAGAAAGTTGGGTAAATGGAAGTTTAAAACTACTATTAAGTAATTTCTGAAAAGAGGACTTTCTGTATACCATTTGGCCATGTGGAAAGGTATGTAAATGAAGAATACGTATTTTGGGTAAATGTGGTTAATATATGTTTCTATATCACTTTAGTTTGAGAGTATAATATTGAGATACTGTATGTTAGAAATTGCTGTTTGGAAGAAAACATTTATAATATGTTTTTTCTAGGTTTTGTGTTTTTTTTTAAACACAATCATTTTGATTGTGTCTTTTTTTGCCCGCTGTGATATGATGAGTAGTAGTGAAAATCAATATATTCTGAGAACAGCAAAAATAAACCATATAACATATTGTAGAAGTTAATTTGTATGTGAAATATATATTATAACTGATTTGTTTACTCTCTTCCACAGATATTACATTTATAAGGTAGGTACGACTAACAAAAAATACATTTTCATTACTTTTTAATTTCTGTTTCTCTCTATCCTTCCCTCACTCTCTGTCTCTTAACCTCACTGCCTTCATCGCTTCACTTTCTGACTCCTTTTCTCTTATGCTCACTCCCTTTAACTCATCCTTCACTTAGTCCCCTTCTCTCACTCTTTTCTTCACTCTCTCTATCTCCTCACTCTTTTACTCCCCTTGTCTCATGCTCACTCACCTTTATTCATCCTGTATCACCTCCATTTCCTTAAACTCACTGTCATTCTCTTACCCTACCTCACCCCTGTCTCCTTACTGTGCTTCCCTCACTTATCCTCATTCTCCATACTTTACTCCCCTTCTTCTTAGTATTCTCACCCTTTAATCTTATGTCAGTCCCTATGCTTCATTCTCCTTCACCTCTCTTTCCTTCCTTTGCTCCCTTACTAATTCCCCTTCTGTCACTCACCTTACTCCACTTCAAACACACCTTCTCAAAACTCCCTCTGTCCTATTACTTTATCCTTTTCCACCACTCCCTCTCTCTTAGCCTCACTCCTTTTATCACCTCACTCTGATACTCCTCTTCCCTCACACTTACTCTCTTTAACACCTTCAATGCTACAGCAATTCTTCCCGGATGCTGCACTCCCTTGAATCCCACTGTTCATGACGAGCTCAGCTCGTCATGAGCACACAAGCAGTGTACTGCATGACGAGCTGAGCTCGTCATCAGCGTGGAAGGGGTTAACTCACCCACACTGCCTCATTTACCTTTCTTTGATCCCTTACTCATTCCCCTTCTTTCACTCCTTCCTTCACTCCCTGTGTCTTCTCAATCACTTTCTCCTATTGTGTCAGGCTCACTCGACTTTATCAACCCTCTATCACTTTTCTTTCTTCAACTTCACTGTCCTTCTCTCACGCACCTCAACCCTGTTTCCTTAGTACGCTTCCCTCAGTACTCCTTATTCCCCATCCTTCAGTCCCTTTTCCCTTTCTTATCTCCCCCACTTACCTTCTCTCAGTCCATCTGCTTCACTCCCCTTCACCTCTCTTTCCTTCCTTCACTCCCTCACTAATTTCCCTTTTGTCACTCACCTTACTCCACTTTAAACACATGTTCTCAAAAATCCCTCTGTTGTCTTACTTCCTCCCTCCTCTTCCCTCACTTCCTCTCTCTTACCCTGACTTCCTGTGTCCCCTCACTCTGTCAGTTCCGTTCAGTCACCCTCAGTCACCTTCTATCCCTCACTGTCATTAACGCACCCCACTCACTCCCCCTTGCCTCTCCTTCATTTCCCTTCCCTTACTCCTCTTTCCTCATTTAGTTTTGCTAACTCCCATTCCTTTAGTCCCTTACTCATTTTCAGTTCATTTGTCTTTCCTTCTGTGTCTCTGAATCTATCTGCCTCATTATCCTGTTATTTATTTGCTCTCTCTTTATTTATTTTTCCTTCTTTTTGTCCTTCACCGTTTCTTTGTTTCCCTTTTTGTTTTTTCATATTTTACTTTATTTGTAAGTACCCTTTTGTGAATTTTAATCTCCTGCCTTGTCTCTTGTATTTTGAATAATATATTATAACTGATTTTTTTTTCGTTTCCACAGATATTTCATATGGCTGAGATACCCGCCACCCCCTCTCAACACAATCCCCAAAGGAGGGAAACCGGAAACAGTTCTTGAAGTTTTTGGAAGTGGGAGGGAGTGACCCTCCCGGCCGTATTTATTAAAACAAAATTTAAAACATTAAACAGTTTCATAATAATGTACAATTTCATTACCACATTGCGATGTTTGGCTAACCTTAACAGATTCTCTAATACAGAGGTTCT
The DNA here is from genome assembly GCF_964263255.1 of Lissotriton vulgaris. NCBI lineage: Eukaryota > Metazoa > Chordata > Amphibia > Caudata > Salamandridae > Lissotriton > Lissotriton vulgaris. The sequence goes on along the minus strand of NC_141699.1, from coordinate 317,989,208 downwards.
CCTAGCCGAACTAACATCCTACAAAACATTTTCTTGAAATATTGAAATTGTACATCCTAACGTTTAAGGGCCAACGGCAAGGTCGTAACCGGTGTCAAGATCCCTAACCAGACATACCCCCCCCACTTGGGAGGGGCGACAGCACTGAGGCGTACTCAAGTGCAACTACTACCAATTTCCCTTGACTTGACGGGGGCACCTATAAACTCGACGCCAGTTAAAGGTCGTTCGAAGACTCGTGTGAGGTATCTAGAAGGTATCGTAGACCTCCCCCCAACCCCACACAACTTACCGCATCTGCCGTCGCAGATGTCACTGGCCCCGGGAAATTCCCCAGGAGGGGGCTGTAACCCCTCCTACACAGGAAGGGGCCTTGACCGCCTTTCCTTTTCTTTCGGCGACCCATCCTTAGAAGGGACCGCCTCCCCGTTGAGGGGCCAAAGGCCACCTCTCCCGAGCGCTCCCATCCGTGTTGGGTGACGCCCACTCATAGGGATCTTCCAATTAGTGCTCACCGATCATGACCTTACCGCCCGACCAAAATAAATACGACAAATGCTAACTAAACTAAAAAAAAAAAACATTGGCCACTATGACCGAAAAGCACATTTATAAATGGACGTTAAATCCGAATTTCTTTAATCACCAAACTTACAAAATTAGACCAATCTTTATTACACATTCAACATCAACACGATACTAACACAACCTGTAAACGAAATAGAATTATCGATCAATTTTATTAAAACAACTGGCTGTCTTCAGGGGCTGGTGGGTGGGTCAAAATTGGCTCTTCGTTCCGTCTCGAGCTCACGTGCAGCGAGGAGGTGCAGCTTCAGAGCACAGGAACAAGAGGATGTCTTCTGGTCTTGCGTCCCTTTTTATCCATCTTCAGGGCGGGCGTAAACCCGCCCCTGCCTGCCCCGAGGGCGTGGCCGGCCGCGTCAGTGTCTAGGCCAGCCCACTCTAGGGCGGGAAAAAGCGCGCCCCGGCTACGCCGCTTCGGGCATACCAGCCGAGACGCGCCTCCCGCCCAAAATGGCTTCCCGGGGGGATCGAGGCACTCTGCCATACGTTCGGGGGGACCGAGTGGTCGCCCCTTTCCATATGGCTGAGATACCCGCCACCCCCTCTCAACACAATCCCCAAATGAGGGAAACCGGAAACAGTTCTTGAAGTTTTTGGAAGTGGGAGGGAGTGACCCTCCCGGCCGTATTTATTAAAACAAAATTTAAAACATTAAACAGTTTCATATTAATGTACAATTTCATTACCACATTGCGATGTTTGGCTAACCTTAACAGATTCTCTAATACAGAGGTTCTCCTAGCCGAACTAACATCCTACAAAACATTTTCTTGAAATATTGAAATTGTACATCCTAACGTTTAAGGGCCAACGGCAAGGTCGTAACCGGTGTCAAGATCCCTAACCAGACATACCCCCCCCACTTGGGAGGGGCGACAGCACTGAGGCGTACTCAAGTGCAACTACTACCAATTTCCCTTGACTTGACGGGGGCACCTATAAACTCGACGCCAGTTAAAGGTCGTTCGAAGACTCGTGTGAGGTATCTAGAAGGTATCGTAGACCTCCCCCCAACCCCACACAACTTACCGCATCTGCCGTCGCAGATGTCACTGGCCCCGGGAAATTCCCCAGGAGGGGGCTGTAACCCCTCCTACACAGGAAGGGGCCTTGACCGCCTTTCCTTTTCTTTCGGCGACCCATCCTTAGAAGGTACCGCCTCCCCGTTGAGGGGCCAAAGGCCACCTCTCCCGAGCACTCCCATCCGTGTTGGGTGACGCCCACTCATAGGGATCTTCCAATTAGTGCTCACCGATCATGACCTTACCGCCACAGGCCGGATAGTTGACCGGCTATCCGGACCCCCCACAAAACTCCTACCTAAAGGTCATGTTTCAACGTTTTTAACCATGCTAAGAAGTCTCCTATGAGTAACTCATTCCCCACCCGAGACAAATGCACACCATCCCCCAAATACATACTGTCATCATTAATACAGCCATGAGAAATAGAATGCAATGTCCTGGAACGGAACAACCTACTCACTTTGTTGTTAAGCTTTCTAACAGAATGATTCAAAGCAGGAATAGAAATAGCCCCCCGCCACACCTTTCGTGGAATCAAATGGGACCACGCAATTGTGCACCCCGGAACTCTCCTCGCCAACCAACTTACAGTGGAAAGCATTGTCTCCAGGAGAAGTCGTCTACCGGTGGTGACCAAATCATTGCCCCCTACATGTACTATAACTATAGACGGCGGTGACCTCGTCCGCCCTAACAAACCCTCGAAAAATGTTTGAAACTGGTCAATACAGAGACCGCCTCTTCCGTAGAAGGACACCCTGTACCCGTATTCCCCAGCTACGTGAATCATGTCACCTGCTTTGAATACGTCTGCGGCGCGCCTCACGTATGAGTGGCCCACGACCCACACCTCCTTTTTCACAGCCGGTGATGTCTGACCGCTGGCCCGGTGTTGGGTCGACTGCATAGTCCGCCCCGCCTCGTAGGCTTGCGCAACTGAAAACCAAAGAAAAACAAGAAGCGTGAGTACATTATTACAGCTTCACAACATGTGCAACCGCACATATCTCTTATAACAATTAGAGGACCAACGCCCCACTCGTTTCACTTGTTCTACATTAAGACCCCTGGCTGTAGCTTCTGTAGCAGCCCCTATACGAAAGGAATGGGTCCCAAATTCGCCCGGGTTCAAGCCCGCAGCGGCAATTGACATCGCAAGCACCCGCTGAAACTGAAATTTCGTCAGTGGGGTGGCGTCCGCGTGTCTCAACAACGTCCCCCCCCCATGATGCCACCCTTCGTGCTAGGTAGTCTTCTAAACACTTTACCGGACACATGGAGGACCCGGGAATCCTGCGTATGATTATGCAGTCACCCATCCCATCTTGATCGGTCCTGGACCTGACAAAGGAGACAGTCATCGTCTCTCCTCTGATCTGAACGTGTTCCTGGCACAAACCCCCCGCCACATCCAGTTTGTTCCTTGCTACCAGTTCGCTCACCCTCATCGCCCCGTGAAATGCAAGCGTAAAAGCGGCTCGGAACAATGCTGTCTCAAACTGAGATGAGCATGTGGCAGGGAGTGTGGCCAACAACTGGGCCAACCTATCCAAACCTATCGGGCGCCTCTCGTCTACTCTGCGACCCTCAAGGCGTTGCCACCCTCGCAGCGCTTTCTGTACCACGAAAGACGCTGTCGGGTCCTGGATATTATGAGCCCTGGCAACAAAGGAAATGGCAGCACGATGCCTCTGGGCCGTAGCCACCGACTTCCCAGCCCTACGCAAGGACATCAGAAAATGCACCACCCATTCCTCGTGGCCCCAAAGCCCCTCTCTATCAGTCCCCAAAAAGGCTAAATAGGCCCGAAACGCCCCTTTGTATGCCTTCCTCGTCCTTGGTGCTAGACTCTCTCCCACGAGGTGACGAAGTTCGGGGCACCGAGAGACCAGAGAGCTTCGGGAAAGGGTGCCGGCTCTGGGTCCGCTGAGGGGAGGAAACCCGAGAAAGCCTGCATTTGAAAACGAGACAGTGCGTCAGCCGCCTGATTCATCACCCCTGGGACATGCTTTGCTCTGAATAGCACGTTCAATTGTATACACAGTAAAACAATTTCCTTGAGCAGTCTTAAAATCAGTTTACAACGTGCTGCCTGACTATTGATACACTCGACCACGGTCATATTGTCAGACCAAAATATGACAGAGTGATCTTTGAACCCTTCGGGCCATGTTCTCAAGGCCACCAAGATGGGAAACAGTTCCAGGAAAGCAATATTACTCGTCAGACCATTCTCATGCCACCATGTCGGCCATTTTTGTGCCGACCATTTTGTGCCGAAGATGGCGCCAAAACCTATGCTTCCTGCTGAATCTGTCCATAGCCCCAGCTCTTCAGAGGACACGGCTGGTTTATTCCAGACGATTCGACCATTAAAGTCCGCCAGAAATGCTAACCAAATACGCATGTCCTGGCGGACCTCAGCCGATAGTCTCGTGCGATGATGGCCCTCTTTTAGGCCGACCATCGCTTGGGCAATTGAACGGGAAAAGGGGCGGGCCATTGGTATCACCCTCAGGGCAAAATTCAACTGTCCCACCAACTGCTGTAATTGTTGCAGCGTAACTTTAGATGCATTTATACACACTTGCAGTGCAGCCCTGAACTTCAACACTTTGTCAGCTGGCAAACGGAAACAACCCTCACTGGAGTCCAACTCGATCCCCAGAAACTCGAGGCAAGTCGTAGGACCCACTGTTTTACCCGGCGCCAATGGCACACCAAACTGGTTCATTAACACACAAAATTCGGCCAAGGCCCGGCCACATTCAAGATCCCCGGCTGCCCCAAGAAACAGAAAATCATCAAGGTAGTGCATTACATATTGGAAACCCGTTTTCTTTGTGAAGACCCATTGTAGAAAACTACTGAATTTCTCGAAATAGGCACAGGATATAGAGCACCCCATCGGCATACACCTATCCATGTAATAACAACCCTGAAACATGAATCCCAGGAGACGCTGGTCGTCTGGGTGTACCGGGAGCAATCGGAACGCTGACTCGATATCTGACTTCGCCATCAGCGCCCCGGGCCCCAGGCGATTCAAAATGGCTACGGCCTCATCGAAGGATGCGTACCGCACCGAACACACTTCTGGATCGATTGCATCGTTTACAGAAAGACCTCGTGGAGCTGACAAATTATGAATCAGTCGGAACTCACCTGGGTCTTTCTTGGGGACTACCCCTAAAGGAGAACAAACAAAATTCTGCACCGGGGGTACACTAAACGGGCCGGCGACCCGACCTCGAGCAACCTCTTTCCGGATCTTATCCTGTACTACGGGCGTATGCTGCAGGACGGAAAGTTGATTTTTGCACTTCTCCACACCCTGAAAGTCCCCTACCGGGATGCGGAAACCATACGAAAAACTGTTCCGCAGCACCCCAGCAGAAGTACGATCCGGGTATTCACTGAGCCAGGGAATCATCGCCAGGGTATCAATCGGGGTTGGTAAAGGCGCCCCTCGGACTACGTTAGACCTGTTTGGCGCCTCCTCTCCCCCCATTATCACCCGTTCTGGCTCTGCACGTGGACTCAGGATGGGACGACCCGCAACCACTACATTCATGTTTGAATTTACACGATCCCTGGGGTCTAGTACATTTACCTCTGTTGAAATTAAAGCAGAAACCCCTTTTTCCTGTATTGCCGGCAGGTCTCGAGTAATCGTCGGTACCCGTACCTGATCGAAAGGGCGTCCCCGCATATTGCCGGGAGGATTCGCCAACATTACTTCCTACCAACGGCATTTTTAACATTCCTGTCTCCTTCATTTTATCCCAAGTCAAAGAATCATAACAATCCCAGGTTAAACTTTTATTATGCTCCTTTGCCTTTCTGAAAAGATTATCGTAACAGAACCAATGGTTACCCTGGTGCGATGTCGAGTACCCCATGATTCGCGATTGATAGATTGGAAACTCGGAAAGCAACTCAGGCCTACATTCCCCCAAGATTGACGTAAAAATTCCCCAAGCATTGCCCCAATTGCCAATATTCTCATTCACTTTAAAGGCGGCCATTTTTGCGCGCCAAACACTCGGATGCATGAGATCCTTCTGACTCTTAACATGCTCTACCTCATAATGATCAACAAGCAATGAGAAAATGTTCACATACTCCCCCGCCCAAATCTTTTCCTTAATTGCCAAAGGAACATGTTGACCCAACTTTTCTCTACGAGAGGGTGTTGACTCATCCCTCGCAATCGGCAATGGCCGCTTACCTGCACCGGACGCTGCCTCTGTGGTCGCAATCGTCCCTGGTGTCTTGTCCACTACTGCAGCCGGCACGGACACCTTGGCTGCCTCCCGTTTCTCATGCAGTTGCTTTATCAGCGCCTGCGCGTCGACAGCCGTGGCGCCCTCGTTACCTTTACCCAACCACGCTGCCAATTGTGCTGCCAGCTCGGGCGGCATATCGTCCTCGGACACGGGGGTGACCACAACGGGAATCGGATTCCCCTCCTCCGGCACGGGAGTTGGTGCCTCGAGCGGGGCACTGGGACCCGGGATGTCTTCTCCCGCTGCTCCCCTCCTGGGCCTCTTGTTTTTCCCTCCCGGGGCTGCTCCCGCCAAAGGATGTTTTGGTCCCCCTTCCTCGTTCTTATCCACCCGCTTCTTTAGTTCGGACATCTCCTTCATGAGAACACGCAGCATCTGTTCAGTAGTCATGCGTTTTCCCACCTTCTTCGGCATTCTCCAACAGAGTAACTGTAAAACAAACAAGAACGATTAAAACGCTCAAAATTGGCTCTTCGTTCCGTCTCGAGCTCACGTGCAGCGAGGAGGTGCAGCTTCAGAGCACAGGAACAAGAGGATGTCTTCTGGTCTTGCGTCCCTTTTTATCCATCTTCAGGGCGGGCGTAAACCCGCCCCTGCCTGCCCCGAGGGCGTGGCCGGCCGCGTCAGTGTCTAGGCCAGCCCACTCTAGGGCGGGAAAAAGCGCGCCCCGGCTACGCCGCTTCGGGCATACCAGCCGAGACGCGCCTCCCACCCAAAATGGCTTCCCGGGGGGATCGAGGCACTCTGCCATACGTTCGGGGGGACCGAGTGGTCGCCCCTTTCCATTTATAAGGTAAGTACAACTGACAAAAAAAACTTTTTTATTTCTCCTTCTGTCTATCCTTCCATCACTCCCTCTCTCTTGGCCTCACTCCCTCCATCACCTCACTCTGTCACTCCTCTTCCCTCACCCACACTGCCTCATTTACCTTTCTTTGATCCCTCACTGAGTCCCCTTCTCTCACTCCTTCCTTCACTCCCTGTGTGTTCTCAATCACTCGCTCCCGTTGTCTCACGCTCACTCGACTTTATCCACCCTCTATCACTTGTCATTCTTCAACCTCACTGTCCTTCTCTCACCCACCTCACCCTCGTTTCGTTAGTCTGCTTCCCTCAGTACACCTTATTCCACATCTTTCAGTCCCATTCCCCTTTTTTCTCTCCCCCACTTACCTTTTCTCAGTCCATCTGATTCACTTCCCTCTCTTTCCTTCCATTGCTCCCTTACTCATTAACTTTCCCTCACTCACGTTACTGCACTTCACTTACTCCTTCTGTCACTCCCTCTGAACTCTGACATCCTCTTTTACTGTCTCTGTGTTAGCCTTACTCCCTCTGTCCCTTCACTGTCTCACTGCCCTTCACTCATACTCACTCTCTTTAACTCACCCACACTCCATCACTTATCTTTCTTTGCTCCCTCACGCAGTCCCCTTCTCTCACTCTTTCTTCACTCCTTCTGTGTCGTCACTGCCCTTGTGTCACGCTCATTTCCAACTCTCTTTTGACTGTGCTATGTCTTCCTTTGGTTGTTCCATGTTTCTCTCTGTGTGTGCCATCTTACCCTCTGTCTGCTCAATATATGCATGTGCCTGTGTCATCTTACCCTCTGATTGCACTATCTGACCCTCTACTTGTTCTATCTCACTCTCTCTCTGCCTGCACCATCTTATCCTCTACCTGTGGCATCTGTCCCTCTGCGTGTGCCATCTAACTTTCCCGTGTCTTAATCTTCTTCCTTCTTTCTTGTATTGTGAAATATACATTGTATGCATTACAATTTATTTTTTTCTTGTGTTTTACAAATATTATATTTTTAAAAAATAATTCCCTTAACTTTTTTATATCTTAGAAGGTAAGTATATCAAATAAAAAACTTTTTTCGCAACAGTGTCTAAGTTTTTATTATTTATAAGGTAAGTATGAGAAACAAAATTCAGATTGTTATCACTCTGTATTGTGACAGAATAACTGCCTCACTCTTTCTCAGTCCCTTGCTCTCTCTCTCTCTACATCTCTCTCCCTTACACTTAATCTTGTTTGTTTTCTCTTTCTACATCTCCACCTCTTTACCTCAGTCAGTTTCCCTCTTTCTTTCTTTTTTTTTGTTTGATCTTATTTTCCTTCCTTCACTCTGTTATCCATTTCTTACCTGTTAATAAGCCTTCATTTATTGGTACTCCACTTCCCCCAGTGCACTTCCTTCTGTCTGTTTCTCACACCTCTTCCCTTTTGTGTTCACTTTTGTTTACACCTCTTTGTTTTGTTTTGCAAACCAGTGCAGGTTTTTCACGTAGTATAAATCCAAGAGTGACTGAATGAAACATTATAAATTTTACTTATTCATTTTTAGGTGTTATTCCTGCATTTGTACATTCCCTATGCATGCAGGAAAGCCTTGTTTTGGTGTGTTGTTTTACAATATGATGCACATTGCAAGTACTTCAGATTGTAAAAAGCCTACTTTATTGTATATCTTTTGTACCACTGTTGCATCACGCATGTGAAGCAATAGTTGTGTAAAAGACACACAAGGCTATTATAAATTACCTTTAATACATATAAATTAATTCATGCAGTTTTACTAATAGTGCAAATTGAAGCATAGAGGCAGATGTAGGACACCAAGTACCAGTCGGTAAAAGCTGTTTTCGGCCGTTTCCGACTGGTATTTGGTTGTTGGATATGTAGGGGCTCTAAATTTTGCAAAATCAGTAAATTTACCGATTCAGTAAATTTGCCGATTCGGTAAAATACCGAATCGGTAAATTTACCGAATCTGTAAATCTAGATGTAGGTGGCACTGAAAACAATGCCACAGGCCCTTAAGAATGTGTTATTTACCACCATTTGGTGGTAAATAACAAATTCCTGTATACATGCACATCTGTGCATGTACATCTGTGCCATGTGGCACACATACATGCCCTAAGTGCATGTATGTGTGTCACATGGCACACAAGCCAGAATCAGGGGTGCAACAGGGTGTCAAAGTGACACCCTTTCTCCCTTGACAATTCGGTAATTTTACCGAATCAGTATTTACTTATTCGGTAATTGACATTGATTCCTTTGGGCCTTAAGTCCCATAGGAATCAATGGCAATTACCGAATCGTTAAATACCGATTCGGTAAAATTAATGAATCATACTGATTCAGTAATTTCAAAAGAGAAATTACCTATATCCCATTTACCTACTCTTAAATATTGAATTGGTATTTAAGAGTAGGTAAATCGAGATTACCTACATCTGGCTCATAGAGTTGTAACATATTTATATACATATGTTACATTTCAGTGCTTTGGAAGTAATACAGTATAATATTGGTAAACACCTTATAGATTTTTGCTGTACCACATACCTATAGTTTTGCACTTTGACATTCACTATGACAAACTTTTACATACAAACATAGAAATCTAGTTTTTTTTTAACCAGTAGGTGTAGTTCTTAAAAGAACTATTTTTTTGTTCTTTTTTTGTTGCAGGAAAAACTTTTAAAAAAATTAACTATTTAAACAAAACAATTGTTCAACAGGAACAAACTATGAAATTGAAAGAACAAAAATTATTTGCTGCATCTGTGGTTCCTGTTCTTCTGCAAAATTACTTCAATGGACTGTTGTCCGAAGGCTACTAATTTATTGCAATGTATGCATTGCATCATTCAATTTTTCAGTTCCGGCTGAATGTTCGCCACCATTGAAGATGGCATTGGTGGTACTCCGGTTCTTGCTGTAGATGTACTAGGGGGAGAGTCCTGCTCCTGAGATCTATGCACCACAGCTCTAGTCCAATTGTTGGGGTGTATAGTTTTTACATGGCGCTCCATGCTGTGGGTTCCGAATTATTATTTTTTATTAGGATTTCCTCTAGATAACACTGCGTCACAGATCTTGCAGGTGACCAGTGGTGCATTTACTTTCTTCTGATGTTCTGGAAAGCTGAAAAACTTCCAGACTATGGACTCCTTCTTCTTACTGGAACGAGGGCCCTCTTCAACAATGCTTCAGAAGAAGAATGGTCAGACTCTGGATGTTCAGCCATTTTGAAATATGTTTCTGTAGGTAGGATCGGTAGGAAATTTAATAATTAGTATATTTAAAAATTATCTTTAACAAAACCTCTGAAATTCACTGAAAAAACCATAGGTTTCAGGACTTATATAGTTAGGAATTAGCATTTTAAAAACCTTGCAAATTCACTGAAAAAACCATAGGTTTCAGACCTTATATAGTTAGGAATTAGCATTTTAAAAACCTTGCAAATTCAATGAAAAAACATAGGTTTCAGGTCATATATAGTTAGGAATTAGCATTTTAAAAAACTAACTATATTTCGCGCACCCGCAATCCACTGCTGATGATGCCACATATTACATCATTCATGACATGATCAGTGACATCACTGATGACATCTCAAATGACATCACTGATGACATCACTGATTGCATCATCCAGTGACTGTGTTTTTCTGTAAAGTTTAAATATGTTTTACATATTGAAGAATGAGTGGATGTATAAGTGTCTAGATGAAGGATTTAGCGGGTGCGTGACTGACTGTATGAGTGAGTGATTAAATGTGTCTTACTGAATGCATAGGTTAGTGACTAAACTGTCTGAATGTGTGCATCAGTATGTCTGTTGTTGTGTAAGATGCTGCATGTGTTGATCAGTAGCTATATCAGAGGCTATATGGGTTATTGATTTGTTGTCGAAGTATTTGCATGGGAGACTGATTATGTGTGTGGGTGGCTGGGAGGTGTGTGACTGTGCATAGATGTGTGAGCAGTTGATTCACTAGGTCAAAGGTCTTCAAACTTTTGTCGGCTGAGCCCCCCCATCAAAACCTTTTTACAAGTCGAGCCCCCCACTGCCACCACCACCATTGATAAAAAAGTTCCGGAAGCTGGTACTCTGGATCATTGATGGCGAATCCCCCCTGCAGAGCCCAGGTTGTATAGGGAAAATGATATTAAATAAAGTAAGTGTGTTTAGTAAACTGAAGTTTTTGTAGTGCATGTGCTTATTCTAAAGCTCAAATGAAAAGAAAACAATTAGCATAAAAAATTTGATTGGTGCTTTATTTTTCACATAAAACACAAAATTTAGGATAGACTAGCAAAAACACTCCCAAAACACAGGTGTGGGAGTGCATGTGTTTCTCCACAGAGACAATGTGAGGATGGATTCTTGCTTCTGCCATCCTTAGGTTGTGCTCCACTTCCAGTGCTTACAAAATGTTGTAATATATTTTTTTCAGTTTTATATAGCACGAACATGGTAATGGAGCGCTTTACAGGAGCATCTTTTACATTACACAAGCACACATTCATTTTTTGTAAGCACAGGGAGACTTAGTGATTTGCCCAAAATCACAGGATGTTGAGCAGACATCAAGAATTGAACCTGGTTTCCCAGCTCTACAGTCATCAGCTCTGGCTGTTGTGCCACATCCTTGCCCCTAAACAAGATATCAGAAAAAGAAGTTCCACAAAACATGCTTTCTGACACAATTAAAAAATCCATGATTATGTGGAGTATTGCCAGGTGTTGCCATGTCAGTAAGAGGCCAGCCACAGTTTTCCAAGAAAGCCTAGGGGACATTTACATCATACACATGTGATATAAGTGATTCAAGAGGATATTTACATCTTTATTCTCTAGCAGCATCAAGAGTCAATTTGTTAACAGAGTTGACTTATAAAGAAGATCGCCTTCCAAAGCTTAATAAATAGCTGCACAAGAAAACATTAAAATTTGGTCTACAAACGAAGTGAGGACAGATAATAGGCGTACTTGACAATATTTGTTATATTAGGTTTGTGGACTCAGCTCTAGGGATTGGAACATGTTAAACAAGCACCAGTGACTTTAATGAAGGTCAAAATTCATTTTTCGTAGGGCACTGGTAAATTAAGTGATTTTGCCCAGGATCACAAGATGTTGAGGTGATACCAGGACTTGAACCCGGGTCACCAGAACTAAAGTCAGCACCTATGGCATTAATGCCAAATCCGCTCCTCCTTAAAACATCCAACGTTCCCACTAGTATTGGGACGAAGGGGAAAGGACCGAGGCTTTAAAAAAATAATACAAAAAGCTCTTCACTTTTACCTGCCAGAGAATTTAATCTTCAGGAAGGATACAACCATTGTAAGCTCTTTGCAGTGAAATGCACTTCCGACGTGGGAAGCAACATGGGGCGCAACTAGACCTGAACTTCGGGGGGGGGGCTAAGACTCCCAGACAGGGCTGGCCCTAACACTCATCGCTTCAGCACATGTTGCAGTAGAAGGGACTGCATAACTACAGGAAAAAATTAATCTGTGGAAAAAATATGAAATTCGTAATTGTGTGTCAACGTTGGCACCTTATTTCAGTTATGGATTAAAAAAAAGCTGAAAAAATGACTTACGATTGGAGCAGTGAGGGCAATGTCAAACAGCTGGGGACAGCTCGATGGAACAACCAACTTCTCAATTATACGCTAAAAAAACATTAAAATCAGCGGTGTGTGGGTTAAAAACATGCTGAAGTACATTGCATGTCATGCACAAAAATTACCTGAAACCGAGCCCGTTCTTCACTGCACTGTAATTTGATGTCGACCTTAAACCAAGGTGAAAGAATTGCAACTCCCGGCTCTACTCTTATCTAACTTGCCAGGTTCCATAGGCAACACTGATGGTGTAACTCCCAAGTCCTGCCTGAGACAGCTACCCGGGGCTCACACAGACAGTTTGTGAGCAGCCTGCGTACGCGAGTACTTCACAGGTCTTCAAAAGACCATTTAGGCGTTAATGAAGGCTTTGTTTTCATCCCCTTCTTAGAGCCCCTGAATCTCCACTCTTCATATTGCTGGAAGAATTAGCCCCCCTCCCACTCCCCATCACCTTCGAAATCGTTGCACCTCAGGCCTTTAAAGACCTGTGATTCCAGACACTCTCAGCGGAGCCCCCAGCAGCTGGGGCTGCAGCAGCCGGGGCTGAGAGAGACGACTGGCGCCTGAAAGCAATAGTACAAGGTGAAGAGCGAGCCCCCCCTGGAGGGATGCTGCGCCCCCCCAGGGGGGCGCGCCCCACAGTTTGAAGACCTATGCACTAGGTGTATGGGTTCAAGAATGCATGTGGAAACAGCTGTATGGGCGGTTGACTGTGTGCATGTGTGTGTTGGTGAGTGAATGGATATCTCAGTGCTACATGTGAAAATAAGTACATATGTAAAACACAGTGCATGTGAGAGTTGGCATATATAAATGACTATACATGAGAGCCAGTGATTGCGCAAGTGGCTGTATGGATCATTGTGTACTTGTATCAGTGATTGTATAAGAGAGTAAGTATGTGTTAGTATATGTTTGAATAAGTAAGGTGTTGTGTGTATAACTGTATAGTTGAGGAAATGGAAGTGTGATTGATTCTTTCCATGACTGACTAGGTGTGTGAGTAACTCCATGGATGAGTGGCAGTGTGTGAGTGTCTGTATAGGGGTATGAGTGCATATGTTGGTGTTGTATTGAGGAGTGACTGTATGTATGAGAGAGTCTATGGGTGAATAAGTGGATGTGTGTGTAAACCTAGCAATCAGTGAGGGTGTATGTTGTAACTGGTATTGGTGTGTCAATGGTTTCAAGAATGGTGGTCTGGATTTAACACTGGGTGTATCAAAGGTTATATTAGAGTATAAGGAGGTGCATCGTATTATCACATGAATTATGTCATCAGTGATGTCATCAGTGATGTCACTGACCATCTCATGAATGATGTAATATGTGACATCATCAGCAGTGGATTGCGGGTACACGAAATATAGTTAGTCCAACTAAATATATAGGTGCAATTTCAAAGGTTTTTTAAATGCTACTTCCTAACTGTATATGACCTGAAACCTATGGTTTTTTCAATGAATATATATATATATATATATATATATATATACATATATATATATATATATATATATATATATATATATATATATATATATATATATATATATATATATATATATATATATATATATATATCGAGCAAAGAGCACACCTGTGCTTCCAGCAGGCACACATAGCACGCCGTGCCTTCCAGCTTTCAAATGCCTCGTGTCCTCGAGTCTCAGCTTCTCCTTATGATTATCACTCCATCATGCGCCCTACGCGTTTCGAGGCCCACGCCTTTTCTTCTTGGGGCTGACAAGGAAAGCAGGCTGTGTTTGCACCTTTAGGGAATTCAACTTTATTTAGTTTGAATGCTGACGCCCTTAGTGGGCGTGGCTACACGATCTTTTACAACCAGGGTAGCTGGTTGTTGTAGTCCAGGCACAAATGTCAACAAACCCTTCAAACGGGTATTCCTGGTTTCAGTAAATTAAAAGTGTTTGTTAATCCCTTTAGTAGGGGAAGAATGTAGAGATTTCAGGACAATTATGAAATTCGGAGCGCTATACCTTGCATAGCGTAGCTGCGTGCAACGCTCAGGCCTCCCTGTGCTGGCTCTCCATTCGTTTAAGCCAGGGATGGTGCTCTGCTGCACGGCCAGGGGCAGCCGCGTAAATACAAATCGAGCAAAGAGCACACCTGTGCTTCCAGAAGGCACACATAGCACGCCGTGCCTTCCAGCTTTCAAATGCCTCGGGTCCTCGAGTCTCAGCTTCTCCTTATGATTATCACTCCATCATGCGCCCTACGCGTTTCGAGGCCCACGCCTCTTCTTCTTGGGGCTGACAAGGAAAGCAGGCTGTGTTTGCACCTTTAGGGAATTCAACTTTATCTAGTTTGAATGCTGACGCCCTTAGTGGGCGTGGCTACATGATCTTTTACAACCAGGGTAGCTGGTTGTTGTAGTTCAGGCACAAATGTCAACAAACCCTTCAAACGGGTATTCCTGGTTTCAGTAAATTAAAAGTGTTTGTTAATCCCTTTAGTAGGGGGAGAATGTAGAGATTTCAGGACAATGATGAAATTCGGAGCGCTATACCTTGCATAGCGTAGCTGCGTGCAACGCTCAGGCCTCCCTGTGCTGGCTCTCCATTCGTTTAAGCCAGGGATGGTGCTCTGCTGCACGGCCAGGGGCAGCCGCGTAAATACAAATCGAGCAAAGAGCACACCTGTGCTTCCAGCAGGCACACATAGCACGCCGTGCCTTCCAGCTTTCAAATGCCTCGTGTCCTCGAGTCTCAGCTTCTCCTTATGATTATCACTCCATCATGCGCCCTACGCGTTTCGAGGCCCACGCCTCTTCTTCTTGGGGCTGACAAGGAAAGCAGGCTGTGTTTGCACCTTTAGGGAATTCAACTTTATTTAGTTTGAATGCTGACGCCCTTAGTGGGCGTGGCTACACGATCTTTTACAACCAGGGTAGCTGGTTGTTGTAGTCCAGGCACAAATGTCAACAAACCCTTCAAACGGGTATTCCTGGTTTCAGTAAATTAAAAGTGTTTGTTAATATATATATATATATATATATATATATATATATATATATATATATATATATATATATATATATATATATATATATATATCCAAACAAACACCTCCACCGATGATGAAGGAAGGAGCCTCAAGCGGGGATTAGTAGAGGAGTTCTTTATTTGCAGGCAGATATGGCGTTATGCATTTCGGCGTGAGCCTTCGTCGGACGCCTCTGCCCAACTGCAAGCTCATTCACCCAGGTGTTCTCTGCCGCACCCTTAATTGACGAGTGCACGCCTCCCCCTACCACATGATCGGCAAATGCAGTTGGACTGCAACTCCCAGAATGCTTTCACCCTGGGCGGTATTGCGGGGGGAAAAAAACAAAGTCAAATCTTTGTAATGCCAGGCGTATGCAAAGTATGGGCGATGTTCAAAACAGTCAATATTTGCATTGAGAACACCTCCAGTCCCCGCATTCGCTTCCCCCAACAGCCCATAGGTTTGCAGGATCGTGTGCGGGTAAAAGTTCACCAGCAACATCGGTGAAGTCACCGACTGTATGTCCAGCGTTCCTTGCTTTCCTGCTAGCTGCGGGTGAGCTGCCTCATGCCAATCCCTTGGCGAAAAATGAGAAACTGCAAACGCAGGTAACCAGAAGAGAGGCCGCTGACTTGTGAAGCGTGGACTCCCAGCCGTGTCTCTGGCCGACACGCAAAATATCCAAACAAACACCTCCACCGATGATGAAGGAAGGAGCCTCAAGCGGGGATTAGTAGAGGAGTTCTTTATTTGCAGGCAGATATGGCGTTATGCATTTCGGCGTGAGCCTTCGTCGGACGCCTCTGCCCAACTGCAAGCTCATTCACCCAGGTGTTCTCTGCCGCACCCTTAATTGACGAGTGCACGCCTCCCCCTACCACATGATCGGCAAATGCAGTTGGACTGCAACTCCCAGAATGCTTTCACCCTGGGCGGTATTGCGGGGGGAAAAAACAAAGTCAAATCTTTGTAATGCCAGGCGTATGCAAAGTATGGGCGATGTTCAAAACAGTCAATATTTGCATTGAGAACACCTCCAGTCCCCGCATTCGCTTCCCCCAACAGCCCATAGGTTTGCAGATCGTGTGCGGGTAAAAGTTCACCAGCAACATCGGTGAAGTCACCGACTGTATGTCCAGCGTTCCTTGCTTTCCTGCTAGCTGCGGGTGAGCTGCCTCATGCCAATCCCTTGGCGAAAAACGAGAAACTGCAAACGCAGGTAACCAGAAGAGAGGCAGCTGACTCGTGAAGCGTGGACTCCCAGCCGTGTCTCTATATATATATATATATATATATATATATATATATATATATATATATATATATATATATATATATATATATAAATATATATATATATATATATATATATATATATATATATATATATATATATATATATCCAACACAAATGCCCCAGCTTTTGAGAGGTCACACGCATTGCTCTGCCCTCCGGCAATTGTCAAAGCAGCCCGCTTTCCTGCTTCATAAATGTTTCAATGGCCAACGCGTTTCACGGCATTCACGCCGCTTCTTCATGGGCTTCGGCGAAGAAAGCACATTACTCACCACTGATTGGTTCAGTCTTTTATTACATGCTCGCACTTGATTGGTGTACAGATTTCAATTGGAAGTGCATGCTGGACCTGCGAGTCTGTTCAGTGATCAGTATGTGCCTTCATTCAGGTTTCCTCAATGTTATTGTCCTTTAAGTAAGGTAGAAGCTCTCCGGCGGGTTTCGTTGTTGCATGAGCAACGTGCTTTTTGTTTAGAGGCAAAGTTCCTCACAAGTTGCATCAACCAGCAGGCTCTCCTTTCGAACCCGCTGGGGACGGTGCTCCTCTCCGCGGCAGGACGGCCGCGCAGTACATCCAACACAAATGCCCCAGCTTTTGAGAGGTCACACGCATTGCTCTGCCCTCCGGCAATTGTCAAAGCAGCCCGCTTTCCTGCTTCATAAATGTTTCAATGGCCAACGCGTTTCACGGCATTCACGCCGCTTCTTCGTGGGCTTCGGCGAAGAAAGCACATTACTCACCACTGATTGGTTCAGTCTTTTATTACATGCTCGCACTTGATTGGCGTACAGATTTCAATTGGAAGTGCATGCTGGACCTGCGAGTCCGTTCAGTGATCAGTATGTGCCTTCATTCAGGTTTCCGCAATGTTATTGTCCTTTAAGTAAGGTAGAAGCTCTCCGGCGGGAACTTGTGAGGAAGTTTGCCTCTAAACAAAAAGCACGTTGCTCATGCAACAACGAAACCCGCCGGAGAGCTTCTACCTTACTTAAAGGACAATAACATTGCGGAAACCTGAATGAAGGCACATACTGATCACTGAACGGACTCGCAGGTCCAGCATGCACTTCCAATTGAAATCTGTACGCCAATCAAGTGCGAGCATGTAATAAAAGACTGAACCAATCAGTGGTGAGTAATGTGCTTTCTTCGCCGAAGCCCATGAAGAAGCGGCGTGAATGCCGTGAAACGCGTTGGCCATTGAAACATTTATGAAGCAGGAAAGCGGGCTGCTTTGACAATTGCCGGAGGGCAGAGCAATGCGTGTGACCTCTCAAAAGCTGGGGCATTTGTGTTGGATGTACTGCGCGGCCGTCCTGCCGCGGAGAGGAGCACCGTCCCCAGCGGGTTCGAAAGGAGAGCCTGCTGGTTGATGCAACTTGTGAGGAACTTTGCCTCTAAACAAAAAGCACGTTGCTCATGCAACAACGAAACCCGCCGGAGAGCTTCTACCTTACTTAAAGGACAATAACATTGCGGAAACCTGAATGAAGGCACATACTGATCACTGAACGGACTCGCAGGTCCAGCATGCACTTCCAATTGAAATCTGTACGCCAATCAAGTGTGAGCATGTAATAAAAGACTGAACCAATCAGTGGTGAGTAATGTGCTTTCTTCGCCGAATCCCATGAAGAAGCGGCGTGAATGCCGTGAAACGCGTTGGCCATTGAAACATTTATGAAGCAGGAAAGCGGGCTGCTTTGACAATTGCCGGAGGGCAGAGCAATGAGTGTGACCTCTCAAAAGCTGGGGCATTTGTGTTGGATGTACTGCGCGGCCGTCCTGCCGCGGAGAGGAGCACCGTCCCCAGCGGGTTCGAAAGGAGAGCCTGCTGGTTGATGCAACTAGTGAGGAACTTTGCCTCTAAACAAAAAGCACGTTGCTCATGCAACAACGAAACCCGCCGGAGAGCTTCTACCTTACTTAAAGGACAATAACATTGCGGAAACCTGAATGAAGGCACATACTGATCACTGAACGGACTCGCAGGTCCAGCATGCACTTCCAATTGAAATCTGTACGCCAATCAAGTGCGAGCATGTAATAAAAGACTGAACCAATCAGTGGTGAGTAATGTGCTTTCTTCGCCGAAGCCCATGAAGAAGCGGCGTGAATGCCGTGAAACGCGTTGGCAATTGAAACATTTATGAAGCAGGAAAGCGGGCTGCTTTGACAATTGCCGGAGGGCAGAGCAATGCGTGTGACCTCTCAAAAGCTGGGGCATTTGTGTTGGATGTACTGCGCGGCCGTCCTGCCGTGGAGAGGAGCACCGTCCCCAGCGGGTTCGAAAGGAGAGCCTGCTGGTTGATGCAACTTGTGAGGAAATTTGCCTCTAAACAAAAAGCACGTTGCTCATGCAACAACGAAACCCGCCGGAGAGCTTCTACCTTACTTAAAGGACAATAACATTGCGGAAACCTGAATGAAGGCACATACTGATCACTGAACGGACTCGCAGGTCCAGCATGCACTTCCAATTGAAATCTGTACGCCAATCAAGTGCGAGCATGTAATAAAAGACTGAACCAATCAGTGGTGAGTAATGTGCTTTCTTCGCCGAAGCCCATGAAGAAGCGGCGTGAATGCCGTGAAACGCGTTGGCCATTGAAACATTTATGAAGCAGGAAAGCGGGCTGCTTTGACAATTGCCGGAGGGCAGAGCAATGCGTGTGACCTCTCAAAAGCTGGGGCATTTGTGTTGGATGTACTGCGCGGCCGTCCTGCCGCGGAGAGGAGCACCGTCCCCAGCGGGTTCGAAAAGAGAGCCTGCTGGTTGATGCAACTTATGAGGAACTTTGCCTCTAAACAAAAAGCACGTTGCTCATGCAACAACGAAACCCGCCGGAGAGCTTCTACCTTACTTAAAGGACAATAACATTGCGGAAACCTGAATGAAGGCACATACTGATCACTGAACGGACTCGCAGGTCCAGCATGCACTTCCAATTGAAATCTGTACGCCAATCAAGTGCGAGCATGTAATTAAAGACTTAACCAATCAGTGGTGAGTAATGTGCTTTCTTCGCCGAAGCCCATGAAGAAGCGGCGTGAATGCCGTGAAACGCGTTGGCCATTGAAACATTTATGAAGCAGGAAAGCGGGCTGCTTTGACAATTGCCGGAGGGCAGAGCAATGCGTGTGACCTCTCAAAAGCTGGGGCATTTGTGTTGGATATATATATATCATATAAATATATATATACATATATGTATGTCTTGTGATTGGGATTGTATATACATTGTTGTATGTTTTTTCATCAACTTATTTTTGAAGGGATATGTGGGTCAGAGACTGGTCCAATAGCATGTGTGTGTGTGTTGAACATTGTTTTTGTAAAATCATACAGTATTGTCAGGGTAATTAATTGTGCCCTTACTATAAATAAATTGGATATTTATCCCTCCGTACTTCTTTGTTATTCATCTATTTAATGTCCTCGGCCGAGGTGATTTGGGCATACCCCTGTCCGTCTTTTTTCTTCAGAGAGGGCAGGAAAGCACTGCGACAAGCAAATAATAAACATTTGTTTTATTACAGCTGTGGTGACCTTCATCTTCTGTTATAGTGAATTTATAATTCTGGTAATGCACGCGGATCTGCATTTCAAAGTTGAGTCTGCCCCCTTCAAGGTAGTAGCGTGGTCTCTGTGGTGGCTAAATGACCTGTTCCTTTACCTTGAGATTGGCATTACTAAATATTGCAGTGTGAAAGTGCCCCCGGGGGTATCTCTGTCTTTGCCAGTTGTGCTGAATTAATAGCAGCAGAATCTTTCATACTTAATTTAGTCACTCTTCTCTTTCAAATCATTCCAAACCACGGCTTGTTAAGGGTCAAACCACTAGTATTCCCTTTTAACCTTCATTCTAAATCCACATCACAATGTCACATATTAATAGCACTATTATGCCCCCCCCCTGGTTTGCACTCCATTGATGCCCAGACATCTTTCCTTCATGTCCCCTCTGTGCAGCTCTAGTAGCATTTCAGCGGTATGCTGTTGGGAAGCTTTCTAGTCTATTACGACTTGTGTTGCTCTGATTCCACGACACTCACAGCTCAAGCAATGTCCCAGCATTTGACCAATTCCTTAATGTAGGTTCCTGTCATCAAACATGTTTTTCAATATGAGAGTCCACTTATGACGATACTGTAATGATTAATCCTGGTCGAAGCACTACGCTACGCTCGCGGAGTTTGCGCAACTTCGCACTACGCGAGCTGCACGTAGCACAGTGCGAACACGCGTAGTGCAGCGCTCATTTTTTGCTTGTTCGCGGTCCTGAACGTCATGTTTGCGACTGCGAGCAAGCAAAATGACATCCCGGCGAGATTCTCAACGCGGGGAGGTAAGGTTTCTCATTGTGAGTGGTTGCGTATGCTCGCAACCGCTCTCAATGAGAAACTACCAGTTCACGTTGAGAAAGCTGCAGCTCGAGTAATAATCTACTCGAGCAGCAGAAAACTACAGCTCGCACTGTGCAAGATGCCATTTTCAATGATTGCACAGTGCCGGATGCTTGTCCGCACTGTGCAATCATTGAAAACGCATCTTGCACTTTGCGAACATGTTACTACGCAGCTCGCGTAGTGCTATGTGAAGTTCGTGTAGTGCGAAGTGCACTTTGCGTAGCTTCGCGTAGCACTACTTCGCGAACTAGGCCCACCCTTAGTAATGATGACAAGTAAGACGGGTAAGTTGTAACTTCTTTATTGAAGAATAGTCCTAACACCAAGGCACGTCTATCTGTTGTCACCTCTCAAAGCAACTGTCACCTCAACTGTCATCCTGCCGGTGGTCAGGTAGAACATCCTGACGTCACAATGCACCGGCAGGTCGCACGTGCAATGAACATGACGCGCGTGCAATGCATTTTCTAGGTGCACTAGCTTAAGTAAACATAACACATCTCCCTTCCAATAACAACAAGAAGGACCGTGGGTGCACGACTGAAGCTTATGGGAAAGGTAGGGAAACCACGGCTAATCACATATGTAATCGTGTAACTTAGCTGGATGTTTGACCACTCTCCCATATCTGCTCACAGTGGGTTCATCCTCACAACTGACGTCCTGAGACGTAACATCTTCATAAACAGAATCATCTGACTCAGAATTAGTATCGCTGTTGGTCTGATACCTGTACTCTTCCGATGTCTCCTTACTCTGCCTACTACTACTGTCTTCCACCCGTGAGGCATCAGAAGTGTTCTCACTCTCAGAAGATACTTCGTTTGTACCTACAACGTTAGTACCATCTGGACGAGACCCTCCAATATCTTCACGGTCCAGAATCCAATCGTAGTTTGAGAATAGTACACTTCAAAATTTTCCGGAGTGAATTGAGAACCAACCATTCCTTTCCCCTCTTTGCACATTGATAAAGCAGAAAAATGCCAAGTTTTGCCATCACTCAAAAGAGCAGAATTACAAAACACTTTCTTTACCTCCATAGGTTGTGAGTAGTGATTTTTTCCCTTGCTTGTGCCTCTGGTATTCTTCACCCTAACTTTGTCACCTGCTTTGATGACAACCTTTTTACAAGCATGCTTAGTGTCATAATATTTCTTACCAATGGTTTGTGACTTTCGTAAATTCCCTTGTATCTCCGCTGGGGACCAACACTCTCTTTTGGGGGTAGCCCAACCTATGTTATCCTTGGTAATGGTGGTCCTCCCTCTCAAAAGTACAAAGGGACTGGTACCTGTTGATTCACAAGGTATAATTCTGAATGACCAAAGATTGATGAAAAGTTGTTTTCTCCATGACATGTCATTTTGATTTGCTAGTTGAATGATTCCTTTAATCACCTGATTGAACCTTTCAACGGCACCATTACCTGCTGGATGATAAACAGATGTGGTTTTGGGTTCTACCCCATGTTTTATCAGAAATTCTTTGAAAAATTTTGACGTGAATTGTGGGCCATTGTCAGACACAATGCAATTTGGAAGGCCCTCTCTTAGGAATGGCTTACGCAAAAAACATACAACATTTTTAGCTTCTGCGTCTTGTACCACTTCAACCTCTGGCCATTTAGAGAAATGGTCTACCAGTACAATCAGATATAACAGTTCCCCCTGTTCTCGAATGGGTCCGCAAATGTCAATACCCAATCTAACCCAAGGAATGTTTGGACAAGACAGGGGTTGAAGAGGTGGTCCCAGTGTGTGTCTGGATTTGTCGGAATTCTCACAGGCTGTACAATTCCTGACACATCTTTCAATTTCTATGTCATAACCGGGCCACCAGTATTAATTCCTGACTCTACTCTTGGTTTTTCCAATGCCAAGGTGCCCCTCGTGGCAAATATCTAGGAGTTTTGTGCGTAAGCCCTTGGGAGGAACAACCTTGCCATGTCTCAAAATCAAATCACCTTCGATAGACAACTCATCCTTAAGTTCCCAAAATGATCGCAATTGTGCAGGAGTTTTTCTCTTTTCAGGCCAGCCCGCTCTTATATATTTTTTTACCTCAACGAGTACATCATCCTCCTCCATTTTTTCTGACCACTCAGCACCAGAAATACATGGTATCTCTTCTACAACATTAGCTATGCAAAAAGTGTCAATGTCTGAAACCTGATCTTCATTGTTTGGTAAAGGTAAACGGCTTAGACAGTCCGCAACCTTGTTTTTCACACCAGGAAGATACTCAATCTCATAGTTATATTCTAACAATTTCATGGAAATGCGTGACAAACGGAGGAAAGCAACTTGAAGAACCTTTGTAGAAAGCACCTTTACTAGGGGTTTGTGATCACTTCTAAGGGTAATTTTGTAACCCCAGATGTATTGTCTAAAATGATTCAATCCCCATGCACATGCCAGTGCCTCTCTCTCAATCACAGAATACCTTCCTTCTGTGGGTGTGATTGAACGTGAGGCAAATGCAACGGTAACCTCTTTTCCTTCTCTGTTAACCTGTGAGAGCACCGCTCCTAACCCCTTATTGCTTGCATCAGTGGTCACTATGCTTTTGAAAGAGGGGTTGAACCCTTGGAGAGATGGGGCATCGCAAATGTCCTCTTTAATCCTGTTAAATGCTTCTTCACAAGTAGCATTCCACTCAAATGTACTCTTCTGTTTGATGAGTTCTCTTAAATGCAAGGTTTTTGAAGAGAGGTTTTTTACAAATTTAGCATAAAATTCTGAAAGGCCTAGGAATGCTCTGACCTCTTCCTTGTTTTTGGGTGAGGGGGCTTCCCTAAAAGCTGATAGCAGCTCTTTTTTTGGTTTTATGCCATTGCCATCAATTTCATGCCCCAAATAAGTGACTTTATTAGCAGCAAATTTGCACTTACGCAAATCCGCTGTAAGCCCATGATGTTCTAGCACCCCTAGGACTCTGTTAAGTTTAGCATCATGTTCACCTCTGGTGGTGCCTGTTACCATGATGTCATCCTGAAAAGTTAGGAGATTTTTTCCCCCTTAAAAAGTTCACTCATCAACCTCTGAAACATGGCCGCAGCAGAAGCCAGTCCAAATGGTACTCTCTTACACCTGAAACACCCAAAAGGCGTTATAAATGTGGTAAGGCTCCTGTTTTTGGGATGTAAAGCCACCTGGTGGTAGGCTGAACTTAGATCAATGGTAGAGAACCATTTTGCACCATTAGTATAAGACAGCATTTCACTAAATTTTTGGCAAAGGGAATTGATCCACCAGAATGTTTTTATTGAGATCGCGTAGATCAATACATAGACGAAGCTTGCCGTTGGGCTTCTTCGCGATAACTAAAGACAAAACCCACTCTGCTGATTCTACCGGCTCAATGATGCCCTCTTTTTGTAATTTTTTTAGTTCATTTTCAACCTCGCCAATGATGGAAAACGGTATGTTTCTAGACTTGTGTATACATGGCACAGCATCTCGTTTAAGTTTCCTTCATGGACAAAACCTTTAAGTTTCCCAATGTTCTCATAAAACACCTTAGGATACCTTTTCTTGAAGAAGTTATTGCACTCTTCCTCTGTTTGTAAGATAAGAACGGGATCCGGACTGTTAGGATCCAGAATTATACCCAATTCTCCTAACACGGAAGGACCCACCTTGGAGACATACAGTTTGCCTACCGTTTGGCGAGACTTAAACTGGAACTGTAGTTCTCTGTAACCCAACATTTCAATTGGATCATAATTAAATTATTTTGTGAAAATATCTGGGTTCTGTAACTTCTTCCCAATGACTGGAACAAATTTCTCCAACCATACCTCTTCGTTAACAATAGTATATGGTGAGCCTGAATCAGCAACAATGGAAATATCTACCCCGCCAATGTTCATGCACATACTGGTTTCTTTTTTTTGTTACCTCCATCTTCAACATTCAACACAAATAAATGTATATCTTCTTCATCAGAAGATGTAAAATCTTCTTTTTCATCAAAAACTACTACTTTTACATTTCTTCCCCCTTTTTGTTTCTTGGGACACGTGGCACTGAAATGTCCGACTATACCACAATTAGAACATTTTTGTCTTATAGCTGGACACGATTTGTCGTTAGCCAAATGGTATCTACTACCACATCTAAAACATTTTCTATCATCTGAAAGTTTTGCTTTGTGGGTAGTGTCTCTTCTCTGTACATAACTGGAACTAGGCTTACTATTTGCTTTCTTTGAACTAATGACTTTGGCCACCATAGATTTGTCCTGTGTAGAGGATTTTTCTTCCTGCAACACAGCCTTAGCACACCTTCCAGTTAATTCAGTACATTTAACTATTTCTACTACTTCTTCCAATGGTAATTCACCTTTTGCCCACAGTTTCTCCTGGACATGTTTATTTGAGGACCTCATAACGACCTGGTCGCGAACCAACTCATCACGTAATGACCCAAATCTGCAAGTTAGTACTAAATTTTTCAACGCAGCAACGTAATCTTCTACAGATTCTTCTGGGGCTTGTCTGCGTTGGAAAAATTTGAATCTGTTGACAAAGATAGAAATAGTGGGTTTGAAATACATGGTCAAATCTTCTAATGCAACCGTGTACACATCACCTGTTCTAGGTTTCTTGTTGATACGGTTGTAAATTTTCATAGCCTTAGCACCTAAACAATGAAGAAGAATTTTCTTTTTCTTCTCAGGGGTCAATTCTTCATCACCTTCAAAAGTGGATAAATAGTTTTCAAAGTACTCCCTCCACTCTTCCCATTTAAGGGCATCATCACCTGTAGAGGGTATGAAAGGTAAGGGTGGAGATAAATTCCACACATTTCCTTCAGCCATGGCTAACTAACTTGTATTTTCAAATGAGGACAGAATTTTTGAAGTAAGTATTTTTTTTTTTTGTAAATAGCTTTTAAACCAAAATGTACAAATCTATGTTTGAATTTTCTAATAAAAGTAGTATCTAACAAGCTTGTAAATGGTATCTCTGTGAAACTGTCATTCAGATAAAGTGTATAATGTTATCCAACCCAGGGGATAAACATAGTATTACAGAACTAAATAGTTCCTAGTTTCAAAAATCTTTTAAATGGTGTGCGTGTCACCGCATTGAATAACACGCAAATTCCACACTTGTTTGCTTTGTTGTGCATGTCACCGTTCTTTAAACACTCCAGATAAGCTTAAGTTGCACTTGTTTAAAACGCTTTGTTAACAAGGACTGGTGTGCGTATCACCGTAACTTGTGACAAGCACAAACTGAGCTTCCGACTCTCCCAAAATGGCCGCCCGACGTCGTTGAACGTATGCGTTCCACTGACGTCACACAAGTTTCTGTCAGGAAAACCTCTCTTCAGAATGCGTTGTGTAGTCTGGTCAGGAAGGCGGCACACTCATTGAAGGCAAAAAACGAAGTCTCCCCCTAAGGAAACCGACCCCCTCAAGCAGCCGTTCTCCACAGCAACACGAAAGGACGAATCTCCACAAATAGGAGGTACTGTCATATCACACCAGCGAAATCATCCGACACGCTAGTGGATGTGAGGGCAATTCAGGCAATCACTTCAAACACAACGGCTTAAGTCAGTTGTATCCTCACGGTGGTAATCACCCAAAACACCGGAAACCTGCCAAAACTTTCTCCAAAACTCCCTCAGTCGTACCAGTGGGGGTGAACCATGGAACCCCGACTACGTGCAGGGCAAACACAAGCAGCCGGACACTTCCAAACTCACCCGTTAGAAACGGTGAACAGAGCGACGTCCAGTATGCTGCCTCCAGGAATGTTCTTTAAATTAAAACGAATACCTTTGTTCTGCTGTTACTATCCGAAATGTCAATACCACACACATTTCTTGCGAGGTAGAACAGCCATATTCCTGAAGATTCCGCTTAACTCCAATTCTTCCCAGCGGAATAAAGATGAGATGGCAACCACTTAGGCAGAATAAAACGTACCCAAAACTCAGATTGGAAGGCTTCTGGTGGGTTCTTTGTGGTGTCAGGAATCCCGTTTCGTCGCCAACTTGTAATGATGACACGTAAGACAGGTAAGTTGTAACTTCTTTAATATTTAATAGTCCTAACACCAAGGCACGTCTATCTGCTGTCACCTCTCAAAGCAACTGTCACCTCAACTGTCATCCTGCCAGTGGTCAGGTAGAACATCCTGACGTCACAATGCACCAGCAGGTCGCGCGTGCAACGAACAGGACGCGCGTGCAATGCATTTGCTAGGTGCACTAGCTTAAGTAAACATAACAGATACAATTGTCATTTAGAGGATGGGGAACAGGACATCTACCAAAGGTAGTCAGATTTTCTGTTTCTCCTGATCATGTTGAAGGTCGCAGAAATATGGTTTTCCCAGCCACAGAGCTACTGTCCTCTCTGCAACCAAGAACCCTATTTTGTAGACCCAATGTCAATGAAAATGGCTTCACAGCATCTGCCCTAAATTTGACGAACTTCCAACATGATTGTCACTTTTGTTTGTTATGCCTGGGACCGCTTTTTAGAAAAAATTAAAGTGGGCTTAATAAGTATGTTTGACATCTGATGCTATGTGCTGCTAATTTTTCAAATCAATTCAAATCAAAACGTTATCTTTCTCAGCATATGCCATAAACATATAAAGGATAAAGTATCAGCGTCAAGCAATTTCCTTGACACATAATCATTATGCAACGAAAATTGACTGAAAAAATAAAAAGTAAAATGGTTCTTTGAAATCAATGCATTTGCTCATTCATTAAAACAAATCCATAGGTTCTACATCGTGTTCAGAGGTGTCTCGCAGTGGCAACCAACAATCCCATTTATGAGGACGTTATAGGGCCTACACAAAAAAAATAACTTTCAGCGTCAGCTCATCCCCTTGGTGAACCAGACAGTCCATAAGCAAGATGTGATAGTACAAAAAGTGCATGTGGTCTGTAGCAGATTGTGAGTGCTTCGGTAATGCTTTTTACATCAAATGATGTATGTAGTGGTAACAGTCATTTTCTGTGGGCAGCCACTGACTTGGCGCAGAAAAGAGTAGAATGCAGGATAGTATCCCTACCGCGAGATACAATCAGAGAGGCCAAACGTTTTGGTGGACCTATCCCACTTTGACCTGTAAACTCAAATGGAAAGGGTCTCTAGCCTGAATTTTAAATATTAGGTGCAGTGCCTTTAGAGGAATTGGGATTTTCGCAAATGTTTCAAATTAACTCCTAGGCTAGGAACAACTTAAAATTGTTCATTTTACTTCTTTGTACTCGGCCCAGTTTATTTACTAAGCTGTGGCAGAGTGTCCAACATTAAACAAAAAGTAAATTAGAAGAGGAGTTATTTTAATTGTCATTTAAATGATGTATACTACCGTGACTGCTCCGCGCGTTTTCTAAAGAAGGGAATGTAATTTTACTGAACAGCTAGCAAAGTGTGGCCAGTGTTTAGCCAATTATACCCTAATGAGTTCTAAATCTTAAATATTCTAAATAGTCTCTTATGAAACTCATATATTTATAAATGCAATAATAAGGGTCTCGTTTGGGGTCTGACTGTCCAAACTCCAGCTTTGGTGATTGTTTTTTTTTTATGAACAAAAAAGTTTCAGAACGGGTGCTTTAAACAAAGAGCATTCTTGTGAACCATCAGGGTTTGAACGGAAGCTGCCCTCTCACTAGCTCTAGTTTATTGCACAGGGATCACAATTGGGCGGGTGAGGATCTCTCAATAAGACAGATAGTCCCTTGCCAAGCGGCAGGAGATTGTTCCGCCCCCATGGCCTTCACCTCTTACTCATTACGGGTAGCAAGCACTATATAAATGCAACCCCTTTTCCCTCTTCTATCCCTTCACTATCCTTCTGAAACCAAATAACGGACTAATATCCACCACTCAAATTACTTTCATATTTCACTGTACTAATTCACCACTAATCCTTTATGGGTTATGGAGTACTGTGCTACTTGCCGAAAAAAAGTGCTTCAACGCCTCGTCAGGGTTAGTAAGCGCTATATAAATGCAATTACAATACAATACAATACTCAGGGAGTGTTCAGCAGGATCAAACTTACCCTGTAAATCTGGTTTGGTTAACTGAATAAAGCACCTTATAATAGTGTGAGAACATATTTGGTGAAAGTCACTAAAGGATAGTTGATTACTTATATTTCACTGCATTCTTACACAGTTAGGGCTATGCATCTGCAAATGTGAAAATTCTGCCCAAATTACTGTGCAGAAGATAGTGTTTTTTCAAAATATTTTTTTATTCCATAATTGCTGATCACGGCAAAATTACTGAAGCACACAAAATAAGGGCCTTGCACTTCTCCACACCTATTGCACTTGCTTTAATAATTAGATCCATTATATTACGAATTTATTTTTTATGCATAAAAAGTAAATAAACAACTATAAAAATATCATGTAAATACAATGACGTTTTCCTCCTAAATCGTTCAAATAAATATTGGCTGGTGTTAGTCTTCGTTTTCTGCAATCAACCACAACATGTAGTTAGAGTGACTGGGGTAAATTAAAATGTGACAACCACAGATCCAAGATTCTCTCATTCTTGCCAGGACACACACTATCACTAGAAATGGAGGACTCATCACCATGCTCCAGTCTATGCTGCAAGTCACCACCCCAATGTCAGAAGCTTTCTTCTCCTACCAGCTCTTTACAAAGTCTCTATTTGCAACAGTCAGTCCCAGTGAGATGAAAATGTAGTGTTTCTTTAAAGTTCTGATTCCTCCAATAAATGCACCAAGACAATTGTTAGGGTCAAATGAGTTTCAACCCATCTACCTCAGACAAGAGTCTGGCCACTGCAGCCCAGGAAGCCTTTACCAGAGTATATCCCTAAAGAGTGTGAAACATACTATCATCCAGGCAGAGAAGGCACAAAAGGTGAGTTTTTAGTCTTCATGGCATTTACTTGTTTTGGTGTCAAACAGCAAAGCTATTCCACAACCAAAATATGATAGACATAGTCAAGACACATAGAACACATCAAACAAATCTATCACACAGGCTTAGACCTGAATCACAAAGATATAACAATCAGGCGTTAACTCAGATTACTGTCACCTCCATGTGACTGAGATGGAGTTCTATCTTTGAGGAGACACAGGGGCCACATGCTTCAACTTGTAGGCAACACCTGCTATCGTTTATTCAATGCAGAACTCAGAATTTTAGAATTCATAATGCAGCGCTTCCTCTCGCCCTCCAAAATACTTAGGGGCATATTCACAAGTTATCGGCATCTTAGCGGCACGTTTCTGCCCCTAATGCGGCTATAATTTTATCGCCCCATTACCAAGCTGACGCTAACAGCCGTTAGGGACAGTTTTTATGCAAAACGTCCATTCTAAACTTCTCTGCTTCTGTTAACGGTAATTGTATGCCGGAGAGGCGTTCTCGTGCAAAAACTGCAGTAAACACCACTACTCCATATTCACGAGGGGATCCTTGAACTTCTGAAGACCAAAAAAACTAGCTCTAACTGCTGTTAGAGCCAGTTACTTAAGACCAGAAAATAGCTGGTCTTAAAAATGGGGATAACACTTGGGACATCATCTCAGCAAGATTTAGTGCTGGACAGCGCTGCAAGCAATGTTGCAGCTCTGTCCTGCAACAAAACTAAAGTGCAGGAATGTGCACCATCAATAAGATAGTGCACATTCCTGGGCCCCAGTCATGAAAAGTGTTGCAACGCTGAGACAACACAGCGTAGCAACACTTCTCAGTGCGCCCTTCTTGCGACAGCATGGATGCGCTGTATTCACTGGACAGTGCTCCATGACGCAAGTAATGACAGATACATCAGGAATCCTGACATATCTGTCTGCGCCAAAGTCACGCATTGCTGTTGTCGTGTCACAAACATGATGTAACTCGATTAATGCATAGGGCCAGCCTATCCCTGTGGCACTGCATCACCCTAACGCCTTCCATCAGTCAGGTGGAAGGTACTGATGCAGTGCCATTCATGAGGGGTAACCAAATGTCTGTGCTGTTGGAGAGCCATTGGTGGTGGTTGCGCACCGCAGTGTCATCGTTTGGAAGCATTAGTGGAGTGTTGTTGCAGAGGGAGTTTATGAGACGTTCTTCGTGGCCTTGATCTAGCTGCGAGGGGGTGTGATGATGGCGGTGGCGTCCGGTGGCCAAGGTAGAGACATGATTTTACCAATGATGGTCGGTGCAGGAGAGTCTGGTGTTGTGGCTGTAGTGGAAGTTCCCACTGGTGTGGGTGACGTGCTTGACCATGTGTCCTACTATGTGGCTTGTTGCGGTGACTTGCTGCTTGTGTCTGATGTAGTGGACTTTCCCCAGGAGGGGGTGGTGTCCCGGTCAATGGGGTTGTCCAGGTGGAACATGAGTTCACTGAGTAGGATGTCGTTGGTGGATGGGAGAGCCTGGGGTGCAATGAGGTCTACAACGGTATTGGAGAATGGGGGGCCATGGCCCAGGGGGCCTGCACAAGAGGGTGCCGCAGAGGATGTGCTTGGGCTTAGTCCGGATCTGGGAAGTTGAGGTGGTCCATGGGCACCCTTGGGTCCTTAGAGTGCATGGTCAGTCAGAGTGTGTTTAGTAGGTGATGGCAATGCCTCCTCCTTGACAGTCGGGGTGCTCTTTGCGGGTGATACTGCAGCCATCAGTGATGGGGATGGCGATATCCAGTCTGGAGCAAAGTTGGTCCTGGCAGGTGAGGTGGCATCAAGGTTTGATGGTGAGGAGGGTACTGGCATCGTAGCAGTGGAGTGCCCAAGATGAAGGCTCTTTAATGCTGAGCATGGTCCATAGTCAGTCGGGTGCAAATGGCGTAGCCTATAGGTTGGCTTTGGCATGGGAGACGACATTACATTACAGGCAATACATCATTAACAACGCAGCTCTGACACTGCAGGGGCAATTGCATCGCATTTGATTACAATGCATTGTGAGGTCAGTAATAGGGTAATTTAAAGTTTTATGGGTGGGTATGGATTTCGAAAGTAAAATATGAAAATTGGGGGGTGTTTTGGGGTAAAATATGAAAATTGGGGTGTGCATTTGGGTAAATTCTTGATTTTGGGGTGTGCTTTGTGGGCACAAAAAGGGATTCCAGGGCTTACGGTTGGGTTTGTGGTGCAAAGGTTAGTGTTTGGTTGCACTCAATGAAGTGAGGATATTGATATTTATGTCTCCGCTATGCAACACCTACTCCACTGTTGCTATGTGCCCAGTATTAGTATGCATTGAAATGGAACGTGATGTTATGGCATGCGTCGCAAGTACGTATGTGCCTTTGGCACACGCTTGGTACACCCACTGTTCATGGGCACACAGCAGCCACCATTGAGAAGTGCTAGGGGGGCTGGACAGCTCTGAAGTGGTAAACACCAGAAAGAACACTGGATAAAGCGTGGGTGGGCGGATGTGTTTGTGAGCGGGTGTTTTGTTTTCTAAATTGGGATTTGTACAAATTTGATGTCACAGGTTAGGGTGCACCTTAGAGTGTGCATACCGCAGTGACATTGGTCCTGTAGAAAGCCTCGTAATTAACATGAGTGAGCTGAAACATGTAAACCACGTTCTTTATTATCACTTTGTGGTATGACTTTCCAATCTAACCAGTTTTACACATTTACCTTACCAATTTTTTATCTTGCCTTACTTCTCCATGAATAAATATTTTTTAGGACAAGTAAAGGCAATTTTAACATTTGCACCAGCACGTTTTTGCACTTTCCAAAATCAAAAACCCGCTCCTCTGTAATAAGGCATTCTAGCACACCAGAGGGGCACTCAGACTCTCTGGTGGGATCCGAATGATGAAGCATGTCACCAGCTAGGTTGGTGAGTGAGGGTTCTTCTTAAAAACACAGTAGTGACCTCTCATGCTAGCTCTTCTTGCATAAAGGAATCACTCTTTTGTTGATTAATTATTTATCTAATAACCAGGGGACCAAGAGTGGCTCCATTTATTTTCACTTGCTCTCCTTGTGTTTTTTTGCACAGCATGAATTGCCCAGGATCATACAAAGATCAGGAAAAAGAGAGAACTTCATCATTTGGAACCCAGACCTTGTGTTGCTTGCTTATGTCCTTGCTCAATGACTGATAACTCCTATATCACGGAATTGTAGTATTCATGGTTGATTTCGTTTTTTGGATTCTTACTTGAGTTATGCAGGAAGTCTGGTTCAAGCATGGAGCATTAATGTAGGATATAATTTATACCTGTGCATTATTCTGTATTTGAAAACCTGGACAATGAGACAGGATTTTCCTGTGTACATTGAAGATCACAGGGAAGGATAGCAAAAGAGATACCTGAAGCAGTGAGCAAAATAATGAAGTCTCTTTGTATATTTATGCTTTAATTAAAGAAAGAATGGGCATCTTCCACCACAGCATTAATAACTGAGGTGGGTAGAGAAACTACAAACAGGCTACTAAATATAATTTAATCCATCCCCAAGAGAAAATATTGGAGATTGAAATATGAAAAGAATGGTTAAACCAGAAAAAGTGTAGAAGGAAGACAAAAAGTTATTTCCCACCAAATATATAGATACATATATGTTTTTATTATAATTTGTTGTCCTGAAGAAGGTGGAGAGATTAAATAAAACCAACACAATGCCGCATCAACATCTTTGTATTATAGTTTGGATGAAATTTGATATTAAATTTTTTTTTTTTATTATTGGTTTTAACTATTTGTGAATTTCTAGTACTGTGCTTCAGAATTATCAGAAAAAGTGACTTAAATTGAAATGTAGTCGTTGTACTTTGATAGCAAGACACTTATTGGAGATTATTTATGTATGTAAAAATTCTTCACTTAAATCAGCAGTACTGTATATGCTATGTTATAATTTTAAATATGAACAAATGTGAAATAAATTAGATTTTTTTTCATAATACAGGGGTCAATGTTTAGTGATAATATGTACATGTTATTTGGTGATAAAGGATTTACCTCTCTGAATGGAAGGTATGAGTAAGCAAATGTGTGGCAAGGAAAGGGAGTCTTTCTATTAGTGAGTTCACTTTGAGACCCTGTCCTTTTCTTACTAACAGGGTACCTCTCTTTTTTGGATTAACATACGCAACACACTGAGGTTCAAATTGCAATTGCACCTCCACCAGATATTTGGTTTATATGTGCACTCTTTAATTGTATGTGCAAAATACTTTGGAACATATGTGAATTAACACACATATATAGGTTTTGCACTTGTTCAGTGGTTTTAAATACAGCTTGCTCACTGGTATGTATAAAAAATGAACAGCAGATAAAGTGTGTGGCATATGCCTAAGCTTCTAACTGGTGCAGTTATTAAATGGTTGTGATTTAGAAATACCCTTACACTGCACAGTGGTCTGGGGTGAAGCTTTCCTCTTCCTGCCCCCCTTACTGGGGCCCTACACCCTCCCACCTGGAGTGGTGCCCCCAAAAGACAAACCGGTACGGGCACTGTTAGCAGTTGTCCCTTCCTCCAACCCTGAGGGGACACCCTGAACCCGGCCCTTCAACCCAGGGTATGTACCGTTAGGCTGGACCTGTGCACCAACACCCCCCAAGAGAAACACACTTCTCTGGAGTTGTATAAGAGTCTGCCTGGCGCAGGTCCTCAACCTCCTTTCCTCCTGGCAAAGCATGTAGACCCCCCAGGCCAGAAGTGGCCTCACCAGGCTCAGTCTTGGGGTGCTCTGACCTCAGAGCTGACAACCCCTGACCCACTGGCCCTTTCACTGGGGACCGTGTCCCCTCTCACCCCTTTCTCTGGACTCATGCCCTCCCCCTACTGGAAAGGTGCTGCTAGACACCAGAGCTGATGGAATGCTAGTTTCAGTAGTCTCCCCCAGTTCAACTGACATCTTGAGATCCCCCCTAGGAGGACGGCCTCCCGGTACAGACAAGGCTTCCCTCCTGGTGTTCCCTCATGGAACCAACCGGGCCTTGACACTGGGTTTTGGGCACCTGAGGGCACAACCCACTCCCACTGCGTCACCTTTGGGACATGACATGGGACCCTACACCCCTCACACTACGTTGGGACCTAGCTAGGTTACCACAAGCCTCCCCACCACACTGGGTTAGGGAAAACCTGAGCCATCTCCTTCAGGATCTCCCCCAGATGCCTCTTCAGACCCTGGGATATCCACCAAAAGGTCTGCCTCCAGTGGGAGCTCCCTGTGGTCAGAGAACTCACACTCCATCAGGCGTTGGCATAGCTCTGGAACACAGGAACTTAAAATATGCTCTCCACTAATTTAATCATACAACACCACACAGGTGTTACCAAGCTACCCTTTGCCTTACCATACAGTGCCTCCCACACTGACCCCACACCACTCTCCTGATTATTGTGCAAGGAGGTGATGCATCGGTTTCTTCCTGTGGCCTTGGTGTTTTTGTAGACTTGGTGCCCAAATGCGATGCGTTGCACTACTTTGCGAGGCTTTGCGTCATCCGGCATCGGGGCTGGGCGATGTGTTGCGCCACTTTGAGAGTCTTTGCAGCACCCAGCGGCACTTGGCGGGGCTTCGCGTAGCGCTGCGCCGGTTCCGAGAGGCTTTGCACGGTTTTGCGATGCTTCACACCGGTTCTTGCAGAGAGCAGCTGCAAAACCCACTTCTGAGGCCTTTTGGCAGGAGGCACCTCAGGCAAGAGTAGGAATCACAGAGTCCAGCAGCACCAGCAGAGTTGCAGGAAGTCTTTTGTGTCCCTGAGACTTCAGAACAGGAGGCAAGTTCAGTTTCAAGCGCTTGGAGATCTTTCTTTCAAGCAGGTGACAAAGCAAACAGCAAAGTCCTTTTTCTCCTTTCCTTGACAGCAAGCAGCCACTGCAGGCCAACCCCAGACAACAAACAGCACAGTGGCAGTATTCCTCCTCAGCTTATCTGGCTCTTCTTCTTGGCAAACGTTCCTCTTGATTTCCCAGAAGTGATCTAAAAGTCTGGGGTCTGGGCCCCACTTTTTATACACACAAATCCTTTGTTCTCTGAAGGCAGAGAGTATCTGTACCCAGCCAAAACCAGTTCTGTGGGGCACTTTGCAAGTGCACAACAACCTTTATTGTCAGTGTGAGACTTGGCTTCAGACACACCACAGGGGGCGGAGCCGTCATTGTGGAAGGCAGGCACAGCCCTATTCAGGTGAAGGTGCTACTCATCCCACCACTCCAAATGCAGGCCAGGCCTAAAAAAGGCAGAAACATAAGACAATCCCTAGTAAGAGCGACTAGAACAGTCGACTCTCCACCTCAGGACTTATGAGGACTCCTAAATCTACCGCCTACAATAGGACATTATAGGTGTCAAAACTGTGTGGCTTGTAACCTAACAACAGATACAAAAGAGTTTGAAATTAATGGATACAAACATCACCAAAAAAGTTTTTCAAACTGCAATACAAAGAATACAATATACTGTATCAAATGCCCATGCAATAAATTTTACATTGGACAAACGACCCAAGCTGTGAAGAAACGTATTCACCAGCATAAACCTAGGGTCAAATGTAAGGTACAAGGAGCCCCCCTGGTGTACCATTATGAAACCCATGGGCACACAGAAAATGATATGACTTGGACAGTCATGTGTGTTCTAGGTAAAATGAAACAGGAGGAAATTAAAACCAAGTTGGATAGGCTAGAGGCAAGACTAATAGAAAAATATAAAACGGCAAGTATTGGTCTAAATGACAGAGACAAAATATGGGCATTGATTTCAGTGAACAAGCTTCCTGAAATAAGACTGTGTTACTGTTCTGCATCTAATACTATGTCCGGAGTGTTAATATTGAAATGAGCTGATTCAGTGTATCTATATATAGATATATTTTTTTTAAAACTGCATATACCAAGTGCTGATACTTAATGTAAATATTAGATTGTGAGGAGTGGCAGATTGGGATCTCTATTTTCTATTCTTTAACTTGGCCTTCCCTAAAAAACTGTAGTATGTTTGAAGCACTATTCGGTTTTTTTCATTTTCATTTTTATCATTTGTGACCTTTATATATTCTACTCACATTTATCCACTTGAAAATTGCATTTGGGGAGTGAGCGCGTACAATAGATTTTCAACTTACAGCCCCTATAGTCCAGACAGCCTCTGTTTTCCATATCCATTGGAAAACGAACTACGGAGTCCTTTTTTAGTGTTTAATATTGAGAAGCCTTTCCAGGTCACGGGATCGGCATTAGGAGCGGATCTCGTTTGTGTGTAGGTGTGCTTACAAAGGATTACTGGGAGTTACTACAAGTAAGTGGCATTTTGTTTCGAGTAGTAGAAAGCGGTCTTAAATATTTAAGCGTGACAGTATCTAATCACGCGTCTCTTGTCACTTTAAGGCTTGAAGAGAGAAAGAACTAGGATACGATTACACGGCAGGAAGAGCTGGCTAGCGCTTGTGTAACGATGTTCACAGTATACTTTTGGATTTAACCGGATGACATTAAGTAAGTGTCCTTTTCTAGCTGCGGACTAAACACTAGGAATGTATCTTTTTTGCACGCTATGGCGTGATAGTTATTTATTCCGCTCTCGCTTGCTTCACTAGTGTGTATTGAAGACGAGTGATGGTGAACTACGGAGTACCATATTATAAAGGGGGCCCATACGAGGAAATTTAAAGAACGATTATTGGATTCATGTAAAGGGACCGCCACATACACAATAGGTGAGCCTTGTTTAAAAGGTTGTGACCAATGTGGTATTAAAAATGACACATAAAGTATCTAAAAAGTATCGTGTGTTGTTTTTGTAGTTACCCTTGATTGAAAAAGAGCGTTTTCTGGAGAGCGTATTCTGAGAGTTCACATATATTTTGGAAGGCAAATAACACCGTAATCAGGTCTTAGAACGGACGACTAAAGGTGTGTGAAGGTGGCTTTGTTACTTGTGGCTTTTCTATTCAAGCATGACACAGGGTGTTGTATTCATTCACAGTAACACTTTATTGAGTAGGTCTATGGAAAGCTAAAATGCACAGTGTGCACAAACGTTTCACAGTACTGGCACTGAGGGTGTTGATTTTCCATCTAGGCTGACCACTTCGAGATGACTTGGGTATTTGAAGGTGTGTATATATGTAAATACTTAATATAGAACCCTGAACTCTGAACGTATTAATTATTGGATGTATATAGTTATATTGATTTCTTGATCCCGGAGACGGAATATCTCATTAGCCTGAGTCCTGAAGAGGCCCATACTGTAAGGGCTGAAACTCGTTGACATTTTGTTCAAAGAAGACTCCAGCAAATGGACACCAAACAGGTTTTATAT
Organism: Lissotriton vulgaris; assembly: GCF_964263255.1. Lineage (NCBI taxonomy): Eukaryota > Metazoa > Chordata > Amphibia > Caudata > Salamandridae > Lissotriton > Lissotriton vulgaris. The sequence continues at coordinate 317,950,870 of NC_141699.1, read as the reverse complement.
AAAAAATAAGAAGACTTTATATAGAGTTACCACAAGACATATATGACAAAAATACACACTATGATTACTTTAAGATGGTAGATTTAAGCTTAGTTCAGGTCAGATCTTAGATGCGACACTCTGTGTCAATGTACCTTAGGTTGCGTTGCTCTTCCATGACAAGTAATGATGCAGCGATAGGAAATGCGGCAAAGTTCCGATACAAAGAAATAAAGATGTGAAGATCTTACAGATGCGGCACGCTTCTCGGGTATGCGAGAAGTTCTCGATTCGATGCGTGGACTGCAGCAGCGACACCCTTACGATGCGACAACAACAGGTCCAGCGGTGATGCTCTTTTGCCACGATGCATGAAGCTTCCGCTCGATGCAACAACTACTGCGGCAACATCCAAGATGCGACAGCAGCAGCTCTGACGGCAGCCCGGTTCTCAGGGAGGTCAGAGGGTGTTTGATATTGGATACGGCCAGTACGTGCATTGAGTGCGTGAGAAGGAAAGTCTTTTAGTGAAACGGCCCGACAGGGCCTACGGGAAGCTCGAGGGAAGATGAGCAGCCTGCTCATTCATAGAACAGGCCCCTGCTTCATTTATTTGTAATCCGCCAAGGTGCGAGAAAGTTACTCTCAACACAAATCAGGCTACATATATGAGGATTACTAGAATAGTGACCACAACTTCATCCTCCCCCTCCAGCGTGCCGGTGGGTGCACACGGAGAAACAAAGGTGCAATACAGAGACCCAGTAAATAGCGCTCCCCCAGTAAGACACATGAAAATATCCCCCGCCTGATCAGAAAGATACAGAAAAATAACAAAGCCCTGATGAGGGTTTGAGAACTGGTTACTCGAACCTGAAACGCGTCAGCACATCTAGAAGAGCTAAATATTCCATCAAGTGTCACAGAAAAGTAGGCATATGTTTCGTTGCTCTTGTCATTTGACGTTGCTTTGTATTATTGTTTTTGAATAAGAATTGATTTGGAAACAGTGAAAAAACTGAAATTTTAATGTTTGTTGTCATTTGGATGTATTTTGCTTTGTTTGTAATTTTCGTAATGTTGGTTTTGTCTAATATGTAATGGTTATATATGTGTAAATAAGTGATTTATGTGGTCTGTACATATGTATTCTTTTTTTGCCAAAAAAGAAAATCTCAAAAAAAGTGTTGCTAAAAAAATACAAGTTATAGGTATAAATAAAAGTACCTGACCAGATTTAATGATTTTTTTCATTTGGTCTGTATAATAGTTGCATCACAAACAAAGAGAGTGTGGACCTCTGTGGTTTTTGTTCTATCTCATTACAAATGGCAAGGTCCTGGGGTGGGCACCCTGGGACAATACTGGAGCTGGTCCTGGGGGGTGGCGGTGCCCAGGGCCATTTATGGCTCCATGAGGGAGCTGAGTGGCCCCCTCCAATAATACTAAAGCCCCAGGAGGTGGTGGTCCCCGAGGTATATGAGGGGGCTCGAGCCCCTCCACACTCTATTTTTTAATAAAGCCCGGGGAGAAGGCAGTCGCCGGAGCTCAATGGGGGCTGGAGACCCCATGCCTGTTTTTAAATTAGCCTCAGGGAGGTGGCGTTCTGTGGGGCTGCGGGGACCTTGTGGCCCCCGCATTTAACATAAATAGCCCTGGGGATGGGGTGGTCCCATGGGCTGTGTGGAGGTGGCAGGAGTCCCCCTTGCATTTATTTAAAAAATAAAGCCCAGGGGAGGTGGCGGTCCCTGGGGCTGTAGGGGCCTGCGCATGCCCCTACATGTATTTTGATTATTGCCCCAAGGACCTGGCCTACCCGGCCACCTAATTAAATGAAGCATTGAAGTCTGTGCTCCGTTTTTTAAAAACATTTTCAGCTGTATTTGTGAATCCTGCTGAAAATTGTAATAGAAATGCTTTACTTGGATCTAGGGGTTCCCTGTGGGGCCCTCTGAGCAGCCCTAGGGGCTCAGGGTGTTTGTACCCTGACCCCTTTTCTTGATTTTTTGAACGTTTTCTTGTGACTTGGATCCAGGCATGAGATCGGTGGTTTCGCAGATCCTCCACAACCATATTTGTATACTTGAGAAATGTTTAAATTTCTCAGGAACTACTGAACACACTTACACCATTTAACAAAAAGAGTGCACTCTGGATCAAGAGCTACCTTTCTGCCAAATTTTGTGTAATTCCTTTCAGCCGTTCAGCCTGTAGCTGCGTCAACAGTTTCCTCTGAAAATTATCATGGAGACCCCCCTTTTTCTTGGTCCCTGCTTGATGGAGCACCACAAAGTTTTCATGACAGCAGCCAAATTGAGTGGGCCATAAGCTCTGAAACATTTGCACCGATTTGTCAAAGATATTGGCAAAAAAAGTGTTTTTTCAATAGAAATTAGTTCCTAACTATAACTACCTTTTGGCGACTGCCTGTAGGTTATATATATATTTGGCCATTATACTTAGTTGAGCTAACTGTAACTCGTGCCCCCTCAATGCACTGCTGATGATGTCACATATTACATCATTCATGACATTGTCAGTGATATCACTGATGACATCACTGATGACATCTCAAATGACATCACTGATGAAATCATCCAGTGAGTGTATGTTTCTGTAAAGATTAAATATGTTTTATATATGTTTATGCCAAGGTGTATTGAAGAATGAGTGGGGTGCATAAGTGTCTGAATGATGGATTTAGTAGATGTGTGACTGACTGTATAAGTGAGTGATTAAAAATGTCTTACTGAGTGCATGGGTTAGTGACTAAACTGTGTGAATGTCTGTTTCAGTCTGACAGTTGTTATGTAAGCGGCTGCATGAGTTGGTGAGTAGCTACATACGTCTTTATATGGGTTATTTGTTGGTTGTCTGAGTATCTGTGTGGGTGGGTGGCGGGTGATTGACTCTTTGCATAGATGTGTGAGTGGGTGATTCACTGGGTGTATGGAATCAAGAGTGCACCTGTGAAGGGCTGTATGGGTGGGTGAGTGTGTGTGTGGGTGTGTTGGTGAGTGAATGGATATCTCAGTGGTAAATGTGTAAGTAACTACATATGTGAAATACAGTATATGTGACTGTTGTAATATATAAATGATTATATGTGACAGTGAATGTTTGTGAGAGTGGTTGTATGGATGAGTGTGTGCTTGTGTCAGTGAATATAGAAGAGAATAAGTATGTGTTAATATCTGTATGAATAAGTGATGTTGTGTGTGTATAACTGTATAGGTGAGTAAATGGGAGTGTGATTGATTCTTTGCATAACTGACTAGGTATGTAAGTAACTCTATGTTTGAGTAGTAGTGTGAGTGTCTATATAGGTTTATGAGTGCATATGATAGTGCTGTATTGATGAGTGACTGCATGTATGAGTGACTGCATGTGTAAATTAGTGGATGTGCGTGTAGACCTATGAATCAGTGAGTGGGGAACAGGGGTACAGAAAGAGGCAAGAGAGGTGTAGAAAGAGGAAACAGAGGTGCAGAAAAACGCAAGAGAGGTACAGAAGCAAGCATGAAAAGTACAGAAAGAGGCAAGAGAATTGCTCAAAGAAGCAACAGATGGGTGCAAAGAAGCAAGAGAAGTACAGAAAGAGGCAAGTGATGTGCATGAAAAGGCAAGAGAAGTACAGAAAGAGGCTAGAGGGGTGCAGACATGTGCAAGAGAAGTACAGAAAGAGGCAAGAGAATTTCTGAAAGAAGCAACAGAGGTATAGAAAGAAGCAAGAGAAGCGCTGAAGGAGGCAAGAGAGGTGCAGAAAGAGGGAAGACGAGTGCCAAAAGAGACAACAGGGGTGCATAAAGAAGCAAGACAGGTGCAGAACAAAAGCATGGGAAGTGCAGAAGGAAGCAACAAGGGTGCAGAAAGAGGCAAGAGAAGTGCAGACAGAAGCAACAGAGGTGCAGAAGGAGGCAAGAGAACCACAGAAAGAGGCAATAGAGTTGCAGAAACAGGCAAGAAAGGTACAGAAAAAGGGAATAGGAGTGCAGAAAGAGGCAAGATAGGTGCAGAAAGAATGAAGAAGTGTGCAGAAAGAGGCAAGAAGAGTACAGAAAGATATAACAGAAGTGCAGAACGAGGGAAAGGGTAGTGCAGAAAGAAGAAACAGAGGTGCAGAAAGAGGCAAGAAAAATATGGAAAGAAGCAACAGAGGTGTAGGAAAAAGCAAGAGGAGTGCAGAAAGAGGGAAGAGGGTGCATAGAGGCATAAGGGGTTCAGAATACAGCAAGAGAGGAGCAGGAAGAAGAAAGAGAAGTGCATAAAGAAGCAACAGAGATGCAGAAAGGAGGTAGTGGGAAGAAGAAATAGACAAGAGGGATACAGAAAGAAGCAAGAGAGTTGCAGAAATAAACAAAAGAAATGCAGAAAGAAGGAACAGATGTGCAAAAAGAGGTAAGAGAGGAGCAGAAAGAGGGAAGAGTGGTAGAAAAAGAAGCACAAGGGTTGCTGAAAGAAGGGACAGCGGTGCAGAAAGAAGCAAGAGAATACAGAAAGAAGTAACAACGGTGCAAAAGGAGGGAGGGGGTGGGAAAAAGAGGCAAGAGATGTGCAGAAATCAGCAACAAAGATGCAAAAGGGGAACAGGGGTGGTGAAAGTGGCAAAAAGGGGTGCAGAAAGAAGCAAGAGGGGTGCAAAAGAGGGTAGAGGGGTACAGAAAGAGGCACAAGGGGTGCAGAAAGAAGCAAGAGGGCTGCTGAAAGAAAAAAAGAAGATCAGAAAGAAGGAACAGGTGTGCAAAAAGAGGCAAGAGGGGTGCAGAAAGAAGGAAGAGGGGTGCAGAAAGAAACACGAGTGGTGCAGACAGAAGCAAGAGAGTTGCAGAAAGAAGCAAAGTACTGCAGAAAGATGTGAGAGGGGTGCAACAGAGCTGCAGAAAGAGGCAAGAGGGGTGCAAAAGAGGGTAGAGGGGTATAGAAAGAGGCACAAGGGGTGCAGAAAGAAGCAAAAAAGTGCAGAAAGAAGCAACATAGGTGCAGAAAGAGGGAAGAGTGGTGGATAAAGAGATAAGAGATGTGCAGAAAGAAGTAACAGAGGTGCAGAGGGATGCAGAAAGAAGCAAATAGGTACAGAAAAAGCAACAGAGGTGCAGAAAGAGGGAATCTGAGATCGGTTTTGCAGAAAAAATCTAAACCATTAGAGACAGGGCTATCTAATCCCATCCTAAATTTGAGGCGTTAGAGCAGCTTCCCATCGTTGACCGTGTCGAAGGCCGAGGATAGATCTAGGAGGATTAGGATACAGATTTTGTTCTGTGACTGGATGATTTTTTACATGTCCTATTAGTGCATAGGTCACCTGGCATGAATACATGCATGTTGCAAAAAGTCAGTGTGCTGTTAGCACCCACAATAAGCGCCCCGTCTGTTAGTATATATAATCTTTCGCCAGAAACAGCCAGGGTATAGAGTGGAAAGCATATCGCTGAAATTGACGAGTGGGTGAACGCTGCATACGGGAAACTTGCCTCGCCCTGCATACTGTTACTGGGGCTGCTCCTTACCTGCTCCTGACCGGAACCTGACTTCCTGCACTCCGACCAGTCCCTCTCCGCCGCCGTTGGCCTCCTGACATCTGGCACGGCCGCCGAGTGAGGGGGACTACAGGTCCCAGCAGTGCTTGCGGCAGGAAGCCGCCAACGCCCTGCACACGCCCGGAGGCGCTCTTAAGCAGCAGGGGTCCCCGTCAGAGCGTGTGGAAAGCATATCGCTGAAATTGACGAGTGGGTGAACGCTGCATACGGGAAACTTGCCTCGCCCTGCATACTATTACTGGGGCTGCTCCTTACCTGCTCCTGACCGGAACCTGACTTCCTGCACTCCGACCAGTCCCTCTCCGCCGCCGTTGGCCTCCTGACATCTGGCACGGCCGCCGAGTGAGGGGGACTACAGGTCCCAGCAGTGCTTGCGGCAGGAAGCCGCCAACGCCCTGCACGCGCCCGGAGGCGCTCTTAAGCAGCAGGGGTCCCCGCATCGCGGGACGCGCGCGGGCGACGCCGGGCTAAGCCCGGGCAAAGGGCGGGCCCTCTGTGGCCCTCAGTGGCTGAGGTAGGCTGGGCTGGGCCCGGTTATTTTCATTATCGTTGTTTGTTATTGCTATTCATACTATACACCTCTGGCTGCTAAAGGAAGAAACACTCTGCAACATTAATAAGTTGCTCCTTGGCTATCTGCCACTGGGGAGTTAGTGTTGCACCTCCAGAGCATTATTTATTTATTTTTTACGGACATTGTTTCATTTTGTGCTCTTCTCTTCTGGAGGAAAACTATTTGAATAACAACGAACTTTGGGAAGAGTCTGCAAAGATGTCAAAAAAACTACGTTCAGGAAGACTAGTGGGAGGAAGATCGAGTGCTAAAACAATTACTAATCCCACGCGAAATAAATCCGTAAATAATCCTCCGCTGAAGGGTCAATGCCAACTCTTTGAGTTATGGGATAAATCTGTGGAGAAGAAGTCCAACACTGCAGTCAAGGAAGCCCTTTTTATTGCGGATCAGCAGGGCCCTACTCAAGTTATTACTAATTCTATATCTCCATCCTTGCTGATCGTGCCACCTCAAACAGCAGCGGTGGAGAATTCCTGTCTTGCTCATCCCGAAAAAGAGGGGGAGAGTAAGCTTGGTGTCCGGGCAATAGAAGGAAAATTAGAGAACCAACCATCTATGCCTCAAGCCCCGTTTGTGAATGACAGGTTTGGTGGGGAAGCCTCATCATTATCTATTGATCTTGAACTGTGCGGCCGCTATGTAGATGCAGCTAGCTTGGAGGCTTTAGAACCCAATAAACCGTCGGGGGGCGCTACTCCCTCTGGGCTAATGCTATATAGTAGTACTCCCTCTTTAAATGGACAGGACATGTCTGATCTGTTAAAAGCTTCCAGGAGCCCGGATCTTAATCTATCTGAGATTTGTCATACAGCTGAAACTGGTAACAAACCTATATCGGAATCCTTGATTGCTCTGGAACAATTACTAGCCTCTATATTATTTCTTCTAGGGAAATTTGTAGGTAGCTCGGATTGTATCCTGGACTCAGTTACTCAAATACTGAAGACATTGCTACAAAAAACATCGGAAACAATGAGTGTTCCCTCCCCTAAGGCTGAATCTAACATTCCTAAGGGCAAAAAAACGAGCCTACAGTGAATTCCGGTGCAAAAGCTGCGGTAATAGATCATGAATTACATACTACAGTTTTGCCTGTAACTGCAGTTCCCAATTGTGTAATGACCTCTGTTCTCGAGATTGAGGAAGAAAACAAATCTATATCTGGCTCCAAAGTGGCTCAAGATCTATTCCCAATCTTCCTGTCGGAAAATAAAAAAGAACAACCTGAAGATAAACAAGAAGCAAAGGTGAAAAAGGGTAAACATAGAAACAATAAAGGGAATAAAAGGAAACCGCTCCGCAAATACAGGAAGAAAAGACAACGTCAGATAATCTTCCAAAACTCTATAGTCTTGTCTGAGAAGGAAGAAACAGACTTAGATTCAACCTCTATGTCTTTAAAGGTGGACAGTGAATGTGGTCCACCAACGGCTGTGGAAGATTTACTACAAAAGGAGGGTCCGGTCCCTAATATTACTGCATTGGTAGCGACAAAAGCCGCTAACTCACATCAACGCGGGCCACTTAATCCTTTGGCCTCTCCTTTTTCTCTGGCTCCAGAGGTGAGAGATCACCCACCGCCTTCTCTTCAGCCAAAAAATTTAAAGGCTTATGTGGACACTCGTGTGTTAGACTTTTTACCACTATTTGATGCAGACTTCCCCTAAATAGATCAATGCTACTTAAGCGGATTAGCGAGATGGAAAGTCTTCACCCTATTCAATCTAGGGACATTGAACTTGTTTCTCTGTTTGGTGGAGACAGGGTCTCATGTATAAGGGTTAAATTTTACTCCACAATCATTGTAAACTTGATATTGCAGCAAGCAGAGAATTTCCAACGAACCGGTATTGATGTTCTTCCTATTGTGAATCCCGGTAACATGTACCCTTCCCATGGGATGACACTTAAGGGTGATAAACAAAATGGGACTGTCTCCCCACTCAGAGATCTGAAGAACTGGGTCTCTAAAGGGAAACGTTCGGTCTCCCAGGTAAAGCCACTTCCACTGCTCCAGAACTCTTCTTTAATAGAGGATAATAATCGGTGGAACTGGCTGCACAGTGCGTTATCTACTAAGACCACAGATAATCCCAAATTGTTTCACCATCTTTAACACCCCATTGAAAATTATTTCATGGAATGCGGCAGGGATTCATAATAGCCCAGAGAAATTTGACTTTCTACTTTCTATGGGCGCAAATGTGATTTGCATCCAGGAAACTTGGTGCACAAATTTGCTGGTTAAGTTAAAGGATTTTTATGTTCTGGAAGTTCCTGCCGCCCCTTCCAAGAAAGGTCACGCTAGGGGGGGAATTGCCTGTCTATTATCTAATAACTTGCAGTGGAGGTTTTCCCAATATACTGACCCAAGTAAGCTTTTCCAAGCTATAACAATAGCAAACCTGTCTAGTAATTTAAAAAAGTTTTCCGTTGTTATTATTAATGTGTATATTCCTCCTGAAGAGCGTTTTAACCCTATATTGAAGCAGGTATTTCGATATATTGGCCAAATTAAAAATGTACCTTCTCCCCCGGAAGTTATCCTAGTAGGAGATTTGAACTGCAAAATTTCCAATACTAGTCTGAAGCTTTTCAGAAATAAACCCAAAGATGAGGCGCATCTTGTACCCCAAGCCCTTTTTCCGGATAAAATAGTGACTAATAAAAGAGGGAAGATTTTGCTTGAAGAACTAGCGGCAGTCGACGGACTTATATTAAATGGGAGAGTTCCGTCTGATGTGCCTGCTAAATTTACACACAAGTCCCCTTTTGGGCTTTCCATTCTTGATTATGCAATATCGGATTATGGTTTGTTTCCCTGGATTCAGGATCTCAAGATTATTCCAACAACTCTGAGCGATCATTCTATAATGCTCATAACTATTTCTTTAAACCCTATGCCCACTGTGCCATGGGCCCTTAATGGCAGTGATGTGGCTTTTCATGCTTCTACAGGAAGATGTGTTTGGAATCCCTCCGCCATTAATGGGGTTCACGATAAATTACGTAAGACTCTACTAGAACTAAATGAGTGGCGTGGTTTAGAAATAGCTAATTTTGAAAATCTTATGCAAAATATAATTTTAGATGTAAAAAAGGCTTCCTGCCCTAGAAAAGGGGTAGTTGTGCCTAGTACACTACGTATCCTGAACAAAGAAATAAATCAACTAGTCCGTGAGCAATATTTGGACAGAGTTATGGAACGTGAAAAAGAAATCGCTAGGCTAAAAAGAAAGAGATGTAGATTAAAGGCTAAAATAAAAAAGGAGAATGAAGACAAAGTTTGGATTAACTTAAGGGAATCGGTTGTCCATGGTAGGACTAGAGAATTCTGGGCAATAATTGGGAGGGGATGTGGCACTAGAATAAGCCCTTGTCCCATCCCTATAGCTGAAGAGGTCTGGATCACATATATTCGGGACCTCTATGCAGGGAATGGCATTCCAGATGAGGATATTGTCCTAGCTGCAACGCCTGAAGGACTCATTAATTACCCCACAGAGGAATCAATTGAAACAGCCATAAGGAACATGCGCGCCTCTGGTGCAATGGGTCCCGACGAACTCCCTATGACAGTCTTAAAGCAGGATCCCCTAATGTGGAGTAAAATCCTGTTCCCATTGTTCAAAGCCTGCTTTCTGTCAAACACGGTTCCTGCCTCCTGGAGGGGAAGCATCGTGGTCCCTATTTTTAAGAAGGGATCTAGGGACGGCCCCAGTAACTATCGATTGATCGCTCTCCTCGATTCCATCGGTAAGGTTTTTGCGAAATGTCTTTTAAGCTCTCTTTCCGATTGGGTCGAGGAGAATAATATCTTGCCACTTGAACAAACTGGTTTCCGTAGGGGGCACGGTACTTTAGATAACCTCACCACTCTCCAGGTGGTAACTGATAAATATGTGCAGGTGAGAGGGGGGGTTGTCTATGCGGCTTTTATTGATTTCTCCACGGCGTTCGATAAAGTGGATCGTAGAACGCTGTGGAGAAAATTGGCAGCGCTTGGTGTCCCATCCTACTTATTGGAGCTTGTCCGTGCCCTCCATACAGAGACTTGGTGCAGTGTCTTGCAAGGGGGTGAAAAGGGGCTCTCCCAGCATATTTCTTCTCAGAATGGCCTAAAACAAGGCTGTTTATTGGCTCCCCTTTTGTTCTCCTTGTATACTGCTGATATGCCTGCTGCCTTGTCTGTCAGCGAAGGTATTGCTCCGGTGATTGGGGGGTCCCCAATGTCCTGCTTGATGTATGCTGACGACGTCCTTATACTGGATCTGACCCCCAAAGGCCTTGCAAATCGGTTACAAGCCATCATGATTTCTCTATTGGGCATTGCATGAAGATTAACATCTCCAAAAGTAAAATTATATGCATAGCCGGAAAAAAGAAATGCCGATCGGAAAATTTTGGTTGGTATATCGGCGGTCAAAAACTGGAGGTGGTAAAATCTTATACCTTTTTGGGGAAAATCATTGCGGCCAATTTGAGCGAGAGGCCTCATATTGAGCACAGTTCGCAGAAAGCCCTCGCACATGGCAAAGGTCTAAATTCCCTGTATCAGGCCACTGGGAAAAGGCATTTTCTATGCTTACTGGAGGTATATAGATCCAAAATCCCCACGACAATACTATACGGTATCGAACTTCTTGATATGAAATATTGGGACTTTTGCCATAAGATTGAGGGGAAACTTCTAAGATCCCTATCTTCTCTGAATAATGCGTGTTCTCTGGCTGCTTGCAGGCTCGACTTCGGTCTCAGGAGTAGCTGGGTACAGGGTTTATGTGCCCTGGTAAGATGGGTGTCCTGCCTGGCTAGAGCCGAACTGGGGACGATGAGAGCTCTTCTTAAAACTGAATTATTGGGCAATTTTAAGGAATTTTCACAAATTGTAAGGAATTTTCGAAAAGCTGTAACTTTGTTAAAGTTAGATGAAAATACTCTGTTTTCGCACTCGTCCTTACAGTTAAAACTCCTATTAAAACAGGCCTCGTGGGAGCTGTGTTATCAAGCGGATAAGAAGATAATTTATGAAAAAAGGGAAGTAGATCTTCTCCTTAATTCTTATTCGATTAAACTGGCCCAACCATATGTTACATGGAACTTGCCGCATGGTATTCGTAGATTATGGTTTTTGTTACGCTATGACCTATTACCCTTAAATCTACTTTTATCTAAATGGCATGGTTCTTCCCCTATTTGCAATTTATGTAACCTGAGCACACAGGATCGCATGCATGTTTTGTTGATTTGTCCTGCGCTTTGCATATTGCGTCTCAAATGGTTAAAACCTATCTGTCTTCGTTTGGGCATTTCTAATCTGAATAGTTTTCTTCAAGCACTTTACTGGCCCCCAAATGAAATGTTCTGTTTCTATATTTTTAATTTTTTCAAAGGTTTTTTAGCTATTTATTAATATGTCTCTGGAGATGATTGACAGTGCTTCCTGTTGTAGATTTGTCATTGTATGTTATTTTTATTCAAATGTGCATCTGAATGTTATTTTACTGATATGTATCTGTCTTTTTGTTATCTTTGTGAATTTTTATGTGGCCCTCTTTGAGAGCCAAAACATAATAAATAAAATAGAGTACAAATCAAAAATCAGTAAGTAACAAAGCTGTACAGAAGTCGGCCCGGCTTGATATGGCTATGATTCAGATCAACAAACTAAAGTAATAAACAGTGTTTCTAGAGCCTACCCATTTACGGCCACGTCCAGGGTCTAGTGCTATGATCTAGGGGCTCAGGTGACACCTTTCTGAAAACGCACTTAGTAGTGGGAACAGAGTGAAAATGCTCCTGTACTATAGAGGAAATAACCAGGGTGAACCTATTAATAAAACCAATGCAGTGGCTGTATCTTGCCAGTGGGGATCAGACAGTGGCTGCTCCTCCGCTAAAGAGGAGATGCATTGCACCACTGTTTTAAAGCAGTGCACTGGAAAAAATAAAATGATAATAAAAGAAGTTATCAGCATTTTATTTTTTGTATTCCACTTACCCCTAGTTTAGGGCGGGGCTGGCCTGGGGTCCCGTGACCTCGGAGAAGAAGAGTGGCAGCTGCTGCACCTAAAGTGCACATGATTGTTTGGCCGGACACCTCTGGCCGGCCAAACAGTCATGCCCTCTTTGCATGTCCTCCACTCAGGCTGTTTGACAGCCTGGGTGAAGAAAATACCCAGGCTCCCTTTCCCTCTATAAGCGCCAAACCAAGGTGCCCAGACCAATCATGGCTCTGCTATCAACAGCCTTGGGATTGGTCAGGGGAGTCTGGAAGCCTTGTTACTTCTTGGTACCTGCAAGGAGAGGTGGATACTGGCTAAAGCGACCAGCAGGTAAATGTTCTTTTATTCTTCTTTTCTAACCTCCCCCACCTTCCCTTGCCCCCTGCCACCTTCCCTTACCAGACACCACTGGTATTAGCTGAGAACTAAAAAGACGGGATGTTTCCCGGCTATTTGGCAAAGGACTAGGGGATGTGGATGAACTATACAACCCCATATGACTCTCATAAACTTGCAAAAAAAAAGGCATATGGAAAGCTCACATCAGAATAGTCCTATTGTTGCCCTCTGGAGGACATTGAAGAAGGATTGAGGTGGAGCTTAGATACAGAAAACTATTTAACACCCCCAGCATGCAAATTTTGCACTGATCTTTTCTCAAATGTGCCAAGTCAGACAAAGCTCTTTTGTGAAAGTGTAGTCACAGTTTAACCACCTAAAGTTCATTCAGTATCCAGTTGGAAAGACAAAACGCCCGATTCATGTACCTAAATTGCGCTCGCAAGGGGCCGGATTCTCAGAATCCGGCCCTTTGCGAGAGCGATTTTTGCATTTGGGATTCAGCATCCCAAATGCAAAAATCGCTAATTGCGATGTCGCAAATGTGCGAGGAATTAAATTTAAGGAATCTCTATTAGAGATTCCTTAAATGCAATTCAACATCCAATTAAAATTTGCGAATTCGCAATTTCTTGCCGCAATTTACCGAGAGGTCAGACCTCGCGGTGAATTGCGAAAACTCTGAAAAATGCATTTAAATGCATTTTTCTGAGTTGCATGTTACACACACACATGTCCTTTGGACATGTGTGTGTGCAACACCTGTGTGAAATTTCATTTGAGGGGTGCTACAGGGTGTCCTTTGGACACCCCTGGCACCCTTCAAATCGCAATCTTATTTGCGATTAGCTAATTGCTAATCGCAAATAAGGAATACTCCCCATTCATTCCTATGGGCCTTTTGGCCCATAGGAATGAATGGCGAGTTATTCCTTATTTGCGATTAGCAATTTGCTAATCGCAAATAAGGAATCAGTAGGAATCGCATTTTATTATGCGATTCCTACATGATTACCATTTTGCGAGTCCTTAATAGCGAATCGCTATGATTCGCTATTAGGGGCTTGCAAAACGGCCCGTTGATGAATCAGGCTGAAAGGATCCTGAAGATGCACATGTGGTTTGCTCTCCGTGGCACAAGTGAATACAAGACAAGAAAAGGTAACAGTCAATATTGGAGGCAATGAGTTTGTATCTCTGAACACACAAGAATTACTGCTTCATCTGGGAAGAGCACCTGGGTGCGACGATTCTCAGTAGCAGATCACCCAATCGGTGCTTCACCTTGGGGAGCACTCCCTTTGCACAGACCAGTGCTTCCATTTGTCATGTATTGAAATGCATAGAAAAGAGATGAAGTGGGGAGCAATTAAGCACTGATGGTATTTACTTTTATTGTCCATCTGTAATTGAAATATTCTGCCACCGTTTTAAAGTGGAGCAGGGCAGATTTCTTAAAGAGAAACATTTAGCTAATGAAAATCATAAGCTGAGACCCATGGAAGGAATTAAATTTTAGAAACCAGCGACCGGATGTACAGTTGCAAACCTGGCCATTCATTAAATTACAGGGTTCACAACTGCAAAATGGCATTTTTGCTACGTACAAAAGCCATTTTAGTAGTCAGACAGCATTTCTGACTCACACGTTTACTGACCCATCCTGAAGTGAGATTTGGAAGAGGCGTGTAAGAAGCGCCCCCCCCCTCTAATTCTGATTCAACATCGTATATATCAAGGATTTGCAAACAAAGTCGAGGATGAAAAACTTCGAAAAGTTTACCCACTCCTCAAAGGAGGTAGTAACTGATTCACAAAGAAGAAGTTGTCCATGTTGGGCATCTTCCATCTTAGAAATTGTGCCAGGCCGACCAATGCCTGCTTCTGCCTCATTTATGTTATGGAAAAATGTTATCTTTTTAACGCAGAACAGGTTGCGTTAAGACTATGATAAAAAAAAGATCCATGTTTGGGAATGCAACACACTGCGGTCACCTTCCTGATGTTTGTTGTCCGTCACGTGGTGGGGGTGCAAATAGCGACCTGCCTAAATAATATTTATTAGGCAGATTGTTCTGCAACCCCATGAAACTGGAGATTTTGCAACACAACTATTAGTACATAGATTGCATTGCAAAATTTGAGATTGCTTGTAAATAGTCAATGCTTGACCACAATCTGAAAACGTTCTTTTTTATTCCTGAAAGTCACAGCAACAAACGTTCCTGGTGATCAGGTATTTTTTAATTAGTGTACAACTGAAACTAATCAAATGTTGTTTTATGCCAAGCATATTAATTGGCACAATAAAGCTCATCTGACATTTGCCTGTACAACTGACGTCAACCATGTTATATCGTCGTGAAACTTCATGATACCTGAAACTCAGATTGAACTGATTCACTAAAATTAATTACGCCTCCATTCTCCCTGAAGACTCGGGAAGACAGCAATATGATGAAGAAATAGATTGTTTTGGCCCAGACGATGCCTGCTCCATCCCAAGTGTTCACTGAATGTCGACAAAGGGAAGATTGTAGTTTCCGACACTGTAAATCCATCAACTACATTTGAGCATTCGATGATTCCATCTTAAATTATAATAGAAAAGACCTTTTCTGTAGTACATCTGTTATTTGACCAGCTGTCACTTGAATGACCACTTTCGGTTCTCTCTTACGATGAAACTTGCACTCTGATGGGCAAAGCACGAAATACCACGTTGGAGGGTTGTTTAAGAACTACATATTTTAAGGAAAGTTTATTAGGTGGGGCGGTAGGTGGCGCAAAAGCAAGATGGCCGCACTAATTGGCTCATTCATTTACCAATTTATATTGCCTGACAGATCCTACACCAGTAAAACCTCATGCCATGCGGAGCTAAGTATGTCAAGCATCATCGCTGAGAGTCTGGACTCTGTGGGGTAACTGACACCGACGTCGCAGGTGCGACAACTTTTCACAGCAGCAACAACTTTCTTGCTCGGAGCCATGGTGCGGCGTGAGATGCTACACGAGACCGGTGCATGGGCCTCTAATTGCAAGCGGCACCGAAACGCTGAGCTCCTGACCCTGAGGTGAGACCTATGCGGCGCTGCCTTAAACGCCCTAGCACATGAGATAACGACCCACCTGCAAGCGCTAGATTGTCAATCTAAGAGCCCCTCGAATGCAGCTCTTTGAAATCGTTCGGACACAGGCAGCAATTGAAGAGGCACTGACACGCCCCCGCAGTGGGTGAACGCCGCCATTTCGGGAGAAGGAAGTGTGCGAGGCTGCAATTCCCGGGAGGCAGACACAAACCACGGTCCCCAACCAGATGCCTCGCTAGGATAATAGTTTGAGCTGACCACGAATTGCAACCGCCCAGCGCGAGGAGACATCAGAAATTGCAGACACCGCACGCTCGCACTTGAGATATGGGCCTCCGAGTGACAAAAGAGGCATCCACAAGACGCGGCTCGAAAGGGACGTTGGGTAGAAGTAGAAGTGAAGACAATTATTGGCGCGAAATTAGGAGCAGGCAGGTATCAAACCCAAAGGAGTGAGGCAACACCGCGATTGCAGGAGAAGACATAAGGGACCCCTCCTCACTCTCTGCGCCACCGCAACGGACTGTAGACAGCGAGGAGCGCAGGCTACTGTCTCAGCACTTCACTGACCCACATCTAGAGGACCCCCCCGGTTATGTAAGAGCCCTGCGTCGACTAACTAACTGGAGTGCAAGCAAAGTGACAGAGGGTATTGTCCTACGCTCCTACCTCCGCATGCTGAGCTGTACCCCACCAACGAGATACTCCACCACTTAGAGGGGGAGCATATATAAAAAAACACACAAAAAACAGTGAACTTGAACAACACTCCTAAGCGGCCCAGTGACTCTGAATAAAAGGTGGGAACCTGACTCTGGTAAACTACTGAGATAAGCATAAATCCAACGTGCCTAGCGCCACCACAATGCTAAGGTCCAGAGCAACAATGGAGAAGCCGGATACGCGACAGACAAGGCTGACATTCGAGAATAAAAAAAACGCCAAACAACAGCAAGAAAGTCAAGGAGAGACAGGAGAAGAGACACTGAACAGCTCCATACCAGATGGGCTTAATTCACCTTACGAGGATATGAGAACCATCCTTAAAGAGGTCAGAGAACGCATAGCCACCATAGTAGATAAGATGGACGCTATGACAACACGCAATAGTCCACAAGATGGATAGGCATCAAGAATGCCTCACAGAAGCCGAGAGCCGTATTTTGGACGCAGTAGACACAACAACACAGACACAATCTGCGGTGGCGAAATGGACACACTTTTAAAGATCATCACAGCTAAGAACGAAGATTTAGAAGCGCAGAGCAGGCGCAATAATATACGCATAATAGGAATACCGGAGAGCACCAACACTAGAAAGATGGAGGAGTAGATTGAAAAAATGCTAATAGCAACCATTGGCGCAGAGGCATTTTCCAAACAATTCATAGTCGAAAGAGTGCACATGTCCCCGGGACCATGCCCGCCACCGGGCAGAACTCTGCACCCCATTATTGTGCGTCTTCTGAACTTTAGAGACCTAGATACCGCACTAAAGATAGCAAGGGAAAAACAGCAGCTGAATTATGATGGAGTCACATTCTCGGTGTATCCTGACTTCACGGCGACGGTACAGGGGGAAAGACGGAAATTTACACACGCCAAACAGAAGCTGAGACGAGCACAAATAGACCATTCCCTCTATATCCAGCACGTCTACGGGTCACACATCAGGGGAAGCAGTTCTTTTTCACCAAGCCTCAGCAAGTTAATGAATTCCTAAAGCGGATTAAAAGGAACAATGCGTCAGATGACGGATCGGCCACTGAATCGAGACCATCATCTCCGTCACAGGGGTCACAGCAACGATGAAGTGACAATACACATATAGGGTTATATTATGGGCAACAAAAGAACAACTCAAGCATATGGCAAGGCATGCTTCATAGTTTTCCAGAATACAGTTATCACGACGGAACAGATAAGTGACTCATTATATGCTTAATAGTTGTTACAGCCTCTGTTAAGACTTTGTACTTTTGTTTACTAGCATTTGTGAGGACTATAATTGCCGAGCACCCTCAGGCCTTAACGAGAGAGACTGTACCACCATCCCAGCACACTAAAGGTGAGGGATCGCGTGCACACACTTAGGGGTTTCTCCCTCACGGGCACTCCTCATCTCACAATATGCTGTAGTTTGAAGCAGCATGTTATTTTTTTTGGAGTTTGGGTGGGGTTGGCTATGACAAAGCTGGCATGATTGGGATGTTCCTGTGGGAGGGGGAAGGGGGTTGTTTTTCATGAAAAGTACTACAGAATTGGTGCATAGTATGGAAATGTATGCCCACATCCATGAGACAAAATACACCCTAAAGGAACACAGCCTGCTATCCAGAAACATATGGCTCCATGACTGACAGCACCTCTGAGAAACTATGACATGGAATGTCAGGGGGCTAGGAGATCCACTAAAAAAAAAATGACAAATATTGGCTTATTTGGATAGGCACCAAGTCCACATAACTATGTTGCAGGAAACGCATTTTAATCCACAGAATGTCAATAATTTTGCATGTAGGTGGGCTGAATATAGAATATTTTCCTCTTACTCATCTTATACTAGAGGTACAACTATACTTATAAAAAACCAAACCCCCTTCAGTTTAGCGGGTGCACCCTGGGACACGCAAGGAAGGTATTGTCTAGCTTGGGGGAGTCTAGGGTCTAACTTGGTCACATTGGCATGTTGTTATTGTCCAAACATAGATGGTCCAGTACTCTTTACATCCTTATGGGCCAAGATTTTAGACATAGGCTCTAATCATATAATTTGGAGGGGAGATTTGAATGTCATATGTAATCCGACCATGAACAATTCGCACCCCGCTCCACACCACTATACTAAGGCACGAAGAGTTCTTCAGGACACACTAACAAATTATCAGTTGATTGATGCCTGGAGACATACACATCCCCACAAGCTGGAAGGCACACATTATTAAGGGTGGGCGCAAATTCGTTCCGCTTACGAAATTTGAGGATTTTCCGCAATTTCGCGATCCGCGAATCTCGCGAAATCACGGCAAAACCCGCGAATCCGCGAGCGGGACAAATTTTGTTCAGGAAGCACTTACAGGGTTACAGCAGGTGCCCAAGTTGAAGCTACTTTCTTTGTAACCATTTACAAAAGGGTTACAAAGAAATTAACTTCAACTTGGGAACCTGCTGTAACCCTGTAAGTGCTTCCTGAGCAGCGCCTCGTTGCCTACTTGCAACTATTCTCTGACCCTGCTCTGACCCTCGAAGCAGGGTCAGAGAATAGTTACTATTAGGCAACAAGGCTCCTGTCACAAAAATTAAACCTCAGCAGGTAGCACTTTCAGATATGAATAAAGGAGGTGCCCGAGTTGAAGCTCAAATTCAGTAACGCATTATTAATCAGCCCAAGAATCTAGTGAGCACGGTCGATGCTAGGCAGGTGTGCTTTCTTCCCAAATCTACCGTCTACAAATAGCTGTAATCCGTGATGGAGGTCTAGGCATCCACGAGTTTCTCAAGCGCAATCCCCCTGTACCTCCAGTGACCAGGAGGCTGGTTTCTCCTCATCTGCTGTGCTGATCGGTCTCTGACCTTTATAAACAAGAGGCATGTGAACTTGCACAGAAGCCTGGCCCCACACACACTAGGCTATGCAACTTCATTCCGCCCTTTCCCCCACTGTGATGGACAGCTCACTCGAGGGACCTCTGCACCTATGGGCGGGGTGGCAAAGTTACAGACACACGGGGTCACTGGAGACAACTCTTCTGGGCCTTTACGCAGCTGTACTGTAGGAAAAGCACAATACATTTTTTACCCAACGAGGTAGCACTTACTGCTTTCTCCTCATCGACTGCGCTGTTTGGTCCCTGACCTTTATAAACAAGAGGCATGTGAACTCGCACAGAAGCCCGGCCCCACTCACACTAGGCTATGCAACCTCTTCCCGCCCTTTCCCCCACTGTGATGGACAGCTCACTCGAGGGACCTCGGCGCCTATGGGCGCGGTGGCAATGTTACAGGCAAACGGGGTCACTGGAGACAAGTCTTATGGGCCTTTACGCAGCTGTAGTGTAGGAAAAGCACAATACATTTTTTTTACCCAACGAGGTAGCACTTACTGCTTTCTCCTCATCTATTGCACTGATCGGTCTCTGACCTTTATAAACAAGAGGCATGTGAACTCACACAGAAGCCCGGCCCCACACACACTAGGCTATGCAACCTCTTCCCGCCCTTTCCCCCACTGTGATGGACAGCTCACTCGAGGGCCCTCGGCGCCTATGGGCGCGGAGTCAAAGTTACAGACACACGGGGTCACTGCAGACAATGCTTCTGGGCCTTTACGCAGCTGTAGTGTAGGAAAAGCACGATACATTTTTTACCCAACGAGGTAGCACTTACTGCTTTCTCCTCATATGCTGCGCTGATCGGTCTCTGACCTTTATAAACAAGAGGTATGTGAACTCGCACAGAAGCCCGGCCCCACACACACTAGGCTATGCAACCTCTTCCCTCCCTTTTCCCCCACTGTGATGGACAGCTCACTCGAGTGACCTCGGCGCCTATGGGCGCGGTGGCAAAGTTACAGACACCCAGGGTCACTGGAGACAACTCTTCTGGGCCTTTACACAGCAGTAGTGTCGGAAAAGCACAATACATTTACTCAACGAGGTAGCACTTACTGATTAGCCAGTAGACAGTACTCCAGTTGAGTATAGTGCAATTATCAAAAAATCTTCAATTGCACGGGGAAATCCGCAAATTCGCAGATTTTTTTGCGAATTCACGAACCGCGAAATGCTTACACATTATACTGCGCAGGCAGCATCATAGGCACAATTGGATTACTGGTTGCTGTCACGAGGACTAGGCCCAGCGATCTTTAAGGTGCAACACTTAGCCAGAATGTACTCGAATCATGCCCCAGTTAATCTCACATTATCCTCCTCTGACTATGGCCCTCCATGAGGTAGCTGGAGACTACATGCCCCAATCCTCCTAGACATGGTCTTTCAGACGGAGCTGGGGAAGGAAATACAGGACTGTTTTAAGCAAAACAAAGACTCAGTGGACAATGTGGAGACTAGTTCGGAAGCATTCAAAGTCACACTCCAGGGGATCTGTATATCCAAGGGTTAAGGGGTCCTCAAGGACATCACCAATACACTGCGTAAGATAGAAGCAGAACTCAAGAAACTAGAAGGGCGATTGGCCACGGATCCTGATAGTAAGACCTAGCTTAAATTCAGAGGGACACTTACAGACTATTTGGACACAGCGAACAGAGAGACGCGATTCAGGGGTAAATATTGGGTGGTGAGAGGGAGAACGGGTTAGACATAAGCAGACACGATTGAGAAGCCACGATACTCCAACTCTGTATTGGAGCTAGATGGACCGGACGATCTTGTCAACGGAGACACCGTGACTAAACTTAATGCCTTTACGGAACACTATGCCCAACTTTAAACCACAAATAGGAAAGACAAATTGGATCTGGTGGGCTACCTTGGAGATGTGTCATTGGGATCGCTGAGTGATGTGCAAATGGAGTTCTTATGTGCCCCGTTCGAGCTGGATGAGGTGAGGGAGGCCATCATGCACATGCATCCGGGAAAGCTGCTGGTATGAACGGCATTCCTATAGAATTTTACAAAATGTATATAAACCAGATCCCCCTATACTGCGTGAGGTGCATGAGGACATGCTGGAAACCGATATACTCCCGCCATCCATGAGGGAGGCACTCATCATCTCCATTCTCAAGCCCGGGAAATCGCCCCTTCAGTGTGATTCCTATAGACTACTGTCCTTTCTTAATTGTGACGCTAAAATCCTGGCCAAGCTTATAGCAAACCGTTTTCGATTACTAATGGAGAAACTGATTCTCCCTGACCAATCATGTTTCGTACCTGGGAGGCCGCACTAAGGCTTTTGATTCAGTTGAGTGGGACTATATATTTGAGGTGATGCTACGCATGGGCTTCCCACCCCTCTTCCTCTCCTGGATACAGCTTTTATGCAATCTACCAACTGCTAAGGTTCTAATAAATGGATATATGTCGCAGGCCTTCCCTATCACCAGAGGCACCCGACAGGGGTGCCCCTGTCCCCTTTACTATTTGCACTTGCAATTGAACCATTAGCGGCCAAATTGAGACAACACCATAATGATAAAGCCCTCCTATTTAATATGTGTCAGATACTTATATCTTTATTTACTGGCAACTAAAATCTGTGCAATTTACCCCTGCTTGAAATACATGCCTGGCAAGTAACGTTCAATACCACCTGTGGACTGTAGTACCTATTGTGACATTCATTTCAGGAGCAGTATAATATGTCTTCTGGCCTACTCTGTGTAGCATGACAGCATCAGCCTGAACCCTACTGCAAAAACATGACAACAATAACCTACAAGATAGTGCCATGCATAAATTTGGCATCCCAAGGTACCCTCCTTATAATACTTTCTGGAAGTGCACAAGATCAGTAGTAGGGGGTGGACATTACTCGCATAATTCTGTGTAGTGCAATCACCCAAAATTACTGAAGAGTAGTGCTGCGTTTTGCAATATTTCCTAGCACAAAAATGCACACTTGCATCCAAAAGGGCACTAGGATGCATTTTGTGAAAATTAAAGACATAATGCTACTTGCCATGGGCGTCTTCTCCCATGACGGGGGAGCATTCTAATTATTTTACTGTTCCTTACTTTAGCTGATGGTAAGAAACAGTAAAAAGAGTTAAAAAATGACTGCATGTCCCCCCATCCAAATTGGACAGACAGACATGTAGCCATTTCTCTGATGGCCCTTAAATGATAGGGCCATTGGACTACTCTATCTCCATCGTGGTCAAACTGAAGGTGTACCCGCATTTAAATTGGATCGGCAGACATTCTTATTGACCATAAGTGTACTCCTACGCTGTTGTGACGGAGCGCAGATACCTCCAATGTATAAATCAGACCCTTAATCATTAACTTTGGAAATGGATACTGAAAAACTACAATGGTCAGAAAGTACCTCCCGGGGTTGAGAGAAATGTCACTTGGGCTCGTGATGAGTTAGGGATTTTCAGGGGTAGAGATGCTACTGTAAGCAAAGGAAGGGAATTCCACAAGGATGCATACATGGGCAGAGTTGTCAGGAACTTGACAGCAGAGATCAGATTTACACTAAACACAATGGGGATTTAAGAATCGTTTTGATTTACAAGATAAGAGCTCAGAGATTTGGGTGGGCCAGCATACTGTTTATAACATAGGTAAGATGTTTACAACAATGACAAGTGCTGAAGTATTCTTCTCCCGCCTTGACTTATCATTGGACTATCATCAAAATAAGTTGGTGCTAAATCAGTGCCACATTATTATTTGTGAAACTTGAAAGAACATGAAGATAAAAATAAATGCCTTTAGACATGCTTCAGCTGCTGTTGTGTTCCACATGACAATGCATCAATCGTTCAGAGGGGTTATTGGAAGGAGCAAGGTGGAGCATGACAAATCCATTAATGTTCTTCTAGAGCTTCTGAGGATTAGGGGGTTAACTATTAAGCTTGATAAGTACAAAGTTGGGGCTGCAGGGGAAGATTTGTTTTTGTGACATTCAATCAAGGAACAGTGAATATTCTTACAGGCTAGACAATGCTTAGTCTCTGAGCACAGAATATAAGGAAAATATGACTTTGGAACCTGTGAGCAAAGATATTTAATTCATGAAGAATGTATGACAGCAAAAGTCCGAAGATGCTATAGCATTACTTTCACTAGTGATGGCAGTAAGTATGCCCTAAAGAATAAATGAGAATGCCCTGGGAGGGAAACATCCATTACAATGCTGTCTTTACACCGTGATGCGTTTACAACGTGGTCGCTACAACAACTTGTTCTGGATGGCGCTATTCACTAAGGAATAGTGTGATTTACTATTCCAACACCTTCCCTACTCTTACATAGGCTGGAGTTGGAATAGTAAATCATACTATTCTTAAGTCCAGTGCTTCTAGCGCATGTTTATTCAGTCTTCAGATCAGGTTACATCTTAGATGACTCCAGCCAGCCTAGTGTGGTACCAGCCCCTCCAGGAGCAGCCTCCCTAGCTGCTCAGCCCATCTCGAACTGCCACATTCACCCCACTCCGTCAACCAGGCATTCCATGCATCACAGGCACACCAACATTCTAATACCAGGACACACTCTGGCTGAGCAGCTAGAGGCAGCAGGGCTAGAGTACATGTTATATAAATATGTAGGATATAACATTACCTCTTTTTCTTTAAACAAAAACAAAGAGGAAACTAGAGGAATGAGTCCAATACAATTACATTACAAATCTCAAAGATGCAGCAAATGGACAAAGCATCAAAGAAGATGGAATCATAAAAGAGGAGAAAATCAATAACAGCACAAATCACAAATCTCTAGTATGCAGCATTGACAACTAAGCATCAAAAGAGAAAAACATTCTGTAAAGGAAGGATGGTTAAGATGAAAACAATTTACAAGCTAAATTCCCCATCCTCCTTAAAAAGAGAATTTTTTAACATATACCAAAACATAGAATTATGTTCCATATACACTGTAACGTAAAGCACTATGACCTAAAAGCATAAAAGAATAGTGCTAAAGGTAAAATAACCTACAACTCAATCCCATATGTAGGGAAACAAGAACAAATGGGTCGTCACCCATATGACCAGCCAATAAGGTACGTACAAATGTGCTGTGCGCAACTGTAACAGGGATTCAAACCCTCCTCCAACCCCATGTAGGGGATCACCTAGGTACATACTAATGGGAAATGACACATGAGCCCACAACTAACCCTGTGTAGGAGTAACACACTGTCCTATTGAAAACAACCAATATGGGAACTGACCCATGTAGTGAACCCCTTGAAGAGGATACACACTGATGTAGGAGAAACTGAACCTATGGCCATGCCTCATGCAAGGGAACTGTGAAATCCACCCTATAGAAACCAAACTAAGAAAGCCCATCCTTAGACTAACTTCAACCTGTGGCATCACTACTGAAAAAGGTTGTACAAGAAACACCTTACACTCTAAGAAATGTTTATACTAGAGCAATATGACACTTCACAATAGACACACTGGAACACGCCGGTGAGCGATCTCTCACCCGAGTTGTGCCTGAAAACAATAATAGGAAACCGTCCACCGTCTTTGTCAATAAGCATAAATATTACCACCAAATAACGAGACAAAAGCAAGTCTCACAGGGGGTCTCTTGTAGTATTAAAGCTCTTTTAAGTTAACACACTAACTAATTATAATTTGTGAGTGGTCCAGGTTGCCATAAAATAAAAGCATGTAAAAAAAAAAAACTTTATGCCAACTCCTCCAACATACATGAAATGGAGGATCCTACCAAACAAATGTCCTGAAGACGATTACACTGACAGTACCATTGCGCACTCCTCGAAGTTCTTGTGGCTTTGCCTCGTTGAATCTGCTTAAGAAATCTCACGTAGATAAATCCTGAAAATTCTGAGCAAACTAAACCGCAAGTAATCACCGATCTCCAAAACCAGGAAGAAACGTTTTTGGCACTTAAAAGAAACAACGTGGTTGGTATTGAACAACCACTAACTGTGAGACGCTTCCAGTAGCAAGATGGTGGCACGTAATAGACGTGATGTCGGATGGCTCTCGGCAGGGTTGGGCATCTAGCTTCAGGAAGCAGAGAGACAGCACAACAAGAACAAACTTCAACGACAATCCATGATGAGGGCCCAAGTGGAGGTAAGGTTGCACGCGAGCAGGGAATGGCGCGCGCCTTCATTTTAAAACTACTGGAGGGCGGTTGAATAACGTTCACCAAATTGAAGTCTGGGACACTTAGGTCTTTGTCCAAATCCGATCGAAGAAAAACACAAACAGTGTAATTTTTGTAGATAGCGATAACTGTAAAGTCACAATACCTTCTGCACACCGAAATAGAGAAACCTCACACTTCTAATGTTCTTTGTGCAAATACTGTCTGTAGACTGATGTGCATAAACGCTGAAAGCAGCAAATGAAAAATACATCCAAGTGCTTAAGTGAGTGTGGCTCAATTATTAGAGCGGCAGACCCTGACCAGGGTTAAATTCCCCACCTCGGCGGGTCTTGGGCTCAAAATTCCATGGACCTGATAATTCTCGCCTCAGTGCCTATTCCAATCATGGAGTCCCACTCCGCAACTCTGGGCAATAGCTTGCTTAATCTCCACAACGGCCCCCACAACGCTAAGGATGCCTGGCCTCCACCTTGGGGGTGCCCAGGAGTGGACGCCTCACAGGGAAAGCCTCACAGGGAAAGCCAGGATTGGTTGCACAGCGGTATTCGTACAAGCGCCTTGAGACCCTTGCGGGTGAGTAGTGCGCTATACAAGTATCAATTTACATTTTAATGTAGTCCCCGCTCAGAGACAGCGTTTAGAGAGTCAAATAATAATGGCTGATTTACAAATTCTGTACTTCTGTAGAATACCATTGGGTTTAGACTCCTTTCAAGTGTCACAAAAGCCAAACCATTCAGGAAACCACAACACAGAACTGATGTTGTAACAAGTATCAACATGAATCTAGAGTCAGAAATGTTCCACCTGTGCGGCGACTGCACGCAATTAATTCTGATCGCTTCTTATCATGCAGCAAATGTCAGATAATTATCCCTTTGTGTAGTCACTGCACGCTGTTAGGTAATAACTCCTTTATGACTACACATCCCAAATTGTTCCATAGACTACAGACACTGTAGGCTCAGTAGAGCGCTTTGACTGGAACACAAACAACTGGTGCTTTTTGAAAAGGACATCCCAAAGATGTGCCTTTACCATTATTCTGTCACTTTACTGAAAGGCACTCTTCACACATTAGTGTGATGTGGCTGGTACACCAACACCTGGTTGTAGAGACGCTACCCATCCAACTCACAGTCAATATTGTACATTACCAAGTGGCTGGAACTCCAGATGAGGCTGTATTTGAACTACACAACCAACTCACTGTTCACCACTGTGGCTGGGCCACCCAAAATCAGTTGTAGTTGCACTACTCCACCAGCTCACAGTTGCAGATGTATTCCCAGGCTGAAGTGTCAGTTGGTGGTGACACTGCTCATTGGGGCTGTCCATAGGAAGGACACTGGTGGGGCTGGCGCTGGCTTGCCTGGAAATACCTTCTTTTTTTTTCTTAAAGTTGCTTGTGGGATCTCTTGGTTACTCTCTTAGGTCTCTAGTTTCTTAGTTACTTAGTTGCTTTGCTGTACCAAGAGTCACTGGGGTTCAAGACTGTCCTCCTCGCCAAAATATTATTGTGTCCCAAGTGGAAAGACAACAGGAGCCAGGATGAATATTCAAGACTAGTTTATTCAGTCTTCAGATCAGGTTACATCTTAGATGACTCCAGCCAGCCTAGTGTGGTACCAGCCCCACCAGGAGCAGCCTACCTAGCTGCTCAGCCCATCTCCAACTGCCACATTCACCCCACTCAGTCACCTAGGCATTCCACGCATCACAGGCACACCAACATTCTAATACCAAGACAGGCTCCGGCTGAGCAGCTAGAGGCAGCAGGGCTAGAGTACATGTTATATAAATATGTAGGATATAACAGTTTGCTCTCTCCTTTAAACATAGTAAAATTGGCTTAAACCCAATTGGCACATTTAATTTATTTGTGAGATTCTAGTAAAGTGATAGTACATTACCCACGTTCTGTAAATAAAATATTACTAGTGGGCCACCTGTACTCATACTGCCACCCACATACTTTAAACATGCCTCAGGGCAGCCTGAGGGTGTAGTTTAAAACTGCCATTTCTATCTGACAAAAAAAACCTAAACTCAGGCCTTAACCTTCCTTTTCAATTCGTGTTTGTTCCCTCTGCGGTAGGACTTAAACAGCTCAGAGAACAGGGTGCATTATATGTACATGTGATTTTAGGTTTCACATATCCTGAGTGAAATACTCTCAAATTCATTAGCATTTTTGCATGACCTACCTCTCCTATAGGATAACATGTGCTGAGGATCACTTGAGCGACTTACACCACGTATCTGCGCATGCCCACAATTCCACGAGAGAGAGAGAGACAAGTCGGGCGTGTTCGACGGCTCCGCAAGCTTTGCCGAGCCTGCATTGTAACCCTCCCTGTAAACCGTTGAGCCTGAGCCTGAGCCCGAACCCAGTTGTGAGCCTGGGAACCTGCCAAGGCCAGCGAGGGCAACCTTGGAGCAAACCGCGGAAACCAGCGAGGAGCCACGAAGGGAGTGACATGGCGGGGGGAGGATGCTCCGTGAGTGAGGAGCGGTGAGACGCGGTGGGGGGCAGGCTCTGCGAGGCCGCAGCGTAGAAGCCTGTGAGACTGAGTGTGGCTTACCCGCGAAAGTGAGAGTGAGGCGGTGGGGGCAGGATTGCTCCGTGAGCCGGTGCGGTCCCCAGCTGCAGGAGATACACACAAGCGGAGGGCTGCAGGAGAGAAACACACAAGAGGGGTGAAACCAGCGAAACCAGCGACCCTGTGCTAGCCAGTGCACCTTGGGAACAGGCACAGAGAAGAAGGCGTGTGCAGCCCCTGTGAGCAAGAACAGTAAGCTCTGTGTGTGGGGGGTTGGTTCCTTCGTGTCCCTGTGAGCCCTGCAAGGTTGTATTAACCCCTATAACCCCAATAACACTGTATTGCAAATAGTACTGTACGATAATGCATACATCTGAGGCTGACTAGGCCAAAGGGTCCACACCCAAGAAGACGTTCCCCCTGTTACTGAGATGCTGAAAGTTGCTGCGGGACCAGTATAGACGCTGAAATACGGAGCTTCCTTACTATCTTTTGGGATACTGACTCACCTACTTACCTACTGCTAGTACCACTCCCTATCCCCGACGGCTGCAGCTCTTTGCTGCCTGTTAGTACCTGACTACTGCCATTGCGTCCCACCGCCAAGTCATGTTGTGTTGCGCTGTAAGGTTGTCAGTGCTCCTACGGCTTGGTGGTCTTTTTCTCTGGCAATTGAGGGCAGGGTGTACGGGTGGCGAGCAGACAGGCTGGGGAGGTGGAACGGTCTGCAGTGGGTACACGGGATTGCAAGACACGGAGGGACGCAGATCTGTGCATGTGCGCGATTTACTGGATATTCACGCAACTGGGCAGGTCGAAGTACCCAGTGTTTTAAATAAGAGGGGAAGGAGTTAAGTTATCTGTGGGTTGTGGTAATTGAGCACGAGAATAGGAAGCAGGAGAGTAGAAAGCGCAAGATCAGGGCCGACTGCTACGGGTACACCGTCTGCAGGCAGTAAGAACAGCAAAACATCTCTAAAACACAGGACTCACAGATTGACACAGTGTGCTATCATTCAGAAATGCGATCAGGCAAAGAAAGATCTGTGGGTAGTCAAAGAAACACACCCGTAGAAACCAAGCGCCTACGGCACTAAAGAAACCTAGAGCTAAGGCAGAACCGAGGGGGGTGACTCAGACGCTAATCTCCCCTATAGCGAGGATGTTTGAAAGGTCTACAAAAATCCCACAGAAATTTAACTTTATGAAAGACCCAGCTACGGCACTTATGTCAATGCGATTAGAGTCAGAATCAATTACACTGCAGTCCCCAATCAAACCAACATATATATCGAAAGAAAACTTGGATCTATCTGATAAAGTTGGGGTCAGTGACCAGATTTTAACGAAAGAAGAACCCTTTGGGAGTGGGCAAAGCGAAGGTCAACTCTCTATACTTAATAAATACACTGATGTAACACCAAAGGATCTCAACGACCTTGATATCACCAAGATCACAGTTAACGAAGGAGCAACAATACCAATACCTGTAGAGGCCAAAGTGGTTATTAGAAAACAACAGGTTAATATATTGGACGAATATCTACCAGCTTTACCAGCAGGGCACCGAGAGAACTGCGAGAATAAAAAAAATTGAGTATATACGAGGTACACAGCAACCAGACAGTGCATTAATTAAACTGGATCACAGTTTAATCTCGCAAACAAAAACTGGCAGAGAAAACAACACAGTACAAAACTGTGTAAGCAAAGAACAATCACAACAGTTGAATTTTAACCTACTACAAATACCACTCAATACAGACGATACAATAGTTAGTAATGATGTACTAGAATCAACAGATGATTTTGCAACTACTTCAAAAAGTCCCAAAAATAATATCAGTGTTCCAGTATCAAAATATGAATCAACAATTGCAGACAAGGAACTTCTAGAGAAAGAAAATAATCACAAAGATACCGATAACATGACGGACCTCAAAGAAACAAATGGGAACAAAGAAATAAAAGAGCAGGAAAAACTGGACACAGGAACAATATGGGACATACACTACCAAACTTCATTATTAACACTGGAGGCACTAGCAGCACAATCAAACAAAATGGACATTCAAATAGATATTTTGGGTCTTATGGCCAACGCAGTTGCCGGAATTGAGAATAAACTAGCTGAACTAAACAAACTAATAATAAAAGCACAAAGGGCATCAGCACCAAGTTACATCGAGTGCTCATGTGCCCCAATAATTGACAAACTCGAAACTATACCAAAGGTCATGAAAACAGTCTTGGAGGAGGTCAAAGAAAATGTCTGCATAAGAAAAAATGACACATGTAAGGAAGATGGTCACCAATCTAATCTTAGTGAAATTGCATCAGTAGAAAAACAGGAGCAAGTACTATTAAAAATGGGTACTGTTACCAGCCCAATTGGGATCATAAACAAAGACGGCAAAACACTGTTGAATTCACAATATGAATCAAATAGAAATGGAGTAAGAGATGCGGACATGGTAGCCTTGGAAACAACGAAAAGACAGAGAAAAAAGCTGCGTAAATCAAGAAACAAGGCAATAAAAGAAAACACCTCGCAACTTATTATTGAAATGGCCGCACCTAATAAAGAAAGCGGAACAACTATGGATACTAACACTGACTCATTGCCAATTGGGAATGAAGTAGGAAAAAAACATATGAAAATAAATCCAAGAGATGGTAACACTAACGAAAGGAATAAAATAAAAGGTAACACCAACGGGAAGAACCAAACAAAAGGCTCAAGAAATACTGATGGAGATTATAAATATTACGAGATCTTTTCAAAATCAAAACCTTCCAGTAGTAAACAAATACTCACTCAAGTCAACAGCAGTAGACTAACTGAAAATCTCTGTGAAGCAAAACAAAATCAAGCTCAAAAAGGAGTACAGCAAAAAATTAAGGGAAATGGATGCATAATAAAAAAGTCTAATTATTCCGATATCCGAAGTGACCAAATTAAATGTTTGACCAAAGAAAAGGTGTTAGGGTCTATTTCGGAACCCGGAACATCATCACCTAACAAAAATGACCATCAAAATCATACAAGTCCATTGATGACAAAGGAACTAGATAAAAAAGCTTTGTTTGGCATATTTAGGGATTGTAACCAAAAAGTCGATCTGGTGGCAAGGAGTGAAACAGGGATAAAGAGAACAAAGTTAAGATCTTGGAACGAAAAAGAACCAATAGATGATTTGATAAACCCAAATACCCAAAATAACTTGGTAATTGAAAAAAGGGGTCAGAATAGGCAGATCACTTATTCGGTCTACAGAAAAAATTGAGACATTAATGGCGATAGCGGTTACCAAAAAAATAGGTCCTCACAACTTGTCCTCAAACCACTTTACGAGTCAAAAGGAGCTCATGATGTTCTAAATAGAGGAAATATCCTCCGACTGTTGAAATCGATAACAACACTTCAAATGATAACTTCAGAAGATATTTTATGTGTGGGCTTTCAGCCTAACCCTGAAGGTAAGCTACCGTTAACGTCTCTAGCAGTGGCCACAGCACCATTAGCGGACAAAATCCTGAAAGAGCATGGTACCTTTCTTGAATGGGGTATACAAATCAGTCAGCCACTTCCAAAGGTGTATCCAACTCCATTTTTACACACAGAACGTCAAACAAAAAAATTACAGCCTGAAAGAACCGAGAGTGCTTTTTCTATTCTAAAAAACCCTCTTGGTAAAACAATCACTGAAGATAAAAAAAGACCCAATAACCTAAAGAAAGTTGACAGCAACGAGGTAAACGAAAAATGGATCACAGCAGCCTTGCACGGTAACAAGGAGCATTGACAACACTGGTCACAAGCACCATTACAAGAGCAGAGTATGGCCACCTTAATAATAAAGATATGCTTGTGGAATATCAAGGGGATCGGTAGTAAGTTAATTAAAACTTCTTCCACCTGCATCACAATCATCAAATGGCTGCGTAAAATCATCTGGATGCTGCCTGTTGATACCCAGAAAACTGTTGTCCAGGCTCTAATTACTTCTAGACTGGACTACAGTAACATCCTTCTCCTGGGCGCCAGCAAAGAGGTAACCCGAAAACTTAAAACCATTCAGAATATGGCGGCACGACTACTCTGCAAACTACCTAATACCGCCCCCACCTATAACTCCCTCCGCACACTTCACTGGCTTTGCATTGAAAATCGCTCGAAATTCAAAGCACTCTGTATTATGCGCAAAATAAACAGCGGTTCGGCCCCACCATATTTCACATCTTTGGTCCATCACCACTGTCCCCCACGCACTTTGCATTCATCTAACCAACATCTTTTCTCAGTGCAGAGAATCAGAAAATCCAGAATGGGAGGTCGTTCCTTTGCCTGGCTAGCCCCTTCACTCTGGAACTCTCTCCCCCTTCAGTCACGAAAAGAGCCCAATTATCTCAGATTTCGCAAACAAGTGAAACATTGGCTATTCAACATGTAAGCTTCCTCCCTTCTGCCCTTCCCTCTCTGTTTGTTGAGTTAGCGCCGGGAAACCTACGGGGTAACTGAGCACTTTACAAATTTAAATATAATAATAATAATAAAAATGTCAAAATAGTAGGCCTCTTGGATCAAAACCAACTACTACTATTGCAGGAAACATGGGCAATGGACCCACCTATGTTAAAAAATTACAAGGGATATTTTGTACCAGCAGTTAAATACAAGAAGTTTGGCCGCTCCTGTGGAGGTCTAGCAATGTATGTACCATTGGTATTAGACGCAAAACATGAACAGATAGAGACGAACAACTCAAATCTGCTCGTAGTAAAATTGCGTATAAAACGCTCGGAAGTGAGTCATATAAAATTCTAATTCTAGTCAACATATATATACCTCCGAAACAGAAATCAAAGAAAGAGATGACTACTGCCATAAATAATTTGCTTCTGGAGTTATTCTTGGAAGAGCCGTTAGCGGACTACATCGTAACAGGTGATTTCAATATAAACCTGGTGACATCTTTTGTGCAGGATGAGTTCATCCAATCTCAAAATCAACAATGGAAAATCCCGGATCCAATAATGGAACCTAAAATACCTAATAAACAAAATAGAACAGGGAGAAACTTGGTAAAGGACATGGAAGCGCTAGGTCTCAGGCTCCTAAACGGCAGATTTACAACGGACTGTCCACCTGCTTGTTCTTTTTACTCAAGTAACGGTAACTCATGTATTGATTACACACTTACATCAGTGTGTACTTTCAACTGAGTGACATCCTACCGTCTGAAAAAAGTTTCAAACAGCGATCACAGTCAGCAAATAATTGAAATAAAGCTATTCTGTCCAAAATCTGAAAAGTACCTTACATTAAAAAGTCAGATCGGTACTATCAATTATAAGAAACTTACATGAAGCCTGAAAATATGGATGAGATGACAGCAATGGCAAAAAATCTAGTTAAAGAATGCTTTGACGAACGAATTAGGACTACTGCCCTCGACCAGTGGGTTGAATTCACCTAGAAAGTAGTGACTTATAATATAAAAACAACCGGTGTGCAAAGGAAAAGAACAAATACAAGGAAACTAGAGAAAACAACACCTTTCTTCCATACGCTATAAGAAAAACTAGAAGCACAAGAAATAGGCTTAGGAAACAGCTAACCAAGTCCCCACTCAACGAGGAAATATTGGCATCACTAAAAAATACAAATTGCACTTTAAGGAAACTAATTTGTAACGAAAAAAATAAAGCCAAACAAGAGCTCTTGACCACAATCTTCGATGCAAGCACTTTAACAAACTTGCATGAGTTTTCGAGACTAATTAATGGCTTAGTCAGACGAAATAAAGCTGCTATAAGATTGAGCTTATCTGAGGAAGAATGGATGATGTTCCTTAAAAATCATCTAAACTCGGAACTCACAACACACAACCAATTGGCCAAAAATCCGATATATACAAAAGCTGACCAAGAGGGCGACTGTGAAATCCTAATAACCTAAACTCAATTGGCCAGACTAATTAAAAAGCAAAAGGACCGGGCCCCCGGTCTCAATGGTATCCCATTTGCATTATACAAGGAAGCACCTGATGTCTGGCTACTTAACTTACAGATGTTTTTAGAGAAATAGTTGAAAGTGGCCAAATCCCTAAATCATGGAAAGGATCACTGATAATGCCTATCCTGAAGAAAGGAAACTGGCAACTACTGGAAAACTATCGCCTAATTACATTACAGGATACGGACGCAAAGTTGTTTGCTGGAATCCTGCTGAAGAATTTAACGGAGTGGGCAAAGGAGAAACAAGCAGGCTTTATTAAGGGAATTGGTACATCCACAAACATTTTAATACTATCAATACTAACCAACAAAGCAATTGCAGTTAAAGAACCACTATACTTGTGTTTTGTAGACTTTAAGTCGGCTTTTGACTGTGTCAATCGAGAACTTCCATGGGAAAAACGTAACAATCAAGGAATTCCCCATAACCTGTTAAAGATGATCCGGCTCCTGCACATGGAAACTTGGGTGAGGGTGAGGCTAGGTGAGGGGAATACATTAACAGATACAATCCCTACATCGAGTGGTTTGAAACAAGGGTGCATTTTGGCCCCCTTACTTTTCAATTTATTTTTAGCTGACCTTTCTACAGAGCTAAACGAAATCAATGCACACCCTCCAACTTTAGCTAACAAACTGATATCTAACTTATTATACGCAGATGATGTTGTACTGTTAAGTAAAACTAAAGTTGGCTTGCAACGATTAATCGATGGTGTTTTTAGATATTCACAGGAAAATGGCATGCAAATAAATGAAGCCAAGACCAAGATAATGATTACCTCAAAAAATGTGCATCTTAAATCCAAATATAAATGGTTTTTGGATGGGAAAAAATTGAAGCAAGTAGCTGATTATAAAGACCTGGGAGTTACTTGTAACGACAATGCCAACTTCCTGACACAAAAATCGGATATTACAAGGAAAGCAAACTCCCTTGTAGGGGCATTTAAAATCATTCACAAATCAACAGGAGATTTGTCTTATCACTCTAATTGCTGCAAAACTATTTCCTGCCTTAACCTATGGTAGTGAGTCACTCAATGGTAAAGACGCTGGGATTATTAATGTCGCTGTGGCTAAAACGAATAGACCTTTATTCTTTCTCCCGAAGAATGCCTCACAGGCCCAGGTGAGACTGGAGTTTGGGCTAAACAATCAATGCTGCGCTAGGAAAGGGCACATACTAAAAGTATGGATCAGAATAAGAAATGATCAGGATAACGAAATGTCCCGTTTATTGTGCCAAGAAGTAAACAATAAAACAAACACAAATGTCAGCTCCTACTTAAACAGCGCAATTGCAGAATTTGGTATAACACCCATCTGGAAAACCACTATTACGTCAGAGAGCTTTAAAAGACAATAAAACTCACAAATTATCTCTCATTGATCAAGGATAAAGATATTTTGGTTTAACGCAGCCATGCATGGTCAATTGTCTCTGGATTTAAGAATAAAAAGATTCAAACTTACCTGGAAATAACTTGGTCCAAGAAAAATAAACACATTTTTTTAATGCTAGATTTGGCTTCTTTCCAGGCATATGTCACCTAGCCCCGTGGAAAAGATTACAAGAAAATAACTTATGCAGGCTTTGTAAATTAGGAGAAGAAAACATTTTACATCTACTGTGTCTTTGTCCGGATCTGGAAATCGAAAGAAAAACTATGCTTAAAAGAATGTTTAACATGTGTGGTGTAAGGACATGTAGACAGGCCCTGATTGCAAGTCTGAATCCAGAAGCTCTGCCAATGAGTTCGGCACTTGTCAAGTTCCTTTATGCAGTACAGAAAAAATTGGAAGCTTTCGTTTGATCAAATAACAGACTATGTGAACATGGATTTTTTATAAAATAGCTTTTGAAACATTCATAAAGACAGACTATTAGATAATTAAATGTGTATGATATATATTTAACTTTTCAGAAATTATTTGAAAAATCGCTTGTTTTATCATTTAAAAAAAATTGGTGAAGTTTTAGCTGCTTTTTTGTAAGATTTTAATTAATCAAACAGATAAATAAAAATAATATAGGATAATATTGAGTTCCCATATTACTATATATAACCAATAGCATTTGTTTGGGAGCAGGACAGAATGACCTGTTTGTGTATAAGGAATTGTGAATTAAAACCATCCTCAATGTTAAAGCCGTATTTTAAATCACATTTCTGAAAATGCCACTTTTAGAAGGTTAGCAATCAAACAAACAGGGCAATCAATGACACCTTGTGAGTTTGGGTATCTAACACTAGAAAGGTAAACTACTGACAAGGGGAACAATAAAACACCAGAGCGGAGCGGCTGGCTGGGGGCTGTTTGAAATCGCGGGTCTCCAGCGCAGCGGGCGCCATCTTAGTTTGGGCTTCCCTCCCCTGATACTCCTCCCTCGTCCCGCCCCTATTTAGGAGCGCGTTTCACCTCTCTACTGGTGTTTGGCGGGCAGCCCGGTGGCAGTGGGCTTGTTCTGCCGACATTAGAGAGCCGAGAGTGAGAGAGAGCCTCTAGTGATACTTGCGGTATCTCGCCCCGCTGACTACGAGCGGCGGCGCTTCTTTTTAGCACACTGTTTTTAATCTTGTACAATAACCTTACCTCAAAGTTGTGCAGGTTACTAATTTCTGATCTTATTTGCAGAGCGGAGCGGCTGGCTGGGGGCTGTTTGAAATCGCGGGTCTCCAGCGCAGCGGGCGCCATCTTAGTTTGGGCTTCCCTCTGCATCAAGCTCCCCTGATACTCCTCCCTCGTCCCGCCCCTATTTAGGAGCGCGTTTCACCTCTCTACTGGTGTTTGGCGGGCAGCCCGGTGGCAGTGGGCTTGTTCTGCCGACATTAGAGAGCCGAGAGTGAGAGAGAGCCTCTAGTGATACTTGCGGTATCTCGCCCCGCTGACTACGAGCGGCGGCGCTTCTTTTTAGCACACTGTTTTTAATCTTGTACAATAACCTTACCTCAAAGTTGTGCAGGTTACTAATTTCTGATCTTATTTGCAGAGCGGAGCGGCTGGCTGGGGGCTGTTTGAAATCGCGGGTCTCCAGCGCAGCGGGCGCCATCTTAGTTTGGGCTTCCCTCTGCATCAAGCTCCCCTGATACTCCTCCCTCGTCCCGCCCCTATTTAGGAGCGCGTTTCACCTCTCTACTGGTGTTTGGCGGGCAGCCCGGTGGCAGTGGGCTTGTTCTGCCGACATTAGAGAGCCGAGAGTGAGAGAGAGCCTCTAGTGATACTTGCGGTATCTCGCCCCGCTGACTACGAGCGGCGGCGCTTCTTTTTAGCACACTGTTTTTAATCTTGTACAATAACCTTACCTCAAAGTTGTGCAGGTTACTAATTTCTGATCTTATTTGCAGAGCGGAGCGGCTGGCTGGGGGCTGTTTGAAATCGCGGGTCTCCAGCGCAGCGGGCGCCATCTTAGTTTGGGCTTCCCTCTGCATCAAGCTCCCCTGATACTCCTCCCTCGTCCCGCCCCTATTTAAACGGCCACTATGTGTCAGCGCAGCGGACGAGCGCAGCGGGCGCGACGTAGGCGCGCCGGAGTTGCGCCTGAGTTAAGCCCGTCTGCGCCCGTCCGCGGCAGGCCGGGGCATG
Organism: Lissotriton vulgaris; assembly: GCF_964263255.1. Lineage (NCBI taxonomy): Eukaryota > Metazoa > Chordata > Amphibia > Caudata > Salamandridae > Lissotriton > Lissotriton vulgaris. Next base: position 317,913,395 of record NC_141699.1, on the reverse strand, counting down.
GGGCACCTCACTCTGTCCCTAGCCTTATTCTCCCCCGTTCACTTATCATTTCCCTTCACAATTCTGCTTTTCCTTCCCCCGAGCCGCCCGTCAAACATGCTGTTTGCGGTCTGCCTGCTCCTAGGACTATATTTCCTGAGATCATTCACTCATCTCCTATCCATACACCCCCGGATTTTTTTGCCAAATCCTCTCCCCCCATCTCGGGACTAGGACCCAATTCTTTATCTGTGATGTATCTTAACACCCGGTCTCTGGTCGGCCACCAATCTGACATCTTCTATCTACTAGGAGCGGAACAGCCTGATATCCTATTCCTGACCGAGACCTGGCTCACAGATGATTCCACTCCCGATATCCTGGCGGCTATTCCCCCCGGATATTACATTCTACAAGCTAACCGCCCCTCTGGTAAAGTGGGCGGTGGGGTTGCAGCCATTATTAGGCACCCAATTCGGCTTTCCAGGGTGCCCACCACTAGTATCCCCATGGTCGACTGTCTGGCACTCAGGTTGGAGCAACCCGGCTCATCTCTAGTATGTGTCCTAGTCTACCGTCCTCCCCAATCTATGCCAAATTTCTTCGTCCAGTTCGGTGAGCTTATCTCGCAGCTAACCATTAATAACACCAATGTTTTGGTCCTGGGCGACTTTAATTATTGGCCATCCGACCCCCACGAAACTTCTGACTCCCTCGCCTTTTCTGAGCTTATGCTGGGCCTTAATTGCACCCAGCATATACACACACCCACGCACATCAAAGGTCATATCCTGGATCAGGTATGGACCTCTTCCCTAGATATCTCTACCCCCCTTGTTCTTCCCTGTCTTTGGTCGGATCATTCACTCATCTCTTTTTCCCTTGCTAAGCCTGCTCCGGTTAGTGTTGCCCGAGATTCCAACTTTCTGGCACGCAACTGGAACAAGGCTGACATCAACAAACTCACCTCCCTCCTGAGTTCATCTGCTCCCTCTATTATGGAACCCTCTATCTCTATTGACTCTCAGTCCGATAATCTTGTCCACTGGCTGGTCTCCGCCGCCGACTCGGTGGCACCTTTAAAACCCGTCAAAACGCGGCGTAATCATGACGCACATAGGTGGTTCACCGAGGAACTTAAGGCACTAAAACTTAGTCTTCGTCAGGCCGAAAGACGCTGGCGTCGAGACTATTCTCTACAGACTAAAGCGGTCTTCTCCTCTCAGCTGAGAGAATACAAGTCTGCCATAGCCAGGGCCAAATCTTGTTATTTCTCCAATAAGATCCTGAATTCCATCAACAAATCCAAAGACATCTTTTCTATTGTTGAGGAATTATCGAATCCGGCGAGAGTCACCATCGCTCCTCTTCCTTCCCAGCTACTGTGTGACTCTTTGAATCAATTTTTTGTGGACAAAATTGTCAAAATTAAATCCAGCATTTCTGTCCACGTCTCTTCAGCTTCCACTTCTCCCACTCCTTTCCCTTCCCATCGCACCGATACCCTTACCCAGCTCCCACTCATTTCTGAAGACAAATTCCTTTCCCTTCTGTTTAAAGTCTCCTCCGGTTCTCCCAGCGATTGTTGCCCCCCGTCGGTTCTACGGGAAGCCTTCACTTCATGCCCGGACCCCCCTTTAGCTCTCTTAAACAACTCCTTGACTATGGGGGTGGTCCCTGGATCTTTTAAACGGGCAGAAGTGGTCGCTATCTTAAAAAAACCCACGGCTGACCAGTCCAACATGAGCAACTATCGCCCAATTTCTCTCCTCCCCTTCCTCAGTAAGGTTTTGGAGTCCCATGTTACCCAAACCCTCACCTCCTTTGTGGAAGACTCCTGTGTTTTGGACCCTCAGCAGGCTGGATTCAGACCAGCACATTCCACAGAAGCAGTCATCCTCTCTGTGATGGACGAACTTCGCAGGGGCGCCGACACTAACACCTGTCAGGCCCTGGTCCTTTTGGATCTGTCAGCCGCCTTTGACACGGTCGACCATGATATCCTGGTCGACCGTGTCAGAGAGGCTGGCATCCAGGGCATTGCCCTGGACTGGGTGCGCTCTTTCCTGACCCACCGCCACCAGGCTGTCAGGCTGTCTCAGTTCTCCGCCTCCCAGGTCGAGCTGACCTGTGGTGTCCCTCAGGGCTCTTCCCTCTCTCCCCTTCTTTTTAATTTATATTTGGCCCCGTTAATCCGTTCCCTCCACCGTTTCAATGTCTCCGCATTTAACTATGCGGATGACATTCAACTGGTCTTTACCATCGACTCCGGGTCCGAATCCATTTCTACTTTTCAAAACACCCTCTGTTTCATTAGTGATTGGATGGGCGTAAACCACCTGAAACTTAACCCCGACAAGACCGAGCTGGTGCTTGTCGGGGGACCCTCCAATCCTTGGCATCCCTCTTTCTGGCCGGCCAGTCTGGGCACCCCGCCTTGTCCTGTCAATTCAGCAAAAAGTCTGGGTGTTGTCATCAGCAACGATCTATCGATGACACCCCAGATTAGTGCTGTCGTCTCCTCTAGTCATTTCCAGCTCAGGAAGATACGCAAGATCTCTCGCCTACTGACCACCGATGCCCTCACTTTGGCTTTGCTTGCGTTAGTCATGTCTAGGCTTGACTACGCGAACGTATTATACGTAGGCATCCCTGTTTACCAACTCAGGAGACTCCAGCTTATCCAAAACCAGGCCGCCCGCCTGATTTATCATCAGCCGAGAGATCAACATGTTCAACCGCTTTTAAAGGATCTCCACTGGCTCCCGGTTTCTGCTCGTTGCAAATTCAAGCTGGGTTGTACCATCTTCAAATCCCTCTCTGGTCAGGGCCCCGTTTTCATTTCTTCTCTGCTCCATCCCTATGATCCCCCCCGCACCCTCCGGTCCTCCCATATGGCCCTCTTATCTGTCCCCAGATTCAAGCGGAAGAAACACGGTGGCCTTAGGTTCTCCTTCCTAGCCCCGTCCTTTTGGAATTCTTTACCTCTCCCGCTCAGGCTACTCTCCCTTTATTCTAGTTTCAGATCCTCCCTTAAAACTCACCTCTTCACTGAAGCCTACAATTAAATTCTTATCTATTGTTATGTTAGCTCTGTCTCTCTCTGCTCTCTCCAATCAGCGCCAAGGAACCTAACGGTGTTAGCGCGCTCTACAAATTAATTTAACATAACATAACATAACATAACAAGTAAACCACACAAAATTATATTAAGAAAATGCCCAATTAGTTGCATCTAGACCAAAAAAAGTAATTCAAATGCATGTTTCTTAGAAAAAAAGAGAAAGCCAATGATTTTCTTTAAAATAATGCTTTGATTTAAAATTACAATTTTCTCTGTGATTTAATCTATTGATATGCCTGTCTTGTATTAAAATAGTCAGTTTCATTGGCTGTATGTAGTTATACCTGATGTGGTCCAGTCTATGGCCTACGATATGCATGTGGTTATGGGTGAGTTGGATGAGTTCAATGTTGTGCAAGTTGGCATGGAGGATGGTAGTTTTGATGACATTGCGGTCATCCAAATGAAAGTTGTGGTAGCCGAGGAAAATGTAGTTGTTGGAGTTTATGACAAAGGGGACGGGGTGATGAAGTCAGCAACAAAGTTGCAGAAGATTGGACATAGTCCTGGAGGATTGGAGGCGAGGGTGCCCATGATGGGGGTTTTGTTATCTGTTTGGAGCCAGAAGATGAGGTGTTGATGTCATTTGTGGTGGTACGTTAGATTGATTCCTTGTGTATGTTAACGATCCCTCCATCACGCTTGTTGATGTAGTCGCAGCGAGTGATCCTGTATCTTTTGGGTATTGTGGTTCCAATGTCAGGTGTGGAAGTGGAGTTGAGATTGGCCTCATTGAGGAAGAAGATGTAGGTGTGTGAGGGTGGAGATGAGATCCCAAATCCTGGTGGTGATGTTGAATAGGAAGCATGTGTTAAAAAGGGAGCATGTGTGCTTGTGTTTTTGTTCAGATGGTGTCTGTGGTATGCTGTAGGTGGTTGCCAGTAGGTAGTAATAGTTAGGACCTGTGTTCTATAGATGAAGCATCTTTGTTGTGCTAATAATATCTTTGATGCAGTTTGACGAATCTTCATAAAACCTTTCAAAGCTAGTACCCCAATAACTTCGGCTGCTGTCTGGAAAGTTTCATGGTGATTTGTCAAGCGAGGCCCAAGATTAAGGCTGGGTCCTAAATTGCATTTTCCACATACAATTTCCAATAGGGATTATAGACATGACTAGATCCCAATCCACAGAACTGAACTACACCAAGCTAGATCTTGGTCCAGAAAGAGTGTTTTTGTATTTTGGTGCAAATCTGTTCAGTAGTTCTGGAGTTATTAAAGACAAAACATTTATGCATATCTAGAGACTCGGATCACACGCCCAGAATACAGGAACAGTATAGTAAAGAAGTAGCATTCACTGGAAAAAAACAAGGTTATAGGAACATTATAGTTAGGAAATAGAATGTAAAAAACTTAATAAATTGACAAAGGTTACAGGGACAATATAGTTATATTCAGATTTTACACACACAAAACCATATAAATTCAGCAGTTATAGTTATCTGAATCAACTTTAACTTGTGCCCTAAGGTAACTATAAGCCATGCCCTTGCCATGCACTGCTAATTATCTCACATATTACATTACTAACGATATCTTCTATGACAGCATTGATAATAGCGCTGTAACATTTGCAGGAAATGTATTGAATCTGAAAACAATGCATTGTGGGGAAGTGAGTTATCGATACCTTGGGGCACTAGTTATAGTTACTTGAGATAACTATAGCTGCTGTATTTATATGGTTGTGTGGGTGTGTGCGTGTAAGATCTGAACCTAATAATAACATCCCTGTAGTCTTTGTTTGATATATATATATACATACATACATACATATATATAGGACACACTGACGAAGGCTCACGCCGAAACGCGTCTGTGCTTTTCTTTTTCCCTCTAATTAAACCCTGGTTTGACCTTGATCCGCGAGTGCTGCCTCTTTCTTTTGGACTTTGGGAGAGTCGAGCGTAATATATATATATATATATATTCAATGAAAAAACCATAGGTTATAGACCATATATAGTTAGGAATTCGCATTTACAAAACCTTATTTTACTCGCATAAAACCATTGAAATTCCATATATAGTTAGTTGCGCTAACTATATATCGCGCACCCGCAATCCACTGCTGATGATGTCACATATTACATCATTCATGACATGGTCAGTGACATCACTGATGACATCACTGATGACATCTCAAATGACATCACTGATGACATCACTGATGACATCTCATTTGACATTACTGATCACATCACTGATGATATCATTCATGTGATAATACGATGAACCTCTTCAGACTCTAATATAACCTTAGATACAATCAGTGTAAACAGACACTCACAGACTGTCACTCATCCATGGAGTTACTCACACACCTAGTCAGTCATGCAAAGAATCAATCACACCTCCATTTCCTCAACTATACAGTTATACAAACTTTACTTATTCAAACATATACTAACACATATTTACTCTCTTATACAATCCCTGATACAAGTTCACAATGATCCATACAGCCACTCACACATTCACTGGCTCTTATGCACAGTTATTTATATATGTCAACTCTCACATGTACTGTGTTTTACATATGTACTTACTTTGACATGTAGCACTGAGATATCCATTCACTCACCAATACACTCATGCACACAGTCAACCGCCCATACAGCTGTTACCACATGCACTTTTGAAACCATACCTCTAGTGAATCAACTGCTCACACATCTATGCACAGAGTCATACACCTCCCAGCCACCCACACACACACTCAGTCTCCCATACAAATACTAAGGTAACCAATCAATAACCCATATAGTTACTCATATAGCTACTTATCAACACATGCAACAGTTTACAGAACAACAGACATAATGATGCACAAATTAAGACAGTTTAGTCACTAACCCATGCACTCAGTGAGACACATTTAATCACTCACTCATACAGTCAGTCATGCACCTACTAAATCCTTCATCCAGACACTTATACATCCACTCATTCTTCAATATGTAAGACATATTTTAACTTCACAGAAACATACAGTCACTGGATGTTGTCATCAGTGATGTCATTTGAGATGTCATCAGTGATGTCATCAGTGATGTCACTGACCATGTCATGAATGATGTAATATGTGACATCATCAGCAGTGGATTGCGGGTGCGCGATATATAGTTAGCGCAACTAACTATATATGGAATTTCAATGGTTTTATGCGAGTAAAATAAGGTTTTGTAAATGCGAATTCCTAACTATATATGGTCTATAACCTATGGTTTTTTCATTGAATTTCAATGGTTTTTTAAATGCAAATTTCTAACTATATATGGTCTATAACCTATGGTTTTTTCAGTGAATTTCATTGGTTTTTTAAAAGCTAACATCTGTAGCTGTAAAATGTATTATTCTTTAAATCCCAAAATATATTTAGATGTTTATTGATAATTTTTTTTTTAATATTTTTTTTCTTCGCTTCTAGTTCGCGAACCGGGAAGCTTTCCGTTAGCTCATCTTGATGCCGCGATCTAGTCCGCGAACCGGTCAACGTTACGTTAGCGGAACAGTGACGCGCCGCGGAAGCGCGACGTATCACGTTATCGCGTAATGCGTCTAATGACGCGCCGCGTTAGCGCTCCCGGAAGTGCTCCGGACCGCGAACCGGAAGCGATCTGGGACGCGGCGCGCGCCGCGTAACGTAAGCGGAACAGGTCATGTGACTTGTTTATCAAACTTCTCATTGGTTCATTTCACTTTTGGTTTCCAAATGATGTATGACTAGGTCATGTGACCTAAAAATAACACTTTTCATTGGCTCAGAACTTTTGTTTTCCCCAAATCAAGTAAACCCCTCCTTATTTCCTCACTCTGACTTTCATCTTGGTGAGAGAAAGACCATTTATCTGAAGATCCACAATGGCTTCCATTGTTGCTGCAGCTGGTGCACCCCCACCACCACCTCCACCTCCCCATAAGAAGAGAGGACCACCCAGTCAAATTATGACTAACAGAGAGGAGGAAGATGAGGAAGAAGAAGAAGAGGAGAGAGAGGGACAACAATTTGTTGATGAGTTGCCCCGGGTTTCTAAACGAAAAACCAGTTTCATCTGGCAGTTTTTCACCATCCCTCCTGGAACCAAGAAAGTGAATGCAAAATATGCCACCTGCCTCATCTGTGACCACAGATTGTCGAGAGGCACAGAAAAGAAGTACAGTATGGGGAACTATACAATGCACCGTCACATGAGCAGGTGGCATCCCTTGAACTACAGCCGGGCTGAGTTGAGGGATCTTGAAGACAATCCGACGGCAACTCCTGTGGCAAGATCTACATCCACATTGTCTTTGACGGGAAGAGAGGCACAAGAGACTGTGCCAAACATCCAACGTAACTTCCAGCACATGAAGGTGTCTTGTATTTACTGTGGTGCTATGCTGTCATATGGCAACATGAGTGTCAACCTCATGAACATTGCATATGAAAATCATAAGTGCCCTAATGCACCCAAAAAGTAATTTTCTTTTTTTTTGCTCCAGTTGAGCCGTTTTGAAAGCCTGTTTTTTGTTGTCTCCCCTCCTTAAAAAACACAAAAAAAACATAAAACAGTTCTAAAAATACAAAAAAATCAAAAAATGTTCAAAAAATTACAAAAAAAACATAAAACAACAAAAACAAAAAAAAACAGTTCTTTTCAGAACTACCTCCCCTTTCAAACAAAATTGCTAGAATGTTTATCACTCTGGCAAGCTCTATTTCTTTTGGTTCGCTTCAAGTTCGCTGACCGGTTCGCGAACTTTAAGCGAACTAAAAAAAATATTTTTTTAAAAAAAAAGAAGAGTTAGTATAAGGGAAGTAAACAGAGAATAATGTAAAAAGAAAGACAGCTAGAGAGAGTAAATGAGAGATACTGTCAATGACATCATCAGCAGTGCATTGCGGGTAAAAAGAGTGGAAAACATTTACCTTATAATTCTTGTTACCTTTTTTAAATATTTTTTCATACTTTCAATCTGTAAAACAAAGAACAAACATTTCAAAAAATATTAAAACATGTATTTAAAAATTAGAAAAGACAAGGGAAAAGGTTCAAAAACAAACAGTTTTTCAACAACTTTGACATTTACAGAAGTCTCTGCTTCTCTACGTTCCCTACACAATCCTAAAGATATATATTCGAAAGAAACTGTATCTTGATATTGCTGAACTGAGGCCTATTTTGAAACATGATGTTTTTCTTGCACTGCTAATGTCTCACAATAGTGATGCAATAGCAGCGCAAAAAAGATGTAAAGTCATAATAAAATTGTGTCTAACATTGTAAATGATTGTTTTAGGATGCAAATAAGATGTGTGCTTTCAAGAGCTTTCTTTGAGGTGAGGCCTCTTTTTTTTATAAAAAAAAAACACTACCCAGAAGTACAGCACTCTAAGCATTAAAATTGATATTTACAGAACTCACCTTACCCATATGTACCACACATTTCTAAATGTATATCATAAGGACAAAAAGCATAACATTAATTATACATGTTAAATGGTTTATTTTTGCTGTTCTCAGAATGTATCAAATTTCACTTAAATCAGTGACTTGAAGGTATTCATCATGTAACAGCGGGGAAAAAAAAACACAATCAAAATGACTGTGTTTAAAAAACCCATACAACCTAAGAAATCTGATTTCAAAACTTCTTAAAATTAACTTACTTTCAATGACGTCGAAGGATCTCCTATAAACAGCATCCACTCTGTTGTGCTTTAAATATTTTCAGCCCGCCACTTTCTGAAAGAAAACCTCCATCGATACGTGAAATATGTTACATAGAAAAAAAACTTCTCTCATTATATCACATGTTTCCACTAGGCCAAATCATGTTGCCGCGATTCGCAAATCTTGTAATTCTTCCAATCAAATCCCGACATTTTCTATTTTCGCAACTTTCAAAAATAAAATATTTGAGATTATTTTCACAATCCTGGACTACTAATATCTTACTCTTCTTTGTCAGTCATGTTCTCCTTTTCCTATGACACTGATACTGCTTACTATGAAGCAGACTTACTTGCATTAGGTTTATATAGTTGAATTTTTAATCGAGACAGCATTGCAGACTTACATTCCCTCTACTTAAAATTTTGGTTTTAAAAACACCAGGTAAGAATTTTTAAGGTCAAACGGCAATTTTTTTTTGAACGTTACAACAGAATCATTACAGAATGACCAGCCGTTTCCAGACTTTAAGTAAGCTGTATAATGTCCTGATGTTGTTGATGGACCATCGTGATAGATAATTGCTACAGTAACAAAAGTCCTCCCTGATATTGACAGCTGAGAAGCCACAAAATTTTTTATTAAAGTTGACAATTTTGTTCCATCAGGCCTACATCGTTGCATCATTAAAATGACATACTGGCCATATCTACGTATAAATAATGTTGACATCATATCACATTTACATTGGCTACACTCCATGTTGTGATCCGCTGCATTTACTAGCTTATTAAAGGAGACTGATTTACTGTCTGGCAAAGTTAAATATATAAATCTTTCTGAGTCTACACTAGTAGTACTTGATACCATACAGTTCTCGCAGTCATGCTGCCATTGATAAGAAAGCCCAAACAGGTGATCTACATCTACACCCTCAACTTGCAATATATCAAGCATATACATTAAAAACTCCTGACAATCTTGCTGATTATTTTCAGAGAAGTCTGTTTGACCTGAACATTCATCTAACAGATAACGAACTTCAGACACACTTTCTACTTTTGTTCGATCACTGCTACATTTCTCGAAAACAGAATTCAACAAACAGCATAAAATTTGTTCAGAATTCAACAGAATCTGTTCTTTTAAACTCTCTAGTGAAAAGAGAACATTAACCACTACATTTGCATAGCAGTTGACACCAGAACTGTTTTCAAATTGAAAACCGACAACATCTTCAACAGAATCCACTTTCTTTCTGCTAACAATTTTCGGTTCATTGACTTTTAGTCTTTTTGCAACAACCTCCCTACTATTACTGCTATTTCTACGTTTGCGGCCTACCACACGTTTCTCAAACAAAGGATATTGAGGCAAATGTGGCGCATACTCTCTTCTTAACCTATTGTATTCCTTAACACAATCTAGATCCGCACAAATGTTTGTGACATCACAGTCAATCAAGTACAATCCCGATAAAGTTCTAACTCGTGACAATGCCACATATGCCATACCCTCCTTGAACACAGAACTGCCAATATTCACCAATGCACAGTCTACACTTAAACCTTGCGATTTATGGATTGTCACCGCATATGCCAAGCAAACAGGAAACTGTTTACGGCGAACATATAAATCTTTAACAAGCAAAAACCTAGCAGAACAACGACCAATTTGCTGTACTTCCTCAATGCCATCAAATTTAATTTTTAAAAATTCTATTCCATCTCTATTTCTGTATTTCTCAAAATCAACAACATTACCCATTGATCCATTTACCAGACCTCTTTCTACATGTAAATTCCTTCTCAAAATAATTCGGCAATTTAAACACACATTCAAAGTCTTTTCAAAACCCGCTGTTTTAGATATAGTCTTCTCTAATGAATCCAATTTTGATTTCAAATTGTCTGACAAAATAATTGTTGATCCCATATGCTCTAATTTGTCGATAGCTTCAAGTTTCACAATCTCTTGCTTTTCTAAATTCAACATTTTGTTGTTGAAGATGGCACATTCTGCAAGAGTTGGCATGAGACATATCCCGGATTTCTTCTCAGTAATTTTCTGAAAAATATTCTCAGGCACAATATCTTGTTTGGGATACAAATTTGACAGTAACCGTGCATTTAAAGCTTCTTTCCCATGCTCGGTCACTTTTCCAATTCTAATATCTTGTAGAATATTCTTGTAATCTTCATCCTTTGCCTGACGCATATTTTGATGCAGTTCTGCATAATTGAAGTTTAACCATATATTGACGTTGCCAATGCTCCCTAGGCACTTCCTGGTATCTTCATGCGTGAGTATTTTGAACACAGGTTGACCTTTTACTGGTGTCAGCTGTAGAAGATCTCCGAAAACAATAATGTGTTTCCCACCAAATAAGACATCATATTCAGTTTTAAGTACTTCTTGCATTCTCAAATGCACAAAGGCAAGCATGACATTGGAAACCATGCTTACTTCGTCAATGATAAGTAGTTTCATTTTCCTCAAAACTCTTGAAACTTCACAGCAAGCATCTCCAGATAACTTGTTGTATTGTAATTTGTTGTCATGCTCCACCGGCAGCATCAATAGACGATGCAAAGTAATACCTTTAATATTATGTGCTGCCAGTCCAGTAGGAGCGGTGACAACACAAGACAGCGATGACTCAGTCCTTTCCTGCAAATAACAAGAGATTGCTTTAATGAGGAAACTTTTTCCAGTTCCCGCTTCTCCACTCACGTACAGTCGGACAGGCTTCAACGACGTACACGAGCACTCTTTCTTCTCATGACTTAATCCGTGCTCAATTTCCTTGGTAACTTCATCATATATTTTCCTCTGCTCAACGTTGAGTTGTTTTTCCAAGTCTTGTAAGTTAACTGAATCCTCCTGAGCATGTGCCATGGCTCTTTCTACTTCATTCATAGCAGTGGCAGCTTCATTTTCGATAATAGGTCCTCCAAGTGGATCTTGACTCAATGAAACAGAACTCTGACTGTCCTGAGAACTGTCTCTGGCAATCTCGGCTGCAATCGTTGCTTCCTGCTCAATTTCCAAAGTTAGCATTTCTTGATATTTAGAAAAAGCAGGACATTCTATGGACTCCTTGGCTGCATTGAAAGAGTCTTCGTAACAGAGGAAATCTCCAAGCAGTTCCTCTTCTGCACGCCAAGGCTTGAAAAGTTGCAAAAGTGCTAAATAGAAAAACTCCTTTTTTTCTGGAGATTCGCCACTTAATTTTCGATGGTTTACTAATTGGCATTTTCTTTGCTTGACCAGGCATCCCTCACTTCCAATTACAGCATACACTCCTTTCTCAATATCTTCTTTGATGTTCCTCTTGAATATATAATTTTGGAGAACCTCATATAGACAAATATTCTCAAGGTGACTGCTTCGATTTGGATAATATGTATCCAACATGTTGGTCTTCAAAATGTCGGTACTGTTTGGTTCCTTTTCTGCCAAATACTCAATTTCCCGAACAGGTTTTAGAACTCGATTTCGCGTTGCAGCAAGACCAAGACTCGCCCAAACGAGACTCCTGGATTTGGCATAGAGACTTGCTGAAGACAATCGATCAGAACATTCGTAAGCTCCGATTTCTCGATGCGACAACATCTTCAGACTGAAACTGTACAACTTCTTGCTGAGGCTCTTTTCATGGGAAATGTCCTCCCACATATCCTTCAGTTCGGTCTTTTCTTTTTTGGTGATGTAAGATGTCACATACCGAGCCACAGCCATACAGTTGTCAGCCACAAACTGTATATCCATGTTGGCATTCCACATGGACAAAATCACTGGGTTGTAGTCATTGATGTACTTGGACTCTTCGTTCCTTTTCAAATTGTATGTATTCTTGGGTGATTTCCTCGTCACATTATGTCGCAGCGAAGACATCAAACTGTTCACTCTTCCTTTAGAAATCACCGGTCGTGGAAAGTTGAAACGACATTTGGTGTAGAACTTGTCCTTGTTTCTGAATTTACGACGACAGTACTTTCCACAACGATGGCTTTGGAAACGTAGAACTTGTTCTCTTAGACTTTTCTTCTCCGTTGCGTTTGGAACAGCACACGTAGAATACTGTTCGATGAAATTCATCACTAAGTCATCCGGATCTGTTCCAAATTTAGGTGCATCCTTGATCCACAGCAACATATGTATATGAGGGGCACCTCTTGCTTGGTACTCCTTTCTCCAGAAGAAATCCAACACCTCTCCAAGAGGTGGATTCTTTTTATTTGTGATGAAAGACATCATAGCTTCAAATCTATGATTGAAGTACCTGCATACATTCACAGGATCCAAAGAACACAGTTCTCCAGGTGTCTTGAATTCAATGTTTTCAATATTTCCATTTGCCTCTCGTAGAAATTCAAGTAAGTCATCCCAGCCATACTCGGCACAGCTCAGAGTGAGGAACCATGTCGGAGTTCCTAAGTTCCTCAGCATACATTTTAAGTCACCATGACGACGGTACCAGTACTCATTAGTACCACGCTGACACGCCATGAGATTAATTAAGTGAGAATCCAAAATACTGTCTTGGACATTGACTTTATGCATAAAGTCACTTGCCGAGATGTTTCGCATCTGTATACCACTTTTTAAGATGTGGTTCACTGCATATGACAGTCCAGACAGATCGCTTTCAAACAGGAGATGAAACAAATAGGGAATGCATTGCCGAAACCTAGGATCTTCTGCATACAATCGTAAAGTCCGGTATTCAGACGCAGGAATTTCACGAGGTCGCTCATCATATCTTCCTCCTTGACCTGTGGGAAATAGCTGTGGGAAACACCGAGCTTCCAAACTTTCCTCCCAAACACTAATGGGACTCCCTTTGGCTTGTTTCATTTGAAACAACTCAATAGCATTCCCCATCACTTCCTTGGAATGCAAAGGATGAACACTATAATGTTCATATATTTCTTCACTTTTAGAGGCCTCTACTTTCTCAATTTGGCCAGCACACAAATCGCTATCCTCTTCATCACTTACTTCCTCTTCTGCAACATATACATTCTTATAGTACTTATTATTTTTCTTCAAATACACTGTTGCCTTTTTGACTTTCCTAACATCCACTAAATCTTGCCATATTTTCTTATTCTTTGTCGGAACCCCATTAACCAAGATAACCAGAGGTTCCTCTTCCACTTTTTCTATTCCAATTGTGTTAATGTTTTTGTTCAAATCTAGAGGCAAATAAACAACTCTTCCCTTTAATCCTCTCTGTAAATCTGCTGGAGGCAATTTCCCTGTCTTTGGCTCCATTCTTACAATAGCCTGAAAGGGATGGATACTTTGAATCAAAATAGATTCATAAGTATTTAAATCCTTCAATTCAGAAGGAATCTCAACCAATTCCAGATTATTATGAACTGCCCTAGCAGGCATCTGGTTTTGGTTTAATTTATTACAACAATAAGTACACACACGTTGATCCGATCCCAAATCAAAATAATTTTCTACCATCAAGTATGTGGCTAAATCCTTCCATTCACTATTATTTTCCCTTTCACTTTTTGCATATAAATCCACTACCTTAGTCTGATTCTTATAATAAGTGCGTCGACAACATACACAAGTGAAATTAGGCCTCTCACTTGATTTCATCTGAAACGTGGCAATTTCCTTCTGAAAATTATCTGTACTGGAAACCTGTACATTATCTTCCACATTACCCTCTACTTCAGGGTCAATTTGAACATTCTCATCTTTACTACCAAAGTAACAAAACTCAATTTCTTCACAAAGATTCTTCACATCTATTTCAGAACCATGCAAAAGAGCAGCACATAACTGTTTAAGCATAATTGCTGGACTCTTAGCATAATACAACATTCTCACTAATTTTCTCACTTTATTATGATGCACTGCTAGCATCCTGAAATGATGAAAAACACTCTGGCATACTCTCCTGGAAAGACAAGCCAGTGAATGACCACGCAAACCTGTCATTTGTCTCACTCTGCAAGGATCTAAATCTTGCAACAACTTCATTTTCTGCTTCAAACTTTTCTTATTAAATGTCCGTATAAAATCACATAGCAAATTGATGGAAACCTGTCGCACACTGCAAATAGAACTACACTTCCAAATGTACACAGGACCCTTAGGACGTCTTCCTAAAACCTCATCACTTAGCGCCTCTTCTGTCTCTGTTGTCACAAGTAGTTCTTTTTCAACTGGACAACCATCCTTCACTTCATAAGCTCGACCACTGATGTCAACTGCATGCACCAAATCATTATCCTGAAAATAAGTCTCCTCATTAAAAAATGCCTCAGAACTTGAACTATGCATCCATTCTCCAGAAAAAACTTCACAAAAGTTAGTACGATTTACTACTCTCTTCCATCTACTTTTTGTTTTGAAATCAGAAATTACCTTGCTTAGTTTCCTAATTCTATTGATTACCAAAATAAACAACTTTCGCTTGATTTCAAAAGCATGATCAATAATTTTCTCTACATTTTTCTTCTTCCTATAAAATGCCGCTTTCTGTTGGCCTTTCTTTTTAATATTTTTCAATAAATTAACTAATATCCTATTACGGAACATTCGTTGTCGAATGTCCCTAAACTGTTGTTTCCTTCTACTATCATGCACAGAGTTATCTCTTCCTCTACCAGTAACATTTGTGATGGGTCTCTCCTTTCCATTTAAATTACTTCTCTTTTTGTTAAGAGACACATTTTTTTGAGCAAAATTTTTTTTACTACAAATATTTCTTAAGAATGATTTCGTGCTCTTACCCGGACCTTTCTTGGTGTTTTGACAAGTATTTGGGGAAGAGGACTGCTGCAATAAAACATCATCCTGCTGTCTTTGACGTTTTCTAGCCTTTCGTATTCGACTTCTGGAAGGCATTTTCCAAACTATGAAAGAATCTGCAGTTGAATCTGTGAAAAAATATAATATAAAATGTTATTAACCACTATTACCAAACAGTAAATAAATAACAGTCATCTAAAACTTAATGCTGTACTAATTATTTAACATAGCAAATATTTTCCACCAGCACTGCATCACAAAAATGACACTCAATGGTACAAAACAGGCATACAACACTCATAAATCACTCCCTAATATTTTAAATCATTAATTCAGGATGACGATAAGATGTAGCCTATCTAAAGGTTTGTTTAGGCCCAGATCTTTGGACTGGGGTGAATGTGTGTCATTGATCCACATTCAGTCCATCACCTGTTTTGTTTATTTGAGGTGAGGCCAACACATGGTTGCAGATAAGATTTTCACTGAAAAAAAACCAAGGTAAAAAAACATGTGAAGGCCTACCAATGAAGTAAATCATTAAATGAAAACCAATACATTTCTGGAAATATGCACTACTAGTGCTTCATAAGATGTTTTGGATCATATTTATAAGTTATTTGAGTATCTAGTATGCTATTTTACATTCTTCATGGTGCAAATTTATTGTAAATACGCTCCCACCTGCGGTTGGCAAATTTAGATTTTGATTATGGGAGTTAGATAGGCATGTTAATAATTTCCCAAAAATGGTATATAACCCCAAACAACCTTTGAAGCAAATGCTCTTAGCCATGTTATCCACCTCCCATTGGATAACATGGCTAAGAAATGCTTGCAAATGTGATAAAAAAAGGCCTGCAATGCATGAATAACGCAGAAAAATCAGCGATATTCATGCATTTTCCAACAAATGCTCTTAGCCATGTTATCCACTTCCTATTAAATAACATGGCTAAGAACTGCTCAGGGCACCATGAGGAACGCTTTCCATTTAAAAAGGGAAAAATAACATCAAAGACACTAAAATGCCTTCTAAATATGAACCCAAACAACCTATGAAGCAATGTGAAAAAAAACTGCCGCAATGCATGAATATAGCAGAAAAATCAGCGATATTCATGCATTTTCCAGCAAATGCTCTTAGCCATGTTATCCACTTCCAATTAAATAACATGGCTAAGAACTGCTCAGGGCCCCATGAGGAACGCTTTCCATTTAAAAAGGGAAAAATAACATCAAAGACACTAAAATACCTTCTAAATATGAACCCAAACAACCTATGAAGCAATGTGAAAAAAACGGCCA
Source organism: Lissotriton vulgaris (assembly GCF_964263255.1). Lineage (NCBI taxonomy): Eukaryota > Metazoa > Chordata > Amphibia > Caudata > Salamandridae > Lissotriton > Lissotriton vulgaris. Next base: position 317,896,539 of record NC_141699.1, on the reverse strand, counting down.
CAATGCATGAATATAGCAGAAAAATCAGCGATATTCATGCATTTTCCAGCAAATGCTCTTAGCCATGTGATCCACTTCCTATTAAATAACATGGCTAAGAACTGCTCAGGGCCCCATGAGGAACGCTTTCCATTTAAAAAGGGAAAAATAACATCAAAGACACTAAAATGCCTTCTAAATATGAACCCAAACAACCTATGAAGCAATGTGAAAAAAAACGGCCACAATGCATGAATATAGCAGAAAAATCAGCGATATTCATGCATTTCCCAGCAAATGCTCTTAGCCATGTTATCCACTTCCTATTAAATAACATGGCTAAGAACTGCTCAGGGCCCCATGAGGAACGCTTTCCATTTAAAAAGGGAAAAATAACTTCAAAGACACTAAAATGCCTTCTAAATATGACCCCAAACAACCTATGAAGCTCTAACAGTACATATCCTGAAATTTAATTCATTTCAAAATTCGTTTTTAAACACAGCATATAAATCAATTGTATACCTGCATTCATGAAGAAATGACTAAAAATGTCCTTGAGACACATGAAAGTGTTTTCTGGAATGCCCTAGCACCATTTTTGGGACACTATTAACATGGCTAGGTAACTCCCATAATCAAAATCTAAATTTGCCAAGCACAAGTGGGAGCGTATTTACAAGACACTTGTCCCATGAGGAACACTTTACATTTTAAAAGGCGAACACAACATCTTAGACACTCAAATACCTTATAAATATGGCCCAAAACAACCTATGAAGCTCTAGCAGTACATATCTAGAAATGTAATTGATTTCTTAAATCGTTTTTAAAAGCAACATATCTGTTTCAGCTTACATAACAGACCATGAAATGGCCTCCATGTATTACAATATCTTGTGTAACTGCATGCCAGAATGTTACACCAAATATGCAATTATAATTTCTCTTTGAAACTAATTCTATTAGTATATCACTAGAGACAAAACCACATTTTAAAAACACAGCTTTCTTCATCATTTTCTCCTTAAATCATACTATTCTCTATCTAAATTAAATAAATCTTTTCTCACCTTAGCAAATATTTTTTGAGTTTTGAAAACAGTCTCAGAAATACACCAAATTGTCTTCAGCAGAAGAAAAAGGATGCACTCCAAAGGCTGCAGCTATTGAAAGCACAGAAATACAGATATTCTTTTCACATATCTCTCATATTAGCCAATCATACCTCTTCCCTCACTTTTTTCAAATCAAAACCCTTCCCCCCTCTGCCCTGTCTGCCTTGTTTCCATAGCAACCACCTCCTGGAAGACCTCTCATGTTTGCAAATTCACACAACAATGTTTCAATTGAACTCTGAACTCTCAGTGCACCTGCGTATCCAGTGCAATCTTTCATTAAATGTTTCTTCCTTGACCATTCAAATTACATCTTTCAAAGAACACATCCATGCACCCTAACTTTCTGTTTTCAGAAATGGAAATGCACCAATCACTGCTAATGAATCATTAGCATTGTAAATCCACAGTTTTTTTTCTTTAGAAACTCCTACTGTTTCAACTGCCCTTTCATTACCACACTTCATCTGACTGCAGAACAACCTTCTTCCACCATGTTTAACGTCTGGATTGTTGGACATAGTTACATCCACTGGGCTCAAAGGTATGCTGAGAGCAGAAATTTACACAACCTCAATTTACAAGATGTGGAAATTAAGTGGTTGGGCCAAAGAGGATTAAAATGTCACCAATTGATACCATTGGTGAAAACCTTTATGCATTTGCCAAAACCTGACCTGTTAATAGTGCACTGTGGAGGTAATGATTTGGGCACTTTGACAGGGGTAGGTCTGGAAATGCTTTTAAAGGACACCTTGGAGCAATTAATGGCACTTTTTCCTCAAACTGCCTTGGTATATTCCAATATATGCCAAAGACAGAAATGGAGGTGGTCCAACCAATTTTGTCCACAAATTGAGAAAGCGAGGAAGCATGTAAACAAATCTGTTTCAGCTTACATGAGAGACCATGGAATGGGCTCTCTGTACAACAATAACTTGCGTTACTACATGCAAGATATCTACAGAGGAGATGGAGTTCACTTCTCAGATGAGGGCAACAGAATTTTCATTCTGAATTTAAGACTCTGCATTGGTACCTACTTATAAGTACCTAAATGTACCATAAACCCAAAAGCTCTTCTCAGAGCTACCCTACATCTGATCACTCACAATTATTATTTTTCTCTAACTTTTTTCACTAATTTTCCACAAAATTCGCTCCCCGGAGCGCTACCCGGTTCGCTAACCGAAAGCTAACCTCGCGGAATTTTTTTAAAAAAAAATTTTTTTCCGCACATATAAGCCTCCTCAGCCACGCTCAGAAAACCTAGGGGGTCAAGATAAGTCTACCATGACCCCTTCTACCCATTCTAAACATTATTTGCCCTCCATCTTGTATCTTAATGCGAACGAAACACAAAATGGTGGACTCCCGTGACGCTTAAGGTTCGCTAACCGGGCAGCTTCCCGGAAAGCGGTCCTAAAAAAAGGCGGGAAAGTAATTTACAGAATAACGACTAGAAACACTCTCACCAAATATAGATTAGCTCATACTACATAACAATCCCTTCCATTCTCACAAATTTCATTGAAATTCCATTTAGCCATTTAGCCTGTAGACCTCTCCAAGTACCGTGAGGTAAATTACTTCACAAAACACATCTGAATTGTTGGAATTGACAACCAATGAAAATGTTACTTTCATTTTCTACTTTTATTACCTGACATTTGATTGGTTATATACCTGTATATATATAAAGGGAGAGAAGGAAACACAGCCATTTTGACTACTACTTCTTGTTGTACCTCCTATTTCAAAAGCTTCAAAAAACTTCAACTTCTTTGTGAAGGTAAGTTATAATTTAATATATTGTGCACTATGACTTAATATAGTAGACTTTTTCTGCTACATATACACTATCCCTCTGTAGTAGTAGTGTCTTGGTTAAATCACATACACTTTTTTTTAGTCCTATTTCCACTCTCATACTATACACTGCCAAAAGATAAATTCACTGATAAAAACTGCCTATCTAAAATTAATCCCAACAGTGCCCTATCTCTACTAATATATATTTTTTTAATCCAAATTTCAGGCAAAATGGAAGGCGAGCAGCAAGTTTCATTTTCGATTGAACTGAAGGAGAGCAGCCAAGACAAACTTGATGACTTTATGGATGACAGTAGAGACCACGAACTTCTACAATGTGTTGAAGCAGTAGACAACTTGCTTCAAAATGAAAAACAATTACACCCTATAATAAATTATGACATTTCTGACAATGAAATGTTAGAAAATTTAATAAAGTATGAAACACAATCATAATAAAAAAAATAAATAAATAAAGAAAACAAAAAAAAACAAGAAAAACAACAAACAATTAACATACAGTATTAGAAAAGTCTTTCATTCTTTTATCCATAAAGTTCGCTGCCCAGAAAGCTATCCGGTTCGCGAACTTGGCGCTTACCACGCAAAAAAAAATTTTTTTTTTTGGACCCTCCTAGGCCCTTTTAAAACCTCCACATAAAACCTAGGGGGTCAACGAGGATCTACTATGCCCCCTTATGGTAATTTCCCCCTTTGTTTTGGCCTCCTCTTGTCTCTCGATCCTACCGAGAGACAAGATGGCGGCCGCTCCGGACTGTTTAGAATGTTGACAGACACCGGAGGGCCAATCAGCTTCTCATCGCAAAGTTCCGTTACGCGAAAGGTTCGCTAACCGGATAGCTGCCCGGAGCGCTGTTACAGATATATATCTTGATTTAAACGTTAATTTCTCAAAATCCACTGAAGCACATATATTGAGACCTAGCAAAGGCACATCGGGCTAACAGTCCCTACAATTTTGCCAAGTTTCGTGAAAATCCATTCAGCCGTTCGGGCTAAAAGTGAGTCCAACCGCCCTATGGAAATTAACATGGGAAAAAGGCGTTTTGGGACCCCCCTTTTTTCTCGGCCCCCCCTCCACAAAACCCCCCCAAATTTTCAAGGTCTGCTCAGAAACAAAATGTGCCATTTTCCTGAAAATTTCAGCCAATTCCGTCCACGAACGCAAAAGTTATTAGGCATAGAATTTTCAGAAATCCCATAGGGAAAAAATCCTAACTATATATACCTACTGGCGACCGCCAGTAGGTAATATATATATATATATATATATATATATATATATATATATATATATATATATATATACATATATATATATATACATATATATATATATATTCACTGAATGAACCATAGGGGCATTATAGTTAGCTGGCTATTTTACTCGTACAAAACCATTGAACTTTCCCCATTATAGTTAGTTCAGCTAACTATAACTCGCGCGCCCGCAATGCACTGCTGATGACGTCACATATTACATCACTCATGACATGGTCAGTGACATCACTCATGACATCACTGATGACATCCCAAATGGCATCACTGATGACATCATCCAGTGAATGTGTGTTTCTGAAAATTCAATATGTGTTATATATGTATATCTCAAGGTCGATGGAAGAATAAATGGGTATATAAGTGTCGAAATGGAGGTTTTTTTTTATGAAAAATTGATTGTATAAATGACTGAGTGTATCTTAGTGAATACATGGGTTAGTGAGTAATCTTTAAATATATAAACAGCTGTATCAATCAATCAATCATATCACTTGTATAGCGTGCTACTCACCCGGAAGGGTTTAAAGGAGCTTGGGGGAAGGGGGCCTCTACTGCTCGAACAGCCAGGTCTTGAGTTGTCTCCTGAAGGCGAGGTGGTCCTGGCTCAGCCGAAGGTGGATGGGGAGGGAGTTCCATGTCTTGGCCGCCAGGTAGGAGAAGGATCTGCCTGCGGTGGCTCTTCGGATGCGTGGTACGGCGGCGAGGGCGAGGCTAGCGGATCGTAGCTGGCGGGTGGGCGTGTGGAAGGTCAGGCGGTCATTGAGGTACTTGGGGCCCAGGTTGTGGAGAGACTTGTGTGCGTGGGTGAGGAGCCTGAACGTGATCCACTTGTTGACGGTTAGCCAGTGCAGGTTCCTCAGGTGGCCGGAGATGTGGCTGCGTCAAAGGATGTCTAGGATGAGTGGGGCGGAGGCGTTCTGGATGCGTTGTAGTCTTTTCTGTAGCTTGGCTGTGGTTCCGGCGTAGAGGATGTTTCCGTAGTCCAGCCGGCTGGTGACGAGGGCCTGGGTGACCGTCTTCCTGGTTTCAATCGGGATACATCGGAAGATCTTGCGGAACATGCGGAGGGTGTGAAAGCATGAAGAGGAGACGGCGTTGACTTGTCTGGTCATGGAGAGGGAGGAGTCCAGGATGAAGCCCAGGTTGCGTGCGTGGTCTGTCGGCTTGGGGGCGGTGCCCAGGGCAGGGGGCCACCAGGAGTCGCCCCAGGTGGGGGGTGATGGTCCAAGGATGAGGACTTCGGTCATGTCTGAGTTCAGTTTCAAGCGGCTGTTCTTCATCCACTCGGCGACGTCTTTCATCCCTTCGTGGAGGCTGGTTCTGGCGGTGTCGGGGTCTCTGGTGAGGGAGAGGATCAGCTGGGTGTCGTCGGCGTAGGAGATGATGTTGAGGTTGTGTTGGCGTGCGATGGCTGCGAGAGGTCTCACGTAGACGTTGAAGAGGGTGGGGCTGAGTGATGATCCTTGCGGGACGCCGCAGATGACTTCGGTGGCCTCAGAACGAAACGGGGGGAGGCGGACTCTCTGTGTTCTTCCAGCGAGGAACGAGATGATCCACTTCAGTGCCTAATCTTGGATGCCGGTGTCGCTGAGGCGTTGGACTAGGGTGCAGTGGCAGACAGTGTCGAACGTGGCGGAGAGGTCCAGGAGGATGAGTGCCGCTGTTTCCCCATTGTCAAGAAGGGCTCGGATGTCGTCGGTGGCTGCGATGAGGGCGGTCTCGGTGCTGTGGTTGGCTCTGAAACCGGACTGCGAGGCGTCGAGGGATCCATTCGTCTCGAGGAAGGCGGCAAGCTGTCTGTTGGCGATCTTCTCGATGACTTTGGCAGGAAAAGGGAGGAGCGAGATGGGGCGGAAGTTCTTGAGGTCGGTGGGGTCCGCTGTTGATTTCTTCAGTAGGGCGCTGAGCTCGGCATGCTTCCAGCTCTCCGGGAAGGTGGCGGTGTCGAAGGAGGTGTTGATGACGTCTCGGAGTTGGGGATGCGATGGTGGAGTCGGCCTTGTTGAAGATGTGGTGGGGGCAGGGGTCAGTCGGAGATCCGGAGTGGATGGTGTTCATCGTGCGGGCTGTGTCTTCGGTGGTCACTGCGGTCCAGGTGCGGAGGGTGGCAGTGGGGTGCGTTGGTTCGACGGTTGGGTGCGAGGATGGTGTGTCGAAGCTGTTGTGGATGTCGGCAATCTTGCGGTGGAAGAACGAGGCGAGGGAGTCGCAGAGATCTTGTGAGGGGGTGATGTTGTTGCTGCGGTTGCTGGGGTTGGAGGACTCCTTGACGATGCTGATTAGTCTCTCACTTTGTGTATAAGTGGCTGCATTGTTTGGTGAGTAGCTACATGAGTGTCTATATGGGTTATTACTTTGTTTTTCGAGTATCAGTATGAGTGTCTGAGTGTCTGTATGGTTCAGTGTGGGTATTACTTAGTGCATACATGCATTAAATGAGTGAGTCACTATTTGTATGTGTTGAAGACAGTATTTGTGCAGGACTGTATGGGTGGATGTGTGTGTGTGTGGGTATGTTAGTGAGTGAATGACTATCTCAATAGTGTCCTTAAAAGTAACTACATATACTTTAAACTAGTATATGTGACTATTGGTGTATAGAAGTGAGTATATGTGAGAGTGAGAGATTGGAACAGTTTCTGTATGAATATGTGTAAGTTTCTGTAGAAGTAAGTGTGGTGGTGTGTTTATAGCTGTATATGCAAGTAAATGGATGTTTGATTCTTTATTAGCATGAGTGAATATGTGTGTTAGTAACTCTATGGTTGAGTGTCATTGTGTAACAGGATGTATAGGTTTGTGAGTACATATGATGAGTGAGTACATATATGAGTGACTGTATAGGACTGTTGGTGAATGAGTGAATGTGTGTGTGAATGAGTGGATGTGTGTCTTGGAATTACTAAATAGGTATGTTGTAAGTGGTATTGGTATGTCCATTGTTTTGAAAATTTTTGTTTCTATTTTTGAGTGTGTGTATCAAAGGTTATATTAGGGTGAGAGGTCTGCCACTCTATCACAAGGATGTTGTCATCAGTGATGTCATTTGAGATGTCATCAGTGATGTCATGAGTGATGTCACTGACCATGTCATGAGTGCTGTAATATGTGACGTCATCAGCAGTGCATTGCGGGCGCGTGAGTTATAGTTAACTGAACTAACAATAAGAGGGGAATTTCTATGGTTTTGTACGAGTGAAATGTCCAGCTAACTATAACGCCCCTGAAACCTATAATTTTTTCAGTGAATTTCTAAGGTTTTTTAAATGCTAATTCCTAACTATAACGTGCCTCAAACCTATGGTTTTTTAAGTGAATTTCAAAGGTTTTTTTTAAATACAAATTTGTACCTATGCCTACAGAGATAGGACATGTGAAGAAAGAAGAAAAAAGCACAGAAAGAAAAAAAAAGATATGCAGAAAGAAGGAAAAGAAGTCCTCAAAGACGAAGAAAAGAGTAGGAAGAGGAAAACATGCAGAAAGAACAAACAGAAGAGCAGAAAGGAGCCTTGCTGCAAAATCATTCTGTGCCCTCAACTTTTTCAGGCAGATACTGGTGGTAACTGAGTCTGACTAACCAGTCCTAGAGCCAGTGCTATGGTAAAATACACTTATAATGTATGTATATAATGAAAATACCTACATACACTAGGGAGCACTATGAGTTGGGGTCTCCCGGTGATTAGCATGACCTCCTCTGTAAGCCCCTAGTATATATTAGGGCAGGGGGATTAAAACTACCTCTTAAAACACGCCACAGGGTATTTACACTCGTCACCTCAGGCCCCGTCCCATCCATTCTGCACTGTGCAAACACGCTCTGTGGCCATTTTAAGTTGAGAGATTAAGTCCCCTTGAATCCTAAGGGTGCCTAGGGTCCAACTAGCCCACTAGGTACCTCCAGTAAGCGTCACAGAGCTGCGTTGCAAAGAGGTGTAAAAAGTGTCATGGCCCTATCTACATTTTGTTATCCCTGCATTACCCTGTGCTTTCTATATTCCCTGTTTCCACAGCTGACTTTCTCCTGTCTGAGGCTTTCTTCTGCTCTCTTTTTTAGTAAGCTGTCATAAACGATTAAACATTCAACTTCTTTCCCAAGATAATGATACCGAAAGGTAGATGGGTAGTAGTTTAGTTATTGGTTAATAAAATTCCTTTAACTATTTTAAACTTATATGCCCCTACTGTTCCTGATAAGCTGTTTTGGCCATCCATCCTTCAATCCTCTATGAAATATACTGATGATTACTTTATACTCGGGGGAGATTGTAATATGATTATAGATCCATTTTTAGATAGGAAATCCAATTCTCGTTTTTCTCCATCTCAGGTTCATGCCCAATTTACATCCACTATTTCTCAGAGGTCTCTTGTTCATTCCTGAAGACTATCCAATCCAACATTACAAGAATATACCTATTTCTCACCCGTCCACTCCTCTCAATCACAAATTGATTATCTCTTTATTTCCAAGGCTCTGTCACAACATATCACTCACTCTGACATTGGGTCTGTACTAATTTCCGACCATGCCCCTGTTTCATTAGGTCTTGATTTACTCCCTCCTGATAAAGGAACACGCAGATGGCGCTTTAATAATGCCCTTCTTTTGGACACATCTTTTACTTCTGCTTTTCTTGATTTTGCTCCACGCTTTTTTGCAGAAAATGAAACACCACAAACCTCTCCTCAATTAATTTGGGACACTTTTAAGGCTGCTTCCAGGGACTTTATTATTTCTTATGTTGCCAGATTAAACCATTGGAGCTTTCCTATTACTCGACCAAATCTCAGTTGGTCCTTACTCAACTCATTAAGGCTAAACTTTCTTTTAATAAATTAACTACCAATTCTGCCAATTTGTTTTTACTTAAATCTAGCGCTAAATTCTGCTCAGCACAAAACAAGGCTGGGATCGTTCTTGCCAATTATCTTAAAGTAAAAAAAGAACGAACAAAAATTGATTCGATTGTTTCCTCTTCTAATACTATACTCCATAAGGATGAAGATATTTTAAATTAATTCACTACTCTTTATCAAAATCTTTATACTTCAGAATCTCCTCCTGTACCCTCCGATATTGATGAGTACTTATCCTCTATTCCTCCTCCACAAACGGCTAATGTTGATTTTTCCTCTTTAGATAAAGATATTCTTCCCAAAGACATTTTGGATGCCATTCATGTGCTTAAAAAAGTAAAGCGCCTGGTCCAGATGGATTTTCTATAGAATTCTATTCTCATTTTTCCTCTTTTCTTGTTCCCAAACTTCACCAATTATTTTCCTTTTTTTTATATCATCTCAGAAATCCGAAGGTACTTTCCAAGAAGCTCTTATTTGTCTCCTTCCTAAGGACAACAAGGATCACACTCTATGTAAAAATTATAGACCTATTTCATTAATTAATTTAGATTACAAAATATTTGCTAAAATTTTAGCTCTACGTTTGGATAAAATCCTCCCACACCTGATTGGTAGAGAACAATGTTGCTTCATCAAGGGACGTCTTCTTTCGGATAATACTCGCCTTTTCTTTAATGTTCTTAGTAAATCTCTTACCTTCAATCACTCCTTAGCTGCAATTGCATTAGATGCAGAGAAAGCTTTCGATAGAGTTAACTGGTCTTTTATGCTTTCTACTCTCTCTTGGTTTCGTTTTTGTTCTAAATTCATATCTTATATCTCTCTATTATATTCCTTTCCTCGGTATTTTACTTTTGCTAACGGTCTTGTATCTTCTTCTTTTCCTCTTTTTGTTGGTGTTCGTCAGGGATGTCCTCTTTCGCCTTTACTTTTTATCCTTGCATTAGAACCGTTTTTGTCAAAAGTTAGATTAAATAAAGATATCACTGGTTTTCCTTATGGAGATAAGCAGCTGAAACTCTCTGCTTATGCAGACGATATTCTTCTGTTTATTTCTCATCCTCAAACATCTATTCAGGCTTTTTTATCCAAAGTCTCTTCCTATACAACAGTCTCCGGTTATAAACTTAATGTTGATAAGTGTGATTGTCTCCCTCTTAATAAATATTGTTTTCATGCTGATTTTTTAATCTCATCTTTTCATTGGAGTCCTACTAAAATCAAATATCTGGGTCTCGAGTTTACTCCTTCTATTAAAGATACAGTGGCTTTAAATATTAAAAACCTAATCGGTACTAGAACAGATTCCACGACTAGATGGCACCCCCTATTTTTATCCTGGTGGAGTAGATTAGACTCCATTAAAATGATATTGGTTCCGGTAATTTTATTTTTTCTTTCTAACCTTCCTGTTAATATTCCTAAGTCCTGTTTTAAAAACTTTTATTCTGTCCTTTCAAAATTTCTATGGCAACACAAGAAAGCTAGGATGTCTTTTGCCAAACTTGAACGGCCTAAGTTTCTAGGTGGAGTTAACTTTCCAGATTTTTTGTCCTATCATTCCTTACTCTTCCTTTCCCATTCGGCTTCTTTTTTACTAGATTCAGAGTCAGATATCTACTCACTTCCGATATGGGTTGCAATTGAGTCCTCCTTCTTTCATCCTTTTACTTTCAAAGAATTTATTTCTCTCTCACACGTTCCCCCTAGGATGTCTCTTCCTGTTCTTAAAACTGTTAGAAAACTCTTTCTTCCTTTTTTCCTTAATGGTCTTGACGATCGAGCTCAATTTCTGCAATCTCCCATATGGTACAATCCTTTCGTTAAAATAAAAAATAGAACATTTTTCTGGAAGGATTGACATTCACTTGGTCTTATTTGCGTTTATCAATTCTTCCAGGATGGCATTTGCTTTCCTTTCTCGTCTCTCCAGTCTCGCTTTTCTCTCCCTCAATCCTTTCTTAGTAAATATAATCTGTTGCGCACGGCTCTCCAAACGTCATATAACTCCTTTCTTACTCCTTCTTCTCCCCCTGTAGCCTCTTCTCTTACTCTTCCTTTTCTTTTGTCTTCGCCTTCGGCTTCACAAGTTTATAAAAAATTACATGATTTTCCTCTAGTTAGAGATAAGTCCAAGATAGAACAAGATAGGGAATCTGACTTAGAAGATACTTTTTTTAGTTCGTTATGGCATGACATATGGAATAAAATACGAAGATCTTCTAGAGCAGCCAATACTACTCAGACTTTATTTTTTGTTACAATAGACTTTTGATCACTCCTGCCAGATTACACACTATTGATTCATCTATCCCCTCCACATGTTGGCCCTGCTCCAATACTTACGCAGATCTCAAACATAAGCTTTTCACTTGTCCCCTAATTCATTTATTTTGGTCTAAAGTATGGCAGCAAATTAACTCTATTTTCTCTACACAATTTCCTTATTCAATTATTCACATTTTCCTACATAGCTTATCTGACATATGGTCATGTCTGACCTTTAATATTTCTATTAATGACCTGCTCTTGGCGGTGGCTTTTCAGCAGATCACTAAATCTTGGAAGGATACGTCAAGCGTCTCTTTTCAGGCTTGGTGGTATGGTGTCTGCTACAATCATAGATTAGATAGAGCATATGTCTCCCCTATTTCTCTTGCTATTAAACGTGATCTCTTATGGTTACCGATTGCTAATTTTCTTGATGTATCTGCTCAGTCTCGTCCATTACATACCCCTGCCGTTGAAGAAGTCCCCAAACCTCCATGATATTGATATTGTTTCTATAGAACTATATGTATGTACTACATAAGTGTGTTTTCACTGTTTATAGTAAGATGTTTTAATTAGCAACATTATCTTTTTATATGAATATTAGGCAATTTACATAATGAACTGTTCTGTTTTCCTTCCCCACCCTGTTTCTTTCTTTTTCTCTTTCTTTCTTTCTTCCCTTTCTCTTCCCCTCACTAACTCTGTAGTGTATTATTTCATATTTGATTGCTGTTTACTTTGTATCACGATTACATTGTATGTTTTTTTGATTGCAATCTTTTCTTGAAATAAACTCCTTTTAAACTAAAAAGAACACAGGCTTCCATTGAAGTCGATGGGAGTATGACCGTGTTTGAAAACATTGCAATAAGTCGGTCAGACTCCCCAAACACGAGTGGGTCAGAAACGATTCTGAAAAGGGGTCGGTCAGAAGGCATTCGGACCGACATCGTGATGAGGCCCTTAGTTCTTACCTGAATAGATTAGGCAATGGATGCTACTCCTCTCAATCTTCCTAATCCTTATTGTAAGGGTTTCAATGTCCCACTGCTGCCCATTCCGAATTATGCTTGCCAGGTGCGCTTCAACTGTAGGAATATTCAGAAAGAATATCAATCACAGGCAAATAGACTGAAAGAAAACAGTGGGTAATCCAAGACTGAGAGACCACCATGACAAAAGCATAACACAAAGAACAATTAGCAGTAGCAGTTCTAAGCAATCAGAGTGCTGGTAACTATTTAATTTATTTAAAAAAATGTAAACTAAAATTTAAAATACCTCGAGCTAGGACTCAGGTGTCAGGATTCAGTAGAAGGTTACTGCATGTTGCATACATTTTGTAACGCAACACAAGGCCTGATTCACAAAGATAAAGTAATGTATATTATTGGTGTTACTTGAATTTTGCAGCATAAGTTCACAACTAGTAACATTTCCATCAGTAACTTAACTGGAGTTCTTGCAAATTCCATCAATCACCAAGTGCAGAATATTTTGCTGTGAGGCTCCACAAATTAGATTGTGAGCGAAATTTAGGTATCCCATGGCAATTTTTCTAATATGGGCAGTTGCAAGCGGTCAATGTCAGAGGGCTGCTTCTTCAGAGATTTGCTGCTGCTAAAAGTAGATTTTCAACTCGAGCGCCATCAAAATCAACTTAAATGATGGCTCGCTCCTGCGCATTGCATGGTGTATTTTTCAGTGTTGAAGCATGAGAAGAGTGAGCAGTACAACATGCCTATTTACCTCTGTTGATGGAACTCTGCCGAACTTTGAGGAGTTATTATGTAAGCAAGTGGGATTCGGCTGTTTGAAACTCCACGAGTCCTGCCCACCCCTCATAGTAATTTTGTGAGAGGTAAGTAGCTCCTATTATTTTAGAGGACGTTATTGTTACTATTAGTAGTTAATTACTATTCACAATATCACTGACTGGCAGTACCGTTACACTACAAGAGTAAACTTGCACCAAAAGTGTAACTTTACCTTTGTTAATTAGGCCATTATGTACACTAGTACTACCTTGGAAAGACATTGGTCTAAGTTAGACTCTGCACTATGATGATATTATCCTTTTCATGCCTGGGTGGGGGTAGTAGGGCTGCATGGCTATTGTTCAGTAGATCCTTTAACAGTGAGCTGGCATCATGTTCACCACATGTGCAGCACCAAGTATTTGATATTTGATATTTGTGAGTATTTGTAGAGCGCGAACTTTCGCTCCGGAAGGAGCATCTTGGCGCTGAGCATGCCCGTGTGAGATGAGTGATACATGGCGAAAATCTGGGTCTAAATAGCTGGCAGTACAGAAATGTCTGGTTGTTGGTACACCCAGGTCTTGAGGAGTTGTCTAAAAAGACTCTCCTTTTCAGTTAATCTAAGATTAACAGGTAGATTATTCCATGCCCTTGCTGCCAAAACGGTGAAGGATTTCCCGCCCCTGGTTTTGTACTTAAATCTTGGGATCGTGGTGAGATTGGTCCCAGAGGATCTCAGACATCGTGTGGCATTATAGTGAGTGAAGCGTTTAGCAAGATAGTGAGGACCTATATTTTTCATGGATTTAAAAACGGTAAGCAAAAGTTTAAAAAGGATTCTTTTGTGGAGTGGTAGCCAATGGAGGGAATTTAAAGCTGCTGAAGCTGATGACCTACTAGGGAGTTTCAGGACCAGTCTAGCGGCTGCATGTTGTATACTCTGTAACTTCCTGATCCATTTATGGTCTAAATTATGAAGTTATACCTCAATAGATCACACAACCTGGGAGAAGATGGTTAGAGGTCTATTCAGTGGATGGGAAGAGAGTCCATAAACAATACATCATCGCATCTGTTGTGGAAGGATTTACACAGTTTAGTTATAAAATGCATTGCAAACAGTTCTTAGCTCTGGAGTCCTATGATATCCTACATTACCTAGGATTGAAAAAAATACAAAATAGGGAGGAATCACACAGTACTACACAATGGTATTGTGAAGAAAATAAAGATGACAATGTATATATGATAAATGCCAAAATGGACAGTGCATCTGCATTCTTCTTCATGGAATGTTCATCTTGGGTATAGAGCTGAACTGGTCCAGTAACATAACATAACATAATATAAAATAACAGAACACAACATAACAGTAGATGTGCATTTGTAAAGCGCTTGTTCAGCCGTAGGCATCTTGGCGCTGAATAACAGATATTTATTGTTGCCCAACTCAATGGTACTCATTCTATCTACCTCAGATGAATGAAAGGCTGAGTGAACCCGCCGGGATTTGAACCTGTGACCAGCAGTAGTGTTATGTAGAAGAGCTTCTGGAATGCAAAACATATGTCAAGTGCATGTCAATATTGTAGAGTAGAAGATAAGCTCCATGGTGGAGTATAGTCTGGTGTAGTCATATGTGGGTAACTCAGAAGTGAGACAATCTCTTACTACCAATCCCAGACAAGTAGCTGCATATACTTGGCTGATCAACCGCACAAATGTCAATTATGAGTGTCCATCATGTGACATGTGTCCAGTGAAAGTGCCCCAAGACTACAACCATTTAATCAGGGTTTGATTGATATTTCAACCAGCACACTACTCAGCATTTTCCAAATTAACGCACCTCTCTCCAGTCCACAGGAGTAGACCTCTTTGAGTTATGTTGCTTGTTGCCCATAATCATTGTTCATAACTTCCTTCTCCTGGCTGTTCGGGTAGTCCCATGACCATCCCAACTTTGAGTCTCTGAAGAATCATAAAAAAGAAGTACAGGAAAGGACTAGAGGGAGCCATGTAAATAAATATGGTGAAATGTGAAATCAAGGCAATCATTCAGGCAGGCTTATCCATCGGGCCCCAAACATTACAAATCAAGTTTACAAATTAGTTACAACACTGCCCCACCTACAACATGAATCATCAATCACTCAATGTATCACTCATTGGTGCATATTTACCTGTTCCAAGTGTGGTGCACTGAATATTTGTCTATAGAATCTTCTCTTTTTCCATGGAAGCAACAATTCATGGCGCTCTTCTATTGCTAATGATATTTACTGGTGGCAGGCTACCAAGCGAGGAGTGGCGCAGCAGCCAAAGTGGCTAACTCTGGAGCATGGGGCTCACTGTTTGATCCCTAGTAACAGCTCAGCATCATGTGACTCTGGGCAATAGCTTACTTACTTTCCCCGATGGACCCCAGTGCTTGAAAACTTAAGGGGTGATATGTTTGCGCTTTACAAATATAGATTATTATTATTATGATTATTATTATTAGCCATGGAATGACAGAAAGATAGGGATGGGAGGCATTGTCTTCATATCCTTTAAGCGAATGGGGGAGGCTTCTTCTGTTTGAACTGGTCCACTCCATCCATGTGAGTAAATCGGGTTGCATTAGTCAGACACCAAATATATAAATGTTCATGGATATGTCCCCTCATTTTCTTTTTGCACAGCAAATATATATGAAAGTTCTATTGTGGCTTGCATAGTCAGAGAAGTAGAGTTCATCTTTAAACTCAGGGGGGTTCACCCAGAAGTTCATCAACAAACACATTGAGTCTGATCAATTGCCCACTTCCTCCTTCTGTGCAGTTTCAGGAACAGTGTCAACTTGTGGAATGAAATCTTGATTCATTGTTATCATTGTCAATCTCTCCAAGTTTTGCGGTGGGAGACTGGTCCTATTGAATCTGACAACTGCCGACTTCATTGAACACCCACTCAGAAGACAAACTGACTACCAGACAAGCCAGATACCTTCTTGCCAGGCAGCAGAGCTGTGGTTATTGTTGCATCTTCCCATACCAATAGGTCAATGGTTGTGATCCAGGAAAGCTTATTTTGAGTCATCCAGATAGTCTTTGACCATCCTCTGAATGGGCATTGGTGCTGCCACTTGCTCGAGCTCTATTATTTTCACCTCTGCACTTGACTTTAGCCCTGCCACTTGAAACCAAGCCATTGCAGATGATTGGTCAGATTCTTCTGTTGCTTGTGTTGCTGGTGTTTGTGGTGATGATGGTGATGGCTGTGAGACAACAGTACTGCCCTCTCTAGAGATTGAAGTCTGCATGCCAGAAGTTCTGCCCAGGACTCTAACTTCCAGATGTTTTTGTTCTAGGTCTCTTGCTGGGTAAACAATACAAGTCTTGTATTGTGAAATATTCCCTTCCGAAAAAGGAATGAAAGTGGAAAGTTTTTATTTTGGATCGTGGACCAAGCATTGTGGCACAGATGTTCTCTTTGGGTGATAAACTCTCTTTGCAGCTTTGTATTTCCAGCCAAGCAAAAGATTAAGTTCTGAATCAACTCATATGCTTCTTTGTTCACACCGGAAAACCTTTGCCACACTATTTTCAATTGGTCTTGTACCAGAAGCAACAACCGGGTTGCTTGGCTTGACAGACTGCCCTCCTTGAAGACTTCCCCTGTAAAAACCAAAAAAGGAAGTAACATTTGTGTCAGGCCCTTGACTAGCCCAATTTGTTCATCTCCACTTTCAAGCTTTTCCCAGTTGCATCCCAACCTCTTTGAAGCACATAGTTGTGATTGGTCTGAAATGGTCAAACAAATGTTGTAACATGTAGTTTTGTTGCTTTCCAATGCGTTGGAACCTCCTGTATGAGGGCTTTAATCAGAACTCTATGAGCATGCTGAGTAATCCTGAACTGCTTCTAGGCTGTAAAAGAATGACTGAAATGAGGGCAGATTGTTCTGCAGGTGAATGGTATTTTGCTGACTATGCTGTCTTTTTAGAGAAAGTTCTGAACAATTAGGTTGATGCAACATTGGACCTTGAAATATCCACCAACTTCCATGGCCTTGACTATACTACTGCCATTTTCCGTGGTAACAAATCCAATTCTGAAACCTCTGGGTGAAAGCTTTTCATATAACTTGCTGTGCTGTAAAATCTTCCAAGATGTTTGCAGATGTCCATGGTGAACATTACTACAGTCAGTGCTGAGACCTGCAGATAGCTGTTGCCTAACCTCCACAAAAGAGAACCAGTGTGCAGTGATAGACATGTAATCAGTTGCTTGATAGCTGGTTCACATGTCTGTCATTTAGGTGGATAGTGTGAACAGAATTCTGCTGCATAGCCTGACCAACCAACTGCAGCACATTATGATGGAGCCCTGGAACAGCAACTTGGGCAAAAAAGGTCCGGCTGGGAACCTTCTATTTCGGGCAGATGGGTGCCACAAATTCAAAAAATCACACTCCTTCAACAAAAAAAGGGAGGAGATTCACCACTAACATTTGACATTTTAGCCAGCTTCCCATTGTACAAAAGTGTTATTGGGTTGTTGCATTTGTAGGGCCCCTCCTGCCAAAACATGTCTGTAACAGTGAATTGATTTTTTTTTCTATTGTCGTGCCACTGACACGAGCGACTTTCAGAGAATATCAGGAGGAGGTAGACTCAATGTGCATCTTGGGGAAAGCACTATGGGGCGAATTTACAAGAAACTGACGCATCTCTGCATTTTAGCAGAGATGCGTCAGTATAGATTAACCGTGGGCGGCCAGCTACGCTCCGTCTGCGGAGTGTGCGTAGTTCCGCCTACTCCGCATTTTGCGGAGCTGGCGGAGCCAGGCGGCACTACGCACGCTCCGCAGACGGAGCGTAGCTGGCCGCCACCCGCCTCCCTCCCGCCCTCCCTAAATACTTTAAAATAAAAGAACGCAATAATTTTAAAAGCACTTACCTTGCCGCCGCTGGCCGCCGCGTTCCCCGGGGCTCGTTCTCTTCCGCCTTCCGTATTTTGCAGTAATGCGCATGCGCGGACGGCCGCGCATGCGCATTTTCACGAGAAAATGCGCATGCGCGGCCGCCCGCGCATGCGCATTACTGCAAAATACGGAAGACGGAAGAGAACGAGCCCCGGGGAACGCGGCGGCCAGCGGCGGCAAGGTAAGTGCTTTTAAAATTATTGCGTTCTTTTATTTTAAAGTATTTAGGGAGGGCGGGAGGGAGGCGGGTTGCGGGGCTGCCGGCCAGTGGTTTTGCGGAGTGGGGCTACGCGGAGTGCGGAGGTGGGCGTAGTTTCTCGCCCACTTCGCGTAGCTCCGCGAAGCCCCACTCCGCGAACTCCGCCCAGGCCTAGTATAGATACGTCACAAAAAAAATCCTTGTGCCACCATGGATTCGTTGCATTTTAAATGGGGAGCACCTTGGAGCAAGAATTGACAGATGTTTCACACATCTGCTGGCGTAAAGGTAACACATTGCTGGACACATGTCAAAAGCACTATGCAACTCCAGCAATGCTCCGAATGCCTATTCCTATTGTACTGCCTCACTCCTTACGCCTGCTTGGGGCAGGCAAAAGGTTTTGATGCAGTGGCGTCGTAGAAGTGATGCAGTGAAATCTACAAGATTTCACCGCGTCACTTTTACGAGGCTTTCTTGGTCGGAACGCCCAGCCTGAATACATTATAATTGATGCAGGTATAATGTGACACTGGGTTTTCTAACATGACGTATCTCCTTAGATGCATCACGTTGTAAATGTGTTGCAACGTGCGCATTGTTTCCAACACTACTGAGTCAAAAAAAGTGATGCAACAGCCGCATAAAAGTGTCACAGGGGGCTTGTAAATCCACCCCTATATGGGGAGGTGTCTGCATCTGAGTCTTGTACCATTTGGAAGTTGCTGGCGCAGGTGATTCTGGCACACTGCAGGGGACAGGCTGCTTTGTGCAATGGTGTCATCCCTTTCTTCCTCAAGACCACCTTCTTCTTCTGTCACTGTGCACTCAGCTGCTTCCCCTCTCTCATCGCCACAAATACCACCAGCTATTAAGGTGCTCCTCCCCCCGGGTTGTGTGATGTTTTCTCAGATTCAATGCTTTGTCCCCAGTAACATAGTCTAAACTTGGCTTACCTCAATGAACATTTGCATGGCAAACGGAGCATATATCAATGTTATCCTCCTGCTTGCTATTCGTAAAGAAGTCCCAAACTGGAGAAGAGAACTTTTAAAGTGTGCCACTGCCAATGTCTGAGAAACTGAAGGTAGGTGGGTGTGTCATTTCCCTCTCTGCAGGGCATACATCAACTGTAAAGTGGTAGGTGCTGATCTTGATGGGGTCCTACACATTTTCAAGCTGTCTGTAGAATCCTATCCCTCTGCGTAAGTTGAATAGGAGGGGGCATTTCAATGTTCTCTGAGCTGCTCTCCATACTAACAATCACTAGCTCATCCTCAGCACTGTCACTATCAATAATTCGAAGGCTTTCAGAAACTTTATTTATCCTGTGTCTCTCAGGGTGGGTCTCAGACTCAGCCGCGATCAAATCCATTTCCAGAACATCAGATGGAGGGCTTGGAGAAGATGATGGAGTGCCATTTATTTTTCTTGCTGGAGATTATGAAGCGATTGGATGAAAAGCAACATCTTTCTCAGCAGGATGCTCAACTTCCTGTTCTGCTCCTTCTTCAGGAAGAACTGTTGCTGGCTGTAAATCTTGTTATCCATTTCCCTGAATCAATTGGATGCTATTTTGCGACTGAGACAAATCCAGTTCAGACTCACTGCTCGTCGCCTTGAATGAAGAGGCAGCATCTGTGAGAGATGTGGGCTTGGGCTTTGTCTGCGTTTAAAGTCGTGCTGCTGATGATGCTTGAACTCTGCTCCCAACCTTTTGCTGAAGCAGAGTGAAGCAAGTACACCACATTTCCTGAAAATGGTGGAGGCTGGTACACCAATGCTGACAATAGCTTTCTTCTTATCCTCCTCACCAGCCATATTCTTGGTAGGAATACCCTTTTTAGGGCCATCTTCAAGTAAATTCTTAGCTTTGTCAGTTGCTGCATAGCTGCCCAAATGGAAGAGGAGCAGGACTCAGCTGTGTGACTCGCGTCCAGACTACGGTCTGGCTAATCTGTATGTGATGATGTCTCTTATGAACTTAAAAGCAAACAATCAAGAACTAAATTGAGTGAAACATGGCATTTGCAGGTTGAATCTGCAGACAATATTATTTAGTAGGGTCACATCACAAATAATTACAATCATTTATCCATTTCAAACCATTATTAACATAATATGTAATAACATACAAATTGAAAAGTTTACCTTTTGGGCCTAAGAGATGCCTGTGGTGGGCAAGGGGGAATTCAATAACTTTTAAAACAAATGATTGCTGGTATGCTTCTATGGCCATTGGCAAGCAGCGGAAGCAAGGCCAGCCATGAGAAAATTTAATCATCCTTAAAAATATTATTGGTGGTGTGCACCTATGGACTACGGCAGGCAACGGGTGCAGAGCAGCTAAGGGGTATATGGAATAATCCTTAACAAAATTATTGATGGTGTATTCCTGTGGCCTATGGCAGGTGGCGGGTGAAGGAAAGGCCAGTGAAAAATTGAATAATTCTTAAAACAATTACTGCTGGTGTGAGTGACTAAGGACTGTGGCTGGTGACGGGTGCAGACCAGGCCAGGGAAAAAATTGAACAATCCCTATATAAATTATTGCTGGTGTGTGTTTATGGCATATGGCAGGTTGCAGGTGTGCTGGTGTGTCCCATGACCTATGTCAGGTAGCGGGTGCAGGGCAGGCAAGAACAAAATGGTTTAAAGTGGCTGTTGTGTGCCTATGGCAGGAAGAGGATGCAGGGCAGGTCGGGAAAAATTTGAATAGTCTTTAAAAAAATTATTGCTAGTATGAGCCTATGACATGCAGGGGCTGTAGAGAAAAATCAAATAATTGAAGACAAATATTGCTGGTTTCTCCTAGGGACTATCAGAAGTCCCATGACCTATGTCAGGTGGCGGGTGCAGGGCAGGCAAGAACAAAATGGTTTAAAGTGGCTGTTGTGTGCCTATGGCAGGCAGAGGATGCAGGGCAGGTCGGGAAAAAATTGAATAGTCTTTAAAAAAAGTATTGCTAGTATGAGCCTATGACATGCAGGGGCTGTAGAGAAAAATCAAATAAGTGAAGACAAATATTGCTGGTTTCTCCTAGGGACTATCAGAAGTCCTATGGAAGGCAAGGAGGCACAGGGAAAATTTGAAAAACAAGCAAAAAGCACTGCACATACATACAACAATCATCCTCAATCACATTAAACTCACATTAGGGAAAAAAAGATTAAACAAAAAACAAAAAGGCATAGGCCTCTTCTATGAACGTCCCTAAAAATGGCTTCGAAAATGGAAGAAAAAGAACACACTAGCTATACAAAATGGCATTGCTGGCACACAACCTTCAAGGCCAAATGCATGGATAACAAAGAACACATGCAGGCCTATGACAAAAGCAAAACACACTGACTCCACACAATGGCTACTGGCCTCAGAAGCATCAAGGGCAAAGACAGGAACAACAAAGAACACATTCAGGCCTATGGCTAAAGCAAAGCAAAATGACTACAAAATGCCCACCAGTCACATGGCCACCATGGGCAAAGGCATGGACAACAAAGAACACATGAAGGCATATAGCATAAGCATAGTACACTGAATACAAAATGGCTGCTGGCCACATGGACATCATGGGCAAAGGCATGGAAAACAAAGAACATATGCAGGCCTATGGCAAAAGCAAAACACACTGACTATAACATGCCCACTGGCCACAAGACCACCAAGGGAAAAGGCCTGGACAACAAAGACCACATGCAGGCCAATGCTAAAAGCAAAGCACACTGACTACAAAATAGCCACCAACCACATGGCCACTAAGGGCAAAGGCTTGGACAACAAAGAACACATGGGCACATATGGCAAAACCATAGCACACTAACACACACACAAAACAGCCACCAATACCATGGCCATCAAAGGCAAAGACAGGGACAAAAAGAACACATGCTATGACACAAGCAAGGCTCACTGACTACAAAATGGCTACCAGGCGACATGGCCACCAAGGGCAAAGGTATGGACAACAAAGAACACAGGCTATGGCAAAAGCAAAGCACATTGACTACACAAAGCAAGATTCCCATCCTGCCACATGGCATAGAGAACAAAGACAAAATGGTGGCCCATGGGACAAACACATGCACAGTGGCCACACAAATGGGCCTCTTGACCAGCAAAGAAAGGAAGCATGGTAAACAACGAAGAAAACACTACCATTAATTCAGCAATGCCAAAAGTGAAAATAAACTATGAACTCCAAAAATTCACAGGCTAGAAACATCTCATGAATACCACATAAACCCCAGTTGTTTAATATATATATACCCAATGCCTAGTAGTATTAGCCGGTTGGCCAAGGCCTGTAGTGTGGGCAGACTGTGCCCCACAGTAAAATGAGCAACATAGTAGTACAACACAAAGGAAAATGGAGAAACAGTACTTTAAAAGATTTAAAACCAGGCCCCAGCCCCCCCCACCCAAGCCTGGGCAAACTTTCCCCTTGTAAAAAACTATATAAGAAAGGCCAAATAGACCCTACTGTAAAAAGAAATAAAAAACATAAAAGGTAAAAGAAATACTGGAGCATGCCTTCCATCAAACAACAAACATATTTACAATTTCTTTAACTTACTTGATTTAAAGTGACCAAGGGATGGACAAAGCACTGAGAGGTGCTTTTGAGTTGATTTTGCTGCTTCTCGAGTAGAAAACCTACCCGAGTAGCAGCCCTCTGAAAGCGACCACTCGTGACCATCCATATTAGAAAATGGTGCCAGAGCCTTCCTAGGTACCATGAATCATGATAGGGACGTAAAATCTCACTCCTTGCTTTGCTCCTGTTATTATCATGTTGCTCGAATGAGAGCAAAATTCCACCACTTGGCGACTGGCAATTTTGCCCAGAAATCTACGTTAGAAAGTAACACAGAGTGACCGGAATTCCACCAATTCCTGGTACGGAATGCCATTTTAAACAGGTAAATGGATTATAAGTTGATGATGAGTTGTCCGTGTTGTTTACTTGTAAGACTGATTATAGTGATGTGCTCAGATTTTTTCATGCCATGCATGAGACATGCTGTGGCAAGTAGGATTCCCTCATGGGGGGTGGGGTGAATTCTGAGAGGCTTGCAGCAGGACATTGCCAAACATCCTGATGTAGGAATATGGGAGGTTGAAAGTTGTTCTGATGTTGCTTTTGAGAGGATTGTTTTCACTTATTTAGTTAAGAGAGCTGCTTTGTTTTTGTACCTTGAGGTCGAGGTTTGTGACTAGGTTGATTCCAAGTGACTTTGCATTGGGTGAAAGTTTGTTGGGGCTTTAAGCCAAATACATTTCTTGACACTGAGGGAGGTTTGCACTGTTCAATAGGAAATATAAAATGATAATAATGTAACATTAATAATTTTATTTTTGTTACTGCAGTGACTCCGTTTCATGAGGGTCCGGTCTGGCCAGATCAGGGCTAAGAGTGGTGGAACTCTCTCAGTGCGCATGACGGTTTGGGCATCCTTCTTGGACCAGCCAGTCACACGCAATTCACATGTTGTCCACCAAGCTGTAGTGCACAGCCTGGTGGGGGCCATGCACAGGCTCCCAGTCCCTGTCTGAGCGCCAAACCACGGTCCTCAGACCAATCACAACGCTGCTGTCATGGTGACAGCAGAATCGGGATTGGTTTAGGGGATCCTGGGATCCCTGGGGCTTCCTGCTGCTGGGACTCCAGACTGGAAGAGGATGAAGAGGACGAAGGAGAGGTGGCGGCCAACCAGACATCGACAGGTAAGTTGCTTTTGTTGTGAGGGTTTTCATTTAAACACACCCCACACTCCCAGCCTCATGCAGCCGCTACTGCAGGTTTGGACTAACTGTTTTGAGAGGAACACTGTGCAACTTAAGTTACACATTTAGGGCTCTATTAAGATGTGAATCGGAAAGCTTCCGACCTCAGGTTGGAGGCTTTCTGACTCACATTGTCGGTTTCACTTCCGACCTCCTAATTACAATCTAGGCAGTCATAAATTAAACCAGCCGGTCATTTTGGCTGGATTTCAACAGGCTTGAGGAGCCCGTCGGCCAGTCGGAGACCGCAACGTAATCCCATACGGCAACGATTCAGCCATCAGGATCATAATGTCGGGTTATGACAGGCTTTGCATTCTGGGCATTCTGACATGGAAATCTTGTCAAAGAGGAACTTTGGGGGCCCCTAGCACGGCCCCCTTCTCTCTGTGACTGCCACAGGGTGCAGTAATGCACACAAACTCCCATTTCTTTATGGGAGCTTGTGCTACAGCCAGTTTACAGTCGCAGCATAAGCTCCCATAGAGAAATGGGAGTATGGGACCACACCATGTGCAGTCGCAGCCTTGTAATTGCGGTGTCGGGACCGCCGACCCAAGGTCAGTCGGTCCCGAGACTGCGGCGGTGTCGATCGGAGGCAACTCCAACCAACATCATAATTGAGCCCTTAGTAAAATGGTGCTCATAAGTGACTTGATTATTTTGATAGCCACAGTTATCATGAGGGCCTGCACACTGAGTGGCAAGTAGCAGGGCCGGATTGACAATTGTGCCTAGCAGGATATCCATGCTAGGCTGCATGCTTGAAACAAAGCTTAAATGAATTTACCATTATCCCATTCTCTTCACAGCTGCGAGCTGGTTCGGACATATTTGCCAGGACCGATTTTTATTTACTGCCCATCTTTGGCCAGTGGTGAATTCAGTTTTTAATATGGGCAAATAGTTGTGGCTCGTGGATATTGGCACTCCTTTTTGGCTGCCTGAAGCAAGAAAGGGTAAGGCAGAAAAGGGAGAAAAAGCAGGAAGATAGGAAACTGACAAAATGACAACGGGCGAATGGAAAGCAAACTGCAAGAGTGAGATAAAAAGAGGAAGTGCACAGTCATTTGGTATCCCCAGCTGGGGCTCCTAGGACAAACTTTTGGCAGACTGATTCTTTTCGAACAAATTAAGCTCTGAATTGAGTCACATTGCATGCAATACCACTAGCGGTAGATGAGCTTAATCTGACTGGTGCCCTCGGTTTCCAGATTAAACCTTACTTTCTCTTTTTTTATGTCACCCATATCAGACTGTGTAGCGTAAATGTTTTCTCTCTTCCTGTTGCTTGCAGTAAGTTATGTCCCTATCTACTTCAATTTTAGTGTAAAAGAACGATCATGAAAAACATCAAACTAAATAGTGACGTACGAGTCAAAATGAAGTACATCTACATTTTTTTCGTCCAAATACATATTTCTGAAACAAGAAAAAAAAACTTTGTGTAGCGTGTTCGATTTTTACTGTACAGGCCGTGGCCTTCATACCTTTAAAATGCATGGCCTACTTACTGTTTTTCCTCTCCTTCTCCTGTCACCATTTCCGCTTGACCCTCCCCTCAAATCCTCTTCCACTCTCAGGTATCCCTTGCACTCTTCCCGTCCTCTGCCTCCTTCTCCGATCTGAGTTGGCGTATCAAAGAGTGATCAATGGATTCCCACAGGGCTCGCGCAAAGAGCTCTAACAGGCATTCGTTTATTCAGCCACTCTGGTGGAAAACATGCGTCGGTTTGGGTCACTGAAGAATTATTAACATGACAGCCACTTTCCATCCTGCTATGGTTTTTCCAGACATACTTTATGCTTTGATACAAGGAAAATGCATTTTTCTAGTGTTTACACAGCTGTGTAGACAAATTCAAAAGTGCACTCTGTCAAATGCAGTTATCTAGCTGTAATCTTGTTAAGTGTAAGGTACAAAACGGTTCAGAAAATAACGTTTTTTTCTGATTGGCCTAGAATCTAAGTAGAGCAGTATTATGCTGCTGGAAAACATGCTAAGCGTGTAATGAAAAGGGTGAAGGGATCAAAGATAGATTGATGTGCTCAAATATAATCTGTTCTGTTGAATTTCTTCTCAATTTGGTGTAAAGTTAGATGATGCTGGATGCACTTGCATCTTCATGTTCAAGTAAGTTGAATTTGTATATATTATTTCTGAGAAACATATTTAGCTACACCACGAGAAAGGACTCATTGACAGCTGTCCTACACGCTCCAATGAAACTGCTATGTTATACCCGGGGCTTCAAGGGTGAATGAAAGCTAAAAAGTGGAAAGATTAACTTACCCTTTATACAAATGTTCTGCAGATGGGATATATTCCTTTATGCTTCCTAGAACCTCAGACAGATGCTAAAACAATAGCTCTGTCGGTTTATACTGTACAGATCTGTGCATAATATGGAGGTCACCTTGAGTAATCGTGGTCTCTCATACTTCCATACCTTGATGGTCTTTGCTGCTGTCTCGTGGGAGTGCAATGGATCCTCATTTGCAGAGGTCGGTCGACCTTATGGGAATGAGGACTCCACCATAATTGCTTTGCGTCACTTTATTATTATTATAATATTAAATAATAAACTATTATTCAATATTTGTAGGGTAAAATGCTGATTCTTTAGTGAGTGACAGTCACACAGCCTGAGGCAGATCTGTGACTGCTGGGAAAGGTGCAAGAAGGCGTCTACACCAGCCATCAGAAAGATGGTTATTGGCTGGCAAAGGCCTAATCCTGGACCAGATTCAGTGGCTTGCCATTTCTCAGTGCCTTTCCATTTCTAACCCTCTGCTGCATCAATCATAACGAGGTATTTAGACAAAATATTGAACCAAAATATATTGTATACCAAAATATCTGGTCTACAATATTGTGATATGGAAATATAGTCTCCAAGAATATCGTTGCTAGAAATATCGATTTTAAGGTAAGTAATATTGATTTTGAAAACATCAAAATCTTTAATATTGTTTACAAAAATATAGTTGTTTATATCGTTTTTTAATTGTTGTGTATTTCATATATATTTTAAATGTATATGTTATAAATGTTTTGCATAATTATTTTTTATTTTTTTTAAATAGTTGTTACATTTATAGTAGTTCTTAAATTTAGTTTAATAGATTTTTGTGATTCTTAGTACTGTAGCGAGTTGTGAGGTTTATAGGGGCATAGGGTGGGAAGTAAATTAATTATAATTAATTATTAAATATTGTTAATTAATGTTAAACATTTAATTGATAATTATCTATGACTATTGTGTAATTAATCTTTTTTGCATTCAATTTTAGGTGCAGGTCTTAGATTTTCTAGGGGAATGGGGTGGTAAGTAAATTAATTATAATTAATTAATACTTAACAGTTAATGGCTGGTGCACTGGGCACTACTAGACATATGGCGTGGCATTATCCCACAGACCCGAATATACGTGCACTACTTAGCGGTGCACCACTTACACGTACGCCTGGACAGAATAGTTGGCTCCCCTGCGTTGCTCCCACTAGTCCACAGCATAGAATATCTAGGCTGGATGCACTATGACCACAACCCTCAATTGCTGAAACTCACCTGGGACCCTGAATGCCCCCTGGCCCCTTGTGAAGACTCCAAACTGCTGCACTCAAATATCCGCCATTTCGCTCCACCCTGGGAATGCTTCAAGCTCAACGAAGACACGGCAGAAGACACAGTAATAGAATTGGAAGCATGCAAGGTGGCGATACGCGGACACTAAGAATACAACAACGAGCGGTTGCTGGACTGTTCCAATGTAAAACTAGGGAAGATTTAACTGGCGTGACCAAAGGTGTAGGAGTAACACCCTGGGGCATCCATTTTGTTGGATGGATTTGCCTCACACACCCAGAAGGGTGTCATGCTTCATCATCGGCGGTTGCTCCTCGTCGGGGAGGCGGTGCAATCCCCGACGGGCTCACCTCAAAGAGGGGCTCTTTGGCGGAGATCTTTTTATCCAACAGCCTTATGGTGAGGTATGGGTGTGTGGGCAAGATGGTGTGTGATAGTGAAATGGGATATTAAAATGTAGCTAGGGGTACCGGAATTCACTTTATTCTGGGGGTCCCCTGGCTGCAATTAAAAACAAGGGACTAGCTCACTAGGTGTCAACAAGTTAGGTCAGGTGACCCTAGATGAGACTAGGGGTGAAGATGGTCGACATGTTTCTCGCAATGGGTAATAATTGCCCGCGATTCATCAGGACCTTAAAAAGGTGAAAAACAACATGCTAGTGTCATGTGTGTGATGGTGTATGTTTACCTCTGTGGGTTGTCCTATGCCTATACATAGGGAAGGGATAAACAACAATGGTTAAAAACAAGTTTGCAACAAAGAAAGTAGGTCAAGTCAATCATAGGATCCGTGAAAAATTTGTGGCATGCTGTTGGTATTATTGAGCATTAAACAAAAGCCACTGCATGCCTTGTCAGTTGTATGTGCATAGTGTGAATGGTGAGGCACACACAACAACCACTGAGCTGGTGAGGGGGTTTGTGGGGTGGGGGAGGTTAAAAGGCTAAAAAAGGTATATACAGCAGCTAGCCAGGCTAGAGACACTGTTCACCTCGGTTCTTGCCGTGGGCAGGCATTGTAAAGAGACAGAGAGAGACACCGTTTGTTGCTTAAGGTGGCTAGGTGCAAACACACACACATACTCTCTGGCTAGAGGAGCTAAAGGTATGTAAGGCTCGTATTCCCGACTTACCTACTGGTCAAGAACTACAAAGCCACATGAGGGGTCGGCGGGATAGAACATCAAGGATGAGCCCTTGGGTTTTAGCTAAAGGTAGAACATAAGTAGCGCCAAAGGGTTATTTACAGGTGAACAACTCTTTAAAAACCAAGGGGCTCTTATCCTCCCATTCCCCGTTTGTCGCTCTTGCACTCACCTCTAATCTCCTGTGTCCCGTTGGTATGACCTACCCTTCTCCGCCGAGCTCGAGTAGATATGTGAGCTCGGCGGTCAGGGTTATTTAACCAAAACAAAACGAATCGGCGTGTACCACGCGTCTCCGCCTCCTGTGACGTGCCACGTGATTATGGCCGATCGGGACGCGGCCATCTTAGACTGGTGTATCGGCGTGTAAAGGGCTGGTCGCTTATAGACGCTAGCTCTGTTAGCAGTAACCAATGTTACTAGTACGGGGAGCCTGATGGGAAGTCTAGCGTACTGTGTGTGACATTTGAAGGACTAACTGTTTTTTAACGGACATAGTCTATTATGTCCCGCCGGGGCGGCGTTTGTGACGTGTCATAGCCCATAGCGTTGCATTACGTGATATTGACCGATGTAATGGCGGCCATATTGGACTGGTGCATCGGTGCCTATGATACTGAGCTTATCCAAAATATGCCTCGTATTACTAAAATTGTGCATAGTTTGGGAAGCATAAACGGCGTGTAAACGTCAGTAGTTTGGCGCTGGGGGATCCAATGGCTTCCTGAATAAATTGGGATAACCCCCCTGTCTCGTGTGTGTTAGGGAGACAGCGACCCAGACGCAACTGGCACAGGGAATACACAGGGTCGTAGAGTGGCTGAGTGAGTGGCAATAAATATGTCCATGGTGTACCAGAGGTATGGGAACCATGTATAGTGTGTGTGTTGTTCACTGGGAGGTATGGTACCAGCGGGGGAAGGTATTGTAGGAGAGCTGAGTCTCTGAGTGCAGCTCAGTGATGGTCATAAGGCTATTTTATAATGGTGGCAACAGTATAATGGTCGGGACTGAATAGCTCAGAGAGAGTGCCACGGAAAGTCCTCGTTCAGACCCTGCTTGTCTGAAGACAGTCGATGGACCCATCTCTGTTCCTTCTGGAAGAGGGCATTTTTCGGGCAGTTGGGGCTAGATTCTAGTACTACCCATTTCATGGAATCTTCATCATGGCTGTGGTCTACATAATGTTTGCACATTTTTGTGTGAGTCTTCTTGCAGCGAAAGTTGCTGCGATGTTCAATGATTCGGGTTTTGACGGGACGTGTTGTCATCCCGATATATTGTAAGCCACAAGGGCACGTGAGTAGGTATATACAGTGTGAGGTGTTACAGTTTGTGTGGTGTCTAATCTCCCATTTGAAGGTCTCTGAGAGCTGTATGGTTTTGACTGTCATAGTGTATCTACAGACACCACACATCCCACAAGGATAATGGCCCGTGACCGGAGGTAAATGCCACAATGTTAGTTGGGTTTCCCTTCTGGTTCTCTTAGGTCTGGTGCTAATTAGGATATCCTTCAGATTTTGCGATCTCTTAAAGGCGAATCTAGGTTCTTCCAGGGTCATGTCACCAGTGTTTAATATGTCCCAATGATGTTTAATTGTTTTCCTAATTTGATTGGACAATGGGGTAAATGTAGTCACACAAGTGATAGGTTGGTTCTCGACAGGGACTCTTTCCTGTCGCTCAAGCAGTGCCTCACGGTTGTTGTTCCAAGCCCGTTTTCTAGCTTTCAAGACCTCGCTTTTAGGGTAACCCCTGTCGAGTAGGTTCCTAGAAAGGATTGTGGATTCCTTTTTGTAATCAGACACAGCACTACAATTACGCCTTATCCGCAGAAATTGGCAGAAAGGCAAGTTGGTGCGTAATGCCCTCGGATGGTGGCTTTTATAGTGAAGGAGACTGTTGCGGTCGGTGGGTTTCCGATACATAGTCGTGCTTATGGACCCTTCATCCAGTCTTATCGTTATATCCAGGAAGGCGATCTCCTTGGGTGAGGCGGCCATGGTGAAGTTTAAATGGGGGTTTAATGTATTGACCCACTCTAGGAACGCTTCATGTGAGGTTGGGGGGCCTTTCCACAAGATCAGGATGTCATCAATGAAGCGTTTCCACATTTTGATGTTGTTCCGAAAGGGATTAGACTCATGGTGTATGTGTGTACATTCAAACTGGGCCATATACAGACAAGCCACCGAAGGGGCAAAAGTACTGGCCATAGAGGTGCCTTGGGTCTGGTGGTAGTACTTGCCCCTAAATTCAAAATAATTTTCTGTCAGTGCTAGAGTGGCGCATTCCATGATGAAAGTCTGTGGAGTGTTTGAGTTCCAGACACGCGGACACTGCAAGGGAGCTACATGGAACATACACAAAACCCTCACCTCCAGCCTGAACACAATAAAACTAGACCTACTGAAACATGAGGCGGATGGAGAGAGCGGGGTTTGGACAGTCGCCATCTATAGACACTGCGGACGCAACACACTGAATTAATAGAACGCATCCGCTGACATAGTTATACTGCGCACACAGCTATCACTCATGCCACAGCTGACCCCGCGGGATGATTCCTGGCCTGTACACCTGTACACCAATAGTGGAGCTGTGCGACAACACAGGCCTTCTACAGCACACACAACGAGACATACATGAGGCTCTGACGCTACATTAGCAAAAGCTCTACCAATCCCAAAGTCAATATGAACCCACGCCTTCACAGCTTTCCTAGAGCGAGTGCAATTACCTGAGGTAACACAGGAGCATAATTATATACTGGACGCACAGATCTCAGCATAAGAGATCAGAGAAGCCATTATATCCCTCGCTACGAGGAAGACTCCCGGCAGAATACCCCATGTGACCTTTCTGTAGCAGCATTAGACACAGGATGGCTCACATCAAAGCTGGGTGAAGTGCATCTGATTTCATTGCCCAATCATGACAGAGATCCAACAGACATGGGGTCGTACCGAACCCTTACTCTGCTCACTACCGATTACAAAATCTTAGCGATATTCCTAGCAGGTAGGTTGGCACGAGCAGTTCCCGATCTAGTGCATACAGACCAAAATGGCCATCCCACAACACCTCATTTAATTTGCGCAGCTTTTTTTAAGTCGTAACCTACTCCGTCTGCGAATGGCGGAGAGCAGGCTGCTTTGTACTTGATCTTGAGAAGGCATTTGATTCTCTTGAATGGGACTATATGTTTACAACCCTTGAAAAATACAAATTGGGCCCTGACTTTCTGCAATTGACCTGCATCCTCTATACCAACCTGCTGGTCAGAGTAAAACTGGTGCTGTATGTCTCAAATGCCAATCCAGTAAGACGGGGAACGAGACAGGGCTGCCCACTGTCTCCTCTCCTCTTTGCGCTTGCTATGGAGCCTCTGGCGGAATCCCTAAGAATGCAGCTCCATGATGGCATACTACTTGGTGATTGCACCCAAATGGTGTCGCCATACGCTGATGATCTACTGATCTACCTGAGGGACATCACTCAGGTGCCAGAACAACCGGCCCACATCCTCCGTGATTTTGCTACTGTGTCAGGATTAAAAGTAAACGTTGATAAGTCTAAACTATATACTTTTAAAGACCCCGGCGTATTCCTCAATGGCGTGAGAGTGCAGTGGAGCACTGACACATTCCAATACCTGGGCATACGGTTGTATCGCCAACCACTGGACCTCTTTGACGGTAACCTAGGCAGGGCACTGACAGCTGTGAAATCCCAGATGCAGTTTTGGAGTACGCTTTTGGAGTATGCTCCCTCTCGCTGTGGTTGGTAGAGTGGCACTGCTCAAAATGGTGGCTCTGCCAAGATTTCTGTACTATTTTGCAAATCTGCCCATCTATGTCCCTGCTTCCTTTTTTGCTGCACTAGAGAATCATCAGAGTGGCAATCAAAAAGCTATATTTACCCACTGATCAAGGGGGCCTGGCGGTGCCCTGCTTTGAGCACTACTATTTGGCAGCCGAACTTCAATGGATTGCCAGATGGATAGCAGACCACCAGTGTGATGGCACAGCAACCACAAACCCATCTTACATGCTCCCTCAAATCCTTGCGCTCTTTCACCCCAGCACGAGGGTGCAACCCCCTGAACCCCGTTTTCTGAACTTCACATACAGATGTTACCGTAGAAGACTCTACTTAACCTGAGGTACAACACCTTACACCCCTGCGCTTCCTCTGGAGGGTACCCTAGTGGGTCGAGCGACACTTACGTCCACCACACTACAGCACTGGCACGATGCAGGTGTACAAACGCTGGAGGATCTCTATCAGGAAGGCTCACTTATTCGTACACTACGCCGGTGTCTGGCGAGGGACTCCCCGGCAGGACAATTCCTACTTCACCGGTCACTGATAACTACACTTTCAACTAAATGGGTGGATCTTGCAGTAGAACCACAAACGCATCCTACAGTGCAATATCTGCATGTCACTGGACAAGGTCGACACCTAATGCAGTGGTTTGTGGCTTACTTGCGGCAGCAGTAAATTTATGGGCTAGGGCAGAGGGTATAGCGATCCAGCGTCAGGAAATCATGCGCCTCAGGAAAATACCCATATCCACTAATTGGGATGCAATCCTGACATCACTGCAACAAGATGCAAATCTGCCTGACCAGACCACACACAGCCCTGCCCCGGTTGAGTGACTCCGCGCATGCGAGACACACCCTCAGAGTCCCTTACAGGCACTAGACTTGTAGTCTCCCAGCAGCGAATTGACACTTTGGGGTGACCATGTTTCAGTCACTAACCACCACGGTAACATATAAGGGCACAATAAACAACATACGTGCAGCAACTAACAGCTACGGGACGCTACACTAGCTCTATTCCAAGTTTTGTAACCCGTCTCCACCATGTATTGTTCTCTCCCCTCCTTTATTGAATGCACAATATGCCAGATGTACCTACCTTGAGCAGGGAATGATGAGGTACTTACTATGTAGCACACACTAATAGCCAATACTGTAATGTGATGTATGCGATATTGCCCTACAATTGTAACATCTACAAGCCGACGCACTATCCTAGTTACTGCAAAATCTTTTATTTACGGAGTATCATGTATGTAAGACACTATGAAAAGAGATGTGATCTATTGCAACGTGTTGTAGCAGTATGTTTTACTCATTGAAGGCTCAATTGTAAAACCTTCAAAATCAATAAAGATATAACAAATAATAATGAATGCTTAACAGTTAATTAATATTATTTATTTAATTGATAAATATTCATGTTAATTGTGTAATTGCTTTTTTTAAAGTTACATTTCAGATGTGGGTTGTGGGTTTTGTAGGAGTTTAGGGTGGGAAGTAAATCAATTTTAATCAATTAATAATTCAATTTTAAATAATATTAATTATACATTGATAACTGATTATGTTAATTGTGTCATTATTATCTTTTATGTTAAGTATTTGTTGCAGGTTGTGGGTTTTGTAGAGGTATAAGGTGGGAAGTAAATTAATTAAAATTAATTAATAATACTTTTTAATACAGATTAATTACTTAATTGATAAATATTTAATTTTATTGTGTATTTTTTTAGTTAAGTTTTCGGTGATGGTTGTGGGTTTTGTAGAGGTGTAGGGTTTGCACTGACTGGAGCTGGAATTGTAAATTTTACCCCTACACAATCCAATACTGTCCCTACTGTTGCATACACTGGAGTGGGAATAATACATTTTACCCCTCTGCAATCCAACACTTTCTCTACTGTTGCATACAGTGGAGCAGGAATAATAAATGTTACCCCTCCGAAATCCAACACTTTCCCTACTGTTGCACTGACTGGAGTGGGAAGAGTACATTTTACCCCTCCACAATCCAACACTTTCCTTACTGTTGCACTGACTGGAGTGGGAATAGTAAATGTTGCCCCTATGCAATCCAGCGCTTTCCCTACTGTGGCATACAGTGTAGTGGGAATTATAAATTTTACCCCTCTGGAATCCAACGTTTTCCCTACTGTTTCACTGGCTAGAGTGGGAATAGTAAAATTCACCCCTCGGCAGTCCAACATTTTCCCTATTTTTTCACTGGCTGGAGTGGGAATAGTACATATGAACACTCTGCAATTCAACACTTTCCCAACTGTTGTATGCACTGCTGGAGTGGGAATAATATATTTTTCCCCTCTGCAATCTAACACTTACCATACTGTTGCACTGACTGGAGTAGGAATAGTAAATTTTACTCCTCCCCAATCCAACACATAAGCTACTGTTGCAGTGACTGGAGTTGGAATAAAAAAATGTTAGCCGTGTGCAATCAAACATTTTCTAAATTGTTGCACTGCGTGGAGTGGGAGTAGTAAATGTTACCCCTTATGGGTCCAACATTTTTGCTACTGTTGTATAAATTGGAGCGGGATTAGTATATGTATTATTTGTAGAATTTTATATTTTAGTTTAGTTTATTTAAAATTAAATGATTAGGTTTATTTGTATGTAAACATATAATGTTTATAATTGAAAATTTATTTTTAGTAAATTACTCGTTTTTTATGTTGCTTACTTTTTCAATTGGAATTAAATTGGGACGTTTTTTAAATGTTATCATGTTATTGGTTATATGAAAAAAAAAGTTACAGGGACGTTATAGTTCAGACATGGAATAAAGAAAAACTTAAAAATTCATTGAAAAAAACAAAGGTTACAGGGACATTATAGTTAAACTCAGGTTTCACTCATACAAAACGAATGAAATTAATCAGTTATAAGTAGTTTAGTTAACTATAATTCACAAACTCCGCAATGCATGTCTTATAACCCCACACAATACATCACTCACAACATGGTCAGTAACATCACTGATAATATCACTGATGACATCTCAAAATGGCATTACTGCTGAACAGCAGATGTGCTGCTTGACAACATGTCTAAAAGACATTGACATTGACAAGGCCACTTGAAATCTCGGGAATTGCCAAGACCTATTGCCTTTTTCATTGCTTGTTGCCTTTTGTAATAAAGACATTTTTAGTTTGCATTTTTATTTTAATTTACCCCTGTGTCTCACTTGCTTTTCAGGGTAACCTTAACTTTTGGAACACTTTCTCCACCCAAACTCCTCCCATGCTCCTCTGCGGGTCTTTCTGTTTTACAGTGCCTTATAGGTTGGCTGAGTATTGTGATTGTCTTTCATTCATTCCAGTTTGGGGCAAACTATTTTCAGGAGTTCTTCTGCACTGATTCATTTATGGGCCTTTTATTATCGGGTTCCTTGCCTGTATAGTTCTTCTTGCAGCAAGTCATAGATGGGGAAAGTGTCAGGGAGGTGAGAGATTGGGAAACAAAGGAAAATGTATCAGTCATCCATATCAAGAAACAGATTGAGGTTCATTCCAGCCCTACAAACACCAATCGGGGACGCCTTTCTGCATTTTTGCTGTGACCTGGTTGGAGTTGGGAGCTTGGAGTTTGCCATCAGCCATCAACCCACTTCTTGCGGAACCCGCTCCGCGGGTCCCGCTGCGCTTGGAGTGCTGCCTGCCATTGTTTACAGAGGGACGCTGAGGGAAGGATATTGGTAGGGGCTGCGAGCGAGCGCGCGCGCTGCACTGGGACTACATATCCCAGGAGCGCCCGCCTGCCTGCCTGACTTGCTACACCTGGGCCGCTCTCCCCGACCCCTCCCCCCTCTCACCGAGCATTTATCAGCTGTTCTTTGGATCTGGCGAGTGGGACGCCTTTCTGCATTTTTGCTGTGACCTGGTTGGAGTTGGGAGCTTGGAGTTTGCCATCAGCCATCAACCCACTTCTTGCGGAACCCGCTCCGCGGGTCCCGCTGCGCTTGGAGTGCTGCCTGCCATTGTTTACAGAGGGACGCTGAGGGAAGGATATTGGTAGGGGCTGCGAGCGAGTGCGCGCGCTGCACTGGGACTACATATCCCAGGAGCGCCCGCCTGCCTGCCTGACTTGCTACACCTGGGCCGCTCTCCCCGACCCCTCCCCCCTCTCACCGAGCATTTATCAGCTGTTCTTTGGATCTGGCGAGTGGGACGCCTTTCTGCATTTTTGCTGTGACCTGGTTGGAGTTGGGAGCTTGGAGTTTGCCATCAGCCATCAACCCACTTCTTGCGGAACCCGCTCCGCGGGTCCCGCTGCGCTTGGAGTGCTGCCTGCCATTGTTTACAGAGGGACGCTGAGGGAAGGATATTGGTAGGGGCTGCGAGCGAGCGCGCGCGCTGCACTGGGACTACATATCCCAGGAGCGCCCGCCTGCCTGCCTGACTTGCTACACCTGGGCCGCTCTCCCCGACCCCTCCCCCCTCTCACCGAGCATTTATCAGCTGTTCTTTGGATCTGGCGAGTGGGACGCCTTTCTGCATTTTTGCTGTGACCTGGTTGGAGTTGGGAGCTTGGAGTTTGCCATCAGCCATCAACCCACTTCTTGCGGAACCCGCTCCGCGGGTCCCGCTGCGCTTGGAGTGCTGCCTGCCATTGTTTACAGAGGGACGCTGAGGGAAGGATATTGGTAGGGGCTGCGAGCGAGCGCGCGCGCTGCACTGGGACTACATATCCCAGGAGCGCCCGCCTGCCTGCCTGACTTGCTACACCTGGGCCGCTCTCCCCGACCCCTCCCCCCTCTCACCGAGCATTTATCAGCTGTTCTTTGGATCTGGCGAGTGGGACGCCTTTCTGCATTTTTGCTGTGACCTGGTTGGAGTTGGGAGCTTGGAGTTTGCCATCAACCATCAACCCACTTCTTGCGGAACCCGCTCCGCGGGTCCCGCTGCGCTTGGAGTGCTGCCTGCCATTGTTTACAGAGGGTTGCTGAGGGAAGGATATTGGTAGGGGCTGCGAGCGAGCGCGCGCGCTGCACTGGGACTACATATCCCAGGAGCGCCCGCCTGCCTGCCTGACTTGCTACACCTGGGCCGCTCTCCCCGACGCCTCCCCCCTCTCACCGAGCATTTATCAGCTGTTCTTTGGATCTGGCGAGTGGGACGCCTTTCTGCATTTTTGCTGTGACCTGGTTGGAGTTGGGAGCTTGGAGTTTGCCATCAGCCATCAACCCACTTCTTGCGGAACCCGCTCCGCGAGTCCCGCTGCGCTTGGAGTGCTGCCTGCCATTGTTTACAGAGGGACGCTGAGGGAAGGATATTGGTAGGGGCTGCGAGCGAGCGCGCGCGCTGCACTGGGACTACATATCCCAGGAGCGCCCGCCTGCCTGCCTGACTTGCTACACCTGGGCCGCTCTCCCCGACCCCTCCCCCCTCTCACCGAGCATTTATCAGCTGTTCTTTGGATCTGGCGAGTGGGACGCCTTTCTGCATTTTTGCTGTGACCTGGTTGGAGTTGGGAGCTTGGAGTTTGCCATCAGCCATCAACCCACTTCTTGCGGAACCCGCTCCGCGGGTCCCGCTGCGCTTGGAGTGCTGCCTGCCATTGTTTACAGAGGGACGCTGAGGGAAGGATATTGGTAGGGGCTGCGAGCGAGCGCGCGCGCTGCACTGGGACTACATATCCCAGGAGCGCCCGCCTGCCTGCCTGACTTGCTACACCTGGGCCGCTCTCCCCGACCCCTCCCCCCTCTCACCGAGCATTTCTCAGCTGTTCTTTGGATCTGGCGAGTGGGACGCCTTTCTGCATTTTTGCTGTGACCTGGTTGGAGTTGGGAGCTTGGAGTTTGCCATCAACCCACTTCTTGCGGAACCCGCTCCGCGGGTCCCGCTGCGCTTGGAGTGCTGCCTGCCATTGTTTACAGAGGGACGCTGAGGGAAGGATATTGGTAGGGGCTGCGAGCGAGCGCGCGCGCTGCACTGGGACTACATATCCCAGGAGCGCCCGCCTGCCTGCCTGACTTGCTACACCTGGGCCGCTCTCCCCGACCCCTCCCCCCTTCTCACCTATTCGTGCATATATTACGGGCCCTGCTCTTCCGCTGCGCGGGAGCGCGCGGGAGGGCGCCGGGAGAAGCCCGGGACAAGGGCGGGACCGTCTGTGGCCGTCAGGGGCCGAAGGAGGCCGGGCTGGGCCACCCCACTGACGAGTAGGACTTGAGATCTGTTTCCTGTAATTTGTTATTCTCGGGACTACATTGATTCATTATATTGTGTGCCCCACTGTGTTTATGAACTCGTAAATCTTACCAATAATGTCTCACATGTTAAATACCACCAGCTTACCATCTCCCCATTCTGAGGGTGGTACGACCATTCTAGGCCCCTTGGACAAATTCTTTTTCAATCGTCCCAACCAAGATATAGACAAAGAGATCTCACTGGCAGAGAAACGTGCAGACCGTAGGCTGTCCATTGAGCTTCTTAAAAGCTCCATGGAAAAACGGTTGCCGCAAGCTTATCCGGCATTGGTAACCCCTCTGTCCTCTATAACTTTGCCTGGGGTGATTGAAATACAAAACACTTCTCCCTCTACTTTGGAGATTGAGGACGGCCCACTACAAAGATTGGACAATGCCACTCTGTCCACATCTTTACCTTTAGACCCCATTGTTCATTCATCTACAGTGAAAACCATAATTAAAACTAGTATGTCAGGCCCAAAACCATGTGTAAAAAGGAAAAGGATTACTGCCCCAAGGAAATCCCATCCTTCCAAACCCCCTAACAAGGTAAGAAAAGTGGTAAAAAATCCTTTATTTACACAAAAGGCACACAACGGGGTAAGTGGAAGTGGCGACTTACCAAATGAGGGGGACAATGTAGTTATAGAGAGTTCTAATCCACCATTTAGTGACCCCCAGGGGAACGGGTTGGCTGCGAACATTCCTCCAATAGACTCATTGATACCTGAGTTGGAGAAATTACTAAGGTTGTTTTTGACACCCATTGAGGCCAAAGTAAATAAGTTAATGGATCGACTAGACCACTTTGAGCAGGCTACCCTGGACAATTTTTTCCATACTAAGTCACTAATTAAATTACAGCCCAAGATAACTGAGTCTAGTAGGGCTGAGGAAATTTCAGAAAAAGCACAAAATCTGCCTGTTGTTGTAACACTCCCCCAAGCAGGCTGCACTATAAGTAAGACCCAGGCAAAGGGACCAAGCCAACCGCTTATTCCACCAGAGCAGGTCTGTCCGAGCACTAGTGCAAGGGAAAAAGCATCTAAGGTCCAACACCCTATGGTAAAGGACAAGAATAAGACGGGCCTACAAAACAGCAACACCGTTGCAAGTAACCATCAGCCAATGCCAAGTATTTCCAATCCCGACACAAATATTGGAGCAGAGGGCCTTAATGGCCCCAGGACAACTAAAGCTTTATCCACAAATCCTCAGCAAAAATCAAATATCCCTAACCCTTGTCCTAGTGCCCCGGTTAATAGACCACCACCGACTTATTTGGAGAAACAACCCCGAAAGATTCCTCCTGTGAATCTTACCCCGGATTCCCACCCTTTCGTGGCGGTTCTCACTAATGTTCCACCTCTTTTAGTCGGTCAAAGAGAAAACTTCCAGATGCTCAAAAATAAAGTAATGCACTGGTTGAAGGAAAATAGACCACTCCCGGGGGGGCTGGACGGGTTGATAATAGGGGCAAGGAGGATCGACTGGATTGGGTACACCAGTAAAAACGTGGGGGGTGACTGTATTATCATCAATTTTCAAGACCCCAGGGTGGCTGGTTGGATTACAAGGCAGGGTTGGGGTACAAGTAGTGGTGGAATTGGTATCGTGGATCTTTCTTTTTTCTACCCAAGACAAACATGCTTATTAAAAGGCGGGCCCATGAATATAAATAGTTCCACCAATCCTCCGTTGGTAATGATTGCACCCCCACCCTCTACCCTACTGCAATGGCAACCCCAAAATATTGGTTCAAATCATAATAATCTGGAAGACACTCAATGTTTGAACTGGGGATATTGACCAAAGCTTAATATAAGGGGATGCCTTCCACACCAGAAGCCAAGTTGGGTCCCCGAAACCCCGGAAATGAGTATTGATGTTGTGTTGAAGGTAACAGAAGGCAATGAAAATGTTGCATCTCTAGAGGAAAATACTGGGGATTTAATGCAAAATATGAGTGGTGAGGTGTTAATGGAACAGAATATTGTGGACAATGATCACAATTTGGGAGATGAGGATGGTGGACAATTGAGTCCCATGGGATTGCCCATTTCTGATATAATGGGTAGTGATAGCCCTGCTATGGAAAGCTTTGTATCTTGGAACATTGCAGGATTGGGGAGTAAGTTGATGTTACAATCGTGGGCCGACTTCATTAACGGGTTTGAACTGTGTTTCTTCCAGGAGACTTGGGCCTGTGATCCTATTTACCTCCAAGGCTACCTACATTTTTCAATCCCGGCATGTCGAGGCCCTAGGGGTAGACCCAAAGGAGGCCTCACAGTCTGGATTAGACAGAGTTCCGGACTTACTGTGAAAATGTGGGACTTGGGCTGCAGAGATATTCAAATGCTACGAATTTCCTCAGTAGAGTGGGGTGTGATAGATTTATATAATGTCTATGCCAGAGGTTGCAATAATGGGAGTTCCCCCACTTTAGAGGCTCTATTTAATTTTCTGCAATCAAAGTCCCTTGGGAACAGAATAGTAATAGCTGGGGATTTAAATAGGACTTTTGAGCCTCTAGACAGTACCGAAAACCCATTAGGACAGGAAGAGGACAATCTATGGGGTGTTCCCTCCCTGAATCTTGCCCCTGTCAAACGTTGGTCTAAAGATATTCTTTCCTTAAATGCTATGTGTTTAGAATATGGGATGCGTGCCCTCAATGGTAGAACAAAGGGAGATAAGGAAGGTATGTGCACATATGATAATGGTCATAATAGAAGCAGGATAGACTACGTTATTTGTAGTCTTAATCTTTGGCAGGGGGTTTGTGACATGGAAGTCAAGGGCAGGATAGAAAGTGATCACAACCCCCTCTGTGTGACCCATACCTGGTGGAAGCACACTCAGCCTTATCTACATGCTAGTAATGGGTTGCTCCCAGACATGGCGAATAATATGCGTAGATTGAAATGGCCCTCGGTGTTGGCGAATGCAGCCTCCATGGATTTTATTGGGTCTGAAGTGGACAAAGCAATTCCTTCCATGGAATTAGCTAGTGCAACACTGCCAGGATCTAGGGCGATCACCGAAATCCATAACAATCTTTTCGCCACCCTAAAGCCATACTTTATGAGAACATGTAAGGGTAATCACACAGCTTCCTCTAAACCAGCAGGGTGGTTTAACAAACAGTGCAGGGCAGCCAGATTAACACTGGGTAATGCTATCAGAAGCAGGGACAGTGTAGCAATCAAAACTGCCAGGAAGCAATACAACACTAGCATTTTCTTGGCCAAAAAAGACTGGGATGAGAAGCATTGGGAGGAACTGAAGGAGGCCTCTGGAGCAAAGGATTCCAGGCTTTTCTGGAAGATAGTAAAGTGGGGCAGAGGCGGTACCCCAAACAAACCGGATAATAATGTTGCTGAAGCCGATTGGGTGAATTACTTTAGGCCCCAATATGCTGAAACAAAGGAGTGGGGTGGTGGGGATGTAATCTTGGCTGTATTTCCTAAGGGTGATTTGTTTTCCGCCAAGGAAGTTGAATTTGTAATTAGCTCCGTTCAAGGGGGTAGGGCCCCGGGATTAGACGGGATACCCTCGGACGTTTTTAAAAATGATAAAGATAGGTGGGGCAGATATGTGCTCCTATTGGGGAACGCAATTGCAAAGGGTGCGCAAGTCCCGGAACAGTGGAGGGGAGCCATCATTATACCCGTCCACAAAAAAGGAGATCGATCCCTTCCAGCTAACTACAGGCCCATAAGTTTGATTGCCACCGTCCAAAAAGTAATTGGGAAGATGGTGGTAAACAAACTTATGGACTGGGTGGACGAAAATGATTCTCTTTCCCCTTTTCAGGCAGGCTTTCGAAGGGCTACCAGTACCATCGACCAGGTGTTTCGCTTCACTATGTTACGGTGGGGGACGGTTCTTCTTGGTGGGGGCAGCCTGTATGTCGCTTTTGTCGACCTGCGGGCTGCCTTCGACCTAGTCCCAAGGGGTAAGCTCTGGGCAGTGTTAAGTAAGATAGGCATTCCCGCAGAATTGCTTACTTTGGTTATGAGGTTGCACGAATGCAATTTTGCCAAAGTACAGTGGGGGACAAATGGCCAATCCTCAACTGACTTCCCTGTGGAGCGTGGGGTGCGCCAAGGTTGTGCAATGGCGCCCTTGCTCTTCACATTATATATCAATGGGATAGTCAGCAGGATGCAGGACGCTAGTGTGGATGCGCCTTCGTTGGCGGGCATCAGGGTTCCGATCCTGATGTTCGCTGACGACACTTTGATAATATCCAAAACCCCAGCTGGATTGCAACGGGCCCTGAATGTTTTTGATGACTTTTGCCAGGAGCATGGCCTGGAAGTAAACATAGGCAAGACCAAGCTGATGGCTTTCTCCCAAGGACAGAAGCCTCGCCCTAGGATACACTTGAATAATATTGGGCTTGAGGTCGTAAGGGAGTTCACCTACCTAGGGGTACAAATCGCAAGTAATTATGGTTGGTCCCACCACATAGAAAAGGCGGTCCTGAAACATCAGCAAATATCGGGGGCCTTACGGGTGGAGCACAATAGATCCAAAACAAAACCCATAAAACCTGTCCTCGCTGTATACGATGCTAAGGCAATAGGATCGGCCTTATATGGGGCGGAGCTGTTTGGTTTTGACAACTTAACCTCATTACAGATAGCTGAGAACAGGTTTCTTCGGGGTATTACGGGATTGCCCCAGAGTACACCATTAATCCCTCTTAGTCTTGACCTGGGAAGAAGATCGGTAACCGACCGAGCCAGACTGCGTCCCATCTTATACTGGAGGCGACTTTGGTCCACCCCTGAAATTAGGCATTATGGGGAAGGCTTCCTGGCAATAATCAAGAGTGATACATTCCATAAAATATCATGGCTG
Source organism: Lissotriton vulgaris (assembly GCF_964263255.1). Classification (NCBI taxonomy): domain Eukaryota; kingdom Metazoa; phylum Chordata; class Amphibia; order Caudata; family Salamandridae; genus Lissotriton; species Lissotriton vulgaris. Next base: position 317,852,812 of record NC_141699.1, on the reverse strand, counting down.
AAAAATCTAAGGGTATTGCTAGGCGAACTAGGTCTTTCCAACCTTTGGGACAATCCGTCGGGGGAAGTGTTCCCAAGCAAAAATACACTTAAAACACTATATTGGGAATGGATAGACGAGAGGCTTTGGAGAAGGGTTAAATCTGACTCAATGGGAGGTCGCTTCTTGGAAAGTAAAATGTGTCCTGCTCTAGAAAATTACTGGGACAGTATAACTCTTCCTATGGACAGAAAATTGTTTTTCCAATTAAGATCTGGTTCCCTCCCGTTGAGAGATCTAACAGGCAGGTGGAAGAGTTTGAACACCCAGTGCTGCCCAGCATGCGGCGCAACTAAGGAAAGTGTGGGACACTTCCTATTTGCTTGTAAGGCTTATGCCTCCCCAAGAAGGGTCTGGTTAACCCCTATCTGCAAGAACCTTGGGACATCCAGTGCGGCTGAGGCGCAGAGAATTATTTGCACTACTTCTGAGGAGCCTATTGTTATGGGAATAGCAAAGTACCTGGGGTGGGCTTGGTCCATTAGGCGGAGAGCCCTTTCTGTTTCTCCTAATGTTTCTTGATTATGTTTTACTTGTATAATGTTTTGTTTTACAATGATTAAGCTTGCGCAACTGTTTTAATGTACTGAATGAAATGTCCTGATTAAGTGTGATGTTTTTATAATATGCATGTTGTGCTTTTATGAGTCTATAACTCGAATAAAGCTTTTCTACTACTACCACCAATCTTAAAACAGCAAACCAGGCTGGAGTTTGTTTTTGAACTTCAGCCACAAATCTGCTGACTGAAGGCCCTTTGCCTACACAGTGAGAAGGGGTATTGGGAATGGTCACATCTTTTAACCCTTTTCTTGGCAGGCACTCAATTGAATGCCATTTCTACATTATACAGCAGGATGCCTAAATGTAGGTATAACTGATGTTTACATGTTAACTTTCTAACGCTAGGTAGAGAAGGAGGATCTCAGCATTCTAGTCACTACTATACCCAATTTACTTAATATGTACACACTGTTCATTTTTTCAGCACCGATTTGGAATTTATTTTATTGATCATTCTATGCATTTACATGTATTATTTATTTTGTAGGTAATACATGTATATGATTTAGAACTGCCTCTTCGGCAGAACCCAGAGTGTCCGCATCCCCCCATTCCATTACAAAGCCTCGGAGATCATCTGCGGCGTACCCCAGGGATCCCCCCTCAGCCCGACGCTGTTCAACATTTTTGCCCCACTCACACACGTAGCCCGACAGCACGACCTCAACATAATCTTCTACGCCAATGATACTCAGCTGATACTCTCCCTCATCAAGGACCCCATCTCCCTCAAAGCCAACCTCCATAAAGGAATGAAGGCCGTCGCCGACTGGATGAAGACCAGCCGTCCAAAGCAGAACTCGGACAAGACAGAGGTCCTCATCCTCGGTTCCAACCCTTAACCTGGGACAACTCCTGGTGGCCGACAGTACTGGGGGCAGCCCCAACACCCACCGACCACGCATGCAACCTGGGAATCATCCTCAACTCAAAGCTCTTATTGATCAAGCAAGCCAACGCTGTCTCCTCCTCCTGCTTCAACACCCTCTGCATGCTCCGCAAGATCTACAGATGGATCCCAACAGATGCAAGAAAGACAGTCACCCAGGCCCTTGTCAGCAGCAGAGTCAACTACGGAAACGCCCTCTAAGCGGGAGCCCCGACCAAGCTCATCAAACGACTACAACGCATCCAAAACCCCTCAGCACGACTGATCCTCGGCGTACCACGCCACGGCCACATCACCCCCCACCTGAGAAACCGGCACTGGCTCCCCGTCAACAAGAGGATATCCTTCAGGTGCCACACCCACGCACACAAGGCACTCCACAAGACTGGCCCAGCCTATCTCAACAGACGGCTCTCCTTCTACATCCCCAACAACCAGCTACGCTCCACCAACCTCTCACTCGCCACCATCCCGCGCACCCAAAGAACAACCACCACTGGGAGATCCTTCTCCCACCTTGCCGCCAAGACATAGAACACCCTCCCACTGAGCCTGCGACAGACCCAAGACCTGCTGACCTTCAGGACGATACTCAAGACCTGGCTGTTCGATCAGTAGCGCCCCCACCCCCAGCTCCTTGGGACCCTCGTGGGTATGTAGTGCGCTTTACAAATGATTGATTGATTGATTGATTGAATCTGCATCTTAGTTAAAAATCTTAGGAGTTCATAAGAGCTGCCCATAGGGATCTCTAATTATTAGTCCTGTTAGCCCTGACGGAGCACCTGGTTTAGAGTTGGTGGATGGGTTATGCATTCACAAATGTGAAAGCTATACAGTCCAACTTATTACAAGTGCCATTACATATAACCCACTTTTAATAAGGAAGATGAGATAGCTGTTAGGTTTGTGGTCCAGTAACTTTCCCACAAAGCTCTACATTAGGCCCGTAAGTGCTTTGTTAAGTGTTTCGTGGATGGGTTACTGTCACAAATGTGAGGGATGCATTGTACCATATTATAAATGCACTATAGCCTATTGCTCTTAAAACACTGCAGATAGCATATACACCACTTTTTTGCTAGAGTATTCTTTGGGCTTAACAGACATCTTGCTTAGCAAGGCTGCATTCGAATATGGATATGTGTCATCCAGCACTGGAATGGCATCTTGATGTCACAATCTGATGCTGGTATATAGGGTAAGCCTCTGTGATGTATTGAACATCACAGATACCAAGACAACCTGTGAAAACATAATGCAGCCACTGTTACTCTTGTATTTGGAAGCAAAGAACATGCAGTGTAGAAAACAGAAACCTCAATGAAAAAGTTATGGTTGATGGTGAATGTGCCGGTTGAAAGAGTTGCTACAAGTTCTGATATTAAAACTTGGTGAATGATATAACATTATAAACATGAAGAAATAATATAGACATCTACAAATGAAAAAGAGAATCAATTATTGTCTCTCGCGTGGAACTCTTTTGGAGAAGCAGTCAAAAGTAAAAGAAGGACATTCGGTAGGGCATTGAGAGAAGTGGTTAGGGCTCATACATCACACATAGTCTGAATTGCTATAAATGTATGGGTGAAATCATTTTTAAATGACATCCCATTGATGAAGACATTACAGTTTTGCCCTAGACCTAGATTACCCACAGTAGTGGCAGGGTTCATTTTATAATTAAATAAGCTTTCTTCAAAATGTCTTCTGTCAAGACGCCAGGGCTCAAAATGGTTCCTTCTGAAATATTCAGTTCCCAACAGGACTGGTGGGAACACATTGTTTTTGCCTAAGCAATCACATTTCCCCTACCCTGCAAAGTGAGCACCATCATGAACATCTACAGAAGGGTCCCACTATAGCTGCAGAAGAAATGAAATGACATTGGCATACATAGGAGCTGCTTTTGATTGTGATGAAGCTGCACTATCACATGAAAGCAGAAGTACATTGGAAGCAGCCAGGAAATTCGAGTTTCAGATTTTGGCCGGCAAAGTGTGAAGCAGAGTTGCCTTATGATACTACTGTAATTCTCCTTCTGTCTTGAGAACATCATATGTTTTAAAATGTGATTGAATCTAAAGATGTATCAAAGACAGAGCATTTGAGACTTTACAAAAATAACATTCTCAATCCCAACTCCAGAACATCAGAAATAATGATCCTCAATGAAAGTTAAGACATGAAAAAAAAATGTTTGACAACACTGTGGGACATTCCTATCTTTTGCCCCACATCGAGCACAGATTGCACTCTCAGTAAATGAGGACAACACTGGGAGAATGTATGACATTGAATTACCCCATGATTGTATCTTAGTCAAAACACAGCAGAAGGCTGACAAAACGCGGAACCTGCTCTTTCAGAGTAAAGGCAACAATGGGGGTAACCTGATGTCACAGGCTACTGCTGCATAAGTAAGTGAATAGACTAAAAGTCAAGACGTTAGGAGGAATATTGTAGGTGTCAGTAAATGGGAGAGGACAGCATGGGCTAACTTTTATATGGTTTTATTTGTTTCGTTAGGCAGTTGTGTGAAATTATTAAGGTCACTGAAAAGTATTATCAGAAGAATAAATACTGAGTCGATAATCTATGGGAGGAACCACACTTTATTATTTAAATGGATGGTTTTGGTCCTCACTCGATAGCCACAGAAGCAGTCAGAGATTTTATTTGATCTAATATTTCTCAGAAAATAGAACAAACCTTTCGTTTGTAACTCTATAGGAAGGCTTCTGGAGATGATAGTCCTCAAGTCAATTTTATTATGTCTTTGCCTCCACAATAGCCCTTATAATTGATTAAGGAGATCATGGTCGGGCAGCGAGGTTTTTTTCTCATGAAATGCTATAAATATTGCCATTGTAAATGATCTTCTTAGACACAGCATTATGTGCACATTTTTTTGGCTTGATAACTAGCGAGACAAATTCTTGTTTGGAGCCCATATCACAGCACATATTTATTCTTGGTATAATGCTATCACTCACAACACAGCCTGGCAAGGTAGTGAATTTGTTATGATCCTACTCAATGCCGAAAAAGCATGTATTGTTTAGCAAACTCATATGTATGGGTTTTACTTTCCATTTTGGAGTAAAAATCGTTTACACTAGGATTGTTTATAACCTCTATCGAAATCCTCAACAGACCTGCAGAGACCGATCTATCTGGGCTGCTCCCCTCACCTCTTATTTGTTCTTTATTAGGAGCCTTTTTTTATGTATATACTTTTTATAACCCTTACTCTCTACTGGTAGATTTGAACAATGTGGCAGAGAATGTTATACTTTAAGCCAGTAATGTTTTCATCTTAACCCCTGAATCAGCAGCTGCTTTACCTCACAGTTTTGCAAAAGCAATGGCATGTGTTGTCTGTGGCGTCATTGAGTCACAGAGCCAGGTCCTAGGAACAGATGAGTTCTGCTCAAAGCTTTATTTCAGATTTATTATCTTGGCATTATTTTGAGTCCTGGAGCTCAGTTAGTGTTAAGCGCCAATAATGGCCCTCTGCTGAAACAACGCATTTAATTTATGAAAAGTTAAGATAATCTATCCATCTCGTTGACTAGAAGATGCAACATGATGGAGATAATTACCTTGCCAAAATTATAAGATTCTACTTTTTGGAGTTTTACATGGTGGGTAAAAGAAGCCCAGACAGGTTTATATACTTCAAAAGCTTTCTCTTAGTTGTGGGTCTAATGGACTTTAAGTTGCATTCTTGGGCTGCTCCTGGGTGCACACTAATGATTCTCATACTTTGGAAAGTCTCCACGTCTCCATATATTTTATGAAACAAGCCTTTGGATGCCTTATCTGGTGACGATGTAGAGCAGTTGACGTCTGATTATTTTGAAATGTAATACTCTTTTGGTCTTTATAACGACGCAGTTGGACCTTCAGCCCTATATTCATATTTCTAATATTAAGAGTGACTCACCCTTTTTCATGCAACTAGTTTTGGACAAGTATGGACTTGTACCTTATGTATTTCTGCAGGCCAGTATCAACCACCCATTGCTTGGGAATTGAACACTGGGCTATTTTTTACGTGCAATGAGCACCTGGAATGCTCAATAAAGTCACAATATCTGACAAAATTTTGGACAGATTGGCAGCGGCGGCCGGCACAGGTAAAACCGGGAGTGGGGGGAAGTCTACAGACAACAGAATAGATATAATAAAATAAATAAATAGCACCTATTCCGTTGTCTTTTGGCTTCCCTCCTTTCCGGGACCTTCCCCGCTACTCCGTGTTTACCTGTGTCGGCCGCTGCTGCAGACTGGTGTCTTAAATATTTGAGCTGGAGTAGTGTTATTTTTCCACCTTAGGCAGTGGTAATGGTTGTTTGGCATTTTGCCTCATAAGGAATGTGCTGATTTCGGTTGTAACTGCAGCATTATTTATCAACACCTCAAAGTAGTTGCAGAGCAAGACAGGAAACCACACAATAACATAGCATAAATTAAAATAACAACACAACAATAAAAAAACAGGCAGGAAAAAGTATAAAAAAGCAGCAAAAAAAGTGTGCACTACAATTTTCATAGTATAACGCAGTACAAAAATGTAGCTAAAACACACAACCGCTCAAAACAGTCCACAATATAACTAACAAAGTGCGAGACAATGAATAAGCACAAAATATTCTTGTCATGCTTTATCATGTCCACAAATGTATTTTCATTACTTAGGATAAAAGGAACTTACGCCAAAAGATGAATACCTTTTCACTCGCCAAAAAATAGTGCCACTCAAAAATATTTTGTAATCCAGCCCATGCATTTTTGTAGCGGTACAAAAGGGGGTGGTGATGGACAGAGCATCTGAATCAATCAAACACTCACACCCAGTCAAAAGATCTGGGTTTAATCAATCACCGTTCTTTAGCCCACTCTGTCACCCCAGTTCAGACATGGCTATATGCAAATCAGTCTGACCCTGTGCCTCATGGGAACAGTACAGCCCGAACTGCCAAGCCATGTCTTCCCTGGACCGGAAACAAGCTTCCGAGGACCGATTTCTGGCATTCCAGCCGTCTTCAGCCCGGCTTGCTTGAATCCAGTGGCACAGTGAGCAAGGGACTCACGTCTAAGCATACCCTGCCACACTTATGGCGGCCAAAAGCGGTACAAAAGGGGGTGGTGATGGACAGAGCATCTGAATCAATCAAACACTCACACCCAGTCAAAAGATCTGGGTTTAATCCATCACCGTTCTTTAGCCCACTCTGCCACCCCAGTTCAGACATGGCTATATGCAAATCAGACTGACCCTGTGCCTCGTGGGAACAGTCCAGCCGGAACTGCCAAGCCATGTCTTCCCTGGACCAGAAACAAGCTTCCGAGGACCGGTTTCTGGCATTCCAGCCGTCTTCAGCCCGGCTTGCTTGAATCCAGTGGCAAAGTGAGCAAGGGACTCACGTCTGAGCATACCCTGCCACACTTATGGTGGCCAAAAGCGGTACAAAAGGGGTGTTGATGGACGGAGCATCTGAATCAATCAAACACTCACACCCAGTCAAAAGATCTGGGTTTAATCCATCACCGTTCTTTAGCCCACTCTGCCACCCCAGTTCAGACATGGCTATATGCAGATCAGTCTGACCCTGTGCCTCATGGGAACAGTCCAGCCCGAACTGCCAAGCCATGTCTTCCCTGGACCAGAAACAAGCTTCCGTGGACCGGTTTCTGGCATTCCAGCCGTCTTCAGCCCGGCTTGCTTGAAGTGTTATTATATACATAATGTTACAATGAAATATTAAACAATTCTAATATAAAATAAAGGAAGTCAAGGTGGCTTAGCAACTTCTTAGAGTAAAGGATCTTCTTGCACTATCATCCAGAAAGTCTGTGACAGGAGCCCATACTTGCAATTGTTTTGTGCCAAGTGAAATTGGATAAACAAAAGTTGTGTCTAATCTGTGATTATTGCAAATAGCATACTACCAGGCTAGGTACGATATTTTAGAGGTGTCTTTCCACTTCTTTGTTATCTGATGAAAAGCTAGGGCTAGTAGTAGATCAATGATTTGGGTATGTGGGTGGCTACACTGCCAGTCAGGGGACAAGCTACCTAAGAAAATATTGATAAAGGATAAGGGAGTTTTGGTTTTAAAGATATTAGTAATTTAAGACATTCAGGCATGTAATTAGCATGTGATTAAGATCAGCAGAATCATGAGAGCATGATCAGCAAGAGCTATTAGTATTGGATGGAACCCATGTAGATGCGCTTAACCCCTTCCATGCTCATGACAAGCTTAGCTCGTCATGAGGCACGGTTGAGCTGTGCTGATGACGAGCTGAGCTCGTCATCCAAAATGATAATCAAAAAAAGTCAGCACGGGAGGGGAAAACACCTAGCAGCCAAGGTGTTAAATAAAAAGTAGTCTGTTATAGATGAAAGAAATTATTTGAGTGGTGTTTGCCGCTCTGGAGGATTTTCTTATTTTTAGCCATATTTTGTCCCTAAGAGAAACAGGCCAAACAACTCCCATATCAGTCCCCCAAGATAGTTCTATTTGAGACTTATCTCTGTTTATGGGTGGTTGTGATAAACGAGAATAAATGGTCAAATCCTTTGGATGTATTTGGAGAAATCCGTTACAAGTCTTATGAGAGGTGGAGGGTAGAGAGGGTGTATGCGACAGTTGAGCAAAAGTAACGGAAATCGCATTTTGCAAGGTTAGAAATTTATGTTTGAAGGAAGTCGGTAAGTAATATAATTCCTGTGCTTGTGAAAAATGGAGGGGTATGCCCTGGTCATATAACTGGTGTACCCATATTAGGCCCCTGTTTCACCAAGTCTTCCAATATATAGGTTTATTTCTGATTAATACTCAATTATTATGCCAAATTGTAGAGGTGATAAAAGTATTAAGATCGTGTGGGATTTGAGGAAGGATGGCTTGCAATGATTTACAGGAATGTTTTATTATTGGTGTGTGTCCGTTTTGAGGCTTACGAGTAAAGGAAAGATATTCTTTAGTTAGACGATCTACTTTGTAGCAGGCACATAAACTTTCTCGACTACTTTGTGTCAAAACTCTGATTTGACAAACACAGAACTCTCCCAAAACTGCTTTCACCATAACAAGGCAATGTTGCCTGTTTGGGCCCGTGCACCCTTTGAAAGGTGTGCCTTGGCGCAAACAGGAAAAGTGCAACCTTTGGACAGTATGGCCCCAGGTGGTCCCAATGGCATGTAAAAAATCAACCTTCCATTGCTTTTTAATCGACAGCAAATTGCATTCTGGGACTTTAAATTTAGCTTTTAACTTTTTAAATGTAGGTGCTGACGGCTAAGAAGCCAGGGATGGCTGATGGCCTCACCCATGACAAAGTGACACTCGACAGTTTGTTTTTAGGGACAGCCTCGAGGTTACGGTCTTTTTGTTTTGAAATGTTTTAGTGGTGAAACCAGCAAGAGGTGACCTATTTGCCTTCTGTACATGCAGGGACTTACACGGAGCTGTTGAGGAGGAATTATTTCATTTTACAAGTTATTTGCACTGCCCAGCCGTGACCTCCTAAATCCAAGGGCCTGACACGTGCATTATCATAACACGCACCAATCAGGACAGCCTAATGGGATTTTGAACAGTGAAAGGCATAAACCTGCCAATCCCCGTTGAATTGCCGCCCGCTGAGCCATCCATGTCATTTTCTTCATTTATTTGCCACACAAGGTTAGTTTTCACACATCCCTGGGAGATAAACAGGCCACGACAACAAAGGCGAGTAATCAAGCACTTTCCGTGGGTTTTTCAATTTATTTCCCAAGAAGCCATCGCCAGGGTTAAGATGCAGGGCCGCACGAAATCTCTCTGGAAGATGGCAAAGAATTGATTTCCCGCCCTAAAAAGAAGGAAGAGTCAGACAAAAGAGCCATTTTTCTGCAAAACAGAGAACACCTGTTCTATTTTTACCGCATCATTTATTGTCGTCTAAAAGCTCGGATTCTCTAAACAGAACAGGAGCCTAAGTATTTTTCAATTAGAAAGTAATACAATTTCTAATGAGTCTCTTTTCAATTAAAGTACTAAATTACACACGTTCAATTACTCAGTTCGATGTAGGCCTCTGTTTCCCCTTGATAAATCGGGCTAGGGTGGCATCGATTTTATTTCTGCATCTGAGAGTGGTTGAAGAGAAGCGCCTAACGGGAGGGTTTGTCTTGCCTTTCACGCTCACATTAACTCATTATGAGTTAATTAATCAGGGCCATCGATCTGTTGTCACATTGCTGGACGTGTACTCCTCTGATGCCGGAGCACTAGGTCACATTTTACAGAGCTAACTTAATTATTAGTCTTTTCCTGGCTTCCTCGGGCTGCGCTTCCACCGCCCCCCGCCTCCTCCACCCCCCCTCTCCCTGCCTCCTGCAAGGCGCCCACACTAATCTCTCTGAAGCAATGACATGACTGCGCTTGAGCAAAGACAGGAGTGGAAGAGAAATGCTGCGGTCAGGGCCAAGGGGCTTGATCCGTGCCCTTCCTGTCCCAAAGGTGTTATAATTAGAGTGAATTTAAAGTAGCCGAGATGGCCTGCACCTTTTCTGTTCATTAATAAAGCCTGAGGGAGCCCAGAACTGTTCAGCTGTGTTGTTACCGCACAAGGATGTCGCACTAGGATGTGCTTAGTTTAACAACTTTCAGATAATGTGATTGATTTCTTTAATAGCTACTCTTTTGTAGTGTAAAACTAAGCACCTCCACTGTATTTCTGGAGAGGGCATGCGTAGATGTGATCTGGCGCCGCTTCATTAAGGTGACTTCAGGCCAGTTCACATTTTACAGCCAAGATCACTGAGCAACATGAGACTTGCAGTTTTACTTAGTCCGTTATAAGTACGGACTTAAAAGTACCAGCATGCTTAGCACGGATGGCGGAAATGACGTGGGACCAACTTGACAGCTATGAACATGAAAGGGATGGGCGAAGGTACAGTGATTCTGGTAATTTTAGGGCAACTCGTTAGCGAAGACCAACATTGACTAGCAATTAAAATGAGATATTTGAATAGGCTGCACCAAACAAGGTCTCTATAATGAATAACACGAAGTGACAAAAAATTGCCTCTTTTTTTGATGAGGGCATGCAACATCGTTAATAGCAATACAACTGGAAAAGGTGCATTCCTAGAGACTTAATCAAGTTCATTATTTAACATGCAGTCAGGGATATATTAATGACTTTCGGGGACCTGGGCCCAATTTATTTTGGGGGCACCTGTTCGTGATCCAGTTTGAGCTGTCTTCGGCCAATGCAAAAAGAACAATTGATGGACAGAATGCAGAACAATGTCATTTACCCAGGGCACGAGTCCTAAAAAGAGAAGTGGGGGGGACGCTGTCACCGGAAGTGACGTCATGATAAGAAGTGACGTCACGAAAGGTGCGCTCCGATCTCGTCCCAGAGAGGCCAAAGAGTGAAGTCCACCTGTTTGGCAGGGGGGACGGCGTCCACGCGGTAAAATAAGTGGGGGGATGCCAACCACCCGCGTGGTACCCCGACTCATGCCCTGCATTTACCCCATGTTAGACCTGGCATCATTGGCATCAATCTCCCTTCCATTTATGACGGATTGCCTCCTCTGTTTTGATATGTTTTTGCTGGATTTATGCTTTGGGCACTGTGCCACTGTTAATCAGTGTCACAGTGCAAGTGCTCCCTATGTGAAATTAATGTATTAATTGGTTATTCCATGATTGGGTTATTTGATTTATCTCTCAGTCCCTAGTATAATGCACCATGTGTGCCCAGGGCTTGTAAATCAAATGCTGCTGGTGGGCTTGCAGCACTGGTTGTGCCACCCACAGAAGCATCTTGTAAAGTGTGTCTCAGGCCTGCCATTGTAAGGCCTGTGTGCAGTCTTGCACTGCCATGTCGACTTGGCCAAGGGCACCCTCTTGCAAGCCCCCAAACCTTCCCTTTGCTTCATATTAGACACCCCTATGGTAGGCCCAAGGGCAGGGTGCATTGTAAGTATAAGGTAGGACATACTCTGATCTGTATAGCATGTTCTAATAGTGAATTACAGTAATTTTCGTTTTTCACCATTGAAGGCTACCTATTCTCATAGGCCAGTATAGGCAGTTAGATTATTACATTCGTATAATCTTAACTGACTCAGGGAACACAATATAAATTCGAATTTAGTATGCCTGAACTCAGAATAATAAAATACATCTTTTAGTGAAGTTTATTTTAATATTCTGTGTTTGCAAATCCACTTTTAGAAAATAGGTATTTGCTTGCCTAACCATTTGAGCCTGCCTCTGCTGGGTTGTGTATTCCTTGTCTGGGTTTGTGAGTGACAGGGCTGGGGGATTCCATGAGACAGGCTGGGGCAGCAGGTGGTGAATAGAGAGATCTGCATCTAGATGGGCGGGAGGAGTTGCACCTGGGACCTGAAGAGGGCTGGGCCTTCCCTCTACAATGCTGGCTCCACCTCCTGTGGCTTGTTTGATGTCTCTGCCCTGCACTGTGAAAGGAGAGGAGGAATCATGTCAACAGACTGCTCCAGAGATGTATCTTCCCTCCCCTTTGCTGGCTTCACCTCCTGTGGGGTGTCTGATGTCTCTGCCCTGCACAGTGAAAGGAAGAAAAGCGTCATGTAAATAAAGTGCTCAGGAACTGGTTTGGACATGCAGAGGCCTCTCTGGCTTCAGAGAACAAAGGATTTTGGGGTATAAATATTGGGACCCTGATTCCAAGAAATTAGAGCACTTCTGGAACAAGAAACGTTTCTGCCAAGGAGAAGAACCAAGGAAGCTGCAGGAGTTGTACTGCCCCTCTGCCAGTGTGCTGTTTGCTGGGTAGGCCTGCAGTGGTTGCTTCATTGACAAGGGAAAGGAGAAGGAATTTTGTAAGGACTTTCATCTACAGAATATTCTCCAAGGGCTTTAATTGTGCTTGCCTCCTGCTGAAGTCTCAGGGACAAAAGACTTCACCTCAAGCCCCCTCCTGAATTTCCTTGCTGGGAATTCTGAATCCAGTCACTTGCGTGCTGCTGGGAGCTGGAAGCGCGACACATCGAGAAGAAGCATGTCGCCGCCACAGCTGAACTCATCGCAACGCCGGAGAAGCGAGCCTTTGTTGCATCTCCCTGGAAGCATGTGTTCATCGAAGCTGCCTACTGTCGCATCCCCGGAGAAGCATAACGCCATCGAGAGAGTCACCATGGCATTACCAGAGAAGCATGTCGCAGGGCCTGTCGCGGCTCCAAAGTACAGAGTCATCACAAGGCTACCAGGGCGTCATTGCATCGTCATCGCATCGCCACATCAAGGGCGCCATCTTCTCGCATCGTAACCAGAACATCGCATCGCATCAAGGCGCCATCCTGCGCACTGCAACTGGCATGCAAGCCAAGAATCTACGCATCACCTCCACTCCGGTAAGGCTATCGACTAGTCCCCGACTCTGCGCAAGCATTGAGGAAGGACGCAACCGTTCCCCTGGAACCGAAGCATCTCCCCTTTTGCAAGCCTTTTGTTTACTTTGCGTTACGCATCCAGGTACTTTGTTGAGAACTTTATCGCATTTACCAACAACTTGAACTAAGCAACTTGAATCATCTTTTAAGTACTCTTAAGTGTAGTATTGTGGATTTTTGTCGTTTGTGTTTAAGTCTATATAAAGAATACTTATTTTATAAAATCTGTGTTGTGTCCATCTATAGTGTTTTCACTGTATTACTGTGTATATTCACAAATGCTTAACACACTGCCTCTGAGATAAGCCTGTCTGCTCGTGCCAAGCTACCAAGGGGGTGGGCAGGGGTTATTAAGGAGTGTAATCCCTTTATCCTGACTTAGAAGTAAGGGTCCCTATTTGGACAAAAGTGAATACCATTGCCAACTAGAGACCCCCATATCTAACACCCCAGTACAGAGATCTGGGCCTAAATCCATCGTTTTTTTGCTCCTCATGCCATTCCAGTTTGGGCCCAGCCATATGCCAATCAGTCTTGATCGTGTGCCCAATGGGAACAGTCCAGCCCGAACTGCCATGCCAGGTCCTCCCTGGACTGGAAACAAGCATCCTAGGACCAGTTGCAGGCTTTTTGCCTTCATCAGCCAGGATAGCTTGACTACAGTGGCATGGAGAGCATGGGACTCACGTCTGAGCATACCTGTCCTACTCGGGGTGACAAATGCAAAAAGTGATATACTAATATATTTTAATGTTTTAATGAGGATGGAGTAACATCCTTTTAACATGTATTTAACCTATATTTGTATTGTGGTGGTTTTTATTAACTAAAAACAATAATCAATCAATCAATCAGACTTCATTCCCCAACCAGTAGTTTGCCAGGAGGCACGTCTGCAGAGTGGTGGAGGGGCGTGACTTCCGGAAACCTCTTACCTATCCCACTGTGTGGGACTTAGTGGAGGTAACAGGCGGGGTAGTTGGCCCCCAAGGACATCCTTGGGGCCAACTACCCCTTCTATTACCTCCAGTAATTACCACATAGCAGGATAGGTAAGTTTTCATAGCAGGCCATGTTTCTTTTGACCACCACTCTGCAAACACGCTCCCTGGCGCACTCTTGGATGGGAATTAAAGCCCTTTTCACTGCTAGGGACCTTAGGGACAAACTAGCATACCTGTTATCTCCAGCCCTCTACAGTAGGTTTGCTGAGAGGGTGACACAGACCACACCCCTTTCTCCACCACTCTGCAAACACGCCTCCTGTCATGTCCTGGGTTTTGGGATTAAGTCCTCTTGAATCCTAAGGGCCAACTTGCCCACTAGGTAACTCCAGTAAGCCCCACACAGCGGGTTTCCTGAGAGGTTGTCCGAGGCCACGCCTCAGACAAAATCTTTTTACCCCTTTTTACACCTCTCTGCCAACGCGTCTCCTGACACACAGCTGCTTGGGGGATTAAGTCCACTGTAGTCGTGAGGTCCTCAGGACACAAGAGTATTGTGGATTTTTGTCGTTTGTGTTTAAGTCTATATAAAGAATATTTATTTTATAAAATCTGTGTTGTGTCCATCTGTAGTGTTTTCACTGTATTACTGTGTATATTCACAAATGCTTAACACACTGCCTCTGAGATAAGCCTGTCTGCTCGTGCCAAGCTACCAAGGGGGTGGGCAGGGGTTATTAAGGAGTGTAATCCCTTTATCCTGACTTAGAAGTAAGGGTCCCTATTTGGACAAAAGTGAATACCATTGCCAACTAGAGACCGCCATATCTAACACCCCAGTACAGAGATCTGGGCATAAATCCATTGTTTGTTTGCTCCCCATGCCATTCCAGATTGGACACAGCCATAGGCAAATCAGTCTTGACCCTGTGCCCAATGGTAACAGTCCAGCCTGAACTGCCAGGCCAGTTCCTCTCTGGACTGGAAACAAGCATCCTAGGACGGGTTTTGCTTTGTTCACCCTAAACTGGCAGGGTATGGCCAGACCTGGGTCCCTTGCTCTCTTTGCCACTGGATTCAGGCTAGCCTGGCAGATGACGGCTGACCAGCCAGGAACCGGTCCCAGGATGCTTGTTTCTGGTCCAGGGAAGACATGGATCGGCAGTTCGGGCTGAACTGTTCCCATGAGGCACAGGGTCAAACTGATTTGCATATGGCCATGTCTGAACTGGGGTGGTGGAGTGAGCTACAGAATGGTGATGGATTAAATCCAGATCAGTTGAGTGGGGCTGAGTGTTTGATTTGCTCAAGCGCTCCGTCCATCATCACCTTTGGTATCGCTTTGTTCGACCTAAGTTGGCAGGGTATGCCCAGACGTGGTTCCTTGCTTACTTTGCCCCTGGAATCAAGCTAGCCTGGCAGATGCTGGCTGAATAGCCAGAAACCGGTCCCAGGATGCTTGTTTCTGGTCCAGGGAAGACATGGCTTGGCAGTTCGGGCTGGACTGTTCCCATGAGGCACAGGGTCAAACTGATTTGCATATGGCCATGTCTGAACTGGAGTGGTGGAGTGAGCCAAAGAACGATGATGGATTAAACCCAGATCAGTTGACTGGGGGTGAGTGTTTGATTTGCTCAAGCGCTCCGTCCATCATCACCTTTGGTATCGCTTTGTTCGACCTAAGTTGGCAGGGTATGCCCAGACATGGTCCCTTGCTCACTTTGCCCCTGGAATCAAGCTAGCCTGGCAGGTGATGGCTGAATAGCCAGAAACCGGTCCCAGGATGCTTGTTTCTGGTCCAGGGAAGACATGGCTTGGCAGTTCGGGCTTGACTCTTCCCATGAGGCACAGGGTCAAACTGATTTGCATATGGCCATGTCTGAACTGGGGTGGTGGAGTGAGCTACAGAATGATGATGGATTAAATCCAGATCAGTTGATTGGGGCTGAGTGTTTGATTTGCTCAAGCGCTCTGTCCATCATGTCCTTTGGTATAGCTTTGTTCGCCCTAAGTTGGCAGGGTATGCCCTGACGTGGTCCCTTGCTCACTTTGCCCCTGGAATCAAGCTAGCCTGGCTGATGATGGTTGAATAGCCAGAAACCGGTCCGAGGATGCTTGTTTCTGGTCCAGGGAAGACATGGCTTGGCAGTTCGGGCTGGACTGTTCCCATGAGGCACAGGGTCAGACTGATTTGCATATGGCCATGTCTGAACTGGGGTGGTGGAGTGAGCTAAAGAATGATGATGGATTAAACCCAGATCAGTTGACTGGGGCTAAGTGTTTGATTTGCTCAAGTGCTCCGTCTGTCATACCCTTTGGTATTGCTTTGTTTGCCCTTTGTTGGCAGGGTATGCCCAGACGTGGTCCCTTGCGCACTTTGCCACTGGATTCAAGCTAGCCTGGCGGATGATGGCTGAATAGCCAGAAACCGGTCCTAGGATGCTTGTTTCTGGTCCAGGGAAGACATGGCTTGGCAGTTCGGGCTGTACTGTTTCCATGAGGCACAGGATCAGACTGATTTGCATATGGCCCTGTCTGAACGGGGGTGGTGGAGTGAGCCAAAGAACGATGACGGATTAAACCCAGATCAGTTGACTGAGGCGGAGTGTTTGATTTGCTCAAGCGCTCTGTCCATCATCTCCTTTGGTATCGCTTTGTTCGCCCTAAGTTGGCAGGGTATGCCCAGACGTGGTCCCTTGCTCACTTTGCCCCTGGAATCAAGCTAGCCAGGCAGATGTTGGCTGAATAGCCAGAAACCGGTCCCAGGATGCTTGTTTCTGGTCCAGGGAAGACATGGCTTGGCAGTTCGTGCTGGACTGTTCCCATGAGGCACAGGGTCAGACTGATTTACATATGGCCATGTCTGAACTGGAGTGGTGGAGTGAGCCAAAGAACGATGATGGATTAAACCCAGATCAGTTGACTGGGGGTGAGTGTTTGATTTGCTCAAGCGCTCCGTCCACCATACCCTTTGGTATTGCTTTGTTTGCCCTTAGTTGGCAGGGTATGCCCAGACGTGGTCCCTTGCGCATTTTGCCCCTGGAATCAAGCTAGCCTGGCAGATGATAGCTGAATAGCCAGAAACCGGTCACAGGATGCTTGTTTCTGGTCCAGGGAAGACATGGCTTGGAAATTCGGGCTGTACTGTTCCCATGAGGCACAGGATCAGACTGATTTGCATATGGCCATGTCTGAACTGGGGTGGTGGAGTGAGGCAAAGATCGATGACGGATTAAACCCAGATCAGTTGACTGGGGTGAGTGTTTGATTTGCTCAAGCGCTCCATCCATCATCCCCTTTGGTATCCCTTTGTTAGCCCTAAGTTGGCAGGGTATGCCCAGACGTGGGTCCCTTGCTCACTTTGCCACTGGATTCAAGCTAGCCTGGGTGATGATGGCTGAACAGCCAGAAACCGGCCCCAGGATGCTTGTTTCTGGTCCAAGGAAGACATGGCTTGGCAGTTCGGGCTAGACTGTTCCCATGAGGTACAGGGTCAGACTAATTTGCATATGGCCATGTCTGAACTGGGGTGGTGGATTGAGCTAAAAAATGATGATGGATTAAACCCAGATGAGTTGACTGGGGGTGAGTGTTTGATTTGCTCAAGCGCTCCATCGATCATCCCCTTTGTTATCGCTTTGGCCAGGTCACTGACAGTGCAGGCACACTCTTCCAAATTCTAAATATGTTAACTTCTAATATTCAGGGATGATGGTGTGTGTTTTCAATATTTTAACACAGCAGTAGCTCACGAATATTACTGGTAATAATGACTATGACTCCCTCTCATTTCGCATATAGGAGATACTGTTTCAACATATAAGACACTTTTTTATGGATGTTGCATGAAACATAAACACAACACTTTTCCCCAAAATGTCTTTAACAGAGTCTCACACATAACCCACATAAAACATAGATTAAGGAAAAACAGTATTTAAAACAATTTGTTTAAGGATTATCAAAGGTCTTGTGGGGGGTAGACTCTTTGCAGAACAGAGGTGGCTTTATCAGGGGGCACCCTGAAAGGTTGGGGCCCTGGGCCTGAGCCCCCGTTGTCCACACCTTAAAACATCTCTGCATGCAGTTACAATGAATTCACATTTACATAATTGCAATCTATATCATATTTTGAATTAGACTTGTCACATAGAGAAGATCCTCATAGGTGGAGGAAAAGAAATACAGCAACCACTTCTAGGTGAAGTCCAACAGCTTTATAAATCCATATTCTGAAATACCAATAATATCTTGATTCAGATAGAGCTTCCTAGTTCCTAATTACATTCAAAATCTAATATGGCTCTAAAAACCGGTCCCAGGATGCTTGTTTCTGGTCCAGGGAAGACATGGCTTGGCAGTTCGGGCTGGACTGTTCCCATGAGGCACAGGGTCACACTGATTTGCATGTGGCCATGTCTGAACTGGGGTGGTGGAGTGACCCAAAGAACGATGATGGATTAAAACAAGATCAGTTGACTGGGGGTGAGTGTTTGATTTGCTCAAGCGCTCCATCCATCATACCCTTTGGTATCCCTTTGTTAGCCCTAAGTTGGCAGAGTATGGCCAGACATGGGTCCCTTGCTCACTTTGCCACTGGATTCAAGCCTGCCTGGCTGATGATGGCTGAACAGCCAGAAACCAGTCCCAGGATGCTTGTTTCTGGTCCAGGGAAGACATGGCTTGGCAGTTCGGGCTGGACTGTTCCCATGTGGCACAGGGTCAGACTAATTTGCATATGGCCATGTCTGAACTGGGGTGGTGGAGTGAGCTAAAGAATGATGATGGATTAAACCCAGATGAGTTGACTGGGGGTGAGTGTTTGATTTGCTCAAGCGCTCCATCTATCATCCCCTTTGTTATCGCTTTGGCCAGGTCACTGACAGTGCAGGCACACTCTTCCAAATTCTAAATATGTTAACTTCTAATATTCAGGGATGATGATGTGTGTTTTCAATATTTTAACACAGCAGTAGCTCACAAATATTACTGCTAATAATCACTTTGACTCCCTCTCATTTCGCATATAGGAGGTCCTGTTTCAACATATAAGACACTTTTTTATGGATGTTGCATGAAACATAAACACAACATTTTTCTGCAAAATGTCTTTAACAGACTCTCACACATAACCCACATAAAACATAGATTAAGGAAAAATAGTATTTAAAACAATTTGTTTAAGAATTATCAAAGATCTCGTCGGGGGTAGACTCTTTGCAGAACAGAGGTGGCTCTATCAAGGGGCCCCCTGAAAGGTTGGGTCCCTGGGACTGAGCCCTCGTTGTCCATGCCTTAAAACTTCTCTGCATGCAGTTACAATGAATTCACATTTACATAATTGCAATCATATCATATTTTGAATTAGACTTGTCACGCAGAGAAGATCCTCATAGGGGGAGAAAAAGAAATGGGGGTGGTGATCCTCCATGGGCCCAGTATTCTAAATAAATAAACCACTTCTAGGTGAAGTCCAACAGCTTTATAAATCCATATTCTGAAGTACCAATAATATCTTGATTCAGAAAGAGCTTCCTAGTTCCTAATTACATTCAGAATCTAATATGGCTCTAAAAAAAACAAGACATTTATTTAATTTTTTTAATTAATGTTAATTTCTGACATTCTGAGAGCTGCAGTTGAGTAGGGTAAGGGAACAATGTAATACGGCATGCTTTCCACCATTCAGAGATGCAAATATTAGACGGTGTAGTAATTATTCAGTACAAATTCTGCCATGTTTTGCATTGTGAAATTTAAAACACTGGTGTAGGAAAAATATGGTGGATAGAGGAGATTTATATCCTCGCAGATTTTGGAGTATGCAGGAGATGAAGGGGCAATATCCACCCCAGAATTTGAAGTTTAAACTGAAGAACAAATAGTTGCTGAAAGAACATGTCTCTGAAGGAATGCTTCACCTTGCCTGACTCCTTGAAGTCTTCTAATCGGAGGAGCAAATTCTGTCGTGGTTGGGAGACATCTTTGTTTTATTAATTATTTAATTTCAGTCATTGAGGTGTTGAACCGCTCCTAAAAATTTTACTGGTTGCCAAGCAAGTTCGGTCAACTTATTAAGGAAGGCAATATGAGCTATTTTATGTTAATTACATTGCTGGCTCAACTAGCATGTGAAAAGAAGGTGTCATTATGCAATGTTGTGTAATGATGTAATTTTGGGACTTTCAGTTGATAAATGTAGTGTGAAATTCCAGAAATTACGCCAGCTTAATTGAAATTTCACCTAGACCTAATTTTGTCATGCCATTTCCTGATTGGTTTACATCTTTTGATGACTTGTCTCTTGCTTTGGCTTTTAGAACCAAGTCATACTCATGGTTTGGCTTTTCCAGGGGCTATTCACCTTACCCCTCCACATTAATGTGTCTTTTACGCCCTTTCTGGTAAATGCTGAATTACTACACAGGTTGTAATCTTGATTGGCATGTGAGCAACACTCATTCCTGTTAATTTATTCCCACAGCACCAATTTCACTTTCACTAAATTGCTAAATCTGGGTTTATTCTTTTCATCCAAAGAAAATTATGTATAGTTTACAAGTAGTCCCATATCATTTGTGACACCTTTATCAAGATAAGGCAAGAGCATTTTGAATCTTTGGGGCTTGTGATTTCTGATTAATCTTTGTAGGATGGGGCCAAAAATCTTCAGCATCTAAAGTGCAGCTTGTTAAAACACCTGGACTGTCTCATGATGTAGTGTGAGTGGAGAAGTGTGGCTCACTGGTTAGAGGAGCCAGACCTGGAAGCAGAGGTCAGCTCAGGACCAGGGTTAAATTCCCGGCTCGGCGGGGTCTTGAGTCCTAAAATGTCTATGGACTTGACAATTCTCGCTCCGGTGCCTACTCGATTCACAGGTTCACACTCTGCGACTCTGGGCAATAGCTTGCTTAATCTCCACAACAGCACCTCGCGGCGGGATGCCTGGCTTTCACCTTGTGGAGACCCTACCGGGGTTATCTCACAGGGGAATACCAGGACGGGTTTCCCTAAGCAAGCGCTTAGAAACCGCTTGGTGATTTGCGCTATATAAATTCCTGTACATTTACATTTACATGTACAATATATACCACAACTTTTCGTGTGTGCCACCTTTATTTAGTTCAGACTTAAGAGCTTGTAGAGCTTTACATTCTGAGACCCTGGCTTTCCAATTTCTAATGTATACCAGATATATACTCCCAGACAAATAAAACGTATCTAACATCTAGGCATGCTTTCCATTCATACTCTTACTAGAAATATCTTATAGCAGGGCACACCAATCCCTTTTCCCTCCATCAGTTTTTTTTATAGGAGGAAAGCACTATATTATTTTCTGTGTCTCCATTAGGATATTTTATCATAAAGATATCACAGTGAATTAAATATTAAGTGGTACTAATCTAAGATCCTTAATGTGCCAAGTGTGCCCTCCATGTTGTATTATTTTCAGTGGAAGTACTCTTGTATATGTATATTTAATTATTTAGGAACAATCATGAAAGATGTCAACCTCTTCCCTTAGTCGTAACATTTTATGTGATGGGCCCACAAAATTGAATTGAATTAAATGTATCAATTCTGTTTTATCAATTTCTTCATTAATTATTCAAGTTCATTTCACACTGCCTTTCATTTCAAACCTTTTTTCAGACTGTTGATACTAATACCTCAATAGTGTCAAACATTGTACCCCAATGCATTTTGAGGCTCTCCTTTATCCTATTCAGGGGATGAATGCCTGACAAAATGTCGATATACAAAATATCTACCTACAAAAATATTGCAACTAAAATATCGATGTCAAAAATATCGACATCCTACCTTCAACAAGGTAAGTACAAAAATATCGAAAAAATATATCAATATCAAAAATATCGTAATTACAAAATATTGTTTTCTTTTTAAATAAAAAAAGTAAAATAAATTAAATAATACTTATAAATGTAATAATTATAGTTAAAAATATGTTATAATATTTAAAATTAATAAATATTATCAATCATTTAATTAAAAAAATAATTACACATATACATATAATACATAATATATACTTCCTTAATAATAACGTTTAAAAATAATTTTAATAACTTATAAATAATTAAAAATATTATAAATTACAAACACATTTATACACATGAAATTATAATATAAATAAACATGAATACAAATGTAAAACAAATAAAAAAAGGAAGTAAATGTTGGATAGCGTAGGGGTAAACATTAACATTCCCACTCCAAAGAGTGCAACAGTAGGGAAAGTGTTGGATAGCGTAAGGTTAAAAATTACTTTTCCAACTCCAGAGAGTGCAACAGTAGGGAAAGTGCCGAATAGCGTAGGGGTAGGTAAAAATTAGTATTCCCACTCCAGAGAGTGCAACAGTAGGAAAAGTGTCGGATAGCGTAGGGGTAAAAATTACTATTCCCACTCCAGAGAGTGCAACAGTAGGG
Organism: Lissotriton vulgaris; assembly: GCF_964263255.1. NCBI lineage: Eukaryota > Metazoa > Chordata > Amphibia > Caudata > Salamandridae > Lissotriton > Lissotriton vulgaris. The sequence goes on along the minus strand of NC_141699.1, from coordinate 317,830,467 downwards.
AAAGTGTTGGATAGCGTAGGGGTGAAAATTACTATTTTAACTCCAGAGAGTGCAACAGTAGGGAAAGTGCTGGATAGCGTAGGGGAAAAAATTACTATTCCAACTCCAGAGAGTGCAATAGTAGGGAAAATGTTTGATAGCATAGGGGTACACATTACTATTCTCACTCCATAGAGTGCAACAGTAGGGAAAGTGTTGGATACCGTAGGGGTAAAAATTACTATTTTAACTCCAGAGAGTGCAACAGTAGGGTAAGTGTTGGATAGCGTAGGGGTAAAAATTACTATTCCCACTCCAGAGAGTGCAACAGTAGGGACAGTGTTGGATAGCTTAGGGTTACAAATTACTATTCCCACTCCAGGGAGTGCAACAGTGGGGAAAAGTGTTGGGTAGTATAGGGGTAAAAATTACTACTCACACTCCTGAGAGTGCAACAGTAGGGAAAGTGTTGGATAGCGTAGTTGTTAAAAATAACATACTTATAAATAAATTAATATTTTACAATATTTTTTTAAAAAAATATTAAAGAAATCTAAAATATTTACAAATACCATTACATAATTATAAAAAACATAATTACCAATGAAGAATTAAGTAAAAATACATTAATAATAAATACCAATTATTAATAATGAAGTATTAATTAATAATTAATTACCAATAATATAATTAACAAACACAATTAATTAAAATAAATTATCACTTAATTACATTTAAATTACTTTCCACCTTATTCCCCTATAAACTGATAACCCGCTACAGAACATAATTATCAATTAATCAATTAATAAAAATTAATTAGCAATTAACAATTAATTATGAATAATATAAGTAACAAAAACAATTAATTAAAATAAATTATTACTTGATTACATTTAAATTACTTCCCATCCTATATCCTATAAACCCATAACCCACAAAAGAACATAATTATCAATTAATCAATTAATTAAAATGAATTGCCAATTAATAAAAATTAATTACCAATCAATTAAAATTAATTTATAATTCCTAAAAATTAATAATTAATTTAGTATAATTAAATTACTTCCCACCCTATTCTCCTATAAACCCACAACCCGCTACGGTACTAAAATACAAAATTTACTTAAATTACATAAAATAAAAAAGATACATATTAAATAAGTCATAATATACATAAAAATCATATAAAAATCGATATTAGTAACACCGATATTACTAACATCGATATTAATAGCATCGATATTATCAAAGTCGATATTACCTTCAAAATTCTGTCCCATCGATATTACAAATATCGATATTACTTACCTTCGATATTACTTACCTTCTATATTCTGTCCTTTCGATATTTAAACATCGACATTATTGTATGTCGATATTTAAAAATCAATATTTTGTGTGCCTACCTCAGGGGATAATAACTATTCTCCTCTAATGATGGTCTAATGGTGTTTTCATTCACAGTGATTTCTATTTGTCAGTATCCCATTTCTCTTGTTTCTATATCTGTTTTCGGCTTCACACTTTAGGACTAACATAGAGTACCATCAAAATGAGGCACAATATAATAGAATCAATGATTGAAATTTCATAAATTAACAATAACAAAGGAAAAAGCAGAGGCAACAATTTTAGATTCTCCCTATAAAACTATGATAATCCTTATACATAGGCTAACTCAGTACAATATTATTTTTTGGGGGGCATATTGCACTGCATGCGTTAGGCACCAAAAGGGAATTGTGGCCACCTCCACCCTCCGCCTGCCTATGTCTTGTGCCAGCAATCATATTTCTTGTCTATGCTCTCTATCTCCTGATTTGCTTTCTTGTTATTTTTTCGTCTTTCTGTCTTCATCCATCTCCTCTTTTTTTTACCCTTTACCCTTTACCTTCATCCTCACTTTCTGTGCCATAATCTTCCTTCTCTCTCTCGCTCATTGTTTTAGTCTATCAGACCATTCATCTGCCTTAATTCATTTTCCTCATAGTCACTTGTTATAATCTCTCTTTCCCTCCCTTCTTTATCCACCCCTTCCCTTTCCTCCCCAGTTTGTACAGCCTTAGAACTCTCAGGTGAAGCTCTTCTTAGAACGCTCAGATGTATGACTGAGCTCTGGCATTGTGGAGACACTGTGATAATACTCTTGTGACAAGAAACCTGGTGTTCTACTTACCCGAGGTGTTTGCTCTTACTACACCTTCTTGGCAACGAGGACGGGATGCTGGGTCAGGGCCAGTGAAGTGCCTTCCCCTGAAGTGACAGTGAGTGATGCCAGATGCTGTCAAGATTTAGGACTGCCCATCGATTGCTGGCAGACTTCAACCGCCACCCTGGAAGCTCTGTTGAGGGGGTCTGATTTTGACCACATCGCTATGCTGTGAGAGGGCAGTCGATTTGGCAACGTCCGAAGGATGGATCTGCCTTTTAGTCATCCGAGAGCCAGAGGCTGCTGATCTGCTTCAGGGAGCTCCGGACTTTTCGACATCTTAATGATGTCTCCTCCTGCCTGAGAGCGTGCAGACAACCGTCATCCCTGGTGCGGTGAGTGAGGCACTAGGCTGGTTCCGCACTGCGTAATCAGACTGTTCCTGTTCAGATGCACTTGGCCCCCATTTAGAAGTCCAGGGGAGTGCTGGAAGTGGGTCCACACTTTTAAGGGGGCGCGCTTTGAAGCAGCGGGACTGCAGTGTTGCGGTCCGGTGCTCACCAGGGGGTTACACGCTGTCGAACAGACTGCCAGGGAACCTTCGGGGATCAGCGGGCCTCCTCAGAACTGTGGCGCAACCAAGAGTAAGTCAGCGAAGCACGGGGAGACGGCGCCCATATCAAGGCATTTCCTCCTCAGCGCGTTTTCAGCGGGAAGCACGGAGCGCGGCGCTGAGGGAGCCTGAGGTGTTTCACCCGCAATAAACTTCATCCTATATGACGCAGATTCGCCATGTGACCCTTAATTTGGGCAGAATCGGTCAAGAGCAGGTGGGAAGGAGTTTGGACGGAGAGGTCGTGAACACAGGGGAGCCATTCTCCTCGCACAGTCTACGTCTTTGTGGATGTTTCCGCCCCCAGAGCACTGAGTGACTGAATCTAGTAAGAAATAGAAAGAGGACTTTTGTCAGACTTCGGTGTTTTAGTGAGTGACCTCTGGAGGGTACCCTTTTGTGTAGAAGCATTATACCCAAGCTATATATTTAGTTAGAACCTTCTAGTAGCATTACAACTTTGTCCTTCCTATTTCTCTGAAATATTACCATTGGGTTGGGGTAAAGTTGTTTTCCAGACAGTAATTTTGCTGTAAGATAAAAGAAAATATGACAGGAGCAAGAATTGCTCAGCACCCTCCTTTCCTTAATGAACAGGGAGAACCCGATATACCCTGGAGAAAATCAGAGGGTTTTTTCAAATCTTACTTGATAGCTATAGGAGGGAGAAATGTTTCTAATGTAAGAAAACAACATATCTTACAACACAACCTGGGCATACAAGGTAGAAAGATATATGAGGATATAACAGGGAGATTGGTAGATGATGAAAATGAAGAAATAGAAGGGACTAATGTTTATGAATATACGTTAAGGAAGTTGGAAGCACACTTCAGAGTGAAAGTCAATGTAGTCTTAGAGAGAAACACATTTTTTAAGAGGGCGCAGAAAAAAGAGAAGGGAACGTCCTACATAGAAGTATTAAGTGGTCTATCTGCCACTTGTGAATTTGGTCCCCTTACCGACTCTTTAATAAGAGATCAACTGGTGAGATGCACCAATGATTCAAAAATTCAAGAAGAATTGCTCACTAGAAATCCCGATCTGAATGAGGCATTAAGTATAGCTAAAGCATTAGAACACACTGCTATTTGCATGAAAGAGATGAGAATTCAGGATGGGGATACCAAGAATAGAGGGGAGGAGAAAAGTTTAGAAAGAATAGAAACAGTGTGCAAGGTAGGGGACAAGAACAAAGAGCAACAAAAGAACAAAGTTGGGGGAATACAATGCTTTAAATGTGGTAGCCCCAACCATTTGGCTAATAACTGGAGATGCCCTGCAAGGAGTGTGATGTGCAGAAAATGTAACAGAAAGGGTCATTATTCTAAGATGTGCATAGTTTACAGTCCTAAGGTGCATGCCATAGAATGTCAGGAAGACGAGGGAGATAATGATCACACCTATGTATTCCAGATTGATGACAAACTTGAGAAGGGTGACATCAATTATCCCAAGTGTGATATATGTTTAGATGGAGAAATGTTTAACGTGTATGCTGATTCATGTTCTTCTTTTACCCTTGTAGAAAAAAAATGTTAGAGGAAAAATTTGCCAAACACAAGTTGCAGCTTGAGGAAGCTGACATACACCCTTCAAGCTACAACAAAGAACCTATTCCTTTAGAAGGAATGGTCACTATGAGGATTTATTTCAAGGATAGACACACGGTTGGGAAGGTGTATGTCACCTTGCTAGGGTCGAATTTATTGGGGTGGAAGCACCAGAGAGAGTTGGGAATAAAACTTGATCAGAATAACAGAGAACAGGTACTATTAGTAGAACCAGCTAGTGTATGTGCCAACTTAGTCAATGATTTTAAAGATGTATTTAACAAGAGCCTGGGGACACTAAAAAACTACATGAACAAGATAATATTAAAGAAGGGAGCGGTGCCTGTGGTGCACAAGACATGCTGGATCCCATTACTCATTAGAGAACCATTGAAAGTGGAGCTGGACAAATTAGTGAAACAAGGAGTCATCAAAGAAATTGAAGGTGCTGCATGGCTGTCGCCCATCGTCATCATGACCAATGATGGAGGACGCAACTTGAGGCTCTGTGTGGACCTGAGGGACTTAAATGCAAATATTCTAGTGGACAGGTTCCCACTACCCCGCATACATGAGATGCTTAGCACAATTCAAGGAGCTAAATTATTTTGCGTACTCGATCTATCATCGACCTACTATCAAATAAAACTCCATCGAGAGTCACAACCTTTAACTGCTTTCACGACTCCATTTTGGAATTTCCAATTTCTAAGGATGCCATTTGGTGTGGCGTCCGCAGCGTTCCAAAGAGTAATGCAACACGCTCTGGGAAGCTGTAAGAAGACCATGTGCTTCCAGGATGACATACTGGTTTTCGGTTCTAATGAAGCAGAACACAACGAAAATGCAAGAAGAGTCCTGGAGAAACTAAGAGAAGTGGGCTTCACAACAAAAGAAAGTAAATGCAAAATTGGAGTAAGTTCAGTGGACTATCTGGGACACACTATATCTGAGGAGGGCATCAAACCGAAGATTGACCTTGTTAATGCAATTAGAGATGCCACTACCCCCACTAGTAAAGAAGAAATAATCTCTTTTCTGGGTTTAGCTGAATACATGGCGAAGTACATCAAAGATTTTGCAAAGATGTCTCAACCCCTTAGAGAATTGGTCAAATAGGAAAGTATTTTTAATTGGAACAAAAAACAGGAGATTGCCTTAACAAGCATAAAACAGGCTATCTTAGCAGCCCCCTTCATAGGTAACTTTGCCAGTGGAAAGGAAACCATCATCATGACGGATGCCAGCAATAAAAGTGTAGGGTTCACTCTTGCGCAGAGGATCAATAATAAAGTGAATGTGATTGCTTTCGCATCAAGAACACTAGGAGGAGCAGAAGTCAACTATTCAACAGTTGAAAAAGAAGCACTAGCTGTATTTTGGGCTATTGAACATTTCAGCTTCTACGTGTGGGCTGCATCATTTGAGATTCACAAGAACCATAAGCCATTAGTGACTATGTTTCAGAAAAAGGACATGGAAAACATGACTCCACGAGTGGCGATGTGGTTATTAGGACTACAAGGTTACAACTTCGAATCAATACTTATTCCAGGTCAACAGAATAAAAGTATCGGAATACTTGTTAAGGGCTCCAATAAATGGAGAAAGTGATGAAATCAAGGAAGAAGATGTGGTCATGGAAATAAATCTAGCAGCCATGTCAAAAGATCAATGGGAGGTCCACATGGATCAAGACAAGTGTTTGAAGAAAGTGAGAGAATACATTGTAAAAGGCTGGCCGGACCGCTGCAAGGAGCTGGAATCAGAAGTACAGCCATTTTGGAATGTGAGGGACGACCTCTCAATAGAAGGAAACTACATATTAAAAGCGGGGAAACTGATTTCCCCAGTGGTTCTTAGGAACCACGTGGTTGATTTAGCCCACGAGGGGCACTTAGGCCGAAGTCTGAGTAAAGCCAGACTCAGAGCTGAGTACTGGTTTCATGCAATGAACAGAGATATGGAAGAAAAGGTAAAAGACTGTCACGCTTGTGGGCTGAGTGATAAAACCAAGATAACGAGACAGGCTCCATTATCACCTGTGGAGGTACCCAGCACTCCATGGGACAAGCTGGGTTTTGACATAGATGGCCCACTACACATGCGAGGATCACAAGAATGGTACATCTTGGTACTCGTAGATTACCATTACAATTGGATCTCACACAAGTTTGTGCAGAACATCAATACCAAGTCCGTAATCGCATTTCTGACGGAAGACTTTTCAAGAGAGGGCATTCCGTCAACCATGATCACTGATAATGGCGTTCAGCTTGTTTTGGAGGAGATGAAGGAATTCTTAAGAGACAGCTCTATATCCCACACTCGCACACCTCTGTATTGCCCAAGAGCGAATGGTAAGGTAGAAAGAGCTAATCGATTGCTGAAGGAATGCATACAATTAGCAGTCAAGTCCGGGAAAAACGTGGAAGACTCTGTCAGAAACATGTTGTGGTCACACTATACCACTCCCAACCTGACGATGGTTCATTCTCCATTCGAATTACTGAGGGGAAGAAAAGCAGGTTCCAAACTATCTCCTTATTGGATGGGAGCGAAGGAGAGGATAGTGGTCAACCAGGAAGAATTCGGGAGGAAAATAGAAGAGAAACAAAACAGATATAAAGCGTGGTATGATGGGAAGAAAGGAACTAAAAAACAGAGCTTCCTTCCAGGGCAAAGAGTGTGCATCAAGAAACCGGGAAGACACAACAAGAGTGAAGACAAATTCTTCCCATCGAAAAACATCAGGGAAGTCAAGAAGAACGTTGTAATTCTCAATAATGGCAGAATGTGGAGCCATGACCAAGTGGCAACTGCCCAAGGAAGACATAACACCCTAAGGAGGGAACAGTATCCCCAACAGAAAACAGAAAGGGTTGAGAGTAGGGGAAGGCTAGGAATTAGGTCTAGGAGCTTACCATTCTGGCACAAAGAGTATGACATGAATTGATATTCATCCCATATACAACACATACTATATTTTCTCTATACACGTATTGTATTGTTCATTCCGGTTTTGCATATTCTTTTCATGCTTATAGTAGCAATCCAGAGCATTCTTAGCCTCCCTTAGGGTGCAATGTCTCTTTCGCTTTCTCCCCTGCCTTCGCCTACCCTCCCTCCATCCTCGCTCCTCTGCTGTGTCGATAGGGAGATGTGTTATAATCTCTCTTTCCCCCCCTTCTTTATCCACCCCTTGCCTTTCCTCCCCAGTTGGTACAGCCTTTGAACTCTCAGGAGAAGCTCCTCTTAGAACGCTCAGATGTATGACTGAGCTCTGGCTTGTGGAGGCACTGTGATAATACTCTTGTGATAATAAACCTGGTGTTCTACTTACCCGAGGTGTTTGTTCTTACTACATCACTCTTACCTCCTTATCAGTCCATCTCTTTCCACCAAAACTGTTTTGTATCTCTTTCCCTTTGTTTATCGTTATTTTTCAGTTTTTTAGTTTCCTTCTCTCTCTCTTCAACCAGCTATCTTCTCATGGATCGGAACATTACACCTGGATGAATATTCTGCTTTTGTTTTTCAAACAAGTTTATGCATTGGCTTGGGGGTCTGGGTGGGAGAGCGTCTTCAACATCTACTTGTTCATTTCCAGAGCAGAGTTACGGAGGATGTATATGAGGTTGTGCCAGTAAGAGTCTGAACAAAATTTCATGAATCCAGGGGGCAGATTTATGTTAACTGGCGCATCCCCAGGAATGCGCCAGTTAACATGCACCACAGTGCGCCACAGCTCCGCCAGCCATGGTGCGCCGCATTTATAATGCGGCGCACCATGGTGCAAAAACGGCACAGATGCGTCACGCATCTGTGCCGGAAATGTGCCGCATTGCTGGAGCTGTGTCGCAAGCGCGACGCAGCTCCAGCAAGGCTCGGGGGTGCCCCATTTTAACAATGCTGCGTCAAGACCTACGCCTGCTTCAAGCAGGCGCAGGCTTTTGACACAGCATTGGCTTAAAAGTGACTGAGTGAAATCTCATAGATTTCACTCAGCCACTTTATGAGGCGCACCTGCCCCGGAACGCCCACCCTGCGCCGGAACGCCCACAAGCGGCGCAGGGCTTTACAACGTGACGCATCTGCCTAGATGCGTCACGTTGTAAATCGTTTGTAGGGATTCGCCACGTTTACGCCGCCTTGCGTGACGCAACAGCGGCGTAAACGTGGCGCAAGGGCCTCATAAATCTGCCCCCAGGTATGTTCGTAGCTGTTAACAAGCCCTCATTTTATCACTGTCTATTGTATTTAAATGAAAGTGTCAGGCTGTAGATTTTACTATTGTGGTCATGGTGAAGAAGACAGATAAACACATGGTAAGGTCATATGAAGTGCTAAATGTGCTGGATGTTGCCTCCATATAAATTGATGCGTTTTCTTGCACAGAACACGCAGGGAGAGTGTCCTTGGGCTTAGGGACAGAAGATGATTTCACCAAGAGGACTATATTTGACAAAATATTCAAAACCAGCATCGAAATCTAAAACTTTTATTTCCAAAAGTCAGCAAAATCGATATGATTTTTCCATGACAAAGAGGTTCTTAAAGTACACATTGATAATAAGACTATGACTGCGTGGTACCAGCTTCCCCTCTTAAAGAAAGGGAAGCATTTACTCCCAAAACTAATTTCAGAATAATAGTCAAAGCCTCAGTCCCTCACATCTGGATGGATTCAATGTGTTGAGCTTAGTTTTCCTAATACCATACACCCCCCTCTACGAGCCCCGCGAACCCCCCCAAAAAATGCATCGTACATTCTACAGCGCATTTCTTCAAAGGAATAACAACATTTTACCATGTCATTCTAGCCATAAAGAAACTTCACTGCCTCCACCTTCAAGTCTGCATCTAAACAAGGCCACCAAAAAAGCATCCAAGTCTCGGTGTGCACACAAATCGAGATAGATAACACTGTAAGCTCTATCTATGCTCCCTTACTTACTTGAAGAATTCTTAATGCTGAATCAGACAACAAATAATTGTAAGGCTCGGTTACCTGTGTTTTCCTCTCACTTTATGTTGCAGTGAATTTGAGACACTTTTAAAAAGAGTATCCAATATTTTTTTAATGAAGCCACAACAGTGAGTGACTGTGCTAAGAAAGGGCACAGTTTTAGTTAGGTAGCTCCTGCTTCAGCTAATTAAGGTTTAGGCAGTTTTAAGACATACAAAATGCTTTCAATAGACGGTCAGCACTTTAAGACATGGCTTGTAGGTATTTCTCATGGCTTATTTGGAATGAAAATTGTTAGACGATATCATTGATGTGGTTTCCCCTGATGTTTTGCCTATATTGCCGGTATTTTTGATGCTGTGCTGGATTTCGTTTTATCTGGCTTGGGTACTTTGGCACGTTGCCCTTGCTGACCAGAGTCAAATTGCAAGTGCTCCCTGTGCAAATTGTTATTACAATTTGTTCTCCCTGATTGGCTTATTTGATTTACTGGTTAGCCCTTAGTAAAGTGCACTGAGTGTGCCAGAGCCTGTAAATCAAATGCTACTATTGGGCTTACAGTACTGATTGTGCTACCCACATGAATAGCCCTGAAAATGTATCTTAGATCTGCCACTGCAGTAGCTGCGCACAGTTTTGAACTGCCATGTAGACCTGGCAATTGTACCCACTTGCCAGGCCCTACCCTTCCTTTTTTATACATGTAAGACACACCTATGGTAGGCCCAAGGTACCCCATTGGACAGGGTGTGGTGTATGTGAAATGTAGGACATGTACCGATGTGTGTAACATGTCCTGATAATGAAATACAGTGTATTTCGTTTTCACAATTGAAAGAATTTCTGCCCCATAGGATAAAATGGGAGGTACTTTGTAACATCTTACAAGTATAACTACCCATTGGGACAAGACATGGAAATAAAGTTTAGCTTCTCTGAGCTCTGAATTTATTAGCACATCTTTTAGTAAAGTCAGTTTTTAAATTATGTGTATGAAAATGCCACTTTTAGAAAATACAAGGAACAAATAGAAAGGTGACTGCGTTGGTTCATGTCAGTTTACTTAAGGACAAGGACAAGGACAAGTTAATCAATAAACAAGCCTATGTATTAATTTAGCCGTTCATTAAACATAGTTTTTGTGTATTAATATATCTAAAAAGGAAAACATTCATCTTTACCATTATTCAAGTATACCACACCAAAGACAAAGAAAATGATGACAGCGCATCTCTACTCTTGGTAATGAGATTGGCGCCATAGTCACAGTGCAATTTTTGGTATAAATGTATTCATGACATAACTGAAAGTGCTCAACTTATATAACAAATATGTGTTAAAAGGTGCTAGTGTATTTAGAGACACATGTTTAAAGTCAAATGATTTGACAGTCCAATGTTTTTTGTTCCAGAGGGCTTTTAATTACTTTGCAATATCATGACTCTATTGGTGCTTTAGTTCCTTGCCTCCCGTTCCCTTATTTTATGCCATATAGTTCTTAGAGAGTTTTTTTTTAAAAAGTAGCCATTTTCTTGTTTAACCATTCCATGTGCCTCTGCCTGTTTGTGGATTAACTTACTGGTTTTTGAGTGACAGGGGTTGGGTATGTGCATTCACTGTAGATAGCCACTGGGGGGATTGAGGTGTGCCTGGCCCTTCCTAGATGACTCAGAGCTGAGCTGAATAGACCTTGGCTGTATTTAGAGTAGTAGGAGTTTTCCTCACACCTGAATAGGGCCTGTCTCCCTTGCACAATGTCCCCCCCTGATGGCGCGTGATTACCAGCTCAGTTTACCATACTCACCTTAGCCCATAAACATTCACACTTTGAACCGGTAATCACATTTTCTTCCTGCCTATTAGAGTTTTATTCACTTTAGGACTTATACCTGTACACCATGACTTACCAAATCCTTGTCACTTATGCTCTAAGTCCTACTTTTGGTGTATCAAAAAGGAGTCAGAATAATAGGTAGTAACACAACATTTACCTTTCATGAAAATAGCCACAGACTCTTGAACATTTTAAACACTTTATCTATGCAATATTTTGTGAGTCATATACCATAACAGTGAGATTAGGGAAGTTTCAAGTTAGAAAAAAATGTTTAAAGGAAAAATCTTGTGAGTCTTTAAGAAAACACTTTTAGACATTGGTACCTGGGAAGGGTGAGAAAAGGAAACAGTACAATGACATACCACACAGAATATATTTACCTAGAATGGTGCGAGGACCAACCCTGGCCATGGGCTGGGACAAGAAAGGGCTCCCGACTAATCAGGTGCCAACAGGACAGGACAGGTGCAGGCTAGGACAGGTAACCTCCGCTAAGTGCAACGCCAGCGTCACACCCTTCTCTGCAGCTACACTCATTCCCCTTCTGGGTGACAGAGTCTTCTCCCCCAGCAATTTACAGATTCTTCTATCAGAGTGCTCAACCAGCCCTCTGAGGTCTGCAGCATCCACGATTCTTCTCCAGCATACGTTGGGTCAGTGACAGGTCTGGGACAAGTCGGACAATCTAACTAACTGAACCTACCTTAGTTAAACCATTTTCCAGGGTCCGTACCACCCCCAATGTTGCGAATATGTGTATTCCCTTCATTTGATTTGTCAGAAAGTCGAGGAGAGGTCATCACACCATACCAATATGAGATCATTTCAATTTGATGTAGTTGATCAATGCTCCCGCCCATAATTTACTTTCCCATGAATTTTATTCCACCCAGCAATGTTAGTTTCAATTCATATACAATGTATTAAATACAGTCAGTAATATTTCCTCTGCTGGGGTCACAAGATTAGGTTCCCAGGAACATCGCGAGTAAGACAGGACTTGGCTGCGATTTAATGATTGTGCTTCTAGGATTTCAGTGTTCATATGCGCAGGCTCGCCAATTCAAGATGGAGTCTTCAGGCCCTAATACGAGTTAATAATAAAGTCAAAGCGAGACATGTTAGACTACGAATATAAATGAGTGCACTGTATTCCACTTATTTCTACTCTAACCTCATTACTTTATTTTAACAATAGAATTAGTAGTTAAGCAGGACATACAAAGTTTAGTTCGAACTGAAGCATATGCATTAGCATGTGAAGCTTGAAGTGGCCATCTTTTGCACTAGTGCGCAGCTGCAAAGAATTCCCACCAAAAGCATAGATATGTCACACTACTTAGATGTAGCAGACGCATGCACAGAAAGGTTCTCGCGTTTTCGGCGGTCTTTTAGAACACTCGGGTTACTGCTATTAGAAGCATATAGAAAACCTTCCAATAGATACTAAAATGTTGTGAAATGCAGGCATTAGTAATCACAAAACAAGTTGATTAACAAGTCACATGTTATTTCGAGAGGGTTGAGTACAAGCACGTTTCTTTACGTATGAAACCTTGCTCCATCATTCCCCTCTTTGATGGTATTCTATACCATCACTAATTATGGAACCAGATGCCAACTTTAGCAGATTCTCAATTCAATTTCTTCTATTACTTTAGAATTTCCTCTTTCTCTTTTCTTTTGAAAACCTTTCATTCTTTTGTAATTATCCCCCTTCATTTCTTCAAGTTGTATTTTATCGTATTTTCGTTTCTTTCCTTTCTCATTTTACATCTGCTTCTGCAGCATTTGTGCCAAATCATTGCACTAAAATCAGTAGGGCTATTCCCGTTATTGCATCAGTATTCAACCTACAATACTTTTTCCTACATTAGAAAACCACCTACCTACAGAGGAGAGACCATCAGTTAGTTTCTTCCATGCACTAACAACCTCCAGTGGTTTCAATTCTTCTTCCAAATGAGTGATATTTCTGACATATCTCCTAAGTTGGATACTTTTGTCAGGTATGTAGGTGCAACAAAGTTGCACCTTTAGCATTCTACAGACTCTGCCCTCTTTTGCCAATAATATATCAAGAGCAATTCGATTTTGTAAAAGCATTGATCTTATCGCAAATAATTCTATATTGATCAATAAGAATCCTCCAGCAGTGTCAGTCGATAAGCGGTCAACCACTGTAGACAATTTACAAATTCTTTGTGTATTCAGAATTACTCCTACTGAAGGTATCAATGCATTAAATATATCTCCTACAATTTCTGAAAAATTAGCTCTTTTCGGTCGCTTTAGTCTATTATTTTCTTCATTGCTTCCAGTGATTCTTTTTACATGATATACCTTTGGGAATACTATTCCAAAATGGCAACTCCCATACCAATGATCAGGCAGCTTAAAATAAGCCGTGTTCCCACACATATAATAGATTCCAGGAAATCCTGGATCAGTTCCCCCTTTTAGTCCCCAACCCCTAATTATCAGGAAATTGTGTTCACATTCACTGGAACCAATGAATACATTGTTTTTAACCTATGGAGACAGATTTTCCCTTTCTTTTCAAAATCCAGAGACATAGCAGCATGAGGTTTGCCAGTTGCAATAAATTCCTCTCTTTCAGCCCATTTAGGTATCTGAGGTTTCTGTTCAGTCGCCTTTCTATGGAAATCCTGTCTCCCTTTCTCTTCTAAATTCAAAAATATTTTTGCTTCTTCATGTAACCTACATATTAGATTGTCTTTATGAGCTTCAGCTATATCTATTTATACTGTGGTGTAATTCTACCTCATCTGGTGCTTCAAATTCTACTCTGCTTTGCTTAAGGTTAGTTACCTTTCCATGTACACTAGTAATGTTCTGTCTACTCTCATTCATTAAGTAAGGTATAGCTATTGTCAGTCCTAACCATGCTGTGATTACTATTAATATACTACATAAGCATATTCTACAACATGTCTTTATGCAAATTCTATTCGGTTTTCCAGCAGCTCTATTATCAGCCATTTTCTAACTAAGGACACCTAACCCTTCTTTGTAACTTTACACAGAATAATAACTGTGAAGTTAATTTCAAGTTAGTCTCACTTCTTCGTCAATTTGATCAACAATTAATTCTTCATCACTTTCTCCACTTAGCTCCAGATTCTCAAAATCCTTGAGGATCACATATTTCCATTCAGGACCCTTAAATTTATTATTCAGTCTTTTCAAGCGTGGACTTCTTCTTCTGGGTTTCTTTGTGGACGGTCCAGATTGACTTGTTACATCATTTACTTGGTCTGGTTCTTCACTTATTGTTTTAAGGCAATATTTCAGTCTTTTGATAATACTAGGCCAAGTATCACCTTTTCTGAGTCTTTTAGCTGGCCTCTGTCCTTTTATTTTCTTCAAGTGTCCTTTTATTTTCATTAATTTGTGGCACACTTTGATTTTTCGCGTCTTCAGATTCCCTGTCTGTCTTACCTTGTCCTGGGCTTATTATCTTTGCCGTTTCTGCCTGGATGGATTCTTCTACACTAGTCTGACCCTGTTCAGGAGTTTATTGGATTTGTCTATAATTTTGATTTTTTTCTTCTTTTTCTTCCTGAACTCCTTTTTCTATACCTGTTGGGTCCTGCTCAGGTCTTTCTTTTTTCTTGATTGTCTTCTGCCTGAGTGTTTTCTCTAGTGCCTATCTGTCCCTCCTCAGACACGTGGACATTAATCTCAAATTTGTCTGTCTGAGTATTTTGCTCCTTCCTTATCTGGTCCTCCTCAGATCTGACAATTGCTTTGGGTTCTGTAATCTGAGTGAGTACTTCTATTCCTGTCTCATACTCACTATCACTCTGACTGTCTAAATATGTTTGACTTCTTGTTCTCACAAATATTTTAGGTATGTGGACTATGAGGATTCTCTCATCCTGACTGGTGCTAGGTCATTCCTCATCAGCTACTTCAGGATCGATTTCTCCGGATCTTTCAGCTGTACAACCTTCAGCCTCTGCTTCTTCAGGTTCTGTCACTCTTTTGATATGGCTTGCATGTTGGTATTCCTTTACATTTCACAGTTGTGGTGGTAACCAGTATTACTTGATGTGGTTTTCTCCACCTTGGTGCTAGTCACAACTCTCGGTTATGATCTTTTATCCTTACCCAATCACCTGGATTCAAATCATGCGCTTGAGTCGACTGTCTGGCCACAGTGCCTTCTCCAACCTGGTGAGAGATAGAACGCACTTGGTCAGCCAACTCTTTGCAGTATTCCAATACCAAATCATCAGATATATTTAACAGCTTGTGTCCTGGTACATATGCTTGTCTCATGGCCCTTTCCATGAGTATCTCATGGGGACTCAAGCCTGTATATTTGTCTGGAATGCTTCTGAGTCCCATCAAGACAAGAGGTAAAGCATCAGGCTACTCCAATGGGGTGGTTTCACATACCTCTCCCAATCTTGATTAAATTGTGCCATTGAGTTGTTCTACCTCTCCAGAAGCCTCTGAGTGGTATGCACAGTGCAGCTTTTGCTTAATCTTGAATGCTTCACAAATTAATCAAATTATTTCATTATTAAAATGAGACCCTCGGTCTGATTCAATCGTTACTGGAAAACCAAACCTAGGAATGAGCTCTCGCAAAAGGAGTTTGGCTACAGTTAGGCTGCCATTACTCCTGGTCGGGTAAGCCTCCACCCATTTGGAGAATAAACACACAATGACAAGGACATATTTTAGTCCTCGACAAGCAGGTAACTGTATGAAATCAATTTGTAGTCTTATGAATGGACCTTCTGCCTTTCCAACTTCCCAGGGCAAACCACAGTTTTCCTACCAAGGTTCATTTGTTGACAAATTAAGCATCTCTGCTACACTTCTGAACCTTGTGTTAAACCAAATATGTCTAAACAATCTTATCATTGTGTCTCTGCCTATGTTTGTGTCCCCACGGTACATCCTAGCCATAGGTGTAAGCATACAGTCAAGTAACACTGGTCTCCCATCTAAGTAGCATATCACACCATCCTCAGTTCTTCTCTGACAACCTATTTTCTCCCATTCTTCCTTTTCTTTGGGTTCTGCTTCATTTTGTTGATCTCTCACTTCCTCCCATGGTCCTACGCCCCTTAGCAGCATAAGTTGGCAGCTGATTACACATGCATCGATTTTCTTGTTTACTACCATTTTGTACTTGGCACAATGTTGGGCTACTTGGTCAGCATAAAGATTACTGGCTGTCACTTTGTCATTTCCAGATTGGTGAGCAGCACACTTTACCACGGCAACTTCTTTTGGTAATTGAATTGCTTCAAGTACTTATTTTACAAAATGTCCATTTGTAATAGGGGCTCCTGAAGAAGTCATGAACTCCCTTTGCATCCAAAGCTGGCCTAGTCATGCACAACCGGTAACCATCCTGACTATCAGTGTAAATGGCTATTTTCCAATTTTTCCCAATTTTGCAAGCTTATAATAAAGCAATCAATTTGGCTACTTGTGCAGACTTGACTCCTGGTAACTAGGATGCTTCCAATAATCCAGCCAATGTACGCACAGCATAAGCAGCACTCAATTCTCTTTCCTCATGACGCATGAATGAGCCATCTATAAATAGTTCATGTTCTGAGTCCATTAGTGGTTCTTTCTGTATGTCTGGGCGTGGTTTAGTACTGTATTTAGTGAGGTCAATACAATCATGTTCGACTTCCTCCTTTACCTCTTCAAAGTGTGAATTAGGTAACAAGGTTGGTGGATTTAGAACAGTACATCTGACTATTGTCACATTTTCTGCACTTAGAATAACTCGCTCATACTTAGTCAGCCGACTAGGAGTTAGGTACTGAGTACGGGTTCTTGTTAACAGAATCATTATGTGAATGTGGAACATACTCTGTCTCAGGATGTCCCATTATGATGGATTCACGTTGTTCTAGACTCGTGTAAGTTGCAGCTACAGATTTTAAACATCCTGGTAATGCTGATGCTGCCGTGTCCAGTGTGGTAGAAAAGTATGCCAGGGGACGTCGCATTAGGCCACATGTCTGGGTTAGAACTAAAAGAGCACAATTGTCTCTTGCATCACAGAATAGTGCAAATTCTTTTGAATAATCAGGCATCCCTAATGCTGGGGCTTCACACAGGCAGTTGCGTAATTTTAGGAAAGCGGTCATGCTTTCATCATCCCATTCCACTGGCTCTCTTGCCCGTTTCTTTGTCAATTGTATCAATGGCTTAGCTAGCACTGCCAATCCCACAATCCACTGCCTGCAGTAACCTACAACTCTGAGAAACATCCGGATTTCTTTCTGTGTCTGAGGTAATTTCATGTTTCTAATTATTTTGATTTTCTGAAGTCACTCTTCTGACCCCTCTCTCTATCTGGTGTCCCAGATACTTGACTGATGTGGTAAAAAATAGCAATTTTTCAGGTGACACTTTATGTCTTCCTTCAGCGAAATGATTCAGTAATGCAATTGTATCAATAATGCAGTCAGTTTGGGTTTTACAAGCAACCAGTAAACCATCTATGTACTGCAATAAAACAGACTGTCTGGGCAGCACCAAAGATTCAAGAAATTTTTTCAAAATCTGGTTAAAGATCAATGGACTTTCAGTGTACCTCTGAGGAGCACGATTCCAAACATAAAAATGCTCGACAAATTTAAACGAAATAAAAATGTACTGTCTTGATTTAATGGGATGGAGAAGAAGGCATGGCATAAATCAATTACAGTGAACTATCCTGTGCTCCATGGTATTTGATACAGAATTACTGCTGGATTTGGTACTACTGGGCAACATGGGACAACAGTTTTATTTTATTTTCCGCAGGTCTTGAACAACCCTATATTTTCTGTTTGGTTTCTTTATGCCAATTATAGGTGAATTACATGGACTGCTCATTATTTCTTTTACAATGACTTGCTCAACCAAACACTTAATTTCTGCTGCAACACCTGCTTTTATTTCTGGGCTTACTTGTACTGTCTGGTATTAGGATAAACTGCACCTTCCTGCACTGTCACTTGTACTGGATCGACATTTGCCATTAATCCTACTTCCTTTCTGGTAAAATCCCACACATCAGGGTTTACGGTATTTTGAAGCTCTTTGGGTAAATCTTTTAGGGTCATCTTTTTAGTTTCAGATTCTTGCTTAGCTAACATGATTTTGTATACTCCATCTTCATCAGGAGTCTGAATTTCAACACCATTTGGTGTGCAAAAAATTGTGCAAATTTACTTTGCACAATAAATCCCTTCCTAGCAAGTTTACAGGACTAGAGTCACACACAACAAATTTGTGCATCTTTTTAAATGTGCCAATACATACCTCCATTGGTTCTGTAATAGGGGTCCTAATCTGTTTATTAGAAATGCCCACTACTTGGATCGCTTGTCCCGAGAGAGGTAGGTTTGGGATGTCTGCTGTTCTCACAGTAGACCGGGCAGCACCAGTTTCCAACAAGAAGGTGAGGTCATTTCCCTCAACCTTGCCTTCTACATAAGGACGTGACTGATCTAGCGGTAAGGATGTGCCAAGTACGCACTCCTCTTCCCCCCTCAGGCACCGTCAATATGTATCTTCTTCAAAAACTATGTCCTGTAAAAGAAACTGTGGTGTTACTGTATTTTTCTTACAACTTCCCTCCCGGAAACTGGTGTCCACACTGTATTTGGCTTGACTCACAAAATCTGGCATAAGTGCAGGTCGTAACTGATTCTGTATTACCTGTTGCAGCTGCCCCATTGACACCTCATTCTGAGTCTGTGGATTTAAATTTTGAGTTTGGACATTATTATTTTGTATTAATTTACACTTGTTTTTCCAATGCCCCAATTACCGTACCCGTGACAGGGAAACTTTTTCTTTGCCTCTTCTTTGCTCATTCTTCCCCTTGGCTTGCCCCCACTACCTTCACCTTCACCTTCCCCTCTTCCTTGATTATTTGCCTCTTGACTTAACTGGAATTCCTGCTGTTCTGCCAATTTTACTTGAGACCACATTACATTTTCTTCTCATTTCTTTCGCCTATTATCGATTTCATCCCCACAGTATTTTGCATACTTGAGAATTTCATCAATAGGCTTTGCCTGCCAACATAATTTATGCTCTTTTATCATTTGAGATATTTCTGGTCTTAGTCCGGACACAAAACGATATATAAAATGTGTCATGTCTTTATTTTCAATATTTTCCAGCCCACTATACTGTTTGAACACCTGCAAAAGACGCTCATAATACGCATGTACTGATTCATCCTTGTCTTGGGTTGTTCTGTCTATTATTATCCAAGCTGTCTCTTTTGGAGGCACCTTTCCTTTCAAGTGAGTTAATACCTGTTGGTATGTCTTCATTACATCATCTGACAGCGCTCCTGTTTTTGGATCTCTAGGGAATTCATCTTTTGGTCAATCTACTAAAATGATGCATTCTGTCCATAAATCTGCAGGAACAACGATGTCAAACAAACCATCTAAATCTTTTAGCAGCACTTTTGAAACCTTCATAAATCTTTCAACTTGCCAATACCATTCTACAGGTTTCTCTCTGAGTTTTGGGAAATCATTTGTAAATGACAAAATATCCTGTCTGGACCAGAAACCATGTATATAACCTCCTCCTGGAACTTCTATCATTGGACGTAACTTTTCAACCTTTTCTGTTTCTTTCATTAAATACTCAGATGTAGTTTGATTGGCCTGTGCTTCCTCTTTTTTACTTTGTCATCTAGCTTTCCAGCTGTCTAAGTCTCCCCATTTTTTTAACAATGTCAATACTTCTTTTATCTGCAATTTTCATCCAGACACATTCATGTTTTCTAAATCTTTGTCAGAAAATTCCGCTCTGTATGGTTTCTGTAACACTTTAGATTTACCTATGTCAATTCCCATGTCTGAGGCCAAATTCATTAATTTTTCATGAAATATTGTGGTATTTCGGGTGATAATTCTACAAATAAATAACAACTCTAACCCTACATTTCCAGCTATCATTTCTTCTAGTTCTACTCTTAATTTAAAAACATCTAATATTTTTGGCTGTGAATTTGGCTTTTCCATTTCTCGTGTCCATCTTTCTATTTTTTCTGGGGTTACTACAGTGGCACTTCTCGTTTTCTGTGGCCGTTTCAATCTGTACTTCTCTAGAGTATCCAGGAGTAACTTTCCTGATTGAATCGCCCATTGGTACTCCATTCCAGCAGACATCAGAATGATCCCTTCCTTCACAAAATTCAAAATGCAACTTAATGCCCTCCTCCTCAACCGCTCCATCCCAAAGGGATAACTCCCGCCCCCACACCAAACCCTATCCCCGTTACGCTTTGGCTCCGAACCAACTGATTCACCTCAGCCAAAACCGAGGTTCTCTTAGGTCCCTTGAACTACCTCAACTACGCATACAACAAGGACACTTCAAGACTCTTCTACTACCTCAAGAATACGCAGTACCTGTGTACTTTTGAACGTTTATTTAATATTGCTTTATTAAGTATCCCTTACGAAACACTGTTGTAAAGCACTCCAATATCCCTGGGTCAGGGCAGCGCCCTATAAAACTCCTAAAATAAAAAAAAATAAAAAAATTATGGGAAAATCCATTAGGGAAATTACTGACTCGCTCTCACTTGCCTGGTAATCAACTATTATATTTTCTTTTCTAGGTTGTATAACTGGGGTAGTCAGAACTGGAGTTTTTTTGGACTAGGTTGCATATCTCCATATAAGGGAACAGCGGAACCTATATTTACTGGTATTGTTAGAGCTTCAGGACTTGTATTCAGTTGGGTGATTTTCTGAATTAATTCACTTCTCTGTTTATTTATTGCTTCTTTTTCTTTTTCTTGTAATACCTTTTCCACAATAGTCTCATGCACAATCTGCGAAATCAACGGTGGTTTTAAGAATAGAGCACTGGGGGTAACTCTAATTGTCTCTTCCTGATAAGGTGATGGATTTTTCATTAATACATTTACAAAATAATCTTCTTCTGAATCTCCACTACTAGTCATTCAATGTTTTATTTTCTCTGTACATTTACTTCCTGTTGGTTCTTCTGTGGTAAATACAGGATATAATCCTTCCACTAACCTAGACTGTCTCCATTGTTTAATCTGCTTATCTCCCGGGGAAATTTGGGATAAAATGTACTTAAATTCCTGTCACATTGGGGCCCATCTCACTCAAAAGCCTCAGTTTACCAATGCTTCATACTGTGTTAATCTTGATCTGAGGCCTAATTCATTCATGCGAGTTCTTAAATTGTGCAAAATTCTAACATTAAATGTTCCATATTCTGGAAAAGCCAATATATCATCATCTTTTGTGTACTCTATCCAATTCTCTAACCACACACAAGTGTGGTAGCTTCTTTCTATCATTATGTATGATAGGGGAGTTTTTGGTGGTGGAATAATAATTCCTTCTCTCATCTTAATGGGTTTATCCTTTCTAAAACAATTTTTTATTCTCTGCAAAAAAAAGAAATTTCTCCGTACATGATATATGATTTTCTGCTAATACACTGATCTTGGGCAAAACCTAGGTATCTTCTATCAGGGCGATTTCCTATAAATATTGGATCTTAACTAAACCCTAACCATAACACTGCTACCGAGAAATACTGATGGCACGTGATTACCAGCTCAGTTTACCATACTCACTTTAGCCCATAAACATTCACACTTTGAACCGGTAATCACATTTTCTTCCTGCCTATTAGAGTTTTATTCACTGTGGGACTTATACCTGTACACCATGACGTACCAAATCCTTGTCACTTATGCTCTGAGTCCTTTCATGAAAATAACCACAGACTCTGGAACATTTTAAACACTGTATCTATGTAATATTTTGTGAGTCAAATACCATATTAGTGAGATTAGGATACTTTCAAGTTAGAAAATAATTATTAAAGCAAAAATCTTGTGAGTCTTTCAGAAAATACTTTTAGACATTGGTACCTGGGAAGGGTGAGAAAAGGAAACAGTACAATGACATCCCACACATAATATATTTACCTAGAATGGTACGAGGAGCAACCCTGGCCACTGGCTGGGACAAGAAAGGGCTCCCAACTAATCAGGTGACAACAGGTCAGGACAGTTGCAGGATAGGACAGGTAACCTCGGCTAAATGCAACACCAGCGTCACACCCCTCTCTGCAGCCACACTTGTTCCCCTACTGGGTGACAGAGTCTTCTCCCCCAGCAATTCCCCAAATCTTCTTTCAGAGTGCTCGCCCAACCCTCTGAGGTCTGCGGCATCCACGATACTTCTCCAGCATACGTTGGGTCAGTGACAGGTCTGTGACAAGTCAGACAATCTATCTAACTGAACCTACCTTAGTTATACCATTTTCCAGGGTATGTACCACCCTCAAAGTTGCGAATATGTGTATTTTTTTTTGTGTATCTTATATAGCGCACGGCTACCCCAACGGGGTAACCCGGCGCTTGCATTGGGAACCCGTCCTGGCTTTTCCCTGTGAGATAACCCGTACTGGGGATCCCCCAAGGTGAAAGCCAGGCATTCCGCCGCGGGGGGCCGTAGTGGAGATTAAGCAAGCTATTGCCCATAGTTGCAGAGTGTGAACCCGTGATTCAAGTAGGCACCGAAGTGAGAATTATCGAGTCCGTGGACACTTGGGCTCAGACCCTGCCGCGTCGGGAATTTTACCCTGGTCCCGGGTCTGACCTCAGCTTCCGGGTATGCCTCCTCTAACCATTGAGCCACACTTCTCCACTATTCATTTAATTGGTCAGAAAGACGAGGAGAGGTCATCACACCATAGCAGTATGAGATCATTTCAATTCGATGTAATTGATCTATGTTCGCGCCCATGATTACTTTCCCATGAATTTTATTCCACCCAGCAATATTAGTTTCAATTCATATACAATTGATTAAATACAGTCAGTATTTCTTCCTATCTTGGGGTCACAGGGTTAAATTCCCAGGAACATTGCGTGTAAGACAGGACTTGGCTGCGTTTCAATGACAGTGCTTCAAGGATTTTAGTGTCTATATACGCAGGTGCGCCAATTCAAGATGGAGTTTTGCCGTACCCTTCAGGCTCAAATACGAGCTAATAATAAAGTCAAAGAGAGACATGTTAGAATACGAAAATAAGTAAATGCACTGTATAGCACTTGGTTCTAACCCCATTACTTTATTTTAACTATATCATTAGTAGGTAAGCAGGACGTACAAAGTTTAGTTCGAACTGAAGCATGTGCAATTAGTATGTGAAGCTTGATGCAGCCATCTTTGGCACTAATGCGCATCTGCAAAGAATTCCCACCAAAAGCATAGATACGTCACACTACCGTAGATGTAGCAGACGCATGCACAGAAAGGTTCCCGCATTTTCGGCGGCCATTTTATGACACTCTGGTTACTGTTAGTAGAAGCACATAGAAAAGCTTCTCATAGATACTAAAATGTCGGGAAATGCAGTCATTAGTAATCACAAAACAAGTTTATTAATAAGTTACTTGTTATTTCGAGAGGGTTGAGTACAAGCATGTTAAAATTAAGCGAGACAAGTTTATTTTACATATACCCTACTGCAGGTGATTCATGTGAAAAAGTGGATGTAGGAAGCTGGCTCTGTATATACTATACCAAAGTAAGGTATGGTGTGCACATAGTCCAGTGGATCCCCAGAGGTACACCAGAGGCTAAATTAGGTAAGTAGCAACAGCTCTCTTTGTGGTTGTGTGGGGGAGTAGTTAGGCGTATCAAGAGGGTGTATTAAGCATGTTTTCTATTCACTCTCTCAAGACTGATGGCACACACTCAGAGATAGAATCCACACACTCAGAGATAGAATCCAGACCAATTAGGTGAGTATAAAAAAGTCATATGTATGTTTTATTTTCTAGAACCAAGCAGATCTTCGTACAGGTAGGTAAAACATATGTTCAATCATAGAGTATTTCAAGAAGTGCAATTGGAAATCGATTTGTAATCGTTATAGGTTTGTATTGTGTGGAAAAGCAGTTTAAATTACACAGTAATTACTTTTGGAATACTTTTGTATTACTCTTAGAATACATCAACATCTCTGGTGGTATGCCTAGATACCACACCAGGGATATCATAATACAGAGTTAGTAATAATTTTTAAGGTTTGCAGCTTAGTTACTTTTTCTCCATAAAAAAACAGCAGTTCAACACAACATTTTAGGAACAAAATGTCATAAAATTGCTTCAGATGGCAGCAAAATGGTTATTGATTTCAAAGGTAAGTACTCAACTCATGAGTGGGAGTTTTGGGGGTTAGGTCCAAGGTTCTCCAAGGTCTTGGTAGGAACTCAAGTTGCTCCACCAGTGGCACTGGGGTGTCAGGGTGCAGAGTGCTGGGGTCCAACATTAGCCAATTGGATAAGAGCTCCTTGGGTCAGGGACTGCTCACATGCAGGCAACATGTCTGTGGGAGTAGAGCTCCTAGAGTAGGTACCAGCACTGTAGGGGCAACAATCAGCACAGGAGCTGCACCACCAGCAGTACTGAGGGGGATGGATGCAGAGTGCCAAGTGGACCTTGGGGACCCTGCGGATTGCAATGGAGATCTCCGGTTAAGAAAAGATACTGCTGCCTTGGTTAGGGAGGCTTCCTGAAGGCGGCCACCGGCTGAAGAGGTAAGTTGGGGTTTTGCTGGATGCCTGGATACTGCTGGTTGGGCCATCCAGGGCTGTGGGGCATCGGGGGAAGGGGTTTCTTTTGGAATCTTCTTTTCAGCTCTGGTTGCAGGTGTGGGGATCCTTCAGGTTGAGAATGCAGGCGTTGTTTTGAAATGTGGGGAGACCTCATTGTTGTGTTGGGCCACTCGAGTTCAGGCCTTGGGCGTCGGGTGCAGAGTGGTGCAAAATTGCAGAGCTGCCTCAATCCGGATTCTATGGGTGAGTCTTTGCTTGAGCAAATCTGGTGCTCACATGAGAGAGAGTCTGTTAGATGAGTGCATGAAAGGTCTTCTGGGCTCAGGGAGCTGCTTGACATGCTGGGGTTCTTGCTGTAGGCAGGTCGAAGTTGGGACAAGCCTGTAGGACTGGGGCCAAACCAGTAGGTGTCATCTTATTCCTGGGTCAGCAAAGGCTATTTGGTCCTTCTTCTTATTTCCTCGAATCTGAGGAGGCAAAGTTCAGGGTCACCCCAAAATACTAAATTTAGGGGCATTAAAGGGGTGTGCAGGTCAAGACCACTTGCTTGGGGCGAGTACACACCTGGCACCATTGGCATGGGTCTCCCCTGCATTTTCTGCCTTTGCCTCCTGTGTTTTTGCTGGTCTAGATGCTTTGGGCACTTGCCACTGCTGCTTAGTGGCAAAGTGCAAGTGCTCCCTTTTTTAAATTGTTGGTATGGATTGGTGTTTCCTTGAATTGCTGATATGATTTACTAGTCAGTCCCTAGTACAGTGCACTGTGTGTGCCAAGGGTCTGCAATTCAAAAGCTGCTAGTGGGCTGTAGCACTGATTATGTGACCCACACAAGAAGCCTTTAAGTGTAACTCAGGCATGTATGTAAAAGGTAGGACATGCCCTGATATGTGTGGCATGTCCTGATAGTGAATTACTACCAATTTAGTTTTTCTCTATTGCAAGGCTACCTGATCCCATAGGAGAGAATGGGGAGTTTGGTTATAACATCTTATAAACATAACTAACCCTTGGAACATGGAAGGGAAATACATTTTAGTATGCCTCAACTCAGAATGTTAAAATGCATCTTTTAGTGAGGGTAATTTCTACATGCTGTGTCTGAATATACCACTTTTAAAAAGTAGGTATTTTCTTGCTTAGCCATCCGGTGTGCCTCTGCTAGGTTTGTGTACTGCATGTCTGGCTTTGGATGACAGGGGCTTGGGAGGAGCAGTGGCTCCAGAGAGTCTGATGAGGCAGGACTGGTCTGGGCTGAATAGACCTGGGCTGCATTTAGATTAGGGGGAGGAGATTTCCTTTTACCTAAATGAGCCTGGTCCGCTTTCCACAACGCTGTCTCCACCTCATGACAGGAAGCAGTACCTGAGAGGGCAGAACTTGTTTTGAACAAGCACAGGGCTTCTCTGTCACCAGAGAACAAAGGACTTTGTAGTAGAAATATTGGGACCCAGACCCCAGAACTTTAGATCATTTCTGGGAATCAACAGGAACCTTTGCCAAGGAGGAGAGCCACAGAAACTAAAGAGGAATACTGCCCCTGTGCTGTTTGCTTTCTGCGTTTGGCCTGCAGTGGCTACATGCTGCCAAGGAAAGTAAAAAAGGACTTTGCTGTTTTCTGTGTCCCCTGCATGAGGAAGATCACCAAGGGAGTTCTGATCTGCTAAGAAGTGCCTGCTATTTTTTCTGACCTCTGGAGGCTGTTTGCTGCTGGGATCTGGAAAAAGTAACGTAAATTCAAGAAGCGTTGTGCATCTGCACCTGTTTCTGAAGCATTACCTCCCCGGAGCAAGGAACCTACGCATCACCTTCCCTGCGGCCCTTTTTTGTTTTGTGCATGACGCATCCAAGGTACTTTGTCTGAAAAGTGTTGCATCTCCAATTTGCTTTGAGCGGATCTACTTGTACCATTTGATAGTCATGTTATTAATACTCTATTGTGGATATTTGTTGTTCGGTCTTGTTTTGGTTTAGATAAAGATTACTTACTTCTCTAAACTGGAGTGGCGTCCATTTGTAGTGTTTTCACTGTATTATTGTATGTATTCACAAATGCTTTACACGCTGCCTCTGAGATAAGACTGTTTGCTTGTGCCAAGCTACCAACGGAGTAAGCAGGGGTTATTTTAGAAGTGTATACCCCTTAACCTGACTAGCAGCAAGGGTCCCTATTTGGACAAAGATACCTACCTCTGCCAACTAGAGGACCCCATTTCTAACATTGGTGGTCAATGGTGAGGATCTGGACTTGCATTTTTGACTTACATACAGTGATTGGTGTACGCTACTAGTAGAGTGCAGATCATTAGGCAACCACATACATGTTATAGAACTTTTTTCCTTGGAATTTTTTGCAACTTGAGAACTGCCAATTTTCACCATGAGTAAACCAGCATCACTTGCATCTGTGGATTTTGAATTTGAAAGAGGAGAGGGTTGATACCTATACTGTGCCACAACTTAAAGCTGTCTGCAGGAAATTTAAAATGTCTTTAAGAGGCTTCACCAAAAGACCCTGAGGGCCTGGTTGGAATCAAGGAATGCCAGTGAGCATGGAAGAGAAGAAGATGCTCTTAGAGCATGAAAGAGGACTGAGTGAGTTGGATCTGAAAGCCAAAAGTCTAGAGACCTATCCCAGTGGTGGCAGTGCACCATCAGTGCCTGGAGAATGGAAGGTATACATCCCCAAGGAGGTTATTAAGGATTTCATGAAGCATCAGGACATTGGTCAGTGGTTCAAGGTTTAAGAGATAGCAATGAGGACCCACAGAGTCCCTGAAAGAGATTGAAGAGCGGGATTCTCGGGCAGCTTTATCAGTGACGGAAGGGAGACATTGCTAGCATAGCCCACTGAGGATCACATGTCCTATGCCCCCATGAAGGAAGCCTTAGTAGCAAGGTATGGGTTGACCCCAGAGCTGTAAAGGCAAACATTTAGAAACTGTAAGAAGCTGGAGTTAAGTCTGTGGGTGGAGTGTGTGTCCTATTTTTGCACAGCACTGGATGGTTGGGTGAAGTGTAACAAGGTGAATGATTTGCAGGGCTTCTATGACTTGATTGCATGGGTGCACATGTCAGATTGTTGTTTTTCAGAGCTACGCCAGTACTTGATTGACAGTAAGCCGATGGACCCCAGGAAGCTTGCTCTGGAGGCAGACCGCTGGGTCAGTGCCAGGATCCAAAAAGGTTGTGTGGGAGACCCCACCGAAGGTGGGCAGGGTCCACAGCAGAAGAGTGGGGGGATAAGGGTAAAGAGAAAGAGTTATAAAAAGGGCCCAAAGTGATTCCCAAGGGAACCAAGGTAAGGGTTCCCAGCCTCATAGTGATAAGAAGCCATGGGTCTTGACAGGTAAACCTGTTCATAGGGGTCCTAGGGCATGTTATGGCTGTGCGCAGGTGGACCACTACCAAGGGGATTCTAGATGTCCCGAGAACGTTACCACCTCACCCATTGGTGCACCTCCCTGGGGAATGGCTAGGGTAGCCATGGGGGAGGAGCCTTGTGCCCAAGAGGGGTGGGGTTCTGCAGAAATGTCACTGGTCTCTTCAAGAGACAGTAAGATGGTCCCAAGAGTTCTTCTGCCTGATAACACTAAGAAGTACAAGCAGTGGGTGACCATCAACGGCCATAGTGTGGAGGCTCTGAGAGACACCAGAGCCAGTGTGACAGCTGTCAGTTGGCGGCTGGTGTCTGAGGAGAAGGTTGTCCCCAACACATTCTATCCAGTAATTGTCGCTGACAACTCAGAGTGCCTCTGCAAAGTCGCACAGGTTCCCTTTGAGTGGGTGGGGTCTCAGGTACCTTGAGAAGAGCTGTGAGGCCAGCCATGCCTGTTCACTGTCTGCTAGGCAATGATTTGGAAAGATCCCCTAAGGCCAAGGTGGAGCAGAGGTCTCATGTAGAAATGTGTGTTCTGTCTGAGCAGGCGAGTGTGACCACTCAGTCTATGGCAACCGGTAAGGGCATTCAAGAGAATTTGGAGCATGAAAGAGTGACCCAGGTGCCTGTCAGGCAATTAGTAAAAGTGGGAGGATATGTAAGTCTCCTCCCCAACCTTTCCATGTGGTCAGCACCCCCTTTGAGAGGGTGGGTATTGACATTGTGTGGCCTCTGGATCCCAAGACAGCCATGAGCAACAGGTTTTTTACTAGTCTTGCTGGACCACACAACCTGGTATCTGGAAGCCATCCCTCTCGTAACTGTGACGGCCCCCGGGGTCGGTCGTGCCGGGATGGGAATTTTCTCCAGCATGGGGTTCCCCACAAAGTAGGTGGCCGGCCGGGATACCAACTTCATATCTAAGTATATGAAGTTCATGTGGCAGGAGTACAGTGTTACCTACAAGTTCACCACTCCTTACCACCCCCAAGGTAATTTGTTGGTTGAAAGATTCAACCAGACCCTGAAGGGCAAGAGTATGGGTCTGAGTGAATCAATGAGGCGTAAGTGGGACATAATCTTACTGTGCTTGTTGTTTGCTTACAGGGAGGTATTGCAAAAGTCCTTAAGGTGTAGCCCCTTTGAACTCATGTATGGACACCCGGTGAGAGGAGCTCTAAGTCTGGTCAAAGAAGGGTGGGAGAAAGCTCTCAGTAAACCTCCCCAGGATTTATATGGCTACATGCTGGCCTTCAGGAACCAGACTAAGCGCTTCAGACAACTCGCACAGGCGAATCTGGAAGCCTGCCAGGAGAAGATGAAACGCTGGAATGATCAAAATGCCACTCTGATCGAGTTTCAGCCCGGACAGAAAGATTGGGTCATGGCCCCAGTGGATCCTTGTGCGCTCCAGGATAAGTGGACTGGACCATTTGAAGTGGTGGAGCTCAAGAGTAAAGTCACCTGCTTGGTGGACTTGCAGTCTCCAAGGAACCCTTTGCAGGTCCTGCATGTGAACCACCTTAAGCCCCACTTGGAGAGGTCCAAAGTGGACATGCTCTTAGCAACAGATGCTGGAATGGAGGAGGAGACTGAGCTTCTTCCTGACCTCCTGTCTGCGAAGGAACATGATGGGTCAGTGGTCGGTGTAACCCTCTCTCCCACCCTGACTCCTGAACAGCAGAGTGACTAACTGTTGGGGCAGTTTGCTGCTCTGTTCTCCCTGACTCCTGGTATCACTCAGTGGTGTGAACACTGGGGACAGTACTCCTGTGAAGCATAACATTTACAGAGTGACTGACAGGGTCAAGGCTTGCATCAAGGGTAGAATTCTCCAAGATGTTAGTGCTAGGGGTGATTAAGCCCTCAAACAGCCCTTGGGCCAGCCCAGTAGTTTTGGTCCCAAAGTTTGCAATTCCCGGGGACGCACCAGAACTCCGGTTCTGTGTGGACTACAGAGGGCTAAATTCCGTCACTAGGACTGATGTGCACCCCATCCCCAGAGCTGATGAGCTCATAGATTGGTTGGGAGCTGCTCGGTACCTCAGTATGTTTTACTTAATGTCTGTGTCCCGGCAGATTGCCTTAACTGATGGGGCAAAGGAGAGGTCAGCATTCTCAATGCCAGAGGGACACTACCATTTCTGTGTGATGCCTTTTAGGTTGTAGAATGCCCCTGCCACCTTTCATAGGTTGGTGAACCAGGTGTTGGCTGGAGTGGAGGTTTTCAGTGCCGCCTACCTGGATGACATCCCAGTGTTCAGTGCCACTTGGGATAATATTTGCACCACCTCTGGGAAGTGTTGAAGGCTCTGCAGAGGAAAGGCCTCATGAACAAGGCAAGTAAGTGCAAGATCGGGCAGGGTACGGTGGTGTACTTGAGACACCAGGTGGGGAGCAGCCAGGTGGTGCCTCTACAGCCCAAGATTGATAACATTCTGGCTTGGGAACCACCTAGGACCCAGACAGAGGTGAGAGCCTTCTTAGGACTCACTGGGTATTGCACAAGATTTGTCAAGGGGTATGGCACCATTGTTGCTCCCTTGACAGAGCTGACTTCTAGCAACCAGCCCAGGAAGGTGAACTGGATGACACCGGCCAGAAAACTTTTGATACCCTGAAGGGAATTCATTGTGCAGATAGATGCTTCAGAGCATGGTATTGGGTTGTTCTTTCACAGCTAAATGAGGAGTGCCTAGACCAACCTGTAGCCTTCATTAGTAGGAGGTTACTTCCACAGGAACTGAGGTGCAGTGCCATTGAGCATCAGGCATTTGCTGTGGTCCGGGCACTGAAGAAGCTGAGGCCCTACTTGTTTGGGACACACTTCTGGGTTCAGATCGACCACAGGCCCCTCAGATAGTTGATGCAGATGAGAGGTCAGAATCCCTAGCTGCTCAGGTGGTCCATTTCCCTACAGGAGATGGACTTCACAGTAGAACACCGCCCTGGTACAGATCACCCCAATGCTGATGGTCTGTCAAGATTTTTCCGCCTTAGTGAAGAGAATTCCCTAGAGGGTGGGTAGTTCTCATTACATTTCAGCTTGCGGGGACACATGTTAGACCTGGCACCATTGGCGTGAGTCTCCCCTGCATTTATAGACTTTGCCTCCTGTGTCTTTGCTATGTGTTGGACTCCATTTTGCTGGTCTTGATACTTTGGGCACTTTGCCACTGCTGTTCAGTGCCAAAGTGTAAGTGTTCCCTTTGTAAATTGGTGCTATGGATTGGTGTTTTCATGATTGGCTGATTTGATTTAGTAGTCAGTCCTGAGTACAGTGCACTATGTGTGCCCAGGGCCTGTTAATCAAGTGCTGCTAGTGGGCTGCAGCACTGATTGTGCAACACACATAAGCAGCCTGTAAATGTAACTCAGGCCTGCTATTGCAGAGCCTATGTGCAATCCGGTACTGCCATGTTACCTGGCAATTGAACCCACTTGCCAGGACCTAACAATTCCTTTTCTTACATGTTTGGTACCCCTAAAATAGGCCCAAGGTACCCCTGTGGGCAGGGTGCAATGTATGTAAATGGTAGGACATACCCTGATGTGTGTGGCATGTCCTGATAGTGAATTACTGCCAATTTAATTTGTTACTATTGCAAGGCTACCTGTTAGGATAGGATGGAATGGGGAATTTGCCTATAACATCTTGTAAACATAACTACCCCTGGGAACAAGGTAGAAAAATAAAGTTTAGGATGCCTGAACTCAGAATGTTAAAATACATCTTTTAGTGAGGATGATTTTTACATGCTGTGTCTGAAAATACCACTTTTAGAAAGTAGGTATTTTCTCGCTTAGCCAGCCAGTCTGCCTCTTCTAGGTTTGTGTAATGCATGTCTGGCTTTGGATGACAGGGCTGAGATGGAGCAGTGGCTCTAGAGAGTCTGATGAGGCAGGGCTGGGCTGAATAGATCTGGGCTGTATTTAGAGTAGGGAGAGAAGATTTCCATTCACCTGAATGGGCCTGGTCTGCATTCCAAAATGCTGTCTCCACTTCCTGCCAGGAAGCTGCACCAGAGAGGGCAGAACTGGTTCTGAACTAGCACAGGGCTTTTCTTCCACCAGAGTAGAAAGGATTTTGTAGTATAATTATTACGGCCCAGACCCCAAAACTTTAGATCATTTCTGGGAATCAAGAGGAGCCTTTGCCAATTAGAAGTGCTGCAGAAGCTGAGGAGGAATACTGCCCCTGTGCTGTTTGCTGTCTGGGGTTGGCCTGCAATGGCTTCTTGCTGCCAAGTAAAGGAGAGTAAGAGCTCCAAGGGCTTGAAACTGAGCTTTCCTCCGGTTCTGAAGTCTCAGGGACACACAGACTTCACCACCAGCTCCCCCGAACTTCCTTGTTGGGAGCTCTGACCTGCTAAGAGGTGCCTGCTGTTGTTTTGGACCTCTGGAGGCTGTTTGCCACTGGAAAAAGTAACACAACTTTGAGAAGCGTGACACATCCACACTTATTTCCGACCCATCACCTCCACCGGGGCAAGGAACCTATGCATCACCTTCCCTGAGTGTAAGGAAGCTATGCATCACCTTCCCTGTGGCCCTTTTTGTTTTGTGCATGACGCATCCAAGGTACTTTGAGTGAAAAGTATTGCATCTGCAATTTGCTTTGAACTGAACTATTCGTGCCATTTCAAAGTCATATTTTCTTTGCTGTATTGTGGATTTTTGTTGTTTGGTCTTGTTTTGGTTTAGATAACGATTACTCATTTGTCTAAACAGGTGTGGTGTCTATTTGTAGTGTATTCACTGTATTACTGTATGTGTTCACAAATGCTTTACACACTGCCTCTAGGATAAACCTGTCTGCTCGTGCCAAGCTACCAAGGGGGTGAGCAGGAGTTATTTTAGAAGTGTATCCCCCTTATCCTGGCTAGAAGCAAGGGTCTCTATTTGGACAAAGGTACCTACCTCTGCCAACTAGAGACCCCCATTTTTAACAACACCCTATTATGCCTCCCTCCACTGGAAGGGAGCATGAGCCTCTTCCTAATTGGTTGAGTCCCCTGATCTCCAAAATGAAGGGGAGATGTGTTCTTCACCTCACCTCCCCCACCTGAGGTGTGAGGTTGGCAGAGGTGGGCACACCTCTCCTCCTAGCTCAGTTATCCAGCGGATTCTCCCACCTAAGGTGGGGGTCAGAATCGGTGGGAGCCAGTTGCTGGGAGCAGCAAAAGGCAAGGACAATTTACAAAAGTGGCAGGCCTTTGAAGCTACCCCTCTCGTGGACCCATCCCAATCTGGGGGAGAAGGCATGGTGCCTCTGCCCAGGATGGGCTATGTTTCTGGACCCAGAGAGTGGAGGCTCTCTACCCATGTGTACAGAAACCTGTCTGATGGTGGTAAAAGGTGGGCCGCCATTCAGGAACCACACCAGGGCTGGTTGTTTTTCAAAGATGTCCTCTGTATGCATTTTCCATTAAATCCCACACTGGCATTAGTGTGGGTTTAATGTGCTCAGATGTTTGCTATCAAACGTCCCAGGTTTTAGTAAAGCATTACTACTGCTTTTCTACACTTACAATGTCTAAGAACAGACTTTGATACAGTAGGGGCACAGGCCACATCCTACCTTTGGAGAAGTGTGGCTCAGGGGTTAGAGGCGGCAGACCCAGAAGCTGAGATCGGCCCTGGACCAGGGTTCAATTCCCCGCCCCGGCGGGCCTTGGACTAAAAAATTCCACAGACTCGATAATTCTCGCTCCGGTGCCTTCTCGACTCACGGGTTCACACTCTGCGACTCTGGGCAATAGCTTGCTTAATCTCCACAACGGCCCCTCGTGGCGGGATGCCTGGCTTTGACCTTGTGGATACCCTGCCGGGGTTATCTCACAGGGGAATACCAGGACGGGTTCCCTAAGCAAGCGCTTAGATACCGACCTCGGTCAGTGATTTGCGCTATATAAATACATTTACGTTTACATTTACTGTACCCTTACCTGGGGGTTTGCTAGAGGGGTGACTTACATAGGCCCCAGGCAGTGGGTTGCAGGCAAGGCACACAGGGGTATGTGCCATGTTGATTCATCACTTTTCTCTGCACCAAAACACACAGCCTGGAGTGGCAAAGTACAACTTTGGGAAGGAACACAGGCCCTGGGAACTTGACTGACAAAAACCCACGGCACACCAAGTCAAAGTGCATCACATGTCAGGCAAAAAGTAGGGGGTAACCATACAAAACGGGGCACTTTCCTACAGTAGATTATTAGTTGGGCTGGTTGAGAGTACACCATAAGTCATAATGTAACTATCTTGTTATTTCAAGTTATGATTTCAGTAGTTTAAACCTGAAATCTATTGAGCAAAATGACCCCAAACTTCAAAAATTTCAGTCAGGGGAACCAGCGATCTGCCTGTAAGTTTTAAATAAAAAAATTACCAAAAAGCGTTAAGGGACAATGATGGTCAACTTTTTAAAGTAGACCAGGACCTAGGCATGACTTGAGGTCAACCACAATGGAGCCTGGGTCAGGAACACCAACCAGGTTCAACCTTGTTAGAGATATTACCTTCAGACATAGTTTTGAAATTGGATTCAAAGTTCTTCCACATAGCAAAGCAGAAGCTAGGAGTTAAAAAGGGCTCCATGACTTCGGATAGGCCCTGAGCGAGGTCCTTCAAAAGCCATTGGGTTTTTGCCAGAATGGTCAGAGCAGTAAAACTAAAAGTTCACACCCAGGAGAATCCTCTCACTCCACAGATACTTTTGGCACCTTAGCAAGGTCAAGTTTTCTATGTTGGAGCTCGCATTACATAAGAAGGGCAAGGCTGCATGGTGTAACCAAAAATTTCTTCAGCAAGTCCTGTGATGTGGTGGTGAGCCTCAGCAAGGCCTATCAGTGCAAGGGATTCACCCTTCTCTGCACAGAGTCCTCAGACCAATAAGAAGAAGTTGGCACAGAAACTGGAATAGAAAAGACAGAGTTTATTAAATCTCATGAGGTGGAGCTACATTCACACAGCACCCTTCGGTAATGCATAAAATAGCACACTGAATGGAAGGAGCTTGGTCCTTTTATACCCACACAGGGGCTCAAATACAGGTGTTACAAGTACAGAATGCTGGTTGTAAGTACATATAAGGTCATACAGAAAGTGTACAAGCAACAAGTGGGAGGAGCTAACAGTTAGCTAATTCTGGTGGACACATCCTGACGATTACAAGTTGAGGACAGCTGTAAGCTCAACTAAGCATGTGCGAAGCAGAAGAGGCTAAATTTATCTTGTCTCTAGGCAGATTTCAAGAGCAGTTAACAGGGAGATAGGGCATAGCACATGGCAAGCACATGCAAACAAAATGGCTGCCAGAAATACAAAATGGATTCCGCAAAATGGACAAGATAGTCTCTAAATACAAGATGTCTTCTGCTAATGCTTAACCTAATCGCTGCTAAATTACAACAGTGAGGTTCAACTGAAACATATTTGCTGCAGTGGAAAAGCTTCCGGCAGGTGGAACCTTATTCTTCAGATTAACGGCAAACCACCTTGGTCAGATTGAGATGGCAGGAATGCGCAGGTTTTCTGGAAGCCTTTGGAGTCAAAAAGCGTTTGAGTCCTAGGTTTTTCAGGATGTTAGGAGGAAAAGACTTTGACACAGCTAAGGGACCCATTACTTCAGAACCAGCACCCGAGGGTCAAGACTCACACCAGCAGAAGCTGCAAGTGGAGTCCAGGGAAGATACAGTTGGAACTGTTCAGCTGGGATCTTCAGAGAAAGGCTTCCTACAGCCCTAGTAGCTTTACAGGAGACCAGTCAACTGATACTTGGAGTCTGCTTCCTTATCGTGGACATGAGCTGGAGCAGGACCAGCCCTTCAGGTCTTGTCACAGGTCTCAGACAAAAGATGCAGACCTTCTTCTGTTCATCCACAGGTCCAGATTCTTCTGAAGAAGGTGCCCAGCGGTGCCACATTTATACCTGGCCCTAACTTGCAGGTGGGGTGACTCCTGTCCCCTCCTTGACCCATTAATTGTGGGTTTGAAATGCGCTAGAATCGACTCCCGAAGGAGTATCTCTGCGCAGTTGACCGCTGGGGAACCCGTCCAGGCTTTCCCTGTGAGATGGTCCCTACTGGGTATCTCCAAGGTGAAACCAGGCATCCCTGGCGTATGTGGGGGGCCGTTGTAGAGATGAGGCAAGCTAATGCCCAGAGTTGCCGAGTGTGATCCCTGGTTAGAGTAGGCACTGAGATGAGAATTATCGAGTCTGCTGACCCTGGTCCACGACCCTGTCGCGTCGGGAATTGAACCCTGGTCCCGGGCCGTCCTCTGCTCTCGGGTCTGCCGCCTCTAACCAGTGAGCCACACCACTCCACGGCAAATTAATTCCCATGGGTAACCGTACCCACTTTTTCAGTAGTTCATGTGTGTCATACACAAACACTCCCACAGTTATACAGTCTTCCGAAAGCCAAGATAGTGAAACTCTTTTTCCTTGTCCCTGTGTGCCCACCCCATAGGTGTGGCTAGGGAAATGAGTCACCCTCTTATATGGTCACTTCCAACCAGTTCTAGGAGAAGCAACCTCCCCACTCGGACTGGAGTCAGCCTGATTTAGGGAACAAAGAAAGAGGCCTGCCTCGGTGTCAGCTAACATTTGCCTCTGATAGGGAGGAATCTTTGATGATCCTCAGCACTGCCCAAATGTTCATTCCACTAGAGAAAGAGAAACAACTCCCCACACCGAGACCTTTG
Source organism: Lissotriton vulgaris (assembly GCF_964263255.1). Taxonomy (NCBI): domain Eukaryota; kingdom Metazoa; phylum Chordata; class Amphibia; order Caudata; family Salamandridae; genus Lissotriton; species Lissotriton vulgaris. Next base: position 317,793,634 of record NC_141699.1, on the reverse strand, counting down.
GCTCTGCTCTAGGAGCAGTTTCCACACCTGATTCAAGGCTTGAGCGCTCAGAAGGCTGCAGCTGGAGTATAATGCAAATTACCCTCCAGAGCCTTTAGGGAGGAAAAAGGTAGATGTGTGAAAATACCTTTACCGAAATATGGAATACAAATCTGACTTCACAAGTTAACGCCTTAACCGCAGCGGTTTTCTCCGCTGTGGTGTGGGCATTCTAAAGGGTGGGCGGGGCTGTGTCAGCCGTTGGTCATGCGCAGCACTGGTGAGGGAGTGCTCGCGATGGTCAACGGCCGCAGGGAAAAATGTGCATCCCACAGTTTCTCTAAGGAACAGCCAGCCTTGCTATAGTGAAAATAGCTTGTGGGTATTAATCACTGTAAGGACATGTTTAATATTAAATTTCACAGAACTGGGGCGACGTCTCGCCCCAACCAAACGCACAGCTAAGTTGCGCCTTTGTGGCGGTCATGTAATTAGTCCAGCTTTTATTAAATTTCTACATGTCCAACTATTAAATACCATACATACCATGCATGTTGCCTTATGGGCTATGGGTCCTACTTGAGTGGGAGGGGGACCTATTAATATTTAAGAGGAGCGTTTAGATTTGTCACAACAGTTTATTTTGACCAGTCAATTTTCAATTTTCAAACTGCCAATGAGGAAGTAGGACTGAAGCCATGTAAACCATGTCACTGTACTGGATGTAGTGGATGGTACAATAGGTGCTTCATTCCTCCAGCAACATTAAACTTGGATGCCCTCAGTATATTTTATTCCATGTAATAGAGATGTATAGGTAAGTAAAGTATGCCAATTTGTACTATACCCACTTTCAGCATGTTTTAGGGGTCAGAGCATATGCCCAGGAGCCTGGTTAGCAGAATCCCAGTGAACAGAGTAAAAAAACAAAACAATCCAACTTTTTTGAAGGACACCGTTGGTGAAAGCATACTACTGGTAAATGTTCATTTCAAAGGAGGAAGAAATTCTGATCTTTTAAAGGATCATTCTACTGCCTAATATGAGCTTTTATTTTGATTTATCATTTTAAACATCTATTATGATGCACAATGGCAAAATATGGAGACTTAATTTACCTACTCATTCGAGGATTGAATATGTATTATCTTGAAGCAACATATGCCATCTAGGGCCTGATGTAGGTCGGTCGGTAACGGCGGAAAATCGGTATTTTCGGCCGTTACCGATTGGTAAAAAGGTGAATGGTATGTAGGGGGCATTATTTTACCGAATCGGTAAAATTACCGAATCGGTAATTTTACCGATTCGGTAAAAAAAAAATCGGTAAATTTACCGATTCTGAACCACCCATATGTAGGTGGGACTCTTCAGAGTCCCAGGAGCCCTAACGATTCGATATTTTACCATCAAATCCAATTTGATGGTAAAATACCGATTCTGGTGTGCATGCACATGTGTGCATGCACACCTATGCCATGTGTCAGGCAGACCTGCCCTTAGGGCATGTATGCCTGCCACATGGCACCCGAGCCTGTTTTGGGGGTGCCAGAGGGTGTCAAAGTGACACCCCCTGCACCCTTGTGTAAATCGGTATTTACCGATTCGGTAAATACCGATTCGGTAATGCCCATTCATTCCTATGGGCTTTGAAGCCCATAGGAATGAATGGGCATTACCGATTCGGTATTTACCGAAACGGTAAATACCGAAATAATCCGATTCGGTATTCCAGCACATCTGGAATACCTACATGTCGACACCATTGATTTACCGATTTTCAATTACCGAATCAGTAAAATTCGGTAATTTAAAATCGGTAAATCAATTCTACCTACATCTACCCCCTAGTTTCTAACCCTAAACTATCAGATTGACATTTCTTACCAAGTTTTGATATTTGTCTACATTATATGACTCAATTTTCGGTTTCTGTGTCCTAAATGGAGGACGAATGTTTACACTATTCTTAGTGAGAAGAAAAAATGTAAATGCTCATTACTAGTGAACTAAATTATTAGCACCCAATATTGAAGTGGCTACTTATAATATAATATGGTAGGATGCATAGAAAGCTCGCATTATGAGTACTTCTATCTCCATAAAGGCTTAAGAAAACAAATTATTTAATTTAATAATTTCTGCCCTTGAAAAATCAGTTGTCTAGCATGAAAGACTGTTTATCTCATCTAACAGCATTGATTTGAAATGAAAAGTGCAGATAATAAAATATGAATAAAACGCTTTACTTATCAAAAAAGCAGGCATACAGTTATAGAATGACAAAGCAAAATTATATTTTGACGCCAATAAATGAGGAAGACAAATTGCTAATTATATACATATTAAAAAAAACATAAAATACACGTACTTCATTCAAGTATTGATAACATTTTACCTTCCCCAAATTACATTCTTAATGAATTTCAACCTTTTCATTACAAATATATCATAAACCTGATTGAATTAACACCTCAATAATTGATGATTGCAACCATCTCATATTCATATGTCTATTCTTTTTCAAAATGATAAATATTTGTTTGATGTACATGGATGAAATACATTCTACAATTTGATTTCTCAATTTGGGAAAAGCACCTTACTCTTACCTTTTATTCCTACCCCTTTCTAAACAAAACAGCACTTAATAAGTGCAGAAGGGCCTGTTTTACTGAACAGGACCTCTTGATAATTACAATCCCAAATGTTCCTAAAGGTTTTAAACTTTATCTAGGATACCCCCTGGGGGCATAGGAACTCCATAAAAAACCTAGGAGTGTGGCTAGACTGCAACTTCACAATGGAGTCCCAAGCTAGGAAACTAACAGCCACCTGTTTCGGAATCCTGAGGATGCTACGAAAATCATGGACCTCATCCCAGAGGAGGCCCAGAGAACCGAGGTACAGACTCTGGTTGTCTTGTGCCTCGATTACGGAAACTCTCTCTTCCTGGGTTCATCTAAATACATACTGAATAGACTACAGGTAGCTAAAAATGCGGCAGCCAGATTACTTAGAAAAACACCAAGACACAAATCAGCATGAACGGCCCTGAAATCACTCCATTGGCTGCTAGTGCAGGCTAGGTTCAAGTTTAAAACGCTGTGCATCACACAGAGGGCCCTAATCAGAAAAGGACCAACCCTACTAAGGACCCTGATCACACCCTACACACCAGAAAGAGCCCTGAGATCCTCCTCGGAGCACCTGGCCAAAACCACCAGGATTAGGAGAGCCAGATGGGGAGGAAGATCATTTAGGCATTTAGTGCCAAAACTATGGAACTCCATGCCCGCAGATTTAAGATTCATCATAGACTAGATGGCCTTCAGAAAGAAACTGAAAACCTGGCTATTCCCAGGTTGAGCCCTGGATCATACTCCCTCCTGCTCCATAGTGCTGGGAAGCCCTCGGGCTGCTATGTGCTCTATAAAACTTACAAACATAAAACATTAATATAAACATCTCTTTTGACATTGTAATCAACATGCATTCTTGTGAATGACATCCATATGGATTGTACCTAATTTTCCATTTGTTTATTTTTTCATGCTTATAGTTCTATGGTATTTGTTCAGAGTCGCCTTACTGTTGAAACAATTATTTTCCTTTATTGACAATTCAGTTTTTACTGTACTACTTGGTATATCTGATTATCATCATAAATTCTTAGTAAAATACGTTGAACACCTAAAAACAACACCCATTCACACCTGGCTGACAAACTATCAGCCTCAGGAGAAGAGCCCTCCACTACAAGACAGATCATCTCCAGACTGTATTAAAAGAAACTGCAAAAAAGTAAAACATGAGTGTCCTCAATCTACTCTTTCAGGATATGGAAAATAATTTCTGTCAACGTCAGAATTGCCCTGTTCATCATGTTTTTACTTCTCCTGACCACTAGGCTTTTCCTGCTGGCAATGGACAGTAAATACTGGCCATTTACCTGCCCAGTCTAAATTGGATGGAGGTCATATGGCCATAACTCCGACACCCTTACTTTGTTGGGCCATCTGAGTAGTCGATGCCACTGAAATTCTTCAGTTCTGCCTAACTCTAAATGAGCAGGTAGAACTTCAGTTTGGTGGAGTTGCGACTTTGCAATGTAGAATCTGATTCACCAAACTAAATCAAGCTCTTAATTTAAAATGTAGTTATTTACACTGTAGCAATTCTTATTTTGTTCTATATGTAGAATATTATTATTCAACCTAAAAATATATTTACTTTGTCCAATTGATTAGGAACCCGAGTCTCTGAAGGGTTTGAATGGTCAGATTGTTGTTCTTTTCTCTCTGTTCCTATGAGTGAAAATAAATTAAATGATTGCACAAGAAAGGGCGGATTTGTATTCCCCAGCCGTGAAGAAGATCCAGTACAGGGGCTCATACTATGTACCAACTCTGGGAATAGCTTTTAGTCCAAAAGGCAGGATCATGAACTGCTAATGCTGCTTATTCCCATTTGCAAACCTGAGGAACCTTTATTGAGAGAAAGCAATTGTTATGTGGAGGTAAGCATCTTATAAAATGGTCTTGGTTAAAAATCTCCTTCTGCAATGAATGAAATTATATGTGGTAATGTGTTACTTTTTATATGGACAATTGCAATGAACATATTGCAGAACTTTAAAGCAATAATCATTCTGAACTAGTCAGAAGGCTTTCATACTAAAACACTATTGACTAGTAATCTGTCTCTCTTTCATGAAATGGGACAGGAAGAATAGACTTCTGTTTGTTTTCTGAGGTGTCACAATCATTTGAAGTGTCATTTTTTATATCGCCCTTTGTCCAGGATTTCTGACAAATTGGAGTTCCAGAAAAACCAAAGAAATGTCCATGATTTCCATTTCTTCTGAAAAACTGTCTGCTGGCCAACAACTAGCCCTGACACAGTGGCAGAATAGTCAGGCAATCTGCTCTGGAATACCCTTTCCCCTGAATATTGACAAAGAGAAGGAATTTGATACTCCTTAGGCTGATATATTGTGATACAATTAATTCGTACTTTTTTGAATAATCAGGTAAAACCTCATCTAATTCTTCTCCAAAAAGAATGCTGCCAGAAAGAGACATCTGCAAAATAATCTTTTTCTGGGCAGTATCTACTTTCCAATCTCTCAAAGGCAGATGGCAACTTTCAGAAAATGCACCAACTTGACCTTTCAAAAGCCCTTAAGTTGTCAAAGAAAACTCCCAGAATTCATTTTGCCTGAATCTCCATTTGTTCCAGCAATTGCAAACAATCCTCCCCTTGCTGGATGCTGGACGATAGGGTCTGAAAGTCCTTAAGCAGAGACTAGGAAGTATAAACAAAATAGCTCCCTGATCTCATGCAAGACTAAGACCAGCATGGGCCCTCTTCAAGGAAGATTCCACCTTCATATCAACTACGGTAGCGCCCACAAAATCCTAAAGGAGGTTTCCTAACCAGATTTTCCAAAAGAGGGCCAAAAACCAGGATTGTGGAAGCTAAGTGCCTGCCTTTGTCAGGTGTTACAGTCTGTCCATTAACCTTGGAGCTAACACACTGTCCATTCTCATTTTGTGAGCCCCGGGTAGCAGCAGTGACAGGGACTTTAGGGAAGAATGGATTTGAAACTGGCAGAAAAACTTCCAACTGGTACCAGGATATTCATCTTCCATAGGGAGCTGAAGATTTTATGAAAGATAAGAGATTACATGCTTGAGACACACCGTCAGAATATATTTCACCCTCAGAGCAGAAGGTTAATCTGGAAAACCAGATTCTTCATCCTCATAATCAGGAGATGCCTATGAGGAACATGACAAGGGCAAAGAGACTGAAAAATATGATCCCTCTGAAGATACCAGAGGCTGATGATAAGCAGAGCTTCTGGTACGATGGAGATAAGGACTTGACCATTTCCTGGAGATCCCTCTCAGAAACTGAAGGCAAACTGTAGTCTCCTAGAAAGGCATGGAGAAGAAGTGTGATGCTTTTTCTGTATGTGCTTATACATCTTGCTTCATGCAAAGACACATAGCAAATGATGAAAACTACAGAGGCAAATAAATATACTTCCTGGGTCCTCAGAGGTAGGTTGCTAATAAAACACAACCTCAAAAGGATGTTGGAGAGCCAGTGCGGGTACAATCAGCGCCTACAGCTCCCAGGTTGCAGCGGGGCCACGACTGGACTACCTGCCCCTCCCCCTTTTACTGGGGGCTTCAAAGATTCTTGCGCCTCCCGCTTAGCAGGAGACCCGCCGTTGGTGTGGGTGTTGGGGAGCCAGCGCGGGGTAAAATTAGCGCCTACAGTTCCCAGGTTGCAGCGGGGCCACGACCGAACTGCCTGCCCCTCCTCCTCTTACTGGGGGGTATTTAATCAGCTAGCCCTTCCCGCCTTGCGGGACGCGCACGGGCAGACGCCGGTCTAAGCCCGGGCAAAGGGAGGGCCATCTGTGGCCGTCAGTGACCGGAAGAGGCCTGGCCGGGCCTCCCCTCCACCCTTGGCAAATGGGTGAGCGGAAGCATTTGCATAGTCACGACTAGGGGGGGATTAAAGCCAAAGTCCCTAGAAAATCTGCCTCAATTATATCTTATTTAACCTCGGCGATTGGCTCCCTAAACAATGAAATTGGTAATGCAGAAAAAGAACTTGGCTTAGAATCCAGGGAGGACTCGGGTGAGGGGAAGGTTGTTATAAATGACTATGTGTCCATTATCCCCATGCCCCTGGAACCCCGAGTAGTGTTCGCGACATCGGCACCAATACCGCCCCCCCCCGGGGACTTTAATACAAGACGCTACCCAGAGCGAGGCCGTAATTGATCCTAGCAAAGCATTGCTACCCCCACGGATTCAGGACTTACAAGAAAAGCTTGCAGGGCAAAATGGGAAAAAAGGTAAGCATGGGCGGAAAATCCGTTTCGCTCGCGGATTTTGCAGATTTTCGGTAAATTCGCAATCCGCGAGATTCGCGAATCTCCCGCAAAATCCGCAAATCCGCGAGCAGCGGATTTTGCTCGCACTGCTCGCACTGTTCGCGTGAGTTCGCGGCTTCCCAGTACAACTTCGCGCCCCGCGAATAAGTGCAAAATTGCAGAAATACGATCTTAGCAAAACTGAAACTACTTACCAGGTTCAAAAGTTCAGGCTCACCATTAGTAGCCATTTCCTGTAGTGCTTCCTGAGGGGCCCCTCCAGAGTTCAGTTGCCAGTTGCAACTATTATGTGACCCTGCTCTGAACCTCAGAATAGTTACACATATGCCACAAAGGTCCTGAATTACAGCTAAGGGAGACAAGCAGGAGCCAGGCTGGCAGTTCAAATCCATTAATCAGCCCATAATTCATTATTGTCAGTTGGGGCAGGGCAGGTGTTGTAACTAATTTTGCAACAATGAAAGCACTTAGCAAGTGCAAAAGATCACTAATCAGGAAGCACTAAGGAAGCAGGTGCCAGCTAAAAAAATATTCTGTGACACATTAATCAGCCCCAAATTAGTTCAGGTCACTTGAGGCAGGGAAGGTGTGCTTGCGTTGCCACAATAATGTACACTGACTGGACAACCAGAGGGTGCTGTGATGAAACAGAGGGTGGCATGGGTGGGCCAGAGGGTGGCATGAGTAGTCAGAGAGTGGCAGTTGTGACAGAGAGTGGCAGTGATGAAGAAGAGTGTCCCAAACAGGCTGGACACGTAGAAACAACAAGTTCGCGAAACTTGCGACCCGACAGGTAAGTTCGCAATTTGCGACATTGTACAAAACCCTCGCGAACTGGCAGAAACCCGCGCAAACACAAAAAAAAAATCCGCAAATTTGCGAGAATTCGCGGATTTTGCGGATTGCGAGTTCGCAAATCCGCAAAATTCGCAAACGCGAGATTCGCAAAATTCGCCCATGCTTAAAAAAAGGTTCCTACAAGGAAAAGTTGTAAACAAGATAAAGGTCACAAAAAGGGTAAACCTTAACACGGGACTATTGCAAGTGAAGTTGCTGATCAATCAATCCGGAACATGGTAGAGGAGATTGTCAGTGCTCAGCTGGAAGCCAATCTTACCAGTATAGCCAAAGACATTATAGACACTTTAAATACCTGTGTGGCGGGGATCCTGAAAAAATGTCTACGCTTAGACTGTTTCTTAAATAAGTGGGAGTCTCAAAGCGGCTGTTCTAATTCAACTGTCCACCATAGTGTCCAGCCAGATTCAGGATTTTCCATGGGGCAGATCCTAAGGAGAGTGATTCACACACACACACACTCGTGAAAGGAGAGTACCTAGCTCCTCAGGGAGAAAAGAGGTAAATCAGGAACCACTAGGGAGAGTGAACCATCTGTCTGGTCGAGTGAGGCCTACTGTGGCAAAGTCCATTGCTATTCAACCCTTGTCCTCTGGTGGGAACTCATCAATCCCCAAGACGTGTGTACAGCCTAACAACTCTAAACTGAATCTCCCTCCGGAGGCGGCACCTTTGGCTGTGGTTCTTGTAAAGGTCTCCCCTCTTGGTGTAGAGGATAAAGAGGACACCCATGTATTATTAGAGAAAGTTAAAAAATGGTGTGATCAGTATTGCACAGGAATCCCCGACATCTCACCAAGTATTATCAAGGCTAGAAGGGTGGGGTGGGTGGGCAATCGTCCTAAACATATTGACAGAGATTGTGTTATCGTTAATTTCGATAATCAATGTGTGTTGGAAAGATTACTCTGGGATGCATCAGATCTAGTAACTTGTAAGGGGATATTAGAGTGTTGCAGTTACTTTTTTTTTTTACCCGCCCCCTAACATTTTGAACATACCGAACAAAATCCTGATGACGAGAGCCGATCAAGCTCCAGTACGCCAAAACAAAAGCTTAAATTGGGATTATAATTTGAAAAAGTGCGAGAAGGGAGCTACGTTATCTTTGCAAACCTCAAATTTAAATACGGCTGAGGAAGTGCAGGCATATCCCTACCTAATAGATTCTCCCCTCTGTCTGATTTAGAGGAAATTGATTGGCTAGAGATACCTCAGGTCTCTACCTCGGTACCAGCTTCTAATTCCCAGAACATCAGTAAGGTAGTTGCTAGCAACTGTAAATTTATAAGTTGGAACATTGCGGGTCTCAGATCCAAAAGGGAAGACCCTATCTGGTTACCCTTTATTAAAGAATATGACATTATCGCATTTCAGGAGGCATGGGAAAGAGAGTCTACTTTTTGGTTGGACGGGTTCAAATCGTATTGTCTACCGGCTCGACCATCAGCCACGGGAAGAGCCAAGGGGGGCTTAATGCTACTTATCTCCTTAAAATTAAAGTGCTCCATCATTAGGTTAGAGGGAACCTCATATAATTGTCTGATAGCAGAATTGTGCCCACTTAATCAACCAAAGATGCTGATTCTTAATTTTTATAACTCATTGGATTGTAATTATATGAATGAACATTTGATCTTTCTGAAAGATTTTTGGGATGTCTATAGGGCAAAGCAAACCACTTCTTTTTTTTATATCTTATTATTGGATGATTTTAATATTCATTTATGCAGTTCAAAGTGTATTAATTATGATCAAATGTGTCCCGAACATGCGGTGCCCCCCTATTTTGAGCATATCTTACAGGGTGAGGCCTTGGAGGATCTTTTGGCTGACCTAGACCTTTTTGAACCAGCTTTTATTGAGTTATATGACTGTGTTCAGACTTTTAAGGCTAAGGGTAGAGACACCATCATTGATTATATATTTTTATCCCCTTTATTGTTAGATAAGGTTGAATTTTATAATGCTAAGATTTCAGCTTTTAGCCACCATAACCCTTGAACTAAATATAGATATGGGTTTTTTGTCCCCAATGCCAAGGAAGACTGAACCTACAGGGTTGGTGGCAACGCAGCAGGGTAGAAAGATTAAATGGGCTAAGACAGTACCAGAATCTTTTTTTGCAAATTTAAGCAGGTGGGCTAAAGATGATATGGTTAAATGCTAAGACCTCTTGGCATCAAAAAAGGTCATTAAAGCCTTCAAAGCTATTTGTGTTCAGGCATCCGTAGATCTGACAGTTACTTCTAAACCAAGAGCTAATACAGGAGAAAAGTGGTTTGATGCAAAATGCTCTAGTGCTCATCAAAACATTTGAGCACTAAACACTAACCCAAGAGATAGGGGTAAAATTGCCACCTTTTAGGAAAGTATATAAAACAGCTGTACACACCGAAAGGGGGAAATTAAAAATGAAGCCTGGAATGCCCTATTGTTTGTCTTATCCTAAAGTATAGCTCTAAATTCTGGCCGATTGTTAATACTCCCCTTTTCTCGGCTCTTGAGAATGCTTGCATGGAAACTAATATTTCAGAGGAACAGTGGTTAACTAATTTTGAGAAAATGTATGGTTCGGGTGAGGAGAAGGGCCCTTTTGCAGTTGTAGACATAACTAGTGAACTCCCTTTGCTGGTTTTTAACGAGGAGGAGATAGAAAAGGCCATAGTAGAAACATCGAGCAATAAGGCACTGGGCCCAGATTATGTCCCCGCAGATATGTATAAAGGTGAACCCAAATTTTGGGCCAGGATCCTAGCAAATTTATTTAATGCCTCAGTACAGCAGGGGTTTCCGGCATCGTGGTCTAGGTCGATTATTATTCTAATATTTAAAAAGGGACAGAGGGGGGACCCACGGTGCTAAAGACCAATATTTTTAATCGACTCTGCAGTTAAAATTTTAGGCAAAGTAATCTTGGAGAATCTTTCTGACTGGGTTAACGAGAAGGGGATTTTATCTAATCTCCAATATGGTTTCGGGCAGGGCCGTAGTACCATGGATCAGTGCATCAACTTATATTTATTGGTAAACAAATATACTGTAGCAAAGAAAGGCTCTTTGCACATGGCTTTTATGGACCTTACTTCAGCCTTCAACCTGGTCGATAGATCTAAACTGTGGTCCATTTTATTAGATTTAGGAATTGAACCATGTTTGGTTCATTTTTTAGCTGAACTACATAGGGATCTTATAGCAGCGGTTAGAGTTACCCAGGATGGCAAATGCACAAGTCACTCTAAGTCGGGGAGAGGTGTCCGGCAGGGGTGCATAATGGCACCCTTACTTTTTACACTTCATATAAATGCCATAGAAAAAATCTTGGTTAGGGCTAGCCCGGATACGCCACGTGTAGGGGACAGGATTATTCCTGTTCTCCTATATTCGGATGATGCCGTGCTTCTTTCAAGGACGGCTATAGGCCTCCAGAGTTTATTAGATGCATTTGGAGCGCATATGAAATCCCTGGACTTTGTAGTAAATATGTCCAAATCTCATGTTATGACAGCTGGTTGCCATAATAGGAAAGTCAAAACCTTCTTCTGTAATGGGGCTGTTGTATCTAAAGTGACTTCCTTCACATACCTGGGGGTATTATTCAATGGCAAAGGTTCTTGGGTTCCCCAATTTAAAGCAAAGAAAAACGCTGTGGTTAGATCGACTTCAGCCTTAGTGGGGTTCTCACAGCGGTTAGGAGCACGGCCCTTTATGCAATGCTTGCTATTTATAGATCCAAATGTCTAGCAATCACTACATATGGCGCTGCCATTTGGGGCTATAAATATCTACGAGGGGTACAGTTGGCTGAAATATGTTTTTATGCACCCTCTTGTCGGTACCCCAATCTACCCCAACTTTTTCCATTCACCAGAAACTAGGCCTGGGATGTGACTGACCAGCTGAAATTGGCCCCCCTGGTTTGTTGGATGAAAACTTGGCTACATCCCAATATAACATTGAATCACCAAATCCTAAGGGATTGTATTGCCTTAGACGAGGCTATGCGGATTCCATGGCTGTCATACATTAAACATATGTTTAACAATCTGGGGCGGATTGACATCTATAACAACCCAGATGGGATTGCAAAGGAAGATGTAAAATGGGTAAAATCACAGTTTTTGAATATACAAATGATGGAGCCGGAGGAGCTAGAGTTACAAAAACCTTTGGTTAGGGCACACTATTTATTAAATTCCTCCCCTTTGATTGAACCTTATTCAAGAATTGTGACAAAACCATATCATCGCTGGCTGTTGACGGGTTCCGCTTTAACTTAATCCATTTTTCGCTGGGGAACCTTTCTGGCTGGTGTAAACCTGAAGAGATAGTTGTGTGTCAATGTGATGATTGTTCTCTACAAGATACATTGCATTTTATTAGGTTCTGTGGTTTTTATGATTCAATTCGGAGGCAGTTTTTGGTTACTCTCTTGAGAGGAAAGGGTTTTCAACAAGTTAGACCAGCTTTACTATATCTTCAAATGCTAGATGATGTATGGTCCATTTTTAACATTGCCAGTTTTCTGGTTGCTGCTATGCGGTTAATGAATAAAGATTTCCTAATGCTATTATGGTATGAATTATTTTTGAGCTGTAGCAAATGAGACTTATGTCTATTTTTACCAATATTGAGACCCTGGGGAATTTTATAATATAGGATGATATTTTTGAATTTTTAAAATATGGTGCATTCCTGTTGTAAATAATTGTGATTTTTAATGTATGTTTTTTACAGATTTTAAGTAATCGAATAAAGTGGTTTGACTGACTGACTCAAAATAATTTATGATACCATAATTAATAAGGGATCTCTAAATTATTCCCCTCTTCATCTTCAAATGGGGTGTCCTTCAGTGTAATAATTGACATTTAGAATTTTTGTAAATTACCAAATACTGTCTTACCTGGAATTCCATCCAGTGTCCTCAGAGTTCCAAAAAACACTGCCAAATGCAATAATTTATACCAACTATAAAACAAGGGAAAGTCAAAGTGATTTGAGTTGCAAGTATCTCACCTCATTTTCATTATAAGAATGCTTCACAAATGTCAAACTATTGCTTAATGAGCAGTTTTCTCACAGTTCCCATCTCGCATGGATGCAATGTTAAAAGAACAATTGATAGACAGAATGCAGAACAATGTCATACATTGACCCCAATACAAAGATCTGGGCCTAAATCCATCGCTTTTTTGCTCACCATGCCATTTCAGTTTCAACCCAGCCATATGCAAATCAGTCTTGACCCTGTGCCCCATGGGAACAGTCCAGCCCGAACTGACAGACCAGGTCCTCCCTGGACTGGAAACAATCATCATAGGACCGGTTTTGAGGTTTCACCCCTCATCAGCCAGGATAGCTTGACTCTAGTGGCATGGAGAGCACGGGAACCACATCTGGGCATACCCGTCCCACACGGGGTGACTAATGCAAAAAGAACAAATTATGTACAGAATACAGCACAATGTCATACATTCACCCCAGTACAGAGATCTGGGCCTAAATCCATTGTTTTTTTGCTCACCATATGTTAGAAACGAGGATGCCCGGTAGGATAGGGCATGCGCCAGAGCCTGAACGAACCCCCCGGTCTAGTTAGGGTGAGGGAAGCACACCCTGAGGATAACCCCTGCTCACCCCCTTGGTAGCATGGCCCGAGCAGTCAGGCCTATCCCAGAGGCAATGTGTAAAGCGTTTGGGCAACACACTCACACAGCGGTGACACACTAGGCACACTACAAAAGAGACTACAAACAAGGTTATATAAAAATAGCCTTTATATTATAAAAACACATTATAATCACCGCCATATACACAGTGCCTACAGGCACCAGGACATTATTTAGATGGGATTATGTCCAGGGCAGCACCAATCGGGTTGCTGCCAGTACCATCACCAAGTATAAACAGTAAATGTAAAACCCACCAGTCCCTACTGGTTAAATTATGAAGGTAGCAACACTGCAATCAGCGTAAACCACAGTAGGCATGAATCATGTTAGCATTAGGCATACACCCAATAGGTATAAATCACATTATGCATAACATTAGCGTAACCATTTTAGCATTGGGCATAACCACTCGAGTCAACTCATTAGGCATTGAAAACATATTATGTATTCTCATTAGGCCTCAGTCACCTCAGATCAGGCACCTCAAACATAAATCCCACAGTGTGGCATTAGGGTAAAACCTGAGGCATGAATACATTATGTATCCATCAGGGCATCATCACTGGTCTAAAAGCATAACTTTAGGCACAGATCATTTTAGCACTTGGCATACCCCAATAGGCAACATCATGGGCATGAATACATTAGATATGGAAAAACGTTAAGCATAATCACATGGACATTGCATTAGGCATAACCCGGGGCATAATGACCTGAGGCATCATCATATTGTGAACACATGAGGCTTAATCATATAGGCATGGGGCATAAATCATAATCCAGAGGGCACCCATAGTAAGACATAAAATGATGGCCCCCTACGTTGCAGCTGCACACTGTCCTACGGTGAAGCTGTGCAGAGTACCACCAGTTCTGCCACTTTGAGCCCCTCTCTGGGACTCTAAATCTTAAGAATATGCCCATAGCTGCCGCAACTGTTGTACAGCTGTGAAGCACACAGGCCAGTCCGAGGCAAGTTGGAGCCCTCCTTCTATGGGGCTCTAAAGTAAAAATATCCCCCACGTTGCAGCTGCCGCTAACGGGTGGGACAGCTTTATCAGATTATCCTGGCCACCGTTGTGTCTTATTAGCCTCCCACTTGAACTCAGCCAAGGGGGAAACTGGACTCTTACCGCTGCGGCCTAGGAGAGCACCCCCCAAGGGACATAAATCACAAAGAGAGGCTCAGCCCCACTCACCATTCCTTGGGGTCTGAGCTGTGTAGGCAGCATCTGTCCGCTGAATTCTCTGACCAGTGACCTGTCCTCAAACGTGGAGCAGACCGCTATCCTGCGGGGCCGCTCAGGACCCACCAGCACAACTGCTTTGGTTCCTTGAGAGCACCAGCACTATGCCCTCCGGAAGCCCCCACTCACCGGGGCTTTCTCGGGTCTCCGCCTCCCTCTCATACTAGTGGGGCTCTCACCAGCATGGGAGCCCTTCCTCCAATCAGCTGCTCCTGGGTTCCTACTCCTTCCTCAGGGAGACTCCGGTTTGCAGGCTGGCTTCCTCCTGCTTTTGCCGATGATGCGGGGCTCTCCTCAGTGCATGGGAGCTCCGCTACGTCACCGGCCGCCACTGCATGCCACACCTCGTTTGGCTTCACCCGGGCCTCCTCCTGCGACCCGGGGCATTGATGCAGAGCCCGCCTTCCTGGGTGTCAGGCACGGGGCTCCCCCTAGCTCAGGGGAGCCCCGCTCGGGGCTCGGCAGTTCCCTGTTTCTGGGGCAGGCTCCACCCACAGCTTGGCTGACTTCTACTACACCTCTCTCTTTCCGGGTCTCGCAGGCAGCACGGCGGCCCCCAATGTAACCTCGGGTTGTGGTGGTGATTCTTCCCGGGGATTTCAGAGAGTGGGTTGGGCACCAGCTTCTGGCTTTAAAAACAGGCAGAACAAGGGGGAGGCACCCGTGAGTAAAACAAAAATAGGAATGGGGCGTAGGCACCAGCTCTTGGTTAAAAACGGCAGAGAAAACGCAGGGTGTGCTAATGCAGTTTAAATATGCAGACAGAATTGCGAGAGGGGGAAGCCCACATGCTGGGATTCCCTTGTAGCAGGCAGGCAGTCCAGCGCTGCCGGGTCCACGCTCCCCTCTTCTCTTGGGGTGATGCAAATACAGCGCTCACAAGGCGCTAAGAAACAGGCAGAGTTGGGCAAAGGTCCCAAAATGTAGAGGCAAAGCTGGGCAAGGTCAGCAGACTGGGGGACAGACAGCTAGGCAGGGCATCAGTTCCTGGGAACAGTCCAGCGCAGCAAAGAGGCAATCCTTCCAGTACAGCAGCCTTTACGCTGGCAGAGTCTATTCCAAGTCCTGAAAAAGGCAGAAGGGCAAAGTTGGGCACAGGAGCCAGCACGCAGGGTCCAGCGGCGGTTCCTCCTGGCAGAGTGTCCCCTCCAAGTCAGCACAAGCACAACCCCACATGGGCTCACAGCCCCTGTATTTATACACCTCCCTGTCCTGCGTCTGGAAGGAGGTAGAAGCTTCTGGAAGGGTCTGGGGGTAGGGGCTTCTGGAAGGGTCTTGGAAGTTCCAGCCCCAACTGGCACTGGGAGGGATGTTAGTAGGGGCGGAGATAGCCTGGTACAGGGCAGGCACTGACCTAGTCAGGGACAGGTGATTCCTCTGCCCACTAATCTAGTTGAAGACCTCCCACTCAGCCTGACCCTGCCTCCCTGGAGCCACCCACTCCTCACAAGCCCCGGTCACTTCTAGAATCAGACATGCAAGCAGGCGAAGAACACACAGAAATGGCAACTTCTAAAAGTGGCATTCCTAAAATAGTAAAAGTAAATCTGCGCACACCATTGTGCAGCATTTATCATTTCCATTCCACACGTACCAAACATGCCATACTTATTTTGTTTTATTTAGGAGTTCCCAATGTTAGCCTATGGAGGGCAGAGAGCGCATGCCCTCTGCACTGCTAACAAGTGCTAAAGTGCCCAGAGTCCTAAAACCACCAACACCAAGTCAGCAAAAAGGCTAGGAGGAAAGCAAAACGTTTTGGGATGACCCTGCAAAAAGGGCCAAGTCCAACACCATGCCATTTCAGTTTGAACCCAGCCATATGCACATCGTTCTTGACCATGCACCCAATGGGAACAGTCCAGCTCAAACTGCCTGGCCAGGCCCTCCCTTGACTGAAAACACGCATTCTAGGACTGGTTTCGGAGTTTCACCCCTCATCAGCCAGGATAGCTTGACTCCAGTGGCATGGTGAGCACGGGACCCACGTCTGGGCATACCCGTCCCACAGGACGTGACAGATGCAAAACTTGACTCCATTGGATGCTTGTTTCCGGTTCAGGGAAGACCTGGCTTGGCAGTTCGGGCTGGACTGTTCCCAAGAGGCACAGGGTCAAGACTGATTTGCATATAGCTGTTTCTGAATTAAGGTGGTGAAGTGAGCTAAAGAATGATGATGGATTCAACCCAGATCTGTGACTGGGGTTGAGTGTTTAAAAAATTACAGTGCTCACTTCATCATCTCCTTGTGTTTGCAATGTTTGAGGCCATTGTCAACCAGAACCCAAGGAATCCTACAAACCCTAGCCATTTCTAACAACCAGAGAACCAAGGCAAATCCTTGAAAATGTTCTTTGGGTGAATCTCTCCACTTTGAATTACAAAGAATCCCCTCAACCCTATATAAAACATTTTCCCTCAAAATTCCAAAAGGCTAGGACTATAGAATTTGGGTCTGAGGTTCATGGGGTCCACAGACTCTGACACCCTTTGGGAATTTCTTAAAACTAGAGACAGAGCAAACCAGAGAAGTGTGGCTTGGGTGGTTCTCACCATTATTCCTATTTGTTATTTCCCCCAAACATGAAACTATGGGGAAAAACGTCTTCAAATATATGTGAGAACAAGCTCAAACATCCTTTATTCCTACTCTTTTCCAGACAAAATCAGCACTTAATAAGTTCAGAAGGGCCTGTTTTACTGAACAGGAAATGATTCAATCAAACCCAGTTAAAAGTGCACAGATTTCATATGGTAGGAATTGTAGGCTTTTCCCTTCCAATGCAATAGGTTCACCTTCACATTTCAAATGCAGTTTTCATTAACTAGAAAATAGGAACCATGTATTATAGCACTTTTGACAATGACAACCAACTATGTTGTTTTCAAGTCCATATATATGTAAATATTATATTGTTATGGATATTTTGAAGTTACCTTTCAGAGACAGAAGACGTTGTGGGGGCCATAAACCAATAACACCTCCTTGGATAATACTTGTTCTTCTTGGTCCCTTGACTTATAGTTTGTAGAAATTCCTGGGGATGAGGGAGTCTATGGAGGCCAACTGACCTCACGCCTAAAAACTGTAGCACACTTATGGAAATTGTGATGAAACTGTATTTGTGTCGCAACAGTATTACACTTGCAGAGAATTATGGACAAGCAACACTGTTGTGATACATACCAGCCCCACCAACTTGTTTTTCCTGCCTCTCGAACTTTAACAAAACGTTTGAGTTTTTAAGATTTCTTAGTTACCTGTTAAATCCTGTTGGAATGGTCAGTGTTTTTCAAGCCAAATGTTTGAAACTGTCCACCACGTTTCTCATGATATAAAGGCTGATTGCAATGGCGGTTGGACGAGCATCCGACCACCATTGTTGCGAGAACTAGACCAGCCGACATCTAATCAGCGGTCTTGCCCACCAAATTATTATCCGACCACATGTAGGTGATCGGAAACATGCCTTTTGCCATCGAGGTTTGTACTGTGGCCCGGAAAAGGGCAGCAGCACAAGCCCAAATGGCAAAAGGCATGTTTACAAACATACGTGCACCATGTGCCAGGCACCAAATGGTGCCTCGCACATGGGGCATTGAAGCATGGGGGCACCACAGCTACCCCCCGGACCTCATAGCAGAGGCCCAGAGGTGACAGGGGCCCTGCTAGGGGCCCCCAAAGTGCCTTTCAAACAGCCTTTTCATGGCAGTCGGACCACCATGGAAAGGCTGTCGGATAGGGACATCGTAATCCCTATGATGGTGCCTGAACAGGCAACACCTCTATAGTTGGGAGCATGATCCGACCAACAGCTCAATGGCTCCTTGTGCCCATCGGAAACATCAGTCAGTCCCTCCAAACCGATGCGGTCTGACCAAATTATAATGCATCAGTCGGACCGCTCAGCTGGATGTCGGTGGCACCACCACTGACTGTCTGTTGTTAGCGGTTCTACCGACATACTAATCAGGCCAATAGTTTTTGAAGGGAATGCACTTCCTGATTCTGCTGTGAGAGAGGCTGCTTTTCCCAAACCACAATGCCACTACATCTATATAAATAAAAATGTAAATGTTTGTTTGTTCAAGTTCGAATATGCGCGTGTTTTTAATCGAAAGCCCGAACAGACACATGAAAATGTCAATGTTCGTTTGTTCAAAATCTTAAACGTCCGAAAGTTCTTCAACGTTTGCTTTGAAATTTTGACACAATGTTGGATTCGATTAATCACGTGTTTATATATACACAATGGTGGATTGAATATGCGCGTGTCCGCTACGCGTGTGTTTTTAATCGAAAGGCCGAACACACCCTATCGATTTGGTTGCTGCGCAACAACTACAAGGGACGTATAGAGACAATAGTCTACATATATTAGCATGGACAATTGGTGTCAAGATGGCAGACCGGGAAGTGGCTGGAGGGAGGGGGAAGGAGTTGGTTCACTTTGCAACATTAAGAAAGGACGCATAGAGACAATAGTCTACATATATTAGGATGGACAGTTGGTGTCAGGATGGCAGACCGGGAAGTAGGTGGAGGAGTTGGTTCTGTTTGCAACATTAGCGCATGCTTATATATACACAACATTGGATTTGAATATGCACGTGTCCAATGCGCGCGTGTTTTTAATCGAAAGGCCGAACAGACCCTATCGATTTGGTTACTGCGCAACAACTACAAGGGATGCATAGAGACAATAGTCTACATATATTAGGATGGACAGTTGGTGTCAGGATGGCAGACCGGGAAGTTGGTGGAGGGAGGGGGGATGAGTTGGTTCACTTTGCAACATTAAGAAAGGATGCATAGAGACAATAGTCCACATTTATTAGGATAGACAGTTGGTGTCAGGATGGCAGACCGGGAAGTGGGTGGAGGGAGGGGGGAGGAGTTGGTTCACTTTGCAACATTAAGGAAGGACGCATAGAGACAATAGTCCACATACATTAGGATGAACAGTTGGTGTCAGGATGGCAGATCGGGAAGTGGGTGGAGGGAGGGGGGAAGAGTTGCTTCACTTTGCAACATTAGCACGTATTTATATATACACAACGTTGGATTAGAATATGCGTGTATACGATACGCGCGTGTTTATAATCGAAAGGCCAAACAGACCCTATTGATTTGGTTGCTGCGCAACAACTACAAGGGACGCATTGAGACAATAGTCTACATATATTAGGATGGACAGTTGGTGTCAGGATGGCAGACCGGGAAGTGGGTGGAGGGAGGGGGAGGAGTTGGTTCACTTTGCAACATAAAGAAAGGACGCATAGAGACAATAGTCCACATATATTAGGATGGACAGTTGGTGTCAGGATGGCAGACCGGGAAGTGGGTGGAGGGAGGTGGTAGGAGTTGCTTCACTTTGCAACATTAGCACGTGTTTATATATACACAACGTTGGATTCGAATGCGCGTGTGTACGATACGCGCATGTTTATAATCGAAAGGCCAAACAGACCATATGGATTTGCTTGCTGCGCAACAACTACAAGGGACGCATATAGACAATAGTCACAAAAACATATTGTATACCCACAAGCATTGTGAAATTAAAGATATTAGAAACAGGCGCTTACTCTTTTCTTTCTCTTCCACGTAACCAGACTGAGCCACAGCAACGCGTGGCCGGGTACCGCTAGTATGTTATATAGACCAATTTATTTCCTGTACCTTCCCTGAAATATTTGTCTACGTAGCAGAAGTAATTCTCAGAATTTAAAAAACAGTACTGGACAAAACAAAATTGCACAAGGGACCTAGAAATAGTGTTGACAGAAAAATCAGGGTGGGTGATCACAATGCAATTCCTCCTCTTTTACCCATGTCAGAAGGGATTGGATGGTTCATTCTGCTGCGATTCACTGTTATGTACACCTGTTTCTACAATTTCTCAGAACCATTGTCACTACTGTATCATCTGCTAGTGATATTGTATGTGTAAGAGTCAAGACCACTCCCACTGCTCAGTCACCTGCTTGGAACCTCTCCAACCACTTCCAAAAAGACTTTGGGGCCAATTCCGATCTTGTGTGGAAAGCACACTGAAAGACCCGTGTCTGAAATGCTTTTCATATGACTCAGCTCAGCGGTGTCCGAACAAACAAGTACGATGAATTTGAATGCATCCAGATACGATTCGGTCGGACTTCCATTGATTTCAATGGGAGCCTGTGTACCAAACACGTACACAGGCTTCCATTCACAAAAGGGGTGGTTGGGTATAATCGTGCACTCTGTGGCAGGCACACCTTGGTGCCTGCCACACTGCATGTTTGGAAAGGGGGGACCCATGGGTACCCCCATAGGCACAATTCAGAGGGCCCTGGGTGAAGGGGGCCTGCTTCTGGCCCCCAAAGACAGATTCCAGCAGACTTTTTGATCCGAGCAAACCGAATCATAATGGCTGTCCAAATCGTTCATTGTACTTGCTTGCTTGGAAAACCTATTCCATAGAGCTGTATGATTTGACTCCAGAGGGCTCTATCTCTCCGTATGCCTTCTGGAACTGATTCGGTCAGCGTTAAGGCTTTCCAGCCACTGTACTTGGTCGTTCGGAACCAGGAACAAATTGGTCAGGAACAATGGCTCCGGATTGGTTTAGGCAATTCCAAATCTGATTCAGAGCCCTTCCGAACGAGATCGGAATCGGCCCTTTATCGCGTTGTCAAAATATGCCTCTTAATACTATGTTCTTGTAATTGCTTTTTATGTTTTCAGTGTGGGTGAAAGAGGATTTATGTGCAAAAGCAAATGCCACAACTGTAGCTAAGCACTTACTTTGGATCGTGATCCCCACCATTAACAGAATCTGGAGTCACCTTTCGAGTGACAGAGGGACACACACTTCATTTCACCAGCATAAAAGATGTATATCACTTTGGGATCAACTAACACTTCCATTGTGCCTATCACCCTGAATCACCAATAAGGAAAGGTAGAAAGAAAGAATGGATCACTTAAGATCAGGACAGAAAATATCTGTTCTGAAGTGGGTAGATACCTTGTCTATGGTCCATCAGGGCCATACCAACCTAAAGAGCCAGACAGAACCCATATGAACCCATATGAAGTAGTTATGGGATGCCGCATGATGTTGCCTTCAAACCTACCTCTCTCAGCTGCTAACGTAGGCTTACAATACAATGATGATGCAGTTATCCAGTCAATAGAAAACTCATTCAATGTCTCTAGAATTTAAATTCTCATGTTTATGTGTCCTTACGCGACTTCCCACCTGACGTCTGCAACACCCTTCAGTGAGATGATTGGCTGTAAGGTGCCCCATATTAATTCTGCTCTGGGGCCCCAAACGAAAGAACCTTATTTTGTGCTGCCATTCACCAACAAGGCTCTGAAGTGTAATAGACTGCCTGAATGGGGCAATTTCTTCTCCTGCAAATGCCTTGCACCCCTGAAATATGCCTACACACCACTGCCCATCTCCAGAGCCACACAGCATCATAGGCCAGTGCACTCTTTTTAAAACAAACCCTGCCCCAACCTCCTCTCCAGCAATTTGACCACACAGTAAAGGCCCTCTGAGTCTGCTTCTTTACAAAAAGGAGCTAGCCCACCTGGCTTGCTCCTTTGCTGCTGCACAATGATATACCCATCACCCCCATTTCAACCATCTATGTCCCGTGTGACCTGACTTCCATATACTTTATCCCATGTGGGCCTGGTGCACTATTTTTGCTTCTGCCCCCAAGCCTCTGACTCCAGTGGGATATGTCATAGCGGTCGAATGGGGAGTTGGCCAAAGAGCAAGCAGTACTGCTCCTGTCCTTGAAGTTAGCCACCATTTTGTATATGGGAACAACCACTTGCTGTTGCTGGAGAAATATTTTACAATTATAAATATTTCTACATGCTGGATCTATACTCACTTGCCTGCCAATGCCTTGGTTTGGGTGACTTTGGTTGGAGTACTCCTCAGTAGCAATAAACTTGCAGTGATTTGTTTTAACATTGTCACCACCTAATTGAATGTGCAGGTACCTCTCCTGAAGCTTGGTGTGGTCAAGAGGATTTTAAGGACATTGCACAGCTTGCTTACTCAGAATGGGCACAGTTTGATGAACCCCAAGTTATACTAACTGGAGCATGTTTGATATGATGACCAGCCAGACCACCCGCAAAGTTATCCATGAGGTTGACAAGATATGCAAACCATATCATTCCAAGTCTCTAAATGTGTTCCTAGCAGACTTGATGGCAACTGGGAAGAAAGATGGATGAGTGGAGACGTAGATTGGCATTTGGATGAACACGAAATAAAAAGGAGTGGTTCAGAGCAAGCCACCAGGTGTTTAATTGGTGTTCAAGGAAAACAATACAATACGAAACATTACTTGCAAGTGGAATAATGGGCCAAGAACCAGGTTCAAGAAAATAGAGAAAACCGCCAGGAACACTTCAAAATAAGGAACATGTGCCTTTAAATCAAGTCTGCAATACCTTCCAATGGAAGGAACGTTCTTGAGTGGTTCACACAACATTTCTAAATCTTGATAAGCATTTTGAAACGTGATGGTATAAATCCTACGCCTCGAATGCCACACACTGGCTAGGAAAGACTGTGAATGACTCGGAACTCGTGTCTAGCACTCACTGGAAGAGAACCAGTAATTCCTGGAGCGAAGTGTCTTCTCCTTACGCTCCCACTTGGTTACACTAATCAGAAACCTGTAACCAAGAAGGAACAGGAAAAGGAAGGTACTACATAACCAGTTTCTTACTAATTTCAGCACACACTCAAAGAATGTTATTTTTGCAGTAAAGATACAACAAAGTGATGCAATTGCAAAAACTGTAATACAGTGATTTCTGATAACTTCTTAAGGAAAAGCAGAATGTTTATTAGAGATTTGAGTTAACTATAGCAATGAGAACCCTCAGCAAATCAGAGATCAGTTCGAGCATAGTGTTCTGCGATGAAAAATCTGCATCCATAGAATATATGAGAGTAAACTACAAGGGGTCTAATTAAGAAAACACGTGTCTGTGGAAATGGACATCTGCATTTATTTATTATTTCAGAAAGCTGCTATTTGATATAAACTTAACGGAGGCAATACTTAGCCATGTTTTACAAGGTACTCTTGGGCTAGAAGTTGATTGCATGACAATCGATTTTAAGATTGTGTATGTTATGAGACTTAACTAGGGTCTGTCTAAACAGGTGTTTGGACAAAATGTCGGAAAAAAATATATTGTGATCACAAAATATCGTGTCAAGAATATTGGGACATCAAAAATGTTGTCGACAGGAATACTGAAGTTAGTGGTGTTTTTAATATTGTTGTAAAAAATGTTGATGTAAAAATAATATGCAATATCGTTTGTAAGTGTTCATTAGTATGTAATTTATTGTGTTTTTGAGTGTATATGTTAATAATGTTTTATTTTTGTTAATAAGATGATTTTTTAATTATGAAATTGTTGAAATTAGCATTTTTATTTGTATTAATATATATAATTAATTGTTGTATATGTTTTGTAATAGTGAAGTATTGAGATTTTAGAGGATACATGTGGGGAGAAATAAACATTTATGTTTTAAATGAGAATTTTAAGTTAATAATTTTAAAGATATGCAAATTAATAATTTAGAATTTTCTAATTAATTTTGTTATATTGATAACTTTAATTTGATGTTATTTAAAATATATATTTATGGTATAAAATATTTTTTATATTATTTATTTATTTTAAATAAATATAAAATTATTTAAGATGTATAAAAAAATGAAGTAGAATATTTAGAAATAAATTATGTTAAAATTTAAACTTTTGTTTTGAAACAAATATTTACATATGTCTAAAAAGTGTAATTTTGTCTTCTACTTTTTTAGTTTTAATTTACAAAAATGTAAAATATAAAATGAATTTAAATCTATTTTAATTTGTGATTTATAATTTTATACTATGATTTTATTTTTCATTTATTATTTACATAATTTTTTTACTTAAATAGGCATTTAAAGCTTTGTAATATAAATAAGGGTGTTTTTGGATTACCATTAGTTAATTTAATATAAAAATAATATGTGTGATTATGGAGCACTGACTGTGTATGCAAACATTTTCATTTGTATTACCTTGTGTAAAATATTTTACTTTGAAATGGATATTGTAAATTTCATCTCTTTAGCATTCAACGCCTTCTTCAAATAGCCTTCGATTGGAGTGAAAATAGTAAATTTCACCCCTTTGGTGTCCAAAACCTTTCCACAATATGGTTAGATTGGAGTATGAATAATAAACTTTACCCCTTTAATGTCCAACACCTTCCCCAAATTGGTTTAGATTGGAATTGGAATACTAAATGTTGCCCCTTTAGTGTATAACACCTTGCCATAAATGAGTTTAGATTGGAGTGGAAATATTAAATTTCCCGCATTTAGTGTCCAACACCTTCCCCTCAATATGGCTATATTTTAGTAGGAATAGTAAATGTCACCCCTTTAATGTTCAACGTCTTCCCCAAATTGGGTTAAATTGGAGTGGGAAGAGTAAATGTCACCTCTTTAGTGTCCAAAAAATTCCTTCAATATGGTTAGATTGGAGTGGTAATAAATTTCACCCCATTAGTGCCTGACATGTTTTTAAATGATTTATATTAGAAAATCATTCATTTTACTTTTATTTGTCTGTAGTATAAATGTTTTGTATTATTTTATTGTTATTGTTGGTGATTAGACATATAGAGACCCATTACGTTGTCGGTGGTGGTCAATCTGTCATTCAGACACAGTGGTCTGACCACACCATTATGATGTGGTCAGTAAGACTGCTGTGGACTGCGGAAAAAAACGATTCCCTTCCACACGATCAGAGATCTGTCGAGGGTAGGTCTGACAGAAAATGTCCAAATGGCGGCAGTGCCTGCTCAGGCACCGCCGTCAGGATTATGATGTCCTTTCCGACAGCCTTTCTTTGTCAGCCTTTCCAACAGTGAGAGTCTTTTGGAAAGTGACTTTGGGGGCCACGAGCAGGGTCCTCATACCCCCACGGCCTCCGCTGTGAGGTATGGGGGTACCCTCAAACATCCATGCATCGTGTGGCAGGCACCACATGGTGCCTGGCACAAAAAGCAGGGATGTTATACAAGTGTATTTTTCCTATTGCGGCTTGTTCTGCAGCCTGCAGCAGAAGCTACAATAGAAAAAATACACTTTCCGACTGCGGTGAAGGTGGTGGCCTCATAATAATTGAAGCAGGACCGCTGACTCCTTGTCGGCTGGTCCTGTTTCCGCTACAATGTCGGTCAGACGCTTGTCCGACCGATCTCGTAATGGGCCCCTTTGTTAGTTGTATGTCTGTAAACAAAAATAATATTAACCACATTTTTTGTATAATCAAGACATCACATATTTTTCTTTTGTATATTTTTACAATGCTAATCATCTTGGGGCGGATTCACGAAACTAATCTGAGACAGAATCCTAAACTTACTACTTTTGGTATTAACAGAAGGCATTTAGTAGTAGTAAAGTTAGGATTTTGTCTAAAGGTAGGATTTTATCTTGTTAGGATTTTGTCTTAAGTTGATAGTTATTACATGGCTTATCTTCTACCCCCAACATTATTAATAGGAGGCTAACTTTGATGTTTGTGCCAAAAATGTCATTGATTATCTTTTCCACCTCCGACCAGTTCCTCTAACTGAGGGCATTCAAAAAACATATGCTTTTTGTTAGCACTCATTACTCTGCACCTACGACATTTGGGGGGCATCAGTAACAAACTTTGCTAGTTTTTGTGGAGTCCAGTAAAGTCTATTTGAAGTGAAGAAGTGATTCCTATTCAAGTTTGATGGTCTAACCGTTTTGTAAAGCAACTTGAAAGAAAGCTCCTATAATGTTTGTGGCTTGGGAATCTGCATCACTTTGTCCCATATTTCATAAGGGGCTTTGAGTTTTTTTCTCCTCGAAAGTCAGTAGTGTGTGGTATCATCCGCTTATTTCCTTCTTCACTATGGTTTTGTCCTTTAATTTTTTTTCGAACTCCCAAAGGCTCTTGGTCTCTAGCCTTTTTGCTTCCCCCCAGGACTTTAACTGAAGAAATTTGAACCGAGACAGAGATCTGCATAGTATTTCCGATGGGACCACTTCATCCATCACTATCAGGTCCCCCCATACCTCTATTCCTGCCCTCCTATGTGGGACACTCAGCTGATCCTGCAACATTCGGGCGTACCAGGTGAGTCCCATATTGGAGCCTCTTGTGAATAACAACCGATTTTTAAAATGTTACTGATCTTTACCCACAAAATCAAAGTGCCTTCAACATCTTTAATTTTACTTTTTTGAAAATTTTCTTTGCACCAAACTTAAACAAGAATCCTCCCCACCCCACTCTTTAATCATCTCCTCAGACAGACCCCCCACACCCTGTGCCCTGGTGTACATAATAGAACCCTGCAATTTTTGAACTGGAAGGCCATAGAGTATAATTTTATGTCTGGTAGTGCAAGCACTCCTCCTCTTACCTGTTTTCGCCTGAGTTTCTTCCAGGACATATGTGCTCCCCTATCTTCCCGAACAAAACTGCCCAATTTACCCTGTATTTTATCCATTAGCCTACTTGGGAACATTAGCGGTATACAATTAAAAAGAAATGTAAGCTTCGGCAGAATGACCATTTTAATGAAATTAGCCCTTCCATGTACCGTTAACATAGGATTCTTCCACCTAGTTAATGTTTTCTCAATTTCCTTTGTGATTCTTTCAAGATTATGCTGTGGGACATCCTGCACTGTATTGAGAATGTTAATTCCTAAGTACCTAATCTCCCTCGGTACACTCCCCCCCCCCCATTACGAGATGTTCCAGGACATAATCCCTGTTTTTTCTTTGTTTACTAAGGACCCCATTACCAAAGTAAAACGGCATCGCCCACAATAAGGGAGGCGGTCCCGTTTGGGCCATTAGGATATGCCCGCCACACTGGCGGGCGCATCTCGCATTTTTAACATTGCGGCTGGTGGTGCAAAAAGCAGCGCTTGCCACAATGCTAAAAATGCACATTGCGCACTTCAATGCACAACGTGACAGGCACCATGCCTGCCTCGTTATACAGTGAAGTGCAGGGGGGTACCATAGGTACCCCCCCATGTTCACCCCACACCCCCGGAGTCCCTGGGGGCCCGCAACAGTCCCCCACAAGACCTTCCTGCATGCTTTCCGTGGCAGCGTAAAAGCATGTTTCCGCCCACATCCTAATATGAATGGCGGTGTCTAACAGACACCACCACCATATGATACTCTTTTACGCCCGGTCAACTCGTAGTAAAATGGCAGGGGGAAATGGGTGGCGGGCAGGGAAGGATGGCCACCGCCCGAATGGCGGTAACGATCCACCCGACATCCTAAAGGGGCCCTAGGTATCCAGAGAGGGCCCCATAGTCGTCCGCCAATTGCTCTACATTTGGGATTATTGTGACAGGGTCTGCTGTATAAATGATTAGTTATATATAAGGAACAATATCCCAACCGGTAGTTATTTGTAGACAGTTATTAAGGATATCTGTACAGTATTATCCAGACAGAAAAAGGAGGCACAATTTGATTATCTATGTGCTCAAGACATCATTTTATAAACATTCCAAAAGTTAGAGAACAAACATAATTAACAGTTAATATCAACATTGCAATTATTAAATAATACGTGACAGCCCAAGGTTGTACAAGGTGCACGAGTGCAAAGTGAGTGACACTACGGTGACACAAGTGACAGTGAGACCAGCGTGGATGGCGCAAAGTGTATGGTGAACAATTATGTACAGTGAATAAAAACAGCAGAGTGGTTTCAAATTAGTTCCAGAAGATTGTTATTCATTTTCAATTTTTGCGGTAACCACTGTGCGAAAATCGCCTCGAGTCTCGCTGGAGAGTCGACGGCATTTCGATCCGTAAGATTTAGGATCATCATCAGGACAAAAGTGGGGCTGGAGGCAGTGCGTTTGGCCACAGATAGGTGGTAGAGTGTGGCGGGAAAAATACGTTAATTGAGGATTTTGGACGGGTGCCTGGATGGACGTCCCGTGGAACGGTAAATTGCGGGCTCAGTTGGGAGGTACTTCTGATTCAGTACAGGCTGTCACGTATTATTTAATAATTGCAGTGTTGATATTAACTTGTAAATATGTTTGTTCTCTAACTTTTGGAATGTTTATAAAATGATGCCTTGAGCACATAGATAATCAAATTGAGCCTCCTTTTTCTGTCTGGATAATACTGTACAGATATCCTTAATAATTGTCTACAAATAACTCCCGTTTGGGATATTTTCCTTATTTATATTTCTCTACCCCAATCCCAACAAGGTTGATGGCTTTATACTCCTGTTATCTTCTACAGTATAAATGATTAGGTCGTCCGCGTATAAGAAGACTTTTTTTTCAAACATTGGTATACGGAAAGCCTTCACCTGGTTATCCTGATGAAGCATTTTCAAAAAGAAGGGAGGAAGGAGATCACTTGATCAATGGACACCGTTTACCACTCAAGGGAGTGGAAGGTCCAGTCGCAGCGTGTGCCCGTATCAATGGTTACAACAAGGGGGGTGCTGGACTGTTCCTAAGCGTGACTGAGGGAAAGACTAACTGGCGTGACCAAAGGTGTAAATGTAACACCCAAGGGCATCCATTTTGTTGGATGGATTTGCCTCACACACCCCGAAGGATGTCATGCTTCATCATCGGCGGTTGCTCCTCGTCGGGGAGGCGGTGCAATCCCCGACGGGCTCACCTCAAAGAGGGGCTCTTTGGCGGAGATCTTTTTCCAACTGCCTTATGGTGAGGTGTGGGTGTGTGGGCAGGGTGGTATGTGATAGTGAAAAAGGGTTATTAAAATGTAGCCAAGGGTACCGGAATGAATTTTATTCTGGGGGTCCCTAGCTGCAGTTAAAAACAGGGTGCTAGCTCACTAGGAGTCAACGAGTAAGGTCAGGTGAACCTAGATGGGGCTAGTGGTGCAAACGGTCGACATGTTTCTCGCAGTGGGCAATAGTTACCCGCGATTCATCAGGACCTATAAAAGGTGATTAACCACATGCTGGTGTCATGTGTGGGTTTGTGTGTGCATTACCTCTGTGGGAGTTGTCCTATGCCTATCTGTCAAGAACTAACTGCCACCAGAGGGGTCGGCAGCTCATCTACTCGAGCTCGGCGGAGAAGGGTAGGTCAAGCAGCCAGGGCGCAAGTGATCAGAGTCTTGACTTTTGGACTCATCCTTGATGCCTTATCCCGCCGACCCCTCTGGTGGCAGTTAGTTCTTGACAGATAGGCATAGGACAACTCCCACAGAGGTAATGCACACACAAACCCACACATGACACCAGCATGTGGTTAATCACCTTTTATAGGTCCTGATGAATCGCGGGTAACTATTGCCCACTGTGAGAAACATGTCGACCGTTTGCACCACTAGCCCCATCTAGGTTCACCTGACCTTACTCGTTGACTCCTAGTGAGCTAGCCCCCTGTTTTTAACTGCAGCTAGGGACCCCCAGAATAAAATTCATTCCGGTACCCTTGGCTACATTTTAATATCCCTTTTTCACTATCACATACCACCCTGCCCACACACCCACACCTCACCATAAGGCAGTTGGAAAAAGATCTCCGCCAAAGAGCCCCTCTTTGAGGTGAGCCCGTCGGGGATTGCACCGCCTCCCCGACGAGGAGCAACCGCCGATGATGAAGCATGACATCCTTCGGGGTGTGTGAGGCAAATCCATCCAACAAAATGGATGCCCTTGGGTGTTACATTTACACCTTTGGTCACGCCAGTTAGTCTTTCCCTCAGTCACGCTTAGGAACAGGCCAGAGCGAATGGCTCGATATATAAATTGAATAACAGGGGTAAAATTGGACAGCCCTGTCGTGTACCTCTTGTGATCTTAAAACTCTTAGTATGGACTCCATTTAAAAGAATCCTAGCTGTAGAACAGCTATATGATGTTTTTAGTGTGATTATAAAGTGTGGCCCAAATCCCATATGTCCTAAGACTACCCATAGATATTCCCAGCAAACTCGGTCAAACGCCTTAGCGGCATCCAATGTGATAACCACCAAGGGGACAGATCTTTCTGTAGCTATGTCAATGCATCCTATAAGTTGTTGGGTCAGCTCACACATTTGCCCCTGGGGATAAACCCCTTCTGGTCCTCATGTATTAGTTGAGGTATTACTCTGGATAGCCTCCCTGGGAAAATGCTATAAAGATTGTATATCAGTCAAAAAAAGGTTTCTGTTTCCAGATACCTGAGAGCCTTGCTAGAGGAAAGGACAGCCACTGCTCAATGGGGTTGGCTGTTGGGATAGTGTCTAGTGTATAACAAAGGAAAAAATTTTCCTTTTTTTTGGTGTCCCCTCACTCACCGGGGTTGCCCCACGGTGACATGCTTCATCATTGGGGCCATCCCAGTCCTCTACGGGCTGGGGCGTGCTACGACTTGCGGAATTACGTAGGAGCACTTAATGGACTATGTGTGGTGCATGTGTATTTGTGGGGAGTGGACTATGTGATGAGTTAAAAAATACCTGCCCAGTAGGTTACTAATAAACTTTATTCTGGCCTCTAGGTGGTAGTATTAAAAACGGGGTAGGGAGATAGGCTGTCCTAAACTTAATGTGTCCAGATGTACCTATCCACTCCTAAGTCGACATGTTTCGTGCATACCCCAAGCACTTCTTCGGGACTACACAGGGACCAGCCCTGTGTTCGCCACTCCTTACTCTGTCACTGAGATATTTACAAAAAAGGGTTTAAACTGCAGCAAACTCTGTTAAGTGCATGCATTTATACCTACGTATTTTGTTCCAAAAACACGTGGTTCCTGAAAGATAGAAAACAACTTTAAAATTCAAGGGGTGGTTGGCCCCATTAGTTATCACACACAGTTTTTTACAGAAGCGCTTCTGTAAAAAACTGTGTGTGATAACTAATGGGGGCTGGTCCCTGTGTAGTCCCGAAGAAGTGCTTGGGGTATGCACGAAACATGTCGACTTAGGAGTGGATAGGTACATCTGGACACATTAAGTTTAGGACAGCCTATCTCCCTACCCCATTTTTAATGCTACCACCTAGAGGCCAGAATAAAGTTTATTAGTAACCTACTGGGCAGGTATTTTTTAACTCATCACATAGTCCACTCCCCACAAATACACATGCACCACACATAGTCCATTAAGTGCTCCTACGTAATTCCGCAAGTCGTAGCACGCCCCAGCCCGTAGAGGACTGGGATGGCCCCAATGATGAAGCATGTCACCGTGGGGCAACCCCGGTGAGTGAGGGGACACCAAAAAAAAGGAAAAAATTTTCCTTTGTTATACACTAGACACTATCCCAACAGCCAACCCCATTGAGCAGTGGCTGTCCTTTCCTCTAGCAAGGCTCTCAGGTATCTGGAAACAGAAACCTTTTTTTGACTTTAATGACTGGAGGGCGAGCCAAGCTAGTAACGCTCTAACTCCCCTAGTTTTTTCCTGATAAAGATTGTATAGTCAGCATTTCGCAGGGAGATTGGCTGGTATGATTCTGCCTTAGTCGGGTCCTTAGCTGGTTTCAATATTAAAACTACAGAGGCTTCACACCATGATTCTGGTGCCTGCACTCCCCCTCTATATATCGACTTAAACAACGACTCCCAAGTAGGTAATATTTCATCATCCACCTTTTTATACATCTGCCGGGAGAGCATCAAACCCTGCCGCCTTCCCATTTTTAGACTTTTTTATTGCTCCTTTTATCTCTTCTTTTGTCATTGGTGCTTCTAGTATATCTTTTCCTTCTTCACTCAAAAATGGAAGATCAAGTGAGCTACGACAACATCTGATCTTTGTGATATCAGTAATAATATTTTCCGTAAAGAGCTGTGAAAATAATGCTACTATGTGCTCCTGCATAGAATCCCAACTATCCAACTTTTCTCCTGCTTCACTTTTTAACTCTTTTATATCGTTCCCTGACCTTTCCACTCTCGCTTTCCCGGCAAGCAAAGCATCTTCTTTTTCACCATATTCAAATTTCTTTATATTTGCTGCTTGCCATCTAGCTTTACACTTTTGATCTATTTCTATTTTGAATTCCAATTGTGCCTCATTTAACCTCTCTTCCTTTGTCACTTTTTCTTCCCATATGCTCATGGAATATAGAGGCTCCTCTAAAATCCCAATTGCCTTTTCATATTCTCTAATTCTATACGTGCCTTCTGATTTTCTAATGAGGTTAGGCTTTTTAGGATTCCCCGGTTATACGACTTAAAGGCATCCCAAACAATACCCAAGGGGGCAGTATCTTGATTGTTGACAAAGTATTCAGTTGTTGCTTCCTTCAGAGCTATCCCAACGCCCTCTTCTAGGAACAGTGCATGCCTTAAAGTCCATCTCCTAGGTGGCTGTTGCCCCAAAGCTTGTATGGTTATCATTACGGGTGCGTGTTCTGAAATATGGGGGGAGATGCTTGATCTTCTTAATATTTGCTGCCAAGGATCTATCAGCTAAAAATTGTCAAGTCTCGGTAAGTGGTGAGGTTTTTTGCAATGGTACATGTACCCCCTTGTCTTACCCTTCAATAGTCTCCAAACATCCACTAGATTAAAATCACGTATCATGCTTTTCAGGGCGTTCCTCATTCTGGGGAAATATACGCTCTCTCTTCTTGTAGACCGATCTTACACAGGGTCTAAAAGAACATTGAAGCCCCCACCTACAATTGCGTGAACAGAGATTGCTTCCATCTTCAATTCTAGATCTACAATGTATTGAGGGTTATCCTCATTGGATCCATAATATACCATACATAGGAAGTCCCTGTCAGCCCACCTTAAATGGGCTGAAGCCCACCTACCCGAACTATCTGTGCTTGACTCTTTCATTTTGCATTCCTCAACCACTCCTAATCAGAATAGCCACTACCTTGCAGCAATATAATTGATCTGAAACAATAAAATCTTTGAACCCAACCACACCTCCCAACCAGCTCCTTACTCTCATTTGCCAAAAGGTGCGTTTCCTGTAGCAGCATTACCTGTACCTGACTATTTTTTAAATATTTTAATATTTTCCTCTGTCTAGGGTTGGACCTCATACCATTCACATTCCAAGTGAGAATTTTGATACTCTGAATGTTAATCAAAGTCATCTTTCTTAATGGGGTCTCTTCCTGGTTTCAATCCTGCACTAAAGAAATATTCCTGCATAAAAGGTGTTGAGGACTTTTTTTGTTTTTTTTCCCTCTGCTCCCCACCCGTGCTCCCTCACCACCTCCCCCCTACCACTTCTGTGACCACCCTGAGGAACCCTCCCTATGTTATTAGGCATAATAATGCCTATAGGCGGACCATCGCGGAGGGGGGTTTACTAACACACTACTAACGTATACATTGCTAGAGTGCCAGAGAGCTATAGAGCTATTTTTTACTTCGAGGTATTCTCTTCGCTAATTCTATTTATTAACGCTCACCCACTGAGCGGTAGTTATATATTTTATTATTCCACATTTGGCCAAGCACAGCGGGGAATTTTAACTGGACTTTCGCTCCCAACTTTCGAACCTCGCACATCTTTCCTCCTAGCTCCCACTGCTTTTGTTTTGTGACCTTACATACATCAGATCTAACCAGACAGGAATAGCCATTGACCACATATGGGCCATTTTTTCAAAGCACTGCTAAGTATCACGTCCTTGATATTGTAAGAAAGGAAGTTTATCAAGATCTTTCTGGGTTTGATCCTCTGCTTGTTACGTCGAAACAGCTCTCTGTGTACCTCTGTATTTCACTCTCAAGATTTATTTATTTCTTATCCTTCAGGATCGTTTTCCGAAGAAGGGAGATTATGAAAGCCTTCATGTCTGCCCCTTCCTCGCTTTCAGAAATATTTAAAAATCTTAAAATATTCCTGTGAGAGTGATTCTCAATTTTCTCATTGCAGGAGGTAACCTCATCTAGCTTCTGGGCTAGGTCAGAGCAAGATGCTTGTATGCCTGGTTGATTAGCCTCTGATACCAGAAAACTCTCTTTGATATCCTTTTTCAGCTCAAATAGGATACTGGCCAGTGAGGTCTCTGTCTCTATATTTGTTGCAGATGATCTTTCTCCTGGACTGGTTATACAATTCTGGTTATCCCTGTTTATTTCTGGTAGTGGTGATGGTGCTTCCAGCTCCTCAGCTAATGTTAGGGCTGAATATCTATTGCTTACTGGGACTGTTATTATATCCTGCTGGGGGGCACTGCTCTAACCCCAATATGCACTCGAATTACTCGAGTTGCTCATTCCAGCACTGGCTTCGGTATCATTGACTTTCCCCATGTTGCTAGCACCCACCATTGTATCTTCAAGAATGCGCTCTTCGGGGCTAGGACTTGTGCTTGCTGCATTATCTTTCTGCATGCTTGGCAACATGCAAAAAAAAGATTTAAGTGAAGGAGTCACTTTAACTCTTGTGGTTGGGAGGCAAGGTTTATTTATATTGTTTCCCTCGCTGGTTTTCTTTAAATACCCCCCGAGTCCCTCTGCCTTGCAAGGACACCCTTTGTCGCCCCCTTTTTGCCTTAATTATAGTCTTTACCCCTTGTGGTAGATCAGGCAGGGCTTCTGGTGAACTAGAAAACTTGCCTTACCTCCAATATTCCTTGTCCTTAGCGTATACCAGGAGGGAACCTCACCTTCCTTGTGGATCCCTGTCTCCATATGCGAGGGACTTCCTCCCCACTCTCTTGATCCTCACGTCTGCTGTTTCTCAGCTCTAGTTGGGCCTCTCCCCTCAGCCCCCAGGTCCTCCACCTGGTGCAGACAAGCCCTGCTTCTTCTGCCTCTGCCCCCGATTCCAGCCCACCAGATCCGTTGGAGGGTTCCGGCTGCCTCTCTCCGGCACGTCAGCTGTACTCTGCACTGTGCTCCCCAGCGTCTTCCTGACGTGAGCCCGAGCTCCGTGAGTATTACCCAGCACCTCAATTATTGCCGGTACATGCTTCAATCGCCTCTGAACTCGACGAAAATATTAGAACATTATCCCCGCCATGTTCCACTCCTTCCCACTCCTTCCCACTCCTTCCCGCTTCACCGCTCTCCCGCTCACAAGCTCTCCAGCAGTACAATACCACCCGGACTGGGGCCCGTGTCCGCTAGCGTCTAGCTAGTGTGCGCCATGTTCCTGGATCAATATTTGTACATATGTTAGACAATTATTTAATTTATGCTTTGCTATTTTTCCATATTGTTTTATACCATTACTTGATATGTTTTACATGTTTAATATTCTTTTTACTTTTTTAAGACATTTAATCAATATTTTGCAATATTTCTCATTCATTTCTATTGGAAGATGAGGCCCCATTAGAATGGCAGGTGGATCGCCACCGCTCGCATGGCATTACTATGGCAGGGGACCACGGCGGACGGAAAGACCGTCTGCCGCTTTTCCACCTGGTGGACAAGTCGACCAGCCGGAAAAGAGTTTAATATGGTGGCAGTGTCTGATAGACACCACCATCCACATTATGATGGGGGTGGACACATGCCCAACGCGGCCACGGAAAGGCATGCAGGAATCTCTTGCGGGGGCCGTTGTGGGCCCCCAGGGCTACCCCTCTGCATTTCAAAGTACAATGTGGCAGGCACCGCGCGGTGCCTGTCACGTTGTGCATTGAAATGCATGACGTGCATTTAGAACCGTTATCTGATAGATTCCTATTGCATTTGTCTTAGAGATCCTTTTTATGCCTGCAATATGACGTCATTTCTAACTATTGTTCTATAGACATATTTTTCCAGTGTTGACAGTTGCTGACCTATTGCTACATTTAATTTTATCTGATATCATGTACCATATTTTCATGCTGCCTCGCAAGCCAATCCTAAGAGGTCCCTGCATCGTAGTGATATATTAATTTATTGTTGTTGTTTTGTAGCTATTGCCTTCATAGGCATTAATCTCTAACATTGATGGTTGCTGATTTCCCCCAAAACATATTTGATCTCTTATTCACTGATTTGTGTTTATTTTTCCTTGCACTGCACTTTAACAGCTTTTGTATTGCACTGAATTATTAATTGATTGTCTTTATTGCGCTTACAGCCATTGTTTCCAGTGGTATTAATCTTTAGTGAAGATGGTTGCTCCATTATTAGTTGATTGTATTTTCTCTGTTATTATCAAATGTGTTCACATTCTTCCTTGCATTTGCACTTTAATTGGTTCCTTCACCAGTCTACCAATTGACTTTCTTGTTGTACATCTCATTATGTTTTTTCACATATATATTTGTGATGTTTGAATTCTAGCCGTAAGACTATATTTATTTGGGGGATTATTTAATGTATGATATTAACTCATGAATTTGGTGGATCTTCTCATATATGATTCAAATTTATGTAATACATTTCTCATTGAGTGTGTAATATTGCAAGGCAGACAGCTGAAAAAATAAAAAAAACTGAAGTAATCTCCTCCTTTGTTAATTATGTTTGACTTCAAATTGCAGAATAATGTCCATTCTTTTAGTTTGTTTTCTAAGTTTAGGGGTCACTTGGCTTCCAAATTGCCCTGATCATAGTTCTTGGTACCTTTGCTCTTTGTGTAATGTTTTTATAAATGTGTCAATTGTAGGTTGAGTTTAGCCTAGGATGTATTGAAAGGTGTTGTGCCATCATTCCACTGCAGTGTTTGTTTTGGCTTCCCGAGCTAAGGTGCTGTCATAGACATTCCACCATGGTGTTTTACATTTAGGTTGGTGTCTGTGCCCTGAGCGATTAAGTCAGCCAAACCATGGGGTCATTAGGATGTCGGGAGGATTGCCCCCACCAGGCTGGTGGTAGCCACTGCCGGCCTGGCGGGGGCAATCCGCATGCCATTCTCACCTAAATGACCCCCCGCCATATTAGGATGGCGGGGGACCGCAGCGGACGGAAAGACCGTCCGCCACTTTTCCGCCCGGTCGCCTTGCGACCGGGGCAGAAACTGTTTAATATGGTGGCGTTGTCTATCGAACACCGCCATCCATATTAACATGGGCTTCTTTAGATGCCTTTCCGTGGCGGCAGGCTTCACTTTGGGTGCCCCCTGTGGGCCCCCAGAGTTAAGGAGAGGTGGGGGTGCACACGGGGGGTACCTGTGGTACCCCCCTGCATTTGCATAAACAAAGCGGCAGGCACCGCGTGATGCCTGCCACTTTGTTATGCAAATGCATACAAGCATTTTTAGCATTGTGGTGGGCGGTGCTGAGAGCACCGCCCGCCACAATGCTAAAAATGCAGGATGCCCCCGCCAGAGTGGCGGGCACATCCTAATGACCCCCATGGGACCCCCGCCCACAAATATTGCGGGCGGTCCCAAACACCGATAGGACTTAGTCCGCCCGCCATCCTAATAACCCTCCAAGTGTCTTCGAAATAGTCCATTAGGGGACTAAGGACTCAATCATGAGTTTGGTGGTCCTACGGCCGGACCGCCATTGTGGCGGTCGAAAGAATACCTCAAAGTCAGCAGCATTGCAACCACTGTATTATGATTGTTGTGTCTGTGGTGCCATGGCAGCAGCATGCTTCAGCTCATAGTGAGCATGAAGTATATGTTGACGCTGTGGCAACAACACATGCCCATCAGGAGCACTGTGTACCATGCACTATGCCTTGCCTTGCACACAGTGCACAAATACCAGTACACAACATGTGCACCATGCACATTGACCAATGGGCAAAATCACTCTGGGGCCCGGTCTGGTGCCACTTTCATGCCTTTTTACCAACCTTTTCAGGCGGGGTTTTCCCTCCATGAAAAGTTCGGCAGAAAGGCAGGTTGTGATTGGGACGGTGGTACCTGCATCAGAACCGCCTCCCATCCCGGCCGATTTCCCCAGTGCGGTATCCAGGATCCTGGCGGTGGTAGCATTCTTGTGGTCGTACAACCGACATGGTCATAACCAGGCAGTCAGATCACAGAGAAGGCATGGGTCGAACAGCCACTGCCAGTACAGCATTATTCAGACAGCCATACTCGAATTCAGGCCCTAAGGTTATCTTCATTTTGCTGACAGAAAGGGATTTCGATTAGTAAATTAAACTGGTTGGCTACTTCTGTGACAGGGACATAGGCTTGTGCTTTCATTTTTAAACTTTTCAATGCACATTGGCTGTTTGCAGAATATTCTACACTTAGGTCCTGATTATGAGTTTGGTAGTCTGTGTACCCCCAAACTCAAAGTGGCACGACGGTAGCGGTCTGGCCACTGCCGCATTAGCAGTCCGGCTGCCTCATTACAAATTAGGTGGTTGGACCACCATTGGACCGCTGTAACCGCATTGCCAGGTAGTGACGCAGCAGTCAGGGGCTCCCGCTATGATGGTGGTGCCACTGTGGCACATCAATGCATATTCCGAGTTTCCTGACCACCAGCGGTCTCATGGAGGTTCATACTCCACAAAATTGCTAGCAGTCAGGAGAAAACAGGGTGCTACAGGACACCCCCTGACCCATGGATGTTGGTGCATGCAAGGGGCACAAGTTGTGCCCCCCTGGGTGCATGCAAGCCCAATTCCATCATGGCTTGGACTTCACAGTCCATGCCATGCTGGAACACGCCTGTGGCAGTCCCACAACGGTGCATGATTAAGGCTCACATTTGAGCCTTTTTACTGCACTGCTGCGATACTGCCACACCACCCACTCCCCAGACCAGGATTTCACTCATAATCCAGTGGGCAGTGGCACTGTTTGGCATTGTGGGAGCAGGGCGGTGGTGTGACGGCCCGCTTCCACACCACTAAATTCGTAATCGGGGCCTTAGTGCAGATATTTGGAGGTGTCTCCATATACTTTGATTGAAATGATAGTAACACCCTTGCATGGCTGTGCAGGGGTACACTTTTAGAATGATATGGATCTATGTTTATTTTTGGGGCGCAGTAGTCATATGTTTTCTGTTTTATATGGTTTAAGAGGTCGGTGTGAGTGTTGCTTTGTTTATTGTAGTAGGGCTTATATCATTGCGATATTTGTTTTGATATTCACCATGTATGGTATATATCTGAGTGAATGGTTTGGAATACATTTTAAAGGTTCCATCCATAAGCCAGGTTTGACAATGGTTCAGTTTTATTAAGTGGACGCGGGAAGTGGATATGGCTCATTGCAAAATTACCAGCGAGGAGGAGGCACAGCTGCGTGAGAGAAGCAGGGCTCCCGGTCTTGAGTCGAGCAGGCCAAGAGGGATCAATACTGAACACAATCAAGCCACAGTGGAAGCACTGAATGGTCATGCTAATATGGAAGATACATACGTGGAACTGTTAAATACACTTGCTGTTTTCGTATCTGGCATAGATGGAAATTTGGAGAATCTAAATGACCTTGTTCAAAGTGTACAATCAAGGAAAAATTATTAATTTACTATGTGCTCATGCAAGGAAATAATCAATAAATTAGTAGAATTACCAGTACTCTTGGAGGAAATTCTCAGATAAATAATAAATATATAAAGTGCAACTAAACTGACTGATGCAAGGAAAGTTTACATTGATTGGTAGGGTTCTGCATCAGAGGTGGAGCAGATCATATTTACAACTACCCCACCCTATCATGAAAAACCCATAAGGAATCCCCAAGCCAGTATAAACACATAAGGAGACAGGAGCATGTGCCCTGCAGATAGGAGAATTTAGAAACAGATGCAAATGCCAGTGACCACTGAGATGTCACCATCTACCAAACCAGCACCACCACACATGACAAAGAAATAGTGCAAAGAAAGGCAGACACCGAGTTTACCCAGTGGGATAATTGCCAGGTGAACATGGCAATGAGGTCTCTGACCCTACCTCGATGAATTTGAAGCAAGGAGAATCAGAAGCTGAGCGCAAAGAGCCTGGAGAGCACTGGGTAAAAGGTTAACCTCCACAGCCTCCACAGCTCATCAGGCCAGTTTTGGATGAAGAGGGCCAGCAAGCGGCAGTGAATTAGTCTAATGGTATTCTTGAAGATGATGTCGCAACAACGGAGGAAGAGGCAGAACTCCTCCCCTCAAACATGAGACCTACACAGAGCAGTAGAAACCCTGGAAAGCCAAGAGGCTCAATATGTTGTAGAACAGAAAGGAGAAACAGGGATATCTGTTCCCAGCAGGGATGCACCACTGATGCAGGACAGGTCCAGGAGAACCTGGTTAAGAAGTTGGGCAAAGGGATAATGGTGCTGGACCACAAATGAAGGAGAACACAAGATAAAGTCCTGGTTCTAAGCTGATCTGGGTCTGTGCAGGAGAGGCTGGTGCATCATGTGATTACTTTGTATGCCCAATGGGATGACACCCAACAAAACAATGAATGCCCCTTCAAAACTACCTTAGAGAATGTTAAGGATTCTGGTCTATTCATGAAGCCAAAGGCCAGCCTATTGTGGATCCCTGAATATAGATCTAGAAGATCCCATTATTTTTAAACAATTAAACATATTAAAGCTAATCAAGGGCTTGCCTGGTCGGGCAGATATTGAATCTCAAGACATCTTCTCCACTAATTTCTTGGCGTCTCACTGAAAGCAAGTATCTGAATCTTCATTGGTCAAGTTTAACTGCTCTCAAATTCAAGCTAAGGTCATGGCTTGTAAGTAGCTGCTAAAGAGCTAGGCCATGGAAATAGTGCAATTCCAGGAGGGCTGCCACCGATCCCTGCTCTTACCATCAAACCAACATGAAATGGACAGTGCAATTCATATGCCACCCTTTCTGAAACAAAAAAAGTATTGGATCCAACAGGTAAACTCAAATCTGAAAGGCTCTGCAGGTTGGTCCTTGTCCACGAAAGTCTCTGGCTGAAGATACAAACCACAAAGGCACATGCAGAGAAAGGTGCTGAGTCAATACAAGTTATCAAACTGGGTGAACTGGACAACTTGATTGGGCTACCATTTGTTCAATCAGGGGAGGGCCATGAAGAGTCAAACGAGAATCCCATGGGGCATCAAACAAAACCGTATAGCAAGCTGAGTATTTGTTCTTGGAATCTCTGAACAGTTGCCTCGGAAATTGAAGATGCTTCAATGCCAGAAAACTTCTAGAGGTTTGATATAATTGCAGTGCAGGAGACATGGGCACAATCCAGCATCCTGTTATTGTGTTTATTGAGTACATTAGATGGGCATGTAAAAGAAGCACCCATAAAAGAGCAAAAGGTGGGCTAACAACCTATGTGAATTCTAAACACACAATGCTGGATATAAATGAATCCTGGTTGCTGGTACTATGCCTGGAGGGGTGGGACAAGCAGTTGATAACCCCACTGGTCCTGATTAATATTTAGTTTAATCCGACAGAAAAACAGAGATAGTGGAGAAGCTGATTAATCTGCTCCTTTAGTGGAAAGGAGATAAGTAGATGTGAAATGTGTTAAAAAAACAGAGACTTTAACCCAAATCTTTTACAGGATACTCCAGAGGATGATGATGGAGTACTACAGGTTCTGCTAGCCCAAAGTTGTCCTCCACACAGATGACTTGACAGTCTTGGGACTCCTGAAGGCTTGTAAATCAGCTGGCCTGGTAATGCTAAATTGACATATCCCAGTGGATATCCCACCTGCATGGACAAGGCACTCAACGACTTCCTACCTTGATTATACGATGGTGAGTGCCAGTCTGTTCAGTGGGATAGTTTATTTTAAATGAATCATAGAATAGAGAGTGACCATCACTCTCTATTCTTTTGGCTAAGCACCAACACAACCGTTTTAGATCACGCTTGGATAGTGCAGGCAGAAGCTTACACTGAGAATCA
The DNA here is from genome assembly GCF_964263255.1 of Lissotriton vulgaris. Taxonomy (NCBI): domain Eukaryota; kingdom Metazoa; phylum Chordata; class Amphibia; order Caudata; family Salamandridae; genus Lissotriton; species Lissotriton vulgaris. The sequence goes on along the minus strand of NC_141699.1, from coordinate 317,751,163 downwards.
AAAGCACCTTAAATGGAACCCGGACAATATTTAAGGCTTGGTAAGTGAAGCCGGGGGAACCCTGAATGAACTATCAATCACCAAACATTATCGGAAAAAGGTATGGGAGCGTCTTTTAACACCTTGGCTGCTAATGGTTTTCCCCTCCTGTGCTAACATTTTATGAATTCCTCTATTCATGACGAGCTCAGCTCGTCATCAGCACAGCTCAACTGTGCCTCATGACGAGCTGAGCTCGTCATGAGCATCAAAGGGGTTAAAGACCCTAGCAGTAAGGTATCCGAGCAATATCTCGACGAATTACACAAATATTACTCATATAACGTTTATCAACTGGCCAAATTTGGTTTGCCTCATCAGGTCCCGGATCAACAAAGTGCTCTGTTAAATATGGCGTACACCACAGGATTCAGCATTACTTAAGTGCCTACGACTAGTATGAAGGTGACGACAAAAAAAGTGCTATGGCTGCTAAAGAAAGAGAGATCAGAAGCACTGTGGGCGAAGCTGGTCTGCTCCTCGAATCAATACGATCACAGAAACTTTTGGAAACTAGTCAACATGCTTGACAAGGGTCTCAGGGTGGCAAACAAGGCTAATATAAGTGAGAAAGAATGGATGAACTACTTAAGAGCACACTATTAGGGAAATACAGATGACCCTTCTGCTCCGGATCTCGGTTCGGTCGAACCTGAAGAGGATAATAGTACAAGCCCACATGAGATGGTGTCCCCCAAATCCCATACCCATGCTTTTGACATCTTAGACCATTCAATGGAATCCTTTGCAAAAAAATATTGAGAACTCACGTACCAACAGTGCAACCGCCCCCAATTGTATACAGACAGCATTTCTGAAGCAAAATGTTATGATCTGGGCTATTTTTCTGAATTTGATAGTTGAACAATTATTGTTGATGGAAAGGATCCCAGAAAGCTGGAGAGGCTCAGTGATCAACCCTATTTTCACGTCACCAAGTAATTATAGATTGATATAACTGCTCAATGTGGACCTCAAATATTTTTCAACATTACTATTGCAAGATCTACAGGAGTGGGCGTTGGAGGCAATTAGGCTACCAATGAATCAAACAGGGTTTTCCAAAAAGCAAGGAACAACCATCAACATGAAGGCTGTGAGCCTCATAATGAAAATGGCTTGTGATACTCGCATAATGATATTCATGTGTTTTGTGGATTTTAAAGCAGCCTTTGACTTTGTCCCTTGAGATTGCCTCGGAAGAAAGTAGAACACTGGAGAATTCCACAAAATCTTCTGATGACGATCCAGCTGTTATATGCAAAAACCTGGGTAAGATCAAGATGGTGGACAGGCGTTATCTACCCAGAAAGGTCAACATTTCCCTTGGACTGGAACAGGGATGTGTATTGGCACAGCTGTTGTTCAATATCTCTACCTCAAATCTTTCACCATCCCTAGCTGAAGTGGTGTTTCATGCACCGAGTCTCAGGACCCCACAGCTGAGTAACATACTACATGCAGACGATGTACAGTTGCTAAGCAACACCAGAGTAGGCTTGCAAAGGCTAATTAATAGAATTGCAGAATACTCAGCTAAGAACCAGTTAGAAACCAACCTTAAAAGACCAAAGGTATACCCCTAAAAACATGAATAGCAAAAAAAGGGAAATGGTGCCTAAATTGGTCCAACATTGATGAAGTTGCAACTTACACGTAACTAGGATTAAAACTGGACTCAAGAATTGCTGCACAAAAAGGTATTATTGCAAAATCTGAGGCGTTAAATTTAGCTTTTTCTAATTTGAGGAAAGGTTAGTGGGGTCACAATTTAAAGGCAGTGATGACAGTGATCAAATCAAAATTGATACCGACTATAACATATAGAGATGAGATAATGTTGAGTGAAGATGAGAACCTGCTGGAGAAGCTTTTAATACAAATAAAAAAATGAGTGTTTCAGGTACCAAAGTCTGCCTCCCCTGCCCAAGTTAGATTGAAAATTGCCTTGTTAAAACAATCCCCACCCAAACAAGGGGCCTTTGGGGTCATTGACTGTAGAGTGCACCCGGAGGGATCACTGTCTTATCTCGACAGGGTGGAGATAAATCTGACAAGAAGAAAGGTCAATTTGCCAAATACCTACAGGAAAGTATAGGAGAATGTTGGTATTTTAGATCTATGGCAGCTAAACACAAGTGACTACACCCTCAGATTGTGAACATATGCACACAGTAGAAAAGCCGCCTAGAGAAAACAATCACTTGGGTGGCTGGTAATAAACTCTCATACCATAAGTGAGGAACAACCCTACTTTGAGGCAGCACTGTCACTGATTATCAAGAGGTAATTGATAAAGATAAGATTTAGATTCCTTCCAACACTCAATTTTATTTCCAACTGTCGGAATAAGGCCCAAATGGAAGATGCATTATGTTGCTTGTTTTGTCAGACAAAAGAAACATTAATGCAAATACTTTTTGTGAGTGCCCCAATCTGCTAGTACATTGGAGTTCACTGCTGCTAAGGAGTTTTTAGAATTAGAGGTTAGAATCTGTAAGTCAGCTGTCATAGAGTCTTTAAATCCTCAGAACTTTATGCTGAACATTTGACTGGTGCAATTTTTAATAATTTTTAACCAACAGTTGACATCTTAAATTGAATACTTTCTATGGGTTAGAAGGGGATTTATAGAATATTTCCAATTCATGATGGACTGCCAGGGAGTGAACAAGAGAACTATTGATCCCTCTCCCAGAGCTGATGTGAAACGGCAATGGAAGGTTTAACCAGAGGACGAGTTTGCGGAATCCTGTCCTCAATCCTGTTCATCACTGGATGTTTAACAGTGATTAGTTTAAATATGGAAAAAAATCTATTTATTTATTTATTGATAACCCTGGGCTGCGTACTCTGCTCCAGCAACAGAGTAAGCAGAGTTTTACCAACTCCGCACTCCGCAAGTAACGCAAAGTTGAGGTAAAACTCCGACTCAGCCCCCAGCATCACGGCCCGAAAAAAGTTTTTAAAAACACACTTATCTTGTCTTCTATGTCGTCTGTGGGCCGCCCTCCTTCTCGCTGCATTATTTAATGGGAATCAGGCGCTCCTCCTTGCCTTCCTCCTCTTCCCCCTACGTTTTATGTTTTGCTTTAACTGCACATGTGCAAGTCGTAAAATGTAGGGGGAGGAGGAGGACGGCAAGGAGGAGAGCAAGGAGAGAGGAGACACTGCAGCAAGGAGGAGGGCGGCCCGCAGACGACATAGAAGACTAGGTAAGTGCATTTTCTTTTCCTGTTTAAAATTTTTTTTGTGGGTCTGGGGCAGAGCAAAGCGTAGTTCCACGTTTTTAAAAAAAAACTCTGTGGAACTACGCGGAGCACCACGATGCATACTCCGCCCAGGTTTATTTATTTATATATTTTCTTTGCTGTTTGCACAGGAAACTTATCACTCATTCCGTCTACCGTTGGGTCCTCAGCATTTAGGGTTTTAACAAAGCAAGAGTATTTGTGAGAAAGGATCCATTATTTAATATGCTTGATTGCACAGAAAATGCTCTTCTGCACAGTTGTGCTGATGTTTGCACTAGGGACATGATAATGTTTTATTTGTGCAATTTTACCTGCTTGTTAAGAGATGACAAACCATCATAATATGCTAAAATATTTTATGCCCCTTTGCACAATAAGCCATTGATATCTGCATGTTGCACTGCCTGTGACCCTCCGTGAGCCCAGGATTATATATTATTTATAATTTTCATACAGTGTGCTCTTTTAACGTGGTCACAATGTACTTTTGTAAAAAGGGGAGGAGAAAGAGGATGTTCCAGGTTGATTCAACTCAACTAAATATTGTTTCTTTTTAATTTATGTTTCTTTATTGGCATTTACAATTGTATGCAGAGCACATTATGACATAGTATCTCAATGTTAAATACTTATTACAATTCCTAATATAGTTTAGACGTTCTGATGTTTATATGTCCATTTGTATTCATCCATCTATACCTTGTACAATAAATAAAGAAAAAGATTTTTGATTGCATTATTAACTTTATGGTGCTTTTGTAACATCCCATTGTACCTTGCCAATATTTCTTACAACAACCAAAAGAACTTTAACAATACACCCCTCCCCTTCCTTCAAGTCAGGTTTGTTCCTTGCTTTACGATCACCAATGGCATTATTTCACTTTTATCATTTGAATGTCGGGCCCTGCAGGTCTGGGTTTGTGTGTGGCTTACCCCTCTAGGTTTGTTCCCTCTCGTTACTTTGTTGGGAAGTCAGCTCTGAGTCTTGATCTCCCTGGAGATCCGTTATCATAGAGGCCCATGCCAATCTGTCTTCCTCAGCCTTTTTGCCTTTCCTTACAAATCTCATCCGGACTAGCTCTGCTGTAGCCCATTCGTTAATATCCCTCAGCCAATCTGAATGGTTCAGAGGTACTGGTTGCATCCTTGCTATTACTATTTGCCTCTTGGCCAATACCAATCCCAAGTTAACAAAGCGTCTACTTAGCTTCTCGTTTTTTGGTTTAGGTAATAGGCCCAGTAATACTTGTTTAACCTCCCGCTGTATCATCCACCCAACGGCCTCCACTAGACACATTAGGACTATTTCCCCATAGGGCTGTAACGTTGGGAATTGCCAGATCATGAGGATGAAGTCTGCTCACTGCGTGCTGCATCTGGGGCAACTATTCGCTTGGTTTGGGTATATTGTATGAAGTGTGCATGGGGTTAGGTACACTCTATGTATAATATTATGATGAAGTAATTTGAATCGAGCATTAGCACTAACTTTGTGCACCCCTCGTGCACCCTTCTCCATTCAGCCTCAGTCAGAGGTTCATTCAATATCGTGTCCCATTTTTGTTGAAGTCCTACTAGCTCCGTCGGTAGGTCCTGTAATGCTCGATAGAGATAGGAAATGAGTCGCCTTCCCTGTGCCATGTCTAACATTGTCTTTATTATATTAGTGATGGCAGGCTCTTCTGGGTAATTTTTCCAGAGCTCCCGTGCAACACTCAATATTTTTCCATATTGTTGAAATTGGCCTGATTCCAGCTCAAACTCACTTTGTGCGTCATCACGTGTTATGAATTGTCCATCTTTATAGAGGTCCCCTCGCAGTTAACAACCTCCCTCCTTCCAGCGTCGTACTGAGATGGAGGCTGCAATCGCAGCAAATGGCCGGATTGATCATAGGGGCATGTTGGGTGCATATGGGGCATGCTGGACCACACTTCTTACTAAGTTTTCCCACACTTTTGCCACATGACGTATTATGTTTTTTGGGGACTGCTCTCCCCAGCATCAACAATTCACATAGTGTGCCCCTCCTGTATGTCAAAGCCAAGCGAGATTTTTCCCAGTTGTCTTCTTCATCCAACCAGTGGACTGCATATTGGAGTTGGGAGGCCATGTAATATAGCTCCAACCTTGGAACTTCTAGTCCACCCCTCCTCGTGTTCTTTGCAGTGTCATTAGTCAGACTCTTCTTCGTTTTTTCACCCACAGAAGATTGCCAATGAGTTTCTAGTGTAGTAAAATGAGATCGTGGTATCATATAGAATGAGTGCTTCAATATATATAGGCACAGTGGTAGAATGATCTTTTTAATAATCGCTAAGCATCTCATAAGTGATAGCAGTAGTTCAGCCCAAAAGCTAATCGAGCCTTGTAGTCCCTCTAATACACTGCCAATTTTTAATTTATGAACTGTATTGGCTAAATTTGCCAGGTGTATACCTAGGTATATTGCTCCTTCTTCAGCCCACGGTATATCTATGACTAGCCTTGATTCCAGCAGGAGCGTAGCTAACCTGCCCATTGGTATCACCTTAGATTTTTTAGGATTAATGTGTAGTCCTGCGATTTTACCAAACTGTCGCATTTCTGCCACTAGGATTGGGACAGAATGCTCAGGTTGCTTCAGGTAGACCAATATAAAGATGTCACATGATTAGTGTTTCCCAACCGTATTCCCCAGGTATCCAAGATTCTTCTTAGACGAACGGCCATTGGTTCCATAATGATTTCAAAAAGCAAGGGTGAAAGCTGGCACACCTGCCAGGTGCCTCGCTTTAAGGTTATCTGTATCGATACTGTCCTGCCCACCCGCACCCTGGCCTTGGAGGCAGTGTAGAGCAATTGACTCTATTTAAGATATTGATCGCCTACCCCTATTCACCCAAGAACCTGCCACATATATGGCCACTCCACTGAACTGAATGCTTGTAAGATATCAAGTGATGCAATCGCATTATCAGTCTCCATTAAACTAGGGGCTTACCATACGTGCGCCAAACGCGTTAAATTGTATGTCGTGTTCGGTCCAGGGATGAGCCCTGCCTGATCAGAATGGATCAGATGTCTCATCAGTGGAAGAAGGCGTTCAGCCATGATACCACTTATTATTTTTACATCAATGTTTAGCAACGATATGCATCAAAGTATTCTATCATTCTTCTCGCCTCTGGCTCTGAGCTACTGGTGTATACCTTTTCTAGATGAGTCGCTAGGGTTTCTGCAATAGCTCTTTGTGTGTATACTATTGCTCCATTTTCAGTTTGTATTTGTACTATTTGAGTAGCTGGCATTTCCTGCTTTATCAGTTGTGCTAATAAAGCCCCCGTTCTATCCCCTTCCCTATAGAGTATTTGCTTATATGTCGTGTGGACATGTTTTTCCAATTTGCGGAGGTCTGTTAGGAGTGCTTCCTTAGCAGTGGTCCACTCATTCAATTTTTGAGGGTCAGTGCTAATGTCGGTCTCCAATTTTCCCAAGTTGGACTCATATGTGGCTACGTCACGCTCTAATTGGGTTTGTATTCCATAAGTGGTTTTTATATATATGCCCCAGACGACTAATTTCATAGCCTCCCATTCGTTAGCTCGGCTTGAGGCCGACCCCCAGTTTTCTCAGAAGTAATTACCCAGTTCTGATTACACTGTGGCAACAAATGGGGGGTCCTTAAGTGCCTCACTACTGAGCTGCCATAGAGGTATCTCAAACCTGACCCTTCTGCCTCCCAGCTTCAGTAGGACCGGCGAGTGGTTAGACAAATATCTTGGTTGGTATGTTGCCCCTCCTACACTCCGACCCAGGTCCGTAGATAAAACCCAATAGTCTAGTCTACTGGATGTCCCGGTGACCGGTGTATAGCAGGAAAACTGTGTTGTAGTTGGGTGGCGTTCCTGCCATAAATCTCGAAGTTGCAACCAGTACTCCTTGTAGTGTATTTGACATTTATGGCTTAGTATGCAGGCGTGGGGGCTCCCTGTCTAGTGTGCCATCCAGAACACAGTTAATATCCCCTTTAACAATATTGGCACCACTAGATAGGGAGAGGCCACCTCAAGAAGATAACTAAAAAAGGAGGCATTATCATCTTTTGGGGCATAGACATTAATGATGCATATTTCTGATCCATCTAACCTCCTATTAGGCATAATGCACCTCCCATCTGCATCAACCATGTGGTGTAAATGATGGAACAGGACCCCCAGCGCCACCCATATAAGGGACCAAGGACAAACTCAGAGTACGAAGTAGCATACATTTGCCCCCTCTACCTTTCTTGAAACAGTTTATTGAGTCTCCCCAAATGTTTGTCTCTGGAAGACAAGCCACCATCACCTTGTATCTTTTTAGATAGGCAAATATTTGCCTACATTTTTCAAATGTAGTGATGCTGCGCACATTCCATATAATTAGTTTACTCATGATGGTCACCACATTGCATCTCATTGCTACTCTACCCTGCATCCTTCCACTCAGTTCTTGCAAAGGAGATCATTGTTAACCACTCATATAACATTTGGTATTCTCCTAATTGTTTCCTACAAAGGAAGGTCTGGTTGCCCCAAATTGTAACTTCCCCAACATCCCCCTCCCCTTGAGCAATATCACATTTCCCTCCCCTTCAAAATGTAACCCAGTGAAGGTATTTACATGTCGCCCCATTTTCCTTGGTACACCCCAACAATTTTAACCTTACACAGGTATGAGAAACAACAACACACTTGTGCCAATTCCCTCCCTTCCCACCCTATTCTAAGGAAGTGGTTGGTTAGCTGCTGAGGTGTGAGGGCTAGTCTCTAACTCCATTAACATGCACCAGCCGCTAGGTGGGCAGGCCCCCACCATCTGTTACAGTTTGTGCGTAAACTCTGTGATATGATCGCCTTTACCCACCTCCCCAAACCTTTATTAGTCCAACCTTATCTAGATTTGGGATCAGAGGATAGTTCTGGTCAAAAGTTTCCACCTCGGAACCCTTTCAGAAATCTGTGTCCTCACTCTGATTACTGTTTTATGGGTGTCCCGGCGATGAGGCTCTTGAATCCGGGACAACGTCTGATGCTTGCAAAGTTCTGTCAGGGCAGACCCTGATTCTGCTGGGGCTGTGACTTTTATCACTGTCCTGTGTCTGCTTCTGCTGACTACCACTCCTAGATTGGTTTTGTGATCCGGATTTCCTTGGTGTCCCCATGGAAGGGAGCAAGAAGTGTCATGAGGGGCCTATTGTGTCCAGCCAGTAGGCCGCCTCACCTGCATTACTTTGCCTCCGCACTCCAACCTCAGTTTTGCCAGATAAAAAAGGCTGTATTTAAGGTTCAGATTAGGCATGAGCGGGAAATCCGTTACGCCCGCGGATTTTGCGGATTTTTGGGAAATCCGCAATCCGCGGATTTTGCGGATTTCCCGCAAAATCCGCAACAAAAAAATCCGCGGACGTAACGGGTTCAAAAGTTGAACCCCCACTCATGTAACTATTTTACAATGGGGCCAGCAAGCTGCCAGCGCCGTTGTAAAATAGTTACAAAGTTAGCTTGCACAGGAACCACTAGATAAAACGAAGCAGGTGCTGTTTATTTTATCTAAGTGCTTCCTGTGCAAGCTAACTTTGTAACTATTTTACAACGGCGCTGGCAGCTTGCTGGCGCCATTGTAAAATAGTTACATCATACATGCCAACATTTCAGAAGAGCAAAGTGGGAGATTTAAAAAAAAAATCGGGAGAATGGGGCCTTGAATCGGGTTACTGGCATGTACGGGCTTCAATGCGCGCAATGGCAGGCAGAGCGAGGGGGATGCAAGTGCTGTGCACCCCCCACCTGTGGGCTTTCCAGGGTGCACACACTGCCGGCATGTCTGTAACATGAGTAGGCTGGGCACATTGTATTCGCACGGGTTTTTGCAAGTTTGCGAGGGTTTTGTACAATTTCGCAATTTGCGAAATTGTACAAAACCCTCGCGAACTTGCAGAAACCCGTGCGAACACACAAAAAAAATCCGCAAAATCCGCGAGAATTCGTGGATTTTGCGGATTTTCGGATTGCCAATCTGCAAAATCCGCCCATGCCTAGTTCAGATCTCCCATACGGCGCTTCTCTTCTAGGAAGGATGTGTAGCTCTGTCTGTAGTGTGTCCACCATCTGTTCCATAGCTGTGACCCCCTCTGAAACTTTTCGAAGGTCGCAGCGAAGTAGATTTACATCTATAGAGACTGATGCAATTTTGTTTTACAGTTCAAGGCGCGTGGCATGGGTGGCAATGAGCACTTCTGTTATGTAAGGGATCAGTCAGTGTTTTCTGCCTGTTCTTCTGTGTTGGTGATTAGCATCGCCATTGGAGCCCCCTGATCCAGTGGGAGCGGTTGGACGTAATTTGAAATGTTGTTAGCTTGGGTTGACTGGCCTCCTTTTTTCTTTCACCAGCTTTATATTTATGAGTACAGCTCAGGGGGATGTACTCAAGGTCAATGCTTGGGAGTTGAAGCTTTTATTTATTTACTGCTAGTTTTTCTTCCACTGTTTCTAGCTTCTCTTATTTTATTGGACTTTTACCCAAGCATGTGCTGCTCAGTCAAGGCTATCTGAGTATATCTCCCGAAATTAGCTAGGTATTTTGTGGCAGGGAACCAATTTCCCCCTTGAGCAGCCAATCAAGGTCTCACCGACATAACAGGGCTCATCATGTAGCTGGACCAGGGCCTTTCCCCTCCTGTGGCCTGTGTTATGGATGTGTACTTCACACTTCAAAGTTCTATTTTCTTTGGCTCTATACGGTCGATCTGGGCCCCGTCTGCTCATTTTGGGGCCTAAAGTGTTAAGCAAACAAATGATGAACGAAATGCTAAAAATGCAAACATTCTCCCCCAGTCAAAAGATCTGAGTTAAATCCATCGTTCTTTTGCCCACTAGGCCACCCCAGTTTGGACCCAGCCATATGCAAATCAGTCTTGACCCTGTGCCCATGGGAACAGTCCACATCAAACTGCCAGGCCAGGTCCTCCCTGGACCCGAAACCAGCATCTTGGGACCAGTTTCAGGGTATGCCATCCTTCTTTAGCAATTCCAACCCTAAAGTGAGCTTGTAAGTGACTATCTGGAGTTTCTATTTGATCATGTGGTCTGTCCTCTGGTTATTGCATTGAGAAAAATTATATAAAATGTGTGTGAAAATGTAAACAAATTCAATTATCATCAGAAACCGTGGTACACAATTCTTTGATGATGGTGGGGTATGGCAACAGAGACGAATTCAGTCCTTTAATGTGCAGGTGATGTGCTCAAATTTCCTCAGGACTTTGCCATCAAAACCAAGAAGGATTGCACCTAATCAGTTGCCTTAATCAGTGGTCGAAGTGGGGAAAGAAAAGTAGGGGAACTGTGGGCGGAGAATCAGGGGGCGGGAATAACCGAAGATTGAATCAGTGGGCGGAGTCAGGGGCGTGGATAGAAATAGCAAAACATACCAATTTTTTGTACGTTTAGCATTTCACTGACCAGTTACAGCTTAGAACGTTATTTAATTAAAACAATGGATAAACATGTTTGAGGTTTAATTCAGGAAAAAGCAAACAGTCATAGGGAATACAGGTTTATGTAAAGCGTGTGAAATATAAGCAGGAACAACATGTTACCTTAATGCTTTTACTCAATGTTCAGAAATCCATGATTATTTTTTGTCTCAAACATTGAGGTCATGAATACAGGGCTCCTCCTGTACACATGTGTTAAGCAGGACTCAGAAGATAAAGGGACTCTTCAGGAGAATCCAGACTCACGGAAACCCACAAAGGCTCCTTCATATTCATGTCGCCAGCTAGCTGCTCAATCATAATATAGCAAAAAGAACAACTGAATGCAGAACAATATCATACATTCACCCCAGTACAGAGATCTGGGCCTAAATTCATTGTTTCTTTGCTCACCATGCCATTCCAGTTTGGACCCAGCCATATGCAAATCAGTCTAGATTCTGCGCCCAATGGGAACAGTCCTGCCCCCTCCCTTCTCCTGCCCCCGTCACCGCTCCTGCCCCCGTCAATTCTCCTGCCCCCGTCACTTCTCCTGCCCCCGTCACTTCTCCTGTCCCCGTCACTTCTCCTGTCCCCGTCACTTCTCCTGTCCCCCTCCCTTCTCCTGCCCCCATCACCGCTCCGGCCCCTCACTTCTCCTGTCTCCGTCACTTCTCCTGTCCCCGTCACTTCTCCTGTCCCCGTCACTTCTCCTGTCCCCTTCACTTCTCCTTCTCCCTTCACTTCTCCTTCTCCTGTCCCGTCACTTCTCCTTTTCCTGTCCCGTCAGTTCTCCTTCTCCTGGTCCCTTCACTTCTCCTGTCCCTTCACTAATCCATGTCCTGTCCCGTTACTTCTCCTTCTCCTGTCCCGTCACTTCTCCTGTCCCTTCACTTCTCCTGTCCCTTCACTTCTCCTGTCCCTTCACTTCTCCTGTCCCTTCACTTCTCCTGTCCCAGTCACTTCTCCTGCCCCGTCACTTCTCCTGCCCCGTCACTTCTCCTGTCCCGTCACTTCTCCTGCCCCCGTCACTTCTCCTGCCCCTGTCACTTCTCCTGCCCCGTCACTTCTCCTGCCCCGTCACTTCTCCTGTCCCGTCACTTCTCCTGTCCCGTCACTTCTCCTGTCCCGTCACTTCTCCTGTCCCGTCACTTCTCCATCTTCTGTCCCATCACTTCTCCTTCTCCTGTCCCTTCACTTTTACTGTCCCTTCACTTCTCCTGTCTCCGTCACTTCTCCTGTCCCCGTCACTTCACCTGTCCCCGTCACTTCTCCTGTCCCCTTCACGTCTCCTTCTCCCTTCACTTCTCCTTCTCCTGTCCCGTCACTTCTCCTTTTCCTGTCCCGTTAGTTCTCCTTCTCCTGGTCCCTTCACTTCTCCTGTCCCTTCACTAATCCATGTCCTGTCCCGTTACTTCTCCTTCTCCTGTCCCGTCACTTCTCCTGTCCCTTCACTTCTCCTGTCCCTTCACTTCTCCTGTCCCTTCACTTCTCCTGTCCCTTCACTTCTCCTGTCCCAGTCACTTCTCCTGCCCCGTCACTTCTCCTGCCCCGTCACTTCTCCTGTCCCGTCACTTCTCCTGCCCCCGTCACTTCTCCTGCCCCTGTCACTTCTCCTGCCCCGTCACTTCTCCTGCCCCGTCACTTCTCCTGTCCCGTCACTTCTCCTGTCCCGTCACTTCTCCTGTCCCGTCACTTCTCCTGTCCCGTCACTTCTCCAGTCCCGTCACTTCTCCATCTCCTGTCCCGTCACTTCTCCTTCTCCTGTCCCTTCACTTTTACTGTCCCTTCACTTCTCCTGTCCCTTCACTTCTCCTGTCCCTTCACTTCTCCTGTCGTTTCACTTCTGCCCCGTTCACTGTTCCTGCCCCCGTCACTTCTCCTTCTCCTGTCCCCGTCACTTCTCCTTCCCCTGTGCCTTCACTTCACTTCTCCTTCTCCTGTCCCGTCACTTCTCCTGTCCCCGTCACTTCTTCGAGTGGAAGATGGGCACATTTACTTATTTTGCTTGGTGTGCATCAGAGGTTTACTGCAAAATGGGGGGCATTATAATTTTCTGACTACTCCCTTGGTTGGATGGAGCAGTGGAGGCCTCTCTTTTAGGGAGTGCAAAGCACACTCACATCACGTGCTGCTTGCCATTATAAGTGTAGTTCAAAGTTTGGGGCATTTTGATTTTCTGGCTTCTCCTCTGAGCAGAGCCTCACACCTTAAAGGCCACAGGATCGCAGAGGAGGGCTTAAGATCACGTTGTCCTCCAGTTAAAGGGGTCTGGTAGTTTAAAGGAAAACCCAGTTCTCTTTATCAAGACCTGTATTTCGAACAATCCCCAACAATAGGCATCCCACGATGTTCCCTTGTTCAATTACGTCTGCTGGGTGTTGAGACTAATGTAATATTCACCGGATTTCCCCTTTAATACATCACGTACCGAGCAGCAAAACACACTTATAAAAACACAGCTTAGAGCACTAAGCAAAATATATATTCCATAAAACGTATTAGAATAAGCAAGCACCTTCGGGCACGCCTTTGACAGCCACAAGTGTTTTTACAAGTATACTGTCTATAAAAAATAGCTTGATCGGATGTAATGCTTTTCCTCGCCTCCTCCGCGTCGTGGACGTCAGGGTTGTGTTTTCCAAACAGCAGATTACACTGCCCACAGCGCACCTCTCACGCCCCAGCGGGATTGTTTTAAAGTTTTGATTACACATTGCGGACCCATCTTGTATATTTGTTGCACAAAGAGCCATGGCCTGCACCCAGATACCAGAGACACCTCATGCAGATCTCGCTGGCATATGCTAAAGGCAGGCAGCGGGCGGGCGCATTGTCATTCCAAAGGAGATAATCAGCCTCAATCGGAATGACAATGGGCCTGCCCTCGGTCTGTGCGAGGTCAGGGAGGGGCTGCTGCAGCCTCTGGAGGTCAACAGAGAAATGCGAGCAGCCCCTGGAAGCTGAAAAAAAAAAATCTTGTTTTTAGTAGGACTATTCTCTCCGTCCCGGGATGCTTATTTCAAAGAAAGAAGTAGGGGAACGGGCTGAAATTATTTTTAGAAGTAGGGGCACGCCGTGCCCACCGATCCCCCTCCACTTCTACCGCTGGCCTTAATGAATGTGTTATCTGCTTTTTCAAATGACTGAAATGTAGTGTTTTCCATGGAGATGAAAAGGCCCATTTATTTGCTGTGATAGAAACGCGGTTCTCTAATATCCCTGAAATTATTTTAAATAAAATAAAGCATGTCACAAGGGTAAAAGGTTTGGAAAAGTTGCTCAGGTTTATTTTCAACACTTTGCTTGCTCTGATTTACTAATGTGATCTTTCACCTCATTGGTCATCAGATGGTAATATCCAAGGCTGGGACTCATTTTTAAAGTGTGATCAATATAATCTACTTCTCTCAACAATTTAATATCTTGCTCTTTGCTAAGGTTTAAGATTGTTGTGAGGACATTTAAACAGTGAATAGCAAAACGTTACGTTGATTTATTTTAACTTTAGAGAGAATGAGGACTATGGGCAAAGTTACAAGTTTGGCAATCCAACCCCTGTACCACAGTGGCGGTGGTCCCCAGTAGACTGATGTGCCGGTGGTGTTCCGCTCTCCGCATTACGAGGCATGCAGCCTGAAATGCCAACCACGTCAATGGTGTTGTTCACGCCTGGGCAGCGGCGGTCTGCAATGTTGGTGATGCATACTTCATCACAGAAAGGGTCGCGGCTTCCCACCTTGCCTATTAGGACAAAACAGTTGTACTGGTGGTCCCCTTGCTGCGGTTCCCCAATGGTGGTAGACTGCCGCGGTACACTCACAAAAAACACCACAACAGTGCCCACTGGATGGACTCAAAAACTACATAGCTGATGTGCATTAGCCAAGTGGACAAGCCTTCAAATCACATGATAAAACACACTCCATCCCTGAACATGATCCTTTGCTTCTTAACTGCAGCACTGCAAGACAGTCACCTGCGTTTTGTATTTTTAAGAAAAGGCAGTCCATTTTTTCATCATCTCATTTAACAATCTCCACACCTTTTTTTTGTTCCTTCTTTTTATCTCTAATATGCATTGGTGTTTTTTTCATTGCCACTTACTTTAATTTGCAATTATACCTTAACCCAAAAATCCACCTTTTTACACAGGCTGTGCTGTCAGTCATGTTGGATGAAACCTTAAGACTAGAGCCCGAATTGTTTGGAGCCCAAGTCCAACATACTCCTCTCAGTAGGAAAACGTTAATGTGTGGACAGGATAGTCGACAAAGTGAATGCTATTGCTACCACTTTGCACACACAGCAGTAAATTAGGAAGAGGTAGAATGACCTAGCCTCCAAGCACCACTTGACGGCCCAGAGGACCGGCAGTGGTCCTCCCAGTGCCCCACTACAACTTTTGCCCTAGGACGAGAAGGTCTTGGCTATGCTGCAATCTGAGGGCTTGACAGGAATAGCTGGGGAGTGGAGTCTGGTAAGTTACACTTCACGGTCACTCTACCTCAATGTCCTGTTTGCTTTCAACTCTGCTTTTTCTATTGTGTTGTCTATCTACTTTCCTAAGATGCAATCCTCAAAGTATCAGAGATGTTGGTTTGTCGGTGTTAATGTGTATTGTTGCATATAAAATCCCCATGTATCAATCTCCATACTACATGTTGGAATGGTGTTTGTAAGTGTTTTTCTATACAATATCATCCCAGAACCTATGTATGATATGTGTTAATATGTATTTTTTGTTGTGTGGAGTTTTATATAGCGCAAACTAGAACTGAAGGTATCAGAGTACTTTACATGAGCACCAGCTAAGTTACAGCCGGACACAGTCATTAGGTCTAACCTATGCAGCACGCATGCGCTACATAGAAGTAGACCTTTAACCATCGGTTCACTTTTTTCCCCCAAAAATGTGCACGCGTTCTATTGCCTTTAATGGCAACGCGTGCACGTGTTACGATTCCCTTGCGGGAGCAAGCGGCAGTGCCATTTTGTATCAAATATCGCTGCTGGCTCCCGCAAGAGAATTGGCAGGCCCCCTCACACCGCTGCAGCAAGAGACCCGCTTGTGCGCTTTTGCTTGTTTAGAGTGTGCAGTGTCCTCCTGTTCTCTGATTACCACCTGCGTAGTACGATTTAAATGACTTGGGGTTTATGTGGTAACAACCTACTGGTTTTCATCTACCCAACGAAGGCACAGCATGTGCCTAACTTGAAAGGGCAAAGCAGCAAACAGTGTGGTTTTCACAGCACACATGTCCCAAATTGGAGGTGATTTCATGCATACATTACTATAGCCTTATAGCCCGCCGTAGAGGGCTATACCGGCTATTAAAGGCCCTCTCCAGCGTTAAAGGTCCCGAGCCGAAGGCGAGGGCCTTTAACAAGGGAGAGGGACTTTAATAGCGGTATAGCCCATCTACGAAGGGCTATAAGGCTATTAGAACATTCTGTCACTAGAGGACAGAATGTTCTAACAAAAAAGACAAAGCCTTTTGGGAGCGTGAGGGGATTGGAATCCCCTCAGGTTCCCTGAAGCCTTTGTTCATAACCAGAGCTGTGAACAAAGAAACATTGGAACGTTGGAGCTCCAAGCTTATACCAGCCATTATAAGCGCAGAGCACTCAATTGTTTTCTATGGAGCTCCCAACATTCCAATGTTCTAAAACGTGTTAGTAAAACCAGAACAGACAGACTTTCCCAGCAATAAACATTTCCCCCTCGTGGCCCTGTGGGAGCGGTGATTTTTACCATGCTTCACAGCTGGCTTGTGTGTGATATGTTCTCCCGGGACCCACATTTGATCTCCTAGAAGGTGCCTTGGAGGGGCTAACTGACTGAATTGGACACAGCCTCTGTAACCTTTTAAAAAGTCAGAGGTCAGTATGGTAAAAAAAAATAGGATTGGAGGACAGCATGACTACCAACTTCCTAGCAGGGCAGGAAATGAGGTCTTCAACCGTTATTCCACGTTTACTGTTTCGGTGATGCTATTGACAACTCCTCAAAGAACAATCCCATTAGCAGGGGAGGCAGAGCGCCTAAATCATACATATGCCATGGCCGCCATCGTATTTTGTGGCTGGACCGATTTTCAGAAAAAAAATCCTGGCACCACCTTTAATTAGAAATCTGCTGCCTTGCTTTGCAGTTTGGTGCAATGAATATGCCGCTTCGTAAAATGTTCCAGCATTGCCTTATTCAAGTATAGTGCTTCTCATCTCAGTCTTGGATTACACACACAGTCACCTTTCTGATATGTGTATGTTAAAATATTTGTACAGACCTGGTTGTGAACAGCTCCACTGTCATGATGTCTTTTTGGGACAAGCGTCATTTTGTAATCAAGTCTATTAACAATGGTGCCTAACCTGGCTCCTATCTGTAATGCGAGTTGCTTCCCTTAAGTGTATAAGTGACCACTGAATGTTCACAAAACATTAAAACGTTGCATTTCGTCCTCTAGACATTTTCATGGGCTTTGTGGCTTGACACTTCCTAAGGTTTGTCTGATTTTTAGATTTAAATATTGGGTTAATTCTTATACCGCTTTTTAGGTATTGTTCAAATTTTATTTGTTCTTCTGCTGTTTGTCTCTTGCGCCCGTAACAGTTTTTATAATTATGTCATAATGTTTTGCATAACGTTGACAAGGCACTGTCTGTGATTGTTATATTTAAGGTATGCGTATAGTGTAGTGTTACCTGGATATTCTCAGCTACAAAAATTATGCTTGCGCTGTCATTAAGTTTTATGATTGTTCTCAAATCTATATGGGATATTTTAATATAATACTAGCTTCCACTGCAAATTAAGATCTAATTGTCGTTAGAAAATAATTTTTAGACATATTTGTGTAAAATCAATTATCCTGCTATGCTACGTTAACAGAGCATTGTAAAATTCTGTATTGCCAGAGCTGAATGATTGTGCTTTTGCCTGTCGCATTTGCAGGCTGCATGATATTTTTTCGAACTCAGGCTCTGTTATGATGTGCCTTATGATCGGGCGAGTTGAATTATGAGATTGTGCAGCTGCAGAGATTTTTGCATAATTATAGATTTGTCGCATTTGCCACATAATCTATCATCTGCCGCATAATCTGCAGATTTTATAAAAATAGAATTTTGTTTCTAGCTGAGACGGTTCAGAAATTTCTAAAAATGCAATGACACACGATGCCCCTCAGTGGAAGGACCTTTGCAAATCTAAAGTGGTCACCATTCAGTTGATATGTGCTATATGTGGGTGTTAAATTGGTACTAATGCAACCAATGTCCAGAAAGTGTTACCAAGTTTAAAAATTAGTCCATAATGAAGTAATACTATTATAAATCAAAAATTGTGTGTATGACGGAAGTGATATGAAATATTAGAGGACACTAGGTGAAAGGAGAGGTGTGTCAAAAAGTCAGCTTGGGGTTAAAAATATATGCCAGTATATTTTCGAATGCAAAAAGAACAATTGATGGATAGAATGCAGAACAATGTCATACATTCACCCCAGGACAGAGATCGGGGCCTAAATCCATAGTTTTTTTGCTCTCCATGCCATTCCAGTTTGGACCCAGCCATATGCAAATCAGTCTTGACCCTGCGCCCAATGGGAACAATCCGCCCGAACTGCCAGGACAGGTCCTCCTTGGACTGGAAACAATGTGCTATTTCCAGTTGGTTTCCGCATGTATATGCTCATTTCATACTGCCCCATGAATCTTCATGAATCTATGTGGACTATTTCTATTTCATGATGTACAATTATATAGGTATGAGTAGGGCCTAAGAATTTAAAAAGCAATGCTAGAATATAAGATTTGATGCAGAGATGGCGTGTACAACACTGACAGCTTTTTGCATTTAGCTTATCCGCCCAGGGATCCTTTGTGATATTAGTATAATATATGCATATAATAAAATTACCTTGTGTTATGGAACCTCTCTATGATACGAATCTATTTACAGTGTGTATATTTGTTATAACAGAACTCCTAAACACTGCAATAACTGGGCAGATTGTTTTTTTGCATTTTTTGCCTATTGCAATGTGTGTCTCTACATCTGAGCGAGTGCTTCCACGTGCACACATTGACTTCCAGAGTCTTGGCTTTAGCTCAGTACAATCCTCGCAGCCATTAATCATTTCACAGCAAATGCTGTACAACATGATCCAGGCCCACTGACTTCTGGGTGTGGGGGACAAGCGCTGTTAATTTGAATTGCCCTCGCAGAGCTAGGGCTGGATGAGGGCCCTCCATAGAAGTCGTCTTGAAAGTGACTATGTGTTTGTGTGTGTGAGAGTGAGTGTGAGTGGTGAGGTGAAAAAGTGAAGGTTAAAAAATACCTGGCTCGTAGGAAAAAATATTTATTATGTCCTCGGCTGGTATTGTTAAAAGGGGTGCAAGATGAGGTTGTCAATTATACGTATTAGGGTATGTCAACCTCTAAAAAGTGCGTCAACATGTTTCGGAGTACAGCGACTCCTTCTTCAGGACAAGGATATGCACGGTTATCCTCACCTTACTCACATGGGTGTGGAATGTAAAAGTGTATTTGTCAGAATTGGCACACCTAGGCAACGCGAATGCGTATTAGTATCAGTTTCAAGACGCTGGTTGTTCGCGCATGCCTATTCTATACAGAGGGGCGAAATAGGAGGTTCAGCACCAAAGCGGTGGATGGTGGCCATGTATTCCCTGTAACCTTGTTTGTTGTTTTTTTGTGGTTGGAGGTAACTAGACAATAACACCTAGAAAAAGTTTGTCTTTCCTTGGAAACTGTAAATACCATTCATTTCCATATGGTCTGGTTTCTATGACTACAACTGAGCTGTTCGTTATGCATGGCCATTTGCAGGTTATACAGAAAATCCCTTGTCCATAGACCTTAACTCCTACTACTACGCTTTGGTGCTGAACCTCCTATTTTGCCCCTCTGTATAGAATAGGCATGCGCGAACAACCAGCGTCTTGAAACTGATACTAATACGCATGCGCGTTGCCTATGTGTGCCGATTCTGAGAACCGGCATCATAACCGGCGGTACACATGCGCGCATGTAGTAACGCTTACCTCTAGCGCATGCGCTCTCTTACCGCGAAACACGCCCTTGACCAGCGCGCAATACCGGACCCGGTGTAGGAATTCTATCCTTCTTTGGGCATGTTTCCGCTTCCAATTAACAACTAATTGAAGCGGTTGGTGGTATATAAAAGGAACAAATCAACATGACTCGACACATCGTCGGAGCCGCGTTGAGGGGATGGCAGTCTACTAGGTCGTGCAGTAACCGTGAGTTGGGTTGTTCTAACAAGGGCCACTGAGATTTCCAGTACTAATACTTGTTCTTGACCCTAAAACCTACCTTTGACATCTTATAGGTTGCTATATTGAGCAGTGAGGAAGGAACCCCCAATAACACGCTTAGGCTCATGAGGTCAGACAACCTTGATCCATAAGTAAGCCACAATTATCAAATCCTTTTCCTTCCTCCACAGTCAATGTTGGGAAAGATGTTTGGGCGTTTCTCCATTAAGTGTATGTCTTTGTCTATTGTGTGTCTTTTTTAGTGTTTTATTCCACAGGGTCCTTGAACCTTATTTTTGGTTCAACTTTTACCCTCCCATAACTGAAATTATGTTTTCCTGTTCCTGGACATCCGACTATGATGTTTATTATGCCTTTCATCCCACAGGTTCTTCAAACACCAATTGGGCGCAACAAAGCTTATCCATACTTCTACACCTATAGGTACATTTCACCTAGTGTTTTTTTTAAAAAACACTTTTACATTCCACACCCATGTGAGTAAGGTGAGGATAACTGTGCATATCCTCATCCTGAAGAAGGAGTCGCTCGACGCTGTACTCCGAAACATGTTGACGCACTTTTAAGAGGTTGATATACCCTAATACGTATAATTGACAACCTCATCTTGCACCCCTTTTAACAATACCAGCCGAGGACATAATAAATATTTTTTCCTACGAGCCAGGTATTTTTTAACATTCACTTTTTCACCTCACCACTCACACTCCCTCTCACACACACAAACACATAGTTCACTATCAGTGCTCCTACGTATCCGTGAGTCGCAGCACACCGCATCCGGTAGAGGGATGCGAAGGCCCCGATGATGAAGCATGACACCAAAGGGCCTGTTGGTGTGTGAGGGGTATTTAAACAACACTGTGTGCTCCCCATCACTTTAGGGATCACTACCACCTTCTGAGTGGATTCTATTTTGTTTAAACCAACTCCTAGAGAACACAGTCCAAGACGAAATCTAAGCTAAACAAAAGCAACACTAACCAAACACCTTTCACCAGATTTTGCCAGAGCTTTATCTTCCTAGTTTTTTCCATAAACATGCTCCTCAAACCACTACAACAGGAGTTGCTTTAACAGTCAAAGTCATTGTGAGAAGCTGGCCTGGTATATGCTGTCCACTAATTAAATTAGGCACCCTACACCAGTCCAGACAACCCTTATGGGGATTTAAGAGGTCTCAGACAACCTTAGAAAGCTATCCAAGTGGTAGCTGTGGAGAGCAGCATTCAGGCTCCGTCTTGAAGGAATGTGAAGCAGCTTGTTTTACCAGAATGCAATCTTACAGTATAGATTAGATGAAAAAAGAGCCACACAATAGTTATAAAAAAAATGCATTTATTATATAGCACTATGTAGTACGTTACAGTATTTCCTACACAGAGACAAACACAAAGTACACAATACTTAAGCAAAGGAATGACAGTACATGGCACTAATACACAGTGGGCCCCAGGGGGGGACCAAACCTTATACTAAGAAAGTGGTACAAGAACCACGATTCGAATCAGGAGGATGTCAAGAAGAAGTAGAAACACTGGGACCCCATGGAACCATGCAAGGTGAGTAGATGGGGACTCCATGGAGGACTGGTGCAGTGGGGGAACACGACTGTGTGCTCTGTACACCTTGGAATTTTAGAGATTAACAACCTTCCCAGTAGACTACTAAGAAACCCTGTGGAAGACAGAAGGTTGGAGAGCCACTCCACCCATGGATACCAAGTACCCTAGTTACCTAACCCATGGGAGCCGGGTGCATAGGTGTAAAGTTGCGTCAGATACCGTCATCAAACTCAATGGAGATTTTTGAAGAGTAGCTGCTGCTGGAAGAGGGAAGAATGTCAGTTGAAATTCCAAACATTGATTCTAATCTAGGAGTACCTGAAAACAGAGGGTACAGAGTCTGTGTCACTTTTGAGTGACCAGGGGCTCGGTAGACGTATGCCCACCAATGTCGGTTGCTTCAGCATAGTTGAAGGTGACCTTGACTCTGCAGCTGCGGGGACCAGGCAATGTTGAGGACAACCAGGAGCTGGATTGAGCTGTTCCACAAAGGATGCTGTGTGGTCAGTGTCCAGCAGGAACACCAACAAGCCTTGGCAACGGCAACCCATGTTCAAGGTCAAGGAAGTGTATGGCTAGGACCAGCAAGGTCCAGAAGACTCACCACACACCACACAGGACAAGCCTGGAGCAACCAGGGGAGCCCAAAAGAAGCAAAGTTGACCCTCAAATGGACCCACAAACTGGAGGCACAGTAGTCGCGAGAGGACCTCAAGCAGCTTCACAAAACGACAGGCCACGGAGCACACAACGTGAAGCGGGTGAAGATATGTGTGTAAGGAGACGCCAGAGGTTCGGGCTACTCAGCCAAATGCTCTTGTTAAAGAATTGCAAACAAGCACATGCACTTGCAAAAGTATGCATGTACAAGGGTTCAGGTCTTGCAGCCCACATGAGGGATTCTGGCCTAAAACGTGGTGAAAGAACAGCTCAGGCCTCAAGAGACATAAAAACCCACCGCCTGTGTTGGTGGACCCTTTGGAGTCCATAGGAGCTCAAAATCAGCAGACCAGTCAGCAGTGTTGCAGTGCCTGTGAACGCAGGGAACTGACTCCATCTCTCCAAGCGAGATTATCTTTAGTTGTCTTTGATGCTCCACTGGTCCTGCACAGATCCTGTATTGTGCACAGGCATCGATGATGCAGCAGACTGAGAAGGAGACGGAGTCAGGCCCAAACGAAGTCCAACTAAGCCCAGAGTGTTCAGATGGTCGAAGTGCAGTGGCTTCAGTTCATAATCTTGTCCATGACGAATCTAAGGTCCCACGGCCAGGTACACACGGGAGACGGCTGGAAGAATTATGAGGAACCTTCCAGGGGAGGGTCTGGACAGGGGAGAGGTTACTCCCATGTCCTTTGTCCAGTTTCACACCAGAGAGGGAGCCAATGGCCAGCAGGACTGGTTTGAATTGGACTATGCACAGCGTCACCAAATGTGCACCTGCTACAGACTTTCAATCACTGGCAAGCGCACCCACCCAGCCCTAATACACTAAATCCTGTCTGGGAGGTGGTTACACCTCCCTTTGATAGGTTGCCTATTGTTCTGCCTTCCCCTGCTCAAGCTTATCTCAGCAGCAGGAGGGCAAAAATGTGTTTCTGGTCTGCAGCAACCATTTTGTTTCGTCCGGAGTTAGAAGGCTGGTACCGGGAATGCCAGTGACCCCACAAAGCTCTCTTTTGAGGAGTGGACTCATACCTCCCATATGATTCCAACATGTTTGACACCAAACACTACAGGGTTTGTTTTAGCCGTCTTAGAGTTGGTCATCATGCGGTCTTGTAATGCTCCTCTACATATCGTATATGGCATCTTCAGACAACCCAGGAGAATGGACTCCATACGCTGCAGGGGTGTCCTGCTCATGCAGGGGCACCCTCTCACTCAGAATCAAGCACCCTGCCTTTAGGATTGTATAGACTTGCCATAGGGGTGACATAGGTTTGAATTGCAGTGAGACTTCGATGTAGTAAATCTATATCTTAAGAAAGTGGTGCATGCACCAACTTACACAGGCTGCAATGGCAGGCCTATAGTTCCATTTTTCATGGCCTCTCATGAGTGGCATAATACATGCTTCAGCCCATGGGAGACTACTGGGGTACCTATGCCCTGGGTACATATGTACTATATACTAGGGACTGACAAGGGTACCCCAGTATCCAATCTGTAGTGTAACTAAGTACATATCATGACAGTTTAGGGAGAACGCAGATAGACTGGGGTCCTGATTAGCAGGGTCCCAGTCAGACTAGTCAAAATCAGTGTCAATTCAAGCAAACAGTGGGGTAACCATAAGAAGCAGATCCTACTCTCCTACGGTCATGAGATCCCACAACATATTTACACTTATGAGAAGACATTGTCAATGAGATCTTGATGCAAGTAATCTACTTCCTCTTCACCACTATAATCATCATTTGGCATTTCAGGATCCTCACCTGGTGGCTCATCGTGGTCTTCTTCCTCTGCAATATAAGGGATGTTCCATCAGATGGCAATGTTGTGGATCATGCTGCAGGCCACGGGGATTTGACACACCTTCCTGGGTGAGTCGAGGAGGACTCCCCAAGTCTTGTTCGTACATCTGAATCTGGCCTACATGGCCCAAAAGCCTGCTCCACTGGCTGTCATGTTCTTCCATGGGCCTCATTGAAGCAGACGTTCCCTGGCGTAGTAGGATTCCTCAGTTGTGCCCACAAACAACAATGGTTGGGATTTGCAGAGTCTCCTAGAGGAAAGGCAGACAGAAGTGCAACAGTAAGTTACACACTTTCAGATTACACTACCTGTCATTACCTATACAAAGTTAGGATAAATCAAAGTTACCAACAAGTCAGGCCCTCGCTGGTAGTAGTTGTGACGTCAGCTGGGGTATACTGCTGTTTTGCAGTATGAAGGAATCAAGTGTAGATCCTTGGAACCAGGCACAGATGTTTGACATGTACAATCCGGTAATCAGACAACTTGCTGGTGGATAATATAGAAGTGCTTCCTGTCAGTGGCATAACGCTGACCCCCACAACCCCTGCGGTGCAGGGGGAGCTCCAAGCTACAGGGGGGGCCCTCAGCACAATACATTGGCCAAGGAGCTCTTGATTAAATCTGGAGCAGGGGCCCCTCCATGTACTTTGCGGGGTAGCCCCCCTCAAGTTTTGTAACTCCACTGCTTCCTATTATGGTAAATTAGTTTCCTGGTTTTCGGTGGTATGTAAGGCAATATGTGTGCAGTCAATGGTCCCAACCACATGTGGCATGCAACAAAATCTATAGAAGTCACCCTTCACAGTGGCTAAATCCCCACTTCCGAGGAACTGGATGTAGCTGTCCATGTGTATCATCACTACTGAAAGCCGGTCTCTCAGTTCACCACTGAACATTGATTGTGACATGCCACCAGATATTGCTACAGTGTTTTGAAAGGTACTTGTTTTTTTTTTTGCCCTCATTTATGCGATGATTAAGGTTAAGGTAGACAAGGTCCTTTAACGTCGTTGCCTTCAAGGGAATGGAGACTGCCCTATATTCGTATCGGAGTTTGGATCATGTCTTGAAACCCCCAACTTCATTGGTAAATCAAACACAGAACCACCATGCTGATTTTCCCAATTTGATAAATCGCATTGGGTGTAATCATTGGTTGTTCCTTTCTACCCTTCTTCGTGTTTTTATCCCAAAGTTCCAAGTACCTCACTCTTTTCCCTATTCCTTGTAAGTTGTCCAGTATCCTGACCTTTCTTACGGAGCAAATCCATTCTGACGCTTTAGGCGGAGTAGTGAGAATCCAGTTTACGCCTATCTCGCGCCTGGCTAATAAAATTAAAGTAAACAATAAGGATTTTTGTTTTTTACTCAATACAGTAGTAGAATTGTTACTATCCAACGTGCCAAAAATAATAATAAGTGCGTTTACCTAAATCACTGTTTCTAAAACTCAGTGACAGCTTTACAATAAAAAGAGTAATCAATGTGAGGTCTAAAAAGGATTCTTATATGCTTAAATTGAAAAGCCCTATAATAGTAGAGCAAACCTGGACTTGTCATGCTCCATCGATGTTTCCTCTGGCAAAGTTTTATCCATGCTATTCCCACGCCTTGAGAGGCCCAGATAAACCCATTAATTTCACTTTGGATCTTTTTTAGCGATAGGGTCTTGAATTCTAAAGGTATAACATTGAATAGAAAAATAAACTTTGGTAGGATAGACATTTTTATTACCTTGGATCTCCCCAAAAAGGAAAGGGATCATTTCCTTTATTTTTAAATTCAAATTTACCTGAGCGATTTCATCGATATTTTTCAGGACCTCTATTCCCAAGTACTTAATTCTGTTTTTTGGCTGCACTATTGGTGTATCTAAATTCCAATACATTATTTCTGTTTTCTGGATACTTACATTATAATCTGAAATGTCTCAAAAATCTGCTAACAGCTTTGTATTTTTTTTTCTTTTAAACTTCATTTTGCATTTTACACATCATAAAGCAACACAATGGAATATATGCAGTCTTTTCAAATCATAACAATGCGGAGAGGACATTCTAGGTAGGTATGCAGACCGATGTAGCAGGTCAGTACAGCATATCAAATATATGTTCTTGACTCTAATCAGTTGTAGTCTCTAGCGCAGGGTTGTTACCTCATTCTGAACATTAAATGCCCAACTTCCTGGCATCTTCCTGTAACTGCGCAACCCGTTACACAATGCCCATGCCGGTGTTGTTCAATAGTAACAATCTACGTACATTCTAACCATGCTCATCCATCGCCAGCAGGCACTATGCTCTGTTCTTGTTGTGTGGGGGGTCTTGTTGCTGTGTGGACAAGAATGTTCTAAAAGGGCCCCATATATCCAGGCCTGGAGGAGGGAGGAGTCGTGGTCGCTTACACTTCACTTTTCATGGAACAGGAAGCTAGACTATTGAGCCATCCCTTTGCCGAGGGTGAGGTTTTCCCGCCCCAATGTATGGCAACTTCTCTCTTCGCTAGCAGTAGACCAATGGCAACAAATTTCTGAATCTTGAGGGGAAACTGAGCAACGTACCCTAGGAGGGCAATTTCTGGCATGGGGACCATAGGTACATTCACCATACTGCTAATAGTTTTATACACCAACACCCAATATGTGTGGATTCGCGGGCAGGTCCATACCAGGTGGGCGAAGACCACATGCGGGGCCTTGCATTTCAGACAATGATGAGGTCTGGATGGATCTATTCTGTGGACTCTGGATGGAGTTATGTATGTTCTTCACAATTTAAAGTGTATTAGTTTATGGTGACTATTAAGGGAAACATTTTTGGTAATCGAGCAGCAGTAAGCCCAATGGTCATCCATAATTGGGTTGCCTTAGTCTTTCTCCCATCCAGCACAGACCTTGTTGTCAGCAACTTGAATGAAAGCAGCACAGGCCTTGTAGAGTTTTGATATAAGGTGTAACCCTCGCTCGCTTTCTATCACCATAGTTAGCGAAGGGAAGGATGGGGTTTCTAGTGGAAAGTCAGGGGTTGTGGTACGTAGTGCTGAGCGCAGTCTCATAAGAACAAATGTATCCAATATTGTTGTCTCAGAGAATTAGGACCGAAAATATGGCCATCTGGGAACAAGTCGCCCAGTATGACTATGTTGAATTTAAAGCATGTCCGTTGCACCAGTTTTTCGCCTGTGATTGGAAGCAACTTGACATTTGGGAGTGGCAGTGAGGGGGTATAAAGGATGAAAGTGTCAGTGAGTCACCTTAATTTCTCCCATGACAGATGGTAGTTGATACCCTTTGGATGTCTTTGGGGTCTCTGGGGAAACCCTTAGGTAAGACAGCTGCCAACGTGTCTGGAAGAACTAGATCAGATTCTGGTCATGAATAGGTGATTCTGGCATCAGGGTGGTACCACGCTTGTGCAAAGCTGCACTGGGCAACTAGATAATAGAGCTGCAAATCCGGAACACCATATCCCCCCTGTCACAAGGTAATGTTGTGATCCGCCATTGAACTCAGGCCTTTTGTCACCCCACACCAATTGTAGTAGATGCAAGTGTAAAATCAAGAAGAATCTATTAGGCAGGGGAATCAGGATATTATGGAATAAGTACAACAAGTTAGGGAGCACGATCATCTTAATAAGGGCCACTCTACCAGCCAAGGACAGTGGGAGATTGAGCCACTTGTCTATTTGTGCCTCTACTGCGTAAATCGCTTGCCCGTAGTTATGACAAATGATTTAGTCCGTGTCTAAATGGATATGAATTCCCAAATATTTAACCGAATCTGTGCACCACTCTAGCGGGAACTCCATGTCCCAGCGGACTGTGACTACCGTGAGGGGAAAAATTACGGATTTGTGCCAATTTATGCCCAGTCGTGAGTATGCACCAAATCGCAGAATTTCTCTAACGAGAGGGTCTAGATTGCCATGTGGGTTGCGGACATAAGTATTGTGATGTTCGCATATAGCAACACTAACAACAGACCACTGTTGAATTGTAGTCCTCCTTGCAGGTGTTTTCTTGGAAATGCCGTAAAAGCGGGTCCATAGCCAAAATAAATAATAGGGGTGACAATGGCATCCCTTCCTTTTACCTCGCGAAAGGGTGAAGGGGGCCGACAGTGTACCATTCAGTCTGAGTCTGGCGATGGGGTGGCTGTATAATAGTGCTGTAGTGGCTATGAAACCAGCCGGCATCCCCATGCATTTCATATTGGATACAATGAAAGACTATTCTAGAGAATTGAATGACTTCTCGGCGTCTAATAGAATTGCGGCAGCAGGTACCTCAGGGTTTATTCTGAGGAGAGTGGTTAATAAGGTACGTAATTTAAAGCCCTAGAGGGATGGGGAATGAAACCTGACTACACCGGCGATATCATGGATTCCATTAAAAGCGAAAGTCAACATGCGAGAACCTAGGCCAATAATTTATAATCCAAGTGCAAGAGAGACAGCGGACGATATGAGCCACAAAAGAGGGGGTCCTTCCCTGGTTTGGGGAGGAGGATCATAACCGCCTCCCACAAAGTAGGAGGCAGAATCTGTTTCTCCATGGCTTGGGCATAGACCTCTAGGAGTTGCGGAATCAGCAAATCCCTGAAGGCCTTGTAGAAGGCCCCTGTGAAACCATCTAGTCCAGGAGCTGAGGAGGAGCGAAGGGCAGTGATGGCTTCATCAATGTAAGTCTCTGATATAGGTTCCGCTAGGAAGTCCTGCATATACCTCTCAAGGTAGACAAGAGCAACTTCCGATAGGTAACCTTCCTGCTCTGTCTGGTCCTGCCCCACTCTAGTGGTATATAGTTTTTTAAAGTATGTTAAAAATACCCCATGTATGTCTAGCAAGTCTGTAACGTATTGCTCTGACTCTGCCTGCAACCTGGATATATATGCATTGCAAAAGGGGGGTCTGATCATCTAAGTCAAGACCCTTTCAGCTGCGGTTGCCTTCTTCCCTCCATCCGCCATGTTGCCGGGGTCTTCTGGGGCTGTCTCAGTAACTTTCTCGAAGGGGAGTAGACGTTGTTTTGGGTCTCTGCGGCCCATGCAGCAGTTGCCCTGTACAAGTGGGACAGAGGATCTTTGACTGGTGTTCTTAAATATTGTATGTAGGCTTAACTTGGCGCTTTAACAGTTTGTGGCTGCAACTACGTCGTGTTTGCTTTGCATGTTGGCATAGGAGTAGGCTGAGTTGCGCTATATCTGGCGACAGGCCTGGACACGGTTCCAAGACCTGGGGTGTCAATGTGTAGCCCACTGGCATATACTCTGGCGCCAGGATCTCTGCTTGCTGCAGGGTCACTGGGTTTCCTCTTGGATGGCAGAACAGGAGTTTAAGAGGTGAGCACAACCGGAGAGATGAAAAGAGTTCAAGGACGATATCAGGTGCTGCTGGGACAGGTGGCGCTGATGAGGTGAGCACCGGTGGGGGGCACAGCTGGAGCACGGTCAGGCGCGGGCCTAATTACACTCAGAGAGTCCCCGTTCGCACTCCCTGCGATGTACCCGTGCTCACACAGGGCCCGCTCTTCATCACGTCCGCGCAAGGCCAACTTGCCTCCCACTAATATCATGCCGGGTTCGACCGGTGAACCACTGCCTAGCACTCCGCCCCTTGCCCCACCAACTCACCGCACCGTCGCTTTGGGCTCCCTCCGCATGCGCCCCAGCAGCTATTCCTCCTCAGGGCGTCCTCCACCTCTCAGCCACCTGCCATGTTGGGTGCTTGTGCTGTAAAGTTGCAGTGGCTCATCTGCCTTTTCTACACTGCTGGGCTACACTGGCTCAGAAACTTCTCCCTTTCACAGAGCAGTCATATTCACAGCGATTGGTCGCACTGGCAAGTGGGATAATTTAGAATTGCCCGGGCGGTCGGCGGAGCTTCAAAGCCACGTGGCATCTCAGTCTGCGGCTTGGCCACACCCCCTGCTAATAACTTTGTAATAGTGGGGAGGGACTTATTTATATCGCTCGTGTAGATCATTAAATCGTTGGCATATAAAGCCAATTAATTTACCCAACCTTTGAATTGGAAAGGGACAATTTCCTGGGATCTTTTTATCATATTTACAAGAGGTTCAATGTATAATTTAAAAAGGTGGGGAGACAGGGGGCAGCCCTGTCTCGTCCCTCTTTTAATCTGAATTTCTTTAAATGAGTTGCCGTTTATAAGTATTTTTGCTACTGGAGCTGTGTATATGTTCCTTATTGCCCTTAAAAAGTGTCCTCCTAAGCCATCATATTTTATAGCATCCTGCAAAAATGACCAATCACACGATCAAACACTTTGGCAGCATCGAAAGTGAGAGCTGCTAATGGTATCTTTTCTTGAATGGCAATATCAGGTGGCCTAACAACAACAGGCCTCCTTCCAAGATTTAGGGAGGATTGAGCAGGGGGAAAGCTCTACCTCAAGCCCCTTTGACAAACTCAGGAAAATAAGGAGCAGACATCCAGTCCAGTCCTTTCACTACCCAAGACAGATGTATCCACTTACAGTCCAATACAGCAAAATACACATCAATGTGGTAGTCTCTCCTCACAGCTTCTCCAGCTCTTCTTCTTGGCAGGTCTCTTGATGCAAAAGATTTCTAAAGTTCTGAGGTTAGGGCCCCAATATTTATACCACTTTTCCCTTTGAAGTTGGTACAAATGAAACTCCACAGACGTACATAAACCAGTACTGCCTGGCTCAAGCCAGGTTCACTCCTGGAAGGGGAGACAGCTTTGTGGAAGGCAACCACAGTCCATTCAGGTAAAAGTGATAACTCCCGCACTACTGTAAATGCAGCAAGGTCTATTCAAGCTGATTATGAGTCACCCAGGAAAGGCAGGACATACTTCACCCCCCACCCCCTTGTGTCTTTCTAATATGAATACACACACCTGGTCCTGTCACTCTAAACCCAGACAGGGAATAAACAAAATGCAGAGGCACACAGGAAAGTTAAGCAAGAAAATGCCCACTTTCTAAAAGTAAGTACAAGAAAAGGGACCCATGCAGTTTCCGTATTGTAATAATCACATTCAATAATCTCATATGATTAGATTATTTATTAAACCTTTTTCCTTCAGTGATTTTTAATTTTTCAAAGTTATATACAATGCAATGCCATGTTGGCATGTGTTTTAATTGACACTAAGACCACAGAATGGTTGTTAGATTCTGAGGAAAGTTAAATACAATTGGGGTTCCCAGTTTCAAGAACTGACTTACACTTACCAGCAATAATGAATTAAGTTGTATTGATCAGTATCAAATGATCTATTGGTTTATGAACTATATTGATGTTATTGTCATTTGTTTCTTTTGTTAAATGTATATATAATGTATTGTGGTAAATGATGTATATATGTGAATAGGTGTAAACAGTGGAACTAATTTGTTATGTGTTGGACCAGAAGGATGTGAAGTCATTTTGCACCTATGTTCTTTCAATTGTATATAACTCTGAAAAATTACAAATCACTGAAGGAAAAAGGTTTAATAAATAACCCAATCATATGAGATTATTGAATGTGATTATTGCAATACGAAAACTGCATGAGTTAATTAGAATACTGGGTCCCTTTTCTTGTACTTATTGAATACGGCCCTCCCTGGTATTTGTTCTTTAGGGCCTTACCCCTTTCCTCACTTTCTAAAAGTGGCGTTTTCAAACACATAATACAAAAATAATCTTTACTAAAAGACATATCTTTAAATTTTGAGTTTAGGAAGCCCACATTCCATTTGTCTATCTTGTCCTAGTAAAAAGTTATGTTTGTAAGATGTTATAAAGCAACTCCCATTTTAGCCTATGGGATAAATGGCCTTTCAATAGTGAAAATGAAATTGGCAGTATTTCACTATCAGAACATGTTACACACAACAGTACATATCCTAACTTTCACATACACTGCACCCTGCCCAGTGGGGTACCTTTGGCCTACCTTACGGGTGTCTTAAATGCAAGGGAAAGGAAGGTTAGGGCCTGACAAGTCGGAACACTTGCCAGGTTGACATGGTAGTAAACACTGTGCGCAGACACTGCAGTGGCAGGTCTGAGAACCCTTTTAAAGATTACTTGTGTGGGTGGCACAATCAGTGATGAAGGCCCACTAGTAGCATTTGTTTTACATGCCATGGGCACACCTGTGCATATTACTAGGAGCTTGTTAGTAAATCAAATATGCCAATCATGGATACACAATCCCTAAACACAATTTACAGCAGGAGCACTTACACATTAACATTAACCAGCACTTAGAAAGCGTACAGAGAAATTAAATCAGCCAAAGTAAGTCAGAAATGGGAGGGCAAAAAGAAAAAAGTAATGGGAAAATCTGCCAAAAATGCCAAGTCCAACATAAACCCCTCCCAGCCTAAATCCAGGGTAGACTAAGCAATACCTTGATGGGCTTTCCTTGTTATGGCATTAGAACATGGCCTTGGCCCACACTTGCTGTGACACTTTCCAGTTCTATGCCTCTTTGAACCCAGTGATATCTCTCTGTCTATGCTTCCCGGGCCCACCGCTCTAACCCCTGGGGAACCCTTCTCCTCATCCATGGCCTCCCTCTGTGAAACACCTAACTTTACCTTGCTCACAGATGAATCCCAGCCAGCAGGCATTACCACCATGGCCAACATACTGATGTTCCCATTCATGCCCTTGGGTCTGACTTCTGTCCTCAACCCAGGGAAAACTCTGTCCATAAGGACAACACCCAGTAGAGGCCGCTGACAGCTGTCAGCATCAAGAGCCAGGTCCCCAGCCATCCAGGGGTCTCCAACTTCTGTGGTTTCTCGAAGTGGGGGGCAGTAGATCCAGGTGCCTAGCATCCCTTTTCCACTTCACCTCCCACCAGTTTAGTGGTGATATCCTGAGATTGGTCACTCAGTCTTTACCCTGCGGCTGAGTAGGAGACAGGGATGGACTTGTCCACACCCTGCTCCTCCATCTGGGGTCTTGTACCTTCTGCTTGAGGGAGGTACCCCTAGAAACCTGAACTGCTAGAGCACCTGTGGCGACTGTCCCTCTCAGTTCCTCTGAGCACTGGGGCACTCAGGAAGACAAGAAACCACCCCCCCAATGCCCAACCCATCCCTTCCACATCCAAATCCACCCCTGAACAACCTGGTCTCCACTTCACTAAACACAGCCATACCCCTAAAAAAGACAAGAAACCCACCTCCCAAAACCAAACTTTCCCTCCCTAGCCCGACACCCTAGAAACTGAACTGCTAGAGCACCTGTGGTGACTGTCACTCTCAGTTCCCCTGAGCATTGGGGCACTCAGGAAGACAAGAAAACCCATTACTTTTCCTGTTATATGATGTCATTGGATAGGTAGTGATGTGTGACTACATTTCTGTTTGTTTTATCATTGATTGCTGATCCAGTTGAAGTGGTTAGTATGATCTGACCTTCAACTCAGTTCTGGAGTTACACAAAACAAAGGGAAAAGTTGAATGGATATCTATCTGAGATGAAATTCAATTGGGGCTGACATTGCAATGGGTGTTTTATTATATGGTTAGTATTTCAGCTTGGCCTGGCCAATGTCAACATGATTTAGGTTGCACTCCTGACTTTGAGCTTTTGGTGTTGCTTTATTATGACAGTTGGATATGTGTTTGATGTGTTCAAGTTAGATACCTGTTTATCCACACATAGAGAGTGTTATATTCTGATACCTTTGCGGACATTTGTATGGACATGTGCCCATTTTCCTTTGTGTACCTTGCACCTACTTTAGCTAAATGTGTGACAACTGTTGTTAGTGCTGTGTTTACTTTCGTGATTTGCACTTGCACTCTACCTACACATGCATGGCACTTGGTTATACTACTGGTTGTCCCTGATATACTTACATCCACAGGTCCTGGGCACATAGAAGTTTTAAGGCATGTGCAAAATGGACTGTGCCCCAGAGCGCAAGACCTTCAGGGTTCTCCCTGGTCGAGGCATACCTATTTTGCAGAAAGTGCTTACATTGTGCCCTTTGAATGCTTCTCACAATGGTTATTTGTAATCCCATTTACTGACAATACCTTTTAATGTGGGTTATGTGTGACAGTCTAATACAGAGATGTTGAAGAGAATGTGTGTTACAGTTTCATGACTTAACCATACAGATGAGTCTTTGATCTCACAGCAGGACCTAGGATGTGTGCAGTGTGAGGTTGTCACAGAGATTGTTAGGTGTGATATTGATGAGGAGGTGCTGTTGTGTGACACTATTTAATGCACAAATCATTATCACTGATCATGAGATGTAAACACGTCTATTTGTGAACAGTGTAGCTGTGCGGTGTCAGTGACCTGGCCAAGGAGGGCATCATAGAGCTGTATTTGGGTTATACATTGAGAACAATTCTGAATAGGGTCCCACAAAATATGCTTGGCCCAGGTACCCCAACCCCCTTGCCAGGTCCATGGTGGGGCATTGATTTGCAGAGGAGTCTATGGAAACAGGTAGGAGCATAACTTACTGCTGGTTGCGTCCTCAATGGTGTCCGTTTTGGATATCATCATGTAGGTACAGCAGCTGCAGGACGTATAAAATTGGCTCCATTGCAGCATAGGACATGTGGAGGTGAGAACAGGTGAGTTTTGGCCTTATATCCCTCTCTTTCCATCAGCTCAAATGTGGTCGCTGGACTGTCGCATTTATGCTGGATGTAACTCACCTAGTAACACAAGCGGTTCACCCTCCGACAGACATATTGACCGATCCGGCTGATGCCACTGCTGGAATTTCCTGGTGGTGGAACCGCAGAAATCTTTTTGTCTATGAAACAGCATGCCTTGTAATACGGTGGTTGGACCGCCAAAGGTGCAGCGGTTAATCCGATGATGACGTCATGGCAGCCCTAAAACAGCCAATCTCATAATCAGGCCCTATGTTCACTCATCTAATTTTGTTAAACCTTTGACTTCTTTAGATTTTTGTCAGATGACCATGATTCCAATTATAAGACAGGTCATTTTTTAGAGTAAGAACCTGATTATGAGAGCCTCAGAGGGAAGGTTCAATTTTTTTCACCCAATATAATCTCTAAATAATACACTTTCCAGTGCAAAAAAAATATTGGTGCAATAAAATACATATATTCTGAGTTTTTAGAGACCATCACACAGATTTTTGTGCTTATCCCATCACAATTTGAATATTACTGTAAATACCATATACGTTACTACTGGTAATGAAGTGGGCAGACTTTATTCCTCCTGGTAATTAATGGGTGTGATAGACGATTTACCCTATGTACAGCTCAACATTTCATATGCAGCAATGGTTAGAGTATGGATTGCAAAGCTCCAGTCCACTCATCATCAGGGCCTTAGTGTTAGATTTTAATTCACCTCCTATTGATCTAGGAATGATTTCTGTTATATGGTTTGACCACATATGAACCAATTTTCAAATCCCTATGCCTCTAAAGCAACCACTGTTTATGCAATGTTCTATGACTGTTCAGTTCATAAATGAAACTTTAGCTCAATTACTAATGAAGAATGATGCAGCATTTATATGCTCTATCCAAACCATAAAATCTGAGACAAAAGCCTGTGAAATTGTTTCTATGCGAATTAAAGGAAAACACTAGCTATGTTAGCTCCCTTAAAAGAGAAGAATTATTGTAATGCTAAAGGCCATGCTTACCCCAGATTTTTAAATTATCTAAATAATTGAAATACAGGAGATGGCAACTCGAACACAAGTGGCACAATTATAGCTCATCCTCAGCGAGTGATAACTGAAAAACTGATTACATAATATGTAAGAAATCTATATATGCTGCTAAAGTTCTTTTTTCTAAATCAGATTATTTTAGCTGAAAATTCTTCATAAGAATTATTTAAAATATATTTTGAACTAACCTCGGAGTACGACGGATGTAGTCCTGAATTAAATTCTCAGCATCTTTTTAATCAATTCTAATTTATTTAATGGATGTAATGCAATGCGAATGAAAAAATGTTTATTTGTGTATTACCCGTTATGTGCCAATTGATAAATGAACTAGTGCTACAACCGAATAGCCTTCTTTTGGCATAGTTTCTCCTGCTTATGTTGTAAAGGTTGTAGCTAAGCAATGCCCTTCTGAGTCGAAGTTTGAAATTTGACTTAACCCTCTTATACAATAGGATAGTAAATTGTTTGATGAAGAAATATCGTGTGTATTGAATACCTCTTGGCAAAGACAGTGCTGCGAGTACCTGGCTCCAGTATAGCTGGACTGCATCACACGCCCACGCCAGATGCAAAAAATCAGCCCCTGGGGCGCAGCATCTATCACAATTGTCAGTGGTGCGAAGTTGAAACCTACACATACGGGCTGGAGTGTAATACAGTCTGTGTATAAATTTGTAATGTATAATCCTGTATCTGCTGCTGGAAGAAATGCGCTCAGTTTGCTAGAGACAAAATTCCCATTGCCTGTCTGTGAGTGGCTCTCTAGTTCTTGATCCCATCTTATTCTAGCCGCTAATGGTGGGGTGTCCCTTAGTGTGTGTACTGATCTGTATATTGTCGACACCAGTTTGTTAGGGGTATCATTTTGTAGTATGCGCTGCAAAGGAACAAGGGTTTGAGGCTCTTGAGGGAAGTCAGGCGTAAGTGCTTTCAGTCCCTGCCGTAGCCTAATGTATAGAAAGACATCAAATGGAGATGGTTGTATGCCTTCATATAAATGTTCCATAGAACGGAATGTTCCATTGTGATATAGGTTGCCCCATGTTGTGACGTGAATACTGTGGAGCAGTCTGCGAAATCCCACCTCTTGCAATAGGGGCACATTTGGGTGATAAGCGAGCGGTAATAACGGCGCATAAAGCATTTCAGTCTCCAATCTAGCAGCAAGCCGGGTCCACGCGGTCACTGTGCTCATCACCGTTGTGGGTGTCTTATCTCTGCCTGGTACTAAGGCGTATAACACGCCTTCTATGGGTATTGGCTGGGCCAGCCAGTGCTCCGCCGCTAGCTGGGGCATGTACCTAGGCTGCTGCACCCAAAAGAAGGCATAGTGAGCCTGAGCAGCTTGATAATACAATTCAAAGTCTGGAACTCCAAACCCGCCTGGATTGTATGGCCTAGTCAGAGTGTGCCATTTTAGCCAAGGTGATTTACTGCCCCACACCAATCTGATAAGTTCCGTTCGGAGTTGTTGAAAAAAATACCTGCCTGGGTTGAAAGGAATATTTAAAAACAGATATAGCAATTGGGGAAGGATCACCATCTTAATCAAAGACGCCCTACCCGCCATGGAAAGAGGCAGGGTACTCCATCTCGAAATGTTATCAACAATGCAAGTCATCGCCATGCCATAGTTGGCTCTGAGTAATTCATCTCGATCCTTTTCTATTTGGATACCCAAGTATCTGAAATCTCCTTCGAACCAAGCGATGGGGTAATCCAGCCCAAAGTGAGTGGGAATATGCACGACTTACCCCAATTGCTTTGAACTCCAGAGAGTCTACCAAACCGTATAAACTCCCTGAGAATGGGGGTTCAAGTTTTCGCTGGGATCACGTACATATAGAGTGATAAAATCCGCATACATAGATATCAATATTTGTCTTTAAAAACATCGCAGCGCTCTCTCCTTGTGATGTTGCCACAACTTTGCTGCAAGGGGCTCCGTCGCTAAAGCAAACAGGAGTGGCAATAATGGGCACCCCTGCCTAGTACCTCTGGTGACGGGGAATTCAGAGGAAAGTCTACCATTTATAAGCACTCTGGCCACTGGATTCTCATATAGTAGCCTAATCCACGAAATAAATAGTATCGGGAAAACCATCCGCTCCAAAACTTGGAACACATAATCCTACTCTAGAGAGTCAAAAGCTTTTGTGGTGTCAAGGAAAATGGCCGCCATCGGTTGGTCTTCGTGTACCGAGTTTAGGACTGAAAAAAAGGTCCGTAAATTATGTGACGTCGCTCTGCCAGGCACAAAGAACGATTGATAGGGTAATATCAGGGAAGGGAGCAGGAGGCTGATAGGAGTATCAATTAGTTTGGCAAGTATTTTCACCTCACAGTTTAATAAGGAAAGGGGCCGGTACGAGTCACATTTATTCGCTGGTTTTCCCGGTTTCAAAAGTGATGTAATAAGTGCTGCACGCATAGAGGAGGGCAAGTGGCCTACCTCAAGAGCATCTTCGTAGACCTCCCGTGGTAATGGAGCCATAAAGTCAATGTACGTTTTATAAAACCCTATTGAGATCCCGTCCAGTTCCGTAGCTTTACCCGACCGCATATGCATGATTGCATCGTACACCTCATCTAACTCGAAAGGGGCACTCAAAAATGCACTCTGTGCGTCACTCAGCCAACCAAGGGAAACATCAGCAAGGTAATCTTGCAAGTTGAGGCCACCAGTCCTAGTGGACGTGTATAGTGTATTGTAATGCGCCACAAAAGTGTTGAGGATTTGTGCAGTGTCTCTAAACACCTCTCCTTCTGGATTTTCGAGCTCTAGTATGGTATTAGGTGTGCATCCCAATTTTATTGTTGCGGCTGAAGCTTTCCCCGGTCTCTCGCCTTCGCCATATCAGCGCGCTATCCAATACTTGCCCCTAAATTTCGATTCCCTAGCGGCTTCATCAGTGTTTTCAGAGAGTTTCTCACGTATACTCGAGAGGATGGCATCATCCGGACATGTAGCTAATGATGCCTCAAGATTTTTAAGTTCCATCTCTAGTGCCGTCAATCGCGCCACAATGCTCTTCAAAACCCCGGATCCTTCAGCAATGCAGAAACCCCTCAAAGTCACCTTGAATGCATCCCAAATAGTTTCTACATCATTAACAGAATCCTTATTCTGCTTGAAGAAATCTAAACATTTATCGCGGAGCTCTTCCTGAAAAGCAGTGTCAAGTAACATTGTGGGTTGTAATCGCCAGGCAGTTGTCGGGGGGCCTAAATCTGCTGATCGCAGAGTCATTTTCACAGGTGAGTGATCAGAGTAAGTTCTAGGGAGATGTTGTGATTGAACAAGTGCAGTGTAAAGCTGTGGTGACATAAATATATAATCGAGCTGCGCCCATGAACGTGCTTGTGCTGTAAAATGTGTACCCTCCCTTGTGTTCATGTGCAAGTGTCTCCAGTTGTCTATCAAATTGTGATCCGCGAGTGCCACACGTAGTGTCGTCCTTGCCTTAGTGTAATGGTGAGGGGACGGGTGTGACCTGTCCATATCAGGGTCCAGCGTGGTGTTGAAGTCACCCCCCCAAAGCAGATGTTGTGGGCCTGTTCCTACAATTGTCGCCCACAAATCCGTGAAGAACTGTGGATCATCAATGTTGGGACCATTGCAACATACCAAGGTGACCGCAATGTGTCCTAGCCTGCCCCACATCATACAATACCTCCCTTGGGCGTCTACTTTGGTACCCGCCATAGTAAAGAGCGTACCTCTCTTCACTAGAATCGCTGTACCTCTAGCATATGTCGAGAAGGACGAGAAGATCGAGTGAGTCGCCCATCTATTGGCAAAGGTGTGGCCAGCTTGTACTTTGAAGTGTGTTTCTTGAAGAAAAGCTATGTGTACTGAGTGGCGATCCAGGTATGATAGAATTTGACGCAGTTTCCTAGGGTCACCCAGGCCCCTCACGTTCCATGTCAATATATTTGAATCAGCATCCCCCATGGGTGATGTGGTCACTCGACAATAGGTAGCCTATCAGGTACATCCGTGAGGGCCTAAAGCCGTGAGCAGCCTCTTCTGGGTACTGCACCTTCTCAGTGTGCCCATGGTCAAACAAACAGGGCCCTACAGTAATACACATGCTAATTGGGTATTGTAAATCAATGCTTGTGTGTACATAATGCACCGCAAGAGTACCCTCCCGCGTATCATCCTCATGAAATCCTGCCGGATCCAGCTGTACCATCTCTTTGATAGTCATTGCGCCCAAACTGATATCGGAATTTGCAAACACCCAACCGCCCCCTTCCCCCAACTGAAGCAACCCCAACTCGCCAACAGCAGAAACTCCTGCTACAGTTCCAATTGTAAATGCAATAAGTCCTATCCAATATAATGCAATGTCTTGTGTCCCGTCCTCCCTCCATTCAACCAACACTGGATACATTCTACCCTCACCTACAATCCAGGATACAACAGCAGTCGAGTCCCAACCCCATAACCTTCCATTCACTCTTGCAGGTAAGATACGCATCTTGTACGCCAACCAACCATTATTATGCATTTTCGATAGAAAGGCATCAATATTATGCACAATAGCATAGGCAATTAAATTTGTTTCAAAAAACCCTACCCCACCCCCCACCCACTGAAGCACCCCAACTTGCCAGAATCCCCATCCCGCCCTCCCCCCAGACAAAAAGTAAACAACCCAACACCCATAGCACGCCAAACATAACCATCAGGGTATTCCCTATAAGGGTCCACTGAGGAACTCACATATCCACCCCTTTTACCCTGCCCTTTGTTCTGTACGGCCTCATTAGGGCACAGTCTAAGGGAAGGGGGTGGTGCCTGGCATACATTACCACCAACAATCCAATATTCGTCCATGATATTCTCGACCCGCAGCATGGTTCCACACTATAGAGGCTTCCCTACTGGCCGCATAGTGAGTGTCATTGGGATAGTTCAGCACCTCAACATTCAGAAACCTCCAAGTTAAACATCCTCATTCATCGATTGCTCATCTTCCTGTCCCTCCTCATCGTCGTCTCGACGTCCCGGTCTCGCCCGTTGCAGCGCTTTCAAAAAATCATCCACTTGCTGCGGATTTGTGAAAATATGTTGCTTTGCCTGATGGGTCACTCTCAGTTTTGCAGGGTACAGGAGTGCATAGTCTATTTGGAGTGCACGGAGTTTTTTCTTGACATCAAGGAATTTACGTCTCTGCTCCTGTATTATGGGCGTAAAGTGTGGATAAATGGAAAAATTGACTCCATCACATGCTAAGTTTTGGTTGGTACGTGCTGCACGCAACGCAGTGTCTCGGTCACAATAATTTAGGAGCCGTGCAATGATGGGTCTTGGAGGAGCCCCAGGTTTAGGCCTCAATCCCAGCGAGCGATGTGCCCTTTCAACGATGAATTGTTTGGAGAACGCGTCAGGCCCAACCGCAGTAAGGAGTATCTTTTCCACGTACTCTTCCATACGCCCGTGTTGGTGGACTACGGCACACCTATGACGCGAATGTTATTGCGTCGGCTTCAGGCCTCCAACTCCTCATTTTTCGCAGCATTGACTCTTAGGACATTATCCATTCTCGAGAGTTGAGTGGTATGCGAGGCCGTGGTGTCATCATTATTGGAGATTCGCCTTTCAGTTTCAATGATTCGCTCTTCATGTACATCAATGTTTTGTGCAATGGTGTCCATCCTACACGACATGCGGTCGACTTTATCCACTATTGTAGCAAAGCCCTGCCTCATTTTCTGCATCAGTTGTTGTATATCTGACGTGGATGAGCTAGAACTCGCTCCAGTGGCATTTGGGCTTTGTGATCCTCCTGCGTCCGGTGCGTTTCGCAATCCCTTTTTGGTAGTCGTGGATTCAAAAGTAAGTTTAGGCTGATGATTGTCCTGTTTACCCATTGTGAGCCTCCTGTAGGAACCTTTAGTAGCTGGCGAGGGTCGCTTGCCACGTTCTTCTCTTGCAAAGCAAGGGCCTGTATTCATGAGCACCGCTCAGGGCGTCCAGACGTATCCACAATTAACGTAGGAGGCCCTACTAGGCGATGCAGTCGCATGTAGCATTCAAGCGGGGGACGAAGCACCCTACTCCAACCCAGGCAATTTGTTATTCACCTTCCGTAGCCCCGAAGCAGCCGAAGTCCTTGCCATAAATAAAGTCAGGATATGAAGGGAGCAGTTCGTCCGTCCAATCTTAGTAGAATCGGCCGGGGAAGCCCTGGAGGCAACTATCCTCGACTTGCGGCAGCAAAAGAGCCCTGTTTATATGGCACTATCGGCGGCTCTCCACAATACGGCCAAAGCGGGCAGCAGCATAAATCCACTATTCGTAGGGCAATAAAGGCTAGTCAGATCCGTTAGATCCCGCGATCTGAGAGCGCAGCCAATATGCCAGTACTGTATTCCGTAGGAATGTGAAATGGCAGTATGTCAAACCAGCAGGAAGGGGTTATCACCACCGCCCGTAGGTGGCACTGAGGCGGACAGCAGTCAATCCCAGGTGCCCTTAGGGCCTGTTTGCGAAGGCGTAAGTTTGGTTTTGGCACTTGTATTTAGCGAGATATTGTAATGTGTTTATTTCACTGGCCGGGTGCTCAGTCCTCGTGCAGTTTCTCACTTTAAGGTCTCAAGTCTATATGACATTCCTCCAAGGTGCTCATAGAGAAGGCTGCGCAGCAATCAATTTGATACTTGTCAATCATTGCTGTATTAGAAGTGTAGGTTATTTTCCGCAATTTTGTGTGATATTCATTTCATTAATTTTTTAAGACATTTATATTTGTTTATACCAATTTTAAGTAGAATTACAGAAAAGCATGGTGTGATTAAGAATAGCTAAATATAAATGGTTTGTTTCAGTTCACTACAAAGTGCACTTATGTGGCCAAGGGATGAGCACACACTCGTTCACGATAGGCAAGCAGGTCATGATATGAGAGAGCTGAAATCACAATTTATGAGTGGAAAGGCAGGAGTGATGTTTCAGGAGACAAGTTAAAAGGGCCTTGAAGTCACGAGGAAAGAGTGAGTACTCTGTTACAAGGGATACGTGTGCACCAACGTGCCAAGAGGAATGGTGAACCCGGAGTGGACACTCGCATGAGTAAGACCAGTCAGGAGTGAGCACAGATGCCGCAAGCGAGAGCAGAAACTGACGAGAGAATTGTTAAAGGGGCACGAAGGTCACAGCAGATGGCTGTAGAATGTTCAAGAATGTCACGTGAGGTGAAATAGTAGGGGCAAGAGAAAAGATGTCCAGGAAATGAGCTATGATGTCACTGTACTTAAGTTTACATTGGACGGTCACAATAGAAAATGGTAAGTGGGTAATAAAGGCACAAGAGACTTAAGGAGTGAAAACTCAAGTAAGAAGAGGCGATTGTGGACTGGGATCTGATGTCACGGCAGAACGATTCAAAGAGGGAAATCATGGCAAAAGATATGATTGTAGACAGGCCTCTGATGTCACAGGAGACGAATATGGAGTGACCACCGATGCCATGTCAGAATTATGGACGGGGCACTGGAGTCTCGAAAAATGAACAAGAAAGGGGCAGTCATGAAAGATGTGTCGGGTGGACACAAGGTTCACCAGTGACAACTGGGGAATGAGAAGTTATATAACAAGCAATGAGTGAATAGTGTACCCTGATTTTACGAAAGCCAAGCCCCAAGTCACTTCTAGGTTTGTATGTTATATTTACTTTGTTTTGCTCAAGATGAAAAAAGATTTCCAATTACCCAATGTCAATAAAGGCTGTGTCTTAACAGAAGAAAACATGTTTTTAAAATCAAGGTTTTCACATACTAACTTTTTACATCAATTTCACTTCACTACTGCTGATGCACTTATGTTTCAAAAGTGAAGATGTACGAAGAACAGGAACAGGAATACAACTTCCACAGAAGTCATGTGGGGATTTATATTAAATTATGCAACAACTGTGCATTAAAGCAGAATGCAGAGAACTCGAACACAATCTATTTATCCATTACATCTGGCAATATCGCCAGACTACTTCTACTGCGCGAGTGTCACTGGTTCTTCCAGGCAGAGATCCTGTGCAGCGCTGCACACAGCTGCTCACAGTCCTTGCAGTACAGATCCTCTAGCACCTCGTCCCACTCTGCGTTAATTAGCCAGACCACCACATGCTGCTTGGGCCCTTGCCACCAGGACCTCCGACCCATCTCCAGCTGCCGGCATTGGCTCCAGCTGCACTTTGACAATTACAGGAGACAGGTAAGCTGCACAGGAGAGGAGCAATAGGGTAGAAGCTGTCATTGAAACTACACCCCGTGTATGCCGGCTACTACTAATAATAAAAAGTTCAATTGAACTGCACCTGTCAGCGTCCCGGAGGCGGACGGGGGTGGGCGGTCCAGCGACTTCCTGAGACTCTCTCAGAAATCCCTTCTCAGGTATTCTTCAGTGCAACTTTTGAGCCTGAGACGTGCCTGTAGCAGTGAATTTATTCCTCAGGATCATCTCTCAGAGGATATCTCTGCCTGTCCCGGCTGTGTCTGGTCACTCTGCGATACCTTGCCGTCAGGAAACATCCGGGAGAAGGGGCTTGCAGCTGCCCCTTTGTCAGGGGTGGACCACTCTAAACATATTTTTAGCTGTGCCCTCCTGAACACACAGTCAGTGAGCAAACATGCTCAGGACTTATTCAATCTTTTGGCTGACTCTAAACCAGCCTGTCTGTTCTTGACAGAAACATGGCGTGGTGAGGCGTCGGAGACGGATATAGCTAATGCTCTGCCCCCTAACTATTGTATGTTGAGGAAAGATCAGGGTTTGGGCAGAGGTGGGGTCGTTGCTCTAGTGATAGACAGGCGCTTTAAATGCACTACTTAACCTACCGAAGATATTCAGGGAGCAGAAGCGTTGGGTTTCTGCATGTCACTATCACCAGTCCAATCCTGTGCGGGACTGTTGGTCTACAGACCTCCAGGTTCTATTGGATCTTTCCATGAGGGACTTTCCTCAGTGATGTCGTCACTGTGCGTACAGTTTAAACACTGTATACTCCTTGGCGACTTCAACATCCACTTTGATGAAGTGGATGCTGTAGATACGATCAAGCTCTTAGATTCCACGGAGCCACTGGGCTTACTACCTTAC
Source organism: Lissotriton vulgaris (assembly GCF_964263255.1). Lineage (NCBI taxonomy): Eukaryota > Metazoa > Chordata > Amphibia > Caudata > Salamandridae > Lissotriton > Lissotriton vulgaris. The sequence goes on along the minus strand of NC_141699.1, from coordinate 317,706,198 downwards.
CTGATGTCACCTACACACAACAAAGGTCATACGTTGGATCAAATCTTCTCTACTGCCCTTTTCAGAGTCTCCCCTCCTTCGCCAGTACTTTGGACTGATCATTTGTTGGTGTCCTTTGATATTATGCATAAATCTAGCTCCACTATTAGGGATAAAGGTCATTTATCCCAGCTCCCTCGTGCCTTTCATAAAGTGTCATCAGACATGATCGACTAATATCTGATGAATCATCTGTGTTGTCTGTCAGGTGATGTGGAGACAGATATTAATCTCTTTCAAAGTTGGCTTACGCGCTGTTTGGAGGAGCTGGCGCCGCTCGAGTGTTCCTTTAAGGCCTCATCCCGCGCATCTGCTCCATGGTTTACTTCAGCGCTTAACTCCAGCCGCAGGCTTTGTAAGAAAGCAAAAATTCGATCAACAAGAGAGTAAGGGTCGGAATAAACACTCCCATGCCCCTCATCAAATCAGTGTTACCAACAACAAGAGAGTGTTAATACAAACATCCAACACAGTAGGCAAATAATGAATTAAACAAGCACTACTGAACTTTTAAGAGAGGGAATTATTAACAGTAGGAAAGGATAGGGTGCACGTGCTCAAAGTATTAGCTAAAAAGAACCCTCAGGCCCCAGTGGAACACTGGTAGCCAGTTGTCTTCATTGGGCTCTCTTTGTTAGCTAAGAAGGTGTAAGAAAGCAGAAAGAGTATGGAGAGTAAGCTATCTGGAGCCTCTGAAGGAAGCGTATAAGAGCAGGATCAAGGCTTACCACAGGGAAATCTATTTAGAGAAAAAAGCCTATTTTGCCAGAAGGATTGAGGAGGCCAGTAACACCAGTAAAGAAGTTTTCCTGGTAGTGAAGGAATTCACTTCCCCGGCCGCCATCACACTCAAATGCTCCTTTTCGAACCTTGGGTGGTCCAACTGGCTAGCTTCTTCTCTAATAAGATCATTAGCATTCAGGATACTTTTTCTGCTGCGGCTGGAGTGGATCCGCTTGACCCAGCACTGGGCTCTCCTAAGGTAATCGCTGGACAGCCCACTTTGATGACTTTTCCTTCCATTGAGTTGCAATCCTTTTTGGAAATTCTGTCTAAATTGAGATCTGGCTCCCCGCTTGATCCATGCCCCGCTAAGTTCTTAGCTAAAATTGCACATGTCATCAATCCGACTGTCAATCTGTTTCTAAATAGGTCATTGGAAACCGGAACTGTACTGCAAGCATGGAAACAGGCGATGGTTCTCCCTCTCTTAAAGAAGCCGTTCCTGGACCCCAGTAACCATGCCAATTATAGGCCTATTTCGCTGCTCCCGGCCTTGGCCAAGGTGACTGAAAAGCATGTGCACTCAGTCCTAGCCGACTTTGTAGAGTCAAATGAGATCTTGCACTACACCCAGTCCAGTTTCAGGGCTAATATGAGCACAGAGTTGGCACTGTTGGAGGTGTCAGAAGCCACCAAGGAAGTTATAGATAATGGAGGGAAAGCAGTTCCGCCTCTGGAGGTGGGAGTTCCTCAGGGGTCGATTTTGAGCCCCACTCTTTTTAATATCTATATGTCCCCCCTCGCGGAACTGGCAGAGTCTTTTGGCGCCCAGATTATATCGTACGTCGACGATACCCAGCTTCTCTTCACCTGTGGTAAGAACATGGACTTTGATGGCGAGAGCATTAAGAACTGCTTGGGCGCAATATTTACTTGGTTTCAACTTAACCAGTTGAAATGCAACTCCGACAAGTCCGAGCTCCTCTTCTTTGGCTGCCCCCCTGATCCCGGATGGAAGACCTGGTGGCCTGCAGGAATGTTTCCCCCTGCTACTGACTCCAAGGTAGCTAAGAACCTGGGAATCAAGATGGACAACTGCCTTTCATTGAAATCTCAGATTCTTGGCCTGGTGGGGCAGTGTTTTGGAATACTCAAAATGTTGAGGAAATTCCTCCCCCTTCTCTCTATCGCCCATAGGAAATTAACGGTGCAAGCCCTGATTGGATCGAGGTTGGACTACGTGAACGTACTCTACCTCGGCCTGCCTGAATATCTTTTGTCACGGTTACAGGTAGTGCAGAACGCGGCGGCTCGGGCCATTTTTGGCCTTGGTCGCCGTTCTCATGCCACTGGCCTTCTGGAGTGCCTTCACTGGCTTCCAATTAGGAAACACATTAAGTTCAAGGCCCTTACCATGGCGTTTAAAGCCCTTCATGGCATTGGGACTCTTTATTTGCTGAAGAGAGTTGTCTTCCAACAACCAACCAGAGCCTTACGATCGGCTGCCATGTCACTGGCGAGGATCCCTGTAATCAGGCGTGCACAAACTGGGGGCCGATCCTTTCAACATCTAGCGTCACTGGCCTGGAATGATCTGCCTCTAGCTCTGAGAAAGAGCGAGAATTTGGCATCTTTCAGGAAAGACCTTAAAACGTGACTGTTCTGCCTCTAATTTCCCCTTCGATGGATGAGTTATGCTGTGTCTGGTCTGTTAGCGCCGGGACACTCTGCTAGAGTAGCTGAGCGCTTAATAAAACCTACGATAACATAACATTCTGCTTTTTGGTGAATGTAGTTTCGCAACAAACAAACAATACTGGGGCTGAGGAACGGTTAGTGCATTCATTCTGTCTCAAAAATGAAATAGGGGTACAAAGCATATTTCTTGGAGCACAAATCCTTTCCACCCAGGCTGCATCAATTCCAGGCATGTGATTGATACAAATTGTTCAAAATTACACTATGTATGTAAAAAAGAGTTTATGATAGTAATTACATTCTGTGCAGATTCCTCTTTTGAACTTTAGATCTACATTTAGGAACGGCGGCGCATTCTTCCTTAAAAGTGAAACTTGGACATCGTGAATGATTGAAATACTACTCCTGTTGTCTGCGATGGCGACCAGGAGGAACACGGGTGAGGAACACGGTTGGAGGGGCCATCATTCACTGTGCCAGGAGCATGAACGAGTTGGGATGGACAACCAAATTAAACAATGAGCAAAATCTCCTGGGAGCGAACCACACACCCAAAGGAGAGCCAATGCACCAATAAAAAAGCTGGATTTCTGATTGCCAAAACAAAGAACCAATGGCAATCGATGGGCTTGGTTAAAGCTCATGTTGTATATCCATCAGGTCTTGCAGACAGCGCATGTGCGCTGCCTTGGCTTGACCGAAAGAGGATAGATTCAGATCGTCAGCTACTTTTTGATTATGGACCCATACAAAATGTATCATTTATCTAGAGGGTAATTGAATTACAATTACAGCAACATCTAGGGAACAATGCTGTGTTGTTGAATTACCATTGGATTCAGCCCTTGAGAAGGATTGAGACTGCTTTTCTGAACATCAGGGAGCAACAGTTGTTACAGGATAAAGGTCAAGCAGCTGTGTTAATCCTCCTTGGTCTCTAAGTGGCAATTGGCACCATAGATTTTGGACTCCTTGCCCATGTGTAATATGTTTTAGAAGTGAAAGTAACAACCCCAGAGTGGAGAACATCTTTTCTTACTGTAGAAAGTAGGATCTGCTTCTTTGGTTACCCCCTCGTCTCTGATGTAATGCTGTTTATGACTAGGCTGACAGGGATCCGGCTAATGAGGTCCCCAGTCTCTCTGCTTTCTCCCCTAAATTGTTATGGTAAGTACTTAGGTGCATCCCAGATGGGATACTGGGGTACCCTTATAAGTCCCTAGTATATGGTACTAAGGTACCCAGGGCATAGATACCCCCGAGTTTGCTCATAGGCTAAAGAATGTGTTATGTCACCTATGGGAGACCATTCAAACTTTCTCTACAGGCCTGCCATTCCAACACTATATCTAAGGTCACTTCACTTAAAACCTATAAGTCACCCTTAGAGCAGGCCGTTTCAATCCTGAAGGCAGGGTCCTTGGTTCTTAGTGTGAGGGTGCCCCTGCCATGAGCAAGACTCTCCTACAGCCTTAAGAGTCCATTCTACTGGGTTGTAAGTGAGACAACCACATAACATATAGAGGGGCACTGCATCATTATACGATGACCATCTTGAAACTGGCTGTAACAAACCCTGTTATGTCTGGTATCAAACATGTTGGAATCATACCCCCACACCATAAATGGTGTGGGAGATATGATTCCAACCAGACAGTAAACAGTGTTGGAGGCATGATTCCAAGCACTGTAAAGCCCCTCTGTTAGGTCCTCAGTGCTCCAGGTACCAGTCTTCTAGACCCAGAAAGCACAACATGGCTCCTGCCGACCAGAGACCCGATTCTGCCCTCCTGCTGTTAAAGAAAGCTCGAGCAGGGGAAGGCAGAACAATGGGCATCCTGTCACAGGGAGGTGTGACCACCTCCCAGACAAGGTTTAGTGTATTGAGGCTGTATGGGAGGGCTTGCCAGCACCATATAGTCTCTGTGCAGGGCACATTTGGTGCTGTCCAAGCATAAATCAGTTCAGGGAGCCATTGGCTCCCACTCTGATGCGAAACTGGACAAAGGACAGGGGAGTATCCTCCCCCTTGTCAAGCCCCTCCTTATGGAGGGACCCCTGTATTGTCCCAACCCTTTCCTTCAGGAATTTAACGGCTCACCTGTGGGTGGGGCCCTAGATTAATCGTGGGACACAATACAATTTAGGCACCAGTTCAACTTTGACCATCGGGGCACTCTGAATTTCGCTCTGGGCTTCAAGGCTGAAAATGGGAAGACTCTTGCTGCTCCTGATTTCTTCACCCTGCTTGTCTGCTGCAATGTCTGTGCCCGTGCTCCATACAGGAACCCCTCCAGGGCCTGTGGACATCAAAGACACCTGAAGGAATCTCCCTTGAAGTACAGGAATCACCACCAAACACTTTTACCTTCTCCAGCAGCTGCATCTTCCTGAAGTCCTCCATTGGGTTTGACTGCTGGTTTTTGATGCCACTTCACCCCTATGGACCCGGCTCCCCTGGGGCAGGTATCCTGGTTCCTAAAGAATCCACGGATGGGGTGTCTCTCCAACCTTCTGTCTTCGACAGTGTTTCTTTAGGGTCCACTGGGAAGGGCCCTTCTTCTTTAAAAATTCAACTGCAACTTACATGTTGATTTGTAAGGAGAACGCGGTTGTGTTCTTACACTGCACACAACCTCCATGGGGCTACTAGATACTAAAATTGGGTGGTTCTTTGGGTCCCCTGCACTCCTACGTCCTCTAAATATTGTTTTGACTCAAATCTTGGTTTGCACACCACTATTTAAGTATATGGTTTGGTCCCCTCGGTGACCACTGTGTATTCTGTGCTACCTACCTGTTTTTATTGCAAAGTATTGTGTGCATTGTGTATTTCTCTGGCTAGGCGATATCGGTATGAGGGAGTGTCTTATTATCAACACATATTTTAATAAATACACTGTGTGGTTCTTTCCCCTTAATCTACAACTTTAAGATTATGTTCTGGTAAAACAAGCTGGTTTACCCTTCTTCTGGACTAAGCTTAAAGGCTACTCTCCACAGCACCCACTTAGAGAGCTTTCTAAGAGTGTCTAAGACCACTAAAATCACCATAAAGGTTGTCTGGATTAGTGCAAGGTGTCCACCTATGTAAGTGTACATCATATACTGAGCTAGCCTCTCACACTTACTAATCACCAGCAACAAGTACATTACAATACACTTCCAAGAACAATCATTTGACATACTTCAGGGCTCTGCCTTATCCCCACTGTTTGGTCTGTATGGTCCCTTTGCTGGACATCTTGGCAGCACGTGATCTGCGGTGGTAGATCTACACTGATGACAGTCAGATTCTGTTGGATTTCAGCAACAGGTGAAGCAATTGATGTTATATATCACTGTCCATGATAGCAATAGACATTGGATGGTAAGAAACTATCTCTGGAGAAACTGAGGATTAAGAAATAAATGAATGAATGACTACATACTTATATAGCGCATGGCTACCCGGAGGCATCCCAGCGCATTCAGTGCCCGAGTCATTCCCCCCTGGTTCAGGAAAACAGAAAGGTCTTTAACATTCTCCTGAACCTGAGATGGTTCACTTCCAATCTGATGGTGTCGGGAAGATGGTTCCAGAGCTTTGCGGCTTGAAGGGAAAAACGTCAGCCGCCCATGCGGGTTCTCTTTATCCTGGGGATCGTCAGTAGATTCTTATTGCTGGACCTTAGGGTTCAGGAGGTCTGGTACGGGCGAAACATAGGTTGGATTAGGGCTGGACCAGCATCGGCCATTGCTTTATGCACGATGGTCATAGCCTTGAACACAATCCTGTGTTGTACTGGCAGCCAGTGTAGTTGACGTAACGCTGGTTTAGCCGAGGTCCTTCGAGGGACATCCAGTAACATGCGGGCCGCATAATTTTGTATGGTCTGCAGGACCCTAACTGTTCCCTGTGGGGCCCCCAGGTAGAAAGCATTCGCGTAGTCTAGTCGCGATAGGATAAGGGCCTTTACAAGGATCCGCCTGGCTTCGAACGGAAGGAGCTTAAGAATTTTTCTTAGTAATCTTAACAAGGCATAGCAGGTAGCTACCACCTTCCGAGATTGTACCATAAAGTTCAGAGTAGGGTCCAGCCAGACCCCTAAGCTCTTAATTTGCTCCTTTGGAGGGGGAGGCTGGCCCAGGCTACTCGGCCACCATGCCTCCACCGAGGAGGGTGCATTATGCCCCAACAACATGACCTCAGTTTTGGCAACATTGAGCTTCAGGAAAGATTTATCCATCCACTCGAGGACTTTGCTGAGACATGAGGAGAGATTATTATAGCTTGCCTCCTGCCCAGAGAGAGTGATGACTAGCTAGGTGTCATCAGCGTAGGTGACCAGTTGCACCCCCCAGGGCAACACCACCTCAGCCAACGGCCTCATGTAGATGTTAAATAAGGTGGGGCTGAGGGATGAACCCTGGGGGACGCCACACGGTAAAGGCTTCTGGGGGGAGGCAGCCTCGTCCTCATAGATGGTGAAGGTCCTGTCAGTGAGGAAAGAGTGCAGCCATTTTAATGCAGTGTCAGAGACTCCTGTGTTGCTCAGCCTTTGAATCAAGATGGAATGGTTAACGGTATTAAAGGCCGGCTGAGATCTAATAATACAATGGCTGCACAGCTTCCCAAGTCCACAATCTTTCTGGCTTCCTCAACTCCTGCAATCAGGGCCGTTTCTGTGCCCTGTTTACACCTAAACCCCATTTGGGTGGGGTGTAGGGAGTTGTTGGTTTTCAAGGAAAGCAGAGAGCAGGGAGTTCACATACTTTTCAGCAAGCTTACTAGTGGTAGGTAGCAAGGAGATAGGGCGGTAATTTGCCCAGTCCTCTGGGTTTAAGTTACGTTTTTTTAATAGAGCCTTTACTCTCACCTGCTTCCAGGATGGTGGCACTAGCCCAGCTGTCAAGGAGGAATTGATCACTTCCTGAATAACTGGGGCCAGAATATCTGACACCTTGTTAAGAATGGTGGGTGGGGAGCAGCGTCAACCGGGGACCCTGACTTGAGGTTTCCTAGAAGAAGCTGTACCATCGGACAGTCTAGCGGGGTAAACTCCTCGAGCCTGGTCATACCAAGAGGAGGAGGGCAGAGTGGCTCTGTGGCTGTCTGCTGGAATGAGGAGTAAATATTAGTCACTTTCGAGGTGGAGAAATTTGCTAATTCCTTACAGCGAGTGTGAGCCAGAAGTGGATCGCGGAGGGGTCGGGGGTGACTATCGATTTGAAAATTTAAAAAAATTCCCGGGAGGAGTTTGAGGCTAAAGCAATCTTTTCTTGAAAATATCTGGACTGGGTAGATTTGATTTCTTGCTTATTGTCACTAAATAAATAAAGGTTTGGACCTGTGTGCAGGATGCCATTAAGGGAGATTGGTGTGAACTATTCAAGACCTTTGTATTTCTATTTACCAGATTTAGAAAGCACATGCTACCCACAAAGGGTTTACCAGTGCTGAAACTGTTATCATAAAAGGAGCTCAGAGAACTGTCATATAACTCATCAGTAAAGTCAAGTCTTAAGTCCTTTTCCTAAATGTTAATTCATCTGAAGTCATCCTCAGGTAAAGAGGCATCTCATTCCACAGTTTTGAAACCAGTAATGAGAAGGAATGACCATTAAACCAGCTTTTCTGTATCTCCGGGTGACTGCCAGATAGGATTTGGTAAATCGAAGCAGCCTTTGAGTACTTCAGTGTTGCAACTTAAGGCACAGTTGGGCCCTCATTATTATCAATTCTGTGTCCTATACCTAAGGCCTTGAAATGTAAAAAACTTCATAATAGATAGATAAAGCAATTTTGCTAGGGAAGCTGGTACTGACTGATGTCTGGGATTCTTTAACAAAAGTTGAGCTGAGCATTTTGCACCACTTAAAGCACCGATTGTGGGGCTCCTAGATAGAGCACATTACTGTATCCAAGTGAGAGGTCACCAATGAGAGGTACTAAGGTTCTTCGAGCAGAGTCTGGTAAAAATTAAAAAAAACTTTCTAACTATTCTTATTGTACTATCACAAACAGTGGCAAATTTCTTTGCTGGTTGAAAGTGTGTTTATAATCCAGCCAGAATCCCAAATCGTTAACCACTAACTTTGTTTTCAGTTGAGGGCCGAGGAATTCAGGCCAACAACGTGGAAACCAGAGAGTTACTTTATATACTTATCATCACATCAGTCTTGTCTTCACTGAGTTTAAGACAATAAGAACCCACACACTTGGCTACTGAAGCGAGACAAGATTTTAACAGGCCTACGTTAGAAGGTGATTATGGGGCAAAGAAATGAAGATGTGGGTATCATCTGCATATGAGACCAAGGAGAGGCCAAATGCCTTCCCAAGGTCGACCAGTGGTCAAACATACACCTTAAACAATATAGGATTCAGGATGGAACCCCTGGGCATTCCACACACTAATGGTAGATATTGTGAGTAAAACATTTTATCCCATATCTGAAAGTTTCAGTCTTCCAAAAAGGAGGCCAGCCATCCATTTCTAGGCCAGATGAGTTACTCCTGGGTTAGCCAGTCTCTCTAATAGAGTTGAATGGGAGACCATATTGAATGCTGCACTAACTTTCAACATAATCACGGCTGCAGAGCCACCTCGGTCGAGTATCATTTGAAGGTCCACTGCAATGGTCAGGCCTAAACTAAGTTTGAGAGGCTTGGAGTACATCGTTCTTTTCTAAGAAGTCAAAAAGCTACTTATTTACATGTTGTCCACAATTTCGCCCAAAGGAAGGAGATTGGCCTATAATTTTAAGTAAGAACAGGATTCAGAGTGGGTGTCTTGAGTAGTGGGATCCCCACCGCATGCTTTAAAGTATTAGGGACCTGACCTCTAACCGTAAAGTGGTTTAAGATCCCCTCTATGACAGGAAGAATGATTCCTGCTGCATTTTGAAAAATAAAAGGAGGGGCCGGGTCCAGAGGGGATGCAGATTTTACCTTGCTCATTAAAGTGAGCAGATTATCATCTCGTATGCCTTACAATTTAGAGATTGTAGGTTTAAATGTTAGGTCTTGGGCATCCGGCAGCTTTCCATGGGCCCAAGGTCCTGGACCTTTCAATGATGCACATATGGTGGAAATTGTATTTAAAATTTGGAAAGAAGCTCATTAAGTCATTTGTTCATGTTCCAGACACTGTTACCACAGAATTGAAGTGTGCAGGGTTCATCATATATTTACTACAGAGAGCACCAGCTCTGCGAAATTTGCTGCATTCACAATTTTATTTGCAAAGTAGTCGGCTTGAGTGCATAGTATCACGTAATGAAAATTATTAATAGAGTACCTTTTGACTTTTTTAGTGCACACCTTATAGGATTTACTTCACTTTCTTTCTAGTCTTTTAAAAATGTTTTTCAATTCTTTAAACTGAAAACTAAACCAACGTGATGGTAATTTATTTGTGTTAACGTTTATTTTCCTTAAAGGAGTTGTTTGGTTCAAAGCTGAGGAAATTTAGACCTCAAACTTGCGGTCCAACTGTACCATGTTACCACCAAGATAGGTTCCACTTTAGCAGAGTATTAGGCCACCTTGACTTTCTTCACAATATTTTCCTTGAGAGTGAGGTTGGTGTGCAGGGAGAATCCGAGTGTCATAACACTGGGGAACAATTAGACTTGAAATCCATCCAGGTTTACGTTGCTGAGTCAGGTTTCAACTTGTCTTGATTTTTTTTCTCAGTGAATAGCAGAAATGTTGTTCTGATGGGATTGAGCTTTAGTTAGGTGCTTGATGTCCAAGTCTGGTTAAGATGCAGGCCGGTGTCGGACCTCTAGAGTGTAGGGGACTTTAAATTAGAATTGTGGGTGACTGGTATGTTGATGAATTGTCATTTTGTTATCATGAATAGGGTACAAAAAGGCTTTCTATATATATGTTGAAATTGACAGGTACAAGGTGGAACTCTAGAGGACTCTGCTAGTGATAGGGAACTTCAAAGACTTGGAACTGCACCTGTGAAAGAACTGTGTTTGGTTGGTTGGACTAGAACCGGGAAAAGATGTAGACATTGGACCCTTACAGGACTTCATGGTTTGTAAGAGGGTGGGATGGATGATTGTATTGAAGGTGCCTGAAAGGACAACCAATAGCAAAAGGGAAGAGTCATCAATATATGTGATCAGGAGGGCATTGTCTATGCTTTATATGGTACCTTTCTCAGTGTTCCAGCAATATCTAAAGTTGAATTGACAGTTATGTAGGGTATGGGTCTCATAAAATGCATTTTTGTTGATCTTGGCAGTGGTAAACGCCCACAATATCTAATTCGAAATATCGACAGGGCAGAATATCAAATCCAAAATATAGAAAGGACAGAATATCGAATTACCAAAATATAATTGTTCAGAATATTGAAATTGAGGCAGGAAATATTGAATTTAAAATATCGTTTTCCATAATATCAATTTTATTTAGTGTCATGTATGGTAGTATATGTGTTAAAAATATATATTATTTTTGTAATGTATGTTTATTTTTAAAGTACTGAATGTTATGTAATTTAATTTTAAAGTAATTTAATATCATAGCAGGTTGTGGGTTCATAAGGGAATAGGGTGGGAAGTAATTTAATCAGAGTAAATTAAATATACATTTTAATGAATTTTTTAATATGTTCAATATAATTTTGCGTTTTAGTTCTGTAGCGGGTTATAGGGGAAAAGGTGGGAAGTAATGAAATTGTAATTAAGTAAAAAAAATATGTATGTGTATTGATAATTAATTAATCGATAATTAATTATTAATTGGCAATTAATATTTAATAATTGATAATAAATTGTTATTAAATGATTCATTGATAAATATGTTAATTGTATTAATGTATTATTTGTAGTGGGTTGTGGGTTTATAAGGGAATAGGGTGGGAAGTAATGCATAATTAAGTAAATATTTATTTGTATTTCTATTTATTGATAATTAATTTATTGGTAATTAAATATTAATTGGTAAATAATTTTTATTAATAGATTAATTGATAATTATGTTAATTGTATTTCTTTATTATTTTGAGCAGGTTGTGGGTTTATAGGGGAGTAGGGTGGGAAGTAATTTAATTGTAATTATAAATATTTATTGTTATTTCTATTTATTGATAAATAAAATAGTGTTAATTAAATATTAATTGGTAATTAATTTGTATTAAACGGTAAATCATTTTAAGGATTTTTTTATTGGTATTGATAATTAATTTATTTTTATTTTAATATTAAATTATTACTTTCCTTACTGTTGCACTCTCTGGAGTGGGAATAGTAATTTTTACCCACCCGCTATCCGAAGCTTTCCCTACTGTTGCACTCTCTGGGTGGGAATAGTAATTTTTACCCCAACGCCATCCAAAGCTTTCCCTACTGTTGCACTCTCTGGAGTGGGAATAGTAATTTGTACCCCTACGCTATCCAACGCTTTCCCTACTGTTGCACTCACTGGAGTGGGAATAGTAATTTTTACCCTACTGCTATCCAACGCTTTCCCTACTGTTGCACTCTCTGGAGTGGGAATAGTAATTTGTACCCCTACGCTATCCAACGCGTTCCCTACTGTTGCACACTCTAGAGTGGGAATAGTAACATTTACCCTCCCGCTATCCAACGCTTTCCCTACTGTTGCACTCTCTGGAGTGGGAATAGCAATTTTTACTCCTACGCTATCCAAAGCTTTACCTACTGTTGCACTCACTGGAGTGGGAATAATAATTTTTACCCACCCGCTATCCAACGCTTTCCATACTGTTACACTCTCTGGAGTGTGAATAGTTATTTTTACCCACCCGCTATCCAGCGCGTTCCCTACTGTTGTACGCTCTGGAGTGGGAATAGTAATTTTTACCCTCCCGCTATCCAACGCTTTCCCTACTGTTGCACTCTCTGGAGTGGAAATAGTAATTTTTACCCCTACGCTATCCAACGCTTTCCCTACTGTTACACTCTCCGGAGTGGGAAGAGTAATTGTTTCTCCTACGCTATCCAACGATTTCCCTACTGTTGCACTCACTGGAGTGGGAATAGTAATTTTTAGCAAAACACACAAGATGATGGTGGTGTTGCACAATGTTCCCATTGATTATACTTAAAAACATTTCTAGGCTGTGCAGATTTATGCAAATAATGATCGCCATAATGTGTAAAACAGAACAACTGTTCATAACTAGACGAACCTTGTAAATAATCATGTTCTGTGAATTTAGCTGACATTACTAAATCAGACATCATGTCATTAATACTGTTAAAGTCCCAATCATCAGAGAATGTACTAGGTTTTACAAAGTCACTTAAGGAAACCTTCAGTTGATGAGGATACTTCAGGATTTCGACCGGACCATAGATCTCATAGTCAGTTTTCTCCCATACTACCCCACCAGGTATTGGAATGGCTGTGACATTTACTGTTGACAGTTCTCTTTTCTTCACATGGGATGATCTGTGTGGTTTGAGGACTAGGTTGATGTTCTGACTTGCTGTGTCCATTGTACTATATTTTCCCTCAATGAATTTTCCCAAACAAAGTACCATGATGAGCCAAAGCAGGAGGAAAAATACACCTAGACCGAACCAGAACTCTAACCAAGGGGAAATAAGGTAGATTTCCTTCAGTTGATGAAAGAGTTCTGTTGCTTTTTCTTTAAAAGTCATTTTTGTTTCTGGCATCACTTCGGGGTTACTTTGATCCTCGGAAAAGTTGTCGAAGTCGATGAAATAACCAGAGGCAGTTCTGTCAATTGTTGGGATTGTTCTTTCAATCTGTCTTTCGGTAGCACTTTCTGATGCCACATTATTGTAGACTGGTGTTTCTTGATGAACTGTTTCAATCTGTGTCTCAAGAGGCACGAGTTCCATGGCATTATTGCATAGTCCTTCTCTGTGCACTGCAGGCTGATCGAATGTGATTAGTCTTTCAGTTTGAACCTCTTGGATTGTTGCAAGTTTGGGTATTCTGTTGTTTCTTGGGAGTCCACTGGGCCTACTGTTGATTATAGGCCACATGCTTGTGGTTTTACCAGGTCGATAGATACAAATCTGTTCTCCTTTTTACCAGCAAGGGGCGGTAGTACTACTGATCTTGTTCCGGTGACTGCCAAGACAGGTACCGTTTTTCTGTAAGAAGGCCCAAATTCCTTCTTCACCGCGATATTTTCTCTGACTAGATCCCCAATCTTTGGAATCCAGACAGGCCTTGCTGGGGCTGTTCCTTGTGGTGCCTCGTCAGTGGTATCTGGCTGTTGCTTTAACTTTATGTTGCTTAAGGATTTTCTTGTTTCATTCAAGTCCTGTAAAACAGCCAAACGATCTTTGATGTCAAAGTCTGTTTTCTTATCTTGTACCACTGATACTTGACTATCTAAGTCCTGAATTCTCATTCTAATTCCGAACAATAGTTCATATGGGCTGAAACCTTTTAGAGAATTTCTTGGCAAATTGTTAAGACTGGTCTGGACACTTATTAAATGTTTGACCCACCCAGCGCCTGAACCTAATACCTTCGCTGTTATAGATCGCTTTATGTCTCGTTTTTTTCTTTCTACCACACTATTCCCTTCGGGGTGCGACGGACAAGAATACCGCAACCCAATTCCCATGCTGGCCATGGTCTCCTTATAGGCTCGAGAGCTGAAAGCGGGACCCTGGTCAGAATGGAACGTGGCAATTGCGTATGTGCCGATAAAGACTCGCAGATGTTTTATAACCGTTTTGGCGTCAGCCGAGCGCTGGGGCCACATTTTTTTTAAGTGTGTTTAGCCTTAATGATTAATAGGACGCAGGATGGGATGTAGACAGCGTTACGCTGTTTCTGATTGGTAGCCGGTAGCATAGTTCACTACTGCGATCCCTGTTGCAGTTTTCACAGTTGTTTGCATATATCTGGTGTTGCACACTCATTCCCGGCCACCAGTATACCAATTGTAATTCAGTCCGGGATTCCTTGATCTTTCTGTGTCTAGGACCCAAACCCATGTGTGCGTCTGCTATTAAAAATATTCTCCTGTTCATGTTTGGAATTACCCTATCCCCCACTCCAGGGATTCGAGCAAAAGGAACAGAGTTTGCATCGATTACGTATGCATAATTGAGTGGATAGTCCACGGGTAGTGCTGCACAGTCGCCTTTTACGGTCGTTTTTACTGCCAGCATGGTTTCCCGGTCTATGTATTTTTCTGCATGCTTTTTTGTGGCTACGGAAGCCGGCTTAGTTGCTTCTGCTGTGGCTGTATTAGCCAATGAATTCCCTGCAACGTGAACGCCATCACGTTGAAGACTCTGTGCGTGTATCACGTGAGTCTTTTGTAGTTCTTTCTGAAAAAGAGCTACCTTTTTCCAGAGCAATTTATGCTTTATTGTGGCACCTGTGTCATCTTTGTAATCGTTTTCAATCCAACTCTGCAGTTTATTATTGTAAGAGTTGACGCAAAAATGAGAATCGCACACTATTAGTGTGGGGAATTCACGTTCTGTATTTTCGAGCGCCCTCTTTAAAGATCTGATTTCAGCTCTCTGAGCCGAACAGTTTCTTACTGATTCAGTTTTTGTTACTTTCGGTCTGAATTTACCGCACAGCCAACAACCTTTAACAATCGCACAGGCTGCATCGTAGGATTTTCTCTCTACGTTGAAATGCTGTACAAATCTATCTGTATAGATTATACAGGCGTACTGTGGGAGAGGCAGAAGTTCGATTGGCAGAGGATATTCTTCTTCATATTCTAAATCATTCAGTTCTTCGAATTGCGGGGCGAAATAGTATTTCACATCTTCCGCTCCTAGAGAATCTACACACTGTATCCATTTCGGATCCAGTGACACTGTAGGCAGGTTTACTGGGCTGAATAGCGCCTCGAAGGCGGATTCCGCTGTGAGGATATTAATCCTTTTGCCGTGTGCTAGTTCTCGTTCATTTTCTAATGCAATTTGCACTGCTTTCACAGTTCTTTCTGTGTGACTGAATGTTTTTTCTGCTTGTGTGTACAAGTGAGATTTAATTGAAATTGGTACCTTTTCTCCCTCATTAGAGGTCAGGTACGTGAATCCGCATCCTCCTGGGATGACTCGGATTACAAGATCGCGTGTGTTGTCACGTGTATCTAATTTTGTTTTTGCTAACATGTCTGTTTGCAGTGATCTCAAAATTTCTGTGTGTTTTTGAGTCCAATTGATTTGTTTAAAATCAGGTTTAATTAGTTCGTAGAGAGGTTTAACCCTCTCTGCGTAATTTAGAATGTATGTTCTTCCGAAATTCAGAAAACCTAGTATGGATTGTAAATTCTTCAGCGTTTTTGGAGCTTTGAGTACAGCGCACTTCTCTAAGAAGTTGTCCGCTAGGCTTTTTCCTTCATTTGATATTTCGTATCCTAAAAATAATACTGTCAGATGGGCAATTCGAGACTTTTTAAAGTTGAATTTGTAACCCTCTGCTGTGAACCCAAGTATAATGGTGTTCACTCTTTTCAAGTGAGTATCCAAGTTGTCGTCTGTGAGGTAGATATCATCTACGTAAGATAATGCCTCATCATCATATATTTGTAGTAACTCTGTTACCCTAGCTGAGAATAGTCCTGGGCTGTTCTTGAACCCCTGTGGGAGTCGACAGAATTTTCTGAGACCCCATTACGGAGAAAGCGGTCAAATACCTGCTTTCTGGTGCAATGTTTTGACAAAAGAAACCATTAGATATGTCTAATGTCGTTTTATATTTTTTCCTAACTATGTTGTTCATTAGTGCAGCACTATGCAAGTTTTGTACTGCAAATGTTTTGCAACATGCATTAAGGTGTCTGTAGTCCAAAACTAGACGATATGAATTGTCTGGCTAGGAGACAGGAAACAAAGGATTGTTCATTTGAGAGGTGCATGTTTCAATCACCCCCTGGTATTCAAGTTGATCTAAAATCTCCCTGACTTGTTTTTTAGCTTCTTGCTTAATGGGATACTGCCGTTGGGTAGTTGGTTCACTTTTTAACTGGATTTTGTGAGGAGGTGAGTCCTCATCCCATCCTACATGATTTTTATATAATGCCGGTGCCTGGGCTACTGCCCATTTCCTTGCATAAGTATATTTTTTGTGAATCGGAATGTGATTCGAGAAGGCAGGCATAATCATTTCTTCGCCACGAGGGCACTCCCTGACAAACTCTGGGGGCCAATCGTTTTCAGCTAACAGAATACCATAGCCTTTTGAGAGTTTATCCCAAAATAGACCCTTTATTTTCCTAGTCTTATCACCCTCTATACGCAATGTTATTTCGTATATCTTATGGGGCTCGCTAAGTCTGGTGTCGGCAGTTTCAACCTGAATGTATTCATTCGTGTCCACTGTCTCCAGATGACTCATCAAGATCTTGCGGGCTATACTGATTTCTGCTGCACTGTCTAACATTGTCTGTGCCCACTCCCCGTTTTTCAACTGTGTCCTCAGTATTCTTGGCATGGTTGATTACTCTAATACTAGCTACCTTCTTTTTTGGAAATTGAGATTTTTTACTCTGAGCAGGTTCCTTGTCTTTGGACTTGGTGTGCTCTCCTGGGTCTGACCGTCCTCTTCTTTCCGATTTCTGCGAAAAAGATCGAGAGGGACGTGTATCAATACTTTGATATCTATCAGGTTTTTTCAAATTATCCCTATTTCTAAGGTTATATCTTTTCTCAGAGGGCTCCCTCTGGGGAAACTGGTGTTCTCGAGTCGGAGTTCTTTCCCTCCCTCGAGGAGACCTTCCTCTGGACTGGAAAACTTTTTCCCTGGGAGTGGATTGTTTATTTCCATCCCAGCTCTTTTTAGGAGTGTTTGAATTATTTTTAATAAATCATTTTTCAGGGTTTTCGAGCAGTTGGGGCTTTACTGGTTTCCCACCCAAGCTGTCTCTACCTAATTCTTCATAGCATTTCTCTATGATTCTGGCAAGCTCAACTGGCTGATCTGTTATATCTGTTTCCTTCAACTTCTGGCGGATCGCCACAGATGCTGCTTCTCCATTTATATTGGCTAATAATATAGCCGAGACCTGCTTGAAGTCTTTCAGTAATTTCATACCAAGAGTTAAAGCAGGTTCTGGACCGTATTCATTCTGAATCTGTCTTAGTACATCTGGTATTACCGCCATAGACGGAACACCATGTGTTTTTGTGTAAATGGAAGCAAAGACTGTACCCCAAGTGTCACAGTCCTCCACTTGTGGTGCGATTCCCATAGGAAGGCAGATGGTCAAGATTCTGTGTTTCTCGATAGGGATAGTATCCGGAAATACTGCCTCTATTTGAGTGATTTTTTGTGCTAACCAGAAAGGAATTTGTTCCCGTTTTATGGGTGTTTTACCAAGACATGACTGTATGTTCTGTGGTGTAATTTTATTAGTGTTCCCCTGATGAGGGGTCAGCTGTGGTACATTAACAGCTGGTTGGACTGTTGCAGTCCGCATTATATGTTGGACTAATTGCCTATGTATTTTTATAAGTGTTTTTAGCTGTACTAACAGCTCTTCTTTAGACATTTTTGCAATGTCCGGATGTGGTGTGTAGCTGCCTAGAACCGCCACGTTGCTCCTGGTCTACCTAGTGGACCGAGCCTGGTAATATGATCATTATGTTTTAGGGCGCCATTAAACCAGAGCAGGTGCTCTTGGAATTTTAGTGGGATTTCAGTCTCCTCGAAAGGAGCGTACTCATCCGGTGGTTTCTCTATTTTGTAATAGTGAAACTCTTTTGTTCTAGCGTTTGCCGCTGGAAAGTTTATCCATGAATAGAATACCTCTGTCTGCCGATATTCATGTGCCTCTATCACGAAAATTACTGTACCACCTTGTGGTGTCAGTCCGTTTTCTATAAGTTTTAACGTTATAGACTTTCTTAAATGGACTGGGATGTTGATAGCATCCGGGTCAGTCTGTAGGAGACTCGAGTCTTCCTCTATTAGTAGTATTGCCAGCCTAGCTGCTTCCCTTTCTTCTTCACTGTCTGACATTTTATAAATGCAGGGTTTGCAGAGTAGGTCTCCAAGGAGACAAAGATTAGGTGCACAACATTTTGGAACACTGTATCCTTCAACGTTGAATAAACCAGAGCTTTACATAGGAATCTCTTCCTACTGAGTTCGGGCGGATTTTAACCTTTCATCCACTCCAGACGTCTATTGGAGTATTTACGGGAGAAAGGGGTCTGTGTGAAAAATGCACGACTGAGTTACTCTAAAGTCTTGCGTTAGTTTATCGCCTTACCAAACGTTGGGCGCCATGTAGTGTAGTTCCTATTTTCCCAATAGGCCCTGCGCATTGGAATAACATAAACAGTAGTATCGAGGTAGAAGTGCGGATCTTCCAGGCCTCCACTGACTATGCTAAACTTAATTGGGGTTGTTACCAACTAGCTCAGAGGTCACTGGAAACCTTCTTGACTGAATAGGAAGTGATCAGCTTCCCTGGCACAGCCAAGAAGGGATTTAGTTTTCCAACAAACGTGCAACATGACAACTTTGCTCCTCAGATCAAGAGTCAATCTCTAGGGTCGTGTGAAACAATAGACAGTTATTTTACTCAGTCAGTGGTTGTGCAGTTTACTTTCACAATATGTAGAGAATAGAGAGACGGGCGTTGTCAATAAAGGGTAACATTTATTGAACAGTCTTTCTTCTCGTACAAGAGAAATGAATTGCCACAATTGCAAGACTTGTTATTATAAAAAGTACGTACAGTAAGATGAGTATTGCGAAATAATACTGTAAAAGCATTGATATGGTTTCTTATCCATACAATGGTTTAAAATGAATAAAACATATATACATTCATATATACATTAGGCTAAAATACTCAACTGGTGCTTCTAACTACGCCTACCCCAGTGTACCTGACCTAAGCCTAATACTTGGGAGGGGAGTAAGTAAGTAGCTTTAAGTTAAGTTGGTTTTGCCAAGGTTTGCTTCAAGAATTCTCTCTAAGGGTTTAGTCAACACCATACCTCTGGAATAGAATGATGGAGGTCTGGTATCTCCTTCAGGGGGTCGATATCCCAGTCACCCGCAAGGGTAGACTAGAAACGCCGGAGCTGGATTTCTATGCAGGAGAAAAGACAGCGTCTCTCTCTCAGTGCGTCGAGGAGGAGGAGGAGGGGCAGCGTCCGCGGGCAGCTTGCATCTGCTGGGCTCTTGCAGGGGACGGCTGTTCAGCTCCCAAGTTCACCACACCATCGTTCGCTAGTTAGCAGCGATAGCAGTAGCGATAGCAGCTATGGTATCATCAGCATAACAGCAGCTTCTTCAGCAGCGATGACATTAGCGTAAAAAGCAGCAACATCAGCGTTTGCTTAAGGCAACGTTGGTAATATTTATACCTGAAAGGTGCCTTGTTTGACGTACGTTTTTGGACATAAGACGTGAATAAAGATGTCACTAGGAAGTGATCGTCTATCAGTGCTCATTAGAGTTCTATTACTTATCAAAACACAGCAAGCGGGGATTTCCAGGTTGCTGAGATTTTATCTTGTTGAAGAACTCGGAGTGTTAATCTAGGAATCTCAGATAGTAACTTCTGCTATGTCATTGCACTAATTGGTTGCAAAGGAAGTGGCAGAGAAAGCGATTCTGAAAAGTGGCTCTGTTCGTGTGAGGCCAGAGACGAGTTTCTGAATATTGCATTTGATCGGTTATGCCAATATAGGGAATACATGGATTTATAGCCGAATAGGGGCATAAGGTCACAGTATCGATCAGGGTCCTAGATTAGAACGCGACACTTTCCCTACTGTTGCACTCTCTGGAGTGGGAATAGTAATTTTTACTCCTACGCTATCCAACGCTTTCCCTACTGTTGCACTCACTGGAGTGTGAATAGTAATTTTTACCTACCCGCTATCCAACGCTTTCCCTACTGTTGCACTCTCTGGAGTGGAAATAGTAATTGTTACCCTGCCGCTATCCAACGCTTTCCCTCCTGTTGCACTCTTTGGAGTGGGAATAGTAATTTGTACCCCTATGCTATCCAACGCTTTCCCTACTGTTACATTCTTTGGAGTGGGAATAGTAATTTTTACCCCTATGCCATCCAACGCTTTCCCTACTGTTGCACAAACTGGAGTGGAAATATTAATTTTTAACCTCTCACTATCCAACAAATTCTCTATATTTGCATTAGTTGGAGTGTGAATACTAATTTTATTTCCTTAGCTATGTAATGTTTTCAATTTTGTTATATTTAATGTAGTGTAAATTATTACTTAATATATAAAGGATTACTTTAATTATTTTAATTATTATATAATATTTATTTTCATTTTTATATAACAGGTTTATTTATATACATATATATAAATAGATTTTTAATAATGTTTTAAATAATTTATAATTACGATTAATAGTTATTTCATAATAAAATTAAGTAAATATATATGTTTAAAAAGATTATTTTTTTTACACTACATTTTAAGCTTTTTTTAACATTATTTTAAGTATGTTTTATTTAATTGTGTTTAATATTTAATTACTTTTATATTATTTTTAATACATTTAAAAAATTCAATATTTTAGTTATCTATATTTTAAAAATCGATATTTTGTACTCGATATGTTAGTACTTACCTGCTTGTAGATAGGGATTCTATATTCTGTACTTCGACATATTGGAGTCGATATTTTGGGCATTCTATATTATGTCTTCGATATTTAGTCACTAAACCCTTGGCAGTGAATGGCGGGTGAGTGACAGGCCAGTACTTTGCGTTGGCATCGGTATCTGCCTTGAGAGCTTCCTATTTCCTGAGTGAGGGAGATTTTGAGGTTGCTGAGGGCTTTGATGAATGATGACAGTATGATATTATCCCCTCAGGAGGAGGCTTTTATAACTTAAGGTTGTCCACGAATATATGTTTTTTCCACGATTACAAGTTCCACGCATGGCATTACTACGCAAATTTTAGTTCGCATGTGTCTTTACCACGCAGCAATTGACAACACATGTTTTTACTCCGCAATAATAACGTTATGAAACATCTCACGTCCCCTTTAAATTTACATAATGATACTGATAGGCTACATGCAGTACGAAGGAAAAGATCGATGTTTTAAACAATAAAAAACAACAGATTCCCTTACATTTTATTTTTCTTTTTTTCATAATGCGCTTAAATAATACCTTAATTTACAAAGTTTTGATTCTTATCTGACCCCTGTACGTCTTTCACCATCAGCCCTTTCTTCCACCGACCACGGAAACAAGCGTCAAAACACGTCTATCAAAACTGATAAAGGACTTCTATTATGACGTGCTCTTTCCTTGTTCGTTTTGAGGCATTGAAGTGCGTTTTTTTTAAGTTTTCTTCTTATATATTTATTAATATCCGCTTGTTTTTTTTTGGGGGGGGAGACCCCCAACCCCCCCGCCCCCAGCGCCCCCAGCCCCTAAATTTCCCTCCCCCCCCCCCAGCCCACCCCAAGCCCACGCAGATCGTACTGGCAGAACGACAGGAAGGAATACCACTCGCGTGGTAAAGACGGTCGTTGAAGGCATACGCGTGGGAAAGACCTTTGCGTGGTGAGTGACGCGTGGTAAACGTTATGCGTGTTATTTCCTTCGTAGTAAATGATGTTTCCCGTTGTCCACAAGGTCTGTGAGAGATAGAGGTTTGAAGGATGACCACAGCAGGACCCCTTGCATAGGTGGAATGAGTTTGTTGATGTGCTGTTATATATATATTTTTTTAAGAATCGGTTGACCGTGCTACATTTGTCTGTGGGGTAAGAGAGTCGGGAAGGGGGTTGATACCGTATGATACTGGCTATACTCCACCCAAAGTACACAGCTGGAGAAAACACAACTGGTAAAAAGAACTTTTTAAATGTACCGTTTCCTAATGCACTTTGCTATCTACAAGCACTGTAAATAACCTATGCTAGCATTAGCCATTGTAATATTACTCACTTAGACGGCCTACGGAATTATAATTCTCAGTGTCTGTTTAGCAAGGATTTGAACTCATGTCCCGTAGGTCTCTGCAGATATTAGTCGCGACCGTTAATAAAATGAGCCAATTTGTCGGAGAAATGTGTGCCTTTCACATTGCTGGATAGCATATTGGACAGATCTGTTGCATTGGAACGTTAAAGTTAACATTCGGCCCTAAAATGTACTTTCATGAATGAATTTTGCCGACGTTGTTGATACTTTCATAATGATTGACTAGAACAATACAATAAGACTCTGCTGAATTTCAGCATGCAAGAAGAACATTTAATTCGGTGCTTCTGACAGACAGCACAAGGTCTAAAACAACAAATGTTGTCAAGCGAAAAGGATGTGCATACTGTCATTCAGTGAACCAGGCATGAGTTTGAGTAAGCTGCACAGACTACTGGAGCCTCGAGTCAGTTTCAACCTTCAGTGCAAAATTGACATTGACATGAAGTCAGTTAGAGGAGTCCACGTACTGTCAGAATAACTGCTGAAGTCAGTTTCAGACTCTCTGCTCAGCACTCCTGCTCCTGCCACAGTTCTGCACTTTCATTTCACTCAGTATCTGTCTGTTCACGCAAACTCACGCTACGTCTCACACCAATCACCAGCTGAAAAAATATTTTTATACATGGGAAACATAATCTCCTGCAGAATTTATAAATAAATAGGCAGCAATAGATTACAATGGATTGCAGTTTGACTCGTGTTATGCTCAATGCAGCAAGGCAGAACAACACATTCTCCTACCTGATAAGGACAGCAAAAATGTTATATGCCACAGCAGAACAACTCGTGCTCAGAGCTCAAAGCTGCTTCCAGAAAAAACAGCTGTTCTCCCACGATAAATGGGTATATTCCAAACAGAAAAGGTTGCATAAACATTGCGTCATCGCACCAAAGTCATGAAGCCCATGTTAGATGGGAAGGACATCTAACATGGGCTTCAATTGGAATTCCATAGAGCATATTATCAAGCCCATTATCGCCGTTTTAGGAGCAATTTTCTGCTGCTAAAACAGCAATAATTTTATCGCCTGTCTTGATAATATGCCCCAAAGTGGTAACAGTTTTTTATTCCAAGTAAAGCAACAGGAATTTAAATCACATCCATTCGATCCTACTGATTTTATAGCAGTTTATAATGATTGTGACAGGACTGGAAATGACAGCACGTGATCTTTAGCCACAATTATTTTTCATTTCAACATGTGCTTTTGTAAAACATTTGCCGCCCAATGACATCTGAAAGCACATACTGTTGTAGGTTTAATAAATATTTACAGAATCTTTCTGAAGCAAGCAGATGCAAATTACAATTAGTGTCCAAAATCTCACCAGAATTGTTTTGAGAAGGGGTATTAGGATCTGTGTCTTAGTAATGGACCTCAATACAGATGCTTTCAAATTTGGCACACTAACCTCTACCAAATATCACTGCTGATAAAGGGCCTCGGTTATTTGATGGTGGAGAGGGAACTACATCGTAAATGCAAACAGCCAACTTAGTGTTCTGCCTGCCCGATTTAAGTGCGGGAAAACCATAGGTTGGCCACAACTACTCTGTTACTGCCGTGGCCACACTTCTCAGGTGGTCCAGAGAAGTAAGGATCACCAGAAAACTGTCCTTATGTCCATCTGCCCAATTTGGATGGGTGGGTGTTAGATTTGGCATCTTTTTTGTCGTGTCTCTCCTGTCTTATTGCTTTTTGACCTCCTGGTTTTGACTCGTTTTTTTATTGATTTGCGTTTCCATGATTGGCATATTTGATTTACTAGTCAGTCTCTAGTAAAGTGCACTGAGTGTGCCAAGGTCTGTAAATCAAATGCTACTAGTGGGCATGCATCACTGTCTGTGCCACCCACATGATGTAACCCTGAAAAGGTAACTCTGATCTACCACTGCAGTAACTGTGTGCAGTTTAGTACTGTTATGTCGACTTGGCAAATGCACCCACTTGCCAGGCCCTACCCTTCCCTTTTCTTACATATTAGTCACCTCTAATGTAGGCCCAAGGTACCCCTGTGGGCAGGGTGCAGTGATTGTGAAAGGGAGGACACGCCCTGGTGTGTGTCACATGTCCTGATAGTGAAATACTGCCACTATTGAAAGGCCTACTCTTCCAATAGATTAGAATAGGGAGTTTTCTTATAACATCTTATGAACCTAACTACCCCTAGGAAGAAGGTAGGAAACTGAAGATTAGTATGCCTAAACCCAGAATATTAAAATGCATCTTTTAATGAGGGTGATTTTTACATTCTGTTTTTGAAAATTCAACTTTTTAGAAAGAAGGGGGAATATTCACAAGAACGTGTAATAGCGTGATGATTGTATCCAGCGAGGTTTGGCATTTTCAACCCAACCGGCAGGACGTATCACTACGGCTATCAATACAGATTCACGGATCGCTGTACTCGAGAAACTAGTGGTCCCATTCTGATATTTTGAGGGTGGCCCTCTACTTTCCATCGAGGATATTTCTTTGTGACCGATGTGATGAGCGGCTGTGGTGGGTTTCTACCCTCTTCCTTTGAAAATCAGCAGTCTTGTCTCTGAATACCTCTACGATATATATATATATATATATATATATATATATATATACATATATATATATATATATATATATATATATATATATATATATATATATATTGTGTAATTTATATGTTTGAAATGTTAAAAACATATTCCCATAAGGGAATTAAAAATTGCAAATGTATTAAAAAAAAAAAAACTGCAGGATTACCTTATGTATTTATACAGTTAATAGCTATCATTTTGCAATGGTAAGGATGAGAGAGAAATAACATATATGTATTTATACATGTAGTATTTTGTTTATGTCCATCAATGGAACATGTGACTGCACGATATCACTTTAAATAGGGCAAAAGCAATTTGTAACGCCATGTGAGCAAGGCCGCTGGGACGGCCGAAACGCGTTTTGACTACCTGTCTAATGGCTAAATAAAATAAGAATGCTGAAAAAAGATGGTCCTTTCGCTAAGGAAGCGCCGCTGCTGCGAGGTATTTGCAGATATATATATATATATATATATATATATATATATATATATATATATATATATATATATATATATATATATATATATATATATATATATATATAACCTACTGGCGGTCACCAGTAGGTAGTTATAGTTAGGATTTTTTTCAATGTTAAATCTCAAAATTCTATTTGGAATTACTTTGGCGCCGGTTGAGGAATCTGCCTGATAATTTCCTCAAAATGGCCTCGTCGAGTTCCGGTCCTTCCCTGAAAGTTTGGGGGGGATGCGTCAAGCGGGGGCCGAGAAAAAATGGGGGTCCCTAAACACGTTTTCCCCATGTTAATTTCCATAGGGCGGTCGATTTCACTTTTAGCCCGAACGGCTGAATGGATTTCCATCAAACTTGGCAAAATTGTAGGGACTGGTAGCCCGATGTGCCTTTGCTATGTCTCAAGATATGTGCTTCAGTGGATTTTGAGTAATTTAGGTTCAAAAAAATATATATATCTATAGGCGCGCCCCGGGACGCGCACCGGGGAGCGCATGGAAAGCATTGGCTCACTAGTGTCTGTAAACATTCGAAACAGTCCGAAGCGGCCGCCATCTTGTGTCTCGGTAGGATCGAGACACAAGAGGTGGCAAAAATCAAAGGGGGAAATGAGCAAAAGGGGGCAGGGTACACCCCCCCTGACCCCTAGGTTTGATGTGGGGGCAAAAAAAGGGTCCCGTAGGACAAATAACATTTTTCGATTTTCGCGGGAGGAGCGCCCGGTACGCGTACCGGGGAGCGTACCATGGAGAAAAAAGAATGAAACTTTTTGTTAAAAAAATAGCATTTTTTAAAAAATTGGAGGTAGTTCTGAAAAGAACTTTTTTTGTTTTTGTTGTTTTATATTTTTTTTATACTTTTTAAAATGATTTAATATTTTTGGGGGATTTTTTTCAGGGGAATAACAAAAACAGGGATTCAAAAACTGCTCAACAGGAGCAAAAAAATGTGAAAATTTAGGGTCTTGGAGAGCAGCGGTGTTCCTGTCTCTTTATAGCAATGAGTTCAACGCTCTGCTCCCCATAACAGAGCAGTTCGTCACAGTCCACGCATAGAAATTTAATGCCTACAAAGACCGGCTGTACATTAGGGACCATTCCTTCACGTGTTGTTCCTGAAGGTGTGGCTCCACCAGTGGAGGTGCTGCCGCCATCTCTTGGTAAATTCCGTGCCAGCTCCCTGACACTCTCCCTGGAATAATTATTTGGGTGTCTTCTTTTGACATGCCTAATTACATTGGCATTTCCAAAGCTATATTTTTTTAGAGGATTGCCTCTGGATAAAATACTGCCACATATTTTGCAGGTTAATTTACCAGCATTAACTTTTTTTTGTCCTTCGGGGATGTCATAAAATTTCCAGATGAAGTGGTTCTTTTTTTTCTGGACAGGAGGGTCTTCAGGCAAAAAAGCATCTGAATCACTGCTGGATGACTCCCTTGCAGCCATTGATGTAGATCAGGAAAATTATGAGAAAATACACAGAACACCTCTTGCTCTCTCCAAGTGCAAATCAATAGTGAGAGAAATGGGTGGGTTTCTCAAAATTATGAAAAAAAAAACTTCTGAACCAATGAAAAGTGTTATTTTAAAGTCACATGGCTTGACGCGCTTACGCTACGTGCCCTTGGGCGCGTCCAGTGGCGCGTAGCGTAAGCGCATCGGGGCGCTTACGTTGCGCGATCGTATACGCTCGGGTGCTTACGCGGTGCGTCATAAGACGCATCTCGCGGCTACGCGATACGTGTCTTATGACGCAAGGCGTGGCGGCTACGTGATGTCATGAGTGATGTCACTGACCATGTCATGAGTGATGTAATATGTGACGTCATCAGCAGTGCATTGCATGCGCAAGTTATAGTGAGTCCAACTAACTATAACGTGTAATTTCAATGGTTTTATGTCAGTAAAATTTCCAGGTAACTATAACTGGTGTGAAACCTATGGTTTTTTCAGTGAATTTAATAGGTTTTTTTAATGCTAATTCCTAACTATAACTGGTGTGAAACCTATGGTTTTTTTAGTGAATATATATATATATATATATATATATATATATATATATATATATATATATATATATATATATATATATATATATATATATATATATATATATATATATATATATATATATATATATATATATATATATATATATATATATATATATATATATATATATATTGCACAGGAAGGCAACAGCAGGCAATACCTTGCTTCATGCCACCAGCAATCACCCGCGACATTTAATTCGTAGTATCCCCTACGGGGAGATGCTTCGAATTAAACGGATTTGTAGCAGACAGGAGGATATGGTGGAAGCTCAATCTGCCTGTCGTGAACGCTTCCTAGCTAGAGGGTATACAGATAAAAGCATCATGGCAGCCATTAGACGCACACAGTTGCTGCCTAGAGAAGAGGCCCTAATTACTAAGGCAATGAGACAGTGCAATGTGGAGGTTCCTGTTGAAGATACTATAAGATTGATAATCACATATAGCAAGCAACATCTAGACATTAGGAAGATCATGACTAAACACTGGGATACTTATTAAGAACGACCCGGTGTTAAAAATGGGAACGGTCAATGCTCCAACCATTACTTTTAAAAAAGCGGGCTCTATGCAGAATAGTTTGACTAGTAGCAGCCCTGAGATCTCAGCTAAGACAGACTGGTTGAATAGCCGGAAAGTGTTTGTTAAATGTACCAATTGCAAAGCCTGTCAGAATGGGGTGAATAAGAAAACTTATACCTCTCCCTTTTTCAAGAAAGAGATTTGCATTTCAAAGTTTTTAACCTGTAAAACTGAATTTGTGATATATGTTCTTGAATGTCCTTGTGGGCTCAGATATGTTGGTAGTACGAGACTTCCGGTCCATAAGAGAGTACTTCAACATTTAAGAGCCATCATACATTGTGATGAAAGTTACCCTGTTGCCAGACACTTTAAAGATTGCCATAAACAAAATCCCAGTCTATTGAAATATTATGCCATAGACGCAGTCATGCCCTTAAGGAGAGGCGGCGACAGAGATGGGGCTCTCCGAAAACTGGAAACCTATTACATTTTGAACTTAGATAGCTAGCATCCCAATGGATTGAATGCAGGGGAGGACCTCTATACATGTTTGTAATGGGAAACAATCATGTTTATTCAAGTCATTGAAATCAAAGGTGCTATGCATTGCTTACAGGTTATCTAATAGTATCTATTTTTTTTTTTTTTTTAAACTCTTAATTACATGTAGGTCAAAGTAGCTACTTGAAATTAATTTTATATATTTTTTAGAAATCTATTTTTCACTGGATTGTAACATTTATTATGTTATAAATGTTATTAAGACATGTTTTGCACTTTGCACATACACACGGGTTGTAATTCATATTGTTTACTTTGCGCTGCTTTGCACAATAGGATATAATCTTAAGATATATTTTTTTGATACCACATATCATGAAATGCCTGATAATAAGCGTTTAATGTTGGTATAAATAATATTTGAAATTGAAAGACATTCTGTTCTTTTGTTAGAAAACTTGTATTTTACAGTTAGTACCCCAACAAGGATTTCCCTGGTATGACATCAGTTTGTAGAAAAAATGTCGAAAGTTGTCATATGCTATTTTAGCAGCAACATATTGCACATTTATAATGATGTTTTTATATATGATTTTTTAAAGTATTTATCATATGTATTTATTGGGGGAAAGACTTTTAACTTTTTTTTAAAACAGTCCATTTATTGCTGTTTTTAAAAGTGTATGACTCAATGACGCTAGGATAGTATTTTGTCTATCTTGATTATGACGTTGATCACCCAATTGTGCACTGCCACTTTAAATTCTGTTATCATTCCAAAGCGCCGTCATTTGATCAAGGGGCGAGGAAGACCCGAAACGTTTCATGGCTGTGGTGCGGGGGCGTTTTTGCACTTAATAAAATATTGCACCTTTAATTCCTGACTCCGCTGTCGTCCTTCTACATGCTGCAAGGTTGCGACTTCCTGAATTATATATATATATATATATATATATATATATATATATATATATATATATATATATATATATATATATATAAATCTGTTCAACTGTGATCCCCACCATTAACGGGGTTGAGGTTACATCATTCCTCTGGTCCGTGTCCCTAATGGATTGTGATACCGGATTGTGTCCCACA
This sequence comes from Lissotriton vulgaris, assembly GCF_964263255.1. Lineage (NCBI taxonomy): Eukaryota > Metazoa > Chordata > Amphibia > Caudata > Salamandridae > Lissotriton > Lissotriton vulgaris. The sequence goes on along the minus strand of NC_141699.1, from coordinate 317,676,569 downwards.
CTCCGTTGTACATTTTTGCCTTGATGAAGGTGTAGTCCCGGCTGGGTCTATAAATCAAAACGCGCATCGGCACTGTTTGTGTAGGGGCAGCTGTATTGGTTCCATCTATATCTCTTCCCCCATTGAGGATCAATTTCATTCCTGTCATCTAATCATCTAATGGCGCCTATGTACTATTGACATTATTTGTGCGTTTGATGTTTGAGTTGTGTTTAATTGTGGATTGTGTGATGGTCTGATTGTTGGGTCTGAATTGTGTGTGGGACTTGAGTTTATGAGATATATTTCTTTGTTTTAAAGTAAAATAACAATGACATGGCTTGATATTTATAATGTTTACATATTAATAAAGAATTGATTTTGAAAATATAATACTATATGCATTTTTTGACTTGATCTTTTGACCTTGCCCTTGGTTGTTCCGAAGTCAATGTGTGTATTTTAGGATCCTCTCCTAGGACCTCTTTTTAATTCTCCTGGCAGGTATTCCCTCCTTCTGGTTGTTCATTATTTCCCCTGCTTACCTGCCTCTATCTCATTGGGGGTCCCCCTTCTTTATAGTCGTGTAATAACTACTGTAAGAGTAGCGTAATGCAAGTTTTAAAATTGCAGCCTATTGCAGGAAAATAACCCCGTCGCAATGTGGAATTCACAACACGGTGGTAGCATGCGATAAACACCAGACAACGCGGCAAATGTCTGTGTCAAAATCAATGCCAAGCCGCAAAAATGTGATACACGAATGCAAAAAACATGCGATGAGGCCAACCGCGGCACAAAACGTAGCGAAAACCAGCAAGAGGTCTGCAAATCTCACGCATCTGGTGGGACAATGCACCATAAAAACGACAGAGAATATACACCAGAAACAAGCCAAAGCACATAGCACCATGGATGCACCCTGACCCAGTGCAGAGGTAAACTCGCACCCCACAACACCCACAAAGCACCAGCAAGGAACAACAGGGTTGGGGAAGGCCAAGGAGAAGAGGGAGATGAAGACGGGGTACGGACCACAGGAAAACAAGACCAGCATCACGGAGGTAACAGAACACTACCAGCAACTGACCCACTAGCAGACCACCAGGATTGCAGTCGGAAGCCAATAGACGCCGGCATGACGTGACCACCTAAACCAGGTACCAACCCGCTGCCAACAGGAAGGCAGCAACGGCAATAGGAGGTGGCATTCCAGCACCACCGGTGGACCTGGAGGAAACCCAGGCCACAGTCATCAGTGTGGAGACACTGGAGTAAGGAGTAGGGAGTACGGACACAGTTAGAGAGGACCTGACACAACATTAACAGGGTGTGCAACGACAAGCGACTCGGGGTATGGGGGGAGATGGGCACAATGGTACAGAAACATGCCCACTACATTTGACAGAGCCGGAAACTGTGAAATAGAAATGTACACGTACGACCTCACATCCGTTAAGTAGACCAAATGTACACTGTCCCACAGGAGAATCTTGCACCGCCTAAGCAGTCACAATGTACATTGCCAAACAGTCTGCATGCAAACCAGCACAATGCGCCAATCTATATGTCAACACAAAGTCAAAACACACCTCCCCTTCACATCGCAGAGGGGCACACAACACCTTCAACAGAGCACAGAATACAGCACATCAGTGATGCCTGAGAGAACCACCACACCGTGGACACAGACGCCCTACAACAGACCATAGATATCTCATGCAACCCTCCACTAGGACCCGGCCAGCCAATCTGCGCAGGGGGGAACACGGAGCCTGCAACACACCACATAGCAGGAAGCCCCTGCAAGTACAGCTGGCTCTCAACACTTCACCCACCCACACATGGCACCCCAATGCCATGTGTCAGCATGCCAAAAGAAGGTGGCCCAACAGGTGTGGGTCGGGGCCGAACCCATGGAATGTGAACCAGGACACATATGTAGGGATCCATCATCCTTCAGGGCCCACCCACACCCCACTAAGGAGACCCACACTGTCATAGAGACAAATGCAGATGCACATTCACAGCACAGAACCACGCCCAAGGGCGCTCAAATAGCAGTCACACACCCATGTTGGCTCTGCGCATGATGGCCCTGGCCACTTCCCTAATGAATTGAGTGGGTTACGACTAAGCTACATGTCCAAGCTCCAACCCACTGCCTGTGGTGACATGTTTACTATGTCGACCTGTAGTGGGTGCTTCTGTCTTGGGTAGTGATGGAACTGGACTGAACTTTATGCAACTTCTTAATTGAGTATCTCAAAGGGCCTGACACAGAGTTGCCTCCTATTATAAAGTTTCAGGGACTGCAAAGGCTTCACTAACCTCTGGGTACCGCTTCTGAAACCTCTGTTTCAGCTGCCACAGAGAAAGGAAACATAACCTACTCCGACATCAACTCCGTCACTTGCTCTGTGTCCTGATGGCACGGCAGACCGCACCGTCTGCATCTCGCACCGCAAACCTGGTCTCACCCACGACGACGATCGGCACCGCCAAGACTGAGCCACTGCTTGCACCGAGACCTGTGGGCACCACCTCACTTCACTTCGCCATCCTGGTCTCACTGACACCATCCCTGCTGCTGACTTCAATACCCGCGACCGCATTGTGGCTGGGGGCACCGCTTGTAAGTTTAACAACGCACCGCCTCATCCCACACAGCCGTCTAGGCCGACCGATGCCAGCTAAAAGGCTCTGCCGTCTGCACTACAACCTGCCAGCACCTTATCAAGCACCATCTTACGTTGCACTGTAAGCCTTGGTCTCAACAACACCGTCTGGACGATCGTCACAGAGCAGCTGCCTGCACTGCATCAAGAGGACTTCGCACCCTGCACCGCTTCCTTTTTTGCAACGAAACCGCGACGGTTGCCACGACCGGCTCACACCACCATGTTAGCCTCAACGAGAAAGGTACTGTTAAGGAGTATGTCCACGCTTTTGCTGGCCCGTACCAACGCAGTCGGCTGGAACTGTTAGACTCTGTTGTTTTCAGCATTGCAGTAGCCCCTGACGAAGCTACCAACTCATACGAACTGTGTTTTTCAAGTATTCTTGCAATGTTTAACTTTTTAAGTACTGTATTGTGGAATTTTATTGTTTTGGTCTTGTTTTAAGCATATAAAATAATGGATGTTTTTCTAAAACTGGTGTGGGGTATTTTTGTAGTGTTTTCACTGTATTACTGTTGGGTGTGTGCAAATGCTTTACACACTGCCTCTAAGATAAGCCTGACAGATCGTGCCAAGCTACCAAGGGGGTGAGCAGGGGTTATTTTAGGATTGTAACTCCCTTACCCCGACTAGGAAGAAGGACCCCTACTCGGACAGATGAACAAACCCCTGCCAACTAGAGACCCTCATTTCTAACAGTGAACATATAGCTGTTTTTTTCTGTTCATCACCGCCAGACAAACCGTGGAGGTAAGGGACAGAAAAAAACGGAAAAAGTCCCCTAATGCATTGGGAGATGAGTGCTCTAATGAAACATATGTCAAAGATTAGTAAAGATATGGATTTAAGTGATTTTCTTTACTGACAGCATCATGTGAAGGATAGAAGGTGTGTAGCTACCATGATGAATGCTACTATTTAAGATGAACAGGCATAATCTATGAGAGAAGCTGCAGAGCGAATTAGGGAAGCTGAAACACAAACCACTTTCAAAGTGGTTGACAATAGCTTTTTAGACCCTATTTAAACACATTTACATGCTTCCCACTACCAGCTCCTCCACTTTAAATCTTTTGCAGGAAGATTTCAATTCCTTGTACCAAGGACAAGTTCCAATCTTACTTAATTGAGTGGGCACTGAACACAGTTAAATTCCATAAGGTGCCATGGTCACTCATAAACGATTACTTCCTTACAAACAGGTCTGGTCCAGATGCTTACCAATAATCCAGTTCTGGGTCATCTGCTGCCTGAGATAAAAGCAACTGTCAGTACACATTGGAATATGTGGTAGGCAAGTGTCCTAGAGAAGCTTCCACTTTCGCAGGAGAAAAACGCCAAAGGCATAAAAAACTTCCTTGCTTGATGAAGACTTCAAAAGAACAAAGTAACCCAGGAATCAGGAACACAACAATGTATTTTTTGTGTTGAGTGAAGCATCAGGATCAGCAAATGGAAGGAGTGTGGAAACAATTAAATGAACACAGCTTTGTTCGCAACACACCTTCCAAACAGACTGAAGCCCTCAGGTAGCAACAGAACAGGAAAAGGAAATTATCTCAAACGACGCATGGCAAGAAACATAATGGATTTGCAAAATCAGGAAGATGCTAAGGATGAGACAGCCATGATAAAAATAAAATGGAAAACAATCTTAACTGGACTCACTGTGGAGTAGATTTAAAATGTGGTTGCAAACTCTCAGACAGCTGATTGCCATTTTGAAGATGGAGTGGTGAGGAGAAGAAACCAGCAGATCATGAACCTGTGAAAAGGCAGCCTCTGGTGAGAGAGACACACACTCCACAGCTGTAGGCTTCCTGTAGTGTTTGCCATGCCCTGGATTTGTGGTACCATGCAAGATGCCACAGCCATGGGCTCCCAGATGCCTGAGACACCACAGCTGTAACAGTCTTACTTCAATGCAGATGACAATCTTTAAGAAATAATAGGCAATCTCTTCTTAATTGAATAGACAGGATTACTCTTTCTGTCACTGAAGATTCACATATTATGTGGCTCATGCATATATTGATTTCTTTGCCAAACACTGCCTTTCATTTTTATGATTGCCAGAAACATATATCTCTAGGATGGTAAGAAAGCATGCACAACACATTTCTACTACACATATGGAATGTTCCTTTCAAGTACCACTGTTGGACAATAGGCACTCCTAATTTCATGAGAGCATCGTCTTGCTCTAACCCCCTAGGACACACACTTCTATCACTATTCATGATTCTTGTAATCATTTGCAGAACAGCCTTGCTTGCAAACTCCTCACAACGTCTTCATTTGTTTTTATTGCACGCTTTTAAGAAATAGCTCCCACATAACTCAAGCAAATAAATCAATTTGTTGGTTTACCTAGGCATTTGTATGTTTGTTACTTGTTCAAAAATAGTAAAATGCTGCTGTACATTTTTTACTTCTTTGATAACAGTTTTTGAAAGTATTTATTGGCTAAAAGTAGACATGATAAATATGCATTTTCATCAATTAAAGAAGCTTTTGCATTCATAAATCAGAGAAAGGTACCTTTAACCAGTGTGGATCAAATGTGTGTTCTTCAAGCATCGCATTCTGCATCTGTGATCCAACAACATTTACAAACTTACTTTCCAACATATTTTGCCAATATATTACACACTATTTTCCACATCTCAAACAGAACTGGCAGTACCCATGTTTTTAAACCTACCTGGTCTGGTTTGCTCATCCATTCTATTTATGTTGTTTTTGTTTTTAAATCTATTTGCTGAATATTGTCAACTACTTTTCTTATCATGGGTGCGTAATTTTTGATTTTTTCTTGCTTAAGAAGTTAAAGTCAACATTAATTGAAACGCACCATACATAACTGAATATCAATGCTGCAGAGCTATTAACTTCTAAATCGGAAGAGAACTGCTTGCTAAGCTAATAGCATACTGGACTTTGTTTTCCTAAACTTCAACCTCATCAAGTGAGAACTGTATTTTAATCCTGCAACTTTTCAAATTATCACCTTCTTTTGAATAACATGATGTCCCTTCAGTTGATTGCTGGGAAGAGTTTTTCACCTATCAGAGCATCACGTGTTCTGCAATGCATAGCAGTTACGCATCTTTACCTGTTCTGATACATGTGCTGACATGCATGGGACCAACAATCTCAAAATTCTCAAATACTTTCAGCATCCCTTCTTGATGCACTTCAACAGCTGCAAGTTTTCTGCCTCTGACGTTGTGTTCTGCTCTGATTTCAAAATCTTCTATTTTCAGTCACATCCTGGCTTCATCTTCGTCGTTAACAGTTGGGGAGTATAATTATCGCTGCGCTTAGCTGTAATAGTTCCAACTTTTTGGTTACAAGTGAGACTTTAAAAAGAGCATTGTCTCCATCTGTGAGTTCCTTTTTTAATGTCGCAAGTTTGAAAGATCCAATCTGATTTCATATTGAAACAAACGGAGCAAAATAACAGAAAGGCAATTGGAAGCTTCTACTGCTTGTCTTTATAGCTGATTTAAGTCAGCTTTTTCGCTTTTGATCCCTTTTTGTCTCCAGTCTTTTCTCATGTTTACTATCTTTTTATGTTCATGTTACAGATAACATACAGATAACATATGTTGTACTGTCAAATTAAGTGATTCAATGAAGTATTTTTGTTGATTTACATGGTACTTAAAAAGTAGAAGCTGTGGGAGGCAATCATACCAAAAAGCACTGAGTCCTAGCCCTCTCTCCTGCATATGTCAAATGGGTTGTTAGAAATCTGTGGTCTCTAGTTGTCAGAGGTTTGCACCCTGTCCAAGAAGGGAGGACAATCCTAGTCAGGGTAAGCTTGATATATACTTTCAATTAACCTGTGCTTTAGCAACATAGGGGATATTTATCTGAGTACAACAAGACCAAAAAGATGAATATCCAAAAAGTAGAAGTCAAGATATGAATTTTTAAAGAAAAAATGCAAAAATAGGGCTGAGAGGTCATTAGCGGTCAAAAGTTCACTTGTGGTCGTGAGGGACTGGTACAAATCCAAAATTGATGCCGACCACGATGGAAGGCGGTCCGGCTATGAGATCATGGAAATCCAGCTGAAAAAGTACCCTGAATGAAGCAAATGTTGACATCGAGAGAACTGTGCATTGGTTCTGATTCATTCAGTAGGTTCCCACATAGTCAACCAGCTCTATAAAGATGAAGGCACTGCATTGTTGTCGAGCCATGCAGAGTGTCATTCGGCCGTGTGGGTTGTGAAACCACTGTCATCGAACAGCCTCTGCGTCAGCGTCAAAGGGCGGTGCATCAGTTTCCGACCGGTACAGTGGTGATTATGCACCAGCTTTGTAGCAAAACAGCTGCAGAACCACTTCCAAAACCCAGGATTGGAGGGGCACCTCAGGCAAGGGTAGGACTCATAGATGACTCATAGATGAAAGAGTCCAGCAGCACCAGCAGGGTTGCAGGAACTCTTTTGTGTCCCTGGGACTTCAGAAAACAGGAGGCAAGTCAGGACACCCTTGACAATATACTTGGAGTCACTCTGGGTTCAAGTGAGATTGGTCCAGCCCTTGTCCTCAGCAGGGCAGAGATCAGCAGGCTGCAGGGCTGCAGGGCAGCTCAGCAAAGCAGAGAAGCAGTTCCTGACAACAGTCATTCAAGGCAAAGTGGCAATCCTTATAGCACAGTAGTCTTTACTCCAGCAGAGTTCTTCTCAGTTCCAGTAGTGTACTGATTTGGTAGGGTCAGGGACCTAGTACTTATACCCAAAAGTGCATTTGATGTTGGGTTGACTTCAAATCAACTCTCTGAAGTGCACAGGGATCCCTTTTAATGCAGCCCTGCATGTCAGACTATCTGTGGGGGGGTGAATCAGCGCTTTGTGTGTGAATGGGGGATGAATCAGTGCTTTGTGTGTGGACAGGACACTACCTCTTGAAGTGTAAGTGTCAGCCCCTCCCATTCCTCCCTGCCCTTGAAAACCAAACAGAATGCAGATAAATGCAAATGAGTGCTCAGAGTGCAGATGAGCCTCACCTTCCTTTGTTTGTGGCTGTCTAAAGTGAATGCACAAAGTGTAGCTGTTACCCTGCCTGGACATGTATTGGAGACATGCTGCAGACACACAGAGCAAAGTTTAGAGCAGAGAAATGTCCACTTTCTAAAAAGTTATGTCAAATCCAACGTTACCACTAAAGAGGATTTATCATTTCCATTTCAAACATATGAAACATGATTTTGCTACTCCTTTCTAATCAAGAATTACAGCTTTAAAATTATTTAAGGAATTCCCAGTGCTAGCCTATGAGAAGAGTAGGCCTCACAGTAGTGAAAACGTGATTTAGCTGTTTGTCGCCACCAGGATATGTAAAACTTAACAGTGCATGTCCTACCTTTTACATACACATCCCCCTGCCCGTAGGGCTACCTACGGCCTACCGTATGTTTTATATAAGAGGGGTTTATGGCTTGGCAAGTGTTTTTAAAAGCCAAGTCAAAGTGGCAGTAAACTACAAACACAGGCCTTGCAATGGCAGACCAAGGACAGGTTTCAAAGGCTAATTGTGTGGGTGGCACAACTAGTGTTGCCGGCCCACTATTAGCATTCAGATTACAGGGCCTGGGTAAATGGTATACCACACTACAAGGCACTTGTAAGTAAACTAAATATACCAAACAGGTGCATACCAATTCCACCATGTTTAGAGGAGAATCACATGCACCTTAGAACTGGTTAGCAATGGTAAAGTGCTCAGAGTACAAAGGCCAACAAACAGATACATAACACAAAAGCGGAGGTAAGCAGACAAAAAGTTGGGGAAAGACCAACCTAAGGATGACAGATCTCTCATGAGTGCTATCAAGAAGTCCCTAAGGAACTAAGAGGCTGGCCAAACATTGGTCAGTATAAGTGAGTTATGTGATCAAGTGTGTGCTCTCCAAGAGATCCTAGTTGACCAGCATCAAGATCTATGTACCCTTGTGTCCTCCTTTGTAGTAGACATTAGGTTTCATCTGGCTTCCCATCCTTCCCTACTTGATGTAGTCACATATTTTGGTATGCTAGACCAAATGTTTTCTCCTACCCTATTTTTTCCATTGCCTGCCCATACCAGCCAGCAGTCTGTGTCTGAACTAATTGTTGTGGTAAAATCCAATACAGAGGAAAGTCAGGAACTTCTGCCACCTGGCCAGGACTCAAACTTTGAAATTGAATCGGCTTGGGGGAGTGACTTTAATAAGAATTTTGACTTTGTTTAGCTTTCATTTAGTCTATTAAATTATGATTCCTGATTTTTAAGTTGAATTTTTGTTATTCTTTAATACATTTTAGAAAAGGAAGACTTGTCCCAAGCATTCCTGGTGTGTTTTTTCATCTTCCGACCCCTCCTACCTAAACTCATTTAATAATCTTGCTCCAAAGGGTTGCCCTAAAAGTTGAAATATTTGAATAAATGTACTTTAAAAATTAAAAACAATCCTGCAAATTAAAAACAAGCTCGGTTTCTATTTTGACTATCTTTCACGAGTTAGAGGCTATGCATGTTATTCTATGGCATTTTATTTCATTATTGAGCTATACCTATACCTATACCTAAGTCACCTCACAAAGGATCCATACATAAAGCTTTAACAAGTACTTTTTGTATCTACACACACACAAGAAAACTAACAATTTATTTCTATCTTTAAAGTTGTGATATATTTATAAGTATGATCATGGGTAAGATTGTTATATTTTAAGGTGTGCAGGTGGTGGTAAAAGGTGAAATGGAAAATGTGTGAATGAGTAAGTGAGATTGTTGGACTCAGCCCTTTTTGCAGGGTCATTCCAGAACCTTTTGCCTTCTTCCAGTTTTTCTGACCTGTTCTTGGTGGTTTTATGACTCTGAGCACTTTATCACTGCTGTTCAGTTGTAAAATGCATGTGATGTCTATGGTAAACTTGGTACGATTGGTCTACACCTGTTTGGCGTATTTAATTTACCTATCAGTCCCTTGTAAAGTGGTATCACATATAGCTAATGCCAGTAAATTAAATGCTACTGGTGTGCTTGCAGCGCTGCTTGCGCCACCCATCAAATTAGCCTTTGAAACCTGTCTCAGGCCTCTCAATTGCAGGGCCTGCGCACGCAGTTTTACTGCCACTGTGACGTGGCACATAAATTGGGTGCCACATCTGTGACTCCCCTTTTGCTACATATCAGTCACCCCTAAGCTAGGCCCTAGCAACCCCATGGACAGGGTGCGGTGTAGGTAAAAGGTAAGACATGTGCCTTAACTGTAAGGCATGTCCTGGTAGTGACAAACAGCATACTTGGTTTCTCACTGCTGTGAGGCTGCCCTCTCATGGGAATGTTTTGGGGATTCCCTGATATGTGTTTGAGTGGTACTTCCTGACATGAGAGGAGTAGTGTGATTAAGTTTGGTATGTTTGGAAAAGTGGTGATAAATGCTGCATAAAGGTATTCACAGATTTATTATCACTATTTTAGAAATGCCACTTTTATAAGTGGGCATTTCTGTGTGCTATGTGTCTTTCTGCCTGCCTGTTGTGTATTGCATGTCTGGCTCTGGATGACAGGGACTGGGGAGGTGCAGAGCCCTGTGCCAGGGCAGACCAAAGTCTCTAGAAAGTATTACTATTGGGGCTGTGACCACTTGGAAATGTGCTGTACATGCTTACTGGGAACGGGATTACTGGGAGGAGGAACCATTGGGAGACTACTACACATGGCAGAGGGCCCCTTGTGCTGGCCTGCCTGCATCAGCCATCTGCATACAGCACATGGTGAGCTGTATTCTTTTGTTGTGGCCCCTGGGTGAACGCAGCTAGCGACTCTGCCGCCCACTAGTGGCCAGATAGGAGTGCTTTTCCCTGCCCTTCAATTCGGACTGTGCGGCAATCTCGCTACGTGGACAGGATGAAGAGCTCCCTCGTAAGAAGCCAGCGAGTGGTGAGCGCTCTTCTACAGGTACAGCAACGCTGTACCATGTACCTTTGAGCCCCCCTGATAGAGACATTGCCAATCCCCAAGGCAGGGCGGGAGCCTAACCCGCACTCGGTTGCTAGAAGCTGCCGGAAGTCAGGCATGAATACGCCTGGTTGGGGACAGGGCCGGCAGGAGATATGGAGCCAGAGCCTCGCAGGCTGTAGTTTCCTCAGGAAGGAAGTAAGGCAGCTGTAGCCTGGTTGTGGGCGTGGCAAGCAGGATGCTCAAGTCGGAGCTGGAGTCTCACAGGCTCCTTGTACAGCTGAGGAGGACCTTGGAGAGATATCCCAAAGGATGCCCCTGACAGGCCTTATTGTTTCCCCTGGCATCATCACAGCTGCGCCACTGGGCTGTGGGGAGCTCCAACATCAGGGGCATTCTCCAGGAAAGGAGAGAGAGTGAGTTGCACCCCAGCTGCTTGCATTGCAGCGTGCTAGACAATCCGGGGTAAACCTCGACGGAGGCCCCCACCTCCACTCACTAAGGAAGAGGAGGAGTGCTAGTAGTCCCCAAGTGGGAAGGAACTACTACAAACTACCCAGCAGTCCAGGTGATGAGCGCAGAGTTGCTGGGACTGCTGATTGGGGGCAAGGGGGGCTCTCAGGGATATGGTGGCATATGGTGTGTTACGAGTATACCTAAGAGGGGCATGATGTGTTTGATGTTGCACTGAATTAGTACTGATTATATTTTGCATAACATGCTAGGTAATGCTATGATATCTATACCTAATGTGATTATGCTGCTGTGGTAATGTGAAGCAACTAGAAGGTGTTTGGCCCATAAATATTAAGGCTAGGCCTTTTTAATATCTAAAAGCTACACACATGCCAGTACTGATGGTCTTTCACACTCTTCCTTCCTGATCACACCAGACACTTGATATGACCACAAAGGATTTCGAAATCCTATTGGTATTTATTATTGAACAATTGTTATTGTATTCTTTCAAATCTTTTTTTTAACTTTTTTTCAAAATTTAAGACACATACATTTTTGTCAACAATATTGTACACCATAAAAACACTGAACATAAAGAAAACTTCCAAAACTCAGACAATTCCTAAAGTCATTACAATACACATATATAAATGAAATTACATGAAGAGAAAAAGTTGTAAACTAGCTCAAATTCTGTATTTTTGTTTGAAAAACAGAAAACTTAAAATAAAGAAAGAGAAATTAATAAACAGATAACAGCCTTGCTGAACTTCTCTAGGAGTATGAGCTAGCAATCAAACAGTGAATCAAGTAGGCTCATAATACATTTCTATATTCTTATTTGAGATGAGCCGCCTGGGTGTAATTCTAAACTGTAACACTTGTTTGAAAGGTTTAAACTGTTGACGCATTTCGAACCCATTCTCTTATTTCCGGGTTCTCCACAGGACAATGACCAAAAAAGAGCTTATTATTGAATAAAGGGGAGAAATTGTAAATCTTTTTGGTACTGCCACAATCCCCCACATATTTACTTGTCTGCAGTATTAATCAAATTGCTCAATAGACCTGGGGGAATAACGTTTCTTGTTCTCTGTGGTAAGCAGGGTTGTCGCTATCAATGCAGACTGCAATTTAAATGCCGGTCCTGATAAATCCCCTAGTTTTCAGGATGCTCGTAGCCTGAGCGCTGTGCTCCGGTTGTTGCTTCCGCTCTGCAACTGATTTGTTCTACTGAGGCTGTATAGATGTAATGCGCTATTCTATGTAATGCTATGATGTTCATGCCTCAGGCTTGGTGCTAAGTGCGCCCATACCAGTAGTTACTGTTTGTCTTCACTAATTGTGAGTTCTGATGGTTAAGACAGTGGCCCGATTGGCCCTGTGGTGTTTAAAATCTTCTGTAAAGTCATACCAAGTGCCAGGTGGCACAGTGTATTTATGTGATTACATTCTAATGTGTTTTATGGATAATACAAAGGCTGTGTTTTTTACATATTCTTGTGTGGAGTTTCTTTTGTTGTGTGCTTAGTGTGTCGCTGCTGTGGGAGTGTGTTGTGCAAACGCTTTACACATTGCCTCTGGTGTAAGCCTGACTGCACTGTCAAGCTACCAAGGGGGTGAGCAGGGGTTATCTTCAGCATATAACTCCCTTACCCTGACTAGAGTGATGAGGTCTTCCTGGCTTAGGTGCATGCCCTTGCCAACCAGAAATCCCATTTCTGACAGAGATGTTTTGTTTTACAATTATGGGCTTGTGGAATGTTTACGACATCCCCAGGAAGTTTCCATATCTTCAGGTATACAAATAGGGGCATTTGGCATTTAAGGTTAAGATTGTGGTTGGGAATGTGAATGTTGAAAGTAGATGTGTCAGAGTTTGTGGTTAGTGTAATCCTAAAAGGTCGTTGTGGTGCCTCAGTTGAGTCCAAAGCAATCCTTTGCTCTAAAGAGTGACATAGAAACCTGTTTGTTATGCCCTTTATTACGTGCATGAAAAAGGCATGTTGCCTTGCACTCTTCTCCAACCACAGATACTTTTATTGGAGTTTTGACACTTCTTGAAAACTGCTTCAATGTTATCTAACACACAACTTATAATCTCAATCAACAGTAGGAGTTATTCCACAACGTCACAGTCGCTTGACCCCATGAATCAAATTTCCCCGGCATAAACAAATCTTAATGGAGTAGCATATCCTAACCCACCTCTTCATGCAGATATGTCTGGTATGGCCAGCACAATGTCCATCATGGGGAGGCCTGACATCACTGAGGTTGTGTTGGGAGATGGTTGAATATGGGAGCGCTCCTCCTCACCAGGGTTGTCCTCTCCCACAGATGATTTGAAGAAGTCTGAAGTTGCATCTGTTTAGAAAGAGTTTCAGGAGAATCAGCTGACATACCTGAAGGCTAAGGGTTATGTGTAGGGCAGTCCTGAATGGGTAGGACACGCATCTATGGCTGCTTGTTGTCCTCTTGGTAGTCCTAGGAAAAAGATTGCTGGCCACCCAAGGGGGGTATTTGAGTATGGATTTTTGGTTAGGCCAACAATGTCCTCCTACACCTTTTCATTCTCTTCGGCAGTTGTGGCCAACAAAAATGGCAGCTTGAAAGTGGATAGGATTTTCTTCTGCGAATGCCTTCCACATCACTGGTAGATAGTACAAAATCTTTGTCTGACTCTCTGTCCCCAGGAAGAAGATTAAAAATGATGTAAGTTAATCAACAAGGTTTGTGGAAAAGCCATTACCAGAGTTGCTTCACATTAAACCTCATAAATCTCAGCATTAGGTCAAACTACATCATAATCGCATGACTGAATACTAAATCATATGAGGTTATTATTTAATCTGTGGCCCTGTAAATGATTTATGATAACACCTCACCTGCTACTGCCAGTATGTACCTTTTTTGGAGGGACCCCTCAATGTCAGCTTCTTAACTAATGTCTTTGAAGATGGTGGGGTAAAGTTTCCACCAATCCACCAACTAGAGAGATTTTCAAACTTAATGCTAAGTTATAAGTGTATGGGGGAATGGAGAACAATGTTATCTGACACACATGATGTCAATTCAAGTAGATGTATAATAGACCTGTCAGCCTATGGGTGGACCTCCTCCCAAACATTTTGCCTACTCACCTCCTATTTTTCTGAATATTGTTTTGTTGGCCTTGCACTGCTAAGCAGTGCTTAAGAGCTTGTGCTCACACCCTAAAACATGGTAAAGGTGGCTTACCCCTGATCAGCATATTTATTTTACTTATTAATCCCTAATAAAGTGGCATACCATATACCCAGGACCAGGAATTTCATGAGACATTTGCCATATTCCCTTCAAATAGATACAAGGATCATAGAGTACACATTGCCAAGAAATTATCAGGGATGATAAGAAAGTATAAATTATGACATTAAGAAGTCCGTAAAATGGTCTTAGACTTACTTGACTGATGGTGTTAGAGGAACAGATTGCTGCTTTTAGGATGTCCAATGATGTTGTCTTAGTTGTTGGTTGCAGTGTAAACACAAGGGGCATTTGTATCTCACAAATAAATGTACACAGAGCAAAGATACATCAAAACAAACATTATGAAGATACACTGAAATGTGTTTAATCTAGTAATTCATGATCACAGATTCCTTTCTGTTATCAACTGAGAAAAAGATGTCATTAGTATGCTAACATTGCAATGATGTGTCAGACCTTTAGTTACAATGACAACGGATAATGTAGTAAATGATTGAGTGCAATACGAACATAGATGAATAGATGGATAGGTGATACAAGACTATGGGCCTGTTTTAGATCTTGATGGAGTTACCATCGTCCTGCCGTGGTGGCAGTCCCAAGTACTCCCTGAGGCTAATGGCATTCTGTCTGCCATATACAGATGTGGCATCAACAGACTGGGTAACTGCCGCATCAGCAATCCTTTCTGCTGGCTATGAGTACTCCATTGTTGTAATGCCAGCGTGTTTAAGCCAAGCATATTTAGATATTCCCTTTGTGCTGGCGGTGTCTTGGCGACAGAGTCCTGATGGAGTGAGGCCATGGTAGTGTGGAGTTGGGTAAGTACTACTTATCATTATCTCGCTACAAATATGTGTTGTGTAACCGTCAATATGTATATGTAAGTAACATGTTAGGCCCCTTTTTTAAATATAGCACTGCAGACCAACAACATACACATACTGTTAAATGTACACCCAAAGGCACCACAAGCACACCACCCACAATCACCAAATAAATATTTTGTTCTGTATCAATACAGGTGCGTATATTTTACAGCAATAAGTGGTAAGATGTACCCTTATATATGACACATAAAACAATTGCATGTAAGAGCAATGTAAAAATGCACAAGGTCAATGTGACCACATGATTCATAGTGAGATAAGTGGCACAGAAGCTTACCTTCCAACAGGGTGGATTAGCATCATGGCAAAGTAGTATCAGCACAGGAAGGACCCAGATAACGGGGTTCAAGATGGAATCAGAAGTGGGAACAAGAAAAAAGGTACGATTTCACCTCCTTTTCTTAATAACCACTAACCCAAGTTTGGAGGTTTCCATGCCAGATTTTCCTCTCCTGAAAGAAACATTGTGATTAGGGTGGTGGGAATCCTGTTTTGACTCCCTCTGACAGATGCTACTGATGCCGTGGAGGAGGGAGGGATATACTGGCGTTGCCAATGCGACCCGTCGGCCTTTCATTCAGGAACCCACCAACACCTAGGTCAGACCGCTGATAGGCGAGTGGTGATACAATCAGAAAGGCAGCGGCAGGACGAGGGACACCAACATCTAAATCAGGCCCATAAACACATCCTTCCACTTGAAGTTGCAGAATGTACAAATGCATAGGTTGATCGTCAGACACTAATATGTGGGTGGTAGAACTGGGGGTCTCTAGTTGGCAGAGGTAGGTACCACTGTCCAAATCGGGACCCTTGCTTCTAGTCAGAGTAAGAAGGATACACTCTTCAGATAACCCCTGCTCACCCCCTTGGTAGCTTGGCACGAGCAGTCAGGCTTATTGAAGGCAATGTGCTAATTATTTGTACCAACACTCACAGTAACACAGTGAAAACCCCACAAACTGACTCCACAACAGTTTAGAAAAATAAAGGTATTTTGATCGAAACTACTCAAGACCAAAACAACAAAAATCCAACATACACAGTTCAAGAATATGGTTTCAAAAGGGTTCTTAAGGTTGTGTTAAAATAATCCACAGTTGCGTCACATTTTAGCCAACAGTACCTTTAGATGCGACAACAGTTCCAAGTGAAAGCTGTAGCGTTGAAAAGCAAGCGATGAGTCACTCCTGAGACCCTAGGGAGGCGATGCGACAACCCCGCTGGACATAGTGGGCATGTTGCAGTGACTCTGGTCTGTATGTGGAGGGATGCGATACCTTGTGTGGATTCCGGTGCACAGGTTTCAGTGGAAGCAGCTCGCAAAGGTACAATGCGACGATCTTCGGGACGGCGACGATCTCAGGTGCGGCGACGATGCACGGCGCAGCATTGATCTCCTATAGGCAAGATAGCCTTACAATAGTGAAAAATTAAAATGGCTGTAATTCACTACCAGAGCAAGTCACCTGCACTAGTACATGCTCTACCTTTCACATACACTTCACCTGCCCAGGGGCCTTCCATCGGGGTGTCCAATGTGTACAGAAAGGGAAGGGTTAGGCTTGGGGCTTGGTCAGTGGGGACACTGGTCAGGTTGACATGGCAGTCCACAGACTGCACACAGGCACTGCGGTGGCAGGCCTGAGACATCATTTTAGGGCTACTCATGTGGGTGGCACAATCAGTGCTGCAGGCCCACTAGTAGCATTTGAATCACCAGGCATGGCACACTCTGTGTACTTTACTAGGGACTTCTTGGTGATACAAAAATGCCAATCATGGATAACCAATTACAATAACAATTTACACAGAGAGCATATGCACTTTAGCACTGATCAACAGTGGTCAAGTGCCTAGAGTCCTATTGCTAACAACCACAGGTCAGGAAAAATAAATGAGGAAGAAGCAAAACGTTTGTGGATAACCCTGCAAAAAGGGTCATTTCCAACAGTGGGCTATAAATTTGGCTGATTGTTGAAGGTTGACAGCTTGTTGCCCAAATATATGTGTCCTGACACTTTTAGAGACACACAGACCTGGTGGGAGACTTACAAGTCTCTACCATACAAATGCGGTCTGTGGCCATTTCAGATGTTGGTCCAGTACTAGGTGCAGAAGTAGAGGTGTTGAAATATTGTGGAACGGACAACAACACATGCCCTTAAAAGTAGATAAAGGCAAAACTGGTTGAGAATGTTTGTGGTCAGTAGCACAGTACATGACAATATACTTAATGTTAAAGTAAGTTCGCTCAGCAAAATGAAATGCAAAATAATTTTAATGCTGTTTAGGGCAGAAAAGAAAGGGATACATTTCTCCTATTGTGTTGTACTGACATTGATTTATAGCATTGCGCTATACCTTTGTGTGTTGCAGGGACATATTTTGAGACTGACTCTTTGTGTCACTTTGCCACATTATCTACTATTCTTGCTCCAGCTGCTGCAACTATTACACTTATAATGGAGTGTCAGAATCCCTTTCAGAGGGCCATGAGGTATGCAGTGGCTTCCGGACCCAACCATGATGGTTGCAGCCTTTTACTTCTGATATCCTAGTGCATGGCTTACTATGGATCCTGCTCAACTGGGTCAAGTACCCCTTCAGCAATAGACTCTCCATGGTAGCTGTAGTCAAGCAGTTAAAGGCTCCCTCGGGGTAAAGTGGAGATACAGATTAGTGAACATGACTCATTACTCACAGTGCACTCAGTAATGTAAATAAATCAATGTCCAGTCAAATACTCGCTTTTAGAAATAAAAAGTATATTTTATTTCTAACTCTACACATTTAAAGAAGTAACAACACAATCCCCTTAAGGGCAGGGCTCTAATGTTTATCTGGCAAATCCCTGTCCCACCCTCGTCCATGAAATGTGATCAGGGTTATTACCCATTTGCTAGTGGCCACATCCAGGGAAAGCTCACTAGTAGGTCTTACTCAAGACTCCCCCGTTGACTCTTTAGAAAACAGTCAAAAGTGTTTATGGTGCTGCAGCAACACAAAAATTCCTCATTTACGGTTCGATTTCTGGTCATTTTTTTTGTTGATAAAACATGGGTAGTTAACTTAAATATGGTAGGAATTAGTGTTGATTCTCTTCTCTTAGCTAGATTTAGCAGATTTAGCGGATCTACGGGTAAGGCAGGATTCTTGACCTATGAGTAATCTTAGGATCCTCTCCTGGAATGTAAATGGCCTGCTCACCAAACCAACAGCAAATAAGATCATACAATACTTGCGAGATTCGGATGCGCAGGTCATTATACTCCAGGAGACACACTTAATTGAGGCTGAGATGCTCGAATTGGTCAAGACAAATAGGTGGATTTACGTTTCTGTATCTTCCTCCCAAACATTGAACATAAGGAGTGTGACTATTCTTTTCAAAAAAACCATAAATACTAGAGGTATTTCGCAGAAGGTGGACTCCGGAGGGAGATGGGTAATTACTACTGTAGACATAGGTGGGGTTTGTTTGACTTTAGTAGGTTACTATGGGCCCAATCGGGATGATCCATCAGTTCTTGAACTATTATTTTCTCACCTTTTGCACTTCCCAGAGCCCATTATTATAGCAGGGGATTTTAACATTGTGCTTGACCCCTTGCTAGATAAGTCGCCAAGTAGCAGGCAGCAAGCATTGTCAAAATCTAGAGCTTTTCTTCTTAACTGTATGAGTCAGTATGGACTTACAGATATTTGGAGGGTAAGAGCAGGGCTGGAATCTGGATTTTCCTTCCTTTTAAATACCGGCACCAATACAGAATCGACTTCAGTTTAATTAGTCGTAATTTGGTAGACTCTGTAAAGAACATCAGTTATTTGCCCTCGCATCTGTCCGACCACTCTTCAGTATCTTTGAATCTCTACGGAGTAATTACATATTCTTTTAGATCTTGGTCTTTCGACCGATCCATTCTCTCGTCTACAGATGATGTTTAATCTATTAAATCTGAAACCCGCGAGTTTATGCAAGTAAATATCGGCTCTGCGGAACCTCGTATAGTATGGGATGCTTACAAGTGCTTTCTTCGAGGTGTAATTAAGAACAAGGTTGTGTTTCGAAGGAGGCAATACACTCAAGAAATAGTATCCATTGAAACTGACCTACTTGCAGCACAAGCTGAATTAGATACCAGCTATAATGCTCCTAATCACGATCTTTCATTGCTACACAAAAACTTGCTTGTCCTAAAAGAGAAACTGGCTTCCGTCCTGAATCAACGTATCCTCCAGAAATGGGAGGCAAGCAAGTTATCCCATTTCGAATACGGGGAGGGGGCTGGCAAACTACTGGCCTGGAAGTCCAAAATTGACCAGGCACGCAACATCATAGACTCTGTAATAACGAGCAAAGGCACCCTCTCTTCAGACTCAGAAATTAGAACAGCTTTTAAGGATTTCTTTAAAAATATATATCAGGAGGATAGGAACATCACTACTGACAGTGTAGATAGCTGGTTAGAAGGTGTCTCCCTACCATCATTATCTTCTGAACAAAGTGCCTTCTTGGATAGGGAGATTACTGCTGATGCGGTGGCGTTGGCTATTCAGGGCAACAAGGGAGGCACGGCTGCAGGCCCAGATGGCTTGCCAGCTGAGATCTATAAAAATTTTGTGGTAGAAATATCTCCCTTCCTTGCTGTCCTGTTTAATCAAATACTGCAGAAGGGGGCCCTTCCACCAACATCTTGGAATGGCGCATCTATCATGCTTATTCTGCAACCTGGTAAACCTGCTACTAACTGTGGTTCGTACCGTCCCATATCAATCTTGAATGCAGACTACAAAATCTTTGCATCCCTTTTAGCAAGCAGGCTGGGCCTGGTTGCCCCTGATATTTTATACCCCAACCAGAAGTGCTTTGTTAGGGGTCGCCAACTTTACGAACTTACTTATGATCTTATAGGTGCTATAGATATAGCGATTAAGGACTCCATTCCATTGGCTATCCTCACGTTGGACGCCACCAAGGCCTTCGACAGGGTCAATTGGACATTCCTGTCGGGGGCCTTGACCAAATTTGGTGTGGGTGAGGGATTCCGTAGAGCGATGGACTTGCTGTACCATAGTCCAACTGCCTCTATACTGGTAAATGGGGGCATGTCTGAAACCTTTGCAATTACAAGAGGAACACGACAGGGCTGCCCTCTATCCCCTCTGCTATTTGACCTCTATATCGAGCCCTTTGCACAGAAATTAAAAGAGGATGATACCATCAAGCCCTTTATCTATGGAGAGTGGGAAAAGAGGGTGGTCCTCTACGTGGACGACGTCATGATAATGACATCAGAAATTAGCACAGCGTTCCCTGCAGCCATTAAGTTAGCCTTAGAATTCGGGGAAGTGTCAGAATATGAGGTAAATGCCTCAAAGACTGAGATTATGGTTTGGAACGACGATGCGAGCAGTCTCAATGAACAATTAAGTGCAAGTTTGCACTATCTAGGGCTAAAATTTGTTAAAGATATTACTCAGATCGCCCCCTTGAATTTTGCAACAATCGCAAAAGAATGTCGAAAGCTAATGAGATCTTGGCAACACCTCCCCTTGTCTTGTTTGGGCAGAGTGAATCTGGTAAAAATGTCTATTCTGCCAAAGGTTTCTTTTTTATTCAACACAATTCCACTTTTTTTTTACCTTGTTGGCTAAGTTACAGGGCGAAATGTATTCATTTCTTTGGAAAAATAAAAGCCCAAGGATAGCCTGGAAAAAAATCAGGCGCCGCAGGGAGAAGGGGGGCTGGCGGGCCCAGATTTACAGATCTATGCGTGGGCGTTTCAACTATTGCACTCACAAATGCTTCTCAAAACGCCAACAGATGAGGGTATTGGCAGTATGTTTTTGGCTCTATTGAGTTGTGAAGGTGTTGGTCAATCTGGCTACCTGTTTAAGTTTGGTGATCCCAAATTTTAATGGCCTGGCAAGAACTTGGGCAAAGATGAGATCTACAATTAACTTGGGGTATTATTCTAGCAGATCTCCAATATGGGAGTTACCCTTGGCTCCAGGCTGGGCATGTGACACACTAGTACTCCCGTTAAGGGAGGCTGGAATATCAGTCTCGGGAGATCTGTTCCTTGAGGGGATCTTGCTTCCTTGGGAATATCTATTAAACAAGGTGGGGCCCAACTTGTCCAGATTTAAATACTTGCAAATATCGAGTTGGGCTCAAGCTGTTACCACCCAAACTACACGCCGAATCAACTTGCCATTAGGGGGAGGTTGTGAACTCGAATCTCTTCTGTTAGATAAACCGTCAGCAAAAAAAGAGATCTCTTTGTGGTACAATTTAATATTGGAGGAGATCGACGGCAACTTCCACCTTCCAGAACTATTGTGGGGAGAATCGATGCCAGGCTTGAATGTGAAAGATCTGTGGTTAATGTCCTGTAAAGTACTCTGGGACTTAGTTAAACCAGCCTGGCTTCGTAGAAACCATCTTTTCACCCTATATAGGGCATACTACTCCCCACAGAGGTTGTCAAAGTTTTCTCTGGGGGGGGGGGCTCCTGTGGACTGTGCAAGGTGTGGTTTAAAAGAGGCCCCGGATACGCATATGTTCTTTGATTGCCCTCACCTGGCGCCTTTTTGGGACTCAATCAGCAACAAACTTTCATCTTCTCTGGGCTTTAAAGTAGTAATCGACCTTCGCATTGTCATCTTTAGAGTCGGGGACGAGACTCGTAGTCCAGCCAAAAACCTACTGTTCTATTCTATTCTGGCGGTCCGCAGAGAAATCTGCAAGCATTGGAAGGATGCATCTACCCCTACATTTCACGACTGGTGCAATTCAATCCTTCAAATCTCGAAACTAGACCTCGCCAGGCCTGGGAAACAAGACAAAAGAGCTTTCTGGCATTTGTTGGACTGGTCACATTGAATCTGGGTTTTTTGGGTTTTATTTTTTCCCCAGGTCCTATGATTACGTAGCCATAGTTTATTTTCTTTGCAATGCCCGATTCTCGGTTGGCATCAGCTACGATAGTAACTGCTCAATGGGTGCCATCTGCTATTAGGGTAACAAGGTGTGTTGATTGGTGTGAGCCAGTCGTTGCTGTTGGGAACTTCTTACCATCTCCCGCTCGCCTTCCCTGCCAGTTTTGACTGAGGCAGCATGACTGTGCTCTCTATACCTCACTACCCTCTTTGGTTGCCTGGCAGCTAGAAACCATGAATGAGAATGAGGACAAAAAAAGAAAAAGGAAATACAAAGTATATTTTATTTCTAACTCTACACATTCAAAGAAATAACAACACAATCCCCTTAAGGGCAGGGCTCTAATGTTTATCTGGCAAATCCCTGACCCACCCTCTGCCATGAAATTTGATCAGGGTTATTACCCATTTGCTAGTGGTCACATCCGGGGAAAGCTCACTAGTAGGTCTTACTCAAGACTACCCCGTTGACTATTTAGTAAACAGTCAAAAGTGTATATGGTGCTGCAACAACTTTAGCTGCCGTCCCCCAGGGGCCTGATAGGCCTGGTTCAAGTCTTACCTGCTCCAGCAGCACAAAAGCATACAGTGAATGTCATGGCTGCGGGCACTTGCACCACTAGTCCTGTACAGAGGAGTTGGACTGTTTGCAGTATACGTGGCCACGCCGGACAGGTGCAGGCTCTCTCTCCCTAGGGACGCTGTCGACCTCAACAGTGATCTGAGGTACTCCCAGCTTTCATTGGCATGGTAGGTTCAATTTCCCTGCATGGGGAGAAAGGGTTTAAATCTGTTCTCCTGACCAGAGGTATGCAATGGGGTGCAGTCCTCATAGCATTCTCCTGGCTCTTCGGGGTCGGTCAGGAGGCAGGTCTCATTGACAGGTTTCAATTGCAACTTTCCCTGGCCACAGCCCGATATTTGCAAAACTCAGTTCCACCTGGCTTACAGGTTTGCCACATTACTTGAGGGCAAGGCGTATACTTCTCCACTGTGATCACAGACCATAAGGCAGCCCTTCCTGACATACGGGGTCGGTGTGAAGGCCCAAATAAGTCTTGGCTCTGTTTAACACAGTCACTTCTATGGTGGCTCCCTCTAGCATATGTGGTCACTGCAATGAGGTGGTATGGGATTGGCACTCCCCACACGGCACTTGATGCATGACTAAGTCTACTAATGGTGTCTTCTGGCATACGGGGGTTGCTGAATCACTCCTGTTCAATGGCACTCACATGAAAGGCGTACAGCCATCTTCACACTCCTTGCAATGGGCTCCCTGCTGGACCACGGTCCCTCCAATGACTCTTCCTCACAAGACATACTGGTATGGGCAAGTAAGCGGGCGCCAGTGCTCTAGGCTCCAGAACTCGTGGTCTTGGTTTCCCTGGATAATGTCCCCTCACCCAGCAGGGAGACTTGCAGGTCTTGGCCCCCAGTCTTGGTCACAGGCAGAAATCTTGTAGAGATTCCCTAATCACACACCCTGTCTGGCTGCTTGACAGATGTCCCCTTTTTCAAAATATGTCTGCCTGACATTCAGGAGCAGTTCCAGTTCTCCCCTAACTATACATAATTCTCCTAGATTCATTGGTGAGCCCTTTTGTTTGTGTCGGGATTCAGCTAGGATGTGCTGTTGCTACAAGTCAGACTTATTTTGCTTGGCAAGAAGTTAAAATGTGGCACTGCGGGATACCCCCCTTCTGAATATCTTTGTTGTTCCAATAATGTAGGACAGTTAGTCTCTGCATTATTATTTTTGCCATCTTCCTGACTCACTCTGTAAGTGTAAGTCACTTCATTCACAATTCAACACTGGATTTGAGGTTCCAGCTGAGAGAAAGAAGTTGATTTGTAGCCATACATGAGCATAATCAGACAGGTTTTAACATTGATGGTGGAGTCAACAGGTCTCTTGAGATTAAAAAGTAATCATTAATGGTATAGGAGTTTTGGACACTAGAATAGAAAGTGTAGTGTCTTTCAATGATGGTGTTGCCATATGTCCAAAAGGTTGAACACCTATAATGACCTGGTGATGGGATGGGAGTTTTGTAGTGCTTTGTTAAGCCCCTGAATGGTCATTATGAAGGTTCAGAATCATGTTAAAACCACCCCCAAATATTTGGAAATCAGATGTGGACTAGGCAAGCTGCAAGAATAAATTAGTGAAGAACACTTCCTAGTCATCGTGTGGGGCTACACTGAGATTATGGTCGTCAGAATGTGGACTATCTTACCTATCATACCCAGTGTTCATCCCTCCCTGTTGACGTGTTTGGCATTGATAATGAGGTCTCGACCTTTTTGTAAGAGGATCACTACCCTTTTTGTCTTGGTTGTGTACGTAGTGTATATTTGTATTGGAAACCAATAGGAGAGTAGCCTAATGCTATTTTGGGACAACAAGTCTTCCAGAGAAGGGCTATGTCTGCCATTTAAGAATGGCTCTATGCTTAATCGGGGAATTGAGGCCTTGAACATACACTGAGACTATTGTTAATGGGCCCATCAATTAGGTCTGGGCAGTCTCTACCCTGCAATCCCTTGGTTCAACTCCCAGGAAAGAGATTTGTTTGTACAGCGTCATGTCCCTATGCTCTACCAACTCCCTCTGGAGCCCTGCCTGTCCTTATGTGGGGGAAACAGCCATGATCCATTCCAATAGCTTGGTGCGTGCCAACAGATAAGAATGCAACTGAGGACTGAAAACAACCATTAAGGCTGCCATCTGGTGAACGGGCCGCAGATTGTATGGCACATGATGAGTCAAATAGATCCAATGGGGTAACAGTGTCTTTTGGTGAAGGGGGTGTGTGGATGCTGGCCTTGTCTTGGAGGTTGGATGATGAGACCTGCCAGGACCACTCCCCCCTCACAGCAAGGCTGAGCCTCTTCATGTAGCACTGCTCCAGCCCAGCAAGCTGGACTCACGAAGCTCAGCCTGGGTTGAAGAGGCCATGTGCTTGTGCTGCAGTGTGGGCCTCAGGAGATTCCTGGTGCCGGTGGGCATTTGCACTCCTTTCAGAAACGGTTGGCCTGTCAGTGTGCTGCTCTATTGCAGAGAGCTGGCACATGGAAGGACTGAGTCCTCGAGGAGCCACGTTGCTTTCCCTTCTCCTTCTCATAATTCGACTGTGAAGTCTTTGTGCAGTATTAAGTAGCTTCCCAATCCAAAATGGGCAGCACCATTTTAATTTACTAAGTCCTTTCCAAACCAACATGAAGGAATCTTTTGACTCTATTTCCACTTCCTGTCTCAGCTCAATATAAGGGGATGAAATGGTACTACTCATTGCATCACAAGGCTTCAAGTCTTTCACTCCTGATCCTTGTTTTGCTCTGAGGCTATCCAGTTCTTCTCCTGAGTATCCTGCCTCTTCTTCTCTAAGTTCTCATTTTGCCCTTCAGCTTATTTCCGTTGTCTCCTTTTGCTGTGCCTGGACATCAGTTGCTCCCCTGCATCTCCTGGTCACCAACCAGCACCTGAATCCTAAGTGTGCTTGTCCTTGGATCTTTGTCACATTTCTGGAGGTTTTTTACCATCTGAGTTTTTCCTCCCAGGAGCTCATTCTAGAGGGTACTTTTCTCCTAGACACTACTTAGTGTCGGCAGCAACAGGGCTAATTGAACTTGTCACCCTTATCTCTGGCAAACAAAAACTTCAAAAACCTGGATGACCAGAGAGTGCTTGGGACACACCACCACACATCATAGTTGTGACACTCCATACCTCAGCAGTCAATGCACCCGAGATGTGGCTTAAACCTCACAACCAGGACTCACATCACACCATACCTCAGTGAAGTGCACAAGCTCCCTGTGTATCTTTACTCTGAAAGAAACAGAGGCTCAGACTGTGACGTTTTTATCAACATTAAATTCATGTAAGGAAATAAGCACTAACAAAATAATTTTTCACATTTATTAGTGTTTAATTCAAAAATATTTTTGGGAAAGAATAGTTATTTTATACTAATATTACAATGTCAGAGCATATTAGTCTGTTGGATTTGGCCCTCTCTGCACGGTCACCCCTGACTTTTTTGCCTCCAACCCTCCTGCTTTTCTAAATAGTTTTTTGCTAGCATTAGGATTCTGTTCCCTTTACCAGTGCTGAAAGGCTTGTGCTGTGTCCCTAAAACATGGTAAACCTGGCCTACACCTGCTTGGCACAAGTAATTTACCTGTAAGTCCCCACTAAAGTGGTACTGTATGTACCCTGGATGCAGTACTCATTGTGCCCACCACTATACTAGCACTTTAAAACATGCATCAGGCCTGTCATTGCAGCCAGTAGTGCTGTTTTGAACATCTAGTTCAACCTGGTAAAATAAACTTTTGGCCAGACCTAAACCTTCCTTTTTGATACACATCAGTGTTCTGCTGTTCAGATATCTCACTGCAAATTTCCCCACCAGAGGACTCAGAGGATGCTGGGATCCTCTAATGCCAACATCCTAAAACTCCAAAATTTTAGACATAAATCCTGGGGTGTGAAGCCCTTCTTGGTCTTAGGCACTCAAGCATGGAATCAACTTCCAAGTCTGCTTTAATTTATAGACAATCAAGCCAACTTAAAAAAGAGTCTGAAGACCTGGTTCTTTCTTGCACCTGACACTCCTTGCCACTCCATAATCTAGTTGGAGCCCCTGGCCACTCCCTCGTTTGTATCAAGTACAGTTTACAAGTCGGCATCCACAACAGCACCAGGATGCTCTCTTTATGAGTGACAGTGCACTCTATAAATGCTGAATTAATTCCTTTATTCATGTATTCACCCCTAAGGCAGGCCCTAAACAGCCCATACGGCAGGGTGCATTGTATTTCAAAAGTCGGACATGAGTTTTTAAGTTGTACATGTCCTGAGAGTGAAAAACTTCTAAATTTGTTTTTCACTACTGTAAGTCCTGCCTCTCCCATGGGAGGAAATTGAGCTACCAATTTACCTTTAATAGGTGCTAACGTTTGATTGCTGATAGGTTGAAATGTCATGTTTAGACTCAAATAATTATAATAGAAAATCCTCTTTAACCCCTTCCATGCATCCAATGTCATGGTGGGCATGTGCGTCGGATGGCCGTGGCCCATCCGATCTGCACACCCATCAAATCCACCCGCACCACGGCTGAATGTCCGCCGCAGCGAAGTGGTTAATGGTTAAGTTGTATTTAAGTCACAATTCTGAAACCGCCACTTTTAGAAACTTAGCATTTTCCTGCCCTAGCCTTTGTTGTGCCAATGCCCTGGCGTGCATGACTGTGAGTGGCTCTGCTGCTGGGGTTTGTGTAATCCTGCCAACTCAGCATTGCAGAGAGTGCAAGGTAAGTGGTTTTATTTATTTTTTTATTTTATTTTCCCTATTGCATCGTCTGTCAATTTCCCATCAAT
This sequence comes from Lissotriton vulgaris, assembly GCF_964263255.1. NCBI lineage: Eukaryota > Metazoa > Chordata > Amphibia > Caudata > Salamandridae > Lissotriton > Lissotriton vulgaris. The sequence continues at coordinate 317,649,011 of NC_141699.1, read as the reverse complement.
CCCGGCCTCGCCCTGCTTTGGCTCACCAGCTCCAGAGAAGCAGAGTTCACCTCGAAACAGGTACGGAACGCCCCATGTTCGCTGGGTGTACGGTGCGTACACCCTGCGATAGTGGAATATGGTGCAAACACCCCATGATCGCAGGGGTACACTCCGTACCGATGCGATCATGGGGTGTACGCACCATACGGTGTGTCTGTGATTCTGTGCTTTTTCATACAAATCGCCCTTACCTGACGTGGACCGTACGAATCGCGTCCTCATACCCCGGTCCCGATCGTACTCATCGGGTCGTACGGCATGTGTACGAGTCGTACAGTTCACGGTTTCAGCCTTGCAATACGTACGGATCGCGATGATTCGGACGGATTGACAAAATACAGATCGTACTACGTGACTCAGACGGACCGGTACGATTCGTACGGAGAGGGCTCCGGATACAAATCAAAAGGAGGTTTTTTTTCTAGGATCGGAATCGGCCCCTTAGTCTTTGCACTGCAGTGACTACCAGCAACGACTGGCTTCGCGAGATCAGCACTTTGCGATGCAGCTATGACAGCTCGCGGTGACCTCCAATAGAAAGCTTAAGCAATGAATGTCCAAAGTGCCCGACTGGATCTTTAACCTACAGTGATGACCATCTGCTCTTCACATTACAGTGGTGACCATCTACAGCCCTCTACTTGCTTCTCATTGCCTCCTCCACCATGAACGGATGTCTTTGTAGTGGTCTTTGAGAAGGTAACATTTTCAGCAGGACCAACCTGGTCTCTGTATCCAGTCCACACTCTGCGACGGTCTACCTCTATTTCTGACTTTTGCCCGGTCTATTATGACCAGATGACCATGTACTAGGCTGCTTTGTGCTTTAGGCACTATATCTAACTACATCTTTGAAATTGAATGTCTCCGGTTGTACTGATAGGATTTTTATCATTCTGGTTTCATTTTATTTATTAAAATATACACAAGTTTTCTAAATTGGTTTGGGATTTTTCTTGTTTTGTGTTTTCTTTTCATTACTGGTTGTATGCTGCATATATACTTTACACTTTGCCTCTAATTTAAGCCTGACTGCTGTGTGCCAAGCTACCATAGCGTTAAGCACAGGTGAATTTGGTGATTCACCCTGATACCGATTGTTGTTGTTGCCAGAGTGAAGCTTCCACACCCCCTCAAACAATAACTCAAATTCTTCCATAGTCCAACAATTTTAATATCAGAGTTTTGATGTGGCTTCTTTTAATTAGTTTGAAGCAAATTTATTATTTTTACAAATCGGTTTTATTGTAGTTAGTGACATCAGTATGAAGAATGTTGTCCTTTGAATCATTCAAACTGTGACCATTTTCTCTGACTATGTGTATGTGGCAATAAACTTTGGAATTAGAAAAACATCTTTTTTTCCCTTCAAAATACTTTCTATATTTTCACAAGGTATACAGAAAGCATATAGCAGGTTAAGCAAGGGTATCCAAGGCATAATTTTACATGAGCATACATAGCGTAAGGTTAATGTGCCTTTATGGATAATATGAGCCTAACCCAGGTGGTTAACGGTAGAGGAAAAAGGGATAGGCAAACAAAAGGAAAAAGGAATTTTAACCAAAACACTCACATTTGAGGTTCACAAAAACTTGTTTGTAATTAGACCTTGGAGAACTTTCCCTTACGGTTGCAAATTTTTCACAATTTGCAGCATTTTACAGTATGTTTTTCCCAAAATGCCTACAATTAAGCCATTCTATCAGATCGAATAATTTTGCATCTATTCAGGGAAACATCTATCGCAGAAGCAAGGGAGCAACATGATCGAACAGAACGTGAGTGACTGCAATTCATGTCATGTGCGATTTAGCGCTATTTTGGACAGGAGGACGCACTTCATGCTAAAAATAGTGTCAACGGCCAGGTTTCTAGTTCGCTTAAATAGTGTAATTTTTCCGAAATTTCACATCATCGCATAAAAGGAAATTATGAAGATTTCGCACAAACTTAAATGGTCATAATTCTATAAACTGTTATAAAATTAATATTTTAACTAACCATACAATTCAGAATAGGGTCATGAATACGAGCACAGGATGCTTTGGAAAATAGTTGAAAGAGAGCCTACTGATTAACTTCTGCAATCATTTTAAGACAAAAAAACACTGACTTAAGCAGCTTTAAATACAATATGTTTTCCAATATTTTAGAAAAATATATATATCGAAGAGAATGCTTCACTGTTGTCTATTACAACGTTCCCATATCAATACAATGCTTAATGTATACAATTGACTCAAAAGGGCTACCCATGCCACATATTGAACGCGCTAGGGTCGATGGTAATGCAATGCTGGCTGGAGTGTAAATGAAAAGATGGCTGCCGTAGTGCCTGGAACAACAGGTAAATCACAGAGGGATCAATTATTTAGAAGACTTGTCTTGCACATTTGCTGGGACAGGACCTTTTGCATCCTGAGGCTTGCACGCAGCAGCGCTTTGATCCAAACTCTACACTATCCTGCAAACCCCAGGCTTGTTGGTTTACCAGATGCTGTGCTCCCTGAGCGGAGGATGCCCTCAAAAGACTGATAAATGGATTTTCTCAGCAGTCAGGCATTTGAAGGTTATGCTCCTACACAGTGAAAAGCGAGAGCGCCTCTGAGATTGAGTACTTTCGGCGTCTTTAACCTTGAAATACTTTTTGTATGATTGAAAAACACTATTCTCTATCACTGTGCTTTCTATTCTCCTGCTAGCTATTGACTTTCATGATTGCTCCTATGTATCAACACACACTTCCAACGTGCCAAGACATCAAAACGTTCGTACAAAGGAGTAGGTTTTATTTTTCATCTTGGTGTATTTCATACACTGTGAATGCATAATATTAGGATCTATGTCAGCTTTCACCTGAAGTAACTTTTTGCAGTGGTTCAGATGTGCTCAAGTGGTTCAGTTGCTGACCTTGGCATTTGGAGTCATAGGCGCTAATCTTTGCTTTGACAATTGTCCAAACATTGTGTGGTCCTGGATAGATCACACCATCGCACTGTGTCTTCACATTTTATTATGTTTAATATACAAATTCGAAGCGAAGGTGCTTATTGGTGTAGTGTAAAAATATATGTATTATGCACTGTTATGGCATCATTTTGGTTTATGTAACTGTTCTGCTCTATATAATCTGATGTGCCACATGGGAACTAAGTACAGATTTTCACATAGAAATGATTTTCTTACATTTTAGTATGATAAAAACGCGTGCACTGTAGATTTTTGCTCTCATTCATGCTGTTTGTTGACCGGGTCTACAACTTTCATCCCAGGCCATTCACAGCGCATCCTATTACATAAGATTAGCACCCCAATGCCCTCCATCGCCATCACTGTTTGGCCCTGCAGGTCATCTCAACTATAGAATGAATCCAATCTCATCAAATGTTAGTGCTTAGGGCAAGTCCTGCATCCCTACTCATGCAAAAAGCTTATCGTGAACGATTCAATTCAGCAGATGGAGATAGGGTTATTGCTTTCCTAGATTGTGGCAGGACAGAGAAAATAGGATAGTGAAGATCACATGACAGGGGGACAAACCATCTTGAAAACCTGACATAAAATATTCTTTGTGTAATTTTTTCCCCACATACCATTGTTCAAACAGCAACCAGACAAGAAGGAGGTCCTCATCCTCGGCTCCACCCCCTCAGCCTGTGACGACTCCTGGTGGCCGACCGCACTGGGAGCAGCCCCGACACCCACCGACCATGCGCGCGACTGATAGAGCGTGGGCTCACCTGCTCGTTTTACCATACTCACCTGGGCCCATAAAACATACAGACTTTGAAAAGGTAAACCTACGCTAATCAGAATTTTAATTAACCATTAGGAGCTATACTATTGACTTATGAATCCATGTCACCGGTACCTAGCGTCCTAAGGGATAAAGGGAGTTAGCATAATAGGCAGTAAATAAACATTTACATTTATAAAATAACCACAGACTCAGGAGAGGTTTAAACACTTTATCTATGTAAATTCTTAAATGTCAGAGTCCATACCAATTCAATTAAAGCTCGTTCAATTAGTAAGAAAATAATCAAAGCAAGATGAAGTGAAAATATTACGAGATTTTCTTTAAGCATTGAAACATAGGAAGGGTTAGAAAAGGGAAACAATACAATGACACACCCACATTGATTTATATTTACCTAGAATGGTGTGAAGACCAACCCTGGCCACGGGCTGGGATGAAGGACAGGACCCCCGATAGTTCAGGTGTCAACAGGACAGGACAGGTGCAGACCAGAATCAGGACAAGTGCGGACCAAATTGGATCAGGACGGGACCACCGCAGGTCAGGACCGGAACCCACGGCTAAAGTGCAACGCCAGCATTGCAACCCTCTCTGCAGCTAACAGTCGGACCCCGATTAGGTTATCAAACTCCTTCCCAGAACCCCGATTGGGTTATCGAATCTTCTGACAGAGTACTCCGCCAGCACCTCTGCTCTCGATCGCCTATTGAGTGCGTTGGGTCAGTGACAGGTCAGCTATTCGGACAAGTCGGACAATCTAACTAGCTAAGCTTACCTTCGATATACCATTTTCCAGGGCAGTGTACCACCCCTGATGCTGCAAGTTTGTGTATTCTTTCATTTTGATTGGTCAAAAGACAAGGAGAGGTCATCACACCAACAGTTATGAGGTCACTTGATTCATATATTCAAATTAATGTTCCCTCCCATCATTTTATTTTCCCATGCACTTTTTATTCCACACGACAATGAATGTTTCAATAACAAATGCATTGTATGTAAAATGTTCAATTTAGCTTCCTCTCGAGAGGTCTAAGGGTGAATTTCCCCGGGCCATTTTCAGGCAAGACAGTCACTGGCACAGGTTCAATGCCAAGACTTGTGGACTCTTGAGCTCTTCTGCGCAGTCACAGGATTGCAAGATGGAGTGCAGCAAGATTACATCAGGCCCTAATACGAGCTAATAATAAAGTCAAAGAAAAACAGTTTTAGAACAAAGAATAAATGAATGTACTGTATACCACTTATCTCTACTCTATTACCATTACTTTATTTTACCTACAGCATTAGGAATTAAGCAGAACAAACTATTTAGTTAAAGCAGCAATGCAAGCCTCAGCATGTGAAAACATAGCGCAGCCATCTTTAATTCGAGTGCGCAGATGCAAAGATTTCCCACCAAAGCAGAGAATACGTCAGGTCACGTGAGTGTGACAGACGCATGCGCAGGAAAATTCCCACATTGCAACGGCCATTTTAGGACACTCGAGTTATGGTTAGTTAAAAGCACATTGATAAGCTTCCCCTAGATACTAGAAATGATGTGTGATGCATTATTAGTAATACAAAACATGTTTATTAGTGCATTACGTTTTATTTTGAGAGGATTGAATCGGAGCAAGTCATTTTACTAGCGAAACCTTGCTCCGTCACAACCTGGGGTTTATCCTCAACTCAACACTCTCCATGACTAAGCAAGTCAACATTGTCTCTTCCTCCTGCTTCAACATCCTCCGCATGCTCCACAAGATCTACAGATGGGTCCCCACCGAAACAGGAAGAACAATCACCCAGGCCCTCGTCAGCAGCAGGCTGGACTATGGAAACTCCCTCTACGCGGGAGCCTCGGCCAAACTCCTGAAACAACTGCAACATATGCAGAACGCCTCTGCATGCCTGATCCTCAACGTCCCTCACCATAGTCACATCACACCCCACCTGAGAGACCTGCACTGTCTCCCCGTCAACAAGAGGATCACCTACAAGCTCCTCACCCACACACACATGGCACTCCACAACAACGGACCGGCTTACCTCAACAGTCGACTCACCTTCTACATCCCGAACTGCCAGCTCCACTCAGCCGACCTCACCCTCGCCACCATCCCCATCAACCAAAAAGTGACCGCCGGTTGCAGATCATTCTCCCACCTCCCGCAAAGACCTGGAACACCTTCCCCATCCTCCTACGACAGACCCAGGACCTGCTAACCTTCAGGAGGCTACTCAAGACCTGGTTGTTCGAGCAGTAGCAGCTCCCTCCTTCCCCAGCGCCTTAAGACCCTCAAGGGTGAGTAGTGCTCTTTACAAATGTCTTGATTGATTGATTGATTGACTGAGACTAATTTACTGTTTCTAAACATGCAATAGATATGCAAATACAGTTAGGTGAGCTTACAGTACAGTTTAAGAACTGTGAATTTCACAAATGAGCAGATTATTCAAGTTCATGTCTTCACTTGATGACAACCATTGTGATTAGCAAGGGAGGCCATTCTGACAGCTATGTCTGGAAGCTAAAAGCAGCCCTGGAGAAGGTTTTCATACCAACTGTGAGAAAGTGAATGATTAATTGAAGTGGATGGTAGTGCTCTTCAAGTAATAATCGGTACAAAAGGGGTTGGTGATGGACGGAGCCTCTGAATCTATCAGACACCCACACCCAGTCAAGAGATCTGGGTTTAATCCATCACCGTTCTTTAGCCCACTCTGCCACCCCAGTTCAGACATGGCTATATGCAAATCAGTCTGACCCTGTGCCTCATGGGAACAGTCCAGCCCGAACTGCCAAGCCATGACTTCCCTGGACCGGAAACAAGCTTCCGAGGACCGGTTTCTGGCATTCCAGCCGTCTTCAGCCTAGCTTGCTTGAATCCAGTGGCAGAGTGAGCAAGGGACTCACGTCTGAGCATACCCTGCCACACTTATGGTGGCCAAAAGCGGTACAAAAGGGGGTGGTGATGGACGGAGCATCTGAATCAATCAAACACCAACACCCAGTCAAAAGATCTGGGTTTAATCCATCACCGTTCTTTAGCCCACTCTGCCACCCCAGTTCAGACATGGCTATATGCAAATCAGTCTGACCCTGTGCCTCATGGGACCAGTCCAGCCCAAACTGCAAAGCCATGTCTTCCCTGGACCGGAAACAAGCTTCTGAGGACCGGTTTCTGGCATTCCAGCCGTCTTCAGCCCGGCTTGCTGGAATCCAGTGGCAAAGTGAGCAAGGGACTCACGTCTGAGCATACTCTGCCACACTTATGGTGGCCAAAAGCGGTACAAAAGGGGGTGGTGATGGACGGAGCATCTGAATCAATCAAACACTCACACCCAGTCAAAAGATCTGGGTTTAATTCATCACCGTTCTTTAGACCACTCTGCCACCCCAGTTCAGACATGGCTACATGCAAATCAGTCTGACCCTGTGCCTCATGGGAACAGTCCAGCCTGAACTGCCAAGCCATGTCTTCCCTGGACCGGAAACAAGTTTCCGAGGACCGGTTTCTGGCATTCCAGCCGTCTTCAGCCCGGTTTGCTTGAATCCAGTGGCAAAGTGAGCAAGGAACTCACGTCTGAGCATACCCTGCCACACTTATGGTGGCCAAAAGCGGTACAAAAGGGGGTGGTGATTGACGGAGCATCTGAATCAATCAAACACTCACACCCAGTCAAAAGATCTGGATTTAATCCATCACCGTTCTTTAGCCCACTCTGCCACCCCTTTTGTACCGCTTTTGGCCGCCATAAGTGTGGCAGGGTATGCTCAGAAGTGAGTCCCTTGCTCACTTTGCCACTGGATTCAAGCAAGCCGGGCTGAAGACGACTGGAATGCCAGAAACCGGTCCTCGGAAGCTTGTTTCCGGTCCAGGGAAGACATGGCTTGGCAGTTCGGGCTGGACTGTTCCCATGAGGCACAGGGTCAGACTGATTTGCATATAGCCATGTCTGAACTGGGGTGGCAGAGTGGGCTAAAGAACGGTGATGGATAAAACCCAGATCTTTTGACTGGGTGTGAGTGTTTGATTGATTCAGATGTTCCGTCCATCACCACCCCTTTTTGTACCGCTTTTGGCCGCCTTAAGTGTGGCAGGTTATGCTCAGACGTGAGTCCCTTGCTCACTTTGCCACTGGATTCAAGCAAGCCGGGCTGAAGACGGCTGGAATGCCAGAAACCGGTCCTCGGAAGCTTGTTTCCGGTCCAGGGAAGACATGGCTTGGCAGTTCGGGCTGGACTGTTCCCATGAGGCACAGGGTCAGACTGATTTGCATATAGCCATGTCTGAACTGGGGTGGCAGAGTGGGCTAAATAACAGTGATGGATTAAACCCAGATCTTTTGACTGGGTGTGAGTGTTTGATTGATTCAGATGCTCCGCCCATCACCACCCCCTTTTGTACCGCTTTTGGCCGCCATAAGTGTGGCAGGGTATGCTCAGACGTGAGTCCCTTGCTCACTTTGCCACTGGATTCAAACAAGCCGGGCTGAAGACGGCTGGAATGCAAGAAACCGGTCCTCGGGAGCTTGTTTCTGGTCCAGGGAAGACATGGCTTGGCACTTCGGGCTGGACTGTTCCCATGAGGGACAAGGTCAGACTGATTTGCATATAGCCATGTCTGAACTGGGGTGGCAGAGTGGGCTAAAGAACGGTGATGGATTAAACCCAGATCTTTTGACTGGGTGTGAGTGTTTGGTTGATTCAGATGCTCCGTCCATCACCACCCCCTTTTGTACCGCTTTTGGCCGCCATAATGAATGAATGAAGCAGGATTTGTATCGCGCAACTTAGCCCCAGAGGGCGTCAAGGCGCCTAACCAAATGAACTCGTATGGTCAGAGAGCATGATTAATGGTAGGCCTTGGTGAAACACCACGTCTTTAAAGCCTTCTTAAAAAGAACCATGTTGGGTTGGGATTTAATCTCAGAGGGGAGGGCATTCCATAAATTAGGGGCCACAGATGAAAAAGCTCTTCCGCCCCATCTGACCTTGTTTGTCCGAGGGACGGTAAGAAGGTTCTTGTTGGCAGATCGAAGATTTCTGCTAGGGGTGTAGGGACTCAAAAGGGAGCTCATGGCCTCAGAGCTGCTGCCGGATAGAGCACTGAAAACTAGGCATAGGATTTTAAAAGAGACTCTAGACTGGATAGGGAGCCAGTGGAGACTCTTCCTTGCAAGAGAAACAGAAGCGGTGTTAGGGACCCCCAGCACGAATCTGGCAGCCGCATTCTGAATGGTCTGGAGGCGTTGGATGAGGCCTTTATTGATGCCTGCATAAAGGGCGTTACAATAGTCCAGCCGTGATGTAACTAAGGCTACCACAGTCTGTTTGTGAGCTTGAGGAGAAAGATAGTGGGCGATTTTTCTAAGTATATTGATCACTCCCCAACAGGTGGAAACAGTTCTATTAACCTGTAGTGACATGTCTAAAGAGGTGTCAAAATTCACGCCAAGATTCCGGGCGGAATTTGACGGAACTGAACATGCTCCGAGAGAAGGAGGCCACCATTCATTGGACCAGCTGTTTTGATCTTTTCCGAAGATCAGGACCTCTGTTTTCTCTCCGTTCAGCTTCAGGGCGTTTTGAATCAACCAATCGGAGACAGCTTGCATGCAATTCCTGAAGCTGAACGCGGAGGTGCTCACCGAGTGGGAGAGGGACACCATGATCTGGGTGTCATCGGCGTATGACCTCCATCCCCTGAGCTCTTACTAGTCTAGCAAGTGGGGCCACATAAATGTTAAAGAGGGTCGGACTCAGGGCCGACCCCTGTGGAACCCCACATTGCACAGGCTTAACAGGGGAGAGGAACTCTCCTAGCTTGACCCTTTGTTCTCTCTGATCGAGGAAAGAGGACAGCAAGCTCAATGCAGGACCCTCCACCCCTATCTCCCTCAGGCGAGCAATTAAAGTCGAGGGAGATAGGGTATCAAAGGCGGCGGTCAGGTCTAAAAGGACCAAGAAGGTGGTCTGGCCTTGGTCGACCTTTGATCGTATATTGTCTGTCACTACTGTAAGGGCTGACTCAGTACTGTGAAATTTTCGAAAGCCATGTTGAGACTGGTCCAGGAACCCAGAGGCATCCAGGAAAGTAGTCAGATGGTGATTGAGAAGTAATTCCAACATTTTGGCTGGAGCTGGTAGTAAGGAGATCGGCCGGAAGTTCTTAAGGGTGTCCGGATCCAGGGTAGGTTTTTTAAGCAGTGGCTTGACTATGGCTTGTTTCCAGGAAGCAGGGAAAAGGCCCTGGGCCATAGCCTGATTCATTATCTCAAGAAGCGGGGGTAACAGAGTCTCCCTGCAGTCTTTCAGAACCTTCAAAGGGCAGGGTATGCTCAGACGTGAGTTCTTGCTCACTTTGCCACTGGATTCAAGCAAGCCGGGCTGAAGACCGCTGGAATGCCAGAAACCGGTCCTCGGAAGCTTGTTTCCGGTCCAGGGAAGACATGGATTGGCAGTTCGGGCTGGACTGTTCCCATGAGGCACAGGGTCAGACTGATTTGCATATAGCCATGTCTGAACTGGGGTGGCAGAGTGGGCTAAAGAACGGTGATGGATTAAACCCAGATCTTTTGACTGGGTTTGAGTGTTTGATTGATTTAGATGCTCCGTCCATCACCACCCCCTTTTCTTACCGCTTTTGGCCGCCATAAATGTGGCAGGGTATGCTCAGACGTGAGTCCCTTGCTCACTTTGCCACTGGATTCAAGCAAGCCGGGCTGAAGACGGCTGGAATGCCAGAAACCGGTCCTCGGAAGCTTGTTTACGGTCCAGGAAAGACATGGCTTGGCAGTTCGGGCTGGACTGTTCCCATGAGGCACAGGGTCAGACTGATTTGCATATAGCCATGTCTGAACTGGGGTGGCAGAGTGGGCTAAAGAACGGTGATGGATTAAACCCAGATCTTTTGACTGGGTGTGAGTGTTTGATTGATTCAGATGCTCCGTCCATCACCACCCCCTTTTGGTACTGCTTTTGGCCACCATAAGTGTGGCGAAGTATGCTCAGACGTGAGTCCCTTGCTCACTTTGCCACTGGATTCAAGCAAGCCGGGCTGAAGACGGTTGGAATGCCAGAAACCGGTCCTCTGAAGCTTGTTTCCGGTCCAGGGAAGACATGGCTTGGCAGTTCGGGCTGGACTGTTCCCATGAGGCACAGGGTCAGACTGATTTGCATATAGCCATGTCTGAACTGGGGTGGCAGAGTGGGCTAAAGAACGGTGATGGATTAAACCCAGATCTTTTGACTGGGTATGAGTGTTTGATTGATTCAGATGCTCCGTCCATCACCACCCCCTTTTGTACCACTCAGGCAGCAGTGGCAGGCCTGAAGACATGCTTTGCCTTATCACTTTGGTGGTGGCACAATGGATGCTGCAGTCTACTTGTGACATTATAACATACAGGCCCAGGGTACACTGTGTATCATATTTTAGGTTCTTATGGGTTACATAAATGAGCCAATTAGGATGTTTAACAAATTCAACAAGTTTTTTAGGGGTCAGCGCAGATGCACTGGGTCCTGTTAGAAGGGTCCCAGTGTAAAGAGTCCAAAAACCAACAGCATTAGTCCAAAAAACCATAGGGATGATCATCATGCAAAAATAGGTATTTTCTTACACTAACCCAATAGTGTAGTGAGTGAACGTTATGTGAGTCTAATAGTGTTCATGTGGATTTTTTTTGAGGGGGCAGCAAACAGTATACTTCTCTACAAGAGAATTAGTTACATGTATTTTCTCAGAGCTGTTTGCGAGTCTGGATAGTTGATTATTCGTCCATCCATCCAAAAAATCAACCTTCTGACCATCAGCCTACCAGGGGTTTCCCCAGTGCCCCATAAAGCAAATCTCGCCCTACATTATGGTTTACAGTTGTCTATGATGCTCCTACAGGCCTCCAAATATACAATGCAATGACATCACACTCTAAACGCACACAGGGTATAGGGTACAATTCTGAGCCTTGTCTGCTTTGTCAGAATCAATTTAAAGTGTATTGATGCATCAGCGATCACACTACTTAGCTTTCAAATACACAGTACATGGTTTAAATCGCGGCTAAAACCAAAAAAAGCTTATCATGTATTGGTTGAAGAGGAAAATATTAGCTTTTTTTCACAGGGCTCCAAACTAACCTTTATATGACAGAATATGTTTTTCAAAATTATCAATATTTATCTTGGTTTTAAATGGTCAGAGGTCTCCTTACTTGGTAAAACATCTGTTCACTACATATTACTCCACCCATATCAACAGGTGACACCTTACCTTTCTAAAACATAGTTGGCCCTTTATTGTAACACTAATTCATTTCTACTTATGTATCACCAGCAAATTCATCTTACATGCCTATTTACAGCGGTAGCCTCCTTCTAGTGTTCCCTCTTGAAAGGTAGCAAAGCTAGGGCTTTCGTTTAATTTAATTTCATCTGGGTCTCTCTTAAGGTAACAGCAACTGTATGAACACAGAAGAAGGACTACAATACATTCACATCATTATACCAGTTTAATTAAAAGCTGAGTTGCAGACTGTCAAAAAGAATCAACACTTTCTATTAGGATGAATATATGTGGTTGTGTTGAGACTTCATCTGTCCAAAAAGGATACTGTTAAAATCTTCACACCTCAAGCTATAAATAAACAATTGTTATGTTTTGCTATAAAGCTGAGTGCTGGTGTGCAGACATGTAAAATGTGCAACACTGTTTTGAGATCCAGACAGCAAAGCACGGTCTGTTTTATAAAGCTCGCCAGACAATGCACCTTTTAGTGCTAAGTAGATGAATCTAATATGCATGTATTTGTCAACGTGAGGAACATTCAAAATATTGTATCAAGCTATGTCAGAAGCCCCACAGAAACAGATACAAACAATGTTTGGGGAAAAGTTGCTTTCTCATAAACGGCTTTTTGATTAAAAGTTTACCATTTTGAATTGGAACTAAAGGGTCATCAGTCAGATTGAACAAGCAAATAGACGCAAGTCTCCTCAAACATAAGGTCCACTACATTTTTTATTAGTGATCCTGGAATGTTGCCGTCATAGCCAGTAAAGCAAAGTGCTTGGTGAACGCACCTGTCAAACACAAACGAGAACCAAATTGGGTGAAGCCACCCAGCTTGCATTTACTCAGAGGCCCTGATAACGAGTTGGGCATGCTTTGCTGACCCCTTCAGCAAACCTCTTTTTGTACAGGTGCCGGAGTTACCTGTTGATAATTATCAGATGTGTTAAATACCTCAACATTTGTTAAATTTAGGCAGGTCAAACCTGCTGACATTTACCATGGGAAAAGCAAACAATATTTACTGCATCATCTGGATGTTGGTGCATTAAACACCAAGAGGCATATTATCAAGAACTGCGATAAAATTATCGCCGCTTTAGCGGCTGGAAATTGCCGCTAAAACAAAGATAATGGGCTTGATAATAGCCCTTGTGAATTCCCATAGCAGCCCAGGTTAGCACCAGTACCTGCGCTGCTATGGGAGTTCACAAGGACATATTATCAAGCCCATTATCGCCATTTTAGCGACAGGTTCCTGCCGCTAAAACGGAGATAATTTTATCTCAGTGCTTGATAATATGTCCCTAAATTCCCTGTTATTCTCCAGCACCTCATAATAGGTGCTACTGATCACACCCAATAAATAATGTATCCTGTAGTATTATTTATCATGCGCAATATTCAGCACTTATATTTGTATTCAGGCCCTTAGTTTCAGGTATGCTAATTCCTGATGGATCGATTTTTTTACACCAATAATTTCTGCCAAGGCAGACTGCTGTGTAGATTGTATTTATCTATTGCTAAAATCCTTTCTTTTAATTTGAAATGCGTGTTTCATACCATAGGTCAGAGAGGAGCTTTGTACCATAGATATAGGACAAGAAGTGCATGATTTCAGCATGTTGTGCAAAATAACAATAAACTCAGATACGACCCCGAGTAATTACTAGTGGCTGATATTAATTAAAGCATTTCATCCATCACCTTTCTGTAAACTTTTATGGATTATATAAAGGCAGCCTGGTCTCAATTCTCTCACCCTTCAGCATCTAGAGTTACTCTCTTCAGATCAGGAATGTGGGCAATACACTTCCAGTGTCTGCGGAGAGTGTACCACAACCTCCATCTTGGATCAACAATCTCACACTTTGATACCCGAAACGCTCTGAAAAGCACACATTTGGCATGCACCCTCCATGTTAGTGCAAGAGTTGGGTGCCCCATACAGGTGTAACTTTACATGGCAGGGTGTAGTCGGTTCCACACACCTCTGAATCAGAGAAAAGGTTTGTTCACTGCTTGAGTTTGAGAAACGTATGCTGCCCCTACTAGTTTACATCAACAACCCATGACTTGTACAGAAGTCCATTGTCAGTTAAAGGGCATGCTTGATTCGACTCTCTAGGTCTCAGAACCATGCTCTGTAACTCAGGATTAAAAGACTGCTCTAGGCTCAGTGCACACACTGGAATAGGGCATGAGCTAAATATCAAAAAGTCAAAATACCATTTATCTCATGCAGTTGGAACACTGAGGACTTGTGTGCCCAAACATTTACCACGCAGGGAACTGTTTACTTCTCACATTTTGCAAAAGGATTCACAGAGTAAACCTCCACTAACTTTGCACTATGGCTCCTTTTCCAATTTTTCAGTCTTTTGAACTTTGTGAAATGATTCATTTCCACTGCCTTTGCGAATGCAAAGTCTTTTCGGCACAAAGTGTTTGAAGATGTTGGCCCACATGCATCAAGCATTTTTGGAGTCGCAAACGGTGCGATTCCTTAAAATCGGCCGTTCGAGATTCCAAAAGTGCTTTTTGGGATGCATGAAGCAATTTTAGAAATCGCAATATTTTTGCGATTTCTAAAATTGCGATTGCTTTTAAGAAATCGCAAATTTGAGATTTCTTAAAAGCAGTGCATGATTACTTTTAAAATTGCGAAATCGCAATTAGGGGGTCAACTTTACCGAGTGGTTGAACCACTCGGTAAATTTGCAAAAAGTGTTTAAAACGCTGAAAATGCATTTTTTTCAACATTCATGTTACGGACACACATGTCCTTAGGACATGTGTGTGTGAAACATGATGCGAAAAATACAATTCAGGGGTGCATGGGGGGGTCCTTTGGACCCCCCCTGCACCCATGAAATGCATTAACAAATTGCGATTTTCAAAGTGAAAATCGCAATTTGCTAATGCCTTCCCATTGCTTCCTATGGGCCTTTTGGCCCATAGGAACCAATGGGAATAGCGAATTCGCAAATTGTATTTCGGTAATTTATGCGATTCGGTAAAAATAGCGATTTTTACCGAATTGCATAAAAAATGAAAAAATAATCGTGCATAGGCTTTTGCGATTTCTAAATTGCGAATCGCTATTTTTCGCAATTTAGAAATCGCAAAAGCCGATATTGATACATGTGGGCCGTTGCCTTTTTTGTTTACCTTATTATTGCTGTTCCTTTAGTTATATACACAGTCATACCTTTAAGACTAACATTTGGACTTGATAACTAACTTGCAGGTATTTGAAAAATGTCTGGGTTTTATGCCGACATTCATGCAAGAGTCTTGGAGAAAGTATTTCATTCCTCTTGCCTCCTATATCTTTAGTGTGGTTGTGTCAGCGCTGGTGGTAAATTCTGTGACTCTATGTAATCAGGCGCTATATGATGATCCTTTTAGATTTGGGATATCATGTACGATTAGTGTGTATCATATTTTTAGGACTGATACCTTTCTACTAATATATATATATATATATATATATATATATATATATATATATATATATATATATATATATATATATATATATATACATATATATATGTATATATATATATATTATATATATATATATATATATATAGATATAGATATATATATATATATATATATATATATATATATATATATATATATATATATATATATATATATATATATATATATATATACAAAAAAGAAGGAGAGAACTCTGGGTAGTTCCCAAGTTTAGATGGAAGGCAGCTCCTGTATAGAACACTCTCAACACCAGCGACACTCAAAATTTGCTCACCTCAAATGTCTGCTTTTCTATCAAAGTTTTTAAGCATAGGATTAGCACAGTGCTATCCACGCCGAGATAGAAATGGACAAAGTCTTTTGCCATTTGTACAGCAAAGTCTTTAAGAATAGGATTAGCACAGTGCTATCCACGCCGAGATAGAAATGGACAAAGTCTTTTGCCATTTGCACAGCAAAGTCTTTAAGAATAGGATTAGCACAGTGCTATCCATGCCATATATAGCAGTGTTAAGTGATGTCAGGTTGTAAGGAGTGTTATCTGATCCATCAGGTGCCTTCCAAAAGCCATTATCTCCGCAGTAAAACTATGCCTCCATAAATGATTTCTGTATACAAGGTATGCCCATACCCATTTATGTTTGCAATATTTCAGGACATGGAGAGTAAGGATAGGTAATGAAGACTTATTTGTTTTCTGGTGAATTGCTCTCAGCAGAAATTTCTATTGTAATAATCTAAGTTTATTAGATCATCTGCTTTTACATTAAATGGTTGTGGTGACGCAAGTACAGTAGACTCTGAAAATGTTCATTGTTATTGTGGCGAACCTCCTTTTAAAAAGAGGGACAAAATCATCAGTTTTTTAAAGATCCTCATTAAGGGTTTGATGTAGGGTGCATAATTGGCTTCATATTTGGCAACTGGACATGCTGTTCTGTTAATCTTAACACAAAAAAGTCAGATTTCCAACAAAGGGCACCCACAGCCAGAGCTAGGGTAGACTAATAAATCTGTTGATGGGCTTTCCTTCTCAGACAATAGAACGTGGACAATTCACAACCACTGCAGTGGTGCTTGTCAGTTTTATGCCCCTCTTAACCTACCTGCACCCCTCCGGCAACTTCATTAGCCTGTAACCCTTTCATTGGGAAACCCATCTCCTCACCTGTAGACCCCCTCCTTTGAGGTGACTAATCTAGCTTGTGCAAAGTACCATCATAGCCAACCAGGTTATGTGGCCCCTTCTGCTCCCTAGGTCAAGGTCTGTACCTAGAGACTGAACATGTGCTTGGCAGTTGAGGGCTTTCAGGGGCAAAGCACATTACTCTTCAAGGGTGACATGCTCAGTCTGTGCCATGTAGGGTTCTGCCTGGCATCAGTCTCCAGTCCTACGTTTCTATGATAGTATAGGCAACACCTCCAGGCCAGAAATGACCTCACCAGACCCCATTGTGGGATGCTCTCCTCTCAGAGCAGGTAACCCCTGACCCAGTGGTCCTCCCGCTATGGATGACATCCACCTCCTACCCATTATTACTTATTTGAGCCACCATCTAGGGACACCAGTTGCCCCAGAAATCTGTGTTGTTGGGACACCCTTGGCCACTGCCCATTTCAGCTCTTGTCAATTGGAGATAACTGCCAAGGATGCAGTCAATATGCATCTGAGGACTGCTATTGATATATTTTTGAGAGTGTGTGAATGCCAATGTTGTCTTGGCGCTAGTGTACTATACTTACTAAGTAATCCTGCAATGAACCCTCTTTATTTAAGGTCCGGAAAACAGCCTGGTTCTAAGGCAAGTTCTGAAAAGTCAGAAAGATGGATTGACCTCTCAGCTGTTCTGGTAGGTTATTCCAGAGATGGGCTGTGGTGTGGATAAAGCTTGTGCCTCCCCCCCGCCCCAGTTGGAACTCCAGATTATCAGGACCTTGATTGTCCTGAAATTACTAGATCTTAGAGGTCTGCTGCGATTGAAACAAGTGAAATTTATTTTTAAGTCATCTGGGGCAGCTCCTTTTTGTGTCTTTGTGGGCAAGTAGAGGGCCGCAATTCTGGCTCTTTTTTTCACTGGCAGCCAATGGAGTTTTGTAAAGTTCCAGAGACTGACTTAAACTTGCAAATTCTCTTCAGAAGTCAAGCTTCTGTGTTCTGGAGACATTGCAATGTATGCAGGGAGCACTGATTAATGGCTATATATAGTGTGTTGCAGTAACACAACTGCTGTTACTACATCTTTTTTGTAATTCAAAATGTATATACCAGTGATTAATTTGTAAAAAAAAGTGCCAGTGCCCTTCTCGGAAAGCCATTGCAGCCTGTACCATCCATTGACCCTGCCAGTGCTGCCAATGATTGAACCAACATAAGTACTAACATCGCACTTTTACAAGTGTGGCATTTCAAACTATTTCAGGCCACCCAAAGTTGTAATAATGGTGTGAATGACAGGTGCCATTCATCTTTAATGTATATTGACTTATTAAACACTGCTGTTCTTATGTTAAATTTTGACAGACCCTAGAGCCAGTGCTGGTGAGTTTGATCCAGGAGATATAATATCTTGAACTGTGGGGAGGTTAGGCACATTGTCCTCAGTGTTGAGATTATTGAAAGTGTCTTCTATCTTCTTAGGTCTCGCCTACGCAGTGTGCATGCGCTGATCGGCAAAAATACCTTTTCCAATCGCTTTGGCTTTTCAGCCAAAAACGTGCACACGTTCCATTTCCTTCAATGGCAACGCGTGCACGTGTGGAGATTCACTTGCTGGAGTGCATGGCGCCATATGGGAGCAATTATTGCTCCCGCAAGTGAATCGGGCAGGCCGCCCGCCTCCCCCTGCTGCCGCACGAGGTGCGCGCACTTGTTTTATGTTGCCTGTGTTGTCCAAGAGGTCAGTGTGCACACAGCACGTGAGTGAAGTTTCACACCAGGAGCAGACCTGCGCATGTGCACCACGTGGAAATCCAGTTCTGTTACCCATTCACGGATACGCACCTCACTTGCGTGCTATACTAGTTTGGTTAACAGTTTTTTAAAGCTGGCTCGATACCTAACGAGGTTTAATGAATGACTCTTAAGAAAATTAGGAAGGAGACACTATTAAACACTCACTCGGCAACAGAAAGGCTGCATGCATTAAATGAACTATTTTACATGACAATACTGATAATTAATGTAATCTCCGAGCTGCCCAAAGGGTGCACCTGCAAGAACATATTTTTTGGACGTATCTAAAGTTATGTTCCTTAAAGTCTCACATGCGACCCATTTCTAACAGTTGTCCTATTGTGGCCAATTGTAAATTGATCTCTACACAAAAAAATTGTAAATTGGTCTCCTCTCCACACAAATCCCCTTCTGTCCCTTCCCTGAGATTGGAGCAGGCCTAAGTGCCTCTCAAGTGAGATTTTTCACAGAGGATTAGCCTGTCAGGGGTTATATATAAGTTGGGCTCACGGCGACTTCGCCCCTGGGGCAGACTCACGTCTCTCTTGAGTTCACAACCCCTGCGTTTTCGCCTGGTGTGAAGATAGCTGTAGGGTAATTAGATTAACGGAAGGGCATCTTTAGGTCTCACCTACTGGTGTCCGAGATGTATTGTGTACAGTGCCAATCTTAACAATGATTTTTGGAGCAGCCCACTTCCACAGTGTGTTGCTGGGCCGCAGCTTTATTTGACATTTTATTGTCTTCTTGGCGTGTTTTTTTTATGCATACAGCAGTGACGTGTCCACAAAAGCCACATACCCCTCCCGCTCTCAATTCAACATCTATTGAGCACTCCCTTGTTAACCCAGAGATGTTAAAAGAATAGATAGGAGCGCAATTGTTTGCACACATTCTCCTTCAAAGGGAACACATTTATTCTCTCACATGTTTCTCATGTTAGGACCTTTATTTTCTATTTGTATTGTGGGCATATGCCATTTATTTTCGCGTATCAACAGTTTCACAATAAAAGATGTAGCCTTTTCGGCTAAACCTTCTATTTAAAACTTTGACTTGAACGTGGCGCTTTAATTAATAATGCTGATAATAATGTGATGTTTTACATACTGATTGTACAACAGCGCATTACTGCAGCTACATTGGTGCTAATGTGCGAAGAATTGTGAATTGTATTTCAATACCATTTGGATGACATAATGATGCAGTTCTGGTGCATTGTGAGTAGCGTGGATTATCGTCTAGGCGACGGGCTGCATCATCACCAGTCTGTCTCCTGGCTCTGTGTGTAGCAAGGAGCACCATGCAGAGGCACCGATGTACTGGCCGACTCTCCTCACTAGCGAAGCGTCCAGGATACTATCGCTTGGAAAGATTACCCAGCATTCCCTCGCGTTCCTTCATCCAAAGCTGATAGCCGTGGTCCAGCAGTCATGGCCTCCTCAGAAGTGGTGGCGTGAAACTTGCCTTCTGATACAGAGATACTTTTGATCCAGTCAGAGGCATTCCTTTCAATAGACAGGTATAATGATATAAAGCCACCGTGAAACCTATGGCAAATGCTGTTATAGAGATGGACTACGTGATTACTTGCTTACCTAAATGACGCGTGCCCACTGCCTCTCTTCATTGTGGCCGGCTGTGTGATTTCCATGAAGTGCACAGCTCTTCGGGCATCAGTACTCTGCACACAGGCTTTCTGGCTGATTACCACTGTCCTAGATGCTTCTTTGTTTAGCTCTCAGTCATTTGTTGGGGCTATCAGGCAGACAGCAGAGGAAGACATCGGAAAACTGACTGGACCTGGTCATCTTTTTCTAATGCACCCTGGATATGGACACCTTACACTGAGGGTTTTGGAAACTGGGCCAACTTTACTGGCCTCCATTGGAACTGTCCGATTGTGATCATGATTGTTCTGTGCCCTAGGGTTCCTTGTGTTGTTAGTCCCTGCCGACAGACAAGTTCATCAGCAAGTGGTCAGGCAAAAAGGCAGCCAATAGGGATATTTTCAGTTTGATCCCATCTAGGGCATACGGAGGGGAGTGAACAAAATACAGAGCCAATGTCCAGGAAGCACTAGCCAGTCATATGTCTTTTGTTGTAGCACTTCAGCTTTAGGGGCCTAGATGTCCTGTGTATATTAAGTTTTGGGTGTAGCCACCTCCAATCAGAACAGGAGTTTCTTTGTTAGTTTTGATAGTAGGTCCCACAGATATAATTTAGGATAGAGGATGGGGACTTTGGCTCCAGAGGGAAAAAGGATCTGGTTTACAGGTGGCCCTTCAGCCAGGAGCCGCACGCTGCACCAGACATCTCAGTAACAGAGAACTCAGCCATCCAATGCATAATGTCACCTCACACAATCTGTTTAAAGGTGTTCTCTTGAGTACATAACGTTTAATAGGGTGGTTGGTGGTCTGCAACCATAAAGGTACAGAGAAATCATCCCTACTCTATAAATTAACAAAAAATAGGTGGTAACCTCTAGGCCTGCCCGGGAGCTTTCTCCGTTAGGATGAAAAGGGGAACACTCTCGGTCTTCACCAACCGACACTATTCAGCTGGCACTGTGGAGTCGGAAGGATCAAAATCAACAAGAAGGGCAACCCTTCATGTGGGTAGGACACAGCTTTGCAGAGCCGGACACCTGAAAAAAACAGTGCTTGCCTTTTCATTGTATGTAGCCATGCATAAGACTTTACCAGCCAATATATGTGGATGACAGTAAGTGGACGACTCACACCCATCTGCTTTCCAACCCTGATCATAATAAAACCCCCTACGGACTCCAGCCCTCTAGTCAAAATATCATTATGAATTACCCATAGTGCACTAGGATATACAACTTGGTGCCATAAGTAAACACGTTCTTTCTATTTTTCCCTTCTATATAATCCCTTCCTGGGTTAATACATTCTGGTTCAAATTGGAGTTTCATGAACATTGACATTCCAGTTCCACAGTATCCTTGCAGAATACTTTTTAATGGGAAAAACAGAAGACGGCGCATTTGTCTCCGGGGCTTTCCACATTAGACCTTCGTGATTGCATCCCTCTAACTTTCTGGGAGGGCATTAGTTCCCCTGAAGAATGTGTATGGAACAACAACACAGTGGCAGACATCCAGCATGGAGCGGCCCAGCAAGAATGCTATGCACGTGACACAGTCACCAGGCCCAAACTGCACAGGAGACCAGAGGATACATCACTGGGTTTGGGTTTCTGAGAGTGGCATTTCTAAGTGCTGGTTCAGCATCCCCGCACCCTCATCCATCATGGGCAACTACTCATTTTATTTACAGAGCATGTATCGAGGAGGTCCAATACAGGAACGAGGTCTACAAGAATACCGCTCTCTTTACAGGAAATTTCTCATTAAGTCACCTCTGCTTCCCGCACCAGTTTCTACAGTTTCCTCCAACTGACTTTCATTTAGATATGCCACAAACTGCAATCATTTTATACACAGTAGTTCCTTATTATTTGAGAGCTTTTCAGATGATTTTTTTTTCTAGATAAGTTAGCCACAAAAATTTGTGTTGAGAGGGTTTTTCGGTAATATATTTACTGTGAGTGTCTGTGCCTAGTGCTGTGGCTTCATCCCGCTACCCCAATGTCCTGGAAATTGTTTCTTGAGTAGGTTAGCCTCGACTCCCTTAGAGGTCTTGACCTCCCAGCGGTAGCTGGGTTCAAGCAATCCAACCCTACTCTAGCTGTCACTCATATCTTTTGACTCAGATGCAATATGTAGAACACAACAGGTATCACAATTACTAAAGGTAAAAGTCGAGCCAGACGTATGTGTGTGAAAAAGACAGTGTCTGTGTTGTAGGGGCATATCCAGAAATAACACTACGGAGACCGCAGTGGTACACCGTCGAAGGAGACTTCACCGATGTCTCAAAAAGAGAGCGCCCACGACTGACCTCAGCAGAATGAATTGTCATTCTAACCACAAACCAAATGGCCGGGAACGCAGAAATACAGAACGTAGACCAAACCAAATATAAACAAGTTCTATGACTAATAATATGGCCTGAGTGTCTTGTGACACAGCATGAGACACACCAGCACAATAGCGACACATGTCAATGCAATGGGACAGTATCAATGCACACTGCAGCACCCACCCCTTATAACAAAATGAACAAAAACAAAAAAAAACAGTTGAGCTAAGAGGACATAGTACAG
The DNA here is from genome assembly GCF_964263255.1 of Lissotriton vulgaris. Lineage (NCBI taxonomy): Eukaryota > Metazoa > Chordata > Amphibia > Caudata > Salamandridae > Lissotriton > Lissotriton vulgaris. The sequence goes on along the minus strand of NC_141699.1, from coordinate 317,626,261 downwards.
ATTACTATAGCATACACAAGAGCAGCAATTCATTCAAGTAAACATCTTTGAAACATGTGGGAACAGAAACAATGTGGAAGCTCTACTTCTAACAGCCAGAGAAGGACAGAAGCACACAACAATATTGCTCAGGGCCACAACAGCATCACTCAGTGCCACCACAGCATCTCTCTACGCAACCACAGCAACACTCAGCACAACCACAGCATCAGTCAGCACCACCACAGCATTACTCAGTAGTACCATAGCATCACTCAGTACCACCACAGCATCACTCTGCAGCACCACAGCATCAATCTGCATCACCACAGCAGCAGTCAGCTTCACTACAGCATCACTCAGAGCCACCACAGCATCACTCGGGGCCAGCACAGGATCACTTAACGCCACCACAACATCATTCAGCACCACCACAGCGTCACTCAGGACCACCGTAGCATCACTCAGGACCACCAAAGGATCACACAACACCACCACAGGATCACTCATCACCACCACAGGATCACCATCAGCTTTACAGGTCTTGGGCAATAATTTTAGTTCAATCTAATAATTTAAGTTGCAGGTCCTGCATGTATGATGACATTGGCATAGCTAATAGGTCTCGCCTTAGGGACCTTATAAGTTTTCAGTCATGTAACAGTTGATGTTGTTGCACTAAGGATATTGTGCTGCATAACTAAATACTTATAAGGTCCCAAAAGCAAGACCGATTGGCTTTGCCAATGCTTGTTTTAAATAAGGTGCCAGTTGGGATTGAAAATGACTCTCCTCTGAGAAAATGCCCTCGCCTATTCGAACAGCCATAGGGGGAAAGAGTTCTGGCCATGTGCCTAAGTTACCCAACAGACCTGTCCTGGCAGATACTGTTCTGGGGAAACCAACCTTGCTACAATCATGGTCTGTCTGGCACCATATATCCTGCAAAACAGTGACAGGGATGTCATTCACTGTGGCTTCCTGGTAGTGGTACTTCCATCCTCCAGGACCACCTGCTTACCTTCTGGGACCACCTCCTAACCAGGCAATGCTCTACCCTTTCTTCCTGGGGATAAGCTCCACTGGTGCTACACCGGCCAACCCTGTGGAGTCTCTACCTGTGTGGCTTCCTTGATCACACAGAGCCAACGCTCTAGTGTCCTGGCTGAAGATAGTTATACTACAGGGTAGTGATGGGCACCCAGGCCTCTATCCATCAAGCCCTCCCCTTTTTGCTCAGAAGGGGAATGGGAATCCTTTCACTCTGTAGTCTTTTCTGGTCCCTTAGGAACTTCTCGGTTTTATGCTGGCCTCGCCTCTGCTGAGGGAAGGGAACCTGAACCACCCTCCCTTTGGCCTCTCCCATGTACCTTTTTGGACACTCTAGCACTGATCCAGAGGTCAGCCTCCTTTCCCAAGCTCCCTGGGCACAGTGAACCTGGTCTCTATAAGGTGCTGGTCCAACTCTATAAAAGAATTACTTAGTGTTAGACCTGGCATCTTTGGCATGGCTTTCCCCTAACTTTTTGCCTTCAGACCGCTGGTTCTGCTGACTTTGGTTTTGCTGGCTTTAGAACTCTGCACACTTTATCTCTGCAAACCCGTACTAACGTTCTTGTGCTCTCTCCTTAACACATGTTAGACTGTCTTATATCCAATTGGTATATTTTATTTACTATAAGTCCCTAGTAAAGGGGCACTGCCTGTATCCAGGGCCAGTAAATTAAATGGTACTAGTATGCGTGCATCACTGATTGTGCCACCCACTCAAGTATCATGTCTCAGGCCTACCATTGCAGTCTTTGTGAGTGCAGTTTTAAACTGCCATTGTGACCTGGCAAAGTAAACCCTTTGCCAGGCCAAAACTTTACTTTTTAATACATATAAGTCACCCCTAGCGTAGGCCTTGGGCAGCCCAGAGGGCAGGATGCAACATATTTAAAAAGTAGTACATGTACTTTAAAGATTTTACCTGTCCTGGTCATCAAAAACTCTTACATTTGTTTTTAACTACTGCAAGGCCAACTGTTCCATTGGAGTTTCCTTTTAACATGTTATAAGTGTAATTTCCAAATGGGAGCAGGTAACCAGTTCATCTTTGGTGTTTGAAATTGTAATGAAAAATCCTAACTTGTGAAGTCCGCTTTTAAACTTCAATTTTGAAAAGGCCACTTTTAGAAAGTTGGACCCATGCCCTAGACTAAGCATGGGCGAATTTAGCGAATTGGCAATTTGCGAATTTGTGGATTTGCGAATTGGCAATCCGCAAAATTCGCGAATTCGCAGATTTTTTTATTTTTGTGTGTTTGCGGGTGTTTGTGAGGCGCTTTGCGTGTTCGTGGGTGTTCGCGAGGCGCTTTGCAATTTTGCGGGGTTTTTTTTTGCCTGCTTAATCACTGCCACCCTCTTGTTTTTTATTCCCATCTGCCCTCTGTACCACTTGTTTCTGTGCCCTTCTGCCCTCTGCCCCACTCATTTTTTGTCCCCTTCTGCCCTCTGTCCCACTTTTGTGCCCTTCTGCCCTCAGCCCCACTTAGAATGGCGCCGGCAAGCTGCCAGCGTCATTCTAAAATACCTAGAAATAGCTTCAACAGGAAGCACTAATAGATAAAGTAAAGCAGGTGCTCCAGTTGAAGGTCAAATTAAGTTACACAATCATTAATCACCCCAAGTTTGGGGTGATTAATGATTGTGTAACTGAATTTGAGCAGCACCTGCTTTACTTGATCTATTAGAGCTTTCTGTTGAAGCTGACTTTTGTAACTATTTTAGAATGGCTCTGGCAGCTTGCTGGCGCCATTCTCAAAGAGTTACAAAAGTCAGCTTGAACTTTTGACCCAATCCGTTCCATTCGCGGATTTTCGTTCCCGGATTTTGCGGGAAATTCGCGAATCTCGCGGATTGCGAATTTACCGAAAATCCGCGAAATCCGCGAGCGGAACGGACTTTCCGCTCATGCTTACTCTAGACACAAGGTGCACTACTATAATTCACCTAAAGAGTGTTTACCATTTACATTAAAGTAATAATGGAGCTTAAAGCGTAAGCACGTACGTTTGTACAATAAAAACATGAATGAGCTACATCCAGCTCTTCAGTGTTGATTCTTTGATGGACTTGTGCACATTGGAATGTTGCTCATGGATTAAATTCTTGAATAAATAATGTTTAAGCTTGATTATTACTTGAATGTAAATGGGATACACTCTTTAAGTGAATTATAGTAGTGCACCTTGTGTCTAGGGCATAGGTCTTAGTTTTCCCCTTTTCGAATTTGGTGGCCGGGCGGAGCCTCCTCAGAGGGTGCACACTTTAGAAATCTATTTTGTTTCTCCTGTACATATTGTATTGCACTTTTGGTTACCAGAGTGCAAGACAGCTGTTATTTTGCTTTTCTACTTTTTGAAATTTGGCATTTTCTTGCCTTAGCCATTTGATACCTGCAGCCTGTCTCTGGGTCACATTACTGGGTGTAGTTTACAGCTGGGCTTTATGTATTCCTCTTAGATAGCCATACACAATGGGGAGCTTAGGTGTGACTGGATGAGCCATCACTAACAGGATAGAAGGGAGGAGCTGGACCCAACCTCACTTACTCTTGAATAGGCTTTGTCCTGGCTCTGCACGACACAGCTTCATACCTCTTGTAATTAGTCTGAAGCTAGGAAGGCAGGGTGCCTGTACCCTTCAGAGGCATGCCTCTAGAAGCTTCTCCCTGATTCAAAGGTCCAACTGGGTATAAATACTGGGCCAGATATCAAACAGAGAGAAATAGGGGCCATCAGGGAAAATATTTAAAGACTATGAGACTCAATCCCCCATTCATTCATACCACAATAACAACGGAGTCCGTAATAGTCTATCTATAAGGAATGTCCAAATTGCATGGACAAGTCCAATCTCCAGGGTTCAAAGTTATAACTCTGGTGATCAGTCAAGGAACAATGGTTCCTAAGAAAAAAATACACTTGTACCGAGAAACAGAGCAGAACAACCAGCAAAGACCAAAGTAACTGGTTAATGGTGTCCAATCAACACACATATAGTGTCCAGTGTCATCATCTGGGCTACCAACAGACTATATTCTGCTTCCCTTTAGGCCAAAAGGGAAAATCACAGCAGATATATAGTTGTAACTTATTTACAAAGTTCTCCGGCAAGAGAGTAACTAGAAAGAAAAGGTGCAGTGAAACAAGATATAAGAGTGATTTAAAATAGAATAGACGTCAGAAATAATGACAGTTTATTCATGATTATAGTTTCAGTGTGTCTTTCTAGATAAAAACAGTGAAGAAAGATTATAGGAGTAGGTAAGATATTTTTGCTACTCAAATGGTCGGCATGTTTCATCCTTGATGGGGTCCAGACTGACTCCCTAGGCTTTCTTCAGGACCTCAATGCTCCAAGACTAAGGGGCATCTAACACTGTCACCAAAACGATATATTAATACATACAGTTTTGTTGAATTCACAAAAAAAGGAATGTATATCGTATTTTCAAATCCTCTGCATTGACCTGATGTTTTCAAGTTCTGAAAAGGAAAGAAGGTGTATAACAAACAACAGAGAAAGCAAGAAGCAATGCTGTAACTAAGCATAGGCGGAAAATCCATTCAGCTAGCGAATTTTGCAGATTTTCGGTAAATTCGCAATCCGCGAACGCTCGCGAATTTACCGAAAATCCGCAAATTCGCACGCAGCAGATTTTTTTTTCTTGGTGATACAATTTTGCGGCGTGCGGTGTAAGTTCGCAATTGCGAACATGTAGGCAGCAACAATCTCGCACTCGCGAAATTACAAAAATTGCAATTCTGCACAAGAAATCCACTAGCAGGCAGCATAGACCTTCTGAAAATGATGATTTTTATCAGAATAACTCCTCAGGTTGACATTTGCCTGCACTTTTTTGGATTTGAGGCCTTTTGACTTTCTTTGGATCACTTTTGGATTAGAAATCAACTTTCACAAGTAAGCTTGTTTGGGGCATTACAGTTGCTGTAATGCTGTTCTGCAGAAAAACGAGTTTTGCAAAAGTGAAAGCATTCAGCAGGTTCAAAAGTTCAAACTCATCATTAGTAACCATTCCCTGTCATGCTTCCTGACTGGGGCCCCTCCAGAGTTCAGTTGCTAGTTGCAACAATTGTATGACCCTGCTCTGACCCTCACAGCAGGCTCATAGAATAGCTACAAGTAGGCCATAAAAGGTCCTGGAGAAAAAAAATTGCACTGCAACAGAAAGCAAATTACAGATAAGGAAGCAGGTGCCAGACTGGAATTTTAAAACAGTGACACATTAATAAATCAACCCCAAATTAATCCATGTCAGTTGAAGCAGGGCTGGTGTGCTTGCTTTTTCTCCCCGTTATCTACAGTGATGATGAACCAGAGGGTGGCATTGATGTACCAGAGGGTGGCATGGGTGAAACAGAGGGTGGCAGGCGTGAAACAGAGGGTGCTGGGAACCTGTGATGATGAACCAGACGTAGAAACAACATAATCGCGACCGTTGCGAGCCGACATGTAAGTTTGCAATTGCAAACTGGTACAAAACCCTCGCGAACTGGCAGAAATCCTTGCGAACACAAAAAAAAAATCTGCAAATTCGCGCGAATTCGCGGATTTTGCGGATTGCAAGTTCGCAAATTCGCAAAATTCGCGAATGCCAGATTCGCAAAATTCGCTCATGCTTAGCTGTAACTCGGTAACTGAGTATCAAAACCAACTAGTGTAGGGAGAGAGCAAAGGTACACTTACCAATGCTTTAGGAGGACATTACGTCACCTCACCGGGCACCAGCGTGTGTCAGAGAGGCCCCGCTCTGTAAAGAAATGAAGGCTTAGAGCGAGCATACTATCAAGTAAAATTACAAGATGACCACGTCAGTCCATTTCTGTGACTGCCGCAACGTGCTTGTGCTTGGGAGTCCTCCATTCGCAAGCACTTAAACATCTACAGTCAAAACACAGTGCAATGTACACCCCGCCACGGGGGCAGGAGTCAATACAATAAAATAGCGGAAACTGAAAAGGGGGAAAGAGCTGCAATCTGAGCATATTGCCCTTTTTGAAGATAACTTTTGTCAATGTTGTTTTCGAATATCAAACTGGGGCTGGTCTCACTATACAACCACTGTAGACCGGTGGAATTAAGAGCGCAATTAAAAAGAGAATAGTGAGCTATGACTCGTTTTAACTACTGACGCGAAGGTGAGTAAAAAAATGCAACAAGACAACAGGGTATGGTCTTGACAGACACAGTCCGACATTGCTAACAGAGCCTGTGTGCCAAAACCTCAAATAGGAAGAGAAAGAGTGTGATGACTATCTCTTACCTCTCCGTCGGTACCTCAGTCCGGATCACCGCTGGCGTGGAGGGCGGTTTCCGTGTTGGGCCCCGTTCTAAATATGTCAGGTTCACTCAGACGTCGTCGCATTTCTGCCGCATCATCAAAACTACATGTTAGACGCTTTGCCGCTGGAAAAGCAAGTGTATCTATAATGTTTCACTGGAACAACACGTGTCTGCGCGACTCTGAACTACGGAGTTAGCGCTATGTAACTGGGAAAGTTAGTTCTTATGGAGTACCTTGGTTATCTAGCTTATTAGTGGTCGATTGCGGGCTCGTTGTCAATATTAACACCACAAACGCTCATTTATAAGAAAACTCTGATGGAAAATACCATCCAATGTGACTAGACCCGCAATTGAATTTGGATCCACGTATGCCAGAACATAAGGCGTTTACTACTAATATGGCCTAAGCAAAAGTAGTAGCCGCACTCTGCTAGTGAAAAGAAGAGTGTGAGGTGGTGCCATGACGTAACTCGTGTATCAGTTGTAATGGGCTACTCAGGGAACAGGGCGTCATAGAAGACCAGAGCGACCCGAAAGTAATGAACTGTTGTTAGAAGAGTGTCAGTACAGCTATTAAGTATGGGTGAATTTTGCAAATCTCGCGTTCGCGAATTTTGCGGCTTTGCGAACTCGCAATCCGCAAAATCCGCGAATTCTCGCAAATTTGCGGATTTTTTTTTTTTTTATGTTCGCACGGGTTTCTGCAAGTTTGCGAGGGTTTTGTACAATTTCGCAAATTGCGAAGTTGTACAAAACGCGTGCGAACTTGCAGAAACCCGTGCGAACACAATGTGCCCAGTAGGGTATGTGCCTCTTGTGTGAATAAAAGGTCAGAGAAAGATCAGTTCAGCAGATGAAGAGAAAGAAGCTCCTGGTCACAGGAACAGCACGGGTATTGCGCTCGTGAAAGTCAAGGATGCAAAGCCTATCCAGCATCACAGCTGATTTTCCACGGTAGATTTGGGAAGAAGGCACACCTGTCCAGCCTCGACGACGCTCACAATTGTTTTTGGGCTAATGAATGAGTCACTGAATTTGAGCATCAACTGGTTTGAGCGACCATGTGTGTGTTACTATGCAATCGCCCCGAAGGGCGCAGGGGTCCCTTGAGTGAGCTGCAGACCTCTGCCCAGCCATGCAACTATTTTACAATGGCGCCAGCAAGCTGCCAGCGCCGTTGTAAAATAGTTACAAAGTTAGCTTGCACAGGAAGCACTTAGATAAAATAAAGCAGCACCTGCTTCGTTTTATCTAGTGGTTCCTGTGCAAGCTAACTTTGTAACTATTTTACAACGGCGCTGGCAGCTTGCTGGCGCCATTGTAAAATAGTTGCATGAGTGGGGGTTCAACTTTTGAACCCGTTACGTTCGCGGATTTTTTTTTTGTGGATTTTGCGGGAAATCCGCAAAATTCGCGGATTGCGGATTTCCCAAAAATCCGCAAAATCCGCGAGCGTAACAGATTTCCCGCTCACACTTAACAGCTATACTCTAATATAATCACCTAGTTATTATATAATGATAAATACCTATGGAATATATTCAGTAAGAAGGCATATAATCAAACGCGCAACAGGCTGTCAACTTATTAAGAATATAGAGCACAGAAAGTCAGCAATTGTTTATCTCATACTAGCAGATCGATTTAGTGGTGTGTAAGCGAGTAAATAGCTTTCTCTTCATCAGAGATACCCACGGTATCCCATCATTTAGACCGTGTGTATCACTTGATAGTTTTAACACCCACTTTTGTTCTTTGAGGAACAAAAAATTACTCAAGTCTGAAACATGTGGCGGGATGTAAGGTTTTTCCAAAACCGTCCAGTAGAAATCCTCTGCTTGACGATTCTTTTCCACGAAGTGTCTTGTAAGTCCTGTTGCAGTTTTTTTGCACCGAAAGGTGCTTTTGTGTTCCTGCATCCTTAGTATGACTTTTCTTGTCGTCATTCCGACATATTTAAGATTGCAGGGATATGTGATCAAGTATATTAGATGGTCACTGTTACAGTTAGTGAAACTCTGTTGTACCCAAGGTTTGCAAGTACCAATATCTATGCTTTTGGAGGCTTTTGTCTGGGGGCATATGGCACATGAGCCACAAGGAAAGTGGCCTTGTACTCTGGGAAGGTCCCATAATGTGTTGGTCTTGTGTTGTGTACATGCGCGTGGCCTGGTATGCACCAGTCTGTCTCTTATATTGACACTTTGTTTCAATGAGAAAAGTGTTAAAGGAATTTTTTCGGTGTCGCAATTGAGAATTTGCCAGTGTCTTCTGATGATCTTCTGCATGCCGTTTGTCAACGAACTGAAAGTGTTTACACATGTGAGACGACCCAAGGGTTTTTTTTCCACTGGTGCCTCCAAAAGGGCCTCTGTATGTTTATTGGAGGCTCTCTTGTAAGCTTTCTTAATGATTCTCGTGGGATACTTTCTGTCTTTTAGCTGTTTAGTGAGAATGGTAGCATGTTCCTCATACTTGTCTATGGTGGAACAGTTCCTCCGGACACGGAGAAATTGTCCGAAAGGTAAATTTTCCCATAAGGATGTGGGATGCTGGCTGTCAAATGTTCATAGGGAGTTGCGTGCCATGGATTTTCGATAGAGTTCGCTCTGTAAACCCTCTCTGGTCCAGTAGATTGACAGGTCTAGAAACGATATCCTGTGTTTGTCACCTTCCAATGTGAACCGTAGAAAGTTATCCCTGGTATTCAGCCAAGTCTGGAATTGGACAATGGATTCATACGCGCCCCGCCATATCACCAGCACATCATCTATATAGCGTTTCCAAACACTTATAGAATCTCAATAGGGGTTAGATGTAATCAGAATCTGTTGTTGTTCGAAAGTATGGACGTATAAGTTTGCCAGGCTTGGCGCAAAAACGCTGCCCATACTCGTCCCCGATATTTGGAGATAGATATTGTCTCATACTTGAAGACATTTTCTTTCATCGCTATGCGGGCCAAAGACATAATGAACGGCACCAGTGTTATAGAATTCAATGTGGCATCCAAAAGAATCTCTGCAACTGTTTCCAAAGTCTCTCCTTGTGGTATCGACATGTATAAAGACTCCACGTCAAATGATACCAGCCAATCTTGTTCTGGATCATAGTTAATCTCTGGCAACAGGCAAAGGACATCTCTGGTGTCCTTGAGATATGTTGGCATAGTGCTGATAATTGGATTTGGCATGCTTCAAGCATGATATTGTTTATCCGTATACTAGCGATAACTACACTCCTCCAGACTTTAATTCTAAAGGGAGACGCTATGGCTCTCATATTCCAGTTCCAATTCTTCCACCAGCTCCAAGGACGATGACACAGCTAACAACTTCAAGAACCAACAGAGAGGGAGAGGACGTGGCCGATATCAAAGAGGTTTTTGGCCTCACGGTCCACCACCACCCACACAGTTTCAACAATGGTGGCCACCATCACCATGGGGTTATCCTAATCCTCAATTCTAGGCATCAATGCCACAGCTCCATCAACAGAATTTTGCTAATCAACCTTTTTTAGGAGGAGGCCCAGGAAGACCTAGAGGCAGACGCAGGACTGCAGCCCCTCAGGTGCAGTGGAACCAGCCAACGACCTCGTACATGGGAACAAGGAGCAAAACGAAGGCGAGCGATCAAACAACCAATGTGGAGAAAGCCTCATCGTAAATTTGAGCAAGAGGACTCTAACGAATGAAGAAACTGCAGTTCTGAAACGTGGATTAGGTTTTGTTCAAACCAATCCAGGAGATCCCTTTCAAATAAATTGTGAATTGGTGCAATTCTTTAGAAAGATTTGAATCCATTACTTCTTTGATAACAAAGTATTAGACCCAATACCAACTATTGAAAAGAACACGGGTCTTCGGAAGTGCTCCACCTTCAATCCTTTATCCTCAATGGTTCCTCCGAAAGTGCTTGCTTTTGAGAAAGCTGTGCAAGCGGAAATAAATCAACTTTGCCAAATCAACAAGAAATCCTTCTGTAATTTGCCAAGGCGTGAACAACTGGCCATCAAGACCCTTTCAGAAGACCCTCTTATCACCATCAAACCAGCTGATAAAGGCGGATCTATAGTTATTTTAGACACTTCTACCTATAGAGAAGAATGCCTTCGCCAGCTTGCTGATGTTAAGGCTTATCGTCTACTGAAGGAAGATCCTACTACACGACTTCAGAAAAAATTTCTGATATAGTAGCAGAAGGTCTATCCAATAAATGGATTACTGAACACGAAGCCTCATATCTCCAACCAAGCCATTCAACGATACCATACTTTTACTGTTTACTGAAAGTACATAAGCAACAACGTCCCCCAGTGGGGAGACCAGTTATTTCAGGCAATGGTTCCTTATGGGAACCACTTTCGACCTTTGTTGACTATTTTTTAAAACCAATTGTCAGCACTATGCCAACATATCTCAAGGACACCAGAGATGTCCTTTGCCTGTTACCAGAGATTAACTATGATCCCGAACAAGATTGGCTGGTATCATTTGACGTGCAGTCTTTATACACGTCGATACCACAAGAAGAGACTTTGGAAACAGTCGCACAGATTCTTTCGGATGCCACATTGAATTCTATTACACCGGTGCCGTTCACTATGTCTTTCTCCCGCATATCGATGAAAGGACATTTCTTCAAGTATGAGGACAATATCTATCTCCAAATATCGGGGACGAGTATGGGCAGCGTTTTTGCGCCAAGCCTGGCGAACTTATACGTCCATACTTTCGAACAACAACAGATTCTGGTAACATCTAACTCCTATTGAGATTCTATAAGTGTTTGGAAACGCTATATAGATGATGTGCTGGTGATATGGCGGGGCACGTATGAATTCATTGTCCGATTCCAGACTTAGCTGAATACCAGGAATAACTTCCTAAGGTTCACATTGGAAGGTGACAAACACCGGATATCGTTTCTTGACCTGTCAATCTACTGGACCAGAGAGGGTCTACAGAGCGAACTCTATCGAAAATCCATGGCTCGCAACTCCCTATTAACATTTGACAGCCAGCATCCCAATTCCTTATGGGAAAATATACCTTTCGGACAATTTCTCTGTGTCCGGAGGAACTATTCCACCAAAGACAAGTATGAGGAACATGCTACCACTCTCACTAAACAGCTAAAAGACAGAAAGTATCCCACGAGAATCATTAAGAAAGCTTACAAGAGAACCTCCCATAACAATAGAGAGGCCCTTTTGGAGGCACCAGTGGAAAACCCCCCCTTGGGTCGTCTCACATGTGTAAACACTTTCAGTTCATTGACAAATGGCATGCAGAAGATCATCAGAAGATACTGGCGAATTCTCAATTGCGACACCGAAAAAATTCCTTTACCACTTTTCTCATTGAAACGAAGTGTCAATATTAGAGACAGACTGGTGCATACCAGGCCACGCGCATGTACACAACACAAGATCAACACATTATGGGACCTTCCCAGAGTACAAGGCCACTTTCCTTGTGGCTCATGTGCCATATGCCCCCAGACAAAAGCCTCCAAAAGCATAGATATTGGTACCTGCAAACCTTGGGTACAACGGAGTTTCACTAACTGTAACAGTGACCATCTAATATACTTGATCACATATCCCTGCAATCTTAAATATGTCGGAATGACGACAAGAAAAGTCATACTAAGGATGCAGGAACACAAAAGCACCTTTCGGTGCAAAAAAACTGCAACAGGACTTACAAGACACTTCGTGGAAAAGAATCATCAAGAAGAGGATTTCTACTGGACGGTTTTGGAAAAACCTTACATCCCACCACACGTTTCAGACTTGAGTAATTTTTTGTTTCTCAAAGAACAGAAGGGGGTGTTTAAACTATCAAGCGATACACACGGTCTAAATGATGGGATACAGTGGGTATCTCTGATGAAGAGATAGCTATTTACTCCCTTACACACCACTAAATCGATCTGCTAGTATGAGATAAACAATTGCTGACTTTCTGTGCTCTATATTCATAATATAAGTTGACAGCCTGTTGTGTGTTTGATTATATGCCTGCTTACTGAATATATTCCGTAGGTATTTATCATTATATATTAAGTAGCTGATTATATTCGAGTATGGCTGTATTGACAATGTTCTAACACCAGCTCATTACTTTCGGGTCGCTCTGGTGTTCTATGACGCCCTTTTCCCTGAGTAGCCCATTACAGCTGATTCACGAGTTACGTCATGGCACCACCTCACACTCTTCTTTTCACTAGCAGAGTGCGGCTACTACTTTTGCTTAAGCCATATTAGTAGTTATCGCCTTATGTTCTAGCACACGTGGATCCAAATTCAATTTCGGGTCTAGTCACATTGAATGGTATTTTCCATCAGAGTTTTCTTATAAATTAGCATTTGCGGTGTTAATATTGACAACGAGCCCGCAATCGACCGCTAATAAGCCAGATAACCAAGGTACTCCATAAGAACTAACTTTCCCAGTTACATAGCACTAACTCCGTAGTTCAGAGTCGCGCAGACACGTGTTGTTCCAGTGCAACATTATAGATACACTCGCTTTCCTAGCGGCAAAGCGTCTAACATGTAGTTTTGATGACGCGGCGGATATGCGATGACGTCTGAGTGAACCTGACGTATTTAGAATGGGGCCCGACACGGAAACCTCACCTCCACGCCCGCGGTGATCCGGACTGAGGTACCGACGGAGAGGTAAGAGATAGGCATCACACGCTTTCTCTTCCAATTTGAAGTTTTGGCACACAGGCTCTGTTAGCAATGTCGGACTGTGTCAAGACCATACACTGTTGTCTTGTTGCATTTTTCTACTCACCTTCGCGTCAGTAGTTATAATGAGTCATAGCTCACTATTCTCTTTTTAATGGCGCTCTTAATACCACCGGTCTACAGTGGTTGTATGGTGAGACCAGCCACAGTTTGATATTTGAAAACAACATTGACAAAAGTTATCTTCGAAAAGGGCAATATTCTCAGATTGCAGCGCTTTCCCCCTTTTCAGTTTCCGTTATTTTATTGTATTGACTCCTGCCCCCGTGGCGGGGTGTACATTGCACTGTGTTTTGACTGTAGATGTTTAAGTGCTTGCAAATTGGAGGACTCCCAAGCACAAGCACGTTGCGGCAGTCACAAAAATGGACTGATGTGGTCATCTTGTAATTTTACTTGATAGTATGCTCACTCTAAGCCTTAATTTCTTTACAGAGTGGGGCCTCTCTGACACACACTGGTGCCCGGTGAGGTGAGGTAATGTCCTCCTAAAGCATTGGTAAGTGTACCTTCGCTCTCTCCCTACACTAGTTGGTTTTGATACTCAGTTACCGAGTTACAGCATTGCTTCTTGCTTTCTCTGTTGTTTGTTATACACCTTCTTTCCTTTTCAGAACTTGAAAACATCAGGTCAATGCAGAGGATTTGAAAATACCATATACATTCCCATTTTTTGTGAATTCAACAAAACTGTATGTATTGATATATCATTTTTGTGACAGTGTTAGATGCCCCTTAGTCTTGGAGCATTGAGGTCCTGAAGAAAGCCTAGGGAGTCCATCTGGACCCCATCAAGGCTGAAACATGTCGACCATTTGAGTAGCAAAAATATCTTACCTACTCCTATAATCTTTCTTCATAATCATCTTTCTTTATAATCTGGCTTCGTCAGACACGGTCGCTCCCTTCTGTCCCTGCTCGACCCTGCACAATACTGCCTGGTATCGTTAGCGCTGCACTGCTGCCCTGTATCGGCGCTTGTCTTGCCTACAGAATTATTTATTTATTTGTTAGTCATCTCCTCGCGCTCATTTGATTGCCGACTTTACCTGCATTATTTTACTTTAATTGGAGTGCCTGTATTGCGCTGCTGAGTGGACATTGCCACATCATTTATTTGCATACTGCTGCGTTTGCCACCGCGTGGATTATCAATTTCACCTTCCCCCCACCCCCAACCCGGTCTGCTCTCCCGTTCTCGGCGCCATTTACACAGTTGTTGTTGTTTTGCCTGGAGTCCGCCCCCTCAACCACGCACCCGCCTCCCAGCTGATCCTCCCTCCCACTACGAGGCAAGGCTTCCCCCAGAGCACAGAAGAGCTGTGACCGTCCTGGCTTCGTCAGACACGGTCCCTCCCTTCTGTCCCTGCTCGACCCTGCACCATACTGCCTGGTATCGTTAGCGCTGCACTGCTGCCCTGTATCGGCGCTTGTCTTGCCTACAGAATTATTTATTTATTTGTTAGTCATCTCCTCGCGCTCATTTGATTGCCGACTTTACCTGCATTATTTTACTTTAATTGGAGTGCCTGTATTGCGCTGCTGAGTGGACATTGCCACATCATTTATTTGCATACTGCTGCGTTTGCCACCGCGTGGATTATCAATTTCACCTTCCCCCCACCCCCAACCCGGTCTGCTCTCCCGTTCTCGGCGCCATTTACACAGTTGTTGTTGTTTTGCCTGGAGCCCGCCCCCTCAACCACGCACCCGCCTCCCAGCTGATCCTCCCTCGCCCCTCCCCTTCCACTCTCCATATATGTCAGGAGCATCGTCGCGCAGCGTTCACGCGCAGCGACCGCGCCCGAGTCGCGCCGAAGGTGCGCCAAAGGTAAGCCCGTCTACGCCCGTCCGCGCCTGGACCGCGCCCAGCGCCAGACCCCCTGGCCCTCGCATTGCCCAGCCCTCCCGCATTACCTACGATGCCACCACCCTCCTGCGCCCAAGCCGCTCCTGGACACACCCATGGACCTTTCTCATGCAACTCCTGCAAATTCAGCGGCACCTACAACAACTCCGCCACAATCACACCACAGACTCCCGACCCCAACAACCTACAATGCATCTTGCTCAACACCCGTTCGGTCCACAGACACGCCATTGACCTATGGAATCTACTAGACACCATCTCTCCGGACGTCGCCTTCCTAACAGAAACATGGATGAACGCCTCTTCCGCCCCAGACATCACCATTGCCATCCCAGAAGATTATAAGATCATACGCAAGGACCGTACCGGCCACACAGGAGGAGGAATCGCTATCGTCCATAAGAAATCCATCCACATCTCAACCAGCTCTGACGTCAATCTCGCCAACTCTGAACACCTTCACTTCCAGATCCACACCGACCCCAAGACCACACTCAGAGGCACCCTTCTTTACAGACCTCCAGGACCCCGCGCACAATTTAGTGAGGACATCACGGACTTCATCACTCCACACGCGCTCCCCTCCAAAGATTACATCCTTCTGGGAGACCTCAACTTTCACCTTGAAAAGAACAACGACCATAACTCCACCACCCTTTTGGACAACCTCGCCAACCTTGGACTTAAACAACTGGTCACTTCCCCCACCCACATCGCAGGTCACACACTCGACCCTATCTTCACCTCCAGCAATCATGTCTCCTTCAGCCACACTACGGCTCTCCTCTGGACTGACCACAGCTGCGTCCACTTTACCTACAACAAGCCCAAACCCAACAACCACCCCCAACCAACTCTGCAAAGAAACTGGAACAAAATCACCATTGACCAGATCTCCTCATCGCTTCTTCTAAACGCCCCTACCCACTCCTCAAACCCCGACCAAGCCGCCACCAACCTCACCCTATGGTTATCCAACAGCGCCGACATCCTAGCACCACTGAAAAAACGACAAATCAAACTTGGCAGCAAGACAGCCTCCTGGTTCAACGATGATCTTAAGAAATCCAAGAAACTCTGCCGCTCCCTTGAGAAGGCCTGGAAAAAAGACCCAACCACCAGCACCAAGGAAGCCTTCAAAAACGCCACTCGCACACACCACCAACTGATCCGAAAAGCCAAGAAAACCGCCTTCAAGGACCAACTAGATAGCAACGCCCACAACAGCAAGGAACTTTTCAACATCGTCAAGGAATTCACCAATCCCTCGGCCAACTCCAACGACATCACCCCCTCTCAAGCCCTCTGCGACTCCCTAGCCTCATTCTTCCACAACAAAATTGCAGACATCCACAACAGCTTCGACAACCAACCCGGAGACCAACCCACCCAACCATCTGCTGGACCTTCACCACCCTCGAACATCCTTAATGACTGGAACCCAATCTCCACTGAGGACACTATCCGCCTGATGAACTCCATCCACTCAGGATCCCCCACAGACCCATGCCCTCACCACATCTTCAACAAAGCAGACTCCATCATAGCACCGCACCTCCGAGACGTCATCAACTGCTCCCTCAACTCCGCCACCTTCCCGGAGAGCTGGAAACACGCCGAACTCAGCGCCCTTCTGAAAAAACCCACAGCGGACCCCACCGAACTCAAAAACTACCGTCCCATTTCGCTCCTTCCATTCCCGGCCAAAGTCATCGAGAAAGCTGTCAACAACCAGCTTGCCGCCTTCCTCGAAGCCAACAACTCCCTCGACTCCTCACAGTCTGGCTTCCGAGCCAAACACAGCACTGAAACCGCCCTCATCGCAGCAACAGATGACATTCGAACTCTACTGGACAATGGAGACACAGTCGCCCTCATCCTCCTCGACCTCTCCGCAGCCTTCGACACAGTCTGCCATAGCACCCTTATACAGCGCCTCAGAAACATTGGAATCCAAGGAAAAGCACTAGAATGGATCACCTCGTTCCTCACCGGAAGAACCCAGAGAGTCCGCCTTCCACCATTCAAGTCAGAGGCCACTGAAGTCATCTGCGGCGTGCCACAAGGATCTTCACTCAGCCCCACCCTTTTCAACGTATACATGAGCCCCCTCGCAACCATCGCACGCCAACACAACCTCAACATCATCTCCTACGCGGATGACACTCAACTGATCCTATCACTCACCAATGACCCTAGCACCGCCAAAACTAACCTACACGAAGGAATGAAAGAAGTAGCCGAATGGATGAAACATAGCCGTCTGAAACTGAACTCAGATAAAACAGAAGTCCTTATCTTAGGTACCTCCCCCTCTGCATGGGACGATTCTTGGTGGCCAGAAGCCCTTGGAAAAGCACCCATCCCGACAGACCATGCACGGAACCTGGGCGTCATCCTGGATTCCTCACTTTCGATGAACAAACAAGTCAACGCCGTCTCTTCATCCTGCTTCAACATTCTTCGCATGCTCAAAAAAACATTTCGTTGGATCCCCACCGAAACTAGGAAAACGGTCACCCACGCCCTGGTCACGAGCCGACTGGACTATGGAAACACCCTCTACGCCGGTACTACCGCTAAACTCCAGAAAAAACTCCAACGAATCCAAAACGCCTCAGCCAGGCTCATATTAGACATCCCGCGTAAAGAACATATCTCTGGTCACCTGAAAAACCTCCACTGGCTTCCCGTCAATAAGAGGATCACTTTCCGGCTCCTAACCCACGCACACAAAGCACTCTACGAAATCGGACCAGAATGCCTCAACACACGACTGTCCTTCTACTCCCGCTCCCGCCAGCTACGATCATCCAACCAAGCCCTTGCCACTGTACCTCGCATCAACAAAACCACCATGGGAGGTAGATCCTTCTCCTACCTGGCAGCTAAAACCTGGAACTCCCTTCCCACTTACCTTCGCCTTACTCAGAATCACCTGGCATTCAGAAAGCAACTTAAAACGTGGATATTTGACAAGTAATTCCCCACCCCTCCTCAAGCGCCTTGAGACCCTCTGGGTATGTAGTGCGCTATATAAATTCTTTGACTTGACTTGACTTGACTGTTTTTATCTAGAAAGACACACTGAAACTATAATCATGAATAAACTGTCATTATTTCTAAGTATGGGCGAATTTTGCGAATTCGCGATTCGCGAATTTGCGTATTTACGAATTTGCAATCCGCAAAATTCGTGAACTTTCGCGAATTTGCGGATATCTTTTTTTTGTGTGATCGCAATGGTTTCTGCCAGTTCGCAAGGGTTTTTTACCAGTTCGCAAACGCAAACTTACTTGTCGGGACGCAACGGGCGCGACCATGTTGTTTCTACGTCTGGTTCATCACAGCACCCTCTGTTTCACCACTGCCACCCTCTGGTTCACCCATGCCACCCTCTGGTACATCACTGCCACCCTCTGGTTCATCACTGTAGATTATGGGGGGAAAAGCACACCTGCCCTGCCTCAACTGACATGAATTAATTTGGAAACACAATATTGGGCAAAGTTCCTCCAAGGGAGTGTTCCTCACTATGGAATACTCCAATAAGTAAGATAGAAAGTAAACATAAAAAGTGTGTTTAAAGAATTGGTTATTCTCTAATACCAAGCTAATAGGGGGGGTTGTAAGCCAGTATGTGAGGTGAAGAAAGTGCTTCTCCTTTGTAACCTAGTGCCCTCAGATAGCCATGTGGTCGCCCTCGGTCATCATTGGGCGTTGCTCCTCGTGTGGGTGGCGCTGCAGTCCCTCACGGGTCCCGCAAGGGGGCTCTTTAGCGGAGTTCTTTTTTTGGAGATGCCACAGTTGTGCATGGGAGTCTGGGGCCTAGCTAAAGTGTAAAGTGGAAGTGAAACAATTAAAAAAACCTAAACAGTGCCCTCAAACTAGTTTATTCAGGGGTCTGTGAGGTTTGGTTAAAAGGGAAAGTGGGCCCTGGAGAACCCCATGTAGAAAATAATAATAGAGGCGAATGTATAACTAGACGGTACTCTCAGGGTAAGTGCTCAAGTGAAGAGAAAATAAATAATTAGGTCAACATGTTTCGCGCATCTGGTGGTCCCTAATGGATCCAATGGCGCTTCTTCAGGACCGTATAATATACAAAAAACAATTTACGTTTCTTGTTGCTGGTACCAGGCCTATTGCCCCTGTGCTAGCAGTACCTTCGTCGTCAAGGTCAACAGCGTGTTGTTGCTGACTGGTACCATTCCTAGTAGTACCGTAACCCAGCCTGTGAAAAGAAAAACTTGTGAGGCAAAGAGAAAGAAAAACCAACTCTAACAGATGCATGACTGTTAAAAAACACTAATGTCATATTACGATACAGCTTGGTAATAACTCAACCCTGTATCAGATTTGTGTGGACCAATGTGTATTCAGCTTGTAACATGTGATCCGCGCCTAGGTTTTCTTATATACAATACTAGGTGAAATAAAAGGGATCTATAGAGGTGCCTAGGTAAAAGGGCATATGAGAGTGGGAGATACCAGGGTGTGCAAATAGGAGTTAAATGCACTGTCTTAGTGACAGCAGACATGGCCAAAGAGAGATCATGCCGCGGTCCTGCCAGGTAAGCTATGTGTGAGGTTTAAAATCAAGGCTGTAAGTCCTGTTCGATTTAAATTCAGTGTGTCAGACTATGAGAGTTTATGCCAGTCTCGTGAGGTTACTCGCTGCGCCTATGGATACAATCTGCGTGGACCTCTCCTTAATAAAGTATCGCTTATTTTGGCCACAATAAAGTAAAACAGAAAGAACATACCCCATAGGTATAAGGTCTGGGCCCCATCAACGTCGGCTTGCTTACTCGGCGAGGGAGCACTGTGGGTACAAGACAATAGTCCGAGTCAGGTTCCCCGAGTGAGTTTCCCGAGTCAGTATGATTATGTGGCCACTTTAAAAACAACAGGGATTATGATATTAGGGGTAGCAACCATTGCGGCACATCGTAACTCTACTAATGAGTCGAATGGTATTCAAGCTGGAGAAACGTAACCACGATGTAAGCGTGGTCTTTAACAAACAACTAAAAGAGGGTACTCACAATTGTCTCACCCTGCGGCTGTCATTCGATCCTACCCACAGCAAGCTCGGCGTCGGAAAGGAGCAGAACTCTCTCCTTACCGTGTTTTATTTATGTTAGCGCCGTTCTCTCCCCATGTCAGCTGGTCTAGGGGTTGAATTACGGCAACACCCGGAAGTTGCTCGGGCATAGTGTACAGATTTGAAAAACGTGGCGGCCATCTTAAGAAGAGTTCTCGAGAGTGCTCACTTATGTTATTGATATCTGCGGAGTCCTGTCGCTTATTCTTTTATGTTCAATCCTGACAAGTCGTTATAACTGCAGGCAATTTCTTAAAAGGGAGGTAGTAATACTGAAACGGGAATAGTGATATTTGATCTCCAGATCGCTGGAGAAACCGTGTATCACTATCCCATCGTTCATGAGCGCCATATTGTAGAGGGGTTAATAGCGCGGTTTGCACATTAGATTGGTGCCAAATGCTACTAGGAATAACTGTTCTCGGTGTGTAAAGACAACAAAAATTAGACCTATACAGGGAAAATCTAATTAATGGTCTATTGTTCTTAATCAGTGAGTCTAAATTAGATATAATTCCACCCATAATAGATTCTAATATGTAAATCAGACTGTTACTCTTTATTGGATCAAAAGAGTTCCACCCAGGGAATTTCTTCATTTAAACCCTCCTTGTCACATTTGAGACGGTACACCCACCTTTGTTCATACCTAAACAAGGTTTTAGGAGACCACAGGGGGTTGGAATCGATCACTATCCATCTCATACTGGTAGCTAGATGTTTCTTCTCTGCAAAGTGGGATAACAACTTGATGTTGGTCTTTCCTGTACGTATGCAGCTTTTATGCTCCCCTATTCATACTTTGATCTGGCGTGTGGTCATTCCAATGTACTTAAGCTTGCTCGGGCATTGGATCATGTAAATACAATTCGCGGTGTTACAGTTTGTATGTTTAGTTAGGCGCCAAGGTGTCACCAACCCTAGATCTATCTCTTTCATTGTCAATGTCTCCGCGCATGAAGTGCATGAATTAATTTGGGACTGATTAATGTGTCACTGAATTTGAGCTGGCACCTGCTTCCTTAGCTGTAAGTGCTTCCTGATTAATGATGAGCTTGAACTTTTGCACCTGCTGAGTGCTTTCAGCTTTGCAAAAATCGTTTTTCTGCAATGTTGCGGGATTCCCGGGGCACAAACTTGCGCGAGATCGAATTCGGAAGCCGCGGTCGTACATGGGCGCGGCCATCTTGTTTGCGTGACATATTTCCGTTTTTGGGCGCTATGTGTAATCTCGAGAAGTATGCGGCTCACTAGTACAAGTTCGCGTGTGATCGCGGGGGAAATCTCGCGCGAACTTACCCACGCGGTCGTGAACAGGCGCGGCCATCTTGTTTTTCATTCATTGCTATGGTTCTGGGCATCCTTTCTGTGCAGCACATGCAAACATGTAGAAAAACAACTCTTCAAACGCTGAATGACAGTAAGTGAACGCCGTGCGCCGCAATATTGTATTTGTCAAGCGCGACCAAGCAAAAAAAATCCGCTGCGTGCGAATTTGCGAATTTTTGGCAAATTCGCGAGAATTCGCGGATCGCGAATTTTCCGAAAATCCGCAAATTCCGCGAGCGGAACAGATTTTTCGCTCATACTTAATTATTTCTCATGTCTATTCTATTTTAAATCTTATTTCTTGTTTCACTGCACCTTTTCTTTCTAGTTACTCTCTTGCCGGAGAACTTTGTGACTAAATTACAACTATATATCTGCTGTGATTTGTCCTTTTGGCTAAAAGGGAAGCAGAATATAGTCTGTTGGTAGCCCAGATGATGACACTGGACACTATATGTGTGTTGATGGGACACCATTAACCAGTTACTTTGGTCTTTGCTGGTTGTTTTGCTCTGTTTCTCGGTACAAGTGTATTTTTTCCTTAGGAACCATTGTTCCTTGACTGATCACCAGAGTTATAACTTTGAACCCTGGAGATCGGACTTGTCCATGCAATTTGGACATTCCTTATAGATAGACTATTACGGACTCGTTGTTATTGTGGTATAAATACTGGTTCTCAGACACCACCTCTTCAGAACACTTCTGGATTTGTGGGTACTCAGGAAGAAGGACTGCTGTGCCACTGAAAGAACTGTCACTCTGCTAAACTGCTGTTCTTAAGGATTGCTGCCCTGCTGTTCTGACCTGCTGCCCTCTTGCCTGGGTGAAAAGTACTAGCCCTGCTTCTCTACAACCCAGAAACCACAGTCACTCCAACGGCTAGTTGGCTGGCCTCCTGATCTGATGCCTCTGGGACACAACAGTCTTCCAAAAACCTTGAACCTGGACTCTGCCATCTGTGAGTGTACCATGCCGAGTGGTGCCCCCCAAGTCCTATATCCTTGGAAGTGAGCATAAGGTGCACTAAAATCCTCTGTGAGTCAAGCGGAACATCTGCATCTGCTCAGCTGCGTGGTACAAACCCGATCAGAACCAACGCATTGCTGTGTGGATTGGACCGGTCACAAAGACTCACATCACTTCACAGCTCATTGGAACCTCCACTGTGCTAGTCCTTCGCATTCCTATTCAATGGCAGCCTGGACAATGAGGCCAAACACATTGCAGTCTCACAGCTCTTCGGAACCAATGCATCTCCCTGACTACATGCTGCATCCCAGTTGCCGGACTTCACATCACATGCCCCGTCGACGGGATCCTTGATGACGATACAAGATCTTGCATCGCAGATTCGCCGCGTCTAGGAACAGGTGCATCGCTTTAGCTGCATGACAAATCTTCGGCATGCATCCTCACAATGCTATGCACACCAGGTTTTAAGGTACTCTGTTTAGGGGGCCGAACTGGATCTGCGTAGCCGGCCCTTAATTCCTCACATTTCACGATCAGCCTGAACTTGTGACTTTATAGTGGTCTTGCGCAGTCCGATTTTCAAAGATGGTGCTTTGTGCTTTTTGGCCCTATTTTGACAAAATAAATTCAAAATTACATATCTCCTGTTTTGTATTTCCAGGTTATTAGTGTTTGAAGTGTTGTACAAATACTTTACACATTTCCTATGAGTTAAGCCTGACAGCTCTGTGCAAAGGTACCAGAGGGTTGAGCAGAGGTGCATTTGGGGTGGCTTGTGCCTCACCCTGACAAGGTTTGTGACTGCTGCTTGACAGACCACAGTCAAGCAACCACCCGATTTCTTACACTTAGAATGTGCTTTTTCTTAAACAAATCGTAAAGCCCATTGTAATAATTTACTTTCCTGCACTTTATCCAACCATCTAGTGCCTTGCTAGAAGAATCCCCCCACTAAATCCACCCATGGCTGGGGTTTTTGTTTCTGGCTATCCCTGGCCTTTGGCAATACTTCTCATGGATCAGGTCAAAGTTAGTGATAAGGGAATCCTTCATGGGGGCAAACTTCATCTGGTCTGCTACTTCCAGGGCCAATAAGGTATTTCCCCCCTCCCTCAATGAGCATGTGCTTCAAAGGACTGAGCTCCCTAACCTCTTCCAGGTCTCTATGCATATGTACGGCTACCTCATAAGTTGAAAGCCTCTTATCCATGTCATCCTCCACCACATAGCTAGGTTCAAGGTTATTGGGAAGTGACCACTTTTACCTATACTTGGCACTTCACTGTCACCATCTCCACTGGACTCAGAAGCCCTTAGATCCAGCTTTCACTGGCTCCTCGCAATTACTTTTTTCTCCTTCAGGGCCAGAGCTAATTCACTCTTCTGAGCAGCCAAACTTTTCTTTCCACAGCTAGGGTAGCCAACCTCAATTTCAGATCCCTCACTGCCTGTCTGTTCCTTCAGCTATGAAGAGGACAAATTTAGAGAAGAAATATGGCTTCCTTCCTGGGCAATGCAGGTGAAGTTGCTCTCGAAGACATACTTCACTGGTAGTAGGGTCTCTTTCCTGTCATTCACATGTTTCTCTTCCACCTAATCCTTCTGCTCCTGTGAAGCAGATTGTAGCTGGTGTACTTCTCCCAAGCTCTAAGGGCAATAATGCAGTACTCTTTTTTGGACTCCCTAATCAGCCTTCTGTCCTTGCACATTTACCTCAGCTCTGCCATGTTGAGGCTCTCTGTGTTGTTCAGTTCTACCTTCATGATTGCGAAAATTACATCTGAATAATTTGAGGGCAGGAATAAATTTATGAAAAATCAAAGCTGAACAATTAAAAATCAAAAGCAATTTTTGCTGTTAATTTCAAAAAGGGATTTTTATTTTCATCTTAAATAAAAATGCAGGTACTGGACCCCACAGCTGAATACCATCTGAATGTTATGCTAAGTCATGCTTTATTTGACTATTTTGCTATAATCACCCGTGAGACTGTTCAGGCACTCCGAAGCAGGTGTGTGATGCCAGCCCCGGAGGCTTGCCAGAAAAGCCAGGTCTTCATATTCCTGCAAAAGTCAAGAAGAGAGGAGGATATGGTGTGTTTTGGAAAGTTGTTCCAAGCTGTTATGGGTCAGGTAAAATAAGGCTTTGGGCCTTGCTCTGCCTTTGTGCATGCGTGTGGTGTATGCTAGTGAGAGACCGGCAGAGCGGAGGTATCGGGAAGGTTGGTGGACGCGAATGTGGCTGTTGAGGTAGGCAGGGCCAGTGATGTGGAAAGCTTTGTAGGTGTGGGTGAGGAGTAGGAGTTTAAAGTGTGAGAGCTTGTGTATAGGGAGCCAGTAGAGTTCCCTAACATATGATGTGATGTGGGCTCAGCATGGGACATTGAGTACGAGTCTGGCTGCCATGATTTGGATGGTCTTTAGTCTTCTTGTGAACTGGGTGGTAATCCCTTCATACAGGGTGTTTTCATAGTCTTGTCTGCCGGTGAGGTCAGCTTGGCTGTTCATTTTCCTGGTACTTTCTGGTAGCCGTTTGAAGATTCTTTTCAGCATCCTTAATGTGTTAAAGCATGCTGAGACCACTGTGTTGTCTTAGGCAGTCATGTGCAGTTTGATGTCTATGATGCTGTCTTTGATGATGTCTATGATGATCCTAAACCAAATTAGAAAATGAAGTCAAATTTAATACGCAAAATGATACCAAAATGACAAAGATCCAATTAAAGGAACGGGAGATATGAGTTTTTAAAGTTTTAAGTAGGAATGGCAACAGGAAGCACAAAGTGCCAATGATAGTCAATGTTCAGGCTAGACTGGGGCCTGTAGAAAGTGATATCCACAGTCACACTAGTGATAGCACAATAGGTGTTGCAGTCCAGTACTGACATTTAACTTCCATGCTCTCTATATATTTTGTGCTATACCTAGTGACCTTTAGGTAAGTTATATATACCAATTCGAAATATCACAATTCGTCCATATTTAATAGGGAAGCACACCCACTTCACCACTGGTTAGCTAAGTTGAAGCACACAAAGTTCTAAAAGCAGCAAAATGATAGGTTTTGTCAAAGGCAAAAAAATAGGTTGACCATGTAGAAAAGGCAGATTTCCTGAAGGTATAATGTTCTTTTGGCAAGTGTTGTACCATTTTTGTTTGCTGCGTATGTATTGAGAAACATGTTGCTTCTACCTGTGTTTGCAAATTGATAATAAATATACCCTATTTGTCACTCAAGACTCTATGTTTTGTTATAATTTATTTTCTACATGATTGCTACTCTCCTGGATGGTGGTCTTTGACTTTTGAGACATGTTCAGTTGGTTAAATGAGTTTCTTTTGCACAAGATTGCAATATTTTTTTTTAAATATCCACTTTTCTTGCTCCTTTGACCCCACTGTTAAGCTCATTGATGTATACAGTTTCCACCAATACCATCTGTTTTCTCTTAGAGTTATCCCTTTTGTTGTTTATAGACGTGGGTATACTTTTTGCATTTTATGAGAGTGAGTCTGCCTAATCTTACACCCTTGGATGGATCTGTAGCATAATAAGTGCAAAACAATAATAGTTATTCCAAAATGGACGTTCCACAATCCTCTGTCACTATCAATTGTTACCAGGGTTTATCAAAGTGCAAAAAGGATATATTTAGGGATATTAGCTTCAATAAAGACTGTGACATTTTGCTGACTGGGTAGGTAAATACCTATTTGGATGATCAATTCCTAATTGAAAGTGAAGAGAGTGAGGAAAAAGGAAATTAAACGATATTAAATGGATCTGCATACATGAAGTATGAGTATATAATTTTGCAACTTGAAATCATGTAAAGAAGGCCCTCCTTGATGAGTGCTAGACATCAACTGAAAATCAACTTTACAGTTATTCTCCCTTGATATATTGAATGTGCACATATCAAATGTGCATCACTACTTTGCTAGAGAAAGATAACTCATTGCGTAAGTATATTTCCTACTAAGATGAGCATTTAGCTTGAAGAGCACATGGCCAAACCACGGTGAGCTAACAACCTCTGCTTATTCTGAGTTTAGTAAATTGAGAATCATTTCCGTCCTTTGTAATAAAAGCAATGTTTTTCGTGTGTACCAAGATGTCTGTCTGAAACATTTTTAAAACTTTGCAAAATCTTGCATGCACAAAATAGTCTCACTAAACCTATTTTTTGCAAGACACTTCTTCCACTAAAAAGTACATTTTTGTGGGGGGAGATGTTTCTGAATAAGTTACATTTATTTGGGGGAGATTAATATGGCATTCTATTGTTTTCAACTTTGTGATATTTTGAATAATATTCCATGACATTTGTTGAAGAAAAGGGTTGCAACTTTTCATACCCCTAGTATCTTCTATTCATTTTAAAGTTTATTATATTACGCATTATCCATGCAGAATGGGAATTGCTAATGAATTTCTGAAAAAGGGAAACATTAATTCAGTAATAATTCACTATAACAAAGTTCATACCGAGTGGCACCACTAGCAAGCTGCACCCTGGGAGCTTCCTTGTTAAATCAGATTTCACATTATGTTAAACCAAGTCGCAGAACAGGCAAAATAACTTTTTTTGCTTATAATCAACGGGACACGCACAAATCCTTTATCTTTAGGAGATCAACGACTTATGGCTTATTTTCAAGGAGATTTGAGGAGCATATTGTGGAAAAAAAGACATGCCTTATAACCTGATCCCCGAGCCCGGCTCAAAATCCACCAGATGCTTCCAGGCGAGCCGGCCTAGCAGCTTTGCTCAAATTAAATCTTATTTCCCCTCTTACTTTAAGCAGTTTTGAACCATCAAAAGTGCAAGCAGGGGAGAAGAGCTCAGCTAAAAGGATTGCTAATTCCAGATTAAGATATTAGTCAGGGAATATAATTTTAGTCGCATGTGTTCCTTGTAAATGACAGCAAAAAGAAGTGGTGTTAAAGAGCGCTGGACCCTTTGCAACTTTCATGGTCACGGCATCTGTTCGCGGCGTTTCAGCACTTGCTTTAGCCGTAGTGTCAGGACGCGCATCATTTCCGAGTGCCCGGGAATTCCAGAAGCATGGTTTTCGATAGATGAATAATTCAAGCGTTTGGACCGCAGCTCCAGAGAGACTAGGCCTCCTCTGTGACGAGCTTCTCGGCTGTGCAGACTTGTTGACACCAGCCTTGTCACCGAAGGTGTAATTAACTCTCCTCTGGCCCTCATCAACTAAAGAGGCCGGATACTCCCTCGGCTGTCAGGGGACCGAGAGATAAACTGCAGGCTATGTTTGCTGCTTAGTCAAGGAAGGAGAAACACTGCAAAATGCATTTCTCTCGTAGGCTCACATGCGCGGGGAAACAGATCAGCAGGGAAGGGAGTGCCAAGAAAATCACTGCTAATGGATGTTTGAAAGTTACTGTGCGATATCAGTTTTCTGAATGAGTCCCTGGGAATCATGTGAACATGTTGCCCAGTGAGCTAAGTGCAGAAATTATGAGCAGTATGCCCCTGTCTCCAAGGAGACTTGAAAGTAAGTTCCCGGTTTCAGCTGCTAAGTGAACAATCAACCTACTTTCAACCTCGGGGCGCTCAGGCAGTGCCAACACGGATGCAGCCATTCACGGCGAATGAGACGTGTGGTGTGCTGGTAGGATGAGAGTCACCCAGGTGCACAGGACATTTTTTTCTGTGTGGGGCTCGGTATAACCTTTTCAGTCACTGATTCTAAGTGGACTGGATGTGTTGGAGATGTTTTTACAGCAGGTGCAATCATTGATACTGTCAGGGAAGGAGGGAGGGACTAGGGGGCCGGGGGTCGGGGGTGTTGTATTTATCAGTTACAGCAAATTCCGCGGATTCTGAGTTTCCTTGTGACAGTTACAGGGCCGGCTCTAGGGCGGTGCGATTGGCGTCACTAGGGTTGGTGTCACCCAGTGCGGAACTCATGGTGTCACCCCCTCAGAATCACTGTTGGTCTGGTGGCTCCTCGGGCGCGTGCCAGTTGTCCAGTAAGGACCGCCTCTGAGTCCTGTGTATGGCTGCAGAATCCAGTTGCAGTGGGCATACCGAAAACAGTCTGGCAGCAGCGACCTCCAATCCCCCGAGGGGATGATCACCTGTTTTGTGGGGTCATGGCGGGCCTCAGGTCACTGAGGTGCGACCTTACTACAGTAAAATAGTTCAGCCCCCCCCCCCCTTTGGCATCTATTGAAGACATGAAACCCTCGGCTGTACCGTCTGTGTTCAATAATAAATATTGCAGCCATGAGAAGTTAGATCTTTTCGTAGACTAAATCCCTAGGAATCGTAAAACACGCGCAAAATCACCCAGATTACACACAGGGAAGTTACTAGGCAGCACATAATTAGGGGACACTGAATTTGGCTGGGGAGTGGTAGGTACTCAAGAGCGTGTCACTTGACACTCTTTCTCTTGGGACTGTTACAGAGGAGAGAGGCGCTGCTGCAGCACACTGTGTGAGGTGAGCGGGAGGGGGCTAGGGGAGCCATAAAGCTTTAGGAGGGATAGTCTGCTAGGCGGGAGGGTGTCTTGTGGCAGTGCATGGCTTTTGGGGATCAGGTCGGTGCCGGGTTGCAAAGGACACTGGCATCCTACTTGGAGCGAGAGTCCTTCTTGGGAGTCTTTCAAGGGTTCAGTGCAGTGTCTACGTGAGTGAGGGGCACAGACTGTGTGTCTGGTGCCTCCTTGTGAGTGAAGAGTGTCGTGCAAGGCCCTAGGCGCTTTCATGGCAGGAACGCGCCCACGGTTCAGAGGTACCTGGAGCCCTTTCCCTGCCTTCGGTCAAGGGCTAAGGAACATGGGTTCCTGACATTGCAAGGGGGGCCTTGGCGATATCCCCTGCGCATCGGACTCTCTGAAGAGTACTTACTGTTGGACATTTTGTTGGCTGGCAGCCATGGGAGAGAGCTCTTCGCCAGCTCGGGGGAAGGAGTGCGGCCCCTTCTTCCAGTGCTTGGCTTGTGAACTGAATGATGCTTGAACACTCAGCCAGCGTCCGGTCCATGCACAGGCCATATGCAAACCATAACCTTGAACTACATTATTAAGCATCATGGTTCTTTCCACTATATTAGAAACCTGATGGGGAGTGCGGCTTCGCTTCAGAACACATGGAAACACACACACACATATATATATATATATATATATATATATGTATATATATATATATATATATATATATATATATATACATATACATATACATATACATACATATATATATATATAAAGCTGGAGGAGGCATATATTAGAAGGAAGGTTGTAGGTTTGACTCCCGACCTGCCAACACATGGAACATTCATTTAGGGTGTTGTTAGACATTGGTAGTTTTGCAAGTTGATAAGTAACAATTTGATAGGGGCCACAACCTGAGACAATGAGTGTCAAGACTTAAGTTTATATATTTTTAAGCGTATAAATAAATACTACTAAGTATGACAAGCGGTGAAGAAATTAGTACATAAATATACAGGTATAGAGAATGAGAGGAATAGCGAATAGTACTCCTGGGAGTGCGAAAATAACATAACAGCGACGGTAGAGCATGTTTAGAAAAACAAATAATTGTAAAGGATAATCGTAAGTCAAAACATGCACATAATGAGGAATCTGAAGAACTTAATAGCAAGAATAAGGCCGTCCAGTTTGCTATCTGCATATTATTTAGTATAAACGTAATTTTGGCCTACCCCTGATATAGTAAATAGACACCAGAGGAACGGACTGAAGATTTAATAAATGAGGGCGATCTTATCAACTGCGCTAGCACTAGGAGCTAAATGAATTATATAACAAAGAAAAAGTCATGGGTTCAAATCCCGACCTCACAACATACGAAAATATAATTTCGTTTTATAATTTATATTTTTTAAAGTTATAACACAACTTGATAAAATAAGGAGCCGGAATTCTATCAAGACTGTAATTTTACACGCATTTAAAATGCATTCACGAGAAGTATCTACACATTGTTTTTCTATAATTGATGCTTCACCGGTAAAAAACGAGCGCGAAAATACACCCCAGGTGTAGTGGATTTGATGAGCAGAATGTATAAAGAGCAGCATAATCTGGCACAATCCACACCTGCTCAAGAGACGTGATTGGTCAGGGGCTGACAGTCACAGGCGGTTTCAAGGTGAGGAAATGTATGGGATTTGAAGTCCAGGGTGAACGTTATATTAAGCCTTACTTGCACCCTCCCACTAGCACCGGCACCCATCCCCCAGCACTCATGGACTCAAAGGGATCGATGACAAGGAATCTTAGCTCTGGCTGCCGCTGCTGGCATATGCATGTCCCTTTTATCACTACCTCAAAAACATCTGCAAAACCCTGTGCTTAATATTGTGTTCAAACTTGTTTCTCATCATGCACAGATGCAATATGACGCACACAAGCCTCCTTCTTTTTCACGTAAGCGCATACCTGTCAACTGCCCATATTTTGAGGGGTTCAACCCATTCAATTATATTTACCCTCCTAAAAAGCAGCATCCTGCCAAAGACTTCCATGGGGTCACCCCTTTGCAAACCCGCACCACCTTCAAAACCTTTCCCTCCCTTCACTTCAATGGTACAAACAAACCTTGTAAACATCTGATCCCGTTCTCATCAAAGGGGCCACAGGTTGTCAGATATGCAGCTGAGCAGCGGAAAAAAACGGAGTACGTTGGACAAGTGGGAATCACGCTGCCCGGGTTGCTAGTATGGATCACATTTCTAGAAGGTGCGTAGTACTTACCATCGGTCCAGCAGGTGCAGTCGTATCGGGGCCCGTTGCACCCTGATCATTTCCGTCTATACCACCCCAGCAGCAGTGAAAGGCTGCGTGTTCCTTGGTTGCACCTGGCTGGGCCCCTGGCATAATTGCTACGCTATTAGTTCGATCAGACCCCAACCAACACGTTCAAACACAATTGTCACTATTACCTTATGTAAGTAACGTATGCTTTTGTAATCTGCTCTTTTGTAATGTTTCTCATTATGTTTCATTTCTGTTCCTAATGTGAAGCGCTCTGACGCCTTCGGGTAAAGTCCGCGCTATATAAAAATGCATAAATAAACCCTTCCGGCTTGGAGTTAAAAAAAAAAGGCCGTTAAATGCAGTACTCCTGTGTACTCCGCTGTTCTGTGCTCTCGGTAACGATATTAGAGGATTTTAGTGGAACCCTAAAGCACCATATGCACCGTCCGCTGCCGGCTCTGTGCCTCGACTGTGCTAGTTTCATAAGGGAGTAGAATTGAAAGAAACGAAACTCAACTGGAAATATGAGGCATTTATGGCGGCACTTAACCGTGAAGAGCAGCAGTGGTGTAACTCTGCTTTAACTGTGTTTTAAATGGTGAGGAGGACAAGTGTTCTTACCGTTTCTAGACTTTAGACTCCATTGTGGCTGTGCCTGGGCCCCTAGGCGTTTTGCAAATCTCCCAGCAGCACTCCCCTGCCGAGACTGTTTCTACCGAGTCTCAGTGTGTGGTGGTGGCGTGCGTCAGAGGAGCTCAGCGCGGGGGTTGGTCCCAGGGCCGTCATTGGTAGCGCTGCAAGATTGACGGCCCTCGGACCCACAAACTGGGTACGCCGCCGCCGCGCATCGCATCACCACTACCACTAGGGTAGCAGGTGGTGCGTGCGTGGTGTGCACTGCAGTATTTTGTAAGCAGGCAGGTGCTCTTGCAGAGCAAACGCGAGGTTGCAGAGCTGTGTTACAAAGCGTAACCAGACAGATTGGTGTCACCCCATGTTTGGTGTCACCCGGTGCGGTCCGCACCCCCCGCACCCCCCTAGTGACGCCACTGGTGCCACCGCACAGGGCGCTGATTTAGGGCGGGGGTGCCATGTCACTATTGAGCGAAGAAGGGTCTGTCTCTGGACTCGGCCGTGGCCGGGGAGCAGCAGCTGCAGGACAACCAACTAGTGAGTACCGGCCCAGGCTTTCCTTTAGGATTGTTGAGCAAGACTTCGGGACATTCGCTTGCACCCAGGGATATCTTAAGCGTTCCGGGGGCCCTGGGCCACACGTATTTAGCGAGGCCCTATTTGTAGCAGTTTTAAAATGTATGAAACAATTTCAGCACTTTCATGCCGTCCTTGGCCAGGTTACTGACACACGTCGAAATTCTAAATGTGTTTACCTCTAATAGTATAACTTAGCAGCAGCGCACTAACATTATTGCTAATAATCTTTAAGACCTCCTGCAATTTCTGATATGTAAGGTCCTGTTTTGATCTAAAAGAAATCGTTTTTATTTGTGTCTGGTGGTGTTGAAAAACAAAAAATGTTTTGCCACATGTCTGCAATAGGCTCCAAAACATCACTCACACAAAAAAAAAATTAAAGGAATACGTATTTAAAAAAATCTGTTAAGAATTATTCAGGGTGGAGAAGTGTGGCTCAATGATTAGAGCGGCAGACCCTGATGCAGAGGTCTAGCCCGGGACCAGGGTTCAATTCCCCGCCTCGGTGGGTCTTGGGCTCAAAGTTCCACGGACCTGATAATTCTCGCCTCGGTGCCTATTCCAATCATGGAGTCCCACTCTGCAACTCTGGGCAATAGCTTGCTTAATCTCCACATCGGCCCCCACAACGCTAAGGATGCCTGGCCTCCACCTTGGGGGTGCCCAGGAGTGGCCGCCTCACAGGGAAAGCCAGGATGGGTTCCACAGCGGTAGTCGTACAAGCGCCTTGAGACCCTTGTGGGTGAGTAGTGCGCTATACAAGTATCAATTTACAATTACAATTTACAGGCTCATCAGAGCAAAAGCAAAGCACGCTTTATCAGGGGAGGCCCTGGACCAAGAACCACTTTGCCCGTGCCTTAAAACACCTCTACTTGAACCTTTCAAACACTTCAAGAAAACACAGTTATCAGTGTTGCATGGGATTAATAATATTATATTTTTTGTTGCTTTTCCTATGCTTATGAATACTATTATTTTTTTTTAGATGCTGAGCTGCTGTCTTGGGGACCTGGATGTTTAGCCCCAGCTCCCAGTAACTGACCTGAAAATGTGTGATTCTGGACAGATCACTAACTTTCCCGTCATAAAAATTGAAAATGTGTGGAATATGATACAATTATAAACATGATGTAATTGAAATGTGAAAATACGCACTTGATACACATGATCTAGTACCTTCTCTCAACACTTGCATGATACTCAACACCCAGTTGAGTATCATGAGTACCAACAGCAAGTTTTCTGATGTATAGCTATCCATACTTGCATTGTTGTTTTTATTATTGTTGTTATTTTATTGTTGCTGCTGCTATTTTAATATTACACTTTCTTATCAACATGCTGCATAGCAGCTATAATGCTCTACTACATAGCTGTAATACAATGCCATAGCTAATAGCTCTGGCTAAACACTTATAAGGTCCCAAATGCAAGACCTATTGGCTATGCCAATGCTTGTTGTTCTTTACATGGAGCCCCTCGCTCAGAGACTGAGAAATAATCCTAAGGCGGTGGGCATCCCATTTGGAGCTGACCGCCACTTAATTAGTCTGTATGCTGATGATAAAAACACAATTGATGAACAGAATGCAGAACAAATCAAAACATTCACCCCCAGTCAAAAGATCTGGGTTAAATCCATCATTCTTTTGCTCACCATGCCACCCCACTTTAGGCCTGGTAATATGCAAATCAGTCTTGACCCTGTGCCTCATGGAAACAGTCCAGCCCAAACTGCCAAGCCAGGTCCTCCCTGGACCAGAAACAAGCATCCTAGGACTGGTTTCAAGACTGATTTGCATATGGCTGGTTCCAAACCGGAATGGCATGGTGAGCAAAATAACGATGGATTTAGGCCCAGATCTCTGTACTGGGGTTAATGTATGACATTGTTCTGTATTTTGTCCATCAATTGTTCTTTTTGCATTTGTCACCCCAAGTGGAATGGGTATGCTCAGATGTGAGTCCCGTGCTCTCCCTGCTCTCCATGACACTGGAGTCAGGCTATCCTGGCTGATGAGGGCTGAAAGCACGAAACCGGTCCTAGGATGCTTGTTTCCAGTCCAGGGAGGACCTGGCCTGGCAGTTCGGGCTGGATTGATCCCATTGGGTGCAGGCTCAAGACTGATTTGCATACGGCTGCGTCCAAACTGGAATGGTATGGTGAGCAAAAAAACGATGGATTTAGGCCTAGATATCTGTACTGGGGTGAATGTATGACATTGTTCTGCATTCTGTCCGTCAATTGTTCTTTTTGCATTTGTCATCGCAAGTGGGATGGGTATGCTCAGACGTGAGTCCCGTGCTTTCCCTGCCACTGGAGTCAAGCTATCCTGGCTGATGAGGGCTGAAAGCCCGAAACCATTCCTAGGATGCTTGTTTCCTGTCCAGGGATGACCTTGCCTGGCAGTTCGGGCTGGACTGTTCCCATTGGGCGCAGGGTCAAGACTGAATTGTATATGGCTGGGTCCAAACTGGAATGGCATGGTGAGCAAAAACACGATGGATTTAGGCCTAGATCTCTGTACTGGGTTGAATGTATGACATTGTTCTGCATTCTGTCCGTCAATTGTTCTTTTTGCATTTGTCATCGCAAGTGGGATGGGTATGCTCAGACGTGAGTCCTGTGCTTTCCCTGCCACTGGAGTCAAGCTATCCTGGCTGATGAGGGCTGAAAACCCGGAACCGGTCTTAGGATGCTTGTTTCCAGTCCAGGGAGGACCTAGCCCAGCAATTCGGGCTGGGCTGTTCCCATTGGGCGCAGGGTTAAGACTGATTTGCATATGGCTGGGTCCAAACTGGAATGGCATGGTGAGCAAAAAAATGATGGATATAGGTCCAGATCTCTGTACTGGGGTGAATGTATGACATTGTTCTGCATTCTGTCCATCAATTGTTCTTTTTGCATTTGACACCCTGAGTGGGACGGGTATGCTCAGACGTGAGTCACGTGCTCTCCATGCCACTGGAGTCAAGCTATCTTGGCTGATGAGGTCTGAAAGCCCGAAACTGGGCCTAGGATGATTTTTTCCAGTCCAGGGAGTACCTGGCCTGGCAGTTCTGGCTGGACTGTTCCCATTGGGCGCAGGGTCAAGACTGATTTGCATGTGGCTGGGTCCAAACTGGAATGGCATGATGTGCAATAAAATGGTGGATTTTTGCCCAGATCTCTGTACTGGAGTGAATGTATGACAATGTTCTGCATTCTGTCCATCAATTGTTCTTTTGCTGATGACAAAATCTTTTTGCTCACACAACCTTTGGTCTTACCTACTATTGTCTCAGAGCTACAGGAGTTTGGGGCAATCGTGGGCTTTTGTGCAAAAATGCTGAAGTCACAAATTTGAAATTTTTCTGCTGTCCCTTCCACAGAGCGTACTTTGCGAGACCAGTTTGCATTTCAGTGGATCTCCGGTGACCTACCTTACATAGGGTTGGCCTTTACCAATAGCCTCTTCAAAACTGCAGCTGCCAATTCCTCATGCACTTGCGCCTCAAATTCGCAAGTACTTAGCACAATGGCAGCGACTCCCCCTATCTTGGCTTGGCTGGGTGGCAGCCATAAAAATGAACATCTTTCCACACGCCCTTTACATCTTCCAGGCGCTTTCCTTGCCCCCACCTCTCAGCACAGTTAGCGCTCTCTAAAAGGAGATTGAACACTTTCTATGGGGCCGGAAGCAGCCCCGGTTGCAGAAGCAGCTCCTGCAGTGTCTGAAACAAAGTGGAGTTCCTAGCAGTACCCAACTTGCTACGATACTACCAGTCAGCACAGCTGCGATACTTGGTGGAGTGGAATCACCCACTGACTGAGAAAAAATTGAGTCCTTACAGACCAAACGGTCGCAGGTTCCCACATTTGGAGGGCGGTGTGGCTGCCCAGACCATATAGGGCTTGGGGGCTCTATTCCTCTCCATTACCGGCCTGACACTCAAGTCTGGGACAAAGTGGCACTTGCAGGGAGTCTCACTACATTCCCTTCACCCATGACACCCCTGTTCACAAATCCGGACTTCCCACCATGCCTGACTTCCTGCCCAGCCAGGCGCTGGATCGCAGGGGATGTAAGTGCATGGGATGTCTCTTTGACAAGGAAGTACTCATCCCATTTTCCCAACTCAAAATAGACTACTCCCTGTTAGAAACTGAACCTTTCACCCACAAACAATTAAAACATTGGTTACTTCAACCTGATATACGCCATAAGGTGGTATGAACGTTGACTCCCTTCGAGAGATGGCTGTTCCTTAAGGCAGATGACAAGAAGCTCATCTCAGAGATTTATCAGTCAAGGACAACACAGAGCCACATAACTCCAGGTCAGATCCACTGGGAAACAGAGCTAGGACAAACTTTGTCAGATAAAGAGTGGGAAGATATCTTTTTCACAGCGCACCACACAATGCACACTGCAGGGCACACAGAAGCTGCTTACTGGTATTACATCTCGTTGCACATTTAGAAGTGGAACACACAATGCAATAGCCAATGCTGGCGAGGATGTGGTAGTCCTGGGACACTGCTCCACCTCCTCTAGCATTGCCCGAAGGTAACCAAATATTGGGAAGAAATTCTGGATGACATCAACTCTGCCTTCAATACTATGATCCCCCAATTTACTGCATACACAATATTAGGACTCCCTAATGCACTCACTTTCCCACTTTGCTCCATGAGGGGGAAACAGATAGCGCTTGCCTTGAAAATGCAATTCAGGTTCTAGTGGCCAATTGTGGTATACACAAAACTCCAGACCATAGGTAATGGCTTCACCAACTTTGGCTACTGCTGGAAATGAAGCGAGTGTCGATGGTGATGAATACAAACACAACGGCGTATACTAAAATATGGGCTCCATTAATTACCATCCTCTCCATGGAATTCAGAGTTGACTTGCCCAGCATATCTGGGCATCCTGAGATTCATACGGGATGACCAAGGAGAAGATAGAGGTGTCTGAATGTTGTTAAGCTGTACAATAGGCTTAGAGGGCAGACTGCAAGAACACACACATTCAGTTGCACGCTCTGAAGGGGTTGGGGGTAAGGCTTTTTTATTGTTGTATGTTTATCCTTATATTTCTTTGTTCTTATTAATAAAAATTGGCTACATTGCGGCAGTTCTTCTCCACCAGCAAGGCATTGAGTGGAAGACATGCCCAAAACCTGCCTATGGGGGTCTATGTGACTTCATTTCAAAGTTTGCACTGGTCATGTACAGTTTTACTCATTACGCGGCCAGCCCGGTTTGTAGGCAACATGCTGTGTAAACATCATCTTATTATCTTAAGTACTTTGTATCTGCTGCTGACTAGCCCCTGGTACCAGGGCCAGGTCCTTTTGGAGAACATTTTTGCGACCCCGCCCAGCTGGGGTGGAATTTGACAATCCCCAGAGCTTTATTTCCGCTGGCATACCCTGACTAACTACGCGGTTGGCCCGGTTTGGGTTGTAACTTGTAAGCAACAAGCTGTGTAATTGTTGCCAATAAAAAAGAGATGTGATCCTAAAATGAGTTTAATTATTATTTATTTTAACTGTATTTATTTTGTAACAATTAATTTATTGTTTATTATTTGCATTTTTTTAATGTGTTTGTGTAATGGGTTGGGAAGTGTATTTCTTTTAAATATTTCCATTTGTTTTATATGTTTTTCATTACTGTTCTACTATGATTTATTTTTACATTACATTTAATTTTTTTTATCTATGATGCATATATTTTTTATGTAAATATAACTCGGTAGACCATTTATACGTGGTTTAAGTAACAAACACTATTTTACCTATTTAAGGAGGACGACTCTAGATTACCCTGGTGTCTTATAATTAGGGCTCCCGGTTTTCCGTTGAAACTGATTTTTACATATAAATACAGACAGAAAACACGTTTTCCTTTATCTGTATTTATATATATAAAATTGGGAAAATACTAGTACATTTTGCAACCATCTGCTGCCTCCCCCTCCATAGAGGGTTAAGAGGTGTCAGCCCGGGCTGAGACAGCTTCCCGGGCACACACACAGCCGCACCGAGTACTTCACAGGTCTTTGAAAGACCGTTTACTTGTTAATGAGGCTTTGTTGTTCTTTCAAACCCATAGCCCGTGCCTCTTCACTCTAACAATTGCACGAGCACCTGTCCTTTCCTCGCAGATTGGGTTTTACAAGGGCAGCTTGCGATGCGCTCACAAATAGGTGGTAGTTTAACAAGTGTAGGTCCAGAACCTTTTGGCTCTCACCCCCGTAGCTGGCTCAACTGTAGTGCCACCATTGATACTGTGCCCAGCTCGCACTCAGGGGGGCTCCCGCTCTGTTCATCCCTCTGGTTCTTTCATCACACAAGCCTGTGTTGTACAAGAGGTATATTGCGAGGCAAAAAATGTTTCCACTCAAGGCCTATCGGCTATCTGTGGGCACCCCAGCTGGGCCTGCTTCGAGGCCGCATTTACTCCTCTACATGAACACAAAAGCACTTTTTTTGTCGGCTGCACTTTTATTTGTTCTTGCAGAGTATGCCACGTGGATTGTGCTTGTTTGCTCTTTGCATAGCGCTTAATACAGCAGTGTTCTTCTAAGCACTGTAAGTAATAGGTTATTTTTACTCGGTCCAAAATTGCTCCATTCCCGTCTGTAGGAGGGGTGGGGAGCCACACTGACCTGCAGGTCACATCAGAGGTCAGCAGAGGGTGCTGCGCCTTGAAGATAGCATTTGAAGAGCTTTATTGTGCGTGGGCTGAGAAAGGAGACATGAGGTGAGTCGGTTTAAGCACCACAAAGAAATGGATCCAAAAAAAGAAGAAACACTTTTGCTGCAAATGTCTTTGTCTGACATTTTTCTATTCCAAAATGCAGTCACAGGAGAGAAAAAAAGGTTTTAAAATACAAACAATAAATACATAACTAAAAAAAGCAAGACAGAGTAGTCGCAAAGTGGCCAGATTGGTCTTATTTACACTGAAACACGTTCGCGCCACCTTACAGTTTTTGCCAGTGAAGCCCTACTTTTCTTTTCATGTTGTTAGCTTTTCAAGCAAAAACACCAACTGATTTCTGAATTATGGCCCACATGCATCATTCATTTTTGGAGTCGCAAACGGTGCGATTCCTTAAAATCGTCCGTTTGCGATTCCAAAAATGCTTTTTGGAATGCATCACGCATTTTTTGAAATCGCAACATTTTTGCGATTTCCAAAAATGCGATTGCTTTTAAGAAATCGCAAATTTGCGATTTCTTAAAAGCAATGCATGAATACTTTTGAAATTGCGAATTCGCAATTAGAGGGACAAATTTACCGAGTAGTTAAACTACTCGGTAAATTTGCAAAAAGTGTTATTAACACAGAAAACCCATTTTAAAAGCATTCATGTTACGGACACACATGTCCTTAGGACATGTGTGTGTGCAACATGATGCGAAAAATACATTTCAGGGGTGCAGGGGGGGTTCATTTGAACCCCCTTCACCACCCTTGAAATGCAATCAGGATTTGCGATTTTGAAATTGCGAATTCGCAATTCCTATTCATTCCTATGGGCCTTTTGGCCCATAGAAATGAATGGGAATTGCGAATTCGCAATTTCAAAATCGCATTTTTTATGCGATTCGGTAGAAATAGCGATTTCTACCGAATTGCAAAAATATTTAAAAAATAATCATGCATAGGCTTTTGCGATTTCTAAATTGCGAATCGCTTTTTATCGCAATTTAGAAATCGCAAAAGCCGAGATTGATGCATGTGGGCCTATGAGTGTAAAAGCTTTAAGTTGTATTCCCTATGAGTGTTTGCTTTTTTCCAGTATGTTGTTACTTTTTTCAGGCAGCATATTACTGTAGTCTAGTGCATAATTTGAATTAAATTGCTTCCAGGTATTTATAGCGGTGCACAATTGGGTTGCAGCTGAAGGCAGTGTGAGTTTCTCTCAGTGGGGCAGTATGGTGTTCAGTGGGGGAGAGGATGTGGCACTCTGTCGATGACAGCAACTGCAAGGCTCTGAGACAAATGGCTTGTGCTAGGACTTTTAGGCATTTTTGGGACATTCTGCAAATGGCAAAGTTTTCAGATAAATGTATAGTGTTGACCAATAACAACCGAGCACATGTGTGCATTGTCAATTTAAATAAATGTGGAAAAATACTAGCTGTAGCGTCGTCTTTTGCTCGTGGCAAAAAAAAATGTGGTTAAGTACAGAAAAAATGGCCAAAAAATAATTATGGATAAATACAGACGGAAATGTAAAAAAAATATACCATAAAACTGGGAGCTCGACTTATAGTAATGGTACAAGTCACTCAGGAAAAGACATTTTAAGAATCTAGTAATTGTCTCTAAAATTAAAACACCCCCCCCCCGTCGGCATTAGAGTGTATCCCAAATTATAAAAGGTCTTTTTTAAATGTTCATGAAAGGAACATTCTACAGAAATGTTGTATTTTATGCACAGGTATCCCAGTGTCAGTACTATGAGTAGCATTTGGATTCCCACATACATATATCCACTACTTGCTAAAGTTATTTGATGGGGGTAATGTCTAATGTACGCTCAAGGAGGGACCCCAAAGAGCACAATTATAAAACTTGCTAAAAAGGATTTTTACCTCAAATGTACAATTTACAATGGACAACCTTTGTTGTAAAATTGAATGGCTTAAAATGTGGACCTGCAGGACATCTGAGATTATTTATGAAAACCTAAATTGTGCATTTGAGTTATAATATCAGCGCTGGTCATTGTGAAAATCTAAAAATGGACATAACATTTTCTGATATTGCCCTATTTGGTCAGGCCTAGCTCTATCTTTCCTATTTCATCAAACGAAGAATAACATGTTTAATAATGTTTAATGTGACCAGGTAATTTACCTCTCAGAACATTGATGGGGAGATATGCAGGGCAAACATGTGACTCCTTCTGCCAGAAAGGGCATCAACATCTGTTTTGTGTATATTAAAAGGCTGTACTTATGTCCAACAATTGAAATGAAAAATGAATATGCATAATGAATTGATCCATTTTTTATTGAATACTCCAAATTATCAGGTTCAATATAGTTTGTTTAAATTGTTTTCTTTAAAACATTTTTTTAAAGATAAACACATGTTAATAAAGGATTTGACAGGAAGTTTTACTTGTTTATCTATTTATCACATATTATATGTTACTGTTTTATTTTGTTGACCTAAGTCAGGGTCTAAAATCAACTGAATAAACTTGGCAAGCCTAATCTAAATATGTTTAAATATTTTAATTTTTTATGTATTGAAATTATTTCATTTTTTAAAGTTTAGTAATTGGAATGGTACATGTAACTACTCCATAAGTCCAACACTTTACCTTCTGTTGTTTAGACTGGAGTGGGACTAGTAATTCTGACCCCTCCAAAATCCTGCACATCCTCTATTTTTGCCTGGATTGAAGTGGTAAGAATTAATCTAACCCCTCCAAAGACCAACAATTTCCATATTTTTGCTTCAATTGGAGTTAAAATAGTTTGCTTGTGCTTTTTATTCTGTATTGTTGTTATTGTTTTAAAAAAAACATTTTAGTTAATATTTACATTATAGATAATTTTGTAAATGTATTTTATTTTCATATTAATTTGTCTTCTAACTTATATTTTGAAATATGTTTTCGTTCCATACGTTAATTAATTAAAATTTTTAAGTTATTGGTAATATTGTTGATGCAAGTTAGTTTCCAAATTGTTTCAATATTGTTTTCATATTCTTTAAGCATATATATCAGTCATAATAGATTTATTCGACGAATATTCATGAAAGCTGGGATAAAATACAAAATGTATGACCAAAATATTTAAAACCTTTAAAAAACTCCATAAAGATAAAAATCCAATAATAATGTAAATCAGCAAAGGACATTTTTTAACTCCTCTGAGTGTTAAATGCATATATACGAAGGAGTCTTTTTACATTGAGACACAACATTTCATGAACAACTCAACCCTTGCCTTACACTTTCTGCCTTTAGTATTAAAAAGAGTAAAAAATAAACTCCAACATAATTTAAACAACCAAAAAATAAAAATTAGACATGTACTACACATGTATTGCAATCCCTTTTGATCTAATGACCATGCCATCCTAAAAATTCAGCTACAGATATGGCACGGTGTAACCATGTTTCAGTGCACATTATTCTAGCACTACTTCATGTTTTAGGGTACCCAGAGCTGTACAAATTGGGGCCAACCAAATATGCAGTGGAACGTTATTGATAGGGCACACAAATAACAAGTGGGAAGAAGATTTCAAATTTAAATGGGAAATAGGGTAAGAGGTGTCATCTACTGAATCCCATCTTGCAGTAAATGCTTTGTTATGGTATCCCACTATGGTTCCAACTTTTGAACTGGTTTCACCTCTAGGAATTGGCTTGTTAGTGTCAAGAGATCACTATTCCTAAAGGTGTTATCATTCACCCATCCCCAGTATCTTTCCTTCAGCTGTGCTTTGGAGGGAAAAAGATTATTTTCAGGATTCTCCCAAAGGGTGGCCATTCCAATACTTACTAATTCTTTGGTAATCTCAAACATCCCCCTCCGGACCTGTGGTGGCCGCCGGAAATGGGCCCTGCCCCATCTCCCGGAACCCATGCAAAAAATCTAGGAGTAAGATGGGATGAGAATCTTTCCTTCCTGCCGCATATACAACAGCTTACCGCTGGTTGCCTGCACAAACTCAGAAATTTGCGAAAATTTCTGCCTCTGCTACCAGTCGAGTGTCGAAAAACGGTTGTTCATGCAACAATTACATCTCGACTAGACTATTCAAATGGCCTTTACCTTGGTCTGCCCAAATATGTGGTGCAACGCTTACAGATCGTGCAGAATGCGGCTGCGAGATTGATAAAACGTGTCCCTTTCAGGCATCATATCTCTCTGCATCTGCACGAGCTTCACTGGCTGCCAGTGGCAAGCAGAATTAAGTTCAAGGTGCTTACCTTGGCGTTAAGAGCGCTAAAAGGCACGTGCCCCAATTATCTAAAACTTCGACTTCCCCGTTACCACCAAAAGCGAGAGCTGCGTTCAAACTCCATGCTCAAGCTAACTATTCCGCGCGTGAGGAAAACTAGACTTGGAGGCAGGTCCTTCTCGGCCGGCACGGCGAAACTTTGGAATACCTTGCCCCCTGCTATCCAATCTGCCACGACAGAAGCTAGCTTTAGGAAGCTCCTAAAAACTTCGCTTTTTATGCAATAATCCTGAACTTCCTCCTGGCTACTCGCTCTTTGCTGTAGGACTAGCTAGCGCCGGGACACCTCACCAGAGGTAGCTGTTCGCGCTCTACAAGCATCTGTATTATTATTTTTTATTATTACTAAGATAGATCTAATATCCTGTAGCCATTTAATTTTCTTATAACAATCTGCACTTATTGGATCTTTTAGGGCATAATCTAGCACTGTCAGTTAAAGTCTTCCTGCCTAAATCATAAAGTAATGGCCTTACTGGTGTGCTTTGCAGAAGGTTGGTGATTTTGCGTAGAAAACTATTTTCAGCTATGGTTAGTTTTGAAAGATTTTTAAATCTCCAGAGCTCTGCCCCATATAATACTGCGCTAACAACTTTCATATTATATATATTCAAGACTGGACTAACTGGTTTTGTAAACAATGCATTAAACTCAGCCAGTAAAGTTCCTGCCAGTTGTCAGTGTTTCAGTGTGGCCATATCCAATTGCTTGCTCCACCTCATGTCACCCTGCATA
This sequence comes from Lissotriton vulgaris, assembly GCF_964263255.1. NCBI lineage: Eukaryota > Metazoa > Chordata > Amphibia > Caudata > Salamandridae > Lissotriton > Lissotriton vulgaris. The sequence goes on along the minus strand of NC_141699.1, from coordinate 317,582,177 downwards.
ATGACCCCAAGATATTTAAAACCTTTTATCTGCTCTAGGGGTTGCTTATTCAGCACCATCACTCCTCTATAGGATCTGTGAGGATTAAATGTCAAAAACTTTGTTTCAGACACATTTATCTCCAAACCCCACAGATGGCAAAATTCCTCGAAGAGTGATAGAGATCGCTTTTAACCGCTCGGTTTTTAGCGATTAACAACGTATCGTCTGCGAACATGGGGATTAGGATTTTCACGCCTGCCAATGTAGGAGCATCAGTTGGGTTTGCTTCCAAAATGTTTACAATCCCATTAATAAATATAGAAAACAGTGTTGGTGACATCGCACAGCCTTGTCTCACCCGTTTTTCCACTCAAAAAGTGGAGGTAAACTGACCCTGGAGACCCACCTAATTCTTGCGTAGTTTCCCTCATGGAGTCTGGCTATAAGATTAGTAGTTCTTGGGGCATCTCCGGATCTTGCATTACTCTCCACAATCTGCTGCGGAAGACAAGGTCAAAGGCTTACTTTAATTCCACAAAGGCAGCATACAAGCTGCCTTTGTCTAAGACCACCGTCTTCCAGTAGAGCAATGTGAAGCAAAAGGTTTGATCAATGGTGCTTGTGCGTGACCGGAAATCTGCCTGGAATGGTGATAATATATCCTGCTCATCAATCCAGTCTTGAATTTTATTTAGCACAAGGCGTCCCATTATCTTTTGTAAAGAGTCAATTAAGTTTATGGGTCTATAATTCCCAGGCACTGAATTATCCCCCTTTTTAAATATTGGAATTATCTCCGCTCCTTTGCATGAATCTGGTACCGGCATACCTTTAGCAATTTCATTCATTATAATCAAGAAATATCAGTTCCATTTAGGTTTATTGGAAAGGAATATATCAACTGGAATTCCATCTGGCCTGGTGCTTTACCTCCCATTACAGATCCCAAAGCGATGTCAACATCCGCTTAATTAAAAGCCGGCCATCATAGTAAGTATATGGGAACTCAAACATATCCTTATCATCTATACTACAGGCGTATTGAGATTGGAAATGAGTTATCCATTGATCTTGGCTTACATGATTTATCAGCTCTATAGGTCGGCCATCTCTGCCCCATTTAACTACGTCTCAAAATTGCTTAAGATTTTTACTTTCACAGGCACATTTAAGATCCTGAAATCTGCTCTCATCTCTCTCTCTCTCTCTCTCTCTCTCTCTCTATATATATATATATATATATATATATATATATATATATATATATATATATATATATATGAATTCAAATCGTTGCTATTCACCGCCTTGATACCAGGCAAGAAACGAAAAAGTCGACCCACAGTTCTAGTGCCAATCAAATTTTTATTGTGAAATTTCTCCGACCAGCCAGTCCACCATGAAGCGTTTTGACCCCCACTGGGTCTTGATCACCAATATATATATATCATATATACATCATTCATGACATGGTCAGTGACATCACTGATGACATCACTGATGACATCTCAAATGAAACCCCCAAAACCTATGGTTTATTCCGTGCATTTCTAAGGTTTTTTTCAAATGCTAATTCCTAACTATAACATGTCTAAAACGTAGGGGTTTCTCAGTAAATTTCGAAGGTTTTTTAAATGCTAATTCCTAACTATAACATGTGTGAAACCTATCGTTTTTTCAGTGAATTTCAAAGGTTTATTAAATGCTAATTTCTAACTATAACATGTGTGAAACCTATGTTTTTTTCAGTGAATTTCTAAGGCTTTGTAAATGACAAGTTTAAATGTATTAATTGTTATTATTATTTTTTTTTATACTGATTTCCTACATTTTTTTTAAGTATTTAATTTGAGATATTTTATTTTTTAAATGACATTATAATTACATTATACATCACATCACAAAATATGCTTTCTCAGAATGAATTACTTTAGTTTAAATACGTTGCAAATAGGCAATAGACTTTTAAGTACAGTAGTTACAGTCGTTGCAATGGGCAACACAATTTTAAACACAAAGCAAAATTGAGCTCAATAGGAATTTCTAGCTAATTGCAATTAGTTACATTATGGAATACTTTTCTAACCACAGGACTGGATCCCAGATTTACTCCTGGGACATCTCCTGTAAACAGTTGAGTAAAAGCTTTTTTGGTTACAGTAGTGATTTTTAAGGAATATTATTGTATTTTAAAAGTTGACACATTTTCACATACAATCACCACTGTTATCCTATAGGAGGAAATTCAGTTAGCAGGTAAGTAGTGTTATCATTACTTTTTCTTATTCATTGGTGGATCCTGGATCCAGCACTGGTGCATCTCCTGTAAACAGTCGAAAGGTTGCGTTTAAGTCATACAGGCGAGTTTTAAGGAATATTTGTAGTTTGTGAAAATCGACAGAAACTTTTCTGGTGAAAACCAGACAATGGATTCCTGTGGAAGGAAATACAAGTTACTGATAAGTACGCTTAGAATTACTTTTCAGGGTCAGTGCTGGGCTAAAAGATGCAGCACTGGGTTCTCTCCGGATAACAGGTGAGTAAATCAGAATTTTTTGTTCTGATGATTTTAGGTGAATATTTTAAACTTCCAAAACTCCACACTTTGGAAGAATTTCCAAGTGAAACAAATCAATGTTAGCCTATGGCAGGAAATTAAAGTTACTGGTAAGTACAGTTAGAATTACTTTTCAGGATCAGTACTGGGCTCAAAGATGCAGCACTGCGGTCTCTCCTGATAACAGGTGAGTAAATGGGAATTCGTAGTTTGGCTGATTTTACTTCGGTCCTGTACGTATAGTGCCACTTTCCTACACCATCCCCTCCCTTCACTACTGTGCAAACATGCCCTGTGGTGCCTTTTAAGTTGGGGATATTATTCCCCTTCAATCCTAAGGGTCCCTAGCGTCCAACTATCCCACTAGGTACATCCAGTAAGCGCCACAGAGCTGAGTAACAGAGAGATGTAAAAAAGGGCACAGCCTACACCACCTCTCTGCAACGCAGCGCAGTGGCACTTACTGGAAGCACCTAGTGGGCTACTTGGCCCCCATGGTCTCTTAGGATGAAAGGGTATTTTTTTTCCCAACTTAAAACACGCCACACAGCGTGTTTGAACACATCACCTCAGGCCCGTCCCCTCTCTTAACCACTGTGTAAACGCGCCCTAAAGCCGTTCTATGTTGAGAGATGAAGTCCCCTTGAATCCTAAGGGTCCCTAGGGTCAAACTAGCCCACTAGGTACCTCCAATAAGCGCCACAGAGCTGTGTTGCAGAGAGGAGTAAAAAGGGGTGTGGCCTCTGAACACCTGTCTGTAGCGTGGCTCCCTGGCGCATATTGGAGATACCTGTTGGGCTATTTGGCCCTCAGGGACCCTCAGTATTGAAAGGAAATTAATTCCCCAACTTAAAACGCGAAACAGGGCATGTTTGTACAGTGGTAATGGAAGGGGGCGTGGCCTGAGGTGACATGTCTGCAAACATGCCCTGTGGTGCGTTTTAAGTTAGAGAATTTATTCCTCCTCAATCCTGTGGGTCCCTTGGGGCCAATTAGCCCACCAGGTACCTCCAGTATGCGCCAGGGGGCTGCGAAGCAAAGAGGTGTTCAGAGGCCACGCCTCTTTTTACAACACTTTGCAACACAGCTCCGTGGTGCTTACTGGAGGTACTTGGTGGGCTAGTTGGCCCCCAGGGACCCTCAGGATTAACAAGAAATTAATTCCCCAACTTAAACCATGCCACAGTCTGTGTTTGCACACATGTGAACTCAGGCCCCCCCCCCCTTCCTTTATCACTGTGCAAACAAGCCCCGTGGTGCGTTTTAAGTTGGGGTATTTACTCCCCTTGAATATCGATGGTCCCTATGGTGCAACTAACCCACCAGCTACCTCAAGTAAGCGCCACAGAGCATCGTTGCAGAGAGGTGTAAAAAGGGCCATGACTTCATAACACCTCTCTGCAACGTAGCCCGCTGGCGCATACTGGAGGTTTCTGGTGGGCTAGTTGGCCCCCAGGGAACCCCAGTATTCAAGGGGAATTTGTTCCCCCTCTGCAAACGCACCAGGGGGCGTGTTTGCAGAGTGCTGCAAAAAGGGGCGTGGCCTCAGGCGCAATGCCTGTCTTTTTCGTTTTGGTTTAAGAAGGGGGGCTGTGTGGCCCCCCTTCTTTTCCTAATATTTTGGCCCTGGGGACCCCATCCCCCAGGGCCAGCCTTTTTATTTCTTTTTAAATTACATTTTGGGGAGGGGGGCGCGTGGCCCCCCTCCCGGGCCACTTGTAGCCCACGGGACCCCATCCCCCGGGGCTGGCGCCCTCCGTTGGGGACCGTGGGGGGGGTCCCCAATCCTCCCACGGCCCCGCTGGCTCCCCGCCTCCTGCGGGAGCCGGCAATGCTTTTCCACACGGGGAGCTGCTAAGATGCAGCTCCAACTGTGGAAAAGCAATTTGCTTTGCTATTTGGAAGAGAGAGCAGGTTTTCTGCTCTCTCTTCCAAATAGCAAAGCAGTTTGCTATGACAGCCACGAGGCTCCCGCCCTGCCATAGCAAACTACAGTGTCCCGAGGGTGGGCACCTCGGGACATTGCAGGAGCTGGTCCTGGGGGGTGGTGGTCCCCAAGGCCACAACAAGTCTCCAGGCCGCCCGGCCCCCTTCCCATATTTTACAAAGGCCAGGGGGTGGTGGTCCCTGGGGCTGGGCGATCCATCAAGGACCCTCCAATTTGAATCTATATTGCCCCGGGGAGGTGGCGGTCCCAGGAGCGTGTGGGGGGGCTTGAACCCCCCACACAAGGTATTTATTTATTTACAAAAAGCCCCTGGAGTGGCAGTCCCCGGGGCTGCGGGGGGGCTGTGTGCTCCCCGCACTGTTAATAAATTCGAGCCCCAAGGGTGGCGGTTCCCGGGGCTGCGGGGGGCGGCGTGTGCCTCCCGCAATTATTCATTCTTTGCCCCGGGGGTGGCGGTCCCCGGGGCAGTGTGGGGGGGATTGGGTCCCCCCACACTTTATTTTTAACATGCCCCCGGGATTTGACCTTCTGGGGGCTAATTTGCATTGAAGCGCGGGAGTCCGTGCTTCATTTTTTATTTTGATCGGCAGGATCCACGCACCCAGCGCGGATTATGCCAATGTTTTAAAAAAATAATACTTTTTTGGGTCTTAGGGGTCCTTGTGGGACCCCCTGATCAGGCCTAGGGGGTCATGGTGTTTCTTCCCTGCCCCCTTTTCCCATGTTTTTTATTAGGTTCTACCGAGGCACAAGATGGCTGCCAACACTTCCTGATTTGGAGTGTTGACAGCCAATTACAATATAGCTTGTGCACGGCAGGGTGCGCTTAGGGTGCGTGGATTCAGCACGGCCATAGATATATATGTGATTTTGATTTTGATTTTCTCAGGAACTACTGAATGGATTTACACCATTTAAGCAAAAGGCACGACTATGAACCACGGTCTACCTTTCTGCCAAATTTGGTGTTATTACGTTCAGCAGTTCGGGCTGTAGCTGCGACTACGGTGCGGTGCGGTGCATGTTAATTCTCCCACACAGCGGGAGAATTAACACAGAGTGGAAGGGGTTAATGTTAATATATCCACTCTAAGTTTGATATATTTGGAAGAATGCACAGCATTTGCGCTGTGCTTGTGAAATCTATTGTATTAAATATATCTGAAAAAGGACTTACACCCTGCCTTTACGTCTTCTTATTGTTCTTGTCACTTTACATTTCCTCGTTTCAATGGGTTATAGGAGTTCTGTTTATTGTACTTCCACACATATTCCTCCAGTCAGTGTCCCATCGGGAAAGTACTGTGTTCATCTGCTTTGGTGGAACTTTTTAAAGCATCTCAAACAACGATTGGGAAAACAAAATAAAAATAAGACCTACACATTTGCTTTAAAGTTGCATTGCTGACTGGGTGCTGTGGGCTCAGCATGCTGTTATTATCTCCGTGGACATCCTCAGAGCTATTTATTCATACTCCATGCTCTGGATGATGCAACCATTGCCTAGTGCCTGCGGGGCACAAGCAGCTACCGACTTGAGTGCGTTCATCATTGATTGTACTCCACCATCGCCCGCGGCACAAGCAGGCAACCACTTCACTACCTGTTCCTCTTCCCTCGTCATGGATGCTTTCCCTGTCATTGCTTGCCCCTGATTGGGGCCCATTTCAATGCCCCTTTAAATTACTTATTTGCCCAAAATACAACAATGTTGTCTCATTACACACTCTTATTTAAGAGGCAGGCATGCATCTCAGTAAAAAAAAGTGTCTACACTGCTGGCATCGCCTCCAAAGACCATGTCCTGAAAGTGATTCAAGGCTCCACACATTAAAAACGAACTAGGGTTATTATAATTTTTTTGCAGTTTAATATAACGCAAACTCGACTCGAAAAGTATTGGAGCGCTTTACAGGAACTCCAGTATTCATTTTTTGGTAGGTACAGGGAGATCAAGTGATTTGCCCAGAATCACAGTTCGAAATATGGCAGCTCTGGCCTTGCACCACATCCTCTCCCAATTATTTACTTAGTATGTGAAAAGTCACTGATTCACAGACTGTGCTTCTTATCTTGCATTGCTTTGGAAAGCTGTCGAGAAAAGGTGTCCATACTTCATTTTGTGTTTGTATGTGTACATTTTTTAACGCATTATTCACTTGGAAAGTGATTTACGTTGAAGTTCTCCGCCTGTGTAGTTGAAATTGAAACACTCCTAAACTGCCTAACCATGTATTTTGGTGCAGCCCTTGACCTGCCAGTGAATTACACTCGAGGCACACAATGTTTTTCCATATAAATAGTTAATGCTGGGAACATCTACTTACACACCTTCTGTTGCCTGCTAGAAACATTTCGTTTAGTAATTCACATGCTCACTATTAACCATGCTGATGCAGACAGATATGTCCAAAATTATAGACTGCCAGTTTTGTCTATAACCATGCTAGATCTCCTAGGAGCAGTGTAAATGTAGGTGGTGGCAGTGTTGATTGGCCCAGAAACTAAAACCTTTAACAAAATATGGTGATGTACTCTAGTGCCTTTTTTATTTCTTAACTGTAGAAGTCCGGAGCCTTGGCCTTCTGGAGTGGTTGTTGCCTCTGATTGTGTAACTTTAGACCCTTATCGTTTATAAGAGACAGACACTTGCAGTAAGGAAGAAAGAGCTCCAGGAAGCAGCATGTATAAAACTGACCTGTGCAGCGTTAACAAATGATAATACATTTTTCTGGGATACATTAAATGCTCCTTTCCTTACAAATGACACAATTCATTTGTTCAATTCTTTTGTTTCATGTGAAACGTGGGTGACACATTTTTCTGAAATTCTTTTTTTTGTTCAATAAGTTTATTAGTTTTAAGAAGCATATAAATATTTAAATACAATAAAAAGTGATACAAGTGATGGAAAGTCAAGAAGAAGAATATATATTTTGGTCAAGACATACATAAGTCTTATTAAATATAACATATGGATAATATGAAAGAAACAAGGGTTATGCAAAGGAACTTCAATAACCATCAAAAGCATCACCATGATATAAGAAAAAATATATGTAGAAAGAGAAAGGAAACAGGAAAAAAGAAAGAGCACAAAAAACAAGACAGTGAGAGAAAGAAAAAGAGAAGATAGAAAAAAATACAAGGGGGAAGGGGAGAGAAGAGGGAAGGGAAGGAAGGATCTTCTACAGTGCTACATATACACAACAAGTACAATAATCAACTAAACGATTCAAAGGGATACTGATCAATCAATCCTTTCGAAGCCAAATCCTTATATGTATCCAAAGCTCTCCAAACACCACTAGAGATAGTAGGGGAAAGATAAGCCTCATCCACCGAAGTGTGTGCACTTCTTAAAAAAGAGACCCATGCCCACCAAGTATGGTATGATATGGAAGAAAAACACTTCCATTCCATAAGAACCACTTTAACAGCTACAGTCAATAAAAGATCTAGTAATTGTATCTCTAAGGAGTCCAAGGGCAGAGGTACTCAGGAAGCCAATGGGCCCAACATAATCATGCGAAAGGAAAGCTGGAATTGAGATTGAAAAATTAACATAAGATGTTTATGTATTATATCCCAATAGGGTTGTAAAAGTGAACACTCAAACAACATATGTGGATAATCACCAGCAGCCAAACCACAACTCCAACAAAGATCATCGTCCTTCAAATTCAGAGAGTGTAAGAGCACTGGAGTCCAATGAAGAAGATTGATAGAGAAGAATTTAGATTGAAGTAAAGAAGGGGCAATTTTATTACGAAGAGAAAGCTTCCCAATCAACTGCCAGGACTCTGGAGATATATGTTCAGTGAGTTCCTGATCAAAATGGTGTAACCATTTCCGTTGGGTAACAGTGAATAAGGCAGAGGAAGTAGAAGACAGAAATGTATAATTGTTCGAAGCCACATGCCCAGATCTAAGCCACAACTGGAAAAAAGGAATAGTAGGAGAATTTGGATCTAGATGCAGTTTGGAAAGAGCAACTTTTATTATTAGAAAGGAGTAAAAGTCTAAATTAGTGAGAGAGAATTGTTGAGCTAAGGAGGAAAAGGGTAACGGATCATTATTGGAGTCATAGAGATGATGAACCAACGTAATCCCCTTAGAAGCCCAATAAGTTATCAATGTGGGATCAATAATAATTTTAATTCTAGGATTACGCCACAAAGAAGACCACCTTGATTTATGAATCGGGGTAGCAACTTTCTTATCGATTGACCTAACTGCTGCAATGGTATCTAGGATGATCTACGGAAGAACAGAATAGATAAGGTGGATGTGGTAAAAAAGGAATAAGTTGGCAAGGAAAAAGAAAGATCTTGATCAATCAACACCCAGGAAGGCGTGTGGCCCGGGATAGAGGAAAACCACAGAGCCACTTGAGAAGCTAAGAAAGCAACCTGAAATTTCTCCCAATCGGAAAAATTACAACCACCCATATCATAAGGTTTTCTTAAAAATGTATATGCAATTCTAGCTCTCTTATCATTCCAGAGAAATTTAGAAGTAAGGGAGTCAATCTCATGAAAAAGGAAGAAGATAATTTTACAGTGAGCATAGAGGACACAAAGTTAATGATAGGTGTGATCATCATTTTTAAAGTTTGGAGACGACCCCACCAAGAAATATGCTTAGGGGACCAGGTGTCCAAAAGATGACGCACTTTAAGTAGAGTTTGAGCTTCGTTGTAAGCCACTGTATCATAGAGAGTACTACAGAACCAGATCCCCAAATATTTAAGCTGTTTAGATTGCCATTTAAAACCTGCTGTACCCATATGTGCTGGAAAACAGTAAGCATTTGAGGGAAACATTTCCGTCTTATCTCTGTTGAGAGTATACCCAGAAACACTAGAAAAAAGAGTGATAGTATCTGTAATAGCGGGAATGGCCGAGACAATATCATCAGAAAAAATTAGAACATCGTCCGCATAAGCAGCTGTCTTTATGCAATGTGAGCCAAAAGTAAACCTTTTAATATCTGTATGGAGATCAATTAGTCTAAGGAGCGGATCAATAGATAATAAATACGAAAGTAGGGACAAGGGACAACCTTGTCTAGTGCCCTGGCAAAGACTAAAAAACTCAGACGTAGCCCCATTAACTCTAATGTTTGCTCTAGGTTGGGCATATAAAGACATATTGATATTAACAAAAGAATCTCCAAGATTATCTGCACGAAGGACAGCATGTAGAAAGGGCCAAGAAACCTTATCAAAAGCCTTCTCGGCGTCAAGAGCCAGAGCAGCAGCTGGAAGATTAGACCGCTTAGCTGTACCCAAAATATGGCAAAAGGTACGGATGTTGTCCCTAGCAAGTCTACCCTTGACAAAGCCCGTCTGAGATGGATGAACAAGATTAGGAATATAGGATTCTAACCGCCTAGCTAATATCTTGGAAATATCTTTGCTTCCATGTTAAGAAGGGAAATGGGGCGGTAATTTTTGGGATCTGAGTGATCTTTACCTTCCTTTGGGATCACCACGATTGGAGCATCTGCCGCTGAACCCGAGGCCGAACCACCTTGAATAAAAGCATCAAAAACAGTCTTAAGGCGAGGAACATCAGAAGGAAAAAAGGTTTTATAAAACATAATGGGAAATCCATCAGGTTCCGGAGCTTTACCCGAATGAGTGGCTTTAATTGCATGTATAATTTCCTCCGAGGTAATCGAGCCACTCAATTTATCACCATCCTCCATCGACACAGACTGAATAGGGATTGTCTTTAAGAAATCTTGGCATTGCTCAAAGGACGATTGATTAGTGGGAGTGTAAAGTTTACTATAAAATTCACGAAAAAATTCAAGAATCTCTTTGGTCTGAAATCTTTTAATACCAGAGCTATCATTAATAGAGGATATCTGAGAAGACTTAAAATTAGATTCCTGAAATTTCAACGTTGCTGCTAAAATCCTATCAGCACGATTCTTTAATAGTAAACACTTGGATTTCTAGGCCTGAACTCCAATGTGAGCTCTCTTGGTAACAATAGTATTATAGGAATACTTTAAGTTCTTGATGGTTTGTAATAATTGTTTGTCTTTAGAACTACGAAAAAGAAGCTCTCGTTATTTAATACTATCTTCTAAATATTTAAGTTCTTTCTTGATAACAGCATTTCTTTTCGCCATACCTTTAATAATGTGACCTCTGAATATACATTTAAATGCTTCCCACAAAACTATTGCGGAGCTAACGGAGCCTTCATTATCAGAAAATAAATATTCAATTTCTTCATGCAGAGCCAAAACTTGAGATTCATCATGTAGAATTTCTGTATTTTATCTCCAAGAGCGAGGTTCTTTTTTAGGAGCAAGGTTTAAGAGAGAAAAGGAAACAGCCGCGTGATCTGAGACAAGAATAGGATGGATGTACGGGGAAGATTAGGATTGCACGAGAGACGAGTGAACCAAGAGATAATCAATACGAGAAAAGCTAAAATGAGGAGAGGAAAAGAAAGAAAAATCACTACCTGTAGGATTATGAAGACGCCAAATATACTGAAGATTAGCAGAGGGGCACATGTTTAACATTTGTTTGTGAGCTCTGGGAGAGCGGAACGAAAGAGCAGAGTTCCTATCCAACAAAGGGTCTATTGGTAAATTGAAATCACCACCAACTATTAGATTGCCTCTATGCGGTATGTCAGCTAGTTTTTTAGAGATCACCTGCCAAAATGAAGGATCATCACTATTTGGAGCATAAATATTCAGAACATAAAGATCAACAGCACCATCAGAAAGTCTAGACAACAACCAACGGCCCTCAGAATCACCGATAAACTAGAAGTCTTAGGAATGAGTGTTATCCCATCATTCTTTTTGCCCAGAGCATCAGAACACACAACATCAAGAACCCACTCTTTCCTCAGCAACAAAGCCTCTTTGGAAGATAATTTTGTTTCCTGCAACAGTACCAAATCCAAGGATAAAGATTTACAGTAATCCAGAATTTTGGATCTTTTCACCGGATGATTTAACCCTCTAACATTAAGGGAGACAACATTCAAACCAGGCATAATCTTACAAAAACATTAAATCCGAAAGACATTGATAATAAAGGACACCATACAAAAACCAAGACAGCCAACCAAAGACCTACAATAAACACCACAAAAGGGAAGCAAAAGGGAAGCACCAACAGGAGATCCAGGAAGAGAAAGAAAAAGAGAGAAAAGAAAGAGTAGAAAGAAGAAAGAGGAAAGAGAAAAGCAAAAAGAGGAATAGAGAGACAAAGAGAAAAAGACACACCAGGGGAGGTCTATAAAGGACCAACTTCATACCAGGGGGGACATGGAGGGGCAAGCAAGGGGACCGCCAGGACGGACAGAGTAATACATCCAAAAAACCCATATTATATGATAATATAAATAAAAAAGGCATAAAGGTTGATAAAAGATATGTGCCAAAATACAAGAAAAAGTAGAAGAAAAAACATAAGCTAACCAAAGAAGGCTTATATCATATTAAAGAGGTTCTTAAACATATTACCTAGCTATAAAAAAAATAAAATCGCAATATATAGTATAATAAAATATCATGAAAAAATACGAACAAGAAATATCAATAAATACAATTTCACCACAATGAATAAAATACTCAACGAGATATGTAGTATATAAATATGAACCGTATACCTAACACTCATAAGAAGTAAAAAGAAGTAATGCAACAAGCAGGGTAAATATATGAATATGAAACAAAAACATCAGTCTCAAATATCTTCATCATATAAATTCATTCCTATATCCAGAAGAAAAGATCAGACTAGTGAACAGCAACAAGGAAGAAGCATGTAATCCATAACGAATAAACTAGACATAGATTAAAATGAAATAATATAATCATATCGATATGTAAAAAACCAAAACTAAGGAAATGAACACAAATAATAAAACATAAATAAATATAAAAAAGTGTAACCAATAACACCAAACACAAACAATCAATAAAAACAAACTAAGGAATATAAAACAGAACAGCTAAACACAAAATAAAGGAAGGAAAAATACAAGCGTAAGAAAAAACACAACACGAACAAGAAAAGAAGAACAATCATTGCACAATTAAAAAGGGAACAAATATGAAACCTGAATTACTAAATACAACAGGTAACATAGAATAGAAGAGGTAAGGAAATCAAGAGGATAGACAAAAAAAAAAGAAGAACAATGACCTCAACAACAGCTTACAGCATGTTAACTGGAAATCTAATGAAAACCTTCTCAATAAATAGTAAGAGAAAAATCTGAGCATGTATATCTGAAACATATTACACTTCTAGACATAATGAAGTAAAACTCCATGGAAATTAAAAGAAATCAAGATCCTGAAGGACCAGGAGCAGGAGAAGAGTCCATCTGAACTTCAGTCTGATTATCCAGAAAGGAGGAAAGATCAGAAGGTTCATCAAAAATTTGTGACCAGCCCTTAAAGGTTATACAAAATTTCGAAGGACCAGCAAAGGAAAAGGGGATGTTCATGTCTAGGAGACATTTTTGCAAGTTAAGAAAACCTTTTCTTTGAATGACAGTGTCTCTGGCAAAGTCTTGTGATATAGCAATCCGATGACCATTCCAATTCACCACCTTAATCTTCCTCATGTGAGCCAAAATTTGTTCTGAATGTTGATGACGCAGCGGTTTAAAAATTACCGCCCTAGGATGTGAGGAGGATTTGGGTCTAAAAGTTGGTACCCGATGGGCCCGTTCTATTTCAAAATCCTTCTCAAATGAGATTTGTAAGGTATATGGAAGCCATTGGTATATGAAGTCTATCATCGAGGAGGCTGATTTTTCTGCATCTTCAGGTAGGCCAAAAATACGCAGATTGCTTCTACGATTGCGATCTTCCTGTTCCATGAGATCTCTCCGTAATGCCGCCATTGAACGTTCCATCTGTTGTAGAGAGTATGGGCCAGATGTAGGAGCCCAAATCCTGGTCGGTAACCGTTACCGACCGGTATTTGGGTATTGTAATGTAGGGGGCTAGAAAATTACAGAATCGGTATATTTACCGATTCGGTAAATTTACCGATTCGGTAAAATACTAAATCGGTAAATATACTGATTCTGTAATTCAATATGTAGGTGGCACAGTTTACAGTTTACAGTGCCACAGACCCTTAGAAATTCGTTATTTACCACCCAATACTATTGGGTGGTAAATTACGAATTTCTGTGTACATCTGTGCATGTACACCTGTGCCATGTGGCACACATACATGCCCTAAAGGAATGTATGTGTGTCACATGGCACACAAGCCAGAAACAGGGGTGCAACAGGGTGTCAAAGTGACACCCTGTCCCCCTTGGAAATTCGGTATTTTTACCGATTCGGTAATTACAGAATCGGTATTTGCTATTGAATCCTATGGGCTTGAAGGCCCATAGGAATCAATGGCAAATACTGATTCGGTAATTACCGAATCGGTAATTACCGAATCTTACCGATTCGGTATTTTTACCAATTTTTTTTCTACATAGCAATTACCGATTAGTAAATACCGAATTGGTAAAATTCGGTATTTACCATTCGGTAATTTGCTATTACCTACAACTAGCCCTTAGAGTGCTGTTGCGCAGTGTCCTCCACACCACTAATACGTGTCTCCGCATTCGTAACACATAGAGACAGTGCTTTGAAATCATTCCTAATAGCCGTCACCTCAACTTGCAATAAGTCAGTATTGGTCTTAGTAGATTGCGCAATATCATGTACAGCATTTAAACGTGACAAAATGGTATCCAATGTGGAACTTGAATCTTTTTGAGATGACTCTGGAATAGGGAGGGTTTGTTGGAACCTCTTCAGAGCACCTTTTAAGTCTTTAGCATTGGAAGAAGGACCCATGGTGTAAGCCATAAGGAATAAACACGAGAAAAACCCAGTAATCACACAAGAAAATCTGTGCGAAAACACTCAGTGCTAAGAGGGCAAAAAATGACAAAGACTAAGTAATAGTGCACATAGACTCAGTAAATCCTTTGGATAATCTGTAACAGGAGAACAATGTCAAAAAATTGTAGCATCAGGACACAAAATGATGGTCATTTGCAAGTAGGGAAAGAAAACCCATATTAAATGCTGAAGAAGCGTTGAAGAAATAACTTAACAAGCCCACAATGATAGATATAGCAGGCTCATTATACAGTTTTAGGCAAGATTCTTTGAAGTGACGTCGAGGTGAGGCAAAAATCACCAGCCATGAAGTCAAAGAAACTAAAAGGTCCCATAATAATGCCTTTGAGCAGGTTAATGCATCCTTGAAGCATAAAAATAAACAATTATGATAAATATCACCTTAATCCCAGCAAGAAACGCAGGTTCCGGTGAGCTGTCACAAATTTCTAAGGAAAAAGCGCGTGCGACGCCACCAAAAATCAAAATGGCGGACGCTCGCAAAATTCAATGAGCAGGGCTTCAAAACAATGTAAAGACAGGTTCCTGCCGTCGTAGAGGAAATAGCAGCCTGTCCAAATGATCACAGCATAATCACAAATCGAAAACGCCGGTTCCGGGAAGAAAACACCGTCAATGGGGAGCCGAAAATCGTCCCGACAGCCTCTGTTGCCCCGGAGCTCAAGCACAATCCGCCATCTTGCAGCCGCGCGCAAGCCACACCCCCCACTTTTCAGAAATTTTAAAAGAGAATCAGTATGTCAGTCGACAAGACTAGGAATTTTCTCCCCCTGGATATTTCTATTGATGATGTTCCCTTGCTTTACAGGCTAGGGGAAGGGCCCCTGGCTCAGACGGGGTATCTGTAGATGCCTTTAAAGCAGTCAAGAATTATGGTGACCATACTGACCAGGGTGTTCAATGTATCTGTAGTATGTGTATGTAGGGTTCCTCCCTCTAAGACTAGTTCAACAATTGTACCCTACTACGAGAATGGTGATGTCATATCCCAAAAACTATCGCTGTTGGACTCCTCAGTAAAACTGATGAGTAGGATCTTGCTGAGGAGACTAGAGGATTGGGTATAGAAATCCTTTATTTTTTGACCAGCCCGGTACAGATTTTGAAAGGGCCTTGGGACTCTAGAGCAGTGTGTTACACTAGGGAAAAATCTGGATTTCTTTATCTCTTCTTTGCTGATTTACGGAGTGCATTTTACCTAGCTGACCACTGCATTCTCTGGACAATATTGCTCTCCCTTGGCGTTCCTAGGAGGATTATTGGGTTTCTTACATGTTTATATGAGACTCTGTCAAGCAAAGTACGATATGGCTTTCATTGGGAATGTCCCCCCCTTTAGTGTTGGGAGAAGAATAAGACTGGGGCGTGTTTTAGTCCCTTTGTTGTTGTCACTTTTTATCAAGGGAGTTGATAATGCCTTACAAGCTTTACAGGCTGATGCCCCCTGCGTCGCCGGGCATTCCATAAGGTTATTATTATACCCCACTGATGCTGTATTGCTATCCAGGGCCCCTGTAGGTTTACAGAAATTGATGAACACTTTTGGGGACTTCATGGTAACTAAGAAAATGGTGATTAATGATTCTAAAACTTTTACTACGGTATGCAAGAATAACCAAAGCATGCTGATCCTTTTTTATAGGTGAACCCCCAATCACCAGAGTAAACTCCTGTGGTTACCTAGGAGTTATATCTGTAAGTAATGGTTCTTGGGTGTAACAGATAATTAATGACAAAGCCCAATTGAGCAAGAACTCACATGGGATTTTTAGGTTCTCGTCAAAATGGGGTAGTCAGACAATCAAGGAAATGGATTAAATAGATAAGGTTTGTGGGGTTTTACCCCCAAGCACCTCTTTACAAGTTGAAGAAAATAGTTTTCTTTAAACGTTTGCTCTGTTTAAATGCTTCTACTTTATCTTGGATTGTCAATCGAGAGGTTGGCCTTCAATAACTGCTTATGGTAAAACCCCTGCTGCTATGGTTCTCTATATATAGTCTAAAGAGGAAACTAATTTTACTAAATAAATTATTTTAGATTGTTTAACTCTAGTCTAGATAATGCCTCTCGCATTCTTAGGTTAGCCTGTATAAATTCATAATTTAGAACTTTATTTAATTTGTCAGTGTTGTCAGATCCACCCCAGGTGTTACTTTTTTTTTTTTTTTTATTAATTTTATTGTTTTATTGCAAGGAAATACAGCAGGACGTTATACTAAGCAACATAGACAGAAATAGAACAAAAAAAAAAAAGGCAAATTATTTCCAAGAAAAAAAAAGACAAGCAAGTTATATGGCAAACTTTTGGCAGAAAACAAAATTAGAATAGCAACTGTAGAGTACATAGATTTAAATTAAATCCAATCAGCAATTGGTGCCCATATTTTTTCTCCCATGGTTCTTTTTTTAACCCCCTTGAGCTTGTAGATAGCCGATTCCATATTAAACATAAATAATATTTTTTCTTTCCACATAAAAAACGTAGGTGAATCCTGGCTAATCCACTCTTTGGTGATACAAGATCTAATTGCAGCCATGCACAGAAAAAGAAAATAAGAGATTGGTCTAGGCCAAGTTACAGTATGATCTATACCTAGCAGTACTAATTCATTAGTGATCTTTATGTTACATTTCAAAATAGTAAATAAAAAAATTTCAATTTCTTGAAACAATAATGATAACTTAGGACAAAGGAAAAACATATGTAATTCATCAGCTGCATACAGTCCGCATCGGTTACATTTCGTACCTGCCATCGTACTCCATTTAACTACCTTTTTGGGAGTATAATAAAGGTTGTGGATACACATAAAGTGTTGGGATTTCATCATCCCGGTTATGAGACATTCTGCAGCCATTCTAATTGACAATAAGACATCGACATTTGCTATACCTAGACTATTGGACCATTTAGTCTGGCATTGGCCTAGATCATCACCAAATTCCTGCATTAAACTTAAATATATAGGGCCAATACGAGGTTTCTTTTGTAAAAGCTCTAATAAAGAATTTTTTATCGGTGGCATAAGAGGATGGCCCTGTAGAAAACTGCGAAGTTGTAAGTATTTAAAGAAATCATTTCTACCCACGGAAAAATTGGTTATTAATTCCTGAAACGAGATCATTTGCCCATTACAAAATAAGTCCCCCACGTGCTTTATTCCTTTCTGCTGCCACCTGTGCATAATTAAATCAAAAAAAACTTCTGGGAATAACTCAGTTGATATAAGAGGAGTATAGAAATTTAATTTCGTTAGTTTAATATGTTTTCGAATTTTCTGCCAGATTCCAAAAGCAGATTTCAAAGTCTTATATTTAGTTTTTTTATAGTAGCTAGGTTCTACTATTCTCAAGAAGCTGCCCTTAGCTTTCTCACCCAAAAGCAATTGATAAATTGATGGGGTCTGACATTCCGCAAGTTCAATTCTATCACCCAAAATGAGAGGACCAATATATTGTAAAACAGCAGAAAAGTAATAAAACAGAAAATACGGTACATTCCAACCGCCACATTCCTTAGTAAGAATCATTTTTTTAGCTGCTTTTCTATGGCGTTTATAGCCCCAAAGAAAACGAAATGTGGTTCTTTCTAAAATTTTAAGAGAGTGTAATGAGAAATCCAGAGGAATTGTGCGAAATAAATATAGAACCTTCGGTAGGACCAGCATTTTTAAAATGTTAGAACGGCCGAAGAGAGACAATCGCAGATGGTCAAGACGCTGTAATAGGGTGTTAATTTGGGCAATAATAGGGTTTAAGTTACGCTCTGGAATTTTTTCTATAGGTAGCGAGATTTTAATACCTAAATAAGTGACTTCAGAAGAAGTGGGAATATTAGCAGGTAGATTTTCTCCAGCACACAAAACTTGGGTCTTATCTAAATTGAGTTTGTAGCCTGAAAAGTATCCAAATTGTTTGGCAATTTGATCAATAATGGGTATAGCTCTTTAAACATCTGTAGTAGAAATCACGATGTCATCGGCGTAAGCAAGGACTCGGTAATTAGTGTTGGCTAAATATATGGGTTTAATATTCGTTTCCGAAAAAAAACGATTAATTAAAGGATCAATATAAAAAGCAAAAAGTAAAGGAGAACACGGACATCCTTGACGGGTACCTCTAGAAATTAATAAGGGAGAAGATAATTGTCCATTAATTCGAATATATGCTTTAGGGGTAATATATAAAGTTCGCAAGGCTTTAACAATCCCCTGCCCTAGTCCCTTCCTAAGCAAAATATCCCAAAGATAGTCCCAAGCAACCCGGTCAAAAGCTTTTTCAGCATCTAAAAATACTAATCCAATATTAGACCGAGTTGCTTGGGACCAATCCAAAAAAGAAATCACCCGGTGAATATGATCAGCGGTGTCTCTAGCTGGGATAAACCCGTGTTGGTATTTAGAGACTAGAGGGGAAATAATATTGGAAAGTCTACCCGCTAGGATTTTAGAAAAGATTTTACTGTCAGAGTTTATAAGTGAAATGGGGCGAAAAGAAGAAGGCGATAAAGGAGGTTTACCTTTTTTAAGGAACACCGTAATAATAGAATCATGCCACGATTGTGGGGAGTTACCTTGCTGTGCATTTAAACATAACTCTAATAATTCTGTTTTTAATACATTCCTGAAGTGTTTGTAAAATTCTAGGGGAATGGCGTCGGGTCCTGCAGCTTTTCCTGTGGCTAGGGACATTAAAGAGAGTTCTATCTCCTCCCAAGTAAATGGCGAATCAAGTTTCTCCTTCTCTTCAATAGAAAGGATAGTATTCAATACTGGATTAACAAATTGATTAATCTGGTCTGAGCACTCAGGACGAGCTTCGTCCGTATACAACTGAGAATAAAAATCTCTAAAAACTCCCAGAATGTCTTCAGCTCTGCTAACTGTTATCCCTAAATGATTATCTATTTTATTGATACAAGCATAAGCTGCCTTCTGCCTTGCCCTCTTTGCCAAAATTTTGCCTGAATTTTCACCCACTTCATATAGTTCTGTCCTATATGCAGAGATCTGTTGAGCGAGTTTCGTAGCATGTCGTTGGTAAATTGTATTTTTTAGAGTTACCAATTCCTTTGTAGTATTTTCCGTAGGTAACCCCTGCTTACATAGTTGCATAAGTTTAATTTCTAAAGCTCTAAGATTTTTAAGTTCAGAAATTACCTGGTTTCGTGTCTCTTTTAGTTTACTCAAAGAGTAACTGAGTGTTTCACCCCGAACCCCACATTTGAAAGTATCCCAAACTATTTCTGATGATGTAGTATCTTTATTATTATGAAAAAATTCAGGGATCCAAACGTTCATACGCTCAACATAGCCAGGGTCATAAAGTAATTTGCGGTCAAAGGACCATGCGCGTATAGTATTAGCCATATTTAGGGCAAGCTTAATTATTAGAGGATTGTGGTCTGAAATGACTTTTGGGAGAACCTCAAATTCAATTTGTGCTGGATCGTCGTATAGTCCCTTATAAACAAAAAAGTAGTCTAATCTAAAAAATCTTTAAGGTGGTGCAGAAAAAAAAGTATACCCAAATACGTTTCCTCGCTTCTCATGCCCTACATCAATTAGCCTATACTCTTCGATGATCCCTTTAAGTGCTAAAAATACCTTCTTCTTCCTCCCCTTGTACGAAGCCCTACTATTAATGTCAAAATTTTCTTCCAAATGCAGATTAAAGTCTCCACAAAAAATAATATTGGGTGACCATTGTGCCAGCTCTATATTTAAAAAGTCCAATGCACCTGCATCGTCCAATATAGCTCCATACAAGGAGCATATAGTAACTAACAAACCTCCAACTTTAAGTTCTGCAATTACCCACCGTCCAGTTGGATCCTCTTTAACTCTTTTAACTTTGCCTATTTCACGTCTCTTAAGTATTGCAACCCCACGTGTATTGGAGCCTTGGCGAGTGCATCCTACCACTTCCAACCCAAGATCTTTTAGGGTCCCTCTATTGAGCCAAGCAATATGGGTCTCTTGAATGCAAACTACATCCACCCGCATAGTTGATAACATCTGTGCAAATATCCCTCTTTTTCTTTTATCATTTAAACCACATATGTTAATGGAATATATTGATAATTTAGCCATTATAAAGTGTATTTGAGTAAACTAAGCTGAGCATACACAAAAAAGCATCCCCTGCCAAAATTCGATATCTGCCAAAACTGCGCCTTGCACAAAAGTCACCTAAACGTTCCAACTGTATAACCTTGCACCCCAAAAAGAAGAAATCTTCCCACCCTCCCACCCCGTTGTTCCCCCCCACCCCTCCCTTCCCACACCACCCCCCCACCAGAAGCGTAAGGGCTAGTGCCCTCATTGATGGAATGTGAGTATCAGCTGTGAGCC
Organism: Lissotriton vulgaris; assembly: GCF_964263255.1. Taxonomy (NCBI): domain Eukaryota; kingdom Metazoa; phylum Chordata; class Amphibia; order Caudata; family Salamandridae; genus Lissotriton; species Lissotriton vulgaris. The sequence continues at coordinate 317,561,403 of NC_141699.1, read as the reverse complement.
CCCCCCGGATCTGACCCTCCTAGAGAAAAAAAATAACCAAAGAAAATGCAGTAAGGAGAAAAAAAAAACGAAAGAAGCAACTAAGCCCAACACTGCTAAGAGGATCTACCTATTCGGGGTAGCTAGATCATAACCAATTGAACATAGCTTGTTCCTATAGAATTTTACTACTACATAGTCTCTAGGTATTGTTGAGCTTTCATCTCTGATACAAAAAATATAGTTCTTCCTTTATGCACAACTTTGAGTTTAGCAGGGTTAAGAAAGAAGGTTTGACCCCCCTTAGCTTGCATTGGCGCCATCAACTGTTTTAATCTCCAACGTTGTTGAACAGTTGCAGCACAAAAATCTGGTCTCACAAAAAATTCATGCCCCAACCCTTTTCTGGGTTTCGAAGGTCTTGCCAAGTCATACAGAATCTCACGGAGAAGATAATTCTGCACACAGATGAGGATAGCTCTTGGATATTTGTTCCTGCCTTCCTGATCAGTCTTTTGGTTGAATGGGAACCGATGAGCTCTTATTATCTCCTTATCCCAGTCCCATCCAGTGAGATCCTGAAAGGCATCCGCAAACAGGTCTATCACAAAGCGTCGAATGTCTTTCCCTTCAGATTTTTCTCCAATTCCCAGGACACGCAGGTTATTACGTCGAGCGCGATTCTCTAAGTCCGTTAACTTCCAATCCACGTCTTGCCTGGTGCTATCCAAATCTTTGATTGAATTCTTATGTAGCGTTAGCTCATCTTCTACTGCTGAAATACGCGTCTCCGTCTCTTGCACTCTTGCATTAGTATCCGTGCTAGACTTGGCCAGACGCCGTACTACATTTTGAAGTTTTCGAACTGCTCCCTGAGTCCGAAGACCTTCCGCCTTGGTTTCTTCTCTATGAGTTAATATCATGCGATACATCGAGGCCTGTAGCTTGTATATAGATTTTAAGGTAACCTCCTCAGACTCTTCTAGTAGCTCACGAGTCTCAGAATCTTCGTCATCAGCTTCGTTGTTGTTAGCACCGACCCCGTCCCATTGAGGTTGGTCAATAGCTGTTGTTGTATTCTCCTTAGTTTTTCCCTCAAGGACCTTGCGGACTGTGTTTGAAGCTCCTTCGTTAGTTAGAAAGTCAGGGCCTAAGATATCTTCCTCTGTGACTTGATTACACTCCTCCACCCAATCTTTGAACTGAGAATGTTCTTCGCTGAGGAGTTCCTCCTCCACCATATCACCTTCCGAAGCAACAGATAGATCAGACATAGAGAAGAATTGACCCCCAGACTCTACCGATTCTGCGTCATGTTGTTGTTGCGAGTCATTTGGTCTGGGTGAGACTCTAACTCCCTCTACCGCAAGACAAAGCTCTGAAACAGCGTCATCGTTGTTTCCTTCCCCCCTTACACCATCTTCATTGCCATTTAAGTTAGCTTCAGCTGAACCGGTGTCATTTTTGGCAAGTTGGTTCAAATTGGATTTATCAGGATTAGAGCGTCCGATAGCCCTTGCTGGGGTCACTTCAATTGTAGAGCTTTTATTAAGGGTAGTCGTAAGGGTGGATGCAGGTTTTTTCTTGAATAGGTCAGGTATTATGGGCTCTTTTAAACCCCCATTACGAGGTTCCAAATCTATTGCTGTGGTGCTGTTTGTTGCATTTGCATTTGCAGAACTTGAGGCATTTGTAGAATTGACTAAATTAGAGGCGTTCTTTTTTGTAACTCTGCCTTTTGGAGCCATATTGAGTATTTTTATACAAAAAAAATCCTTTTCTCAAAGTTCTCTAGAAAGTACAGTTTTTTATCTAAGCTTTACTAATTACAAAAAAACTGCCAAAGGAAAGTACTTTTGCTAGGTGCAGCTGGTTCCGCAGTACACACAATGTAGCAAGTTCAAAAGAAGATAATGCGTTCCTCACTCACCGAAAATTAAGCATACTGCAGGAGGAAGAAAATTGCTACATTTATGAGCAGCTACAGCCAAAGTTGCTTGAAACAAATCACGTCTGTGCGGTAACCAAAGCACCTTCAAATCCTCCTTGAAAGTAGTATTGGCAACAAGTATCCGTGAACTTTCCACAATTATCCGCGGTGCAACAATGTGGCAACAGACGTCCGAGTGTTGCCTCCAAACACTCCACACCGGCTCCGCGGCGGTTCCGCGGTTCAATCCGCCCGGTCACACAGCTGACTCTGACCTCTGGGCGCCGTGGCTGAAAACGCCGCAGCCGCTCGAAAAACGCTTCAGGCTCCCCACCAGCCGGCAGGGAAGGCGGTCAGCGCAATCCGGTAGCTGGGACCGGCGTAGCGTGCAGAAGGGTCAGCCGAACCTTCTCCTTTCTTCTCTCTCCTCGGCGCCGCAGAAGAAAAACCTCTCAGCTCCACGAATCCAGTCAGCAGCAGCAGTAAAACGCCTCTCTCACGCCAGGACAGGACAGACCTCCAGGGGGAACACGCGCAGCTCCTCACACGGCTGCAGTAGCGGCCGCCATCTTGCTTCGGTACACATCCACCCCAGGTGTTACTGAACATTACCTCGTTGCCTTCTTCACTATGAGATCCTGTCCCCAAGACACAACTCCTTGTCCTTGTGACAACCTGAGTAAACAAAACACTTCACACTTTATGCTGCTGTGCAAATTTTATATGTGCTTAAGGCTCTGCTATTTTAGACCCATTCTTGTTGCACGGAACAGTAGGTCTAATAAGGATGCTTTTTAAATTCCTGCTTGCCTCGAATGACCCTTATCTTTGTTTTACTGTTGCCCTAAAATGCTATGTATTAGATACCATTATGATATGAAATGTTTTAATGACTGGAAGGTGATTATGACTTGTTTACTGTGTGTTTTATTAGATTTGTTTTTAAATCAGTGTTTTTTATACTATTCTGTTAAATGTTATGGCTGTTTTTAACTTGTTTACGTTTTTGAATCAAATCGAATTGCCTGACTCAAAGTGAACGAGGAACAGTGATTTTACTAATACAGGGCATAATTAAAAGTGAATACTAATACAACTACGAGATTCCTAGTGCTTTGTGTACTCTGTAACCACTGTTGACTATTGTTTTAATTGCCCTTAGATCTAAATTAATATTTGTAGTGCTGTTGATTTCTATGGATTACAAATAAATGTTACTACCTATTTAATCGCTGAAAATTGTCTGTGCCAAACTGATTTGTTGCATATTCGAGTTTAAGGAAAACATCACACCCCTTCTGTCAGCTAACAATGGACACTTTCTCCACCTACCTTCTTCTATTTAAAGGGAAGGTACATTTAGGTACTTATGGAGAATAATCTACATAAAAAATAAACAGTTCTAGGTGAGTGATTCCCCAAGTGTTTCATTTACAGAAAGCACTGTTAGCCACATTTAGGAACATATTTTAAACACCAGATGCTTTAAATTCATTCAATAAACTGAGATGTAGACTTTGTCAGTAAAGGAAGAATGTTGTGTGAAAGGTAAATAACTTGCTGAAGTCTGCAACACAACATAGGAGTCCTTTGCCACTTGTTATTCTCAGCTTGTAGAACAGGCTGTGCTATGTACATGAGATTCTCACTTAATGTTTCCTGAATTCTGTAAAAAAGTAGATTTCATAGAAATCGCTTTAATGTTGCTAAGTACTTGCAAACTCATTAACAGGATTTCTTGATGTATTTTATCAAAAGAGAGAGACATCTATTTGAAAAAAAAACGTAAATGTCACACAATCTTGTTATCAAGTAGCGTATTCCCCTGTAAGTCAAACAAAGCAAATAAAGGACCAGCAAATATTCTCAAGAGCATCTAAAACATGAAATGCAAAAAAACCCATTTTGCACTGAGAAAACTACATTTGCCAGACTCATCCTAATCAACTTCTTTTTAGGTTTGGCTATAGACAGATTTAAATTTAGATTTAGATTTAGCTAGCAGACATGATTTATTGTACCACACATAACATATAACAATTGCAGAAAGTGGCTTTGTGATCGCCCCTTTAGGCACTGACTGTTTGAGTGAGCTTCCTTCAGGCAAAATCTCTGTGGGGTGTCTGTCATGTTTTCTATAAACCCACAGCATTTTGTGAATGCCCCCATCCTCTTGCAAAGGCCGAGAGAAGTGGTAGCACCTGAGTCTTAGCAGTAACTGTGTCAATTGGTCCTTTCCTTACATGTAAAATACCCCACAAATCTACTATTCAATTTCTTTCTCTTATAGTGCACAACTGGTCAGATGCTAATTACAAAAAATAACAGTTATTCTGCATTTGTTTATATTATCACAAGTCAATAACCTAAAAACACCAATTTCGTTTTTTTTAAAAGATTTGCCTAAAGAGCGGGTACATTCTGCTTGTTGTCTTTTTCATACACCTGTTACCTCACTCAATCAATCAATCAATAATTTTTTTTTATTCAGACCTCAACGGAGATCAACAAATACAGAAATAAAATTTTTATTATTGAATTTAAAATGATTAGATGATAAAACTTTTGCTTTTAACATACACTATGAAATGGAGCAGTAACAAAGTTCTATCGCCTACCCATACACCATTTTGCAAAAACACACTAGAAAATGGAGCAGTAACAATGTTTTATCACCTACCCATACAACATTCTATAAAGATAAGATAGAAACTTCAGATTTAAAACAGCTTCAAAAAACTTTTGAAAAACGTATACAGGTTATGGCATACAAATTCATTGACTGGAGAGTTACACAACATAATTAAATCTCATGCCAAAAGTTCATTATACTTTAATTGAATTGGAATTATATATCAATGTCATGCCGCTACTATACTCGCATTAGAACAGATTAGTAAAAGGTGAAGCACATCTTGTTGGCCACCTTTACATACATTACATATGCCACTGGGATTATTTTACCTTCCCAGGTAGCTGAGAATGTTGCTAGAGGGAGTATACCCAAACATAAGAGTAGGATACAGCACCTTACCCAGTGCCCTAGTTGAAAACTTAAATAGGGAGCATAGGTCTTAAATGCTTCAATTGAATGCAAGCTCTTTATCCAACTCATAACTGATTCTAGGGGCCAAATGTTTTAAAAACAATTTCAAGTGTGCTGGAGCCCACTCCTCTAAAAGTGCAACAGTGCATTGAGAAACCTCACAGGCTTTTTCCAAATTCCTATTAAAAGTATACCCAGACGCTTCCTCTCTAAACATCTCCAGATGTCTGCCTTAAGGTATATGGCTCTGCATGTAATAAGTTGTACGCCCACCTGATGGTATTTGCAATTACTCTAGCAGAGATTCGCATTACCGATAGCTTGAGACGTAGTGCTTGGACTGGTATAGAATACAACACTTTTAATAATTTTCGGAGTATGGTTCCTTCCTTTACTTTTATAGATTGCTATGTTTTAAATTGTGTGAATTCCATGGCATATGATAGAATCAGGGGAATTTTCATACCATAAACCGCCAGCATTGGTGTGAAATGTCTGTTTCCCATAGAGAGATACAGTTTCTGTAGAGCCCCAACATGGGATTCTGCCTTACGACTTAAGTGTTGGAGGTGGGCTGTATCTTGTAAATTAGAAGTAAAAATACGGACTAGATAAACATAATCTTTTACTGTCTTGATCAGTACGCCTCCTAATGACCATGTATAAGATAAAGCCTTCCTTCTGCCACTAAAAGGGAGTGCTTTAGTTTTAGTAATGTTTGGCACCAGAAAATTTTCAATTGAGTAATGATTTAATTCATTCAGGACTCTTTGCAAGCATAGGGGTATGGTCAAGTATAACAATATTACCGGCATACATTAAACAGAGTATGTCAATTTGTGCTAATTTAGGAGGGTAATTTTATTTAAAGAAAGACGCCCTGGTATATCACTGGTATATCGCTAATATAGATGGAGAATAATAGGGGAGCTAGTCAGCCCATTGCGCGAAGGGATAGGATTGGTTAGACCTTTTTCTCCCCCATTAGAACTCTGCACCATGTTGATATGTGAAGGGAGATTATTATTGTTAAGAGCTCTTTTGGGATCCCCATATTCACCAATTTTCTCCAAAGAGTCAGTCTATCTACGCCATCGAAAGCAGTCAAAAAATCAATAAAAGCACAATATAAAATGTTAGCATTTACCGTAACAAACTTAACAAGCACTGTTTGTAACAAAGCAATATTGTCTAATGTATAATACTTTGGGCGAAACCCAGCCTGCCTGATACATGAGGATCATTTTTCTCGAAAAAGCCCAGTCTTTAAAGTGTTCCAAAAAACAAGCAGCAAAGATCTTACTAATGCTGTTGCGGAGGGCTATTTGTCTATAGTTTGCAGGGTTTGTTCTTGCTTGTTTTTTTAAGAGATGTACCACCACCCTCCCTCGCAAAGATGCTAGTATTTTTCCATGTTTCAGGCAATGTTGGAAGAGTGGGGCTAAGAATTTACCCGAGTCGTCAGCGTTTTTTTGTAGAACTTTAATCAGGATCTTACCTGGTCCCATCGCTGCTGATGACCTGGAGTAGGATATCAGCATATAGATTTGTGTGGCAGAAATTTTGATTTGTGTGGCAGAAATTTTCATTGGTTCCTGTTCAGATTGGTTCTCCAGTGCTTGATCCAGTCTGGGGAAGATGGAATACTGATGATTAGATTTATAATGCCTTAGAAGATACTTTTCACAGTCAGATGATGATACTGGAGTCGCTTGAGCAGGTTTTTGTATCCCCATTTGTCCAGAGATTATGTTCCAGAAAGATTTATTATGTTTGTGTTTTACTGCTAATTGGATGTCGACCGAAACACGATCTTTTAGAGTTTGTCTTTCAATCTCCTTTTTCCGTTGGTGCAGTTTTTCCAGTTTCCTTATTTCTCCTTGTCTTATCGCACAGAAAGAGTGTAATTGAATTCTAGTCAATTTATTTAACTGTCGAGAATTACTATCCACATGTTTTCCCATTTAACATGTTTTAATGTTTTTGCGTCTCTCATTCTTTCCTTGGAGAGAGGCAACTACAGACTGTATAGTAGCTTCAAATCTGTTTATAGGATTGCCTACTTTACTTACAGATGTTAACAGATCTTGGGAAATTATATGATTTATTTTACTTATTATTTTGGAATTCCAATGAATTTTTCCAGTTTTGTGATCTACGACTGCTCGCCCTTCCTAAGAACGGAGTGACCACGGAGAAGTGAGCTGAGTATGAACGCCAATTTCTACGGAAAGTGATACGTGATCACTTTCATGGGTATATTGAGTAGAAAGTGATTGGATCTTTGGAAATAGACCTAAACTACAGATAAAATAATCTATGATTGAGGACTTAGTTTGGCCCAGTCTGGTGTATGCACCCGGAATATCACCATCTATTCTCCCGTTTATTATAACGCCAATAATTGCTTCTATAGATGACAAAAGCATTTTCCCTCTTTTATCTGCATTTATTTTATCAGGGAAGACAGAAGTTGGTATTGAAAGGGCTACTTCTTGTCGAGGTATCCCCCTATTATTGATTAGTGTATTTTAAGTCTTTCCATTAAAGTCCCCAGCCATTATCATCATAGGATATCCCCTTACTTCTAGGATTTATTCGATTTTCTTAAATGCTTTGGTCAAGATATGATCTTTTTTGGTTCCTGGTGGGAAATATATATTAAAAAGTAAGAGATTAGATGAAGGCTCCACTCTTTCTTTCCGGCACTTAATGCTAATACATTGAACATTTGGGAGCGCAAGTTAAATTTCTTCCGGGTCTCAGCCTATCTCTTTTCTTAGTAGGATTGCAAGGCATCCTTTAGCATGGCCTCTTCTAGAGGCCTCTGCTGCTTTATCAAACACAAAGGGGTCGATTCCGATTCGGGAAAAAAAACGTCCGTACGATTTGTATCCGGAGCGCTCTCCGTACGAATCGTACCCGTCCGTCTGAGTCGCGAAGTATGATCCGTATTCCGTGAATCCGTCCGAATCGCCGCGACCCGTACGTATTGCAAGGCTGAAACCGTGAACCGTACGACTCGTACACATACCGTACGACTTGTACACATGCCGTACGACCCGACGAGTACGATCCGGACCGGTGTATGAGGACGCAATTTGTACGGTCCACGTCAGGTAAGGGCGAGTCGTACGGAAAAGCACACAAACACATACACACCGTACGGTCCATACATCCCATGATCGCAGGGGTACGCACCATACCCCTGCGATCATGGGGTGTACGAGCCGTACCCCCATTGTTCAATTGGTGTACGATTGGTGTAAGAGCCGTACCCCATGTACGATCAGTGTACGAGCCGTACCCCATGTACGATCGGTGTACGAGCTGTACCCCCATTGTACGATCGGTGTACGATCGGTGTACGAGCCGTACCCCCATTGTATGATCGGTGTACGAGCCGTACCCCATGTACGATCGGTGTACGAGCCGAACCCCATGTACGATCGGTGTATGAGCTGTACCCCCATTGTACGATCGGTGTACGAGCTGTACCCCATGTACGATCGGTGTACGAGCCGTACCCCCATCGTACATTGGGTACGGCTCGTACACCAATCGTACAATGGGGGTACGGCTCGTACACCGATCGTACATGGGGTACGGCTCGTACACCGATCGTTCAATGGGGGTACGGCTCGTACACCCCATGATCGCAGGGGTACGGTGCATACCCCTGCAATCATGGGGGGTACGCACCGTACCGGGGGGCGTTCCGTACCTGTTTTGGCACGAACTCTGCTTTTACAGCTGTTTTTAGCTCCCGTAGAAAAAGGGTCGTACGGTGCGTACCCGACACGTATCGTACTTGCTGGGTCGTAAAAAGCAGCCGCGAACCATACAGATGTCGCGTACAGCGGGTTCCGAGGGAGAATCGTACGGAGATTAGAGTCGTACGGTGTCTTGTACGACTCGTACGGAGTACGGCTCCTGGTACGAATCGTACTTCGTCGTACGTACGGGGGACGTTGCAGGGTACGATTCGTACGGGAAAAAGGCTCCGAACGGCTATTCGGAGCGGTTTTTCCCGAATCAGAATCGACCCCAAAGTATTCTTTTTGAGAGAAAGTTGTTAAGGACCACGTTTCTTGCAGTAACACAATAGAGGGTGAATATTCCAAAGTGGAAAGCATTTTGTCAGTAGTCTTTCCCGCGATGTTCCATGTTACTATTGAATGTCTATCACTAAAAATGCAATTTCACCTGTTACCTAATCTGCCCGTGGCTGCACCCAGTTCAACCCTACTTATCATGTAAATATTATTTTTACTTTGAACTCCCCCTTTACCTAATGTCCTCGCATTATAATACCACCAGTAACAGCACAATAAATTGCTTTTCTCAATAAACAACTCATAACACTTTAACAGAGTTTCAATAGCTTTGATTGCACAATTAGTCACAAAACCACAAATTACAACAACAACAAAAAGTTAATATTAATGACATAGGGGAAACTTAATGCATGTACCATTGCTTGTTTAAAACTTTGAAGGGTGTAACTTCTGTTTGTTTAACCTGGCTAAGCTCAAACCTCTGATATTATTCTCCCGCTCATATTAGTTTGGGTTCAACTCTACGCACCTCTGATGTCACCAGTTCAGCCTCCTGCTATGTACAACAGTTTGCATATGTCATGCTCCTGTTCATACGACCCACAACTGAAATGTTGTGCCCTGTTGCATCTGTGGTTTCCCATGATCTTGCCTTCTGTGACCTGCAACCAGTCCCCAGGCAGGCAGTCAGCTCTTCATTGGTTGAACTCACAGAGCTTCCAAATCCGTGTTGGGCACTAAAATCATTGGATCGACTGTAATAACAAGCATTTGGAATACAATAGGTCCCGCATTAGTGAGAGTTTGCGTTATTGGCATTGTAAATGACAACACATTTTATTTAAGTGTTTTGAAAACCTGCAAGTGGTGCACAAACACAAACTTTAAACTTATAGTCCTTGCTTACGAGAGCAAGACTGACAGTAAAAGAGGCAGTGTTACTGCCAGCTTTGCTTCTCCTAAGCAACGACTTTAAGTGCAAAGTGCATGTTTATGCACCGCTTGTAGGTTTTCAGAACACATAAATAAAAGGCATTGTCATTTACAATGCCAATAGCTCAAACTCTCGAAATGCGAGACCTACTGCATTGTTGGTTATTTCTTTTCTACCGCGTTTCACCCCATGCAAGTTTAGAAGCAATATTTGGACAACCGGGATAAGGGTTTCTCTCCTCATTAAAAAAAAGGTACACTGCCTTTCAGTAATGTAGCAACAGGTACACCCGATTGTTGTGCTTGCTGGCTATGTGATTTATAAATTGCAACAACAAGACAATCTTTAGATGATTCATTGGTATGCTTATGTTATGAGCATGACCTGGCATTGTTGGTATTTTCAGAGCCCCTGGTTTTGTTTTGGTGCTCCTCTGCCTTAGCAACAGGGCCATGTGTGAAGCCCGAGTTGAATTGTAGCACCCATTCAAGGCAGCACCATAAAGCACCTGCCAACTTTTGCTTTAATGTGCCACACCGATAACCAGGAACAGGGTAAGGATTTTTAGCACTGCAGGCAGCATAGATATTTGCCTCCTAAAGCACTTTCCAAAAACTTAAAAATGGCAATTTGTTGGTATTTTGTATCACATTACTATTGCCAATAGGTGGTGCCTTAAGGATGTTTCTTAACCTTTTGTTATGGATGCACCAGCCATGTAATCACCTTGCTCTGCCCCATTACAGTCCGATGCTGTGGCTCTTAAAGTAATTTTAAGGAAGTAGAAGAGTGTGTTTGAAAACCAGAGCCTGTGGAAGGAGAGGGATGCAGGAGTGGGAAATGGAAAGAAGCAGGCTCTGCCATGTACAGCTTAGAGCCATGCTTGAAAAGAGACTACAGAGATCCGTTGCAGCAAGAGCTCCATCACAGAAAGGAATGCTGGCAACAAGCTAGCTGGTAGAATGAAATGAAGGAGCAGGGTGGGGTACGGGATGAGAAGAAACAGCAGGACTGTTTGGAGGGAAAGGAGGGATCTACATTTTTGCTGACAGAGCCCCTGCTAAGGTCTGTATTGTTGCGTCCGAAACATGCTCATCATGGGTGTCCACTCCACTCTGATCCCCAGCTGAGAATATAATTTGAGCCCTTGCTACAAAAAAAAATGTCCAGAGCTCATACCGTTTGAAGTCCCTCACTACCCTCCTCCGTGCTGATATGAACAATGAACATTGCTACTGATAAAAAATCACTTGTTTTACTTTCCCTAGTGCAGAAAAGACTAGTTTGCCGTCTTTAAGAACCTAGGGGCATAGTACCAAGCAATAGCGATAATTATCGCTATTGCTTGGTTAGAGACAAAAATTTACTGCTGCGCTGCGGCGATTTTTACCGCAAATAAACCTTGGTATTACCAAGGTTTCGCCGCAATGCATGAATATCGCTGAAAAGTCAGCGATATTCATGCATTACCGAGGGATCACTGAAATAATATCGAGGGACAAAATATCGACTTGCAAAAATATCGTGGACAAAATATCGACAGTCAAAATATCGAGTTTGTATCTACAAACAGGTAAGTACAAAAATATTGAGTACAAAATATCGTTTACAATAATATAGTTGTAAAAAATATCGACTTTATCAAAAACAGTGTTAAATTAAATTAATATTCAAATTTAATTACTTAAAAATACTTAAATTAACTTATAAAAATTAAATAATAAATGAAAATAATAAAAATAATTTTTTACAATCTTATTTGGTTAAAGATATATATATAGTAACATACTATAATTAAATAAGATACTATTATATTACCGTACGATACCAGAAGTGTAAAAAATACTATTCCCACTCCAAAGAGTGCAAGCGTAGGGAAAGCGTTGGATAGCGTAGGGGTTAAAATTACTATTGCCACTCCAGTGGGTGCAACAGTAGGGAAAACTGACCCTGAACCCAAAAAATACCCCTTTACCCAAGAACTGAAAACTGACCCTGAACCCTAAAAATACCCCTTTACCCAAAAACCCAAAACTGACCCTGAACCCTAAAAATACCCCTTTACCCAAAAACTGAAAACTGACCCTGAACCCTAAAAATACCCCTTTACCCAAAAACTGAAAACTGACCCTGAACCCTAAAAATACCCCTTTACCCAAAAACTGAAAACTGACCCTGAACCCAAAAAATACCCCTTTACCCAAGAACTGAAAACTGACCCTGAACCCTAAAAATACCCCTTTACCCAAAAACCCAAAACTGACCCTGAACCCTAAAAATACCCCTTTACCCAAAAACTGAAAACTGACCCTGAACCCTAAAAATACCCCTTTACCCAAAAACCCCAAACTGACCCAGAACCCTAAAAATACTCCTTTACCCAAAATTAATTAATATTATTTAATCACCAAATAATTATTAAATTAACAATAACAATAAAGTAAATATATTAGCACATTAGCTGTAATTAATTTAATTTAATAATTAATATTATTTTTTCCCAATTAATTAATTAACAATAACTAAAAATTATATATATAAATAAATTACTCTAATTAATGTAATTAACTAATTAATATTATTTAACTGGTGTTAGCGACAGCTAGGTAATAGGGAGATAATTTTATCTCCGCTTTCTTGGCTTTTAAAGCCAAAAAGCGGAGATAAACCCCCTTGATAATATGCCCCCTAGAGTACAGACAACCATTGAGAACGCGCAGCAACACCCAAGAGAAGCAGAACATTTGACAGGATGAAACCAAATCACGGGTGGAACTACAAGGTTTAGCATGCCATTTCCGGGGGAAAATAAAGTGCACTTCTTCAAGTTTGCAAACGTACTAGTGCTACTGAATGATTTTTTTGTTTTAATGAGCTGTGTAGCAATTGTAGTGTACATTTAAGCATTTACACTTACATACATAAACAACTGTCACCAACATAGATGATCGTTCAACTAAGCAAGGCGCTCCTGAAACAGCAGTCGCTATTAAAGTATGTTCACGGACACCTCGCTAGCAGTTAAAGTTTCTCCCAAGTATTTAACAAGACTTAAAGGTTTTGTTTATTTTTTTTAAATAAAAATTGGAGGCGTGCTTAAACATAAAGTGCAGCGCCTGCGTTGTAAATATAGAAGAGGGTGCCATTCTAAAACAAAGCGTCGCACCCATGCACAGTAATTGAGCAAGTAGCAAAGTCCTCCTCGTGATGTTATGCAACACGTCTGAGGGATTCACTTTGTATTTTGGGCAAGCAGAGATTTGTACTATAAATTGTGAAGCCCTTCTCTTTGTGCTCGTCTTTAAAGTACTGGTAGATCCCCTTTGAGCCTGGCTCTGTAAATTTAGATGTGCCTGTTGGATTAGGCAACCTAATGAGAGAGCGCAAAATTGTATTAGAAATTGTAGGGGTGCATCATATTCACAAGTAATCCACACCCGCATATATAGAGGCTTATAATCATGTTTAAGTGTGACACAAAGCTATGAACGCATGTATCAGAATTCCCCTAGCGGTAATATAACGTGTTTCTCGAAGTATTAATGTCATGCAATCTAGAAATGTATTTGTGAAATTTATGCTTGTCCAGTTAAAGAGTGTTTAAAGAAACGTCATGTATTCCAATGTATGCTTAGTAATTCATTATTGTATTCATGTAAACGACATAGAAGTGTTTAGTTGGGAAATGTATTCTTTTTCTTTTTCTATAATGATGCAGGCCTAATGAGTAAAACTGTTTGCCAAAGTTAGGGGGTGACATCTCGAAACGTGTAGAGGCCCAGCTGGGGATAACGGGTTGTGTAGGCCGAGTCAGGAATGTGACTGCTAGCTTAAATCATGGAACTGCCCCTTTCCTAGAAGGTTGCTTTAAAGAATTAATTGCAAGTAGCATGATGTCGTGAACCGATTTATGTGCGTTCCTTTGCTGGTGCAAGGTTAAGCCGAAGATAGTAAAGAAGGGCCCATTGTATATGAAAGTTAGAAAGATAGTTGTAGGCCTGGAGGAGTGGTTGTGGAATTTTAGGGAAGCAACTTCAAGAGGAGACGACTGTGGGACCCAAGGCCGTTTTTCAACGAAAAAGGATGAAGACATCATGATGACGACCCTTTGAAATCCAATTCTGTAAGGGGGGCTTCTCTTGGGGTGTGTCAACTGAATTGTGGGTTTCGTATTAGGGACAGCACCCCGGGAGGAGTGCAGAGTAGAAGCGCACAAGGGCGAAGAAAGATGCTGGGTAGGCAGAGAGCTGCTTGCGAGATGAACTTAAGAGGCTAAGTCCGAACTGAGTGATTGAACTTCTTTGGAAGTCACCACGGCTGACACCTTTTTGTTAGGGAAGATCCGGTTGTAGGGATGACACTTAGTATAGTGTAGGGACAGACTTATCCTGATGTATTTCTTCTTTTCTTCTATGCCTACCAGGATCCAGATCATAGCAATTATTGCAAGCTTAGTGGTCCTGGAAATCATATTAGTGCTGTTTCTCAGTCGTTTGAGACTTTTCCGTAGGATTATGTTTGTATTAGTACCTGTGTATTTGCTGAACCTTTTACTGAGGTGTTTATATACATGACTGCTTTTGGCTTTATAATAAATCTTCAAACTTGACCTTTTGTCAGTCGTTCTTTGGGGAAGGAAATGGAAGTGATCCGAATTGACTTGTTGAAAAAGATTGCCTTCTACACTCTATGACAGGTACAAAGGTCTAATCGACCTGTGACGGGATTCTAGAGTTGAGGTCCAAATTCTAGATTGGATTTCCCGCCTTACCAGTTGGTAGCAGAGTAGGATGGTTTATCTTCTGGAGTGAAGGTAATCCATATAGGTTAAGATTTACCCAAGGCCCATAGAGATCCGAAGATGTGCGTCCATAGAGCAACGGACGGAGAATGGCGATCCACGGAAGATGACGGAGAGTGACGGTGCGGCAGAAAGCAGCAGGTCGTAAGAGTGTGAGTATAAAAAGGGTCATGCGTGTTAGATTGCGGTGTGTATTGTGTTTGAGTGCCTGTAGTGTGAAAGGAGATCAGGTTGTGAGCGCGCGCAACCGGTGAAAATCTTAAGCTCAAGGAGAGTTTAAGTGGTTCGGGTGTATCGAACACTCACAGTAATTGTCGACCATTGAAAGGGGATCATGAGGTGCCATTGATTGCCCGCAGGACCGAGATAGGGGAACGAGTGTGTGAGTGCGTGGGTAACAGACGCTGGTCGGAAGTTACCGTGTGTATGAAACCTATCAGAGAGGCGATTGTTGTTCTTTAATTGGACAAACATTTGCCAGTCGGTGACAATTACAGTCAGACTGTGGACGTATAGTCAGAGAAGTGATTACTTGGTCGGAAGTGATCATTTCAACAAAAAAATAAAAAAATAAGTATGATTGGGACGCATGCATGACCGAGAGACGAGCGGAGAAAGGAGGGGAACTGCTGCAAATGGAGGAGAGTGACGTCAGGAAGCGCAGCGCTGGGAAAGGACGGTCAGTGTGAAGCTGCGCTGAGATAGGGCGGTTAGCTGGAAGTGAGTGACGTCAGCGAAGAGCCGCGCTAGGATAGGACGGCCAGAGTGAAGCCGCGCTGGGATTGGTGGATTGTCATTGGGAAACGAACTAAAGTAGTAAACAAGAAATTGTTGTGGGTATCATCATGAAATGTTTAAAAGGATTGCGAAGTTGTTTTTCTGGAGAGAAGAGGCTAGAACCTCGGGGTGGGGAAGAGGCTCCTCCCGAGGATACGCCAGCTCATTACATGGCTACAAACGTTGGGTTACACACTATATTTTGGCTTGAGAACTGGTGTAAGATGACTGAGGGGAATGAGGAACTAACGTTTCCCAAGTACGGGACATTCAGATTAGAGGTGTTGTACCAGCTCAAAGCGATTATGTCTTCCTTGCGACCTTTGCCTTGGCCAACACAGTTCGAAGCATTAAATGCATGGATCAGGGCAGCTCACGAAAAAAACAGGGACAGAAGACAAGAAAGAGTGAATAGATCAGTTAGAGCAGTACAGGACGCGAGGTGGGACGCACTAGCCAAGAGATGGAGAGTACAAACCATAGAAGGGGATAGGTTGTACCCATTGTTGGTTAGTGAGAAGGAAGCACAGAAAAGGAATACAGAAGACGATGACAGTGAAACGGAAGATAGTCTGATAGAGAGGCTATTATCGGACAGACCACCTCCATATAATCCAGCAGTAGAAGGGACCTCACCACCACCAACAGAAAGGGGAACATCGACAGTGGACGGTGGGATTCTAAGAGAAAGTGACGTAGGTCCAGTAGGGAACAGGGCCGTCACGGTGGAAAGCGAGGTACCTCAATTGGCCCCGGAAGCAAGAGTAGTGGGAAGATTCACGGTACAGAAGGTACACTGTGAGGAGGGGGGCCAATGCTCAGAGGTTACCAGATGCCCTTACGGTACCCGTTACCATAGGTCCTATAGTGTCAGTGTACAACTCAGAACAGACCCAAAGCGAGAGTCTGCCACAAATGGACAGGGAAAGAAACGCCAGTGAAATTAGGGATAACGTGGTGAATGAGTGGAATCAATGGTCCAGACCGATAGAAAGGAGTACCCCTTTGGCAGCATCGGCAGACTCCTCAAGAGAACAAGAGGGCTTAAGAGGACCGATGGATCTGAGAGGACCACGGCCCCGGCTTATTAGAGAATTGAGACCAGATTTGAGAACCTGGGAGACGGTTGCGGATAACCAGAGTGACAGGTCAAGAGATGACTGCAGACAGTGGGGTTCAGAGAACAGGGAAATATCCCATTGCAGGTCAAATGGAAGTAGACAAGAGGGGGACCGTGGGAGAGAGGAAAATAGAGGTACGTTTACCCCTGGAACTACAGAAAGGCGACAAGAGTGGGACTGAGAAAGATGGGAGAGAGGGAGTGTTCCCCATAACACCCCCGAGGAAGACAGAAGGGTGAGTCAGGAATGCAAAGGGAAAGACCCAAGCGAAACTTCTAGCCAAGGCACATTGAGAGCAGTGATAAAGGCAAGAAGAATAGATGTGCTAAGACTGAAGTCGGAAGTAGAAGAGATAGTGGAAGCTACAATACCCCTGGAGAGAATAGAAGTTTACAAACCAGATGAATTATTGTTTGTAGCGAAGGATGTTACTTGCAGAGCAAGGGCAGCTCATGAGAAACTAACGGAATTAGCGAACAAATACTTAGTGGACTTGACCAGGACAAAGGCGTTCCAAGGCGGCCATAGGTTGCAGTATACAGACCAAGATCTAGACGAGAAGAGAGTGATCGGATTAAAAACCCATATCAGAGAACTAGTAGTGGGAATCCGAATATGGGTTCAATTGGACAAATGAGAGGAGAAGTGGTCAAAGAAAAAAAGTGTTAGACGGAGCACCATAGAGACTCCTCCAGGAACGGGGCTAATGCATGCAGAGGCATACCCCTTGAGGTAGGTAGCCCATGGAGGATATGTGCACGTACCCTGGAGTAGGGGGGATTTGGCTGCCTTTACGAACACTTTCTCAAAATTGAGGGAAAACCCAGTAGAATGGTACAAGCAGGTAGAGAGGTTTGTCAAAATCTCAAAAGTACTGTGGGTCGATCTGAACACACTGTTTGACATTGTGGTTCCGGGAGATCTGTGGGTAGCGTGCAAGGTCAGTGTCGAGTGGCCCACAGAGGAACCAGAACGGGATGCACATACGAATGGACCTTCACCTAGAGTGATGGTAAAATATGAGCAAGTGATTACGTGGTTAAAAACCAAGGTGCCAGCACAAGACATTGATTGGGTGAAAATAGATAGAACTAGACAAGAACCAAAGGAGACAGTTCATGAATATTATGAGAGACTGCTACAGATATTTAAGCAGTGCAGTGGTCTGGATGTGATGGATCCGAAGGATATGGGACAGTTTGTGTCCAAGTTTGTTTTGGGCTTGAGACCCGAGATCTGCCTAATGATACAGCAACATCTGCTTTGCTGGCAAAACAAGCCTCTAGATGATATCCTGAGATACGCGAGATACTGCAGTGATGAGATAGACTCTAAGACTAAGAAGCTTAAAGATAAACTAATGCTAGTCCAAATGCAATCGGGAGGACAGGGTCAGTCAGGAAGTGGAACGCTGGGGAGAAGATCGAACAGCCAGAAAAGGGACAGTGAGGATGGCTCAAGGCCAAGGGTGGATCTGGCGACTCTGAAAAAGACAACAAGGTGTCATCAGTGTCACGAGATCGGGCACTGGAGGCGTGAGTGTCCTCATAACACAGAGAATCAAGTACAGGAGGAGGAGGAGGAGAGCCAGACTCCCCAAACTCCGAGGTCCACAATAGTCAAGCTCAAAGTGGCAAAAGGGGGGACTTCCGCTCCCAGAGCCCCCGATCCCCAGCCACAGAAGATCGGAGCAGGAAATAGGATATACCAGCAGATGCCCCTCCTGATAGATGGAGATGAATACTATGCTTTCAACCCAGTAACAGGAAGGTGTTTGGACGGGGAGGAAGAATGCACCTTAGGAGCGGCCTTAGAGATAGACCAGAGAGGACCCTTTGTAGATGCGGAGGTAGCTGGACACCCCACTACCTTTCAGGTGGACACGGGTGCGACTCGTTCTACTGTGCGGTCAGCAGTGGTTCCTAACCTGCCTCTGTCAGGTCAGACCATTCAAGTTGTGGGAGTAGCGAATAGGAAGATGACGAATCCACTGACCGAGCCAGTTCCAGTGAAAATAGGAAACTTCCGTGACAACCATCAATTCGTGGTATGTGATTCTAGTCCTGTGTGTCTGTTAGGAAGGGACCTGTTGTGCAAACTCAACTGCACCATCTATTGTACACCAAAGGGAGTAGAGTTGGAGACAAATGACGATGATGCCGCCTTTAAGGTCGCAAACACACGTCTGTGTATAGAATTGTATCCTGCACTAACAGTAGAGGAACTCCCCTGGGACTTGAGGGAAACAGTCAGACAGGAGGTTTGGGATTTTACAGGAGAAGAGATTGGACTAATCAAAGGCGTAGAGCCAGTCAGAATACAAGTAAGGCGAGATGCAGAATTCCCAAGAACACCTCAGTACAAGTTGACCCCAGAAACAACTGTGGGAATAAAACCTGTGATTGAGTCAATGATTAAACAAGGAATCCTGAAAGAAATAATGGGCAGTCCGTGTAACTCTCCGATTATGGGCTTGCAAAAGCCTAGCGGGAAGTTCAGGAGTGTGCAGGATTTACGAAAAATAAACGAGATTGTTGTTCCAGCTGTCCAGTGGTACCGAATCCATCAGTGATACTGTTTCAGATTCCAGCACAGGCTGAGTGGTTCACTGTGATCGATTTGTGTCAGGCATTTTTCTCTATCCCGTTACACGAAGAGAGCCAATTTCTTTTCGCTTTTAAGCTGGAAAACCGTGTATTAACATGGTGTCGTATCCCACAGGGGTATACAGAAAGTCCATCGATCTTTAATCAATTATTGAAGAAGAATCTTGAAAGTCTAGTACTGCCCCAGAACTCGGTTCTTGTACAGTACATAGACGACCTCCTTGTTGCGTCAGAGACAGAAGATGCCTGTAGAATAGACACCATTGCGTTATTGAACCATTTGGCAGAGAATGGTCACAAGGTATCTCCTAGCAAGTTACAATACTGTCTTCCTGAAGTACAGTATTTGGGACACAGGATAGAGAAGGGAATAAGAAAAGTGTCCCCAGACAGAATAGAGGCAATAATGAAAATGATGGTGCCTACCACACAAAGAGAGGTTAGAATGTTCCTGGGAATGGTTGGCTACTGTCGACAGTGGATTGCCAACTTCTCACTGAAAGCGAAGCCTTTACAGAAACTGACGCTCAAGGACGTGAGTGATCCGGTACCGTGGGACACAGACTGTATGATGGCTTTCCTAACGTTGAGAGAAGACTTATGTCAGGCTCCGGCCCTGGGAATGCCTGATTACACTAAATTGTTTTCACTGTTTTGCTGCGAGCGAGAGGGCTGCGCGTTAGCAGTTTTGACCCAAGATCACGGAGGTGCCCGTAGGCCAGTTGCATCTTTCTCGGCTACTTTAGATCCAGTAGCCGCAGCGTTGCCCGGATGTCTCAAATCCGTTGCTGCAACAGGTGTCAGCATTGAGCGTTGTGAGAGTATTGTGATGGGGCATCCATTGGTGGTACACGTTCCGCATTCAGTAGAATTGTTAATGACAAGGACCAAAACGCAGCACCTGACTAACAACAGGCTCACACGTTATGAGCAGGTTATACTTGCTGCAGAGAATGTAACCCTAAAAAGATGTTCGGTTTTGAACCCTGCTACATTGATGCCATTGCCAAATGTTTTAGATGATGATTGTGAAGACCATGACTGCCTTGAAGTGACTGAACTATGCACCAAACCACGACCAGACATTGTTGATGAGCCTTTAGAAGACCCAGATGAAATTCTCTTTGTAGATGGCTCATGTATAAGGGACAATGCTGGACAGTTGAGAGCGGCTTTTGCCGTTTGCACAATTCATGGAATAGTCAAAGCTGCCTGTTTGGAAGGAGTACACTCCACTCAGGTAGCTGAGATAGTAGCGTTGACGCGTGCCTGTCTGGCAGCCAATAAGATTCGAGTCACCATATACACCAACAGCAGATATGGGTTTGGCGTGGTTCATGACTTCGGCCAGTTATGGTCTCAAAGGGGTTATATGACATCGTCAGGTTCCCCTATCAGGAATGGAGAATTTGTCCGGTTACTGCTGGAAGCTCTGCAGGGACCCGCAGAAATTGCAGTGGTAAAATGCACAGCACACAGTAAAGGTGCTCATTTTGTGTCCCTGGGTAACAGGTATGTGGATGAGGTAGCACGTTACTGTGCCGAGCAAGCTTACTCTTTCACAGACCAGGTTGTTGAGGGAATACAAAGAGGGACCAAGCTAAACATGGTACTTGAAGTGGCAGACACTTGGGACGAATTGAGAAAGATGCAGGAACAAGCGTCAGATTTTGAGAAAAGAGTGTGGGTGACTTCTGGCTGTACAAAGGGGGATCTGGATTTGTGGATTTCGGCAGATGGGAGAGCTGTGTTGCCGAATGAACTAGTGAGCCCAATGGCCCGCCAGATACATGGTTCTGTACACTTGGGAAGAGATGCTATGATACGAGTATTCAGGCAGACATGGTACAACCCTAAGTTCCGAACGGCTGCGGAAGCGGTGTGTCAGAGGTGTGTCACGTGTCAACAGATGAATGTTGGGAAGAGGACACCAGTTACGTTGAGTCATATGGGAAGGTCTGGAGGGCCTTTCAACAGAATGCAATTGGATTTCATTGAGATGCCAAAGTGTAACAGCCTCAGATATGTCTTGGTCATTGTGTGTGTGTTCTCTAGGTGGGTCGAGGCATATCCCACTCGTAGGTGCGATACACTCACAGTAGCTAAATTATTGTTGAGGGAGTTAGTACCTAGATTCGGGGTCCCAACCTCTTTGGAATCGGACAGGGGAACACATTTCAACAGTGAGGTTGTGAAGATGCTCTGTTCTGCACTGAATATTGATCAGAGACTGCACTGTAGCTATCGGCCAGAGGCTTCTGGCATAGTGGAACAAATTAATGGAACGCTCAAGGCACGAATGTCGAAAGTGTGTTCTTCCACATCTCTGAAATGGCCAGATGCCTTACCTTTGGTGTTGATGAGCATGTGTAGCACACCAGACAGGAGAACAGGACTTTCACCCCATGAGGTGCTGATGGGAAGAGCTATGAGACTACCGTCCGTCCCCTCAGCGGCCTTGCTGAATATCACAGATGATCTGATTCTTGATTACTGCAAAGGATTATCTGACGTCATCCATTCTGTGTCCCTTCAGGTGCAGACGGCAGAAATCCCGACTTCTAGAGACCTCTGTCACGACTTGTGCCCCGGAGACTGGGTGCTAGTACCGAAGCACGTGAGGAAGAGCTGTTTGGACGTCCGCTGGCGAGGGCCGTTCCAAGTCATCCTGGTGACGAACACGGCAGTGAAGTGTGGTGGACTGCCAAACTGGATACACGCTTCCCACACCCGAAGAGTCCCAGCACCCCTGGAAGAAACAGCTCCTCTCGTAGAAGAAAATCCAGCTGTGGAGGAAGATCCACAAGAGGGGACAAGTCAAGCTGTGGGGGTGTCTGAAGAAGCTGGTAACTCTTCCGACCGAGCTGAGGGAGATCACAGCGACAGTGATACTGAAACTGCCACTGAATGGGAAAGCTGCTGTGAGGGTGATCCCAACTCTGGAGAAGCTGAAGGTCGAGATGAGCAAGTTGTGCCGGCAAGGGTCAGAGGAGTAAGGGGCCCGGAGGCAAGTTGGCCCGAAAGGCGGAAAAGGTTGAACGTGAGATTGACCTCCGAAAAAGATCTTGCGCCTGTATCCGAAGAATCAGACCCGGAACCAGGAGACCAAGAGTCAGAGGAGAAGGGCCCAAGGAGATCAAGGAGGGTGAGAGTACCTTGCAGAAGATACGCCACTCCGGAGTGGACCTACCCTTTGACAAATGCCAGGTCTACTGAGATCCGGGAGGGTGAGGTCAGTGCTGGTGACCGATACGGCCCCGAACTATAAATTGGAAGTGATACTGTTGGTGCCTGGACTGAAAATAGAAGGCCTACTGACAATCACCGTTCCTAATCCCCCTTTCCTAAGCAAGATAAGTGATTTGATCCTAAATAGATTGACTTTTCCTACATTTGGTCCTGAAATCCCTGCCTGTGATTCAATAATACTTCATATGGAACTTTTAGATTAAGTACTCTGTGCACTTGGAGAGAACCTGATCATTGATGCGCAGTAAAGACTTTGTAAATAAGCTATAGAAGATACTTAGAGCCTAGTGGAAGAAGAAGAAATTCAGGGACATCCCTTAGAGGAAGGAGAAGGGTAGGGTCACCTGAACACAAAATGGACAATGAAAATTGAAAGGGGACCTCTGCTTCTAGATGTGGTTCGAGAAAATTCATAAAGCCAAGCAAGAGACTGTATATTGCCAAGACTTTGTGTTGCTGCTAAAATCGAATCACCCTGTCTGAGACCATGGAGGTTGGGAACCCGACTCGTAGGGCAAAATGTATTATAGGTACACTATTAGGGTTAGTGATTTTCTTTATATTTGTTGAGGTTTTAGTTTCTTATTTAGCACCACAGGAGCAGGAAGTGGAGGTCAAGGGAACTTCTAGACCTACCACTCCTAGCCATAAAGAGGTAGACATAGGAGCCGAGAAAGCTTTTCTAGCTGAAGAAAGCCGTAGATTACATGCTGATTTGTCCAAAGGAAACTTTGGGAAGAATGCTTATGCCAAATTGCTGTATGAATACATTGACGCGATGGATGCGAAAGATTGTTATGTGTGTATGCAATTGCCTGCTTCAGTAGATGAGGGTATTAGATACCATCACTTGCCATTAACATATGGAATTTCATGTAGTTTGTTGCTTAGTTTAATTTATGGCAGGAGTCATTTTGAGTATTTCTTTTCGAATTATGATGTTGTGTTACCAGAAGTCCCAAATTATAAGCATTTGAACAAATGGGATTATTATAAGTCAGAGGATAAACTTAGATACTTTTTCATTCCAAAGAAGACTATAGATACCTCATATGCACATCGACACAACCTGACCTGCTCATTGACAGAGGTAGAGAAGAAGTTCGTAGAGCAGGTTGAGGATAGATACCAGAAACAGAAGCAGTTACAGACGTCGGGACAGGGTAAGGTAGATTGGACAGAAGAAGAGCTTGGACACAAGTCAAAGGGAAGTTATGGTCCAATAGCCCTGGACGTTGTACAAAAAGGAAAGATATGTTTACATAGGCCAAATACATACTACGAAAATGTATACGTGGGCGAGACAACTTGTGAACACACTTTCAAATTAGAGTATTACACCAAGGATTTTCTGAAAGGTGTGATACAAGTCATTCCAACAGTGTATTTTGTCTGTGGAAAGAATGCATATGTGAGACTACCGGATAAGTGGTATGGGACGTGCTATTTGGCTATTGTTTTCCCTAAGATATACCACACTGAGGATTTTGCTCAAATTGAGGGTGGCAAGTTGACAAGAGTGAAGAGAGGAGAAAGTGCTGCTGCAATAGTGGGAGATATATTTGGAGCTGCGATACCAATGTTGGGTGTGATTTTAAATGATGTAAAGATACGAAGGTAAGCAACAGTGGTGGATGAGTTGTCGATGAGTACGGCAAAGTCACTAGTGCTGATTGATGGTGGGATGTTATCGATCAGGGCAATGGTTTTGCAGAACCGCCTTGCCTTAGACGTCCTATTAGCAAAAGAGGGCGGAGTCTGTAAACTTTTGAAGGTCCAGGAATGTTGCACGTATATTACAGACAATTCTAAAGATCTGAAGAAATATATACGCAACATTACTGCTATCCACTATGAGATTAATGATTTGACACAAGAGAACACATGGGAAAAGGTTGGCAAGGGTCTTGGAGGTGTTGGAAGTTGGTTTGCTAACCTGGGTAGGAGTTTTCTTGAATACATTCTGGAGCCCCTCCTCATCATAGTAGCCTGTGTAATTGGAATATGGGGTTTGTTGAGACTGTACAAATGCTATAGGTCCAATAGGTTGGATAGAGCAGTGAGGGGACAGGCACAGAGGATGGAAGAGTTACAGGATAATCAATACCGAAGCTTAAGAGCTTTGGAAATGCTCAGGCGAGGAAATGTTGCAACAAGTGCTGTTTAAAATTCGGTCCCTACCCTAAGGAATGTGGGATGGTGGTGATGACACAGGTCATCAAAGGGGGGACTGAGAGAGCGCAAAACTGTATTAGAAATTGTAGGGGTGCATCATATTCACAAGTAATCCGTACCCGCATATATAGAGGCTTATAATCATGTTTAAGTGTGACACAAAGCTATGAACGCATGTATCAGAATTCCCCTAGCGGTAATATAACGTGTTTCTTGAAGTATTAATGTCATGCAATCTAGAAATGTATTTGTGAAATTTATGCTAGTCCAGTTAAAGAGTGTTTAAAGAAACGTCATGTATTCCAATGTATGCTTAGTAATTCATTATTGTATTCATGTAAACGACATAGAAGTGTGTAGTTGGGAAATGTATTCTTTTTCTTTTTCTATAATGATGCAGGCCTAATGAGTAAAACTGTTTGCCAAAGTTAGGGGGTGACATCTCGAAACGTGTAGAGGCCCAGCTGGGGATAATGGGTTGTGTAGGCCGAGTCGGAATGTGACTGCTAGCTTAAATCATGGAACTGCCCCTTTCCTAGAAGGTTGCTTTAAAGAATTAATTGCAAGTAGCATGATGTCGTGAACCGATTTATGTGCGTTCCTTTGCAGGTGCAAGGTTAAGCCGAAGATAGTAAAGAAGGGCCCATTGTATATGAAAGTTAGAAAGATAGTTGTAGGCCTGGAGGAGTGGTTGTGGAATTTTAGGGAAGCAACTTCAAGAGGAGACGACTGTGGGACCATAGGCCGTTTTTCAACGAACAAGGATGAAGACATCAAGATGACGACCCTTTGAAATCCAACTCTCCAAGGGGGGCGTCTCTTGGGGTGTGTCAACGGAATTGTGGGTTTCGTATTAGGGACAGCACCCCGGGAGGAGTGCAGAGTAGAAGCGCACAAGGGCGAAGAAAGATGCTGGGTAGGCAGAGAGCTGCTTGCGAGATGAACTTAAGAGGCTAAGTCCGAACTGAGTGAGTGAACTTCTTTGGAAGTCACCACGGCTGACACCTTTTTGTTAGGGAAGATCCGGTTGTAGGGATGACACTTAGTATAGTGTAGGGACAGACTTATCCTGATGTATTTCTTCTTTTCTTCTATGCCTACCAGGACCCAGATCATAGCAATTATTGCAAGTTTAGTGGTTCTGGAAATCATATTAGTGCTGTTTCTCAGTCGTTTGAGACTTTTCCGTAGGATTATGTTTGTATTAGTACCTGTGTATTTGCTGAACCTTTTACTGAGGTGTTTATATACACGACTGCTTTTGGCTTTATATTAAATCTTCAAACTTGACCTTTTGTCAGTGGTTCTTTGGGGAAGGAAATGGAAGTGATCCGAATTGACTTGTTGAAAAAGATTGCCTTCTACACTCTATGACAGGTACAAAGGTCTAATCGACCTGTGACGGGATTCTAGAGTTGAGGTCCAAATTCTAGATTGGATTTCCCGCCTTACCACTAACTTTAGCATGCTTTTGTATGGCAGCAGCCCATGTCGTCTCAATCTGGAGCCTGCAGTGCAGTAAGCCAGCAGGCAAGTGTTAGGCAGCAATGAGCCCCCTAACGCCTCGCTGTGCTTTCTCCCTAGCAGAGCCCTCCTTCATGCGCCTGGCTCCGCTGCTCTTCTACGACGTTGGCTAAGGCTGCAGCCTGCTGGCTAAATGAAAGAGAGCGGGAGCCAGAGCTGAGACACGGGATGGAGGAGAAGACTCCAGAAACATGTATACTGTAGCTTTTCTGAAAAGCGTAAACTATGTTTTATTTTAAAAAGACGGTCCCTAGCATCACAAAGACACAAAAAAAAGACTGATAGAAGGGAAGAGTCTAGAAACATATACAGTAGCGTTTCTGAAAAGCGCAAACTATGTTTTATTTAAAAAACAAAAAAAGATGGTCCCTAGCATTGCGTACAAAGACACAAAAAAGAAACCGTAAATGAAGCGACCAGAAAGCAAAACCATTAACTGCAACTCAGCATGCTGGGCTGCCAAAAACGTAAAACAAAGTTCCACTGAAGCTCACATCAAACAGAAAAGTGAATGAAAACATTACTTAGGCATTGCGGCTTCTCGACTAAACGGAAGTCAGTATCTGATCAACAGCCAGTAAAAACCCAGATAACAAAAGTTATGCCAACGTTAAACAAATGGCAAGCAGAAGGAAGGACATATTTGCCGCCAATATGCGAAGTTTCACTCAACATATAGATTACTTTAGGTCTTGGAGAGGCATCGCATGCGCTGCCTAGGCAACACCTAAAAAGGAAGGCCAACTGACTTTCCATCTTAAAAGAACACTGCTGGGCACAGTTAAATACCACTCCCTTGTCATCTCCTAGCCCCCTAAATTCTCAGCGTCCCAAACACAAACAGCATATTTCTTCCTAGATCAATCCGGAATTTTTGTTGTATTTTTTTTACCTGAGATCATTGGAATAAATATTTTTTTACATTACAAACATTCTGAAAACTTCTTAACATCATTATTTTCCTGGTGCAAGATATGCGCACTACAACATCTCTCTTTCTTCTTTGATATGTCCCTAAATTAATTTGTTTGAACATTTGTGCATATTTTTTATTTCCATACTTATATTTGTTCAGTCTGAGAGGAACGGCCCTGACCGTTCTGCCAGAGAAATGAAAGGATTTAATATGCCACATTTTGAAATCCATCTATTAAAACATAAGTCTTTGGAATGCATGCATATCTATTGGTCTGCGTCTTTTATACCCTCAGATTATCTGTGACTTCTAAAGAATGTTTCACTGAAGCAAAAAAGTAAATGATTGCTGAACTTCCGAGTATGACAAAAGGACGTTAGGGGGCATTACTTCATGCAAATAGTTGAGAAACCTTTAACAAAAGAAGAGTTTTAAGAGTTGATTTTATAGTAGTTTTAATATTGTTCTCCATTGATCAAGTATAATGGAACAATTCTGTTTGTGTTACTGCCATATCCAGAAAATGCACAGCAGATAGCCTACAACCCTGGGCCAGCCACGTTTGAAAAAAAAAACTGATAAGTTACTGAACACAGCTTTTTCGCCTAAATTCCTGGGGTTGTCAGCATAGTTTAGGTAATTGAAGTAAGAACAATCATACAAAAACAAAGCCCCTTGCCCCCCACCCCGCTCCCCAATTCCCCTTCTATATAGTGGATGAACGGTCAATAATGTTGACACAATGAAAGGTGAGGATGTGGATGCAGAAGATGTGGGAACCTCAAAAATATGCTAGTTCTCAGAGGGGGTCATATGGAATAAAACAAAATAGTCGCAATTAGGCCATGCATGTCAATTCTCGGAACTTAGAGGAAAAGATTGGATAAAGGGTGCCCACATGTCGGCAAGGAGGAACGGCCTGGATCTACTGAAAAGTTTGGACAATTTTGGTGAGCTGCAGCATTGTAGGTGGGTTGGGAATCGAGTTGTAGGGATCTATTCCCTATTTATGTGAGGAGTGTTCCCTGACTATGAAAATGCGAATGGGTGGTCGTTCTTTCAGCTATACGGCATCAAGGCTGTGGAACGCGCTGCCATTGTCTCTTAGAAGTATGGGTGAATTATCCTCTTTTAAAAAGGGACTAAAAACATATCTTTTCCCAAGGACATTGTAATTACAGCTGCCACTATAATATCGTGCTCAGGCCATTGTGGATCACAGCGCCAGGATACCCGTGGGGTGACAGTTGCGCTCTATAAATGTGCCATACAATACAATACAATACGATACAAAATGGAGTGCCGCAATGGCCGGGTGGGAGGCCTGATAGAAAGCAAGGGTTTCAGCTCTTTCAGGAATTTCTGCTGGATCAGTCAATCGCAGATGTCTGAGCTATTTAACAGGTGTATGACTTTGGCAGTTACTGATTTTCTGGATGATTCTGCTGCCTCGTCTCTGGGGACAAAGCGTGCCTATAGAACTGCCATCTAGCCGACTGGGAAATATTTACTTTAACATTGTTATTACAGTTGGTTGTTTATTTACATTTTGCCAAAGTCCTTGGAATATATTTTACAAACTTTCTGAACATAAATACTCAAATTGTGAACTAAATAAAAGGAGCGAAGTGAGTGGTGAAGCTAAAAAGAGCACACTAAAAAACATGCACACTAAAGTAGTGATGAGGGAACATTCCAACCTAGTTGCATCAGGATTACCACCCCATCTTGCAACTTTCTTATTCAACTCATACTCACGTTTTTATCTTTTGAAATGGTCTTACGAGAAATCTTACCACAGTTTTTGCTACTGCGGAGTCTATATTGCTCTGGACATAAAAGGTCAAATCCTTGTAAAATCTGATTCCTTATGTATTCACATGTTGCAAGATGTATGTTTTCTTAGATCCTCCTGAGAAGAACAGATTACCAACAGATGTACCAGAGTGCCCACTACTCCACACCTACATTCACAAATGTATGATTATTTTCCCATCATTTTGCAATATTATTCATATTCTTCTGACCTCTCACTCTGGATGTGAAAAAAATCCTCTATCACTGTAACCCGAAAAAGATGCTCCTTATCCAACTTTCAAGAGGGAAAATGTCCTTCCAGCCAACACTTTGTTGGTTATGAACTGCCTTTTGCAGATCTGTTATATGAACTTCTGTTTTTCTCGTAGGAATAGTCACTTACGAATAGCCTTTTGGAGCTCTGATATTGCTTCTGTGCTTAGCCAAGTAAAGTTCTGCAACCACTTACCAGCATGTAAGTGCAACCACTTACTCAGCATGTGTATTCCCTGTGATGATATGAAGGTGATGCTTTAAAAAGCGCTGGAGATGTGGTAGTGGGTGCTAGATATTTTTTAATTATTGGGGAATTTACATGCACTCTTTCAAATTAAATACGTGCTAAAGAATTCCGAGGAAGAACATTAATTGCTTATTAGTCTTATTATTTGGGCTAATTGGAAGTTTGTCAAGAAGGGGAAAACAGTGGCTGCTCGTCCAATAAGGCAGAGGAGTGTCATCCCACTGTTTTTTTCAGCAGTTTAAGACAAACAAAATGGTAACCCAGTTATTATAATTCTATTTTTTCCCTTTTTGAGCATGACAGCTAAGCTTTGTGAGGCAAGGCCGGGCAGGGGAAGGGCTGACAGAGCCGCCAAGGAGTGGTTTGCCCCCACTCCTAAGTGACATGACTGTTTGTCACGCCCTCTCGGACCTCCCAAAACTGTCATGCACACTTTCCATCTTCTCCACCCAGGTTGCATTACAGCCTTGGTGGAGAACATACCCAGGCCCCCATGTCCCATCTGAGCACAAAGCCACAGCGCTCAGACCAATTACAGTGCTGCATTGCAGCATTGAGATTGGCTCTGGGGAACCTGAGCTTCCAGACTGCTTCCTGTTCCTGCAGGCGGGAGGAGGATAGACGCGACCAGAAGGAGTTTAATAAAAAAAAAAATCACCACCTTCTCTATCCCTCCTCCTCCCCTTTCTCCCTCACCCCCACCCCACCCCTCCACCCCAATCATTGCCAGCCGCAGCTAGGAGTTGGACTGTTTAGGGCCCATTGTTTACAGTGCCTACTTATGAGTCGCATAATTCTCATTTGATAGGTGCAGAAATTCTGATAAGCAGGCAACTAACATTAATTTTATGGAATCTATTAAGTACATTGAAGTTACGTGGCTAATTTGAATAAATCAAAAAGTATGCTACTCAGTTGCAAGGATTCCATTACGAGTCATGCAGAACGTATTATAGCATCTTCACATCCATTAATTCTGTTTCCCCAGATTACAAGAAATTTTGCAGGGGACGAAGACACATATCCTGCCTGCTAGCACATGTGCATTTGGTAACAATGTATGTAAATGATAGTTTAGCTGCCTCTGGAGGAGATGGGCAAATACCTCTAAAGGACTCCTCCCACAGCTCCGAGGAGGTGATAAATATTTGCAATTACAAAAAACACAGATATGGAGAGATTTGATTTCAAGTGACTCTTCGAACCACCCCAATGTTCACAAAGGCACAACAGGCAATTGTGAAATCATTGTTTGTTCCAGTTACCCAAAAAGCTTATAACTACAGTCTACTCCTACTGTGACTCACTTGTAGGCAACTCCGTGGACCAAGCACACGGCACACCTCGACCAGTACTTCAAGACGCATGAATTACACACTCATATACAGCATACAACATACAGCATACAGCAAGGATTCTGTAGCTGAAACAGGATGATGTTGATCACCTCAGCGTCAAAGAGCAGTGCCACCCTCTCATCCTGGGAGAACATCCATTCTGATACGGGGATGGCTCACACCTTTAACATGTCTCCAGGACACATTCTAAGTATATATAGCTAGCAATTGCCATGACCCAGCATATCAGTCTATTATTACATCAGGACTTCAACTCCCCTACATTAAACATCTGGTTCTGGTACACTTCTTTACCATTGGCAGATAACAGAACCAGTTGGACATATCTACGGAATGTCACAGCCCACTTTCTGTAAGATGTTAAGTCTTTTCATGATTTAAATCCTTCCCGTGGACCTCAAAGGTAGTTTCCCTACAAACCGCAAGCCTCACCTTAGCCCCCAGTCCTACAACCCCCAGTCGGTCAATGTTGTCAAAGCAGCAAAGTTCTGTGGCACTGAGGATTTACGAGTGTCACTGGAGTGATTGGTTGCACACATGTGCCAGTCAGTACTCAAATCAATCAAATCTACAGAAAGAGGAAAATTCACCATGCCATTAACGTTCAAGGGGTGTGCTCTGCAAATATGGTGCTCACACAAGCTGTAACTGATTTCCTGCGACCACCCATGGCTTCATGCTCTTGTGGAACACTATAATCCCACATACCATGAAGACACATAACCAGGTAAAAACATGTCTACGAGTTCAGCGCCAATGCCCACAGAATAGGGAGAATGTGACAGAAGACAGCCATTCAGGAACGTGTGAGCACATCATGATGTCAACAGTTGACTCTCAGATGGTAAAACTGGAACATGCACAATACGTCAAAGGATTTATACTGGCCTGCATCGGATAATAACTCTTATGTGGAAAACACGCAAATTCCAATGATGAGGTTCTGATGCTGTAGTAAATGACAATGACTAACTGAAAGATCTAAAATGCTTGGGCAAAAATGAAGCAAACAGTTTATAATTTCAATTCATAACGTTAAAGGATTGGCGTGCCTGCCCAGTCAATATTACAATGCTACAATGAAGAGCAGTCTGAATCTTAAAATATGTACTTCCCTGACATATCCCTGACATATCTTGAGGAAGCATGTTGCTTTTACACAGACCTGTTGACAAAAAAAAAAGATCCAACAGTTCTAAGAGTGCTAACCTATACACCACACTAGCCGTTTATCATCCCCATTGGTTTTGGAAAGGGGCGACCACTCGGTCCCCCCGAACGTATGGTGGAGTACCCCGATCCCCCCGGGAAGCCATTTTGGGCGGGAGGCGAGTCTCGGCTGGTATGCCCGAAGCGGCGTAGCCGGGGCGCGCCTCTTCCCGCCCAAGAGGGGGCTGTCCTAGACACCTACGCCGATGGCCACGCCCCGGAGGCGGATTGGAGGAGGGTCCACGCCCGCCCGAGGAAGGATAAAAGGAGCAACAAGCCAAGGAAGCATCCTCTTGTTCCTATGCTCTGAAGCTGCACCTCCCCGTTGCACGTGAGCTCGAGACGGAACGAAGAGCCAATTTTGAAAATTTGTAATTTTCTGTTTTCTCTTTTAGCACTTCAAGCTTTGGTTCCAGGACCTTTCGGTCGTCTATCGTGAGAACATGCCAGGCAAAAGGGTCGGAAAGAAGGTTAGCACCGACCAAATGCTTCGTATGCTGGTAAAGGACATGGCGAACATGAAGAAGCAGATGGCGGCCATGAATGGTACGGGCCGGCCTAAGAAAGTCATCGGACCAGCATTGCCGGGGATAGTCCCTACCGGGAGAGGTAAAAGGGCCAGGAACAGGGCGGCTGGGGATGAGGCACCGGTTCCTGAGTCTCCTCCGGCAAGCCCGGTCAGGCCGGTAGAGGCCCCAGTTCCAATTCCGGACGCAGGACAGCCGATCCCTGTCGTAGTTACCCCTGTGAACGAGGGAGATATGCCACCTGAATTGGCCGCCCAGTTGGTGGCATGGTTGGGGAAAAATA
Organism: Lissotriton vulgaris; assembly: GCF_964263255.1. Classification (NCBI taxonomy): domain Eukaryota; kingdom Metazoa; phylum Chordata; class Amphibia; order Caudata; family Salamandridae; genus Lissotriton; species Lissotriton vulgaris. The sequence goes on along the minus strand of NC_141699.1, from coordinate 317,528,590 downwards.
ATGGGGGTGCCAGTGCTCCGGGGGATACGGCCGAAGAGGCCAAATTAATAATGAAGCAGTTGCGGCAATCGCGAGATGCTGCGAAGGCACCTTGTCCTTTTGTTCCCTCTCAGGTTCCCGCGGAACAACCGTCCTCGAGCGTTGGAACAGCGGCTGCAGCGAGTTCAGCTGATCCTGGTAAGAAGCCGTTGCCAATGGCTGGGGAGGGGTCGGTACCCTCAAGGAGGGAAAAGGTGGTCCAACATATCCCGTTGGTCACAAAAGAAATGATATGGGCGGATAAATATGTGAACATATTTTCACTACTTACTGATCATTATGAAATAGAACATGTTAAAAATCAGAAAGAATTGTTGCATCCAAATGTATGGCGCGCAAAGATGGCGGCTTTCAGAGTGGATGAGACAATCGCTAATTGGGCCAGGGCTTTCGGGATGTTTACTGCAATCATGGGGGAGCGTAGGCCCGAGGTGTTGACTGAATTGGCTTGTTACCAGACACGGATAATGGAATTTTATGAATCATACGAAGGTGATCAATGGTTGGGTTATGATAACAAATTTCGTAAGGCCAAGGAGCACGACTCATCCCTGACGTGGGATTGTTTCGACTCCATTTCCTGGCAGAAACAGGTTAGGTCTAACCAGGCAAAGCCATCTTCGTTTGGCGGGAATGGGGCAGAGCCTTCCCGCCATTTCCCATCGGTACCCTTTCGAGCGGGCACCGGTAGTGATCAGCACACAAAGAGTAATGGGAACTCTGGCAAGAAAGGGGTCTGTTGGAGCTTCAACAGGGGAAAGTGCACTAGACCACAAGGGACGTGCAAGTTCAGGCATGAGTGTGCAGGGTGCGGACAGTCTTCACACCCCGAGAGTTCATGCCGAGCCAAGAATGCCAATACAGGGGGCAGAGGCGGCGCCAAACAGGTCTAATGAAGGCCGAGGGGCGCTGCTACCTACTCCTATCGACATCATGGCAATGATCCCCTGGCTGAACGAATACCCTGATCATGTCTCCGCTGGGGTGTTGAGAGACGGTTTTTCAAGTGGTTTCCGCATCCCGGCGGGGGATTTTCGGGGGGAAGCACTGTGTAAAAATCAACTGTCGGTTCTACAGAATACGGTTGTTGTACAGGCAAAGATTGCAAAGGAAGTGGCCCGAGGCCGGGTGGCGGGTCCTTATGCGAACCCGCCTGTTCCTAATTTTGTTTGTTCACCGTTGGGTGTAGTCCCCAAGAAGGACCCAGGTGAGTTTCGGTTAATACATAATTTGTCTGCTCCTAAGGGTCTTTCCGTGAACGATGCGATTGACCCGGGAGTGTGTTCGGTGCGGTATGCTTCCTTTGATGAGGCTGTCGCCATGTTGAATCGCCTGGGGCCCGGAGCGCTGATGGCAAAATCTGATATCGAGTCAGCGTTCCGGTTGCTCCCGGTACACCCGCAGGATCAGCGTCTGTTAGGTTTTGTGTTTCAGGGACGCTATTACATGGATAAATGTATGCCGATGGGTTGCTCCATCTCTTGTGCGTATTTTGAAAAATTCAGTTGTTTTTTGCAATGGACGTTTACCAGAGCCACAGGCTTTACGCATGTTATGCATTACCTTGATGATTTTCTGTTTCTGGGGACAGCCGGGGACACGGAATGTGCGCAGGCCTTGAGTAAATTTTGTGATCTCATGAGAAGATTTGGGGTGCCATTGGCACCAGGCAAGACTGTGGGACCGTCTACTTCACTCGAGTTTCTGGGAATTGAGCTCGATTCTGAAGAGGGGTGCTTCCGTTTGCCTACGGAGAAGGTGTTAAAATTTAAGGCCTCGCTTGAGACATGTATTGGCGAGACGAAAGTAACATTGCATCAGTTGCAGCAGGCTGTGGGTCAGCTTAATTTTGCCCTTAGAGTTATACCAATGGCTCGCCCCTTCTCTCGCTCTATTGCTCAAGCCATGGTGGGCCTTAAGGAAGGGCATCACCGCACTAGACTCTCGGCAGAGGTTCGCCAGGACATGCGCATATGGTTGGCATTTCTGGCGGATTTCAACGGTCGTGTCCTGTGGAACAAACCAGCGGTCTCCTCCGAGGAGCTGGGATTGTGGACCGACTCGGCAGGGAGTGTGGGTTTTGGCGCCATTTTTGGTAATCATTGGTCGGCACAAAAATGGCCGGCATGGTGGCACGAGAGTGGGCTCACGGGTAACATTGGGTTTCTCGAACTGTTCCCTATTCTAGTGGCCCTAGAGACATGGCCAGAGGGGTTCCGTGATCGTGCTGTGGTGTTCTGGTAGGATAACATGACCGTGGTGGAATGTGTCAATAATCAGGCAGCACGCTGCAAATTGATCTTAAGATTGATGAAAGAAATTGTCTTGCTATGTATGCATTTGAACGTTCACTTTAGAGCAAAACATGTGCCTGGGGTACTGAACCAGGCGGCTGACGCACTCTCTCGTTCCCACATGCAGGCCTTCCGGGGCCATCTGCCCTCTGCGGACTTGGTGGCGGCACCATTTTCCGAAGTTCTCTGGTCTCTCGGTGCCCCGGATTACAAAACCTCGTGGGAGAGAGTCTAGCCCCCAGGACAAGGAAGGCTTATGAAGGGGCGTTCCGTTCCTATTGGGCATTTTTGGGTCCAGCTAGGGGGGAACTTTGGGGGCAGGAAGAGTACGTCCTGAAATTTCTAGTATCATTGCATCAGGCAGGCCGATCAGTGGCAACAGCCAATAGACACCGAGCCGCCATTGCGTTCATGGGGCAGGCTCATGGCATTCAGGACCCCACAGCGTCCTTTCTGGTAAAAAAGGCGCTGCGCGGGTGGCAACGCCTGGAGGGTCGTAGAGAGGACGAGAGGCGCCCGATAGGACTAGCAAGGTTGTCCCAGTTAATGTCCGTACTCCCTGCGACTTGTTCATCTCAGTCAGAGACAGTGCTGTTCCGGGCCGCTTTTGCATTAGCATTTCATGGGGCTATGCGGATAAGCGAACTGGTAGCAAGGAACAAGCAGGATACGGGGGGAGGTCTGTGTCGAGAACACATCCAGATTATGGGTGACAAGATGGCAGTCACTATAGTCAAGTCCAAGACCGATCAGGGAGCGATCGGAGACAGTGTGGTTGTTCAGCGCATGCGAGGGTCCCACATGTGCCCAGTGAGTTGCGTAGAAGAGTACTTGGCGCAAAGGGCGGCAGCATGGGGGGGGAGCTTGCTGAGACATACCGATGCTACCCCACTGACCAGGTTTCAGTTTCAGCGGGTGTTAACAATGGCAATCGCGGCGGCGGGCTTGAACCCGAGCGATTTTGGGACTCACTCATTCCGGATAGGTGCTGCTACAGAGGCTACAGCCAGGGGTTTGAGTGTGGATAAAGTGAAACAGTTGGGGCGTTGGTCCTCGAATTGTTATAAGAGGTATGTGCGGTTGCACATGTTGTGAAGCTAATGTCATGCACTCACGCTTCTTGTTTTCTGTTTGGTTTTCAGTTTCGCGAGCAGGCTTTGCGGGGCGGACTGTGCAGTTGACCCGACACCTGGGGACCAGCGGTCAAAGATCACCGGCTGAGGCAAGAGTAGTGTGGGTCGTCGGCCACTCATACGTGAGGCGCGCCGCAGACGTATTCAAAGCAGGTGACATGATTCACATGGCTGGGGAATACGGGTGCAGGGTGACCTTCTACGGAAGGGGCGGGCTCTGTATTGACCAGTTTCAACATTTTATGGAGGGTCTGTTAGGGCGGACAAGGTCACCGCCATCTGTAATCATAGTGCATCTTGGGGGCAATGATTTGGTGACCACTGGTCGACGAGTACTTCTCGAGTTAATACTATCCACAGTAAGTTGGTTGGCGAGAAGGGTTCCGGGGTGCACGATTGCATGGTCCCACATGATTCCGCGGAAGGTGTGGAGGGGGGCTATTTCTGTGTCAGCTTTAAATCAGTCGGTGAAGAAAGTGAATAACAAACTTGGTAGGTTGTTCCGTACAGGTACATTGCATTCTATTCCTCATGGATGTATCAGGGGGGACCATATGTATCTGGAGGATGGGGTCCATTTGTCCCGGGAGGGGAATGCTTTACTCATAGGGGACTTCTTAGCTTGGTTAAAGAGTTTGTGCAGCCATGACCTTTAAGTAGGAGTTGTGTGGGGGGTCCGGATAGCCGGTCAACTATCCGGCCTGTGGCGGTAAGGTCATGATCGGTGAGCAGTAATTGGAAGATCCCTAGAGGTGGGGCGTCACCCATTATGGATGGGAGCGCCCGGGGGGAGGCGGCCATTGGCCCCTCAAATGGGGAGGCGGTCCCCTTCTAAGGATGGGGACGCCGAAAGGGAAGGCGGTCATAGGCCCCTCCCTGGGGAGGAGGGGCTACGGGCCCCTCCTGGGAATTTCCCGGGGCCAGGACATCTGCGACGGCAGATGTGGTAAGCAGTGTGGGGTGGGAGGGGGGTCTACGCTACCTTCTAGACACCTCACACGAGTCCTCGGACGACCACTAAAGATGGCGTCGAGTAAACAGGGGCCCCCGTCAAGACAAGGGAAATTGGAAGTTGGCACAGAGGTACAGTCCTCTGTGCGCCCGCCCCTCACAAGTGAGGGGGGAGTTCTGGTATTAGGGATCTGACACCGGTTACGACCTTGCCGTTGGCCCGTAATGTTAGGATGTACAATTTCAATTTTGAGAAATGCATTGACAGGATGTTTTAGTATCGGCTAGGAGAACCTATGTATTAGAGATGTGTTAAGGTTAGCCAAGAACATCGTAATGTGTAAATGAAATTGTACATGATATGAAACTGTTATTTTAATGTTTTATATTTTGTTTCATATTTTAATAAATACGGCCGGGAGGGTAACTCCCTCCCGCCTTCCAAAAGTTCAGAACCGTTTCCGTTTTCCCATTCTTGGGGATTGTGTTGAGAGGGGGTGTCGGGTATCCCAACCATATGCTTTATTCGCCCTAAGTTGGCAGGGTGCGCCCAGACGTGGGTCCCTTGCTCACTTTGCCACTGGATTCAAGCTAGCCTGGCTGAAGACACTGATTCACCAGAAAACGGTCCCAGGATGCTTGTTTCCAGTCCAGGGAAGACAAGGCTTGGCAGTTCGTGCTGGACAGTTCACATGAGACACAGAGTCAGACTGATTTGCATATGGCCATGTGTGAACTGGGGTGGCGGAGGGAGCTAAAGAATGATGATGGATTAAACCCTGATAAGTTTACTGGGGGTGAGTGCTTGAAATGTTCAACACTCTGTCCATCATCCCCTTTGATTTTGCTTTGTTCAACCTCAGTTGTCAGAGTAAGCCCAGACATGGTTCCCTTGCTCACTTTGCCACTGGATTCAAGCTAGCCTGGCTGATGACAGCTGATTAGCCAGAAACCGGTCCCAGGATGCTTGTTTCCGGTCCAGGGAAGACATGGCTTAGCAGTTCGGACTGGACTGTTCCCATGAGGCACAGGGTCAGACTGATTTGCATATGGCCCCGTCTGAACTGGGGTGGCAGAGTGAGCTAAAGAATAATGATGGATTAAACCCAAATCAGTTGACTGGGGGTGAGTGCTTGCAATCTTCAACACTCCGTCCATCATCCCCTTTGGTTTTGCTTTGTTCACCCTCAGTTGGCAGAGTAAGCCCAGACATGGTTCCCTTGCTCAGTTTGCCACTGGATTCAAGCTAGCCTGGCTGATGACAGCTGATTAGCCAGAAACCGGTCCCAGGATGCTTGTTTCCGGTCCAGGGAAGACATGGCTTAGCAATTCGGACTGGACTGTTCCCATGAGGCACAGGGTCAGACTGATTTGCATATGGCCACATCTGAACTGGGGTGGCAGAGTGAGCTAAAGAATAATGATGGATTAAACCCAGATCAGTTGACTTGGGGTGAGTGCTTGCAAAGTTCCATACTCCATCCATCAATCCCTTAAGTTTTGCTTTGTTCGCTCTAAGTTGGCAGGGTATGCCCAGAAGTGGTTCCCTTGCTCACTTTGCCACTGGATTCAAGCTAGCCTGGCTGATGATGGCTGATTATCCAGAAACGGTCCCAGGATGCTTGTTTCCGGTCCAGGGAAGACATTGCTTTGCAGTTTGGGCTGGACTGTTCACATGAGGCACAGGGTCAGACTGATTTGCATATGGCCATGTCTAAATTTGAGTGGCGGAGTGAGCTAAAGAATAATGATGGATTAATAATAATAATATAATAATAATAAAGGAGTTTCTAAAGCGCCTGGTTACGCCCTCACGGCGTGTCCCCGCGCTGTGGAGCGAGAGTCAACAGGGGAGGGGGATCTATCCCTACAGGGTAAACAGATGAGTTTTTAAAAGTTTCCGGAACATAGTTTCAGTGTTGGCTAGTCTGATCACCGGTGGAAGGTTGTTCCATTGGGTGGCTGCCAGCACCCGAAAGGAGCGGCCTCCCATCCTGGCTCTTCTTACACGAGGAACTGTAAGCAGACCCAAACCCGCCGAGCGAAGTGCTCTTTGGGGAAGATAGGGGATAGCTAAATCCTTCAAATACCCTGGCGCTTCTGCCGAGGTTATCCTGTAACAGAAAAGGAGGGCTTTAAAGAGGATTCTTTTCCTCACAGGAAGCTAATGCAGGGCAGCCAGAGTGGGCTTGGATGCTGTTCTTTTGGGGAGTCTGAGGACTAAACGGGCCGCCGTATTTTGCAGCACTTGCAATCTTCTCAAGTTCTTCTCTGTAGTCCCTAATAGCAGCACATTCGCATAGTCCATGCGAGAAGTGACCAGAGCTTGGATCATAATGCGTCTGGCCTCAAGTGGCAGTAGGTCCAGAGTGCGATTTAGGGTCTTCATAACCCCAAAGCATTTCCCCACCAATTTGTCAACATGACTCTCAAAAGAGAGTTTAGGATCAACCCAGACCCTCAGATTCTTGGCCTCACTGCATGGGATGGGCAGAGAGCCAAGGCAGGGCGGCCACCATTCCTGAGTCCAGCTCGCCCCATCTCCCCCTATCACTAGCACCTCCGTTTTAGCCCCATTGAGCTTCAGGCAGTGTTGATTCATCCAGCCAAATCAGTTGACTGGGGGTGATTGCTTGCAATCTTCAACACTCTGTCCATCATCCCCTTTGGTTTTGCTTTGTTCGCCCTAAGTTGGCAGGGTATGCCCAGACGTGGGTCCCTTGCTCACTTTGCCACTGGATTCAAACTAGCCTTACTGATGACAGCTGATTAGCCAGAAACCGGTCCTAGGATGCTTGTTTCCGGTCCAGGGAAGACATGGCTTAGCAGTTCGGACTGGACTGTTCCCATGAGGCACAGGGTCAGACTGATTTGCATATGGCCACCTCTGAACTGGGGTGGCAGAATGAGCTAAAGAATAATGATGGATTAAACCCAGATCAGTTGACTGGGGGTGAGTGCTTACAAAGTTCCATACTCCATCCATCATCCCCTTAGGTTTTGCTTTGTTCGCTCTAAGTTGGCAGGGTATGCCCAGAAGTGGTTCCCTTGCTCACTTTGCCACTGGATTCAAGCTAGCCTGGCTGATGATGGCTGATTAGCCAGAAACGGTCCCAGGATGCTTGTTTCCGGTCCAGGGAAGACATTGCTTGGCAGTTTGGGCTGGACTGTTCACATGAGGCACAGGATCAGACTGATTTGCATATGGCCATGTCTAAATTTGAGTGGCGGAGTGAGCTAAAGAATAATGATGGATTAAACCCATATCAGTTGACTGGGGGTGAGTGCTTGCAATCTTCAACACTCCGTCCATCATCCCCTTTGGTTTTGCTTTGTTCGCCCTAAGTTGGCAGGGTATGCCCAGACGTGGGTCCCTTGCTCACTTTGCCACTGGATTCAAACTAGCCTGGCTGATGACAGCTGATTAGCCAGAAACCAGTCCCAGGATGCTTGTTTCCGGTCCAGGGAAGACATGGCTTGGCAGTTTGTGCTAGACTGTTCCCATGAGGCACAGGGTCAGACTGATTTGCATGTGGCCATGTCTGAAGTGGGGTGACAAAGTGAGCTAAAGAATGATGCTGGATTAAACCCAGATCAGTTGACTGGGGGTGAGTGCTTGCATTGTTCAACACTTATCCCCTTTGGTTTTGCTTAACATAATCTGTCATAATGTGTGACCACTATCCTCAAGCCACCATGGACTCTGATATTGACTTAATGATTTCCATATTTTCAACAATGACCATAAGGATGTAATCTGTACTTGATAGTTGGCACTGTTTAGATAAATGTAACATATACGACGTGTTATTAGATGTGTTACCCAAGTAAACAATGGCTTCTAAGCATCTTTATGTGAAACCATTACATTACTTCTCTAACACTTGACTTATCTGCCCAACCCCTCTAGCACACTCTGCATATGTGCAGAGGTCTACCACGTAGGCAGTTTAATGATTTGAACTATCTCCTTATCGTGCCTATTTCCACCTGCAGGGAGTGTAGATGTTTTCCGTAATAAGTCACACACATGACCTAGTGTGCAGCTGGTGGTTTAGGCAACAGTATTAACCCAATGACCTAAAACTCCTGGTCAATATGTATTGTAATCTAGGGAGGGAATCAGAGTGTAGGGTGTATGAAGCCAGCACAGATGACAATGAATACAAGCCAACAAGGCATAATAAAATAGATTACCATAATATTGGTTGTGTTCAAAATCTGACATATTTGAACAATTTATACACAATAAATCATGTTTAAAAAATGTACTCATTGCATGAGATGGTCACTCAGTGCATACATACACAAGCAATTCTGATATAATTTGGGCAAATCAAAAAATTTAGCAGAAATCATATATGGGGGACACACTCTAGAAAGTATAATAAAGTAGCGCTATTATAATGGCAACTGCCAGTATTGTTGATGGCGTTTAAACATGAACAGAGTTCTAAGAACCTCATCAGGATAAATGTAGGGAAGACTGAGCACCCATAATGATGGGAGGTTTGATGTTAAAATTGATTGAGTGGCCTTTCTTTTTCAAGGGTACCCCCAAATCTTTTTCCTTCCTCTACCTATTTTTCTGACCTTCTTTGTCTTAGCTTTAGGACTCTGTGCACCTTACCCTCTAATCAGTGCTAAGGTGCGTGTGCTCTCTCCTCTAACACATGGTATAGTTATTTTCTCCACGATCGGCATATCTGATTCACTAGTAAGTCCCTAGTACACTGGACTGTTTGTGCCCATGGCCTGTAAATCAAATGCTGCTAATGGGCCTGCAGCACTGATTGTATCACCCACATGAGTGGCCCAGCAGACCTGTCTCAGGCATAGGCTGCAAATCAGGCTTGACCCTGCTCCATGGGAACAGAATAGCCTGAACTGCCAGGCCTCCCTCAACTGGAATAGAAGCAACCCAGAAACAGTTCCACCCTAATTAGGGGTCATCAAACTTTCTAAAAGGGGCATTTTCAAAATAGTTATTTAAACTCTGACTGCCACGAAAGAGGATTTTAACAGTTACAATAAGTGGAAGAAGTATTTTTCTAGCTGCTCCCATATTGAATATGTCAGTTATTAAATATAGCAACGTTACCAAGTGTTAGTTTGAGGAAGGCTAGTCTTGTCACAGTAAAAAAATATAATGGGGGGTTTCACTGCCAGAATATGAAAAACTGAATTACACATGTCCTACTTTTTAAATACCATGCAACTTGCCCTATAAGCCCCTAGGGCCTACCTTAGGGGTGACATGTACATATTGAAAATAAAGGCTTAATCCTGGTAAAAGGTTTATTTTGGCAGGTCAAAAAGGTAGTTTTAAAACTGCTAGAACAGGCTGCAATGGCAGGCCTGACACACGTATAAGTGCTACTTTAGTGGGTGGCACAATGAGTGCAGTGACCCAATAGTAGCATTCAATTTACTGGTGCAGGGTGCATGCAGTACCATATACCAGGTACTTAGAAGTAAACAACTGTAACAGTCAGGTTAGTGCCAATTTTTACCATTTTTAGACAGGAGAGCACTAACAATGTACCACTGATTAGCAGGAGTGACCTTCTCAGAGTCCTAAAGCCAACAAATACGGGTTCAACAACAGAAGGCAAAAATCTGGGGTGACCTGCAGGAAAGGCAAATTTTCAAAAGAAAGTAATTGTAATATTCAAAATGGCTGATTCTGCTGATCCAAGATGGCAGACTTCTTCTTGTTGAGACTTGCAGCTGTGCCGCCCACCAATCAGGAAGGATTTAAATCTACAGTCCCAACCTTCAGTTAAAGTACCCTCAACACGTGCCTCAAAAACATGGACTTATCCCTACTCTTAAAACCAGTACAGGCATTCACTGAGATTACACTCTCAGGCAAACTCCAAAATCATATTCACATCCATCTCACCAGAAAACATACCCTACCAGCACAGCATAACCAGTTTTACATGATCATCAATGCACATTTGTCAGCTCTCAACTCCACTGACATCACGGACATCATCATACAAAGCAACCAAAATGCACTCTTATAACAAAAGAAATGCCTCACACACCCCATACACATACACCCTAGTCATCTTCATTCATGTAGGCCACAACATCCAATGCACTGATCACACACACAAGACAAGAGCAAGTGTTGCCATTATTCCGAATTTTGTCTTGTCTGTGCAATCTTAGCAAATCAGGAACAGTCAAAATGTTTTAATATCCATACTTGCCATTTGTCTTTCTCCGAATTCATGACCACAATTTTCATCCTCATCTACAGATCCATCTAGTACTAACAAGGGCCCCAGCAAAGAATGCTGAGATGTCAAAACCTTTGCCTACATTAACACACCCACCCCATATTCGTCAGTGATTTTAACCTCCACAAAGACTCAGGCACCAAGAAAATAAAAATATCCTTCCAAAAATGAATGACTTAACACAATGGACATCAAGCAGCACATCATCAAACTCACCCCATCCTTAGGCAATACCCTAAACCTTATAAGTACCTCCCCATGAAACAAATGCAAGCCTTTAACACACCTGGACTGAAATGAGATGCACACCATCCCCTTGCCCATTCTTCAAACTATCTAAATTCTACCAGCCTACACAAGATGTCAACATGCTTAGTGATCTTCAACACAGTGCCAAACAGAATTAGAAATACTTCAAATCACAATCAAAAGAGTGATTCTTCAAAACTAAACTTCATTGATTAAGCCCTCCAGACAACAAAGAGAAAGGGAGACAGACCAATGCTGTCATAGACCTCACCTAACTCATTGGACTCTACTGTGTATGCAGGCCCCTTGGTATTCAGAGAGAATATCAAGTTGGAAATGTCAACTTACACAAATATCGAGTTGGAAGTATTGTGACAGACATATTGACAGCAAGAATATCGTGGTCAAGAATATCGCTTTTGAAAATATAGAAGTCATTAATATAGTTTGCAAAAATATAGTTGTTTAAAATATTGATTTTTTAATTAGTTATGTGTTTTAGTTTATATTCTAAATGTATGTGATGTATGTTTTTTGTATAAGTATTGTTTATGTTTTTTAATATCTGTGTTAAATTTTTATTAGCTATCAATTTTATTGTAATCAAATTTTGCCTTTTATCACTCTGTAGCGGGCTGTGGGTGTATAGGGAAAAGCGCAGGAAGTAATTTAAAGCAGAGGAGTAAATATTTCTATTCCCACTCCGAGGAGTGCAACAGTAGGGAAAGTGTTGGATAGTGAAGGGATAAACATTACTATTCCCACTCCAGTGAATGCAACAGTAGCAGGCCCAGACTGGCCGTTGCGGGCACTGGGCAATCCCCCGGTGCGCCGCAAGGGTGATTGTCGGTTTTGGGCCCCTGGGGGCCGGTTTTGTTACAGGGCTGTTTATGCAGCCCAGCTGCAAAATCAGCCCTGCAACAAAATCGGCCATAAACCGGCCTGGCAAAGAGCTCAGACCTCCCACCAGGGGCCGGCTGAGCACTTTGCCGGGGCCGGTTTTGGCTCCCAGTCCGGCCCTGAACAGTAGGGAAAGTGTTGGCTAGTGGAGATATAACATTTACTATTCACACTCCAGTCAGTTAAAAAATAAAATAAAAATAAATATTTAACAATAAAAATAAAAATATCAAAATAAATAATTAAACAAATATATAAATATTTTAAAAATTGAAAAAACAAATATATAAAATAAATTATATTATTTACATATAACAAATTCATACAAATATTACATACAATAAAATAAAAAATAAATCTCAAAGAAATTAATATTTTAAACTATAAAAGATTTAAAAAACAAAAACATTAACTATAACATACATATATTTATTTTATTTCCTACCCAATAACACCGCACAAATCACAACATGCTTCTAATTGTTTTTAAAAATGTACTTCCATAATTACCATAATTTTTGATCTATTAACAAATATTATTAGAAAAACTAATAAAAATGAAGTAAATACCCAAACTTTAACCCTATAATCCCCACAGCGCATACCTAAATTAAACTGTAAAATAATAAATTGTACAATTACAACTTATTTTAAAATTAAAAACTATTACTATTAAACAACTAATTATGAAATAAGTAAAATGTAATTAATACCCACCCTTTACCACGTTAAAAGTAAAACAACACATCAAAATATGAATACTTATACAAAATAAATATATGATAGTTAACATAAATAAACAACTATAAATTAAATAAATAAACACAAATCACTTCCGAACATTTACCTCTATAAACACCACAACACACACCTGACATTTATTACACAATTACCAAAATTTGTATTACATTAATATCAATTATCAAATAATTATTAATTTTTAAAAAGCAAAATACTTGCTCCCCCTTCCCGCCTATAAACCCCAAAACACACACCTAAAATTAATTACACAATTACATTAATAAACTACCAGTAAATGAAATATTATTAACAACAAATTATTAATTCCTCACTAAAAAATATGTCTTCCCACCCTTTACACCTATAAACACCAAAATGCACACCTAAAATTAATTACATAATTACCATAATTAAATATAGTTAATTAATTAATATGAATTACCAACTAATTATTCATTATTAACAATAAATTAGTTTACAGATTTAACACTATAACATCTAAAATACATATTATTAAATAAAAATATTCATTAATTTAAAACAATTAAATTACTTCCCACCCTATTACCTTACAGCCCACAATGGAACAAAAAAAGGCGAAATTCACATAATTTTTTCTTTATAGCTACTAAAAATGTAACACATATATTAAAAAATATGAACAATTCTTATACAAAAAGATACATCACATACATTTAAAACATACTAAAATACATAACATTAATAAAAAAATCGATCTTTTTAACAACAATATTTTTGCAAACGATATTAAACACTTCGATATTCTTACTTACTTACGATACTTACCTTAAATCGATATTCTTGGCCATGACATTCTTGCTGTCGATATTTCTCACTCACGATATTTATGATTCGATATTTCTGCCAAATCGATATAAAAAACTTGATATTCTTTCTGCACACCATATATGACCCGCTTTAGCGCTCCCATAAAATGGGTATAATGTGTTCCTATCAACTATGGGTATACAGTACCTGGGAAGGAAGGTATCAGGGCAGATACTCAGAAACCAGAGGTAACGGGACGGTTCCTTTTGGAACTAGGGCCCTCACACTCCCATGTGGTTGTCATGTTTCATCATAGGGCTTTCTCCTCATCGGGCCGTTGCTGCAATGCCCAACAGACATCCTCAAGGGGGTTCATTATCGAAGATATTTTGTCCCAATGCCATATGTGAGGTGCAAGTATAGGGTCCAATGTGTAGATTAGTGAAAAATGGTGTACTTGCATAGAAGGTTGATTTAAAATAGACTAACCAATTCTCTGAAAATAATTTTAATCAGTGAGTACACTTGTCCAGTTAAAAACATGGTGGCCCCCAGTAGAGACAATAATCTCTGGTGGGTGAAAAAGTTATAACGTTAAGCTGTTTCTTGCCATCATGGAGTCAAAATTGATCAAAAGGGCAATTCATCAGCACTGGTGGATTCTAATCTACACAGTGTTTGGAACCTGGGGTGCAACGTAAGGTAATCCAAACACTATGGGCTCGAATCTGATGCCGGTTGGAAAGCTTCCAGACTGATTTGGTTTGGAAATGGTTTCCAACCCACTCGGATCGGGAGAGTCCGACCGGCCGAGTATGATGCATCCGGATGCTTCCAGATACGATTTGGTTGGACTCCTCCCATTGACTTCAATGGGAGCATATGTTCCTAACCGCATCATAATTGGGCCCTGGGTCGGGAAGACACATTCCCAATCTGATTTGGAAGGAGCAAATGCCATTAGGAGGCCTTCCTAACCGCATTGGAATCAGGCCCTCGGTGGGAATGCTTTCCTAACCGCATCATAATCAGGCCCTATGTGCCCTAAAAAGGTGTACCTTACAAAAGTTGCCTGAAGGCTGACCTAAAATTGAAGAAAGAAAAAGAACACATGTACAACAAAACTGTCACATTCAATCAGCTACAACATTTTATATTAGTAGTGTAGCATGCAACAATTGTACTTCCTGCAAACTGTGATAATATCACACAATAGGTGGTAAAACAGGATAAAATGGAACATGTGACAGGCAAGTGACACTCTTATGGATGAAGGCAAGGTTTAATACACTGTGGTGGATGAGAGGATGGATCATGTACCCAATTTGGGTCGTTTGCATGCCTCCTCGAATGAGCGCTGAGACCACGCAAATTATGGCTTGTTGTAGGGACACAAACAAAACAATGAAAAGTCCCCAGGGGAATTCTTGGTGCTGAAAAAAGTTGGAAAAAAGTAGGATGTGTACTTAAAGAATCCAGGTGACACTGCAACAAATGACTTACCTCCTCTCCAGCTCCTCAAAAGTGATGGCAACGTGGAGGTCTGTGGCTTAAAAACTTTTCTGATCTTTTAATTGTTTGTAGATTGTGTTGGTAAGCCGGGGAATCAGCACTGGGGAGCCATGTTGGGAGGGTGAAAAGATAGCCCTGTGATCCCATCTAGGATAACAGCGTTTCGTAGTATTCTGGAATTGTGGTGGGCTGCCTCTTAAGATGAGGGCTGTGTTAAAGGACAGATGCCCATTCTAGCCAGTATGTTAAAGGCATAGTCGGAGCACCATTGACCATGTAATAGTGGGCGTAATAGTGGGGCGGGACTGCTGAGCGTTGTTGCGGTCTCGTAGAGGGGAGCGGCTGGGTCTTGCATCACATGACTCAATGCACCAGTCGGGCAATTCCTAATGTCTGCATCATGATGGGAGGGTTAAAGGGCAAAATTTACGTCCCTGTCCATGATAGGAATGTAAAGGGGCGGGATCTTCACTGAATGGTCGAGTGAGACAATATTAACCAACAATGAGCCAAAGTAGATTGGAAAAGTGACTCATTGTGTCAATTGTGGAATGGCAGTATGTTTTTGAGTTGCTGGAAAGCACGAGAGGGGTGATGGGTGCCTAGAGGGAATATGATTTTAAACACTCATGAAGGAAGACTTGATAAAAAAATAAGTCAGTACTCATGGATCAACACTCTATGTGTCACCCCAGCATGTATATGTGCATCGAGCCGTACAAATTATGAGGCATGTGAGAGTAATCAGATGACTAACTAAAAATCAAATTGCTTAGGAGATACAGGAAACATATCCCATCGTCATAGGTAGTATCAATAGGTCCCTTCCTCCCCATGATATATCCTTGTGCAATCCATGAATATGGGTTGATAATCAGAAAATCCAATTCTGTTCTCTCTTGAAGAGGGCACCTTTCTTAAATTTTGAGGGAGCCTCAAGCACCGCCCACCCTAGGTCATCAGCTAAATGGCCCTGGATTACAAAATGTGTGCATATCTTGGTGTTGGTCCTCTTGCATCTAACATTGCTGTGATGTTCAATGACGAGTGTCTTGACTGATCTAGTAGCCATCCCTATGTACCTTTTACCACAAGGGCCTGTTACTGTGTAAATGCAATTTTTTGTGTTGAAGTTACTATGTGTATTTTGTGTCCAGGTGAAAGTGCTTCTTAGCTTGACCTCTTTACTGATGGTGGTAAACCCGCAGACCAAGCATGACCCATAATGGAAATGACCCCTCACAGGGGGCGAGCCCAAAGTGGTCTTTGGTCAGAAGTCACACAGGTTCTGACGTACCAGGTCTTGTGCGTACCAAAATATCTTTGATATTAGGGCTGCACTTAAAGGCAAACCTGGGTTGTGGTATTGTAAGTTTCCCAGTCTGTAGGATGCCCCAGTGTTTTTTGATAATCTTGTGTATCCTGTTGGAGTCAGGGGTGAATGTAGTTACGCAAGTGAGTGTGTTTTCTGGTGGTCTTCTATTGTGTTCCAGGAGGGCATTTCTATTTCTGTTCCTGGCTTGTTTTTTGGCCATTCTGACACAGTGTGGGGGATAGTATCATTTCAGCAGGTTCTCAGATAATATTTGTTCCTGTGCGTTATAGTCATGTCTGGATTTGCAGTTGTGACACAACCCCAAACATTGCCCATAGGGAAGGTTGTTCCTAAGTGCTTTGGGGTGGTGACTACCAAGAGAAGGAGATTGTTGCAGTCTGTGGGTTTTCTATGAGTGATCATAGTCAATTTACCGCCTCCTCTAGGTGGACCATTAGATCTAAAAAATGGAGCTTAATCAGTGACATTATGGGTGAAATTTTGAGAAGGGGTTAGAGTTTTAACCCAGTCAAAAAAGCATTGCATGTAAGCCTATCTCTTTTCCAAAAGATGAGGCTATCATCAATGTATCTGCAGCAGACGGATATATTGGTGTTATAGGGGGAGGAGGTATGGAAATATTTTCTTCCTTGAAGGCTGCCATGTAGAGGCAAGCTAACTTGGGGCAAAGGTACTCTCCATGAAAGTTTCATGAGTCTGATGGTACAGCTGATTGCCATATTGAAAAATGTTTTCAGTGAGAGCCAAAGTGGCGCTTGCCATGATAAAGCTTACTGGAGTAGGCAACGCAGTTTGATGGATATTAGTATAGAGTGCTCTATTTCAAGTGTTACTAGTAGAGTAAACTGGTATGTGTCATTGGTGTTTTTAATGAGATTGAGAACATCTCTAGTGTCCTGTAAAAATAAGGGAGCCTTCTTTACCATAGGTTGCAGAAAATGATCACCAAATTTAGACAAAGGTTCTAAGAGTTGATTCCTGACACAATAGATCTCCCAAGTGGTGGACTATGTATTTTGGCAAGAGTATAGATATAGGGGGTTCTGGGATGGGTATTGACCAGAAATTCAGCCTAATTTTTGTTAATCCCTTCAAGTGTCTCAGCCATGGATGTCATTGAGGTGATCTGGGTGCTAAGGTGTCCCATAGGATCAGTAGAAATGGTGGTGTAGTAGTTCCTGTGGGCCAGCTGATGGGTGCACTCTGCATCATAGTCTGTGGTTGACATGCTAATAACTGTGCTACCGTTGTCAGTCTGTTGTATGGTAATCTTGGTGTCAGAAGCTAAGGATTTTATCACTGCAAACTCCAAATTAGACAAGTTATGGAAGGTGGGTCCGTGTGTGCCAATTGCTTCTTCCTTCCGGACCGCTTTTTTGAAAGTCAATATTTCAATAGGTGTCATATTATCTGTAGGAGTGAACCTAGAGGGATTGCGTAGACCAGTGTGTGTCTGTTCCGAACTGGATGTTTCTTGGAAAATGCCCACAATAGTGTTTCAAGGAAAAAATTGAAGAGCTCACAATTATCCCAGAATTTTTGAATTTTGGGCATTGAAACAAAGCCAAGGCCTTTCTTCAGGACCTTGGTCATCTTTGTGTCAGTAAGGATTCTCTGTGACATTTTGACCATCCGTGTTCCTTCCCTGTCTTGCTCCGGGTCTTCATTTGCTGTTGGAATGGTTCCTGCCATTGAACACGCCTGTGGCCACCTCCTCTTTGCCCTTTTCCTCTGCCCTAGTCTCTGTCTAAAAAAGTGGGGTTAAATGGTTGAGGAAGGGCTGTTGGCCTTATGGGAACTCGGGATATTGCCAGAAGGGAGGTCCCTGAAAGGGTGGCAATCCAGCGAAGGATTCTCTGTGACAAGTTGACTATTAGTTTTTTTTCCCAGTCTGGCTCCGGGTTTGCATTTACTGTTTAGGGTGGTTCCTGTCATTGGACACACTTGTGACCAATTCTTCTTTGCACTTTTCCTCTTCCTCTGCCCTAGTCTCTGTCTTAAAAAGTGGGGTTGAACGGTTGAGAGAAGGGTTTTTGGCATTGTGGGAACATGAGATATTGCCACAAGGGTGATTCCTGGAAAGGCAGCAACTATAATTAGCATGGTCTCAGTGTTCACTCGAGGAGGCATGCAAACTATCCAAATCGGGTAAATGATCCGGCCTCTATCCACTGCAGTGTATCAATCCTAGCAATTTCGCATTCTCCGCTGAACGCGAAATTACCCAAATTCCGCAAATACCACGAGCGGAACGGAATTTACAGCCCAGGCCTAATTTGGATTACCATACATTTTACCCCAGGTTCCAAAAACCTTTTCGCCCACCAGTGATCATTGTCTATACTGGGGCCACCACTTTTTTAACTGGACAAGTATACTCACAAATTAAAATTATTTTCAGAGAACTGCTTAGTCTATTTTAAATTACTCCTTCTATACCATTAAACCAGTTTTCACTAATCTACACCTGGGACCCGCTACTTGCACTTCACATACAGCACTGGGACAAATTACTTCCAATAAAGAGTGCCCTTGAGCATGCCCATTGGGCATTGAAGCCCCGGCCCAATGAGGGGCAAGCCCTATGGAGAAGCATGACACCCAGATGGGTATGTGAGCTCCCTAGTTACAAAAGGAACCATCCCCCTACCTCTGGTTCCCACGTGTCTGTCCTGATACCTTCATTCCCAGGAACTGCATACCATTAATTGAGAATATTTACCTTAGAGCACATATGCCGGACCTTCATATGCTCTTGGTCATATCTTGATTGGTGTATACTGTATACCTTAGAGGGGCGTAGGTGTGCGTGTGGGCGCACAAGCACACACATCACACCTATTGGCAAGGTGTTGATCCTTAATTTATATAATTAAGCTGCAACATTATACAGTTAATCACAGAACAACATCAGCAGCAGTTGGAGTAGCTGCATAAACTTAATGATTGTGACAATGAGTGGTGCTCTGAGAACTGCTCTGGATAATTTTCTGGCCTATCGATAGGGTGCAATAGGATTTTTTAATATTCATTTACTTTTATTGCATTCTAATGATATATGCAATTCACATACACAGAACTCGCTCTAAGTTATGAATAAGGTGGTTGTGAAAAGTTATTACAGTGTGTTTTAAAGTAGAAAAAGAGCACATACAGCTTACAATGTGCAGAATAGCCAAACGTCTCAGCTCTCAAGAACCCTGCGACAGAGCTTGAGCCAGTCATTGAGATAATGTGCACCCTGAATATCAAACCCACAATATTGGCGGGGCAAAATATCATGGACAAAACACTGTAAAAAAATATTGACAGATAGATAAGTATAGATGTTCTATACCTAACCCCTACAAAAAAGTACCTATATGGTACACATAACTTCAATGTACAGAGATTAGGGATGGGAGGAATTGGCGGAGGTTCAGTCCGTGAAATCCTGTGTACATTAAACTTCTGAATTAGCTGCATCCCCAAAGAGGTGGCGTATGTCCTCAGGGCACTGGTGTCATATCTTCTATGTGAAGTTAATCTGTTCAATCTCCAAATAGGAATAAATTAAATCCAACCAAATGTTTCACTGGCATTCATTTATTCTTTGTTCAAAACCGTTCATTCTCAATTTAAGCTCATTTGTCATCTAGGAACTACATATCCCAACATGCATTTCACTGGTCCCAATGCATTTCGGCCATTCAGGCCTTCATCTGGGGACAATCTGTAAATAATAAGGAGAGCCATCGCTCAATATAACGTCTGTTACCACCACCCAACAGCAACCCTCAACAACAAGAGGTTCTTTTTTAGAATTAGTCTCTGCCGAAAGAGACGACCCCTGCGGAGCAAAAGAAAAAGAGAAAGAAAAAGAGAAGGAACATCCTCAGACAAGAACCATCATGGCTAAGAAATGAACGCAATAGATAATGTAGTGATGAATATTTGCGATTACCACTTCTCTGAACTAGAAATAAAGACCCTCAAAAGGGAACATCATTTGTGCCCACCAGTCATACGAACTCATTGGAATTGGAAGTTAGCTTTTTTAAACTAATGAGGAAATTGAGATTTTGACATTTTTTTGACAACATCCTAACGAACCAACAAAACAGAGAAAGAGATTAGCTGATGGGCTTAAAAACAAGAAGCACATTCATGGCTCCCATAAGCCTCAAAAGTCTGGACATGTATGAATCACTTGTCAAACAGGATCTATTTAAATTGGATTTCAAATCAACACCTAAGCGAAACAACCTCACCCAAAAAGAATATGAGATCCTAAGAGCCGTAGACCAAAATCCAACCATAACATGTCAAAAAGCAGACAAAGGGGGAGCACTGGTGGGATTAAACACAAGTTACTACAACGATCAAGTGGAAAAACACCTATCGGACCAACACACATATATGAAATTACATACGAATCCCACAGATCAATTTTTGGAGGTTTTAAAATCCATTGTGCAAAGAGCTTTTGAACTAGGCACAATCAATTAGAAAACCAAAGGGTTCTTAATACCAACCAATCCTAAAAGTCCCGTAATATATATGGTACCAAAAATCCACAAAGACCCAGTCAACCCGCCCCTCCGCCCCATAGTTTCCACCAGAGGAAGCCTACATGAGATGTTCGGAAAATTTCTGGACCGCTATTTACAGCCAACAGTGACAAAAATGAGAACTTTCATAAAAGACACCACCGACTTTTTGAATAAAATTAACCAAGTAACAACAGCCGAGGATGAGATTATACTCATGTGTACAATTGACGTGAAATCCCTATACACTTCTATAACACACCAACTGGGAATTGACGCAATTGAACACGCTTTGCTACATACAGATCATGATGAAGAACTAAAAATATTCCTAACGGAGCTGCTACAATTTACACTTATGCACAGCTACTTTAAATGGAAAAAATGACTGGTTCCTACAGAAGACTGGAACTTCTATGGGCAATTGTGCAGCCCCCTCGTATGGGAACATTTTTATGAACCCGTTTGAGGAAGAGCATATCTTGTCAAAACCCACGTGGACAAAGCACACTAAAATGTTCCTGAGGTTTATAGATGACATTTTCATCCTTTGGAATGGTTCAGTCATGGAGCTTGAAAATGAACTCAACAAACTCAATCACATTGACTGTAGAATGCAGTTCACTCTTGAGGATCAGACAGTCAATAACATATTTAGATGTGAGAATCACCAAAAAAGATACAGGTTTTGCCACAGATCTGTTCAGAAAAGAAACTGATAGAAATAACACGTTGCATTATGGAAGTTTTCATCAACCTGCATTAAAGCAGCATTTGCCCTTCACGCAACTATGGAGAGTGAAGAGGATCGTTTCGGAACCCACAATAAGAACGGAATGAACAGAGGAGATGGTACAAAGATATAGACAAAGGGCATATCTGGGTGAAATATTGCAACAAGCAAAAAATCATTGTCAACGAATATCGAGGGAAGAGTCAATTCAATTCAATTCAATTCAAAAATAGCTTTATTCGGTATTTTGACAAAAAACCATAAAAGCATAACATACAATACGAGACACAAAAACAGACTAGACATATTTTCTCATATACAAAAATTCTTACAATATAAAATATCATCGGGATAAAAGGATAAAATAGAACGAGTTCATTAAAATGTAAATGTGTAACAATTCTAAAATTCATTTACAAGACTCTTGGAATTCATACAGTCTACTGCTGTATACGTACTATTCAGTGTTTATAAGGAACATTATAATACGAATTTCCAGTTTTATGTTTATCCAAGAAGTCCTATGCGTTTCCCATAGAGCCCCTGCATTTTACAATAAATGCCAGGAATTTTATCGCTGTCACTATGGTAACTTCATCCTGCAGCATGTATAGTCTAAACAGTGCAGCTTTACAGGTTCTTACACCCCATAACTTTAACAATGGTAACAGATATCTTTTTCTCCCCCACTCATAGTATTTACAAAAGAATATACAGTGTATATTTGACTGTCTAGATAAGTCATCGCACGGGCAATTTTCCATATTTACAGACCAGATATTTGTGATAGGGAAAGATACAAGCCTATAGAACGACTCCGTCCTCATTCGGGTCAGGAGCATTCTATGGTAGCATGAATAAATTGGTGCTAGATAGGCATGGATACCCGGGCCATGTAAGATGTTACGATGAGATACTATGGTGGACTTGTGCCCGTCTAAATACCATCTTCGTTCCGCCAGTAAATCTAAACATGCCGTTTTTAGAGATTTTTTTGATATTAATGAGCATGTTGTGGGGTTTGAATAAAGATCTGGTTTACCAATAGAGAGACAGAACTTTTTCACATAAGCTAGCCATGGTTGTTTGGTAGACTCAGAGTAGGTTAAAAAATCATTAATTACTTCTCTGTTGAACCCTGTATCCTCGCATGTCCAAATCTTAAACCACAGCATTACAGGGGCTATTTTTATCAAATCTGTGATATGTACTCTGTCCAGTTCGTTGTGACACACAGTAGTAGACGTAGAGCGAGGGACTGAGAGTAGGTATCTAAAGAAAGCATTTTCTACTGTTTGGATCTGTGTGCTATCTGCTATGCCCCATATACCTGCCCCATATACGGCGGTTGACACGCATTTAGCAGCATATATCTACAGTAGTATGTTCACAGGTTTCTTGCCCAGTCTCTTAGCAAAGTGTTTAAGAGCGCCTATTGTACGGGCAAAAGCTAAGTTCCTCGAGGTTATTGCTGGTGACCATGTCCCCTTATTATTAAATGTAATTCCTAAATAGGAAAAGGTTTTGGTCATCGCTATTTTGCTGGTGTTTACAAAGGTTTTGCAGTCTGGTGTGTTTTTCCGCAGGGAGCATGACATTGTAAATGTTTTCCCCTCATTTATTTTTAAGCCTCTTGAGGACATAAAAGATGAGAAACCTGTTATGGCTTTCTGAAGACCTAGCTGTGTACGAGCCATAATCACAGCATCGTCAGCATACAATAATAAAGATACTGGGGTGCCATTTATTTTAGGGTAGTCAACTCTAAGATCATTTAAAACGTCTGCTATCTCGTTGATGTATAGATTAAAAAGAAATGGCGCAAGGATGCAGCCCTGTCGGACGCCCTTCGCTATAGGGAATTTTTTTGTTCGCTCGCCATTTTTACCATATCTAACCGCTGCACCCGCATCTCTGTATAGTTCCTGGATAAAATATAGGATATTTTTATCTATGCCCAGCTTTGTCAGAGTTTTCCACAGCACCGCATGATCAAGGCAGTCAAAAGCCGAGGATAAATCGACAAAAGTAAGGAAGAGGTTCCCTTGTTTCTTGCTGATGTACTTATTTATCATTAAGTTTAAATTTAAACCCTGCTCAACAGTGCCAACTCCAGTTTTGAAGCCGTACTGTAATTTAGAAAGGATCCCTTTATCTTTGGACCAAGATTGGAGATTAGTTAGCAGTACTCTACCTGCCACTTTCATTAATGTATCCAGCAGGGAAATAGGGCGGTAGCATTTTGGGTCCTGTCTGTTCCCCTTTTTGAAAATTGGGATAATTATGGCTTCATGCCATGAATCAGGAAATCCTATTGTGCTATACGCATTTAGTACGTTTGCTAGTAATGGAGCCCACAATTCTGCATTGACTTTAAATAGGTCAATGGGGACTCCATCTGGGCCGGGGGCTTTTAAGTTTGCGCTCTGTGAGATTGCTAATTCAACCTCCGCAGGGGTAAAAACTATATTTAAAGGGAAGCTATCTGGAATCGCCAGATTCCTGTTATAGATGTTATGTTCTGGGGTCATATTTATTACTTCTTTTTTGTATAAAGAGGTAAAATAGTCAACCCAGACATCTTCCATTATGGCTATCTCCATTGAATCTGCCTTGTTGTCCGAGGAAAAGAAAGGAGCGTTAATTTCCTTCCAAAAAGAGACGTCGTCTCTTATGGAGCTTGCCTTTACTAGAGCTTCCCAAGCCTGATTTTTAAGTTCATCCTGTCGTTTACTTAGCGTCTGCTTATAGACACATCTTGCTTGCTTAATCATACTATTATCCTTGGGAAGTGTCTTTAGAGCCTGTAATAGGTCTTTGTGGGCTTTAGAGCAGGCGGGATTGAACCAGCCATGTTCTCTCTTTGCTGTACCTCTCTTGAGCTTTTTTGTTAATTTATCATTTATAGTGGCGATTATGCTTCCATATGCCGCTATAATTTGCTGAGGGGTAGTATTAGTTTCTAGGCAGACCATAAATTGGTTCATTTCTTTCTGCACTAGATCTTTTAGAAAGGTTGTAGCATCGATTTTTCCCCACTTTATAGCATACCCATTTTTTTTTGCCAATGACACCGAGCGGCCATGTAAGATACTCGTTATGCTTTGCTCGGGGCGCTCATCTTTCTCAATAAAGATTGTGGTGCTAATCGGGTAGTGGTCACTTAATACTAGGTCTTCCGTGTTGAAGGCCCCCAGGCAACCCTGGTTCTTGTTGGTCATTAAGATATAGTCAATTGTGGTGCCTGACCCCCGCCCAAAGAATGTTGTCTGGAAGGCTACATAGGGCTCGCAAAGTTCATTAGCGAACCCCATGTCCCAGTCATGCATTAGTTGGTTAAGCATATTCCCAATAGTGGAATGTTCAAAATGTGTGGTGGGGTCCCCTCTTAAATTATAAATGCCGCAATTTTTTGTGGCACTATAGGGGCACAGATGACAATTATAGTCTCCCACTACCAGGATGCAATCAGCATTTTTATCACCCCTCAAGAGCATTGCGTTAAGTTCTGTTATAAAGGCTTTGGGCTCTACTTTGGGCACGTTTATGTATACATTCACCAAGAAGAAGGACCACCCATTTGTTTTGACCATGAGTCCTTGCAGGGATCTAGCCACCTCTGTATTGGATGCACTCGGCGCATATGTGGATAGTTTTATATTACTCAAATTAGAGATAAAGATGCATAAGCCCCCCGACCCTCTGCCTCGGTTGCCCTGTAACGCCGGAATATAGTGGGTGCTGAAGCCCTCAATATGAGTTTCCTCCTGATCCCAGCATTCCTGTAGGCATACTATGTCCTGATTTGCCATAAATGATAGGAACGGGTAGGCTCTTGCTTTGTTACTCAGCCCTGCAATGTTCCAGGAGGTAATTTTCAAATTTGATTTGTAACGGCTGGGTTCTGTAGCCACTAGCTGAGGAGTGGGGCTCTCTATTCCCTCTAAATTTAATCCTTGCTCCCTGTATGTTTGGATGCAGTTCTGTGGGGTTATGGGGGTAAGAGGTGTATTCCATAGAAGAGGATCCGGCATGTGCCCCTCTGATGGTCCTTTAACAGTGACAAGCTGGTCTTCACTGTTTGGGGTTTTAACAGGGGTGCCTAGACTTGTATTTTTAAGGTTTGTTATCATTATTGGTCAATCAACCATGTCCAAGCACTCATACCTATTTCTCATGGGGACCCCCCTCCAGTAATCAGGATATGCGTTCTCTCTTCTCATTTGCCAGGGATGATTATCCCACCCTCCATTCCAGTGGTTTTTGCTGTTCCTATTCCTGTTTCTATTTCCATTATAATGCCCCACCTGTGTCCAAGTCCAATCCTGTGCTTCCTCCCAATTGTTTGGACTACCATAATCGGGGATGTTCAAAGGGGGGTAAAAAAAGGAAAGACGTTGTACATCAACGCCCCCCCTTTTTTCCAGAGCTGGCCATGAGGAGATATAGTCGGCTGTGTCAGGGTCCTCACAGTTTAGTACGATACAATCGCCCTTTAGAGATTTTTTGGTTTCACCAATCCAGAACACTCTCCTCATGGATACAATTCTACCATGGTTGTAAGGGTGAAGAGGTCTGTTTTGGCTTAGCCACTGTAGTACCTTGTTTCGTAGGGACCAAGGAGGTTCATCCGTACCATCAGCCAGCTCTGTAACCCCTGTAAGTATAACGGTATACGGGGTCGCCTCAGGCGGGAGATGTATCGGACGTCTATACCTTGGGGCCTTCTTCTCATTAGCTTGTGGTTGAGGTGGTTGGGTTTTTTGAGGTGGTGGTAGGGTATCCTTTTGTTTTGCTATTTGGCTGATGGACTCCGCAGGAGCTGGAGTTTTTTGCGGGTTCTCAGTAGGGCCTTTCCGTTTTACCGACCCTTCTGTTGTAACGGGGTTTGAGGTGGCTTGTGTGTTTTGCCTGTCAATTTTTTGGATTTCTGTGTTAACAGCTTTTTTGGGCGGATGAGGCTTGGGCTGAATGGTTGGTGGAGTTGGACGTTGAACCTGGGTGTTTGTGTTACTTACAGTCCCAGGGCCCTTAGCGAATGTAACCAGTGTGTTTTGCTTGAATGCTGGGGCATTTAATTTGGCAAGTTGTTTCTCTATAGTCATGATGCTCTTCTCTAGGGGTTGCAAGTGATGTTTTAGCAAACGCCCCATGCTGTTTGTGATAAAGTCGTGTAGTGTTATGCATACAGAGCATGGATTCTGGATGACGACACCCGATGTTTGTGTCCCTAACAGCTGTCTTGGACAGGGGTCATGAGTTGTCACTGTGCAATCAGCACCGTTGTTAGTGGAGGTTAGTTGCCCTGATAGAATGACATCAGTGGTAGGTTTAAGAGAGATCTTTGTGTTTTGCACAGCTGATGCTATCTCATGTGGGGCTTTGACCGTGTTTGTGTTTGACCTCTTTGCTATGGCACCCTCCCGATTGCCCGTGGGGTCGAGGTCTACAACATCTGCGCTGTCCTGTTCGTCTTGGGAAAATTGTAGATCTGGTGTAATTTCCAAATTCTCACAGGAATTGGACCCCAGGGAGAGTTGGGTAGCGGATAAATCCACGCTATTTGGGACAGTATGAATTACTACATTCGTGTTCTCTGCCTGCTTGAGCAGGGGGGCAGTTGGACCCTTTAGGGGAGTTTGAGCAGATGCCAGAGGCCCCATGGACGACCTTCTTGCAACCTCCAACTCATGTGATACCCTACGTTGTAATATCTGTATGCTATTATCGATGACCTCATGCGTTTTAGTAATGAATAGGTCTAGTGGACCGGTGATGTCAGTTAGGCTAGAGGTCTTTTTACTTCTAGTCCGTTTATTCATTATTAGAAGGGTTCGGGTGCTACAAAGCTTCAGGCTAATATAGTGAGAATATGCAGCAGTGTAACACTAGAATAAATGATATGTAACTGTAAAAGGAAATGACAATACCGTGGCCCAGT
The DNA here is from genome assembly GCF_964263255.1 of Lissotriton vulgaris. Classification (NCBI taxonomy): domain Eukaryota; kingdom Metazoa; phylum Chordata; class Amphibia; order Caudata; family Salamandridae; genus Lissotriton; species Lissotriton vulgaris. Next base: position 317,501,192 of record NC_141699.1, on the reverse strand, counting down.
CCAGTCCTGCACAGTCTGTAACGGGCTGAAACGGGCCCGCCCTTGGCCCGGGCTTCGCCCGGCGAACGCCCGCGCGCGTCCCGCGCTGCGGGGCACCGGCTGGTCTTTTGAGAAGCCCTGGCGCCGCCTGATGACGCTGATAGCGGGCGCCTGGGCTTGGCCTTCTGGGAAATGTAGTCCGGTCCCTGGAAGGAGACACCGTTGGCCGTTTCCCTCACGGCGTTAGCGAGGTGCCGAGCGGCGTTTCCCTCGCGGTGGAACTGCTGGCAAGTAGCTGACTCCAATGTCAGTTAGGATAAAGTAAGTGGCGGTCTCAGAAAGCGCGTCCCGCGCTGCGGGGCACCGGCTGGTCTTTTGAGAAGCCCTGGCGCCGCCTGATGACGCTGATAGCGGGCGCCTGGGCTTGGCCTTCTGGGAAATGTAGTCCGGTCCCTGGAAGGAGACACCGTTGGCCGTTTCGCTCACGGCGTTAGCGAGGTGCCGAGCGGCGTTTCCCTCGCGGTGGAACTGCTTGGAAGTAGCTGACTCCAATGTCAGTTAGGATAAAGTAAGTGGCGGTCTCAGAAAGCGCGTCCCGCGCTGCGGGGCACCGGCTGGTCTTTTGAGAAGCCCTGGCGCCGCCTGATGACGCTGATAGCGGGCGCCTGGGCTTGGCCTTCTGGGAAATGTAGTCCGGTCCCTGGAAGGAGACACCGTTGGCCGTTTCCCTCACGGCGTTAGCGAGGTGCCGAGCGGCGTTTCCCTCGCGGTGGAACTGCTGGCAAGTAGCTGACTCCAATGTCAGTTAGGATAAAGTAAGTGGCGGTCTCAGAAAGCGCGTCCCGCGCTGCGGGGCACCGGCTGGTCTTTTGAGAAGCCCTGGCGCCGCCTGATGACGCTGATAGCGGGCGCCTGGGCTTGGCCTTCTGGGAAATGTAGTCCGGTCCCTGGAAGGAGACACCGTTGGCCGTTTCCCTCACGACGTTAGCGAGGTGCCGAGCGGCGTTTCCCTCGCGGTGGAACTGCTGGCAAGTAGCTGACTCCAATGTCAGTTAGGATAAAGTAAGTGGCGGTCTCAGAAAGCGCGTCCCGCGCTGCGGGGCACCGGCTGGTCTTTTGAGAAGCCCTGGCGCCGCCTGATGACGCTGATAGCGGGCGCCTGGGCTTGGCCTTCTGGGAAATGTAGTCCGGTCCCTGGAAGGAGACACCGTTGGCCGTTTCCCTCACGGCGTTAGCGAGGTGCCGAGCGGCGTTTCCCTCGCGGTGGAACTGCTGGCAAGTAGCTGACTCCAATGTCAGTTAGGATAAAGTAAGTGGCGGTCTCAGAAAGCGCGTCCCGCGCTGCGGGGCACCGGCTGGTCTTTTGAGAAGCCCTGGCGCCGCCTGATGACGCTGATAGCGGGCGCCTGGGCTTGGCCTTCTGGGAAATGTAGTCCGGTCCCTGGAAGGAGACACCGTTGGCCGTTTCCCTCACGGCGTTAGCGAGGTGCCGAGCGGCGTTTCCCTCGCGGTGGAACTGCTGGCAAGTAGCTGACTCCAATGTCAGTTAGGATAAAGTAAGTGGCGGTCTCAGAAAGCGCGGAACCCACAATAAGAACGGAATGAACAGAGGAGATGGTACAAAGATATAGACAAAGGGCATATCTGGGTGAAATATTGCAACAAGCAAAAAATCATTGTCAACGAATATCGAGGGAAGAGTCACTGACTTGGAAAGACAGACCAACACAAGATCGTATAACCATAGTGTCCACATTTTCCACATTAAGTCATACGTGCAAGAAGATCATCAAGAAACATTGGTCAATACTGACACTTGAACTGGATTTCAACCATATATTTGATCAAGAACCCATTTTTGCGTATACACGAAGGAGGAACGAAGGAGAAATAATCAAACAACCCAAAAATCAGCTCACTCCAAGAATATATACAGTTACATGTTGGAATTCAAGAATTGTAATGTCATCACAGGACCAAACATACCACAACCCATGAAAGGTCATAACATTAAATTAAAAGTGAATGCTACTTCTGACTCAACCAACATCATCTACTGACTGAAATGTCCCTGGTGGAAGGCATATGTTGGACAAACAGAAAAGGAAATTAAAGACTAGAGTAAATGAACATAAAAGCAACATAGGAACGAAACAATTGAAGTCAACAGTAGCACATCACTTTATTGAAGCAAAACAATATATCTGGAAAATGTTGTGTCTTAGAGACAATTGAGAAGACCGAAGGCAGAGACAATCACACCTATCTTTTGCAATGCGAAAATGATTGGATACGACTCCTGAAATCGCTCAAACCTAACAGGTTAAGTGACCTGATGGAGTTCCAATGTTATTTGTAAATTCACAGTACTTAAGCAAGCACTGATTGAATCATACACACTGAACTAGTATTCTCTGATTTATTTTGCGATTTAGTGTTTCCCTCATCACAACATTTTTATTCTTCATATATTGTATCCTTTATATATACACACTAGCAATTCCTTTCTCATGTTAAACAAAAAAAGCATTAGCTTAGATGTACACTCAACAAGGCTTATGTCTCACAGTCTTTTCTTTATGTCCATCATCTGAGTTTTGTTACCCTGAACACCCATAGAGATTTAAGTACACAGAACGTGACGCCCTACACGCGACCTAAAGTATTCTTTTACCTTTAATCACACTTTCTTTTTCTTGTTATTTAAACACATCTTGTCTCAAATTAATAGACACAAATTTGATTAATATCACTGCAGAGGAAGTGTAAATAGTCTCTTTTTTATGCCCATTATCGACTGGGTGGAGCCGAGATGTCTGTCATCCGTCTTTAGTAAATAGAGAGAAATATGAACCCACACAGAATGCACCAGCTGACTGGCCGATATACGCGACCTGAATCTCGAGATGCGGCCAAACATACTCATTAGTAAGTATGACAGCGAACTCTTGACAGCCTACAACAAACTTGTAACGGAGCACAGTAAGCTTGTTACTGCGAGCTTATCTAATCATGGCGGCAAAGATATGCACTAACTAATGAACAGTAAGATATGGTCTCTAGCGGCACTTTGAGCACACATTAGCATAGTTCTAAACATCCCACGAGTCAGACACGTGTTCACATTTTGCCTTCACATTTTGCCTTTTGATTGATGGAGCACGTTTTATTACTCATTAGTTTGATGCGATCTGTAACATTATGTTAAGAGAACAAAGGAAATGACATTATTTTTTCTTATTAAGTGTAACAAGTGGCTCCTAAATGTGGTTTTCCTCCATTATATTGAGCGATGGCTCTCATTACTATTTACAGATTGTCCCCAGATGAAGGCCTGAACGGCCAAAATGCATTGGGACCAGTGAAATGTATGTTGGGATATGCAGTACCTAAACTACAAATTAGCTTAAATTGAGAATGAACAGTATTGAAAAAAGAATAAATCGATGCCAGTTAAACATTTGGATTGATTTTATTTATTCATATTTGTAGATTGAAGGAATTAACCTCACATAGAGGATATTACACCAGTGCCCTGGGGACATACCCCACATCTGTGGGGATGCAGCTAATTCATATTTGATTTACTCAGGTTTAGGGAGTGATACCCAGGAGGCAGAGGACACCTGGATTACATCAGGAATATAAACATTTGGTTGTGAATGCACTAGCACCAATTATATACATTAAAATTCTGCCAGATTCCATGGAATTCCACGAAGGGGCACGGAAAAGTGTAGTGCATACCCCTCGGTGCCCTTTCATAACCATGTAAGGACAACGAGGGTATGCACTCCAATCCATGCAAGGCATACGCATTTGTGCTCTTGCATACATTTGTGAGGGCTCCAAGGGGTATGCGCTGCACTGCACTGCAAAAGTTCACTTGAATTACATTTATTCAGGTGTAAAGTGCATATTCAATGGGGCACTTTTTCTATTGTTACCCAATTATTTTATCGGCCTCAGACGGATGTAAAGCTGAGTAAACATGTTGGATTTTTATTCTGTGACCTTGAGGTGAAATCCAGTTGGCGCTTGTAGATGTATTGGTCAACTGAGCCAACGAGATTCAGCTTTTCTCAATCTATCCCGCTCGTAATATTAGCTTTCAGTAAGACACCATAAAAGCATCTTTTGCCCAACATGAGAACCACTGTCCTGTGTCCTATGTGCATAGTTTGAACTCACAAGCCTGTTATTTTTAAATTTGATGAACCATAAATTGTATATATTTAATATGCAAATTGGCTGTTACTCTGCAAGATACGGTTACACCCTTCAATGAGGACGCTCTGTACTCCAGCATTTAATGATCGGCTGGATCTTTTCAGAAATACAGCTGTGCATCTTATGTGTGCAAGGTTGGCTCCAAAATCTGCACTCAGATATTTTTCAGTGGAATATTAACATGATGTGTCACTTACCTCAGGAACTTAAACTCAAAACCTCATTAAGTTTTCGGTTGCAATTTTGCCAAGCAATTTAAACGAATACTTAAGTGACTGAGGTGGTGAATGACGTCCTCCAAGAAACTGGTTTCTGTTTTGGGTCAATAAAAGTTAACATAGGTGCCACATGTACCAATCTTTTTTGCAAATCGAACCCTTTACAGTCACAAAAATACTTTCTCCTTTGTAGTAACTTCATATTGCAATTCAGTTACAAATTACCGAAATGCAATTTGGGTTTGTCACCCGATACCTACTTCGTATTGGGGAAGGGTATGTTTAGGGCATCCGTTTCAAATATGGAATTGGATTTGTTTGTATTAATGTTTTGCAAAACATTTGTCTTTTATTATTTCCTCAAAGGAGTTGTTAAGACATTTGCAAATGGGTTGCATTAAAAAAATAGCTATATCTAAAAACAATCACAGACGTGGTCTGCGGACCCCAGCAGGCCGCCATCCTTTTGATTTCTTTGATAGGTCACAAATTGTGACCCGCTTGCTATCTCATTAATATTCATGGAATAGGTCGAATTACAAGCCACTAGGAATCATTAATTTGAGAACTGACCCATTGGTACATAGGTCAGCCTGCAAATTTCCAGACTAGTCACATAAATATCGTTCACAAATTGCATCCAGTATATTGCGACTAGTGCTTCATGCATCTGGCCGCTTGGGAATTAGTACCATGGCATTTGGTTTGCAAGACCATTTTGAAATGGACATTTTTTGCCTGACATTTGTTAATTGTCTACCTCACTGCAGTAGTTGCTGACAGATATAACTCTGTTACAGCCTTACTGGAAAAGTTAGATTGATCAGGGATTGTGGTATTTTAATTTAACTCTATTAATTCCCAATATGTGAGCCATGTATTTTTGTATGGTTATGCATTGATGGGATTTCAAGTCAAGTGTGCATTCATTTGGCACACAGAACTCACGGCTCAGTTAAGTTATACATGATAATCTCTGCACTTGCCGTGTGCTGTGATTGACCTGAAAATAGCACTTCCCGGTTGCACCTATTTTGTGTGTTTGGGCACGGATGAAATGTATGCTCTGTCACTCTCACTCAAAGTAAGCAGTTGTACAGATGAACGCAGCCACATGGTCACACCCCACAGCACTCTGTCCACTACTCTGGCACCTGAGCGAAAGTATCCTTTTTTTGTGATATTTGTAAACTGCACAAGTAGGGGAAGAGTTATTTAAAAAGTTGTCATAATCTCAATCCGATTTTCAGTTTCAACGTGTGTGTGGGTTTGTGCTATTATCCTTGTGGGGACTTGAGTGTGATAACACACTCGCGCTGTGGGGACTTAAGTACACTGTGGGGACCTGAACCCAGGTCCCCACAAGGTAATATCTTCTAAATAAAAAAAAATGACTTCAGGAACATCTGTGCAAATTTTTATAACTTTGAAAAAAATTACTTTGTGGGGACCTGTATTTCATCAAGTGTGTTATTTTTTTGCTCAGGTCTGTAGACAGGAGGCGGTACTGCAGTGATAAACACACTTTGCATTTAAACACTTTGGTTATCATAAACACACACTGGCAGCAGAATGGACAGACATTTAAAAGGAAAAGCTCTTTAACTTTTGTTTATCTAAATACTTTTCATGCATTTTAACCTTCTCTCTATTTTATTAAAATAAGTCTTTATTTACATGAAGCTATAGGCACTTTTGTTTTGCATGAAGAACATTGAAGATCTGTGGCAGCTCATCCTCAACTCTTACAGGCTCCCTTTCATCCATACTTTCATTTTTAGCATTAATTATGTTTCACTCGCTCTGTAAACGGCTATAAATTTTGTTTTTCATCTGCTCACAAATGTGGCAGCTGTGTCTCTGTTCCCAGTGGTAATTCCCCTTTCTTAGTCCTCTAGACAGTGCTGCAGCTGACTCTCTGGTCCCAGTGGTAATTCCTCATTCTAAGTCCTCTAGGGAGTGCTTTTCGCTGCTTTTCTAGTTCCATCATAAATTCTTCACTCTGTCCTCTAAACAGTGCTGCTATCTGCTACTCTCATCCCATCTGTATTTCCACAGTCTAAGTCCTTTACACAGTGGTGCAGCTCCTTCTTTAGTTCTATCAGTAATACCTCCATTCTAAGTCCTGAAGAAAAACCTGCAGCAGTGTCTCCGGTCCTATCAGCAGCTCTAAGTCCTCTAGGCAATGCTGCTAGCAGCTACTCTGGTCCCATCCATAATTCCACATTCTATGTCTTCCAAACAATGCTGCTCGCTGCTACTCTGGTCCCATCGGTAATTCCTCCTTCTAAGACTTCCAGACAGTGCTGCTAGCTGCTACTGTGTACAGTCGGAAATTCCCACATTTTAAGTGCTCAAGGCAGTGCTGCAGCTGTGTCTCTTCATCCAGTGGTAATTCCTCATCCTTAGTTCTCTAGGCAGTGCTACTAGCTGCTTCTCAGGTCCCTTCAGTAACTCCCCCATTCTAAATCCTCTAGACAGTGCTGCAGCTGTGTCTCTGGTCACAGTGGTAATCCCTCATTCTGAATCCTCTAGGCAGTGCTGCTAGCTCCTTCTCTGGTCCCATTGGAAATTCCCACTTTTTAAGTCCTAGAGGAATGAACAAGGGTAATTAACTTATATATGGTGGCTGAACATGTCACATATCATAGCAGGGGGATGTCCCAAAAAATTTCATAGGATCTGGGACCCATGGAGATGTTACTTTGGGCTCGATATTGGGGATGACACACAACGGTCTGCAACTCATTCCACACAAGGAACTCCCATGGCGGGGTCAGGATGAGACCTGATGTTAGGGTGGTGGTAATACTTTTACATGTATCAGCAAGGAGAAGGGAGAATGGCTATGTTATAAAAGAGATTGTTTCCTGTCAAAAACATTTAATTTTTGTGGACATATCCTTCAATGACAGTATTTTACCAATTGTTCAGTGGAATTTTTTTTTTTAAATAGCTAATTGTCTCTCCACTTCAATGGCTGTTGAACAAGGTGTCCCTCAATGCTCGATCCTCATGCTCACTCTGTTCAACCTCTACATTGAATCGCTGGGCAATCTCCTAAAAAGATCTGGGCTCCATTATCACCTATATGCAGATGACACCCAAATCTACAGAAAGGTTTCTTCGATTCATGACATTTCAATCCTCAACACCACTCTCTACTCCATCCACCACTGGCTGTCTACTTATCAACTATTACTGATTCCTCCAAAACAGAATCCTTCTCCTCTCAACCTCACTTTCTCCTCCTCCAATCCAATCTTGGATGAACAATTTGAACATTCTCAACAACAAGCCTATCATTGCTGTCGGTGCCAAATCTCTAGGCGTCATCCTAGATAAAAGGTTCAATTTACAATCCCATATCAATTTCATCACCAAGAATGCATGCTCCCAACTGCATCTTCTCAGGGGGGTTGGTGCTTCGTTCCTGAACAAGATCTAAAAACCTTGGTAAAATCTTTGATTCTATCCAGATTGGACAACTGCAACTCTCATCTTGCAGGCCTTCCCAAATCCCACCTTTCCCCTCTAAAATCTATCCTCCGCTCAGCAGTTTGCTTCGTATATGGGGATAAAAGAAATCACCACATCACACCCATACTGTTGTCTCTTCGCTGACTTCCTATTGAAAGGTCAAGTTACAAGACTGCCTGTATCACCCACAAAGCCTTGCACACGACCACCCCACACCATCTGGCTAATAAACTCTAAATCTCAGGAGGCTCTAGACCTTCACGCAATGTGGAAAACCTACTGCTCGAACCTCCTACCTTCAAAAGGGAATTATTTATGGCTCAATCCTTCTCTGGTAATGTGACCAGAATCTGGAACTCACTTCCTCCATCCCTCCGAACCACCACCTCTTTCTGGACCTTAAAAACGGATCTTAAAACTCTCCTCCTCCAAAGACACTTCCTGGAATAACTCAAACCTTTTCTTGACCATTATGACCAGCTAGCACTCACATGAGATCAACTTTGTAAATATGTGTTTTAATCCTGTTATAACCAAATGATGACACATTTCATATTTTTTGCAATATAAATATGTAACCTGATAGCGTTGAAACTGAATACATGTAACTTTTTTGTGTGATCAGCCTATCTTGTGTACCTTTAACCATATATATGTAACTTGTTAGCGTGTTCAGTCTATCTTGTGTACCTTTATAATTTACATGGCACTCATATGAGGTCAACTTTGTAAATATGTTTTTTACTCCTGTTCTAACCTAACACTGACACCTTTTATATTTTTACAATATAAATGTGCAACTTGTTAGCGTTTTTAACTGCATATATGTACATTTTTTAGCTTGATCAGCCTATCTTTTGTATTTGTAACTGTATATATGTAACTTGTTAGCATGTTTAGTTCATCATATGTACCTTTTGTAACTTACCTGTCTCTTTTGTAAAGCCCTCTGACACCTTTGGGTAAAGTTTGCGCTACATAAAACAGCATTAAATGAATAAATAAATACAATTATTACTCTCTGCTGATTACACAGATACCCTACTCCCGTAAGTGAAAATATACTGCCAGAAAAAAAAAAATATTTTACAAGTTCCGTTTTTTTTTCTGCGCGAAGCTGGACGAAATTAACGTTTTCACATTTTAGGATCTTTAGTTTCCTCTGAGCAGTCCAGTCACAGCATGAGCAACTACAGATAACAAAAGCGCTAATGTCACAGTTCTTCACCTGGCCTGGGCTGCACGACACTCCCTACCTCATCAATAGCACAAAACACTTGTTAAACCAATACATTAACATATGCAGGGTTGCTGAGCAACACCTCACCCCCTCCCCCCAACCTCTTCTGAATCCTCAAGCATTTTCAGACTTTTATAAGCAACAGGTCTTTGGCCTCTATACTACAGTGCAAAGTGAGCAGGTAAAGTGAGCGTCATAGACATGTCTGGCTTTCTGACATTTGTATCTGGTAGGGAATGGGAGATGCCACGAGGTCACTGATGTTAGGCCATATTTTTGGAAACAGAAATAATATATATTATAACTTGATACTATACAAATTTTGGTAATCTCCAGTGTTGTAGGAGTGCAATTTCACTCATCCTACAGGATGTTTTTAAAAGAAAGTTACTTATTGTTATATCACGGACAAACTCTGCATGAAATTGCCAGAAACGCTAAAAGGAAAAAGGAAGTTGAACAGCCTTCAAAACATATATTTAAACAACTATCAGGTTCTCACTTTTTAATACATTGAGCCTAACATACGAAATAATTAAAAGCCTTGAGATAAGCAATCCGAATTAAAAAAAAAAAACTGTTGTCACAAAAAGCAAATCTGTATTTACGATATGCATAAGCAAAGATCATTTGTCCATGTTTTAACAGCATCTTTTGTGCAAACTGTAGGAAGGTGGACATCTGACTATGGTTACCCCCAAACTTTTTGCCTGGTGTTTAGCTGGTTTTTGATATAGTTGGCCTGGGATCCTGCTATTCAGGGCCCCAGGCTGATTGCTCTCTCCTTAAAATGGACTCCATGTACCTTAGGTGCATACATAATTGGAACTGGTTCACCTTATAGGCCCCTGTAACAGTGTACCATAGGTACCCAGGGCATAGGTTTCGCCAAGGCCTACCAGGGGCTGCAGCATGTATTGTGCCACCCCTGGCCTGGCCTCCATATTTGACACAACTGGCTGATCACTCAGCTGGGGTAAGTTGGTGTAATCACCTCTTACTTAGATATAGTATCCCTATATCTAACCTTAACTGGACACATATGTTCCTATCAGCCACTCCTATGGAAGGCCTCATCAATCCTGGAGGCAGAGTGCTTGGAAGTATGTGAGATGGTGCTCTAGCATGAGCTGAGCCTGTCTGCAGCTGTCAGGAACCACTCCCTTAGCTGTTCCGGGATATTGCCATACCATATACTTTTAAGTGCATTATAATCCTCGCGGTTATATGCTAACTTTGGTTTGGCTTTATCAAAACATGTCGAGTAAGGTGTCATACGATTTGGAATACTATCCCCTCAACAGTTCTGTCGACGGGGATAGCATTCCACCCTTCTAGAGGGACACAACATGTGTGTAGCCTTAACCCCGGTTAAAGTTAACCAGAGCCTCAGCATCACAAAATGGATGCTGCCACCACAGACACAAGTCTGACCTCCTGCTGCTGGGAGTCCTTCCAGCGAGGGAGACTTGGACAAAGGGTTTCCTGCCTTGGGAGGTGCGAGCACCACCCCAGACAGGATTTTGTGTATTGGGTAGGACAGGGCTGAATAGATTGAGACATGCCCAGGGCACACAAGGTGTCCCCGTGCATAAGCCAGTCCAAACCGGTCCTGGGACTTTCCAGACCCAGGCCTGGCGAGGAGCTGGACAAAGGAAAGGGGGTGTAACCACCCCACTTCCTGGTCCCACCCAGAGGAGGGACCTAGCAGGTGATCCACCCCTCAGATTGGGAATAAGAGTGGGAGCAGTGCCAGAGCACCTCAGATCATCCTGAATCAACTTGAAACTAAGAAGACGACTGGACTTTGACATTCTGCAGCACAGAAGACTGAAGAGCATCTCCCTTGTGGCCTAGGAGTGGCCACCCTGTGAACACCGGTACCAACCAGCAACTTGACGTCTGCTTTGCCGCCACCTCCCGCCGGAGCCCAAGCCCAGAGCCTGACAAGACCCAGACTCCCAGACTTCTCACAGCTTGATCCACAGTCCCTACAAAGAAGGGACCCGTGGAGGCACGGAGAGACGTGGGACCGGACCTCTTGGAATACACCCAAAGAGCTGACTGCGCAGCATCAGAGGCACCCACGATGTTGTGCTTTGGGGACTGAGAGCCCACACCACTGAGCAGCCCTTTCACCGAAGATCAGCACCCCAGCATCTCCATGATCTGCGTGGGGCCTTTTTGCATTGTGCCATTTGACGCGCCATCCCGGCCACTAGCCACGTGGTCAGCGGCCATCTTGGCGATGAAACCGACAAACTATACTGCCGGTCTGGTTGCGCCAGACTTGCCCTCGCTCCTGCGAAAGGGAGCACCCGCTCTGACCTTGCTGGTCCGAGTGATGAGCCTTTTTTGATTCCTGTGTGGTTTGCATTAGTCAAGGCCTGTTTGCTCCAATCAAGTTGCTGATACCGCCAACAGCGAGAAGCGAGCGTGGGACAGCTCATGACTGACTCCTGGATGTCCTTTACCCCTTGTGTCTACGTGGCTGCAGAGAGAAGCTACACCTCAACGCCTGTTTGCACCCGACATCGCCTGGTTCCAATCTGGTTCCACGGTAGTCACTGGCTAGTGACTTTGAACATTGTCCCCTCTGCTTTCAGGTCTTCACAACGTCAGATCCATCCTTGGATCCACCGGAACTCTTTACATCGAGCCGCCTGCAGCATCTTCAGCTCCAAGCACCATCGACCAGCGTGACGAAACCCGACACTACTTCGACCCTATGCACCCGCTTCCTGTGGGTGAGGTAACTCAGCAACGCCGGTGTTCCCACACTGGTACACACCTCTAGGGCCTGTGTCTCAAGTTCAGGCTTTCTAGGTCACTCGGAAGGTTCCTAACTATCTAACTTTGTAACTTTTACGCACCATAGACATTGTATTGGTGAGTGCGTGCACTTTAAACACTGCACCCGAGTCCCGCAGGCCTTTCCCGACTTAGTCACTGCTAGTCCCGAACAGCTCCAGCGATTCCCAAGGCCCTAGGCCTGTTTCCTTTTAGATTGGTATCTCTTATACCACTTTCTTAGTATATGGTTTAGGTGGCCCCTAGGGCTCATCCATATTGTGCAACTTTTGTGTATTTTAAACTGTGTTTTGTTTAACGCTTGTGCTTCTGTGCTCATAAAGAGTTTAGGGGATATTTGTAGTTAATAAATATATATATATTTTCAATATATATCTGTGTGGTGTCCTTTCATGTGGTATTCAAGGGGGTTGTGTATGGTAATACAGCTGGCTTCACATGCCTTTCAGAGTTTAGCCTAAGACTGCTTTGTCCACGCTACCACTAGGATAGCTGGTCTATAAGGTTTACTTACAACCAATCATCATAAGGGTTGCTTGGCATGGTACAAGGTGATCACTAGAATTAGTGAGCATCACATACCAGGCCAACTTCTCACATTGGTGAGCAGCGGATTGGGATCTGAGCTTGCTGTTGTTTTACCATTACAATCTCCAGAGACAAGAATTAGAAGTTGCCCTGGCCCAAGAGAATCTTGCTAGAAGAAGACAGCCTAGAGAGAGTGGATTAGGCTCCACTGGTGGCAGCACTATCTCTAAGGATAAAGACAGGTCTTTTGATAACAGAAACTTGAGTAAGATTGTGCCCCCCTACAAAGCTGGGGATGATATCCACAAATGGATGACTGCACTTGAGAGAGCCTGCAAGGTACAGCAGATCCCTCAGGAGCAGTGGGCAGCAATCTTGTGGCTCTTATTTGAAGGTAGAGGCCGAGACAGACTCCTCACAGTTAGTGATGGGGATTCTAGAAACTACCTGGTCCTGAAGAGTGCTCTGATTGATGGGTTAGGCTTAACCACTGAACAGTACAGGTTAATGTTCAGAGACACCCAGAAGACACAGACTCAGGACTGGTCTGAATTTGTTGAGTGTGCCACTAAGGCTCTGGAGGGCTGGTTGCTGGAAAGTAAGGTTACTGACTATACAGGATTGTATAATTTAATTATGAGAGAGCAAATCTTAAGTAATTGTCAAAATCAGCTTCTACATCAGCACCTGGTTGACTCTGATCTGACCTCTCCACAAGAATTGGGTAAGAGGGCAGACAAATGGGTCAGAACCAGGATCAGGCCTAAGAACCAGGGTGGTGACCAAAAGAAAGAGACTACCAAGCCTCAAGAGAAGGGTGGGGATAAAAGTAAGGAAAAGACTTCCCCAGGGCCCCAAAACTCCAAGAATGGGGGTGGGTCCCAAGACACCTCTACAACCCAGAAAAAGCCTTATTGTCATGCCTGTAAACAGGTTGGGCATTAAAAAACAGACAGCTGTTGTCCCAAGAATGGCAATAAGGAGAATATACCTCCAGGTAAGGCTCCAACACCTCCTGTCACTGTTAGCAGTGGTCCCCCAGGTGGTGGGAGCACCCCCAAGAATTTGGGTGGGTTTACTTTTGGAGGTCAGGTGGATTCTGGCCTAACCAGGTCCCCTAACTCAGATACTCTTGTCTATGAGACTGGCATGGGGTTTGCCAATTTCACTGCTTGCCCAAACACTTTGAGAAAGTATAGACCGGAGCCCCTCATCAATGGTTTGAAAGTTGAGGCCTTTTGGAGACACAGGGGCTAGCATCACCATGGTGGCTGAATGCCTAGTCCCCTCAAGGCAACTTTTACCTGATGCCACATATCAGGTGACAAACATTGATGGCATAGAAACCAAACATCCCATGGCAGTAGTCAATCTTAGCTGGGGAGTGTCACTGGCCCAAAGAGAGTGGCAGTGTCAGCAAACTTGCCTGTAGATTGCCTACTTGGTAATGATTTGGAGATCTCAGCCTGGGCTGAGGTTGAACAACAAACCCATTCTAGAAAGGTAAATCTCCATGGAAAGGTTAGTGGGGCTGTGATGGCCACAGCCCCAATCCAAGATGTCCTTCCTGAAAAGGTTGGGAGGGCTGAGCAAACCTCAGCCCTATCTTTAGCTAACTTCCCTCCGAAAATATTAGCAGAGCTGTTATAATAACAGCCCATACCCAAACTGAATCTCCTCCTGAAAAGGTTGGTGGGGCTGTGATGGCCACAGCCACAGCCCAAACTCAAACTGATACATGGGTAGTGAAGCCTGAAATGATGGATCACTCCACCCAAACTGAGAGCATGGAGGAGGAAGAGAAATCTTCCCCTCACCAGACATTAGGAAAGGATCAGCCTCCTCCGGGAACTGATCTTACCCCTGATGAAGGAACTGTCCCATAGGTTGTTAGGCCTGGCCTGACAGAGCCTCTGATGGCAGTGGACCCTTCTCAGGTGGGACCCAGTCTGGAGCAGGTAACCTGCCCCTCTCTACCTTGCCTTACTCAGCCCAGGGCTGCAGAGGACAAGAAGGACAGTGAGACCCAAAGGGCCCCCTGTCAAATAAAGCACCCCCATCAACAGATTAGGGGCACCAAAATTAGTAGCCATAGTGAGGTGAAAGCTTTAAAAACTCCTGAGGGAGCCCCCTTAAAAGTAGTTGGGGACCTCCCACAGATGGATTCTGTTGGGCACAGCCAAACCTGGGACCCTAAGGACCCAAACCTGAACTGTCCCTCCGGAAAGCCAAACAGAGGTAACCAGCCTCCAGCTTTAGGTAGCCAGAGGTTGACCCTGAGAGCACAGTGCAACTCAGTCAAAGAAAGAAAGGCACACATGGTGGAGAGTGATTGGAGGATGGTGAGTCCTACAGAGGAATCTCACTTCAGTACTCCATCCCAACATCAGCCTTTTACTTTGCAAAAACACACCACAGGTAAAGATTCCCTATGGTGGAGACCCTCAGATACCCTTAGGGTGAGGGATTGCTTAGTGGACCATGAGACAGGGGGTAACCAAGCCAGAGCTGGTACTTCCTTATATGGCCAGTTAGTCAATATAGGCTTACCTGGACAAGGATAGCCTTATCTCCTTTCGTTTGGGGGGGTTATATAGGAAGGTGGACATCTGACTATGGTTACCCCCAAACTTTTTGCCTGGTGTTTAGCTGGTTTTTGACATAGTTAGCCTGGGATCCTGCTATTCAGGGCCCCAGGCTGATTGTTTTCTCCTTAAAATGGACTCAATGTACTTTAGGTGCATACATAATTGGAACGGGTTCACCTTATAGGCCCCTGTAACAGTGTACCATAGGTACCCAGGGCATAGGTTTAGCCAAGGCCTACCAGGGGCTGCAGCATGTATTGTGCCACCCCTGGCCTGGCCTCCATATTTGACACAACTGACTGATCACTCAGCTGGGGTAAGTTGGTGTAATCACCTCTTACTTAGATATAGTATCCCTATATCTAACCTTAACTGGACACATATGTCCCTATCAGCCACTCCTATGGAAGGCCTCATCAATCCTGGAGGCAGAATGCTTGGAAATATGTGAGATGGTGCTCTAGCATGAGCTGAGCCTGTCTGCAGCTGTCGGGAACCACTCCCTTAGCTGTTCCGGGATATTGCCATACCATATACTCTTAAGTGCATTATAATCCTCGCGGTTATATGCTAACTTTGGTTTGGCTTTATCAAAACATGTCGAGTAAGGTGTCATACGATTTGGAATACTATCCCCTCGACAGTTCTGTCGACAGGGATAGCATTCCACCCTTCTAGAGTGACACAACATGTGTGTAGCCTTAACCCCGGTTAAAGTTAACCAGAGCCTCAGCATCACAAAATGGATGCTGCCACCACAGACACAAGTCTGACCTCCTGCTGCTGGGAGTCCTACCAGCGAGGGAGGCTTGGACAAAGGGTTTCCTGCCTTGGGAGGTGCGAGCACCACCCCAGACAGGATTTTGTGTATTGGGTAGGACAGGGCTGAATAGATTGAGACATGCCGGGGCACACAAGGTGTCCCCGTGCATAAGCCAGTCCAAACCGGTCCTGGGACTTTCCAGACCCAGGCCTGGCAAGGAGCTGGACAAAGGAAAGGGGGTGTAACCGCCCCCCTTCCTGGTCCCACCCAGAGGAGGGACCTAGCAGGGGATCCACTCCTTAGATTGGGAATAAGAGTGGGAGCAGTGCCAGAGCACCTCAGATCATCCTTAATCAACTTGAAACTAAGAAGACGACTGGACTTCGACATTCTGCTGCACAGAAGACTGAAGAGCATCTCCCTTGTGGCCTAGGAGTGGCCACACTGTGAACACAGAGACCAACCAGCAACTCGACGTCTGCTTTGCCGCCGCCTCCCTCCGGAGCCCGAGCCCAAGCCTGACAAGACCCAGACTTCTCACAGCCCGATCCACAGTCCCTGCAAAGAAGGGACCCGTGGAGGCACCGAGAGACATGGGACCGGACCTCTTGGAAGACACCCAAAGAGCTGACTGCGCAGCATCAGAGGCACCCTCGACGTTGTGCTTTGGGGACTGAGAACCCCCACTACCGAGCAGCCTTTGCACCGAAGATCAGCCCTTGCACCGAAGATCAGCCCCCCAGCATCTCCACGATCTGCGTGGGGCCCTTTTGCATTGTGCCACTCGACGCGCAATCCCGGCCACTAGCCACGTGGTCAGCGGCCATCTTGGCGACAAAACCGACGAACTACACCGCGGGTCTAGTTGCTCCAGACTTGCCCTTGCTCCTGTAAAATGGGAGCACCCGCTCTGACCTTGCTTTTCCGAGTGATAAGCCTTTTTTGATTCCTGCGTGGCTTGCATTAGCCAAGGCCTGTTTGCTCCAATCAAGTTGCCGACACCGCCACCTGCGAGAAGCCTGCGAGGGACAGCTCGTGGCCGACTCCTAGACGTCCTCGACCCCTGGTGTCTACGTGGCTGCAGAGAGAAGCTACACCTCAATGCCTGTTTGCACCCGACATCGCCTGGTTCCAATCTGGTTCCACGGTAGTCACTGGCTAGTGACTTTGAACATTGTCCCCTCTGCTTTCAGGTCTTCACAACGTCAGATCCATCCTTGGATCCACCGGAATTCTTCACATCGAGCCGCCTGCAGCATCTTCAGCTGCAAGCACCTTCGACCAGCGTGACGAAACCCGACACTACTTCGACCCTATGCGCCCTCTTCCTGTGGGTGAGGTAACTCAGCAACGCCGGTGTTCCCACACTGGTACACACCTCTAGGGCCTGTGTCTCAAGTTGTAGCTTTCTAGGTCACTCGGAAGGTTCCTAACTATCTAACTTTGCACCTTTTACGCACAATAGACATTGTATTGGTGAGTGCGTGCACTTTAAACACTGCACCCGAGTCCCGCGGGCCTTTCCCGACTTAGTCACTGCTAGTGCCGAACAGCTCCAGCGATTCCCAAGGCCCTAGGCCTGTTTCCTTTTAGATTGGTATCTCTTATACCACTTTCTTAGTATATGGTTTAGGTGGCCCCTAGGGCTCATCCATATTGTGCAACTTTTGTGTATTTTAAACTGTGTTTTGTTTAACGCTTGTGCTTCTGTGCTCATAAAGAGTTTAGGGGATATTTGTAGTTAATAAATATATATATATTTTCAATATATATCTGTGTGGTGTCCTTTCATGTGGTATTCAAGGGGGTTGTGTATGGTAATACAGCTGGCTTCACATGCCTTTCAGAGTTTAGCCTAAGATTGATAGGATAGCTGGTCTATAAGGTTGACTTACAACCAATCATCATAAGGGTTGCTTGGCATGGTACAAGGTGATCACTAGAATTAGTGAGCATCACATACCAGGCCAACTTCTCACACAAACCATACGTAGATTTTTGTGCGGTGCATTTTTTTTCACGGGCAGCACATATTTTCACTGCGTTTGTCTGCCCACTGTGAGGAGAGGCAGTAATGTTAAATAGCGCTACACAATGTTTTAGTAGAATTCCCCATTACAGAGACTCTAATGCAATTTTTGAGCATTTTTCCTAGGAAGTGGCTCATAACTAAAAATGCAAATTTACTCTGATAAAACAAAGGGTTTGGGCGGGTTAGAAGGTTTGTACAATAAGAAAATATAGTATGATAGGGGTATTAATATAACACTTACTTTCCGTGATGAGGATCAGAAGCGCTTTGCATCAGATAGCATGCTAATCTTTGAATGGCTAAACATTATCGGGCAGATTTACAAGCCCCCTGCTCCACCAGTACGTCACTTTTTGTGACGCACTGGTGGGGCATGTTAGTGCTCCATATTTACAAGGACAGGAAAAGCCACCCTGCGTGATTTTTAATGTCCTTGTAAATATGGCCCCTTTACGCGCAGCACTTTGCGTGAAAGCGGCGTTCCATGGGTGTTGCTGTTGGTGTTCACTCACAACACCATTGGAACAAGACACATTTCCAGATTTACGAGGAATCGTCAATCTGGAAATGCGGCTACGGCGCAACGAGGCGCAACAAGGAGAAATGTCTTCTTTTCTCCTCGTTTTTTCCTCTTTCAATGTGTGCTGCATTCTACAGCATGTATTGAAAGAGGAAAATGCCTATAGTGATTGTTTTTGTGCAGGAAGGTGCCCTTCTTTACAAAAACAATCTTCCCATAACGCAGGAATCCTTGCACCATGGTGCAAGGGTGCCTGCGCCGGCACATGGCAGCAGTTTGTGCACCAGCGCCGGGGGAGAGCACAGGAATGCAACATAATATTGTAAATATGTTGCATTCCTGTGCTTTGGAAGTGCCGTAGTGTGGTGCAGCCAAAGGGTTTGCATTGCCGCCCTGCAGCATTTCCCTGTAAATCTGCCCGACAGATTAGTCATGCATGCGGATTTAAAGATATACAACCATAGGGATTACAGATTGTAATGATGTTTGTGACATTCTATCACACAGTTTTGCTAGTGCTACTTATAAATCTGTAGATGTTACATTGGTATTCAATCTGAACTAAAGGGATGCTCGAAACTTTGTCACACATAGGGAATTACAGTTTGTCACACAGATGTCATTTTATTTTCCAAAAATGTTCAAATGAGAGATTTAGGTTCAATTCCAGGTACCCTTTTAAAAATAATATATGTGTGTTAACTCCTTTTAATGCACCTATGGGAATTATGAGTTTTGTATAAATACCACACCCTTGAAGTTTCCCCAGATATATGTTTATGGTTTTCAAATCTCCTATACTTAATGAGGGGAAAATGCCCAGTAAATACTGAGCCATGTGAATTTTGGTGCATTAAACGCCAAAGGCCACTTGTTATGGCCTCTTTTTCAGGGAAAATTCAGAATAAGTGATAAAATATTGTACTAGATAAATTCTGCAAGCCTCATTGTCAGTTTTTAGTGATGCAATCATTTTCTCACTCAACACCAGGCACTCATAATCCAGGCCTTTAAATTGCATTGGGATTGCAGATTGCCATACTCTTATCATACAGCTGCCATGTTGTTTGTGAAAAGTTATCAGTTGTGTGTGTGACTTGTTATATTTATGGATGCTACAGATTGGTATGCAAATTAAGGGACACATTACAATGCTGGACAGAAAAGGCTTCTGTCCACTGTGCTTGTGGCAAAAATCCACGCCCATGAACCTCAGCATCTCCGTCTGTCAAATCATGATGCAATGCATGGAAAATCCTACCACGGCGGACGACCTCACAAATGACCATCCCCCATGCTTGGAAAAGTTGCAAATCCGACCGCGGCGGAAGGGGAATGCAGTTCAACGGACTAAAAAGGCTGCTCCTGCCGCGGAATGACCGTATGGCCAATTACAATGTAACCGCGGAGCTGGAGGACAGAGCATTGCATTCCGATCTCCGTGCTCGCGCATAACACAAATGAATGGCAGTAGTAACAAACTGAACAGCGATGCACAAAATGTGCCTGCAATCGACAGTGCCCTCAGTCACATCACACACACCACAATGATACACCCCAAATGTCCATTGGCAATGTAAGCCATGTCCAGCTTGGAAGGAACACCTGGAGGACATTCACACATGTGGACACACCCACATACCACAGCATAAAACCAACCCCTTCCTGGACCGGCATCCTTTGCACAACAGAAGCTGATATAGAGAGACAGCACACCATTCACGCACACAGCCCAACATCACATACACCAATCTCCACACAATACCACTTCCCACACACACACCTGACACACTTCACATAACTCTTCTAATCAAGGGTGGGGGAGATGGAACGTTGATCCATTCAGTTTCCAATTTTGCATATGCTAATCAAAGGAGAAAGGATCACTTGTCCTGCACAACCTTAGGTATGCAGGAAGAACGGAGGATGTCCTTGTATAAAAGACCCTCATGCAAGTGATGGGTATGGTGGTATCTGAAGCGGTATATCTTGGTTCTCCGCTTATGGATCACGTGTGTGCATAATCATTAGGTCGATCAGGTTATGCAGCCTCCACCAGGAGGTTCTTACCCAAGGTTGATGCAGTAGTGAGCCAGTGATGGGGGATTTAAAAAAACACAAAAGCCAGAAACGCCAAATTTTTATTTTGTCTGGTTTTGGGTCTAGTAAACTCTATAATAGTGCATCTTACGAACTGGATTATGAGTAATAGGTGCACTGAGAGTATTGAAAAATCAAGGGTAGTGAGGGGTGGTTAAAAATTGGTCGACATGTTTCTGCCACAGTTGCCTGGGTTTAGGACTTACGGGCATTAATCAGGACCGTTGGTGAAATAACGTGAAAGAGTATAAATAACGTGCTCTTAAAAAGTGAAAGAATTAGGGTTATTGGCCTGTTTCTCTGTATTGGAGGTCTTATAGTACCTGTAATGAGTAAGCACAAAGGTTTGCAACACACACACAGGGAGGGGGGTCATGGGGGGACACACACCAAGCAGAAATCTGCTTAACACATCTATCCATTGATAGATTTTTAAACAACTAAAACATGGCAATACTTTAGAAGACCGGTTAACAAATATGGCAATGTCAACTCTCTCTTGTACTCTCCAAACTCATGCAACGAACTATAGCATGCTTACAGGTGGTGAAACATGCATGTATTTTCATAACGTGGTGGGTACGTGTTGAGTCTTTTAAAGGCTTTTAGCGCTATTTCTATCAGTGACTGTGCCTACTAATTAATTGTTTGTTTTGTAGAAACACTCATCGCGGTGTGAAATTAACTTAGGCGGCATTGTAATCATGGTGACTGAGGCGGACTGTACGAGTGTAGTAAATCGTGTACACCACCCATGTGGTTTACATGATCACATGTCCGTGCAATTTGAAATACATTGGGATGACATGCAGGAGAGCAAAACAAAGACTATGTGAACACCGGAGCAATGTAAAATGCAGAAGGAGCACTACAAAGATGGCCAACCACTATCTAGAGAAAGGCCACACTGTACTTGATTTACAGTGGGTCATCCTAGAAACCTTACCCAACAAAGACCACAATGCTGAGAAAATCCTCTTTGAAAAAGAACAAAGGTGGGTACACAGGCTGAGAACCGATAGTGAAGGTTTGAATGATAATATACCCTGGCGAGAAAATGAAAACACCAGAGTGAGTCTGTTCACTGTAATTCCTGTGTTATAACAATACCTCGACTACCTTTACCGTGGATCCAACTAACAGACCACAGATATGAGATTCAACCTGATCGGTATCGACTTACCCATAATTGATACTATCTCAGCCCCATAATTGCGGTATATTTCCCGTTAACAATAACATCAGCTGGGAGGAGCCAAGCTCGACATCGTGATGGCCGCACGGTAGCTCGGCTCCGCCGGCCTCCCTGCCCAAACTCTTCTATCCTGCCGCCCATCCTGCCCAAAAACGATAACATTTTATAGATGAATGTCTGCTGATACTTACCACCCGTCCTGGTGGCTCTGGCGTTCAGTGGGTCCGCAGCGGCGTCCTCCCAGGAAGTGCGGCCTCCGTGGTTTGGAGACCGGGGCCTTGCCTTCAGCGAGTAGCAGGCGAGGCGATGTTGGTGGCGGCCTCGGGTGGAGGTTGGAGGCCGGCCGGAGGAGGCCTTTGTGCGAAAAAGCCGGAGAAAACTGAACGCGCCTGGGACTACCGTCCGGTGATCCAGAGGTGAGGTGCGGCAAGTTGTGTGTGGGGGACGCCGTGTTGGTGGCTTCCCCCATTGTTGCCTTGTTGCCTTGCCCAGCCTTTCCGGATTTCATCACTCGGGGGCGGAGAGTGGCTCCAGCGGAGTGGTGGCGCCGGCGGGTCCCCCTCTTTTGGTGGCCCTCATTTCTGCATCGAGGTTGCTGTTTGGATGCTTGAGGGGGATCCCGTGGGGGCCCTGCTTGTGAGCCCGCCCCAGGAGTTGGTTCCGGAAAGACGGCGCTTTAATCGCAAAATGGCGGCTGATGCCGTGTGCTGTGGAACGCCCCGGGAAGTCGATGCTGTACCTCTGTACTGTGATGGGGCCTGCACTGGGGAGCGTGAACCCACGATCGGCGACGTCCTACGAGCGCTGAAGATTTGGCAAGTGACCTTGGCCCAGGATTCTTGTGTGCAAGACAATGTGGTGACCGCCATTGCTCCAGGGCCGTATCTCAGAGGTGCGGATGGACCCGAGGTGGTAGCTGTTTGTTTCCCGCATTTTGGTGGGGGTAGCGATGTCTTGGTTCGCATGCGGAAAGATTTGCTGGGGATCATTGACACTGATGTACATAACTGCCGTAAACAGCTTTTGCATTACCGTCGGCGGAGGAGATCCCATGGGTTGCTTCCATTGGCTGTTCGGCGGCTGCTCCACGGCCTTTTCTTTCCGCTTTGTTTTATGCCCGCTACTTCGACATACATCGTGGCGATAGCTAAGAAAGGACTCGGGTGAGCCCGGTTTTTAATCCGGAGGACTGCTGTTCGGTGCACGGAGTTATGGACTGCCCCAAATTGAGAAAATTTGTCGAATCCTTACTATGTATGGCTACCTGAAAACATGCCAGTTTCGTTTTGGGCTGCACTAATTGCTTGTATGGGCGGGGGGTGGGGGCCGTGCTCCTTGTTACATGATATCCTCCCCCTGTCATGTGCTTATCTAGGTTCCTGATCGATACTGTGACCTTATACCCCTATTCGGCTATAAATCCATTTATTCCCTATATTGGCATAACCGTTCAAGTGCGATTTTCTGTAAAGTCATCTCTGGCCTCACACGAGCAGAGCCACAGAGCCACATTCCAGCATGACTCTCTGCTACTTCCTTTGCGACCAATTAGTGCAATGACAGAGCAGCAGTCACTATCTGATATTCCTAGATAACACTCCGAGTTCTTCAACAAGATAAAAACTTAGCAAACCTGGAAATCCCCGCTTGCTATGTTTTGATTAGTAATGGAACTCTAATGAGCAACTGATAACTATCACTTCCTAGTGACATCTTTAATTGACGTCTTATGTCCAGCAAACTTGCGTCAAACCCGGCACCTGTCAGGTATAAATATTACCAACGTTGCCTTAAGCAATGAGCGAACATGTTGCTGATGCCAGCTGCCTGCATGACCCCGTGTTGGTAAAAACTAGCACTCTGTCGCTGCAGCCTGCTATCCTGTGGTGGTGAAGCTACTGATTACCATTATCGCCGCTACAGCGCGACCTATGGTGCAGTACGCTTGAGGAGCCGTGCAGCCGTCCTCTGCGAAGACATCCAGCCCAGCTGCCCGCAGACGCTGTCACCCCTCCTTCCTCGACGCGCTGAGAGAAGCCGCTGCCTTTCTCGTGCAGAGAAATCCAGTCCCGGCGCTTCCAGTTTACCCTCGCAGGTGACTGGGATATCGAGAGAGACCCCTGAAGGAGATACCAATCCTCCATCATTCTATTCAGAGGTATGGTGTTGACTAAACCCTTAGACGAGAATTCTTGAAACAAACCTTGGCAAAACCAACTTAACTTAAGCTACTTACTTACTCCCCCTTCTCACGTGTTAGGCTTAGGTCAGGCACACTGGGGTAGGCTTAGTTAGAAGCACCAGTTGAGTATGTTAGCCTAATGTATATATGACTGTATATATGTTTTATTACTTTTAAACCATTGTATGGCTAAGAAACCATATCAATGCTTTTACAGTTCTATTTCGCAATACTTATCTTACTGTACGTACTTTTTATAATAACAGTTATTGCAATTGTGGCAATACATTTCTCTTGTATGAGAAGAAAGACTGTTCAATAAATGTTAACCTTTATTGATACACGCCCGTCTCTCTATTCTCTACATACTGTGAAAGTAAACTGCACTAGACTGACTGAGTGAAATCTGTGTCTATTGTTTCACACGACCCTAGAGATTGACTCTTGATCTGAGGAGCAAAGTTGTCATGTTGCACGGTTGTTGGAAAACTGAATCCCTTCTTGTCTGTGCCAAGGAAGCTGATCACTTCCTATGCAGAGAAGAAAGTTTCCAGTGACCTCTGAGCTAGTTGGTAACACAACCCAATTAAGTTTAGCATAGTCAGTGGAGGCCTGGAATATCCGCAGTTCCACGTCGATACTACTGTTTATGTTATTCCAATGCGCAGGGCCTAGTGGGAAACTAGGAACTACACTACACCCCCTGGCTTTCCTTTTTCCCTTTTTTTATCTGTTTTCTTTCCCTTTCCCTATATTATCTCATTCTATATTTCGGGTTCATGTTTAGGGCGACAGGCACGCTGCTGGGAGGGGTAGGCCATAGCCTTCTGCAGGGGTGCAGGGTGGGGCGGGTGGATTGGGGTCTATTAGATAGTTACTTGTTTCTATGGCTCTTTTGTGTCCTTTTCTTGGGTCTTCATGACTGTGCGTGATTCCCGCGGGGTGAGTGCCTGAGGGGGGAGGTTTGGGTATTCCTATCTAATATGGTACTTTCAGGTTCTGCTTATCCTGACTTAGCCGCCCCGCCCCTAAGAACGTTTGCTGTCTGGATTGTTGATCGCCATTATCGCCGTGGGGCGGGTACAGTAACGTGGAGTCCCCTTTTCCTTTTTTCTAATTTTTCCATTTTCTTTTACTCTCCGGGTTGGGCTGTATAATGATTGCAACTTTATCCGTCTTGCTGATAACTTTATTATCATGAGTGATGTTCTGCTTGTCTTTGGGCACATGAGGTTGCGGGTGGACACTGACCGAAGAAGAATTGCAAGGGCATCTATGGCTTGAACGCTTCGGACTATTCTGATGACAGATCTATGGATTCCCTATTATAATGTTGTTGGTTCTGTTCCCCGCCATGTGCACCAGGACGCTTATTATACAACCGATCCTTTATTCTTTAACATAAAATTAACCTTCTGTGATCCTGTGCCGGGGGTTTACACTCAGTTAGCATTAAGGACTCGCAGCATTGTGTAGTATTGCGTAACCACTCCATACTTTTTATTGACATTGGTGCTTTCCAGTTTGTTCTGTGGCCGGCCTCTGGGTTGTAGGCCCGTATTTGTATGCAACCATCTACATAAATAAAGGTTTTCAAAAATGTAAAAAAAAGAAAAAAATAACATCAGCTGCGCCATAATACCATCAGCTCGATATGTGTCTAATTAACCGCATCAGTATACCTCGAGTATAAGACGGTGGAAAATTCCTGACACCGTGACAACCCCACTCCGTGTAGCGCCATAAAACCAACAATTAGTACAAATGTGAGGCAAAAACCAGGAAAACCATGAGGATCTGGCCCACTGCGTTATCAACATATGACCATTGCTATTTTCTCCGCTTGGCGTTATGACACAATTAGAGAGCAATAATAAACATCATGCTCCCTATGACAACACGCGGATAGTCCAATAGAAAACTGTCAAGCAGCGGAATCACCGCCCAATAATACCGACCTGGAAACACAACAAACTGTTTCCGGATCGGCAAGAGCAGAGCAGCGCACTCACGAGGAAAGCCGAGGATCGGGCGCAATAGGTAGCGAGACGAAAGACCTGAACGCGCCTTCAAAATCGCAAGTATACAGGAGTGCCCCTCCTAACCACGCTGTCTCTCTCCTCCCTAGCCCCCTCCAACAGCTCTACCATCCGAAGGGAGCATGTTAACTAAATGCGCAAAGTAATTCCCAGGACACCATCCAAAAACGCTCACTTTGCTTGAGTCACTGCCATGATCACTTGGCCACCGCTGTACACGATTTACTACACTCGTACAGTCCGCCTCAGTCACCATGATTACTATGCCGCCTAAGTTAATTTCACACCGCGATGAGTGTTTTTACAAAACAAACAATTAATTAGTAGGCACAGTCACTGATAGAAATAGCGCTAAAAGCCTTTAAAAGACTCAAAACGTACCCACCACGTTATGAAAATACATGCATGTTTCACCACCTGTAAGCATGCTATAGTTCGTTGCATGAGTTTGGAGAGTACAAGAGAGAGTTGACATTGCCATATTTGTTAACCGGTCTTCTAAAGTATTGCCATTTTTAGTTGTTTAAAAATCTATCAATGGATAGATGTGTTAAGCAGATTTCTGCTTGGTGTGTGTCCCCCCATGACCCCCCTCCCTGTGTGTGTGTTGCAAACCTTTGTGCTTACTCATTACAGGTACTATAAGACCTCCAATACAGAGAAACAGGTCAATAACCCTATTTCTTTCACTTTTTAAGAGCACGTTATTTATACTCTTTCACGTTATTTCACTAACGGTCCTGATGAATGCCCGCAAGTCCTAAACCCAGGCAACTGTGGCAGAAACATGTCGACCAATTTTTAACCACCCCTCACTACCCTTGATTTTTTAATACTCTCAGTGCACCTATTACTCATAATCCAGTTCGTAAGATGCACTATTATATAGTTTACTAGACCCAAAACCAGACAAAACAAAGATTTCGAGTTTCTGGCTTTTGCGGTTTTTTAAATCCCCCATCACTGGCTCACTACTGCATCAACCTTGGGTAAGAACCTCCTGGTGGAGTCTGCATAACCTGATCGACCTAATGATTATGGACACACGTGATCCATAAGCGGAGAACCAAGATATACCGCTTCAGATACCACCATACCCATCACGTGCATGAGGGTCTTTTATACAGGGACATCCTCCGTTCTTCCTGCATACCTAAGGTTGTGCAGGACAAGTGATCCTTTCTCCTTTGATTAGCATACACTTCACATAACTCCACTGCCCTGCACTTTTCTCACTTTTGCAACATGGCCAAACAGAAAATGCCCACACTCACCGACACTGAGTTGAAAGTGATGGTAGATGAGATAATAAGGGTAGGACCACATTTGTATGAAAGCCTGGTCTGACACACCCCACTTGTGCGCAAAACCCAGATGTGGACAAGGATCTACAACAAAGTCAATGCTGTAGGGAACACCCTACATACACTGCGTGACATCAAAAGGCGGTGGGTGGACCTCAAGGCCCAGGTCAAGCATCGGGCCCATAGGAACGATGAGGCAGCCCAAAGAACTGGTGGTGGTGGCCCTCCCATACCACTACTAACCTTCACTGAATGGGAGGAGAAGGTGCTTGCCATACTGCATCCTGAGAGTCTCACAGGAATAGAGGGGGCTAGTAAGTACAAACAAAATTATCACATCCCACTTTAATGTACTGTTGTGCACAACAAGTGAGCCTCAATTGCCAGACAAAATCAAACTGATGTACAATGCACGCTGTCAACATAAATGTCTCTTAAGGCTAATATTTCCTTCCTCTGCTTCACTTAACAGGTAGGTAGCCATCTAACTCGGGAGGGGGTTGCCGGGACCTGACAGCAAAACCACAACACCCACAAGGCTCTCTGTCTCCCTTCCAAACAGCATGGAGCACCCCCCCACCTCACAGCTATGTGGCACCCATCACTCTCTTCTGCTTCATGTAACCGGTAGGTAGCCTTCCTACTCGGGAGGGGGTTGCCGGGACCTGACAGCAAGACCACAACTCCCACAAGGCCCTCTGTCTCCCTCCCAAACAGCAGGGAGCTATTTGACCAGCACATACTGCACTTGTGAGCCAACTCTGTCAAGCTGCATAAGTTGCAGCCAGCGCACACACAGAAACTACCATTGAGAGTTCACTTGAATCACAGTGTCAATGATGAAGTCACATGTAACTGCAAAGCAAAACTCAAAAATACAGTGGCCAAAACCCAATGTGCAAATACCATTATACCAAAGCATAAAGGTTCACATCAATACAACGGATCACTGAAATAATATCGACTGACAAAATATCGACTTGCCAAAATATCGTGGACAAAATATCGACAGTCAAAATATCGAGTTTGTATCTACAAACAGGTAAGTACAAAAATATCGAGTACAAAATATCGTTAACAAAAATATAGATGTAAAAAATATCGACTTTATTAAAAACAGTGTTAAATTAAATTAATATTAAATTTTAATTACTAAAATATACTTAAAACAACTTAAATTAAATTATAATAATAAAATAATAAATGAAAATAATAAAAAAAAATTTTTTAAATCTTATTTGTTGACCCTGAACCCTAAAAATACCCCTTTACCCAAAAACCCAAAACTGACCCTGAACCCTAAAAATACCCCTTTACCCAAAAACCCAAAACTGACCCTGAACCCTAAAAATACCCCTTTACCCATGACCTGAAAACTGACCCTGAACCCTAAAAATACCCCTTTACCCATAACCTGAAAACTGACCCTGAACCCTAAAAATACCCCTTTACCCATGACCTGAAAACTGACCCTGAACCCTAAAAATACCCCTTTACCCATGAACTGAAAACTGACCCTGAACCCTAAAAATACCCCTTTACCCATGAACTGAAAACTGACCCTGAACCCTAAAAATACCCCTTTACCCATGAACTGAAAACTGACCCTGAACCCTAAAAATACCCCTTTACCCATGAACTGAAAACTGACCCTGAACCCTAAAAATGCTCCTTTACCCAAAATTTATCAATATTACTTAATTACCAATTAATTATTAATTAACAATAACAATAAAGTAAATATATTAGAACATTAGGTGTAATTATTTTAATAATTAATATTATTTTATCAAAATTAATTACTTAAAAGTAACACAAAATTATATATATAAAAAATGTACTCTAATTAATGTAATTAACTAATTACAATTAATTAATTAACAATTATTTACTAATACAAAATATATTCAAAATTATATTAATTAATTAACTAATTAATATTAATTAATTATCAATTAATTATTAATTAAAAATATTAACAAACATATATTAATTAATTAATTATTATTAAATTACTTCCCACCCTATTCCCCTATAAACCCACAACCCGCTACAGAATTACATTACGCAATTATTATCAAAACAAAATTCATGTAATAAAATATTTAATAACATTAATACACACTATTCACACATATTATTACATAAAAATACACTATAAAATATTATATATTATTAAAAAATCGATATTTTTGCTATCTATATTTTATACAGTCGATATTACTTCACTTACCTGAAAAACGATATTTTTGTAGTCGATATTATGTCCAGTCGATATTTTGTCCAGTCTATATTTAAAACTCGATATTATGTCCAGTCGATATTTTGGAGTCGATATTTTGTCTCTATACCCAATACAACACATGCATGTAGACTCAAACATCGCAAACCACATGGGGACAGTACAAAAAGCACAACAGAAATCAGGTATTTGCAGCATAGTAGACAAATAGTCATAGCAAAGTCACAAATATCCTAGCTTAAACAGAAGTGGATGAGCAACAAGTTGGTACTAGAGGACATGTACCTGGAAATATTTATTTATTTATTTATTTAACTTATAAAGCACACTATCACCAAAAAGACATCCTGGAGCTGATGGCTCAAATTAAAGAAAGGAAAAAGCGTGCACCGGTGCCGACAAGCCAGCTAAGTTTTAGGAAACAACCAAATTTTAAGTCTCTTTTTAAAGACAAGGAGATCACTAACTTGTCTTAGCTCCAATAGGAGCTGATTCCAAAGTTTTGCAGCAGCAATCCCAAAGGATCGGCCACCTGCCCTAACTTTCCTGAATCTAGGAATCTTTACAAGTCTTGCCAAGGAAGAACGAAGGCTTCTCATAGGAGCATACCACTCAAACTTTCTTTGCATAGACACAGGCCCCTACCTATGCAAGGCTTTAAAGATTATGCAGAGAGACTTAAACTGGACTCTCTGTCTCAGCGGAAGCCAATGCAGTTCTGCCATGGCCGCCGAGGAAGCGCATCTTCCCGGCCACCCCAGGGCCAACTTGGCAGCGGTTGACTGAATCCTCTGCACCCTGTCAAACAAGAATTTAGGAGACTCGAGAAACAAAGCATTGCAATATTCAAGTCTACTAAGAATAGTACTGCGCACTATCAATGCACAAGCGTGAGATGGTAGCAGAGGAAGAATCTTCCGCAGTGACCTAATATTGGCCAGACAACAAGTCACAGTTTTCATGACCTGGGCTTCCAGGTTGAGTTTATAGTCAAACATAACGCCCAGGTTGCGGACCTTCTTCACTGGTTGAACCATGGACGAGGTAGTGGCCGGCCAGAAGTTACTAGGCAGGACAGAGGGAATCCTGTCCCTAGGACAATAAAGCACCTCTGTCTTATCCGCGATGAATTGCAGCAAGTTCTCCTTCAGCCAGATAGCCATATCAAGCAGCCAGTTATGAAACTCTTCTAACGGGGTTGACTGATCTCCCTAAAGGGAGAAAATCAGCTGCGTGTCATCCGCATAATTAACAATGGTAATATTATGCTCTTTGATGACAGCAATCAGGGGTTTCATATAGATGTTAAATAAAATGGGTCTGATAGCCGATCCCTGTGGGACGCCATGCAAGATTTTAGTATAGGCAGATTGAAAAGGGGGGAGGGATACCGCTTGCTGTCTATCCAGTACAAATGACAGGAGCCACCTCAAGATAGATCCCGTCACCCACACCTCTCTCAGCCTATCCAGAAGAATCCCATGGTTAACCGTATCAAAGGCGGCAGACAGGTCAAGCAGAACCAAAACAGCTGCCTGCCCCCTGTCTGCCTGCATCCGAAGTTCATCCATCATGGTCACCAGAGCCGTTTCAGTGCCGTGGGCCGGCCAAAAGCCGAACTGAACCTCCTCCAGCAGATTATGTTGTTCCAAAAACTTGGACAGAGTGCTACTCACCAGCCGCTCCACAATTTAAGCTGGATAAGGCAGGAGAGAGATAGGCCTAAAGTTCTTAGGACACTCCGGGTCAAGCGAGGGCTTCTTTAGCAGAGTTGCCACCAATGCTTGTTTCCACCGGACCGTGACCACACTACTAGACAGAGACTGGTTGCAAATAAACTGAAGAGTGGAAAACAGCTCTGCCTTAAATTCAATCCACATTTTTTGGGGCCTCAGGATCAAGAGGAGGCCCAGAGAGGACACCACAAGCCAACCTATTAAAGTCATCCACTCCCAGAGGCGCAAACTCAGAAAGGCGGTTGACGGCCCCTCCATCTACACTAGCATCAGAAGCCTCAAAGTAATTTTCCACCATATTGTCACAACCAATAATCTCAGTGTTTACCGCCCCCAGTGGTTGATGACCTCCTCCCAGATCCTCAAAAATGGTTTTGATTTTATCATGGAAGAACCTAGCCAGGTCCTCACAGAGGGTATCACGTTCTTAGAACATTCGGGGCTGGTCAAGCTGTTCAAGATATTAAAAATACTTCTAGAACTGTTGGGGGCTTTAAGTATAGAGGAGGAAAAATAGTCTGCCTTAGCCATGTTGATCGCCTTCTTATATCCCGCAATCTTAGACTTCAATATATTCTTGTCATCGTCCTGATAACCTCTCCGCATGCTTACAATCCAATTTCAAGCTTTTTAGGTTTTCATTAAACCAAGCAGCTGAAGATCTACCCCTATTACGATGATTTTTTAAGGGAGCTAGGAAATCCAGGGTTGAGGTGATCTCCTTACAGAAGGCAGCATAGTTCTCATCAACTTGCCTATCTGAGGAGAAACAATCCTCTACCCTGAATAACGGGACATTGCCCTTCATTCGCAGGATGGCCTTCCAATCTCTGCTCACATAGTTGCGAGAAGAGTTTGTTGCCCGGGAATTGTAAGTAGCAATCAATCAATCAATCAATCAGAGTACTTGTAAATCGTGCTACTTACCCGTGAGGGTCCCAAGGCGCTGAGGGGAGGGGGGGTGCTGCTACTGCTCTAAGAGTCAGGTCATGAGGAGTCTTCTGAAGGCGAGTATGTCTTGGGTCTGCTGTATGTGGGTAGGGAGGGTGTTCCAGGTCTTGGCGGCGAGGTAGGAGAAGGATCTGCCGCCGGAGGTCGTTTGTCGGATGTGGGGGACAGCAGCGAGGGCGAGGCTGGCGGAGCGGAGCTGGCGGGTGGGGGTATGGAAGCTGAGTCTGCTGTTCAGGTAGGCTGGTCCGTCGTTGCGGAGTGCTTTGTGTGCGTGGGTGAGAAGCTTGAAGGTAATCCTCTTGTCAACGGGGAGCCAGTGTGGGTCTGTCAGATGGGGGTGATGTGGCTGCGGCGGGGGACATTGATGATCAGTCGGGCCGAGGCGTTTTGGATGCGTTGTAGTCATCATAGGTGTTTGGCTGGGATTCCTGCGTAGAGTGTGTTGCCGTAGTCCAGTCTGCTGCTGACGAGGGCCTGTGTCACCCTTCTTCCTGTTTCGGTCGGGATCCACTTGTAGATCTTGCGCGGAGCATGCGGGGGGTGTTGTAGCAGGACGAGGAGACGGCGTTGTCCTGCTTAGACATGGAGAGGGAAGAGTTGAGGATGAATCCTAGATTGCGTGCATGGTCGGTGGGTGTTGTTCCCAGTGTGGTCGGCCACAAGGAGTCGTCCCAGGCTGAGGGGTTGGGTCTGAGGATGAGGACCTCCGTCTTGTCTAACCCTGGGTGAAGCACTACGCTACGCTTGCGTAGTTTGCGAAGTTTCCGCCACTTTACACTACGCGAGCTGCAGGTAGCACAGTGCGAACACGTGTAGTGCAGCGTAGCGTAGTGCAGCGGTCATTTGTTGCTTGTTCGCGGTCCTTAACGTCATGCTCGCAACCGCGAGCAGGCAAAATGACATCCCGGTGAGATTCTCAATGTTGGGAGGTGAGTTTTCTCATTGCGAGAGGTTGCACATGCTCGCGACCGCTCGCGATGAGAAATTACCAGTTCGCGTTGAGAAAGCTTCCGCTCGAGTAAAAATCTACTTGATGAGCCGAAAACTACAGCTCGCACTGTGCAAGATGCCATTTTTAATGATTGCACAGTGCCGGGTGCTTGTCCGCACTGTGCAATCATTGAAAACGCATGTGGCATAGTGCGAACATGCTACTACGTAGCTCGCGTAGTGCTACGTGAAGTTCGCGTAGTGCGAAGTGCACTTTGCATAGCTTCGCGTAGCACTACTTCGCAAACTACGCCCACCCTTAGTCTTGTCCAAGTTCAACCTCAGACGGCCTTCATTCCCTCATGGAGGTTGATTTTGGCGGTGTGTGGGTCCTTGGTGAGGGAGAGGATGAGCTGGGTGTCGTCAGCATAGGAGATGATGTTGAGGTCATAATGGCGGGCCACTTGTGCGAGGGGGGCCATGTCGACATAGAACAGCATTGGGCTGATGGATGAGCACTGGGGGACACCACAGATGATGTTGGTGGCTTCGGATGGGAAGGGTGGGAGGCGGATGCTCTGGGTTCTGCCGGAGAGGAAGGAGGTGGTCCTGTCAAGAGCCTTCTCTTGGATTCCGGCTTCTAGGAGGCGTGTCTTTAGAGTGCGGCTGCAGACCGTGACAAAGGCGGCTGACAGGTCCAGGAGGATGAGGGCTGATGTTTCGCCGTTGTCTAGTTGGTGCCTGATGTCGTCTATGGCAGCGATGAGGGCTGTCTCTGTGCTGTGGTTTCGACTGCATCTGAACTGGGACGGGTCCAAGATGTTGTTGTCTTCGAGGTGGCGAGCCAGCTGCATGTTGACCATTTTCTTGATGAACTTTGCCGGGAACAAGAGCAGGGAGATGGGCCTGAAGTTCTTGAGGGCCTTGGGGTCAGCTTTGGGCTTCTTGAGGAGGGCGTTGATTTCGGCGTGCTTCCACCTTTCCGAGAATGCCGCTGTTTCGAAGGAGATGTTGATGAACTTCCGTAGGTGGGGTGCGATGGCTGCGACTGATTTGTTGAATACGTGCTGTGGGCACGGGTCAGACGGAGATCCTGAGTGAATGGAGTTCATGACCTTGCGTGTATCGTTGTCGTTGACGGTGGACCAGGAGGTCAGGCGAGTGGCGCTGGTGGTGTTCACAGGGGAGGTGGAGTCTGGCGTAGTCGGGGCGGTCGTGGTGTTGAAGCTGTTGTGGATGTCAGCGATCTTGTGTTGGAAGAAGATGAGTAGTGAGTCGCACAGTTCTTGTGAAGGCGGAATGTCGTTGGCATTGGCGCTGGGGTTGGAGAGTTCCTTTACGATGCTGAAGAGCTCTTTGCTGTTGTGTGCGTTGTTATCCAAGTGATCTTTGAAGGAGGATCTCTTGGCTAATCTGATGAGGTGGTGGTGTCTACGGGTGGCGTCCTTGTGGGCTGAGTGGTTGTCCGGTGTGCGTTTGTGGAGCCATGTCTTCTCCAGTTTCCGGCATGCGCTTTTAGAGGTCTGGAGCTCGTCAGTGAACCAGGTGGCACTCTTGTTGGTGTGGCTGTTGGAGGGTTTCTTGAGCGGGGCGGGGATGGGTGTTGACGCAATCATTGATCCACTGTCTGGGGTTTTGGGCTGCGGCGTCTGGGTTGATGGGGTCAGTGGGTGGGTTCTTGGCGAGGGAGGTGATCAGCTGGTCTTCGTGACTTTGCTCCAGCAGCGGCGAGGCAGTTGTTGGGTGCGGTGGTGCGTGGTTGGTTTCTTGAAGGTGAAATGGATGCAGCGGTGGTCGGTCCAGTGGAGTTCGGTGGTGTGGTCGAAGGCGACTTGGGAGCCTGTGGAGAAGACGGGATCCAGCGTGTGGCCGGCGGCGTGGGTGGATGCGGTGACTAGTTGTCTGAGTCCCAGGTTGGCGAGGTTGGCGATCAGGGTGGCAGAGTTGGCGTCGTTGTTGTTCTCGAGGTGGAAGTTCAGGTCCCCAAGTAGGATGTAGTCCGTGGAGGCGAGTGTGTGGGTGCTGGCGAGGTCGGCGATGGAGTCGCTGAACTGAGCCCGGGGTCCGGGGGGTCTGTAGATGAGTGTTCCTCTGAGGGTGGTGTTGGGGTCGGTGTGATCCGGAAGTGCATGTGTTCGGCGGTGTTGAGGGTGTCGTCTGCGTGGGTGGCAACATTGAGGGTGGACTTGTGGACTATATCTATTCCTCCTCCGATTCCGTTGTCGCGATCCCTGTGAGTGATTTTGTAGCCGTCCGGGATGGCTATGGCGATATTGGGCGCCGAGGAGTCGTTCCACCAGGTCTCGGTCAGGAAGGCCACGTCTGGGGCGGAGAAGTAACAGCTACAAAAAATGTGATCAAAGAATGGGCCATCCAATCCATAGGCAGAACTTCCCCAATAGAAAGGTAATTAGCCTCTGCAAAAATTAAATCAAGTATATGCCCCTCTACATGGGTGGCCTTGGACACCTGCTGAAATAGGCCAAGGCCTTCACAGGATTGAAGAACATTGAAATAGGCAGAATCAAGCGAGCCATTAGACCAAAGATTAAAATCACCCAGGATC
Source organism: Lissotriton vulgaris (assembly GCF_964263255.1). Taxonomy (NCBI): domain Eukaryota; kingdom Metazoa; phylum Chordata; class Amphibia; order Caudata; family Salamandridae; genus Lissotriton; species Lissotriton vulgaris. The sequence continues at coordinate 317,465,558 of NC_141699.1, read as the reverse complement.
ACCAGTCTTTGGTGAGTAGCCACCATGTCAGTGAAAGTCTCCAGCAGTAATTGCTGCTGCAGCACACTGAAGACCCCAGCAGGTCGAAAGCAGATGATCCCGGTCAGCGCTTGACCATAATCATTCTTAATAGCGAAGCCGAGTAGCAAAAAGCCTACGACCGCATCAATATAAAAAATAACCAAGTTCAAGCTGTCTTTAAAGATCACCCCAACTCCTCCACCCCTCCCATTCGATCTCGGTTTATGGCAAATATAATAACCAGGTGGGCAAGCCAAGCCGGGGTCAATCTCACAGTCAGGAGAGGTCCAAGTCTCAGTCATAAACAGGACCTCAAGTTCATGAAGTTCCAGCAACAGCTGAATTTCCGTTAAGTACTTAGGAAGCGATCTAACATTTAAGAGTCCACATGATAATAACCCTGCATCAAGAAAGTCAGACAATGGAAAGGCAAACTGAACAAAGTCGAGGGCCCCCTTACCCCTACCCACCTCACCAATTAAATGAAGCTCTTCACTGGAGTAACTAACCCAGCAGCACCCTTTAGTAGACCCCTGACGAATGGAAAAAACAGATGCATGATGGGCTCAGACGGGCTTGCCTTTGGCGTGCCGCCGGCGCACCGGCTGCGTGCACGCGCCAACATGCAGTTTTATGTATTACAGGCGCTAAAAGACTTGAGCGCTGACTCCAAGATGGGGGGTCCGCTTGCACGAACAGACCCTGCCAAACACGAGCACAGTGCACCTGATGTGAAAGGAGGACAGGAAGGTCACGAAACCATGGTACACACTATTGCAGGTGAATTAAATAAAACGGAGTTCAGCTGCCATAACAAAACCCCGCAACACAATCATACAATGTGGTGCAGACGAGTGAATTTATTAAAAAATAGATAAAAACAAAGTTGGGCTGCCGTGGCAAAACAACACAGCCACACTTGCCAAACTCGCTGGAGCCAACAGCCAATGCTGATGATACACAGCTCATAGTATCGATAGACAAGGGTGCAGACTCCAGAGCGTTGGACTTTTGTAGCTGCATGTCATCCGTGATGAATTGGATGAATGCTAACTTTTTAAAGTTAAACGCAACCAAGACAGAGGTCATTGAATTTGGCTCAAAAGATAAGATCTGGAAGCAGTCATGGTGGCCGAGCACGGCTGGAACACCTCCGACACCAGTTGCAAAGGCAAGGAATCTGGGAGTAATGGTGGAAAAAAAATGTACCTGGGCAGCACAGATCAATCAGGTAACATCAGCCTGTTTCTTTACCCTTAAAGGGTTGAGAGAGATCCTCCCATATATATCATTAGCCTTAAGGAAAACTGTTGTCGTGTCAACCATACTCTCCAGAATTGACTACTGCAATGCTCTCTATCTTGGACTGGGTGTAGCCCAATTAAACAAACTCCAGGCCATCCAAAATGCTGCAGCCAGAGTATTGCTTGGGCTGCCAAGACATTATCGCACCTCGGCAGCTATAAAAAATCTTCACTGGCTTCCAGTGTATAGACGGATAGAATTCAAATCACTCTGTCTAGTCCATAAAGCTTTGTTTGGAGAGGGCGCAGAAGAAGTGCGGAATCTTTTCACAAAGTACATTCCTGCGCGGACCCTTAGATCCTCGTCCTTGGGCCTGCTACAAGTTCCAAAGATACAGAAAGCACGCTGTGGAGGAAAGCGCTTCTCATTTCTGGCGTCAAAACTCTGGAACAAACTTCCACTGCACATAAGAGTATGCCCAGTAGACATACATTCCGCAAGGAAATTAAAACCTGGCTCTTCCCCTAAAGTCATCCGCACTTCTGCACAGTTGATGTCTCGTTCCTAACACAGCGCCAAGATGCCTCGGCAATAGCGCGATTTACAAGTAAATCAGTCAGTCAGTCAGTCAGCCAATGAAATACAATATCTGTACATATGAAATTGTTGCTACAGCCATGTCACATCACTGACACACAATGTATTTACCACCACCATTCCCACAACAGCTGCAACAACAATGCTGCAACAACAATGCTGACCACTGCAGCACTGACCTGTGTGGCAGCCACCTTCACCATCACCACTGCTGCCTCCAACACTGTCCCTTTGCCAGTTGTAGTCAATAACACCAGGCAGCCTTGGGGTGCTGGGGACAGTGTGCGACGGCAGCGCCAGGCGCCACCACAGGTCTGTGGCAGCAGGGCAGGTGGGAGGACAACTGGGGGTCAGTCACTGGAGAAATATGAGATAGAGGCCCAGGCCACCGTGCAAACTGTCCTTGGGGCATGCCAGCAGAACCAGTGACAGATGGGTCAAGTCCTTGATGAACTGCGTGAACTCCACCTGCTCCAGAAGTCTATGGACACTCATTTGGGACAAATTAGAGAATACATGGGCCAGCTTGTGGGTGTCCTGAGGGACATGCATGCAACACAAATAGCTTGCCACCCCCTGTGGCTAGCTGGATGATAGTCACACCACCTCAGCAGCGGCCACAGGGAGGGGTCAGTCACATCATAGCAAATGCTTAGACACCTCCGAGCATGCAGCAGGTTCCCCCCAGGCCAAATTGCGTAGGGGACATCCGAAAAAGTCCTAGGGAGGATCACGTGGCAAAGCACCATGCCATACCAGTTCACAGAGCAACCACTGATGTAACCACTGTAACACCGAGCATTGACTTTGTTGTAAATCAGAACCCACATTGCCACAAGGAATGGAGTGTTCTGTTGAACTTTGCAACTCTACCATTGTGTGTTCTACCCTAACTATCCGTGTACCATCACCTTCAAATTCAACCCTCAGCTGTCACTCATTTTTAAATAAACACAACTCACAACAGTTTGCCTTTGTTCCCATGAGCATGTTCATTACAGGAAGTAGCATGTTAACGCAAATTGCAATGGATCCCAATATGTAAAAGCGAAAATTCCATTAGGAGAGTGGAGGAACCTGGAAAGTCACAAGGAAATGTGCGTTGACATATTATGGAATAACCTCAAAAACACACCACTAGGCAACACTGTACAATATGCCTTCCAGATAACAGCGGCCAACATCATCAACATGGACAGTAGGGGGACTGGAGCACACAACTACACCTCCCCACACAGTTCAACCCTTAAAATCCTGGTACATGCAGTTCAGCTGAAATGCTTACTTGTGTCACCCTTGTTGTGTGTCAGAAAGGTTGGTCAGAAAGGTTGGTGCAGGTCAATTCTGTAATTCTCTACACACATCTATTATCATCCTACATCAGTAGAGGTAAAATACATTGTGATCGGTGTCTGCTGAGGAAGCTGCCATTATCCACTTGGGTCTCTGTACCTCTCCCTGCCCAACTCAGGTGAAACACTTCAATCCCATGACAAGTAAGCATTATGACTGAAATGCATTTACCCGAATGCTAAGTTATGAACTGTGCTGGGAGGTGAAGCAGTGTGCTCCCATCCTGTTGCGTGTTTATCTAGGTTCCTGATCGATACTATGACCTTATGCCCCTATTCGGCTATAAATCCATTTATTCCCTATATTGGCATAACCGTTCAAGTGCGATTTTCTGAAAAGTCATCTCTGGCCTCACACGAACAGAGCCACATTCCAGCATAGTTCTCTCTGCCACTTCCTTTGCGACCAATTAGTGCAATGACAGAGCAGTAGTCACTATCTGATATTCCTAGATAACACTCCGAGTTCTTCAACAAGATAAAAACTCAGCAAACCTGGAAATCCCCGCTTGCTATGTTTTGATTAGTAATGGAACTCTAATGAGCAACTGATAACTATCACTTCCTAGTGACATCTTTAATTAACGTCTTATGTCCAGCAAACTTGCGTCAAACCCGGCACCTGTCAGGTATAAATATTACCAACGTTGCCTTAAGCAGGGTGAGCTGCGAGCTACTGTTGCTGATGCCAGCTGCCTGCAAGACCCCGTGTTGGTAAATCTAGCACTCTGTCGCTGCAGCCTGCTGTCCCTGTGGTGGTGAAGCTGCTGATACCATTATCGCTGCTAAAGCGCGAACTATGGTGCAGTACGCTTAGGAGCTGAACAGCCGTCCCTCTGCGAAGACATCCAGCAGATTCCAGCTGCCCGCGGACGCTGTCCCCCCTCCTTCCTCGACGCGCTGAAGAGACCCGCTGCCTTTCTCCTGCAGAGAAATCCAGCTCCGGCGTTTCCGGTCTACCCTCGCGGGTGACTGGGATATCGAGAGTGACCCCTGAAGGAGATACCAATCCTCCATCATTCTATTCAGAGGTATGGTGTTGACTAAACCCTTAGACGAGAATTCTTGAAACAAACCTTGGCAAAACCAACTTAACTTAAAGCTACTTACTTGCTCCCCTTCCACGTGTTAGGCTTAGGTCAGGCACACTGGGGTAGGCTTAGTTAGAAGCACCAGTTGAGTATGTTAGCCTAATGTATATATGACTGTATATATGTTTTATTACTTTTAAACCATTGTATGGCTAAGAAACCATATCAATGCTTTTACAGTTCTATTTCGCAATCCTTATCTTACTGTACGTACTTTTTATAATAACAATTATTGCAATTGTGGCAATACATTTCTCTTGTACGAGAAGAAAGACTGTTCAATAAATGTTAACCCTTTATTGACAAACGCCCGTCTCTCTATTCTCTACATCTCGTAAAAGTAAACTGCACTAGACTGACTGAGTGAAATACATGTCTATTGTTTCACACGACCCTAGAGATTGACTCTTGATCTGAGGAGCAAAGTTGTCATGTTGCACGGTTGTTGGAAAGCTGAATCCCTTCTTGTCTGTGCCAAGGAAGCTGATCACTTCCTATGCAGAGAAGAAAGTTTCCAGTGACCTCTGAGCTAGTTGGTAACACAACCCAATTAAGTTTAGCATAGTCAGTGGAGGCCTGGAATATCCGCAGTTCCACGTCGATACTACTGTTTATGTTATTCCAATGCGCAGGGCCTAGTGGGAAACTAGGAACTACACTACATGGCGCCCAACGTTTGGTAAGGCGATAAACTAACGCAAGACTTTTAGAGTAACTAAGTCGTGCATATTTCACACCCCTTTCTCCCGTAAATACTCCAATAGACGTCTGGAGTGGGTGAAAGGTTAAAATCCGCCCGACCTTAGTAGGAAGAGATTCCTATGTAAAGCTCTGGTTTATTCAACGTTGAAGGATACAGTGTTCCAAAATATTGTGCACCTAATCTTTGTCTCCTTGGAGACCTACTCTGCAAACCTTGCATTTTTACAATGCCAGAAAACGGAACCTCTGGGGCCGCAGCAGATGCGACTCAGCAAGGTCCCGAACACACAGACCCGGATGCTATCGACATCCCGGTCCACTTAAGAAGATCTATAACTTTAAAACTTATAGAGAACGGACTGACACCTCAAGGTGGTACAGTAATTTTCGTGATAGAGGCTCACGAGTATCGGCAGACAGAGGTATTCTATTCATGGATAAACTTTCCAGCGGTAAACGCTAGAACAAAAGAGTTTCACTATTACAAAATAGAGAAACCTCCGGAAGAGTACGCTCCTTTCGAGGAGATTGAAATTCCACTTAAATTTCGAGAGCACCTGCTCTGGTTTAATGGCGCCCTAAAACACAATGATCACATAACTAGGCTCGGTCCACTAGGTAGACCAGGAGCCACGTGGCCGGTTCTAGCCAGCTACACACCACATCCTGACATTGTAAAAATGTCTAGAGAAGAGCTGTTAGTACAGCTAAAAACACTAATAAAAATACATAGGCAATTAGTCCAATATGTAATGCGGACTGCAACAGTCCAACCAGCTGTTAATACACCACAGCTGACCCCTCATCAGGGGAACACAAATAAAATTACACCACAGAACATACAGTCATGTCTTGGTAAAACACCCGTAAAACGGGAACAAATTCCTTTCTGGTTAGCACAGAAAATCACTCAAATAGAGGCAGTATTTCCTGATACTACCCCTATAGAGAAACACAGAATCTTGACCATCTGCCTTCCTATGGGAATCGCACCACACGTGGAGGACTGCGACACTTGGGGTACAGTCTTTGCTTCCATTTACACAAAAACACACGGTGTTCCGTCTATGGCGGTAATACCAGAAGTGCTAAAACAGATTCAAAATGAATTCGGTCCGGAGCCCGCTTTAAATCTAGGTATGAAATTACTGAAAGACTTCAAGCAGGTCACGGCTATATTATTAGCCAACATTAAAGGAGAAGCAGCATCTGTGGCGATCCGCCAGAAGTTGAAGGAAACAGATATAAAAGATCCTGTTGAGCTTGCCAAAATCATAGAAAAATGCTATGAAGAATTAGGTAGAGACAGCTTGGGTGGAAAACCAGTTAAGCCCCAACTGCTCGAAAATCCTGAAAAATTATTTATTAAAAATAATTTAAATACTCCTAAAAAGAGCTGGGATGGAAATAAACAATCCAGTCCCAAGGAAAAAGTTTTCCAGTCCAGAGGAAGGTCTCCTCGACGGAGGGAAAGAACTCCGACTCGAGAACGCCAGTCTCCCCAGAGGGAGCCCTCTGAGAAAAGATATAACCTTAGAAATAGGGATAATCTGAAAAAACCTGATAGATATCAAAGTATTGATACACGTCCCTCTCGATCTCTTCCACAGAATTCGGAAAGAAGAGGACGGTCAGACCCAGGAGAGCACACCAAGTCCAAAGACAAGGAACCTGCTCAGAGTAAAAAATCTCAATTTCAGAAAAAGAAGGTAGCCAGTATTAGAGTAATCAACCATGCCGAGAATACTGAGGACACAGTTGAAAAACGGGGAGTGGGCATTGACAATGTTGGACAGTGCAGCAGAAATCAGTATAGCGCGCAAGATCTTGATGAGTCATCTGGAGACAGTGGACACGAATGAATTCATTCAGGTTGAAACTGCCGACGCCAGACTTAGCGAGCCCCATAAAATATACGAAATAACATTGCGTATAGAGGGTGATAAGACTAGGAAAATTAAGGGTCTATTTTGGGATAAGCTCTCAAAAGGCTATGATATTCTGTTAGCTGAAAAAGATTGGCCCCCGGAGTTTGTCAGGGAGTGCCCTCGCGGCGAAGGAATGATTATGCCTGCCTTCTCGAATCACATTCCGATTCACAAAAAATACACATATGCAAGGAAATGGGCAGTGGCCCAGGCACCTGCATTTTATAAAAATCATGTAGGATGGGATGAGGATTCACCTCCTCACAAAATCCAATTAAAAAGTGAACCAACTGCCCAACGGCAGTATCCCATAAAGCAAGAAGCTAAAAAACAAGTCAGGGAGACCTTAGATCAACTTGAGTACCAGGGGGTGATTGAAACATGCACCTCTCAAATGAACAATGCTTTGTTTCCTGTCTCCAAGCCAGACAATTCATATCATCTAGTTTTGGACTACAGACATCTTAATACATGTTGCAAAACTTTTGCAGTACAAAACTCGCATAGTGCAGCCCTAATGAATAACATAGTTAGGAAAAAATAAAAAACGACATTAGACATTTCTAATGGTTTCTTTTGTCAAAACATTGCACCAGAAAGCAGATATTTGACCGCTTTCTCTGCATTTGGGTCGCAGAAAAATTCTGTCGACTCCCACAGGGGTTCAAGAACAGCCCAGGACTATTCTCAGCTAGGGTAACAGAGTTACTACAAATCTATGATGATGAAGCATTGTCTTACGTAGATGATATTTATCTCACAGACGACGACTTGGATACTCACTTGAAAAGAGTGAACACCATTATACTTGGGTTCGCAGCAGAGGGTTACAAATTCAACTTTAAAAAGTCCCGAATTGCCCATCTGACAGTACTATTTTTAGGGTACGAATTATCAAGTGAAGGGAAAAGCCTAGCGGACAACTTCTTAGAGAAGTGCGCTGTACTCCAAGCTCCAAAAACGCTGAAGAATTTACAATCCATTCTAGGTTTTCTGAATTTCGGAAGAACTTACATACTAAATTACGCAGAGAGGGTTAAACCTCTCTACGAACTAATTAAACCTGATTTTAAACAAATCAATTGGACTCAAAAACACACAGAAATTTTGAGATCACTGCAAACAGACATGTTAGCAAAAACAAAATTAGATACACGTGACAACACACGTGATCTTGTAATCCGAGTCATCCCAGGAAGATGCGGATTCACATACCTGACCTCTAATGAGGGAGAAAAGGTACCAATAGCTTACAAATCACATTTGTACACAAAGGCTGAAATAAAATTCAGTTCAACGGAGAAAATTCTAACTGCGGTTCAGACTGCTGTAGCGAAAGAAAGGCCCCTAGCACAAGGTAAACGAATAATAATCGTAACACCCATACCGGCTTTAGAAGCAGTAACTAAAGCAAGCATTCCTAATGCTAAAGCTTTGCATCCGAGATGGATTCAGTGGGTTAATTCTCTTGCTGCAACAGACGTAGTTTACGAATTTGATCCTAACTTAAAAACACAGGAATTTTTACAATATGAATATGAATGTCCTCTGCCAATTGAAATCCTGCCTCTCGAAGAATACGGAAGTATTATATATACTGACGGATCAGCACAACCCGCAGTTGGGGGTAAGCAAGCTTACAGTGCTGCGTGCGCGATTGTAAAAGGTCGCTGGCACAAAGGAAAATTCAGACCACTGGTCACTAAAACTCAATCTCTAGGAGATTGCTCGGCTCAACGAGCTGAATTAGTAGCATTTAAGATGGCGCTAGAAAATACCGATCGCGAATTCCCCACACTAATAGTGTGCGATTCTTTTTATTGCGTACAATCTTATAATGAATACTTGCAGAATTGGGTGGAAAATGGTTTCAAAGATGCAACAGGTGCCACAATAAAGCATAAATTGCTCTGGAACGAGGTAGCTCTTTTACACAAAGAACTACAAAAGACTCACGTGATTCACGCACAGAGTCTTCAACGTGATGGCGTTCACGTTGCAGGGAATTCATTGGCTACTACAGCCAAAGCGGAAGCAACTAAACCGTAGCCACAAAAAAGCGTACAGATAAATACATAGACGGGGAAACCATGCTGGCAGTAAAAACGACCGTAAAAGGCGACTTTGCAGCACTACCCGTAAACTATCCACTCAATTATGCATACATTATCGATGCAAACTCCGTTCCTTTTGCTCGAATCCCTGGAGTGGGGGACAGAGTAATTCCAAACATGAACAGGAGAATATTTTTAATAGCAGACGCACACATGGGTTTGGGTCTAAGGCACAGAGAGATCAAGGAATCACTGACTGAATTACAATCAGTATTCTGGTGGCCGGGAATGAGTGTAGAACACCAAATATATGCAAACAACTGTGAAAACTGTAATAGGGATCGCAGTAGCGAACCTTGCTACCGGCTACCAGTCAGAAAGAGCGTAACGCTGCCTACACCCCATCCTGCGTCCTATTAACAGTTAAGACGAAAAACACTTAAAAAATGAGGCCTCCAGCGCTCGGCTGACGCTAGAACGGTTATAAAAGATTTGCGAGTCTTTATCGGCACATACGCAATTACCACGTTCCATTCTGACCAGGGTCATGCTTTCAGCTCTCGAGCTTATAAGGAGGCCATGGCCAGCATGGGAATTGGGTTGCGGTATTCTTGTCCATCACACCCCGAAGGGAACAGTGTGGTAGAAAGAAAAAACCGGGACATAAAGCAATCTATAACAGCAAAGGTATTAGGTTCAGGCGGTGGGTGGGTCAAACATTTAATAAGTGTCCAGACTAGTCTTAACAACATGCCAAGAAATTCTCTAAAAGGTTTCAGCCCATACGAACTATTGTTCGGAATTAGAATGCGAGTTCAGGACCTCGATAGTCAGATGTCAGTGGTACAAGAAGAAACAACGCACTTTGATGTAAAAGATCGTTTGGCTGTTTTACAGGAACTGAATGAAACAAGAAAATCATTAAGCAACATAAAGTTAAAGCAACAGCCAAGTACCACTGACGAGGCACCACCCGCAACAGCCCCAGCAAGGCCTGTCTGGATTCCAAAGATTGGGGATCTAGTCAGAGAAAAGATCGCGGTTAAGAAGGAATTTGGGCCTTCTTACAGAAAAGCAGTACCTGTCTTGGCAGTCACCGGAACAAGATCAGTTGTGCTACCGCCCCTTGCTGGTAAAAAGGAGAACAGAGTCGTGTCTATCGATCTGGTAAAACCACAAGCATGTGGCCTATAATCAACATTAGGCCCAGTGGACTCCCAAGAAACAACAGAATACCCAAACTTGCAACAATCCAAGAGGTTCAAACTGAAAGACTAATCACATTCGATCAGCCTGCAGTGCACAATGAAGGACTATGCAATAATGCCATGGAACTCGTGCCTCTTGAAACACAGATTGAAACAGTTCGTCAAGAAACAACACCAGTCTACAATGATGTGGCATCAGAAAGTGCTACCGAGAGACAGATTGAAAGAACAATCCCATCAATTGACAGAACTGCCTCTGGTTATTTCATCAACTTCGACAACTTCTCTGAAGATTTAAACGACCCCGAAGTGATGCCAGAAACTAAAAAGACTTTTAAAGAAAAAGCAACGGAACTCTTTCATCAACTGAAGGAAATCTACCTAATTTCCCCTTGGCTAGAGTTCTGGTTCGGTCTAGGTGTATTTTTCCTCCTGCTTTGGCTCATCATGGTACTGTGTTTGGGAAAATTCATTGAAGGAAAATATATTACAATGGACACAGCAAGTCAGAACATCAACCTAGTCCTGAAACCACACAGATCATCCCACGTGAAGAAAAGAGAACTGTCAACCGTAAATGTCACAGCAATTCCAATACCTGGTGGGGTAGTATGGGAGAAAACAGACTATGAAATCTATGGTCCGGTCGAAATCCTGAAGTATCCTCATCAACTAAAGGTTTCCTTAAGTGACTTTGTGACACCTAGTACATTCTCTGATGATTGGGACTTTAACAGTATTAATGACATGATGTCTGATTTAGTAATGTCAGCTAGATTCACAGATCATGATTATTTACAAGGTTCATCTAGTTATGAGCAGTTATTCTGTTACACCCACTATGGGGATCATTACCTGCATAAATCTGCACAGCCTAGAAATGTTTATATGTATAATCAATGGGAACATTGTTCTACACCACCTAAAAGCAGTTCTAAAGCATTTTTTGAGAAATTCAAATACTTCTCAGGGTTTAACACCAGTGATGCAGAAACGTTTTATTACAAACTGTTAGATAAAACAGGAATGCAAACAATGCTGACAAATTCTAAATTGATATATTCAGAAGCATTTTATGACAAAATGATGACATTTGGTTTTGATTATTGGAAAAATAATATTGAAACGAAAACAATTTGGGGTACAAAAGATTGGCAGGTGCAAGGCATAGAAGCACTATTTAGAACCTGCATGATACCAGAACAAATGTTATTTTTAAATGACACAATACACCAAACATCTTGTCCTGGCCTAGCCAAGATCAAAGACCTAAAAACACCGTCTATACCGAAGCCAATACCAGAAAATGCAACCGCTGATATTGAGTTAGATGTGTCACAAATTTTACATTTCAACAGAACACATCCTGATTGGAAAAAGTGGTTAATCTGGCCTACAGACACAAATAGCTGTCAAGATAGATTCCTGAATAAAACACAGGGGTTAAAAATGACCAGATTAGACTCGAGATATTCCCAGAGACAACATCCAGGGATTATAACAACATACAGTGTAGGGAAACTCTGCCTTGAATGGCTAACTTCGTCCACACTGGCTGAAATTAAGCAACACTTGTCTTTACTAAAAGATGGTGCTGATTTGCGCGATTTCATTCTTGGACCACGCAAACAGCGTCAAAAGCGTTTCATAGCGACCAGTATCTATGCTGCTTACAACGAGGCTTGGAAAGTAAAGCAAATTGAAACTGCTGAAAAAATACGAGAAATTGATCGTATTAATTTGGAGAAATCACTTTCTGTAGTAGACAATGGGTTAACGACTCTGTCTTCCAGAATATATTCTTTGGACAATATTGTATCCTCTGCCTTTGATGTGATAGACAGAGATTTGCTAATGTTACAACATGGCCAGTCTCAATTACGCTCTATTATAGAATTAGGCTGGACGCTGCAAAATCTTCGTTCAGGCTATGTGCCTTGGCGTTTAATCAACACGACGTCATTATTTTCCAGTTTTTAACCTTACTGATAAACAGATCAGTTTGGCACAGAAAGGAGCAGACTATACAATCCTGAGCATCGAAAAACTCGATAGATTATCATTGACAATGTCAGAGAGTCCTGTCATTGAATGGATAATACACAGAATTATCACAATTCCGATAACAACTTTCCGATTTAAAAAGTGCCTTGAGTACATACCTGCTGGCCAGTATGAACAATTGGGTAAAGGATATGTAAAATCTGAATGGAAATTACCATACACTCATTCTTGCTATAGTGACAGTGACAAAAATGTATTTCTTAGTGGTGAAAACTGTAAACATTCACTAAGCGGTATACTTTTGTGTCAGGGTATTAATTTACACGGAGCATGTGATGGAAATTCAAACAACCTTTCATGCCACCAGCTAGTCACACCTGCAACTCAGATAGAGCCCTTCTTTATGCAACTCGCGAACGGGAGTTACATTCTTAGAACGGATCACAGATGTTGTGGCCTCGTGCCAGGGAAAAGTTATCTAGTAGAAGTAACATCCATGGTCAAATGCTGTATGCAAGCATTGTTTCCGAGTGGGCCTCCAGACATAGTGACTCCCATCTGGCCTCGTCTGAATCTCTATTCTATACGAATTGATACATTAAGCAAAATGAAATCTGTACTTTTACAGACAACAGTGCCTATAACGTCATCTAAAGAGACGTATGATCTTCTAGTTGCAAGGACAGCTACTGAAGTTCATGACCTTTTATCAACAAATTGCCCCGTGCATTTCGTAGAAATGTTCAGCCAACTCCTTAACATGTCTAGTGCAACAAGCATCCCAGGCATATTTAAGACAGTCTTTACGGGACTGCTAACACCCTTCCAGGCAATTTTGGGAATCGTTCCTAATTTTGTACACTCTGTTTTTGGCGGCATACCATTATTTTTGGGACTCGTCGCAGGGATTCTATTTTTGACCCTCCTGCTTCGTTATGGCAAACCTCGGCTCAGACATAGCTCCCATGGGAATGGAAGAGACAATCCTAGCAATGCGCTACCGGGACAGGATAACTAACGTCCTTGGATTGGCCAGGCTGAGAGATCTAAACATGAGCTGGTTCCTTTCATTCAGACCGATATGGCAAAATTGCATTTTACCTGTGCTACGGTGTATGCTTTGCGGCGATGAATGCGTGTTGGACATCTGTCTTTCACTTCCATCAGCAGTACCAATGGACGTCGATACTTTGCTCAGTCCAATAACGGCTCACGCATTGTGTTGTCCCCAGCGGCTACCAATCCTGATGACGGCATTCGTGGAGACTCCTGTACTACAGCCAAGTAGTAACAGTGGAGCGAGTGACAAAAGCAACATCAACCAGGTACAACGTTCTGTGAGCATTGCTGGTCCCGACTATGATGACAGCAATCATTCTCACACCTGCCAATGTTACAGCGCTATCTAATTTGGTTGAACTATCACCTGAATTTGTAGACCAATTCTTTGAGAGCCTGTCTGATACGATGTTCTCACCCGTACAGAAACAATAACTTTTAGAAGCTTTTCCGACACACAGCGTTCCCATGAACTCTGAATTCGGCCTTCAGTTTTGGTCAACAAAAACTGCCAAGAGCTTTGGAAATCTATTTTCTTTGAATTGGACATTTTTTTTTTAATATTGACCCTTTTTTGGCACGAACAATTCTTTGCTTAACGTAAAAACTATTCTTAGAGAACAGAAGCTTCACACTTCTATTTCTAAACACATCTAGAGACATAACAATATTACACCAGCCTCTAGCACACATGTTATTACAATGCATTTTTATGTGATGATTTATCTCGCCTTTCTTCTGTCAGAGATACTTCATGTGTAATTCCTTTTGCATAATCGTTCATTGATTTCATATGCAAGATTTTTTTGAATGATTACTATGCTTTAAAAAACGTACAGTACCTAAATTCATGTATTACCAGTACGCCTATTTCGAATGCATTTATGTATTTTGGGGTGGGCAATGTTACACATGCATCTAATTGCTTTAGTTTTAGTAATTTTGATGGACATTAACCCGTGGAGTGGGTGTTGCGTGTTTATCTAGGTTCCTGATCGATACTATGACCTTATGCCCTTATTCGGCTATAAATCCATTTATTCCCTATATTGGCATAACCGTTCAAGTGCGATTTTCTGAAAAGTCATCTCTGGCCTCACACGAACAGAGCCACATTCCAGCATAGTTCTCTCTGCCACTTCCTTTGCGACCAATTAGTGCAATGACAGAGCAGTAGTCACTATCTGATATTCCTAGATAACACTCCGAGTTCTTCAACAAGATAAAAACTCAGCAAACCTGGAAATCCCTGCTTGCTATGTTTTGATTAGTAATGGAACTCTAATGAGCAACTGATAACTATCACTTCCTAGTGACATCTTTAATTAACGTCTTATGTCCAGCAAACTTGCGTCAAACCCGGCACCTGTCAGGTATAAATATTACCAACGTTGCCTTCAGCAGGGTGAGCTGCGAGCTACTGTTGCTGATGCCAGCTGCCTGCAAGACCCCGTGTTGGTAAATCTAGCACTCTGTCGCTGCAGCCTGCTGTCCCTGTGGTGGTGAAGCTGCTGATACCATTATCGCTGCTAAAGCGCGAACTATGGTGCAGTACGCTTAGGAGCTGAACAGCCGTCCCTCTGGGAAGACATCCAGCAGATTCCAGCTGCCCGCGGACACTGTCCCCCCTCCTTCCTCGACGCGCTGAAGAGACCCGCTGCCTTTCTCCTGCAGAGAAATCCAGCTCCGGCGTTTCCGGTCTACCCTCGCGGGTGACTGGGATATCGAGAGTGACCCCTGAAGGAGATACCAATCCTCCATCATTCTATTCAGAGGTATGGTGTTGACTAAACCCTTAGACGAGAATTCTTGAAACAAACCTTGGCAAAACCAACTTAACTTAAAGCTACTTACTTGCTCCCCTTCCACGTGTTAGGCTTAGGTCAGGCACACTGGGGTAGGCTTAGTTAGAAGCACCAGTTGAGTATGTTAGCCTAATGTATATATGACTGTATATATGTTTTATTACTTTTAAACCATTGTATGGCTAAGAAACCATATCAATGCTTTTACAGTTCTATTTCGCAATCCTTATCTTACTGTACGTACTTTTTATAATAACAATTATTGCAATTGTGGCAATACATTTCTCTTGTACGAGAAGAAAGACTGTTCAATAAATGTTAACCCTTTATTGACAAACGCCCGTCTCTCTATTCTCTACATCTCGTGAAAGTAAACTGCACTAGACTGACTGAGTGAAATACATGTCTATTGTTTCACACGACCCTAGAGATTGACTCTTGATCTGAGGAGCAAAGTTGTCATGTTGCACGGTTGTTGGAAAGCTGAATCCCTTCTTGTCTGTGCCAAGGAAGCTGATCACTTCCTATGCAGAGAAGAAAGTTTCCAGTGACCTCTGAGCTAGTTGGTAACACAACCCAATTAAGTTTAGCATAGTCAGTGGAGGCCTGGAATATCCGCAGTTCCACGTCGATACTACTGTTTATGTTATTCCAATGCGCAGGGCCTAGTGGGAAACTAGGAACTACACTACAATCCCCCTTATAACATCAACATGGACATGACGGAAGTTGTCACAGATCACATAGCGCAGACCAATAAAACCCTTAGCAGTGTGCACACAAGAGCCAGCATCACAACACATCCGGTCATGTGGACGATGTTGAATTTGTCGCATTCACACACTCAAGTACTGTGGCACAGGGCTTATCATTTGACATGTGCGATTTATGCATGTTTACTCACATGAACAACATTTCCTCAACAACATACCAACATTAGCTGTGCTATGCATCAGTTACAGGCTAACCTTCCACTGTGCCTATTTCACCTCCGTGCAACCTGTGTTCTACTGTTGACGACACCCCTTTCACTGGGCCATGGATGTCTGCCTTTCCAACACATCCCTTGCTGCCCTGGACCATGAGCTGTGGGCGAGTCCTTTGTTGGTCCATGACCAGGTCGGCTTTGGTGTCAGACATATTTACACAATGTCTCCTGTGCCATGCCTACATCAAACCTCTCTCAGGTTGACATGGGATACTCCTTTTATCCTTGTGGTGCAAGGAGCACATCTGTTCCTTCATAATGCTGGATTAAATGGCGGTCCTTTTTGCTGAAGATGAATTGGATCGTCTTTTTTAACTGATTGCCTTCGAAGCTGACTGTGCCTTCTTGGATTCGTAACTACTTAACAGCAACAGGAACTGTTGGTGACTAATTCAATATAATTTTACCTTTTTCACGTCTACTGACAGTAATTTTGATTCAGCTTTCTAACTTTAGCCCTGTCTGCATTAGCTTTGACTCTGCTGACCTCTGCAGTTTGTTTTGCTTAGTACCACAGACCTGACCAAGGGGAGGCTGTCATCTGACCGTCATGGACATTGTCGACCGGCATGAGCCCGGCTTCCATCATGCAGCTGGCACACACGAAATTTACAGGCCATTTTCTTTTTGCAAGTACATTAGTATTTGTCTGTCAAATGAGAAGTGTCCGCAGAGCTTGTCCAGGGGTACTGCCCGAACATTCTGTTCGTGTTCAGAGCACATTGTCTGATGTCATTTTCTTCTGGTCAGGCCCTAGCACCCCAACTCAACAAAGTGTTACAGCTGCTAGAGGACATGGGTGCCTTTTAGGGTAGGCGGGCTAGTTGCCCCACACTTGGAGCGTGATCCATTCAGTTATGAAAGCGACACATGACATGGGATGTACATTTCACCATGTATTGTCTGAGGAATGGGGTCTGCTGGCAAAGCCCATAGACCTGGGACATCTCATACAACTCCTCCCAGCAAGGGATGGGGGATATGCTTGTGGGTCTTCATCCAGAGGGATCATTGATATGACCTCTTGCCTCATGTGTTATGGATGTGTCACTATGGTAACTGTTTTTGTACTCATGCATTCTCAACTTGTTGTGTCACATATGTTGCATGTTTTGATACTGTAGTAAGAAATGCTCATTTCAAAGCGTTTCTTGTCTTCATCTTATCTACTTGCATACAGGCGCTTGAATTTCTCTCAGTGAGTAGGAGAGCTACTGAGGCACTATAGAAATTGGGTCCTGTGCATATTGGTGCTTCTGGGTGCCCAGTCCCTGCCTGCCCAAGTTCTCTAATCCTGCGCATAGTCCTGTATGTGTACAAAATGCCAGCAACAATTATCAAAGTTTGTGAGACAATAGCAACACAGTCATAGTCACTCATTGTTTACTTAAACTCAACGGAAGTAGTTGACGATGAGCTGTTGATGCTGGTCAAGGCCTTCTTCCTCACCACTCTCATGGTCACTGGGCATATGTGGGTTGGGAACGGGGGGCTGCTGCTGTTCATCGTCATCCAGAATCAGGGGATCCTTCTGTGCAAGGCCAGGTTGTATAGCATGCAGCAGGCTACTACAATCTGGCATGGCTTCTGTTGTGAGTACATAAGTGCACCACCAGTCTTGTCTAGGCACCTAAATCTTGACTTCAGCAGTCCAAAAGTGCGCACCACCACACAACATGTCCTCCCATGTGCATCATTGTATTGGACTACTCCCAGTGTTGGTGGATTCTGCAGTGGGGACAGCAACCATGAACTATTGGGATACCCAGAGTCACCTAGTTGTGAGACAAACAGGCAAACAGTGTGATCTGATTATGTAAGGAGAGCAGCATGTCACAAACACATACATCACAGTCATTGACAAAGCCCACTCACCATCAAGCCAGGCCCGCTTGAGTGCAGATTGACCATCAATTGGGGTATGGTGCTGTTCCCCAAGTTGTCGGAGTCATGTGCCGACCAAGGATAATTTATACACACACACATGTGAGATGATCTGATCTGCCTAGCATACCACTTGCCCGTTGATGGAGTGGTAGTGTTTGCGGTCCCCATAGATGTGTTCAATTGCCTGTGGCAGAACAAGGGCAATGTGGGTACCATCAATGGCTCCCACTACATTTGGAATGGCTCCCAAATCATAGAACTCACCCTTCACAGCTGCCAATACATCCCTCCTCGGGAAGTGAACATGTCTGTCCTTGTAAAGCATCTATGCTGACAGAACATCACACAACTCCATGCGGAACATGGGCTGTGACATTTCACTGGCGCTTGCCACAGTGTACTGGACATGTAGTGCAGCCCTAACCTTCACTGTAGCAGACAATGCAGCTGGAAATATTCCTTTGGGCTTCAAATAGGGCTCCAACTGGGGACTTAGGTTTTGTAGTGTGCGTTGATCCAAACGAACGATGAGTGGTCTCCTCCTACATATGTCAGGGTACACAACCATGGGCTGAGTTATAGGTAAGATGTGGGGAACATCTTACTCTGACACTCACACAACCACAACATTGACAGGACACATGGTCACGTGAAATGCACAAGTGACCTGCATTCAGACGTTGTTCTTCTTCATTCACTCGACATACTGACACTACGACATCCAAAGAAGTCTATGTGTATGGCATATAGTACACTGCTACATCAAGTATGAACTGCCCTGTGGTTAGATGGCACAGCACCTGTAATCCCTAGCATCAGTGCTGAGTTGCATGTCGCTGCAGTCACTGCACGACCGCAAGCTTTAGACCCACAATACACAACAACATTACAGGATGAGGGCAGTGAGTGTCATCTGGACAGTGCAACATGGACATACAGCATGGTGGACAGACACATATGGAGATTATGGGGTTAGTCCTGCACGAGTGAGTGAGGAATTTGCGTAACAGACATTGCAATGTTCACCTCAATGAGGCACAAATGCACATGGATTGTGCATACATGCCCACATGGCTGACAATGACAGATGATGTTGGTCAGAACTGTGTTTGTTTGTTCCACATGTGCACTCCTATGATGTGTGTGGGAACATTTACAGGCAATGGCAGCTAGGCACACTGCACACCACACAAGTCCGTGTGTTGGGAGTGCTAGGGATTACCAGTATGTCTGCTTTGCAGACAATCGACACCTCTGATTGTTTGCCTTTATCAGTAGCCCCTCACAGTACGATAAGGTGGCAACTAGTACATGACTATGATGCATAATAATTTGAAAGACAGAAACAGTGTTTTTTGTAATTGAAACGTTGATGAACGCTGTTTATTACTTTGTAGATATAAAGGCTCCCGATGAAGGGCCAATTTGGCCCGAAATGCATTGAGCCGGCAATGGACATCTAATGAAGACTAATGTATTAATGAAATAATTGAAACCTGAGTTGTTTTGTACTTTTGCTTTTGATGTATAAATGAGTTTTTGGAGACATAAAGATGAAGTAAATATGATTTTCAAATGACAAATGTATATTTTTGTGTCGAAGTTGAAAGATTCTGGGGAAATTACTAGGATTTGGAATTTAAAGATACACTTAAAGTATTTATAAATACATTATAAGAAACTGTTGGGGTAATTACCACAGCTACAGTGCGTGGTGGTCGAGTCCTCTCGGACTCGAGGTAGGAAGGTTTAAGTGTGTGCACGGTCGAGACAAATGTGCTACCACTGCAGCACGTTAGTTCTAAAAAGTTTATTTTTCAGAAAAGAATTGAGCTAGTTGTAGTTTAAAATAGAAAAGAGTGAAATAGGTGTGCTTCTCTATTATAATATAGAACAGTTTAAAATTATACAAAAAATAAATATCAATGATTTAAAATATAAAAAAACTAAAATCTATAATACATTAACTCAGCGGGCGTAAACAGGTCAGAAGCAGCGCTCCCGGATAGCATCACGGCTTCCGTCATCGAGGGGGATAGTGTTAGTACTGATTATGTTGCTCATATCAATCCCATCGTTACTTGCACTAATAGATTTGTAGCCCTGGGGGAAGTACATCCTGCAAGCGGGGGGTTGGTTAATGAAACTATGAGAATCCTTGTCCAAACGCAAACTCCTAGTCCCGCCTGTAATTGGAATTCTATGACTGGTGAGCGAGAGCAAACCTTAGGCCATTTAACACAGGAGGTGCTATAATTGAAGGGTGAAGTTCAGGAACTGAAGGGCTCTCTGGCTGAGCTGCTTAACATGGTGAGATTCTTAACCTCTATCGCTGACCAACAAAAGCGGACATCTAATCAGATCCAGAAAAAGCCGGATGTCCCGACGGCACCTACCCCTGCGGGTTATGTAGGACCACGCGCATGACTACGTCCATGTCCGGTTGCTGATGTAGCCACAGGTTTTTCTAGGAGTAAGGGCCCAAAGAATACAATCAAATGAGGTACCATGGTTTCATCTATTAAGCCATCAAGGTCTACCACACCAAAGGATTCCTCCCCCTCCCTGAATTACCCTGTGGTTGCGACAGTAGCACCGGCATCTTCCATAGAGATGGTGCCCATGCATCTTATGGACAAAGCCTTCCTGATTACATCCGGGGCAAACTAGAGGGAATAGATTAAAAGCATGTGAGCCACCCAAAATCTATATGGTTAATGTTCCAAAACCACCAGGCTATGATGCTATCGAGACTACTGACTCACTGATAATTAAATACATCCACTGGATTAGACATATGAGGGGGTGCTGATCATTGATTAGGGAGGACATCTTGGCTGCACGACGGATCACGCTGCATGATCCACCTTTAGATAGTATTGAACTGACCTTAAAAAGTGTTGATCTTGTTGATAACCTTTTTACGCTGGAATTTTGCACAAGCGGCCCTGAAAAGTCCAGAATTCAGTTTAGGCGCTTCCCTTTTGGCTATGGGGCTGAATCCCGGCAGGTTCCTCTAAGACCGCAAGGCTCGTCAAGCCTTGAGTCCAATGATTGACTAAACCAAGCGAGCTCCCCAGTGGATCTATCTATAAATCCCATGCTCTATACAGTTTTGGGGGGAGGGGACATGGTATTTACAAGCAACACTTGCAACATGGTATCACTATTAGGTGGCAGAGGGGGTTCTGGCCCAATAAGCTCCCCACACTCTAATATACTGTGCCCCCAGACTTTAGCTCTTAGCCCCCCAGAAAGCTCTGCAGAGGTTCTAACAACTTCTAGCTTCCTGAGCTGGAATATTGCGGGGCTTAGCTCTAAGATACCCCTACCCGAATGGAATTCTTTTATTAAGAATTATGATATCTGTGCATTTCAAGAGACCTGGGCAGTCCCACCAATGTTTTGTGAAGGTTATTTGAATTTTTTCCATACCTGCTGTGAGAGAGGGGAAAGGGAGGGCCTTGGGAGGTCTGACAATGTGGGTTCGACAAGAGCTCAATGCGATTGTCCACGTTATCTCTACTAAGAATAATGACATCCAGGCGATTAAACTAACAATCAATACCAACTCGGATATTCTGCTAATTATTATCTATGCCAGAGGCACAAGGGGGAAGCATTCAAGAGTTTTAGCGGCTCTGGAACAGCTCCTTGACACTTTGCCAGACATCCCCAAGGTAATCCTAATGGGTGACTTTAACATCACTTTTGAACCGCTTGCCTTGGAGGATGCCATCTGGGCTGAGGCAGAAGATAGGAACTGGTCAGTTCCATCGCTTGAGTTATTGCCCATTAGGAAGTGAACTGATGTGATCATTCAGATGAATAGTATTTGCATTGAGCGAGGCCTAAGGGCCCTAAATGGCCGCACTAAATCAGATAGGTTAGGTTCACCAACCTTTAATAATGGGTATTCTGCAAGCAGAATTGACTATATATTGTCAAGTCTGAGTTTGTGGCCATTGGTGGAGGACATGACGATCATTGATCGGCTCGAAAGTGACCAGAACCCGCTCTGTTGCTCTATGTTTCTACTTTGTACTATCTCAGCGCTCCTTCAAAGGGACATTAGCTATATTGGGGAGGTAGTCCAAGCTAATGACCTAAGGAGACTTAGGTGGGTCGAGGTTAAAGAATCTCTAACTCTACTTGACAACATAGCGTTAAGTCTGCAACGTGCAATTAGAGAGCTTGAGGGAAGTGCTTTACAGATTGGAGTCCATGATAGCTCAGGGAATACGCATACTGCTTTCTGTACCCATCTATGCACTCTCTTTGAAAAGAAAGGGAAGAAACCTATAGTGCCTGTACAAGTTGAGGGGCTATGGTATAATGACGAATGCCGGATGGCACACAAGGCCCTAGGTAAAGCGATCAAGGGAGGTATTCTACATAAAGTTCGTGAAACAAGAGCTCTTTATAAGGAAATACAATTTAAGGCCAAGAAAGCCTGGGAAGACCAAAGATGGCAAGATCTGAGGATGGCGTGTGCTTCTAAGGACCCTAAGCTGTTTTGGAACACCTACAACTGGCCCAACAGGGGTCTGGCTGAGTACCCCCAGAATCATGTTTTAGGTACAGCCTGGGTTAATCACTTTAAACCCCAATACTCCGCTACCCCCTCGGAGGAGGAAGTCGAAGTTATGAATGTGATGTACCTGAGGGAAACCTTCACCAGGAGGGGAGTCGAGACAGCTCTGAGCTCTATCTTACCTAGGAAAGTGCCGGGGCCTGATGGTATACCGGGCGACACCTTGTTACATGATAAACCAAGGTGGTGTTGATATATCTTTCTGCTTTCCAATGCAATCGCACAAGGGGCGTCAATCCCTACTTACTGGGAAAACGCAGAAATCAACTATAGGCCAATTAGCCTTATTGACTGCTCCCAGAAACTAGTTGGAAGGATGGTGCTCAATAGACTCCAGGAGTGGATCAAGGAGTTCGGAATCTTGTCACCTTTACAAGCCGGATTCAGAGCATCCACAAGCACCATCGACCAAGTGTTTTGATTTACTTTAATTTACTGGAATCTAGTTACATTGGGCAAAGGCAGCCTTTATGCCGCCTTTGTAAATCTTAGGGCGACATTTGATTTAGTCCCCCGCTGGAAATTATGGCTTGTCCTCAAAGAACTAGGCCTACCACTGGATCTTCTATCCCTGATCAGCAGACTACACGAAGATAATAAGGCCCAAATTAGATGGGGGGGACAGGGGGAAGTCACTGAATCATTTATAGTGAAACGTGGTGTTAGGCAGGGCTGAGTGATGGCACCCACGCTGTTCACGCTTTATTTTAATGGAATAGCTGATTGCATGAGCAGAATTTCGACTGATGCCCCCATACTAGCTGGTGAAAAGGTACCCATCCTGATGTTTGCCGACGACACATTGATTCTCTCCAAGACCCCGAGCGGACTAAAGAAAGCTCTTAAGATTTTTGAGGATTTGTGCTGTGAGAGGGGATTGGATGTCAACGTGTCTAAAATAAAGTTAATGACATTTAACGCACGCAAGGCAAACACGGGAGGATTTGCAATGAAAGAGGGCCCTCTTGAAATAGTTAACGAGTTCACCTATCTGGGAGTTAACTTCCAAGATAGTATGAAGTGGGGCCGGCAAATCGACAAAGCCTCACTTAAACTCAGACAGATATCTGGGGCGCTTTGTCAGGAGCACAATCGCACCTTACCTAACCCTATCAGCCCCGTCCTTGAAATCTATAATGTGAAGGCTGTTAGTTCAGCTTTGTATGGTTCAGAGGTGTGGGGCTGTGAAAACCTTGAAGCTCTTACCTCAGCAGAGAACAGGTATCTAAGAAATATAACCGGAGGTCCCCAGAGCTCTCCTAGGTGTCCATTGCTGTTAGATCTAGGTAAGAAACCCATTGCAGCTATAGCCAAACTGCGCCCCCTCCTCTATTGGAGGAGATTGTGGACTACTCCTGAACTTATTGCCTATGCCCAGGGTTTCCTAGATACTAAGTCAGACACATTACATCAAATTAAATCACTCAGATCAGTCCAAAATCTTTTAGGGGAGTTAGGACTGCTAGTACTGTGGACCGATCCTGCAAACTCCATTTTTCCATCTAAATCTTTGTTAAAGGCTAAGTACTGGGAACTGTTTTCATTGAATAATGCAAGACAACAAGTGTCTTCTTCCCTTACTAGCCGCTTTATGGACCATAAATTGGTCCCTAGGATGGAATTGTACTGGGATGCAATTACGAAACCCATGGATCGTAAATTGTATTTTCAATTCAGGGTAGGGTCTCTCCCTGTAAGATCCTTCACCCTGAAATGGTCATCACATACGTCGGCTGGGTGCCCAGGATGTACTGCCAATAATGAGACAACTGCAAATATTCTCTGGGTTTGTGATACCTATGCTGCCCCAAGGCGGGCCTGGCTGTTACCTATCTGTAAGCTTCTGGGCACCAGGGTAGCGGCGGAGGCTGAACGAATTTTGCGCACACATATATTGCTACCGATTGCACTGGCTATGGTGAAATTCCTAGACTGGGCATGCATCTTGAGAGCGCGTCAAATTGCATATTGTCCTTGACTTGATTTAACTATTTTTATACTGTACACAATATTGTTGATACATCCAATGTTTTATTCTTTTTACCTTCTGCTTTTATTGATCATAAATCTTGTTTTTTTTTATTGGGTTTTATATGAATTTATGCTAGACATCTGTTTTAAAGTGTAATTCTGATGTACTGCTGTTTGTATATGCTTTTATGATTGTAAAAAATCGAATAAAGCTTTTTGATGTTAAAAAATAATACATTAAAACATTAAACTATTAAAAAATATTTAAACTTACATTTCACAATACAGTCAGTACAACAGTAGGGATAGTGTTGGATAGGGGAAGGGTTAAAAATGTTCTCACTCCAGTGAGTGCAACAGTAGGGAAACTGATGGAAAGTGAAGGGGTAAAAATTGTTATTTCCTCTCCAGTGAGAGCAACAGTAAGGAATGTGATGGATAGCTGAGGGCTAACAACATTTATTCCCACTCGTTACTGCAACAATAGGAAAAGTGTTGGATAGCTGTGAGGCAAAAATTACTATTCACACTCCAACAGTTATTTTTTTTTTACAAATTAAGAAAAATTATCACAATAAATAAATATTATTTTACAAATTGAAAAAAATATATAAAAATAAAACATATTATAATATTAGTTACATATAATAAATACCTGCAAATATTATATAAAATGTAATAATGAATACATTTAAAAAACAAATATTTTAAACTAGAAAATATTTACAAACAAAAACATTAATTAATACATAAATGTATTTATTTGATTTCTTACCAATAGCAACACACTTCAATATTTTTAAATACATTTAGTTTCATAATCAACATAAATAATAATCAAATCAAAAAATAGTATAAAAAAACTAATAAACATTAATAAGTTATTTAATGTTTATTCCGTTTTTTTTAATGATACTTTAACACTATTTTGACCACAACACACAGCTAACAAACTATAAAATACAAAAACACAGTTAATACTTATTTTTATATTAAAATCTATTACTATTAACAACTAATTATAAAGTAATTAAAATGTATTTAATACCAATCCTTTACCAGTTTAAAAGTAAAAATGACACACACAAAATAAACAATTGCCCAAAATAAATATCTAATAATTAACATTAATTAACAACTATATATAAATTAATTAAACTCAAAGTACTTCCTATCCATTCTCCATATAAACACCACAACCTGCACCTAAAGGTAATTACACAATTGCAATAATACAATTTTAATTAATTTAATGAATATCAATTAACAAATAATTAATGATAAAATAAATATACTGCGTAACACCCTGTACCCCTATAAAACCTAAATTACCAATTAAATAATTAAAAAATAACAACCATCTAATAATTATTTAGGTAAAAATCTATTACTTCCCATGCTTTACACGTATAAACACCAAAACACACACCTAAAATTAATTAAACAATTACCATAATGAATTACCAATTAATTAAAATTAATTAACAACCAGTTTTAATTCATCAATTAAAAATAAATTACTCCCCACCCTTTACACCTATAAACACCAAAATGCACACCCAAAATTAATCACACATTTACCATAATTAATTACAAAATAAATAATTAATATTAATTAACAAATTATTAATTAACTAATAATACTTTACACATTTAACACTCTAACATCTCAATTAACACATAGGGGTCGATTCGGGAAACAGATCCGTACGACAATTGGAATTCGTAGCCGTTGCCTTACGAATCGTACAAATCCGTTCAAATCGCGTACTACGATTGATTGTAAAAAAACACATCCGAATCGTTGCGAACCGTACGAAAAGCAAGTGAAAATCCGTACGATATGGACCCTGAAAGTGAACCATATGAATTGTAAACATGCCGTACAACCTGACAAGTACGATCCAGACCGGGGAATGAGTACCTGATTCGTACGGTGAACGTCGCTTATGAGCAATTAGTACGAAGAGCCACTCAATCACATAGGGTACGGTTTGTACACCCCTTGATCATAGGGGTATGGTTTGTACACCTACGATCATGGGGTACGATTCGTACACCCCATGATTGTAGGGGTACGGTTCCTACACCTACAATCATGGGATAAGGTTTGTTCACCCCGTGATCGTAGGGGTATGGTTCATACACCCCATGATCATAGGGGTACGGTTCGTACCCCTGCGATCATGGGGTGTACAAACCATACCCCTAGGATCAAGGGGTGTACGAACCGTACCCCATGATCGTAAGTGTACGAACCGTACCCCTAAGATCATGGGGTGTACAAACCATACCGGGGGTCCGTTTTGCACTCATTTCGAGTCAAATTCTGCTTTCCCGGACGTTTTGAGCTCTCGAACAGAAAGAGTCGTATGGAGTGTTGACTGGACGAATTGTACTTGTTGGGTCGGAAAATGATGCTTCGATCGGTACGGACATCGCGTTCTGCGCGTTCCGAATGCGATTCGTACGGATTATTGAGTTGTACAGGCTTTGGTATGATTCGGACGGAGAACTGCTTTGAGTATGCATCGTACTACATCGAACGTACGGGGACGTTTGAGGAAACGATTCTTACGGGAAAAATGCTTCGTACAGCTATTTGTACGTGATTTTACCGAATCGGAATCTGCCCCATAATAAATAAAAATAATCAAATATATTTAAATTACTTCACACCCTATTCCCGTATAAACCAACAACCTGCTACGGAACTAAAAACTTAAAATTCAAATAAAAAAAATTAAGAACTACAAAAAATTTAACACATATATTAAAAATGCAAATTATTATTTTACAAATAAACATACATCACATACATTTAATACATATACTAAAATGCATATTACTAATTGATCAATATTTTTAACAACTATATTTTAACCCAGGGCGTAAACTCCGCTGTGCCAGTGCAGTGTGCAGAGATTTGCCCACTCCGTGCTCTGCTGGGAATGCGGAGTATAGGGCAAAACTCTGACTCCACAGTAGAGTAGAGTTATCCAGCCCGCCCACCCCTGCAATAGGCTCCCCGCCTCCAACTCCTAATAAAAAATAGTTACAAACTAATCTAAAATTAAATAAAAACACACTTACCTGTACTATGGCATCCCCGGGCCGCCCTCCTCCTCCTCGACATCTCTCTTCCACGTGGGACATACCTCTTGAGAGAACTGCGCATACGTGCGTGAGCGCATGCGCATTTTTCACAAGACTTCTTGCAAGAACTGCGCATGCATGAGAACGAGCAGTTCTCTCAAGATGTATGTCCAATGTAGGAGAGAGACTGCAAGGAGGAGGAGGACAGTCTGGGGATGCTGCAGTACAGTTAAGTGTGTTTTTATTTCATCTTAAATTCATGTGTAACTGTTTTTAATTAGGGGGCAGAGGAGGGTGGCGGAGTGGATTTCCACTGTGTTTTTCCCCAACTCTATGGACCTCTGCGTAGTCTCACTATTTCAGCTCCGCCAACCTTACTATATTTGTGCAAACAATATTAAACACTTCAATATTTTTAAAATCGATATTACTTACCTTAGTTCGATATTTCTGAATCTCGAGTTAGGGAGGCGCAACAAGGCGAAATGTTTTCATTTCTCCTTGTTTTTACCATTTTCTATCTGTGCTGCATTTCACAGCACACATAGGAAGAGGAAATCACCTGAATTGATTGATTGTGTGCAGGTAGGTGTCCCTTCCCCACAAAATCAATCAGCCCCACAACTCAGGCACCCTTGCACCATCGTGCCAGGGTGCTTGCTTTGGCCCATGGCAGCCCATTGTGCGCCTGTGCAGAGGAAAAGGGGATGAATGTACTGTGTCTTATAGATACAGTGCATTTGTGCCCTTTTCTTTTGATGCAGGGCGGTGCAGCAAGATTCCTAGTGGTGCTGCCCTGTGCCAAAACCTCATAAATGAGGACCTGAGTGGGGCAGGGTTACCCCCCCCTCCCTGTTCCTTTTTTCTCGGATGATAGAAATGCTTGCCAGTCACCTAGGAAAGGTGCTGAGGTAGTTGGGTATCAGGGTGGGAGATGTAGAACATTAAATATTATTAAATGTAGAAAATGTGCTGTTGTATCTACAATATTCTGAGGTATCAGTGCCCCACTTGTGACTATGTTAACTAGGGGAAGTCTCTTGTATTGCCCCTTGGTGGGCTACGGAATAGACCACACAAGCAACTCCTTGCCATAGGGTTGAGATGAGAGTCCAAGAGGTTTTGCTACCTGGGGATACAGGTGGCTCATGAGTAGGGTCCTGGTAGGCCTGCAGGTCTCTTTAGTCTTTTGGAGTAAACTCCCACTGTTGGTGGCAGGAAGAGCCACTGTAACAAAGATGGTATTTGTTACCACGATGCTTAAATGTGCTGCAAAGCACACAGTGTCCAACACACATAGCTACATTTAAACAACTGGACAGTTGATCGGTCTCCTTGATGTGGCTGCAACGAGAAGCCAAATTGGCTTGGGCATTTCAGAATTAGATGTGGCAGAGGAGGGGCTTTGACTCCCCAGCCTGGAACTGTATTTTTTGGTGGTGGTGCAGTTTCAAGATGCAGCCAGATGGTGAGCTGCAGACAACAACTGGGAGAATGAATTGCCAAGGTACAGAGGATTTACAGTTTTGCCTTATGGTGGGGGCTACAGAGTCTACCGCCAAACCCGTAATTAGGCCCTAAGTACTTACAGGCATGTCCAAGGAACTAAGTCAAAAGCCGCTTTCAAGTCCATGAAGGCTAGGTAAAAGTGGCTTTCTGGAAAGTGATATATTTCCAACTGATGACGGAGAACCAGAACACCTTCCATGGTGCTTGTTTTCTCACAGAATCGTGTCTGAAAGTCAGACATGATCTGATGGTCTCTCATCCAGGACTTGCCTGGTTAAGATCTTTTGCGTGATATCTTTTAGACTACAGGGTCTATAATTTCTTGGTTTGTCTCTCATTGCCTTCTAATGAATTGGTAAAATGATAGCCCTTCTCCAGGTCTTAGGAAGATGTTCAACCCCAACTACGGCAATCCAAAAGGTGTTCAAATAAGGTATCCAGACGTCAGCCTCAAGCTAGCCTAGCTGATGAGGGGTGAACCAATGCCTGGCTGGTTTGCATTTGGCTGGGTCTAAACTGCAGTGACTTTGTGTGCAGAAGTACAATGATGGATTTGACCCAGATGTGTGGCTGAGGGTGAGTGTCGGAAAGTTTTCAGCAATCTGTCCATCATCTTATTGTGATTGCTAGGATTCATCAGATTCACTATGAAGTGATCATGTCCTAACAGTTCGCAGAGCCCACCTTGGAAGTAAATATAGAGTTCATCATCCAATGGATGATAGACTCAGTGAAATATCTCAGGGTCGTGCTCCATAGAAATAGAGAGACATTTGTCGGTCTTAATTATAGCCCAGCCATGAACCAACAATTGCCCCAGATGTATTACTTGATCAGGCTGCCACTATCCACTGCGGGCATAATCGCTTTCCTGACAATGGTTATACTCCTTCACTTCTCCTATCTTTTTGTAATTATCCTGATCCCTTTGCCAATTTTTTTATAAAAGCTCCAGAGCGGACTACTCTTAATATTGTGGGCAGGCATGCAGCCCAAAACTAGTTGGGAAACACTCATGTGGCTTAGGAGGCTGCTTTTTTTTAGCGTAGGGGCTGTGCCCCTACTAGATTTTCCTGCTTAATGTGCAATAATAATAACTTCAAAAGTTGCCTATATTGATAATTTATTTAACTGCTTGGAAGCCACATAAAGCAGAAGAGCAAAACACACCTTTCAGAGAGCAGACCGATGCTGCCCTTTGTTGGAGTCCTATCCTGACACTCGCTTTATGCGAGAGTCGGGCAGGCACTTTCAGGTGCGCTATTGCGCATGAGTCAAACATCATGGATGCCCATGGGCTTTAATCACTTCAGCCCTGGCTTTTTATTATCTGGGGACTTTGGTTTCCACCACCAAGTGAGGCACAGTAGTGCCACTTTTTTCAGAGGCCTACAGCTCGGGATTGGATGCATGGCAGTGATTAATGGCTGGCACTCTACCCTTTCCCAAGTCGTCATAGGAAGGGGTGGGGTCAGGTGTGGGATCAGTAAGCATCACGGACACAGAACTCACCCGACCCTATTACTTGTTGCAAAAGGGTGGGATTCCCTTACTCTCCCAGCCTCCAAAAGCCTCACTGTGTCACTGTCATCCATGCATGCTACTGGGCTGCAGAAACAAAATGTTGGCAGGTCGCTGAGGTTAAATGTTGCTCGCTAAGGACAGAGCTGTTCCTGGGGGCGAGTGACAAAATGTGCTTTATATTTGGGATCCACTGTTGTGGCATCCTGGCAAATATGCAGTCCAGAATCGATTTTTGGGCAAATTCAGTGATATTAAATAACTGCTTTGACCTAATAATTGGATAAACTCATGCTAGCACAAACCTATAGGCAGGTTTAAATGGGTGACTGCTCCTGCACCTCTCTTGGCATGGGACATCCAGGTTATCCTTTTGATCCTCTTTTCCTGAAATGATCATAGCACATTCCGCAGCCTTTCAGTCAGACCCCCAGGAGCAGTTAAAGAGAGGGCTCGAGGTTTACACAACTCCAGTTTTACTGGCAGAAATGGCGGGGGCTGCACTTCACACCAACGCTTGTTCACACGTTGCCCACGTTGTTTTAGGGCTGGGGAGGGCACAGGAGCTCACAAGTGCTCAACTGCCAGTGACTGCAATGATACCTTTAATTTTTAGGTCTCGCCTATGTAGCGCGCATGCGCTGCTTGGAGAGAGACCTTTAGCCATTTGTACAGCTTTGGGGGCAAAAACGTGCACGCATTTATTTGCTTGCAATGGCAAGGCGAGCATGTCTGGCAATTCCCTTGCGGAACGTCGCGGCACCATATGGTGGCGCCATATGGTTAAAATAATAGCGCCTTGCTGCACGCTCCCGCAAGGGAATGGCGCAGGCCCCCTCCTGCTGTATTTAGGGGTTTAAGGGGGGTGGCTATTTTGCCACGATACTGTAAACATCCCAAACGGGTGTACTGAGAGAATCGCTTTTGTCTTCCGCTGCACACCCACACCTCAAAGATGCAATTATATTTAAAACAGGGTAGAAAATGATCCCTTCTTTGTTCAGATGCGTCATTATTCACACAAATACGCATTAACGTAATAGAACTAGTGTTTTCAAAGAAGCTGTCATTTCAGGAGGACATTCATACTTAAAAAAACATGATGTGTTTCTTTTAAGGTTCAATGTCTTCAATCTTTAAGTGCATCCTAGGGAGCCTTAAAGAGAAAATTTGTAGGTGGAATTATTTTCATCAACAGCATTTATTCTTAAGGGAAAGAGGAACTTCTGTGGGCCATATAATGTGAGTTAAGGCTAAACCCAAAACTGGAGTAATCTTCTGAAAAATAGCTGTGATTTTCTGAATAAATGAGACACACTTTTTTTATCACAAGAGGTGTGCACACCAACGCTTGTTTTCTGCAGAGTGCTGCGTTGTATATGGTTTAGACAATCTATTTCACTCTGAGGTGTTAATAAGATAATTTTGAGAAAATTACAGCCCTATGACTTCTGCAAGATAAAACTATTAATTTCTGGTGAAACGCATTTTCAATAGAATCTGCTAAATCTGTGCATTTTTATAGCACTAGGCTCCTTTAATATCAGTGTGTTAAAATGTCATATTAGCCAGACAACAATACCATCGAAGCTGTCGCACAATTCGCCTTTAATCTCATGACATGCAGTATGATTTGCATTTCCTTGTCAGATAACGTAGAAAAACATGCTGCATAATTTAGTCTTCCACTGCTGCATAACTTCAGTAACCCTCATCATATTTTCTGCTGATTCAAAAATACATTATAAAAAACAAGCCTTTCTCGACCCCAGACTCAATTATTTAACACAATGTCCTATTGGTAAAGTTCCTAATATAAATTTAACATGTAGGCCAGGACGCAAGACATTAATGCATCACAAATGCGCTGCACATTTCTTTAGCTGGTGGTCCCCCGAATCACAGAGGGCAGCTGCAGCCAATGGGAGAGCGGGGGAGTGAAGACAGGGCGATAACAAATATTGCGCCTGTATCTCACCCAGCTCTCCAAATACAACAAAGCAGTGGGCTTGTGCCTGCTCTTCTGTAACGCATTGGCTTCCATACGCCACTGATGACGATGGCGTAGTAATGTCAGCAGGCTCGCGCACACTCCTGGAAGCAGGATTGACATGGAAGGGCCTTAAAGGTCCGCTCCTGTCAGTGCTCACATTGCCTTCCTAGCTGTTAGCTAGCAGTGAGAATGTAAACTATTACGCCACTGTATAGAGTGGAGTTCTACACCTTCATCCGTTTTTAGGGGCTTAGAGTCAATACCAGAGCTGACATCAAAGGTTCAGATGGCAGCCTAAAAATGTGTTTTCAATAGGAATAAGACTTTGCATTTGAACGACACCAGAGAGCTCCTACAAATACCTTTACGCAGGGCTTTAAGTGGGATAAAAAAACTGGGAGGGGTCTCCCAAAGGGGAGTGGTCAATGTAATTAAGGGCGTAGCTTAAAAACACGTAAACTAAAAATCTGTGCTTAGAATGGTGTGCCGCCCGAATTGTATTTTGGTGTTTCTTTCATTGCGTCCAGATATATGATACAAGTAACATTGTAACTTCAACAAATCAGGACTATTGGCTTTGTCAATGGTTGTTAGTTGGATAAGATAAATAAACAGCAACTATGGCTGCCGCTTGAATATAATATTGAAAAAGCTTCCACTTAAAGCGCTGGTGACACCAGGACAATGTTGCAGCTCCCGAGTTTCAAAAAGAAAAGCGAAATCCAGAGAGAAAATGACTCTTTAAAGGATTTCCCTTCCCCTACAACGCTCACCTGACATGACATCATGCTGTAACTTCTTCACTAGTGAGAAGTAAGCAGTGTGAGCATGCGCACATTGAAGTGCCTGCTGGCACTGCATTATAACAAACAGGGTTATACCCAATGCAGTCAATAGGGACCTGGGTAGCAAATGGAAAGAAGGGAAGGGGTCCCGAGACCAGAAAGAAATTACAAATTTAAGGCATTTATATTCATAAATTCAAAAACAACGTTTTTTGATGCAAAAAAGATTTTACTTCAAGATTGCATACATCCTAATCAGTAGGTACAGTGTTCATTATACATTTGCTTTATATACAGTGTACGCGCCCACATTCACAACGGGGAGGGGGTGACGTGAGGGAAAGTGTAGGGGGTAGGATATGTGTGAACTGATTCATTCAGTGACAAGTCTTATTCAATCCACTAAGACAGTATACATGTGGTCCCTTGGCATCAGGGCCACATTTGTCGGCTCCGCGAGAGTCCAAAATTATAAATGTCAAAAAAGGCCTAACTCCGTTATAGCCGTGAGTGTCTGAATGGGGACCGGAGCTGGTCTTTGGTTACGTAGTGGTCTACGTTTCGACCCAAAATCGGTAGGAGTCTTTTCCTTACGGGAGGGTCTTCATCAGGACAAGCATTGTTGTGGGTGGGCAAACTCCTTTCGCAAGGGGCGATAGGAGTAGACTCAAAAGGTAGATAATCTTAGTCCAAGTTGATGGTTGGTAACTCTGTCAGCCTATATAGGGTGATGTATCGGTCCGAGATTGTAGTGTTCCTCGATGGTTGATCAAGGTTTTTCAACCACTATCGACAGATTCTTAGAGATTAAGTTAGATGGATCCTGTGTGCATTGCGCAGGGAATTTTATTCAGGCGTACTTATTCCATTTCTGGGCAACTACGATAATCATGGGTAACCAGTAGAGGCAGCAGGAGATTATCTATAAATCACTAGACTTGTTAGTCTCACCACTTCTTAGAAGAACATATGGGGAAATTCACCTATTTAGGAAAGCGGCACGAAATCTGGCCGGGATAGAGGGATCTTGGTATAGTCCTCACCACTTCTCACGGGAGGGTGCCATCTCACCTCAACCGCCGAGTGATCACTCCGCCCCCTAGTCCCCAACCGACCAGGAAATACAAAAACGCGAGGATTTACCGGCACGGCACACGGAGCGCGGCAGCCTTAATGAGACACCCCGTTCGAGTGGAGATGAACGCAGAATTCGTATGTTGTACACGACAACGAGGACACAGGTGAACGTATTCGGAGAATTCTTCCCTCACTCACTCTTGATCACTCGGCGGTTGAGGTGAGATGGCACCCTCCCGTGAGAAGTGGTGAGGACTATACCAAGATCCCTCTATCCCGGCCAGATTTTGTGCCGCTTTCCTAAATAGGTGAATTTCCCCATATGTTCTTCTAAGAAGTGGTGAGACTAACAAGTCTAGTGATTTATAGATAATCTCCTGCTGCCTCTACTGGTTACCCATAATTATCGTAGTTGCCCAGAAATGGAATAAGTACGCCTGAATAAAATTCCCTGTGCAATGCACACAGGATCCATCTAACTTAATCTCTAAGAATCTGTCGATAGTGGTTGAAAAACCTTGATCAACCATCGAGGAACACTACAATCTCGGACCGATACATCACCCTATATAGGCTGACAGAGTTACCAACCATCAACTTGGACTAAGATTATCTACCTTTTGAGTCTACTCCTATCGCCCCTTGCGAAAGGAGTTTGCCCACCCACAACAATGCTTGTCCTGATGAAGACCCTCCCGTAAGGAAAAGACTCCTACCGATTTTGGGTCGAAACGTAGACCACTACGTAACCAAAGACCAGCTCCGGTCCCCATTCAGACACTCACGGCTATAAAGGAGTTAGGCCTTTTTTGACATTTATAATTTTGGACTCTCGCGGAGCCGACAAATGTGGCCCTGATGCCAAGGGACCACATGTATACTGTCTTAGTGGATTGAATAAGACTTGTCACTGAATGAATCAGTTCACACATATCCTAACCCCTACACTTTCCCTCACGTCACCCCCTCCCCGTTGTGAATGTGGGCGTGTACACTGTATATAAAGCAAATGTATAATGAACACTGTACCTACTGATTAGGATGTATGCAATCTTGAAGTAAAATCTTTTTTGCATCAAAAAACGTTGTTTTTGAATTTATGAATATAAATGCCTTAAATTTGTAATTTCTTGCTGGCACTGCAGTCCGCCTGTGCCAAAGCACAAAACAGATCCCGATTGAGACCTGTTTCGAGGCCCTCTTTAAACAAGCATTGGCATAACCAATAGGTTTGCCTTTGGGACCTTATAAGTGTTTAGCCATGCAACAGTTCATGTTGTTGCACCAAGGATATTATGCTGCATATCTAAATACTTATAAGGTCCCAAAAGCGAGACCTATTGGCTATGCCAATGCTTGTTCAATTAGATGGCAGTTTTGTCTGCAAGTCACCTTTGATTCGGCTTGGAGGCCCGCTGGGTGACAGGAGTTGTTTATCACACATTTTGTCTTTTAATCACAGAGGAGAGTAACATTTCATACTTGTTTTTAGGTGTGGGCTCAACACTATGTGAGTCTGAGCAAATCATGTATTCTCACCCTGCCTAAAAAACACAAAAAGGAATGTGTCATTGTGCAATGTAACTGATGCTCATTTATGTAAAGCGCTCCAATATCTTTGGGTCGAATTTACGCTGTATAAAACTAAAGAAACAAAACTGTAAATAGTTGCTTGCCTTTTACTGGGCAGTAAGTGTTTGCAATGTTGGAGCATTTTGATCGCCCAAAAACACAAAGGGATGCACGGGGTTAGGGTGAATCGGGAGAACTAATGCGAGCTTCAGTCCAGGTGCTACAATAGGCCAAAGCCTACATGATGGGTCTGGTGCCTTTTTCTCTTTGTCTTCCAAGTTTACTTGCCCAATGCTGTGCACATTTTATCAATCAATATTGCTTGAAGATGTTTGTTTTACCAACCAGATGCAGTGCAGAGGCAACTGTGTCCGCAGGTAGATAATTAAAAACATTACGTGTCACAATGTCAATTTGCACACTACGGTAACATGTTAAACATATTTAATGCAGTAAGATATGAATCTCTGTTTCATGTGATTAAATGTTTCAAGCCCCATATTCACAATTTCTTCATAAACCTTCTTTCTTTTTTAGTAAATTCTTTATTAAAATTTGCTATATAATGCTGCATTTTTCACTCTCCTTTTGTCAGTCAAATTTGCACGCTTCACTCGCCTCGCTTGATACGTAAAACTCAGCCCTACCTTTGAAGCCTCACCACTTAGAAATGTCAAAAGCTGCCACTGTCATGCGGTCTACTGAAAAGGTGAGTTGAAAGTTCTTGACTTACAATTCTACTACTTACCTGCACAGACTCAATACGCCCGGAACCGGTACCATACCTCAAGCCCTATCTTGCTCAGATGACATCCCTCTTAAGACACTAATATATAGTAAGATAAAGACTGTTGTGACCACCTGCCGGGCATGGAGGACTTTGGTCCGGTGACTAGGCAGCCCATTCCTTTGTTCCCCAGTCATCCCACTGACACAGAATCCACTCCAGCCGTTACCCACAGAAACACTGGCATATAACACCCTGCAGTGATGCGGTATACATCACTTTGGTGCCTCGTGTGACATGGGGACATTTGTGATCATGGAACACATGAGGTCGCCCATAGATTGACTCTACTCGATCTGTTCCTTTATGCTCGATTGAGATGCTCAACCTGAAAATGACTTCCTGAGTTCCCAGAGGAACCTGCAGATTTTGCCCCATTAACTGCCCTTATTCCATATAGAGACACATCCCAATGAGTTTCTAGACTATACTCGATGTGCTCATCATTCAAATCACATCACATGAGCTGCATCAGAATCGCATGGGGGAAGGACATGGGCAACATGTCATGCAGGCTCGCTGGCATTTTTGCTGCATGCAGACCAAAGTTATTCCATTGAATCACCTTCATAACCGGTAATATTTTAAACTCATATATCTTGCTAATTATACACCAGCAAAACGGGCCAGGATCCCGAAATGGTCCAGATTTATCCACAACAATGCAGAATGAATTCCCCTTGTCTGGTCATTCTACACCATACAGACATTCTGGAGGGCAGTGGCAGACACACTGTCAGGCATACTGGACTATTATAGAGCCCCACGGCCTGTCATGGCCCTCTTGAACCTTGTCAAGAGTATCCCACCTGAAGTGCATCCACTAGCAGCTTTTGAACTCCTACTAGGTCAGAGGAGAATCATCATGCACTGAGAAAGTGCCAACCTCACTCCACACACAAGAATGGTTAATGGACCTACCTTCCTGTTATATTAAGGGGCCGATTATAATGCAGCCCGGAAATGCTCCGGCCATCAGTTTAATTAAACCAGACGGTCATTGCCGCTGGCTTCCAACGGGCTCAAGGACCTAGAGGTGCCTGCCACGGGGTGCAGGGGTTAACATCACCTCCCATATCCCTCTGGAAGCTTGTACTACGGCTGGTTTGCGGATGCAGGTTTGTAGTTTTCAAACACACAATTAAGATTGCCAGGATTCAGTTGCTCGGAAACTCTTACAGCTTCATTTTTTACAAGTGGTTAAGTATTTCACCTTTTAAACACACGATCTGTGGCTTTCTGATTCTTGTCTAATGTAAATGTTAGCTTTATTTCTTAAACTCTCAAACAACATCCACTCCCACGGAAAAAAAACACACAAATATTCACAAACTAGCTTGTTAAATTTGTTCATTGCCAAGACCTTTTGATTTTGCTAGAATTTCTGAAATAATATGTATAATATACTTATTTGTAAGGGTTTTCTGCTAACCCTCTTCATGCATTAGTCTGTTATTGTGCCATTGCAGCATGCAGCAAGGAGGAATTGGTCAGTCCACTTTATTGGGAAACTTTACAGTGAGTAATGGCTTTTTGCCCTTTCAAAGGGAGCACATCCACACACAAAGTAGTGTCTTGATTGCCAGGCACTATTCTGGCACTGTAATGTATGCTTTTTGAGACCAAATAAATATTTTTGTTTTCAGTCGTTTTATTTTAGAAGAACAAGATTCCAGTGGTTTTCCCAAAAAACGTTTTGAAAAAATCATGACCAAGCGACTTCTTACACATTTTTTTGTGCAATTTTCTGCCTTTCTATCCCAGTCCAGCGAGCCTTTCTAAACTATATAACAATTCCAACAAAATAGGTCAAACATCAAAGTAAACAAGTTAAACAATACAATAGTACTCTTGCTCTCGAACCATTGGCAGCATGGGTCAAGTCAAGTCAAGTCAAGGAATTTATATAGCGCGATGCGCATACCCAAAGGGTCTCAAGGCGCTTGAAGAAGGGTGGGGAATTATTTGTCGAATATCCAGGTTTTAAGTTGCTTTCTGAATGCTAGGTGGTTCTGAGTGAGGCGAAGGTGAATGGGAAGTGAGTTCCAGGTTTTAGCTGCCAGGTAGGAGAAGGATCTTCCTCCCATGGTGGTTTTGTTGATGCGAGGTACAGCAGCAAGGGCTTGATTGGAAGAGCGTAGTTGGCGGGGGGGGTGTAGAAGGAAAGTCGTGTGTTGAGGCATTCGGGTCCAAGTTCGTAAAGTGCTTTGTGTGCGTGGGTTAGGAGGCGGAATGTAATCCTCTTATTGACGGGGAGCCAGTGAAGGTCTTTCAGGTGACCAGAAATGTGGTCTTTACGCGGGATGTCTAGTATGAGTCTGGCTGATGCGTTCTGGATGCGTTGGAGTTTTTTCTGAAGTTTTGCGGTGGTACCGGCGTATAGGGTGTTTCCGTAGTCAAGGTGGCTTGTAACCAGTGCGTGGGTGACCGTTTTTCTAGTTTCGGTGGGGATCCAGCGAAATGTTTTTTTGAGCATGCGAAGAATGTTGAAGCAAGACGAAGAAACGGCGTTGACTTGTCTGGTTATCGAGAGTGAGGAGTCCAGGATGACGCCCAGGTTCCGTGCGTGGTCCGTCGGGATGGGTGCTTTTCCAAGGGCCTCTGGCCACCAAGAGTCGTCCCATGAGGAGGGGGAGGTACCTAAGATAAGGACTTCTGTTTTGTCTGAATTCAGTTTCAGACGGCTGTGCTTCATCCACTCGGCTACTTCTTTCATTCCTTCATGTAGGTTGGTTTTGGCGGTGTTAGGGTCTTTAGTGAGTGAGAGGACCAGTTGAGTGTCATCAGCGTAGGAGATGATGTTGAGGTTGTGTTGGCGTGCGATGGCCGCGAGGGGGCTCATGTATACGTTGAAGAGGGTGGGGCTCAGTGAAGATCCTTGTGGCATGCCGCAAATGACTTCAGTGGCCTCTGATTTGAATGGTGGGAGGCGGACTCTCTGAGTTCTTCCGGCAAGGAATGAGGTGATCCATTCCAGTGCTTT
Source organism: Lissotriton vulgaris (assembly GCF_964263255.1). Classification (NCBI taxonomy): domain Eukaryota; kingdom Metazoa; phylum Chordata; class Amphibia; order Caudata; family Salamandridae; genus Lissotriton; species Lissotriton vulgaris. The sequence goes on along the minus strand of NC_141699.1, from coordinate 317,425,729 downwards.
TCCTTGGATTCCGATGTTTCTGAGGCGTTGTAATAGGGTGCTATGACAGACTGTGTCGAAGGCTGCGGAGAGGTCGAGGAGGATGAGGGCGACTGTGTCTCCATTGTCCAGTAGAGTTCGAATGTCGTCTGTTGCAGCGATGAGTGCGGTCTCAGTGCTGTGTTTGGCTCAGAAGCCGGACTGTGAGGAGTTGAGGGATTTGTTGGTTTCGAGGAAGGCAGCGAGCTGGTTGTTGACAGCTTTCTCGATGACTTTGGCCGGGAATGGAAGGAGCGAGATGGGGCGGTAGTTTTTGAGTTCGGTGGGGTCAGCTGTGGGTTTTTTCAGAAGGGCGCTGAGTTCGGCGTGTTTCCAGCTTTCCGGGAGGGTGGCGGAGTTGAGGGAGCAGTTGATGACGTCTCGGAGGTGTGGTGCTATGATGGAGTCTGCTTTGTTGAAGATGTGGTGAGGGCATGGGTCTGTGGGGGATCCTGAGTGGATGGAGTTCATCAGGCGGATGGTGTCCTCAGTGGAGATTGTGTTCCAGTTTTTAAGGATGTTCAAGGGGGGTGAGGTTGCAGCAGAAGGTTGTGTGAGTTGGTCTCCGGATTGGTTGTCGAAGCTGTTGTGGATGTCTGTGATTTTGTCGTGGAAGAACGAAGCTAGGGAGTCACAAAGGGTTTGAGAGGGAGTGATGTCGTTGGAGTTGGCAGTGGGGTTGGTAAACTCTTTGACGATGTTGAATAACTCCTTGCTATTGTGGGCGTTGTTGTCTAGTCGATCTTTGAATGCGGCTTTCTTTGCAGTCCGGATCAGTTGGTGGTGTATGCGGGTGGCGTTTTTGAAGGCGTCCCCTGGTGGAGGTGTATGGGTCTTTTTTCTAGGCCTTCTCATGGGAGTGACAGAGTTTCTTGGATTTCGTAAGATCATCGTTGTACCAGGAGGCGTTTTTGCTGCCTAGTTTGATTTGACATTTTTTCAAAGGTGCTAGGTTGTCGGCGCTGTTGGTTAGCCATTGAGTGAGGTTAATGGCTGCTTGGTTGGGGTTCGAGGAGTGGGTGGGGGGGGTTTTGAAGAAGCGATGAGGAGATCTGGTCGATGGTGATTTTGTTCCAGTTTCTTCGCAGAGTAGGTTGAGGATGGTTGTGGGTTGTGGTCTTTTTGTAGATAAAGTGAACGCAGCTGTGGTCCGTCCAATGGAGAACTGTGGTGTGACTGAAGGAGATATGTTTGCTGGAGGTGAAGATAGGGTCGAGTGTGTGACCTGCGATGTGGGTGGGGGTAGTGACAAGTTGTTTGAGTCCGAGGTTGGCGAGATTGACCAGAAGGGTGGTGGCGTTGCTGTTTTTGCTCTTTTCCAGGTGAAAATTGAGGTCTCCCAATAGAATGTAGTCCTCGGAGGGGAGGGCGTGTGGAGTGATAAAGTCAGTGATGTCTTCACTGAATTGTGTCCGGGGTCCTGGTGGCCTGTAGAGGAGGGTGCCTCTGAGTGTGGTCTTGGGGTCGGTGTGGATTTGGAAGTGAAGGTGCTCGGCGCTAGCGAGGTTGACGTCTGAGCTGGTTGAGATGCGGATGGAATTCTTGTGGACGATAGCAATGCCTCCTCCTGTATGGTGGGTGCGGTCTTTTCGGATGATCTTGTAGCCTTCCGGGATGGCAATGGTGATGTCTGGGGCTGAGGAGGCGTTCATCCATGTTTCTGTTAGGAAGGCGACGTCCGGGGAGATGGTGTCTAGAAGATTCCAAAGGTCGATGGCGTGTCTGTGGACCGAGCGGGTGTTGAGCAGGATGCATTTTAGGTGGTTGGTGTCAGAAATCTGTTTGGTGTTAGTGGATGAGGAGTTGGTCTTAGTGCCGTCATACTTGCAGGAGTAGCATGTGAAGGGTCCATGGGTGTGTCCAGGAGCGGCTTGGGCGCAGTTGGGGAGGAAGCCGGGGTTTAGGGCTAGGAGGGTGGAGGCGTCGTATGTCATGCGGGTGGGGTGGGTGGTGCGGGGACCAGGGGGTCTGGCGCTGGTCGCGGGCTTGGCGCGGACGGGCGCAGACGGGCTTACCTTTGGCGCACCGTCAGCGCGAATGGGGCGCGGTCGCTGCGCGTAAACGCTGCGCATGGGTGCATCTGACATAAATGGGGACGTGGAGGGGGGCGGAGCGTGGGAGGGGGAGCTGGGAGGCGGGAGCGTAGGGGGAGAAACGGGCTGCAGGCACAACAAAATGGATACAACAACAACAAGGCAATAGGACGCTGTGGGCAATGCGAGTAAACACACAGGCACAGTTGAAATGCTGAGCAAATGAAAAGCAATGCGGAGCGGACACAAGACTGAAATGCAGAATAGGCAGGCAATGCGGAGCGTTCGCAATTCAGCAAATTAAGATACCCAGGGCACTGTGGAGCGCTACGCAGCAGAGCGGCTGCTAATGCGATACAAGTATAATTAAAATTTAGGCTGTGGCAGTGGTGGGGGATCAGCGCTACGATACCGGTTCCAGCGCTATGTAGTCAGGAGGAAGGGTGGAGCGACCGCTTCACACGAAGTCAGGCTGGTCACAGAGTTTCCCAGCCTGGCCAGTCCAGGAGACTCGTGGGTGGGAGGGGGAGCAGGGAGGCGGGAGCGTAGGGGGAGGGACGGGCTGCAGGCACAACAAAATGGATACAACAACAACAAGGCAATAGGACGCTGTGGGCAATGCGAGTAAACACACGGGCACAGTTGAAATGCTGAGCAAATGAAAAGCAATGTGGAGCGGACACAAGACTAAAATGCAGAATAGGCAGGCAATGCGGAGCGTTCGCAATTCAGCAAATTAAGATACCCAGGGCACTGTGGAGCGCTACGCAGCAGAGCGGGTGCTAATGCGATACAAGTATAATTAAAATTTAGACTGTGGCAGTGGTGGGGGATCAGCGCTACGATACCGGTTCCAGCGCTATGTAGTCAGGAGGAAGGGTGGAGCGACCGCTTCACACGAAGTCAGGCTGGTCACAGAGTTTCCCAGCCTGGCCGGTCCAGGAGACGGGTGGGTGGGAGGGGGAGCTGGGAGGCGGGAGCGTAGGGGGAGGGACGGGCTGCAGGCACAACAAAATGGATACAACAACAACAAGGCAATAGGACGCTGTGGGCAATGCGAGTAAACACACGGGCACAGTTGAAATGCTGAGCAAATGAAAAGCAATGCGGAGCGGACACAAGACTGAAATGCAGAACAGGCAGGCAATGCGGAGCGTACGCAAATCAGCAAATTAAGATACCCAGGGCACTGTGGAGCGCTACGCAGCAGAGCGGGTGCTAATGCGATACAAGTATAACTAAAATTTAGGCTGTGGCAGTGGTGGGGGATCAGCGCTACGATACCGGTTCCAGCGCTATGTAGTCAGGAGGAAGGGTGGAGCGACCGCTTCACACGAAGTCAGGCTGGTCACAGAGTTTCCCAGCCTGGCCGGTCCAGGAGACTCGTGGGTGGAAGGGGGAGCTGGGAGGCGGGAGCGTAGGGGGAAGGACGGGCTGCAGGCACAACAAAATGGATACAACAACAACAAGGCAATAGGACGCTGTGGGCAATGCGAGTAAACACACGGGCACAGTTGAAATGCTGAGCAAATGAAAAGCAATGCGGAACGGACACAAGACTGAAATGCAGAATAGGCAGGCAATGCGGAGCGTTCGCAATTCAGCAAATTAAGATACCCAGGGCACTGTGGAGCGCTACGCAGCAGAGCGGGTGCTAATGCGATACAAGTATAATTAAAATTTAGGCTGTGGCAGTGGTGGGGGATCAGCGCTACGATACCGGTTCCAGCGCTATGTAGTCAGGAGGAAGGGTGGAGCGACCGCTTCACACGAAGTCAGGCTGGTCACAGAGTTTCCCATCCTGGCCGGTCGAGGAGACTCGTGGGTGGGAGGGGGAGCTGGGAGGCGGGAGCGTAGGGGGAGGGACGGGCTGCAGGCACAGCAAAATGGATACAACAACAACAAAGCAATAGGACGCTGTGGGCAATGCGAGTAAACACACGGGCACAGTTGAAATGCTGAGCAAATGAAAAGCAATGCGGAGCAGACACAAGACTGAAATGCAGAATAGGCAGGCAATGCGGAGCGTACGTAATTCAGCAAATTAAGATACCCAGGGCACTGTGGAGAGCTACGCAGCAGAGCGGGTGCTAATGCGATACTAATATAATTAAAATTTAGGCTGTGGCAGTGGTGGGGGATCAGCGCTACGATACCGGTTCCAGCGCTATGTAGTCAGGAGGAAGGGTGGAGCGACCGCTTCACACGAAGTCAGGCTGACCCCCTCTCTGCATGGGATACAGTGGATTAACGGCTGGGAGGATAGGATTTTGCTGTATGCGGACGACATCCTTTTATACCTCACGACGCCTCACGAATCCCTAGTGGCAGCACTCAACATCTTTCAGAGTTTTGGGAAGTACTCCAGTTACAGTATTAACTGGGGGAAATCTCTCATTTATGTCCTACACGGACACCCCCCGCCGACACCGGGCGATTGCCCGATCCAAATAGTCAGCGACGGGTTCACATACCTAGCCAAATATATATCTAATGACCGTACCGTGTGATACCAACGAAATCTCTTGCCACCCCTACAGCGGCTCCGAAGAGACGCAGCGGTCTGGAAGAGCCTCCCATTGTCGCTACTAGGCGGGCCGCCCTATTTAAAATGATGGCACTGCCACGATTCCTTTATGCTCTTCAGAACCACCTGGATCTAGTTCCAAATAAATACTTTGTCGCCATTGAAGCAACCCAGAGGGACCTTCTTTGGACTGGTGCACCCCGTATCTCCCCCCAGAAGCTAACATTGGGCTGGTTTAATGGGGGGATAGCACTCCCGGACATCAGGAAATCCTACTGAGCGGCGCACCTGTCGGCCATCAATAAGGGACATACTGTGCAGGTAACGACCCGGTTTACGAAATGGATAAATGGCTCCTTCCAGCGGGGAAATTCGAGGCGGCTCTCTACTCTAGACCTGGAAGGTATAGATTGACGGGGCCAACCAAACACTATGTCCAGCTGTGGCACGTAGTCCATAAGAAACTGGGCTGGGCGGGCAAACTCACCCAGGCAGCCCCATTGTTGCCTCTGAGAAGCTAGGCACCCTTAGTCGCACGAAGGGGTTTAGGAACTGGGATTTGATAGGTATTTCCCGGAAAAAGGACTTATGGGGCCCAGAGGGAGTACTCACATTTGACACCCTTCATTGCACGTATGAACGTGCTAGGACAGAACACTTCCGCTACCTGCAGGTCCGACATGCACTACAGGCCAACATTCCTCCTGGGACGCAACTCCACGAGTCCTCGCCACTAGAGGACACACTGCTAGACGGCCACCTCCCGTAAAAGGCCATATCACTCACATACAAAAAACTCCTAAATCATACCCCCGACCCACTATTGGCCCTTAGAGAAAAGTGGGAGGCCGACGGCCTCGAAATCAACGCCGAAGAATGGCGCGAGGCGCTAGCGTCCCCAAAAGAGATAGCAATACCAGCCAAATTGCGACTAATTCAATTGAAGATACTACACAGAGTGTATATTTCCGGCACTAGGCTAGTTCTGATGGGACGCAGTGATGACGGACTCTGCCGTAGGGGGTGTGGGGAGGTGGGAACTTTTTTACACATATTGTGGGAATGCCGAAAGGTACAATTTTATTGGGCACAGGTGCTTGATTGTATGAAAGGAGTGTGGGGGGTAGAATTAAGGCCTGAGGCGAAAAGGTGCCTTCTTAACATTTGGGAGCCCTCCGACATCCCTGCGAAAGGCTAAGTTTGGGCCACCTTGGGTCTGGCAATAGCAAAGAGAAACATTGCGATATTATGGGGGGCGGCCACACCACCTACAATGGGGGCCTGGCAGAAAGACATGGATTGGAACATGGCGCAGGAAAATACGGTATGCGTGGCTAGGGGGTGCCCGAAGAAGTGGGTAGCGGTATGGACTAAATGGAATGAATATACAGGTAACATCTGTGAACCCCCCATGAAAAGGAATGTTGATGAGCTAATTGAGTGACGACTATGATATTGTATGAAATGGACCTAATTTTCAGATGGACACTGAAACACAAGAACTTTTTAACTCATGTGTATTCCTGAAACTGTTCGACTAATAATGCTGAATTGCCCTGCATGTGATTGCTCTATGGTGCTTTGCTTTTTCTTATTTGAAAATAAAAAGAGTTTAAAAAAAAAACCAATACAATACTAGTCAATATAATTGGTTCAATGTCCCAAAGTAGATATCGAGATTTTCAATTATCAGTTCAAATTACAAGTCTTATTCATATCCATTAGTCATAAATCCATTCTGTAATCACAAGTCCAGAATTTCTACCTTTTTCAACACAAATCTTCATAATATGAGTTATGGTACAAATCCATGGTGATACTGTAAACTTCAGAAGTGCAGCCTCTAAACTCTGTCTGATCGTTGGAGACAGAGGGCAGTCAGACGCAGTGACCTGCTCCGAGCCCTAGAAACAGCAAAGCGTGACAGCAGTGCACTGAATGCTGGCAGGTTTTTTTTGTTTGAATATTTTTTATTGCATTTTTTGTTTGTAATGAAAGCACATAAAAGTAGATAACACAGTCGTATTGCAGGATACATATGACATGTCATATCAGTTGTCCACGCACGGTGGTGGGTATAAATGAAAGAAAAGACAATAAAAACAAAGCAGTGAGAACAACATGACAAAATCATTAGATATAGCCGTGTAAAAAAATACAAGCCAACAACAACAATTCACCAGGATAGTCTGTCTATTCTCACTTATTTCACCAATGAGATGCTTGGTTTGGGGCACCTGCGATACAGCATGTGACATCCCAAACGATGGAGCCAACATCAGTGAAGGTCAGCATACAAGGACATAATCAACGCTCGACAATGCCTTCGAGTTCCAGGGTGTATCACTTGTACAGTTCTTAAAAGGAAAGCGCCCATGTCAAGGGCCTGTTGTGGTGACTGGTCCTCCATGATTGTCTCCATAGTTACCAAGCATAGCTTGAGGTTATCTGCAATGCGGTTCATATTCCAACCATTTATTCGTACCAAGAAACTGTAAGGGATAACCTAATATTTTAGGGATTGAAAACTGGGTGGTGTCTAATCAAATAAAATAGGGTGCGGGTAGGTGTGGGTATGCGTGTTTCCATGTCAGCAGTGGGGGCCATCCGGTGCATCAGGCTGCAACCGCAGCGGGGGGGGGAAGAGAGGGGAGGGAGAAAGAGGGGGGGAAAGAAATCCAGCGAAGAAAACGTGACCCAGGGCCTGGAGGGGAGAAAGGCAAGTGGGCAGGGAGGGGGGAAGGGGTGGGAGTGGTCAAGAAATGTCCCTCTGTAAGCACGCTTGATGATAAGCAGCCCAAGTCGCGTCCCAATCTTGTGCTATAGGATACATGGGGAGCCCCGCTGTTTCTTCCCTATGCAAAGCTACACTCTCCGCCCTCGCCCATTTATCAAAGGAATTACGCCAGTGTATCGCCTGAGGGGGTTCACTATTTTTCCAGCGCTTGGTGATGAGACGTTTCGCAGTTATCAATCCCAGGTCCCAGAATCTAGCCGGGGTCTTCGTCTGCTTCTTCCACTTAAAGAGGCCCAATAGACAAGCCTCCCATGTGTGTGGCAACCTACTCCCCATTGCTGCTATTAATGAGACCGATACCGTCTTCCAGTAACCGTGTAGGAGAGGGCACGCCCATAGCATGTGTAAACGGTGTGCATTTACGAGTCCGCATCTGGGGCATGCTGTTGTGTCAAGGCCAAAATATCGGTATATTTTATCCATGGATAAATACGCACGGTGCACAATGTAGTATTGAATAAACTTAAAGTGGGAATTGCGCAGAACATTCTGCATACCGGCCAGTACCAACGCCCATTCTTTATCAGTCCAGCCTCGACCTCTATCCGCCGTCCACTTGTCTCGCAAGCGTTGTGAGGAGAATTGCGTGTGCGTATGTAGGGCCTGGGCAAACCAGTGTACTATGTGGGAGCCGTTCCCCATCACGTGTAAGTACTGTATCAGTCGATGGACGGGCAGCTCCTCCACAAGGTCATCCCAGGCTTGTGTTAGTAAGTGCATAAGTTTTGCATGCGTTAGAAATTGACCAACAGGAAGTCCCGTGTTAGCCGCCTGTTAGCCGCTAGGGTCTCGAATGGAAGTAAGGCGCCCTCTGCGAATAGGTCCCCCAGGCCCTCTAAATCAGCACTCGTCCAACTGTCTAGCGCTGTCTCCGTGAGTGCGCCGCCCTCCCAGGGTGTCCCCAACAATGGTAGATTAGGGGCATATGGTTTGGCGGAGCTTGCAAGTTTTAGGCTTCTTACATAGCACTTCCGCGCCACCGCAAGGAGCAGTTGACTGGGGCAGCGGACCTTAGCCAATGGGTGAAATAGTGCGTGGATCTGTGCAATCGTCATGATGGCGTCGTCTGTGGCGGTATCGCCCGAGTTCTTCCCACTCAACCAGTAGGCGACCCACTGCAGTTGTGCTGCCAAATAATAAAGCTCCTGGTTAGGAATAGACAGCCCCCCCATTTTCCACTGAAGCATACAAAGTCTTCAGCGCGACTCTAGGCTTCCCTGCATTCCAAATCAATCGCCTGGTCAGAGTTTCCAGCTCCCGGAAAGTACGGGTCGGAACATACACCGAAAGGTTGGCATAAAAGTACTACAGTTTAGGCAGTACTATCATTTTAGTGAGTGTGACTCGGCTTGGGACATTAAGCGGGAGGGAGTTCCAAAAAGTCACCTGAGCTGTGAGGGACGAGATTGTCCTTGTGAGGTTGCCTTCTAGCAAGTCACCAGCATCTCGATAAACATAGATCCCTAAATAGCGGAAGGTGGTCGGATACCAGAGGAGTCGTTCGCCCATTACTACAATGTTACATTCTGGTGTGTCAGCGGCAAAAGAATACACTCCTGACTTCGCCCAATTAACACGGAGTCCCGACACTTCACCAAAGTTGCGGAATATGTCGGTGAGCACGCTCGGGAAGCAAGTCAGGTCCCTGACGTATAGTAGTAAATCATCTGCGTACAGTGACACAGAGTGCATCCCGTCGGCTAGAGGGATACCCCAGTCTGCGCCAGAGACGCAAAGCTGTTCTGCCAGGGGCTCCATCATGAGAGCAAAGATTAAGGGGGAGAGGGGACACCCTTGCCTGGTGCCTCTGCGTATTCGGATCGGGTTCGAGAGAAGCTTGCCAGTGAACATTTATCACGGGTTTCTGATATAGAAGTTCCACCATCTGAAGATAGGCATCTCCTAAACCAAACTTTTCCAATACCAGTATCAGGTAGGGCCATTCCACTGAGTCGAATGCCTTTTCAAGATCGAGTACCAAGCACCCCGAGTGAGGCCTTCGGGGCGTTGCCAGGCTTTGCACCCTAAACAGGCGCCTGATGTTATAAGACGTACTGCGGGTCGGCACAAAACCATTTTGGTCAGCATGTACCAGCGTAGGTACCAATGGCGCCAACCGCTGGGCTAGTGCAGACGCCAGGATCTTATAGTCTGTATTGAGGAGGGCAAGCGGCCTGTATGATCCCATATTGAGTTCATCTCTACCCGTCTTTAGGAGAGATATTACATTTGCCTCATTCAGCGTCGGTGGGAGAGCAGAGTCCATTATTGCCGCCCTGCATACCCGCAGGAGCTCAGGTATAAGGATGATAGAATAGGCCTTATAAAACTCAGTGGGTAGTCCATCCGGTCCCGGGGTTTTACCATTGGAAAGGGAAAAGATGACCGTACGGGGCTCTTCCGACGCAAGTGGCGCGCCTAATTCTTCCCGTTGCGCATTGGTAGCCACTGGCAGGGGCAATACTGACTGGTACTCAGAGATGTCATCTGCAGTGACCCGTAAGCGGGAGCGATAAAGGCCTTCATAATGCTTCGTGAAGGCCTCGTGTATAGCCCTCTGTGTCTAAACAGCGGTGCCCTGAGCGGTACGAATGGACAGCACCGGCGTAGTCTATAAGAGCTTACCCGGCTTGTCCCCAATGTGGTGTGTGCGCGCCGAGTGGGCAAAGTAATTTAGATTCTTTAATCTGTCCAGAAGCTGAGTATGTTGGTCACGGGCCGTCACCAACATCGCATCATCTCCCTCAGCGGCCATCTGCTCTCTGGCCAGTAAAGTGGATTCAACTCGTGTTAGGTCTCGTTCTACCTGCCGCCGCATTCCCGCCTGCATGCCTAGGCAATGGCCCCCTGTGACTACCTTAAATGCATCCCATTCAAACTGTGGGGCGGACGCAGTGTCATTATTATCTTCGAAATACTGCAGAAGGCGGACCGAAAGCGCTTCCCTATACAGGGCATCCAGTAAAACATCTGGTTGGAGTCGCCACGTGGGCACTGGCGGGTGGGGGCACTCCCCAGCAAAGTCTAGGATATGAGGGTTGTGGTCTGAGTGGGTGCGGCCCAGGTAACAGGCATCTGTGACATGGGGGAGTAGATCGCTCGATAACATAAACCTGTCCAGTCGGACATGGAGTGTGTGGGCGCCTGAATAATACGAATAGATCCTCGCAGTAGGGTTACGGCTGCGCCAAACATTGTGCAGGTCCCATTGTGCCGCCCAGTCTGTGAGCGCCCTCATTGCCCCATTCACTGGTGCGCTGGCCAAGGGGGGGAATGACCTATCCAGAGCGATGTCCAGTACACAGTTATAGTCGCCCCCAAGCGAAAGTGGCACGCCCGGCCATGGCGCTATCTCCGACGACAACCGTGAAAGGAATCGGCCCTGTTCAGTATTAGGGCCATAGATGGAAGCAAGAACCACATGCTGTCTGTCTAGTTTTCCCTGAAGTATCACATATCTGCCCTCTGTGTCTATCTTACTGTGAGTGAGCGCAGAGGGGACCCCAGGGTGGATCCAGACCAAAGTCCCTCGCGCGAATGCGGAAAAGCCAGTGGCATACAGTTGCCCCCTCCACCTGCGGCGCAGTGTGAGTACCTCTGGGCCAGACAAATGATTCTATTGCAATAATGCTATGTGCATTTGGTGCCGTCTGAGATATGAATAAATCTGGTAACGGCGTGAGGGCGTTTGCATGCCACGCACGTTCCAGGTAAAGAACTTAACCGCAGCCATTGCACGTCCAATCTCTCGTACTCCCCGCCCCAACCACCCACCCCCACCACACATCACAGCCGCACAGCAGAACAGACATCCACCTAAATCATTGCGAAGCATGTGCACCCACCCGTAGTCCTGCAAGTAAACATTAGAGGAAAAAGAAAAATGAACCAGTTCTGTAAACAGTGGGAACATAAACACAATACCAAAAGGTCAACAGCAGAACATGTTGTTGTCCAAACGCTCTAGTGAGCTTCTAGAATCGTTAAGTTCAAGGGGGGGGTTTGTTGAGCGCTTGGCTCTGTCCTTACTGGGGTATCATGCAGTCGGGGCGAGGGTCCTACCCCCCGCCACAGGCAGTCATTGACATTCAGCCCAGTTCCGGCGAGAAGTCTGGTTGCATAATGTGTCTGCGCTTTCAGGTCCGGAGCCCAGCCACACAGCAGAAACTCAGGATGGGTCAGAGTGAGACACTCACCTCCAGGGGGTTCGTCCACCTCTATGATGTACCTACACGACTCACCAGTAGTGGACATGTTCACATCACCTTTTTTCGTTGTGGAACAAGCCCACTCAGCCATATCAACCAGGGCCGGGTGTCTCCCCGGATCCAAAGCAGCTTCGCCAGCAACACAACAGCGTCTCATAGAAATAATAGCTCATCAGCTGCGAACGTTCTCAATGACGGGCTAGTGGGTCAATTGTCCCGGGATGTGTTCACTGGACTATATCAGCGGTCTGTGAGGTAACTACTGGGAGGTCAGTCGAAATTTGGGAGTTCGGCAATCCATAAATGTATTCATCATCACTTGTGTGGGCATTAGGACTATCCTCCAAGGTGGGGTCTGCTTCCAGTGAGCCGCTTATTTCCACCACCATCCGGAGGGCCTGCTGTTGCTCACTTTGCATGAGTTCGGGCGTGGGGCCCACCTCTGTCTCCGAGCGTGTCGATTTCGCCGGCGAGGGTCGCCTGCGGCAGCGTCGACGGGATCCCCGGTCACGCCTCAACTTCGGTGGCATCTCTCTAGGTTTCGTATCAATGCCTGAGTCGAGCCAGGCTGAATGCTGGCAGGTTAATGCGCCCCAGAAATGTAATATATTAAAAGCGGACTTGAGGTCAGAAGAAGAAGCAACCATCTACAGAAATACTTCAGAGGAAACCATCTATCCATACATCAGAACACGTGTTCGACCCTAATTGTTTCGTGGTCCACTTCAACACATTTCGGAATATGTCAAATTATACTTGTTCTTAAGACAGCTGATCATAGACAGAAGTTGAAAAAGGTTGGTACCATGGCCTGCAAGTAGTTCTTAAACAAGCATTGGCAAAGCTTTTGCCTTTGTAAGACCTATTGCCTTTGTCAATGTTTTATTTTTTCTAAACAAGTTGCACAGCAGCATGGACTGTTGTGCAGCATGAAATATTATAAAGAAAAAAGGTGCTATGCCATGTACAGCATTGACAGCGTCATAGCACATTATTTTTCTGTAAGCCATGTTGCAAAGCAGCCCTCACTGCTATGGAATGTGTCTAAAAAAGCGATGTGGAGGTAGGGAGGAGCGGACAGTGGGATGAGGGCATGGGGGAACAAAACAAGGGAGCTGCAGGAGAGGAGGGACAAGCAACAACAGACAGCAGAAGTAGGGCAGGCATGGGGGAAGAGACAGTACAGATTAACCCTTCTGAGATCGCAGAGCTCAGCCACAGCGGCTGCTTTCTGCTGAACCTCACTGCTCTGTCACAATGTTGCTGGACAACTAGCAGTAAAGAGGGCTCTTACCAGCATATTGGTGGGACCTGATGATAACAGACACCGGGAATCTTGGCAGAGGCTGTGAATCTTAATCACATATTTTCCGACACTCCAAATTGTGAAGCGCTCTGCAACCCATCTGTGTCTTGTTTGCGCTATACAAAAATGTTATTAATAGATAAACTGTCGTTATCAGCTGCCATAAGCACCCTCTGTGCCTCTGGGCAATTTTTGAGCCCATGGGGGTAGGCACTTAGCTAGCCAACCTATACACAAGCTATTAGTACTTGGTCAGGTGCCCGATAAGCATAAGCAGTAGCGACCTTGCAATTAGGGATTGCATATCGCTCTAAGTCAGAAGTAGAGCATCTACATACCATTCTAGGCTATGCTTTCACAAATCGCTTGTATTAGGTATTTAAACGGTTTAATCGGAGTGCCAGGCAAAAAGTGTTTTAAAAAGTACCTGGAGCAGCTCGCGGCCAGTAGAAAGGCACTAGCTGCAAACAGGAAGCTGTAATAGGTACATGCTCCATGGCAGGGACGGAGACCTCAAGAAGAAAGCAGGAGGAGGGGAGCATCCAAGAGGAAGCAAGAGGAGTGACCAATAAGAAGTAAGGAAACAGTAGTGAAATGGAAGTCTACCAGCGCTAAGTAATGGATGGGCTCTAAGCCAGTCTTTAAACTTTTTTTGTTTTTATTAACAACAGATTTTGCTGACAGTGCATGCACACTGTTCAGGTGAATTCTAAAAATATTTTTTTGCAGACCAATGTTTCTCTTCGTGTTGTCTATAAGGACAAAGGAAACAATAACCTTCTTATTTTTGTCATGAGCTCAAGTGATGGCAGCGACCATTGGTTTTAGAACACAGGCCGACACATTAAAAGGAAGTATGGGAGTTTCACCATTAAGTTTTTTGAAAATGGAGTTAAAAGATACACTAAAATCACAATTATCATTTTACTTTGACTAACAAAGATTTTCAAGACTAGTTTAATGACTAATTTTAAAGATTTGTTTGAATTTTAAGGTGCTCCTTGCAACAGTGTTGTCGCCAGGGTGGAGCACCCACAACAGAGGCACCAAGAGGCATGAGTTACTGAATCTGCTAGCTAACAAACTTAATACTTATCAGAAAAAAAGACAAAATGTTGACGTCACCTAAAAGAACCTTCACAATCTGAACAGTAGAGACGGTGGTTCCAGCCCTAGCCTTCACCCCCACCATCTACTAAATGGCAGTGCTAAGAAAGGCTACTCACCAGCTTCTTGTAGCAAAAACAACCCAATCACATTTCTAAAGATAGCCTGTCTCCTCTGACCCCACTTCAGGATTTAGGCCTCCTACCTGCCACTTCAGGAATGTCAGTAATACACTTCCACCATCTGGGAAAATAACCTCCCCTCCATCTGGTGCATGAGAACAGGCCAGGAGCTTCCGGAATTGAGCGAAACAAAAGGGGATAATGGACGGAGCGTTTGAGCAAATCAAACACTCACCCCCAGACAAGTGATCTGGGTTTAATCCATCACCATTCTTTAGCTCACTCAGCCGCCCCAGTTCAGACATTGCCATATGCAAATCAGTCTGACCCTGTGCCTCATGGGAACAGTCCAGCCCGAACTGCCAAGCCATGTCTTCCCCAACCTTCCCTCTACACCCGCGCGTATGCTTTTTACCCTGCCCCCAATCTCCGAGGTGGATGCTCTTTATTTATCAGTGGTAATGTCAAATACGAGAGATTACTGATGTTGTTGGTCAAGTACATCTATGCATATGATACTTTTTTGGCTTTATGAAAACCCAATAAAGAACTAAAGTACAAAAAAAGGACTGGGGACCCTCTGCTCCCTTCTCCATCCCCTACAGGTAGGTTGTCAGTACCGGGGATTTTAGTGGACCTGGACCTTTGATCATGACCCATGCTGTCTTTTATTAGAGTCTTTTATAGAATGCTGATACTTATCCAAGCTGTCAGACTAGAATAGTCAGTAGCATTACCCCCTCTCACTGTAATCATCCTAACAACCCTTTTTAGGTTGATCCTGGGCAGCGCATGTACTGTTATGTGAGGCATGCTGTATTGAGGTATGGCATAGAAGTTCCGCCCATTACCCTCCTATCTTTCCACTTGGCTCCTGTTACTGTCCTTTCAAAATAGTTGCTTTTCATTTGTTATTAGGCTTAGTAGTCCAACTTTGGTACCGCCTTGTCTGCATTTGTAACCTCCCAAGACGACTGGACTTTATACTTCTCTTGTTACACAGTATCCTTTATCTAGTCAGTGAGTACTATTTTCTTTAATGATCTTCCCCTATTCCACACAAGACATCGCAGCACACTACCACCTTTCACGAAGGGGACATAATTATTGCGAGTCTGACCCACTGCCATGTATTTTTTTAATTTCCAGCGCAGTCCGATTTAACTATAGTGACCACACTTTTTTAATTATTTAATTTACAGCACGTCCGGTTTCTGTTTAGCGGCCATGCTTACATATTTGTTTTAATTGACAACATGGCAAATTTCACTTTAGTGGCCTGTCTTATTTATTTACTTAATTTACAGTGCGACCGCTTTCACTTTAGCAGCCGAGCTACAAAAGCTTTCTTTCTTTCTTTCTTTCTTTCTTTCTTTCTTTCTTTCTTTCTTTCTTTCTTTCTTTCTTTCTTTCTTTCTTTCTTTCTTTCTTTCTTTCTACACCTTGTGTAAAAGCCCTGTATTCATGCTTTCACTTTTATGTTGGCCGCGCCCCTTTCTTTAGACGCTGCTCACTATGACCTGAATACGGCGAGCAGCACCTAAAGAAAGGGGCGCAGCCACCATTAAAGTGGTCTTGCATTTGCAAGAGTTTGAGCTATTAGCCGTATAAATTACAATACCTTAAAATGTTTTTTATATAGATTGCCATAACTAACTTGTGCGTAATTAAGCTGTGCCCCTCTCCACCTCCCACCACTGTGCCCTTCTTTCCCTACCTTCCCAAACAGCCTCCCCCCGACTAACCCATCCCCTACCCCTTCCCATTATAAGAGGCATAGGTACTGCAGTCCCTGGTGATGTTGAGCTGCAATATCCTGGCTCCGACCACCACTAAACCCATACATTTTCTCAAGAACATATTAACAGAAGCAATGAGAAGCAGAACCACATAGAAAAATAAGTCATAAGCCAAAAAAAGGAGGGGGGGGGAGCGGAAATCCAAAAATCTCCGAAATTGTTTTTAGTCCTCATCAGGCAAATGCATTTGAAAAGAGATCATCATCCAGACTAGTATCAGTGATGATCCGCTACCCCGCCTTCAGAATTGAGAAATACTCCTTGGCTTGCCATTCTGTATGGAAAAATTGCCTCTGACCCTTGCAGATCATCTTCAATTTAGCCGGGTTCAAGAGAAACACCTGAGCCCCCTTTGCCTGGAACTCAGGGATCAATTGTCTGAATTGCCAGCGTAATTCGACAGTCTTCTGGCAAAAGTCCGGGCTTACAAAAAAACTGTGGCCCTTACCAGTCCTTTTGCAGTCAGGTCTTGTAAGAACATATAGAGATTCACGAGCACGAAAATTGTTTAAAGAGATCAAGATAGCTCGTGGACGATTATCGGATTGTGCGCCGCTGCTCAGTTGAGTGAAAGGAAAGCGATGAGCCCTCTGAATTTGCGTCTTCCAATCCCATTGTGGGATATCTGGGAAGACCTCCTTAAATAGCTCAATTACGTACTATACGGACATTAGTCCCCTCTTGGAATTCGCAAGTTTTTGCGCCTTGCAAGATTTTCCAAATCAGTCAGCTTGAGCACCGTATCATTCCTAATTGATTGCATTCTTTCAACCTTAGAATGCTGTGTAGCAAAATCATCTTTAAGTTGGGAAATCCGGTTTTCCGCCTCTGTGATTCTAGAAGAGAAATCTGAGCATGTTTTTGCAATCGGACAGAGTTTTGCAGCTTCCTGCAGGCCTCCTGCATCCTGGAACTTTCCACCCTGGACTCCTCTCTGTGTGCCATCATCACCTGATAGATAGTGGAGAGTGTAATTTCCTCAGGAGAGAGAAAGGCAGTACCATTCATACCAGATGCTGTGCTATTTGTAACGCCTCCTTTATCAACCAGTCCGGATGAAAATGAATAATCCCAAGACATGGCTCCCATGTTTGTCTCTTTAGCAGTAGGACAGCCGGATAGTGGGTTGATTTTATCCGACTGTCTCAGTCATTGATTGAGACTGATCTCCGTCTCCATCCCAGTGAAAGCTACTGGTGTCGCTACCATCAGCAGCCCAGTCCCTGTCTTGGGTATCTTCTTCTGGGGAGGTAGAGGCATCTGATAAAGAAAATAATTCATCTGATGGATCATCCTCTTTGTTAGACTCTAAAGTTTCCAAATGATCCCCCCAACAGGTAGTAGTACAGCTTCACTGTTCCTTAGGCTTGAATCCAATCTCTCCTCTAACAGGACTTCATTGACCAGCATGCAATAGGGTTTCTCACCAAGATTTCAATCAAATTCGTTACCTGCGAGGAGCGGCTGAAGAGACTGCCCTCCTGTGGGAGTAGCTGGTACTTCTTCTGGCACGACTGGAGAAATGGTGGGGGGGGGGGGGGCTTTCTCCTGCAAACAGCCGGTGTGTGCATGGAAGAAGGCAGCGTTTTAACAGCAGAAGAGCCCTTTGTAGCCATATAATTACTAACTGAGGATCTACTCTTAGAAGACTGAGCAATAGCTTAAAATCTCACAATTGCGAGACCTAATGCATTGAAAATGCTTGTTTGGCCTTGCATCTCTTTCGACTCTCTGTTTGTCTCCCAGTCATACAGCAGTTCTCAACACTAGACAAATATACCGCTACTGGTAATTTGTGCAATCTACCACTTGTTTCTCAAATGCCTTTACCCGCAGACTATTTTCAAAACATAGGAGCCAATTTCATGTTTCCTTCTCCAACTGGAATGCTTATAAGCATTTTTCTGACGTTTCATATACAGCAAACTCGCCCCAAAGGTATTGGAACGCTGTACATAAGCAGCGGTTACATTGCACAAGGTCATATTCATTTGTTAGGCACATGGAGATTAAGGGACAGATTTATTTCAAAATAAGTTTCATTGACATTTTTTGAAATTTAAAACAGAGAGTGCAAACAATGCTACTAAGTAGTACAAAGTACAAGCTACATAATCAACACAGAGTGCATCAGTAACAAAATGATTAATGAATGGACAAGTACCGTAATATAAAGTAGAAGTAAAATCCCATAAGTAAAATAAAATATAAAATATAAGCCACTTACTCACAGTATTGTTACATGGGTAGATTTATATCTTGATGGTAAGGATACTCCATCACAATGGCAACGGACTATCCTTACCACCAAGATAATGATCTACCCAAAAGATGTATATGCAAGCATACCTTTGGTGTAAAGATGGTGGAGACTACTCCATCCCAGCAATGGTTACATCTACAGCCTGGCAGAATAAAGGCCATCAGGGGCTGACCTCTATGTCTGCCAAGCTTATTTGGATGGGCGGACATACACATCAGTGAAACCTTTTAAAGATTTTCTTTTTTAAGGTTAAAAAAAAGGTTTGGTGGATGGCTCTGTCATTTTGGCAGCGCCTTGCATCAAACTTAGATAAGCATTGACAGAAACCATTGTGACGACATTTCCCACCTATGCTTTTAAATGTTCCTCCATCTTGGGGGTAATTTCTAACTTAGTAGGCAGAGCAGTATTGGCCAAGTGGATGTTAAGTCCTCTGTAAAGGCTGACAGGGAATATTGTGTCCACCAAACTTTTAATCTAGCCCTTAGTGATTTGCCCAAAAGCACAGGATGTTGAGCCAATGGCAATATTCAAACCTGGGTCCCCAGTTCCAAAGTCAGCAGCTCTGGCTCTAGCACCACATACTCTCTGCATATTTGAACCAGATATATCCAAGAGGAAGTGCAGTCGCTACACCACCAATTAAACAAATCATTTCCTCCACCATCAGCACTGCTATGCCTTCTCCTCCTAGATAAGAGGCCATCTCCAAGTAAGCATTTTTAAGACCAGCTTGTTTAATATGGTAATTAAAATGTGTGAAATCAGTAACCTTTTCTAATGAAGCGTCCAATGCATCTTTCCAACACCATACCCAGCAACAGCTGCAAAAATCAACAGACCTATGCATTTCAGACAGAAACCAAACCAATGCTGCTTTCATTTTGCTTTCCTAGGTTCATCATTAGCGGAATAGACAATGAAAATAATGATCACACAGACGCCCCTCGCAGACGTCTTAAGATCCCACGGACTCAACATAATCTCCTATGAAGAAGACATTCAACTTATCCCCTCACTCACCGAGGAACCTGCCAACACCAAAACTAACTTCTGCAATTCCATGACCAACGTAGCCGAATGGATGAGAGACAACTGCCCCCAACTCAACTCCGACAAAACCAAAGTGCTGTTCTTCACGAAGAACACATCCTCATGGGACCACAGTTGGTGGCCTGCAGAACTCAGACCCACACCCACACTGACTGACCTTGCACGAAACATCGGCATCATTCACGACTGCCAATTGACCATGGAGCAACAAGTTAACGCAGTCTCCTCCTCCTGCTGTCACACACTTTGCATGCTCGGCAGAATCTTCAGATGGATTTCAACAAACACCAGAATGACCGTCACGCAAACTTTCGTCACCAACTGCCTCAATTACAGTAATGCCCTCTATGTCGGCAGCTCCATCCAGCTATTCAAAGGACAACAGAGCATACAGAACGCTGTAGCCAGACTCATCCCGGACCCCTTCACATGAATCCACATCACTCCCCACCTGAGAGACCTTCATTGGCTCCCCATCCAGAAAAGATGCCAGTTCAAGATCCTCACACACACCTACAAAGCCCTCCTAGGACCTGCCTACCTCAACCATCGACTAAACTTCCCCCATACCACTAGTCACCTATGCTCCAACTCACGCACCCTCATACACACTCCACACATCCATCACTGCAGTGGGCACTACTTCTCCTAGGTCACTGCCAAACCTGGAACAAATTTCCCCGCAAATCCGTGCTGCTCCCTCGGTGCCAGACTTCAGAAAGAGACTCAAGACCTGGCTCTTTGATGGAGACACAGCCCCCAGAGAGCCCTAGGAGTGACAGTGTTGGGCTTTACAAATACAGTTTGATTGATTGATTGACTTATCGATTTGATAGACAGCAGTGATCTCTAACTCTACACACCAAGGCCCAGATTTACAAAGATTTCGCATCGAGTTTGCAATACTTTGTAACACAGATCCAATGCAAAATCCTTCTTGGAATTTACAAACCGACACAAATTAGTATTTGCATTGGTTTGTATCAAAATGTGACGCAAACCAGTGTGAAGCACAGCTTTACATTACTCTGTCAAGGAGGTGTCCTGTGGTAGGGACAGGGGCATTCCTGTGCAACTGCCCATGGCTTTTCACACAAAACCCTATCTAATAACAATAGCAGACAGGGTTTTGTGCCAAAATATGATGCCACTTAAAAGCAGGCATTGAAAGGCGGAATACCTTTATGTCTCCTTTATTTTTCAACTTTATTGGTGCTGCAACCTGTATAAGCACACTTACTAAGTGTAAAAAGTTTACAGCTTGTCTAGGCATTGTATTTTGTACTGGAAAGGTATCCTTCCAGAATAAAACTCATGCTCTGCTCTCACAAACACCCTTTGTTGGACTTGGCCCTTATGGCAGGTACACCCTAAACTTTTTGATTTTAAATGTGACCTGGTGTTAGTTGTTTTAGGCTTTTGTGCACTTTAGCCCTGTGTCCCGGTGTAAAGTGCGTGCGCATCCTGAGTGTGTGTGGTGAGATTGACCTGCCCTCACAAAGGAATGCAAGGGGGAGATGAGTGTCCATGATAGTTCCTGAAGTGAGAGGAGTGAATGGGCGAGTTTGGTATGTGCGAACTCATGAGATTAAATGCTGCACGACGGTGTGCGTAGATTTAATGTGACTAGTGTAGAAGTGCCACTTCTAGAAGTTGGCATTTCTGTGTACAGTGAATGTGGATTGACTGTCTGGCTTGTGAGTGAAAGGGACTAGCTTGTGTGCCTGGCTCCAGGAGTCAGGATGGGTCTGCCCGGTGGTGAATAGGAAGATCTGCATGTAGATGAGACCTGAATAGGGCTGTGCCTTCCCTCCACAATGCTGGCTCCGCCCCCTGTGGTGCATCTGATGTCCCTGGCCTGTCCTGTGAACAGGGAGAGGGGATGAGCTCATCAAAGTGCTCTAGAACCAGTTGCATCTGGTTTTCCTATTGCCCTGCACCCTTGAGACAAAGGGAATTTGTGTATAAAAAGGGGCTGTGACCCCAGGTAAAATGTTCTCTCTTGCTCCTAACTTGAGGGGGGCCTGCTGCTGCTGCTGGGCACCAGGAGGACTGCCACTGGAGACTGCCTTCCTGCTGGAGGGCCCTGCGAGCTGGCCCCTGGGCCCACCCTTTGCCCCCCCTGCACTCTGAAGGACTTCCCCTGGACTCTTTGCCTGTAGCGCCTGGGAGGGCATTATTTTTTCATCCTAAAAATAGGGTGCTTTGTTTGTTCTGCAGAGCTATGTCCTCATGGGCTGCAGCGTCGAGCTGCGATTATCTGCATGGGGGAATCCCCGGCGTGGAGATTCCCCTGCAACCTGCCTTATTTTCGGCACGGGTGCCCACCCCACATATTTGTGTGTGTTAAATCCCTGGCGGGTGCCCACGCCGCCAGGGACTGTGTGGTGAAACAGGAGACTACCTGGAATGGTGCCGCTCACCTGTCGCTTTTATTATCTCAATCTCGGGTGCCCACCCCACTGTTGTGGCCTTCGATCCCCCTGTGTGCCGAGAAGAAAGCAGGCGTTCACCCTGCATTGACGCAGAGTTACAGAGAGGGGCCGCCGCGCAGCCCGCGGTGACCCGGAAGTCAGGTAGGAACCTGCCTGGGGGCTGAGATATGCGCCCTCTGGGGCGGAAGCTGCACAAAGAGACTGGTGGGCTCCCATGCTTTAGAGAGAACCCCGCATGTCCAGGCACGGATCACCAGGAGCCAGGGGAGACGTCTGGAGCCTCGAAGGGTTCCCCGCTGAAGCCCTGGACCGGGCAGAGACAGAAGAGCTCCACCGGAGTCCTGAGGGTTCTCCCAACCCCGCCGTCTGCAGCATTGCGGAGATGGAGGAGAAGTGCAGGGCGAGCTGTTTGCCACCTGACTGGAGACAGGAATGAGCAGAAGAGCAGCCCATTGAGTTTAAGTGGCTGGAGGGCGGCTCCGTGGGAGCAGGATTGTTGCGGAGTAGGGCAGCGTGACCCTGCCTATATCCAAAGCGTGCCCGCCATTGCAGGCCGCTCCAACCTTGGAGGCACATTGTTTATTGAAGTCCCATGGAGGACTTAGGGGCACATTGTTTATCGAAGTCCCAAGGAGGACTTGGGGGCACATTGTTTATCGAAGTCCTAAGGAGGAGTTGGGGGCACATTGTTTATAGGAGTCCCAAGGAGGACTTGGGGGCACATTGTTTATCGAAGTCCTAAGGAGCAGTTGGGGGCACATTGTTTATAGAAGTCCCAAGGAGGACGTGGGAGCATGTCTGTTTAAAAGTCCCAGTGGGGACACCTAAAAGCCCCAGCCAGGCCCGGAGGCACAGGGTTGCCAGACCGTAATTGTTTGCCTAATTTCCCCAGCTGTACTGCGAGGGCGCAGGCAGCTGCAACATTGGGTGACCGTTGGTTTCTGCTAGAGTCCCAGTGAGGGGCTCAGAAGGCACGCTTTTGCCCGGGCTCATTTCTCCCAAATGCCCTGCGAGAGCGCAGGCAGCTGCAACTTTGTGCATGATTGTTTAGAGAGCCCCAGTGTGGATTCCTGAGGGCACCGAAGTGCCCGTGCCCATCCTTTGGGCTTTCACAGCTGCCCAGCAATTAGTTGGCAGCTGCCACGTTTAGGCCAAACTCTTGCGCATCTTTTGCTTTGGCTGCCTAGGCAGCGCGCCCTGACTATTTTGGAAAAAGGGCATTTGAGCCCCATGAAAGGCCAGTCGTCCGGGGTCAGTAACCTCTGGGATTCTTGCGCAAGGTGATTGCCTACTGTGATTGTGATGATAATTGCCTAATATGATTTATGCATAATGTATAATGCCTTTATGCCTGTGATACCTCTAACTGTGTTTCTTATGATTAGGAGGTGTTTTTGCCTAGTATAGTTTATGCTAGTCAGTTTATGTGTCCCTGCATGATCTATGCCTAAGGGGATTGGTATTGCGTAGTGTGTACCTTTTACCAGTGGTTACTGGTTGTGTTCTACAATTGTTATTTGGTGCTACAGTTATTCTATGTGCTACATCTACTATTTCTACTAAATGCTGATTCTGACCGTGGCCCACGTTGGCCTGTCATGTGTAAATTCTCCCCTGTAACTACTGCCCAGTGCCAGTTGGGTTACAGTGTATCTGTGTGATTATGATCTAATGTGCTTATGGTAATGCAAAGGCTATTTTTTAATAAAACCTTGTGTGGATTTCCTATTTGTGGTGTGCCTAGTGTGTTGCTACTGTGTGTGTGTGTTGCGCACACGCTTTACACATTGCCTCCGGGATAAGCCTTACTGCTCGCGCCAAGCTACCAAGGGGGTGAGCAGGGGTTATCTTGGCATCTAACTCCCTTGCCCTGACTAGAGTGGTGGTCTCTGCCTGGCTTTGGCGCAAGCCTCAGCCAACCAGAGATCCCATTTCTAACACCCTGGCACCGAGGTGCAAATGTGTGTGCATAGCACTTGGCAGATTGATTGTGTGCTGGCGCTAGGGAGAGGGGAAGAGAGCACCATATCTCTGTAGATATGCACTCTCCTGCTCGCTCCTTGTCCTGCAACACAGCACAGAAGCTTTACAAGCCTCTCTATTTTGACTGGCATCTTTTAAATCTGACCCCAAGTGAGAAGACATTCTCCACACATACAAGGCATACGAAATGATGCCACCCCCTCTTAAAGGTTAAGTGCATGAGCTGCATAGATTATTTCTAGGATGGTACACCATGTACTATAATGAAGGATCGCCTGAAACCAATGCTTGAAGCTTCCCCCAATTCCTTGGGGCTGTTGTTCAGAAACAGCTTGTCTATAAATTGCTCAGCTTTTGAGATATTGGGAAATAACCTGTCTGTTGATTGCCTAGCGCAGAGGCAAAGGTCTATGCTTTTTCTCTGGTGCTCGAACAAGAGGTTATATACTTTATTAAAGTATAGAGAAATGCCTTATTAATAGCTTTCAAAGTCTGCCATTGTGAGCATGACCTTTGCAATGAGTCTTGATTTACTGTTGTTGGGGCAGTGGTCTGAAAACGAAAAGACTGACAAACGTGGCACGCATTCAGCTGGCTTCAGGATGAGTCCAGACCCTCCTAATTGTTGCACAATGCTTTGTTTAGGATGGACAAACTACACCAGGTATAATGTACAATATGCCGCAGCCTGGAGTGCACTCTCCATTTTGGGTTGCCCACCCTGGCACCTCAAAAGCCGCCCTCGGACTTCGTGGTAAATAAAGAGGAGACTTAAATGCACTTGACCTTCAAACAAAGGGATGGTTTTCGTGCTTGATACGGTAAGTGCATTTCAGCATAATGCCCCTCTCAAGTCTTGTTGTCTGAGGTCAAGGTCGAGAGGCGCAGTTCTCTGGCTCTGCCTGATTGAGTTCACAGCTCATTGAGTGTCTCTGCAGCATGATGGAGGGGTGGGATGTTGGGAGGGATGACGTTAGAGTCAAGGACTGAAGAGGACAGAGATATTGGAGCTCATTAAAACTTCCTAACATGACACAGTAGGAAGAAGCATCAAGATGAATTGCACCTACCGAGAATTCCGAAGAAAGAAAGGTACTGTTAGCCATGAGGATGTAACATAACTGTTATAAACCAAATAAAACATGCGCCAGAAAATTAAAAAAGTAAGAAGTTCAATTACCTCCTGAAAGTGCACATAAAAGGAGAAAGAAAAACACCAGCTCAGTTAAGCTGTGCTCTTTTTGGCATTCTGACACCAAGTACGCAGCTGCTGCATGCTTTGTTTGATTGGAATTAGGAGAGATGGGATGGTTTGGATTTTCATGTTTCCCCAGGAGTGATGTGACTTTTTTTGGTCTGTACTAGTTTGTACCTGGGGGAGATATTTTCCCTTTAACCATACTTATGTGGGTGTGCTATATTGTGTACCATTGTATTTTTTCGGTGGTTGGGATATTTAGCAATGACTGTCTCAAAACAAAAGATAAAAACAGCTCATTTTAATAACGACAGAGAATAACTGCTGTTCCCATGGATTGATCATTGTCAGGCGTCGCCCTGTGCAGACTGAAACAGTGGCACACGAGTAATATACCAATAAGGGATCATTGAACAGCTTAAGAGAGTTTTACTCTTCCCACAAGCAAAAAAAGCAGAAGCAAGAAACTAAAAAAGGGCCAACATAGTGACAGACCGTATGCCTCAAAGGCACTCTCAACTAATGAAGCAAGCATTCAAGATGGGAAAATGAAACGAGAAATGCAACACAAATAAAATTCCAAGTATAAATCAATGACAAGAAAAAATAATCTAATAGGTGGGTCTCCTTAAAATGATATTGACCTTATGAGGGATTTTAATCGAAATATCTTCCATATGAAAATGTAAAACCACTACAATTTCCTAGATAATGCTGAGTTAGCTATTCATAACACTATTCATAACACACCAATGCACCACTCATGCGCCATTCATGACCTTTCACATGACATCATAATTGGCTTCATCAATAACATAATTGGTAGCATCACATATAATTTAATTTATAACATAAATAGTTAATATATAGACAGAGATACGTGCTTCCAGTCGAAAACAGATAGGTTACGCCCAAGACGACAGAAAAGCTGGACTAAACTATCATAGCTCTGTTCTCCCTCCCTGAATTATAAGACTAAATGAAGTAGTACCTTTATTCACGATCTCTATTCCTGAGAACAGCAAGAAACTGGCAACACGAAGTGCGACCTGGCTCTCCATGAGTGGGATTAGAAAAACCCATGAGGAGTGAGGAGGGGTAGCTGAGATATGGGGCCTGAGAGAACACTGGAAGTAAGCCATGGGGCCTGCTCATAAAGTGAAGCAATCCTGGGCTATGGTGCATTATTTGGGCCTAAGTGAAGAGCAATCCTATGGAAGAGAGAGGCAAGAGCAGCTCTGAAAAGAAACACACGCAGGAAGCCTCACAATCAGGCAAGATGACACTGGGCATTAGAGAACTGGTGTGGAGAACAGTTTACAAAGTATGACATGACAAACCATGAGCATGACCTTAAAGGGTATTTAGGGGTGTTAGCAGTGATATATCGGCTACGCTTCCCAAGTCTATGCATGAAGTTATACTCCAGTTCTGGGTTTTTCTTTGAATTCTGGAACTTAAAGTCCTGTTTTCTAATTTAATAAACAAGATTACGAGACCCAGAATTCAAAAGAAAAAATCTTACCTGGAGCAGCACATCACACATGGATCTAATAAACCTGTCAGGGCTGCAGTGAGTACATACCAAAGGGTGTATTTGGTATATGCACCACTACCTAGCTGAGCTGAAGCAAGAGACAATTGGACTGAAACCTAATACTGCAAGTGAATGAGGCCTGGACAGAACATCTGACCCCTGAAAGCGATGATAAATTGCGGGTAGGTGCCCAAACTCAGTTTTCACGATTAACCTTCCAAATAAACAATAATGACTTTATGGGCTACATTACGAATCAATCAATAGTTGTACTGCCATTGAGCCACTCAACCACAGAGGCTGAGGGGTAGGAGAGCGGTTATTAAAATAAATGCCCTGCTGTGTCGAAATGGGTTACCTAACACTTCTGTCAAAGTGGTGGATTGCCAAGGACCGGTTGGGCGAGGATAGTACCAAGCTTTAGCACCATTCCCGAAAAATGATGTGATGCGAAAACTGTTATATGTGCATAGACGGACACCCATATGGTAGTACTTCCTATGCTAAAGGGGCACTGTATGACCTCAACAGAGAGCAATCAACACATATCTTCTTTCTTCTATGCGATGAGGCCACCTCTCAGAAACCTTGATGGACAATATGGTGGCTAAAAGAGCTATAGATCTTATATAAGAAAATCTGAAGGCCTGCCTAGTGAAGGACTGGGTTCTTTAAGACCCAGCGGTGCCAGGGCACAACACCTGAAACCTTCGTGGGTAACCTGCTCCGGCGTACGAATGACAGAGACACGGGACACTTCCTTCGACGTCAAAGATTCAAGGTTTATTTACTGCAGGGAACACAGAAGTCACGACAAGTACAACACGTGCAACTTGGGGAGACTGCTTCAAATTGGTTCTGTGGATCGCTCCTTTTATACAGTTTTTACCCATAGGATATCATGATACATAAAGGTTTACAACCCGGTTCCCACCATTATCCCCCAGAGGGGTCGCTTTGGTCACTTTGAAACACATGAGGTCCGGAACATAAGTGCGGAAACATTTGGTGGTTCCCAACTGTAAAAACCCATCTTCCCATCTTAGCGAATTCCAATCAGCAGTAAAACAGATCGAAATAGGAACAAGGACAGGTGTAGAGGAAGACGGAGACAGTGGGGAGATCGGAAAGGGTGTAAAAGGGGAGGTATCGGGAAACACGAGAAACAGGCATCAAAGGGACGTGCCTAATGAGATGCACGGCTGAGACAATAAGTCAGTGCGGCAAGATGAGCCTCGAGCGGCGCCATCTGCCTTACAGTATCATCCCCCTCGTCATAAAGACACTTACAAAGAACATGTGTCTTCCGCAAATATCTTGGGAGTCCCAGGGTCGCGAAGCGGACAGCGTCCGTTCGCTGGCTACTTGAGGGCAAGAGACAAAATGGATGCCGTATCTAAGATGGAACCCGTGGGTACAGATGAAAAACCCACGTAACAAACGAACGGTCTAAGTTAGCACAGCGAAACTGTGCACACTTACTAAACTCGTCATTTGCGGTTCATAGATACCAGACTCGACCATATTCATGCGAGTTAAAAACACCACTTACGATTGTCACGGAACCTCAGATTGTCACGGAACCTCAGACGCTCCTTTTGCCCTCATGTAGGCAAGCACTAGTCAGAATCATATTCGATATTCATCAGACCATCTAGATGTTGCTGTAGCATAGCTCTGTCCAACCGAGTCCCCTTGGTAACAGGTGGTTGTCTCATACACGTTGTAGCACAGAGGCCACATAAGGCAGGACCACACTGCACACAAAGGCAACACGTGAACAGGAACACCACAACGACTCCGATGATCATCAGAATCTTCCAACCCCAAGTCGACATCAGGCCCCAAAACCACCCAAGTAGCGTCCAATCCCCTACATCCACGTGTATGGATTCGGAGATCTTATGCAACCTCGAGATGGCTTGATAGACAGTTGGAGCGTTATCTGGAATGAAAATGCAGCAGCTCGAATGGATCACCTTACATACCCCACCTCGATCTGCTAAGATGACATCTAAAACCATACGGTTTTGTAACGTCATAAGTCTATCCGCCTGAAGTTCTGTGGTGATATTACCTAGGGCACTGGCAGTAATATTAGCTGTCGATTCTACCACTCGGGTCAACTGTCTCAGGTTCCTACTATTAACCATAGGTCCCCAAAACGGGAGGAAACCCTTGAAAAAGTCTCCTGCCTCTTGACCGGCAGTATCCTCTTCGCTAATTACGCCTCGCACAACTCTAGTCTTATGATAATCGGCATCTACAGTGAACGTCGGAGGCAACAAATTTGCAATGAAGCATGAGCCCATGAAGTCAGCGGGCAGCCATGCGTATGCACGATCATAACAGATAAAGTATGTACCCTTGGCAGCCAGAAACACAGGGGACGAGACCATCGGCAGAATGTAATTTTCAGTGCAAGCACTTTCTCCAAGTCGGGCTTTCGATCTTCGGCCACGACCTATTAGACAAAAATTACCAGTGTGGGGTACGACCCATATCGGAGGCGAGCTTTTAAGCTGCTTTTCGCTAGTGAACACACTATCTACTTAGGACCCTATAAGCTTGTACCTCTTCTTCAGGAATAAGCGAGGGATCATAGATATCGCTATCTACATCCTCTATTGCTATCAACAAAGGTTTTTGATACGAGGTAGGACCAGAGTAGGGAGAACGTGGTTCCCGAATGGGGTGGAAACCCAGTGCGCTTCGAAACATTGTTTGAAATGCTCGAGCTGACCCTTGGGAACTATACGGTAACACCAGATATGGAATTCCCTTATCCGTAGTATGTGGCATCAACCCACACACCCAACAATTAGTAGTGTTAACCACTAACTGATGCTGATGTAGGAGCTGAATAAAGGAATTGTTGCGGAATTCTACACGTCTAGCCTGTTCGTGTTCCGGTAACATATGAAAGGAATGAGGAGAAACAGTGGAGGTAAGTTTAGGGTCAGGAGTAGGAGTAGGTGTAGCAGAAGGTAAGAAGTAAGACATCATGTAATACACCCCACCCGCTAACAATGCAGAAGCAGTCAAAAATAAAACGAACAGTTGGAATCTAAAACATTTAGTACGACTGAGTTGCTGCAGCTTGAATCTGTGAACCTGAGCTCCTTCCACATCATTCAGCTTCGAGAATGCCATTCCCTACGACCGTCCGCAACGTTTCTTGACGCACTTCGTTCTGTGTAGCAATAGTCAATCCCTAGGAGTTCCCAGGAACCGACGGCCTTTAACCTAGCGTCAAGACCTACTATCCAGAAGGAAGTACGCGCGCGGCCCTACGGCCTTCAATGCACAATATGTATATATGCAAAAACAAAAGTCTCTCAGCTGTGAAAGGAAGAAAATGTGAGGAATGAAACTCAATATATGTACAAAATAATCACAATGGTACGAATGTTCAAAACTGATCACGGAAAACGGGATAATGCAGTTGTCAATACTACAAAAGCAGGATCTTTTATTAGTCTTTAGTGCTAGATCGTAGAAAGTATCGAGTTTTCCCAGGACGTGTCTGCTCGTCAAACAAAGGATCCGTTGAAGAGACAGCGTCCCGATGATCAGTTGAGTGTTTTGGTCTTGAGTCTTTTGATGATAACTGTTCAACAATGTCTTTCTGCTGCGCTGAGGATTCTCCAACAAGCTGTGCGTCGCTAAAAGGCACAAACACCGGCAATGCTTCTGTTTCAGACGACGCAATGCCCCTCCTTACCCACGGGTCTGCCGACAAAGGAATGGGGACTCTTTTGGTGTGGGTGGCATGCACCCAATTCTTACGTCCCTCGAGACGAACGGCAGTCCTCGTGGCCAGGAGCACTTGATAGGGTCCAGTAAACCTCGGGTCCAGGTTATTCTTGCGTGAAAATTTTTTCGTCACCACCCAATCTCCGGGCTGGAGCTGGTGGCCTGGACCCTCCGTCTGCGTCGGCAATGCGTCGTAAACCTGTTGGTGAATTAACCTCAGTTTAGCAGTCAAGTCATGAAGATAATCGATCAACATTGGGTACTCAAGATCACAAAACATTCCTGGCCTAGGAACCCCCCACACATTCGCAGGACGACCGAACACTATTTCATAGGGACTAAGCCCTACTCGGGAGTGTACAGTCGCCCTAGTTGACAGTAATGCTAAAGGTAAAGCATCAGGCCACGAAAGACCTGTCGTAGCCTGAATCTTTGCTAGCTTTAGTTTAAGGGTGCCATTATACCCTTCAACCAAACCAGCTGACTGAGGATGATTGGCGCTGTGGAATTTCTGATTAATTCCAAGGCCCTTACACACACTC
This sequence comes from Lissotriton vulgaris, assembly GCF_964263255.1. NCBI lineage: Eukaryota > Metazoa > Chordata > Amphibia > Caudata > Salamandridae > Lissotriton > Lissotriton vulgaris. The sequence continues at coordinate 317,395,045 of NC_141699.1, read as the reverse complement.
TTCATTACACTACCCACAAACTCACTTCCGTTATCTGACCACACGACTCTAGGCATTCCATACCGAGGAAAATATTCCTTCAGCAGGATTTTCGCAGTAGATAAAGCAGTATTGTCTTTGAGAGGATAGGCCTCGATCCATCGGGAGAATGCGCAAACCACAACTAAAACGTATTTCAAGTTATTGCATCGCTCCATATGGATGAAGTCCAATTGAATCACCTCAAAGGGGCATGAAGGGGGAGCAAAACTGCCAGGAGGAGTTGGGGTTCCTTTGCCAGGATTGTACATCATACACACCATACAATTCTTAACCAAGCGTTCAGCACATTTCGTGATACCATCATTCTTCCACACATGAGACAATAATTTGCAAATACCTTTCGCGCTAATATGTGCTAACCCATGCGCCATTGTCACAACGGCCAGCACATACGCATCCGGTAACATCCATCTTTTCTGATCTGACAAATCAATCCAACAACCATTCGCATCCAACTTTCCCGTACTTTCTTTCCATTTCGCCTTTTCAGTCTCGGTGGCCTCATTCTGAATTTCTTTCACACTTTCGATAGTGTCTTCACACATGCTCGATTCTGTAGGCCACCTAACCGAACTCGTCACATACATTCGAGTGCTAAGGTTCCGGGCAGTCTCCTTAGCAATCTCGTCCGCAAACGCATTACCACGACCAACATCATCCGTGACCTTACGATGCGCACTACATTTAACAATCGCAACTTGCTTAGGCAACGTAAGTGCATCCAAAAGATCATTCACAAGCTGGCCATGCTGAATCTTCGTACCATGCGACGTCAAGAAACCTCTTTCTCTCCACAATCGTCCAAAACTGTGTGCGACGCCAAATGCGTATTGGCTATCGGTAAACACATTCACACGTTTCCCTTTCGCTAACACACACGCTCTAGTAAGAGCAATCAGCTCTGCAGCCTGGGCAGAATTCTGATTTAATCTTGCAGTCTCAACAACAGTATTCAACGTTACCACAGCATAAGCAGTAGTCACATCGCCATTCGGCAACTTAAAACATGAACCATCCACATACAATGTACCATCCGGATCGTCCAATGGGGTGTTTTTAAGGTCCACTCGACCTTTTGTTTCCTCTTCAGTCCTCAAGTAGCAATCCTGTTCTGCTACTTCATTTGACTCTGTGCTAATTGGTAACAAAGTTGCCGGGTTCAGAACATTACAACGTTTTATCTGAATGTGGCTTGCCAACAGCGTCAACTCGTACCCAGACAACCTCGCACTCGTCAAGTGCTGAGTTTTCGTCCGATTCAAAAGAGTATCGACTGCATGCGGAACCATCACCGTAAGCATATTATCCATGACCAATCCTGCTGATTGTCGGATAGAGACCGCGGCTGCCGCTGTTGCTCTCAAACAACTCGGCAATGCTCTAGCTACCGGGTCCAAAGTCGAGGAAAAATATGCACATGGACGTTGCTTACCACCAAAAGGTTGCGTTAAGACACTCAACGCACAACCTTCTCTCTCGTGAACATATAATGTAAACGGCTTGCTATAGTCAGGAGTACCTAACACAGGAGCCGAACACAATGAATCACGTAATTCAGAAAAACTCTTCTGACATTCTTCCGTCCATGGTAAAGGAGTCGAAACATCCTTGCACGTAAGAGCCACCAATGGTTTCGCTAGCAATGAAAAATTAGGAATCCATTGCCTGCAGTACGACGTGATACCTAGAAAGGCACGCACATCTCTTTGGGTTTTTGGCACAGCCATTCGCGCAATTGCTGCAATTCTCTCTGGGGTCAACCTCCTTCCCTCCTTTGACAATAAGTGACCTAGATAGGTTACTTCTTGACAACAATATTGGAGTTTAGTAGGTGACACCTTGTGATTCAACTCACAGAGATGTTGCAGCAACGACACCGTAGCAATTTTGCAAATGTCCTGAGTATCAGCAGCTACCAATAAGTTGTCGACGTATTGGATTAAAGCCGCACCAGCCGGCAACCTAAACGCATCTAGTTGACCCTTCAAGGCTTGGCTGTAAATAGATGGACTTTCACAGTAGCCCTGAGGAGCGCGTTTGAACCGGAAGCTGCGTCCACCAAGAGAGAAACCGAAAAGGTCCCTGCTCTCCTCGGCAATCGGGATGCTGAAAAACGCATTTTTCAAGTCAATCACCGAAAACCATGATGCAGAAGCTGGAATCAGAGTCAGTAGCGCCGTGATGTCAGGCACAACGGGGAATTGAGGAACCACAATTTTATTAACCTCCCGTAAATCGATAACAAAGCGATAAACAGGCGGTTTTGAAGGATCAGTCCGTTTAAGAATGGGCAGTACAGGACTGTTGCACACGTTTCCCCTAGTCTCTTCAATGACATCCTTCTCAATCAGATCATAAATGATCGCCAACAGTGCTCGTTCACCATCAAGAGAGATACGGTATTGGGGAATACGTGGCAATCGCACATTAGATTTCAACTGAACAACATATGGGGAGATATCAAGCAGGCCCACATCATTTGGACCCGTTGCCCACAAAGACGCAGGAAGAGAACTCAATTCCGATGGGAGCTTATCGAGGGACAAGTACATGGGAGAGACAACCCTCTCTCCCAACGTAAGCTTCACACCCGCAGGAGAACAATACAAAGTCGCAGACAAACGTTTAAGCAAATCCAGGCTCAAAAGATTTTCACCACAACCCGTAGTCAAAATCAACGGAGCTTCTAGCTCACGTGGCCCAATTTTAAGGGGCAAAGGGTGCGAAACTGGATTGCTAACAGGGGCGCCAGAAAATCCAACGGAAACATTTGTTAAGCCAGACAAAGGTGCGCCAGGGAGTTTCGAATGCTTAATGGAACTTTTCGCTGCACCAGTGTCCAACAGAAAAGGCTCAACGACGCCCGATGTAGCAACTGCGACGTAAGGCCCTCTCTGATCAACCGGAACTGATACCACTCCCTCTCCTTGTCTTTGGCTGTCCTAGTAATTACAGTCGTCAGTTCCCTGATCGACGTAATAATCATCTACATTGTACTGCGCAGATCGTCCTTGCGACGATCCACGTTGATCAAAACAATTATCGGAATTTAATGAATTATCTGAGCGATCGTTTTGAGCACCACGACCTCTACCACGTGATGCCTGCTGCGAACCACCCCGACCTCCTCTAGACGAGTTACCACTAGTACGTTCATTTAGAACAGGACAATTGAATTTTATGTGACCCTCTTGTCTACAATAAGCACATTGATTGTACCCTAACGAAGATCTTTGGGAAGGGGAGTCATTACGAGTTTGTGATCTATTAGATTGCGGCTGTGATCTATTTTGTTGTGGATTATTCTGATTCGAACGTGGAGGATACGCTTGCTGAAGTAACACTTTAGTTTTAAGCTCTTTAGTCTTTTTATCAGCACGGTCGCTTTCTTCTTTCTCTCTGTTCTCATAATATTGTGCCGTAGCCAATATCTGAGCTGAAGTAGAAACGGCCCATGCACTTTCTGAATTCCTCAATTTATTACTCAAATCGGGCAATAAGTTCGAGACAAATTTATCCACGAACAACCTTTGGCCACCCTCAGTGCTCATATCCTGACCACTATGATCAATGAATGCTTCCTCGAACCTCGTAAAGTAGTCGGAAACACTCTCGTCCTTCTTTTGCTTACAAGCTGACAATTTATCCCAGTTCACCTTCATAGCTGGCATAAGAGTTTTCATTAGCGTTATAATTCTTTGGGGAAGATCGGTAATCAGCTGGTCGGGCTTAGCGCCACCAACTTGTCCGGCATCTGCCGCTATAATGGCAGCCCAAGCACCACCTAACTCATTCGGATGGTTTTCATGGCGAATCTTAGCCCATACCGGCTGAGGTACAACATTGCCAAACAGCATATCAATATCGGCAAGATTCATTATCGTAGCATCCACGAGCTGCGATAATTCTTTATAATACCCTGCAGGATTTTTGCGAGGGTCGGGCAATGATTGCTTCACCTGTAACACTTCCGATCGCTTCCATGGGAGATGAATCCACACTCTCTGGAAGTATGGAGGAATAATGGGGTTAGCAGTAGGATCACCTGGCATCCACACTGGTGGAACTTCGCGCATAGGAAATTGACCAGACTCGTCTTGTAGTCTTTCAATATCCTCAACAAACAAAGCTTGAGGTATAGGAGTGGGACGAAAAGATAGCAATCGTTCAACAGCACGTCGAACATTGGTATCCACTATCAGTCCAGCCGGAAACTGAAGCTGTAAATCAGACAACGCGGTCAGCACCTCGTCAGGTGCGTCGGCCGCTATCTGATCATGAAGGAACTTACACATTTCATTAAACACATATCTCTGGGTTGGTATGTTGAATTGACAAAATGTTTCGAGGACAACACGGGGTGGACTTCTAAGTGGATTAATCATCCAACCCATCGCCATATTATATAGCGCAACGCGTTCTCTGTTTCCAGGAAGCTGACTACGTCTCTGAGGACCATCTGAACCAGCGGACCCAAGAACAGGTCCGAGTGAATGAAAGAAACTAGCCGCAAGAGGAGAATTGCGACTACGAGTAGAGGGAGAAGTATAGGACACAGGACTAACAAGTGAAGGAGTAGAAACAGAAACAACAGCAGGGGTTAACAAAACAGGAGCAGTAGCGTGAGCAGGAGTATGTGGAAGCGGAGGAGCAGTAGGAATAGAAACAGATGTAGGAGCAGGAACAGTCGGAAGAACGGGTGCAGGTTGAGGAACAGGCAAAGGAAGGATAGGTGCAGGAACAGGTACAGGGGGAATCACAGGGGCTGTGGTACCCTGTACGTACGGAGGTGGCGACTTCATTAGATAAGACATTAAAGGATCCTCAACTGACTCATCCTTCTTTTCCGGCTCCGTAGGCAAAGTGGGATAGCATTTATCTATAGTCATACGCTGCAATCTATCAAACACTTCCTTTTCCCTAATCTCCTTATCATGCTGAAACTGCTCTGCTTTCTTTACAATGGTACCAGCACTATCTCGCTGATTTCGTTTAGTCTGTCTGATTTCTTTCTGTCGGGCTTCTTTACGCCACAACCGAAAGGCATCAAACTTGGCCGGCCTTGACTTTTTCGCGAACAATTTAACCTCTAGATTATCTAAGATCGGGGCCTCGAAGCTACCATGCGGTGGCCAACGAAGGTCACCGTCCTTCTTTGTATATTTGATCCAGTATTCATTAAAGGTAATTGGGCCTAGCCCATGCTTACTATAGAGCTCATACGTGGGAGTTCCAACCGGAGGTATCGGACACGAGTCCTCCAGTCGGGAATCCATACCACAAGGCCTGAAACAACTAAACAAAGTACTACGGCCAGGCATCTTGCACACTAGCCGAGTTTCACAAACTTCAAGGGTTACGGGATTTACCAAGTCCCAGCAAAGAACAAATACCCTCGGTTTTTGGCGGCTGCAGTCGTCAAATAACACAACAAAGTACGCTGGCAAAGTGTCACCGACAAAAACACTCACACAGCGTCAACAACAAAAACACCCGCTAAAGTGTCAACAACTAAGGACTCTGGGAGCGACCCACAAATACTTAACTCAAAGATCGATGGCGTCTCCAGGAAGGCCCGTCAATCGTCTCGCTATACCAAGGTCTACGCCAGGCGCCAAAACAGGTCTACAGTCAGGGCAGCAGTCCGTCGCAGCCGCCAGGAGGCGGGAATCTTCGCGGGAAAAGTCTTCGGGCCACTTATTTCGACAACAGGATCGATGAAGCGGAGTGCACCTTCCCTCGGAGATTTCACACGAAGTTCCTCACGATCGTCGGGCTTGGACTGGTACCACTGATGCAGCCGCACGTTGGGTGCCAACTGAAGGACTGGGTTCTTTAAGACCCAGCGGTGCCAGGGCACAACACCTGAAACCTTCGTGGGTAACCTGCTCCGGCGTACGAATGACAGAGACACGGGACACTTCCTTCGACGTCAAAGATTCAAGGTTTATTTACTGCAGGGAACACAGAAGTCACGACAAGTACAACACGTGCAACTTGGGGAGACTGCTTCAAATTGGTTCTGTGGATCGCTCCTTTTATACAGTTTTTACCCATAGGATATCATGATACATAAAGGTTTACAACCCGGTTCCCACCATTATCCCCCAGAGGGGTCGCTTTGGTCACTTTGAAACACATGAGGTCCGGAACATAAGTGCGGAAACATTTGGTGGTTCCCAACTGTAAAAACCCATCTTCCCATCTTAGCGAATTCCAATCAGCAGTAAAACAGATCGAAATAGGAACAAGGACAGGTGTAGAGGAAGACGGAGACAGTGGGGAGATCGGAAAGGGTGTAAAAGGGGAGGTATCGGGAAACACGAGAAACAGGCATCAAAGGGACGTGCCTAATGAGATGCACGGCTGAGACAATAAGTCAGTGCGGCAAGATGAGCCTCGAGCGGCGCCATCTGCCTTACAGTATCATCCCCCTCGTCATAAAGACACTTACAAAGAACATGTGTCTTCCGCAAATATCTTGGGAGTCCCAGGGTCGCGAAGCGGACAGCGTCCGTTCGCTGGCTACTTGAGGGCAAGAGACAAAATGGATGCCGTATCTAAGATGGAACCCGTGGGTACAGATGAAAAACCCACGTAACAAACGAACGGTCTAAGTTAGCACAGCGAAACTGTGCACACTTACTAAACTCGTCATTTGCGGTTCATAGATACCAGACTCGACCATATTCATGCGAGTTAAAAACACCACTTACGATTGTCACGGAACCTCAGATTGTCACGGAACCTCACTAGTGATGGAGCAAGGTTTCATATGTACAGAAACTTGCTTGGACTCAGTCCTCTCGTAATAACACATCATTAATTACTATTATTTGCATAACACAACATATTTAGTAAGCTGGGGAAGCTTGCATACTTGTTTTTAATAACAGTAACCCTAGTGTCCTAAAACGGCCGCTGCAAACGGGGTAACTCTTCTGCGCATGTGTCTGTCACATCTACGTGGTGTGACATCCTATGATTTTTGGTGGGAATTTCTTGCTTATGCGCACTTGTGCCAAGATGGCTGCTTCATGCTTACTCATACGAACGTGCATGCTGCTGTTTGTACTAAACTTTGTTCGTTCTGCTTAAGTTTCAGTGCTCTAGTATAAATAAAGTAATAGGGTTAGAGTAGAAATAAGTGGTATACAGTGTATTCATTTATTTTTGTATTCTAATGTGTCTCTCTTTGACTTCATTAATAGCTCGTATTTGGTCCCAAGGGTGACTTGCACTGAATCAGAATTGCGCAGGCGCCGGGAGCACTGAGAGACCTCGAGCAGTGGCTTTGAAACCGTGCCAAAGACTGTCTTACCCGCAATGCGCCTGGGAACCTCACCCCATGACCTGGAAAATGGAAGACAAATTGAATTCTTTTTAAACATTGTATATAAACTTGAAAATAATATTGGTGGGCGGAATAAAGACATGGTAAAATAAATTGCGGGCAGAAACTTTGATCAATTATATTGAATTGAAATTATCTCATCAAAGTATGGTGTGATGATCTCTCTCCTCATCTTTCTGACCAATCATCGAAGGGGAACACATAGATTTGCAACATTTAAGGGTGGTACATTGCCCTGGAAATAGTATAACTAAGGTAGGCTTAGTTAGAGAAATTGTCCGACTTGACCGAGTAGCTGACCTGTCACTGACCCAACGCATGCTATAGGAGATCGAGAGCAAAGGTGCTGGCGGAGCACTCTGTCAGAAGAATTGGTGTGTTGCTGGAGGAGAATTATCGATTACCCTATCGATTACCCAATCACTTCACACATTCATAGGTCCTGAAGAAAGCCATCTAATTACCAAGGCCTGGCGGAAACATGTTGACCACACAGGATGTGGGAGACCATAGATAACTCCACAACACATCCATTGCCTTGTTAGTAACACCGCCAAGGCCCGCTAATAAAATTACCTAGTAAAGGAATTGGGACCCGAGGACAGTTTTTAATTCACACTCACACGCTATCAATGCACACTCATTCACTACGAAACCAGCTCCCCTGTAAATAGGCATTGAAGCACACTCGGGACACATTCGGTGTCACCGGGTGGAGCCTGATGATAAAGCATGTCAACAACTAGGTCGGTGGGGGCTTTCAAAAGAAATAATATTTCTTTCTTCTGTATAAACACAATATCCCTCTGCCCTTTTAGGCTAGTTCCCATTTGTAATACACATTAATTCTTAAAACATTTTTAATAGCATTTGTTGTTTTCAGGTTGTGTATTTTTGGGGGTACATCCCCCAAGCCCCCTTTTTAATAACCCTCAAATACATGGTTTTGTCTTGCGTTGCAAAGACGTGCATGCCAACAGTCTTTGCGATTTATAAAATGCATAGATATATAATATAAATAAAAACATCGGAGTAAAGGCTGTTTTCCCCCTGAGGTCACAGATCAGGGCAAGAAACATGAACAAGCCTAAAATTCCTATTCTAATGGCTTATTCTAAACGTCCTTGCCTTCACCCATTTTGGCATATAGTAATGACCTACAATGGTTCCCTCAGAGTATATGTTCCATGTTTATTGGACTCTGCTTAGTTCACCAGCAAAAGGCCTACTTACATTCAGAAGATAGGTCAGAATCAAAATGAACTCATATGTTTTTTATGTTAGAGAAAGCTAGTAAATTCTAGCCAAAGATGGGTGGCAGAGACAGAAGGACCAATGAAAACTGACTGCTGGCTACAAAAATGTTAAGTTCAGTTTTAGCACTGTTGAGCTGGATTTAACGTCTCTAAAAACCTTTTGCAACTCAGACACCAATACAATTGTCATCTGATATATTTATATATAGTTGAGTGTCATTGGCATAGAACTGAACTGATCCCTGAGTAACTTTTAAAATATCAATTAAAGAGTAAGATGAATATTGAAGTGTTTAAGAGGTAAGCAGTAATAAGCTGGGACACCACAGGTATGAAATCCTACTGATTTCAAAAAGTATGCAGAGAGATTCTGTCCTTTACTGGATATTAGAAAAATGTGGAACTAGTCTGTCATTACTCTATGGATGTTTACCGCTGAGGCCAACTTCTCAAGAAGAGTGCAATAATCCACTGTGTCAAATGCCGCACAAGTAGTTGAGTATAACTACTGGGCTGCCTGCAGAACTATGCCCAAATGAAAGGGCATCTATCAGGCCTCAATGTTAGCACTTTCTGTCCCATGACTTTGCCAATAGCACAACTATTTGAGGGAAGAATATTATTAGTGTCCAGAATCTCCTGTAACTGCTCCCCATTTCTTTATTCTAAAACCGTTAACAAAGATAAAGTGGGCATCATGAGTCTCAATTGGAGAGCACAATGGAATCCAAAAGAGATTTTTCAGAATTGGAACCACTATGGGTTTGATTCCCAGAGAGCCTCCACAGTCATGGCGGAGGATCTGCAGTTGAGGCGGGGCTCCGCAGTTGTGGTGGAGTCTTCACACGCATGGCAGAATCTCAGATCTTCAGTTTCTTATTGTGGTGATTGAGCCACAAGTGAGGAGAGTCCACCACGATTTCAGCGCCTCTGATACGACTACGTAGGCTCTTTGTGAATCGAGCCCATAGTCTTGTTCGCTGCCTCCATCAAAGGGCCCTCCTGTTTAGATTTTTCAGTAAAGCAGCAGAAGATAGCTTCAATTGAGAGATCAAACTCATTAGTTACCAAGGCTCCAGCTGGGTCCATTGATTAATTAAAATTCAAATGGACCTCAAAAAAGGGAAATGTTGAAAACCACGACATGTCTCATTATGCCTAAATTGTCCAAGGAAAGAAGAATTAAGATCATTTCTCAAATAAGAATGGTAAATTAAAAAACAACAAGTTTAAAGAGACTTCTAGCTTGTCTTTTCACCTTGTCAATGATATCTGCCTAAAATGTATTTGTTTGTTCTAGCTTGTTTCTTTTAGTGTTTAAGTTAAGTCGGGGGTCCCCTCCCCCGGCTTGACTTCAGAGCAATATAGCAGTTGAAATATTTTTGACCAGATGACAGATGGCCCCTTTTCAATTTATTCCACACATAAAATATTGTTCTAGTAATCTCTTTATTTTCCCTTCAATAATATCCTCCTAATTTTTTACATATGTGTTTCACTTTTTATTTTTATTTCAGGAAAATAGAAATTGAGTGCACTGACTTATGCAGTTGAAGTCCGCTATATCTGAATGAAGGTACCTCCTTGATGTGGTCAGTAAAGTTCCTGACAACCATCAGAATGAGGCGCTTATTTAGAGCTTGGTGGATCGAGTACTCTACCACAAAGGTGACATAGTAACCTATCTACCAAACGTATCATAGCCTCGTTCTATTTAAAGCATCCACTCACTCCGCTGTTGGAAACCTTTGAGCAAAAGCACAAATTACATTGTGCCATTGTTCAGGGAATGTCGGACTGTAGATCCTGTTTAGCACAAAAAATCTGAAACATTTTTAGGTCTGGTGTTAGCCGAGACCTTTTAATTTTATTAAAATAATTTCTATAATATGCTTACTTAACGGAGCTTTCAGTCACCTCTCTTCACCCATTGGTCAATTGTTGGGTTAATCCCATTTTGCTTCCGGCACGAAAGCATATAGCATGGGGTACAGGATCAGCCCATTAATTATCAGGTTAACGTCACTTTTAGTGACTGCATTTTTCTCTTTTACAATGTGCACATCCGGTCACAAGGAGTTCCCTTTAGACCTAGTGCTGCCTTTTGTGATAGTAGGACACATTTGAAGTGAGCACAGGGCACATTCCAGCTTATCCGATCTTGTCTCCTTCCAATGTGGTTGCAAATTCCTTTTGAAGTGCATGGCTGCTATTTCTCAGCACACCATAATATCTTCCTGGACTTGGTTTCACCAATGTTTTTTTTGATAAACTTTGCCCAGGGAGCCAAGGGTGAAAGCAGAACTGTATGATGTTTACTTTGCAGCACGCTTGTATCAGTTTTATTTAAACATAGGTGGGGTGTAATTTGTGTTTTAGTATCCAGTATCTTATACTGTGAATCCACTTTCCTTTCTTCCTTCTTTCTTTTCTTTGTTTTCTTCCCTTTTTTATATTCTTCTTTCTTTTTGCCTTCTTTTTTCCTTTTTTGTCTTCTTTCCTTCCTTCATTCATTGTTCACTTCTTTTTGCCTTTCCTTTTTCATTCCTTCTTCCTTTTTTTTATACACCGTTCCTTCTTTCTTTTTTCCATTTTTCTCTTTTGCCATCTTTCATCCTTTCTTTCCCTCAGCATTTTTACATACTTTCCTATTTTCTCTGCTTCTTTCCATTCTTTTCTTGCCTTCATTCCTTTCCTTTTTTGCACCTGTATTTCTTGCTTTCTTTACTTTTTTTTTCTTTTTTCTTTGTTCCTTCCTTCTTTCTATTTGGTTTCTTTGCTTCTTACTGTCTTTCCTTTTGCCTTCGTCCCTTATTATTTTACCACCTTCTTTCATCCTTTCTTTCATTCCTTCTTTCTTTCTTTTTTACTTTCTTTTTTCATTTTGGTTTTCTTTCTTTTTTCCTTTTTTCGCTTTGTTTTTCTTTTTCGTTCCTCCCCACATGCTGGAAAATACTCCCAAAGCATTGAGAATTTTTATTTTTTAAGATCAGAATTTGCTTTCAATTTATAACAATTATTACTGGTGCATTGATCATGGCTCCTTCATAGCACAGTTTTAGTGTCTTTTTAAGAGCTGCAGTAGAAGAGGCACCTCTGATGAAACAGAATGTTCTACCTGGCTGTCTGAAAACTCTAAATACGGCATGCTGTAGTTTACTGAGTCAACAGAGTACCACCATAACCCTATCTGGCAGAACAGAGTACATTACTTGAACAGCTCATTAAGCACCATATTCTTTTGACTTGGTAGAGCAAGTGCACTAAAAACAAATCAGTTTACTTCTGATTTTTAACGAATGCATCTCCTATGAGCAGGCCCAGATTGGGAACCAAAACCGGCCATTAAAAGAGCTTGGCTGGCCCACTTGGGGTGGGGTTATATAGGGGGGTGCTAGCGGAAATCTCTGTGCCTTTTTTTTGCTGGGGGCAATATTGCAGCTATGCTGCAAAACCGGCTTCCACTAACAAAACTGGCCCCCCAGGGGTGTAAAGCCAGCCCCCACCCAAACGGCCCACCAGGGAAAAACCCAGTTCCCACTGCGGCCAATCTGGCCTCCTGTCAGTGAAAGAATGATCCAATCAGGGGGACAGCCACAGCTGTGCTAAGTGAAAGGTGGTACTGATTGATTGGCAGGTGATTTTTATCATTTTACCAGGATTTTTACCTTGAGACCTTCACGGGTGAGTAGTCTCGCTTTATGAGATTACGGATTGATTATTAAGGATTGCTTACCCAGTTGTCAACTTGGTTGAGGTCCAGTATCAAATCGTTATGCATAATTAAAGTACACTACTTCTTGATTTTTCGGTGGTGTTGTACTTGTTGAGCTAATCAGTAATATCACATTACAAGTCAGGTTGTATTCCTTGTGCATACCCTAATATAGGGATCACCTTAGAACGTGGCAAGAACATTTATGTGTCTTCGTTGGGAACTTTCTTTTACTACCTTAGGATGCAGGTATTATTACAGGGGCATCATTTTTATGATGTTAGCATGTCTGTGCCCGTGAATCTGTCTTCTCGGTGTTTGTCATACACGAGATGAGTCTGTACACCACATTATCATTGATAATGAGAAAAAGGTCTGCTCAAAATAATTATTCCTAACAGCTCGGCACACTGTCATCACCACTTTATGTGACATGCCGATGGCAAGCAGAGTTGTTCTGTACCTGCTATGAGGGCATGCTTTGTTCCCCCCTCGAGGCAGCAAACCAGGGTCTTGACCCTCTATTACAGATATAGGCCTCTGCACACATTTTGTTTGTAAACTTACTTTATTGTATTTTCAACTATTGCATACACCATTATCAAGGCACAGCGTTGTACCAGTAGACATGTTCAGTATGTAGTACATCAGTGCACAGGCATTAGTAATGAAACATTCATCAGCAACAATGTCATAAGGCACTGAGCATTGGTTCACCCACCCATAAATGGCGAAGCTACCGCCCCAACCTTCCTACCAGCTTTATTCTTACTCTTGCAGCAACTTTTTGCCCATCTCACAATGCAGGCAACGTGCCCTCCACAGTAGGTAAGCAAGTCAATGTAGTTGCTATTGCATGTAAGGACATTCCTCCCTCCACAATTTTACCCCCTCCCGATCATGCCCTGTACTGGTCTAGTGTCCATAGATGGCGGAAGCAACTCCATCTTTAAGAAAGTGGTTCCTTGTGGATCTGTATTCTTACCCTGATCCGGGGGCTGGGTGGGGTGGGGGGGGGGGGGGGAGGTTCCATTGTCTCATGTCTCTCTGTACTGTCTCCTTAGAGAAATCTAACCCCACTACAACTAAAGTGTCTACATGTACCTGACTGCTCCTCTGGTGAGGAGGGAGCATGGCTCTGTAATGCATCCTAAGCTCTGCCCGCATCAAGTAAGCCGAGGCCTCCATAGGCTTCTCGGAGCAGCTCTACACTCTCATAACCTGCCCATCTTAGCAATTCTTTTTTCCAGACCGCCACCCGGGGTCCTCTCAGAAGCTTCCAGTTTCTAGCAATTTTCCTCTTAGCAAGGATAAAAGCCAGGTCTTGAAATTTTTCTCATAACTTTAGTTTTGGCAGTGTGAGGGAACCAGCTCGAAAGACAGTGTCTAGGGGGTGCACAGGACCTCCCTCTCCGTGAGCTCAGCTATTACTCCAGTAATTTCCTCCCAGTAATCTGTTAGCTCTGGGCATTCCCAATACATAAGGAGAAACTCAGCTCCCACTTCCACACATCTCAGGCATTTCACTTCCTCCACTTCAAAGTATCTGTTTATAGGCCTCAGCACACATGTTAGATTACCATGGTGTGACGGGTAAACAAACAGCTGGGATATCAATTTCATGTACAGTTGTCCCACTAGGGGCCCATTAAGGGTCTATTTACCATGCAGGGGACATTCACATCATAGCAGTGTTTTTCATTGTTCTGTTTGTCTATTTAAAGTAGGAATGTTTTTAAGGGCATTGCAGTAATCAAAGTACATTTCATTTTTGTATTATATTTCATCTTCTGTGTGCAATCAGATCTATTATTCACCAGCCACTCCTATATAAACAGGACCAGGTACTCCTGTATTAAGCCTTTCTAAACTATTTTTCAAAGTACCAACAGTAGTGATAAACTTCATGTTTTTTAATGAATGTTCACAGTGTTTGATCTTAAGCCCAATAAATAAAAGTATGTTAGTAAGATGATGAGAAAGCATACATTCAAATGTTCTGTGACAACACCTTTATTGATTTTAGCTTAATTTACAGCACTACAAAACAAGGATTTGCTAAGCTACTTGATCGGGCTTTCCGATAGTGCCTGTGTAGACACACCATGACACTAGCAGGTATGCTGCAAAGGGAACATACTTGCAGGGAAGCAGACTTCTATGCACTGTGTGTTTGGTGCTTGTTTGCATACAGTCTGTGTGCCTATGGGTCGGTTTGTGCTTCCCAGTGTATGCATTTCTGCCTGTAGTGTTGTCAGAATATGAGTGCATACCCTATAGTAAACCCAGGGTATATGGATTGGAAATGGGCTTTACTCCTGAAAACCTCTAGTATCTTTCACTTTTGGACCTCCGATTTTTGGAACTCGGTTGGGGCCAGGTGCCCCCTGTTGTCCCCTAGTTTTCACAATGTAACCTTCATTGGCCACTTTTTAAAATAAGCTCAGCTTCTTTGGATAACTGGGCCAAGGGTCTCTGTTTGTGATGTCATGCACACATGCAGGCTGAGTGAAGAGTGTTGCCTAACTGAGCCTGGCATTTGAATATATTTACCATTGTGACTGGTAGGGCCCAGTTTAAAGAGTTAATATGTAATTAGAGCCAGGCTGGGAAAGACGGTGTCATTCCTTTTGGGTAAAAGGTATCATGTCAAATCCTGTCACTGTACCTTTTATATGTATACATTTTGCTTGTATCATAACTTCAGATTGGTATATTTTGCAAGGTTCAAAGCTGACCCTGAATCCAAATATGAGGTCATTTTTGACATATATGGATTATGTAACATACATTATAATTTGTGAAATGTAGAGAGGCACTCCTGAAGGTCTAATTTACGTACATATTTATAAACTATTGTAACTTGGGTTAAATAAATGCAGTCCAAACATATATGTGTATGCAGTATTACAGTATGAACAATTAATGCTTAATGAATAAAAGTGCACCACAATATAATCAATACCAAAGCAACAATTTCATGAGAATGACTCCTAGAACTGAAGCTAAATGTAATAGTGCACACAAACTCCAGCCATACAGAGTAATAAACTAACAAAGAGTATTCATTTATTCATTTTGCATTGATTGTTCATATGGTAATACTCTATACAATTGTGTTTAGTCGGGATATATATAAGCAAATCTACAATTGTTTATAAATGGTTATATAAATGATTCATTCCGTATCTCTGTTACTGAATCTCCGAAGGCATTGCTGGATCATCTGAGTAACCAAGAGCCAATAACTGAGCTGCATCTTGCAATGGCTTTTCAGTGTGTAGCCAGTATATAGCAATTCATTCGGTAAAATATAAAGTAAAAAATAGGTATCAGGGTAACCTATATATTTCCGAAAAGGGAACAAAACATAGAATTTGGAAGCAGTGGTTATTTGTATATATCTGAAATTGTGGGTACCCATACATGCATGTGAATTAGAGAATATTTTTCAAAATGACTTATTTTTTACACATTGTCTTACATTTGGTAGGCAGAAATGCAAAGAAGGTCAATTGGAAATAACACTTGTTCTACTCTTTTGTGTTTCCCTAAATCCCCCGGTAAAAATGGTACCTCACTTGTGTGGGTAGACCTAGTGCCTACAACAGAAACTTGCCCCAAACGCAACGTGGTGACATCACATTTTTCCACTAAGAACGGACACATTTTTCACAATGTACCTAGTTGTGTATTTTGGACCCTACCTCCGACGGCACCTAAGGAAACCTAGCAAACCTTTACATTTTTTTAAACTAGACATCCAGGCAAATCTAGGATGGGGAGATTTGTGTAGCTCTCACCAGGTTCTGTTACCCAGAATACCTTGCAAACCTCAAACTTAGTAAAAAAACAAAAACATTTTCCTCATAGTTCTGTGATGTAAAGTTCTGGAATCTGCGTGGAGCCACAAACTTCCACACACCCAGCATTTCTCTAAGTCTCCCAATAAAAACGGTACCTTACTTGTGTGGGTAGGCTTAGTGCTTGTGACAAGAAATGGCTCCAAACACAACCTGAACACATCACATTTTTCCACAGAAAAGTGACCCTTTTTTCGTACTGTGCCTAGCTGTGGATTTGGGACCCTAGCTCTGCCGTCCCCGAAGGAAACCTAGCAAAACTATACATTTTGGAAAACTAGACATCAAGGGGAATCCAGAATGGGGTGACTTGTGTGGTTCTCTCCAGGTTCTGTTACCCAGAATCCTTTGCAAAGCTAAAACTTTGTAAAAAAAAAAAAATTTCCTCGCATTTCTGTGATGGAAGAGTTGGAATCTGCGGGGAGGCACAAACTTCAAGACACCCAGCATTCCCCAAAGTCTCCTGATAAAAATGGTACCTCACTTGTGTGGGCAGGCCTAGTGCCAGTGACAGGAAATGGCCCTAAACACAACATGAATACCTCACATTTTTCCACAGAAAAGTGACCCTTACTTTGCAATGTGCCTAGCTGAAGATTTGGGACTCTAAATGAGCCAGCACCCAGGGAAACCTAGCAAACGTGTTCATTTTTTAAAATTAGACACCCAGGTATATCCAAGATGGGGTGACTCGTGTGCCTTTCTCCAGGTTCTTTTACCCAGAATCCCTTGAAACCCGCAAACTTTGTTAAAAAAAAGACATTTCTGTGAGGGAAAGTTCTGGAATCTGTGGGGAACCACAAACGTCCACCCACCCAGCATTTCCTGAAGTCTCCCAATAAAAATGCTACCTCACTTGTGTGGGTAGGTATAGTGCCGGTGACAGGAAATGGCCCAACACACAACATGAACACAACACATTTTTCCACTGTAAACTGAACAATCTGGAAAGCCCCCACCCCTACATATACAAAAAAAATAATCCCTGCTCCCTACTGGGCTTTATGTCCCCCCGGGGAGGGGCAGATCAGGGGCTATTGCCGCTATCTGCCTCCCTGGAGAGGCAGAAAGATTGTGGATAATATTTTGGGGGTAGGAGTTATTGACATGCCCATTCTGGGCAGCCCCCTCCCCTATGTATAGTTAAAAACATAATACCAGGTGTGTAGTGGGCTTTATGCCCCCCCAGAGGGCAGATAAGGGGCTATTGCCCTTCTCTACCTCCCTGGGGTTCAGAAACACAGTTGCAAATCTTTTTGGAGTGGGGCATTGGCATGCAAATTCTTGGGAGCCCCCACCCCAATGTATAAAAAAGCATTTTCTCTGGTGCCTAGTGGGCTATTGCCCCCATCTGCCTCCTGGCAGCAGAAAGACTGTGACATTTTTGGAGTGGGTGGGGGAATTGGCATGCCCTCTCTAGGCAGCCCCCAACCCTGAACTATAAATAAGTAATCCCTGGTGTCTAGTGCGCGTTCTGAATATGCCCATTCAAACATAAGGGGACCAAAGACTCCAGCCCATGGGGCTGCTCCGCCCTCCCTGGTGCCTAATACCTGCAGTGGTGCAAGGCAGGATGCTAAAAGTCGTGAGGGTCCCTCGAAGTTAAAAATACTCTAAACGAACTCCTGCTGAGGACTTCACTTTTAGCTCAGAACATGACAAAGCTGGACTTTGTTGCGCTAGATGGCTCGTTGGCACTTCGGTGAATTTTTCTCCTCACCCCAGTCCCCAGTCTTCGCTTTAGACATAGTTTCTTCTTTGTTTCTAAATTTCTTATTGCATGAAAAAGCTATAGCAAATGCGAGCTTCAACAGGGATTGAATACGTCCTTTCAGTGGTTCCTCAAACAACTTCAGTGGAAAAAATTCAAAGCAGGCTAAATTGGCAATTCGGCGCCAGGTAATCTGTGTATTCCTTGGAGAGCATTGGGGTTTCCTCAACGTCCTCCAGAAGCCTACAAAATGACAATGTACCTCACTCTCCAAGGGCGAAGGGGTTCCCTATCGTTTGGGGGGTGGTTTATATCGTTAATATTCATGAGGTAGGTCGTATTCCAACCTACTAAGATTCGATATTTCATGAAACAAACTATTAATACACAGGTCAGGTCAGTTCTTAAAAATATTTACTGGTCTCAAAACACTTGTGACAACTGGTCACTAATTATTTCAGTTGCATGTATTAAATTTGCTTTATTTAAAAAAATTATTTTATATTTTAGGAATTAACCAAATGTATGATACAAAGTTGGCTGGCTGTAACCCATGCTCAGGTTCTGCTCAAACTGTCAGAAATCATTCTCAGCAAAACTTTGAAAAAATCATATGGAAAAAAGGTTCACATGCCCAATGACATGCAGGTAAATAAAGAATTAGGTGTGAGTGTACTTTTAAACTTCACCCTCGAGGGTGCAACTTTGATGAACTTGTTTTAAATGTTTATTGGGCGCAAACACATTTTGCAGAGTATTTCTCCAGTTGCAATTGTGTTTGATGGAGAATTTGCTTTCTACAAACATACCCTATGGTGGAGTTTACTAAATCAATGTATTGCTTTCTATAAAAACTTTCAGACTTTTTTAATTTCACCAAAGATTGCAAAGATAAAAATAAAATCATAACGTTATGAAGAAAAACTCTTGACATTCTAAGAAAACATGCTTTCCTCATTGTGTGCGGTTGCACAGTAATGGCTATCCCTTGATTCCTAGAAGCTGAAGGAGCGCCTAGTTATATCATAGTCACTTGAAGCATCTAAGCACAATGAACTTGACATAATAGAATAACTCAGTGTGAATGAGTTTTTCCAATTGAATGCAAGACGTGCTTAAATTGTGCTTATATTATAACCACTTCTTACTTGCTTAAAAAATTCCCCACAAAGGGAAAAGTAAATTGCTCGCCATCATTTGAACAGCCTGGGGAAGATTTACAAGCCCTTTGTGTCGTCGGTGCATCATGTTGCTTGACGTACCGGTGGCGCAGCCTGCTGAGTGATATTTACAAGCACAGGTAAAGTCATCCTGCGTGACTTAACCTGTGCTTGTAAATATCGCCCCTGTTAAGGCAACACTTTGAATGTTAGGGGCGTGACAAGGGTGTTTCTGTGGGTGTTCCGATGCAACACCCATGTCCACTGATGCATTTACAGATTTATGAGATATCGTAAATCTGGAAATGCGTCAGAATGCTACGCCACCCTAGGGGTGGGGTAACGAGGTGCAATGAGGAGAAATTTTTCATTTCTCCTCGTTTTTTTCCTCTTTCAATGATGCTGCATTCTACAGCACACATTGGAAGAGGAAATAAACTCAATTGATTGTTTTTGTGCAGGAAGTTGCCCCTTCCTGCACAAAAACAATCTCCCCATGACGCAGGCATCCTTGCACCATGGTGAAACGGTGCCTGCGCCGGCGCATGTCAGCAGTTTCTGCGCCAGCACAGGGGGAAGCACAGAGATGCCACATATTGTTGTGAATATATCGCATGCCTGTGCTTCAAAACTAACGCAGCGCGCGCAGCAAAATGGCTTGCAGCTCTGCGCTGCGTTAGTTTCTTGTAGATCTGCCCCCTTATATTATTGTTCCTGCTGTACATTTCAAACTACTATTATGCATTAATAACTGACTAAGAAATATAACTATAGGGATAAAATATCCGAGCAATTGATTATTCTCACTGTAGTAACCTGAAAACTTCATAAAGGTCAAACCTTCGCTTCTATTTGCGTCTAACTCAGTCTTTCATCATTCTAAGGTTGATAAACGTATTGCTGAGATGGGTTAACACACCTGTCACATACTGTACTGCTGCTGAGCTGCAAGAGAGGTATGCACAGGGAAAGGTAGAGATAGAAGTGGTCCATCAGAGAAAAGTATAGAGAGGTAACTTAATGAAAATGTATTTAGAAAAAGATGAGATACACATAGGTGAGGTAGTACTATTTTTTGAGAGGAGAGTGGGTACGTAGAGATATAGAGCTAGGTTGAGATTGAGGGAAATAAAGAGAGAAGAGTGAATCAAAAGAGGTCAGGGTAATTAAGGAGTGAGACATGAGAAAAAAGTAGTTTTTTTTTTTTTTAAATAGCCACCATCAGTCAAAGAGTGTGTAGTTTTCGATGGTTAAACTAGGCATGTCTTTGAAGCTTCATTGTATATCCTGCTGTCAAACTAAAAAGAAATATTTTTTTATGCACCCAGTTCATTTATTTCATGCTCACTTCAGGGAGGGGGGCTGGAAGGAGGAGCCCTGGTTCATGATGCCCACATTGACCATGCATCGGGACATGCAGACTTTTTTCAATTTACCGTTGACTTTATGATACTGGTTTTGTGCTACCTTTCAACTCTTTGACATCCGGTCACAAGGAGTTCCCTTTAGACCTAGTGCTGCCTTTTGTGATAGTAGGACACATTTGAAGTGAGCACAGGGCACATTCCAGCGTATCCGATCTTGTCTCCTTCCAATGTGGTTGCAATTTTTTTTTGAAGTGCATGGCTGCTATTTCTCAGCACACCATAATATCTTCCTGGACTTGGTTTCACCAATGGTTTTTTTGATAAACTTTGCCCAGGGAGCCAAGGGTGAAAGCAGAACTGTATGATGTTTACTTTGCAGCACGCTTGTATCAGTTTTATTTAAACATAGGTGGGGTGTAATTTGTGTTTTAGTATCCAGTATCTTATACTGTGAATCCACTTTCCTTTCTTCCTTCTTTCTTTTCTTTGTTTTCTTCCCTTTTTTATATTCTTCTTTCTTTTTGCCTTCTTTTTTCCTTTTTTGTCTTCTTTCCTTCCTTCATTCATTGTTTACTTCTTTTTGCCTTTCCTTTTTCATTCCTTCTTCCTTTTTTCTATACACCGTTCCTTCTTCCTTTTTTCCATTTTTCTCTTTTGCCATCTTTCATCCTTTCTTTCCCTCAGCATTTTTACATACTTTCCTATTTTCTTTGCTTCTTTCCATTCTTTTCTTGCCTTCATTCCTTTCTTTTTTTGCACCTGTATTTCTTGCTTTCTTTACTTTTTTTTCTTTTTCTTTGTTCCTTCCTTCTTTCTATTTGGTTTCTTTGCTTCTTACTGTCTTTCCTTTTGCCTTCTTCCCTTATTATTTTACCACCTTCTTTCATCCTTTCTTTCATTCCTTCTTTCTTTCTTTTTTACTTTCTTTTTTCATTTTGGTTTTCTTTCTTTTTTCCTTTTTTTCACTTTGTTTTTCTTTTTCGTTCCTCCCCACATGCTGGAAAATACTCCCAAAGCATTGAGAATTTTTATTTTTTAAGATCAGAATTTGCTTTCAATTTATAACAATTATTACTGGTGCATTGATCATGGCTCCTTCATAGCAAAGTTTTAGTGTCTTTTTAAGAGCTGCAGTAGAAGAGGCACCTCTGATGAAACAGAATGTTCTACTTGGCTGGCTGAAAACTCTAAATACGGCATGCTGTAGTTTACTGAGTCAACAGAGTACCACCATAACCCTATCTGGCAGAACAGAGTACATTACTTGAACAGCTCATTAAGCACCATATTCTTTTGACTTAGTAGAGCAAGTGCACTAAAAACAAATCAGTTTACTTCTGATTTTTAACGAATGCATCTCCTATGAGCAGGCCCAGATTGGGAACCAAAACCGGCCATTAAAAGAGCTTGGCTGGCCCACTTGGGGTGGGGTTATATAGGGGGGTGCTAGCGGAAATCTCTGTGCCTTTTTTTTTGCTGGGGGCAATATTGCATCTATGCTGCAAAACCGGCTTCCCCTAACAAAACTGGCCCCCTAGGGGTGTAAAACCAGCCCCCACCCAAACGGCCCACCAGGGAAAAACCCAGTTCCCACTGCGGCCAATCTGGCCCTGCCTATGAGGCTAGGGACATGCAGACTTTTTTCAATTTACCGTTGACTTTATGATACTGGTTTTGTGCTACCTTTCAACTCTTTGATATCAGTTAATTATACTAACTTGTATACATTTGTCACTAATTGTAAATGTCAAGTGGGAGAGCCTCCTCAGCATGGTGGGCCTCTCTTTGTATAAGTCAGAGGATCCCATGATATAAAAAAAAATATGTCCGAAAAGAGTGTTATGGTGGCACATAAATAAATCTGCTTATTGTTAATTTTCACAGGGCGTTTCCCTACAGAGGCTAGCTAGGTGGGATAGCTGTTCAATTAATTAAAAGCTTGGAATAATACTACAGGTTATTGCTCATTTTTCCATTTGTTCATATCGCTGTATTTTCTGACACATATTTTGGATGTATTTAAGCTTTTCGGAGTTACTGTGCAAGTGATTATGCTAGGTTGTATTAAATTCAGTCATGTCACTTGCCAAGTGCCACCTGTGCTTAATTTGTAATAGAGAGTGCTGGTTTCCAAAGCTCTACTCAAAGCACTGAGATTGGTTCAGTTACTGACTACCAAAGCTGGTAGTCTTCAATCCACATCAGGCCCCTTTCATCCTCCATTTGAAGCTCCTGGCCCCTCATCTTGTTCTTTCTGGTACCTGCTATCTCCCTTTGTGATGGTTTGTGTTTTTCTCTCTTTTCTTCTCTGTAAATGTAAATGAGTTTATAAAAAAGTGACTTTAAAAAGAAGTGAGAGTCCCCAAAAATAAGTTCATATGACCCCCTACAACCACCACCTCAAAAAAGGCACTAAGGGGCATATGTACACGGAGTCAACACCGCCTTAGCAGCACTTTTTCAACGGTTTTGCAGCAATATTTACATCGCCATATGTCAAGCCTCTGTTTGCAGCAGTTTTCCGGTGAAAATGTCCATCGAAAAGATTTCCACTTCTGTTAGTGATAATGACATGCAAGGGAGGCGTTCCTGTACAAAAATGGCTACTAACCCCACCTTCCGATATGTACAAGAGAATCCTTGAAGGTAGGGGGACCCAAAAAACTGCCTCTTACTGCAGTTAGAGGCAGTTTTTTAAGACCAGAAAATAGCTGGTCTTAAAAATGGATATAAAACCTGGGGTCACTCCAGGCTTCAGATGCAGGTCCAGCGAGGCATCCAGGCTTTCAGACGCAGGTCCAGCGAGGCATCCAGGCTCCATATGCAGGTCCTCTGAGGCATCCAGGCTCAGGCGCAGGTCCTCTGAGGCATCCAGGCTCCAGGTGCAGGTCCTGTGAGGCATTAAGGCTCTCATCCTGGTCATCTTGGATGTCGGGTGGCTTGAGGGGGCTGTTGATGTGTGCTGTACTTGGCCCTGGCTGCTTCATTCTGCATTTCATTGTTTTTGTTTGTCTATTTTCTGTTGGAGGCTATTTATTTCAATAGAGGCAAAAAAAATTCACGTTGGGCTGACTAACGCGCGTTTTTTCCGCTAATGGGTCTTTCGTTGGTTTTCGCCTGCTAATGCCAGAATTCTTATCACCATCACGCTAATGTTAGCAGCAGTTTTCACCGTCTATCACTGAAGCTATCGCCATGTAGCGACGGCTTGTAAATACGTTGCTAACATGGCGATAGTTTTCAGCGGTACGCGGCGGTATGAAAACTTCTGCTAACTAACGTTAGTGATATTTTTTGCAAGTCCTTGTACATATGGTCCTAAGTGCCACAAAGTACCTCTACACAAGAGTGCCTCAAGCAGTGTAGGCCAGTAGAACCCTAACAGCCCTTTAAAAGTGTTTAGAAAGAGAGTGGTGGTCACACTCAAACAAACAAGCAACTGTTTTATTTTTGGAAGCGTGTCCTCGAGTGATGCAAGACAGGTGTGAAATCAATGCATCTCATTCACTCTTGGGTTTATGCTGTTTGGTATTTTATCATCTTTCTTCAATTGACATGATTGCAATTCCAGACAAATATGGCTGCAATTGGTTTCCCATCCGTCCACAGGGATGGCAGGCTTCGTGTACTTATGAGCAAGCCTCTCTGGAGAAATCAGATGAGACATTTGTCTTTCATCAGGATGTCTTGAACCAAGTGCTATTTGTGAAGGTAAGGAAAGGAACTTCACATGCCTTCCTCCATTGCTCCGCGCAAGACTGCACACACAGCAGCTTCTGCAATTTGTTAATAGCTCAGCCTGGTGTTTTTAGGCAATTAGAATGGATCAAAGAGACAAGGCGAATGCTAATCTGTGTGGGCCAAAGCTATCTAGCCTGCAACCTCGCTAAAAACTACTAATCCGAAGCCTTTGTATGAGGTGCCCACAACTCACTCTGTAACAGAAAATAAAAATGATGTTAACAGTTCGGTCTTAGTATCTATATATGAAAAAACGCCTGGCGTGGAATGCCCAAAACTTCCTTCAATGAAAGAGCTCAAGTAGTTTTCTTTGGTAGCTGGGGCAAATCAGGAAGACAGTCCCCACAGAAAATGTAATTGTTATTTTGTGGTACAGCACACCCAAATATCAATACAATTACACAATATAAAACTAAAATTCCACAACCTAGTTTAAGTACAATATGTACATTTACTAAGACACAAAGGATAAAAGATATTGATGAAGGAGATATAGGGATGGCAATATTTTTTAAAAATATTAATGTATGGAGGTTTTATAATTATTTTGGCATCTAAAATGAAGCTACATTTTCTTTTAGCAAATTTACAATTGAATTTCTAGTGACTGTCTAAATAAAAATAAATCTCAATGTTTCAGCTGGTGTGACATCTGTAAATTATTAGCAAATTAATAAGTACACAAAAGAGAGATCTTTTATCACTTTCATCAAGGATGAAAGTAGTAATATTAAGGTGGATCATTTTCAAAATTCCTAAATGTTTTCTAGTTTCTTACAAAACTTTTTGGAACCCAGAAGATACCCCAGACTTTTCTGAAACATCTCAAATACGTTCTTCTATTTCTAGATAATGTTATGAGACATAAGGTCAATGCCCGTTGGGAAATGAATTAGATGTGGAAGAGATTATTAGTGCAATTTCTTAATGCAAATATATAAAAGATCCGAGTCTGGATAATTTCCCTGCTGATTTATTTGTCATTGTTCTAGAATAGTGTCCCCTACATTATTTCAATTGTATAATTATTTCCATAAACATTTTTCTGCTAAACGAACATGTCTTGAAGCAGTAATTTGCTTCAACATGAACCTGATGAATATCATACTCTTTGTCAGAATTATTTTCTATCTCTTTGATAAATTCAACCTGCAAGATTTGTGCGAAGGTTCTTGCTTTGAGACCTGAATTCTACATGACTTTCCTGAATATGAATAAGCAATCTGGTGTAATCAAAGGGAAATTAGTAATGGGACATTACTTTAATTTCCTTGGAGCTATTTAAATACATGGGGAGCAATCCATGCTAGCATGCCATAGAAGGAGGTCAGACGGGACAAGGCTGAATTTGTGTCCACAGCACCTGCCCAATTTATAAGACTTGTTAGTGGACGTATTTTGCAGCTGGTATAGTCAATTCAGGCTGTAGAACACTGGGCCCATTATGATTGCAATATTATTTTGCAAATATTAAAAGATTAAAAAAGATTTCCTCAAGTGAACTGGTACTGGTGGGCTTCAAGATTGCAGCAGGGGTGGAGCTAACATGTATACTGTTTGCCTCCGAGGAGGTGAAGAGCTTAGTTGAAGCTTCGACACCTGCCCTGGTAGCACATGGCATCAGCCTATAAAGAGGTACTGTGGCAGAGTGGGAGAGTGCCATGCAGCCAGGGGATGGTGGCTGGCAACAGGAAGTATCATTTTTAGCTGAACCTACTGGATTCAAATGCAACCGGGTTACCTCAATAGGTCCCTGGGTGTAGGACAGAGAACAGGTGGTGGGAGAAGCTGGGGGGAATGAGCCAGATAGCAAGAAAGCCTCCGCTGGATTATTAATCATGGGATCTGTCCATTGTGTGTGGAAAGAGATAAAGATGCACCCTTCTTGCGCATTGGTATTTGCTTGCTTAATTGACTTATTTCTGAAGCTGCGGGGTCATATCAAATGGTCTGTTTGAATATATGTGTTTCGCCAGCTTGCTCATTACCTGAGTGGAGTGTGACCTGCTGAAATTAGCTAATGATGTGCAAAAATTACCATTGGAATATCCTGATGCCTTCTTTATTGTAGGGGGCTTTAATAGTAATACAGCGTTTAAAGTGTATGATGATTCCTTGAAGGGGCAGCTGTAGGCACTAAATAGCCCCAATTGCATTTTCAAGACAATTTCCACCGAAGGTGATGTGAAGGTTCTGCCTTGCTTAGTTCAGCAGAACTTAATGATGATATTCCTGCCTCCAGAAGCTTTAAATATGGTAATAATTGCATGCCCATCGATTATGTGTTTGTGCCAATTTAACAGTTTCACCACGTAACAAATGTCAGAGTTCTTTATTTAGGGCCCAGTAATCACTATGCACTTAGCCTGAAGTTTAAAGATCCGTTTGTGCCCGAATAAACGTATCTGAGCCCCCTGAGGTACTTTATCATCAAAGAATCCAGGTTTGATCACAGAAGATTCACTTAGGACACTATCTTCATTTTAATTTGACCTCCTGGATATGGAAGACGGTAATGATGCGATAGGTTGGCACAGCAGATTGATGAAGCAATTATTAGTTCATTTCAAAATAGCAAAGACTGGGTTAAAGATCAGTTGGGATTAGTGGAGCACAGGGGAAGGACTGGTATGATAATGTTTGTTGGGAGGGAAGAAAAATTGTGAATAAGTGTCATCGGCGTTTAAATTTAAATCCATACAATGCAAATATAGGAGAAGTGATGGAGGCTTTGAAAATTGCAAATCGTAACTTATGCGGCCACCAAAAAGGGAACTGTATAAATCAAATTTGGACCTATTGGTAGCAACTATTGAAGGGAAGAATAGTAAGCATTTGTGCTGTCTGGTAAACTCGGTTATGCCTAGCTCAACATCCTCTCCTGATTCACAGATAAGTGAGGCTTATTGGTTCAGTTGTATCGGTTGCATCTACGGTGGTGGAAACTTGGATGTTTTACTGCTGTCCCCGGCTATTTCCCAATCTGATCTAGAGGTTATTGGAAACTCCCTATCAGCAGTGGAGTTGTCCGAAATCGTTGGTATTGTGAAGTCTTCTAGGGTTGGTGGTTCTGTTATCTTTAAGTAGGACACCAGAAAGTGGGGGTTAATTTTGAGTGGGTTATTTAAGTTGGTAGCATCTAAGGGTATTCTTCTGGAGTCATGGAAGAGAACCATAGTGAAGTCGATTCATAAAATTGGAAAAACTGACCATCTCCCCAATTACCGTTTGAGATTGTTGCTAGATATTACTTCTAGTTATTTTCCCAAACTTTATTAAAGCACCCAGCTACCTTTGCTTTTGACACTGAACAGATCCCTGTTTCACCCTGTGGGGTGTCGCAAGCAGGTCAAAGGAGTTGGTAGAGACTTCTCCTGCTGCTTTGTTGACTTACGGACAGCATTCAACAGGGTAGACAGGGGCAATTTACGGCATAAGCTCTGCCAGTGGAACATATCAAAGGCCCTGTTTGATCTCTGGGTAAAACTACATATTAATAGCTGGGTACAGGTTGACCTTGACAGGGCATGTAGTCTTTCAAGGAATATACTGATAGAAAGTGTCTTATGACAGGGATGCATCTTAGCTCAGTTTCTTTACAGCAATTTTATTTACAGCAAACCTTTCCCAGGTTTTAAGTGCTACCCATAGTTTTGCTCATAAGAATTGGGCAAGCATGCCAGAAGCCTAATGTATGCAGTTGACCTGGCCGTGATGGGCTTTATGCCCATTGGGCTACAACGTAAATTAAACACATTAAGTTCTTATTGCCTGGAAAATAAACTGCTGATTAATATTGAGTAGACATACACTCTGCTTTTTACAAAGTGTAAAGAGTGTCTCTTGGTTTTTAGGCAATATGCGGTTGGACCTGGCCCGAAAGTACATATATCTGGGTATGATCTTTCTTTTTTTTAATTCAATGAAATTTTATTGAGTTTTCTTACAACACAAAAAAACATAAAGAGCGGACAAAGTATTGTATGTACATCACATCATTCTTGTAACCAATGCTAGAAGAAATGAGTGATGGATCAGACAACATATTACATCGGACCGGTCGTCATGCACAGCATATTATCCACGCATTTGCTTGTAGATGAAATTCTAGCAATGGTCGAATTCTGCACAGTACAAGGCCCGCAAAATAAGGCTAGAAAAAAAGAAAAGAAAAGGAAAGTGGAGAGCGAAGAGGTACAGCAGGAGTACAAATTGAGAGGAGGTAGGCTAGAGCTCGGTGCCAAAGAACTTGAGGTAGTGAATTAAGTCATATCAAAAAGGGGGAAGCCTTCAATTAGGTCCAGCGGGAGTTCTCCAAGGACAGTAAGGGGCCTGAGGTGATATGGAGCTTGATCATTTTGATCTAGCAGCTTAAGGGGGTTTAAAAACCTGAGGGCTTAGCGCCAAGCGCCTTCCATAGTTTCCTGTGTCGTGGTTTCCATGGGGAGGTATTTAGCACAACATTATCTGCTCCTCTTAAAAAAAAAAAACTAAGAAAAACAAAGCCGGAAAATCACTGGTTTCTTTTTTAAAATTAAAAGCCCAGAGGTATGCAATCATTAGTATCAGGGATGGAAAAGGAAAAGTTCAGACAAACCCCCCAAAAATCTCAGACACTTTTAAAGAGTTTTACAAAAAGCTATATAGTCCCAATACCGAAATAAAATTAGATAAAATACAAGAATATTTAGAAAAGGCAGCATTGAACTCACAAAGTGACCATGAGAGGGACTCCATTAATAAATTAATCACGATGGATGAATTCAAACTGGCCATTAAAAAAATTAAAACTGGGAAGGCCCCAGGACCCGACGGGTATAATGCATCCTTTTACAAGTCCTTCGAGGAACACATAGGTGAACTTCTGCTACTCCTGTACCAGCAGTTTGCAACCTCCAGCCAAATAACTGGCACACCATCAGAAGCCATAATGACAGTTATCCCTAAAGAAGGAAGAGATGATTCATTGGCAAAAAACTATAGAACAATCTCACTAATAAATTTTGACTGCAAATGATATGCGATAATATTATTCTCCTGACTACAAAAATATAAAACTAAACGCATCCACACCTCTCAAACAGGATTTCTAAAAAACAGGTTGCCCAGTGATAATACCAGAATATTTTGCCATGAGATGGAGAAAGCCAAATTACTAAACTCACCGACGGTCGCAATAACGCTCGACGCTGAAAAAGCGTTTGATAAAGCATTCCAGGAGGTGTGACTCAGGAAATATAATTTAGGTGAGAACATGATCAAGATGATCATGGCACTATATCATGAACCAAGAGCTAGAGTGGGAGCGGGAGGAACACTTTCAGAATCTTTCCTGTTAAAACAGGGCATCAGGCAAGGCTGCCCATTATCGCCCTCTTATTCTTCCTAGCGATTGAACCTCTTCTCCAACATCTAAGGGCCAATAAGGAGATCCAAGGCATAGATTTTGGAAAAAACACATTCAAGGTCGCAGCATACACGGACGACATTCTTGTCGTAACCAAGGATGCAGCAAATGCCATTCCGGCCCTCATGAAGTCGATCCAAGCCTATGCCGAGGTTTCAGGGTATACCCTCAATAGGGATAAGACTGAAGTAAAGTGACTCAATCTGTGTGGCTCCAGGGAGATCTTGGGCCAATCTGGACTGTCATGGCAACCTGGACCAATAAAGTATCTAGGATTGGAATTCACAAACGACCTCATGAGAGTTTAGAGACTCTAGAGGTTAACGAATCCATCAGTTTAAAAAAAAGCACAAATCTTATAGAAGTGTGATCTCCTAAATTTTTATTGTGGTGGGGAAGAATTGAAATTATACAAATGATGATCGCTCCTCTCATAAACTATCTCGCTAGTATGCTCCCCATGATGCTATCAGATAACTTTTTAAACAAGGTGGACAAGGCTATTAGTAACTTCCTATGGCAAAGGAAAAAAGCAAGGATCTCCACAAGTAAATTAAGGCTTGGAAAGAACATGGGAGGAGTTGGCCTCACAAATTTCAGAAATTATCAAATAACATTCATCTGCAAGCAGGGAGCTGCATGGCTCTTAGATTTCCCTAATTACAAACCACAATGGGTAGATGCGGAACTAGAGCTCACTAAAGGAATCCCCCTTCAACGATTATGACTATGTAGACAAATAAAATAGAACACTCTAAATACATCATAACAAATACAAAAAAAACCCTAAAGTGACTAAAGAATATCCTCACAACAAAAATGGGTGCCTCTAATTTGCAGGCGATCTTGAACAATCCTGCCTTAAAAATAAACAAAGAAACTGTATTCTGGAAAGATTTGTCACACAAAGGGATCTACTTCCTTAAAGACCTATATAATGAGGCCGGTCCGATTCCATTCTCCGCACTTAAAAAAGATAAGAGATTAACCAAGTTATATTTTTATGACTAACTGAAAGTCCAGATCTTGAAACTTACCTCTAATTTTAACCCCCTCCCACTTCCCTCAAGACTCACCCAATTAGTAGGAGCAGGCCACACAGTCTCAAGGATTTACAAACTTCTGATCCGAGAGCCTCACGAACAACATTTGGCAAAGTGGGAAGCAGAACCAAACAGTAAAACAATTACACTGGACTGGAAGCAAATACACACAATGCCCTTCAAACACAAAATCCCCCCTATTCTCTCAAAAACTGAATTTATGATCATTAACAGGTCATACTGGACCCCGATAGTTTATTTAGACTAAAGTTAATCCAATCACCACTCTGCTGGAACTGCAACGCCCACACAGGTGACTTTTCGCTCATGCTTCTGTTGAGCCCAATGCTAGAAAAGTTTTGGAATCACATTTTCAAATACATTTCACTGACTTTTAACATCAGCCCGGTTAAAGAACTATCTTATATTCTGGCTGGCTTTTGGACCCTGACTTGTCAGGAGAGAATGAACGCTTTCTGCTTGACTTAATGTTAACACTTGCGTGTAAAATAATCCTCTTGGGATGATCTTTTTAAACTACTTAGGCTGGCCAGTTGGATGCTTACACTGATGACCGAAGTGAGTGGCTTGAAATGATTTGCACCTTTGAATGACTAATTAAAGTCATACAGGGTAAGATAATTTCGCAGGCTCCGTACGGAGTAGAGGTGCTTGCGTTGGATAAACTAGTTACATGGGAGCAACTAGAAGGTAGCATCCTAAAATCAGTACTAGATCTACCAAAAAATGCAATGATTCAAGATCTAAGGAGGGTGTTCTGGCAGACACAAGTGCCTTGCAATTTTATTTCTCAATTAAAAATGGATTCCCCTGTGATAAACTATCTGTACTAATGTTTCCAGAGGAAATGTCAACCTTCTCTGGTAAGCAGAACCCAGTTAAAGTCATTATTGAGTGACTAGGTGCCCCAGATATGTATTTTGAAGGGGGCAAAATTAAACAAATGAGCCAAATCAACAGCATCCTCAGTTGCTGTGCAGAGAAATTGATCAGGAGTGAGGATCTACAGTACCCGAGGAATAAGAGATCAGTTACTCCCTTTTTTATTATCCCAGGAGGAAATGGACCTTTTCCCATATTTGTACAGAATCCCAGGACTCCGCGCACTTAAATTCTGTGCCGAAGGGTGGAAATTGATCCAAGGGGTTGGATACTAGGGTTGAATTACCAAGAATCTTGGTCAGTGTCCATGCAAGCGCGGTAAAAGGTATTCAGTGAGCTTCTTGTTGGTGAACTGTGTATTTTTCTTTCAGGAAAGGAAGAAGATCCTGCGAACAATGTTTTAAAAATATGGGATACGGTTGAGAGATATCAGATCAAGACAAGCTTGTGGTTTGAGACATCAAGATGTAGCCAATATTGCGTAAAATTGTATCATCTTATGCCAGGATTTCCTCCCTCTTTCCCGCCCTTGATTAACATTCATGCCTGCCTTGTTGTGGGATGTAGGGATGGCCTTCTAATTACCTGGGAAGATGCCGACGATTTAGGTGAATGCACAGGGGATGAAATCGATCTTGAAACTGGATAAAATAGGCCTTTAGTAAGATAGGACAGGTTTAAGATTCTGGTGACAATGACCAGGCACAATGCACTTTATTTTGCTTACACTCCCATAGGGTCAACTGTGCTTATATGAATATAATGGATGCCTTTGAAAGTGTCCCACTGTTGATTTATTTAAGAAGCACTTTCAAAGGTATTTTTAAATATGAATCATTCCTTTAAGTGGTTGTGCCATGTGGTCTTGCACATTGCCCTTTTGCTATCTAAGCACTTTTGATATCTAAGTAACTGTAGTCCTGCAGCTGAATAGGCCAAGCGATGCACCCTTAAAAATGTGATTTATTTGGCGTATGGTTTAAATGGGCTTTTTTAAAATCTCTTTAAAATGTATTTTAAACGGTCATTTTAGAACATGAATTATTCAATTGAGTAGTTTATGCCATGTGGCCTTGCACAATGCACTTTTGTTATTTAAGTTTTGTAGTTAGTCCAGCATTAACGGGCTAACTGATGTACCCTTGAAAATGTTATGTATTTCATTAATGGTATAAATGGACTTTCCCCAAAATACATGCTAGTTGTGAAGGTATGACTTGAATTTCGAAAATAATATGAAGACACCACAGCAGGTACGGAAGTGCTTCTTTAATCCGATCATCAACTCTCCTCAATTCAACTGGCAAAGTACATTGTCAACATTCTAATGCAAACTCTAGTGGAGCATTCTAAATGGGAACAAGGGGAGGGGTGGAGGGGAAGGAACCAAGTGGGGAAAGGAGAGAACTAGATGAATTACAACAGTATTTTATGTACTGATTTATATTGTTTTTATTGTAGTGTTAGGTGCTGGTTGTATTTGTGTGTATTGACATTTTATGATTTTTATGTGTATTATTTATGAGTTTCAGGATGTGTAGTATTTCTGTAAGAATGTATTTCTTGGAAATAAAGAATTTGAATTGACTTGATTGCAGTATTACACCCAGGGAAACTAGTACCCCGAACTTGTAATTAGGTCCTAGTTATATTTCCATTACGCTGCGATAATTCAGTAATTTCAGTTTACACAAAATGTCCTAAATTATGCTATTAAGTCACGTTGAGAAACTACGTGCTGTTCACAGCAAACAGCATGATCGCATGTGACCAGAATTTGAGCAGTTGCTGGTTGTGGCGCTTGTGTTTTTTGTGCTAGTTCTTTAATGCCAAATGTGTCCTATCATTCAAAATTGGCATGAGGACACATTCAATACTAAAGTGTAGCTGCAAATGCTGGTATCACATTTTGTGTAATTACGCATAATTTTCGCAAAATGTTGTGTCATTTCACAAAAGTAATTAACACAAATTTTCCATACCACTGCTTGTAATCAGAGTTACAGTGGGAAAAATTAAACTAAAAATCCCAGCATGCACAATGCAATTATTTGAAAAACATTGACAGATTGAATGATACAAACAGAGGCGACGGGTATATTTTTTCAGTAATCTCACTAAAAATATAAATTAAAACCTGTACATTATCTCAATATACTCAGAGTCAACATGGAGTTTACATGTATAGAGTTTGTATTTGTCCTATGATCAGAATCAAACCCTCCTTTAAGAATCAAAAAAGCCCCTCCCACATTCCCTGAACCTCCGGTTTTAGTCTACCAGTTAGGAAATACTAATGAGAGAGATACAGCTGCATCAGACTCCAACTATTGTCATTGCAATCAACCTGTGCACGCCACTATTGCTTCTGTTTCGACGGATCTGCTCATTTTGAGGCATATTTACAAGCCCCTAGCAACACCCGAGCATCACGTTTTTTGACGGCTTGTTGCGCTCTATGCTAGCCCATATTTACAATGCCAAGCTAAGCCACTTTGCGTGGCTTAATGCAACCTTGTAAATATGGACATATTGTGACAAAGGGGCGTGCAATGGGTGTTACTGTAAGTGTTCCCAGCAACACACAAGGCTTTTGTCACTGTCCCAGATTTACAAGGTTGTATAAATCTGAGGTAGTGCAAAACTAACACCTTTAAAAAGGAGGTGTTAATTTGTTGTAACAAGGAGAAATACTTTTTGTTTCTCCTTGTTTTTTCTCTTCTGCTACACACATAGAAGAAGCAAAACTCCATTAATAAATGTTTTTGTGCAGGAAGTTATCCCTTCCAGCACAAACACAATCGTCCCTGCACAAGAGTGCAAGCATTGGCACTACACAGCTCTTTTAGCGCTGGCACCGGGTTGAGCACAGGGATGCACCGTATTCTTGTTAATAGGGCACATCCCTGCAATTTGAAAATGACGTCGCTTTTTTATTTATTTTATTGATGCGATTTTATATAGCGTGAACTCTACCCGAAGGTGTCAGAGCGCTTTACATAAGAACCAGTTGAAAAACATAAGGATTTAGGATTACATGCGTTCCAAAAAGGATACAAACGGAAAAGAAATGCAAATGTTACAAGATGTAAAGTCACACAAAGAGGAGATACAAATGGATATACTCTAGGAGTCACATAGGAATGGTAGATAGTACAAAGGTCTACTGAATATACTAGTGACTAGAGTTGTCTCTATATACATAGGGAAGGGATACAAATGGATATACACTAAGAGTCACATAAGAATGGTAGAGAGCACAGCGGTCTACTGCATATACTAGTGATTAGAGTTATCTCTATATACAGAAAAGCACAGTTCCATAAAGTGGGGTCGGAGGGGGGATGCAGTCACAGCACCAAGCGGGGGGGGGGGGCAGAGAAAGGCAGGAAAGGGAGACAAACGAGAGAGGGAAGCAGATAGTAATGAGTGAGACAGTGAGGAGTGTGTCAGAGGCAACAGGAGAGACAATAGAAAGGTCGCTAGGACAGGGGGGATCAGAGAGCACTAAAATTGCGGAGGAGAAAGGTAGAAGAAGAAGCGAGTCATAAAAGAAAATGGCGAGGAGCACAAAGGTCCAAGTCTGAAAGTCCAGGAAGAGGGCTGCCATAGCCAGCAAGTCCGGGGGTGAGGGAGAAAGGCAGTCCACAGTAAAGTCACAGCCTCATCATCCATGAGGAGCTGGGGCAGAGGAGATCAATCCGGAGACCAGGGGTCAGGGAAGAAAGACCTGAGCTCCGATGTCTGGGAGAGCTGGGGGTCCTGCCACCTAAATTGCTTGTGGCACCGCCATGGCCATTTTCATGTAAATATGCCCCTTTAACTGCTCTTCCGAGCAGGATCAGCAGATTACTTAAAAGATCCTAACATGTCAGGCCCCTAAAGGTCATTTAACATCTGTATCCATTGTGTGTACTTATAACATTCCGGGTTAAGGTATTTACCACTGTATCGAGTGTAAGAGTAATAAGCAGAACAGCTGCTAGATCAATGACAGACTCAATCATAGAAACCCATAGTGGACTCAAGGGAAATAAGAGGGTGATTAAGCAGTTGACTGACAGAGGCACACTTTCTAATTAGTTATTTCTGCAATTATAACAAGAAGGAAAAAATCTGAATTAAAGGGTTTATAGTCTTGTTTGTTCTAAAACGTCAAAGGTGTTTTAAGGCTAATGAGATTTAGTGTGAGTGCATCTGTCTATTCAACTTATGCATTCATTTATTTTTAATATGAGTTAATTCCGCGGTAGCCATTACATCCTGGATTTAATTGATTACCCTGGCTGGCGCCTTGCTTGGTTGCTATTTTTTTCATGAAGTCAGATGTGTCAGGTTCTCCAATTCATTAGGATTCACAAAATCGATAGTCTTGCCTTTATATGAACAAAGTTGATAGAACTAGTATTTCACTTTCCCTGTGCTCCCAAACAAACACAGCGCTGCGCAGCAAAGTTACTTGCTGGACCGCACTGCGCTAGTTTATTGTAAATCTGCCCCAAAATGCGCTCGCACCCTGCGTTGGAGGTATTAAAAGTTGTTCACGCTGTTTGAAACCAACAATACATCTTTCAATGAAAAGGGACCGGAAGCATGGACATCATTTAGGGGTCGCGCAGGCTAGCAGATGCGACACCATGCTTGCCCCCTGCGACCTGCGCACTGTCTTTGCGACCCATGGGCTCTGAGGTAGCAAAATCAGTGACAAGAACAAATGATTGACTCCCATTATCAGCGTCAGGCTCCAAATTCTATGTTGATTTCTGGTAAATTTGTATTATATTAATTGTGCATAATTGTCTATTACTAACTATTGTGGTCTGACTATGAGTAAAGTGCTATTTATCGCACTTGATAAATAATGATAACACGGGGTGCATTAATTGCCTGGTGCAATAAATTGCCGCTATTAGGAGTTTAAATTAACATGTGGATTTTGATGTTAAACTCACTAAAATCCACATGTTATGCTAAACACTATGCTTTTACCCTATTAAATGTTGGCACGCTTAATATGCCGAAATTTAACAAAGGTTGATGTATTGAATGCATCCTATAATTATCGGAAGCTTTAAATAACATGCAACTCGTAATTCCAAACCTTACTCAAAAAGGGTTTTACGAAGGGGTTGAAAAATGCTATCCACTTATAATCAGGCCCTTTGTGTAATAAAAAGTGAAGCAGCAGGATCTGTAAAGGTACCCTAAATGGCATTTTAGGACAGTAACATAAAGGCACAATCTAACAATTTTAAATGTATGTTTTTTGCACATATGTGAGTGAGCATGAGTTTGTAAGAGAGCGCATGAGTGTGCCCAAAGAAGAGTGATTGCAAGAGACCACATGAAAATAAAATAGTGTGAGTGCAAATGAGTGAACAACAGTGAGTGGGAGTGGTGAGAACCAGTATAAGTGAGTGTAAGTGTGCATAACAAAGAATAGATTGTTTTGCTTGATAGTCTGGTGTTGGACCTGGCACATTTTTTGGCTTATAGAAGCACCCATGCAAAATGCTGGCACTGGGCATGCAGGAGGCAATACCTACATATCGTATACACATGGCAATAGGCTGCTGTTGGTAAACTCAAGGAAAAAATTGGCATGAGGCACCCATGGAATGATGCTGGTGCTGGCACACTTTCTTTGCGTAGGTGGCACCTGTGGCAGAATCCTTGGGTAGGCACATTGGTGGAAATTCTTAGCAGAATCAGTGCTACATTTGTAAAAGAAGAAGTGCTGGGGCTCTCGTCGGGAGGCCACTGCAGCTTGCATCACACATTGACCCTGCCAGATGCCAATGACAGTACAAACAAAGCTACTAACCATCTCACTCTTACAAGTGTGAGAGGCCGCACTTTTCCAGGCCCCCGAAGCTATAAGAATGGCTTGGGAGGCAGGTATTAGTCATTATAAATGTAAACTGTACTAATACACAGCTGTTGCTGTGCTCATACCTAAATTACCCAGACAGTACCACCATTTGGCAGTCTGTCATAAGCCCCTCTGCTGGCAATTAGGTGCCATTGCCGTACACCGGAAACCACTGGCTCAAATTAAGCAATGATCAGGAGGGAGGACAATCAAGGCATATGTCAGGGGCCACCCATGACAAAATGGGCCGACACTGACCTGGGAGGTCTTCTTTTTTCTGGGCTCCTGACCACCGCAGCCTCAGCGCTGCCCTGCAGCATCACTCACCAGGCTCCCTGCTGCCTGCCGCTTCCCAATAATTGCGGCAAGGTGGCAGATCGGGGACTACATCCCCCAGCACCGCTAGCGCCTAGGGAGGCGTGTTTCCTGTCCCGCCCCCGGAGGTGTGCTTAAGGACAGCGTGAGCCCTGGGGGAGCGGGGGACTTTGGGCCGACACTGACCTGGGAGGTCTTCTTTCTTCTGGGCTCCTGACCACCGCAGCCTCAGCGCTGCCCTGCAGCATCACTCACCAGGCTCCCTGCTGCCTGCCGCTTCCCAATAATTGCGGCGAGGCGGCAGATCGGGGACTACATCCCCCAGCACCGCTAGCGCCTAGGAAGGCGTGTTTCCTGTCCCACCCCCGGAGGTGCGCTTAAGGACAGCGCGAGCCCCGGGGGAGCGGGGGACTTTGGGCTGACACTGACCTGGGAGGTCTTCTTTCTTCTGGGCTCCTGACCACCGCAGCCTCAGCGCTGCCCTGCAGCATCACTCACCAGGCTCCCTGCTGCCTGCCGCTTCCCAATAATTGCGGCGAGGCGGCAGATCGGGGACTACATCCCCCAGCACCGCTAGCTCCTAGGAAGGCGTGTTTCCTGTCCCGCCCCCGGAGGTGCGCTTAAGGACAGCGCGAGCCCCGGGGGAGCGGGGGACTTTGGGCCGACACTGACCTGGGAGGTCTTCTTTCTTCTGGGCTCCTGACCACCGCAGCCTCAGCGCTGCCCTGCAGCATCACTCACCAGGCTCCCTGCTGCCTGCCGCTTCCCAATAATTGCGGCGAGGCAGCAGATCGGGGACTACATCCCCCAGCACCGCTAGCGCCTAGGAAGGTGTGTTTCCTGTCCCGCCCCCGGAGGTGCGCTTAAGGACAGCGTGAGCCCCCGCGTTGCGGGACCGCGCACGGGTCGGCGCCCGGGGCTAAGCCCGGGCAAAGGGCGGGCCCTCTGAGGCCCTCAGAGGCACGAGGAGGACGGGACGGGCCACCTCATTTGTTACTACCACAGGAGGAGGTAATGTGATGCTCCTTTTCTATCGACTGTCTGGTGAATTCATTACTACCACAAAACATAATGTCCATTAGGGAAGAGCTCAACGCCCTGTGTGGCACAAAGTACGTCCCTGATTTAATAACCTCCCCTACTGTGGGTACTTATTGTGTTACCCCAAATGGCTCCCCTCAGGATCTTGCTCCTCCCGTAAATAAAGACCATAGCCAAGTAAACACTTCGCCCCTGGGACCCAACATTAGAGGGAAGCACGACAGCGAAATTGACAATGGGAACTATTTAAGTACACAAAATTTGTGTACCAGCGCAATATTATCTCCCCCTAACCCAACAGCATTAATGGAGGACCCTGCCGTGGACAAATTAGATGACCCTGTCTTGTCTCCCCAATTGACTTTATTGGCCCAAATTGAGCAACTGTTGTTAGCTGTCCCCTCTCCTTTGGTTAAAAAAATTAACGACTTGGGGGAAAGGCTGACTAGCATCGAGGAAGTAATCAGAAAGCACCCTCCTCCAACAAACAAAATGGCTACATCCGTCTGCCCTAACCCCCCCCATCGTCCCAGAAAAACATAAATCTGGTATTTGTCATGGTGTAACTCTAATACAGCCTCCCTGTATACCTACCCCAACAGGCCCCAAAGTAATCTTAAAACCCGTGTCAAAAACTCATCAAGCGGCTAGACACGCTATGGTAAGAATGCCACGTATCAACCTACCTCCTGAAGCCGCCCCATATGTGTCTGTCCTCTCTGGGGTCCCTGCCCTCAGCCAGGGAACACATGAATCCCAGCAGGACCTGCTAAATAAGGTCATTTTCTGGCTACAAAACAATAGACCTTTGCCACCCGAGTTAGATGGTGGTATCCTGAGTGTCAGGAGGGTGGGATGGTTAGGCACTCTGCCCAAAGACATCGCTGGGGACTTGGTACTAATTAAATTCAAAAACAGAAATGTCGTCCCCTATTTACGATTTTGCCCCCTCAAAGCAAGACATGGCACTATTCGCATATGCGATTTGTACGATTTTTACCCGAGTTCTCCTCATATTACATAGAACCAATTTCCTAGGCTGTAAAGGTTTCGAACTTTTGTCTAAAAATTGTATTTTTAAGACCCCACTACTTAAAGGCCACCTATAAGTTTGAGCCAAACTGACAGGGTAGGATGTAACTGATAAGTACATTGTTTTAGAGTTGCTTCACTGATCATGAAACCCTTGCATATCGATTAGCTGATTCGCTATACTTATTTAATTTTGTTTTAGTAACTTTGTAATGATCTTTTACGATGTCCATGAAATGTTATGGTTTTTATTCATGTATTGTTGATGCTTTTATGATTTTTAAACTAAAATCGAATAAAGCTTATTTGATTTGATTTGATTTGACAAAATGCTAATCTGTATTTACTAGATGTAAATTTCAAGATAAGCATTACCCACAGTACAAGGGGCAGCAGTATTGGCAAAAATCTAATTACCAATTTGATGTAATGGTTGAGTAATAGCGACTCCCCAGAATAAAATGCAGGCCCTCACCATGGAGGCAATTTTGAACTGGAAGGGATACCCATAGGACATTTTAAAAACAAAGTGGGATCAACTTATTGGGATCGTTAGATTTCATTTGCTTGGCACACCTTGAAAGGACTTCTTAGGATTTAATGAGTGTCTTTTACAAGCCAACAGCATTTTAGCAAATGTATGTGAAAATTGCACTTTAAAACACAATATTAGAACAAATTCTTTCACAGTTTTATCAGGGGATAGACTCCCACCCACTCCACAGACCCCCGTAGAAAAGGTCAGGCTTAGTTTGCTCACTTACTGCTATTCAGGTATGTGTTCCCTTGACATATCATGCCAGCACCTTAATATAAATGATATCTAAAATAGACATGCATCCGTATTGGGTTGTTATATTAAGCATGCAATTATTGTGGAACTTCATCAATGCTAATTGTGATGTCATTAGGGTTACCAACATGACATCCCTTACTGGGAATATTCAGGGTCAAAAGTCATATGATTTCACTACCTGTGTTAAAAGGATTTATAATGTCACCACTGCTACCCCCTGGCATTTTGGTGAAATGGCATTTGTGACAAGAAGAAATACAAAAAGGGACAGTGACTACTCACAGGCTGTAGCAATGTGTGACCATGTTTGACAGTTGGGGATGCCTGAGCGGTCCATTTCCAGTCCTTAGCAGAGCCTTCTGGGAGTCCAATGACTATACAATACTTACAATGTGGCACACAGTCACTGAATCCTCTGACTGTCTCTTTGCAATGTGAAAATGTTGGAAATACATAGCTGCATCGGGCTGCAAAAAGGAAACATTGGGCCCTAAGGCCACTTTCTTGTAGCCGTCCGTTTTATTAAAGGTGCTTTAATGATAACATCAATTGAACATTTAACATATCTGGAGTAAGGAAGTCCACGCAGGTAGGATGTAACTCAGCATTCTGTTAGGCACAGAGCACAGGCACTGGCTGAGCAGGAGACGTAAAATACATTTCATTACAAATGCAGGATACTACAATAACCTCTATAGCAGTTTCCATTACAAAATCTTCAAAAAAAGTAAGGTTTTGAATTGCAGACTTCGCAAGGGTCTGGGGCAGATCTGTACTGAGTTAACACCTAGATTTAAATTAAATATTCACTCCAAATGTTTGCAAGGCCTGTGTGAAGATAGTTCTCTCTTTAACACAGTTCTTGAAAGGAAATTCAGTCTTAGGTGTAGGCTACCTGATAATGGACAATAGTAATGTTATTTACCAGGAAGCCTGATGGAAAAGTTCTTAGAAAAGGGTACCTGTACCATTGCAAACTATATAAACTGGATGCTGCACGTGGAGAAGTGTGTCTCAGGGGTTAGAGGTGGCAGACCCGGAATCTGAGATAGGCCCTGGGCCAGAGTTCAAATCCCCACCTCGGCGGGTCTTGGGCTCAAAAATTCCATGGACTCGATAATTCTCGCTCCGGTGCCTTCTCGACTCACGGGTTCACACTCTGCGACTCTGGGCAATAGCTTGCTTAATCTCCACAACGGCCCCTCGCGGCGGGATGCCTGGCTTTCACCTTGTGGATACCCTGCCGGGGTTATCTCACAGGGGAATACCAGGACGGGTTCCCTAAGCAAGCGCCGGGAAACTCACTGCGGGTAGCTGTGCGCTATATAAGCTCAAATACATTTACATTTACATTTACATTTAGATGCCAAAAGC
This sequence comes from Lissotriton vulgaris, assembly GCF_964263255.1. Taxonomy (NCBI): domain Eukaryota; kingdom Metazoa; phylum Chordata; class Amphibia; order Caudata; family Salamandridae; genus Lissotriton; species Lissotriton vulgaris. Next base: position 317,353,053 of record NC_141699.1, on the reverse strand, counting down.
CCAAAATATACTTGTTCAGTGCATCATTAGCAATTGCATTTTTATTTGGCGGCCTTTAATGTTTCACATTTTGCTTTATCAGTTTTCAAAATCTTTACCGCAAAGCATTACCATATTTGAAAATAGTATCAAATCTCAAAATAGGAATTCGATTATTTCTATATTTGAAGTTCAATTCCCGTTTGTCATCAATAATCACAGCAAATTCTCCCATTATTATATACTTATAGACAGCAATTGTTTTATTCATGCAGACTTTGATTCATATTGGCTCATTTAGAGGGCAGAACTAACCTAGATTAAAAGGGAAAAGTGCTGTAACCGCTGCACATTTTTACTGTTAGTACACATTTAACCTTTTGTTTTGGGTGGCCTAGTATTTTCAATGGGACAGATAATTTTAGTTGCAGGCCCATGCTATCAGTGGTCTGGTATTTCCGATGGGGCAGATAATTAAAGTTATATTTCTCTTTGAAATTAAAAGGTGCACAGTAACATATCAGAGCTTTTGTTTTTCACCTGGGAGAGGATGTGTAAAACTCTGTGGAAGGGATAAATACTGTCTGGAATTGGATCTGGGATTCTGGAGTCTGCCAGTTCTACACCTCTCTGAACTCATTTGGAACCCACTGGCTTTAGTCTCCTAATCACTGAAGTCACTCATAGGGAACCCTTCTCATCTGTGGACCCAATCTGTGCAACACCTAACCTTACTGGCTCACTGATGATTTCCATTAGGCAGACAGTACCACCAGGCCAACAACGTGATGTTGCACATTCCACCCCTTGGATCAGGCTTCTGTCCCCATCCCATGGAATACTCTGTTTATAATGAAAGCAGCCAACAGAGGGCACTGACAGCTGTCAGCGTCCAGGGCCGTAGCCCAGGCTATCCAGGGCTCTATGCCCTTTGAAGTTGATGATTCTTTCAACAGTACATCATTTTTGGTGTGCCAGATAGAACCTGGGAACAGTAAAAAAGGAACATTCACCCACAGAAGATAACTGTAGGGTGACAAGCAAATGGCATTTTGACCAGTGAGTAAGCATCTCAATAACATTTTTGAAGGCAGGTGATATTATAATGACTAGAGCCGATGGTGGTTCTCCCAAGGGTGCTGTAAAGGTGGACTGTCCTGCTGCACCTACTTTGTCCTGCATGATTTAGTTGTGACCCATTTCTGGTAACGTTTTAAGTGCGTGATTGATTAATTGAAAGAATCTTTATTCAATTAAACATCATAATCATAAAAGATAAAAACATGTCAAACACATAAGCCCATTAGAGCATTAAATCATGCAAGCCACCATATTGACCTCAGATCAGAACTTTTAAAGTTATCAAGAAGTTAAAAGAGGGGTTAGACGGCAGCAGTAGCTTCCCCATATCCTGCTGCTGTTGGCAGAACCGGATCCTCTGGCCCCGCCCTCCCCTTCACAGGCCGATGCTGGAGCTCTGTCTTGTACTCTGAGCCCCGATGACATTTAGCTGCTCAGTAATGAGGCACTGAAAAGGGGAAAAAGGAAGCCCTGCTGAAAGACCGAGCCACAGTAATGCAGTGGCGCTGTGAGGGGATTTTCTGGAGGCTGCCATTTTGAACCGATTTAACCATGGTGGATTAATTTGTTCCTGGGGAAAAACGAGCTGAAAGAGTTTATGGTGGCGTGATTGAGGTTTGGAGAGGTGTGCCTACCACTCCTGCCCTAGGTCCAGTGGGCTGAATAACCTTTGTTCAGACAATGGAGCCTGGCAGAAAGTGTGGTGCCTGCAGCTGCTGTGGATTGGAGAATTTTGAAGTGAGGAGACTTGGTGTAAGCTGGTGCTGTTGGTAAGATATTGGAAATTGATGAGGTCTGGCCCCACCTGTCGTCTAGCTTTGCGGAGAGATATCAAGATTGCTCCTATTCAGCCTGGAAGAGGAACTGGTACAATCTGTTCCCACTCATTGGTTGAAGTAAAGGAGTGGCTACGGCGAAGTGCAAGGTAGGCGCTATGCACAACTTTATGGCCTATAAAGGGCTATGCCAGTTTTCCGGCACCGTGGGAGGTACATGCTTGACTCACAATAGCTGAAAGGCAAGACTTTCGTATTCAATGCATTTGTAGCATATGTGCTTTACTGTCATGTGACAACTTCGCACAAAAATTGGTTTGCCAGTTCCCCCTGTCCCCCCTAAACAACATAAGAAGGCCTCACAGAGTAGGGTGGCTGGCTGAAGAGATAAGCAGATGGAGACCTCGGGAGGCGCTCCTCCTTTTTCCTTCAATCCTGCCCAGCCGCTCGATGAACATGTTCCAATAGCATTGAAAATTCAACTCCATCTCCAGCTTCTATACCAGATTCTATTTTGCCAATGAGGAACATAGGGTTAGATAAGAATCCTGAGCCACTTCAAAAGTCTAGAACCTTCCCTTTGTTCACAAATGTAGGATCTAAACATTCTGGTGAGGAGATCAGAGCGGGAGTGTTGCCATTGATTACAATAATACTAGGGTCCATGATTTCAGTATTTGAGGGGGTCGCTGTGTGCAAGAGAAACCAGATTATATTCCTCCAACTACTTCAGGAGGTTCGGGAGCTTCAGGTGAAACTTCCTTCATTCCCTCCCTAGGTCAAAGCACCAGCCTCCGCGTATAAGCCATGGTTGCACCTGAACTGAATATCCACTCAAAAGTATTGTTGATTAAAAATCCTTGCATGGCTCAGGAACTCCTGCCAGAAGCTTTGCAAGAAATGCTGGATATAATTCTGGTGGAGTCCAGCAAGCTTTAGATATGGAGCTAATAAAGCAAAGGCTTTCTAAAATGGAAGAGACCTTATTGCTATTGCCAAACCAGCAAAAGGCAGCTGAGCAAAGAATCTCTGACTTAGAGGACAACTTGGCAGTTCTGCAATCCCTTGCAACTCCTGAATTTGCAAAAAATCACAGAACTGGAGCTAAAATTAGAAGCTGTGGAGAATCATGCAAGATGCTCCAATTTGTGATTTACGGAAATTCCGGAAGGGAGTGAATTCCAGAGTCATATACAATCAGTTCCTCAGCTTATTAATATGTTGATTAAAGATCATGTTTTACCATCTGCTCCTGTGGTATGGACAATCATTCGGGCTCATTGAGTTCCTTTTCATCAGACATCTGGGCCACATATCCTCAAACTATTCTGACCAACTTCTCCAATTTCCGGATTAAGGAACAGGTCCTTACTAGAGCAATAGAGCAGAAAACATTCATGATTTTTCAAAATGCCTCTTTGAAGATTTTTTCTGATCTTTCTGTGACTTCAGCTAGGTGGAGAAAGGCTGCGAAGGGCTTTTCAAATGCGAGCATGAGCAGTTTATCAGACATGTTTTAGATACCTCATTTACCTTACACATGTTGCCAGTTAATTTGAAACAAGCTATTGTTTTGCCAATTATGAAGAAACCAAATGTGAGTCATCATACATTAGAAAGTCTGCGACCTATCTAGTTTCTGCCATTTCTGGCTAAGGTAGTAGAGAAGTTGGCTAATCAACAACTTATGACTCATTTGGAAGACGCTAGTCTCCTACACCCCTCAAAATCGGGTTTTCGGGCAGGCCATTCTATGGAAACTGCTCTACTATGGGCGACGGAAACCATCAGACAGGGAGCCGATGCGGGACACACCATGGCACTGATTGTTAGACCTCAGTGCAGCGTTCGACACTGTGGCACATTACACCTTGCTACAGTGTCTGAACAGAGGCGGTGTCTCGGGTCCGGCCCTGAGGTGGCTCAAATCTTTTTTAGTAGAGCGCAGTTTTCAGGTCAGAGAGGTGCACACTACTCCAATGATATCAAACTGGAGCAGGGAGTACCCCAGGGCTCTGCCCTTAGCCCCATCCTGTTCAATCTATACATGTCTCCTTTGGCAGAGATTTACAGGCTTTTGGAGTAGATGTTGTTTCCTATGCTGACAATACCTAGCTGTTGATTTCCCTATCCCAGGCACCAAAGGTTGCGGCATCCAATTTCGGGGCATGCATGCAGGAGCTTGCCTCCTGGATTGATAAGATCTGCCTAAAATTGAACGGCAGCAAGACCGAGGTACTGGTGGTGGGTGGTGACACCTCAAGCTGTACCTCGGAATGGTGACCTCCGAGTCTAGGCCCTACCCCTACACCTTGTACTGAGGTAAATGATCTGGGCATTTGGGTGGATTCCACTCTCTCCTATGACGGACATATCCGACGCTTAGTTGGGAAATGTTTTGGAGTATTAAAAAATTGCGGAAAACATTGGATCTCCTCCCATTAGAGGCTAGGAAGACGATGATACATGGTCTCATTACATCTCTTCTTGACTACGGGAACATACTCTATCTTGGGGCCACGCCTAAGGGCCTAGGGAGGTTACAGGTTCTACAGAATGCTGCAGCACGGCTGGCTCTTATGCAGCCCAGGAGGGCGGCTTCAAAAAAAGCCCTTGACTCATTGCACTGGCTCCCAGTCAAGAAAAGAGTTATGTTTAAGACGCTACTTACCTGTCATCGTATCTCTCAGAATGCGGGCACGGCATATCTGAGAGACCTGATTACCAGATATGTTCCAAGAAGGTCTCTCAGATCCAGCAGGACTGGCCAATTGGTAGTCCCAAAGGTAAAGAAGGCGAAAATGGGAGGTCGCCCTTTCCGGGTCCTGGCAGCTCAGAACTAGAATAAACTCCCTTTACCACTTTGGCTAGAAAGCTCGGAAGCTAAGTTTAGAAAGCTGCTTAAAACATACTTGTTCACTGCATAGTACACTTGGCCCGCTGATGCGTGTCTGCCCTTTCTCTCACTTAGCGCAGGGACACGCTGAGATGGCGTAACCATGCACTTTATACATTTCTTTATTATTATTATTATTATTAGCAGAGAAGAAATGAGTGGATCGTTTTTGGATTGCATACATAAGTGGGTTTCTACTTTTCAAATTTATAATTCGATGTATTTTTGGTGTGCTGAAAGCTGACACTTCAATTTTGAATGGATAGCATCAATTAATTTTGTGCAATGTGAATGGCTGGTTGAATTCAAGAAAAGCAAGTGTCATGTTAATATTGGGTGTTTTTTTTTCTCCCCACAAGTGCAGTTTATCCAGGAAACTAATGTTATATCTGATACACCTAAATTGATTATTCCAAAGGGGTATAACCAAGCCTATTTTGCCTTGACTAACTAATGTTTGTGGGCTGGCTATTATATTTTCTAATAACTGCAATTGACAAATATTAGAAGTTAGTCGCAATGTTCAAGGCCACTGGATTTATGTGCAAGTTAACCTTAATGGGGTAGTATTTGATCTGTTGAACTATTATGGTCCTATATTTGATGACAACTCCGCTTTATTGCAAATTTATGATCAATTGGCAGTCTCTGAGGGTTCCATAATTTGAGGGGATGATTTTAAGTTCATTCAGGATATTCACCTAGATACTTCTAATACAATTAAGAAACAACTTAAACCCAAATCAAATACGTTGTTTACTATGATGAAAAAGGATTTTGCCTTGCTGGATCCATGGCTTCAAAGCCATTCTGGGCCCTCAGATTACACATGCTATTCTTCCAGATATAAGATGACATCTCAAATAGATTTCTTTTGATTGATAATCTGTTATCCAGAAAGGAGACGGAGATTAACTCTAATGCCTTTTCTGATCATTCTGCCATTTCTATTAAAATTCATATGAAGTGAACACAGCTTCAAAATACCATGCAATGGTGCTTCAATAAATCTCTGCTGGAAGATGTGGAGTGGATTACTGCAATGCAGTCTTTTATTAAGCATGTTTTTAAAAATCAATGAGAACACTGCTTCTATCTTTTCCGTGAGAGAAGCTTTTAAAGAAGCCTTTACAGGACGGGTAATAGCATATACATCGGCGCTGCGGAAACAACTCTCTCAGGAGACTATTTCCCTGCAGGATGAGGTTAAAAAGTTAAAGCTAATTTAAGGACGGTTAGGTCTGAATCATAAAAGACTGGTCTCCTTTAAAATCTAGCAGAGGCTAAAATTAATCTCAAGCAATTTTTTATCTTCAGGCAATCGTGGGGAGTAAGGCCTATACACAAAAACTTTACGAATAGAGTCAACATATAGGACGCTATCTGGTCTTGTTAACAAAAACTCAGAATAGACAAAATAAAATTACCCGGATTAGAGACCCGGTCTTGGATATAATTGTATATTCCAAAGAGGAAATTGCGGGTTTTATTTTAACGACATTTTAAAATGATATATGAGGAGATACAGGAAACTACTCAAGCATCACTTATACACTATTTTGTATCTTTAGAAATGCCTTCTATTTCTATGCCGCACAGGATTCTCTCGATAAATCTATTTCACAAGATGAAGTCAGTAGTGTATTGAAATCTGTAGCCAATCCGAAAACCCAAAGTAATAACGGTATTCCGTTGAAGTTTTTAAGATTTTTGAACCTTTGCATTTTTCCTTTTCTTAATAAATTATACAATTTGATAAAAAATGGGGAACCAATATCTAAAAACTTTAAGAAAGCAGTTGTGGTCAGCTTTCTTTAAAAAAATGAGGATCCTACCGCTCCTGGCTCATAAAGACCTATAAATCTTTTAAACATAGACTATAAAATTCTTATGAAAATCTGGGCAGTAAGGTTGAGTCCAGTTGCACAAAAGGTAGGTAAGTAAGTAATTTGTTTATTTGTACATGATTAATTAAAGTCTTTATAAAACAATAAAACATTGCTAAAAATTGTTAAAAATTTGAATTATGCGCAATTTCCTCAGTTTTACAAGTTTACTTAATCTCAGTTCATAATTGTCCATAAAATGTTACGGGGTCATCAAACGTTTGTTTTTTTCTGGTCCATTCCCACTGTGCTCTTGTGTCTTTTTTATACTAATTCAGAAAACTTTTAGTTTTAGTGGGGTTGAAACACATTTTAACAGCCTGCCTGCATGTCTGAACGCCATATGATTTGAAGGAGGGACGTAATAGATTGTACCTCAAATCTGTAAGTTTAGGACAGATGCACATGACGTGGATGATGTCTTCCTTGTTAGCTTTGCACAGGCAGCACTGCAGCGAGAAGATTTTTCTCTCCCAGGGTGGTAAATGCGGGGTTACCGGGATCACGCCAAGGAGTAATTTTAAAAACTTTTCTTTTGTTTTTCAGTTCATACCAATGTTAAAATATGCTTGTGGCCGCGTTCTTACGTAATCGCCAAGCGTGATCCAGCCGTGCGCTCTTTTTGTTAATGCCTCCTTGTCCTCAATAGAGAAAATGATTTGTGCTGATTTTTTCGCGATGTTTTTGAAAGTCAGGAGATCTGTTGGAGTACCCCAGAAGTCTGACAGTCCCAGGACTTGAAGTGAATCAAATCTCTGGCTGAGGATTTGCGATGTCGGAGCAGCTCTTCCATTAGGTTAGAGTTTAAGGACCCAGCCTCAGCACTGTGAATCTTGTGCCAGTTGGTAACATAAGCACTCCGCCTTTCTAGTGTTTGTTTCAAAATACCAAATTCTAACCAGATTTGTGCAGGTGAGACATATCTTGGCAGGTTAAAGATAGACCTATAGGAGTTAGCTATTACTGTATCCAGTAATGCTGTGACCTTCCCTTGAAGGGGTTCACTCCCATATGTGAGTGTCTGCTGTAACTTTGCGCGCAAAACCTGGAGAAGGGAGTTGAGCGTTAGGTCGGGGAGTTTGGCTTTTAATGATTTTATCGCCAGGTGAGTCACAGTTCCCTTTCCTCGTAAGGACTCCAGTTGGGGTTTGAACGAGTTCGTGTTGTCCAGGACTACTCCCAAGTATTTATAGGTGGTTATCAAGTCCAGCCCATGTCTGTTTATGTGCCATTTAACCTCATCACTGCTGCGCGAATTCCGCCGCAGTGCTGAAGATTCTTATCGCGGGCGTGGTCATGACTGCTCCCGGCCGTCATCACCACACCCCCACTGTGACTCATAACGGCCGGGAGCCGTCATCAGCGTCGAAGAGATAATTATCCTTTTTTTCCTGTGGTTCACTGCCATGAACTTGGATTTATTGAAATTTATTTGCGCGGCATTCCTTTCAGAAAAGGAGTGGGCTACATTTAGAAAGTGTTGAAGGCCAATCGGTGTCCGCCTTATCAGCACCAAGTCGTCCACATAAAGCAGATTTTTTTTTTATATAATGCGGAGGAAGGTAATTTATGCACTTTCTAAAGATGTTTTCTATTAGATGTTTAGCTTGGAATGTGGCTGGTCTTAACAACAAGAATAAGAGTAGACTGGTTCAGGGAGAGCTTAATATGTATAAACCCCATTTGGTTAAGCTCTCAGAAACTCATATAGGATTTCAGGATAGGAAACTATTGGGACAATTGGGATACGAGCTTATTGTTTGTTCTACTTTAGGTGCTTCTATTCAGGGGGTTGCAATATTGAAACTGAAGCGATGGATTATTGAAATTATTTGAACATTTGCGGATTCCAGGGGGAGATGGGCAATAACCCAAGTACAATTTGAACATTGCAAATATGTATTCTGTGTGGTATATGGTCCTAATATTGACGAACCTACTATGTATGACCCGTTAAATATTGAACTGTTAGATTGTGAGGGAGAGTTACTGATTATGGGCGATTTCAATTGTGTCATGAACTATGATGTAGATACTACTAGGCGGGGCGCTTTTTGGCGCATGCGTAAAATCAGAGCTGCTATATTGGAATTAAGTCAGTTGCATAATCTAAAAGATGTTTGGCGTACAATACACCCTAATATAGCTCAGTACACTTATTATTCAGCGCCTCATAAATTATGCTCCCGGATAGATATGGCTTGGGCTACAGAAAGAATTTTGGATAGCTGTATTATAGAATTATGCCCAAGAGTTACATCAGACCACAACCCTATTTTGTTAGAATTTAACATCTCTAATAGGAAATAGGGAATTCAGCAATTTACTTTTCCTAGATACCTTTTTTCGAATGCAGCTTTTATTTCTCAACTGAAAGGGCACATTACTGAATTTATTTAGATCAATTTGAATACTGCTGCTGTAATATCTGTCTGGGATGCATGTAAAGCCAGTATAAGGGGCTTTGCTCAGCAATATGTTTTTAAAAAGAACTCAGAGCGCCAGAAAGAGGTTAAATCTATGACTTCTAATATTCTATCTCAGGAAACTCGGTTGGCAGCAGCCCTTCTGCAAGGAGATTCTAACTCTGGCGAGTTAAGAATTGAATTGATGAATTTGCAGTCAGCTACTAAAAAGACGTTATGGGAAAGATACAGTGTGAAACTTCATAAGTACCATCTGTTGCAGTACGAAAGTGGCGATAGAATCGGGAAAGTGTTAGCGTATAAGGTAGCTGACAAGAAGGTTAAACTTTTATTAAGAGTATAAAGGATATTAATATGGTAACTTATAGCAAACCAGAGCAGATACTCGATCAATTTGTCAAATACTATAACAGGCTATACACTCCAGAAATCTTTCCCATTAATGGTCATATACTTTTATACCTTAATACCCATTTGACGGACTACTGAGATAGAGAAGGAGCCAGTCAACTTGAATCAAATATCACTCCTACAGAGATACGGCTCGCAATTGCCTCTCTCCCTTCTGGTAAGGCAGCTGGGGAAGATTTGCTCCCCATTAAACTTTATAAAATCTGCATTCAGGAATTACTCCCTCTTTTTAGTTTAGTCATAGACTCAATTGGGGAAACAGGGAAGGCCCCTGCCTCGTGGAATACTGCCAAAATCATATTTTTTCTTAAAAAACAAAAGCCTGCAGATGAATGTGGATCATACAGGCTGATCTCACTAATCAATGCGGACGCTAAGGCTTTTGCGAAAATCTTGGCTACCCGGTTAGCTCCCCTTATGCGAGAGCTGGTTAAAATACAACATCATGGTTTTGTCATGGGGAGAGATACCACCGCCCATGTTACCGCTTTCGACGTCGCACAAATTGAGTCCACCCCACTTGGAATGGTCCTGCTGGATGCTGAGAAAGCATTTGACCGAGTGGGGTGGGACTATTTATGGGCAGTACTTAAAGCTTTTGGCTTCCAAGATAAATACCTTGGTTGGATTCGGTAATTGTATGATCAGCCGAATGCTAAAATAAGTTATGCAGGCATGAGTTCATCTAAATTCCCAATAGCGAGGGGCACTCAGCAAGGGTGTCCTCTTTCACCATTGCTGTTTGCTCTCTGTATGGAACCATTCTTAAATGCACTTCTCTCTCAAGCAGATATTATCCCCTTTCAAGATGGTAGGAACACTTTAAAAATAACCGCGTACGCGGATGACATTGCGATTTTCACTACTGATGTAGTTAAAGCTATTCCGGGGAGAACTAGGGAAGCTAAAATGTTTGGGGATATTTCTGGCTACAAATTAAATTGAAATAAAACACAGGTCATTGCTAATTATAAACCACTGGTTCCTGTTCAAGGTGTGTGCACAAATGCCGTATATTTGGGAGTGATAAACTCTGCAAATATTGATGAATTAATTGCACTTAATTATAATTCAATACTAAAAGAAGTAACTCTCTCACTAAAAAGTTGGCATAAGATACCACTCAGTTTAGTTGGACGGATCAACTTAATTAAAATGAAAATTGTACCTAAATTTCTGTATTTATTTAGATCGATTCCCTTACGCCTCAATAATCTTTTCTTTAAAAAACTCGATGGGATATGCAGTAGTTATATCTGGGGGTACAAAAAAGCTCGCAGATCAATTCAGCTGTTGAAACTCCCAATTGAAAAAGGAGGGTTGACTTTCCCTGATTTTAGATTATATTTTTATGCAACGTTTTTTCGTCGTATCCGAAGTTTGCTTAAAAATGAAAACTCGCAATTTTTTCATGAGTTTATGTTAGGCCTTGATTGTAAACAATTTCTAGCTAGAGTCCACGATCCAAACTATACAAGCAAGTCAAGTTTAAGACTGCCAGGGATATCATAAGAATCTGGAATCTGATCATGATCTATGGTAGGATTACTTCTTTTTATGCAGATCTACAATTATGGGGAAATCCAGGACTACCTAGTATCTTTTCGGATGGAGCTGGGGCTTTATGGTCCAGCTGTGGTGTTAATACCCTACGTGATATCTATGGTTCTGAAGGATTACTTGATTTCATTTCACTAAAATTGCTCTCTAAATTGAATGATGGTATGTATTTCAAAATTATGCAAATCCAGGACTTTTTAGTTTGGAAAAGGAAAATCAATTAAGTTTGTCATTCTGATATTTTAAATTGTCTGTATTCTGATCGGACCAAATCACTTATTAGTGAAAGCTATAGATACTTAATTCAGGTGAAAGCAGATGATTGTTGTAAATTGGCGGCTAAATGGACCGCTAGAATAGGGATAAATATAACACCAGACCAGATATCTGCTTCTCTCTGTCAAATCAATCAGGTGGTACAGTCTTCTAATATAACACTTCAATTGTACAGAACCATTTGTCAATGATATTATACTCCTCAAAGAATTATTAGCTGGCTGCCAAGTAATCTATTGAATGATCGCACTAAATGCCCTACATGCGATCAGATTGCTGCTAATCTGGAGCACATGCTCTTTTCTTGTCCCACTCTGTCTGAGTCCTGGAAAGGAATAGAAAGTGTTCTTATTGAGAAGCAAATCATATTTCCGCCTTTTTCTGTTCATTTGATTTTATTAGACTATTAGGATGTAAATAGTCCACATAAAGATTTGAATTCTATCTTATTTGCCTGTTCAAGATTGACAATAGCTAGAGCTTGGATTTCTTCAAAACCTCCGCATGTTATGGAGTGGTGGACTCTAGTCATTGAAATTTATACTTTGGAATTATCATTAGCAGAGATAAGGGGACCACGCTCATTAAGAAAACGAGAGAAAATTTGGGGAACGTTCATCTGAGTCTTTGAATTTAAAACGCTGTTAAGACTACTATAATGTGTATTTATGATATTTGCTTTACTTTTCTATGACAATTATGTTATAATGAATCCCTCTGTATTAACTATGTATAATGATACTCTTAATACTATGTTTGTAATTAAGAATAATTTTTTGGTTTTTTTCTTTCTCTCTTCTCTTTCTCTTGCAATGATAATAAAAATATTTTAAAATAATAAAATAAAAATAAAATAAAAAAAACAATAAAACATTGCTAATAATTGTTAAAAATGTGTTATGCGCAATTTCCTCAGTTTTACAAGTTTACTTAATCTCAGTTCATAATTGTCCATAAAATGTTACGGGGTCATCAAACGTTTGTTTTTTTCTGGTCCATTCCCAGTGTGCTCTTGTGTCTTTTTTCTACTAATTCAGAAAACTTTTAGTGTTATTGGGGTTGAAACACAATTTAATAGCCTACCTGCATGTCTGAACGCCATATGATTTGAAGGAGAAACATAATAGATTGTACCTCAAATCTGTAAATTTAGGACAGATGCACATGACGTGGATGATGTCTTCCTTGTCAGCTTTGCACAGGCAGCACTGTAGCGAGAAGTTTTTTCTCTCCCAGGGTGGTAAGTGCAGGGTTACCGGGATCACACCAAGGAGTAATTTTAAAAACTTTTCTTTTGTTTTTCAGTTCACTCCAATGTTAAACTATGCTTGTGGCTGCATTCTTCCGTAATCGCCAAGCGTGAACCAGCCGTGCGCTCTTTTTGTTAATGCCTCCTTGTCCTCAATAAAGGAAATGATTTGTGCTGATTTTTTCGCAATGTTTTTGAAAGTCAGGAGATCTGTTTTTTAGTACCCCAGAAGTTGGATAGTCCCAGGACTTGAAGTGAATCAAATCTCTGGCTGAGGGTTTGCGATGTCGGAGCAGCTCTTCCATTAGGTTAGAGTTTAAGGACCCAGCCTCAGCACTGTGAATCTTGTGCCAGTTGGTAACATGAGCACTCCGCCTTTCTAGTGTTTTTTTCAAAAGACCAAATTCTAACCGGATTTGTGCAGGTGAGACATATCTTGGCAGGTTAAAGATAGACCTATAGGAGTTAGCTATAACTGTATCCAGTAATGCTGCGTCCTTCCCTTGACGGGGTTCACTCCCATATGTGAGAGTCTGCTGTAACTTTGCGCGCAAAACCTGGAGAAGGGAGTTGAGCATTAGGTCGGGGAGTTTGGCTTTTAATGATTTTATCGCCAGGTGAGTCACAGTTACCTTTCCTCGTAAGGACTCTAGTTAGGGTTTGAACGAGTACTTGTTGTCCAGGACTACTCCCAAGTATTTATAGGCGGTTATCAAGTCCAGCCCCTTTCCGTTTATGTGCCATTTAACCTCATCACTGCGGCGCAAATTCCGCCGCAGTGCTGAAGATTCTTATCGCGGGCGTGGTCATGACTGCTCCCGGCCGTCATCAGCACACCTCTTCCATGAATCATGACGGCCGGGAGCCGTCATCAGCGTCGAAGAGATAATTATCCTTTTTTTCCTGTAGTTCACTGGCATGACTTTGGATTTATTGAAATTTATTAGCGAGGCATTCCTTTCAGAAAAGGAGTGGGCTGCATTTAGAAAGTGTTGAAGGCCAATCGGTGTCCGGCTCATCAGCACCAAGTCGTCCGCATAAAGCAGATTGGACAATGGAATTTTCCCTAGTTTTGGTGCATGACAGAGGCTTTTGTCAAGTTCCCCTGGTAAAACTGCAATAAAAAGGTTAAATAAGAGTGGTGCTCACACACAACCCTTGTTTTGTTGTTGGAATAGGGTTAGAGAGGTGTCTATCTGCTCCTAATTTATCCTTAATCCAGGTATTTGAGTGGAGTAATATCAACACGTCTAAAAGGTGTTTGGGTATTCCCCGGTTGTCCAGTTTCTGCCAGAGTTTGTTACGATCCACGTGGTCGAATGCGGCAGTGTAATCGATGAAGGAAAGGAAAAGATGAGATTTGGTCTCTATCACTGCATCCATCAGCAGGGTCAGTGCTGTTATGTTAGTTGTGGTCCCTTGACACTTGCAGAAACCAGTCTGATTGATCTGAATTACTGAGTTTTCAGATGGCCATGGTATTAGCTCCTCCCTTATAGTTGCCGGGAAGTACTTGGCCTTCATATCTCAAAGGGCAATAAGCCAATAGTTATTTGGGTGTTTCCTATTGCCATGTTTGAAGATTGGGCTTATTACTGACCCGTGCTAGGATTCCGGAAGAGTCAAGGTGTTCTTTATATTATTGAATGTTTGTGTTCGTGCTATGCTCCAGAATTCCGAGTCTGATTTGTATAGTATTGGTGGAATGCCATTTGAGCCAGTGGCACCTGTTGGTCTGCCCCTGGCTATTTGCCTTTTGATATCGGCTGGTGTGGTAGCCAGATGTACAGACTCGTTGGAGAAAGAAAAACTTGGGTCGGGCCCCGATTTATGCATTCAAGGTGGTGGCTTGGCTCCATTAGTGCTGGATTCATGGGTTGTGGCCATTATGTTGTAATTGCCTATTTTTTCCCTCTGAGCTTTTTTGCTGGACTCCTTTGTCCCCACCTCTTCAAGGCTTGTCCTCTTTGTCAGTGTTTGTGTTGTTGAAGTGCTTTAAGAGGTATTTTGTCAATGCTTCCTCCGTTATATTGTAGTTTAGGCCATGATGGTATGGGTTCTTTATTCTCCTAACCATTTTCCAGACCTTGAGCTATTTTGCTGTTTTGCTTGGTAAAGGAGTTTCGCCCATAGCTCGGCATTAATTTGTTTCATTTTTTCCCATTTCTTCTGTTTATACATATTTTCCCTTTTTGTAGGATAATTTGCAAGTCATGATTTGTTGGATCCTTTCGCATCTGTCTCAATGTTCGATTTATTATCTGTTTTTGCGTTTTCATATCTGGAGTGAGTTGTGATTTGGTTAGTGCTCCCTTTCCATGACTTGTCCTGTTTCGATGGTGTTTTTAATAATTTCAAGCTAGTGACTAAGATGAAGTTATGCCATACTTCTGACAAATTTGTTTTGGAGCTTGCCACTAAAGTAAAAAGAGTTTTCGCTGCAAGGCTTGTAGAGCTGATGTTACAGGGATTGCATCAGAGCAGCCTTAAGTTTGAAGTCACTTCAATATCAATACCTGTGTATGGTTCAGTCTCAGGGAACAAATTGACTTTTATTGTGGCTTCCTGAGGCAAGTGGTCACTGAGGTCTCTCGTCCCTATCTTGAACGCTGTTACATTGCTAAGCATATTTAGAGATGTAAAGGTCTAGTCCAAGTGGGAAGATTGCTTATCTGAATGAAAAGTTGCGACCGGTGGATCGTCTTCTGGGTAGCGCCCATTTAAGACCCTTAAATTAAAGTGCTCTAATTGCCAGTAGTAGGTTTTTTGAACATTTATTATTTTTTTTATTTTTGCAAAGCCCTGTTTTGGCACTCCCCATGCAGCGCTAAGTGTTTGGTCAAGACCATCACCTGGCTCCGAGCTGATAAGAAACATGTTGAATTAAGTCAGAGTCCTCTACTTCTCCTAAGGCTTTTATCAGTTCGTTGGCCGCTTGTTGTTTCTGTTTGGGGTGGATGTAAGTGTTGATTACTTTAACTTCTTGAAGTTGATTATTTAACCTGAGTGAGATCTTTGCCACCTGTATTATGCTTGGAGGTGCTATTTGAGATTCTATGATTGTGATCTCACCATTCGTTGCTATAGATGCAAAAATTATTATACCCCCAGACCTACGACCAAAGGTGGAGCTTTTGTTTGCTGGGATACAACAGGATGTGAACCTTTGCAGCTCAAATGCCTTTTCCTCCCAGGTTTCTTGAATCAATACCAGATCAAATGAATTTAAGTAATGCAGAAACTCTGGGTTTTTGCTTTTGCTGGCTAAACCATTGATGTTCCAAGTGCATAAGCTAATTTGTCTGGCCTTAGCCAATGGATGATCAAGGTTTCTTCTCCTTGGACGATAAAGTATGTTAATGGTACGTTGGATTGACCTCTAGTTTTGTGGAGCGCCCGACGATGCATGACCTGGGTACCTTGGTTCTTGTCCTGAGAAGATGGTTTTTGTGTCTTGAGGTTGCGCTCTTGGAGAAGTGCTTCTTGCTCCTTTTAATACCAAGTTGGTATTTTGTCACGTAGGTGACCTAACAGGGGTTAGGAAAGGTGTTGGATGGGGGTTGCTTCTCAATTGTCCCCATTGTTTGAACATTGCCTCTTCCTCCAGGACTGTTTTTGCTATCTCAGTGGAGTTCTAGGTTGCTTTAGTTATTTCCGAGCATTGTGGATCGTTGCTAGGCAGAAACTCTATTTGAAGGAGGTCAGAGTAACTAATGTTTCCTAGGCTTCTGATCGAATGTAAAAGTCTTAATATGTTCCCCCTGTTCAGTATGTCGTCTCTTCCTCTGGGACGTATATTCTGGAGTAAAGAGAATAATGGTCGGACTGTTCTGATGATGCGCTGTTTGTTCTGGTTGCGGTCTCTTACGACTGAGATGACCTTACTTGGAGGGACTGCTTGGGCTGTCATTGACTGGGCAGGTTTGTTGCACGCTTTGTTGCCTGTCTCTCCCAGGTTCTCTGATGATGCCAGTTGCTCCTCGTGTAGGTAGCTGAGGTAACTCTGCATTACTGGTCTTGGCGTTGCACCTGGTTTCTTGTGGTAGGGTATGTTTGAACATTGTTAAATCCAACTTATGTGTAGGTTGAGTCGTTTTTGCTTGGATGAGCCTCTGTTTACTGTCACTGGAGCAAGGTTGCTGGGCGAGATCTCCAAATGGTGTTATCAGAGCTTCTGGCGAGACGGCAGTGGGCGATGATGAAGGACTCTCTGGGTCCTCAGGCAAAGGTGACCATGGCAGTTGTTTCAAGTCTACGGCTTTTTGGCTACCGGCGGTTGCTGTTGAGGATGGATATTGTTGCAATTTTGTGCAAGATCTTGCGCCAGTTAGAAGCCTGTTTCTTTCCTTTCTCTTTTTCTTCCTGCGCGTTTTGCAGGAGATCTGGGCGTTGGCTAATACCGGGTCAGCTACGGTTCCAGAGGCTGCTGGTGAGTGGTTCGTGGGTTCGGCTTCAGTTTCCTCTGACGGTGGTAAGTATTCCCTGCCCGCCAGTGTTGGGTCAATACTTGCTGGCCGTTCTGCTGCTGGTTGTGCCAGTAACGTCAATGTCATTGCAGGTGATACAGTAATAGATTCTGAGGTCTGCGAGACTGTTGATTTTAGGTTGGATATCAGGTCCCCTAACATACATGGTAAAGTTGATAACTTGTCTTTGATCGATGCGCAGGGGCATAATGATGGTAACGTTTGGACAACATAGGCCACTTCCTGACCCCTCTTTATGAGACCATTTAGCTCTGATATCTTCGTATCAATTCTTGAGATAGAATCGGCCATTGCTGTAGGACAGTAAGCTGCAAATCTATTTTATGTGTTTGAAATTGTAGGGCTGTGGCTGAGTCTTGCAGGGTGCTTACAATTGTTATCCATACAGGTTCCGGGAATGGATTTCTAGTATTGTTGCTTTTCCCCAATCTTGGGAGATTGTTTGGTTCAGTGGGTGAATTGAAATTGACTGGTTTCAAATTGTAAGAAGCAACTAGTTCCTCCCATTCCTGTGTGGCTAAAAAAAAGTCATATCATTGTACGTAGAATGAGAATCATTGTATGGTAGTAAAGTCTAACACACTGGGGGCATGTTTGTTGTTTGCCTGCTGTGTGTTGCTACTTGCTCCCAGGTGTCTGCTTGAATTGTCTGGGGTGTCTTCGTTAAAACTGGAGAACAGTTAGTTGGTTGGGAGAATACATTTGGCATTTTTTTCCAGCTGTCCTGTTCCTTAGTCGTTGTTGATTGTATTGCCTGTATTCCTTGGATTGTGTTCGTTGGCATTGGGGAACTATTATTCAGTTGGAAGAATGAGTCTTGTCCTTTTCCGTTATGGTGAACCTGAGCCTTGGTTTTGGCTGGTGAGTCTGGGTTTTCTGTGTGGAGTGTGCAAACTTGGCTTGAATATGTCTCGTCCCGACTGGCTGAATTAGAGTTGATCGCTGTCTCAGCGGGCTTGACCATCTTTGGTGGGCTCCATGAGCTATCATTTGTGATCTTTTTTCCAGAGCGTGGTGAACTCAGGTAGTCCCTGTTCAGGCTATTGTCTCCGTTACCTGCTGAGTGGGTGGGTATTGGAAATACGGTTGTTGCCTCAGCGGTGGAGTGGTTGTTAACCCTAACAAACCGAAATAGGTCAGCGGGATTGCTGTGAATAGAACTGCAATCAGTTTTACTTAACAGAAGTGGTGTTTGTAGTCCTTTTATGTTCCCAGTCTTGGAATAAATAGCTGTTCCACGGTCCTTCAGAAAGGAACATTTCATGTAAATCTTTGGTTGGTAGGTGCTTAGCTTTTTCCCCGCAGGCATTCCTTCAATGGTTATAAGATGGTTTAAATCTTTTGATGATGGTGTTGTTGTAGAAAGCGGTAATAGCTGTGGCAGTAACTGTGGTGTCTGTAGTGATGTCTGTGGACCTGATGACAACTGAAAGGCCAGTGGAGGGGGCAATGACTGTGTATTGAGGAAGCAATAGAAAGGTTGCTGAACTGTTCCTATGGAGAGAAAGGGAAGATTTAGCTGGCGTGACCAAAGGTGTTTAAATGACACCCTAGGGCATCCATTATGTTGGATGTAGTTGCCTCACACACCCAGAAGGGTGTCATGCTTCATCATTGGCGGTTGCTCCTCGTCGGGGAGGCGGTGCAACCCCCGACGGGCTCACCTCAAAGAGGGGCTCTTTGGCGGAGATCTTTTTATCCAACAGCCTTATGGTGAGGTGGGGGTGTGTGGGCAAGATGGTGTGTTGTTATGATTGGGATATAAAATGTAGCAAGGGGTACCGGAATTCACTTTATTCTGGGGGTCCCCTGGCTGCAATTAAAACGTGGGGCTAGCTCGCTAGGTATCAACAGGTTAGGTCGAGTGACCCTAGAGGAGACTAGAAGTGAAAGTGGTCGACATGTTTCTCGCAAAGGGTAAAGTCACCCGCGATTCATCAGGACCTTACAAAAGTGAGGAAAAGAACAACATGCTAGTGTCATGTGTGTGGTGTATGTTACCTCTGTGGATTCTCCTATGCCTATACATAGAGAAAAGATAAGGAAACAATGGTTAATACGTATTTTCAGTAAACCAAAACAAGTCAAGTCATTGCCAGGGCATGTAAAAGATGAGGCATGCTGGCGGTACTGTGAATTATTAAGCACAACCACTGCATGCCTGGATATATTGAGCGTGCAACGTGCATAGTGGGGAGCACACATAACCACTGAATATGTGAGGAGAACTGTGGTGTGAAAGAGTGAAGTCTAAAAACAATGGTTTAAAATGCAGCAGTCTAGGAGAGATATATTGCCCATTCAGTGTTATTTTAATGAGCAGGTCTTGTGATAGAGGCACCAATTATATCATACTGTGGTTAGTCAAAACCAAAATCACACTGTGACCTGACAAGTGCTATAATGGTAAAGCGCAAGTTCCCTACTTACCTACTGGTCAAGGACTACTTGCCACATGAGGGGTCGGCGGGACAAAACATCAGGGATGAGCCCATTAAATGTAGCTAAAAGGGAGCACATAAGTAGCGCCCATGGGTTACTAATGCAAGCAAAGTGATGTTCTTGGATAGAGGCTCTAACCTCCCTTCTCCCGTTCAGAGCGGTGTCACTCACCTCGAATCGCCTGTGTCCGCGTGGGGAGACCTACCCATATCCGCCGAGCTCGAGTAGATAAGTGAGCTCAACGGTCGGAGTTATTTAAAACAAACAACCGAGCCGGCGTGCACAGACGCGTCGCCGCCCACTTGGGAAGTCACATGATGGAAGCCGGTATTGTGGCGGCCATCTTATAGTGGTGAAGGAGTGCTATATCGCTAGTCACTTACGTATGTAGTGACCAGTAGTTAACATTAAAGGGCCTTAATGTGGGAACACTTTCGGGGGAAAGAAGGACCCCATGTATGTCAAAAAATATATATATATGCCCATCGGGTTTCTGCGTGTAAAATAGAATTGCCGCCCGGCCTGTAGTCGGCTCGAACTATGGCGGCCATGATGTAATGGGAAGAAAACCTAGCGCAGGCAGGCAGTGACGGTAGTATGAAGGTGTGGCGGCCGCATGTAGGTCTTATAGTCAGGCGGACACTGGTGTATTGGTGGCAGGAGGCCGGTGTCAACGTGTGAGTCAAGGCCAGAAAGGGTTGTGGTAAGATCCATAAAGCAACCAGGCCAGTACCAGGGAGACCGATCGTCTCAGGGATAGACTCCGTATTGGAGCCACTCTCACAATTCTGTGATCATTTCCTACAACCTCTTGTAAAATGCATTCCCTCATACATCCAAGACACCACGGATGTACTACGAATTCTGGATACCATCCAGGACATAGGAGAGATTGATCTCTTGATTACCCTAGATGAGGAAGCCCTCTACACGAACATTCCCCAGAGGGCCACTCTAGAGGTAATTGAGGAAAAACTGGGCTCAGAAACTTGGAACTCTAACACTCAGCAGACCTTCATTATGGAATGCGCCACCCTAGCTCTCACCGAAAACTATTTTGAGTACAGAGGCAATTACTATCACCAGACCCAGGGTACATCTATGGGCAGTACTTTTGCCCCTTCGGTGGCCTGTTTGTATATGGCTAAATTTGAGGGATTACATATACACCATGTTTAATGTTAACTACTGGTCACTACATACGTAAGTGACTAGCGATATAGCACTCCTTCACCACTATAAGATGGCCGCCACAATACCGGCTTCCATCATGTGACTTCCCAAGTGGGCGGCGACGCGTCTGTGCACGCCGGCTCGGTTGTTTGTTTTAAATAACTCCGACCGCCGAGCTCACTTATCTACTCGAGCTCGGCGGATATGGGTAGGTCTCCCCACGCGGACACAGGCGATTCGAGGTGAGTGACACCGCTCTGAACGGGAGAAGGGAGGTTAGAGCCTCTATCCAAGAACATCACTTTGCTTGCATTAGTAACCCATGGGCGCTACTTATGTGCTCCCTTTTAGCTACATTTAATGGGCTCATCCCTGATGTTTTGTCCCGCCGACCCCTCATGTGGCAAGTAGTCCTTGACCAGTAGGTAAGTAGGGAACTTGTGCTTTACCATTATAGCACTTGTCAGGTCACAGTGTGATTTTGGTTTTGCCTAACCACAGTATGATATAATTGGTGCCTCTATCACAAGACCTGCTCATTAAAATAACACTGAATGGGCAATATATCTCTCCTAGACTGCTGCATTTTAAACCATTGTTTTTAGACTTCACTCTTTCACACCACAGTTCTCCTCACATATTCAGTGGTTATGTGTGCTCCCCACTATGCACGTTGCACGCTCAATATATCCAGGCATGCAGTGGTTGTGCTTAATAATTCACAGTACCGCCAGCATGCCTCATCTTTTACATGCCCTGGCAATGACGTGACTTGTTTTGGTTTACTGAAAATACGTATTAACCATTGTTTCCTTATCTTTTCTCTATGTATAGGCATAGGAGAATCCACAGAGGTAACATACACCACACACATGACACTAGCATGTTGTTCTTTTCCTCACTTTTGTAAGGTCCTGATGAATCGCGGGTGACTTTACCCTTTGCGAGAAACATGTCGACCACTTTCACTTCTAGTCTCCTCTAGGGTCACTCGACCTAACCTGTTGATACCTAGCGAGCTAGCCCCACGTTTTAATTGCAGCCAGGGGACCCCCAGAATAAAGTGAATTCCGGTACCCCTTGCTACATTTTATATCCCAATCATAACAACACACCATCTTGCCCACACACCCCCACCTCACCATAAGGCTGTTGGATAAAAAGATCTCCGCCAAAGAGCCCCTCTTTGAGGTGAGCCCGTCGGGGGTTGCACCGCCTCCCCGACGAGGAGCAACCGCCAATGATGAAGCATGACACCCTTCTGGGTGTGTGAGGCAACTACATCCAACATAATGGATGCCCTAGGGTGTCATTTAAACACCTTTGGTCACGCCAGCTAAATCTTCCCTTTCTCTCCATAGGAACAGTTCAGCAACCTTTCTATTGCTTCCTCTGTACTAGATACGGACACAAGCTGTTACTGGACCTTCCACCATTCTGAGTGGTAAACAGTGTCCGTCGATCAAGTGATCAATCGTCTTCCCTCCCTTTTTTGATAGAAAGAGAATGACTGTGTATTGACAGAGGTTAACAAAGGACATAGTGTTGGCTGTCTCAAAGACAAGGGCTTTGCGTGCCAGTTGCCCTTCCATAGTTGAACTTGGGGGATTGCTCTGGTCCGGTGTGGAAGCCTTTGCCATTGGTTTAGCTGGTACGTTATCCTTTTTATTTTTGTTTGCGGTTACAATTGCAGTTACAATTGAGTTTGAGGTTGAAGTTGCCATGGTGGTTCCTTCTATGTGTGTACCGTGTGCATTTGGGATTTCTTCCTTAGAATTGGTTGAGTGTGATGATATTATGGGTTCAAGTTTCCTTTTCAGTAACTTGGAGTTGATTTTTGCTTTGAGTAAGGGCTGCCTAACTCTGCCAAATCTCATTGCTCCTGATGTTGCTCTGTGAGTATGATTTGTTGGGGAATTTTGTTTGTTGTTTGTTAGTTTGTTGGTTTAATTTTACTGAGTGGTTTGCGATTAAGTTGAGGGTGTTTGGTTTTTGTTGCTTAGGATGCTTGGGGTGCTTCCTCGATGCTTCCTCTCTGTAAGACCCCTCCCCACCACCACCTCCAGACTCTCAAGGTCACCCCTTGCAACTCCACTGCTGGGGTTCACCTGGCCGCTGAGTGGCGATGAGGGGCTCTATGTTCTATGCAACCTGAAGCGGGGGCGGGAAGCAACAGCCACTCGACTCACCGGCTGCTCTGCCTTGGCGTGGCTACAGAGCCTGCAAGATCCGTGTAAAAAGGTTGGGCAAAGTAATGGTATGGATTGCTGACTTGTGACTGCCGCCACTGCCCTTTATTTGCTCTTTTCTGCTCCTTGCTCCTTGCCACTCCTTGCTGCAGTCGGAGGGCCGATCAGGGCTGTTTTAGCTGTTCAGGCGGGTGGGCAGACCAGCGCTCCAATGCTGCAGCGGTCTCTGTGGTCTGCTCACTCTCTCTGCGGACTGGAACCGGAAGCGGAGCTGTGCTCTGGACAGGGTGAGATTCCGTTCTGGAGCTGTGCTCCGGACAGGGTGAGATTCCATTTAGGATTGCCTAAAAGACAGGGTGAGACTCCCCCTGTTGAATGCCCAAAAAACAGTCATACAAATACCTGAGCTGTGCTACAGCATCTCAAACACACATGTTTATTTAGCCACCCTAGGGCCTGGGATGTTTACCCTCTTTCCCTTTTGTCAGTTTTGGCTCCACTCCAGCTTGTGGTTGCAAAGGCGCTCTACTTATCTTCTAGATTGCCCAAAGACCAGTCATACAGAGGGGGGAATGGTGCAGCGCCCCCTCACCTCATGCATACAGCTCCCGGCGCCTCAGCTTCTGAGACTTGGAGCCTATCACATTTCCGCTCCGCAGCACCGCGGCACAGGATGCTCAGAGCCCCCAGCTGTGCCGGCTGGTTCAGCTGACCCAAGGCAGGTAGCAGAGCAGAGCCTGTGAAGATGCCTGTGTAATGCTGCAAGGTCTAAGGGGCCAAGGTCAAGGCGAGCGGAAAGCCTCGGAAGAGTACAGCAATTCCTTTAGCGGCTCGGCGGGGTAGAGGACGGGTGAAAACAAATTAAAGCAGCGAGGAACAGCGCGGCATCCTCCGGCTCCTCGCGCTGCTCAACTCTCACTCGCAGTGCCTGGCAACAGGTCGCAAATCACAAAAGGTGGTTCATATAGATCAGTCAGGCTTTATTCGTAATAGATCTATGGTCTCAAATACATATTTTTTGACACAAGCAATCCATTACCTATCAGTCAACATGGTTAAGGCAGCAATTTTAATGCTTCATGCAGAAAAAGCTTTTGACCTTGTTGATTGGCATGCTTTGTGTTTTATATTACCTAAGTTCGGCTTATTTGAAAGTCTGGTCAAAATTATAAAAGATTTGTACTCAGATTCAGAGGCGAGAATCTTGATTAACAGAGAATCGGCGGGTATAGTCAAGATTCAATGTGAGACTAGACACCCCCCGCCTAAAAACCCAGGAGTAGCTACCAGCGCCAGGATACCTGCCAGGTGACAGCCGCGCTCTATAAATGTTTTAAATAAATAAATAAATAAATAAACATGGATATCTACTGTCCCCCCTTTTATTTGCACTTTTTATAGAGCACTTGGCAATTAAAATCATCAATAATCTCCAGATATTGGCTCCAAAATTGGCTATGCCAAAAATGAAAATATTTGCAAATGATGTTATTTTATATTTATCAGCAGAGCCATCTAATATCGTAAATGCATTCAAGGAAGTAGAACAGTTTACATGAAAAGGTGGCTATAGACTAAATCAAGCAAATACAGAGGTGCTTAGGTTCAATGCCCTATCTGTGTTGCTACCTTTTCTCCCTCAGCAGATTTCATCTGATCCTATTAGATATTTAAGTTTATATGTAAATTGTCATTATGATCATCTTTTTAGGCTAAATTATGAAAACACCCTAAAAAAAGCTAAGAGGCTATTAGGTAGGTCGTCTCTTATTCCTTTAACTTTAATAGACTGTGTATCATTGGTAAAATTGTCTTTCTTGCCATTATTTGTATTTTCATTTACTCATCTTCCAGTTAAAATTCCTAAATCATATTGTTCGGATGTACATGCATTAATTATGGATTTTTATATGGCCACAGAAACAGCCTAGAACCTTTTTTACAACTAGATAGTTCTTGGGGGGGGGAGTTGGCTTGCCTTCCCCAATCTCGAGCTTTATTACCAGGCTTCCTTATTGAGTTTGTTGGTTCAACTCCCATTGGCAGCATCACATTTTGAGAATTTCTTATTAAAAATTATGGTGCAGGAGAGTGCAATCCAATTACTCATTTTTCAAAGTTTTCCGAAACTCCCTGAAAAATTTAGACACAAGGCATTAGCTGACCTAGCTTGTCATACAAGTATTTTTTAATCTACATAAAATTTCTAGATAAGATCTATATTTAAAAATGAGTGCTCGTCAGCCCTTTGGTTTGCAGTTTTCTTGGGGGTCTTTGCAATTATGGAACAAGGTGGGTTTTGAATATTTGGATGACTTTTTTAGTATATCTAATTTAATTACCAGTGAGGTGTTGTCACAGTAGCTAGGCCATAGGTTTCCAGCTTTGGCATTTAATTTTAATCAAATTCAAGCTTCTTAAAAGCAAATTATGTTGTGACTAATAACGAAGCTTTAAATATAATAAACCAACTATATGGCCAGGGCCTATGTGGAGTAGGCAGTAGGTATTCTTGCCTAATACACCGGGGCCAGCAGACAGTACTCAATAACTTTTTTCCTAAAGTATTGAAAGAAACCGGCTGCAGTGACATTAAAAAGAAATGGCAGTCTCCATGTGAAGTAGGCTATAAAGTGCTTAGAGCTGCAAACTATAATAGAATGGCCTATTTGTCAAGATGGCTAATTTATTATACACCTAAAAGACTGAATACGCATTTTCCGGCCTCTTATGAGTTTTGTTTTAGATATGGAAACCCAGAGATAGTTTCCTGGAACCATATTTATTTTTACTGCCCCAATCTATATGAAATCTGGTCTGATGTGTTTTTCGAGGATTAATCAATTTCTAGCTTTATCAATCCACAATATTCCTACTATTAAATTAGCGCTTTTTGGGGGTTCAATGGACGTCCAACAGTTGTCTAAATATCAACAATATTTTTGTTTAATAGCAATTGCAGTGGTCAGGTCTCTAATTTTACAAAATTGGAATCCGATAAGATGCCGTTGATTCAGCAATGGCAAGACAAGATTGTTAAGACATATATATGGGAGGAAGCATATGCCAAGTGGATAGGGTCTCTTAGAAGATTTATAGAAATCTAGTCAGGGTTTTTCAATAATGCATTTTAAAATGTTTATAGTCATTCCTACCCTCAAGGTGTTATGAAAGTAAATTATTATTTATGTGGTGTTTGATCATTTCCTCTTTATTTCAGAGTATAGTAAGTTGCTGCTATCAATATATTGCCTGACTTTGTACTGGTAGCACTTTACTTTTATAGCATTAGCACTTTACTTATGTATTCATGAACAGGTGATTTTATTGGTTATATGTTGTGGCGCTTCATGTGTCATCGATATTTCGGATTTTTCAATTTCAGCACTGTATTGATTCTGTATCAGCACTTTTTTGATGGATTTTTCGATCCAGCAAGGTTAGCACCTTACTCCGATTGCACTAGCACTTTATCATTGTAATTATGAATTGATTATCAGTTTGGACATAAGCTGCAGATTCTTTTTTGATATCTCCTGATGCACTTTTAGCACTTTATTGCCATCACACCATTGCTTTACTTATGTATGCAGGAATTGATTGTTTCATTTATTTAGGCTGTAGTATGCAATTGAGATGAGATGTTCCTCTTTTTTATTGCATTCCACTGAATAAAAAAAAAAGAAGTTAAAAGTGGAAAAAATCAAAACACCCTACAATTGAAAAAAGGCAGTCTACTCAAAATGTGAAGCAAAATATAGCATTTGGTTATTCATTTCAAGTGCTTCCACATGGAAGTTGTCCAATGTAAGTAATTATTTGTAGTGTCCCTGGATAACTTCTTGTTGCAAGCATTACATTACAGATATTTATCTATAACTTTTTCCCCCTTGACAGTATAGTAAGATGCTTCAAAACATCACTTTGTTTTGTGCTTCCTGACGTATTTAAGCACAAAAGTGTATTAGTAATCAGTTAAATATGTTTTGTTATGTTTATTTGTTCATTGGTTGGTTTAAATTGTTTTGTAATGTGTTAATAACATGTATTTGTAAAGTTATAAATAGTTGTATTACTAATTTAATTTACGGACCAAAACTATGCAGATACAGGTACTCTTACATGAACTCACACACCTAATGAGTCATTTACACAAGAACTAACATACCCACAACATACACGCATACAGCCACTCGTGATGCTATACAGTCAGTTGCACACTCATTTACAAATGCACACAGCTACTTGTATAAATTGATATACCCACACAGCCATTCACACATGCTCTCACACACTCATAGTCACCCATTCAACAAGCCACATACCAATACAGTGACTCATATACCCAGTTATACACTATTACACCTATTCACACACCCACAAAAATACACCAATGCATTGACTCACATACCCTGCCATACACTGATAAAACCACACGGAGACTGACACTTTGATGTAGAGACAAATGCAGCCACTGACATACCCAGACACACATTGCTACAATTCCTTTTTCACCAAGCCCCACTCCAATACGGACACTGACACTCCTTTGCACATACTCATACAGGCAATGACACTCCCAGTCACATATTAATACAGCCACTTACACATTCAGCCAAACACTGATACAGTCTCAAACACCCATGCACATACTGATACAGACAGTTACACACCCCATCACACACTAATACAGACACTAACTCAACCTGCCAAACATTAATGCATTCAATATTACACTCAGGCACACTGATGCATACACTGGCACATCCAGGCATACACCATTGCAGACATTGACACTGTCAGACATACATCAAAGCAGATCCTGGCACTTCCTGCCAAACACTAATGAATCCAATAAAACACTTAGCCACACACTACAACATACACTGACACACCAGGGCATATACCAATGAAGACACTGAAACACCCTGGTATACATCAAACAGACACTGACCCCCCAGCCAAAACAAATGCATCCAATAACACACCCAAGCATACATGGACACATACATTGGCACACCTGGGCATACACTGACACACCAGGGCAGACACCAAAGCAGACTTTGACATACCCAGGCATACAGCAATGCAGAAACTAACACACCTAACCAAACTCAATTGTATCCAATTACAAACCCAGGCACACACTGTCACATACATAGACACACCCAGGGAGATACTCGTGCATACTCTGATGTAGTCAGATATGCAGCAATGCAGGAACTGGGACACACAGTTAGACACTAATGCATCCAATAACACCCCCAGGTGCACACCGATGCATACACTGATGCAGAAACAAACACACCCAGGCACACAGCAAAGCAGAAATGGACACAGCCATCTATACATTAATATTTGCAATAACACAACCAGGCACACACTGATACAAACACTGACCTACCTTGGGACATACCACTGCATACACTGACAAACTCAAGCATACACCCAAGCAGACACTGACACACCCAGCCAAACTTGAATGCAACCAATAACAAACTTAGAAACACACTGATGCAAACACTGACACACCCAGTCAAACATTAATGCAGACATTGACACAGCCATGCATACACCTAAACAGACACTGACACACCCAGTCAAACACTAATACATTAATTAACACACAGAGGCACACACTGACACAAACACTGAGACATCCAGGCATACACAGATTCATAGTCTAAGACACCCAGGAATACAGCAATGCAGACACTGACACACACCCATCCAAACTGTAATGCATTCAGTAACACACTTAGACACAGTGATGCATACACTGACACACCTAGGCATACACCCATGCAAACACTGATACACCGAGTTATACACCAAAACAGACAATGACACATCCAGCCAAACGCAAATGCATCCAATAACACACTGAACCACACAGTGATGCATACACCGGCACACCCAGGGACATAATACTGCCTGCATCCAGGCTAACACCGATACATAGACTGAGCCACCCAGGCATACAGCAACACAGACACTGGCACATCTAACCAAACTATAATGCATCCAATAACATACCCAGACACACAGTGATGCATACTTTGACACACCCAGGGACATACAGTTACCAGGCAGGTCTATCCCCTAATCGCCACACAGCCCCCCTGTGTGACCTCAGCCCCTGTTGCAGCTGCTCGTAACGGGTTGCTTCTGCTTCTTGCGCTTTGTAAGTACTGTGTCTCTTCTGTTTATTTTCCCTTACTCCCTTGTGCCCATTTCATCTTGTGCCACTTTTTTTTCCTGTGCTCCTTGCCTCTTTTGACCCCCGCCTGCTCCCCACTCAGTGTTCCTGCCACTGCGCCCCCTGCGGCACACCCCCTTGCATCCCAATTGGCCATCCCGCTCCCACATCCCAGCTGCTCCTCCCTCCCTCATCCCCTCATATGGAGGCGGCGTGCAGCCGAAGACAATCCTGTCTGCGCCCGTACGCGTCTGGACCGCACCCAGCACCAGGATCCCTGGCCCCCGCACACACCACGATGCCCGCCTCCGCTACGACAGCTACCTTTATTAATCTTTTGTAGGCCATAGGAACTTCTCAGCAGTGGTTCTTGTTTTGTTATATAGTTCTGGTTTGACTCAGCCGCGCTGAGTTAGGAGTCAAGGCCCTTGTGTGTTTTTTTACTTTTGAGCGGGCTATTGCTCGCGAGGTCCTGAGAGGCAGGGAAAGGTCTGCCGCAGGGTATTTGTTTGTCTTATTGATCTGTTTCCTGCCCATTGTAGGGACAATTGTGTATGGGCAAACTTTTGTTTTTTTTTCGTTCTTTCTCCTTACTCCCCCCTTCACTTACCTGTTATTTGTTTGTACTTTTTCTTTTATGTTATGGCTGAAAAAGACACACTTGCCTTTAGTGAGGAACACATACAGAATCTGATTAGAGACCCCCCCAGTGTTCGCTTCAGCAGCTCTCAGCCTTACTGCCAACACTCAGAACGAGTGGGACAAACTAACTCGTTTACGTAAAAAACAGATCCGGACGGACCTCCACGGCCATTTCTTACTCCAGCACCTCCGGTCAGGAACTATCCCAGCAGGACTCGTAATTCGGAATATACCAGTAGTTTTTACTGACGACCCGGTCTACAAAAAGGGCTTTAGTGGGATCGAAACGAAATGTAGTAGAGACCTCATGGTCCTAACCATCGAGACCGCACACAGGATATCTCTCAAAGAATTGGAAGAAATAGCAATTTTACAGAGGGAAATTGAAAACAACCAACTAATCACGGATTCTAAAACACTTCTGGAAAAAATTCACAAGGAGATTTTGGAATTTAAGGATTTCACAGTTACTCAAAAAAACAATAAATTCGAAGTTGACAAAAAGAACTTCTCATTAGAGTCCATCTATCCATATTTGAACAAGGGCTTCTATACACACACGGATTCACGTCGATTTTTGCAGGACAACCAAGGACGGTCACGCCGAAAATTCGTGACTTTCTCCGACACAACTTCATCATCGGATAGTGAGTCAGACAACATTAACTGACCATTTCAAAATAGAACAGATAACCAACCGGGTCAATACCAGCAACAACAACAAAATCAGACGCCTTTTTTAGGACGAGGCCAACAGAAACCCCGGGGCCGAACCCGCTTCACCCAACCATGGGAGATGAGAACACGTCAAAAGTTCTACAAGAGTTAAATAAATCACCGATCTTCAACCTATCTGACAGGACCCTCACACCAGCTGAAACATCTATTCTACCCAAAGGGCTCAATTTTGTTCCGTCTAGAACCACTGATTTTGTAAAGATGAAATTGGAGACTTTGGAATTTTGTCGCAAGATCCGTTTAAAAACATTTTTTCATGAATCAGAAGAAGAACAACAAGAGGAGGCCACAGGACTTAAAATAAAATCGACCTTCTGTCCTAAAGGACCAAAAATTCCAGAGGAAGTCACAACGTTCGACCGTACCGTATTATCTGGAATATCCTCAATTGAAAAAAAGAAAACCTTTGTCAAATATAATCTACCAAAAGCTGAGAAAGATGCTCTATTGACTATAAAAAATGACAACACCATTGTGGTCAAGCAGGCCGACAAAGGCGGAGCTATTGTGATCTGGGACGTTACCAAATATAAACAGGAAGCCCACCGCCAGTTAAATGACCAAAATTGCTACAGACGCATTGGAAAGGACCCCACCTTAGAGATAAAAAATCAAATGTTTGAAGTGATCCAGAGAGGCTTTGACCAAGGATTTGTTGGTCCCAAAGAACTAGCTTTCTTACAAAATAAACATCCTAGAACCCCAGTGTTCTATGTGCTGCCTAAAATGCACAAAGATGAGGTCAATCCGCCAGGTCGCCCTATAATCTCTGGCTGTGAGTCACTTTTTGAACCGGTAGCAAAATATATCGATTTCTTTTTGAAACCCTTCATTGACACCATCCCAGCCCATTTGCGAGACACCACTGCTTTTCTGAACCGAATAACCACTATCAACTTTGACAGCAATAGACAACTTCTAGTCACACTAGACGTTGTGTCCCTTTACACACAAATCCCGCAAGAACAAGCTCTGGAAACTTTAACAGTTTTCCTGGAAAATCGGGAAAGACCAATGAGGGTCCCCACGGATTTCATCCTTGACTTGGCTCGCTTTGCATTACAGAAAAACTTCTTCACCTTCGACGCAGAGTTCTTTTACCAAATAAAGGGGGTAGCGATGGGGTGCCCCCTTGCTCCAGAGCTAGCGATAATGTTCATGGGACTGTTCGAAGAAAAATTTATATACAACGACAATCCATACAGTAACTGCATTTCCAACTACATGCGTTACATAGATGACGTGTTCCTCATTTGGACAGGAGGCCATGAAGAACTGAACCAATTTGTGGGTTGGCTTAACTCAAGAACAAGTGACATCAAGTTCTCAGTTACAGCATCTAATGAATCCATCACATTCCTGGACGTGAAAGTAGAACCTCACGAAGAGGGCCTAAGTACCACCTTATTCCATAAGCCCTCTGACAGGAATAAAGCATTGCACTTCACCAGCAACCACCCACGTAGTCTGAAACAAAACTTACCATACGGACAATTTCTTAGGATCCGTCGAAACTGCTCAGGAAAAGAGGATTATTTCAAACGCGCTGGCCACTTAAAAGACCGTCTCATTCAAAGAGGTTATCCTAAAAAACTATTAAAGAATTCCCTTAAATGGGCCTGGTGGACCCCACGAGAAACCTTACTTGAAAAGAAAATCAAACCAGACCTGAGAAGGATGGTGTGTGTCACCACTTTCTGTCCAGCAGCAAACCAACACAAGAAACTCATAATGTCCAATTGGCATTTATTGAAAGATCTCCATGAAGATTTCACCGCACCCCCATTATTTGCGTACAAAAAAGAGAAAAGTGTAGCCAACCACATCGTAAGAGCTGCTCTCCCGACTGTCAAAGCCCCAACACTGAAAAGTCTATTTGGACTACCCCCCACCAAAGGACATCACAAATGTGAGACGTGTACCTGCTGTAATGAAACCATTGAGGACTCTGTGTTCACTTTTGAAAACATTCACTGGAAGCATGATACATTCACGAACTGCAAAACCAAAAATGTGGTGTATACCATTGTTTGTCCGTGTCCTTTGGTCTACATCGGTAAAACCACGCAAGAAGTCAGGAACCGGATTATGCAACATAAATCCCGAATTCGGAGAGGGGTTGAAAATCCCCCGCTAGTCAATCATTGGACTAATTTGAAACATGAGCAAACTGACCTAAGATGGACAGTCCTCTCCAAAATTGAAAAAGACCCACGGGGAGGCGATTTGGACACAAAATTAGCCCAGCGTGAAGCGCTGTTGATAATGAAATTCAATACAGCACTACGGGGCTTAAATGAAATTTCTGAAATCTATAAACCCAGCACCTGATCCCTCTAGGTCACTGCCCGGTAACACTGCAGCAAGTAATAGTTGAGATACCTCCAGTCATTCCACCCCACCGTTTTCTCTTTGCCAACAGCCGTTCTACGTGTGCATCACACTACAAGTCCCAGAAACGCTCGGGAGTCTTTTAACCAGGAAGTCCCAGCCACGACAGTAAGCAAAGGTGATTCATCCCGTGTGCCTGAGTGAAGTACGGAAGCCTGTTCTCCAACTGTACGTCTTTTGTCAACTCTTTACGAGCTACTGTTCTGAGGATCAGTTCCATGGCACCAAGAGACTCACGTTTCTTGTTCGTTACATTGCAGCGGTGGAGCAGCCCTCCACTCCAGGATTAAGGAGAGTTATGGAACCCTTGGCGAGTTAAAAGCCACCGCTATAGCAGGTAATAAAACACCCCCCTCAATACCTGGTTAGTCAGAGTGATCGACTGAGAATGCTAGTGACTAAATGCAGCGCGCTTGTCTGTTTTTCTCTTCTGCAGCCACCGCGTGTACTTCATAGTTGGAAATACCTTGGTTCTTCATTTCTATCTTTTCACGTTTGGATCAGTGACCAAGTGGTTAAGGTAGGGTGAGGCTGTTGTCTTACACAGGGGTTACGTCTTTCTCCTATAAAAACACCTCCCTAAGTAGTGTTCTTTGTCATTGTTACAGAACCCTTTTTGGTCCTGAGGAGAACCCCGCAACTAATAGGGGTTCGAAACGCGTCAACGCTAGTCCCGTATCTGGCTCATACTCTTTGTGTTACAACGGTCCCTTCACCAACAGCAAGAGAAGTGGATACTCTTTCTGAATTGCGATCTACAAAGACTTTAAAAATTGTGAAATCACAAAGAGATTGCTTCTATTTATTCACGACCGATACGTGGACCCATTGTCTTTCCAGTTTAGATCATTTTGTATGAATGTGTTGTGTATGACTGAATGGCCAAGTATGTTTGAAGTGTGTAAATGTTTTTTTTGTTATTCACGTTATTAATGTATATATTGTATATAAAACTGTTTGTATTTCCATGCACTAAAATATAGTGTCAAAAACAAGTAAAAATTCAAAAAGATTAAATTTTGTATGTTGCTATACGTTAAGCAGGTTGTTTGTGCTTGATTCAAAACAGCTACCTTTATTAATCTTTTGTAGGCCATAGGAACTTCTCAGCAGTGGTTCTTGTTTTGTTATATAGTTCCGCTACGACTCCAGCACCCTCCACACACTTAACACCGGAAGATCACACACCTGCTACCGGGCCCCCACAAAGCACACCCAAGGACCCTTCGCCTGCCGAAACTGCAGCTTCACCAGCATCCGGCCCGCCAACCCACCCAAAGAAGGACCCAACTTCCTCAGATGTATCCTGCTCAACACCCGATCCGCCGGCAAACACGCCGCCGAACTCTGGGACCTACTAAATATCAACGCCCCAGACGTCGCCTTCCTGACGGAGACCTGGCTGACTCCCTCCCTGGCACCTGAAATCGCAATAGCCATCCCGGAAGACTACAAGATCACCCACAAGGACCACACCAACGGAATAGGAGGAGGAATTGCCATTGTCCACAGGAACACTCTCAAAATCTCGAAATACGCCAATGACACCCTCAACACAGCCAGACACCTGCACTTCCAGATCCACACCGACCCCAACACCACCCTCAGAGGGACCCTTATCTACAGACCCTTCGGACCCCGACAGCAGTTCAGGGACTCCATCACCGACTTCATCAGCACACATGCCCTTGCCTCCACGGACTACATCCACCTCAGGGACATAAACATCCACCTCAAGAACAACAACATTGCCAACTCCTCCACCCTGATCGACAACCTTGGCAACCTTGAACTCAGACAACTTGTCACAACACCCACTCACTCTGCCGGCCACACGGTTGAAAACATCTTCTCAGCAAGTACTCACGTCTTCTTCGACCGCACCAGCGAACTCCACTGGACCGACCACCTCCTGGAAACCCACCACACACCACCACACCCACCAGATGCCCCGCGGCAGCTGGGGCAAGATCCCCCAGGACCAGCTAACCATCACCCTCGCCCAGAGCCCACCCGCGGACCCAACCAACCACAACGTCGCAGCCCGCAGCATCAGACAATGGATCAATGACAGTGCCAACACCCTCGCCTACCTCAAGAAGCCCCCCAACACCCACACCAGCAAGAGAGCCAGCTGGTTCACTGAAGACCACCAGGCCTCCTAGCGATCCTGCCGAAAACTAGAAAAAAACTGGACCTGTGAAAGAACATCGGAAAGCTACTCAGCCCACAGGAACGTCACCTGCCAACACCACCAACTCATCAGATCCACCAAAAGGACTGCCTTCAGAGACCACATAGACAACAACGCACACAACAGCATAGAGCTCTTTAGCATTGTGAAGGAACTCTCCAACCCCAGCTCCAACACCAATGACATCCCACCATCACAAGACCTGTGCGACTCACTGGCCACCTTCTTCCATCGCAAGATCGCAGACATAAACGACAGCTTTGACGCCGTCACTACCCCGGCAACCACCGACACCCCAGCTCCCACGACCACCACCCACACCAATCGCCTGCTCGCCTGGACCAACATCAACTACGACAACACCATCAAGATCATGAACACCGTCCACTCTGGATCCCTGGAAGACCCCTGCCCACACCACATCTTCAAGAAAACAAGCAGCATCATCGCACCCCACCTCCGGAAAACCATCAACACCTCCTTCAAGACAGCGACCTTCCTGGAGAGCTTTAAGCACGCAGTGATCAACGCCTTACTAAAGAAACCCAAGGCAGACCCCAAAGACCTCAAGAACTTCCGGCCCATCTCCCTGCTTCCGTTCCCGGCGAAGGTCCTCGAAAAGGGCATTAACAAACAACTGACCAACTTTCTCGAAGAGAACAATATCCTGGATCCGTCCCAGTCAGGGTACAGCAGCAACCACAGCACAGTAACTGCCCACATCGCTGCCACCGATGACATCAGGATCCTGCTCAACAAAGGAGAAACCGCTGCCCTCATCCTCCTGGACCTGTCAGCCGCGTTTGACACAGTTTGCCACCGCACACTAAGAGCACCGCTCCACGACACCGGAATCTAAGAGAAGGCCCTGGACGGACCACCTTCTTCCTCTCCGGAAAAACCCCGAGCATCCGCTGTTCAACTTCTACTTGGCACCACACGCCCACGTCGCCCAACAGCACAACCTCAACATTATCTCCTATGCCGATGACACCCAGCTTATCCTCTCGCTCACCAAGCACCATCCCATTGCCAAAACCATCCTCCACGCAGGAATGAAGGCCATTGCCGACTGGATGAGGAACAGCCATCTGAAGCTGAACTCGGACAAGATGGAGGTCCTCATCCTCGGTTCCACCCCCTCGTCCTGGGACGAATTCTGGTGGCTGACAAGCAGCCCCTACACCCACCGACCATTCACAAAACCAGGGGATCATTTTTGACTACACACTCTCCATGACAAAGCAGTTCAATGCCGTCTCCTCCTCCTGCTTCAACACCCTTTGCATGCTTTGCATGCTTCGCAGGATCTTCAAGTGGATCCCCACCTAAACTAGAAGGACAGTCACCCAGGTCCTTGTAAGCAGCAGACTGGACTACGGCAACGCACTCTATGCAGGAGCCCAAGCCAAACTCCTTAAACGACTTCAATGCATCCAGAACGCCTCCGCACGCCTGATTCTAGACATCCCCCGCTGCTGCCACATCTCACCCCACCTGAAAGACCTTCACTGGCTACCCATCAACAAGAGGATAACCTTTAGGCTCCTCACCCACGCACTCAAAGCACTCCACGACACCGGACCAACCTACCTCAACAGCTGACTCGGCCTCTGCACCCTCACCCACCAGCTCCGCTCCGCAGACCATGCCCTCGCCACCATCCCCCGCTTCTGAACAGTGACCGCCGGTGGCAGATCATTTTCCCACCTCGCCGCCAAGCCATGGAACACCCTCCCCATCCACCTACGGCAGACCGAAGACCTCCTAACCTTCAGGAGAATCCTCAAGACCTGGCTCTTCGAACAGTAGCTGTTCCTCCCCCCCCCACCCCCCCAGTGCCTTGAGACCCTCACAGGTATGTAGTGTGCTTTACAAATGCTATGATTGATTGATACTATTGCATACACTGACACACCCAGACATACATCAACACAGACACTGACAAAGCGAGATATAAAACCAAAGGAGACACTGACACATCCAGCCAAAAAATAATGCATCAAATAACACACCAGGTACCCAATGACGCACACACTGACACACACAGCCAAACACCAAGGCACCCAATAACACACTTATGCACACACTGACGCATATACTGAAACACCCAGCCAAACACTAAAGCATCCAATAACAATCCCAGGCATACACTGATGCAGGCACTGACACACCAATACAGTCAGGGACACATTAAAAACACAGATTTAACTCTTTGTTCAACCAGATAGTGGTTTTGAAAATAACCCTTTTTTCTAGCAGGGTTTTTAAAAAGTTTTTATTTAATAAAAGTCTATTTCATTTTTTGAACAAAAAGTGAGCAGGGTAGTAATAAGGGTTAAGATGGGAAAATGCAAAGAAGCAACTGGATTCAGTCTTCAAAAAATATTTTGTGGTCACTGGAAGCAAAAACTATCAGTGATGCTTCTTTACTGTATCCAAGAATGCACACACAGAACACATTTTTACAGCGACAAGCAGGTGGCATTTCGCACAGTAAATAACTATGTCACTAAATTCTTCACAGACAGCTGGTATTGTATTAACTGCAGCTGATGATGATTTTCCCAAGACTGCTGTAGAGGTTGCCTGTCCTGCTGCACCTGCTATCTCCCACATCATTCAGCTGTAGACCCCTTTAGGAATTGGTTTAGGTGTTTCCACATGGAACTTGTCTCATTTGAATACCTCTTTGCAGTGCCACTGGATAACTGTTTGTCACAAATATTACATTGCACATATTTTGCTGTTAACTTCTTTTCACCAGAAGGTATAATAAAGTTCATCCAGATATCACTTTCTTTTCTTCAAGATGGTATATCTTTCTCCTCATCCTCAATGGGTGTGGATGCTCATTCTGGATGTAAGTTATAGCCTCAGCCATTCTAGAGAAGCAGAGCACCACTGGTTTTCAATCCTCCTTCTAGCGACTTCAGTGGAGAAGTAACTGGTTTTGGGTGTTCTTTTCATTGTGCATGGGTGGGTTCTCACTTGTCCAATCAAAGACAAGGAATGTGCTTTTGAGCGGGTTCGCAAATCTGGTGCATAATAATAGGATTTGCGAAACCCGTAAAATGGGCAACTTTGTTGAAAATAAGATACAGGGTGGTTTATATATACTAACTATGTTCACACTGATGTCATTAATGAAAATGGAGGGGTGTACACATTTGCAATAATGTAAAAAAAATGTTGGTGAATCCACAGATTAAGACTCACCATGAATTCCAATCACATGGTTAAAAAACACAGAGTGGTAGTCCATCTATGTCTATGGACCCACAAAGGTAGAGCAGTACTCCAAAAAATTATTTTAAAAAGAACAGTTCTTAAATTACATTAAAAAATCATGTCCTTTACATTAACAACATATGTGATTTTTATGTTTTTAAATATTTATAAAGTATATTTATAAAAAAGAATGTCTACAGTTAGAAAAGAATATCAAATTAAAAATAAAAATACGTTGTAATACTTAATACATTTATTATTAAAAATAAACCCTAAAAATTAACTAAAAATCAAAACATTAGAAGGACATGACACATTAGAAATGGAATTTTAAAAACCTTTGAACATTCACTGGAAAAAATAAAGGTTAAAGGAGTGTCATAATTAGGAAAAATAATTTTAAAAAGCCTGAAAAATTCAGTGAAACGCCCAAAGGTTACCGGGATGTTATAGTAAGGCTCAGATTTTACACACACAAAACCATAGCAATTCACCAGTTATATTTATCTGAGATAAATATAACTTACGCCCCCTCAATGCACTACTTTTTTTTTTAATTAGTCCTCATTTAGCTTGGAATCAAACTCTGAGGCCACCCTGATCCAGCACCTTCCAGAGCTATTTATTTTCCGCAAGTGTATTAGTGTCTCCTATAGTTCTTTCATATTTTCTCTACTCGGCCAGAAACTAGCCAACGCGCATAAAGCAGGCGTAATCATTGGACCAAACCCTTCCCTTAACTTCTCTTTTCTAGCCATTTTAAAGCAGTAGTCCAAATTCTATTCCTTTTCTTTTCCACAATTCTATCCAGACACATTACTAATCCATTTCCTACACATCACTCTTCGTGCTCTCACAGTGGTCCTGTGCATTACAGTAGGACTGAGTTGCTTGGTATTGGTAAACGGATGAGCTGCTGTTCTCCTAAAGCCCTTAACCCTGTGGCTAAGCCACGCAGCTGTACTTACTGTAAATAGGCGGCCGGCCTTTCCATTAGGGAGCTTATTGGGTAAAGCGAGAAAAAGCGGTCCGGTGGCCCACCTCTGGATTTGTGTTCTTCGGAGGGCGGCCATCTTAAGGCTTTGCTTCTGAACACTCGGGCTATAAACAAACATGAGTTACAATTATACAACCTTCTTCTTGACACCAACCCTGACCTGATATTTGTAACAGTGACCTGGTTCAACTAGGGCTCCAACCCCACTATTGCTAGTGCCATCCCGCCAGGCTATCTGATTATAAAGAAGTACTGGCCAGTGGGGAGAGGTGGAGGACTCACTATAATTTTCAAAAAAACTTTCTGGTGTTCTATTCTACCTATCGAGGATGTAGACAGAGTGGAAGGCCTTGGATTTGTCTTCTCAGCATCCGCTCATCAGACAATAGCAGGCGTACTTATTTATAGGCCTCCCGGCACTGCCGGAAAGGTCACTGAGTCACTTAGTTTACTTTTTTCTCCTGTTGCCACCAAATACATGCACTGCGTGGTGTTAGAAAATGTTAATATCCACATGGATAACCCAGCTGAACCTGAGTTGATGAGGTTGTGGGAATCCTTGGAGAGTTTTAATCTGGTTGCCTATGTTCACCTTCACACCCATGAAACATATTTTAGATCAGATATTTTCCAATGTTAGAATAGAAACAGACGCACCGCTTCTGCTGGTGTGGTCTGATCGTTTTCTCTTAGGTTTTAAAATCCCCACAGATTTATTCTGCTCGCAATCTCACAGCAAGCCCAGCCCGTGTAGTTTAAGACTTTTCGGCCAGATTATGCCAGAGGCCATGAAGACAGCAATGAGACAACATCCGATTCCTTTTAGCGGCAATCTTGAGACAGATGCACTCAGCCTTGAGAATTGGCTACAGTGCCGTGCTCTAGAGCTGACTTCCTTCACCACTTGAGTGGCCAAATCTATCCGTGCCTTTGCCCCTTGGTTTACTGAAACTCTTAGAAAAAGCAGAAGTGCTTATAAACAGTTGGAGAGAGTGTGGTGGAATAGGTTCAACCCTGAGGACAAAGCCAGATACAAACAAGCCTTGAAAGCCCATTATACCAAAATCTGCAAGGAAAAGAAACACTTTTTTTCCTCTAAAATTGAGTAGCGGGACATAAGAGTAAAGAAATCTTTAAACTTGTCAAGGACTTCTCATCCCCAAGCGCGGTGGGAATTCCGTTAACCCCAACGTTTGCCTGGGTGCATCATATTGCTGGTTACTTCCACGATAAAATTTGCACTATTCAAAAGCCTTTCATGACTTCATCCCCAGCCAAGGAAGATGAAGCAAGGTCTTTATGCCTTGCCAGCTCTGGGGCTGGATCTTCTTTTACTCAATTTCCTTAGAGAAATCCCTTGAGATAATGATAATCAATACCTTGAAGTCAGGTTCTCTTTCGGACCCCTGCCCAGCAAACATACTGTTGGTTATTCCTGGGACCATAAAGCCAGCTGTCAATCTGGTCATGAATACTTCATTACAAAAGGGGCAGGTGCCTAGCAGCTGGAAAAAGACTAGAATTCTTCCCCTATTGAAGAAACCTTCTGTAGATCCGACAGTAGCCTCTAATTATATCACTGCAGCCTTTCTTCTCCAAAACCCTAGAAAAGTATGTTAATCTAGTATTGACAGAATACGTGGAAGGCAACCATGTACTCCATGATAGTAATACTGGAATCAGATCCCATTTTAGTACTGAAACAGCCTTATTGGAAGTCTCTGAAAATATCAGAGAGCAACTAGATAAAGAGGGAAGCACAGTGTTGATACTTCTAGACCTCTCTGCGCCCTTTGATACCATGCCCCATGACCGGCTCTTGCAGAACCTTCTGGAATGCGGCATTGGGGGCATGGTACTCATGTGTTTTTCTTCTTTTTTGAGTGATCGTCAGCAGGAAATTTGGTCCCCCCCTGTTCGGCCCCTATTCCACCCATGAAAGTGACGGTCCCGCAG
This sequence comes from Lissotriton vulgaris, assembly GCF_964263255.1. NCBI lineage: Eukaryota > Metazoa > Chordata > Amphibia > Caudata > Salamandridae > Lissotriton > Lissotriton vulgaris. The sequence continues at coordinate 317,311,875 of NC_141699.1, read as the reverse complement.
GGGTCTATCTTGATCCTGTCACTTTTTAATATTTATATGGCCCCTCTCCCCCTTTTAGCTAAGTCACACGGTGCTAAGATAGTTTCATATGCTGATAATACTCAACTGCTGTTTACGTGTGACAGAGGCTCTGATTATAGAGGCAACAAGATCAACATCTGTCTGACTGAGGTTTTCTCTTGGTTACGGCATAACCAATTAAAGTGCAACCCAGAAAAGTCAGAGATTCCCTTCTTTTGTTGTCCGCCATGCGAATCTTGGCACCAATGGTGGCATCAGGTTATGTCCCCTCCCACAGCTCAAGTTAGTATTGTGAAGAACTTAGGGGTTAAGCTAGATGCCACTCTAACAATGGAGAAGGGATTATCTTATGAAAAATATCTTTCTTCTTTATATTTCAAAAGTTGATAGGGTACATTCAGTAATTTAAGTTGATTTCAATGCTTACAAATGAAAAAGGTACAAGACATTTTAACCGATAGTTCATCTGTAAAAAAGTCCAATCCAAATAAAATAAAAAAGTGACATATATCTTTTATCAATAAAACAGTCACTTAAAATACATTGAAACATGGGGAAATGGACTGTGTAGTCCACGTTTCGGTCTTCTATCGTTTGACTCCCTCAGACCATCTTCAGGACACCAAAGTTTGCATATAACAGTGACCCCTGATATCTTTTCTTCACAGAACAATAATATTGTTATCTTTGCGGGATTATTATTCCAACACGTCCTCCTTGATCTTTTTGTTGCAAATATTATTTTTAAAAATGGCTCACAGCACAGCAGGTGGAAGTCCCTTTCAGTAGAAGAACGCGTTCTTGGGACGTAGGTCCTGTTCTCTCCATGCCACTGGAATCAATATATCCTGGCTGAAGAGGAGTGAAACCTCGAAACCTGTCCTAGGATACTTGTTTCCAGTCCAGGGAGGAGCTGGCTTGGCAGTTCAGGCTGGACTGTTCCCATGAAGCACAGGGTCATGACTGATTTGCATATGGCTGGGTTCAAACTGGAATGGCATGGTGAGCAAAAAAACAATGGATTTAGGACCAGATCTCTGAACTGGGTTAATGTATGACATTGTTCTGCATTCTGTCCGTCAACTGTTATTTTTGCATTTGTCACCCTGAGTGGGACAGGTATGCCCAGATGTGGATCCTGTGCTCTCCATGCCACTGGAATCAAGATATCCTGGCTGAAGAGGGGTGAAACCCCAAAATCGGTCCTAGGATGCTTGTTTCCAGTCCAGGGAGGATCTGGCTTGGCAGTTTGGACTAGACTGTTCACATGAGGCACAGGGTCATGACTGATTTGCATATGGCTGGGTTCAAACTGGAATGGCATGGTGAGCAAAAAAACTATGGATTTAGGCCAAGATCTCTACTGGGGTGAATGTATGTATGTATGACATTGTTCTGCATTCTGTCCATCAACTGTTGTTTTTGCATTAATTATATCTAGGCTGGATTACGTTAACATATTGTACCTGGGCCTAACTGAGTACTTACTGAATCATCTGCAGGTTTCAGAATGTGGGGGCCAGAGCCATTCTCATTGTGGGACCCAGAGCACGTATGACGATCCACCTCAAGGCCTTGCAGTGGCTACCGGTATGGATGAGGAATTAGTTTAAAGGTCTGGTTCTAGCTTTTTGGGCCTTTCATGGCACGGGCGCCATATATCTCAGAGGAAGGGTCCAGCATTAAGTGCTGCAATGAGCCTTGAGGTCCTCAGTGTACTCTCTGATGTTCATTCCTAAATGTGCCCGCTCCCGTGGGGGTGGTCCCACCTTTCAAGTGCTGGCTGCCCGCACATGGAACTGTCTGCCTCTTCATCTCTGGCAGGTCCTGGATCTGCTTACTTTTAGGAGACAGCTAAAAACTGGGCTTTTCCAGAAATTATTGTCTCTGTTCGGTTTAGCCTTTAGGCTCTGGTTTCCGGTCTTTGGGTGGTCCTTCAGCGCGGGGAGTAGTTGTGCGCTTTATAAGTACCTATTTTCATTTCATTTAATTACATTCAGAATCAAATAAAAGACCCGTTTTTTCCTCATTGGTAAAATCAACTTGTACAGATGACACACCAAAAAAGACAAGTGGTAAGCTTATCTGGAGTTCTGTGTCCAACGTAGCTGAAACATCTCTACTTACATCCTGCCACAATTTCTGGATCACAGGGCACTCCAGGAACATATGGATATCATCTGCTTTTTCGTGGATACATATTATGCATCTTGACTTTTTTTCCTTCCCGAATTTCGATAGTCTGTATTGTGTCCAATAAAATCTATGAAGACAGAAGCTGTGGTTCCTTCTTAAATTGGGGGATATAAAGTAGAATATAAAAAGTTAAAAGACACTTGCCATAAGTCTTTCAGCTGTATCACCGGCAAGCTCTTCCCCACAGGCCAGTTGGCAGTATAAAGTCACCCTCTGATAGTACCACCAGTCGCTAATACCACCGCACCACTTCCTTCTTATTTGGTGCTTCTCTCCCTAGTTCACCTTCCAAATCATTAGACAAACCTATCTGACTGAAACCACCTCCACATTTGCAAGTATTTAAATTTAGAGACTTTATTTCTGTAGGCCATGACAAACTTATCCCAGGATACCAGATCTGCACCTTCCACCAAATCACCCCATCTTAGCATCACTGTCTCACTGAGGGGGCTAGCCAGTGATTCCTTTGCCCGTTCAGGTGATCCTGGGGCATTCCATATTGGTGCCCACTTACTGAAATACGTGAGTTTAACCTCCTTTCTAATCTCGGACCAGAGTTCCGCCATTCCCTGGAAAGTTTTAAGATGCACTCCCTTAAAGTATTTGGGGTCGCCAAACTTATACATAAAACCTTGCATCCCTCCTTCAGTATCTGACAGCATGCACCTAAACATTTTACCAATATCTGAGTTATCTGGTTGGGTTAATAACATCTTTCTATTCTTTAAGAAAAAGACCTAGTAATAGAAGGTCAGATCTGGCAGGCATAAGCACCCGTTATCCTTCTTTCTATGCAGCTTTTTCCAAGAGATCCGCAGGCCCTTTGAGTTCCAAAGAAAACTGTAAATTTTTCCCTGCAATTTTATCAGCCTTAAATAAAAATGGGATCATTTGGAAAACAAATGTAAGCTTCAGAAGCATTATCATCTTCACCAAATTGATTCTTCCTATGAAGCTTAGCATCAGTTCTCTGACTTCTTTCATTACGTTAGGAAAGTTTGTTCCCAGAAGGTCTCCAATATGATAGGTGATCTTCATACCTTAATATATCATCTCCTTTTTGCTGATGTAAAGAGTTGACTACAGGTTCCAAGCCATAACCTCTGTTTTTGCCCTATTCACTGAATACCCCGCTATTCGGACAAATTGTGAGGTTAAGCCATTTAGTAAAGGGATCGTGGTCTCCAGATCTGATGTATGTACTAATAACTCGTCAGCATATAAAGCTACCTTACTTTCCCACTCTTTATATCTAAAAGAGACTATGCAACCCAGTAAGTCTCTCTGCCAGGAGCTTTGCAAAGATCTTATAATCACAATGTATTAAAGCAATAGGCCCATAAGAATCACATATATTTAAGGGTTTTCCTGGTTTTGAGATTAGTGTGACCATGGCCTCATCCCACATGGCCGGGATGCCCGTCACCCCCTCCCAACACAATCCCCAAGGATGGGAAGTCGGACGCAGTTTTGAACTTTTGGAAGGCGGGAGGGAGTTACCCTCCCGGCCGTATTTATTAAAATATGAAACAAAATTAAAACATAAAATAACAGTTTCATATCATGTACAATTTTCATTTATTACATTTCGATGAAGACATGTTCATTGGCTAACCTTAACAAATCTCTAATACAAAGGTTTCCTAGCCGAGTCTAACATCCTGCAAATGCATACATTCTAAATTAAAATTGTACATCCTATCATTAAGGGCCAACGTCAAGGTCACAACCGGTGTCAGATCCCTACTACCAAAACTCTCGCCCTCACGGTGTGAGTGGCGGCCGCGCAGAGGACTGTACCCTCTGTGCCAACTCCAATTTCCCTTGTCTTGTTGGGGGCCCCTATTTCAGCTCGACGCCATCTTAAAGGTCGTCCGAGCACCCGTGTGAGGTATCTGTAGGAAGGACAGCGTGGACTCCCCCCCCCCCCCCCCACACTCTCTTTCACATCCGCTGTCGCGGATATCCGGGCCCCAGGAAATTCGTAGGAGGGGCATCTAGCCGCCTCCTCCCCTGGAAGGGGCCTATGGCCGTCTCCCCTTAGGCGACCCATCCTAAGTGGGTGCTGCCTCCCAGTGGGAGGGGCCAATGGCCGCCTCCCCCCGGGCGCTCCCATCCATAGTGGGTGGCGCCCCCCTCTAGGGACCTTGAAATTACTGCTCACCGATCATGACCTTACCGCCCGACCAAAAATTAAATACGACATTTGTTTACCTACTAAGGGAGAAAATACCATCCTGTCTACTTGTATCAATTGTTTATACCTCAGGAAAACGGTACCTACAAACAGAAATTACATCCTCAAACGACATTCCTGTTCTTCTATACGGAGGGAAAGAAGATGTTATCAGAGCAAAAACTTTATTGCAAAACTAACATTGCCATAAGGGGCTGGTGGGTGGGTCAAAATTGCTCCTTGTTCCGTCGAGGGCTCACGTGCAACGAGTGGGTGCAGCTTCCAAGCACAGTAACAAGAGGATGCTTCTTCGGATTCCCGCTCTCTTTATCCTTCTTCGGGAGGGCGTGTACCCTCCGCCGGCACGCCTACTGGGCGTGGCCATCGGTGTAGTTGTCTAGGACAACCCCTTTTGGGCGGGAAAAGGCGCGCCCCGGCTACGCCGCTTCGGGCATACCAGCCGAGACACGCCCCCCCCCGCCCAAAATGGTTTCCCGGGAGGAGCGGTGCACCCAACCATACGTTCGGGGGGACCGATTGGTCGCCCCTTTCCAAGAGGCTGGCAGATCTGCTCCCTTTCCAAAAAATTCAGCAAACAACTTTGTCAAGTTTGACAAGAGGACCTCTTCTAATATTTTATATAATTCCAGTGGTAACCCATCCTTCCTGCTGCCCTACCAGATTTCCCAGCCCTTATTCCATGTTTCATCTCTGTTTCCACTATCCTGCTGTTTTTCACTGAATTGCTTGTTTCAGAGATGCCTTGGGGGGCATCCTGGCCCAGCCATGCCTCAAAAGCTCCCTCAGTGACCAGGTTCTCTCTGTATAACTCCCGAAGTAATTTTTGAAAGTTTCCTCAATTTCTTCACTCTCATGAGAGTCCTGCCGGTTAATTTTCACCTAATTTCTTTGATAAAAGATCTTGCTTGATCTACCTTAGCACTCCATGCTCTCAATTTTCCACACCCCACTCCATATTCAAAAGGACCGATTTTACTTGCCTACCATCTCTTTCTTAGTCTTTCCTTCACTAAGCTGTATAGAGCCTCTCTTTCCACTTGTAAGGAGTTTTGCAAAGCCACTTTCTCATGTTCCCCATCACCTCTTGAAGCTACTGTTCCTGCTGTTGAATACAGCTTTCTAGAAGACTAACTTTTTCAATAAATTCCTTCCTTCTCCTTATCTGAAGACTAGTTACTCTGACCCGCAAAAAAGCTTGGTATGTATCCCATACTACGCCTGCTTGCACACTGTCCATATTACCAGCAAAAAATTCCTCTGATTTCACTTTGAGTGTTTCTATCACTGCGCAGTCTGGCAACACCGTACAATCCATGGTCCACCTTCTTAGAATTGGTCCAGTAGACTCTGATAAGACCAAATACACTGCCGAGTGGTCTGAGTAGTGGAACCACACATGCATGAGTTTCTCTACACACTTCCTTAGCCCTTGGTCAACAAGGAAAAAATCAATTCTTGACTTATGTCTATATTTTTTGCTATTGTATGTAAATCCCTTCCTGACTCCCATCCTCTCTCTCCAGATGTTACACAGTCCCATTTGTATCATATTGGTTTTAATTTAGGATTGCATCATACTATTTTTGACTAATCGGCTATGGACAGAAATGATCTAGCGAGTCATCTAAATCAACATTAAAGTCACCTGCCAGAATAACGGGGTCAGTGAAATTCAATAATTCTGTCAACAGTACTGCCAGTGGCCTTGTATCATCAATATTGGGTCCATAGTATCCCACCACTGTGTACCTTTGATTATAGATTTTAATCCTTAAATGACCCATCTCCGTTCTCTATCTACTGTGCTGTGCTCTACCAAAATACATGGACTATTCTTTACTATAATTGCTACTCCCCTTATCGTCAGCTTCAGGGTAGTATACACCACCTTCTGTACTCAACTCCTAGCTTTGAAGACCTCTTTCATTTCCTCCTCTGCTAGGTGTGTTTCTCATATTGTAATAATCTGTGTCGGAACATTCTTCAGGTACAGAATTTTCTCTCTTCTTCCATTGATGTTCCATGACAATAACTCCATTCTGACTACCTGTTCTTCTACCATTTCTCTTATTCAAACACTTCCCCAAAATGGAGGCTCCCTAACACTTTCTCTAGTAAATGAGGACAACATTTGTTTTTTAGTTTTTCACTTGCATGCTCCCCACCCAGTGCCCGTACCCCTGACCCTAACCCTAAAACTACCCCTCCCCTTACCCTGGAGAACCCTCCTATCTTCTTCATGGCCTCTGCCAATGGGCCACTATTCCCCTGTGTCGTCTCTGGATTTAATAAATGTTGGGGGACATATAACTCGGTCCTACTGCCTACCCCCTAAAGTCAAACAATCTGCCTACATAAACAAAGAATTTACCTACACACTTAAGGAGAAGAAAATACTTTCTACAGAATGTTATAGGGGGCGTACCCAGCATCATTAGGGCACATATGGTGCACTGCCCTAACCCATTTTATATAGCCTCCGCTCCAGAAATAGATTTTTTAAATTCTTCCACTTCCTCATCTCTCCTAAAATTCTGCATTTTATTTTTATACATTACTCGAAAAGAGGCTGGGAACTTTAAATGCGCAGTAGGTCCAAGCTGTCTCAGAGGTTCCAACATTTTCCATAATTCCTATTGCCTGATTGTTGTAATCTGGGAGAAGTCCGACCTTATCTCAAAGTTTACTTCTTCGACCTTAAGGGACTTTAATTTTAATGCCTTAGCAAGGATTTCTTCGTTTAGTTTATATGTCAGGAAGTTAAACAAAATCTTTCTGGGCTTGCAAGATTAGGGTTCATCCTAAAAGGATCTCTGTGTATCCTCTGGATATCATCAGTATTATCCTGCTCAGATCAGAGACTATAGAACTGTTCAGCAGGAAGCACTGCAGGACGCACGGAGCATAGCATAGGGGTTCTCCCTTTTTAATTGCCACAATTGTTTGTGGTATTTCTACATTGTTTTTAAAGGCAATTTTGATTGATTGTCACAGCACTATTCATTTTGCATACCCGCACTATAAAAAACGAAAAACTTACCTCACTACCCGCCGCTTTGGTGTGGCTAGAACTCCCGTGTGGCTTCTGCGCCATATTGGTTGAGGGGGGTTGGGCTTTGTTTTCATCTTCAGGTGCCATCTTGAGAGGCGCACTAGTTGTTTGGCAGCTCCTACAGTCCACCACATTTAAGCGGGAGGCTGCAGGCGCTCAGCCCAGACTATAGAACTGTTCAGCAGGTAGCACTGCAGGACGCACAGAGCATAGCATAGGGGTTCTCCCTTTTCAATCGCCGCGATTGTTCATGGTATTTCTACATTGTTTTTAAAGGCTATTTTGATTTATTGTCATAGCACTATTCATTTTGCATACCCGCACTATAAAAAAAGAAAAACTTACCTCACCTCCCGCCGCTTTGGTGTGGCTAGAACTCCTGTGTGGCTTCTGCCCCATATTGGTTGAGAGGGGGTTGGGCTTTGTTTCCATCCTCAGGCGCCATCTTGAGAGGCGCACTAGTTGTTTGGCAGCCCCTACAGGCCACCACAATTAAGCGGGATGATGCAAGCGTGCAGCGCGCGCGCCCATGGCGCGCCAGAGGCAACTCCGTCTGCGCCGTCTGCGCCCGTCTGTGCCCCGGAGGTGACCGGCGCTGGCAATGTGGCCCGTTTGGCCGCCGATCAAGGGCGTCTAACCTATGATAGAGAAGAACTGATGAAGCTAGGTAAGGTAGAAGGTAAAGTGACCTCTTCCTTGGCTCTTGTGAGAAAAGTTGGAAAGACCTTTATAGGGGGACTGATTAATAGTCGGTCTCTTGTTAAACATTCTTTTGAGGTATCAGGCTTGATAGAGGATATGGTATTGGACTTCACGCTTTGTTTCTAATGGAGACCTGGACCAACGTAGAGTCAGCTGTAGATCTACGTTGCGCTTGCACTAATGGCTATAAAATTCTTCATAAGCCTAGAACCATTGGTAGAGGAGGAGGTGTGGGTGTGATTTTTAAAAAGGAGCTGGACTTTAGAGTTCTACAGGTAGATGAAAGACAGGGGATAGAAATGCTGGAGCTTTTCCTACACTCTTCAAGTGGGAACCTTCTTACAGGATTGTTGTGTTATAGACCTCCAGGTAGGACTACACACCATCAAAATTTCTTTGACACTATCACCAATTTGGCACTGGCACATTCCAACATGATCATCTTAGGGGACTTTAATCTCTGGGAAAATGGGAATTTCTGCAGCCAAATGCGTGATCTTAGACAAACTTGTACAAATCTAAATCTCTCCCAGCTGGTGGAAGATTCAACACATCAAGGGGGGCATACCCTTGATCTGCTATTTTCCAACCAGTCCACTACATGGATATTAAATATAACACCTCAGACTTGGTCTGACCATTACCTTATCAAAATCAGCATTAGGATGCTACACTCTGGAGACGGGACTGGTCAACAAAGGTCCTACAGGAGAAGCACGGAATGGGCAAAGATGGATAAGATTGGAATTCCTATACTTGACCTGGGTGCCACTCACTTTGCACCCACGATGACCGTAGAAGGAAATTATAAAGTGTTTACTAAATACATTGCTGACATCTTTTACCAAGTAATCCCTATAAAAGAAATAAAAAACAGAAGCAAAATCTCGGCTCTGTGGTATAGTGAAGAGCTGAAACAGCTCTGCGTGCTACGTAAGAAGGCGGAAAGGAAATGGAGGAAATGGTATGATGAGGAAGACAAGAAAGTCCTCAGATGGATACAACTGCAATATAAAGAGGAAATCCTTATTGTCAAGGCAGATTTCTATGCCAGCTCAATTATACAGGCGCCTAATGGGTCTAAAGCACTGTTTAGAATTATCAAGGACTTCTCCTCCCCCATATGTATGGAGAAAAAAGTGGCAGCATCCCAAAAATTATGTGATGAAATTGATCTACATTTTCAGGATAAGATTGCAAATATTGTGAATACTCTGCACGCTAATGATAGTGGCGAACAACTTAACCCTGAACAATGGATTGAGGCAGATTCACAACCGCCTGTGTCCCTGGATAATTTCCAGGCATTAACAGAAGCAGCTTTTGACAGCTTGGGAGATAATGCTTCCTCTGGCTCTCCCCTTGATCCTTTTCCCCATAAAATGTGGAAATCTTTTGAGCGAACTACCTTTCCATGGCTTAGGCAGATATGCAACCAGTCTCTGGAGGAAGGAATGATAACGGAATGCTGGAAATTGCCGGTGGTGACACCATTGATTAAAAAGCCCTCCTTGGACCCGTCAATTCCGGCAAATATTAGGCCCATTTCCCTTCTTCCCTATCAGGTGAAGATTTTAGAGAAAGCAGTCAGTAGGTCTCTGTCGTGCTTTCTGGAGGAGAACCACTTACTGGATAAAGACCAGTTTGGTTTTCGCCCTGGGCGCAGGACCGAGACGGCTTTGATCACGATGATGGATAATCTACGTATGCATGCCGACAACGTGAATGTCACTGTCTTAGTTCTTCTCAATATGTCAGCTGCATTTGATACGGTGAACCATCTTTTACTAATGGAAAGACTGAAGAAGATAGGGGTGAAAGGCCGGGCACTGCAATGGCTTCAGTCCTATCTGGAAGTCCGACAGCAGGTGGTTACTTTGGCACCTTTCTCCTCCGGTAAATCCTTAGTCACCCGTGGGGTGCCGCAGGGATCTACGATCAGCCCTATCCTATTTAATGTCTACTTTCAGCCCCTGTTTTCCATCATAAAGTCCTCTGGAGTCTGTTTAGTCAATTACGGCAACGACACGCAACTAGCCTTTTCCTTGGAAGGGGACCATGCATTATCTATGGACATGTTCCAGCAATGTATGTGGCAGACGACTGACTAGCTCAGAAGGAACTCACTGCAATTTAATAGCGGAAAGACGGAGGTAATGTACTGCTCAGTAAGTAGGATGTCCAGACAACTGCCTTCTGACTTTAGACTCTTACCAGAAGAGGAACCTCTAACCCCGGTTAGGAAAGTTCGTAATCTGAGGGTGATGTTTTATGACGACCTTCAGATGGAATCACAGGCTAATAAGAGCGCTAGCGTATGCTTCGCTGTTACGGAAAATACTCCTTTTACTACCTAAAGAGGCACGCCCTCTGGTGGTAGGTAGCACTGTGGGAAGCAGGCTGGATTATTGCAACTCCCTATATCTGGGGCCCCTGTATACATCTTCCAGGGACTGCAAAGAATCCAGAACTACATTGGCTACCCATTAGGAAATGGGTCCATATTAAAGCTCTATGTATGGTTTTTCAAGCTGTGCACAAGCTAGGTCCCGTTCCCCTACAGGAAAGGTTCATGTGGTATCACCCCACAAGGCAGCTCAGCTGTTCTAGAGCTGGCCTGCTGACGGTTTCCCGGTTTAAACGGGCCAGGTCAGGAGGAAGGGCTTTTAGCATTGTCGGCGCCCGTCTATAGAATGAGCTCCCTCAGAACCTCAGACTAGTTAACTCTCTGTTAGAGTTTCGTAGGAACCTAAAAACTTGGCTCTATTACAAGACCTAAGGTCTTGCACCTCTCCTTTCTCTGTTGCGACCTGCTTTCACTCTGGTCTTAGTTCTTTAATCTGAAGTGCCAGGATACCCGTAGGGTGACGGCATGCGCTATATAAGCCTCGACTTTAATAAATCTTACTACAAAGGTTTTCAAATTGTCCCCTTGCCACTTCTGGAATTTTCAAAAGCCTCAAATTGTTCCTTCTTTGGTTGTTTTCAAGTGATTCCAACTTCTCTTGTATGCTTGCCCCACTTTCTTTAAGAACTCTGATGCTCTCCTTATTCGCCCCAGCCCGCAGGGTTAAGTCCTTAACCATGGTTTCTAATATTTTAGTCCTAACAGTAAAGCACCAGGATACCCGTAGGGTGACAGCATGCGCTATATAAGCCCCGACTTTAATAAATATTACTAGAAAAGTTTTCAAATTGTCCACTTCCGCCACTTCTGGAATTTTCAAAAGCCTCAAATTGTTTCTTCTTTGGTTGTTTTCAAGTGATTCCAACTTCTCTTGTATGCCTGCCCCACTTTCTTTAAGAACTCTGATGCTCTCCTTATTTGCTCCAGCCCGCAGGGTTAAGTCCTTAACCATGGTTTCTAATATTTTAGTCTAAACAGTGAAGTCATCAAACTCAATTTGTTTTCATCCTCAGGCGCCATCTTGAGAGGCGCACTAGTTGTTTGGCAGCTTCTACAGGCCACCACATTTAAGCAGGAGGCTGCAGGCGCGCAGCCCAGACTATAGAACTGTTCAGCAGGAAGCACTGCAGGACGCACAGAGCATAGCATAGGAGTTCTCCTTTTTTAATCGCCGTGATTTTTCGTGGTATTTCTACATTGTTTTTAAAGGCTATTTTGATGTATTGTCATAGCACTATTCATTTTGCATACCCGCACTATAAAAAAAGAAAAACTTACCTCACCACCCGCCGCTTTGGTGTGGCTAGAACTCCCGTGTGGCTTCTGCGCCATATTGGTTGAGGGAGGGTTGGCCTTTGTTTCCATCCTCAGGCGCCATCTTGAGAGGTGCACTAGTTGTTTGGCAGCTCCTACAGGCCACCACATTTAGGCGGGATGATGTCACAAATTGTCACGTGTCATTCTTAAATCTTTTTGGTTCGCCTCTGACATTTCAAATCTGCTTCTTATCTCCACAGTTAATAGCTGGATCAGTCAAAGACTGGATGTTGTGATGTGTGCCTCTGAGGTGATTCTATTGGCTCCATATCTCTCACTGCCACCTTGTGTAGTTTACCCTCCACCCTGTATCACAAGATTTAGATCAATGTTTAACTCCCTAGACTCCGAGTCTTTTTCACCTGCCCAATTTTGCACACCCTCTTCTGCGGTGTTACACTCTTCCACTGTCAGAACTTGGAATCTGTTTGTGCTAACATGATCAGAGACTTCCACATTTATCATTACTCTACCCGATTTCTGGCTATAGCCATCTACCACATCCTTGTTAACAAAAACCTTAAACTCCCCCTGTTTCTGCTCTTATTCCATTTTTAAAATCAATGTTTTGGGCATTACCTTAAAGAACGTTCCAAGTGACAGGGTAATCTTTAATTTCTGCTCTTGAATCACTACCCCTTTCCTTGTCCTCTTACCTCTACCAACTCATCTTTTCCACTTTGATAATTTTTTCTACTGGTGTGACTTTTTCAGGTTTCACTGTGCTGATATTTGCTGATTTAGGGGTCAAAGAAGCCTTAACCTGCCCCTCAGCTGTTGCATTTTTCAGTGCATATCTGTTAAATATTTCAGGTCTTCCTAGTTTCTTTTCCACAAAAAATCAGTTTTTATGCCTATCTCCCCCTCCGTAATGCTTGTGACTTTGATGATAGGAGCTTCCCCCAGGGCCTTACCCTTACAGGATGTGTGCTTACTCCATTTATTTCCCCCAGACCTCCGCTCCTCACCTGCCTCTCTGCCTTCGGTGGGCTACTCCTGGCTGCACACTCTGGACAAGCAGTCTCTGACCCTCCCTCCCCAAAAAGGAATCTGTGCCGCGGCTCCATGACCTTTACGGAGGCCTCGCTCAGCTTCAACCCAGCAGGACCCGGCGCCTAAAGGGTCCGCACATGCCATCCTTCGGTTGTCCCAATGGGGCCCGTTGTCGACCACTGTAGTCTCTCTTGGATGTGCTGTCAGGAAGGCTTAATCTCATTTCAAAATTGTGGCTAACTAATCCCCTTGCACATAATAAACTACCCCAGACGCAGTGGCTCCCTTGACCCGCCGCTAGCCAGCCGCCATTTTCTCCACCGTAAAACTGCACTTCCCGAGCTGTAGTCTATGCACTATTTATGACCTAACATATTACATCACTCATGACATGGTCAGTGACATCACTGATGACAATTATGACATCTCAAATGACATCACTGATGACATCATCCACAGAACCACTCGCAGACCTACTCACAAAATCACTCACACACCCATAATAACGCTCACACACCCATTCACAAACCCAAACAACCACTCATACACCTGCTCATCGATACATACAAAGTCTCACACACCCAATAAAACACCCATACAATCACTTACACATCCACTCAAAAACACACCCATAATAACGCTCACACACCCATTCACAAACCCAAACAACCACTCATACACCTGCTCATCGATACATACAAAGTCTCACACACCCAATAAAACACCCATACAATCACTTACACATCCACTCAAAAACCCATACAAGCACTCACACACCCACAAAACTACTTACATGGCCACTCACAGACCGATACAAGCACTCACAGACCCACTTCCACACCTCACAGCATCTGAAATACCAACTCACACACCCATACAACCACTCACACACCCAGCCACACACCCACTCACAGACCAATAAAACCACTCACACACCCACTGTAGGAAAGTATCACTCTTGACATGGTTAGCCCCCACTTTTTGCTTGATGGCTGGAGTAATTTTGAACTTTAAGTGCACTGGGTCCCTGATAACCAGGTCCCCAGTGGCACATCTCTTTCCCAAAACATGTACCACAATTGGCACAACTTCAGTTATCCCTGTAAGTCCCTAGTAAATGGTACCCCTTGTTCCTAGGACATGGGTACTGAAGAGGATTCTCTGGGGCTGCATCACTGGTTGTGCCACTCCAGGGACACCTCATCAAGACTATGCACTCTGCTATTGCAGGCAACATGTCTTGGTGCAGAGAAATCCAAAGAGTCAACATGACACACAGCCTTGGGTGCCTTGCCACCCAAACACTGCATACGATAAAGGTAAGTCGCCCCTGCTGCAGGCCTTTAACCCTAAGGCATGGTGTACTATATCCTATGTGTGGGCATAGCATCATGGGAAGATATGCACCTACAATGACCAGTCTATTCTGAGATGGTGTAAGTGCACAGGGAAACCATAAAGAGTACATGGGCTGGCTGCTTGTCAACACAAGTTTCTAAGCTCTGTGATGGCTTCACTAGTTTCTAAGGTGTTTGGTACCAAACAGCTTGTCCTAATAAACCCTCACTGATGCCAGTGGTGGAATTATTAATAGATTCACACAGGCAACCCTTTAAGAAGGTCCCCTGAAAACCTTCCAAACGCTGATGTGGTACCTAACTTGTTTGCGCAAGAAACACCATTACCAGACATGTTTCTGACCCAAAGGGGTGAAAGCCAGTGCTCTGCGACAAACGAGACAAAGCCTACTCTAGGCGGAAATGCTTCACCCCTCCTCCAGGACAGGATGTCCTTCCTGGGTGGGAAGTCTCAAAGGTGATTCCGCCTGTGAAATCTAAACCAGGACTCTCCAAATAGTGGGGAAGCCAAGCTCCTTTCCTGCTCCACTTTTGGATGGAGATAAAAAGGGATAACTAGATTAAAAAGGCACCCAATTTAGCCTACATCACCCCTACGCCAGGGCAAGAGAAGTGAACCCCTCTCCTGCAACTCCACCATCTTGAGTGATCACTAGAGGGCCCATTAGCTACTACCTGTCTCCCTTGAAACACCCCACATAACACCCCTACATCCAGTATTTCGGTGACACCCCAAGACCTGAATGTGAGATTCAATGGACACAAGAAGACCAGGACAAAGAACAGTGATGCTCAAGAACTTAAGTCCTGCTGTAGAAGAAAAAAGTCACACTCTGTCTGCTGCCCCCAAGACTCGACAATTGCTGCAGCTTTGTCATCCAGAAACCTTAAATGACTCCTGAACCCCAGAGCACCTTCAGCCTTCAAAGAATTACCAAAAAGCTCCCTTGGAGTGACAATATCACTCCCTTGCACACTGCAGGCACCCATCCCATGAAATCAGGTCTGTTGATGTGCTGCTCCCAGATGACCTCAAACCAGAGCAAAGCAAGAAAAGGTATAACAGCTCTAAAGGGTCAAATCTGTTTCCCCACCAAGTGAGGAGACACCAGAACCTATTAGAGCTGCGGTGCATCAATACCTGGGGATAGCTTACCCCAACGGCTAATACCAAGACTGCCAATGCACCTAAAGCAAGCACCCATCAAGAGATGCCCAAACAGCTACGGCTCACTTCCTGAGTGGCCAAGCTGTACCGAAATCGCCTCTCCAAGTTACCTGCTCCTGACCTCGAGGACCTCAAGACACACTTCACCAGGATGACTTGTTAGCTCTGCACCTGGCTCCACATGCCTAGTACTGACCAACCAGCTCTGCTCCCATGGTCTTCAGGCCCTTGCAACTTCCTCCCTCTAAGAAGACCCACCAGGCTTACTTGTAAGTACCACTGTGCAGTGCATTTTCAAGTGCCCCCCTTCCTCTTTGTTAAAAAGCTTCCAAGACCTCAGCACTTTGCTCCTGTCTGATCGGGGATGCTCCCAAACTTCTCCTGCTGGAACTTTGGACCTAGTCCCAACATTTACCTAAAACAAGAAGGTGAATCTCGTGAAACCATTGCCTGAATTTTCACCATTGTTTGTTATGGTGCATAATTCTGCATAGAAGTGATACATTTATCAAATTTTGCAAATCGTGTCTCCAAAAGAACTTCCCTCAAAACTGTGTTCTTGGTCTTAAAAAATATATTGAAATTTATATTATTTTTACAAATTAGTCTTGGATGTACTCTTGAGTGTGTGTCTCATTTATTGCCTCTGTGAGTACAACAAATGGTTAACACTACCCACTTATAAGCCTAAGTGCTTGACCGCACTACCACAAAAAGAAAGTTAGTATTATCTACCTATACCTCTGCATACCAATTGGGAATTTCCTAGACTCTCTAAGTAGTGTATTTTATTTGAATGAACTGTACAGAGAGTTGGTTTCCTACACCCACTCACACACCCATACAAGCACTCACACACCCGATCACACATCGGCACAGCTACTCTGACACCTACTCACATACCCATACAATCTCTCACACATCCATACAACAATTAACATACCAACTGACAAACCCAAAGAACCACTTACATACCCATACAAACACTCACACACCCATACAACTCACAAACCTATTCATAGACCTGTACAGCCCCTCAAATACACAATGACTGACCTTACACTCACTGGATCATGTCATGAGTGATGTCACTGACCATGTCTACGTTTGTTTGCAAATGAAGGCTGAACCAAACTATAAGGTCCCTATAACCTTTTGTTTTTCAGTGAATATATATATATATACAGCCCAAACTGTGTGTCTTATGCTGTAAAGTCATGTGCCCTAACCACTGCACTACAGCTGTGGAAGTAGTGTCAGCATGTGTTTATACCTACTGGGATGAACTACTGACCCGTACTGGTCTGAAAGTCCTGGGGTATGGAAAATATGTGAGATATTGTCTAGAGTCTCGGGCAACTAGGAAGTGTTGGCCGCCATTTTGTGATTCTGTTGAAGCGAGTAAGGGGGAAAAAAGGGGGAAAAAGTAGGAAGGAGGAGGGTAGGAGCCATTTAACTTCTGTAGGGTGTTTAGGGTGTGCTATACAGGGGGTGCAAAGCTAACTACTTATACCTATCGGTCTGAAAGTGCTGGGCTATGGAAATTAAGTGAGGTATTGTCTAGAGTCTCATGGTGCTAAGCTGAGTTGCTGGCAGACTCGGGGATTAAAGCGTGAGCCCAAATTGTGTGTCTTATGCTGTGAAGTCATGTGCTCTGGCCGCTGTGCCACATCTGTTGAAGTAATGTGAGCATGTAGTTATACCTACTTGGATGAAATTTTGTTTCAAATATTGTAACTTGTGTATGGTGCTTAGGGGGTGTTATATAGGGAGTGCGAAGGTAAATTTGCGCGTATCAAATCGGTATTTGTGAAGTGGAAACTACTCACTCCTACGGGTCTGATGGCACTGCTGCGCTGAGCTGAGCTGCTGACGGACTCGGGGTAAAGTTGCTGAACTACTGACCCCTATCGGTCTGAAAGTGCGGGGTACGGAAATTAAGTGAGATATTGCTAGAGTGTCATGCTGTTAAATTGAGCTGATGCTGGACTCGGGGATAAAACCGTGAGCCTCAACTGTGTGTGCTATGCTGTGAAGTTATGTGCTCTGGGCGCTGTGCCACACCTGTCCAACTTGTATATGGTGCTTAGGTGGTGTTGTATTGGGAGTGTGAAGGTAAATCAATACGGTATTTGTAAAGCGCAAACTACTCACCCCTATGGGTGAGTAGAGTAGATGATCAAAGTGAGAGCTCTGTGTTGCAAAGTGAGATGGTGTGGCCGCTGTTGCACATCTGTGTGGAGAATACATTTTGACAAGGGTCTGGAAGTAGTCATTACCTGGCCCTAAAATAGCAGCCTAAAAAGAGCCCTTGTGTTCATTAGTAGGAGCTACATATAAGTGTGGATGCACAGCTTCAAGTTATTCAAGAAAACTCGATTTCCCTGATCTGTGAAGTGTACTCCACCAATTCTGTAGATATCAGCCATATCAACACGTATGTTGTTGTTGTAGAATGACCCCATTTTGTGGTCACTGAGGTATGCAGACACAGCTTTGTTGACTTTCTTCCTAGATTTTTCAATCTGAGAACAAAATTGTATTGACCATTTCCACTTCTGTCTTTGGCATATATTGGAATATACAAAGACAGTTTGAGACAAAAGTAACATCAACTGTCCAAAGGGGTCCTTCATAAGCATTTCCAAATCTACCCCAGTCAATGTGCCTAGGTCGTTTCCACCACTGCACAATCATGAGGTCAGGGTGTTGGAGATGCAAACAGGTTTTAACCGAAGGCAACAATTGGTGCCACTACAATCCTCTCTGAAGAAACCACTTACATGTATTTATGTGTGGAGGAGCACACATAAACAGTAGTAGGAAGAGGAAGAAGCAGGGAGTGGGGGATGGGGGAGATGGGCACAATGGTAAACATGCACAATTAAGTACAGCACAAGTATAGACAAACAATGGCCAAAATAAAAAACACACCAACAAGGCGCAGAAGTCACACAATCTTGCAACATCACACCACTGAACGAGCATAGAAGGGAAAACCATGCTGCATTCATATAGAATATGTACAAAGGCCAGTCATTGGTGTTGGGGGATGTCTGCGACCGTGGTCATCATGGATGAGATGCCCAGGTTGTGACAAATTGGCGGGTTCACTGTGTATTACGTTGCCAAACAGCTGCTCTCCCTCCCATGAGCACCCACACTTACCACACCTCCTGCACAGGGGCATGTCCGAGAAAGCCCATTTCCCTTGCCGGATAGGCACACCCCTGCGCTGACCTGTCTATGCCGGACAAGCACACGTGTGTTGTGTTTGCAGGAGGATACGTGCGTAGCTACATGTCCAGGGTCACTGCCAATGCTGAGGTGACATGGTAACGTCTGGTGAAGACAGCACACTGTGATGGTGCAGGGCCTGTGCATATCATGTTAACACAATGACCACATGGACACACTTGTTCAGATGCAGGTTTGGAGGGCGTTGGTGGTCCTGGGGTTGTTGCGATGAGTCTTGTGGCCCTCATGGGTATCCCTGCATCGTGCTGATTGCCTCTATGGCACCAGTGGTTGTTCTGGTGAGGCTTTTGGCTGTGTTTTCTTTCATGCTGCAGGTAGTCGGCATGCTTAACACCAGCAGAATCAGATGTAAAATTCCTGGTCATAATGTGGGTTATCATTGGAATAAATTTCGCATTGCAGTTGTGAAAGTTGTGATGTCATTTTTTCGTGTGCAGAACATAATACAAAATGGGCAGTGTATCCCATTAAGATCCAGCACCTGAAGCACTATTCCTAATCAATATAAATGAAATTATATTTCTTAATTGATTTTGTGTGTACACTGTAAGTGCAGGCACTACTTCATTGCCATTCAATACAGGATTTTGGTATTTAGAATAAATCGCAAAGGTAAACCTCGTGTCTTTTTGCACGGGCACGGCTACTCAGCACTTCAAAGCAACTAAAGTTGAGATAAATCTAACACAGTATTCAGCCGTATTCCCGCGATAAGTGGTCCAAAATTTAACACCATGGTGGATACCAAAAAAATACAGTAATAAGAACAAGAAAAAGCCACACAGCAGTTAAGAAAACAACCAAAAAGATTAATAATTTTTTTTCTTCAAACTTTATTTTTTTATAAACCATAAACTATTTTTAAATTTTATTTTTTTATTATTATATATAAAAAATAAACCAATAAACAAAATTTAACAAACATTATAGAAAAAAACAAGGTAGAAGACTCCTGTAGGGAACATGGATGTCGACGACAGAGCCTGAATATTAAAGCTCAAAAATAAGGATGTGTGCAATGCACATATGAAAGGAATGAGAGAGAGAAACAGAGAAGGAAAAACAAGCCAGAGAGAAAAAGAGAGGGAAGGAAAGAAAGGGAGTGAGAAAGGAGAAAGGAGAGAAAGATAGAAGGAAAGGAATGAAGAGAGTGAGAGAGAAGAGAGGGAAGTGAGAGAGAGACAGAGAGAGAGAGAGAGAGAGAGAGAGAGAGAGAGAGACAGTCGCCTCTGCGCATCCATGAGCAAATAATTACCTAGTGCCGGCGGAGTGTGCAGCAGTGGGCCGACTGCACTTGCCCGTCAAAACCCAGCCGATCTCAGATGTGTTGCTGGGTCCTGAGTCATGAATGTCGGAGACCACATCAGATACTCCGCCAATCTCAGATGTGTTGCTGAGTCCTGAATCCTGAATGGCGGAGACCACATCAGATTCTGTGCGGATCTTATAGATGTTGCTGAGTCCTGAGTCCTGAATGGCGGATGTGACAAAGGACAACCTGTTGCACCCCTGAAATAGGCATGGGTGCACATACAAAAAATGCAAAAATTTGCATTTTTCAAGGAATTCGCCAATTACCACCAACTTGAAGTTTGTGGTAATTTGCGATTCCTTAAGGATAATTAGCATTTTTTTTGCTTCATAAATTGCATTAAAGGAATCGCTAAATTTGCGATTCCTTAAATGCAATTGCAAAATAAGGAATCGCAAATTTTGTGCTTCCTTTTTTTGCACCAGAATTTCCTTAATACATACCATTTGGCAAATTCGCATTCGCAAACGCTGAAATTCTGCGAATTTCGGTGTTTGCGAATGCGAATTTAATTGATATATATGGCCCTCAGATAGTTATTTCAGTGAGTGATACCCCTTTGGCGCTTCCTTTCCCCACATTACCATCAAACCCCCAACACCCTTCTTGGGCCCGGAAGTGTCCCTGTGCGGTTGGAGAAAGAAGAATCTTAGTCATGTATAGATTTACATATAATAAATTGTATTTAAAGGAAAGAACAACAAATAAGACTAAAGGGAGTCTGGTGCTGTGGTCGCTGCCACGAAGTTGGGGTCACTGCCATTCAGGACTCAGGACACAGTTACACATGTGGGATTGGTTTGTTAAATAGGGTTAGTGGTGCCAGAAGCATGAGACTGTATGAGCCTGTGACGGTGCTTGGTGTGGATGGCCTTACTGGGAATAATGTGTCTTGCCTTCTGGACTGTATCAAGTGGAATCAGGACTATATCTGAATTGTGAGCTCTGCTGACCGTAGTGTAGGCCATAGGTAGCAATGAGGAAGAGCCCACAGCCAGTGCATACATTAGTGGCCCCCACTGGCCTGCGTAGTGCAGGTTCAGTGGCACCACCTGTCGGCAGACTTCAATCTGTAAACACTCCTCACTAATCGAAGGGAGTGAGGTGCTGTGGTCGCTGCCACAAAGTTGGGGTCACTGCAATTCAGGACTCAGCACACAGTTACACATGTGGGATTGGCTTGTGTTAAAGAGGGTTAGTGGGACTACGTGTCGCCGGCCTTGTCTATTGGAATATGCCTCACTGATCAAAGGGAGTGAGGTGCTGTGGTCGCTGCCACGAAGTTGTGTCGCTGCAATTGAGGATTCAGGACACAGTTACACATATGGGATTGCCTTGTGTTAAAGAGGGTTAGTGGGCCCTCGTGTCACCCGCCTTGCCTATCGAAATATGCCTCACTGATCGAAGAGGGTGTGGTGCTGTGGTCGCTGCATGGACTTGGGGTCAGAGCGATTCAGGACTCAGGATACAGTTACACATGTGGAATCGGCTTGTATTGAACAAAGTTAGTTGCACCAAGTGTCGCCGCCGTTGCATATGGAAATATGCCTCACTGATCGAAGGGAGTCTGATGAAGGGCGCATAGCCACGTGGCATTGAGTTGAGCTGCACAGTTAGTGGCATCTGGAGCACTCAGTGTGTGCGCACCCTGCGATGATACATGGTCCCAGTGGGCCACACTGGGCGCAATGTCTTGCCTTGATAAGGTCACATGGAGATGACTTATGGTGCAGTGAGTTAGAAGCACCTGACGCACACATCGTGTATGCACTCTGCGATGATGCATGGTCCCAGGGAATGTCTATTGTCCTGTGTTGCGCTGCCCCTGTGGTAGTAGCAGGTGGCGGTCCGGGTGGGAGGTTCTGGTGGTGCTGGGTGTTGTGGTCTTGTTCGGTGTCAGAGCTGCATGATCAGTAGCTCTATCACGTGTTGGTCTTTAGATGTGGCTGTGAGTTGGGTCTAATTCACGCAGCAGAGAGTCAACCTCCTTACACCAGTTAAAGGTTGATGAGAATTTGCTACTGGTAAGTCGGCTTATCGTCTGCTTTTTGGATTGCATTGCAGATTTGGCTGGTTGTTTAAAATATGGGGACTTTTTTTTTTGCATGGGAACGCCTACTTTGCATTTCATTAGCATTAGTTGTGTCTCTTGTTTGGCGATTTTCTTGGCTGAAGGTATCAATGGAAGAGTGGTGAGATTTGCAGTTTTCACCAGGTTGAGAATGGGATGATAATTAAAAAAAAAACAGAAAAAAAGATATGTTTAATGAACATTATAATTAGAAATTAGCAATCAAAAAACCTTTGAAATTCACAGAAAAAAACATAGGTTTCAGGAACGTTATAGTTAGAAATTAGCATTTAAAAAACCTTTGAAATTCACTGAAAAAAAACATAGGTTTTACAGACATTATAGTTAGGAATTAGCATTTAAAAAACCTTAGAAATTCACAAAAAAAAAGGTTTCAGGGTCGTTATAGTTAGTTGGACATTTCACTCATTCAAACAATAGAAATTCCGCTGTTATAGTTAGTTGAGCTAACTATAACTTGCGTCCCCGCAATGCACTGCTGATGACATCACATAATACATCATTCACATCATGGTCAGTGACATCACTGATGACATCACTGATGACATCTCAAATTACATCACTGGTGACATCATCCACTTGACAATCTGATAAACCACATCAGACCTTAATATAACACACCAATACCAGTAGGTACATATCCACTGACTAATTCCTAGGTCTATACACACATCAATTCATTCACCCATACAGTCATTCATACATACAGTCAGCCATCAATACAGCATTATCATATGCAGTCATATATCTATACAGATACTTAGACACCTCATCTCATTCATGGAGGTATTTAAACACCTAGTCAGTAATGGAAATAATCAATCACACTTTTATTTACTCACCTGTACAGTTATACACATACCACCTCATTTATTTAAACATATACTAACACATACGTACACTCGAATACAATAACTAATACAAGCACACACTGATCCATACAGGCACTCTCACAATCAATCACTTTCACATATAGTCATTTATACAGTCTAACGCTCATATATGCTGCCTTTCACATATGCAGTTAGCCACACATGTACTAATGAGATATCCATTCACTCACTGCGACACTCATACACACACTCATTCAGCCATAGTGCCCTTCACAGATACAGTCCTGAACACATAAACCCAGTGAATTATCTACTCACACCTATGCACAGAGTCACACCCATCACCCACCCACACAAACACTCAGGCACCCATACAGATACTCTGACAAGCAATCAATAGCCCACATAGATCTTCATTTAGCTGCTAACCAAACCATGCACCCACTTACACACCTTCTGACAACCTAAACTGTGTGAATGTCTGTATCAATCGCTAACACATGCATTAAGCAAAACACAATTGATCTCTCACTTATACAGTCAGTCACACACCTACTTAATCATCCATCCTGACTCTTATACACCCATTAATTTGTCAATACACTTTGGCATATATATATATTATCAGCGAAGTCATTTGAGATGTCATCAGTGGTGTCACTGACCATGTTGTGAATGGTGTAATATGTGATGTCATCAGCAGAGCATTGCGGGGAGCGAGTTATAGTTAGCTCAACTAAATATAACAGCAGAATTTCTATCTTTTTGTATTAGTGAAATGTCCAACTAACTGCCTGGTGGAGCTACCTGATAGCTAAAGAGGAGATGGACTGTGGACTTCCCCCTCGGTCGTCACCTGCCCAGCCGGACTTTGGGCAGACCCTCCTTCGTCTCTCTATTCTATCTAACTCCTACCCCTTTACCCCCCTTACCCTTCTAAACTCCATTAATTTCGCTTTCCACACTCTTGAAATATTTTTCTAGTAACTGAAGTAATGTATAACTGGAGTAATTTTATAATTTCTGTGGAACCTTATGTAAAGCGCTCTGATACCTCCAGGTCTAGTCAGCGCCATATAAAACTTTTTAAATAAAAAATAAAATAAATAAACCTATGGTTCTTTCTGTGAATATATATATATAAAAATATATATATTCACTGAAAAAAACAAAGATTTTAGGGAAATTATAGTTAGTTGGACATTTCACTCGTACAAAAGAAAGCCAGAGAAATTCAAATGTTTTAGTTGGTAGAGCTAACTATAACTTGCGCCCCCGCAATGGACTGCTGATGAAGTCACATATTACATCACTCATGACGTGGTCAGTGACATCTCAAATTACATCACTGATGACATCATCCAGTGAATGTGTGTTTCTGTTTAAGTTAAACTATTTTTTATATATGTTAATGACAAGGTGTATTGAAGAATGAGTTGGTGTACAATGGGGGGTGGAGGATTTAATAGGTGTGTGACTGACTGTATAAGTTAGTGTTTACATGTGTCTGATTGAATGTATGGGTTAGTGACTAAACTGTGTGAATGTCTGTATCAGTCTCTCAGTTGTTGTGTAAGATGCTGCATGGGTTGATGATTAGGTAAGTATATTTTAGTATCTGTATGAATAGGTTAGATAGCGAATGTATGACTGTATAGGTGAGTAAATGGCAGTGTTATTGATACTTTACATGTCTAGCTAGGTGTGTCAATAACTCTATGGATGAGTGTTTGTTTAGGTGTACATATAATAGTGCTGTATTAATGAGTGACTGCATGTATGAGTAACAGTGTGGGTGAATTAATGAATGTGTGTGTATAGCTAGGAATTAGTCAGTAGGTATGTAGTATATAGTAACTGCCATTGATATGTCCATGGTTTTGAAAATGGTAGTCTGCATGTTAGAGTGGGTGTATCAAAGGTTATATTAGGGTGTGAGGAGATGCATCAGATTTTCACCTGGATGATGTCAACAGTGATGTCATCAGTGATGTCATTTGAGATGTTATCAGTGATGTAATATGTGACGTCATCCTCAGTGCATTGCGGGGGTGCGAGTTATAGTTAGCTCTACTAACTATAACGTTCAAATTCCTATGGTTTTGTACGAGTGAAATGTTCAACTAACTATAATGTCCCTGAAACCTATGGTTTTTTCAGTGAATTTCCAAGGTTTTTTAAATGTTAATTTCTAACTATAATGCCCCTGAAACCCATGTTTTTTTCAGCGAATTTTAACTGCTTTTTATATGCTAATTTCTAATTAAAATGTTCATGAAATCTATAGATTTTTCAGTGATTTTAAATGATCATTCCATTCTCAACGTGGTGAAAACAGCCGATATCGCCTGTTTTCCATCAATAGCTTCCGCAAAAAAAGAAATCGCCACAAATGAGATCAACAACTAACACTAATAATATGCAGGCGTTCTTGTGCAAAAATAACACAAAAACACCACTTCCCAAAATTTTCCACGAGCAGCTAAATTTGCAGTGCGATCCAAAAACAGGCGATAAGCTGCGTTAGCAGTAGGAATGTAACATCTGCCTTTTACTAGTGTAAAGTAAGACGACTTCCTACAGTGTAAAAAGGAGCCCAGCCCAGAATCACATCTGAAGATCAACACATCATAGAGCTACAGATCATGCACCTCTGACCCCAAAGAAGGCCACAAAAAGCTACTGCCACCACACTCAGGACCTCCCCCCGACCAACCACCCACTACCACCGAGGCAGCGCACTACAGGACAGCGGACTTTTCAAAAACGGCATGGCCCCTCAGATACACAATAGCTGAATGTTAGGGGATGTAGCAACCAAACATGTGTGAAGGATGCAAGTCACCCACCAATAATATTTACGCAATACCAAGTGTTGCGGTGATGTGCTGGAGAGACCTCACTCTGCAGAGCACGAACCTCTCCATGTGTACATATACTGATGCTGCTTGTAGTGTTGTGGACAGTGGACACAACCAAGTTACCTTAGGCAGTGGGGAAGATCTCGGTCATGTACCTGTGCCATTGTCCCCAGTAAGCGGAAGCGCAGTAGGATGGTCCAACGTATGCCACTCCAGCGTAGAAGTGTGAATAAATAGGCCGGTGCTCTGGGCATGATTCACTTGTCTGAAGGCCAACGCGTCTGCCGGAGCAGCGGCCCTCACCCTGACACGTGGCTGTAGCCATGACCACTGACCTCCTCGACACAGGCACCCTGCGAACACAGCGGCACAGCATGGCAGACTTATGTCTGTGCAGACTACTGCCTTCGATCTACACTGCGAACAGCAGGGCTCACAATTCAGATGCAGTGGTGATTGCAGATGACGCAGTCCAGTAGGCAAGACACATTGCTCCCAGTGCAGCCCACCCGGCCCACGCATCATCGTAGACTGCATACACGCTGAGCACCAGAGGTACCACTAACTCAGTGCACACAAGTGAATGCCACATGGCCTTATTGACGCAGAATTCTTTAAACTAAAGACATTGCATTGCTACCAGTGCGGCCCGCCCAGACCACACATCATTGCAGGGTGCACACATGCTGAGTGCTTCAGGTGCCCCTAACTCAGTGCACCATAAGTCATCACCAAGTACACTTATTCAGGCAGAATTCAGTAGGTAAAAGACATTGCTAACAGTGCGTCCCATCAGGACCATGCATCATCGCAGGGTGCACACACACTGAGTGCTTCAGGTGCCACTAACTCAGTGCACTACAAGTCATCGCCACGTAGCCTTTTTAAAGCAGAATTTATTAGACAAAAGACATTGCTACCAGCGCGGTCCACCCAGCCCACGCATCATCGCAGGATCTGCACAGGCTGGTTGCTTCAGGTACCACTAATTGTGCAGCTCAACTCAATGCCACATGGCTGTGGGCCCTTGCTCACCACTGCCTCTGGCCTACACTGTGGTCAGCAGGGCTCATATTTCAAATTCAGTCTTTATTCATTAAATGCAGAGTCCAGTAGGCAACTAAGTATAAAGTTCCTAAAACCTACATAATATCCTTTAATTATCCTTGTTTTATATCCGTTATAGCTTTACTACAATGACCTTATTCATCTTCCAAGTCCAAAGGAACACTGAATGATAGTGTACACTGCAGACAGCAGAGCTCACAATTCGAACTATAACGTCCCTGATACCTACATATTTCGACAATGTATTCCATACATATTTCAGGTTTTCTTCCATACGCCTACACTCCGGTCAGCCGAGCTCACAATTTTAATTCAGTCTTGTTGTATTATTTGCAGATAGAACTGTGCTCTATGTCCTTAAATTTTGTTAAGAGGAAGTGACAAAAAGCATTCCTTGATGTCTGTGATGACTACTGCCTTAGATCTACACTGCGGATAGCAGGGCTCACAATTCACATTGAGTTGCGATTGCAGATGACGCACCAGTAGGCAACAAACATTGCTCCCAGTGCAGCTTGCCTGCACCACGCATCATCACTGGCTGTGCACACACTGAATGCTTCTGCTGCCTTTATCTCAGTGCACCACAACTCATGAACCCTTCATGATACAATGTTTTGTGTATAATTTCACATCTGCGGCCCCTACCTCATTATACCACAAGTCCTGGACCCTTTACGATAGAATCTTTTGTGTATTATTTCACATCAGCTGTCCCTACCTTAGTGCAGCACAAATCATTGACCCTTTTTTGATTGAATCTCTGTGTCTGATCCAATGATTACTGTTGTACTTGCTACCAGCACCAACCATTCCTGGAGGGCTGGTTTACACTCAACCCACACGCATCCAGCACAGACGTCACTTGACATGTGACCCTGGAAATAAAAATAAGTTGAGCGCACATGCCCGTACCCAGTTCCACTATCTATGTGTGTCTGTGTGTTCATTATGTATGCAAGATGCTGCCCCTGAGCCCTACCACATTACATTGTGCGGAGGACAGCATTTGCAACAATGCTACCTCTGGCAGTAGGGAAATCTTCAGTTATGTAACTTTGTCTCGGTCATTGTACAAGTAAATACGTAGAGACTTGATCATTAGAGTTCTGCAAGGAGAGTCTATAGTGAATTTAGAAGTGTTTGTGAATTCGCGAAGTAATTGTATAACTAAATATGTTGGCACAGCCTAAACCCGAACACAAGCTTAGCTCTAATTGGCTGCCCTCCATGTACCAAAAACTGAAACTTGAACTTTCCATGGCTCTGTATTGCTACAGCTGCAACACTCCACTGAATGTAGATGTGTCATGTCCACCATCTTTCATGTTTGAAACTATGGATGAATGTAGGGTCAGTGATTCCTCCTACCTTCCATGTTGGCCATGTTGTGGGACTTGGCTCACAGAGTGACACCCTGGAGGTTGCGACCTGGGTGACAGCAGCCCTACAACACAGACACCCGCATCAGTTCATTCCTCATACAGCTCACAACAGAGCCACGCCTTTAACTCTGAAATCATTCTTCACAGCCTCACCCAGGACTGGCATATGCCAAGCCAGCCCTCTCCGCTTACACTTACAGGGAAGGACAACAACGCTACATGCCCCGGTTTTCATTGCAGTGATCTGCTGGTTACAGGCCTAGTTGTCAGTGTGCCACAGCCACTCCCTCATGGCTGGTATACACCCACACCACACCCATTCAGCACAAACGTCACAGGACACGTGACACTGCTAATAAAAAAGACCGGGCGCAAATGCTCTTCGCCATTTTAGAGTTTCTCGTACTGGATGCACTGCGGCCGGCACAGGCACACCAGCACGGGACGGTGACTTTCGGTCCAATGAGGAACTGGTATTGTAACTGCGGTGATGCCCCGTCCCGGCGGTCTGGACAACTCCGGTTTTGTGTGCCCTGCTGGACTGCAGTGTAGGCCTGAGCCATCAGTCAGTGCAGGGCTACAGCCACTTGTCTTTGTCTTGCTGGTCACAGATTTAGTGGCACCGATAGGGCTGAGCGAGTATGCAACATGCGATGGTAAACCGGGTGCACTTGTATGTCCTCTGCCATGGCAAAATCAAGACTCAGCACCATATGTGAGACCTGGTGGCCTGCGAAGCAGGGCTGCATGATATGGAGGGTACCCTGTCCATGGGCCCCAGGCTTGGGGCTTCCAGTGGCACGTGGTAGGCCCTCTTTTCTACACCCAGGTTGCAAAAGGTGAGCAGAGAGGCTTGTTTGTTCAACTCCAGGCACTAGTAGTGCATGTGGTGCAGCAGCCTGGGTCGCAGCGGAGGGCACTCACCTCCAGGAAGTTGCAATGAATGAGGTGCAGCAGCCTGGGTGTGCAGCAGTGGGCAGACGACCTCTGGGCGGTGGAAGTGGAAGGGGTGCAGCAGCCTGGGTACGCAGCTGCCGGACATCGATTTAGGCGTGCGCAGTTGTATGTACTCTGCCATTACTGATTCCATACTACATTTCAGATGAGTAAGCTTGAGGGCTCCACTATGCCCCGGCATATGGTTGGGGACACACCGGTGGCGAAAAGGTGAGCTGTGAGGGGTTTGTCCACAGTGTGGGCACTCATTGTCCCTCTAAATCTCTTCCTTTCTCTCCCTCACACTCTTTCTCTCTCTCTTCCTCTCACTATATCTCTTCCTCTCTCTCACACTGTTTCTCTCTTTCTCTCTCTCTTCCACTCACCCTCTTTCTCTCTCTCTTTCTCTCTCTCTCACTCTTCCTCTGGTTCTCTATTCTTCTTTCTCACACTGTTTCTCTGTTTCACTCTCTCTTCCTCTCTCTCTCACTGTTTCTCTCTCTCTCTCTTCCCCTCCCTCTCTCCCTCTCTCACTCTTTCTATCTTTCTCTCTCTCTTCCTCTCATTCTTTTTTTCTGTCCCTCTCACTCTTTCTCTCTCTCTCTCTCTCCCCTTTGATGGACGCACAATCCTATCTTGCTTTTTGTCTAGCAGGCTGTGATTCACAGATTGACTACCTCCCTCCACGAAACGATGACTTCAGTTCTACTGAGTGACTGCCACCAGAGCTGAGCACCTGTGCAGCCTGCGATTATGCCATCTTGGAAGGGGCTGACTGGTCTCTTGGTTGGTCACACCTACTGGCAGTATAAATTTCAACCTATTGTGCTGCCGCGCAGTGGATGTGCAGTGGGTGTGCTGCGGCACGTCAAAATCAAGCCCGTCTGTGCCCGTCTGTGCCAGTTCGATGACAGACGCCAGGCTTGCTGCCAGTTTTGTGAGAGATAAGGTCACCTATACTCAGGAGGAGCTATGGAATATCTGTAAGTTGGGGAGTGCTTGCGGGCAGACCGGTAGGTTCGTCACTGAGGGTCCTTTCAGCTGCCTGCAATGTAGATTCCAAGCTACACTTACACCACTATCTTGTCACCCCCCTCCCAGATCTAAAAAATATATTACCATATTCAGTCTCAATTGCCGCTCTTTAGCCAAACATCATGCAGACGTTCTGGATTTGTTAGAGGAGGCCTCTCCAGACGTCCTCTTTTTGACCGAGACATAGCTCTCGAATGATATGACTTTTGAACCTGGCCTTGCGCTCCCTGTGGTGTACAGTTTTCTTCTGATTAACAGAGCAACTAGAGGTGGGGCCGTAGCAAATATTTTTAAATTGTGCTACTCATGTTCTTTTACTCAGCAGAGGATCACGGACTGTGAGAGTGCCCTTTTTAAGGTCACCTTGAGCCCTACCTACACCTTGTCCGGGCTCTTGATATATCGACCTCCAGGACCTTCCCTAGGTTTTAGGGAGGTCCTGGTAGATATAGTCAGAACTTTAGCTGTTCACTCTGCCAATTTTACTATTCTGGGGGATTTGAACCTACATTTAGATGAAGTAGAGAATATTGATATGGCGAACTTCGTGGTCGACCTAGAAGCTTGCCAATTGTTACAGCTAGTAGTGGGCCCTACCCATATTGCAGGGCATTTATTAAATCCAGTATTTACTAACATATCCCACATTACAACGCACACACCGATTAGGTTAGGTTAGACGGACCATTTTTTGGTTTCTATGTCCCTGCATGATGTCACTCCTGTTCGGACTGAGGGTCAGATTTCCACTTGGAAACGTCTGTGGCACAAACTAAATTGGGATCATCTGGATGCTTGCCTTTTGTCTTCTTGCCCGAATCTACCTGAAGATTCTAACCAAGCTTACAGAGCATTCTTGGAGTGGATAGAGCACCCATTAGAGAGCTTAATCCCTATGAGGCGCTCCGCCAATCGCAAAACCAAATCACGCCCATGGTTCAAGACTGAACTTGCTGATATGCGTAAGGGGTGCAAGAGATTAGAACGGATTTGGAGAAGAGACTTCTGCTCCAAGGCCAAAGTCATCTATCGGGCTGCAATCAAAAGCTACCATAAGGCCATATATCAGGCACGTGCAGCTTTTATCTCCAATCAAATACGTGAGAGCACTAATCCCTCTAAGAGTACATTTTCCATTCTTGCAAGTCTGCAATCTAAACAAACTGCAGATGGGTCTAAACAAACACAGATGGGTCAACTATTAAGTCCAATAAACAGTGTGAGGACCTTGCCCTCTTTTTGGGGAAAAAGTGGACACCATCTATCGGTCCTTCCCGACCACTTATAGCATCCCGCAGGAGTTACGCGGTTGCCAACAAGCCAACACCCTCCACTCCTTTCCGCCTGTTACGGCTGACCAACTCTCTGCTCTTTGCTATAAGACTAAGCCAGGATCTCCTGCCGACCCACTTAAACCCGACCAATTTAAGAAAGTGCTGTTGACAATTCTACCGCCCCTGAATCAGTTAATAAATGGTTCCCTCAGAACAACTGTGGTGCCCAGGGTCTAGAAACAGGCCAAAGTGATTCCTCTACTTAAGAAACAGACTCTTGATCCAGCCAGACCAGAGAATTACAGCGCTATTTCCTTGCTTCCATGAGCAGCTAAGATCACAGAGGCCTATGTGAATTAAATTCTATCAGACCATCTGACCGCCAATAACCTGGATCCCTCTCAGAATGGTTTTAGGCCGGGTCATAGCACGGAATCAGCACTCCTAGCGGTTATGGAACATCTCTGGTCAGCTGTTGATGAGGGTCGAACATCGGCGCTAATTCTGTTAGATCTGAGCGCCGCATTTGACACATTGTCGCATGACATACTGCTGCAACGCCTTGTGGAGGCCGGAATTATGGGCTCGGCCTTGGAGTGTTTGGGCTCATTTCTCCATTAGAGGTCATTCATGGTCATTGCCCCCCTGTTTGCCTCTGGCAATCATCCAGTTAATCAAGGGGTGCCTCAGGGATCTTCCCTCAGCCCCATATTGTTTTATATCTATGTTCAACCTCTAGCGGTAGTTGCCAGTAGTAATGGTCTGACCATGGTCTCCTACGCTGACGATTCTCAGTTGGTGGTGGCACTCTCTAACAACACAGAGCTGGATGCCCTCAAGTTTCGGGCGACCTTGCGGCACTGGCCGAGTGGATGAACAGCAACTGCCTCCAACTGATCTCTAACAAATCAGAGGTATTGTAAGTAGGAAGGGACCATTGTTGGTGGAGTGATCTCTGGTGGCCAACTAGTCTTGGTAAACAACCTCCCCCAAACAGGCAGTAAAGAACCTTGGGGTAGGGCTCGACTCTTCCTTAAATTATCGGGTCCAAACAAAAAAAACGTCCGGGACATGCTTTGGACTCCTCCGGAGGTTTAGACCCCTGTTGGGCTTTTTTGATGCCTCAACGCGTCAGGTCATCATTCAGGCAACGGTTCTGTCAAGACTCGACTATGCATGTTCCCTGTATTTAGGGGCCAACAAGGCAGAGGTCTTGAGGTTGCAAAGGGCACAGACCGCAGCTGCTAGAACACTTTTAGGTCTACGCAAATTCTGCTCTGTGACTAATGCTATCCGCCATCTGCACTGGTTACCGGTGGCCAGACGCATTGAATTCAAGACCTTGTGCATTGTTTTCAAGGTTTTGAAGCTGGCCATGCCTCCCATTTTGGCTGATCTCCTCTTGCCCTATGCCCCCACGCGATGTCTTCGGTCACAGGGCCAGCATCTGGTGGTGGTTCCCCGGCACCGCAGAGTCTGGGCTGGTGGCCGCTCTTTTCGTTTTAGAGCTGCGACCCTCTGGAACTCGCTCCCTGCGCAGATTTGTGGCCTTGACAACTACTTTGCATTTAAAAAGGCCATCAAGACCTACCTTTTCCTGGCTCCAAAGTCTCTTGCATACTCTCTGCTGTGTTCTCTTTGCTGCTCTAGCGCCGGGACGCCCCTTTGCTAGGGCAGCTGTCACGCTTTACAAGTTAAGATAACATGACATAGCATAACATAACATAACATAACATAACATAACATAACATAACATAACATAACATGAGTGCCCATCCTGTCAATCGACATCTATTTTGAATTGTGAGCTTGGCTTGACCACATGTACACAATGGGTGAGGAGGTTGCTTCTGCATGTAGTGGACCCTCTTCGACACACGCCGGTGGCGGAAGGAGAGCAGAGAGGCTTGCTTGCACAGAGGCGGGCAGTCACCTCTGGTCAGTGGGAGTGGATGGGGTGCAGCAGCCTGGGTGTGCAGTAGTGGGAAGTCACCTCTGGGCAATGGGAGTGGATGGGTGCAGCAGCCTGGGTGCACAGTGACGGGAAGACACCTCTGGGCAGTGGGAGTGGATGGGGTGCAGCAGCCTGGGTGCGCAGCGGCGGGCACACACCTCTGGGCCGTGGGAGTGGATGGGGTGCAGCAGCCTGGGTGCACAGCAGTGGGCAAACACCTCTGTGCAGTGAAAGTGGATGGGATGCAGCAGCCTAGGAGAGCAGCGGCGGGCAGACACCTCTGGGCAGTGGAAGTGAATGGGGTTCAGTAGCCTGGATACACAAAGGCGGGACAGCAATTCCATACTATGTTTCAGAAGACTAAACTTGAGGGGTGCACTATAGCCCGGTACGTGAATGGAGACACACTAGTGACAGAAAGGTGATCTGTGAGAATTTTCTCTGCAGTGTCAACACTCACTCTCCCTCTCCATCTCTTCCTTTCTGTCACTCACACTCTTTCTCTCTCTCTCACTCTCTATCTCTCCCTTTCTCTGTCTTCGACTCTCTATCACTCTTTCTTTCTTTCTTTCTCTCTCTCTGCCTCTCAGCCTGGGTGCACAGGAGTGGGGAGACACCTCTAGGCACTGAGAATGGATGGGGTGCAACAGTCTGGGTGAGCAGAAATGGGCAGTCACCTCTGGGTGGCGGGAGTCGATTGGCTGCAGCAGCCTGGGTGCACAGGTGCAAAACAGAGAATTAGGCGTGAGCAGTTGCATGTACTCTGCCATTACTGACTCTGTACTATGTTTCAGATGACTAAACTTCAGGGTTGTACTATGTACTGGAATGTAGTTGGAGACACACCAGTGTCAGAAAGGTGAGCTGTGAGTATTTTCTTTCTCCACAGTGTCAAAACCCACTCTCCCTCTCTATCTCTTCCTTTCTGTCACTCACACTCTTTTCCTCTCTCTCACCCTCTAACTCTTCCTTTCTCTCTCTCACACTCTTTCTCTGTCTCTTCCTCTCTCTCTCATTCTTTCTCTCTCTCTTCCTCTCTGTGTCACTCTTTATCTCTCTCTCTTCCTCTCTGTCACACTGTTTCTCTCTTTCTCTCTCTCTTCCTTGTATCTCACTCTTTCTCTCTTTCTTCCTCTATCCCTCACTCTGTTTCTCTTTCTCCGTCTTCCTCTCTCTATCACTCTTTCTTTCTTTCTCTCTCTCTTCCTCACAGCCTGGGTGCACAGGTGCGAGTAGATACCTCCTAGGCACTGCGAGTGGATGGGGTGCAGCAGCCTGGGTGCGCTGCAACGGGCAGTCACCTCCAGGCAGTGGGAGTGGATGGGATGCACAGCAGCGGGCAGACACCTCTGGGCAGTGGGAGTGGATGGGGTGCAGCAGCCTGGGTGAGCAAAGGTGGGCAGACAACTCTGGGCAGCAAGAGTTGATGGGGTGCAGCAGCCTGGGTGCGCAGTGGCAAAACAGAAAACTAGACATGTGCAGTTATATGTACTCTGCCATTGTCACTCTTTCTTTCTTTCTTACCTTCTCTCTCTCTTCCTCTCAACTTGGCTGCACAGGAGCGGGCAGACACCTCTAGGCACTGGAAATGGATGGGGTGCAGCAGCCTGGGTGCACAGCAACGGACAGTCACCTCCGGGCAGTGGGAGTGGATGGGGTGCAGCAGCCTGGGTGCGCAGAGGAGAACAGACACCTCTCGGCTGCGGGAGTCAATGGGGTGCAGCAGCAGCCTCTCTATCTCTTCCTTTCTGTCACTCACACTTTTTCTCTCTCTCTCACTCTCTCTCTTCCTTTCTCTCTTTCACACTCTTTCTCTGTCTCTTTGTCTCTCTCTCATTCTTTCTCTTCCTCTCTCTTCTTCCTCATTGTCTCACTCTTTCTCTCTCTCTCTCTTCCTCTCTGCCACACTGTTTCTCTCTTTCTCTGTCTTCCTCTCTCTATTACTCTTTCTTTCGTTATCTCTCTCTTCCTCTCAGCCTGGGTGCACAGGAGCAGGCAGAAACCTCTCGGCACTGGGAATGGATGGGGTGCAGCAGCCTGGGTACGCAGCCAAGGGCAGTCACCTCCGGGCAGTGGGAGTGGATGGGGTACAGCAGCCTGGGTGCACAGCAGTGGTCAGACACCTCTGAGCACTGGGAGTGGATGGGGTACAGCAGCCTGGGTGCGCAGAGGTGGGAATACACCTCTGGGCGGCGGGAGTCGATGGCGTGCAGTAGTCTGGGTGTGCAGGGGGAAAGAGAAAATTAGGCGTGTGCAGTTGTATGTACTCTGCCATTACTGATTCTGTACTATGTTTCAGATGACTAAACTTCAAGGCTGTCCTGTGTCCCAGCACATGGCTGGAGATTCACCGGTGGCAGAAAGGTGAGCAGTGAGGATTTTCTCCACAGTGTCAACACCCACTCTCCCTCTCTATCTGTTCCTTTCTGTCACTCATACTTTTTCTCTCTCTCTCATTCTCTATCTCTTCCTTACTCTCTCTCACACTCTTTCTCTCTTTCTCTGTCTCTTCGTCTCTCATTCTTTCTGTTCCTCTCTCTCTTCCTCACTGTCTCACTCGTTCTCTCTCTCTCTCTTCCTCTCTCTCACACTGTTTCTCTCTTTCTCTCTCTCTTCCTTGTAGCTCACTCTTTTTCTCTTTCTCTCTCTCTTCCTCTCTCTCTCTCTCTCTCTCTCTCTCTCTCTCTTTCTCTCTCTCTGTCTTCCTGTCTCTCTCACTATTTCTTTCTTTCTTTCTCACTCTCTTCTCTCTCACTCTTCCTCTCTCTCTCTCTCCTTTGATGGATGCATGACGCACAATCTTA
This sequence comes from Lissotriton vulgaris, assembly GCF_964263255.1. NCBI lineage: Eukaryota > Metazoa > Chordata > Amphibia > Caudata > Salamandridae > Lissotriton > Lissotriton vulgaris. Next base: position 317,275,649 of record NC_141699.1, on the reverse strand, counting down.
TGTTGCTTTTTGACTTGCAGGATGTGATTCACAAATGATCCAGGGATGACATGCCATTTCTGTACCTAGTTTTATTTGTTATTGTTTTGATTAAACAAAATGATTTATATACAAATCCAAACATGACTGTGATTCTTATTTGTCCAACCTCACATGCATCTTCTTAATTATAATTGTGTAACATCAGCCAATTTGTTACATTCCAAACTTCCTAAGGTTTCTGTCACATTTGTTTGTGTGGGGGGCGGGGGGAGGCGGACAAGGGGCTGGTGGCGGGGGGTAGCGGAGCAGTGTTGGGTGTCCGAGCGGCATTATTGTTGGCTCCATTGCATATGTTGTCGTTCAGGTGTGGCTCTGGGCTGGGCTCCCTTTCATCTTTTAGGTTATAGTCCAACTTTACACCAGCTCAGAGCAGGTGTAAACTTCCTCCTACTAACGCACCATATCACCTGTGTTGTACTCTTGTTGACGATCTTGCTGGTGTTTGAGAAACTTGCGAAATGATGTGCATGCTGCTCTTTGTACTGGAATGCCTACTCTACATTTCATTAGCAATATTTGCCAGGGTCATCCGTGATGATGCTTTTTTGACGCTGCTATCACTGGTAAACTGGCGATATGGGCTGTTTGCTTCAGCTTGTGAATGATGAGTTAAATTTATCACCATTTTGGTTGCGATAAAGTTCTGTTAACTCGAGATTGTGTCCTTGAGAATTTACCCCTCAATGTTTGAAAGACTTAAAGAGTACTCGGGTGCTGCGCTGAGAGCTGCGCACCCATCGCTTTCACATGGGGGCAGCGCTGAGAGCCGCACTAGAGTCGGAACTAAAAAAAAAAAAAAGTCAACTTTCACTAATTTACATTTGCTCCGGGGAAGGCATCCCCTGAAGCAGGCCGACATGTTCATTATTTAAAATAAAACCAAAAAACAAGAAGAGGGCTGCGTCGGCCCCCCTCCCGTGGCCAATTCAGGCCTGAGGACCCCATCCCCCGAGGCCGGTTGGGGACCGTGGAGGGAATCCCAATGCCCCCACAGTCCTGCCGGCTCCCCGTGTCCTGCGGGAGCCGGCATTGCTTTTCAACACGGGGAGCTGCTGACATTCACCTCCCCAGGTGGAAATACTATCAGCTTTGAATTTTGGAAGCAAGAGCAGGTTCCCCAGCTCCCGCTTCCAAAATCCAAAGCAAGTTTGCTATGACAGGGTGGAAGCCGCGTGGCTCCCGCCCTCTCATAGCAAACAGAAGTGTCCCGGGGTTGGGCACCCCGGGACATTGCAGCAGCCGGCCCTGGGGGTTGGCGGTCCCCAGGGCCATCACTGGCACCTGGAGGGTGGCCACGCGGCCCCCTCCCAACATAAGTGAAGCCCCGGGGACGTGGTGGTCCACGGGGCCCCTGCAGGTCCCCAGTATTATTTTTTTAGAAATGCCCCGGGACCTAGCTCATCCGAGGGGCTCATTAAAATAAAACGCAGGAGCCTTCATTGTTTTTTAACAATTTAGGCGGAATTCGCAACCCCAGCCAGAATTGAGCTACATTTTATTTTTTTAATGCTTTTTTTGGCCCAGGGGGTCCTTCTGGCACCCCTTGAGCAGGCCTAGAGGATTACGGGGGGTTCTACCCTGCCCCCTTCTCTTGGTTTATATCTTTGGTTCTCTGTTTTCTGCTGACTCGCTACTACCGAGTCACAAGTAGGCTGCCAACACTTCCTGGTTTGGAGTGTTGACAGCCAATTATAATGAAGGTTGTGGTTGGGAGGTGTCGCGACTCCACCGCTGCCCTAGATATCGAAACTTTTATTTTTTCAATTTCTCACCAACTACTGAATGTATTTACAACATTCAAAAAAAGTTCTCTTTCTGATCCAAGCACTTTTTTTTAGCAAAATTTGGGGTAGTTCCGTTCAGTAGTTTTGGCTGTAGTCTTGCTCAAAGTTTCCTATGGAAAATTGGTTTTTTGACTCTTGTTTTTAAAATTTCTCAAATACCAGTGAACGGATTTACACCATGTGAAAAAAAGGGTTGCTTTTTTAACTAAGCTCTACCTTTTTGCCAAATTTTGGTTGATTTCATTCAGCAGTTCGAGCTGCTGCCAGTCCCAAAATTTCCTATGGAAATTAACATTGAGAAAATGCGTTTTAGGACCTTCTTTTTTCTCAGCCTCTGCTTGACAAATTACCCCCAAACTTTCAGGATAGGAGCTGACCTGGATAGAATTTTTGTTTGAGAATTTCACAAAGATTCGTCAAAAGACGCCAAAGTAATTAGCAAGTCAAAAAATGCTGTTCCTATGGAAACTAGGTTCCAACTGTAACTACCTACTGGCAACTGCCAGTAGGTAATGTGTGTATATATATACATATATATATGTATATATATATGTGTATATATATATATATATATATATATATATATATATATATATATATATATATATATATATATATAATTCACTGAAAAATCCATAGGTTTTATAGACGTTATAGTTAGAAATTAGCATTTAAAAAACCTTAGATATTCATTAAAAACACCATAGGTTTAAGGGACATTATAGTAAGTTGGACGTTTGACTCATATACAGATACTCAGACAACAAATCAATAATCTATATAGATATTCATGTAGCTACTCACAAACCCATGAAACCGCTTCCACACCAACTTAGAGACTAATACTGACTTCACACAGTTTAGTCACTAACCCATGCATTAATTAAGACACGTTCAATCACTCACTTATACAGTTAGTCAATCACCTACTAAATAATTCATCCATGCACTTGTAAATCCACTCATTCTTCAAAACACCTTGGCATAGATATATATGAATAAATATGTAAAGTTTACAAAAACAAACATTCACTGGATGATGTCATCAGGGATGTCATTTCAGATTTCATCAGTAATGTCCCTGACCATGTCATGAGTGATGTAATATGTGAGGTCATCAGCAGTGCATTGCGGGCACGCAAGTTATAGCTAGCTCAACTTACTATAACCAGCAAATTTCTCTGGTTTTATATGAATCAAATGTCCAACTAACTATAACGTCCCTTAAACCTATAGTTTTTTCAGTGAATTTCTAAGGTTTTTTTAAAATGCTAATTCGTAACTATAACGTCTGTAAAACCTATGGTTTTTTCAGTGAATTTCAAAGGTTTTATAAATGTTAATTTCATATTTTAATGTTTATAAAACCTATATTTTTTCTAATTCTTTTTTAATATTTTACAACTCTATTATTCTTTTATAAAACGTTAGAAATGATGTATTCTTTTATATCTTCACCCAAAAAAATGTATATTATTTTTTTTCTTTTTTGAGAAAACTACAATCCCGTACCGGTAGTCTACCAAGCTCCATCAGCATGCGAATCCAAACAGCCACATTTAAATGATGCAAATTTTGTTTCCGACGGGTTTGTGATACTGCGTCCTGCATAACAACATATACGTAGGAGTTTGCGCCAGCTGCTACTGTGGTATGCGACGGGTACGTACTACCAAGCCACATGCTATGTCATGTACGTATGGGGTGACGCCCGCTACTCGTTGTGAATGCGATGAATGCATGCTGCCACACCATGTGTTACGTCATAGACATATGGTGTTGGGTCGCATACTCCATTCCCTAATTTATTTGACTCAAAACTATATCTAAATAACTTTGAAGTCTATATGAGAGCAAGCGATAATTACACATTTTTTAAACATTTATATATTTCTAATTGAAATAAACTTATATTATAGAAAATATATTTTCTCAAAATCCCATTGGGTGCAGTCTCATTGCGCACCAAGTATGTGATTGCCATGTGACCATAAAAAAAGCATTTCATAAGTTCATAACATTTCCCATTGTAAAAGTTTGAAAACGCCACCCAGTTTAGTTAATATCTACACTGCATTTCAAGATACACACCTCTTCTACTGAGATAGCTTTTTTCTAAACTTTTTGCAATATACACATATCGTAGACTACATACAACATGCAACCATCATCTTCATCAATATTCATGGTCTGTAAAGTAGCAATCAACCTGTGACAGCCATACACCTAAAAGTTACGTAACCAACATTTTCTCCAATACCAGGAGTAACATAGTTGCATACGCCATCCACAGCAAAACATAATATAGTGCGGCCCAGAGACAGTATCATGCATAGATAATGAACACACCGACACAGATAGATAGTGGAAGTGGGTACGGGCATGTGCGCTCGACTTCTTTTTATTACCAGGGTCACATATCCAGTGACGTCTGTGCTGGATGCGAGTGGGTGAGTGTAAACAAGCTCTTAGGGAACCCTCTGCTGGACCCCCACCCCCCTTGAACACCCTCAATGACTGGAACCCAATCTCCACAGAAGACACCATCCGTCTGATGAACTCTATCCACTCAGGATCCCCCACAGACCCATGCCCTCACCACATCTTCAACAAAGCAGATTCCATTATAGCACCGCACCTCCGAGACGTCATCAACTGCTCCCTCAACTCCGCCACCTTCCCGGAAAGTTGGAAACATGCCGAACTCAGCGCCCTTCTGAAGAAACCCACAGCTGACCCCACCGAACTCAAAAACTACCGCCCTATCTCACTCCTTCCATTCCCGGCCAAAGTCATCGAGAAAGCGGTCAACATCCAGCTCGCCGCCTTCCTCGAAACCAACAAATCCCTCGACTCCTCACAGTCTGGCTTCCGAGCCAAACATAGCACTGAGACCGCCCTCATCGCAGCAACAGACGACATTCGAACCCTACTGGACAATGGAGACACAGTCGCCCTCATCCTCCTCGACCTCTCCGCAGCCTTCGACACAGTCTGCCACAGCACCCTTTTACAGCGCCTCAGAAACGTCGGAATCCAAGGAAAAGCACTGGAATGGATCACCTCGTTCCTCACCGGAAGAACCCAGAGTGTCCACCTTCCACCATTCAAATCAGAGGCCACTGAGGTCATCTGCGGCGTACCACAAGGATCTTCACTCAGCCCCATCCTCTTCAACGTATACATGAGCCCCCTCGCGGCCATCGCACGCCAACACAACCTCAACATCATCTCCTACGTTGATGACTCTCAACTGATCCTATCACTCACCAAAGACCCTAACACTGCCAAAACCAACCTGCATGAAGGAATGAAAGAAGTAGCCGAATGGATGAAGCACAGCCGTCTGAAACTGAACTCAGAGAAAACAGAAGTCCTCATCCTAGGCACCTCCCCCTCCGCCTGGGATGACTCTTGGTGGCCAGAGGCCCTTGGAAAAGCACCCATCCCGACGGACCACGCACGTAACCTGGGAGTCATCCAAGATTCCTCACTCTCGATGAACAGACAAGTCAACGCCGTTTCTTCATCTTGCTTCAACATTCTTCGCATGCTCAAAAAAACATTTCGCTGGATCCCCACCGAAACTAGAAAAACGGTCACCCACGCACTGGTCATGAGCCGCCTGGACTACGGAAACACCCTCTACGCCGGTACCACCGCAAAACTCCAGAAAAAACTCCAACGCATCCAGAACGCTTCAGCCAGGCTCATATTAGACATCCCGCGTAAAGAACACATCTCTGGTCACCTGAAAAACCTCCACTGGCTCCCCGTCAATAAGAGGATCACTTTCCGCCTCCTTACCCACGCACACAAAGCACTCTACGAAATCGGACCCGAATGCCTCAACACACGACTGTCCTACACCCCCTCCCGCCAACTACAATCCTCCAACCAAGCCCTCGCCACTGTACCTCGCATCAATAAAACCACCATGGGAGGTAGATCCTTCTCCTACCTGGTGGCTAAAACCTGGAACTCACTTCCAACTCACCTCCGCCTTACTCAGAACCACCTAGCATTCAAAAAGCAGCTTAAAACGTGGATATTCGACGAGTAATTCCCCACTCTTCTTCAAGCGCCTTGAGACCCTCTGGGTATGTAGCGCGCTATATAAATCTATTGACTTGACTTGACTTGACACACAGATTAAATATTAACAGAATTAATATTTTGTGCTGCAGTAAGGTAGGGATAGTAAGGGCCAGATGTAGGAGCCCTAATACGGGTCGGAAACGGCCGATTTCGGCTGTTTCCAACCGGTATTAGGGTTTTCAGATGTAGGGGCATGTTATTGTAAGAATCGGTAATTTTACCGATTCAGTAAATATATCGATTCTGTAAAATACCGAATCGGTATATTTACCGAATCGGTAAATCCATATGTAGGTGACACTCCTGAGAGTGCCACAGGCCTTTCAGATTCGGTATTTTACCACCCAATCCAATTGGGTGGTAAAATACCGAATCTAGGTGTGCATGCACATGTGTGCATGCACACCTATGCCATGTGACAGACAGACATGCCCTTAGGGCATGTCTGTGTGCCACATGGCACACATGCCTGTATTTGGGGTGCTAGAGGGTGTCAAAGTGACACCCCCTGCACCCTGGCTGGAATCGGTATTTACCGAATCGGTAAATACCGATTCGGTAATACCCATTGATTCCTATGGGCTTCAGTGCCCATAGGAATCAATGGGCGTTAACGAATCGGTATTTACAGAATTGGTAAATACCGAATCGTAACGATTCAGTATTTACCGATTCTGTAATACCTACATCCCCCCCTTTATTTTAACACTTTTTAAATACCGAATCGGTAAAATTCGGTATTTAAGAAGTGGTAAAATAAAATTACCTACATCTATGCCCAAATGTGTAATAATACAGAAATAATTATATCGTAAAAGAATCAGAACTTGTGGTATACTGAGACACAATCAATAGATTTGAAGTAATACACAAAAGAGTATATCATAAACGCTCCATCCATTCTAGTGCACTCACATAGCCACAACAAAAGCATTCAGCATGTGCACGGCCAGCGATGATGCGCGCCGCAGGCGGGCTGTACTAGGAGCAATATCAGTTGCCATCAACACTGCATTATCTGCAATAGCGACTCAATCTGAATTGTGAACACTGCTGTCTGCAGTGTAGGCCACAGAGAGCAGTCAGCAAGCACCCACAGCTATGTAAGGTGCCTTGACCTGCCCAGTTTGTCATAAGCAAAGCAACAAAAAAGCGTGTGCTGAGTCTGCAATTCTACGTATGCATGGTGCAGACAGTATGCACTGAAGCAATGTCTTTTCCTACAGGACTACCTCATCTACAATAGCAACTCGATCTCAATTGTGAACACTGTTGTCTGCATTGTAGGCCAGAGAGAGCGGTCAGCAAGGGGCCACAGTTATGTGGCATTGACTTGAGCTCTACAGTTTGCAATACACAAATTTAAAAAAACGTGTGCAGAGCCTGCAATGATGAGTATGAGTGGTGCAGACAGAGCACACTAGAGCAATTTATTTCCTACAGAACTGCGTCATCTACAATACCAATTCAATGTCAAATGTGAACACTGAAGTCTGCAGTATAGGCCAGAGAGAGCGTTCAGCAATGGCCCACAGCCATGTGGCATTGACTTGAGCTGCCCAGTTTGTCATACGCAAAGCAAAAAAAAGCGTGAGTGGATCCTGCTATGATGCTTAGGTGTGGTGCGGACAGAGCGCACTGTAGCAATGTCTTTTCCAACAGGACTGCGTCATCTACAATACCGACTCAATCTCAAATGTGAACACTGCCGTCTGAAGTATAGGCCAGAGAGAGCATTCAGCAAGCGCCCACAGCCTCGTAGCATTGACTTGAGCGTCCCAGTCATACGCAAAGTAAATAAAAAGCGTGCACGGATCCTGCAATGATGTGTATGCGTCGTGCGGACAGAGCGCACTGGAGCAATGTCTTTTCCTACAGGACTGAATCATCGACAAAACCGACTCAATCTCAAATGTGGACACTGCTGTCTGCAGTGTTGGCCAGAGAGACCATATAGTAAGGGCCCACCGCCACGTGGCATTGACTTGAGCTCCACAGTTTTCAATGCATGAAGCCACAAAGACCACGTGTGGAGCCTGCAATAATGCGTATAAGTGGTGCAGACAGAGCGCACTACAGCAATGTCTTTTCTTAAAGGACTGCATCATCTACAATAGTGTGTCGATCTGAATTTGTTAACACTACTGTCTGCATTATTAATTGAAGGCAGTACTCACACACAAAACCATGAATACTTTTTCTCACTGCCTCTTCACAAAATACAACAACATAAATTCAGAAAACTCTACAATAAATAATTCAAAACAATTCGAATTGGGATTTCATCTGTCCACAGTGTACAGTATTCGCTATTCCTTTGGACTAGCAAGATAAATTTGGTCATTTTACTAAACCTATAACTTATCTAAAAAAAGTTCTTCCAGCAAGTATACTATAGCCTGATAACCCGTCGTAGCAGGCTATACCAGCTATTAAAAGCGGCGAGGGCCTTCAACGAGGGAGATGGACTTTAATAGCTGGTATACCCCAGCTCCTAAGGGCTAAAAGGATATTAGAACATTCTGCTACTAGAGGGTAGAATGTTCTAACAATTAAAATAAAGCCTTAAGAGAGCATGAGGGGATTGGAATACCCTCAGGCTCCCTGAAGCCTTTGTTCACAGCCAGAGCAGTGAACAAAGAAACATTAGAATGTTGAAACTCCAGGCTTATACCAGCCATTATAAGCCCAGAGCTACTAAATTTTTTTCAATGGACCTCCCAACATTCTAATGTTCTAATAAAACATTATTGTGTATATTTCAATAGATGTTGTATTTACTTGACTACTGGATTCTGTAATTAAACAATCACCACTCGATCTGCATTATGAGCCCTGCTAACCGCAGTGTAGGCTAGAGGCAGTGATCATTAACACCTCATAGCCACGTACCATTGGATTCAAAAGCACGGAGTTGGTTGCACCTGATCAGAGGGGGTACACAGAAATTATCACAGACTTTAACTTATGACATACTCAATCATAGAATCAAGTCCCTGTTTCATTGTTTGGACCTGCTGTACCGCTCTGTAGTCCTGCAAGTATAGTCAACAAAGCCCAATAATCCTGTACAGCAGTTAGCTACGGAAGCACAGACTGTGATGCACCTCAACGGAGAGAGTCCTATCAAAACTAAGCTGCAGATAGTATCGGACATCGTCCATTGTGGGGTCAAGACACTGTTCCACTGTTGGGACCTAGAGTTGGTTGCACCTGGTCGAAGGGAGTACCTTCATCTCCACTCTCAGATGCAGTTCTAACAATGTCCATTGTGGGATCAAGACACCATTCCACTGTTGGGACCTACAGCTGGTTGCACCTGATCGGAGGGGGTATGTCAACTCTGTCCGGCACATCCCCTCAAGACTTTGCATTATATACTTTTATAATGGATAATTACTTGCCAACTTCGCACATACTTTGCTCTCATCTCTACCCGCATTCTGCATTGTGAGGCAGAGGTGCCATGCCATGTTTAGTTTGTGTACATGGCTAGCCATGTTTCCCACAGTATGTAGTGTCATTGTGTCTGCTAGGTGCACATGTTGTTTGTCATGTTGAATGTGATTATATAAGGTAGAGCGTTTATTCCCAAGCAGTGGTTTATCCCATTTACATATTGATGTCTTAAAGAGCATACAGAAGTTTTTCTCACAGATGAATAGTGTGACCACAATGGCGGTCATTCATTACTATCCAAGAATGTCCAACTACAAGGCGCTTCTAAGCTTACAGCCACAAACTTGCGTCCTTTCTTAAAAGGAAGTCAACTCCCACAATCTGACCAACATTCGCACAGCTTTCTAACAGCAGTTATATGCTTCTCAATAACATGTCCTACTACGGAATGTGAGCTGGCACACCGCATGTCCTTACTGTTTCAAACAGAGTAACTTCCTGTGGCAATGTCTATTCCCACCCACACAAAGTAACTCCCAAACTTCAACTTGGCCATCAATTCCTAGTTTGAAAACAGATATCAAGAAACAAACCAAACTAAAAGAGCTTTTGTTCAGAACAGAAGTCTCCCTCACTTCGGCAAAAGACATTTATCGACTGCAGATACCACAAACTTTAAGTAAAATACACTCCCTTTCACATACGAACCACCAATGACACTTTGTGAATTGTTACACAATTTTCAACACATGTCACACTTAAGGTCTGGCACACTTTTTTAACACGGTCTCCTACAGCCTTTCAACACTCTTTCAAACTGTTCGTCTTTTAATACCGAACTACATTCATTCGATCATCTCTGGAATAACAGGAACAGTGCCCATAATTCTCGCTCTCTTTGCAGTCATCCTACTACTAATTCTACTTCTAAAAATGGCTACGCTCTCTTTGGTAACAACTATGTACGACAGAATACACCTCTACACCAAGCTACATCAATACTGTAAAAGAACAGAAAAACTTTTCGGCTACCTTCCTCTATCTATTATTGGAGCCAGCTACAACATAACATTTATCTACACTTATGCAATATGCGTAACACCATCATTTGATTGCAAAGCTTGCCCATTTGACTGGTGAATGGATCTATGCCTTGCCAACATCCAAAACAATCGCTCCCCATATCCAGCAGGTAATGCATTATCTTGAAAACCGTGAATGTGATTGTTCTGGCAGTGGAGCAATGGCTATTTTAATGCAAAAAGGAATCGTAGCAGAATGGGATTTCTGCGCAGCTGCAAAAGATCACCTGCATCGTGTGATCTATCACAACATCGCAGATTGCCTCCCTATTCAAATTGCTGCTCCAACATTCGAGGAACATTACTGTCCCTTCGAGGATATGAATTGGATCTCTCTGCTTTTCACAGACGATGGCAACAATAGCCTCTTGGAACATTATGCATCTCAAGCCGCTGAAGAACTCCTGGACTGCAATGTCCAAAACTTGTAAGAAACTCACGTTATTCTTGAATGTATTTTTTCCATCTTTTTTTTACTTTTCCTTTAAATTTTTTATAATACTCTTCAATTCTACTACTTTGATATAATAACTTTCTAAGTATACTCAGACATTTGACCTCTGTCTTCACTGTGTCCCCTTACATCTCCACTCTGACCAGGGATCGGTGATGTATGGCCTATGCAAATACGCTATTTACATTCTAAATTAGCCTAAACCCGACACCCATTTAGAAACCACGTCTATTCTTTGTGCACACGCCTCTATGCCTGCCTGTTATTCACAAAGCCCTTTCACACAAATTTATTCAAACTCTGCCTCTGCTCACAACCTGACGATAAACATGAAAAAGACGATAAAAATGAAAAAAGACGACTTTGTTTAGGAACAGGTTGGCACAGTGTGGTAATCATAAACTACATTCTTTTTCATTATACAATGAATTCATTCATGTCTAATAGCTATTGTGTATGTCACATAGAACTATACCATATAATGTGCAATTCACTGATGCAGGAGCTTTGATTTGACTACAGCAGAAGCAGTTGGAGTTTGTCTCAACTCGATGCCTTAGCTTTCTACACAAGAATGTTTTTTTGAAACAGCTGAAGACCATAATGTATGGTTTGACTGCAAATGTACCGAATGTGCTTCTCAGAAGCGCATTGTTTCTATTCATCCTCAAAGTTCCAATGTGGGTAGAACTAGTACCAATTCTGACAAGCACCACATTGAATCTACTGTACAACAGATTGCTTACTATTCTACTGTTGATCATTTTGTGTTACAAAAAAGCACTGCTAAGGTGCCTAAAAAGTTTGATGATTACATTTTGCAATTTTTTTATTTCTTTCTTTTCTTAAAGGATACATGTGGTAATCGTATCCTACCTTTATTTTCCTTATAGAATGTAAAGTCAATCAAGTGTAATAGCTATTGTTTATGTCACATGCAACTGTAACATGTAATATGCAATTCACTGATGTAGGAGCTTACGTTTGAATACAGCAGAAGTGGTTCAACTTTGCATCAGGTGGATGCCCTAGCACTTGCACCTGTGGGTCCAATTATGGCACTTAAATAAAGACACTTTCTATATAATGTTCAATCTCAATCCCTTTATTACACACGGCCAGTTTCTTAGACACACCTCATTCCACCATTTGTCTTCTGTGGCATTGCAACATTCTGCATTACATTCTTCATGATTATTTCTTTATTCCTGCTTCCCAAAACACTTCGTTCGAGTCTTTAGACCTGAAGGGGTGAGTAGTTCGCTTGCCACTCCCTGTATAGTATAAACGCACACTAACACCACTTACAAAGGCATACTACAGCGACCAGTATCCTACAGCGTCCACAGCACCTCACTTTACAGCAAAAAACTCATGACATACACACACAGTTTCATCCCCGAGTCTTTCATATATATATATATATATATATATATATATATATATATATATATATATATATATATATTTATATATATATATATATATATTACCTACTGGCGGTCGCCAGTAGGTAGTTATAGTTAGGATTTTTTTCAATGCAAAATCTCAAAATTCTATTGTGAATAACTTTTGCGCCGGTTGACGAATCTGCCTGAAAATTTCCTCAAATTTGCCTTGCGGAGCTCCGTTCCTTCCTTGAAAGTTTGGGGGGGATTCGTGAAGCAGGGGCCGAGATAAAAGGGAGGTCCCAAAACGTGTTTTCCCCACGTTAATTTCCATAGGGCGGTCAAACTCACTTTTAGCCCGAACGGCTAAATGGATTTCCACCAAACTTGGCAAAATTGTAGGGACTGGTAGCCCGATGTGCCCATGCTATGTCTCAAGATATGTGCTCCAGTGGTTTTTGAGTAATTTAGGTTAAAAAAAATATATATACCTATGGCAGCGCCCCGGTACGCGCACCGGGGAGCGCTCTGGTCGCGCCACGTGAGGTGCGCACGGAAAGCTGATTGGCTCTCGAGTGTCTGTAAACATTCGAAACAGTCGGGAGCGGCCGCCATCTTGTGTCTCGGTAGGATCGAGACACAAGAGGTGGGAAAAACAAAGGGGGAAATGACAATAAGGGGGCAGAGTAGACCGCCCTGGACCCCCTAGGTTTGATGTGGGGGCTATAAAAGGGCCCCCCGGTTGAAAAATAATTTTTTTTTGATTTGCGCGGGGGGAGCGCCCGGTACGCGCACCGGGGAGCGGAGCAGGGAGTGTTCTATGGGGAAAAATTTATGAAAGAGTTTTTTAAAAATGTAGCCTTTTTTTAGAAATTGGAGGTAGTTCTAAAAAGAACTGTTTTTTTTTCTTCTTTTTGTTGTTTTATATTTTTTTAATGTTTTTTGAATTTTTTTTACTTTTTTTGGCTTTTATGAACTATTTTGTATTTTTTGTTGGTTATTTTTATAGGGAGAAACAAAAAACAGGGAATTGAAAATGGCTCAACAGGAGCAAAAAAAATCAGGAAAAAATTAGGGGTTTTTGGGGCAATTGTGGTTGTCACCAGCAAGGAGGATGAGCTTTAGGCTCTGCTCACCATAGGAGATGGTCTTACCACAAAAAATACAGGTGACCCTAAATTCTCCAAACCATGGTTGAATGCAAGGGATTGTCTCCCTTGTCTCCGGTCCCAATGGAGTGGGTTGTTTTCGTTTGGAGGTGCTGGGTGTAGATTGGGGAGGGTTGCTGGCCAGTTCTCTCATTTCTGCGGCAGCGTAGTTGTTAGGATGCTTGCGCTGCATATGCCTTATCATGGTATTGTTCCCAAATGAATATTTTTTATTTGGGTTACCCCTTCAGAGTTCCGTGTCACAAATAAGGCAAGTCACCTTTGCCGCATTCACTTTCTTTTTTCCCTCAGGGATGGAAAAAAACTCCCATACAATGTGTGGCTTGGGTTGGTATGGGGTATTGTGTTCTTCCAGCCACTTCCTCCTCGTCCCCTCCTCCTCTTCCTCCTCCTCCTCTTCTTCTTGACCACCAATGTGATGTTGTGGTGGTCCTCTTGGTGGTGGTGGTGGAGATGCTCCAGCTGATGCTGCTACTGTAGCCATTTCAAAGTACAAAATAGACCTCAAAGATTGCAAAACAGGTCTTCCTCAGTCAAAGGACAAAGTCAGAATAAGGAAAAAAGGTGGGGTCTTTCATCATTAGGAAAAAAAAATTCCTGAACCAATGAGAAGTGTTATTTTCAGGTCACAAGACTAGGGATTTCATCATTATGAAACCAAAACTGTTCTGCACCAATTAAGTGTTATTTTCAGGTCACATGACCCGACGCGCTTATGCGACACACCCCCGGGCGCGCCCTGGGTCGCGTCGCGTAAGCGCGTCGGATGTTTACGTTGCGCGATCGTATTCACTCGAGTGCTTCCGGGTGAGCTTACGCTGTGCGTATCACGTGGACGCGGCTACCCGATACATCACAATGATGTTTTCGTTTGTGGCAAACGCACTAACGGGACGCTCTCCGGAGCGCGCCCTGGGGCGCTTTAAAAGACTACGCTTTCCGGGGCGCTCACCAGGGTGCACCCCGGGAGCGCTGCAGGGCAAAAAAAAAAGACATTTTGAAATTTACTGAAAAAAAACATAGGTTTGGGGCCTTATATATAGTTAGGAATTAGCATTTAAAAAACCTATGAAATTCACTGAAAAAACCATAGGTTTCACACCAGTTATAGTTAGCTGGAAATTTTTCTGACATAAACACCATTGAAATTCCCACGTTATAGTTAGTTGGACTCACTATAACTTACGCGCCTGCAATGCACTGCTGATGACGTCACATATTACATCACTCATGACATGGTCAGTGACATCACTGATGACACCATCCTTGTGACAGAGTGACGGACCTCCTTTCAGTGTAATGTAACCCTTGAAACACATATTCAAAAATAGAAACTAACATTTTCAAAAAAATGGACATACCCATACCAGTTACAACAACCAATTCAGTAATTCCACCATCTATATACACATCCACTCATTCACCAACAGTTCTATATAGTCACTCATACATATTCTCACTCATCATATGTAGTGATACACCTATAAATCCTGTTACACACCGACAGTCATCCAAAAGTTACTCACACACATACTCACACATGCAAATAAACTATTGAACATCCATTTTTTTGCATATACAACTAAACACACACTACCAGCTTACTTCTAAGGAAACTTACACATACTTACTCTTTTAAACAATCACTTATAGAAACACATACTTATTTAAACAGGAACTCTTACAATCTCTCACTCTCACATATACTCACTTATATACATCAATACTCACATATACTAGATTAAAACATATGTCGTTACTAATGAAGACAATAGTGAGACAGTCATTCACTCACTAATACACACATATACACACTCATCCACCCATACAGTCCTGCACATATGCTGTCTTCAAAACACATACAAACAGTGAGTCAGTCATCAACCCATGCAGCCACTTATACACAACGTGAAACACTGATACATATATTTCAATATTTAAAAGTTACTCGCTAACATATGTATTCACTAAGATACACTTAATAAGCCAGTTAACCAATCAATTAAAAAAAAGAAAATTCATTTAGACACTTATTTAAACATATATTCTTCCATCGACCTTTACATATACATAAATAAAACATATTTATTTTTCAGAAAGACACACATTCACTAAAAACATTACATTACATTAAAAATGACATTAGTGATGTCCTCAGTGATGTCATTTGAGATGTCATGAGTGATGTCATGAGTGATTTCACTGACCATGTCATGAGTGATGTAATATGTGACGTCATCAGCAATGCATTGCAGGCGCGCAAGGTATAGTGAGTCCAACTAACTATAACGTGGGAATTTCAATGGTTTTATGTCAGTAAAACTTCCAGCTAACTATAACTGGTGTGAAACCTATGTTTTTTTCAATATATATATATATATATATATATATATATATATATATATATATATATATATATATATATATATATATATATATATATATATATATATTCTCACTGAAAAAACCATAGGTTTCACACCAGTTATAGTTAGCTGGACTGGAAATTTTACTGACATAAAACCATTGAAATTCCACGTTCCAATTATATATATTCTGCCCAATCCTACATCCAGGCAATAAAATTGATGCATTCCATGACCTAGTCACTGCCGAATTAGACAAACTAAAGAATGTTAACAACAAAAACAAAGAAAATTTAACTTGGGACGAACGGCAAGCATTAAATTCTCTAAAAGCCAACTTAAAAATTGAAATAAAACCAGCTGATAAAGGTGGGAATATTGTGGTCTTAAACAAAACTGACTACATAGAAGAGGCCAATCGACAATTGCAAGATACAAAAAACTACACCAAATTGGAAGTGAACCCAACAGCGAGAATGACAACAGAAATACATCGTCAAATAAGAACTTGGCACGAAAGTGGTTTGTTGAGTCAGGAAGAAGCCAAGTTCCTGACAGTAGAAAATCCCATAACACCGACTATTTACTTTCTGCCGAAAGTTCATAAGACACTGTTTAAACCTCCGGCTCGACCAATAATTTCCAGCTGTGGATCACTGTATGAAAACATCGCCTCATATGTGGATCATTTCTTAGCCCCTATAGTACCCACACTGAACTCCTTCATCAAGGACACTGGAGACTTTCTTCGAACAATAATGGACACACAATGGCAGCCAACTTATTTATTAGCTACAATTGATGTAGTCTCACTGTACACATCGATAGATCACCAGGTAGGTCTTAATGCAATTGCTTACTTCCTAAGACAGAGACCTATAGGGGAACTAAAACACTCGGCTATGCTGCTGGACATGATACGCATATGCCTAACGAACAATGTGTTCCTGTTCAACAATGGCATATACTCGCAAAACTGCGGAACTGCCATGGGAGTTTCCTTCTCTCCAAGCTATGCTAATCTCACCATGGGATGGTGGGAGAAACACATAGCCTGGAGAGAAGAAAACGAACCATACACTGCCAAGACAGTTCTCTGGCTAAGATTTATCGATGATCTCTTCCTGGTGTGGAATGGAACCAGGGAGGAGTTGGAGGAATACATAAGAATCTTGAATCAGAATAATGTAGGTCTACAATTTACTTCTGATATCCACGAAAATGAGATCAACTATTTGGATACAAAAGTATATATCAAGAATAACGTCATACATACGACCCTTTTCCGCAAAAAAACCTCCACCAACAGTATCCTGCATGGGACAAGTTTTCATCCAACATCCTTGAAATCAAATGTACCCTATGGAGAGTTTTTAAGGATGAAACGGAACTGTTCAGAACCATCGGAAATGGAAAACAAATTTGCAGAAACAGTCAATCGTTTCTCCCAAAGGGGATATAAGATGAAAACAATAAAAAGAGGAGAAATAAGAGCACGAGAAAAAACCAGAACTGAGACACTGATAGTCAAGAAAAAAGAGGATACTGAAACAACAAAGGAAGAGAAACCACGCCTCATCTTGACATATTCAAAAGAAAGTGCAAACATAAGAAAAGCGGTCACTAAATACTGGAGTGTATTAAAAAAGGATCCGGATATTGGAAACACCATAGGAGATGCCCCCTTACTTTCTTTCAGGAAAGCACCATCAATTGGAGATATTCTGGTCAACAGCCATTTCATAAACAAAAGAGAGGAAACATGGCTAGAGAAAAGACAAAAAGGATTCACCAAATGCTTGTCCTGCAAAGCATGTAAAATCGGAAGAAATCTCAAATCCATAACAGATCCGAAAGGCCAACCCTTTGAAATTCAAACTAAGATCACTTGTGAATCCCATTATGTTGTCTATCTCCTGGAATGTGAATGCGGCAAAAGGTATATTGGATCGACCATATGTGCCCTAAAGAAAAGGATGTTAGAACACATTAGGGCCATGCAGAACAAGGACCAAACTTATGCTATGGCAAAACATCTCACAACTCACAAGAATAAAACCTGGTTAAATGTTAGATATTCAGGACTGGCAATGATACCAGACAGTGAGAGAGGAGGCAATCGCCTACAGAAACTCAGACGTTTGGAGTCAAAATTAATAATAAAATTCAAAACGAAGACCCCTCAAGGATTGAACGGGGACGAAGAACTTTATGTACATTTATGACGCATCCAAGAGCTCAAAGCAATCACATGACCAGTTGTATGGAAGTCTCCGGTCAAAATATGACATTCTCTTCTGACAAAAGACTTTTCTCACAAAGTAGTGTTGAAATCTAAAATAACATTGAAATGCAAGCTTGAAACTTAATCTAGACGTTTGATTCCTTTGAGTACACATTGCTTAGAAGTCGAACATATAGGGTATAACTGAATACATATGTAAAAGTTAAACTTTTTTTTTGTTTGTTATTACCAGCGTTTATTTTAAATAATGTCAGAGTCCTGGAGCAAGTTATAAGTCATTGACTTTCACGTGTAGCACTTAGCTATCACATACTCTGTACATCATCTGTACACTCACACAGCGAGATAGACCATAACTCATTTCGCTTTGTAAATAGTTTTATTTCATTAAAACTATAGGCACTCAGCCATCATATGTCATTTTAAGTCAACTAATTGGACTGTGATAACTTGCAAAAGTGACCTGACATGGTTTGTTTTCACCAATAAACTACCCCTCCCATAATGCATCCTAATTGCCATATGGGCAGGAGGGTATAAATAGTAAAAAGAAAAAATGGACTTGTAACTACCGTGAACAAGAACAGTAATCTGTTTGAAACGCGTAGGTGAGGAAGTTTTTCCTTGATGGATTAAAGAAGCTTAATCAAAACCTAGAAGAGTGCGGTGTATCATTTCAATTGCTTTGAAAATTTCACGAGTCTTGTCCTTGACTCGGCACCGGCACCAGCTGAATGGTCGCTCCTCCTCCAGTAAGGGACATTTGCTCTAACATATATATATATATATATATATATATATATATATATATATATATATATATATATTTTCACTGAAAAAACCATAGGTTTCACACCAGTTATAGTTAGCTGGAAATTTTACTGACATAAAACCATTGAAAGTCCACGTTATAGTTAGTTGGACTCACTATAACTTGCGCGCCTGCAATGCACTGCTGATGACGTCACATATTACATCACTCATGACATGGTCAGTGACATCACTCATGACATCTCTAATGACACCATCCAGTGAATGTGTGTCTTTCTGAATAATAATTATGTTTTCTATATGTATATGAAAAAGGTCGATGGAAGAATAAATGTTTCAGTAAGTGTCTAAATGGATGTTTTTTTCTAAAAAAATGATTTGTTAACTGCCTTATTAAGTGTATCTTAGTGAATACATGTTTTAGCGAGTAACTTTTAAATATTGAAATATACGTATCAGTGGGTTGGTGACTGACTCACTGTTTGTATGTGTTTTGAAGACAGCATATGTGCAGGATTGTATGGGTGGATGAGTGTGTATATGTGTGTGTTAGTGAGTGAATGACTGTCTCACTAGTGTCTTTATCAGTAACTACATATGTTTTAATCTAGTATATGTGAGTATTGATGTATATAAGTGAGTATATGTGAGAGTGAAAGATTGGAAGAGTTCCTGTGTAAATAAGTATCTGTTTCTATAAGTGATTGCTTAAGAGAGTAAGTATGTGTATGTTTCTGTAGAAGTAAGTGTAGTGTTGTGTGTATAGATGTATATGCAAGTAAATGGATGTTTGATGTGTGAGTATGTGTGTGAGTAACTCTATTGATGAGTATCGGTGTGTAACAGGATGTATAGGTGTATGAGTACATATGATGAGTGAGTACATATATGAGTAACTATATAGAACTGTTGGTGAATGAGTGGATGTGTATGTAGATGTTGGAATTACTGAATAGGTTGTTGTAATTGGTATGGGTATCTCCATTTTTTTAACATTTTAGTTCTATTTTTGAATGTATGTATCAAAGGTTATATTAGGGTGAGATGAGGTCTGCCACTCTTTCACAAGGATGATATCATCAATGATGTCATTTGAGATGTCATGAGTGATGTCACTGACCATGTCATGAGTGATGTAATATCTGACGTCATCAGCAGTGCATTGAGGGCGCACGAGTTATAGTTAGCTGAACTAACTTTAACGGGGGAATTTCAATGGTTTTGTATGAGTAAAAAGTCCTGCTAATGTCCAGCTAACTAAACATGTGTGAAACCTATGGTTTTTAAGTGAATTTGTAAGGTTTTTTAAATGCTAATGTCTAACTATAACGAGTGTGAAACCTATGGTTCTTTCAGTGAATTTGCAAGGTTTATTAAATGCTAATTCCTAACTATAACGTGTGTAAAAACCTATGATTTTTCCATTGAATTTCAAAGGTTTTGTAAATGATAATTTTTAAATGTATCAATTATTATATTTATTTCTTTTTATACTAATTTCCTACATTTTTATAATAAATTGTTATATTTATTTTATTTTGTAAGTTATATTTCATACTCCTAATGTAAAATAATATCAAAATCAAATCCAAAAATATTTTTTTTATTAATTACATTTTTTTTCAATATATGGAAATTAAATACTATATAATTCCTTTTTCATAGTTTTTTTTTTTTATTCGTACCGTACGCGTACGGTGATCACACCGTACTTTGTACAGGTAATTGTACTCTGCGCGTACCGGCGCACACGTTACGAATACGCTTTGATGTTACGCTTCACATCAACGCTTATGCGTGACATGTACGGCGCCCTGTACGTGTACAGCGCAAATGTTTCTAATTGTTCAAAAACATATATTTATGTATTTAATATACATATTAAGGGAAGACATTATCTGGGATAATCATGAAAAAATGGAAACTTTTAATAAGCGTATATTTCTTTGAAAAGCAATTACGCAAATCGCGGCGGTACGCCGTACGTACTCGCAGCGTAAGAGCACCGTAAGCGTATGCAAAGCCATGTGACATCATGTACGGCGCCCTGTACGCGTACGGGGCAAAAGTTTATAATTGTTCAAAAACATATATTTATGTATTTAATGTACATATTAAGGGAAGACATTATCTGGGATAATCATGAAAAAAAATGTTAAACTTTTATTAAGCGTATATTTCTTTGAAAAGCAATTACGCAAATCGCGGCGGTACGCCGTACGTACTCGCAGCGTAAGAGCACCGTAAGCATATGCAAAGCCATGTGACTTTAAAAGAAGAGATTTGATTGGTTCATCACACTTCCTATTCCAACTGTTGAAAAACCCCTCCCATTTTAACCATTCTACTTTGACTTTCTAAGAAGAAGCATCTCTTCTGTGAATCCTGTCAAAATAGAGGGAAGATCACCATGGCTACAGCTATGGAGTCCTCTTCCAGCCATTCTTCTGAGGGAGAATTCATTCCTGAAGAGCCTCAGAAGGAAAAAAAAGGAAGCACTGATTTGGAAGTTTTTTACTTTCCCTGAAGGGGAAAAAAAGGTTAATGCTCCACCAGTAACCTGCAAAATATGGTAGACAACTCTTTCCAGGGGCGATCCATCAAAAAAATACTAATTTAGGACAGCGAGTATGGTGTGACACGTGAAAAACTTGCACTCCGACAACTTTGCAAGAGTTGCAACACGGAGGTTGCAGGAGAACCCACCGCCTGCTGTACCAAGTACATCGACTGCACCACCACCATCTTCGGCAAGCAGTCCACAACCTCACATTGAACCCGATTTTGGAGAACCAAAAATTCTTTGCATTTATTGCAATTAACTATTGTGTTATGGGGAACAGTCAATTGACCTCATAAAATGCAGGAAGTGAGAGCATCGTTGTCCACAACATTATTTTTTTTCTTTCATTCTTTTGTTCCTGTTGGACAATGTTTGGGTTCCAGTTTAAATTTTTTGTTTAAAAAAAAAACTTGTTAAAAAAATACAAAAAATATACAAAACTAAAAAGACAAAAAAACAGTTCTTCTCAGAACTACCTCCACTTGTCAAAGAAAGAGCTATATTTCTATGATAGTGTGTAAAACTTTGTCTGAATGAATGTGTAGTGCATAAATGAATGAATAAATACATTAGTAGTGTATGGTGAATGTGATAGTGCAGAAGCTACAGCATAAATCTATAAGGTGTTTACCTATATTATACTGTAGTACCTCCGAAGCACTTGAATGTAACATATGCACATAAATATGTTACAAGTCTACGTTTCAATTTGCACTGCTGGTGAAACTGCCTGGATGAATTTGTATGTGTTAGGGGCGGATTTACAACCCCGTTGTGCCTCTTTTAACCAGCCGTTGCATCACTTTTGTGACGCAGCGGTTGTGCAAAAGATGTGCTATGGTGTGTGGTATTTACGTGACGCATCTGATAGGTGCATTACATTGTAAAGCCTTGCGCCAGAAGGAGGCTTTCATGTGCAGGGGGGGGGGAGTGTTCTGGTGCCAGAACACCTCCTAAAAGTGACTGAGTGAAATCTATAAGATTTCATTCAGTCACTTTTGGGCTTATGCTGCGTCGAAACCCTGCACCTGCTTGAAGGAAGTCTAAGGATTGATACAGCATTGTGAGCATAGGGCCCCAAGAGCATTGCTGGAGCTATGTTGCGCTTTCAACGCAAGTCAAGCAATGCGCAGCCTTCACAGCACAGATACATCACATATCTGTGCCGTTTTTGCCCCATAGTGCACCACATTGTAAATATGGTGCATCCATGGTGGTGATGTCACAGTGCACAATAACTGGCATATCTACCACTTATTGTACATCTACTTATTAAAGTTTTAATGAAGTGAATGGATTACTACACACTGATCAATGAGTCACTACAAAACTATAACAAGAGTGACAGAGTGTTTGGTGGAAGTGGAAGCATAGAGACTGTGGAATTGAACATATATAAGGCAAATTTGCAGGTGCATAGAACAGTGTATGCATAGTCTATCGGGGTTTGAAGCAGTCCATGCCCTAAGGCCCACTTTGCACCATAAGTACTTAGGTACTGGCTGAATGATTACACTTCTGCAAGGAGAGTGTCTGGCTGAATGTATAGCAGCTTCACATTTAGAACAATGTATAGATAAGCACATACTGCTGTATGGTTCACTACAATACTGAAAGAGTAGTGTGAGAGTGGTGAAAGTGTAACAATACAGAGTGGGGAATTAAAGGTATAAAAGGCAAGTTTGCCGGTGTATAGAACAGTGGATGCATGGTTTATAGGGATTTGAAGCAGTCCATGCCCTAAGGCCTACTTTGGTGCATGACTACTTGGGAACCGACTGAATGCTTACAGTTCTACAAGGAAACTTTCTGGCTGAATATATAGCACCTTCACTTTAGAACAGTGTATACATAAGAACATACCGCTGTATGACTCACTACAATACTAAAATAGCAGTAGCAGAATGTTTGGAGGAAGTGTCAGGATACAGGCTGGGCAATTGAAAGTTTAAAAGCCAAGTTTACAGATGTTTAGAAAAATGCATTTATTATCTATAGGTGTTTGAAGCAGCCAATGTCCTTAGGCCTACTTTGCTGCATGACTACTTGGGTAGTGGCAGAATGATTACACTTCTCCAAGGAGAGTATAGAGCTGAATGTATAACTGCTTCACTTTTTGCACAGTGTGGTGGCAAAGTGTTTGGAGGGAGTATATGGATAGAGACTGGGTAATTAAAGATTTAAAAGACAAGTTTTCTGGTGCATAGAAGTGTACATACATAGTAAATAGGAGTTTGAAGCAGTCCATATACTAAGGCCTACATTACTACTTGAATATTTGGGTACTGACTGGATGATGAGAGTTATGCAAGCAGTGTCAAGCTGAATGTGTAACTGCTTCACTTTTAGAACAGTGTATAGATAAGCACATACTGCTGTATGGTTCACTACAATACTGGAACAGTAGTGTGAGTGTTTGGGGAAACTGTAACAATACAGACTGGGGAATTGATGGTATAAAAGGCAGGTTTGCAGGTGCATAGAAGATTGCAAGCATAGTCTATAGGGATTTAAAGAAGTCCATGCCCTAAGGCCTACTTTGCTCCTTGAGTAGTTGGGTACTGACTGGATGATTACAGTTCTGAAAGGAGAGTCACTAACTAAATTGATAAGAGCTTCAGTTTTAGTACACTGCATAAAAAGGACATTCTGCTGAATGGCGCAGTACAATACTGAATCAGCAATGACTGAGTGTTTGCTCACAGTGTAAGGATACAGACTGGGGAATAGAAGATATAAAAGGCAAGTTTGGAAAGGGGCGACCACTGGGTCCCCCCGAACGTATGGTTGGGTGCCCCGATCCTCCCGGGAAACCATTTTGGGCGGGAGGCGTGTCTCGGCTGGTATGCCCGAAGCGGCGTAGCCGGGGCGCGCCTTTTTCCTGCCCAAGAGGGGTTGTCCTAGACACCTACACCGATGGCCACGCCCAGTAGGCGTACTGTGGGAGGGTACACGCCCTCCCGAAGAAGAATAAATAGAGCGGGAATCCGAAGAAGCGCCCTCTTGTTCGTGTGCTTGGAAGGCTGCACCCACCCGTTGCTCGTGAGCCCTCGACGGAACAAGGAGCAATTTTGACCCACCCACCAGCCCCTAATGGCAATGTTTGGTTTTGCAATAAAGTTTTGCTCTGATAACCCTCTTTTCCCCCCATATAGAAGGAAAATGAATGTCGAGATTGATGTGACTTCTGTCTGTAGGATACTGTTTTCTTTTACGAGTAGTTAGCTTGGTACAACAATTGGACAGGCTGATATTTTCTTCCTTAGTAGGTGAACAAATGTGGTATTTATTCTTTGGTCAGGCGGTAAGGTCATGATCGGTGAGCAGTAATTTCAAGGTCCCTAGAGGGGGGCGCCACCCAATATGGATGGGAGCGCCCGGGGGGAGGCGGCCATTGGCCCCTCCCACTGGGAGGCGGCACCCACTAAGGATGGGTCGCCTAAGGGGAGACCGCCATAGGCCCCTTCCAGGGGAGGAGGCGGCTATATGCCCCTCCTACGAATTTCCCGGGGCCCGGATATCCGCGACGGCAGATGTGATAGAGAGTGTGGGGGTGGGGGGGGAGTCCACGCTGTCCTTCCTACAGATACCTCACACGGGTGCTCGGACGACCTTTAAGATGGCGTCGAGCGGAAAGGGGGGCCCCCGACAAGACAAGGGAAATTTGGTAGTAGGGATCTGACACCGGTTAAGACCTTGCCGTTGGCCCTTAATGCTAGGATGTACAATTTTAATTTAGAATGTATGCATTTGCAGGATGTTAGACTCGGCTAGGAAACCTTTGTATTAGAGATTTGTTAAGGTTAGCCAAAGAACATGTCTTCATCGAAATGTATAAATGAAAATTGTACATGATTATGAAACTTTTATTTAATGTTTTAAATTTTATTTCATATTTTAATAAATACGGCCGGGAGGGTGACTCCCTCCCGCCTTCCAAAAGTTCAGAACTGTGTCCGACTTCACATCCTTGGAGATTGTGTTGGGAGGGGGTGACGGGCATCCCGACCATATGCAGGTACATAGAAGACTGCATGCATAGTCCATAGGGGTTCAAAGCAGTCCATGGCCTAAGGCCTACTTTTCTCCATAATTTCATGGGTACTGACTGCATGATTACAGTTCTGCAAGGAGAGCGTCTGGCTGAATTTAAAAGAGCTTCATTTTTAGCACAGTGCATAGATAAGGACGTTCTGCTAAATGGCTCACTACAATACTAAAACAACAGTGTTTGAAGGAAGTGTAGAGGATACAGACTGGACAAAGAATTTTAAAAATGAATAAGAGAATCTATAAGTGCTACACTTTTATTACAGTGAATGTTTTAATACATAGTACTCAAACCGACAATCAATAAGATTATCTTTAAAAAAAAAACATT
The DNA here is from genome assembly GCF_964263255.1 of Lissotriton vulgaris. Classification (NCBI taxonomy): domain Eukaryota; kingdom Metazoa; phylum Chordata; class Amphibia; order Caudata; family Salamandridae; genus Lissotriton; species Lissotriton vulgaris. The sequence continues at coordinate 317,249,907 of NC_141699.1, read as the reverse complement.
CAACATTCTCAATAACAATCTAAAAAATACAAATAAAACATATCTTAAATGTTTTTTCTAACAGCATTTTCTTATGTAACTATGTGATATGTCAAGCAATCTTAAAATAACAAAACAATATCATTAATTTTCATACACTGCAAATAAAGTTATTTACAAATATATGCTGACAAAATATACAACAAATAGTCCTTAATGGTTTTACATACTTTACCTCATGGGCAAATAGTATGTCGAAATTTCTTTCTTAGCTTGGAAGTTCTTCAATACTAATCTTCAGCATCCGTCTCCCACCTTTCTGATCCAAAACCAGCGACATCATTTGCAACGTCCCCCAGGGCTCATCCCTCATCTTGACGCTATATAACATCTACATGGCACCCTCACACAAGTGGCCCGCCATCTCAACCTGAACATTATCTGCAAAAACAACGATACCCTACTCATCTCTTCCCTCACCATGGAGCCACATACCACCGAAAGACGTCACCAACTGTATAAGGATCAACTCTCTAAATCTAAACTCGGACAAACACCTACAACGACTACAACGAGTCCAAAACACTTCCGACCGACTGATCATCAATGTCCCCTGCCGCAGCCACATCACCCACCACCTGAGTGATCTACACTGGCTTCAAGTCAACAAGAGGATCACCTTCAAGCTCCTCACCCTCACTTACAAAGCACTCTACAACACCAGACCAGTCTACCTTAACAGCAGTAATCCTGAAAGGCTGAATTTTGTTCCTAAAATTTTGGCTTCAAAAATATTAGGTAAGAATTTGGTAACTCTTTAGGCAAACATTGTTTAAAAACCAATTGACTATCATTACAATGTATCCAACCTTTCAGACATTTTAAATAAACAGTATAATGTCCAGATGTTGTAGAACGCCCATCATGAAAAATAATTGCTACAGCTACAAAAGTTCTTCCTGATATTGATAGTTGAGTAGCTACAACATTTTTAATTAAAGTTTCCAATTTTCTTCCATCAGCTCTACAACATTGCAGCATTAAAAACATACTGTCCATATCTTTGTATAAATAATGTTGATGACATTTCTGATTTACATTAGCTACACTCCATGTTTTGACTTGCTCCTCTAACTAGATTGTTAAAAGACACTGATTCACAGTCTTATAAACTCAGATATATACAAATCTCACTGTCTATGTTAGTGCTACATGTAAACAAACAATTTTCACAGTCAAGTTGCCATTTATAAGAAAGGCCAAAAAGGTTTTCAATATCTATTCCTTTATCTTCTGATACAACAAGCATATACATTAAAAATTCCTGAGAATCTTGCTGAATATTCTGCACAAATTGAGTACAACCAGAACATATGTCCAAAACATTTCGAATATCAGAAACACTTTGTACTTTACTTTCATCACTACTACATTTCTCATAAACAGAATACAACAATGAACAGAATCTTTCTTCCCGATTTTCAACAATTTGCTGTTGCAAACTTTCAAGAAAAAAAACAACGTTAACAACTACATTAGCATAGCAGTTGACACCAGAACTATTTTCAAACTGATAACCAACATTGTCTTCAACACTGTCCTTTTTCTTTTTGCTTGCAATCACAACTGCTTCTTGTTTTTTTCTTTCTCTACAGCTTCACTACAGATATTCTCAAATCTTTTTCTACCTACCACACACTTTTCAAATACTGGATATTGACTTAAATTGGGTGCATATTCTCTTCTTAACCTAATATACTCTTTCCCACAATTCGCATCTGCACTAATTTTTGTCTCATCAAAATCAATCAAGTACAATCCAGATAAAGTTCTCACTCGCGACAAAGCAACATATGCCATACCTTCTTTAAATACGGTACTTCCAATATTCACTAAAGTGCTATCTACGCTTAAACCTTGAGATTTATGAATGGTCACCGCATACACCAAAGAAATAGGAAGCTGTTTTCTACGGACATACAAATCTTTTACAAGCAAGAACCGAGCTGAACAACGACTAAATTGTTGTACTTCTTCAATTTCATCAAATTTGATTTTCAAAAATTCAATACCATCTCTATTTACATAATTAACAAAATCAACAATTTTACTCATTGGTCCATTTACTAAACCTTTTTCCACATTCAAATTACATCGTAAAAGTACCCTACAGTTTACACATGCATATAAATTATTTTCTAAACCAGCAGTTTTACTTATCGATTTCTCTAAAGAATCCAATTTCCTCTTCAACTTTTCTGTCAAAATAATAGTGATTCCTTCATGTTCTATTTTATCAATAGCTTCCAATTTAATAATTTCTTCATTTTCCAACTTTAAAATTTCTTCATTGAATATAGAACATTCACGCAGTGTTGGCATTAAGCAGATTACAGATTTGTTTTCTGTAATTCTCATATAATTTTTTCTCAGGAACAATATTTTCATTTGGAAACAAATTGGAAAGTAATTGTCTCTGTAAAGCTTGTTTGCCATGGTCTGTTACTTTTCACAATTCTTATAGCTTGAAGAATATTTCCATAATCCGCATCATTTGCCTGACGCATATTTGTAAGAAGTTCCTTATATTCAAAAAATGACCAAATGTTAACATTTCCAATGCTCCCCAAAGACTTTCTGGTATCTTCATGCACCAGTGTTTTAAACACTGGTTGTCCTTTTACAGGAGTAAGTTGTAGTATATCTTCAAAAACTATGACGTGCTTTCCTCCAAATAATATGTCATACTCTGTTTAAATAATTTTCTGCATTCTTAAATGCACAAAGGCAAGCATTAAGTTTGATACCATGCTTACCTCATCAATAATGAGAAGTTTCATTTTCTTCAACACTCTTGAAACTTCACAACAAGCTTCTCCAGATAGCTTGTGGTATTCCAATTTGCTTTCAAGCTCTACTGGTAGCATTATTAAACAATGTAAAGTAATTCCTTTAATATTGTGTGCCGCCAACCCAGTTGGAGCAGTGACAACTCAAGACAAATGCGACTCAGTTGTTTTCTGTAGATAAGTTGTAATTACTGTAATTAAAAAACATTTTCCTGTTCCTGCTTCTCCACTGACGTACATTTGGATAGGTTGAAATGCTGAGCAAGAGCACTCTTTCTTTTCATGAAGTAATCCATGGTTAATCTGTTCTCTCACTTGCTCATATATTTGTTTCTGCTCAACATTTAGTTGTTCTTCCAAGTTTCCTAACTTTGTTACATCTTCTTGAGCTTGATACATTGCTGTTTCCACCTCTTCCATAGCAGTTGCTGCTTCATTTTGAACAAGTGGTTCTCCTAGTGGATCCTGACTCAACAGAGCAGAAATTTGACTGTCTTGAGACCTGTCTCTAGCAATCTCAGCTGCAATTGCAGCTTCTTGCTCAATTTCGTCGTTCAACATTTTCACCTAATTAGCAAAAACAGGACATTCTATAGTATCTTTACTTACGTCGAAGGAATCTTCATAGCTCTCAAAATCTCCAAGTAATTCCAATTCTGAAAGCCATGGCTTGAAAAGTTGCAAAAGAGCTAAATAGTAAAATGTCCTTTTGTCAGGAGTTTCACAACTCAGTTTACGGTGATTAATCAAATGCTCTTTTCTTTGTTTTACCAAACATCCTTCAGAACCAATCACGGCATATATACCATTATTGATATTTTCTGTAATATTCCGTTTAAAAATATAATTTTAAAGCACTTCATAGAGACAAATGTTCTCAAGATGACGACTTCTATTTGGATAATATGTACCCAACATATTAGTTTTTACAATATCTGTACTTTCTGGCTTTTTCAGCTAAATATTCAATTTCATATACAGATTTAAGTACTCGATTTCGTGTTGCAGCAAAGACCTAGACTCACCCAAATGATTCTTCTAGATTTGGAGTATAGACTTGCAGATGATAAGCGATCCGAGCATTCATATGCTCCAATTTCTCAATGAGATAACATCTTCAAACTGTAACTATATAATTTCTTACTTAGACTCTTCTCGTGGGATATCTCTTCCCACATTTCCTGTCTTTTTTGATTTTGTTATTTAGGATGTTACATATCGAGCAACAGCAATGGAATTGTCCCCAACATATTGAATATCCATGTTAGCAATCCACATGGACAGAATTACTGGGTTGTAGTCATTTATGTATTTTGACTCTTCATTTCTTCTTAAGCTGTAGGTATTTTTTGGAGACTTTCTTGTGATGATAGTATGTCGCAAAGATGAAATAAAACTGTTCACTCTTCCTTTCGATATTACAAGACATAAAAATCCAAAACAACATTTGGTGTGGAATTTGTCCTTAGATTTGTACTTTCGACAACAGTATTTTCCACACCGATGGCTTTGGAATCGTAAGACTTGTTGTCTTAAGTCCTTATCTAGTGTACTTTTGGGTATATCACATGTAGCATATTCTTCAATAAAAGACAATACAGTATCATCTGAGACTGTTCCAAATTTGGGAGCATCTTAGATCCATATTACCATATGTATGTGAGGAGCACCTCGCGCTTGATACTCCTTTCTCTAAAAGAAATCCAGAACCTCTCCAAAAGGATGATTTTTTTATTGATGATAAAAAACATCATAGCTTCAAGTCTATGATTGAAATACCTGCATACATTAACTGGATCGAAAGAGCACAATTCTCCAGGTGTCTTGTATTCAATATTTAGTATATTTGGATTTGCCTCTCGTAGAAATTGAAGTAAATCATCCCAAGCATATTCAGCACAGTTTAGAGTAAGGAACCATGTAGGAGTTCCTATGTTCCTTAGCATACATTTAAGTTCTCCATGACGACGGTACCAGTACTCATCAGTACCACACTGACATGCCATTAGCTTAATTAGCTGAGATTCCAAAACATTAACTTTCTGCAGTACGTTATCCATGAATTCCTTTGCCGAAACTTTTTGCAGATGTACACCTCTTTTCAATATATGGTTTACTGCATACGAAAGTCCATACAAATCACTCTCAAACAAAAGATTAAACAAATACGGAATACATTGTTGGAATCTTGGATCTTCTTCATACAATCTTGATGTCCGGTATTCAGATGCAGGAATCTGCACAGGTCAGTCATCATATCGTCCTTCTTTTCCTGTGGGAACTCAACTGAGGGAAACAACGAGCTTCCAAGCTTTTTTCCCATACACTAATAGGACTTCCCTTTGCTTCTTTCATTTGGAAAAAACTCTACTGTATTCCCCATCACTTCTTTGGAATGAAGTGGATGATTACTATCTAATGTTCGTAGATTTCTTCAGTTCTGGACACATCCCCTTTTTCAATTTGTCCAGATGTCGAGTCACTATCTTCTTCCACAGGTATTTCTTCTTCTCTCACATACACATTTTTATAATATTGATTATTTTTTACCAGATACAACGTTGCCTTTTGCACTTTCCTAACATCCACTCATTCTTGCCAGATTCTCTTACTCTAAGTAGGAACGCCATTAACAAGAATAACTAAAGGGTCATCTTCTACATTTTCTACACCAATTGTTTCAATATTTTTCTATAAATTTAGAGGCAAATATACAACTCTTTCTTTTAATCCTCTGTAAATCTGAAGAAGGCAATTTTCCTGTCTTAGGCTCCATACAAACAATAGCCTGAAATGGATGCACACATTGAATAAGAATAGACTCATAAGTATTTAAATCCATCAGTTCAGAAGGAATATTTACCAACTTAAGATTATTATGCACATCTCTAGCAGGCATTTTGTTCTCATCTAATTTGTTATAACAATATTTACAAATACGCTAATCAGAACTCAAATCAAAACAATTCTCTACCAACAAATAGGTTGCAAATTCCATCCACTCATTATTATTTTCCTTTTCACTTTTTAAATACAGATCAACAGTCCTGGTCTGATTTTTATAATGAGTTTGTCGCCAACAAATACAAGAATAATTTGGCCTTACACCTGAAATCACCATAAACTTTGTAATTTCTTGCTCAAAATTTTCTGTACTACAATGTTGTACATTCTCTTCTACATTTCCTTCTATTAATGTATCAATGTATGTACTGTCTTCCTCAGGACCAAAGTAACTAACCTGAATTTCTCCACACACATTCATTACATCTGATACAGATCCACGCAAAAGAGCACTGTTCAACTTATTTAACATTAGTGCTGAACTTTTTGCATAATACAATCTTCTGACTAATTTCCTTATTTCAGTATGATGTACTGCTAACATCCTGAAATGGTGAAAAACACTTTGACATACTTTTTTAGAAAGACAAGCCAGAGAATGACCTTGCAAACCAGTATTTGTTCTTACTCTGCAAGGGTCTAGTCCTTGCAACATCTTAATCTTTTGTTTGACACTTTTCTTAGTATAGTTACATAAGAAATTGAGTAAAAAATCAATGAATTCCTGCCATACACTACCAATACTACTGTAATTCCAAGTGTACACTGGAGCTTTAGGACGTCTCCCTAAAACTTCATCAGCTAACACCACTACTGCATTTCTAGGGAAAATGTTCTCTTTCTCAATAGGACAACCATTTGTAACCTCAGAAGCATGACCACTAGTGTCAACTGCATGCAACAAATCATTACTCTGAAGATAACTCCCTTCATTAAAAAAGGCTCGGAACTTGAACTATGTTTCCATTCACCCAAAAAAAACCAGAAAAATTACTTCTGTTAATTACTCTTCTCCACTTACTTTTGGCCTTCATTAAATGGATTGGCTTATCTAGAGAAGAATTCTATTGATTACTAAAATAAACAATTTTTTTTTCAATTCCAAAGCTTTCTCAACTACATTTTCTATACGTTTCTTCTTCTTATAAAATGCAGTTTTTTTTTTACATTTCTTCACTTCCTTGATCAAATTCGACAAAACTCTATTATAAAACATTATTTTTCTAATTTCCTGAAATTGATTCTTCCTCCTTTTACTATACACAGTTTTTTACACGATGAATTCCCATGGTTGTTCTCTTTTCTCTTGCTTTTATTTTTTGTTGCAAATACACAGTTTGTATTTTTAACATTGTGCATACTACTCCTTGTATTTGATAAGTTTTTCAAAAAAATCTTCGTTCTCTTACCAGAACTTTTTTTCTTTTAGTTCACACAATGTTGTTCAGGTAAATCTTGTGGATGACTTCTCTTTAAATAATAAGCTTTATTATGTTGTTTCGTCTTTTCACTTTTTGAAGGCATGATGAATTTCTTTTACTGTTGATAAATAGTATCTGTAGCAAAAAATATATATACCATTATAAAAAAAGAATTAAGCAGTTCATCTGCTAAACCCTACTTCACTGCATCAATAATTGAGTACTGACTAAAAGATCACACTTCTGTAAGGAGAGTGTCTGACTGAATTTATAAGTGCTTCAGCGTATGAGGACACACAAGCAGTGTGAGGAAACAGGGAAGAATATGAAGAGAGAGGAGTAAAAAAACCACACAGATGTGTATAAGCAGACAGGGATGTGTATGAGGAAAGAGCGAGAAATATCAGAACATACAGGAGAGTATAATTAGAGGACGGAGCATAAGGAAAGGGGGACAAATGAGCAGAGAGGGTGGAGTAACAGGAAAAAGGGGGGTATGAGAAGAGAAGAAAGATTATGAGGAAAGAGAGAGAGTGTGAAGAGAGAGAGGGGAGAATATGGAAAAAGAGACGAGTACGAGCACAGACAGGGGTACTGTGAGGACAATGGGGAATATGAGTAGAAAGGGAGGAGTAACAGGACAGAGAGGGGAATATGAGGACAAGGGGGAGTATGAAGACAAGGAGCACTATGAGGAGAGATAAGTGAGAATAAGGAAAGAGGGGGAATATCAGAAGAGAGGAGACAGTATAAGCAGAGAAAGGTAAACTGTGAGGAGAGAGGGGGCGATCATGGAAAAAGGGGCAAGTATAATTCCTTAATGTACACAGACGCTCAGTGTGATTCTAGACAAAAAATATGAGACCATACATTTTACCACAACACATTTACTACACTAAAACGGTTAAGTGACTGCACACATTTCATGTATATAACTACTACATTTCAGTGGACAACCCTGACTCATTTCCCAAATACATTTCCAATTTCCTGCATTATGTGTGCCAGCATTACATAAAAAATGTGACACAATAGAACAACAAAGAGGCGCAATGGGCTTTTAAATCTGCCGAAGAGTGTATGCAAAAGTGTATGTATACTAACTGGGGAATTGTTAAGAGGGAGGTATGATGACAGAGGGAGGAGTAAGAGGACAGAGGAGGGAGTATAAAAAGAAGGGAGAGTATTAGGAGACAGAGGAGACAATGAGGACCTAGGGGGAATATGAGGACAGGGGGGACTATGAGGACAAGGAGCACTATGAGGAGAGAGAAGTGAGAATAAGGAAAGAAGGGGAATATCATAAGAGAGGAGACAGTATGAGCAGAGAGAGGTAGACTGTGAGGAGAGAAGGGGAGATTATGAAAAAAGTGGCAAGTATAATTCCTTAATGTACACAGACACTCGGTGTGATTCTAGACAAAAAAATTGAGACCATACATTTTATCAAAACACATTTACTACACTAAAACGTTTAAGTGACAACACACATTCCATGTATATAACTAATACATATCAGTGGACAACCCTGACTCATTTTGCAAATACATTTCCAATTTGCTGCATTATTTTTGCCAACATTACATCCAAAAAGTTACACAATAGAACAACAAAGAGACGCAAGGGGCTTGTAAATCTGCCCACGAGTGTATGCAGCAGTGTATGTATACTGACTGGGGAATTGTTATGAGGGAGGTATGATGAGAGAGGGAGGAGTAAGAGGACAGAGGAGGGAGTATAAAAAGAAGGGAGAGTATTAGGAGACAGAGGAGACAATGAGGACAGAGGTCAAGGGTCACAATGAGGAGAGAGAAGTGAGAATAAGGAAAGAGGGGGAATATCAGAAGAGAAGAGACAGTATCAGCAAATAGAGGTAGACTGTGAGGAGAGAGGGGGGAGATTATGGAAAAAGGGACACGTATAATTCCTTAATGTACACAGACGCTCAGTATGATTCTAGACAAAAAATATAAGACCATACAATTTAACAAAACACATTTACTACACTAAAACGGTTAAGTGACTCCACACATTCCATGTATATAACTACTACATTCCAGTGGACACCCCTGACTCATTTTCTAAATACATTTCCAATTTCCTGCATTATTTTTGCCAATATTACATCAAAAATGTGACACAATAGAACAACAAAGAGGCGCAAGGGGCTTGTAAATCTGCCCAAGAGTGTATGCAGCAGTGTATGTATACTGACTACAAATCTGTAGATTTAGAACACAAGTCTAATTCTAAGCAAGCAACACTATTAACTACTCTACAACTAAAAAAGTGACTGCACACATGCTACATTATTTAGTACTGCACTTTATTGCACAAAGGTGACTCACTAAACACCTTAACTTACCAAATTATTTTATCACAATAGTTATCCAAATGCAGACAAACTCAGAATATGATTCTACAAACTTTAGAAGGATAAACACATTACTCTTACTAAAAATAAAATGCACCACATACATTCCCTTAAAAGTTATCAACTCACCTTTCAAACTGATTGGTAGATTAAGAAAAATGCCACTCACACAGCAGATAGTCTTATACAGAATCGCTCTACTTCAGTGCTTGCAGCAGAACCAAAGAATGTCACATGTTCCCTCTCAATTTACACATATATACACGTTAATAACAAATCAAATTCCTTCACAAATTAATTCAAAACCAAACACACATATCTATTGGTTCAACATTTCAAACCTTTCCAACTGACATAACTTCTACAGATCATGTAAAAGTCAACTGTCAACCGAGGACAAAAGTTCAGCACTCTATTAAACACTGCTCCTCAACAAGTTTAGACTATGCATAAGTACCAATAAATAAAAAAGGTCTCGTTAGAACCAACTAACATATAAACACATAAACTTGATAGATATCCTTAAAATATATTTTTTTATTGATTTTTTCTTGCTTAGGTACGCTTACGGGACAACTTACAGACTTTGCACCGTACGTCGTACATACATGCATGGTACGCGCACAGTAAATCGACAATAAGAAAAAAATAGCCTTTATCACTAATTTTTTAGTAGTCCCGCCGTTATTATTGTGCCCGCACTGCTTCCTAGTGCTATTTCTTGAGGCACATAAGCAGTTTGGGACAACGTACCTAGCCTCACAATCCACTGGGATTTTACTTTGCTTCATTTGAGAGACTGTTGGCTCGGCAGCTCACTGAAGAAATACGGCAGGACTACAATTACCAATAAGCCACAGTGGTGGGTACGCTCACCAGGGCGTGGTTTGAACACTTTTAGTTGCCACCAAATCTTGCCGAACAATTGACTTTCTGTCCGCAGCCCCAGAAGAAGTGCTGGACCACAAAATGCGTCGGGCTGGACCTGTCATCAAGTGAACAGTTATGATTGTGCCCGCACTACTTCCTACAATAAACAAATTTGGCGAATCATTGACCTGCTGTGGGCTCACCTCTAAAACAGGCACCCTATGTTTTGGATATATATTACCTTCTGGCGGTCGCCAGTAGGTAGTTATAGTTAGGATTTTTTAATGCAAAATCTCAAAATTCTATTTGGAATAACTTTGGCGCCCGTTGACGAATCTGCCTGAAAATTTCCTAAAATCTGCCTCGCGGAGCTCCAGTCCTTCCTTGAAAGTTTGGGGTGGATTCGACAAGCGGGGGCCAAGATAAAAGGGGGGTCCCAAAACGAGTTTTCTCCATGTTAATTTCCATAGGGCGGTCGAACCAAACTTGGCGAAATTGTAGGTACTGGTAGCCCGATGTGCCTTTGCTGTGTCTCAAGATATGTGCTCCAGTGGATTTTGAGTAATTTAGGTTCAAAAAAATATATATATCTATGGCAGCACCCCGGTACGCGCACCGGGGCGCATACCGGGCGCGCCACACGACTTGCGTACAGAAAGCTGATTGACTTTCGTGTGTCTGTAAACATTCGAAACAGTCCAGAGCGGCTTGTGTCTCGGTAGGATCGAGACACAAGAGGTGGCCAAAACAAAGGGGGAAATGACCATAAGGGGGCAGGGTAGACCCCCCCCTGATCCCCTAAATTTGTTTTGCGCGGGGGGAGCGCACGGTACGCGCACCGGGGAGCGGACTGGGGAGCGTACCGGGGAGTGTACCATGGGGAAAAAAGAATTACAGACTTTTCAAAAATTGTATGTTTATTAATTGTTCCTATTGTTGTTTTTTTTTATTAAGTACCAACATGTAGGTACCAATCCAGAGTCTAAAATGTATTATACACCGGCTCCTTTGTAGATATCTTGCATGTTGTTACAGAAGTTATTATGGTATATGGAATTCATACCATAGTCTGTCAGGAAAGCAGAAACAACATGGAGGCAGGAGATGATAAAGAGATGTTAAATACACATTGGAGATAATATAGTGGGAGAAAGGAAGTAAATATGAGCAAACTTACTATGTCACACAAAAAAGTTGGACAGTATACTATAAGTCTCACTTTATATTATAAACATTTTGGAACTACTTGATGATTTACATATAAAAATGAATAATGGCTCGAACAATTTTTGATTATTAAATATAAATGTATTCTTATGATTCTTTTTCATAATTTAATAAAACAATATATTGTCTGGAATGTCCTCATTTTCATTCTGTGATTCCATTGATTCCACACCCTGAACTAATTCATGGTCCAGAGACTCATCCATAAAATCAAAGTTATCATTCTCAGCATTTTTTTCTTCTGTGTTGTTGTCCAAAACAATTTCAAAAGAAATATCCTGTTCTCCTTCCATTTTGTTGCTGTAAATTGCATAAAAAATAAATATATCAGTAGAGATAGGGCACTGTTGTGTTTAAGTTCAGACAGGTAGCTTGGATTTTTTAAAAGTGAAGTTATCTTTGGGTAGTGTATGGTATCAGGCTGGAATTAGAAATAAAAAAAAGTGTATGTGATAAAGCCTAAGTAAATTTATAATTATACAAGGGAAGCCTAACTCAATCCATAACTATAACAGAGAAGCCTATCTCAATCTATCACTATTACAGAGGGATATTATATAACTAACAGAATATTTTTTCTCAAATTAACTTAAAGTGCACAACATACTTCACTTTCCAAAATAACAACTTACCTTTGAGAAAACAGTTAAAGTTCTCAGTGTAATTCCTTTTCAAATGTACTTCAGGAAGTAGTAGTCAAAATGGCTGTGTTTCCCTCTCTTTTTTTATATATATTCATGTACATAACCAATCAAATGTCAGGAAATAATCATAGAAAATGAAAGTAACTTTTTAATTGGTTGTAAATTCTAACACTTCATATGTGTTTTGGTCATGTAATTTACCTCGGGATATTTAGACAGGCCTACAGCCTAAATGTCTCAATGGAATTCCACCAGATTTGGGTAAATGGTAGGGACTGCTATGTAGTAGGGCCTATTCTATATTTGATTAAAGTGTCTCCAGTGGTTTTTCTGTAAATTACTTTCCCACCTTTTTTTAGGGAGTGCTTACCGGTGCGCGCCCCGGTACGCGCACCGGCAGCGTTACGGGAGTCCTCCATTTTGTGTTTCGGTAGAATTGAGACACAAGATGGAGGACAAACAACGTTGGGAATGGGTAGAAGGGGGCACGGTAGACAGCCCCTGACCCCCTAGGTTTTCTGAGGGGGGCGTAGGAGGCTCATAAAGGCTAAAAAAAAAAGGGGGAGCGTACTTTGGTGAAAAATAGTGCAAAAAGTTAGAAAAAGAAAATCATTATGAGTGATCAGAGGTAGGGTAGCAATGAAAAGAGCTTTTGGGTTCTGTGGCTGATTTAGGTACCTACAAGTAGGTTCCAATGCACAGTCTTAAATTCAGGAGGAATGTTCTATTCCCCTCATCTGAGAAGTGCACACCATCTCCTCTGTAGATGTCTTGCATGTTGTAACCCAAGTTATTATTGTATATTGAACCCATTCCACAGTCTCTCATGTAAGCAGAAACAGATTTATTCACATGTTTCCGTGCTTTCTCAAATTGTGGACAAAATTGGCTGGACCAGTTCCATTTCTGTCTTTGGCATATATTAGAATATACCAAGGCAGTTTGTAGACAAAGTGTCATCAATTGATCAAAGGTGTCCTTTAAAAGCATTTCCAGACCAACCCCAGTCATAGTGCCCTAGTCATTTCCTCCACAGTGCACTATTAAGAGGTCAGGGTTTGGCAGATGCAAAAAGGTTTTCAACAATGGTATCAATTGGTGGCATCTCAATCCTCTCTGGCCAATCCACTTGATTTCCACATTTGATAAATCAAGGTTGTGAAAATTTCTGCTAGCTGCATACCTTTGAGCCCAGTGGATGTAGCTATGTCCAATAATCCACACAGAATACATGATGAGAGAAGGTTCTGGTGCAGTCAGATGAAGTGTGGGAATGAAATGGCAGTTGGAACAGTAGGAGTTTACAAAAAAATAATTGTGGAGTTTCCCTGCTCTTGAACCACAAGCAATGATTGGTGGATTCAGATAGTTAAAAACTGAAAGTTAGGGTGCATGGTTGTGTTGTGTGAAAGAAGCAATTTGAATGGTTAAGAAAAAGTCAAGTAAAGCAATAATGCCCTGGATAAGCTGGTGCATTGAGAGGTCAAACATCCTTGATGACTTAATTTGCAACATTGTAGAATGAACTTTTGAACCTGAGAGTTCAGTTAGGAGGGAGTTGCTATGGTAACAGATAGAAAGGTCTGAGAGGGGGAAGGGTGTTGGTTTGAAAATAGTGAGGGAAGAGTTTTGATTGGTTGAAATGAGGCATATGTGTGTAGAATTAGAGGTTATCAGTGCCATTAATGGATGCAGTGCCTGGAGACATACCTTTTGCTCTGCTAAAGAAATATTGGTGTGTGTATCTGACACTGTTCTTAATCTCCCAAAGCATTTGTAAAGGTAAGTAATGATTCATTTAATTTAGATAGAGACTTATTTGCTCTATGGAGAAGATTTGGAAGCAGATAGTGAAGTTTCAGTAGTAAAATTGAATGCTTGTACATAGGACTTGTGCTGTGTTTGTAAAAAGTTATTTAAAAAACGATTTTGGGGTAAAAGAATGCCTTTTACTATTTTTGAGAAGCTATTAATAGTGTCTGCCTCTGTCTTTGCTATGTATATTTGCAAGATAGGGGATTTGTATTTTGTGAAACAGTGAGGTTTCAGTAGTGAAATTGAATGCTTGTACATAGGTCTTGCGCTGTGTTTCTAAAATGTTATTCAAAAAACGAATTTGGGGGCAAATCAATGGTATTTACATTTGGGTGTTATTTATGATTGCCTTGTGGCGCCAGTGCGTCACTTTTAACATGGAAAAAAAGTGACGCACCGGTGGCGCAAGGCCTTCATAAATAAAGCCCTGAGTTTCTTTGCTATTGGTTTCTGTCTTGCTTTTTGATAATGCTTGCTATGTATATTTGCAAGATAGGGGATTTGTATTTTGTGAAACAGTAAGGTTTCAGTAGTGAAATTGAATGCTTGTACATACGTCCTGCGCTGTGTTTCTAAAATGTTATTCAAAAAACGATTTTGGTGGCAAATCAATGATATTTACATTTGGGTGTTATTTATGATTGCCTTGTGGCGCCAGTGCGTCACTTTTAACATGGGAAAAAAGTGACGCACCGGTGGCGCAAGGCCTTCATAAATATGGCCGGGATGCCCGTCACCCCCATTTTGGAAGGAGGGAGGGAGTCACCCTCCCGGCCGTATTTATTAAAATATGAATCAAAATTTAAAACATTAAATAAAAGTTTCATAATCATGTACAATTTTTCATTTATTACATTTCGATGAAGACATGTTCTTTGGCTAACCTTAACAGATCTCTAATACAAAGGTTTCCTAGCCGAGTCTAACATCCTGCAAAAGCATACATTCTAAATTAAAATTGTACATCCTAGCATTAAGGGCCAACAGCAAGGTCTTAACCGGTGTCAGATCCCTACTACCAAAACTCTCGCCCTCACGGTGTGAGTGGCGTATGCGCAGAGGACTGTACCCTTATTGCCAACTGTAATTTCCCTTGTCGTGGTGGGGGCCCCCTTTCCACTCGACGCCATCTTAAAGGTCATCCGAGTTCCCGTGTGAGGTATCTGTAGGAAGGACAGCGTGGACTCCCCCCCATCCCCACACTCTCTATCCGCCGTCGCGGATATCCGGCTCCCGGGAAATTAGTAGGAGGGGCATATAGCCGCCTCCTCCCCTGGGAGGGGCCTATGGCCGTCTCCCCTTAGGCGACCCATCCTTAGTGGGTGCCGCCTCCCCGTGGGAGGGGCCAATGGCCGCCTCCCCCCGGGCGCTCCCATCCATTCTTGGTGGCGCCCCCCTCTAGGGACCTTGAAATTACTGCTCACCGATCATGACCTTACCGCCCGACCAAAAAATAAATACGACAGTTGTTTACCTACTAAGGAAGGAAGAAATTCATCATACCTAATTGTATCAGACTGTTTACTCCTAAAAAGAAAAAACAGTATCCTACAGACAGAAGTCACACCCTCAACTAAAACATTCCTTTACTTTTCTACAAAGGAAAAAAGGGGCTAACTCAGCAAAACTTTATTACAAAACAAACATTGCCATAAGGGGCTGGTGGGTGGGTCAAAATTGCTGCTTGTTCCGTCGAGGGCTCACGAGCAACGAGTGGGCGCAGCCTTCAGACCACAGGAACAAGAGGACGCTTCTTCGGATTTCCGCTCTATTTATTCTTCTGCGGGAGGGCGTGTACCCTCCTCCGGGACGCCTACTGGGCGTGGTCATCGGTGTAGGTGTCTAGGACAACCCCTCTTGGGCGGGAAAAGGCGCGCCCCGGCTACGCCGCTTCGGGCATACCAGCCGAGACACGCCCCCCGCCCAAAATGGTTTCCCGGGAGGATCGGGGCACCCAACCATACGTTCGGGGGGACCGAGTGGTCGCCCCTTTCCATATTGCCGGGATGCCCGTCACCCCCTCCCAACACAATCCCCAAGGATGGGAAGTCGGACACAGGCTTGCACTTTTGGAAGGCGGGAGGGAGTCACCCTCCCGGCCGTATTTATTAAAATATGAAACAAAATTTAAAACATTAAATAAAAGTTTCATAATCATGTACAATTTTTCATTTATTACATTTCGATGAAGACATGTTCTTTGGCTAACCTTAACAGATCTCTAATACAAAGGTTTCCTAGCCGAGTCTAACATCCTGCAAAAGCATACATTCTAAATTAAAATTGTACATCCTAGCATTAAGGGCCAACGGCAAGGTCTTAACCGGTGTCAGATCCCTACTACCAAAACTCTCGCCCTCACGGTGTGAGTGGCGCATGCGCAGAGGACTGTACCCTCATTGCCAACTGTAATTTCCCTTGTCGTGGTGGGGGCCCCCTTTCCACTCGACGCCATCTTAAAGGTCATCTGAGTTCCCGTGTGAGGTATCTGTAGGAAGGACAGCGTGGACTCCCCCCCATCCCCACACTCTCTATCCGCCGTCGCGGATATCCGGCCCCCGGGAAATTAGTAGGAGGGGCATATAGGCGCCTCCTCCCCTGGGAGGGGCCTATGGCCGTCTCCCCTTAGGCGACCCATCCTTAGTGGGTGCCACCTCCCCGTGGGAGGGGCCAATGGCCGCCTCCCCCCGGGCGCTCCCATCTATTCTGGTTGGCGCCCCCCTCTAGGGACCTTGAAATTACTGCTCACCGATCATGACCTTACCGCCACAGGCCGGATAGTTGACCGACTATCCGGCCCCCCCAACTCCTCCTAAAGGTCATGCTTCCTCAAACCCCCTAGCCATGCTATGAAGTCTCCTATGAGTAAAACATTCCCCTCCCGGGACAGGTGAACCCCATCATTCAGATACATGTGATCACCCCGAATACACCCATGAGCAATGCTATGCAACTGCGCAGAGCGAAACAATCTACCAATTTTATTGTTTACCTTCTTCACCGAATGGTTTAGTGCAGACACCGAAAGGCCCCCCCGCCATACTTTCCTGGGAATCATGTGGGACCAGGCAATCGTGCACCCGGGATTCTTTTTGCCAACCAGCTAACAGCAGACAAAACTTGTTCAAACAACACTCGTCTACCCAGTGTCACCAAATCATTGCCCCCCAGGTGTACTATGACTACAGATGGCGGTGACCTTTGCCGCCCTAAGAGACCCTCAACAAATGACTCGAATTGGTCAAAACAGAGCCCGCCCTTCCCATGGAAGGTCACTCTGTACCCGTATTCCCCAGCTGCGCAAGTTGCGTCACCTGCTTTGAATACGTCCCAGGCGCACCTCACGTATGAGTGGCCCACGACCCATACCACACTCTCTCTAGACGGTGATCCATGACCGCTGGTCTCCTGGTACTGGGTCGACTGCAAATTCCGCCCCGCGTGACAGGCTCGCGAAACTGTAATTCAAACAAAAGACAAGAAGCGTGAGTGCATGTCCATCGACTTTACAACATGTGCAATCGCACATACCTTCTGAAGCAATTCGAGGACCATCGTCCCAACTGTTTCACTTCATCCGCACTCTGACCCCTGGCTGTAGCCTCAGTAGCAGCCCCTATCCTAAAGGAGTGGGTCCCGAAATCCCCCGGGTCCATGCCCGCAGCAGCGATCGTCAGTGCTAGCACCCTCTGGAACTGAAACCTCGTCAGTGGGGTGCCATCATTGTGCCTCAGCAAACTCCCCCCCCATGTATCCGCCCTTAGTGCCAAGTATTCCTCTGTACACATTATCGGGCATGTGGGGGACCCTCGCACGCGCTGCACAACAACACTATTTCTCGTAGCCCCCTGGTCGGTCTTGGACCTGGCTATCGTGACTACCATCGAATCACCCCTAACTAGGATGTGATCCCTGCACAAGCCTCCCTCAACGTCTTTCTTATTCCTTGCGACCAGTTCGCTCACCCGCATAGCCCCATGGAACGCTAATGCGAAAGCTGCCCGGAACAGAACTGCTTCGTACTGGGAAGAGCATGTCTCGACTAGTTTCGCCATGAGTATGGACAACCTTTCTAAGCCAATCGGGCGCCTCTCATCTTGCTTGCGACCCTCGAGGCGCTGCCAGCCGCGAAGGGCTTTTTTCACCAAAAAGGAACCTGTTGGGTCTTTTATGCCATGCACCTGCGCCATGAATGAAATGGCCGCCCTATGCCTATTGGCCGTTGCCGCTGATCGGCCCTCTCTGTGTAGTGCTACCAAGAACCCCAGGAAGGATTCCTCCTGACCCCAGTTCTGATTCCCTGTCGGACCCAAAAATGTGCAATAGGAACAAAACGCTCCTTCGTATGCTTTCCTCGTCCTGGGGGCTAAGCTTGCTGCCACGAGGTCTTGTAATCCGGGGCACTGATTAGCCAAAGTGCCTCGGGGAATGGTGCCGCCACTAGGTCTGCTGTAGGTAGATAACCCCTGAACGCCTGCATATGTGAACGAGAGAGTGCATCAGCCGCATGATTCAGTACGCCTGGCACATGTTTCACCCTGAACTGTACATTCAATCTCATGCAACGCAGCACAACTTCTTTCAACAATCTCAAGATCCATTTGCAGCATGCTGCCTGTTGGTTAATGCATTCGACAACAGACATATTATCAGACCAAAATAACACAGAGCGGTCTCTGAACTCGTCTGGCCATGCCATCAGAGCAACAAAAATAGGGAATAGCTCCAGGAACCCAATGTTACTTGTGAGACCACTGGAGTGCCACCACGCCGGCCATGTTTGCGCCGACCATCGGCTACCAAAAAATGGTGCCAAATCCCATGCTCCCCGCCAAGTCAGTCCACAAACCTAGCTCCTCGGAAGACGCTGGCGGCTTGCTCCATACTATTCGACCGTTGAAGTCCGCCAGAAATGCCAACCAAATGCGCATATCCTGGCGAACCTCTGCAGACAGTCTCGTACGGTGGTGTCCTTCTTTGAGACCAACCATAGCCTGTGCAATAGAGCGTGAGAAGGGGCGCGCCATTGGTATAACTCTCAAGGCAAAGTTAAGCTGACCCACTGTTTGCTGTAACTAGTGCAGGGTCACTTTCTCCTTACTAAGGCATAGCTTCAAGGAAGCCCTAAATTTGGCTACCTTTCCCACTGGCAAACGGAAACATCCCTCCACAGAATCGAGCTCAATCCCCAGAAACTCCAGTGAAGTAGATGGTCCAACCGTCTTATCTGGTGCCAATGGGACTCCAAACTCCTTCATGAGGATGCAAAATTCATGTAGCGCCTGCGCACATTTTGTGTCGCCGGCCGCTCCTAAGAACAGGAAGTCATCTAGGTAATGCATAACATGCCTATGCCCTGTGGCCTCGGTGAATGCCCACTCCAGAAAACAGCTGAACTTTTCAAAATAGGCACAAGAAATGGAGCAACCCATCGGCATGCATTTATCCATGTAATAACTCCCTTGGAATGCAAAACCTAGCAAGCGCTGATCCTGTGGGTGTACCGGGAGCAACCGGAACGCCGATTCGATATCTGATTTCGCCATCAGCGCCCCGGGGCCCAGGCGATTTAACATGGCAACGGCATCATCGAATAATGCATACCGCACCGAACAGTCTTCTGGGTCAATGGCCTCATTTACCGAGGAACCCCTTGGAGCGGACAGGTTATGGATAAGCCTAAACTCCCCCGGGTCTTTCTTCGGGACCACCCCTAACGGGGAACAGATGAAATCCGCCACCGGTGGGCGATGAAAAGGCCCTGCCACTCGCCCCAAGCTGACTTCTTTCGCAATTTTCCTCTCTACCACACTTGGATTATGTTGCGCCGATAACTGGTTTTTACAAAAGGAGTCCCCTCAAAAATCCCCCGCCGGGATGTGGAAGCCGTGCAAGAATCCCTTCCTCAACACCCCAGCGGAGACATAATCAGGGTATTTGTTTAACCAAGGAGTCATAGCCATGAGATCAACGGGTGTAGGCAATTGGTCACAACGATCTACCTCACTCTGCTTGGACCCTCCCTTTCCTCCCGCCCCGTTATTTTTCGATCTACATGAACTCTCCCGGTGTGAGGAATTCCCACAGCCCGCACACACATGCTTGAACCTACAAGTTCCTTGCGGTCTGTTACAGTTGCCTCGATTGAAGCCCCAACAGACCCCCCGCTTTCCACCATTCCCGCTGGTTTTCGGCTGGTGATCGCCACCGGCGCCTGCTCGAAAGGGCACCACGGGCTTTTGGCGGGAAACCCCTGACCCGCTCCCGCCCGGCGAGGATGTACCTGCCGCCCCCGGCAGGAGCTGCTTATGCCATGAGACCGAGTCGAGGCAGTCCCATGTCAGAGAGGCATCATATTCTTTTGCTTTTCGGAATTTCATGTCTTAACCTTTCCATTCCTCTCCCTCATACATTGCATAGAAATCCATAATACGAGTTTGATAGCAAGACAGTTCAGTTAATACTTCGGGTTTACGTTCCCCCATAACTGCAGTAAATATTGCAAAGGCCTTCGCCCAATTCGTTATCGTTTCATCCACCCTGAACTCCGCCATCTTGGTGCGCCACACGCTCGGGTGCCACAAATCTTTCTGGGTTTTGGCATATTCCATCTCGCGATGGACAGTTAATAACGAAAACATATTGACATACTTGTCTCCCCATATCAACTCTTTTGTGGCCATAGGGATGTGCTGTGCCACCCTCTCCCGCCTTGAGGGTAATGAGCCCTCCCCCGCCATTGGCAAAGCGAGCTTACCCGGTTCGGTCGTTGTTCCCGCCGTTTTCTCGAGACCAACTGCCGGTCCTACCGGTGTCACCTGTGGGGAAACAAGAAGAAGATTCGCCTTCGCGGCATCTCGCGACTGCCGCAACTGCTGTATTAGTAACTTGGCCTCTTCGGCCGTGTCTCCGGGCGCCTTGGCACCCCCAGCTTTCTTATTGAGCCATGCGGCCAACTGGGTGGCCAATTCAGGAGGCATATCCTCATCGTTAGCGGGGGTAATCACAACCGGGATCGGTTGACCCGCGTCTGGGATTGGTACCGGGCCGTCAGCTGGTGTGACCGGGGTGGCCGGGGGCACCTCAGGGACCGGGACCTCCCCTGAAACCGCCCTCTTTTTGACCCGCTTCCTTCCACCCTCGGGGACGATTCCCAGCAAGGCCGGGCCTATTACCTTCTTAGGGTTACCAGGATTGCTCAGTGCAGCCAGTTGCTTTTTGACGTCCGCCAGGCCTCGACCGATCAACGGGACTTGTCCGAGTTTCCGCTCTATGCCAGCCATTCGGTTCATCAACAGGCGTAGCACCTTATCCGTCTCGGAACCCTTTCCTGCTTTCTTGCCAGCCATGGTTTCGATTATCGGCTCCTTAGACGAGCAACGAGGTCCTGGACTCTTCGCCTTCGAGTAACTGAAAGAAAAACAACAAGATTACAAGTTCTCAAAATTGCTGCTTGTTCCGTCGAGGGCTCACGAGCAACGAGTGGGTGCAGCCTTCAGAGCACAGGAACAAGAGGACGCTTCTTCGGATTTCCGCTCTATTTATTCTTCTGCGGGAGGGCGTGTACCCTCCTCCGGGACGCCTACTGGGTGTGGTCATCGGTGTAGGTGTCTAGGACAACCCCTCTTGGGCGGGAAAAGGCGCGCCCCGGCTACACCGCTTCGGGCATAACAGCCGAGACACGCCCCCCCGCCCAAAATGGTTTCCCGGGAGGATCGGGGCACCCAACCATACGTTCGGGGGGACCGAGTGGTCGCCCCTTTCCATAAGGTCCTGAGTTTCTTTGCTGTTTTTTTCTGTCTTGCTTTTTGATGATGCTTGCTATGTATATTTGCGAGATAGAGGATTTGTATTTTGTGAAACAGTGAGGTTCAGTAGTGAAATTGAATGCTTGTACATAGGTCCTGCGCTATGTTTCTAAAATGTTATTCAAAAAACGATTTTGGGGGCAAATCAATGGTATTTACATGTGGGTGTTATTTATGATTGCCTTGTGGCGCTGGTGCGCCACTTTTAACATGGGACAAAAGTGATGTACCGGTGGCGCAAGACCTCCATAAATAAGGCCCTGAGTTTCTTTGCTCTTGGTTTGTGTCTTGCTTTTTGATAATGTTTGCTATGTATATTTTCAAGATAGGGGATTTGTATTTTGTGAAACAGTGAGGTTTCAGTAGTGAAATTGAATGCTTGTACATAGGTCCTGTGCTGTGTTTCTAAAATATTATTCAAAAAACGATTTTGGAGGCAAATCAATGGTATTTACATTTGGGCCTTATTTATGATTTTCCGTTTAAACGGATTTTTACATATAAATACAGACAGAAAGCTTTTTGTTTTTTGTCTGTATTTATATATAAAAACGGGAAAATACTAACAAAGCCAATGCTCCTCCTGCCTCTGTGCTCCTCTGTAAAATCTGAGTCAGAGCCTCAGAGGTGCACACGGGCGTCGAAAAGAAATGGGAAGCTGCTGCCCTGAAACTGCTCCAGAGACAGGGAGGGGAGGGGTGGCTGCCCTGTCTGCAGAGACATTCCAGCACCCCCTAACAGCGGCAGTTCACGCAACATAATTGATGGAGAACTGCAAGCAGCGATGTCCATTAAGAGGTGTGAAAACACCTCAGGACATCGGCTGCAGCTCCAGAAACCTTTTGTTTGTTAGGTCTATAGAGCACAACTTGAATGGGAAATAATTTTGCCACAAATCGGAGTGGGCCTGTGAGAAGGGTGGGTTGCTTAGTGGAAGGCTGGACGTTTTTTGAAAGAGGTGGCCGTGGGTGTGATCTAAACGCCTGGGGACATAAGCATAGTGTTGTGGCACATAGGAACTACAGGCAGGCAAGAGCAAAGTTAGGTAATCGCCGTTAGATGCGCAGATTGGGAGCTAGTGCTGCAAGGGGTGATGTGCCAAGGGAGAAAAATCCACAAGGGTTTACATATGCCGTAGGAAAGAGATTTTTAGGAACTGGGAGCAATTGGCAAAATATGTCTTGGGAAATATGCACTGTTTTGCTAAATAGTTGGGGAGAGTTGTTCAAGGTGAAAATGACACGAGAGCGAGCGCTAACAGCAGTGATAGGATTGGAGGGGGTGTCGTTCAGAGACAGCAATTTGCTCCTTGAGGGAGGATGGAGGGGCTGGTATGGGAGAAAGCTGAAGGCGATGTTGTGCTTGGTGGAGGAGTGAGAGACATGCTTGCTGGTATGTGGGTAGGGATATTGAACTGCAAGTATGAGGTGACTTGGTAGAGACATCTGCTGGCTAGAATGTCCCCGGAGGATGGGTTTGTTGCAAGCAGTGATAAGTTTTGGGAGAGAGAGATGCAGTGGGTGAAGTGCAATGGGAGAGAAAGCTTCAGGGAGTGTTGTTCCAAAAGAGAAACAGCTACAGAGGAAGTGTGGTGCCATGGAGACAGAGAGGGGCCCAGAAGAGATGTGGATGCATCCAGGAGATACAATTCTGCAAGGTTGATGTGCTTTGCATGAGAGCTCCAGGGGTGAGACAACCTGGGATCGAGACCTGAATGGTGCGAGCTGCACGTGTGCTAGAAACGAAAGACTCCGGAGGAAGGGCATGACCTGGGAAAGAGATCTGCAGGGGTTGGTGCTCTCTAAGAAAGCTTTGAGCTTGGAGATGCATCCGTAGGGGGAGAAACATATCTGTAGGCTGTGACATAACCTAGATAGATACCCAAAAGTAGTGGGATGTGCCTTAAGAGAGACGGCTGCAGAAAAGAGCGATGCCCCTAGAAAAAGTTGTGAAGCAGATCTGTTCCTGGAAAGATAGCTAAATGCGCAAATGAGACTTACTCAAAATCACTAATTCTACGCAGCTTTTCTTAGAGGACAGGGAAGAAATTTACTCCCAATATGTAAAGTGCACTTAGCATAGGCTCCAATGTAAAAAACAACTATAACAACATAGTGCAATTGTGCATGCCAACTTAAATAAATGTCGAAAAAAACTAGCTTTACCGTTTTTTTTTTCTTGCGTCAAAAATAAATGTGGATAAATACAGAAAAAATGACCAAAAAATAAATATGGATAAATACAGACGGAAATGTGGAAAAAATAAATACCATAAAACTGGGAGCCCTATTTATGATTGCCTTGTGGCGCCGGTGCGTCACTTTTAACATGGGACAAAAGTGACGTACCGGTGGCGCAAGACCTTCATGAATAAGGGCCTGAGTTTCTTTGCTATTGGTTTCTGTCTTGCTTTTTGATGATGTTTGCTATGTATATTTGCAAGATAGGGGATTTGTATTTTGTGAAACAGTGAGGTTTCAGTAGTGAAATTGAATGCTTTACATAGGTCCTGTACTGTGTCTCTAAAATGTTATTCAGAAAACGATTTTGGGGGCCAATCAATGGTATTTACATTTGGGCCTTATTTATGATTGCCTTGTGGCGCCAGTGCGTCACTTTTAACAAGGGAAAAAAGAGATGCACCAGTGGCGCAAGGCCTTCATAAATAAGGCCCTGAGGGGCATATTACCAAGCAACAGCGATAATTATCGCTATTGCTTGGTTAGTGTGAATATTTTACCGCTGAGCTGCGGCGATTTTTACCGCAAATAAACCTTGGTATTACCAAGGTTTATCGCAAATGCGATAAAAATCACCGCAATGCATGAATATCGCTGAAAAGTCAGCGATATTCATGCATTACCAAGCTAATGCTCTTAGCCATGTTATCCACCTCCCATTGGATAACATGGCTAAGAACTGCTCAGGGCAGGTGTTAGCTTTTGGAGATATTCGCGCTTAGCGCAAATATCTCCAAAAGTTGGTAATAGGAGATAGCGATGTTAGCGACTGTTTTCAGTCGCTAACATCTTGGCATGCCCACTTTGCATGTCATTAGTGATAAATATCACTGACATGCAAAGTGGGGCCCAAGATGGTCGCTATCTCCTACTAGCTGTCGCTAACTGGTGTTAGCGACAGCTAGGTAATAGGGAGATAATTTTATCTCCGCTTTCTTGGCTTTTAAAACCAAAAAAGCGGAGATAAACCCCCTTGATAATATGCCCCTGAGTTTCTTTGCTATTGGTTTCTGTCTTGCTTTTTGATGATGCTTGCTATGTATATTTGCAAGATAGGGGATTTGTATTTTGTGAAACAGTGAGGTTTCAGTAGTGAAATTGAATGCTTGTACATAGGTCTTGCGCTGTGTTTCTAAAATGTTATTCAAAAAACGATTTTGGGGGCAAATCAATGGTATTTACATTTGGGTGTTATTTATGATTGCCTTGTGGCGCCGATGGGTCACTTTTAACATGGGACAAAAGTGACGTACCGGTGGCGCAAGGCCTCCATAAATAAGGCCCTGAGTTTCTTTGCTGTTGGTTTGTGTATTGCTTTTTGATAATGCTTGCTATGTATATTTTCAAGGTAGGGGATTTGTATTTTGTGAAACAGTGAGGTTTCAGTAGTGAAATTGAATGCTTGTCCATAGGTCCTGCGCTGTGTTTCTAAATTGTTATTCAAAAAACGACTTTGCGGGCAAATCAATGGTATTTACATTTGGGCCTTATTTATGATTGCCTTGTGGTATAAACTTGGACATGTTGCAAATTAGTGTTTATATCGTTTGCTTATTGTGATTGCTTTGTTGTTTGCTAATAGTGGTCTATAATGTGTTATTTTTTTCTTTACCACAGATTGAAATCAACATTTAAAAAGTTAGCAAAAATGCCGTCAAGGCAAAGGAGAAGAAAAAATAACATAGGGAAAATTACAAAATTATCAACGGAAGTAAAAGAATCCTCTACAACAAGTACTTCAAAAAACACCGAAAAAGGTCCTGGTAAGACAACTAAGTCTTTTTTCGCAACATATGTAAAACAAAAACAAATGTTAACGGTAATGTGAAGATCCAGAAGGAGAGAACAAATTTGAAAAGGAAGGAGAGGCCCTCAAAAAATGTCTCTATTGGAGCAGGAGAGAAGACTATGGATAGCAATAGAAGGTTAAATCAATTTAGGGACATTCGTAGACGAATGTTTCGCAATAGGGTAGTTTTAAATTTGCTAAAAAATGAAAAGAAAGGTAAACAGAGAGCTGCTTTTTACAAGAAAAAGAAAAGTGTAGAGAAGATTGTTGATCAGGCTTTTGAAGTTAAGAACAAATATTTTATTTTAGTAATCAATAGAATTAGGATACTTAATAAGGCAATTGATGTTTTCAAATCGAACAGTAGATGGAAAAGAATAATTAATCAGACTAATTTTTGTGAAGTATTTTCTGGAGAATGGATGCATAGTTCAAGTTCTGAGCCATTTTTTAATGAGGAGAGTTACTTTCAGGAAAATGATTTGGTGCATGCAGTTGACACCAGTGGTCGAGCATATGAGGTGAAAGATGGTTGTGTGATGGAAAAAGAGAAACTTGTGTCTAGAGATGCAGAAGAGGTGTTAGCTGATGAAGTTATAGGGAGACGTACTAAGGGTCCAGTGTACACATGGAAGTGCAGTAGTATTTGTAGTGTGCGTCAGGATTCGATCGATTTGCTTCGAAATTTCTTATGTACATATAGTAAGAAAAGTCTCAAACAAAAAATGAAGATCTTGCAAGACTTAAATCCTTGCAGAGTGAGAGAAAGCACAGGTTTGCATGGGCATTCACTGGCATGTCTTTCTAGAAAAGTATGTCAGAGTGTTTTTCATCATTTTAGGATGTTAGCAGTGCATCATAATAAGGTGAGGAAATTTGTGAGAAGTTTGTATTATGCAAAAAGTCCAGCACTTAAGCTTAAACAGTTAAACAGTGCTCTTTTGCACGGATCTGAAGTAGATGTGAAGACTATTTGTGAAGAAATTGAGTTTTGTTATTTTGGGAACAAAGAGGACAGTGTAGAAATGGATATAGTAATGGATGGTAATGTGGAAGACAATGTACAGATTTCAAGTACAGAAAAATTTGACGAGGAAATTACAAAGTTTAAGGTGAAATCAAGTGAAAGGCCTAATTTAACTTGTGTGTTGTTGTCGACGGACTCATTATAAGATTCAGACTAGGTTAGTTGATTTATATGCAAAATGTGAATTGAAAAATAATAGTGAATGGAAGGATTTTGTAAGTTATTTGTTGCTTGAGAATTCTTTTGATTTGAGTTTTGATCAGCGTATTTGTAATTATTGTTTGAAAAAATTAAATGAAAATAGAATGCCTGCTAGAGCTGCTCATAATAATCTTCAGTTGATAGATATTCCTTCTGAATTGATGGATTTAAATACTTATGAATCAATTTTGATTCAATGTGTCCATCCTTTTCAAGCTATTGTTCGCATGGAGCCTAAGATAGGGAGATTACCTCCTACAGATTTACAAAGAGGATTAAAGGGAAGAGTTGTTTATTTGCCTCTAGATGTCAAGAAAAATATTGATACAATTGGTGTAGAAAGAGTAGAAGAGGATCCTCTGGTTATTCTAGTTAATGGGGTTCCGACAAAGAGTAAGAAAATCTGGCAAGATTTAGTGGATGTTAGGAAAGTCAAAAAGGCAATGTTGTATTTGGTCAAAAACAATGAGTACTATAAGATGTAAGTGTTGGAGCACAGGAAACCGCAACAGAAGAAGACAGTGATTGTTCAGTTGGCCAAATTGAAAAAGTTGATGTGTCTAGAAGTGAAGAAATATATGAACATTATACTGTTCATCCTTTGCATTCCAAAGAAGTAATGGGGAATGCAATTGACTTGATTCAAATGAAAGCAGCAAAAGGAAGTCCTATTAGTGTATGGGAAGAAAGTTTGGAAGCTCGTTGTTTTCCACAGTTATTTCCAACAGGTCGAGGAGGACAATATGACGAACGACCAGTTCAAATTCCTGCAGCTGAATACCGGACTTTAAGATTATATGCTGAAGATCCAAGGTTGCGTCAATGCATTGCGTATTTGTTTCATCTACTGCATGAAAGTGATTTGTCTGGGCTTTCTTATGCAGTAAATCATATATTGAAAAGTGGAGCTCATCTGCAAAATGTTTCAGCAAGGGACTTTATGGAGAAAGTCAATCTGCAAGACAGTATTTTGGAATCTCAGCTAATCAATCTCATGGCATGTCAGCGTGGAACAAACGAGTATTGGTTCCGTCATCATGGGGAATTGAAATGTATGCTAAGAAACTTAGGAACTCCTACATGGTTCCTCACTCTTAGCTGTGCTGAGTTTGCATGGGACGACTTACTTCAATTTCAACGAGAGGCAAATGGAAACATACAAAATATAGAATTGAAAACACCTGGAGAACTGTGTTCTTTGGATCCAGTGAATGTTTGCAGATATTTTAAACATAGATTTGAAGCTATGATGCCTTTTATTACCAAAAAAAAAATCCTCCCCTTGGAGAGGTTTTGGATTTCTTTTGGAGGAAGGAATATCAAACAAGAGGTGCTCCTCATATACATATGTTGTTATGGATTAAAGATGCACCCAAATTTGGATCAGATTCGGATGAAACAGTGATGAGTTTCATTGAAGAGTATTCAACATGTGCTGTTCCGAAAACTACTGAAGAAAACAGTTTAAGGCAACAAGTTTTACGTTTTCAATCTCATCGTTGTGGAAAGTACTGTCGTCAAAAATTCAAAAACAAGGAAAAGTACTACACGAAATGTCGTTTTGCGTTTCCACGACCAGTGATTTCTAAGGGAAGAGTAAATAATTTGATGTCATCTCTACGACATACTGTGACGAGGAAATCACCCAAAAATACATATAATTTAAAAAGAAACGAAGAGTCCAAGTACATCAACGACTACAACCCAGTGATTTTGTCCATGTGGAATGCTAACATGGATATTCAGTTCGTTGCTGACAATTCTATTGCTGTGGCTCAATATGTGACATCTTACATCACAAAAAAAGAAAAGACAGAACTGAAGGAAATGTGGGAGGACATTTCGCATGAAAAGAGTCTAAGCAAGAAATTATACAGTATCAGTCTGAAGATGTTGTCGCATCAAGAAATTGGAGCATATGAATGTTCTGATCGGTTATCATCAGCAAGTCTCTATGCCAAATCAAGAACAATCATTTGGGTGAGACTAGGTCTTGCTGCAACACGAAACCGAGTTTTGAAATCTGTACACAAGAAATTGAATATTTGGCGGAGAAAGAACCAAACAGTACAGATATTTTGAAGACAAATATGTTGGATACATACTATCCAAATAGAAGTATTCACCTTGAGAACACTTGTTTGTATGAAGTTCTGCAAAACTACAGTTATAAGAGGAACATCACAGAAGATATCAATAATGGAAAATATGCTGTCATTGGGTATGAAGGATGTCTAGTGAAGCAGAGAAAAGGCCATTTGATTAATCATCGAAAATTGAGTTGCAAAGCTCCAGACAAAAGAGAAATTTACTATTTAGCTCTTTTGCAACTCTTTAGGCCATGGCGTACAGAAGAGGAACTACTTGGAGATTTTCTCTGTTATGAAGACTCTTTTAATGCAACTAAGGATACCATAGAATGTCCTGTTTTTCCAAATTATCTGCAAATGTTGAACGAAGAAATAGAGCAAGAAACCACAATTGCTGAAGTGATTGCTCGAGACAGTTATCAAGACAGTCAGAGTTCTACTTCATTGAGTCAGGATCCACTAGGAGGACCAATTATCCAAAATGAAGCTGCAACTGCCATGGATGAGGTAAAAAGAGCTCTGGAACAAGCTCAAGAGGATGGAGTTAACTTAGAAGATTTGGTAAAGCAACTAAACGTTGAGCAGAAAAATATATATGATGAAGTCACAGAGCAGATTGAACATGGATTCAGACATGAGAAAAAAGTGTGCTCATGTACATCATTTAAGCCTGTTCTACTGTACATAAGTGGAGAAGCGGGAACAGGAAAAAGTTTCCTGATTAAAGCCATTGCAACTTATTTACAGAAAAGGACTGAATCACTGCTGTCTTGTGTTGTAACCGCTCCAACTGGACTGGCAGCACATAACATTAAAGGGATTACTCTACATCGTTTACTGATGCTGCCAGTTGAGCATGATAATAAATTGCATTACAACAAGCTATCTGGAGATGCGTGTTCTGAACTTTCCAGAGTCTTGAAGAAAATGAAACTTCTTATCATTGATGAAGTAAGCATGGTCTCAAATTTAATGCTTGCTTTTGTGCATTTGAGAATGCAAGAAATTCTTAGAACAGAGTATGATGTGTTATTTGGAGGAAAACACATTATTGTTTTTGGAGATCTACTGCAGTTGACTCCAGTAAAAGGACAACCAGTGTTTAAAATGCTTACGCATGACGATACCAGGATGTCCCTTGGAAGCATTGGAAATGTTAATATATGGTTAAATTTTAAATATGCTGAACTGCTTCAAAATATGCGACAGGCAAAGGATGAAGATTATAAAAATATTCTACAAGATGTAAGAATCGGAAAAGTAAGTGAGCTTGGAAAAGAAGCTTTACATGCTCAATTAATTTCAAATTTGTATCCAAATGAAAACATTCTTCCAGAGAATATTTTTTAAAAAATGACTGAGAAGAAATCTGGGATATGTTTGATGCCAACTCTGCAAGAATGTTCCATCTTCAACAACAAAATGTTAAAATTAGAAAATGAAGAGATTGTGAAACTGGAAGCAATAGATAAAATAGAGCATATGGGTGCAACAATTGTTTTGTCAGAAAATTTGAAAACAAAATTGGATTCATTAGAGAAAAGTATTTCTAAAACAGCTGGTTTTGAAAAGACTCTGAATGTGTGTTTAAATTGTCGTATCATTTTGAGAAGGAATTTAAATGTTGGAAGAGGTCTGGTAAATGGAGCAATGGGTTATGTTGTTGATTTTGTGAATTATAGAAATAGAGATGGAATTGAATTTTTAAAAATAAAATTTGATGGTATTGAGCAAGTACAACAAATCAGTCGTTGTTCTGCTAGGTTTTTGCTTGTAAAAGACTTATATGTTCGCCGAAAACAGTTTCCTGTTTGTTTGGCATATGCGGTGACAATTCATAAATCTCAAGGTTTAAGTGTAGATAGTGCTTTGGTGAACATTGGAAGATCTGTGTTTAAAGAGGGTATGGCATATGTGGCATTATCACAAGTCAGAACTTTATCAGGATTGTACTTGATTGAGTGTGATGAGACAAAGATTTGTGCAGATCTAGATTGTGTTAAAGAATACAATAGGTTAAAAAGAGAGTATGCTCCACATTTGCCTTAATATCCTCTGTTTGAAAAATGTGTGGTAGGCCGAAAAAGAAGAAATGAGAATAATTGCAGTGAGGTAGTAGCAAAAAGACAAAAAGTAGATGAAACTGTAATTCAAAACAGAAAGAAAAAGGATTCTGATGAAAATGTTGTTGGATTTCAGTTTGAAAACAGTTCTGGTGTCAACTGCTATGCTAATGTAGTGGTTAATGTTGTTTTATTTCTTCAAACTTTACAAGAACAGATTGTTGAAAATCGGGATCAAAGATTGTGTGGTTTATTGAATTATGTGTTTGAGAAATGTAGCAGTGATAGAGCAAAAATAGAAAGTGTAACAGAAATTCGAAATATTTTAGATATGTGTTCTGGTCAAGATAATTTTTCACAGAACATTCAGCAGGATTGTCAGGAATTTTTAATGTATATGTTTGGTGTTTTGGAAGATGAAGGTGTAGATGTAGATAATCTTTTTAGCCTTTCTTATCAATGGCAGCATGACTGCCACAACTGTAGTTCATCAAGTACTACTAGAATAGACACTGAAAGATTTATATATTTGACTTTACCAGACTGTAAATCAGTGTCATTTAAAAATCTAGTTAAAGCAGCAGATCATAATATGGTGTGTACCCAATGTAAGTGTCCAATTCTATCCACATTATTTATACAAAGTTATGGTCAGTATATCATTTTAGTTTTCCAACGATGTAGACCTGATGGAACTTAATTGACAACTTGTGTCAAAAATGTTGAGTTATCAATTTCAGGAAGAACCTTTACAACTGTAGCTATTATTTATCATGACGGTCCTTCGACAACATCAGGACATTATACATGCTACTTAAAATGTCAAAAAGGTTGGAGTTAATGCAATGATTCTCATTTGACTTATAAACAACGTTTGCCTTATGACTTTAAAACTTCTTACCTAGTGTTTTTTAAACCAAAGTTTTAGTAAAGGTAATTGGCCTTTGAAGACGGGAGTAGTTAATAAAAGTTAGTTCGTTAGTTAGTCTAATGTTTAAAATTATTTATCTCATATAGGTACTGTAAGTGGATCTCATAGTAAAAAATACTCATATATCTGACACGATTTGGCCGTAAGGAAAGTGTAAGGTATGATGTTCTTAGATCTTTTTTCATAGGAAGTCGATGAAATGAAAGTTATAGAGATCAGCAGACTTTTTTTCCACCAAAAGGACCTTCACTATCTTGTATTTGGCCTCAAGGAAAATTAAGTGAATCAAAGATTACTGTACATATATGATTTGTAAGTTTTTATGTTTTTTTTTAAACATAATCTTTTAGATTGTGTTTTTTTTCCTGCTGTTATATGATGAAGAGTTTGAACTCACTAATTTAAGTGAAATTCAATATATTCTGAGAACAGCAAAAATAAACAATGTGACATATTGTATAAGTCATTCTATAGTTTGCATTGTGTAATTTATATTGTATTCCCATTGTCTCACACTCATTTTCCTTTTTCCACCCTTATTTAGCTCTCTTTACTCACTTACACTGCCTTTTTTTTCACTTTGTTTCATTGCTGTTCCTTTACTCCACTTCTTTCACAACTCCTCAATCCAATTTCAACTGTCTGCGTTTCCTCTCTCCCTTCCACCACTTTTCAGCTTTCTCACATTCTCTCAGTACCACTGCTTTAGTTCTCTTCCCCTCTCTTTCCTTCTTTTGCTCCTTTACTCTTTTTCCTTTCTCACTCATTGTACTGCAGTTCACTCAGTCCTTCCCTTTGTCTTTCTGTGTACTTACTTTCTCACTCCTTTTTCCTCTATCGTGCTTTACTAACCTCATTCCTTTCATCCCTTCACTCTGTGACTCCCCTTCACGCACTCTCAGTCATCTTCCATTCCTCTTTCTTAATAATGGATCCTCATTTAGACTCCTTTCCTTTTCACTCATTTTCCTTTTACTTTCTTCTCTTCCCTGATTTCGTTTTGGTATCTCACATTCTGTTAGTATCTTAATTATCTTCAGTAATTTGTTCTCTTTCTATTTCTTTTCCCCTCTTTTTTGTCTTTCTACATTACTTTATTTCTGTTTTTGTATCCTTCACTATTGCTTTATTTCTGAGTACACTTTTTTTGATTGTTTACCTCTTGACCTGTTTCTCCTATTTAAAAATATATATTTTACTAATTATAACTTGTTTTTTCTTTTGTCCTTCACAGATACAAAGTGTAGTTTAAAGATGCAAGTAAGTTTTCATTAATTATATGGTAAGTGTGACTAAAAAATGTAGTTTGTCATCACCCTTTGCTTTAACCTCACTACTTTTCACTCACCCTACCTCACCCCTGTTTCCTTACTCTGCTTCCCTCACTTATTCTTATCCTCCATATTTACTTCTCTTTTCCTTACTTTCCTACCACATTCAACTTCTTTCAGTGCCCCTGTTCACCCACACTCCCTCACTTTCCTTTTTTTTCTGCTTCACTTAGTCCCTTTCTGACACTCCTTCCTTTACTCTTTCTGTTCTTTCTTTCTGTCACTCCCTATGTCTTACTCTTATTCATTTTTATCCACCCTCTTTCACTCCTCTTTACTTACACTCACTGTTATTTTCTTTCCCTCCGTCACCCCTGTACCTTTTCTCTGGTTCCGTCACTACCCGTCATTCCCCATCCTTTACTCTCCTTCCTTTTACTTTCATCACTCATTCACATTCTACCAGAACATCTGCTTTAGTTTTCTTCCTCTTTCTTCTCTTGTTTTGCTCCCTTATTCATTTTCCTTTTCTCAGTTACTTCCTCTTATACCTTTTCTCTGTTTTACTATCTATTACACAGTCCCTCTGTGTTTCTCCCTCTAGCTCTCTTTCTCTTTACACCACTCTCTTTGTCCCCATTCCTCATGCTCACTCCTTCATTATTTTTTTTTATTTTTTTTTGTTGGTGTGCTGACGGGACGCGCCCCGGTACGCGCACCAGGGCGCTCACCGGTACGCGCAGCGCTCCAGAGTGAAATATAAAAAAAAAAATGAATATACTTTAAAAAAAATATATATTATATTAATATACAATATAGGATTCATTTTTAGAAAAACACACCTTTCTAAGCTATAGATATTTGCGAAATTCACTAAAAAACACATAGGCATGAGGCCCTATAAAAAGTTAGGAATTAGCAGTTAAAAAACCTATGACATTCACAGAAAAAAACATAGGTTTCACACCAGTTATAGTTAGGAATTAGCATTTAAACAACCTATGAAATTCACTGAAAAAACCATAGGTTTCACATCAGTTATAGTTAGGAATTAGCATTTAAAAAACCTATTAAATTCACTGAAAAAACCATAGGTTTCACACCAATTATAGTTAGCTGGAAATTTTACTGACATAAAACCATTGAAATTCCCACCTTATAGTTAGTTGAACTCACTATAACTTGAGCGTGTAATGCACTGCTGATGACATCACATATTACATCACTCATGACATGGTCAGTGACATCACTCATGACATCACTGTTGACACCATCCTTGTGACAGAGTGACTGACCTCCTTTCACTGTAAAGTAACCCTTGAAACACATATTCAAAAATAGAAACTAACATTTACAAAAAAGTGGAGATACCTATACCAGTTACAACAACCAATTCAGTAATTCCACCATTTATATACACATCCACTCATTCACCAACAGTTCTATATAGTTATTCATACATATACTCACTTATCATATGTAGTGAGACACCTTTATATCCGTTAACACACTGTCAGTCTTCCAAAAGTTGCTCACACACATACTCACACATGCAAATAAACTATTGAACATCCATTTGTTTGCATATACAGCTATACACACACTACCACCTTACTTCTAAGGAAACTTACACATACTTACTCTCTTAAACAATCACTTATAGAAACAAATACTTATTAAAACCAGAACTCTTTCAATCTCTCACTCTCAGATATACTCACTTATATACATCAATACTCACATATACTAGAATAAAACATATGTAGTTACTGATAAAGACACTAGTGAGACAGTCATTCACTTACTAACACATACATATACACACTCATTCACCCATACAGTCCGGCACATATGCTGTCTTCAAAACACATACAAACAGTGAGTCAGTCATTGATGCATCTATGTGCTAAGTAACACCCCCACCAAATCAAACAGACAATTATAAAGATACTAAAAAAACATCTAATAACCCATATACACACACATGTAGCTACTCACCAACCCATGCAGCCACTTATACACAAAGTGAAACACTGATACATATATTTAAATATTTAAACATTACTCGCTAATATATGTATTCACTAAGATACACTTAATAAGCCAGTCAACCAATCAATTTTTTTTTAAAAAACATCCATTTAGACACTTATTTAAACATTTATTCTTCCATCGACCTTTACATATACATATATAAAACATATTTTTTTTTCAGAAAGACACACATTCACTGGATGGTGTCATCAGTGATGTCATGAGTGATGTCACTGACCACGTCATGAGTGATGTAATATGTGATGTCATCAGCAGTGCATTACACGCGCAAGTTATAGTGAGTCCAACTAACTATAACGTGGGAATTTCAATGGTTTTATGTCAGTAAAATTTCCAGCTAACTATAACTGGTGTGAAACCTATGGTTTTTTCAGTGAATTTAATAGGTTTTTTAAATGCTAATTCCTAACTATAACTGGTGTGAAACCTATGGTTTTTTCAGTGAATTTCATAGGTTTTTTAAATGCTAATTCCTAACTATAACTGGTGTGAAACCTATGTTTTTTTCTGTGAATATATATATATATGTATATATTCCATTTGAATTGCTCCAGCAATTAGAGCCGCACTCCGTTGAAGGTGAGAAAACATTTCTTTATTAAAACCAGGCAGCTTCCCTTCGCGTGATTATTTCTTTTGGCCAATGCATTTCAATGAACTCATTTCATCTTCTTTATGGGCCTTAGCGAGCAAGTAGAAAAATCACTTGCTCATCCAGCAGGCCCTGCAAGCTTCCTTAATTGACTTTTTTGGCCTCAGTTGTGCCTTTAATTAATGTCCAATTCGTGGTTGCATGCTGGACCCTGTAGTTATCAAGCTGCACATT
This sequence comes from Lissotriton vulgaris, assembly GCF_964263255.1. Taxonomy (NCBI): domain Eukaryota; kingdom Metazoa; phylum Chordata; class Amphibia; order Caudata; family Salamandridae; genus Lissotriton; species Lissotriton vulgaris. The sequence goes on along the minus strand of NC_141699.1, from coordinate 317,213,583 downwards.
TCGCCCTCAAGTGGGTTCCACTGCTAACTAACAATGCAAGGACAATTCTAGCAGCCCCCATTGAGCCTCCGGAAAAGACCCTGCCTGGTTAACTTACAGGGAGAAAATTACAAAAAACAATTTGATGGACAGAATGTAGATCAATGTCTTACATTCACCCCAGTACAAGGATCTGGGCCTAAATCCATCGTTTTTTGCACTCCACACCACCCTGGGTTAGATAATGGCTTTATGCAAATCAGCTCTGACCCTGTGCCCCATGGGAACAGTCCAGTCCAAACTACAACAGCCATATCTTTCCCAGACCGGAATCAAGCATCCGAGGACCGGACCGGACCGGTTTCGAGGTAACACCTCTCATCAGCCCGGCTAGCTTGACTCCAGTGGTGTGGAGGCTCTGGGACCCACGTCTGAGCTACCCCAGTACACTCAGGGAGAAAATTACAAAAAACAATTTGATGGACAGAATGTAGATCAATGTCTTACATTCACCCCAGTACAAGGATCTGGGCCTAAATCCATCGTTTTTTGCACTCCACACCACCCTGGGTTAGATAATGGCTTTATGCGAATCAGCTCTGACCCTGTGCCCCATGGGAACAGTCCAGTCCGAACTACAACAGCCATATCTTTCCCAGACCGGAATCACCACTGGAGTCAAGCTATCCAGGCTGATGAAGGCTGATAGCCAGAAACCGGTCCTTGGATGCTTGATTCCGGTCTGGGAAAGACATGGCTTGGTAGTTCGGACTGGACTGTTCCCATGAGGCACAGGGTCAGAGCTGATTTGCATATAGCCAGTGTCTAACCCAGGGTGGTGTGGAGTGCAAAAAAACGATGGATTTAGGCCCAGATCCTTGTACTGGGGTGAATGTATGACATTGTTCTACATTCTGTCCATCAACTGTGTTTTTTGCAATTTTCACCCCGAGTGTGCTGGGTATACTCAGACGTGAGTCCCAGGCTCTCCACACCACTGGAGTCAAGCTATCCAGGCTGATGAAGGCTGATAGCCAGAAACCGGTCCTTGGATGCTTGATTCCGGTCTGGGAAAGACATGGCTTGGTAGTTCGGACTGGACTGTTCCCATGAGGCACAGGGTCAGAGCTGATTTGCATATAGCCAGTGTCTAACCCAGGGTGGTGTGGAGTGCAAAAAAACGATGGATTTAGGCCCAGATCCTTGTACTGGGGTGAATGTATGACATTGTTCTACATTCTGTCCATCAACTGTGTTTTTTGCAATGGTTAACTTACAGGACCTCCAGCGCCGCATTCAAGGAGATGCATTCCCCTCGAGTGGCCCCTATTCTGGTGAAGCAGGTGGTGCATTACTCTTACAGGTGGAGCGTTCAGCAAAGAGCCCTTGAGCTTCAGAAGAGCACACAACACTGCCTCATGCCATCCAGAATGTTTAGCCTCGCTGTAGCTTGCTCATTGACAACCTTCTTTCATTGCCAATTTCTGACGCGTTTCGAGGCTGGAACACCCCGTAATCTTGGAAGGCTCTGTAGAGGGATTGAAAGAAACAGCCCTTAGTCCATAATTTATTAATTATATACAAACACCCTAAGTGGGCGTGGCATATTTTAGACTAGCATTTGCACGCTGGTAGTTGAAGTCCAAACAGCGCTGTAACACAATTAAACCTTAAGTAGGCTCAGTCGCCCTGCAAATTAATTAAGCTCAAAGTTCTGTTCCTTAAGTAGGTGAAGGGGTCAATTTCACAAGCTGCATCGCCCTGGAGACAGCGTGCCTCACAAAAAGGATGAGTTCCTTTCCGAGGCCGTTTACCATTCGACTTGCAGTCCTCCTGGAAACTGGTGCATCTTCTCATGACCAGGTCAGCCGTGTAAGTAATTGTTCTGCTAGGGCCCCCCCGAGCCAAGGGAACCACCACCTCCCTGGGGGTTAAACTCTACAATTGGAGAGGGGCCATGTGGTACTTACCACAAGTCAGTTCTTGGCCTGGGTAATGCCACCTCTCTGGGGCAGCCCCTAGTCAAGGAAGGAGGGGGGCATATGGCCCACCTCCTTTAGCCGTACATGGCCCTGGGGACTGCCCCCCAACAGGGCAGGCTCCAACAATGTCACATTGTCACACCCTGGGACATTACAGTTTGCTATGGCTTGGTGGGAGCACGGCTCCGGCCAAATTATAGTAAACACTGCTTTCAGCAAGTGAGACCAAAAATGCTTTAACTTACTGAAAGCAGAGCATGTCTGCTTCCCTGCCCACTCTCAAGCAAGCAGGGAAATAGACATAGCTTTGAGATTTAGGGACTTGCAGGGAACTGCCTGTTCAGAAGCTCCCTGGGTCTCAAAACGATGCCGGCTCAAGCAGAAGTCGGGGAGCCAGCATGGTCCACTGGGGCCTTGAGTCCCCCTGTGGACCCCAACATTCCAAAAGTGGGTGCCCTGGGTGAGACCAGGGCACCCACACTACAGGCTAAGCCATAGATAATGGGGTCTCTGGGTCAAAAATCGGCCAGGGAGGGACGATGAGAACCCCATTTGTTTAAAAAAATAAAAATAAACAATGAGGGTCAGGTCCGGGGATGGAGTCTAGAGGCCAAAATATAAAAGGCCAGGCCCCAGGGGATGGAATCTCTGTCCTTGAGATTCTACAGATTTGTCTGGAGCATAATTATTTTTTGTTTGGCAACCAATGGTATAAACAGCTGACCCGGTCTGCAAGGGTAATTACTTTGCATCTACTTATGGCTGTATGTTCAGGGGTTGGTGGGAGTCTCTATACATTTGGTCAGAAGAATTTGAGGAATGCTCAGAACGTCTGGTTTTATGCACACATTAAAAGGCAACATTTTATGATATGGGATGGCCCACATAAAGAACTGGATAAGTTCCTTGGGAAGATGCATGAGAATGATCTCAATTTGAAATTCACCAGTATAACAAACAAAAGCAGGAGAGACATTTTGGATATCAGGGTGGAGGTTCAGGATGAGCCCATACAGACTAATCTACCTAGGAAGGGTACTGCAGGGAACAGCATTCTGCATGCTCACAGCCATCATCCAATGAAACTCAAATGGAGCGTCCCATATGGGGATCTCCTAAGAGCAAAAAGGAATTGCAGTACATCAGAAGCTTATAATGCAGTGTAAAAAAAGATGGTGGAGAGATTCTTCTTGATAGGATACACAAACAAGGTGGTTGAGACAGCTAGATTGAAAGTGAGGGGAGTAAATAGGGATTGTCTCCTTAAACCTAAATCAAAGAGAGATAAGAACAAGTTAGTTCAGCTGATCACTGCTTTTAACTCAATTCAATTAATAACTTTATTCGGTTATTATGCGAAAAAACAACCATAAAAGTACAATTAATAAATCACATTTAAAATATATAAGGAACAGTCATAACACAGTATAATAATGTTATTGCATTTCAATAATAAATTGATTTCCGAAATCTAAAAACATTTTTAAAAAACACAGAGACAGATGCAACAGTTAATATATTATCTAATTTTTGAATAGCTAAAAAAGCAGGATGACACTGATTAACTTCCATGATCTTCAATATGGGCACAATCCATCTTTTCCTAGTAATTGTATAAAATTTACAGAAAAACAAGATATGAATGTCTGACTGTTCAGACAAATCATCACATGGGCATTTACTAAGTTGTTTTGACGAGTTATTCATATCCGGGAAACTAAAGAATCTGAATAAAAGGTTTAACCTAAAGCGCGTTAATAAAAGCCTTTGAAAATCGGCCATGTCTAGCTTAACATATGGTTGCATATTACAAGAGGTCATTATTAGTTGATGCGCGACCACAGTCTTTTTTGTCATTTCGGCATTGATTCTGCACTCTCCCAAATACCTCATACAAATTTTCCTAAGGTCTTTTCTAGAAACATGACACAACAATGCGGGATCATCGTAATAATCAAGGTGGCCTATATTTTTAAAAAACATCTTTGCATGACTTAACCACTCTATCTTGCCACCGTTATCAAGACTCATCACGTCCCTCATAATAGATTGGTTAAAAAAACACTCTTCGGTGGTCCAAACTCTATGCCACAGAAGAACCAGTGCAACCTTAATGATGTCTTCTATATATGGTTGCCCTAGTTCAGCGTGACAAACGTACATAGAAACATTAGCCGGGACTGCTAAGAGATATCTCATGAAAATGTTTTCCACCACCTGCAATGATTTGGCATTGCATATCCCCATATTCCTGCACCATATACTTTTAACTCAAATTCTGCAGCAGTCCAGACAATAGTGAAGAAAAATTGGCATTTAGTGAGGTCTGACCCTAAGTTTGGGAAGGTAGTCAGTCCTAGTCTGCATATACATACTGTGGATGCATCTCGCTCTGGGACATTTTGGTACACACCTTTGATGAGCCTGGACGCACACAATGCAGCACGTGGCTGAGGGAACTTACGAGTTTCCATAAATGTGGGAAATGCAAAGACAGTACAAATGTGAAATTGGTATCTTTACTAAATGGCAGGAAACACAAGATAAGGCAATTTATCTATTGCAACAGAGACTTTGTGGTGTATGTCCTGGTCTGTGTCTGTGGCTTACGAAATGTGGGTAGCACAATCTTTCCAGTGAAGAAAAGGATATTAGAACATTTAAGGAAAATCAGGAATGATGATGTTACCTATCTCATGGCTAGACATTGTAACATGTTTCATGGTCTTAACACTACTGAAGGTCACAAGATTTCATTTTTTGGTGTTGACAGGGTTCTGGCTTGAGGGAGAGGGGGAGACAGAGAACGAGCTCTGAGAAGATTAGAATTTCAGTACATTATGTGTTTCAATAGTAAACAATTTGGTGGCCTCATTCAAGATGAGGAGCTCCATGCACATTTGGGCTGGGATGTTAATTGACTCTGGATGTTGAACCCATTTGCTGTGGCTTTCCTCCATCATTTTTCTCTCAGGGGGGTCTTCTTTTCCCCAGTTGATTTGATTGAGGCAGATATTTTTTGATCATTTTGATTTTTCCTATAACTTATTTCTTTGCATTTCTTGGTTCTTCTTCTTTTCTTTTTCAGCAAGTTCTTTCCTTTGGAGGATAACCCACATAGAGTTGATCCTGTTCTTCTTAGCAGTTTTCCTGCTATAAGTCCCGAGTATGTACCTTGCTGCAATGCAGTTGTTATACTTTAGAGGTGATTACCTCGAGAATAGTAAATAGGTGGCATTGGAGGTCACCAGTAAGGCACTGCTTTCTTGGATAGAGTCACCTTAGGTTCCGGGTCACTTGACCAGGATTCATTTGGAAAGTAGAACATTTGCAATCAGAGTAGTTTGCGCAGAAATGAGCATTAGTAAGTTACTTGACCTTTATTAAATAGCTCACAAACGTTTTGGTTGTTAATCAATGTACCATTTTTAAGGGTCGAGCAAAGGATGACAACAGACACTCAGGTAGATCAGGAGGCATAGGTTACATAATTTAAGGCCATATTTGGTACCACGGGGGAGGTAACCTCAAAACTCCCCTCCCCAAGTATAGTTGACGCAGGAAGTAATTAATGTCCTGTTTACGCTGGAAGAAATAAAATACTCCCTTAACCAGTGTAAAAGAACGAAGGCACCTGGACCCGACTGTGTCCCAATTGATCTTTTCCTAGATAACCAAGATCTCTGGGCCCTGCTTTTAACAAAAGTTTTTAATACAATTACTCAAATAGGTGCTCCTCCTTCGTGGAAGACAACTGTAATTGTGCCTATTTATAAAAAGGATACAGATCAATTCAAAAAAATTATAGGCCCATATCTCGGATAGATTCAACTGCAAATTAATGGGCTGGCTACTTTTGAAAAGACTTGAGGAATGGGCTCTGGACTAGAACATCATAGTTCCATGTCAATATGGTTTTTTAAAAGAAAAAGGTACAGTGGGTCAGTGCTTGAATCTGATTTTAATAATAGCCAAATATACTGCAGATAAGAATGGACACCTATTCCTTGCCTTCATGGATCTGCCAGCAAAATTTGACTGCGTGGCACAGTCTAGGTCGTGGCAGATCATGTAGGCAATGGGGATTGCCATTCAGATTATTAATATAACCCGCAATGGCAAGGGAGGAGAATGCACTAGACACTTTAAAATCACTAAGATGTGAGGCAAGGGTGCGTCCTTGTGCCCTTTTTATTTGCACTTTACACAAATTGTGTAGATTCTGCTTTGTTGGGATCCACCTCAGATATCCCCCACATTAATACAACACAAGTACCAATACTCCTTAACGCAGATGATGCAGTGATTTTGGCACATACTAGTGCGTGCTATGCAGACTTGTAACAGAGTGTACAAATTTTATGAATAATCTGGACGTGAAAATTAATTACTCTAAGTCATTTGTTCTTGTTGTAGGCCCAACACAGTGGAAGCAGCCATCAAATTCACATTGAAGGGAGGAAACTAGGTGTTGTGTTTTTTTTATTATTTAGGAGTCATGTTTGACCAAAACAATAATTGGCGAAGTATGATTTTAAACAGGAGCTTACAGATGGAAACAATATTTGAACTTTTATTAAATTTGCTAAAAAATTCAGCTCCAAACCTGTTGAAGTGATAAAAAAGGTTTACGAAGCAAAAACTGTATCTGCTGCCACTCATGGGGCAGCTGTTTAGGGCATCTCAGATTCTTCTAAATTGCAACGCATTGAAGATGCTTTTCTGAAAAACTTGGCCACCCTGCCTCAATCATGCTCTAATTTTAACTTTCATACGGAGCTGAGAGTGCCTTATATTAAAGACAAAATATCCATTGTCCCCATTATAATATGGCATTCTGTTTGGCAAAAGGAAACTCTCTCACTGGCCAGGGACATCATAAGTGATGCTTTGAAGTAGATGGTGTGAATAATATCAGCTGGTTAAAATACGTTGAATCCACCCTTAGGACAGTTGAGTTACATCATCTTTTTGTAGATCCAAGTACGTGTTGGTCTATTTCTAAGAAATAGCTCAAAATTCACCTACTGAACAACTTACAGGCAAAGAGGCAGGATTCTAACCTTAAGCTGTCGACAGTCAGAGCATATCACGATGCCCCGAGTATGTTGATTGATGTGAATTTAACTTATTTATCGTTTGTTACAAATTTACAACGTAGATACATTTTAGTGAGATTCCATTGAAATTATATCCCCCTGATGTTGGGTCTCCCTCTTAATACATATGTGATGTCCGAACTGCCATCCTGCGCTCATGACAATCGATCTACTCAGAATGATCTACATTTTTTTTTCTTTTGTAAATTCTATGGTGAAGAAAGGAAAGATTTATTGTCCCCCTCATCCGTAAAATGAATTTCAAACAGTGTTGTGTGGCTCTATATTACCTACATTTATTGTCTGATCCCTTTACATGTTTTTCTTTGTCATCATTCCTCTTATCAACATTGAAGTGAAGACTAAATTATCAAACTGTTATTCATCTTGCAAATTAAGCCATTGAAGTGTGCAATAAGCGTGTATATATTTATGAATTGCCATCATTTGTATAATAGTAATAATGATTGATCTTGATTTTATTCTTTTAACAATCTTGTCCTAATACATGTAAATTAAATTCATAGTAATAATGGAAATTGATATATTTGTAGAATACTTTTTGTGCCATCATTGTGTTGGTGAAATAAAGTTATTTCTGACTGACTAACCTTAATTTAAAGTACGGACTCTGTGTTTATTATTCAATACTTTAGAATGTATTTTTTATATACATTTGATATGTTATAATAATGATCATAGAATGTTGGGTTAGAATCGCTTTTTTTGATACCATAAGGAAAACATTGCTTTCTACTCATGATGAGAGATACTCAATAACATTTTACAATTTAAGGTAATTTACTTTTAATTTAACATACATATTGTTTTGAATAAGTCCTTCATTTAGACTGAAATACATGCAGTGAATGCATGATGAATGTCTTTTCACCCTGTCTTTGCACCGGTATGCTCTGTTTTCTATAGTAAATAGGGCACAATTCAACACTTGTGTTTATGCTCTGACAAAGACCCGAGTTGTAGAAACACGTCAGCTCCAATAAACTGAGAATGATTTACACTGGATTGCTGTCGTTGTTGCTAGTGCGGAGGCGTGAGCAAATTGGGGTCCCCAAAATGCAAAATCTCCATGCAATCTCCATAAACTTCTTTTGGCTGGGCTACAGCAAAATTTAATTTTATTACATTTGGCAGGGAGTTAGATCTACGCCCGCTGGTTTTTTATTTTACAATTTGGTGTAAATGCGGTCAGTAGTTTCTTAGTAATTAATGGGCAAAAATATTTTAGATCTGGATGGTTGTGTCCACGAGAGGCACAAGAAACTCATGCAGCAGAGCCAGTTAAAAATAGAGTGTTCTGATTGGTCCAGAGCGCATTTTTCTCTTAAAGTTATCCTCTCAAGCAGTCGTCCGCCTCTAATGGGAGCAAGTGCTCTGATTGATTGCCAGCAACATCAAAAAGATTTTGCTGGCAGCCATCACAAGACTCAGGGACTTAATCCCCTGTACAGAAGTTTGATCAAAATAAAGATGAAAAGTGCCAAATCAAATGCAAGCTCCACCCATTTGGCTCCAACCCTTTCCACATTACTATAATACAATAGTGTTCACACCAATTTCCAGTGTGATAGACAGTATGTTTTCTCTACAATTACATGTTGAAAAACGACCTGAAATCCTTTATGGGGTGAATGCATCATTGATTTATTGGAGTGCAATTGTCATCTCCTGGTCAGAGGGCAGAGTACACAGTTCTCTTTTAATTGCTGCTGAGTATGCAAAGACGTCAACTCACTTATAAGCTCCACCTGTATTGTTCCGCCCTTTCCATGTTAGTAGTATGCAACAGTGCTATTTTTGGGTGGCTTGATGCCAAACTCCTTCTGTGCATGGCAAAAAACAGTGCACAATATGGAGTTTGCTGCATGTGGTGGGTTTGCCACGGGGTTGGTCAGACAACCGCCTGCTGCACATGGGCAAAGACCTTGAGTGGCATGGGGTTGGCTTTATGTATGGTATCAAAATATTACTTTATGTCAAAATAAACCAAAACATTTACTGAAGAAAACTAAAGTTATAGTTAGGTGTGATAAATGATGGGTTTTTGTTAAAAAAAAAACTTAGAAATTCACTGAAAAACCAAAGGTTGAAGTAATGTTATAGTTAGGTGAATAGATCACTGACAACATTACATTTTTTGACTAAAAGAAAACCACCGAAAATCACCATTTACAGGTAGCAGTGCTAACTATAACATACATCCACCCAAGCTCTGTGTATGAACTCACATATTGCATTACATCCCTCATGAAATATTCCATGACATAATTTATGACATCACTGATAACATCTCATAGGACCCGTACCCTCCAGATATGCCCCCGCCGCCCAACTACCCTAGACATGCAAGATCCCCACATTTGAAATCACCAGAGATTCAGGTGGGGTTAAAAAGGCCATGTTTATTCACACAGTGTATAAACATGACAAGCAATAACATGCATATCAAAATCACAAGTTATAACATAACTACATTTTGAGCATATCAGCTCCATGAGCATATCAGCTCCATCACCTTTCCAACACTAAGGGAGGAACACCATCTGGTTCGCATCTCACAACTGGGTATCCTACGCCAAGTGCCGTGCACCTGCCCCTTAGAGTGGTGGGTCCCGCCCTTCTATCCTTGTCCGCCATTACCGGGGCCCACCTCTCGACCACCAGGCTGCCCAGGGTCGCCCGGGAGGCTCGAAATCTGTCGCCCTAGCCTTCCCAGCCGGTGGTCACTTCCTCCCAGTGGAGAGCTTGCCATATCCCCCCTCAGAGCTGGCCTATGGAGCCCGGCAAGCGGGCTCCCATCCATCTTGTTTAGCCACTATTTACTGATCGCAGGTCTCTTCTCCACAGAATGCCCCTCAAACCATTAATCTAAGGGACGGGTGGGTGGGAATTTCGGAAAGCCGGCATGGATCTCGAGATTGGCCAGGAGCCGGCGTGAGCAGTCAGGTATCCAGGGGTGATAGCGGGAACAGAGACCCCAGTCACAGGGAGTTGACCCTAAATAGGCCCAGAGACTCCACCCCCTGACCCTCGGGTCACGCGATATCGCCAGAGCGGAAATGGGTCGGCCGGACGCCGATTGGGCCGTCTGCCCGACCAACCACCAGAGACCAAGAGCGGGCGGGGTCTGGAGAGGCCGGGTCCTAAGTGCGCGCGTCGTGATTCTCCACGCTTGTCATAGGACCCGTACCCTCCAGATATGCCCCTGCCGCCCAACTACCCTAGACATGCAAGATCCCCACATTTGAAATCACCAGAGATTCAGGTGGGGTTAAAAAGGCCATGTTTATTCACACATTGTATAAACATGACAAGCAATAACATGCATATCAAAATCACAAGTTATAACATAACTACATTTTGAGCATATCAGCTCCATCAGCATATCAGCTCCATCACCTTCCCAACCCTAAGGGAGAAACACCATCTGGTTCGCATCTCGCAACTGGGTATCCTACGCCAAGTGCCGTGCACCTGCCCTTAGAGTGGTGGGTCCCGCCCTTCTATCCTTGTCCGCCATTACCGGGGCCCCCCTCTCGACCACCAGGCTGCCCAGGGTCGCCCGGGAGGCTCGAAATCTGTCACCCTAGCCTCCCAAGCCGGTGGTCACTTCCTTCCAGTGGAGAGCTTGCCATATCCCCCCTCAGAGCTGGCCTATGGAGCCCGGCAAGCGGGCTCCAATCCATCTTGTTTAGCCACTATTTACTGATCGCAGGTCTCTTCTCCGCCACAAGGGTGGCCAAGGCCTCAAGGTCTGACACCCTCCCCACCTGCGTTCAGAATAAATGACCAGAGTTCTTGGATAAACGTATCAGTTCCATAGTCCGACAAATGCACCCCATCCTGGTGGTACATTGCTTCTCCGGAAATCATCCGGTGCTGGAGGTAGCGCAAGCGGCCCTTCACTGAGCACAACCTTGCTAGTTCGCCGTTCAATCGCCTCACCGAGACGTTCAAAGATCTAGGACGCACTCCTGGGCCCCATGCCCTGCACGATAACATGCCAGACCAGACTAGTTTCGTTGATCGGAACACATGTCCCAGCCAGGCAAACTCTGCTAGTAGGGCTTCCTTGACAGCCAAGCGCCCCCTGTTGACCATGCCCTTGCCTCCCAAATGCAGGATAATCTAATCCGGCGATTTATGCTCTCGTGCCCTGAGCTCCTCGACGATCCGCCTCAAGTGTCGGATCCGCATCCCTCCAACGCCATGCCATACGAATTCGGTCTTGCCCAATGCGCCGGTTTCACCACCTCTCTTCGCTGCACGCGCACCGCCGCGCGACGCACGAACGAGTGCCCGATTACCCATACCACGGAAGCGGGCATACTAATCAAAGGAGAGAGATGGAAGCGTTAGACACTGCACACATATGAATTACAATAATTCAGGCCTTACGTATCGTTTGTAGCAATCAGAGGTCCAGCGACCTACACCTTTCACCATGATGGGAGGCAGACCCGCCCCTGCCGCTAAAGTTGCGGCGCCAATCCTAAAGGAATGAGAAGAATAACCCGCTGCTCCCAGTCCCAGATTCCCCAGGGCCAACCCAAAGACTGCCTTAAATTGGTATTGAGACAGGCAATCCCCGTTTTCTTGGACGAAAAGAGCCGACCCCTTCCCTGCTGGGCGTCGGGCAAGGTACGCCTGCATACGGGATACGGGGCAGGCAGCTATCCCTGGGGCAGGCCTCAACTGGATGTTGGCCCCCTTTCCTTTTTGGTCTGTTTTGGACCGTCTCAACCGCACTACTAGGCCCCCCGGGGAAATGGAGATATCCTTGAGCTGCAGGCCCCCCGTGGTCTACTCTGGAAGCCCCTACAATCTCACCTAGGCGGAAGGCCCCATAAAAGGCCAGGCAGAAGGCCGCCCCCAGCATGATCCCTTCGAATGGAGACAGGCAAATAACAGGCCGTACCCCCAAAATATCGATCAGGGTCGGGAGATCCAAAGGCCTACGACAGTCCAGCCGTGTCCCGTCTAGTCGGGCCCATCCCGCTAAGGCCTTCATGATCAAGAATGAAGCCCCAGGATCCCGCTCCCCCGCCAGTTTAGCAAAGAAGCCTATCGCCGCCAGGGAAGCCCTAGCATAGGACACTGTTTTGCCCTGATCCCGCAGAACCTGCAAAAAGGCGTACATCGTTTCAGCTGAGAAGACCCTCTCCCCACCCGATTTTTCAACAAATGCTTTGTAAACATTAAACTGCGACTGATATGCGCGTTTGGTGCGATCACTCAGAGCGGCACCTACCAGCCCCGCTAAAGCGGGGCTCCAATTTTCCACAGTGACTTAGGGAACGTCGTCATGCGCTCTTCCGCCTGTGGGTGGAACCTCCGGAAGTCCTGCAACTTGGAACGAGACAAAGCGTCAGCAGCATGGTTATCAACACCAGGTATATGCGCAGCTTTAAAAGTCAAATTCAATTTCAAGCATGCCAACACCAACAACTTCAGCAACCTCAGCACGTGTGGGCAAGTCGCCCCTTGCCGATTGATAACCTGAACCACTGCCATGTTATCCGACCAGAAGGTCACAACCCTGTCCCTGAAGCGCTCTGCCCACACCGTAACCGCAACCCAGATGGGAAAGAGCTCTAAAAAGGCTCAATTCTTAGTCAAGCCTGCTACGTGCCACTCCGCTGGCCAGACCGCCCCACACCAGGAGGGGCCCAAGATCGCCCCAAAACCAACACTACCAGCTGAATCGGTGTACAATCCTAGCTCCTTACTGGACACCGGCGGCGCGGGCCACACTACCCGCCCGTTGAAATCTGCCAGGAAATCCCGCCACAACTTGAGGTCCTCCTTCACCCCTGCTTTTAACCTCACCCGGTGATGCTTCTGGGTAAGACCCACCATCGCTCTGGCTTTAGACCTCGAGAAAGGGCGTCCCATGGGAATGATCCGCAAAGCAAAGTTTAGCTGCCCCACAAGCACTTGTAACTGGTGCAACGTCACCTTAGGACACGCCAATGCTACCTCAATGGCTAGGGAAAAGGCCTTTACTTTATCCATTGGCAATCTACATTCCCCCGCTACTGTGTCAATTTCAATGCCCAGGAAGGACATGCATGTCTCAGGGCCGACTGTCTTGCTCGGTGCCAGCGGCACCCCAAATTCCTTTAACATCGCCACCAGCTGGCTTAGGGCCAATGCGCAGGCATCCGACGATGCGGGACCCATCACCATGAAATCATCTAAGTAATGCACCACATCCGTACATCCTGACTTTTGCGAAAACACCCATTGCAGCATGGAGCTAAAGGTCTCAAAGTATTTGCAGGAGACCGCACAACCCATAGGCATACATCTGTCGTAGTAAAATTGCTGTTGGACCTGAAAGCCTAACAAATGGTAATCCTCAGGGTGTACCGGTAACAAGCGGAATGCTGACTCAATGTCGGTTTTTGCCAGTAACGCCCCTCGGCCTAGCTCCCTCACTGAACAGCGGCATCAAAGGATGAGTAGGTCACTGAGCAAACTGCCGGGTCGATGGCATCGTTTACCGATGCACCTTTCGATGCGGATAGGTTATGGATCATTCTGAACTGTCCCGGCTCTTTTTTGGGCACCACTCCCAAAGGGGAGCAGACAAAATTCTCCGAGGGAGGAGCCGGGAACGGGCCTGCTACTCGGCCTAATGCCCACTCTTTCTCTACCTTTGTGGCCACCACTGAGGGATGGGTTCTTGCTGAAACTTGGTTCCTACACTGAGTAATAGGAGGGACATGCGATGCTGGTATACGAAAACCGCTGGAAAAACCCTCAAACAACATCCTGGCAGCTGCCCTATCCGGATACCTGCCCAACCAAAAGATCAATTTCTCAATGTCAACAGGAGTAGTCAGATTAGACTTGGGGAGGCTTGATATCCTTAGGGGCGTTGCCCCCCGTTCTTTGGATTTCTTATTGCACTTTGACTCAGGATGGGACTGGTGACCCCAGTAGGCGCATGCGTGCTTAAACTTGCACTGCCCAGGGGGCCACGTGCACCCTTTACCATTGAACGCACAGCATGTACCTTTCTTCTCGCCCGGCCCTCCCTGGGAAGTCCGAAAGGGCTGCCTAGCCGGGTGCTCCCTATTGCTTACGCTCTCTAACCAAGCATTGACTTCAAGCTGATCCCAACAAATGGAGGGGTTTTATTCCTTCGCCCAGCGAAACTCCCTATTGTATGTCAGCCAGGCAGAACTGCCCTGAGTGGCGTGCGCCTTTACAATCTTATTAGTATAAAAAACCAGCGGAATCGCCAACTCTGGCCTTTTCTCCAACAACACCGTAACATAGACGTGAAAAATGAACAACCAATTGGTTATCGTCTCTTCTATAATAGGTCTCCGATCCCGGAAGGAATGATCCTTCCCATCCCTGTCCTTGTAATCCTCTTCTTGCCTCTTCGGCCTGATAAGGGAGAATATATCTACGTAGGCACCTCTCTAAATCTTCTCTCGCATTTCCGTACTAACATGCGTAGCTAACATCCCTGACTGGGACAACACGTTCCCCTGACTAGTTCCCACCTCGCTGCTTCTTGGCGTAGTGTCAACAGGCTTACCTCCTGTAGGTGGCACCGCTATCGCTGTCGCGGGGGGCTGTGCTCCAATCGCTACGCTGGGCGATGCTCTGCGCGACTCGATTAAAAGCGCCAACTGCCTCTGAATATCCTGCAACGCGCCCTGTTCTGTGACCTGCGGGGGCACCCACGGTGCTGCCGCCCCAGCGCTCCCTCTCTCTAATATCCTTTCCGGAGCTGATAATTGGCCCACTAGAGTGGAAACTGATGCCAGCAAGCTATCGAACGGATCGCCAGCGGCTGCCACTGCGACCACCGGTTGCGGTGGGAGTGGTGCCGGAGGGACTGTGACTAATGGTACCACGCCTCCCGGAGCCAATGCCCTCAGTGCCTCCCTAATCTCAGACAAAACTGACCCCACTGGGTCTACTGGAGTGACCACTCCTGGTTCAGGATCAGAAGGAAGAACCTGCTCTGCATCTAAAGGAGGAGTAGGGACGGGACCTGCTGATCCCTCGTCCTGTTTCCCCCCGGCAGGGCTAGGCCTACTCTTCGTCCCTTTCCTTTTTGGCTGCGCCTTGGCCTTCTTCTTCAACGGCGGACTAGCAGCCTTCGGTCGCATCCCCCTGCGCGGCCACTCTACTGCTTCGGACTGCTCCCCCCGGGAAGAATCACTCTCGTCCCCGCTATCGGGGGTCTCCTTGCTCAACTTTTTTAGCAGCAATTTCATAATCTGCGCTAATTCAGGTTCAGAGTCCTTACGCTTTTGTCCACCCTTTTTTGGCGCCATGCTAACTATCGCGCGCTTCGCACTGCCTCGCTATAGCACCTAACGCGCCCTGAGTTCCCTGTTCCCACACCCCTAAGCACCGTTCACGCCGCCCGGCAGGAGCCCGCACCACGAAGACCCTCGCACACAGCCGTAAGCCCCGTAAGGCAGCGACACTCCAACCCCTTCCCTGCACCCACCGTGACTCACGGCTGCCCACGAGGCCCCCGAGGCACTCGACCCCTTACCTGGCTACACGAACGATGCTCAGTCCTTCTGCTTCTAGAATTTCGGAAAGCCGGCCTGGATCTCGAGAATGGCCAGGAGCCGGCGTGAGCAGTCAGGTATCCAGGGGTGATAGCGGGAACAGAGACCCCAGTCACAGGGAGTTGACCCTAAATAGGCCCAGAGACTCCACCCCCTGACCCTCGGGTCATGCGATAGCGCCAGAGCGGAAATGGGTCGGCCGGACGCCGATTGAGCCGTCCGCCCGACCAACCACCAGAGACCAAGAGCGGGCGGGGTCCAGAGAGGCCGGGTCCTAAGTGCGCGCGTCGTGATTCTCCACGCTTGTCAAATGATATCGTTGATGATATCACTGATTATGAACTCCAATGTTGTGCTATTTTCGTAGACAACATTTTGGACACAATATTTGTATCACATGAAATTCTATTAACAATAGTTTGGTGCCACACCCACTACTGACACTCCCATTGAGAGTTTACAAAGCTACAGCTCCGGGTCATGTCACAGCACACCAATGTGCGTGGTGTGCAGAGACTTTGAGGGGTGTTTTTTATAATAGACATGCTCCTTCGCAATTTTGACTTATTGTGTAAAGGCACATTTCCAGTAAAAAATACCATTTATGCTGGAAAGTAAATACCCTAGCAGGAGTTTGCACTGATTTGCATCACTTTTCTTGACTTATTGCCAGTGCAAACCCTTAATAAATCTGTCCCTTGATGTGATGGAGAAAGAAGGGAAGGAGAAATTCTGCGTTTACTTATCAACGGTATTCAATAAGGTACTAAGTACATGATAAATCGTGAAGGACACATTAGTGTGAAGTTCCATTTTTAAGAGAAGGAGGACGAAAGATCACAGTGCAAAGACAGTCTGTTAAGATCTGTCGAGAGTTACTCTACCATCTTTGCAATATAAATATGAACGTTTTGGAAGAAATGGAGGTATAACGCATATGATGGGCCGCCGGCAAATAATTGTAGATATTTTTCAATGTGGAAGAAGCTGCCTTTTGTTTACTGATCATTGGTAAGTCGCGCTTTTCCTCTCCAGCCCTCAGGAAAACAATACCTGTTTTGCAGATGCTGGTCCTGTTTCTGTGTTGTGCTAGATAATGTAACATCGCCCCTTGGGAAATAAGTCCTCTTTTTATGTGATATTATATTGCACCGCGATCCTCTTAAATGCAGAGCAATTTCTTTATGAGTCTCTTACACAACAGCAGAGTAAGAAAGTATAAATAAAAAATAAATCCCGCCATTACTTTAATAAGTTCTTTAATAATTCCTAACAAAGCTGGTCATTATTAAATGCCACCTTTTTACCTAACGTTTGACTCCTTTTGTATCTACTTTGTAAATTAAAACATAATTTGCTTAAAAACAAAATTACAACAATAATATTTCGGAATGTCAACCTTTTTATTTTGTATGTAGTTTTATGTGCTTTAATCATCGATATGTGCTTGAGTGCCTGTTCTCATGGATGAGAATTACGTCTCATTATCGAAAGGAGTTGAAAGTAAAAAGACACATCTATTCTAGCTATATCTTCAGAATTTCGATCTACATGCCATCAGAGAGTAGGCATCTTCCTTCTCTACAGAAGGCAGGTGCAGTTTATTTATTTGAGAGTAGCTGAAGCGTGAAGGGAATTCTCAATCTCAGTACCTGACTGCTCACTCAACTTAAATAGCTCCCTCACCAGTTACTAAGGATGTTGTTGCAAGTAGCCCAGAACATGGCCCAGGTTTGCTCGACCCCCACAGTTAATGATATCGGGATTATCAGTAACTCCAGTCTGATGCTGGGAAAATCGGGACCATTACTAGAGGGACCATGAGAGATTTCTTAGAGATTATAATCAGTCGTTTTCGGTCATATTCTCCAGGTAATTTCTCATTTTGGAGCTGAGATTGTGGATGCCTTCAGCAGCAGAAATCTCAATATGAATATAAACAGATCTGCAGAAACACCAAGGACCTCTCAGTTATGATGTAGCCAGTTTCTGCTGATTCTGTGCCAAATGGAAGTAAAATGTCACTCATGTGAGGACAAATGTGCTGCGCTAATCTGCTTCCCCAAAGTGATTAATGCGCTAAACCTTATTACATACACCTACATGCTTTCATAAGGACCTCTTGATACAGTAGTCAACGATACCAATGATTCCGGCTGACACGTGAGATAAACTTCATATAATTGCAAGAGGTGAGTTAAAAATCCCTTTTTCAACCTGCGATAGCCAATATTTCTTCTGATTTGTACTGAGTATAACGTTCACCCAAATAACCACATTTGTGAATCTTGCAACTTCACTCATAAAACCACACACTACACAAAGGACAGTATGTGGAAGTCGGGTTTCAGCAAATATTTACAATTTGTTTCCTAAACAAGTAAAGTGCATTGATTCGTTTTTATTCTATTTAAGTTTTTGTGGCCCTTTAGGATCACGGGCCGATCACCACCGCCCACATGGCGGTGGGGATCCACCCATGGTACAACGCTGCCCGGCACCCATTTCCCCGCCATATTACTATGGTGGAGGGGATCGCGGCGGACGGAAAGCCCGTCGGCCGCTTTTCCACCAAAGGTTTAATATGGTGGCGGTGTCTGTAAGACACCGCCAGCCATATTACCATGGGTGCGGTAACATGCCTTTTGGAAAGGCATGTGGGAATAGACTGCCGGGACCCGTTGCGGGCCCCCGGGGACTCTGGGGGGTGGGGGGCGCACATGGGGGGTACCTATGGTACCCCCCTGCAGTTCCATGTCAACATGGCAGGCAGCTCGCGGTGCCTGCCATGTTGTGCATGGAAGTACACAACATGCCTTCCTGGCATTGTGGTGGACGGTGCTGAGTGCACCGCTCGCCACAATGATAGGAATGCAGGATGCATCGTAATTTACCCCACGGGACACCCACCCTTATGGTGGGCGGTCCCGTTTTCCAATAGGATGGCGGGCAGACAAAGTCCTCTCGCCAATTTAATGACCCCCTTTGTTTCCATGTGGGCGTGGTCTCACCAGCGACAAAATTGCTGCGCGCTGAGCGAGCTCCGCTTGACCGAGCCTTCTATCCGACAGAATCAAGATAGAGAGGGCACCATCTGGCCACTTGTACTGACGCCTGACATTGTGTACCTGCTTTGAAGCTCAGGAGGTCCTGGAAAAACTGCAGCCGGAGACTTGCTGCTGTATCCCACTGGATGCCCCTGGATGGCAGCATGGGCCCTGCCTGATCATTGGGACCTGCCCTGCCATTGCCACTGCTGATGCCTACCTGGGCGCTCCCGACCCGGCTTGTCTGGCACTCCCAGGGGTCATTCATGCGTCCTGAGGTGGGGCCATGCTTTCCAGTCTCCCGACACTAGTGCTGACCTTAGGGATGCCACCTGGAGGCGTAGCTGGGGCTCCTACTTTGGTGGCCAGCCGGGCCTTGCCTCGTCCCTCACTTCGGGCTTGTGGCTGTGCTAAGAGCACTGAGGGGAGCCCTTTGAATCCTAAGTTGGCGGCGGCAGTGAACCTTGCTCCTGGGCCTGCACACAGTTGCGGTTTCTGAATCCCATCCTGGGCCCTCCTAAGGATCTGCTGACCTGCTTCCCCACCAATAACCAGTGAGTGCTTGGCGGCAGCTGCCCTTGGATTTTGGCATCCTGCTCATCGTGACTGGTGCCCTGGGTGGGGGGCTGTGCACAGCGGGGTCATAACAGCACTCCTAGCTCACCCACGGTGCTGGCGATTGCATCAGCTTGACAGCCTACAACTTCCTGCTGTATGCCATCTCACCCACTCACGCTCCGGCCTGCACATGGAGGGACATGTCCAAAGGACTTTGCTTTTTCCCTGCCCTGCCTTGAACCCACTACGAGGCCGCCTGGTTCGGCTGGACCCCTGACGACACGGGCAGATGCACGCTGGTGCATGCCAGCTGCAGCATGGCCTTGCTTGGCGTACCTGCGCTCAGAGGGGTACCTTTAGCTCAGGTCGTTGGTGCCACCCTTACACACCAGAAGCCACCTCTAACCCTTTAGCTGCTGGTTCCGGGCCCCCTGGGGGTGCCCACTGTGGCCCGCCTGGACAACCACTCAGTTTTCTGGAGCTTTGCTTCTGTGCGTCCCCTGCTGCCTACTTGGACCGTGCCTCCCCTAGGCATGGGACTTCCTCCGAAAACAGCAGCCCCCTGGTCCACCCTGCTCTGCCACCTACTGGCGACCTGCCAGGGGGAGAACCAACGCCAGGCAACATAAGATCATCATCACGGGCGTGGGGTGGACAGAGGTGGAGATGCCCCCGGACACAAAGGACCGGCCCACACAGACCGAACCTTTTGGTGAACGGGCCTACACTTGAGGATCTCCTCCTGGATGCTCAATCCAGCCTGAAGTAAATACATGTCAAATTGACCATTTAACCTCCAGCCTAGACCAGGTTAAACAAAGGGTGGATTCCTTCTGTTTGAGACTAGGGTCTCCGATGCTGAGGATGCAGGTGCTGAGGGTGCGCAAAACTCCTAAAAATGGACAAAATCCTTGAAAATGAGGGCCTTGAAGTGCGGTCCCCAAGAAACAACATTCGGGTCAGTGGCCTGCCGGAGTCCACGGCACCCGGTAGGATGGAAGATTATATGGAGACCCTACTCCGCGACCTTTTCAAACCGGCTCTGTCCAACCACTTCTTTATAGAGCGGGCGCATAGGTCACTCAGTCCTCGACTTCCCCCTGGCGCCCTAGCGAGGCCTATTAATGCCTAATTGCTGAACTACTAGGACCATTATTCAATTCTGCGGAGGGCCCGGGAGATTGGGGAGATCAATCATCAAGGCAAAGTCTTATCCTTCTATCCAGACTTTACCCTGTCTGTCCAAGATGGTCGCCGGGATTTCCACCCTGTCAAACACATCCTGCAGCAGCTTCACATTACCTAGGCTATGCTCTACCCTTCCAAACTCCGGGTTGATTATGGCTAAAAGCCGGGATTCTTTATCGATCCCAATGCGGCCCTTGCATTTGCTAAGCAACTACAGAAATCGCCCACACGAGGCAACCGTTTCATTACTGAGGATAAGCGCCTGAGCAATAATGACTACCCCTATATACCTCAACTTCTCTCCGCAGCTATATACGACTCCTGGTGGCCTCCTGCACACTGTTCGACCTAGTCTTTAATGCAACTTGTTGCTAGCAATTGCTTCAGTTTGCATCTTGCTTGACAAGTTATCTAGTAATATGTAATTTGTGCTGGAGTGGCACTGTCTACCAGGGCACAGGTCCCGTCTGGTGCATCCCACTCACTCTGCCTTTAAAGCAGCGGCTTCGCTTGATCACATGTATCACCTCTGCGCTCTCCCTCTCTGTGTCATCCAATGCTCGGCCCCCCCTGCCCACATGGTATGGGGCAATGGCTAAGCCCACTCACCCTAAAGGGATGACTTTGGCACCTGTATTATTTTTTCCAAGTTTCGGGCTCCTGGGTGGGAGTGGATTAGATGCTCAACCTAGTTGGGGGGTTGGAGTGGGTGAGGAGCGGGTTCAGGCTTTCCCTTCTTATTCAGTCTGTTGCTTTGTTTTTTCTGTATTATTTCTGGCATGGCAACAATTGAATACATCATGTGATGACTTACACTGCACTGCACTGTTTTTCCTAAGTCCGATTTGAGCCCGCAGAGGATACTTCACCATTTCCCTCATGACTGCTTCATGACTGACATCACCTTTGTGACATAATACATCAGGGACCTGAATGACTTCCGCAAAGCACTCCTCATGCACTCACACCTCAACAGACACAAGGTGGATGTTTGTTTCCTCCAGGAGACGCACCTCCTTCCCGCCACTTTGTCCAGATTGCAATCCCGCCACCGGGGGGAGTCCTATAAAGCTATCTACTCTAAATATGCAAGAGGTGTCACTATCCTTTTCAGAAAGGGCCTTCCCAGGTATGGCACTTACTCCTTCATTAATACTTCTGGAAGCTATGTGATCCTTGCTGGCATCCTTTACAATCAGCCATTGATCATCACAGCGCTGTATGGCCCCAATACTGATGACCCCTGCTTTCTCACTCAGGTCTGGCAAATCATATCCTCGCTGGGGCCCCACTCCCTGCTTTGGGGTGTTGACTTTAACGTTGCACCCTCACCATGACTTTACCGCTTGATGGACCACATACATCACCTGCAGGCCACTGCTACCCTTCATTCAATCCTCGAGGATAACTCCCAGTTAGATGCCTGGTGACATACACATCCTGGCGTATGCAAGGCATCCTGCATCTCCGGCTTGTGAGGAGCATGGTCTCTTATCGACCTGTGGCTCACCACCCGAGATGTCACCTCTTGGACCACTTCAGTGGACCACCTAGCCCGCACTCTGTCTGATCATGCTCCGGTACGACTGTGCCCATGCTTGCCGCTTACCCTGCTCCACCTATTTGCATGGCGCCAGCCCCCTAATGCGCTCTGCGATGCCGCGTTCCGAGTAGATATTCGGGATGCCATTACAGAATACTTTGAGCACAACACTGGCTCTGTCGAGTCACCTTCAACACTCTGGGCGGCCTTTAAGGTAGTGATAAGTGGGGAATGCATCACAAAAACATCGGGGATGTTGAAATCCATTAGGGGCACACTTGAGCTTTTGGGAAAAGGCATCAGGGCCCTGGATCTTCAACAATCCCAGGATCCCAGTCCAGTCACTCATGCGTCCATAGATATAAGCTCACTGAGTTCCATGAGGAGGCGGATAGGGAGGTGGTGTTTCTGGGCAGAGAGGCCTGCGCTCGCCAATATGGAGAAGGCCTTTAGCCCAGAAAGATCTTAGCAAACCTTCTCAGGCAGCCGCACACATCCTCTTACATCGCAGCACTCTGTCGTGAGACTGCTGAGCAAACTACCCCCCCACAGAAATTATAAAACCCCTCTCTGCTTTTTATACACACTTGTACACCGCAGGAGAAGCCGCATCTAGGGAATCCCTTGATCTATACTCTGACTCCATCGAGCTGCTATGGCTCAGCAACAGCCATCAGGAATTTTGGATGAACCTTTCACTCAAGAGGAAATTTCGAAGGTTATCGTAGGTGTCCCGGATGACAAGGCCCCGGGTTCAGACGTGTTTACCCCTGCATTTTATGAAGAGTATGCGTAAATCCTTGCCCCACAGTTGTAAAACGTATCTCTGGACCTGGGTAGATTCCCTCCTCCCTTTATGAAGTGATGATCATTCTCTTATTAAAACCCCCAGTGCTGAGATTCTTATCACCCACTATCATTATTTAATACCCACAACAAAATCTATGCTAAACTTCTCGCCAATCGCCTTCTCCCACTGATGCCAATAATCACTCATCCAGACCAATCGGGGTTCATTCTGGGGTGCACCACCTCACATTATCTGCGCACCATTCTTGGTCCTTCTCCAAATCAAGCCCTCTTTTCTATCTTCTTCCTCGCCAGGGCTTTAGGGTTGATTTTGTGCGAAGAATCTAGCTACTTTTTACACTCTTAATGACTCGCATCAGAGTCAATGGGCAGGTAACTGATCCCATAGTAGTCGCGAGGGGTGCCCGTCATGGCTGCCCTCTATCCCCCATGTTATTTGCCATCGCTATGGAGCCATTGGCGGCATGCCTGCACCAGCACTACACTCACTGTGGCATTGGTTTCTCGTTTCGTGCGTTGGTCACATCTATGTATGCTGACGATGTCACGCTTTATATCCGTGAACCATAAGAGAACCTGCCTCCCATGCCCAGGGAGGTTATCTGTTTCAGCTGCTTATCCGGGGTCCGGGTCAACTGGAGAAATTCTGTTCTATTCCCCCTTGCAGATGCCAAGCAACCATTCTACACTGACTACACATTCGTTTGGGCTAGTGGTCCTATGAGATACCTTGGTATCTGGCTGACCTGGGATTTGGAAGAGTTATGGAGATTAAACTTTGGTAAAGCAATGGACTGGCTGAAGAATGAAATGCAAACCGGCAAACATTTCCTCTTTTACTGGTGGGGCGCATCACCATTACAAAAATGATTGTGCTCCCAAAATTCATGTACTTCTTTATAAACATCCACATTCCACTCACCTCACAATTTAAAAAACTATTTAAGTCTAACATTACTACCTTAGTCTGGGCAGGATATCAGCCCACATCGCCTTTAACGTCCTAACACTAAGTCTAGTGAGAGGTGTACGTGTACGTGCACCCAAGCTAGTTTCCTTCATTTTTGGATTTACCCTACGCCCTTTCAGCCGCACATCGTGGTCAAGGCTGACCTGGCTTCCCCCTGGCTGCTGCAAACAGCACTATTTCTACTGTATAACAGACCCAGGGGTGAGAGACACATGGTGGAGAGAGTGCGCTGTGCTTGGGATGGGTTGCGTAGGCACACTTGCTCGAAAACACTTTTTACACCTTCAATGCAGCTCGCGAACAACCCCTTAACCCCTCCGCTGCAGACAGCTGGCATGGCCTGCCGGGCAGCAGATCTGGGTATCCGCACTAACGCTGACATATACCTCAGCAACACTTTTTTCGCATTGCCGGAAGACGCTGCGCCACGAGACAAATTGCTATATTAACAGATAAGGACCACCTGCAGAAACGAAAACCGGACCTTCAGATTTGCTCCCCGCCCCAGCACAGCGCTAGAATACCTGCACTCCTCCACCTACCCACGCAAATTAGTCACAAGACTATGGGGCATATTTACAACTACAAATTAGGAGGGATGCGCCAGTAATTGTGCGCCATGCCTCCGCCACCCATGATGCGCCGCATTTACAATGCGGCGCACCATGGGGCAAAAACGGCACCGATGCGTTACGCATCTGTGCCGTAAAGGTGTTGCATTGCTGGAGTTGCGCCGCATGCGCAACGCAACTCCAGCAATGCTCTGGGGGGCTGATTCTACTAATGCTGTGTCAAGCCTTACGCCTGCTTCAAGCAGGCTCAGGGTTTTGACGTAGCATTGGCCTAAAAGTGACTGAGTGAAATCTTGTAGATTTCACTCAGCCACTTTTAGGAGGCGTTTCTGCGCAGGAACGCTCCCCCCTGCGCCGGAACGCCTCCTTAAGGCGCAGGGCTTTACAAAGTGACGCATCTCCCAGATGCGACACGTTGTAAATAGCCCGCATCATGGCGCATCTTTTGCGCCGCCGCTGCGTCACAAAAGTGATGCAACGGCGGCGCAAAAGAGGCGCAAGGGGCTTGTAAATCTGCTCCTATGTGCCCTCACTCTGGCTGCTTCCCCGCTAGATACCGAGCGCGCTTGTAATGCATGGAGCACAGACCTGGCAGGAGACCTCTCACCCGTACAGTGGCAATATTGTTGTAATCAAACTAAACGCCTCTCTCCCAAATACTGCCTTAGGCTCAATCATGTTAAATATTTACATCGACTATACCTTACCCCCTCCACTCTGCATAGAATGGGACTGATTGATAATGATAGATGCATGAGATGCTCTGCTCCCGCACACTTCGAGCATCTCACCTGGTCATGCCATGTCAAGTTTTCAGACTTTTGGCTAGAGGTTTGCTCCATAATTAGCGATGTCACTCAGGAACGCATTGTACCTAACACCCTGCTGTGCTTTCTGGATTATGTCAAAGATATCTCAGGCGCTAATCGCAAGCTTGTCGCAATGCTGCTGGGGCTCGCCAAGAGACAGGTGGCGATTCACTGGGTCTGCAGACCGGCACCTCAGGCTAAACACTGGTTGAACGGCGCTGCCCATTGTCAGATGCTCCTGGTGGAATTCTAAGGACTGATGCCGCCCACAAACAGACCCACTGACATATGAGACCCCCTCATATCCTACCTTCCCGTGATTGCAAATCCAGATGTACCCCCAGAGGGTACTCCCCTTGCTGGCAACCATACAACCAATGCGGATTCTGAGACTATCACTTCGGACGCTTCACATACTACTCACAAACCATATAGACACAAACAACTCCTCTGCTCTTTTCCCCTCTCCATCTGATGTACTGGCTTTGGTGTATATTATTTTACTTCAATATAACAATGTCAATTTAGTTCATGAATACAGAATATGTTGCAGTCTTTGATCAAAATGATATGTTTATCAGGCCAACGGTTCAATAAAGGTTTTTGAAATTTGAAAAAAAAAGTTTTTGTTTCCCCTCACACTTTCGGATTGCACAAAAGTGCTTCAGTTATGCTTTCCTGGCTGCTGACATACTTTGAAATTAGTGTAAAGTTAATTTGCTGGTATTTACATTGCGTTGTGCGTTGTTAAACATTGACATCCACAAGCTTACGCTTTGCCATATAGTTTACTTTACAAAATCAGTTAACTTTGCAGTCAGAGAAAAAAAAGTAAACAGCACTCTCTATGATACAATAAACAGCTATTTGTAAGAAGGCATAACCTGACATTTGACCTTTGTGAGAAGATAAACACTAAGGGGCATGTTTTTGTCTTCTGGCGCATCTCTGCAAATCAGCAGGGATGTGCCAGAACAGATGTGTCACGTAAGCACCCCCTTGCGCCACCACATATGCGTCGCATTTACAATTCGGAGCACCATGGTGAAAGGAGGGGCAGATGCGTGACGCATCTTGAGGCGCATGGGCGGCGCATTGCTGGAGTCGTGTCGCAAGCGCGACGCAACTCCTGCAATGCACAGGGGCCGCCCATACTCAACATGGTGCCTCACTCCTTAAGCCTGCTTCAAGCAGGCGTAAGGATTTGACGCAGCAGCGTCGTAAAACTGACTCAGTGAAATCTTGTAGATTTTACTGCGTCAATTTTACGTGGCTTTCCTGCGAGGGAACGCCTACCCTGCGACAGAACGCCCACATGAAACCTGACGTGACGCATCTGCCTAGATGCGTCACGTTGTAAATAAGTCGCAACGTGGCGCATGGTTTACGCCGTCACTGCGTCACAAAAGTGACACAACAGCGGCGTAAAAGTGTCAGAAGGGGCTTGTAAATCTGCCCCATATTTTGAATATTTGTTGCTCATTCACCTTTTGTATTCCAGCGTGGTTTTTTGGGGCTTGTGCAGCACCTCTCGTATCCCTACTTATGGCACCTTTCAGATTATGTAGCTAATCAGAAATCCAAAAGACGATGCCCAGGGATCAGGGAGTGCTGACATTCAGAACTCCATTTCACCTGATCCCACCTCATAAATGTTGAACACAGCCTCGACCAAGTTAATTCCAAGAACATCTTCTGTTTTGTATATGTGACAGAGATGATTTAGAGATGAGTCCTAGTTCATGGCAGGCCATTAATTTACTATACCCAAATAGCCTCATAGGCTATGTGCATCATTACAACTTAACCCCTTAGCTGCAGCGGCTATTCCGCTGTAGTGCTAAGGGGGAGGGGGGGCGTGCGGCGCTCCTGTACTCGTGACGGAACCGCTCTGTCACGATCCACGGGTGGGCTGTGCTTGTGACGGAACGGTTCCATCACGGCCCCGCCCTCCTAATAGAACGCTCAACGCAGGCACAGAATTCGCGCTGCGCTGGCGCGGCGAGCAGGACATGACGGAACCGTTCCGTCACCAGCACAGCCCACCCGAGGCTCGTGACGGAACAGTTCCGTCACGAGCACGCAATGGGTTAAGCACTCAAAGTAGGACTCTTATGAAGCAGCACACAGCTGTATTTGAGCATTGACTGTTGGAATGCCACTGTCAAATTCATATTTGATGGGGGGCGTGGCTTGGCGGCTCTTATGTGAGAGCTCCAGGTCCGAAGGGGTTT
The DNA here is from genome assembly GCF_964263255.1 of Lissotriton vulgaris. Taxonomy (NCBI): domain Eukaryota; kingdom Metazoa; phylum Chordata; class Amphibia; order Caudata; family Salamandridae; genus Lissotriton; species Lissotriton vulgaris. The sequence continues at coordinate 317,186,222 of NC_141699.1, read as the reverse complement.
TCGCCTCGCATTTCACCTCACCATTGCCTGCTAAGCGGCTCCTCGTGAACCGGAGACGACAGACACCAGCGGGCTCCTGGCGGCGACCATAAAACGCAGCGCAATGCTCATTTTAGCTACTTTGTAGCGGACGCGGCTGAGAGATAGTCGCGTCCGCCATCTTGAATCCAGTCATCGCGTACTGCGGCGCTCCCGTTCGTAAACATGCGAACCCGTCACGGAGCCCCTCAAGCCCGCAGTTACACCTGGTGAGACAATTTATGCATTTTGGCACCACCGCTGTCGGACTTTAACTTATGTCACCTTTTTTAAATAAGTTCTAAGCAAGTTTGACTCACGTTTGATTAACCTGGGCGGCCATTTTAGACAACTGATGCTTCTTTTACCTCAGGCAACCTGCATGTACATGTCAGTGCAGTCTACTCTCTATTAAGAGCGTTTCACTTCATCACGCTCTTATTTTCATAGATGATTACAACTTTGAGCTGTTTTACCCACTGTTTCTGCACGTTTTTCTACATGCTCTTCTTCATTATGGTGTTCCTTTCCTGATGGACTTCTCCCGCACCACAATGTGCCATTCTTCTTCACCTAAACGCTGTGGTGCTTTTCTGCTTCCATCATCGATGTGCTAGCTTTTTCAACGACCCGAATGTTGTTCCATTCAGCTGCTTAAACCCTGGGCGTTCCTGAATTTTGCGCAGGTAACCTTCTTTTCCTTGTGAACCTGGTTGCCTTCTTCCTATCAAAAGCTCCTGCGTACACTTGAAGCTGCCTGTAGGCTCACAGTGACTACTACTGAACTCCATTTCTCCTTACCAATACCTTCTTTTTATGGAAAGAAAGGCAATTTCTCGCACTCCTAAAACTCCACGTCGTGTTTTCATTAAAAACTCAAAAGTTTTCTCCGCTTTGGCGCACCTTGAAGCTTCTCAGACGCTCGCCGATCAGATGTCGCAGTCTAGCACAGAGCGGCCTGCCCAGCCTTCAGGGAAAGCTATGACGAAACGCCTTAAAAAAGATCCTCCATCACCAACAGGATCCACCTCGACTGTCTCCATGGAGCTCCTGCTGGAGGAAATTCGTGCCCTCAAACCTTTCATGGAAGACACTAATTCAAAGTTGCAGGTTCTTACCGATAACTGGTCTCAGATGGATGCCAGGGTGACAACAGTGGAACACTCTTTGACTTCTCTCCAAGAGTCATCCTCCAAGGTCTCACACATGTAGTCTCAGATTTCCTCTCTCCAAAAGCAAGTTGAAGAGTTGGAGAACCGAAACAGACGCAACAATCTCCGTCTCTACGGCCTGGCAGAGAATTGCGAAGGGACTGATCCCATCGCCTTCTTCAAATCATTTTTACCCAAACTTCTTCATCTGCCTGAGGGTACTACGCTTAACATCCAGCGTGCACATAGGCTGGGCCGCCTCCCCTCCACTCCCTCTCCCTCTTCACGGCCGAGAGGTGTCATGTACTTCCTAGAATACACTGACCTTCTCAAAGTCATTTCAGCGGCCCGTGCCTCACCTCGTCTCCAATGGTCAGGATCCAATCTCTTCTTTGCGCAGGATTATGCCAAAGCTACAGCCAGCCGCCGCAAAGCCTTCTTAGATATGCGTCCAGAGCTACGTGCTATTGGAGCCACATACAGCCTTTTTCATCCTTGCCTGTTCAGAGTGACTCACAACAACAAGACCACGACCTACGAGGATCCTATTCGTCTTCGAAGTTTTTTGAATGCTGCGCAGTCGTCTGACATGGACTTCTCTGGCTCCTCATCAGCTTTTCCTCCGTGAATCCTGCTTTCCATGACTTCATTGTCTTACTCAAATTACATGTTTCATGTTTGCTGTTTTACTGTTTGCCTTTCCTGGGCATCCCAGTATCTTCAATTTCTATGTTTCTTTCTGACTCCTTCCTACCTCTCTTGCATCCCTGTTGGATGGACAAGTAATTTTCCTTAGTGTCTTTTATATATTATTTCGTTCCGTACCATTGTTTTGTTTCTTTCTTCTCTTCTTCACATTATTCCTTTCTGTTTTTCTTCCTTGCAGGTCTCACAACTTGTATTGCGTTCATCCCTCGACTTGTTGGTTCGCTAGCATTGGATGCTTTGCCTCCTCTAGTTGGTGCTCCCTCCTCACTCACTGCTACCTTTTATACACATTTTTGTCTTTTAACGTTGTTCTGTTTCCTTCTTCCTTCATTCGTCTCACTCATTTATGTTTTCCCTCCCTTTTTCTTGCAGTTTTATAATATGTATGGCGTTTTCCCCTCGACTTGTCAGTTCGCTTGCATTGGACGCTTGCTTCCTCTGCCTGGCGCTCCCCCCTCACTCATTTTTCCTCGTCTCCCCTCCCTGGTGATCATTCCTCCCCGCCTCTACCCTCCGTAAGTATGTTTTCCCTTTCCTCCCGAATGTTCGCTTTCCTTATTGCGATTCTCTCTCTCTCAAGTTCACTAGTTTCCTTTATTCCACAGGTGTCCTTCTTTCTTATTTCTCGACAACTCTTCTACTATCAATTCCTCCCTATCATTCTTGCTACTTCATGGTCTACCTTCTCATATTTCTTATATCAACTGATTCTATTTCTCTCTCCTTCGCTCTTTTTCCTTCTTCGTCACCCTTCTATTTATGATTTTATTGCATTGCCTTTTACTGACTTTCTTCCTTTCTTTGGTTTTCTTCTTCCTCTGGGTTCCTCTTGCATCTTTTTTCTCTCTCATGACATTTTCCTCCTTTCTTATTTGATGTGTCTCTGAAAGTAATTACATGGAATGTTAAGGGCGTTAATTCCCCCATCAAACGACAGAGAATTCTATCTCACCTTGCACGTTTGAATGTGAATATTGCTTTTTTACAAGAAACTCATTTATCTGCTGAAGAATCTGTTAAATTGAAGAGAAGTTGGGTGGGTGATGTTTACTACTCTCCTGGGGATGGTAAACGCAATGGTGTTGCTATTTTATGTCACAAAGCTCTTTCTCATTCCCTGCTTGCTCAGGAATCAGATGCTGAAGGTCGATGGATATATGCCAAACTCTCTATCAAGAATGTTCCAATTTCTCTCTTAAATGTTTATGCCCCTACCACCGGTGATCCCACTTTTTGGCACTCATTTTCCCAGCACATCACCAGATTCATCGATGATAATTTTATACTGGCAGGAGATTGCAATCAGCCCCTAGACCCTTTTCTAGATAGGAACTCCAAAGCACACTTCATCCCTAACAAATCTCATAAATCCTTCTCTCAAGCTATCTCCCAACACAAACTCACAGATGCTTGGCGTTTATGTAACCCAGAACTTCAGGAATTTACTTTCTATTCTCCATGTCACCATTCCCAATCCCGAATTGATTAAATTTTTGTTACCCACAACATTGCCCAAACTCTCACTCATGCGGAAATTGGTCCAATTTTACTTTCTGACCATGCCCCCACATTAGTTCAATTGGACATCTTACCCAAATCAATAGGCCCTAAACGCTGGCGTTTCAACAATTCTCTCCTCCTGGACCCTAAATTCACTACCTCCTTCACTTCCTTCTCCCATGAATTTTTCTCCCTCAATGATAACTCCCCTGTCCCCAAACACACCATTTGGGATGCCTTTAAAGCGGCGGCAAGAGATTTCATTATTGGCTTTGTTGCTAAAAAACGTAGAGCTGCTCGCGATTTTACTAAGGCTATCCTTCTGGATATCAAGAAATTGGAGCATTCTTATTTTACTTCCCGCTCACAGCAAACTCTAACCGCCTTGGTTAGTGCTAAGATGAAATTTAACAAAAAATCTACGGACGACGCATCCTTGTACTTATTAAAATCTAGTGCCAAGTTCTATGGAGGCAAAAATAAGGCTGGCAAGATCTTAGTCAATTATCTCAAGGTGAAACACAATAAATTAAATATTGAATCAATCTACGACGCCAACTCCAATCTCAAACACACAGACGCAGACATCCTCACTGAATTCTCTACCTTCTACAAGACCTTATACTCTTCTGAAACTCAGCCTTCTTCCCACTCTTTAGACACATTTTTCTCCTCCATTCGAAAACCATCTCACTTTCCACTTGACCTCTCTCACTTAGAACTTGCTATATCCCAACAAGAACTACTCAAAGCGCTTCAAACCCTCCAGAAAGACAAGGCCCCTGGGCCGGACGGCTTCACAGTAGAATTTTTTCTCCACTTTTCAAAGCTCCTTATCCCTAGACTCCATTCCCTTATTGGCACCTTCCTTTCCCTGGGTTCCTCCTCAGGCTCTTTTTCAGACGCCCATATCTACCTCATACCCAAGGAGGGGAAGGATCCTCAACACTGCAAAAACTACAGGCCAATTTCTTTGGTCAATATTGACTATAACATTTTTGCAAAGTCTCTTGCGGCACGTCTCGACCTTCTTCTTCCAGACCTCTTGGGTGAGGAACAGTCGGGCTTTGTCAAAGGCCGTTTTATCACTGATAACACCAGACTCCTCTTCAATATTCTCCCTAAATCTCGCCTTTTACCCCATCCCCTTGCGGCCATTGCCCTGGATGCCGAAAAGGCGTTTGATAGGGTCGAATGGACTTATCTATTTCACACCCTCCGTTGGTTTGGTTTCGGTCCTGTTTTTATATCCTTAATTTCACTACTTTATTCTAACCCACGCGCAGCGGTTTGTGCCAACGGTCAAATATCTTCCTTTTTTGATTTAAAAAGAGGTGTTCGCCAAGGCTGTCCCCTATCTCCCTTTCTCTTTAATCTGGCCTTAGAACCCTTCCTCTCCAAACTCCGTCAAAATCCCTCCATCCATGGTTTCCAATTGTCAGATTCCCACATCAAACTAGCTGCTTATGCAGATGACATTTTGCTATTTGTCTCCAACCCCTCCGTTTCCACTCCTGCCTTTCTCAGTGAAGTCCATGCTTATTCCCAAATATCTGGCTATAAACTCAATAACGATAAATGCGAGATCCTCCCCTTGACTAAATTCACATTCAAACCCGATTTTGCCGCCTCTAATTTCACGTGGAAACCTTCCAATATCAAGTACCTTGGAATGCATATTACCCCTACCATCCCAGACACTGTTTCCCTGTGCATGTCCAAATGCATTCAAAAATTAACGGATCTCACATCCAAGTGGCATCCCCTTTACCTATCCTGGTGGGGTCGCCTTGACACTATTAAAATGATGTTGTCTCCCATTGTTCTTTACACCCTCTCCAATATTCCGGTCCCTGTCCCCTCCAAATTTTTCAAAAAGATCAACTCTATTCTAATGTCCTTTCTTTGGAATAAAAAGAAACCACGAATGTCTCTAGCACGTCTCATCCGTGCTAAATCAGAAGGTGGGGTTAACTTTCCTGACTTCCCAGCCTACCACAAGGCGTTCCAATTGAGGCAAGCCTCTTTTTGGCTACAAGACCCTGACACCCCATGTCCTCCAAGGGCCAAATTTGAACGCCTCCTTCTTTCTCCCTTCTCTTTTGCTGAATACCTCTCCATCTCTCGCAAACCCACTTCTATCTCTACTCCGATTCATAAGTTTACCACTAAATTACTCCTCTCTTCCACTCACTCACCTCCTACTACCATTGCTGATTTCCTCTCCTCTCCCATATGGCATAACACGTCCTTACTCATACGTGATAGACCCTTTTTTTGGAAAACTTGGCATACTCGAGGTCTGCAGTGGATCTCCCAACTTTTTTCTCACTCCTCTTTCTTATCTTTTGACACCCTTCGCTCCCTCTTTGACTTACCCACTTCCTTTGCACGCAAATACCAATTGCTTAAAAACACAGTCCTAACGAAATACAATGACCTCTCTCAGCCCTGCCCTCCTCCTGCTTCATCCACTCCCACTTCCACACTTCATTCCTTCTTACGCACTACACCAAAAGCTGCTGCTATTTACAAATACCTTCACGCTGGTGAGACTCCAAGGCCTAAATCTAAAGTGGAAGAGTCCTGGGAGCATGATTTGTCTGTCTCTTGGTCGGTTTCCTTCTGGGACAAGATCTGGACAAAACTCTGCAAATCTTCCAGAGCAGCAACCCTCACTCAGACTTTGTTTTTTATTTACAATAGACTCCTCTTCACACCCTCTGACCTTCACAAACGCTTTCCTAATACTCCCCACACATGCTGGTCTTGCTCGTCACCACAAGCTAATTTATTTCATATGTTATTTTTATGCACTCATGTTCGTGATTTTTGGCTACAGGTTTGGGCTCAAATTAATTTAATTTTCCACACTTCTATCCCTTTTTCCTACACACATGTTTTTATGGGTAGCCTCTTCCATTGCTGGGATGACGTTGATCTAAAACCTCAGATTGTTGACCTATTACTTGCCGCTGCCTTCCAACAAATAACGGTCAACTGGAAAGACTTCTCCAAAATTTCCTTCAAGGCGTGGTGGTTTAATGTGTGCCATAACCATAGACTCGATACTGCTCATGTTTTCCCGGCATGTATGGCTACTAAACGCATGGACTTATGGACTCCCGTCACACTTTATCTGGACTCATGTAGTAAACGCTTGTTTCACCCTCCACCTCCACAACAGGAAGTTCCTAAACCTCCTTAATCGCTCGATACATTCCACTTATCCTCCATTGTACCATTTTGTTTTAATTCTTTCCAATGATCTCATGCTTTTCATATTTTATGCTTAACGTGTTTTATCTTTGCCTTTTCCTTTTCTCTCATCTTGTACCCAGATTTCTTTTATTATAATGCTTGCATTTGTATGATTGTATTATTCTGCTCAGAGTCTCTCACTTGATATCACATTGTACTTTGTTTTGACACCTGGTTTTCTCTCTTATTATTATCAAATAACATTTTCTTGAACTTAAAAAAAAAAAAAAAAATCATATTTGATTACTAGTTGTATTTAACAATGCAGTACTCATCACAATTATGGTTCAAAAATTGTGTGCACTAAATATCATCTGGCAAAACTGTGCCCTAAAAGCCATTTACAAAAATATTGTCCTATTGGGGTTAAGGGGCCTAATTCACAAAGGTAAACTGATAAAATGATTCTTTTCAATTCAAAAAGCAATTTTATGAGTAGTATCTTTACGTCTGCCTACTTTTTTTTATGTGAGCTGTCTCCTCCATGAGTTTAGAGACTCCGCAGTCATAACAATACTACTGCTAAAATTGCTTTGTGAATTGCAAAAAAACAGTAAGCTTTTACACAAGTGTAAGTTTACCTTTGTGAATCAGGCACACAGACAGAAAATCTGCACCAGATGGGTCCCATGTGAATGGGCCAAGGATTCAGCTATTACAGTTTGTGATGGGGGATTTTAAGGCAAGGTCAAAACTCTCAAAGCCATGCAGCGGAACTTAATTCGTCCCAAACCACTACTGCCAAGGTTGTCCTCTGATGTTTGATGCAAGCATGTTTCGTGGAAAGTCACTCGAATGATAGCAGAATAATAAGCAAGATGGACCCTTTGCACTAATCAGGATGGAAATTTTACTAAATCACAGGTCAAATAACGGACGTCCCAAATTACATATCTTCACCTGCTATGTAGTGTTTCATCACTTCTGATGTGAGCCATTCCATTGGTCCTGTTGGGGTCCTGCTGGACTTTCATCTGGGTTCCAGTTATGTCAGTACAGCTTTACAGATAGGCAATTAGGAGACCCGCTACAGAAACAACGTTGCTTGTAGTATCTCAACATATAAAGAGCTGAAGAGATTTTGTTGAGAGGCACAATTTTGTTATTTGTATCTGATATTAGAACAACGGAATTTTGGGAGCTCCACTGAAAACAGTAAGAGACAGATTTACTAACATATCACATAATTCAGCAAGGCAACTTACTGGGTTGCATGAAACAGAGACATCAGAAATGCTCCATATGTAGAAAGGTATGGTCCATTTCTGCTGCATCGTTTCGCAGCCGCACTGTTTGCTGCCTAGCACCAATGCATGCACCCTTACACCTTGACATAAAGATGCATGTGTTACAAGTAGGATTGTTTTTGTGCAGGAAAGGATGCATTCCTGAACAAAACCAATCCTTAATGGTAGCTTCCCTTTTTCTATGTGAAATGCAGGATGCATCACAGATAGAAAAAGATAGTAACAAGGAAAATAAAGATATTTCTCCTTGTTATACGTGGTTCTTGGAAACATACAATTTTTACGCATTTAAACTCTTTATGTAGGTGGAAATGCACCAACATCTATGGGTGGATGTGTGGGCACGCCCATACTCCACTCATGGAATGTGATTGTGCCGCAAGGTAATGCAAGGCAGCGATATGCACTGCCTTGATATACTTTGGATTTAATAAACCAAGGTGGCTGTGCATCGTTTAGTAAATCCCACTAAAGAACTTTTGTTGTCATGCAATGACTTGCATCACGCAAGGGCAGGGGAAGCCTTTAGGAAATCTGGCCCAATGAATATGCTTTCAACATGGGTGTTAAGAGGCAAAGCATTCTCTCTGTATTTCATCTATGCCTGCTCCATATCCTATTACCTGATCTGTTTAGTAATTGCTGATAATATTATTGTAGGAAGCTGTCTTTCTATAGAGTGTACTAAAATGAAGTACACTGTGCAGAGAGACCAGTGAATCTACAGATGTATGCAGAGGTAAAAGCAGATAATTCAAATGTTCTTTTTATTGTAATTTGCGCGAGCAGTTAGGCTTACTGGAGGGTAGTGCTAAACATTTGTTGTTCTCACCGAGGCAATAAATGAGACACACACTCATGAATAAATCTGAGACCAATTTATGAAAATAATATCAAATTGTTTGTAATTTTTAAGACCAAGAACACAATTCTAAAGTAAGTACTTTTGGCATTATGATTTTCGAAGTTCCGAAAATATATCACTTTTGTGCACCATTGGAAACAATTGGGTCAAAAACAGGGAAAACTCATATACAATCAGGCAATGCTTTCACAAAGTTCACCTTCTCCTGTCAGGTGAATGTTGGAACCAAGTGCAAAGTTCCAGCCGGAGAAGTCAGGAGTGTCCTGGATTGGCCAGGAGCAGAGTGCTGCGGGTCTTGGAAGCTGTGAGCAAATACAAAGGGGGCCACTTGAAAGTACACAGCACAGTGGGAGATACAGTTAAGTCTGATGTAGCTGCTTTGAGGGAGGAGGACACAAGGGCTTGGGAACCACTTGAGCGCAGCTGGTTGGTCATTGCTGGGGATGGTCGGCCGGGTGTAGATCAAACACGTCAGCCGGGCCTTGTGCGTCTTGAGGTCCTCGCAGCTAGGAGCAGGCAACTTGGAAAGACATCTGGGCCATTCAGGATATGGGTCTCAGGTGCCTCAATGTCCTTCGACAGGAGCTTGCTTTCGGAGTCATTGGAGTCCAGAGTGGTGGGCTGGTACCCCAGGTATAGGCATGCTGCAGCTCAGGTAGGTCCTGGTGTCTCCAGACTTGGCGAGGAGACATATTTTTTCCTCCAGAGTAGTGTGGTACCTTTCCTTGCTTTGGTGCAGCATCAAGGTCATCGGGGAGCAGCAAGTCAACACACCAGACTTCACAGGCTTGGAGCTTGCAGTCCGCATGGGAGTGATACCTTCACCACAAGGGAGCTTCCTAGTGATTTCTTGAAGGCTGACATTGCTCTGAGGTTCTTGGAGTCCTTTCAGGTTCAGCACAACACAGCAGGTAGTGATTGTCGAGTCCTTGTAGAAGCCGGCAGGGTTTGGCACAATTTTCCTCTGTGGCAGGGCTTCAGTTCTCGTGTATCGGGTCTTTTTTGTCCTTGTCTTCTCTTGTACATCTAATCCAATTTTCACGTCTTGGGGTGTCACTTAAATACTGAATTTAGGGGGATAAAAGAAAAAACAGCTAGTAGCTAATGGGCTACCTACCTTTAGGGTATCTACACCCTCCGGTGACCACTTCCTGTGGTAACGGTCCCTTCCCAAGCCTGGATCAGTTTTTGCTCCACCATCCCAATATTGTGGAATTTTAGGAGAGGGGTTCACATCACAAGCACCGGCCTAATGGTGGTGTAGGGTAAGTAGGGACCCTCCTTCTAATCAAACTAATTTTTCCACTTTTCTCTTACCAAAAGTGCTAAAGTGCATGTGCTCTCTCCTCTAAACATGGTATAACTGGTTTACATGTGATTGGCATATTTGATTTACTTCTAAGTTCCTTGTAAAGTGCTATACCATATACCCAGAACATGTAGATGAAATGCTACTAGTGCGCTTGCAGCTCCGATTGTGCAACCCACAGAAGTAGCCTTTAAAACCTGTCTCAGGCATGCCACTGTAGGGCCTGGGTGTGCAGTTTACTGCCACTCTGACTTGGCATTTAAAATGACTTGCCAAGCTTGAAAATCACCTTTTATTACACCTACTTCACCCCTAAGGTATGCCCTAAGGGCAGGGTGCTGTGTAAATGAAAGTTAAGACATGTACTGTTATGTTTTTCATGACCCTGTAATGAGTAACAGCCAATTTAATGTTTCACTGCTGTGTGGCCTACTTCTTCCATAGGCTGGCATTTGAAATTCCTTAATACACCTTTAGGCTGTAATTCCTGATCAGGGAGGAGCAGCTTTTTGGTGTTCATATGTTTGGAATAGTAATGACAAATCCTCCTCATTGGTGAAGTTGGATTTAACATTGCTGCTTTAGAAATGCCACTTTTAGAAAGTGTACAATTCTCTGTGCTTATAACTCTTGCAGGCACATGCCTAAGCAAAAGAAGCCTCGCAAAAATAGCAAATTGTAAAAAAGGCTGTTTGCAGGCGCAATTCAGCCCTTTGCAATGCCGGAACCCAATTACCGAAAATCAAACAAAATTGCAAAAATAAGGACTCGCACATATTGCGAAAAACAAATATGCAAATCCTTATTTGTGATTTCCTTAAAAGCCTTAGCAAATTATGATTCACTAAACAAAATTTGCAAACCAATGCACGTAATCTCGCAAATAGCGATTTGCATGAAAATTGCAATTTTGCTATTGCAAAATAAGGGGAATCACAATCAGGTGGTAAAGTTTTGAAAAAAAAGTCACACAGTTGTAACCACTCAGAAACCTACTTAAACTGGCCCAGAAGGCCTTTTCACAATGGCAGCACTCTACGTGATGGCGAGTAGGAGGAGGATCCATGCAACAGCACAGCGCAGAAGGAGAATACAGGAGCGGATTTTCAGAGTGCGCATCACATTGCTAGGACAAACAGACGATTAAATCTACGATAAGTACAGGCTGAATGGTGCAGTGATCCTACACCTCATAGCAGAATTTGAACCCCTAATGCAGCACCAGACCCATAGGACCCATGCCATCCCTGCTCATGTACAGGTCCTATGTTGCCTGCACCTACTTGCCTCAGGCAGTTTCCAGGGGTTATTAGCTGTAGCAGGAGGGTTATCACAGAGCTCCCTTTCACGTTTCTTCAAATCCTTCCTGGACGCCATGATGACAAGGATCCACACCTACATCACCTTCCCCACAACTCAACAGGATTTGAACAAGACAAAACTGGACTTCTACCAGGTCGCACAGTTCCCGCATGTGATCGGTTGCATAGATTGTACGCATTTCCCCATTTGTCCTCTAGCAGCTAATGAATACATTTTCAGGAACAGGAAATCCTATCATACAATCAACGTGCAAGTAGTGTCCAATGCAAACCATATCATAACAGACATTGTGGCACAATACACTGGAAATACCCACAACTCCTACATATTTCAATACAGTGGCATCCACACTCGTCTGCTAAGGGGTGAATTTGGCAAAGGACATCTGCTCGGTAAACACACATACTCAAATCTACACAAAGAGACAACATGGAAATGCATACCAGTCGCTAACCCTTTGCTTACTACACTGTAAGTGACAGCACATACACCTTACAGAACTATATATTTACGCCGTACCTCAACCCAGCCACACCACATGAGCAGAGGTAGAATACAGCACACATCAGCACACATAATGTTATTGAACGTACGTTTGGACTAGTGAAAAGTCGCTTTCGCATCCTACACAAAACTGGTGGAGCATTGCAGTACCATTAAGAGACCTGCTGCCAGATTGTGGCTGCTTGTGCAATGTTGCACAATATTGCCACCAAGAGAGATATACCGATTGAGGTGTCCGACACTGAGTCTGAGTGGGACAATCAGCCATTGGTACAACTCCGACAAGCACATTGCGTCAAGCTCAGTAGAAGGGCAAAGGCGATGTGCAGACATCACACAACATTATTTCTGAGGTATGTAATGATGAGACAAGACACTTGGATTTCGAAAAGAAAAGTTTTTACTAACAGGAGCCCATGTACTATTATGTAGCCACACAGAGAATCGTACAAAATAGAACAGCGTTTGTATTCAGTACGTAGAAAACGTAACTATTTCAGGTCCTGGAAGTCAATCACTATCGTGGTTTTGTCCATGGTTACGTCACCATGGGCAAATGAATAAGGAGATGTCAGCCGAGCGATTCCTGCCATGCACCCCCAAACACCTTTCGCATGCATCTGCAACATCCCCCTGGTGTGCACCGGAAGGTGTTGTGCTGCGGGTACTGCACCGACAGGCTGCTAAGGCTGGATGCCTCCTCACTACCCTCCTCCCCCGTTACCATGCTGCCACCAACAGTAACAGCCTGGATCTGTTCCACGTCAGTGGTCACTTATCCAAGGGCCTTGGCCACATCCCCAAAACAATGGCCCATATCTATTTGAATGGCAACGGAGTTTCATGAGAGCAGTGCAGTGGTGTTGCAAAGGTTGTTGTTGGACCTGGTGTAGCCGGCCATGCAAATCATGAACTGCCAATGCCATCTCCTCTGTGTCTCGTGGCCCACAAGCATTGCCCTGGTAACCTCCTGCATGCTTGTGTTGGTCGGCCTATCTCCCTTTACCACCTCTGTGGTTAGTTCCCACACAGTATCTGTCATGACTTTGATGTTCCTGGCCAATTTGGTTAGCTGCAGCTGAAGTAACCCCATATGTCTTGCTTGCAGGCGCTGCACCCTCAACATCTTGTACTTCAGGTCACCCCACACATTTGGAGCCTGGTCATCCTGAGCAGTAATTAGGGCCCATGAACTGTGCCTCTGTCCTTGTCGGACCTGTGCCTGGGGTGTAGGTGTTGTGTTCACAGGTGGCTGGCTTGTCACAGCTGCAGGAGCCAGCTCAGATTCCAAGGGCTGCAGTGATGGAACTTGTGCCCTGTGTTTGGTTTGTGCGGGGGAAGCTTGCTGGGGCAACAGGTGTCTCCACGTCAGTCTCTGCAGTAGTCTCTGAGATGTGTGGACATTCACTGTCTTCTTAGTCTGCCTCTGCTGCATCTGTGATGTGAAACAGTGCTCTGTTAATTTATGTTAAGGTTACTGTTGTGTGACATTCAGCATACTTGGCTCACAAGAAATCACTGACTGCCATGCTTTATTTGTGTGTTTAACTTGCCATTGTTGTTTTTGACTACCCACTTGCCTGACATGCCTACAACACCCATAATGCATTTTGCGTTTGAGGTAAAACGTGGCCTGGAGTTTGACCTGTACACTGGGGTTGGACTGATTGGAGGTGCATGATTTAACAGTACTTTGAAGTGTATGTTTGCATGCATCTTACCTTGTGTGGTACTGGCCATTCCGGATGTGTCCAGCTGGGTCACTATCACTACTGCCTCTGGCTTGATTATGGACTCCACAAGGTCCTCTAAAGCTGTATTGTAGGGGACTGTAGTTTCTCGAATTCACTCCTTGGCACAGCTGCGAAGGTGGTACCATCTCTTCTTGAGGTCATCTATGCTGCAGTGTGTGACCCCCACAGCATTCACCTTGCTCTTGATATGTATCCATATCCTGCATTTTTCTGCCTCTGGCACTTCCAGTGAGAGTTTCCCAAAGAGCTTGTCATGGCTCTTGAACACCTCCTCTATGAGGTTTTCAAGTTCCCTCTCACTGAATTTTAACTTGCGCTTACTGGGCATGGCACTCTCCCCTGATGCTGTAGGATACATTCTGGTGCACAGAAAGTAACTGCAGACAAAGTTGGAGGGTAAATCTGCTCAGCTCCAGCACTCTGCTTCCTACTCTCATTTTCTCTGGGCAATGACTGAAGCATGGGCTGGATGACGTCCTGGTTGTGATGTAATCAGCATGCTTCCAATGCGACTCGCATTTAGCAATTTTGTAAATTGCAATTTCGCAATTTGCGAGATCGCAAAATGCAAAATCGCAAGTTGACTTTTCCGGGTCTTGTGTGTCACATTTGAGGAATCGCTATTCCCGATTGTGAATATTACCGAATCTGTGTTATTGCGCTAGGGGGTTCATGCATTGCAGATAGCAATTTCTAAATAGCGATTCCTTATTAATCGTTATTTAGGAATCGTTAAATGTGATTTTGATGCATGTACCCGTTTGTGCCTTACAGACTTTCTTCAATACATGTGTAAGTTGGGTGACAGCTACACTTTGTGTATTCCCTCTAGACAGCCACAAAAATCAAAAGGTGATGCTCACCTGCATTCGGAGCACTCATCTGTATTCATCTAATTGGTCTTTCTGGGCAGGGAAGAATGGGAGGAGATGACACGTACACTTCAATAGATAGTGTCCTGTTCACAACCAAATAAGTGATTTACCCCCTCATATAGCCTGGGAGACAGGACCAGTTTAAAAGGGATCCTTTTGCATTTCAGAGAGCTGCTTTGACATCACCACTAGGACTGGGCGGTGAACTACGCTCCATTTGTGGAGTGCAGTGAAGTTTTTTCCCCCACTTGCGCTCGCCAACGGTAAGATGGTGAGCACGAGCTTCCGCTTGGGTAGAATTTCTACTCGAGCTGCAGAAAGATCATCGTGAGGCACACCGCCACTTATGAAATTCCACATCATTTTTTTGTCACTTACGAACTTCTCCCTGGCCTAGTCACCATCCACATCAAAGGCACTTTTGGGTATAAGTACTGGGTCTCTGACCCCCTAAAATTTGACAATTCTGGATTTTGAACTGAACCTCTGTAAGAAGACCTTCTGTGCTGCTTAAAGGACTTAATTGGACTGCTTTTCTGAAAGGAATGTTTTTCTGCTTGTTGCCCTGCTGCCTGCTGCTCCCTGACTCTGCTAAAAGAGAGCTGGACTCTGCCTTACCTCCAAGTGATCTCCAAAGGCTTGTTGGTTTGCTTCATGTTTTCAAAAGTATCAGGGACACAAAACATTGATTGCAATTCTGCTGGTGCTGCGGGACTCTGCCATCTGTGAGTCCTACCCTTGCTTGTGGTGACCTCTTCAGTTCTAGGCCTCAGAAGTGGGTTATGTTGCTGTTTTGCTACAAAATATACGCATAGTCACCACTGCACTGATCAGAAGTGATCGAGTGCCCTTCTGTACATTGGAATTTTGTTGTTTAGGACTTGTTTTCATGTTTCTAAATCTGTGTAGAGTATTTTTGTAACTTCAAGAAGTCCAATACAGGTCTCATAACACAGCATATTGCATGAGACTCGTCCAGGTATTTCTATGTTGGATGAAGTACTCACTGCTGTACAATATAATTATGTACAATATAATATATTGGGAGACCTTTTGGTACTCCTGCAGGATCGTAGTAAAAAAACCAAACTGATTGTCACTATTTCTCTTTTAAAAAATGAGCAAGGGTCCAAGCCAGCATTTTAAAAAATAAAATAGGGAGAGAGTTGTGCAAGGTGCCCCGCTCCCTGAGCTGATATAAGTCCTAGGAACCCAATACCCCAGGTCCCACAACATTTTAAAGGGAGCGTCAATGGGACTGCACTGATCCTGCCAGTGGGAGTAGAAAAACTCCCACCAGAAGGGATCAGAGATTTATTTCTCTGCTCGTGCCCTTGCAGGTAGAAAACTGAGGTTTGATTCCCCTGGCAGGAGTAGCTGAAAAGCTACTCTACGGGAAGAACAAATAAGAGAAGCTGGCTCACCCAGCAACAAGAAGGGCACTGGAGGAGCTAGAAGGGTGGCAAGAGCCATGGGCCTCCACTTCCTACATGGCAGCATTTGAGTGGCCTCCCCATGCTCCCTATAACTAAAAAAATTAGATTGGAGCACAGGAGCAGCCCCCACACTGCTGAAAACTTAAAGAAAGGGATGGCACATGGAAGTGGCCTCCCCACCTGTGCTGCCTGTAAGTTAAAAAAAAGACATGACAGCATGGGAATGGGTTTCCGACTCAGTCTTAAAAATAAAAACTGCACAGCAGTAGATATGAAATGAGCAGAGTAGCCCCTCCTTTAATGTTCATTCCTTTTGCCTGTGGAGTGCCCTATAATGTTCTGCAAAGGCTTTATTAAATCTACTAGCAGCCCGTCCCGACCTTGTCCGGGAGCAACAGGCTTCCCCGACCCCCGCCTGCCCGGACATTGTCCAGCAGCCCGGGCCCCCGCCCGGCCCGTCCCCCGCCTGCCCCGACCGCCGCCTGCCCCGACCCCCGCCTGCCCGACTCCCGCCTGCCACGACATGGGTCCCCTTACCTCAGCCGCCGCTCCTCCCGCCTGTCCGCTGCTCGCACCGCCGCTGGCCTGTCAGCTGTTCCTCACGTCACATCTCCTCTCCTGCGCCATGTCCGCCGCTCCCTTACCTCAGCCGCCGCTCCTCAAGCCTGTCCGCTGCTCTCACCGCCGCTGGCCTGTCCGCTGCTCCTCACGTCATCGCTCCTCCCCCGCGCCATGTCCGCCGCTCCTCGTTGCGCTCCTGGACGCTGCTCCTCCCCGCGCTCCTGACGTGAGCACGCAAGTCGCGGCCGGCGCTACTTCGTAGGACTACTTTTTTTTTACTGTAAATTTTTTAAAATATCGTTTTTTAAAAAATGTATATAGCCTATAACTATCTACACACCCTGACGATTCCAACGGTGTATCGGGTGTGTGGATTGGCGCTGTGGTTCCCGAGTTTACCCGCCTCAAAGGCTGAAAGTTCTTCCTTTATAATAGTAGTATAGATTACTTCCTGGTGGTGCTTCCCTAAAGGGTGGAGGGTTGTATGCTGTGGGGTTTGGACACAGATCCTGACCACAGACCAGACCCCGTGGCTAACCCCCACACTTTGCCCTGTTATTTAACCCACATATTATAGCCTTATAGCCCGCCGTAGCGGGCTATACCGGCTATTAAAGGCCTGATTCAGACACTAATGCAATAACTCAGAGACACACTTATACTATCTTACACCCAGTCACAGACTCAGAGACTTTACGCACCTACACACAGACCCACTCAGAGATTCATGTACCTACTGACAGACCCACTGAGACACTCAAACACTGTAGGAAGCTGGCTCTCTATATAATGTACTAATATTAAGTACACTTTGCAGAGAGTCCATAGAATCCCTAAACAGAGGTAAAAGCAGATAAATGTAATGCTCTTTTGTGGTAGAGTAGGCAAGCTGTTAGGGTTATCAGAGAGTAGTTCTAAGCATGTGTTGTACTCTCAGAAGCAGGGAGGCAATACATGGGACACACACTCAAGAATACGTCTGAGACAAATCTAGGAAAATGTTATCTATTTTTATGTATTTTGGCAGGACTAAGAACATAGTTCTAAAGCAACTACTTCAAAAGGTACAATTTTGCAAAGTTTAGAAAATATATCATTTTTGTGTGCAATTATGCACCATTGACACAATAGGGAAAATCTGAAAAATGCATAGAAAATCAGGCAATGATTTCACAAAGTTCACCTTTCTCATTTTAAGTCCTTGTCAGGACTAGTTCCAAAGATCCAGCAGGAGAACTTCAGGAGCATCTTGGATTGGCCTGGAGCAGAGTGCGGACGAAGCTGGTTTGTCAAAGACAAAGGGGGTACTTGAAAACACACTGCACAGGAGGACTTACACAGAATTCAAGTGGGAGCTTGGGAACCACGGGAGCACAGCTGGTTAGTCACTGCCATGGCCAGTGAGGTTGGATGCGGAGCATTGCGGTCTTGATGTCCTCGCTGTCAAGAGCAGGCAATCTCGTAACAGCTGGATCACTCAGGAAGTGGGTCTTGAGCATCTCGACATCCCTTGATGGGTGCTTGCTTCTGGTGTTTTGGGAGTCCTGTGTGGACTCTTCTTGGTGTTTGTCAGGGGGTCAGGTACTCTGGGTATTGGTATGCTGCAGCTCTGGTAGGTCCTGATGCCTCCAAACTTATAGAGAGGCAGATCTGGCCATCTAGATCTGTTGTAGCTTTAGTGCTGCATCAAGGTCATCGAAAAGCAGCAAGGTGACACACCAGATGTCACAGGATCGTGCCTGAGGAGTGCAGGGGACTGATACCTTCACCCCAAGGGAGCTTTTGATGATATCTTGAAGGCAGAAGTGCTCTGGGCTTCTTATAGTCCTTTCAGGTTAAGGTAACACAGCAGGTGGCTACTGTTGAATCTTGGGAGCAGCAGTTAGGGTTTGGTGAATTTTTTCTTCGGCAGCTGGGCTACAGTTCTCACTTCTTTGTCCTGGTCTTCTCTTATCAATTCTCGTGTTCAGGTCTTAGGCTGCCACCTAAATACTGAATTTAGGGGTGATACAAGGGGATACAGGTAGCAGCCAATGGGCTACTTACCTTTAGGGCATCTACACTCTCTAGTTAATACTTCCTGTGGGAAGGGGCACTACTCTAGCCCTGATAGGTTGTTTCTCCACCATCCAAAGATAGTAGAATTTCAGGAGAGGGATTCATATCACCTGTTCTGTTCTTGGCTAAGTGGGGACTCTTCTCCTAATGTAATCTAACACATTTTCCTGCCTTTCCCTCTACCAAACGTGGAGCTGGAAAGGGGTCTTGGCTTTCCCAAACTAACTGGAGGTTCATAGGTTAGATTTCAAATGCAGCATTGCCTTTGAAACTTCCGCCCAGGAAGGCCATACTGTCCTGGAGGAGGTATGAAGCACATCCACCCGGAGCAGGCTTTGTCTATGTCCTCTGATCATGCTGACTCTCACTGCATGAGGTCAGAAACATTACTTGTAGTGGCACACTGGTACAAACAAGCCATAGACCATACCAGCTCTTAGTAGGTTTCAGTGGACCCTCTTAAAGGGTCTCCAGTGTGAAATTATTAATAAATACAACACTGGCATTAGTGAGGATGTATTAAGACAAGATGTTTTGTACCAACCATCCTAGAAATCCGTGAAGCTATCATGGTGCTAGGAAACTCATATTGACAAGTATCCAACCCATGTAATCTTTTATGGTTACCCTGTGTACATACAATATCTTAGTATAGACTGGACATTGTAGGGGCATATCTGCTTGTTTTGGTATGTCCTCACATGAGTATTGTGCACCCTGCCTTAGGCCAGTAGGGATAAATTACCTATATCTCATCCAGTGTATAGGTTGCATGGCACACAGGCAAATTAACTTAAAAAATATAGATTTTAAAGGAAAATGAACCGGTGTTTAGGAAATAGGGTTGCTCTGAGAAGAGTTCTTGTGTTTGCTGTGTGTAGATTACTGCACATAAAACAGGGTGCAGAATTTCAAATGGAGAGGAACACCCTGTTGCCTTTACCATCCATCTGAAAGTTCAAGTTGTTATTGTAGATTGATCCGATGGTATGGTCTCTGAGGAATGAAGAAACAGTTTTATTGGCATGTTTTCTGGTTTTGTATGTCTGTGTGCAGAACTCATATGACCACTTCCATTTCTGCCTTTTGCATATTTTGGAGACTACCAAGGCATTCTGAGGGGAAAATATGATTAATTGAGCAAAGTTATCCTTCATTAGGATATCCAGTCCTACCCCTGTAAGTGTGCCTACGTCATTGCCACCATAGTGCACAATCATGAGGTCTGGGTGTTATTGATCCAAAATGTTTTCAGCCAGAGACAGCAATTGATGCCACTGTAACCCTATGTGGCCAAACCAAGTAATATCCACATTTGCCAAACCCAAGTCCCTTTCAAGTAACCTGTGGTGGTATTCTCCGCTCTGCTCATGGAGTTTGCGGAATTCAGACACTACGTCCTCCGCGGAGGAATGCGGAATTCCTGAATTCCGCCATCGGACACGAAGTGGAGCATGTTTTTCCATGTGCGTGCCTGAGTTTTCTTTTGGCATTCAATCGCCTGTGTCAAGACTCACAGACCGCTTGCGAGTTTGTCTGAGACTTTCACACTGCTAGAGCGCTACCGCCAGACTTCACACTCCCTCTCATGGCTTCCGGCCACAACAGCACCAATCTAGCATCTTAGAGTCAATCACAATCGCAAATAAAGCAGTTGAGCAGCTTTTCTGCTTGAGAATGTAGCTGAGAGGCATTTGGAGTGGATTTCCTTCTCAACCAGGCTGTTGGAATAGTTTTTTTGTGCGAGAAACCTTTTTTTAAAAAAAAAAACAAGTACCTCAAGGACAGCAACTTCCTGTTCCTGTCCAGCATCCTCCTCCTTGTGCTTTGTCCCTCTCCTGGTCACTTTCATTGGGATTTAAGCTGGAAGGATCACTCTTCTTGGCTGCTGCATATATACCATTGGATTTAAGGACTTTGTTTTTGTGATACCACTAGTAAGTTGAAAAACTGGTGTATAAGGGTGTTGTTTGCTTGACTGGGGTCATGGACCTGGGTGAATTTGCACTTTTAATCGATTTTTAACATTTATTGTGGTGGGTGACCTGAAGCTTTAGTATGGCCTCGTTTTCAGAGCATGAATGTTATCTTTTTCTGTAAAGGAAAAATGTAGCACAGTTCAGTACATTTTCTTCTTCATGTTTATTAATACGTTTGCAATATTGATTGGTTTCATTCACTATGTGACCTACTTTGCCAATTGTCCTTCCAGCCACTGGGCCCTGTTCTATTCATGGGTGCATGAAACAACTGTTTCTGTGGTGTCTTTAGAATTGAAGCATCATTTAGTCCATAGATGGCATTGGATTAAAATATAAAATTGGGTTTTTTGTGTTTTTTTATTTTTTTCCTGCAAACAGTGTTTAGGGATAATGCCTTTGGAGGATGTGTGTTGCTGTCATCATTTTTAGACTTGTTTATTTTCATTTTTGGCTTTGCTGAATAAATTCTGTGTTACTAGGCCTCTTTTTGTCTGGCCACTGTGTGTGTGTATATGTTTGTTTGGCATAGGGCACCATTTGCCTTTGTTGTTAAAGAATCATTATGCCATGTGGCCAAGAGCCATTTTGTATAGTCAGTTTCCACCCTAGGCCTGCATGTGTTCTTTGTATTTCAGGTCTCCTGCTTCTTGTTGTGACCAATGTGGCCGGGGGGCCATTTTGTGTAGCCAGCCAGTGTACTGTTGCCATAGGCCTGCATGTCTTCTCTTTGTTCCTCATGCCTCTTTGCTTGCTGTTTGACCATGTGGCTGGTGGCCATTTTGCATAGGCATTGAGTGTGCTTTTGTCATAGGCTTGCATGTGTTGTTCTTCTATCATTATGTTGCGGGCATGCCTCCTTGCTTGCTGGATCACCATGTGGTTGGTAAGTGGTCTTTTTGTGTAGGTAACCAGTGTGCTTTCTTTTGCCGTAGGCCTGCATGTCTTTGCTTGGTTCCGAATGCCTTCTTGCTCTGTGTCGTTGTTGTTGATAACCATGTGGCAATTATAGGCAGCCATTATATGTGTCCAGCCAGTGTGGCCCTTTGCCATATGCTTGTATGGATGGTAGAGCAATGAAAAAGCAGTTTAATGGAAAAAAATCTCGATATGCTTGAGAATAGTTTGACTTATTTATAATTTTTTCAATTGTAATATTTTTCCACTTTTCTGGCTTTAATGAATCAAACCCAATGTCATCTATAGATGCACAACTCCAATCCTTGGGAAAGGATTATTCGATTATCAATGCATGTGTCTGCTGCACCTCCCTGCATGCCAAATGCCACTTGTTGCATTGCACATAAAGCAAACAGTTACAGCTGTATGGTTTTGTTGTTGTTGTTGTTGCTCTTTCTAATGCTTCTTAATTGTACAGTCACTATGCAAGTTTATGTTGGTGTACTTTTACGATTCACTTATGCAGACTGAATACTATAGTTAATTAGTTAAAAAAACTTAAATACTCACACTAAATTATATTGTTTGGAAGTACTACACTTGAACTGCAAAAATGCAATGTTTCACTGATATTTTTTCTTGCTTGTTTGCTATTAAGTACACAAGAGAAGAGCCATTATCACTCACATTATTGTCAGACAGAAGGCCTCTGCACAACATGACACATGAATGACTTCGCAACATGGTCATCTCTTCAGCTTGTTGTGAAGCTAAGTGCCACTGTTAAATGACAGCCTCAAGGTGGCCCAAAAGAAAAGTGCTGCCAGGAAAGTGGCTAGTGGGGAGCAGAGGAAGCCACTGGTGTGCCAACCGCATCCTTTTTCAGGAAAATTAAGCCTGCCGCAATGGCCTTCAGTGGGCAAGTTGAGAGCAGCCCTCCTCCATCAACAGCACCGCCTCCCCAGCATAAGCCCAGGTCCATGTATGTCAGTGATGCAGCCAGTGAAATCACTTTGAGGCCAACATTTTGAATTGGATTTGTCCCTTTCACAAAGTAGTACACAATCTTTTCAGGAAACACAGCAAAGTGGACAGCAGCCACATCCAGCAATAGCGTTGTCTGATGTTGAAGCAGAACAGAAGGTTATGCTTCCTTTAGAGCAAGTAGTGGCACCTCCTCTTTTAGAATCCTTGGCTCCCACATCTCCAGCAAGGAAAAGAAAGGGTACTACTGCGCCATCTTCTCCAAGCACCACTTCTGATAATGATAGGGACATGGAGTGGATCCCTACGGAGACCAGGAGACATCAGGAAAGGAAAGGGAAAAGAAAACTTTGAGAAAGACTTAGACTTAGTGAAGGGGTTGAAGAGGAGGAAGATGATGACAAGGTAGTCATGGTGGAAGGATACACAGACACTGCTATTCACCCAGCTCCAAGGGGTGTGGCACAGATAGCATCACCACCAGCTCCCATTTTTGCAAAGCCCCAGTTGAGAGCTGTACCAGTCCTTTCCTCAGGAGAAGAAGAGAGGTAATAAAAGACATGGCCACCTACCTCTAGTTCAACTTCAGGCATTGGCAGTGGCCCATTAAAGAAGTACTCCTCCCCAGTTTGGGACTTTGTTACACTTAGAAAAGAGGGGGAGTAAATTTGCCACACAAATGGTCTTCAAGGAAAGCGTGGTACACATTATGGTATTGGAAGTCAGATGACCCATATGAAAAAACACCACACAATCAAGTGGGAAGAGCACCTTAAAAAACTGTTGAACATGGTTGTGATGGTCGGGAGAGCCGGGGAACATTATCTACAAGTCCAATTCTGGCAGAAGGTGATGATGATGAGGAAGAACAGGGTGACATCTACACGCAAAGCAACCCTGTCCCCAGCAGTGCACCAGAAGAATCACCCACCTCAGTGACTTCACAATGGCAAGAAAACTCTGAGTGAGATAATCGAGACACTGAGGCATACAGTGACTGCCCAACCACCACAATGCACTTTGAGTCTGATAGGGCAAGGTTTCATACGTAAAGAAACTTGCTTGTATTCAATCCTCTCGAAATAACATGTAACTTATTAATCAACATGTTTTGTATTTACTAATAATTGCATTACACAACATTTTAGTATCTAAGGGAAGCTTACCTATGTGCTTTTACTAACAGTAACCCGAGTGTCTTAATATGGCCGCCAAAAACACATGAATCTTTCTGCACATCACGTAGTGTGACGTATCTATGCTTTTGGTGGGAACTCTTTGCAGCTGTGCACTAGTGCCAAAGATGGCTGCTTCATGCTTCACATACTAATGTTCATGCTCCTGCTCAAACTAAACTTTGTATGATCTGCTTAACTATTAATGCTATAGTTAAAATAAAGTAATGGGGTTAGAGTAGAGATAAGTGGTATACAGTGCATTAATTTATTTTTGTATTCTAACATGTCTCTCTTTGATTTTATTATTAGCTTGTATTTTGGCCTGAAGGGTACTGCAACCTCCATTTTGAATTCCGTGCGTGTGCGCATTTAAACACCTTAAACTTTGAAGCTGACATTGACTAGCTGCCAAGTCCCGTCTTACCCATGATGTATATGGGAACCTGACCATGTGGCCCCAAGACAGGAAGAAATATGGACTGTATTTAATACATTGTATATGATTTGAAGAAAGTATTGCTGGGTGGAATAAAAACATGGGAAAGCAAATTATGGGCAGGAACATTGATCAAATATATCGAATAGATATGATCTGATACTGGTATGGTGTGATGACCCCTCCTCGCCTTTCTGACAAATCAAATAAAGGGAATACGCGAATTTGCAACATTGAGGGGTGGTAAACGTCCCTGGAAATGGTATGTCTAAAGTAGGCTTTGTTAGTTAGATTGTCCGACTTGTCACAGACCTGTCACTGACCTAACGTATGCTGAAGGAGAAATCGAGAGCAGAATGCTAGTGTAGCATTTTGGCAGAAGAATAAGGAGTTTGCTGAGGGAGAAGAATCAACCTACCCAGTCAGGGTCTGAAGTAGCCATAGAGAGGGGTGTGACGCTGGCGTTGCACTTAGTGGAGATCGCCTGTCCTGTCCTGAACCTGTTCTCTCCTGTTGGCACCTGATTAGTTGGGAGCTTTTATTTGTCCCAGCACTTGGCCAGGGTTGGTCCTCGCACCATTCTATGTAAATATAATCTGTGTGGTATGTCCTTGTACCGTTTTCCCTTTTTCACTCTTCCCAGGTACAACTGTCTATAGGTATTTTGTTAAAGTCCTGCAAGTTTTATGCTTTAACAGTTATTTTCTTACTGGCAAAATCCTCATTGTTGTGGCACCTGACAGAAAATGCATAGATAAAGCGTTTAAAACTTTCCAGAGTCTGTGGTTATTTATTGATGAAGTTGAAATGTCATACTACCTAATATTCTAACACCCTGATCCTAGTTTACCTTTATGGATAAAAGTGACAAGGAATTGGTAAGTTATGGTGTACAATTATTAGTTATAATCACTGATAGGCAGGAAGGAAAATAAATCTGAGATTACAGGTTCATGGTATGTAAGTTTAATGGGTCCATGTAAGAATCAGTAGATTAAAAAATACCCTGAGCTGGTAATAATGCGCCATCAGTATTTCTTTGGTAGCAGAGTTATGGTTAGGGTTTAGTTAAGATAGGTAGTCAGTTGTGCATTGAAGTTTTATTGATTTTATGTATTAACCAAAACCTGTTTTTATTGTGATATGTTGTTTGGAATTCCCCGGGGAAATTGAATAGCGGGTAGTAAATGGAAGCCACACTGCAGTGAGGTTACTGGCCTGATGAAGTACGTGCGTAAAGTTAGTTAAAACTTGATGCACTTGTAGGGATTATTTTCTGGTGTAATAATTGATAGCAAAGGAGTTCGCTGGCGAAAATGTGGCCTTATATCACCTAGAAAGGGTAAGTCTGAAGGAGTAGCAGGTTCTTTTTGCTTGCGTGAAGAGTAAGCGGAAGAGGTTTTACTCATTGTGTGTGAAGGGTAAACGGAAAAGGTTTTACTCACATTGAAATAAATTATCTTTTCTTTGAATTTAGTTAATCAGGCACAGTTGCAAATGTTTGTATGTTGTTAATTAATTTAATGTACATTTAAATTGAAAAGACATTGATTTGTCGTATTACCCTGCAAAGGAAGGGTCAGGTGCGGGTGCTGCACTGATGTCACAAAGAGCCGCACTGGAATTTGGTTCAGGCAGCTGGTGTGTAACTGAGGTAATATTGTAAAGGAGGGGTAAGTGCAAAGAGCAAAACTCACATCACAGAAAAGCAGTGGTTAACGAGGTTTTGTAACTTAATTGTTGATTGGTCAATAAATTAGGAGACGCACTGGTATTCGAAAAGCATTTAAGTGAAGTAAACAATTGAATAAATTTCAATAATTGATTATATTTCAGTGTCAATAGACAGCAGTAATTATATGTGGCATCTAGATCCAGCATTTACAGGAAATCGCCCAAATAGGGAGGGAGGTGTGTGACTCTGTACATAGATGTGTGAGTAGTTGATTCACTATATGTATGGGTTCAAAAGTGCATGTGGAAACAGCTGTATGGGCGGTTGACTGTGCATGAGTGTATTAGTGAGTGAATGGATATCTCAGTGCTACATGTCAAAGTAAGTACATATGTAAAACACAGTACATGTGAGAGTTGACATATATAAATAACTGTGCATAAGAGCCAGTGAATGTGTGAGTGGCTGTATGGATCATTGTGAACATGTATCAGGGATTGTATAAGAGAGTAAAGTAAATATGTGTTAGTATATGTTTGAATAAGTAAGGTGTGTATAACTGTATAGTTGAGAAAATGGAGGTGTGATTGATTTTTTGCATAACTGACTAGGTGTGTGAGTAACTCCATGGATGAGTGACAGTCTGTGACTGTCTGTTTACACTGATTGTATCTAAGGTTATATTAGAGTCTGAAGAGGTTCATGGTATTATCACATGAATGATATCATCAGTGATGTGATCAGTCATGTCAAATGAGATGTTATCAGTGATTTTATCAG
The DNA here is from genome assembly GCF_964263255.1 of Lissotriton vulgaris. Taxonomy (NCBI): domain Eukaryota; kingdom Metazoa; phylum Chordata; class Amphibia; order Caudata; family Salamandridae; genus Lissotriton; species Lissotriton vulgaris. The sequence continues at coordinate 317,159,720 of NC_141699.1, read as the reverse complement.
TGATGTCATTTGAGATGTCATCAGTGATGTCATTTGAGATGTCATCAGTGATGTCATTTGAGATGTCATCAGTGATGTCATTTGAGATGTCATCAGTGATGTCATCAGTGATGTCGCTAACCATGTCATGAATGATGTAATATGTGACATCATCAGCAGTGGATTGCGGGTGCGCGATATATAGTTAGTGGAACTAACTATATATGAAATTTCAATGGTTTTGTGTGAGTAAAATAAGGTTTTGAAAAGACTAATCCCTAACTATATATGGTCTATAACCAATGGTTTTTTCAGTGAATTTTCAAGGTTTTGTAAATGCAAATTCCTAACTATATATGGCCTATAACCTATGGTTTTTTCAGTGAATTTCAATGGTTTTTTAATAGCAAATATCAAAAGCTGTCAAATGTCAAGTACGTGATAGGTAAAAACTTTTTCGTGTTTATGCACGTTGATGTGCTTTGAACGCTGCCCCCCCCCTCTTTTCTCTTAGTAGAACTCTCTCTTTGCAGATAGTGAAGAGTAGTTAACGCAGGCCTTTTCCCCCGTTGTAATCCGTCGTGCCTGCTTGTCTCTCCATTTGATTGATTGTTATCCAAGCATTTACTGTTTTACAATTGATTCTCTTTGGTTCATTCTCTATTTACAAACAAGCACAAAGTCGCAATACTCTGTTTAGTCTTTGCAGATAGTGAAAAATCGTGAAAAATCGTGTAAAAAAATAAAATTAATCGAGCAAAATCAGTAGGCCACTAATTGGATCTCTTTTTGACCTCGCTAAAATAGAAATATTAGGAACAACCCTTCATGAGAAATACGAAAATAGTGAGATGAACTGAGCTCCACACCATGAGGGCTGCAAGACAGCTCGGCTCCGTCACCCACCCCGCCCAAAATAACGACAAACCCTATGCAAATATTAAAAATAAATACAACACACCAGCAAAGAAACAGGGTAAAACATTTTATTAAATAACTATTTACATAACTATTTTATACTTTTTATTGCCCGATCCGGCTAGCTCAATCGATCGAGCATGAAACTCATGCACTCTGATAGCAAGCGTTGCTACTGATGCTATGCAGACCAAAACTGGTTTTCAGTTTGTACATTTTTCTAGATTTTTCCATCCAAGGTTGGTTGAGTTTGTAGAACGATGGCTTCAGATTTTCAACATACGGTGTGGTGGCGCGGACTGGGAGGGGGCGGTTCGCTCCTGCCCCCTCCCCAAGTAAGATTTTCATACGTGAAAGTACGTTAATGCTTTTGGTCCCTGAGTTGCTTCGATGTCACTGCCATTCTCAAATGGCATAAGTTCTGGATGTTGGGTGCCATAGTTCAGAGTTCTGAGCAGCGCTTGTAACACTGTCTGAAGCTTATTTCCACCTACTGCAGCTTCACTATTCTCAAAGTAAGTGAGGGTCGTTTGTGGACCTGACTGCATTTGAAAACAATATGATATGGTACCTCCCTAAACCGCTTGACGGAGGCCCCCGAGGGGCGGTGTGATGGCACGGACTCGGAGAAGACGCTTGGCTCCGACCCCCTCCCCAAGTCTTATAGCACCGGTTTAGCCTGAGATCGCCCCCGACATAGGCGGCCGGCTCCCGGGGTCCGGCGGAACTTTTTGCCTTTTGATGACTCTTCTATTCTGGACCTTGTCCCACAATCCGTTTGACCTGAAGACACGCTGTAGTGGGGCGCCCCTTTACCGTTTTAGTTGCCATTCCGCCCGCTTTTGCTACACTGTGCCTCTTCCGCCATTCAGCTGTTTACCGCCCGCTCTTGCGACTACAGCGTCTCGCTCACCATGTAGTTGAGTTGCTCCCGCTCTTGCGATGCAACGATAAGCGACTGCCACAGGACTCTCAAAATGGCGGCCGGCTCTTCAGATTTGGGCGTGGTCCACTAAAATGGCCCTGGGACACCTTGGAACTCGGACGCTTCCCTGATAGGGCTTGGGTCCCATTCTCGAAAGCGTCCCCTCAGCCGTGAAGATTCTACAAAAGTCTTGGGAGCCCCCGACTCCCGCAGGCTTCTGGTGGGGAGCGGCTGCCATGTTTGCTCGTGGAATGGCCACGACGGACCTACGAGATGGTAGTGCTCTCATGCTGATGCCAGCTTTAGTCTGAAACATCCAGAAACACTGTAGACTACCAATTCGATCAGTTCCGGTATAGCCCCAACATGACCCGGTAGAGAAGAACTTGCCCTCCCCTCTTTGACTGATGGTTCTTGTTGCCTGTCCCCTCTGTTGTCATTTTACAGAACTTTTTGGACTGCTGAAAGGGGTTGTGTTCCGAACGCTGGTTGGTGGAGACATTTTGACTATATTCTTGACCTACGTTGTCGCGTAATGCGTTATATGACACGCCGCGTTAGCGCACCCGGAAGTGATCCGGGGCGCGGCGCGCAGCGCGTAACGTAAGCATAACAGGTCATGTGACTTGTTAATAAAACATTTTATTGGTTCATTTTACTTTTGTTATTTTAATAATGAAAAGCTTGGTCATATGACCTAAAAAATACGCTTTTTATTGATTTCGAACTTTTTTTTTTTAAACATATATATTATAATATTCCAGGCTAATGTACTTTCCCAGAAAATTTACAACTGTCCTGCAAGTAAAATATATTCCTTTTTCGAGAAAAAGGGCGTTTCTTCGTTCCATGACGGAGCCGTTGAGTAAAAGAAACTCGGCCTGCTGTCTTAGTCGCCGATACGCCTGATTATCAGATTCTTATCGATCACTTCATGTTGCAGGAGTGGAAAACACAACTGCCCTTGACCATTTATCTTTACTGCGTTCCTACATATTATACCTTTTATCCGTCATGTAATTGGACTGCTTTATTTCACTTGCCTTTTACTGATTCGAAAACAGTGACTAAAAGTAAAAACTTTACCAATGTAAATACTACTACCATGTTTTGTTTTAAAAACCTTTATTGTGAAAATGTCAGTATACAAATAAGGGCCTATAACCACGTGGGCCGGCCACGGAGCAAACTGAAATCGTATATGATGAGGAGACATTTACATTATAGAGGAACGTAACGAGCGGGCCATTAGGTTGCAAGAACTAAGGTGTCTAACAGTTGCGGAATCGGTGGACGTACATTTTGTAATTAAAATACGACAGGGCCACTTACAAAAAAATCATCTAGATATACATTTGCGGGCAAGTACCATGGGTGACGTTAATTCGAACTTTCAATACTACAGTAATCAATAACACATCAGAACTTAATATCAATAGGGATGCCAAAATATTCAATCAATTCTCGTCCCCGCCCGCCATGAGCATCAAAACTGCATTCATATCTCGTGATATCAAAGTTGTTCAACCAGTACACAACAAGGAGTTACGAGTCCCATTTATACCGGCGCCATTTTGGGCGAGGCCGGGCAGGTCCAAGATATAGTCAAAATGTCTCCACCAACCATCGGCCAGACCAGAACCCCTTTCGGCCCTTTATGCTACAAGATGGTGTCTTCCATTCAGAAAATATTGTTGGCAGCATTTTGAAAGGAAAGATAAACAGCCGTTCTCCTAGTGAGTCTCACATTGTTACATTTAGGAAGAATGTTGAAGAGTAGTATGTGGAAAATCTGAAGCCATTTTTCTACAAACTCTCAATCAGCCTTGAATGGAAAAAAAAATCCTGAAGAATGTACAAACTGAAAACCAATTTTTGTCTGTATAGCATCAACAGCAACGCTTGAGTCAGCTTTGTGTCAAGCCGCCATTTTGATTCAATCAATAACGTCCCCCTGCACACATTCAGGGACCTGGTCGTGTCTTCAGTTGAAACGGATTGTGGGACAAGAAGCAAAAAGGAAAAGGAAAAAAGTTCAGCCGGACCTCGGTTGCCGGCCGCCTATGTCATGTGCGACCTTTGGCCACACCAGGGCAATAGTGAAGCTGCAGCAGGTGCAAATAAGCTTCAGACAGTCTTACAAGCACTGCTCAGAACTCTCAACTATGGCACTCAACATCCAGGACTTGCCATTCGGATCTTGGCGCCTTGTGCTGGTTCCGACCTATTCACACATCGGTCCACTACTGACATCACCTCATAAGCCAACGGGGCACCCCACGCTGACTTTCGGCGCAGCATTGTAGGATGGCCACACCAGTGCGGCAACTTACTGGACACCACCTCAGTGCCATCCGGATCTCGGCGCGTTCGAGTCACTGTACCGCAAGAGCGGGAGAAACTCAGCTGGACACGCCGTCTTTTGGCGCAGCATTGTAGGATGGCCACACCAGTGCAGCAATTTGCTGGACACCACCTCGGTGCCATCCGGATCTCTGCGCGTTCGAGTCACTGTACCGCAAGAGTGACCGCAACTCAGCTGGACACGCCGTCTTTCGGCGCAGCATTGTAGGATGGCCACACCAGTTCGGCAATTTGCTGGACACCACCTCGGTGCCATCCGGATCTCGGCGCGTTGTGCTGCCTTCGGCCTACTGTAGCCGCAAGTGCGGACGCAACTCAGTTGGACGGCGAGTGAAAAGATAAGGGGCGCCCCACTGCAGCCGAGGAGCCTCCATCTTGGGGGAGACACACAGCCCCCACTGACTGACGCGACCTCACAGGCCAATGGGGCGCCCCACGCCGATTTTCGGCGCGGCATTGTAGGATAGCCACACCAGTGCAGCAACTTGCTGGACACTAACTCGGTGCCATCCGGATCTCGGCGCGTTGTGCTGCCTTCGGCCTATTCGCACATCGGTCCGCTACTGACGCCGCCTCACGTGCCAACGGATTTTCTACGCTTTTTGTAGCCCTATGCCGCATAACAGGTCATGTGACTTGTTTATAAAACTTTTCATTGGTTCATTTTACTTTTGGTTTCCTAAAGATGGAAGGCTTGGTCATATGACCTAAAAATAACACTTTTCATTGGTTTAGAACATTTTTTTTTCCCAAACGATGAAAGCCCCACCTTGTTTCTGGATGTTTCAGACTGAAGCTGGCGTCAGCATGAGAGCACCACCATCTCGTGGCTCCGTCGTGGTCATTCCGCGAGCAATCATGGCAGCCGCTCCCCACCGGAAGCCTGCAGGAGTCGAGGGCCCCCAAGACTTTTGTAGAATCTTCACGGCTGAGGGGACGCTTTCGAGAATGGAGCCCAAGCCCTAGCAGGCAAGCGTCCGAGTTCCAAGGTGTCCCAGGGCCATTTTAGTGGACCAGGCCCAAAACCGAAGAGCCGTCCGCCATTTTGAGAGTCCTGTGGCAGCCGCCTATCGCTGCACTGCAAGAGTGGGCAGAAGTCAACTACATGGTGAGCGAGACGCTGTAGCCGCAAGAGCGGGCGCAACTCAGCTGGATGGCCGCCACCTGTGGAGGCCCGTTCACGCCGCCTCCCCCACGCCCCCCCGGGCCGCCCCACGCCAATTTTCGGAGCAGCATTGTAGGATACCAAAACCAGTGCGGCAGTTTACTGGACATCACCTGGGTGCCATCCACATCTCCACGCGTTCTGCTGCCTTGGGACTATTCGCACTTCAGACCGCTACTGACGAGGCCTCCCCCCGCACCACCCGGGACGCCCCACGCTGTTTTTCTGAGCTGCATTGTAGGAAACCAAAAACCAGTGCGACACCCAGGTGACATCACCTGGGTGCCGTCCAGAACTCAGCACGTTGTGCTGCCTTGGGACTATTCGCACAAAAGACAGCTTCTGACCATTGTTGTTTTTTTTGTCAAAAAATGTTTAAATGTATTTACAGTTTTTGTTCCGTTCGTTATATTTAAAAGTTAATAAAGTTTTATAATCCTACTTTGTTGGAGTGCTATATATTTTTTAAAAATCGGGTGAATGGGGCCTTGAATCGGGTTATTGTCATGTGTGGGCTTTGCAAGTGTACTGCTACAGGATCGGACATTTCAAACTCAAATGCACGTTCTTTTTCTTACCTTTCCGAAGCATGGAGCGCAATAGCAGGCAGAGAAAGGGTGATGCAAGTGTTGAACACTGCCTGGCCTGGCAAGTTGCTGGCAGTGCCCCCCCCCCGCCCGCTCCTGAAAGAGGACACACACACACCGCCGCCCCGAGTACTTCACAGATCTTTAAAAGACCATGCGCTTGTTCATGAGGCTTAAATGGTTTATCACCCCTTCTAGAACCCCTGCATCGACCCTCTGACGATTCCTGGAAGAATTACCACGTAACACAATACCAAGCCCTGTCACCTGAAACCCCCAAGGAATCGTGGGGCATATTATCAAGGGGGTTTATCTCCGCTTTTTTGGCTTTAAAAGCCAAGAAAGCGGAGATAAAATTATCTCCCTATTACCAAGCTGTCGCTAACACCAGTTAGTGACAGCTAAAAGGAGATAGCGACCATCTTGGGCCCCGCTTTGCATGTCAGTGATATTTATCACTAATGACATGCAAAGTGGGCGTGCCAAGATGTTAGCGACTGGAAACAGTCCCTAACATCGCTATCTCCTATTACCAACTTTTGGAGATATTCGCGCTAAGCGCGAATATCTCCAAAAGCTAACACCTGCCCTGAGCAGTTCTTAGCCATGTTATCCAATGGGAGGTGGATAACATGGCTAAGAGCATTTGCTCGATAATGCATGAATATCGCTGACTTTTCAGCGATATTCATGCATTGCGGCCGTTTTTTATCGCATTTGCGATAAACCTTGCTAATAGCAAGGTTTATCTGCGATAAAAATCGCCGATGTGCGGAGATAATTTTTGTCTCTAAGCAAGTTAGAGACAAAAATTATCGCTAGTTGTTGGTAATATGCCCCCGGGTTTTTGCTTGCAGAAATCGGGAGGCGGGAGACTAGCACTGAAATCAGTAGTCTCACGCCTGAATCGGGAGGGTTGGTATGTCTGGATTCTCTACAGCTGGGGCCATAAACTACATCCGCAGGGCTAGGTGATAGCCTGGGACCGGCCTGGCATCTAAAATGGCTGCTGTGCACGACAAAATTGTGGCATTTGAAAAAAGGCAAGATGGCGCAGACAATGTTTATCAATAAGGATTCATTTATAACAAAATATTTTATCGCAGTGACAAATTGGCGGTCAACACTTCCTGATTTCCATCGAATCGAACGTTAACAGACGTCACGCAGCAAAAAAAAAAAGAAAAAACACGCACTGCCGCTGGAAGACATGTATCAACATATATGAGCCTCCTCAGCCACCCTCAGAAAACATAAGGGATCAGGATACGTCTCCCGCACCCCCTTATACCTAGTAATTTAATTAAAACGAAACACAAAATGGCGAATTCCCGTTTCGCTACCAGTTTGCGGCCCAGTTCGCGGCCCGAGAAGCGCTTTTACCATGAAAAATAATTTTTTTTGTATTTTCCCCACGGGACCCTTTAATAACCCCGACATCATTCCTAGGGGGTCATGAGGGGTCTACCTTGCCCCCTTTCATTAAATTCCCCCTTCGTTTTTCACCTCTTCTTCTCTCGCGATCCTACCGAGAGATAAGATGGCGGCTGCTCCGGACTGTTTAGAATGTTGACAGACACCGGAGAGCCAATCAGCTTCACATCGCAAAGTTCCGTTTCGCGAAAACTAAGCGGACCGGAGCGCAGCCCGGAGCGCTGTTACAGATATATATCTTGTTTTTAACGTTAATTTCTCAAAATCCACTGGAGCACATATATTGAGACCTAGCAAAGGCACATCGGGCTAACAGTCCCTACAATTTTGCCAAGTTTCGTGCAAATCCATTCAGCCGTTCGAGCTAAAAGTGAGGCCAACCGCCCTATGGAAATTAACATGGGGAAAACGCGTTTTGGGACCCCCCTTTTTTCTCGGCCCCCCCTTGACGAAACCCCCCCAAATTTTCAAGAGCTGCTCAGAAACATAATGTGCCATTTTCCTGAAAGTTTCAGCCGATTCCGCCCACAAACGCCAAAGTTATTAGACATAGAATTTTCAAAAGTTCCATAGACAAAAAATCCTAACTATATATACCTACTGGCGAGACGCCAGTAGGTAATATATATATATATATATATATATATATATATATATATATATATATATATATATATATATATATATATATATATATATATATATATATATATATATATATATATATGCCATATCCCCAACAACTTGCCAAATTAATATTTGGCACATATTTCAATATATATACACATTATAGTTCCGCAATTACATCTCCCTCATTATAGAACGAGACAACAAAATCATCCTTGTTATTAATGTTACGGTGACTCTGCTAGTTTTACAGTTCATAGATGCGTACTTATATGGATTCAAAGTGTGATCACAATTCATTAATGCCAAATGTAATACTCTGGCAGTACATTCACAATAGAGGTTTCCTGGTTTGTCTCAGGCATCACCTTTGATGCCTATTAAACATTGCACCACCCTTTCTAGAGTGCGCTGCCTCCTCCTAGCCAATCATTACATTTATCCGCTCGGGACACAGATACACACAGATACACAGACACACAGACACACAGACACACACAGGCACACAGGCACACAGACAGACACACACACACAGACAGACGCACACAGACAGACAGATGCACAGACAGACACACACAGGCACACACATAGTCTGCGGTCTGTGCTATACCCTCTCGCCACAAGAGCACACCCAAGAAAAAAGTTACCTTCAGTTACAAAAAATATAAAATAAAGACTTGCTGGGAACGCCAATTCTACTGGTTTTGCCAATGCTTTTTTAACATTTACAATACGCTAGTGCTATTGAAAGGCCACTTGCAGGGAAAAGTAACATCTGATTATATTGCAGACGTATAGGTCTGTCAGGCGAGTGGCTCTTTTCCCATTTCTGACACGACAGAGTCATGAAATCACCACAAACAAATCACATTTTTGGTTTAAATCCTTGAATTAGAAAAATTTCAGAACAACACATTCCTTGCAACGACACCGGTTTAAATTGCAATTTCTTTTCACCACAAAAGGAAATTACATGCTACGAAGAGGCTAGTTGTCACGCTATTGAGAGGACAGATTAAAAATGGCTGGAAGTGAGGCCGCTTCCAGCATGCAATGATAGTGATCTTGCATCACTGGCCAACCCACACACTGCTCTGAATTGTCACCACGGTCCGCTGCCCTGCCATGGGACATAGGCATCTTGGGAAGTAAGAAAACATTTAAATTAAGTTATTTTAGCTAAATAGAGCGTCTATCCGACGAGTGCTTTAGTTATAAAATAATAAGTGCCAAGGCCTTCGTCAGGCCACTGCAGCTTGCACCACCCTGCCAGTGCTGCCAATGACAGTACCTACACAATGATACTAACCATCACACTCATACAATGTGGCAATTCAGACTATTCAAGGCATCCAAAGCTATAAGTGTAGGGTGACCTGAATTTGAGAAGTAATAACCGGGACTGATCAGACATTTAAAGTAAAGTAGGATTAAAGCCTTTAGTCTTATTTCTATATCTGACCTTTCCCTTTTTTGCATATGTATGCCCGCTGGTGCGTTGTAAGTTGGGGTATTGATTCCCCTCCACTTAAATACTGAGGGTCCCTGGGGGCCAACTAGCCCACCAAGTACTCCCAGTTGCAACAGGGAGTTGCGTTGCAGAGAGGTGGTCCAATGCCATGACCCATTTTACACCACACTGCAACACAGCTCTGTGGCGCTTAATGGAGGTACCTGGGTGCCTAGTTGGCCCCCAAAGGCCCTCAGGATTCAAGGGGACTTAATCCCAAAAACTTAGAATGCGCCAGGGGGCACTTTTGCAGAGTGCTGCAAGAAGGGGGTGGGGCCTGATATAATAAGTTAGCAATCCTGCTGCGTAGGACTTACTGGAGGTAATAAAAGGGGTAGTTGGCGCCCTAGGTTGATGATGGGGGCTAACTAACACTCCTGTTACTTCCGCCAAATCCCACACAGTGGGATTTCTAAAAGGTGTTTGAAGGCCTCGCTCACCTTTCTCCACCACTCTGCAAACGCGGCTGCTATGTTATAGTTAGAAATTAGCATTTAAAAAAACCTTTGAAATTCATGAAAGAAACCATAGGTTTTAGGGACGTTATGGTTAGAAATTATCATTTAAAAACCCATTGAAGTTCACTGAAAAAGACATAGGTTTCAGGCATGTTAGAGAATGAACCAATTAGAATGGTGACTGATTTCAACTCTCTCCCTGATGTAATACGGAAAAGCCTTACCAAACATTGGGGGTTATTGAAATCGGAAAAGGCATTGACAAATTGCATTACAAAAGACCACAAATTTCTTTCAGAAGAGGAAACACTCTTAGGACCAAACTTAGTCCCACTGTGCCTCGTGACACCACACACACACTACTTGGATGACACAACATAGCCAGGGCTTTTACAAATGCGGCTTCTGCAGTATGTGCAAATGGGCCAAGCATGGTACCACACAATTTACTAGTCCTGATGGTGTCCCCTTTATCATAAAAAGTAACATAAATTGCACAACTAAATTTGTGATATACATTATAGAATGTGATTGTGGAAAGTTCTACGTGGGTAGAACTATCATACCACTCAAAGACAGGATTATGGAACATATAAGGGCAATTTATAATTGTGACCCCAAGTATCCTGTGGCGTCACACATAGCATCCTGCCAAAATGATAAAACAAACAAAGCTGTAAGATTCTTTGGCATTGACACAGTCCCTTTGGGCGTCAGAAGGGGCAACCGCGAACTGAAGCTTAGGCGCACCGAAGCGACCTGGATAATGCGTCTGAGGTCTGTGGAACAAGGACTCAACTATGACCAGGAGATGCAGTATTTCTTGGGTGATTGAGTATATACACATATGTAAACCAATGGCAATATACACCACATCCAAATAGTGTGTGAACCTATATGCTGGACATGTGAGCATAACACTCACACCATTTGAAATGAAACTTATAATTGATTGTTATAGTATGTACTGCTTATCCTTTGTATTGTGATAACTCTCCTGAACTCTGAAAGGATCATAACATGAGTTTATTTAAATGATGTATGAATTTGATGAACAATAATGTTTGATATGCATTAACATTGAAATGTGACTGCAGCAATTGGAGGCCAAAATTAATGTAATTGCATTTCAAGTCACGTGTTATTGGGACCTGCACCGGGAGACCGATCATGTTTATTCACGGCACTCACATTATATCCACTCTTAAGGCTCGCCGGTTCTTTTTTTCTTTTTAGTTTTATTACTGTTTCAGAAATCAAAACTTAGTGTGAAATCGTATGCTATTTTCCGGATTATATTTTAATTCAAATGATTACTATGGGATGGGACCGCATAATTTTCTAGTGCCAACTTCGCATAATAACATCAATAATCCTTGCGCTGTACATTTGTAAATATTGATTCGATCCGAAACGCAGGGATGGTGACGCTTTGTCAATTAGAAGATACGGGTCTAGTCGTTATGCGCGCCGCTCGATGACATCCATATAACGTCTGCTGCATCCGGGTCACATGTCCAAACAGGAACACAGCCCGGAGAGAGGACGCCCGACACGCCGCACCCGCTTCAATACAGGTAAGAGTTAGAAAGCCGCGCTACAAACCGGAATAATTCCGCAACTGGCAATATATTTTATTCAAAAGAGTCAGTAATCTGACCACAACTTCACCTTATTAATATTCCAGCCTGGGGTATCCCGTGGTCCTATCAAGTCGTACCCGACATGAACCTACATTAGAATACCTACAAAGGTAAGCCCAGAAGGATACTTGGCTTAATAGATATTCGTGTAATACTTAGATTATTTTTGATATATTCTAAATGGGGCACCTATTTATTTCAGAACATTACCATGTTCAACATTTTTAATATTTTCGAATCGTCAACGTTGTGATCTCCGGGCACCACAGCACCAGATAATCAAAACATAGGTAAGCCAATAGAAACTGATAACACTGTCATAGTGACTTCTAGAGTTGTGCACTTCAGCTATCATAGGTTAAATATAAATTATGGGTTCCCAGAAACTCAAATGTGGATCATAATGATTTGAGACCGACAACACAATCGATTATTGCCAAGACTGTGTTGCAATGGACGTTTCTCTACCAATCATACACTCTGTGAAATAGCCAGATGTTGTCACGAGTTGGCATCCACTTATCAGGAACCTAGATACGATGTTCCCACTAATGTCTCCTATCCAAACCAAATTTGGAACCTCAAAACAGGGGTCCAAATTAGCAATTGTCTATCGTAAAGTTCTATATGATGGATGATCCCATTGAATCACGTATGGTGATCTAGATCTTTTGGTTCATTTACAGAACAGAGAACATTACCCTGTTGTCTCATTTGCTTGCATACCAACGGTCACGGGCCCGGCTGGGTTGGAATTATCACCAGCTGTGCGGTGAGCCTCTATTCTCTATATATTACAGCCTCACTAGTTTTGTTTCTTGCCCAGCTACCATGACTGTGGCATAATAGTGATGAGTTTTTTCCTTCTTTGTTTATGGTCAATTTTTCTTGAATATACAAACCTTCTGATCTTGACACAGCCAACTAGGTATGTGCCCTTTTGTGCATGTAGTCACAGTTTTCTGTGACTTCTTCACACATCACAAAGCATGTAGTATGAATGAATCGTGCACGGATAGAACACCTTTGTCCGTTATAGTATGTTTTACAGTACATATCGTTCACTGCAAATAACGACATCTAGGTTCCCTCAACGTGTCATCACAGACTCACTGGTCACCAGCACGTCGATAAGAAAACGGCATTTAAGCACTTTCGACATGAATGTGTTCGGGTTGCACTTAGATGTAATCAGGTGAATGGATGTACATCCACTGTAGTGGAAGCTAAAGTTAGTATGTACAGACCACATCTAAGGGTCTTATTGTAACCATACTCATACATGACACATGCTCTATTGTTACTTATCTGTCTGTTTCAGCCCTGAGGAATCGCGAGTGCGATGAAACACGTGTCGGCTGGCTGTATGCTTCATTAAAGGACTCCACGAATTACCCTTCCTCTGGAGTTTCTGAGAAAGACTTTTGTCATTTTGATTTCTGTACTAAGTGTTGTATTGTTACATAACAATCTGAATACTGTTGATTTGAGTGCATCAGCAACCCAGTCGTTCAGGCACATTATAGTTAGAAATTAGCATTAAAAAAACATAGAAATTCACTGAAAAAAACATAGGTTTCAGGGAGGTTAAAGTTAGTTGGATATTTCGCTCGTTCAAAACCATATAAATTCCCCCGTTATAGTTAGTTTAGCTAACTATAACTTCGCACCCGCAATGCACTGCTAATGACGTCACATATTATATCATCCATGACATGGTCAGTGACATCACTGATTACATCGTGCACGTGAAAATCTGATGCACCTCCTCACACTCTAATGTAACCTTTGATACACCCACTTTAAAATACAGACTACAATTTACGAAACCATCGACATACCAATACCAGTTACCACATACGCGCTCACTGATTCCTAGGTCTACACACACATCTACTCATTCACCCATACAATCACTCATACATGCAGTCACTCATTAATACAACACTATCATAAACACTCATACACCTATACAGACATTCATACACCACCACTAATCCAGAGTTACTTACACACCTAGTCAGTCATGCAAAGAATCAATCACACTTCAATTTACTAACCTATACAGTAATACACACATCACATCGCTTCTTCAAACAGAAACAAACGCATACTTACTCTCTTATACAATCACTGATACAAGTACACATTCATCCATACAGCTACTCTCCCGATCACTGACTCTCACTTATAGTCATTTATATACTTTGACTCTCACAACTACTGCCTTTTACTTACGTAGTTACTTGGACATGTACTATTGAGACATCCATTCACTCATCAACACAGCCATATAAAACACTCACCCACCCATACAGCTGTTTCTACATGCATTCTTGAACCCATACACACAGTGAATCCACCACTCAAACATCTATGCATAAAGTCACACCCCTCCACCCGCCCACACACACACTCAGGCACCCATACAAATACTCAGGCAACCGATTGATAACCCATATAGACACTCATGTATCTACTGACCAACCCATGCAGCAGCTTATACAACAACAGACAGACTGATTCAGACATTCATACAGTTTAGTCACTAACCCATGTATTCAGTAAGACACATGTAATCACTCACTTAAACAGTCAGCCACGCACCTCCATTCAGACACTTATACACCCACTCATTCTTCAATACACCTTGGCATATATAATACATCTTTAAACTTTAAAGAAAAACACAGTCACTGGATGATGTCATCAGTGATGTCATCAGTGATATCATTTGAAATGTCATCAGTGATGTCATCAGTGATGTCACTGACCATGTCAAGAATGATGTAATATGGGATGTAATATGTAATGTGTGATGTAATATGTTATGTACCAGCAAAGCAGCAGTGCATTGGGGGTGCACAGGTTATAGATAGCACAACTAACTATAACAGGGAATTTCTATGGTTTTGTACTAGAGAAATGCCCAACTAACTATAACATCCCTGAAACCAATGTTTTTTCAGTGAATTTCTAAGGTTATTAAAATGGTGATTACTAACTATAACGTGCCTGAAACCTATGTGTTTTTCAGTGATTATATATATATATATATATATATATATATATATATATATATATATATATATATATATATATATAAAACCTACTGGCAGTCGCCAGTAGGTAGTTATAGTTAGGATTTTTTTCAATGTTAAATCTCAAAATTCTATTTGGAATAACTTTGGCGACGGTTGACGAATCTGCCTGAAAATTTCCTCAAAATGGCCTCTTCGAGCTCCGGTCCTTCCCTGAAAGTTTGGGGGGGGATTCGTCAAGCGGGGGCCGGGATAAAAGGGGGGTCCCAAAACACGTTTTCCCCATGTTAATTTCCATAGGGCGGTCGACCTCACTTTTAGCCCGAACGGCTGAATGGATTTCCACCAAACTTGGCAAATTGTAGGGACTGGTTGCCCGATGTGCCTTTGCTATGTCTCAAGATATGTGCTCCAGTGGATTTTTAGTAATTTAGGTTGAAAAAAATATATATATATCTATAAGCGCGCCCCGGTACGCGCACCGGGGAGCGCACCGGGCGCGTCAAGCGACTTGTGCACGGAAAGCTGATTGGGTCACGGGTGTCTGTAAACATTCTAAACAGTCCGGAGCGGCCGCCATCTTGTGTCTCGGTAGGATCGAGACATGAGAGGTGGCCAAAACAAAGGGGGAAATGACCATAAGGGGGCAGAGTAGACCTTCCCTGACCCCCTAGGTTTGATGTGGGGGCTTTAAGAGGGCCCCGCGGGGCCAAAAAAATATTATTATTTTTTTCGATTTTTGCGGGGGAAGTGCCCGGTACGCGCACTGGGGAGCGGACTGGGGAGCGTACTATGGGGAAAAAAGAATGACACTTTTAAAAATTGTATGTTTATTAATTGTTCTTTTTGTTGTTGTTTTTTTTTTATTTAAGTACCAACAAATACACCGTCTCCTTTGTAGATATCTTGCATTTTGTTTCAGAAGTTATTGTGGTATATGGAATTCATAGCGCAGTCTGTCAGGAAAGCAGAAACAACATGGAGGCAGGAGATAATAAAGAGATGTTAAATACACATTGGAGATAATATAGTGGGAGAAAGGAAGTAACTATGAGCAAACTTACTATGTAACACAAAAAAGTTACACTGTATACTATAAGTCTCACTTTATATTTTAAACATTTTTGATCTACTTGATGAATTACATATAAAAATGAATAATGGCTCGAACAATTTTTGATTATTAAATATACATTTATTCTTCTGATTCTTTTTCATAATTTAATAAAACTTCTAATAATATATTGTCTGGAATTTCCTCATTTGTATTCTGTGATTCCATTGATTCCACACACTGAACTAATTCATGGTCCAGAGACTCATCCATAAAATCAAAGTCATCATTTTCAGCAATTCTTTCTTCTGTGTTGTTGTCCAAAACAATTTCAAAAGAAATATCCTGTTCTCCTTCCATTTTGTTGCTGTAAATTGCAATAAAAAATATATATCAGTAGAGTTAGGGCACTGTTGTGTTTAAGTTCAGACAGGCAGTTTGGATTTTTTAATAGTGAAGCTATCTTTGGGTAGTGTATGTTATTAGGCTGGAATTTGAAATATATAAAAGCGTATGTGATAAGCCTAAGTAAATTTATAATAATACAAGGGAAGCCTAACTCAATCTATAACTATAACAGAGAAGCCTATCTCAATCTATTTCTATTACAGTGGGATAGTATATAACTAACAGAAT
This sequence comes from Lissotriton vulgaris, assembly GCF_964263255.1. NCBI lineage: Eukaryota > Metazoa > Chordata > Amphibia > Caudata > Salamandridae > Lissotriton > Lissotriton vulgaris. Next base: position 317,143,379 of record NC_141699.1, on the reverse strand, counting down.
ATTTTTTCTCAAATTAACTGAAAGTGCACAACATACTTCACTTTTCCAAATGACACCTTACCTTTAAGAAAGCAGTTGAAGTTGTCAGTGTAATTTCTTTTCAAATGTACTTCAGGAAGTAGTAGTCAAAATGGCTGTGTTTCCTTCTCTTTTTTTATATATATTCATGTACATAACCAATCAAATGTCAGGAAATAATCGTAGAAAATGTAAGAAACTTTTTAATTGGTTGTCAATTCTAACACTTCATATGTGTTTTGGTCATGTAATTTACCTCAGGATATTTAGACAGGTCTGCAGCCTAAATGTCTCAATGGAATTTCACCAAATTTGGGCAAATGGTAGGGACTGCTATGGAGTAGGGCCTATTCTATATTTGATGAAAATGTCTCCAGTGGTTTTTCTGTAAATTACTTTCCCACCTTTTTTTATGGAGCGCTTACCGGTGCGCGCTCCGGTACGCGCACCGGCAGCGTTACGGGAGTCCTCCATTTTGTGTTTCGGTACAATCGAGACAGAAGATGGAGGACAAACAACGTTGGGAATGGGTAGAAGGGGGCACGGTAGACACTTCCTGACCCTCTAGGTTTTCTGAGGGGGGCTTAGGACGCTCATATAGGCCAAAAATAAAAAAATTAAAATTAAAATTTTGCTGGGGGAGCGCCCGGTACGCGCACCGGTAAGCGTACCGGGGAGCGTACTTTGGTGAAAAATAGTGAAAAAAGTTAGAAAAAGATAAACGTTTTGAATGATCAGAGGTAGGGTAGCTCTGAAAAGAGCTTTTGGGTTCTGTGACTGATTTAGGTACCTACAAGTAGGTTCCAATGCACAGTCTTAAATTCAGGAGGAACATTCTATTACCCTCATCTGAGAAGTGCACACCATCTCCTCTGTAGATGTCTTGCATATTGTAACGCAAGTTAATATTGTATATTGAACCCATTCCACAGCCTCTCATGTAAGCAGAAACAGATTTATTCACATGTTTCCGTGCTTTCTCAAATTGTGGACAAAATTGGTTGGACCAGTTCCATTTCTGTCTTTGGCATATATTGGAATATACCAAGGCAGTTTGTGGAAAAAGTGTCATCAATTGATCAAAGGTGTCCTTTAAAAGCATTTCCAGACCAACCCCAGTCATAGTGCCTAAATCATTTCCACCACAGTGCACTATTAAGAGGTCAGGGTTTGGCAGATGCAAAAAGGTTTTCACCAATTCTATCAATTGATGACATCTCAATCCTCTCTGGCCAATCCACTTAATTTCCATATTTGATAAATCAAGGTTGTGATAATTTCTGCTTGCTGCATACCTTTGAGCCCAGTGGATATAGCTATGTCCAATAATCCATACAGAATACATGATGTGAGAAGGTTCAGGTGCAGTCAGATGAAGTGCGGGAATGAAATGGCAGTTGGAACAGTAGGAGTTTACCAAAAAATAAATTGTGGAGTTTCCCTGCTGTTGAATCACAAGCAATGATTGGTGGATTCAGTTAGTTGAAAACAGAAAGTTAGGGTGCATGGTTGTGTTGTGTGTAAGAAGCCATTTGAATGGTTAAGAAAAAGTCACTAAAAGCAATAATGCCCTGGATAAGCTGGTGTATTGAGAGGTCAAACATCCTTGCTGACTTAATTTGCAACATTGTAGAATAAACTTTTGAACCTGAGAGTTCAGTTAGGAGGGAGTTGCTATGGTAACAGATAGAAAGGTCTGAGAGGGGGAAGGGTGTTGGTTTGAAAATAGTGAGGGAAGACTTTTGATTGGTTGAAATAAGGCATATGTGTGTAAAGTTAGAGATTTTCTATGCCAGTCTTAGTTTCAGTGTATTGAGTGCACACCTTTTGCTCTGCTAAAGAAAAATTGGTGTGTGTCTTACACTGTTTTTAATCTCCCAAAGCATTTGTAAAGGTAACTAATGATTTATTTAATATAGATAGAGACTTGTTTGCTCTATGGAGAATATTTGGAAGCAGATAGTTATGTTTCAGTAGTGAAATTGTATGCTTGTATATAGGTCCTGTGTTGTGTTTCTAAAATGTTATTCAAAAAACGATTTTGGGTGCAAATCAATGGTGTTTTCATTTGGCCCTTATTTATGATTGCTTTGTGCAGCCGGTGCATTACTTTAAACATGGGAAATAAGTGACGCTCTTGTGGCGCAAGGCCTTCATAAATAAGGGTTGTACATAGGTTCTGCGCAGTTTTTCTAAAATGTTATTCAAAAAACGATTTTGGGTGCAAATGAATGGTATTTTCATTTGGCCCTTTTTTATGATTGCCTTGTGGAGCCAGTGCATCACTTTAAACATGGGAAATAAGTGACGCTCTTGTGGCGCAAGGCCTTCATAAGGCCCTGAGTTTGTTGGCTGTTGATTTGTTTTTTGCTTTTTAATAATACTTATTATGAACATTTGCAAGATAGTGGATTTGTATTTTGGGAAACAGTGAGGTTTAGAAAAGTGATATTGAGTGGTTGTATATAGGTTCTGCGCAGTGTTTCTAAAATGTTATTCAAAAAACGATTTTGGGTGCAAATGAATGGTATTTTCATTTGGCCCTTATTTATGATTGCCTTGTGCAGCCAGTGCATCACTTTAAACATGAGAAATAAGTGACGCTTAGTGGCGCAAGGCCTTCATAAATAAGGCCCTGAGTTTGTTGGCTGTTAATTTGTTTTTTGCTTTTTGATAATACTTATTATGAACATTTGCAAAATAGAAGATTTGTATTTTGGGAAACAGTGAGGTTTCAAAAGTGATATTGAGTGGTTGTACGTAGGTTCTGCGCAGTGGTTCTAAAATGTTATTCAAAAAACGATTTTGGGTGCAAATGAATGGTATTTTCCTTTGGCCCTTATTTATGATTGCCTTGTACAGCCGGAGCATCACTTTAAACATGGGAAATAAGTGACGCTCTTGTGGCGCAAGGCCTTCATAAATAAGGCCCTGATTTTTTATGTTGTTGGTTTGTGTCTTGCTTTTGGATAATACTTGCTATGAACATTTGCAAAATAGAGGATTTGTATTTTGGGAAACAGTCAATCAATCAGTGACACTTGTAAAGCGCGCTACATACCCATAGGGCAGAGGTCTTCAATCTGTGGGGCGCGACCCCCAGGGGGGTCGTGGAGTCCTGGGAAGGGGGTCGCAGATTCTGTTGGAGCGTGCAGCAGTTCCTGGCGTCAGGCTGATTGAGGCCGGGTGATCACGGTGGAGGCCTAATTCACGCCTCATTAACAAGTAAAGGTCTTCTGAAGACCTGTGAAGTACTCGGGTGTGGCTTTCTGTGTGTCCCGAAGCTGTTTCAGCCGGGCTCACTTACACGTGCTGGGGAGTGGGGGGGGGTGTCTGGGGGAGGAGGCTGTAGCCCTTTGAGTTCAATCAATGGACTTAGCTGTGGGGTTTATTTTTATTTTTAACGTTTTATATAGCGCTAGCTTAACCCGTAGGTATCAGAGCGCTTTACAAACACACATAGCAAACAGCAGAAGGACATTACAGTCATTGGTTCAAGTCCCACATACCTGGCGCCTGTGCAGGAGAAATGTGCCTGAAACTGTTCTTCACCGTGAGGTGTTTATACAGCCTGTCTGCCCCCCCCCCCCCCCCCCCCAAGCAGGGAAGCACAGAGATGCCCTCCCATGAGAGAGGAAGAAGGAAGAAGACACATAGAGATACTGACCCCACCCCCATGAGAGAGGCACAGAAAAGGTGGGTGGATGAAGGATGAATGTATGTGTGGATGGAAGGATGAAGGGTGGGTGGATGGATGGATGGATGGAAGGAAGGATGAAGGATGGATGGGTGGATGTAAGGATGAATAGATGGATGTGTGAAAAGGTGGGTGGATGAATGATGAGTGGATGGATGTAAAGATGAAAGGGTAGATGGATGGATGAAGGATGAATGGATGGATGTGTGAAAAGGTGGGTGGATGGATGGATGAAAGGGTGGGTGGGTGAATGATGAGTGGATGGATGTAAAGATGAAAGGGTGGATGGATGGATGAAGGATGGATGGATGTGTGAAAAGGTGGGTGGATGGATGGATGAAAGGGTGGGTGGGTGAATGATAAGTGGATGGATGTAAAGATGAAAGGGTGGATGGATGGATGAAGGATGGATGGATGTGTGAAAAGGTGGGTGGATGGATGGATGGATGAAAGGGTGGGTGGATGAATGATGAGTGGATGGATGTAAAGATGAAAGGGTGGGTGGATGGATGGATGAAGGATGGATGGATGTGTGAAAAGGTGGGTGGATGGATGGATGAAAGGGTGGGTGGGTGAATGATGAGTGGATGGATGTAAAGATGAAAGGGTGGATGGATGGATGAAGGATGGATGGATGTGTGAAAAGGTGGGTGGATGGATGGATGAAAGGGTGGGTGGATGAATGATGAGTGGATGGATGTAAAGATGAAAGGGTGGGTGGATGAAGGATGTATGTATGGATGGAAGGACAAAAAGGTAGATGGATGAAGGATGGATGTATGGGTGGATGGAAGGATGAAGGGTGGGTGGATGGATGGATGGATGGAAGGAAGGATGAAGGATGGATGGGTGGATGTAAGGATGAATAGATGGATGTGTGAAAAGGTGGGTGGATGAATGATGAGTGGATGGATGTAAAGATGAAAGGGTAGATGGATGGATGAAGGATGAATGGATGGATGTGTGAAAAGGTGGGTGGATGAATGATGAGTGGATGGATGTAAAGATGAAAGGGTGGATGGATGGATGAAGGATGGATGGATGTGTGAAACGGTGGGTGGATGGATGGATGAAAGGGTGGGTGGATGAATGATGAGTGGATGGATGTAAAGATGAAAGGGTGGATGGATGGATGAAGGATGGATGGATGTGTGAAAAGGTGGGTGGATGGATGGATGAAAGGGTGGATGGATGAAGGATGTATGTATGGATGGATGTGTGAAAAGGTGGGGGATGAATGATGGGTGGATGGATGGATGGATGGATGAAAGGGTAGGTGGATGGATGGATGAAAGGGTGGATGGATGAAGGATGTATGTATGGATGGAAGGACAAAAAGGTAGATGGATGAAGGATGAATGTATGGGTGGATAAAAGGTTGCATGGATGAATGATGGATGCATGGATGGATGTGTGAAAAGGTGGGGGGATGAATGATGGGTGGATGGATGGATGAAAGGGTGGGTGGATGAAGGATGGATGTATGGATGAAAGGGTGGATGGATGTATGGATGGAATAATGAAAGGGTGGATGGATGAAGGATGGATAGGTGAAATGGTGGATGTATGGATGGAAGGATGAAAGGGTGGATGGATGAAGGATGGATGTATGGATGGATGGGTAAAAGGTTGCATGGATGAATGATGGATGGATGGATGTGTGAAAAGGTGGGTGGATGAATAGATGGGTGGATAGGTAAAGGATGGACGTATGGATGGAAGGATGAAAGGGTGGATGGATGTGTGAAAGTGTGGGTGGATGAATGATGGATGGATGGATGTGATGAGGTCTAACAGGCGCATTTATGGTTGTCGATAGTTGTTGATGATGAGGAGTACCAGTTTCTAGAATCTTTTGTCGTAAGGGGGTCCTTACGCCTAAAAAGGTTTTACAAGGGGGTCTCGGCATCAAAAAGTTTGAAGACCTCTGCCATAGGGTCTCAAGGCGCTGGGTGGGGGGGGGGGTGCCGCTACCGCTCGAACAGCCAGGTCTTCAGCTTCTTCCTGAAGGAGAGGTGGTCTTGGGTCAGGCGCAGGTCGGTCGGGAGGGAGTTCCAGGTCTTGGTGGCCAGGTAGGAGAAGGACCTTCCTCCTGTAGTCGCTCTTCGGATGCGGGGGACGGCGGCGAGGGCGTGGTTGGCTGATCGGAGGTGGCGTTTGGGAGCGTAGAAGTTGACTCGGCTGTTGAGGTAGCTCGGGCCTTGGTCGTGTAGGGCTTTGTGTGCGTGGGTGAGGAGGCGGAAGGTGATTCTTTTGTTGACGGGGAGCCAGTGAAGGTCTCTCAGATGTCCGGAGATGTGGCTGGTTCGTGGGATGTTGAGGATGAGTCTGGCTGAGGCGTTCTGGATCCGCTGGAGTCTCTTCTGGAGCTTGGCGGTGGTACCGGCGTAGAGGGCGTTGCCGTAGTCCAGTCGGCTGGTGACGAGGGCCTGGGTGACGGTCTTCCTGGTCTCGGTGGGGATCCACCAGAAGATCTTCCGTAGCATGCGTAGGATGTTGAAGCACGCCAAGGAGACGTTGTTGACTTGCCTGGTCATGGAGAGGGAGGAGTCCAGGATGAAGCCCAGGTTGCGTGCATGGTCTGTTGGTTTGGGTGCGGTGCCCAGGGCGGGAGGCCACCAGGAGTCGTCCCAGGCGGAGGGTGAGGAGCCCAGGATGAGGACCTCCGTCTTGTCTGAGTTCAGTTTCACGCGGCTGGTCGTCATCCACTTGGCTACCTCTTTCATCCCTTCGTGCAGGTTGGCTCTGGTGGCGGCGGGGTCGTTGGTCAGGGAGAGGATCAGCTGGGTGTCGTCGGCGTAGAAGATTATGCTGAGGTTGTGTTTGCGTACGATGGCCGCGAGGGGGCTCATGTAGACGTTGAAGAGGGTGGGGCTCAGAGATGATCCTTGAGGGACGCCGCAGATGACTTCGGAGGCCTCTGACTTGTACGGTGGTAGGCGGACTCTCTGTGTTCTTCCGTCGAGGAAGGAGATGATCCATTCCAGCGCCTTGTCCTGGATTCCGATGTTGCTGAGGCGCCGTACTAGGGTGCGGTGGCAGACCGTGTCGAATGCCGCGGAGAGGTCTAGGAGGATGAGGGCCGCTGTTTCTCCATTGTCCATCAGGGCTCGGATGTCATCGGTGGCGTCGATGAGGGCGGTCTCGGTGCTGTGATTGGCTCGGAAGCCGGACTGTGAGGGGTCGAGGGATCCGTTCGTCTCAAGGAAGGCGGCCATCTGCTTGTTGACGGTCTTCTCGATGACTTTGGCTGGAAACGGGAGGAGCGAGATGGGGCGGTAGTTCTTGAGGTCGGTGGGGTCCGCTGTTGGTTTCTTGAGTAGAGCGCTGAGTTTGGCGTGTTTCCAGCTCTCAGGGAAGATGGTGGTGTCGAAGGATGTGTTGATGATGTCTCGTAGGTGGGGTGCGATGACAGCGTCGGCCTTGTTGAAGACGTGGTGAGGGCAGGGGTCGGTCGGTGATCCGGAGTGGATGGAGTTCATCGTGCGGATGGTATCTTCGGTGCTGATCGGGGTCCAGGCGTGTAGGGTGGTGGTGGGGGGTGGTTGTTTGGTCATGGTGTGCGTTGGTTGGTTGTTGAAGCTGTTGTGTATGTCCGCGATCTTGTTGTGGAAGTATGAAGCGAGGGAGTTGCAGAGGTCTTGCGATGGGGTGATGTCTTTGTTTCCTGCGCTGGGGTTGGAAAGCTCTTTCACAATGTTGAAGAGTTCCTTGCAGTTGTGTGCGTTGTTGTCCAACCGGTCCTTGAATGCTGTTTTCTTGGCGGCGCGGATCAGCTGGTGGTGTTTCCGGGTGGCAAGTTTGAAGGAGGTCCTGTTGTCCGGTGTCGGTTCCCTTCTCCAGACTTTCTCGAGGGCTCGGCAGTTCTTCTTGGAGCTCTTGAGTTCGTCGGTGAACCATGGGGCCTTCTTGCTGCCGGGTCTGCTAGGCGGGGTCCTCAGTGGGGCGAGTTTGTCCGCGCAGTTGCTGATCCACTTCATGAGGTTGTCGGCGGCCTGGCTGGGGTTCGCTGAGCTGGCAGGAGGGTGCTGGCTCAGGGAGGTGGCGGTTTCAAAAGTGATATTGAGTGGTTGTACATAGGTTCTGTGCATTGTTTCTTAAATGTTATTCAAAAAACGATTTTGGGGGCAAATCAATGGTATTTTCATTTGGCCCTTATTTATGATTGCCTTGTGCAGCCGGTGCATCACTTTAAACATGGTAAATAGGTGACGCTCTTGCGGCGCAAGGCCTTCATAAATAAGGCCCTGAGTTTGTTTGCTGTTGGTTTGTTTTTTGCTTTTTGATAATACTCGCTATCAACATTTGCAAGATAAAGGATTTGTATTTTGGGAAAAAGTGAGGTTCCCAAAGTGATATTGAGTGGTTGTACATAGGTTCTGCGCAGTGTTTCTTAAATGTTATTCAAAAAACGATTTTTGGGGAAAATCAATGGTGTTTACATTTGGTCCTTATTTATGACTGCCTTGTGGCATCGGTGCGTCTCTTTTAACATGGGATGCACTGGTGGCGCAAGGCCTTCATAAATAAGGCCCTGAGTTGCTGTGGTATAAACTTTAATATGTTGCAAATTAGTGTTTATATTGTTTTCTTTTTGTCATTACTTTGTTGTTTGCTAATAGTGGTCTTTAATGTGTTATTTTTTTCAGAACCACAGATTAAAATCAACATTTTAAAAGCAAGCAAAAATGCCATCAAGGCAAAGGAATAGAAAAAATACCATACGTAAAAAATCAAAATCATCAAAGGAAATACAAGAATCTTCTACAACAAGTACTTCAAAAAACACCAGAAAAGCTCCTGGTAAGACAATTAAGTCTTTTCTTCACAATTTATGTAGATCAAAAAGTAATGTTAATGTTCATAAGAAGATCCAGAAGCAGAGAACAAATTTAAAAAGGAAGGAGAGGCCCTCAAAAAATGTCTCTATTGGAGCAGGAGATAAGACTATGGATAGCAATAGAAGGTTAAATCAATTTAGGGACATTCGTAGACGAATGTTTCGCAATAAGGTAGTTTTAAATTTGCTAAAAAATGAAAAGAAAGGTAAACAGAGAGCTGCTTTTTACAAGAAAAAGAAAAGTGTAGAGAAGATTGTTGATCAGGCTTTTGAAGTTAAGAAAAAATTATTTATTTTAGTAGAATTAGAATACTTTATAAGGCAATTGATATTTTCAAATCGAACAGTAGATGGAAATGAATTATTAATCGGACTAATTTTTGTAAAGTATTTTCTCGAGAATGGATGCATAGTTCAAGTTCTGAGCCATTTTTTAATGAGGAGAGTTACTTTCAGGAAAATGATTTGGTGCATGCAGTTGACACCAGTGGTCAAGCATATGAGGTGAAAGATGGTTGTGTGATGGAAAAAGATAAACTTGTGTCTAGAGATGCAGAAGAGGTGTTAGGTGATGAAGTTTTAGGGAGATGTACTAAGCGTCCAGTGTACACATGGAAATGCAGTAGTATTTGTAGTGTGCGACAGGATTCAATCGATTTGCTTCGAAATTTCTTACGTACATATAGTAAGAAAAGTCTAAAACAAAAAATGAAGATCTTGCAAGACTTAGATCCTTGCAGAGTGAGAGAAAGCACAGGTTTGCATGGGCATTCACTGGCTTGTCTTTCTAGAAAAGTATGTCAGAGTGTTTTTCACATTTTAGGATGTTAGCAGTGCATCATAATAAGGTGAGGAAATTAGTGAGAAGGTTGTATTATGCAAAAAGTCCAGCACTTAAGCTTAAACAGTTAAACTTTTGCATGGATCTGAAGTGGATGTGAAGACTATTTGTGAAGAAATTGAGTTTTGTTATTTTGGGAACAAAGAGGACAGTGTAGAAATGGATATAGTATTGGATGGTAATGTGGAAGACAATGTACAGATTTCAAGTACAGAAATGTTTGACGAGGAAATTACCAAGTTTAAGGTGAAATCAAGTGAAAGGCCTAATTTAACTTGTGTGTGTTGTCGACGGACTCATTATAAGATTCAGACTAGGTTAGTTGATTTATATTAAGGGTGGGCGGGCAGCTACACTCCGTGCACAGAGTGTGCGTAGTGCCGGCTTCTACGCATTTTGCGTAGCAGGCGTAGAATTCGGCACTACGCACGCTCCGCAGACGGAGCGTAGCTGGCCGCCACCCGCCTCCCTCCCGCCCTCCCTAAATACTTTAAATTAAATCTGTAAAAGAATTAAAAGGCACTTACCTTGCCCGCCGCTGCCCGCCGCATCCCCGGGGCTCGCTCTCTTCGTCGCTTCCGTCTTGGGTAATAATGCGCATGCGCGGCCGCCCGCGCATGCGCATTATTACCCAAGACGGCGGCGATGAAGAGAGGGTGCCCCGGAGACGCGGCGGGCAGCGGCGGGCAGCAGCGGGCAAGGTAAGTGCCTTTTAATTCTTTTATAGATTTAATTTAAAGTATTTAGGGCGGGCGGGAGGGAGGCCTGCGGTGCGTAGTGGGGCTACGCGGAGTGCGGAGGTGGGCGTAGTTTCTCGCCCACTTCACGTAGCTCCGCAAAGCCCCACTACGCCCACTACGCCCTGGGTTAATTTATATGCAAAATGTGAATTGGAAAATAATAGTGAATGGCAGGATTTTGTAAGTTATTTGTTGGTGGAGAATTCTTTTGATTTGAGTTTTGATCAGTGTATTTGTAATTATTGTTTGAAAAAATTAAATGAAAATAGAATGCCAGCTAGAGCTGCTCATAATAATATTCAATTGATAGATATTCCATCTGAATTGATGGATTTAAATACTTATGAATCAATTTTGATTCAATGTGCCCATCCTTTTCAAGCTATTGTTCGCATGGAGCCTAAGATAGGGAAATTACCTCCTACAGATTTACAAAGAGGATTAAAGGGAAGAGTTGTTTATTTGCCTCTAGATATCAAGAAAAATATTGATACAATTGGTGTAGAAAGAGTAGAAGAGGATCCTCTGGTTATTCTAGTTAATGGGGTTCCGACAAAGAGTAAGAAAATCTGGCAAGATTTAGTGGATGTTAGGAAAGTCAAAAAGGCAACGTTGTATTTGGTCAAAAACAATGAGTACTATAAAGATGTAAGTGTTGGAGCAGATGAAACAGCTACAGAAGAAGACAGTGATTGTTCAGTTGGCCAAAATGAAAAAGTTGATGTGTCTAGAAGTGAAGAAATATATGAACATTATACTGTTCATCCTTTGCATTCCAAAGAAGTAATGGGGAATGCATTTGACTTGTTTCAAATGAAAGCAGCAAAAGGAAGTCCCATTAGTGTATGGGAAGAAAGTTTTCCACAGTTATTTACAACAGGTCGTGGTGGACGATATGACGATCGGCCAGTTCAAATTGCTCCAGCTGAATACCGGACTTTGAGATTATATGCTGAAGATCCAAGGTTTCGGCAATGTATTCCGTATTTGTTTCATCTACTGTATGAAAGTGATTTGTCTGGGCTTTCTTATGCAGTTAATCATATATTGATAAGTGGACCTCATCTGCAAAATGTTTCAGCAAGGGGCTTTATGGAGAAAGTCAATGTGCAAGACAGTATTTTGGAATCTCAGCTGATCAATCTCATGGCATGTCAGCGTGGAACAAATGAGTATTGGTTCCGTCGTCATGGGGAATTGAAATGTATGCTAAGAAACTTAGGAACTCCTACATGGTTCCTTACTCTTAGCTGTGCTGAATATGCATGGGACGACTTACTTCAATTTCTACGAGAGGCAAATGGAAACATACAAAATATAGAATTGAAAACACCTGGAGAACTGTGTTCTTTGGATCCAGTGAATGTTTGCAGATATTTTAATCATAGATTTGAAGCTATGATGTCTTTTATTACCAACAAAAAAAATCCTCCCCTTGGAGAGGTTTTGGATTTCTTTTGGAGGAAGGAATTTCAAGCGAGAGGTGCTCCTCATATACATATGCTGTTATGGATTAAAGATGCACCCAAATTTGGATTAGATTCGGATGAAACAGTGATGAGTTTCATCGAACAGTATTCAACATGTGCTTTTCCAAAAACTACTAAGAAAACAGTTTAAGGCAGCAAGTTTTACGTTTTCAATCTCATCGTTGTGGAAAGTACTGTCGTCGAAAATTTTACAACAAGGAAAAGTACTACACGAAATGTCGTTTTGCGTTTCCACGACCAGTGATTTCTAAGGGAAGAGTAAATAATTTGATGTCATCTCTACGACATACTGTGATGAGGAAATCTCCCAAAAATACATATAATTTAAAAAGAAACGAAGAGTCCAAGTACATCAACGACTACAACCCAGTGATTTTGTCCATGTGGAATGCTAACATGGATATTCAGTTCGTTGCTGACAACTCCATTGCTGTGGCTCGATATGTGACATCTTACATCACAAAAAAAGAAAATTCAGAACTGAAGGAAATGTGGGAGGACATTTCACATGAAAAGAGCCTAAGCAAGAAATTATACAGTTTCAGTCTGAAGATGTTGTCGCATCAAGAAATTGGAGCATATAAATGTTCTGATCGGTTATCATCAGCAAGTCTCTATGCCAAATCAAGAACAATCATTTGGGTGAGTCTAGGTCTTGCTGCAACACGAAACCGAGTTTCGAAATCTGTACAAGAAATTGAATATTTGTCGGAGAAAGAACCAAACAGTACAGATATTTTGAAGACAAATATGTTGGATACATACTATCCAAATAGAAGTACTCACCTTGAGAACACTTGTTTATATGAAGTTCTGCAAAACAACAGTTATAAGAGGAACATCACAGAAGATATCAATAATGGAAAATATGCTGTCATTGGGTATGAAGGATGTCTAGTGAAGCAGAGAAAAGGCCATTTGATTAATCATCGAAAATTGAGTTGCGAAGCTCCAGGCAAAAGAGAATTTTACTATTTAGCTCTTTTGTAACTCTTTAAGCCATGGCGTACAGAAGAGGAACTACTTGGATATTTTCTGTGTTATGAAGACTCTTTTAATGCAACTAAGGATACCATAGAATGCCCTGTTTTTCCAAATTATCTGCAAATGTTGAACGAAGAAATAGAGCAAGAAACCACAATTGCTGAAGAGATTGCTAGAGCCAGTTCTCAAGACAGTCAGAGTTCTACTTCATTGAGCCAGGATCCACTAGGAGGACCAATTATCCAAAATGAAGCTGCAACTGCCATGGATGAGGTGGAGAGAGCTATGGATCAAGCTCAAGAGGATGGAGTTAACTTAGAAGATTTGGTAAAGCAACTAAACGTTGAGCAGAAAAAAATGTATGATGAAGTCACAGAACAGATTGAACATGGATTCAGACATGAGAAAAAAGAGTGCTCATGTACATCATTTGAGCCTGTCCGACTGTACGTAAGTGGAGAAGCGGGGACAGGAAAATGTTTTCTGATTAAAGCCATTTCAAGTTATCTGCAGAAAAGAACTGATTCACCGCTGTCTTGTGTTGTAACTGCTCCAACTGGTCTGGCAGCACATAACATTAAAGGGATTACTCTACATCGTTTATTGATGCTGCCAGTTGAGCATGATAATAAATTGCATTACAACAAGTTATCTGGAGATGCGTGTTCTGAAGTTTCAAGAGTCTTGAAGAAAATGAAACTTCTTATCATTGATGAAGTAAGCATGGTCTCAAATCTAATGCTTGCTTTTGTGCATTTGAGAATGCAAGAAATTCTTAGAACAGAGTATGATGTGTTATTTGGAGGAAAAAACATTATTGTTTTTGGAGATCTATTGCAGTTGACTCCAGTAAAAGGACAACCAGTGTTTAAAATGCTCACGCATGAAGATACCAGGAAGTCCCTTGGAAGCATTGGAAACGTTAATATATGGTTAAATTTTAAATATGCTGAACTGCTTCAAAATATGCGACAGGCAAAGGATGAAGATTATACAAATATTCTACAAGATGTAAGAATTGGAAAAGTAAGTGAGCTTGGGAAAGAAGCTTTACATGCTCGATTAATTTCAAATTTGTATCCAAATGAAAACATTCTTCCAGAGAATATTTTTAAAAAAATGACTGAGAAGAAATCTGGGATATGTTTGATGCCAACTCTGCAAGAATGTTCCAACAACAAAATGTTAGAGTTAGAAAATGAAGAGATTGTGAAACTGGAAGTAATAGATAAAATAGAGCATATGGGTGCAACAATTGTTTTGTCCGAAAATTTGAAAACCAAATTGGATTCATTAGGGAAAAGTATTTCTAAAACAGCTGGTTTTGAAAAGACTCTGAATGTGTGTTTAAATTGTCGTATCATTTTGAGAAGGAATTTAAATGTTGAAAGAGGTCTAGTAAATGGAGCAATGGGTTATGTTGTTGATTTTGTGAATTATAGAAATAGAGATGGAATTGAATTTTTAAAAATAAAATTTGATGGTATTGAGCAAGTACAACAAATCACTCGTTGTTCTGCTAGATTTTTACTTGTAAAAGACTTATATGTTCGCCGAAAACAGTTTCCTGTTTGTTTGGCATATGCAGTAAAAATTCATAAATCTCAATGTTTGAGTGTAGATAATGCTTTATTGAACATTGGAAGATCTGTGTTTAAAGAGGGTATGGCATGTGTGGCATTATCCAGAGTCAGAACTTTATCAGGATTGTACTTGATTGAGTGTGATGAGACAAAAATTTGTGCAGATCTAGATTGTGTTAAAGAATACAATAGGTTAAGAAGAGAGTATGCTCCACATTTGCCTCAATATCCTCTGTTTGAAAAACGTGTGGTAGGCTGAAAAAGAAGAAATGAGGATAAATGCAGCGAGGTAGTAGCAAAAAGACAAAAAGTAGATGAAACTGTAATTCAAAACAGAAAGAAAAAGGATTGTGATGAAAATGTTGTTGGATTTCAGTTTGAAAATAGTTCTGGTGTCAACTGCTATGCTAATGTAGTGGTTAGTGTTGTTTTTTTTCTTCAAACTTTACAAGAACAGATTGTTGAAAATCGGGATCAAAGATTGTGTGGTTTATTGAATTCTGTGTTTGAGAAATGTAGCAGTGATAGAGCAAAAATAGAAAGTGTAACAGAAATTCGAAATATTTTAGATATGTGTTCAGGTCAAGATAAATTTTCACAGAATATTCAGCAGGATTGTCAGGAATTTTTAATATATATTTTTGGTGTTTTGGAAGATGAAGGTGTAGATGTAGATAATCTTTTCAGCATTTCATATCAATGGCAGCATGACTGCCACAATTGTAGTTCATCAAGTAATACTAAAATAGACACTGAAAGATTTATATATTTGACTTTACCAGACTGTAAATCAGTGTCATTTAAAAATCTAGTTAAAGCAGCAGATCATAATGGAAAGGGGCGACCACTCGGTCCCCCCGCACGTATGGCAGAGTACCACGATCCCCCCGGGAAGCCATCTTGGGCGGGAGGCGTGTCTCGGCTGGTATGCCCGAAGCGGCGTAGCCGGGGCGCGCTTTTTCCCGCCCTAGAGTGGGCTGGCCTAGACACTGACGCGGCTGGCCACGCCCTCGGGGCAGGCAGGGCGGGTTTACGCCCGCCCTGAAGACGGATAAAAGGGGACGCAAGACCCGAAGGCATCCTCTTGTTCCTGTGCTCTGAAGCTGCACCTCCTCGCTGCACGTGAGCTCGAGACGGAACGAAGAGCCAATTTTGAGCGTTGTAATCTTTCTTTTGTCTTACAGATCTGTCGGGGAAATGCCCAAGAAAGGCGGGAAGAGAATGACGACCGAACAGATGGTTCGGGTCCTCATGAAGGAGATGACCGAGCTAAAGAAGCGGGTGGCGGAGAGAGACGGGGAAGGGGGGCCGGAACGTCCGTCGGCTGGGGCAGCTCCAGGAGGGAGAGCCAAGAGGCCAAGGAGGGGACCAGCTGGGGGAGACGTCCCGGTTCCCTGTACCCCGCTCGAAGCGCCAACCCCAGTACCGGCGGAGGGGAATCCGATTCCCGTGGTGGTCACCCCGGTGTCCAATGAAGATATGCCGCCCGAGCTGGCAGCACAACTTGCAGCGTGGTTGGGCGAAAGTAGTGAGGGCGCCACGGCTGCCGAGGCGCAGGCGCTGATGAAGCAATTGCGCGAGAAACGGGAAGCAGCCAAGGTGTCCGCGCCGGTTGCAGTAGTTGACAAGCCACAAGGGACGATTGCGACCGCAGAGGCAGCGTCCGGTGCAGGTAAGCGGCCATTGCCGATTGCGAGGGATGAGTCAGCACCCTCTCGTAGAGAAAGGTTGGGTCAACATGTGCCTTTGGCAATTAAGGAGAAGATTTGGGCGGGGGAATATGTGAACATCTTCTCGTTGCTTGTTGATCATTATGAAGTGGAGCATGTTAAGGGTCAGAAAGACCTCATGCATCCGAGTGTTTGGCGCGCAAAAATGGCCGCCTTTAAAGTGAATGAAAATATTGGCAATTGGGGCAATGCATGGGGAATCTTTACGTCGATATTGGGGGAACGTAGGCCCGAGTTGCTTTCCGAGTTGCCGACCTATCAGTCGCGAATCATGGGGTACTCGACATCATACCAGGGTAACCATTGGTTTTGCTACGATAATCTTTTTAGAAAGGCTAAAGAGCATAATAAAAGCTTAACCTGGGATTGTTATGATTCTTTGACATGGGATAAAATGAAGGAGACAGGTATGTTGAAAATGCCATTGGTAGGAAGTAATGTTGGCGAATCCTCCCGCCAATATGGGGGGACGCCCTTTCGTTCAGGTACTGGTACCGACGATCAGTCGAGACCTGCCGGCAATACAGGAAAAAGGGGGTTGTGCTTTAATTTCAACAGAGGTAAATGTAGTAGGCCCCAGGGATCGTGTAAATTTAAACATGAATGTAGTGGGTGCGGGTCGCCCCATCCTGAGTCCACGTGCAGAGCCAAAACGGGTGATAACGGGGGGAGAGGAGGCGCCAAACAGGTCTAACATAGTCCGAGGGGCGCCTTTACCTACCCCGATTGATACCTTGGCGATGATTCCCTGGCTCAGTGAATACCCGGATCGTACTTCTGCTGGGGTGCTGCGGAACGGATTTTCGTATGGTTTCCGCATCCCGGTAGGGGACTTTCAGGGTGTGGAGAAGTGTAAAAATCAACTTTCGGTCCTGCAGCATACGACCGTGGTACAGGATAAGATCCGGAAAGAGGTTACTCGAGGTCGGGTCGCCGGCCCGTTTAGTGTACCCCCGGTGCAGGATTTTGTTTGTTCTCCTTTAGGGGTGGTCCCCAAGAAGGACCCGGGTGAGTTCCGATTGATTCATAATTTATCAGCTCCACGTGGTCTTTCTGTTAACGATGCAATAGATCCGGAAGTATGTTCGGTGCGGTACGCATCCTTCGATGAGGCCGTAGCCATTTTGAATCGCCTGGGGCCCGGGGCGCTGATGGCGAAGTCAGATATCGAGTCAGCGTTCCGATTGCTCCCGGTACACCCAGACGACCAGCGTCTCCTGGGTTTCATGTTTCAGGGTTGTTATTACATGGATAAGTGTATGCCGATGGGGTGCTCTATATCTTGTGCCTATTTCGAGAAATTCAGTAGTTTTCTACAATGGGTCTTCACAAAGAAGACGGGTTTCCACCATGTAATGCATTACCTTGATGATTTTCTGTTCCTTGGGGCAGCCGGGGATCTCGAATGTGGCCGGGCCTTGGCCGAATTTTGTATGTTAATGAAGCAGTTTGGTGTGCCATTGGCACCAGGTAAGACGGTGGGTCCTACGACTTGCCTCGAGTTTCTGGGGATCGAGTTAGACTCCAGTGAGGGTTGTTTTCGTTTGCCAGCTGACAAAGTGTTGAAGTTCAGGGCAGCCCTGCGAGTGTGTATAAATGGATCTAAAGTTACGCTGCATCAATTACAGCAGTTGGTGGGACAGTTGAATTTTGCCCTGAGGGTTATACCAATGGCCCGCCCCTTCTCCCGTTCAATTGCCCAAGCTATGGTCGGCCTAAAGGAGGGCCATCATCGCACGAGACTATCGGCTGAGGTCCGCCAGGACATGCGCATTTGGTTAGCATTCCTGGCGGACTTTAATGGTCGAGTCGTCTGGAACAAACCAGCCGTGTCCTCGGAAGAGCTGGGGCTATGGACCGATTCAGCAGGTAGCATAGGTTTTGGTGCCATCTTCGGCACAAAATGGTCGGCACAAAGGTGGCCGACATGGTGGCATGACAATGGTCTGACAAGTAATATTGCTTTCCTTGAACTTTTCCCCATTTTGGTGGCCCTGAGAACCTGGCCCGAAGGGTTCAAAGATCACTCTGTGATCTTTTGGTCTGACAATATGACCGTGGTCGAGTGCATCAATAGCCAGGCTGCACGATGTAAACTGATTTTAAGATTGCTCAAAGAAATTGTTTTACTGTGTATGCAACTGAATGTGCTATTCAGAGCAAAACATGTCCCGGGGGTAATGAATCAGGCGGCTGATGCACTGTCTCGTTTTCATATGCAGGCTTTCTCGGGTTTCCTTCCCACAGCGGACCCAGAGCCGGCACCCTTTCCCGAAGCTCTCTGGTCTCTCGGTGCCCCGAACTTCGTCACCTCGTGGGAGAGAGTCTAGCACCAAGGACGAGGAAGGCATATGAAGGGGCGTTTCGTCCTATTTAGCCTTTTTGGGGCCCGATAGAGAGGGGCTGTGGGGCCACGAGGAATGGGTTGTGAATTTTCTGATGTCCTTACGTAGGGCTGGGAAATCGGTGGCTACGGCCCAGAGGCATCGTGCTGCCATTTCCTTTGTTACCAGGGCTCATGGTATCCAGGACCCAACAGCGTCTTTCGTTGTACAGAAAGCGCTGCGTGGGTGGCAACGCCTTGAAGGTCGCAGAGTAGATGAGAGGCGCCCAATAGGTTTGGATAGGTTGGCCCAGTTGTTGGCCACACTCCCTTCCACATGTTCATCTCAGTTTGAGACAGTGTTGTTCCGAGCCGCTTTTACGCTGGCATTTCATGGGGCGATGCGGGTAAGCGAACTGGTGGCAAGGAACAAACAGGATGTGACAGGGGGTTTGTGCCAGGAACATGTTCAGATCAGAGGTGAGACAATGACTGTCTCCTTTGTCAGGTCCAAGACCGATCAAGGTGGGATGGGTGACTGCATAATCATACGCAGGATTCCCGGGTCCTCCATGTGTCCGGTAAAGTGTTTAGAAGAATACCTAGCACGAAGGGTGGCATCATGGGGGGGGACCTTGTTGAGACACGCGGACGCCACCCCACTGACGAAATTTCAGTTTCAGCGGGTGCTTGCGATGTCAATTGCCGCTGCGGGCTTGAACCCGGGCGAGTTTGGGACCCATTCCTTTCGGATAGGGGCTGCTACAGAAGCTACAGCTAGGGGTCTTAATGTCGAACAAGTGAAACGAGTGGGGCGTTGGTCCTCCAATTGTTATAAGAGGTATGTACGGTTGCACATGTTGTGAAGCTGCAATGATGTACTCACGCCTCTTGTTTTTGTTTGGTTTTCAGTTGCGCAAGCCTACGAGGCGAGGCGGACTATGCAGTCGACCCAACACCGGGCCAGCGGTCAGACATCACCGGCTGTGAAAAAGGAGGTGTGGGTCGTGGGCCACTCACACGTGAGGCGTGCCGCGGACGTATTCAAAGCAGGTGACATGATTCACGTAGCTGGGGAATACGGGTACAGGGTGTCCTTCTACGGAAGAGGCGGTCTCTGTATTGACCAGTTTCAATCATTTTTCGAGGGTTTGTTAGGGCGGACGAGGTCACCGCCGTCTATAGTCATAGTACATCTAGGGGGCAATGATTTAGTCACCACCGGTAGACGACTTCTCCTGGAGGCAATGCTTTCCACTGTAAGTTGGTTGGCGAGGAGAGTTCCGGGGTGCATAATTGCGTGGTCCCATATGATCCCACGAAAGGTGTGGCGAGGGGCTATTTCTATTCCTGCTTTGAATCATTCTGTTAGAAAGCTTAATAACAAAGTGAGTAGGTTGTTCCGTTCCAGGACATTGCATTCTATTTTGCATGGCTGTATTAGTGATGACAGTATGTATTTGGGGGATGGTGTGCATTTGTCTCGGGTGGGGAATGAGTTACTCATAAGAGACTTCTTAGCATGGTTAAAAACGTTAAAACATGACCTTTAGGTAGGAGC
The DNA here is from genome assembly GCF_964263255.1 of Lissotriton vulgaris. Lineage (NCBI taxonomy): Eukaryota > Metazoa > Chordata > Amphibia > Caudata > Salamandridae > Lissotriton > Lissotriton vulgaris. The sequence continues at coordinate 317,123,572 of NC_141699.1, read as the reverse complement.
TTTGTGGGGGGTCTGGATAGCCGGTCAACTATCCGGCCTGTGGCGGTAAGGTCATGATCGGTGAGCACTAATTGGAAGATCCCTATGAGTGGGCGTCACCCAACACGGATGGGAGCGCTCGGGAGAGGTGGCCATTGGCCCCTCAACGGGGAGGCGGTCCCTTCTAAGGATGGGTCGCCGAAAGAAAAGGAAAGGCGGTCAAGGCCCCTTCCTGTGTAGGAGGGGTTACAGCCCCCTCCTGGGGAATTTCCCGGGGCCAGTGACGTCTGCGACGGCAGATGTGGTAAGTTGTGTGGGGTTTGGGGGGAGGTCTACGCTACCTTCTAGATACCTCACACGAGTCCTCGAACGACCTTTAAATGGCGTCGAGTTTATTGGTGCCCCCGTCAAGTCAAGGGAAATTGGTAGTTGCACTTGAGGTACGCCTCAGTCCTGTCGCCCCTCCCAAGTGGGGGGGGTATTTCTGGTTAGGGATCTTGACACCGGTTACGACCTTGCCGTTGGCCCTTAAACGTTAGGATGTACAATTTCAAAATTTCAAGTCAATGTTTTGTAGGATGTTAGTTCGGCTAGGAGAACCTCTGTATTAGAGAATCTGTTAAGGTTAGCCAAACATCGCAATGTGGTAATGAAATTGTACATTAATATAATGTTTTAATTTTGTTTTAATAAATACGGCCGGGAGGGTCACTCCCTCCCTCTTCCAAAAACTTCAAGAACTGTTTCCGGTTTCCCTCCTTTGGGGATTGTGTTGGGAGGGGGTGGCGGGTATCTCAGCCATATGGAAAGGGGCGACCACTCGGTCCCCCCGCACGTATGGCAGAGTACCACGATCCCCCCGGGAAGCCATCTTGGGCGGGAGGCGTGTCTCGGCTGGTATGCCCGAAGCGGCGTAGCCGGGGCGCGCTTTTTCCCGCCCTAGAGTGGGCTGGCCTAGACACTGACGCAGCTGGCCACGCCCTCGGGGCAGGCAGGGCGGGTTTACGCCCGCCCTGAAGACAGATAAAAGGGGACGCAAGACCCGAAGGCATCCTCTTGTTCCTGTGCTCTGAAGCTGCACCTCCTCGCTGCACGTGAGCTCGAGACGGAACGAAGAGCCAATTTTGACCCACCCACCAGCCCCTGAAGACAGCAAGTGGTTTTAATAATGTCTGAATAAAAGTTTGATGGATAACTCTGATTTTCGTTTACAGGTTATGGTGATTATCGTGATGACTTTGAGTATGCAATAAAGTCTGGTCAATTGTGTTATGTTTTGCAAATAAAGTATTTCTGCTTTAGTGTTTATCAGTAAGCATGCTTTTAATAAAGTGGTTGTTGCTACTGTCTTTTCATAGTTAGTCATTTAGTAATTTAGTTAGCATTGTCGTATTTATTTTGGTCGGGCGGTAAGGTCATGATCGGTGAGCACTAATTGGAAGATCCCTATGAGTGGGCGTCACCCAACACGGATGGGAGCGCTCGGGAGAGGCGGCCATTGGCCCCTCAACGGGGAGGCGGTCCCTTCTAAGGATGGGTCGCCGAAAGAAAAGGAAAGGCGGTCAAGGCCCCTTCCTGTGTAGGAGGGGTTACAGCCCCCTCCTGGGGAATTTCCCGGGGCCAGTGACGTCTGCGACGGCAGATGTGGTAAGTTGTGTGGGGTTTGGGGGGAGGTCTACGCTACCTTCTAGATACCTCACACGAGTCCTCGAACGACCTTTAAATGGCGTCGAGTTTATTGGTGCCCCCGTCAAGTCAAGGGAAATTGGTAGTTGCACTTGAGGTACGCCTCAGTCCTGTCGCCCCTCCCAAGTGGGGGGGGTATTTCTGGTTAGGGATCTTGACACCGGTTACGACCTTGCCGTTGGCCCTTAAACGTTAGGATGTACAATTTCAAAATTTCAAGTCAATGTTTTGTAGGATGTTAGTTCGGCTAGGAGAACCTCTGTATTAGAGAATCTGTTAAGGTTAGCCAAACATCGCAATGTGGTAATGAAATTGTACATTAATATAATGTTTTAATTTTGTTTTAATAAATACGGCCGGGAGGGTCACTCCCTCCCTCTTCCAAAAACTTCAAGAACTGTTTCCGGTTTCCCTCCTTTGGGGATTGTGTTGAGAGGGGGTGGCGGGTATCTCAGCCATATATGGTGTGTACCCAATGTAACTGTCCAATGCTATCCACATTATTTATACAAAGTTATGGTCAGTATATCATTTTAGTTTTCCAACGATGTAGACCTGATGGAACTAAATTGACAACTTCTATCAAAAATTTTGTGGCTTCTCAGTTATCAATTTCAGGAAGAACATTTACAACTGAAGCTATTATTTATCATGACGGTCCTTCGACAACTGCAGGACATTATACATGCTACTTAAAATGTGAAAAAGGATGGAGTTACTGCAATGATTCTCATTTGACTTATAAACAACGTTTGCCTTATGACTCTACAAATTCTTACCTGGTGTTTTTAAAACCAAAATTTTAGTAAAGGGAATTGGCCTTTGAAGACGGGAATAGATAATACAAGTTAGTTAGTTAGTTAGTTAATCTAATGTTTTAAATTATTTATCTCATATAGGTACTGTAAGTGGATCTCAAAGTAAAAAATACTCATATATCAGACACGATTTGGCTGTAAGGAAAGTGTAAGGTATGATGTTCTTAGATTTTTTTCATAGGAAGTCGATGAAATGGAAGTTATAGAGAACAGCAGACTTGTTTTCCACCAAAAGGACCTTCACTATCTTCTATTTGGCCTCACGGAAAAGTAAGTGAATTAAAGATTAGTGTACTTGTATGAGTTGTAAGTTTTTAAGGTTTTTTTTAAACACAATCTTTTAGATTGTGTTTTTTTCCCGCTGTTATATGATAAAGAGTTTGAACTCACTAATTTAAGTGAAATTCAATATATTATGAGAACAGCAAAAAAAACTATGTAACATGTTGTATAAGTTATTCTATAGTTTGCATTGTGTAATTTATATTGTATTCCCATTGTCTCACACTCATTTTCCTTTTTCCACCCTTATTTAGCTCTCTTTACTCACTTACACTGCCTTTCTTTCACTTTGTTTCATCCTGTTCCTTTACTCCACTTCATTCACAACTCCTCAATCCAATTTCAACTGTCTGCATTTACTCTCTCCCTTTCACCACTTTTCATCTTTCTCACATTCTCTCAGTACCACTGCTTTAGTTCTCTTCCCCTCTATTTCCTTCTTTTGCTCCTTTACTCTTTTTGCAATCTTCACTCATTGTACTGCAGTTTACTCAGTCCTTCTCTTTGTGACTCCCCTTCACTCACTCTCAGTCACCTTCCATTCCTGTTTCTCATTAATGGATCATCATTTAGACTCCTTTCCCTTTCCCTCATTTTCCTTTTACTTACTTCTCTTTCCTGATTTCGTTTTGACATCTCACATTCTTTTAGTATTTTACTTATCTTCAGTAATTTGTTCTCCTTCTATTTCTTTTTCCCTCTTTTTTGTCTTTCTACATTACTTTATTTCTGTTTTTGTATCCTTCACTCTTGCTTTATTTCTTAGTATACTTTTTTGTTTTTTTTCCTCTTCACCTGTTTCTTCTATTTTAAAATATATATTTTACTAATTATAACTTTTTTTTCTTTTGTCTTTCACAGATACAAAGTGTAGTTTGGACTAAAGTTTTCAATATTTATATGGTAAGTGTGAATAAAAAAAGTAGTTTATCATCACCCTTTGCTTTAACTTCACTACTTTTCTCTCACCCTACTTCACCCCTAATACCGTACTGTGCTTCCCTCACTTATTCTTATCCTCCATGTTTACTTCTCTTTTCCTTACTTTCCTACCACATTCAACTTCTTTCAGTGTCCCTGCTCATTTGAACTCCTTCACTTACCTTTTTTTTCTGATTCACTTAGTCCCTTTCTGACACTCCTTCCTTTACTCTCTCTGTTCTTTCTCTCTATCACTCCCCGTGTCTTACCCTTATTCACTTTTATCCACCCTCTTTCACTCCTCTTTACTTACACTCACTGCTATTTTGTTTCCCTCTGTCACCGCTGTTCCTTTTCATCATCCATTCACATTCTCCCAGAACTTCAACTTTAGTCTTCTTCCTCTTTCTTCTCTTCTTTTGCTCTCTTATTCATTTTCCTTTTCTCATTTTTTTTCTTTTTTTTAAAAAAGTGCGCTGATGGGAAGCGCACCAAAATGAAATTTAAAAAAAAATGAATATACTTCAAAAAAAATATATTATATTAATATACAATATAGGGTTCATTTTTATAAAAACATACCTTTCTCAGCTATAGACATTTGCAAAAAAAAACCTTAGAAATTCACTAAAAAGTACATAGGTATGAAGCCCTATAAAAAGTTAAGAATTAGCAGTTACAAAACCTATGAAATTCACAGAAAAAAACAATGGTTTCACACCAGTTATAGTTAGGAATTAGCGGTTAAAAAACCTTTGAAATTCACTGAAAAAACCATAGGTTTCACACCAGTTATAGTTAGGAATTAGCCTTTAAAAAACCTATCAAATTCACAGAAAAAACCATAGGTTTCACACCAGTTATAGTTACCTGGAAATTTTACTGACATAAAACTATTGAAATTCTCATGTTATAGTTAGTTGGACTCACTATAACTTGCACGTGTAATGCACTGCTGATCACATCACATATTACATCACTCATGACATGGTCAGTGACATCACTCATGACATCACTGATTGATTAGTTGATTAGTGACTGGCAATTGACTTATTAGTGATGCCATATCATGAGTCGTGAAAGTATAATGATGTACGCTAATCATGTAAATGTCGTTTTTATCTTTGTATGTGTCTGTTTATCTGTGTTGTCTGTGTCTTGATGACGCCTTCCCTGGACTTCCCACATATACCTAGGAGGATCACCAGGGTTGATCAGGTGACAACTGTATCAAATACCTTTTTATCGCACATTGAGCAGTAGCAAATACTATAGGTCCTGATGAAGCGGGTGATACTCTTTTCATCTATAAACCGCAGAAACATGTCGACCACTATGACAAACCAGTGACTATTAGGGTTACTCACTGGTTGTTTTGCACTGATTTGTTTTTTAACCTTGGAAGTAAACGGCACCAGAATAAAGCTCCTCAGCGTTTACTATCCAATTTTAATATAGAGCACCTCTTTCTCTTTCCTTGTTTGATTTTTCATTCACTCTTTCTTGCACTGCTCCTCAGTTATCAAAAAAATACACTTTACCGCGCATCACCCTTTCCCTGTTGAAGTGGCAACAACTCAGCTTCCTTGTTATGGGAAAGGTTTCAAATGATGACAGGGCGGTAAAGAACGATCAACTGATGGATATCTTCCCATCTAGTGCGATACTTTGTTGTGTGCTGCTTTAACAATTTGCTTAACACTCACGCAGCCACTCAGACACACTCCATACAAGACACATCTTTGTTGACCCACAGTTATCTTGTTGTTTAGTTGTGCTTGTGTTCAGGGGACTATAACTGTGTGATCTTTAAATATTCCCTGGGACCCTCAACTCACCAGTTTGTTGTTTTTTGCCAACAGTTCCAACCAGGAAGTGTTGGCAGCCATCTTTTGACTTGGTTGAACCGAGTCACAAGAAAGAAGGTAAGAAGACAAGAAAAGGGGGCAGAGTAGTAACACCCTGACCCCCTAGGCCTGTTCAGGGAGTTCCAAAGGGAGCCTGAGTGGCCCAAAAAAGCATTAAGTTTTTACTTTTCAGCGGAATTCATTTAGGGTGACGCAAATCCCATCCAAAATGTAAACAATTAAAACGAAGTGCGGGCTCCTGCGCTTCATTTTCTTGAAGCCCTCGAGTGGGCCAGGTCCTTGGGGTAATGTTTAATTAAGATGCGGCGACCCCCAAAGACCCGGTGACCACCACTTCCCTGGGGCAATAGAAATTAAATGTGGGGGCACGTGGCCCGGCAAGCCCAGGATACCACCACCTCCCTGGGGTTTTCATTTAAAAAAATGCATGGGGGATCCTGCCCCCCCACTCTGCCCGGGGAGTGCCACCTTCGTGGGGCATTATCCAATTATGTGGGGGCCTTGCAGGCCCCCCAAGCCCCCAGTGACTGCCACCTCCCCAGTGCTTTAACTTATTTAATATAGTGCTGGGGTCTCCTGCCCCCCCACACTGCCCCCTGGACCACCACCTCCCTGGGGCATACTTTATTCAATTATGGGGGTCCGTTGGGGACCCCCAGCCCCGGGGACTACCACTTCCTCAGAAGCTATTTCAACAATGGGAGGTGGCCACATGGCTCCCCCTCCAAGAGCCTTCAATGGCCCTGGGGACCTCCACCCCCCAGAGCCAGCTCCAGCAATGTTTCTGTAGTGCCCACCCCAAGACATTGCAGGTTGCTCCCTTTGTCAAAAAGCAATGCCCACTCCTGCAGGAGGTGGGGAGCCAGCAGGGACCACAGGGGCAATTGGGCTCCCTGCGGTGCCTACCCTCATGGCAATGCCCAGGGGGATAGGGTCCCCGGGGAAAAAATCAACCTGGAGAGGGTGAAAGCATGGCCACACTCCTTTAGAAAAAATACATTTAAAAATGGCCATTCCCAGGGGGACTGAGTCCCCTTGGCCAAAATCAGCCTGGGGAGGGGCCCCCACCCTTCTAAAAAAAAATCAAAAAAATTTTCCAAACGACTAGCCCTGGGGCTGTAATCGGCCTCAGTAGGCTTCGTGCCTCCTTCCCTTTTCAATTCAAAAAAGAAAAAAAATGTCCCATGCCCCAGGGAATGGGGTTCTAGGGCCCAAAAGGGTCAAGAGAAGGGGGGTCACACAACCCCCTTCCTTAAATAAACAGAAAAAAAGAAACCAGCAACTCGCTGAGGCCTATCCCTCTCCCTGCACCACTCTGCAAACAGGCCTAATGGTGTGCTATGGGTTGGGGATGAAGTCCCCTTCACTGGTGAGGGTCCTTAGGGGCCAACTAGCCCACCAGGTACCTCCAGTAAGCCCCACACAGTGGGATTGCTGAGAGGGGGTCTGAGGCCACATCCCGTTTTACAACACACCGCAAACACATCTCTTGGCACACTAGTGGTGGGGCAATGAGGCCCCCTTGGGTCTTGAGGACCTCAGGACTGAAGTGGACTTCATCCCCAAGCAGCAGTGCACCAGGAGGCATGTTTGCAGAGTCGTAGACAAAGGGGGCGTGGCCTCTGACCACTCTCAGCAATCCAGCTGTGTGGAGCTTAATAGAGGTAATAGGAGGGCTAGTTGGCCCCAGGGAGTCTCAGAAGACAAAGCACACAGGTTCTCATACGATACCATGATAGGCAGTTTCCTGGCCAATTCCCCACAGCCCAGGTACACCCCGTTTCACCTCCGCCCTGGAATCACGGGGGCAGCTGTACACGGACGTCCGGTGCGGTGTGTATCCGCTGCCCCCGTTCTTCTTGGGCCTCACTGGGATCCTCCGCTTTCACACAGCGTGGGGTGAGCCCTAGAGGGGCCCGTCGGCCAGCAGCACTCCTCTTTCCAGGAGCGGTGAGTCTTCCAGGGTACGCCGCTGTTGCTCCTCTTGGCTCCGCCGCTTCCCTGCCTGCCAGTGAACCTGCAGATTTTTTCCCAGCCTCTGCGCCGGGTACGGACGCTCTGTATCAGCTTGCCTAAACCAAAGGCAGCTACCGCGTCTCTTCTTTTTACCGATGTCGCCCCTTTGAAGCAGTACCCGTTAAGTATGGGTGGAAAATTTGTTCCGCTTGCGGAATTTGCAAATTTTAGGCAATTTTGCGATCCACGAATCGCGCCGAAATTGCCCAAAAATCCGTAATTTGCGAGTTAGCGGATTTTTTTGTCTTGTTCGCTCTTCAAAAATACAATCTCTTTGGCTGGTGGTGGGGACCTTCGCGTTGTGGCTGGCCTAAGTGGGCCGCAGCCTTCTTTGGCTGGGCCCTCCTCAGTTTTGCTGGGCTCCCTGGTCCTCGAGGGGGCCGGTTTAGGTAGGCGTGGGCCCGCTGCACACACCTAGGGGCAATTTGGAGCAGCAGCGGCAGCAAACGTTGGAGGGAAGAGACTGGAACTGAAAAAAGTGTCCACTCTCTCCTTTTGCTGTGCATCCTTTGAGGCCTTTGCTGGGCATGGTGCGTGACTCTGACAGGCCTGGCAGTTGATTTGCTGGTCCGCAGCAGTTCCTAGTTGCGGCAGAGCCCTCCCTTAGTGTGGGGTTGGTGTTTGGGAACGGCGGGCTGGCCTAGTGGAACAGCATTGCTTAGTGAACTGTGGGTGCCCTCTCTCCCTCCTTCCCCCTCTGCTGCTCTTGAACTGGCCGCAGACTCCGAGGGGGGTCTGCAAAATCGCTGTAGGGAATTGGCAGGTGTGGTACATCGAGAGGCAGAGTCATGCCGTTGTTGCGTCTCAGTGGGAAAGACTCAAGACGGTCATCACACCGACCCGCTGAGCCCCACTACCATTGGGAGGAGGGAGCTGCTGCCTGGGCGTGTAGGCCCGGAAGGGACCTGTGCCCTAGCGAGACAGAGCTGCAGCATCCAGCAGGACTGCTCTGGCTGAACACATGATCTGGTGCATGGGACAGGTAGTGAACCATGGGCAAAGCAGACGCAAGATAACCTAAAATCTCCTTTGAGCAGTGCAAACCCCACAGAGGGAACACCCCTCCAGCAGAGGAGCAAGGAGAAACAGCCATGAACCCCTCATCGACTGCTGAGCCAAACATCTGTGAAATGTTCACAGACCTGAAGCAATCCCTGTCTGCGATAGACCTCAAAACCAACACTATGTCTGCTCGATTGGATCGGCTAATGAATAAGGTGTGCAATCATGACAAGCGCATCACTGAGGTTGTGCAGCGGACCTCTGCACTGGAGGATTAGAGCACTAATACCTGTGAAAAACTGCTGTGAATGGAGACGGTGCTGGAAGTGACAATGAATAAAACGAAGACTTCAAGACTAGGTTGCAGTGCAATAAATTAAGAATTCTTGGAATCCCAAGGAACACAGCAATGACCCGGGTTGGGGACTACGTCAAAGAAATGCTCCGCTCCCACTTAGGTGATGCTCTGTCAGCGGTCTGTATATTTGAGCCTGCCCACAGATCCTTTAGCCCGACATTGGTGAATAGTTGCTAGACTATAAAATTAAAGGGATCATAATGCTGTGCTCCAGGAAACCAGATATCAAGGCAATGCAGTTTCTTTTTTCCCTGCTTTCGCTATATCCGTTAATGCTGCCAGAAGAGAGTTTGGGCCAGTAAAATGACTGCTGCAGCAACAGGATATTAAGTACTCTCTGCTCTATCCCGCAAAGTTTCTCATCTTCCATTCTGGCAAATCACTGTTTTTCACTGATCCTAAGCTGGCCGCCAAGTTTGTACGAAGCCTCAAACCTGTCAAATCTACTGCATGTACAGATAAGGACTGGGTGATAGAAGACCCTCTTAGGGAAAACTATTAAAGACCTGAGTACTATGAGGCAGGCTAGCTTGGGGCCTTAACAGTCCATCAGGGCCGGAATATATACTGTGCCCTTCCACTGGCTGTACCTGCCTTTACATACTACACACATAAAAAATGAACATGGTAGTCTGAATGAAAGAGAGGCTGCTACTTCTTTGTACCACTATTCCAGCCAACCAGCACCAAATTGCTGGGATATGCCGAGCCCACTAATGCTACCCTCTGGGACGAGTCCCATGTTATGACTTACAGTTGGCCCCTTGTGACCGATTTGGTGGAGGGAAAATGTCTTGCAGCCTTGGTGGGCGGTTGTAGTGGGTGGGTGGGTGGTACTGTTGGGTGACGGGTAGTTTATACTGGTTCCCCCCATCCCCTTCCCCTCTCTGGCCTCACATCTGCATGTGAAGATTGAAAGACCAACACCTAAACACAAAGATCTATAAACAGCTCGCATGGGTGAGACTGCTAAAAGAGAGACCATACTGAAAGTTGTAATGTGGAATGTGCATTGCCTGAATGATTGTAGAAAGGTACGATTGTTTGCGGCGAATCTTAGCGCTCATGGGGCGGATATCTGTTTCTTAGAGGAGTTGTATTTAACGGTTGCCAGCTGTATGTGCCTGCGCGGATTGGATGGGATAAAAATGTATAGCGGGTTGCGCAAACTATGCTAGGGGTGTAGCCATTATTCTGTGGAGGGGGCACCCGTGGCACATGTGCATGGCAGTATGCGATCCCTTAGGATGTTATCTTATTGTTGGAGGGGTGCTTTGAGGACGCCCGGTTAAGTTGATATTGGTAAATGGTCCCAAAAGAGATGACCCCGTTTTTTTGCTGAGGTCTTACAGCTGGCGCAGTCCCTGGGATATGGAGTATTTTTATGGGGGGGGGGTTCAATGTAGCCCTCGACCAGGAATAGGACAGATCAGGTGGATCCCGTCAGTCTCATTAACGGGCAGCAGAACAGCTACAGGTCCTCATGGAGGATCATGATTTGGTGGATGAATGCGCAGTAAACATCTTCACAGCAGGGAAGGAACCTACATATCGACAGTGGTCCCTATACGGTCCAGAATGGATTATTGGTTAAAGTAGCGCGGCGTGGACACCTCAGTCTGTAACAGCACTCAACTCGCCAGATCCCTTTTGGATCATGCCCCGGTCCTACTAGAATTCCCTCTGCCAGGGCTTTAACCTGGAGGCTTCCCGCTGGTGCCCTCCGGGGTCAGGGCTTCCGGGAGGAGATTAGGTCTTCTATCACCGAATATTTTGAGATAAATACTGGCTCCTTGGACTCCCCATCCACGTTGTGGGAGGGTTTTAAAAACGTCAATAGAGGCAAGTGTATCGCCAAGCTGGAGAAGTCCTGCGCTTGTTCAGAGGCGAACTCCGGTGCCTTGAAAGGGAGATACAGGGACCTGAATCATAGTATTTTGCCTCCAGCCAGCTAGCAATTCTAGGACGAATTAGGGAAAAGGTGGCCAAATTTGAGGAGGCAGCACACAGAGAAACAATATCTAGGAAAAGAGGCCCAAGCCCGCCAATACAGCGAAGGAGTCAGAGCGGAAAAACTCTGGCAGGACTTCTAAAAAAGCCATGGGCAAATGAATATATTGATGAGCTACGTGTCGGTGAAGATAGAGTAGTTGTTGGACAGGAGGCTGTACAAGCAGAAATGCTTGCCTACTATTCCTCCTTATATGCCACTCGTCAGACAGAAGCACCCACGGTCTGCTCCCCTTCCTTGACTCGATTGAATTGGTATGGCTACATGATGATCATCTTAAATATCTGGACAGCCGTTCTCAGAGAAGGAGGTGATTGCTGTAATTCGGGCTATGGCCAGGGACAAAGCACCGGGATTGAACAGACTATCATCTACATTTTATGGGGGGCCCTAGAGGGCGCACGACAAGATGGCCACTCACTAGAGCAGCTCTGTTGGCCGAGCCCGCCATTCTTCAAAAATACTTCAGACCTGCCTAGGATAACAGTTTCAAACCCCACAGCCCGTGTGCTGGAACTTTGTGTGCACCCGACAATATCAAAAGTTCTGTGATGGAAGGCTAAATCAGCAAGCAACACTGTCAACAAATAGCCAAACCTGCATTGCGCCAGTTGCCCATCTGGGCCGCGCTCTGAGGGAGGTGCCATGCGAAGCTGCCGGTGACGCTCTCCCACGTCTGGTGTCTCGCCGAGGTGCGGGGATCCATCACTGCATCGGATTCAGCGCTGCAGCTGCACCGGGTGGGACACACTGAGCTGCCTGATTTGTGGCCTTGCTGCTGTGAAAGGGACTCCGACATCGGCAACTGTTGCTGGCGGGAATTGACATGGCCTGCCATGACCTATGTGATCCGCACTGCCATCAAGGACTGTGGCGGGTGCCCGGATCAGCAGCAGCCTGCGCCGAGGAAAGCCCAACCCCATGGGTGAGTGTCGCAGTGTGGCATAGGTGGTGGCACCCCCCTCAAACCGATCTCCTCGCTGGGCCTTATTACATCACCATCCACAAATGAGGAACCCTATACAGGGATAGACTATTGCTGCACATAAGCGGGGACCCACCTGGTGATTCGCTTAAGTTGACTCACTGATTGATATTGATCTCCTGTGGTTTTCTGAGTGGCACCCCGCCAACCTTATCATCTTCCTGTGCAGCGTTTGCACTAAATTGTAGCCGCCTCAACTCGAGCACAGCAGCACCTTGCCTTGCACCAATTTGCAGACCCTGGCTAACACTCCTTTGGCTGCAACTCCTTTTGGCAGAGCATTCTGCTCCACCTTCCTAAGCTCTTAGTCCTATTGAATAGAACCAATCTATGCTTTACGATGAGACTCATACACACTTGCTCTTTTAGACGCCATTTTCCCTGAAAAGCCACCATCTACCTGAACTCAATGATCTACGCTCCAGTTTCCCTGGGGGTGACACTTGAGCTGGGAACAGATTATTGGGAGATACACCTGAGACCACGTTGCATCCCTGAACTCTAGCACAAACAATCTACCCACCGTATGCACATAAAGCTAACCAGTGAAACACATATCAATCTTGTGCTGCACAATGGGGAAAACAGACCGCAATGAACCACGTCTCAACTTTGAACCACGGCTCGGTGGCAAGACATCCCACCATGCTGCTTCCTACTCCGAGGCAGAAGCGCACACTGACCAAATGTCTAGTATCGATAAAATACTGCTCGTAGTGCAGGCCAGCCTACAAACCATAGATGGGAAGATCGACCATCTAAACCTGCGGGATGGCTGACATGCCCACTAAGCTGGATAAACACGCAAAGGGCCTGGGAGAAGCGGAGACTCATATTTCCACAGCGGAAGATGCTTTGCAACAGGTAATATCAAAAGCAAACTCGATGGAGAAAGTGCTGGCGGTGATCCAGGCTCGCAATGAAGATTTGGAGGCCAGATCCAAACTTAATAACATCAGCGTCAGGGGCCAACCGGAATCCACCAACACTGGCCGGCTAGAAACCTAAATGGAGGGACTACTGCAAACAATTTTTGGTCCGGAGAATTTATCATCAGTCCTGATAGTGGAGAGAGACCATCATTTTCTTGCCACCCGACCGCCCCCGGGGGCCCCTCCGTGTCCTATCATCGCATGCCTGTTAAATTATAGAGACCCGGACACCATACTATGTTTGGCACATGAGAAGGGTACCATCACCAATGAGGGTAATACCCTCGCCTTTTATCCTAATTTTACGGCAGCTGTCCAGGAAGCGCGTCGGGAATACCAGCCTGTGAAAAAGATTCTCATCTTGGAAAAAATGCCCTATGCAATGCTGTACCAGGCACGTCAGTGAATCGAGGCCAATAGGAAACCGAGAATTTTCACCACCCCCAAATCAGCAATGGACTTCGCAAAAACTCTCAAACGCCGCAGTGGAAACTCATCCGTTGTGGTGGAGAATGACTCTGGGCGCTCTGGTTCAACAGAGTAGCGACATCGCCAAGATTCATGGACTCCCTGATCATTTTCAATTGTTCATTCTACACTGAACTCTGACGGATCCTTCTTCCTACCTTCTGCCATGTATGGCAGTGGCGACTGCTGCACGGACCGCACATGTGAAACTGCAACATTCAGATAAGATTTCTCTTTTTCACTTTGGCCGGCTCTTTGTTTGGGCTGGTCCTTGCCCTTCAGTAATATTGCTGAACTGTTCGGACTGAACAAAGATATTGGGTATTGTCTGACTATCATTCCTGTCCTATTCCAGTTTCAGTGGGATACAGACACCAAGATGGCCTTATCCTGTTTATCATATGTACTTTACATATGCGGGACTACTACCTTTCCTGGCTCGTCCACCTCCTATGACAACATGAAGGAATGTGTGCTCAAGTGTCCCCCACATGGGTGCTCCCCATTCTTGTTTCCCTCCCTGGAACTGTACTAGGGAATTACTATGGGTGGTTTGGGTTGGCTTTGGCAAGTTGGGGGTGCCAAAGTGGGTGGGGATGTCTGTGGGAGGGTGGGTTGGGAGGGAATGGTTTGCTTACCACGTGAATTATTGGTGACTATGGGTTGTAAAGGTTTTTTTAGGCACTCACACTAAAACATGCTTCACACATATTACACTTGAGAGCAACATAACAATGCTGTGATAACATGTCTCACTTGGAAAATTCCAGGGCTAAACTCGCCCAAAAGATCCGCCAGGTACTGGCATAGTTTGACCACCATAATGTCCACATTGCCCTTATACAGGAGACACACTTGACCAAGCAAACAGACACACACATTGGGGGATAGTGGGCCGGTTACCATCTGGCCTCTTCTTACTCCTCCTATTCCTACGGGGTGCTTGCACTCATTAAACGGAGCCTGTCCTTTACTGTGATTCACTCCTTTATAGACCATAACGGGCGATATGCCATGATCCATGGACAATTAGAAGGCAAACTCATCACTATAGTAAACATCTATGGTCCAAACTCGGACCACCCGGGTCTCTACAAATGTTTGTTCTCTATTTTGAGAGACTGGCCTGAGGCTGCAATACTCTGGGGTGGGGATCTGAACACACACCTTGACCGGGCTAAAGACAAGTCGAGTGCACGGGACAGTCCATCTCCTAAAACAGCTAAAGTCATTCGGGAAACCTACTTGACATACACTGGAGGGTACACATATCTCCACAGCACATAACAGTTGGTCCCATTTTGATTACTGGTTATTGAGCGAATATGTGAGAAGCCGGGTATCTGATGTCCACAGATTGCCCCGCACTCATTCTGACCACAATCTGGTGCTACTAACTCTACATATCCGGAAGACCGTGCCCCGCCTCTTTACTTGGCGATTCCACCCTGATGCTCTGCTTGATCCGCTCTATAACGCGACTATTCGCAAGGCGATCGTACACTACTTCGACACTAATAGTGGCTCAGTAGATAGTACCAAGACCCTGTGGGAGGCGTTCAGAGCCACCATTTGTGGCATCTGTATCAGTACGATGACCGGCATTTTACATTACCTGCACAGGCGCCTGATCAGGATTGAGGCCACTCTGCAAAATCTTGAAAGAGACTATGAGCACCTACTTCTAATCAGTTTCTTGCTTCTATTAAAGAATCTGTCCTAGAATATAATTCACTCGCTGAGGAAGAAACACAATACATTTAATAAATGCCACGTGGCCCATGCATATGGTGAAGGAGGTTGACCAGGACGTCACCTGGCCTCCAAAATCAAAATGCGCATTGATAAACATGTCATCACCAAGATCACAGATGATGATGCCAATGATCACTATACCACCCCGGACATAGCGGCACAATTCCATCATACATATGCCACATTATACACATCCCAGGGGGAGGTTGATGCTCTGGAGCTAGATACATACTTCTCAGACATGGCTATTGTGTGGCTCACGGACGATCTGAGAGACTTCCTTAATCAAACAGTGACTGAAGAGAAAGACTCTCCCCAATAAAAAAGCCCCGGTACCTGATGGCTTTCCCAGTGAATTTTACAAAGAATTCGCCACAGAACTCATACCATTCCTTTTGGAAATGTATGGCGAAGCTTATGATTTTGGAACATTACCTCCCACTCTACGATAGGCCCTTATCAACACCTTGCTTAAAAAAGATAAACCGCCGTCTTGTTGTGACTTG
Source organism: Lissotriton vulgaris (assembly GCF_964263255.1). Classification (NCBI taxonomy): domain Eukaryota; kingdom Metazoa; phylum Chordata; class Amphibia; order Caudata; family Salamandridae; genus Lissotriton; species Lissotriton vulgaris. The sequence goes on along the minus strand of NC_141699.1, from coordinate 317,107,985 downwards.
TATGGGCCATTATCACTTATCAACACTGATGTTAAAATTCTGGCAAAGATTCTGGCTACAAGGCTTTAGCCCCTCATGCCACTACTAGTTCTCCCTGAACAGTCTGGGTTCATTCCTACTAGATCCACATCCTATAACCTGCGCACACTCCTCGCCATGTTTCATATACTCGACCCTGAACTGCAGGCAGCAGCTGTGATGCTAGACGCAGCCAAAGCCTTTGATTCCATTGAATGGGGATATTTATTTTAAATTTTACAGCACATGGGGTTCCCACCGAGGTTCATTGGCTGGGTTTGTTTTATACCGACCCCGTGGCTTGGATTAATATGGAGGGTTGTACTTCGGACCAAATCCAAATAACCAGAGGCACGAGACAAGGATGCCATCTCTCTCCACTTTTATTTGCGCTAAACCTGGAACCACTGGGTGGTATCATTAGAGAATGCCACAGGGCCTCAACCCTCAATTTCGCCCAGTTCATATCTCCATGTATGCAGGTGACATGTTGCTCTTTGTTAGGGAACCGCAGACTCATATGGTGTCAGTTTTAAGGGAGTATATCCGATTCAGTCGCTTTTCCGGCCTGCAGATTAATTGGACCAAGTCGGTGGTAGTTCTACTGACCTTATGCACTCAACCCCACGATCTTGACTTCCCGCTCACATGGGCAACTGACCCCATAAAGTATTTGGGAGTGTGGGTACATCGCAACCCTGAAATTGCTTCCCTAATCACTAGCCGACCGTATCGCCCTCATAAAGATGGCTGTTTTACCTAACTTTTTATACTTATTTTGCAACATACCAATTACACTCACTCAGCATTATTTTAAAAAGTTGAGCTCCCTGCTCCTTCGGTGGCTTTGGGGAGGCAAACAGGCCCGGGTTAGCTGGGAGACTCTCATCCTAGGTTATAAAAAGGGCGGGTTTAATGTACCCAATCTCTATCTATATCACCTTTGCGCACATGCACAGTACGCACATTATTGGTTCGGCACCCATGACTTTTTACCACACATTGCAGTCGAAGACGGTGATGCACATCCTATAAATTTGAGCTTCATACTGTCCCACAACCATAGGCATACACCCTGCAATGAAAATAATACAATTGACATTGGCAGTTTGGCAGACTTTGGGCCGCCTGGCTGGGAAGCTCCCACTATACTCCACGCTATTACCATTTGTTTATCACTCAGCCCTGTTGGTCACACATGACAAAGGAGCTATACACATTCTGAAACTAGCTGGGATCACCCACATGCAAGACTTATACGTGGATGGTGCTTTTATGTCTGAGGCCGACACCAGTTACATACAGAACAAAACTCCCTTTTTTATATTTCTCATTCATAGACTTAAAAAATCACCCTATGTTTCCCGCAGAACCTCCTACACGGCAGGCACTACATACATTGCTCCTCAGTCCCACACGACATAAGCTCATCACTAAATTGTATCAATCTGCCAGGGCTGAAAAACTTACATCCCCTGACAGGAGCTTAGAGAGATGGCATAAATACCTATTGGGATTGGGAGTAGTGTTGTCAACTGACAGGTGACTTGACCTCCAATAGGACCCTCTGTATAATTCACTTTAAATATCTGCACCAGTCTTACCACACTCCCCAGAAACCATTTAAATATGGACTGCGAGACACTGATGCATGTAAACATTGTAGAACTCCAGAGGCCGACTTTTGGCACTTGGCCTGGACATGTCAGGGGTTGCCGCAATTTGGACGGATGTGATATATAAACTATCTAATATGGTTAATGTGATTCTGCAATGCACTCTGCATGTATGTTTACTGGTCTTGGTACTATTTTTAAAAGGTATGACAAGCAAATTTGTAGAAGTAGCTTTGCTGTTTGCAAAACACTGTGTAGCAATGTGGTGGGACAGCAATGTAAAACCCCAGAGCGCCCTTTGGCTTAAAGACCTAATTTATTGCTGTGATAACCTGGTGCTATATGCGGAGGACCTGCCTTCTACTTCTAGACCCTGTGATATTTAGGAACCTCTGTTACAATACTTACATTCTATGGAACAGAGGGAGTCCCCCGACCCAACAACACAGTGAACACATATCTTTTTTTTTAATTTATTGTGTGACGCCTCTTTCAGCCGTAATATCTGCATATTTACCGACTACATGTATATATGAGTTAATTTGTTGTTTTGCTCAATCAAGAGATATGATGCTATATCTGTACATTTTATACGGTTCTCTAAAAACCTAATAAAAACAATAAAATAAAATAACAACACCATTTTATAAGAAGTTTGCTCCCCTCCTCACACCCCACCTCCTCAACATGTATGAGGAATCACTGGAGCAGGGATTTCTTCCCTCTCTCTCAGAGAGGCACTCATCGTGACCATTCTTAAGCCAGACAAAGACCCACAGTGGTGTGATTCCGGACCAGGAGCAGGACCTGCTGGACCTGCTAGGAATGGAGGTCCCGGGGCTTGGTGAGTAGCTATTTAATATTACTACTTTGTGTACTCCTGCTCTGTGTTATGCATTGTGAATATATTTTTTCCGACCAGCAAAATGGCTGCTGCTTACATTGCAGGTAAATTACATTTAAAATCTTCTGTGATTGTTGTGACACAGGTGCTTGACGCAACTAATCTTACTTGTTTGTAACTTTGCGCTCGCTTGGCCTGATTATGTAAGAGTTTACTTTAGAGAACTTAGGTAATGCTGAGAGACTCTAGTCCTTCCTTTGTCCTCCTGCCACTAAGGAGAGGTAGTGGTGGATTGATAGGTTTAGTTACTTATTAGTTGGTAAATTAGAAGTGCCGCGTGGCCCGCCTAGAGGAGCGTATTTGTGTCCTGGAGAGGTGAGCCTGCTGATGAACAGACCCTGTTGATTGCCCCTTTTTTATTGCTTTTTTTGGACTTTTTCATTCCGGACATTGGTTGGGGTTAGAGATAGGGGTGGGTCAGGTTTTGTTGTGGGATTTTGTACATAGTTTTTTTTTGTTAGGGGATTAAATTATATATTTATACGTTACATACAATGTTGTTAATGTGTTGTGGGTGGGGTTACTGTTTTACGTCACACTGTTTCCTTGCTGGTGCAGGGCCACAGCCAGTGTTTGATTTAAATATTTGGCTGACTTTGTAAGACACAAACTGATAGATGCGGTACCCCTCACTGAGTGACTTTTCCTACTAGTACTGTCAGTCTCTCCTCCTAGTCAATGCTTTCAGCAAACGACTCAATGGGGTGTGTGAAATTGATATAATTAAAACATTTCCATTATTAATTGGGCCTCCCCCAAACTTCTTCTCTTACCTGTGCTTGATGTTTAACTTAGGCACAGCGATGGCTGCATGGTGATGGTTGTTTTCTTTCCAAACATGCCATGGTTGTGTTGGTAGTAGTAGAAGACACTGGCAGTAGCATTTGCAAAAAAATAAAATGAGGCAGTCAATTGCCTGAGAGAGACTGTGGGAGGAGTAGTAGAACGAAGTACAGTACAAAACTTACTGTCAAACAATAATATGCCAAAATACAATAAAACATAATGATGGAGGGGATAGCCTAGTAAATAGAGTTACAAACTCTAGATGTGTCAAGTCACTCAACTAGGTCTACAGTACACTTGACACAAGCGTAACCGTTAGTGCTGTGTAGGAGGATGACAACAAGGTTCTTTTGGTAAAAAAAATTACCTCACAAATATACTGCTCACGGGTGGGCAAGCAGAAGAAGATCCTTGCCCTGCCTTGAAATTAAATTAGTGTTGCTTTTTCCACATCCGCCCCAGAAAACGTGTGATAAATTATTGGTGTACATTTAATTTATGTTTCACAAAAGATACTCCAATCACCCTATATCATGACAGGTTGTCAGATGGCGTGAAATATGAAGATAAATTATGCTATGAGTGGTAGTGAGGATTCTGCACTTACCCACTTAGGGTATGAAGGTCATGCTAGTCATGTCCCTGTGTTTGCGGGAAAAAACGAGTTCTTTTTAGTTATTTGCAAGTAGCCCGGTGGCAGTGGGCTGGCTTGCGGACGCTGAGAGAGCTTCTCTTACGCATTTCCTGCACTTCTCCCCGCTGATTGCGAGCGGCAGCGCTTTTATGCTATGCACTGTTTTTAATTCGTACAAGCACTGTACCTTTTGTTATGCAGGTCACTAACTTCGTTCTTCAATTTCAGAGGTGAGCTGCTGGCTGGGGGCTGATTGTCATCGCGGGTTCCCAGCGGCAGCGGGCGCCATCTTTGCTTGGGCTTACCTTCAGCATAGTGTATCCCTGACACTCCACACTCGTTCCGCCCCTATTTAAATGGCTACTATGTGTCAGCGCAGCGGACGAGCGCAGCGGGCGCGACGTAGGCGCGCCAGAGTTGCGCCTGAGTTAAGCCCATCTACGCCCGTCCGCGGCCGGACGGGGCATGGGGCATGTCACTCTGCCTCTTTTCTCACTTATTCCCGTTCCTCCCTCATTTCATGTCACGATCCCGCATTCCCCCCCCCCTGAGTCATCCCCGAAGCTTGCATTTTTTGGCCTGTTCACGGCTAGAAAATCCTTTCTGGAGATTATTTCCCCACCGCTAACCGCCAGGCTACCAGTCCTGGGTCCCATGACCTGCACTTCTCCATTGGTAAGAGCCTCAAATTCCTCTCTGTCAGTAATGTACCTCAACACCCGGTCCCTGGTCAGTCACCAGTCAGATATTTTTTATCTCCTGGGTTCGGAACAGCCTGACGTTTTGTTTCTGACCGAGACCTGGCTCACAGATGACTCTTCCCCTGACATCTTGGCAGCCATCCCTTCGGGAAATTATATACTGCAAGTCAACCGCCCCCCTGGCAAAGCAGGTGGAGGGGTTGCAGCCATCATTAGGCACTCCATTAGTTTCTCCCCAGTGCCCACTCCTAGTATCCCTTTGACTGACTGTCTCGTACTTAGATTGGAGCAGCCTGGGTCATCACTCATATGCGTCTTGGTTTACCGCCCCCCCCCCAATCTATGCCCAGCTTTTCAGTCCAGTTCGGCGACCTCATCTCCCAGCTCACCATCAATAACGCTAACGTTTTGGTCCTGGGAGATTTCAATTACAGGCCGTCGGACCCTCATGAAACCCCAGGCTCATTGGCCTTTTCAGACCTCATGTCAGGCTTAAATTGTACCCAACATATACATTCACCCACTCATGTTAAGGGCCATATTTTAGACCAGGTTTGGACCTCTTGCCTAGACATTTCTGCACCCCTTATTCTCCCCTGCCTTTGGTCAGATCACTTTATAATTACTTTCACTTTAGCTATGCCCTCCCTTGTCACTACGGTCCGAGAAACAAACTTCCTGGCACACAATTGGAACAAGGCTGACTTAAACAAATTCACTTCCCTCCTTAGTTCATCTGCTCCTTCCATCACTGGACCTACCATCTCCATTGATTCTCAGTTACAGGGCCTCACTCACTGGCTTACTTCTGCTGCTGACCTGGTGGCACCTTTAAAACCAGTTAAAGCGAGTCGCAGTCATGACGCCCAAAGGTGGTTCACCGAGGACCTCGGAGCCTTAAAACTTGGTCTTCGTCAGGCAGAACGGCGCTGGCGCCGGGGGTAATCCCCCGAGACAAAAGAGATTTTCTCCTCTCGGCTGAGAGAGTATAAGTCAGCAATAACTTTGGCTAAATCTCTCTATTTCTCCAATAAAATTCTAGACTCCTCAAACAAGTCCAAGGACATTTTCTCAATCGTTGAGGAACTGTCTAATCCGGCGAGAGTCACCATTGCGCCCCTCCCTTCCCAGTCCCTATGTGATTCCCTGAACCAATTTTTTGTGGACAAGATTGTCAAGATTAAAACCAGCATTCCTGTCCAAGCTTCGTCTGTCCCCCCTCCGTCCAGTGCTTCTTGTCATTCCAGCATCCACACTCTAACCCAGATCCCCCCCATCTCAAAAGTTAACTTCCCCTCACTTTTGCACAAAGTCTCTTCTGGTTCTCCTGGCGACTACTGCCCCCCCTCGGCCCTCTGGGAAGCTTTTACTTCCTGCCCTGAACCCCCTCTATCTCTCTTAAACAACTCTTTGACTACTGGGGAGGTTCCTGGTTCCTTTAAACAGGCTGAGGTGGTTGCCATCCTGAAAAAACCTTCGGCAGATCCTTCCATCATGTGCAACTATCGCCCTATTTCCCTTCTGCCCTTCCTCAGTAAAGTTCTGGAGTCACATGTAACTCAAACCCTCAGCACTTTTGTGGAAGATTCATGCGTCTTGGACCCCCAGCAGGCTAGGTTTAGACCTGTGCACTCCACAGAAGCAGTCATCCTCTCTGTGATGGAGGAATTGCGCAGGGGGGCTGACGCCAACACCTGTCAGGCCCTTGTCCTCCTGGACTTGTCGGCCGCCTTTGACACGGTCGACCATGAATTTTTGGTCGACCGTGTCAGAGAGGCTGGCATCCAGGGTACCGCCCTGGACTGGGTTCGGTCTTTCTTGACTCAACGCCATCAAGCCGTCAGGATGTCCCAGTTCTCTGCCACCCAGGTCGAGCTGACCTGCGGTGTCCCACAGGGCTCCTCTTTATCCCCCCTCCTTTTTAATTTGTACCTGGCTCCATGAATACGCTCCCTCCGCAGGTTTAGTGTCACCGCGTTTAATTACGCGGATGACATCCAACTGGTTTTTACTATTGATTCCTCTGACGAATCAATCACTACTTTTCAAAATACTCTCTTCTTCATCAGTAATTGGATGAGCTCAAACCATCTGAAGCTCAACCCCGACAAGACCGAGCTGGTTCTTGTCGGGGGACCTTCCAACCCTTGGCACCCCTCTTTCTGGCCTGCAAGCCTGGGCAGTCCTCCCTGCCCTGTCAATTCAGCCAAAAGCCTGGGAGTCGTCATTAGTAATGACCTCTCTATGACGCCCCAGATAAGCACAGTAGTATCCTCTAGCCATTTCCAACTCAGGAAAATACGTAAAATCTCTCGCCTACTTACTACCGAGGCCCTTACTTTGGCCTTGCTTGCGTTAGTCATGTCTAGACTTGACTACGCAAACGCACTGTATGTAGGCATTCCTGACTACCAACTTAGGAGACTTCAGTTGATCCAAAATCAGGCCGCTCGCCTGATTTATCACCAACCCAGAGATCAACATGTCCGCCCCCTTTTAAAAAGTCTCCATTGGCTCCCGGTACCTGCTCGCTGTAAATTCAAGCTTGGCTGCATTATTTCTAAATCGCTTGCAGGCCACAGCCCCCTGTTTATTTCCTCCCTTCTCCACCCGTACGTCCCTTCTCGCAATCTTCGGTCATCTCAGATGGCCTTGCTATCAGTTCCCAGATTCAAGAGGAAGAAACACGGCAGCCTTAGGTTCTCATTCCTAGCCCCATCCTTTTGGAATTCCCTACCCCTTCCTCTTAGGCTGTCTTCTCCTTACTCCAGGTTCAGACCCTTCTTAAAACCTTCCTTTTCACCGAGTCTTATAATTAGTTGTTATCCTTTGTTCTTTTCTTTGCTCCCTCAGCACAAGCGCCAAGAAACCTAATGGTGTTAGTCGCGCTTAATAAATTTATTTAACATAACATAACATAACATATTTAACATTACCCTCGCACACCCTAGTGGTGTCATGCTTCATCTTCGGGTCACCCCAACCCCTAAAAGTCGAGGTGGGCTCAACCACAGTGTTGGGTACCTCTTTAGATAGATGAAGGAAGGGGGACTTAAAGATAAAAAACCTCAATCAAATCCCTGGCTTCCCTTTATTCTTGGGTCTGGTTGGGTTATTAAAATTCTAAAAAGCATGTCTTATTTGGATGTTAATGGTCCTAAGACCATAGTGCCGACATGTTTCAGTCCACGGGGGCCAAAAAGGTCCAGGACTTTCTTCAGGGCTATAGGAGAATCCCCCCACTATGTGCAGGGAATTAAAGGAAGGAGGTCCCTATCCTATTCGTGTAGCGAGGGAAGAGTAGCTTCTCCTCGTGTATTATAAAAATGTCTCTGGATTGCCAGGCTCCATCTGTGGGGCAGAAAATTACAAGGGGACATAATTATAGACATACTGTGTATATATAAGATTCTTAGTGCATAATCCATAGTAGTGCATGCATCATTCTGTGTGCATGCCAAAACCGTGGAGTAATGACCCCACTCAGTGCCATCCATCCGCCTCGTGATGTGACAGGCTTCCAAAAAGTGACACACTCGTTGCGTCATCCTCTATATTCTAATGCCTATTCGGTATTTAGGACAGTGAGAGGCAATGTATAAAAACCAGTAAGAGTAGTCTCAATTGCAAGAAGGTGGACACATTATTGATTATTAACACAAAAGCAATATCGTGCACTCAACACAACATTCATACATACATACCACATGCACGTTGGTATCTACATTCACACTTACCCAATTTGGGGAGCTTCATGCTTCTCAAAGGACCGAGATATGCGGTGTGGTGGTCCTAATGTGATAGTAGAGAAACGGAGATATGTGGCGAAAATTATTATTGTGGGAGATCGTTTCACTTAAGCATAGGATATGGTGGTTTCTTAAAAAGGAAGAGAGAGTGCCTGCGAGCTGGTCGTAAGTACAAAGGACTCAGCTGGGGTTGTTGTAACATATCTAGGGCTCTAGTGTAATTTTCCCGATTCATGCCCTTATATAGGTATAACTTATCATATGCTTACATAGGCATAAGCATCATAACCATATTTAAACACAGCCAATGCAGTCCAAATACGGCATGGCTACTTCCTCTATGCTCCTAGAGTACAACAAGTTCTTGGAGACAACCAGCCTTCAGCAGCCCGGACTTCCCCCTGCTTCACTATTGATTTGTTCCAGAACTCCTGGAGTGTGCAAAGAACTGCGAGTTCTTAGTGACGTTATTCTGTCCACCTTACGTCAAACTTGGCACCTTCCAGGTATAAATATGCCCACATCTGCCCTAGCAAACACAAAGTGGTTTTGGAGCAGATCGACTGAACTACTTGCCCGACTTCCTGCTGTAGCGAGTGCTGATGGAAGCTGACCCTACAACTGACGCACTGAGAGAGACGCTGTCTTTTCTCCTGCCGAGAAATCCAGCTCCAGTGTTTCCCTGCTACCCTTTCAGGTTACTGGGAGATCGAGTTCTGAGAGAGAGATACAAGACCTCATTCATTCTATAACCAAGGTACGGAGCTGATTAGACCCTTAGAGAAATTATTTAACTCAAGCTACACCTCACTTACTTCTTCCCTTGAACTAGGCTTAGGTTAGGTACACCGGGGTAGGTGTATTTTAGATGCACCAGTTGAGTACTTTTAGTCATTATTTATCATTGTATGTATTTTATCTATTTTATGTATCTTATGGCTCAGAACCCATATAAATACTTTTACAGTATTATTTCATAATACTCCTTTTACTGTACGCACTTTACTTCATAGCAAGTATTACAATTGTAGCAATTAACTTCTCTTGCATGAGGAGAAGACTGCTCAATAAACAACCTTTTTATTGAAAACGACCGTCTCTCTATTTCTCTGCACTTCTGGTGAAACGAAGCATGCACGATTGACTGAGTGAAATAGCCATCTATTGTTTCCGCGACTCTGGAGATATACTCCTTATTCTTGGGGGAGCAAAGTTGTCATGTTTATGCAGTTGTCAGAAACTAATCCCTTCTTGTGTATTCGAGAAAGTTTCTAGTGACCTCTGAGCTAGCTGGCACTCACAATTAAGTCTAACATATTCAATAGAGACCTAGTCAACCTAAGTCCTACGTCTAAACTATCATTTATGCTATACCAATGCGCAGAGCCTATTGGGAATATAGGAACTACACTACAGGGTCAGGGGCGTATCATCGGTCACTTACTCTGTTCGAGGTCTCACCGGTCAATTTCATCTATGGTGGTCCCGGTACCCGGCTCTGCGAGAGTGAGCAGTAGGGAGATCAGTATTTAAAAACCTTTTCGGCCGTGTATCCTGGTTTCCGGGTTCCACGTTGTCATGACACGTGATCTGGACGTTGCATGCTGATGCTAGGTCACGCGTGCTCTGCCTTCTGGTTTCAGTGTAAAGGATGATGGGACAAGTAGTTCCCAAATCCGTTTTGAATATTTCGAACTTTATTGGCAGACCAGGCTGGCGGAGAAGTGGGAAAAATACGTTTGTGTAACTATTTGTAGGAGATCCCATTGAGACCTTAAAAGTGTGGAATCCATATCAAACAATATAAGTTCATGTTCATGATAATCTCGTCACGGAAGTTAGGCATAGCGTGTTTCTTTTGTGTGCTAGTCATTCTATATGTTATGTGACAAGGGACTGTGTAGATGGATATTGTGCACATTCCGGCAGGTTATCATTCACATTCCAGCAGGTTATATTGAGTGACACACCATTTTGGGGTGATTTCATATGGCTAAATGTAGGTGTATCTGGGCAAACTACATAGTCAATGTCATTTTTTCAGCTGGGCCCATGGTATAGAGTCATTTAGTCCCACCTCATGTGTTTTTAAATGGTACACCCACGCTGTTCTTTCCCTAATAGTACTTTTTGTAAGGTATTTGTAGCTTTTCCCTTCTCAATCACGGTCCATCTGATATCTGTGTTCTTATGGTGGTTCTCCACATAGTGGGCTGTCAGTCTAGTTTCTGTAATAGCTCTCCTGATAGTACTCCTATGTTCACAGATGCGAGTCTTTATTTTGCGTGAAGTCATCCCTACATATAGCAGGTGGCAAGGACATTTTATGAGGTAAATCACCACCTCGGTATTGCAATTTGTATGCGACCTCTGTTCCCAAGGGGTGGATAAGACCAGATCAAGGTGCTTAGTGTGTTCCGTGAATTCGCATACTATGCACATACCACACGGGAAATGTCCCATTACCGGTTGTGCGTTCCAAAGGGTAGGCTGAATATTAATTCTAGGTTGGAAGCTGTTGGTGTGGATCAGTGAGTCCCTAAGACTTCTGTTCTTTTTAAAGGAGAACATGGGTTTCTCAAATGTTAATTGGTTGGAAGTCAATATTCCCCATTTCTTGTTTATGATCTTTTTCACCTCATTAGATGAGGAGTGAAATGTCATGACACAGATCCGTTGCTGTCGTTCAGGCCGATCATGAGTTTCTAGGAGCGACTCTCTAGGTGTGTTTCGTGCTCTTTTCCTGGCATTTTTGATGATTTTGGGTGGGTATTTCTTCTCTTGGAGTTTGTGAGTGAGTATCTTAGCCTCTTTTTTGTAGTCCTGAATGTTGGAACTGTTCCTACGGATACGTAGGAACTGTCCTACAGGTACATTTTCCCTGAGAGTACGGGGATGAGCACTGTCAAACCTCAGCAGGCTGTTCTTGTCAGTGGGTTTTGTGTATAGGGAACTGATCAAGGTGCCATTATCAGAGATGATGTTGATGTCTAGGAATGGCACCGTCTCCCTATGTCTATTCACTGTGAAGTGTAGGTGGGGGTTTCTTTGGTTGATCCAGCTCTCAATGTTTCTCAGGCTTCCTTCGTCCCCTTTACATATCATGAGGATATCATCTATGTATCTATACCACCTGCATATGTTGGTGGTATATGGATTAGGGGCCCAGATGTGTACATCCTCAAATTGACTCATATACAGGCTGGCTATGCTCGGAGCAAAAGTACTGCCCATTGATGTTCCGTGGGTCTGGAGGTACAGTTGGTCCTCAAATTTAAAGAAATTCTTGGTTACTGCTAGACGGATGAGGGATACAATCCATTCCACAGGTGCTGACCACTCCCATTCCTCTTTCTTAAGTAGGTTTTCTATGACGTTGATGTTCTCAGATTGTGGTATGCTAGTGTAAAGTGCTTCAACGTCAAGGCATACTAGTATGTTGTCATTTGCGTCATATTCAATGTACACTAGGAGATTGAGAAGGTGTTTGGTATCCTGTACAAACGATTTTATTTGTTTCACCAGTGGGTGCAGAAACCAGTCGGTGAACTGGGACAGGGGTTCCAAAACTGATCCGATCCCGGATACAATTGGTCTACCCGGGGATGGTATTTTGTTTTTGTGGATCTTTGGAATAGTGTAGAACAACAGGATTCTAGGTTCTTCCTGGTTCAGGAATCTGTGTTCTTTCTTGGATATCCAACCCCTGTCTAGAGCTTCTGTCGTCATGGTATTAATGATCTTTCTCAGTCTTTCTGTAGGATCTCTGTGGATTTTCTGGTAGAATTTAGTATCACTCAAAAGGATAAGGCATGCTGTTTGGTATGCTGCGGTATCTTGGATAACGGTTGCCCCACCTTTATCTGCCGGTTTTATAACAAGCCCCGGTCTATTTTTCAAGACTTCCAATGCAGTCCGTTCCTTGTTACTCAGGTTGTTATAGATGTTTCTATTTGTTTGGAGTTCCTCAATTTCTTTAATAACAGCTTCCTCGAATGCAAGCACTTCTGGAGGCATGAGGTTAGATGGAGGAAAGAAATTGGACCTGTTTTTTAGGGTGGTGTAATTGCCTTCTGCTGTAGCTTCTTCTTTATTCATGAAGAAAGTTTTCAGTAGAATCTGGCACTCTCTCTTCCTTTTTAAGAAACCACCATAACCTATGCTTAGGGGAAACAATCTCCCACAATAATAATTTTCGCCACATATCTCGTTTCTCTACTATTTCATTAGGACCACCACACCACATATCTCGGTCCTTTGAGAAGCACCAGGCCCCCCAAATTGGGTAAGTGCGAATGTAGATACCAACATGCATGTGGTATGTATGTATGAATGTTGTGTTGAGTGCACGATATTGCTTTTGTGTTAATAATCAATAATGTGTCCACCTTCTTGCAATTGAGACTACTCTTACTGGTTTTTATACATTGCCTCTCACTGTCCTAAATACCGAATAGGCATTAGAATATAGAGGATGACGCAACAAGTGTGTCACTTTTTGGAAGCCTGTCACATCACGAGGTGGATGGATGGCACTGAGTGGGGTCATTACTCCATGGTTTTGGCATGCACACACAATGATACATGCACTACTATGGATACTGCACTAAGAATCGTATATACACAGTATGGCTATAATTTTGTCCCCTTGTAATTTCTTGCCCCACAGACGGAGCCTAATACATGAGGAGAAGCTACTCTTCCCTTGCTACATGAATAGGATAGGGACCCCCTTCCTTTAATTCCCTACACATAGAGGGGGATTCTCCTATAGCCCTGAAGAAAGTCCTGGACCTTTATGACCCCCGTGGACTGAAACATGTCGGCACTCGGGTCTTAGGACCATTAAAATCCAAATAAGACCCGCTTTTTAGAATTTTAATAACCCAACCAGACCCAAGAATAAAGGGAAACCAGGGGTCTGATTGAGGTTTTTTATCTTTAAGTCCCCCTTCCTTCATCTATCTAAAGAGCTACCCAACACTGTGGTTGAGCCCACCTCGACTTTAAGGGGTCGGGGTGACCCGATGATGAAGCATGACACCACTAGGGTGTGTGAGGGTAACTAAAAATAACTAATATTTCCCCTCCAAACACACGGACATGACTAGCATGACCCTCATACCCTAGGTGCATAAGTGCACAATCCTCACTACCACACATAGCATAATTTATGTTCATATTTCATGCCATCTGACAACCTGTCATGATATAGTGTGATTGGAGTATCTTTTGTGAAACATATTTGCCTGGGAGGACATACTCCTGTCTTCTTCTTCTCCAAACCCCCCCCCCCCACACGACCACAGGAAAGCGTACCAGTGGTCTATTTTGTGTTAATGTACATTTAATTTAGTCACACCTCAATAAGTCACACAACCTGGAGGAAGAGGGTTAGGGTTTGATGAATGGTTGGGAAGGGCGTTTGGGGAAAGGTTTGACATAGAAAAATAGAACGCATGGTCAACAACAAAACACAATCTTGGCAGACGACCATATCCATAAATCTATTAGGGGAAAAAAAGGAAATGCGTGCATGATGATGATGACTTGATGGTTAATGATAAGTAGTACTTACTAACTAATTCTAGACAATTAGACACTACAGGGCAGAAGTATATTATGAAATTAGCCTTGCCTGACTGTCCTCCTGGAGACCCGAATTACCTACAGTTTCTGTTCTGTTACACCGGCCCGGGATTACCATTAAAGATAGCAAAGAAAATTCAAAAATAGCTATAGGGATGAATTGAATTATAAGCAGAGAGCAAACATAACAATAATAACACACAGTAGTAATGATTGTAGACAAAAAATAAATCAAATTATTTAAAAGGTGCTGAAAGTTGATACTGTTACTGTATATTATCCTGGCCAAAATGGGGAGTTGCATCTCGGTATTCCTCTTGGTCCTCCCTTCCATGGACGCTCCGCGCATCAATCTTGGATGATGCCACTGCCTGCCTGACAGATGTAGATTCATTGATGAGGTAAGTGTGAGTTGCTTTTCCTAGTATAGCACAGGGTAAGGGCTGGCCTGTACTTGTAGATGGAAAAACAAAAGGGATATTTAAAAATCAAGTAGAAAAAAATGCATAAATTACAGTGGAGTGCAACAAGAACACCTTCAGAGGTGGCATGGATACATCATGTCTACTCTAGTCTGCTTCCAGCACTAACCTCCAACAACAACAGGACAGAGCAAGCCCACTGACCCATACTCCATTTAGGGTACATTCTTTGACAGAGGCAGAAAAAGCACATATACAGCAACATAGCATTTTACAAATTAAATGAATAAATTATTGCGCCACTGTCAGTCATACAACCACACTCGACTCCACCACTACACAGACATGTAGGTCTGCAGTGGTTGTTGGTGACTTGTTTACCTTTTATGCCACTCATGAAATGCCTTGAGTTATTCCATCAATTATCTCGGATTCTACTGAGTGACTGCGAAGATATTATGTCACTGAGGTCATCATCATGGTGTTGTCTAACTCTTTGTGCAGTGTACAGATTAAATCCCCTTTCCATATTCAAAATGCAATGGATCGGCTTGCAGTAGAAGTACACATTTGTTATTGAAAAACAAGAAGGGAAACAAGCATTGCCTTGAGTTACTTTTAGTGTGTAGATTAGCTAATAGTACACATTGAATTAACATCATGCACTACAAACAACAACCACACAAATCACTCAGTCAGAATCCAATGCATGTCATCTTTCATTCCCTGTTCCTTCTCATCTTCAGTTAATGGGCAGGCTCGGAAAGGAGGATAGCTATAGTAGTCATCATCATGTTCCACTTCTTTTGAAGGGACTCAACGAGGCAAGATTTTATTTTTTCTTCTATTATGCTACATCCAATCTTCATCTGTCTTGAGGGCAATAGATTTAGGGCGATTAAGGAAGATGCAGGAGCAGGACACGGAGGAGTGGACTGAACTGCAGACAGCTGAAACTCATATATGGCCATAAAATACAAGAAGACATGGTGATGGATTTGCTGTGATTCGATGTTTCCAAGCAGAAAGACAGACACACAAATAAAAGTAAATAAGAGAGGAAGACAGTAAGAAGTAGAAGCCTAGTTGTCAGGGAAGTATAGCTCGTCCTCAAACTCTGAGGGTACAACCAGAAGTAGGTAATCATTAAACCTGGGTGAAGCACTATGCTACGCTTGCGTAGTTTGCAAAGTTTGAACAACTTCGCACTACGCGAGCTGCACGTAGCACAGTGCGAACACGCGTAGCGCAGCGTAGCGGTCATTTTTTGCTTGTTCGCGGTCCTCAACGTCATGTTCGCGACCGCGAGCAAGCAAACTGACATCCCGGCGAGATTCTTAACGTGGGGAGGTCAGGTTTCTCATTGTGAGTGGTCGCGCCCGCTCACGATGAGAAAGTACCAGTCCGCGTTGAGAAAGCTGCCGCTCGAGTAAAAACCTACTCGAGCGGCAGAAAACTACAGCTGCACTGTGCAAGATGCAGTTTTCAATGATTGCACAGTGCCGGATGCTTGTCTGCACTGTGCAATCATTGAAAACGCGTCTTGCATAGTACGAACATGCTACTACGCAACTCGCGTAGTGCTACGTGAAGTTCGCGAAGTGCAAAGTGCACTTCGCGCAGCTTCGCGTATCGCTACTTCGCGAACTACGCCCACCCCTAGATCATCATCTAACACTCTACTTCTGTCACGTGAGCTGTCGTCCTCATCTTCCTGCGTTGATTCATGTATGGTGTAATTCATTGCTATAAATTGCTGATTCATTTTGATCATGGTTAACCTCTCCACGTATTTGGGCAAGAGACTGGTCCTTTTCAATGTTACAATGGAACCATCAGCACTGAAAACAGGTTCAGAAGAGACACCTGTGAGAGGGCAAGCCAGATAGTTTATCGCCAGCCTGCTGAGCACTGGCCATTGGCCATACGAATACTGCAATGGGTTTTTATCAATGTAGACCTCTGTTGGGTCATCCAGATAGGCCTGGACCACCTGCTCAATGTTCAGGGGTGCTACACTTTGTTTGGCCTCTTTTGTCTTTGCATCAGCACTGGACCTAGCAAGTCCTTGCTGTAAATACCAATCCCCTGTAGTTTTTACTGGGGCTTATGTTCCGGTTCTCGCTATTGTCGATAGTGTTTGTGTTGGTGACAGCTGTGAGCCAAATGAACTGCCCTCAGGCGCTGAAGTTGAACTTGACACCAGATACCGTGCAGCAGTACTTGTTGAGGGTTGGAGTAGTTGGCCTTTAATTACCAGCCGTTCATTTTCCAATTTACTGGCTGCCTCAGCTATCCAAGTTTTATACTGGGCAACATCCACTTCTGAAAAAAAGGAATAATGTCTTACTGTTCAGTGCCGATATGTACCGTGGATCCAGAACTGTGGCATAAATGTAACGTTCTTGTGACAAAATTTTCGTTTGCACCCTTGCTTTTTCAGTTAAGCGACATGATAAGCTCTCCACCAACTCATATTCTTTTATTTTTTCCTCCACACCTGTGTATGCTTAAGACACCTCCTTCAGCTGTTGCTCTAGCATGTGCAACAATGGGATACCTTGGCCCATAGTACAGTTGGCCTGACATATTTTTTAGTCAGTAAAAATTTGCTTTATTTGATTTATCACAACCCTAAAGTATACATGTAGAAATGACAATCTAGATAAAAAAAATGAAAATTCATATTCTTAAAAATATTTGCAGTTTCTAAAAAAGTTCTCTTTCCAGTCCCAACTCTTGGTCTATTCAGCTTTCGAGAGTAAGGTCTCTACTAGAGTCATGAATTTTACTCCACGGCATATTAAAATGTTCGAAGTGGCACCCATCCTGCTTATTACCGCCTGTCTGCAGGTACAAATTTTTAAGGTATTTAAGACTGAATTTAATAGTTTTCTTCTTTCATCTTTTACTGCCTCGCACTTGCACATTAGATGGTACAAACTTTCAGTATGGTACCCGCATAGGCGGTATGTCTTTACTTGCTTTTGAGCAATGGTCGCCCAATCTATATGCCATGAATTTCATTTTTAGAGATAGCCGGAAGTGAGCTTCAAGATAAAATTGAGGTTTTAATCTTTTATACAAATTGATTACAATCCATGCATGGCGGCGTTTGGCCAATCTCCTTTTATCTTCCACCAAGGATAGTGATTTTGCGTTTATGTTACAGATTTTATTAAATGATGTTCGTTCCAATTGGCTGTTCCAAACTTCCTCGATATTTAATGTCTCCAGGGCAATTTGCAGGTAATCACCCCAAGTGTTTAGTTCTTTTTGGTCATATTGTATCTTAATTTCCAGCCAACATAGGTTATTCAGTGATCCTATTTCTGATGCTCTACGTTTCCAGCACCATTGTGCAAAAATTGCTTTCCTTTGGTAGTCTTGATTTTGTAGACCAAATTCTAGGCGTATTTGTGCTGGGGATGATCCTTTAAAAAGATTGAAAACTGATTTGTAAACTTTTATCTGGAGTTTGTTTAAAATATCAGTTTCTTTCCCGTGCCATATTTCCAGCCCGTAAGACAAGGTTGGTAGCAGTTGAGCTGCCATTACTTTTAAAAGATGTCCATATGAAGGGCATTGCAATTTCTTTTGGAGCTGTTTGTAGGCAAAGGTGAACGATTGGGCTTTGGCTGTGATATCCCTTTTTTGGTCCACCAGGGACATGTTTCTGCTCAGTTTAATACCCAAATATTTATATGTGGTTATCTCCTCAATTTGTATATTCTTTGCATACCATTTAAATTTTCCTCGGCTTGGGCCCGCTAATCTCACTACCTTGGTTTTTGTTTTGTTAAGTTCCAGGCTTAGTATGTGAAAATAGTCGATTAGTTTGTTTATGACCCTTTGCAGGCCTATCGGGGTTTGGCTTACTACCACGATATCATCTGCATATTGCAGAAACTGAATTGGCTTGTTTGCCAATTTTGGTGGATGACCGTTTACGTGTTGCAGGTGGCTGTTTAAATCTGCTAGATATAAGTTGAATAAGCTTGGAGAGAGCATGCAGCCCTGTTTTAGGCCATTTATTATATTTATTTGTGATGATATTCTTCTCCCATCTCCAAGCTTTACTTTGGCTCATGTTTCGCTATATAAAGCTATTATAGTGTCTATTAGTTTCTGCGGGAGGCTCCATTATTCAAATTTTTTCCACAGGCGGTCTCGTGGTACTCTATTGAAAGCGGATTTTAGATCGATATAGAATGCCAGTAATCCTGCCCTCTTTTTTTCTGCTGTTTCTATTAACATTGCCAGTACTGAAAGGTTTGTGATGGAACCCATGCCTTCCCTGAAGCCTGTTTGGAACTTTGGAATTATTTTGTTTTTATTTGACCATTCCTGTAAATGGCGTAATATGCAAGATGCAAAAAGCTTTGCCTCTACATCAATGAGGGCTATCAGCCTATAATTCCCGGGTTCAATTCTGCTCCCATTTTTATAAATGGGGTGGAAGAGGTTACCGCACCAGGACCGTGGCATCTTGTTGTCACAAAACAGTTAGTTAAAAAGTGGTGTGAGATAACTTGCCCAGAATTCAGGGTCTTGTTTAAATAGGGCCTTTGGTAGCCCGTTTGGGACCTGCAGAACCTTCGGCTTTCAATTTTTTTTATCAAAAAGGTTGTTTGTTTCACTGTTGTTAATGGCAATAGATCTTCAGGTTCCCAGCTGGTTGTTTCTTCTTCCCCTTCATTTTTTTTGTCAGTGGTTACTACACTTCCCAGTTCTTTTCCTTTTGTAGTGTCTTTACTTAATTCTTTGCACGGGAGTTGGTCCGTGTGAATATTGTACAGGCTATCAATATTTTGTAGCCATGTTGTTTCACTTATTCCTATGTTCTGCTGTGATCCTATTCCTTTTGATAATTTGTTGATTATGCCCCAGAATTCGCTGCTGTTTGGTAGTTTACTTGTCCATAGCAGATCTTCCCATAGTTTTTCTGTATGGAGCCTTTTTGCTTTTCTACATTCTTCTTTATAATCTTTTCTCATTTTCTGTATCTCACTATTGTCTGTTTCCTTTCCCATTCTGTTTATTGCAGTCTTTAGTCTTAACTCTTTAGCAATTTTCCTTTTTTGTCTCTTAACTTGGAGATATACCATGGCTCCTTGTTGGGATCATGTGCACGATTCTCTACTAACTTTGCTGGAAATTTGTCTAGCACACATGTATGTAAGTTCTCCCAATCTTTTGCCAGTGAATGGGATTCCAGAACCACTGTGTTCTCTACGTGCATATACACTGTTTCCATTATCTCATTAATTATGGTTCCTCTCCATTTGAGTTTCCTTAGATTGTATACTTCCGGGATTATGGCTAGTGACGCTGTACTCACTTTTTGTTGGGTGTTTAAATTTAGTATGGTTTCTTGTGAGAAATGGTTGTGTTAGAATGCCGAACTGATCGACAAGCTGTATTAAGTCTTTGCTAATTATTGTATAATCTGTTGTGGAGGTTTTATTTCCACACAAAAAGGTGGTTCTTGCAGGTTGATCTCCCTTCATATTTCCATTTAGTGTCACTAGTCCCAAAGATTCTAGGACGTTCCATGTTGTTTGGATTTTGCTTTTGTTGCCCTTGGCTCTTGTCATATTACAATTGAAATCACCTGTGATGAGCATCTTGTGATATTGATGTGTTATTTGTAATGTTTTTATTATATTTATTAGTTCTGAAAGTTTTTTGATTTTTGTATGCTTCTCAGGGTGGATGTATATGTTTAAAACCAGTAACTTCCACCCAACTCCATTTATGGGCTGTTTATTTTCTAGTTTTGTGACTTGTATCCAATTTACTCCGGGATCCATTGTCTCTGTCTTCCAATTGAATTCATTTGTTATATATGTAGATAGACCCCCCCTTGGATGTCCATACTTTGCGATCTTTTCCGCCATTACATGATGTTCTTCATATCCAACAATGTGTCTTGGGGTAATATTCCATGTTTCCTGCAGGAAGATTATGTCATATTTACTCAAGAAGGAAATAGTCTCTTGGTCTTGTTCCATTTCTTTGAAACCATGGACATTCCAGGAGCAAATTCTTATTCTTCTCTCACTTTTCTTGCATACCTCGGTATTTTGCTCTTGCTCTTTGCAGTCTGAATTGTTTCCATCAGGATCGATGTAAGTTCAATGCATGAGGTATCCAAGACCAATCCTGATCTCCCTCCGGCTGACAGTTTAATTGTCCGGCTTTTGAGCTGTTAAACGTGGGTTCCCTACTAATTTGTTGGTTAATTGTCCTGCTTCTTGCTCCGATTTAAAATGGAGGGTGTTTTTCCTTTTATGTTTGAAAGTTGGGGTGCCACGTTGTTTAATAGTGGGTATGGGTACTTTATGGGCATTGGGTATGCCAGTATTATGCCCCATTCTGCAAAGACTGCTCTTGTGGAGAAGATAAGCTCGGTTATCGCATTTGATGCCCATGTTGTGCTACTTACTTCCCAGTTCATCTCTTTATTCATTTGAACATATTCTACTGCTATGAGGTCGTTGGATGTTATTCCCCTTAATTTGGAAATCTCTCTAAATAGCCACAATATGTTCCCCCGATTCAGCTTGTCCATTTTACCTTTTGTCAGATATTCTGGCCTGAATATTAATTTGCAACCTGTCTCTATTGAAACCGTTTGGTGTTTCTGGTTCTGACTAAATTCACTTATTTCCTCTACTTGATCCTGAGGGTTATTTTGTCTTGAGCGTTCGACAATGGATGCTTCTAACGGGCTGAACTCTAATGTTGTCGCCGCTTCCTTATGGTGCCATACTTCTGTCTCGACTGTTCTGTGACTCGTGGTGGGCCTTTCAATATCCCTTTGTGTGTTTCCAGAAGGTGTATTACATGTCCTTCCTTTGTTTCCTACCTTGATTATTAAATTGGTGTTTATACTTATGAATTGTTCTGCTTGAGCCTTGAAACTAATTTCTTTTTTAATTTGATTTACTTGTTTTTCGTCATTTCCCCCCTGTGATCAATTTTGTATGATCCAGCGCTTTTAATTTGGCTTGGATTTTTTGTGTTTGAACATTTTCAAGTGGTTTTTGCTGTTTATGGGCTGATCCCCTTTGATTATTTACTGGTTCATCCACTGTACTTTTTATTTTATTTGTTGATTTTATTCCTGCGTTCTCTTCATTTTTTGATTTACATTTGGTATTTAACGTTGTCGTCTTATGCCTGGAATTGCTCGGCGACCCCATAATTCCTATTATGTTTGCTTCTTGGTTATTTGTTTCTGTTATGTCAATGTCATTCATTAGTTGGTCTGTGCTGCTCAAATAGATAGTCAAGCATGTAATACTTTGAGTTCCAACGTGTTGCCACCTCCTGGATTAGTGCTTTGACTGGCATTCTATAGTCACATTGAATGATCCTCAGCAGCTTCCAGGCTTTAAAAGAATGGTTGAAATGAGTGCATATTCTGCGGCAGGTGGTCAGTAAGTTGCTGACTATGGGTTCTTCTTTCAGAAAGTCTTGAACTATAATGTTAATGCAGTGCACCAAACACGGGACCCTGAAATAGGCACTCACCTTAAGTACATTACTGCCATTATCCGTGGCAACAAAACCAATGTAAGCCTTCATGGGCACAGCCATTCAAAGACCTTGCTGTTAAACTCTTCCAAAATGTTTGAAGCAGTATGAGAATTCTCCATGGCGAACATGGCTACAGTTGCGTGTTTTCGAGTAGCATTAAGAATCTCAGCTGTGTCAACAGCACCTACTTCAGATAACTTTTCTCTAACCCCCACAAAGGAGACCCAGTGTACAGTGATGCACATGTAATCAGTGGCTTGGCAGCTGGTCCACATGTCTGTTGTCATGTGGATATTGTGAACAGCGCCCTGCTGCAAAGCTTGTCCAACCAACTTACGGCCACCCAATCCAATTCCCTTATCCCTGATGCCGCTCCCCCTGTGTAACTGTGTACCTTAGCCACTTCCCCCACGGCCCGGCTTATACTTCCTGTTGCCCTAGTGTCGCCTTGACTACCCACGATTCACTCGGAGTCAGACGCTACTTTCTTACGGGTAAGGTACATTCCATACCTACGCTGCCCCTACCACTTCACCCCTGCACCACCCGCCCTCCCCTAACTGTTCTCCTCATGCCCTTTCCTAGATTCACTCTCTTTGATACAATCGCGCCACGGATCGATTAACCGATTGTACTGGCCTGGGCCCATTTCAGTCCGATTCCAAACATCGCTATTCAGGTGAGCCTCCCGCCTCGCTGTGCCGATCTGTGATTTAGCGCTCCCCCATTCATATTACTCTAGCTCTTATTCTTTATTGGTGGAGAGGTGTGGCTCACTGGTTAGAGGCGGCAGACCCGAGTGCAGAGAACGGCCCGGGACCAGGGTTCGATTCCCGACGCGGCTGGGTCTTGGACCAGGATCAGCGGACTGATAATTCTCGCATCGGTGCCTACTCCGACCAGGGATCACACTCGGCAACTCTGGGCATTAGCTTGCCTCATCTCCACAACGGCCCCACACAAACGCCGGGGATGCCTGGTTTCACCTTGGAGACCCCCAGGAGGGACTATCTCACAGGGAAAGCCAGGACGGGTTCCCCAGCGGTCTATAGCGCTACGAGGCCTCCGGGTAGCAGTGCGCTTTACAAGACACAACAATTTACAATTTATTTAGGATCAGTCCTATTCATCCGACGACCTTCACCGCTTGCCAGCTTCCATTGGAATTCCATTCTCGTCCAGGTACTCGGCTACTTAATAATCTTCAGCGCCGCATTACCAAGCGCCACTCAACCCCTTACATCCTCTGGCAGCCCACCTTCACTTATTCGACATTGACACTATCATTATGCATCGACCATCAAGGTTTTGATTCAAGCTCCTGTATTACTACCCCAGACGCCTCGCTTTCATTTCGGCGACGCACAGGTTGCCACAGGACTTCCAGCCACCCACTCCCCCGCGTGATTACCACTTTGACAGATGTTTTACGTGCCGACCCCCGGCCTAGCAATGCGCTCGCCGCCACAGTTGGCTAGCTGTCGGTCCCATCTCTCCCTTCTGATTACTAATGCACCTTCCTTTCGCCTACCATTGCCATCTACGGGGGCACCACCACCCCTCAGTTTTCGTGAGCCACCTTGAACATTAGCCCTCCTTTAGGATCTGCACCCATGCCTGCCTCAGCTCTCCACATGGCCAGCACCCGACCAACACCCTCCTAAACCCCCCCTCCCCTCCTTATCCTACCTCGCTCTCTGGATATACTAGTTGCCTTAACTATGTTTTTACACCCACCCATGCCTGCCCCAGCTGTCCACCCGCCCAGCGTCCAACCTAAGCCTCCGCCTTCCACCCCCGCCGCCCCCTGCCCCTCTCTCTGCCTCTTGACGTACCCAATGCCTTAATCTATGCCTCCAGCCCCTACCTTTCTTCGTTAACCGCGCCTTTTCTCCCCCATGTACAGCACTGTTGGCTCCTCAACCCAGTCCTGATGAAGATCACGATTCAAGAGGATCGAAACACCGTTGACCACTCAGTGCAATTATAGGCACAACACACAATGTGGTTCTTTCAAACGACAGCCATTCCGGAGTAGACCAAAACAACACAATTCAGCTGGAACCATATTGTTTTATTGATTCACTGTATATATTTGTGCACTAGTATCCTTGCGCCTAATTTTGCTGATCACATTGTCACTTGCGTCGCCATCCTGCACATCTTGAGCACCAAGTACAATTATGGGTTGTATTATTTGTTTATTTACAGTGCTGGTACAACTGTAAAACTTTCCAATCCCTGTTTTTTGATAAACTTGATGCCATGAGCACATTTGAAAAAACTACAGAGTATCCTTACTTCCTTACTGATAATGTCAATGACATATCCTTTCTAATTGTCCACCAATAATACCAGTTGGGATACTAAAATATCATGGTAAGTCGCTATTGCGCACTCTAGAGTACATTTTTAACGCACAAACAAGGAAATAATTCTGTTACGCCGCGGATCGCAGAATTGTTGGCAATTTCACGTTCTCTGCGTATTGCGAAATTGCCTAAATTCAGCAAATTCTGCCAGAGGAACAGAATTTGACGCCCAGGCCTAGATTAAACCACGTGCGTCAATGGGAGAGGGGAAGTATACCCCCTGGAGAGTGTACTCATCAATTATTCGTATGTGCTAAGGATGACGTCTAAGCAATATTGATTGGGAAAAACCCACCCTCGGCATTGAACTAGGTAAAAGGTTTAGTCCATAAAAGGTTGCAGTCTGTATAATGCATGATGTCCATATAAGGCATTCTGTCCTTATTTGGAGTTATGTCCTTATAAGGCTCGTTCATATGAAATAACGGAAGCTGATGTAGGGAAAGTGTACGATGATCCCTTGACCTATATTAGGGTACCGATATGAAATATAACACCCACTCCACCTTATACTTAACAATAATAATACACAATCTTGAACACATAGTTATAGCAGTGTCAGAGCATAAAATTATCAAGTAGTCATTTAAAAAGTTTCTAAAAAATGTTAGAGAGTCATTTACAAACAGTTTAAAAAATGGGGACAAATTATCTTTTGTAATGTTTGATATTGTCGTAAAGTATCAATTAGCAAAATTTTGAAAATATATAGGGAAAAAAAGGTTCCATATTCGTTCCCAGTACACGCTGAGCCAGATTCAGATTAAATATTCTGGCTGGGAGACATTATTGCTGCCTGCTACAGCAGGGTATACACATTGCAGTACCTCGCATAGTGTAACTCCGCGTTGCCAACAGCTGGTGTGTAGGCTTCTGCTGCTGAGTTCGAAACCTCAGTGTCAATGCTGGAGCTGAAATTTAATTCAGTCATGAAAGGCACCTGCGGTTCCCCTAGGAAGGCATGCGTCAAGATGGGAATACGCTGGGGACATTGTCGTGTATGGGACCTCAAGGTTTCCAGCCTGGAGTCTAAGTCCGCTGGCGTCTCCGTCAGAGGTGTCTGACAGATATCCAACTCGCATTCGCTTCCGCAGATCAGGCATCAGAAGACTGGTAAGATGCAGTCCTAAAAGACTGGTCTGAATGATAAGAACCAAGAAGCACTTAGTTCTTGTAGGCGAGATGCACCGAAATGCTGTATCATGCGCTCACGGTAATGTCTTTCCAGGAGAGCTTTCACAATCTCACTGGGGGATGGTCTGTCCATTGTGCAGCAGGTAGTTGATAATCAGAATTCCAGCTACTGCGAGCAGTATCTGCAGTAGACCCCCGAAAATGCTTCCAAACACGGAGTGTATGAAGTTAGGAATAACTCCGAGTATTGTCTGGAATGTGCTTAAAAATCTGGACCCTATGGTCTTATATAGGTCGTATCCGGCATGTTAAAGATACGAACCACCATTTCTACGAAATGTAGGGGGCAATTTGTTCGAATTAGTGCCTGTATCTCTGTTAAGGTCCTTGCAACCTGAAGTGAAGTTCAAAGGTTTCTCGATCGGAGGTCAGTGGCACGGTTTGCTGTAAAAGCATGGCTTTCATTCTGCTCAAAGCATCAAACTGTATCAAAGGAACATTCAGTGAAGAAGATACTAGCGCCTCCCTGGCTGTATTTCTCGGAGAAAACAATACTTGAATATAGCAAGTAACCCTGGTGTCCAGGGTGACCAGATATGCAATGCCAGGAAGCATGCCCAACAACTTTGATCGTTCAGCATCAAGTAACTCCCATTCGAAAGTAACTCGAACACTGGCGATATTGCGGCAGCTGGTGCTCCTATCATGTGGCAAGACAGATTTGAAACTGAACCATTACAGGCTCCTTGCAAAACGATATCTTGGCATGTGAAAGAACTGCTTAAAGCGTTCCTGCAGTTGGCACCACTAAGAAACACTTCTCGATCCCCACTCCAGCATCAAAACTTATATAGTAAAACCCAGGATTTCTTAATGTATTCTTTAGCCAATTTTTCATATGTGGCTGCCTGCCGTTTCTCAAGGCAATAGTGAAACTGAAATGTAGTGACCGGGAGAGTCATTTGGCTGTGGATTATCCACTCAGTTGATGATAATTCAGCCACTGTAAATGGTAGCCTGTCCAGTTTTTCAATTGGCAGCATTGTATATTTAGCTCCCCTTTGTGCCATTTCTATCTGTGTATCAGTTAGATTTTATTCTGAAAACAGAGACGTACTGTTTATAAAATGCCAAGGCACAAGGCCTGCATGCAAGGATTGTAGCGTCCAGCTCAATAACATAATAGAACATAACTGCGATTGGCCATGTTGTAATATGGCTAAATCCTGTTCCAATATGTCTATATCAGAAGATACAATGTGGCCCAATGAATATACTCTGGAGGTCAAAGTTGATAACCTATTAAAAGCTTTTTCTAAGTTAATATGGTGTATTTCCCGTATTCTCTCTGCAGCTTCTATTTGGGAAATATTCCAGATTTCATTATAGGCAGCATAAATGCCTGCATATGTGAAACATTTCTGACGTTGTTTCCTAGGTCCTAGTAAAAAGTCCCTAAGATCCATATCTTGTGAAAGTAAAGATAAGTCTTGTTTGACTTCTGCAAGTGCTGAGGTTTCTAGTCATTCTAGGCACAACTTCCCAACACTATAGGATGTCACTACCTCTGGATGTTCTCTCGGTACATAACGTGGGTCTGGTCTATGCATACTGAGTCCCTCAGTGATGTGCAAGAACCGTTTATGACATGTTCCAATTGGGGTCTGTTCTATTGTACTTTAGTACGTCATCAATTGTATTGATGACTGTCACCCCTGTGATTGTGCCACCCCTGTGACCCCTGTGATGGTGTAGGAGGCTTTGGAGTGTTCAGGTCCTTTATCTTGGCCATTCCAAGACAGGATGTCTGTTGCACAGTATCATTTAAAAAGATCGTCTGCTGTGGAATGAGGCATGCTCTAAATAGTGCCTCTGTCCCCTGGACTTGCCAATCCCTTGTACCCCAAATCGATTTTGTATAAATGTAATCTTTCCATAGGTTCGAACCCTGTTCAGACAATTGGGCAAAAAGGAAGCAGAGTAAATCTGTTTAGTATATGTTAACATCATTTTCAGTGATGATGATGGTGCAACCTTATAATAAAATTAGGCTGGATCTGTGGTGTTAAACCCTGAAAATGTTCTCAATGATTGTATTCAAAACCCTTCCTAGCCGAAATGGACTTGTGCAGGAAATGATGACCAAAATTTGGTAACAGTATAATTTGTCATAATCTAATGAACCATCTAACATTTCATTATTAGAAAATGCAGCAGCCTTCATCAAATCAGGTAACATGTTATTAACTGTTTCAGTGTCCCAATCATCAGAAAATGTACTGGAAGTAATGAAATTACTTAATGAGATTGTAAATACATGATTAATTTTTAAAAGTTAGGCCGGTCCGAATATGTTGAAATTAATCTTGTCCCATACTATACCATTGGGTATAGGAACAGCTGTGATGCTCCCTGATGACAAGTCTCTTTGTTCACGATGTGATGATGTGTGTGGCTTCAGGGGGATGTTGACCTATCGGGCTGTGGAATCTTGTGGAAGATAGTGTCCATTAATAAGCATACTAAAAGTCAATACTAAACCTTGCAATAAAAGAAAAAAGAGTATCCTAAAAATTACCCAGAGTTCAATCCAAGGTGATACCAGGTATGTCTTTTGAAGAAATATAAAAAAAGTTATTTAATTCTTGCTTGAGTGGTGTTTTGGCTGGCGTAATTTCCAGCTCGCTGGATCCAGGGAAAGCATATCAAAGTTAATGAAATAGCCAGAAGCAGTTTGATAAATTGTTGGAATTGCATGGGGTTTGTAGAAATGTTATTTTCCTCTCGCTCTCGATGAGGCATGTTGATGTAGACGCCTGTATTAAGTCTAATTGCAACTTGTGAATTTTGATTTTCATTTTGAGTTTGAATGTTTGGTTCAAGTGGAACAAGTTCCATAGCGTTGTTGCTTGGTCCTTCATTTCTTACAGGTGGCTCTTCAAACTTGATGAGTCTTTCTGTTTGAACTTCTTGGTAGCTAGAGGAGGACGTCTGCTACATCTGAGTCCACTGGGCCTACTGTCTAGTATCGCCCACATAGTGTGGTTTGATTAAGTCAATTGAGACAAATCTTTTCTCCTTTTTTCCGCCAAGAGGCAGGAGCAGCAAAGTTCTTGTTCCGTGTACTGCAAGAACTAGTACAGGTTTTCTGAAAGAAGGTCCAAATTCATCTTTGTCTGCAATTTTATCTCTGACCAGATCCCCGACTTTTCGGATCCAGACAACTGTTGCTGTGACTACCTTGACTTCTTCAGTTTCGGTCTGTTTAGATGGACACTGCTTTGTTTCTGTATGAGCACTATCACTAACGGTTGTACCCTTTCTTTGTGGATTATTTCTTTGGGGTCTATTAGCACATCTAGCATGCTCGAGCACCATTCTCATGATTTTCACCTTCTTGGTCTTTTTTTGTAATTGGCAACCATCCATATAAGTGGTTTGAGATTTAATCATGATAATACCTATGTAGGAGGTTTTAAGCCCTTGATTCTTTGACCTTAATTTACAGAATACGATCCCCCTGAAGAAGGGTTTTTATGCAAATGCATCGTGACCTTAAAAATGCCATATGAAAACTATTTTCAGTGTGAAGTTGTTTCAATTTATCAATAATGAAATATCCACATGTGATTTACAACATTGTGATTCAGAAAAGAAGCTAACATTAAATAAGAAATGTGTTCTATTCATCACAGAAAAACTTTTTTTTTTTTATTATTAAGGGCGTCGAACCCACAAGAGTGCAAAGTGGAGATACTAGGTACATTCAACCTAGTGATATTCTTTTAACATTGTCAGAGCCCATTCCTCGTTTAGTAGTTGTGTTCTCAGAATTCTGGGCATGTCTGATTTTCAGACCAGCAACTTCTTTTTCTTAAATTGAGTTTTTGGATTTTGTTTATCTTTTTTTAGAAATAAAGTCTTGAGCGTGCTGCTTGTCTCTGGACTGTTCTGACTGTCTTCTCTTTCATAGCATTTCATCGAACCCTGAAAGGAACAAGAGGAACGTGTATCAGTATCCTGATACCTGTCAGGTTTTCTAATATGGTCCCTATTCCGAAGGATGAACCTCTTTTCAGAGGGCTCTCGTTGAGGAGACCTACCTCGGGATTGAGATCTCTTGTATTTAGAGTTTTCTTTTTTGTTATCCTACTTCTTTTTAGAAGAAATAGGTGTCTGTATAAAACTGTCCTATTCCGGACTGCCCTGTAGTTGAGGTTTTAAAGCTCTTCCACCCAAACTATCTCTGACTAATTCTGCATATGAGGTTTCAACTATTTGTGGTAGTTCATTCTCCTGTTCTAATGGAGAGAACTCCTGTAGGCATTGGCAGATGCTGCTTCTCCTTTAATATTAGCTAGTATTATGGCTGAAACCTGGTAGTAGTTATTTAATTACTTCATCCCTAAGTTTAGGGCAGGTTCTGCTCCACAGTCATTTTGTAGTTGTCTTAATACATATGCTAAAACTGGTAATGAAGGAATACCATGAGTTCTGGTATATATGGCAGCAAAGACTGTACCCCAAGAGGTAAAATCCTCTAACTGTGGTGTTATCCCCATGGGCAAACAGATTGGTAACATTGTGTGTTTTTCAAATTGTGTTGTATTTTGGAATACTGCTTCTAACTGGGTTATTTTTTGAGCTACCCAGAAAGGAATTTGTTCACGTTTTGTGGGCACTTTGCCCATTACTGCGTGTAATGTTTGTGGATTAATTCTAGTACCTGAGCTCTGTGTAGGAGCTGCAGTAGTTGTAATTACTGTTGGTTGGACTGCAAGTGTCCTCAAGACAAAGTGTGTCATTTTCCTGTAGAGTTTTATCAACTCTTTGTGTTGAACAAGTAGTTCATCCTGTGGCATTATGTCAATGTCTGGATGCGGTGTATAGGGCACTAATATTGGACATGTTGCTCCTGGTCTTCCTAAAGGACCAATTCTTGCTCTTGTTCTTATGTGGGGTAGGGCACCATTAAACCAGAAAATATGTTCCTGGAAAGTAAGCGGAATCTCAGTCTCCCCAAAAGGAGTGTGGATCGCTGGAACTTTATCAAGTATGTAATAATGAAAGGTTTTTGTTACAGCATCTGCTGCTGGGAATATAACCCATGAGTAAAATACCTCTTTTCGGAAATGTTTGTGTGCCTCTATCAAGAATAATACTACACCTCCTGTGGATGGTAACCCATGTTTGAGTATTTTTACTGGTAAAGTTTGTCTTACTTTGGCTGCAATTTGTATTGCATCTGCATCCTGTTCACCACACTGAGTACGTCCTAAGGCTAAATCTCTCTCCTTGTCAGACATCGTGTTTAGGACAAGGAATTATTGTCCAAGGAAAGGATAAAAAAAGGTTTTATGCACAACTTTATGAAATCTGTCCTTCAAGCTTGATTAACCAACAGCCAATACATAGGATATCTCGCCTACTCAGCCATGGCAAAGTTTTTCTCCCACCTACTCCAGACATCTCTGGGTTTTGTAAGTAGGGACTCTGAGAATAAGCACGACTGAGCATCTCAGATTCTACTGATGAGTAAGTGCGCCTTTAATATACCACGCTGGGCATTATTAAAGGACGTTGGGCACCATGTTGTGTAGTCCCAAAAGTACCCTGTCATGCAGAACCTACGATGTTTACAGATAACATATACCTTGGGTCTGGTGGCAGAATGACTCTGTACACCCCGCCACATATGTTAGCCTATGGTTTGCATTAGCTAGCAATGCAGTGCCACTAGACTCTCCTACTATCAGAGAGACTAGTTTTTGGCAACCTCAGAACACAATCACCCCCGACTTGTGGAAACAATATATTACTTTTCAACCAGTCACTCTTGCTTGCTTGTTTTGCTCTCAGAGAGAAACAGAGAAGAAAGAGTTGAACATATTTACAATAAGAATTTATTGTACAGTAGTTCTTCTCATGTAGAATAGGTGTGCTGTTACAACTGTAACACAGTAGCAGAGATATAGAACCAGCAGCACAGTGAATAAGAAGGAATAGTATTGTTGTACCATTTTGCAACAGTCATGAACATATACATGAATATAAAATGCATTTATAAAATAAAGTGCATAAGTGTACCTAGCATGTGAGTAGATGCAATAGAGCCTAAGTCTATGGCCCCATGAGCCTTAGAGCCAAGAATCCCACTAGGCTTTAGTCAAACCCCCATACCTGAATAGTGAGAGTGTGGGACTTCGTCCTGGACTTGAGCTGGATACCCCGCAAAGGATCATTAAACCACTGTCAGCTGGAGCGATGGCATGCCAGAGCTGCCGCATCTCTGGTCAGTGTGTCGGCCTTGAAGTCGCAGGAGAGGTTAAGTATACCCCCTGGAGAGTGTACTCATCAATTATTTATATGTGCCAAGGATGATGTCTTAGCAATATTGATTGGGAAAACCCACCCTCGGCATTGGAACTAGGTGAAAGGTTTAGTCCGTAAAAGGTTGCAGTCCCTTTAAGGCGTGATGTCAGTATAAGGCAGTCTGTCCTTATTTGGAGTTATGTCCTTATAAGGCTCGTTCATATGAAATAACGGGAGCTGATGTAGGGAAAGTGTATGATTTTCACTGGACCTATATTAGGGTTCCTATATGAAATATAACACTTTGATCAGTAACACAGGTTTGTTCCCGGTAGGGACACCTCTGCCCATGTTAACACTGCTATTGCAGTCTTCGATGTATCCAGTAAATTAAAAGAACGCATCGGTCTGATAATGTTGGATGCTGAGAAGGCTTTTGATAGAGTGGCATGGAATGCACACTGGTCTACTGTGACTATGTTCGGACTTGGAAGTCAGTTAATTTCTTTGATTCAGAAATTATATAAGAACCCAGGAGCTAAATCAACATTTTCCCCAGGCTGGAGAGGCACACAGCATGGGTGTCCACTTTTCCTACTGCTATTTGCTCTCTTCATTAAACATTTTATACGACATCTGTTACAGAAACCAGGAATTCTTCCAGTCTGCTTGAATGGAATGGAATTGAAGATCATACACAAATGATATTGCTATCTTCTCTGTTAAGTCAACTGATGCTATAGTTTGTATTTCAGACGAGGCTGAGCTTTTTGGCTCCTTTTCTGGATATAAGCTCCACCTGGATATAAGCTTAACCTGGCTAAATCACAGACTATCTTGAATTATCCACTACATATCCCGTCACCATCTTTAGGGATTTCAGGCACTAGTACATATTTAGGTATTCGCCTGAGTATTATTTCGCTTGATCCCGTTATGGGTCCCAGGATCTTTTTTTAAAACCCTTGAAGGCGTCATCAGTAGCTTTATCTGGGGGTATAGGTGACTAGAGAGCCCTACGACTTATTAAACTAACTTACAAACAGGGGGACATTAAGTTCCCAAATTTAAAACTATATTATTGGGCTGCTTTTGCTTGATGGATTCAGAGCCTTTTAAATGTCAGGGAGCCAGTTGATCTTCATTTGCTTATCAATTAGCTGGTGGACAATTGATTGGATTTATTCTTTACAAAACTACAGATCCTAACTATTACAAAAGGGTCAGATTTTAGGTAGTTAGAGATATAACTAGGATATGGCAGGAAATCTGTAGGATACATTCTTTACCTCTGCTACACTCCTTTACTATTTCATGGGGTAACCCAATACCTCCAGAAATTTTCCAGGCTAATGTTGGGAAAGTCTGGCACTTTGTGGGGGTCTGTAACCTGGGTCAGCTGTACAATGAGCAGGGTTTCTATTTGTTTCTTTCATTGCAAGAGGAGTTTGGGCTCTCGCAGAAGTGTCAGAAAATGCAAGATATGCCATTTACTTTTGAAATTTTGTTAGGTATTTATGGGAATCTTTTCAAAACTTTGATCAACGTAATGTGTCAAAGACTTATCTCATCAGTACAGGATGATAGTATTCAGATATCTGCTAAACTTAGTCGGCTTCTTGAATTGGAGGTTACTTCAAGTGATATACTGGAGGCTTTAGATATTATAGATCAATCAGTAGCCTCTGTTAGTTTGAAGTTGCAGCAGCATAGGACAATCTTTATGCTGTAATATAATCTAGAACTTATCTCTAAA
This sequence comes from Lissotriton vulgaris, assembly GCF_964263255.1. Classification (NCBI taxonomy): domain Eukaryota; kingdom Metazoa; phylum Chordata; class Amphibia; order Caudata; family Salamandridae; genus Lissotriton; species Lissotriton vulgaris. The sequence goes on along the minus strand of NC_141699.1, from coordinate 317,074,447 downwards.
TGGGTTACTTCAAGAAATTCTGATAAAACGCATTGCCCTAAATGCAAGCTTTATGCGGGAGACCTTAAGCATATGTTTATTGATTGTCCTATGTTAAAAGCATTCTGGAATGTTATCTCCACCTCACTGACAGGGGGCAAAGGCCAGGCGTTTTGACTCAGACATAAGGAAATTCTTTTGGGGTTTAATCGCTGGCTACCCCACTTGAGAGGTCACTGTCATCTATTATCATTGTATGTGTTTGTTCATGTGTTGCTAGGGCTTGGATAAACCCTACTCCTCCAAAGTCAATGAGTTATGAGTTCTGCTCAGACAGGTGTTCCAGTCTGAATTGGTTCTAGCTAAGTCCAGAGGCCCCCGCTCTGTGTTAAGATTAAAAAGGATCTGGGCTGATCTTCAATGGGAATAGTCCCGCTGACTTTGCTGGACCATTATTAATGCTATAATATCTGTACAAAACAGAATGCTTTTTTGTTTGTTTTCCTCCTCTATTTAGTATTTATCTGACTGTGTTATATGTCTCATGATCAGGGTTTTATTAATGCATGCTTTAATTATGTGTACCACCCTGAGTATATGTCTTTTTGGTTAATTATTGTTATCTTGCGTTGGTTGGTATTTACCTGTTGATGGTGGTTTGAAAATGATCAAAATATATTTAAAAAAAGAAACAAGCTCACCATGCAGAGTACCATAACATCATGCACTCCATCCAATCTGGAGCACCCATGGATCATGTCCCCACCACATATTCAATCTCAGCAACTAGACCATCAGCAAGAAGCTCACAGCCATTTTCAACACACCCATCACCTCAGCCACCTTCCCAGATGAATGGAAGCATGCTGAATTCAAACTCCTCCTCAAGAAACCTTCCACCGACCCCAACAAGCTCAACAAATACCGGTCAATCTCCCTACCCCCCTTTCGCTCCAAGGTCCCTGAAAGGCTATCAACCGTCAACTCACATAATACCTAGAGAACAACGATTTTTAGGACGCATTCCAATCTGGATTCCATACGAACCACAGCTCTGAAACCCTCATGATAGCAGCCACTAACAACATTAGAGCACTCCTTGGCCAGGGAAAAGCAGCTGCCCTGATCCTCGAGACAACACCAGCTCATCTTCTTGCTATCTGAAGACCCTTCCACCACAAGGGCCTATTTCCACCTCTGCATCACCAGTGTCACCGACTGGATGCAAAACAACTGCCACAGATCTTTTGACTGGGTGTGAGTGTTTGATTGATTCAGATGCTCCGTCCATCACCACCCCCTTTTGTACTGCTTTTGGCCGCCATAAGTGTGGCAGGGTATGCTCAGACGTGAGTCCCTTGCTCACTTTGCCACTGGATTCAAGCAAGCCGGGCTGAAGACGGCTGGAATGCCAGAAACCGGTCCTCGGAAGCTTGTTTCCGGTCCAGCGAAGACATGGCTTTGCAGTTCGGGCTTGACTGTTCCCATGAGGCACAGGGTCAGACTGATTTGCATATAGCCATGTCTGAACTGGGGTGGCAGAGTGGGCTAAAGAACGGTGATGGATTAAACCCAGATCTTTTGACTGGGTGTGAGTGTTTGATTGATTCAGGTGCTCCGTCCATCACGACCCCCTTTTTTACCGCTTTTGGCCGCCATAAGTGTGGCAGGGTATGCTCAGACGCCTTGCTCACTTTTCCACTGGATTCAAGCAAGCCGGGCTGAAGACGGCTGGAATGCCAGAAACCGGTCCTCGGAAGCTTGTTTCCGGTCCAGGGAAGACATGGCTTGGCAGTTCAAGCTGGACTGTTCCCATGAGGCACAGGGTCAGACTGATTTGCATATAGCCATGTCTGAACTGGGGTGGCAGAGTGGGCTAAAGAACGGTGATGGATTAAACCCAGATCTTTTGACTGGGTGTGAGTGTTTGATTGATTCAGATGCTCCGTCCATCACCACCCCCTTTTGTACCACAAACTCAACAAAGACTAGAGCGAAGTATTGATCTTTGGGAACTACACCTCTCCATGGAAATACTCCTGGTGGCCTCCTGAACTGGGACCTGCTCCCACCTCCACAGACCTTGCCCGGAACCTCAGCATTATCCTGGACAGCAGATTCACCATGAAAAAGGAGATCAACGCAGTCTCCTCTGCCTGCTTCTTCACGCTATGGATGCTCTATAAGATCTTCAAGTGGTTCCCAGTCTCCACCAGAGACACTGTCACTCAAGCCCGGATTAGGGCAATACACTCTACACAGGAATTTCTACACACCTCCTGAAGATACTGCGGGCAATTTAGAACTCAGCTGCCAGACTCACCCTCAACCTCCCCAGATGGACACACATCACCCCCTACCTGAAGAAACTCCATTGACTCTCCATACACAAAAGATGCTAATTAAAAATTCTAACTCATGGCTATAAAGCCCGGTATAACCGAGGACCAGCATACATCAACCACCACCTGAGTTTCTACCAACCCTCCAGGCTCCTGCCTTCAGCCTCCCTCTCCCTTGCTCATCCTCCCTCATCCACCGAAGCAATAGTGTAGAATGCTCCTCGATGCAAAATCCTGCAACAGCCTCCCCCTTCATCTCTAGACCTCACCCTCTCTTCAGGAGTTCAGATTCCAAACTCTGCACTTGCTCCACAAGATCTTCAAGTGGCTCCCAGGCTTCACCAATTGTCACCAGCTGGACTTTGACAACACACTCTATGCATGAATTTCCAAACACCTCCTGAAGAGACTGCAGACTATTTAGAACTCATCTGTCGGACTCATCCTTGCCCTCCACAGATGGACACACAACTTCCCTTGCCTAAAAAAACTCCACTGGCACCACTTCCACAAGAGATGCCAATTCAAAATGCTGATTCATGACTATAAAGCCCAGTAATAATAATAATCCACATTTGTAATGCGCACAATCACCCGTAAGGGTCTCTAGGCGCTGGGGGCCATCGGGAAGATTAAGCAAGCATTTGCCCAGAGTCACATGGTGCTGGGCTAATCTGCCGCCGGTGCCAGGGATCGAACCATAATCGGCAGATTCCTAGTCAGTCACCCTAGCCGCGGCGCCACACCTAAACCAAAGACCAGCATACATCAACCACTGCATGAGCTTCCACCTACCCTCCAGGCTCCTGCGATCAGCATCCATCTCCCAGACTCATACCCCCCGCATCCACTGAAACAACAGTGGAGTAGACTCCTTCTCTTACCTTGCAACAAAATCTTAGAACAGCCTCCCCCTCCATCTCTGAATCTCACCTTCTCTTCAGGATTTCAAAAGGGAATTCAAGATCTGGCTAATCAACTGAAGCCACCTGAGCAGCTTGCATCCCAGCACCTGGATAATCTCATGTGTGATTAGCTGCACTTTACAACTCCCTCTTGATTGATTGTTTGATTGATATGGAGCGCAAAAACATGACAGAAACCTGTTACTTTCAGTAAACCTATTTGTTAAGCAAATGACAGGATAATTTCAAGTAGAAAAGTGAGACGACCTTGAAACTGAGATAAAATATATGTACACACCACTGATTGAATTAATTTCGTAGAATTCTGCTACTAGTTGCCATCTCAAAAGCAAGGCTAAGTTTTACTATAAGATGAAGGAAATGTGAAAATGTAGGATGCCGAATAAAATGACTTCTAGTTTTTCTAAAGTCATGAAACTTAGCAAGCATATTGAGGTTCAAGGGCTATTCGAATTAATACCAAAATGACAACCATATTTGATTATAAGGGATTAATGTGAGAAAATACTCCTTTTTGAAGGTTCATCCCCATTTCTGTGCTGAATTTTATTGCTAGATGTTATACTCTCCATAGAGGATCACTGCTGTCTGGTGGTCAGTGCAGGAGCTCTGACGTCTGAAACATGTAGAAATTGCCTTTTACCCTTATTTACATATTGAACCCTGCTAAAAGCCTCTGTTACATGATGTAGAAACTGCACCCATGGCATGGGAAGTTAGGTGTCACCTGTGGACTGCAGCACTTATTGTGTCATCCACTAATGTGATAAGGAAAAGATAGCTTCTGGCTACCATTGTAGGCTGACAGCAGCAGTTTAAACCAACAATGTGACATTATAAATTATCCTTTCTTGACAGGTAAAAACCTCCCTTTTAATTATTATGAAGTCACTTCTAAGTAGGTCTTCTAGCTCACAAAGTAGGGTGCAGTGAATGGTAGTTCAATTTGGGAGATGTACAAAATCTATTTGAACATATCCCTACAGTAACAATAACCAAAACGCTGCTTTCACTGTGGCAGGCCTATCTGTCCTATGAAGGCTGACATGAATGGGCAGAGATGTCTCCTCTGATCTCAATAGAATATGCAGGGTGGAGACTGTTCTACTTGTGCTAACACCTCAGTGTCAAATCTTGCAGGAACAGGTATGTCTGAAACACATATACATATTTTTTGCCCTTCAAGTAGAGCAAATTGGATGCTAGGACAAATCTTGTGTACCATATGTCTGATTGCTGAAGGACCCTGATTTTTCCTATCAGACTTTGGTCTCTGGTTTTGTTTTGGGTACAGTGCCTACTTTAAATTAGATTTTAGAGTTAGATGTGATAAGACACTATGATTACCATAATATATTCTCCACACACACCCAGCCCTGAAATTCCAAGTTTAGTATGGCCAAACATTTTCTGCATCTTGAAAACGCCCTGACACATGGCATTTTGGTCCTACCTGCAGTAAAGCACACCGTAACTACTGCAAAGTAGGTAGACCTTGGCTTGGAACCCTTTACTTTATTGGTCAGAGAAGAACTAGAAGTGCATTGGGGAAAACCCACCCATAGGCTGGTGAACCCTACAGAGCTGGACCCTCACCCAGCTTTCCCTAAAACATTGCTGAACTTGCGAAAGAATACCAGGTAGACTGAACCATCTGTGACCTGTGAGGAGGACCTGAGGAGGTTGAACCCCTTCCACTAGAAATCCAATAACAGAATGTTTTACTAGGCCAATAAAGATGCTCCTTTAGGTGGCTCCAAGAAACATAGAAAAGCTCAAGAGGACCTTCCTGTGAAGAATCCCAGCTTACCAGTGGACACTGGCTTAGGACCGATCTTTGCTGTTGCCTTCTTCCTGACTCCATGAGAGCCTAAGTGTTCTCCCTGGGGTCCTGTGGGAGCTCAGAAGTTTACTTATGTAGTTGATCGGGCACTAAAGAAGCTGGGGAACTTTTTCAAATCTTTTGCTCCAGAGCTTCAAGGGGACTAACTGGGAAAGGTACCTGACAAGCAGTACTATAGGGTCGGACAGAATTTCAAGTTTGTCTTGCATGGAGGAGAGTTTTTCTTTAGAGAAAATGACAAATTCCCTCTTCAGAATAGGACTTGTAAATTGATCAAATGTCCCTACTTCCAGGACCTCACAAGGCCAATCTACTTGGAGTATCAGACCTGAATTTAAAATATCATATCTCCAGTTGCTGTTATTGGACTTTCACCATTTTGAAGTCATTTCATTTTTAGTATGGGTTGGTGGAACTCACGGAATTTGACTCAGCGGATTACACTCAAACTCCGTGAAATTTCACAGAGTTCTAGCTACGAGTGGAAAGTATGCATATTGCACAGCTCACACTGCAATTTAACCCCAGTAATGCGAGCAGCACTGAAAAATCAACATGAGTGCCACTATGTCTTGTGCAAGAGTTTGCTGGCATTTGAATTAGTTTTGCTACCGTCTGAGTAGAAAATCCACTAAAGCAGCAGCAAATCTACTCAAGAAGTAGTCCTCTGACAGCTGTGTTAGAAAATCCTTCTTGGCGATTCCAACATTTTCATCACATTTCTGGAGGCTCATTGGGAAAAACTCCACCACGTGGTGACTGGCAGAATTTGACTGGGACTCAGCGTTTCAAGAGTAACAAGTTTCCAAATTCCACCAATTCTGCAGGTGGAATGAAACATTACGCCTACCCTAATTTTTTAGGCCTATGTGAAATTTAAATTATGGTGGCATCATTAATGTATTTTGCACATATTACATTATGCTTGTGATGTTTCTAAAATTACACCATTACTCCTTATTGTGTATATTACAGACAAAATGTACCATAACCTCACAGGAACAAGACAACGTAATATACAGTATGAGTCACAGATTTGCCTTTCACAAAGTTACACATAATTTTGCATAATTTTGCCATGATTATGCAAAAGGAAATGATGAAATTTTGCATACACCTAGCAATTTTGTTCATTACATTTTATTCTACTGTTATAAATTGTAGTGGAATTTTTATTATGTTGAGTTTCCAACTTTTTCACTGATTTGGAACTTCTTAATGCTTTAGCTTGTTTTCTCTGCCATAGACTGAGCTCAGGTTTAAATTACTGAAACCTATCAGTTGACCTACCAAGATGGTAACTTTGAAACTTGTGGTGGACACCAGTCCACACCACCCAATAATCTTCTTTCTCACAACTAATTTTAAAGCAATAGGAATACAAGATTGTGTATTTGCATCTGTTATTTTTTGGTGGGGCACAAGGTGGAATGATATAGAAGTATAGCACGCTTGTTGAAAGTTCTAGAAATTCCGACAAAATGATCTTGGACCTTTCTCAGCTGCTTATTGGTGAGGTGTCCGTACACATGAAAAGCAACACCCATTCTTCCTCACTGTTTGCTCACATTCAGTTCCTCTGCCTCTCCTCAGTTGTATCCCCAAAACATGAACACACACAACCATTTTCCATGTTCTATTTCCCCGGTATTTCCTTATTCAACCTTGCCAAGACAAGTACCTGTTCATCTTCACACCAAGGTCTTGCTGTGACTGAACCAACAGGAGATATGTGGTAACTCAAACTCTTGACACATCATTATTAATTTGTTTGGCATTTTGCTGGCTAGTTAGCAGTTAGCATGCTCATGCCACAGTTATCGCTGCTTCTCTGGTGGCTTCTTTAAATAGTTTGTCTAAATGCCAATTTCCAAACCCACTGTATCAGAAGGAAAGATACCTGTCTTACAAGAGTTATAAGTCGCCTGATATGGCAATATTATAGGAGACCCACTTTCGCCACGTAAAGCCAAGAAGTTGAAGAGAGATCGATTGGCCAGGGCATTTCATGATCATAACAAAACAAAGAAATGACATGGCGGCCAAGGATCTGCTGCTTGCAAGCAAGAAGGGATGTCTTTTCTCCTTAGACAGTTGCTTATTATGAACAACTGGGTGGATGACAAAGGCCTTTATTTTATATGAAAATTATCAGTTGAGAGAATGAACCTTGTTGTGGGTTGAATTTGTGTCTTAAACAGAGGTGTCACTTCTTTTCAACACTGCTCAGAATGTTCCTGGACTTCGGTAGTACTAAGGTAATAATGGGGGGTCACCAAAATAGGACTAATAACCCTATTCAAGATAGGTCTGGCAGACTGGACTTTAATAATACTGGTGAACATGGACATTTAGCTACCCTCATGCGTGAACACATGGTCATTGATGTTTATAGATCTATACACCTACAAGACACAGATTACACATTTGTGTTGTGCTCATTGCACATGCATTCAAAGTGACTTTTGCTGGATTGCAGCTTCCACATGCCCAATGTTGAACTGTATTCTGCTCTTTAGGGTGATTTGTTAAATAATGCAACTGTACTAATATATCTGGATCTAGGACTAGTGCTTCACTCCTGGGACATTAGGTATAAACACCTTTAAGGATAGGCATCCAGAAGAAAACATGGTGCTTCAGTCATGCTTAGCAGACATTTGTTGATGTCGCAGACATGTCCCTTTAGGCAGTGAGTAAAACCTACATTAGGTGACTCCTGATTAGAAATGTTGCACTGAGGAAACAAAAAGATCATAAAACACTTGTGGAATCTATAGGAGATACCCTGGAATGCTATAACACTACACAAAGCACACATCACTTATGCAGCTTGAGCATGACAAATCTGAGCTTAATGCCCTCTTTACCTCGCAGACAGAATTTGCACTCCAGAGTATGAAGAGATGGCCATTCATATAGGCAGAACAGGCTGGGATACTGCTAGTCCTACAACTCAAGCATTAAGAGTCAGTATCAACAATCCCAGTGATTTTTAATACTCAAGGACGCCTGCTGTCACACCTAGTAGACATCCATAAGGACTTTGCTTCCTTTTTGGTACATCTATATGATTCCAACCATGCTGACATCTCCGGTCTGGAGAAGGGGGTTTCTATTTGGCATTGCAATGCTTTATTGACCAGAGGATAACCTTGTGTAACATATTATTGAGGAGGAAAGTGCTTCAGCTATTGATGACATGATATCCTATAAGGCTCCAGTTGATGTTTTCCCAGTACAGTACATTAGGATCACTACACCAAACTCTAAAATTGTCTGTATAGGGGGCAGAATGAATGAGCCATTGTATGCCCATAATTTTAAATGGCCTAGCATCACTGAGCTCTAAACTTGGCAAAGACCCTCTGGACTGCACAACCTACATTCTGATACCTCTCCTTAATTTTGATGTCAAAATTCTTGCAAATGTTCTGGCTAATGAATTTGAACTGCTGATTTTGTCCCTCACACATGATACAAAGGTGGGGTTTGTTCCAAGCAAATCAAGCATTTCTGCAGCAAACACTGTGAAATGTACAGACATGGAATGAGCATTGGTATTGCTATTTGGTATTGTTTTGCATTATTCAGGGTTGCTGTGTACCTTTCCTTTTCACCCACTGAAGGAAGTGCCACATTTAGTGTCACCCTGGTCACTAATGACCACCTCTCAGCCTTCTATATCAAATGAAGAGTCAGTCAGACAGTAGAGTACACAAACCAATAACTGTTTATTCATATACACTCAGAGTGGAGCCCAGTCTACCCAGTCCCTAGGAGTGTTTTAGCGGGACTGACATCGACAGGCATAAAGATACATTATGTACGTTTCGTAACTGGGCTAAAACACGCCCATAGTGGAATCTTCCAGGCAGGTGCAGCTAAGCAACGGGATGCAAAGAAAAATAGTCTCAGAGCTCATATCTTACACAAAGTTGCTGAGTCCAGGATTGGTCCAGTAGGGCCCATCACCAGACAAGTGGGAGTGGGCCTCTATCTAGTGTGAAAGGTATGTGCTAATAGGAAGACTGTACTCATTACTGGAAAGATCTACATGGCAAAAACGAAACTCAGACTGGAGCATTTCTCGGAATCAAACTAGATAGGTTTGAAAACAGCCGAAAATGGTGCCTGCAAAGAAAATGGCACAGCGAATGCTAACTCACACAAGGCGATACGCAAACATAAACATTTCTAGTTTAACAGACCTCCTTTTAGCATGAGCTAAAGCATTTTTTAACAGCAATGAGGAAAACAGAAAATCAGTAAAACAGGAAACAACAAACAGTGATAACAATGAACCCTTATGTGCATTCCATGTTTTCAGAATCGGGGAAGACAACTGTGAGGAGGGAAGAAGTCTTGAAAATACCCTCATCGATGTTCATGTCTATTTACTTCTGTATCATAACTGCAGCATTAGCATCATGAATCAATATTTTCCATTTAGAGGTGAGAATGATGGTGCAATAAGAGACACAGAAGGAGAGGCACTGAATAAGGGCACAGCAAAGCACCAATATCACAATCATGTCAATCACCTTTTTGAGAATCCAACCCCAACTACCAAAAAGAGACCAACTCCAGTTTCTACTTTCCATTCCCTTGGCATTCTTGAGGATATTGAGAATATGCTCGGTAATATTCTTTTCCATATTCTTGATCCTGATTACACACTGGTCTTCCTACACTGCGCGTTTACCACCACTCTTAGCTAAGATGAAATCAACTGTGTATCTAGTTTGTTCGGAATATATTTGCATACTTTCCAACTGAGTAGTGATGTCACACAAAGCTCCCATGATAGTACTGAATAAAATTTGCAACTTGCACCCAAAATATTTTCTAGCTTTCTCACCCCTAGCAATAGAGGTACCACCTAAGGTGAAAATAGAAGAAATGATGTATCCAAAAGTGATTGCATTACTATAATTATTGACCTCTATATTGGTCACTCCCTCACAGAATTCTTTGGTCAAAGTCCTTTTGAACCAGTGGACATTAGGCTTAGCACATTTACAGGGCACGTCCAGAGGCAACACCTTCCCAAGAGCCACATTGTCTGTGCCATAATGAACATTAGAATATGTACCATTAGACAACAAGTAAAAACCAAGGGTGTGCATACCTCGGCCCTGCATAATCTACTGCTACAAATCTGGTGTACATTAAAAAAGTACTCGGATCTTTGTCATTCACTAAGGGGATTGTATTTTTGTTTTTTTGTACAACACTATTCCAGAACAATTGAAATACAAAGAAGTGTCTCTGCTATTTACAATAGGAAAACAAGCAGGATAATACCCAGCCTCCCAGGTGACTGTCAACTCCTTATAGTGACAACCCACCAATGTGACATTTTGTTCTTCCGTGTAGAAGTTGTCGCAATACGTGTTGTTATCGCAACCTGGATAACCCATTCCCAGTGGCTTTTTATAATATAAACAAGGACCTGGATAGCCAAAACCAAAGACTCCCTTCACTTCAGTAAATTGTGGTGGACGAGTATATGCATAATTGACAAGTGACAATGGATAGGTAGTCCATAAACTATTGCCAGGTTCGGTGGGGTAGCAAGCTGTCCCTTCTCCAAAGAATCTCTTGTGGGTATCTAGAAATACATTACTTAGGGCTGTCCTTTTCTTTCTTGTCAGAGGAATAACCTTACCCTTGGTACCTAAAGGCAAATACTGATCATTTCTCAAAACCCATGACACAATATCATTAGCAATAAAACCACAAGAGCAAAACATGTTATTTTCCGCTTGCGGGTTCACGCCATATTAAACCGGGCAACAAAAATCATTGGCTGCTCTTCCTCCGCAAGCTGTCTGCCAAAAGGATGCATAACGAAAGATAAAGAGGGAAAGGAAAGAGAATATATAAGTTCCCAGTTTCTGTCAGAGCCTGACTGGCACAGGCTTCTATTGTCCCTCAAAATGTTGGCGTTCTTGAGCACCGGCGGTGGAGCTTGCTGTGTCCTAAGCTCGTATCCCACGTTGATCAAGATGGTATACCTTCAGGGTATACTTTAATGATTCCTATGTAATGTTCAAACAACTAAATTGTTGTACACAAATATCACTTACTAATCTCAACTAATTGCGTTGGTACTGTAATTTGGTACAACCTGTCTTACACAGTCCATTCCTAATCTCTTTTCTCCTTAGACACTGTCTCCCTTAGCCGAGGGCGCCAATTGTACCTGGTAGCACCAAGGTTGATCAGTGAACAGAGGCTCTTGGATAGCTCATATTTCTGGGGGAACAGCCTCATAGTAAATTAAACCTACTCCCTATCCTAGAGCGCCCCCAGCGCAATGCGTTGTAATGGTTTGCGTTGTAAAAGTTGTGTCGTAAAGGCACTGCGTGGTAAAAGTTGTGTTGTAAAGGATGTTTCCCGTCCCTGTGTGGGACGGAGATGGCACAGAGGTGCCAGGCCTTCTACAGCTGCACAGCACTTAGTGCCAGCTGCAACGTTTACTGAGGAAACAATACACTTGCCAGTGCTGAGAAACTTATTTTTCAATTGAAGTATATAGCATACATGACAATGACATGGACACTAGCTTTACAAATTGCAACTTTTTAATTTTCTTTTTGAATGCTATTTCAGTTCTGCATCATTTTTGGTTTTGTGCATGGGAATACAAAAAATAATTCTATGTACATTTATATACACACATGAAAAACAAACAATTAGGTATGTACAATGAGTCAGAAACTTACATACAACACATTCTTGGCCATCCATTCATACAAATACACACACATACTGGTCCCAGTGTCAAAATAAACTTTTTGTTCAACAGATGAAGAGTCCTTTTTTAACGTATTTGACACTTGATTGTGACAGTTATAAGAAAAGCAAAATGTCTTTCTATAAATTGCCAAGAAGTTTTCAGTCAAATCAAGGGAATGACCCGGGACCGGGTCGGTCGACGCGTTTCGAGCCCTGTGACTGACAGGGTTCTCCTCAGGACCAAACAGTAACTCTAGTGTTGGGTCATGGCTCCACAATTGCAGGCAATTGTATTCCGAATACAAAGAGCGGGTGGGGGGAAGTGCTGAGCTGTTAATGAAGATTGTCGAGGATAGGTCTCATGAAGGTCAGGCTCTTTCGTAAGGTTTCGCACCAAATCGTTATTGAAGCTCTGCGCTGGTTCTTAAAATCCACCGCCGTCCGTATAATTCACTCCTTCCCCTATACGCTCAGCACTTCCCCCCACCCGCTCTTTGTATTCGGAATACAATTGCCTGCAATTGTGGAGCCATGACCCAACACTAGAGTTACTGTTTGGTCCTGAGGAGAACCCTGTCAGTCACAGGGATCGAAACGCGTCGACCGACCCGGTCCCGGGTCATTCCCTTGATTTGACTGAAAACTTCTTGGCAATTTATAGAAAGACATTTTGCTTTTCTTATAACTGTCACAATCAAGTGTCAAATACGTTAAAAAAGGACTCTTCATCTGTTGAACAAAAGGTTTCGTTTGACACTGGGACCAGTATGTGTGTGTATTTGTATGAATGGATGGCCAAGAATGTGTTGTATGTAAGTTTCTGACTCATTGTACATACCTAATTGTTTGTTTTTCATGTGTGTATATAAATGTACATAGAATTATTTTTTGTATTCCCATGCACAAAACCAAAAATGATACAGAACTGAAATAGCATTCACAAAGAAAATTAAAAAGTTGCAATTTGTAAAGCTAGTGTCCATGTCATTGTCATGTATGCTATATACTTCAATTGAAAAATAACTTTCTCAGCACTGGCAAGTGTATTGTTTCTTCAGTTTATATTGGCTCAGCCTTGCTGAGTTTAGGAGTCAAGACCCTTGTTGTTTCCTAAGCTGCAACGTTTAGGCCCTGTTACTGTTCTCAGCTGCCCAGCAAGTAGTGGGCAGCTGCAACGTTTAGGTTTGCGCCGGTGGCGCACCCCTGACTGGCGCTGCATTGGCAGCGTGCCCTGACATTCTGGACACAGGGCTTTTGAGACCCTTTCTTGAGATGGCCAGTTGGCCAGGGGGCTGGTATGTGATTTCTGCGCAATTTAATTTTACTATGTTTATAATGGTAATTGCCTAATGTGATTTTTGCGCGATGTGATGTAACTTTGATTGTGAGGTTACTTTACCTGTGAGTCACACCCCTAAATGTGAGTTATGCTTAGGGGAGAGAGTCTAATGTGGTTAGAGTAGTGAGGAGATTGCCTACTGTATTTTTACTGGTTGGGCCTAAATGTGATTATGCGTAATGTACTTTGCCTTTATGCTTGTGTTATACTTCTAAAGGTGCTTATGCTTAGAAGTTTGCTTTCCCTAGTATGTTGTACTAGAGAGGGTATGTGTCCATGCGTGATCTAGGCCTATGGTTTAGTATTGCGTAGTGTGTACCTACCTGTTACCAGTGGTTACTGGTTGTGATCTTTAATTGTTATTTGATATTACAGTTATTCTAAGTGCTAGTTCTACTAAGTGCTGATTCTGACAGTGGCTTATGTGGCCCTGTCCTGGTGTATATAATCCTGTGTAAATATTGCCCGTGCCAGTTGGCACAATGTATATTGTGTGATTACTATCTGATGTGTTTCGACAATACAAAGGTTATTTTTAGATAACCATGTGTGGAGTTCCTTTTGTGGTGTGCCTTGGATGTTGTTGTTGTGTGCGTGCACAAATGCTTTACACATTGCGTCCGGGATAAGCCTGTCTGCTCGTGCCAAGCTACCAAGGGGCTGAGCAGGGTTTATCTTGGCGTGTGACTCCCTTGCCCTGACTAGAATGGTGGTTTCTGCCTGGCTTTGGCGTAAGCCTTAGCCAACCAAAAATAGCCAGTTCTAACATTGGTGGCAGCGGTGGGATTAGGACCTGTGTTTGCGCAGTACCACAGAGACAACTGGCTACATTACAAAACTCTGCATTGTAGATAGTCACATGTTTGGGATTATTGTTTGTGATTTTGTTTTTCCTCAAGAGTGTCATTTTCATATGGTGTTCCTTCACTTTTATGTTTAGTGGCAGATGAGAGAAAATGTAGAGTAGAGGGGGAGGTTGCCATAGATAAGGAATCCCTTGCTGGGTCCAGTGCCAATCCCTGTTCCTGTCCCTGTGTGGGTAGATGGAAGAGAGGGAATGTGAAGGCGGAATGGCTAGCTCAGGAGGGTGGTTATCACCTGAGTGTAGTGTATGTGTCTGGATTCCGCAGTATGGTAGGACCCAGTGGTGGCAGCTAAGAATTGTACAGTGCGTGAAGTCCCATTCCCAGTTCCCAGAGTATGGTGCCTGTTGCTCAGTAAGAGGGGTACAGGTTGAGAGTCAGAGGCAGTGAGGAACTGTCTCACCAGTCTGGAGGGGGAGTGTATGGCTGAGTGGTGGTTGAACTGGAGGAGTTGGTGTGAGTTTTTTTGTTTGTGATAAAAGGAGCTTGCACAAGAGGTGTACTTCTGGTGGTGTGCAGGAGGTCCTGCAGAGGCACTTGATGACAAGGTGGACGTCTGGCAGTGTGCTATATGTCTTGCATAGGCATTAGGGAGTGATTCTAAAAGTAGTGGCTTGTGTATCTGATGGTCCTGTATAGGGGAAGAGGTTCATGTGTAGCCCAGCTAGGTCCCAGTAGGATGGTAGGGGTGTAGGGGCTCACGTCCTGTCTCAGTGGAGGCGGAGTGAGTGTGGGACGGTGATTCCCACGTTGGCCCGAAACCCTGTCTCAGGGCCTGAGGGGTTTCCTAAGGGAGCGCCAGGTCCAGGGGCCTAGGCTGTACTTACAGGTCATTTGAGGAGGATCTTCCTGTGTCTAGAGGACGGGGAGTGTCTGTAACCAGAACTCCGGCGGTCCTGGTGTTGGGTAGTACCACTCCTAGTGGAGGGTGCAGAAGTCCTGGTTCGCTGGGCATTTGACCATCTAGAGTGCTTTACCATTTGTGGGGCCTCTGGAGGTCGTTCCCAGAGGAGGGCGGAGGCCAGGTTCAGGTTCAGCCTGACCTGGTGGGAAGGGCATCTGTACTCAGTGTCCTGACCAGTTTTGGCTTCCAGGGATACCGCTCCAAAGTGGGAGGGTGCAGAACTTTGGAAGGGGGTGCAGAGGGACGGTGCCCTTACCTCTGACCCCGGCGCAGCCTGAGGGTTTAGACCCTAGGTTGGGAGATTGGAAACTTCCAGGTAAAGAAGGAATCTCTGCCAAGGTAGATCAGATGAAGAGACTGAGGGGGCTGCCCTTGCTGTGTGATCTGGGGCTTACCTGCAGTTTGTTGTTTGCACCAAGGTAGAGGAAAGGGGACTTTGCTGTGTGCTGTGTCCCCCACCTGCTTGAAGAGGGACTGTGCTGTGTGCTTTGCACCTCTGAAGTGAAATAGTTTCCAGATCCCAGGTTGTAGACCAGTGATGGAGAGGGGTCCTGATCTGGTGGGAGAGATGTGTTCTGGTGGGTGCTTCCCTGGGAGGGTGCGGAAATCCAGAAGTAGAGGTAGGGTGGGGCATTCATGCCCGTGACCTCTGGTCAGCCTGAGGTTATGGTCCCTGGGTTGAAGGATCAGTGGTAGTTGTAGCTACCCTGAGAAGGAGAGTGGAGAATGGCTATTGTTTGCCAGGATTTACTGCCCCCCACTCTGTGAAGTGGTCAGGACCTGTGACATTTGGATGGCCTTGGGCCTGGTCCTGGCCGTGGACGACTAGAGAGTGCGAGTGGGGTATCCTAGTTGGGCCAGAGAGCTCTTTTTGAGACAGATCCATGTGGGTTCAGAGTGGCGTAGAACCGGAAGGTGTCCTTGCTGTGCGGGCCCATGTCCGTGTTTTGTCACCCAAAGCAGGGAAGCCCATCAAGGGATTGATTGGTCTACACTGCGTTTTGGCTGGAAGGGGGTGGTGTTGGACCCGGCCCTTTTTGGCATGTTCACCCCGAAACTTTTTGCTTTTGCCTAGCCTGTTTCTGTAACCTGGTGTTGGTGATTTTAGGTCTCTGAGCACTTTTTCACTGTGGCCCAGTGTAAAGTGCGTGCGCTCTCTGTGTTTCTGGTGAGTGACCTGCCCTCCCATAGGAATGCATGGGGAAAATGTGTGACCATGGTAGTTCCTGATGTGTGGGGAGTGCCGGGTCGAGTTTGGTATGTGCGAACTTGTGAGATTGATTGCTGCGCAATTATGTATGCGGCCTGAATGTGTCTAGTGTGGAAGTGCCACTTCTAGAAGTTGGCATGTTTGTTTTAATTTGTGTCTGACGTGTGTTTGGATGGAGCTGGCTGGTGAGCCTGGCTCCAAGAGTCTGAGTGGGTCTGCCCCGGTGGTGAGTGGAGTGATTAGCATGCTGATGTGAGGGAGGGGTACACCTGGGACCTGAATAGGGCTGGGGTTTCCCTCCACAATGCTGGCTCCACCCCCTGTGGTGCGTCTGATGTCCCTAGCCTGACCAGTGAAAGGAGTTCCCCATAACCAGTAGTAGCTGGTTCTCACACTGCCTGCACCCTGCTAGACAAAGGATTTTGGGTATAAAAAGGGTGCTGTGACACTCTGAAAGTGTTCTTGTTTCTGACTTGAATCCTGCCAGGGGCGTGTTGCTGCTTGGGCCCAGGGGAAGGCTTGCCTCCCTGGGCCCTGCCCAGCCCCTGGACATCTGATGGACTTTTTGTGGACCCTTCTTCCTGACCCTGGAAGCCTTGTCCTGTGATGTCCTGCTTGTGCTGGGACCCTCCTTGCTAATGGGGTCATTTCTGAGGAGCCAGCGCCTTTAGAGCGCTTTATCTTTTTATCTTGGGCGGAGCACTAGATTCTACTCGGTCCCCAGGAGAGGGGAAACCGTGGGCTGTGCAGCGCGGTGGCTGCAGCCCTTGTAGAGGGAATCCCAACGTGAGGGATTCCCCCTGATGCCGTAATTGCAAGAGCCCACCTCGCTGCTTTATAGCCGCTATTTTTATATTTTTAATTAGAGGGTGCCACCCCTTTTGATCAGCGCCTTTACAGGTGCCCACCCCGTTTCTACTTTTATTTCGTGCACTGAGGGTGCCCACCCTTGGTGCAGCCCCGCAAAGAGAGTGCGGCCGCAGCCGCAGAAAAACTGGAAGTCCGGCCCGCGCCTGCTTGACTGTGGGCGGGACCGGGATGGACTCACTTCCGCTTCCCCCTGCCTGGGGGAAGCCGTGCCGTGGTTGCTGGTCTCCCGTAGCAAGAGGGAGACCGGAGAAGTTGCCGCCAGTTCCCCCGCGAGGCTCTCGTGATCGGGAGAGCCCTGCCCGCCGCCTGTAAAGGAGACCCGGTCCCTGGGAGCGGGACCGGGTAAAGAGAGGAGCAGGCCGAGTGATGGCTGGCCGCGGCTCCCGTGAGCTGTGGAGAGCCCTGGGCCGCCAAGAGATGACCGCCACCCCCCAGCCGGTGAGTGTCCGAGAGGGCTGAGGGGGGGCTCCATGTGGCTGGTGGTTTCTCGAGCGGCCCCACTTGGCAGCGAGCCACTCCAACAGGAGTAGTACCTCGGTTTAGAGCCTACAGGGCTCTGTGGGGACGCAGGTCGGTGCCTATGTAGGCACAGCGTCCGAGGGGCATGATTGTTTTCGGAGCCAGAGTGTTCCGAGGGGCATAATTGATGTCTCGAGCCCGAAGGCTCCAGAGGGCCCATGTAGTGTGGGCAGAGCCTTAAGGGCTCCCCCCATTTTTGCGCAATGTGGATTTCGAGAGCCAGATGGCTCAGTTTGGCGCAATTTTTTTAAAGGGCTAGTGAGAGCCTGTGGCGCAGCCTTTGCTCCTAAGGGCAAGTGAGGGCCCCTGTCGAAGTTTGCTGAGTCCCAGCTGCCCAGCATTTAGTGGGCAGCTGCACCGTTTAGGCGCAACTTGGAGTGAGAGTCCCTGTGGGTTTTATGATGTTACAACGCATGCTTTTACCACCCATGCCTTTACAACGAGGTTTTTACAACGCATGCCTTTACAATGCATAGTGCTTTGGGGCACTGGATAGTGAATAGTTTAATTTACTATTCCAACTCCAGTCCCCGTGGATAGTATGGAAGGTGTTGGATAGTAAATTAAACCTACTCCCTATCCTAGAGCGCCCCCCAGCGCAATGCGTTATAATGGTTTGCATTGTAAAAGTTGCGTCATAAAGGCACTGCGTGGTAAACGTTGCGTGTAAAGGATGTTTCCCATCCCTGTGTGGGACGGAGATGACACAGAGGTGCCAGGCCTCCTACAGCAGCGCAGCACTTAATGCCAGCTGCAACATTTAGGCCCTGTTACTGTTCTCAGCTGCCCAGCAAGTAGTGGGCAGCTGCAACGTTTAGGTTTGCGTCAGTGGCACACCCGTGCCTGGCGCTGCATTGGCAGCGTGCCCTGGCATTCTGGATACAGGGCTTTTGAGCCCCTTTCTTGAGATGGCCAGTTGGCCTGGGGGCTGGTATGTGATTTCTGCGCAATGTGATTTTACTATGTTTATATTGGTAATTGCCTAATATGATTTTTGTGCGATGTGATGTTACTGTGATTGTGAGGTTACTCTACCTGTGAAGGTTTATGTTAGTGAGACTTTTCTTCACTGTGAGTCACACCCCTAAATGTGAGTTATGCTTAGGGGGAGAGTCTAATTTGGTTAGACTAGTGAGGAGATTGCCTACTGTATTTTTACTTGTTGGGCCAAAATGTGATTATGAGTAAGGTGCTTTGCCTTTATGCTTGTGTTATACTTCTAAAGGTGCTTATGCTTAGAAGTTTGCTATGCCTAGTATGTTGTACTAGAGAGGTTATGTGTCCATCGCGATCTAGGCCTATGGTTTAGTATTGCGTAGTGTGTACCTACCTGTTACCAGTGGTTACTGGTTGTGATCTTTAATTGTTATTTGGTATTACAGTTATTTTAACTGCCAGTTCTACTAAGTGCTGATTCTGACAGTGGCCCATGTGGCCCTTTCCTGTTGTAAATAATCCTGTGTGAATATTGCCCGTGCCAGTTAGCACAATGTATATTGTGTGATTATTATCTGATGTGTTTCGAAAATACAAAAGTTATTTTTATATAACCTTGTGTGGAGTTCCTTTTGTGGTGTGCCTTGGATGTTGTTGTTGTTGTGTGCGTGCGCAAATGCTTTACACATTTCCTCCGGGATAAGCCTGTCTGCTCGTGCCAAGCTACCAAGGGGGTGAGCAGCGGTTATCTTGGCATGTGACTCCCTTGCCCTGACTAGAATGGTGGTTTCTGCCTGGCTTTGGCGTAAGCCTTAGCCAACCAAAAATAGCCAGTTCTAACAGAAGGTTAGTAATTAAGAAAAATAAATAAATTAATTTTAAAAAGCAGGTAATAAAAGTGATGTGATTCCACACAGTGCTGAAAAAGAAATGGAATAAATAGTTCTATATCAGAGGCAGACGAATTCAACTCTTCAAATCAAAACATGGTGAGACCAAAAATGCTCTTAGGAGGGAAAACCCCAAAATATTAGGGAAAAGCATTAAATAAGGATCAGGGAACTGCGAAAAACAAGAAAGCCTTTCAATTAAGGATGGAGTTTTGGTTAAAGGGTGGACCTAAAACTCAAGTCTAACATTAATATAATTGGTCTCTCTACTGTCTATAGGAAGGTCCTAAAACTATACAGGGTTTACCAACCCTCCTCTTGTAAGGCAAAGAGTAGACACACATAAACATTTTCATGACTTAAGATGTTGGACTCTTGTATTTCTAAAAAAATGTTTGTTGCTATTGGACAACTTGGAATAGTCTTACTCTGCAGAAATCTCATTCAGTGGGCTACAGAAATAGGCATGAATTGTCAACTCGTTAGTTAATCTCAGACATGTGTTAATCGGGTTCTATTATTGAGGTACAGTGGTTATACTGATTGTACATCTCTATAATGTTCTTTTGACAGTTAAGAGATATACTACATGTTAAATTAATAAATGCATTATCTCACTTTCAGTAGAGTTTAGGGGCACCCATGTTACATGAAAACTGCTAGACATGCCTACTCCAGGAGACCACATACACCTGAACAGTGCTACACACATGGAATAACAAAGACAGATAAGAAAGTAGAAGAATGAATATTTATTTTGAGGCAATGACTGGGCTTCAGAATCACTATCAGGATTCCTTCACAGATTCACAGGTGTGTTCATTTGTTTCTGTGTTTTAGTGGTACATTGGTGTAGGCTTGGAGAGTTGAGATTAGGTGGGAAGAGACTGGAGATTGCAACCTAAATGCAACCTGTGACTAAGATCTTACAAGACTCAAGAAATGTAACACAGAGAGGTAATCCAATTCTTGCAAGGAATACTTTGGTTAAATTCTGTAACTTGGCAATTGCAGTAAGCCTTACATCAGAGAGCGTGTGCTATATGTTTAAGATTTAGTCAAACAGAAATACAGTTAATCACTATACACATACCCTAATGAATAGCAAAACATGACTGTCACTGAATGTTGAACTCCTTGATGCACATTCAATATCTGCAACAAAAGAATGTCCTACTCAGAAACAACATGGCTCTCCATTTTGCAGTCAATAAATCAATCAGGTGTTTGTTAAGCAAGACTACTTACCCGCTGGGGGTGGGGGGTCGCAGGTTCCAGTCCATCAAGGAGGGGGTCTGTCAAACAGCCAGGTTTTCAGGTTTTTTGCGAAGATGGGGAGCGATGTTATCTGTCTGAGGTGGAGCGGAAGGTTGTTCCAGGCTCTGGCCGTGCGGAAGGAGAAGGTGTGGCCTCCTGATCTGGTCTTTCTGGTGTGGGAGACCACAGCGCAGCAGAGCTGGGCTGATGGTAGATTCCTTTGGGGTGTGTGTAATTTGAATTGGCTGTTCAGGTATGATGGGGTTAGCATCTTGAAGGTGACTCTAGCTTCGATGGGGAGCCAGTGGAGTGTGTGCAGGAGCTGGGAGATGTGGCAGTGTCTTGGTAGGTTGAAGACCAGTCTTGCGGCTGCATTTTGGATGTTCTGTAGCTTGCGGTGAGGTTTTTGTTTATTCCGGCATAGAGTAGTCGAGCCTGCTGGTGACAAGGGCATGTGTGACGGTCTTTCTGAGTTCGAAGGGGATCCATTTGAAGGTCTTGCATAGGAGGCAGAGGGTGTGGAAGCAGGAGGACGAGACAGAGTTGATTTCACCGTCCATTTTGAGCTCTGGGTCCAGGATGATTTCCAGGTTGCGTGCGTGGGTCGTGGGGATGGGCGGGCTTCCGAGGGCGGGGTTCACCAGGTGTCGCTTTAGGCGTCGGGGTTTGGGTCCATGATGAGTACTTCCGTTTTGTTGATGTTTAATTGTAGGTAGCTGTTCTTCATCCATTTGTCAATGGCTTCCATGCCTTCTTGAAAGTTTTGTCTGGTGGTGTTGGGTTCATTGGACAGGGAGAGGATGGGTTGGGTGTCGTCTGTGTATGGCACAATGTTGAGTCAATAGGTTCTGACGATGGGGGCCAGTGGATCCATGTAGACGTTGAAGAGCGTAGGGCTGAGGGAGGACCCCTGGGGGACTCCGCAGGAGGTAGGTGTAGGCTCCGGGAGGAAAAGGGGACGTCTGACCCACTGCATTCTGTCAGAGAGGAAGGAGCGGATCCAGTTAAGAGCCCTGTCTTGGATCCCTGCGTCGTGGAGTCTGCGTATTAGGGTGAGGTGAGAGATTGTGTCGAACACCGCTGAGAAGTCGAGGAGGATGAGGGCTGCTGTTTCTCCTTTGTCCAGTAATGTACGGATGTCGTCAGTTGCGGCGAGGAGGGCGGTTTCTGTACTGTGTTTTTTTCTGAATCCGGATTGGGAAGACTTGAGGATGTTGTGCTCTTCATTGAATGTGGCAAGTTGGATGTTGATGGCTTTCTCAATGACTTTTGCTGGGAACGGGAGCAGGGAGTTGGGTCTGTAGCTTTTGAGGTCGGTGAGGTCCACCGAGGGTTTCTTCAGGAGGGGGTTGAACTCAGCATGTTTGCAGTCGTCAGGGAATAAGGCGGTTGTCAGGGAGCGGTTAATGGTGTGTTACAGCATGTGTGCAGGGATCCGTGGGTCTCCGGAGTGGATTGACTTTATGGTCTTCAGTGTGTCTTCGGTGGTGAGGGCTGTCCAGTTGTAGATCACTGGCTTCAGGGTGTTGTGTGGTTGGTGAGGGTTCAGTGTTTTGGTTGTCTTTGTCCAAGTTGTCGTAGATGCTCTTAATTATTTGGTGGAAAAAAGATGCTGAGTTTTTCGGAGAGGTCTTGGGAGGGAGGGATGTCGGTGGACTAGCTGGTGGGTTGGGCGAACTCCTTGATGATGTTGAAGAGTTCTTTGCTGTTGTGTGCATGACTGGAGATTCTGGCTTGAATCGCTTTTTTCCTCGTTTTACTGATGAGTTGATGGTGGGCATTGGTGGTGGCTCTAAAGTTGTTGTGGGCTTCTGAGGATTTGGTGTTCCTCCAGGCCTTTTCGAGGTTGGGGCAAGTGCGTCTGGACTCTCGAAGTTCGGTAAAGAACCATCTAGCTTTCTTGACGTGGGTGTTCTTGTTTTTCTTGAGGAGGCTATGGTGTTGGCTCTGTCGGAGATCCATCTGTGCATGGTTTGGGCTGCGGGGTTGGGGTCATCGTTTTGCGTGATGGTTGGGGTGGAGTTGCTGAGTGATGAGGTTAGCTGTTCGTCGGTGATTCTGGTCCAGTTTCTTCGTGACAGCAGGTGCTGGTGTCTGTGGATGGTGGGTGTTCTGAAGGTGAAGTGGATGCATTGATGGTTAGTCCATGGGAGTTCGGTGGTGTGGCTGAAGGTGATAGAGTTTCCTGCTGTGAAGAGGGGGTCAAGGGTGTGTCCTGCTGAGTGCGTGCATTCGGTCACGATCTGGCAGAGTCCAATGTTGTGGAGGTTGTCCAGGAGGGATATGGTGCTAGGGTCCTGTTGGTTGTTGAGGTGGAAGTTGAGGTCTCCAAGTAGGGTGTAGTTGGTGGATGCAGTAGCATGCTGGGAGATGTTGTCCGTGATGGAGTTGGAGAAAAGTCTGTGCGGTCCAGGGGGTCGGTAGATGAGGTTTCTTCGGAGGGTGGAGGTAGGGCTGGCCAATATTTTGAAGTGAAGGTGTTCCATCAGGTCTCTGGGCTCATCGGGGAGTGTGCTCAGGGGGAGGGTGGATTTGTGGACGATGGCGATTCCTCCTCCCGGGCGGGTGGGGTGGTCCTTCCTGGAGACCTTGTATCCTTGGGAAATGGCAATGGCAATGTCCGGTCACGAGGTGGTGTTGGTCCAAGTTTCAGTAAAGAATGCTACGTACAGGGTGGTGCTGTTGAGGAGGTTCCAGATTTTGGTGGCATGTTTGAGAAGGATGCATTGCAGGGTCTTTGGTTCCGCTGTGTTCTTAGACCGGGTTTCTCTGAGTCCGTGGTCTTGGTGGTGCTGCAGGTGTCCGTGGGTGTCGGGTGGTGATGCTAGCTTGCAGTTGTTGTTGCGGCCTGGGTTGGGAGTGTGGAGTGCCGCTGGGTCATAGCATTGGCGGAGCAGAGATCTAGGGTTCCTAGCACTGGTCGCAGTCGGGTCGCGGATGGGCGCAGATTGGCTTGCCTTTGGTGTGCTGGCAGAGCAGCCGCTGCGCGTACACGCAGCGGCCTCCATTAAGTAGGGGTGGGGAAGGGCTGGACAACTGGGAGCAGGAAGGGGAGCCACTGCATGTACACACTGGTCATGCTGGGGAAAAGGGGCCATGTGGGCAGCAGCTGCAGGGAAAACGGGCTGAAAAAGACAAAAGCAAAACAGCAAAAAGAGAGAAAAGTGCAAATAAGGCAGAAAGGACACAGAAGAAGAGTGAAAGGGGGAGATTGAGATGATGGTAGAAAATGACTGAAAAACGGAGGAAAGACACAGAA
Source organism: Lissotriton vulgaris (assembly GCF_964263255.1). Taxonomy (NCBI): domain Eukaryota; kingdom Metazoa; phylum Chordata; class Amphibia; order Caudata; family Salamandridae; genus Lissotriton; species Lissotriton vulgaris. The sequence goes on along the minus strand of NC_141699.1, from coordinate 317,050,566 downwards.
GGAGAGTGAGGGGGAGAGCTTGAAAGCAGGGGAAAGCGACTGTTAAAATGGAGGAAAGACCCAGAAGGAGAGTGAAGGGGGAGATAGAAGTGAGGGAAAAATAATTATTGAAAAAGGAGAGAAAAAGTGGAGCCAGAGAATGGAGACAGAGGTCCTCTGGTCCACCAGGGATGAGGCACAGGTGAAACCTGTGGGTGGAGGAGGGCCTCGTACACCAACTCTCAAGAGTGCAGGGGCTCAGGGGAAGGCCTCACTTAATGGTGGAGCTGCGAGGGAGGGAGAACAATTTCACTGACAATAAATCAGTGGTCTTGCTCACCTGTCCCCGCAGTGGCTGCCATTAAGGAGTGGTCGGGGAGAGCTGGACAGCTGGTAGGCGGGAGCGGGGAGGGAAGCTGGATTGGGCCGGTCGCACTGGTCGTGCTGGGGGGACGGGCTGCGGGGGCGGCCACGGCAGGGAAAACGCGCTGTAAAAGGCAAAAGGTAAAAGGCAAAAAGAGAGAGAAAAGTGCAAATAAGGCAGCAAAAGTGCAAGAAAGAGTGTAGGAAAGACACAGAGGACACAGTAGGAGAGTGAAGGGGGAAATTGAGATGAGCATCAAAAACGAGTGAAAAACACAGGAAAGACATAGGAGAGTAAAGGGGGGAGCTTAAAATGATGGGAAAATGACAGAAATTGGAGGAAAGACCGAGAAGGAGAGTGAAGGAAGAAGATAGAAGTGAGGGGAAAAACGAGTGAAAAGGGAGAGAAAAAGCGGAGTGAGAGAATGGAGACAGTGGTCCACTGGACCACCTGGAATGAGGTGCAGGTGAAACATCAACACTCGAGCGTGAAGGGGCTAGGAGGAAGGCCTTACTTATTGGCGGAGCTGCTAGGGAGGGAGAGCAGTTTCACTGACAATGAGTGCAGAGCTTTAGTGGCAAGATACTGTGTAACTCTGCTGCCTGACTGGTCATCTTCCAATGAATACAACCTCAATGGCCTATGCAGTGTTCCGCTGTGTAAATGGTTGCCTCTCTGCGGTAAACTCTATCAAAGAATCCTAAACACTCCCATGTTGTAATGAATGGTCTCTGCTTGGTCACTCTATAAATGACCTTATATTGGATCTTTCTACAATTGAAATGCTCTCCATTGAAAACAATAGTACTGACCTGTATGCTTCCTTCAATCTATCATGTGTGGACTCTTGATGATGTACACCAACCAAGGAATTCCCTACATTTTATTCAATGGACAATCCACATCACACACTATCATTGAGCCCCATATTGTAATGTTGACCTCTTCAAGGCATAAACTAATATGTTATTAGTGAATCTTTTGTTGTCCACAGAAGAACAACAGGACTTCCACTGACACACTTCTACTGAAACCTGTACTTTAGCCTTCTTTTATTGTTGCAGGCATCATCATTGGGCCTCAAACATTTCCACTCTATTACTGTTGATTGGTCCACGGCACACACTCTCTCTGAGCCAAATGTTGTGCCCTGGAGGAACAGTGTGGTAATCAGTGGCACACACCTTATTTGATACCTATGCTTCCCCGTAGTAGAACTGCGGGTGCCTCCATGGCTCACATCAACACTAGGCCTCACATTCTCTTGCAGTTCCTGTGCTAAAAGCTCTGAACTATCAATACCACACAACATCACTAGACCTCACATATTCACACAATAGAGCATCAAAATTCTTGCTAGTACTCACTGTCACCGGACCCTAGAATTTACCACTCTTTACATGCTAGATTCTTCACTGCAGACATCATCACTAAGTCTTTTCACTATATCACTTTATATCTTGGCCTCTTCATGGTATACCCACACCATTGTTTGATACCAGTGCAATCCCACTATCCAACCAGAGAAGTCTTTAAAACACACAAATCACTCTGCCACAAGCTGCCCTAGCATAGAACAGCTCGATTCTTTATGGAACACAGCCTAATTGAGTACCAAAATGTTCCATGTTGGATTGACTTCTGTCAAACACACTCTGTCACCAGAACTCACACATCCCCAAGTGTGTGCATCTGTGGATTTACTACATGGAGTGCCCTCAAGGCACAATGAGTGAATGTGCCTGCATTCTGCATCCCTAGGGCACATGGTATTACTGACGTACTGCAAACCATTGCTCCTTCTGTAATCAAGATAGTGCCACCGAACATTTAGGGGCAACACTATCTTTAGGTGATATTGCCTCATTTGCATGATGTTGTGGCGGCATACAATTGTGGAAGTGCTTTGCCTCTGTGTCCATGCCAAATTATTGACATGGGCAATGTGGTAAAGAAGTTGTCAACAAATGGACTAGCTGCGCACCACAAACAGGGAGACACACAGTCAGTGTGCCCTCTGAGGGCTCCCTAAAGAGACATCCCACTGGACGTTGGTGCAGTCACTCAATGCACCCATTCCCAAGGGGCTCTGTGTCTCCCTTTGAAGAGTAGGTCACATACCATCAACACTGTAAAAGATAGAGCAATTGCTTCAAACAAATCTTCCACCTTTCACTAATGCACTGGCACCACAGTAGCCATTGGGGGCGGCACATTGATTGAAATAGATCACACTGTCCCAGTCTGTGGCATGGGCACCTTGTTAATAACTTAAAGGTGCACTGTGGAACCGCTGAGGCTGTGCACCTTTTTTATAATACAGCCCCTAAACTCTCTCCAGCAAAATGTATCACCAGACTCCACGCATTGACACTCTTACTTGCTGGACTCTACACACCGCACATGTCTGGGCCCCACACTTCCCAACAATATTATTGTTGGCCTCTCAAAGAAATGCAAAGTCACTGAGGTGACCGCCTGGACCTTCCTTCAGATCGGTTGCTTCCCCACGCTCCTGCTGACTTGCAGTTGCCACGCTCTGTCGCCTTAGCGGTATCGTTATTTCAGTAACATTTACAGCTTTGTTTGGCTGATCCTCGCAGCCTTGTAGCGCTTTGCTCGCGTAGCGCCGCACTATTTTATTTATTTAATAGCGCGACCTTGCTGAGGCTGTTATAATTAATACCGCTACACTGAGGCTGGTGTGCTTACATTTCATTAGCCTGCACACTCAGCGCTGATGAGCATTTGCTGCCCTTGTCTCTGTTCGCCTTTGACCCTCCATTTTCTTGTTTGTTTCCCCTGGTCCGCCCCTCCTCCCGCCACCGCCTCCCAGCTGCTGCCCCTCCCACCCACGATTTCTAACCATCCTCTCCCCCGAGCAGACTGTGACCGCCTGGACCTTCCTTCAGATCGGTTGCTCCCCCACGCTCCTGCTGACTTGCAGCTGCCACGCTCTGTCGCCTTAGCGGTATCGTTATTTCAGTAACATTTACAGCTTTGTTTGGCTGATCCTCGCAGCCTTGTAGCGCTTTGCTCGCGTAGCGCCGCACTATTTTATTTATTTAATAGCGCGACCTTGCTGAGGCTGTTATAATTAATACCGCTACACTGAGGCTGGTGTGCTTACATTTCATTAGCCTGCACACTCAGCGCTGTTGAGCATTTGCTGCCCCTGTCTCTGTTCGCCTTTGACCCTCCATTTTGTTGTTTGTTTCCCCTGGTCCGCCCCTCCTCCCGCCACCGCCTCCCAGCTGCTGCCCCTCCCACCCACGATTTCTAACCTTCCTCTCCCCCGAGCAGACTGTGACCGCCTGGACCTTCCTTCAGATCGGTTGCTCCCCCACGCTCCTGCTGACTTGCAGCTGCCACGCTCTGTCGCCTTAGCGGTATCGTTATTTCAGTAACATTTACAGCTTTGTTTGGCTGATCCTCGCAGCCTTGTAGCGCTTTGCTCGCGTAGCGCCGCACTATTTTATTTATTTAATAGCGCGACCTTGCTGAGGCTGTTATAATTAATACCGCTACACTGAGGCTGGTGTGCTTACATTTCATTAGCCTGCACACTCAGCGCTGTTGAGCATTTGCTGCCCCTGTCTCTGTTCGCCTTTGACCCTCCATTTTGTTGTTTGTTTCCCCTGGTCCGCCCCTCCTCCCGCCACCGCCTCCCAGCTGCTGCCCCTCCCACGCTCCGCCCCCTCCACTATCCATTTATGACCAATGTCCCAACGTGCAGCGTCCACGCGCTACGGCCGCGCCGAAGGTGCGCCAAAGGTAAGCCCGTCTACGCCCGTCCGCGCATGGACCGCGCCCAGTGCCAGACCCCCTGGTCCACGCAATGCCCAGCCCTCCCGCATTACTTACGACGCCTCCACCCTCCTAGCGCTTAATCCCGGCCGACTCTCCAACTGCGCCCAAGCCGCTCCTGGACACACCCATGGACCCTTCACTTGCTACTCCTGCAAGTTCGATGGCACTAAGAAAAACTCCTCATCCACGATCACACAACCGAGATCTGACTCCAACCACCTAAAATGCCTCCTGCTCAACACCCGCTCAGTCCACAGACACGCCATCCACCTCTGGAACCAACTAGACACCATTTCTCCCGACGTCGCCTTCCTAACAGAAACATGGATGAACGCCTCGTCAGCTCCAGACATCACCATAGCCATCCCGGAAGGATACAAGATCATCCGTAAGGACCGCACCGACCAAACAGGAGGAGGCATCGCTATCGTCCATAAGAACTCCATCTGCATCTCAACCATCTCAGACGCCAATCTTGCCAGCGCCGAACACCTTCACTTCCAGATCCACACCGACCCCAAAACCACACTCAGAGGCACACTCCTCTACCGACCTCCAGGACCCCGTGCACAATTCAGCGACGTTATCACTGACTTTATCACCCCACACGCCATCCCTTCCGAAGAATACATTCTGCTGGGAGACCTCAACTTTCACCTGGAAAAGAGAAATGACAGCAATGCCACCTCCCTTCTGGACAATCTCACCAACCTCGGACTCAAACAACTTGTCACTACGCCCACCCACATCGCTGGTCACACACTCGACCCTATCTTCACCTCCAGCAAACATGTCTCCTTCAGTCACACCACTACTCTCCATTGGACGGACCACAACTGCGTTCACTTTATCTACAAAAAGACCACAACTCACAACCATCCTCAACCTACTATGCGAAGAAACTGGAACAAAATCACCATCGACCAGATCTCCTCATCGCTTCTCCAAAACCCCCCTGCCCACTCCTCAAATCCCGACCAAGCAGCCATTAACCTCACCCAAAGGCTAACCAACAGCGCCGACATCCTAGCACCGCTGAAAAAACGTCAAATCAAACTAGGCAGCAAAAACGCCTCCTGGTTCAACGATGATCTTAAGAAATCCAAGAAACTCTGTCGCTCCCTCGAGAAGGCCTGGAAAAAAGACCCAAACACCAGCACCAGGGACGCCTTCAAAAACGCCACCCGCATACACCACCAACTAATCCGATCTGCCAAGAAAGCCGCATTCAAAGACCGACTAGACAACATCGCCCACAACAGCAAGGAATTATTCAACATCGTCAAAGAATTTACCAACCCCTCAGCCAACTCCAACGACATCACCCCCTCTCAAGCCCTCTGCGACTCCCTAGCTTCGCTCTTCCACAACAAAATCGCAGACATCCACAACAGCTTCGACAACCGACCCGGAGAACAACCCACCCAACCTTCTGCAGGACCTTCACCCCCCCTTGAACATCCTTAATGACTGGAACCCAATCTCCACTGAGGACACCATCCGCCTGATAAACTCCATCCTCTCAGGATCCCCCACAGACCCCTGCCCTCACCACATCTTCAACAAAGCAGACTCCATCATAGCACCACACCTTCGAGACGTCATCAACTGCTCCCTCAACTTTGCCACCTTCCCGGAAAGCTGGAAACACGCAGAACTTAGCGCCCTTCTGAAAAAACCCACAGCGGACCCCACCGAACTCAAAAACTATCGCCCCAACTCGCTCCTTCCATTCCCAGCCAAAGTCATCGAGAAAGCTGTCAACAACCAGCTCGCCGCCTTCCTCGAAACCAACAAATCCCTCGACTCCTCACAGTCCGGCTTCCGAGCCAAACACAGCACGGAGACCGCCCTCATCGCAGCAACAGATGACATTCGAACTCTTCTGGAAAATGGAGACACAGTCGCCCTCATCCTCCTCGACCTCTCCGCAGCCTTCGACACAGTCTGCCATAGCACCCTATTACAACGCCTCAGAAATATCGGAATCCAAGGAAAAGCACTGGACTGGATCACCTCGTTCCTCACCGGAAGAACCCAGAGAGTCCGCCTCCCACCTTTCTACTCAGAGGCCACTGAAGTCATCTGTGGCGTATCCCAAGGGTCCTCACTCAGTCCCACCCTCTTCAACATATACATGAGCCCCCTCGCGGCCATCGCACGCCAACACAACCTCAACATCATCTCCTACGCGGATGACACTCAACTAATCCTATCACTCACCAAAGACCCTAACACCGCCAAAACTAACCTACATGAAGGAATGAAAGAAGTAGCCGAGTGGATGAAACACAGCCGTCTGAAACTGAACTCAGACAAAACAGAAGTCCTTATCTTAGGTACCTCCGCCTGGGATGACTCTTGGTGGCCAGAGGTCCTTGGAAAAGCACCCATCCCGACGGACCACGCACGGAACCTGGGCGTCATCCTGGACTCCTCACTCTCTATGAACAGACAAGTAAACGCCGTTTCATCATCTTGCTTCAACATCCTTCGCATGCTCAAAAAAACATTTCGCTGGATCCCCACCGAAACCAGAAAAACGGTCACCCATGCACTGGTTACAAGCCGCCTGGACTACGGAAACACCCTATACGCCGGTATCACCGCAAAACTCCAGAATAAACTCCAACGCATCCAGAACGCATCAGCCAGACTCATAATAGACATCCCGCGTAAAGACCACATCTCTAGTCACCTGAAAAACCTCCACTGGCTCCCCGTTAAGCATGGGCGGAAAATCCGTTCCGCTCGCGGATTTTGCGGATTTTCGGGAAATTCGCAATCCGCGAGATTCGCGAATCTCCCGCAAAATCCGCAAATCCGCGAGCAGCGGATTTTGCTCGCACTGTTCGCGTGAGTTCGCGCCCCGCGAATAAGTGCAAAATTGCAGAAATACGATCTTAGCAAAACTGAAAGTAACTACTTACCAGGTTCAAAAGTTCAGGCTCATCACTAGTAGCCATTTCCTGTAGTGCTTCCTGAGGGGCCCCTCCAGAGTTCAGTTGCCAGTTGAAACTATTATGTGACCCTGCTCTGAACCTCAGAATAGTTACACATATGCCACAAAGGTCCTGAATTACAGCTAAGGGAGACAAGCAGGAGCCAGGCTGGAAGTTAAAATCCATTAATCAGCCCCTAATTCATTATTGTCAGTTGGGGCAGGGCAGGTGTTGTAACTAATTTTGCAACAATGAAAGCACTTAGCAAGTGCAAAAGATCACTAATCAGGGCGCACTAAGGAAGCAGGTGCCAGCTAAAAAAATATTCTGTGACACATTAATCAGCCCCAAATTAATTCAGGTCACTTGAGGCAGGGAAGGTGTGCTTTGCTTTGCCGAAAATAATGTACACTGGACAACCAGAGGGTGTGGTGATGAAACAGAGGGTGGCATGGGTGGGCCAGAGGATGGCATGAGTAGTCAGAGAGTGGCAGTGGTGACAGAGAGTGGCAGTGATGAAGAAGAGTGTCCCAAACAGGCTGGACACGTAGAAACAACAAGTTCGCAAAACTTGCGACCCGACAGGTAAGTTCGCAAATTGCGAAATTGTAAAAACCCTCGCGAACTGGCAGAAACACGGGCGAACACACAAAAAAAAATCCGCAAATTCGCGGGAATTCGCGGATTTTGCGGATTGCGAATCCGCAAATCCGCAAAATTCGCGAACGCGAGATCCGCAAAATTCGCCCATGCTTACTCCCCGTCAATAAGAGGATTACTTTCTGACTCCTAACCCACGCACACAAAGCACTTTACGAAATTGGACCCGAATGCCTCAACACACGACTTTCCTTCTACACCCCCTCCCGTCAGCTACGATCCTCCAACCAAGCCCTTGCTACCATACCTCGCATCAATAAAACCACCATGGGAGGTAGATCCTTTTCCTACCTCGCAGCTAAAACCTGGAACTCACTCCCCACTCACCTTTGTCTCACTCAGAACCATCTAGCATTCAGAAAGCAACTTAAAACTTGGATATTCGACAAATAACTCCCCACCCTTCTTCAAGCGCCTTGAGACCCTCCGGGTATGTAGCGCGCTATATAAATCTTTTTGACTTGACTTGACTTGACTTGAGCCCCACACTGTTCCACAAAAGAGCAGGCGGGGTTATATTATGTGTAGGGTGTTCTGCACTGATCAGCACAGCTGTGCACCTTTACAGATTAATAAACCCTCATTCTTAAAGGTAAACTTACACTTTGTAGTAATTTATCTAATTTTGGTATGCACAAACTTCGCACAGGATTTTACGACTCCACACTCCCTTAACTTATGTGTGTGGGGTCTTTACACCTGGAGACTCTGCAGTTGGGTCTATATCAGTATAGGCAGTGCAGAGTCGTACAATTCTGCATGTCGTTTGTGAATTGCACTTAGTAGTATGTTTTCTTGTACTACAAAGAGCAATTTGAGAATCATGCCCAATATGTTGACATCCGCAAACTCACGTCTACCCTGGGGCAGCAGAATAGTGAAATGGGGAGTGGCTGTTTGAAATGGCTGATCCATCTTTCACAATTCAAGAGACATTAAGCCTGCTTTTAAAGAGGGCCAGAAGTCCCCTTGCAGGTGGGTGCAGTGAGAGACTGCATTTGTCTAGAGGTATGTCAGGTAGTGTCCATGAGAGCGCCTTTTCCCCCTGCTAGGGTCATACTGAGATTATGCCCACTAAATGTGCATCACCTCTTTGTGGTGCACAGTCAATGTGCCTCCTGACAGTCTCTTTGCCTCTATGCCCATTTCTATAATATGTGCTTAGGTAAAGTGTTTCTCTGATACAGAAAGATCCTCACAAGCATCTCTTGCCTCTTCTGGAATACTGAAGTTCCCTGTGGGCATAGAAAGTGGGCAAACACTCCCATAGCACCCCAGGGGGACATAATATAATATGGCCCCTGAACTCTCCACAGAACATACCATGGTACAGCCCCGGTATAAGTGGTGAAATTTGTATTGTGTCCTGATGAAAAGTCCACCTTGTCTCCATTCTTTAACTGAAGGACGTCCAATGACTCCCACAGATAGGCACTTCGGCAACACTGAGGCGACTTGGAGAAATGGATTTACTGAATTTAGGTGAAGCTTAAAGGAAGCAAAACTGATTTGTATTAGGAGCTCATAGGTCTTAGGGTCAAACTGAAACTATGCACTATAATTCTTTTTTCTGTTTTAAATGCCCGGAAGTGTGAAAAATTAACTGTTGAGCATTCTTTTGTATTTCATTTAAAATATGCACTCTAGATCAGCACAAAGTCTCAAAATCAATGTAATACAAAGTACATCAAATAGCAGAATAGGAATGCATTTGCAAAGCAAGAGTTAACGCAATCGATTAAAGTTCCAGGACATCCCAAACCATAATCAGAAAAAAGCTAATGTGCAGAAAACAATTACCAAAAATTAAAACCATTCATCAAGTATCTACAACCTGTATCCTTCCGTGTAGGTATAGCCGTCTTTTGCTATTCAATTACATTATTTTCACTAACTTTTCAGAACATTATAGCAGATTTAGCCATTAAGTAAGTAACGGACTCCTCTGTGTGCTGTAGTACAATCTGCATTGCGGCCATAACTTGTCTAATTCCACGTTTCTTCAAAATTGGTAAATGGTATAATTTGCTAAGCGAAGAATAAAAAAAGCCACAGCACTCAGAAATTATATTGCATTTGCCTAAATATTAGAAATGCGTTCATTGAATGAAATTCCCTTACCGTGCGTCTGGGTTCTTATATAAGGTAATTGATTTAAATCCAATTTTGAAAGCATACTTTGCAATTTTGTCCGTTTTTACCTAGATATTTCCGAGTCAGGGAAGGATTTCCAATTGAACAGGAGAGATTCAGAAATATAAATACTATCACTTTGGGATAGTTATAATTTTGACTGTATTTCTTCAAATTTGATTTTAGAAGCATTGCTATTTCCCCGTAGATCTTGCTATGTCTAATTCCATCAGCGCATCATAAAACAGATAAATCAGGAAGAGAATGCTTAAATCTATATTGTTAGCAGATTTTCTGTTTATTTTCTGCTAAGATGCAAGGCTGTTGTACAGGAGGCGTTGGTACTTGAGTGAACCTGGTTTATAATTAAAATCTTTGTTGATATATAATAATAGAAAATGTGACTCTATATGGAAGTAGGGATTGCTCGAACTTTGCCACTGGCATCCTTAGGGGCTGTCAGAACAGAAGCTGATCCCAAAGTGTCAAACATATGCAGATTTGATTGACCCCTTTCAGAGGAAGAGCAGCTTTTCACTTCTCTGATAACCTTCGAGTCATACACGGATATAACAGATGTTAATGAACTGACCCTACAAGAGCAAATGTAATCTCACTACTCTAGTAAGAAGAATTTGCTACAGCGTGAGTTGCGCTAACATATTTCATACTAGCTCAACAGCATGTAAAAGGGCTCTGATGGAGATTAGTCATTCAATGTTTCTCCTGTTGTTAGGTACTTGATCAGCTAATATGACCTTTAAACAATACCATTATTTTCATCCTATAATAATTAATCTTTGGGCCATTGCCCTAACATTTGCAGAATTAAATGCCAGTTGTCAATTAATCCAAGCAGGCTATCTGTCAAGAAATTGTGTCATTCTGCGGGAGGTAAGGGGCAAACGGCAGAGGACTTGCTGGGTCGAAACGTATGTAATTGCATTATGTGATCAGCTAGTTCTTGGCATCCCAGTTTTTTTTATTGTCAACAGTTTTAAAGGATTCTTAATTTTCGTTACAAGGACTGCATGGGATTTATTTGAGTCGCCATTGATTACAAGAGAGCCACCAAACTGTATTTTCAAAAAGCCCTTTATAACAATTACGTGAATTAATTTATTTAGTGAAGGTTTTAAATAGGTTGGAACAGACCCTCACGGGCATCAGAGGGTCAAGCAAAAAATACTGATTGGAGTTACATATGCACTTGTGATAAGAATTAGAACAGGCAAGGAATCAAACAAAGCAAGAAGTAAAATGTAGTGGCTCAATCCTAGTCGGTATTTATATGCCGAATATCGTCGCGCACATAGGGGCATATCAACAAGGCCAGGCGATAATTATCACTAAGCGCACTTAGCGCTAGGATAATTATCGCCGGCCAACTCTGAATTTTATTGCAGTGATAGCGTGCTATCAGCAATGCTTATCTCCAAAGCGATTAAATTCAGAGTGCAAGCTAAAATTGTGAGATTATCTCTGGAAATACAGCGATAATCCCACAAGGTTTGCAATAGCTTGCTGATAGGGATAGACATACTTAGCCATGATATCCACCTTACATAGGATATCATGGCTAAGTCAGAAAATTATCAGACGTAAAAAAGCAGCGTTAACCGCGGTTAGCTCCGCTCTTTTTTATCGCTAACAGTGTTAGCGATATCCTTGATAATAGGAGAAATGTCGCTTAGCAACATTTCACCTTTTATTGTACTCTGGAACACCCCCTTTGCATCTCATTAGAGATGCAAGGGGAACCGTAGAGTAAAAGGGTGCTAACATGCAAATTTGTGTGTTAGCACCCTGTTGCTGATAGGGCGCTAGTTTTATTGCTGCTTTTTTGGCTTTTAAAGCAAAAAAAGCAGAAATAAAGCCCTTGTTATTATGCCCCATAGTAATGTATAAACAACTGTTGATGGACAGAATGCAGAACAATGTTATACATTCACCCCAGTACAGAGATCTGAGACTAAATCCATCGTTTTTTTGCTCACCACACCACCCCAGTTCAGACATGGCAGTTCAGTCTGGACTGTTCCCATGAGGCACAGGGTCAAGACTGATTTGCATATGGCCATGTCTGAACTGGGGTGGCTTGGTGAGCAAAATAACGATGGATTAAACCCAGATCTGTGACTGGGGGTGAATGTTTTGCCATTGTGCATTATTCCGTCCATCATCTTGTGTGTTTTGCCATAGTAATGTATGCATTGAGGGGATCTAGGAAGATACCCAGGTGACTGACCTAAAGAAGTAAAGTAGCATAGATGTAAGTGTAAGGACGAATATTCTTCACTGTGCATCATCTTGGCATTTTGGCAGCCATGTTTGAACCCTTGCTCCTCTGGGCTCCTAAGTAACCTACATTTGTTGGTCAGTGAAAATCGGGAATCGTCTTCGGTCTCTCCGCCACTTTTTTTTTTGTTGCAGATTGATATAGGGCGAACTCGACCCGGTTACGTTACACATTCAGGCACGGGGAGATACAGAGCCTTATTTATGAGGCTGTGCGTTACTTTTAAGCTGGCGGCGCATCACTTTTTTTTTTTTTTTATCCTCATTTGCATGCATAGCTCCAATCTATCCAATCCGGAATATGCCACAGAGATAGGAAAAACCGGCTGTGCTTCAGTACCATCTCAGCGTAAGCTGGGAGGGAAATCTTAATTAGAGGGAGTGAAGACCAAATCCCATCAGTACATTCACACAGACCTGGAAATTCCCATTTAGGGCTGTTCATTGGAAGATAGTGCCTGTGACACCGTAGCCCCATTTGTTCCTTGTTAAAAACAATGGTTGGCAATGCTCGCATTAATCATAGGACTCCTGGGGAAAAGAAAAAAACAAAAAAAAAACCCAGGCTCAACATGACCGTGCCAACTGTAACCAAAAAGCTCTTCTACTTGGATTTCCACATCTAGCTAGATCTAATTTAGAGATCTGGAGCACCGAGGCTCGCCATCCATGAATTGTGGGAGGCTGGGCATCCTTCCAATGCCTACAGATCTCTCTGCGGGCTGCCAAAATGGAGTAGAATATGAGGTTGGAAGCTGCGTTCCGTACTTTGTTCTTCAGGCCAAAAATGACAAGAGCAAGATCTATGGAAAGATGAGAGCCCAATGCCAAAGATAAATCATTTCCTATTGACTCCCAGTATGTTGTAATTTCTGGGCATTCATAAAACATATGAATATCAAATGCGGCGACCATTTGGCATCTTGGGCACGAAACCGGACCTGTCGATGAAAATTTTGACAATCTCAAAGGAGAATAATAGGCCCTGTGAATAGTGAAGATATGATTCCGATGTAACTAAGCTGGCTTCACCAGATCCCACAGTACCTCACTCGAAGCTAACCAAAGCTCCTCCAAATCTACATCCGGCAATGCGTCGGCCCATAATGTTACTGGGAGGCAAAAGTTACCATCTAATTCCTCCATGATCTTCTAGTACCACAGGGATATTTCCTTTTTTGCAGGGGGGCTATCTAGCAGACACGTTACTAAATCACTAATTGCTCCAATAGGTAAACTGCTATTTCCGGATGTCTGTGTATTATATCCTTGGGAGCAGCTTGAAATTTGTATAAATTTGAATCTGGATAAACTTGGCCCCACCCTGTTTAGTAAATAGTCCCACGGGAGTAGTGTGCCGTGCATAAACAAATCACCCCAGGTGTTGATGCCTGCCACTCTCAATGGTTGGGTTAATGTATCTTCTGCCCAGGCTGGGGGAGATGGTAAATCCCATATTGGAGCTCTCTCTGAATAATAGCCTAGTTTGATTGCCTGCCTCATTCTATACCATGTGGAAGCTATCCCCTTTAAGGTCTAGTTTTTTTTTTTTTTTAAATTTTGGGTCTCCAAATTTGAACAAAAAACTGCTCGGTCCAATTCCCTCGCAGTTCAATAGCATAGAGAACATTTGGCCTACCCCTGTTGCTGCTGGCACTTTTAGCAACATGCGAGTGTGTGAGAGCTGAAAGGCCCATGCATAGATCTGAAGATCCGGTCCCGCTAACCCTCCCTTCTCTCTGCGGCGACTTATTTTCTTCCAGGAAATTCTTGGATTTTTACTGTTCCAAATGAAAGTTGAAATCGCACTGTGTAGTTTAGAAATTAATTTGGGATCAAAAAAGAGTGGGATTGAATTAAATAAAAAGGAAACCTTAGGTAAGATACACATTTTTACTAGATTAACCTTGCCTAGGATGGTAAGTGGAAGATGTGACCAATCCCTCATATTTTTACGACACTGTGCTGCTATTGTGGAAAAGTTTAAGGTAGCAATTCGATCAATATCTTTAACTATATTTACCCCTAAGTAACGTTATTGAGGTCTAGATGACTCGTTAACAGTATTTAAGACTGCGTTCCAGGTCATGGATTCTGTCTTGGAAGCGTTAACTTCGTATCCAGAAACTTTCCCAAATTTAAGAGCAAGATCTATCGCTTCTGGATAAGCTGTATTAATGTCTGATGTGAAAATCATTATATCGTCGGAATAAAGTGCCACCTTTTTTTCCCACTCAAAAAAAATAAAAGGTTTAATAAGTGCGCTGTCTCTTAATGTTTGTGCAAAAGGTTCTATGTACAAATCAAAAAGGAGAGGAGATAAGGGACAACCCTGCTGGGTTCCTCTGGTTATATTAAATGGCGCTGTAAGGCCCCCATTAATCAAAATTGAAGCAGAAGGACTTCGATATAACAGATCTATTGCCCTTAAGCATGAGCGAATTTTGCGGATCTCGCGTTCGCGAATTTTGCGGATTTGCGGATTCGCAATCCGCAAAATCCGCGAATTCCCGCGAATTTGCGGATTTTTTTTTTTTGTGTTCGCCCGTGTTTCTGCCAGTTCGCGAGGGTTTTTACAATTTCGCAATTTGCGAACTTACCTGTCGGGTCGCAAGTTTTGCGAACTTGTTGTTTCTACGTGTCCAGCCTGTTTGGGACACTCTTCTTCATCACTGCCACTCTCTGTCACCACTGCCACTCTCTGACTACTCATGCCACCCTCTGGCCCACCCATGCCACCCTCTGTTTCATCACCACACCCTCTGGTTGTCCAGTGTACATTATTTTCGGCAAAGCAAAGCACACCTTCCCTGCCTCAAGTGACCTGAATTAATTTGGGGCTGATTAATATGTCACAGAATATCTTTTTAGCTGGCACCTGCTTCCTTAGTGCGCCCTGATTAGTGATCTTTTGCACTTGCTAAGTGCTTTCATTGTTGCAAAATTAGTTACAACACCTGCCCTGCCCCAACTGACAATAATGAATTAGGGGCTGATTAATGGATTTTAACTTCCAGCCTGGCTCCTGCTTGTCTCCCTTAGCTGTAATTCAGGACCTTTGTGGCATATGTGTAACTATTCTGAGGTTCAGAGCAGGGTCACATAATAGTTTCAACTGGCAACTGAACTCTGGAGGGGCCCCTCAGGAAGCACTACAGGAAATGGCTACTAATGATGTGCCTGAACTTTTGAACCTGGTAAGTAGTTACTTTCAGTTTTGCTAAAATCGTATTTCTGCAATTTTGCACTTATTCGCGGGGCGCGAACTCACGCGAACAGTGCGAGCAGTGCGAGCAAAATCCGCTGCTCGCGGATTTGCGGATTTTGCGGGAAATTCGCAAATCTCGCGGATTGCGGATTTCCCGAAAATCCGCAAAATCCGCGAGCGGAACGGATTTTCCGCCCATGCCTAATTGCCCTACGAAATCTATCTCCAACGTTGAACCCCCTCAAGGCCTCCGACAGGTACAACCAATTTACCCTGTCGAAGGCCTTGGTGGCGTCCAACGTCAGAACAGACAAAGGGAGAGTCTCCTTTATAGCCACATCAATAGATCCGATTAACTCGTATGGGAGCTCATTTAGTTGTCTCCCTCTTATAAACCCTTTTTGGTTCAAGTGAAGTATATTAGGAGCAACCTGTCCAAGCCGTTTGGCTAATATAGTGGCAAAGATTTTATAGTCGGCATTTAAGATTGAGATGGGCCGATATGAGCCACAGTCGGCAGGGGGCTTCCCTGGCTTTAAAATAAGAGTTATAGTTTGAACCCTTGCTCCTCTGGGCTCCTAAGTATCCTACATTTGTTGGCCAGTGAAAATCGGGAATCGTCTTCGGTCTCTCCGCCACTTTTTTTTTTGTTGCAGATTGATATAGGGCGAACTCGACCCGGTTACGTTACACATTCAGGCACGGGGAGATACAGAGCCTTATTTATGAGGCTGTGCGTTACTTTTAAGCTGCCGGCGCATCACTTTTTGTGGTGCACCAGCAGCGTAAAAAATGTGCCTTGTTGCACCATATTTACAATGTGACGCATCTAGATAGATGCGTCACTTTGTAAAACCCTGGCCATCTTATACCTGCACCAGGTATAAAGTATGCAGGGGGGCGTTCTGATGCAAGAAAGGGTCATAGAAGTGACGCAGTGAAATCTATATGCGTCAGTTCTATGGCCCAACTGAGGCTACCTGGTTGTGCTTGACTAGCAAATACAAAAGTTCAGTCCAACCGCAATATAGCACAGGCTGGATTCAGACCTGATTCAAGAGTCACGCAGACTAGACCACTATTAGGAAGGGTTGAGTCACAGAATTTGGAGGCCGGTTAGCGGCTTCAAATTCTAGTCGAGTTGAGTGAAACATACCCTAAGGTTGTTTAAAGTAAAAAACTTACCAGCAAGATCCTACAGTGGAGAAAAGAGGGTGAAGTAGGAAAAAAAAGATGAGGTCAGGGGTTATTTTTTCTTCTGAAAGTTGGATGGAAGACCACTGGGCACGCTGAGATTTAGAAAACAGAGCCACGCTGGGCTAAACCCACACATGATCTTCATTGGGGCCGCAGAGCCACGGTGAGGATTTCCGTCCGGAGGATGCAAGGAAGGGGCAGCTTGTGCAACCAAGAAGCAGTCGGAGGGAGAGTAGTAGGGTTCCCTGCACAACCGATTGTGCCACACTCAATGCAACTTATGGACAACAGAAGGAAATAATGCACATTGACACCACATGGTAGACCAGCCCTGCAGTAAGGAGTAAGATGGACAAAGTATGTCTGGAGTGCTTGGAGGAGGTGGACAAAGTGTTGGTACTCCAGGATCAAACAAAGCAGGATTGTAGTATTAAACAACTGAGATACACTTTTAGTGTTGCTAAAGAGGTACCCCCTCAGGTCTTTTTCACTTTAGATCAAAATACATTAATGGTTAGCACAATGAAGTCTGTTAGAAAGGTCAATCCCTCGCTATCTGTCCAGCTGCCTGTTAAAAAATTAACACCTAGAAAGAATTTAACTCAGGTGAGAGGGGGGAAACAAACAGATTGAGAATCAGGAGCAGAGGCTTAAGATCACCCCTTCACTCTGGACTTTCTTTATAGTCATGCCCAAGGCCTTGATATTAAGAAAAGAAAGACAAGATGAGGGACAAAAGGTGGTCCAGCGAGAATTGCAGGAGGAGTCCAAGGATTCAGGGATATCCTGCAGGCTATATAATATAAGTGTATGAGGTGACAATAACCCAGCCATCAAACTAGTCAGTTGGAGATCTAATTCAGATTCTAGTTACAGAAATCAGGAGCAGATTCCTGATTTTGGAACTAAATCAGAAAGATATATTGTTGGCTTGTGCCAATTTGGAAAATAATTTTCATGACATAGCAAATAGAACTAATGAGTTGGAAAATTAATTTACGGAGATAACATCTCAGATTGCAACCAATAAGGAAGGAATTAGATTTTTTAAACCAAACGAGGAAGATATGCAAGAGAAGTTAGAGTCTTGAGAAAATAACCAGAGGAGAAATAACCTTCGTCTTTTGAAATTCCAGAAGAGGCAGAAGTAAACAATCTGAAATCATTTGTCACAAGACTGATTAAGTCAGGGACCCAAGTTAAAATCTTAGAACAAGATTTCATTGATGATATCCAGAGTACACAAAAAGGTTAAATCATGACAGAATTAAGCCCAGGAAGATCCTGGTTAATTTTCATACCTATATATAAAAGAGGGTATTCTATTAAAAGCTCAGGAAACAAGTCTCTCAGAGTCAATGATATAAGTTTCAAAATCAGATTGGATTTCTTCCATATTACTGCAAATAAGCAAAGGGAACTAGGGAAAATGTTGGAGCCACAGCACAGCTAAGGTTCCCCGCTTCTCTCTGAGTGATGTACAAGAACAAGATGCATAACTTTAGATGACATGAGGAAGTGGTTGAATTTATAAAGATCATCTCAGAGGCTAACATCAATTGGGGATTAAGGGTTAAAGGGATAGGTATTGCAGTTGGGGAAATCCCCGGGGTTACTTCTGATCTTTCATTTTTCATCTGGTCCTGCATGCCCTCCCTTTTCCCCTGCTGCATTCCCTTTGCACCTTGGGTTTTTAATCTCAATTGGAATAGGCCAATAGGCCTTAGGCCATGTGAAAAAAAGAGCGTTCTCATGGGGGAGGGTCGGGGGCCAGGGTTTTAGGTAGAACTAGGCATAGGGTCACTAGGTGGGGAACATCAGGGATTTAAACAAATACAAATGTCCTCAATAACTAAACATCCCTCTGGAATCTCGGTGGACAATGTTACATTGGTATTAGGGTTAATTTTTATAGCCAGCAGAAAATGTCTGAGGACCAGATCGCTCAGATAAAAATACTATCCTGGAATGTCAATGGCCTGAGAGTGAAAGTAAGAAGAGAAACGCTCTTGCAGTATTTAAAGTATTGTTTATCATATATTATTATCCTACAGGAAACCCATCTAACGAAAGTGAATGTTTGGAATTGTTTGGTTCTAGGAGATGGTTGCAGGGAGTAGCCTGTACCATCCACCACTCCAGTATTAAGGGGCTGGCTGTGCTGATAAAAAAAACCACACTACCATAGAAGAACGCAGAGGAGATAAAGCGAGTAGATGGGTCATTGAACAATTTCAGATGTACCACCAACACTTTAGCTTAGTGGGTTATTTCGGACCGAACATTGATGATGTGGGGCCATTTAGAGAAATTTTGACTAATTTACTAAAGTTCCCTGATCCCGTTATTCTAGCCGTTAGTTGACAGCAGTTCAACCATGAAATAGCTAGGACTATGTGATATATGGAGAGCAAGGATAGGAGCTAGAAAAGGCTTTACATATAATAACAAAAATATAGACATCAATCCAGAATAGGCTTTTTTCTGGTTGATCAGGGATTAAAAGTTTGTTCAGGAACTTACACATGCAGGGGCACACTTGTCAGATCATTCTGCAGTTTAACTAGTTATGACCCTGTCTCTCAAGCAGGTCATAGAAAGTGGACAATGGATTACATCTTGCAGCAGGATGAAGCAGCTATAAAGGCACTTAGGTTAGAGACTGAGGAATTTTTTTAACATCAATCTAGATAGTGCCCCTGTGGGAGTGGTCTGACATACATACAAGGCTTTTTTAAGGGGGGAAAGATTCCAGCATGTTAGCGTTTAAAAAAAGAACCACATCACAGAGATGGGGGAAGTTGGAATTTCCAGATCATGCCTCGAAATGGGAGT
Source organism: Lissotriton vulgaris (assembly GCF_964263255.1). Classification (NCBI taxonomy): domain Eukaryota; kingdom Metazoa; phylum Chordata; class Amphibia; order Caudata; family Salamandridae; genus Lissotriton; species Lissotriton vulgaris. The sequence continues at coordinate 317,031,140 of NC_141699.1, read as the reverse complement.
TGGTGAGCGTATCGAATGATAATGAGAAAGTCCTACTCTAAGCCTCTCTACAAAAGTTAAAAGCGTAATTGGAGTAGTGGTGGAAGATAGGTTATGGAAGAGATGGGAGGCTAATAGAATATCCAATTTTGAATATGAAACAAAATTGCGGGAAACTGCTTGCCTGGAAAGCTGAGACAGATCAAGTTAGCCTTATGATAAAAGAAGTACAATGTAATAACACTGGGGCATTGCTCACAAAACATTAGGATATCAAGAAAGCGTTTCAGAATTATTTTAAGGATTTATATCAGGAACGGTTTGTGACCACTGAAAAAGAGGTTAAGGCCCGGCTGAAGCAGGACATTCCACTCAGTGACAATGCAAGCACCGTTATCAACAGTATTATAACACCTCGAAAAGTCAAGAGCACAATTTGGTTGGGTAAGATGAGAAACGCAGCATGCCAGGATGGGTTACTAACAGAAATATATTAAAAAAATATGTGAGTCATATAGACCTATATCTCTGCTAAATAGTGATTATAAAATATTTGCTAAAATTCTGGCAGAGAGATTGAATGAAGTAGTGGGGGACCTTCTTCAAGAAGATCAGAAGGTCTTATAAGAGGGAGAGGAATACATGGGCTGACATTCAATTTGATAGGAGCAATTAATTTGGCCACCACATATAAAGTACCCCTAGGAGTAATTGCTCTCGACGCAACAATGGCATTTGATCGGGTAAACTTGGTTTACTTGCAAGCAATGCTAGAATTATATAATTTAGGCAAGAATAGTTTGTAGGGTATCGGCTATGATAAAACGAACACTGTGTGCCAGTGTCTTGGGAAATGGAAATCATACCACACCTTTGAAAATCTCGAGGGGGACCAGGCAGGATAGCCTGCTATCTCTGTTACTGTTCTATCTATATTGAACAATTGGCAACAAAAATCTGAAATGAGGGATTGATACCCACCGCTAGTTATAAGGGTCGGTAGAAGAAGGTTGCCTTGTATGCAAATTACCTTGTGGTATACCCCTTAGATTTACATGTGGCAGTCCTATTAACAGCTTAACCCTGACATTTGGGCAGATTGCAGGTTACTCTGTCAATAATTCTAAAACAGAGGTCGTGGTCTGTAACCTGGAAGAGGACTCTAACTCACTCAAGAAAGAAATTAGATATTTTGACATTACAATCACATAGGATATTAAGGATTTCCCTGAGCTAAACTTCTCCATGGTAGAGGCTAATAACCTGATTCGAGCTGGTCCCACCTTCCACTAACTATACCTGGGAGAATAAATCTGGTTAAAATGTCCATCCTCCCAAAATCCACTTTTTTATTTCATTCCATCTCTAAGAATGAGTGGTTAGCAAATATGCAAGGCAGGATTAGTAGATTCACATAGGCGTCAAAAGGTCTATAGCTTGGAACAAACTACAGAAGAAGTGGATAAAAGAAGTATATCCCTGCCTGATTTACGCTATCATGCCTGAGCCTTTTTATAAACGAATGGTGAGATGCTGCTTTGGGAGCCTGTTGGCTCATATACAGGCAGAATGTTTAGTGCCATGCTGTTGGATATAAGAGTCGGAAATCAGGGATATGTACAAGTTTGGTTATCCAAAATACTACAAAAATGTGTGTCTCAATGTTTTATTGATCATGGCTACATTATGGTATTGGATCAGAAAAGAAACTGAACGTGCCTATTACAACAAGCCAGCATCCATGTGGGATGCACCAGGCTCTCCTGAATGGGCCAAGGATAATCTGGAATTCCCTCTAAAAGTGGCCTGGTGAAGTGGGAACATTTGGTGAAAGAGGGTGAGCTGATTCCTTGGGACAAACTTCAGGAGTTATCTAACAATAAAGTCTCAAAGTTTGAATGTCTCCTAGTAAAAAGTTGGCTCTAGACAGCAGGAGCAGATATCGGAGCATCAAATGATTTAGAGAGCAGCTTAAACTGGGGGTCTTACAAGAATGAAGGAAGGGTTCAGATGGTATCGGTTATTGGTGGACCTATCAGATGGTGTTATTGGACTGCCAAATGAGCATTCGAAAAGTTGTTTGCCGGAGATGTACCTAGATGATTCATGGCAAGTATCTTTTAACACTGTTTACACCACAGTCCATTCAGGTCAATTTAAGAATAAATCAACTTTTTGGCTTTTGTAGGGCATACTGGACCCCTCTAAAGCTATCACAGTTGGAAAATGGAAGAGTGCCAAGATGTGAAAATGTGGCCTAGAAAAGCCAACGATGTCGACATGTTTATGGAGTGTCCAGGGATCCAAAGGTTTTGGTTTGATCTGAGTAGGTGTATGACAACTATTCTAGACACAGCAGTTCAGTTATGCGTATCTCTTATAATGTTTGGGCTGGTAGTTCAATATGAAAGTTTGAGTAAGGACAAAAGAACCATATGTTTTTTATTTAATCCTCCTTGCCCAGAGGGAGATTTGCAAAAAATTGATTAGTAATCTATCACCTATGGTGTTAGACTGGATAAATTCCGTCAAGTATATAATGAAATGAAATGAAATGTAACCAAGTTAGATATTGCAGTACTGTGAAAGAGAAATTAATTTTGGACCCCAGTTTTGAAATGGTTATAGTTAGAGGGGTAGGCATCTGCTGAAACAACCTGTATTAGGCTGAAACAACTTGTATTATGATTATGTCTCTTCCTGGTCTCTACTTCTTTCTTTATGTTTTGTCTCTTCCTGGTCTCTACTTCTTTCTTTATGTTTTGCAAATGGTCTTGAAGGTCATGGCAGTAGGCTAAGAGGAATAACATGGGATTTTAATGCCTTAGGTGTGAATGAACTTCCAAGGCAAGGGCACTCACAGAAGGAGATCTCAGAGGTTTAACCTAAGGTGAATGAGTACTAAATAAAGAAAGAGTCATGTACCCTAGCTGGCAGTACTTTAAATGCATTGAAGATCGTAGAAGATGTGTTGTGCAGAGGAGGAGATTCATAGATGTCAAAGGCGATGCTTTGTTTCCAAAGCCAGGCAACATTGTGGATGTGTTGATGTCAAGAAGCAATGTCGGCTTCTAGGGAAATGTTTTGGTTCTGATTGGCACAATATCCTTGGTGCATTGGTTTCTTGAGTTGCAGCATCAATCACTCACTTCCATGGGCCCTGGACCAGTTTTTGCCTCATTCGGCAGCGTAGGACTCTGCAGGGGAATCTTTTGATATCATCGAGGCTTTAGAAAACAGAAGACAAAACAACAAGCCCTTGGAGAAACTATAGAGTTGCTGGATGTAGAAAGTCAAGTCCAGTCCTCTCACTCACAAGCAAACAGCAGTAGGCCAACACATCAAAGTGGCAGTTCCTCCTTGCAGCACAGCAGCTCTTCTTCCTAGTAGAATGCTCAGTGTTCCAAAGGTGGTTCAAAAACATGGTGTCAGAAGTCCAGTACTTAGACCCATTTCAGCTTTTGATGAAGGAAGACTTCAAAAAAGGTCTTTGTAGTGGGCAAGATCATATCTTTCAATGCTCTGGCTCCAGACTCACTGTAGGAGGGTATGCAGGCCTTTGTGTGGGCACAGGCACTTTCCTGTTCAGATGGATGTGTCAGCTCCTTCCTCTAGCTCAGGAAGACCCATCAGTGTGGGGATTGGCTATGAGGATGTGAGTGGCACAACTCATCTCCCTTTGTGTGTGACTGTCTGAAGGGAATGCAGAAAATCCAGCTGTCACCCAACCCAGATGTGTATTCCAGAGACAGGCAGAAGGCACTGAAGGGTTTAAGTAAGAACATGCCATCTTTCAAAAAGTAATCCAAAAAAGATGCCTATGCCTCCAAGTTATATTAATGCAAACACTAAATGATTGAAGATAAACCATAAGTTTATTAGTTTATCCCGACAAAGCTTTTTGTCACTGAATCAATACGTGAGTTACACCATTTGCTTTATAAAGAGTAGACAAAGAATAACCATCAACTTCATTTCTAGCCGTATGGAGTTCAGTAAAACAGTGTGTGCTAATTTACAGTGAAAGAATTTAAAGCAAAAACATTGCGTTGAATCGTACATACATGGACATAAATAAATCAAAACAATTGAAAAACAGATAAACAATTCACAGTTTGAGAGTTATAAATACAACGAAATATAAGAGCAGGAGTGAATATTTTCAAAAGAACAACTCCTGCCTCATGAACTGGATTCGTGTGTATCACATAATCAAAGAAAGCCCATTTTGTATATGACTAACAAGAGCCATTAGTGTGGAGTCAATGCCGACGCGTTTCAAATCCTGTGAATTATTTACAGGATTCTCATCAGGGCGGTGATTCTAGTCCATGGGAACTTGTGAATATTAGCCCCATGTGGCTTCTATTTTGGCAATAGCGTTTATGGTAGGCGGGTCTGGGCTTAGGTCTTCAGAACCTTTAGTCAGATTGGCCGGTAGAGGAATTACTTTTCAGTGTAAAATCGTTTTTGGATAGTTCAACACGGGCGCGATGTTCGGACCGGTGTTGCTGGGGAACGCTGTCCGTTCGTGAGTCGCCGCGAGGGGCTCTGCTATTACTGCATCCTGAGTTCTACCGGCACACAAAGAGTTTAGTTTAGTTGTCTTTCAAAAAGTGGCATTTTTAGACCTGCAATTTAAATCCCAACTTCACTAAAATACATGTTTTAAATTGTGAGTCTGGGAACACCAAATATACGTTTTCTATTGTTTCCCAATTGAGTGTTACACTTGTAAAGTGCTACAAGACAGCTCCAATATACCCTACGGGAGAGGCAGACCTTGGAGTAGTGAAATACTAATTTAAAAGTATTTCACTACCAGGACATGTAAAACGGAACAGTACCTGTCCTACTTTTTAGGTACATGTCACCCAGCCCATGGGCTGTCCAGGGCCTATTTTATGGGTGACCTGTGTGTCATAAAAAGGAAGGTTTTGGCCTGATGAGTATGTTACCTTCTCTGGTCGAAATGGCAGTTTAAAACTGCATTACCAGGCTCTGCATTGGCAAGCTTCAGCCATGTTTAATTAATGTGCTAGTCAGGGGGGTGGCACTGTCTGTGCTGCAGGTCCAATAGTAGCATTTGAAGTACAGGTCCTAAGCACATGTAGTGCACTGCACTAGGTACTTATAAATATGATATGTCAAACATGGAGACACAAAATGCCATCACATTTTAGACATTGATCATATGAGCTTCTACACTGGTCAGCAGTGAAAAAGTGACAGAGTACAAAAGTCTGTAAAAATGAAACTCATTACACAATCAAAAACAGGAGGTCATAAGGCAAAAAGTCAGGGGAAATCGTGCCAAAAAATGCAAGGCCTAACACTGACATTCAGGCAGAAGCATGCAGACCACCCTGCTCAAGTAGAAAGATAGCCCTTGTCATCAAGTTTGTTGTAAAATACTTTAAACAATTACATGGGCTGTCCCCATTCTCCCTCATTGGAACACAGTAGGCAGCTGTTATATGCATTGAGGGCCCGATTTATCAAGCGTTTTCCCGTTCGCAAACGGGCTGATTCTCTGAATTGGCTAATTTGCGGAAAGGATAAAGCCTTTTGGGATGTATCATCCCAAAAGGCAATTGCAAAGTAGGGAATCACAATTTTTGCAATTACCTATTTTGCGAATGCATTTAGAGAATTACAATTTGCGATTCTCTAAATGCAATGCCGGAAGCGCTTGTTAAATTGCGATCCTGCTCTAAGGAATCGCAATTTACCACTAAATTCAAGTTGGGTTGTTGGTAAATTGCAAATTCTTAGAAGAATGCACAATTTAGCATTTTTCTAAGTGCCATGTGGTGCACATACATGCCCCACATCTGCACACATGCATATTTTAGGGGCGCAACAGGGTGTCCTTTTGGCACCCTTGAAATAGCATGCGCAATTTGCGAGTACCAATTGGGTACTCACAAATTGCGCATGCTATTCCTATTCATTTCTATTGGCCTCTTGGCCCATAGAAATAAATGGGAAGCCATTCCTTACTTGAATGGGAAGCCATTCCTTATTTGCGACTCGCAATTTGTGCCAGCATGAATCAGCTTCTACCTTTCCTGGATGATCTAAGTGATCCAGTTTTACCATGGTACAAATGGATGAATATGTATCATTCATATTTAAAAGTGATAAGAGAAAAAAAGCTCTCCTCAGTTTGCAAACAACACATACTGGTACATAATTTGGGTATACTGGACTGTATATTATATGAGGACTTTTCCAAACCTATTTCTAATAAACCTGATGAAGATGTGGAAGAGGAAGATGTTTTTCAGATTGCACAAAAGGAGTCGGAAAGTTTCTTCAAAGAGAAAATTAATGTAGGACTTGAGAACCATAAGTTTCTTTAACAGCGCACTAGACAAAAGTGAAAAGGTTGCTACTTATATTGCAGCGTTAGGAGGTTTGCTGCTACTTGTGAGTTTGGGCCTCACTCAATAGATACCAATTAGTCAATTGCACTAATGACTCTAAAATTCCGGAAAAACTCTTGGCCCACAATCCTAATTTAGCATAAGGCTATTGACAGTGTGAGGTGTATAGAGTATGGATATTCACAAAATTTTACCAGGGACAAAATGTTTGGTTTGTTATATGAGTGAAGGTCTCATTGATTCCAGTAAGATGGTAGTCGGGGATAGAGGTTTAGTTGTAATGTAGATGTGGGGGGAAAAGTATATAAATCTACTGAATGAATAACACAATGAAAACCTGGCATTTATCCCAACTTTCCCACCCAACCAAATTGTGTGATCCTAAGCACTTGCTTTATTTTACTTTCTCTATTTTTTCTTCATTATCAAATGTAAAAGGATCTCAAAATACATGCCTTCAGGATGTTTTCTTTATAAAGCCTACTCATATGTTTAATAAACTATATTGTTTACGTATAAGAGGAAACCAGACCACGAAAAGATGTCATATAACACCTAATCACCTCTGAGTTCACATTGTCAGGGGGGCTAAGAATGAATGTTTCCCAATTTATGTTTCAGAACTATCAATACACGGATACAATCTGCTGTACTAAGGTGTAGTGCTTCAGGATGTTAACCAAATAAATTTTTTACATTTTTAAGAGAGTTTGGGCTTGGAATGGAATGGAAAGATTTTTATATAGCGCATGGCTAACCGGGAGCATTGCAGCGCTGTGGAGGTTACTATAGTAGGGAAGGACTTCTACGGGAAAAGCAAGGGATTTAGTTGTTTTTGGAAAAATAGAAGATTAGATTCTCTGTGCAGATGTAGGGGCAGGCTGTTCCATAATTTTGAGGCTATTTATGAGAAACCCAGTCCGCCACTTCTGGTGTTCTTAATCCTAGGTACCACCGCTAGGTGCAGTCATCTGAGCGAAGACTTCTGTTAGACTTGTAGGGGCAAATCATGGTTTTAATAATAGGAGGGCCCTTCCCTCCTTAAGACTTATAGCCAACGGAAAGGGCTTTAAAATTGATTCTTTCCTGCACCGGAAGCCAGTGGAGAGAACTAAGTGCTGGCTTTGCCAAGCAACCAGGGCCTTACTGACTACCGGGCGTTTTGGAATTCTGCCGATCTGGGGGCTTATTTCACTGCGCTGGGGGCTGATTTCGTTCATGGAGACCTGCGTGTACTTCGAAATAATTTAAGCAAAACGAATTTCGTTCAATACACGCAGGTCCCCATCAACAAAATTAGCCCCCAGCTCAGCAGCATTCCATAAAGTCCGGTAGCCAGCTCAGCCCTGCCAGCAACGATTATGGAGTCTAATAAGCAGTATTACAGCAGAGATTTGTACAATCTGCAGTTTCGTGATGGCTGCCTTTGGGGCACCCAGGGAAAAGGCGTGGCCATAGTCTATCCTAGAGAGGAAGAGCGCCTGAACCAGCGTTTTTTTTTGCTTGGTCAGGTAGGAGGGGCAGCACTTTGCGTGTCATTCTTAACATGCCATCACATGAAGCAGCAGTTTTCCTGGTTTGGACTTTAAAAGAAAGGTCTTGATCCAGCCAGACACCCAGGCTTTTTATCTCAGCTTTTTGGGTAGGTACCGGGCCCATAGAAGATGGCCACATGCTGTTAGATTTAAAGTTTAGCGGCGGGTTGCCAAGCAGCAAGTGCTCCGTTTTATCACCATTGAGTTTTAAGTGTGACAGACTCATCCACTTAGTAACTTACTTAAGGCAGGCGTGGAGATCAGAGGGCACATGGTTGGCCTGGGTCAGTGCCACAACCAACTGTGTGTCATCGGCATATGTAACTAAATCAATCCCAAAGCAGGAAATAATAACTGCCAGGTCAGACATATAGACATTGAAAAGTGTTGGGCTCAGGGATGAGCCCTGTGGGACTCCACACCTAAGGGGGATGGGTTTAGAAAGGATGTCATCTTCAAAAGCCTGGAAGCACCTGTCATCCAGAAAGGAGTGGAGCCACGATAGAGCCTTGCCAGACACTCCTAATCTCCTAAGACGTTGGGCCAGAATACGGTGGTTCACAGTATCGAAGGCTGTGCTTAAATCGAGGTGTATTATGGCTTCCATACCTCCAGAGTCGAGGATATTTCTTCTCTTCCTCCACTACCGCTAGTAAGGCTATCTCAGTGCCTAGGCGAGGACGGAAGCCCGTTTGAGAGGAATGGAGCAGATTATTGGACTCAAGAAGCGTGGAAAGTGTCTAATTGACATGTTTCTCAGCAATTTTGCTGATTACTGGGAGGAGCGAGATGGGGTGGTAATTGCCCAGATCTGCAGGGTCTACGTTAGTTTTTTTAGCAAAGCTTTTCCCCTTGCCCTTTTCCATTCCGGGGTGACTATACCTAAAGAGAGGGAGGCAATGATCAGGCTGGTCATAATGGGGGCAGCTGTAGATGCTACCAGTATCAAGATTTTGAGTGGTGCAGGGTCCAATGGTGACCCCTACTTAACAGAAGATAAGGTGGCTAGAAATTACTCCTGGGTCATCGGAATAATGCTCTCCATAAGGTGTGTCTTTTCATGCTGGCCAGCAGCAATCAGCTCAAGTATATCATTATTTTGTTGTGGGAGATGCTTGAGAATGTTATGAACTTTGGTGGCAAAGTATTCCGCAAGCTCATTACAGCAGTATCCGGAAGGATCAGGAGCTGCAGGAGGATCAGGGACTTTGAGAGGTTTTTTGGCAATGAGAAAGGTCTCTCTAGCGGAGTTGGCTGCTGTTGTGATGCTTTCCTCATAGTAAGCAGCATGGGCTCGTTTTATTGCAGCCTTGTATATTCCAATGGCTGCCTATATTCCAGTTTCTTAACATGTGAGAAATCTTTCATCCACGTCCTCTCCAGTTTTTTGCATTGCTGTTTTAAAATGCGCAGCTCAGGGGAGAACCATGCAGAACCCACTTTCTTCTTTATTAATTTTGTATGGAACACTGTATTCAGTGACTCTTCAATGCAGTAGGTAAAGTTCTGATGGTCCATGACTGGATTACGTTCCACATTTGGTTTGGAGTTTTCCATTTCCTGTGTCCACTCTTCTACCGAGAGTTTGGGCCAGGGACTAATGAGAATTCGAGTTGACTGGGTATGCAGGACGGGGGTCGGTGGGGCCAAAACAAACGGAATTATAAAATGGTCCGACCATGGAATAGGGATGGGAGCTTCCCTTTTAGTTCCGTCCGTTTCGAAAAAATCGGATGGTTTCCTTTAATATGAGTTGCTTGGTAGACCGTCTAGTGAAATTGACATGCCATCAGGTCTTGAACCAGTTATTTCACCGAAGATGCTTAGGGTTCATCAAAGTGAAGGTTAAAATCTCCCCAGAGAGTAAAATTAGCCGAGAAGCTAGCCAACGTTTCCAGCAGAGATTTACCAAATTGGCCCATTGACCCAGGTGGACGGTAGATCAGTATGCCTGAGAATGACAGTGAGGGAGCAAATACTTTTGAAAAAAGCACATTCTCTCAGTCTAATAGTAGACACTCTCTTAGTCTACAGATCAAATAGTCTTTATAGATAAAGGCAATGCCACCACCTACCCCTGTTGTTCTGTCTTTCCTCTGGATAAGGTATCCGGGAGGGAGTGATTGCACAATGTCCGGCTCTGAGCTGGTGGTGAGCCAGGTCTCCGTAGGAAACAGAGCCTCGGTACCAGAATCTATTAACACATAATACGTAGTTTGTAGGAGGGGCCTACTGAGAGTAAGGAGAGATCTTGCAGGGTGAGTCTGAAGCTACAGTGTGAGCATCTGTCCTGGAGCTTCTCCAGGGCGATGGTAGGAGCACACTTGGGGCCTGGGGCTCTGTTTAACTGCTTCACCAATGAACTTGGGTAGCAGAGTCTTTAAGGGAGCACAGAGCCAGAGGTTCTGGCCCCAGTTGGGCGCGGACGGGCACAGACGGGCTTTCCTTAGGCACGCCAGCGACATGCCCGCTGCGCGCGTCCACTGCGCACAGTCACGCCATCTGGCGTATTTATCTCTTAGCTGTGCGACGTGCTTAGCCACTAGAACGCTGACCCACTGCCTACACAGCATGAGCCCTAATTATTCAGCATTTACCTAGCGTCCCACCACCGGAGCATGAAACACAGCTCCTCTGTAAGTACCCCAGTTAGAAACAGAGTTTAAAAAAGATAAAATGATAGCAGCAATATTTTAAAAATTAAGTCACCAGAAATTGAGTGGCGCTCCTATACAAGAGGGCAGAACCGATGAGCGGTCGCGCCACCTGGATTACGACAGCACCGGCAAAGCTGTGCTTGGTCCGCCTGCCAGATTACGAGTTCAACACATGTCTGACAGGCTTTTCTTGCCTGAAAATGGGCAGCGCAATAGAAACACAACAGCAATTCCACCATTGCATGGACTGTGAAGTCCATGCTGTGCTAGAACTTGTGGTGCATGCAAACAGGGGGGAGTTACATGTTGTCTCCCCTTGAATGCATTTCTATGGCGGCATGGCATGGACCCCCTTTGTTTCCTTACCGCCAGCCTTTTCATGGCGGGCCCACCGCCATCAAAAGGCTGGTGGTAGGGAAGCTCCAAAAATGATCGGCAGAACACAACAGTCCTGCCTTGCATATTGCAAAACCCTGTCCGCTGCAACACTGCCAGAGAACAGCGGATCCCTGGTGCAGCTGGCGCAACTGTGGAGGTCCGAATGACTGCATCAGAACGCGGTGGCCGTATGATCGCCACTGTTGTGCCACCTCGAGTCTGGTGGAAATTTGCTTCCTTATCATATTTTTACACTTTTTATGCATGTTTACAGAATATTGACTTAAAATCTGACCCAACCATTAAAGAGGACTTTAAATTGCGAATTGCAATTCCTTAGGAACCAAACATGACCTTTCAATCTGCACTCAAACAAAGGTTATTATTTAATAAATGTGTTATCCTATGGGAGAGGTAGGCCTCACAGGAGTGAAAAACAAATTTAGGAGTTTTATACTACCAGGACATGTACAAGTTAAAAGTACATGTCCACTTGTTTAAATCAATGCACCCGCCCTATGGACTGCTTAGAGCCTTCCCTAGGAAGGTTGTATATGTATGTGAAAATGAACTGTCAGGCCTGGTAAAAGGTTCATTTTGCCAGGTGAAAATGGCAGTTTAAAACTGCACACAGGATGTAAGGGCAGGCATGAGACATGTTTAAAAGGGTACCTATGTGGGTGGCACAATACGGACTGCAGGCCTACTAGTAGCATTTAATTTGCAGGCTCCGTGTACAGGTTTTACCATTTTACTAGGTACTAATAAGTAAATAAAATGTACCTATAGCGTATAAGCCAATTTTACCATGTTTCAAGGCCTGAGCACAAACACTTTAGCACTGGTTCTAGAGCCAATAAAAATGAATTTCATCAAGTATGAGGGAAGAGGGAAAAATGTTTGAGGGAAGACCACCCTAAAGCAGATATGTCTAACAGTATATATTTCTGCATTAACCTTTTTCGGCATTATTGTGCATTTTGTTTAATTTATTTTGTTTTAGTTTAATGAAGAGGGATGTGTTATATGTTGTGTCTCTTGTTTTTACCCTTTTCTTACTAGGCTTCTTCCATTACTCTCAAAGTAACTCACCTTTGCAATCTTTCTCTTGAGCAGAACTTGAATGTTGACATTCTCTTCAGTGTCCTGTTAAGTGAGAATGAAGGTATGCTATATCCTATATATTCAATAAAGTACTGTATCTATATTATCATTAAAGTTGGAGGATTACCTCTCCACTCGTCATCATTCTTCATCATCCTTTTGGCACAAGGTGACAGCCTGTGTCAACAATTTAATAGAGGAGGTCCATACCTTGGTACAAAATGGCAAGATGAAAGTTGGTGGGTGAAGGAGATGTTCTCCAGGTGGAGAACCGCAGCCTTAAGGCCCAATGGCGCAGGGTACGCCTAAATCCCCGGGATTCACCTGCCTTGTCAAAACAGAGACACAGACTCTTCGTCTGGCGTAGAAGATGGTATTTATTAGCTGCAGCTAGTACAGTGGTCTTAGAAGTCGTCAATACAACAAGGTTCAAAAGAGACTGCCACTTAACTCCGTGAAATGACATGTAGTCCGGACGGGGATTAATCAGCTCAGACAGGAATTAGTGTACTCGGCCAGACCCTGACACTCGTTAGTAAACATAGGCGAGGAAGCCACCTGACACGCAAAGCAGAAACAAAAAAACATTGCGTTCGCCAAGCTGCCTGAGTGAGGGCAACACAAAATGGCGGTGATCTCAAAATGGAGGCTGAGCACGAACGAATTCGTAATTTACAGAACCTCACAGAATTCAGCTGGCTGAAGTTCTGCCTAGTGGGCCAACTAGATCCCGTCTCTGTCTCATTTCCCCTTGAGAAAACTGCCCTCTCCGCAATGAACTCCCCATCTGATTTATGGATTGCTTACATCTTACAACACAAATATGGTACCAAGAAAGACCCTGTTTGCTCTCTCTTTCTCTCTATCTCTTTCTTTCTCTCACTAAAAAACAAACATTCTATCACTCACCCATACCTGTCCTTTATTTATACCTGCATTGTTTGACAAACATCAAAAATATACTATTCTGAAATCCCCTATAACACACCCCCTATTAATTACTATATTTTATAATGTGTCTTTTTTTAATAATCCTTCCGAACAGCAACTTTTTTAAGTCAATCGGTAGCTTCAACTGGTGAAGGAGTCGTTGCAAGATTGCCAGGACAACACACAGGGCACGTCTTTTAACACCACTCATCGACACACATTGGTGTGTCCTTTTCCTAACATGCTCACTAACGCAATATATTCTAGTGCTATCACTGCCTGAGTTAGGTCCTAACACTATATTTGACAATTTTTTTTTGAATGGCTTTTAATTGAGGTCAAATGTAATTTTGACATTTATACTCTTAGCCTATTATGTACTCAGATTTTTTATTTAAAAAAATGTAAGCTCTTTGTTGTTGTCAATTCCACCACTTGCCACAATGACTACTGGTGAATAGCAGTGCACCATAACCAAGAATGGCACAACACAGCAGACAAACAGAAAGCTAAATTACTGCTCTTTTGCATTTGGATCTAGATTGGGGCCTGATGTAGAGTTTGAAGTCCAGGCCATCGTTTTTCCATCAAGAAGGAACTGATTCATCCTTCAGGCTGATGGAATACTCTCTGCAGTATTTAAAGTTCCGACTGACGGTCCATAGTCTTTCCTGAGAAAGTGGGGTCCATTAGATTATTCTCAATACTCTGTCGTCAGTTTGCCAGCCCGCCTCTGACAGAGAAAACTCTGTCAATGTTGGTATGATGTGCATCTGTCTGCCATATTTACAGTTGTTTGCAGTCAGAGTGGGACGGGGACATTTAAACTGAGTACAGCAGTGTCAGACTTATTTTCAATGCAGAGCTACAAGAATACAAAAATCTCTTAAATACATACATTTATTAAATCCAAATCAAATGTTATATATGCAAATGTATCTATCCTTCTTATATGGGAATTATAATAATTCATCAGTATATCATGATGTAACAAATACACATAAAGAAAGAATTTGCAAATTGATACATACCAACCCTTTCCTCCCTTGAAGTATAACCCTACAACTCCATCATTCACACACATTCAATCAGATTGAACCAATTACAAAGAAACTCAGCATCACCAAAGTCAGAAAATTAAGGTAGACACAAGCAATGTTTTCATCGTCCATCGTTTTTCTATCTTTTGAAGCATATCTTCACAATTTCACTTTGGTTGATACAATTCGGTAAACATAAATACCCAACTATATATACAATCAAATCTTTCGTGTGTCTAAAATAGCAATATTCTAATACTTTATGCTCGTCAGTCCACATTTTGGTGCCAACATACACTGACACACAGAGATGTACTTTAGCCTTCACCCAAGGCTTAGGGCGCAGGAGTGGGGGTGTAGTACTATGGTGTAGTACCTTTCCATCACATAGTCATGCATTAACATTGAAATAAAAATGAACACATATGAATTTATCTACCATTTAACGTCATAAAACTATGTTGTGTCTTGGCCACAAGAACAGTCTGAAATATTGGCACAAAAAGTATATGTCTAGGCTTATTTTTTACAGTATATACAATTCAATTGGTGTGAAAGGTAACAGATATCACATCCACCCCAAAAAAATAACACATCATGAACGTAGGGTAAGATGCACTGAATTATTGTCAGTGTGATGCCAAACAAACACATAAAAAGATATGTCATTCTCCATCATTTTTGGTTGTTAGCAATTGTACATATATAAACATTGATATATTTGTTAATTGCTGTAGATTGTAATGTGATAGAATGGGTCCATGAGGGCCACAGTGTCCATTGTCAAAAAAGTACAAGGAGCTTTGGTGGTTGGCCCACTACACCTCACGTTCAAGTCTAGAAAAAATTCCCTTTGGAGTATTTTCATAGCATTCCAATCATGCACTCACACCACAAGTTCCACTCAAGACACACAGGGTCGATTTTTTCAGTTGCCAGAAAGTCAAATGTAAATACAATATTTAAAGAATTTATATGTTTGATTTTTATTAATATTAGGTTGGTTCAAAGAAACATATGTACCATTTATCATTAAAAACAAGACATAGTTATACACATTAAAAACTACACAGATAAAAAGCACAATTAATAATCATAAAAAATGAACACATTAGTATGAATTGATATTTGCATCGGTTCTACTCAAGGAGTTAATTGACTGGGCTTATGAAAACCCTTTAATTCCACCGAACCAATCAAGTTTTGTACAAGGTCAATGTACAACAACAAATGTGTTGGCGGCATCTAAGGCGATTACGGCCCAGGGTTTGATCTTACTGTGGCCCGGTCTATGTTACCAATGAGTAGCTGCGTCTGTTCCTGAATATAACGTCCATTAATGAACCCCTTTTGATAGGAATTGACCAATACAGGGGCCAATTTTGCCAGTCTCCCGGGTAATATGCCCATGAAGATTTTATAGTCAGCATTCAGCAGGGAGATCGGACGATAAAAGTCGTCTCCCAGAGGGTCTTTCTCAGGTTTGGGTATTAGAACAATAATTGCTTCCCTCCATGAACTGGGGATTTGCCCTGTTGGGTTATATATTGACTGAAATAAAGTCCCCAATGCTGGAGTTACCTTGTCCGACAGAAGCTTATATACCTCGTTTGGGAGCGCATCCAAACTGGATGCTTTCTTCTTTTTAGATATCTTTATTTGAGTTTTTATCTCCTCCAACGAGATCGCTGAGTCCAGGAGGTCTTTACCAGCATGCGTTAGGGAAAATAGGGATTTAGTGCTCAGCCATGCCTGTATTTTGATGTTTTCAGGGGCTCTGGTTCTCCTTATACAGGTCTGTAAATAGGGAGAGAAGGCAGTCCTGTATGTCCTCTATATCAGTGGATTTATCTCCGCTGTTATTTATTACTGGCTAGCTAATGTTGCTTTAGAGAGGTCAGTTCTAGCTTTCCATGCTAGCAAGGCACTAGCCTTCTCGACATACTCATAGTTACCCATATTCTTATTTAGCCATTGAGCCTTACATTTCTCATCTAGCTTCCCTCTTAAATCTTGCCTAGCTAGCTCTAGATCCTCCTGTGCTTTACCCATCCTTTCAGGCAGCCCTCCTATTGTCAAGAGAAACTCTGCTTCTAACTTCTTAACCTTTTTCTCTCTCAATTTTAACTCCCGGCCTTCAGCTTGATTTTTAGAGTATATAAGACCATGGACCCGACCCCTAAGGTTAACCTTAAAGCCGTCCCAGACAACCTCCATAGACGTTGAGCCTATGTTGATATAAAAAAACTCTAAGGAGGGTGCTTTGATGCCCCGAATATTATCTGGGTCAGTCAACTTTCCCCTATTGAATGTCCATCTAGTTTGAGTGGAGCTTGTTATTTTTTTGTGTGGAAACAAAACGGGGGCACGATCAGAGAGGTGACTTGAGAGAATAGAAACGGCAGACGTTTTAGCCAGGAGATCTCTGCTCACTAACATATAGTCAATCCTGGAAAAATGGTGGTATCTTTTACTATAAAACGTAAAACCAGCTACATCTCCCATCTTGCCCCTCTAAGCATCTACCAACTCTAGGTCGTGTACCAAATTCTTCATCGCATGCCAAATTCGAGGTGCCCCTATATAATGACCTTGATTTGACCTATTCTCGAGGGGATCTAAGAGGACATTGAAGTCCCCCCCCATGATCATTGGAGGATTCTCCAAGATTAGCTTTGAGTAAAGTTTAGAGATATATGATGAGTCGTCCATGTTTGGGTCATAAAAAGAAGCAAAGATTAAGTCGGTGTCCCCAAGGTCCAAATGCGCAACGATCCACCTCCCGGTTGGGTCTGTCTGCGCTTGAATTTCACCTTAGATGCCGCCAAGGCATTTAATAGGGTCTGTTGGACCTATCTCTGGGAGGTTTTGGAAGTAATGGGCTTCGGCCCTGTGTTTATACATACCTTGAGACAATGCTACCAGGGAACGTCAGCAATAATTCTGATTAACGGGTCGCTTACTTCCAGTTTTGAAATTCAGAGGGGAACTAGGCAGGGGTGCCCTATTTCCCCCTGTTGTTTGACCTATACATAGAGCCGTTGGCCCAGGCTATTAGGCTAGATGAACTAATCCCTCCTTTCAAATCTCAGCAGTACTCATCAAAAATAGCACTATATGCGGACAATATTATCCTCAATGCCAGCAATCCAGAAGTAACAATACCACGGGTCGAGTTCCTCCTGGGGAATTTGGTCTAATTTCAGGATATCTAGCCAACTCCTCCAAGACGGAGGTAATGTGCTGGAATATTGAGCTGTTGAGGGGGCACATCAGTACAGAGTTTAAATATCTCTGCATTACTATAGTTAAAGAGCTTGAGAAGATTGTCTCTCTAAATCTACAAAAGTCACTAAAGAACTAGACCGTCTGTTCGCAAGGTGGAAGAATCTCCCCCTACCTATATAATTTAGTAAAAATGACTATTCTCCCCAAGTTGACTTATATCTTCAATTCTGTCCCCCTGATGTTTCCCCAACAGGGTATTTCGAAAATCCAAAGTAAGATCGGGAGTTTTGTATGGGGAGACAACGGAGTGAGGCTGTCATGGAAGAAACTGAGGCGGAGGTTAGTCAAAGGCAGGGTAGCCCTCCCAGATATCAGCTGTTATCTGGTAGCATTTCAATTTAAAGCTACCCAGATGCTTTTGACAGAACCTGCGGCTTTAGCCTGGGGGATATTGCTTAGTGAACTGGCAAAGAATGAAAATGGGGGTAGTGCAGAGGGGTTTTGCTATAAATTTGGGTCACCTAAATTTTTTAAAAGAGTGCACCTGAAGGTCCTCAAAAATGCATTAGGAATCTGGTTTAAAGTAAGGACTAGTTGTGGGATAGGTTACTATTCTGATCATGCCACTGTCTGGGACTCTCCAGGGCCTCCTCTCTGTCTTAAAGACGAATTGGCTGCACCTATTAAGAGAGCTGGAGTCTCTATTTGGTCGGATTTGGGAGAAGCGAATGGTATCCACTCATGGGAAATGCTGAGAGCCAGGATAGGCCCGGCATATCTAAATTTAAGTTTTTACAACTAAAATCCTGGTTCGAGGCGGATATTAGGGGTTTAAGGGGAGATTGGGATATAGAGCCTCTATTTACATCGGCCCAACAGTTGAAGAAAGAAGTTTCAATTTGGTATAGAAAGCTGGTTGAAGCAGACGATCAGGATATCCCAACAGAGGTTTCTGCGTGGAATCAATCCCCCTTTGAATCTGTAATAGGAGATCTTTTAGAACATTCCCTAAAACTTCTTTATAAATTTACAAAATCAGCTAGTTTAAAGAAGAATCACTTTTTTATGACTTATCTTATTTATTATACCCCAGCTAAAATAGCAAAATTTGCCCCAATCCCGAGCCGAAATGTCACAGATGTATGGCCCCTAAAGCTAACGACATCCATATTTTTTTGGACTGTCCAGAGCTGGGTCCATTCTGGAAAGGGATTGGCGCTATTTGTGCAGGATTTTTGATGCAAACATTGTGGTTAATGGGTCTTTAGTTTTCTTCGCTAATGATGGTTCCTCAATAATGGACCTGGCACCGAATGATAGAGGATTATTGCTATGTCTTATCCTGCTGGCGCGTAGAGAAATATGTATGAAATGGAAAGACCCAAGCTCCCCAAGAGCGGAAGATTGGCTTAAATCTGCATTTGCCATGGCCCGCCTCAACCTTGTTGGCCCTAGCAACACCTTAACTAGTCTCTGGCAACCCCTTATTAATATGGGTCGAGATCTGAGACTGTTTGATAACCATGCGGAAAGGTTCCTAGGATTACACCTTAACTCCAGTGTAAGGAGTTGGTCGGGAGACCTAAGCAAGTGCAGTTAGCCGGAGGGAGCCCAGATCCATAATAACAGCTGTAACACTCTTCAATATGCTTATAGGTGAGATGAGGAAAAAAAAAACAACAAATGTTTTAACACTGGGAATTCTGATAGAAAAATATAAAACAAAAATACAGCCATTATATCTCTGGTTCGTTGATTTTAAAGCTGCCTTTGACTGCGTTAATAGGCAGATTTTGTGGAGGAAACTGGATTGGTATGGCATTAGCTCCAGCCTTTTAAATGCAATACAATTGTTATACACTGATACTGGGACAAGAGTCCGGCTAGGGAATGGCTCAAAGCTTTCGAGGAAAATTAAAACAACTCAAGGCCTAAAGCAAGGGTGTGTTTTAGCTCCTTCTTTATTTAATCTATTCTTATTAGACATTACCCTTGCAATGAACAATGAGTTAGCAGACTCACCAAAGCTGGCTGAGAAACAAATATCTTATTATGCGCTGATGAGATCGTCCAGCTAAGCCGAACAAGGATAGGGCTGCAGTGATTAATAAACAAAACATCAATGTATTCAATTGAGAACAAAATGACCATAAATGAAACAAAAACAAAAGTAATGAAAGTCAGTACCAAGAAAAGGAAGGGCAGTCAATACAAATGGTACCACCAAAAGCGGGAGCTAGAAAAAGTTCAATGGTATAAATATCTTAGGATACTCTTTGACAACAAAAGATCGTTTTAATGCCATAAAATGGAGATGAAGAAAAGAGCCAAAAGTCTACAAGGGGCTTTTCGCCTACTTTATAGCCCCTTGGGAGGCCCAACTTATACCCCATTAATAAAAGTAATAAAAGCGAAATTGCTCCAGAGCCTTATATATGGAGATGAAATACTCCGTGGTTTAGTTTCTTCATTACTAATTAATGCTATTACAAATACATTTAAACATCTGTTTCGGCTTCCACTTAATGTATCACCTGATCAGATAAGGCTGGAATTTGGCTTTTGTAATCAACATTATGCAAGAATGGGTCAGTACGTTAAAACCTGGAGGCAAATCATAACTAAAATCAATAACCCAATGTGCAAATTTTTGTGGAAAGAAATGCAACAAAATAAAAAATTGTCCTTCTATAAATATCTGCAAAAAGCTCTTAAAGAATTGTCAATTGCTGAGATCTGGGGTCTTTAACAGATGTATGACGTTACAACGCATACTTTTACCACGCATACCATTACAACGCGGTATTTACAATGAATACCGTTACAACGCATAGCGCTTAGAGGTGCTGGATAGTGGTAAGTATAATTTTATATTCCAACTCCAGTCCCCGTGGACACTAGGGAAGGTGTTGGATATAAAATTATACTTATTCCCTATCCTAGAGCGCCCCCCAGCGCAATGCGTTGTAATGGTATGCGTGGTAATGCCTGCGTTGTAATGGTAGTGCGTTGTAAAAACTTTGTTGTAACAGTTGTATACCATCTTGAACAGTACAAAGTTTTAAGAAAATAATTAACAAATCAGTTAAGCATTTGTCTCTTTTAAAAGACAAAGAACTGTTTATTAAGAGATCCCACGCATGGATGTTGGCCCAACTATATTTAGAAATACCATGGTCTGTACAAACCAAAAACACTTTTATGAAAGCACGATTTGGCAACTTACCTGGCTTAAAACATGTAGTCCCCTGGTTGAGACCATCTAAGCCGATTATGTGCAAACTATGCAACCTATGGGACGAAAGTATTTTGCATTTTGTTTGTATATGTACTGTAATGATGGCGGAAAGAAAACGATATTTGAAAAACTGCTTCATTGACAGAGGTGTTCGTACCTGCAGACATGCCATGGTAGTTTGTTTTAGACCAAAGTATATTAAAATCAACGCCAATTTTACTAAAAATATATATACATATTTTTTTTTCCTTTAACATGTGCACTTTATTTGAATGTCTTCAATTAAGTGTACAGGTAAGCCCTCCCTCCCCACATAATGGCACGTCATCTTACTGATGTCAGAAGAAAGTTTGTAAACCTTCAAACAGCTAATTGGGGATTGTCCATCTGGACTAGAGGAACAAAATTGAAGATACGGACCAAGTGTTTTAAGGCGAAAGATACAAAAGACTTGTTGGGTAACATAACTGCACATACAAGCAATACTATCACCAATATATGATTCCCGTACACGCCCCATGGAACTGGGCAGCCTTCACAGAGGCAAGTAACGTCCTGTAACAATGCATTTGAACAATTTGGAATGACAAAGTACAATCAAGTCCTCCATGCGTTGTAGAACATGGGAATGTTTGCTCCACATTACTGCCATCTTCCTTTGTTCCAGTTTTCAATCCTGAGTCAAGCGCCAAAAACAAAGTAAAAAGCCATGCCTCGTCTTGGTTCTTTTTTGCGAAGTTACATTTGTCAAGCTGTATTGAGCTACAGTCATTTAGAAGCATTTACGGTGGACAATTGAAGGTCCAGATTCATCGTACTCCTACTTGCTGATCCACATCCGCTGGAAGGTGGACAGGAAGGCCAGGATGGAGCCACCAATCCAGACAGAGTACTTGCGCTCAGGTGGGGCAATTATCTTAATTTTTATTGTGCTTGGTGCTAGAGCTGTGATTTCCTTCTGAATTCTGTCTGCAATACCGGGGTACATGGTGGTACCACCAGACAACACTGTGTTGGCATACAAGTCTTTTCGGATATCAACATCACACTTCATGATCGAGTTGTAAGTGGTTTCATGAATACCACAAGATTCCATACCAAGGAAGGACGGCTGGAAGAGAGCCTCCGGGCACCTGAATCTCTCATTGCCAATGGTGATCACCTGACCGTCAGGCAATTCATAACTCTTTTCCAGGGAGGATGAAGACGCAGCAGTTGCCATTTCCTGCTCAAAGTCCAGGGCAACATAATAGAGTTTCTCCTTGATGTCACGCACAATTTCTCTTTCGGCTGTAGTTGTGAAGCTGTAGCCTCTCTCTGTCAGGATCTTCATAAGGTAGTCTGTCAGGTCACGACCAGCCAAGTCAAGAAGCAGAATGGCGTGAGGCAGGGTATAACCTTCATAGATGGGCACACTCTGGGTGACACCATCACCAGAATCCATCAAAATACCAGTGGTACGACCAGAGGCATACAGGGACAGCACAGCCTGGATAGCCACATACATGGCTGGGGTGTTGAAGGTCTCAAACATGATCTGTGTCATCTTTCCTCTGTTGGCCTTGGGGTTGAGTGGAGCTTCAGTTAGAAGTACAGGATGTTCCTCTGGGGCAACACGGAGCTCGTTGTAGAAGGTGTGATGCCAGATCTTTCCCATATCATCCCAATTGGTGACAATACCGTGTTCAATGGGGTACTTCAGGGTCAGGATACCACGCTTGCTCTGAGCTTCATCACCAACGTAGCTGTCTTTCTGGCCCATGCTAACCATCACACCCTGATGTCTTGGGCGCCCCACGATGGATGGAAAGACAGCACGTGGACCATCATCTCCATCGAAGCCGGCCTTGCACATACCGGATCCATTGTCAACAACGAGTGCGGCAATATCATCCTCCATTTTGATCTTAAGGTGAGGGGTTCCGGGGAGATGAGCGACAGGTCCTTAGGCACGTGAGTGGTGAGGAAGCTCAGAGCGACTGCAATTTTGTTTTATTACATTTTTAATACTTGTTAAAAAGAAGTTGGATAAATGTGAGTTGCCCACAGGAAATCCGGAAGTCTAAAATAATTAAGGACAAAATGTAGGACTATTTTTATGATATCACATAAAAATTATAGAAATATTAAGGTATACTATTTATAGTAAGTCCTGGAAAGATGACGATCTGACGTAATGTCAATAAATTGTGTTTATGTTTATTTAAGAAAACTATTTTAGACTTTTATACATTTTAAAATTATTGGTCTGTATTTTAAATTGGTGTGTTTTCTTTAAGAATGTAGTAATTGTAAGATTTTTGTTAATCATGCAAATAAAATTTACCTTACGGATTAGTGGCACTCGAGAAAAGGAGGCAACATATTTGTGCGAGATCTTTATTAGAAGAGCTTCAGGCTTGGGCTGATGAGAAATCCGCTATTCCCCTGCATCAGACCGGCTTCGCAAAATCCATTGGAACAACAATAAAACATCCTAGTCATGGCAATGTTAATCAACAAGGCGGAATCAACAAAAATACCATTACACCTATGTTTTATTGACTACAGGGCCGCCTTTGACTATGTAAATCGTAGCAATCTGTGGGCTAAACTGGGGAGCCGGGGTATACCACAGACGTTGTTAAACCTGATAATTAATCTGCATATAGACAAATGAGTCCAGATAAAGCTTGGAGATTGATTTTTTTCTGTCAAGGTACATACTGACCCAGACGGAGCAAAAAAAGAAATGCGTTTTAGCCTTAATCCTGTTGAACCTGTTCCTAGCAGGTATTGTTCTGGCACTAAACTTCTGTAACTCACTTGCACCAAAGTTAGGTGGCTTAGTACTTCTATGCATCCTCTGAGCAGATGACATTGTCCTGATCAGTCATACACAGGTGGGTCTACAACATCTCCTCACCACCACGCAGAAATACTCTGAAGGCAATGGCCTAGTTATCAACCTGGAGAAAACAAGGACTATGACGACAAGGAGAAACCTAAAGAAATCCCCATCCGGGTTCTAGGGCAGTACACACATTGAATAAACCGAATATAAATATTCTAGGCGTGATTATTGATAAAAGAGCCCACAAAGAGGTCGTAAGTAGTGAGGGTGATCCCTTCTCGCTCTGATTCATTGTTTTAAGCCTCCTTTAACCTATTTTTTAAATTTTATTGGTTGTGTTTTAGCTTGCTTTTAACTGCGCTGACACGTACCCACTTTAAAGCGTGTTTTGCTGTGTTTTAGCTTGCTGTTAAACTTGCTGACACGAATCTCTCCGCTGCTGCTCCACGCATACTCTATTGTTGCAAGTGATAGTTGGCCTAATCACCTCACCACTGCATTGAAGGCACTGAAGGCAGTCACCTCCAGCATGATCCCTGGTCTGCCAGGGTAATTAATTAATGATTGAGCGGAGGGACGTGACTCCGCCCCTGATCCTCCCACACCCAGCTTGCATGGTCAGCTGACACAGCCACTCTACTACAGTGGCATGTGTGAGCGGGTGCGCGCAGCCGGCGCACCGCCGGAAGTTGAAGGCACGCCAAAAGTAAGCCCGTCTGCGCCCGTCCATGGCTGTCCGGGGCCATGGGCCACCCACTATGCCCATTTAAAATCCGCACAGCCTTTGAGGTACTCTAACCGCACCCTCCGGACTATGAAGAGATCTCTAGCTGGAGCCTGATATCACTCTGTACAGGTAGGAGAAGGGATTACACATTGTACAAACTGTCCGTTTTGTCTCAAACCCTGCATTAATACATCCCAGCAGGACCGCTTGAAGCTCGCCCTCATAAACTGAGGATCCCTTGTCAAACACAAAATGGAAGTTCATAACTACCTCACTGACCACCAGCCTGATGCTTTGTTCCTCACGGAAACATGGCTCAGTGAGGACTCCAACATTCTAGAAGTAATTCCAAATAACTGTGATATGGTCAGACCTGACTGCATCTTAAAACGTGGAGGGGGAACAAACGGTCAGTTTTGTCTCAAACCCTGCATTAATACATCCCAGCAGGACCGCTTTAAGCTCGCCCTCATAAACTGAGGATCCCTTGTCAAACACAAAATGGAAGTTTATGACTACCTCACTGACCACCAGCCTGATGCTTTGTTCCTCACTGAAACATGGCTCAGTGTGGACTACAACATTGTAAAAGCAATTCCAAATAACTGTGATATGGACAGACCTGACCGCATCTTAAAACGCAGAGGGGGAATACCCATAATTTGTTATGTATCCCGTAATTGTACCCTAGATAAAATCCTAGTAGGAAGCTCAGAGGCAGCTCTTTCTAGTTTAAGTAGAGCAAACTAGACTACGAAGAGTGGTCTTCTAATCTATTGCCCACTTGAGCCGCTAAACGATTTTATGGCTAATCTCATGGAACTGGCCACCCAACTAGCCCTTTAATACACTAACTTTCTGGTCTTGGGTGATCTTAGAGGATTAACCCAAAACGGAGACACACATCGTACATAAAGAACTTGCGAGCATATATTTAAAACTCAAATCTGTGGCACCCACATATTGTGCAGGCCACCTATTAGACCCCATTTTTTCAAACCATGTGGGCCTGGTGGTGAAACAACTGATTCCTGTTCCTTGGTCTGACCACCACCTCAGAGAATTCCGTATACCTCTACCTAAATCTCGCTGTACCAAAAACACTAATCCTAATGGTTCTCACAGGAACTGGTCCAAGTTCAACTGTGAAAGGTTTTCCAGGGCACTTCATAAAACCCCACCATTACTCAATCATGATGTTAATCAGGCTAACACTTTGATTAATGAGTGGATGACAGAAGCATTTGATAAAGTGGCCCCTTGGACATCTAAGACCACCAAGTGTAGGTCCAAATCAGTCCATGGTTCAACGAAGAGCTCAGAGCTGCCAAACAGGGATGTAAGCGTCTAGAACGCAAATGGAGAATAGCTTTCTCCAAAGAAGCGAAAGATGCTTATAAAACAGCACAGAACAAATACCACTCTATCCTCAAAAAGAGATGCTCTATATATTCCAAAGAGAGGATTGATATGGAAGAAAACTCCTCCAAAGAATTGTATACCACACTGAAAGAGATCTCGTCTCTTTAGAGAACACTTACAACTCCTGTCAGCTCTGACAAAAGGTGTAATGCTATTGCCGACTTCTTCCTACAAAAAGTATCGACGATATACAACTCTTTCCCTGAGGAAGCTCGGAATTGCCTTAGTGAACCTAAAGAGGTATCCAATGAACCATACGGGGGACGGATGACTCTGTGTTATATTTTGAGTGTCTGGGGTGTTGTGGACTGAAACGACTGAGTGAGCGAAAGGATGTTCTTCTTTTCTGGCCTGGGTTGTGTAATAAAATCATTGGGTATATATATCTAACTATATTCGTGTGGGGGTCGGGAGTGGGACTAATGACTATGACCGAGACACTTAGGTAGGTAGACGGTCATTGGATTGTGGGTTCTTCTGACTGAGTTCTGTGACTAGGGTGTAGGGTGTAAGGTCCACCTCCCTATCACCAACATCAACATTCTATTTTCTTGTGCATAGTTCTGTATGTGTATGTGCAGAGAATAATAACCACAACAGTAGTAGTAGTATACTAACTGAACAAAAATTGATAGGCAAACATCTGGGTGTGCATTTTGTTGGTGGGAATTGACAAAGACTGGAGATTATAGAGGACACGCAAAAGACAGGAGTGGACCTAGTGGCTACAGCTATTCTATCACAGCTTTATTTCCATGAAAAACATCCTGCTCCACCATGCAAAATGAAGAAGATTAAATACTATACATTTTGTACATCTAGTGCACGATAGAGAAATGTGTGAATTGTGGGAGACCCCTCACCGTTGAACGTATACTGGTTACACATGCATCTTTCGAAAGCTCTGCAAATCCCTTGTTTCGTAGAAGGCAATCTTCTCTTCTCATCTGCCTATGAGAAAAATGTTGCACGTTAGACAGTGAATACAACTAGTTTTTACCAGTCATGGCAAAAAGTGCAACATTATGGATAAGCAAAAGGGAGTAACAATACTGGTTTGTCAACCTCTTTAGTTGTATGCAACACTCATGTGGCCTCAAAGGTGTCTTTCTTACTGTGCAACAAGCTGCGAGGTAACATAGGCAAAGCAGTGTACCCGGATCTAAAATGGTTATATGGCTCAGGCTAACTTTCCAAAGACTAGAGTAGGAGTAGAGATTAGATGACCCTAGGGACCATCTAATAAATTAAAACTAAACTCTGTCTAATGTGACTGCTGTACATTAGGACGCAATTTGGACTAGTTACACAACGTTTCATGTTGTACGTAACTGTTTTTTCAATCTGAAAAAAGTACAACTAGTAAAATAGGGGGAGGTGTGCAGGCATCTAAAAAGGTGTACTTGCTTTTATAGGTGCACAATCACTATCAACCACCAGTGCCGACGGGGCCAGCGGCGATGCGATTGCCATCCAGGAGTGGACAGTGGCTGCGGCACCTGCAGGAGCATCAGTGAGGGAGGAAACTTCGGCGGTGGGCGGTGGTAAGTTATATTCATTACTTATTTGCATTACTAGGTGGAAGGGGGAAATTTCCCTCACTGTGCTATGAGACTTATTAAGGAAGTATGAATTTGAAGTTGTACTGGACAATATACAATGGTTGAAGAAGACACCCTTTGTAGCATTACCAGTGTGAGTTGAGTAAACAAGGCCTCTTTCATCAGACTCCAACTCAGCTGTGAAAGTTATGGAGAAGACTAAAAGTCAGATCAGATGACCTTGAGGGATGTGTTGAACAAAAAGGGAAATAAGTGAAACTAGGGTGGAAGGAGGAAGGACTAAAGAGATGTAATAATAAGACTAACTACCATAGAAGGATACTTTGGAAGGTTCATTCATATGGCTGATATGAATCCGATGCATGGGTTGTTGAAGGATGGGTAGAACTGGAAGGTCAAAGAAAATGCAGGCCTGGTTGGGCAAAACAATATGGGTGCATGGATACAGTGGATAGCAAAAATAATGAGCGCAGTTTGTGTCAATGAAACCCAAGGCAAGGAAGGAGTGGATGCATGGGTGGTTGCTGGTGAAAGTGAAACCAGCTAAGCCGATAATAAAGAATGATAGACATTTACTTTTAATGGGTGGATGCCCCCTAAATGTATTGTATTCATCATCGGTGAAGACTGTCACTGGAAGCAGAGTCTTACTTTGAAAAAATAAAAGGAGATACAAAAAAGACTTTTGTTCTTATGTATACTCAAGGCCACCCAGTACTAGGGCAAGTATAATGCCGGAAAAAACTTCAACAAATGCTACAGGCAAGGGAAGCAGGAGGATAGATTAGATAGATACTAAAAGTTGACACCAATTGTATGTACTGCGCTTGGTAGTGCTGCTATGCCACAATGCACTGTTGAATTGATTTTGAAGAGTTTCAGTTACAATTCTGTTTCTTTTTTTATAGATACTCATACTCCTTCCCAAAAACCATCACGGAAGGAGTTGGGAGCCAGGGCCCGGCAAAGGAAACTGCAGGCCACTGTGGAGGAGTACCGCAAGCTGGTGGCTGAGGCTGAGGAGGAGGAGGAAGAGGCGGCAGCAGCAGCTGCTGCCTCTTCCAATGCGTCTGGCCCCAGCAAGGCCCCACCTGCAGGAGTACGGGGCCGCGGCCAGGCAGCCGCTCACCGCCGGCAATTAACATCTGCCACCCCCACATAGCATGGATGCAAATGTAGTGCCGTGCATTTCGGCAACAACTTCTCCTCTGGGTGGCCAAGCTGGAGGACCAATTAGAGGAGTGGGTCAAGATTATAGTGGACAAACACCTCAAAGCCCGCCAATTGTAATGGACCCTCTTGATTTGCCCCTTTTTTAATAATTTTGTTGGTGGGTGGGATTTGGGTGTTGGGGTTATTTTTGTGGGACATTCTTTGGACTTGTACATTGGTTGGGGTTAGGGTGGGGATAGGGGTGGGATAGGAGGAGTAGGAGGATATTTTTTGTACATGAATAAATGTTATTTATTTTCAACTTACACATATGATGTTGTTTTGTGGTGGGGTTACTGTTGTACTTCACAAGGTTTACTCTAGATGCAGGGCAGCGACCAGTGTTTGATTGAAATACTTTATTAATTGACCACATGTATAACATGCAAACAGATAGATGCTGTACCCCTCACTCAGTTATATTTGTCCTATTAGTAATACCAGCCTCTCCTCCATTATACCTCCCAGCAAACTTCTCTTCTTACCTGTGATTGAAGATGATTACGTTTGGCATTGCAAGGGCTGCATGGTTTCCCAAGACAATGGAGAACATGGCGTGGTTGTGTGATAGTAGTAGTAGACTAGACACTGGCACTAGCATTGGCAAACAAAAACAAAGAGACAGTCATTTGGCTGAGAGAGAATGTGAGAGAAGTAGAAAATTACAGTACATAATACGGACAAAAAAATACAAACAATATTGCAACTGCTAAACGAACTCAAAGAAATCAATGGTGTCGGGGACTGTGCCAAGTAGAAGAAGACAAATCTCGTTGCGTTGGAGTCATTAAACACAATACAAATCGTAAACTTAAATGCTCTAAAATTAAATTCAAACAATGCCAGCAATGATTTACATTTATTCGTTGGGTCACTTTGGGAAATTAATTGCCTTGTACACTAGTACATAAAGTGAGCTTGGGTGGGCAAGCAGAAGAAGATCCTCGCCCTGCCTCGTTGACATTTGATTTTATTAGTGTTGCTTTCACCACATCTGCCCCAGCAAGCGTGTGATCAATTGTTGGTGTAGATTTAATGTAGTAACATCACACCTCAATATAAAACCACACAGCTCGGGGGAAGAGGGTTAGGGTTTGATGAATAGATGGGAACGGGGGTTTGGGGAAAGGTTTGACAAAGAAAAACAGTACGCATGGAGACAACAAAAGCAAAACAGTGAAGACGATGACTGCTGATCCACAACTACCCAATAAATGTAAAGTCAAGTAAGAAAAACGAAATGGATGCATTATGAAGGTTTATTATTAACTTGATGGTTAATAATAAGTGGTAATTACTTAACTACTACTACACAATTCAAAGGAAGTATTTCTTATATATGATATGAATATGACTTTTGCCTAGGCTGTATGCCCTCTGAGAAACCGTAATACCTGATGTAGCAGGCTGAAAGGTAGCAAAGAAAATTAAGAGATAGTTTAAGTGAACAATCAATTACCAAACACAAGCGTAAAATAAATGAAGAGGAAAAATATGAAAATGATACTAAAGTTAATGTATTATCCAGGGCCAAATGTGTAGTTGTATCTTGTCATTCATTTTTTTCCTCCCTTCCATGGACACTGTGACTGATTATATCATTCTTGGGCGCCTCTGGCTGGATGATGATGAGGAGGATTGGTAAGGTAAGTGTGAGTTGTTGCTCCATGTATAATAGCGCTGGGTGAAAGGCCGGCCTGTAAGTGTTGATGAAAGAAGAAATGGGGTATTACAAAATAAGTTAACAGAATGAAAACATAAAAATCAATTACGGTGTAGTGCAAAAAAGACAAGACTCGTGAGCAAGAATATTTTTAGACTGAGGCTGCTTGGATACAATGATTAACTCTACTCTTCTAGTTGCACAGCAGTCATCAAAAAGAACAAGAAGATAGGAGCCAGCATAGAACAGTTACAGGGCCACACCACAACCCCGGGCCGTGAGTCTGTGGCCCAAACTCCATTTACCTACTTTTTTCACAGTTTCAGACAAAAGACATATACATCAACCTAGCATTTGCCAAAACAAGTGATTAATTTAAATCAATGCGCCAATGTCAGTCAATCATACCACTATTCTACTCCACCACTGCACACACATGTAGCCTAGGTCTGCTGTGGTTCTTGTTGATTGGTTGTGTGTTTACCTTGTATTCCACTTCCTGAACATATTCCATCAATCATCTCTGATCAAACTGACTGACAGCGTGCAAAGATGGTATGGTGGTCATCATCATCATCATCCGGTGTGGCACGTGTATGTGTTCTCCAACACACCACCAACAGCAACTCAGTCTGTAGTGAGTGACTACGATTAAGTCCAGACTGCACCTGCAGTAGTAGGAGTACATTTGGATACATATTATTAAACAACATGGAAACATTGACCATCACTTGAGACACAAGTACTTTGCTATCTTTTGGGCGAGAGACTGGTCCTTTTCACAGTCACAATGGCACCAGCAGCACTGAAAACACGCTCATAAGAGACACTTGCAACAGGGCAAGCTAGATACTATATCGCCAACCTGCTGAGCACTGGCCATTGGCTTCTTGTCCTATACCAATACACCAATGGGCTTTGCTCCATGAACACCTCTGTTGTGTCATCCAGATAGGCCTGGACCATCCGCTCAATGTTCATTGGTTCTCGGGTTTGGTCGTCCTCTTTTTGCTTTGCGACAGCAACTGACTTATCATCCCTTTCTGTAGAAACCAATCAGCTATTTTTTTGCTTGTGTCTGATGAATCAGATCCTGTTGTGGCGGTTGTTGTTGTTGTTTGTGTTGGTGACTGCTGGGAAGCAAACGTACTGCTCGCATGCTGTGAAGAAGAACTTGACTCTGTAGGATGCTCAGTAGTACTTGCACTGTCCTGGGCTGGCACTGGCAGGCCTCTAATTGAGAGCCGTTCATTTTCTAAATCAGTGGCTTCCGCGGCTATTACAGTTTTGTACTTGGAAACATCCCCTTCTGAAAAAGGAATTACTGCATTACTGTTCACAAATAATTTGTACCGTGGATCCAAAATTGTGGCAGTAATGTAATGTTGGTGTGACACAATCTTATTTTGAATCCTTGTATTCTCAGATAAGCGGCCGGCTAAGGACTTCGCCAAATTACATGCTTCAAATTTTCCTTCAACACCTTTGTATGTTTCAGACACCTCCTCAGCTCTTGCTCTAGCATGTACAACAATGGGATAGCTTGGCTCATAGTACAGTCCTCCCTGCTGACTGCACGTATGAAGACCTCAAAAGGAAGTAGCATCTCTGTCAGGCATTTAATGAGGTACCATTGCGACATCTCAACTGGCTTTAATACCAGTTGGATCCCCTGATCTTCTTGACATTGTCATGACATAAGCATTAAGTGGTATGTACTGCTCAAACAGCCGATCAAGCATGTAATAAGTAGAGTTCCAACGTGTTGGTACCTCCTGGATGAGTGCTTTGACTGCCATTTTATACTCAAGTTGAATGACCCGTAGCTGCTTCTGGGCTTTAAAAGAATGATTGAAATGCGTGCAGATTCTTCTGCAAATGGTCAGTAAGTTGCTGACTTTGCTTTCATTTTTCAGAAAGTCTTGAACCACAATGTTAATGCAGTGTGCCAAACACAGGACCCTGAAATAACGACCATCTTCCATGGCCTTAACTACATTACTGCCATTGTCGGTCGCAACAAAACCAATATTGAGGCCTCTTGGTCGCAGCCATTCAAAGACCTTGCTGTTGAACTCATCCAAAATGTTTGCAGCAGTATGCGATTTCTCCATAGCAAACATGGCTACAGTAGCATGTCTGCGAGTATCATTAAAAATCTCAGTAGTGTCAATGCCTGTAGATATCTTGTCTCTAACACCTGAAAAAGAGATCCAGTGTGCAGTGATGCACATGTAATCAGTGGCTTGGCAACTGGTCCACATGTCTGTTGTCAGGTGGATACTATGCACAGCACTCTGCTGCAAGGCTTTTCCAAGCAATTCCAGCACGTCGTGGTGTAGTGCTGGAACAGCAACTCTGGCAAAATAGTAGCGGCTGGGAACATTCCATTTTGGGCAGAGGGTTGTCACAAATTCCAGGAAACCCGCCCCTTCAACAAAAGAAAAAGGGAGAAGGTCCAGAGCTAACATTTTAGCAAGCTTAGCATTGTACAAACGTGCTATTGGGTGGTTGCGCTCGTACTTTCCCTCCTGCCTAAACATGCTAACAATGGTACGCTGCTTGGTATTTCTTTCAGTTATGCCCGATGCTGTCATTCGTGTCGCAGACTTCGCACCCGTACTCCTTGGTGTCTCCGGGTTACTCTTACTCTGGTGCCACAGAGATGTTGCTGATACGGAGGATGTGGGATCTACCACTGCAGTGCTGGGGAGTCGGACAGGGGTACTTAGTGTACCACTACCAGATAGAATATCTCCCTCTTCTTCCTGTTCGACCCGTGAACCTTCTAATGCTTCCCCACCAACTTTAATGGTTCCTGCTTTTATGATACGTAGGTGGTCCTCCCACTTGATTGCGTGGTGTTTTTTCATATGGGTCATTTGGCCTCCGGTACCATAGTTTGTACCAAGCTTACCACTACTAACAGAGGAATGACAAATGGAGCATATAGCAATGTTCTTCTCATTTGCGCTAACTGTAAAGAAGTCCCACACTGGGGAGCTTAACTTTTGTCTCCTGCTAGAGGTGCCACTTCCAATGCCAGATGAACTGGAGGTTGTGTGGTGAATTTCACTATGTGGCTGTGCAATAGTACCACTACCTACTTCTGCTGAGGTGGAACTTGTGCTGGATGTAGGGCGCTGCCAGGTGTGTGCAAATGTAAAAATGGAAGCTGGAGGTAGTTTTGGTGTGGCCTGTGTTGGTGGTATGCGTGCTACATCCCTAGTCACAGCCATTCTTGATAGGGTTAAAATGTTGGTCTCCATGTCCTCAGGGCCAGGATTAATGCTTGTGATGACTGGGTCTGACTCATCATCACCATCATTATCCGGCTGCTCAACATCGCACTCCATAAGTGGTAGGCTTCCTGGAACCTTCCTTTTCCCTAGCCTGGTCTTCTTGGGATGTCTCTCCCTCTCATGCTCAGATTGTTGTGGCTCCCAATTGAGATCAAGATCATCAGAAGGGATGCTTGGTGAACAACTCGATGGACTAAGCCTCCTTTTCCTTGGTTGGGATTTGGAAAACAATAGATCTTCTGCATGAGGTGCTGCTACTTCTTGCTCTGCATCAGGCTCAGTTTCCTGAACTGCCCCGACTTCGGGAGGAACAACAACTACTATTGCCGGTGGTGGGTCTTGAACAACAACTATTGCAGGCGGTGATAGTGGTTGTTGTTTTCGTTGAACATCGACTATTGCGGGCGGTGGTTGTGGAACAACTAGTATTGCAGGCGGTGGTTGTGGTTGTTCTTTTCATTGAGCATCTACTATTGCGGGCGGTGGTTGTTGAACAACTACTATTGCGGGCGGTGGCTCAGGTTGAACATCTACTATTGCGGGCGCTGGTTGTTGTTCACCACTTTTCTGCTGTGTTCCCTCTTGCGTGGAATGTGTACTACTTTGAGATAGCGATAAGTTCAGGTCAGGCTAAGTATCACTGCTTTCCACCATTAGGCTGGCTACCTCTTCCCCACTCATCTGCTTGGGCCTGGGTTGGTGGCTTGGGCCCACTGATGCGAAGGTGCTGGCCCCAGCTTGGACCCCGGTCACTGCTGCTGCAGGCGTACTTTTTTTTCCCAAAAAAGGTTTTCGGGTCACCACCAGACTTAAGTGTCACTTCCTTCTTCTGTTCTTCCTACTTCTCAGCAACTTTCTTGGTCTTGGAGGACCTGGTACCTGATTTCTTTGGGACCATCTTCTTCAGATGTCAGCATCAGCACTCAGTTGCACAAGTTGCTGAGAATGATGTCTGGTCAGGTTAGTCACACCACATGTGACGTAGTACGGAAGGACCTCCGTCTGGCAGTAGAACAGGCGATGAATGATGACAGACACCTCCTCTTCAGTCTTTTGTGCACCTACAAGCAAAGAAGGCAGAACAACATCAGTCGAATGTGGTTTATTTTAGCTTTAATTTTAATTGCTACTAGAAGTATTAGTACAACCAGTAAGAGTAAGAATAGCAAAGAACTAAAATGCAAATGTAGTGGAAGTGGAACTTGTTTATCCCTAATTTGTGCATCATTTTGGATGGATGCAGCATCAGTGCCCTGCAGCAGATAGCAATGGGGATGTGAACAGTAGTAAGCCAACAGGAACAATGGCAAGACACAGGCCAATTTGTCAAAAACAAAACAGCACACTACTACTACCACCACAGCTCCACATGGGCACGCTCATCACAGGTACATGGGTAAGGGCCAGAAAACAATAAACTTAATCAGGCCTATATCCCTCCCTATATGGCCAGAAAAAGGAGGATGCCTGCATCACAGCTTAATGCAAAAAAGAAAATCCCCATGGCTACAAGGTTTGAAAGTTACACAACAACACAAACAATAAAGACATTTCAAGTTTTCACCCAAACAGTTAACTACACCCCAAACACCACATTTGAAAATTCAATGCATTGCCACCCATGCCCTAAATTATGTTAAATTCAACAGACAAAATGGAAACCGCTACATCAAGCATCCCCGCTGACTAGCTCTGGGACTCTAGGCCTACTGGCAGAAAATATCACACAAGTTTGTAGGCCTGCGGCAAAAAAACTAAACCAGGATGGAAGGTCACACAAAATGGCCGCCCCCACTGGGCCTGGCCACCCCCAAAAACATGAAAAGAAAGAGAAGACAGACAATACATTCCTATGGCAAAAGGACAATGCTTGGCTTGACAAAATGGCCGCCAAGCTGCCCACATGGTCAGGCCACCCTCAAAAAACAAAGTACATAGAAGACAGAAACAGTAAGTGGTCCATACTCCAAAAACTACAAGCAAATGACAACCTGAGGAGTTTCTTTTAGCAAAATGAATAGCATCTACATTTTCAGGAATGTTTTAGGCAACTCGAGAGATATTGCTCGCGAGAATGCAAATTCGGCGTGTTCGGCAGCGCGAACTGTACAAAACGTTGTTATCGCGTGCCCGAGCACGCACATTGAGCGCGTGAAGAAGACAAAACTGTAAGGTCGCGTTGTAGCACTGTGCAAAGTTACCAAAACTACGCGAGCTGAATTCTAGGGTTACCTAATCAATCAATCAATCAATCATAACACTTGTATAGCGCGCTACTCACCCGGAAGGGTCTCAAGGCGCTTGGGGGAAGGGGGCCGCTACTGCTCGAACAGCCAGGTCTTGAGTTGTCTCCTGAAGGCGAGGTGGTCCTGAGTCAGCCGAAGGTGGAAGGGGAGGGAGTTCCATGTCTTGGCCGCCAGGTAGGAGAAGGATCTGCCTCCGGCGGTGGCTCTTCGGATGCGTGGTACGGCGGCGAGGGCGAGGATGGCAGACCGTAGCTGGCAGGTGGGCATGTGGAAGGTCAGGCCGTCGTTGAGGTACTTGGGGCCCAGGTTGTGGAAAGACTGAGGGTGAGGAGCCTGAACGTGATCCTCTTGTTGACGGGGAGCCAGTGCAGGTCCCTCAGGTGGCCGGAGATGTGGCTGCGTCGGGGGATGTCCAGGATGAGTCGGGCGGAGGCGATCTGGATGCGTTGGAGTCTTTTCTATAGCTTGGCTGTGGTTCCGGCGTAGAGGGTGTTTCCGTAGTCCAGATGGCTGGTGACAAGGGCCTGGGTGACCGTCTTCCTGGTTTTGATCGGGATCCATCGGAAGATCTTGTGGAGCATGCGGAGGGTGTGAAAGCATGAAGAGGAGACGGCGTTGACTTGTCTGGTCATCGAGAGGGAGGAGTCCAGGATGAAGCCTAGGTTGCTTGCGTGGTCTGTTGGCTTGGGGTGGTGCCCAGGGCTGGGGGCCACCAGGAGTCGTCCCAGACGGAGGGCAATGGTCCCAGGATGAGGATTTCCGTCTTGTCTGAGTTCAGTTTCAGGCGGCTGTTCTTTATCCACTCGGCGACGTCTATCATCCCTTTGTGGAGGCTGGTTCTGGCGGTGTCGGGGTCTCTGGTGAGGGAAAGGATCATCTGGGTATCGTCGGCATAGGAGATGATGTTGAGGTTGTGTTGGCGTGCGATGGCTGCAAGAGGTCTCATGTAGACGTTGAAGAGGGTGGGGCTGAGTGATGATCTTTGCTGGACGCCGTAGATGACTTCGGTGGCCTCGGAACGAAATGGGGGAGGCGGACTCTCTGTGTTCTTCCAGCGAGGAACGAGATGATCCACTTCAGTGCCTTCTCTTGGATGCCGGTGTTGCTGAGGCGTTGGACTAGGGTGCGGTGGCAGACAGTGTTGAACGCGGCAGAGCGGTCCAGGAGGATGAGTGCCGCTGTTTCCCCGTTGTCGAGAAGGGCTCGGATGTCGTCGGTGGCTGCGATGAGGGCGGTCTCGGTGCTGTGGTTGGCTCTGAAACCGGACTGCAAGGGATCGAGGGATCCATTTGTCTCGAGGAAGGCGGTAAGCTGTCTGTTGGCGATCTTCTCGATGACTTTGGCAGGAAAAGGGAGGAGCG
This sequence comes from Lissotriton vulgaris, assembly GCF_964263255.1. Classification (NCBI taxonomy): domain Eukaryota; kingdom Metazoa; phylum Chordata; class Amphibia; order Caudata; family Salamandridae; genus Lissotriton; species Lissotriton vulgaris. The sequence goes on along the minus strand of NC_141699.1, from coordinate 316,994,334 downwards.
AGATGGGGCGGAAGTTTTTGAGGTCGGTGGGGTCTGCTGTTGGTTTCTTCAGTAGGGCGCTGAGCTCGGCATGCTTCCAGCTCTCCGGGAAGGTGGCGGTGTCGAAGGAGGTGTTGATGATGTCTCGGAGTTGGGGTGCGATGGTGGAGTCGGCCTTGTTGAAGATGTGGTGGGGGCAGGGGGCAGTCGGAGATCCGGAGTGGATGGTGTTCATCGTGCGGGCTGTGTCTTCGGTGGTCACCGCGGTCCAGGTGCGGAGGGTGGCGGTGGGGTGCGTTGGTTCGACGGTTGGGTGCGAGGATGGTGCGCCGAAGCTGTTGTGGATGTCGACAATCTTGCGGTGGAAGAACGAGGCGAGGGAGTCGCAGAGATCTCGTGATGGGGTGATGTCGTTGCCGGTGCTGGAGTAGGAGAACTCCTTGACGATGATGAAGAGTTCCTTGCTGTCATGGGCGTTGTTGTCCAGTCGATCCTTCAGTGATTTCTTCTTGGTGGTGCGGATGAGCTGGTGGTGCTTGCGGGTGGCGTGTTTGAGGGCGGTCATGTTGTCAGTGGTCTGGTCGAGGAGCCAGGCTTTCTCGAGGGTGCGGCAGGTCTTCTTGGAGTCCTTGAGTTTGTCAGTGAACCAGGGGGCCTTCTTGCTTCTGGGTTTGCTGGGAGGGTTCTTCAGTGGTGTGAGGTGGTCGGCGCAGGCAGTCAGCCACTGCGTGAAGTTGCGGGCTGCTTCGTTGGGAACCTGTGTGCTGGCAGGTGGCTTCTGGCTGAGGGAGGTGGTGAGCTGGTCGGCGGTGATCTTGCTCCAGCTTCTGTGAGGAGCCTGTTGCGGGTGGTGGTGGGTAGTGTTTTTTCTGAAGCTGAAGTGGACGCAGCTGTGGTCTGTCCAGTGAAGTCCGGTGGAGTGGCTGAAGGCAATGTGCCTGCTGGATGAGAAGATGAGATCAAGCGTGTGGCCGGCGTAGTGGGTGGGGGTGTTGACCAGTTGCTTGAGTCCGAGGTTGGCGAGGTTGGCCAGCAGGGTGACGGTGTTGCGGTCCTTGTTGTTCTCCAGGTGGAAGTTGAGGTCCCCTAGGAGGATGTAGTCGGCGGAGGGGAGGGCGTGTGGGCTGATGAAGTCCGTGATGTCTTCGCTGAATTGTGTGCGTGGTCCCGGGGGTCTGTATATGAGGGTGCCTCTGAGGGCCGTCTTTGGGTCGGTGTGAATCTGGAAGTGGAGGTGTTCGGTGGCGGTGTAGGTGTCGTCGGCGTCGGTCGTGATGCGGATGGTGTTCTTGTGAACGATGGCGCAGAAAAAGCCATATTATTCAACCCACACCCAAAACCTGCAATTCAACACCAAAAACACATCTTGCTAATTAATCCAAAGCCATCCATGACCTACATGATGTTACACTTACAACTTAAGCACCCCTATAACAGTTGAACAACTTTCATGCACCCATGATGAGGACTCTAGTAGTACCCTTGGGCCTACTGGCAGAGTGGGCCACAAGCTTGGAGGCCTATGGCAAAAACACAGAGGCTATTACTAGTACCAGGAAATGGCCGCCACAACATGGACAGGCGGTCACAAAAAAAAAAAGAAAACAATACAAAAATAAGAAAGGAATAAAAATAAAAAACAGACAAAGCAGGCCTATGGGAAAAGCAAAATGCATGGCTTCACCAAATGGGAATGTGCACCAGCCCCATGGTCATCCCACCAAAAAGAAAGTACATACAATTTAAATAAACTCAAGCAGGTCTAACAATAACCCTATATAGCCAGAAAAAAAAGAGTATGCCTGTTACACATCACAGCTTAATGCAAAAAAGAAAATCCCCATGGCTACAAGGTTTGAAAGTTACACAACAACACAAACAACAAAGGCATTTCAAGTTTTCACCCAAACAGTTAACTACACCCCAAACACCACATTTAAAAATTCAATGCATTGCCACCCATGCCCTAAAAGATGTTAAATTCAACAGACAAAATGGAAACCGCTACATCAAGCATCCCCGCTGACTATCTCTGGGACTCTAGGCCTACTGGCAGAAAAAATCACACAAGTTTGTAGGCCTGCGGCAAAAAACGAAACCAGGATGGAAGGTCACACAGAATTGCCGCCCCCACATGGTCTGGCCACCCCCAAAAACATGAAAAGAAAGAGAAGACAGACAATACGTTCCTAGGGCAAAAGGACAATGCTTGGCTTGACAAAATGGCCGCCAAGCCACCCACATGGTCAGGCCACCCTCAAACAACAAAGTACATAGAGGACAGAAACAGTAAGTGGCCCATGCTCCAAAAACTACAAGCAAATGACAACCTGAGGAGTTTCTTTTAGCAAAATTAACAGCATCTACATTTTCGGGAACGTTTTAGGCAACTCGAGAGATATTGCTCGCGAGAATGCAAATTTGGCATGTTCGGAAACGCGAACTGTACAAAACATCGTTATCGCGTGCCCGAGCACGCACATTGAGCGCGCGAAGAAGACAAAAACTGTAAGGTCGCGTTGTAGCACTGTGCAAAGTTACCAAAACTGCGCGAGCTGAATTCAAGGGTTACCTAGTGCGCAGAAAAAGCCATATCATTCAACACAGAGGCACATTTTGCTAATTAATCCAAAGCCATCCATGACCTATGATGTTACACTTTGAACTTAAACACCCCAAAATCAGTTGAACAACTTTCATGCACCCTTGATGAGGACTCTAGTAGTACCCTTGGGCCTACTGGCAGAGTAGGCCACAAGCTTGGAGGCCTATGGCAAAAACACAGTGGTTACAAACACAAAATGGCCACCACCACCTGGCCAAGCCACCCACAGAAAGTAAATGAACTCAAGCAGGCCTACACTAACTACATGAACTACTAGGGTTACCTAATTTTACTAAAACAAAATTAACAACAGAGTATGCAATTAAATCCAATGCCATCCATGATGTTTTACAGACACAACAGAAACATGGGTGGACCCTTGGGTACCTCTAGGCCTACTGGATGAAATTTCAAACACATACAACTTGACCCCTCATGAAAGTACAGGCCTCCCTCAATAATAATTTTTAAGAAAGATTGAGAAGCACAGAAAACTTTCGTAAAAAAAAAAACCCAAACCAAACAAACATTTACAGTACACCAATTCTCAATTCTCAAACTTACTTGTAAAAGAAAAGTTCAGATCAAAAATTCATCAATAAATCCGATTAAATGCTATGATGCAGCAGACATACACAAAGAGTGATCCTTCCAGCTCCAATTCCAAATGAAAGTGAACACCACATGGACAAAGCACTGGGTGGAGCCTGGTGGACAGGAACAGGAAGTTGGAGACTCGGGGGCACTTCCTTTCTCTTGAAAAAAAGAGTAGAAACAAAAAGAGGACTCCTAGCCCAAAAATATACAGCCAAATCACAATCTGAGGGGTTAAATGAACATTTTTGAGAAGATTTTAACATGCTCGTGAGATATTCTGTGCCAGATTGCAGTTTCTGCGTGTTCGGAAACGTGATCTTACAACCATGGCGCTGCAAGGAGGATCGCGCGTCCCAATGACATGTTCGTGCGTCCGAATGATGTAATCACGTTCTCAAAATCGCACGGGATTGTGCGGCCGTATTCCAAACATCGTAGCGAATGCGACCGGGAGAGAAAAGTGAGAAAGCGAACGCAGAACCACGGTAAGTCATTACCGCGCACGCGAGAATGCTATTGAGCGCGCGAGGAAGAAAAACTACTACGCTACGCTGTAGATTGCGTAGTAGTCGACAGCTTCGTGCTCGCCGCGAAGTGCGAAGTTGCCGAAAATTCGCAAACTCCGCGAACGGAGCGTAGTTCTCCGCCTAGGGTTAATTATTCAGTCAGTGGCCTACCGTGACTTGGTTGGGGAGCTAAAGGACATGGAGCAAGGTGCTGGTCAGTTGATTTATAATACTTTCTATGCTTTTATAAAACTATATTTACATTTAGCAACTTTAAACTAATGTCTAAAATATAAGTGCTGGGTGTATGGTTTTGTGTAGATATTTGGTAAAGGGTACTTCAGCTTAAGCATCATGCATATCTAATCCATCATATTAAAAGTGACGCAGGATCTAGTGACGGAAGTAATAATATTGTGACATCTGACAAGTTTGTGTGTGACTAACACTTCTAAATGTTTATGAATGTATCTATTGAAGCATATAAAATGTTCAAATTGAAGGGACATTATATGAAATATACTTGTCACAGATTGTTTCAATTATTTTAATGTGTGTTAATCTTTCACATCATGAACATTCTCACATCCACGTTGCTACAAGTGCATTAACATTCAGCACATTTGCAATAATGCAGATGGGACATATGTCACATTGTGTCGAATTAGCACTCCACCTAAATATAAATGTAGCCAATAGCCATTGAAGTCAAGGAACATATATGTTAGAATGTAAGCATGAAGTATGATTATTGGAAATAAAAATGCATTATTATTTTGGTATGGCTGTCCACTCAACTCAAGGACTAATACCAACTCTATTTAGATTGAACCTTCAAGGTCACTAAACTAACCTGAGCTCAATCCCTGGTAGCAGGGGCACAAAACTGACAGGCTCAATTTATAGCAATATGTAAATTATATATATTGTAGTAAAACAATGATCAAGACAAAATCAAAAACAGCAAAAAAAAGTACACAAAATAAAGAAGTCGCAGTCTAATTTGTGCTTTCCCATTTTTTAGCTATACTTATGAAAAACGTTACACATTTATATCTCGGGTTTCGCATATTGGATTATTGTTATTTTGATCACTTTGTATTTATTGAATATTCCTCTATTTTTGTAAGCCTCGTTCTTGGCCCTTTCAGTGGAATCAGACACTGACAGTCCACTTACTCCATGCCTCCCTTATTGTGACAGGCTTCACATTCACAGTACGGGCAAATTTATGGTTCTAAACTTCCAACAGTGAGACGTACAATGCATTCATAGTAAACAACTCTTAGATTTACAAAATTACATTTGCGTTGTATCCCTTTGCTCGCATTTAACTCAGACTTATTCTTGTTTTTCTGTTGCTGGATCGTGGATGCCGTTTCAAGCCATAAACTGATTACAAGGGTCTGATCAGGACTTATCAATGTGGGTAGATACTGTAGGATAGAGCATTTATTGCTAATTTTGGCCATAAATTCATATTTCATGACATGGTATGGTCTGGTAAATAGCATACTTTGACAACTTAGGTGGTGCCATTGTGCATCTCCAAAACTATACTGGTGAGAATGCACTTAGCTACTATCTAGAGCTACGTAGCTATTGAATGCTCTTTGACACTTATGAGACAGGGATACGTTTTTCAGTGTTATTCCCTATGCACTTTGGATTGTTAATTTTACATCCATAATAGTAACTGTCCCTTTTGTCCACAGGTTAATATTGGCCTTAAGTGAGAATACATTAATGAATTGTTTTACTTAGGGTAGGCCATTCCGAATCACCTTGTTACTCTGGTCCAACACTTATTTTACTCGCTGGCCATCAACGTATTGTATTTACCAAACCGCAGCATGTCATTATATATGATTATGTGTCCAAAATTATGAATAAATGCTCTATCTTATAAAATCCCCACACATTGATTAGTCCTGATTAGATCCTTGCAAATAGTTTATGGATTGAAACAATGTCCACAATGTACCAAAAGAAAAACAATCAGAAGCCTAAAATAAATATATGTACAAAGGCATAAAATGCCAAAGAACGTTTGTCAATTGAACCCTGCGCCCCATTACAGTAGGCCTGAACTTGTAACTCTGTCCCAGTGCGAACAAATATCCTCAATACTGCTTTTTTGCTTCTTCCCACTTTTTTTCACTAAACACTTTAAAATCAATATCTCCAGTTCTACTAATTGGATTTCTGTTGTTTGGGTCTTGTTTTATTTATTAAAATCTGTGCTATCGTTCTAACATGTGGAATCTTGTCATCATGTCTCTGTCTGTTGGATCTGAAACCACCCATCCACCTGCATCCAAAGGGTAGGATTTGACCCCTAGAAGCGAACCGCCTGCCAGAGCGTGGATGCCTAACCCCAGACGAACTGGTGAAGTGGAGGGAGGAGGGGAAATTCAAACTGTAGGTGGGCAAATTAAAGATAGAGGCAGAGGAGAAAATGGCTGATAGAGCCTTGGAAGAGAAGAACATTTTGCTGGCTCATGAGCTGAGTCTGAAAGAGCTGGACATCAGGCAGATCCCAGCAGTGATGTTAGTAAGATATCTGCAGTGTCTGAGGGAGACAAAACAGTTTGAGGTCCCAAGGATTTGGTGCCCAGTTATGGGATGGAAGTGGACATAGACAAATGGTTTACTACCTATGATGTACACCTGAGGGTCCAAACGTTCCCTGAAGAGCGTTTAGGAGGGAGTTGTCTATGCAAATACACACCTACTGCAGGGTGGGACACATTTCTAACACTAGAGGTTGGGGACCAAACCTGGTACACTCCAATTATAGCCATTTTAATTCCAAAGTTTGAGCTGACCCCTGAAAAGTTCTGCCAAAGTTTCAGGGACAGCCAGAAGCTCCCCACCAGTCCTGGGTAGGTTTGATAGATTGCTTCAGTAAGTCACTAAATGGTTGGGTGTGGGACAGCAAAGTTAGTGAGTTTAATGGGTTGTACCATTGAATCATGAGAGAGAACATGCTCATTATCTGTTTTACAGAGTTGTGCCAGCACCTATTCCACCGTGAGCTTACTGACCCCAGGAAACTTACTAAGGAGCCATACCTCTGGGCCTGTACCAGAGTGTTCTAGAAGGTACCTTGGAGTGTCCCCAAGAAGAGTGGTTCAGGTTTCCCCCAGCAGAGTTAAGCGGGAGTTTAAAGATGACCCAGATAAGTCCCCGAGTAAGGGGGAAGGAAAGGATTGCCAATCCCCATCTGAGAAACAGGGTAGTGGTTCTGGTGGATGGAAGCACCGAGCGCCCCCTTTCATAACAAGCTGCTTTGAGTGCTCCCAATTAGGACACAAGCAGGGGGACTCAGTATGTCCAAAGAAACCACCCACTGGGGGACCTCTACAGAGGTGCCAAATTTAACCTTAGAGTAGGTAGTCCCCAGGGGCAGGTCATAGACCTTGCCATGAACTCCCTCAGTTGGGGGATAGGCTCAGAGGGTGAGCTGGGGATCCCTGATGTTGGGAGTTGTCACTTCTACAAAGTGAATGGGGTCCCAGTCACTGATCTGAGGGACACTGGAGCTAGCCAGACCATGGAAGTGGAAAGACTAGTTAATTCAGAGCAATACACCAGCCAAGTGTGTAGTGTAACTCAGGCTCATGGGAGGACTTCTTCTGCCCCATAACCCTGGTATTCCTGGTGTGGGGTGAGGCTGTGACCCAGATGAGGGTCATAGTTAGTCTCTAGATGCCCATAGACTGCATTCTGGGGGTTGAGTTCCCCCGGTGTCAGGGGAACTGAGAGGGGCGGCTGCCAAGGGTGCCCTGACAGTTCTTTTTTCTGAGGGTACCACTCCCAATGGGAGGGTATTGGCCAGTGTCAGAATACCACCATAGAACTGATGGGAGGTAGAGTGGAAGTAGGGTGCAAAATCCCTAACACTACTGACCCCATTCTGAGACACCTCAGAGTTCAGAGAGACCGCAGGAGCCTATAGGGAACTCGTTGGTAGTCCCAAGGCGGGAAGAAAGGCCTACACAATATCCTGCTTAGCACCTCCACCTAGCAGTGGATGGCACAGAGCCTGGCTTCCCATACTGACAGCTGTAAGAGTCCTCTGTTGGTTTCTGTCCTTATGGACATAGTGTTCTTTGATTGGTGACAGAGGTCTGATCCAAGGGGTGGGATGGGCCACATCACTTTGTTGGCCATGTTGGTCCTGTCTGCCTACGGTATGCATCCGTGAGCAAGTTGAGGTTAGGTGCTACACAGATGGGGTTCACGTGGATCAGTTTAGTGGCTCTGGAGGCAGAGTGGTCAAACTGAATCAAGAAAGGTGTAGAACTAACAAGTTCCCCTGGAGTGGAGAGCCTATGTCCACATTATTTTGCCTAAGCAGTGAAGTTCATCAAAGTATTGATTAGTTTCCCACAGCTTTAGACTGGAGGGAGGGTCGTGTTGGAAATGGCTCTTTTTTGTAGGGTCCGCCCCTAACCGTTTGCCTTCCTTCTCCCATTTTTCCTGAATTCATTTTTGCTGGCCTTAAGACTCTGAGCCCTTTACTACTGCTAGCCAGTGCTAAAGTGAATGTGCTATTCCACTTAAACATGGTAATATTGTCTCTTACCCAATCAACACATTTAATTTGCGAAGGGCCTCTAAATTAAATGCTACTAGCTGGTCGCAAAGGCAAAGATTACTAGAGTGAACCTGTTAACCCAGGTGAAGTTTATATCATAACACAATGTCTCAGCTGGAAACCATTGGAAAAAGCAATTTTAAGGTAGTAGCGAAAATCACAAGGGAGGGAACAAAGGGAGACCACAACAGGATTGTTGTGCCCTTGATTGTCTCCTCCTGTTGGACCATCTAACACTACCTCCCTGGCCACCATGTGTTCAGCATCCTGCACTACTTCCAAATCAAGTGACCTTTTGTCCTGGTGATGACCTGAAATTGATCAGGCTGAAACACTGTCAACTACTCAGCTCAGAACCCTGGCACTGTTGTGGTCAAATTAATTCACTCAATTGACATATACTGACCTTGTACATATTCTGTATCATTGACCACATTATTATTTGTCCTATTGCGCCGTTCAAGCTGTGTTTTTTCACCCTTGTGTCACTGGGCAGCTCACTGTTACTTGCACGTTCAGTGCACACCTGTATGGTACAATCACTGTTTATTTAACTATATGGTAGTGCTGATATAACTACTTATATACAATAATCCTGTTACTTTCACCAATCCTGTTGTGGTCTGCCTTTGTTCTCTCCCTTGTGATTTTCGCAACTACCTTAAAATTGCCTCTTCTAATGTTTTCCAGTTGAGACTACCTGGCCTGCAGCACTGCATGTGCCAACCACTTAAGTAGTCCTCTAACCATGTCTCATGCCTGCATTTGCAAAGCCTGTGTGCGCAGTTTACACTGCCATTTTGACCTGGTTATGGTTGCTGCTTGACCAGGGCTCATACCTCAGTCAATCAGTAAAACTATTTCTAACACTCAGATTGCCAATAGTCGCTACTGTCATAGCTGTTACAACCATCCATAACATCTTTAAGGTCACCTCTGGAATGTGTAATATGTGATGTGTGATAGAGTAAGGTTATACATGCAGTTACAGGCCTTTCTCTAGTTCCTCTTTTATGTTTTCCTTTATATCATTGTATTAGCAATCCAGCATGGTATATCCCCACAGAATACGTACTATATCACTGTCTGACTTCCAACATCTCCAGCACTTCGAACGTTGTGCTCAACCTTGCTGCAGGATATCCGTGTGGGGGCCAGTGGCTTTTATGATTTTCTCTCTTTTTTAATGAACTTCAGCCTGGCTTCCTATAGCCCGCTAAGCAATTCCTGCCTTTCCCCTTCATAATATTAAATTGATAGTCTGTTTTCCCAGCAGATGTTTAGCTCTTCTGCTTTTTGTCATAAAAATATATGTTTAATGATAGTCCCATGTAGCCCCAATATCAAGACCTTGTATGCCGCGATTTCTGTGTGTTTATGGATTACTGACAGTTTTCAGGCTTCGTGGTTGGTGACCTAGGCACCCCTGTAAGCTGTGGAGTAGCTGATTGTATATCCACATCTGGTTATGGGGTAGATCAAAATCTTGTTGTAAATCAGCAAATGATATGGAATGCCATTGATCCATTTGTCCCTCCAATATTTCCATTGTGTATATATTTTTCTAATGGTTTGTTCATTGTGCCACATTGGTGCTTGCGGATCGAGTCTACTAATGCATATCATATGAATGGTTGAAAGGGATTTGACTTTCTCCTGTTATAGATCCCTTCTGGTATATCTAAGTCTTTCCCCCCTCAGTAGCGTGACCAACTGGCATGGGTGCAAATTCAGGATGGCGAGTGTAAAAATTCAGGACAAGGAGCCAAGATTCAGGACACAAATTCAGGACACAAGATCAAAAAAGCAGGACAAAACTTTGGGGGAAAAAACTTACGTTTTACAGACATATCAGAGGAAGTTGTGCAATAGTATGAAGGGGCCTTTGGTGAGCCAGCATCATTCATTGGCGTGTTATATTATAAATTATTAAATTTGCACTTTGCTTCCGCCCACCACATTTTACAGCAAGGAGCTATAGGTCAACCCACTTTATCATTGCGACCTTCAGTGTGAGGGATGGCACAGAGTCACAGCCACTGTTCATATTTGACTAAAATAGTTTGTTTCTCTAAAACTACAAAGTAGGCTAAAAGTTTACTTTTTAAATTCAATTTTTTGTTATTAATTTGAAATATGGGCTAGTTATATTGTATTCACTCGTTTTTAAAGTTTATGGTCTGTGTGTCTCCTAAAACTTAGCCATTCATGCCTGGTGCCATAGGCATTAATGGAGCCTGCCTGGTGAAAAAAAGGGTAGGCACCACCAACAACAAAGAAGAAGAAAACAAGCCAGCTCAACTAACCATCAGGAAGCTACACATGGCAGGGTGACACACACTAATTCAAACCTCCTCGCAATTAGGTGGGGGGTAGTTTCCCCAACAAAGAGGTGGGGAAGCAGGTGACAAAAATACCTATCCCGCACGGTGAAAACTATGCAGAAACGGGGAGTTGAGAATTAATCAGCAGAATTGGTTCCTGGAATTCGCTGGACTGACCACAAAAACAACTCTCAAACTAAAAGCTGTGCGGCCATTGCTGTCCTTCAGAGTGAAAGCAGAATGTTGTTCCTGTTGTTTGGAAATCAGGAACATCCCCATAATGTATGGCACCCAACTATGCAATGCAGGCACAGACACCACATGCTGTAACTGCAGCATGACCCATTGTCATTCTGTATGAGAGAATCGGCTCCGACAAATTGACAATGGAGCTAATTGACAAGTCCGGGAGGAGCTGTGGAAGATTCTTCTCTTGAAAGAAGTGCGAGCTGGCCCCAACAGTGACTGCTGTGAAACCCCTGAGGCTTCTCAAAGGGGGCACATCACAGCCACGATTCTCAAAGGGTTCATTTCAGATTCTTGCAAACCCCAGAATTACTGACAATATAATAATGGACAACGAATTAGACACTGAAATAACAGACCGTCCGTTAAATTTACGGACGGTTGATCACCCTACGCCTCATTGTTGGGTATGGCCCTCTCTATATGTACCCAGGCAGGGATGTTTCCACACGAAGTGAGTATAAATTTGTTTTGCGCTAACTGATGTGTGATCCAATAGGTGTATGTAGGTGGTAGTATCATTTCCCTGGACTTTGTGGCTTCATGTAACTGACCGGCCCTTAGCCTTGGCTTAGATTCACCTAATATAAATGTCTATATTTTCTATTTTATCATCTTTATCAGCTCATTGGGGACATGTAAATGTGCAATGGCATAAGTGAGGTGGGATGCTGCAATCTCTTTAATTATCTGCAGCCTCCCCAAGAGCGAGAACTGTAATTCAGACCACATAAGTATTCGCGTTAAAATTGCCTCTATCGAATTAATTAAGTTGTTTCTCATAATCTTCCAGACCCTGACTAAACAGCACACCGGGTGTTTTATATTGGATTCTTTCCATCGAAAAAGGATCTTACCCAATGAAGCTTTCATCGTGATTTCTGTCAGTAGTAAGGCCATGCATGTTCCCCCAATTAATTATATACTCCAAAATTCTGAAAAGGTAGAAATCAAGTATATCAATACCCAATAGAGATGTGTCGTTTCGTCACAGTTATCAAACAAACAATAGTATTCAATGCCTTGAGATAAACAAAAATCACTAATGATTCCAGAGTCAACACACACGGTAGTGGTGGCAGTGGACAGCTTTGCATGGTGCATCTTTGGACTTCAATAGACTGTAACACAAAGCCACTGTGTTACAAAGGACACTGAATCCAAATTAAGTAAGATCCTTTTATTGTATTGGGGAGCTGCAGGCAGCATGACCACAGCTTCAGGTATTCAGCAGTAACTGTCTAAGTTGAATACAAACATTCTTAAAGGAAACAGCTAATTCCTCATGACATTGAGAAATTCCATACTAAGATTACATCATGTAATTCTAATTAAGAATGAAACACAACACATCCCCCATTCTTCGGAAAAGAGAAAAAAGAAAAAAAAAAGAAAAATAAAAAACAAACATAAATACAATGAAAGCAAATAACAAATTGCCAATGATGTAATTCTTGTAACATTATAAGCAGTTTACTTATTACTAATGATGTAATCCTTCAACCACAACAGAACCAACCTTCTTCTCAACAAATGAAGAGAAACATTCTCACTGACCGTAGATGAAGTAGAAGATAGCTCCTGAGATAGTTGTAAATTGTTAGCAATGTCAACATTGGAAGGAGATGTAGAAAAAAATATTTTCAGAAATTTCATTGATGTTATCACAACTAGAAGAATTGATTGACTCTAAATTTTCCCCACTATTTTCTGAGACAACTTCGCTAGTAGCATTTCCATTGGGTTCATCACATAACCAATCATAATCCACAATCTGTTCAGAAGGAAAATAATTGCTTCTAGCTTCCAAATCTTTCCATCACTTACTCGTAAAGAGTTCAATAGCACTCCAATCACTTGAATAGGCTCTGAAAATGTACTTTCACTTGTAGGAACCCAATCCGGCTTTGTGATACGTACCCCATCTCCAATATTTATAATAGTAGCTTTGTCCCCATGTTTGGCATCATAATATGCTTTGCTTCTACGATGCATAGATTCCATTCTTGCTTGTACGTCACTTTTAGAACGAGGATGAACAACCGAAGGGATTAACCAGGCTGGAGTGAATTTAGAATGAGGATTTCCCACAACTTTGTTAAAAACCTTGAGGAACTGTGCTAAAATTTGGGAACCAACAGTACATTCCTTATCTACTACAAGAATTTGTTCACTACTGTTGGGATCGAGAATTAGATGCAAGTGTTTTTGGTCAAACCATCCTAAAACAGGTGGATCATTTTTAGCAAGGGATAGTTTGCCTCTACATTCTCTCCCTTTAATTCTGAAAGTAAACCTATGAAAACCCAGAAGATCTAGGGTTCGCCTCCGTAGCTTTCAGGATGTGTGTCAGGCTATAAAAATTGACTTCCTACTTTCTGTACGAAATATCATTGCCGCATTTCCTCATTAATGATAGCATGAGGGGAGCCTGAGTCCATGTAAATATTAATTTCCACACTGCCTATATCCATCAAACACACCGGTTTGTTTTGACAAGATTCCTCACAAATAATCAGCACTAAATTGTCTCGTACGTTCATTACTTAACCACCAATTTCCTCAGAGGTCTCTTTAATTTCAAAATTCACAGTATAATCATTCTCCGTTTCCTCCGTATTAGATACAAATCTTACATTTGTTTTTCTTTTATTACAATCCTTGGCAAAATGGCCTCTACAGTTTGTGCAATTGTACTTGATGGCAGGACAAGTTTTACTATAGCCTAAATGCTCCAAACTACTGCATCTGTAACACTTAGGTTGGACTCTAAGTTTGGTTTTGTCTTTAGAGAGAGGAAAAACTTTTTTCGTTTCATTAGGAACACTCACATTACTCACCACTTAACTAGAATTGTGGCCCTGTTTCAAAACATTGGCACATCTTCCAGAAATTTCTGCTTTCCGAACAATGACCAAGACGTCATCTAAAAGCACATCACCATTTATCCAAAGTATGTCTTGTATAACAGGATTGCTAGTATGCATGACAACTTGTTCTCTTATCAAATCATCCTGAATGACACCAAACTTTCAATTAAGTGCCAGCCTTTTTAAATCAGAAACATACTGATCAATTGTCTCATTCTTTGTTTCCTTGAACAAACATGTATATCTCGTTATACCAATACAAACATTTGGTGTAAAGTAAGTGTCTAAATGAAGCAGAGCTAAAGCATATGCATTTAAATCACCTGGAAAACAAGGTTTAGTCATCTCATGAAATACTTCTCAGCAATAGGGCCTAAGGAATGTAACAATAGCCTTTTCTATTGAGCATCAGACATTTTGCCATTGTCATCCAAAGCTTCAATGTAATTTTGGAAGTACGCTTTCCATGCAGTGTTAAAGGCCTGAGCCGAAGGCGAGGGACTTTAAAAATGCAGCTGGACCTTAATAGCCGGTATAGCCCTGCTATGAAGGGTTATAAGGCTATTAAAACATTCTGCCACTAGAGGGCAGAATGTTCTAACAAATAAAACAAAGTCTCAGGGAGCGCGAGGGGATTGAAAGCTCCCTGAAGCCTTTGTTCACAGCCAGAGCTGTGAACAAAGCAACATTGGAATGTTGGAGCTCCGGCCTTATATCAGCCATTATAAGCCCGGAGCACTCCATTGTTTTTAATTGAGCTACCAACATTCCAATGTTCTAATACAGCCTTATAGCCCGCCGTAGCGGGCTATACCGGCTATTAAAGGCCCGCTGAATCGTTAAAGGCCCGAGCCGAAGGCTAACTAATTAACTAATAAATGATTCTAACTTTTTAGCATCTAAGGAATCTTAACATCATCATTCCAGACTTGCTATAAGATATGAGATAGTGTCCTTAAGTGTCTAGTTGATGTGCGATTTGGGAGGAATCCCAAGTATGAATTATTAATAGGGCATGGCATTACTGACTTCAGTCTGATTGTCAGAGTCTTAGACTATATTTTTATAAGTAAGAGTGTTATCTACTTATAATTATTGCCCTGTGATCTCTTCCAGGTTTCGAGATTCAAAATTCAGACTCAATCATGTTTAGCTGTCAGAATATGAAATTAGTGTTTTGTACATTAACACTATAGAATATCTAAAGAAAGAAATAAAGAAATCTAAATCAAGGGAAGAGGATGTAGCTTTACGACTGGAGCGGTTGACCTCAAAGCTGGGGAACCAGGTTCAAATCTCTTCAGGGATGCTCTAAATGCTGTGATATGGGGAAAATCACTTAACCTGCCCAAGCCTAACAAAAATGAATGTGTCCATATGTATCAAAACCTGTACTCATGTAAAATGCTCTGTGTGTCTTGTCTTGTCTTTTTCCTGACAGTTTTCTTCATTTATAGTGTCCATTTGCACACACTCTGGAAAAATCTTAAATGAATACTGGCAAATAGAGTGTAGAAACCTGTGTCTATGTTTACCCTTGTATTTGATTCTGTTTCCTCACTCCTGCTACTGTCTTTCATGTTCTAGTACATGTGGTCACTGGTAGGGACAATAAGTGATAGAAAAGAACATCACTTCCATTAGATCTTTATTACTAGTTAGCGCAAAATCTGCCACTATCCTTGACAATAGTATACTCCTTCATCTTGCGACAAGTAACATGCTGTGAAAAGAGATAACATCCTCCCAATATCCTCCCAAGAGTACACATGTGCCATCTTCCTGATTCTATGGCACAAATATGCAACTATTAGTTGTGCTTCCTTTTCAGCCCAGGATGTCTCTCCGAATAGAACTTAGATGGTCAAGAGAATGTCTGAACATGAAGATGAAATACAGACACCTGCTAGATAAAGAACTGTGCTTTCTTCCTCAGCGTGTGCATAACATGGTGGTTACTTCAGCATTATCACAGTAAAATCAAACCAGCAGCAGCTGATGCACTGATGGGCTGACATCCTGGACAGGGAACAGGACCTGCTCGACTTGCTGGGCGTGGAGGTTGCGAGGCTCGGGGAGTAATAAATATTATTTATTGTGCTCTATGCTAATATTTTTTCCCAAATAACAAGTACGCTGCTCATACTTGGAGGTAAGTTAAGTTGAAATTACAAATATTATAATCATCATCTAGCGAGGTGTTCGGTGCTACCTAATCCTACTCATTGGTGCTTGCTTGGGCTTATTATTCAAGAAGGTATTTATTTTGAAAGTTTTATAGAGTGCGAACAGGACCCTTGCAGATATCAGAGCGCTTTACAATCAGTGAGGGATAGTTATGTGTGTTTGTGGTAGTTATTAGTGTTAGTACATTAGCATTCTCTCACTTCTCTATGCCTTTCTTTTTTGTTGATCGTTCAGTCCCAAGCAGTGTCCCAGTGATGTGTAGTATGCATAGACTAAGTATTGAAAAAAATGCAGACTGAGTTGACCTGTCAAAGGGGTTTGAGAGGCTGACAATGAGCTAAGAAACAAAGATGATTTTTTGCAATGTATTGATAGCTCTAAAAGTAATTTAGGACATTTGGAAAAGGGTTAGATTTATTAAATTAGGTATTTGTCCACAATACTAGTACTATAGGCAATCTGATTTGTAAAAGTTCTGTGTTACTTTATTTTCCCTGTTTAGGGAGAATATTAACTCTACAACTAATCTTTTTTTACTTTTTTTCTCAATTTTTACATTAGTATCCAGTGGCAAGAAGACGGCTGGGCCTGAAACTACCGAGGTGCCTCCACAAGTGCCGTGGCTGAGCTCTGCTGGCCTCAGTAAGTCCTCCTGTTAATATTATTCCCTAACTTTTACCACTCAACATGTAGAATTATTTTCCCTTTTTGTTTCTTTTTACTGTGCCTATCTCCTATGTTTTTTCCTGCTCCTTTTCATTCTGTTTTCCAAATTCTTCTCAACCTTGCATTATCCTATTTGTTTATTTTTTATATTTAAAGTTTCTGTTCTTGACTTCAGACTTTCTGTACTAGTCTGTCTGTAGGTTCCTTTTTCTGCTTTATCAGTAAGCTTTACCTGTCCCCTTATATATCTTGTCAACTGGTACTGTAAGTCTCAGAGACTCATTTTAGTTCAGGGAGTCTATTGTGAAGATTAAATGCCCAAGTAAGGTAAATAATCTAGGCATTATTTGTGTTGAGACAGCTTTCTTTTTCTTGCTCATGCTCAAACAGTAAAACAAGAGAGTTCGATGGTCAGGGTGGACCACAAAGGTTGTGTATGTATTATTATTAAGGATTCAATTTTTCAGGTTTTACTGATTTTTACAGATAAATAAACAATGAAAACAATGTGTTTCCTGTCTGTATTTATTTTATTTTTTAAAGCGGAAAAATACTGAAAATGGTGCTTATTTTGAGAAACCGACATTGAGTATTAAAATACATCATAAAATCTCCTTAAATTCAGCATATTTTAATATCTATTTTAGTGTGATGCTAATATGTACCTGTGCGTGTAGTCATTTATTATGCATGGCTGCTTAGTTTGCTAAAACGTGACAGGCATCCATGTTTGAGTGCACGTCGAAGAGTTATATAAATGCAGAAATATACCATTTTACAGCTACATTTATTCTTGAAACACAAAATAAATATGGATAAATACCAATAAGATGGTCCAAAAATATATATGGATTACTACAGGCGGAAATGTTAATAAAATAAATACCATAAAACCGGGAGCTCGAATTTTTAACAAAAATATACAATTGATGACAGTGCAGCATGGCTGTCATAATAAGGACGGCCCCATTGCTTTTGCCAAACAATTTCTAATTTCTAATTTAAAACATTTATAAAGCGCAGCGTGCACCGAACGGTTTCTTGGCGCTAGTGGAGGGTATTGGCAACAGAGGCAAAGTAGGAGCCTGTGGTAGAGCAGGGGGGGAGGTTACACAGGGAAGGCCTGTTTAAAAAGAAACGTTTTTAGTTCCTTGCGGAAGGACACATAATGGGTAGCCGCCCGGAGATGGTCAGGGAGGGAGTTCCAGAGAGTGGGGGCCAAGGTAGAGAAGTTGGTCCCTCCCCACTTTTTACGTCTGAAACGTGGGATTTGAAGGAGGGACTTGGAAGAAGAGCGAAGCTCTCTGGTGGGGACGTATTCTTTTATTAATGAAGAAATAAAGGCGGGGGCAGTGCCTTGACGGGCCTGAAAAACCATGCAGGCGGTTTTAAAAAGGGAGCGTTCCTTGACAGGAAGCCAGAGGAGCTCCCTGAGAAGGGGTGTGGAGTGGTGGTAGCGTGGGAGACCAAAGACCAACCGAGCAGCCTGGTTTTTGACCATCTGGAGCCTCCTCAGGCTGTATGCTGGTATGCCATTGTAGAGGGCGTTGGCATAGTCCAGCCGTGATATTACTAATGCGGCCATGATCATTTTGAGTGCCTGGGGGGAAAAGAAGCGAGAGACAGTGCGGATAGTTCGGAGGGTGAGGAAGCAGGAGGAGACTACAGAGCTGATTTGAGAGTGGAGGGTGAGCTGATTGTTCATTTTGACCCCCAATGTTTTGACCGTAGTAGAAGGAATGGGGGCGGGACCAAGGGAGGAGGGCCAGAAGAGAGAGTTCCAGGGACTGGAAGAACCCCCGGTGAGAACCATCTCGGTTTTATCCGGGTTCAACTTGAGATGGTTGTGCTTCATCCAGTCCCTGATGAATGTCATGGTGGACTGGAAGCTAGAGACAGAGAAGGGAGAGGAGGATAAGTCAAAGATGAGCTGGAGGTCATCCGCGTAATTGTACACGGTAACCTCCAGCTGTTGAAGAGCGAAAATGAGGGGAGAGATATAGAGATTGAATAGTAAGGGAGACAGAGAGGAGCCCTGGGGAACACCACAAGTGACGGGGAGAGGGGTGGTTGTGAAGTCTCCCAGCCGGACCGCCTGGGTACGGTTCCTCAGGAAGGAGGAAAGCCACACCAGGGCTGATCCCTCAATTCCAGCCGCCTTGACACGGGACAGTAAGATGGTGTGGTCCACTGTGTCAAATGCGGCGGAGAGATCGAGGAGTACCAGCGCCTGGTGTTTGTTATGATCCATACCCTTCCTGAGGTTGTCAAGGACTGATACCACGACTGATTCAGTCGAGTGCCTGGGTCGGTAGCCAGCCTGGCGGGAAGCCAGTCCCCCATTGGCCTCTACGTGGGCGCTGAATACCGCGGTGACATGGCGCTCCAGCACCTTGCCCAGATAGGGCAGCAGGGAAATGGGGCGGTAATTGGCTGAGATGGACGGGTCAGCGCCAGGCTTCTCTAAGATGGGCACTATGGTAGCTGATTTGAGCGCAGGGGTCACTACTCCCTGCGCTAGGGAGCTATTGAGGAAAGTGATGGGGGTTCAGGGCAAGAGGAGTACATTTGTTGCAATATTCGCGCCGGACAGATGTCTGCCGGGGAACCAGACTTAACTTTGGGGAGTATCTCCAGGAATACCTCCTCAGTGAGGTGAGGGATGGAGGTAAGATGATTTTGGACAGTAGGGGGAGAGGGATCAACAAAGGCAGACGAGGGGGTGGGGATGTTTGCCTTGATGGTAGCGATCTTGTCGAGAAAGTAAGTGTTAATTTGGTTGCATAGAGGCTGACCAAGACCAATTTCCTTCATTGACCAATTATTACACCCCTGCATTGCACTTCAATTGCTCAGATTCATCATAGCTCTGCCCCTCCATTACAAAATGTTTTTGATTGGCCTGACTATCTGACTTTTCAAACATGGCCAACCAACAATACTTGATATTTTGATTATACTGTAACTGAATTGTAGTGGTGTATTGTGGTTGTATTTTGTTAAAAGAAAAATAATAGGGGGAGGTGTATCTGGCATCTAAAATGTTGAAGGATGTTTTCTAGCTGGATAAACCACCTGTGCTGAGGCAGGCAGTGAGAGCGCCAGCTGAGCAGACATAGCAGTGGTGGTGGAAAGGGGTCCCAGCAGTGACAGGGACAGACAGTGGAAATTCGCATTGCTTGTTAATTGACAATTAGTAAAATACTTACTGCAAGGGCATTGACTTGTGAGTAAACACCCCGCTTTAGCAGATATAGTGGGAGTTTAGCAGTTAATAGGGTCTTCTATTTGCAACTTAACTGACAATGGTTGATAATGGATTCTAACAGTGATATGTTTATAGAAAAGGTAAAAAAGGATGGAAGGAGAAAGAAAAAAGGATGGGTTAAATGTAATGCATGTGAAATGATGCATGGGTGAAATGGTGCATATAGATGGGTGATAGGTTGCATGGGTGGGTAAAGGATGGATGAAAGGGTATATGGGTGAAAGGATGCCGGCATGGGTGGGTGAAAAGTTAAGGGTAAAAGGATGCCGGCCTGGATGGGTAAAAGGAATTCTTGGTGGGTTAAAACAGGATGGGTGAATGGATGAATCAATGAAATGATGAGAGGGTGGATAAATGGATGTTGGTGAAAGGTTATTTGAGACCCATGTGTTGATGTATGGATATATATAGATGGATGGTTTTAAATGGTGAAAGACTGGATGAGAGAATGTAAAGCTTGTGTATCAAAGCCAGGGATGAAGAGTACTAAAACAATGAAATGATGAATGAATAATTGCTTGGCTGAAGAAACAAGGGAGTTCTTCTAGATAGGGCCATGCTCACCTACTTGACATGGTTAGAATTTAGTTTATCAAAGCTGTTATTCAAAGGGTTGGGGTGGTTTTCCATCCACTCCATTGACTCACAGGATTTTTTAGGCAAGGCAGATATTAATTATCCCACCCATCATCAATCATCACCTCCCTCTGTAGTTCCACCCATGATGACCTAATTGTTGTATGGTTCAGTTTGGCACTGCAGTGTTTGCTGTTCAATATGCCTCTGCTTCAGTTAATGTGGTATTTACAAAGTTTTCAATCCACGGCAATGCAAAAAAAAAGGTCTGTTCGGATTCTCCCCCTGTGCCCACTCAGTCACTTCTTAGTACTTCACTCCTTTATTCTTTCATAAGTTCTGTCACATCATGGCTTCCATTATGGATTTACACCTGTTCAAATGTTTCCCTTTCCACATTTGTCAACCACAGTGATTAACTAGCCAAAGCTTAGGCATATGATGATGATCAGTGACACCCCATGAAGCTGTAGTAAAATGTATACTTACCCGGCCTTATCCCTCTAACTTACCCTGCAGTAGAGTATGTTTAGTTTCCTTTCTTTCCTGCAAAACAAATGAATTTGTTGGAAAAAATAGCTATTAAGTGCGGTGAAGGGTAAGGCCAGAGAGAAAAGTGGGACTAAGTAAGTGCCTTGACTTTTGTGGATCTGATATTCTGTGGTAAACATGCCAAATACAATCTATATCTAATTCAATAATCATTTCCTTGCACTGTAGTGCATCGCTTCTCCCACCGTCTACTTACGACAGACTAGATGTCCACATGATTATATATGTTAGGTGTATCATTCATTATTATTCTTCTGCCTTGTAGTCAGGGTAAAATTGAAACGCATTTTAGAGAAGAGCTGCGCCATTGGAATAAGATAATTGTCTATATAAGCTGCCCCATATGCAGAGTGTAGCAAAGTATGACTAACAACTACAATTAGGGTGCCAGCTAGCATGTCTCCATTAATTTGGCACAACAAGAAAGAGAACACTTGCACTCCATAGTGCATAATGCCTTACGCATTAATGAGAAGTAATTTATTTTAACTTTTTTCAAACAAAGTACCTGTTTAGTTTTTAATAAGGAAATCCTTCAAAAAGAAACAAAATACATTTTTTCAACTGGTATGCAGCTTTATTTGCCTCAATTCCTTTTAGTCAGTTAGTGAATTTGCCTTTAGTTTTATGTGAGGCATGTTTGAGCAATGGCAGTGTCTCTAATCACATCAAAGTTGAATGGCCCTAGGGGACAAGCAATATACTGCTACTGTGCCACTGCAAAAGTTTAAACAAGTATTTTGCACAGAGCATTGTTTGCCATTTGTATTTTTTCTTTCTGCATGTAGCTACTCCTGCTGGTCAATCTCAGCAGGATGTAACAGCTTACCTGCAGCAGAAAAAGCCTGAGGTCATACAGGCAGAGTACCAGTATCTGGTGGCCCAGGAGGTGGAGGAGGCAGCTGCTTAGTGCCCCAGCCAGCTACTGGCACCTCCAGCATCTCAAAAGCAGCAGCACTGCAATCCACTTGTAGCCACCCACCGCAACATCACTGCTGCCCCCCATTCATTTTCAGACCTCATCATTCAACGCCACATCCTGGTGAGGCTAGCACATATAGAAGCCAAGCAGCAACAGATGGAGGCGCACCTCAGAAACCTCCTGGCCCACCATGTATAGTGCCCACTTTACCCCCTTTTTTAACATTTGTTTTGTTGGGTGGGACTTGCTGTGTGCGGGAGAGGGTGGGAATGATTGGAGTCAGGACCAGGACAGTTTGGACTTTAGTTATTTATGGACATTTTAGACATTGTTTGGGGATAGAGAGATTTGTTTGGGGAGAGGGTTGGATGAATTGTAGGTGGAAGGGGTAACTTCTATTATATTGTTAGAAGGGGAAAGAATATTTGTTTTACTTTATTTACCCCTCGACTCATTTTTAGAGTGCTTTATTGTGTACCGCTGCATTTTAGTGCAGACTAATTTTTAAATCTGCCTATAGATTTGCGGTACCCTTGTCCTACTACTTTCCTAGTCTCTGTAGTCTGTAACTATATTGACCACTAAGTGGGAGGTGTTGCCATTGTCATGTTGCCTATAAAAATGCTCCATAGTGCAGAATAGATAAAGCGAGGGCTGCATGGTTTTCCAAGGTACCAACTTACTTCTGGTGGTGGTAGTAGTAGCAGGCTAGCGCTCTAACAGTGAAAGGATCAGAAGCAAGTTCCCACTCCCACCTAGTTGAACTTTATCTGTAGGATTAATTAGAAGGATTATTCATTGCATGTAACTAAATTGAACTAAAAACACTGTGTAGGTGGGACAAGGATAAGCATTTATGCAACACAATGCCTGAATGGCATTGTTGGCACATTATGTTCTTCTATATCTAAAATATTGATCACTTTTTTTATTCATAAGTGGGTAAATGATCCCAGTGTGGGCTATTGTTTAGGTGATAGAACTGAAGATCCTCCAGTGAGTTGGTGTGGCTTTTTCCATATCCGCCCCACCAAGTGTTTAAGCTATTGATGGTGTAAATGAAGTTTCACCTCAATAAATCACACAGCGTGGGTGAAGAGAGTTAGAGGTTTGTGGATGGATAGAAAAGGGGATTTGGGGAAAGGTGTGACAATCTAATCTGGAAGGAAATAAAGGAATGAATATAACATAGTTAAGGTCAAAAATTGCAAACAGTCACTCAGCCCCAGAAACCCAATTATTATATTATTATATACCTAAATGTTCTGTCACCTAAGTTTGAATAATGGTAAATACAAATTATGGAGGATCAAAATAAACCCACACAGTTCTAAAAAAGTATTCTGTATATTGAAATGATAGTGTATATTTCCGTATTGGTAAAGGATCGCCCATTACGCCTCCAGTAATGTAAATCTTCACAAATATAATGAAGCTTATAAATTATAGTTGAAAACCTACCCTCACTGTCTGCCACCACATGAATCATCTCAACACTCACAAACAATCGCTCATATGTCACCCACTGATGCATTAAGTACCTGTTCATATTCAAGCACAGTGTTACATTTCCAATCCTATTTTATTCAAACAGTCACTCAGCCCCAGAAACCCAATTATTATATTATTATATACCTAAATGTTCTGTCACCTAAGTTTGAATATTTGTAAATACAAATTATGGAGGATCAAAATAAACCCACACAGTTCTAAAAAAGTATTCTGTATATTGAAATGATAGTGTATATTTCCGTATTGGTAAAGGATCGCCCATTACGCCTCCAGTAATGTAAATCTTCACAAATATAATGAAGCTTATAAATTATAGTTGAAAACCTACCCTCACTGTCTGCCACCACATGAATCATCTCAACACTCACAAACAATCGCTCATATGTCACCCACTGATGCATTAATTACCTGTTCATATTCAAGCACAGTGTTACATTTCCAATCCTATTTTATTCACGTAACACACATTGGCAAGTCTTGTAAATCAAATATTCTGGGGCAATCCTGCTAGGGAATGAAAGAAAGGATAGGCACTCGATAAAGGCAGGTATTGTGTCTCCAATGTCCTTGAAGGCAAAGGGTAGGGTTCTACACTCCACACTGGTCCAACTCCAATCCAGCCATACATGTGTCTAAAATGGTAGGGCTGAATAAGTCAATGAGACACGGTTCCCTTAGCAATAACTGTTATTTTGTCAAAGCAGTTTGGCAATAACACGTTCTATGGTGCCCCAGGCGGACTCAGTAGTCGGGAAGTTCATTCTCAAACTCAATTGGTTCTCCAAGATGTTGGTCAGCTAACACACTATCATAACCTGGGTCTGACAAATCAGCCTCCTCCTTCTCCTGTCGCACTTCAGGTATGGTCTAATTTGGTGGTATAAAGGGATGACTCATTTTGATTATGGTTAATCTCACCATGTTTTCAGGTGAGAGACTGGTCCTTCTCACTGTGACATCTATACCAGCTTCACTGAACACATGCTCAGCAGACACCCTGGCTACTAGACAAGACCAATAATTAATTGTCAGCCTGCTGAGCACTGGCCATTGGCACCTCTTCCCTTACCAATACACCAATGGGTTTTGATCCAGCTAGACCTCTTTTGGGTCATAGAGATAGGCCTTGGCCATCCTCTTCATAGACACTGGTGCTCCAACTTACTTGGCCTCTTTTGAGTTTGCCTCTTCACTGGACTTAAGCCCTGCTTTAGAAAGCAATCAAATAGAGATAGATTTGGGGGCCAATGCTCCAGTTTCTGTTGTTATTGCTGATGTTCTTGTTGTTGGTTTTGGCTGCTGTGAGCCAACAGCACTGCCCTCAGTTTCTATGGAAGTTAAAGGCTGCACCACATAACTTGTGCAAGGGAGTGGGCCACTAACTCCCATCTATTATTTTTCTAGGTCACTGGCTTGCTCAAGAAATGAAAGTGTCCAATAATTGTTTGTACAATGGATCAAAAATTGTGGCACAGATGTAATCTTTAGATGGCACAATGTCTCTTTGCATCCTTGTATTAACAGAAAAGCGAAGGATTGAGCTCTACACTAATTCATGTGCATCTGTTTTCCGTCTACACCTACATAAATTTCGGACACCTCCTTTAGCTGTTACTGTTGCATATGCCTCAATGGAATAGCTTGGCACATGGTACTGTCCTCTTGGATGACTTTCTCTGTGAAAACGTCAAAAGGAAGCAGCATCTCTGTCAGGCGGTTGACCATGACCCATTGGACCATCTCAATGATCATGCATTTTACAGTTGTATCCCCTCTGTGCATGACATATTATTTGATTAGTCTGTACTGCTCAGACATACTTTGCAACATGTAATAAATTGAGGTCCAACATGTTGGAACCTCTTGTATGAGTGCTTTAACTGGCATTGTATTATCACGCTGAATGATCATCTACTGCTTACGGGCTTTAAAATAATGACTGAAAAGAGTCCAGATTCTCATGTAGGTGGACAGTAAGTTGCTGCTTCAGCCTTCTCTTTTTTGAGAAAGTCCTGTACAATGATGTTTATGCAGTGCACCAAACACAGGACCCTGAAATAGCGACATCTGATATGGCCTTTTTTACAGCCATTGTCCGTGGCAACAGATCCAATCTTCTTAAGCCCTCTGGATCGCAGGCATTGAGATATTTTGTTGTTAAAGTCATCAAAGATGTTTGCAGCTGTATGTGATTTCTTCATGGTGAACATGGCTACTGTTGCAGACTTCCGAGTGCCATTACAAATTTCAGCCCCCACAAAAGAGATCCAGTGTGCAGTCATGCACATGTAATCAGTAGTTTGGCAACTAGTCTACATGTCTGTTGTCAGGTGGATAGTGTGAACATCACTCTGCTGCAAGGCTTGACCAATCAATTCCAGCACATTGTGATGTAGCGCTGGAACAGCAACTTTGGAAAAATAGGCTCTGCTGGGATTCTTCCATTTTGGGCAGATGGCGACCACAAATTCTACAAAACTCACTCCTGCCACAAAAGAAAAAGTGAGAAAGTCCAGCACTAACATTTTAGCCAGCTTTCCATTGTACAAACCTACCATTGGGTGTTTAATTCGTACTGCCCTGCATTGCAAAACATACCAGAGATAGTAGCCTAGATTGTTTTCTTTTATGGTATCACATATGCAGATGACTTCCTGAGAGCAGAAGGTGGCAGGCTCAATGTGCATCTCAGTGGGACAGTCAATGTATGATCTTTCCTCTGTGTCTGGCCCTCACTCTGAGTTTTGTGCCATTGCGATGTTGCTAATGTGGCGATACTACTGAACTGCTGGGGACAGGTCTGGTTTGAGTAATACAAATGTCACCCTCTTCTTCACCTTCCTCCTTGATCAAATCGGATTGCCTGCTCTTACCACCTTCACCAATACCCTTTCTGTATTTTGCCTAGGGTGCATCTTTCAGATGGTTGCGTCATGTTTTTGCAAATAGCTTATTCAGCTTCTGGTTCGATAGTTTGCACCAAGCTTACACAGACTAACAAAATAATTACTTTGAAAATAGAGCATATGTCAATGTTTTGCTAGCCGTAAAGAAGTACAAAACTGGGGATGTCAACTTTCTGACACTCGTGCCACTGCCAATGTCGGAAGAAGTGGGGGTAGGTGTTTTTTTTACATTCGCCTCTCTGTAGTGCCTACTGCTACTGAGTTGGTTGTGGATGTAGGTCACAAGGGCCTTGCAAATATGGAAGCTGGCATTGGTAGTAGTGGCATCTGTGCCACGTTCCTCAGAGCAGGTTGAGATGGGGTAACTTCGTTCTCCAGTGGGGCTGGGCTAACATCGATGATGACTTGGTTGTCGTCATCCTGCTCTTCTTCATACATAACTCTAAGGCTTTCAGTAACTTTCCTTTTCACTAGCTTCTCCAGGCAAGTGTCTGACTGAGGCGGCATCCAAGTGGAGTCTTGATTGTTAGAAGAGGGGCTTGGCGAAAAGATGGTGAGTGCCCTTCCTCTCCCCTGCTGGAGATCTGGAAGACAACAGGTCTTCTGAAAGAGGTGCTTCTTCTACTTCCTCTGCATGAAGCTCAATATCCTAAAGTGCTCCCACTTTGGGAGGAACTATTATTGTTGACTGCGCCTGTTGTTGTCCAATTAGCTGAGTTTGCTGCAGCGATTGGGTACTACTTTGCCAAATAGAGAACTCCAATGTCATTGCTCGTCGGCATTGCCTTAAATAGAGTTCCAGACGTGGACATGGGCTTAGTTTCGGATGGGGACATTGATGCAGGACTGATTCTCTAAGCTTGCTCCCTGGATGTCAGAGCGGTAAGCATGTGTTTTTGCCCAAAAAAGGTCTGAGGAAACTTACCAGTGATGGTAAACTCCTTCTAATCACTGGCCACTTTCTTGGTAACACATATCTTTGCAGCCATCTTAATGCGTTCAGTTGGCAGTTTTTTGCTTCAAACGTAGAAGAGATGTCTGTGTTGTGTGGTTATGCATCAGGTCATGCACAGGCCTTCTGTCTGGCAGTACTGTTGATGATATCTCTCTTCTTGTGAACATAAAAGTAAACAAGCAAGAAGAACATCAGTGAAACATGGCATTGTTGCAGTTTCAATTAGTAGTCCAAACATTATAATTTAGTGTGGTTACTTAAGTTATAAATAATTAACAACAATACAGGGTATCCATACGTAAAACCACACCAACATGAACTTTCATGTACAGTCATGAAGGATACTAAAGAGCAACAGTATACAGATGTAACTGTATCACGTTGGGATGTGGTGCTCAGGGAGGTGCAGTTGACCATGGAATAATCCTTACAAAATAGATGTTGTGCGGCTGAGCACCTATGGCAGATATGGAGTTATGGAAGTTAGGAAAATGTGGAAAAAAATAAAAATAATAATAATTTGAAAAAAATATTCCACAAAATGTAAAAATAAAAGGAAAAAAATATAATGAAAAAAATTTGAAAAATTACATAACAAAAATAATTTCAAAAATATAATTGCCGATGTACTAGGGGACTACTATGAGAAATTCATTGAGATTTGGGAGGCAAGGAGTAGTGCAGGGTAAAAAATGCAAAAAATTTAAATATTATTATATCAACACTGTTCATACTGTGCTTTTAGTATTAACACGGAACTACAAGTGCGCACGCATATATTCATTTATTAATCTGATAGCGGCGTAAGGTTAAAAAATGATTACAGACAAAATGGCTTAAACCTCCACAAACAAAATGGCTTTGAAAAATGCATGGCTGCACAAAATGCACATAATAACAATAATAATAATAATAATAATAATAATCCACATTTGTAAAATGCACAATCACCCATTAGGGTCTCTAGGTGCTGGGGGCCGTCGGGAAGATTAAGCAAGCTATTGCCAAGAGTCACATGGTGCTGGGCTAATCTGCCGCTGGTGCCGGGGATTGAACCATGATCCCCAGATTCTGGAGTCAATCACCCTAGCCGCGGCGCCACTCCTCTTCCTCAATGGTGTCCACATATGGTCAAAATAAAGCAAGGAGGCATGGGCACAACAAACAACACATCCAGGCATATGGCAAAAGCACAGTGGCTGCTTACACAAAATATCTGCTAGCTACATGGTCCAACAGCGACCAGCAAGGAGGCCTGGCGGCAACAAAGAACACTTGCTGGCCTATGGCAAAGGCTGCCTAAATAAAATAGCCACCAGCCTCATGGTCAAACAACAAAAAAAAACAGCAAGGAGTCAGCGTCACAACAAAGAACACTTGCAGGTCTATGGCAAAATCACACTGGCTTGCTATACAAAATGACCGCCAGCTATATGATCAAACAACAAAAAACAGCAATTGCAATATAAAAACCTCAGGTTTGCTAAGTGACAATAGAATAGTTTTGCATTGAATATTAATGGAACACAAGGTGCATGATATGCGGTTATGTTATTTGGTTTACATATTTTTTATGTTTTATTTTTGGGTGAGGCATGGGCACAGGCTTTTGTTTAAATTTCACTGGTTCTTGTTTAAACTTCACGGCAATATTGTAATAAATGGGTTTTACCTGTGGGGTATTTCAGTAGTTAGTCGGGTGTTATTTTAAGTCGCTAGACTACCAGTAGTGGTGCTGAGATTTGGCATGTATATTTTTAAACTCGTGAGTTGAATATTTGATTAAGTGAGATTGGGTATAATGGATTTCAACACACATTTGAATTATACATGAGGACATGTTTATTCACGGTACGTGGTATGTTTATAGTTTATTCTCCATTAATGTTCAGTGAGGTTTGTTTAAAACTGATCACAACATATTTTGGTGGGGCTTGGTGTATTCAAAAAGTTTAAGTTGAGTATTTAGTAGATTTGGGCTTACGTTTCTTAAAATCATTAAAGTTTACTGATGGTTCTTCCATATTGCAGTTATGCCTGACAAAGGGCTATCAACTTGAAATGGATTGGGTGAATACATGTATGACCATTTAAAGTGAAAAGTGAATTCTAACGTGCTGCAGATAAAGGCTTGGATGAGCATGTCTCCTGCATTTAAAGTTTGGTATTACGTTGCCTGAACCGGCATTTTCAAGAGCATTGAAGCATATTGGAATAAATAGGATTGATTAAACTTAGATGCTTGTCATAAACCTTTGTGATTTTCTTCTATATGGCAGTGCGATTTTAGGTTGGTGTGTGACTATGCAACATATAGTTTTGGAATCCAGATAAATGTTGCTATTGGGGTCGCGCACAAGTCAAGTCTCCATGCCCAAAATGGTGCCATCGAGCATTTTCAAGACATGCTTTGAGATTACACAAATCGGACGTCAGCCACATGGTCAACCAACAAGAACCAGTAAGGAGGCATGGCCACAACAGAGAATACAGGCATGTGCAATATGTGCTCAAAGATATATAAAGAAAATCACAATGACATAGGATAATAAACACGGGGCCTTGCTGGGGGGAACCAAGAGGGCGGATTGAAGCCGCAGTGAGGAGGAAGTGATAGGTGGAGGCTCCCGTAAACCCCAGCCATGAGATGAAAAGCTTCGCTATTTTTCTTTTGAAAATCGGAATGCTGTTAACCACAGAAAAGGAAAAAGACGCTTAATTTGTCATGTGCTTATCTAGGTTCCTGATCGATACTGTGACCTTATGCCCCTATTCGGCTATAAAGCCCCTTTTTTCCTATATTGGCATAACCGTTCAAGTACGATTTTCTGAAAAGTCATCTCTGGCCTCACACGAACAGAGCCACATTCCAGCATGACTCTCTGCTACTTCCTTTGCGACCAATTAGTGCAATGACAGAGCAGCAGTCACTATCTGATATTCCTAGATAACACTCCGAGTTCTTCAACAAGATAAAAACTTAGCAAACCTGGAAATCCCCGCTTGCTATGTTTTGATTAGTAATGGAACTCTAATGAGCAACTGATAACTGTCACTTCCTAGTGACATCTTTAATTGACGTCTTATGTCCAGCAAACTTGCGTCAAACCCGGCACCTGTCAGGTATAAATATTACCAACGTTGCCTTAAGCAATGAGCGAACATGTTGCTGATGCCAGCTGCCTGCATGACCCCGTGTTGGTAAAAACTAGCACTCTGTCGCTGCAGCCTGCTATCCTGTGGTGGTGAAGCTACTGATTACCATTATCGCCGCTACAGCGCGACCTATGGTGCAGTACGCTTGAGGAGCCGTGCAGCCGTCCTCTGCGAAGACATCCAGCCCAGCTGCCCGCGGACGCTGTCACCCCTCCTTCCTCGACGCGCTGAGAGAAGCCGCTGCCTTTCTCGTGCAGAGAAATCCAGTCCCGGCGCTTCCAGTTTACCCTCGCAGGTGACTGGGATATCGAGAGAGATCCCTGAAGGAGATACCAATCCTCCATCATTCTATTCAGAGGTATGGTGTTGACTAAACCCTTAGAAGAGAATTCTTGAACACAAACCTTGGCAAAACCAACTTAACTTAAGCTACTTACTTACTCCCCCTTCTCACGTGTTAGGCTTAGGTCAGGCACACTGGGGTAGGCTTAGTTAGAAGCACCAGTTGAGTATGTTAGCCTAATGTATATATGACTGTATATATGTTTTATTACTTTTAAACCATTGTATGGCTAAGAAACCATATCAATGCTTTTACAGTTCTATTTCGCTATTCTTATCTTACTGTACGTACTTTTCATAATAACGGTTATTGCAATTGTGGCAATACATTTCTCTTGTACGAGAAGAAAGACTGTTCAATAAATGTTAACCTTTATTGATACACGCCCGTCTCTCTATTCTCTACATACTGTGAAAGTAAACTGCACTAGACTGACTGAGTGAAATCTATGTCTATTGTTTCACACGACCCTAGAGATCGACTCTTGATCTGAGGAGCAAAGTTGTCATGTTGCACGGTTGTTGGAAAGCTGAATCCCTTCTTGTCTGTGCCAAGGAAGCTGATCACTTCCTATGCAGAGAAGAAAGTTTCCAGTGACCTCTGAGCTAGTTGGTAACACAACCCAATTAAGTTTAGCATAGTCAGTGGAGGCCTGGAATATAAGCAGTTCCACGTCGATACTACTGTTTATGTTATTCCAATGCGCAGGGCCTAGTGGGAAACTAGGAACTACACTACATGGCGCCCTAACGTTTGGTAAGGCGATAAACTAACGTAAGACTTGTAGAGTAACTCAGTCGTGCATATTTCACACCCCTTTCTCCCTTAAATACTCCAATAGACGTCTGGAGTGGGTGAAAGGTTAAAATCCGCCCGACCTTAGTAGGAAGAGATTCCTATGTAAAGCTCTGGTTTATTCAACGTTGAAGGATACAGTGTTCCAAAATATTGTGCATCTAATCTTTGTCTCCTTGGAGACCTACTCTGCAAAAACTGCATTTATACAATGTCAGTAGAAAACAACGGCACCACTGGGGCCGCAGTAGATGCGACTCAGCAAGGTCCCGAATACACAGACCCGGATGCTATTATCATCCCAGTCCAGTTAAGAAGATCTATAACTTTAAAACTTATAGAAAACGGACTGCCACCTCAAGGTGGTACAGTAATTTTCGTGATAGAGGCTCACGAATATCGGCAGACAGAGGTATTCTATTCATGGATAAACTTTCCAGCGGTAAACGCTATAACACAAGAGTTTCACTATTACAAAATAGAGGAACCTCCGGGAGAGTACGCTCCTTTCGAGGAGGTTGAAATCCCACTTAAATTTCAAGAGCACCTGCTCTGGTTTAATGGCGCCCTAAAACACAATGATCACATAACCAGGCTCGGTCCACTAGGTAGACCAGGAGCCACGTGGCCGGTTCTAGCCAGCTACACACCACATCCTGACATTATAAAAATGTCTAGAGAAGAGCTATTAGTACAGCTAAACACATTAATAAAAATACATAGGCAATTAGTCCAATATGTAATACGGACTGCAACAGTCCAGCCAGCTGTTAATTCACACCAGCTGACCCCTCATCAGGGAAACACAAATAAAATTACACCACAGAACATACAGTCATGTCTTGGTAAAACACCCGTAAAACGGGAACAAATTCCTTTCTGGTTAGCCCAGAAAATCACTCAAATAGAGGCAGTATTTCCTGATACTACCCCTATTGAGAAACACAGAATCTTGACCATCTGCCTTCCTATGGGAATCGCACCACACGTGGAGGACTGCGACACTTGGGGTACAGTCTTTGCTTCCATTTACACAAAAACACACGGTGTTCCGTCTATGGCGGTAATACCAGACGTACTAAAACAGATTCAAAATGAATTCGGTCCAGAACCAGCTTTAAATCTAGGTATGAAATTACTGAAAGATTTCAAGCAGGTCACGGCTATATTATTAGCCAACATAAAAGGAGAAGCAGCATCTGTGGCGATCCGCCAGAAGTTGAGGGAAACAGATATAAAAGATCCTGTTGAGCTTGCAAAAATCATAGAAAAATGCTATGAAGAATTAGGTAGAGACAGCTTGGGTGGGAAACCAGTTAAGCCCCAACTGCTCGAAAATCCAGAAAAATTATTTATTAAAAATAATTCAAACACTCCTAAAAAGAGCTGGGATGGAAATAAACAATCCACTCCCAAGGAAAAAGTTTTCCAGTCCAGAGGAAGGTCTCCTCGACGGAGGGAGAGAACTCCGACTCGAGAACGCCAGTCTCCCCAACGGGAGCCCTCTGAGAAAAGATATAACCTTAGAAATAGGGATAATCTAAAAAAACCTGATAGATATCAAAGTATTGATACACGTCCCTCTCGATCTTTTCCACAGAATTCGGAAAGAAGAGGACGGTCAGACCCAGGAGAGCACACCAAGTCCAAAGACAAGGAACCTGCTCAAAATAAGAAATCTCAATTTCCTAAAAAGAAGGTAGCCAGTATTAGAGTAATCAACCATGCCGAGAATACTGAGGACACAGTTGAAAAACGGGGAGTGGGCATTGACAATGTTGGACAGTGCAGCAGAGATCAGTATAGCGCGCAAGATCTTGATGAGTCATCTGGAGACAGTGGACACGAATGAATACATTCAGGTTGAAACTGCCGACGCCAGACTTAGCGAGCCCCATAAAATATACGAAATAACATTGCGTATAGAGGGTGATAAGACTAGGAAAATTAAGGGTCTATTTTGGGATAAGCTCTCAAAAGGCTATGATATTCTGTTAGCTGAAAAAGATTGGCCCCCGGAGTTTGTCAGGGAGTGCCCTCGTGGCGAAGAGGTAATTATGCCTGCCTTCTCGAATCACATACCGATTCACAAAAAATACACATATGCAAGGAAATGGGCAGTAACCCAGGCACCTGCATTGTATAAAAATCATGTAGGATGGGATGAGGATTCACCTCCTCACAAAATCCAACTAAAAAGTGAACCAACTGCCCAACGGCAGTATCCCATAAAGCAAGAAGCTAAAAAACAGGTCAGGGAGATCTTAGATCAACTTGAGTACCAGGGGGTGATTGAAACATGCACCTCTCAAATGAACAATCCTTTGTTTCCTGTCTCCAAGCCAGACAATTCATATCGTCTAGTTTTGGACTACAGACACCTTAATACATGTTGCAAAACTTTTGCAGTACAAAACTCGCATAGTGCAGCCCTAATGAATAACATAGTTAGGAAAAAGTATAAAACGACATTAGACATTTCTAATGGGTTCTTTTGTCAAAACATTGCACCAGAAAGCAGATACTTGACCGCTTTCTCCGCATTTGGGTCACAGAAAAAATTCTGTCGACTCCCACAGGGGTTCAAGAACAGCCCAGGACTATTCTCAGCTAGGGTAACAGAGTTACTACAAATCTATGATGATGAAGCATTATCTTACGTAGATGATATTTATCTCACAGACGACGACTTGGATACTCACTTGAAAAGAGTGAACACCATTATACTTGGGTTCGCAGCAGAGGGTTACAAATTCAACTTTAAAAAGTCTCGAATTGCCCATCTG
Source organism: Lissotriton vulgaris (assembly GCF_964263255.1). Taxonomy (NCBI): domain Eukaryota; kingdom Metazoa; phylum Chordata; class Amphibia; order Caudata; family Salamandridae; genus Lissotriton; species Lissotriton vulgaris. Next base: position 316,959,980 of record NC_141699.1, on the reverse strand, counting down.
ACAGTACTGTTTTTAGGGTACGAATTATCAAGTGAAGGAAAAAGCCTAGCGGACAACTTCTTAGAGAAGTGCGCTGTACTCCAAGCTCCAAAAACGCTGAAGAATTTACAATCCATACTAGGTTTTCTGAATTTCGGAAGAACTTACATCCTAAATTACGCAGAGAGGGTTAAAACTCTCTACGAACTAATTAAACCTGATTTAAAACAAATCAATTGGACTCAAAAACACACAGAAATTTTGAGATCACTGCAAACAGACATGTTATCAAAAACAAAATTAGATACACGTGACAACACGATCAATCTTGTAATCCGAGTCATCCCAGGAAGATGCGGATTCACGTACCTAACCTCTAATGAGGGAGAAAAGGTACCAATTTCAATTAAGTCTCACTTGTACACACAAGCAGAAAAAAACATTCAGTCGCACAGAAAAAACTGTGAACGCAGTGCAAATCGCATTAGCAAATGAAAGAGAACTAGCACACGGCAAACGGATTAATATCCTTACAGCGGAATCCGCCTTCGAAGCGCTATTCAGCCCAGTAAACCTGCCTACAGTGTCACTGGATCCAAAATGGATACAGTGCATAGATTCTCTAGGAGCGGAAGACGTGAAATACTATTTCGCCCCGCAATACGAAGAACTGAATGATTTAGAATATGAAGAAGAATATCCTCTGCCAATCGAAATCCTGCCTCTCCCACAATACGCATGTATAATCTATACAGATAGCTTTGTACAGCATTTCAACGTAGAGAGAAAATCCTACGATGCAGCATGTGCGATTATTAAAGGTCGTTGGCTGTGCGGTAAATTCAGACCGAAAGTAACAAAAACTGAATCTGTAAGAAACTGTTCGGTTCAGAGAACTGAAATCAGATCTTTAAAGATGGCGCTCGAAAATGCAGAACGCGAATTCCCCACACTTATCGTGTGCGATTCTCATTTTTGCGTCAATTCTTACAACAACAAACTGCTGAGTGGATCGAAAACGACTACAAAGATGACACAGGTGCCACAATAAAGCATAAATTGCTTTGGGAACAAGTAGCTCTTTTACACAAAGAACTACAAAAGACTCACGTGATTCACGCACAGAGTCTTCAACGTGATGGCGTTCACGTTGCAGGGAATTCATTGGCTAATACAGCCACCACGGAAGCAACTAAACCGGCTTCCGTAGCCACAAAAAAGCGTACAGATAAGTATATAGACGGGGAAACTATGCTAGCAGTAAAAACGACCGTAAAAGGCGACTGTGCAGCACTACCCGTAAACTATCCACTCAATTATGCATACATAATCGATGCAAACTCCGTTCCTTTTGCTCGAATCCCTGGAGTGGGGGATAGAGTAATTCCAAACAGGAGCAGGAGGGGCTTCCTCCTACTGGAAGCACACATGGGGTTGGGTCTGAAACACCAAACAATCAAAGCTTCTCTGAAAGAATTGCAATCAGAGTACTGGTGGCCAGGAATGAGTATAGATATTCAATGTTTTGCTCAAAATTGTGAAGACTGCAACAGAGATCGCAGTAATGAACAGGCCAGTGTAGTTTCAGGATCCCTTCTAGACAGCATAAGGCGGTCTATCTGCGCAATCAAAGAAGAGAAGCGCGTCCCAGTGTACAACGTTTAAGACGAAATGCACTTAAAATAATGAGGCCACCAGCACTCGGCTGACGCCTAGAACTGTTATAAAAGATTAGCGAGTCAATATCGGCACATACGCAATTACCACGTTCCATTCTGACCAGGGTCCTGCTTTCAGCTCTCGAGCTTATAGGGAGGCCATGGCCAGCATGGGAATTGGGTTGCGGTATTCTTGTCCGTCGCATCCCGAAGGGAATAGTGTGGTAGAAAGAAAAAACCGTGACATAAAGCAATCTATAACAGCGAAGGTATTAGGTTCAGGCGCTGGGTGGGTCAAACATTTAATAAGTGTCCAGACTAGTCTTAACAACATGCCAAGAAATTCTCTAAAAGGTTTCAGCCCATACGAACTATTGTTCGGAATAAGAATGAACGTTCAGGACCTCGATAGTCAGATGTCAGTGGTACAAAAAGAAACAACGCAGTTTGAAGTAAAAGACCGTTTGGCTGTTTTACAGGAACTGAATGAAACAAGAAAATCATTAAGCAACATAAAGTTAAAGCAACAGCCAAGTACCACTGACGAGGCACCACCCGCAACAGCCCCAGCAAGGCCTGTCTGGATTCCAAAGATTGGGGATCTAGTCAGAGAAAAGATCGCGGTGAAGAAGGAATTTGGGCCTTCTTACAGAAAAGCAGTACCTGTCTTAGCAGTCACCGGAACAAGATCAGTTGTGCTACCGCCCCTTGCTGGTAAAAAGGAGAACAGAGTCGTGTCCATCGATCTGGTAAAACCACAAGCATGTGGCCTATAATCAACAGTAGGCCCAGTGGACTCCCAAGAAACAACAGAATACCCAAACTTGCAACAATCCAAGAGGTTCAAACTGAAAGACTAATCACATTCGATCAGCCTGCAGTGCACAATGAAGGACTATGCAATACAGCCATGGAACTCGTGCCTCTTGAAACACAGATTGAAACAGTTCGTCAAGAAACAACACCAGTCTACAATGAGGTGGCATCAGAAAGTGCTACAGATAGACAGATTGAAAAAACAATCCCATCAATTGACAGAACTGCCTCTGGTTATTTCATCAACTTCGACAACTTCTCTGAAGATCAAAACGACCCCGAAGTGATGCCAGAAACAAAAAAGTATTCTAAAGAAAATACAACAGGACTCCTTCAACAAATCAAAGAACTTTATCTGGATTCGCCGTTGATTGAGCATTGGATTATCACAGGGGTATTCATACTCCTACTCTGCCTAATTTTAGTTTTAATTTTAGGAAAGTTCATTACAATTGAATGGACACAGCAAGTCAGAACATCAACCTAGTCCTGAAACCACACAGATCATCCCACGTGAAGAAAAGAGAACTGTCAACAGTAAATGTCACAGCAATTCCAATACCTGGTGGGGTAGTATGGGAGAAAACAGACTATGAGATCTATGGTCCGGTCGAAATCCTGAAGTATCCTCATCAACTAAAGGTTTCCTTAAGTGACTTTGTGACACCAAGTACATTCTCTGATGATTGGGACTTTAACAGTATTAATGACATGATGTCTGATTTAGTAATGTCAGCTAGATTCACAGATCATGATTATTTACAAGGTTCATCTAGTTATGAGCAGTTATTCTGTTATACCCACTATGGGGATCATTACTTGCATAAATCTGCACAGCCTAGAAATGTTTTTATGTATAATCAATGGGAACATTGTTCTACACCACCTAAAAGCAGTTCTAAAGCATTTTTTGAGAAATTCAAATACTTCTCAGGGTTTAACACCAGTGATGCAGAAACGTTTTATTATAAACTGTTAGATAAAACAGGAATGAAAACAATGCTGACAAATTCTAAATTGATATATTCAGAAGCATTTTATGACAAAATGATGACATTTGGTTTTGATTATTGGAAAAATAATATTGAAACGAAAACAATTTGGGGTACAAAAGATTGGCAGGTGCAAGGCATAGAAGCACTGTTTAGAACCTGCATGATACCAGAACAAATGTTATTTTTAAATGACACTGTACACCAAACATCTTGTCTTGGCCTAGCTAAGAACAAAGACCTTAAAAGACCGTCTATACCAAAGCCAATAGCTGAGAATACAACTGCAGATAATGAGTTAGACGTGTCACACATTTTACATTTGAACAGAACACATCCTGATTGGAAAAAGTGGTTAATCTGGCCTACAGACACAAATAGCTGTCAAGATAGGTTCCTGAATAAAACACAGGGGTTAAAAATGACCAGATTAGACCCTAGATACTCCCAGAGACAACATCCAGGGATTATAACCACATACAGTGTAGGGAAACTCTGCCTAGAATGGCTAACTACATCCACACTGGCTGAAATTAAGCAACACTTGTCTTTATTAAAAGATGGTGCTGATTTGCGCGATTTCATTCTTGGACCACGCAAACAGCGTCAAAAGCGTTTCATAGCGACCAGCATCTATGCTGCTTACAACGAGGCTTGGAAAGTAAAGCAAATTGAAACTGCTGAAAAAATACGAGAAATTGATCGTATTAATTTGGAAAAATCACTTTCTGTGGTAGACAATGGGTTAATGACTCTGTCTTCCAGAATATATTCTTTGGACAATATTGTATCCTCTGCCTTTGATGTGATAGACAGAGATTTGCTAATGTTACAACATGGCCAGTCTCAATTACGCTCTATTATAGAACTAGGCTGGACGCTGCAAAATATTCGTTCAGGCTATGTGCCTTGGCGTCTGATAAACACAACGTCATTATTTTCCATTTTTAACCTTACTGATAAACAGATCAGTTTGGCACAGAAAGGAGCAGACTATACAATCTTGAGCATCGAGAAACTCGAGAGATTACCATTGACAATGTCAGAGAGTCCTGTCATTGAATGGATAATACACGGAATTGTCACAATTCCGATAACAACTTTCCGATTTAAAAAGTGCCTTGAATACATACCTGCTGGCCAATATGAACAATTGGGTAAGGGATATGTTAAATCCGAATGGAAATTACCATACACTCATTCTTGCTATAGTGACAGCGACAAAAATGTATTTCTTAGTGGTGAAAATTGTAAACACTCACTAAGCGGTATACTTTTGTGTCAGGGTATTAATTTACACGGAGCATGTGATGGCAATTCAAACAACCTTTCATGCCACCAGCTAGTCACACCTGCAACTCAGATAGAGCCCTTCTTTATGCAACTCGCAAACGGGAGTTACATTCTAAGAACGGATCACAGGTGCTGTGGCCTCGCGCCCGGAAAAAGTTATCTAGTACAAGTAACGTCCATGGTCAAATGTTGCATGCAAGCATTGTTCCCGAGCGGGCCTCCAGACATAGTGACTCCCCTCTGGCCTCGTCTGAATCTCTATTCTATACGAATTGATACATTAAGCAAAATGAAATCTGTGCTTTTACAGACAACAGTGCCTATAACGTCATCTAAAGAGACGTATGATCTTCTAGTCGCAAGGACGGCTACTGAGGTCCATGACCTTTTATCAACAAATTGCCCTGTGCATTTCGTACAAATGCTCGACCAACTCCTTAACATGTCTAGTGCTACAAGCATCCCAGGCATATTTAAGACAGTCTTTACGGGACTGCTAACACCCTTCCAGGCAATTTTGGGAATCTTTCCTAATTTTGTGCACTCCATCTTTGGTGGTATTCCACTATTTTTTGGACTCATCGCAGGGATTCTATTTTTGACCATCCTGCTACGTTATGGCAAGCCTCGGCTCAGACATAGCTCCCATGGGAATGGAAGAAACAATCCTAGCAATGCGCTACAGGGACAGGATAACTAACGTCCTCGGATTGGCCAGGCTGAGAGATCTAAACATGACCTGGTTCCTTTCATTCAGACCAATATGGCAAAATTGCATTTTACCTGTGCTACGGTGTATGCTTTGCGGCGAGGAATGCGTGTTGGACGTCTGTCTTTCACTTCCATCAGCAGTACCAATGGACGTCGATACTTTGCTAAGTCCAATAACGGCTCACGCATTGTGTTGTCCCCAGCGGCTACCAATCCTGATGACGGCATTCGTGGAGACTCCTGTACTACAGCCAAGTGGTAACAGTGGAGCGAGTGACAAAAGCAACATCTTCCAGGTACAACGTTCTGTGAGCATTGCTGTTCCTGCCTTCGATGACAGCAATCATTCTCACACCTGCCAAGTTACAGCGCTATCTAATTTGGTTGAACTATCACCTGATTTTGTAGACCAATTCTTTGCGAGCCTGTCTGATACGATGTTCTCACCCACAGAGAAACAATAACTTTTGAGAAGCTTTCCGACACACGGTGTTCCCATGAACTCTGAATTCGGCCTTCAGTTTTGATCAACATAAAACTGCCAGGAGCTTTGGTAAACTGATTTTTCTTTGAATTGGACAATTTTTCAAATATTGACCTTTTTTGGCACGAACAATTCTTTGCTTAACGTAAAAACTATTCTTAGAGAACAGAAGCTTCACACTTTTATTTCTAAACACATCTAGAGACATAACAACATAACACGAGCCTCTAGCACACATGTTATTACAATGCATTTTTATGTGATGATTTATCTCGCATTTCTTCTGTCAGAGATACTTCATGTGTAATTCTTTATGCATAATCGTTCATTGATTTCATATGCAATAATTTTTGAATGATTACTATGCTTTTAAAACTACGTACAGTACCTAAATTCCATGTATTACAAGTACGCCTATTTCGAATGCATTTATGTATTTTGGGGTGGGCTATGTTACACAATGTTACACATGCATCTAATTGCTTAGTTTTAGTAATTTTGATGGACATGAATTCGTGGAGTGGGTGTCATGTGCTTATCTAGGTTCCTGATCGATACTGTGACCTTATGCCCCTATTCGGCTATAAAGCCCCTTTTTTCCTATATTGGCATAACCGTTCAAGTACGATTTTCTGAAAAGTCATCTCTGGCCTCACACGAACAGAGCCACATTCCAGCATGACTCTCTGCTACTTCCTTTGCGACCAATTAGTGCAATGACAGAGCAGCAGTCACTATCTGATATTCCTAGATAACACTCCGAGTTCTTCAACAAGATAAAAACTTAGCAAACCTGGAAATCCCCGCTTGCTATGTTTTGATTAGTAATGGAACTCTAATGAGCAACTGATAACTGTCACTTCCTAGTGACATCTTTAATTGACGTCTTATGTCCAGCAAACTTGCGTCAAACCCGGCACCTGTCAGGTATAAATATTACCAACGTTGCCTTAAGCAATGAGCGAACATGTTGCTGATGTCAGCTGCCTGCATGACCCCGTGTTGGTAAAAACTAGCACTCTGTCGCTGCAGCCTGCTATCCTGTGGTGGTGAAGCTACTGATTACCATTATCGCCGCTACAGCGCGACCTATGGTGCAGTACGCTTGAGGAGCCGTGCAGCCGTCCTCTGCGAAGACATCCAGCCCAGCTGCCCGCGGACGCTGTCACCCCTCCTTCCTCGACGCGCTGAGAGAAGCCGCTGCCTTTCTCGTGCAGAGAAATCCAGTCCCGGCGCTTCCAGTTTACCCTCGCAGGTGACTGGGATATCGAGAGAGACCCCTGAAGGAGATACCAATCCTCCATCATTCTATTCAGAGGTATGGTGTTGACTAAACCCTTAGAAGAGAATTCTTGAAACAAACCTTGGCAAAACCAACTTAACTTAAGCTACTTACTTACTCCCCCTTCTCACGTGTTAGGCTTAGGTCAGGCACACTGGGGTAGGCTTAGTTAGAAGCACCAGTTGAGTATGTTAGCCTAATGTATATATGACTGTATATATGTTTTATTACTTTTAAACCATTGTATGGCTAAGAAACCATATCAATGCTTTTACAGTTCTATTTCGCTATTCTTATCTTACTGTACGTACTTTTCATAATAACGGTTATTGCAATTGTGGCAATACATTTCTCTTGTACGAGAAGAAAGACTGTTCAATAAATGTTAACCTTTATTGATACACGCCCGTCTCTCTATTCTCTACATACTGTGAAAGTAAACTGCACTAGACTGACTGAGTGAAATCTATGTCTATTGTTTCACACGACCCTAGAGATCGACTCTTGATCTGAGGAGCAAAGTTGTCATGTTGCACGGTTGTTGGAAAGCTGAATCCCTTCTTGTCTGTGCCAAGGAAGCTGATCACTTCCTATGCAGAGAAGAAAGTTTCCAGTGACCTCTGAGCTAGTTGGTAACACAACCCAATTAAGTTTAGCATAGTCAGTGGAGGCCTGGAATATAAGCAGTTCCACGTCGATACTACTGTTTATGTTATTCCAATGCGCAGGGCCTAGTGGGAAACTAGGAACTACACTACAAATTAAGCATGAGGAATCTCAGTGTAACTGGTTTCTGGACAAAATTAAGAATATGGAATGCTCCGGACCTTGGAAGGACGATACTTACGCTGGCTCGAAGCCTGGAAGTTAGCTTGTCTCCGTCCACGTTTTTGCTGCTGGCTTAGAGAGGCGAGTCTCGCACGGCTTGCAGCTGCTGTGAATCAAAGCTGGGAACGGAGCGATGGAGCGCCGAGGCTGCCGTGTTCAGAGCATGGGTGGACGCAGAGTTGGAGTATGGCTCCTAAATTGAATTCTCGAACTGCTTGGGCTGGGAGAACAACTAAGGCGGATTCACCTGCGATGGTCCCGAAGGCAGTGGCTGGGAACTTGGTAGTTTTACGAAAACAAGAAAACCCGAGAGGGTCCTTCGGACCATGGGTCGTATACTTATTAAAAGGAACAAGGGTCCTAAGGGATTGTAATATAACGGAAGATAACAATATAGACCACTGGAGTTCTCTAGCAAAGTGTTTCTCTCGGTGGGTTTTCTGAATAGCCTTGTAAGCAATTCGCCTTCCTGATGAAAAATTGTCAAATCCAAGAAATTTATGGAGGTTTTGTCAGATGTGGAGGTGAATTGGAGTCCCAAACAATTGTTATTCATCCAGTGTAAAAAGTGGCGCAGTAAAAATTAGGGATCGAAACGTTGACGCTTTAAAAACAGTGTGACATGTAACTCATTGTACATATTCAATTGTTTACACTGTTGGTTGAGATTTGCGGATTTGTTTATTTAAATCGCAAGCCACTCTCTGGCTCCAAAGAAAATTCTACTTGCCTCTAAAACCTTTTTCTTTCCACTTACCCTTTTCTTAATCTATGGTTTTTCTATTTTCTTGGGATAGGTACAGGATTGTGCCCTATCTTAATGTTCGTATTTGACCCCCTCCAGGTCAATTAATCTTTTTGCTATTTCTGAAAATAAAACACTCCTCGCCCGGCTGGGTTTGGAAAAAATATAGCACTGATTGTGGTCTATATTGTTATCTTCCGTTATATTACAATCCCTTAGGACCCTTGTTCCTTTTAATATGGGAACTTGGTAGCAGCTGAGGCAGCAACCGCGGGTGAACCCAGAGGAACTGGAGCATCTATGGCGGTGAGCAAACAACTGATAAGACCCCCCTGTTTGTAGCAAGCACAATGTCAGACCCTAATGCCTGTCTAAATGCTACCGATAATGTTACTGACATTGCGCACATTCAAAAACCGAATTATAAAGTTAATGAGGCGAGCAGGAGTAAAAGCTTGATATCTGTGGCGAATGCGCAAGAAACTGGTAACATTAAACCTTCTAATGATGACAGTATATTCGCAAAAGGAACTCTCCCCGCTGACAGGGTGGACACCCAAGCTTCTGAGCCAGAGACAGATGGCAGAGCTGAAACCACAGTGACTATAGTCATACCGGGTGAAGGAACCAGCAAGGGCGAAAAACCCGATATAGAGTTAGAGGTACCTAACCAAAAGGGTAAAAACTCTGAGGTTGGATTGGAGGATGACATAGTTTTGGATTTGAATTTGGAGGGTGTATTAGGCTCAGTGAATGAATATGAATTGGACACAATTCCTGATGTTTAAAAAAAAACGCCGCTCTGGTAAATATAAATGAGAATCAAACTGAAGATACTATCAATACCTCAGACAATGGCGCATTATCTTCTGAAGGGAATGTTGATCTGGACGAGAACTCCAGTATTGAATATGAAGAGATACTAGAAGAGGGGGGAGGAGACATACATTGTCAAGACTGGGCTTATGTCTGATAAAACTTTGGGCAATAAAAAAGGAAAATCTAAAGCCAAAACAAAACTGAAAAAGGGCTCTAATAAGAATCTCTCTGCTGCTAATACCTTTAAAACAATAGGGATGAAAGCCCTTTACAAAAATGGATGCAAGCAAAGGGAGGGGTCAAGAAAATGTCCCCAAGGCTGTCAGGAGCGAGCCCGGTGGAGGATTCAGGGGTGCAAAATGGAGCCAATTCTTCTTCTTCTTTGAGCCCCCCTCGGACCCAGAAGACTTTAAACTCTCTAGCTTTGGAGGTCTATAAAGAGAATCCTCAGAGGAAACCCGGCTATAGTGTGAATGAAATGGCCCAAAATTTAGTTATAGAAACCGGATCTCTTGGATTAACTAACATTAACATTGACCCCGCTCCCATTACTATTACTAACCAATCTATCTCTAGTGGCGAATCACCTGTCTTTGAAGAAATACAGGAAGTGGATTGCCCTACCTCTTCTGTAGACCTGATATTGAAAACACTTATGGATCAGAGACAAGAGGGACAACTTTATTTCTTATAGTTGAGAGAAGACAACACTAAAGTACAAAACTCGTTGGCAGAGCTATCTGGCAAACTTGGGGGTGTTACGCAAGAAATTGAAGAATTAAAACAGAGGGTCGAGAAGGTAGAAGAGGGAGCTGTTCATACTGAAATGTTAACCTACCAGCATACAGAGCGCATAAATACTTTGGAACTAAAACTGGAAGATATGGAAAATCACTCGAGAAGACAAAATCTACGACTATTCGGAATTCCTGAAGGGGCGGAAGGTGCGGACCCCAGAGCTTACGTTGTCAAACTGTTCCAGAAAGCATTTTTAGATCTAGCGGACTGGAACTGGGACACACATCCACAAAGGGTACACAGACTACCTTTGGTTCAAAGGAATAAAGAAAGTAAACATCCGCGTCCTTTACTGATTAACTTTGGAAATTTTCTTCTGATACAAGCAGTCTCATTAAAAGCAAAGCCAAACAGTCCTGTGACAGTTGACAGTGTCAACTTCTTTGTACGCTCAGATTGGAGTAAATACACGATGGATAGACAATGGAAACTTCGCCAATTAATAGACCCATTCAAGGCTGTTGGCTGCACGGTTTATTTACAAGAGCCAGCTCGCTTAAAAGTGATAAAAAATGGGTATGTGTACTTTTTTACGGATGCAATAGAAGCAGAGCATGCCCTAGCTAAACTTAGCACCTGAATTAAGGATTAAGAGCACGCATGCTCTCTCAAATGCGCACATAGGAATAGAAATATTTAGTAGTATTCTTATTGAGTATAATTATGTCTCTCTCTTTGTTTTTTTTTTGTTTTTTTGTTTTCTTTATCCTTTTCTTTTTTTTTCTGGCTGGGTGGAAGGTTGAAACCTCCTAGCTACCTCCTCGTAGTGCTGCCATGCCAACGGCAGCTGGGTATAGTGGGTGGTTCTTCTTGGGAGGTCTAAAGGGTGGAAGAGTTTGGTGGGGGGTTGAGGAGGGGGTTGGTCAAGTAGGGGAACATTTATTGCAAGATTTGCAAGAGGTGGAAAATGAAAAATGGAAAAAAAGTAAATTCGGCATTCTGAAGTATTTAAAAACACAGATGAAATGTATTCATCCATGGTTTTCATATCCTGATTAGATGTCTGGCATGGAATGTGGCAGGTCTCAACAGCAAACAAAAGAGAAGATTGGTTCAGGAAGAACTTAATATGTACAAACCGCACTTGGCTATGATATCGGAAACTCACATCCGGTATAAAGATAGGAAATTATTGGAACAGATTGGATACAAACTTATTGTTTGCTCTACTTTGGGGGCTTCAATCAGAGGGGCGGCAATATTAAAACAGAAACATTTTGCTATTGAAATTACGAAGACGGCTGCTGATTCAAAAGGTCAATGGGCAATCGCTCAAGCACAATTTGAACCCAGTAAATATGTATTTTGTGTTGTTCATGGGCCTAACATTGATGAACTAAAAATGTTTGATTTTTTAAATATTGAATTGCTGGAATGGGAGGGTGAGCTATTGATTATGGGGGATTTTAATTGTGTTATGAATTATGCGGTGGACTCTACTAGACACGGTATATTACAACGTATGCGTAAAGTTAGAGCAGCAATACTGGGACTTAGTCGATTGCATAATTTGACAGATGTATGGCGATTTCAGTAGCCTAATGTAGCAGGGTTTACTTACTACTCAGCCCCTCATAAATTATGTTCCCGAATAGACTTGGTATGGGCAACAAATAGAATTCTGGAAGGGTGTAGTATAGAATTGTGTCCTAGATTAACGTCTGGCCACAATCCTCTACTACTGGAATTTAATATTTATAATAAGAAACGAGAGGTATGGCAATATACATTTCCCAAATTTCTTATTTCTGATCAAACATTTATCTCACAATTGAAAGAACACATCAAGGAATTCATAGACATTAACTTAAACACTACAATAGTAACAACTGTCTGGGATGCATGCAAAGCAAGCATAAGAGGCCTTGCCCAACAATATGTGCTAAAAAAAATCGCTGAGGCCCGGAAGGAGATGAAGTCTATTACTTCTAATATTCTGGCTCTGGAATGAAATTTAGCAAATGATTTAATGGAGGAGAAGCTGAATAGCGATAGGATAAGAATGGATTTAGTGAAATTGCAATCAGATACTAAGAGGACCCTGAGGGAGAAAAGCAGCGCCAGGCTTCATAAATACCATCTGACACAGTATGAAAGCGGGGATAGGATTGGAAGAGTGCTCGCTTACAAAGTGGCAGACAAAAGAGCAAGGACTAATATTAAAGCAATCAAAGGCAGCGATATGGTTACATATAATCAACCAGATCAGATACTAGAACAATTTGCTGATTATTATCGTAAACTGTATACTCCAGAAAAAGTGCCTACTAAGGAAGATATATTATCATACCTTAGCTCTTATATGAATGTACAACAAAATAAAAAAGCAGTTGATTTTCTAAACTCAGAGATTACATCAGATGAAATCAAGACAGCATTTTTATCTCTTCCCTCGGGTAAGGCAGCAGGGCAGGATCTACTTCCTATGAAAGTTTATAAAATTTGTTTGACGGAATTGCTTCCTTTATTTAAATCGGTTGTAGATTATATTGGAGAAACTGGGAGAGCTCCCTCTTCTTGGAGATCAGCCAAGATAGTATTTTTTCTAAAGAAACAAAAGGTGGCTGAGGAATGTGGGTCATATAGACCCATATCGCTGATTAACTCGGACGCTAAGGCCTTCGCTAAAATATTAGCAAACCGACTTGCACCCTTAATGCCTGAATTGGTTAATATGCAACAACACGGTTTTGTTACAGGACGAGACACTACTGCCCCTATAAATAAGGCTATTACGGCTTTTGACGTAGCGTCAAGTAACTCCACCCACTTGGTATAGTCATGCTAGATGCGGAAAAGGCATTTGACCAAGTGGGGTGGGAGTATTTATGGGCCGTATTGGAAACATTCGGCATGGGGGGTAAATATCTTGGGTGGATTCAGGCATTATATCATCAACCAATGGCACAGCTTAGCTATGCAGGAAAGAACTCTCTCAGTTTTCCAATAGGAAGAGGAACACAGCAGGGGTGCCCCTTTCTCCCCTGTTGTTTGCGCTATCATTAGAGCCATTTTTGAACGCACTTTTAACACAGCATGATATTATTATACTACAGCATAGGGGGAACAGTCTAAAAATCACAGCATACGCAGATGACGTAGCGATATTCACCACTGATGTAGCTAAGGCTATACCTGCAATAACAAAAGAAGCAAAAGATTTTGGCAATGTATCCGGGTACAAACTAAATATAAACAAAACGCAGGTCATTGCTAATTATAATCCTTCAACAACGGTATTGGGCCTACGTGCTAATGTTGTATATTTGGGGGCTAAAATATCTGCAAAGACTCCTGAAATAATAGCCCTCAACTATGATCCATTACTAAAAGAAGTTGCTAAGTCTCTTAAAAAATGGCACAAGATACCGCTTAGCCTGGTTGGGCGTATAAATCTAATAAAAATGAAAATCGCACCCAAATTTCTTTATTTATTTAGATCAATCCCGCTACGTCTTAATAATTCTTTTTTTTCAAAAACTTGATGGAGTTTGCTCTAGTTATATATGGGGCTACAAAAAAGCTCGGAGAGCAATAAATCTCCTAAAACATCCGACTGAAAAGGGCAGTTTAATATTTCCCGATTTCAAATTATATTTTTTTGCTTCCTTTTTTGGTCGGATCCGCAGTTTATTGAGAAATGATAACTCCTTATTTTTTCATCAGCTAATGCTGGGACCTGATAGCAAACAATTTATGGACCGAACCAATGACCCAAATTACTTCAAACTAGTAAAATTTAAGACTGCTAGGCATATTGTACAAATTAGGAAACAGATAATGACTCTTGATAAGATATCTTTTTTCAATTCCGGATTGAGGCTATGGGGGAATCCAGGACTTCCTGAAATTTTTTCAGATGGGGCTGGGACAGTATGGTCTAGCTGCGGCATTAATACCCTTGGAGATCTTTATGGCTCTGATGGACTATTAGGGTTTACTTCGCTTAAATTAACACACAATCTGAATGATAGGATGTATTTTAAATATATGCAACTCCAAGACTTCTTTGTTCATAAGATGAATGTCAAAGAAATAAGACACTCGGACATCTTGCAATGCCTGTACTCAGATCGGACTAAATCACTGATTAGTGAAAGCTATGGACTTCTGAATCAGGCCAAGGGAGATGATTGTGGAAAACTAGCATCCACATGGTCGGTTAGGCTGGGATTAAATATAACCTCCAAGCAATTATCTGCTTCTCTTCTTCAGATTAATCAAGTAGTACAGTCTTCTAGTATCAGATTGCAACTTTATAGAATTATCTGCCAATTATATTATACCCCTCAGAGAATTTCTAGCTGGGCATCAGATAACTATCAAAATGAATGCACAAGCTATCCTAAATGTAAATTGGAGGCTGCTGATATCGGGCATATGCTCTATTCATGCCCGGCATTATCAGAGTTCTGGAAGGGCATGGTAGATGTATTAGATGGGAAACATATTGTTTTTCCGCCTCTCTCAGCTCACCTGATTCTAATAGACCTTCAGGAACTGAATAGTCCAAATAAAGATCTGAATTTTATTTTATTTGCTTTTGCAAGATTAACCATAGCTAGAGCATGGATAGCGCCAGATCCGCCACACGTTATGGAATGGTGTGCCTTGGTGAATTAAATACACACCATGTAGATTGCTTAGGCTAGACTTAGAGGGCATAATTCTCTGAGGAAAAAAGAAAGGGTTTGGGACATTGTATTTGGATAGAATAACCTTCCAAGATTAGATTTGGTTGTTGAGACCACATTGTAGTTTCTTATAGCTTTAAGGTTATTTTTTCCTATGCAATGTTCACGTATTCTGCTTCTCTCTTTTCTTTTGGAAAATAGTTACTATATAATTATGTTATGAATTGTAAATGTATCTATCTTATGTGCCTCCTGCAATATCAATAAAAATGTAAAAAAAAAAATAATAATAAATACATGATACAATCAATGAAAATAAGACAGGAACAGGGCACACAAAATACAATACAGTTACAAATATGTAATATGTACAATAAAAACTGACAATTTAGTTGCACAATACAGGATTGTGAATCAAGAAACAAGCCAATGATGTGGTTGAGAATATTAAGTTATTTCTGATGCACATTACGATGTAGACTATGTTGGTGGCTTAGGATATAAATAACACATTCAATGGCAAAATCACACAGGCTGGCTACGCAAAATGGCTGCCAGCTACATGGTCAACCAACAAGAACCAGCAGGGAGGCATAGCCACAACAAAGAACGCATGCAGGCCTATGGCAAAAACATACTTGCATTAGACCATATAACCCACACCCATAGCATACCACCTCATCCACCTATCAGGACACAGCCTTACTCTGCAGTTTTTAAGATGAGTTGCCTTTAGAAGAAAGTATTTAATACACATGGACCTTTTCTGTGCCTGACTTTGCCATGCAAGCTTTGAACAGGTATAATGCTAAGTATGGTTTTAGAGTGACAGGGCCCGATTATGATCTCAGTTGACAAGCCCCGACTTTAGGTCGAAGGTTTTTCCGACCAAGATCGCAGCTTTCACTTCTGACTGCCTAATTACAATTTAGGCGGTCGGAAGTTAAGCTGGCCTGGTCCTTCCGGCTCGATCCCGACGGTCTTAAGGAGTCCATTTAGCAGTCGGAGACTGGCCCGTAAACAATATAGACAGCGCTTTTAGTCCGTCCGGATTATGATGCTCGGTTTCCGGCGGGTTTTTCATGCCAGGATTTGCAACATGGAAAGCTTGTCAGAAAGTGATTTTGGGGGTCCCTAGCAGGGCACTCTTCAACTATCCGGCTCCGGTTGGTGGCCCAGGTGATCCCTGCACTGTGTGGTAGGCACCATGAGGTGCCTACCATCCGGTACAGGGATGAACACAAACTCCCTTTTCTGTATGGGAGCTTGTGCTGAGGCTGGTTTTTGACCACAGCACAAGCTCCCATATAGAAAAGGGAGCTTGCAACTGCACCATGTGCCGTTGCATCATATTAAGTAGTCAAATATTGGGTAATAATTAACTATTTCAGGATGCCTATTTATAATTCATTTTTATTTATGTATATTATAATGCAAATATAATGCACATTTTCTAAAAATATGAAAACAATTATAAGAGTTAGGATGTAAAGATCTAGGGGCAATAAGTGGGGAAGAGTATTAATATGTAGGTATTAACTTAATACTTGAGTATTAATATTATGATGTAGTTTAATGTATTGAAATAGGCAAAATATTGATGGGATATTGTGGTAATGGGTGAGGAAATCTATTAATATCCAGGTATTCATTTAAATACTTGAATATTAATATGTATATTATTCTTATTTACTTTATAGTGTACATTTTATGAACAAATATAGAAACATAGCTCTACAGGGTAGGGATGCAAGGGATCTAGGAGTTATAGGTGAGCAAGTGCATTAATATCCACATATTCATTAAAATACTTGAGTATTGATATTTTCATAAATCCAACATTCTAAATTAAAACCAATAGAAAAGGAATATTAATTACATACGTTTAAAAAAATGTAATAAATACTAAATATAAACTAAAACACATTAAACAACAAATTATGTTGTGTAAAACACACAAGAAAATATAAGAACATTTAAAATTAAAATAAAAACTGAATTACAATTTTTTTATCAAACAAAATAAAATATATACAATTATTTCTTATGAGAATTCAGATAAAAAAATTAGATATTTTATACAAAATGTATAAAGATTTAAAATAAATGTAATAACAGTGAAACAAAATTTGTATAACATTTTCCCATGGTTTCCTGTTCATTCCATTGGAAAAATATCCTTTTTCAGTTTTTGAGATGCAGCTTGACGTTGCTACAGTAAGTGGAGCCTTGCAGTCAAGATTGTTGAGTAAGTAGAAGCTGCAGTCAGGTAAGTACTATCTAAATGTCCATAGGTTGGGTAATTCATTGTAACGGGAGAGGTGGAAGGTCCAGTTAACTTAAATAAAAATGTATTGCAAGTATTTCTTTGTTCTAACCAGGATTTAATCCAAAACAGGTTGACTTTGTATGCGCACATCAGGCGGGATGCCATTTTATTAAAAGAATTGTTTTTAAAAATAGGTTTCAATGTGTTTTTTTTTTTAAGTATTCCCACTAACAAAACTGTATGAAAACTATATTTTTAAGACAACATTTAATTTGAGAAGAAAGAAGATTCCTTGAAGGAAGAAGATCATACGAGTTGGATATTTGTCTGCATTGTAGTCAGGAGAGGGGCTAGAAAAAGATTCAAGTTCCATTGTTGAACTGCATTTATGAAGTATATAATAATAAAAAAAGAATAATGCATTCATAAATGTTATTTCAGTTTTGTGTTTGGTAACACATTTGTGAATTGCTGGACAAAGAAAGAAAACATCAACAGGTAAAGACTAATTAGATTTTAATTTAGAAAAAGACTATTAATTAAAATAACTATTTAGGTAACCTTAATTATGAAAACAGGAAAGTAACTTGGAGAGGAGCTTCAAGTTATTAGAAATGTAATTAATAGTCAAACATTATTTACTTATTTCTTTTAAGTTGAAAATACAGATTACCTGTCAATGATTGAGCCTATTTAATTGCCTGGAAACTTTGTTCTTTCTTTAAAGTTTCCAGAAAACAATACAGATTGCCTTTTCAAATGTAATTGTTAATTGAGTAATGGCCATGCCTCAATAACACACCTTGACTTTTGCAACTCCCTCTAAAGAGGTTGAGCAGCAGTTCCTTTGCCCAATTGTAAAACGCTGTTTCCTCCTGTAATCTGACCTATATAGATTGCCAATCCATGTTTCATCAAGGTAATCTGAAGTGGGGCCAGTTTTCTGTGTTCTGAAAAAAAACTCTGACTATAGAATGAAATGTGGAAATCAACCACTTTTTCACGAGGTACTAAATCAAAGCAATTATTTTTTCAATTCAAATTCAAATTTACTGTTTAACAAATAAGTCACAACTACAGAGGTTTTTGATAAGCCTGGGAAAAGTGAAAGAACATTCTTGAATTTGTTTTTGCATTTTTTGTTTAGTATACATTTTAATAATTGTGCTAGCTAATGATCTGACTTTCAAAGTAAATTATGATTTTCCTAGGAATTCTATTCACAATTTTGGATTTTATCACTGACACAAATTCTGTATAAGTGAAGGAATGTTTGTCAGGGTGCAAGCCATAAATCAAAGGAATTGCTCTGTTAACAATATTAGCATGTATTGTGTAAATTTAGGCAAATGAATAGGGAGTGAACTTAAAAGTAGTATTCATCATCCAAATTTCACTATTTTTTAAGTTTACATCATTATGAAAAGTAGCACAAAGATGAACACTGTTCAGAGAGTGTTTACTATCATTCAGAAGTAAAAGTTCAAGAGTAAAATATACAGTTGATTCAGGGACATGTTAATGTCAGAATAAATTTGAAGCATTGTAAGATGAGGAGTACTTGCCTATTTTTACCTTTGTACCATTCTTCTTAAATTTGAAATTTAAAATTGTGGTCATACTACAGGAAATGGTGAATGGGTATTTACTTGGATATCTCCCTCACAAGTGAGCTCTAGGGTTTATTAGAGGTGTCCAAAAGTGTCTTGATATGATGCACATTTTCTTTAACTACTAACTCCTTTGCAGAGGCAGAGTGGCTATGCTCAGTTGTCCTCTCAAAAATGTCACCAAGAGTAACAACTCTACCTTTGTAATGGGTTGAGGTATCATCAATGCACCTCCAGTGTCTACTGGGTTCAGTAAGTTTTTCTTATGAATAAATGTAACAATTGTGTTTCAAAAGCATGTTTTCTCTTTTCAATAGGTGGGCTTGGTGAGGATTCACAATGTCTTTCAACTCTGTAAAAAATTGTTACTTGAAAGTATTTTCATAATAATACTGTTGATTTAAAACAATATATATTGTTAATCCTCTTAACATTTTTAATTGAATAGAGAAAATGCTACATGTTTTCACTCCGTAGAACATACTTGAAAATATATAATTCTTTATCTGTTTGGAGCTGAAAAATAGTTATTGTTTACCTTTCAAGAATAGATTTTGTTAATTCCCTTTAGGTTTAGGCTTTTGTTCTCTGGAGATAGTGGTATTTGTCTAACAAGGTGTACTTTTGAATTTCTGCAAGATTTGAAGTTGTGGTGTTGTCCTAGAATGAGAAAAATAAATTATATTTTCATATTCCTAATTTACCAGGGAAGAGAGATATGTTTTCAATTACTTATCATCTGATGGTGTCTATTTATGAGGTTGACAAAGTTTTTCGGCAAAATGTGTTGCATCATTTGTTGTAGGAATTCTGCGGAAAAGCTTAACAAAGTAATGCAATTATTTAACTATTTTGAAAATATGAATTACGTATATATAGTGTCTGGATGTTCACTGGTAATTCTTGTCAAACAAGTTGGTATTTCATGAATGTTCTTGACCTGTGTGGTTGAAAAACCTGTTCATGATTTTGATTAACATACAATGATATACTGTTTTGCTTTGATTAAAAAGGAGAAGTATAAGGTATTTAAAGAAAGACAAATATTGAAAAATTAATTTATATGTCTTTGCAAAGCATTTTTTTACAGTGACCAACACTTTCTTTCCCTGAGGTATGGTAGAACAGAGTTGAAATAGACAATTGCCCCCTACTATTCTAACCACAATGTATGCTACCTCAGGTACCCTGAGGTAGCATAAAATGGAGTTGGAATAGTAAAGACATGCTAGTTCATGGCTAGTGTTGTATTGACATGCATGTTTACGGATGTTTTATTGTTTATCTATGTATATGTGTCGTAAAGTTGTGTGTGGTAACAAAGATTCTGTAAAGGCTTGCTGGGTAAAGGCCTTTGTTGTAATGTCATACATTCCACCTTGTCCAGTGTAATGTCATACCCCTTGCCCCCTACTCACCTTCTGAAATACAACTCTATTATTCTCTACAGAGTTAGTAAATTTGATTTCACCAGTGACAACTGTCACCTCAGTGGCTCACACTATTTCTTCTCAAGGATGGGCCCCTTATTTATTTCTTTTTGTCTCCACCCCTCCTAGGAAAACACTGTTTTTGCAGTGGTGGTAGGGAAGAATGTCTCTCATCAGAGTTCACCATCTGTTTAGTAGACTCAAAAGTTGGTGTTGGGTAGCAGCAGGTTACAGTAGCTTGCAACTTGCATTACACTAGTTGGTCTCCTGTAACATCTTATGAAAACATAAGAACATAAATAGTCTTTTTTTTTTCTCTTCTGAAGGCAGAACCAACATTAGATTGACTCAAGCTTTCTAAGGCCTAATGAACTACACAATGGTAAAAAAAGATCCCCAAAACCCCCTTTTTGATATGTATTCTTTGCATGATTTGATATTCTATTTTTAAAATTCCATATGACTGGGCGACCTAAAAACTAAGTAGCCCCTCCTTTTGCTGGTAGGAAATAAATACCTGACCTCTCACTCAGAAATCCTGAATGTTTGTTTCTTTTTCACAGGCACTGTGCTCATTGCTGCCAAGTGAGTAGCTCTGTTCCATTTCTTTTGTTGTTGTGTTTGTTTTACAATCAAGTTGTTGCAGCAAACGTGAGCCATGGTGGTTTCCAGGATGACAGACACTCATTTTAAAAGAACAGTGAGCAGGACATGGGAACAAGTGTTAATGAATGCCATTATTTTTGGTTAGATTATTTGTTAGGAAAAGTCTAAGGGGATGATGACGAGTTTGGTTGTCAAACTGTCAGAGAAGCATGGTTGCCACATCCATGCCACTGCTGCCCCGGCACCCAACTAACCGCCCTGTTACAAGTTGTGCTATCTGAAACTCAGACCTCTGGAACAGCGGTTCACTCAGTGGTCCTTTGGCGGTCCAAAATCTTGGCAGTACTTTGACAGTTGCCGCTAGGCCAGAAGTCCTGTCACTGTGCATATTAGAACTTCACAGTCATACTGGCATTATCACAGTGGTGCCCAACAGCAGCGGTTCACTGCAACAGAAACTAACAATTGAATGGATTCAGAAACTACACACCTGATGTGCTTTGGCAAGTTTAAACGCCTGCAAATCATACTACAAAACACACTGCAGCCCTGCCCAAATACAGCGCAGCAAAAGAGACAGCCTTCACAACAAGCTATTTTCTTCTTCCCATTTTGCACCCACCACCACCAGTATTATTTTTTATTTTGCACTGTTTTGCCGTGCCCCTTGTCTGTATTACTCCCTTAAACCACTTGCACTTCTGTTAATTTCTTTTTTACAGCCATGACCCCCAAATAAAACCTGTGTTCAGTGAACATGCGTTGACAATCATGGTGAATGAACCCTAGTCCAGTATGCTCCTCACAGTATGAAAACTTACATGTGGGACAGGATAGTCAACAGGGTGAATGCTATTGTTAGCACCCTGCACACACAGAATGACATCAGGAAAAGTCGATATAACATCAGGCAGAAGATGTTTGGCAAATGCACCAGTCACGACCTGGAGGCACAGAGGTTGGGGTGTGGCTCTCCCAGCACACCATTTTAACTCATGCCCTGGGAGTAGAAAGCCTTGGCCATTCTGCAAACTGAGGCCTTGGAAGGAATACCTGGGGGACTGGACTCTGGTATGTTATACCTCAACAACTGCTACAATATCACATTGTCCTGTTTGCTCTCAACTCTGTCTTTGCTATCATCTTTGCTATCATCTCCTACAGCTACCCTCATAACATGCAACATAGAAAATGTCTGATTGTCTGTGGCAATGACCATTGATGCATATCACCAGTCAAGTAATCTTTATTTCGGTCAAAGTCCTTAAAAGATGCAAAAATACATGAAACACTCAATATAAAAGCATCACAACACAGTTATCAATAAAATAAAAGTAGACAGATTACTTTCCATAAAAGCTACAAAAAGGGTTAAAAAGATAAAAGGGATATATATATACAAGTTAAAATGTATGCGTAATCAGATCAAAGGCATTACATATGATACCACATGTATACGAATGTTCCACCTGCCACATGTTGCAATGTTGTCTTTAAGTGTATCATCATCATCATCATCATCATCAACAATACAGCCCAGGCCCATGACATGTGGCAATATGGAACTGTATGGTCCTTCACAAATACATGTTGTCAACAGTTATGTTACAATTAACATTTGACAGAGGACTGACTACAGCTACCATTATGCCTTTTCACTCCAACTCTTACCAAAAAGCTAGACTGCGTGTGCCCCTTCACACTTGTGGGCCATCTTACTTCTAATCTAAATTAGTCATGCAGGTTACTATTTCCCAACTGTTGCTAAGTTGAGATAGAAATGGTACCCCAACTACCAGTAGGCCTTCTCAGCCCAACTCTAACCAAAATGCTATACAGCTTGTGCCCAATCTCACTTGTCGGCCATTTCGCTACTCATCCACACTAGTAATGTTGGCTGTCATTTCCCAAGTGTTGCCAAATAGAAATAGAAAAGGTACCCACAACTGCCCTGAACCCTTCTCAGCCCAACTCCGACCAAAATGCTGGAATGCTTGTGCCAAATCTTACTTGTCGGCCTTCTTACTACTCACCTACACTAGTCATTCTGGTATACCAATTCATAAGAGTTGGTAAGTAGAGATTGAAACGATACCCCCAAATACAAGGAGGCCTTCTCAGCCTAACTCCTAACAAAATGCTAGACTGCTGGTGCCCAATCTCATTTGTCAGCCATCTTACCACTCACCTACACTAGTCGCACTGGTTACCATTTCCCAAGTGTCGCTAAGTAGAGATAGAAAAGGTAGTCCAACTACCAGGAGCCCTTCTCTGCCCAACTACTACCAAATTGCTAGACAGCTTGTGCCCATCTTATTACTTAACAACATTGGTCATGAAATATCCAAAGTAACCCTGGGAGGAGCTGATGTAGTAAGACTATGCAGAGGTCCAAGGAGTTGGGGGGAAACTCCATGGAACTCCACTTCACCACCCGCCCTCCACAAAAAACTGTTAAGAATTTTTTTAAATTAAATTAAAACACAAATACCTGTCCTGCGGCGTCCCCGGGCTACCCTCGTCCTCCTCGCCGTCTCTCTCCTCTGTAGGGTACATCTTGAGAGAACTGCACATACGCAGTTCTCTCAAGGTGTACCCCACGTAGGAGAGAGAAAGAGATGGCGAGGAGGAGGGCAGCCTGGGGAGGCCACAGTACAGGTAAGTGTGTTTTTAATTTTTTTTAAAATAATCTCAACTGTTTTTCAGGGGGGCGGGCTGGCTAACTCCGCTCCGCTGTGGAGTTAGAGTTTTACCCTATACTCCGCATTTCCAGCGGAGCGCTGAATGGGCAAATCTCTGCACACTCCACTGGTGGAGCAGAGTAATATGCCCAGGGCTAGTTGAAAGTAGAGAAAATGTTCATCACATAGACACTTCTATAACACTTTGCCTGGAGGTTTCCTGAACACAACAACTCAAACTGTTTTTGACCTGATTTACACATAACTCTGGAGTACCCCTAATATATGTCAGCCATAAAAGACATACAGCTCATTTACAATCGCGGTTAACCACTTTTCCATAGATTCTAAACAAGATGAAGAATGTCACTCATACAACCAAGCTGGGTGCTGGTCTAATTTTAACCAAAAGATGCTTTGGAATCGATAAATACACATGATGTGACTAAATTGTGTGCGTAGCTGACTGTTGGAGATGTTACATCTATCGCCAATGCCCCAAAGAATAAATACCAGTCGATCCAATTAGCAGATAAAATTAGATACATAGAAAGTGTGATACCTAATGTCTAGTAACCAAGTGAAACTACCTACAGATCGCTGCCTGAAGTAATAATTCATTGCCATTCATCAATTCTAGCTCCACAGTAACCAGACACAAAAATGTTCAATATACCTAACTTAATTTGACCATTGATCATGTTTCTCATTTCTCAACATAATCCACCACTACATCTGAACAGAGAAAGGAAAGCCGCCACAGTCCTTCTATAACCCAGGAACAAGAAAAAGTCCTCGGTCATGCAAATGCTTCTGAACCGGTGGACATTGACGACTGTCCTGGTCTATCTGGTCAGCCTGGAAAAACAGGGAGGGGGAGATGATGGTGGAAAATCCCTGCATAGTATAACATCTGTGTCCATCACAAGATAATATGTGAGCCAAGGTGAGAAGGACATTTGTGCCTGCTGATGTGCATACATGTCATGTTTCATTGCAGACAGGGGTGTGTGGACAATATTGGCTGTGTCTCACATACCCATTTACATAGTTTTGTGAAGATCATGTGTTGCGATTGGAAATACTTTTAATACATGGTAGGAGGGCTAACAGTACTGTTTCACAATGCGATGTCACATGCTGATGAGGTGTCAGGTGACATTTCTGTGACATGCATATGTGGAAATATATAGGAAATATAACTGCCTTCTGACATGCAGCAAGTGTCAATTAGATTTGCTGGAGTTATATGTGAGTGTGTACTATTAACAACACATTGGAATATTTGTAATTGAAAAATATGTTGTGCCAGGATGTCACTTCCATATTGTCTCATCACTCTTTCCTGTTGTAACAGCTATATAATATGCCCTGTAAATTGGTTTTGGTGAGCCTAGAAAAATACAGTGGGAATGTCACAAGGCCAAGGTGGTGTCAGGTCATATGGATGTATTTGATGACATCTCAAACAAGATTTGCCACATTTTCTCCAGGATTCTTTGATGTGAACATACATGATACATAACTTATCCTAGCCTTTCATTCAAAATGTAGATGTGTTGTGACAGAGAGCATATGATTAATGTGAACGTGGTTATTTGAATATAATATACTGGACACTTTCTTTGCCTGATTCTCTTTGGTATCACACATGTTGGTGTGAGATACCTGTATCAGGCTCGCATCACAACAGTGCATAGGAAATTAGGTTTAAAAAATTATTAGTGGCTGTAGCAGGTCTTTGTGTGGAATGGGTAGGTGATGTTACATGGTTACTGTAGTATGTGAAAACGGCCAAGGTATACAGGGTGAAGTCATACCCTGCAACATACATTTGAGTTGTGACAAAGTGACTTATGCAATAGTAGCAGACTGTGGCCAATACATCATTGTGTGGAACTGTTTCAAACTCATTTTGCATACATACATGTGTTACTGCTAAGGTTTTGGTTAATCACACCATTCTAGTATATGGGGTGATAACAGCAAAATAGCTATGTGCACTGAGCTGTTTATCATGTGTGTCAACACTGCAAATTTTGGCCAGTCTGATTTCTCCTTTCAGCATCTACCCAGGCAAGCTGAGGCGACACAGCCCGGACATTGGAGAAGCAGCTTGCCCAAATAGGTACGGTTCAGACACAGATGGATCCACTGGCCAAGAGGGCGAGGGGAGTGCCACAGAGGACCCTAACTACACTACTGTATCCACTGAGTCAGACTACTGTGGCCCTTCCCTGGTGGTGAAAGACACCACCAATCTTGGTGCTATGCTATCATTGTCCACCATCCCCCGTTCTCTATCCACCTGTTCTGCTGCTCCCCACCCAGTTGATCGGGCCTGCTCCCCGAAGAGGGTAACCATCACCTCTGCTCCAGGCTCCTCTGCCCCTGTGCCCCCAGGAGTCCTCGGTGAGGATGATATTAACCTTCTGAAACAGATCTCTATTAGGCAGATTGCACTGTTTAAGGCCATCCAGAGTGTGGGCAGCAAATGGGCTCAGATGGTTGCATACTAACCCTGGGCGTAGTTTGCATAGTAGCACTACGCGTAGCTACGTGAAGTGCACTTTTTACTACGTGAGCTATGCGTAGCTACGCGAACTGCATAGTGCACTGTGCAAAATGCTGTTCGCACTGATTGCACAGTGCCAGATGCTTTTCCACACTGTGCAATCAATGCAAACCGCATCTTGCACCGGACAAGGGTTCATCTTCTATCGCTCGAGTAGATTTGTTCTCAAACGGTAGCTTTCTCAATGCAGACTGGTAGTTTCTCATCGCGAGCAGTCACAAGCATACGTTACCACTCGCAATGAGAAACCTGACCTCCCTGCATTGAGAATCTGACGGGAGGTTTATTTTCCACGCTCGTGATTGGCAACTTGATTTTGCTGATCGCGAACGAGGAAAAAGTCTTGCTGGGATGTTATTTTGTTTGCTCGCGGTCGCCAACTTGACGTTGAGGACCGAGAGCAAGCCTAAAAGGCCTGCTACGCTACGCGTTTTTTTTTTACTGTGCTACGTGCAATTCGCGTACCGCGTAGCTGCGCAAACTATGCAAAGTACGCGAGTGTAGCGTAGCCCTACCCCCATGCCTATTGCCTTCCTAGATTGCATTCAAGGAGGTAAGTGTGCACCCACAGGGATCTTTTTAGGCTCTGGCCTCCTCAATAATGGCAGCCTTTAAATCATCCTTTCTCTACCCCATCCACAAACCCTATTCTTCTGCCTGTCCTAAGCCCACACACACCTGTGTATACACACCCCAATCAGACCTATGCAGCTCACATCTATCAACACCACCCATTACATGTCTAGAGAGCACACCTGCACCTACACACCCATCTACATCACCCACCATCAGTTAAGAAATCACACATGAACCCTCATTGAGCCACCTACTGCAGACATGTTCACTCCCTCTACCTCCTAACCTAACCCCATCTATGATTAACTCACACCATTTACCTATGACTAATACATCATTTCCATTGGACTTGGCTCTGTGTCACAATCCCCCCCCCAGGCCCCCTTACTCCAACACCATCCTCATCCTCATCCTTATCCCCTCAAGTGCCACTCCTCCACAAATTGCCACCAGTAGGAGGAGAAGGCAAAGCCCCATCAAAGACCCTAGAAAATCACTCTCAAAGCAAAGACTAACCCTCCAAAGCACAAGGCACCCTCACAAGCCCAAGACCCCCTCTCAAATGCAAGCCCTCACTCCCAAACCCAAGCCCCCTTTCCCAAGTGCAAGCCCCCCACCCATGCCCAAACCCTCTCTTCCAACCACAAGTCCCCCTCCCAAATGAGATCCTTAAGGTGCCTGGCATGCTCATCAGATGCAGATGAGATAAACAAGGACCCCCTGGGTAGCGGTAGTATAACGACTCCTAGGGCAGGGTAACAACGTATGTGAGTAAAATATCCTAGGCCATCTACTAAATAAGTGAACAATTAACCAGAACCAGTGGTAAAAGGAACAATCGAAATTAAAAGTTATATAAAAAACATGTTTTTAACTAACATAATAAAAATCATATAGAAACTGAACGAAAGTCAGACTGTATGATGAGAATAAAACATATATCATAAAGCAACAAATACAGGCGTTACAAAAATGAGTACATTACATATAATTGCTACAGAGTACACTTAAAAACACATTCAAAGTTATAATTGGTGCCTAAAGTGCTGGAAAAACATAAAAACTCGACGCGCGTTTCGGCAGAAAACGCCTTCCTCAGGAGTCACAGGTGATACTCTGGAAATATATTTACAAGAAAAACATGTGTCAGACATCCGAATTTATACATTATGAACATGCAAATTTCCATAAAAATTTATGGCAATATTTAAATAAAGTACAGATGGTATGAAGAGAGGCTAACAATACATAGGTCAGACTCGAAAGTCCTCAATACCTAACCGGTCTAGTCTACTAATTTGTTCACTCGGTGTCATATGGTAGACAAGTATATTCCAACAATTGTACAGTACTTAACTAATAATATACATTTTATCCAATGTCCATTCATGGTGCAATATTAGCTGCATTGATGTGAGTTGTTTAAAACGAACCATTAAACTAAGACATAACAATGAGAAGTACATACGGATTGGGCATGTAATGGTACATAGGTATAAACTTACATTAAAAAGCTGTATTTCAATGCAGTACATCAAAGCAGATGATATCTTCATATATGCACAAACAAATAGTCCCTCGATAAAGGCTTGTTTCCTGATCAGTAAAGAAACACAATAGTGTGTTATAATGTGGTAAACATACTATTTTCTCTTTGAACATAATGGGCCACACAAATAACAAGACATGATGGTACAGTTTCTCGGAAAGGGTGGTAAGTGAGACCCAGAGGTTGATATTGTTTTAAAGGCCGAGTAGTATGAGATTAAACAAGGATAAAAAATTGGTCTAAGTGATCCATGCAGAGGATGAAAATACAATGGAATCGTAATAATGATATTAAAGGTATATCAAGCCTATCCTAATATAAGAATCAGCAATATATCTACAACGTTTCAGACTAATACATAAAACAAGATCAAAGGTAAGGGAGCTGTATCATTCTGATTAGCAATCAATCGGGTTATGCGAAAAAGGATAGATACTCCTACATCACTAAGGTACATCATTAAGATGAGTGGAAGAAATACGGCAATGGAGATCTAAAGAGATCGTGATGAAGACTCCCAGATAGCCTATTATTCTACTTAACCCTGTAAAGTCACTATATTCGTATGTTTACCTGATAAAGTCTGCAATTTTCTTGCTGTGTTATGTAATAGGATGACGCTGATACCATGCACAGAATATGTGTAGAGCAGCGAGATATGTTGCCACAAGTATCAGTAATTGTAGATAAAACTAAAAACAGATGACACATCAAAAAATAAATAACACTAGTAGGGTAGTTAAAGAGATGGCATATTAATTACACTTAGAGAAACGGATAGAGAGTTAGTAATGTTCTGAACGTTCAAGTACCTTATATATTCAGTATAGGTAATTCAGAATGCGTGATGTCTGATATACATCAGCAGGCGGGGATGTCTAGTTCCAACAGTAATTTCATAGCTGCAAGGGTAAATAATATGAATACCCTAGGTTAGTGAAACAGAGTTAAATCCAAGCTGGATGCAGTTTAACTAATTGAAAATAGCGGCGATTACATGCGCTAGCACTAGCAGCTCTGTTAACAGTTGCTCGGTGACTCTTACCTTCGTGGAATAAAGAATTAGTGGGCAGCAAGATGGTGCTGTTCCGACGATAGTGGTGTGGCGTTCCGTCCTCCACAACAAAAGGGATAAACGCCGGAATAGAAGCGCCCTTTTAAAACCCTAAAACCGCGCGAAAACAGAAACTAAAGCTGCCGATACTAGACAGCGACAAAGGACTAGTGCGGCCGTAATCTAAACATCGCGACCCATTCCAAGATGGCTTGCGTGCATAGAGTCAAAACGTGATTGTTAATGCACGCGAAGAAGGACAAAGCTATGGGCCCGGAGACCGAGAATCATCAGATGCCCAACCCTGGGGAGGTTCCCCTGGCTGTGTTTTGTAGGCAAAATAGTTGGCAAACATATTGGGCACCTGCCCACACCTTCTATGTAGTAGATTGACCAATGGCCTGATGTGTAAAAATCTATATTTCTTTGTATAAAATAAAAATGTATAGTTATTTTCATACACATAAGTCCTGCCACTGTTTCACATCTAAATGTGGATTTGTCATTGTGTGTGTGATGTGTCACTACATTTAGGCCTCCTACATGATTTTTGATGAGCCATTATCAGAGATAAGAGTGCTTCAGTAAAATTCACAGGTGATGGTATCCCACAGAAAATGGCCAACAGTGCCATGGATGGAGATGATGGATGACAAGGATTGAGGTGGGAAGTCATATGAAGGGTCTTTGACTACTCTTGCACATTCTCAGCCACAATTGGCCTAAATATCTTGTAATGGTGTATTTTGGAGATGATGTAAATGTAAATGTAGTATACTTGTAAAGCGCACAGCTGCCCAAGCAAAGGGGCGTTCCGGCGCTGTATAACGCTGTGGAACCCTTCCTGGCTCTCCCTGTGAGATGCCCCTCCTGGGCACCCCCAAGGTGAATCCAGGCATCCCAGTGTTGTTGGGGCCATTGTGGAGATTAAGCAAGCTATTGCCCAGAGTTGCAGGGTGGGACCCATGATTAGAGTAGGCGCCGAGGCAAGAATTATTGAGTCTGCAGACATTGAGCCCAAGACCCTGCCGCGTCGGGACTTGAACCCTGGTCCCGGGCCTCATCTCTGCTTAAGAGTCTGCCGCTCTAACCAGTGAGCCACACTTCTCCACTGTGTTGGATGTGTTTAACTGACTGAGTTGGAACAGCTCACATAGATGTATATATGAAGGCCTCATGTCGGTATGAGTTGTAATGTGCATATGTCCAAGTATGTGTGTTGGTCTTTCAAATATGGCTTGTTCCTGTCACACATATTCACATACTGCTGTGGTTGATGAGCCTACAAGCACTTCCACGAATCTATATTTAGTCTGACTGTTGGTAAGGACAATGTCTGTCCATAATTAACAATCAAGCTGCTGCTACTGTGTACATGGGCATTTTGAGGCATGTGCATCAATAACTGTGGCCCAGTCAATCAAACTGTCAGGTACCCCCATGGTGGGATGGTTGCTTTTATGTATGGGGACTCACTTAAAGAGGTATACTACTTACTGACATCTTTTTTTCAATGGTTTAAGTTCTGGAAATGGCAGAGACAGTGAGACCTAGCATATACCTAATGAGCAAAGTTTCCCTGCATTCTGATCACACATATTTAGACAAAGATCATTGTGTCCGCAGTCATTTCAGTGAAGCAAAAAAAACGATTTCCGTCAGGTGCAGACACAGTTCTGGATATGTAAGCATGACATATCCATCCACTTTTTTACTAACAGACCTATTTGAATCTAATTAAATGATATTTCTGGCCTCCAGATTTGTGATTTTCAGTGAGGTACACATTGGGCGTAGTTCAATTGTGTCATCGCACACCATGATAACACTGATGTACGAAATGGTGGGAACATCAGAAGGAATGCTATTGATTCCAGTTTGTGAACTGGTAGTTCAAGAGATTTGCACAACACCCCCTGTAGACATGTTAGCACATGGTTGTAGTTGTTGTGATGCTGTCCATTATATGAGGTATAAGCCACAGTCTACTACCAATATCACATCGCATACCAGACATTAAATAATTGGCTAGCATCACCAGCAGTAGATCATGCGGTAGGCGGGGTTGACTATGGCAGATACAGCCATAGGATTTCATTGGTGATTTTGAATGTTGCCGTTCAATGGCGGTGTCAATGCAAGCCGTAGATCACCTATGTGGTATACTTGAACGGCGTGGTGGACTGAACTCTTCACTTGACTACTGACACCGATGTGATCCACAACTCCTCAACTGCAGCTGCTGTTTGCCATCTGTTATGTTATGTTATGTTAATAACTTTTATTTGGCGCACAGCTGCCCCAGCGAAGGGGCGTCCTGGCGCCTGATCAGGTACCACAACATAACAGGCAAAGCTGAGCAGAAGGGAATCAATTAACAGAGGTGAACAGGTGGGTTTTGATGGCGCGTCTGAAAAGAGTTAGGCTGTTTAGGGCACGAATGTGTACAGGGAGGGAATTCTCTGGGAGCTATCATGTCCAATGTCAAAGAGTTAAGGGCCCCAGCCTTTTGTCCAGAGGAGCTTGAGAAGCTGGTGGAAGAGGTCCTCTCCCCCTGTATGGACAGCTCTATGATTCACCAGAGGAGCAGGTAAGCTCCTGACATGCTTACTCCACTCAGTTAGTCAACATTGCTTCCTGTCTTAAACACTATAATATTGCTTGAGTGTCCAGTGTGTCATATGATGTGGAAATGGAAGATGTTGGTGTCCCAAAATTGAACATAATGTAATGTACAGTGAAGCACTTGACTCTGTGTACTTCACATCATTATTGTGAAGTTTGTTTAGGCACATACCATTCCTGTGTGGCATGCACATTTTTAGTGCACGTGTTCTGTTGGTGCCATTTGACACATGTGTTAAAACTTCCTGGTGAAGGGTGTTGGATATTCGTAGGCTCAGAGTCTGTGCTGTGTATGTGTCCTGAAATGAGCAGGTGTCCAGTCAATGTACTGATGCTATCCAGATCTCTAGTCGTCAGAGTATGCTTTGGAGTTAGCTATACCACAATGGCCCCCTCGGAATCAACACCCTGTTTTAACATTTGGAAACTTCTATAGAAATGTATGTATACACCTTTACTTGTCCTCAAACAGACAACTAATATATATCAATACCAAGCAGTAGCCACTTAGAAACCAAATAAGTCTCTCATTTACATAATCAAATAACACCCTAAAAACTTTCGGAGACAGCTTTTTGTGGATATATGTGGTCTCCTTAGCAGTCCACAAAAAGACAAAAAATATATTCACAGCAAGTGATTCCCACAAGTATGCTTTGGAGTTAGCTATACCACAATGGCCCCCTCGGAATCAACACCCTGTTTTAACATTTGGAAACTTCTATAGAAATGTATGTATACACCTTTACTTGTCCTCAAACAGACAACTAATATATATCAATACCAAGCAGTAGCCACTTAGAAACCAAATAAGTCTCTCATTTACATAATCAAATAACACCCTAAAAACTTTCGGAGACAGCTTTTTGTGGATATATGTGGTCTCCTTAGCAGTCCACAAAAAGACAAAAAATATATTCACAGCAAGTGATTCCCACAAGTATGCTTTGGAGTTAGCTATACCACAATGGCCCCCTCGGAATCAACACCCTGTTTTAACATTTGGAAACTTCTATAGAAATGTATGTATACACCTTTACTTGTCCTCAAACAGACAACTAATATATATCAATACCAAGCAGTAGCCACTTAGAAACCAAATAAGTCTCTCATTTACATAATCAAATAACACCCTAAAAACTTTCGGAGACAGCTTTTTGTGGATATATGTGGACTCCTTAGCAGTCCACAAAAAGACAAAAAATATATTCACAGCAAGTGATTCCAACAAGTAAATCCAATAGCAAGAGTTCATTATTTACTAAATCAATATACACCCTTGTCAACTGGCTGGGACACCTCCGGGTGACAAGTATGTTGACCACAACTCTCATTGCTGGATACATACATAATTTGGGAAATGGTGAACCCAGCAGTGTGTAGCAATCGACATGCCGGGCCAGCCCTTTCCCAAAGCGAGAATTGTCCCACACATGCGTAAGTCTATCTGCACATACACAGTTCATCTTAGCACGCTCTGGTATTCAGCCAGTGTTAACCATGCAGAGCTTCCCTACGCCCCCTGTCCCCAGACAAGCCCCTTCCCTCAACGTATGAACACTGCACCAAGAATTGTGGGTGGAGCATTTCCTAAAAGCAGGGTTGCTTGCGCGCACCAATCTGCATATTGGCCCGGTCACAAACGAGTATTTAAAAGCTTGAATCGCCTATCTGTTGCTCATCACAAGCAGGTGAGCAGAGCCGAATACAGGTTTATTAAAGGCTTTGATGAAGTCATTCTTAACCAAAAAGCTGGGCACCCACTGCATAATACTCTGCACTCTACATCTTCTCTGCCTCGATGAGAAGAAAACAATAATGCTAAATTATAGCGACCTACATCATACTCTATCTTTTTTCTGTAGCCCGTTAGCCAGATTGTGACTACAAAGCCTTCTTCTCATGGCCCTGAGGGAACACATGTCCCATTTCAACTAGGTGAGCGGTTTCCCCACCACTTGCAATATATTGTATAATATACCTTGGTATCTCTATACTCATGCATGATAGACTGATTAGTTTGTAAGTGAGACATGAGCCACTTGCAGGTTATGAAATGGAAAGATTATGTACCGGACAGATATTTATCGATGTGTGACAGTGCTAACTTTATATGGAGGCATATAACAGAACCACCACTATAGTGACTGTAAGAACAAAATAACCATGTGTGTATGTATAAATAGGGATCACCTAATAGGGCGTAATCCAGTGCATCTATTGCTCTATGAGAAAAAACACTGAAGTCAATTTTTTTGTACTATACTGAGATGAATCACTATTCCGGGTTCCTATATCCGGTATGGCAGCATCTGTAATTGCACTTTATGGGATGCACATTATACCTCCTACTCGTAACAGGTAATTCCTAAAAGCAGCAAGTACATTTCTTTACTTTAGCATGCTAATTGCATGCTAACCATAAAAAATACACATTAGTCACATCTTCGGGGGAGAGACCTCTTTGCTACCCACCCTGACAGAATCTGAGGACCTTATATAGGCCAATAGAACAGGGCTGAAATATGTTGGTATTCTAGGGTCATAGGACCATCACATCCTCATATTCCTACGTATATATTTTTACTCTTCCCTCCCACTCCCCTAATGAAGGATACTTTAGAGTGGGGGAGGAATTTAATGTTATGCCCCTGTACACCCCAAACTTCATAAGTGCTCCCTGGAACATGGTCAAGCTCACCCTGACCTTTAGGAGTTAGGGTGAACCAGATGATGAAGCATGCTACTACTAGAGTGGGTGAGTGTTATATAAAGAAAAGAGTTAATTCCCCTTCACACCCAGTGGGTGTTCTGTCACTAGGTGTACCAGTTGTCCCCAACTCTGGTCTTACAAAGGAGCAAGGCTGACTCTGGATGTGATACTTTTTTTCAATAATATACCAAAGGCACTGTAGAGGACCTCTCTACCCTCCAAGGGGTGTTGGACACATCACCCCTTAACTTGTTAAAGATAGTAGAGCAGCGCACAGCTGTAGGGTGACTCTGCATGTGACACAATTTGTCAAAATACCTGCACTCTCTACTCTACCACCTTCAGTTTATCTGTGCACTCACCACCTAGTTTACAAAACAACTAGGCCTTACCTATAAAGAGGTAATGGCATCACATTAAGAAAAACTAAGAAACTTCTCCCTTACCTCCCCACCTCAGCAGGCAAAACTCTGATCACCACCCTCATCTTCTCTAGAAGTGATTACTGTAATGCCCTCCTCCTCAATGCACAGGAAAAGGTTCTAAACAAGCTCCAACTTGTACAGAACGCCTCAGCGAGAATTTTATTAGGTATCCCCAAATTGAGCTCCATCACCCCTTTCATCCGCCAGCTTCATTGGCTTCCTGTCAAAAGCCGGACTAAGTTCAAGGCACTGTGCATTGCCTACAAGGCTATTAGCAACTCTGGCCCACAGTTCCTTAAACATGCTTTCCATCCACTTGTATCATCTAGGACACTTCGCTCAGCCTCAGCACACCGTCTATCTTAACGTCCAACGAACAAAAAAAGCTAGCTGGGGCTACAGGTGCTTTGTGATCTCCACAGCTAGACTGTGGAAATCTCTCCCCCTCATAATCAAAACCTGTCCGACCCTCCTCAGCTTCAGGAAGCAACTAAAAACCTGGCTGTTTACACACTAACGTGCACTCCACTTGTCTATCCTCTGAATCTTTAAGCGCCGAGACACCCCCGGGTAATTGCGCGCTATAGAAATTGCCAAAACATAAACATAAACATAAACTGATCCTTGCAATCCCCTCCCTCCTCCCAGACACAAACATCACTAAGTCTGGCAAAAGCTCAGAACTGGGATGAGGTAAAGGAATTAAAAAGAGAACAAATGAAATCCTCCTACATGGAGTAATTATGACTGAGTACCTGTGAGGCAATGCTGCCCCCACAGGACTCATTGTGACCAATGTACCATGGATCTTCCTTCAAGACCTTTTATTCAGTTCCTGTTCATCACTGGAGCGGTTAGCGCTCTAGTGGTTGCATTTTCAGGGCTATTTAGCCCTTACCTGTTCTCGAGCGCGCAGCGTTCGCCTGTCCGCGACAGGCCGGGGCTAGGGGCTATGGACTCTGCTCAAATCAGCACAGATCCCATTGGAGAATATCGCATCAGGTATACAGGTCAGGCTTTATTAGATCTGCAACCAGCGCCTCTAGTGGGTTGTACCCGTGACTCTTGGCCATGGCCAGAAGGCCCTTGTGCGTGTATTTATTGTCGATTTCAGGCATCCCATTTTACCCCCTCTATTGGGTGCAAGGGAGAGGGAATTCCAGTGCCATATGGTTTGAAAAGTTTCCACCTTAATATCCGTTCCCTACCCAAGCACTATTTTGAACTCTGGGACCTTATT
Organism: Lissotriton vulgaris; assembly: GCF_964263255.1. Classification (NCBI taxonomy): domain Eukaryota; kingdom Metazoa; phylum Chordata; class Amphibia; order Caudata; family Salamandridae; genus Lissotriton; species Lissotriton vulgaris. The sequence continues at coordinate 316,923,588 of NC_141699.1, read as the reverse complement.
AATACGGTAAAACCTGAAATTTGCTTCCTAACTGAAACCTGGTTAAAACCGCATACGGTCCCTGCTATTACTTTGGGGATCCCTGTAGGATATAAAATCCTAAGGCTTGACCGTCCGATTAAAACTGGTGGCGGCATTGCTATAGTTTATAAAGAAGGATTGAAGGTTTCTATAGTGGAACAAAGAAGTTGCTCCCTGGTGGAAGTAATGATCTTTAAGATTAGTTCAGCTTCCAAAGCTTATTGGAAGGGAGCTCTAGTCTACCGTCCACCAGGGCCGGGTACGGGCTTTACACTATCCCTGACTTAACTTTTGGCCCCTTATTTTAAAGCTAAAGAAGATTTCCTTCTCTTGGGGGATTTTAATATTCATGTAGACCTTCCCAATTATCCTGAGGTGCTATCTTTGCTCTCTGATCTCTCCCTGCTAGGGCTTGAAATACAGAATAATGGCCCTACACACATAGGAGGCCACACTTTGGACATAATTTTCTACAACTGCCCCAAGATATTGTGTCGGCCCTCGACCCGAGTAAACTGGTCAGACCATTTTATGATTGAATTTTCCGTTCTTGGATTAGACAAACCTAATAAACGGTCCCCCTTTCCCCCCCTGTGGAGCAGGCAGTGGCACAAAGTGACACTGGATGAACTACAGAAAGTATGGATGGAACCTACAATCCTAGTTACGGACAACATGGAGTCCGGATTGGACTAGGATTGTAGGTTCCATCCATACTTTCTGTAGTTCTCTGTGCTCTGGCCTGGTTAGAGATCTTTTTTCTCAGGCCGCTCTCAAAGCGTCAACTTGGGCTCCTATCACTCTACTTCTATGGAGCTCACTAAGGGGGTTCCACAAGGCTCATGCCTAAGCCCTACACTATTTAATGTGTATGTGGCCCCCCTAGCTGACATCGTGAGAGCATGTGGATTTATTTCAGTGTCGTATGCTGACGACACCCAGCTTCTGTTTCCATTCCAGACCCTTACCCTTGCAATCAAACACTTCTTTGCCAAAGGAATGAGAGCGGTGTCCTGCTGGATTGCCTCAAATTACCTTCAATGCAATGTGGGCAAAACTGAAGTCATGCTCTTTGGGGTGGCACCTCTTCTGTGGTCACCGGATTGGTGGCCACTGGACTTAGGACCTGCCCCTTTCCCAAACAAATAGTGAAGAACCTAGGCGTGCGACTAGACCATGGACTATCACTAAAGGAACACGCAAATCAGGTGATTGGGTCTTGCTTTCGGTAATTGGACTCCTGAGACGCGTATTTCCTTTACTTGTCAGACATTTACAGAAAGACCCTTGTCCAGGCCCTTGTAGTTAGCCGGTTGGATTACTGCAACAACCTTCTTATATCTGCTAATGGAAATCTGCTTAGCAGACTGCAAGTGGCTCAAAACACCTCAGCAAGATTGGTCCTTAATGCCCCGCCCAGAACACCTTCTCGCCCCCTCCTGGAAAAACTCCACTGGCTGCCCATTCGCCAACGGGTTAATTTCAAAATCTGTTGTGTTATACACAAAATTATTTTTGGTTCAGGTCCCCAATACCTGGCTGAGAAATTCAGTATTTACAATCCTGGACGTCTCCTTCATTCCAGTAATCAATTACTGCTACAGGTCCCTCCAATTAAAAAGGCAAGGCAGGGTGGCCGAGCACTTTCGTACATGGGCCCCACCATCTGGAACAAACTTCCCCTCAGCCTGAGAGAAAATACTAACTATCTTGTCTTTAGGAAAATACTAAAGACACATTTGTTTCAGACAGCATAATTCCATGCACACTCTTAAGGCTCGGCCTCTAGCACATATGGTGACCCAAGCGCGGAGTTACCCCTTCGAGGGTCGAATCCGGCGCTATATAAGCATATAAATAAATTCAGAAAAGAATGGTCCCTCATTGTTTGATGATGTACGCAAGATTGGCTTATACTTATCATCAACGCCGCAAAGCGTTCCAGTGCTTTGCATATTAAAATAAAGACAGTTGAAGATGCACTAAACTGCCACATCAGAATTACCATTTGCAAAAAGAAATTGGATGAAATCAACAAAGATATCACAGAACATAAACATTTCCTACTACAGAGTAAAATCACAAAGCTCCAGAACGACTTAAAGTTATGATATATACAAATTTACCCCTACAATAGAGATGATTACATTAAGAAAAATGAGTCTGATGCAGGTCAACAGGGAGAATTGATTCTAGATCAATAGTCTTTGATACGATAAATGTTCAAGTGACAACTCTAACTCCAATTGCAACAGAAGAGGGATACGCAGACAACAAAGAGGAAGTTATCCCCATACCAGCTATCAACAACCACGAATGATGTCCTGGCCAGGCAACTACGGTCTCCTACCATTTCAAGTCCCTCCACTGTCACAAAAAAATACCTTTTTCCACCGTAATCAACATTTTTTGGGGGTGGTGGCAAAAAAGGGAGCCGAAGACGAAGAGGAAGATGACATGCCCAATGGATCAATGAAGACATGGAAGGAGCCAATACATGGAGCCGAACAACCAGGCCTGAGCAACCTATAAATAAGGTTGTGAACTTTTCTAAAGAAACTCCAACAAAAGATGAAATAACAGTCATGAACAAAGAACCAGGATTTGCCCCAACCATTGACATGGATAAATTCCAAATGAGATGCTATCTGGCTGTGTTTTCAGGAAAATACATACCAAAGTCTTCTTTCTAAACAACTCTCCCACGGACGTAATAGAGGGATATACCAACTTAAAGAAGAAATCTAATTTCAATCCTCCCGCTCTACAATACCCCCAGAAGCCCAGAAGTATGGGCTTTTGAAGAGACGGTGATTGAAGTTGTCAAGACATATCAACCTAGAAAAAATGACATACTATAACCTCTCAAAAAAAGAGACCAGAGCATTGAATACCCTCAGCAAGATGGACTACGTAGTAATAAAACCAGCCGACAGGGTAGTGAAATTGTCATACAGAACAAATAAGATTACAGACATACCTGCCTGTCACTATTAGAGGATAATAGACAGTACACCATCCTTCATGCTGACCCCACCAGCCGAATACAGAAGAGAATCACCAACCTGGTAGAGGAAGCAAGCAAAAAAGATTTGATAGCTAAAAAATAAAAAGACTTCCTTATCACCACAGAGCCTAGAACACTGCGGTTTTACCCTATATCAAAGATCCACAAAGGAAGAATGCCACCACCTGGAAGACCTATTATGTCTGGCATCGGCTCCATCTTGGAGCCATTATCCCAGTATACAGACTGGTTCCTGAGACCATTGGTAACACAGGCCAGATCATATATAAAAGACACAACACATTTAATGACCACTCTACAGGAAACGGAGAATGAGCCCACAAATGAAACATTACTTTGCCTTGATGTGGAGGCACTATACAAAAGTATCCCACAGGAAGAAAGTCTACTAGTCCTCAAGGATCTCTTACAGGAACAAGACTGGAGACGGAAATCCCCCATCAGCTGGATTATGGAGTTAGCAAAACTTGGGCTGGCGGATAACTTTTTCTGTTTTGAAAACCAAATCTACCTTCAATGCCATGGGCCTTCGATGGGCAGTACTTTAGCCTCCAGTTTATCTGTCTATTCATGAGCTGGTTCAAAGACCAATAACCCTTTCAAAGACCAGATACACTTTTTTTATTTTTTATTTATTTTAATTATATATAGCGCAAACTAGACCCGAAGATTTTGGGTATCAGAGCGCTTTACATAGCACCAGTTCATTACACAAGGACACATTCATTTTTGTTAGGCACCGGGAGATTAAGTGATTTTCCCAGAATCACAGGATGTCATCACCAAGACTCGTACCCGGTTCCCCAGCTTCAAGGTTGGAGTTCTGGACTTTTTGGTTCCGTCCAGAGGTGTCAGGGAACAACACCCAAAGACCCCGGAGTTCCACCTGCCTTGGTGCGCAAATGAACAGAAACACGGGCTTCTCGATGGTGGCGTCAAAGACCAAAGGTTTATTACTGCAGGGACACAGAAGTCACAGAAACCACGCATGGGCAGTGTCTAGGAGCCTGTTCAATTTGTACAAAGAGGGTTGCTCCTTATATACTAAATTTTAAGCTGGGGGCGAATTCTTTACATGTAATACATTCTCAAAACCTTTGTGTCTAAAACAATAAATATTTGGCGTTACACAGGAACCGTCGATAAAATCTGATACCAAACATCTACGAAGAGGGGCTCCCACTAGTTCATCACAATCCCTTGTCAATATTGCATTCAAGAGCCGGACCGCCTCATCGTAAATTTCGTTACCTCCCCCTAATAAAGATTCAGAAAGAAAGGAACGGAGCCAGGTGTGGAAGATAGGAAAGCGGGATAAGAGATGTTTGTGGGTTGTAAATGGGCAAGGCTACCGGCTTCGGCCGCCTAATCGTGATCAGGACAATGGACACGAAGACCAGTTAAGCAGGACTGGCCTCGGGCAGAGGAGGCAGCCTTTGTCGAGTCATGCAGCTACAGCGTGATCTGGTTTAAGGTGCACGTGTCATGAAAGAGGTGAATCTCCGGCTAAGGCTACGTGTCCTTAATCGAAATGAAGTGATCAGAGGTTATTGCGTATGTGAGGGCAAGAAACACAAAATGGCTGCCATGATCTAAGATGGATGCCGTGGGTAGATCAGAAATGTGTTCATAACAGGAGTGCTCTTGCTCGTAGCATAGCGAAAACACCAGGATATGCTAAATGGATCATTTGCGGTTCGCTGATACCAATATTATGTATTTCCGACAATATTGAAAACACGGGTTCAAATCGTCACGGAACCTCAGACCCTCCTTTTGCCCTTACATAGGCAATTACTCAGTCTATGTCAGAATCTAATTCTATGCTCATCAGGTCAGTGACATGCTGTTGTATCATCATCCTTTCTCGTGCCTTTTCTCCAAACGCAGGTGGTTTCCTAAAACAAGTTGCAGCACAAAGACTACACAGAGCAGGACCACACTGGATAATCAGGCAGCATGAGAATAGGAATACTAAGATGACACCAATGACCATTAGAACCTTCCATCCCCACGCTGATATCAGAGTCCAAAACCACTCCATGAAGGACCAGTTTCCCTTGTCTACGTGTATAGAGTCGGAAATCTTGTGTAGCTTAGAGATCGCCTCATAGACTGTTGGAGCATTATTAGGAATAAAGACACAGCAGCTCGATTGGATCATTCTGCATACCCCACCTCGATCTGCAAGTATAACGTCTAGAACCATACGATTCTGCAACGTCATGAGTCTATCCGCCTGAAGCTCAGCTGTCAAATTGCTAAGGGCACCAGCAGTTTCCGTAATAGTAGATTCAACTACCCGTGTTAGCTGACATATGTTTCTACTATTGGCCATAGGCCCCCAGAACGGAAGGAAACCTTTAAAGAAGTCTCCAGCTTCCTGACCAGCAGTATCTTCCTTGCTGAAGACACCTCTCGCTACTCTGGTTTTGTGGTAGTCAGATGAAGCAGTGTATGTCGGAGGTAACAATCGAGCAATATAACATGAACCTGAAAAGTCGGCAGGCAACCATGTATAAGCTCGGTCTCGACAGATGAAGTAGGTACCCCTAGCAGTAAGAAAGGCAGGGGAAGAGTTAGCCGGAAACACATAAGTCTCTACGCACTCACTCCTCCCTAGCTGAGCTCTCGGATTTCTCCCATTACCTTGCAAACAGACCTGACCTCGGTGAGGTACGACCCAGATTGGAGTTGAGCTTTTACGCTTGCTTTCTCCCAAACTAAGGCGATACTCTGAAGAATTCCAACTCAAATATACTCGCAATTCGTCTCTAGGGTAAGATGGAGTATTATTGACGCCCTTGATCATGTCAATAATTCCCTGGACTAAAGCTTTGTTGGCAGAGTTATATTTAGTGGAACGTGGTGGACGTGGAGGATAGGTTTCAAGGGCATAAGCAAAGATTGTTTGAAGGGCCTGAAATGATCCATTGTAGCTGAAAGGCAAAACCAGATAGGGAATACCTTTATCCATAGTGTGGGGTATCAAGCCACACACCCAGCAGTCTGTAGTGTTAACTACCAGTTGGTGTTGATGCAAGAGCTGTACAAAAGTGTTATTAATGAATTCTGAGCGTCGAGCTTGCTCATGTTCAGGAAACGAGTGAAAAGAGTGTATAGAGGAAACAGTAGAAGTAACAGGATCAAGGGGAGGTACTGTAGTTACTGGCACAAAAATCAAACTCATACCGAAAACGATTCCACCCACCAACGTTATCAAAACAATCAAAAATGTAATGGCACATTGTATCAAAAAGCATTTGCTGTGAAGAATTCTGTAAAGTCTGTTTCTGCGAACATAAATCACATTTTCTCGTTGCAGCGCAGGAAGTTCCATCTTCTACAATCCGCTTGCGACCACTGATGATGTGTACGTAGATGAAAATGCCTCTATCAGCCCTGGGAGTTCTCAGAACCAACAGAAATATCGACCTTGTGTCAGACCCCCGCAGATTCAACTAGGCACACAGCCACGACCCTACGGCTACCCAGACGGCAAGGCAATTTTAAAAACAATAAACAATAGCAAACTTCCTGGCTGAAGGCAAAAGTTCAAAATTTCAAAATATCACAATGGGCAGTTGCCTGCTTTATTTGTCCATATTACGAGGTCGTAAATTGTATCTTTGCTTCGCAGGTACTGTTTGATCGGCAAATAGTGTATCACTGGTAGCTGTTGCAGTGTTCAAGTTCGCAGATGACAGAGTTTTTTCTGATGCAGGGGACAAATGTTCAGAGTTCAAAGGAGTCTTTTCAGGAGGAGAGTCAGAGTTTGGAGTGTCGGTGATCAATTCGGCATCGCTGAAAGGGATGAACTTTGGCGTGCATTCAAATTCGGAGGCACCAATTCCCTTCTTCACCCAGTCGTCGTAAGGAAGTGGCAAAGGTACACGCTTAACGTGAGATGCGTGTACCCAATGCTTGCGACCAGCTACACGAACTGCGGTTGTTGTCACAAGCAGGACCTGGAAGGGGCCGACGTATCTGGGCTGAAGGTTCTTCGTCCTCGCGAAGTTTCTTATTACAACTTGATCGCCGGGTTTCAACTGATGCCCTGGACTCTCCGGAGGCTTTGGCAATGCATCGAAAACCTGTTGGTGAATAAGACTCAATTTAGCAGTCAAGTCGTAAAGGTAGTCTATCAACATAGGATATTCTAGAGAACAAAACTCCTTAGGCCTCGGCACACCCCAAATATTTGCCGGGCGGCCAAAGACAATCTCATAGGGGCTAAGCCCCACTCTAGAATGTACAGTTGCTCTCGTTGATAACAAAGCCAAAGGAAGTGCGTCTGGCCAGGGTAAACCTGTGGATGCTTGTATTTTAGCTAGTTTCAGCTTGAGGGTGCCATTGTAACCCTCCACTAAACCAGCAGACTGGGGATGGTTCGCACTGTGGAACTTCTGTTTTGTGCCTAGGCCGGCACACACACTCTGCATAACTTTCCCTATAAACTCACTTCCGTTATCTGACCATACAATCCGTGGCATACCATATCTAGGGAAATATTCTTTGAGAAGAATTTTGGCAGTTGATAGGGCAGTATTGTCCTTTAGTGGGTATGCTTCGATCCACCTGGAAAAAGCACAAACTACCACCAGGACGTATTTCAGATTATTACAGCGATCCATCACTTCAAAGGGGCAGGAAGGAGGAGCGAAGTGACCAGCAGGAGTTGGAGTTCCCTTGCCAGGATTATGCATCAGGCATACCATACAATTTTTCACCACTCTCTCTGCACACTTACTGATCCCATCATTCTTCCAGACTGGAGCCAACATCTTACAGATTCCTTTAGAACTTATATGCGCTACTCCATGCGCCATTGTCACCACTGCAAGCACATACGCATCAGGCAACATCCAACGCTGCTGTTCTGTCAAATCAATCCAACACCCATTCGAATCCAACTTGCCCGTACTCTCTCTCCATACACGTTTTTCCTCCTCAGTTGCCTCTTTCTGAATCTCTTTCACACTTTCCATTGTATCCTCACACATTCCAGACTCAGCAATCCATCTTGCAGACGTAGCAACATACATTCTGCTCATCATGTCTCTAGCTGTCTGTTTAGCGGTTTCATCAGCAAAAGCATTCCCACGACCAACATCATCCGTGATTGCTTTATGAGCACTGCACTTTACAATCGCAACTTCAGTCGGCAAGGTTAGAGATTCCAACAAGTCGTTAACTAGCTGACCATGTTGAATCTTAGTCCCATGGGACGTAATGAAACCTCTTTCTCTCCACAAACGGCCAAAACTATGGGCCACGCCAAATGCGTACTGACTATCTGTAAAAACATTCACTCTCTTTCCCATAGCTAAAATACACGCTCTTGTTAAAGCTATTAATTCTGCAGCTTGGGCAGAATTCTGACTCACTCTTGCAGTCTCCACAATCGTCTTCAAAGTCGTTACTGCGTAAGCAGCAGTCACATCACCATTCTCCAATTTAAAACATGACCCATCCACATACAGCGTGCCATCTGGATCTGATAATGGAGTGTCTTTCAAGTCAATACGTCCTTTTGTCTCTTCCTCCGTTCTAAAACAACAATCATGTGGTTCGGAATCACTCGACTCTTGATTAGCCGGCAACAGCGTTGCTGGATTCAATACATTACATCTTTTGATCTGAATATGACTCGCTAGTAGCGTCAGCTCGTAACCAGATAGTCTCGCACTGGTAAGGTGTTGTGTCTTGGTTCGGTTCATGAGTGTATCCACCGCATGAGGAACCATGACCACTAGCATGTTGTTCATCACCAAACCAGCAGATTGTCGAATGGAAGCCGCAGCTGCCGCTGTGGCTCTCAAACAACTAGGCAACGCTCTAGCTACCGGATCTAATGTTGATGAAAAATACGCACAAGGGCGTTGTTTATCACCAAACTTCTGTGTCAGAACACTCAACGCGCAACCTTCTCTCTCGTGAACGTAGAGCGTGAATGGCTTACTGTAATCGGGTGTACCCAATACAGGAGCTGAACACAATGCTTTTCGTAATTCAGTAAAACTCTCCTGACATTCATCAGACCATGGCACCGGACTCGGAACATTTTTCCCAGTCAAAGCTACCAACGGTTTTGCTAAAAGAGAAAAATTTGGGATCCACTGCCTACAGTAAGAGGTAATACCTAGAAAGGCACGTACTTCTCTCTGTGTGCGAGGAACACTCATCTGCGTAATTGCTTTTATTCTCTCTGGGGTCAACTTCCTTCCCTCCTTTGACAAGAGATGACCTAGGTAGGTCACTTCTTGGCAGCAGTATTGCATTTTCGAAGGTGATACCTTGTGATTCAAATTAGACAAATGATGTAATAACGAGATCGTAGCTGCTTTGCAAGTTTCCTTGTCATCGGCAGCCACTAGAAGATCATCTACATACTGTACTAGAGCAGAACCTGGAGGAAGGACAAAGGAATCTAACTGGCCTTTTAATGCTTGACTGTAAATAGATGGGCTCTCACAATAGCCTTGTGGAGCGCGTTTAAACCTAAAACTTCGACCTCCTAGACAGAAACCAAAAATATCTCTGCTTTCCTCGGCTATCGGAATGCTGAAAAAGGCATTCTTCAAGTCAATGACTGAAAACCAAGTAGCTGTAGCAGGAATCAATGTTAACAAGGCGGTAATGTCTGGAACCACAGGAAACTGCGGGACCACAATCTTATTAACTTCTCTGAGGTCGATGACAAACCTATATACTGGAGGCTTTGTAGGATCAGTTCGTTTCAAAATCGGTAATACAGGACTGTTAAAAACATTTCCTCTAGTTTCTTCAACCACACCTTTCTTAATCAAATCTTGCACAATCAATAAAAGTGCACGCTCACCTTCACTAGATATTTTGTATTGAGGAATTCTTGGAAATTTTACATTTGCTTTCAAAGTGACTACATAGGGTGGTATTTCTAAAAGACCTACATCATTAGGACCAGTCGCCCAAAGAGAATCAGGGAGTGAACGCAGCTCTGGCGGGAGTGCATCCATTGACAAGTACATCGGAGAGGTGATTCTTTTACCCAATGTAAGCTGTACTCCTTCCGGAGAGCAGTACAATGTCGCATATAGTCGTTTTAACAAGTCTAAACCAAGCAGATTTTCATTACAACCTGTCGTCAAAATCAGGGGTGCTTTCAATTGACACGGTCCAACAGAAATAGACAAAGGACCAGATATGGGGTTGTAAACAGGGGCGCCTGAAAAACCTACAGAAACATTTGTTAAGCCGGACAAAGGTGCGCCAGGGAGTTTCGCATGAATGATAGAACTTTTTGCTGCACCAGTATCCAACAGAAACGGTTCGACTACACCTGATGTTGCTACTGCGACATAAGGCCCACTCTGATCCACTGGAACTGATACTACTCCCTCTCTCTGTCCATGGCTGTCCTAGTACCCATTTTGCTGAAATCCCTCATCCACTTCACAGTAGTCTTCAACAAGATATTGTTGAGATCTATTTTGCTGAGTAGACTGGCCATTTCGTTGATCAAAGTGATTGGAAGGACGATCGTTCGTTTGTGGAGGCATAGCACCTCGCCCTCGACCTCTAGAATTCTGTACAAAACCACCACGACCTCTCTGAGCTGCTGCTGCATTATTTTGCGCTAAGATCGGACACTCATTCTTGTAGTGACCCTCTTTCTTACAGTACGCACACTGGTTCCACTGATATTGAGGTCTCGGTGAACTATAATCTGTTCTTTGATACGAGCTCTGTTGCGTATTAGTCTGATTCATGCGAGGCGGATACGCCTGTTGCAAAAGAACTTTAGTTTTTAAATCTTTCGTTTTCTTGTCTGATTTCTCTTTTTCCTCTTTATCCCTATTTTCATAATACTGTGCAGTTGCAAGTATTTGCGCAGTTGTAGAAACAGCCCACGCACTCTCTGAATCCTTTAATTTATTGCATAACTCAGGTAACAAATTATGCACAAATTTATCGACAAACAGTCTCTGTCCTCCTTCTGTGCTCATATCCTGACCACTATGATCTACAAAAGTTTCTTCGAACCTGGTGAAAAAGTCGGAGACACTTTCGTCTTTCTTCTGCCTGCATGCGGACAACTTGTCCCAATTAACACGCAATGCGGGCATCAGAGTCTTCATTAAGTCTATTATTCTACCTGGAAGATTAGCAATTAGGGGTTCGGGTTTTGCACCACCTGTTTGCTGACCATCCGCTGCAACAATAGCTGCCCAATCACCACCTAGGGCAACTGGATGATTCTCTCTACGAATTTTAGCCCAAATTGGTTGTGGAACTACATTGCCAAATAACATATCGATGTCTGCTAAGTTCATTATACAAGCCTCAACTGTCTGTGTTAATTCCTTATAGTATCCAGCAGGATTCTTACGCGGGTCTGGTAAGGCCTGCTTCACTGCTAGCACTTCGGCTCGCTTCCACGGAATGTGTATCCACCCTCTTTGATATTGTGCCGGAGCAGCTACAATACCATTAACATTATCAGCTTGCACAGCTTCGCGCCAAATTGGAGGAACCTCCCTCATTGGATATTGGCGACTTAACTTCATCTTGCTTTTCTCTAAATCTCTCGGTGAACGAAGTGATGGATCATTCCTATAACTTAAAATCAGTTCCATCGCTTCTTCTATATTTTGGCCTACTATCATTCCTGCAGCAAACTCTTTCTGAACCTTAATTAGGTCTTCTAAATTTGATTCAACATCATTTTCTTCTATCTCCTCACGTAACAGCGAGCACATCTCATCAAAGACATACCGTTGTGTTGGTTCCTTCCACTGCATAAATGTATCTAGCACATCTCTCGTACTATATCTCCTACTCTTCGAAATCCATCTGAGAGCCGTGGAATCTAAATTTCCCCGTTCTTCAGTACTCGGAAGCTGACTACGTCTCTGAACAGTCAGAAGTAGGAGTCTTGATTAAGGTTTTATAGAAAGGAGACAGAATGTTAGAAACTGAATCAGTGATTCTTCGACGAACAGAAAGAGGAGTCAACACACTCGCAGACGTAGAGAACACAGTAGAGGTAGGAACAGATAGCGGAACAGTAGGAGTATCGAGAAAGATAGTTTGTGGAACAGTAGGTGTAAGCGAGACAGATACAGGTATAGAAGTCGGCAACCCAGGAGGAGGAGGAGCCGTAGGAACATTCATATTAACCACAGGAGGTACAGGAACTTGATTCTGAGGGGCAGGAGCAGGAATACCAGGTTGTCCAGCAACCGGCAATTGAACATTCGGTACAAGTGGAGCCGTAGCACCTTGTGCATACGGTGGAGGTGACCGTAACAGATAAGACAACAGAGGATCGTTTTCGGAATCCTCTAGTATCTTAGCTGTTTTCGATGGCAAGGCAGGGTAGCACTTGTCAATCGCTAAATTATGCTCTCTAATGGCCACCTCTATGGCCTTCTCTGACTCGTTAACTTGCAGCTGCTTAGCCGCTTGCTCCAGAGTCAACTCTTCTTGCTCTTTCTGTTCTTTCTTTAACCTTTTCATTTCTCTCTGTTTGGATTCTTTTCGCCAGTAACGGAAAGAATCAAACATTGCCGGCCGGGCTTTCTTCCTAAACAATTTCGCTTCTAAATTGTCAAGGATTTCGGGTTCAAAACTACCATGCAGTGGCCAACTAAGGACACCATCTTTCTCAGTGTATCGGACCCACACCTCATTATAAGATATAGGACCCACACCATGTTTACAATACAAGTCATATAGGGGAGTCCCAATCGGAGGAACCAGACATGAGTTCTCCAATCGTGAGTCACTGTTGCAACCAAAACAAGACAACATACAGTTTCTCCGACTTACCATTTTTCAGTCCGGAACACAAAACAAACAAAACAAGAAACAAATATGTGCACCTGAACCAAGAACTTAGGCATACCAAAACGAACTGATGTATCGATACCCAAACTAAACCAAATAGATTATCGTAACCAGAACAACCAGTGATAATCTTACGAAACCAAACCAAACCAAGAACCAAAAAGGATTTTAACAACCCTCACAAAGTAACCAGCTAGCAACCACTAAATACTTAACTGAGGCACTGAAGACGTCACCAAGGAGAAACCCGTCACGTTTCGCTGTACTAAGGACTGCACCTCGGGTCCACGACAGGGCGACGGTCAAGGCAACGGCCCACTGCAGCCGTCCTGAACGGGAACCCTCGTGGAAGAGAACTTCGGGCCACTTTTGCGATATGCCGGGATCGATGAAGTGGGGCGCCTCCCTCAGGAATCTTCACACGAAGCTTCTCGAACTCTTCAGGCTTTTGGACCGGTACCGAATGACGTCGCCCTACGTTGGGCGCCAATTGGAGTTCTGGACTTTTTGGTTCCGTCCAGAGGTGTCAGGGAACAACACCCAAAGACCCCGGAGTTCCACCTGCCTTGGTGCGCAAATGAACAGAAACACGGGCTTCTCGATGGTGGCGTCAAAGACCAAAGGTTTATTACTGCAGGGACACAGAAGTCACAGAAACCACGCATGGGCAGTGTCTAGGAGCCTGTTCAATTTGTACAAAGAGGGTTGCTCCTTATATACTAAATTTTAAGCTGGGGGCGAATTCTTTACATGTAATACATTCTCAAAACCTTTGTGTCTAAAACAATAAATATTTGGCGTTACACAGGAACCGTCGATAAAATCTGATACCAAACATCTACGAAGAGGGGTTCCCACTAGTTCATCACAATCCCTTGTCAATATTGCATTCAAGAGCCGGACCGCCTCATCGTAAATTTCGTTACCTCCCCCTAATAAAGATTCAGAAAGAAAGGAACGGAGCCAGGTGTGGAAGATAGGAAAGCGGGATAAGAGATGTTTGTGGGTTGTAAATGGGCAAGGCTACCGGCTTCGGCCGCCTAATCGTGATCAGGACAATGGACACGAAGACCAGTTAAGCAGGACTGGCCTCGGGCAGAGGAGGCAGCCTTTGTCGAGTCATGCAGCTACAGCGTGATCTGGTTTAAGGTGCACGTGTCATGAAAGAGGTGAATCTCCGGCTAAGGCTATGTGTCCTTAATCGAAATGAAGTGATCAGAGGTTATTGCGTATGTGAGGGCAAGAAACACAAAATGGCTGCCATGATCTAAGATGGATGCCGTGGGTAGATCAGAAATGTGTTCATAACAGGAGTGCTCTTGCTCATAGCATAGCGAAAACACCAGGATATGCTAAATGGATCATTTGCGGTTCGCTGATACCAATATTATGTATTTCCGACAATATTGAAAACACGGGTTCAAATCGTCACGGAACCTCAAGGTCAACCGCTCTAGCCATAAGGCTACATCATCTCCCTTTGGAGACAATATATCAACAATATTTTGGTGATCTGGCGCAACAATGACATTAGAAGCGAAACGTTCCACACGTGGTCAATGAAAGAAATCCATACATATGCTTCACCATCCTTCCTCGATGTGAACATCATTGCAGTCGGAAAATTGTGCACTTCACTCTATACCAAACCAACACACCGTAACTGTTTGTTACACTTTAGTAGTGCACACCCACGTGCACTAGAAGAAAACCTACAAGTAGGACAATTCCTATGCATTAGACGTAACTATTCAAATACTGATACCTACAAAAAAGGAGGCTAAAAACCTCTCAAAATAACTAAAAGAGTGAGAATAGACATATTGTATTATCTCTACAGCAAAAAACAGAGCACACAACATTCCTAGAGAGGCCTTACTTGAGAAGACAAAGAAACAGAGCCAAAATCACTGATCTGTGTAACCACATCTAACCTCGCATCCAACATGACCATTAAAAAACATTGGTGCATTTTAACATCTAACCAACTCACATTTGATAAACCTTTCTTTTCTTTCAAAAGAAATAGAAGTATTAGAGACAAACTAGTACGTAGTAACAGCACACCGGGCATTACGAACAGCCAGACTACACTATAGGATTTGCCTCCTGTTACAGGACACTTCCCATGTGGGAGCTGCACAGTCTGGCACCCCATGTCCCACAAAAAAAACTATAGACCTTGGACTGACTACCCCCTGGGAGCAGAGAGCACATACCAATTGCAACAGCAGTAATGTAATATACATAATATCCTGCCCTTGTGACATAAAGTATATTGGGATGACTACAAGACAAAACGCATCAGTGAACGTAGAAGCACTATAAGATGCAAGAGGATAACAACCAAACTCTCTGCCCAGTTTCTTGAGATGCAACATAATGATACTGAGGTATCTTTGTCAAACATAGAGAAACTAACCCCACAAGCTGTGATTAGCAAATTACTCCTTACAAAAGAACAGCATTGGGTGTACAGATTGCAGACACTTATAAGAGGACTAAATGATGATATTTCTTGCAATCAGCTAAACAATTTATCCTGATGTGCAGGATTTCTGTCCAGTTATGAACTGACATTATGTGCTTACACACATGATATGTGAAGACATCTTTGCTTCTCTGCAAATAGACAATGAAAATATATGTATATCATGCAGTACTCACAGCGAACCTCAATGACATGAGTATCCTATTTATGAAATTAGTCAACACCCTGTTTGAGCAGTTTGGAACCTTCTATATGCATGTATGTAGACACCTTTATTTGTCCTCAAACAGACAACCAATATATGTTTATTCCATGCAGAGTCCACAGAGAAACCAAATAAGTCTCTCATTTACATAATCAAATAACACCCCCTTTAAAAAAAAACTTTTGAAACACCTTTATGTGGATATATGTGGACTCCTTAGCTGTCCACAAACAGACAAAAAAATATATATTTACATCAAGCAATTCTCACAAGTAAACCCAATAAAATAAGTTCCTTATTTACCAAATTCCTACACACCCGCGACAACTGGTTGGGCCACCTCCAGATGGCGACTACTTTGACCACGAATCACTGACAGAATTTCGATTTCACAAAAATCGACCTACTATAACATCGAGTCTCAAACATCGATATCACTAATATCGACACCCTATACTTAACATGAAAACGACTAAAATATCGATCAAACTATATTGATGCACAAAAATATCGTCTACACAAATATCGTTAACATTATTTTCGACTACCATAATATCGACACTCAATACTACATATAGCACACTACAATAATATCGAATACTAAAATTTTGATAGCACTATTTTCGTCTATATAAAAATATCGATAGCAAAATAATACTCAATTTTTAATATATAACACCAATAAATCTATTCTCTTAGTAATACACACATTTTAAAAGACTTCACTAATTTATTTTCAAATTATTAAGTAACATTTACTGAAAAAAATTGTGTTTTCGCGCACTAACGATATTTGGATATAAACTCTTTGTAAACATACTTTTTTTATACTTAGTACTCATTGTACATATTCTATATTTATTACAAGAGTTTTTTATTACATAAATATATCATTTCAGTTCCTCTAGATAAACAATATAAGAAGATATATCTTAAATGTTTAAGTTAAAAAAAAATCAAACTAACCAATAGTAACTCGTCTTTACATATCTGACCAATCAGATAGCAAACTTAATTACACATAGACTATATAAACCAGTTACAAACAGCCATAAAACTTGCAGGGAATATTCTTCGTGACCACATACTGCCAATTTTGGGAGCACCATCTATATTCTTCTGTCCAAGAAAATTCGTCCTGAAACTACAAGTAAGTAATCATATAGCTCTGTTAATAAATTCTAATGTTTTTTTACTATTACTTATAGACCAAGATTTGTAACCTAAATTGTTGTTTCTTTATGTACTTTGCCTTTAAACAGACTCTATAAACAAATCAAGTTATACTTCAACTTCAAGATAGTGGACACTTTAAATTTAAAAAAGGTATCTACATATTTTTTGTATTTACTTAACATTATTTGACAATAAGTGTCCTAATTTCAAACTCTCTACTTTGTTTCTTAGCCTGTAACTCTTAATACATATTGTGAAGCCAGAATGTTTTGGGGAAAAAATGTTACAATGCTTTGTAAAAAATTATTTATTCCTGTTCCTAAATATGTTTCTTTTGCTTTAAATCATAATACATGTGTCATCCCATGTTCTTTTCAGCAAATAAGTAACAATGCTTTATAACAAGTGTGTATTGTTTATGGAACATATAAACACATTGGTAATTTTCATAAACTTTCTCTCTAAACAGACCTCAAAGCTACAGAAAACATATAATTCACATCAAACAACAAACATTCTGCTACTACTCTAATTCTCTTGGTAAGTTCAGAAATAAAACATAACAAGTCTTTATAAACTCTATAGCATATACTCGAACAAAAAATGACTCTTTTTATGCTTCTGTTAGTATTATCTTGGAAATATCTCTTTTAAAATCCAAATAAACTAAAGTATTTTTAGAGACGTTATAAACTACCAAAAATGTAACCAAAATAAAAATTGTAACTTTTCCTATAACATACTTAATTTTTTTTCAACAGACCGTGGCAATAGGACCACAACATCGGACTGAACAAGCACCTACTTTTGATTCATAGAACATTACTACTGGTAAGTAAATTACTAGAAGAGTACTTGCTTTATTTAAAATCTTTTATACATTTCACAATTTGTTAATATTTGTATATTAACTTTTCTAGATACCAGAACTCAAGAATGACTGATGATGCAAGATTTATTACATCTCCGAAAGGCAAATTTTTGTTATGCTATATGGGCTATATTTATACTCAGGAGAAACAAAAAGACCTTAAAGTGAATTGGAAGTGTACGAAATATTACTCCAATAAATGCTATGGCCGTGCTACAACAAGGGAAACTAGTGTTATTAATACCACTGAACATAATCACCCACCAAACATCTCGGAAATTGAAGTGAGATCCACTCTCGAGAATATCAAAGAATTAAGTACCAGATCAGAACTACCTACCAACGTAATTCTGAAAGAATTACTACCTAAAGTTCCCAGAGAAGCAAGAGGTCAGCTACCATCTATTGCTTCCATTAAAAGAACAATAGCAAGGACAAAGAAAGCAAGTAGACCCAATATACCAACTCCTAGAACTTTTGAGGAAGTCATAATTCCGCCTGAGCTTGTAATCACTCATAATGACGAGCCATTTATTTTTTATGATAATCATAGCAAGGAAAAAAGAATAATCATGTTTGCAACTAATAACAATATTAAAAAATTAACAGAAAGTGCTACTTGGATGATGGATGGAACTTTTTCTATATGCCCAAAACCTTTCTACCAATTATACACAATTCATGGGCAATATCATAATACCTGTATCCCCTTCATATACTGTTTATTACCGAACAAACAAGCCACAACTTACTCAGAAATTTTGCAAAAAATAAAAGAACAAACTTCTGACTACTTCCCAATGAAAATCATCATAGACCTCGAACAAGCTATGATTAATTCTATTTTGAAAAGTTACCCATACACATCCATTCAAGGATGTTATTTTCATTTCAATCAATGTCTCTGGAGACATTTACAAAAATCTGCCCTTAGTGTTGAGTATGCAACAAATATAACTTTTGCATACCAAATCAAACATCTCATTGCTCTGGCATATGTACCAGTAACTGATGTGGTAGAACATTACAATCTATTAATTGAAATTCCTTTCTACACCCAAAATGAGCAAAGACTCGCCCCACTTTTAGATTACTTTGAAGACAACTGGGTAGGAAGACTACATAGGTCAGGCCACAGACGCCAGCCTAAATTTTTAATTCCCTGGTGGAATGTATATCTACCAACGCTGAACCAAGAGGCAAAAACGAACAATGCTGTTGAAGGTTGGCACAATGCCATCCTCTCTTCTACTGGACGTACAACACCCACATTACACAAGCTAGTCACAGCTATACAAAAAGAGCAAAGCTTTCAGGAACTACGTATGGAGCAATCTGTCATACAACTAAAACCAAAAATCTCTAGACAAACTGCTCAAATGTATCTATATCTTCAACAGCAAGTCCAACTATATCCTACAGCAAGAGGACTGGAATATCTAAAAATGATAGCCA
The DNA here is from genome assembly GCF_964263255.1 of Lissotriton vulgaris. Taxonomy (NCBI): domain Eukaryota; kingdom Metazoa; phylum Chordata; class Amphibia; order Caudata; family Salamandridae; genus Lissotriton; species Lissotriton vulgaris. The sequence continues at coordinate 316,904,510 of NC_141699.1, read as the reverse complement.
AAACATTGAACTAATTGCAATAAGTAAATCAATGGATAAACATCAAACAATATCCTTAATCTGATAACACACATATTCTAATATAATAAATCTATATTTATTTAGTCTAATTTTTTTTTTACACTATTATAAAAAGACTAAATAAATATATCATTATATCCAATTTTTTTATTTAAAATACTGTTTCCATCCAAACAAAATAATAAAAATGAATAACTTACCTTTAAATAGAACATCATAAAGATTAATCCTTTACCGACAACACAATGTGTAAATCTCAAAGACTTAATCCAACAAATCATTAATTATTTTTCTATTAACTGTGCTAAAACTATCCATCATCCAAATAAAACGACTCTTTAAATGCCATTGAAAATGACGACTGTTCTCTTAAACTGTGATAAATATTTCTGAGAACTCAAAATATAAAGGAAGAATGTTATACATCTCCGTTCTAACAACTGAAACACACTTCCTTTCCTAAAAAAAAAGAGTAATCGGAAACGGAAATAGCTGTCTCAAAATACGAGACAAACAAAATTCAAAACAATCCCACCGACATAACACTAACGAGTATACCATAATATATAAACATAACATTCCTATTATTTTAAATTTTAATTAAATCATACCACATACTCATTAACTCCAACTATTTCAAATGGCCCAAAAACTCATGAACGGAAATACGTATTGAGTCCACTCCATTATATGTAAATAGTCATACTTTAATTACCAACCTCAAAATAACAAAGGACTACCTTTAATTTTTAGTTACAATACTTTAAAAAGATAAAGGTAGAATCGTACCTACTCAAACGTGAACCTGCTTCCAACCGCGACTTTCCCTTTCCCAAAATAACGCAAAAAGACAAAGAGTGGTTACAAAGTAAAAGAACCGAATTATATGTAACTGTGAAAAGTACTACTATAAATGTCCATTATTGTTATATATATATTCGAAATTATGTGTAATGTACAAAAAATTGTATAGTACATTGTGAAATGAAAATCTTTTTTACTGTATACTAATTATATTTTACATACTTTTAATATTTATTACATTAAGTATGAAAATGCTGAAATATTTAATGTAATATTTATTAAAATTATTATATAACAAAATGTGTAATATTGTCTTTGTTTTTCTGATTTACTTGTTTACAATATGATTAATAGGTGAAAATTATTATTATTAAAACGTATTTATTAATAATAATAATTATACATAACAATATTGTATTCTTAAAACAATCATTGATGATGATGTAAATGTTCTAATCAAGATCTTTATATTATATTATACATTTAAAAGTGTTCATATGTTAATATCATCATTTGTATATCACTATATTTATTGAAATTTTGTGATTTATGTTTTTCATTACACATGTTTAATGTTTTATTAAGAAACAATATTTTTATTATGTATTTATAATATCATACATTGCATTATGTTAACTAACCATTTTTTCTCTATAAATTAAAAGTACTTTTCAAGAAAACTACTCAAAAATGTGATTATTAAAAGAACATTGTCCTTCTTTTTTTTAATATTTATACCAAACATAGCTTGATAAAATGTATATGTGATCGTAATTTGCAATTGTTGAATAAAAAAACATTATTGTCAACAAAAATTGTGTCATTATTTTCTAATACCTATTACAAAATCATTTGTATGTCTTTTTGCAAATGTATTATAACTGTAATGTTCTATCTATTTCTATATAACACATGTAATTAGAGTACATACTATACACAGAACCTATAACTGTTATTATTCATACACCCATATACATATAATATCAATATTTGAAGGACACAGAATTAATAATTTTAATATTCCGACTCCAATCACCATTTACTTTAGGTAATTGCTTGTCAAAATTTTTTAATAATTTACAATTACAACTGCAATCACCATTTAATTAGGGTAAGTGCAGTACACAGAACCTATTTAATTTACTATTCCAACTCCAATCACCAATTAATTTGAGTAAGTGCAGGACATTAATTCATAATAAATTACTATCGTAAATTAAATGTAAAAGAAAAATGAATGTAATATAATTTAATGTAATTTCATTTAATTAATTTAATTTAAATGTAATCATATTTTATTTTTTCCCTGTACCCCTGTACCCCTATAACTAAAAACTGACCCAGAACCCCAAAATACCCCTTTACCCAAAAACTAAAAACTGACCCTGAAACCTGAAAATACCCCTTTACCCATAAACTAAAAACTTACCCTGAACCCTAAAAAAAACTCTTTACCCAGAAACTAAAAACTGACCCTGAAACCTAAAAATACCCCTTTACCCACAAACTAAAAACTGACCCTGAAACCTAAAAATACCCCTTTACCCACAAACTAAAAACTGACCCTGAAACCTTACAAAACCCCTTTACCCACAAACTAAAAACTGACCCTGAAACCAAAAAATACCCCTTTACCCACAAACTAAAAACTGACCCTGAAACCTAAAAATACCCCTTTACCCACAAACTAAAAACTGACCCTGAAACCTAAAAATACCCCTTTACCCACAAACTAAAAACTGACCCTGAAACCTAAAATACCCCTTTACCCACAAACTAAAACTGACCCTGAAACCTAAAAATACCCCTTTACCCACAAACTAAAAACTGACCCTGAAACCTAAAAATACCCCTTTACCCACAAACTAAAAACTGACCCTGAAACCTAAAGTACCCCTTTACCCACAAACTAAAAACTGACCCTGAAACCTAAAAATACCCCTTTACCCACAAACTAAAAACTGACCCTGAACTCTAACAAAACCCCTTTACCCACAAACTAAAAACTGACCCTGAAACCAAAAAATACCCCTTTATCTACAAACTAAAAACTGACCCTGAACTCTAACAAAACCCCTTTACCCACAAACTAAAACTGACCCTGAAACCTAAAAATACCCCTTTACCCACAAACTAAAAACTGACCCTGAAACCTAAAAATACCCCTTTACCCACAAACTAAAAACTGACCCTGAAACCTAAAAATACCCCTTTACCCACAAACTAAAAACTGACCCTGAAACCTTACAAAACCCCTTTACCCACAAACTAAAAACTGACTCTGAAACCTAAAAATACCCCTTTACCCACAAATTAAAAACTGACCCTGAAACCTACAAATACCCCTTTACCCAAAAATAAAAAACTGCTCCTGAACCCAAAAAATACCCCTTTGCCCACAAACAAAAACTGACCCAGAACCCTAGAAATTTCCCTTTTAAAACACTAGCCACCCTTATCCACTATAAACTCGACATCCCGCTCCTAAAATTATAATACATTTCTTTTTTAAATATCTACGAAAATATATATTTATAATACTTTTTACTACATACACAAAATCCCAAAATTAAAAAAATATAACATAATTGTGTGTGAAATTTCGCATTTAACAAATATGTGTTTGAAATTTCGAAATGTAGAAATAATTTAATAAAATACTAAATTTATTCTTCTATGATTACAGTATACTTTTTTTATACACTACCCACCCTTATCCCCTTGAAACTCTACATCCCACTCCTAAAATAATTAGACAAATATTTATTAAAAATATATAAAAAATTTATTTTTACAATTCTTTTTAGTACATACACAAAAGCAAACAAAAAAATGTTGTACTATACTCCATAAAATTCGATATAATTTCGACTTCTTCAAATATTTATATCAAATTTTGAAATTTCAAAATTTAAATGAAAAACCAAAATTTTTATTTCTATAATTGCACTATATTTTTTAAAACACTACCCACCCTTATCCCCTATAAACTCTACATCCCGCTCCTAAAATTATATTAGAAATATTTAAAAAATATATAATAATTAATTTATATTTAGAATACTTTTTAGTACATACACAAAAGAAAATTAAATGTTTTTTTAATATACTCCCTAAATTTGGATAAAATTTCGACTAGTTCAAATATTTATTTCAATAATCGAAATTTAGTAATTTAAATGAAAATTCGAAATTTTTAATTGTATAATTACACTATACTTTTTTAAAACACTACCCACCCTTATCCCCTATAAACTCTACATCCCGCTCCTAAAATTATTATACAATTATTTCGTAAATATTTAAATATAAATATATATTTACAACATTTTTTACTACATACACAAAAGCAAACTACAATGAAATTAAAAATACTCCATAAATTTATATAAAATTTCGCCTTTTACAAATATTTAATTCAAATTTCGAAAATGTAAAATTTTACTTAAAATTCGAAATTTATTATTACATAAATACACTATACTTTTTTAAAACACTACCCACCCTTATCCCCTATAAACTCTACATCCCGCTCCTACACTTATAACTAAAATTATTGAAATTATATGTATAAATTACCTTCTATATAGACAACATTTGACTATATCATTACTTAACATACTTTAAAACATCACTTTTACATATCGATATTTTTGCATATCGACATTTTAAGCTTCGATATTACTGATTTCGAAATTCATGTCTTCGATATTATTGACACACACATAAATCGATATTTTCTACAACGATATTTTGTTTGTCGATATTTCTTACCATCGACTTTTAGGACTCGATAATATGGTACTTCGACATTAACAACTCGATATTTTGACTGTCTACCTTTGACCACAACTCCCCTCACAAGATGCATACAAGATTTGGGAAATGATGGATACAGCGGTGTGCAGCAATTGGAATGCCAGGCCAGCCCAAACCCAAAGCGAGGATTGTCCCACACTTGCGTGAGTCTCTTAACCACGCAGAGCATTGCTAAGAAACCATGTAACCCGGCCCCCTCCCCCAGATGAACCCCTACCCTCGATGTATGAGCACTGCACACAAAATTGTGGGTAGAGCTTTTTCCGGAATCAAGGCTGCTTGTGAGTACCAATCTGCAGATCAGCCCAGTCACAAATGAATATTTCAAAATTTGAAGCCCCTTTCAGTTGCTCATCAGCAAGCAAATGAGCAGAGCTGAATGCAGGTTTATAGAAGGTATGGGACCTTTGATGAAGTAAGTCGTTCTTTACCAAAATGCTGGGCACACACTGCATAATTCTTTGCACTCTACATTTTCTCTGCCCCGATGAGAAGAAAACCATAATTCTAAATTATAATGACTGGCGGCAGTCTCTACCTTTTTTTTGGTGCCCGTTATCCAGAGTGTGACTACAAGGACTTCTTCTCATGCCCCGTGGCAACACATGTCCCATTTTAATTGGGTGAGTAGCCTTGACGGACGTTTTGATGGGCACCTGGTCTAGACCAGCCACAGGGGTTCCTGTGGATGAGAAAGTGGCACAGCGTCATCGCCCAGCACCGGGTGACCCTGCCTTTTTAACTAACATTCCGACTCAGTAGAGCCTGGTCATTCAGGCCTCCACCTCCCAAAGTGCGTTCCCTACTGCAACATATTGTATAACATACTTTGCTATTTTTATAGTCACGCATATTAGACTGATTAGTGTGTACGTGAGACATGACCCCATTACTGGTTATGAAAAGGAAAGGTGATGTAGCGGACAGATATCTATCGATGTGTGACTGTACTAACTATATATGCAGGCACCCGACAGTTCCAAAACAACAGGGGTTGTAAGTACACAATGATGAATGTATGCACTTGTGTATGAATAAATTGAGATCACAGAATTGGGCATAATCCTGTGCATATATGCCTCTATGAGTTAAAACACTTACGGCGATTGTTTTAGGACTATACTGAGAGGAATCACTATTTCCGGTTTCTACATCCGGTATGGCAGCATCTGCACTTCCACTTAATGATATGTGCATTATACCTCTTTCTTGTTACAGGTAATACCTAACAGCTGCAAGTAACTTCTTTACATTTTGCATGCTAATCGCATGCTAACCGTAACAAGTACGTTAGTCTCGTCTTCGGGGGAGTGACCTCTTTGCTACCCACTGTGACGTAACCAGGATCTTATATAGACTGATAGAACACGGCTGAAACATGTTGGTATTCTGGGTAATAGGACCATCACATCCTCATATCCCTACATATCTATTTTTACTCTTCCCTCCCACTCTTCTAATAAAGGATACTTTTAGGGTGGGGGTATCTTTAAAGTTACGCCACCATACAGCCCATCTTCATAAGTGCTCCCTTGAACATGGTCGAGCCCACCCTGACCATTAGGAGGTAGGGTGAACCCGATGATGGTGTGGTTTGACATCCAGATGGGGCAGACATAGCATAGGGTGACACATTATGAGTATTACATCTTGGCCTGTCCACTGTCAACATAATTGAGCTTGCCCTTCTTCATATGATGTACTTTGAGTATGTGTTTAATGTGTTTTAATTGGATATTTGTGTAGTTCTGCATGGACATGTGTCCATTTTGCAGTGCGTACTGTAGAGCTACTTCATCTAGCAGTGTTCCACATGCTGTAAGTGCTGTGTTTCCTTTCAAAAGTTGATCCTCCCCATGGGCCAACACACATATGGCACTTGGTTATGCTATTGGTTGCCCCTAATATACTTCAGTTCCCAGATCCTGCGCACATATTGTTAGACTGCCATGAACAGAATGCAGTGTGCACCAGTGCTCCAGCCTTTGAGGCTTCCCCCTAACAGAGGCCCAGGTATCCAGCAAAGAGATTTTCCATTGTGACCTTAGAATGTTTCACCCACTGTTTCTATATAATCCCACAGAGTGGCGTTGCTTTTTAATGTGGGATGTGTGTGAGAGTAGACTTGTAGCTAAGACCTGTGTTTAAGCTCGAGAACACATCCATACTGATGTTACTTTGAACTCATGAAGGGAGCAGGAATGTGTGCATTGTGATCATGTACTACTCACTGAGGCATCTTGGTCTGAGATGGAATCCCAAATCCTTTTGTTAGTTGTGGTCAATTCAATGTGACATTCAAATGACTTGAAAAATGGTGTGCTTCACGGCTAGTGAAGTTAAGTATTGCCATGGCAGATAAGTAAGAAATGTCAACTGTTATGTGTGACAGAGATTGATAGATGTGATCACAGTGAGGCGGCCACTTTTACAATCACCACTGGTCCAAATCACTCCTTTTCAGGCATCCTGGTGTATCGGCCCCCTGGACAACTCTATGACTTCACCCCTACTTTGGTTGAAGCCATTACTCATCTGGCGATAAAAAAATCACGTCTCCTAGTACTTGGTGACCTAAACGTCCACTTTGACGATTCACTTAATAAAGAGGCGGCAGAAATCAGATCTGAGTTACGCACCTTAGAACTAGAGTTAAAAAACACTGCCCCCACACACCAACACGGACATTTATTGGACCCTGTTTTTGGAAATTGGAAGGGAATTGAGACCTTAGATCCTCAGCCAATTCCCTGGTCTGATCATCACATAGTGCCGATAGTTATTCAACTAGAAAATGCGGAGTTATATAACCAAAGTTCTCAGCGCTTCAAGCGTAGAAGCTGGAAAAACTTCTCCATAGATGCTTTCTCTCACATAATCCAGGCCACCGGCCTCCCAAAAGGAAATGACAGTGAGACTGTATATGCTCAGCTACAAAACAATATCGCTAAAGCACTGGATACGACCGCCCCCAACCGCACTATTACCAATGCTACTAGAACCAAAAAAACTGCCCCTTGGTATAATCAAGAGCTCCAGAGTGCTAAAACAGCATGCAAAAAACTCGAAAGAGATTGGCGTGTAAATTTCTGTCCAGAAACAAAAATCAGATATAAAACAGCTCAAAAAAACTACTATAAACTGGTGCGAGCATCCAAAGCCTCCTATTATAACACACGCATTGTGGAAGCGGAGAACTCCTCTAAAGAGCTATTTCAAATCTATAAAGAGATCTCCACAGTCGAGTCCAACCCTACCTCCCAGAAAGACTCAGTGGATACCTGTAATAAAATTGCAAAATACTTTTCTGACAAAATCACCAACATATACGCTAATTTTTCTGGCAATATAAAATCTGGCATTGATTTTTCAGAGAATGTAGATCACATCAACACATCTATCCACCTATGTGCCTTCTCTGTACCTCCAACTGAAATCTTGGAAAAAATCTGTAAGGGGATTAAATCGGGATCACCCCGTGACCCCGCACCTCCGAAAATATTAAATGCTAGCCTCCCGGTCCTGGAGCCACACTTTAGACTTATGTTGGAAACATCTTTCTCCACAGCCACCCTCCCTGCTGACTGGAAACAAGCCATAGTGTTTCCCATTAAGAAAAAACCAAATTTAAGTCAGGACATACTGGAGAATCTTCGCCCAATTTCCCTACTCCCCTACCTTGCCAAGTTGGCCGAGAAAGTGGTCAACGCCCAACTAATGACCCATCTCGAAACCCAAAATATCTTCCACCCATCACAATCGGGTTTCAGAACAGGCTACTCCACAGAGACGGCTCTCTTAAGAGCTATTGAAACTCTGCGGGAGGGAGCTGATAAAGGCAAAACTATGGCCTTGATCATGCTGGACCTCAGTGCCGCGTTTGACACTGTAGCTCACTCCATACTGCTACAGTGTCTAAACAGAGCGGGAGTCACTAAAAAGGCTCTATGCTGGCTGAAGGCTTTTTTAACAAACAGAAGCTTTCAGGTCCAAAGAGGGATCTATCTCTCTGAAAGTTTGATCTTAGAACAGGGGGTACCTCAGGGCTCGGCCCTGAGTCCCACCCTGTTCAATTTATATATGTCCCCTTTGGCAGAGGTGATCCAATCGTTCGGCGTAGAGCTTGTCTCTTACGCCGACGACACTCAACTCCTGATCTCCCTGTCTCAATCCCCCTCCTCTGAGGCAGATAACTTCAACTCATGTCTGTGCAAGGTGGCTACATGGATGAACGAGCACTGCCTCAAATTGAACGGAACAAAAACAGAGGTACTCGTCATAGGTGGGAACACCAACTGGACCAAGGATTGGTGGCCCTCATGTCTGGGATCATTACCCATCCCCAGTCAGGAGGCCAAGAACTTGGGCGTCTGGATTGACACCAAACTTTCATTTGACAGTCATGTCAAAAAAACAGTGGGAAAATGCTTCGGAGTGATGAAGACACTCCGTCGCACCCTGGATCTTCTTCCCCTGAGCTCCAGGCGTACCATGACGCAGGCCCTCATCACATCCCGAATCGACTATGGGAATGTGCTTCTTTTGGGAACCTCAGAAAAAAACATCAGGAAGTTACAGGTCCTACAAAATTCAGCAGCACGCCTTGTGCTACGACTTCCGCGAAGAGCTCCTTCCAAACCTTCCTTGGATGCTCTACATTGGTTGCCCATAAAAAAGAGAATAATATTCAAGGCCCTTCTCTGGTGCCACAGAATTGTTCACCACAGAGCCCCCTCCTATTTGCTTGACTTAGCCTCACCCTATGAACCTTCTAGATCCCTTCGCTCAAAGGGAACAGGTTTGCTTAAGATCATGCGCCCAAAAAAAGCCAGACTGGGAGGTAGATCCTTTCGCATTCTCGCAGCCAAGGAATGGAATACCCTTCCTATGAATATCAGACAGGAAAAAAGTGAAACATTCTTTAGGAAACATCTAAAAACATATCTCTTCACCACTTAAACTGTCTGATGCTCTGCTCCATACAAGCAACACTCTTCTCCATAGCGCGGGGACACGTCGAGAGACGTCACCAGGCGCTCTATAAGCTCCTATAATAATAATAATAGTAGTGGAGGAGGTTGTGTTGTGGTACACATTTGAAAGCTGATATCACACTCACTTTGAATGAAATGCTGACACAAGTCCATTTGTGTGATGTGTGCTTGTACAGTATCAATGTTTGGGCCTGGGATGGGATCCTACAGCTTTTTTTAGGCAGATTATTAAGAAACTTTCCCAGACAGGGACACTATATAAGTGTGCAATCATTGAGGACTCCACCTCTCTTGCCTGGTCCACAGCGAGGCATTGTTTTGCAGAGGTGTCAATAGCAACTTGTGTTTGCGTGACTTACCGGATATTTCGTCCATGATGGTGTCTGTTTTGGATGTGATCGAGAAGGTAGAGCAGGGGCATGACAGGTAGAATAGACTCCATGTCGGCAGAGGATGTGTGGAGGTCTGGCCCGGACTGGCCGTTGCGGTGCGCCGCAAGGGTGGGGGCCGGTTTTGGGCCTCTGGGGGCCGTTTTTATTACAGGGCCGTGTTTGCAGCCCTGTAACGAAATCGGCCAAAAACCGGCCCTGGCAAAGAACATGATCACACCCCCAACTCCCCCCCTACCCCCTACCCCTCCCCCCCCCCCACTTTGCCAGGGTCGGTTTTGGTTCCCAGTCCGGCTTTGGTGGAGGTGAATGGAGGTGAGTTTCATCCTTATATCCCTCCCTTTCCACCATCTCGGATTCCGTGGTTGGACCACAACGCTTCCACCAGCTGAGAGGCGACATAATTTGGCACGTGTTCTCCCTTGTGTTCCAAGCCTCACACAGCCTTATTGTACTGCCCAATGACTGCCAGCTGTGTCAGCACACAGCCATAACACTGAACTCGTTATAGGGCGCTTGGACTGCCGAGCTCACTGCAGCTGCACCGCCGGTACGGCAGTCCACGGACCCCCCAAACTCCTTGTCAGGCCCTTGGGAGCAAATGAAGTGAGTAGTCTTGAATTTGCAGATGTTTGCCTCATTTCACCCTGACTAAACAGGCAATACTGTAGCAACTAATTCGTAGAAAAATATATATCAGAAACTCCGTTTAAGCTCTCAAGTTATTGATATTTAGTTCAAATATAGACAGAGTAACGGAGCAATAGATTTTATATATTTTTGTTTCAGCAAAAAGGATACTATGTGCTCTGGCTGTAAACTAGTCGGGAAACTGCTATGAACAGGACGTTGTTACAAATATTCAGTTTGAGATAATAACAAATACATGTTTTCATCGGATATCAGAATGTTTTGCTTTTACATGGGCCAGAAGGAATTAAATTAAGCATGACAGGGCCTGCTGTTCGTTGTTAAGTAGGACCACGCTAATAGAAATCATGTAAAGTCAAAGTGAAGCCTGATCGGAAAACTATTAGATGGAATACCGCCCAGGGCTTCCTGGAAATAAACGAGGGAATTGTTAGATTTAAAGCGACGTTTGAATACATGAAACAAGGATATTATTGGAAAGCGTTTCGCCAGCATCGAGAAGTAAAACCAAATAGTGTGCTCAGTATTTGCGTAATTCTGCAAAGAAATGGCAGCAGTCGCGAACCGCACTGTTGGCTATGCTTTCATATTTATTATACTGTAGGCTATTATCATCTTGTGCACACAGCTAAAATAAATGCAGGTGGTAACATGTATGTATCATTTATACTAGTTTGAAGATGTGATCTGAAGCTATTGTTGATCAAGTTTTCATTTAACCAAATTCAATAAAATCGCTGTTAATATAACGTTAAATTAACAATTCTTCAGAATTGAGCCAGGCCACATGTTAAGGACGGTACACAGACAAGGGTGTATCTTATTTAATGAGAATCGGGGGTGAGTCTCAAATTTCCAACAAAAAAAGCAAGGTGCAGGGGTGAGATGACCAAGTTTTGTAATGGGCTATTTCAATGAGGAGCAAAATCAGTACTGAATTCCAAGTGGTCGGCCTTTGTTACGAGAGACACAGTGGGAGAACACCATGCAGTTCATAACTATTGCCAGTGGTTAGAATATTTGCAAGCATTCATCCCATCACCTTTTGGATGTTTGATTGCCAGTAGTAGGCCTGGAAACCTGGTACTGGAGCAGCTTTTCAAGACTACTGCGGCAAATGTTTGCGTATTCAAAAAAGTACTAAATTAACACCCATTCGAGGAGTACTTCTATGATTGCTGATTTACTATTCTTTTTTCGTAAACCAATCACTATAAAGCAAACACAAGGAGAGGATGAACGAAGCGCTGACACTTTTTACACACTCACCCCCAGTCACATATCTGGGTTGAATCCATTATCGTTCTTTAGCTCACTTCGCCACCACAGTTCAGACACAGCTACATGCAAATAAGTCTTGACCCTGTGCCTCCTGGGAATGGTCCAGACCGAACTGCCAAGCCATGTCTTTCCTGGACTGGAAAAAAGCATCCTAGGACCGGTTTCGGGCTACCATCCCTCATCAGCCAGGCTAGCTTGAATCCAGTGGCAAAGTGAGCAAGGGACCCACATTTGGGAATACCCTGGCAACTTAGGGGGAACAAAGAAAACGCAAGGAGATGATAGAGGGAGCGGTGACACTTTTCACACACTCACCCCCAGTTACATATCTGGGTTGAATCCATCATCGTTCTTTAGCTCACTTCGCCACCCCAGTTCAGACACAGCTATATGCAAATCAGTGTTGACCCTGTGCCTCCTGGGAACAGTCCACACCGAACTGCCAAGCCATGTCTTCCATGGACTGGAAACAAGCATCCTGGGACTGGTTTCGGGCTAACAGCCCTCATCAGCCAGGCTAGCTTGAATCCAGTGGCAAAGTGAGCAAGGGACCCACGTCTGGGAATACCCTGCCAATTTAGGGTGAACAAAGCAAGCACAAGGAGATGATGGACATAGTGCTGAAACTTTTCAGACACTCACCCCCAGTCACAGATCTGGGTTGAATCCAGTATAGTTCTTTAGCTTACCTCGCCACCCCAGTCCAGACACGACTATATGCAAATCAGTCTTGCCCCTGTGCCTCATGGGAACAGTCCAGACCAAACTGCCAAGCCATGTATTCCCTGGACCAGAAACAAGCATTCTGGACCCAGTTTCGGACTAACAGCCCTCATCAGCCAGGCTAGCTTGAATCCAGTGGCAAAGTGAGAAAGGTATCTACGTATGGGCCTACCCTGCCAACTTAGTGCAAACAAATCAAACACAAGGAGATGATGGACGGAGCGCTAAAACTTTTCAGACACTCACCCCCAGTCACAGATCTGGGTTGAATCCATCATCGTTCTTTAGCTCACTTCGCCACCCCAGTTCAGACACAGCTATATGCAAATCAGTGTTGACCCTGTGCCTCCTGGGAACGGTCCAGACCGAACTGCCAAGCCATGTCTTTCCTGGACTGGAAAAAAGCATCATAGGACCGGTTTCGGGCTACCATCCCTCATCAGCCAGGCTAGCTTGAATCCAGTGGCAAAGTGAGCAAGGGACCCACATTTGGGAATACCCTGGCATCTTAGGGGGAACAAAGAAAACACAAGGAGATGATAGACGGAGCGGTGACACTTTTCACACACTCACTCCCAGTCAGATATCTGGGTTGAATCCATCATCGTTCTTTAGCTCACTTCGCCACCCCAGTTCAGACACAGCTATATGCAAATCAGTGTTGACCCTGTGCCTCCTGGGAACAGTCCAGACCGAACTGCCAAGCCATGTCTTCCATGGACTGGAAACAAGCATCCTGGGACTGGTTTCGGTCTAACAGCCCTCATCAGCCAGGCTAGCTTGAATCCAGTAGCAAAGTGAGCAAGGGACCCACGTCTGGGAATACCCTGCCAACTTAGGGTGAACAAAGCAAGCACAAGGAGATGATGGACATAGTGCTGAAACTTTTCAGACACTCACCCCCAGTCACAGATCTGGGTTGAATCCAGTATAGTTCTTTAGCTTACCTCGCCACCCCAGTCCAGACACGACTATATGCAAATCAGTCTTGCCCCTGTGCCTCATGGGAACAGTCCAGACCGAACTGCCAAGCCATGTCTTCCCTGGACCAGAAACAAGCATTCTGGACCCAGTTTCGGACTAACAGCCCTCATCAGCCAGGCTAGCTTGAATCCAGTGGCAAAGTGAGAAAGGTATCTACGTATGGGCCTACCCTGACCACTTAGTGCGAACAAATCAAACACAAGGAGATGATGGACGGAGCGCTAAAACTTTTCAGACTCTCACCCCCAATCACAGATCTGGGTTGAATCCATCATCGTTCTATAGCTCACTTCACCACCCCAGTTCAGATACAGCTATATGCAAATCAATCTTCACCCTGAGCATCCTGAGCTTGGGATCACTTTCTGTGGAAATCCCAGTATAAGCCAGCCCCTGGTGTGAGCGACCCCAGTGAGAAAGATTCTACGTACCCCCAATGTCCAGGTTCTGGTTGATCTGGCCTGTTTATTGCTCCTAGGCTTGCTTCCCTGTGTCATCCATATTGGTTCTCTGGGAGCTTTGGTCGCAGGAAGAGTGCCTGGGGCTTGTGGCAGTTAGTTTCGGACGCAGCTCCAGTGGAAACTTATCGTTAGCCCTGGGCAGTAAGTCAGCATTCTACAATCTTTTGTATCCCCTTGGAGGAGATGATCTGGCCATAACTGCAGCGCACCAGAGCCAGATCTAGTGCTGGTGCAGCATACTCCCAATCGGAGGTGAGGCGTAGGGGGCCCAAAACATTGGAGTACAACTGCTGCTGCTCTTGAACCCCCCTGGGGAGGCCCCCTTTACCCTCTTTTTCACTGGGAGTACAGCTGGAGGAACAGACGGTGAGGCATCTGTTACCGCCAATATAGCCCAAATTCTACTAGGGATACTAGAGGTACCCAACATCTGACTGGGATCTCTCCCTGCCTGCCTTTGCTGTCTTACTCGCCAAAAAGGTGCATTAGCCTTCCTTGCACGGTCAGGAGAAGCTTCTACCCCCTTACTTGCCCCCCTTTCCACCTGGCATTATACCTATGGGAGAAGGTGCTGGGGCCTCTGTTGCCACTGTGGTACACCAAATCCTACAAAATCAAAGACGAGGAGCCCAGCACCCAATTCTAATGCTCCCTCCTGCCCCCGCCAGTTACTGAAAACTTTTTTTTTTTTTTTTTTAAAAAAGACTTTTATTGCAAAAGTTGCCAACTGTCTGAAATCAAATGTCATTACAGTCCGACCATACAGTGCATCAACGTGTACACAAGTTACAAAGACTGATTCGCAGCGCCCAATACACAGCCGGTGTGCTGGCATCCCGGAGGCCCAGCGGCGTCACTCAGTGTCACAACTCAATCAAAAGCAAAGCGGTTTTGCACTGTTGGTCCCCAGCGTGTAAGCAAGACAGTCAATAGGCAATAAATGGAGGCATAATAGTGCAGCCTTTCACGAACCAGGGAAGGACAAGTAACCAGAAGGAAGAAAAGGGAAAAAACTAATCTAATCTACCCCCAAACCCCCCCCCCAGGCCCACCCCGTTTGCTATTGAGTACCGTAAAGGAGTCCTAGTGTCTCTTCCTGCCTACGTAATGTCGTGTGCGTACCGTGTATATTCTGCACCCGCTCCCCGCTAGCCCTGTCCCCTAAGCCCTGTCACATCCCTCCCCCCGTCTCCGTCCCATACCTACACCTTCCCTGTGCCCGCCTCCCCCCAGATGAACCTTATAGCCCCTCCTGCGGTGAGTGACTGCGCTCCAGAGCAGTATCTAACCCCTCATCCTGTGGGTCCGCCTCCTCCGATATGTCACTGTCGTCCACCTCCCCCCTTTGTTGGTACTCCTTGTAGAGTTCCCAAAATGACTTCGGTCTATTCCTGGGCGGCAACAGCTCGCTGTACACTTCCGTCTGTGTGCAACAGTATTGGAGATCCCTGAGCCATCTAGCCTTTGTGGGGAGAGGACCGCGCATCCAGCATGCCGCCACCACCCTCCTGGCCAGTAGTAACGCCACGTCCACTAATCTGCGCAGTGCAGGAGACAATGGCTTGGAGAAGCCCAGTAGCGCGAGCGCCGGGGATCTCAACAGAGGTTCCCCTATAATTTGTCCCAATTCCGCGAAAACCTCCTCCCAGTACGCACTCACTCCCGGGCACAGCCATGCCAAGTGTAGAAAATCAGCGGACCCAGTCCCGCAACGCTCACACTCCGGGGAGCCACGTAGGCCATAGCGGTGTAACCGCTCTGGAGTATAGTACACTCTCTGCAGATATTTGAAGTGCACCAAGCGGTGTCTGCCATTGAGCGAGACCCTGCGAGTGTTGGCGCAGCAGTATTGCCACATGGCGTCGTCTATAGGGGATTGCAGATCTGCCTCCCACGCCGCTCTAGGGGACGAAGTAGGGAATGTCTGATATGAAGGCCCAAGTCTGTGAACCGCTGAAATCAATTTGGCCGGTGTGTTCGTTCTGATGACGTACGTCAGTTCTGGGACCTCTTCAGGTTCCTGTAGTGCGGGGCCCAGAATCACTCTGCAGGCCGACCGTATCCTGTGGTACTGAAACTTCTGCAGCAGCGATGGGGCCGGGGCGACGGGAGGGAGCTGTTCCCAGGTTTTCAACGTTCCATCCAAGAATAGG
The DNA here is from genome assembly GCF_964263255.1 of Lissotriton vulgaris. Classification (NCBI taxonomy): domain Eukaryota; kingdom Metazoa; phylum Chordata; class Amphibia; order Caudata; family Salamandridae; genus Lissotriton; species Lissotriton vulgaris. The sequence goes on along the minus strand of NC_141699.1, from coordinate 316,888,230 downwards.
TCCTCCATGGTGTGCACTCCCATAGCCTTCAAAGCCTCTACCACCCCCCTCTCAGTGAGCGGATCTAACCACAGGGCCCAGGATACCGACATCCGCGGGGAGTACAGCAAGGGGCACCCCCTTTCTCTCTGCAGAGCTCGCCACGCATGGTTCGTTGCTTTAAGCGAGTCCATGCGCCCGACTGCTCGGTCCGTAGTGAGACAGATCGTGGCGGGTAAGGGAAGAGGATCAGCAAATAGCTTCTCCAGGATGAGATGCGGAGTGCGGGCATCCCCATGGACCCAGGAGTGTAAATGGGTTGCTTGCGCCACCCGGTAATAGCGCTCCAGGTCCGGCGCCCCCAGGCCCCCCTTTTCACACGGGAGCATCAGTGTCTCCCATTTAACACGAGGTTGCTTCCCGCCCCAGGCAAGCTTAATCAGTACCTGGTTCAGGCGTCTAAAGAACGCCTTCGACAAGACCACCGGAATATTAACAAAGAGGAAGAGAAACCGGGGGAGTACCACCATCTTCATAAGGGCAATTCTGCCCATCAATGAGAGAGGGAGCTTGATCCAGGCATCCACATCCTCCTCAAGTTTGGTGAATGCGACCCCATAGTTATCGCGGATCAGGATCTCTGGATCCGTGTGGAGACGGATGCCCAGGTATCTCACTGAGTCATCCGTCCACTGTAGGGGATATTCCATCTCGAACGGCTGCGTGACTGGGGTCAGGGGGAAAGCAATGGACTTATCCCAGTTCACTTTGAGTCCTGATAGCGCCCCAAAGCGTACCACTTCCCTGAGAATTGGAGCTAGGTTATTGACCGGGTCTCGGACGTAAAGTAAGGTGTCATCCGCATAAGTAGAGATGACAATCTTATATGTGGGGAAGCTGACACCCTCCAGGCTATGATATTCACGCATGGCGCACGCCAATGGCTCAGCAACCAATGCATACAACAGGGGGGACAAGGGGCATCCCTGCCGGGTGCCTCTACCAATGAGTATCGGTGCCGAAACTCTGTCGCCGATACGCAGGCGGGCCGTAGGGTGGTGATAAAGAGCCCCAATTCTCTGAAGAAACGGTTCTCCCAGCCCCAGTTTGCGCAGGACCCTAATCATGAACGGCCATTCGACGGAGTCGAATGCCTTTTCCATGTCTAAGAATATTGCCAAGGCGGGGTTCTCCTGTTTCACATGCTGCATCGTCCCCAGCACCGTGCGGATGTTATAGGTTAGGTTCCTGCTGGGTACAAAGCCCGATTGTTCCGGCGCAACTAAGGTCGGGACCAGCAGCGCGAGTCTGTTGGAGAGGACCTTCGCGTAGAGCTTCGCGTCCACGTTCAGCAAGCTGAGCGGACGGTACGACCCACATTGGTCCAGGGGCTTCCCCGGTTTCGGGATCGTGACCAGCAACGCTTCCCGCATCGAGGTCGGCATTTCGCCCTCTTCGCAGATCGCGTCAAAGAGGGCAAGCAAGTGTGGGAGCAAGAGGTCCTTGAAGGCTTTGTAAAAGCCTGCCGTTAGGCCGTCAGAGCCCGGGGCGCTCCCCGAGCGCATGCCACTCAGTGCATCCAGAATCTCGTCCTCATGAAAGGGGGCCATCAGAAATTCCCTGTCGGAATTCTTAAGGAACGGCATCGAGATGTAATCCAAGTAATCGTCTATCTCGGCTTCCGCACCTCCCGCTCTAGCTCGGTACAGTTCCGCATAGTATCGGCGGAACGTCTCTAATATTTGGTCCTCCTCGACCACTCGGGTGCCCCCCGGAGTCCGCAGTTCATCTATCACCAATGGTTTGCGGGACCCCTTGGCCATACGCGCCAGCAGAGCCCCCCGTCTCTCCCCCTCTCCAAAAGTCCGGGCCGTGGCATACTTCCCCATATAGAGAACTTCCCTATCCTCAAGCGCGTTATATTCCACTAGCGCGGGCGCTAGGTCTTGTCCCGCCTCTCCCCCCAGGTCCATCAGCCGTTCCCTCTCCAGGGCAGCTATCTTGCCCTCCAGCGCAGAGAGATCTCTTCTAATGGAGCGCAGGACACTGGAGTGCTTGGACATGGCTATTCCCCTAATATAGACCTTAAAGGCCTCCCACACGGTAAAGAAACTGTCTACTGAGTTGGTATTGGTGGCGAAAAACCTTTCAATGTCTTCCGCTAGTTCCCCGCGGAAGGCGTCATCAAGAAGCGCGTAGGGCGGGAAGCGCCAGGTATATGGCGGTATCTCCTTCCTAACAGTGGAGAGACTGAGCAATATCGGGGAGTGGTCCGATAGCGTTCGTGGGAGAACCGCACAGGAGCTGATGCCACCCAGCATTGAGGAGGAGGCGAGCCAGTAGTCTATCCTAGTGTGTATGTTGTGGTATGCGGAGTAATGTGTGTAACCGCCCTGCGTGGGGTGCTTCTCCCGCCAAACATCCACCAGGTCCAGCTTCGTCATTTCCGCTTTCATGTAGATAGCTGACGCAACCGGCCGCCGTACGGGGCCCGCCGAGCGGTCCCTGTCTGGGTCAAACACAAAGTTGAAATCACCCCCCCATAACATTTTAGTGTGTGTGTGTGACCTACATGCAGCTGACAGAGCTGTATAAAACTCCGGGCTATCATGGTTGGGGCCATAAACATTTACCAGGAGCAGGTCTTGCCCCTTCCCCGTGCACCTAGCCACTACGTATCTGCCCTCAGTGTCCACAGTTAGTGGGGTAAGTTTCAGTCTCGAGGCAGGGTTAACCCAGGTGATTACACCGCGGGCGTGGGTAGTGAAACCCGCTACTGCTATATTTCCTGCCAACCCTCTGACCTTTAGCATCCTACTGTGTACAGGCAGGTGTGTCTCTTGTAGCATGGCCACATCCACTCGATGCCTATTCAGGAAGCTCATCACCTTCCTTAGCTTCCGATGATCATTCAGCCCTCTCACGTTCCAAGTTAGGAGGGACAGCGCGCGCCTCGGTTGCGGGTCCCCAGACTCTACAGCAGCAGACATCCTAAATCACGGCACATCGTATTGGCTCCATCGGGAGATGTCGGACAACCAAGCAGTACATCATCGCTCAAGTCAGGCAGACATCCACCCAGCACAATCTCATACATCATTCGCCAGTTATCAACAGCAAACCACGGGCCCTCCGGTTCCCAAACAGCAAACCCTTCAACTTTTGCCCATCCACCCTCCCCCCTGACCCCGCCCCACCCACAGCTGACCACCCCCAACCCGGCCAGACAGCACCCCCCACATTTCCCCATCAACACAAGTGCCCCAAAGTAGCGGGCAACACTAGTCCCAACTCCCTGATGAGGTCCTCAGCCAAAAGCACAGGGGCAAAGCGTGCCGAGACTGCGTAGTCACCACCAGTGGTGCAAAAGTTCGCTTATCTCCAGTTCCGTCCCCCCGCATTGCCCCCCGTGTTGTAATACCTCAGACTGGAGTCACCTGGTTCCCCCTTCGCCCCCCCACCCGTTTCAATCATGTCCCAGGGATCACCTCACCAGCGTACGTGAATGGGTCCATGAACAACAATGCAGCAGGAGTCATTGCGACGCGTCACTTGCCGTCTCTCGGCCACTGTCTCTAGTCCAGGCCGCAGCCCACAACCGGGAGACTCCGCGTGCATTCATAGTACATCACACAGCAATCACACTCTTACTGGGAATACCGTCGACCTGGCACCTCAGTCCTGTTCCTCCATATTCGACACTTCCTCCGAGTCCTCCTCGTGTCGCTGTCGGTGTTCCTTGCGTTCCTTGGCCCAAGTTTTCAGTGATTTCTGCAGTTCCTTCGGGTCCGTAAAGAAGTACGATTTCCCGCCGGTGTTAATTCTCAATTTGGCCGGGTACAGCATCGCATAGTCTAGGCCCAGCTCGCGCAGCTGCTTCTTATGCGGTATGAACTGGCGGCGTTCCTCCTGTACCTTGGCCGTGAAGTCAGGGTACAACGATATCTTCATGCCGTCCACCTGTAGTTGTCCTTTCTCCCTGGCCAGCCGCAGGGCCGTGTCCCTGTCCCTGTAGTTCAGGAGCTTGGCAATTATGGGCCGGGGTGGCAGTCCGGGTTGGGGTTGAGGGCCCAGAGCGCGGTGTGCTCTCTCCACTATGAACATTGGGGAGAAGGCCTCCTCCCCAAGCAGTGTTTTCAGCAGGCGTTCCACGTAGAGCTCCATCTTGCCTGTCTGCGTCGATTCCGCCACACCCGTTATGCGAATGTTCGATCTACGGGAGCGCGCTTCCAGGTCCTCGGCCTTATCTCGGATCACTTGGAGCAGCCTGCCGAATTGCCGACGGTCTTTGTCCCACTCGGTCTGTGCCTCCTCCGCTTCCGTGAGCCTCCGTTCTGCCATGTCTAGGCGTTCGGCGTGTTTGTCCACCCGTTCCGCCATGCGGTCCATGCGGTATGACAAATCATCGATCTTGGAGCCCACCGCCTCTATGCTGTTCTGAATGCCTTTCTCCATCGCCGCTAGCAACTCTCTAAGGTCCGCAGGGGTCGAGGACGCCGCGGCTCCTTTCGGGGAGGCATCCGCCGCCTGTGACTCCGGCCCTCTCGTTTTCCGGCGGTCGAACGAGAGTTTCGCTTGTGTCGCATCATTTTTCCCCATGTTGGCGGTCCAGTGCCAGAGCTGATCTCACCCTGGAAATGTTCCGCGGTGGCCGCGGGCGTATAGTAGTGCACACTCCACAGTCCCCGCTAGCGAGCCTAAAAATGGCGGCCGCGTCGCGGGAGCGGCCCCAGGAGTGCCCCTCGTGTCAGGGTGCGTCAGCCACCCAGTGCAATGTCTGGCCCCGATGGCGTACAAATGACAGGGTCCCTGCAGAGGTATCCTCCCTACGCCTGTACTTCCAGATGGGCCTCGGTGGGTCTGCGGGTCGCGCCCCGTCCCAGTATCTGCAGGCTGCGTTCTCCGGCTCCTCCGGGTGTCAGGGCCGCACGTCAGGTGACGTCGTGCGGATCGCGCCACAGGGCAGGCCGCGGCTTCAGGCCTGGTCCGCGCCTCTCTCCGTAGCCAATCTTGCGCGGGTCTTCACCCACTGCCACCGGCACTCCGGACCACACAGCCGGGTCAGGGGGCCTCCGGGGGTCACCAGGCACCGAACCCAGTCAATTCGGCATTAAACAGGATAGTTTGAAGGATTTTTAAGGGGCTTCAGCGAGGAGCCGAAAGCTCACACGTCCGCCATCGACGCCGGCTAGCTCCGCCCCCCCAGTTACTGAAAACTTTTTGGCTGCCTCTGATGTAAATAAACACAGGAGAAAAGTTGCAATCGGGGCATTGAGGAACTTTCCTTGAAAGGCCGGGAGGAATACCTACCATCCGCTTGCCCCACTGATATACTGTGTGAATACTTCTTAATGTAAATACTGGATTTAACTCATCTGCACATAGCCAGATAGCACCGTCCTACTCACTGTGCTCTACCTGCTATCTGGAGTTCCTGGACTGTCCGGACTGCCAGCTGCCTAGCCATGAACCTATACGCTATTGAGCTCCTGGGCTTCCCCACGCCCTCCTCTGGTGATGACCTATGGACTTGAAAAAACGTGAGAGGGAACAAGAAAACCACAGGGGTAGGGTACCAGAAGACCAACGTCAAGAAAAGCTTCCCTTGGAAACTGGTGTCACAGCTGAATCATTCAACCTCACTCAACAACCTTCTAGGCACATTTAACTCACTCACTCACAGTATGGGTACTTGTGAGTGAGTTAAATTTGCCTAGAAGGTTGTTGAGTGAGGTTGTAGGATTCAGCTGTGACAACAGTTTCCAAGGGGTGCTTTTATTGACAATGACCTATGGACTGCCTTAGCCAAGGTCAATCTTACACGTTCATCATTGTGGTTTACCAAATGGAATACAAGGCGCCTTTCCCTGACTGACCCCTGCAATCCTTAGGATCTACCAGCACTATGAATGGGTATCACCCATGCTACCTGGGCTCAGAATTTAATGTAAGTTCTCCCTCTTTCTGATGCCCTGCAACTCAGCGGCCATCCCTGACTGTGCCCTGGAGTAGCAATCTCTATGAACTAACGCTTGAACCACTCCTGCAGCCTATCAAAGTTCACCCTCCTGGCCTTACCGATCCCTTTCTCTCTCTAGTATGGCAGGCTCTTGCCTGAATGCAACAGGGAGCAACTCCTACACCATCATACACCCTCCTAACCTCTCTAGGGCTGCTGCTAAAACCTTCAAACATACCCTACGGAGAAGACACCAAAAGACTCTGATCTCAGACCTGTACTTTAATGCCGACAAGGTTGCAATTATCAATGACCTTATTTTCTGCTGAAGAAAAACAGCACTATGGCGGGCAGGCATATCTAACCTACTTAACGTACATGAATTCAGAAACATTCCTTACAGCGGTAAACTCATAATCGTGCCCTTCCATAATCTAATAGCTGACCTTACCATTACCCTATACAAAAATGGCACTGTTCCGTCCAAGCGCCAAACACAGATCTCAACAAATTCACAGACTTTTTCACCTTCCTTAAAAAACATGTGAATGACTCCTATCCCTCTAGGCCCCCCCCCAGCGCCTGCTGACGCCACCTGACTCTTCTCATTGCTCCGGTCAATGCAGCTCTAAGAACAAGGCTAAGGGCTTCCAATTAATATACACCAAAGCGACAGCCACTCCCCCTTGTACCCCATCACTCTTTCCTAAGGTTCAGACTGGCCCGACTCTACCCATGGAGTTCCCCACGCAAAAGGACAATCTGGGCAGCATCTCCCCTATATCTAGTGAACCTACTTCCACTCCCCCCCAACGTCCATCATCTCACAATAAGACTCTACACTCATAGTGACTAACACTCTAGTTACTCACAGCACAGTGGACACCTGCCCCAATAGCCCTGCGACCATCCTGCTGAGCGTGCCTAGCCCTTCGCACAATACTCCTCTCAGAAACCTGGACACAGGGTGGTTGAGCTCCTCTACCAGGCTACCCGATCATGCCAGTAGAACAAGTCCTGACCCACTGCTCCTCCTCCCGCAAGTTCAACCTTCACTTAGATACCTTGAAACTGAACATCAGAGCAGCCAACTTAGGGGTCGATTAGGATGGCGGATGGAAACGTGTTCCGTCCACCATGGTCGCGAGAAAAATACTCCCGACCGTTCAGCGGATAATCCGCGGTAGCGATTAGGATATAACTGATAGCAAACACCGACCGCGGCGGACGGATCACATCAAACACCGACCGCGGTGGCAGATCACATGAAAGACCGCCACAGGCGGACGGTACAACATAAATTCCGTCCGCCGTGGACGCATACACCGTGGAAACAGGGCCAACCGCCGCATGACCTGCGAAGGGTCCGGACGCACGATTAGGATAACCCCGCAATCCCTACGGAACTCACCAGCTCCCCCGACCGCTGCTGAATCCTCGAGAAACGGAGCATGACAGCGGAAGGACCAAACGAACATCACCTCTGCCGTCAAACCGATTCTAAAATAGCAGACGGAAGTAAATAGAAAACACACAAAACAGGACACCCACCCACCACCAACAACTACATGCCCCAAGGCCCCCCTTACCCCAGCACAAACAAGAGCACCCAAGTCACCACACCCACAGAACACCTGACTGGCAACAACCATTGGGACACAAGAACCACACAGAGTATAAAAGGAATCCCTCCCATTACCACAATCCTTTGCTCCACAGCACAGCTGGAAGAAAGAGGCAGAATAGCACAAACAGCAGACACACACAAACACACATACAACCTGCACACCAACACACCCACCACAGAAACCCCCACAACACCATCCATACATACCACACACCTGCACACCCCACCCCACACCACCCACACCTTGCACTTCACACACCATGGCACCCAAGAAAAACCTCAAGTTCATAGACACTGAGTTGAAGGTCATGGAGGATGAAATCATCCGTGTCGAACCACATTTCTTCGGCAACCTAGTCCAGCAGACCACCTTGGCAACCAAAACCAACATGTGGAACAGGATAGTGACCAGAGTGAATGCTTCAGGGACCGTGCCACGCACCAAACACAAGATCCAGAGGCGGTGGCACGACCTCAAGGCAAGGGTGAAAGGCCTCAGGGCCAAGAACCACCTGCGGGCACACCACACTGGCGGCAGCACTCCCCCGGGGCCCATAACATTGCCGAATGGGAAGAGAAGGTGCTGGGCATACTGCACCCTAAGAGCCTGGAAGGAATAGAAGAGGGACTTGAGGCTGATAAGTACAAACCAATGACCACTATCACACAGCACTATAACTCCCAACATGCCCCCATATTCACAGGGAGGGTGGGGAAGGGTGGAGGGATAGGTCCAGCACTACAACTCCCAACAGGCCCCAATGTCCAGAGGGAGGATGGGGAAGGGTGGAGGGATAGGTCCAGCACTACAACTCCCAACAGGCCCCAATGTCTACAGGGAGGGTGGGGAAGGGTGGAGGGATAGGTCCAGCACTACAACTCCCAACAGGCCCCATGTCTACAGGGAGGGTGGGGAAGGGTGAGGGAGGGTGGCGGGGTAGGTCCAGCACTACAACTCCCAACAGGCCCCCATGTCTACAGGGAGGGTGGGGGGGTAGGTCCAGCACCACAACTCCCAACAGGCCCCCATGTCTACAGGGAGGGTGGGGGTGGGTCCAGCACTACAACTCCCAACAGTCCCCCATGTCTACAGGGAGGGTGGGGGTAGGTCCAGCACCACAACTCCGAACAGGCCCCCATTTCTACAGGGAGGGTGTCGGAGGGTGGGGGGTAGGTCCAGCACTACAACTCCCAACAGGCCACCATGTCTACAGGGAGGGTGGGGGGGTAGGTCCAGCACCACAACTCCCAACAGGCCCCCATGTCTACAGGGAGGGTGGGGCGTAGGTCCAGCACCACAACTCCCAACAGGCCCCCATGTCTACATGGAGGGTAGGGGAGGGTGGGGTGGTAGGTCCAGCACTACAACTCCCAACATGCCCCTATGTCTACAGGGAGGGTGGGGGATGGTGGGGGGGTTGGTCCAGCACCACAACCCCCAACAGGCCCCCATGTCTACACGGAGGGTGGGGGAGGGTGGAGGAGGGTGAGGGGGTAGGCCAGCACCACAACTCACAACAGGCACCCATGTCTACAGGGAGGGTGGGGGAGGGTGAGGGGGTAGGTCCAGCACTAAAACTCCCAACAGGCCCCCATGTCTACAGGGAGGGTGGGGGGGTTGGTCCAGCACCACAACTCCCAACAGGCCCCCATGGCTACAGGGAGGATGGGGGGTTAGGTCCAGCACCACAACTCCCAACAGGCCCCCATGTCTACACTTGGGTCCAGCACTACAACTCCCAACAGGCCCCCATGTCTACAGGGAGGGTGGGGGGTAGGTCCAGCACCACAACTCCCAATAGGCCCCCATGTCTGCAGGGAGGGTGGGGGAGGGGTGGGGGTGGATCCACCACAACAACACCCAACAGGCCCCCATATCCCATCCCAGAGCAAGATGGAGTCCGCCCACCATGTGCTGACCACTGCATCTCCCTCTTCAAACCTACATGTAGGTAGCCATCTTCACAGGGGCACCATCCAAAAGCAGGACAGGCCCACACATATCCAAAAATTGTCTCCCCACCTCCACACCACCATAATGCCCAGTACTGTGTAACACACCAATTTGATGACACCAACAACCATATCCCGATTCCCTAGAAAATAGAAATGTAACAACAACAAACCTGTCATGTCCACAGCATTGATTTTTATATTCTTGTCCCTCAGGTGACCGTGACTTGACAGGAGAAACCAGCAACCGCCAGCACCAGTCGCCCCCCTCACAGCCTGGACTCCCAGGTGATGATCCTGTGGACACCTCGGGTGCGGAGGAGGATGCCGGCCCAACTACACTCCCAGGCCCATCAGGCTCCCAGGACATCCCTGCCTCCACCACCTTGAACACTGGACCAACAGCAACTACTGCCACTGTGACCTTTGCAGCAACCACCACCACCACCACTCCTGCCAGTGCCATCCTGCATGACCCATCGGACGATGATGTAACATTAACATCACAGGCTAGCAGGGAGAGTGGACGGGTGAGTACACAGGTGACGCCACAGGTCACAAACAGGAGTGCAGCTGCAAGGTGAGGCAGTTAACAACACCTAGCCCATCCTGGGACAGAGACCCTGGATGCCATTGAGTGGAAGCCTCCTACGAGCAGTCGCAGGCACAGGCACAGGCCGATCGTGCACACCAAGACTCATAGACACCTGCCAGCTGTTGCGGTCCGTGGACACCCGATTGGGACAAATTGTTGACATCATGGGGCAGCACACAGCTCTGTGGAGGGAGTGGTTATCCCGCACCACACCACCTCCCCTGTTGTGTTTCTATCTAGGACCCTAATTCGATATTCACGATTCATGCCCTATGTGGTTATAAATAATAATATCCTTATAAAGGCATAAGAATCATATCCATATTCAGTAATAGCCCATGCAGTCCAAAGCACGGCTACTCCCATCGACTCCTAGAAAGTACAACGCGTTCTTTAAACAAACCAAGCCTCCAGCAGCCCGGGAAATTCCCCCCTGCTTTTGTTTTGATTTGAACAAGAACTCCTGGAGTCCAGAAAGAACTGTTAGTTCTTAGTGACGTCTTATGTCCAACCTTACGTCAAACTCGTCACCTTTCAGGTATGAATATACAAACAGTTGCCTTAAGCAAACACACAGTGGTTTGGAGCAGAGCGGCTATCTACTTGCCCTAGAGCCCAGCTGATGCGAGAGCCCACGGAAGCCGCCTCTCCCGTTTTGACGCACTGAGAGAGACGCTGTCTTTTTCTCCAGCCGAGAAAATCCAGCTCCGGTGTTTCCAGCCACCCTTGTGGGTTGCTGGGGGATCGAGTCTTGAAGAAAGAGATACCAGACCTCCCACATTCTATTACCAAGGTACAGAGCTGACTAAACCCTTAAGAGAGTTCTTGATGCAGATTCTTAACAAAACAATCTTAACCAACTTAACTTAGACTGCTACTTACTTACTCCTTCCCAAGTATTAGGCTTAGGTCAGGTACACCGGGGTAGGCGTGGTTAGAAGCACCAGTTGAGTACGTTAGTCAATGTTTTTATGTATGTATATATTTTATCCATTTTAAAGTACCATATGGCTAAGAAACCATATCAATGCTTTTACAGTATTATTTCATAAAACTACTTTTACTGCACGCACTTTGCTTCATGATAAGTATTGCAATTGTGGAAATTCATTTCTCTTGCATGAGAAAGAAGACTGCTCAATAAATAACACCTTTTATTGAAAACGCCTGTCTCTCTATTTCTCTGCAATCTAGTGAAACTAGGTATCCACGGTTGACTGAGTGAAATATGTGTCTATTGTTTTCACACGACTCTAGAGATACACTCTTTATTCTGAGGGAGCAAAGTTGTCATGTTTATGCGGTTGTCAGAAACTGAATACCTTCTTGTCTAATCAGGGAAGCTCACTCCCCCCTGTTCATTTGAGAAAGTTTCTAGTGACCTCTGAGCTAGCTGGCAAACCTAAATTAAGTTTAACATAGTCAGTAGAGACCTAGATGACCTCAGTCCTACATCTACACTGCTGTTTATGTTATTCCAATGCGCAGAGCCTATTGGGTAAATAGGAACTACACTACATGGCGCCCAACGTTTGGTAAGGCAATAATCTAACGCAAGACACTAGAGTAACTCAGTCGTGCTTTTTCACACAGAACCCTTTTCCTGTAAAAACTCCAAAAGACACCTGGAGTCGGTGAAAGGTTAATATCCGCCGGAACTTAGTAGGATGAGAATCATATGTATTAGTTTTTGGTTTAGTCAACATTGAAGGATACAGTGTTACAAAATATTGTGCACCTAATCTTTGTTTCTTTGAAACTCGATCTGCAACAAAAAACTTTCAGTCAGTAAAATGACAGAAAGTGAAGAAGAGAGAGAAAGAGAAGTCTTAGCAACTCGACTCTTAGAGGAAGACACAAGTCTCCAAGAAAATGACCCGAGTGCTATAATCATTCCGGTCCATATAAGGAGAACTATAACTCTTAAACTTATAGAAAATGGACTGACATCACAAGGTGGTACAGTCATATTCGTGGTAGAAGCACATGAATATCGGCAGCCAGAGGTATTCTATTCATGGATACATTTTCCAGCAGCAAATGCTGTGACAAAAGACTTCCACTATTACAAAATAGAGGAACCTCCGGATGAATACACTCCTTTCGAGGACATTGAAATCCCACTAAATTACCAAGAGCACCTGCTCTGGTTTAAAGGCGCCCTAAAACATAAAAATCACATCACCAGGCTCGGTCCACTAGGTAGACCAAGAGCAACGTGGCTGATTCTAGCCAGCTACACACCACACCCAGACATTGAAAAAATGTGGAACATGGAACTTTTAGCTCAGCTAAAACTTTTAATTAAAATACATAGACATTTGGTCCAATATGTCATGCGGACTTCAATAGTCCAACCTAGAGTTAATATTCCACAAATGACCCCTCATCGGGGGAACAAAAACAAAATCACACCACAGAACATACAATCATGTCTTGGTAAAGTACCCACAAAATGGGAACAAATTCCATTCTGGTTAGCACAAAAAATTACTCAAATAGGGGCAGTATTTGCAGATACTACTCCTACTGAGAAACACAGAATTCTGACTATCTGTCTTCCAATGGGGATCGCACCACATGTGGAAGACTGTGACACTTGGGGCACAGTCTTTGCTTCCATCTACACAAAAACACATGGTGTCCCGTCGATGGCGGTCATACCAGATGTACTAAGACAGATTCAAAATTAATACGGTCCAGAACCTGCTTTAACTCTGGGTATGAAATTACTAAAAGACTTCAAGCAGGTCTCGGCAATATTATTAGCCAACATAAAAGGAGAAGTAGCATCTGTGGCGATTCGCCAGAAATTGAAGGAAACAGATATAGCAGACCAACCATTTGAACTCGCCAGAATCATAGAAAAATCCTATGAAGAACTAGGAAGAGATAATTTGGGTGGGAAACCGGTAAAACCCCAACTAACTGAAAATCCTGTCAAAACATTTATTAAAAATAATTTAAAAACTCCAAAAAAGAGTTGGGATGGTAGTAAACAATCCACTCCCAGGGAAAAATGTTTCCAGTCCAGAGGAAGTTCTCCTCAGCGGAGAGACAGATCTCCAGGACGAGAAGACAAGTCTCCCCAAAGGGAGCCCTCTGAAAAAAGATACAACCTTAGAAATAGGGATAATTTGAAAAAACCTGATAGATATCAAGATGTTGATACAAGTTCCTCTCGATCTTTTCAGACTTACTCACAGAAATCAGAAAGAAGAGGACGGTCAGAACACAGAGAAGAGCACGTCAAGTCAAAAAACAAGAAACCTGCTCATCAAAGTAAAAAATTACAATTTTCCAGAAAGAAGGTAGCAAGTATTAATCTTAAACATGTCGAGAATTCTGAGGACACAACTGAAAAATGGAGAGTGTGCCCAGACAATGCTAGACAGCGGAGCAGAAGTGACAAAAGCTCACAAGATCCTGATGAATCTTCTGAAGACAGTGGACACAAATGAATACATTCAGGTGGAAACTGCAGACACATGTGTGCCCCATAAACTATATGAAATAACATTATGTATAGAGGGAGATAAAACTAGGAAAATAAAAGGTCTCTTTTGGGAGAAACTTTCTAAAGGCTATGACATCCTGTTAGCTGAGAAAGACTGCCCACCAGAGTTTGTCAGGGAGTGCCCTCATGGCGAAGAAATGATTATGCCTGCCTTCTCAAATCATATTCTGATTCATAAAAAATACACATTGGCAAGAAAATGTGCAGTGGCCCAAGCTCCTTCTTTATATAAAAATCATGTAGGATGGGATGAGGACTCTCCTCACCACAAAATCCAGTTAAAAAATCAGCCCACTGCACAAAGGCAGTACCCAGTTAAACAAGAAGCTAAAAAGCAAGTCAGGGAGATCTTAGATCAACTTGAATATCAATGGGTGATTTAAACATGCACCTCACAAATGAACAATCCTTTGTTTCCTGTCTCCAAGCCAGACGATTCATATCATCTAGTTTTGGACTACAGACACCTTAACTCCTGTTGTAAAACATTTGCAGTACAAAACTCACATAGTGCAGCACTAATGAATAACATTGTGCGCAAAGAATATAAAACGACATTAGATATCTCTAATGGACTCTTCTCTCAAAACATTGCACGTGAAAGCAGGTATTTGACCGCTTTATCAAAAATGGGATCCCAAAAACCATTTTGCAGACTCCCACAGGGATTCAAGAATAGCCCAGGATTATTCTCAGCAAGGGTATCAGAGTTACTACAAATATATGATGATGAGGCATTATCCTATGTCGATGACATCTATCTTACAGACGATGACTTGGAAACTCACTTGAAAAGAGTGAACACCATAATACTTGGGTTCGCAGCTGAAGGGTACAAATTTAACTTTAAAAAGTCACAAATTGCCCACCTAACTGTCCTATTTTTAGGATATGAATTATCAAGTGAAGTCAAAAGCCTAGCAGACAATTTCTTAGAGAAATGTGCTGTACTCCAAACACCAAAAACGCTGAAGAATTTACAATCAATACTAGGTTTCCTGAATTTTGTTAGAACGTACATTCTAAATTATGCAGAGAGGGTTAAACCTCTCTATGAATTAATAAGACCAGATTTCAAACAAATCAATTGGACTCAGAAACACACAGAGATTTTGAGATCATTGCAAACAGACATGTTAGCTAAAACAAAGTTACAAACTCGCGAAAACATACGCAACCTTGTAATCCGAGTCATCCCAGGAAGATGCGGATTCACATACCTGACCTCTAATGAGGGAGAAACGGTACCTATAGCTTACAAATCACATTTGTACACTCAAGCTGACATGAAATTCAGTTCTACTGAATTCTGACTGCGGTTCAAACTGCTGTAGCAAAAGAAAGAGCCCTAGCACAAGGCAAGAGAATATCTGTTAATACAGCAGAATCAGCCCTTGAGGCATTAACAAGTCCACGTAATCTGAATACAGTGGCATTAGATCCAAAATGGATACAATGGGAAAATTCTTTTGCCACAGAAGACGTGAAATACTATTTTGACCAGAAACTGAAAAAACTAGATGATCTAGAATATGAACAAGAATATCCTCTGCCAATCGAAATTCTGCCTCTAGAACAATACACCTGCGTAATCTACATGGACAGATTAGCACAACACTACGATGTAGATAAAAAAATCCTACAATGCAGCGTTTGCGATTGTTAAAGGTCGCTGGCACTCTGGTAAATTCAAACCAATGATCACCAACACTGAATCACTCAGAAACTGTATTGCTCAGCGACCTGAAATAAGATCTTTAAAGATGGCGCTTGAAAATGCTGATCGCGAATTCCCCATACTAATAGTGTGTGATTCGTATTTCTGCGTCAAGTCATACAACAGTGACATGCAGACATGGAGTGAAAATGGTTACAAAGATGACACAGGTGCCACAATAAAGCATAAAACACTTTGGGAACAAGTAGTTCTTGTAATGAAATAACTAGGAAAGACTCACGTGATACACACACTGAGTCATCAACGTGATGGAGTTCATGTTGCAGGGAATTCATTGGCCAACACAGCCACAGCGGAATCGGTTCAACCGGCTTCTGTAGCCACTGAAAAGCGTTCAGAAAAACACATAGATGGGGAAACCATGCTGGCGGTAAAAGCCTCATTAAAAGGCGATTATGCAGCATTACCTCTCAACTATCCACTCATTAATACATACATAACTGATGCAAACTCTGTTCCTTTTGCTTGAATCCCTGGAGTGGGGGATAGAGTAATTGCAAACACGAACCGGAGAATTTTCTTGCTAGAAGACGCACACATGGGATTGGGTCTGACGCTTCAAGAGATCCTAAAATCTCTGACAGAATTACAATCAAAGTACTGGTGGCCGGGAATGAGCGTAGATATCTACAATTTTGCAAGAAATTGTGAGGACTGCAATAGAGATCGCAGTTGTGAACCGGGCCAGACAACAGCCCAGATACCACTATTAGAGAGCATCAGGCTATCTATAGCGCAGACATCCAGCCGGACAAATGCGTCCCCATAATTATTAAGACTCAATTCACTTAAAATGTAAACCCCAGCGCTCGGCTGACGCCAGAACTGTTATAAAAGATTTGCAAGTCTTTATCAGCACATATGCAATTGACATGCTACATTCTGATCAGGGTCCTGCGTTTAGCTCTCGAGCTTACAAAGAGGCCATGAACAGCATGGGCATTGCATTGCGGTTCTCTTCTCCCTTCCATCCTGAGGGAAATGCGGTAGTGGAAAGAAAAACCTTGGACATAAAGCAATCTATAACGGCGAGGGTTTTAGGTTCAGGTGATGGGTGGGTCAAACATTTAACAATTGTCCAACGTAGTCTTAATAATCTGCCAAGAAATTCTCTAAAAGGTCTCACTCCATACGAACTATTGTTCGGCACTAGAATGCACATTCAGGATCTTGATTGTCACACTTCAGTGGTAGAAGAAAAATCCTTTGATATCAAAGACCGTTTGACTGTTTTACAGGATTTAAATGAAACAAGAAAAAACCTGAGTAACATAAAGTTGAAACAACAGCCGACAGCCACTGAAGTAAAACCACCTGTCCCAGCAAGACCTGCCTGGATTCCAAAGATTGGGGAGCTGGTCAGAGAGAAGATCGTGGTGAAGAAGGAATTTGGGCCTTCTTACAGAAAAGCAGTACCTGTCTTAGCTGTCAGCGGAACAAGATCAGTTGTACTATCGCCCCTTGCTGGTAAGAAGGAGAACAGAGTTGTATCCATCGACCTGGTAAAACCACAATCATGTGGCCAATTATAAGAAGAAGGCCCAGTGGACTCCCAAGAAATAGCAGAATACCGAAATTTGCTACAATTCAAGAGGCTCAAACTGAGAGACTAATCACATTTGATAAACCTGCAGTGAATAACAAAGGACTATGCAATAATGCTATGGAACTTGTGCCTCTTGAAACCCAAATTGCAACAGTTCGTCAAGAATAACCAGTCTACAATGATGTAGCGTCTGACTATGCTAATGAAACAAAGAAAAATGCAAAAGCAAATGAAAATCCGGAAATAATTCCAACAATTGACAGAACTGCATCTGGCTACTTCATCAACTTCAACGACTTCTCTGAAGATCCAAGCGAGCATGAAGAAACGCCTACAACAAAAACTTTCAAAGACAAAGTAATTGAACTTTTTCACCAACTAAAAGAAACATATCTGATTTCACCATGGATTGAATTTTGGATTGTGTTAGGTGTACTTACTCTCCTGTTTTGGCTCATCATGGTTCTATGTTTGGGAAAATTCATAGATGGAAAATATAGTAGAATGGACACAGCAAGTCAGAACATGAACTTGGTCCTAAAGCCTCACACATCCTCCCACATTGACAAAAGAGAACTGTCATCAGTAAACATCTCAGCCAATCCAATACCCGGTGGGGTAGCATGGGACAGAACTGATTATGACATTTTTGGCCCGGTTGAGCTCTTGAAATATCTACACCAGTTCAAGGTTTCATTCAGTGACTTTGTGACACCAAGTACCTTCTCTGATGATTGGGACTTTGAAAACATTAATAATATGATGTCAGATTTAGTAATGTCAGCCAAATTTACAGAACATGATTACTTACAGGGTTCATCGAATTATGAAGAGTTATACTGTTAAAATCATTATGGTGATCACTATTTGCATAAAACTGCTCAGCCTAGAAATGTTTTATCTTATAACCGATGGGAACACTGTCCAACTCCGCCAAAAGGCAGCTCGAAAACATTTTATGAAAAATTCCCGTACTTCTCAGGGTTTAATAACAGTGATCCAGAAACTTTTTATTTTAAAATGTTATTTAGGAAATGGCAGCAGTCGCGAACCGCACTGTTGGCTATGCTTTCATATTTATTATACTGTAGGCTATTATCATCTTGTGCACACAGCTAAAATAAATGCAGGTGGTAACATGTATGTATCATTTATACTAGTTTGAAGATGTGATCTGAAGCTATTGTTGATCAAGTTTTCATTTAACCAAATTCAATAAAATCGCTGTTAATATAACGTTAAATTAACAATTCTTCAGAATTGAGCCAGGCCACATGTTAAGGACGGTACACAGACAAGGGTGTATCTTATTTAATGAGAATCGGGGGTGAGTCTCAAATTTCCAACAAAAAAAGCAAGGTGCAGGGGTGAGATGACCAAGTTTTGTAATGGTGAGGTTCCGTGACGGTTCCGAGACGACTTGAACCCGTGTTTTCAAGTTTGTCGGAAATACATAATATTGGTATCAGTGAACCGCAAATGATCCATTTAGTATATCCTAGTGTTTTCGCTACGCTACGAGCAAGAGCACTCCTTCCACTGACACATTTCTGATCTACCCACGGCATCCATCTTAGATCATGGCCGCCATTTTGTGTTTCCTTGCCCTCACATATGCAATAGCCTCTGATCACTTCATTCACTTCACTTTGATTAAGGACACGTAGCCTTAGCCGGAGATTCACCTCTTAC
The DNA here is from genome assembly GCF_964263255.1 of Lissotriton vulgaris. Classification (NCBI taxonomy): domain Eukaryota; kingdom Metazoa; phylum Chordata; class Amphibia; order Caudata; family Salamandridae; genus Lissotriton; species Lissotriton vulgaris. The sequence goes on along the minus strand of NC_141699.1, from coordinate 316,869,624 downwards.
ATGACACGTGCACCTTAAACCAGATCACGCTGTAGCTGCATGACTCGACAAAGGCTGCCTCCTCTGCCCGAGGCCAGTCCTGCCAAACTGGTCTTCGTGTCCATTGTACCTGATCATGATTAGGCGGCCGAAGCCGGTAGCCTTGCCCATTTACAACCCACAAACATCCCTTATCCCGCTTTTCTATCTTCCACACCTGGCTCTGTTTCTTTCTTTCTGAATCTTTATTAGGGGGAGGTAACGAACTTTACGATGAGGCGGTCCGGGTCCTGAATGCAATATTGACAGGGAATTGTGACAAACTAGTGGGAACCCCTCTTTTCGCAATGTTTGGCCTCAGATATTATCGACGGTTCCTGTGTAACACCAAATATTTATTGTTTTTAGACACAAAGGTTTTGGGAATGTATTACATGTAAAGAATTCGCCCCCAGCTTAAAAAATCGTATATAAGGAGCAACCCACTTTGTACAAATCGAACAGGCTCCTAGTCTCTGCCCGTGTGTAGATTCTGTGACTTCTGTGTCCCTGCAGTAATAAACCTTTGGTCTTTGACGCCACCATCGAGAAGCCCGTGTTTCTGTTCATTTGTGCACCAAGGCAGGTGGAACTCCGGGGTCTTTGGGTGTTGTACCCTGACACCTCTGGACGGAACCAAAAAGTCCAGAACTCCAATTGGCGCCCAACGTGGGGCGACGTCATTCGGTACCGGTCCAAAAGCCTGAAGAGTTCGAGAAGCTTCGTGTGAAGATTCCTGAGGGAGGCGCCCCACTTCATCGATCCCGGCATATCGCAAAAGTGGCCCGAAGATCTCTTCCACGAGGGTTTCCCGTTCAGGACGGCTGCAGTGGGCCGTTGCCTTGACCGTCGCCCTGTCTTGGACCCGAAGTGGTGCAGTCCTTAGTACGGCGAAACGTGACGGGTTTCTCCTTGGTGACGTCTTCAGTGACTCAGTTAAGTATTTAGTGATAGCTAGCTGGATACTTTGTGAGGATTGTTAAAAATCCTTGATCGGTTCTTGGTTTGGTTTGGTTTAGTCAGATTATCACTGGTTGTTCTAGCTACGATAATCTATTTGGTTTAGTTTTGGGTATCGATACATCAGTTCGTTTTGGTAGGCCTAAGTTCTTGGTTCAAGTGCACATATTTGTTCCGTGTTTGTTTGTTTTGTGTTCCGGACTGAAAATGGTAAGTCGGAAAATGTTGTCTTGTTTTAGTTGCAACAGTGACTCACGATTGGAGGACTCTTGTCTGGTTCCTCCGATTGGGACCCCCCTATATGATTTATATTGTAAGTATGGTGTGGGTCCTATATCTTATAATGAGATATGGGTCCGCTATTGTAAGAAGGATGGTGTCCTTAGTTGGCCACTGCATGGTAGTTTTGAACCAGAGATTCTCGACAACTTAGAAGCGAAATTGTTCAGAAAGAAAGCCCGGCCGGCAATGTTTGATTCTTTCCGTTATTGGCGGAAAGAATCCAAACAGAGAGAAATGAAAAGATTGAAGAAAGAACAGAAAGAACAAGAAGAGTTAACTCTAGAGCAAGCGACTAAACAGTTGCAGGCTAACGAGTGTGAGAAGGCCATAGATGTAGCCATTAGAGAGCATAACTTAGCGATTGACAAGTGCTATCCTGCCTTGCCATCGAAAATGGCTAAGATACTGGAGGACTCCGAAAACGATCCTCTGCTATCTTATCTGTTACGGTCACCTCCACCGTATGCACAAGGTGCTACGGCTCCGCCTGTCGCGAATGTTCAATTGCCGGTTGCTGGACAACCTGGTGCTCCTATCCCTCAGAATCAAGTTCCTATACTTCCTGTGGTGAATGTGAATGTTCCTACAGCTCCTCCTCTTCCTACACTGCCAGCCCCTATACCTACCTCTGTACGTACTGCTCCAGAAACTATTTTCCTCGATACTCCTACTGTTCCGTCATCTATTCCTACCTCTACTGCATTCTCTATGTCTGCGAGTGTACTAACTCCACTTTCTGTTCGTCGAAGAATCACTGATTCTGTTACTAATATGCTGTCTCCTATATATAAAACTTTGATAAAGACTCCCACTACTGATTCTGTTCAGAGACGGAGTCAGCTTCCAAGTACTGAGGAACGGGGAGTTTTAGATTCCACGGCTCTCAGATGGATTTCGAAGGGTAGAAGATATAGCACGAGAGATGTGTTAGACACATTTATGCAATGGGGGGAGCCAACACAACGATACGTCTTTGATGAGATGTGCTCGTTGTTACGTGAAGAGATAGAAGAAGACGATGTCGAATCAGATTTGGAAGATTTAATTAGGGTTCAAAAGGAGTTTGCTGCTGGAATGATAGTGGGTGAGAATATAAAGCAAGCGATGGAACTCATTTTAAGTTTTAGGAATGATCCATCTCTTCATTCACCGAGAGATTTAGAAAAGGGTAAAGTGAAGCTAAGTCGCCAATATCCTATGAGGGAGGTTCCTCCAATTTGGCGCGAAGCTGTGCAAGCTGATCATAATGCTGGTATTGTAGCTGCTCCAGCACAGTTCCAACGAGTGTGGATACACATTCCATGGAAGCGAGCAGAAGTGTTAGCGGTGAAACAGGCCTTGCCAGATCCACGTAAGAATCCAGCTGGATATTACAAGGAATTAACACAGACAGTTGAAGCTTGTATAATGAACTTAGCCGACATTGATATGTTGTTTGGTAATGTAGTTCCGCAACCAGTGTGGGCTAAAATTCGTAGAGAGGATCATCAGGCTGCTTTAGGTGGTGATTGGGCAGCTATCACTGCAGCAGATGGTCAACAAACAGGTGGTGCGAAACCCGAACCTTTAATTGCTAATCTGCCAGGTAGAATAATTGATCTAATGAAGACTCTGATGCCAGCATTGCGTGTTAATTGGGACAAGTTGTCAGCATGTAGGCAGAAGAAAGACGAAAGTGTCTCGGACTTCTTCACGAGGTTCGAAGAGACTTTTGTGGATCATAGTGGTCAGGATATGAGTACAGAAGGAGGACAAAGACTGTTTGTAGATAAATTTGTGCATAATTTGTTACCTGAATTATGCAATAAATTGAAAGACTCAGAAAGTGCGTGGGCTGTATCTACGACAGCGCAAATTCTTGCGACTGCACAGTACTACGAAAATAGGGATAAAGAGGAAAAGGAGAAATCAGAGAAGAAAACGAAAGATTTAAAAACTAAAGTTCTTTTGCAGCAGGCGTATCCGCCTCGTGCGAATCAAACTAATACGCAGCAAAACTTGTACCAAAGGACAGATTATAGTACATCAAGGCCTCAATATCAGTGGAATCAGTGTGCGTACTGTAAGAAAGAGGGTCACTATAAAAATGAATGTCCGATCTTAGCGCAAAATAATGCAGCAGCAGCTCAGAGAGGTCGTGGTGGTTTTGTACAGAATTCTAGAGGACGAGGACGAGGTGCTATGCCTCCACAAACGAATGATCGTCCCTCCAATCACTTTGATCAACGAAATGGACAATCTGCTCAGCAAAATAGATCTCAACAATATCTTGTTGAAGACTATTGTGAAGTAGATGAGGGTTTTCAGCAAAATGGATACTAGGACAGCCATGGACAGAGAGAGGGAGTAGTATCAGTTCCAGTGGATCAGAGTGGGCCTTATGTCGCAGTAGCAACATCAGGTGTAGTCGAACCGTTTCTGTTGGATACTGGTGCCGCGAAAAGTTCTATCATTCATGCGAAACTCCCTGGCGCACCTTTGTCTGGCTCAACAAATGTTTCCGTAGGTTTTTCAGGCGCCCCTGTTTACAACCCGATATCTGGTCCTTTGTCTATTTCTGTTGGACCGTGCCAATTGAAAGCACCCCTGATTTTGACGACAGGTTGTAATGAAAATCTGCTTGGTTTAGATTTGTTAAAACGACTATATGCGACATTGTACTGTTCTCCGGAAGGAGTACAGCTTACACTGGGTAAAAATATCACCTCTCCGATGTACTTGTCAATGGACGCACTCCCGCCGGAGCTACGTTCACTCCCTGATTCTCTTTGGGCGACTGGTCCCAACGATGTAGGTCTTCTAGAAATTCCACCGTATGTAGTAACTTTGAAAGTGAATGTAAAATTTCCAAGAATTCCTCAATATAAAATCTCGAGTGAAGGTGAGCGTGCACTTTTATTGATTGTGCAAGATTTGATCAAGAAGGGTGTGGTTGAGGAAACTAGAGGAAATGTCTGTAACAGTCCTGTATTACCGATTCTGAAACGAACTGATCCTACAAAGCCTCCAGTTTATAGGTTTGTCATAGACCTTAGAGAAGTTAATAAGATTGTAATCCCGCAGTTTCCTGTAGTGCCAGACATTACTGCCTTGTTAACATTGATTCCTGCCACAGCTACGTGGTTCTCAGTTATAGACCTAAAGAATGCCTTTTTCAGCATTCCGATAGCCGAAGAAAGTAGGGATATTTTCGGCTTCTGTTTAGGAGGTCGCAGTTTCAGATTTAAACGCGCTCCACAAGGCTATTGTGAAAGTCCATCCATTTACAGTCAAGCTTTAAAAAGTCAGCTAGATTCTTTTGTCCTTCCTCCAGGTTCTGCTCTAGTACAGTACGTAGACGATCTTTTAGTGGCTGCCGATGACAAGGAAACTTGCAAAGCAGCTACAATTTCCCTATTGCATCATTTGTCTAATTTGAATCATAAGGTGTCTCCTTCCAAAATGCAATACTGCTGCCAAGAAGTAACCTACCTAGGTCACCTCTTATCAAAGGAGGGAAGGAAGTTGACCCCAGAAAGAATAAAAGCCATTACGCAGATGAGTGTTCCACGCACACAGAGAGAAGTACGTGCCTTCCTAGGTATTACCTCTTACTGTAGGCAGTGGATTCCAAATTTTTCTCTTTTAGCGAAACCGTTGGTAGCTTTGACTGGGAAAAATGTTCCGAGTCCGGTGCCATGGTCTGATGAATGTCAAGAGAGTTTTACTGAATTACGAAAAGCATTGTGTTCAGCTCCTGTATTGGGTACACCTGATTACAGCAAGCCATTCACGCTCTACGTTCACGAAAGAGAAGGTTGTGCGTTGAGTGTTCTGACACAGAAATTTGGTGATAAACAACGCCCTTGTGCGTATTTTTCATCAACATTAGATCCGGTAGCCAGAGCGTTACCTAGTTGTTTGAGGGCTACAGCGGCAGCTGCAGCTTCCATTCGACAATCTGCAGGTTTGGTGATGAACAATATGCTAGTGGTCATGGTTCCTCATGCAGTGGATACACTCATGAACCGAACGAAGACACAACACCTTACTAGTGCGAGATTATCTGGTTATGAGCTGACATTACTAGCGAGTCATATTCAGATCAAAAGATGTAATGTATTGAATCCAGCAACGCTGTTGCCGACTGATCAAGAGTCGAGTGATTCCGAGCCACATGACTGCTATTTCAAAACGGAGGAAGAGACAAAAGGTCGCATCGACTTGAAAGATACTCCCCTATCCGACCCAGATGGTACGCTGTATGTGGACGGGTCATGTTTTAAATTGGAGAATGGTGACGTGACTTCTGCCTACGCGGTAACGACTTTGAAGACGATTGTGGAGACTGTAAGAGTGAGTCAGAATTCTGCCCAAGCTGCAGAATTAATAGCTCTAACGAGAGCGTGTGTTTTAGCTGAGGGAAAGAGAGTGAATGTATTTACAGATAGTCAGTACGCATTTGGCGTGGCCCATAGTTTTGGCCGGTTGTGGAGAGAAAGGGGTTTCATTACGTCCCATGGGACTAAGATCCAACATGGTCAGCTAGTTAACGACTTGTTGGAATCTCTAACCTTACCGACTGAAGTTGCGATTGTGAAGTGCAGTGCTCATAAAGCAATCACGGATGATGTTGGTCGTGGGAATGCCTTTGCTGATGAAATTGCTAAACAGACAGCTAGAGACACGATGAGTAGAATGTATGTTGCTACGTCTGCAAGATGGATTGCTGAGTCTGGAATGTGTGAGGACACTATGGAAAGTGTGAAAGAGATTCAGAAAGAAGCGACTGAGGAAGAGAAACGTGTATGGAGAGAAAGTACGGGCAAGTTGGACTCGAATGGATGTTGGATTGATTTGACAGAACAGCAGCGTTGGATGTTGCCTGATACATATGTGCTTGCAGTAGTGACAATGGCGCATGGAGTGGCGCATATAAGTTCTAAAGGGATATGTAAGATGTTGGCTCCGGTCTGGAAGAATGAGGGAATCAGTAAGTGTGCAGAGAGAGTGGTGAAAAATTGTATGGTGTGCTTGATGCATAATCCTGGCAAGGGAACTCCAACTCCAGCTGGTCATTTCGCTCCTCCTTCCTGCCCCTTTGAAGTGATTCAGTTAGACTTCATTCACATGGAACGCTGCAACAATTTAAAATACGTCCTGGTGGTAGTTTGTGCTTTTTCCAGGTGGATAGAAGCATACCCACTAAAGGACAACACTGCTCTATCTACTGCCAAAATTCTTCTAAAGGAATTTTTCCTTAGGTATGGAATGCCACGGATTGTATGGTCAGATAACGGAAGTGAGTTTATAGGGAAAGTTATGCAGAGTGTGTGTGCCGGTCTAGGATTGAAACAAAAATTCCATAGTGCAAACCATCCCCAATCTGCTGGTTTAGTCGAGGGTTACAATGGCACTCTCAAGCTTAAGATAGCCAAAATACAAGCATCCACAGGTTTAGCTTGGCCAGACGCACTTCCTTTGGCCTTGTTATCAACGAGAGCAACAGTGCATTCTAGAATAGGGCTTTCTCCATACGAGATTGTGTTTGGCCGCCCGGCAAATATCTGGGGTGTGCCGAGGCCTAAACAATTTTGCTCCATTGAATATCCTATGTTGATAGACTACCTTTACGACTTGACTGCTAAATTAAGTCTTATTCATCAACAGGTCTTCGATGCTTTGCCAAAACCTCCGGAGAGTCCAGGGCATCAACTGAAACCCGGTGACCACGTGGTGGTCAGAAACTTCGCGAGGACAAAGAATCTTCAGCCTCGCTACATCGGCCCCTTCCAGGTCCTGCTGGCAACGAGGACAGCCGTACGTGTTGCTGGCCGTAAACACTGGATCCACGCTTCTCACGTAAAGCGTGTTCCGTTGCCGCTGCCTTACGACGACTGGGTGAAGAAGGGAATTGGTGCCTCAGAATCTGAAATCACTCCGAAATTTATCCCTTTCAGCGATGCCGATTTGATTACTGACACTTTGAAACTTGACTCTCCTCCTGAAAAGACTCCTTTGAACACTGAACATTTGTCTCCAGCATCAGAAGAAACTTTGTTATCTGCGAACTTAAACTCTGCAACAGCTGCTAGTGAAACACTATTTTCCGATCAAACAGTACCAGCGAAGAAGAAATACAACCTTAGAAGCCATAAAAAGGACAAATAAAGCAGGCAACTGCATATTGTGATTTTTTGATATATTGAACTTTTTGCCTTCAGCCAGGAAGTTTGCTATTGTTTATTGTTTTTTAAAATTGCCTTGCCGTCTGGGTAGCCGTAGGGTCGTGGCTGTGTGCCTAGTTTGAATTTGCAGGGGTCTGACACAAGGTCGATCTTTCTGTTAGTTCTGGGAACTCCCAGGGCTGATAGAGGCATTTTCATCTACGTACACATCATCAGTGGTCGCGAGCGGATTGTAGAAGATGGAGCTTCCTGCGCTGCAACGAGAAAATGTGATTTACGTTCGCAGAAACAGACTTAATAGAATTCTTCACAGCAAATGTTTTCTGATGCAATGCGCCATTACATTTTTGATTGTTTTAGCAACATTGGTGGGTGGAATCGTCTTTAGCATAAATTAGATTTTTGTGCCAGTTACTACAGTACCTCCCCTTGATCCTGCTTTTTCTACTGTTTCTTCTATACACTCCTTTCACTCGTTTCCAGAACATGAGCAAGCCCGACGCTCAGAATTCACCAACAACACATTTGTACAGCTCTTGCACCAACACCAACTGGTAGTTAACACTACAGACTGCTGGGTGTGTGGTTTGATACCTCACACTATGGATAAAGGTATTCCCTATCTGGTTTTGCCTTACAGCTATAATGGATCATTTCAGGCCTTCCAAACAATCTTTGCTTATGCCCTTGAAACCTATCCTCCACGTCCACCGCGTTCCACTAAATATAACTCTGCTAACAAAGCTTTAGTCCAGGGAATTATTGACATGGTCAAGGACGTCAATAATACTCCATCTTACCCTAGAGACGAATTGCGAGTATATTTAAGTTGGAATACTTCAGAGTATCGCCTTAGTTTAGGAGAAAGCAAGCGTAAAAGCTCAACTCCAATCTGGGTCGTACCTCACCGAGGTCAGGTCTGTTTGCAAGGTAATGGGAGAAATCCGAGAGCTCAGCTAGGGAGGAGTGAGTGCGTAGAGACTTATGTGTTTCCGGCTAACTCTTCCCCTGCCTTTCTCACTGCTAGGGGTACTTATTTCATTTGTCGAGACAGAGCTTATACATGGTTGCCTGCCGACTTCTCAGGATCATGTTATATTGCTCGACTGTTACCTCCGACATACACTGCTTCATCTGATTACCACAGAACAAGAGTAGCAAGAGGTGTCTTCAGCAAGGAAGATACCGCTGGTCAGGAAGCTGGGGACTTCTTCAAAGGCTTCCTTCCGTTCTGGGGACCTATGGCCAATAGTAGAAACATACGTCAGCTAACACGGGTAGTTGAATCTACTATTACCGAAACTGCTGGTGCCCTTAGCAATCTGACAGCTGAGCTTCAGGCGGATAGGCTCATGACGTTGCAGAACCGTATGGTTCTAGACGTTATACTTGCAGATCGAGGTGGGGTATGCAGAATGATCCAATCGAGCTGCTGTGTCTTTATTCCTAATAATGCTCCAACAGTCTATGAGGCGATCTCTAAGTTGCACAAGATTTCAGACTCCATACATGTAGACAAGGGAAACTGGTCCTTCATGGAGTGGTTTTGGACTCTGATATCAGCGTGGGGATGGAAGGTTCTGATGGTCATTGGTGTCATCTTAGTATTCCTATTCTCATGTTGTCTGATTATCCAGTGTGGTCCTGCTCTGTGTAGTCTTTGTGCTGCGACTTGTCTCAGAAAACCACCTGCGTTTGGAGAAAAGACACGAGAAAGGATGATGATACAACAACATGTCACTGACCTGATGAGCATAGAACTAGATTCTGACATAGACTGAGTAATTGCCTATGTAAGGGCAAAAGGAGGGTCTGAGGTTCCGTGACGGTTCCGAGACGACTTGAACCCGTGTTTTCAAGTTTGTCGGAAATACATAATATTGGTATCAGTGAACCGCAAATGATCCATTTAGTATATCCTAGTGTTTTCGCTACGCTACGAGCAAGAGCACTCCTTCCACTGACACATTTCTGATCTACCCACGGCATCCATCTTAGATCATGGCCGCCATTTTGTGTTTCCTTGCCCTCACATATGCAATAGCCTCTGATCACTTCATTCACTTCACTTTGATTAAGGACACGTAGCCTTAGCCGGAGATTCACCTCTTACATGACACGTGCACCTTAAACCAGATCACGCTGTAGCTGCATGACTCGACAAAGGCTGCCTCCTCTGCCCGAGGCCAGTCCTGCCAAACTGGTCTTCGTGTCCATTGTACCTGATCATGATTAGGCGGCCGAAGCCGGTAGCCTTGCCCATTTACAACCCACAAACATCCCTTATCCCGCTTTTCTATCTTCCACACCTGGCTCTGTTTCTTTCTTTCTGAATCTTTATTAGGGGGAGGTAACGAACTTTACGATGAGGCGGTCCGGGTCCTGAATGCAATATTGACAGGGAATTGTGACAAACTAGTGGGAACCCCTCTTTTCGCAATGTTTGGCCTCAGATATTATCGACGGTTCCTGTGTAACACCAAATATTTATTGTTTTTAGACACAAAGGTTTTGGGAATGTATTACATGTAAAGAATTCGCCCCCAGCTTAAAAAATCGTATATAAGGAGCAACCCACTTTGTACAAATCGAACAGGCTCCTAGTCTCTGCCCGTGTGTAGATTCTGTGACTTCTGTGTCCCTGCAGTAATAAACCTTTGGTCTTTGACGCCACCATCGAGAAGCCCGTGTTTCTGTTCATTTGTGCACCAAGGCAGGTGGAACTCCGGGGTCTTTGGGTGTTGTACCCTGACACCTCTGGACGGAACCAAAAAGTCCAGAACTCCAATGGGCTATTTCAATGAGGAGCAAAATCAGTACTGAATTCCAAGTGGTCGGCCTTTGTTACGAGAGACACAGTGGGAGAACACGATGCAGTTCATAACTATTGCCAGTGGTTAGAATATTTGCAAGCATTCATCCCATCACCTTTTGGATGTTTGATTGCCAGTAGTAGGCCTGGAAACCTGGTACTGGAGCAGCTTTTCAAGACTACTGCGGCAAATGTTTGCGTATTCAAAAAAGTACTAAATTAACACCCATTCGAGGAGTACTTCTATGATTGCTGATTTACTATTCTTTTTTCGTAAACCAATCACTATAAAGCAAACACAAGGAGAGGATGAACGAAGCGCTGACACTTTTTACACACACTGACCCCCAGTCACATATCTGGGTTGAATCCATTATCGTTCTTTAGCTCACTTCGCCACCACAGTTCAGACACAGCTACATGCAAATAAGTCTTGACCCTGTGCCTCCTGGGAATGGTCCAGACCGAACTGCCAAGCCATGTCTTTCCTGGACTGGAAAAAAGCATCCTAGGACCGGTTTCGGGCTACCATCCCTCATCAGCCAGGCTAGCTTGAATCCAGTGGCAAAGTGAGCAAGGGACCCACATTTGGGAATACCCTGGCAACTTAGGGGGAACAAAGAAAACGCAAGGAGATGATAGAGGGAGCGGTGACACTTTTCACACACTCACCCCCAGTTACATATCTGGGTTGAATCCATCATCGTTCTTTAGCTCACTTCGCCACCCCAGTTCAGACACAGCTATATGCAAATCAGTGTTGACCCTGTGCCTCCTGGGAACAGTCCACACCGAACTGCCAAGCCATGTCTTCCATGGACTGGAAACAAGCATCCTGGGACTGGTTTCGGGCTAACAGCCCTCATCAGCCAGGCTAGCTTGAATCCAGTGGCAAAGTGAGCAAGGGACCCACGTCTGGGAATACCCTGCCAATTTAGGGTGAACAAAGCAAGCACAAGGAGATGATGGACATAGTGCTGAAACTTTTCAGACACTCACCCCCAGTCACAGATCTGGGTTGAATCCAGTATAGTTCTTTAGCTTACCTCGCCACCCCAGTCCAGACACGACTATATGCAAATCAGTCTTGCCCCTGTGCCTCATGGGAACAGTCCAGACCAAACTGCCAAGCCATGTATTCCCTGGACCAGAAACAAGCATTCTGGACCCAGTTTCGGACTAACAGCCCTCATCAGCCAGGCTAGCTTGAATCCAGTGGCAAAGTGAGAAAGGTATCTACGTATGGGCCTACCCTGCCAACTTAGTGCAAACAAATCAAACACAAGAAGATGATGGACGGAGCGCTAAAACTTTTCAGACACTCACCCCCAGTCACAGATCTGGGTTGAATCCATCATCGTTCTTTAGCTCACTTCGCCACCCCAGTTCAGACACAGCTATATGCAAATCAGTGTTGACCCTGTGCCTCCTGGGAACAGTCCAGACCGAACTGCCAAGCCATGTCTTTCCTGGACTGGAAAAAAGCATCATAGGACCGGTTTCGGGCTACCATCCCTCATCAGCCAGGCTAGCTTGAATCCAGTGGCAAAGTGAGCAAGGGACCCACATTTGGGAATACCCTGGCATCTTAGGGGGAACAAAGAAAACACAAGGAGATGATAGACGGAGCGGTGACACTTTTCACACACTCACTCCCAGTCAGATATCTGGGTTGAATCCATCATCGTTCTTTAGCTCACTTCGCCACCCCAGTTCAGACACAGCTATATGCAAATCAGTGTTGACCCTGTGCCTCCTGGGAACAGTCCAGACCGAACTGCCAAGCCATGTCTTCCATGGACTGGAAACAAGCATCCTGTGACTGGTTTCGGTCTAACAGCCCTCATCAGCCAGGCTAGCTTGAATCCAGTAGCAAAGTGAGCAAGGGACCCACGTCTGGGAATACCCTGCCAACTTAGGGTGAACAAAGCAAGCACAAGGAGATGATGGACATAGTGCTGAAACTTTTCAGACACTCACCCCCAGTCACAGATCTGGGTTGAATCCAGTATAGTTCTTTAGCTTACCTCGCCACCCCAGTCCAGACACGACTATATGCAAATCAGTCTTGCCCCTGTGCCTCATGGGAACAGTCCAGACCGAACTGCCAAGCCATGTCTTCCCTGGACCAGAAACAAGCATTCTGGACCCAGTTTCGGACTAACAGCCCTCATCAGCCAGGCTAGCTTGAATCCAGTGGCAAAGTGAGAAAGGTATCTACGTATGGGCCTACCCTGACCACTTAGTGCGAACAAATCAAACACAAGGAGATGATGGACGGAGCGCTAAAACTTTTCAGACTCTCACCCCCAATCACAGATCTGGGTTGAATCCATCATCGTTCTATAGCTCACTTCACCACCCCAGTTCAGATACAGCTATATGCAAATCAATCTTCACCCTGAGCATCCTGAGCTTGGGATCACTTTCTGTGGAAATCCCAGTATTAGCCAGCCCCTGGTGTGAGCGACCCCAGTGAGAAAGATTCTACGTACCCCCAATGTCCAGGTTCCGGTTGATCTGGCCTGTTTATTGCTCCTAGGCTTGCTTCCCTGTGTCATCCATATTGGTTCTCTGGGAGCTTTGGTCGCAGGAAGAGTGCCTGGGGCTTGTGGCAGTTAGTTTCGGACGCAGCTCCAGTGGAAACTTATCATTAGCCCTGGGCAGTAAGTCAGCATTCTACAATCTTTTGTATCCCCTTGGAGGAGATGATCTGGCCATAACTGCAGCGCACCAGAGCCAGATCTAGTGCTGGTGCAGCATACTCCCAATCGGAGGTGAGGCGTAGGGGGCCCAAAACATTGGAGTACAACTGCTGCTGCTCTTGAACCCCCCTGGGGAGGCCCCCTTTACCCTCTTTTTCACTGGGAGTACAGCTGGAGGAACAGACGGTGAGGCATCTGTTACCACCAATATAGCCCAAATTCTACTAGGGATACTAGAGGTAACCCAACATCTGACTGGGATCTCTCCCTGCCTGCCTTTGCTGTCTTACTCGCCAAAAAGGTGCATTAGCCTTCCTTGCACGGTCAGGAGAAGCTTCTACCCCCTTACTTGCCCCCCTTTCCACCTGGCATTATACCTATGGGAGAAGGTGCTGGGGCCTCTGTTGCCACTGTGGTACACCAAATCCTACAAAATCAAAGAGGAGGAGCCCAGCACCCAATTCTAATGCTCCCTCCTGCCCCCGCCAGTTACTGAAAACTTTTTGGCTGCCTCTGATGTAAATAAACACAGGAGAAAATTTGCAATCGGGGCATTGAGGAACTTTCCTTGAAAGGCCGGGAGGAATACCTACCATCCGCTTGCCCCACTGATATACTGTGTGAATACTTCTTAATGTAAATACTGGATTTAACTCATCTGCACATAGCCAGATAGCACCGTCCTACTCACTGTGCTCTACCTGCTATCTGGAGTTCCTGGACTGTCCGGACTGCCAGCTGCCTAGCCATGAACCTATACGCTATTGAGCTCCTGGGCTTCCCCACGCCCTCCTCTGGTGATGACCTATGGACTTGAAAAAACGTGAGAGGGAACAAGAAAACCACAGGGGTAGGGTACCAGAAGACCAACGTCAAGAAAAGCTTCCCTTGGAAACTGGTGTCACAGCTGAATCATTCAACCTCACTCAACAACCTTCTAGGCACATTTAACTCACTCACTCACAGTATGGGTACTTGTGAGTGAGTTAAATTTGCCTAGAAGGTTGTTGAGTGAGGTTGTAGGATTCAGCTGTGACAACAGTTTCCAAGGGGTGCTTTTATTGACAATGACCTATGGACTGCCTTAGCCAAGGTCAATCTTACACGTTCATCATTGTGGTTTACCAAATGGAATACAAGGCGCCTTTCCCTGACTGACCCCTGCAATCCTTAGGATCTACCAGCACTATGAATGGGTATCACCCATGCTACCTGGGCTCAGAATTTAATGTAAGTTCTCCCTCTTTCTGATGCCCTGCAACTCAGCGGCCATCCCTGACTGTGCCCTGGAGTAGCAATCTCTATGAACTAACGCTTGAACCACTCCTGCAGCCTATCAAAGTTCACCCTCCTGGCCTTACCGATCCCTTTCTCTCTCTAGTATGGCAGGCTCTTGCCTGAATGCAACAGGGAGCAACTCCTACACCATCATACACCCTCCTAACCTCTCTAGGGCTGCTGCTAAAACCTTCAAACATACCCTACGGAGAAGACACCAAAAGACTCTGATCTCAGACCTGTACTTTAATGCCGACAAGGTTGCAATTATCAATGACCTTATTTTCTGCTGAAGAAAAACAGCACTATGGCGGGCAGGCATATCTAACCTACTTAACGTACATGAATTCAGAAACATTCCTTACAGCGGTAAACTCATAATCGTGCCCTTCCATAATCTAATAGCTGACCTTACCATTACCCTATACAAAAATGGCACTGTTCCGTCCAAGCGCCAAACACAGATCTCAACAAATTCACAGACTTTTTCACCTTCCTTAAAAAACATGTGAATGACTCCTATCCCTCTAGGCCCCCCCCAGCGCCTGCTGACGCCACCTGACTCTTCTCATTGCTCCGGTCAATGCAGCTCTAAGAACAAGGCTAAGGGCTTCCAATTAATATACACCAAAGCGACAGCCACTCCCCCTTGTACCCCATCACTCTTTCCTAAGGTTCAGACTGGCCCGACTCTACCCATGGAGTTCCCCACGCAAAAGGACAATCTGGGCAGCATCTCCCCTATATCTAGTGAACCTACTTCCACTCCCCCCCAACGTCCATCATCTCACAATAAGACTCTACACTCATAGTGACTAACACTCTAGTTACTCACAGCACAGTGGACACCTGCCCCAATAGCCCTGCGACCATCCTGCTGA
This sequence comes from Lissotriton vulgaris, assembly GCF_964263255.1. NCBI lineage: Eukaryota > Metazoa > Chordata > Amphibia > Caudata > Salamandridae > Lissotriton > Lissotriton vulgaris. The sequence continues at coordinate 316,854,521 of NC_141699.1, read as the reverse complement.
GCGTGCCTAGCCCTTCGCACAATACTCCTCTCAGAAACCTGGACACAGGGTGGTTGAGCTCCTCTACCAGGCTACCCGATCATGCCAGTAGAACAAGTCCTGACCCACTGCTCCTCCTCCCGCAAGTTCAACCTTCACTTAGATACCTTGAAACTGAACATCAGAGCAGCCAACTTAGGGGTCGATTAGGATGGCGGATGGAAACGTGTTCCGTCCACCATGGTCGCGAGAAAAATACTCCCGACAGTCCAGCGGATAATCCGCGGTAGCGATTAGGATATAACTGATAGCAAACACCGACCGCGGCGGACGGATCACATCAAACACCGACCGCGGTGGCAGATCACATGAAAGACCGCCACAGGCGGACAGTACAACATAAATTCCGTCCGCCGTGGACGCATACACCGTGGAAACAGGGCCAACCGCCGCATGACCTGCGAAGGGTCCGGACGCACGATTAGGATAACCCCGCAATCCCTACGGAACTCACCAGCTCACCCGACCGCTGCTGAATCCTCGAGAAACGGAGCATGACAGCGGAAGGACCAAACGAACATCACCTCTGCCGTCAAACCGATTCTAAAATAGCAGACGGAAGTAAATAGAAAACACACAAAACAGGACACCCACCCACCACCAACAACTACATGCCCCAAGGCCCCCCTTACCCCAGCACAAACAAGAGCACCCAAGTCACCACACCCACAGAACACCTGACTGGCAACAACCATTGGGACACAAGAACCACACAGAGTATAAAAGGAATCCCTCCCATTACCACAATCCTTTGCTCCACAGCACAGCTGGAAGAAAGAGGCAGAATAGCACAAACAGCAGACACACACAAACACACATACAACCTGCACACCAACACACCCACCACAGAAACCCCCACAACACCATCCATACATACCACACACCTGCACACCCCACCCCACACCACCCACACCTTGCACTTCACACACCATGGCACCCAGGAAAAACCTCAAGTTCATAGACACTGAGTTGAAGGTCATGGAGGATGAAATCATCCGTGTCGAACCACATTTCTTCGGCAACCTAGTCCAGCAGACCACCTTGGCAACCAAAACCAACATGTGGAACAGGATAGTGACCAGAGTGAATGCTTCAGGGACCGTGCCACGCACCAAACACGAGATCCAGAGGCGGTGGCACGACCTCAAGGCAAGGGTGAAAGGCCTCAGGGCCAAGAACCACCTGCGGGCACACCACACTGGCGGCAGCACTCCCCCGGAGCCCATAACATTGCCGAATGGGAAGAGAAGGTGCTGGGCATACTGCACCCTAAGAGCCTGGAAGGAATAGAAGAGGGACTTGAGGCTGATAAGTACAAACCAATGACCACTATCACACAGCACTATAACTCCCAACATGCCCCCATATTCACAGGGAGGGTGGGGAAGGGTGGAGGGATAGGTCCAGCACTACAACTCCCAACAGGCCCCAATGTCCAGAGGGAGGATGGGGAAGGGTGGAGGGATAGGTCCAGCACTACAACTCCCAACAGGCCCCAATGTCTACAGGGAGGGTGGGGAAGGGTGGAGGGATAGGTCCAGCACTACAACTCCCAACAGGCTCCATGTCTACAGGGAGGGTGGGGAAGGGTGAGGGAGGGTGGCGGGGTAGGTCCAGCACTACAACTCCCAACAGGCCCCCATGTCTACAGGGAGGGTGGGGGGGGTAGGTCCAGCACCACAACTCCCAACAGGCCCCCATGTCTACAGGGAGGGTGGGGGTGGGTCCAGCACTACAACTCCCAACAGTCCCCCATGTCTACAGGGAGGGTGGGGGTAGGTCCAGCACCACAACTCCGAACAGGCCCCCATTTCTACAGGGAGGGTGTCGGAGGGTGGGGGGTAGGTCCAGCACTACAACTCCCAACAGGCCACCATGTCTACAGGGAGGGTGGGGGGGTAGGTCCAGCACCACAACTCCCAACAGGCCCCCATGTCTACAGGGAGGGTGGGGCGTAGGTCCAGCACCACAACTCGCAACAGGCCCCCATGTCTACATGGAGGGTAGGGGAGGGTGGGGTGGTAGGTCCAGCACTACAACTCCCAACATGCCCCTATGTCTACAGGGAGGGTGGGGGATGGTGGGGGGGTTGGTCCAGCACCACAACCCCCAACAGGCCCCCATGTCTACACGGAGGGTGGGGGAGGGTGGAGGAGGGTGAGGGGGTAGGCCAGCACCACAACTCACAACAGGCACCCATGTCTACAGGGAGGGTGGGGGGGTTGGTCCAGCACCACAACTCCCAACAGGCCCCCATGGCTACAGGGAGGATGGGGGGTTAGGTCCAGCACCACAACTCCCAACAGGCCCCCATGTCTACACTTGGGTCCAGCACTACAACTCCCAACAGGCCCCCATGTCTACAGGGAGGGTGGGGGGTAGGTCCAGCACCACAACTCCCAATAGGCCCCCATGTCTGCAGGGAGGGTGGGGGAGGGGTGGGGGTGGATCCACCACAACAACACCCAACAGGCCCCCATATCCCATCCCAGAGCAAGATGGAGTCCGCCCACCATGTGCTGACCACTGCATCTCCCTCTTCAAACCTACATGTAGGTAGCCATCTTCACAGGGGCACCATCCAAAAGCAGGACAGGCCCACACATATCCCAAAATTGTCTCCCCACCTCCACACCACCATAATGCCCAGTACTGTGTAACACACCAATTTGATGACACCAACAACCATATCCCGATTCCCTAGAAAATAGAAATGTAACAACAACAAACCTGTCATGTCCACAGCATTGATTTTTATATTCTTGTCCCTCAGGTGACCGTGACTTGACAGGAGAAACCAGCAACCGCCAGCACCAGTCGCCCCCCTCACAGCCTGGACTCCCAGGTGATGATCCTGTGGACACCTCGGGTGCGGAGGAGGATGCCGGCCCAACTACACTCCCAGGCCCATCAGGCTCCCAGGACATCCCTGCCTCCACCACCTTGAACACTGGACCAACAGCAACTACTGCCACTGTGACCTTTGCAGCAACCACCACCACCACCACTCCTGCCAGTGCCATCCTGCATGACCCATCGGACGATGATGTAACATTAACATCACAGGCTAGCAGGGAGAGTGGACGGGTGAGTACACAGGTGACGCCACAGGTCACAAACAGGAGTGCAGCTGCAAGGTGAGGCAGTTAACAACACCTAGCCCATCCTGGGACAGAGACCCTGGATGCCATTGAGTGGAAGCCTCCTACGAGCAGTCGCAGGCACAGGCACAGGCCGATCGTGCACACCAAGACTCATAGACACCTGCCAGCTGTTGCGGTCCGTGGACACCCGATTGGGACAAATTGTTGACATCATGGGGCAGCACACAGCTCTGTGGAGGGAGTGGTTATCCCGCACCACACCACCTCCCCTGTTGTGTTTCTATCTAGGACCCTAATTCGATATTCACGATTCATGCCCTATGTGGTTATAAATAATAATATCCTTATAAAGGCATAAGAATCATATCCATATTCAGTAATAGCCCATGCAGTCCAAAGCACGGCTACTCCCATCGACTCCTAGAAAGTACAACGCGTTCTTTAAACAAACCAAGCCTCCAGCAGCCCGGGAAATTCCCCCCTGCTTTTGTTTTGATTTGAACAAGAACTCCTGGAGTCCAGAAAGAACTGTTAGTTCTTAGTGACGTCTTATGTCCAACCTTACGTCAAACTCGTCACCTTTCAGGTATGAATATACAAACAGTTGCCTTAAGCAAACACACAGTGGTTTGGAGCAGAGCGGCTATCTACTTGCCCTAGAGCCCAGCTGATGCGAGAGCCCACGGAAGCCGCCTCTCCCGTTTTGACGCACTGAGAGAGACGCTGTCTTTTTCTCCAGCCGAGAAAATCCAGCTCCGGTGTTTCCAGCCACCCTTGTGGGTTGCTGGGGGATCGAGTCTTGAAGAAAGAGATACCAGACCTCCCACATTCTATTACCAAGGTACAGAGCTGACTAAACCCTTAAGAGAGTTCTTGATGCAGATTCTTAACAAAACAATCTTAACCAACTTAACTTAGACTGCTACTTACTTACTCCTTCCCAAGTATTAGGCTTAGGTCAGGTACACCGGGGTAGGCGTGGTTAGAAGCACCAGTTGAGTACGTTAGTCAATGTTTTTATGTATGTATATATTTTATCCATTTTAAAGTACCATATGGCTAAGAAACCATATCAATGCTTTTACAGTATTATTTCATAAAACTACTTTTACTGCACGCACTTTGCTTCATGATAAGTATTGCAATTGTGGAAATTCATTTCTCTTGCATGAGAAAGAAGACTGCTCAATAAATAACACCTTTTATTGAAAACGCCTGTCTCTCTATTTCTCTGCAATCTAGTGAAACTAGGTATCCACGGTTGACTGAGTGAAATATGTGTCTATTGTTTTCACACGACTCTAGAGATACACTCTTTATTCTGAGGGAGCAAAGTTGTCATGTTTATGCGGTTGTCAGAAACTGAATACCTTCTTGTCTAATCAGGGAAGCTCACTCCCCCCTGTTCATTTGAGAAAGTTTCTAGTGACCTCTGAGCTAGCTGGCAAACCTAAATTAAGTTTAACATAGTCAGTAGAGACCTAGATGACCTCAGTCCTACATCTACACTGCTGTTTATGTTATTCCAATGCGCAGAGCCTATTGGGTAAATAGGAACTACACTACATGGCGCCCAACGTTTGGTAAGGCAATAATCTAACGCAAGACACTAGAGTAACTCAGTCGTGCTTTTTCACACAGAACCCTTTTCCTGTAAAAACTCCAAAAGACACCTGGAGTCGGTGAAAGGTTAATATCCGCCGGAACTTAGTAGGATGAGAATCATATGTATTAGTTTTTGGTTTAGTCAACATTGAAGGATACAGTGTTACAAAATATTGTGCACCTAATCTTTGTTTCTTTGAAACTCGATCTGCAACAAAAAACTTTCAGTCAGTAAAATGACAGAAAGTGAAGAAGAGAGAGAAAGAGAAGTCTTAGCAACTCGACTCTTAGAGGAAGAGACAAGTCTCCAAGAAAATGATCCGAGTGCTATAATCATTCCGGTCCATATAAGGAGAACTATAACTCTTAAACTTATAGAAAATGGACTGACATCACAAGGTGGTACAGTCATATTCGTGGTAGAAGCACATGAATATCGGCAGCCAGAGGTATTCTATTCATGGATACATTTTCCAGCAACAAATGCTGTGACAAAAGACTTCCACTATTACAAAATAGAGGAACCTCCGGATGAATACACTCCTTTCGAGGACATTGAAATCCCACTAAATTACCAAGAGCACCTGCTCTGGTTTAAAGGCGCCCTAAAACATAAAAATCACATCACCAGGCTCGGTCCACTAGGTAGACCAAGAGCAACGTGGCTGATTCTAGCCAGCTACACACCACACCCAGACATTGAAAAAATGTGGAACATGGAACTTTTAGCTCAGCTAAAACTTTTAATTAAAATACATAGACATTTGGTCCAATATGTCATGCGGACTTCAATAGTCCAACCTAGAGTTAATATTCCACAAATGACCCCTCATCGGGGGAACAAAAACAAAATCACACCACAGAACATACAATCATGTCTTGGTAAAGTACCCACAAAATGGGAACAAATTCCATTCTGGTTAGCACAAAAAATTACTCAAATAGGGGCAGTATTTGCAGATACTACTCCTACTGAGAAACACAGAATTCTGACTATCTGTCTTCCAATGGGGATCGCACCACATGTGGAAGACTGTGACACTTGGGGCACAGTCTTTGCTTCCATCTACACAAAAACACATGGTGTCCCGTCGATGGCGGTCATACCAGATGTACTAAGACAGATTCAAAATTAATACGGTCCAGAACCTGCTTTAACTCTGGGTATGAAATTACTAAAAGACTTCAAGCAGGTCTCGGCAATATTATTAGCCAACATAAAAGGAGAAGTAGCATCTGTGGCGATTCGCCAGAAATTGAAGGAAACAGATATAGCAGACCAACCATTTGAACTCGCCAGAATCATAGAAAAATCCTATGAAGAACTAGGAAGAGATAATTTGGGTGGGAAACCGGTAAAACCCCAACTAACTGAAAATCCTGTCAAAACATTTATTAAAAATAATTTAAAAACTCCAAAAAAGAGTTGGGATGGTAGTAAACAATCCACTCCCAGGGAAAAATGTTTCCAGTCCAGAGGAAGTTCTCCTCAGCGGAGAGACAGATCTCCAGGACGAGAAGACAAGTCTCCCCAAAGGGAGCCCTCTGAAAAAAGATACAACCTTAGAAATAGGGATACTTTGAAAAAACCTGATAGATATCAAGATGTTGATACAAGTTCCTCTCGATCTTTTCAGACTTACTCACAGAAATCAGAAAGAAGAGGACGGTCAGAACACAGAGAAGAGCACGTCAAGTCAAAAGACAAGAAACCTGCTCATCAAAGTAAAAAATTACAATTTTCCAGAAAGAAGGTAGCAAGTATTAATCTTAAACATGCCGAGAATTCTGAGGACACAACTGAAAAATGGAGAGTGTGCCCAGACAATGCTAGACAGCGGAGCAGAAGTGACAAAAGCTCACAAGATCCTGATGAATCTTCTGGAGACAGTGGACACAAATGAATACATTCAGGTGGAAACTGCAGACACACGTGTGCCCCATAAACTATATGAAATAACATTATGTATAGAGGGAGATAAAACTAGGAAAATAAAAGGTCTCTTTTGGGAGAAACTTTCTAAAGGCTATGACATCCTGTTAGCTGAGAAAGACTGCCCACCAGAGTTTGTCAGGGAGTGCCCTCATGGCGAAGAAATGATTATGCCTGCCTTCTCAAATCATATTCTGATTCATAAAAAATACACATTGGCAAGAAAATGTGCAGTGGCCCAAGCTCCTTCTTTATATAAAAATCATGTAGGATGGGATGAGGACTCTCCTCACCACAAAATCCAGTTAAAAAATCAGCCCACTGCACAAAGGCAGTACCCAGTTAAACAAGAAGCTAAAAAGCAAGTCAGGGAGATCTTAGATCAACTTGAATATCAATGGGTGATTTAAACATGCACCTCACAAATGAACAATCCTTTGTTTCCTGTCTCCAAGCCAGACGATTCATATCATCTAGTTTTGGACTACAGACACCTTAACTCCTGTTGTAAAACATTTGCAGTACAAAACTCACATAGTGCAGCACTAATGAATAACATTGTGCGCAAAGAATATAAAACGACATTAGATATCTCTAATGGATTCTTCTCTCAAAACATTGCACGTGAAAGCAGGTATTTGACCGCTTTATCAAAAATGGGATCCCAAAAACCATTTTGCAGACTCCCACAGGGATTCAAGAATAGCCCAGGATTATTCTCAGCAAGGGTATCAGAGTTACTACAAATATATGATGATGAGGCATTATCCTATGTCGATGACATCTATCTTACAGACGATGACTTGGAAACTCACTTGAAAAGAGTGAACACCATAATACTTGGGTTCGCAGCTGAAGGGTACAAATTTAACTTTAAAAAGTCACAAATTGCCCACCTAACTGTCCTATTTTTAGGATATGAATTATCAAGTGAAGTCAAAAGCCTAGCAGACAATTTCTTAGAGAAATGTGCTGTACTCCAAACACCAAAAACGCTGAAGAATTTACAATCAATACTAGGTTTCCTGAATTTTGTTAGAACGTACATTCTAAATTATGCAGAGAGGGTTAAACCTCTCTATGAATTAATAAGACCAGATTTCAAACAAATCAATTGGACTCAGAAACACACAGAGATTTTGAGATCATTGTAAACAGACATGTTAGCTAAAACAAAGTTACAAACTCGCGAAAACATACGCAACCTTGTAATCCGAGTCATCCCAGGAAGATGCGGATTCACATACCTGACCTCTAATGAGGGAGAAACGGTACCTATAGCTTACAAATCACATTTGTACACTCAAGCTGACATGAAATTCAGTTCTACTGAATTCTGACTGCGGTTCAAACTGCTGTAGCAAAAGAAAGAGCCCTAGCACAAGGCAAGAGAATATCTGTTAATACAGCAGAATCAGCCCTTGAGGCATTAACAAGTCCACGTAATCTGAATACAGTGGCATTAGATCCAAAATGGATACAATGGGAAAATTCTTTTGCCACAGAAGACGTGAAATACTATTTTGACCAGAAACTGAAAAAACTAGATGATCTAGAATATGAACAAGAATATCCTCTGCCAATCGAAATTCTGCCTCTAGAACAATACACCTGCGTAATCTACATGGACAGATTAGCACAACACTACGATGTAGATAAAAAAATCCTACAATGCAGCGTTTGCGATTGTTAAAGGTCGCTGGCACTCTGGTAAATTCAAACCAATGATCACCAAAACTGAATCACTCAGAAACTGTATTGCTCAGCGAGCTGAAATAAGATCTTTAAAGATGGCGCTTGAAAATGCTGATCGCGAATTCCCCATACTAATAGTGTGTGATTCGTATTTCTGCGTCAAGTCATACAACAGTGACATGCAGACATGGAGTGAAAATGGTTACAAAGATGACACAGGTGCCACAATAAAGCATAAAACACTTTGGGAACAAGTAGTTCTTGTAATGAAAGAACTAGGAAAGACTCACGTGATACACACACTGAGTCATCAACGTGATGGAGTTCATGTTGCAGGGAATTCATTGGCCAACACAGCCACAGCGGAATCGGTTCAACCGGCTTCTGTAGCCACTGAAAAGCGTTCAGAAAAACACATAGATGGGGAAACCATGCTGGCGGTAAAAGCCTCATTAAAAGGCGATTATGCAGCATTACCTCTCAACTATCCACTCATTAATACATACATAACTGATGCAAACTCTGTTCCTTTTGCTTGAATCCCTGGAGTGGGGGATAGAGTAATTGCAAACACGAACCGGAGAATTTTCTTGCTAGAAGACGCACACATGGGATTGGGTCTGACGCTTCAAGAGATCCTAAAATCTCTGACAGAATTACAATCAAAGTACTGGTGGCCGGGAATGAGCGTAGATATCTACAATTTTGCAAGAAATTGTGAGGACTGCAATAGAGATCGCAGTTGTGAACCGGGCCAGACAACAGCCCAGATACCACTATTAGAGAGCATCAGGCTATCTATAGCGCAGACATCCAGCCGGACAAATGCGTCCCCATAATTATTAAGACTCAATTCACTTAAAATGTAAACCCCAGCGCTCGGCTGACGCCAGAACTGTTATAAAAGATTTGCAAGTCTTTATCAGCACATATGCAATTGACATGCTACATTCTGATCAGGGTCCTGCGTTTAGCTCTCGAGCTTACAAAGAGGCCATGAACAGCATGGGCATTGCATTGCGGTTCTCTTCTCCCTTCCATCCTGAGGGAAATGCGGTAGTGGAAAGAAAAACCTTGGACATAAAGCAATCTATAACGGCGAGGGTTTTAGGTTCAGGTGATGGGTGGGTCAAACATTTAACAATTGTCCAACGTAGTCTTAATAATCTGCCAAGAAATTCTCTAAAAGGTCTCACTCCATACGAACTATTGTTCGGCACTAGAATGCACATTCAGGATCTTGATTGTCACACTTCAGTGGTAGAAGAAAAATCCTTTGATAGCAAAGACCGTTTGACTGTTTTACAGGATTTAAATGAAACAAGAAAAAACCTGAGTAACATAAAGTTGAAACAACAGCCGACAGCCACTGAAGTAAAACCACCTGTCCCAGCAAGACCTGCCTGGATTCCAAAGATTGGGGAGCTGGTCAGAGAGAAGATCGCGGTGAAGAAGGAATTTGGGCCTTCTTACAGAAAAGCAGTACCTGTCTTAGCTGTCAGCGGAACAAGATCAGTTGTACTATCGCCCCTTGCTGGTAAGAAGGAGAACAGAGTTGTATCCATCGACCTGGTAAAACCACAATCATGTGGCCAATTATAAGAAGAAGGCCCAGTGGACTCCCAAGAAATAGCAGAATACCGAAATTTGCTACAATTCAAGAGGCTCAAACTGAGAGACTAATCACATTTGATAAACCTGCAGTGAATAACAAAGGACTATGCAATAATGCTATGGAACTTGTGCCTCTTGAAACCCAAATTGCAATAGTTCGTCAAGAATAACCAGTCTACAATGATGTAGCCTCTGACTATGCTAATGAAACAAAGAAAAATGCAAAAGCAAATGAAAATCCGGAAATAATTCCAACAATTGACAGAACTGCATCTGGCTACTTCATCAACTTCAACGACTTCTCTGAAGATCCAAGCGAGCATGAAGAAACGCCTACAACAAAAACTTTCAAAGACAAAGTAATTGAACTTTTTCACCAACTAAAAGAAACATATCTGATTTCACCATGGATTGAATTTTGGATTGTGTTAGGTGTACTTACTCTCCTGTTTTGGCTCATCATGGTTCTATGTTTGGGAAAATTCATAGATGGAAAATATAGTAGAATGGACACAGCAAGTCAGAACATGAACTTGGTCCTAAAGCCTCACACATCCTCCCACATTGACAAAAGAGAACTGTCATCAGTAAACATCTCAGCCAATCCAATACCCGGTGGGGTAGCATGGGACAGAACTGATTATGACATTTTTGGCCCGGTTGAGCTCTTGAAATATCTACACCAGTTCAAGGTTTCATTCAGTGACTTTGTGACACCAAGTACCTTCTCTGATGATTGGGACTTTGAAAACATTAATAATATGATGTCAGATTTAGTAATGTCAGCCAAATTTACAGAACATGATTACTTACAGGGTTCATCGAATTATGAAGAGTTATACTGTTAAAATCATTATGGTGATCACTATTTGCATAAAACTGCTCAGCCTAGAAATGTTTTATCTTATAACCGATGGGAACACTGTCCAACTCCGCCAAAAGGCAGCTCGAAAACATTTTATGAAAAATTCCCGTACTTCTCAGGGTTTAATAACAGTGATCCAGAAACTTTTTATTTTAAAATGTTATTTAGGACAGGAATGAAAACAATGTTGACAAACACTAAATTGATTTCTTCTGAAAATTTTATGACAAAATGTCCACATTTGGTTTTGAATTTTGGAAAAACACCATTGAAACAAAAACGATCTGGGGTACCAAAGATTGGCAAGTACAAGGCCTAGAAGCATTATTTAGAGCCTGCATGATCCCAGAACAAATGATATTCTTGAATGACACAATTCAACAAACTACTTGTCTTGGCCTAGCTAGGATAAAAGACTTAAATACACCGTCTATCCCAAAACCCATAACTGATAGTGATAGCACTACAGATGTGGAGATAGACGTATCCCATATTTTACACCAAAACAGAACACATCCTGATTGGAAAAAGTGGTTGATCTGGCCAACAAACACGAATAATTGTCAAGATAGATTCCTGAACAAAACACAGGCGTTCAAAATGACTAGGCCAGACCCAAGATACTCCCAGAGACAACATCCAGGGATAGTTACAAAATACAGTGTAGGGAAACTGTGCCTTGAGTGGCTAGAGAAATCCACACTGGCCGAAATTAAGCAACACTTGACTTTACATAAAGACGGTGCTGACTTGCGTGATTTCATACTGGGACCACGCAAACAGCATCAAAAATGTTTCATAGCGGCCGGTATATACGCTGCGTACAACAAAGCTTGGAAAGTAATGCAAATTGAAACAGCAGAAAAAATACGAGAAATTGATCGTATAAATTTGGAAAAATCACTTTCTGTAGTGGACAATGGGTTAACAGCTCTGTCCTCCAGAATATATTCACTGGACAGCATTGTATCATCTGCTTTTGATATAATAGAGCAAGACTTACGAATGTTACAACATGGTCAGTCTCAATTACGTTCTATTGTACAGCTTGGTTGGACGTTGCAAAATCTGCGTTCAGACTATGTACCATGGTGTTTAATCAACACAACGTCATTATTCGGTATCTTCAGCCTTACTGATAAACGAATCAGTTTGGCACAAAAAGGAGCAGACTGTACAATTCTGAGCATTGAAAAACTTGAAAGATTTCCATTGACAATGTCAGAGAGACCTGTCATTGAATGGATAATACACGGAACGATTACAATTCCGATACCAACTTTCCAGTTTAAATACTGCCAAGAGTATGTACCTGCGGGCCAGTATGAAAGGTTGGGTAAAGAATACATCAAATCAACCTGGGATTTACCTTATACAGACAGATGTTATAGTGAAGGGGAAAAGGAGGTATTCCTAAGTGGTAACCATTGTAAAAAATCACTAAGGGGGGCTTTTGTTAATCACTTGGGGGGTGTGCTTACCTCCACCAAACTGCTGTCTGGACCCCTGCTGACTGCCCTGTCGCCGCGAAACCTGTTGACTGCCCTTTTCTCCCTCCCGCCGCCGCAGCACACCATCTTGCGGCCGCCGGGTGGAGGGAGAAGACTACACTGCCCGGGATCCTTTGCGGCCGCTGCCGCTAATCCTGCGCCCGGAGGCGCATAAAGGAACCGTGAGCCCCGGTAGAGCAGGGGCTTTTGTTAATCACTTGGGGGGCATGCTTACCTCCACCAAACTGCTGTCCGGACCCCTGCTGACTGCCCTGTCGCCACGAAACCTGTTGGCTGCCCTGTTCTTCTTCCCGCCGCTGCAGTACACCATCTAGCGGCCGCCGGGTGGAGGGAGAAGACTGCACTGCCCGGGATCCTTTGCGGCCGCTGCCGCTAATCCTGCGCCCGGAAGCGCATAAAAGAACTGTGAGCCCCGGTGGAGCGGGGGCTTTTGTTAATCACTTGGGGGGCGTGCTTACCTCCACCAAATTGCTGTCGGGATCCCTGCTGACTGCCCAGTCGCCGCAAAAACCTGTTGGCTGCCCTGTTCTCCCTCCCGCCGCCGCAGCACACCATCTAGCGGCCGCCGAGTGGAGGGAGAAGACTACACTGCCCGGGATCCTTTGCGGCTGCTGACGCTAATCCTGCGCCCGGAGGCGCATAAAAGAACCGTGAGCCCCGGTGGAGCGGGGGCTTTTGTTAATCACTTGGGGGGTGTGCTTACCTTCACCAAACTGCTGTCGGGACCCCTGCTGACTGCCCTGTCTCCGCGAAACCTGTTGGCTGCCCTGTTCTCCCTCCCAACGCCGCAGCACACCATCTAGCGGCCGCCAGGTGGAGGGAGAAGACTACACTGCCCGAGATCCTTTGCGGCCGCTGCCGCTACTCCTGCGCCCGGAGGCGCATAAAAGAACTGTGAGCCCCCGTGTCACGGGAACGTGCGCGGGCCAAGCCTGGGCAAAGGGGGGGCCCTCTGTGGCCCTCAGAGGCCTGAGGAGGACGGGACGGACCACCCCCCTTGGCTTTCCCACGGGAGGAGGTAAAGAGACTTGGACTCTATACTTTATGGTGCACCAAATATTTGACTCTATTAACGGACTTTAACTTTCGTACTTTTACTTTTCCGACTCTATCATTGCTTTGTATTACCCATATACATTTCATCCATAACCTAGCCACATTATGACTCGCAAGGGGGATAACAGAAAAGCCTCCCCTCAGAGGTGTCCGCACCACGGGACACAAGTCCACCACCCAGTCAGTCAGTCAAACAAAACTTTATTTGATTTGTTAAAACCTTAAAAGTACATTCCACATTCCGTGATAGGAGAAAGGACAGCAGCAAAACATGGCAATATTCAACAAGAGAAAGAGCAGCAGCATAACATGATAATATTAAAACCACAATTACACCTCAAGATACATATAATTTAACTTCTCTTGTTCCTTTTAAAACGGAGTATTATAACATTTATTTGTTAAAATCGCTAAAATTTTTGCCTATATATGACTTCTTCAGAATGCAATATTTACTACTATTGTCCCTTAGTATCTCTACCTTTATTCAAAGATAAGGGCTGCACTATACATGTTCTTCTGTGCATTTGAGGAACAACCTAACTTTATTCATATATTTCCCCAATGCACAGGCTATATCTAGATTCTCTATTTCCACCAAAAGAGTGGCAGCTTGCATTCTGTGCGTAATCTTATATTTTTTAAAAATCGGACATAAAAACTCCTTTCGAGTCCACCACCCAAATGGGATAATACTGACCATTACTAGTGAAACTGATGAAAACAATTCTCACCAGCCCGTAGATAGCACACTCAGCCTAGATTCCCCTTCACTAACATCCGGTATTGCGCAAAGCCTTTCACTGGAAGATGAATTAAATATTCTGTGTAAAACTTGGTATGTTTCAGTGGATTCGAGATTCGAACAACATAGTGCCCGACCCTGTCCTGTAAATAGTATCGGTACATTACACCATAACTACTGCCCGCTGGAACCGCCCCTATTACCTCAAAAAGTTAATACTCAAAGTATATCACTCCCCCAGGTCACATCAGTTAAAAGGAAGCACGATGGGGATAAATACAATGGGAATCACCCAAAGTTACAAAAACTGTCCGTAAGCCCCTCATTGGCAACCACTAATTCCCCCTTAACCTCAGAGGCTGCAGAAGAATTAGACCACCTAGTTCCTCTCTCCCAGCTGGCTTTACTGTCCCAGATTGAACTATTGATTAAATCTATTACATCATCGTTGGTGGAAAAATTAAAGACTCTAGGGGACAGGCTGACGGGCCTAGAAGAAATGATCAACGCCAACTTGCTACCTACTAAAAACTTTGTAACATCTAACCATTCCCAGCCACCTGCTGCCTCCGAAGTACCTACGCCATCTACACAAAGCAATAATGCCCAAATTCAGCCACTAGCCCTTAATACATCAGCCCCAAATGCTCCTAAGATCCCTTCTAAACCCATATTAGCACAGTGTACTGCTCTTAGAGCAGAGCTTAATAAAGCACCTTATATACAACTACCACCGAAGGCTGCCCCATTTGTGTATGTCCTTTCGGGAGTACCAGCACTCTCTTATGGAAAAGTCGAAAGACAAGAAGATCTACTAAATAAGGTTTTGTTTTGGTTAACAAAAAATAGACCCCTGCCAACCGACCTAAATGGAAGAATAGTGAGTGTCAGAAGGGTGGGGTGGCTAGGTTCTCTCCCAAAAGACATTCCTGGTGACCTAGTGCTAGTTAAATTTAGGAACAGACATATTGTCCCATACCTGCAAACCTGGCAGCCCCAAGAAGGAGACGGCCCTATATCCAACTGGGATTTACATGACTTTTACCCCAGTGCGTCATACCCCCCTCTTCCAAGACCAAAGACAGGATACAATCATTCGATGGGAAGAAACGCCTGTGTATTGAATGGTAGTAGCTTTTCCGCTTTTAATCGTTTCGAACCAATGTACAACAGCTACAAGCAGGGGAACTTCTATTAATTTGCTTGTAGTAAATAACAATCTGATGTAATGGTAGATCTGTGAATGCTAAGCCTATGAAAAGCACGTAAACAATAATGAAAATATTTCCACAGGCTGGGCCTAAGTTTTTTAACTTGTACATACTTTGTGCTACTATATGTTTTGTTTTATGACTGTTTTTAACTGTACGCTTTTATGATTTTAAACCAAAGTCGAATAAAGCAAAACTGAACTGAACACTAAACGGTACACTTCTGTGTCAAGGTATTAATTTGCATGGAGCCTGCAAAGGGTCTTCAAATAACCTTTCATGTCACCTGCATGGCATGCCTGCAAAACAGATAGAGACATTTTTTAGACAACTTTCTAACTGTAGTTACATTTTAATAAGTGACCACAGCTGTTGTGGCATGCTGCCAGGAAAAGCCTATCTGACGACCGTAACTTCCAGGGCCGTTTGCTGTATGCAAGTATCCACTCAGCAATCCAGATATGCGGGCTGCGTTATGGCCTTCCTTGAATATCTCTTGTATTCGAATTGATACTTTAAGCAGAATGAAGTCTATTCTTTTACAGACAACTGTGCCTTTACCGTCATCCAAAGAAATGTATGATCTGCAAGTGGCAAGGACATCGGCAGAGATACATTCCCATTTATCGACAAATTGCCCAGTGCATTTCGTAGAAATGTTAAGCCAAATCTTAAACATGTTTGATACCAGTGGCATCGCACATGTATTTAAGACAGTTTTTTGGGACTGTTAGCACCCTTTGAAACAGTTCTGGGCATCTTCCCGAATTTTGTCGATTCTGTCTTTGGCGGCTTACCCTTAATCTTGGGACTCATGGCAGGAATTTTATTTTTGCTCCTTCATGGCAAGCCAATCCACAGACAAGACTCCAGCAACGATGGAAGAGACGATCCTAGCAATATGATACCGAGACCGTATCACTAAGGTCCTCGGATTGGCCCGGCTAAGAGATCTGAGTACAACCTGGTTTCTTTCATTCAGACCGATCGGGCAAGATTGCATCTTACCTGTGCTTCGATGTCTGCTATGCGGAAAAGAATTTGTGTTGAACATCTGTCTTACACTACCATTTTTTTATTTTTTTTTTTTTATTGCAGAATTAGAAACCACAGCTTATAATTGCTCAACCAGTCCACTCATGGTGTCCCCCCGCATCAATCGTAAAAGCGTGTACCATACACAGCCATTCAGCCCGCATCCCGGAGGCCGGGCGGCACAGTGTCCTAAATAACAGGAAGACATAATGGTAAGCGTCCCTATGGGACAATGGTCGAAAAGAACGTTTTACGTATCTGCATTTTACCCCCCCACCCACAACAAATAACAACATCAGCCATTCTACATATGCAGGTCAGTGTTACAAGCCGCTACCGTACCCCCGTGCTCTGTGGGGCCCACCATACCTGTCCCGTACCCCTCTGCTACCTCCCACTAGCCACCTACGCCCCACAGGCCCTCCTCAGTCCCAAAATCGCCTCCGCGGCCCAACAACCCCCTGGCTCCCAACCCACCCCGAACGCCCTCTAAACAACCCCCCAGTACCCCCGCCCGGCAACCGCTAATGGTGTGTGTCATGTTCCTAATTGTAGTATGGGTCCCGCCACAGTGTCAACGATAACTCTGAACTAGTATGCCACGCGGTGTCCTCAGGTCCCATCCACTCAGTCCTCATCCTCTACTAATGAATCACGTAAGGCCTGCCCTACCAATTCCCACGCAAGCACTGTATCCAAGGCCTTCTCATTACCAAGCTTGACAGCCTGCCTCATTCGGAGCACACTCTCACATTCAGACCACCGCAACAAGTCATTCTTCCACCTCTTTACTGACGGCCCTCCCTTGGACTTCCAATGCCATGTAATCTCTCTTTGTGCTAGTATCAATCCCAGGTCAATGAATTTGCTCGTCACCTTAGTGTGTTTGGTGTGCGGGAACCAGAGCAACAGGCACGCCACCATGTCAAATTCCACCTCCCTGTCAGTCACTTCGTTTAGAAGGTCCCCCACCTCTGCCCAATAGGCCTCCAAATGCGGGCAACCCCAAAACAAGTGATCCATGTCCGCCTCCGGTGACAAGAACCTCAGGCACCGTGCGTCCTGCACCTTGAAGTACCACCTTATTTTCTCTGGAGTCAGATAGGCCCTATGTAGCACAAAGAAGTGCACCTGCTGGAACCGAGCATTCCTCGTGCCTTTCCACGTACGCCGTAAAATATGGCTCCATGCCGTGTCCAGAATGGGCCTGCCCACACTCTCCTCCCATTTCACCTTGAGCCCCAGGAGCGGTTCCAGTCCCTCGTTCAACATCCTGTTATGGAGGCAGGTCACCGCCTTAAAGGTGCCCTCTGCCATTACCACATACTGGCATGCCATAGTTGTGTCCGGTTCAAGGAGCCCTCCCTTCCAATGCTTCTGTATAGCCGCTACCACCGCCGCATGTAATAGGAAACCCCCGTCAGGTAGCCCGAACTGTTCTTGAAGTACTCAAGTACTAAAGTCCCATCGACATACAGGTCTCCCACCACTTGAAGGCCCGCCTCTTCCCATTCCAGCAATGGGGACCAATCGCCCCCATGCGGAAGGGCTGTCAGCATGCCAATCGGTATCTCCAGCGCATATGGTCGAGTCGCCTTCGCTCTCCTGAGACTCCTCTGCCAGCATAACCTGAGCGTCCGTTCCTCCATAGTGAGGCCCTGCAACTCCAGTTTCTGCTGCATAACGATATAGGCCAGCACATGGCGCTGTATCCCCAACTCTCGATCACTCTCCGGTCCCCTAAACACCCGAGCCACATGCTGCGTAAGAACCTGGAGTTGCGCCGCCAAGTAATACAGTTCAAAGTCGGGGACGGCCATCCCCCCCTCTATCTTGGGGCGTAGCAACGTGCTCAACACCACTCTATGGCGGCCATGTCCCCACAAAAAACCGATGACCATCGTCCTCAGGTCACTAAAGATCTTCTGAGGAATCCAAATGGGCAGTGTCCGAAAATAGTACAGGAGCCGGGGGAGCGCCACCATTTTCAAGAGAGCAATCCTACCCAGTACCGTCAGTGGAAGAGTTGACCAAAAAGACATACTACCGCTCAGCGCCCGAACGCACCGTCCAATATTGCCCTCTAACAGGTCCGCGGTCATGTGGTAGATACGGACTCCCAAATAAGTGAAGCAAGATGGCTCCCATACTACCCCCAAGTCACGATTCCGCTCTCAGCGGAAACACACAGGTCTTTGCCCAATTGACCTTGAGGCCCGACAACTGGCCAAAGTCCGACAACAGGTCCATCGCCCCTTCCAAGGCACGCTCCGCATTGTCTAAATACAGCAACAGATCATCCGCATACAGCGAGATGTGGTGTAGCCGCCCACCGCTGTCTATCCCTGCATATCTGTCTCCCGACCTAGCATAGACCGCCAAGGGTTCCATCGCCAGGGCGAACAGGAGGGGGGAAAGGGAGCACCCCTGCCGTGTGCCTCTACCTACCGGATAAGCCGCAGACACCAAGCCACCCAAACGTACTCGCGCTGTCGCCGATGAATACAGCACCTTCGTCCATCGACGGAACTCCTCACCAATACCAAACCTCTCCAGCACTCCATCTAGAAAAACCCACTCCAAGCTATCGAAAGCCTTCTCAATGTCCACTGACAGGACCGCCTGGGTCCCGTTCACATCCAATACAGCGTCCATTATCCCAACCAGTCGACGGATATTCAGCGCCGTACTCCTCGTGGGGATAAACCCCGCCTGATCCTTGTGCACCAGGCCAGTCATATGTGGAGCCAGCCTGGTGGCCAGGATCCGGCTCAGTATCTTATAGTCCACCGTTAACATGGACAACGGGCGATAAGACCTCACATCCGTCGCATCCCTGCCGGGCTTCAGCAGCGGCACTATCAATGCTTCCCTCATGGATCCGGGCAAGCCCCCTGACTCATAAGCCTCCGTGTACACCACCAGCAGTATGGGTGCCAGGCTATCCACAAACTGCTGGTAGAACTCTATTGGCAACCCATCCACACCGGGTGTTTTATTCCGCGCCATATTTTTAATGGCCGCCCTTATTTCAGCTAGCGTGATCGGCCCGCCCAGCTCTTTCGCGTCCTCCTCGTCAA
The DNA here is from genome assembly GCF_964263255.1 of Lissotriton vulgaris. Taxonomy (NCBI): domain Eukaryota; kingdom Metazoa; phylum Chordata; class Amphibia; order Caudata; family Salamandridae; genus Lissotriton; species Lissotriton vulgaris. The sequence goes on along the minus strand of NC_141699.1, from coordinate 316,835,028 downwards.
GGACCGGAAGCTGCCTCGCCTCTAGGTACTCTGCAATTTCCTGGGCCTCCACTCCCAACTGACTCCAGTACAATTCCTCATAATACATATGAAAGCACTCCAACACCGCTGCCTGAGAATACACCGTTTCCCCCAGTGCGTTATTGATGCTAAGGACCAGACAGCCCCTAACTTCAGGATTAGCAAGTCTGGCCAGGAGCGTGCCCACCTTATCCCGTTTAGCATGCACTCTGATGGCGTATTGCCTATAGTCGTAGCTCCTCAACCGCTCCGTTTCGGTAGCGACCACCTCCTTCGCTTCCAGCAACCGGGCCTGCAAGTCCGGTCTTTCCGGCCTGCGCCGCTCCAGATCTCTCAGTTTCTCTTCCGCATTCGCAAGGGCGTTCAACACAGTCGTACGAGCATTCAAAAACCGACCCAGGCATACCCCTCTCACCACCACTTTCATCGCATCCCACTCAGTGGACCTACACGCTGCAGTACCCTCGTTCTCACTGAAATAATGATCTATGTCCTGCTGGACCGCTGCACTGAACACTGAGTCCTCCAACGTGTCTGGCCGGAGCCGCCATGTTGGAATCGCCGAGCGCTCCCGTTGCCACTGGACATGTACCAATAGAGGATTATGATCCGATATGGTTCTGGCCAAGTATTCCGTGTGAGAGATCAATGGGGCCAGGGACCCGCCACAGAATCAATTCTCACGTGTAATGCATGGAGGGCTGAGTAAAAGGAATAATCTCTGGTATCCCTGTGCTGTTCCCGCCACATATCCAGCAACCCCCACCTGTCCTGCCAATCCTTCCTATGCATGGCTAACTTGCGTACCGGGGAATCAACAAGGGGAGGGTGAGACCTGTCCAAGACCACATCCGTAATCGAGTTAAAATCCCCCCCAGTATCCCCGGGCCCGCTAGGAAAGAGGCCAAGGACCCGGAAAGGCCATCAAAGAATCGGGCCTGATCAGCATTTGGCACATATACACAACAGAGAACCACATCCCAACCATATAACCGCCCCTCCACCGCCACAAACCTGCCCTCAGGATCCACCACTTGGTTCAGCACCTGGAACGGTATCCCCGCTCTCACCCATATCAATACCCCCCTAGCATACGCTGAATAAGTGGTGCCAAACACCTGACCCCGCCATCTTTTTTGCAATGCAGCACACTCCTTTTTCGTCAGATGGGTCTCCTGTAGCATGGCAACCTGGACCCCCCTTCGCACCAAATACGCATGTACCTTGTGGCGCTTGACCATGGTTCACAGCCCCCGGACATTCCACGTTAGGAATTTTAAGTTAGGTAACGTCCCCATACCAGCAGTGAACAGTCCAAGTCAAACATTGCCAGATCGTATCCCCACCATAGCAGTTGCCCCCCCAAAACAAACTCTAAAAAGGAAAACACCCCAAACCCCACTCCCCAGGACAGAGCCTACAAACCCAGTGTCAGCCCGATCCAAACCTCAATCCAAACACACATCCTTCTAACCTGTGGTCGCCACCACAGAAGGCCTTAAGGGCCCTGGGGGGGTGAGTTATCGCCGACCCCAGCTAGCGGAGCCCACGCCCCGCGCTCCCCATCCCATCCTGCCAACGCGGCACCCTACTCGGCAACCCACCCATCACCAACAGGATAGCACCCTACCAAAAGATCGTGTCCAAGTCCCAATGCAGTCTCAACCGTGAAAAATCCCATCGGATGTCTGAGGGGTCACCACCGGCCCCTTCGAGCTTTCTGCCTCCGAAAGGTCCTCTCCCGTCCTGCTGCCGTCGCCGCCAAAGTCCGTCTCCGCCAGTTCACTTTCCTGCAGCGACCTCGTAATGGCCGCTGTCGCCGCAAGTGCCTCTCTCTTGTCCGCAGCCATTTGGGCCTCCCGTTTCTCCCGCTGGCGCCTGTTGCGGGACCGAATTCGTTGTGATTGTCTGACCTGAGGTGGTTTAGGCCGATCTCGCCTACTTTTGTGAGACTTATCCGTCCCCGCTCTGTAAGACTCCAGCCACTGCCATGCTTCGTCCGGGGTCTGAAAGAAGTGCGTGGTCTCATCCAGAATGACCCGCAGCTTGGCCGGGAATAGCAAGGAGTATTGGATGCCCTCCTCTCGCAGTTCCTTCTTCACCGCCAAAAACGATGCCCTATTCCTCTGGACCGCCTGGGTGTAGTCCGGGAAAATCGTGACCCTGCTGTTCTCCACCTCATACGGGCCCGATGCCCGAGCCCTCTGAATGAGGAGGTCCCGGTCCTTATAATGGAGGAGCCGCACCACCATCGGTCGGGGGGGGGCGGCCCAGCCCAGGTGGGCGAGCCGGCACCCTGTGGGCTCGTTCCAGGGTAAAGAAAGGAGTAAGCCCCTCTGGTGCCACCACAGTTCGAAACCAGTCCTCCATGTAGGCCACCGCATCCTCCCCCTCAATCCATTCTGGCAGGCCTACGACCCGCACGTTGTTCCTCCTGTTGCGGCTTTCGGCATCCTCCGCTCGCCGTTCCAGCGAATCCAACCGGGCCAGGATATCTGTGATCCTATGTTCCGCGGTCACCACCGACGGTTTCAGGTCCAATAGCAGTTGATCATGGTCCTTGACTTTATCTGCCAGCTTCGCATGGTCCGCTCGCAATAGCCCCAGCCCCGTGGCGACTTGCGCAATGTCCTGCTGTAACGCCTCCTTGGTCGAGGTGATAGCGTCCAGTATGGCATCCAAGCGCCGATCAGCCGCTGCTCCTGGTCCAACATCGGCAGGGGGGTCTCGCCCACCTGGGACAGCGCAGCTAGGTCCTCTTGTCTGCGCTCCATGGCCGCCGGTCCCCCTGTAGCTGCCATCTTAGGGTACTGCGTCACAGGCTAGGAAACTGGTCCCGGCACTCGTGGGACGGGGCAAACTTCCCAATAATGTACAGGATCAGGTGCCACCGTCGATCCCGCAACTCCAAGGGCCAAATGGGCTAGCACCACCTGACTTGCCCCCTCCAGGGTCGGGGGGAGGAAGGGAAGGAGGAGGGGTAGCGGCCAGCAGTCGTCCCCGATGCCCGAGCAGTGCCGGGTTCCAGGCCCCCTGATCTTCAGGACTGTCGCCACAGCCCCACAGCATCGATCTCACATCAGTGGGTCCCCCCACTAGTCGGTGCCAAGGCTGCTCAAAGTCGATGTCCGGAGCCGCCGGTCCGCTCCGCCGCCATTTTCTTCACACTCTCGGCGACACCTCGGCCGTCTTTTCATCGAGGTCTCCTCGGGGCCAGCGGTCCCCCAGCAACTTTTTGCCTATACCCCGTGGTCCCCCCACACTCCGTGGGGCAGTAGTGTTGATCACGGGTCGCCCAGGGTGCAGGAATCAGGAGAATTAGCGGGATTCCACGCGGAGCTGCGAGCTCACGCCGCCATCCCAATCGGCGTCCAAGCCACGCCCCCCTGTCTTACACTACCATCAGCAGTACCAATGGATATTTATACTGTGCTAGGTCCTGTAACGACTCATGCATTGTGTTGTCCCCAGCGGCTACCCATTCTAATGACGGCATTCGTTGAGACTTCACCACTACGAGTAGGTGGCGGTGAGGTACGCGAGGAAAGCAGCACCAAACAGGTACAACCTTCTGTGAGCATTGCTGATCCTAACATCAATGATAGCAATCACGCAGAGAACTGCACAGTTGCAGCATTTTCGAACTTGGTCGAACTTTCACCTGATGTGGTAGACCAATTTTTTGCGAGTCTGTCTGAAATGATGTTCTCTCACGTCAACGAGAATAACTCTTAAAATAAACAAGCACACAGCGTTCCCTGAGCTCTGAATTCGGCCTTCAGTTTTGATAAACAAAGCTACAGAAAATATTTGGAACTATTTTTTCCCCAGAAAGCAAAATTATTTTTGTCCATTTTCCAAAATATTTACCTTTTTTTTTGGCACATGGTACTCTGCTTAAAGTAGAACTATTCTTAGAGAACAGAACTTCTATTTTTAGGATACTAGAGACAATATTTTACCTCAGCCTCTAGCACATATACAGCATTTTGTATAAATATGTGATGGAATGGACTCAACCTTCTTTTCTGTATTCAGAGCCATTTCATGTGTAATTTTCGCAATTCATTCAGCTGATATATATGCCTTTAACTAAATGATGACACTGCTTGAAAAGCGTACAGTACCAACACTCATTTGCGTGTATTTACCATATACCATTTTAAATGCGGAATATGTATTTTGGGGTGGGTTGGAAAACACACATGCATCGTTATATGTTTACTATTGCTTAGTTTTTTTGTAATGATGGACATTAATCCGTGGAGTGGGTGTTGTGTTTCTATCTAGGACCCTAATTCGATATTCCTGATTCATGCCGTTATGTGGTTATAATTAATAATATCTTTATAAAGGCATAAGAATCATATCCATATTCAGTAATAGCCCAGCACGGCTACTCCCATCAACTCCTAGAAAGTACAACGCGTTCTTTAAAGAAACCAAGCCTCCAGCAGCCCGGGAAATTCCCCCCTGCTTTTGTTTTGATTTGAACAAGAACTCCTGGAGTCTAGAAAGAACTGTTAGTTCTTAGTGACGTCTTATGTCCAACCTTACGTCAAACTCTGCACCTTTCAGGTATAAATATACCAACAGTTGCCTTAAGCAAACACACAGTGGTTTGGAGCAAATCGGCTATCTACTTGCCCGAGAGCCCAGCTGATGCGAGAGCCCATGGAAGCCGCCCCTCCCGTTTTGACGCACTGAGAGAGACACTGTCTTTTTCTCCAGCCGAGAAAATCCAGCTCCGGTGTTTCCAGCCACCCTTGCGGGTTGCTGGGGGATTGAGTCCTGAAGAAAGAGATACCAGACCTCCCACATTCTATTAACAAGGTACCGAGCTGACTAAACCCTTAAGAGAATTCTTGATGCAGATTCTTGGCAAAACAATCTTAACCAACTTAACTTAAACTGCTACTTACTTACTCCTTCCCAAGTATTAGGCTTAGGTCAGGTACACCGGGGTAGGCATAGTTAGAAGCACCAGTTGAGTACGTTAGTCAATATTTTTATGTATGTATATATTTTATCCATTTTAAAGTACCATATGACTACGAAACCATATCAATGCTTTTACAGTATTATTTCATAATACTACTTTTACTGTACGCACTTTATTTCATGATAAGTATTGCAATTGTGGTAATTCATTTCTCTTGCATGAGAAAGAAGACCGCTCAATAAATAACACCTTTTATTGAAAACGCCTGTCTCTCTATTTCTCTGCACTTTGGTGAAACTGAGTATGCACGGTTGACTGAGTAAAATAGCTGTCTATTGTTTTCACACGACTCTAGAGATAGACTCTATTCTGAGGGAGCAAAGTTGTCATGTTTATGCGGTTGTCAGAAACTGAATCCCTTCTTGTCTAATCAGGGAAGTTCACTCCTCCCTGTTCATTCGAGAAAGTTTCTGGTGACCTCTGAGCTAGCTGGCAAACCTAAATTAGGTTTAACATAGTCAGTAGAGACCTGGATGACCTCAGTCCTACGTCTACACTGCTGTTTATGTTATTGCAATGCGCAGAGCCTATTGGGAAAATAGGACCTACACTACACCCCCTCCCCCAAGTGGCCAGCGAGACAGGGCACCAAAACCACTTCCCCCTTCCCCAAGAGGCCAGCAGGAAAGGGCACCAACACCACCGCCACCATCACCTGAGGCCACTGATAGGGAGGTGGTCCCAGAACAACCTGCCCCCACAGCTGGCACCACTCCGGCTCCAAGACGGAGGGGCTGGATCCAGCTGACAGCAGTGGCAAAGCACCATCCACCCGCTCAAATCAAAGAAAGGCCACCACTGACTTCACCCTTTCTTGAGCCTGGCATTCACTCTGCAAACTATCTTGCACCACAATGCCAAGCATTGGCACACGTCTGTTGGACTAGGTGCACATCACACAATGTGGTGTCCCCACGATGTTTTCATCTGACATGACCTTCAACTCTCACTTCCCCACCAACACCTATTTGTAAATATGCACAAACAGTAATCCACACCCTGTAAATAAACACCACGTAAACACTCAATGCTGTGTGACCTCCATGTTTCAATCACAGGTTTGTCTTAGTACTTGTCATTACCAGGTGCAGGTATCAATGTACTTCAGAATCATGTCTCTGTGGGAGTGACCTAGGGATAATGAGAGAACAACAAGCACAGGTCAGGAAAGTGAATTACACCCATCACACCACACCGTACAGCAACATCCCACAAACCACACTCATCACAAATTAAGCGGATCACAGGACACACATCAGGGAGCATTGGACGTACACAATCTCCCACACCCATTGGCAAACAGAACATAGAATAACAGGCACCATCCACACAACACATCCACACATCACCAGCGAACATACATCACGCTTTGAACACCAGCACAAGAGGTACTTACTCACATTCAAGGAAAGTAGCGAGCAATGAGCTGTTATGTTATGTTATGTTAAGGGAATTTTGTATAGCGCACTGTCACCGGAGGTATCATGGCGCTGAAAGGGTGCTGAGGAAACAGAGGGATTTTAGCGGGATTGTGGGAAAAGCCAGGTTTTTAATGATTTGCGAAATTGAATCAGAGTACCGGAAGTCCTAACTGAGAGGGGGAGAGAGTTCCAAAGTTTGGGGCCGAGAAAGGCAAATCTTCGACCCCCAGATCTACAGAGTTTGAAGGGAGGGACCACCAGAAGATGTAAGTGAAGTGATCTAAGGTTACGTGAGGGACAGTAGGGGCAGATCAGGGATTTCAGAAAGGCGGGACAGGAACCAGAGAGAGATTTGAAAATAAGACAGCCAACCTTGAAGGCAGCCCTTAGGCTAACCGGGAGCCAGTGTAGCTTGATAAGGAGGGGTTTGGCGGACTGCCACTTCGGAATCCCGAGGGCCAGTCTCGCCGCCTGGTTTTGGATGACTTGCAACCTATTGATGGAGCATTTGGGCAAGCCGTAATAGATGGAATTTGAAAAATCCAGGCGGGAGAGAACAAGGGCCATGATGACTTGAAGCAAGGCATCGGGAGTAAGAAGGTAGGCCACCTTCCTGATCCTGCGCAGTTGGAACATGCAGGAGGAAACCACTGTCCCCACCTGCGGCCCCAGAGAGAGCCCAGCGTCAATAGTGACCCCGAGGCTTTTCACCGAGGTTACCGGGGTGGGAGGAGAGCCAAGCTCTGTCGGCCAGAAATCTGGACCCCAGTGGACGGCGCTCCTACCCGGCAGGAGGAGCTCCGTCTTACCGGGGTTCAATTTCAGCTGGTTCTGACACATCCACTGAAAGATATGGGACATGACTGCCTGAAAAGTAGGAATAGAAGAAGGAGAGTTTAGAGAGAAAATGAGTTGTAGGTCGTCCGCGTAATTGAAGACGCGGACGTCCCACTGCCTCAGAGAAGAGAGAAGAGGGCGAAGATAGAGATTGAAAAGAAGAGGGGATAGAGAGGAGCCCTGAGGGACCCCACAAGACAGATGTTCCCTAGGGGCCCTAAATGTACCTAGGCTGAGGGACTGGGATCTCCCCATAAGGAAAGATTTCACCCAGGCCAGCGCCAGGCCCTGGATTCCGGCCTGTTCGACACGGTGGAGGAGGATGTTATGGTCCACCGTGTCGAAAGCGGCCGACAGATCTAGTAAAACCAGGGCCTGGGAGGTACCCTTGTCAGCTCCGTCTCTCAAGGTATCTAGGACAGCCAGGATCACAGCCTCTGTAGAATGACCAGGGCGGAAGCCGGCCTGGTTGGCCTCGAGAAAGATGGAACTCTCGATGAACCCCGAGAGACAGGCAGTGACATGGGCCTCCAAGATTTTTGAGAAAAAAGGTAAGAGAGAGATAGGACGATAGTTTGCCGGGACGGCAGGGTCGGCTCCAGGCTTCTTCAACAGAGGCACTAGAACGGCCTCCTTGAAGGATCTGGGTACCGTCCCGGAAAGAAGAGAAGAATTGAGCAGAGGAAGGATACAGTCGGGTAGAGAATGGCAGATGTCGCAAAGTATGGAAGGTGGACAGTGGTCGTCAGGGGAGCCAGACTTGATCCGGGCCGCCAGGTTGGCTAAAGATATAGCGTCTAGTGGGGGAAGCTGGGTGATAGAGAAAGCATTATGAGGGGGTGTGATGGGAACAGCATCCAATGAGGTGACCGGGATAGTGCCTTTAATCAAAACAATCTTCTGTAAAAAAAAGGTGCTAAGTGCATTGCAAGATTCCTGGGTAGGGGCCTGGGACAAAAGCGTTCTGGCGTCAGACGTGAACTCGTCCAGAACTCTAAAAATCTCCTTCGACTTACAGGGAGCTGACAGGATACGCTCGGAGACATAGGTTTTCTTGGCTGCAGAGATAGCAGATTTATACCTATTACGAGCTGCCACATAGATATCTCTACTTGACGGGCAGTAGTCTCTTCTCCATCTGCGTTCAAATTGACGAAGTTCTAACTGTACAGTTTTGAGGAGTGGAGTAAACCATTTATGAGAATGGTTATGACGAGAGCGAGGGAACTTGATTAGTGGGGCAAAGATATCGCTGGCTGATATGAGCCAGTTAGAGACTTGCCCATCTAGCTCATTAATGTCAGAGTCATTGGGGGGAGGCGGACGTGTGTGAGACAGATGAGTTAGCAGTTTGGAAGAGTCGACGGCCTTCCACTTACGAGCCATGCCACCCTCCCGCGAAGGGATCCTGACCTGACCAGCCATCGAGATGGTGGTATCGATAAGGCGGTGGTCCGACCACACGCAAGGTGTAATAAGCGGGTGGGAGGGCTTCACCCCATAGACCCAGATGTGATCAAGTATATGGCCACCACTATGGGTGGGGGAGGTGACTAACTGGCTGAAGTTCAGGCTCGAGAGACCTTCAAACAATTCGAGGGCGTGGGGGCCAGCGTCCCTGTGCTGAAACCAATAATTAAAGTCCCCAGCAATAACTATGCGAGGAGAAGAGGTAGCAATGCTAGCAAGCTGCTCAATAAACAGTGCGGGGAAAGAGGGCATGGATTGTGGGGGACGGTAAAGTACCATAAAGGTAACAGCGCCCACCTCAGTTCCAAGACTGAAGACAAGGTTATCTACATCGGGAAAAATCATGGAAGTGGGGGTGATAACTTGAATATCCTTACGTATTACCGCCGCGACCCCTCCTCCAGGGCGACCCCCATGGCGGTTGGTGTTAAGCAGGCAGTAGTCAGGAGGTAATGCTGCCAGTATGTCCGGGAGGGAGTCGTCCGTAAGCCAGGTCTCAGAAAGTAGAAGAACGTCAGGTCTTTCAGTCGTAAGTAGATGGAAAATATCAGTTTGGTGCCTGACTAAAGAACGGGTGTTCAAATATAGTAGGCGGATCTGCGACTCAGGAATAATGAGGGAAGTGGGAGGAGTGAGTGGGCCAAGGTGGGGGGGTAGATTACCAGTGATTCCTAAAGTAGTGATCCGCGTCCAGGTGTCAAACGATAGGGGGCAGTCAGCAGCTCGAAGGTGCGTCAGGGCGGAGGATGAGTAGGAGATGGTAGTATCCACATCCCTAGGCCCTAGGCCCGTCCTGGCGCGGACGGGCGCAGACGGGCTTGACTCTGGTGTGACTCCGGCGCGCCTACGTCGCACCCGCTGCGCTCGTCTGCTGCGCTGACGCATGGGGCCCGTCTAAATAGGCGATGACGCCGAGGGGGAGGAGTCAGGAGGGCGGGGTGGGGGAGGAAATTTAAAACACAAGGTGTGCCACTCACCGCTAGTAGTCAGCGGGCGAAATGAAGTTTTAAAGCTGCTAGCACTCAGCAGCAGAGAGGCAAGCAGAACAAAGTTAAAAATACAAGGCTACACAGCGCTCAGCGCGCTAAACCTCTGCCCTCTGCCACAGGGCTTTGGTAAATCACGAGGCAAAAAGTGGGCGGAGCCTAAATAGGCGATGACGCCGAGGGGGAGGAGTCAGGAGGGCGGGGTGGGGGAGGAAATTTAAAACACAAGGTGACATCTCTGGTCCACACCTTCTTCCTCCCCACTCTCCTCATCACTGAACATGGGTGGTATGGGAGGCGGAGCAACCTGTTGGTCTGCAGGGTCCATGAAAAGTGCAATGTTATTCCGTAAGGCCAGGTTGTGGAGCATGCAGCAGGCAACCACGATTTTACATACTTTGCCGGGTGAGTAAGGCAGGGCCCCTCTGGTTTTATCAAGGCAGCGAAACTTGACTTCAGCAGTCCAAATGTATGTTCCACCACCCGTGTCCTCCCATGGGCCTCATTGTAGCGCATTTCTCCTGGGGTAGTTGGATTCCGTAGGGGGCTCAGCAGCCAAGGTCGGTTTGGGTACGCAGAGTCACCTAGGTGGGGAGATGACAGACACATACATTATTACCAGGATTGGTGGGAACAGCATGGCACACATACACCACAGTAGTCATCACAGCACACTCACTTACAAGCCACGCACGTTCTTGACGCAAATTAGCCATCAGTTGGGGGACAATGCTGCTCCGCAGGATGTGGGAGTCATGTGCGGACCCTGGAAATCTTGCACACACATGTGAGATGATGTTGTCAGCCAGGCACACCACTTGCACATTTATAGAATGGTAGTGCTTCCTATTACGATAGACGGCTTCACGTGCCTGGGGTGGAATCAGACCAATATATGTCTCATCAATGGCACCCACTACGTGTGGGATCTGGGCCAGGGCATAGAAGTCACCCTTCACTGCAGCCAGCTCTGCCGGACGTGGGAAATGGATGTAATCATCCTTGTAAGACATCATGGCATCCAGCACATCCCGCAGTACCATGCTGAACATGGATTGGGACATCCCCCTGGCATGACCAACTGTGTACTGGAAAGTGCCAGTTGTGAAGTTGTGAAGTGCCACCATCACCTTTGCTGTGGGTGTAATTGTTCCTGGATATGGCCTGTGTGGCTGCAGATGAGGTGACAATTGGCCTACAAGGTCCTGCAACCTCCATCTGTCCATCCCAAATGTGTGTATTACCTCCTCTTCAACCATGTCCTCCAGCACAGTGTATGGTCGATGCACATTTGGAGCCCTCCTGTGTGGGAGTAGATAGGAGCAGATGTCAATTGACCAACAACGCACAGCTGTGCCACACCATCACATCTTGACCAACACAATACAAATTATACATGTAGCAGACACTGATTGTATGTGTGACGTGACCAAAATATAAGGCAATACAGCTGACTATACACACAATGTACACCCACAAACAACATCCAGTGTGCAAAAATGTCGAATGTTACGTGCAGACATGTTGAAAGAACTGCCAACATAACATGACTGATTGCCCAAGTGTGGACAAGCGTCCCCACAGACACACCTTGACATGCACACACAACACGAACATGGAACACACCCTCCTTGTCATCATGCACCCATGACCCCACCTACAATGCTCTGCATCTTCACATGACAGGCATGGACATACAACAGGCGACACACAGACGCATACCCAGTATGCATGTATACCCTCATCAATGCGACTTGCACACACAAACCAGACACTCACGACAGCTTCTGGATGTGGGTACACAGCCGTGATATACTGTGTAGATGTGTACCAATAGAAACATGTGACCTCAAAACCAAGACGTAAACACATAGCCATGCACATCTGATGCAACTTGGGCTCACATCACTGGCCTATGTTCACCACTGGCAAGGTCAATAGTATGGCCACACATGTAAGCAATGGACATAACTGATACACGTGTACACGGGCCATTGACATGACATAATGATTCCTGACACATTCCGGACACACATGACAACTATGAACATTACATGTGTGCGGAGACATGCATTGTGTGTACACACGCCATCCGGGTACGCCTTCCCCCAACACATAAGATGATCCTTGATACTGCAATAGTGCATTACATTTGCTGAGTTGACAAGGACCATCACGGTCACACCCCGCAAACCGCATGTGCGCACAACCGCGATGGTGCATCATTTAAGCATGGGCGGAAAATCCGTTACGCTCGCGGATTTTGCGGATTTTCGGTAAATTTGAATTTAAGTGTGACACTCAATGTGATTAATGTGATTTAGGTTCAATATATAATGTATATCAGTGAGCACCCCCCCAATAGTTTTCCACAGAATGTTCAGCAATAGTCAATATTCTTGACTTCTATTTGAATTAGAAACCACAGGACTTTACTTTCAAGTGTGTCTGCTCCCCTCCCTGTGTATAAAGCCAGGGGAACCTTCCAAATTATATTTTTTGGGGGACAGGGATTCACATGTCACACAGGCAGCCCCCTCCAAAGGTACTCCCAAGGCAAGGACACCTCCCAAGGCCAAGGACACTGCAAAGGACAAGGACACTGCAAAGGAAAGGGCACCTCCCAAGGCCAGGGACACTCCCAAGGAGAAGGACACTACAAAGGACAGAGCACCTCCCAAGGCCAGGGATACTCCCAAGGAGAAGGACACTACGAAGGACAGGACACCTCCCAAGGCCAGGGACACTCCCAAGGACAAGGACACTGCAAAGGAAAGGGATACTACAATGGACTGGGACACTACAATGGACAAGCCAACTCCCAGGTATAGGGCACTGCCCACAGATCAGGCACATTCCAGAGACAGGACACATCCAACAGGCAGGGCACCTCCCAGGGCCAAGGATTCTCCCATGGACACAAGCTCCATCAAGGGCAGGAATACATCACCCCTGCATGCCCTGAGGCTGATGTTGGAGAAGGAATGTAAAACACATGTGTCAGCGGTGGAGTCCCCCCATACCTCTACTCCCATCCACACCCCGCAGAAGCAGAGGAAGGAGTACACTGTTGTTGCATCACCCATTACACATGATGCAGAGGGCAGAAGACAGGGCCACAGCAAACGTCAAGCAGGATCCAGCACGTCCCCAGAGAGCAGACCCACACCAGCACATGATCCACCTTTGATGGGTGATGTTCATGATGAGGCCACACCACTTACCAGTCCTGTCATGTCCAGGGTGCCCTTCCATATCCCAAAGAAATGGAGACACACACCTGTGACACCTGCCCACCCCAATGTCGCTCAAGTACAGCTGTCCCCAGCTCCCAGAGCCACCCTGCCTCATGGCTCATACAGCCCTGTGGCTCATCATTTCAGTGGTCCTAGTGGGTCAGCTGCAGTTCACTCTCATGTGTCAGATAGTGGCACTGTGTCTGTGGTTCGCTGTCATGCCTCATGTAGTAGCACTGTGTCGGATGTGCCCTCTCCTGTTTCAGGTACTACCAATGTGTGTGTCCGCCACTCTCATGTCTCAGGTGCTGGCATGGTATTTGTTGGTCACTGTGCACGGTCATGTCCTAGCAGTGTGTCTGGCTCTATGGCTCATGTGTCAGTCACTAGAGCTGTGGCTGTGTCTCACACTCCTGTACATGGTGCTGGCAGTGTGTCTGGGTCTATGGCTCATGTGTCAGTTACTACATCTGTGGCTGTGTCCCACACTCCTGTTTATGGTGCTGGCAGTGTGTCTGGGTCTATGGCTCATGTGTCAGCCACTAGAGCTGTGGCTGTGTCTCACACTCCTGTATCTGGTGCTAGCAGTGTGTCTGGGTCTATGGCTCATGTGTCAGTCACTAGAGCTGTGGCTTTGTCTCACACTCCTGTTTCTGATGCTGGCAGTGTGTCTGGGTCTATGGCTCATGTGTCAGTCACTAGAGCTGTGGCTGTGTCTCACACTCCTGTATCTGGTGCTGGCAGTGTATCTGGGTCTATGGCTCATGTGTCAGTCACTAGAGCTATGGCTGTGTCTCCCAATCCGGTATCAGATCCTGCCACTGTGCCCGAGGCTACTAGGTCGAGCAGTCCACCCGATTCTGTGCTGTGAGGTGTAGTTCCCATCACTCACATGTCATTGTACTTGATGTGTAGATAGTCCATTGTAACCACCCTTGCATTATTAATGTCCATGGTACGGGGCGCTTGGCACACGTCCTTGTGCTGCCTCTGATGTACCGGCTCAGTTACGAACACTGCCCTGTTGCTGTTATGATGCTGCATTGTGCCCTCTCATGTGCTGCCTCTGATGTACCTGCTCTGTGCCTTGCCATGGACTGTTGATGCACTTGGCCCCTCTCATGTGCTGCCACTGATGTCCCTGCTGTGTGCCATGAACTGTTGATGCACTTGGCCCATCTCATGGGCTGCCACTGATGTCTCTGCTGTGTGCCATGGACTGTTGATGCACTTAGCCCCTCTCATGTGCTGTCTCTGATGTACCTGCTCTGTTGTGTCCAGTGCCCATGCTCCTGCCTACTCTAGGAATAATTTACTAATATGTGCAATAAAACAATTTATTCGTGTGTAGTGGTTTCTGTGTGTCATTCCTGGTTGTCTCCTTGCATTGTTGATATATTGGTGCTATCGTAAATGCTGTTTCCCCAACATGCACCTCCCCCTCCCCACGTCACAGCCCCGGCAGGTACTCCCCTTCCGGCAGCGATTGTTGTGTTTGCGTACCTGCATCGTTGTCGGCGACGGTCCATGACTTGCTGGTGGTGGAGCACGAAGAGGATCGGAAATGCGTTCAGAGCTGGGTCCATGACGGAGATCTGCCTGTGGTGGGTATCTCTCTGCAATGTTTTGCCTCTCCACTGTGGTGAATCCGCCGTGTCCAGGCTGGTGGTTTTTACGCTGCGACTTGCTGTGTCTTATCCGCTATCGTAATTACGTGGACGGTCGGAGACGTCAGTCCGTACGGCGGTGTCTCTGGTTGGTTACGTCTGCCGCGGGATCGGGTGTATTAGTGCTGCGGTGTTTGTTCTTCCGCGGCGTATGGAAATTTGACAGTGCTTCCCATCCAAATATGGCGGACAGACTGGCCACGGCTGGCGGACTGAAAAAATACATTTTCCGCCTACTTCATGCCGGCGGGCGTCCTTCCGTCCGCCATCCTAATGACCCCCTAAGTTCAGAGAATCCATAACTCCGTTCTTGAACTGAAAAGCATCCTTAACTTCACAGAATCTATCTTGAATATCAAGCTCCCCCAGAACTCAGTTCTTTCCCCACTCACCAAGCCCTTCCTTCAACCCTTGCTGCTAGCCTTTAGACACCTACGCCCTCGCAAGCATCCTAACTGCCTCTCGGAGGACAAAATTCAAACCCTCCTCCTAGCCTATAAGTCCTCTGCTGACGCCCCCAGTCCTCCAGACATGAAAGATGAATACTTCATTCACACGGTTGCAATCAACCCAAATAGACCATCAACTCTCCATAACAGAGGAGTAAACAGCAACAACTTAGAGCAAGTACATTTATCCTCCCTAACTCACAAGACAAGCCGACCCTCCTCTCTACCGGCCTCCTAATTAAATGCCGATCAGCAGCAAAGCACGCCTCTGATATCGCCTCCTCATCCTGAGCCAAAAATCTGACATAGTAAACCTTACTATACACACAATGTACACCCACAAACAACATCCAGTGTGCAAAAATGTCGAATGTTACGTGCAGACATGTTGAAAGAACTGCCAACATAACATGACTGATTGCCCAAGAGTGGACAAGCGTCCCCACAGACACACCTTGACATGCACACACAACACGAACATGGAACACACCCTCCTTGTCATCATGCACCCATGACCCCACCTACAATGCTCTGCATCTTCACATGACAGGCATGGACATACAACAGGCGACACACAGACGCATACCCAGTATGCATGTATACCCTCATCAATGCGATTTGCACACACAAACCAGACACTCACGACAGCTTCTGGATGTGGGTACACAGCCGTGATATACTGTGTAGATGTGTACCAATAGAAACATGTGACTTCAAAACCAAGACGTAAACACATAGCCATGCACATCTGATGCAACTTGGGCTCACATCACTGGCCTATGTTCACCACTGGCAAGGTCAATAGTATGGCCACACATGTAAGCAATGGACATAACTGATACACGTGTACACGGGCCATTGACATGACATAATGATTCCTGACACATTCCGGACACACATGACAACTATGAACATTACATGTGTGCGGAGACATGCATTGTGTGTACACACGCCATCCGGGTACGCCTTCCCCCAACACATAAGATGATCCTTGATACTGCAATAGTGCATTACATTTGCTGAGTTGACAAGGACCATCACGGTCACACCCCGCAAACCGCATGTGCGCACAACCGCGATGGTGCATCATTTAAGCATGGGCGGAAAATCCGTTACGCTCGCGGATTTTGCGGATTTTCGGTAAATTCGCAATCCGCGAGATTCGCGAATTTCCCGCAAAATCCGCAAATTCGCACGCAGCGGATTTTTTTTCTTTGCGGTGTAAGTTCGCAATTGCGAACATGTAGGTGCGGCGGGCAGCAACAATCTCGCACTCGCGAAATTACAAAAATTTCAATTCCGCACAAGAAATCTACTAGCAAGCAGCATGGACCTTCTGAAAATGACTCCTCAGGTTGACATTTGCCTGCACTTTTTTAGATTTGAGGCCTTTTGATTTTCTTTGGATAACTTTTGGATTAGAAATCAACTTTCTCATATAAGCTTGGTGGGGCATTAAAGTTGCTGTAATGCTGCTCTGCAGAAAAACGAGTTTTGCAAAAGTGAAAGCAGGTTCAAAAATTCAAACTCATCATTAGTAACCGTTCCCTGTAGTGCTTCCTGACAAGGCCCCCTCCAAAGTTCAGTTGCTAGTTGCAACAATTGTTCAGTTGCTAGTTGCAACAATTGTATGACCCTGCTCTGACCCTCACAGCAGGCTCATAGAATAGCTACAAGTAGGCCACAAAGGTCCTGGAAAAAAAAATTGCACTGCAACAGAAAGCAAATTACAGATAAGGATGCAGGTGCCAGACTGGAATTTTAAAACAGTGACACATTAATAAATCAACCCCAAATTAATTCATGTCAGTTGAAGCAGGCAGGTGTGCTTGCTTTTTCCCCCCATAATCTACAGTGATGATGAACCAGAGGGTGGCATAAGGCATTGATGTACCAGAGGGTGGCATGGGTAAAACAGAGGGTGGCAGGGGTGAAACAGAGGGTGCTGGGAACCTATGATGATGAACCAGACGTAGAAACAACATAATTGTGACCGTTGCGAGCCGACATGTAAGTTCGCGATTGCGAACTGTTACAAATCCCTCGCGAACTGGCAGAAATCCTTGCGAACTGGCAGAAATCCTTGCGAACACAAACAAAAAAAAAATCCGCAAATTCGCGAGAATTTGCGGATTTTGCGGATTGCGAGTTCGCAAATTCGCAAAATTCACGAACGCCAGATTCGCAAAATTCACCCATGCTTAGCATCATTTTAAAATCATCACTCACTGGCATCGCAATGGCGGAGCACGCCTTCCGCGTGGGCGGGGCAGGCTAACACATACATTTGAATGTACAAGTCAAAATGCCAGTTGGTATCCCCACTTACAGTCACATAGCAGCACCCACCGCAGACCCCCGGCCCTGGCCGCTCACCCACCGCCGGGTGCGGGCGGTGGTTAAACGCCATGTGTAGTGATAGCAGCCTGGCATGGTTGCCCCTGGCCACTCACCCACCGCCGGGTGCAGGCAGTGGGTGACCGCGGGGTGCAGGCGGTGGGTGACCGCGGGGTGCAGGTGGTGGCTTACCGCCCTGTGTAGTGATATCAGCCTGGCCTGGTTGCCCCTGGCCGCTCACACACTGCCGGGTGCAGGCGGTGAGTGACCACCGGGTGCAGGCGGTGGGTGACCGCGGGGTGCAGGTGGTGGGGGACCACGGGTAGTGATATCAGCCTGGCATGGTTGCCCCTGGCCGCTCACCCACCACCTCTACCTGCTGCTGCTGAGCAATCCACCAACTGCTGCCTGCACCCATCACCTCTAACTACTGCTGCTGAGCAATCCACCAACTGCTGCCTGCACCCATCACCTCTACCTGCTGCTGCTGAGCAATCCACCAACTTCTGCCTGCACCCATCTCATCTACCTGCTGCTGCTGAGCAAGCCACCAACTGCTGCTGTTGTGCCACAGTCCGGGACCCTGCCATGTTGAGAGTGCGAGAGATCCGATCTCGTCCCTTCACCTCAGCGGAGCTGGATGTCCTTGTGGACGGTGTGCTTCGCCACTATTACCGGCTCTACGGTGCCCCCCGACAGGTGGTAAGTGCAGTGGGGGACATGTTGGTGTGCATGAGGTGGTCACTGACTCCTGGCTTCTGCAATCTTGGCGGTGTGCTGTGGGACCTTCACATGTGCTGTACTGTGCATGGCTGCGGAAGGATACGTGTTGCTCCTATCTGTGTGAATGGCCAAATGTCCATTGACTTTCCCCTTTTGTCTCCCATCATGGTTGGTCAAGCTGCACCTTTGCAAGGCTGTGTGGAGGACCATAGCATGTGATGTGCGGGCAGTGGGGGTGTGCAATAGATGACACACACACTGCCACAAGCGCTGGGACGACATCTCCAGGCTCAGCAAGAATGTGGCGGAGATTACACTGGGGCAGTTTCCATGTGTTTGTGACTTGTGAGTGCATGCATGTATTGATGCTCAGACTCAGTAGTGACATCCGTGGTGTGTATGTTGTGCTTCAATAGCATGCTGGTGCCATTATCGGAGTGAGCGTTGGCATCCATATCAGCCAGGTGGACATACCAGTTGCATTGTAGTGCAGGGTCCCAGGACATGGCCTTGAGGTCTGTGTTCTCATGGCAACACATGTGTGGTGGTCTGCATGCACTTGCCCTGTTTGTTAGATGTACATGTTTCACAGGCAGCCCCCGGTTCTTTGACATGAGGATGTCTGGTAGGGGTGGTTCTTGTGCAGGATGGGGGCTACATGTTGGTCAGCAGTCAAGGGTTTTTGTTTTGCAATTTGCAGTATGTGAGTGTGGCACTTACGTATACCTCTTTTCTCTCTTTCAGCTTTACCAGAGGGCACTGACCCACAAACTACAGAGCTCAGTGGTGGCAATGCATCAGAATCCGAGATCACACACACGCACACGGAGACTGAAGAGAGCAGCCCCGGAGAGGGGAACAGGACTGTCCCTGAGGACTCACATGTGGAGACACCATCGTCCTCATCTTCAGACGGTGTTGGTGAGTCAGCGCTGTTGGTAGACACAGGGAGTGGACAATCTACACCTTCAGTCGGTACACAGCACACAGGGCCAACACTGCCACCAACTGCAACAAGTACTGCTCGTGCTCGCTCGGTGCAGGCACCACTGCCCAGCCCCTGTGACACAAAGTGCCCTTTGTGCTGAGTCGGTTGATCTGCTGCGACAGCTGTGTGTAGGGCAGACCAACATGATCAATGCATTCCTAGACCACAATAGGAAGTTGGGGCAGGTGGTAGCATTCATGGAGGGGATGCATGGCGATGTTGCTGGTCTGCACAGAACAGTTCATTTGTTATCCAACACAGTGTCTGTAGCCATTCCAAACTCGCAGGGACAAGGTTCTACTTCAGTTCCCCCATCCACACCACTTGATGTCTCAGCGGAGAGTGACATTTCTGAGCAGGCCTCATTTTCGGGATATTGCACTAGAAGCAGCCACAGGCAGCAAGGCAGGGTACGGAGGGCACAGACACCATCCCCTAGGACAGGGAAATATTTCACACACCAAGACATCAGCTACCCTGGAGTTGACACACAGGATACTCAACGGTGTTGGGGGACAGGGATTCTTGAAAGTAAAGTCCTGTGGTTTCTAATTCAAATAGAAGCCAAGGATATTGACTATTGCTGAACATTCTGTGGAAAACTATTGGGGGGGTGCTCACTGATATACATTATATATTGAACCTAAATCACATTAATCACATTGAGTGTCATAACAACTTTTTAAATAGATGACAAGCATTCGGGCTCAATTTGCTTAGGAATACCAAAAGCAAAGACCCATTTGGAAATATAACTACTTCCGAGTCGATAGCCGCAGAGTCAGCATATAAACCGAGCACAATCGGGTATTCAAACCACCTAATGAAGACACGGTTCGCGGAGGAGCAGGGAGGCCGAATTAAAGAAATCAGGTACGTGACAGAGGGTAGAACCAAAATGCTCTAAAGCCCCTGTAAACTTAAGCGCAAATCCGAAAGCATAAAACCGAAATTCTCTAAAGCCCCTGTAAACTTAAGCGTAAATCCTCCCATTTACAAAGTAACCGCCTGGAATAGAATCTCCCCGATAGTCTTTTTAAACGGTATATGAAGGATTATGGACTCACCTTGTAGCTATAATCAATGGAAATGACCCGCAGTGCACGAACAATATGAGCGAGCCCTAGTACAGCTAATTCAATTCTTGAAATTTATACACGTGCACATGGTATATAACTATAACCATAGCTGGAATCACTACAAACGCCTGAAGAGTAATAGTATGGTACACAAGCCTGAGTAAAGCTAAACCAAATTGTCTAGTTCCAGATACTAGCATATATTCATGCTTACAAGTGCATGAACATTATATAATCTTAATGTAAGTGAACAAGAACAAGACACTTAATGCAGAAAAGTTAAAATCTGTTTTTCTATAAATGACTAAATAATATAATTTATTATATTGACAGACCAAAGACATGTAAAAATCGACCCCCTGAGATTGGACTAATACTCGTCCACTGCATTACCGCCAGAACACACATAAAGCTCTATTCTGGTAAGTAGACACTAAGGTTTGAAAACATAGAATATAGCACCAAAGTAAATCTCTTTGTAAATAGACTATAGTATCCCCATTTTCTGTCATTAGTGATTCCAATGAGAAGAAGGAATTCACAAGGCCATTTCGCCTAAGAGCATCAAATTAACTACGGTCGCTCCTCCGTGCCGATATATGGGCAGAACAAATATCTAAAAAGGTAATGGATAAGCAAAAAGAGAATGCAGTAAGAAAATCTGTTTAATAGAATAGATAAAACAAAATAAAACTCTGGTGCTCTTTTATCTCCATAGAGGCCCAATATCACCAGAAGAACACGATCTATTCTTTGAAGAAGCCTTACCTCTTATCAAGTCTTCATTGTTAAGGTATTAGTTGGATACAAATAACAATTATAACTAATAAATAGAAAGGTAGCACAAAGAGAGATGTGCTCTATAGCTGAAACATGTGGAGGGTGGGTCAACATGTTTTTTTCCTGTAAATGGTAATATCACCAGCAAACCTTTTACAGAAATAGCAATAAAGAATTGTCATCTATGTGTCACTGCAGTTAAATAGGCATCTAAAGCAATGTTTTTAACTTTTAGACTTCAAGTCACTATAGCCAAACGTCCTGATGAAGGTGCAACCATCATAAAGCCACCGAAACGCCACGTCGACTCTTGCTGTTTGACTGTTTTATGTTCATTTGTATTGTTTTTTAACATGAAATTAATTCTGTTTAAAGGTTTTTTATATTAGAATGTAACCCAAACAGGGAGGTACCTTAATAAATTGTGATATATTTTTTTTAAAAACATTTCTAGTTCCAATTGTTTTTTGAATTTAAGTGTGACACTCAATGTGATTAATGTGATTTAGGTTCAATATATAATGTATATCAGTGAGCACCCCCCCAATAGTTTTCCACAGAATGTTCAGCAATAGTCAATATTCTTGACTTCTATTTGAATTAGAAACCACAGGACTTTACTTTCAAGTGTGTCTGCTCCCCTCCCTGTGTATAAAGCCAGGGGAACTTTCCAAATTATATTTTTTGGGGGACAGGGATTCACATGTCACACAGGCATCCCCCTCCAAAGGTACTCCCAAGGCAAGGACACCTCCCAAGGCCAAGGACACTGCAAAGGACAAGGACACTGCAAAGGAAAGGGCACCTCCCAAGGCCAGGGACACTCCCAAGGAGAAGGACACTACAAAGGACAGAGCACCTCCCAAGGCCAGGGATACTCCCAAGGAGAAGGACACTACGAAGGACAGGACACCTCCCAAGGCCAGGGACACTCCCAAGGACAAGGACACTGCAAAGGAAAGGGATACTACAATGGACTGGGACACTACAATGGACAAGCCAACTCCCAGGTATAGGGCACTGCCCACAGATCAGGCACATTCCAGAGACAGGACACATCCAACAGGCAGGGCACCTCCCAGGGCCAAGGATTCTCCCATGGACACAAGCTCCATCAAGGGCAGGAATACATCACCCCTGCATGCCCTGAGGCTGATGTTGGAGAAGGAATGTAAAACACATGTGTCAGCGGTGGAGTCCCCCCATACCTCTACTCCCATCCACACCCCGCAGAAGCAGAGGAAGGAGTACACTGTTGTTGCATCACCCATTACACATGATGCAGAGGGCAGAAGACAGGGCCACAGCAAACGTCAAGCAGGATCCAGCACGTCCCCAGAGAGCAGACCCACACCAGCACATGATCCACCTTTGATGGGTGATGTTCATGATGAGGCCACACCACTTACCAGTCCTGTCATGTCCAGGGTGCCCTTCCATATCCCAAAGAAATGGAGACACACACCTGTGACACCTGCCCACCCCAATGTTGCTCAAGTACAGCTGTCCCCAGCTCCCAGAGCCACCCTGCCTCATGGCCCATACAGCCCTGTGGCTCATCATTTCAGTGGTCCTAGTGGGTCAGCTGCAGTTCACTCTCATGTGTCAGATAGTGGCACTGTGTCTGTGGTTCGCTGTCATGCCTCATGTAGTAGCACTGTGTCGGATGTGCCCTCTCCTGTTTCAGGTACTACCAATGTGTGTGTCCGCCACTCTCATGTCTCAGGTGCTGGCATGGTATTTGTTGGTCACTGTGCACGGTCATGTCCTAGCAGTGTGTCTGGCTCTATGGCTCATGTGTCAGTCACTAGAGCTGTGGCTGTGTCTCACACTCCTGTACATGGTGCTGGCAGTGTGTCTGGGTCTATGGCTCATGTGTCAGTTACTACATCTGTGGCTGTGTCCCACACTCCTGTTTATGGTGCTGGCAGTGTGTCTGGGTCTATGGCTCATGTGTCAGCCACTAGAGCTGTGGCTGTGTCTCACACTCCTGTATCTGGTGCTAGCAGTGTGTCTGGGTCTATGGCTCATGTGTCAGTCACTAGAGCTGTGGCTGTGTCTCACACTCCTGTTTCTGATGCTGGCAGTGTGTCTGGTTCTATGGCTCATGTGTCAGTCACTAGAGCTGTGGCTGTGTCTCACACTCCTGTATCTGGTGCTGGCAGTGTATCTGGGTCTATGGCTCATGTGTCAGTCACTAGAGCTATGGCTGTGTCTCCCAATCCGGTATCAGATCCTGCCACTGTGCCCGAGGCTACTAGGTCGAGCAGTCCACCCGATTCTGTGCTGTGAGGTGTAGTTCCCATCACTCACATGTCATTGTACTTGATGTGTAGATAGTCCATTGTAACCACCCTTGCATTATTAATGTCCATGGTACGGGGCGCTTGGCACACGTCCTTGTGCTGCCTCTGATGTACTGGCTCAGTTACGAACACTGCCCTGTTGCTGTTATGATGCTGCATTGTGCCCTCTCATGTGCTGCCTCTGATGTACCTGCTCTGTGCCTTGCCATGGACTGTTGATGCACTTGGCCCCTCTCATGTGCTGCCACTGATGTCCCTGCTGTGTGCCATGAACTGTTGATGCACTTGGCCCATCTCATGGGCTGCCACTGATGTCTCTGCTGTGTGCCATGGACTGTTGATGCACTTAGCCCCTCTCATGTGCTGTCTCTGATGTACCTGCTCTGTTGTGTCCAGTGCCCATGCTCCTGCCTACTCTAGGAATAATTTACTAATATGTGCAATAAAACAATTTATTCGTGTGTAGTGGTTTCTGTGTGTCATTCCTGGTTGTCTCCTTGCATTGTTGATATATTGGTGCTATCGTAAATGCTGTTTCCCCAACATGCACCTCCCCCTCCCCACGTCACTGCCCCGGCAGGTACTCCCCTTCCGGCAGCGATTGTTGTGTTTGCGTACCTGCATCGTTGTCGGCGACGGTCCATGACTTGCTGGTGGTGGAGCACGAAGAGGATCGGAAATGCGTTCAGAGCTGGGTCCATGACGGAGATCTGCCTGTGGTGGGTATCTCTCTGCAATGTTTTGCCTCTCCACTGTGGTGAATCCGCCGTGTTCAGGCTGGTGGTTTTTACGCTGTGTCTTATCCGCTATCGTAATTACGTGGACGGTCGGAGACGTCAGTCCGTACGGCGGTGTCTCTGGTTGGTTACGTCTGCCGCGGGATCGGGTGTATTAGTGCTGCGGTGTTTGTTCTTCCGCGGCGTATGGAAATTTGACAGTGCTTCCCATCCAAATATGGCGGACAGACTGGCCATGGCTGGCGGACTGAAAAAATACATTTTCCGCCTACTTCATGCCGGCGGGCGTCCTTCCGTCCGCCATCCTAATGACCCCCTAAGTTCAGAGAATCCATAACTCCGTTCTTGAACTGAAAAGCATCCTTAACTTCACAGAATCTATCTTGAATATCAAGCTCTCCCAGAACTCAGTTCTTTCCCCACTCACCAAGCCCTTCCTTCAACCCTTGCTGCTAGCCTTTAGACACCTACGCCCTCGCAAGCATCCTAACTGCCTCTCGGAGGACAAAATTCAAACCCTCCTCCTAGCCTATAAGTCCTCTGCTGATGCCCCCAGTCCTCCAGACATGAAAGATGAATACTTTATTCACACGGTTGCAATCAACCCAAATAGACCATCAACTCTCCATAACAGAGGAGTAAACAGCAACAACTTAGAGCAAGTACATTTATCCTCCCTAACTCACAAGACAAGCCGACCCTCCTCTCTACCGGCCTCCTAATTAAATGCCGATCAGCAGCAAAGCACGCCTCTGATAT
This sequence comes from Lissotriton vulgaris, assembly GCF_964263255.1. NCBI lineage: Eukaryota > Metazoa > Chordata > Amphibia > Caudata > Salamandridae > Lissotriton > Lissotriton vulgaris. Next base: position 316,810,230 of record NC_141699.1, on the reverse strand, counting down.
CGCCTCCTCATCCTGAGCCAAAAATCTGACATAGTAATCCTTACCGAATCAGGGCTCAAGGAATCATCATCACCTTACCTAGATGTATTGCTCCCTTCAAATGATAGCATTGGAAGGCTTGACTGGCAAATAAACAAAGGGATTGGATCATTGCTAAGGCAACAGCAGTCAGGCTTAACTCAATAGACCCATGCGACTGGTCTGACCACCACGCTATAACCTTCCTATTGCCTGGCACCCGCAAGACAAGGCCAGCGCAACCTATGAAACAGAAACTGTGGCTCAGGGACACAAAGATCCTTGATCTTGAGAAGCTGACTGCATGTTGCGAGAATGACCTCTTCCCCCCAAATCTCTCAAAGGTCAATGACCTTACAGAACACTACAACTCGACTATGTCTGACATTATTGATGATCTTGCCCTGCTAATGCTAAAAAGATAATGGGTCAAAGACAAAAAACACTGGTTTAACAGATCACTCAACAATGAAAGGAGAACCCTCCGGATAACAGAAAGAACCTGGAGACAGCACCCCTCAGCCTCCCAACTACAAATTCTCAGACAGACCAGGAATGCTTACAACAGGAACATCCTCAATTTTAAAAAGAGTTCTTTAGGTCTTTGAAATGGTCAAACACCAATCTAACAAACCGGCTAAAACTTCCAAAGAAACCTCAAAATCCCTAATAACCTGTGAAGAGTTCTCCTCCTTCTTTACAGACAAAATTACCTCCCTATGAAACAAACTTAGTTCCAACACCAACATCTGACTTCCTCCTTCCGGGTACCATCTCTCCTCTCTCCCCCAAAATACCCCCAAGAACCAAGCACACTGGTCCAACTTATATAGTTAAGTTATATTATAGTTACATGAGTTATATGACGACCATTCCATCTCGAAAATTCTATCCTCCCTAAATCTGAATAACCACTTCAATGACCCACTCCCCCCCAGCTGCGTGGTCGCGACCACTCAATTTATCATTGCCATTTGGACAACAATAATCAACACTTCCCTACTACAAGGGACCATACCTGACTCCCTAAATGACAGTCAAGCCTTCCCCATCTTAAAAAAATCCCACCTTGAATCCTTCTACTACAGACAAATTCAGACCAATATTCAATATCCCACTTCTAGCGAAAGTTCTGGAAACATGTGTGCAACTTCAAATGAGCCAACATATCACCAACTTCAAACTGCTAGAGAAATTCTAATCTAGGTTCAGGCCTGGGCACAGCACAGAAACTACTATTCTCCAAATTGTGGATGATGCTCTTCAAGCCCTTGACCATGGCAAAACATTTCTCCTAATTCGATTGGACTTATCCTCGGCATTCAACACAGTCAACCACAAGTAACTACTTTAATGCCTCGAATTCAGGATGGGAGTAAGGGTAACCATTCTTGAATGTTTTAGATCCTTCCTCCAGAACCGCTCCCAGAGTTTCTTAGTCAACAAGAATCTACCTGCTCCTTCCCTGATAATGATCGGAGTACTCCAAGGATCAACTTTTCCCCCCAGCCCTCTTCAATTCCTACCTTAAACTGTTATCTGCCAAACCGCCAAACAACAGAAAAGACTCCAGCGCATCCAGAACGCCTCAGCATGACTCGTCTTGGACATCCCCAACACAGCCACATCTCCGCCCACCTGAGGGACCTGCACTGGCTCCCCGTCAGCAAAAAGATCACGTTCAGACTCCTCACCCACGCACACAAGCCTCTCCACGATTTGGACCCCGAATACCTCAACAACCGCCTCACGCTCCACACGCCAACCCACCAGCTCCGCTCCACCAGCCTTGCCCTCCCCACCATCCCACAGATCCACAGAACCACCACCGGAGGAAGATCCTTCACCTACCTGGTGGCCAAGACCTGGAACAACCCCCCCACCCAACTACGACTCACCCAGGACCATCTCTTCTTCAGGAAGCAACTCAAGACCTGGCTTTTCGAGCAGTAGCAGCCCCCTCCCCCTCCCCCCAGCGCCTTGAGACCCTAGCGGGTGAGTAGCGCGCTTTACAAATACTCTTGATTGATTGATTGAATTACTACGTATCAACAACATCTTCTTCCACTTGTATGCCGATGATACCCAGATATACATCAAATTCTCATCTCTAGAGGAGATATACTCTTTGAATGAAGCACTAAAGCTGACTGTTAAATGGCTCACCTGCAACCAGCTCAAATTAAAAGCACAAAAATGGAATTCCTGCTAATCCCCCCCTAAAGTAACACTGACATCCGGGAATGGACCAAGTTGATCACAGCATTAAACTGTACACCGACCATAGTGGAATCTGCCAAATCTTTTAGAATATTCCTAGACAACAAACTGAATATGCAGGACCACATCAACTTGATGGCTACCTGAGGAAACTAAAACCTTTCCCTGATGCCTTGGACATAAAAAGGGCAGTGCAGCATTAGTTCTCTCCAGAATCGAATATGGATGCTCAACCCTTTCTGGCCTGCCCACAATCTCCACGGTCCCCCTAAAAGCTTGCCTCAACACTGCTGCCAGACTCTTCACAGGTCAAAAAAAATCAACCACATCTCACTGCATCTGAAGGCACTGAACTGGCATCCTCTTGAAGCCAGAATCCAACTCAAACTGGCATGTATCGCCCACAAAGCACATTCCCACGAACTTCCCTGCATACCTGGCCCAGAAAATCATGGTTTGTGGAGGAGCCAGAAACTCCCGGTCCATCAGTGACTTCTTGCTCAGCCATCCTGCTTCCGAAAGGAAAAAACTTGCATTCGTATTTTCTCTGGGGCCGCACCAAGAATCTGGAACTTGCTGCCCTCTTTCATCAGATGAATTCCCTCTCTGTCAATATTGAAAAAGGAAGCCAAAACCTTCCTAATGGGCAAGTTTCTCCCATAAATCATGCATTGCACACAACACTCAGCAGCTTTGCTTAATATTTTATTGCCGATAGAGTTTGGACTGACTGGCTGCTATCCATCTTGTACTAACCTTGTACTCCCACAAATGTAATTGCTGGAATACTCTGCATTATGATCTCCACATTGTATACACCCTGTTGTTCCCAAATGTTTCACTTCCTTCTACCCCTACTTATGATTCTATTGTTCTTGACTATTTCATACTTGCATGCAACATGTTATCCCTGTAAAGTGCTCTGATACTCTAAAGGGTCACATTCGTGTTCTATAAAACACTAAATAAATGAGAGCTTCCATCAACAAGAAAGTGTGAGCCATCATACACAATTTTGCTCCATCCTTTTCTGAAGCCATATTACACACCATACAGCTCCTTGTTCTCTTAAACGAAGAGTTGAAATTTAATTTCAACAGCTAGATAGCAATTTGCTGAGGAATCAGTAGATGAGAAAATATACAGTAGCTATTGTGGTCAAGTGGGTCTGCTCCTTCTTTTTATGGGAGCGGTTTGACTTGTCTTACTTTTAGACAGTCAGGGACTTAACCTTAAGTCAGAGAGGTATTGATGGGTGTAAAAGTATAATCAGGCATCTCTGTGCCTTCATAGTAGTACTTCATTATAAAAATACCAATAGCTGAATGTGCTGTAACATGTACTGATGCAATTTACTCTTGAATTTCAACACATTTTATATTAACGGAAAGAGTATATTAATCTTAACATGAATGTTAAGTTTCATGAACATTAGAAGACTTTTTTTTATAGTGTCACACATTTGCACCTTTTCTGATTCTTTTATAAGTGTTGCCTTATTTAAAGCTGGCACTGCAATACATGGATTTAAAAAAAACTGATGAACTCAGCATCTGTTTCTAGTATTTTATTTTTCACAAGTACTTCTCGCTTTCTTTCTCATGAAAAAACTAACATTTTGCTTGTTAGTTTTGCTTATTGGTTTTGCTTAAAGTTACAGTTACAATTACAAGGTGTTGATTCTATTCACTTGTATTGAGAAAAAGTGTATACAAATGAGTGTGTAACATATAGAGTTTAGCATCACATGCTTCAACTGATTTGGGGGGATATTGTGGTGCATTAAAAAGGCACTGCTGAGTATTCTGTTGCTTGAATGATAGCTATTTTATTATTATATGAATGTTAGACTTTTAGGCATCTGAAGTAGTGCTTCCCAAACCTTTTAGAACTATGACCCAGTTTTTGAAACCACAAACGTTTGCAACCTACCTACCTTTAATTGACACGAGGTGGGCAATTTTTGGATGTAATTAAAGCATAATGTGGTAGCTAAACGTTCTTTATAAAGAGCACAATTTACATTGAAATAGCACTATATTTGCACAGAGACACCGATTTATTGACACAACTATATATCACACAAATCATAATGTCTGGAAATAGATTTTCTGTGATATATATCATTTGTGCATCACTAAGTATAGTGTCTTGATTCATTTTGATCATACTAAAATCTTTTACCAGCACCCTTTAGAAATACAAAAAATGTGCTTCCTTTCTTTTGTAACTGCTGGATACATACAGTTCATTCCCTGGTATTAACATTTTGTTGTGTGTTGCCATTCAATTTACGTTTCACCTCCTTTGCTTTCACACTCCCTCTACTCCAGCAAGATCATCACATTTAAAAAAAACTGCTCTTACTTTGCACTCAAATAAATAAAAGTAAACACCAATCCCCATGTTGAATGAATATGTAGCAATTGTTTAGATGACTGGCCTGACATTTGTTTTCTATCTTTGAAGCACTGGCAAATGTGGCACTTTATTTTACATGAGGTTTTAAGAGAATGGGATTACTGCCTGTTCATGTCTTTTAGGATAACAGGCAGGATTGGATCCAAGTCATGGGATGACAGCTTGGTTTTGGCACCTGTTTTGGATATTTTCTCTTGTGAGATTTTTCTGGAGGTTGACCAACTGAAGATAGGTATTTAAGTTATAGCTTGAAATGTTTCATTATTTGGCTTGATCAATATGGAATGATCTAGGTTTTTATCTTCGACATGAAGACATTTCAAATTTCTTACATTTTTCAATCAATGTTTTTTTAGGTGTCAGTTGTATGGAATGTTCAGTGATGTTTTATAAGCATTTTGAGTGCTCTTTTGCTTGGTGGATTTTATTTTGGCTGAAAGAATATTTTGCTCCCAAAACAATGTTTTTTTTATTTGTACCTTTCACTGTGGAAAAGCATCACGTTCTTGTGTGAGGGAATTCGGATCCTGTAGTTCCCCACGTATCTCTATTCCTGAAGGGTAAACATCCATTACAACGCAGTAATTACAAAGCACTACCTTTGCAACACAATCATTACAACGCAACTGCCTTTCCATTGCATGCCATTACATCTCAAGCCATTACAACGCATGTCACTACAATGCATGCCATTACAACGCAAACCATTACAATGCATGCCATTACAACGCATTATAAGGTAAGTAATGGAGATTTTTTTGTTTAAGGGTGGGTATGGGCTTTAAGGTACATGGGAATAATAATTTGTACCCCTACACTATTCAACACTTTCCATCCTGTTGCACTCACTGGAGTGGGAATAATAATTTCTACCCCTGCACTATCCAACACTCACCCTACTGTTGCACGCACTGGAGTGGGGATAGTAATTTTTACCCCTACACTATCCAACAATTACCGTACTGTTGCCCTAAAAGTATTATGTGTTGTGTTGGTATGGCTTGTAATGGCATGCGTTGTAATGTTATGTTATTTTATGTTAAATGAGTTTTGTAGAGCGCTCAGCTACTCAAAAGAGTGTCCCGGTGCTATAGACCCAAAGGAAGCACAATGCAGAAGAAGATGGCAAGTTTACTGAACAAAAAGCCATGTCTTAAGATCTTTCCTGAAGGCTAAAAGATTATCATTCTTCTGCAAAGACAAAGGCAGGGAATTCCACAGTTGAGGTGCCAAACGTTTGAAGGAGCGACCTCCAATACGGGCTCGTCTAATTGCCGGGACAGTGGCCAAGGCCAGAGAAGAGGACCTTAATGATCGAGAAGATAAATAGAAGTTCAATCTTTTCCTGATATATTTTGCGCCGATGCCATGAAGGGCCTTGAAAGCCAGAGTAAGCGCTTTAAAAATGATGCGTTTCCAAACTAGAAGCCAGTGGAGGGCCTTGAGAAGGTCTGTCGCGCTTGATCTCTGGTGAAGACCAAAAATTGCTCGCGAGACAGAATTTTGCACAGTTTGCAAACGCGACAAAAGAGATTCAGGAAGGCCTAGGTATAACACATTAGCATAGTCCAAACGCGAACCTATCAATGCTTGAACGAAAGTTCTTCTGTGGGCTCAGCTAGAGCTGAGCATTTTTAGGAGACCAAAACACTGTCCAACTAAGCCAAGAATCTGTGGCTTTAGAGTAAGACCGTTGTCTACCTTCACTCCTAGATTCTTGGCCACAGAGGTGGCGGCAGAAGGAGGAAACATAGCTGCCGGCCACCAGGACTTCCAGGCCGGATCGAGGGGCAGCCGAAAAAAAGCACCTCTGATTTATATGAGTAATGGAATGCATTTTAATGGTACTTTTCAAAAATGTGTTGTAATGGCATGTGTTGTCACATCAAATATTCTTCCTGAAGTTCTTTTCATTGCCATATGGCAGATTTTTTTTTTGGTGTCTTTGAGTCTTTTTGTGCTATTTTGCTGAGAATTGCAAACATTGTTATAACTTACTATGTTTTTAATGATTTACACAATACAATTATTTGTGAACTACTAGATTCATTCAACATTGTGCTGTTTATTATACCATAGGTTATTTCTCCTTGAACCTATCACTTATCTTTTAAACCTGTTCATATATTAACATATTTAAGTTTAGTGTTATTACTGTTTTCTCAATTATTGAAAACTGTGATGCTAGTGTAGCAAACTCACACTACACACAACTTGCTTTGAGCTAAGTCTTGATAGTCCACATCTATCCATTGAATCAATCCATCTTAATGAGGCCAATTATCTACAGAAGATATAGTAGTAGACACGTTTCTTCTAATGATTCTCATCATTCTCACTATTAAGGCACCACCTGTAGCTGTTTGAATATCAAGACTGATACTGATGCACTAATGTAGGCACACTTACAACTAGAGTGAAAGGGGTACCTGTATTCAATGCAAGTGTTTTGTGATATAATGTGCTATTACCACATATAGATTTATAGATGGTAACAGTGAATTATAGGAATGTTGTTTCACTGAGGGGTTCTGAGTGACATCAAATAGACAACGAGAGCGGAGCTAAAGTTGTCTATGATGTCACTCAGAACACTGAAGTGAAAAAATCCCCATAATTCCCTTTTTACCCATATATATTTTTCTGTTCTGTATTCCCCTCAAAATATTCTGCACTTGCTTTCAGCTGCTACGCAGTGGCAGAGGAGTAATGGGGGAACCATACATAACATGGCTTCCCTTATGTATCCCTGTTCCAAAGGTTTAAAAGAAAATTTACCTGTCATCCTTTACCAAACCCCCGACCACCCTCTCACCCTTCCTTCTCCCTCCTGCAACTATTGTTTCTGCTTTCAGTCAAAGCATTCAAGCAGCACCCTGCTACACTGACAGTCTCTGAGTAAGGCCTATCAGCCTGGCCTGGCAGGCCTGCATGATATCACAACAGTGGGTAACCAGTTTTGTAATCAACTGTTGCTATGTTACTATGCTATGAGATCTCGCCCATGAAACAGGGGAGCGGGATGGGGGAGAAAACAAACCCATTTCCAACAGAACTCCCATGGGGAAATCAACACGAGACGGCAACAATACAAATGGTGAGAAATGAACCAGATAACCCTATAATCAATATATCTGATTATCAATTATCCCCGATAGAACAACAGGTCCTATCGAAGGGACTGTCTTTTGTCCCTACCAACATGCCAAATGACTTCAATATCAGAATTGAATTACAACAATTCTTTCGAAAAATCCGCCTTAAGTATTATTTCCAAAAGATCCCGTATAATCCAGTGTTCTCAGGTAGTGGGCTGCGACCGCCCTCTAGGTTTAACCCTCCGACACACTCAATTGACAGTAAGATATTGGCCTATGAACAGGTGGTGTTAAGGGATGTTAATGAGACATTGACTGCACGACAATATGTTCCATATAACATAAGTCGTGATGAAAAGATTGCACTACAATCCTTAAAAAATAGCAGTAACATCGTTATAAAGCCCGCCGATGAAGGCGGAGCTATTGTTGTACAAAATCTGGAGAATTATAAATCTGAAATTCTTTCTCAATTGGGAAGACCAGGTAACTATGTACATTTGAAAAAAGATCCCACAAAAACCATCAGTGAATCAATTCAAAAATTGACTAAAGGGGCTTTAGAACAGGGAATCATTAATAAACACGAGTATGATTTTTTAAACAACAAGAACCCAAGAACACTTACAATATATACCCTCCCCAAGATGCACAAAAGATTAGAAGACCCCCGGGAAGACCAATAATTTCGGGTTGTGGGTCACTTTTGGAACCTTTGTGTAAGTATGTGGATGTATTTTTAAAGCCCATAGCCACTGCTACTCCGACATATGTACGTGACACCACACACACTATCCAGTTGGTGGAAGGTTTCAATTATGATTGCAACACGTGTATATTGGCTGCGATGGATATCGCATCTTTATACACGAATATCCCTCAGAACGAGGCATTGACCTGCGTAGAACGTGCTCTCAACATGAGAACTGCCCCACATAGAGTACCGACAGACTTCATTATTCAACTTTTGGAAATTGCAATGACCAAAAATGTTTTTGTATTCCAAAACGAATATTATATTCAAACAAACGGAGTAGCCATGGGGGCAACTTTTGCCCCAAATCTTGCTATCATTTACATGAGTGAGTATGAGAGTAGGTTCATCCAAAATCAATATAATCCTTACCTCAATAATATTTTATTGTGGGTAAGGTATATTGACGATGTTCTCTTGATCTGGCATGGTGGGCATTCTGAACTTGAGGATTTTCATAATTGGATTAATACCTGCTCCAATAATATTCAATTCACTCTGGAATCTGATTCGTTGTCCATTAATTTTTTGGATTTAAAAATTAAGACTGCAGATGGAAAATTGTACACCACCTTGTACAGAAAGAGTAGTGAACGAAACACCCTCCTCAGGTATACTAGTCATCATCCACGCAACCTCACGGACAAATTGCCCTTTGGGCAATTCCTGAGGTTGCGACGGAATTGTTTTAAAAAGTATGATTACCTAGAGGAATCTGCGACTCTGATGTCGAGATTGAGTGAACGTGGTTATCCCGCTAAGCTCCTTAAAAAAGTCAGAAAACAGGCCTGGCATAACCATCGTGAGCACTTACTTCACATTACCCAAAAACCAAAGGAAGAAAGGTTGGTTTGTGTGACGACATTCAATACTAAAAGCAATGCCATTAAGAAATGTGTGAATCGTCATTGGCATTTGATCAGTGGTGAACTGGGGGGGATCCCACCACCCTTACACGCATTCCGTAAAGGGAGGAATATCCGGGACCACCTAGTAAAATCATTGCTACCAAAGAAACAATCCTTGAGTCAACCAACAATATGGGGTGCATCAACAGTGGACGGCCACAGAAAATGTGGGATGTGTAAGGCCTGTCCGCTCACAACAGAGTGCAATATGTTTGACCATAATGATCAGACATACCACACATAACACACCAACTGCAACACCTCATGGGTAATCGATGCAGTCTCATGTCCTTGCGGTTTTTTGTATGTGGGCCAGACCACACAAAAAATAAAATGTCGGATTCTGCAACATATGAGCCGTATAAGGTGTAAAGTCCAAGGTGCTTCATTGGTGGATCATTTCAGTAGATTCGAACACCCCGAGAACAGCCTGAGGTGGTGAATCATTGAAAAAATAACAGCTAACCCTCGAGGAGGTGACCAACATAATATCCTGAATAGAAGAGAATGTAAATGGATATATACTCTGAATACGGTTAACAAGGGGCTCAATGAGCTTGAGGAAATGAACAAACAAGTGGCACTGTTGGGAATATGAACATATTATACTATGTGGTTAAGTGTTTTGTAAGAACTGTATAATTAACTGTATAAATGTTTTATGAGAACTGTATAATTTTGTGACCACAATTAATGAAAAGAAAGCCATCTATCGAGCTATGGCAGTACTCTGTTATTGTATATGTATGATGTTATCATTTTGCATATAAGCATCATTTAGCTAATTGTCATGTCTCTCATAATTATGTAATTGTACGTCTTTGAAAATATTTGTCCACATGTTTATAATGTATATAAGGATAAGGTATGGTCTATATGACAATACAATCCCTAACCGAATGTAGAAATATAATCTGAGCCCACAGCAAACACCCTTTGTTACCACCAGGATATGGCGTATGTTAATTTTCTGATACACAGACATCGGGGCCATGGTCCCTTGTCTATTTCCACCACAATGTCGATCTCCTCCTGGTGTTATATTTGAGACCTTTGCCATTCATATAAATGGAATGATTCTTCATCGGAGGATTGTTTTTCAAATGTGGTTTTCAAATGTGTTTTTCAAATGCCTTTTCAATTGCCGTTTCAAGAATATCGCCGTTTTATAATTAAGATTGCCGATTATAAGAATTTTCCCTTAATCGCCCAAATTTATCCTCTCTTCAAAATTATATCCCAGAATAGGAATAATGCTGTAATATCGACATAATGTGAGTTATTCCCTAAAAATCGGACACGTAGGTATTTCCTTACATGATCCCGATAACCAGTCCTCTCTCTATGCCGGTTACGTGAGGGAGTCTGGGTACATTTGTAACGGAAAATGCACTAGCGGGTATGGCGGCGTCCTGAAGCACAGTGAGGCTCGGATGTTCACACGGTCAAATTACCGGCAATAGGGTAGGTTTAGATTCTTTTCTATGTGTTTGACTGTGACACACAGTCAAGCCATGTATACAACTGTGTTAGGAGTAAGATATCTCCGAAAATATCGAGTGAGACCCTACTTTTGTGTCTCCCTTATTACAGCATCTTGGAATTACGAGTAGGAGTTCCCATTAATCATTGGCTTGCCCTTGAAGCAGTATATTGGAACTAGGCAAGCCTTTGACTTAAAATTAAAATTGTAACTCCATACATGCTAGAATAAGTGGCATATAATAAGTGACAATTCATTTGTTTATGTCCTCCTTTTAATAGTTATCCGAATCCAGGAGTAGGAGTCCGAAAATTAGGACCTACCTTTCTAGGTGCATTGTATTCACCTTTGACAAGGTAACTAGTACTAATGTTAAACGGTAATTTTTGGCACAAAAGTTATAAGATTTATTCTTAGTGAGACCTCGTTATGTCTCCTTACACAGCTACCTGAAATCATCAACAGGAACACTTGATCTTGACACAAGACATTTATATCAAGGTAAAAAACCCTATTGTGAATTATCTTCAACCATTATAACTTCCATGGTTATGGTATATTGACGCTACCTAATATTATCTGTAGGTACCTATTCGCCATGATACATGTATGAAGTATCGCCTTCCCTACATGGATGGGGATATGGGCTCAAGGTAAATAAATCCCTCTTCAATAATGGTAATGTCAAGTGAATTGCCAAACATCAGATCTAGATGTATTCTAGATTTTAATTGTTCTTACAGGATATCTGTTGGGAAGTTGTAAATTTGGACCACCTCCCATCGCTTGCTCTATTTTGAAGGGTAAGAAAAACTACCTTACCACCGTGTGGGTTATAGGTTCTTTAATCATCTTCACCACGGTCAGTAATTTCCTATTTCTTCTCTTTTAGGGTTAATAATAAATCCCTTGGTTGCCCCTGTTTGTTTTTACAGTCCTGATGAAGACTCGCAATCCCCAGGTCCAAATCACTGTTGGGTATAAGACGAGTCGAAACGTCGACACCATTATCACATAACCTTGGACCAATTGTTTAACATCATTGTATATAGTGCAAAACATCTAGGATATATAGGCTCACGTATTACAATGTTGTGATTGCAATAACATTAAAAAAGTCTTGGCCAGGTACTCAATACGGTAAATTATATGTCCAATATTGGTTGTAAAATAATGTGAATAATTTCTTGTCCACCACTGTGTATCTCTTTTCTGCTCACTTGTTTCATTTTCCTGATCACATCTTTTCTTTGCACGCTCCCTTTGGGGCAACCTCTTTGTTTTTATCTACTTTTGAAAAATATATTGTAAAAAATATGAACTACTAATAGAAATGAAAATTTAAAAATAAAACAGAAAAATATTTTTCTTTAACCGTGGTGTTAGGTTTTTCTCATTATACTAAGTAATTGAGTATTATAGAGCAGACTGGACAGTGTTGCTCCACATTAAGTATTGATTAACAATTGATTAAGTCAATCATTAGAATCTATAGGTTCAGGACCGCTGTCTGTTTATATCAATATATACCCAGGTCCATGCCTTATGGGTCACCCCATTTTCTTAATGGTTGCTATGTTACAGCAGTGGGTTATGAGATTCAGACACTCAAACAATAGAGGCTTTCTATGAGAGCAACACATATCATTACCATATAATGCAGTTATACTTCATTACTTTAATGAGCAGAATATGATAAATGGACAGTAGCCCAGTATATGTATTGCTCTAATTGAGAGGGCCAATGCATTGAAGATTCATAGTAACTAATAAGATCATTGACACTATTAAAGCCCTGTTTAGTGATGGTGGTACTTTAACATTACATGGATTGTAGTCCTCCTGAGAAGTTTTGGTATTGTCTATTTAAAAGTAAACTTTAGTAAAGCAGCCTGTTTGCTTCTACTTTCACGTTAAAATAATAGCAGCTCTTCTGAGAAGTATATGGTGGCTCTCATATTTAAAATAAATGTGCATTAATAATCAGAAGGCCTTTCCAAATAACAGTTCATTGTATTGCCTGATGACATCCTCCGCACTGGTGATTGAACGTTCCACATTTTCAGGTGTCAAGCTTTGCAGATATGTAATGTTAATGACAATGATGGAAGAGAGTCCTGGGAAAGCACTATGCTGTTTACAAATCATGTAGAGGGTCATTTAGAGTTCAAGTCAAGATCCAATAAAGTCTGAAATATTTAGTGAGCTTTTCAGAAGGAAGTTTGTGAGCATGACATGGTGTAGGTGCATGCATTGTCAGTCATTTATATAATGTTAGATTTTTTGGGAGGAACCCAACAATTTAGTAATTCTATAACACCTACGGTAACCATGTACTAAGACTTCATCATTACTTGATATATAACATGTGAATACTGTGTTTTGATATGTTTTCTGTAATTAATGGTATAAACTTGGTACCAGTTTGAGTTACCTACTACTATCAGGAAGGACTTTTCCAAGCTGTGATGTGGTTTCACAGTAATACAAACACAAGGCTCACAAGAGAGAGAGCTTACATCCTATGCTCCCTTTGCAATTTCGTAAACAAGGAGAGCTTACATACTCCACTTGTTGTAGATTAAATCATTGTTTTTACTTATTTATTACATTTAAAGTTAAATACGTACTCCAAAAAGAAACATGGCATAGTGCAAGTGGTTTGTGATATAAAGCCAATCGTAGGTGGCAAAACAATATTTAGAAAGGATTAACTACTGTTAACGGTTGTTAAATTTCTACAAGCACGGAACCCATATCCATGAATTTTGCTGTACAAAATAACAACCTAATGACAAACAGTGGAATTTATCAACATTGTCACCCCTTATCTCAATAGCTATGGGGCTTCATAAGGACAGAGGATCAATAGTAGCAACATACTGTCATTGGGATTAAAAAAAAAGAGAAACCAGTTACAAACTAGTATATTTGAGTGATGATCAGCAGTGTCAAATGGAGAAGCCATCTTACCCTAAGGCTGTGTCCAAATTACATTTTGTAACCATTAACGATATGCCAAAATAACAAACATATCATAGATGGAATCAGAAATTGCCATAACAGTAATAGGAACCTCCACCCAGTGCTTCCTAAAATGGCCCTAATCTCCAGGATGCATTGGAACTAATCTTCCAAGAACTAAGATGCCTACATTATGTTCCTAATGGGGTTTAGCCTTTATTGAAGGACATTACAGATGTGGTCACTGCTTAGCATGTAATTACATTCTGATACTAAAGTGTTTTCCCATTTGGGCTGCAAGAGTGTGTTACACAATTTCACAAACTGTATTCCTACATATGTTATTTACTGCATATGGTGTTCTTGTAATAAGTTGTACATTGGGAAAACAACTCAAAAAGCATAGAGTCACATTCTGCAACACAGAAGTAGCATAGTATATGGGGTCATAGGGGCACCACTATCAGTATACTCAACATAAAGCTTAACTGTATTTACCATAATGCTAAGGGGGAAACTGTTCAGGGAGGTGAAACAGTGTGCTCCCACCCCCTTCTGTTTCAAAAAGCTCCCTTGAGCCATTTAGCTGACGAGTTTTTGGAGATGCACCTGTGTGCCTGTGAGAGGTACTGAGACCTGAAAGGATTGTGGCAGCTTGCTCAGCAACCCCAAATTAAATTCGTTTTTATCTCCCCTGATGACATATGATATCCAGAAACATGTATCTAGAGATTTACAGCACTAACCTGCATCAACTTTGGTGAAATATTCCATTAAATATTCAAGTAAGCATTTACCATGAAACTGCATTTACCATAATGCTAAGGGGTGAACTGTGCTAGTAGGTGAAGCAGTGTGCTCCCACCCCTTCTCTATAAAGCTGAAGATGTTCAGTGGCAGGTGATTGAACTGGCCCAACTGGATGACAGAGGTGGTGATGTGGCAAATTAGTTGGCAAAAGGAGCTTTGTTATACGGTTTGTACTCATTTAGTAGGACTGTGTATTAGATCAATAAAACTTCTTAGTATAGGAAATAAGTCTTCTTATATCACCAGTAAATGTTGGTATAGCTCGTTCAAGTACCTCATCTAAACTCCTAAAGCTCCAAAGTTATAGATGCAGTCGCCAACCTCAGAAATGACCAGTCTTATTCCTATGGAATTCATGGAAACAAATCTAATCGTTTTGTTTGTCATTTTAGTATGCCCAAGGTTTTACAAAGAGAAGAGACAATAATATCTTTTCAAATATTTATTAAAAAGATCTAATCCTTGTAAGTAAACATGAACTGCAATTATTAGACAGATGGGTCACATCATTGTTATAAGCATTATTCAAATGGTGAGAGCTCAAACAATTGTTCCCAATGTTACTCCTAGCTATCACTAACCCCCTACACTAGTGAGAGCATGCTGGGAGTTCCCTTCTGCCAGAACCAGTTGGAATGATCTAACCCCTCAGCTTTGCGAAATGTCTCAGGGAGCTGGCCTCAGTGCATTAACAAATGCACTCCATCTGAATTTGAAGCCTACACACATTTTCCTGTGGAGCTATAGTCCTTCTTAGGACGATTGTTGGGGTCTGAGGAGCTGCCTGACATTCACAGCTCTTAGATTTCATGATAACTCCGGTGAAAGTGACTCTCACTAAATTCAAAACAGATACAGATTAAATAATAAAACAATGGTCTTATCTCATTCTGCAAGAGACGTAGAAAAACTACTTAACTTACTCTGGGCAAAAGAGTCATCTTCTACGAGCACAAAATAAAGAGGAACATCTAATTCAAGCATGTGTCCCTCAAACTAACAATGCAGATAACAGAACAACAATGTCTACCAAAAATAAACGTGTGTTTGGCATTTCCTTGTGTTAGTGAGAAACATGTTCAAACCACCATCTTAAAAAGATGCTAAGTTTAAAAGGAAAACTAAAACAGTTTTGCTGGCTGCCTTTCACAGAATGACTGTAATTAGCATCCCTATTCGGTGAAAAGTAGGTGTATTGCTGGCATGATGTAAGAAAATACAAACACTTCTAATAGGAGGAAGGCTGAAATGGCTTAACACCGACCACTTAGCTGAGATAAGTCATTTTGGTGAGAACAGGAACAGATGGCAACACAAAGTCCTGCCTTCTTTTGCACTTGTAGATCCAAGAATGGGAACCAAAATGATCTGAATCTGTTCAGCGCCAAAGGCCCATCAGGTATTCTTGTCGGTCTTCAGTAGGGCATAACGCTGTCACAAAAAGAAATAGAATGGCGTTCCCTCATTGCCATAGGGGTGAAATTGACAGGGAACACCAATCTATTGGAAAGCAAAGCTAGATAGGACATATTTTAAGTCATGGACTCAGAGACATTTTACAGAAACATAAAAGACAAATTGCTGAAAAAGTGGGAAGATTTTAAAAGTAGAGGAGTGTTTCCATTATTGGGTGAAGGCATTCCCTAACTACTCACAAGGGAACAATGTAACATTTACAGCGTACCCTTCAACCTTCCTCTCTTTTCCACAGTATTCCTTGACCGGGAAGAATACCTGAATTAAGACTGAAGTTTCCACCTAAATGCTGAGGGAAAAGAACTGAAGGACCCTGATCTCTACTAGCACCCAGGGACTGGGGGTGCTGTTCAAGGAAGACCTGACTGAACTTCCATTCATTGACAATAGCACGAAAAAAGTTGAACGGCTCCTTCATCTGATGACCATCCAGCTGGCCAGTGTAATTGGACTGCAATGAACCTTGACAGATCCCTATTTGGAGAAAGAGCAGGTTCCTAAAAGCCTGTCCTTGGCATCTGATCGATTTTTCGAGCATCAAGAAAAAACTGGAACATAATCATTTTATTGGCATCTGGAAGACCAGGATAAGATGTCAATGCTACCAGAGGAAGCTGTCTCCTTGAGGGCAACATTTACAGGTGAATTCAACTTGAAACGTTTTGATAGGAAAAAAGGCTTTAAAGAGACATAATAGTATGTGGATTTGGCCCAGTTGACCCGTGCCCATCTACAGCGATCAGCCTTGCCCCGCTGGGTAATTTGAGAACTCAGAAAACCGAGCAGCAGCTAGAGCTTGACAAAAGTGTAGTTGAGTTCAAGGAACTCTCATAAGGAAAATCATGCTGTCTTTTGAGAACCAGAAAAGATTTTGAGAACCAGAAAAGTAGCAACATCCACCTGTCAAGACTTTGGGACTTATTATGAGTTTCGGTGGTCCTGGAGTGGACGGCATGCCCCCAGTCTGCTCAATGACCTCTAAAACTCACCGCTGTGAGGTTCCGTGACGATTGTAAGTGGTGTTTTCGACTCGCACGAATATAGTCGAGTCTGGTATCTATGAACCGCAAATAACGAGTTTAGTAAGTGGGCGCAGTTTCGCTGTGCTAATTTAAACCGTTCGTTTGTTATGTGGGTTTTTCATCTGTACCCACGGGTTCCATCTTAGATACGGCATCCATTTTGTCTCTTGCCCTCAAGTAGCCAGCGAACGGACGATGTCCGCTTCGCGACCCTGGGACTCCCAAGATATTTGCGGAAGACACATGTTCTTTGTGGGTGTCTTTATGACGAGGGGGTTGCTACTGTAAGGCAGATGGCGCCGCTCGAGGCTCATCTTGCCGCACGGACTTATTGTCTCAGCCGTGCATCTCATTAGGCACGTCCCTTTGATGCCTGTATCTCGTGTTTCCCGATACCTCCCCTTTTACACCCTTTCCGATCTCCCCACTGTCTCCGTCTTCCTCTGCACCTGTCTTTGTTCCTATTTCGATCTGTTTTACTGCTGATTGGAATTTGCTAATGGTGGGAAGATGGTTTTTACAGTTGGGAACCGCCAAAAGTTTCCGTACTTATGTTCCGGACCTCGTGTGTTTCAAAGTGACCAAAGCGACCCCTCTGGGGGATAATGGTGGGAACCGGGTTGTAAACTTTTGTGTTCAATGTAAGCCTATGGGTAAAAACTGTATAAAAGGAGCGATCCACAGAACCAATTTGAAGCAGTCTCCCCAAGTTGCACGCTGTGTACTTGCCGTGATCTCTGTGTTCCCTGCAGCAAATAAACCTTGAATCTTTGACGTCGAAGGAAGTGTCCCGTGTCTCTGTGATTCGTACGCCGGAGCAGGTTACCCACGAAGGTTTCAGGTGTTGTGCCCTGGCACCGCTGGGTCTTAAAGTACCCAGTCCTTCAGTTGGCGCCCAACGTGTGGCTGCATCAGTGGTACCGGTCCAAGCCCGACGATCGTGAGGAACTTCGTGTGAAATCTCCGAGGGAATGTGCACTCCGCTTCATCGATCCTGTTGTCGAAATAAGTGGCCCGAAGACTTTTCCCGCGAAGATTCCCGCCTCCGGACGGCTGCGACGGACTGCTGCCCTGACTGTAGACCTGTTTTGGCGCCTGGCGTAGACCTTGGTATAGCGAGACGATTGACGGGCCTTCCTGGAGACGCCATTGATCTTTGAGTTAAGTATTTGTGGGTCGCTCCCATAGTTCTTGGTTGTTGACACTTTAGCGAGTGTTTTTGTTGTTAGCGCTGTGTGAGTGTTTTTGTCGGTGACACTTTGCTAGCGTACTTTGTTGTGTTGTTTGACGACTGCAGCCGCCAAAAACCGAGGGTTTTGTTCTTTGCTGGGACTTGGTAAATCCCGTAACCCTTGAAGTTTGTGAAACTCGGCTAGTGTGCAAGATGCCTGGTCGTAGTACTCTGTTTAGTTGTTTCAGGCCTTGTGGTATGGATTCCCGATTGGAGGACTCATGTCCGATACCTCCGGTTGGAACTCCCACGTATGAGCTCTATAGTAAGCATGGGCTAGGCCCAGTTACCTTTAACGATTACTGGATTAAATACACGAAAAAGGACGGCGACCTTCGTTGGCCACCTCATGGTAGCTTCGAGGCCCCGATCTTAGATAATCTAGAGATTAAATTGTTCGAAAGAAAGTCAAGGCCGGCCATGTTTGATGCTTTTCGGTTGTGGCACAAAGAAGCCCGACAGAAAGAAATCAGACAGAATAAACATAGTCAGCGAGATAATGTTGCTACCATAGTGAAGAAAGCAGAGCAATTTCAGCGAGATAAGGAGGTTAAGGATAAGGAAGTGTTTGACCGATTACAGCGTATGACTGTAGATAAATGTTACCCCGCTTTACCAACGGAGTCGGAAAAGAAGGAAGAGCCAGTTGAGGATCCCTTAATGTCTTATCTTATGAAGTCGCCGCCTCCGTACGTACAGGGTACCGCAGCTCCTGTGGTCCCTGCCGTACCTGTTCTTCCACCTATTCCTCCTCCGCCTGTTCCTCAACCTGCACCCGTTCTTCCGACTGTTCCTGTTCCTTTGTCTGTTTCTATTCCTACTGCTCCTCCGCTTCCATATACTCCTGTTCCCGCTACTGCTCTTGCTACTGCTCCTGTTTTGTTAACCCCTGCTGTTGCTACTGTTTCTACTCCTTCTCTTGTTAGCCCTGTGTCTTATTCTTCTCCCTCTACTCGTAGTCGCAATTCTCCTCTTGCGGCTAGCTTCTTTCATTCGCTCGGACCTGTTCATGGGTCCGCTGGTTCCGATGGTCCTCAGAGACGTAGTCAGCTTCCTGGAAACAGAGAACGCGTTGCGCTATATAATATGGCGATGGGTTGGATGGTAAATCCTCAGAGAAGTCCACCCCGTGTTGTTCTCGAAACATTCTGTCAATTCAATGTGCCAACCCAGAGATATGTGTTTAATGAAATGTGTAAGTTCCTTTATGATCAAATAGCAGCTGATGCGCCTGACAAGGTGCTCGCCGCTCTGTCTGATCTCCAGCTTCAGTTCGCAAATGGGCTGATAGTGGATACCAACGTTCGACGTGCTGTTGAACGATTGCTATCTCTTCGTCCCGCTCCCATCCCTCATGCATTGTTTGTTGAGGATATTGAAAAACAACCAGACGAGTCTGGCCAATACCCTATGCGGGAAGTTCCACCAGTGTGGATGCCAGGCGATGCTACTGCTATTCCTATTATTCCGCCGCATTTCCAGAGAGTATGGATACATCTCCCATGGAAAAGATCGGAAGTGTTGCAGGTGAAGCAATCTTTGCCTGACCCTCGCAAAAATCCTGCAGGGTATTACAAAGAATTATCGCAGCTCGTAGATGCTACGATAATGAATCTTGCCGATATCGACATGTTGTTTGGCAATGTTGTACCGCAACCGGTATGGGCTAAGATTCGTCAGGAAGATCACGCAAATGAACTAGGTGGTGATTGGGCGGCCATTGTAGCGGCAGATGGGTTGCAAGTTGGTGGCGCTAAGCCTGAACAGTTGATTGCTGCTCTCCCTCAAAGAATAATAACATTAATGAAAACTCTTATGCCAGCTATGAAGGTGAATTGGGACAAGTTGTCAGCCTGTAAGCAGAAGAAAGATGAGAGTGTTTCCGACTTCTTTACGAGGTTCGAGGAAGCATTCATCGACCATAGTGGTCAGGATATGGGCACGGAGGGTGGTCAAAGGTTGTTTGTGGATAAATTTGTTTCGAATTTATTGCCCGATTTGAGCAATAAATTGAGAAATTCGGAAAGTGCATGGGCCGTTTCTACTTCGGCTCAGATATTGGCTACGGCACAATACTATGAGAATAGAGAGAAAGAAGAGATTGACCGTGCTGATAAAAAGACGAAAGAGCTAAAAACTAAAGTGTTGTTGCAACAAGCGTATCCTCCGCGGTCAAATCAGAATAATTCGCAACAGAATAGGTCACAGCCACAATCAAACAGATCCCAAACCCGTAACGATTCCTCCTCCCAAAGATCCTCGTTAGGGTACAATCAATGTGCTTATTGTAGACAGGAGGGACACATTAAATTCAATTGTCCTGTTTTAAACGAACGCAATAGTGGTAACTCAACTAGAGGAGGTCGTGGTGGTTCGCAGCAAACATCCCGTGGTAGAGGCGGTGGTGCTCAGAATGATCGCTCAGATAACTCATCTAATTCTAATAATTGTTTCGATCAACGTGGATCATCGCAAGGACGATCTGCGCAGTATAATGTGGACGATTATTACGTCGATCAGGGAACTGACGACAGTAATTACTAGGACAGCCAAAGACAAGGAGAGGGAGTGGTATCAGTTCCGGTTGATCAGAGAGGGCCTTACGTCGCAGTTGCTACATCGGGCGTCGTTGAGCCTTTTCTGTTGGACACTGGTGCAGCGAAAAGTTCTATCATGTATTCGAAACTCCCTGGCGCACCTTTGTCTGGCTTAACAAATGTTTCCGTTGGATTCTCTGGCGCCCCTGTTAGCAATCCAGTTTCGCGCCCTTTGCCCCTTCAAATTGGGCCACGTGAGCTAGAAGCTCCGTTGATTTTAACCACGGGTTGTGGCGAAAATCTTTTGGGCCTGGATTTGCTTAAACGTTTGTACGCAACTCTGTATTGTTCTCCTGCGGGCGTAAAGCTTACGTTAGGAGAGAGGGTAGTCTCTCCCATGTATTTGTCTCTCGATAAGCTCCCACCGGAATTGAGTTCTCTTCCTGCGTCTTTGTGGGCAACAGGTCCGAATGACGTGGGCCTGCTTGATATCTCCCCTTATGTTGTTCAGTTGAAATCTAATGTGCGGCTGCCACGTATTCCCCAATATCGTATCTCCCTTGATGGTGAACGAGCACTGTTGGCGATCATCTATGATTTGATCAAGAAAGATGTTATTGAAGAGACTCGGGGAAACGTGTGCAACAGCCCTGTGCTGCCCATTCTTAAACGTACTGATCCTTCAAAACCGCCTGTTTATCGCTTTGTTATCGATTTACGGGAGGTAAATAAAATTGTGGTTCCTCAATTTCCTGTTGTGCCTGACATCACGGCGCTACTGACTCTGATTCCAGCTTCTGCATCATGGTTTTCGGTGATTGACTTGAAAAATGCGTTTTTCAGCATCCCGATTGCCGAAGAGAGCAGGGACCTTTTCGGTTTCTCTCTCGGTGGACGCAGCTTCCGGTTCAAACGCGCTCCTCAGGGCTACTGTGAAAGTCCATCTATTTACAGTCAAGCCTTGAAGGGTCAACTGGATGCATTTAGGTTGCCGGTTGGTGCGGCCTTGATCCAATACGTCGACGACTTATTGGTGGCTGCTGATACTCAGGACATTTGCAAAATTGCCACGGTGTCGTTGCTGCAACATCTCTGTGAGTTAAATCACAAGGTGTCACCTTCTAAACTCCAATATTGTTGTCAAGAAGTAACCTATCTAGGTCACTTATTGTCAAAGGAGGGAAGGAGATTGACCCCAGAGAGAATTGCAGCGATTGCGCGAATGGCTGTGCCAAAAACCCAAAGAGATGTGCGTGCCTTTCTAGGTATCACGTCGTACTGCAGGCAATGGATTCCAAATTTTTCATTGCTAGCGAAACCATTGGTGGCTCTTACGTGCAAGGATGTTTCAACTCCTTTACCATGGACGGAAGAATGTCAGAAAAGTTTTTCTGAACTGCGTGATTCATTGTGTTCGGCTCCTGTGTTAGGTACCCCTGATTACAGTAAGCCGTTTACGTTATATGTTCACGAGAGGGAAGGTTGTGCTTTGAGTGTCTTAACGCAACCTTTTGGTGGTAAGCAACGTCCATGTGCATATTTTTCCTCGACCTTGGACCCAGTAGCCAGAGCGTTGCCGAGTTGTCTACGAGCAACAGCGGCAGCTGCGGTCTCCATCCGACAATCAGCAGGATTGGTCATGGATAATATGCTTACGGTGATGGTTCCGCATGCAGTCGATACTCTTTTGAATCGAACGAAAACTCAGCACTTGACGAGTGCGAGGTTGTCTGGGTACGAATTGACGCTCTTGGCAAGCCACATTCAGATAAAACGTTGTAACGTTCTGAACCCGGCAACCTTGTTACCAATTAGCACAGAGTCAGATGAAGTAGCAGAACATGACTGCTACTTGAGGACTGAAGAGGAAACAAAAGGTCGAGTGGACCTTAAAAACACCCCATTGGAAGATCCGGATGGCACTCTGTATGTGGATGGGTCATGTTTTAAGTTGCCGAATGGCGATGTAACTACTGCTTATGCTGTTGTAACATTGAATACTGTTGTTGAGACTGCAAGGTTGAATCAGAATTCTGCCCAAGCTGCGGAGTTGATTGCTCTTACTAGAGCATGTGTGTTAGCGAAAGGGAAACGCGTGAATGTGTTTACCGACAGTCAATACGCGTTTGGTGTTGCTCACAGCTTTGGACGATTGTGGAGAGAGAGAGGTTTCTTGACGTCGCACGGTACGAAGATTCAGCATGGCCAGCTTGTGAATGATCTTTTGGATGCACTGACTTTGCCTACGCAAGTTGCGATTGTTAAGTGTAGTGCGCATCGTAAGGTGACGGATGATGTTGGTCGTGGTAATGCGTTTGCGGACGAGACTGCTAAGGAGACTGCCCGGAACCTTAGCACTCGAATGTACGTCACGAGTTCGGTTAGGTGGCCTACAGAATCGAGTATGTGTGAAGATACTATCGAGAGTGTGAAAGCAATTCAGAATGAGGCCACTGAGACTGAAAAGACGAAGTGGAAAGAAAGTACGGGAAAGTTGGATGCGAATGGTTGTTGGATTGATTTGTCGGATCAGAAAAGATGGATGTTGCCGGATGCGTATGTGCTGGCCGTTGTGACAATGGCACATGGGTTAGCACATATTAGCGCAAAAGGTATTTGCAAGTTGCTGGCTGCTGTATGGAAGAATGATGGCATTACGAAATGTGCTGAACGTCTGGTGAAGAATTGTATGGTGTGTATAATGTACAACCCTGGCAAAGGAACCCCAACTCCTCCTGGCAGTTTTGCTCCCCCTTCGTATCCCTTTGAGGTGATTCAATTGGACTTCATCCATATGGAGCGATGCAATAACCTGAAATACGTTTTAGTTGTGGTTTGCGCATTCTCCCGATGGATCGAGGCCTATCCCCTCAAAGACAATACTGCTTTGGCTACTGCGAAAATCCTACTGAAGGAATACTTTCCTCGGTATGGAATGCCTAGAGTTGTGTGGTCAGATAACGGAAGTGAGTTTGTTGGAAGTGTGATGAAGAGTGTGTGTAAGGGCCTTGGAATTAATCAGAAATTCCATAGCGCCAATCATCCTCAGTCAGCTGGATTGGTTGAAGGGTACAACGGCACCCTTAAACTAAAGTTAGCGAAGATTCAGGCTACGACTGGTCTTTCGTGGCCTGACGCTTTGCCTCTAGCATTACTGTCAACTAGGGCGACTGTACACTCCCGAGTAGGGCTTAGTCCCTATGAAATAGTGTTCGGCCGTCCTGCGAATGTGTGGGGGGTTCCTAGGCCAGGAATGTTTTCTGATCTTGAGTACCCAATGTTGATCGATTATCTACATGACTTGACTGCTAAACTGAGGTTAATTCACCAACAGGTTTACGACGCATTGCCGACGCAGACAGAGGGTCCAGGCCACCAGCTTCAGCCCGGAGACTGGGTGGTGACAAGGAACTTTTCACGCAAGAATAACCTGGACCCGAGGTTCACCGGACCCTATCAAGTGCTCCTGGCCACGAGGTCTGCCGTTCGTCTTGAGGGACGTAAGAATTGGGTGCATGCTACGCACACCAAGCGAGTCCCCATCCCTTTGCCGGCAGACCCGTGGGTAAGGAGAGGCATTGCGTCATCTGAAACAGAAACATTGCCGGCGTTTGTGCCTTTTAGCGACGCACAGCTTGTTGAAGAATCCTCAGCGCAGCAGAAAGACACTGTTGAACAATTAGCATCAAAAGACTCAAGACCAGAACACTCAACTGATCAGCAGGACGCTGTCTCTTCAACGGATCCTTTGTTCGACGAGCAGACACGTCCTGGGAAAACTCGATACTTCTTGCGATCTCGCACTAAGGACAAATAAAAAGATCTTGCCTTGCTGTATTGACAACTGCATTATCCCGTTTTTTACGTGATCAGTTTTGAACTTTCGTATTACTGTAATTATTTCTGTACATATATTGAGCTTCATTCCTTATACTTTTTGCCTTTACAGCTGAGAGACTTTGTTTTTGTATACGTACATATTGTGCATTGAAGGCCGTAGGGCCGCGCGCGTACTTCCTTCTGGACAGTAGGTCTTGACGCTAGGTTAAAGGCCGTCGGTTCCTAGGAACTCCTAGGGATTGACTATTGCTGCACAGAACGAAGTGCGTCAAGAAACGTTGCGGACGGTCGTAGGGAATGGCATTCTCGAAGCTGAATGATTTAGAGGGGGCTCAAGTCCACAGATTCAAGCTGCAGCAACTCAGTCGTACCAAATGTTTCATATTCCAACTGTTTGTATTGTTTTTGACTGCTTCTGCATTATTGGCGGGTGGGGTGTATTACACGATGTCTTACTTCTTACCTGCTACACCTACTCCTACTCCTTACCCTAATCTTACCTCTACTGCTTCTCCCCATTCCTTTCACATGTTACCGGAACACGAGCAGGCTAGACGTGTAGAATTCCGCAACAATTCCTTTATTCAGCTCCTCCATCAGCATCAGTTAGTGGTTAACACTACTAATTGTTGGGTGTGTGGGTTGATGCCACATACTACGGATAAGGGAATTCCATATCTGGTGTTACCGTATAGTTCCCAAGGGTCAGCTCGAGCATTTCAAACAATGTTTCGAAGCGCACTGGGTTTCCACCCCATTCGAGAACCACGTTCCCCCTACTCTGGTCCTACCTCGTATCAAAAACCTTTGTCGATAGCAATAGAGGATTTAGATAGTGAGATCTATGATCCTTCGCTTATTCCCGAAGAAGAGGTACAGGCCTATAGAGTCCTAAGTAGAGGTGAATATAGTGTGTTCACTAGCGAAAAGCAGCTTAAAAGCTCGCCTCCGATATGGGTCGTACCCCACACTGGTAATTTTTGTCTTATGGGTCGTGGCCGAAGATCACAAGCCCGACTTGGAGCAAGTGCTTGCACTGAAAATTACATTCTGCCGATGTCCTCGTCCCCTGTGTTTCTGGCTGCCAAGGGTACATACTTTATCTGTTATGATCGTGCATACACATGGTTGCCCGCTGACTTCATGGGCTCATGTTTTATTGCAAATCTGTTGCCTCCGACGTTCACTGTAGATGCCGATTATCATAAGACTAGAGTTGTGCGAGGCGTAATTAGTGAAGAGGATACTGCCGGTCAAGAGGCAGGAGACTTTTTCAAGGGTTTCCTCCCGTTTTGGGGACCTATGGTCAATAGTAGGAACCTGAGACAGTTGACTCGAGTGGTAGAATCGACAGCTAATATTACTGCCAGTGCCCTTGGTAATATCACCACAGAACTTCAGGCGGAGAGACTTATGACGTTACAAAACCGTATGGTTTTAGATGTCATCTTAGCAGATCGAGGTGGGGTATGTAAGGTGATCCATTCGAGCTGCTGCATTTTCATTCCAGATAATGCTCCTACTGTCTATCAAGCCATCTCGAGGTTGCATAAGATCTCCGAATCCATACACGTGGATGTAGGGGATTGGACGCTACTTGGATGGTTTTGGGGCCTGATGTCGACTTGGGGTTGGAAGATTCTGATGATCATCGGAGTCGTTGTAGTGTTCCTGTTCACGTGTTGCCTTTGTGTGCAGTGTGGTCCTGCCTTATGTGGCCTCTGTGCTACAACGTGTATGAGACAACCATCTGTTACCAAGGGGACTCGGTTGGACAGAGCTATGCTGCAGCAACATCTCGATGGTCTGATGAATATCGAATATGATTCCGACTAGTGCTTGCCTACATGAGGGCAAAAGGAGCGTCTGAGGTTCCGTGACGATTGTAAGTGGTGTTTTCGACTCGCACGAATATAGTCGAGTCTGGTATCTATGAACCGCAAATAACGAGTTTAGTAAGTGGGCGCAGTTTCGCTGTGCTAATTTAGACCGTTCGTTTGTTATGTGGGTTTTTCATCTGTACCCACGGGTTCCATCTTAGATACGGCATCCATTTTGTCTCTTGCCCTCAAGTAGCCAGCGAACGGACGATGTCCGCTTCGCGACCCTGGGACTCCCAAGATATTTGCGGAAGACACATGTTCTTTGTGGGTGTCTTTATGACGAGGGGGTTGCTACTGTAAGGCAGATGGCGCCGCTCGAGGCTCATCTTGCCGCACGGACTTATTGTCTCAGCCGTGCATCTCATTAGGCACGTCCCTTTGATGCCTGTATCTCGTGTTTCCCGATACCTCCCCTTTTACACCCTTTCCGATCTCCCCACTGTCTCCGTCTTCCTCTGCACCTGTCTTTGTTCCTATTTCGATCTGTTTTACTGCTGATTGGAATTTGCTAATGGTGGGAAGATGGTTTTTACAGTTGGGAACCGCCAAAAGTTTCCGTACTTATGTTCCGGACCTCGTGTGTTTCAAAGTGACCAAAGCGACCCCTCTGGGGGATAATGGTGGGAACCGGGTTGTAAACTTTTGTGTTCAATGTAAGCCTATGGGTAAAAACTGTATAAAAGGAGCGATCCACAGAACCAATTTGAAGCAGTCTCCCCAAGTTGCACGCTGTGTACTTGCCATGATCTCTGTGTTCCCTGCAGCAAATAAACCTTGAATCTTTGACGTCGAAGGAAGTGTCCCGTGTCTCTGTGATTCGTACGCCGGAGCAGGTTACCCACGAAGTTTTCAGGTGTTGTGCCCTGGCACCGCTGGGTCTTAAAGAACCCAGTCCTTCAGCTGCCCACTCACCATATTACAAGTGATTTTGTGATCTGGGGGCAGTGCGCTGTGGCGGTCGCACAACGGTGCTGTTTAAAGGGTCATTAAGAACCTTAAACAGCACCGCAGTGGGACTGCCTGGCACGTTCCTGCACAGAAAGGATTGAACCATGTTGTGCATTCCTTAGAGTGCAGTAACAGGACTGAATAACTACAGGGGGCACAGCAGGTGCCCCCTGCATGCACCAATGTGCACAGAGGCACAGGGGGGCCCTGCCTCACAGCCACCCTTTTCATGGCTGTGGGACTACCTTGATAAGGGTTACGGTGAGGCAACTAAAAATATGCTTATGCTGTGGCACTGGCAGCATATTTTGGCCTCAAACCACTGCCAGAATGCCGCAGGATCCTTGATCCACGGCAGTAGCAGTGGTTCAGTAGTGGTCCAGCCACCACTCTTATAATACTGCAGGTGGTCCTGCAGTGTAGAGGTGGTCAAACTACCAACACGACTACCGCAGTCCCATGGAGTGTCGTAGTCTTCATAAGGCCCTTTCACTAATGTTCTACAAGGTTTATTTGCCACCTCTATATTGAGT
This sequence comes from Lissotriton vulgaris, assembly GCF_964263255.1. Classification (NCBI taxonomy): domain Eukaryota; kingdom Metazoa; phylum Chordata; class Amphibia; order Caudata; family Salamandridae; genus Lissotriton; species Lissotriton vulgaris. The sequence continues at coordinate 316,782,084 of NC_141699.1, read as the reverse complement.
TTGACCTAAAGTTACTACTCAGTCCAAGTCTATTCTAAACATCGATTCTTTTTAATTTCTTTGTCTTTCTGCTTATTCCATTTTGATTGATTTTTCCAAATTAGTTTGGGAATTGTAATGTATTTTCTTCATAACCTTAATGTTGTTTGGTACTGATAGACTTAGCGCAAAGGTCTTAATTGGTAGCTGTTGCTTTTGTGACAGCTACCGGAAATTAAGCAGAGATAATTTGCGCTGAACGGTGTTGTGACTTCATAGGAGTGTGATGAATTTGTATTTAGATACACCACCCCCTCAAATTAATAAACATTTTTTGACAAAAGCTACACTATGTAAAATAAAACAGTTGTGTTTAAACGCATGTTAATCCCTTTAACGGCATTTTAAGCAATGTTATTACTTTTGCCACTTTCCCCCTTCTTTAAATAACAGCTTCACAGCATAACGTTATCTTCTGTCTCCAAATGGACCCAACTTTCTCTTTGTGGCTTCAAAACTCTTCTAACATTAAATGACTCGAAAATGTGCAGGACATTCAGGCTTATCTCTCCCGTTTATCTATCACCTGTATCATTTAGCACTCCGATGAGATTCTGGTCATAAGCAAGCATATTTTCTATAAAGGAACTGGTATCTGGTAGAAAAATATCCTTATCTGAATAGGTTCTTTTGAAATAGAGCCAAGTCATTTAATCACAAAGGCTTTGAAATGAAACGTACCCATTGCACCAGTCGAAATTGAAACAAGATAATTGAAGGCATTTTGTTCCGTTGTATTCATTTTATTTGATCAGGTTTGGAAATGTGTTTAACTTGAACAATAGATTCGCTGGAGGCAGTCTGCCCCTTTTTCCAAAATCACTCTTGGGCCACTGAGCACATAATACTGTCTTACCCAGAGAGGAATTAAATGATTAGTGCAAGCAAATAGTCTGGCATGACAGGGTGTTTTTGTTTAGCGACACGTCCCTAGACACCCTGCGAGACAGGAGCCGTACAGCAGGTGCCTGACTTCAATTTTCTCTGAATAATAGATATTGTGAAATCCAGAGTGTTTTTATTTCACGTGTATCCAGAAGCTGTGTGCAATGGAAATTAAAAACGTCCAAGAGAACCAAGAATAAATTTGCTAGGGGTGGCAATTGTAAAGCATAAACTGACAGTGTATTGCCGTGTTTCAGTGTTTAAAATTAACAAGCATTGGCAATGCTAATAGGTCTGGATCTAAAGGACTACTATATGGTAATGTGAAGCATTACAAGTAAAAGTTTATGTGAATAGTTATGTATTTGTGAAGTAATAGAGAACTATAGTATAATATTGCTGTAGATTAAAAGGTAAGTGACAGTTGTACTGTCAACCCAGAACTAAAAATATTTTTGTACGTTAATCACTGTCCTCCGCCAGAGAAAAACAACACAAATGATTTTGTTATGTAAGACACTTTAATAGCATTCCAAAGTCATGAATGTCATGTGCGTGCCTCTGAAAGTTCAGTCTTAGGCAGCTGGATACAAAAACAAAAAGATCACAGCTACATGAAAGTCAAGCACTTTTTTTGTAGAAGCACACACTTCTACTCAATGAAAACATGTGCTCCTGGTCCCCAACATGTGGGGATAGCCAAATATTCTCTCCAATAATTCTCACATAATTGTCTGGTGACAGTTTCACTGTCAAACCTTACTAATGGCAAAGGATTCCAACAATACATACTATCTCTAGTTCGGGTGAGTGTCTGGAAAAAAACAATACCCCCACCTTTAACAACATACTGAATGCCTAAGAGAAAGCAAGTTTGAGTATCTTCATAGAACAGTTTATTTATTTTTCTTACTGGCCAAGCGCTGCACTTAGTACAATTTTCAAAGAATTTGGCCAAAAATCTAAGTTTTCCACGTATAAATTGCTTGACAGTCCATGGTCTGCCAAAACATGGCTTTATTTACAGAAACTCTTCCACCAAAAAATACAATAAAAACATAAATAGCAAGGTTATTCAGGCTTACTTTATTGACATAAACAGAAATAATTTTAGGATAGGCTTCTCTAGATACCTATGTGGAACCAAGAAGTCTCAAGGTATAATACCGGTAAAATAGTGATGGTGATTATTGCACTTGCTGCAGATATCTGTGTGTTTTCTCTGTTCACACATTTAAGTCACGGTAAAATGGCTCAGAGTGTAGATGTTACTGCAAAACACAACACATAACCTCCAGGGAACAGGTTTATATTCTAGTATGATAGTTTAGTAAGTAAATACATTTGTATAGGAAAAACTATAGGCTGCTTAAGTGTAGTTTTTCCTAAAGGTTGAATTTAAGGACAGTAAGTGAAAATGACATAAAGTTGTCTATCCAAGATGACACAATTTATCCCAGTATGTAAGTTGATATTTTAGCTCGCATATCCAGCCATGAGGTTTGCAATTCAGATGCAGAATTTAAATCAGCTTCAAAAGTATTGTGTGATTAGGAAATTGTGTTAAGAGAGTAAAAGAAATTCTGCATTACTCCATCTATTACATACGGTTAATATAACATCGATCCATAATAATACAGACAATAGAAACTGAATCGTTTAAGTGTGCATAAAGAACAGGTTCGAATAATAAAGCTGTAGCTAATAGTTCCACCCATTTAATCCCCCTAGGTTTTTCACTCTTGATGGGATTTTGCAATTGTACTGTGAGCAAGTATCACCGACTGAATCTCACTCATGGTATATTTTGTGGCAATAGATTAAGGGTGCTACTACCAATGTCCACCACAATCTAAGATAAGGCCACTGCTGAACTACTAGAGTAAGAGATACAGATATACGTGAGGTTACACACATATACGTGAGGACAGGTGAGTGCACAACTGAACATGTGAGACCACCCTCCTGATATCTGCACACAGGAACCCTGCCACAGAGGGGACCCTTCAAGTATTGGTGCTGACCTGGCAAAGGCCTTCTAACGTGAGTAAGTGTTTGTAGTGAATGTCTGTAGTGCTTACTGAAAGTCTGTAGTACTTAACTGAATTACACATTATAGGTAAAATCCTCACCAAAGTACAGTATGATTGAATGAATGAATACATGAATACTTTATTGTTTGGTTACTCAAAACCATTACATTAAAAACCAGAATACAAAGTTACAAAAGGAAGAGTCGGCAAGCAAGTCTGTGTGGTAGTTCCCTGGGCACTGATGGGTACGGTGAAAAGGGTTCATGGTAAGACTGCCCGACGTGCATCTGCAAAGTCTCTATTCGTGTGTGCTCTGGGTGGCCATCAGCTTGGACTGTAACTGATGGATAAACTTTCCAAAAGAGGCCATCTGTTTTACCATAGTCAGTGTATATAGTTGGTAGATCGCCTCCTTTGCGGTGCGTGACCCCGCTTATCTTAGGATTGGCCTAAGATAAAGGCTGCGAGCCGTGCGCAGAGCCGGGCAACAAAATAGAAGGTGGGCCAATGACTCTCGTTTGTGCCTGCAGAGCCTGCATTCCCGAGCTCCCGATCCAGCCTGTTCAAAGGCATATGGTTCTTTTAGGGGCAGGGGATGTAGTCTGTAGGCTAAAATCTTGTGAAGGGCTGCACGGCCCACGGCCTGCGCAAGATGGTGTTTAGGGATGTACACAGTATGCGCCAGGCATAGGGACTCATGAAAATCTCTTTTTGCCAGTGACTCCAAGTCCAGTTCCCGCGAACGCGCGCGTACTTGTTTTTTAATCGCGGTTTTTATTTCAGTGTAATTAACGTGTTTGGGGTTCCAAGACTCAGTGGCAAGATTGAGAAGGTCCTTTGTCGCATTAAGAATGGCCAACCAGGGATTCCCGGGTTCCATGAAGATGTGTTTCAGAACTGCCTTGAGTGTGTTTTCGTGTGCCGCTGTTGTTAGGAAATAGTATTTACTTAGGGCGGCCATCTCTTCCAGGTTTTGCTGGTTGAGCGAGAACTCTAAGCACACGAGGGTGTTTCTGGTGCGCCTTGGTAAGTGGAACAGTCTCTTGTAAGCTCTGCAATGAATTGTTTCTAGGTCATTGTTGAGTTTACCCGGGAATGCTTGTTGAGCATAATTGAGGGCCAGCATTAACTTAGCTTTGAGTACTCTTTGAATAGCCGTTGTAGACAGGCTGTATAAGGAGGCTTGTAGCTTGCAGAGGGCGTAGGTGATGGTTTTACCTTTGCCTTGAATTTTCTTTAAGTGGACGTTTGAAAGCCCCGACTCTTGGCAGCAGATGCCCAAGTAGGTATATCGCTGTGTGCTTTCCAAGGAGAGATGACCAAGCTTCCATCTTACTGAGTTTTTCTTTGGATAATGTCCGAAGATAATTACTTTTGACTTGGAAGATTTTGCTACCAGCCTGTTTTTGTTGTTATATGCTGCAAGTGCGTCAGCGCCTTATGAAGCCCAATTGTAGTGTGGTCCAGGAGTACCAAGTCATTAGCATATTGCATGAATTGGATTTTGGTCCCTCCGATCTTTGGGGTTGCTAAGGCTGCCCCAGTCAAGGCCCTCTCCATGTCCGCTGTATATAGATTGAACAACAGTGGGGCTAAAACTCACCCTTGTTTTAGACCTCGATCTGTGTCAATCTTTGCGGATGCGAAGTCCCTCAAGAGTTTGATCCTCACCCACGTTTTTTGGTACAAAGACTGGATCGCTCTTAGCAGGGATGAGTTGATGTTCCATTGAGCTAGCTATCTCGACAGGATGGCGTGATCTACCCCATCAAACGCTGCTGAGTAGTCAATAAAGCAGGCAAATAGAGGGGGAGTTTTGCGCGACCGTGCTTGATGGACCAAGAAAGAAAGTGCGGTGATGTTATCAACTGTGGCAGACCCAGGTCTAAATCCGGTTTGGCAGAATGGGAGAAGGCCTTCTTCACCCGTCCAGTCTGCAAGGTCCCTCAGTATGGCACTAGCGTAGGCTTTTCCCTCGATGTCCAGGAGGGCAATCATGCGGTAGTTTGATGGATCTGTTTTGGGGCCTTTCTTGTGGATTGGATGTAAGAGCTAGCCTCTCCATGAGTCTGGCACATCCCCCAAAAGCCAGCATTCAGCCTACAGGTTTCGTGTTCAGTTGTTTAGCGCTTGATTTGATTGCTTCATTATATCCATATGCAGTTGGAGGATGCCAATAAGTTGTTCTATCTGTGTCCCCACGAAGAGTCACCGCCAGGGTCCCGGTTATGACATTCCATGTTGCTATTGCGCCCTTCTTCTGTTCACTCGGTGGCCAACCTATCCACGAGTTTGCCCAGTTGTTAAATTGTAGTAGTTGCAGTCTGCCCCCATTTAATTCTTCTGGGTAGCCTTATTAGTTCTTCACCGTCGGCTGCTCCAATGCATTCTAGCCTGTGGCGTGTATTCACTGTTAAGCTCAGCGTGATGGGTTAGGCGGCATGATCACTGTCGCTACGTGGATGAACTGAGAAGTTTGACATTAGGGGTTGCAGTTTATCGCTTAAGATGATATAGTCGATCGTCGTTTGGTTGTTATACGTAGGACCAACAAAGGCTCCTGGGCTGTTCTTTGGATGAACTGAATGCGCTGTCGCCAGTTTGTAAGATTTTAATAGGTCGTTCAGTGCATTGGTGGCCCCAGAAAGATGACTTTGTGTGGTTAGCACCCCTATGTTGTGGATGTTGGGATCGCCAAGGATAATACATTCTAAAGACGGGAATTGGAGCAATAAGGACTCTAAGTGGTTTATTAGCGTGGGCGAGTTGGCTGTAGGCCTATGTGGATTATGATAAATGTTAATCAGTAAAATTGAGAAATTTCCGTTTATCGAATGGCGGCCTTTCAGGATGCCCGCCTGAAGGGTGTCTGGAAGATTGTTTATTTCCGCGAATTCCAGTTTCAGCTAATGCTTTATGTAGACACATATTCCCCCGATGGTCTTCCAAAGATGTTGGTCTTTTTTGCTGGTTTGCCATATTCTGCATATCCTCTTAGTGAAAGAGGGTGGATCAGCCAGGATTCTTGTATACAGATTATGTCCGCCTCCTTCATGAATTTCACCGCAGTTTGGTTTTGGAGCAGCTTTTTGAGCCCTGCAACATTCCAGGTCATGATTTTCAAGCTGTTCAAAATCCGGTTCTTATCTAAGGATTTCGGTTGCTCGTTGGTCGGGCATTGATGGAGTTGGCGTGTGTCTTCAGGGCAATACCTGTAAGGAGCTAGGGTTTTATGCTAGCGGCAGCCAAGACCAGTCTTTGCTCGCACACCCCTTTGTTACGCATAAACGTTTGCCTTGACTCAAGTTGGTTGTTATCTTGATTGGGGTTCTGTTGATTGGGCCTCTGTTTATGCCGCCTTTGGACCCCAGAAGGATGGATGCCGCATTTGGCACGTGAATAGAGGAGACATTCGAGCGTGGAAGCCCTCCAGCAAGTTGTTCCGGGCTTTCCGGCTGGAAATACTAGGAATACATTTTTAGGATTAGGGGGTATTTTTGCACAGGCTTGGACTTTGTTTTTATACCCCAGTTTTCCAGTAGCATATGTTGACTTTTCAGTGCCTCAGCCATGCCTGAGCTGGTAAAGGTTAGCTCCGTGGTTTCATTTTTCTCCTCCGGGTCTGGCGGCAGGAAAGAGATGGTCTCAATGTCGGTAGTTTTTATCTCTTCCAGCCATGGGATGTTTGCGCAAAGTGTTTTAGGAGGTTGCTGCGGTTGAGGATGTTCCACTTCCCCTGTGAAACATAGTCGGGGTACAGCATTATTTTCCGGTCCTGGGCTTGTGTATAGTTTAGTTGGCAGGCAGAGTCCGCGTCCCACCACTTTTTTGCCTGGGCGCCAATTAGTAGTGGCTGTACCACGCCAGGTGGGTGGGCTTTTGCCTGCTTTGTTAGTCCTATTGTCCGCTGGAAAGACGCTGTGAGCGGTGAACTAGGCGGGCCGTTGTTGGACGGCATATTTTCGGCATGCTCAGGTTCTATGGCATCCGATGGCACTTGGCTCACTCGGCACGTCATGATCATTGTTTGAGCGGCGGGCTGAGAGTTTGTTGAGCATGAATCATATTCACTTAGAGGGGCTTAGTTCACTTCCCCATTGCTTTGTCCTTGCAAGTTATTTGCTTGGTTTTGTGTTGACGCTGCTGGAGCTAGCTGAGGAGCTGCAAGGGAAACCAGCATCGTCGGATCTATTGCTGCATTGATTATGTGTGAGACTTCCAGGGTTGACTTAATTATTTATAGTGTTTTAGTAGTTGCTGCCAATTGGGTCGTTTGCTGACTCTCGCCGTAGCCATTCCCGGATATATCTGGAAGCGTAAGATTTATTTTCATTCGCCTTGTTAAGTTTTTTTAGTTTTTTCTTATTTTTCCTAGATAGATTTTGGAATTCTGGGCTGGTCGGTGTAGTAGTGTACTGAGGGTCTTGGTTTTTAACCTGGTTCAGGGTGGCGTTTGTTCTGCTCACATTGATCGTTGCTGGAAGCGCCGCACAGGCGATCTTTTCTCCTTTACAAGTTTCTGTGCTACAATTTAGCAAATTTGTTGAGCCTTGTGTTTTTAAAGAAACCTGGGCAGGATCCTGTGCGGTTGAGTTCTGGTTCTTGCTTGCTTCTTTCTTGAGATCCTCTATTAATGTAGTCATGATGTTTGGAAGTTTTTCTAAGCTGTGCAGAATTGGACTGCAGCTGCATGACTCTGGCTTTAAATGTGTGCTATCCTGTGCTCTGCGGATCAGGGAATTCAGGTGATCCAGTTTGGAATCAATCCCAGAGATCAGGTTTGCAACAGTTTGTAATATGTTATTCTGGGCATCAAGCTTGTCTGCGTGCATTATTGCTGCGCCTGTCATTGACATGAGTGCCTCGTTGATCGGTGATAGATGATTTGTAATCGCTGGTGGCTTCTCCCCCCTGTCCGTACGGCTACTCGCTGATGTTGATGGCTGAGCCGTTTTGTCATGTGCTCCATCTCGACAGGTTCAGTGACTGATTTTGAAGGGCGGCCGATGGTTCTGGGGTTCCTCCTTCGTTGGTTACATGAGTGCTATTAGGCACGTCGGGCGTGTACACTCCATTTGCCAAGGCTCTTCTTTCGTTGTCAGAATGTGTGCTGTTAGGTGCGTCGAACGTGGATGCTCCGTTTGGGGTCGTGCTCAGTTGAGAGTCTTCCAGTAGTTGGTGGGTCAGGGCTGTAGTTCTAATGTGAGCGGACCTGGGTGCAACCTTATCTAATGTCTCTAATTTGGGGGGTTTTCCAGCCTGGAGCGTGGTTATTATTGGTGAAAGAGGTATGCCTAGTGCCTGGGTGGCTATTGGGCTAGGGATCTGCCCGTCCTCCAGTGCTTTATTAGACGGTGAGCAATTTGAAGTCCTAAGTGGTTCGGCTAGGCTAGTTACTTTGGGGCGCAGAAAGCTTCTTATATCTCTGTTTCCTGCGGTCCTAATAGTGGTTTCTTTAACCCCAGGCCGAGCCTGTGGGGAGTTGACTTAAGCGGGTTATGGGTCTTCCCCGATGGAGCTGCTGGGGTTGGGTCTGGGATCGATGTCAGTGCTGGAAGCGCGATAGGTGGTCCTGGGGACATCAGTGTTGCTCCGGTGGCTTCGGATGATCATGAAGGATCCCCGTCCCAATGCCCTAGCCCTGGGTACAGGCCCCCTGCTCCTGGGGGATAGAAAAGCTTCGCCTTCCGTCTCCTAGCTGATCTGTGGGGGCGGGGCTTTTCCTGTGGTTGTAATAAGGTCGAATTTCTGGTCCTCATTATTTGCCCAGTTTAATTGTCTTTCCCAGTTCAACCAGAAAGCGTGCCCGCTGCGGTCGTGGGGCGGCCAAGGGCAGCGTGTTCTCCTGCGGGGGGGGGGGGTGACCTACAGCCTTGATGTAACGGGTGAGGTTGTCCCTGCCCTCGCTGCACGCTGCCACTGTACCTGCCGCTGTGCAGCTCCTGCTCAGTCCTGCTTAAAGCCGCACAGGACCACTGCCTCTGTCCCAAAAGCTGCCCAAGGGATTGAAACTCTAGCTTTGCTGCGTGTGCCCCCCCGTCCGGGCCAGCACCAAGCTCCACGCCTTGCCGCCTTGGCACTGACTCACCGGCTCGCAAGTCCTCCTGTCTCTCGGCTCCTGGCTCCTAGCTCTCCCCAGGTTTCTCAGTGCGTAACGCCTCAGCGGCTCGCAAGTTCTCCTGTGTCCCGGCTCCTGGCTCTCCCCGGATTTTCTCAGTTCTCAGTTCTTAACTCCTCAGCGGTGGAGCTGGTGGGGGCCAAGCGCGGCGACTCCCCCCTCCTACTACTGCAGCGATGTTGTTATCACAGCGCTTGGCTCACTTAACACAGCACTCACACCCGCCTGCGGCTGCCGCTCCTCACTCACGGCATGGCCAGTCGGCTCTACTGTGGCTTCAGCGGCCCTAAATAGCCTCACGGTCAGGCAGGCAGGCAGTAGATGGAAGCCTTCGGCCGGTCTGCTTTTTTCGGTCTGTTTTTCGCTGCAGCCACTATTCCACTTTCTGTTTCCTCCGCGGCAGCGGCAGTGGCAGTGGCATCGGCAGCAGCGGTAGCAACAGTGACTGCGTCCGTCTCGAAGATGGCGCTCTGGCGCTCTGGCGTTCTGGCGATTCGCAGCTCCAAAGTACAGTATTACCCCACTTATGTATGCATGGGCCAGTGAAGTATCAAACTTAGGGTAAACTTGCATCCACGGTATAGATCCATAGTCACGTTTGTCACATCTACTCTCTTTATGGCATATTTTCCTTGCTCAACCATAATCAGCTTACAGGCCTACGTCCTCCCTACTAGGTCAAATTAATTGAGCTGCTAAGCAGCAGGAGGTTGAAAGGACTCTTCACACAATAGAACCACTAACAGTACTTACTCCAGTCCCTCGAAAAGGAAGAAGTGGGAATGAAATCAGCATGTGTTAATTCACTTTACTTACTGCACCTGCTCTGGTAAAGTCCAAGGAACAAATGAGGAATACCAGAGCTCTGGAGCCCAATAACGTTTTGGTGGGAAGCAATCAGGCAGCTGTGTCAGTTAGAGGTGGAGCTGAGGCTTCTAGAAAAGGTCTTTTTGCAGCTTGTTTTGAAATTGTTATTTTGAAATGTCCTGAAATGCTGTGCAGGTGGGTTTGGGGCAGGGGTGGAGTGATGATGTGACACCCTAGTACTGGTCAGGTGGGCCTGGCTTCTAGAACTATCCATGTCCACTTGAAAAACCCCAGCAAAATTGACAGATTATTTGAAAGACACTGGATCTGGAGGATGGACGTTGGGACTTTGACTTCAGGTGGCACTCAAGACTAGTGTGGATCTCTCAAGGGTCAGTGGCACTGGCATGGTATGCCTTACAAAGAACAGTTAGGGGAATGGGTACACCAGGTGAGCCTGAAAAGTTCCCCTGAAAAGTATGTGGACTGGCCCTAGACTCCACAAACACACAGATGCTTTCAACCAGTAAGGTGATGTGGAATCTGGGTAGTGTGGTAGGGAGAGCATTATGCTGTTTGACTGTGGAGGGGCTATGGAAGACACTCCAGATGCATGTAGAGAGCAGGCAGAGGCCATATCTGACAAGGAAACAGCAAAGAATAACTTCCAAAAGTTCCAGAAAGAAAAGTAAAGTATTATAGGTCAGGTGTCTTTAAGAAAATACTCATGGAGGCTATGGTTTGCTCACTGAAGCACAATCAGCCCAAAGTCAGCAACATGGTCCCCAGAGAGTGACTGAATGTGAAACTGAGCAAGTGGTGCTCTAGCACAAGAAGGAAATGTTCACCATTTGAGGGCCATGCCCCTGTGGGTCAGCACATCTTTGTTAATTTATTCCTCAATGTGCAGGGGCCATGTGTGGGACCCCCAACCGGAGGTACTCATGGCAAGGGGACTAAAAAAGAACACGGTACAAGAATATTGTGTCAAAACTACAGCCAAATCAAAAATATTGTGGAAGAGAATATCTTTTCTTCAGGTAAATATAGTAAAGAAATATTGTGAAATATAATTTATTTTAACATAGTTGTAATGACATAATCATTATGGAAGTAAAAAACTACTTGGTAAATAATATGTAAAATATTTAATTTAACATGTGTTATGTATATTTTAATTATAAATTATTGTTGATTCGTCAATAAATATATTTAATATTAAACGTTTAACATTAATTTTAGGCTTATTCTTTATTTTATTTGTATTTGTTTCTTTTAATTAAGAATTTAATGTTATTAATGTTTTATTATAATGAATATGTTGGTTGGTGTTTTTTAGGTTGCTGGGAGGGAAGTGTATTCATTTTACATTTACTTATTTAGTTTTAGATTTCTTGAATATTTTTTTTTGATAAGCCAATAAATAATAATATGCTCATACAAAAATATGGCATTTCGACATTTAAACAAGATCATAATATAGAAGGGAAAAATACATTAGAATTGTGTACAATCATTATTGTCTAACAATTTATTGTATCATAGAACAAAATGCATTTATTATATCCAACAAGGGTATCAATACATAGGTTACACAAAATGATAGAAAAGATAAGGCCCAGGGAAAAATAATTATACTGTAGAGAGTGCCAATGATTAACCATGGCACCCCATATCTTTATACAGAGTCAGCATTTTTACGACCCCTTAAGAGCATAAAGGCTGTACTCTAAATGACATATGGCATATAACCTTCCTCTCGACACTTCAAAGGACTGTGGTTCCTTTTGCCTCCATAGTGATGCTATACATAATCGAGCCACAGCCTCTGCTATGAAGATTAAATATCTGTATTTGTATATCTCATGATTAATCATTAAATCTTCCACAACTCTCAGTAACATAACCCTTGGTGTAATCATGGTCTGTGCCCCCGTAATTTCTGTCAAAAAGACCTCCATCCCACTTATCAGTTGCCTCAGCTCTGGGCATGCAAAGAACTTTTGCATACTGTCAGCCTGATCCGCCCTGCATTGTGTGCACTTTCCATCATTTAGCCCACCCCATTGTGAGATTTTAGCAGGAGTGTATTATAAAGTGAAAATGGCCTTGTAGTGCTTTGTTTTGAGACTGGAAGATATCAGTATCTTTTCACCCAGAGCGATGGAGACTGGTAGGATATCCCCTCCCAGTCTAGATTTTGTGCCTCCTCATCATTTGACTGTATTTCAATTAGAGCTTAATATAAGACACCAATCTTCCGATGCCCCCTAACCACCTCTATCAGGTTATTTTTTTGGGCAAAAACTTTCTACATTAACTTTCTTTAGTAAATAATCCTGTTCTCAAAAAATGTTGATAGAAATCTGTTTTAAGCAATCTCCGAGGCCAGAGAGGAATATGAGCGGACACCACTGTCCTCCACTAAATCCCCCATGGTGACAATACCCTGTCATCTCCATATAGCCATAGTGGCATACCAAAAAATGTATGGTAGTAGTGCTGGAGAAAGAGTGGGTGTATAATGGTTAAGCCTACCAATTGGCAAGCCCCTCCGAACCTGCTGCCATACCTTGTGAGCAGCATGGACCACCTTGGAGCGAGATTTTTTATAGTAGTTGGGTTCAAGATTTTGGAAAAGCCCCTCATATTTGAAAAATGTGTGGGGTCTCAGCTACCTCCGTTTCGCCTCCACCAACCAGTAAAATTTCCATATGCTGAAGTAAGCATACCCAATAGTAAAACATAAAGTTAGGTACTGCCGAGCCTCCGCAAAATCGTGGTAGGTTCATACTTTCATTGCTTGGCTGGGGCTTACCTTGAGGCCACATGTAGCTGCTACAAATGGATTGCAATTTCTGGAGTTGCTTCCTAGTGAGTTCCAGGGATATCGATCTAAAGTAGTACTGGACCTTGGGCAAAATGTTCATCTTTAAAACATTGCATCTTCCCACCATTGAGAGATGCAAGCCTTTTATTCTATCCAGCTCACTTTTAATTTTCCGTATCGAGGGATCCAGTTGGCAAGTACCATTTTGTCTAGGCATGCACTAATTCGGACCCCTAGATAGGTTGCCTCTTCTGTTTTCCTAGGATCTATAAAAGATGTTTGGTTTGTGAATATAATTTGGGTCTTAGCTATGTTTAATTTATAAGCAGAGTTTTGCCCAAATAGATTTGCTAACTGTTTGATCTTTAACAATGCAAGAGCTCGGTCCGGAGAGACTATAGCTACATCATCCGCGTATGCTAGGACTTTAAACTTCTCATGTCTAAACCGCAACAGTTGAATACTTAAGTTATTCTCCAGTAATTTCAATAAAGGCTTAATATACAGAGAGAAAATTAAAAGGGAGCATGGACAGCCTTGTCCGGTCCCTCTTGATATTGCCACTAAATCAGATTTGAAGGCGAGCACACATATTCGAGCCACAGGTGACTTATACATCATTCTAATTGCACTGACAAAGCCAGATCCAAAACTTTGCCAGTGCATAGTTGTCCATAAGAATTCCCAAGAGACAGTCAAATGCCTTTCCAGCATCGAGTAGTACTACTCCACATGGAGCTTGTTGAGCCTTGGCTGAGTCTAGAAAGGCGACTACCCGGCTGCTTTGGTTGACCGTGCCTCTTACTGGGATAAAACCATGTTGACGGGGAGAGACTAAGGAAGTAATCACTCTTGAGAGTCACATAGCTAAAATGTTTCCATATATTTTCCCATCGCAATTTAAATGCAAAATCGGTCTATAAGACCCAGGTAGTATGGGAGGTTGATCTTTTTTTTAAATTATGTTGTTACCTACATCCCAGGCTGCAGGGGCATCTCCTTTTTGTGTTTCCTGGAACATAGTGAGCATATCTAATTTCAACTCCGGCAGGAAGGTTTTATAAAATTCTAGTGGGAGTTTATCTGGGCCGGCAGCCCTGCCTGCTGCTAAAGAATTGACAGCCTCCACAAGCTTTTCTAGCATTATGGGCTCCTCCAAATACCTCTGGTCTTCTAGATCCAGCTTCCTTCTATCGGGGTCTTTCAAGAAGGGTTCACTTCTCTCATGCCCACTTTGGTCCTCAGTATACAATTCTTCATGGAAATCCCTGACAACGTCAATGATCTCAGCTGGTGTTTTGACTAATCTCCCAGCTGGATCTTCAACCGTAATAATTGCGCCTTTAGCCTCTTTACATCTAATCCTTTTTGCCAATCATCTGCCCATTGCCTCCCCATATTCATTACATTCCCTTATAAAAATATGGTATTTTTTCAGCATTATCCTTAGTCTGTTGTGCATTTATTCTGGCCTTACAGCGGGCCACCTTAGTTTGCCCCTAGTTATATCTAGGTTTTCCCTGCAGAGCTTGCATACGGCTATACTCTGCATTCTGAAGATCCTCACATAGACCCTATATAAATTGCCTCTGCTGTTTTTGAACATATACGCCAAAACTGAGAATTTCCCCCGCGGAGCCCTGCGTTTGAAGAATCGTGGACTATATTATGGGTGGTGGAGTTCCAATTAATAGAACAAAAGTGTTTCAACCACTTCTGAATGTGACATATAAACTGTTCTTTAAATAGTAGCTTCCTTTCAAATGAAAACAACCCACGAGGTCGTACCAGACCATACATTACAAGTTTTAACAGCAATGGATTATGATCTGATGTGACCCTGGGGAACACCTTAATCTGTCCCCCAATAAATATATTTTAGTTACAAACAATAATCTAGTCTAGCGAGCTTTTGATGTGGACATGAATAATGTGTGTGCACCGGATGTGGATGTTTTAATTTGAATAATGTGTCAGTTAGGCAATGATCATATAGAACCTGCTGCAGGGTCTTGAATACCTTGGGTTTTTGACCAATATATTTGTCTCCACCAGCATGTAGAGTAACCTCTTCTAGCTAGATGTTACAAATTCTCACACTGTATCAATGGGGATGGGCAAGAATCCAGCTCTACATTAAAATAGTCCAATATCAGAGCTTCTTCAAAATTAGATCTGTACACAGAACATATTTTGAGTTTCCTATTGCCAGCTTATCATTCAACTATCGCCCACCAGCCATATTTGTCAGCAAGAAATTTTCCGGTGGATTGTATGTTAGATATAGCGAGAATGGCCACACCTCTTATAGTAGAACTTTGCATTGCGCAAGCTAGACGCATATACACTAAATCAATTATCACCTTGTGTTTCCCCCAAAGTACATATGTCTTTTGGAGGCACACCACATGTTGACATATCCTTCTTATTCCCTGCGCCACTCTTTGCCGTTTAGCCCTATCATTGAGACCACATACATTAAACAAGCAAATAGACAATTTATCCACCATCAGCCCACCTTAAATTGCTCTGTCGGTACACTCTCCCCATCCACTTAAATACAGCATAGTGAACACAATCCTTTACCTCTGTTTGTTCTACTTAATTTATTGGCTTTATTTTCAGTCCCCCCCAAAGCCCCATGGCAGGTCCGCCCCTCGCAAAGGTCCCACCCAAGCCCATCCCAGCACTTCCTCTGCCAGCGGAAGCCCCCCTTCCACCCCAATCATGGCAAATAGATCCGTGGGCCTAGAGTGATGGAGAGCCTTACAGCACTGGACAATCGCCCTCCCTTCCTCCCAAATGCATCCAACCCAATATGTGTAAGAAAGAAAGAAAAAGAGCACAGCATACTGTGAGAAAAAAGAGAGTGAAGAGGAGAGCCCCCGGACACAACATAAAAGAGAACAGAGCTACAACTCCACACTGTAATACTACGCCCAACCTCATTTGGACTACCTGTGCCCGCCCCTTATCTTATTTTATACTAATCATTTTCCTAGGACTTAATACCTTGTAGATATTCTTTGGCCTTGGCCTCAGAGGTGAAAAATTGACTTTTATCTTTGTATATGATCTTACGTTTGGCAGGGTTGTGAAGAAAAGCTTGCGCTTCTTTGGTCTGATATGGAGTAATTAGCTGGCTAAACAAAAAACTTATAATTGTTCCCCCTTCTCTTCCTATCTGGCCGTGCTAGATTGTACAAGGCTTCTCTAGACAAAAAATTGAACATACAAATCAGGACTGCTCTGGGGATAGAGTAGGGGTAGAGTGGTAAAATCCTGAGCGAGTGTTCTGTCAAAAAGGACATCCGGTGAGCCTGTTGTACCCCCATATCCCACAATTTCCGGGGATCAGAGCCTTCTGCACCTTCCAGTAGACCAAGGACTCTTAAATTGTTATGGCGGAGGCGATTTTCCATGTCCTCAAGCTTCCATGCAATATCAATCTTCTGAAGTGCCAGAGTATCAGTGGTGGCTCTCTGAGCAATCATCTCATCCTCTAATGTGGAAATTCTATTTTTTGCTTCAGATATGCTTTCAGCAAATTCAGAGAAAGATTTAGCTACTAAACATAGTGAGTTTTGAAGTTTGCAGTAAGCACCTTGTGTTTTTTTGGCTTTTCACACAGGTTTTGTCTCTGTGTGTCATTATGGTCGCAAATAAACCAGAGAGGGGATATCTTCCAGGTGCTCTGATGGGTTGTGCATAACGCATCTCATAGTATCCCCTGGGTCTGTTCACAGATTGGAAGAGAAGGAATAGTCCCATACAAATGCCGCAGTTGTATCCCTTAGCTCTCCGGGGTCAGATGTTGGTATCTCTTTCCGTACAGTACCAGCACCGGATGCCACAATTAGATTTTCCGGCCTCTCCTCATCCAATTGTATTCTGCTGGTCTTGCTTCCGAGACTATTTGGTGATGCCCCCTTGAGAATAGCTCTGGTATTTTCAGTGACTCAACTTTGGATAAGTTAGAGGGGTCTGATAAGGATAAGAAGTGCTCACCATCCTCTACCTCAGCCTGCTCTATAGGGGTAATGTCTTACCCATCCAATGACTGATACCTGCCTCCATCTGACTTGGTAGTTTCTGCTATTGAATTATCAGCTAATAATTCTTGGACTGTCTTCCTGGGTGCTATCTGTACCCGATGTGTTTGCCCCCTCAAGAGTGCCAATCCCCCCTAGAGTGAACACTGAGGGACTACCAGTGGTAGATTCCTTCCCCCGTCCCATCTCCTGTCCAGCATCACTGTTGGGTGCACCTTTGATACCTGCATTGAGGCCAAAGTCACCCAGATTATCATGCCTCACCTCATCATGCTGAGCAGCCGAGGCAGCCTCTTCGAGCAGCCGTCCCTCCTGCTTAGCGCTCGTTCCTTTCCTGGAAGGGAAGAAGATAGCGGGGGTAATTTTCTTTGCCGGCCTTGTTGTCCAGGTTTTCTCGTGACCAGCCCATTTTCACCAACAGCTGCCGCTCCATGTCATTGTTTGTCCTGTTTCTCTTCCAGGGCTTTCCATAACCCGGAAGAGTCTCCAGCAGTGCACGTCTTGGCCCCTGTCAAAACACGCTGAATTTCAGCGGCAAGATGATAACAACCTTGAGGGAGGCTCAGCACCAGCCGGGAAAGCGGGACCACACACCAACGAAATACATGTAAGTCCCACAGCATTCCTCACTGCATCAATGGGGGTAGAGTGTTATTTTTGTTTATTGAGGTTGGCAGCCAATGCAAAGCATCCCGCTGTGCTCAGATGGGATGGGGGGATCATTTGAAAGTGCTCACTCGGCCGACTAGGCTGCAGCCATCTTGCCAACCTCTTAAATATTTATTTCATTATTAATTTGGAATTAAATTGCGTTTATGTACAAATATTGTTTTTTGTTATGGATTACATTGAAATAAACAATTAGCAATTGAAATGGTATATCAAACCATTCGAAGGTCCAATACATTCCCTGCTTTTGGTTACGATTGAGTGGAAATAGTAAATTCAACCCCTACAGAGTCCAGCACTATACCTACCGTTGCCCAGAATGGAGTGGAAATAATAAATCTAACAATTGTAGATAACAAGAACCCCCTGAGTTAGAAACAATTTCCTGGGTCAGGGTAAAAGATACAATGGCAAATAACCACCCAGGCAAAACCAAACTGCGACAATGCAATGTAGGCCAGCACATGAGAAAAAACACTGAACTGACATGAAAATGTATAAAAACTGTCAAAATATTTAATACATTTCAAATACATTTATATTAAAACAAAAAGTAAACATATGTATGTTTTTGATAACCAATAATAACACAATCAAGGTACATAAAATACAATTAAAAAGGATGGTAAAGTTGAGGTGTGACGATATCTTCAACGCGTTTCGACACTAGGTGTCTTTGTCAGGAAAGTACCATCAAGTGTATTGTCTACAATAAAATAAACAATCTTTTAACAAAACAAAATTCAGAGCTAAATCTCAATAAACAGTAATAGAGCGCTGGTACAGACATTGTCATTATTCTGATTTACATAACATGGCCATTTCTCTGTATACATAGGGGAAGCTCTAGCATGCACCTTAAAACTAAGCATGAGCGAATTTTGCGGATCTCGCGTTCGCGAATTTTGCGGATTTGCGGATTCGCAATCCGCAAAATCCGCGAATTCCCGCGAATTTGCGGATTTTTTTTTTTTTGTGTTCGCCCGTGTTTCTGCCAGTTCGCGAGGGTTTTGTACACTTTCGCAAATTGCGAACTTACCTGTCGGGTCGCAAGTTTCGCGAACTTGTTGTTTCTACGTGTCCAGCCTGTTTGGGACACTCTTCTTCATCACTGCCACTCTCTGTCACCACTGCCACTCTCTGACTACTCATGCCACCCTCTGGCCCACCCATGCCACCCTCTGTTTCATCACCACACCCTCTGGTTGTCCAGTGTACATTATTTTCGGCAAAGCAAAGCACACCTTCCCTGCCTCAAGTGACCTGAATTAATTTGGGGCTGATTAATGTGTCACAGAATATTTTTTTAGCTGGCACCTGCTTCCTTAGTGCGCCCTGATTAGTGATCTTTTGCACTTGCTAAGTGCTTTCATTGTTGCAAAATTAGTTACAACACCTGCCCTGCCCCAACTGACAATAATGAATTAGGGGCTGATTAATGGATTTTAACTTCCAGCCTGGCTCCTGCTTGTCTCCCTTAGCTGTAATTCAGGACCTTTGTGGCATATGTGTAACTATTCTGAGGTTCAGAGCAGGGTCACATAATAGTTTCAACTGGCAACTGAACTCTGGAGGGGCCCCTCAGGAAGCACTACAGGAAATGGCTACAAATGATGAGCCTGAACTTTTGAACCTGGTAAGTAGTTACTTTCAGTTTTGCTAAGATCGTATTTCTGCAATTTTGCACTTATTCGCGGGGCGCGAACTCACGCGAACTCACGCAAACAGTGCGAGCAGTGCGAGCAAAATCCGCTGCTCGCGGATTTGCGGATTTTGCGGGAGATTCGCGAATCTCGCGGATTGCGGATTTCCCGAAAATCCGCAAAATCCGCGAGCGAAACGGATTTTCTGCCCATGCTTACAAAAACGAGAGTTGAAAACAGAAAAAAGAAGTTAGAAAGATAACAGAATAAACAACAGAATATGAGTGCCAAGGGCTGACATGATAGAACTGGGCACGGTATAGCACTGTCTTACTGGTGTTTCAACTAATAAATGTGCATAAAATATTTTAAGTCTAGTACTGTGATGGAAAATGGATCTTATATAGTTATAGCCTAAATACAATTTGTCATCTAATAGCTACGGGTAGTACTACCTCTCTAGATCGAGAACATTTACCATGAGGTTCTTTCTGATATGAGGTCAGTATTGGTACTGTAACAAACTAAAAACATTAAAAAGATGTAGCATCGATTCTACTTTTTATTTTCTGATAGCTGCAAGCAATACTGCCACTCTGAAGGTAGGCAATAAGCCACAAATTAACAACGGTCATAATAGTCGGACAGAGGGCAGTAGAGAAAATGAAAACACATTCTGCGCTTCTTATATTTGACAAGCATTCTCACCTGGGTTAAATGAGGATACAGCCCAGCAACAAACAGATTATAGTCAACTTGGACTTCTTAGTGTAGACGAACAAATAGATTACGGCAAACAACTAAGGTGTAAAAAACAAAGGAGATGTGTATTTATTAATTGAGGGGACATGTTTTGAGAATATCATCTTAAAAAGACACATGTCTGGAAAGTTTAAACTAATTAAAGTCTTTACTTAATTTTTGACATTTGCGTCGTGAAAGTTAGCTTATTTGAGTGCCTCTTGCACTTGAAGCAAAATGCTGATACATTGACTGAAGGATACAATTTGATTTTAACTTCCAGCTATTTTTAATAGCCCTTCATTCTTCGACGTAATATCTATTGATATAGAATATAAGGGAAACAGAATGACAAAATGTATTACATGGTGGCATGTTTCGAGAGAATTGCTAGTCTAGATTGACAAATAACACAGACATACACACCCAGATCAGCAACTGTATAAAAATCTGTCGTATAAAAGAGTTTTTTTGTCCCGTTCCGCTGGAAGGAATCAAGAGACAACATGTCAAAGCCTAAGGCATGGGAGGCAAACACAAAGGCGCCTATCTAGATGGAAAACATACCCGAGACGCCAAAATTCTCTTCTGCTCTGAACGCGGTAGGTTAGAGTGTCGAGCGCGACGGATGAAGTGATGGGGATCACGTATAGCCACAGGGTCGGCAGATATGGTGTGATTTGGGAAATAGAGAGCGCAAGGCATATCAGCGGGAGAAGTCTTCCCAGTAGAGAAGTGAAATGGGCTCTCGACATTTAGCGCTAACGTGAAGGGGCTGTAGTGGCCTCCTACTGTCTTCCGAATGTTGGTGTTGTCGGTCTGAAATAATTTACTACACCTGCTCACCAGGGTATTTATAGGCCAAAAGGATGGCTGGCTCTGGCAGGAGGTAGGGAGCCGACAGGGACTGAGGGGCATTGGGGCTCCCCCTTTGGTCCCCTGCATTGGGCAAGGCCCCATGCAGGGGACCAAAGGGGATGGGATACACGGGGCCAAAAGTATCCTAGCGAAAAGGGGCCACTAGTCCCTCCTATCTTTAAAAAAAAAAAATATATCATTGGCCATGCCCCGGGGGATGGGTTCCTGGGGACATAAATAGCCCTGGAGGAGGGCCACAAGCCCCCTTCCCATGTAATAAAAAGTGAAAAAAGAGGCAAAACCACGGGGTTGTGGTCCCCGGGGTGGAAAATAGCCTCCAAAGGGGGGCCACATGCCCACTTCCTTTAAATAAAGTTTTTTTCAAATAGAATTGGCCATGCCCCTGGGAAGGAGTCCCCAGGGCAAAAAGTGGGCCAAGGAAGGGGGACCACATGGCCCCCTCCCATAAAAAAAAACATTTAGAAAAAGAGGCAAAGCCCAGGGGGATGGGGTCTCCTGGGCCGAAATCGGCCTTGACAGGGGGGCTGCCCCTTTCCCATTTAAAAACAAGATAAGATTCTAAAAGAAAGGCTCTGGCCCTGGGGCATGGGGAAGGGGGTCCCAAGGGCCCAACATCTATTAAGGCACAGCCCCCCTTCTAAAAACAAGACAGAAAAGTAAGCCCCACACAGTGGGATTGATGGGAGGTGGTCCATGGGCACGCACATTTTTACACCACTCTGCAAACGCGCCTCTTGGTGCACTGCATGTGGGGCGATGAGGTCCTCTTGTGTCCTGAGGACCTCAGGACTACAGTGGACTTAATCCCCAAGCAGCTGTGTGTCAGGAGACGCGTTGGCAGAGAGGTGTAAAAAGGGGTAAAAAGATGTTGGCTGAGGCGTTGCCTCGGACAACCTCTCAGCAATCCCGCTGTGTGGGGCTTACTGGAGTTACCTAGTGGGCTAGTTGGCCCTTAGGATTCAAGAGGACTTAATCTCCAAACCCAGGACATGACAGGAGGCGTGTTTGCAGAGTGGTGGAGAAAGGGGTGTGGTCTGTGTCACCCTCTCAGCAAACCTACTGTAGAGGGCTGGAGATAACAGGTATGCTAGTTTGCCCCTAAGGTCCCTAGCAGTGAAAAGGCCTTTAATTCCCATCCAAGAGTGTGCCAGGGAGCGTGTTTGCAGAGTGGTGGTCAAAGGAAACATGGTCTGCTATGAAAACTTACCATGTGGTAATTACTGGAGGTAATAGAAGGGGTAGTTGGCCGCAAGGATGTCCTTAGGGGCCAACTACCCCGCCTGTTACCTCCACTAAGTCTCACACAGTGGGATTGGTAAGAGGTTTTCGGAAGTCACGCCCCTCCACCACTCTGCAGAAGCGCCTCCTGGCAAACTACTGGTTGAGGAATGAAGTCTGATTGATTGATTGATTATTGTTTTTAGTTAATAAAAACCACCACAATATAAATACAGGTTAAATACATGTTAAAAGGATGTTACTCCATCTTCATTAAAACATTAAAATATATTAGTATATCACATAACATGAGTTAAAAAATACAATTTTATGAAATATATTCAGGGACTAATTAGAGTATTTAACAAGTTATTCGTGTCGGGTATGCAGGTGATGTAGCAAACATGATTCAACGATTCTAGATGTCATCGCTTGCTACAATTTTGACCTCCTATCAGTGTCTTACACTGTTATAGCCTGCGTTTTTGGATACTCCTTGCAAGCCTGTTCTACTGCTTTGTCGTGGAATTGCAAAAACGTCACCAATTTACAGTTTAGCCGAGGGTCAGTAGAATTCAAGCTCCTCATGATTGCTGTTTTACATGTACAGATCCTTCACTCATTGAATAAGAACTTTAAATGTAATCATCGCGCATTCATCCTTTCGGGCCATATACAGACCAGATGCACAAAGTTTTTGGTCCATTGTATCGCCAAAGTGGTTTGTCTGATAAAGACGGCAAATCCCCAAGGCGCATGGCCAAAAGTTGTTTCTTAAAGTGCACCGGATAAGTTGACTGAAGGTAAGTTGCAGGTTTCAGTGTGACATACGTTTGGATTGTCATCCATGCATGGGCGCGTCATGAAAAAATGCTTTTATCCTCTATCAGTGAGTGAACTTTTGCCGCTTTGTTCATGGCCTGGCAAAGAATGGGATGCGGCAATTTTAAATCCAATAGACCACCCTCTGGTCTGCCACTGCCACCCTCTGGTTCATCACTGCCACCCTCTGGTTTGCCACTGCCACCCTCTGGATCATCAATGTCCCCCTCTGTTTCATCACTGCCACCCTCTGGTTTGCCACTGCCACCCTCTGGAGCATCACTGCCACCCTCTGGTTCGCCACTGCCACCCCCTGGTTCATCACTGCTGTCCTCTGGTTCATCACCTTATGGTTCACCACTGTCACCCTCTGGTTCATCACTGCTACCCTCGGGTTCATCACTGCCACCCTCTGGTTCATCACTGCCACCCTCTGGATCATCACTGCCACCCTCTGCTTCACCAGTGCCACCCTCTGGTTCATCACTGCCACCCTCTGGTTCATCACTGCCACCCTCTGGTTCAAGGCTTCCACCCTCTGGTTGATCACTGCCACCCTCTGGTTCATCACAGCACCCTCTGGTTCACCAGTGCCACCCTCTGGATCATCACTGTCCCCCTCTGGTTCATCACTGCCACCCTCTGGTTTATCACAGCACCCTCTGGTTCACCCCTGCTGCCATCCTCTGGTTCAGCACTCACCACTGCCACCCTCTGGGTAATCCCTGCCACCCTCTGGTTTGCCACTGCCACCCTCTGGTTCAGGACTGCCACCCTCTGGTTCATCACAGCACCCTCTGGTTCACCACTGTAGATTATGGGGGGAAAGCACACCTGCCCAGCCTCTACTGAGATGAATTAATTTGGGGTTGGTTAATGTGTCACTGATTTTGAGCTTCAAGTCTGGCACCTGCTTCCTTAGCTGTAAGTGCTTCCTGTTGCAGTTTAATTTTTTTTACAGGAGCATTGTGCCGTACTTGTAACTATTCTCTAACCCTGCTTTGAGGGTCAGAGCAGGGTCAGAGAATAGTTGCAAGTAGGCAACTGAACTCTGGAGGGGCCCCTCAGGAAGCACTACAGGGAATGGTTATACATTAGCTTGAACTTTTGCATCTGCTCAGTGCTTTCAGTTTTCCAAAATTCGTTTTTCTGCCATTTCACGAGATTCCCGGGGCGCAAATTAGTGCGAAATCGAACTTGCAATCTGAGAATTCGTGCAAATTTGCGGATTTGTTTTTTTTGCGTGTTCGCGCAGTTTTTTGCTTATTCGCGGACCGCTTGCAGCGCACCGACCCCGAGGTTGCCCATGCGGTCGTGTATGGGCGCGGCCATCTTGTTTGCATGAAGTGTTTCCGTTTCCGGCCGCTAGTTGCATGCTTGCGTCATATGCGGCGCGCGATTACGTATTCGCGTGCTCTTACCAAACTTACCTACGCGGTCCTCAATGGGCGCGGCCATCTTGTTTTTCATTCATTGCTATGGTTCTGTGCATGCTTTCTAATCCTCCTTTCATCTGTGCAATCCTTTGTTTCTTTGGACTTTTCTTATCTTTTTTACTCTATATCTATCCCTTTTTTTTTCTAGATCTATATTTTTTGTTTTTTTCAACTTTTCCTTACTTTTAAAGCTACTTTTTTAAAAAGAAATTCACTTTACTTTTTCCCTATTCTTTCCTTTTTTTTCTTCCTGCTGTACAGGACCATGGCAAAGGGAGCCGGGAAGGATAAGGGGAAGGGTCCCGCACCCCGTACCCGGCTCCGATGCGGGCGATTACGGGGGGAGAACGTCACAGTCCGGGAGATCTTTAGTGCGGAGGAGGTGGCCGCACTGGTTTTTTGTATCCAGTGCCGTCTCCCCAAGACCATCGCGGCAGGCGGCAGGATCGCTGGTAGGTACGGTCTCCGGGAGCATCGGAAGCGGTGGGAGAAGGTATGCCGGGCCATGTATCAACACTCTCGGGTCTGGCGCACCTACAACCAGGCCACGCACCGGTGGTCCGACATCCTTGACCCTGAACGCGACCTGCTCGACCAGCTAGGCGTCGAGATCCCCGGGCTTGGTGAGTAGGAGTAGCTATTTAATCACTACTCTGTTTTCTCCTGCTCTATGTGTTATCATATTGCACATTTTTTTTGTTTCCGAAGAGCAATAATGCTGCCCATTACATTGTAGGTAAATTAAGTTTCAAAGTGTTCTGTGATTGCATTTCAGGTGCACTGCTCTCCTGCTCAGTGGCGGTGCTACTACGCTTATTTGTTTTCGATTTTTTGTGTTCATTTCATTGGCCTGAGTAATTATGTAGGAGTGTACTTTACAGAACTGCGTAATGCTAGACACCAAGTGGCAGATTTAAAATTACTGGTGCAACCCTGCAAATTAGCAGGGATGCGCCAGCAATTGTGCGCCACGCCTCCACCACCCATGGTGTGCCGCATTTACAATGCGGCGCACCATGGGGCAAAAACAACACAGAAGCGTCACACATCTGTGCCCTAAAGTCAGCGCATTGCTGGATGTGCGTCACAACCACAACGCAGCTCCAGCAATGCTCTTTGGTGCCCTATCTCCCCAATGCAGCATCAAGCCGTACGTCTGCTTCAAGCAGCCGCAGGGTTTAAAGTGACGCAGCATTGGCCTAAAAGTGACTGAGTGAAATCTTTTAGATTTCACTCAGCCACTTTTAGGATG
Source organism: Lissotriton vulgaris (assembly GCF_964263255.1). Taxonomy (NCBI): domain Eukaryota; kingdom Metazoa; phylum Chordata; class Amphibia; order Caudata; family Salamandridae; genus Lissotriton; species Lissotriton vulgaris. The sequence goes on along the minus strand of NC_141699.1, from coordinate 316,756,660 downwards.
CGTTCCTGCGCAGGAACGCCCTCCCTTGCGCTGGAACGCCCCCTGATGGCGCTGGGCTTTAGAACGTGATGCATCTCCCAGATGCGTCACGCAGTTAATATACCCCGCACCATGGTGCCTCTTTTGCGCTGCCGCTGCGTCACAAAAGTCACACAACGACGGAGCAAAAGAGCCGCAAGGGACTCGTTAATCTTCTCCTAGAGACTCAAGTCCAGTCCTTCCTTTGTACACCTGCCACTAATAAGAGTGGTAGTGGATTGATAGTTTGAGTATTTTAATGACTGGTTATGTAGTAGGAAACTTACTTTTTAGTGTTCTCACTGGTCTGCAATCACGATGGACTTTGTCTGTCACTTCGCGTGCTGCGGAGTGCTGCCTGCCAGTCCTAGTCGAACCTTTTTGTAGTTGGTTTAGTGAGTTACAAAACTTTCTAAGTCGACGGTCCGCGAATCCAGCAAAACTAATATCCTAGTAGACCACACCAGATAGGTCAATAAATGTAGTGCAATTGTTGTCTATTTGCTATTTCCCCGAAATATTTTGTTATTGTTCTTTTGAAATGTTTGATTTGGTTGACAACAATCATCCATGTTTGGGTCTTTCTTTCATGTTGTAAGAGGGCAAGAGGACAGAGGAGGAGGAGGTAGCGGCGCCGGCGGACGAGGAGCAGGAAGGCCAGGATCGGTCCGGCGAGGGCTCCTCTGCTGGCCCCAGTAAGTTTTCATGTTAATATTAATAATTGTACTTCCCTACCTTTTAGAGTATCTATTTTTTACTAACGTTCCTCTTTCGATTTTTCCTACATCGTCTTTGATCTTCTTGTAGACTGTTTCTAAATTCTTATTCTGCCTCTACTATGACTCCCTCTGGTACTACTAGATTATTATTATTAGTCTGTGTAGCTAACTAAGCTTGCACAGTTGGCAAAAGGTATTAAACGAAACTCCCATTGTATTCATCAATAGCTCTATGCACTGAGTGCAGTCCTCTTGGTTGTCCATAATGTCTTTGGAAGTCTTCTAAATGTTTACGCTTTGACAATTCCCAACAAGAAACTGTCAATGACCACAAAGAAAGAATAAGTTACTAGTTTACTTTTTGATTGGATAGGAGGACAATCTATACTACTATAGTTGCAGGGACAATTCTGCACAAACAGAACTATGGACACTAAATATTGCATTGTTTATCAATTTTTAATAGGCCTAGTTAGACTTTCCACATACCTCAGTCATAACAGATCTTGAACCCCCATCTCCTCACTGACTAGCTAGTGTGACAGAGTCATTTAGCTCCCTAATTCATCGATGATTGATCCCCAATTATGATTATCCAACCCAGGACATAAGACTACGGAGTCAGAGTCCAGAACTGTCAGAGCCATGGACTCATGCTTGTAAATTGCAAACCCTTTCGCTCACTCACTCATGACTAAAAACCACAGAGTCTATATAAGTTTTAAAGCTTTATTAAAAGTTAGAACATTTATTAAAATCAAGTTCATCATACAACATAAACGGTGGATTGAAAATGGAAAAAGTGCTTAGTGATTTCACACATTAATTGTGGGCGAACCCTCACCTGGTTGGAACTTCAAATCTTCCTTGTGGTGCTGAATCGTTGCTGACTCCGTCCTAGAGATGATGATCTGATGTTGCTCTTGTTCTTAGAAGGGAAGCTTCTGTTTGTTATGAGAAAAACGATGCATGTTAAAAAGCAAGCATTCATCAGTTGTGCCAAAAACTGTAGCAAGACAAGCAACACCCTTCCCTGAAAAAAGTGCAATTTTTAGTTTTGACTAGACAGTCACAAATTATTACATTTCTTTGTGTAGTCGTAGTGAAATTTTTTCATTCCTAGACAAAATCCTAGGGAGTGGTGTATATGGCATCAAAGAATCTGAAATGTATTTTGTACGCGGAACGTCGGCAGAACCAGGTATACAACGTTTACAATGAAGTTTTTACCACACACTACCACTACAACGCAGGCATTACCACGCATACCATTACAACACATTGCGCTGGGGGGCGCTCTAGGATAGGGAATAATGATATGATATGATACGGTTTTTATAGAGCGCAACTTACACTCCACGGAGCATCTTGGCGCTAGTGGTAAAGTGTCACAGAGGAGGGGAGAAAGGAAATGTACGGGGCGACCAGAAAGGGGAGGAGGGAAAGGTGGACCTGAACTAAATTAAGTTAAGTTAAATTAGTGTTAGGACGAGGGTGTCAGATGCATTAAAAATCCAGGTTTTGAGAGCCTTACGAAACAGGTTTTCTGAAGGGATCAGACGCATCTGGGTGGGGAGCTTGTTCCAGGCTCTAGCTCCCAAAAAACCTAGGGATTTTCCACCTTTGGTTGAGAGTCTGAATCTAGTAGGTTCAGGTTGGAGGACCTGAGCGACCGAGAGGGAGTGTATTTTCCAAACCTTTGGGACAGATAGATGGGACCCGACTGGTGGTAGGCTCTGAAAGTGATAAGTAGGATTTTAAATAGCACTCTCTTGTGAATAGGCAGCCAGTGTAGTGTTCTGAGTGCTGCTGAGGCAGATGACTTCCTAGGCAGCCTCAGTACTAAGCGGGCTGCGGTGTTCTGGACCATCTGCAGTTTGTGCAGAACACTTTTATTAGAGCCTGCGTAGATGCTGTTGCAGTAATCCAGACGGGATGTGATGAGGGCCACTGCTATTGTCTTCCTGGCTGTCAGGGGGAGGAGGTCAAAAAACCTTCTCAGGCCCTTGATGATGTTAAAGCAGAACCCTGCCACGGTACCTGCTTGTTGCTTGAAGGATAGAGCTTCATCAAACCTAATCCCGAGGTTGCGGGCTGATTTGATGGTGTTTGGCGGGACCTCAGCATCTTGGGGCCACCACTGTTTCGGGCAAAAAAGGTTGTCCTGACCAAAGGGGAGGATTTCCGTTTTCCCTGAGTTACACTTGAGGTGGTGAGTTCTCATCCATTCAAAAGTTGCGGTGAGACAGTCTCTCAGATTTTCTTCAGCTGTAGTAGTGTTGTCTTGAACAAGGATGAGCTGAGTGTCATCAGCATATGATATTGTGCTGATGTTGAAGGAGGTGATGAGCTCTATCAGGGGGGTCATATACAGGTTGAAAAGAATTGGGCTTAGGCTAGAGCCCTGTGGCACCCCTGTATTGAGTGCTTTCTCGTCTGACCGATAGTTCCCCAATATAGTGACTTGCTTCCTATGGCTAAGGACATTTTTCAGCCAATTTAAGGCAGTTCCTGTTAGCCCCGAGTCTGCCAGGCGGCCAATTAATACGGGATGTGAGACCGTATCAAAGGCCGCCGACAGGTCGAGCAGGATCAGGATGGCTTTTTTTCCTTGATCCATTGCTGTCTTGAGAGTCTCCACCGTATGTAAGAGGGCTGACTCCGTGGAGTGTTTTGCTCTGAAACCTGCCTGGCTTGGGTGTAGTAGGTTATTATCCTCCAGAAATCTGGTCAGCTGTTTGTTTACCGCTGCCTCTGTGAGTTTGAACAGTAGTGGAAGCAGTGATATTGGGCGGAGGTTGGACAGTATGGTAGGGTCAGCTAGGGTTTTTTTTTGAAGAGGTTTCACAGCAGCGAGTTTCCATTCAGATGGAATGGCAGCAGTGGCAAGAGAAGAGTTGATGATGGTATTTATAGTAGGGTTAACTGTGTCCACTAGAGTGTGGAGCAGCAAAGGGGGACACGGATCGAAAGGGGAGCCTGACTTGATGGAGAGGATGGCTTGATGAGTTTCGTCAAGACTGACCGGGGCAAATTTGCTTAACTGAGGGTTTTTGTTGGTAGGTGGTAGATTTTCCTGGAAAAGGGATTCTGGGGGGTCTGGAAAGTCTTTAATGAGGTTTTGGATTTTTTGTTCGAAGTAGTCTGCTATCGAATTGCACAGGGTAGGTGAAGGAGGAATCTCTTGTCTGAGGATTCTGGGGTTCATGAAGTCATCAACTATTTTGAAGATTTGCTTCTGATTGTTGTTGGACATAGTGATGACCTCAAGGAAATGATCTTTTTTGGCGGTTTTTATCATTGCGTGATAGTGTTTCCTAGCAGTTTTATAGTCTAGGAGTTCAGTATCACTATAGGTGCGGCGCCATTTCTTTTCAAGGGTTCTGACCTCTGAACGCTTGTCTTTAAGGTGGGGGGAGAACCATGGGGCACGTTTTTTGTTTTGCTTTTTTCTCGCTTTTTTGCGGGTTGGGGGGTCCGCCGAGATCTGTGATCCATTTACAGAAATTGCTGTAGTCTGTTTCAGTCATCCAGTGGGGGGGGGCTTCGAGTTCTCAGCGACGAGGTGCAGCTTGGGGGAGTTTACTAGTTTCTTCCAATCTGTCTGTGTCTGGGTGTCGACTTTTGGATTGAGAGTGTTGGACCTTTTTTTTTAAGAGCGATTAGTTTAAAAGGGATCAGCCAGTATAATTTTATATCCAACACCTTCCCTAGTGTCCACGGGGACTGGAGTTGGAATATAAAATTATACTTACCACTATCCAGCACCTCTAAGCGCTATGCGTTGTAACGGTATGCGTTGTAAATACCGCGTTGTAATGGTATGCGTGGTAAAAGTATGCGTTGTAACGTCATACATCCGCAGAACCATCCACCGGTGCCGAGGCCAGTGCGGAGGTGGGCACTCCTGGGGCGGAGGCTGAGCAACAGCCAGCGGAAGATGCTGTGGGGGATTCCACAGTAGTGGCGGACAGTGGTAAGCTATTATATTCCTTACTTATTGAGATAGCAGAGTGTGCTCTCTGCACGGGTGTATATTGTACAGTACAAGTATACTATACTGTTAAGAAGACTTACAAATTTAGAACTAAGTTTTTATTAACCAGGTAGTAGCCTCCTCTAAATTGACTTCAACTCAGCTGTGAACGTTTTTTCGAGAATCCAAGTCAGATCAGAGATCAACTTAATGGATGGGATGAACGAAAAGGGAAAGAAGGGTGTAAGTAAGTGTGGAAGGACGAGCAAGTTAAAAAGTAATGATGACTGGCAAAGAATGATACGTGTTTTTGAATACTGCCTGAGGTGGCTGGGAATATGATGCATGGCCGGTTGAAGGATGAAGCAAGGATGGGTGGAAGGAGAAAGGAAAGAGGACTGCCTGGGTGGGTGAAACAGAAACTGTATGTGCGCGCAATATATCTTTTGGTTGAAATTCGAATGCAAGTCAAGCACGGATGCATGGCTTGCGGTTTCCAAAATAAAAAGAAAAAGTTGTTTTCCCTTGAGAAAAAGTAAGGTATGTCCACTTGAGACATTAAGAAGAATGATTGACATTTACTTGAATGGATGGATGCCTGTATCATGGTACTATCTGACTCATAGATAGCATATGTGTATGTAGAGAGAGTAGACAGTCACTGGATGAACTAAGTGTAACTTTGAAGAGCATGTAACACCGCACCCGCACGTCCGTTCCAGTGTAGGAAAGGCAAGAAAAATAAGTAGTAATTTTTCCGAATACTACCATGAATAGTAGCAGTACTTTGTATTGCTAGCACAGCATATATCCGGCGATTACGGGGGCCACTCACTACCTCTATTAATAATTTTAGTACAACTCTGTCATTCATGTGTGGCCTATCAGTGTTCACTCAATAAAAAGAAATCACCTAAAGTCATCCTATATGTAATCTAATACATATCCTGTGAAGGGATAGATAATCATATTATTTATCTTCTTCATTTTCCTTTTCTAGTAGTAATTGGCACTGGAGGGTGAAAGTTAAATTAATTAAGCAGTAGCCCTTGTAACAGAGTATTCTCAGTGCCACCCGTAATAGAAAAGTAAGAGCTTCACCACCTGCATGTACTGGACTGGTACAATAACGCAAGCCAGTGTCATCATGGCGTGCGTCTGTTTTTCTCGGGTGCAAGTTGACTGCGCTGGCATTATGCCGGCTTCCAGAAGTTTACGTACCAATTTCGCTAAACAAGAGATAAGAAGAAGAATAAGACTGGTGTACTGTCATAGTCGACTCTAATGTAGCGAGTCCATAGTGCTCATAGAATTGATTCCTGAAACTCCCACTAATGTTAGAGCAAGGCTGAAGAAGTGGGAGGTTAGATAGATACAGGCCACAAATGTTATGTACTGTGCTTGCAAGTTGCTAGTTCTACCGTGACACAACTTTCTGCTGAATTATTTTGTGTTAATCTTAAAGAGCATTGGTTACAGACTATGTTTTTCTTTCTTCATGTAGATGCTCCTTCCAAACTGTCATGGAAGGTGCTGGCTAGACGGGCCCGGCAAAGGAAGCTGGAGGCGACTGTCGCCGAATATCGGTGGCTGGTGGCAACGCAGTTGCAGACCACCACAACATCTACAGGGACAGCTGCATCCTACTCCGTGCTCCCTGGTTCAGCCAGTCAGCGCAGGCCTCCAGCGGTACGGAGCAGTGGTCCCGCAGCCACCCGCCACCGGCAAGCAGCCAAAAAATCAGCTGCCCCACACAGCAGGTGCAAGGCACACGCGCACCGCTTAACACTCAGGGTGTCCTACCTTGAGCAGGAGCAGAAGAAGCTGAGAATCCTGCTCAAGAACCTCCGCAAGGAGCATGACCACCTGGCCCAGTAAGTATGCCGCCGGCGGCATTAGAGAAGGAGAGACTGTCCCTTGCCCCTTTTTTAAAGACTTTTGGGGGGTGGGAATTGGTAGTTGGGTTTTTTGGACCTTGGGGACTATTTTTATTTCATGGACATTCGTTGGGGTTAGGTGGGGGGTGGGGCGGGTCTTGCGGGATAGTTTATTTTTGTTAAGGATATAAATAATTATTACTTTCAACTTAAACATAGCATACGTGTTTTTACTGCAGTTGGGGCTGGAGGGGGTGGGTTAACTGTAAGTTTGTTTTCCTGAAACTTAAGTGGCTTCTTGATTCAAATTGTGTAAGTAATTGCCCTAATGTTTACAAAAGTAAGTGCCTCTCACAGAGTCAGTGAATTAAATTGTCCTAGGACTTTACTAGTACTACCGCCAGTCTTTCGTCTCTCATACTACTCCATTATTCTTCCTCCCCCGAAACGCTTATCTTACCTGTAATTCATGTTTGAAAATAGGGCTAGGCACAGGGCTGGCTGCATGGCAAATGGCGATTAAAGATGGCAATCCTGGGCGGTTGAAATGGCATCATTGCGGTGGTACTAGTGGTGGTACACAGTGGCAGTTGCAGCATATGAAAAAAAGAAATTGAAACCTTGATTGGCCTTAGCGGAGCATTAGAACGGTCTGATAGATACTATAGCGCTTGACAGTACACTAGAACAGTGCCAAAATGTAGCCTTACAAATGCCAAAGTATTGAAAGTATAACTACTACTTGCGTGGAATTTGACATTCGGCTACTACTACAAGAAATAGTACTGAAGGTGAGGGACACAGCAGCTTAATCATTTGCCACATGTAGGAGGATGTTTCCGAGAAGCTTGAAAAACTGTGTCCAGGTCAGCAACTGCACTATACTTGTCTCTAACCCCTGCAAAAGACCCTGCAAAAGAGACCCAGTGTGCAGTGATACACATGTAATCAAGGGCTTGGCAACTGGTCCACATGTCTGTTATCAAGTGTATAGTGTGAACAGCACTCTTCTGCAAAGCTGCCCCAATCACCTCCAGCACATCTTGATGTAGTGCTGGAACCGCAACTCTGGCAAAATAGGACCGGCTAGGAACCTTCCATTAGGGCAGACTGTTGCCACTAATTCTAGAAACCCCACCCCTTCCATGAAAGAAAAAGGGAGAAGGTCCAGCGCTAGCATTTTAGCCAGCTTTGCATTATACAGACGTACCATTGGGTGGTTGCGTTCAAATGGCGCCTCCGACCAGAACATTCCACTAATAGTGGGCTGGATCATTTTACTTGATGATGATGATGATGACCACTTCAAACCAGTTAGGCCCATTGATGTAGTTTATCGCATTGGTGTCTCTCCAACACTCTTAGTGTGCTTCATAGATGTTGCAGGAGTAGAGGGTGTGGGCGATACCATTGCAGTGCTGCTGCCAGGGGTACTGGGTGTACCAGATAACATGTCTGTCGCTTCTTTACTCCCCCCCAGCACGATCAGATTCTCGTCATCATCAGATTCAATATCAAGGTATACATTTGGATTTTTTTTGCTTTTGGCTTCCTTGATCTTCCTCATGTGTGCTTCCCACTGGATAGGGTGTGTAACTTGAGATGACCTCTCTGGCCTCCAGTACCATAGTTGGTGCCAAGCTTACCCCGACTAACTGATGCTTTACAAATCGAACAAATGACCAAGTTTTTCGCCTTTGCGCTAACAGTAAAGAATTCCCAAACTAGGGACTGGTGATGTCTGCTGGTGGTGGAGGTGCTACTGCTACTTTGACTTTCAATGCCAGATGAAGTGGACGATAGGCGTGGCTGAATTTGTTTCTGTTGTTCACTTACAGCACCACTACTTGAAGTCAAGCTGGATGGAGGTCCCTGCCGGCCCTTCTGACTAAAAAAGATAGAAGCTGTAGGTCGTGTTGGTGTTGGAGTGACGACTGTGATGACTGGGTCATCGTCAGACTGTTCATGAGCAGCAGAACATACCACTTCTTGTTCGTCGTCATCACCCATAAGTGGAAGCTTTGCGGGAGCCTTCCTTTTAGGCTTAGCTACCTTTGACCTCCTCTTGAATAGCAATTTCCTGATGTGCCCCAACTTCTGGAGGAACAAGCTTTGTAGGCAGTTGTGCCGCTCCATGAACCTCTTGTCGCACCTCTCCATGAACCTGTCCATGCGCCTCTCCTTGCGGCTCTCCTTGCGGCTGTACTTGCCCCTCTACTTGCGCCTCTCTTTGCGGCTGTACTTACGCCTCTCCTTGCCCATGTACTTGCGCTTGTACTACTTGCTCCTGTGGTTGTGGCTGTGGTTGTTGAACCCTCCTCAGCTGAGTTACACCCGGCGTTGATTGGATGGTACTTTCTTGTGATGAGCCAACATCACTGGTCGATGGTGCCTTCGAAATGGCCCCTTGACCCCCACCACATGGCAAGGGCCTGCCTGTACCAGGCCTCAAGATAGCCCCCACCCACATGGCCAGGCTCCAACACCACCCCAAAAAGTCGAAAAACACTCAGAAATCACCACAATCCCATGCCATCCATGCCCTCAATGATGTTTAAATTCAGGACACCCCAGAGAAAGACTAGGCCCATGCACTCTTTTTCTTCTTTCAGCACCTCACTTGCTTCTTTCTGCACCCCTCTTGTCTCTTTCTGCACCCTTATTCCCTCTTTCTGTACTTCTCTTGCCACTTTTTGCACCCTTGTTCCTTCTTTCTGCACCTCTCTTCCCTCTTTATGCACCCTTCTTGTCTCTTTCTGCACCTCTGTTCCTTCTTTCTGCACTACTGTTTCTTTCTGCACCTCTATTGCTTCTTTGTGCACCTCTATTGCTTCTTTGAGCACCCCTCTTCCCTCTTTCAATACCTCTCTTGCCTCTTTCTGCACCTCTCTTTTCTCTCTCTGCACCTCGCTTGCCTCTTTCTGCAATTCTCTTGCCTCCTTCACCGCATCTGTTGTTTCTTCCTGCACTTCTTTTGCAGCTTTCTGCATCCCTCTTGCGCCTTTCTGCACCTCTGTTGTTTCTTTCTTCACTTCTCTTGCTTTTTTCTGCACATCTCTTGCCTCTTTATGCATCCCTCTTCCCTTTTTCTGCACCTCTCTTGCCTCTGTCTGTACCCTTTTTCCTTCTTTTGCACCTCTTTTGCCAGTTTCTGCAACTCTCATGACTCGTTATGCACCTCACCTGCTTCTTTCTATACCTCTCTTGCCTCTTTCTGCATGCTTATTCCCTTTTTATGTACCTCTCTTGCCTCTTTTTTGTACCCCTGTTCCCCTTTTCTGCACCTCCTGTGCTTCTTTCTGTACCCCCCCTTCCCTCTTTTGGACCCAACACTATTTCTGCACTTCTTTTTCTTCTTTCAGCACTTCTCTTGCCCCTTTCTGCACCTCTGTTGCCTCTTTCTGCACCTGTTCCCTATTTCTTCATCTCACTTGCTTCTTTCTTCACATCTAACTACTTTGTATACCCTCTTTCTGTACATCTTATGCCTCTTTCTGTACTTCTCTTGCCTCCTTCACCACCTCTGTTGCTTCTTTCGCCACTTTTCTTGGCTATATCTGCACCCCTATTGCCTGTTTCTGCACCCCTCTTGCCTGTTTCTGCACCCCTCTTGCCTGTTTATGCTACTCACTTTACTCTTTGTGCATCTTACTTGCCTCTTTCTGCATCTCTCCTGCTTCTTTCTGCTCCTCACTTGCCTCTTTCTGTACTTCACTTGCTTTTTTTCTGCAAATCTTTTATCCCTTTCATCAGTTAAATTGCTTCTCTCTATACCACTGTTGCCTATTTCAGTACTTCTCTTGCCTCTTTTTCACTTCTCTTGCCTGTTTCTGAGCCTCTCTTTCCTCTTTATGCACCTATGTTGCCTCTTTCTTCACCTCACTTGCTCCTTTCTTCATGTCTCTTCCCTCTTTCTGTACCTCTTGCCTCTTTCTGCACCCCTGTTCCCTCTTTCTGCATCCCTCTTGCCTGTTTCTGCACCCCTCTTGCCTTCTTATGCTCCTCTGTTGCTTCTTTCTGCACTTCCCTTGCCTCTTATTGCACTCCTTTCGCCTCTTTCTGCAAACCTGTTGCTTTTTTCTTCACTTCTCTTGCTTTTTTTCTGTACCTATCTTGCCTCTTCTGCACTTCTCTTCCCACTTTCTGCACCCCTCTTGCCTCTTTCTCAGTTGTCTTGCCTCTTTCTGCACCTCTGTTGCTACTTCCTGTACTTCTATCTCCTCTTTCTGCATCCCTCTTGCTTCTTTCTCCACCTCTGTTTGTTTTTTTCTGCACTTCTCTTGCTTTTAACCGCATCTCCAAGGTTCTTTCTGCACCCCTCTTGCCTCTTTCCGCATGTCTCTTTCCTCTTTCTGCAACTCTCTCATCAGTTTCTGCTACTCTCTTATTCTCTTGCCTCTTTCTGAAGTTCACATTCCTCCATCTGTACCTCTGTTGCTTCTTTTGCTCCTTCTATTGCCTATTTATGCACCCCTCTTGGCTGTTTCTACATCCCTCTTGCCTGTTTCTGCACCTCACTTGAATCTTTGTGCACCTCACTTCCGTCTTTCTGCAGGTCTCCTGCCTCTTTCTGCACCTCACTTGACTCTTTCTCTACTTCTTTTGCTTTTTTCTGCACCTCTCGTGCTTGTTTCTGCAGATCTCTTGTCTCTTTCATCACTTCTATTGCTTCTTTCTATACTTCTGTTGCTTCTTTCAGTACTTCTCTTGCCCCTTTTTGTACTTCTCTTGCCTGTTTCTGTACCTCTCTTGCCTCTTTATGCATATCTGTTGCCTCTTTCTTCACCTCAATTGTTTCTTTCTTCACATCTCTTGCCTCTTTCTTCACACCTCTTCCCTCTTTCTGTACCTCTCTTCTCTTTCTGCACCTTTGTTCCCTCTTTCTGCATCCCTTTCTCTTGCCTGTTTTTGCACCCCTTTTGCCTCCTTCTGCACCTCTGTTGCTTCTTTCTACACTTACCTTGCCTCTTTCTGCACCCTGTTGCTTTTTTTATCCCTCTCTTGCTTCTTTGTGCAAATGTATTTCTTCAATGTGTACCTCTATGGTTTCATTGTACACCCCTCTTCCCTCTTTCTGCACCTCTCTTGCCTCTTTCTGCACTTCTCCTGCCTCTTTCTGTAGTTGTCATGCCTCTTTCTGCACCTCTGTCTCTTCTTTCTGCAACTCTGTTGCTTCTTTCTGCACTTCTGTTGTCTCTTTCTGCACCCCTCTTGCTGTTTTCTGCAACTTTGTTGGTTCGTTCTGTACTTTTCTTGTTTTTTTCACATCTCACTTGCTTTTTTCTGCATCCCTCTTGCCTCTTTATGAAACTCTCATTCATCTCTCTGAAGTTCTCCTGCCTCTTTCCGGGTTTTGCGAGAGTGGAAGTAGGCACGCCAGTAATAGCAGGAGAGCGGGAGAGCGGCGACGGTGGCTGCAACGGGTGTGAGAGCCCGAAACCCCCCCGGGACAGAACCGGGGATAGAATGGCAGAACCAGCATTGCGGAGCTCTCCAGGTCAAGGGTCAAGGGCCACCCAGACGGCTGCCCCGGTGCCGCGGAGCTGCGGAGCCGTGGAAGGAAGCTGAAGCTCAGGAAGCCTGCTGTGTTGCACCAGTTCCTGACCCTCAAGGGAGCGCTATCCGAGACCGAGATCGCAGCTTTTCCGGCAGCCCGACTGCGAGAGACTGCGAGAGGCAGGTGAGGCAGAGAACCGCGTGGGTCAGTAGCTGCCAGAGGGTGCTTTGGAGTGCTTTGGTCACCAAGCTCAGAGCCTCAGAGCAACTACCTGACCTACAGGCACCAAGCTCCGAAGTTCCGAAGCTCCACAGGCGACCAACCACCTCTAGAGCCCTTTGAGTCAGCCGCCCCCACCGGCAGCTGCAGTAAGCAGCGGTGAAAGGAGCGGCACAGGGGGGAAGCCAGGGAGCCATGTGCAGACCGACAGAGGAGTGAGGATTGAGGCTGAGGGGCACAGGGGGCTCAGTTGTGGCACGAGGGCCCGTGGTCTGTCGTGTAAGCTCCGCGGCGCTCCAGCCTGCTCCTGAAGTGGTTCTTACGGCCGCGACTGCCGGCAGGGGCCGAATGCAATCTGCCAAAACTGCCAATCCGCTCACAGAGTCCCCGAAATCCCCAGAAAAACCAAGTAAACAGCATCGGGGCCCTGTCAAAACCCCCCAAAAACTAAAAAACCCTGCCTGGAGAAAGGCAGAAAGCCACATAGTAAACCCGAAGGGGGGATTACAGGGGAAATCAACTTCTGCTAAACTCTCTTCATTCCTCTAATCAGTGCCACCTGCTGGGAAAAAGTTTTTGCATCAATCGACCCTGACCAAGCAGCGGGAGGTGTTTCCCCCTGGATCGCCTCGGTATTTTGGTCTAAGAGACGCTGTGTCTCTACTTTTCATCGTCCCCAAGAGCCTGCAAAGGCTCACTACACGAAGAACACAAAGAACCCGAAATACGCTGGCGTATCATTTTGACTCGTTTCTGTGAGCTGGCATTTGCACATCAGGTGAGGGGCGTTGTTTCCACTGAAAGGACAGTGCAGGGTTTACTGGACCCCCTCCCTCCTCTTGGCTGATATCAGCTTTTTAGCCATCATGAGATCAGGCAAAGAAAGAAGAAGTATTTCTACCATAGTGAGTAACCGGAAGAAGAAAAACAAGTTACTCAATGTCTCTTGGACAGCCTCGAAAAAATGACAAGGCCAATAAACTCGGGCACAGAGGACAACATTTTTGTTACCCTTGAGCATGAAGCAGAGAGCTTAGTTCTAGGTCAAACAGATCAACAAATTTACAACCAACAAAAACCAAAAAAACCTCTTGTACAATCTAAAATTTACTCTAAGTTTGCCTTTGTGAAAGATGCTGAGGCCGTGTTAAACCATATGAGCCCCACTCAGAAGGGCCTTCTTTCCCCTTTGCTTCCGGAAATAATCATCCTAGCAAAACACGACGTTGCAGACTTGGCAAGAGCCCTAAAACCGGCACCGGTATTGACGAGTTATTTGGTCAAGGAAAATCCATCTAAGCCTAACAGAGACTCAACGCCCACTTTAATTACAGTAGCAAACAGTCTTCAATGTTCTGAAACCGATGGACATAATCAGAGGTGGCAAAATAAAAATTTTGAAGCGAATAAGGACGCAAGCGAGATAAGCAAATATAGATCATATGACCCAGCAGATGAGCCTGATGATCAAGCCAAAGAGCCTACTCCCAATGAGTACTTAGAACAGCCATCATCTCCGAATTACTCATTCGACGTCACCTCAGCGAAAAAATCACAGCGAGAGTCCCCTGATCTGGCTTTGGAGTTAAACAGTTTACACCAAACAAATCATCCTGGTCCAAATACGACCCAGCATGTGCTAGCAAGACCTGCACACACCGCTGCCTTGGAGTCAAACATCTCACCTCAAGTGAGACCCTCAGTTTCAACTATTACTCAGCACTCAGGGTCAGCAACAGTAAACAGCGCATTTCCCTTGACAACTGAAGAATGGGAAAAAAAGGCGGACACACCTGCCCATGGTAAAGGTGTCACGCTACCTCATGATACAGAAAATAAAACGGTTGATTCCCCAAAGACTCTAAACACAGAAGAGAGCAGGCTCTGGGCATCACTGTTAAACACCATGAACCTCACGACTAAAGCAATGGAATACCATTCGGACAAGATGGATATCCAATTAAATCTGTTAACCCGTTTAACGACCCACGTCATTAACATTGACACCAAGCTATTAGATTTGAACGAGTTGATTAAAAAAGTTCAATCAAAAACCACAATCAACCCACCAAGCTGCACTTGCTACTCAATCATTGATAAATTATCATCTTTACCAGATGTAATGAGTGAGCTCTTAACTGACATAACATCTATAAACCCCTCCCACAGAGCAGCATGGGTAGAAGCAAGCAGGGAAAAAAAAAAACAGATTGCGAGATAACGGAAAAAATCCAATCAGTGGTTATTCCCAACGCCACAATAGTCTCAAACAACTTACCCATTCACCCTAAGGAACCGAACTAACAGATCCCACAACAAATGGGAGGGGCGCCCAAGCTCCGGCATGAAGAAAACCAGCAGAGTTCAACCAGAGAGCCATCCGCCATTGTAGAAAGCGGGGAATATATATGCAACAAACAACAGTCTGCTAAACAAAGAAGGAAAATGAAGAGAAAAGGGAGAAACAAGATGGGCTCCATAAGAACATACTTCCCACAAGCAAACAAATTGCTGCCAGAATCAGAGAAAGAACAAAGAGACACCAAGGATGATCTAAGCAACAGGTCAAGGGAAGGCCGTCCAACCTCCCCTGCCCTCATAAGCCCAGAGGCAATCCCTGCCAAGAATAAAGCAACAGACGTTGATTATATAAAGGGGTTCAGCTGAAGAAGCTCGTGAACAAGTCGACTCAGGGGCGACAAGCAAGTGCTCAAAAAACCCCTCTTCTGCCTCTTTCTGCACTTCTCTTCCTTTTGTTCTGCACCTCTTGTTTCTTTCTGCAATGTTCTTGTCTCTTTCATTACTCCTATTGCTTCTTTCAATTACTTTCAGTACTTCGCTTGTCTTTTTCTGCACTTCTCATGCCTCTTTCGGCACTTCTCTTTTCTCTTATTGTACCTCTCTTGCCTCTTTCTGTATCTCTCTTACCTCTTTCTTCACCTCACTTGCATCTTTCTTCACACCTAGCTACTTTATGTACCCTCTTTCTTCTTTCCGGAGCCCTGTTCCCTTTTTCTGAATCTCTCCTGCCCATTTCTGCACCTCTTGCATCTTTATGCAATTCTCTAGCCTCTTTCATCACCTCTGTTGCTTCTTTCTGCACTTCTCTTGCCTCTTTATGCACCCCTCTTGCCCCTTTCTGCACCTCTGTTATTTTTTTTGCAGTTCTCTTGCCTCTTTCTGCAGCTCTGTTACCTCTTTCTGTACCCCTCTTGCTTCTTTCTGTATCTCTCTTACCTCTTTCTTCACCTCACTTGCTTCTTTCTTCACACCTAGCTACTTCTCTTGCCACTTTCTGTACCTGTTTGATGAAGTCTGCACCTCCCTTGCTTATTTCTGCACCTCACTTGCTTTTTTCCATACCCCTCTTGCCTCTTTCTTCACTCCTTTTCCTCTTTCAGCCTCTTTCTTGCTTCTGTCTGAACCCCTGTTCCCTTTTTCTGTACCTCTGTTGCCTGTTTCTGCAACTCTCTTGCCTCTTTCTGCACCCCTGTTGCTTCTTTTGCCCTTCTGTTGCCTATTTCTGCAGTCTATTGATTCTTTCTGCACTTCCCTTGTTTTTTCTGTACCTCTCTTGCTTCTTTCTGTATCCTTCTTGCCTCTTTCTGCACCCCTCTTTTTGCTTTCTGCAGCTCTCTTGCCTCCATATGTATTTCTGTTGCTTATTTCTGTACTTCTCTTGCCTCTGTCTGCACCGCACTTGCCTCTTTCTGCAGTCCGTTGATTCTTTCTGCACTTCCCTTGGTTTTTCTGTACCTCTCTTGCTTCTTTATGTACCCCTCTTGCCTTTTTCTGTACCTCACCTGCCTCTTTCTGCACCTCACCTGCCTCTTTCTGCACTTCTCTTGCATTTTCCTGCACCTCTCTTATTTCTTTCTGCAACTCTCATGTCTCTTTCATTACTTATCTTGCTTCTTTCTATACCTCTGTAGCTTTTTTTAGTGCTTTTGTTGCCTCTTACTGTACTTCTCTTGCCTGCTTCTGCACTTCTCTTTCTTGTTTCTGCACCTCTCTTGCCTCTTTCTGTGCCTATCTTGCCTCTTTCTGCACCTCACTTGCTTTTTTTGGGAGCCCTCTTGCCTCTTTCTGCACCCTTCTTACCTTTTTTTGTACCTCTCTTGCCTCTTTTTACATCCCTATTCCCTCTTTCCGCTCCTCTCCTGCTTGTTTCTGTACCTCTCTTGCTTCTTTCTGCACCCTTCTTCCCTCTTTGCGCAACTCCTACCTCTTTCTGCACATTTCTTACCTCTTTCTAAAGTTGGCTTGCCTCTTTCTGTACCTCTTTTACTTCTTTATGCACCCTCCTTGCCTCTTTTGGCTCATCTGTTGGTTCTTTCTGCACTGCTCTTGCTTCTTTCTGCACCTCTATTGTTAATGTCTGTACCCCTCTTGCCTCTTTATGAATCCCTGTTAACTCTTTCTGTACCTCTCTTGCCCATATCTGTACCCCTCTTCTCTTTCCTCTTTCTGCACCTCTTTTGTCTGTTTCTGCAACTCTCTTACCTCTTTCTGTAGTTCTCCTGCCTCCTTCTGCAACTCTTTTGCTTCTTTCTGCACTTCTCTTGCCTCTTTTTGCATCCCTCTTGCCTCTTTCGGCACCCCTCTTCCCTCTTTCTGCATCCCTCTACCCTATTGCTTCAACACTCTTGCCTCTTTCTGTACCTCTGTTGCTTCTTTCTGCACTTCTCTTGCTTCTTTCTGCACCTCTCTTGCTTCGTTCAGTACCTCTCTTGCTTCGTTATGCACCCCTGTTGCCTTTTTTTCCACTTGTCTTCCCTTTTTCCGCACCCCTCTTGCCTCTTTCTGCATTTCTCTGGCCCCTTTCTGCACATATGTTACTTGTTCTGCACCTTTCTTGTTTTTTCTGCACTTCTGTTGCTACTTTCTTTACTTCTCTCACCTCTTTCTGTACTCAAATGGGAAGTTCAAACTGTCAAGTTTAAAGGTCTGCATGATCTTGTGGCTGAGGTATGTTTACTTGTATATGTATTCTCACTTGTGTTAGTCATCTGAAGATGGTAGCTTAAAAGTGGTAGCTTTTCCAATGGGTGGTTAAATGTTCTAAGTTCTGCTCAGTCATTCAGTTGTACAGACGGAAATGTCTTCTGTACATAGGTGCTATAGAGGCCCTCAAATACTATTGAATACCCATGTGCCCGTTATTATGAGCAGAAAGAAATACATATACCTTTTTGTACACATATTTACAGAGTATGCTGTTTGAAACACAGGTATTTAAGTATTTGCATGTTTATTTTTATGTAATATGTCACTAGGTAAAAGCTGAGACTCGCTTGCATACCTTCACAAACCTGGTCAGCTGTACAACAGTGATATGCTTAGGATTGCTGTTTTATATTTGGTAGGCCTAACATTCTGAGCAGTCGATTAATAGTGAACCTTCAAAAGAAAAGTGAGGGTTAAAACATCTTGGGAGAAGGAATTGTGATTAAGCTACTTTGTATGAGTCTATTGGAAGGTGCAGTCCAATTAGGCAATTTTCTGCACCTCTGTTGGTTCTTTCTGCATTTCTCTTGCTTCTTTCCTTACCTTTCTTCCTCTTTCTGAACCTTTCTTGCCTCTCTCTGCACTACTCTTGCTTGAGTCTGTGCCTTTCTTCCACTTTCTACACATGTAGTTAGAAATTACCAGT
Source organism: Lissotriton vulgaris (assembly GCF_964263255.1). Taxonomy (NCBI): domain Eukaryota; kingdom Metazoa; phylum Chordata; class Amphibia; order Caudata; family Salamandridae; genus Lissotriton; species Lissotriton vulgaris. The sequence continues at coordinate 316,738,701 of NC_141699.1, read as the reverse complement.
TTAAAAACCTTAGAAATTCACTGAAAAAAACAGAGGTTTTGGGATGGTATAGTTAGGATTTAGCATTTAAAAAACCTTAGAAATTCACTGAAAAAATACAAGTTTCAGGGACTTTTTAGTTAGGCTCACTTTTCAATTGTATAAAGCCAGAGAAATTCAGCCATTATAGTTATCTGAGTTAACTTTAACTCGCACCGCAGCAATGCACTGCTGATGATGTCACATATTACATCACTCATGACATGGTAAGTGACATCACTGATGACATCTCATATGACAAATACTGTTACTGACATTTTAAACCCTTACCATGTTTATGCTCCTGTTGAGAAACAATAAACAGATGTAATCACTCATTCTTTTTGCTTTTCCATGTTTTCTCTCTCCCATCTTTCCCTACCTCTTCATCTTTCTGTCTGTATCTGTCTTTCTATCTTTTTCTTTCACTCCTTCTATCTCTCCCACTCTCTTCCCCTCTATCCAGTGGAATAGCAAGAGAGGTGCTGTCCTGGACGCACACGTTTTGGGGTGCCGGCTTCTGCTCTTCGCTGCAAATGTTATGGGGTAGCCACCACCGAAACAGTCAGCACCCCCAGAGGGCAGCAACATGTCTAGCTATGCCATTGTCTCTATCTCTTCCATCTTTCCCTGTCTATAACTCCTTCTTTTCGGTCATTTTTAATGTCATGGGATGGATGCCTTTTGCCGTGTGGTAACTAGGTGGACCACATGTGGCACCCGCCCTCAGTAGCCCGCCCACCCCCACGGACCACACACGCAACTTGGGAATCATCCTGGACTCAGAGCTCAAAATGGACCACCTTTTGAGGATGAACATTTGAATATGGTTAAACTGAGTAATAGTATGGATATTTACAGCACTACGAATTCAAATCCACAAAATATGTACATACCTAAAAATGTGTAATTTGAACAAAACATCTCCAGACATCCAGATACACAAAGGTCAAAGTGGCAACAAACACACATGCTCAAAGACTAGGCACACATGCACCCATGTTCATAGACCTATAGTAGCCCATATACATAGACCACCTGATAAACAGTCACTTATGCACACAGACCAAGAGACATGTGCTAATATAGTACTTCGGGAAGGCTGTATAAAAGTTGTTGACCTAACAGGAGAGTTGAAAAAGAGAATAAGGGAAAGAGGAGTAAGGAATCTGCCTTATAAACAGCATGCCTTTACAGAAAGTGGAGCAGTAGGTGGTAGTCGTTTGCTTGTCAGAGAAACCTGAAAGGAAAAATAGCATAAGTTATAAGAACAGTTGCAGCAAAGAATGCTGGAGGTATACATCAAGGGAGAGGAAACCAACAGTGGGAGGGTTGGGCCCTAACAAATTCTTAGAAATGGTAAGCTGTTACCAGAGATGCCAGAGAGAGCTGCGCACGATGAACACTAAATAGAGTTCCATACAACAAAGATACATGCAGTTAGACAAACATGTAATCAGTTTCTTTTCTTTTGAGGAGAATCTGTACAATTATATTTTAATTATATCCAGAGTTGGCTATTGTAACTGCTTCAAGAAGCTTCATGATGTATCATCTGCTACAAACCTTAGTCAAAACTCCTGTGGTGGAATGCCAACGTTGCCTTAAAACGTTATGATGAGGGTTACTGATCTTACATGCTATATGTACACCACTACACATTCATATTTTCCAAAGCTCCTTGTGGAAAACCTTTCAATCATGCCTCACCCATGAAATAATGATTTAAAATGATATTCCATTTTTACTTAACCTGCATATTTTCACCAAAACTCCTCAGGAAAGCATATACTATAATCAAAAAATGCAACTGTAAATACATCATCTGCTTTAAAATCACATTAATTAGCAATAAAACCTGGCTGGAACCTTCTCTTGAGGTTTTCATTACAGGGGCCATGACCCCCTAACCAAATATTTCTGTCTATGTTGCACAATGTGGAACAACAAAACATGCAACCAATCCCAGGTTCCCCACTTAACAACATGTGTGATCCCAGGCAAAGATTTTATTTCCTCATGCCTCCTTTTCTACATTATCTCATATGATAACACCCTCAAATTTTGGCATTTAGGATGTTTGCTGTACAAAAACTGTGTGTGTTTGATATATTAGGCTAAAATGTTGCTCCTCCTATATAAATGATCTAGGGACTAGGGTATGTATGATACACGACTTGCTACTTAGTGTTTACTAATGACATTGTTGTCTGGGGTAAAGGCAGGCATGTTTCTAAGTTGAAATTTAAAACTATCAGTTTTAAGAAGTTCCTCTAAAAGTGGTAATGTAATCTGATCATTTTAAGTGAAACGATTATGCTTTCAAAAGCATGTTTAAGAAATGCGTATTTTTTAATCTTGAAGAGGTTTTACCATATTTCTGCACCCCTGCAGATATTTTCATTGATCTCAGCTCATGCAAGGGCTTGGTAGACTGCTCCCTGTTACTTTATTTGCTGCTGCTCACCTCTTATGAGAAAGGCACACTTTCTTGTTTCATGTGTTCATGACTTACTTGAAAGGCTTCTCATGCCATTTATTTTCCTTTCTTGGCCCAAAGAGAAACATGTATGTTTGCACTAAGCCTTCCTTGCTCCTCAGGACCAGTTCCTACCCAGCCTCCACCCCTTACTCAAGACACAGTGAGCAATCAAGGAACAGGCCCAAACAGATGATACAAATCATAACATACGAAATGCAAGTACAGAGCTTTTACTGTTTAGGGGGGGCACAGAAAAATATAGGCTGGCCTGGCCCTCTAGGCCCCCGTAGCTACAGCCCGGCAATAATATCATCTTCACCTGCTAAACACATTTTCAGCAAACTAATTACTCAATATCCATCATTAATCTTCATTATTCAGTCTTTCAATCCATCACTCACCTCCTCATAAAAGGAAGTTATATTTTAGTTAAACTAAACATAATTATACCACTTCATAAAATGAGTAATTGATATTTTTCCATTTTCATTCATACATGTCTTTTGAAGGTATTCGTGAATTTGATTAATTCAAATTTCTTAGTTTAAAATTCCGATACTGGCAGCACTTGACCAATAATTATGAGCCAGATTTCTCAGCTGACCTTCCATGTGACTTGAAACAAAAACCTATTTGCTCTATCCCGCTGCCCTTCCATGACTATAGATATTCATTTCCTGGCAAGTGGTGCATTATTAAAATGATAAAATGTGGAGCTTTACAAAAGACTCTGGACTTGGCACACCAATTTTGTCTGCCCAAGCAGATGAATTCTCATATTGCCATTGAACTGATTAAAGTTTATTGGGCTATTGGCGCACAATGTTTCCCACCTCCTCGATCTGAAGCTTTTTAATGCAAATTACTGTTTCACACATGTCCATGTCTGATAGTAATAGCAACAGAGCTTTCCAAATTCATAAAATATTTTTGGAAATCATTGGAAAATCAATCTGCTGCTAGCATATTCCACAAGCTTTAAAATAATTAGTTGCAATGAGAAAATGACTGACGGTTTTGCAAGCTAATACATAGCAGCAGGTTAGTATATTTATAACATTTGTAATCTAATTATGTTTTTTGTACGTTGATGGAAGTAGTATGTGCATGGGCACCTAATCCGTTTCTGTTTCCTTTTATTCTAAGTCGCTCTGTTTCAGACATTTGTTTTCTTGAGTAACATCCACTTAATGGATGCTTTTTTTGCCATGTGAATACATGTCCAATACTGTGTAATTTGCATAATTTTGAGTTAGTCGAATTATGACGAAATGTCTGTTATTAACCCGTACAAAAGTTAACACAATGTATTCGAGAGGGCTCGTTCAAGCAAAAGATGTCTTAAGGAAGATACGGAAGACAGGTTTGAGCAGACAATGTGTTGTCAGTGACATTTTCTCCGTAAATAAGTACCTATTACCATTATCTCAATTGACTTTTGAACCCAGGTTATGCTGTTAAATTGAATTTTCCCTTGTCATACATGCGTATTTTGCCAAATTTCTGTGAAAATTACGCAACATTTTTTTTACATGTTTTCAAACATTCTTATTTTTGATTTCTTAGTACAGTAAACTAGAAATAAGTGTATGGGTGGGCTGATAATTCATTTAACTGCAATTTGTAAAAGCAGCTTCATGAACATTTTGTCACAGTTATCCCTATGTTTCTTTTCAAGATGTTAGGCCAGCTATTCGTACAACTGATGACAAAATACAGGTCACAATTTCCGACCAGTAATTTTGCCATCAGTGTGGTAATTTGTTAACTAACCTATGTAATAATAGCACAGTTTGCAAATTACCAATTGGTAATGAGTCGTAATTTGACCTACCTCATGAACATTAATAAGACAGTTCGCAGAGTCACAACCATCCCAGGGATAGTGGCCTGTTAGGGTCAGCAGACCACTATGTCTGTGAATGCTTTCTAATAAAGCAATCTTTTTTAAATGAAGACTGTTTCCCTTAAAAGAAACAGGCCTGGGTTTAAAAAGAAAAGTTTTTCTTTTTTTTTGTTTGTTTAAGAGGATGCAGCAGTCTTGTGGACCACTGCCTAGGTTTTAAACACATTATTGTTTACATTCACATAGGGGAGTGGGTTCCAAAAGGACCCCTTCCAATTTGTGAATGGGTTATCCCAAAATATTTGTTGTCAGTAACGTATTAATATTTTGCAACTGGAATTTGGTGGCAAAATATTCATGTTTACTGTTTTGAGTTAGTATTTAGAAGGGACACCCTAATCACACCCTCTCGAATACTTAATAAGTGTTTGGTCACAAACCCAAACTGTGATTCTGTAATGTTTCACCTAATTGCAGATTAGGTCTCACACATACATAAATGCTATCTTGAGGCAGCAAATGGTCCCATTCTGTGAACCAGCCTGTTTGTGTATGCACCAGGCTCTTACTTCGATAATATCATGAATGTATCATCTGGTTGAGCAAAAGCCCTCCTGAAGACATGAGCCACATACAGACTATTTCTTGGGAACCATAGATTTTATTATTGCCTATCATTATTAATATTATAGATTTATGTGCGCTCTTCTATTGCAATTTATATAAATGATCAGTTTAGAAATACTGATCATTAAAATACTGGATTTGGACCTGATCTTTATACCAACAGAAAAGCTAAGTAGGTAATTTTGGAATGCTGAATAGGGACTTATAGTAACCCACCTGCCACTGAGGCCATATGTTTTTAGGACCAAGAGGCAAACGTTCTGAGAAACAACATTGTAAGAACAACTAAACTTAGCTGGGCATATAAAGGACCATAAGCAAAGTTTTTGGTTTGATCTCTAACCAGTCCCTCTGAATAATGCAGCTTCCTTAAGTTGAAATGTAGGTCCTTTCATTAACTTGTAAAGAGGAAAATGGGTCATTTTGGGACACACAATAGCCTCCTTTTGATCCTACCTTTTTGGTGGAGAAAACCGAAAAATTGAGGTAATTTGTAACTAGAATTTTAGAAAAAAGATAGTTGTTTGTTCTACAATTCAGAGTCCTAGATAAAAAAAATAATAAAACTCATGATTAAAATGAACTTACATTGTCCATTTAAAAAACTGGCGGTATCAACCCTCTGGTGAATCAATAGAGGATGTTTGGTGGGTGTGATAGTCCAAGCAATAATAGAGATGCCTTTACATTCTGGATTTATCTTGTCACATCTGCTGTGCTTCAAAATAGAGGTTAAATGTCAGGCTACATCTTCTGCTGCATATTTTTAATATGGGAGCAGGTGTTTACAAACGCCTCTCGCTTTGCAGTCAGAGAAAGAAAAGTAGAGTGACTTATGTAAAAATCCTATTGGGTACATGAAGTTTGAAAGGAAAGGTTGTAGGGCTTTCGCAACACACAACAAAATGTAAATACCTCTAAATGAACTGTCTTCATTTAGTAGTTAAAAAATAAAAAAATGAAGCACATTTATTTGTAATTCTGAATCATTATGGAAACAGTAGCACAACAAATTAAAACACGTTACGTAGTGATGCACAAATAAAACATATTCCATGAAACCTGATTTCCACATATTATGATTTGCATGCAATATAGTTTTCAAAGTGAAACTGTATGTCTGTGCAAATTTAGTGAACATTTCAATGGAAGATGTGCTGTCTGTAAATGCTCTACAAGTCAAAGGAGAAATTCCCTTTGGGCAAATAAACACAGAATATCTAGTTCTTGCGGACCAAACATTAAAAAACAGCAATATATAACACATGAACACATATACACATGGGAAGCAATGTAAACAGAATTAAAACCAAGTGAAAACACTCAAGTAGAATTAATCTAAACAATTTATTAGTGTACACTATATTAGTAAAAAAATGGGAAACATAGAGAACCGGAAAACATATACAATTAATTAGTAAAACATTCCAGTAAACAAAAGGAGGTACAGGTTGAGGACTAAATTCAAACAATGATACTGAAATGTCCTCTCTTTCTTGACCATGTATAACTCCTTTGTGCGTCGACGCGTTTCGGTGGTGAGTACACAGTTAAACCACCTTCATCAGGACAGAAGAAATAGTTGTTTCCCATAAATTCTCGATAACGGTCAAAGGGTTAGAAAAAGGGGTATTCAGCCTCCTTTCACACTAGGAAGATATACGTCCTGCGAAATATCCTCCTACTTATAAAGATTTAAAAAGTCGTGAATTTTAAAAACGTAAGCTTGACACGCGGTATGAATGACTGTTATGTCGGGACATTATTAATATATGATTAAAAATAAGTCCGACAAAAGGCAGTCATCGTATATATAATTTCTGCTTTCCTGGCTTCTTATGCGAGCGGTATAGGTGAGAGCTTTAATGCAAAATTTTTAAAACCGGAGCCTTCAGAGAACAGAGCCCGCCGTGATTCAGTCGTGCGTCTCCTGTTTGCAGTACCGTAAAAAGCGTCCCGCGTGTCTCTCAATACTGATACTCTGCAACAGAGTATCAGTATTGAGAGACACGCGGGACGCTTTTTCCGGTACTGCAAACAGGAGACGCACGGAAAAAGCGTCCCGCGTGTCTCTCAATACTGATACTCTGCAACAGAGTATCAGTATTGAGAGACACGCGGGACGCTTTTTCCGGTACTGCAAACAGGAGACGCACGACTGAATCACGGCGGGCTCGGTTCTCTGAAGGCTCCGGTTTTAAAAATTTTGCATTAAAGCTCTCACCTATACCGCTCGCATAAGAAGCCAGGAAAGCAGAAATTATATATACGATGACTGCCTTTTGTCGGACTTATTTTTAATCATATATTAATAATGTCCCGACATAACAGTCATTCATACCGCGTGTCAAGCTTACGTTTTTAAAATTCACGACTTTTTAAATCTTTATAAGTAGGAGGATATTTCGCAGGACGTATATCTTCCTAGTGTGAAAGGAGGCTGAATACCCCTTTTTCTAACCCTTTGACCGTTATCGAGAATTTATGGGAAACAACTATTTCTTCTGTCCTGATGAAGGTGGTTTAACTGTGTACTCACCACCGAAACGCGTCGACGCACAAAGGAGTTATACATGGTCAAGAAAGAGAGGACATTTCAGTATCATTGTTTGAATTTAGTCCTCAACCTGTACCTCCTTTTGTTTACTGGAATGTTTTACTAATTAATTGTATATGTTTTCCGGTTCTCTATGTTTCCCATTTTTTTACTAATATAGTGTACACTAATAAATTGTTTAGATTAATTCTACTTGAGTGTTTTCACTTGGTTTTAATTCTGTTTACATTGCTTCCCATGTGTATATGTGTTCATGTGTTATATATTGCTGTTTTTTAATGTTTGGTCCGCAAGAACTAGATATTCTGTGTTTATTTGCCCAAAGGGAATTTCTCCTTTGACTTATAGTCGTTACGGAACCCCCTCCCTTTGGCTTTGGGGTCCCTCTCTCTTTTATTAGAGATTCTGTAAATGCTCTACCACATGATACTTTAGTTACATTAAAAAATTTCCCACCTCATGTCCATTAAATCTAGGATGACAGCAAAGATTTTTATACTAAAAGGTGGGTTGTGGTTCTAAAAACTTTGGGAAACACTGGCCTAAATCATAAATATAAGGGCCAGTACTATAAATGGATAGATGTATTAGCTAAACCCACACTTCTAAGGACCAAACAAATAATGAATGCCACGTTATGCAAATTAAAAGATACTGGTATAACTCAATTGCGTAAAGTATGGGAATCAGTGGTGACCAGAAAAAGCTTGTGAAATTGAGTGGGAAAATGTCCTTTGTTTTTCCTTCGGAAAAGACTTAGCATAAAAACTGTGTATCAAATTGTTTCCTTTCATTATTTTCATACAATCCGTCTTTCTTTCAAAGGAACAGGGCATCATGGTGCATGTTCCATTTAGAAAATATAATTAAAGAATATAAGAAGGTTCTTTAGAGTTTGCTGTAAGAGGAGCTGGCATAAACCTGACCCTTCTGCTATTAATTAAACTAAGATGAAGCCAAGAATAATAGAGAATAAAAAGTGTGGTCATTTGGATGAGCAAAAGGGACTTCTTCTCTTTAAATACACACACTTGGACTAGTAATATCTTCCCTCGCACACCGACTAGTGATATGATGATGATCAGTGGGGTAATGCCCAGAAGGTGTCATGACTTGAGGTGAATGCTCTTCGATGAAGATCGGGAAATTTTGCAAAGTCAAATCAGAATCAATGTGATAAAAGGCTTAAATCTTCCTACCTGACATGGAATGTGCCTTCAGTCCTTAGCAGGACCGATTAACTATTTCTTCTGCTAGAGGCCTGTTCCACTGATAGAAAGCCTCCCTTTATAGTCGGATTACTCTTGCTGGTATCAATATATCTCTATAACCATCTTTAAGATTTGGATTTGTGCAATCCTTTAAATCTTTGAAGTGTCTGCATTATCTTGTTTCCTCTGGGTCTTTAAATTGAATAAAAAGCAGTGCATAGCTATTTATGTTAAGTTGTTTGGTTCTGTTGTAGAAGCCCCCCTTCTTCCTGTAGACCTATTTACATCTGACCCCACCTAATCTAATAAAGAACACTAGAAGGGGGTAGCTAATGTGTCTTTCATAACACACTGTCCAAATTTGGCCATTATGTTATCTTTGCCTAGAGTGTCACAATGAGCCAAAAACAATGGGTTATAATGCTACCCCGAGGGATTGCCATTGATAAGACTATTTGTAAGCATTCATCCAATGACGTTTTGTCTAAATAATTGTTGACCCAGAAAACTCACATTTATAGGTTTTAATTGTTGTATGTCTACTGATATGGGGGCATATGTATGAAAGGTCTGTTTTGCGAGTCCTTAATAGAGATGTTTTGCAAATCGCTATTAAGGACTCAAAAATTGCTATGTATGTAGAATTCACAATAATAATTGTGATTCTTCCATATTCCTTAATTGCGAATCGCAAATTGCGTTTTACAATTAAGGAATCCTTTCCCATTCATTTCTAGGGTGCCATTAGAGATTGTTTTAAGATTCGTCTTATGCGCTATGAAACATCTACACTGCTATTGTGTACTGCAGATCCTCTGAAATATTTGTGGCTTTCAAGGAATATTTTCATCCACTGCTCTAGGAATACTTTGTGAGCCTTGAAAAAATCGTATTAAGCAACAAAACACGTATCCGCTGTCTACGATACATACTTCGATTCAACTGAATAAAGACTCCTTAAAATTTTCTACTTTGTGTTAAATTGCTATGACCTATTGTTCTATATTACTTATACTGTGCCAATGTGAGTTTATTAAAATCATACTGACTACAAGGTCAGTCTTAATACATATATTTGGTTGTGCTCTGTAATTTGTATATAGCTATATCATGTATGGGGAAGTTTTCTTCATAAAAGACAACACTGATTAATGGCACAGTGTTTTACATAAAGCACGTTAAAACAATTCTTTACCCCTGAAATACAGTGAGAAGACTTTTACGGAGGTGCTGACTAGTTCTTTCTTTGCCACTGCCATTTTTTCTAGACATTGTTAGTGTTACATTACTAGTAAATGTTCTCTAGTCTCCTTTACACACCTTCCTGCTTCCCTTGCATCTAGTTCATACTGCATAAAAAAGAAAGTGTATACACAATGTATTAAATAAGTGCAGAGACAAAGCAACTCGAGACAGCACCATAAAACTAGGAGGTACATAAATTAGAACTCTTCTTGGAGTCTGGCTAATAGAGATAAAGGATACATCAAATTTAAAGCGACCAATTGCATCATTTTGGAGCATTGGTGTTATAGTAAAAGTGGTTGAACCGAACAATTAACTGGGAAAACTGTGATAAGGGTCTGGATTGAGTCGGAAAGACTGGGCACAAGCTGAGCCCTAAAACATTTGTCATGTACATAATGCAGCAATCATCACGTAAAATATGAACAAATCTCTTCAAAATTCAAAAACGTTTATGTCTTTAGCATGTGGAATGTTAGGCATTAAAATGTCACAGTATAGCACTGCAATTATAAGTTACTTAGTCAGTTTTTAAACATGAACTTAGAACCATTTCTGCCACCACCCCCAATCTGGTAATAGTGCCATTAGTGAATAAAGAGGCATGTGAACCGTGTATTTGGACCAGAGTGGTATATAGAAAGGAACATTATTGTCTATTAAATCAAAACCATACGTTTTAATAAACCTGGTATTCTGCACTCACATATTTGAGGGTGCTTTCGTGTGCCATAGGAAAGAAAAAGGAGTATCTGTAAAATTAAATATTTGCCTAGGATTGCAAAATTTTGGTAAGGGGAAAGTAACGATTAATCCAGACTTTCTGGTTTTACTTTGTAAAAGTCTGGCATTCAATGAGTATCCATTTGTCTCTTCCTTTTAACTCAAATGTTAATGGTGTATTTTTACCTCTTTGCGAATAAAGGCAGAGCAAAGGTTGCAGGTACAAGCCATATGAAAGCTCAGCTCGTTATGGGCTTGGGGTTCTACCAGCACCTTGAATTGAGCCAGATCCAGCTTCTAGGCTCGAGCCTGGCTCGAGGTTTCGATGGCTCACCCACCTGTCATAGTATAAATACATTCTGCACTGACTTTAGCAAACTCTGTTTATAGTAATTCTTACTTTATTTCAAATATGACATTTCATACCAAATAGTACAGCCTGCTTTATGTGCTGCTTGCTGTTCAGGGTTGCATGTCTAGTAATATAGAAAAGAATAAACTAGAAGGAATCTGTATGGTGTCACGATGTTTTAGGTGGGCACGGCGAATGCAAAAGATACAATGGCGCCACATATCACAGGTGCTGGCCTCTGCCCCACGCGAAGTCCAAGGAAGCACATACAAATCCAGACTGCATGGCTGATGACTTTACATGTGCACTCTCCCAAGGCGTTTTTAAAGGGATCCTGAATGCCTACAATCAGACTAGCATAGCTTCAGTGAGCTCTCTGTGTGCCATTCTATGGATGTGTGCAGGGCAATCACAGCCAGAATGCAATAATGGATTGTGCATTTTGGAAAGGGGCGACCATTCGGTCCCCCCGAACGTATGGCGGAGTACCACGATCCCCCCGGGAAGCCATTTTTGGGCGGGAAGCGAGCCTCGGCTGGTATGCCCGAAGCGGCGTAGCCGGGACGCGCTTTTTCCCGCCCTAGAGTGGGCTGGCCTAGACACTGACGCGGCCGGCCACGCCCTAGGGGCAGGCAGGGGCGGGTTTACGCCCGCCCTGAAGACGGTTAAAAGGAGCAACAAGCCAAGAACGCATCCTCTTGTTCCTGTGCTCTGAAGCTGCACCTCCTCGCTGCACGTGAGCTCGAGACGGAACGAAGAGCCAATTTTGAGCGTGGTAATCTTTCTTTTTTGTCTTACAGATACTCTGTCTGAGAATGCCCAAGAAAGTCGGAAAGCGAGTTACTACCGATCAGATGCTCCGTATGCTCATGAAAGAAGTGACCGATCTGAAGAAGCAGATGGCGGCTAGAGACAGGGAAGGGGGACCGAAACGGCCCTTGGCAGGAGCAGCTCCGGGAGGAAAAGGCAAGAGGCCCAGAAGGGGAGCAGCTGGGGGGGACATCCCGGTTCCCGGTGCCCCACTCGAAGAGCCAACTCCGGTGCCGATGGAGGGGAATCCGATTCCCGTAGTGGTCACTCCCGTGTCCGGGGAGGATATGCCGCCCAAGTTGGCAGCACAATTAGCAGCGTGGTTGGGGAAAGATAGCGAGGGCGCCACGGCTGACGATGCACGGGTGTTGATGAAACAACTGCGTGAAACTAGGGAGGCGGCGAAGGCACCATCGCCAGTTATCACGCCATCTTCGGCAGTCGAAAAAGCAACAGGAGCAGGTCCAGCGGCAGATACAGCTTCCGGTTCAGGTAAGCGGCCATTGCCGATTGCGAGGGATGAGTCTGCACCCTCACGAAGGGAAAAGTTGGGTCAGCATGTCCCTCTGGCTATTAAGGAAAAAATGTGGGCAGATGAGTATGTAAACATCTTCTCGTTGCTTACTGATCATTATGAGATGGAGCATGTTAAGAGCCAAAAGGAGCTCATGCATCCGAGTCTTTGGCGCGCAAAGATGGCCGCCTTTAAGGTTGACGAAAACATTGGCACTTGGGGCAGGGCGTGGGGAATTTTTACCTCCATCATGGGCGAACGTAGGCCCGAGTTGCTGTCCGAATTGCCGATTTATCAGTCACGGATCATGGAATATTCCGTATCATATGGGGGCAATCAGTGGTTCTGTTACGATAATATTTTTAGAAAAGCGAAAGAACACGATAAAAACTTGACTTGGGATTGTTACGACTCTGTTTCGTGGTCAAAAATGGAGAGTACTGGTATGTTGAAGTTGCCATTAGTAGGGAGTAGCGGGGGGGAATCCTCCCGCCAATATGCTGGGACACCCTTTCGATCAGGTACAGGTAACGACTACCACTCGAGGCCGAACGGCAACGCAGGTAAAAGGGGGGTTTGTTGGAACTTTAACAGGGGTAAATGTACGAGGCCCCAGGGGTCATGCAAATTTAGGCACGAGTGTGGAGGGTGTGGGCAGCCATCCCATCCGGAGTCCATGTGCAGAGCCAAAACGGGTGATAACGGGGGAAGGGGAGGCGCCAAACAGGTCTGAAATAGTCCGAGGGGCGCCTTTACCTACTCCGGTTGATACCATGGCAATGATTCCTTGGCTCAGCGAATACCCGGATCACGCTTCCGCTGGGGTGTTGCGGAACAGTTTTTCATATGGTTTCCGCATCCCAGTGGGGGAGTTTCAGGGTGTAGCAAAATGTAAGAACCAACTGTCGGTCTTGCAACATACGACCGTGGTACAGGAAAAGATTGGGAAGGAGGTTACTCGAGGTCGAGTCGCCGGTCCATTTGATGTGCCACCGGTTGCTAACTTTGTTTGTTCCCCTTTAGGGGTGGTCCCCAAGAAGGACCCTGGTGAGTTTCGGCTGATACATAATTTGTCAGCCCCACGTGGTCTTTCCGTGAACGATGCGATAGACCCGGAAGTGTGTTCGGTGCGGTACGCATCTTTCGATGAGGCCGTTGCCATGTTGAATCGCCTAGGGCCCGGTGCGCTGATGGCAAAATCGGATATTGAATCAGCGTTCCGGTTGCTCCCGGTACACCCAGACGATCAGCGTCTCCTTGGTTTCATGTTTCAGGGTCACTATTACATGGATAGATGTATGCCAATGGGATGCTCTATATCTTGTGCCTATTTTGAAAAGTTCAGTTGTTTCCTGCAATGGGTCTTCACAAAGAAGACGGGTTTTCATCATGTTATGCATTATCTCGATGACTTTTTGTTTCTGGAGGGCAGCCGGGGATCCAGGATGTGGACAGGCTTTGAATGAATTTTGTGTCTTAATGAATCATTTTGGTGTGCCATTGGCACCAGGTAAGACTGTGGGTCCCTCGACTTGCCTCGAGTTTCTGGGGATCGAGCTTGACTCAAAGGAAGGTTGTTTTCGATTACCAAGAGAAAAAGTGTTAAGATTCAGGGCATCCCTTGAAACGTGTATTAGTGAGTCTAAGGTTAAACTGCATCAATTACAACAATTGGTGGGCCAGTTGAATTTTGCCCTGAGAGTAATGCCGATGGCCCGCCCCTTTTCCCGCTCGATCGCTCAGGCCATGGTCGGCCTGAAGGAGGGTCATCATCGCACGAGGCTCTCGGCAGAGGTTCGCCAGGACATGCGCATTTGGTTGGCATTTCTGGCGGATTTCAATGGTCGAATTGTCTGGAACAAACCGGCGGTGTCCTCCGAGGAGCTGGGGCTGTGGACAGATTCGGCAGGGAGCATTGGTTTTGGTGCCATATTCGGCACACAATGGTCGGCTCAAAAATGGCCGTCATGGTGGCATGAGTGCGGGCTGACAAGTAACATTGCTTTTCTTGAACTTTTCCCCATTCTGGTGGCCCTGAAAACTTGGCCCGAGGGGTTCAGGGATCACTCTGTGGTGTTCTGGTCTGATAATATGACCGTGGTTGAGTGTATCAATAGCCAGGCAGCACGATGCAAATGGATTCTGAGACTGCTCAAAGAAATTGTGTTATTGTGCATGCAATTGAATGTGCTATTTAAGGCAAGACATGTGCCGGGGGTAATGAACCAAGCGGCTGATGCGCTTTCTCGTTTTCGTATGCAGGCCTTCTGGGGTTTTCTGCCCACAGCGGATCCGGTAGCGGCACCCTTTCCCGAAGCTCTCTGGTCTCTCGGTGCCCCGAACTACAAAACCTCGTGGGAGAGAGTTTAGCACCCAGGACGAGGAAGGCATATGAAGGGGCGTTCCGTTCCTATTGGGCCTTTTTGGGGGCTGCTAGGGGGGAGCTTTGGGGCCAGGAGGAGTTGGTAGTGAAATTTCTGCTGTCTTTACATCAGGCAGGCAAATCAGTGGCTACGGCCCAGAGGCATCGGGCCGCCATTTCCTTTATGGCAAGGGCTCATGGGATCCAGGACCCGACAGCGTCTTTCGTTGTGCAAAAAGCGCTACGTGGGTGGCAACGCCTTGAGGGCCGCAGAGTAGATGAAAGGCGCCCGATAGGTCTGGATAGGTTGGCCCTGTTATTATCTGTACTCCCTGCAACGTGTTCATCCCAGTATGAAACAGTGTTATTCCGAGCCGCTTTTGCGCTAGCATTCCATGGGGCTATGCGGGTAAGCGAACTAGTGGCGAAGAACAAGCAGGATGCGATGGGGGGACTGTGCCGAGAGCACGTTCAGGTCAGGGGGGAGACAATGACTGTCTCGTTTGTCAGGTCCAAGACCGATCAGGGTGCGATGGGGGACTGCATAATCATACAAAGGATTCCCGGGTCTTCCATGTGCCCGGTAAGTTGCGTAGAGGAATATTTAGCGCAAAGGGTGGCATCATGGGGGGGACCTTGTTGAGACACGCTGACGCCACCCCACTGACGAGGTTTCAGTTTCAGCGGGTGCTTGCGATGTCGATTTCCGCCGCGGGCTTGAACCCCGGCGAGTTTGGGACCCATTCCTTTCGGATAGGGGCTGCTACAGAGGCTACAGCCAGGGGTCTGAATGTCGAACAAGTTAAACGTGTGGGGCGTTGGTCCTCGAACTGTTATAAAAGGTATGTGCGGTTGCACATGTTGTGAAGCTGTAATGATGTACTCACGCTTCTTGTTTTGTTTGGTTTTTCAGTTGCGCAAGCCTACGAGGCGGGGCCGACTGTGCAGTCGACCCAACACCAGGCCAGCGGTCAGACATCACCGGCTGTGAAAAAGGAGGTGTGGGTCGTGGGCCACTCATACGTGAGGCGTGCCGCGGACGTATTCAAAGCAGGTGACATGATTCACGTGGCTGGGGAATACGGGTACAGTGTGTCCTTCTGCGGAAAGGGCGGGCTCTGTATTGACCAGTTTCAATCTTTTTTCGAGGGTTTGTTAGGGCGGACGAGGTCACCGCCGTCTATAGTCATAGTACATCTTGGGGGCAACGATTTGGTGACCACTGGTAGACGACTTCTTCTTGAGGCGATGCTTTCCACTGTAAGTTGGTTAGCGAGAAGAGTTCCAGGGTGCACAAGGTCCCATATGATCCCACGGAAAGTGTGGCGGGGGGCTCTTTCGGTTTCTGCTCTGAATCATTCAGTAAGGAAAATTAATAATAAAGTGAGTAGATTGTTCTGTTCAAGTACACTGCATTCTATTTCGCATGGTTGTATTAAAGGGGACAGTATGTATTTGGGAGATGGTGTTCATTTGTCCCGGGTGGGGAACGAGTTACTCATAGGAGACCTGATAGCTTGGCTAAAGACTTTAATACATGACCTTTAGGTAGGAGTGTTGTGGGGGGTCCGGATAGCCGGTCAACTATCCGGCCTGTGGCGGTAAGGTCATGATCGGTGAGCAGTAATTGGAAGATCCCTATGAGTGGGCGTCACCCATTACGGATGGGAGCGCTCGAGGGAGGTGGCCATTGGCCCCTCAACGGGGAGGCGGTCCCTTCTAAGGATGGGCCGCCGAAAGGAAAGGAAAGGCGGTCAAGGCCCCTTCCTGGATAGGAGGGGCTACAGCCCCCTCCTGGGGAATTTCCCGGGGCCAGGACATCTGCGACGGCAGATGTGGTAAGTTGTGTGGGGTTTGGGAGGGGGTCTACGCTACCTTCTAGATACCTCACACGAGTCCTCGGACGACCTTTAAGTGGCGCCGAGTTTATTGGGGCCCCCGTCAAGTCAAGGGAAATTGGTAGTTGCACTTGAGGTACACCTCCGTGCGGTCGCCCCTCACAAGTGAGGGGGATATTTCTGGTTTAGGGATCTTGACACCGGTTACGACCTTGCCGTTGGCCCTTAAACGTTAGGATGTACAATTTCAAAATTTCAAGTTAATGTTTTGTAGGATGTTAGTTCGGCTAGGAGAACCTTTGTATTAGAGAATATGTTAAGGTTAGCCAAACATCGCAATGTGGTAATGAAATTGTACATAATATGAAACTGTTATTTTAATGTTTTAATTTTGTTTCATATTTTAATAAATACGGCCGGGAGGGTCACTCCCTCCCGTCTTCCAAAAGTTCAGAACTGTTTCCGGTTTCCCATCCTTGGGGAGTGTGTTGAGAGGGGGTGGCGGGTATCTCAGCCATAGTATTTAGGATGTTCATGTACGAAGAGTGGTGTTCTGCTCTGTTTCGTGTAATGAGATAGGTGGTGAAAATGTTTAAAGTTTTGTGATGTAATACATTTTGTGCAGTAGGAATATGCTTTTACAAAATATATTCGAAACAATATAAAGAATGTCTAATTTTTAAGAGGACAAATTTCATTATCAATGAAATATATCCGATTTGTAATCACTCGAATAAGGGAACACCAAAATAGTTAGCTTTTTAATGCAAGTACCTTTAGTTGATTCATAATGAAGTACTTTATGTGCAGGTCAATTAAAGCCTAGTAAGCAAAGATCTCTCTTAATCCCACTGGGCGTGAAATTAATGAGGTAGGCAAGGTGTCATGTCAATCAAATATGCAAAGTCAGGCGATCAATTAAAAAAGACCTTGTATCTGTCATGTATTTTCACTTTCAGGATAATCTGAAAATTGTATTGGGTTTGCTGCAAGTATGGGAGGAGCTGATGAAAGCAGTGTCAGTCAGCCATTTCTAGAAGTAGAACTATTTATTTGAGGAGACGAAATTAAATTTATAATGGGGCAAACAAAGTCCTGCACAGATATTGCACAAACAAAACTGTAATTTTCGAAAATTTGCATTTAAAATATCTTATCTACCTTTCCTGCATCCCTAAATCATGTACATTTTTTAGCACCTTCTTTTACGTCGCGTTGGCCAAGACCTTTTTATTTTACAAAAATTGATATGTATAAAGGACTTGCTTAAAGTGGATTTCAGCCACCTCTGTTCATCCACTTGCCTGGTATTGTCATTCACATTTTGCTTCCACCCACATTTGGTAACTTCACTTTGAGCGACTATATTTTGCTATCGTACAATGAGCACATTGGCACACAAAGTTATTCCCTTAAGCACCAGTGTTTTTGTTTTTACTTCATAATTGCTTTTGTGTTGCCTTTGTGTTGAAAGCAGAATGATTTATACCAGACAGGAGCACAGGTCACATTTCACGCTATATCAATTCCTGTCTCTTGCCAATTCTGTTGTATATTCCTTTTGGAGTGCTGGCTGCTGCTATTCCACAGCATAACAGATTGTGCCACTTTGAACCTGTTCTGTATTGTTGTCCCCTTTTTACTTGGAAAATAGACTTAACGCTTCAATATTATACATGTGAATTCATAAGTGGACGATTCTTAAGAGAGCATTTATTCTGGGCTAAAACCGACCATGGTTCTTTATTAAACTTTGACGAGGAAGAAATCAACCTTCAGCTTGTCAAGCTTACAGCACTTGTAACCCATTTTTTACGTATTGCCTTCTTTCCTTCAATCTTTGGTTATTTCTCTATTGCTTTCTTTCTCCCTTTCCTGTGTTCTGTGCTTCCTTTTTTCTTTCTTTCCTTCTTTCTTTCCTTTTTAGTTTTGAGCCTTCTTTCTTGCTTTTTTTTATTTCTATCACTGTTTCGTGTTTTCTTTTCTTCCTCCTTTCTTTCTTGCTTGTTCCCTCCCTCCCACCTTCCAGGGGCAGAGCAATTGGCCGTCTTTCGTAAACGGACCGTTTACGAAAGACGGCGACCGGGAATCAACGGAGGAGGGATACCGCACTACTGCGCACCGCGATTGAGAAAACGTACCCGTTTTTTACAAGTGCCTCAACAGATGGATCCCCTCCCGGTACTGCCTTATACACACCCGTATTAAGTGCAAAGTTCTGAAAACCTGACCCACCCTACTGGGCGGAACATAACAGCGAGATCTATTTCTTGCACCTTACCAAACTGGATGTACCATTCCCACTTACTAATATATTTGAACACAAACATTGAATGAAAACCACTACGAGTCCCAGACTATTCGCAACTCACTCGCGCGGAGTTGAGCTTAAAGCCCTGAAGAGTCGTGTTGACTCACCTGTACACGACGAAACATGTGTCGGCTTACTGTGACTGTTCTTCAAAGTCCGGATGCAATAAATCTTCATCTTGCTGTGACAAGAAAAACACTAAAGAATTTGCTTCTGTCTACTGTATCACATTCGTCATTGTACTAAGTTTTGATACCCTACTGTAGTTGCGAGAGCACAGCTGTATAATTGTTGCTAAGTCATTGACTTTTTTAGACGGTTAAGGGTGTTTTCCGTCTGCTCTTCACGCACTACCTTTTGACTCACTCACACCACACACCGTAACGTAGAAATTGAGGCAGAGCGCCCCTAGTATCTGAATTTTCTCAAAAACCCCTGAACCGCTGACGTAGAATTGGCTGATTTAGGTCTGTGTTAGCCAATACCTGTCAGATTGTTCTGTCCTTAGGATCGGTTTGTTGCTCAGAATGGTCCACCTCTTGATATACCAAGCCTTGGTAGCCGTAATGGCACAGGTCAGTGGGAGGATCAAGTGAGGGAAGGAAAGGACGGGAACAGAAGGGAGGAAGACCTGAAATGACGACAACAATAATAACTACAGTCCATTCCTCACCATAGAATGCATACATATCAGATCAATGGATTTAAAGGTACAACCATTATACCTGTAACAAAAAGAATGACACCTGTAGTTTGAGATGTTTATATAAAGAATGTGACTTTGGTGTTGGCAATACCAATTGATTCGTTATGGCTACAGTGAGGAAAACATAGAAGAAACACATTTATGGAACATCCGGCACATTTGCCAATAGATACAAACACTGGGGCATGCACAACCTAGATTATGCACAAGAGTAAACACTACCCGGAACCTACCCTAGTCTAGACTCCTCAATGCGTCACAGGGATAGAGCGTAGTCCCATACCACTCATATTACCCCTGTTAAATAGAGCCAGAATAAATAGCATATAAATCTTTACTCCAGAAAGGTTAAATGTTGTACATAGCACAGTTCTTCAGTCACAATTCACAATCATGGTTAATTCACCAGTATCCTTAACTCAATTTAAAAAAAAAACAAGAAATGGGAGGGGGGATGAGCACCCAACATGATATCCTTAGCGTAACAAGTTTTGAAAAACTACCCAGGGAGTGGGTTCAACACGGTAGAATAATAAGTCACTTCACAGCATGATGTGAGAGAAGTCACTGCTGTGAGCAAGCCAGGTCTTTACAGCATGAAGTGAGAGAAGTCACCGCCGTGATCAAGGCAGGTTGAATCCTACCTCCAGTAAACACTGAACAAAAATGAAGGCCTCCAACAGGACCTTCATCCACACGAGTGAAAATGCTCACCAACGGAGGAGAGAAGGGATTCCCACAACACAACTATACTTGCCAAGAGAAGAGGAAGATGGTGCAGAGCACTCTTACTGGACCTTTTTTAGGAACCAGGAGACGCCGAAGTCCAAGGCGAGGACAAAGAATTTCTGAGGCCTTCTGGAGCACCGCAACTTCCTTTACTGTTGGTTCCTTGCAGAGCCATGCGTCGCTTCGCAAGGATGCATGGGTACTGTAGTTTTCTGGTGTCTGCTTCCATATTGCTTTCCTGGCACCTAAAGAAGATTCCGGAAATGATTGTTAGCGCTAAGATAGCGCACTCAATACACTTGCGCACAAGCCGGTACATCCCCTCCCTAACGAGAGCACACTAGGGGCCAGGTTTCTTTGGGTATTTCCTGTAAAAGGAAGTCGCCAATCTAGATGCATGCACACCCGAGGCTGGTTCCCAGGAATTCTCTTCTGGGCCGTATCCCTTCCAGGCTGCCAGGTCTCATAGCTTACGGCAACGCTTCTTAGAGTCCAGAATACCCCATACTTCATACTCTGTGTCTTCGCCGACAAGTAGAGGCAGTGGCAGCTTCCTCACTGGGGTATAGGAGGGCTTTAATATAGAGACATGAAACACCGGGTGAATCCGTAGGTGTGAAGGTAAGTTCAGTTTAATTTCCACTGGACTGATGCATTTGCTGATTTTGTAGGGCCGATATACCTAACATTGAACACACAGTGCTTTCTGAAGCATACATTCCTGGGAGATAACCAAACATTGTCACCTTTTTTGTGCAATGGTCCAGGTCTTCTATGTTTGTCTGCTGCAGCCTTGTACTTGACCTTGGCTGTCTTCCGAGGCTCCTGTGTTGGTTCCATGTTTAAATATCGATAACAAAAATATAGTTTACAAAAATATAGATGTAAAAATATCGATTACAAAAATATCGACTCCCTATACTTTAAAAGGTAAGTACAAAAATATCGACTCAAAAATATAGATGTAAAAAATATCGACTTTAATACATATTATAACTTAAATTAAATAATTAAATAATATTAATATTATTAACAAAATAAATTACATTACATTTATATTTTAACTATTTATAACAAAGGAACTTAATTTAATCAATATAAACTTAATAAATGTGTACATATACATATATTTTCTTAAATACATTTTATTATTATGTTTATTTAATTTTTAAACATTAATAATTATATAAAAATAAAATAAACATATATAAAACATTTTGAATAAAATAACATTTTCTATATTTATTTAACACCTAAAAGTATATAAAAATAATAATACATACATTTAACAACAATATAAAAACATTAGTATTTAAAACATTTGATAGCGAAGGGGTAAAAATTACTATTCCCACTCGGGTGAGTGAAACAGTAGGGAAAGCGCTGGATAGCGTAGGGGTAAAAATTACTATTACCACTCCAGAGGGTGCAACAGTAGGGAAAGCGTTGGATAGCGTAGGGGTAAAAATTACTATTCCGACTCCAAAGGGTGCAACAGTAAGGAAAGCGTTGGATAGTGTAGGGGTAAACAATACTATTCCCACTCCAAAGGGTGCAACAGTAGGGAAAGCGCTGGATAGCGTAGGGGTAAAAATTACTATTCCCACGCCAGAGGGTGTAACAGTAGGGAAAGCGTTGGAAATCGTAGGGGTAAATATTACTATTCCCACTCCCGAGGGTGCAACAGTAGGGAACGCGTTGGATAATGTAGGGTTAAAAATTACTATTCCAACTCCAGTGAGTGCAACAGTAGGGAAAGCGTTGGATAGCGTAGGGATAAAAATTACTATTCCCACTCCAAAGGGTGCAACAGTAGGGAAAGCGCTGGATAGCGTAGGGGTAAAAATTACTATTCCCACTATAGAGGGTGCAACAGTAGGGAAAGCGTTGGATAGCGTAGGGGTAAAACTTAATATTCCCACTCCAAAGGGTGCAACAGTAGGGAAAGTGTTGGATAGCGCAGGGGTAAAAATTACTATTCCCACTCTAGTGAGTGCAACAGTAGGGAAAGCGTTGGATCGCGTAGGGGTAAAAATTACTATTCCCACTCCAGAGAGTGCAACAGTAGGGAACGCGTAGGGGTAAAAATTACTATTCCCACTCCAAAGGGTGCAACAGTAGGGAAAGCGCTGGATAGCGTAGGGGTAAAAATTACTATTCCCACTCCAGAGGGTGCAACAGTAGGGAAAGCGTTGGATAGCGTAGGGGTAAAACTTACTATTCCCACTCCAAAGGGTGCAACAGTAGGGAAAGTGTTGGATAGCGCAGGGGTAAAAATTACTATTCCCACTCCAGTGAGTGCAACAGTAGGGAAAGCGTTGGATCGCGTAGGGGTAAATATTACTATTCCCACTCCAGAGAGTGCAACAGTAGGGAAAGCGTTGAATCACGTAGGGGTTAAAATTACTATTCCCACTCCAGAGAGTGCAACAGTAGGGAAAGCGTTGGATAGCGTAGGGGTGAAAATGACTATTCCCACTCCACAGGGAACAACAGTAGGGAAAGCGCTGGAACTCAAAACAATAAAAAAACAAACTATCACATTTTTTATTAAATTTAATTTACAATATAAACATAATTAATATATACATTTAAATATATTATTACTAACAAAGACCTACACACCTACAATTAATTACTCAATGCATTTAATATTTACTAGTTAATTAATGAATATTAAAGTATTTTTTAAATTAATTAATTAATTATTTAATTGACAGCTTTCACACCATATACACTTATAAACACCACAACACAAACCTAAAATTATTTACTCTTTTACAATTAATTAATGATAATTAATTGATAAAGTATTTAATAATTAATCAATAAAAATGTAATTACTTCACACCATTTTCACATATAAACTCCACTAAACACACCTAAAATTAATTAAACAATTAACATAATTAATTAACATAATTAATTAATAATTGACTAATTGAAATTAATTAACAAATAATTATTAAACAATTAATATTAAATTAACACATTCATTAATCAATTAATTTTATATATTTAAATTTCTTCCCACCCTATTCCCCTTTAAACCGACAACCCCCTAATAACACAAAATCCAACATAAAATACATTAATAACTAATAAAATTCTACAACATATAATAAAATGACAAACAATTCTCATTAAAAACACTAAAATACATAACATTATTAAAAAATCAATATTTTTGAAAACTATATTTTTGTAAACGATATTTATTACAACTATATTGTTGTTATCGATATTACTTACCTGTCAGTCGATATTCTGGTCAAACTATATTTTTGTTGTCGATATTTCTTCAATTCGATATTTCTGCGGGGATATTTATGTCACACGATATTTCTCCGTCGATATTCCTTCTCTGCACCCCTGTATTTTTAGCAACGTTTCCCGAATATGGGCCACTCTCCATAGGGTGGATAAAGAGAAGAAACCTTGGATGGTGTCCATAGGTGCAGTAAAACTGAGATGTATATGTTGAACTGTGAGTGGTGCTGTTATAGGTAATTTCCGCTAGCCAGAGATAGTCCACCCATTTCTCAGTGCTATCATCCACATAGCGAAGCAGATACTGTTTGAGCGTCTGGTTGAGCCGCTCTGTCTGTCCATCCATTTGATGGTGTAAACTTGTAGACAAGGCCGAAGTTATGTGTAGGGAAGAACACCATACCCTCCAGAACTGGGCCGTGAACTGAGAGCCCCATCAGACTCGATAGTTTGTGGTAAACCATGCAAACAAACAACATACCTTATCAACATCCAGGCTAACTGGCCCGCGGAAGGTACCTGTTTGCAAGCCACAAAGTGTCCCATAATTGTTAAATAGTCAATGACTACCAGGATCACGGTACATCCTTAATCTGAAAGTAACCCAACGATGAAGTCTAACATAGCATTCTCCCAAGAAAGGCTTGGAGTAGGGAGAGGTTGTAACAAACCCTGTGGACGCAGGTGATCGGACAACATTTTCACACAGGTTTCACAAGACTTTATCCAGTTTTTAATGTCCACCTGGTGGGACGGCCACCAGAATTGCCTGTTGATGTGGTCCACAGTTTTTCCCATCCCTTGATGTCCAACACTCGGTAATTCATTGACACCAGAGGAACACTTGTTTCCTCAATTTTTCTGTAGCAACTAGGAGGCGGTTGGTATTCATTGAGAAACCTGGTCTTTACTTGCCATTCTGTATGACTCTTTAGCCAGGTTCTCAATGAGAAAGTGTTAACCCCCTTCTGTACTTTTTTGAGGAAGATATCAGGTTGTATTGCACTCTTGTACTTTCATGGGGTCTATGATGGATTGCTCCTGTTTGATCTCCATTTTCTCGGAAGTCGACTTACGGTTGAGAGCGTCCGCTTTTTTGTTCTCAGCGCCAGGCGGGTAGGTAATATTGAAATGGTATTCAGTGAAAAACAACATCCATCTGAGCTGGCAAGGGATAATATGTCTAGCGGCTGTCATGAACTGTAGGTTTCTGTGTTCAGTATACACGGTAACCAAGTGCTTGGCACCCATTAGAAAACGTCTCCACTCCTTAAAGAAGGTAGAATAATAAATCACTTCACAGCGTGACGTGAGAGAAGGCACCGCCGTGACCGAGACTGGTATTCACAGTGTGACGTGAGAGGAGTCTCGCGCCGTGTGCAAGGCAGGTTGAATCCTACCTCCAGGAAACGCTGAACAAAAATGAAGGAACCCACCAGGACCTTCCTCTGCACGAGCGAAAATGCTCACCAACAGAGGAGGGAAGGGATTCCACCACACAACTGTACTTGCCAAGAGAAGAGAGAGATGGTGCTGCGCACCCTTACCGGACCTCTTCATGAACCAGGAAACGCTGAAGTCCAAGGCGAGGCAAAGAATTTCTGATGCCTTCGCGAGTACCGCAACTAACTTTACAGGCGCTTCCTCAAGGCGTCATGCGTTGTTTCGCAAAGGATGCACGGGTACTGTAGTTTTCAGCTTTCTGCTTCCATATTGCTATGCTGGCAACTAAATGGGAGTCCAGAAATCTTCGTTTGCGCTAAGCTAGCACACTCATTACTCTTTTCAGCTACACTCCATCTATTTGTCTGTGATTGTGTCATTCACACTTTTCTCTAACCCACTCAGCATGCATCAAGGAGCAATGCATTACCCCACTTCAACCACTGGCTGAACTCAGTATTAGTTACGATGTGCTGCCTTTTACAAGGAGCACATCTACGTACAAAGTAGTTCCTTTCTGTCCCAGTGAGTACCATGGTATTGGGTGCTTTTATGAGACCAAAAAAGCATTTTTGCCATTAGTCGCTGTTTTTTTCTCCATATAGATTGACAAACTCCCAGTAGCTTCCCAAATAGGGTTGTTCAAAAACAATTACAAAACAAGAATTGCCTAGCTGGTGGACAACACCAGACCTATTAGCTTTCACAATTCTTATTTTAATTGCATTTATATTTGAAACATACACCTTTTGATTCTTCCTCAGGGGCTTCGTTTACACAGATTAGCTCTTTACCCCAGAGTAGACCACATGAGTTAGGTTTGAGTGGCCTAACACAGGTTTGTTGATATGTGCACATGGACAGCAGTGTTAACAAAAAGTAACTCTGAAAACTGTTTTTGTGCATGTGGGAACAGGTTCAGCAGCATACTGCTACATTTTGTTTTGCTTTAAAACGATTTATTCAAAGAGTAATAATAAAATAGTACTATTGATAGAAGCATATATAGGATACTTATAAAAGGCAAAGAGGAAAAGTAATGGAATGATGAATAGGTGTATAACAACAGTTTTGGGAATTTTCCTCTGGGTGAGGTTTATGATGTTATATCCTTGCAGTATGTGACTTTTACGCATTTTGCTTTGTGCGGTTATTTGTCACCTATGTTTTTTTTGCATTCTATTCTATTTTACAGTATGTGGTTTTCATGGTCTCAGTATGTGGGACCCTTTGCTACTATTTTCTTCGAATTTTGTCACAGTCTGTTCTACCTTTGCGAAAAGATTTTGTGTGTGAATAGTCTGTCATTTATTCCTCAAATTGTGTGTATGTACTCCTGGCAAGTGTAGTTTTCACCCTTCTTTGTGCGTGTATGAGGTTCCTGTGTGATTTCTTTTGTTGGGAGTACCTTGTGCTTTACAGTTGTTGTTAGTACATCTAGCGGGTGCATTTTTACGCTTTCCTTTTACTGTCTGTGTAGGAGATTCCTGCTTGGTTTCTTCTGTTGGTAGTACCTTTGTCTTTCCTGGTTATTCGTTACTTTTCATTTTGGCGGTCGCTGTTTATCATACATGCTTGTCTGGCCAACTGGTTTGTACTGGTGTACGTTAGACATTTTGACCTGTGTTTGTATTTTTGTTAAATTTTGCATTGCTGTGTATGGTGAGAATGAACTATTTTTCACATTTTTTTCCTCCTCATTTAAATGTTATACTAGCAACATTTTGCTATTTTTCAGCCTCTTACATGCATAATTTTTTGTATTGTAACCTGGATTGTATCTTGTTCTGCTTTGTTCCGTAAAAGGGGAAGATGTGTGTTATTTATTTTTTATAATGTCTTCTCCTTCCATAATGTGATATTGTGATGTTTCATTTAATTTCTTCTGCATTTATTGATTGCCTTTCCATGAAATGCTTTGTGCTGTTTAGGTATTACGTTCGTGGCAGCATACTCACTTTGTTGTTGTTTTGTAAAAGGGGAAGATGTGTGGTATCTGGTTCTCAGTGCTATGCATCGTTACTGCTTCTCTGTCCTGTTGCTCAGTCAGAGAGGATGTGCTGTGGAATGCAGGTGCATGGTCAGGTCATAGAATGTTGCAGATGCCTGGTGGATGAGTGTCAGTTGGGAGTATGGGCTGAGCAGCAAGGGAGCTGCTCCTGGCGAGTCTTCATTATATCTATTTATCTACATCTAGAACTTCATCAATAAACCTTCATCATTTATTGATTTATTTAAGACGTTTTCTATAGCGCTGTCCTGACCCTAGGGTATCGGAGCGTTTTAGAGCAGACATTAGCAGATAATCACCAGATACATAGCAGATAATCACCATATACAAAAAGACGGGCGGCAAGTTAATAGAAGAACGAACAATAGAAGAGCATGAGATCAACTCATTGTCTCGCAAGACAAAATTGACCTCAGGTTTGATTGTAGTCTAAGAGTTGAAGCAGAGCTCGATGTCCACTAGTTGCCTCGAGCTATCCAATCCCTGGGGAGCGGTTGAGGAACAGGGTTTTAAGTTGGCTTTTGAATTCAACAAAGGAGGAAATGGTTCTGATGTGAGGGGGAATGGAGGTCCAGATTTTAGGAGCGCTTCCGGTGAAGGATCTAGCGGCAGTTCTTTTTTTTCTTGTTTTTGGAGGGATGAGTGGGAGGGAGTTTGAACTTCTTAGGTTCCTGGTCTGGCCTGATTTTTTGAGTTTTTTCACCAGGTATTCAGGTTTGCCAGTGTGAAGGGCTTTGCGGGTGAGCAAGGCTGTTCTGAAGCTGATCCGCATATTGACTGGTAGCCACTTAAGATCCCTGAGTGCAGGTGAGAAATGCTTGAATTTCTTGATGCCGGTGATCATTCTGGCATTCGCATGTAGTGTAGTCTTGATGGGAGACAAATGTACTTTAGGAACTCCAGAGTGGACTGCGTTCCCACAGTCTAGCCGTGACAGTACCAGAGATTGGGTGGCCAGTTTGAGATCACTAGGCGGAATGAAGGTTTTTATTTTGTTCAGTAGTCTGAGGTTAAGGAAAGCACTCTTGGCCTAATTCTTAATATGTCTTGTCATGTTCAGTTTTGGGTCTAGAGTGATGCCTAGTGATTTGACAGAGCCTGCTAGAGTGAGATTCCCAATGAGCGCATCGATGGCTTTTAGCCATTCTGCAATTTGAGGGTTTTCTTCTTTATTCGAGATAAGGAGTATCTCCGTTTTGTCGGGGTTAAGTTTAAGGTGGTTGCGTGTCAGCCAGTCTTGGATATCTATCAATACATCAGTGAGTCTTTGAATGTCTTTGAGAGAGTTAGTTTCTCTATGGTTTCAGAAAGAAGTGGGAGGTTCGATACAGGTCTAAAGTTGTTCAGATCTATAACATCAAGGCCAGGTTTTTTCAGCAGGGGTGTGACTTGGCCCTTTTTAAGAAAGTCTGGGATGATTCCGTTTTTCAAGGAGCTGTTTATGATTGAGCTCCAGCGTGGAGCTAAAGCGTGTTTCAGTTTTTTGGTCAGTAGAGGAGGAATGGGGTCTAGGACATGGGATAAGGGTTTGGTGGTGGCGTTTAGCCTGACTATCTCAGCTTCCTGAATGGGGTGGCAACTTGGCCAGGAATTGACGGAGGAAACAGGAGAAAGATCATTCGATTCAGCCATGATGCACTTCAAGAGGTGCGTGTTGTTGATTCCCAGTGAAAGTTCAATTTTCGTGATCTTATCATTGAAGAAGTTGGCGAAGTTATCACATAGTTCTTTGGAAGCCTGTATAGAGGAGGACACAGAATTGGAGGTGTGTTGTCTGATGATGCTATAGAGCTCCTTGGGTCTGTTCCTCTACACCTTGGCTACTGGGCTTATTTACCATTATTATACATACGTTAAAATTTGATATGGTCCTAACGACAAGACTAACATCTGTTATCAGTGTAGAGTTTGAACCTGCAGAGAGACATAGGGTGAAAAGTATTCTTTTATAACAAAAGAATGTTTGTGTCGTACTAGCTGATTTAGAGGTGGAGTGGACTTTAGAACATATTTATTTCCCACTGAAAAGGAGGGAAACTTGTAAAAGATCATTTTCCCATTGTAATTCAACAGCATATTTTGTCTATCCACATGTGAGTCAATTAGGACTATATACATATATGTACAATGTGCCTACATTAATGCTGAAATTAAGAGGAGAGGATGAGGTTTTAGTTGTGGATTGTAAGGGGTGATGATGAAAGAAGTTGTAGGAGAATTGCCTTGAGGTGTTCATATCTGGTGGCATGGTAGGAAGAAGTACAACATTTGTGTTGCATGGTGGAAAATTCAATAACATCCCTGTTTGAGAAGAGTTGACCTATAGTCATAATCCCTTTATTTATCCATTCTTTCCAAGACTGGAACCTAGTATTTAATTTTATATGCTTATTATTCCAGATAGGGAAAAATGTGATGTTCTGTATATGAGATTTAAAACAGGTAATCAGGGGTTTAGCTAATGTAAATGTAGTATACTTGTAAAGCGCACAGCTGCCCCAGCAACGGGGCGTCCCGGCACTGTTTAACGCTGTGGAACCCTTCCTGGCTCTCCCTGTGAGATGCCCCTCCTGGGCACCCCCAAGGTGAAGCCAGGCATCCCAGTGTTGTAGGGGCCATTGTGGAGATTAAGCAAGCAATTGCCCAGAGTTGCAGCGTGGGACCCATGATTAGAGTAGGCGCTGAGGTGAGAATTATCGAGTCCGCGGACATTGAGCCCAAGACCCTGCCACGTCAGGACTTGAACCCTGGTCCCAGGCCTGATCTCTGCTTCAGAGTCTGCCGCTCTAACCAGTGAGCCACAGAGTGAGTAGGTATAGTGGAGTGAAATGATTTGGGAGGTTGTGAAATATAAGTTGAGTGTTGAACAGTAAAAAAGAGTAATGAAGAAATATTCTAGTTTTTGCTATATAGTGGATTCGTAGTAAGTTTCATTAGAAAGGGAAGCCCGGATCAGTTTGAGTTTGAAGGCAGAAAGATGTGTGGAAAAGTTGGGAAAATGTACCCCACTGGTTTCTTTAAGTTGTTGTAACTTGGCTAAGGCGATGCAAGCCTTGTGCTTCTTCCATAGAAACTGTATCAATAGATTATTAGGAGATTTAAAGAATGTATTAGGGATAGGAAGCAAGGCTAGGTAAACATTAATAATTGGCAACATCATAATTTAAATGATAGCAAGTCTGCTTCAACAAGACCGGGATACAGGAGCCCATTGAACAATGATGTTTGTATTTTTGATTTACGTACATGGAGGTTAATCAGTTTAGTATCTCTGATAGAGCGAGAATTTAAAATTCCTAAGCATGTAATACTTTTTGACTTCAATGTAAAACCTGTGTCTTTAAACATCTCTTGAAAACAATATTTGCTCAACGGGAGGACTTCTGATTTGTCAATGTTGAGTTTATATCCTGAAACAGCAGAGTAGTTCTTGTGCAATCAGTGAAATTCAGGAACCATAAGTTGTGGATCATATACAAAAAGCATGATGTCATCTACATATGCAGTGAATAAAATTCGTAAATCTGTATATATAAATACAGAAAACGTATAAGAGCTGTGGATTTTTTCCAAAAAGGACTCAAAAGCAAAATAAACAGAAGGGTATAAAGGGCATATCCTGTTGAGTTCCTCTATGCAAGTGAAGGTACTGTGATTGCTTACATTAACCAATATAGAGGTGGAAGGTGTAGAGTATAGAAAGTGAATATATTGCAGAATGTGAGGGATGAAGTCATGCCATATTAATGTTCTAAACATGAAAGACCAGTAGGCACAATCATACGCTTTGCATACGTCCAGTACTACGACACCAACGGGGGAGGTATATTTGGAAGCCAAGAGCTGAATTTTTAAATGGATTCTAGAATAATCCGAGATAAACCTTTCCCAAACAAAAATGGACTTGTCCATACAAATGAGATATGGGAGGATTTGATTGATATGCAAGGCAAGTGGTTTTGCAAAAGTCTAACAATTGGACTTGATAAGAAAGATGGATCTATAACTCGAGCATAAGGCCAGTTCTTTATCTTTTTGGGAAGCAAACATAACATGACTGCAAAAAATGTGTACAGTGCATTGTCCTGGGATATAATTGATTAGAAGAGCAATAGTTGTGGGATTAAAATATGGGAACATTGGGAATGAAATTCAAACAAAAAAACATCTAGGCAAGGAACCTTGGAGCATATTACCAAGGCAGGCGAAATTAAATTATCGCCACTTTTTTCCTCGCCCTATTAGCATCAGTATCAGCATCCTCGCTAACATCAGTTAGGGACAGCTTTTAGGTGATAGCGAGCGGTTTGGGGCCCGCTTTGCATGTCAGCGATATTTATCGCTAATGACATGCAATGTGGGCGTACCCAACCTGTTAGCGACTGAAAGCAGTCGCTATCTACGCAGGCGTAGCGATTAAAATATACGCGATAAGCGCGAATATCACCAAATCCTAACGCCTGGTCAGACCACTTCTTAGCCCGTATATCTAATGGGAGGTGATATTCAGGTTAAGTCCCTACTAGCGATAATGCCTGAATATTGCTGAATTTCCAGCGATATTCACGCATTTTGCCGCTATCGCCGGATATTTTATCGCTTTGGAGATAAGTGTTGCTAATAGCACGTTATCTCTGCAATAAAGTCCGGCAATGCGCGGCGATAAAAAAAATGTCGCTAAGCCTATTTAGCGATAAATATCGATAGTTGTTGGTAATATGCCCCCTTGTCTTTAGGAAGCATAGTGATCATGCTCATAAGTTCTGCTACCAAGATTTCAGTTTCCAAGAAAGAAAGGTCAGGTGAATGCTCAGAATTGCTAGAGATATAATATAAAAAAGGCATCCAGATCATCCTCCCTGGGAGAATTTTGGGGTGTATAACTTATTGTAGTAGTCAGTGAAACATTCTTGAATCTTTGAGTTGCTACAAAGTCTTGTTTCATGTTTAACAGTATTAGTATAAATTTTGGATTTTTGCTACTTATGTTTGAAATGATTGGCTAGTAATTTGCCCACATTGTAAGGATCACTGTAATATTTGGCATTCATTTTTAGTAGCGTGTCACATGCATTTTCTAGACATTGCTTTTTATACTGAAGTTTGGATTGGTCAATTGTGTCAAAGTAGTTCCCTGCATGGATGAACAATATTAATGTTCAAGGGTTTTTAATTGTTTTAATCAGTTCTGGAGAGTTCTTAGGTTTTAATGGCTTTCTTTTTTTTGGTAGCAGCAAAATCATTAAAAAAACTTAAAATCTGGTCTATTCACTGGGGGTACTGTGACAGCATGGGGCAGCATTATTATTTTAGGCTCTGATGACATTTTAGACACTGCTGGAATCTTGCTGACTGCTCCTGCATGATTTCGATGCAGGCGCCGATTTATTTCAAATAATTGCTACTTTGCACTTTGTGAAGCTTCGTTTTTAAAAACATCATTGCCAGAGCATTTCTTACCTTTCTCTGTGGCCTACCCTGCCCCGGTCCACCGCGGCTGTTTGTGCTGATTGTGTGGAGGGCGGGGTGCCATCTTTGGTGTATCCCGAGCGCGGTTAGACCGAAGTTAGAGGTCCAGCTGTTCGTGGGAGCACGCCATAAAGCGGCAGGCTGTGCAGGGCTCGCTGTGGTCTATTCAGCTGGTAGCAGCTCCTGTTTCCCACTAGGGGTACTGTGACAGCGTGGGGCACCATTAAGATCTTAGGCTCTGATGACATTTTAGACACTGCTGGAATTGCGCTAACTGCTCGTGCATGATTTCGATTCAGGCGCCAATTTATTTTAAATAATTGCTACTTTGCACTTTGTGAAGCTTTGTTTTTAAAAACATCACTGCCAGAGCATTTCTTACCTTTCTCTGTGGCCTCCCTTGCCCTGGTCCACTGCAGCTGTTTGTGTCGATTGTGTGGAGGGCGGCGCGCCATCTTTGATGTGTCCCGAAGCACGGTTGGAAGGAAGTTAGCGATCCAGCTGCTCGTGGGAGCACGCCATAAAGCGGCAGGCTGTGCAGGGCTCGCTGTGGTCTATTCAGCTGGTAGCAGCTCCTGTTTCCCACTAGGGGTACTGTGACAGCGTGGGGCACCATTAAGATTTTAGGCTCTGATGACATTTTAGACACTGCTGGAATTGCGCTGACTGCTCCTACATGATTCCAATGCAGGCGCCGATTTATTTTAAATAATTGCTACTTTGCACTTTGTGAAGCTTCATTTTTAAAAACATCACTGCCAGAGCATTTCTTACCTTTCTCTGTGGCCTCCCCTGCCCCGGTCCACCACAGCTGTTTGTGCCGATTGTGTGGAGGGCGGGGCGCCATCTTTGGTGTGTCCCGAAGTGCGGTTGGACCGAAGTTAGCGGTGCAGCTGCTCGTGGGAGCACGCCATTAAGCGGCAGGCTGTGCAGGGCTTGCTGTGGTCTATTCAGGTGGTGGCAGCTCCTGTATCCCACTGGGGGTACTGTGACAGCGAGGGGCAGCATTCATTGTTTAGGCTCTGATGACATTTTAGACACTGCTGGAATTGCGCTGACTGCTCCTGCATGATTTCGATGCAGGCACCGATTTATTTTAAATAATTGCTACTGCACTTTGTGAAGCTTCGTTTTTAAAAACATCACTGCCAGAGTAATTTCTTACCTTTCTATGTGGCCTCCCCTGCCCCGGTCCACCGCGGCTGTTTGTGCCGATTGTGTGGAGGGCGGGGCACCATCTTTGGTGTGTCCCGAAGCGCGTTTGGACCGAAGTTAGCAGTCCAGCTGCTCGTGGGAGCACGCCATAAAGCGGCAGGCTGTGCAGAGCTCGCTGTGGTCTATTCAGGTAGTGGCAACTCCTGTTTCCCACTGGGGGTACTGTTACAGTGTGGGGCAGCATTAATATTTTATGCTCTGATGACATTTTAGACACTGCTGGAATTGCGCTGACTGCTCCTGCATGATTTCGATGCAGGCGCCGATTTATTTTAAATAATTGCTACTTTGCACTTTGTGAAGCTTTATTTTTAAAAACATCACTGCCAGAGCATTTCTTACCTTTCTCTGTGGCCTCCCCTGCCCCAGTCCACCGCGGCTGTTCATGCCGATTGTGTGGAGGGCGGGGCGCCATCTTTGGTGTGTCCCAAAGCGCGGTTGGACATAAGTTAGAGGTCCAGCTGCTCGTGGAAGCACGTCCTAAAGCGCACATGTGTCCTCGTGCGCGCAGCGGGAGCGCGCAGTGGGCGCGCCGCTGACGTGTTGAAGGTGCGCCTAAGGTAAGCCTGTCTGTGCCCGTCCGCGCACCGGCAGCGCGTGGCTCCAGTAACGCTGGATGTAACGCACCCCGGGTTGCGTCCGAAAGGATCTCTTATAACCGGGAGACATTAATAAAGCTAGACACTATTTCTTGTAATAGTGGCATGACGAGGACCTGCCCCTTTTGTCACTTTCATTTTCAAACAGCCCAGTCCGACCCCCCCCCCTCCCACCACGAAAGACTAACATTTGCGCGGCTCTTATCAATGCACGGTCACTGGCGAAAAACACCGCTGACGTGCATGAGCTGATCGTTGACGAACAATTAGAACTCTTGTTCGTTACGGAGACCTGGTTGAATGATTCTTGCTCACCAGTGATCGAATTAGCTATCCCACGGGGCTATAAGATAGTCAGGTATGATCGTAAGTTAGGTAGAGGGGGAGGCGTTGCAGTGCTTTTTAGAGAAATTTGGACTCTCACCAAGGAACTCACGGGGGAGAATATGGAAGGCAAAGCTCTGGAGTTTTCGCTGACCATATCTCCTCATTTTACTTTGGGTGGTGTCTTGGTCTACCGTCCTCCAGGCCCGCCGGGCGCCATCCTTAAATCTCTCGCTGAGGTTATTGCCTCGCGAGTGCTCCGGTTCTCCAGATTTTTATTGTTAGGAGACTTTAATATTAATTTGGAGAACCCGCTGGCTCCAGGGACGAGGGACTTGTTGGACCTATGCAACCTGACCCACCTGACCCAGGGAGTCCATGATTCCACTCACAAATGTGGTCACCCAATAGATTTAGCATGCTCCAACTTTGAGCTCACCGTGTTGGTTCCCCGGCCTGTTACCTGGTCAGACCATTTTCTGATTAGCTTTTCTTGGGACATCGGCAGCTCTGCTCTACTTGTCGGCAAAGCATCGGGACAGCCCCCTAAGAAGATCAATATCCCGGCCTTGTCCAGAGCGCTGTCTCTCACGCTCCCGGATGAAGCCTCTGATCTCGATAGAGCTGTGAATAGGTTGTCAGAATGGATTAGCCAGGCCGTTAATTCTCTCCCTCAGACCTCCTCGAGATGTCTACCACGTGGCTCTCCCTCTAAGCCATGGTTCACCAACTCCCTAAAAACACTGAAGCCGGGATGTAAAAAATTAGGTGGCGTCAGGAGTACTGCCCCCTTGCTAAGATGGCACTTCGCACCGCCCAGAGGGAGTACTATGCAGCCATTAAAGAAGCCAAAGGCAACTTCTTTGCAGAAAGAATATCTAAAGCCAATAATACCAGCAAAGAAATCTTCGCCATTGCCCATAGCTTACTGTCACCTGCTGCTGAACTATCCACCCCTCCTATCTCCTCTCAATGGTGTGACGATTTATCCACCTTTTTCATTGCCAAGATTCAAAATATACAAGATAGGACTACCCCCCTAGCACAATTTTCTCCATCTATGCCCCTGCCCCGTGTATTAATGCACCCAGCCAGCTCTTCTCGCACTTTATACCAGCAGAGGAGAGGGATGTCTTAGCCATTTTGAAATCATTAAAATCAAGTTTGCCTGCGGACCCCTGCCCTGTGAGGGTCCTGAGTGGGGTGGCGGAGATGGTCTCTCCTGAGGTAGTGATGCTTGTTAATGTTTCACTTCAATCTGGTAGAGTCCCCCAGCAATGGAAACATGCTAAACTCCTCCCTCTCCTCAAGAAACCCTCAGCTGATCCCACTCTCCTTTCCAACCGCCTCATCTCCCTTCTTCCGGCCTTAGCTAAGGTGTGCGAAAAGGTGGCCTTTAAACAGCTGGAGAGATTTGTTGAATCCTCCGGTGCTCTTCACCCGGCTCAATCTGGGTTTAGGACATCCTTTAGCACCGAGACAGCGCTGGTGGAGATTACGGAGGCTATCAGGGAGTGCCTGGACGCGGGCGGGAGGGCGGCTCTGATTTTGCTGGACCTCTCTGCCTCCTTCGATATAGTACCCCACCTCCAGCTTCTCTCCCGCCTGTCTGATATTGGCGTCACGGGCATGGCCTGGGACTGGGTTAAATCCTTTTTGGACAACCGCTCCCAACAGGTGTGGATGCCTCCTTTCTCTTCATCTGCCAGTAAAGTGGCCACAGGGTACCACAGGGGTCTACTCTGAGCCCCCTTCTTTTTAATATCAACCTCACACCCCTGATCTATTTGGTAGAGAAGCTGGGGGCCAAAATCATGGCTTATGCCGATGACACCTAGCTCCTCTTTACTTGGAAGGGCGATGATCTTCAAACCGATGTGGCCCATCGGTGCCTGTCATCCGTATTTTCTTGGTTGGCACAGGCAAGCCTTAAATGCAACAAAGATAAATCTGAGGTGCTTCTCTATGGCCAATTACCTCCTGCTTTTAGAGAGTCCCTCTGGCCTCCTGGGTTCCCATGTCCCAGTGGAGATTGTGGTGTCACCAAGAATCTGGGAATTTGGTTCGGGGACGACTTGGGCTTCCATTAGCAGATCAAGAGACTCTCAGGGGTTTATTTTCGCACGCTTAAAGCCTTAAGGAGGTTTTTTCCCCTCCTCCCCTGCTCTGCTAGGGAGACGGTGGCCAGGGTGCTCATCTTATCGCGTCTGGACTACGCCAATGCCCTTTACATCGGCATCCCGGGGTACCTCCTGGGAAAGCTGTAGGTCATTCAGAATGCAGCGGTCAGGCTCCTGTTTAACATCCCGAGGAGATTGAGCGTACATAAGCAGCTAAGCAATTTGCACTGGCTACCCGTCGCTCAGTGAGCGCGCTTTAAAGCTCTGACCATGACGTATAAGGCACTCCATGGTTCATGCCCTGCCTATATTAGTTCAAGGTTTGCCTTTTACCTTCCTAGCCGTCCTCTCCGCTCCGCTCTTCAAAGACGGCTGGTGATTCCCATATTTCGTCGAGCGCGGCTTGGGGGACAGTCCTTTGTGGTAAAAGCTACCACTCTGGGAATGCTTTGCCAGATGACATTCGGCATACTAAGGAATTGTCCACCTGCAAAAAACTCCTTAAAACTCATCTGTTTAAACAGTCGATCTAGTTCTTGCTGCCTTCTTATGTCACTGTTCCCCTCCGCACCAGGACACTCTTGATTAGCAGTTCGCAATACAAATCCCTAACATAACATAACATAAATTGTTCACCAAAAATATTATTAAGCAATAGAGCATTTTTAAATTTCCATCTAATGGAAAAATGACTGTCAGTTAAGATATCTAGAGCTACTAAAATTTGGGCATGATCTGAAATTAGAACAGAGCTAATATCTGAGTGCAACAGGGATTGAAAACCATTTTGTGATTAAAAATATGTAATCTAGTCTAGATTTATAATGGGGTACAGGGGAATAAATAGCAAATTCCTGTACATCAGGGAGAGAGGATCTCCAAGTATCAATCATCCCACAAGACACAATGAATTTGTAAAATATTGTTTTGTATTTTGGTTGGTGTTAGACCTGGCACCATTGGCGTGGTTCTCCCTTACATATTTGCTGTTGCCTCATGTATATTTTTGTTGGTGTTATATGCTTTGGGCACTGTGCCACTGCTATTCAGTGCCACAGTGCAAGTGCGCCCTATTATAAATTAATGTATTCATTAGTGATTCCATGTTTGACTATTTGGTTTACTTGTCAGACCCTAGTCTAGTGCACTGAGTGTGCCCAGGGAGTGTAAATCCAAATGCTGCTGGTAGGCTTGCAGCACTGGTTGTGCCACCCACAGAAGCAGCCTTGAATAAGTGTGTCTAAGGTCTGCCATTGCAGAGCCTGCATGCAGTCTGGTACTGTCATGCTGACTGAGCAAGTGCACCCACTTGCCAGTCCCTAAACCTTGCCTTTTCTTCATATTAGTCCCCCCTATGGTAGGCCCAAGGGCATGGTGCATTGTAAGTATAAGGTGGACAAGCCCTGATGTGTGTGGCATGTCCTAATAGTGAATTGCAGCCATTTTCACTAATGCAAGGCTACCTGTTCTCCATAGGCCAGAATGGGCTGTTGGATTATTACATGTTTATAATCCTGACTGTCGCAGAGAACATAGTAGAAATTCGAGTTAAGTATGCCTGGACTCAGAATGATAAAATACATCTTTCAGTGAAGCTGGTTTTAACATTCTGTGTTTGCAAATACCACTTTAAGAAAGTAGATATTTGCTTGTCTAACCATTCAAACCTGCTTCTGCTAGGTTGTGTATTCCTTTGTCTGGTTTTGTGAGTGACAGGGCTGGGGGGTTCCAAGAGACAGGCTGAGTCACCCAGTGGCGAATAGAGAGATCTGCATCTAGAAGGGAAGGAGGAGTTGCAGCTTAACCTTGAATAGGGATGTGCCTGTCTTCCACAATGCTGTCTCCACCTCCTGGGGAGCGGCTGATGTAAACAAAGTGCTCCAGGACTGTACTTGCCTTCCACAATGCTGGCTCCACCTCCTATGAGGCGTCTGATGTCCCTGTCCTGCACTGTGAATGGAAAGGAGAAGTCTGGTAAACATAGTGCCTCAGAACTGGTTTGGACTGGGCAAAGGCCCCTCTCCCCTTGGAGAACAAATAATTTCGGGGTTTAAATATTGGGACTCTGATCCCATGAAATTAGATCACGTTGGACTACAAGAAGAAACCTTTACTGAGGAGAGGAACCTGAAGAAACTGAGGAGAGACTATTCCCAAGCTGAGGTGTTGCTTGGGGTATTGGCCTGCAGTAGTTGCCTTACTGCCAAAGAAAAGAGAAAGGAACTTTGTGTACTTTGCTTTCAACTTGTGAAGGTTCTCCAAGGGCTTGGAAAAGAGCTTGCCTCCTGCTGAAGTCTCAGGGACAACAGACTTCACCCCCCAGCTCCCTAGAGTTCTTTGGAAGTGTCTGCTGCTGTTTTGGGCCTTCTAAGGAACTGTGTGTCGCAAGGAGCTGGAATCGCGACTCAACGAGAAGAAGCATGTCGCCTTCGATGTGCCTGCCATCGCAACTCCGAAGGAGGGTGTCACCGCTGGATTGTCTACCTGGATCTGAAAAGTGAGAGGAGCTGGGAGAGGTCTTGACCCAGGGAGGGGTTGAGATGACATCTGGAGAGATGGGGAGGAAAAGCCCTGGAGGTGAAAAGGCATCGGCTGGTACTATAAGCCATTTGCCCCATATCTTGCTGAGTGATTAAGGATCCAGACCCCAAGTATCAAAGGGAGAGAGGTAAAATTGGGAGGAAGACACCTAGAACTTATTTAGGGAGGGGTCAGTGACCGCTGTGCACAAACAAACTTCAAAAACAGTAAAGGGTAGAACTATGAGAGCTGAAACCCCTGAACATTGAAATGAAACAGAAATGGATTGAGACTGAAAGACCCGTTCTGTGGCCAAGAGGAACCTCTGCTAAAGAAGGAGCAACCAAAGAGACTGCTGTGGAAAGATCATTCCTTGCTTCATGATCTGGAGCTGGTCTGCAGTTTGATGTTCTAACTAAGGGAGAGGCTTTTGGAACTGTGCTTGAAGGCGCTGGGACCCCCTTCTTGAAGAAGACTGTGCTTTGTGCTTTGTCTTGTAACCCCAAGGGCACGAGGTGAGCTGGCTCTCTGTTTGGAAATACAGGATCATAAATGTATCCAGAGAAGTCACAGGCAACGTGGTGTGCACGTGCTTTTGCAGCTTGAGACCCTCAGAAGTTGTGCCTTGTGACCATAGGCACGCTGGAGTAAGCTGAGTCTCGGACGCGCGGACTGCATGTTGTGGTGCAGCCATGGCATTGGTGAGGAGTGCCTGGAAAATATGTGCACCAGGAGAAGAGGAGAGACTCAAATGCACATAGTGCGTGTTGAGATGCAAGCAGAGGTATCAGTGAAGAGTGCTGGGTCATCGTGAGCACCAAAGAAGAGTCGATTCTCGGACGCGAAGTGTGCGTGTCAGGGTGCAGCCTGAGGAGATGGTGAGGAGTGCCTGGGTTGAGTGTGCACCGCATTTGATATAAGGTCTCCACATTGCTAAGGGTGGGTCTTGCTGTTTCCTGAGACCGTCGGAAGAAGGGCCAAGTAATTGAGCGCTCAGAGGACAACAGCAATGGACCGGACTGTAAGTAAGTGGAAGTACACTGGGTCCTTGCTAACCAGGTTCCTAATGTCAGAGCTCTTTCCCAAAACTGTACCACAAATGGCAAACTTCAGCCACCATTGTATGTCCCTAGCAAATGGTGCCCATGGTACCTAGGGCATGGGTACTGAGGAGGGTCAACTGGGGCTGCAGCAGAAATGTGCCACCCCATAGACCCCTCATCTAGACCATGCACACTGCCACGCCAGGCTGCGTGTCATGGTGCAGAGAAAACCGAAGAGTTTACATGACACACAACCCTGAGTGCCATGCATTCGTACTCTGCAAGTGATATAGGTAAGTCACCTGACTGCAGGCCTTACAACCCTAAGGCAGGGTACATTATTTCCATGTGTGGACATACCTGCATGCGCATAGATTACCCTGCGATATCTATACCATTCATGGATATTGTACATGCACAGGGCAACCATAAGAGTAAATGGGCTGGATACTTGTCACTATGAGTTCCCTAGCTCCATGAAGAGAGTCAGTGCTTTTAGAAGGCCAGAAACAAATCCTACTCTTGGACGAGGTGCTAAGCACCTCCAGGCTAGCATGGCCTTCCAGATTGGGAAGTTTCAAATGCATTGTCACCTTTGATGTTCAGCCTAGGCTTCCCCAGATAGTGGGGTATGCCAACCCCCTGTCCTGCTCCACATTTGGCTGAAGAACAGACAGCAACATTAGTTAGATAAGGAGGAGAGTCCACATTCAGCCAACACAATCTGTAGGGTGGGGCAGGCCATGTGAACCCCGTCCTGAAAATCCACCATCTTGGGATGGTGGGGAAGCAACCTATCGGAGCAAGGGTAGTGCTTCTTCCCACAGGAAGTGCTACTACCTGTCTCTCCCTGAAACACCTGTAAATTCAATATTTAGTTGGCAAAGACAAAGAGGCCCACTGCAGGAGAACTGAAGTCTTGCTGCAGAATAAAACTGGTGCCAAACAATGCCTGCTGCCTCTAGGACATTGACCATCACTGTGTGCTGTGTTGTATATAACCTGTGAAGACTCTAAGAACCCTGGACCTCCTCCAGACTTGGAAAAAGCACCAAGATCCTACCTTGGAGTGAATGCCGAAGGAGCATCTACACCAAAATTGGTACACCAGCTCCAGAGGGTCAGATCAGCCTCTCCGCCATGTATGGAGGCACCAAGACCTACTGGAGCTGCACCATACCACTACCCAGTGTACCAGGACCTCACCTCTAAAACACAAGAAGAAGAGTGCACTCCAGGCGCCCACAGTGCCAGCAGCAAGCACCCATCAAAGGACATCCAGGCCCCTGAGACCCACTTCCAGAGCCCAGCAGTCCTAAATCTCCTCTTCAAGCTGCCTGTTCCTGACAGTGAGGAACTCTCGATGCACGACGCCCGGCTGTCCTATCTACTCTGTACCCGGCTCCACCGGTTATGCTATTGTGTTCCTGACCGAGAAATGGACCAAGCCCCACTACAATCCTGACATCACCATCGCCCTCCCGGAGGGCTACCTCATTCAGAGACAAGACAGACCCCTCAAAGCAGGAGGAGGACTAGCAATTATATACAAAGACCCCATTAAAATCTTTATTATTGATCAACAGTGCAGTGACACTATGGAGATACTAATCTTAAAAGCATACATACATCCTCAACTCTGCTGGAAGGGTGCCCTGGTATATTGACCTCCAGGGCCCCTATCCAACTTCCCTTCCTAACTATTGGAATTAATCTCGCCCTATGTGATTTCCACCAAAAACTTCTTACTTTTAGGAGTCTTTAATGTGCATGGGGAAAATCTTGGAAACAAAGAAGCTGCAACACTATTAACTGACATTACCTCACTTGATTTAAGCAAAGTTAATACTGATCCCACCAATCAGCCCGGACACATGTTAGATCTAATTCTAACTAATTCTCCCAATATTGTCTATAAAACCACCAAGCCCCTGGAGTGGTCAGAGCATTCAATGATAGACTTCACCATCAGAGGCCAACACGGAGAGGCTGGCCACAAAATTAAGTCTATCAGGACATATAGACAGTGGCACAAAATCACACCACAATCCTTTCAGGAATCTTTCATCCCACCGCCCTATGTGGAATCCGAAAGCACAGAGAAACGATTATCTTCCCTAACTACTAATCTTTTAGCCACTATAGACCATTTAGCTCCTTTAAAGCCCCAATCAAACTCCTGCAAATGCACTCACGCCCCATGGTACTCCTCCTCCCTTAGAAAGAAAAATGCCTTTGCAAAAAATTAGAACGTATTTGGCGTCTCTCCATAACCCACTAGATAAAAAACGATTTAAAAGTACATTGGTGGCTTATCATAAAAACTTTAAATCAGTTCGCACACTACACATTGCTCAACAGATCGAAATAGCAGAAAACTCCTCTTGCACTCTGTTCCATATCCTAAACTCAGTCACCAACCCAAGAGCCTGTAACACTGAAGAAGCTCCATCCAAAAGTCTCTGCGACATCGCGAACCACCTTTCTCAGAAATTTGAAAAAATATACAAAAAAATCACCTGTCTCTGCTCGCCACTCCGACCCACACATAGATTCATCAACTATTGCAGTTGACTCCCTCACCTAAGAAGTCTTCCCTGCTCTTACTATTACTGAAGTAGACTCCCTCCTAAAAACGGTCAAATTCGGATCCCCATAAGATACTTTACCTGCCAAGATGTCGGCCACTCTGTCTAATATTCTTGCCAGGCCTATATGCTCAATCCTCAACAGCTCGATGAAAGAAGACACCCTTCCAACTGAGTGGAAAGCAGCACAGATTATTCCTATAAGGAAAAATCCGAAGGTCCCTCCAGAGGACGTCACCAAGTACCGCCCCATCTCTCTGATCCCCCTATATAGCAAACTCCTAGAAAAACATATATACAAACATGTTTCTAAGTTCATTGAATCCATTAACCGCCTCGATCAATCACAGTCTGACTTTCGCATAAAGCACAGTACAGAGTCGACACTGGTGAAGGTTACTGATAACAACCAAATGGCTGTGGATAGTGGTCAGGCAGTGCTTTTGGTGCAGCTCGACCTATCTGCAGCCTTCAACACCATATCCCACCAGGTCTTGCTCAAACGCCTTGAGGATATAGGTATCCAGGGTAAAGCCTTGAGTCGGCTGACTAACTTCTTAACCAACAGGACACAAACTATCAACCTTGGTTCCTATCGCTCCTAGACCACCTCAGTCGCCAAGGGGGTTCCACAGGGCTCTTGTTTGAGCACCACGTTGTTCAACATCTATGTCACCCCTTGGCAGGGATACTGAGAAAACTAGGCTTCATTCCCATCTCGTACGCTGATGACACGCAACTCCTACTCTCTTTTGACAAATCAAATCCACATATACAGGACATCTTCTCTGAAGGGATGAAAGGCATCGCACGGTGGATGAGGGACAATTTCCTCCAATTGAACACTGAAAAATCCAAGATCATAATGTTCGGAGTAGCAAAATTGAGAAGGTCCCCCAATTGGTGGCCAGGGGAATTAGGACCAGCCCCGACCCCAAAGCAGACAGTAAAAAACCTGGGAGTGCGAGTTGATCAGGAACTAACGTTAGAGGAACTCGTAAACATCACTGCCAGGACTTGCTTCCATACTCTTGGCATCGTTCGAAGGGTTTGTCCCTTGCTGCCACCGGCAACCCGAAAAACTCTAATCCAGGCACTGATTATCAGTCGCCTGGATTATTGCAATGCTCTGCTGATCTCTGTCAAAACAAAAATCCCTAAACAAACTTCAGATAGTTGAAAACACTGCTGCCAGCCTAGTGAGCAATGCCCCTCCGAGAAAAACCTCTGCTCCACTTCTCCGCAAACTCCACTGCCTCCCAATAAAAAAGAGAGTCACATTCAAAATATGTTGCGTGGTGTACTAATCACTACACAACATGGGCCCTAGCTATCTAGCCCAAAACTTGGTCAGATATACACCGACCAGGCCCCTTAGGTCTAGCCATCAAGCACTTCTCTGTACTCCCCGTGTCAAACTGGCATGCAAGGGAGGCAAAGCTTTCTCCCATCTAGCCCCCCGGTACTGGAACCAACTCCCCATACAGATACGCCAGTGCACACATTTTTTATCCTTCAGGAATCTTCTGAAAACTGAATTGTTCTAGTACTCTTTGGTATGGCCACAGGCAGTCTCAGCGCAGAGATACCATGCACGGGTGGATTCAGGCGCTATATAAGTCACATAAAATAAAAATAAAATAAAGACAAACCAGCTCTGCTCCCATGGCCATGGGACCCTTGCCACTGCTCACCTTGAAGGAGACCCTTTGGATGTATCTTTAAGACCCCCTGTGCAATGTGTTTTCATGTGGCCCCCTTCGTCATAGCGCATCCGCTACCATCTCCTTCATCACTCTGATCATGGTTGGATCTGAGACGCTCCCGAAATTCTGCTGCTGGAACATCGGACCTGGTCTCATAATCAACCTACAAAGAGAAAATGAACTTCATGAAAGCATTGCCTGATTTTCTATGCACTTTAATACTTTTTTCCTATTGACTTAAATGGTGCATAATTGGGCACAGAAGTGAT
Source organism: Lissotriton vulgaris (assembly GCF_964263255.1). Lineage (NCBI taxonomy): Eukaryota > Metazoa > Chordata > Amphibia > Caudata > Salamandridae > Lissotriton > Lissotriton vulgaris. The sequence goes on along the minus strand of NC_141699.1, from coordinate 316,693,793 downwards.
ATATTTTCCGAACTTTAAAATATCACAACTTCGAAAGTACGTACTGTATATACATCTTTTTGGACTTAAAATTCCATAAAAATCAATACTTTTTTTGTAGATTGGTTTTGGATTTAATATTGAGTGTGTATATCATTTATTGCCTCTATGAGTGCGACAAATGCTTAGCACTACCCTCTGATAAGCCTAACTGCTCACCTACACTACCACTAAAGAGCATTAGAATTATCTGCTTTAACCTCTGTATACCAAGTGGGGATTACTGATCTCTCTCCGCAGTGTACCTCATTTTAGTACACAATACAGAGATCCAGCTTCCTACAGTAACAAATAAAAGCTAGGAGGTAGAATTCTGATATGAAGAACTGGCTTGGCCCTAACAGAAAAAAAACAAATAAATAGGAGTGAACTCCCAAGGTGTCAGCAGAAAATGAGAAGCACTATGACCATTTAAAAAATGTTGAAATAGGGAGAAACTGAAAAATAAATAAATGTGAGACAAAGCAATATTTCCACAACCTTTATGTTGGTAAATAACATTAAGTAAAATCAAATAATATTAGGTAAACAACAGCAGCTTCCAAACACAATGAAATGGTGCATTGACACCCCAGGTAAGTGTCTGAGGGATATTATACCAACCTTATTGTCTTTAAGAAAAGTTTCGATTTCCTCTTCACTGAAGCTAGGAAAATCCCCCTTTTAACATAAGATAATTTGGCAGTACAACACACAGATTCAAAATCTGGAGATGACTCTGATTTCTATATGGTCAGCTGGTTTATGGTAGAGGGTTTAATAGGTTGCTGCTCATGAACAATCAGCAAAAACAACAGTTGATGGACAGAATGCAGAACAATGTCATACATTCACCCCAGTACAGAGATCTGGGCCTAAATCCATCGTTTTTTTGCTCACCATGCCATTCCAGTTGGAATCCAGCCATGCATGATCAATCAGCAGCCCCAATGATATTTTCTGGCAGTTTGCCAATGAAGAAGTTCTTTCAAACAATGTCTTCCCAACTGGAATTGGGTCCAAAGATTGAAGTGTTGAGGCCTGTGCCAGACACAGTTTACTTGGCCCTGCTGAACATTGCAGCACAAGAGATTGGCTGGGGGGGAGGAGATATTAAATTGGTTAGAAGAGAGAAGGAGCGGTACACCTGAAGACAATGCACAAAATAAAGAGAAGGAAGGGTGGGAAAATCACAGTAGAGAATGGAATTGTAAGAAATCTTGGTACTTGCTGAGCATGAGCTTATGGGAGGGAAAGGATTTTTGAAATTTAGAGGACAAGAGAGCTATGTTAAGCCTATTTGCAATGCAAACTACCATCTGGGAGCCTCGCCCCCCCCACCATGCACTGTGTTAACAATGATGTCATCTCAGATGTTGCCATGATATAAACATAAAAATAGATGATGTCATGAGTGATGTTATGTGTGAGGTAATTAGCAATGCTGGGTTAGGGTGTGAGTTATAATTACTTCAAGTTATAGTTATGTGAGATAACGATACCATGTGAAAATCAATATTTTGGAGGGGTTAAAAGAGTATGTTGTAGCTTACATTGTCACCTAACTATAATGCCCATTATATACTTTCAAAAGAGGAATGAAGCTAGAGGAATGCCCAACCTCCCGTTTCAGGTCTGGCAGGTGGGCGTCACTACCATATGTCCCAAACAAACCACACTCCTCCTGCATCCATAAGCACATCAAGCACATCCGCCAGTTTCTAAGCCAAAATTACATAATTAATCCATTAAATAATCTCTTTTCAACATTTTCCAGACTACAAAATGCAGCCATAGAACCAGTCAATCAACTTTATTGTTCCAGTTTACAGACATAAGCACAACCCTAACTTGAGTTATAAAAACACATGAAGACAGCATGTATCAATTAATACAATACCATAAGACTATTATGCCTCAATACAATTAGTAAGTTAGTCATAGACTTCTCTAAGTTGATTAGCAGAAAGAGGTTTGAAACCTTGAAAGTGCATTACTAATTTGACACTCAAAGGAGCAATGTCGTAATCCCAGACCTTTCTTTTAGTAACCGCATACTTTCTAAAGACAATCTATCGGGTGTGGACCAAAACTTTGAACATTCTATCAAAGTAGCAGCTACATGGTTGTATCAAGGTAATTTGGTTGACTTAGTGCTTGACCAAAGCTCACACAAGGTTTACATGTAGTTGCTCAGCTCTTGCGCCCCCAAATTCCAATCCAATACAAGATTTATCTTAGTACTAAACAGTGGTCAACAGAAATGGGCCCTACTATGACCTGAAAGCATCTGTTTGGGTTCATGTTCTAAGATAAAGATGGTGCTGTAGAACGTGGTTCTCAGATCTCACCAGACCAACAACTTTCTCAGGCTCCCGCAACTTTTCCCAGTAGATCCCTGCAGCTATAGTCTTTGCTCAATATGCTATGAGAGCAGGGGCAGTCAATCGAAGATGACAATTGTTTGAAAATCTTAGATCAGAGTTGGCGTTTTGGCTCCTGATTACCTCGTTTTTTAATAACTGGTGAGACTAAGACCCTTTTTTTGATTAGATCTGACCCTCAAATAGTCTGGAGGACACATGCAATCCATCGTCATTCTTTAGATATTGAATGTATTCTCTATGTTGCTTTTGTAATCCTCAAATCCCTTGAGTTAATGCATTGGATGTTTTGGTGTGAGACAAAAAAGCAGCGTCCTTTACAAATAGCAAAATTTTAAAAAATTGCCCACCACAAACTGGCCATTTCTAGAAATTCAAACCAAGCCAATATATATCAACCTCCGATATTAAACAAGGCTGGGACAGGACACAGCACTGCATTACACCTATATTTATCGCAAACTTGGAGTTGTTTCACTATTTTTGTCTTTATTTAGCTATTGGCAGGTTCTCCTTTTAGTGGAGATTTTTTGTCACTAATTTCTCTGGGCATCCCAGTTCCACCATATAAAAAGTCAGCCAACCGCATCAAACACCGTTTTAAGGTTCATGAATGTCATACATAGCCTTAATTTTATTATATGTATGTATTTCAGAACCACGATTGTGAAATCTCATTGCTTGGTCAAATGCTCCTAGGCCTTTTCTGTACCCTGCTTGTGAAGATATAATATTCTCATTATTCATGGCACAGTCTCCGACACAGGTAAGTAACAATTAAGGCATAGATCTACCAATTCCTTCAATCAGGGGCAATTGTCAATAACTGACTGGATCATTCCGCGCTCCCTTTTTTATAAGTCGGTTTGATAATTGCTGCCAACCAGAAAGATTGAATCTTCTCCTGAAGCCATATTACTTTTTGGGCAACAGATAAGATCAATGCCACACTGATAATACAAGTCAAAGAATGTCAGCATATACCCCTTCAGGACCCGGGGCCTTGCGATGCTTTTGGCTGGGAATAGCTATTTGAACCTCGCCTTCAGTAAATTTGTAGTAGGATTTAGCTATAGCTGTTCCTGTGGCTGAAGAAACGATTTGGCTGCGAAATAAATGACATAATTCATTAGTGGCATGCTCTTGGTTTATCAAAGAATTGAAGTACTTGAGCAAGCCCAATTTTACATGATTGAAAAGCAGTTGTACCAGGAGTCAGATGTCATAGAGGTGTATAGATTTCTCACACTTTCTTCAGAGCCTATCTAACCAATTCCTAAAATCTCTTGGTGTTCCTGGCTCTTAATGTATCCTTGAGTGCTTGTCAAGCTTTTATGTGGAGACGACTGCTCTTGCATTTTATAAAGGTTTTATATTGCTGCCGTACTGTTTTTAAACATTATTCCCTATCAATTACAGTATGCCTATGCTTTAGATTAATTGTGTACACTTGCTTTGGAATATGGCATTCTACACAAAACCAGTTCATCTTCAATGAAGTATCAACATCTGTGGTACTGTGTGATCAGACGGATGGAGGAGTGACTAGCCTTCTCAATTAAGTTTTGGTGCCTGTGTACTATATCTGGAATCTCTAATTTCTAGGGATTCTTAGATTTAAAATATCAGGGAAAATAGGCTACATGATGACCAGTTTTCTTGGTGTCAATACTTTGCAAGGTCATTGTTTTCCTGTTAGTTGCAAGATACAGTTTACTATACATCACAGTTCAGAGAGAGACTTTTGCTTATCTGATGCTGCATAAGGGAGTCTAATAGGAGATATATATGGGTCGTGGTCACTTTCAGTCATTTTCTGGACTAGAAGGTCTTCAATGAACTACCAATATTTCAGGTTTATTAACTATAGTTGATGAGGCTCTACCAATTCCAAGGGCAAAAAGTACATTGGGCAGGGGACACACAGCCACTAAGGTAGTGTTTGTCAATACTTACTATAATGAGAGATAATTTGACTCCCCTCTTTGATTTGCCCATGGATTGGAAGACAGGTTGTGCTATAACGCTTTTTGTTTGAGCACATCTAGATCCACCAGTGATGCATCGGGTTTTGTGTTAAAGTCCCACCACACCAGGATGATACGAAGCTTGATGACAAATGAAATGGACTGCCATTGTTGGAACTGGTCAAAGCAAAGAGCACCAAGGCATTTAACTAGCTCCTGAAGTTGTACATACAATTCTGATGAATACCTAGGCAGAAGATAGACACTCTTTATGTCTAAGTTTCACATTTCATGAGAAATCCCCAGCAACTGAATATGATCGCTAACTTAGGAGTAAGCCTGGCTTACAAAGCCTAGGGGTTATCCAAATCATAAAACCACCTCATGGATTGGAGGCAAAATAATGCACCAACTAGGGTGAAGATGAGAGCAAAATATTCTCTGGGCTGATATTGTGAGAAATGCTGAATGAGGCTGACCCAAACAGCCATTATATTATTTACAACTCATCTATCAGACCGCTACAGACAGTCAAGCCATGTCTGTAAAGGAAATACATTTGCGTTCTTTGTAGGACCCTCAACAGTAATGTTCATTCAGTGGTATGTTTTCCACTGGTGTTCTTATGACTGAAAGTGACATCCTTGGGTCTTAACCTCCACCAAGAGCAGAGGTCCGTGTGTTAGAGACATTGACAGGATCCTTTCTATAAAAATACTGGTAAAGTGACTACTATCCCCATAAAACAAAATTTGAATTTATTTAAAGACTACTAGGGATAGTGGCAAGATTAAATTGAGGTGCACAATGTGTTTAACCCCTTCCATGCTCATGACGAGCTCAGCTCGTCATGCAGCACAGTGCTCGTGTGCTTATGATGAACTGAGCTCGTCATGAACAAGAGGATTCAAGGGAGTTCAGCGTCCAGGGAGAATTGCTGTAGCATTGAAGGTGTTAAGGAAGTGTTGGGGTGTCCCACATATCTGTATCATAAACATCATCTGATCAACATGTTTCAGCCATACTTGCACCCTCCTCGGACTTCGGCTTTCGACAGGACCTTTTATGGATTTTTGAATCCCTCTCTAGGATCGGAATGGGATATTGCCCTGATAATGTAAGTCCTCTCTCATTTAGAGAGTCTTATGGACATCTTTGTCCTTTCCTGAAAATACAAAAAATAACAATGTTTGTTCATACATTTTATGACATACAGAGGTGCTGTTCATTATGATTTTGACCTCGAATGGCCAATTCTTGTTGTGTTATCCAATGTAGCATCACTATGTGTATACTACACAATAGAGTGAGTAAAGAAAACACTTAGGGCCCAATTACGAGTCTGTGGTCCGAGTTTCGCCAGACACGTGGTGGCATGACGGTGGAGGTCCAGCCACCCCCACACTGGTGGTCTGTTTGCCCGATTAGGACTCAGGCAGTCGGACTGCCCTGGAACTGCAGGCTCCACCAGGAAACAGCTGTTACCCAACGTAGGAGCAGTGGGCAGTGCCGCATTATGCTTGCCAAGACCGCCATAGAGCTACCAAGCATGTAGCGCGTTTCCTCTCAGCCAGGCTATTCATGGCAGTTCCACTGGTAGAGCGGACACAAAGAGGGCCCTATAGGGCCCCCCTGTGCCTCAATCATATGTGGATGCAACCAAGGGGGCATACCATGTGCCCCCTTGTGTGCATGCACATAGGTTCCTGCACGGCATGGACTTTCGAGTCCATGCCATGAAGGAACCTTGTGATGCGGTCCGATTGCGATGCCTTTTCTAATAGCACCATTGCCATTAAAAAAAGGCACCACTATGCCACCAACCTGCCAAACTACTCAAAAGTCATAATCTGGTGGGTGGCACAAGCTTTGGCAGAGCAGTAGTGCGGCGGTTTGCACCGCCGCACCACCGCTTCAACAAAAACTTATAATTAGGCCCTTAGAAGCTAAGAGAATCATGTGAAAGTAACCACTTAGTTATTCTAGTAAATGGCCAGCTACAAATCTTGTCTGCAAATGCAGTCTATATTTCAGAATTTATTTTTTAAAAATGCTCAGTGTATGTCATCTGTATATCAACAGTGTTAGTATACTGGAGATTTACTGTCCGCATGGAGCCTCACCTGTGCATGCTGTAAAAAGGAAATTTGTATTTGTTTGTGCTCTAGATTGCAAGGTATCTGCTCATGTTCACATAGGAACTGAGTTAACTTGTCATTTTTATTTAAGGCTAGAAGGAGGGAAACTGAAGAAAGATGTTGATGGCGTTTTTGCTAAATTTGAGGTTTTATTATTTATTGTTTGATCCTTTCTTCATGCCTGCGATGGTTCCGATGCAGGGGTGAGGACTACAGGTTTCCCTATCATTTTGGAAATAGGATCCATAACACTTACAAGACTGGGCTATTATTAATTAGCAGGTGGATCAACAGCCCCCCAATCGGTGCCTTGAGACCCTCATGGGTGAGTAGCAGCGCTATACGAACCCCTGATTGATTGATTGATTTTTGCAGTTTGGGGATTTTATACACACACCCTTCTCTGAATCTCTCAGATTCCAGGACTATACAGCAATGGATGGATTTTATCTTTCAGATGAGTAAACAGAATATTTTATAGATTGGATGAAATATACCACGGTTGAGAAAGAAACAAATGATCACACAGAGGTTCATGAAGATGTTTGAGTCACTTTAATCAAGCACACTGCCTAATCTTCCAGAATATTATTTTCTAAAGCAAAAAATTAAAAATCACCTATTGTAACTCAATCAATCAATCAACCAAATAATTTGTAAAGTGCACTACAACCTACAAGGGTTTCAAGGTGCTGAGGGTGGGTAGAGGGCGGTGCTGTTGCTACTGGTCGAACAGCCAGATCTTGTGTTGTCTCCTGAAGGTTAGAAGGTCTTCGGTTTGTCGTAGGATGAGGGGGAGGGTGTTGCAGGTCTTGGCGGCGTGGTGGGAGAAGGATTTGCCTCTGGTTGTGGTTCTGCGGATGCGTGGGTCAGTAATAGGGAGAGGTCTGCAGAGCAGAGTTTCCTGTTCGGTACATAGAAGGAGAGTCGACTGTTGAGGTAGGCTGGGCCGGTCTTGTGGAGTGCCTTGTGTGCAAGGATCAGGAGCTTGAAGGAGATTCTTTTGTTGACAAGGAGCCAGTGCAGGTTCCTCAGGTGGGGGGTGATGTGGTCGAGGCAAGGGACGTCGAGGATCAGGCGTGCAGAGGCATTCTGGATTCTTTGCATTCTGTTAATGAGCTTGGTCGGGGCTCCGGCGTAGAGGGCGTTTCCGTAGTCGAGTCTGCTGCTGACTAGGGCCTGGTTGACTGTTGGGATCCATCTGTAGATCTTGCAGAGCATACGGAGGGTGTTGAAGCAGGTGTAGGAGACAGCGTTGACTTGTTTGGTCATGGTGAGTTTCGAGGATGACTCCCAGGTTGCGTTCGTGGTTGGTGGGTGCGGAGGGTGTCCCCAGCAACCCGGGCCACCAGGAGTCGTCCCAATTTGAGGGGTTGGGCCCGAGGATGAGGACCTTCGTCTTGTCTGTGTTCAGCTGAAGGTGGCTATCCTCCATCCAGTCGGCAATGGCCTTCACTCTCTGCTGGAGGTTGGATTTGGTGGTGAGGGGGTCCTTGGTGAGGGAGAGGATCAGTTGCGTGTCGTCGGCGTAGGAGATTATGTTGAGGTCGTGATGTCGGACAATGTGTGCGAGAGGCACCATGTAGATGTGAACATCCTCGGGCTGGGGGAGGATCCCTGCGGATGCAGCATATGATCTCGGAGGCTTCAGATCAGAATGGGGAGGCGGACTCTCTGGGTTCTGCCGGAGAGGAAGAAGGAGGTCCATTCCAGGGCCTTGTCTCAGATCCCTGTGTCATGGAGTCTTGTGCTTGGTGTGCGGTGGCAGTCAGTGTCGAAGTCGGTGGAGAGGTCCAGAAGGCTGAGGGCCGCAGTCTCACCGTTGTCCAGTCGGATCCTGATGTCGTCTGTGACGGCAATGAGGGCAGTCTCAGTGCTGTGGTTGCTGTGGAATCCTGACTGGGAGGGGTCCAGGATGCTGTTGTCTTCGAGTTAGCGGGTGAGCTGGATGTTGAATATCTTCTCGATGACCTTAGCTGGGAACGGAAGCAGGGAGATGGGCCGAAAGTGTTTCAGTTAGCTCAGGTCCGCTTTGGGCTTCTTCAGTAGGGAGTTGATCTTGGCATGTTTCCAGCTTTCAGGGAAGGTCTCAGTCTCGAAGTAGAGGTTGATGATGTTGCGCGGGGGGGTGCAATGGAGCTGCCGGCTTTGTTGAAGATGTGGTGTGGAAAAGGGTCAGACGGCGAGCCGGAGTTAATTGTGCCCATGGTCTTCATTGTGTCTTCGATGCTCACGTTGACCCAGGTTGTCCGGGGGTTGTGGTCGGTGGGGTGTTGTGGTTCCGGCGTGTTGGGGCCTGCTAGGGTCATCCAGGGGTTGAAGCTATCATGGATGTCGGCGATTTTGCGGTGGAAGAAGGTGACGAGGGAGTTGCACAGGGCTTGAGACGGCGGGATGTGGTTGGCGTTGGAGCTGGGGTTGGAGAGTTCCTGACAATGTTGAAGAGCTCCTTGCTGTTGTGTGCATTGTTGTCGAGGCGGTCTTTGATGGAGGTCCTCTTGGCGGTCCTGTGAGGTGGTGGTGGTTGTGGATGGCGTCTTTGTGGGCTGCGCCGCTGCCTGGCGATTTCTCGCTGTGCTATATGTTCTCCAACTTCCGGCAGGTGCGCTTTGACACTAGGTGTGAAATCTGACGAAATTTATGTACATAGACAGCATTCATTTCCCTTCTTCTCCCACTCCTCTCCCTGTGGGCACCATGGATACTGTAAATTATTCACCATATCACCCTGCCAGTAAGAACCCGTACCCCTATGCATATGTACAGCCATTCTAGGCACCATGGCCTTTTTTACCTATTGGAATCCCCAGCTTCCCTCCTGCGCGTATCTAGCACCCCCTCTCTCATGTATAGGCCATGAAACCCTTTCCCTTTTGCGCGATCCTGATGTGAAAGGTAACCCTCCTGCTTGACCCCGGCCTTCCCCATTTCCCTCTCAAAGAAGCATCCTTCGCTTCAGCTGACATAGCCCCCCCCCCCAGTTGTATCTGACTGCCCCTGTTCTCTCATGTACAGGTCATAAGATCTCTCTCTCTCTCTCTGCGCGACTCTGGCCCTGCACGCACCCTGACCCCCTCCTTCTCCTCATATGAGCAAGTCATAAACCCCTCTTCTTCCGCAAAGCCCTGTCCTTGAGAGTCACGGCCGCGCCTGACCAGCACCTCCTTCCCTTCCATGAATGCCCCTCTGTTGACAAGCCTTCCCTCCGCGCTCGATTGTCCACGCAGACATGAATACCACTCCTTTGATGACCCCTTCCCCCGAGCCCGGCTGACCACACATGTCCGAGGCCATCGCCTAAGCCAGGGGATACCATTTACTGCCCTTATTGTATACCTAGCCACCCCACCCCCTGGGCCATGATCAGGCGTACATCCTACCAAAACACTCAGCTGCGTGATTGCCCTCCCCTCTTATCAGCAGGTCAAGGGTCCCCATTGTGAACATATGTGAAGTAGGATCACCACGAGGATTATAGGGATGTCTTTCTTTTGCGTCATACTGTCCTGATTGTACCATCAAATGTTTTGTAAAGGTATAAAAGCAAGAGTCTCAAGCTCACTTGTTAGAGCACCTCCCGAAAGACACTGTGTTTCGTGTCCGAAATGACTGGCTCTCCTCATGAGAAATAAAACTCTGTTCTTGATTCCTGCTCCCAGCGCCCGTCTCTTTATTTGGTAATTATTCAGAATGGGAACTAAGAGGCGGTTTGCGCCAGCAGCCTGGGCATCGATAGAATTATGGGCTCACTTTCCACAATTGGCGTCCCAACGCGGGGTCCATCAGTGACACAGGGTTCGGTAAGAGAGATCCAGACGAAAAAGTGAATGTCTAAAATGATCGGAGTATACCTGCCTTGAGAGGGCCCTAGCCCGGCTGCCGATCGACAGAACTTCACCAATTCTGAACGGACCTCTCTTGAGTGACCTATTGTCCTGACTGGAATCCCACAGGAATGCTACATGGAGTAAGAGAACGATCGGGCGCTGGAGGAGGGAGTCGAAGAACTGTCCGTATGGTCCGGTCCGGGTAAGATTAAGTAGGGTGTTTTTACACCTGATTGGTAGGGTGGCTCTATCCACCTGATTGATTGACTGTTTGTATTGAAAGTCGGTATTTGTATACTGGCATTGTTGGTTGAAAGTCGGTATTTGTATACTGGCATTGTTGGTTGAAAGTCGGTATTTGTATACTGGCATTATTGGTATCGGTTCATTTAGCTTTGAAGGCTACTTGACATATTGGTTCTCTTGTTGAGAACGAGACATTCTCTGTTTGCAAACAGCGGCGAATAGGAACGTCGTCCCTCTTTGCAGATAGAGAAGGGTAGGTAATGCAGACTTTTTGTCCCCATTGTAATTCGTCATGCCTACTTTTCTCCCCACTGAATTGTTTGAAGTCGATTAATAATCGATTGTTGTTCTTTGAGATCTTCCCTGTCTACAAACTGAGACGAGTAGAAATATTCTGTCTTCCTTTATGGATAGCGAAGGGCAGGTAATGCAGACATTTGTCTCCGTTGTAATCCGTCATGCCTGTTTTTCTCCCCACTGATTGGTTGAAAACCTGGACATTGTTGTCCCAGGCATTGTTTCGTTTGAGGTATTTTCTATTTGCAAACAACGTGGAATAGAAATATTCTATCTAGTCTTTGCAAGTAGAAAAGGGTAGGTTATGCCCCTTTGTGAATTCGTCAGTCCTACCCACTCCCCACTGGTTGGTTATTGTGGGGTAGCTCGCATGGTCCGCCCAGGAGACTACTCTTATGGAGGACATATGCTCTCTACTCATGGGCCATTTAGTAGAAATAGACCGACTGGTCCGTCCAGGAGGCTACCCTAGTAAGTGGAAGTACATCGCTCGGTCTGTCCAGGATGATACCCTAATGAAGGAATATATGTTCCCCTTTTGATCGATAATCTCGTTCCACCCCGGACCATTTATTGGAGGGGACTCGTCTGGTCCGTCCAGATGTACCCCCCTAGTGAAAAGGACACATAAAAATATGAAGTGATCACCGTTCCCTACTAACAAGAAGCTTTAGCTCGAAACACGCTAAGGAAGAGAAAGAAAAATAAAAGGAAATCAGGCTAAGTCAGTAACCCCCCTGATGAGCTCTTGACTTCACCAAAAATAAGAAACATTAGAAATAGTTCGTAATAAGAAATGTAAAATGGCGAAAAATTTGATAGCAGAAAATAGCAACGAGGTAGCTAGGCTTCACTGCCTGTTCCTGCTCGCAACATGTCAGCCTCATTGCCCGCCCCGCCCAAATAACGGTCACATGAAATAGAAACAACTCAATAGGTACCTACCCCCATTCCGGAAGCTCCCGAAGTGCAACTGGTCCGCGGTTACGCCCATCCGGAAGGCGAGGCCTCGAGGCACGAGGGACTCGCCTGGCCACGGTCGGGAGGAGATGATGTTGGGCAGGCGGTCCAAAGGATGACAAGGACCTCTCCATCTTTTCTCTTCTGCCGCCCTGCAGGCCGCGGGGAGAGAGGGGGCTGTCTTGCCTCGGCCACCGACCACCCCTCTCTCTCACCCGATCCGGCTCTTGCCGAAGGCCGAAGCCAAGGCGAGAACGGCGGCGAATCAAGTAGTCCCGCCACATTTCAAATTCGCCGCATGCCATCGCCTGCTTGTCAAAGGCCGAAGCCAAGGCAAGAACGGCGGCAAATCAAGTAGTCCTGCCAGATGCCAAATTCACCGCATGCCGCCACCTGCATAGGTACAGGCAGTCCCGCCACATTTCAAGCTCCCTGGAGAGTTGGAGGTAGTCCCGCCACATGTCAGAAAAGGGAGGGGGGGGGCTGTCTTGCCTCAGCCGCCGACCACCCCCCCCCCATCATCAATGGCTGGCATGGCCGATATCGAGACGACGGAGCCGAGGAACGGCGCGGGGTCGCTGGAAGGGGGAGGCGGCGCGAACGACCCTCCCCCACCTCCCTCCAGGTGGAGGCTTCCAGCGACACCCCAACACTCTTTGCTTAAAGAGGGTCAACATCAAAAAGCGGTCTTCTGCCCAGGACGGGCACTCGCTCCATATCGCCTCTCCTCGACCTTGAAGATTCTATAAGAGCCCGGGGGCCCCCGACCCCCCTGCATGGGTGCCCCCACCCCCTCACCGGGAGCCACGACATCGGTGCAGCTCCTGCCGGCGCCAGCCTTGGATTGGAAATGGCTAAAATGCAGCCACGGCACAGACTTGTTCAGTTCCGGAGGAACACCAGGATGACCCGGTAGGAAAATTGTTGCCGCCCTCCCCACTCTTTGACTCATGGTCCATATCGTTAGACTGTTAACCTCATAGCACAAAACTTTTTGAATTCGTAACGGAAGGTTCTGGGCCAACCATGCGAGACTAGAGACATTCTGACTGCGCTGGAACTCGCCTGACCCCACCCAAAATGGCGCCGACACAAAATGAGACTTTTTGAATGAACTTTATTGTACCATGACCACGCAGCTTTTTACCCCGAGATATATATATAACGTTTTGGATAATGAAAGTAGATATGAAGGATATTGAGCATGTGCTTGGACAATGAATTGACTTAGGGTGGGTACTGATTATGAGTTGGAAAATGAATTGGTGTAATTTAGATAAAGAATGAGTATTGGATAATGAATTTATGAATTGATTAAAACTGAATTCTTGACATGCATCATGCCTGCTCTGAAGGAAAATTTTAATACGATTTTATTGCACTGCTGCACTTTATGCAAATGAACTGCCACCGATATCGTTTATTAAAGTATTTTGAAAAAGAAAGCATGGTTGTAGCAGTTGCATTAATGAGTTTTGGATGTCTTCCTACTGTGAGCGAAGAATAAGTATGATGAAGGATGTAGATGAAAAGGGATCAGATATTTGACAGCTACAATTATGTATTGCAGGCAGCCAGGAAAAGTGTTTTAGACACCCTTAAAACGACTCCGCAGAAATGCCACCTGACCGTCACCCTTGCACCCGACAAAGAGGGTTACGACCGAGTAACTCATGTAGATAGGCAGATCGTCAATGATTATCTATCTGACATTACTGGTCAATCTGGGCTTAAACGCCGAGATGGTAAAGAAAGGCAGTACGTGGAGATGGGTTGAGTATGTGGTAAGTAAAAACATTTTTCGGACTACTACATGCTGATGTACTTTGAATGCTGCCTCCCCACCCCTTCTTTTCCCTCCCTTCTACAGGTCACGTCAGAACGTCGGCTGAAGTGTGGAAGAGCGACGGTCGGATCACCGACGAAAAAGGAAAAGAGGGAATATGTGTGTGGTCGTTATAACGATAGGTTTTTAAAAGAAAAGACGTAGACTTAAACATGACTGTTCCTCCTTAGAGCATAACAACGGGAGGATGGACTGACATAGAGACTGGACAAGTACTGAATGACAAAGAAAAATTGACTAGAAAACGACGCGTTAAATAATGTAACTGGACGTTTTGACTAGGTAGGGAAAGGACAAGGAAAAATTGTACGGGTAAGGGTTGCCACGGCACCACCCGCCTAGGAAGTTAGAAATGTTGCCGATGTTCAAAATGCACTGCCCCCCTTTCTCACACTCTTACAGATATAGCCAAGCTGTCCGACTGTTTTCCCGATCAATATTTGCCGTTGCCTCAGCCTGGAGAACTTCCCACCACAGGAGGGAACAGAAAAATGGTTTAAGATCCAACCATGGGTAACTAGCGCGACCAGGTTAATTTCTGATCAACCAACCGAGGTGTGAGTATTGGTAATCGGGAGCGCTCGCAGGCATGACAAGCGAGAAGGGAAAGGGGGGAAGGGCGGAAAGAGCTAAGCACGTAGATAAATAGGATAGTAAAGATACGTAGGTTATATATATAAAAACAGATCTTGTAGACTAACAATTGATTCCTGTCTTGTCGTGAATGTCTTGTATATGCGTAATATATGTGCCGTCTCCCCTGTCTGAGTGTGTGTGTGTGTAACGTACGAATTTATGTCTCCCCTCTGTCTGTATCTACAGGTCACCTGACCTTTGCCGTTCTGTGTTGTGAGCGCACTAAATGACCTATTTTCCGTACACGTCTCTCTCTCTCTCTCTCTCTCTCTCCACTCCTTTTTATCTCTCTATCTCTCTCTCTCTCTCTCTCTCCTTACATGTCATACGTGTACCGAATGGATCGTTTAGATTGCGGACGACTCTCACTCTCTATGAGAGTCTCCCTATTTTTCCTCCCTCTTTTTGGTAAAATTGTGCCCCACCGGCACCAGTCTGATTTGATACATGTTTGAACGCGAAGGTGTTCAGCGAAATTGACCGAAACTAAAATGACTGTATCTCGCCATGTTACTGCCTCTCCTTTCTGTAAAATGAATGAACTTGAATTGGCTGAGAAGGAAAGGACAGGTAAGACGACTAAAGTTCCCCAAATCAGGCCAATTATAGGGGAACTGTGTGTCAATGGCATCCTATGTCTGTTCTTCAGAGACGAACGCCAACGTCTAGATTGACATCCAATACCCAGATTGCCCCACCCCTTTGCACCCAAGCGCAAGCGCCCGAAGCATCCCCGCCCCATTTTTGATAGAACCACTTCTGTTGTCCCGGGTATAAACATAATGACCATGGGTAGCTGTTGACCCTTGAGGAAATCTTGTTTTGCCCGACTCTCGACGATAGCACCCCCGCCCTGTCTGAAAATGTTAGCCAGTCCTGAAGGGAAATGCTCCGCTAATGTTGAATATGATGTAATGCACAGTTGATGGAAATATTATCTTGTCCTCACTTGAATCATAAATGGGCCGATGATTAAACCTGCCATAAACTCAGTAGGAATGCTGACACATGCACTGCTTGGTAATAGACCTCTGACTGTGACCGATGAGCATAAGAACTCAAATGCGGAAAATTGAGGGAGGAATACATATGCGTAGATATCTTCTTCTGCCATTTCTCTAAAACATTGTCTTGTACCTATTCAAAGATTCACGATCACCAGAGGAGATGGGTCAGAAGTGATGTTCAACCTGACTGCAGATCTTGGGACACGTATGACATCGACTAGAGGTGGAGCTGCAGAGCAACAAGGCACGGGACGAGACAGAAATTTCAAACGTGGAATATGAAAAATGACGGGCTGCCCTGAAGCCCTCCGTCTGCTAACCCACGTGTGCCTGGAGTCTCCGTCCCCCCTTCTTTGGGCCCGATTGATGGGCCTGCCTGCTTGTTATCCTTTGCTCCCTTGGTCCCTTTTGTGTGTCCCAGGAACTCTGACCCAACTCCGCTCACTCTCTCTCTCTCCTATCGGCTATTTGAACAACATTCACCCTCTCTCCCACGTGACTTTTTGCCAAAGGAAAGAACTGCATTCATATGGGAATAGGGTGTTGCCATAGAACTATAGGTGCCGAGCATAAGGCGCCGCCAAACGGATTGTTTAGGGAACAGGACTGTGGTCTAAAAGCAGAGGACTGACCGCACCCTGCAACGCGTAAGGATAGAACCGAGCTGGACCTATAGCTCCACCGCCGGTGCTCAACAGCGCCAACGAAAAGTACTCGGATTAGAGCCTACCAGTGATGGCTCGCTGATAAAAAGACACTGGGACGAAGAGATCTTGTGTATTGAACTGAATTCCGCTCTCAACTACCTGGTCAAAACTGTTCATTGGTCGCATTTTTTTTAAGTCAGAAAGATTTATGCTATGTAGTGCTTTTCATTGCCAGGAACACAACGAAAAAGTAATTTCCTATGTACTGCATTCTTCCCATCACCTTAACTGTCTATGATTGTACGCCACATGTTAGTATCAACAAAATGCTAATTCATCAACGATGCCTGCCTACCTGTAAACCCATCAGTTGCAAAAATGATTGCTGTCATGTAAAAAGGGGCGACTGTGAAATCTGACGAAATTTATGTACATAGACAGCATTCATTTCCCTTCTTCTCCCACTCCTCTCCCTGTGGGCACCATGGATACTGTAAATTATTCACCATATCACCCTGCCAGTAAGAACCCGTACCCCTATGCATATGTACAGCCATTCTAGGCACCATGGCCTTTTTTACCTATTGGAATCCCCAGCTTCCCTCCTGCGCGTATCTTGCACCCCCTCTCTCATGTATAGGCCATGAAACCCTTTCCCTTTTGCGCGATCCTGATGTGAAAGGTAACCCTCCTGCTTGACCCCGGCCTTCCCCATTTCCCTCTCAAAGAAGCATCCTTCGCTTCAGCTGACATAGCCCCCCCCCCCCAGTTGTATCTGACTGCCCCTGTTCTCTCATGTACAGGTCATAAGATCTCTCTCTCTCTCTCTGCGCGACTCTGGCCCTGCACGCACCCTGACCCCCTCCTTCTCCTCATATGAGCAAGTCATAAACCCCTCTTCTTCCGCAAAGCCCTGTCCTTGAGAGTCACGGCCGCGCCTGACCAGCACCTCCTTCCCTTCCATGAATGCCCCTCTGTTGACAAGCCTTCCCTCCGCGCTCGATTGTCCACGCAGACATGAATACCACTCCTTTGATGACCCCTTCCCCCGAGCCCGGCTGACCACACATGTCCGAGGCCATCGCCTAAGCCAGGGGATACCATTTACTGCCCTTATTGTATTCCTAGCCACCCCACCCCCTGGGCCATGATCAGGCGTACATCCTACCAAAACACTCAGCTGCGTGATTGCCCTCCCCTCTTATCAGCAGGTCAAGGGTCCCCATTGTGAACATAGCTGCGCTGCGAGGCCTCCGGGTAGTTATGCGCTATAGAAATGTAATTTTTCATTTCATTTCATTTCATATGTGAAGTAGGATCACCACGAGGATTATAGGGATGTCTTTCTTTTGCGTCATACTGTCCTGATTGTACCATCAAATGTTTTGTAAAGGTATAAAAGCAAGAGTCTCAAGCTCACTTGTTAGAGCACCTCCCGAAAGACACTGTGTTTCGTGTCCGAAATGACTGGCTCTCCTCATGAGAAATAAAACTCTGTTCTTGATTCCTGCTCCCAGCGCCCGTCTCTTTATTTGGTAATTATTCAGAATGGGAACTAAGAGGCGGTTTGCGCCAGCAGCCTGGGCATCGATAGAATTATGGGCTCACTTTCCACATAGGAGTCCTGGGGTGAACCAGTTGGCTCTCTTGCTAGTGTTTTTGAGGGTTTGTTTTTTCAGCAGGGTAAAGGTGTTGGGGCAGTCGTCCATTCATGGTGCGTGCACCATCGTCAGGATTGGAGGGGTTGGTCGGTGGGTTGAGTGCGAGGTATGTCTCTAGTTGTACTTTGGTGATTTGCCCCAACAGCGACGGGGGATCTGTAGGGTGCGGTGATGTGCGACGGGTTTCGGGAAGGTGAAGTGGATGCAATGGTGGTCGGTCCAGGTGGGTTTGGGGACGTGGCTGAAGGAGACGTGTGGGCTTGAGGAGAAGATGGTGTAGAGCGTGTGTCCGGCGAAGTGGGTCGGCGTCGTAACGAGCTGTTCAAGTCCGAGGATGGCGAGGTTGTCTATCAGTGTGGAGGAGTTGCTGTCGTTGTTGTTTTCCAGATGGAAGTTCAGGTCTCCGAGGAGGATGTAGTCGGTGGAGGTCAGTGCTTGTGTACTGATGAAGTCAGTGATGGAGTCACAGAATTGGGGTCTGTAGACGAGGGTGCTTCTTATGGTGGTCTTGGGGTCCAGTTGGATCTGGAAGTGCATGTGTTCAGCAGTGCTGAGAGTGTCATTGGTGTTTGTTGAGACCCTGATGGTCTTATTGTGGATGATGGTGATTCTTCCTTCGACTCCGATGGTGCAGTCTCTGCGGGCGATCTTGTATCCGTAGGGGATGGCTTCGTTCATCCAGGTCTCGGTCAGGAAGGCGATGTCTGGAGATGTGGTGTCAAGTAGGTCCCAGAGCTTGATGGCGTGTTTGCGTGCGTAGCGGGTGTTGATCAGGATGCATCGGAGCTGGTTGTGTTTTGTCATGGAGGGTGTCTCTGCGTCTTCGATGCAGTAGAAGCTGAAGTTCTGGCAGGCGAACGGACCGTGGGTGCACTTCGGGGTGGGCCTGCAGCAGGTGGGGGTTCATCTTGGGTTGAGAGCGATGAGGGTGCTGCCGTCGTATCGGAGCTCTTCATGGCTGGTGCGGGGGCCAGGGGTTCTGGTGCTGGGCTTGCCTTAGGCACGCCTTTGGCGCGCCAGCGGCATGCCCGCTGTGCTCGGCCACCATTTTAAGGGGAGGTGGGAGCGAGGAGTAGCTGGGAGGTGGGAGGCAAGTGGCAGGGGGCAGTGAATGGGCGCGGGGGCAGGGCCGCAGGGGATGCAGAGGTGGGAATGGGAGCCGCACGAGCAGGCACTACAGGAGAAAGGAGCAGCGGGGCACAGGGGAACACGGGCACACCAGAATGGGAGACAAAAGGCAAGTGGGCAGCGGGGCACAGGGGAACATGGGCACAAAAGAATGGGGGACAAAAGGCAAGTGAGCAGCGGGGCGCAGATGAGCAAAAGGGCACAGAGACACTCAGAGACCGCAGGTGGAGCAGGGGGGGGAGCGACCTACCTGGCAAGGGTCGCTCTCTTCACTGCGCAGCGGCTGTCATTTTAAGGGGAGGTGGGAGGGAGGACCAGCTGGGAGGCGGGTGGTAGGGGGCAACAAATCGGCATGGGGCGCGCCGCAGGGGATGCAGTGGCGGGAACCAGAGCAGCACGAGCAGGCACAACAGGGGGCACAGAAGGCAATATGGGGAGAGGGGAACAAGGACACACAAGAACGGGGGACAAAAAGCAAGTGGGCAGTGGGGCACAGGGGAACACTGGCACACAAGAAGAGGGGACAAAAGGCAAGTGAGGAGCAGGGCACAGATGAGCAAAAGGGCACAAAGACACTCAGAGAGCGCAGGTGGAGCTGCAGCGGGGAGTGACCTACCTGGCAAGGTCAAGGGTCGTTCTCCTCACCGTGCAGCGGCCGCCAGTTTAAGCGGAGGTGGGAGGAAGGAGCAGCTCGGAGTTGGGAGGCGGGTGGCTGGGGGCAGCGAATGGGTGCGGTGGGCGGGCCATAAGGGATGCAGCGGCGGGAAAGGGAGCGCCGCGAGCAGGCACAACAGGGGGCACAAGAGGCAAAATGGGCCGCGGGGCACAGGGAACATGGGCACACAAGAACGGGGACAAAGGCAAGTGGGCAGCATGGCACAGATGAGCAAAAGGGCACAGAGACACTCAGAGAGTGCAGGTGGAGCTGAAGCAGGGGGGAGCGACCTACCTGGCAAGGTCAAGGGTAACACAGTTTCTCATGTAGCACAACTAGTAGCTATAGCTTTTCAGCAACAATACTGGAAACAATACAGAATGGTAATTTAGTATTAGAAGATAATGGGGATAATGTTGTGGCAGCTGACACGTCCTACTACGCATGCACAAAAAACACTATCTCTCTAACTGGCAAATGTAGCGCTCTGCATTTACATCCTCACTTTAGAAAATAATCTCAATTGTTGTTGAAAAAAACCAGGCTCTCAGAGCATACTTCCAGTAAACTGATAGTACCCTCGTATGCAAGGGAAACGTGCACCATTGAGCGAGAAATACCGGTGCATGTGTTTTTGCTTTCTTTTCTAGTGAGTCTTTATTCTATCATGTTGAGATGATCTGCCTACCAGCTTTTGTTTATCAGTCTCAAATGCGTGACATTTTGAAAATACAAATGCAGTCACTTCTTTGAAATTCCCCCTTTCTTGTTGCTTGTTCCCGGTCTTGTGAAGTCTGAGCTGTGATCTGACAGCAGGACTCTGGGTTATAGGATTTGATTTGTTGACGGCTATGACAAGAGATTTGAGTGGGTATGGAAATGTGTTGTCTTCTCCGATCTGATGCAATTTATGTAATCCATGTCAAATATGGTTCAGATATCAAAACTATTTAAAACTATAAAAAAAAGTCTACAGGTGCATTATAAAGTTCAGTGTTGAAGCAAAGTGTCATTTAAGTTTATTAATTTGGAATTAAGAAAGGCTGACGCTTACGTTCACAACACATCTCAACTTCAAACCTTTGTATTTTAGTTTCCATTTAAAATTATTTAAACAAAAATAAATCACGGTCCATCATCAAGGTCAATGTTCATGTGATGCTACTCTTGTGGGATATGATTTGATTTCTAAAAACCTTGTCATTTTGTGAGTAATGGAGTGATGTAATAACTACCCTTTGTGGGTTAGAAAGACGTCAGCCTCTCACCCCGCCCTACTCAAACATGCATGACGAAGAGGCAGATTAACTAATATTTTGACACGATGCAGCACCTCAACATCTACTATGATATGATGCTGGGGCTCTGCTCCCAAAAGCTGGAACACAATCAGGCTGCCTTGCTCCAGGCATACCTGTTTGCAGGCATTGTGCATAGGTATGGGCCTGATGTCCAGCAATGCGTTTGTTCTGAAAGTCTACCATTGAAGTACAAAATACTATGCCTGGACTTGATTAAATAAACATGTTTCCCTCTTTGTATGTGTGCTGTACAGTGCACCACACATGCAAAGCTTGAATATTTGGGGAAAAAAACGTTCTCCTAATTTGTGCCTTCTACATGGAGATTTCTTTTTGTCACAAAGCCTTCTCTAAATAATGTTGGTAGATAGGGCTTTGCATCAAAAGCCATGTCTCAAGCTTAAGGTGCCTACTTGAAGCAAGTAACACATAGCACTGATTTGCTTCCTTTTAGACACATTTCCAGTGGAAATAAAGATTTATGTTGGAAAGCAAATACCAACTCAAACCTTTGCTCCGGTGTGCATCCCTTTTGGTGATTTTACGCCAGTGCAAAGTGGCAAAAAATCTGTCACATTGAGCATAACTGAAGCCAGTGACTCCAGTGGACTGACCCTTTGCTGTATGCTGTTATGCTGTAGTGAAAAACAATGAGAAGTGCCCAACCCTCACTTCTTGGAATAGTAGTTATTTGAAAATTATTTAGAAGAGATCAAGTGTAAATCAATAACATCTGAAAAGGTAGTTTTATTTGTACCCATCAATCATATTTCTGTTTTTTATGAGATTTCTTTTAGCGACAGAAATAGATACACTTTGACAATCATTACAATAACTGAACAACTCGTATAAAATTCAAAAGAAAAAAATCAATACAACACAGGAAAACACAGAGCAATACACATTAACACATCAGTTCATAAATGTTTACAAATTAATTCCAGTTTCATGACAACCAAAGCTGAGTGTAAAACAAGAGCACAAACTGTGTTTTCTTTTTTGACAGAGACATTTAATGATACGATTGGCTCTTGTAGAATGCCGGCGCGTTTCTGGTTCGAATGACACATTTTCGAACCCTCATCAGGGCTTTGTTAGTTGTCTGTATGTATCAGGCCCCTTAAATTTCAATGGTGGACCTGGGGGACGGCAGATGGGTTTTTTTTTGCTTCTCTACGTGCACCGTCCGGCGCCTCTTAGAGGGAGAAGATTGTGGTCGCTACTCTGGGAATCCTTGCGTCTTGATCCTTAGATGGAAAGACGGTTCCAATCAATGGCAATAAATTAAGTGGTTGTCCCCGACCTGGATTTAGGGCGTGTGTCTGTTACCCAGGCGGTTGTCCGTGAAGCTTTTTAAAGTTCCTCAGTAGTTTGTGGCTGTAGGCGTGGGAGGGGGGCTGGGGACACTCTCGTGGTGACAACAGGTGACTCAACAGAAACTTGACCAGTATATCTCTTCAAACTCGGTTTTATTTTTATGGTACGTTTTGTACTGAACGTTAGTCTCTCCCTCGCAAACTCGAGGTTATCCGTGGTGGTGGTCTTCGGTGCACGTGGGGCAACAAGCGCTGAAAGTTCTTTAGGCTTCCAGGGGGATGCAGGATGATCCTAGTGGTCGGTTCTCTAGGTGTAGCGTCGTGGATACCCCAGGCAAGGTACAGTCTCAGGATTCAATGTCCCCGGTGCAGCAGCATGAAAGAAAGAAGATGGACAGAGGGAGGCCGTTAGTCGATATATCCGACAAACGTATGCACCCAAGGGGATCCTGTGGTTGTGAGGGGCACCGGTGTAGTCTACAAGCACGCTAGTGATTGGTGTTTGTACTGGTAGGGAGAGTGAGGGAAAGAGGGATAGGTACGGTACGGGTATCGGAAAGGGGGGGATCGGGAAGCACAGAGGAAAAGAAAACACACAGGGGACTCTTTACATTATTCACAAGGGGCACTCTTTCTCCCCACCCAAGCCGCCCAACGCCGCCGTACCTGGTTAAGCCACGCTCCTCCCTCGGGAGCATGGCACGGTGGAACACAGGGTCGTTGGCCTCCTGGCTTTCCTTCGTTTTCCCGTCTTCCGTTTTCTCCTCCGTCTCTTCTCTCCTCCGTTCGGTGTTCCTCGCGTTCTCTGTCGCTCGGCTCGCCGATGACGTCACACGCCGCGTACAGGGCTTCTCCTGTTTTCAGCCATCCAGGACTGTCGACGTTGGTAGTAGGCGGGGCCTCACTGCAGTCATCATACGCCCACTTAAAGGGGGCTGTGGACGTTTCTTCGGTCTGATCCACGTCCCATTCATCCCTCTGAGTTGCAGTCTGTAGAGCAGAAGGGGCACAATCAGGGATCCACCAGTCTTCCCGGCATCCCGCCCCGACCCCGTTACAGTGGGGCGCTGCAGCAGGGCGAACGATGTCCCTAGTGAGAGGCTTCCTATCGAATGCCTGGCATTCGATAGGAAGCCTCACACTAGGGATTGGAACCGTCTTTCCATCTAAGGATCAAGACGCAAGGATTCCCAGAATAGCGACCACAATCTCCTCCATCTAAGAGGCGCCGGACGGTGCACGTAGAGAAGCAAAAAAAAACAAGTGCCGTGCCCCAGGTCCACCATTGAAATCCAAGGAGCCTGATACATACAGACAACTAACAAAGCCCTGATGAGGGTTCGAAAACGTGTCATTCGAACCTTAAACGCGTCGGCATTCTACAAGAGCCAATCGTATCATTAAGTGTCTCTGTCAAAAAAGAAAACACAGTTTGTGCTCTTGTTTTACACTCAGCTTTGGTTGTCATGAAACAGGAATTAATTTGTAAACATTCATGAACTGATGTGTTAATGTGTATTGCTCTGTGTTTTCCTGTGTTGCATTGATTTTTTTCTTTAGAATTTTATACGAGTTGTTCAGTTATTGTGATGATTGTCAAAGTGTATCTATTTCTGTCGCTAAAAGAAATCTCATAAAAAACAAAAATATGATCGATGGGTATAAATAAAACTACCTTTTCAGGTGTTATTGATTTACACTTGATCTCTTTTAAATAATTTTCAAATAACTACTATTCCAAGAAGTGAGGGTTGGGCACTTCTCATTGTTTTTCATAGTATTACGGTCCAGCCCCCCCCCCCCAGTCCCGTTACGGACCTGACTCCTTTGGTTGTTTCAGTTACGCTGTAGTGGGCAGAAGCAGAATGTGAATGACACACCAACAGACCAATGAATGAAAAGAGCTGTCTGAAAGATCCTTTAACCCCTTCGCTGCCAGGCCTTTTCCCCCTCCTGTGCCACACCTTAGTTTGGATATTTGGAGTAGTGCGCGCTGAGGCCCCTGTAACTTTTTGACAACATTAGGTATCCACGCCACATTTGCGTCCTTTTCTTCCAACATCATGGGGATTCTAAAGGTACTCAGGGTTTGTGGATTCCCCTAGAGGGGTCACAGAAATGAGCCAAAGTACAGCAACATTTTGTTTGCTTGGTGAAAAATGGGAAAAAATGGGCTGCAAATGAAAGCGTCTGGGATTTTCCCTGCAAATGTTATCTAAAAAGGGTTTGTGGGGCTGAAATCACCATTTTCCCAGCTCTTAGGGGATACTAGACTTTTGTCAGAAACCCAACATTTTTTACAAAGTTTTGGCATTTTTCTGGGACATAGCCTATTTTTGCTTTTTTTTGTGCTTTTGACATCCTTCCAGGTAATGGTAGAAATGGGTACAAAAGCAATAATGGATCCTGGAAAGCTATACATTTTAGTGGAGCACTACGTTTAGGACCCTTGCCTGTTGAGGCGCACTACGTGTTGGACCCTTGCCTGTCACAGGGTACTTGGGCCTCCCTCACGGGTGAAGCACCGTTTTTATCGGGAGACCCAGGGGAACGCTGGGTGGTAGGAAATTTGTGTCAGCCTGGTGATGCCACAACTTTCCCACACAAAAATGTGTTTTTTTTGCTACATTTGAGGTTTGCAGGGCATTCTGGGTAAGGAAATGTTGGGGGATCCACGCAAGCCATACCTCCCTGGAATCCCCTGGGTGTCTAGTTTTCAGAAATGTGTGGGTTTGGTAGGTTTCCCTGGGTGTGCGCCAAACACCGGACCAAATACCCAGGGGACCCCCCTTGCAAAACAAGGTCGTTTTGAGATCGACAATTTTGATGTCGCCTCAACACGTTTTGGGCCCTTGCCTGTTGCGGGTACTTGGGCCTCCCACACAAGTAAGGACCATTTTTATCGGGAGACCCAGAGGAACGCTAGGTGGTAGGAAATTTGTGTCAGCCCGGTGATGCCACAACTTTCCCACACAAAAATGTGTGAAAAAAGTGATTTTTATCAGCTAAATTTGAGGTTTGCAGGGTATTCTGGGTAAGGAAAGTTTGGGGGATCCAGGCAAGCCATACCTCCCTCGGCTCCCCTTAGTGTCTAGTTTTCAGAAATGTGTGGGTTTGGTAGGTTTCCCAAGAAGGCGGTCAAACCCGGGGCCAAACACTTGTGGAACCCCCCATGGGAACCCCCTTGCAAAACCAGGTTGATTTGTGATAGGTAATTTTGATGTCTCCTCAATAGGTTTTGGGCCCTTGCCTGTCGCGGGCACTAGGTCTACCCAAGCAAGTGAGGTACCATTTTTCTCAGAAGACTTTGGGTAATGCGGGGTGGCTGGAATTTTGTGGACCTACGCAGATTCAAGAACTTTCCACCACATAAATGTGAGGAAAATTTGTTAATTTGGACACATTTGTAGGTTTGCAAGGGATTCTGGGTAACAGAACCCTTGTGAGAGCCAGTCAAGTCACCCCATCCTGGATTCCCCTTGTTGTCTAGTTTTAAAAAATGTACAGGTTTGCTATGTTTCCCTACGTGCCAGCTGCACTAGGGCCCAAAATCCACAGGAATGCACATTGCTAAAAAAACGTCGGAGCCCAGTGGGCTTTCTGCCGCCCTGGGGGGAATCGGGGAGAGGCTTTCATCCTGATATGCCACTAAAGGGGCAAAAAAGACTGTGGCTATTTTTTGTGGGGATGGGGCATTGGTATGACCATTTTGGGCAGCCCCACGCATAAAAAATGTCTGTGTATGCGCTGGCACCTAGTGGGCTTGCTGCCCCCCATCTGCCCTCCAGGGGAGGCAGAAAGACTGGTATTTCTCTGGGGGTGGGGTGGGGGTATTGTCATGCCCATTTTGGGCAGCCCTTACCCCTACACTAATAAAACAAAAGAATCCATTGTTTCTAGTGGGCTTTCTGCGCCCCCGGGAGACCAGATTGGGGGCTACAGCTCCCATCTGCCTCCAGGGGGCAGAAAGCCTGTCATTTTTGTAGGGGGAGGCTAGGGACATTGGCATGCCCGTTTCGGGCAGCCCAGACCCTGAAAACAATTGTGCCAAAAAATCCCTGGTGGATAGTGGGCTTTCTGCACCTCTCGGGGCAGATGGGAGCTACTGCCCCCACCTGCACCCCAGGGGGCAGAAAGGCTGTAATGGTGGTGGGGAGGGGTGGAGACATTGGGGTGCCCATTTTGGGCAGCGCTCACCCTAAAACAAATTGTGCAAAAAAAATCCCTGGCATGTAGTGGGTTTTGTGCCCCCCGCGGGGCAGATTGGGGGCTACTGCCCCAGGGGGCAGAAAGGCTGTAATGGTGACGGGGGGTTGGCGAGGGTGGCATGCCCATTTTGGGCAGCATTCACCCTAAAACAAATTGTGCAAAATAAAATCCCTGTCATTTAGTGAGTTTTCTGCCCCCCCGGGGGGCAGATTGGGGGCTACTGTCCCATCTGCCCCCAGGGGGTGCAGAAAGGCTGTAATGGTGGTGGGGGTGGGGGCATTAGCATGCCCGTTTCAGGCAGCCACCACCCTAAATAAAATTGTGCAAACAAAAAACCCTGGGGCAAGTGGGCTTTCTGCCCCCCCCCGAAGGGGCAGATAAGGGGCCAACAGCCGTGGCCCGTGGAGGGAGTTCCATGAGGCAGACAGGCGGGCGGGGGAGGGGCAGGGTGGGGTGGTGATAAACATTGGAATATGGATGATTGCAGGTAAGTAAACAATTAAATTAATAAAACAAATTTCGTAGCACGCCCTGCATCGCATTTTGCGATACAGGGCATGGAACGAAATTTGTTTTATTAATTTAATCTGTAATAATTTGGGGGTGGGGGCATGGGCCTGCCCAATTTGGGAAGCCCCACCCTTATTTGTACTTTTTTAAAATCCCTGGTGTCTAGTGGACTTTTTGCCCCCCCGGGAGCAGATTGGGGGCTACTTCCCCCATCTGCTACCCGGGGGGGGGGGGGGGGCAAAAAGCCTGCATTTATCCAAATTAACCTGGGGGAGCAAAGTCCCCTGCCCAAGGGGCCGCCCCCCCTCCCTGGTGTCTAGTGGGTGGATCCCTGCTTGGGGATCGCCCTCCTGTGGCAATCCCCAAGCAGGGATCCACTGAGGAGGGATACCATTGGAAAGGGGAGATTCTCCCTTTTCCAACGATACCTCTCCCGTCTTTCTACGTGCTCAGGGGGCTGAGATAGCCCCCTGAGCACGTAGAAAGGGAAATTGAAATTAGCCTCTTGGCTCATTTCAGTTTCGGTTTCACTGAAAGGCTGTCAGCGCAATTGTCATTTCAGAGAAACCAGGGGGGGGGGGCCTCGGGAAGCTCTTCCCCAGCTCCTGAGGCTATTTTGGTAAAAAAGGAATCCCTCTGGTGCCCACACCAGTGGGATTTCCCAGGGGATGTTCAATGACGTGCTGGACTCGTCATGGGCACAGGAGCACTGTGCCCCATGATGAGTCCAGCTTGTCATGGGCATACAAGGGGTTAAGTATTTGCTCACTTAGTATTGTGTTTCACCAAAAAATCAAAGGTTGCATCTGCCCACGTTGATGGAGCCCCGTACCTGTTCTATGATGTAAAATGTCGTGCACCCGGTCTAAGTGATATAACTTGTTCGCAGACTCGACTTGTGATATAGAAGGAAGAAGGTAGAAGCGGGAACGTGGAAGATTCGTGTACTTTT
Organism: Lissotriton vulgaris; assembly: GCF_964263255.1. Lineage (NCBI taxonomy): Eukaryota > Metazoa > Chordata > Amphibia > Caudata > Salamandridae > Lissotriton > Lissotriton vulgaris. Next base: position 316,666,088 of record NC_141699.1, on the reverse strand, counting down.
CACTCTTTTTGGGGTAAGAAGGAGACTTCGGTCCTCTTTGGAGTTTTTACAATTCACACGTCAGGAACCGGTTTTAAACGGGATTGTTTATTCTCACTCTTTAACCAGGTATGAAAATCACGAGTTGACGGCCCTTTGTGATTTAGGGACAGCTTCATGAATACTTCACGAGATAGATTGGTATGTAGACATTTATTAAAGGTGGATAAATTAGGAGAGTTGGCACATGTAGGGCAACGCGGTTTTGATTTTCATTTACTTACTCTCAGATTTGGCCAGGATAATTCAAGAGGCGCCATTAATTTGTGTTATCTTGTGGACACAATACGGTATATAATCGATTTCTTTGTATCGGAGCATGCTTCCATTTTTTAATACCGCAAGTTCTATTTAATTATTCCCTTCACATTCCTATCAGCCTCTATACTTTGTGATATAGGCACTAATTTCTGCGTGCTTGATTCTCATATTTCACATCACATGGGTGTGCTCTAAGGTGTAATATGTCCTTTTTTACTCTCATATCTCTATAGGTATTTTATTTACTTGTTCTTCTGAAGGCTTTGATTGTTCTACTTTTCTTTTTTCATCACTTGGATATTCGGGGGAATGCAAACCCTGAGGTCACGGTGAATGTGATAATGTAAGACATGCAATGCATATATTTAATTCTGAATGCTATGTATATTCTGTTGTAGATACGTTACCTGTACCATCCCTGTGGATTTGAACTTTAAACTTTTTGAATATTTGAAACTTTATTATAACCCCTGAGGAAGGGTCAAGAGGGACCCGAAATGCATTGGGTTGCTTGAAACTTTACTTACCTTTGCTTGAAAAATGTTATTGGTTTGATACAATTGCATGAGATTTGCATTAATGTATTTATGAGTTTCCCTTAAGCCATGATTTATTGATGTGTCTTTAAAAATATGTTAGATAATTGAAATATTTGAAAAATTTGTGTTTAAAATAAACAAATATTTTTTGAAAATGTGGTTACAAATGTTTGAGGCATAATTGCCTGATTTCTGTGCGCTGCATAGTCCCCGGTCTCCGAGGACACATTTCAGATATAGTACCTAGGGGTTGTGGTACCCTCTTCCTATGCACCGCACGCATATAGCTTGATCACACATTATACACTGTGATAAAATTGGTTTACTAGAGGAGTGCAGACCCACCCACATAATTAATACTGTCTAAATGTGCCATTTTCAAACACACAATTTAAAAACCACATTAAAAAAATACGTTTTTTTAGATTCTGAGCTCAGAGAGCCCACACTCCAAATCTCTAACTTTTCCCAATCAAAAGTTACACTTACAAAATGTTACAAGCAACTCCAATGATACCCTATGGGAGTGCTAGTTCTTGCACTAGTGAAAAACGAAATTGGTAGTATTTCACCATCAGGATATGTAAAACACACTAGTACATGTCTTACCTTTCACATACGCTGCATCCTGCCCATGAGGGTACCTTGAGGCTGCTTTAGGGGTGCCCTATATGTTTCTCCTCCGTCTCTTCTCTCCTCCGTTCGGTGTTACTCGCGTTCTCTGTCGCTCGGCTCGCCGATGACGTCACACGCCGCATACAGGGCTTCTCCTGTTTTCAACCATCCAGGACTGTCGACGTTGGTAGTAGGCGGGGCCTCACTGCAGTCATCATACGCCCACTTAAAGGGGGCTGTGGACGTTTCTTCGGTCTGATCCACGTCCCATTCATCCCTCTGAGTTGCAGTCTGTAGAGCAGAAGGGGCACAATCAGGGATCCACCAGTCTTCCCGGCATCCCGCCCCGACCCCGTTACAGTGGGGCGCTGCAGCAGGGCGAACGATGTCCCTAGTGAGAGGCTTCCTATCGAATGCCTGGCATTCGATAGGAAGCCTCACACTAGGGATTGGAACCGTCTTTCCATCTAAGGATCAAGACGCAAGGATTCCCAGAATAGCGACCACAATCTCCTCCATCTAAGAGGCGCCGGACGGTGCACGTAGAGAAGCAAAAAAAAACCAAGTGCCGTGCCCCAGGTCCACCATTGAAATCCAAGGAGCCTGATACATACAGACAACTAACAAAGCCCTGATGAGGGTTCGAAAACGTGTCATTCGAACCTTAAACGCGTCGGCATTCTACAAGAGCCAATCGTATCATTAAGTGTCTCTGTCAAAAAAGAAAACACAGTTTGTGCTCTTGTTTTACACTCAGCTTTGGTTGTCATGAAACAGGAATTAATTTGTAAACATTCATGAACTGATGTGTTAATGTGTATTGCTCTGTGTTTTCCTGTGTTGCATTGATTTTTTTCTTTAGAATTTTATACGAGTTGTTCAGTTATTGTGATGATTGTCAAAGTGTATCTATTTCTGTCGCTAAAAGAAATCTCATAAAAAACAAAAATATGATCGATGGGTATAAATAAAACTACCTTTTCAGGTGTTATTGATTTACACTTGATCTCTTTTAAATAATTTTCAAATAACTACTATTCCAAGAAGTGAGAGTTGGGCACTTCTCATTGTTTTTCATAGTATTACGGTCCAGCCCCCCCCCCGTCCCGTTACGGACCTGACTCCTTTGGTTGTTTCAGTTACGCTGTAGTGGGCAGAAGCAGAATGTGAATGACACACCAACAGACCAATGAATGAAAAGAGCTGTCTGAAAGATCCTTTAACCCCTTCGCTGCCAGGCCTTTTCCCCCTCCTGTGCCACACCTTAGTTTGGATATTTGGAGTAGTGCGCGCTGAGGCCCCTGTAACTTTTTGACAACATTAGGTATCCACGCCACATTTGCGTCCTTTTCTTCCAACATCATGGGGATTCTAAAGGTACTCAGGGTTTGTGGATTCCCCTAGAGGGGTCACAGAAATGAGCCAAAGTACAGCAACATTTTGTTTGCTTGGTGAAAAATGGGAAAAAACGGGCTGCAAATGAAAGCGTCTGGGATTTTCCATGCAAATGTTATCTAAAAAGGGTTTGTGGGGCTGAAATCACCATTTTCCCAGCTCTTAGGGGATACTAGACTTTTGTCAGAAACCCAACATTTTTTACAAAGTTTTGGCATTTTTCTGGGACATAGCCTATTTTTGCTTTTTTTTGTGCTTTTGACATCCTTCCAGGTAATGGTAGAAATGGGTACAAAAGCAATAATGGATCCTGGAAAGCTATACATTTTAGTGGCGCACTACGTTTAGGACCCTTGCCTGTTGAGGCGCACTACGTGTTGGACCCTTGCCTGTCACAGGGTACTTGGGCCTCCCTCACGGGTGAAGCACCGTTTTTATCTGGAGACCCAGGGGAACGCTGGGTGGTAGGAAATTTGTGTCAGCCTGGTGATGCCACAACTTTCCCACACAAAAATGTGTTTTTTTTGCTACATTTGAGGTTTGCAGGGCATTCTGGGTAAGGAAATGTTGGGGGATCCACGCAAGCCATACCTCCCTGGAATCCCCTGGGTGTCTAGTTTTCAGAAATGTGTGGGTTTGGTAGGTTTCCCTGGGTGTGCGCCAAACACCGGACCAAACACCCAGGGGACCCCCCTTGCAAAACAAGGTCGTTTTGAGATCGACAATTTTGATGTCGCCTCAACACGTTTTGGGCCCTTGCCTGTTGCGGGTACTTGGGCCTCCCACACAAGTAAGGACCATTTTTATCGGGAGACCCAGAGGAACGCTAGGTGGTAGGAAATTTGTGTCAGCCCGGTGATGCCACAACTTTCCCACACAAAAATGTGTGAAAAAAGTGATTTTTATCAGCTAAATTTGAGGTTTGCAGGGTATTCTGGGTAAGGAAAGTTTGGGGGATCCAGGCAAGCCATACCTCCCTCGGCTCCCCTTAGTGTCTAGTTTTCAGAAATGTGTGGGTTTGGTAGGTTTCCCAAGAAGGCGGTCAAACCCGGGGCCAAACACTTGTGGAACCCCCCATGGGAACCCCCTTGCAAAACCAGGTTGATTTGTGATAGGTAATTTTGATGTCTCCTCAATAGGTTTTGGGCCCTTGCCTGTCGCGGGCACTAGGTCTACCCAAGCAAGTGAGGTACCATTTTTCTCAGAAGACTTTGGGTAATGCGGGGTGGCTGGAATTTTGTGGACCTACGCAGATTCAAGAACTTTCCACCACATAAATGTGAGGAAAATTTGTTAATTTGGACACATTTGTAGGTTTGCAAGGGATTCTGGGTAACAGAACCCTTGTGAGAGCCAGTCAAGTCACCCCATCCTGGATTCCCCTTGTTGTCTAGTTTTAAAAAATGTACAGGTTTGCTATGTTTCCCTACGTGCCAGCTGCACTAGGGCCCAAAATCCACAGGAATGCACATTGCTAAAAAAACGTCGGAGCCCAGTGGGCTTTCTGCCGCCCTGGGGGGAATCGGGGAGAGGCTTTCATCCTGATATGCCACTAAAGGGGCAAAAAAGACTGTGGCTATTTTTTGTGGGGATGGGGCATTGGTATGACCATTTTGGGCAGCCCCACGCATAAAAAATGCCTGTGTATGCGCTGGCACCTAGTGGGCTTGCTGCCCCCCATCTGCCCTCCAGGGGAGGCAGAAAGACTGGTATTTCTCTGGGGGTGGGGTGGGGGTATTGTCATGCCCATTTTGGGCAGCCCTTACCCCTACACTAATAAAACAAAAGAATCCATTGTTTCTAGTGGGCTTTCTGCGCCCCCGGGAGACCAGATTGGGGGCTACAGCTCCCATCTGCCTCCAGGGGGCAGAAAGCCTGTCATTTTTGTAGGGGGAGGCTAGGGACATTGGCGTGCCCGTTTCGGGCAGCCCAGACCCTGAAAACAATTGTGCCAAAAAATCCCTGGTGGATAGTGGGCTTTCTGCACCTCTCGGGGCAGATGGGAGCTACTGCCCCCACCTGCACCCCAGGGGGCAGAAAGGCTGTAATGGTGGTGGGGAGGGGTGGAGACATTGGGGTGCCCATTTTGGGCAGCGCTCACCCTAAAACAAATTGTGCAAAAAAAATCCCTGGCATGTAGTGGGTTTTGTGCCCCCCGCGGGGCAGATTGGGGGCTACTGCCCCAGGGGGCAGAAAGGCTGTAATGGTGACGGGGGGTTGGCGAGGGTGGCATGCCCATTTTGGGCAGCATTCACCCTAAAACAAATTGTGCAAAATAAAATCCCTGTCATTTAGTGGGTTTTCTGCCCCCCCGGGGGGCAGATTGGGGGCTACTGTCCCATCTGCCCCCAGGGGGTGCAGAAAGGCTGTAATGGTGGTGGGGGTGGGGGCATTAGCATGCCCGTTTCAGGCAGCCACCACCCTAAATAAAATTGTGCAAACAAAAAACCCTGGGGCAAGTGGGCTTTCTGCCCCCCCCCGAAGGGGCAGATAAGGGGCCAACAGCCGTGGCCCGTGGAGGGAGTTCCATGAGGCAGACAGGCGGGCGGGGGAGGGGCAGGGTGGGGTGGTGATAAACATTGGAATATGGATGATTGCAGGTAAGTAAACAATTAAATTAATAAAACAAATTTCGTAGCACGCCCTGCATCGCATTTTGCGATACAGGGCATGGAACGAAATTTGTTTTATTAATTTAATCTGTAATAATTTGGGGGTGGGGGCATGGGCCTGCCCAATTTGGGAAGCCCCACCCTTATTTGTACTTTTTTAAAATCCCTGGTGTCTAGTGGACTTTTTGCCCCCCCGGGAGCAGATTGGGGGCTACTTCCCCCATCTGCTACCCGGGGGGGGGGGGGGGCAAAAAGCCTGCATTTATCCAAATTAACCTGGGGGAGCAAAGTCCCCTGCCCAAGGGGCCGCCCCCCCTCCCTGGTGTCTAGTGGGTGGATCCCTGCTTGGGGATCGCCCTCCTGTGGCAATCCCCAAGCAGGGATCCACTGAGGAGGGGTACCATTGGAAAGGGGAGATTCTCCCTTTTCCAACGATACCTCTACCGTCTTTCTACGTGCTCAGGGGGCTGAGATAGCCCCCTGAGCACGTAGAAAGGGAAATTGAAATTAGCCTCTTGGCTCATTTCAGTTTCGGTTTCACTGAAAGGCTGTCAGCGCAATTGTCATTTCAGAGAAACCAGGGGGGGGGGGGCCTCGGGAAGCTCTTCCCCAGCTCCTGAGGCTATTTTGGTAAAAAAGGAATCCCTCTGGTGCCCACACCAGTGGGATTTCCCAGGGGATGTTCAATGACGTGCTGGACTCGTCATGGGCACAGGAGCACTGTGCCCCATGATGAGTCCAGCTCGTCATGGGCATACAAGGGGTTAAGTATTTGCTCACTTAGTATTGTGTTTCACCAAAAAATCAAAGGTTGCATCTGCCCACGTTGATGGAGCCCCGTACCTGTTCTATGATGTAAAATGTCGTGCACCCGGTCTAAGTGATATAACTTGTTCGCAGACTCGACTTGTGATATAGAAGGAAGAAGGTAGAAGCGGGAACGTGGAAGATTCGTGTACTTTTCACTCTTTTTGGGGTAAGAAGGAGACTTCGGTCCTCTTTGGAGTTTTTACAATTCACACGTCAGGAACCGGTTTTAAACGGGATTGTTTATTCTCACTCTTTAACCAGGTATGAAAATCACGAGTTGACGGCCCTTTGTGATTTAGGGACAGCTTCATGAATACTTCACGAGATAGATTGGTATGTAGACATTTATTAAAGGTGGATAAATTAGGAGAGTTGGCACATGTAGGGCAACGCGGTTTTGATTTTCATTTACTTACTCTCAGATTTGGCCAGGATAATTCAAGAGGCGCCATTAATTTGTGTTATCTTGTGGACACAATACGGTATATAATCGATTTCTTTGTATCGGAGCATGCTTCCATTTTTTAATACCGCGAGTTCTATTTAATTATTCCCTTCACATTCCTATCAGCCTCTATACTTTGTGATATAGGCACTAATTTCTGCGTGCTTGATTCTCATATTTCACATCACATGGGTGTGCTCTAAGGTGTAATATGTCCTTTTTTACTCTCATATCTCTATAGGTATTTTATTTACTTGTTCTTCTGAAGGCTTTGATTGTTCTACTTTTCTTTTTTCATCACTTGGATATTCGGGGGAATGCAAACCCTGAGGTCACGGTGAATGTGATAATGTAAGACATGCAATGCATATATTTAATTCTGAATGCTATGTATATTCTGTTGTAGATACGTTACCTGTACCATCCCTGTGGATTTGAACTTTAAACTTTTTGAATATTTGAAACTTTATTATAACCCCTGAGGAAGGGTCAAGAGGGACCCGAAATGCATTGGGTTGCTTGAAACTTTACTTACCTTTGCTTGAAAAATGTTATTGGTTTGATACAATTGCATGAGATTTGCATTAATGTATTTATGAGTTTCCCTTAAGCCATGATTTATTGATGTGTCTTTAAAAATATGTTAGATAATTGAAATATTTGAAAAATCTGTGTTTAAAATAAACAAATATTTTTTGAAAATGTGGTTACAAATGTTTGAGGCATAATTGCCTGATTTCTGTGCGCTGCATAGTCCCCGGTCTCCGAGGACACATTTCAGATATAGTACCTAGGGGTTGTGGTACCCTCTTCCTATGCACCGCACGCATATAGCTTGATCACACATTATACACTGTGATAAAATTGGTTTACTAGAGGAGTGCAGACCCACCCACATAATTAATACTGTCTAAATGTGCCATTTTCAAACACACAATTTAAAAACCACATTAAAAAAATACGTTTTTTTAGATTCTGAGCTCAGAGAGCCCACACTCCAAATCTCTAACTTTTCCCAATCAAAAGTTACACTTACAAAATGTTACAAGCAACTCCAATGATACCCTATGGGAGTGCTAGTTCTTGCACTAGTGAAAAACGAAATTGGTAGTATTTCACCATCAGGATATGTAAAACACACTAGTACATGTCTTACCTTTCACATACGCTGCATCCTGCCCATGAGGGTACCTTGAGGCTGCTTTAGGGGTGCCCTATATGTTTCTCCTCCGTCTCTTCTCTCCTCCGTTCGGTGTTCCTCGCGTTCTCTATCGCTCGGCTCGCCGATGACGTCACACGCCGCATACAGGGCTTCTCCTGTTTTCAACCATCCAGGACTGTCGACGTTGGTAGTAGGCGGGGCCTCACTGCAGTCATCATACGCCCACTTAAAGGGGGCTGTGGACGTTTCTTCGGTCTGATCCACGTCCCATTCATCCCTCTGAGTTGCAGTCTGTAGAGCAGAAGGGGCACAATCAGGGATCCACCAGTCTTCCCGGCATCCCGCCCCGACCCCGTTACAGTGGGGCGCTGCAGCAGGGCGAACGATGTCCCTAGTGAGAGGCTTCCTATCGAATGCCTGGCATTCGATATGAAGCCTCACACTAGGGATTGGAACCGTCTTTCCATCTAAGGATCAAGACGCAAGGATTCCCAGAATAGCGACCACAATCTCCTCCATCTAAGAGGCGCCGGACGGTGCACGTAGAGAAGCAAAAAAAAAACAAGTGCCGTGCCCCAGGTCCACCATTGAAATCCAAGGAGCCTGATACATACAGACAACTAACAAAGCCCTGATGAGGGTTCGAAAACGTGTCATTCGAACCTTAAACGCGTCGGCATTCTACAAGAGCCAATCGTATCATTAGGTGTCTCTGTCAAAAAAGAAAACACAGTTTGTGCTCTTGTTTTACACTCAGCTTTGGTTGTCATGAAACAGGAATTAATTTGTAAACATTCATGAACTGATGTGTTAATGTGTATTGCTCTGTGTTTTCCTGTGTTGCATTGATTTTTTTCTTTAGAATTTTATACGAGTTGTTCAGTTATTGTGATGATTGTCAAAGTGTATCTATTTCTGTCGCTAAAAGAAATCTCATAAAAAACAAAAATATGATCGATGGGTATGAATAAAACTACCTTTTCAGGTGTTATTGATTTACACTTGATCTCTTTTAAATAATTTTCAAATAACTACTATTCCAAGAAGTGAGAGTTGGGCACTTCTCATTGTTTTTCATAGTATTACGGTCCAGCCCCCCCCCCCGTCCCGTTACGGACCTGACTCCTTTGGTTGTTTCAGTTACGCTGTAGTGGGCAGAAGCAGAATGTGAATGACACACCAACAGACCAATGAATGAAAAGAGCTGTCTGAAAGATCCTTTAACCCCTTCGCTGCCAGGCCTTTTCCCCCTCCTGTGCCACACCTTAGTTTGGATATTTGGAGTAGTGCGCGCTGAGGCCCCTGTAACTTTTTGACAACATTAGGTATCCACGCCACATTTGCGTCCTTTTCTTCCAACATCATGGGGATTCTAAAGGTACTCAGGGTTTGTGGATTCCCCTAGAGGGGTCACAGAAATGAGCCAAAGTACAGCAACATTTTGTTTGCTTGGTGAAAAATGGGAAAAAACGGGCTGCAAATGAAAGCGTCTGGGATTTTCCATGCAAATGTTATCTAAAAAGGGTTTGTGGGGCTGAAATCACCATTTTCCCAGCTCTTAGGGGATACTAGACTTTTGTCAGAAACCCAACATTTTTTACAAAGTTTTGGCATTTTTCTGGGACATAGCCTATTTTTGCTTTTTTTTGTGCTTTTGACATCCTTCCAGGTAATGGTAGAAATGGGTACAAAAGCAATAATGGATCCTGGAAAGCTATACATTTTAGTGGCGCACTACGTTTAGGACCCTTGCCTGTTGAGGCGCACTACGTGTTGGACCCTTGCCTGTCACAGGGTACTTGGGCCTCCCTCACGGGTGAAGCACCGTTTTTATCGGGAGACCCAGGGGAACGCTGGGTGGTAGGAAATTTGTGTCAGCCTGGTGATGCCACAACTTTCCCACACAAAAATGTGTTTTTTTTGCTACATTTGAGGTTTGCAGGGCATTCTGGGTAAGGAAATGTTGGGGGATCCACGCAAGCCATACCTCCCTGGAATCCCCTGGGTGTCTAGTTTTCAGAAATGTGTGGGTTTGGTAGGTTTCCCTGGGTGTGCGCCAAACACCGGACCAAACACCCAGGGGACCCCCCTTGCAAAACAAGGTCGTTTTGAGATCGACAATTTTGATGTCGCCTCAACACGTTTTGGGCCCTTGCCTGTTGCGGGTACTTGGGCCTCCCACACAAGTAAGGACCATTTTTATCGGGAGACCCAGAGGAACGCTAGGTGGTAGGAAATTTGTGTCAGCCCGGTGATGCCACAACTTTCCCACACAAAAATGTGTGAAAAAAGTGATTTTTATCAGCTAAATTTGAGGTTTGCAGGGTATTCTGGGTAAGGAAAGTTTGGGGGATCCAGGCAAGCCATACCTCCCTCGGCTCCCCTTAGTGTCTAGTTTTCAGAAATGTGTGGGTTTGGTAGGTTTCCCAAGAAGGCGGTCAAACCCGGGGCCAAACACTCGTGGAACCCCCCATGGGAACCCCCTTGCAAAACCAGGTTGATTTGTGATAGGTAATTTTGATGTCTCCTCAATAGGTTTTGGGCCCTTGCCTGTCGCGGGCACTAGGTCTACCCAAGCAAGTGAGGTACCATTTTTCTCAGAAGACTTTGGGTAATGCGGGGTGGCTGGAATTTTGTGGACCTACGCAGATTCAAGAACTTTCCACCACATAAATGTTTGGAAAATTTGTTAATTTGGACACATTTGTAGGTTTGCAAGGGATTCTGGGTAACAGAACCCTTGTGAGAGCCAGTCAAGTCACCCCATCCTGGATTCCCCTTGTTGTCTAGTTTTAATAAATGTACAGGTTTGCTATGTTTCCCTACGTGCCAGCTGCACTAGGGCCCAAAATCCACAGGAATGCACATTGCTAAAAAAACGTCGGAGCCCAGTGGGCTTTCTGCCGCCCTGGGGGGAATCGGGAGAGGCTTTCATCCTGATATGCCACTAAAGGGGCAAAAAAGACTGTGGCTATTTTTTGTGGGGATGGGGCATTGGTATGACCATTTTGGGCAGCCCCACGCATAAAAAATGCCTGTGTATGCGCTGGCACCTAGTGGGCTTGCTGCCCCCCATCTGCCCTCCAGGGGGGGCAGAAAGACTGGTATTTCTCTGGGGGTGGGGTGGGGGTATTGTCATGCCCATTTTGGGCAGCCCTTACCCCTACACTAATAAATCAAAAGAATCCATTGTTTCTAGTGGGCTTTCTGCGCCCCCGGGAGACCAGATTGGGGGCTACAGCTCCCATCTGCCTCCAGGGGGCAGAAAGCCTGTCATTTTTGTAGGGGGAGGCTAGGGACATTGGCGTGCCCGTTTCGGGCAGCCCAGACCCTGAAAACAATTGTGCCAAAAAATCCCTGGTGGATAGTGGGCTTTCTGCACCTCTCGGGGCAGATGGGAGCTACTGCCCCCACCTGCACCCCAGGGGGCAGAAAGGCTGTAATGGTGGTGGGGAGGGGTGGAGACATTGGGGTGCCCATTTTGGGCAGCGCTCACCCTAAAACAAATTGTGCAAAAAAAATCCCTGGCATATAGTGGGTTTTGTGCCCCCCGCGGGGCAGATTGGGGGCTACTGCCCCAGGGGGCAGAAAGGCTGTAATGGTGACAGGGGGTTGGCGAGGGTGGCATGCCCATTTTGGGCAGCATTCACCCTAAAACAAATTGTGCAAAATAAAATCCCTGTCATTTAGTGGGTTTTCTGCCCCCCCGGGGGGCAGATTGGGGGCTACTGTCCCATCTGCCCCCAGGGGGTGCAGAAAGGCTGTAATGGTGGCGGGGGTGGGGGCATTAGCATGCCCGTTTCAGGCAGCCACCACCCTAAATAAAATTGTGCAAACAAAAAACCCTGGGGCAAGTGGGCTTTCTGCCCCCCCCGAAGGGGCAGATAAGGGGCCAACAGCCGTGGCCCGTGGAGGGAGTTCCATGAGGCAGACAGGCGGGCGGGGGAGGGGCAGGGTGGGGTGGTGATAAACATTGGAATATTGATGATTGCAGGTAAGTAAACAATTAAATTAATAAAACAAATTTCGTAGCACGCCCTGCATCGCATTTTGCGATACAGGGCATGGAACGAAATTTTTTTATTAATTTAATCTGTAATAATTTGGGGGTGGGGGCATGGGCCTGCCCAATTTGGGAAGCCCCACCCTTATTTGTACTTTTTTAAAATCCCTGGTGTCTAGTGGACTTTTTGCCCCCCCCGGGAGCAGATTGGGGGCTACTTCCCCCATCTGCTACCCGGGGGGGGGGGGGCAAAAAGCCTGCATTTATCCAAATTAACCTGGGGGAGCAAAGTCCCCTGCCCAAGGGGCCGCCCCCCCTCCCTGGTGTCTAGTGGGTGGATCCCTGCTTGGGGATCGCCCTCCTGTGGCAATCCCCAAGCAGGGATCCACTGAGGAGGGGTACCATTGGAAAGGGGAGATTCTCCCTTTTCCAACGATACCTCTCCCGTCTTTCTACGTGCTCAGGGGGCTGAGATAGCCCCCTGAGCACGTAGAAAGGGAAACTGAAATTAGCCTCTTGGCTCATTTCAGTTTCGGTTTCACTGAAAGGCTGTCAGCGCAATTGTCATTTCAGAGAAACCAGGAGGGGGGCCTCGGGAAGCTCTTCCCCAGCTCCTGAGGCTATTTTGGTAAAAAAGGAATCCCTCTGGTGCCCACACCAGTGGGATTTCCCAGGGGATGTTCAATGACGTGCTGGACTCGTCATGGGCACAGGAGCACTGTGCCCCATGATGAGTCCAGCTCGTCATGGGCATACAAGGGGTTAAGTATTTGCTCACTTAGTATTGTGTTTCACCAAAAAATCAAAGGTTGCATCTGCCCACGTTGATGGAGCCCCGTACCTGTTCTATGATGTAAAATGTCGTGCACCCGGTCTAAGTGATATAACTTGTTCGCAGACTCGACTTGTGATATAGAAGGAAGAAGGTAGAAGCGGGAACGTGGAAGATTCGTGTACTTTTCACTCTTTTTGGGGTAAGAAGGAGACTTCGGTCCTCTTTGGAGTTTTTACAATTCACGCGTCAGGAACCGGTTTTAAACGGGATTGTTTATTCTCACTCTTTAACCAGGTATGAAAATCACGAGTTGACGGCCCTTTGTGATTTAGGGACAGCTTCATGAATACTTCACGAGATAGATTGGTATGTAGACATTTATTAAAGGTGGATAAATTAGGAGAGTTGGCACATGTAGGGCAACGCGGTTTTGATTTTCATGTACTTACTCTCAGATTTGGCCAGGATAATTCAAGAGGCGCCATTAATTTGTGTTATCTTGTGGACACAATACGGTATATAATCGATTTCTTTGTATCGGAGCATGCTTCCATTTTTTAATACCGCGAGTTCTATTTAATTATTCCCTTCACATTCCTATCAGCCTCTATACTTTGTGATATAGGCACTAATTTCTGCGTGCTTGATTCTCATATTTCACATCACATGGGTGTGCTCTAAGGTGTAATATGTCCTTTTTTACTCTCATATCTCTATAGGTATTTTATTTACTTGTTCTTCTGAAGGCTTTGATTGTTCTACTTTTCTTTTTTCATCACTTGGATATTCGGGGGAATGCAAACCCTGAGGTCACGGTGAATGTGATAATGTAAGACATGCAATGCATATATTTAATTCTGAATGCTATGTATATTCTGTTGTAGATACGTTACCTGTACCATCCCTGTGGATTTGAACTTTAAACTTTTTGAATATTTGAAACTTTATTATAACCCCTGAGGAAGGGTCAAGAGGGACCCGAAATGCATTGGGTTGCTTGAAACTTTACTTACCTTTGCTTGAAAAATGTTATTGGTTTGATACAATTGCATGAGATTTGCATTAATGTATTTATGAGTTTCCCTTAAGCCATGATTTATTGATGTGTCTTTAAAAATATGTTAGATAATTGAAATATTTGAAAAATTTGTGTTTAAAATAAACAAATATTTTTTGAAAATGTTGTTACAAATGTTTGAGGCATAATTGCCTGATTTCTGTGCGCTGCATAGTCCCCGGTCTCCGAGGACACATTTCAGATATAGTACCTAGGGGTTGTGGTACCCTCTTCCTATGCACCGCACGCATATAGCTTGATCACACATTATACACTGTGATAAAATTGGTTTACTAGAGGAGTGCAGACCCACCCACATAATTAATACTGTCTAAATGTGCCATTTTCAAACACACAATTTAAAAACCACATTAAAATAATAAGTTTTTTTAGATTCTGAGCTCAGAGAGCCCACACTCCAAATCTCTAACTTTTCCCAATCAAAAGTTACACTTACAAAATGTTACAAGCAACTCCAATGATACCCTATGGGAGTGCTAGTTCTTGCACTAGTGAAAAACGAAATTGGTAGTATTTCACCATCAGGATATGTAAAACACACTAGTACATGTCTTACCTTTCACATACGCTGCATCCTGCCCATGAGGGTACCTTGAGGCTGCTTTAGGGGTGCCCTATATGTAGTAAACAGAGAATGTTTGGGACTGGCGAGTGGGTGTACTTACCAGGACAACGTGACATTTAATAATTGCACTTGGAGACACTGCAATGTCAGGGCTAAGACAAGTATACAAGGCTACTTGTGCGGGTGGCATAACCTGTGCCACAGGTCCACTAGTAGCATTTGATTTATAGGCCCTGGGGACACATAGTGCACTTTACTAGAGACTGCACAGTAAATCAAATATGCCACTCGTTAATAACACATCGGAATTATGATTCACACTGATAGAATATGCACTCTAGCACTCAATAGCAGTGGTAAAATCCCCAGAGTCCTAAAACCAACATAAATGGGTCAGAAGAAATTGCAGGAAGGAACCAAAAAGTCTGGGTCTAACCAGGCAAAATTACCAGTGTGTATTTGTAAAATGCACATTCACCTGTGGGCATCTTGGCACTGAATAACAGTTGTTTACTGTTACACTACTCAATGGTGCTCATTTTATCGACCTCAGAACGATGAGTGGGCCCGCTAGGATTTGAATCTGTAACCATGAGGTCAAGCACAGGCATCTATAGTGGACGCATAAGCCCACTAAGCCACCAGACCTAAGCACATGCTCTGCTTTGAGCAGGGAGTATAGTAGCAAATAGCTAAGCAAAAGCAATCATCATTCAGCCAGAGGAAGAGTGTGCACCAAAGGTAGGTACGAATCTAGCAACTGGAAAGCTTTTTAATACTGACCAAGCAGAACATATATATAATTCCTTGACAATTATTATGAAGATACAGTGGGAACAACGTTGTATTTTTTTTGCTGAGCACTTCAGACCTTATGCCAGGTGTTTGTAAATGCTCTAGATGTAACGTCCTGAAATGTTATGCTACTTTAACAGGAAGGATGGGTGATCTGCCTTTCTTTACTATGGGAGGCTATGATGTTCCATAATTTAAGGTATGAGGTATAAAATGTATTCACCTAAAAAAGATGCTACAGGCACAGAAACAACTAGCAGGCTGTTTAAAATAAGCTTCATAGTCCTAATTGACGACTATTTTCTAGGGTACGTTGTTTTCAGTGTTTTTTGCTTTTTAGCACTGTTTTTGTTTTCGAGATATATATTCAGAATGCTTAAAAATTGTCATGTGATGAAGTGAGGAAGAGAAAAAGAGTTGGGAAGCAGAAAGAAGGCGGAGAGTGCACGTGTATGAAGTGAGTGTGAAAGCATGTGCATGGAGGGGGGATTGGAGAGACTATGACACAGAGCAAAATTTGCACGGCCAGCATTTACCATGTGTGAGCCGGGCCCACGTCCAGGACGCAGACGTTTTGAGGGCTGAGTGAAGAGAAAATGAGAAAGATGAGGAAACGTGGAATGAAAGTGAGTGAGGGAGGTAGGTGAACATGAGAGAATAACAAAAGATATGGGAAAAGTATAAATAAATTTAAAAACTGCCGTTTAGAGAAAATGAAAGTGTGTATGGTGTGGAGAAAGAAAAGAGACTAAAAGATGGAAACAAACAATAAGGTATATGGAGAGATACAGTAAGAAAAAGGCAAAGGAGAGAGAGGAAGAAAAGGGAAGTGAAACAGTGACATGGAAAGATATTTAAGAGTGAGAGGAATGGAGAGAAACCCAAAGACTGAGTGAGTAGCTCTATGCAGTGGGCACTTTTCTCCAGAGAGATGAAGTTGATCAAACATCTTCAATCACTATCTTATGACACTTTCTTGTACTAGCAACAGCCTGAAATAGGAGAGTGGATGGGCAGCATTTTCAATATTATCCAGTCAGCCTTGCTTTAACTAATCCTTTCCAGAAGCCAGACAATGGTGTATCGCAAAATGACTCCCCTCATAAAATATGATGAGGGGCCCCTCAGACTCATTTCTCAAATATATTTGTTGACCATGTATTCAGTGTGGGTGCGGGTGAGGTTTGGCAGCCCTCCAATTGGTTGATGACTTCCCTGCACCACAGGGCCTTGCGCTGTGCCCCTGGAGCTGTAGTCGAATGAAGGAGTTGCCAAGTCAGAGAGGCTGACGTGCTTGACTTCTTTTGCCCAACTTTACACATACATCACTGACCACACACATGGCTGCAACACAGCAGCAAGTCGGTCTGGGTTGGTTCTGCTGAGCAAGGTTCTATTCCATTTGCTACAAATTCATCAGGGTCCATGATGCTGCAATAATCAAGGTATCGTAGTGGCCAGAAGCATGTTTTATGGCCTGACATGGGTCTGGCTGAAGCTTATTTATTGGGATACTAGGGAATACCTCCATTTTACACAATCATCAGAGAAACATGATGTGGCAGCAGTCACTACCCACAATAAAAATACAGTGGAGAAGATGCAGTGTTAAACCTATAGGTACCGACATTGGAACTGGGGGGGCCAATTGACTAAGAGCTTATGTTGCCTTTGCATCACGCAAGGTAACACAATGCACCCAAGCCCTTAAGTGGCATTTACTAAGCCATTCAAAGCCACCTATCGTGGCTCAGCGTGGTTTGGTATATCCAGAGTAATGCAACGCAGCACACATCGCTGACTTAATTTACTCAGCGTTTAGATGGCATTCCATGGGTGGAGAATGGGTGATCCCATGCATCCAAACATGGATTTGGACACAATCTCAGATTTGCTCATGTTGGTAAACCTGGCATTGCATCTACACAGTATGCCTTCCCAATTTAGGCGTAATGAAGAGAAATATCTTTATTTCTCCCCGTTAATTCCTCTTTCAGCAGCATACTTAGAAACGGGAAAGGATTGTATTTGTGCAGGAATGTATGCCTTCCTGCACAAAACCCATCCTGCCTGTAACCCAGGCACCCCCGCACCATGGCACATGGTTCCTTCATTAGAACAAGGCAGCACACACAGTGCCAGCGCTGGAAGAGAGCAGAAATGAGTCAGAGCTTAGATATGGCACATTTCTTCTCTCTCCCTGTTGGGCAACGCAGGGAAGCACGTTGTTTTGCTGGGTTGTGTTGCATGACTTCTTAGTAAATCTGTTGCCCAGGTCTGAGTCATGTCCGTTCAACGTCCTGTGATTCTAGGCAAATCACTCCAATTCCTAAAAAAATAATTTGACCTTTTGTAATGTAATTGATGCTCATGCAAAGTGTTCCAATTTCTTTGGGTTCGGTGCGCGCTATTTCATCTTAGAGAGATAAACCTTTTGCAAATCTGTGTTCATCAACAAAAAATGCAGGGCGTCTGAGTGGTCTATATTGTTATGCGTTCTGTGATGTATATATATTTTTGTTTACATGGTGCTTTCAAAAACATAGCACGATCTTCCACAGGAAAAACAGGATTTCAAAATTAAAAGTGTGTTTGACGTAATTGCTAGTTCTTAGAAGGAAATTTCCGTGCTGGGATTTAAAGACTTAACTGCAAGCTGTTACTTGCAAGGCACCAGCAGAGCCGCTGCACTATAGCTGCTGCATGTTTACACACGTCTCCAGTTATTGTATTGTATTTGCTTCTATATAGCAATTACTACCCCTGCCGAGGCCTCACAACGCTTTATTTATCTTTCAAGAAGATAGCCAGCTCCTGCCTTGGGAACAAAGGAGGAAGTGCAGGAGAGCTGAACCGAGCAATCGGTTGCTGCCGCGCCTCCTAGCAAAGATTTTTATTTTAGATCTCAACTAGGCAGCGCATGCGCTGTCTCTTCCAGACATGCTGTATCTACTCTGTGGGCTTTGACCAAGTCCAATCGTTTTTGATTCGTTCTTTTCTGTGGGCTTCTAAAACCTAGCTTTTCATTGGTGTATTTATTGTCAATCAATCAATCAAAGACATTTGTAGAGCGCACTACCTACCCGTAGGGTCTCAAGGCGCTTAGGGGGGGGGGGGGGGGGGTGCCGTTACTGCTCGAACAGCCAGGTCTTGAGCTTCTTCCTGAAGGAGAGGTGGTCTTGGGTCAGGCGCAGGTCGGCCGGGAGGGAGTTCCAGGTCTTGGCGGCCAGGTAGGAGAAGGACCTTCCTCCTGTTGTGGCTCTACGGATGCGTGGGACGGCGGCGAGGGCTTGGCTGGCCGATCGGAGGTGGCGTTTGGGAGCGTAGAAGTTGATTCGGTTGTTGAGGTAGCTCGGGCCTTGATCGTGAAGGGCTTTGTGTGCGTGGGTGAGGAGCCGGAAGGTGATTCTTTTGTTGACGGGGAGCCAGTGCAGGTCTCTCAGGTGTCCGGAGATGTGGCTGTTCCGTGGGATGTCAAGGATGAGTCTGGCGGTCGAGGATGAGTCTGGCTGTCGAGGATGAGTCTGGCTTTTGTATTTTTACCTCCTTTTATTTTTTGGTTCCCTCTCATGGCTACTGGCCCTATTACATCTAGTACTCCCCTCCTGTCTATTTGGGTTAGGTATGGTGCACTGTTTGTTTATTCTGCTCCAGCAGGGTAGAATTTGAAGGCTCTCCTTAGGTTCAACTGCTCTTCCTGCCTTGCCATATTGAGCGTGAGTGAAAACATGCCTGTAAATCTTGTCCCAGCACCTACTTTCATGTTTAGCCATTGTGTTCCTTTTATTTAATCATTAGGGTACCCCACAGCTGCTCCAAATGCCGTAGTGTCAGAGCTGTGGAACCGGGATGATTTAGCATGTCTTCCTGCATTCCTTCACTCCGATGGCAAATTCACTATACAGTGCCCCAGGGACACAAGCTGGGAACAACTAGATTGCTCCTGTGTCAGCAAACACTGTACAGGGAAACAACCTTTACAGTGCAACTTTTACACCGCACTACCATTACAACGAAACTTTTAAAACACAACATCCATTACGACGCATGCATTTACAACGCAACCATTACAACGCATGACACTACAACGCACACCACTACAACGCATGCCATTACAACGCAGTCATTACAACGCATACCATTACAACGCATAGCATTACAACACATAGTACCCTTACACTATCCAACACTTACCCTACTGTTGCACCCCCTGGAGTTAGAAAAGTAATTTTTACCCCTACACTATCCAACACTTACCCTACTGTTGCACCCCCTGGAGTTAAAATAGCAATGTTCACCCCTACACTATCCAACACTTACCCTACTGTTGCACCCCCTGGAGTTAGAATAGTAATTTTTACCCCTACACTATCCAATACTTACCTTACATGCAATGTAATGTTATGCGTTGTAAATGTAGTATGCGTTGTAGTTGAATGCGTTGTAAAGGTAGTTTCAAAGAATTTGTTGTAATGGCATGCATTGTAATGGTATGCGTTGTAATGGATTTTGCAGTGTAAAAATTGCGTTGTAAAGGTAGGCGTTGTAAAAGTATGCGTTGTAACGTCATACATCCCACTGTACGGTCTCCCTGGGGTACAAGCAGGCCTCCATTCCAGCATGCCTTGTGTCACGTTTTTGAAGCAACTTGTCTTAATTTTTGTAAGTGCAAATTGCAATCACAGGAGGTAAAAGTTGTGGTGTTGATAACCTAATCTACATGTGAAACAATATTCCCACCTGCATCTGAGATTAATAATAAAGGTTAAGGAGCTTGCATTACATATACATTTACTGCTGTCATTTAGCTACTGAAAATACCGTTATCCCCCCTCTTAACCTTAGAATGTATAATGAACAAGGAACATCATGCGCAATGAAGGCTGCGCACTGCGGCCATAGAAAGATGCATTACGAAGTCAATAAGTGGTAACCCGCCACTGAGAGCGTCACTGCTGCGACTTGTGATCGCCAGTCTGACTGCTCACTGAAGTATGATCCATTGCCAGAGCAGCAAGGTGGAGGCCTAAGAATCTCCTTGGGAGGAATATATAGCAGAAAGCATTACATTGGAGGTGGCACCCTGGAGAAAAACTCAAATTAAAATTACCACTATCCCTTTTCCCCTAAACTGCCCCTGTGCCAAGCTCGATTTGGGCATCTTTCTGTTGCTGTGTAGGAAACGTCTGCCGAAGACCTCTTCCCGGGTACCCCTCATAAAACCGTCCAAATCTGCCATAGTCATTATTCACGATAATTATTGGCATTTTTGATGCATTTGGTTTCTCCTGTAGAAACATGTTTCATAAAGCGTGCTATGCAGGAGCTAGGGAACGGGAGGGCAAAAGCAGGAAAGAAGGAGTGGTGAAGGATGCTACTGGCAGATATTAGTTCAGAAAAAGGGCTCTGCATTGCAGCTGCTATTAATGGGAGACCTTTGTCCTTGAACACCAGATGGTTCCATTTTGTCTCTATTTGAGGGAAGAAGGTGCATATCTGTGTGCACATTACTACAGTGCCTACGAGGGTCCAATGCCAGTGGTGGGTAGCACAGTACACCCTTGATAACAATGACTGTGTACTTTTCTTTATCATTATTGCCCCATGTCATAACCATCTTGACCATAATATGTGCACGGAACGACTGGTGTTGGTTTCACAGTGTCTACATATAACCATGACTTGTGCATAGAGCTGGGACACAACCGATTCTGGCCATGACTGTTGTACAAGTGTACGTGTCTGTTTTGATTTATACTCTTAGTAGTGTCTTCACATGACTCTGCCATTCTTTTTTTTTTTTTTTAATTTTTTTTATTGCAGATGCTCAGATGGAAGTAAGTCCACATTAACATACATGTTTCAAAATAATCATTGTTACACTTCAAAATATAACTCAAGGAGCCCTCCACCCTCTCCAGGACATACAAAAAAAAGTAATCCGACAACATCAGTGGTGTTCTTTCCACATGTCAACGACATAATAGAGGAGGCACTCATATGAACCATCTAGGCAACTGCATTTTCTGTTTTCTCCCCCCCTTCCCCAGAACAAACATCATAGTGTGCATGAAAAAAATCGTCTTAACAACTCTTGTTCAAAACTTAACTGCGCAGTCATAGCAGCGGCACCATATAATTCCTCCAGTCCCCATTCCCCACCCCGCCCGGTAGACATGCAATATAAGAATGTTAATCAATCTGTGCATTTCTGTTGCAGAAGGTTAGACTCACGGGGTTCACCCCAGCCCCCTCTCGACCCCACCACAGCATCAGTCATGCTCATGGGCCCCCCACTCCCAGCCCTCCATCCAATCCGTGATAGTGCCTCCATTTCGACCAGACCTTTTTAAACTTATTCGGGCAACCTCTCGCTTTATATGTCACCCGCTCCGCTGCCATGTATATGTCCAGCCCTCTCCTCCACTCCTCCACAGTAGGGACATTCCCCGCCCCCTAATACTTTGCAATATCACGTTTTGCCTCTACCAGCGCCAAGGTCAAGAACACCAGCAAATGACGTGGGAGATCAACATCATTAGTCAGTCCCAGGACGGCCAGTTTGGGCTCCTGCTCAAGCGGCACAGACAAGACATCTTTAAGTTCAGTAAATATGAGGGTCCAATAGGATTGTATTCTATCACACGTCCACAGTATATGAAAGAAATCCCCTCCCTTATATTGACATCTTAGGCATTTGGCATCCAAGGTTTTCCCCATTTTAAACAGTCTCACCCTATCCATGTATGTTCTGTGTAGCACATTATATTGAATTAGACGGAGCCGAGATTTGATAGCCACCTCCCTGGGGTGCATTAAAAATGTATCCCAGTCGATATCCTCAAGTGTGCCCACATCTGTCTCCCAGTGTCTTCTAAGATTCGCCAGATCCCCCAGCATGCTGTTGGTAAGTGTTGTGTATGTGAGCGATACGGCCTTATTCGGTATCCATTCCTGTAGTAGTCTACCTTCCAGCTGGGCATACTCAGGAAGGCCTTCTAAGGTCAGGGCCTGTGCCCTCCACGCATGTCGTAATTGGGTGTACTTATAAAACTGTGTTCGATGTAGACCATATTCCGCCTGTAAGGTCGTGAAGGGTTTCAGCGCACCACTAGCGATTACGTCGCCTATCGTGGATATCCCGATATCATCCCATCTCTTAACCCCTTCCGTGCGGCCGCGATTTTCCCCGTGTGCGGCCCCAGCAGAACACGGGCGGGCCATGACGAACCCAGCCGTCATCAGCACACGAGCACTGTAGTGCATGACGGCTGGGGTTCATCACCAGCATGGAAGGGGTTAAATCCGGTACGTCTATACAGCTCCAGGAGCCACTTACAGTGCCAGAGCGGAGTCTGCCTGGTAGGCCGTTTATCCCAACCTGTACGTCTTGTGGCCATTCTCCAGGCTCGGAGTGTGACGTTCGTGGCCGGGAGCAGCGACTTCGTCGCTGACCTTCCATATAGGTATGTCAGTAGAGCATGTGGGGATAGTTTGGCCCGGTCCAGTGCATATGTGGGGTGGTCCGCCAGGGCATGGAGCCAGTCATTAATGGGGGATATATGTTCCGCCCAGTAGTAGGCTTCAAGATTGGGGAGCGAGATTCCACCACTATACTGATGGCGCTGGAGGGTAGTCAACGCCACACTCGGCTGTCTGTCCAACCATATAAAAGCTCGAAGGTCTGCATGGGCTTTATGTAGTACGCTGTCTGGGAGCTGATAGTATTCATTCTGTAGGGGGTAGAGGTATTTGGTTAGTATTATCATTTTATACATCACTGCTCTGCCTAGAAGTGTCAAGGGAAGTTGTCGCCAGCGGTCCATATCCGATGCGGAGTTCACGAGTATTCTCTCTACATTTTTGCGGCGCGACAGTTGTCTGTCAAGTGTGATGTATACCCCTAAATATTGAAAGCCTTCCTCAGAGACTACCAGTCGGTCCGGCAGCGCCTCCCCACGGGCAACTCCTCTGGGGTCAAAGAGGACAGATTTATGCCAGTTGATGGCATAACCGGAGTAGCTGCCATACCGCTCAAGCTCTCCGAACAACTCGGGCACTGTGGTCTTCGGGTCCGTGATGTACAAAAGAACATCGTCCGCGTACAGGGATAGTTTTCCTGTGCGTCGTCCGTATCAGAGACCCGGAAGCCTGAGATTCTGTGGTTTTGCCTAATCCTGGTTGCCAGCACTTCAATTGTTAATGTGAATAGGAGTGGCGATAGGGGGCAGCCCTGTCGGGTGCCTCTTTGGATAGTAATTTCGCGAGAGAGCCTACCATTGACCCTCACCCTGGCACGTGGATTGGTATATAGAAGTCGTATCCATGTACGGAATTTTGGACCGAGGCCAAATTTTTGCAGCACGGCCTCTAGGAACGGCCAGTGCACCGAGTCAAAGGCCTTCTCGGGATCTAAGGAGAGGAACCAGTGTGGCGGTTCCCTATCCCTCACCTCCTGCAGCCAATTATGCGTGCGCCTTAAGTTGAATTTCGTGGCCTGGTCCGGCAAGAAGCCAGTTTGGTCTCGGTGTATCAGGTCAGGTATTACTATCCTTAACCGTCGCGCCAAGACCATAGCGAAGACCTTCACCTCCGTATTTAACAGGGAAATGGGTCGGTATGAGGCGCAATCCTCGCGTGGCTTGCCCTCCTTATGTATAGGGATAATGATTGCCATGGCAAGGTCAGCCGGCAGACCTCCTTCCCGGCAAGCCTCAGTAAAGAGATTTCTCAGGTGGGGGGCTAGTATATCCGCCGTACCCTTAAAAAATTCCTGGGGGAAACCATTTGGCTCTGGAACCTTACCCGGCTTCAGTCCTGAGATGGCGGCTTTCACCTCCTCCAGGGAGATGTCGGCTTCTAGTGTCGGGAGGGCCGCAGTGTCCACCTCAGGTAGAATAACCTGTGACAGGTAGAGAAGGGCGTCCTCGCACGTGCCCAGTGGTCTGGCTGCATAGAAGCGTTCATAGTAAGTTGCTTATGTGTCTGCAATATGAGGGTCTGAACATATCATCTTTCCCCCGCCATCCATGACTCCACCCACCCATCTCGCCGCTCTCTCTTTACGACTAAGCCACGCCAGGAGTTTGCCCGACTTATCCCCTATGTCATACAGTCGATGGAGTGTTGCCAGGTTTTGAATTCTTGCCTCCTCTGAGACTAATTCTCGATATTGCCTCTGGGTGTCTAGCAGTTTACGCAGTGTCGTGGTGCATTTAGTATGCAGGTACTCTGTCTCTAGCTCCACTACATCCCTCTCAACATTCCCCACCTCCTCCTGCTGTTTCCTCTTCTCCTCCCCTAGTCTTCTGTTGATGTTGTCCCTCATTACTGCCTTCAGCGCTTCCCATAGGGTCACGGCTGAGTCTACCGATCCGTCATTGTCAGCCAAGTAAACCCGGGTGTCAGCTCTAATGCCTTTAAGTACCGTTTTATTCGTGAGGTCCCAGGCAGCCAGGCGCCACGAGGTCTCTCCCCTATACCCCGAGCGGCCAATCGACACTAGGAGTGGCGAGTGATCAGAGAGACCCCTTGCCAGGTATTCTGCTGTGTCATTCATGGATAGTTCCTGTCTGTGAATGAATACATAATCCAGCCTAGAGAACACCTTGTGTGCATGTGCAACAGAGTAGAAGGAGTATGCAACCGCGACTGGGTGTAGTAGTCGCCATACATCAGTCAAGCCTATTTCAGACATTGTTTGAGTGGGGGGGGGGGCCGCAGGCCTCGAGTGTTGGGCGTCCCTGATCTATCCAAACCCTTGTCCATCACATCATTAAAATCTCCCCCCACTATCTGAATGGAGTCTGAGGTGTCTAGAAGTATGGTCGCTAGTTTCTTCAACGTCGCTGCCTGCAACTTCGGAGGCGCACACACCGAGACAAGAGTGTAAGTGCGTCTACGCCAAGTCCCCTTACTCCTACACATTTTCCTAGTGGGTCACCCCATGTACGGGTAATATTAAATGGGAAGGTATTCTTGACAATGATCGCCACCCCCCTGGAGCCAATCGTGTATCCGGCGTGTCCCAGTACTTTGTATCTACCCCTCGCTATGAATGCACAGGCCGTGCCCTTAAGGTGAGTCTCTTGTAAGAAAACAATGTCTGGGCCTATTCTCTTTAGATAGTTACTCACCAGACCCCGTTTTATTTTGTTGCCCAGACTATCTACATTCCATGTCAGGACCTGTATTTTTCCATTATCCATAGCCGATGCCAACAGTGTATTTGCCATCCGGGCGTTGAGGTCACGGGACCTCCGGTGTAAAAGTACTGCACACAATACCAGACCGCTTGACTGCAAAAAACCAACTCATCCCCCCTACCCCCAACCAGGACCCCTCCCCGCAAAAAACTGTATCAACTGTTCCCCCCTCCATCCACCACCCCACCTTTTCCCCCCATCCAACCCATCCAGGAAACCATAAACAACTAGGACTTTCAGGCGGTAAAGGTCTGTCGCCCACCCACTAGATCATATATCAAACTAGCCCCAGGGTTCAAACTAGAGTTCCAAAAGGGCTGCCAACTCCGTGAGTGTGTTGCGCTCCAAGTCCTGTAGTATCTGGAGTAAACCAGACCACATATCTCGCAACAGCACCCCTCAAGTACCTAACTGAGTATATGGAAAGAAAAGAAGAAAAGTGTGTATAACTTGCATGGTATCAGCAGCGGCCCGCTGCCGACACGGATGTTGGTCCCAAACCTCTTCACGAATGTGAGTCTTGTGAATCCCTGTGTCGCCAGTCGCCCCTTGCTCCATCTCCCGGATCAGCACCTCCAGCGGATGCGTTGAGCGGTCTGTTGCCTCATCCACCTCCGATAAGGTCCATTGTCCATTTCTCCTTCGTCTGTTGAGCACAGAGGAGCTTGACCTCTTGTTCTGGTCTCTCGATTTTCAGTATTAACGGAGGATGCATCGCAGTCCATCATTCCTCTGCCGTTCAAACGGGGGTTCACATAGGGTGATGGTTGTGAGCCTCGCCGCATTTGCGGGATTTGGGATCTCTGGGATTTCGGTGAGTTCCTCCGAAAGTTAGCTGCCGCGAGCTCCGTTCGGATCCTGCGGCCCTCTTCCTCCGCCTCTCGAAGCAGGGGCCTGTCTTCCAGCCATTGCCAGGCCTCCTTCGGACAGCTGAAGAAGTGCGACCTGCCTTTGAACATCACCTTTAGCTTGGCCGGGAAGAGAAGCATATATGAGATATGTAGGTCTCGAAATTTCGCCTTGACCGAATCATATGACCTTCTCAGCTTCTGGTCATCCTGACTATAGTCCGGGAAGATCATAATGTGCACATTTTCGAAGTTCAGCTCTCCCGCCTTCTTGGCTTCGCGGAGAATGAGTCTCGCCAGCAGTGCCCGGTGTGCTCTTTCGATCACAAAACAGTTAGAGAACTGGGCATGCGGGAAGGTGGTACGCAGCCAATCCTGGAGGAAGGCCGCCGTGTCAGTCCGCTCAATGCCCTCCCTAAAGCCCACGAAGCGGAGGTTATTCCGTTGTGCCCCATTTTCGGCATCATCCACCCGCCACAGCAACTGTCTGTGCGACGCCTACAGTTCTGCCATGTCTTTGCTGAGGGTGGCGACGGAGTTCCCCACAGGCGCCATCTTGCCTCCACTGCGCCGCTCCAGCCTCCGTTCCTTCTTAAGTAGTTTTCGGGCTCCGATCGGCAGAATAGTCGGCCAAGTCGTGGTCAGGACTTCCGCAATGCTTTTGGTTGCCGTTTTGTGGGGTTTTCCTCGGTTTGGGACAGAAATATACGCCGGATTTAAGCAGCGGGCCGGGAGCTGAGCCGAAGCACGTCTCACTCCTTCATGTCGCTGGCCACGCCCCGACTCTGCCATTCTTAAAACATGATGTTTCAGTGTTTGCACACTGTCCTTGCTTGCTATAATGTACTCAATATAGAATATCTTCCCATCATCCAGCCATGCCGGTCTGTTTGACAGTGCTTGTGCATGTCGAAGTCTGCTTCCTGCACTTCGATTTGCATATACACAGGTATTCGTTATTTACCACCAACTAGTAGTTGGTGGTAAATAATGAATCCTTAAGGCCCTGTGGCACTGTTTTCAGTGCCACCTACATCTCAAATTACAGAATCGGTAATTTACAGAATCAATAAATTTACCCATTAGGTAAATGTACTGAATCTGTAGATTTTAAGGCCCCCTACATCTGAAACTCCAAATACCGGTCGGTAATGGCCGAAATCGTTACCGACCGGTTTTTGCCCACCTACATCTGGACCTGAGTCTCCACGATTTCCAGTATATAGTACGACCATTAAAACGCAGTAAGTGGTTATGCCAAATGGGTTGTTGGTCTAAGGAAGTAAGAGCAGGATAAGAGGCCGGAAGAAGAGGCTTTACCAATTTACGTGAATGAGAGATCACTTGGGGAGTAAGGAAGAAATATTATTAGTAAAAGCAATAGATTAATTAAAAGTGAAAGGAGCTATAAAATGTTTCTCAATCTTCAACCAAAGAGGAGGATGGGGATTTTGGTCAGAGAAAGCCAACGAGAAGATTGTCTCAGAGAAAAAGCATGATGATGAGATTTAAAATCAGGAAATTTGAGGCCATCCAAAAGTTTATCATCTTTGAGAGTAGTAGGAGCTATTCGAGGAGATTTATTTTTCCAAAGGAATTTGTTTAATATAGAATCAATTTTTTTAAAATAAAACCTAGGAATATGAACCGGAATCATAGATAAAAGATAGAGAATAAGCGGAGTAAGCATCATCCTAATAGAGTCTAAGCGACCCCACCAGGAGAGAAAAAGTGGATGCCATCGGTCAATCCATGCAGATACATTTTTAGGAAGATTATCAAAATTATCTTTCAAAGTTTCCTGAATGGTAGGAGAAAACCATAAACCTAAGTATTTAATTTTAGAGGATTTCCAGGAGAATCCGGTAGAAACGAAATCTTGTTTCAAACAGAGAGAATTTAAAGGGAGAATGTCACATTTATCTGAATTAAGTCGATAGCCGGATAATTGAGAAAAAGTGTCAACCTAGGAGAGGAAAGCTGAAAGAGAAGTAGAAGGATCGGAACAATATAGAAGAATGTCATCTGCGTAAACACATAATTTATTATGGGTAGAGTCAAGTTTAAAATCAGAAATGTTATCATCCAATCTAATTTTCGTTAGGAAAGGTTCTAACACAAATATGAATAAAAGGGGAGATAGGGGGCAGCCCTGACAAACACCTCTAGAAAGTGAGAAATAATCAGAGGATTTCCCATTCACGAAAATAGAGGCTTTAGGTCCAGAATATAATAAAGAAATGTAAGAAATCAATTTAGCAGGGAAGCCAATCCATGTGAGTGCTCGAAACATAAAATCCCAACCAATTCTATCAAATGCTTTTCCAGCATCTAATGCTATGGCAGCAATGGCATAATCAAGAGAAGAAGCTTTACTCAAAATATTAAAGAAAACTCTGGCATTATCTGAAGAAAAGCGACCTTTGAAAAATCCTGATTTCTCCTGGCCAATTATGTTGGGTAAAATGGGGTCGATAGGAAGAGCAAATATTTTTGCAAAAATCTTATATTCTAAATTAACCAAGGATATTGTTTGATAATTTTTACAAGAAGAGGGGTCCTTATTTTCTTTGGAAATCAAACAAATTACAGCCTCTTGAAAGGAACCTGAGGAGGATCCATTTTGTACAAAAAACTTGAAAAGTAATAGAAGGTGAGAAAGCAATAAGGAAGCGAAGTGAGCATAACATTCAATAGTAAATCCATCAGGGCCAAGAGCTTTACCCCTTTTCAATTTTGAAACAGCAGTTTGAATTTCAGATAAGGTAATGTCAGAATCTAATGAGGTAAAATCTGCGTTGTTAGTAGGAGGGGAGTGAATTCATTGAAAGAAAAAGCAAAGTGCAGCAGGTGAAGGTTGTTTCTCTGGCGTGTATAAGTTCTTATAGAAGAAAACAAATTAATTCAGAATATCATTATCCTTGAATAACAAATCACCGGCATTGTTACGAATGGATTACATTTTAGCCCGCTCTCGGCGAAGCTTTAAATATTTTGCAAAATGTTTACCCATTTTATTCTGGCCTCCATAATAACGGGAACTACTCCTTAAAAGATAAGAGGATGCAGCTTCCAAAGAGGATTTGTTAAAAGAGATTTTTGCCTCAATAAGATTTTTTGAGGAAATTTCAGAGTTAGAGCGATAATAAAAAAATTTAAGGTGTTTAATTTTAGCTAACAACTGAGTATCTTTAGCTTAAAAAAGTTACTTTTTCTGTGAAACAAAATTTGTAATAAATCCCCTAGCTGCTGCTTTAAAGGAATCCCATATCATTACCGGAGAAAAATCAGGAGTAGAATTAATAGAGAAGAATTCAGACGCAAAAGAAGTGAATTGGCCTGTGAAACTGGGGTCTGACAATAATGAGTTATTGAAGCGCCATCTGCCAGCATGAGGGATAAAAGGTAAAAGATCAAAATCTAAAAAAACTGGAGCAGGGTCTGATATTAGAATAGAGCCAATCTCAGCGTGTGAGACAAGCTGAGACAAAGGCTAACTGAGGAAAAGATAGTCTATTCTTAATTTAGAATTGTGAGGGGGAGAATAGAAAGTATATTCTTGCAAATCTGTATTACCGAGACTCTAAAGGTCAGTTAAAGCTGTACGGCGTATGGTAGATGTGAATTGCGAATGCATCTTAGTATTGGAAAATTTAACAGAGGAATGCCTATCAAGAATAGGGTCAAGGACCTGGTTACAGTCACCTCCAAAAATAACATTATCATCATCAAGCATGACAAGTTTATCAGAAATGTGATTGGAAAACATAATATCATCAGCAACCGGTGCATAAACATTAAACAGTACTAAGGATATTTGATAAATAAGTAATTTGACAATCACCCAGCGACCTTCAAGATCATTTTCCTGATGAGTAATTGAAAATTGGTGTTTTTAATGAAATAATATGGACAAGCCATTTTTCTTTCCTAAGGCGAGGGAAGAAAAACGTGTCCAACCCAACCTGTTTTTTGAGTTTCTTGAATGAAAGCAATATCAACATTCAATCTAGCTAAATGTGCTAACACACATTTTTTTTTATAGGGTTATTAACTCCTTTCACATTCCAAGTCAAAACTCTAAATGAAAGCTATTTAAAAGGAACATGCACAGTTATTACAAAATCATCAAAGAAGTAACTGTTAAATAGAACACGAAAAATGTTCATTAGAAAACAAACAGTATAAAAATTCAAGGATCTATTGGTAACAAGAAAATGCTAAATACTAATAAAAACAATTGAAACAATTGAAAAGGTACTATCAAGTATAAGGTAGATAACGAACATGCAAGCAACAGAACCTTGCAAAATCACATTACTAAGGGGAAAGAAAAAAAAGCAAAGAAGAGAGTGAAAGAGATTCAGGTTTAAGAAGAAAGACATGATGTGAGTAAGAGAAGTAATGATAAAAAGAGCATTATAAGGTACAGGTAGAAAGGAATAGTAAGAGGGAAAGAGGAAGAACAAGGAGAAGAGTAGCTGAAAGAGAAGGGAACAAAGACTGAAGATACAAATCAATATGAACATGTAACAATGAAAGAAAACATCAAAGGGACATACCACAAGAAAACAGTGAGAATGCGGGTAGTGGAACCACATGAGAAAAGTAGCACACCAAACCGGAGAGATCACAGGGACAAGCGGAGGGAGAACAACCTCCAAGTGAATATGAAGAATGTAAAAGACAAGGGGTCACAAAACCGCATCTAGAAAAATTCAAAAGAAATAACAAGGCAAATCAAGAACATAGCAACATTTAAATACAATACTGACAATAAGATACAAAATACAAAGCACAAAACATAATCGGAATACAATACTAAATACAGAATGTAAAAGCTAGGGCACAAAGTACAATATTCAGAATACAAAGTGCAAAATACAAAAGGGTTGAAGTACAAAATAAGACATCATAAATAAGCGTCATTTCAATACAAAAGGATGTGATACGTATCACTCACGAATGAGGGATTTCCATCGAATCATTTGCACAAGAGTCAAGAAATTGCCGTAACATAACCGGATCTTCGTAATTCATCGTCTTATTGTTATAAGTCACTTTAAATGAGCATGGGTGGAATAAAGCATAATGAGCATTCAAGGAACGAAGAGCAGGTCTCATATCCAAACATTTCTTGCGACGATCAGCAGTGCTTTTGACATAATCCTGTGCGAAGAAGAGATTGGAGCCATTCCAAATGATCTATCCTTTCTGCTTGGCAGTCTGAAGAGCTTTGAGAAGTTCAGTATACTCCAACAAGTACAAAATAACACCTCTGGGTTTTGCTATAGAAGAAGAGGAATTAGAGGATCGAGATGGTGGACCCAGGTGATGAGCGTTGGATGTTTAAAACTGAAGTATTTGGGAGACCAAGAAGCATAGGTAAAAATGACTGAAAAAAGGTAATCGGATTCTCCGCAAGTTCGTAAATGCGTAGGTTGTTACGCCTATTTCGATTTTCCAAATTCTCCATTTGTTGCTTGTTACTTTGAATTTCTCTGTGGAGATGAGGATCTTGGTCAGTAAGAACTTGAACAGAAGTGATGGTTTTCTCAAGATGATCGACCTTTCATTCTGTATGAGACCAATTTTCTTCAAGACTTTGAAGACGAGCATTTGTGTCCGCCGTATAGGATTGAAGTGAACGGATCTCCTCCATATAGGGTTTGAGTGAACGTATTTCTTCTATTAGAAGTAGAAGAGGTATTGATAGGAGAGGGTGGATTCGTCCTAACTCTTTTCCCTGGAGTAGAAGCAGGCGAAGTATTTAATTTAGAAGTAATTTTTGTGTTGGAGCAAGATGTAGGATCATTAGCCGCATCATCTAAATTGTCTTGCAAAACGCTAAAGGGATTAACATCCTCCACAGGCAGTGTAGAAGTAGTAGTTTGCTGGGAAGCATTCCGATTATGTCGGAACATTGTTATTGGAAAAACAAGGGGTTAGAAGTTAGACCAAATACTCTGAAAACACAAATAAGGAATGTAGCAGCAATTTGTTATAAGTCTCCAATCTAAACCACAATAAGAAGCTTGGCAATTACATTGTAGAAGAAAAAGTAATGTAAAACATCAAGAACAGTATCAAAGAGCTCCAAATACACAAACTTGTGAAGTAGCAGTTTTGATGTAGAAAGTAAAACATGTAGGTAAGATTCCTGAAAAGCAGTATTTATCATTAAAAAAATGTATGGCAAATGCTCTGTGGGAAAAATTTTAATCAAGGAAAAAATGCTTGTTAGGGTGAGGCACATATAAAGATTGCGATCCGTCAGAACAGAGAAAACTCCATAGCGCAGGTTGCCAGTTGTTCAATCGACGGAAAGTACAGCAAACAAGACAGCAGATATTCCGCACCTAGAAAATGCAGAATACGAGACCTTGCAGATGTTGGGAGCACCTAAAGAAGTCCCGTCCCATCTACGTCTCAGCAGAGCTTCCCGAAAAAGCGGCCATTTCTTGCGGCGCCGAAGCCACGCCCCCAATTAATGCATTTTTTATTTAAATGAAATATTTATTTTTCTTTATAGTACGTTTTAGGGTTACCTTTACGGTGAGAACGAAGTTTAATTAATTTAAATCAATGAAACTAAAAATGATTTAATTAAAATATAAATACTTAGTGGTGAGATATGGTGGTAGGTTCTGGTACGTGAATATATTACTTTAATTTTAAATGTATTAAGTAAGCAATTTAGATAAAATATATTTGGCTAAGCAACGTACCAATTGGTAATGCTTTTTTAAAGTGTAAATTTAATGACAATAAATGTGATTTATGCTAAAACCGGGTGGACAAGGCCTTAGATGAGGCATAATAGTATAATTGCTGCTTTTTTAGGTCAAGCCTAGCATTGCAACACATGCGTTGCTCGCTTAGCGAGGCATGCACTATTCAGTATAGCGTTGAGGCTTCGTGGAAGCTCGGCACACTCTCCGTCCATTATTTTCATTGGCTTTTGTCTGAAATGCTGCCTTCAGATTGGTTGTAGGCTTGTTATTCCCTCCTTATGATAGCCAAGTCTTCATTTGTGTCCTTCCATGGCTACTGGCTCCATTACTGCACAGACTACTTTCTTTGCCCCCTTCCTGCAGTATTATGCCTTCTCGCCCTCCCACACCAACCTTTATGCCTTGACGCCTGCAATCCGTTTGAAATGTAATAGGTCTTGCGTAAATGCGTATATATATATATATATATATGATGTTCCCGCTCCGGGTCCTCCCTCGGTGTCCGTACTCATGTGCAGGTGTGCGGTCCAGCGGTGGCAAACCGCTAAATATGCAGGTCCTTACTCTTATAAATTATGACCAGCACTCTTGTTAGGTTAAACCCTCCTTCGGATTTATTGTGATAAATTTGTACCAACAAACGCGTTTTGGCGTCAGCCTTCGTCAATGTCGACTGACGCCATAACTAAGGCAGCATTTATCACATGTGAATTTCATGGTGGTAGACATATGACTAATTAATTTCCCATTGTATCAAGCTCCATCTTAAAGCATGTCTTGATTCATGTATTTTCTGTCTATTATAACTTCATTGACATGCTCATTACAATTTAAACAAAACAATGTAAACAAAATGCAGTTTATAAACCAAGCAGGTTGGACCAATATTTTCACGCTTTATAGCGCATAAACCTGCAATCTCATCTCAAGGTGGTCACGAGATTGAGCAACACACTGAGCTGCCTTCATACAGCTCTCCAGGAGAGTAACTTACCCTGGACTGAGCCCACCTCAGCTAATTTTTCTATTGTGTGCTGCAACTCTTTGGCACACTACCTTGAGTGACATTAAACATTTTATTTGATAAGTCCTTGTCTCATTTGATTTTACCTTGGGAATCTCCTCCATTCCTACGCCAGCCGGGACGGAAGTACAACCATTTCAGTTATTCGCCATAGAGCCCTGAAGAAGTTGAGGGTTCACAACCTGATGAAACACTTGTTGGATGGGAAATCGATCTCCAAAAAACACAATGGACACGAGGTACCCAGAGTGTTCTGCTATTATTTCACTCATTTGCTTGTTGATAGTATTGTTTTGCTTGAATTTGAATGAATCTAGGGTATGCAGTACTGGTTCTGCGGTTTATAATAAATTGTGCACAGGCATTTGTAATATAAACTTGTGAACCTTGTGTCTGTTTGAGGGTTTCAGGGTTATCCCTTCGCCTGTAGCACTGTACAGTACAAATATCATCTATACACAGTTGCGCACATGAGTAGGTGCCATCGCATACCGCACAAATCCAAACCCTTCCCTTCCATCCAAAGGTAGAAACATTCTGACCCCCTCGGCCTGCTTAGGCCCAAAAAGGCATTTAAAAAAAGAATTGTTTTTAAAAATAAAAGTGCTGTCTACTGCCCTTAATTTCATTTAAGCCCCTGGTTGGGCCAGGACCCGGGGTAAATGAGTGAAACAGATGCAGGGGCCCGCAAACTCTCGGGTGATTTCATCATTAAATGCGGTGGCCAAGCAGCCCCCATGCAGCCCCGGGGACTGCCACCTCCCCAGGGTTAACTTTTAAAATATAGTGTGGGGAGTGCAATACAAGTACTATGCAGGAGTGTACCAAGGATGTGTACCATATCTAGAGGATTACTATTACCATCATTATATCTAGATAGATTGGCCCAAAACTCAGAAACCCTTAATACATCTTCAGATTTGCACCATCACTTAAACTGCATTTTTTAGATTTGCTCTGTAATCCTTAAAGAATACTCATGTTTAGACAATTACTCATTGATTTTGAATTGATGCTCAGATTTCTAGTATCAGGCCAGATTTTCAGCATTAGGTAGATGACTTGACTGCTTGGGCACATTTTCACCATCCTTTATTAACCCAGTCCCACGTTTAGATTTGCACCATCGTCCAGTAATCATTTATCCATGTTGAAAATTTCACCATAAAATACTAAACCTTAGCAGATACCCATATTTGCACCATCACTCACAAAACTGCACTGTTCTATATGCAAACATGTAAAGAACAGGTCACATTTATAAAAAGCACAGAAGGTTACTTTCTTGCGGAAATGGCAGTGTTTATGCTGATGACACTGTAGTCTGAATCATGAAGAATTGGCACATTATCTCAGGTTAATATTTAAGGTCCTACTGATGTCAGGAAAAAGGGTGCAGAGTTCCATGTTAATAAAAGAGGCCACTCTGATGTCAACAGAAGGAGTTCATGACCTTGATTCCCCTCTGACACCCACAGATAGGGTATAGCACCTGTCATAATTTTTGAAAGCATCATCATCAGGTGAATGGGTGACAAGAGATTGTGTCCTTTTTTATAATTACCAGAAAGAAACCACAATTGCAAAATGCATAACCACGCAATTCTCTCAATGACTGACAAAAGGTAAAAAAGACAGAGCGAGCAAACAAACGATGGATGAAATTGATTTACCCAAATCAGCCAATGGACTAATTAGACTGACTCACATCCGGCTCACTCTATGTTTGTGTTTGTTAATGGCACGAGCTCTGGCACAGAGGGCCTTACCTCTCTGTAGCCACGCTGAACAATGTCCTTGACCATCATATCCCAAACTGTACGCACCTTTTTAGGACGCTTCGTTTTGGCACGTTCTAATATGTCTCGGATCTGGACAGTCACAAATCTATTCCTTTACGCAACATACTTTCTATTGCAAACTTTATTTTTTGAGGATGCACATCAGCTATCAGCTTACACCAGTAATTCAGATCGCACAAGTTGGCATTCTGAACCTGTGTGTAATTTACTGCTACAGTGCTTCCGAATCTCTCCTCCTTTAATTTTCAAAGTTTACCTGACTGTCGACCTCTGGTGATACTTCAAATATATAGAGGGTTTGAGTTATTATTTAGAATCCTCCGCACTGACTACTAGATGTCCCCTGTTAGGTGTAATCTGTTTTATAGTTCCTACTTGTATTATATTTTTGTTTATGACAAAGGAAGATAATAAACCATCGACTGAAGTGCAAGAGTACTTGTAAATCAAGCCACTATAGGAACTTTGATCAAAGATTTTCAATGTTTTCTCTGTCAAGTGAGCTTGTTGTTACCCCCTCACATAGACCCAGTCCTTTTCAGTTATGTTCTCTTGCTTGTTTCCAGACATACGCTGTCTGAATGTGTTCTAGCAAATAAGGTCATTTTTTTTACCCTGAACAATTTTATTCCAGGGCAAAACTATTAGATGCTCTTCCTATTTACGTTTAGTGACGAGTACCAGGATATGTGTTGTAGGCTTTTAGAAGCGTATATATATATATATTTAAAATGAATTCTTCCTTAGTCTCTATATTACAAGCGATGGCTAAAAGAGGTGTGTCACTCTTGTGTGCATTTTATTGTAACACCTCCTGCCAAAATACAGTATAAGTACAAAATGAGACAGGTCTCAAGTTAATTAAGACCAAAGTAGGTGTGACCCAAAGAAGGTGCTAGAAAAACAAAATACACTCACTTTGAACCCTAGCACAAAGAGCACGAAGCAAACGAGTGAGCCCAGACGTAATTTAGGAG
Source organism: Lissotriton vulgaris (assembly GCF_964263255.1). NCBI lineage: Eukaryota > Metazoa > Chordata > Amphibia > Caudata > Salamandridae > Lissotriton > Lissotriton vulgaris. Next base: position 316,629,404 of record NC_141699.1, on the reverse strand, counting down.
ATTGCGCCCTCCTGAGGGAAATGTGGCATTTCCTTCCTTTACTCCAGCCTTGTTTCCTTGTTTCATTCCATATTTCTGTGGGTTTCTTTCTTTCTTTTTTTTCCTTCGTTCTATCATACTTTCTGTCCTTTTTATCCATCCATCATTCCTTCCTTCTTTTCATCATTCATTATTCTTTACTTGTTTATTTATTCATCCATTTCGTCTTCCTTCATTCTATAAATAAGGCCTGTATCCTGCACTCCAGCAAACCTTCTGTTCTTTGGTCATTCCCTCCCTCCCTCCTTTGAGCTCTCTCTCAAGTCCCCTTGATTCCTTCTCTTCCGTTTCGTTCCCCCTTTCTCCCTCCCCTCCCTTCCTGCCCCCTCTCTCTACCTCCCTTCCGCCCTACTTTCACCCCTCCCTCCCTTCTTTACTTCTTCCCTCCATCAATTCCTTCCTTTTCTCCTCCTTTATTTCCTTCCTTTGATCCATCCAGCTGCCCTTCCATCCTTCCTTCCTCCTCACTAACTCCCTTCCTTCCCTCCCAAAAACCCTTTGTTCCTTCCTTTCTCCTTTCCACCCAGCCGTCCTTCTTTTCTCAAGAAAGCTAAAGTCACATTGCCTTTCATCATATGTAGCAGGCCACACATACAGCAAGAACCAAAAAATAGGCCTCCCCTTCAAAGAGCCTGCATGCATTACTAGTGTGATAAAGCACGACTAATCACCCAATACGGTATACAGGGGCTTGAAGGCCCAAAGGCAAAATAGAACAGCATGGTCTTAAGGGCCATTCGGAATTCCAGAAGTGAGGTGAATGCTCCAGAGGCGCGTGGGGAGGCTGTTCTAGGCCTTTGCTGTGATGTGGGTGAAGGATCAACCTACACTTCTGCTTCGGTAGACGCAAGGAGTATGGGCAAGTGAAAGGGAGTCCGAGCGGAGTCTTCTCGATGGTCTGAGGAAGTTCAGGAGATGCTTAATGTAGGTGGGTCCTTCGTTGTGTAGAGCCTTGTGTGCGTGGGTCAGCAGTTTGAGTTGGCATGTCTTCTGTACGGGGAGCCAGTGGAGTTGCCTGAGGTGGGATGTGATGTGGGTTTGTCGGGGAAGGCTGAGGATGATTTTGTCTGCAGTGTTCTGTATGTTCTGAAGTCTGTGTAGGAAGTGTTCAGTGATTCCTACGTAGAGGACATTGGCATAGTTCAGACGGCTGGTGATGAGGTCTTGTGTCACTGTGCATTTCGTGTGTAGGGGTAGCCACTTGAAGATCGTACGTAGCAAGCGCAGAGGGAGGCAGCAGGTGGAAGAGATGGAGTTGATCTGTGATTTCATGGTGAGCTAGTTGTCAATGATGATTCTGAGGTTTCTGATGTGGTTGAAGGAGTGGTTGTGGGTCCTAGGTCTAATGGCCACCAGTAGTTGTTCCATGTGTTGCTGCAGTTGCCAATGATCAATACTTCTGTCTTCTGTGTATTCAGCTTCAGGCAGTTGTTCTTCATCCATTCATTCATCCAGTCAGTGACGTTTGCCATGCATCTGTTAAAGTTGGTTCTAGTGGTTGTGGGGTTGGCAGTGAGGAATAGAATGAGTTTGCTGTTGTCTGCATAGGGAATTATTTTGAGACCGGACAATATTGGCCAGCAGGGTCTTATATGCATTAAAGAGTGTGAGGCTGATGGATGAGACCTGGGCCTAGGGTTCAAAGTTGAAATGAGGGAGGTGGATCCTCTTGGTTCTTCATGATGCCCATGTGGTGGAGTCTTTTGATCCGCATGTTGTAGGTTACGGTATTGAAGGCTGTCAAGAGGTCGAGAAGGATCTAAGCCGCTGTTTCCCCTCAGTCGAGGAGGATTCAGATGTAGTCTGTTGTTGCTATCAGGACAGTTTGGGGGCAGTGATTGCTGCAGAAGCTGGATTAGAGGGGTTGAGTAGTTGGTTCTGCTACAGGTGTGTGATGAGTTGATTGTTGATGATCTTTTCCAGTACCTTCGCTGGGAATGGGAGAAGGGAGATTGGCCAATAGTTTATGAGCTCGCTAGGGCCAGTTGAGGGTTCTAACAGGTAAGCCTGGCATTCAGGTACCACTCAATTCTACAGAAATACTATACTTTCTGAAAGAGCAGGACTCTGGGTCTCCATATACTCAGTGCAGACATATTAGCAATAGCATGAGAAGGCCTTTTGAGTGCAGAACAGAGTATGGCCTCTCACACTTAAGGACTGACTGAGAGATTACATATATATAGGTCATTCATGTCAATACACAACAGTTTTCGTTTATTAGAATCCGTCAATTATCCCTTAGACTTAATAAAACCAACCACATCTTCCAACCACTTACATTCTGCACCCAAACAAAGCAAAGTGTAAAGTCCTCTCACGTTAGAAGAGCCCAAATATTGAAAGAAAATATGCACACTTATGAATGGTCTAGGACTAATAGAAAAACTTAAACCACTGCCACCGTTGGCTTGCATCCACAGCAAATGTGTGTACCCACACATTCTTCAGCAGGAATGGCCATAAGGCCACAAGTCAACTAACTATGGGCACTGCTCTTCTACTTAAATCACAGAAATTAATCTCAGTTCACCTTCTCCCTGACAATGAGTGGTTCAATTTACACAGTGTTTACAGTCTACCTTGGCAGTACTTGGTGCTGGTAGTTCTTACAGCGTACCCAGACAGTTTTTATTGTTGGCAGTGATTACTGCCTCAACTACCCTAACAATGCCCAATGCTGACAATACTTGTTATCTACATTAAACCCAGCCAATCCCCACAAAACTGCATAGGTTAATGGCTATGCCTCCTGCCATCTGCGCAGGACCCACTTCAGAGGTTTTGCTGCTTTTCCATTGCCCCCACCCACGTTCATTGATGTCAATTAACTTCAGTCCTTACTTACTGCACTTAGTATTAAAACCTGTTTACTGTTCTGCCAAGGAATCCGAATCCTGACCTATATTCCCCAAACTACCTCTGCATTGGTGTCCAAACTATGTTCTACAATTCATGTCAAAGTCGACTGCAAAAGTATCACACATATCTCTGCCATTATTCCTAAATTACAACCTGTCACTCCAGATGCCATTCTAATATGATAAACCATACACAGTTCTATTAATGTACCAAAATCCTCATTCCTGCCACACCCTGCTATGCCATTATTAGGACCCACACTTACTTTTTTTCATGTCCCTTAGCCATAAATGACCACTGCACTAGCACCTGAATACATTGCTTATGCGCATGAACAGTATCCTGCAGTAATCTTTCCAATTTATTAGTGGTACGCTCTGTCTCTCTCTCCCTTCTCTCTCTTTCTCTCTCACTCACACACACACACGCATACACACACACCCACACACACACACACACACACATACATCTCTATCAATGTCCACAAAACTTTGATAGCATCAGACGGCTAAAACCTTACAAGGCTCTCAAAGCCAAACAGTTAGCCATGGGTGTCTGTACTGCTGATACACTGCTCTGCCAGTGCATCTGAACTTTGCCCTAGACCACTTCTTGCAATTGAAGTACGTACTATCCTAGAATATTTCTTATATCGTTAAAAAACACAATTTTTGTAATTTAATCACATTTTTACAATATTCAAAAGAAACGATTTGAAATTAAAATAGAAATATAAAGATACATGAACAATGCCCACTTTTTAGGGAATAAAGGATCACCGTACCTGATGGTAAATGACAACTGATTCACAATAATAAACAAATATAGGAAAAGTACATGTTGAGATAAGTGCTTTCTAAAGGCGTTTTTCCTACTTTTTGGGAAATCACAAATATTCTCAGGATTACACCTGGAAACTTGTGCAGGGAGCAGGTTTCCAGTTGCAATCCTGGAAAGATCACAAGACCTTTCCAGGGGGAATGTTATTCCCACAATGTGGAGTTCTCCATAGTGGAGAAAACAGCACAAAGTAAAGAGGATCCTCTGTAGAAATACACTTCAACTTTTTTTTCCTATGTGGGGAAACTATGGGCCTCATTTATGAAAAGTGACGCATCGCTGCGTGAAAACAGCGATGCGTCACTTTTCACTGCGCACTCCTTACGACATTCCTGATGCGTCATATTTAATATATGACGCATCATGTCGCAAGGAGTTACAGATACGTCAGTATTTCTGACGTATCTGTAAGCGCAAAAGTGACGCATTGCTGGAGTGTGTCACAAAAGTGACGCAACTCCACCAATGCGTCCTTTCACATGGGGAAAGCCCCATGTGAAAGGGCTTACGTCAGTCTTAGGCCTGCTGTGAGGCAGGCGCAAGATTTTGACGCAACAGCGTCCTAAAAGTGACACAGTGAAATCTCATAGATTTCACTGCGTCACTATTACGAGTCTTTTTGCGGGGGAACGCCCCCTCTGCATACATTATACCTGACGCAGGTATATTGTGGCGCGGGGGTTTAAAAAGTGACGCATCTACCTAGATGCGTCACTTTTTAAATATGGCGCAACGAGGCGCTTTTTTACACCGCTGGTGCGTCACAAAAAGTGACGCAACGGCGGCGCAACACTGACACAAGGCCTTCATAAATAAGGCCCCATATTTCCTCATGGAGAAAGCCCTTCTCCAACACACCCAACAAATCTAGGGGTGATACATTCCCCTTCCCAACCAGGAGGGAGATGTATTTCAGTGCAGTACTGGTGTTAAGTATATTCAGTGCAGTACTGGTGTTAAGTATATATCAATACCAAGGCATAGCTCAGAGTTTGGCAATGCTAAAAAAATATGCACATTTGGGCAGGGTGCTGTATAGGTAAAAGGTAGGACATGTGCCTTTACTGTGTGGCATGTCCTGGTTGTGACAAACAGCCCATTTGGTTTCTCACTGCTGTGAGGCAGCCCTCTCATAGGTTTGCTTTGGGGTTCCCCTGATATGTGCTTCAGTGTTAATTTCTGATATGAGCCATATATGTTATATGTTTCGAATAGTAGTGATAAATCCTGCTTATTGGAGAAAGCGGATTTGTCATTAATAGTTTAGAAATGCCACTTTAAGAAGTGGACAGTCCTCTGTCCTCATTAGTCTTTGTGCCCTGCCTGGATGTGTATTCACCATCTGGTTTAGACTGACAGGAGAAGGGGGAGGTGTATTTACTCTAGACAGTCACAAGGGAGGTTGAGGTGTGTCCTGCCTGTCCTGAGTGACTCAGCGCTAGGTTGAGTATACCATGGCAGCATTTAGAGGGGCGGGATGAGTTTACCTTGCATCTGAATAGGCCTGGTCTGCTTTTAGAGTGGTGAGAGGAGTTGAAACAGCATCTAAATAGGGACGTGCCGACCTTCTACAATCCTGTCTCCAACCCTCTGTAGTGTGTCTGAGGCCTGGGTTTGGGATGAGAATGGCAGTGTTGTGCATGTCTAAACATTGTTTGAAATGCTCCCAGAAAAAGACTTTTGAACTATAAGTAAGTAAGCTGTGACCCCATGATTTTAGACACTGCGTGGACTTGTAACCAGACTCTGCTTGCTCTGCAGACTGAATCTGGCCGGAGGAGAAGCTTCATGCTGCTAGGAGAAACCGCCACTGGAATGTTGCCTTGCTGTGCTTACCTGCTGGAAGTACCCCCTCTTGTTCCCTTGCAAGGACCCTGTGTGCATTCCTGTTGCCTGCCAGCCCCAATGATCTCCTAGGGCTTGGTATCCTGCCATGGTAGTGAGAAAACTTAGCGTGTGGTGTGCACAATATTCCTTCATTGCGCTTTCACTTTGCTTTGGGAAAATTCCTGCGTGTGTGCTTGATGATTCAAGAGCCTTGGTGAATTGCGCTACTTGAAACCTCCAAGGAGCGGTAAACTTGCTGCGATGTGCAGGGTCTGAGGCAAGAGGGTGCTGACCATCCCAACACAAGTTTAGTAACAATGGGGTAACCCAGTATCCCTCAGAATCTGGGCAATTGTATATAAAAAAGAGAACTGTTGGTTCTGTCGGGTGATACTTACTTCTTTAAACTATTAAACAAATCAATGGTTTACTCTTAAAATAACAGTTACTCAAAGGAACATACACATAGACCATACGGGGTATCAAGAATTTTATAAATTGGGTCATTTATAAATACCCAATTTCAATTTATAGAGCTGTCAAAACACACAGTGAAATATAATCTGTGACAAGGTGACATGTGGTGCTCAGTGAAAATTTTGATAGTGCGTATTATGTACAAAGTGTCTACAACAAGGATTTAGAACTTGGAAGGCCAGTCTCTAGATAAATAAATAAATAAATCTGCGAACTCAATAAATAAGTATTTTTGCAGAGTATTAGGACTGGCCGTGGGGATAGTGTCGATGTTTCAACCCAGAGTCTGCACTATTGTAAGGTCAGTGCGGGTCTTCATCAGGACAAGGTCAGGGATTGACAGCCTGAAAATAGTAAGGTGCATTGTTCAGAGGTGATCAAGGACTCACCTAAGGTTGCTCAGTTGGGCTGGCCGGGCGTAGCAGCATTTGCGCCTCCTTATTTCTGGTGCCAAAAGGGGGAGCCTTAAAATTCTTCACTTGTAAAGGTATGCTAGATGAAGGTAAAGGCAATCCCTTGGGAAAAGGTCGTTATCTGAATCCAGCCCGGTTGCTTAATTGCGATGACTCACCCAGTATTGTCTAGTGGGGGAGATCAAGATCCGTTGCTTCTTGGTGGAAGGGTAAGCTCTGTGGGTAGGGATTGTTAGCTACTTCCAAACTACATCACTTTTAAATGGGCATAAATTCATGGTTCTAATCCCCTCAAGGTTTTGCTCGCTTTCCTGATCAAATCAGTTGGGCTCCGGTTATTCGTAAAGTTCGCTGGTCCGTATCAACAGCCAAATCGTCTTGTGTGGCTGCTATTGTAATAGTCAGAATATGTAGAACATGTGAATGTATGTCGTACGTTAGTAGGTAACATACAGAGAGTCACGTGGGTCTGTGTCATGGGCCTGAGGACGGTTCAGTTGTTAGGTAACCTATGAATGGCGTCCTAGTACATGTTACTCCGACATGCGGATGGTGACGTGTTCAAATGGACCTGTACTTGTCTCGAAATGCTCAATGCGTGAGCGGTATTCAGACATATGTGGCATGTAATTCTTCCATCTTGTAACCCCGATTATTGTGGAGATATTATGATTTTATCCACGGAAACATGATAATTCTTGCAAGATGCTAATGAGTCTTGCATCATGTATATGACTAAAAACATTCAACATTGAAAACCTTTTGCATAACAGATAGGAACACATTATTACTTTCATATAAGTTGTCGATCAATTTCATGCCTGTGCACTTATCATGCATATTTGTGACACATATCTGTTCCTTATTATAACTCTAGATACCAACAACTTGCCTTATGGGCAATACCTCAGGCTGAGAAGAAACTGCACCAAAAGTACAGACTTCTTTAAAGAATCTGAAACCCTCTCAAGCCGTCTGGAGGAGAGAGGATACCCAACAGGACTTTTGAAACGGGCAAAGAAACGCGACTGGTACTGCCCTCGTGACCAGCTTTCGGAGGTCAAGGAGAAACCTAGAGTGTCAGACAATATCGTTTACGTGACAACATTCAACACCAAGAGTAACTAGATCAAAAAGATCGTGAAGAAATACTGGAATCTGGTCGCGAGTGAGCTACAGACTAACCAAGACCCTATGTTCACCTTCAAGAGAGGCAGAAATATCAAGGACCCGGTGGTCAGGGCATACATGGAACCCCCCAAACCACTAGATCTTAGAAGCCACCTGAGTCTTCCACCGGTTACTGGACATCATAAATGTGGACAATGCAAAGCGTGTGACCTATGCTATGAGGAAACCACATTCACGCATAACAACAGAACATACAAGCTACCACACTTTACCAACTGTAAAAGCTCCAATGTGATATATGCAATCCTTTGCCCCTGTGATCAAATATATATTGGTCAAACCACTCAGAAAGCTAAGGCTAGAATTCTGCAGCATATGAGCGTGGTAAGATGCAAGGTGCAGGGTGCACCTATGGTCGAACATTTCATGACACACAACCACTCCCCTGACAACATAAGATGGTGGGTCATAGAAAAGATCAGCCCCAATGCAAGAGGTCGTTCCTTATCAAGGGTTCTGAATTACAAAGAGTGTAGATGGATCCACTCACTCAACTCTGTACAAAACGGGTTGAACGAGATGGAGGAGAACGAAAGACAAATGGGGCAACTCTAACTGCATAAGGCCCCTGTTAACCTCTGACCATAAGATCTAAGCTTATTGTGAATGCATGTGCATTACAAGACGCATGTTAACTGAGATGTCTATCACATTGTATATACATGCACACTATCCACACCTATGTGCATAATGCCTAAACCTCTGTTTTACCCCCACATATGTTTTTAAAAACTCAAACATAATGCAAGACCTGTCAAAATATGCAGGATATACTAAGCCACTGATATATCTATGGATCCAAAAATATGTAACACAATTCAGCTATGATATGTAAATTCGCTGAAGGCATCTATGCATAGGGCCCCTGGTCCACTCTGACCACAAGATTTGAGAGCTTATAGTGAATGCATGTACATTACAAAATGCGTGCTAACAATTACATTTATCACACTGTATATACATACACACTTTCTGTAACTGTGTAGGTAATGCTTAAACCTGTGCTTTTACCCTCACATATGTTTTTAAACCAAAACTTAATTGGGGAGCCTGTCACATTATGCATGATGTATTAAATCACAAATATGTCCACGGACCCAAACATATTTAACATAATTCAGCTATGGAATGTAAATCTGCTGTAGGCATCTAGATTGCCAGTTTCCCCTACCAAAATGGATAACGTTTGCCTACTTTTTTGAGTTATAATAAGGAACAGATATGTGTCACAAATATGAATGATAAGTGCTCACGCATAAAATTGATCGATAACGTATATGAAAGTAATAATGTGTTTCTATCTGTTATAGTAAAGGTTTTTTCAATGCTGGATATTTTGAGTCATATACATGATGCAAGACTCATTAGCATCTTGCAGGAATTATCATGTTTCCGTGGATTGAATCATAATATCTCCACAATAATCGGGGTTACCAGACAAAATAATTACATGCCACATATGTCTGACTACCGCGCACGCATTAAATATTTCGAGACAAGTATAGGTCCATTTGAACACATGACCATCGGCGTGAGGGTGTCGGAGTAACACGTACTAGGATGCCATTCATAGGTTACCTAGCAACTGAACTGCCCTCGGGCCCATGACACAGATCCACGTGACTCTGTGTGCGTTACCAAGCAACACTCGATGTACACGCGCACGTTCAACACGTCCTGAATATTGCATTAGCAGCCACACAAGACGAGTTGGCTGTTGATACGGACCAGCGAGCCAGGACTAACCCCTGCGCTTACTTTACGAATAATCGGAGCCCAACTGATTTGACTACGAAAGTGAGCAAAACCTTGAGTGCACATTGTTTGGAACATCCTTGACCCATGCACCTTACTATTTTCAGGGTGTCAATCCCTGTCCTTGTCCTGATGAAGACCCGCACTGACCTTACATTAGTGCAGACTCTGGGTTGAAACGTCGACACTATCCCCTGGACCAGTCTTAAGACTCTGCGAGAAGACTTATTTATTCAGTTCTCAGATTTATTAAATTATCTAGAGACTGGCCTTCCAAGTTTCTAAATCCGTTGTAGCCACTTTGTACATAATACGCACTATAACTATTTTCACTTAGCTCCTCATGTCACCTTATCACAGATTAGATTTCAGGGTGTGTTCTGACAGCTGTATAAATTGAAATTGGGTATTTATAAATGACCCAATTTATAACATTCTTGATACCCCGTATGGTCTATGTGTGTGTTCCTTTGAGTAACTGTTTTTTTAGAATAAACCAACAATTTGTTTAATGATTTAAAGAAATAAGTTTCACCCGACAGAACCAACTGACCACCCCAGCACAGCCGTTCGTCAGCGAGACCAGCGCAAGGAAGTCTGCAGTGTTGCAGGACAACCGGCATGGCCGACCAGACATGGCCATTATTTCCATATAGAGATGTCTGAATTGGGGTGGTGGAGTGAGATAAGGAATGATGATGGATTAAACCCAGTTCAGTTGACTGGGGGTGAGTGTTTGGTTTGCTCAAACGCTCTGTCCATCATCCCCTTTGGTATCAACCAGAGTTCCTGGCATGGCCCAGCCATGCCCCCAGAAGCCAACAAGTATTCTGCGTCATCAGCGGCCGCTCAGAGGAATCCCTGAGCGGAAGTGGAGGTGATGGAGACTTTGCTCCAAGGAAGCCCGGCCATGAGGGCTTGATCGGAATTCCACGTTTTGAATGCCTGCAAGATTCCATTCTCCGGTGCAAAGAGTGGAGGAGTGCTGGTCTCTGCAGTCTAAAGCTGCAAACTGACCCGCTCAGCTCCAAGGGATAGGTGATTGGGGCTGAGCTTGACTGAAAGGCAGCTGCCCTGCGCATTAGCGGGCAGCTGCCCTACTAATTCTACCAAACAGAGGGTGGAATCAAGATCCCAGCCCCACTCAAAGTCACCGCACAACACCTGGAGAGGTCTCTGATGCATTCCAGACGTTGCTGGCAGCTACATCGCGTGGTTGCAGGCAGCTGTGCACTTAACTACTGTTGGGGGGCATTGTTTTTGCTTGCATCACAAGATAGAACCTCGTTGGAGGCCCCCGTTTCCTGAGTGGAAGGAATCCCCAAAAAGTACTGCATTCCCCTGGTGTAGGTGGGCAGGTGTCCCAAAAGCCTCCTGGGAAAGGAAAAGAGCAACCTTACATACTGCAAATAAGGGCCCTGATATGGATGTATAACGGTTGTTGATGCCTTTTACTGGTCATATTAACAAGTCCTTTTCTAGGACCTTCAGGATATATACAGTGATGATGTAAAGTGATAACCTCATCACATGTTAGTGATGTGTGCAGCCTACAAGTATGTACTTTATGCACAACTTGTGTTGTTGTGACAATGGCCCCATTGGCCAAGTGATTTTATAATCTGTGATGTCATGACAAGTGCATAGTGGAAAAGTGATTTATGCGAGTATGGTCCAAATTGTGCAATACAAAGAATATTTTTATATAACCTTGTGTGAAGTCTTTTTTTGGTGTGCTAGTGTGTCACTGGTGTGTGTGTATGTGTAGGGCAAATGCTTTACACATTGCCTCTGGTATAAGCCTGACTGGTCTGCCTAGCTACCAAGGCGGTGAGCAGGGGTTCTCTTATGAGAGTAACTCCCTCACTCTGACTAGAGTGGTGGGTTCTGCCTGGCACCCAGCCAGAAACCCCATTTCTAACACCACACATTCGTACTCCCACTTTTCCACTTATTGTTTAGGATTTCTTTGCACTCATGCTAGAGAACTCCTCCCAAGCAAATTGATTTACACCTGTAGTGAATACCTTTCTAAATTCCTGACAAGTGTAAAAAAGTTCAATACGGTCATAAAGGTAGATTTCTGACCAAATTTACCTTCATGAATAGGCTCTGGAACATTTTTGCTGTCTAAATTTTGGCTTGATTAAATAGAATTTGTTTAGCTGTTGGAAAGTGGTTTATTAGTAGTGATGAGCAGTGACTTGTCATTAGTAATAAGGCCACAAACACAATAAATCATCCCACTCCTCAACCCATGGTAGCTTTCAACGAGCAGGTAGGCCTGACTTAGGAGAGAGGTGTATAAAGCATTTAAATGCACCAATGCATTGAATAGGTGAGACACAACACACATTAAAAATCCAACTCCAATTTAAAAACATAGATTATATTTTAACGAACAAATAGACACCAAAACTACAAAAATCTAATGTGGGGAACAAGAGACATGAATTTGTAAAAAAGAATAAAAATAAAACTAGCGTTTAGAAGCAAATAGCACTCAAAGGGTTAAAAAAGATTGTACTGGACTGAGTCAAGAGGTCTTTACTCTAACGTCCAGAAGTGTTTCTTGATGAAGAAAAGTGGTCTACAACACCAGCCAAGTGTTCAGGTGTTCTGGTTTCTCTCTTGGGGTCTGGAACAGTAACACCCACAATGCACCTAGTCAGCTTATGGGACATTTTACAAATGTTGCTCCAAACTTCTCTGACTTCTTAAAGAAAGTATCATTGAGGCTTCAAAGTGTCCACACCACCAATCCAGGGGTCTAGAATTTCTGAGATGGTCTTTGGGATGTTGGGACTACAATTCCCACAATGCACCTGACCAAATACTTAAAAGTACACTAGACTCACTCTAGGATGGGGACTTCTTGGTGGAAATGATGCAATCAGGCTCTGTCAACCTATAGTTTGCAGGGAATCCACTCCTTAATCCTTCTCGATGCAAGGCAAAGTTCTCAGAGCTATAGTCTCAGAATATGCAGCAGGTGCAGTCCTTCAGAGTGCAGACCTTTGTGGTGAGGATCAGGTTTCCTTCTGCTCCTTCTAGTATCAGCCAGCATATCTGAGAAGCATTGCAGCTCTCCCATATTTATTTCCTGTTTCTGGGCGTCACGCAAGGGGGCTCACCCAAGCAATAGGATGCATGGTGGCACCCAGTACATCTCGGAATACATTGAAGCAAACCACGTCCTGGACTTCTCCCAATGCAGCTTCAGCAGTAATCAAAGCACAGAGACCGCACTTCTTGCTGCCACCAACAACATCCGCCCCCCACTTAAATGGGGCGAAACCACAGCCCTCATCCTTCTGAAACTCTCGGCTGCTTCAATATTGTCTCCCACCACACCCTAATCATGACTCTCCACGACTGGGCCCAGGCATGAATTCATTCCTTCCTCACGGGTCCAACACAACGAGTCACAGTTCCACTGTTCCTCTCCAAAGCCAAGGAGATCACCTGTGGAGTCCCCCAAGGCTCCTCCCTGAGCCCACCTCTTTTCAACATCTATATTGCCCCTCTCTCTGCAATTGTCAGGAACTACAGGCTCAACACTGTCTCCTATGCTGGTGATACACAGCTGATCCTCTCCCTCACCACCGAACCCACAACTACGAGAAACAACTTCACCCAGAAACATTTCAGTAAACTACAGAATGAGGCAACCAGACTGGTCCTCGACATACCTCACTGCATTCATAATACCATACTTGGATGTGCGACTCGCGACTAAAATTAAATGGCACAAAAACAGAGCTCATGCTTCTGGGCCAGCGAATGACATCCCTTCCCACCTCCATCTGGCCCACATGCCTAGGGGATCTCCCTCTACCAAAGAAAGAACTCAAAAGCCTAGGGGTATGGCTGGAGCAAGACCTCTCCCTTAAGACACAGGCCAAAAAGACGGCTGGCACCTGTGTGGGCCTACTCCGCTCAGCTCGTAAGATTCTCCCCCTACTGCCGACACAATCCAGAAAGCTGCTCATTCAAGGTCTTATCTTAACTAGATTAGACTACAGTAACGCCCTCTTTATGGCCGTGCCAGAATCCACCATCAATATCCTTAAGCGCATTCAAAACACAGCAGCCAGGCTGCTGACAGGCACCTCCCGGAGAACATCGGCTAAACCAGCACTCAGAGCTCTTCATTGGTTGCCTATCCGGGAAAGGATCACATTTAAGGCTCTGTGTATCACCCACATATCCCTCCAGGGCAAAGGGCCCCCTATCTTTGGGAAAATGCTCTATCCCTACAAAACTACCAGGTCCCTGCGCTCCTCCCAGGGTAACCTGGCCACTGTTCACAGAGTCAGGAAGGCCCAAACTGGAGGGCGACGTTTTTCAGTCACTGCAGCAACCCTGTGGAATCCCTGCCGACTAGTCTTCGAGCCGAACCGAACTACATGATGTTCCGTAAACTCCTGAAGACACACCTCTTTCCACAAGATCCATAAGTTCATCTATCAATCCCGTGAGTTTCCCTCCGACCTCCACTGCGCGGGACGCTCCCGGGCAGCCATGCGCTTTATAAATGTTTTTTCATTTCATTTCATTTCAAACATCTCAGAGAACTTCACTGGCTCCCAGTCAACAAAAGAATCACTTTCAATCTACTCACATATGCCCACAAAGCCCGCCATGATGCAGGAGCAGCATACCTGAATGACCGCCTCTCATTCCACATACCCACCAGACAACTCCACCCCACCCAGCTGGCCCTTGCCACCGTCCCTCAGATCCACAAGTGTAGAACCGGAGGAAGGTACTTCCCCTTGGTCGCTGACAAGACTCTCCACCTCAGACAATCCCCGTCACATACCTAACTCAGGAAGGACCTCAAGACCTGGCTCTTCGACAGAATCCCTGCGCTCAGATGGATCAGCAGCCCCCCATACCCACAAGTGCCTTGAGACCCTCACGGGTGTATAGGCGTGCTTTAAAAACCCTGATTGCTTGACTATGGAGTATGATCACTTCCTCCAAAGTGTGGCATATTCTTGTCTTAGAAAGCACAATTTTCTAAAAATCCAACATGGAGAAAGTCTTCCCTTAGGGGTTAGATCTGGCTAAGCCAACCCACTGGCGGGACTAAATTTCACTAACACTCCCCTTCCAGCCCCCTGACCACTGAGGCCCCTATGTGGCTGGGGTACAAGATGTTGAGATCAGCCTGTGCTGGTGCCAAACTGTCATTCTCCCTTTGAAGACCAGTTTGGCTCCTCCACCCTCTTCCTGCTTTTTGGGTTCTTCAGCTGAAGTTCCCCACCCACAGGAAATCCACTGTCTGTTCTGACAGGACACTTCACACCTTATCAAGCAGCTCTGGTTTAGCCTGGCGGCAGCTGGACAGCTAAATTTTGGCTCACAGAAAATGTGTTAGTTATTATAATTTAACAGCGGCAAGTTGTTGGATTCATCATCATTATCATTTTAAGTTCTTGAATGATATGTTAGCTCATTCTTATCAATATTTAAACTTGAATTAAATATTCCAATGTTAGCTTATGGAGCTAATTATCCAAAATAGGGATAAATGAAATTGACAGTGTTTCCTACCCCAGGGCGCATAAAACACCTTCACCTTAGGGATGACCCATATGAAACAATAAAGTAGATTCCCACTTTGGAAGTGCATTTAATTCCAAAGTCGAATTTGCATATACAATCTATTTAAAAGCAGCCTGCAATGCAGGACTTACTTTTAAAATGACAGCAGGCAATACACTAGTACACACTCTAGTGTAGGAAATCTACTGGGCCTCTAAACCTTCCTGCCTCATTATATACTAGGGATTTATAGGTAGTTTGAACCCCCCTTACCTTATTATATACTATGGACTTACAGGGGTCTGTCATTGTCAATTATAATTATACCTAACTATGTACTTTTAATCGGAGCACAGGACGTGGGTCGGGTTAGCAGGGCTCAGGACATAATCAGCGTCAGAAAACTAGCACCTAGTAGCTGAAATAGGGAAAAAAAGTGGGGGGACACTGCAAACAGGTCCTGATTTCTCACATTAGCTTTGCATGATGTTCCTTACAATGATAATTTGAACAGGGTATGCTTTAAAGTAACAAAGTTGAAAAAACAATTACTACAGTTGTTATACTTTTCTTTAAAGCAACTGAAATAAAAAACTTACAATGGTATATTGCATTAGTTTTTGCAGTCCTATAACCTTTGTTCAGAGGCATGCGGTTTAACAATAATGTCTCTATCTTTTTCCATGTTGACTTCCCTTTTGATAGCACACTGTACCTTCTATTCTATGGTGGTAATCTCTATGCATAAGTAATTAGTACCTGAAACTTATTCCATCGTCAACTTGATTTTGCTCCTCATGGTGATCTCAAATTGCTGTCCAGGCCTGCACCATTTCACTCAGCTACTTTCAAATTGTGTCCAAGGAAGTGGTCAGTAACACCAGAATTAAAAACGATTTCTTGAAACTAGATTTAGAAGGCATTCACCAATACAGAGTTTACTACATCCTTAACGCTTTGCCAGCTACTGTCTCTTGAAAAGTCCATAGAGTTTTTTTATCCTTGAGCGAAAAATTGATTGTAGCCAATTAGTTCAATGTTTGCTGAAACAAAAATAGTTATCCTGAATTGGTCTTCAAGGCATAAGCAACTCTGAGGGTTCCTACCTTCAAAGTCACATGGAGGGGCCATCTCATATTAAGGCAAGTTTTCAGGTTCAATACGGCAAATTGCCAAGGAGGCGTTCCCAGGAAGGAGATCTCCAGCTCTGTGAGTTATGCCTGACCCTCTGTAATGCCCCTCGTCCATCGAAACAGGGTCCTGCCCTTAAAATGCAATAGGGGTGGCATTACCTATTCAGAGTATATGGTATTTTTTTCAGGATAGTATATTTACTATGTGAGATAAATGCCATCTATTTTGAGATTGGCAATGAAGAATGAGACATAATGTGGAATCTGTGTTGATCCCACAATAACCAGGTTTTGTCTTTTTTTCTACAGATTAGCCCCTGCCCTTAAATATTTTGTGAGGTTTTTCCCAGCAAACGTTTGGATAAAATTGCAGGAGTATGATAGGTACCTCATGTACTATCACATGTGATATTCACACAAACCAATAATTATGCGACAGCTCGATTTCCCGCGTTCTGTGCAAATTCTGACAAGGGGTATCATTGCATGTAGTGAACTGAATTCTCAAGTCTAAAGGTGTGAATCTACTTCTGCAACAATGGAACATGGAATCCAGTGTCAAAAAATTCTGACCCTCAGTTTAAGTCCCCCATTATGACCAGGCTGCTAGCTTCTAAACACTGTTTGCACAGGAATTAGCTTTCTGACTTGTAAGACAATTATCACATTTCAACTTTTTAACTCTATAGGATTTAGTCAGGGCAAACTATCACTGTTAATTGTCAAGAAAGGCTAAATACATGAAATACAGAGTCCACGTTATCTCCCGTTTCTAAGTGAAGAACTTGGAGCGTGATGTATTTGCTGTAACCCAAAAACAATTCATCCTGGGGTAAGGGTATTTACTGGGTGCGGTACATTCTTTACACGTATCAATCCTCCTGAGAAGAATGGTTAAGGACTTACTTAAGAAATCTGCCGACTGCAAAAATGGTCAGGGACTAGGCCAAATGTGCTGAACAATTGCAACCTCTGTAGTTAGTTGGCTTGATCCTTTCAAAACTTTTGATTGACCCAAAAAATCCACTGTTCATTTTGTGAATCAGCAGTCTCTGAGAAGAATTATGGCCCGGATGCATCAAGCTAAAATCCGCTCGCAAAGGGGCAGATTTTCAGAATCTGCCCCTTTGCGATCAGTATTTTTGCATTTGATCTAGATCTTTCCGCTGCCTTTGACACGGTCAATCATTCCACCTTGATCGACCATATCTCAACACTGGGGGTCAACCATCTAGCCAGAGATCTCATAGCCTC
This sequence comes from Lissotriton vulgaris, assembly GCF_964263255.1. Taxonomy (NCBI): domain Eukaryota; kingdom Metazoa; phylum Chordata; class Amphibia; order Caudata; family Salamandridae; genus Lissotriton; species Lissotriton vulgaris. The sequence continues at coordinate 316,612,060 of NC_141699.1, read as the reverse complement.
GTTCCTTGCTAACCGCACCAAATCGGTGAAACTGGGCACATTTTACTCCCCCACATCCTCATTGCCGTGCGGGGTGCCCCAGGGATCACCGCTAAGTCCAACACTATTTAATATCTATGTGTTGGACTTGGCGAGGGTCATAAAATCATATGGGCTGAGTTTAACCACCTATGCAGACGACACCCAATTGGTGTTGGCTGTTCATAAGGATGGATTGGCAGTGGCATCGAGATTCCAGGAGGCTATGCTAGCCATAGGGTCCTGGATGTCGATGAACTGCTTAAAATTAAACTCGGACAAGACGGAGGTGATGACTTTTGGCAACTTGTCTCCGGCATGGCCGGACAGGTGGTGGCCTATTGATCTGGGCACCCCGCCAGTACCTGTAGCCAAGGTCAGAAATCTTGGGGTCATATTTGACACCAAATTAACATTTCATCATCATGTTAATGCAGTGATCTTATCCTCCTTTTTCACTCTCAGAAAAATCAAAAAATACTCCCTTATTTACCTCCTGCGGCAGGAAAAACTCTTATAACCACTCTAATATTTTCAAAATTGGACTACTGCAATGCCCTCTTGCTAAATGCCCAGCAGCAGGTCTTGGACAAATTGCAATCGGTCCAAAATGTGGAGGAAAGAGTACTACTTTTCATCCCCAAGCATCATTCCGTCTCTGCAGCCATACGTCATCTGCATTGGCTGAGAGTCAGAAGCCGCATAAAATTTAAAGCCATCTGTATCGTGCATAAGGTCATTCACAACTCTGCACCACAATTTCTAATAAAGGCCTTCAAGATCTACACTCCGAGCAGGCCCCTTCGCTCGGCATCCAGCTACCTTCTTCCTCTCCCTCGCACTAGAACAGTTGCCTGGGTAGACAGACGCTTCCTAGTAGCTACTGCGAGGCTCTGGAATACTCTTCCTTTTACCATCCAGACCAGTCCAACACTTTTAATTTTCCGTAAACAACTCAAAACCTGTCTCTTTGACCAATGACTTCCTTCAGCATGAAATATGTCAATTGACCATCCTCTGCGCCAAGACACCTTTGGGTATTTGTGTGCAATACAAATCTAATAAACATAAACATAAACATAAACATTTGGAATGCATCATCCCAAATGCAAAAATCGCAATTTAAGAAATCGCAAAATTGCGATTACTTAAATTACTATTGCATTTAAGGAATCTCAAATTGAGATTCCTTAAATGCAATGCATTAAAATAAAAAAATTAGCGATTTCGCTAATAGGGGGCGCAAATTACCATGAAGTTGAACTTCATGGTAATTTGCAAAACTTTTAAGAATGCACTAAAGTGCTTTTTTCAAAGTTCCATTTTACACACAGACATGCCCTTAGGGCATGTGTTTGTGCAAAATGTACCCATGTGCAGATTTCAGGAGTGCAACAGGGTGTCCTTTTGACACCCTGGCACCCTTGAAATTGCAATCTCAATTTGCAATTCTCTAATTGAGAATCGCAAATTGAGATTGTCTTCCCATTCATTCCTATGGGCCTCTATGCCCATAGGAATGAATGGGGAGGTATTCCTTAATTGCGACTCACAATTTGCGAGTCGCAATTAAGGAATTTTAAGAAATCGCTATTTTTTAAGCGAGTTCTTCATGCATGGCATTTTGCTATTCCTTATTAGCGAATCCTTATTTTTCGCTAATAAGGAATCGCAAATTAACAACAACTACAAGTTGGTGGTAATTTGCGATTTCTTAAGGGCAAATCGCTAAATTGAAATGCTTGATGCATAGCATTTAAGGAATCGCAATTTGCGATTCCTTAAATGCTTACGCAAAATTAAGGAATCACAAATGTTGTGATTCCTTAATTTTGCTATGCCTTTTGCTTCATACATTCCAAATAGCAAATTTTTTGTTGTAAACAGTGCTTTTTTGCGAATCGCAGTGTTTGCGACTAAAAATGACCTTGGTACATCTGCCCCTTGATTTGCCCAGAATCACTGGCGGTTTTGGCGTCATTACCGAGACTCAAACCCAGATCCCCAGGTCCGAGGTCGACCGCCCTAGCCGTTAGGCCAACTAACTCACAAACTAAGTTCACAGCTCATGATTTAAATTAATACTTCTTTTACAGTCTTAATGAAATATGTTTCAGAACACAATACTGATTTATCTCTATCACTCATGACGTGCTTGGCACTGTACTACTTTAGTTTAAAATGTTGTTCCAAATGTCTGTCTCAATTTCCTTTTGTAAACTAAGGCAACCCCGCTGTAGTTTTCGGAAATATGACTTTCTAATGCGTTGCTTTTTTAAACTTTGCTGCTCTAAATGCCTCTCAGTTTCTTAATGTTCGTTTCGTTTGCTCAAACCCATCCCTTCTCTCTGGTAAATTGTCTTTCGGCTCGTAGCATTTGAAATAAAGGAGGCTAGTATGTATGTCAAGCTGATTTCTATCATAAACAACAAAACTATTTCCATTTAAAATGCCTCTCCGTTTTTTAGAGGGAAATGGAACAGACATTGCAAATGTAACTCTGTCTTTAGTCCTGCATCACTGTAATGCCTCTCTGGAAAATTTCTTTGTTTTCACAAATCTAATTTAAATTACATTTGGCTATCATTTCTCTCTCTATCAAATGAAATAGGAGTTGCAAAGTGACTCGGCTGAGACACATACTAGTATACAATCTGGACTTCCCTCTTGGAAATGCCTTCATTTCTTTTTTGTTTTGGAAATTAATAGTGCAGTGCAAGATTCTCTGCTAATGCACTTAATTACGTACAATCCTTGTTATTGCCTCTGCCGCCCTTCCTTCTACTTTCTCTTCTACATAGCTTGAATACAAGCATGTATGAATATATTTATTTATTGGAAAAGTTTTATATATGTACGTGGTAGTTCTATACTGGAAACTTAGAAAAAGTCAGCAGAATGTGCTACCGGGTCAAAGACAAAGATACATTCGGGGACTGATTGGAGTGGAAGCTGGCTTTCGAGAGTGGAAGTGGACAATTACTTAGATGAGAATTCAAAGCATGGGTTCATGCAAACGTTTCCCCAGGGGCCAATGGAATTCTTTTAAGGGCTGTACCCCATTCTGTCCTCTAAATTAAGCCCCTCGTCTCTATAATAGACATAGATTTGATAATACTATGTTATACTGCATCTGAGTTGCTATCTTAAACCTCATTTCGGGAGTAAGCCTTCTACGTTTTCTTAGGATAAATTTGGCTAGTCAAGTGTAGAAAGGAAGTAACGTAACTCTTGCTAGGAAAGAAATAGATTCTCCTCACAGTCTGCGTATGTCTTTAGTCTCTTATCTTTAAACTTTACAAGTGCTTAAAACAGTTTCAGTTAAGGTAGCAAGTGATATAAAAAAACCTTGAAAAAGACCAAACCCGACAAAGTGCACACTTCTCTGAGTTTCCAGACACGAGCACCAACTTCCATCAATTAGTCAAGAGACTTGCTGCAACATGCATCATGCATTTTACCAGTTGCAAACCACCTGATTAACAGAATCAGGTAGTGTGCAACCAATAAAATGCACTTTGGTATGAATGTATTCCAATTTACGATGCAGTGATATATTACCGAATCGGAATTTGAAAGTGCCAATACATACCAATTCAGTGTTAGGAAAGGGAGTGTTCAGGGCGTCTCTTCCTAATACCGAATTGCAGCAGTATGTAGGGATGTTTTGTGACCAATTTTCCTTTAACCGGCTGCATTTAAACAAAAAAGATTGCTTTATTTAAAAACAATCATGAACTTGGTTGGCTACTGACCCCAGCAGGTCACCATCCCTGTGATTTCAGCATTCCATATGGGTCTCAGATTGTGACCTACCTCATTTATATTCATGAGGTAGGTTGATTTACGACCCACTAGAACTCACTAAATGAAACTCATGGAGTTTCATACATTAGGAATAGCAATTACCTCATTGCAAATCACCGAAAGTTGCAATTAGGTAATTGCTATTTCCAATGTTAATTTATGTGGCCCTTTCTGTTTATTGTTGGCTGTACTACTGTACTAAATTATGTTGGTAGTAAACTCTGTGCAGTCTGAGCATGTCCCATAACATCATGGCAATTCTTTGGTGAGAACAGTTCCTGAGTTTAACCATCAGTAGCACTCACATTCCAGTTCTTGTGTAATATGTAAGTTGAAAAGTATAGAACCAGAAGGTGTGGATTTTATTAATCATCGCTTCCCCTTGTAACAAATTGTGCACTCTTGTACAATCAATTTTTGAACTTATTTCTCTGCTCATTTTTGGCAATGATAGGAAAAATGGAAACTAAACACTGTTAGTAAGTATCTGACAGAAAACTGAACTGTAGCCCAACAATCATTTAATTTTCCAAAGGGGGAGCATGAGCACCCAGTCTTATAACCCACTTACTAAAATATGTTGTAGTGAGAATGTAATAGACCTTAAAACAAAGAGTCCTGCACTGTGGTGTTGGTACTCCTGCCTCGTCAAATGTTTGATGATGGTCAAATCACATCCTTTCTATGCCTTTGTGTCCTTAACTTCAGGTATTCAATAAAGATGGGCGAACCAATGAAGGCTCGAGCCAATGTTAATCCAGACGACTGGCTCTGACTCAGCCCAGCTTCTCATGAATACTCAAGCACAAAGCATTCCACACTTTCATGTGGTTTAACTCCATGGCTGCTAGAGCAATTCCCGCTGGGTGCTGAAATATTCAGAAACCCATGCTCCATGACGAGCTCAGCTCGTCATGAGTGTATGAGAGGTGTACATCATGACGAGCTGAGCTCATCATGAGCGTCGAAGGTGTTAAGTCTGCCACCAATATTGAATCTCAAGTTCTTAGAATTAAAGACAAAGCATTAACTTTGAATGCAAAACGAGAAAGGGAAAGAAATTCCCATCTGGTGGCTCAATAGCACAATGTGAAACCAGAAAACATGGGATTAATCCCAACTTCCCCATTTGAACACATTATGTGATCCTAGGCAATTGTTTTATTTCACTGTGCCTCCTTTTTCTTTATTATGGGAGTTCTTTGAAATACATGAGTTTTAGATGTCAGCTGTGCAAAATACTCTCTTGCTTTTGATGTAGTAGATTATAATGCTCTTCATATATAACCACAACCATGATCCAAAAAACAATCGTGGGAGTATAGAGGCAGTAGTGATAGAATCACCCTCCTAGACGCTGTATATAACCAATGGGATACTATCAATGTGAAGGAAGTGGATATTTTATTCCTTTTGGCAAATTATAAGGTGAAGACTTAATGTCTAGAACCAGTGAGAGAAGCTCTCTTTGCGGGTGGCTAAAGGAGAGCACTATGTGCTTTTAACATTTTTAAAATACCCCTCACACAGCCCCTCCTTCAGCAGCTCTGTGAGATCCCACGGAGCTGCTGAAGGGTAGGACTTATGCCGATTATCGAAAGCAGTCACTATACCGCCGATTAAAACCCTAAGATGCAGGCTCATGGGGCACACAACATGTGAAACAACTGGACCATAGGAGGTCAAACTTTTTTCTTTTGCGCTTCATTGGGGGCCCACGCAAGCACAGAAGCAATAACTGAGTAGCTGATTTTTGCTACCAGTTTTAGGACTTTAGGCATACTACATTTATTTAGAATTGAGTATCGTTAGTAGGGACCAATAGAGGTCATGAGGAGTAAGCAGAAGGGGACTGCTTACGAAACAAGCCATGTCGACCAAGTAGATAGCGTATTTCGTTCTACTCATTTACCCCCTTTTTAGTGTTCCCAGCCAGAGAAGTCAATAAATCATTTTTTTCTACTAGCCAGGGAATTTTTACATTTTTCTTTTACTCCACCACTATACTTACACAGGTCCCAACCCCCCTATCACTTACCACTGTCTTCACACCACACATAGCCTATCCTAAAAAACTAAGTGCTCCCGTGTAGTTCGTAGGTCGCAGCACGCCCCGCCCCGTAGAGGGACGGGAAGACCCCTATGATGAAGCATGACACTATGGGATACATAGTGTGTGAGGGGTATTTTAAAAGCACATAATGCTCTCCTTTTGTCACCCGCAAAGAGAGCTTCTCTCACTGTTTCTAGACATTAACAGCCAGATTCATAAAATCCAAAATCTGCGAATTCTAAATTGCGATTAATACCGAATTGCAATTTAGAATTCGCAGAATGGGATTCATCAAAAAGTGCGACAAAATAAAGCGAATCGCAACCGGCCGCAAAATGCGATAGTGATTTTCCAAAATCGCAGAAAAATCGCTAAATCCGTCCAATTCCGTGTAGGAATAGCGATCTCGCAATTTGCGAGATCGCAAATTGCGATCTCGCTAATAGCGAGATCGCAAAAACGGGAAGTCGCATTTCGAGCACAGTGATGACATCACAACCAGGAAGCAGGCAGTTCCCTCCCCCATGGAGAACACTGAGGCAGAGATCGAAGCAGCAGCAGTCAGAGCTCCTCTCAGAACACCTCCAACCTTGGAAACTTTTGGTATTGGAGACTGTAGCAATGGCAGAGGATGCAGCAGCAGGGCCCAGTGACACCGGGCGCAGCGCAAGCTAGAATTCTCAGAGCAGGAGCTGGAGCATCTAATAGATGGAGTCTGCCAAGACCACACCAAACTTTTCGGCAGGGACTCCAGGAGGGTGCCTGAGGCCGAGAAACGGCGCCTGTAGTTGAACTCAAAAAGAGGTGGTACGACCTCCGAGGTCGTGCCAAGGAGAGGGTGGCAGAGAGGCTTGGTGAGAGCCTTGCAACTGGAGGTGGAGATCCAACAGTCCCTCCCAACACCCCCTGGAGGATCGTGTGGAGGACACACTGCAGCGTGAGGCATGTGTTGGGGTCATCCCTCTGGACTCATCCCGACCCACCCAAGACAGCCAAGGTAAGTGGCATGCGACTGCGACCCTGTCCCCTAACAATGGCCATGACTCTATAGCCTCCCATAATCACCCCCAGTCATGCAACCCATGCACATCAGGACATGCCCAATAGCATTGCGGGACATGTAGTCTGCCCACAATGTACAAAAACTCCAATGCAGCCAGACATGTCCCAATGTACGCAATGCAACAGCCAGTCAGGGAATGTTAGCCAGCATGCATGTAACAACTGCACATGTGAAAGATACATGCAATTAATCTACGTCCACTTTCCATCACAGGTGGCGTAGACAACAACAGCAGTGACAGCGAGAGGCTGCAGATAGATTAAGCATCAGAGGAGCCTGAGGGTGAGGAGGAGCAAACTACCACACAACCACCTCCACCAGGCACAGCACCATTGGCAGCAGCAAGACCACCACCAGCAATGCCAGCTCCATCAGGCGCAACACCATTGGCAGCAGCAAGACCACCACCAGCAGCGCCAGCTCCATCAGGCGCAGCACTATTGGCAGCTTCAAGACCACCACCAGCGGCACCATCAACATCAGGTGCCGCTAGACCTGCGACACAGCGCACACCCACTGTGGCCAGCCAGCACAGCCAACATGGCAGGGAGCCGCAGCAGAGCACAGCATGCACCGGCAAGAGGGCGATTGCTGTGCGTGTGCCAGGGCTCAGTATTGAGCTCCGCATGCTGCGTGTGCACCAGTTGCAGGCACGACGCCAAGGTGCAATTCAACTTCAGCTGCACAACATAGGCAGAAATGTTGCCAATGTGTCCGATCGAATTGATTGCATGACAACTGCCATGAAGGCAAACACAGCGGGCATCATCAGCCAGCGCTACATCCCCCGCCGCCGCCACCGCCAGCTACTCACGCGCCTCTCTGCCTACACGCGTTCCAACTACGTGATAGGAAATGCCACCTCCCAGCTGTCACGTCAGTCTATAGCAATGCAGCTGCAGATGGTGCAATGCTGTGAGGACGTGGCGCGTGTCCTTGAGCAAGTGACCAGTGCTGTACTGGCACTACGACCAACTGGCCCAGCCAATGGTGGTTGGGATGACACAAGCGAGGGGACCTCGAGTGTCAGCAGCCTGTCTGCCACACAGGTTGGTGTCCTACGCCGCAGCAGTAGGCCCAGTGCGGGTTGACGGGCCCTGCCTGAGGAGGAGCCAGAGAGGCGACTGGGTGCCGCGCGCCGGAGGCGCACATGACATTTCTACCCATGGGCATGGACATGCTGATGACCGAAGCATGTCCTGTTGATAACATTGAGGAGTATGGCGCAATAGTACTCACATGTAAATCATTACAATTAATCCTTATTATTGTGCATTCAACAATAATATTTATTGAAGCATTGAACATCGGCCTCCTGTCATTATTTCCATTGTCATGCATTTGGGAATTGTTGGGTGAGGGGAGGGGGTGCACTAGAAACAGTTCATTGTGATGTGGTTGCGCCGTCTGTGTCCTTCAGCAGGATGTTCCCCGCGAGCATGACGCGCATGTGCAGGTGGCCGGTCGTCCCCTTCCGACTCACTGCCAGAGATCTCTACAGGAATCCGGCGCTTGGTAGCAAGGTTGTGTAGTATTGGAGTTGACAGGGACATTGAATACAGTATATGACGGTAGTTGTGTTGCAATTTGAAAAACTTTTCGCTATGAATTTAATGCCCTTAATTTCACATGATTAAACTGTTGCGGTGGTAGGACATGCCGCACAATTATGACATTTAAAATGACCTATAACAGGTGATGTTTACAACATAGTGGTCAGTGAATTTTTTACAGCAGAAGAACCATGTGAAATTAATGGCATTAAATTCATAGCGAAAAGTTTTTCAAAGTGCAACACAACTACCGTCATATACTGTATTCAATGTCCCTGTCAACTCCACTACATCGGCAAAACAATCCTACCTGTCAAAAAAAGAATCCTGCAGCACCAATCTCGCATTAGGTGCAAGAAGGAGAATGCACCACTTGTTGAGCATTACCTTCGTTTTGGCCACAAAGAAACCGACATGATCTGGTGGGTTCTTGAGGTCATAAAGTCTAACAAAAGACATAATAATCTGGACAGAACACTCGCTCTAAGAGAGGGCAAATTGATATGTATTGCAGACACGGTTAATAAGGGACTAAATTCTTCCACAGAATGGCATTCATTGGCATGCCTAACATAGGATCTCGGTTCCCCTTCATATCATACTGCCCCTCTGTTAAGTAAGGAATATGCTGTTAAGACCTATTGGTATGTGATGCAGTATATAATGAACTTTAATACATGTTGTCATCTGGTTCAATAATTTTCGACTAACGTGTATTGTTTTGATTGTATGACAATGATATATAAAATTTGTTTAAATACTTCTCAATACAGAACTAAGCTGTCTGAGAAAAATGTATATATATGACAAATTTGTCCTATTTTTTGAAAGTTGTTAAACTTTGTTTGCGAAAAATACTAAATGGCTGTCGCGATGTTGTTCCCTTATATCATGGGTAAATACTTATTTTTAACAGCACGTATATTGTTAATAATAGACTACAAACTTCAGTAAGTTTTCAATGGCTGTTAAATGATCTTGCCTCTACACGAACTTTTTACCACTTTAAGATGGCGCCCAAATAGGTAGCATAGCCCCCCTTTTGATATCCAAATCCTTTATGTTTAAACTCACTCGATCGCGCACTGATGTTGTTCCCTTATACCATGGGCAAATACTCGTTTCTAGCAGCACATATATTTTTAATAATAGACTACAAACTTTAGTAAGTTTTCAATGTCTGATAAATGACCTTGCTTCTTCACGAACTTTTTACCACTGCAAGATGGCGCCTAAATAGGTAACATAGTCCCCTTTCGCCTCCAAACATTTTATGTTTAAATTCACGCGATCGCGCACTGCAGCTTCTTGCTTGCAGAGTGACGGCAGACACTTCTTGCTATCTCGAAAACTAAAACAGGTAAATACTCCCTACCCATGCGTTTGGTCTCTTTGGACCGATTTAAACCATGCCACGCTTGATATGGGTTGTAATTATTTTCTTCACCCATTTCATTTACTTAGATCGTTCATTTCTGACGACTTGGTTACTAACTGAGATCCCCTTGACAAGCTTGCGAGGAGTGACACGAAAAGAGCAGAGCTTTAATTGCTCACTTCCCTGCTCTGTCCAATGCTTCTACAGGTAAATGCTGCCGATTTATGCCCTGAACCTTTGGACCCTTTTGCATGCTGCTTAGCTATGGGTTCTAATATCTGACCCATTTCACTCTCATAGATCCTCCAACTCTGACGACCCTTGCGAGGATTGACATGAAAAGAACAGAGCCTTAATTGCTCACTTTCTTGTTCTACCTAATGCTTTTACAGGTAAATGATGCCGGTTTATGCCCTGAGTCTTTAGACCCTTTTGCATTCCGCTTAGCTATGGGTTCTAATATCTGACCCATTTCATTCTCATAGATCGACCAACTCTGACTATCCGAATTTCCTTGTGATTCCCTCTACAAAGCGAGTGCGGTTCGACCTAGCGAAAGGAAACCCCAATTGCTAACTTCTCTGTGAGACCATAGGTAATGATACAACCATGCTATATGCTGAATTGCCTTAATTAATGGCACAGTAGTGGGTATTGACAACCCCCATTGTTTAAATGTTACAGATCAACCTCTGTCCCGGCTCTACATATCGTCCATCTCCACCACGCAGAGTTAATGTTATCTATTTAAGGTACCAACTTAATCTTAGCAACTAAGATACATCCGCATGTGATAATAAGAATGCCCTATGAGGTTCAGGCACCCGTTTTTTTTTTTCTCTGTGTGTGTCTGTATTTTATAAACTAATGTATCATAGGTCAATTGCTTGATCTGTGTGAAACTGTTATGAATTCTGGCAATTCTTTTGACTTTAGCTTGATTCAGATCAATTTCTAAGCGCATGATAAATTACATGTTGTAATGAGTAGATACATTGTAAATAAGCTTCATTATTATCTTTGTACAGAATTTTTTCACTGTTTTGTCATCACTGTCTCTATTGTCTAATTGTCACTACGTAGTTGAGTATTTTAGTATAGGTCATGTATTTTAATGACTATATTTTAGCCTGGTCAGATGTTTTCTGTTTGTATATATGTGTATAGTGCAACAATGAATGTCTAATTCAGTTAAGATGCCATAGTTATATTGTTCTATTCTATTTTTATTAGGGATTTACAATATTATTTATCCACTGTCCTGATGATGGTCTTGAAGAGTTACCCATAAAGACCGAAACGTCGACTATCAGCTTTATCCAAAAGAAAATTTCTTAAAACCTTTATTTTGGATAGGCCGCCCACAGGCTTTACAGAGATTCTTGATTTGTTTCGTGACATTTATCCTGTATTCCTGTTTTGCACATTCTCTATGCTTTGTATTTTTCCCTTTATGATTTAATTTTGATAAAATTCACTTTTTTGCCTATACACATGTCTATTTGTTTTTGTTTTAATGTTAAGTATTGTCATGTCTAGTTAAGTATATGAATGTTCATTGAAGCTATTATAATTAATCTCACCCAGGATAATTAAGTTACCTGTATTCAATTCAGTTATATAACTAAATCAACTTTTTTAGTACAACAAACTCCTTTGGAGGCAATTTTACCCATCCTATCACTATATATCCGACACCTACGAGCTGAATAGTTGATGCTCTGCATCAGAGTCTGTCAATAAGTCTCTGACCTCTCTAGGACCTGAACTAAGAATGAATTGAGGATCAAATGTCGCTAAGTCCCAATTATATGAAAAAACAGAGGACTGACCACGGTTGCCAATAGGAAATGTATAGTAGCACTGTCTTAAACTTGGTGTTTCGTTGAATTTTTGTTTAAATTTTAGGTCACAGTAATATATGTAATGAAATTTGCTTATGTGTATTTATGTATTTTTATACTTGTGTTTAAAATATTGATTGCATCAAAATAGAAGGGGTAACATGTCTTGAAATAGTGTGTGATGGCAACCTTATCCTTTCATTTGATAAAACATTGAATGATTTCATAAATAAATGGTAGCCCAGGGTTAATTGAGATAAACACTGAGGCCGAAAGAATAACTGATTGATGGTGTTAAAGGTATTTTGTTGTGTATATTGAAGTAAACTTGATCTCAGCACCCAATCTCTGAAAATTGTTTCAGCAGCACTGGTGCTGAATTATGTCCCTAAGTTCACGTGTAAAAAAACCATTGCAAGTATTCGAAAGCAAAATTCTGCATAAATATTTCAGTATTGTTTGCTGATGTGTTTTTTCTACTTCACAAAGCCATTTCAACAACGAATGTGTTCCCCCTATGTTATCCTTCACAATCATCCCAATTGTGTATTGCTCAAACAAGTAAATTGAGAAATATGGAAGTGGTCTGCGGGCCAGAGCTGTCGACTTTGCACGTTGGCAACCAATCAAATCAAATCAAACATTCTTTATTCGGTTATTAAAGCACAATAACCATAAAAGTACAGATAAAAACACAGTTAATAAGTATAGGAAATTCATCCAGTACACCAAGGTCAGTTCTTCATAGTTGAGGTTACAATCGATTTACATGATTTATAAATATTTTTTAAAAACGAGGATATAAATACAATAGTTAAAATGTTATCACGTTTCTGTACAGCTAAAAAGGCAAGGCAACAGCGATTAATTTCCATGGTCTTCAAAAATGGGACAACCAACCTTCGTCGCGGCATAGTATAAAATTTACAAAAGGAAAGAATATGTATATCCGACTGTTCACACAAATCATCACATGGGCACTTAATCAAATTTTTTGACCAGTTATTCATTCATAGTGGGGAAACTAAGCAACCTAAACAGCAAATTAAATCTAAAACGGGTTAATAAAAACCTCTCATGGTCACTCATTTGCACTTTAACATATGGCTGCATTTTTCTTGAAATCACAATCTGTTCATGGGCAACTACCGTCATTTTCTTAATTTCTATTATTGTTCTCTGATAATGTAAATGGGCCATACATTTTTCCTTCAAAGACTTCCTTGAGATGTTACATAAAGAAGATGGATCGGAAAAGTAATCCTCCATACCCAAGTCCCAATCGTTGGCAACCAGGTTTGAGTCCCATCATGTGCTCTGGGCAAATTGCCTAATCTCCAGTGCTTAAAATAAAATGAATCTGACCGTATGTAATGTAATCTGGTGCTCATGTAAAGTGCTCAAATCACTGGTATCAACACCAAGATTTTTAAGAAGCCTTGTGATTTTAGTGAACAGATGCTAGAGGCCAGCAACCCACTCTAAAAAGTGTATTAGTCAGTCATATTCTTTATTCAGCATTTCATTAACACCATAAAAGGACAATATAAAAAGGAATACAAACATTGGGGCCTATTAGGATGGCGGACGGACCTGCGTCCGTCAGCCACCCCAGAGGAGGAGAGCGAATTAGGACATCCTGTTTTTTTAACATTGCGGCGGGTGCTGCTTGAAGCAGCACCTGCCGCAATGTTAAAACTGCAAGCAGTGCATTTGCATGCACAAAGCGGCAGGCACCGCGTGGTGCCTGCCGCTTCGTGCATGCAAATGCAGAGTTTGTACCATACCCCCACTCCCCCTTTCACCCTGGGGGCCTGCAACGGGCCCCCAATGAAAAGACCATATGCCGTCTTGCGGCGGAAAAGCGGCAGCCGGTCTCCCCGTCCGCTGATGACCCCCCAGCCATCCTAATCTGGTGGGGCATCCTCACACACACCACAGTGGTGAATCCGCATCCTCCGGGCCGGTGGTGGCTTCCACCGGCCCGGTGGATGCGGATTCACCGCAATCATAATCGGCCCCATTGTTAATTAAAAATAAGCATCCACTATAATACAGTGCCACCAATTTCACAGATCATATATAAGAACAACATTTTCCTCTCCACCCTGCAATCAGGATTATTGTGATGTTGCTCCGCCAATTCCTTTGGTGGCTCTTAGTTTAACTGAAGTTCTTAAAAAATTAATCACACAGAATAAAGTCAGGGGATCTCGGGCCATTTGTAAAAATACGAGAGCTTCTTTCACAAGTCTAAAATTGGCCTTTTTGAACAAACATGTTAAAAAGCGATGCCTGGGTATTAAATAAAATGGGCATAATAGTACAAAATGAAGGGTGTCCTGTGGAGATCGCTGATCGTAGCCGGAGGGGCCCTTTGACTCAACTGAATTAGAAAACCCTCCGGCTCGACTAGTAAATGATGAAAAAGGTTGAGCCTAAAACGTGTAAATAAAAATCTGTCCTGGGGATTATGTACAAGGGCGAGGTAGGGCTCCAAACCCCTACAGGACCTCACTACAGCATGTGCCTGGACTGACTGTTTGTTTCTAGCTTCCGCGTCACGTGCTGTAGCTTTATAATTAGAGAGCATCTCCTTTACTCTAGATTGGTCCCGTTTCGTGATACATGATGGTGTTAAAAAAAGATCTACACACCCAATACTCTCTAGGCCATCTTTCACATATTTGAGCCAAAGCATAGACATTCCTGTCTCCCTCCCGATGGAGTCAATGATTATCTGTTGAGTCAGACTGACTTCTTGGTTGACCCAGATCTTTAACCAAGCGGCAAGGGGCCTGCTCCTCACCCTGTCCTCTAGGTACTCACATCCCAGTTCTTCATGAACAATATGGGTTGATACACACTGGGGGGCTTTGAGGAGCCTTCTCAGGTATTTATTTTCCTTTATTTGTAGTTTAGATGCCTCCGCCAGCCCCCACATTTCTGCCCCGTATGCTACTTTGGCACAACAGATTTAGTTGTACAAAGTCAGCATCTGCTCCGGGGACCATCGCCCCAGTCTACGGCCAAAGTTCATTATAGCCCCTGAGCTTGATACTAACTTGTTACAGCATTCCTCGATCAATGATTTAAAACTTAAACCCCTGTCAAATAAAATGCCCAAGTATAAAAAGGTCTGTACCTAAGCCAAGCTCGCTGAGCCTATTTTGTAATTAAAATTTTTCCCAAAATTTTTGTGGGCCCACCTCCATGACATATGATATAGTCAGGTTAGCAGATAAATCTAAACTGTTCATAAACTCTACAAACCTGTCTATCAGACGCTGCAGTCCCATTGGGGTGAGTGCCAGCAGGACCGAGTCTTCTGCGTAGAGCAAGACAGGGATTGATCTGCATCCTATTCTTGGTGAGTCCACTTTTAATTTAGTTAAAAACTGTTCTAGGCCATTAATGTATATAGAGAACAGGAAGGGGGCCAAGATGCATCCTTGCCTGACCCCACTGGTACACTTAAAAGACTCAGTGTGCCCCCTCTCCGAATTGTACCTCACTTTTGCAGATGTGTTGTGATGAAGGGCCCTCAGGATATTAATGAGGCCAACATCAACCCCTAAATTGGACATTATGGCCCACAGCTTCTCCCTATTCACACAATCAAAGGCTGCTGCCAGATCCATAAATGCTAAGTATACCTTTTCCTTGTTAGCTACTGTGTATTTCGTGACCAATAAATATAAATTTAAACATTGGTCAGTCGTGGATCTGCCTGTCAGGAAACCATACTGGACGTTTGTGAGAATGTGGTGTTCTTCTTCCCAGCTCATAAGACGGTTCAGGATAACCCTGCCCATTACTTTAGCTGTTACATCTATCAAAGAACTAGGACGATAACACTGAGGGCTATACCTACTGCCCTTTTTAGGTCGAGCGTAGCAAAGGACCTTTTGTTGGCATGTTCGAAGGAATCTGAGACAGCGTTCAGGCACGAGCCTCGCTGTCTCAGATTCCTTCTCGAGGGCGCGCACGGCACCGTGCCGTGCACATCCCCTGCCTCGGAAGCTCCATCCCGCAAGTAAGCCTCTCGCCTACATAAACACCCCTTTCCTTCTCAAAGTAAAGATGCGCATTGTCCACGTGCACCCCCTTATCTTGGCAAAGGCACTGTGTCTGAAGCCGTTTTACTACGATTCTGGTTGCTTTTTCATATTTCTGCACCTAAACACGCGTTCAGCAGTACGTTTGCAACAAAAACAACTTTACTAAGTATTTGGACAGTTTAACCCCAACCACCCCACTCACAAGCTCACGCGCACACAACACCCCCCCACCCACCCCACTCACAGCCCCACACGCACACACACAGCCACGCATGCACACTCCCTTACCCCACAAAGTCTTCATCGGCATACTGCAGCGTCTCCATCTTGATTACAAGAGCCCCTTAAAGTCTGCCACTGTGCACGAGCCGCAGATCCAGGAACAGCGCATGCGTCAGCAGCCCTTGCGCTCCTAGCCCCCCACTCTGTCTCCTCCCCCGCTCGGATGTCGAGCAGAGGTGCCGCGATGCTTATTTGTGGGAGCTGGTCGATTTTTACCCAGGGATATGCAATGTATGAAGACCCGGGCACAAATCTACTCAATTTGGACGGTACAGTTGAAATAATTCTCTCATTTACTTAGCTAAAATGAAAACACCAGGGATACAGAATTGTGTTTTGGCAAATATGAAATGGGGATCTAGACATGTCTCTATGGAAAGATACAAGGAAATTACTACCGGACTTTGATGGTAGTTATGGGAACTTAAACCATCACATGTTTCTGCCTATTGTGCCAAAGCACTCTCCAATCATTTTACACGCTGCACACTTCAACTTGAACACTCTTACTTTTTCCTGAAACACCCATTTTTCCTTCTGTTTTATCTGTAAACTCTCACTTCCTCATGCCGTTTACCCCTGCCTCAACATTTTTTAACATATAAAATGTTACTTTTATCCATTGTTAATCCAAGGCTGAAAGACATACTATAAATACATTTCATGAGAATAATTTCTTTCCACTTAGCCGTCAACCACAGTTTTGCAATTAAAAGGCCTCGCTACTCTCCGAATCCATGGTACTCCTTTTATCAACCTAAAAACACGTCATTCAGTATTCGAACCTGTGAGGTGCGGATAACACCCAGCTCCCTACAGCTATTCCTTGCAGTCTTTAGTAGGAGTCAAAATTGACACAAGACAAATAGATCTCGCTTTCAAGTATGCTAATCACCAGAGTCGTCATGCTGTTGTTATTTTTACCGGAAAAATGCACCACACACCAAAATCTCGGCAGGATTCGCTTATCTCTCCTCAGCCTGTCATGCAAACGAATTTGGCCCCTGGTGCGATGGCACCTGTTGCACCTTCCTAAAGCTGGCACTGTTGACAGGCATTGCTGTGACTTCTGTAGTAAAAAGTGATTACGAGTTATGCCTCATGCCATCATTGTCTAATATTTAAGAACATGTAGAATTATAGTTCCCTTACCTACATTATTACGCATCAAAAAGACACGTAGGAATCCCATGAGTTAAGGTGTGAACAAGACTTTTCACTTTATAGCCTAGATTATCTAAACATAAGGGCTACTTTACTCTACATATATCTCAAAAATCCTATTGAGCTGTATTTACTCCAAGTCTCGAGCTTCAATTCCCTTCTCATCCCATTATCATCCCATTCTCTCATTGCTCGCCCTAACCCATTTATTTATAATCATGAAGCCCACAGGGATCTTATGATTTTATATTTGATGGTGATAACCTTATAACTGTGAAGAAATAGTTTGGTGACTCGGTGCACTGATGTGTCCACTGCGAGGATCCGTGTTTCCTCCCAAAGGCACAGGGTCCAATCCAGAGCAGGTCCACTCTGCCTTTAATCCACCTGAGGTTGATAAAATGAGTGCCATTTACTTGGTTGGAAATAAGCATCTGTTGTCTGTCAACAGCGTCACCCGACCTTCCCAATGCCTGTATCAGTAATAGCTGCAGTAGTAAAAATAGTATTGTCATGGAATTCTAGGGAGGTGATTATCAACAATTTTGATGTGACCTACTTATGCAGCTTCAGGAGTACTCCCGACTCATGCAGTGCCCCGGACTAGTGCTGTGTTTTACTCATGGAATCCAGGAGTACAGCACTAGTAAGGCACGCCTCTTCACAGATACACCTCTGTAAATTAAACCTTCAGGGGCATATTAGCAACGGGAGTATCGCCGCTACCCCGGCTCGTGCGGACCCCAATCACCCTATCCCCCGGCTTGCGCACAGCCCTTCTCAGGCTGCTGCTGTCTCCCCTCCCCACCCCCGCAGGCGTGCTCCCAAGTCACGTGACAGTCGCGCGCGGCCCCGCTTCCTTCTGTGAAAGGGAACCAGTAGTACCCGTTAGTAGAGGCAGCATAGAGGCTGTGTCAGGGTCCGTCGCCCAGTGCTTTCCGCCCCAGCCCCTCCGACACTTAGTGCACTGTGGTCTCCTGATCTCCGGAAGGTCCAGCAGCACTCCAGTTTTTATGCAGAGAGGTGCTCAGTTGCTAAGTTACAGGCAGAGTGGAACATGGTGCTTTCTAGAGGAGGGACAGCTCCCCCCTCTCTCCCGTCGTCCTTCACCCCACTTCCTATCAAAATTGTATAAATATCTCATAGTGGCACACTACACTTGCATTCCTTGGGGAGGCAGTTGTGTGCATTTCCTAGAAGGGTTCTGCTGAAGCTTGGCTACAGAGAAGTTTAATTTCAAGTATCGGACCCGGATCTTGGTTAGTGCCATGACATGGGCAGTTAAAAAACACTGAACGGCTGTGGCGAGGATCTTCCGGGCCGTAACAATGCCCCCATGTCGTGCCACGGTGGCACTGCTACTTGCATGGCTTCACTTGCGACGAGCCTGGATAACGCATTGCTGGTGCGCCCATGCCTCACACCACCATAACAGCCAAGTTCTCAGTTTGGCTATGTGTGACATTTTAATGTTTTCAGCATGATTGTGTGACATTTCAATATATTACATGTGACATTCTGAATGACACTTTATAGCGAGTGCAGCAAAACAGTTATGTCATGATTCAGATCTCGGGAAATCCCCCTCTTCTTCATTGTAATGTTTTTATTTAAAAAAGACAAAAAACTGCCTTAACATTACTGCCCTTGTTTGCAATTGAATCTATTACAGTTTAAGGCTGCACTTGCAGTAGGGGATTAGTAAAAGTGTGCGTTTATCAAATATAGATGTCGTTCAACATATCCCCCCCTCCATTAAAAACAAGCATTTGCAATGCCATAGGTCACGCATTGTTAAAGTTTGAGTTATTGAGTTATTGGCATTGTAAATGACAATGTCTTTTATTCATTTGCATCTGTGCATAAACAAGCACTTTGTACTTATAGTCCATGCTTATAAGAAGCAAGGCTGGCAGTCTCTTTTACTACCAGCCTTACTCATCGTAAGTAAGGACTACACGTTCAAAGTGCGTGTCTATGCACCGATTGCAGGTTTTAAAAACAAATTAATAAAAGGCATTGTCATTTACAATGCTAATAGCTCAAACTTTAATAATGCGAGACCTATTGCATTGTAAATGCTTGTTATAAATAGGCACTATTGTGGCCGTTGACCATGAGCGGGGTAGACCAGAAACTGTGGCCCCGTTTATCACTCTAGTTAACACTGGTCCCCACAGTTCCGCATTACTTAGAAAGAGGTCCGTCGGAATCCCGACCGGACCTGGGGCTTTATTTCGAGTGAGGCCCGTGATGCCCCCCACAATCTCTTTTAATGTGAATACTGGCACCTCTGTCCCACTCTCCCTGTTTGCCTCATACTTTCCAGTCACGGGGGTCCCTCTGTTATACAGACCACTAAAATGTTCCAAATGAGCATATTGGACGCTATCTGAGGGCTATTTCCATCTTGGAAACAAGGGCTGTTGATTATCGACCAAAAAGTGGAAAGATCTCTTCTTCCTGCTGCCCCTCTTAAGTCTTCCCACGTTTGGGTTTGGAGCATATTATTCCGGCGCCTTACTGCCTGTTTATAGAGTAGTCTGCAGTGTGTGACCCTTGAACCGTCTCTGGGCTTGTGTTTGACAGCTGTTCTTAGATTCTTTTGGGCTAGGGAACACCCCCTGTCAAACCTTTTAGGTTTAGTCGTTATTTTTCTTCTCGCTGTCGTATGCATTAGGCTATCTAGTAGCCGCCCTATCTCTTCAAATGCCTCAACCAACGTGGGCCCTTAATCTCTAGGTTTAAGCACACCTCTAGGTGCTGTTTCCCCTCTTCTAAAAGTGATTTATAAAACCTATCTCCGTTTTAGGCGACGCCCCTGATCCGTGACGGTCTCCTAGACACCTCCTATTCACCTCCTTATTTCTCTACTAATCCATGAGACTGCCACTGTCACTGTTAGAGGATTATGGTCACTGAAAAAACTACAGTCAATATTAAACCCCAAAAATTCGCTGTTTTAGCAGGTGGGATACAATTACAAAATCAATATAGGAACAATATCCTCTTCCTTTAAAGGTAGGGTTGACCTGTCTGTTAGGTTTAATGGGTAACAGATCCATTGAATGTTCCATACTATAGTTTTTCATCACCCTACTTAGTTCCCTTCCTTCCACCGTATGGTCAAAGTGGGCTCCCTCTTCTACGTTACAAGATGTCCAGTTTTTCGTGAAAGGTATCAGGTTTGGACACAAATGGCAATTAAAATCCCCTGCTATTAAAATCAGTGGGTCTGTGGCGTCCTTCTCCCGCTCTCTCTGTGACCGTAGTCTTTCTTCCAGCTCTCCCACTCTACATCCTCCTGCATTATAAAAGTTGACTATAATTAGGTTGAGATCCTTAG
This sequence comes from Lissotriton vulgaris, assembly GCF_964263255.1. NCBI lineage: Eukaryota > Metazoa > Chordata > Amphibia > Caudata > Salamandridae > Lissotriton > Lissotriton vulgaris. The sequence continues at coordinate 316,591,491 of NC_141699.1, read as the reverse complement.
TTTTATACTGCACCGCTATCATACAATCTGAGTTCCAGTTTATGTCCTTCCAGATCCCATCCAGACTAAGATGGGCCAATATAAGGAGACCACCCTTGGCTCTGCCTGCCGTTGATCTATCATCTGGGACTCTGAACGCTTTATATCCGACCAAGTTAAAATTAGTCTGTTCCACTTCCCAGGTTTCTTGGACACAGATTACATTAAATTTATTGATGTATTCCAGCCACTTAGTGTTTTGGAATTGGGCTGAAAGACCCACCACATTCCAGGACACTAGTTCTAGGGTGCTCCAAAGGCCATGGGGGGGGGCCCATCGGTCCGAGTGGGCCCATTAAATATATTGGTATCTGTGGCTCTGTCTTGGGGTGCATTACATGATGCCACATATTTCGCATTTGGGTATACTGCTTTTGTGCCCCCCCCCCCAGCTTGTGTTCTTAATTTTGGCTCTCTTTCCTTAGCTATCATGTCCTTGGGTAGTCAGTCTACTTCACTAAGATGTCTACCCCAGCTCAATGGCGCATATTTGTTAGATAGCGGAAGAGCGCATCCTTCCCTCATTTGGGCTGTCAAACTCTTGTGTGTATGTGATCCCTGGGTGCAGTTGCCTGGATTCTCGTTCCTTGCTCTGTGTATCCTTCCCCTTCCTCTATTTGACTGCACTGTCCACCCCCCTCGATCTTCCCAATATCCTCCTGTGGTCCCATTGTGCTCAGGCTTATAGAAATAGCTTAAATCTTGCTCCTGTATGTTTTATCGCATACCCGTCTGTTGGGCACATGTAACATACTGTACTGCCCTAGGATCATTGAAATTCACCACAATACAATCCCCTGCTATGTTTTTCTGCGTAATACCCACCTAGTTCACTCTCCTTAGAAGCAAAACCTTACATTGAGCATCTCGGGGCAGAGGCCTGTTACAATTTAACCAGTGTAGTGTTTTGTTTTTCAATTTGCCGTACGATTCTTCAACTTTTGTTTTAAGCTCTGGGACCCCCGTCAGGACCGCGACGTATGGTGCACAGTCTGGGGGTAGGTTTAGACCTGGCTGAAATTTTTTTACACTGTAACTTTCTGCCCCTTCATTACCATGCCCCCCTGTAATCTATCAGCATCGTTTGTTCTCTTACCTTCCAGTCACCCCCTGCTTTATCTTTCACCAGGAGTTTTGCCGCAGTGAGTGACCTAGATGTTTCAGTGAGAATTAGGTCCGTTTGGCCCTCTCTTTCATCCCCCTTCCTGTACTTTTCAGATGATCACCCTTCTCTATCTTATCATCAATGCTTCCCAGGGTGCCCATTATCACCCTCTCAGCCTTCCCAAGTCTATGTTCAATCGCTTTAAGTCTATCCCCTAGAGGCTCCAAGTGAGCTATTAGAAGGGCCTCCAACTTTCTCCAGAATGGATCATCAGTTTGCACAGAAGCCACTGCCAGCACTGGGGCAGTTCCCTCTTCCTGAGCCCCTTGCAAAATGTCAGCATTTGCGCTGTCCTCGCTGACAAGTTCCTTCTGCGTACTTTGCGGGCAGTTTTTCGCCTTCTTCCCTTGGGGCCCCACTCGGGTAGCTCCTAGCTTTCTTTTCACGGTTGCCCCCCCTCAATCGCTCAGCTAGTGGGCGGGGCTCTTCAGGGGTCCCCCCCCCCCCCCCCCCCCCCCCCCCCCCGGGCTGTATTAATAGATGAATTAGCCTCTAGATTCCGTGAAATTTGGGGAGCTTGGGTGGCCTGTATACCTGTGGTTTCTTCCTGTGGGACAGTTACAATGTCACTCTGGCCTTGTGTGTCTGGTGTACGTGCGTTCTCAATGGCCCCCAGGGAGGATCTTTCTGAGAATACTGGCTCCATTGCCTCGCCTCTCTCGCCTGCCTCTCCTTACCTCCCTGTAGGAGACCGTCAGCGTCCCAATGGTCTCAGCGTCTCAATCCGGCAGAAGGATTTTAAAGTTTCCCAAGTGGAAAAGCAAATGAAGAACAAATGCGCCCCTTCACTCTTGCCGAATGGACCCAGATTCAGCCGTGATACTGCAAACCTTCAGAGCAGTGAGAACGCCAGCCTTCCGCACACACGCAGCCTTCCTCACAGACGCCAGGTACGATCCACCCTTACTATGTAATAAGACATCGAAGGACATGGTCAAGGTTGTGATATTTACAAACAATTCCTGTTCAAGAGGAACCTCAACAATTGTAAAGAGAATGGTATTTTGAAAGCATATCTACTATTATCATAAAAAATTGCCCCTGCCTCATGTCTAGTTAGGTCACGAAAGTTGTCATTCTAAAATTGAGTCCTGATTTTAAAAAGTTTAGAGTGAACTGACATGGGCTACCACATGGTGCATATGGCATCTGTATTGCTTTTTTGTTCATGACTGACATGGTCATCAGGACTGGGCAGGAGCCATGAATGTTTTTAAGTTCATATTTGAAAACAATCACTCTTTAAAAAAATGTCTCAATTGTGTGATGTAATCTGATGTTCTAAAATTAAACAGTTCTGCATGCCAAAGAAATACAGTTTGTTGAATTTAGAAAAGGATAAAAGTTTGCCCGTTTATTAAACAACTTTCTGAATGTTGGCGGTCAGAAAAACAACCAGCAGCCCACAGGACCATAGGTGGCACTAAATTTCTAGAGTGGGAGGGCAGGGACAGCCTTGGGGACTTTCAATTCACCCTATACAAATTGTCCATTGTCTGTAAGTCACAGACTTCAATAAATGTATACAATTGAATATTTCTGAAGTGAAATAGAAAGGCAGGCATCTAGTCAGAGTGTGCAAGTATGTTTGACTATTATTTAAAAGGTATTTACTTTCTGGAAAGTAATTAGATTTTAGAACTGAGGGCTTGTAGAGAAGCGGTAAAGTTAGGTAAAGGGTGTGTAGGGTTCAGGGACAGGTAGTGTTAAATGAATTTAAAGGGATTTAGGCTTCAGTGGTGGCTATGGATATTTGGTTATTAGGGCCAGGGGTGTACAGAGGTAAAGGGAGGTCAAACCTTCTACAGTTCTGTGGCAGGAACATGTAAGGCAATGGTTTTTTAGGGTTCTGGATGGGTAGAGGTGAAAGGAGGTAAAGAGTGTTTAGGTTTTAGCGGTAGATTGAGGTAAATGGTTGTAAGAGTTTATTTTAGGTTTAGTGGCATGGGTGGGTAGAGTGAAATGGAGGTAAAAGGTTTTTACGGCTCAGGGATGGGTAGGAGTAAACAAGGAGGTAAGATGCTTTTATTCTTCAGAGGTGTCTAGAGGTCAAATGAACTAAGGTTTTTTGAAGGTTCAGGGACAGTTAGAGGTAAAGGGAGGTTAAGGGTTCTTAGGGATCAGAGAAGGGAAGCAGTACGGGGTAAGGGTCCTAAAAGGCAGTATTTGGAGGGTTACAATACTAGAGACAAAAACAGATCAATAAAAGAAAAAATAAACTGAAAAATAAACGACAAAGTAAGATATGCTGCAGTGGTACCCAGCGATGTCCTTCAGGTCAACAACAGATGTTCGCAAGCAGTACTTAACTTGCAGTCGTATATCTTGTTAAAGATGCATGCTTTGGTTAACGCACTGCAGTGGGTTCAGTCCTGCTATCCTAGTACAACCAGATCTCAGTCCCTTTTTTATGGCTTTTTTTATCAATAAATTGAGGCTAGAGCTCTTCATAAAGCTCCCCTCATCACCTCATCTGTTGTTTTGGACTCATGCGCCCCTATCTTTTCTTGAGAACAAGGACCACATAAGCTTCATCTTCCATGTTGCCCTGCAGGCTCCCCTTCAAGTCAGAGGTGGGGTGGTGCTGAAGAGGAGCTGGGCACTAGATGATCCTGTGCTTGCCAGTCAGGGAGTGGCTGAGACCTTTTCAATAGTAACAGCCCGCATTCCAACAGCAAACGCAGGTTTCTCCTTCACTCTCTTTCTCCTCTTAGGTGCAAACTACAGACAGCTGTAAAAACACTCTTTGAAGATGCACTTTGGGAGACAAACCAAGAATACCAGAAGCAGTCAGTCCAAATAAAAGGGCGGAGGACACAGGTCGGGGTGGCCTCTGTGATGTCAGCTAAATTCTGTGACCATCATGTTTTTCACAAACATTTGAGGACGATCAGCAGGACAAGAGCATGGCCAAATATAAGCAGCACTTTTGTGTACTATTGGCCATGCGAACGGTGCCTCCTCCACCCCTGAACCCCATGCCCGCTCGAAAATCTGGGAGGATATATACCTTGCATCTCCCAGTGCTACGCCCACGTCAGCCCAATGCTGCTGTTCATCCAAGGGCTGCATGTAATGGTCAGGCCGGCTGCATGCAGCCCCTGTTTGTACAATGAGTATCCCTGAGTTACTGCTTCTCTGGATACGCATACTACTCTTGTTCAAGTGCTAATGGACCTTCACCGAATGCTGTTTAAACATCCAAATAATGTGAGGCTTAGAGAAAAGTCAATCAAGTAAACATTCGTCTTCACGGTGTGCTCAGAATATCTAGCCTAATATGACTCATAAATTGAAAACACAGTAGATGTATGCAGTATGTGTTTGCCCCTGTGTTAGGGCCGGGGCCAGCTTGGAAGAGAGCACTGCTTCTCACAAGCATGAGCTGACCTTCAGCCCATGTGGTCCAGCTCCATTTTGAGCAGACCCTAACAACATCTTATGTAACTGAAGCTCCCATATTCCCACTTTTGATGCACAATCATCATCATGTCTGCCATTGTCACAGGTGTCATCTGACCTTATGTTTCTACGAACAGTGAAAGTACTTATTACCATTTCAGGCTCTTGGTGTCAATTGCAACCACTTGTGCTGAAGATAAATGACATGACACACCTTGCATTTTGCAGCCTCCTGCCCAGTGAAGTCTTGGGGGCAGATTTACTATGATTGTCTGCCGTATTTGAACCACAAAAGTGACGTAAGTTGGCGCAAAATCTTTTTGTTCTGATTTTCTTTCCAGAGCAAAACTTGTTTACCGCCGGGAATAATGTGAAAGTAACATAAACCAGTCACAGGTCTTAAAGAACTATGGGAAACTCCTTTACCGCATGTGCAGTTCAAGCGTGTTGTAAACAAGAGCATAAAAAGTCAATCGCACTTGGAAGATAAAGCGTCTTTTTCACAAAGGCGACACGCATGGATGACTCTGTCTACATACAAATCGCCTGGGCGACAGGCATACTTTGGTCTGGGGTACGGCAGGAAATCAAAAGAAGCCTTTTTAAAATACAGGCCAGGAATTTTACCCTCTATTCCTTATCTGCAACCATGGTTGAGAAGGGACTGTGGGACAAAATGCAGGTTGTGCGGGGCAGAAAAGGAAGATCTGGAACACCTATTATGTATCTGCCCAAGGCTGAAAGAGGAAAGAGCAGCCCTGTTAAAAACTGCCTTCAACGAACAAAAAATCCGCACACGTAGACAAGCGGTTCTTGCTTGTTTTGACCCAGGCCTTCCCCCACTAAACGGGATGTTGGTTAAATTCTTGAAATGTCTGGAACTGAAACTAAAAAATCTGGCAGAGAGCACCAGACTGGACTAGTTGAAAACTGGCTGAGACTCTATACTATGACCACACACCCGTACCAAATTGTTTTTATTAAGATCTCTTGTTTTAAAAAAAAATAATATATCCTTCTTACAATCTTTAATCTGAATGCATGAGCTATCAATGTACTTTTGTAATGGTTTTAATTAACCTAAAAACAATAAAAATACTTACTTACTTACAGTGCATAGCGGTGCTTTGCATGACTTAAGACTTATGGGGCGTACCATGGGTGGTTGCATAGGCATTGCCATGCAGCCACCCAGGGTTTTTGATGCTAAACCTAATTTACTAAATAAAGTAAACAGAGTTTAACATCAGTAAAAAGTGCACCCTTCAACTAGGTGCTATGCAGGAGAAATGCTTTATTTTCTCCTTTAGTTTTCGACTTCGCATATGCGCTTCACTGTCCAGCACATTCCAAAGTAAGAAAATATTTACAATTGGTCTGCACATAGTATTTTGTACTAGAACTGCATCCTTCCAGTACAAAACCTATGCTTGACTCACGGAGACACTGTGCACTATGGCAGAAAGGTGTCTCCTTGGCACATGGCAGCTAATTTAAGTGCCGGTACGAGGGGGTAGGGAGGAGAGAGCCATATTTCAGTACATTTGGTGCTCGTCTGCTCTCTTCTTCTCACTCAGCAGAGTACAGCGTTTGCGGCTGCTGCACTGTGCTGTATGAAAAATTGGTAAATCTGGCCCTGAGTCTCCCTCTATCTCTCTTATACTCTTTCACTTCCATAAGCTATTATCAATTCAATTCAAAAAAGCCTTTATTGCTATTATTCATCTTAAAAGACAGAAGATATAATAAAAACAAGGTACAGCTAGGCACAACCATAGCTACGCCATAAAATCTGTCATTACAAATTTACCATTCATAATAAAACATACTCTTTCACTTCCATAAGCTATTATCAATTCAATTCAAAAAAGCCTTTATTGCTATTATTCATCTTAAAAGACAGAAGATATAATAAAAACAAGGTACAGCTAGGCACAACCATAGCTACGCCATAAAATCTGTCACTACAAATTTACCATTCATAATAAAACATAAATATATATATTTACAATTTTAAGAACAATTCATAAGACAGGATTAAATATATCACTCGCACAAGACTTTTCATCTATATACAATCAGCAAGAAGTAAAAACCAATAAGATTCCATTTTATACCAAACTATGCTAAGAAATATCTATCACGAGCTTTTAGGATCCCCCCTTTTTTTCCCGAAGGGCCCAGGACCAGCTCAGGAACTTAGCCACCCCTATGACTGCAAGGTCATTGCAACCAATTTTCAGTAGCCTTTTAGCAATCTGCGCAGAGCTAGTTCCCAAGGTTCTGCATAAGGGTTTGAGTCACATACTACAGGGTTGTTGATAAGCAGGGCAAACGTATAGAAGGTGATCAATATCTTCTATGCTATCCGGACAGAATGGACATTTATCTCCAGCACCTGTAGACCATTTACATGTAAACTTTCTTAGCGGAAGGGTCTCAACACGGAATTGGTGGTAAAGCTTACGGTCTCTGGGTTTCGTAATTAGATCCCAATAGCTCTCCATACAAGGTTCATCTTTAAGCTCACACAAATCTCTAGACAGGGATGAACTAATCAAAGCAGAATACCTCCTAATTTTAATTAGGCTCCAATAGGCTGCTTTGTATATTACTTTAGGTGGGAATTCACCAGACTCTGGATTGTCCCACAAATCCCTCATCCCCATATCAGTGAGCATAGTTTTAATACTAGTTAACCATGTAATCTTGTTCAAACGATCCAGACTCCTTACTTCAATCAAGCCCCTTGCAAACAAGGGTAATTCAGGAGTAATCCGGAGCCTTCTCTAGAAAGCCAGCATCCTAAACCGTGCAATGTCCTCTATTGCCTGACAGCCAAAGTCTAACAGAAGGGGGATGCGCGGGGTGCATTTGGGCAGGCCCAAGATTGATCTTAAAATTTTGTTCTGGGCTAATGCTAGATAGGTTAAGTTACTAGATCCCAAATATCAGCACCATAAAAAATTGCTGGAATAATTTTCGCAGAATACATTTTAACAACGGGTGCTATAGGCTTATTCTGTGACTGCCTATGTTCCTTTGTCAATGCACCGCTAACTGAGAGTGTTTCAACGCGAATAGCTTCAATTGGGGGGACCAGCTCAATTTTTCACCAAAGGTAACCCCCAGGTAGGTAAAGACGTTGGTCTGCTCCAAGAGCTTTCTGCTCATGAAAACTCTTGATATGACAGACCTGGCCCCATGTAGTACCATAAATGTGGTCTTCTCTACATTGACCACCAGTTCATGATCGCAGCAGAACTCTTCAAAACAATACAGAGCTAGCTGTAGCCCCTGTCTCATCTTAGATAAAATCAAGGTGTCGTCTGCGAACATGAGGAGGGGCACCCTTTGGCCAGCTAGCATAAGCGCGTCTGTAGGGTAATTATCGAAGTACTGCACCAATCCATTTATAAATAGAGAATATAGGGTGGGAGCCAGCACGCACCCTTGATCGAAGCCCTTCCCCACTGTGAATTTCTCAGTGACCTCCCCTGGTTTCCCCCAGCAGACCTGAGCGTAATTGGAACAGTGGAGTCTTACCACAAAAGCAACCAATTCCTTGGGCATCCCCAATCCTAGTAGAACATCCCACAGTTTAGATCTTGGAACTAAATCAAATGCGAATTTTAGGTCCACGAAAGCAGAAAAGATCATACCCCTGCCCAACAGGACCTCCTTCCAATAAAGTAGGACAAATTTGAAGGCTTGGTCCAAAGTCCCCATATGGGCCCAAAACCCTGCCTGTAATGGTGAAAGTATATTCGCTTTAGACATCCAAACTGGATCCTACCCAGTAGGACTCGTGCTACAGTTTTTTGCAGTGCATCAATAAGGTTTATTGGCCTATAATTGGCCGGTACAGAACGATCAGCCTTCTTATAAATCGGCATGATTTTCGCACCGAGCCAAGATGCAGGTATTGGGGCTCCCTCTGCTAATGAATGAATTAAGTTCGTAATATATGGAATACAGAGGTCGGGGTCCTGCTTAAAAAGATCAGCTGGAAAGCAATCAGACTCAGGTGCCTTACCACTTGGGATGATCTTCAAGACTGCCTCGACCTCTTTAGTGCTAAATAGCAGGGGCACGTCTGAAGTAATATGCTGGGCAGGGGCGTCACTTTCCTTGCCCTTCTGGAATTGGGCTTCAAAAAAGGTAACCCACTGCTGTGGTTCCACATTATTGTTTGGGATGATCGGCCTCCGCCCATTTCCCCATTTTATTAAATCCCAAAACTGGGTCATGTTCCTACCTTTACAAGCTATTATCATATTTTGGATTTGACAGGGGTCACTAAGGTAGATGAGCACACAATGCTCAAATATTACCAGATGGAGGCTGTGTGAACTCATTCAATAGTTGTTAAACCATTATTCTGGGTATTTTATGCACTCTTCTCTTCTATGCAATAGTTCCCTTTTCTCAGACTAATCGTCCATGGCAATAATGGCTGATTAGATAATACAATTACTTCTCCTGACCAGTACTTGGTCTTCTTGTTTGTGAAGTCTTGCACCTTGCTATTTCAATTCTCTTCTGCTACAGGCAGCAAAGCCTTCCAGCAAGTTGATCTCTGTCAAATACCCCATGCAAAAGAATTAAACCCTTTTCTACCTCACCTTCACCGAGTAATTGCTGAGATTATTTCCATATCAACTCTGCATTGATTTCTAATATTTCCTTTCTTCCAAGATTCACAATCCCCTTACCTTACCTTACCTGCACAATAATTTACTATTCAGCACTCAATTAATAGAAAGCTAATCAAAAGCCTCTCATAAAAATGTTTGCTATTTCCCAAATCAGCAGGAGTGTTTAGTTGCACATGGTGTTCATGGCCCTATTTGTAAAAAACACTATCTGTCTGGGATCGGAGGTACATGTAAAATATGCAGTTTGTGCAGATACTCAATTAATTTCTGCTTCCCACACTGATGCCATATTGAGGGTGGCTGGCTTCCTAGCTTCCTATAGCTTTGCAACAAGTGATCCTGCCCCACTGAGTCATCAAAAAATAAGCTATCTTTATAATAGATGTCCCAACCACACAGGACTTAATTAAAAAAAAAAGAAATACTGCACAGTCCCAAATATTTTCTGAAGAACCAGCCTCCAAAACTACCGAGCACCTTTGTTGTCAAATATCAAGCTTGGCTTGTTTTAATTCCACGTCATTACTCTTCCCTTCACCAGTGTGCACATCCTGTCTCTTTACTTCCCTCTTTCTCTGATTGTTCTTCTCTACTTTCTCTTTTTTGTATAGTTTCCCAATCCTTTTCTTCCTTTTGTTTTCTCCCTTATCTGACTTTCTGACATTTGTCCTTGACCAATATCTGATGAAAAATAACTGCCATTGTCTATACCCTGCACCACAATTGCTCTTGCTACCTTTCGTCTGAAAAGGGAAATCCTCAAAATTAAGAGCTACTCCAAGCATCCACCAAAGAGCCAGGATGTTAATCATCCTGGAAGATCTGCGGCTGGAGGACAAAACTGACTGGCCCTATTTCATGTCTTTGATGGTAAGTTAAGGCAGTACTTAGGTACAAACACTTTATACAACATTCCGCAGGAAGTTCGCCCCACACCCTAAATATTTCCTGTCACGATCTTGCACCTCTATTGACTAGGTTCAAAGTAATGTGAGCCCCCCTTCACCCCAATTTTTCAGACACCTTTGAAAAAACACTATGGGCCTCATTACAATGTCTGTCAGAGCTTCCTCCTCCCGACGTTGACTTGGAATCGGGACCGACCGATTCATGGTTGGCAGGTCTTCCCGACTGATTATGATGCAACCGAACACTGTTGGGTCAGATTCCCATTGTACCATATGGGAGCTCTGCCCGACAACCAGCCGCAAGACAGGGAAATGAGGTGTTGTGGAAAACCCTGCACCCTGCTGCAGGCAACCCATGGTCCCTGCTACACAGTGCAGGGTTTTGTATGGGGGCTCTGTTAGAGACCCCCACGGCCATCAACTGTAGGCCGCAGGATGAAGGGAGCCTGTTAGGGGCCCCAAAAGTCACTTTCCGACAGCCTTTTGTGTTGGACAGGCTGACTTAGAAAGGCTGCCAGAAACCGACTTCGTACTCACTCTGTCAGAAACGCAGTCCATAGAGCTGTGTGATGTGGGTCTGACTAACACATATTCTCCGAGAGTCAGAACCAAATGGGAAATACTGTGTGGTTTACAAACCGACTGTTAATATAGTAATCAGTCGGTCGGATTTTAAATCGACCGAGTCGGTCAGAAAGTTTCCGACACGGTCTAGGAGATTCCGGCTGTCGGGAGGAGGCTTTCTGCCCGACATCATAATCAGCCTCTTAATGTTTGAGGCATCAAATAAAAGGTAAATGGTATATTGTGGTATGGGATGTGATCTTCATATCTTTGTAATATTAGCACATTCTCCTATTATTCTCTTGGTTCTGCTTCCTATGTGTGACTATTAATGAATACACAATAACAGAAGAAAACCCTTATTAACTACTTTATTTCATTTCCATACCATTGTCATCAAGACGTTACACTTAAGGAGGGATAACGCATTACATTCTCAGTCTTGTTCCTCTGAAAAATATGTTCCTCTTACTCCTGATTCAGTGACTTGTGCTTATTGACTGTGAGCAAGAACATTGCAAAAGGGACTATTTATTTAGTCCTTTCTTTCTAAAGATTCTGTTTCCCTTATTCATATTTCTATAATGTTGCTCAGCTCATAGTATTGGTGGAGAAGGGACTTTAGTCCTGATTTTTTGTCATGATAGTAAAGCAGGAATAGAAACCCAAAATGATAGAGGGTGTCATCTAACACTGCAGATCTCTCAAAATGTTGACTAAGGACCTCTACACTACGGAAGCCCCAAGATTCAACAGCGCCCTGAAAGTCACAGGACTGGGCTTCTGTCAGGTGGTTTCTGAGTTACTCACTTATGGAATGGACCTTTTGTCTCATGACTCTTACTAAGCATTGGTCTGACTCACTCCCGGAGTGATTTGCATGAAATTGTCTTGTGCAGTGTAGCAGCAACAGAATCTGTGTGCCAGTGAGCGGTGGGCAGGCGATGCAAAGTGAGAAATGGGTTGTGCTGTTTCGCAACTTCGCGACCCCGATGTTACTGGGGGCCCTTCCTTGACTATGAAGAATATCACTCTTGAATATAATTTTCTAATGAGACTGGGCGAAACACCTGTGGGCCTCTGCTTTGTTCATAAAACATACCAGAGTGGTGCTGTTTTAGAAAACATCTGAGCAAAGTGGGCACTTTGTGGAAATCAAACTTACTGCCCCTTTTTTGAAGCTTATTCACTATGAGCTTTCTTCCCTTGCTTTTTGAGTCTGCAATGTTCCAACTGCAATGCATGGAGCAGGGGTGTGGGGTCTGGCTAATACTCAGCCACTTCAGACAGTGGAAAACAATTTCCTGAGATACATTTTGTCAGTACCTAGAAGTACCTTGTCATTTATTTGCCACTCAGAACTGGGCTTATCACATTTGTCAGATCTTATAAAACTTGAGCCGGGTCTCTTATGCATCGGGTATGGACCAAGGAGGAGACTAAATTAAATAGGGATATTTTAACTGATATTTTGAAGATGGAAAAGGTTTTAATGATTCCTTGGGTCAGATATGTCCGTGGTTTACCTTGGCCAAACTACTTGAAAAATGTGTATACCACCAATTGTCTAAACATATTGATCACTTTGACCTTCCAGAAAACACCAATCAGGCTTCGGAGCAGGTCATAGCACTGAATCAGCCATGACACACATTATTGATGATGCACTATAAATCCTTGACCAGAACGGATCATGCCTACTCATCCTACTAGACTTATCCTCAGCCTTCGATACAGTCAAACACGAGAATCTGATAGATCTTCTGAAGAATAAAATGGGTCTATCAGGGACAGTGTTAAACTGGTTTACTTATTTTCTCCATAACCGAACGCAAAAATTCAAGGTCAACAACACTCTTTCCGATCCCATACCAGTAACGTTGGGAGTCCTTCAAGGGTCCTCTCTATCTCCAACATTGTTTAACCTGTTCATGGAACCACTCACCAAAATGTGACATGTTCTAACGTGCAATATCATATGTACGCTGATGATACACAACTTTATTTTAAGATCAACACCCTAGTAGACATTAAATTGCTCAACACAACACTCAGGAACACCCAGATCTGGTTGGCAGAAAACCATCTCAAATTGAACGCTCTAAAACCCAAATTCCTCCTTATAGCTCCACCCGCCAAAGTCCCTATAATGCAAGACTGGATCAAACACCTTACTGCACTCAACTTTCAACCAACCATTGTGGACTCAGCTTTGGGAATAACTCTTGAAAGCAACCTCACTATACAGAAGCACATTAGCAACGCCACAAAGGGAGCAAACTTCCAGATAAACACACTGAAGAAGCTGATATACTTCCTGCCAGTCAATGACTTCAAGCTGGCAGTACAAGCTCTAGTTATCCTCGTGTGGAGTACGGAGGTGTCTCTCTGTGTGGCCTTCCAAAAGCTACAGCAGCTCCTCTAAGAGCCTCAATAAATGCTGCAGCAAGACTCATCACTGGTTCGTAAAGAAGTTCCCACATCTCGCCAGACTTAAAATCCTTGAATTGGCTACCGCTTGAAGCCAGAATTCATCTAAAAATAGCCTGCATGACGAATAAGGCCTTACATCATAATTCACCCAGTTACCTTGCACAGAAACTGACGATCTCGGGTGGGATAAGAACCTCAAGAAGTGCGGAAAACCTACTACTCAAACCTAAAAGATTCAACAAGAAGAAAACGTATAAATGAGGAGGGGGGTGGGCGCACATTGCCTCACACCCCGGCACTCAATTTGCCCCGATGCATCATAATAAATGCAGTGCATGATAACATTTTTGTCCAATGTCAGGCTATAGTTTTTCACCCTTGTTGGTGCAGCCAGTGCTGTGTATCTCTAGACACGTGTTTCAGGATAACTGTCCTTCTTCAGTAGAGAGCAACACTTTTTTGGGGGAAGCTGGAGATGCAGCCCAAAGTCTTCTCCAGTCTCAGTACCACTCGCTGGGCACAGGTACATCAACCAGAGCTCGTCAGTTCGTTAACTCAAGGGAGCCTTTTCAAATAGGAGGGGGGTGGGCGCACACTGCCTCACACTCCAGCACTCAATTTGCCCCAATGGATCATAATAAATGCAGTGCATGATAACACTTTTGTCCAATGTCAGGCTATAGTTTTTCACCCTTGTTGGTACAGCCAGTGCTGTGTATCTCTAGAAATGTGTTTCAGGATAATTGTCCCTCTTCAGTAGAGAGCAACACTTTTTGGGGGGATGCTGGAGATGCTGCCCAAAAGTCTTCTCAGGTCTCAGTACCACTTGCTGGGTGCAGGTGCATCAACCAGAGCTCGTCAGCTCGTTAGCTCAAGGGAGCCTTTTCAAATAGGAGTGGGGTGGGCGCACATTGCCTCACACTCCAGCACTCAATTTGCCCCAATGCATCATATTAAATGCAGTGCATGATAACACTTTTGTCCAATGTCAGGCTATAGTTTTTCACCCTTCTTGGTGCAGCCAGTCCTGTGTGTCTCTAGATACGAGTTTCTGGATAATTGTCCTTCTTCAGTAGAGAGTAACACTTTTTTGGGGGATGCTGGAGATGCTGCCCAAAGTCTTCTCAGGTCTCATTACCAAACGGCTCGTTAGCTCAAGAGAGCCTTTCCAAAAAGGAGGGGGGTGGGCGCACACTTCCTCGCACTCCAGCACTCAATTTTCCCCGATAGATCATAATAAATGCAGTGCATGATAACACTTTTGTCCAATGTCAAGCTATAGTTTTTCAACCTTGTTGGTGCAGCCAGTGCTGTGTATCTCTAGACACGTGTTTCAGGATAATTCTCCTTCTTCAGTAGAGAGCAACACTTTTATGGGGGATGCTGGAGATGCTGCCCAAAGTCTTCTCAGGTCTCAGTACCACTCGCTGGGCGCAGGTACATCAACCAGAGCTCGTCAGCTCGTTAGCTCATGGGAGCCTTTTCAAATAGGAGGGGGGTGGGCGCACACTGCTCACACTCCAGCACTCAATTTGCCCTAATGCATTATAATAAATGCAGTGCATAATAACACTTTTGTCCAATGTCAGGCTATAGTTTTTCACCCTTGTTGGTGCAGCCAGTGCTGTGTATCTCTAGACATGTGTTTCAGGATAATTGTCCTTCTTTAGTAGAGAGCAACACTTTTTGGGGGGAATGCTGGAGATGCTGCCCAAAGTCTTCTCAGGTCTCAGTACCACTCGCTGGGTGCAGGTGCATCAACCAGAGCTTGTCAGCTCGTCAGCTCAAGGGAGCCTTTTCAAATAGGAGGGGGGTGGGTGCACACTGCCTCACACTCCAGCACTCAATTTGCCCCGACGCATCATAATAAATGCAGTGCATGATAACACTTTTGTTCAATGTCAGGCTATGGTTTTCACCCTTATTGGTGCAGCCAGTACTGTGTATCGCTAGACACGTGTTTCAGGATAACTGTCCTTCTTCAGTAGAGAGCAACACTTTTCTGGGGGATGCTGGAGATGCTTCCCAAAGTCTTCTCAGGTCTCAGTACCACTCGCTGGACGCATGTTCATCATCCAGAGCTCGTCAGCTCGTTAGCCCAAGGGAGCCTTTTCAAATAGGAGGGGGGTGGGCGCTCACTGCCTCACACTCTAGCACTCAATTCCCCCAATGCATCTTAATAAATGCAGTGCATGATAACACTTTTGTCCAATGTCAGGCTATAGTTTTTCACCCTTCTTGGTGCAGCCAGTCCTGTGTGTCTCTAGATACGAGTTTCTGGATAATTGTCCTTCTTCAGTAGAGAGTAACACTTTTTTGGGGGATGCTGGAGATGCTGCCCAAAGTCTTCTCAGGTCTCATTACCACACGCTGGGTGCAGGTGCATCAGCCAGAGCTCGTCAGCTCGTTAGCTCAAGAGAGCCTTTCCAAAAAGGAGGGAGGTGGGCGCACACTTCCTCGCACTCCAGCACTCAATTTTCCCCGATAGATCATAATAAATGCAGTGCATGATAACACTTTTGTCCAATGTCAAGCTATAGTTTTTCAACCTTGTTGGTGCAGCCAGTGCTGCGTATCTCTAGACACGTGTTTCAGGATAATTCTCCTTCTTCAGTAGAGAGCAACACTTTTATGGGGGATGCTGGAGATGCTGCCCAAAGTCTTCTCAGGTCTCAGTACCACTCGCTGGGCGCAGGTACATCAACCAGAGCTCGTCAGCTCGTTAGCTCAAGGGAGCCTTTTCAAATTGGAGGGGGGTGGGCGCACACTGCTCACACTCCAGCACTCAATTTGCCCCAATGCATTATAATAAATGCAGTGCATAATAACACTTTTGTCCAATGTCAGGCTATAGTTTTTCACCCTTGTTGGTGCAGCCAGTGCTGTGCATCTCTAGACATGTGTTTCAGGATAATTGTCCTTCTTCAGTAGAGAGCAACACTTTTTGGGGGAATGCTGGAGATGCTGCCCAAAGTCTTCTCAGGTCTCAGTACCACTCACTGGGTGCAGGTGCATCAACCAGAGCTTGTCAGCTCAAGGGAGCCTTTTCAAATAGGAGGGGGGTGGGTGTACACTGCCTCACACTCCAGCACTGAATTTGCCCTGACGCATCATAATAAATGCAGTGCATGATAACACTTTTGTTCAATGTCATGCTATGGTTTTCATCCTTATTGGTGCAGCCAGTACTGTGTATCGGTAGACACGTGTTTCAGGATAACTGTCCTTCTTCAGTAGAGAGCAACACTTTTCTGGGGGATGCTGGAGATGCTTCCCAAAGTCTTCTAGGGTCTCAGTACCACTCGCTGGACGCAGGTGCATCATCCAGAGCTCGTCAGCTCGTTAGCCCAAGGGAGCCTTTTCAAATAGGAGGGGGGTGGGCGCTCACTGCCTCACACTCTAGCACTCAATTCCCCCAATGCATCTTAATAAATGCAGTGCATGATAACACTTTTGTCCAATGTCAGGCTATAGTTTTTCACCCTTCTTGGTGCAGCCAGTCCTGTGTGTCTCTAGACACGTGTTTCTGGATAATTGTCCTTCTTAAGTAGAGAGTAACACTTTTTTGGGGGATGCTGGAGATGCTGCCCAAAGTCTTCTCAGGTCTCAGTACCACATGCTGGGTGCAGGTGCATCAGCCAGAGCTCGTCAGCTCATTAGCTCAAGAGAGCCTTTCCAAAAAGGAGGGGGGTGGGCGCACACTGCCTCGCACTCTAGCACTCAATTTTCCCCGATAGATCATAATAAATGCAGTGCATGATAACACTTTTGTCCAATGTCAGGCTATAGTTTTTCAACCTTGTTGGTGCAGCCAGTGCTGTGTATCTCTAGACACGTGTTTCAGGATAATTCTCCTTCTTCAGTAGAGAGCAACACTTTTATGGGGGATGCTGGAGATGCTTCCCAAAGTCTTCTCAGGTCTCAGTACCACTCGCTGGGCGCAGGTACATCAACCAGAGCTCGTCAGCTCGTTAGCTCAAGGGAGCCTTTTCCAATAGGAGGGGGGTTGGCGCACACTGCTCACACTCCAGCACTCAATTTGCCCCAATGCATTATAATAAATGCAGTGCATATTAACACTTTTGTCCAATGTCAGGCTATAGTTTTTCACCCTTGTTGGTGCAGCCAGTGCTGTGTATCTCTAGACATGTGTTTCAGGATAATTGTCCTCCTTCAGTAGAGAGCAACACTTTTTGGGGGGATGCTGGAGATGCTGCCCAAAGTCTTCTCAGGTCTCAGTACCAGTCGCTGGGTACAGGTGCATCAACCAGAGCTTGTCAGCTCGTCAGCTCAAGGGAGCCTTTTCAAATAGGAGGGGGGTGAGTGCACACTGCCTCACACTCCAGCACTCAATTTGCCCCGACGCATCATAATAAATGCAGTGCATGATAACACTTTTGTTCAATGTCATTGTAGGAAGGGGGAGTCTCTAGTTGGCGCAGTGCAGCACTAGCGACCAGCAGGGACTCTCTCTTCCTCGTCAGGGCTGAGGGTTACCTTCAAGACAACCTCTGCTTACCCTCTAGGTAGTGTGGCTTAAGCAGTCTTAGGCTAATCTCTGGGGCACATAGGGTTAAACATTTGCAATATTACACCGTCACAACCAACCCATCATACAATGACACCAAACTGTATTTGTAAAAATATATATATTTATATAAATTTCAAGCAGGCTTGTAAATACAGTTGTCAAACTTTCAATAGCGGTTCCAGGTTACTTAAGTTCAGGTTGCCACAGTTCTTTCTTAGAAATAAGCAATCTGTTGGGCCTTCTGCCCAGGTTCAACAAGGTTCAGGGTCTTGTAAATGTAAATGTAAATGTATTTGAGCTTATATAGCGCACAACTACCCACAAAGGGTTTCCCGGCTCTTGCTTAGGGAACCCGTCCTGGTATTCCCCTGTGAGATAACCCCGGCAGGGTATCCACAAGGTGAAAGCCAGGCATCCCGCCGCGAGGGGCCGTTGTGGAGATTAAGCAAGCTATTGCCCAGAGTCGCAGAGTGTGAACCCGTGAGTTGAGAAGGCACCGGAGCGAGAATTATCGAGTCCGTGGAATTTTTAAGCCCAAGACCCGCCGAGGCGGGGAATTGAACCCTGGTCCAGGGCCGATCTCAGCTTCCGGGTCTGCCGCCTCTAACCCCTGAGCCACACTTCTCCACTGTGTAGCGCCTCAATGCGCTTTCCGCTGTCTCCGCCCGCTTCAGAGAGGAGATAGGGCCCGGCCGGCCAGAGTTCACGCTTCCCGCGTGGGCTCCGAGGACCAGGAGCCGCGCGAGCCTCGGTTTCAGAGGCGGCTCGCGTTGGGAGCAGATAGCGCGGTGCGAGCTCGAGTTGCAGGACGCTCGCACCGTGAGGATACAACACAGTACCTTTCCAATTCTTGTGGAGCGGGCGGCTTCCAGGAGAGCTGTCCCACGTCGCGTTGCTTGTCCGGGGTCGCTGTTCGCTGCGGCTCTCAACCGGGCAGGTCACGGGTCATCCGGGGCGGCGGTGTTCAGTGGTGGCAGGGTCCTTCCTTCGTCGTTCGCTCCGACCCTGGAGGCGGCGGCTGTGTGGTGGCGGCAAGTGGCAGTACGCTCCCCAAGTGCAGGATGTACCCAGCCAAGTGCTGGTTCAGCTGTGCGCTCACCGCTGAGCTGTCGGGCAGGATACCGACCAGAGGGGGGTTCTCACAGGGCGGCTGTCCGTCTTCGCAGGTGGATTGACGGCTCGAAGCGCAGTCAATTAGGGAGCTTGGACCGGACGGGTCCTCCTTCACGTTGCTCTCGGGCTCCCGGTGCAGATGCGGTCACGGTGTTCGGGCCAGCGGCGGCTGGACCTCACGTTGCTCTCGCTGTTGCTTTGGGCCCCGGTCACGGTGCTTGGGGGGATGTCGATGCCTTGGATTACGGGGAGCGTGGCAGGCTTGCCCAGCGCTCCCAGACTCCTCCGTCAGTACTGCAGCGATAAGCAGCACACACAGTCGTTTTCTTCAGGGTGTAGCGCCCACTGGTCCTGGGGCGCCGGTCAGGGGGCAAGTTCAGCAGCAAGCCCTTGAAGATCTCTTTAGCAGAGTTTGGCACAAAGTTTCACAAAGCAAAAGTTTTCTTGTAGTCTTTTCTTTTTCTCTCCTTCTGCAGCAAGGCACCAGACACAGGCCAGAGACAGCACTCCGCCTTGTCCTTCCAGGTCCTTCTCGTCGGGCAGAGTTCCTTCTGTAGCACAAACAGGATCTAATTTACAAGGAGCAGGGCTCTTACTTTTATACTGCATTTCTTTTGTTCTCGCAGGCCAGGGGGGCCTTTGCATAGCCACTTTCAGGCCTTGAGTACTCTGGTGGATGTAATCCGGCTTCTGCTTTCAGTGTGAGGGGCAGGCGCATCAGACGCCCCACAGGAGGTGGAGCCAGCATTGTGTGGCCAGGGGCAGCCAGAAGTACCTTGTTGATGAGGCTTCGCCCTTCCTGGGCCAGGTGTCGGCTGAGTCATCAGTCGCTCCCCAGGAGGGTGGAGCCAGCATTGTGGTGGCAGAGCACAGCAAGATCCAGAGTCAAGAGCCACTCCTACCTCCCACTAAGGTGTCATCTTCGCATTCACCACCTGTCATCCCCCAGCCCTGTCACTCACACATCCCAGACAGTCAGATACACATACCAGCAGAGGCGGGCTGAAATGGTTAGGCAAGCAAATGCTAACTTTCTAAAAATTATTATGAAATGTGCATCACACTAGTTGTGTGTTCTCTTTTGTGTGAAATTGTTCTTGTGAATTTTGTCAAATATATTTTCTTCTCTTTTTTGTCTAGCATTGATTACATGTTGAGTGTCTTCCTCGGACAACTCGTTTAAACCTAAAATTTTGAATTTTTCTAAACAACAGGTATAAATAAATGTACCAAACAGATCGGTGATTCATTTCTTGATTTGTTTGCTCGAAGTAAAGAGCTCTGAATAGTAGTGGGGGTGGCACTTGTTTTTCTAAATATATATACGGTCCAGCCTACCCCACGTCCCGGGACCTATCTCCTTAACTTTCAACAGTTTAGGGCGGGTGCAACCCGCGAGAGTACAAAGGGCATTAAGTCACTTTGTTCTGTGATTCTTCTCCCATTAATAGGAGGAAGGACACACTGTCCTTCACTTGGGATGTCCGAGAAAGACACTCTTTCATTTTCTGAGAGCCATATTAAATCTCTATGCGAGTCAGACCCCTTCCCTGACGTTGCCCTAAGTACCTCGGCACAACAACAGAATGAGTCCGATAAACTAACGAGACTTAGCAAAAAACATATTAGAACGGAATTACACGGACACTTCTTGCTGAAGCACCTCAGGGGAGGCACCATCCCCTGGGGCCTTCAAGTGAAGAATGTCCCGGTAATATTTACGGATGACGCTGAATATAAGAAAGGATTCAGTTGTATCAACACGAAGTGTAGTCGGGACCTCATGGTCCATACCATTGAGACCGCACAACGCTTATGCCAGAAGGAACTGGAAGAAATTCAAGAACTCACAAAAAGTATTTTGGACAGTACTGTAGTCCCTGATGCAAAATCTTTAATTGAAAAAATTGAGAAAGATATTCTGGCTTTTCGGGATATCACAATCAACAATAAAACCTCACAATACGAAAAAGACTCTAAATCCTTCAGTTTGGAAAAAGCATACCCCTTCCTGAAGGACGACTATTACACTCAGTCTGACTCACGCAGCGCACTCTATAAATTTCAGGGTCGGTCACGGAATCGTTTTAAGACCTTTTCAGAAACATCTTCCTCATCTGACTCTTCTGGGTCGGATCCGAAGGGTAATTCCAACAAAAAGCAGGTGGCTTTTTTAGACAAAAACCAACAGGGAAAAACAAGGTACAAAGTGCCATGGGAAATGCGTACGCGCAGGAATCACTATCAATCATAGTGGCTCCAAATAATATTGTCAATTTATCAACTAAACTACTTACTCAGGACGAGTCAACCGTGCTTAATTTGGGGCTCAAATTTGTTCCTAGCCAACAGACTGATTATACTAAACTCAAGATGGAGATGATTGCTTTTTGCCGCAAAATACGCCTGCGGGCCTTTTTTGCTAATCAACCACCCACTGTAAATACTGAAACGACTGGGTTGAGAAATAAATCAAATTTCATCCCAAATCAAAACATCCCAAAGCAAGTTCTTGCATATGAGCAAGTATTATTGTCCTCCATCAACAAATTTGAGAAACAAAAAAAGCATGTCCCCTCAAATGTCAGTAAAGGTCAAAGACAAGCAATTAGGAATTTACAAGAGGATCACTCTGTCCTGATTAAGCCTGCTGACAAAGGCGGAGCTGTGGTATTGTGGCCCAAAGACAAATACCTATTGGAAGGCCAATTGCAGGTTGACAATACAACATGGTACAGAAAATTGCAAGGAGACCCTGTTAAAGAAATCCAAGGATTGATAATACAACTTATCCAGGAGGGCAAAGACAGCGGGTTCGTAGGTATTAAGGAGGGTGAATTTCTTGTGAAGAAGTTCCCCCGCACCCCTGTCTTGTACCTCCTCCCGAAGATCCATAAAAACCTGACTGACCCCCCGGGAAGACCGATCGTCTCGGGTTGTGATTCGTGTTTGGAGCCTATTTCCAAATACATTGATTTTTTCCTAAAACCCTTTGTCAGTGGGGTAAGGTCCTATCTAAAGGACACTACGGATTTTCTAGCTAAAGTTGAGGGCATGGAATTTGATTCTGAAACTGAAATTATGGTCACAATGGATGTGACGTCCTTATATACACAGATCCCTCAAGACGAGGCGCTTGAGGTGATTGAGATGTATTTGGACACTAGAGAACGACCCCATAGAGTACCGACCCAATTCATTGTGAAACTGGCTGAATTGACATTGAAGAAGAATTACTTCCGATTCAATGATCAATTCTATATGCAAATCAAAGGGACAGCCATGGGCTGTCCTTATGCACCGGAGGTAGCCATTCTGTACATGGCGCAATATGAACAAATGTTCATTGAAAATAATAATCCCTTCCAGAAACACATTAAGCAGTGGTTACGGTACATCGACGACGTGTGGCTCCTGTGGCAGGGGAGCCACGCCGAGCTGATGTCCTTCCACCACTGGCTTAATAATAAACATCAGGATATAAAATTCTCTCTTGAACAGAGCAAAACTGTCATGACGTTCTTGGACGTCCAAATCACTTGTCCAGATGGGCGCCTTACATCCTCACTCCATCGCAAAAAAACGGACAAAAACACCATCCTCCATCACCGGAGTGCCCACCCTCGCAATCTGAAAAGCAACCTTCCATACGGACAACTACTCCGCATACGGAGGAACTGTTCTAGTCTGGAGGACTTTGACCATCACGCTGAGAAGTTCTGTGATGAAATGATCACTCGTGGGTACCCCAAAAAGATGCTTAAACATTCATATAAAAGGGCTCGATATACACCAAGAGAAAGTCTATTGCAGAACAAAACAAAAAATGATCTAGAACAGATGGTTTGTGTCACAACTTTTGGGCCTGACACACATCGTGTCAGACAAATGGTCCTAAAGAATTGGCACCTATTGGAAGAATTGGAATGCCCCTTTCCCAGGCCAATCTTTGCTTATCGAAAAAACAGAAGTATCGGCCAACAATTGGTACGTGCCGACATTTCTACACCCAAACCCAAGCAAGACCTTTTATCTAAATGGGGCCTCAAACCAGTTGAGGGCCACCATAAATGTGGTAATTGCGTGTCATGTGGGTCCTGCCTTGAAGGTTCAGAATTTCAACATAAGCAGGTCAAATGGACCAATAAAGGGTTCTCCAATTGTAGGACCAAAAATGTTGTGTACGCCATCACCTGCGTGTGCCCTAAACTGTACATAGGGAAGACCAACCAGCAGGTGAATACCAGGATAACGCAGCATAGATTTCGTATTAAAAATAAAGTGCTTAGTGCCCCAATGGTCCAACACTTTATTGACAAATCACACACGGAGACTGATTTCTCCTGGACTGTGTTGTATACAATGCCCGTTACAAAAGGTCTTGTTGATATTGAGGAAACCCTCCTGCGTAAGGAGGCGTATTTGATTATGCGATTCAATAGTGCCCAAACTGGACTCAACACAATGTCTGAAGTATCGAGACTTTAAATCCTGTTTACCCCTTTGAACTACATGTCCCACAATTCCATGCGGCCAATAAAGGTTTATAACTCCGCCCCAAACATGGCAGTACTGATTCGGAATCGAACTCGCAAGTCTGACAACGGAGCGCCTACAGAGTTGGTGAGTGCTCCGTACAAAATAGCTCTCGGTACATTGTAAATGCGCAAACGGACCCGTTTGTTGACGGGCTGTGTGCCTTGATTTAACAGGCTACAGACTACGCAATTGGAGTGCAGTGCCATTTAGCTGTTACCGGCTTCACCGTAACGTAGGAACGATCATTGAATGGGCTGGATCCACGGAAACTGAAGCGAAGGTAAACTAGCACTAAGCAATAGTGTTTTAAAATACACCCCGCTCAAAACACATATAGCACGATCACTGAGAGCCTTGCACTACAATGATGCGTTCTTTTGTCCCTACCAGAACGATCAGCAAGCCCATCTACCTGAGACCACTGACAAAATGCTGAGTGTCCAGGTAGGCGGCTTCTCTTTTTAAATACCGTTTGCATACTTTGAAGTTTGGAGTTGGTTCAATAGCCTAATGAGGCTATTTTTTGGCTCGCATTCCCACAGGTCTAAAGAAGGAATGTCGGGACTGTTGAAGTAAGAAGGGACAGGGAGTGTTTCCCGGTACTGTCCTAGGTATGATGATGATGTTTACATTTTTGATGTTTCGCGGGTTTTCCCGCTTATGTATTGAATGAACTTGCAATGACCGGACGGCGTCCTAAGCTCTATGTTATCTTACAGATAACAAGGTCCCGCCACAAGTGTTGTTACATTCAGATCCTCGAGATCAGGCCTCCGGAACCATTTTCAGGTATTAATAGGGCCTAGAGGGGCAATGGGGGCAGTCACCCGATTACTGAACACAATGGTGACGCGTCGCTCTCTTTTCTGTTTTTTAATACACACTTCTAGATCACATTGAATGAGCCCTGATGAGAGTCCGTTAACTTGTTGCACGGTCTCGAAACGCGTCGGCAGCATTGGAGGAATACGCAGAGAACACATAAATTGTTTTCTTGTTTCAACTGGTTGTTTGATTAACTTGTCTGCATTCTTCCATGGTTCACCTAGAACGTGTCTCCTTCATTGAATATATATTGTTTGATGAGCTAATGTTCCGATTACTACAATGAATGTTTTGGCATGAAATTAATGTTGCTAAATGAATATTGCTAAATGATCATTTATTATGAAATGTGCATCACACTAGTTGTGTGTTCTCTTTTGTGTGAAATTGTTCTTGTGAATTTTGTCAAATATATTTTCTTCTCTTTTTTGTCTAGCATTGATTACATGTTGAGTGTCTTCCTCGGACAACTCGTTTAAACCTAAAATTTTGAATTTTTCTAAACAACAGGTATAAATAAATGTACCAAACAGATCGGTGATTCATTTCTTGATTTGTTTGCTCGAAGTAAAGAGCTCTGAATAGTAGTGGGGGTGGCACTTGTTTTTCTAAATATATATACGGTCCAGCCTACCCCACGTCCCGGGACCTATCTCCTTAACTTTCAACAACTTTCTAAAAGTAGCATTTGCAAACACAGGATATTAAAATAAACTTTACTAAAAGAAATATTTTATTATTCTGAGTTCAGGCATACTAAACATGACTCTCTACCGTGCTCCCTGAGCCTGCTGGGATTATAGCGTGTAATAATTCCAGCAGCCCATTCTGGCCTAACGGAAGCAGGTAGCCTTCAATAGTGAAATACGAATTTAGTTGTAATTCACTACTAGGACATGCCACACACATCAGGGCTTGTCCTACCTTACACCTACAATGCACCCTGCCCGTAGGCCTACCATAGGGGTGACTAATATGCAGTCAAGGGAAGGTTCAGGGGCTGGCGAGTGGGTGCACTTGCCCAGCCGGCATGACAGTACGAGACTGCACGCGGGGTCTGCAATGGCGGACCCCAGACACATCTTACGGCTGCTTCTGTGGGTGGCGCAACCAGCGCTGCAGGCCCACTAGCAGTATTGGCATCTACAAGCCCTGGCACTCCTGGTGCGCTTTACTAGGGACTAACAGTAAATCCAATGCACCAATCATGGACATCAATCACATGTACAATTTACAGTAGGGGGCACTTGCACTGCGGCACGGATCGGCCGTGGCGCAGTGCCCTGAGTATCGGAAAACCAGCAAAACATCGGAGGCACACCAGCAAAATGTGGAAGGGAAACTCACGCCAAGGTGCCAGGTCTAACATGTGTCCCCTCCAGCTGAAATGTGGGAGGAACTACCCTTCCCCAGGGAGTTCCACATCACTAAGGCGGAAAAACCTGGACAGACCGTCAGCGTTGGCGTGATCTGTGCCAGGGCGGTGTTCCACCGTAAAGTCCATACTCTGTAGAGAAATGGACCACCTCAACAGTTTCGGGTTTTCACCCCTCATTTGCATCAACCATCTGAGGGGCCTGTGGTCCGTCTGAACTCGGAAGTGAGACCCAAACAAGAAGGGTCTTAGCTTCTTCAGCGCCCAGACCACAGCAAATGCTTCACGCTCTATTGCACTCCACCTACTTTCCCGTGGAAGTAACCTCCTACTGATGAAGGCTACGGGTTGGTCAAAGCCCTCCTCAGTCATCTGTGAAAGAACAGCCCCTACACCATGCTCTGAAGCGTCTGTTTGCACTATGAATTCCTTGGAGAAATCAGGAGCCAGGAGCACGGGCGCCGTGCACATGGCAGTCTTCAGGGTGTCAAAAGCCTTTTGACAGGTGTCAGTCCAAATCACATTCCTGGGCTGCTTCTTCGAAGTCAGCTCTGTCAAGGGGGTCACAATTGTACCATAGCCCTTGACAAACCTCCTGTAATACCCAGTGAGCCCCAGGAAGGCTCTCACTGCAGTCTGGGTCTTGGGGGGTTCCCAAGCCAGGATGGTCTCAATTTTGGGTTGCAAGGGTGCCACCTTGCCACTCCCCACTTGGTGTCCAAAGTACACCACTGAACCCTGCCCAATCTGGCACTTGCTTGCCTTGATTGTGAGGCCTGCTCTGCGCAGGGCCATCAACACTTCCCAGAGGTGTCGCAGGTGTTCTGGCCAGGTGCCACTGAACACCGCGATGTCATCCAGGTAGGCGGCACTGAACTCATCCAGCCCAGCCAACACCTGGTTGACCAATCTCTGAAAGGTGGCAGGGGCATTCTTCATTCCAAATGGCATAACCCGGAACTGGAAATGCCCATCTGGTGTCGAGAATGCCGACCTCTCCTTTGCCCCATTGGTCAAGGCGATCTGCCAGTACCCAGATGTTAAATCAAACGTGCTGAGGAACCGGGCAGCCCCTAGCCGATCAATGAGCTCATCAGCTATGGGGATGGGGTGTGCGTCAGTCTTCGTGACTGAATTGAGTCCTCTGTAGTCCACACAGAACCGGAGTTCGGGTGTGGCTCCCAGCGCAGCAGCCTTCGGGACCAAGACCACGGGGCTGGACCAAGGACTGCTGGAAGACTCAACCACCCCAAGGGCAAGCATCTTGGAGACCTCCTCCTTGATGCAGGCCCTGACTCTGTCAGTCACTCTGTAAGCCTTAGGCTTCACAGGTAAGCTGTCTCCTGTGTCCACATCATGGACGCACCAATCTGTGACACTCGGAACCAGGGAGAACAGATCTGGAAACTTCCCCAGCAACTGGCGGCAGTCTTCCTGTTGCTCGGGGGTCAGGGTGGGTGAGAGGTTAACTCCATCCACTGACCCATCTTTCTCACAGGCCACTAAGAGGTCAGGAAGAGGCTCCGACTCCTCCTCCATTCCGTCATCAGTTGCCAACAACATGCCCACTTCGGACCTTCTTAAGTGGGGCTTGAGGCGGTTGACATGTAGGGCCCTCAAAGGGTTCCTGGGCGTCTTCATGTCCACCAAGTATGTCACTGGGCTCTTGCACTCCACAACCTCAAATGGACCTGTCCACTTATCCTGAAGGGCACAGGGTTCCACTGGGGCCAGGACATACACCTCTTGTCCAGGCTGAAGCTCGACCAGAGTGGCATTCTGGTCGTACCACCGCTTCATCTCCTCCTGGCTTGCTTCCAGATTTGCCTCGGCAAGTTGTCTGAAGCGCCTGGTTTGGTTTCTGAAGGCCAGCATGTAGCTATATACATTCTGGTGAGGTTTCCTGGGAGATTGCTCCTAGCCTTCCTTTTTCAAACTCAGTGGTCCTCTCACGGGGTGACCGTACAGCAGTTCAAAGGGGCTGAACCCTAGGGACTTCTGTGGTACCTCGCGATATGCAAAGAGCAGGCATGGTAAGAGGACGTCCCACTTACGCCTCATTGGACCTTCTAGGCCCATGATCATGCCTTTCAGGGTTCGGTTGAATCTCTCAACCAACCCGTTACCTTGGGGATGGTAAGGCGTGGTGAACTTGTAGGTTACACCACACTCTTGCCAAAGGGACTTCATATACTTGGATATGAAGTTGGTCCCCCTGTCGCTCACCACCTCTAGAGGGAATCCTACTCGTGAGAAAATTCCCATCAGTGCACGTCCCACCACGGGGGCCGTCACTGTCCTCAGAGGGATGGCTTCAGGGTACCGGGTGGCATGATCCACCAAGACCAGGATGAACCTGTTGCCCATGGCTGTCTTGGGGTCCAGAGGCCCAACAATGTCAATACCCACTCGTTGGAATGGTGTACCGACCACAGGGAAGGGTTGGAGGGGAGCCTTGTTCTTCCCTCCGCTCTTCCCACTTGCCTGGCAAGTCGGACAGGTCCTACAATGAGCATCTGAGCTCTTGTGCATTTGGGGCCAGTAAAAGTGGGTGACAAGCCTGTCATAGGTCTTGTCCATCCCCAAATGTCCTGCTAAAGGCACATCGTGAGCCAGACCCAGTAGGAAGGCTCTGAACTTCTGGGGTACCACCAGCACACGGGCTGACCCAGGTTCAGCAGCCTTAGGCTCTGAATACAGGAGGTCGTTCTCCCAGTACACATAATGTGTTTTGGCCTGAACACCATTTGCCTGGTCTGCAGCCTGCTGCCGCATACCCACGAGAGAAGGGCATTCTTTCTGCTCCTTGCAGAATTCCTCCCTGGAGGGTCCTCCTTCTTGCTGCCAATGGGTCAGCTCAGGCAGGTCCCCCAGCTCGGCAATCTGTTCCCCTGTAGGCTCCAGGGCATCCCCCTCAAGGTCTGCTTCCTCCTGGACCGTGGGAACTTCAGGGGCCGGTTTCCCGCGCCCCCTGCGCCTTCTCCCTAAGGCCGGTTCCTGGGCCTCTCCTTCAGGCCCCAGGACCTCTTGATCACCCCTACTGGCTGCCATCGACCGGGTGGTCACGCACGCCCAGTCAGGCAGACCCACCATCCTCAGGTGAGTCGTCTTCTCCACCTTTTCCCAAGGGGAGTGCTCCAAGTCATTCCCTAGCAAACAGTCAACAGGCATGGTTTTCCTCACACAGACCTGCAGAGTACCAGAGACCCCCCCCCCACTCGAAGGGAACTTGAGCCATCGGACACTGACTCTCTGAATTATCAGCGTTGATAACCCTACAGTAGGCATGGGGTACAACCTGCTCTTGAGACACCAGGTGCTGCCTCACTGCAGTCACACTGGCTCCTGTATCTCTAAGAGCCTCAGCTTCCTTACCATTGATGATCACCACCTGCCCATATTTCTTAGTGTTAGAGGGCAGGTAGTTCGTAGGGATCATCTCACTGTCTCCTAGTGAGACTAGGGTCATGTGAACGGGATCTCCACCCCCCGGGACCATCACTTCTTCTCCTAAGTGAACACTAGTCACTTGACGGGGCGGAGCACCAGAGGGTGCGGGTTTGCCAAACAGGCGACACTTGGGGTCACTGGAGATGTGCCCCGGCTCACCACATTTGAAACAATTGAAGGGCCCCTTTGGAACAGGTTTACCTGTCGGGCCCCATTCTGCTTTGGGGGTGAGGGAGGCTGAGAACCTTTCTGCTGGTCCCCTTGGGGATTACTTTGGGGGCCTTTTTGGAACCCTTTCTGTTTTCCCTTGTCCCCCCCACTCTTCTGCTGGGGACCCTGCCCACCCTTGGCGGAGTCTCCCACTGGACCCTTGTGGTCCCTGGTGCTGAGCCAGCGGTCCGCCTCCTCAGCAAGCTTCCTCGGGTTGGACAGTTTGCTATCGATCAGGTGTTGGCGTAACTCAGGAAAACAGTGATCAGACAAGTGCTCTCATGCAATTAAATCAAAGAGACCTTGAAAATCATTCACCTTGCTACCCTTCACCCAACCATCCAGTGCTCTGCAAAAATAAGTCACATACTCCACATACGTATTCCCAGGCTGCTTAGTACATCCCCTAAACTTCTGTCTATACATTTCAGGGGTAAGCCCATACCTGTTCATTAAAGCTTCTTTCATGTGGGAATAGGATCTCTGGTTTTCAACGGGCAAATCTAGCAGGGTGTCCCGCCCTTCGCTAAGGAACCTTCCCCACAACCCCGCTCCCCAATCCTTGTCAGGGACCCGGTGGGAGGACATGGCTACCTCGTATGCCCTAAACCACTGTCCTATGTCATCCCCCTTAAAGAACTCTTTAACTACATCTTTAGGAATGTGCACTCTTGCCTCTACCTGCACCGGCGTTGTGCTGCCACCAGAGGGAGGATGATCCAAGTTTCTCTCCTTTAGACTCATCTCCCTCATTTTCAATTCGTAATCCATTTGGTGCTTTTGCTCTTCCAGCGCCATTCTTTTGGTTTCAAGCTCCAGTTGGATTTTCAATTCTGCCAGCTTTCTTTCATGATCCCTTGTTTCTTTCCTGTCCGCCAGCTCCTCTGGTGACAGTCCTCTACCAAAGCTGTGCAGGCTGTCTTGTTTTTCGAGATCCACCAGATCCACAGGTGCACCCTGCTCCTCCGTTGCATCTTGATCCTCAAGTGCATCTTGATCCTCAGGGGACTTTCTAGACTCAATCCAGGCTTTCAGGGCCTTGTAGAGCTCCGGTTTGTTCTTGCACCCTGCGTGTGGAACCTTGAGTTTCTTGCAGAAAAACTTCAGCTCATTCTTTGTGTATTTATCCAGCTTTGCGGCATCCCATTCCACCTCCAACATCTCGGAGGTCGTGGACTCCGCTCCATCCAGGCTCTTTGTGCCCGGCATGGTTTCTTCGCTAGGGATCTTCTCTCGGCAAACTTGCAACAAAACCTGTGGCCAAGTAACTGGACTGAAATTACTGTGCAATGGTCAAAAGTTAAGGTATAAATACCGCAAATGTAAATTCGAAAATCCTCACCGCTGCGTCCAATGTAGGAAGGGGGAGTCTCTAGTTGGCGCAGTGCAGCACTAGCGACCAGCAGGGACTCTCTCTTCCTCGTCAGGGCTGAGGGTTACCTTCAAGACAACCTCTGCTTACCCTCTAGGTAGTGTGGCTTAAGCAGTTTTAGGCTAATCTCTGGGGCACATAGGGTTAAACATTTGCAATATTACACCGTCTCAACCAACCCACCATACAATGACACCAAACTGTATTTGTAAAAATATATATCTTTATATAAATTTCAAGCAGGCTTGTAAATACAGTTGTCAAACTTTCAATAGCGGTTCCAGGTTACTTAAGTTCAGGTTGCCACAGTTCTTTCTTAGCAATAAGCAATCTGTTGGGCCTTCTGCCCAGGTTCAACAAGGTTCAGGGTCTTGTAGCGCCTCAATGCGCTTTCCGCTGTCTCCGCCCGCTTCAGAGTGGAGATCGGGCCCGGCCGGCCAGAGTTCACGCTTCCCGCGTGGGCTCCGAGGACCAGGAGCCGCGCGAGCCTCGGTTTCAGAGGCGGCTCGCGTTGGGAGCAGATAGCGCGGTGCGAGCTCGAGTTGCAGGACGCTCGCACCGTGAGGATACAACACAGTACCTTTCCAATTCTTGTGGAGCGGGCGGCTTCCAGGAGAGCTGTCCCATGGCGCGTTGCTTTTCCGGGGTCGCTGTTCGCTGCAGCTCTCAACCGGGCAGGTCACGGGTCATCCGGGGCGGCGGTGTTCAGTGGCGGCAGGGTCCTTCCTTCGTCGTTCGCTCCGACCCTGGAGGCGGCGGCTGTGTGGTGGCGGCAAGTGGCAGTACGGTCCCCAAGTGCAGGACGTACCCAGCCAAGTGCTGGTTCAGCTGTGCGCTCACCACTGAGCTGTCGGGCAGGATACCGACCAGAGGGGGGTTCTCACAGGGCGGCTGTCCGTCTTCGCAGGTGGATTGACGGCTCGAAGCGCAGTCAATTCGGGAGCTTGGACCGGACGGGTCCTCCTTCACGTTGCTCTCGGGCTCCCGGTGCAGATGCGGTCACGGTGTTCGGGCCAGCGGCGGCTGGACCTCACGTTTCTCTCGCTGTTGCTTTGGGCCCCGGTCACGGTGCTTGGGGGGATGTCGATGCCTTGGATTACGGGGAGCGTGGCAGGCTTGCCCAGCGCTCCCAGACTCCTCCGTCAGTACCGCAGCGATAAGCTGCACACACAGTCGTTTTCTTCAGGGTGTAGCGCCCACTGGTCCTGGGGCGGCGGTCAGGGGGCAAGTTCAGCAGCAAGCCCTTGGAGATCTCTTTAGCAGAGTTTGGCACAAAGTTTCACAAAGCAAAAGCCTTCTTGTAGTCTTTTCTTTTTCTCTCCTTCTGCAGCAAGGCACCAGACACAGGCCAGAGACAGCACTCCGCCTTGTCCTTCCAGGTCCTTCTCGTCGGGCAGAGTTCCTTCTGTAGCACAAACAGGATCTAATTTACAAGGAGCGGGGCTCCTACTTTTATACTGCATTTCTTTTGTTCTCGCAGGCCAGGGGGGCCTTTGCATAGCCACTTGAGTACTCTGGTGGGTGTAATCCAGCTTCTGCTTTCAGTGTGAGGGGCAGGTGCATCAGACGGCCCACAGGAGGTGGACCCAGCATTGTGTGGCCAGGGGCAGCCAGAAGTACCTTGTTGATGAGGCTTCGCCCTTCCTGGGCCAGGTGTCGGCTGAGTCATCAGTCGCTCCCCAGGAGGGTGGAGCCAGCATTGTGGTGGCAGAGCACAGCAAGATCCAGAGTCAAGAGCCACTCCTACCTCCCACTACAGTGAAGTAGTGTGGCTCACTGGTTAGAGGCGGCAGAACGTTCTACCTCACTCCTGCTTAGACCCTCCTTTTCCTCCCGTCCCGCTATTTTTAGATCTACATGAACTTTCCGAGTGTGAGGAATTCCCACAGCCCGCACACACATGCTTGAACCTACATGTTCCCTGCGGTCTGTTACAGTTGCCTCGATTGAAGCCCCAACAGACCCCACGCTTGCCGCCATTCCCGCCGGTCTTAGGCTGGTAATCCCCACCGGCGCCCGCTCGAAAGGGCACCGCGGGCTTTTGGCGGACGACTCCTGACCCACTCCCGCCTGGCGAGGACGTACCTGCCGCCCCTGGCAGGAGCTGCTTGTGCCATGACACCGAGTCCAGGCAATCCCAAGTCAAAGTAGCATCATATTCTTTCGCTTTCCGGAATTTCATGTCATAACCTTTCCATTCCTCCCCCTCATACATTGAATAAAAATCCATAATACGATTTTGATAGCAAGTCAACTCAGTCATCACCTCGGGTTTACGTTCCCCCATAACTGTAGTAAATATGTAGTAAATATGGAAAAGGCCTTAACCCAGTTCGTTACTGTCTCATCTACCCTAAATTCCGCCATCTTGGCGCGCCAGACGCTCGGGTGCCACAAATCCTTCTGGGTTTTAGCATATTCCATCTCGCGATGGTCAGTTAATAATGAAAACATGTTAATATATTTGTCTCCCCATATTAACTCTTTCGTGGCCATAGGGATGTGCTGTGCCACCTTCTCCCGGCTCGAGGGTATTGAACCCTCCCCCGCCATTGGCAATACGAGCTTACCCGGTTCGGCCGTTGTTCCCGCCGTCTTCTCGTGGCCAACTGCAGGTCCTACCGGTGCCACCTGTGGGGGAACAAGAGGAACATTCGCCTTTGCGACATCTCTCGACTGCCGCAATTGCTCGATTAGTATTCTGGCATCTTCGGCCGGGTCTCCAGGGGCCACTGCGCCCCCTACCTTTTTCTTGAGCCATGCTGCCAACTGGATGGCCAATTCGGGAGGCATTTCCTCATCATTAGCGGGAGTAATCACAACCGGGATCGGCTGACCTGTATCTGGGTTTGGTACCGGGTTGTCTGCCGGCATGAGGGGGGCGACTGGGGGTACCTCTGGAACCGGGACCTCCCCCGAAACCGCCCTCTTCTTGACCCGTTTCCCTCTACCCTCGGGGACGACTCCCGGCAAGGCCGGGCCTATTACCTTCTTAGGATGACCCGGGATGCTCAGTGCAGCCAGCTGTTTTTTGACCTCCGCCAAACCTCTACCGATCGATTGGACTTGTCCGAGTTTTCGGTCCATGCAAACCATCCGGTTCGACAATAGGCGTAACACCTTATCCGTCTCGGAACCCTTTCCCGCTTTCTTGCCAGCCATGGTTTCGAGTATTCCGCTCTTAGTCGATCAACGAGGTCCTGGACTCTTCGAACTCCAAATAACTGAAAGAGAAACAACAAGATTACAAGTTCTCAAAATTGCTGCTTGTTCTGTCGAGGGCTCACGAGCAACGAGTGGGTGCAGCCTTCAGAGCACAGGAACAAGAGGATGCTTCTTCGGATTCCCGCTCTATTTATTTTTCTGCGGGAGGGCGTGTACCCTCCTCCGGTACGCCTACTGGGTGTGGTCTTCGGTGTAGGTGTCTAGGACAACCCCTCTTGGGCGGGAAAAGGCGCGCCCCGGCTACGCCGCTTCGGGCATACCAGCCGAGCCACGCCCCCCGCCCAAAATGGTTTCCCAGGGGGATCGGGGCACCCAACCATACGTTCGGGGGGACTGAGTGGTCGCCCCTTTCCAAATGTACTTTAAAATGTGTTCTAAAGCTATGTTAATTGTTGGTGACTGATGGTTATACGAAACAAAGGAAGACAAACCATGGTAAAAAGGAATATGGACATATTTAATTAATACACTCAGGCCTTTGCATAATCTTCAAACATGTTCAAATAGATGCTTTTGTTTTATACCTTTTAAATAGCATGAAACTGGCATAAGGACATTAATTGATTTGCCCAGAATCACAGGGTGTTGAGACAATGTCCGTATTCAAACCCATTTCCTCAATTTCAGAGTCGGCAGCTCTGACCCTAATGCCACATCCTCTCTATTGGTCTCGTGCCTTCGTTGCAGTGCGCAGCATTGTTCACGTAGCGAGAGACCTCTTGAGGTGCATTTGAAAATGTACCTAGGAATCCCACGCGCTTGTGCATGTGCTTTTCCTTTTGGGGCATGCTATTGGAGTTTCCGTGCATTTTCTTTATCAAAGACAGCATGCAATTGGTCAAAGCCAGGCGCATTGCTCTGCCCCTGGCCTATTGGTGTCTATTAGGCGCACCCACCATCATGTGGTTTGAATTATCATGCCCAGACTTGGGCGCGATAATTGAAACCACATGGCTCCCTGCCAACGCGCGCACTAACTACTCGCAGGCTTCTTCTTTTTTGGATCCATTTCACAGTACTGTTGCACTTTATCGTCTGGGGGCGCCTTGCAAGTGGTACTGGCATGCGCTATAACCACCCATGGAAGAACTGCTTTTACCCATGTTATGTGGGTTTGGATTGCCAAAAAAGCACATAGGCGTTTATACTCCATTGTATCAAGCGTTTCAGCAGTTAGTGTGATTTTCAATACAGGCTTTGCTCAGAATGTCTTCTGTTACTGGCCTCTGTACGTGGATCGGGAATCACACCAAAAAATGGACTTGGAGCAGCAGGTGTGCTCTGTGGTGCAAGAGAAAGAAGCGCTGCGGGCGCAGGTGGAAGGGATGAAAAGAAAGGTGATATCGCTGGAGATGCTGAGCCAGCGAGCAGATGGAGCAGGTGAGCCGGACTCTGGCAGGGCCGAACCCGCCATTCATCCTTGAATGTTGTGACTGTGTGTGATGGCAGAGAGCGTGTTCTATCACAAGGGCCAGGAGTGCCTTATTTCCCAACGTCAAGGTCCAACCACCTTATTTAGAGGCGGGCGGACCCTAAGATTGTCGATGTTGGTGCCTATGCTGGCGCCGTCACTGACATACTCCTCCGGCAACCCCACAGAGTGCGATCCCTCGATGTTCGCCTCCATCTGACTGCCCATTTTGAGAGTAGGTGTTCAAATGGCTTTCTTTCTGTCTATCCCCTCTAAGTAATATCGGGGGTCAGGGACAGTGTGGGGTCTGGTGAGTCCCCAAGTGAACCCTGAGTAACGTGGAAGCTCGGAAGGCCCCCCCCCCCAAGACAGCCCAAACATACAGCAGCTCCATATGGCAGACTGCAATTCCTACTCCCCTTTCAGACTCCATCTAGAGGCAGAACTCTATTCTCATTGCACTTACTCAGTGGGCCAGGGCATGTAAACGAGCACCCCTCTACCCCCAAAACACCTTCTTAGCGGGCAAACCTACAACTAATCTGCGCCAGATACCTAAGAGGGCAAGTAATTGGCGAATGTGCGCCATCCAAAAAACAGAAGACATAACATAATTATTAACATGCAGTAGATGAGTGGGTGCAGCACCAGCCGCAGAGTTCCGTGACCTTGTCTGTCACATGTTCGAACAGCCGCCGGGCAAAGTCCGGCTTTCATCTTTTCTGGTTGGTGCCCAGTCAGAGCCTTTAACAGACCCCACATGAATGGGCCATTAATGACTGGTTTCATAATTGTGTGGGTTGCGTGCATTGCCGTAGGTGTGTTTGCATATGTGGACGTTTATATGTATATTTGTTCTTTGTTTCTATTGTATGTCTTTGTTTTCTAATGGGGTTTGAGTTTCTGCAATGTGTCCATTACTATAATGATATGCATGTATGGGGTGAGAGTATTTATGTGAGTGCAAAGTGGCGTGTGTTCAGATTCTCTGCCACTTTGTGTGTTTGTGAGAGCAGCGTTCTGTGTCTATGTAATTTTGAGTACGCATTTATCTATTACTGGGTGAGCGTTTGTGTGTGCGTCTGATTAACGATGACGGTGTTTTTTTGTGTGTGTTCCTGTCCCTTTATGCCCATGTGAACGCATTGCATTTGTCATTAATGTGTGCATGTGGTTGTGTGTGCCCTTGTTGTTCTTGCTACTGTCCCTCCACCATGAGAG
Organism: Lissotriton vulgaris; assembly: GCF_964263255.1. Taxonomy (NCBI): domain Eukaryota; kingdom Metazoa; phylum Chordata; class Amphibia; order Caudata; family Salamandridae; genus Lissotriton; species Lissotriton vulgaris. The sequence continues at coordinate 316,555,050 of NC_141699.1, read as the reverse complement.
GTTCATTTTAGTTGGAGCGTCATATAATATCGAAAGTACAGAGAGTGCCACATTTAAAATCTTTTTAAAGTTCACATATTGTTGAGGTGCACATATCTTTGCTTCTCTCGCTTGAACTCCTACCAGAACACACCACAGAATCATTATTGAAATATATTCATCCTTGTCCTAAATAACTGTCCTAACTCCCTTTGTTTTTTTGTGTTGACCCATAGAAGCAATTCCAGGTTAATCTTACTCGAACATAGTAGAGCATACAACCCGCCCCCCCTTTAGAGCACAATGGAACTGTACCCTCAGAACATCTAACAGTACTATGTTACTGTGGTTGTGTTTGGATAGGGATACTATACATGATGAATCAAAGAAGACGGGGAAGGATAAACACACATTTCCATAATCTGGAGCCACTTGAAGGCTGAGTGGTCATCAGAAGGACACAACCTCATGAGAATGGATGGCATTTGTCTGACCACAAAGAATATTAACCATCTCAACAAATAATTCTACACTTCTGAGGCCACACTCTCTGACATTGCCCTGGACATCGTTTGCTTGAGAAATAAAACAGTAGATGAAGACTCCATATGTAGATTCAACACAGTGATAAATGATCCAGAGTTGACAATAAAAAGCTTATACTAGCTACCTCACACTATATGCAAGAGGAGGATTCTGGAGGAGTGTGGGTTACACTATTGCGTGGAACACTAAAGACTGTTCTGACTCGCACTCTCATAGCAGAGGTATCCCATAGGGCTAATAAACTCCGGGAGAGTGAACAATATTGCCACTCAAGTTATGTAACACAGTTTCATCTTGGGACACCTTCTGGATGCTTTTAAAGCAACATTTATTCTGTCGTCTCTCTAGATGATTAATGGAGTATTGTTGACCCCCTTTAAGCTGCAAATAGCGTTGAGACAAGGGTGGTATCTCTCCCCCTGTTTCCATGAGCATTGCAACTCTACCTGAAATTATTATTGCTAGTACAGTTCTACTGTAAATGATTTATTAAAAGGGCTGGTGCCAGACACACCAAACGCAACACGCATTTCTAGGTGATTATGTTAAATGCAGATAAAGGAAAGTGGTTGAAATAAGCAGAGACACCATAAGGGTCAGCCCTATACCTTACACATTTGATTGACATTCTTAAGAAGTGTAATAAAAGCAGATCACGAAGTATCAGACACATATGTTGTGAGCTAAACATTACTTGTGGAGCCGTTTCATATGGCTTTTAAAAGGTGAACAATACTTCTCTGTGCTGAAGTGAAAGATATAATCACAAGCATTTGAAATGCAACAGGTCTTGCATTACTGAATGTTTGAGCTATTGGTGTTGCATTATTATTAGCAATGCCAATAGCTCAAACTTTAATAATGCAATACCTATTGCATTGCAAATGTTTTTTTCTTTTTGAAAAGTTGGCCTCACAACGATGCCAGTAGAAACACACACCCTTCCACCACGGCCTTAAAGTGCTATGGCCTAGGTCATAACACCTGGCCCCAAGGAGGCCAGGTGTTATTCAGCCTCTTATTCACCCTCTCTACAGCCCATCATAGTCTCAGAAAAAAGGGCAGGCAGGGGAGGGGTCGAGAAAAGCACACAGCTTCTGCTTCTCAAACAAGGTGGGGGTTGAAGTAGGCACAACAGGCATAAAATCACCTGGGGCCCATGAGAGGCTGTTCCCTTCCCATCCCTTCCCTTCCTTGCCTGCCTGCCCAGGCTGAATGTGAGGCCAAGAGGTAAATAGATCAATCGAAAATGCACTGCTTTATGGTCGGACCTGCATATTGTGGTCTGTTGGGGAACATGGAAGACAGTAAGGCTATGTGGGCTGGTTGACTAAAGTCATGAATACAACGACCCACTCGTGACCCTTGGGCACCGGCCCACCACCCAATAACTGCCTTCCCAATCTGACTCTGGAATTAGACCTCCCATCAGTGCCTAAATTGCCATGTAATTATTATAGACTAAGGGGATACTCCCTGTTCAGTATGAAAAATATATTCTTATGTTTCGAAGTCTCACAATTGTTGATCAATAGGACATTCTGTGGTGGATTCCCAATTCTGAAGGACATATCACTTTGCTACTTTAGAGAAATTAACAATTGGCACCCTTTTTGAAACAAATTGAAGATATGGTTGTTCCAGAAGGACTTTGCCAAAACTAGGAGATAGAACATTTAACTGATATCCGTGCTGTGGCTTCAGGAATTCTTTGTGACACACAGTCTTATTTAGAGCTCACCATATGTAGTACATCCACCAAAAAGTGGTGGATGTCCTGAAGCCCCAGGAAACCTTAATAGGGCAGGTGAGACATCTAAGTTCTATAATCAGGGGTGGTGGAGCTTGGCTTTGACAAATTACTTCTTCCTAGTTTTCTCATTCCAGGAAAGGTCTCACTAAGAGTATTCTTCTGCACATATTGAATCCTACTCTCTAACTGGAGTGTATTGGAAAGTGTCCAACAGACCTAACATCTAGTTCATTAGAAGTGAGGGCACCCAGGACTGAATATTTATCCTCAGAGCTTCGAGTTCACCTTTACCCAGGCACTGACTCTCCCCACCAAGCTCAGAGTATGCTGGCATGGGGCTAACTACTAGTACATGGTCTGTACTCACTGGCTGAGGACTGCAGCACCACAATGATGGGTTTGCTGGTGCGTGTTTGATGCTTGCCATGCCAGAAAGATGCCCCGTAACTAGGTCTGACATCTGCTGGATGTTAATCTGGAATATTATCTCAATTTCAGCAGACGGGTGTAGGCATCAACTCCAGACACATGTTGCACCTTGAGTGAGCCCCCTGTTTGTTATAAGCTGGTGCACCGGAGACCTCCAGTTTCACCTGCGTCTTATGGTGGCCTTGCCACAGTATGGAAATATCTTACTCCCTTCCACTGGGCCACATACTAGGTGACACCATCTTCGATGTTGATACTCCTCCCTCATTGTAATTTCCACCTGCAACTTACTGTTGCACCACCTGTTGGAGCACGGTGGTAATTGAACCTTATTGTTGTAATAAAGGGCCTCTTTTGCACTTGGCAAAATAAAGGCACTTTGTGATTTTGTGAGATAGTTAATAGCCCTGAGACACTTCTATACAACTCAAATATGATTTATTCCCTTAAAGTCCCATTTTTATATTTTGCAACCGGGTTGTCTTGCACTTATACAATCTCCATTTGAGGACAAACACATTATTATTTAAATCTCTCCAAGGTACCCTGGGCATTCTCAACAGTGACGCTCACCTTCACTCTGCTTGTTATATTTTGGAACCGGGTTGTCTTGCACTTATACAATCTTCATTTGAGGACAAACACATTATTATTTAAACTCTCTCCAAGGTACCCCTGGGCATTCTCAACAGTGATGCTCACCTTCACTCTGCTTGTCAGCATGTTTGAACATTGTGCCTTTTTTTACCAAAAGGACTTTCTCCCCCTCACAACCTGCACTGAGGTCCAGGACGAAGGATTTACAGACAATTATTATTTTCTGAAGACCTGATTAACATCAAAGACAAAAAGACAGAAAAGGGAATCAAGCCAGAAATGGCCTCCATATCACTAGACACTATTTTGCAGGAACCCGAAGTATTAAGATCTCTACCACAATGCTGGAAAAAGCCTCTATAAGGGTTATGGATGAACAGGAAGTTACAGAACTCACGGACAGGGGAAGGCTCTGCAATGCACTCCTGTATGTCTACTGGAGGCGAAAGAAGAGGAGAACTTTTTAACGTTTGTGCCACAATTCAATTCCTACCAAAGTTGATAGGAGTGGACTCTCCCACCACCACTAAATTTCAAAGAGTTAATAGGCAAGATCAACCGCAGCGAGATTCGATAACCCCAAGGCCACTAGTGATGTGCTTTCTACGACCCCAGCATGATAGACTGTTCACAAGGGAAACTCTCTTTTGTGGATTTCTTTTCCCATTATGTCATATATTTCGAAAGAAGTTCCTCACTCTGTGGCCCTTTCATTGTCTCCTTCAAAGGTCTGCAAATGGATACAGCATCACTGCAGCAAGATCCGTAGGTGCCGAGCGGGTGGTCGCTCTTTTAGGCATCTGGCACCGAAGCTGTGGAATTCGATCCCCCTTGGGGCTCGGGCCACTTCCAACCACTTGCTATTCCGCAAACAGATTAAAACGTGGCTGTTCTCTTCCATCTAGCTCCATTCTCTTCCATCCAGCTCCACTTTCTCTGTTGTGTTGCACTGCTTCTAGGTATGTCCGCAGCGCTGGGACGCCCCATTGCCGGGGTAGCCATGCGCTATATAAGCAGAATTAACATAACATAACATAACTCTGAAACATCTTTTGGAATGTCTTCTATGCTGGTCCTGTCGGCTGACATCCGAGGCGTATATCACACACCAGCGTGGCATGACTACTCTTTCCTGAATAGAACAAACTGTCCTTTCCCTTCAAGAGATAGAGATAAATCCAGGGTTGGACTGGCTGCAGCGGGCACCGGTATTTTCCTGTTGGACCACCAAGGTGGGGGCCGGTTTTGGGTCCCTGGGGGGCTGTTTTTGCTATCAGAGCTGGCAATATTGGCCCCCTTTAACAAAATCGGCCGAAACCATCCATAGAAAACAGCTCGGCCGCACACCCCTGATCCCTAGGGGGGTTGGCCAAGCAGTATGCCAGGGCTAGTTTTGGTTCCCAGTCCGGATAAATACCTGTACCCCCTCACAATCTTGTTGATCCCACTACACTCACAATATTGGAAATATTATGACCCACTTTGCACCTGGCCCGATGATCTGGGTCCACCTCCGAGAAAATGGAAGGAAGAAAGAAACTTTGGAATTACCATGAACACTTAATTATGAATGAAAGTCCAAGTGAAAAGTTAGCATGCTCGAGCTTCTTTACCATGAAAACTCTGCAATGTATCTTCCCCCACCTAGGAGTGTAGTTTGGTTAGCAAACTGAAAAGAGTGTGTAACAAGGTCACTACTTATAATATTTTGAAGGTGGTAGATAAACTGTAAATAAAAGTTATAACTAAAACTTTCGCATTTGTAAAGTTTGTGCAGTTTAAATTTGCTTTGTATAAAGAAAATGTTTTGCTAACTATAACTGAGCTTTATCCTTTGTTTGTGTTCATTAATAGAATTTAAAAGTTTGTATTACATCTTTAATAAAAGTGTGTTTTAAATCATAGAATCACTTGTTACAAGTGGAGAATTGCTATGTGGTGTGTCCAACAGTGCACAAATGGAGAGTGTTGTAAAGTCTATTGTCATAGACTGGAGTATTGTAGATTGGAATTGAGTAGATTGTAGTAGTGTATCATTGTGTAGTAAAGTGCAATAAACTGTAGTGGCATGGTGTCTCATATAGTGAAGTCAAGTATCATAGACTGGCTTGGCAGTTCGGACTGCACTGTTTTCTCATGAGGAGCAGGGTCAAGACTGATTCGCATATAGCTGGCTCTAAACTGGGGTGGCATGGTGAGCAAAAGAAAACATGATTTCACCCAGATCTCTTGACTGGGGGTGAATGTTGGGTTTGTTATACATTTTGTCCATAATTTGTGTTAGTTTGCTTTCTCACCCTTTGTGTGCCGGTATGGCCAAATGTGGGTCCTGGGCACACTGTGTCACTGTATTCGAGCTCGCCTGACTGATGAGGGTTGACACCCCGAAACCATCCCAGCATGCTTATTTCTGGTCCAGGTAGGACCTAGCTTGGCAATTCTTTTTGAACTGTTCTTAAGAGGAGCAGGGTCAAGACTGATTTGCATATGACTATGTCTATCCTAGAGTGGCATTTTGAGCAAAAGAACAATAGATTTAACCCATATCTTTTGTCTGGGGGTGAATGTTTGATTTGTTCCACATTTTGTCTATAATTGTTGTGTCTTTTGCTTTCATAGACTGGAACAGCCAGTTGTACAATAGAATGTTGTGTCAAACAGTAGAGTACAGTGTCATAGACTATTATAGAGTTGAGTAGAGTATTTTAGAGTGGGGTAGGGTGAAGTAGTGTCATAGAGTGGAGTATCATCAAGTGCAGTGTCATAGCGTACAGTGGAGGAGAGTGTCATATAGTGGAGTTCTATTTCATATTGTGGAGTGCTGTTTTATAGAGAGAAGTGTTCTACAATGGTGTAGAGTAAATGAGCATGAGTGGAGTAAAGTCTTGCCAATTTCTCCTTTTAAAGGAACTTCTGTTAATTCCACTCTCCCCCTCCCACAGGTCCCATTAGTTGACCTTTTCACCAAATCCACGCCGAATACTGCAATTCCAGCAAACATTGGCGCACGCTCTCACAAGAGGTTTTTATCATTACAGGTAACGGTTCTTTCCCTAATCAGTTCACCAGCACGCCGTCCAAAAATCGGTCTCTCATTGTTGATCGTGATGTTGAGGCACTCTCGTGCCTTCAGCCAACATGAATGCATGTCCCGTTCTACCATTTTCACTCATATCTGGATGCATGCGTTTATTTTCAACAGCGAACACGAATTTAGCAGCACTAATTTCCCGCCGTTTTTTCACAATAATTCTTGGCAAACACGGCGTCAATGTATCCACTCACTTGTTCACCGCGCCGTCGTTGAGCTAGTACCGGGACCTCGCGCACTCTTCCTTTGGGACATTGTACTACCGTACAATATTCCTAACTTGGTACTTACCACCTATATGCGCCTACAATCACATCACTTGGGAGCAGTCGTGAATCAGCTCATCGCCATTAGTATGCATCACGCCCCCCACGATATTTCACTCACTTACCGTTCTCTTGCGCCCCACCTACACTAAAACATGGTTTTTAATCCACTACAGCCACAGATATAATATGCCTAGCAGAACTTATGTTTATCAGCTATGTTGTCTCTTTTCTTCCCCCCTTCCTTCCTTTATGTTAATTACATGTACAGTAATGCGATTAAGGCAATGTGTAATTGTATAAAAATAAGACAACAATGATTGATCTAAAAGTCCTGAAGATGATGCCTAGTATCTAGTGCTGGCATCGAAACGTTGTCGAAACCCACACGCCATATGCAATATGACTAAACAATATTGTAAAGTGCAATGGTGCAGATAGTAATGATTTAAGTCTGTAAAATTCTAAAACACAAGTATACAGACATATTTTACTTTGGCCATTCTGTTTTCGTTGTTGTGTCTCAATGTTCTGTGGGTCACGGCTGTGCCCACTTGTCATCTAGTCTTTGAAACACCTCTGTATTTTTTTTCTATTTTGAAAATAAATTCTAGTCCGGCTGGACAAAAGACATACTAGCTATTTAGAGTATGTTTATTCCTTGTTTGTGATTCCTGCTCCAAAAATAGGGACCACTGTTCTCTAAAATATGATACTGCCCTAGGTCCCTATACTATACCTTTTGAGTTCCCTTGTCTCTTTGTAACACAACCCTTCTTAATCAATGTCAGCCTCCTGTGTGCCCCCAGTATATAATAGGGTGATCCCAGTATAATGACATCAATAGTGTTAAACAAGGAGACAATTCAAAATAGAATTCAATTGCAAAAAGCAAAATACAAACAAAACTTTTTGTTTCAGTGTTATTTAATCATACTGAAAATGATCGTCTTTTCTTCAGCCAAATATGGAAGGGCGTACATTTTTAACATAGTTTCACCATGACAGTTCCCAAGGTAAGAAGAAGGGTAGGGGAAGGCTGTGATTCAGGTGGGTAGTGAGGTAAAGTTAAAATGGTGACAAAAAATCACAGACAGTTCTGGCATACATTCCTCATATGCCTGTAAAGCAGGTAGTCAAGTATATATTCATCACAGTACAAAATATTCGTACAGCTTTGTCATGTAGCATGAGGCTTCACAGTAAGGTAAGTACTGTTGAAAAGACTGGCAATTACCAAGTGTCGATGTTTCGACCCCAATCGGTGTGTAGGTTTTTCACGCCTTGCTCGCGGGGTCTTCCTCAGGACAGTTGGTGGGTGGTGTGGGGTGAAGGGGCACCTACAAATGACAAAGGATGGTGTGTCACATCCAAACTAAGATTAAAAACAAGGTTTAACGTAGTCCCATGAGCTGGGCTAGGCCAATGTAGTTACTGTGAGTGAAAAAGAAGGGATCTCTCACTAATCAATGGAGGAGAATCAGGGGGCTCCGTGGCTCTCAATGGAATGACGGCAACAGTGAGAAGACACCTGTAGAAATAAGGTGACTATCAGCCAAGTGTTCCTCAGTAAAAATAAACTAAAATGAAGGCTCTGAGTCTCAACACTTACTCAAGGTAATTTACCAATGAAAGGCCATCCAGGCAAATCAAGGATCCATTGTTAAAGAAGTGGCAACTTAATCTTATTAAAGTCAAGGACCCCAAATCAATCAAGGGGGAAGGGAGAATCAATCTGGGAGGAGAAAACAAGTCAGCTATAAATAATGACCCAAACCGTGGCAGTCAATAAAACATTAGAAGTGGTGCTGCCAAAAGCTAATGAATGTGCAACATGCAAGTGCCGCGGAGTGAGTTGGGGGCACGAATTACTTAACAACGCTTAAGGCAGCGATGCACATGGGCTATTACCAGGCTAGTGAAAGCGCAGTATGGAAGTGCCACGGTCCGGTGCATTGATCATGAATACTGTGAGCTTAATGAAGGTGAGCTGCCGACGAGCTATTGTTTAAGGCACGTGTACAAAGAGCTGAAAACCACAGCTCAAAGACTGGGTTGAGACTCCGAATGGGCAGTTACTGAAAAGCAAGGCAGCATTTTAGCAAAGAAATACAGAATTAGAGTGCCTGTGCGCTGTGTCATCTAGAGAAAGTGCCTACAGTCAGTTGAGAGATCTAAAAAGAAATGTCAAATGGCTCGCGGTGCTCTTCATCATGTCTAATGGCTAAGTGTGCTCTAAATCGCGTAAATTATCCTACAACAGCACGTGGCAATAGTATGTGACGAGGCCCCAATACCTCGGTAGGGAAGGGCAATTTAAGTAGGTGCTGACAGATGGTGCGGTGAATCTAGCAACAGAAGTTAAATAACTTGCGGTGCTGTACATCGCGTCGATTAATCTGCACAAATATGTAACAACAGGCTATGAGGGGGCTACAATTCCCACAAACGCACTCAATGCTAGATTCGCCAATATGTTCCTGACACGGGATCACTGGTGCGGGGGAGTTAATGCTTCTATAAGGCCTAAACGTAACGAGCGATGGGGGTCAGTAGAGGTTATTTTAGAAGTGTATCCCCCTTACTGTGACTAGGAAGAAGGGTCCCTCTTTGGACAAATGTGCAAACCAATGCCAACTAGAGACCCCCATTCCTAACACCACCTCAAAGCGTAAGACACACCAGGCGCACATTCACAAGTCTGGCAAATGTACTCAAAGCTACACATATACTACTCTTGTCCATGCTATTAGTCTTCTCCGCCTGCATGGCTGGCTTGCTCCTTCCTTGTTTCTCAGGCATGATATTCCAGGCTTTCCAGGACAATAAACAGTTTTTCGACCAGACCATACTCCATGGTGATGTCTCCTCACCTCTGGGAAGCTGGCAGTCAGGCAGATACCAGTGCTGGTTTTGCAGTACTCTTCTGTTTGCTCTGTGGAGTGCTCCCTCCTAGATTGAAGAGAACTTGGAGGTGGAATAACAAGTGGTTTAACAGCCAACTGGTTTAGGTCAATTACTTTGCATTTGTCATTCTGATGCTTTTTCGCAGATTAAGCCTTTTTCTACAGTGTTGTCTTTCACAGCAGTATATTCTCCTGACTGGGGAAACCAGTGGAGAGTAACAGAGATGTGAACATTCGTCATCTAGCTATCATAGCCACACATGAAAGTGAACAGGAGGAGAGATAAAAGGCTGGCCAATTTCTAAACGACTATTCCCACTCTGGCAGCAGGAACTGCAGTCCCACCCGTATTACCTATGATTCTTCAATCGGCTTTAATCAACGACACTAATCAACAATTGTCACATTAAATTGCTATAGTGAACTAATATCCTCTTTCAATATGTCAGTGTCTAGGCACCCTCTCTTTAGTCTCAAGAATATAACCAAAGCACATTCAATATTTGAGAGAGTGCCCCCATCTCATTTTGTACACATGAGCCTGCTATGAACATCCAAAATTGAACCTGGAGGGCTCTTTTCTCTCTGGATCACTCAGACAAGTATGTCACACATAGACCACACACATGCATTCACATATGTATGTTCTTGGGATATCAACACAGGGATACGGATTCGCCCATAGCAGTGCAACTTTACACGATTGGGCCAGAAGCACGTCATTATTGTGATGTAGATAGAAAGGTCTGAGTACACTAAGATCACTTTAAAATCACAATATGCTGCCACCACCATTCTAATTGCACTAGTTCTCTGTCACAAGATAGTGCATGTTACTCATCCTTCCAGGTCCAGAGCAGGTCCATCACAGGAAACATATCAAGGGACAGGCCTTCCCATTCCCACAAATGTTAGATAAGTACAAAGCTGTGGCCAACATCATTCATTCATTCAATTCCAGGATGCCAGGTACATGTGTTTTTTTACTCAAGTTAGGGGGTATGACTGTACACCATGCAGTGAGCATTCTCTTCTCAAAAAGGCCACATTCACAATTTCATGGAAGACCTGACTGCTTTACGGGGAAATATATATCACAGGAATGAAGTTAGTAAAGCACCGCCTCTTTATTATTTCCTTCGCAGATTGCCAACCTGAAATATAAGAATAGCCCCATTCTTACGTGGTTCTTCTATCAGAAAAAAAGACAGAGGAGAGATCTTTTTCCATTAAATCAGAAGATGAGAGAGTGAACACATTTGAATCTATTGTAACTACAGAAATGCAAGATGTATTACCGTCAATGGAAAAAATCTGCAGTATTTTCTGACAATGTGGTAAATTCAGACTTTATTACTTTTAAGCCAGATATTCAAAATCTCGGAAATGCATTGCTGTTTAGTGCTAAGAAATACAAAATATGCTGCAGTGTCTGACATAATAACTGGGCCATGGTATGTAAAGGTATTGAAATCCTTTATTGGAGCCTGATCTGTTAAGTTTCTAGTGCTATACAATGTACTTCCAGACGTTTCGAAGTACATACATAATCCCAATGAAGACATCTGTTGCAATAACAACGGGGCCGATTTGCTGAGATGTATACTCCATATAAAGAGAAGAAAGATGCATGAAAAACTCTGAAAAGGTTTCCGTTCCCTCATTTGCGAGAGAGGTTTTACATTTTGAGGAGTGCAGTTCATATTTCTGCTTCCAATGCAATAGGGAGAATACATCAATTTGTTGGCCTACCCCACACCGTTTTTTGCAGGCAGGATGGCCCGCTGTCTAAAGCATACTTTTGTCTCTATGGGGCAAAACTAATAAAAACCAATAATTTGTAATGCAATCGGTCTTGCCTTTGGGACCTTATATGTATTTAGCTATGCAGCATATTAGTCTGTGTGCTGCAACATCTACTGTTCTTTAACAAGGAGGGAAAGTAAGCACCAAACTGTGTGACACGCCAGGTATGGGAACACATGGAGAGAAATATTGCTTTTCAGCACGATATGGTATGGTCCAAAGCTCTATTTTTAATATAAAATCAGGGCCTTCGGTGGTCATATCACTGAAAATACAAGATTTGAAAAAAAATATTGTCAATGGGTGCTCCTGGAAGACAATTTCTATGGAAAGGAATCTAGAGAATGCTAAAGTGATTCTTGTATCTTACTGACCTCTGCTGGTCATTTTAGATCAAGAAAGTTATTTAAAGTCAGTTGCCAGAAAAAAGAAAACAAAAGAAAGTCCCTCAGAAGAAAGCAATTCTGGTATTTTACTTACCTCTGCTGGTCGTTTTCTATCAAGACAGTTAAATAGAGGCAGTTGAACAGAAAAAAGTGCCGAAGCGGAAACAGAAAGTCCTAGGTCTGAACTCCAGAGCCTACAAAGTACATACACATATAAGTATACTGTTGAAGGAGTGAGCATTCATAATGTGTAGTTGCTGTCATGAAGGACATGACCACAGGGCACGTCACTGTTCCGGAGCCCAAGGCTAGTGATGAGTCCAGTGGTTATTGATTATTGTTTGGCAGAGCTGGACCGGGAAACCAAAAGTAGGCCGGAAAACATATTTGAACCAGACTGCTCCCTACAGCTTCTCAAGCTATTGCTCTGTTTTCATCCATCCATTCTCTCCCTTCTTCTCTCCTCTCTTGCTTCTCCCTCTTTGACTGTTGTCTCACTCGTTTTCTCTATCTTTCCCTTTATCTCTCTCTCTTTCCCTCATTCCCCATGCCTGCTGAAATTAACCTTGAGGAGCTGGGGAAAGTGACAGAGTTCTGGGCTGTCAAAACCAGTAACTGTGCGCTAATGTAATTCTTCTTACGTCTTGGCTAAAGATAGGCAGACCAACCGCTTCCAGTGCTAGAGTGGGCTTAGCATCAGTTGTTAGTCTTACCTCCTTGCTACTAATTCAATGGCATCCCTCCGTTCTTTTTTGTTTCTTCTAGCCAGCAGTAACTTTGGGGGTCATTACTATGGTGGGTGGACGTGAGTCTGCCCGCAATTGATATGGGGACTGGGACTGCCCACCTATAAGGCTGTGGTCCTGCACCCCAATTACAATGTGACAGTCACCCTGGCAGTTGCATCACCCATACCTTGCATTGTGGCGTGGATGCGTTCAGCAGCCCCATCCACAATTCAAAAGTGAAGGTCATTTCATATCCCTGCAGTACGTGGCAGGCACCCAGGCTCAGGGATGAAGGAGGGCCCACTATGGGTCCTCAAATCTGTTTCTGCCCGTCTTTTTGTGGTGGGTTGACCTTCATGAAAAGACTGGCGTAAAAAAGCACAGGCACTATTAGTTGCAATGTTAGTCAATCTTATTGTTCCACAAGGCAGTTGGAAAAGGACCACCTTGCGGAACCGTGGCGGGCAGGCTTTACAACGCCACACTTCACCAACGATGGTGGAGGGCCCACCACCGCACGGCTGGCGGTGATGGGCAATCCACCATCGTAATGAAGCCCTTTGTTTTGCAGTTTGTTGATGATAATCTTTCCACTGCTGATATTAGAATTTGGTTTGCAGTGCATGTGGGGTACACATTTCTATCTTGGCAACATCATGAAATAAAATGATGGACTGAGTGTTGAAACCTTTTAAACACTCACCACCAGTCACAGACCTGGGTTTAATCTTTTCTTATTTCGCTCACCACGTCTCCTCAGTTTGGACTTAGCCATATGCAAATCAGTTTTTACCATGCCAGGTTCACCCTGGACTGGAAACAATCATCCTAGGACCGGTTTCAGGCTATCAACCCTACTCATCTTGTTGCTGTCTGTTTCTTTTCTTTTTTGTCTAGGTGTCCTCATTACACCATATTTCACAGAGAACCTATGTCATGTTGGTAGGTTGTAACTGGTTCAACCTATCTTGAAGGTATTTTCACTTTTGATACACAGTAGCCTTATCTGATTTAGGTCCTGAGGAAGGCCAAGATAACATTCAATCTAGATGGCTGAAACATGTAGACCTTGATTTGAACTTCTGCAATTATTATTTAAAACTGCTTTTGGACTTTTTTTTATTTGGTGATCAATAGATGATGAATAAAGGTGTTAGCTATTGCTAACCAATTTTAATTTGCACATCACCATTTACAATTTTGCACTGCGCCTATCACACTTAGAACTCTTTGCCCTTTACATCCGTTGGATTGTAGCAAATTCTTTACACATCTCATTTGAAAACATGCCTGAGTTCCTCCCTCTCAGAGAGAGGGTTGTAGTCCTTGGTTGCACCAGGTTGCAACCAAGAGTAGATCCCAGATGATGAAGCATGTCACTACGGTGAGTGATGGGATTCCGTCCTTTTAAAAAGATCAACAAGAATTACACCAGAGGGTGTTCTCTTTCCTTTTTTCTTGTCTTTTCTTTGTGCCAGTTGCGTTGAGAGAGATCTCTAGGCTTGATTAGACCGGATCACTGACAGAATTTCGACCTCAGACATATCGAACTACAAGAATATCGAGTCAACAATATCGAGGGCAAAAATATCGACATCCTATCTACAACATGGTAAGTACAAAAATATCAAAAAAATAATATTGATGTAAAAAATATTGATATTAAAAATATCGTTTTTTTTTTTTATATATATAAATGTAAAAGTAAGTATATAACACTAATAAATAAAATATACATATTAAAAAGTATCTAATAATGTTTAAAATTAATAAATAATACATATATATTAATAATACATTAATTAAATATATACAGTAAAGATATAATATATATGTACTGAACAATAAGTATTAATAATTAATTTACTAATTTATAAATTAATGAAATATATTCTAATTTACTAATACATTTACAAACATAAAACAATAACATAAATAAAATGTAAGTAATATAAAAAATAAAATAAACATGTGATATTTTAACAATTAATTATATAAAACGTTGGATAGCGTAAGGGTAAAAATTACTATTCCTACTCCAGAGAGTGGAACAGTAGGGAAAGCGTTTGATAGCGTAGGGATAAAATTACTATTCCCACTCCAGAGAGTGCAACAGTCGAGAAAACTGACCCTGAACCCAAAAAACACCCCTTTACCCACGAACTGAAAACTGACCCTGAACCCTAAAAATACCCCTTTACCCAAAAACTGAAAACTGACCCTGAACCCTAAAAATACCCCTTTACCCAAGAACTGAAAACTGACCCTGAACCCTAAAAATACCCCTTTACCCATGAACTGAAAACTGACCCTGAACCCCAAAAATACCCCTTTACCCATGCACTGAAAACTGACCCTGAACCCTAAAAATACCCCTTTACCCATGTACTGAAAACTGACCCTGAACCCTAAAAATACCCCTTTACCCAAAAACTGAAAACTGACCCTGAACCCTAAAAATACCCCTTTACCCAAAAACTGAAAACTGACCCTGAACCCTAAAAATACCCCTTTACCCATGAACTGAAAACTGACCCTGAACCCTAAAAATACCCCTTTACCCATGAACTGAAAACTGACCCTGAACCCTACAAATACCCCTTTACCCATGAACTGAAAACTGACCCTGAACCCTAAAAATACCCCTTTACCCAAAAACTGAAAACTGACCCTGAACCCTAAAAATACCCCTTTACCCAAAAACTGAAAACTGACCCTGAACCCTAAAAATACCCCTTTACCCAAAAACTGAAAACTGACCCTAAACACTCAAAATACCCCTTTACCCAAGAACTGAAAACTGACCCTGAACCCTAAAAAAACCCCTTTACCCAAAAACCCAAAACTGACCCTGTACACTAAAAATACCCCTTTACCCAAAAACTCAAAAATTACCCTGAACCCTAAAAATACTCCTTAACCCAAAGTTAAATAATATTATTTAATTAGCAATTAATAATTAATTAACAATAACAATACAGTAAATATATTAGCACATAAGCTGTAATTAATATAATGTAATAATTAATATCATTTTCCCCCAATTAATTAATTAACAGTAACTAAAAATTATATATATAAATAAATTACTCTCATTAATGTAATTAACTAATTAATATTATTTAATTACCAATTAATTACTAATTTAAAATATGTACAAAATTATATTAATTTATTAACTAATTAATATTAATTATTTGCCAATTAATTAGTTATAAATATTTAAAAACATATATTAATTAATTAATTATTATTAAATTACTCCCCACCCTATTCCCCTATAAACCCACATCCCGCTACAGAAAATATATATCAATTAATTATTTCCCAATTAATCAATATTAATTAGCAAATAATTATAATTAATTAATAATACTACTAATTATTAATTAACTTACCATAATTAAATTACTTCCCACCCTATTCCCCTATAAACCCACAACCCGCTCCGGTACTAAAACATCAAATTTCCTTATAAATTTATATATTATTATAGAAAATGTATACACATATATTAGTAATTATTTTAAATACTTAAATTAAACATATAACACATACATAATAAAAAACTATAAAATAATACAAATATCGATATTAGTGTCATCGAAATTATTAACATCAATATATATGCTATCGATATTACTAACTTCGATATTACTTACATCGATATTAAGTATTTCGATATTACTTACCTTGGGTCGATATTCTGTCCTACGATATTCTTGCCTTTGATATTATGCTCCTTCGATATTTCAGACTCGATATTATGGTAGGTCGATATTTCCAACTCGATATTTTGACTGTCTACCGATTAGACCCATGGACATTTTGTTCTTTGCAAAATCAACTGTCATCAGCCAGGCTAGCTTGAGTCCAGTGGAGAACCTGGCCTGGCAGTTCAGGTTGAACTGTTCCCATGGGGAGCAGAGTCAAGACTGATTTGTATAAGGCTGGATCCAAACTTGGGTTACGTAGCAGCCAGATAATGATGGATTAAACCCAGAACTGTGACGTGGGGTGAGTGTTTCAAAGGTTTCTGCACTCCGTCCATCATCTTGTTGTGTTTGATATGTTCGCCCTAAGTGGCCAAGGGTATACCCAGATGTGGGTCCCTTGCCCGCTGTGTCAATGGGTTCAAGCTAGCTTGGCTGTTGAGGGGTGTAACCTTAAACCCTTACCAGGATGCCTGTTTCCAGTCCAGGGATGCTGTTACCTGGCAGTTCGAGCTGGACTGTTCCCAAGGGGAGAAGGGTCAAGACTGATTCACATATGGCTGGGTTTGAATTGGGGTGGCATAGTGAGCAAAAGAACAATGTATTCAACCCAGATCTCTTGACTGGGGTGAGTGGTTGAAAAGTTTCAGCTCCTTGTCCATTATCTTGTTGTATTTGACACACTTTTCTCTCTCCATCACTCACTTTGTTCGTCTCATCCTCATCCACCCCTCTGTAACCAACCTTTGCTTCCCATCCTCCAGCTTACAAGGGCGTATCAACAGTGCAATGGACCCAAATTCAGGCACCCAAAATGTCCACCCAACTACTAGTTCTGTAATGGAAAACATCTTTAATTTGGGGCCCAGGGTGCCGTCATGGCACCTGCTGCTCTATTGATAGCTATGTTGCTGCCATCTGGCAAGCATCCACTTCCTCAAAGCCACCTTGCTTTAGATGCTATTGTAAGGGCCTGGCAGCTTAACCTTTGTAGAACGGTCACTCACTTCCTTGTTATTGGTTACCTTCTTTATTTTTACCCCATTTTTTTTCTTGTTACATAAACTCTGCGAAGGACCAGCAGCTGTTGCCAGGCCAATCACTTTTTGCCCTTCACCCCATCTTGTAACTTCTCTCTCACTGCTCCCACATTTAATTAAATATGAAATTTATTAGCTATGCTGCAAACAGCTTTCGGGTCACTTGTGTATCTGCCAATGTGAAGGTGAAAATATCTGCAATGTTTAATTACTCCAAATGAATGTCTTATTATAACAACACAGGAAAAACCAAAAAATCAACATAATGAATAGAAAATCAAACCTATCACTGCTGAAATTAGGCAAATAGCAATGCTAGAGAGTTTTAAAGTTGGTTTTCGGGATTGTTTAAACTATTCCCACTGTGGGGGTTTAGGCTCGTTTTAGTCTTTTTGTCAGTCCTTTCCTTGGTGTTGGTTAGGTTTGGTGTGTTTTAATATAGATGTCTGACTGAGCAATGCAGAATGTGAGTGCTGGAATACTGCTTGAATCTCAGCACCAGAGAAAAAAGCAGTATCCTTGGGTGAAACCTCCCCCCCCCCCCCACCCCGGTAGCCTTTCTGCAGCTTTTGCCTTGTGCTGACTGATCTACTTTGTGTGCCTCTGCCTTATCACTGTAAGACCCTCTGTTTCATTGAACCCGTGCCTGCATAAATGAAACCCTACCTTCTCAATGAGTCCATCTGCCATTAGATTCTTTGAAAATCTGACTGCCTTTGATTGTGCAGTAGTGTGGCTAGTGTGGCTCACTGGTTAGAGGCGGCAGACCCGAGAGCAGAGGACGGCCCGGGACCAGGGTTCGATTCCCGACGCGGCAGGTTTCTGGACCAGGGTCAGCGGACTCGATAATTCTCTCGCCTCGGTGCCCACTCTGATCAGCGATCACACTCGGCAACTCTGGGCATAAGCTTGCCTCATCTGCACTAACGGCCCCACCAGACCGCCGGGGATGCCTGGTCTCACCCTGGAGATACCCATTAAGGGACCATCTCTCAGGGAAGCCAGGAAGGGTTTCGCAGCGGTCGAAGCGCGGAGATACTCCTCCGGGAGTCGATCCTAGCGCTATATAAACTTGCAATTAATTAATTAATTAATTGCATCCGTATGTGAGCTCTGTCCGCTCTCTGGTGTCCCTCTGCCTGCCTATGAGTATCCTGCCCACAAAGTTGTCTGTATGTTTGCAGGATCACTATTCCTTATTTTCATCCAGGTTCTTATGTTTTTTGCTTCACTACCCACCACTGCTTGCATAGATGACTCCTTTGCAATGCCTTCTAATCAAGGCCACATATGAGTCCCATGCAGACATTTGAGTTCTGCCTCACCCAGAGTCTTTAAAGCTGTGCATCTGGCTGTCACATGGCCCATGGGGACATTGTCGTCTTCTCTAAGATAGCATGAGCACGCTGCAGATTGTCAGCTGCTTTGCACATATTACTACACAAGTGTATTTGGCAAATGCCTCTTTTGCTGTGTTCACATGAGAACATATCGCTGTGTTCACACCCTGCGGGTTCCTGGGATTTAGTCTGAACATTGTGAGCAAGGTCAATCAACAATGCCCCTTGTTATTCTGTTCTGGTCAGGCCATAGCATCTAGACAAAATATACCCAGCTGTTGTTTGGGAATATGTATGTTGGTCCTATTGGCATACACAAATAGGTAGCACACACCTGGAGAGGGAGCTTTCCAGAGAGAAGAGCAGGACAGCACCTATGATATAGCACTACCATCTATACACTAAGGTATGGAGTCTGCATATATAATGCCCAGAGATATTCTAATATATAATCATTCTGCTTCTATACAAGGGAGGCAGATTAGGCTACACTGTCTTTTCATAATGACAGCTCATTTCATGATTTACAAACTAATTTCTATGCTTACTGAAACAAATAGACTTCAATGAAGATAAGAAACTTTATTCATCAGTTTGACTCGACATCCATGGCCCAGAATGACAGTTGGGACCAGGAGCGCACAGTAGAATGTTGGAGCATTCTATGAACAGTTTAAGGCAATAGAACCAGGGGGGGGGGCAATGGAAAGAAACATGTAAGGAAAAGAAGGGAAAGAGAAGGATATTTACAACACATCTCCTTCCCTAGGGAAACACAATTGAGTTAAATATTTTCATATGCAAAAGCTGAGAATACAGAAGAAAAAAATAATGTCAGAACATTTTGTAATATTTGTGCCACAACGGTTTCTTATATTGATTCCTAAGGAACTCCTTTCTCGGTTGAATATCAGGTCCATCATTTACTTGTGTTCTTTTTTCCCTGGAAGAACCTTGTACATCCACACTGTTGTCTCTGACAATCCTGTCATTGCTCCACACTTGTCCATCATCAAGAAGTTCAACATTTTTGACCACTTTACATATTTTCTTCCTCTCAGAAAACTTGGACGAACTAGAATATACAGCTCTTGGTAATTTCACTTTTACAACATCCCCTTCCTTCCAAATCTTACTCCGTTCCAACACTATACTGTTGTACAAGTTAACATATTCCCTTTGATGCACTTGGACCTTCTCCCTTATCTTGTCTCAATCTACCCCCTCCACATTGCTACCGACTATCCACAGGGGACCTACCTAAGTACCTGGTTCCCTTCCTTGGAGAGACTTAAATGGGGAAACCCCTGTGATGGAGTGAGGGGTTACAAGGTAGGACCAGATTATTGCGTCCAACTCCTTCCTAATATTAAACCCTCTGTTGACGTTTAGTTTGATACAATCTTTAATCATACGGTTAAGTCGTTCAATTAATCTGTTAGCTCTTGGACAATACAAAGCAGTTTGCAAGTGATTTACAGAAAATATATTAAAAAATTCTTTCATTAGTGATGAAGAAAATTGGACACCATTGTCAGTTATTAAGGTCTGAAGTACACCCTCACTTCAGAATGCATCTTGTAGAGATGCAATGACAGTGCTGCTGATGACATTTTCTACAACTTTGATGATTGCCCATTCGGAATGATAGTCCACTAAAGTAAAAATATACTTTCCTCCTAGTCTTTTTGCATTTATAGGACCAATGATGTCTAGCGCCAGTTTGTTCCAAGGGACCATGGGCACTTCTACAGTGGTAGTATGACCTTTGCCTACATGTTTGCTCTTGTCACTGCATGAACAACTTATGCACTGCCTGATGCTTCTCTCAATCATGGTGTCCATGCCCGACCACCAATAATGTAACCTGGTCTTGCCCTTCATTAGACTGCACCCTAGGTGACCTTTATGTGCCAACACTACTATCTTTCCAAGCAAACTTTCAGGCAGAACAAGTTTGTTACCCCTATACAAATTGTCTTTGTGTATGTATAATTTGTTCCTCACTGCCGAAAATCATTTCACTTCATTTTTTAAGTCAGAACACTCGGACTGCTGACGTTGGTGTGAGGAATTCCCTGTTATTGACTCTGGCGTATCCTGACCCTGATAATTGAAGGAGGCTGGAGACAAGAGTGAATTATCCACTTGGAGTACTGACCCAGACATCGCGACTGGACGTAATTTTTGGGCGTATCCAGTCTTTTTAGAGACATTTTCCTGCTTGATTGGACGAAGCTTAGACCCTGCCCATGATGGTGGTGGATCCTCAGTAGACCGCTGCCGGTCGGGCACGTGCTTGATAGTACCCATGTCCTGATGAAGCAATAAAGACTTCTGGCTGAAACGCGACCGCATCTTGTCTTTAAGGAGTCCCCTTAGACCTATAACCTAGTCTGAGTTTTTTTCTTTAGCGCCTTGATAAATATATATTTTGTGTATTGAGAAGTGAGACCTCTGGCGCTTAGTGTGGGACTTCCCATCTGAGATGTATATCACTCGAAGCTAGGAGTGGATACTGGAAAAAAGCTGTGTATTATTTTTTCTTAGGGTACACTTTTGTATAGATAGCTTGTAGTAATTATAATGTACAGTTTGTATATATGATTTGTATATATTGTGTATGTTGTATTGTGATATATATTTTGTCATATGTGTTTTTCCCTTTGTAAGCCACTCTTGCTGTTCCCGTATATTTTTATATGATATTTTGAACATGAATGTCTTCAAATATTTGGAGTCAACCGGATAATTAATTATTTCTTGGTTGTGATTAAAAGCTTGATTAATCCCTTAAGTACCACCTTCTTCTATCTCTTCATCCTTGGATGTCCCTTGCTCAGGTACGGGAGGGTTATGTGAGCACAACCACTAACTTTTCTTCTAGAACACTTACTTGGCCATCCTTTCAAGATGAGTTCTTTCACACTTTGAAATGTTAGGTCATCTCTCACTCTGTTCTCCCACTCCTTTTTTTGTTTGCCTTCTGTGATAGAAATTACCACATATTCTTCCACCTCATTTTTCTCAAACTCATCTCCTGGCAAATGGAGTCTAGACAAGCAGTCTGCTGCTTGGTTACTGGGTCCTAAAATATACACAATCTTGAAGTTGTACCCTTCTAAACCAAGGAACTATTTGGATATTCTGGGAATGGTTATATCAATATTTTTTATTGAGAAATGTATTTATCAAGAGTTTGTGGGCCGTTTTCAGGGTGAAAGGAATACCCCACAGGAATACACAGAAATGCCTAACTGCCCAGAAGCAGGCCAGTGCTTCTCTTTCAACAATTGATTATTGAGTTTCTGTTTCAGTTAATGCGCTCAATGCATATGCCACTATCCTTTCTTCCCCATCCACTATTTGGCTGAGAGTCTCCCCTATACCTTTGGTGCTTTCATTAGTTGTCAGTATGGTGAGCATACTGGTATCAAGTAAAGAAAGGAGCATTCACAATCAGACTCTTCAAATCATTGAATGCTTCCAAATGTTCTTCGTTCCAAATGAACTTAACACATTTTTTAACAAGTTTCGTAATGAATGGGTAATGTCAGCAAACTTTTTTACAAACTTTGAAAAATATTCTGACAACCAAGGAAGGACTTCACTTCTTCCTTGGTGGTAGGTACGGGAGCTGATCTGATCGCTTCTACCAATTCCACTTAGGCTTAATACCCTCTCTGGATATAACATTTCCTAGGTAGGTGACTGACCACACTCCTACTTGACACTTCTCTCTTTTCAAAGTTAATCCTGCCTCTTTAAACTTGGTCAACACTGTCATGAAGGTCTCTTTATGTTCATTTTCATCGCTTCTATAAATCAGCAAATCAATCTGGAAGCATAATACACGGTTTCGTCCATCCAGGATCCTTTGCTTAGCCCTTTGGAACATCGCAGCAGTGGATGCAAGTCCAAATGGCATCCTACAGAATCTAAATGGGTCAAACGGTGTGATGAATGATGTCAAAGCTTGCTAGAGGGGTGAAGCTGCACCTGGTGGTAGGCTGAGTATAAATCGATTACCAAGAAAAACTCTGAATTTCTGACTTGACTCAGCATTTCATTTATGTTAGGCAAGGGACTCCTGTCAATCCAAATAATGTTGTTTAATTCCCTCAAGTCCATGCATAATCTGACGGCCTTAGTGTTGGGTTTAGATGTAATATCTATGGGGGCAACCAACTCCACACTTTCGATAGGTTCAATTAATCACTTTGACTGACTAACTAGTTTAGTTCTTGCCTAAGGAGTTCTCCCAACATTATCGGGATGTTTCTGCATTTGTGTGCTACAGGTTTTGCACTTTCCTTCAATATAATTTTATGTTGAAATTCTTTTAAACAGCCAGTCTTGTCAGTGAATACTTCTGGAAATTCATCAAGTAATTCCCTAGCGCACGCCGATCTTTCTACAAGCATGACAGGCACTTCCGCTGTAGGATCTAGTCTAATTCCTAAATCTTTGTGCCCATCCTAAAAGATTGTATCCTTGTTTGGCTATGTACACCTTTCCTACTGTGCTTCTGTCTTTAAACTTGATTTTCATAATGGCTACACCTTCCAGTGGTATGGGGTCTTTGTTATACCCAACTGGAACAACATCTGGTTCAACAAGGGATGATACCGGATAATCAAACTTAGAATTGAATATTTTGCTATTAATGAATGTAAAAGGAGAATACGAGTCATCAAAAACTTCCACTCTTTTTACATCCAATCCAATTTCACACTTGGGAAAGTTAACCATGTACACATCCTTATTACCCTCCACATCAACTTGAAGTACATATTGTTTCCTGTCATTATCTCTTGATTCAACAGCATTAACTGTTCTGCCAGAAAGGTCTTTGCACATATGTACAAAATGTCCCTTGTGGTTACACTTGCTGCACGTGGCTGTTCTGGCCCAACTAGTAACATTATTGGCAAGGTGCCCAGTGCTTCCACACCTAAAGCACTTCATCCTGTTTTCTGGAGTAAATCTTCTCTTGTGATCCTCTTTAACCATTTCATATTTTGTTCTGTTCCTTAATAGCACATACATTTTAAAATTCACTACAGATTTAATTTACTCACTCCTAACAGACATTTCCTTTATGCATTCTGCAGTGTGTTCTATACTCTTTGCTATATCAATAGTATCCTTTAAATCAGGATTACCTACTAATAACTTCTCCTGTATCTTTTTGTTATTTGTACCCCACACTAATTGGTCCCTAATGAGGAAATCTGTCAGTTCATTAAAAACACAAGTATTTGCTAAACCTCTTAATATCGTTAAATAGTTTCCGGGGGCGTGGCCAAGATGGCCACCATGGCGGACGTGCCTTGATGAGGCCCTGCGAGCGGGCTTCCACCTCGACCCTTTACATGTAGCCCATCTGGTTGCCGATAATGCCCAGCGGCACCGGACTACACCAGGCATCCAATGCCTGTGCCTGTGAAGGCTGTGCAGCCTTGTAGTAGCTGAAATCCAGCTTCACGATAGGGGAATGGCGCAGAGCACAAGATGACGCCCGTCTCATCGGAAAATCCCTGCTGCGGCGACTGGGCCACCAAGGGCCTACAGAACTCCAGCGGCCCTGTGAAGAGATCCTGGCACCACAAAGACAAGCTAGCTGAACAACTGACACCGGAGGGGGTAATGACGGCCCTGAGAGCTAGGAGTGCTGCGCGCTCACACTGCACTAGTGACAAGAGCCCCAGAGTGACTGCCATCCACCACCTGGGCATTACCTGTCTCCCGCCCGAGAGGCGGTTGAGGATCCCTGCATGCACGCCGTCACTGAGGCGGAACGTCTGGACAGCACCGGAGGTGGTCCAGTGAATGTGGAGGCACTGTGAACGCCGCCGCAAGTTCAGCCTGTTATGAGAGTTCCCCGATCACAGGCTGAGCGGAGGATCCATGCGGCCTGCCTCCTGTGACCCTGGACTGCTATCAATGCCAGGTGAGCCCCCCGGTGGTACTGGAAGGCTGGCGGGAGGCCCTGTTCACCCTGTGCAAAGTGCCGTGGGCTGCGACCGTTAGGCGGCCTGCTTGACCTTAAGATGGTGGCCCTGAGAGACACTCAATCCGAGGCACAGTGAAGCAAGCAGTGGGACTCCCCACCAGTGCCCACAGCCAGCACCCGCATCAGTGCCTGCCAGTGCCTGAAGGTCGACGAGAACTGGTGTCCCTGCACTATGCATTAAAGAAAGAACCAGCCTGACCTCACCAGAGAGGGTTGCCCATAAGATCCTTGGCAGAAGTGTGAAGCACGAAAGTATTGGCCTGAATGCCACCCGCTACTGAGACATCAAGAAGCAGAACTGGTGGCACTGGCACTTGCAGCGGCGTACAAAGCGAGTCCCGGGTGACCGAGACTGTGCGAACACCCTCGCCGTCAGGAGGGGCTGACTACCAGGCTGACTGCCAGGCGAGGGGGCGCTGTGAGCTTCTCCACTGCGTGGGTGGTGGTAGTCCATCGACAGGCACCAAATGTTATGTTATGTTATGTTAAAAAATTTATACCGCACGTATACCGAGACGGTTTCTTGGCGCTCATAACAAACATAGCTAGCCAGGGCAGAAGAGTTACTCAAAAGCCACCTTGAAAAGGTGGGTTTTCAGGGTTTTGCGGAACAACTCATATGAGGTAAGATGGCGAAAGGAAGAAGGGAGGGAGTTCCAGTAGGAGGGGCCTAGGAAAGAGAAGCATAATCCTCCATGTTTTTTACGGCGGAATGATGGAGTGCAAAGAAGATTATCAACAGAAGACCGTAAGTTGAGGGTTGGAGAATATCGCTTAAGCATGGAGGAAATGAACTCAGGGGCCTGGTTATGCAAAGATTTGAATAGGGTGCAGCCGAGCTTGAAGGAGCATCGTTTAGCCACTGGGAGCCTATGAAGGCTCCTCAGGAGGGGGGAGACGTGCTGGTGTTTGGGTTGGTGGTACACCAGGCGCGCGGCCTGGTTCTGGATCAGCTGAAGTTTTTGAAGCTGATAGACAGGAATCCCCACATACAGGATGTTGGCAAAGTCAACTCTGGAGATGACCAAAGCCAGTATTACTAGTGTGAGTGCCTCTCTGGTTAGAAATCTGCAGATCTTGCGAATCCTGCGTAGCTGGAAAAAGCAGGATGATGTTACTGCTGAGATCTGAGGTTTCATGGAAAGATCCTCCGAGATGATCACTCCCAGGCTTTTCACAGAGCTGACCGGGCAAGGGGGGGAGACCCAAAGAGGGGGGCCAGTAGTTATCATCCCATGGATTGGTGGGACCACCCACCAGGACAAGTTCCGTTTTAGACGGATTCAGCTTGAGCTGGCTGTGAGCCATCCAGTCAGAGATGAGTAGCATGGTTGTTCGGAAGTTGAGGCGAGAGGAAGGTGTAGTGTCAGAGAGAAAATCAATTGTAAATCATCGGCATAATTGTATATTGTAGCGGAGGAATGGCGAAGAGAAGCCATGAGTGGTTGCATATAAAGATTGAAAAGGAGGGGGGAGAGAGCAGAACCCTGGGGAACACAATAGGTTATGCTTAGCTAGACCAAAAGTTACTGCCTGACACAGGGGTCCACCCCAGCTACTTACCGAGTAAGGTTCGCCTCTCTGCGTACCCGGCATCCACAGACCAACCCAAATCCCATCTCCTTCCTGAGATGTTTCCACTGACAAGTGGCACTAACTAGTCGCAGTGCAAGGAGACGCAACGCCAGTCACGCCAGCGCTTCGCCCAGACGCCAACACCTGCCGCGCTCGCGCAGTCCCAGCTGAAGAAATGGGCAAGCCCAAAGCAACAGAGACAGCCCAAGGGGCTACCTCAGACGCTACCAATAATCACTCCACGGGCTCCCCGAAGAACGATGCCACAACAACAGACATCTCCCTCTCGACCAAATTAGCAGGGTTCTAGCGGCAATAGAGTAATCCAGGCAATCTATGGAGCAACAACTGGGCACCCTGACGACAGACTTTAGCCTCTTCCTTCGATGACCACCGAAAATTATCCGACAAGGTCTCTGATAATGAAAAAGCAGTCACTTCCATCCAGCTGATGGTACAGACTCATCAAGACTCGATACAAATGTTGATAGACCGCGTGTCCACCATGGAAGAACGAATCAACAACTTGGAAGGGCGCTCAAGACGCTGCAATATACGCTTTCTTGGCTTGCCAGAAGAAATTGAAAAGGCTGACGCAGTGGAGTACATGGAGACCTGGACCAAGTCATTCACTCCTGATGCAGAGAGGACACTGTTCTTCTCCATCGAACAGGCCCACTGTGTCCCAGTGCGCGGCCCCCATCCTGGAGCCCCGCCATGCCACTTGCTGGCAATGTTCTTGCATTTCAGAGACCGTGCAGCGGTGCTAAGGGTGACTCATCAGGCTGGGCCGCTCTGGGTAGAGAACAGAACCATCATGATCTTCTCCAAGTATTCCCGAGCGGTCCAGCGTCAAAGGTCATCCTTCCTGGAAGTGAAACGGCGTCTGCGAGCAGAAAAGAAACAATACTCCCTGCTATTACCCGCCCGCCTTAAAGTCATACATGATGGTACCACTCACTTCTTCGTGACCCCAGAGGAGGCGCATGACTGGCTGGACCGACACAGTGCCACAGGTCATCATGCAGAGCGCACCTACGAGCAACAACCTGGAACAATGGGCCCCAGAAGACAGCGCTCAAAGTGTTGCAACTAACAGGGCACCTCCAACTCACTCCCATGCACCCTGGCGTCCCCAGACCTGGAACAAATAGATCAAGAGAGAAGAAAAGCCCTGAAGGAGGTGGCAAGCCTCCGCCCACCTCCCCTGCAACAGACATTGAAGGTGCTCCCACCTATTCACATCAGAGGAAGAAGGAGACAGCAAAACAATGCAATCTGGAGTGGACTCAGTGGCTTTGCCCTCTGTCACCCCGTGAACAGCTGATGACATGATATAAATGGACATTTGCAACATAGAGAATTACCGGGGGAGGAGATGCCACTTGTGCGCCGGCGCAAGCAGTCTCATTGCACGCGCGCCCACATGCCACCTTAGGCCTGGTTAGTCCTTTATATACTCAAGCAGACCAGCAAACAGCCTTTAACTTTCTCATATAGCCCACACGCTGAGCTGCCTCGCAGACACAGGCTGCCACCCCCACAACATGTTGATGCTCTCACGCCAACCGAGAGCTACTTTGGACGTATCGCCTTTGACGCTGGGTCCCCTGCATTGGGGCTGTGGTTTGCCCCACCCCAGTTTCCCCCCCCCACTGAACACGCTCATACTGCACTGTGTCCCCGCCAACATGCCGATGAATAGCTGCACAGACGCCTAAGTGGGGCGGACATTGGCGGAACAGATTAGAGCTCGAGACTTTTAGGAGAGTCTGCGTGCCCCCTTAACCCTGCGTACCATACACATACATCAATGGCACACACAGGCACCATCCCCATCCTTACACTGAAAGTGCGTGGTATGCACACCATGCGTAAATGATACTCAGTATATGCTTACATCACACTCCATCACACGTAAATTGCGTTCTTGCAAGGGGCTCACCTCACAGAAGGAGAAGTGACAAAGCTGCTTAAGCGATGGAGGGTAATCATACGCACCACTACGTCTTCGGCCTGTGCTCGAGGCACCCTTATATGGGTACGTCCCGGCGTTCCATTTCAAGAACAGTCCCAGACCGTTGACCCAGATGGCCGATACATTCGCTTGCATGGATGACTGGACAGTCAAGCAGTGCTATTGCGGAGTATATATGGGCCCATCGTTGACCAAAGCACATTCTGGGACACACTCTCCACCCCATTGAGCACATACACACAAAGTCCCTGGATCTTAGGAGGGGACTACAACTGCGTACAAAACATAACACAAAACATAACACTGGATAAATCCATCTGTTGTCCCCCATTGCAGCACAGGCAAAGCGATTCGCGACATGGCTGCACCACTGGTCCCTCACAGATGCCTGGCGCGCTTGGAACCCCACCACCAGACTCTACTCGCTTCACTCAGTGCACATGACCTCAGAGTGCGAATAGACAGTTTCCTTTGCTCCCCCACTATCCTGCCTCTCATTTCAGATACGTACTACCTTGATAGAACTATATCGGACCACGACGCTTACACACTCACGATCCAATGGCATCCACCACACCCCCCTGTCCCTACATGGCATCTCCCCAGGGACTGTCTCGACTACACGGTTTTCAAACAAAATCAGGAGGACCACATCCGCCAGTACTTCCAAGAGAACACTGATACAGCCACCACGCGTACGACAGAGTGGGACACTTTTGAAGTAGTTATACAGGGCACATGTATTTGGCACATCACGGGAGTCATTCAAGTCTTTAGGCGAGACATCAAAAGCGCAGAGCAAACATTGGCCACCCTTACAAAAGAGACTGACCCAGACAAAGCCAGGCCGGCCCAAATTGCTGCTGCAAAAACAGCATATGAAGAGGCGTTAGCAAGCTTGTGATGGTATATCTTTGCGGCATATGTGGCCCGTGCTCACAAAGAAGGTGACAAGGTGGGCACATTATTGGCGCGGCTCGTCAAACAAGATTCAGCCCTCCCACCAGTCACGGCCATTCGCAGTACTCAAGATATTCTATTATACTCCCAAGACTCAATCCTGCGCACCTTTCAAGAGCATTACACATTACTTAATGCTAGCTCTGCTCAGATACCCGTGGGGGCCCTTTCTCATTTCCTGAATAATAACCAGCTACCCCAAATAGACCGTGACACCCGCCAAGACCTTGACAACCCCATCAGAGTGACGGCAATCAGACACGCCATGAAGGCGTTAGCTACCCGCAAGGCCCCCGGTTTAGACGGCCTCCCATTAGAATTTTACCGCACATTCGCATCCCAATTGGTCCCCCAACTAGAGAGGCAGTTCCGAGCGGCCCTTGATGAGGGCGCCTTACCCCAATCCATGTGTGAATCAGTTATAGTGTCCCTTCTCAAACCAGACAGGGATCCCCACCATCTGGGCTCTTATCGGCTCATAGCCCTATTACTTACGGGCTATAAAATCTACAGAAAAATCCTGGCGGATAGATACGCCACTATCCTTGCGGAACTGATCCACCCTGATCAAAATGGATTTGTGCTGGGCAGAAACACATCTTACAATATCTGGCAGCTGCTCCACGTACAGGACCAGATCCGGGACCGCATCCCCCGTGCGGCGTGTCTGGTCCTGGATCTGGAAAAAGACTTTGATACCCTCTCATGGGCATACTTATTTTGGGCCTTACAACACATGGGAATATGACTATGCCTCCAGGCATACACTAGGCTAATATACTCCATGCCCACCTCCAGAGTGCGAATAGGCCCCTTCATCTTTGCCCCCTTTTTGGTCCACCGCGGTACCCGGCAGGGCTGCCCACTCTCCCCCCTACTTTTTGCCATGGCAATGGAGCCTTTGGCAATACACCTCCGTGCCGCGGATGAGGAGTTGGGTGTCACTATGGCCAACTCCACCCATGCTGCGTCACTCTATGCACATGAGGTACTCATTTATGTACGAGATATTGCAGCCGACTTCACCCCTATACTATGCATTTTACAAGATTTTGAAGAAGTGGCTGGACTCAGAGTCAACTCATCCAAGTCCACCGTCTACGCCTTGGTACAGGCCATGCCCCAGTGCCGGCTAAGACTGGGCACCGTTAACCTCCCATGGAGCCCCCAGGCAGAACGTTAACTAGGAGTTCGACTATATCATACGCCGCAGGACATCCACGAGGGCAACTACCGTAAGCTGATGGTGGGTATCAGATCATCCATACACTTTTGGAAAGATCTCTCACATGCAGTCACGGGAAAGATAGTGGTTGCAAAAACGTTCCTAGTCCCAAGACTCCTATATCTCTTTTCCAACCTCCCAGTGGTTCCCCGCTTGTTTTTCAGCGAACTAGATACCCAGTTAGGGACCCTCATCTGGGGCTCTGGCAGTAGGCGTGTCGCCCTGGCAAAATTTCAGCTGCCTCTCGGCTAAGGAGGGCTAGCTGCCCCATCCTTTGAGGCTTACTTCCTGGCTGCCCAATTACAATGGGTGTGCTACTGGACAGCGGGCCGGGCACAGAGAGAACTGATCACTATGGCTGGACAACTTCAAACTCCGACCATCCATCGCATGTTGCTACCAAGGGCTGTGCCGCCCCCAACCAAGCCACTCCAGCTGATGACAGCGCGTGCCTGTCTCACACGCATCCACAGAATGCATTGCGTGGCACCTCCGTACTCCCTTCTCCTGCCGTTGGTAGGGCTTCCCAAAGGCCGCACACATTATACGGAGAGAATGCTGCACATATGGACTGAACACGCCCTGACGGACGCTGGGGCGCTATATTTTAATGGACAATTGTAGACATTTGACGCACTCATGAATGCCTTTGATCTCCCTATGGGACAGTTCCTGCTACATAGTCATCTCCTAGATGACTGCCGCAAACAATGGCACACACTTGATGTAGAGCCCCCTACACACCTGGTCCTCCACGCAATCCTACAGATGGGCATAGGGCGACATCTAGTCACCTGGATATACAAAGCCATATGATCCCTTAAACAGCCCACTCTTGCACCCCTCAGGAAAAAATGGGAAACCGACACTGCAGACCTTTCCATGACAGGGAATGGATCAAAGCACTAGCATACACCAAGAAGGTATCCCGCAACTACCACTTCAAAAACATACAATTGCATATCCTGCATTGAGCATACCTCACTCCCGAAAAACTCCAGAAGTATTTCCCCGACAGTTCCTTCGCCTGCCCCAGATGCCGGGAGCCTCCGGCCTCATGTTGAAACATGCTATGGGACTGTCCGTCCCTCCACACCTACTGGCGTACCATCCATAATACCCTTAGAACGGTCACGGGACTATGAGACCTCTACACATGGGAAGCTAGCACCCTTGGTATCTGTAAGCATCACAAGTACATGAAAGTAGAAATGCGCTTTGCCTCCTTAGTGCTCCTCCTGGCCAAACGATGCATAACTATTTATTTTTATTTATTTTATGCATTTGTATGGCGCTCAGCTACCCAACAAGGGTTTCCCGGCGCCTTTGACATTGAGTTGGTCAAAGGAAAATGCTGAGTTGGTTGATTAGCACAGTTGTTTCTGAAACAGCCAGGTTTTTACGTATTTCCGGAATTTAGTGTAGCTATCCTCTTTCCGGATATGCAGGGGGAGTGAGTTCCATTAAATTGGGCCTCTAACAGAAAAGGATCTCCCACCAGTTCTTTGTAATTTGAATCTATTTATTTTTATTTATTTTATGCATTTGTATGGCGCTCAGCTACCCAACAAGGGTTTCCCGGCGCCTTTGACATTCAGTTGGTCAAAGGAAAATGCTGAGTTGGTTGATTAGCACAGTTGTTTCTGAAACAGCCAGGTTTTTACGTATTTCCGGAATTTAGTGTAGGTATCCTCTTTCCGGATATGCAGGGGGAGTGAGTTCCATAAAATTGGGCCTCTAACAGAAAAGGATCTCCCGCCAGTTCTTTGTAATTTAAATCTGGGAACGGTGAAGTTCGAGGCCGTTTGGGAGCGGAGGTTTCTTGTTGGCAGGTAGGGGGAGGCTAAAGCTTGTAGATAGGAGGGAGCCGTTTTGTTTTTAATTTTGAACATGTAGCTCAGGGTTTTGAAGCTGATCCGATGTTCAACCCTGAGCCAGTGTAATTCGTTCGGTGTTTTGAGACTCTTTTAGCCTTTGGAAACCTTCGCAAGAGTCTTGCAGCAGAGTTTAGAATCATTTGGAGTCGCTTGATTACTGCTAAGTTAGAGCTAAGATAGAGGGTATTTCCGTAGTCGATACGCGATGTTACTAGTGCGTTAAGTACGGTTTTTTACGTGTCAGGGGGCAGCATCCAAATGATTTTCTTTAACCATTTTATTATGGTGAAGCAGAGTCCTACGACTTTATTTGCCTGCTGTTTCATAGACAGAGTATCGTCTATAATGACCCCTACGTTTCTTACCTGAGTAGCTGGCGGGGGAATATTACCCAGCTCAGGCGGCCAGTGGGAGGGGTTCCAGAGTTCCTTGTTTCGTCCTAGTAGGAGTACCTCAGTTTTGTCCCCATTTAATTTCAACTGGTTGGTAGTCATCCAGTTGAAAATTTTCTGGAGTCCGGTTTTGAGAAGGGAAGGGGCTAACGGGTTTGCTTCAGAGAGGGAGAAACTAATTTGGGAGTCGTCAGCGTAAGTCATTAACGTCAGGCCTGCGCCATCTGCCAGATCGGCCAGTGGCCTAAGGTACAAGTTAAAAAACAGCGGGCTCAGGTTGGAACCTTGTGGTACTCCATGTGGAGCAGGGAAGATGTCTGAGCTTGCGATGCTGGATTTAATCTGAAAGGTTCTTTCGGAAAGAAAGGACTTGATCCACTGTAAGGCGTCATTGCGAATGCCGTTTTTCTCTAGGGTGGCCAGAAGAGTTTTGTGTGATATGGTGTCAAACGCGGCACTCAAATCTAAAAGAATGAGTGCGACCGTTTGACCCTTGTCCAGCAGTTGTCGAATTTTTTCCGTCACACCCAATAGGGCAGTCTCCGTGGAGTATCCTGCTCTGAAGCCTGACTGTGAGGGGTGGAGGAGATTGTTGTCCTCTGAAAAAGTGGGGAGGGCGGAATGTATGTGCCTTTCCATGAGTTTGGAAAAGGCGGGAAGCAGAGATATAGGTCGATAATTCGAGAGAACTGTGGGGTCGGATGACGTTTTTTTCAATAATGGGGTTACCACTGCATGCTTCCAGTTTGATGGAACGGTGGAGGCTTGGTGGGAAGCATTAAGCACGTCTATTATGGCAGTCAGGGGGGTAGGATCAAGTTGTTTTAAAATGCTCACAGGGACAGGGTCGCAGGGGGAGCCTGATGAGATGGATTTTAGGGAGGTTTTTAGGGAGTCCATCGTTACCAGGGGCCAGTTTTCCAGGGTGTTTACTTTAGCTGATGACATGGGGATATCCTGGTGTGAGCAGTTGCTGAGGGGCCTGGTCGTGATGTTGATGATAATGTTCTCAATTTTATCATTAAAAAATGTCGCAAGGTCCTGACATTGTTTTTTAGTTAGGGGATGGGCAGTAGCCGTTGTTTGGGCCCCAGCTAGGTCCTTTCCTGTATTGAATAGAGTCTTTGCTTTGTTTGTGGCATTATTGATGGAGTGTGCCACGTGTTGGGCCCGTGCTTTGATGCAAGAGGAGTGATATGCGTTTCTCGCCTTATTGTATGTAATCTTTTTTTCAGGGCAGTAATCTTTGCGCCAGTTTCTTTCTAGTGCTTTACATTTAGATTTTTCAACTTTGAGAAGTTTGTTAAACCAGGGGGCTGGAGGGCGGTGAAAGTTTTTATTTGCCTTTGGTAGGGGGAGGCATTGGTTGGCTGCGGATTCTAGCCACTGGTTAGTGGTTACAGCGAGACTTTCCACGTTTTGGTCCTGGGAGGGTGTGCTAGTTGTTAGCACTTGATTCAGTTTTTTAATATCAAGTAGTTTCCAGTTTCTCATGCACTGGAAGGCACCAGAATGCCCTCCCCTGGCGGCCTGGGTGGGTGTAGTCAAGAAATGGAGCTCAGAGGAAAAGGGAATATTTTGAGGAAAGGAAGTTCAGGGAATTCGAAAGCATCCAATCTCCATGCCCTGGGCCATGATACTCCACTCTTGTACACAAGAAACGCTAACAGTAATGGAAACACGGAAGGGCGGTTCCCTCAGGACCCTTATAGCCCCTGTGGATGCTCGGGAGGGTATCCAACAGGCTCAGACACCCAACGGGCCGGACCTAATGGCCGACAATGACACATCACCACACCCTCATACAAACAGCTCCTAGCGATGTCCCTCCCCCTCCACTACCTGCACCGGCGCAACTCCAACAAGATGTCTTGCAATAGTGCAGTTTTCAGGCGCTCATATACAGGCGATCGCAACATAAGACACAGTGCATCCCAGTTCTATACCCCAAGTTTGTTCGCGGTTAGAATATGGCTGACATTCCACAACCCCTACGAGAACATGAGTGGGGGGACAATGCACCTCACATCCCCAGCGCAGCGGTCATCCTGCGTGAACGTTAACTGTATATGGACACAGACCCCTGAGGGTCATATCCAATCAATGGACTGAGCAAGTGGGCTCTACAGTCTTCAAATCATATGCTCTTATGTCAAATTATGAGGTACCCGTGTGAGGTCACTTGTACACCAATACCATCGTCAGTGAAAGATGTGATGTATGTAATAATCTCAAATGCCAATAAAAATTTTTTACAAAATAATCGCTATATCGTTTCCAACTTTCTCTTTCTTTCCCTGACTTCTTCCCAAAAATGTAGGTTGCTCCAAAACCACGTTTATCTTATATGCAAATTGGAGTTCTAACTTCTTAAGAGTAATAGCATATACATCCCTCTCACCATATTCTTCTTCCAAATCTAGAAGACTGTGAAATATGTTCCTCCCCTCAGTGCCTAGATTATGTAAAACAAGTGCTCTCTACGTATTGCAGAAAACCCTCTTGCGCCAATTGCAATCAAGTATGTTTCAAATCCTTTGATCCAGTTTTTCCATGCCATTAGGGGTTCCCCATCCTCAGATAGGAAGGTTGGAGGTTGGTTCAGGCTTGCCGCAGCCATTTTTTTAATGACAATATTAATTTAAAGATAAAACAATATAGAACTCCCTGTGGATAAAAATGGTTAGAGGGAAGGTAAATAGCAATGTCAAATCTTCTCTAAATTACACGTTCTTCAATATTATTCCAAAGGTGGAGCAGTCAGCGTGGATATGAGCCAGAACAAGGAATCCCTCTGTAAGTCATCGTTCCTAATATTTGAGACAATATTGCATGCAATACTTCCACGCAAGTTACTTTACCATATATATACTGTGGTTGCAGATCAGAAGTGAAACGCTAGAAGGTGCTTTCCTTACCCCTTATAGGTTTGAATGATGATACAACCTTTGAGCCAGATATTTTAATTAACATTTCTACATTTTGATTACTGTATGACTGTCCACCAATGATAACAGAAGTTCCACTGCTGTGCTAGATTTTCCTCACAAAATTTTGTCAATCTCTGCCCCAAGGAAAAGACACCGTAAGGGCGAGACTAAGACGGTGAAGAAGGTTAACCACTTTGGCTATTGAAGAGGATTATGTATAAACGCACCCATAAATATTTACAGTACGCGACCGAAATCAAGTGGATCACTTCTCAAACTCAGAGTTAGCAACAAGGAAGTTTCTCTCAACAGAATACATTTTTGTAAGTTATTATAACTTTTAGCGGCGCTCACTGAGGAATATTTGTGACGTTTGTCCACCCTAAATCCCTGTGTATGTCCACACCACTCCCTCACCTTTCTCCAATAGGTTAACTATGTGAGAGCTTCTTTCTTGGCAAGAGTCCCATATTTTCACATAATGCAATTTGTGCAAGGTCCCACAGAAGTCCCCTCAAGTTTAGAGCTCATCTACTTATAGCATTAGGTGTTTGTAGGTAGACATATTTCTCCTAATACATAGTTTATCCTTTGAGTGGAGTTTGGGTCACGCTCTTGGTCATGATTGGATGGCTTTGTTGTCTATCTTAGTTCGATGCTCTAGATTTGATGGCTTTCCTTCCTATTCTCGTAAAAAGTCTAGCATGGGAGCATTTCAGTCTTGCAGTGTTCTAGTTGGACCAGTTGAATTCCATCCTGCTGATCTGAGGGGGCTCTTTTTTCTTCTTTGATAAGTAATCCAAAGAATTGCTTTTCCTCTGCTTCCTCTACGAGCTCTCCCTTTTACTTCCATCACTGATTCTCTACGCATCTGTGCTATTTCTTTAAAATGTTATTTGCTTATTTAAGAGGGTTTGGCAGCTGCAAAGTGCTACCCAGACACTCGTTTCCCTTTTTTTTAAGAGGGGGGGGGGGGTGCTCACTTTTTTTTCTTTTTATTTTACAACTCCTAGATATGGCTATCCACCATGTTCTAACAATAGTAATTTAAAAGTGGTCGCTGTGCATACCTAAACATGCACATATCATATTGCACAAATGCGAGCACACATGAAAATAAAATACATCATGAAGGATGCGTACAAATTAGCCACCATCTGGAGATCGATTTTCTTTTAAAAAAAAACATTGCAAGATTGTCATCCATGCATGTGCACGAATGATGACTTATGCATTCAAACGTGGTTTGAATAGCTCTGCCTTTTGGCTTCGCCAATGCTTGTTAATACGGACCGCATTGAACATCAAAGTGCATCGTTTGTCTTTTCAAACTCTAGAGTCAACATGTATTTCTTAATCTTGCCATGGTGCTATTCTAATATAGACTGTAAAAGAATGCAGCAGTATGTTTTCCGTGTTTATGTGCGTGCATGGATATTCTGATGCGTCTCCTTTGAATCCATTTCTTATTGTCTAGCACTCCGCCGCATCCCCCTAACCCGCTCACACTGGCATCGTAATTCCAAAGATGCCCTCCGTTCCCAAGGGGCAACATTTACATTTGTGAGGAAGCTGAGGTTGATGTTCATTTCTTGTTGTCAAGGTAACAGCAGTTGAGGGGTGAGAGCTGCACTGATGGAGCAGAATAAAATGCTAAAATATCAATGGTTAAGAGAGGAATTACTAGAAAAAGAAGCAAACCGAACTTCCCTAACGGCTTTACCTGCCTGGCAGGTTGTCCCCAAAGGATCTCCCTCCCTCCAGAGGACCGGGTGAAATTGATTCAAATAATGTAGTGACCAGTGATGTGCCTATTTAGTAAAGGTGCTGGCCTTTGGCAGGAAGCCTGCTTTTGCTTAAGATGTGCTGTTTGCAATCTTGGCAGACTTACAAAGAAAGAGCATCCCAGAGGAACGCAGCTGAATATTTATAGGCCCCTTCCAGACGACAAAACTGGAACTTATGGCATTTTTGATGGCGTATCAAGGCGCCCCTCATGAAATTTACATGTAGACTTGTTCCTCACAATATGAAATATTTAAGAGCTCCGACTTGATATTCATTTTACTGTGTGATTATATAAAGCGAAGGAGAGCTAACAGTTCAATTAAGCACAGCAACACGAAGAACCATCGAGGGTCTGTGTTTGGGTATCCTGTTTAAAGATGTACCCACGGAGAACGGGTCTCACTGGAGGTTCTGAGAGCATCACTAGGCATGAACATATCTCAAGTGAAAACATTTTAAAACAAAACGTACAACTAACTCCCATTAGTGACAGGAATTTCTGAGGATCTTAAATGGCAGCTGCCAGAGCTTCTGTTGTTGACACAGGATTATAGCTTATAAATGCACTCGCAATAATCGGGTGAAGTTTCTCTTCTCCTTTTTTTCATGTTCTTATTGCAAAAAGACTAGAGTGTGTGAAACGGTGCATACATCAGCTATGTAAGGAGGAGGCAGACGAGCTCTAAGAGCTAAACTGTCGACTTTGGCACCCGAGGGCCTGCGTTTGAATCCCTGCTTCGGCACTTGACTCAAATTCATGTTATTCTCGGCAAATAAATTCAACTCCCTCTGTCTAAAAATGTAAGTATGTGAAATGCAATCCTTAACACGTGATATGTAATTAAAAAAACGTACATTGCTTATTTGCTCTTCAGTTGGTTTAAGCTACATAAACATACATTCACGCGGCCTTTCTCTTCTGTTTGTTATAAAACTTTAGTAAAGAAGCCCAAAGCCTAAAACAATATTGACGCACGAATCAAGCATCGGCAAGCTTATAGGTCTGGCTTGCATTTAGCGCCCTGATTAAGGTATAAAAAATGCCTGCACCAATGACAATACAGGTTCAATTTGGAATATGATGCATCTATGAGACAAATAATTTGAGAAATGTTTCGGTGTGCTTTTTGTACATCATGTTTCAGTGACACGTTTTGGTGTACTTTTGATATGTAAAATAGTCCATAGTTAGAGCGTGAAATCAAAACATTGAATATGAGATAGAATAATACACCAAATAGTTAATAGCATGAAGTGAAAGGGAAAAATATTTACCTTTGGTAACAATATTTCTGGTGGAAGCAGACTCTTCCCACCTATTCCTCACCTGATGATCACTCGTTCCAAGCTTTAGACAGCAGCAGTCCTTAAGGGAGGAGGAGCCACTCCCATCCACATTTTGGCGAACGTACAGCATGTCTGAGCAAAGGTCAGCCAATCAGACACTCTTTATTTTCAGGCTAGGCAGCCAGGAGCTAGACATGCAGAGGTGCCTGTTTGCATGAGCTGAAATTTCCCAGGCTGAAGATGTCACAACCTGATGGGCGTGATTTCCTCAGCTTGGTAAAGGGTCTCAGGTTCTTTCCGTTTATGATGAGGGAAAGGGTCAGTCATAGCCTTGGACCTGGGCACTTCAGCAGTAAGCCCTGGAGTGCCCCGGGCTGAGTGTTTATCAGTAGCAGGAAACAACCTTTACAACGCAACTTTTACATTGCACTTCCATTAAAACGCAGTCATTACATCGCAACATCCCTTACATCGCATGCCATTACAACGCAACCATTACATCGCATTACACTACAACCCATACCATTACAACGGATGTCATTACATTGCAGTCATTACAATGCATACCATTACAACGCATACCATTACAACGCTTTGTACCCTCACACTATCCAACACTTACCCTACTATTGAACCCCCTGGAGTTAGAATAGTAATTTTTACCCCTACAATATTCAATACTTACCCTACTGTTGCACCTCCTGGAGTTAGAGTAGTAATTTTTACCCCTACACTATCCAACACTTACCCTACTGTTGCACCCCCCGGAGTTAGAATAGTAATTTTTACCCCTGTACTATCCAATACTTACCATAAATGCAATGTAATGGTATGCGTTGTAATGGTATGCGTTGTAAAGGTAGTATGCAATGTAAAGGTAGTATGCGATGTAATAGAGTGCGTTGTAAAGGTAGTTTCTTAAAATGGGATGTAGTGTCATGCCTTGTAAGGGAATGCGTTGTAAAGGATGTTGCGATGTAAAAAATGAGTTGTAAAGTCATACATTGTAAAAGTATGCGTTGTAGCATCATACAACCATCAGTAGCACCTCATCATGGAGTGGAATGGGGTCAGCAGTCTCACTGGCCCCATTCCACTCTGTGATGAGTAAGGGACTGACACCTGCTCTTGAAGTCAGCAGTCCCAACCTTCCTGGTATGTCGGAGGCTTACTTCCAAAGATGCTGCAGAAAGTAAATGTTATGTTATCATTCAATGCTTGGTGCTTCAGTAGGTATTAAATTATGTGTATAAATGAGTGAGAGATGTGAATGTCTGGGTGCGCATGTGTATGCAAGTCTGTGATTATGCATGTGTCCCCCTCATCCTCCCTATGCACTAATTACCATCCACAGCTGTTAGGCAGATTCCAAAGACTTTCTGCAGAAATGCATTATTCAGCTTATCGATGACTCCCCCTTAGTATATGCTGTTATTGAAGTATGTTAGGCACCCATGACTTCTTAGGCAGAAGTTCCTGATATTCTTTGCATTCCCTGTCGAGGCATGCATAGAGGAACTGGGAGAACCACAACAGTGACTGTTAGGCCTGACATACTTGGCATGGTATTTCCCCAAACATTTTGCCTTCACTATTCTGGTTTTGCTGAATTTGGTTTTTGTTGGTATTAGGACTTTGTCCACTTGACCACTGTTAACTAGCTCTAAAGTTCTTGTCCACTCTTCTTTAAAATTGATAAAATACAACTACACCTAATTGGCACATTTAATTTACTTGTAAGTCCTTAATAAATGGTACTATCTGTATTTAACCAGGGCCTGTAAATTAAATGATACTAGTGGGCATGCAGCACTTATTGTTCCTCCCACTAAAATAGCCTTTTAAAGCATGTCTCAGCTCTTCCATTACAGCCCAGGCGTGCAAAACCCATTGGGCTTAAAGGGCTTTAAATCGTGTGAGGCAGCCAGGGCTGAGACAGCTTCCCGGGCACACACACAGCTGCACCTGAGTAGTTCACAGATCTTTAAAAGACCATTTGCTTGTTAACAAGGCTTTGTTGTGTTTTCACCCGTTCTTAGATCCCTTGCATCTCCACTCTGCCTTTTGCTGGAAGACTTAACCCCCCCAGAAATTCTTTCCTAGCACCCCCTCCCCGAAACTTGGCTGTAGTTGTGCCTCTGCTACAGCCTGTAGTGCAGAATTAAACTGCAATGTTATCCTGTCAAAATGAATATTTTGAATGAATGATTCAAGTAAATGTGTACCTGATTCCCATGTGCACAGCTAAAGTGCATAATATTCGATACTTTACAATGTACACAAATGTATTTTCAAAATGTTTCTTCATTTTTACAATTTTCTAATATTTAGTGAATGTTTAGCAACATAACATGTCAATTGCAATCCAAATACATAAACAACATTATAATACAATGTTCTTGTTATGTAGATTCCACTTTTTCATCGCTCAATCATTTCAGGACTTAGGGACAGATGTACGAACTTTTTTGCATGCGCAAATGGGTTTGCAAACTCATTTGTGCATGCAAAAACAGCATGGGGAATGTACAAAAACCTATTTTGCGAGTTGCAATATTTTGCAACTCGCAAAATAGGGTTTTGCGACTCGCTATTAGGAAGGGGCATTCCCTTCCTAATAGTGAGAGCAACCCTATGTAAGAATGTTTTGTGTCCACAATAGCGGGCGCAAAACACTTGGAAATTACCACCCTCTTCAAGAGGGTGGTAATGGGGTCGCAAAAGGGAAGGGGTCGGGGACCCCTTCCCCTTTGCAAATGCAGGGAAAAATATTTTTTAAGGGCAGGCAGCGGTCTCAGGGACCACTGCCTGCCCTTAAAAAATGAAATGAAAATGGTACATTTTTTCTTTTTTTAAATGCATTCTGTTTTCGGACTGCATTAAAAATAACTGCTTTATTTAGAAGGAGTCCCAGACATGGTGGTCTGCTGAGCTCAGCGGGCTACCATATCTGGGAAGGCCCTCCATTCCCAAAGGGGTCACAAATCGCGAAAGGCTCATTAATATTCATGACCCTCACTATTTGCGACCCCATTGGGAATCGCTAACTGTGTGTTATACACTGTGGTAAATCCAAAATAGTGCCTCGCAAATTGCGAGTCACAAAAGACTCGAAATTTGCAAGGCACTATTTTGGCCATCGTACATCCGGCCCAAAGTCCCTTCTTAAGGGGTGTCTATGTTATAATAAATCCGCCCAACATTTTTTAGACAAAAACTCACATTAAAAAAGGAATCAACTACACCAAGCATGATTAACCAAATGTCAGTGACATTCTCTTGTTGGTATAACAAGATTGGCAACCAACTTCATGCAATTCCAAGTTGATAGTCAACCTGTGTGCGATAACATGCACAGAACGTGTCCATGTCACCCCTATCTTCTGACTCTTGTGTCACCATAAAATGCCAGTCCTCACTCGTTTATTAGCCACCACCTGCCCTCTAATAGTTCTCGCTAAGCCAATACTTATTCACATCACCCTGATTGCATGCCACTACTAATTGCCTATCAATACTCACAATCAGTGGAACCATCAGTTTTTCTTCAAGAAAAAAAGCACACTAATTCTTCTATGATTAATTTTTCTTTTTTAAATGTCTTTTTTTTTCTTATAACAAACAGACATGAGACTCCTTATGACAAAATGACATTAGCAGTTACCCCTGTTGTACAGAAAAATGCAATCACAGCAGCATTACGACAGTATGATCATCTTATTACAGCTGTATAAACTCAATTATTCTCATGACTACCCCCGAATCCTGAGTGTTCTTCCCAACATGGCCTCAGTGCAGTATCAATGTCTAACTAAAAGTCAGGATGCGTTGGTCTCAGTGTGGCGGCCAGGGCATGTCGTTATTTGATCAGTCGTGTCCTTGTGTCATGTCAGCCGCTGCACCCTCGTCACTCGTCCTAGTGGCAAGGTAACTTTTGTACAATTTCCAGAAGTTTTTAGGTCTACTCCATGGAGGTAGGAGTTCACTAAATAGTTCAGTCTGTGTGCTACAGTATATCATGTCTTGTGATCACTGTTATCGTGGGAATCGGTCCACGCGACCAGCAGATTGCCACCCTGCGTTTGGCTATTAGCAGTCCCTTGTCCACCAGTCTACTGACCCCCTGAGGTATCAGTTTAGAATAGCCTAGTAAGGCCAGTGCAGGTTCCTGTGTGAGTGTCAGTTCAGTAATCTATCCCAGTTATTTGGAGATTAAATTCCAGAAGGCTGAGATCCCAGGTCAAGACAAGCCCAAATGAAGAAAATCAGCAGGCTGTGTGGTGTAACGCTCGCATGCTGGATCTTCCCATAGGCCATATCTGTGCAATCTCTCTGGGGTGTAGTATACCCTATTGAGGTATTTAAAGTGTATCAATCTATGTCTACCATTCAGTGAGATGCGTTGGATGCTGGCGCAGCAGTAAGTCCACATTGTGTCATCAATGTCTCCATTCATGTCCCCGTTACCAGGCTAGCCGGGCCTTGGTGTAGTGGTTTTCTCTGTAGGACACAGATATTTTATAAATTGTGGAAACTATTCTTAACGGGATTTTTCATGAATGGTATGGGTTAAGGCTAGTAGTTCTGGGGTTTGAGTAAGTCATCTCCTAAAATATTTCTTAGTGCATGTCCTGTTCAGTGGAACTGGAATTGTGTTAGCATATTTATTATTATTATTATTATTAACGAATTTTGTACCGCGCACGGTTACCCAGAGGCATCCCAGCGCTTATAGAGAATCAGAGCAGCTGCCTATGTGGAGCAGAACAGATCTAGAATTATTCTGGAAATAGATAGGTTTTCAGATGTTTCCTGAACCTGAGCAGGTTTGGTTCAAATTATTTATTTATTTCTAAATTTTTATATAGTGCTAGCTGACCCGGAGGTATCAGAGCGCTTTACATGAGCATCAGATCATAGTAACAGGTTACATCGTTACAAAGGTTACACAGTTCTTAGAGCATGGCAACATAGTTACTTGTAAGGTAGGGATAAACGATAAGCACAAATACGAAAGGTGAACAGCAGGCAAGGTGAGAGATTCAGGGGAGGGGGGGTTGGAGCGGGGGAAGTAGATAGATAATGAAGGCGGGAAAGAGGAGGGGAGGGTGACAGACACAGCATGGTAGGAGGAGGGGAAGGGTGAAGGGGACACAAACCGGTAGATGAGTCAAGGCAACAACCAAAGTCCAGTAAGCTGTGATCCCAGGGGAAGTGGTATCACTTTCCTATCTTTGTTGCGAGAGCCTCCCTTTATGCAGTGGACTCTCTCAGAGGGGTCTCTGAGACTCCAAGGCCTACACACTGGATCCTTCCCTAAAAAGGGGATAGGGAGTGCTTTGACAAGGGGTGCCATACCATACCTCAAGTGTGAGTGGCTCTCTTGGAGCAGTGGACTCACTCAGTGGGTTCACTGAGACTCCAGAGTATAAATATTGGATCTTTCCCCAACAAAGGGAGGAGGAGTGCTTACTCAAAGGGCACAAAGGACCGGGGGTAGGCAGAGTAGCAGGCAAGGGGGGAGATTCAGGGGAGAGGGGATAGGCGCTAGGTAAGAGACAATAAGGAGAGACAAAAAGAAGTCTGCATAAAGACCGTCTGGGTAGGTGACGACCAAGGAGGGAATCCTCGGCCCATCTCCCCTATAGCTAAACCAAGTAGCTCCATCGGGCATCAGACACAATTATTTAGTCTCAATAAATTGATAGAGGAGGGAAGGAGAGACATAAATAGAGGGAGGATGCGGTAGGAGACGACAGGAGAGACGAAAAGAAGTGCAACAATGTGGTTCAACAATATACCAGAAAAAGATCAACAAGTAAACATTATATCAAACAATCAGCAATACATTAGGGGAGGAGAGAAAGGAGAGAGAGAGTAG
Organism: Lissotriton vulgaris; assembly: GCF_964263255.1. Classification (NCBI taxonomy): domain Eukaryota; kingdom Metazoa; phylum Chordata; class Amphibia; order Caudata; family Salamandridae; genus Lissotriton; species Lissotriton vulgaris. Next base: position 316,510,561 of record NC_141699.1, on the reverse strand, counting down.
TGGGGGGTAGGGGAGGAGGGAAAGTGAGGATAAGGGAAGAGACAACTGTAGAGACGAAAGGAAGTCTGTCTAAAGACCGACTGGGTGGGTGACGACCATGGAGGGAATCCACGGCCCATCTCCCCTATAGCTAAACCAGGTAGCTTCATCGGGCATCAGACAAAATAGTTTGATCTCAATACATTGAGAGAGGAGGGAAGGAAAGACATAAATAGAGGAAGGGTATAGGAGGAGATGACAGGAGAGACGAAAGGACGTGAAGCAATGTGGTTCAACAATATACCAGAAAAAGAATAACAAGTAAACATTAAATCAAACAGTCGGCAATACATTAGGGGAGGAGAGAAAGGAGAGAGAAAGTAGTGGGGGGTAGGGGAGTAGAGAGAGTGAGGATAAGGGAAAAGACAACCGTAGAGATGAAAGGAAGACTGTCTAAAGACCGACTGGGTCGGTGATGACCAAGGAGGGAATCCTCGGTCCATCTCCCCTATAGCTAAACCAGGTAGCTCCATCGGGCATCAGACAAAATAGTTCAGTCTCAAGTGGCGAGGGAAGAGGTTCACAGAAAAACAGGGTGGGGACAAATGGCAAGGGCATGTGATGGCAGAGGACAGAAACTGGAGAGAGTAGGAGCGGAGAGGGGGAAGGGTTGGGGGAAGGGAGAGGGGGAATGTAAGGTCAGGAGAGATGCGGGAGCGTTAGTCCGAAGTCCGGCTGGGTAGGTGATAGTCAAAGGAGGGAGCCCAGAGTCAATCTCCCCCATAGTAAGCGAGGTAGCTCCACCGGACATCATACAAAAGTATGCAGGTGGCCCCACCATTTGTATGCCCCAGTTCCAGCAGTAGAGCACCAGTCTACACATATACACCACTCGCAGGTAGCACAATACCAGGGCATAAATATTGCATAGGGGGAAGGGCACAAGTCACGCAGTACATCGCGCCTTTCAGCCTGCACATCACCCGACCTCCGTGCTCTTACAATGATGCCAGTGTCCCATCAAGAACTCCACTTCCAGTCGGCAGCTTCCAGGTGCAATCCCCACAGTCTCGCAGCACCTCAGCCTCCCGTTTTTTTTTTGCACCCGACTGCATGTCTCTTTGAGCCTTCCAATGCACACGCCATCAGCTAGTTGCTCGTGGGTCCGAGCAGTCGACCTCTCTGATGACATCAAAAGGGCAGGTCATCCAGTAAATGTCCCGCAAACCAGGTGTGAGTTGTTAAGGCTGACATCCTTTTGTTGGACTAGAAGGCCAGAATCCACATCTGGCGGTTGGTGATACCCCAGGACTGGAGTCAAGACGTTCAGGCAGGCCCGGCGGTCGGAGGAGGGGGGTGTTCCAGTGTCGTCCTGCAGGGCAGCCCAGCGTTATCATTACACCGGTCGTGAGGATACACTTCTTTTAGAACGGGGTGTTCAACATTGTTCTATGACCACCAGGGGGCTGTATTACTCAAAAGGAGCATTTTCATGGTTTGCACTGGGCACATCTTTTAAAAGGCACACACAGCACAAACAATAAAGATGCACTGTATTAGTATGAATGCGCTGTCCCCTGGGCGGACGTAAACTCATGCTGCACTGGGGGCAGCGCATTCAGGTGAAAAACGGAGCGGCTGCTTTGAAGCCGCACCGCGTTTTCACAGTGCAGGCGGCAAGCCGCCTGCACTTTTAAAGGGCACCTCCTGAGAACTTCTTTGCCTCTGCACCTGCAGCTGTAATATGGTGCGGGTTCAGAGGCAAAAGGATTCCCTCATTTGCATGGGGCATGCCTCCATGCAAAGAGGGAACGCCCTTTGAATATAACGCTGGCGGTTTATGTGTGCCAGCGCTATCAGAATTACAGAAGGGGCCATGTGTAACCCTTTTATCTCTGTATGGAGGCAGCCATAGACACCAATCGAGCGGGCCGATGGTGAGTAGAGAATCACACCTGCCTGCTGTTGTAATAGGTGGTGCCGCACATGTGTTGTTGCATTGATTGAGTACAGAATGGGTGGGAGATGAGATTCTTGTAGCGGGGCAACATCTATTTCTTGTCTCATCAGGTATGTAAGGACTTTGAGTAGCTTCCTGTAATCATTAAGCCCTCTAATGTGCAAGGTGAGCGCTCTGAGAGTGTCTACTTTTGTTTCCCTACTGGACTCAACAGGATGCATCATGAGGTGAGTCTATGTTGTCATTCTAAGTCTGTCTGTGGTGCAAAAATGAAGTGCAGTGTGCGTGTGTAATCAAATGCACAACACAAGATAGGTTATGTGGAATAAGTCTCATGTTCCCTCCATCCCCCACCCATGCCAGGACATCCCCAACTGCGACCCGACAAAGTACACACAAAAACCCTCCCTGAGCATAATGTATTAATTGCAGTACTAAACAACACAACTGTAGTGTTCAATCTCCCTCCCACCCACAAAATAATCCTCAAACAGTGCTAGACACACATGGGCCAACGTTGCTTGCCTAGTTGGGAAATACACACCAACTGATCTCAATTTTGCTCCTTCCGCCAACTGACCACTATGGTGTAGCTGACCTCTAGGACAGCTCAATGATTCCTTTCTTGAAACTTGTTCCAGGCTGACTGGCATACATATCCCTCCCCCTTGCACTTAGTGAGCCCATTGCACTGTTTGCAGCACAACTACATAGAATATCGTGGAACCCGCCCAACAATACTAAGAACATAAACTCCCAGCCTCTTGTGGGTTCCATGGAGGGAGCCTTACTTCTGTCATTGGCTGCTAAAGCCACATCCGACCTGGACGGGAAAGCAGACCAGCAGGAAATCAGTCTTGTTCATATAAGTGGCCACCGACTGCTCCCTCCAAGCTGCTGCGTTCTGGGCTAATCCGTCGCTCTTTAGCCCACTCCTTCAAAGCCTTTTGCAATAATTTTGGGTCTGTGAAGATTTGGGAGTTCCCTTGGCGGTTCACCCGCAAGCGGGCTGGAAAGAGCATAGCATAGTCAATTTGTTGGTCTCATAACTGTCACTTCAACTGTGCAAATTGTCTGCGTGCCTCTTGAACCCGAGGCATGAAATCCGGGTTTAACGGTGTTAGAACCTTCATATTAAGGTGATTATTTTTATCTGGCAGCTGACAGCACTTTGTCTCTGTTTCGGTAGTTCAGTAATCTCGTAATTATTGCCCGTGGAGGGGCTCTAGGGTTAGGACGAGGCCCCAGGGATCAGTGCGCCCTTTGCACTACAAACATGGGGGAAAATGTCTCCTTATGAAGGAGGGCAATCAGAAGTTTCTCCACATATTTCTCCATATTGCCTGTCAGTGTCGACTCCGGCAGACCCGTGATTCTTAGATTATTGCATCAGGAACCCGCTTCTCAGTCCTCCTCTTAATCTTGTAGCACCTGTAGTACCCTTCAAGTTGCTTGTGGTCTGTGTCACTCTCCGTTCTGACATGTCCAGTCTTTCCGCATGTTTATCGAGTCTCCCCGGCATCCTGTCCATCCTGTACGACAATGAGTCCATTTTTGTGCCCAAAACCGAGAGGCTGCTCTACAAGCCTTTTTCCATAGCTGCCAGCATGGTGCGGATGTCTCCATCCAATTCCTCCAGTGTCTGTTCGTGCGAGTTATTACCATCTTTGGAGGGTTTGTCACGAGTTTTCATTTTCCTTTCTTCAAACGTGAGTTTGGGCTGGGATTTATCGACTCTCCCCATCGTGAACTGTACAGTACAGCAGTCTGTTCGTGAAGCACACTTGTGTCGGCAAATATATCAAACATCAACTGTCTCCGCAGGTATGCCACCTTAAACCACTGGTTGCCCCCAGTAGACAGCACGTCCCCTCGCACAAGTCCTCAGTGTATCCTCCTCGTGGTGCCATGCCCATTCGAATTTTGGAATCAAGGGACCCAGGCCAGTGAAACCAGGTTAATGCTTCCAGTTTTCTCCACCACGCAGACAGAGCCTCATGGTCAAACTCTTGTTACCTTAATGTAAGGACTGGTGAGCAGCCACAGCAGGTCGTGAGGCAGGTACTAGTACATCGCAGTGGTGCAAGGGGCTAGTGTCGCATCCCATGCTGCAAGAAGTATTACACAGGCCCAGTATATCGCATGGGGGAGCCAGCTCTCCTCCATCCAGGGTGCCCCCATACGGGTCTCCGTCTGAGCCAGCAGTTCCAGACCACGATCAGCTGGAAATCAGTATCTTGCGCTTCTCCCGAAATGGCGGGTCACATCAGAGGGAGCCAGCCGGGCCTCACCGTAGCTGGCCGGAGACAAGATGCCAGCAGGTCACGCCTCACTCCCTGGTTTCCTGAGGCAGCTATGAGGAGCCTCACCTCTAGCTGCCCCGGGGGCCACTTATGCCCCAGGTAGATCTTTGCCCCATCCAGTGGGGGGTCGAGGCAGTACAGATGCCAGCAGCAGTCTCTATGGCCTCTCCCACACCGCAGGATACTCACTGAGTCGCGGTTGCTCCCTGCGGCAGGCCGTCTGGTTTGAGTGGCGCAAGGGGGAGAGGCACCACCAGTCACACCGCGCCTCTCGCCGATCTCAGAAGCAGGGTGTTGGTCGATAGGGACCGGGTCTTAGGAGCTCTTCCGGGTGTCACTGCAGAGCGCCGCAGGGTTCTTCTTACCAGGGTTGTCACGAGTAAATGAGCTTGTCTCTCTTCCATCCCCCACCAGCCTGGTCACTATGACAGGGGCTCCATCCTGCCTGGCCTGGGGACCAGCTTCCACGAAGGGGGGGGAATCGCCCCTTCACCTCAACAACAGGTCGCGACTTAGCCCCTCCCACAAGGCTGCAGCGGTCCGAGTGTGCTTGTTGCGCTGCCCTCGGAGTGCTGGGTGTCCCGGACAGCACGGCCGACTCACCAAGCCGTCCGACAACCACTGAGGGTCTCGGCAGATGTTGCGCCCCAGTAAGCTGTAGGATACCTAATGAATTGTGAGTGGCGGGTCGGAGCGAGTCGCTCAGGCGGCCATCTTCTCAGCTCGCAAGCTCTGCCCAGATATCCTCCTGTGAATTAACATAATTCCATTAATCAACATGCTCGCATGATCAACATCTGTCTTACCAATCGCGGATGCAAATGTACCTTGACTAGCAATTTATATGGCGAAAACCATTCCGGGGATATTGAAGTTATCAGCCTCCTCTTGCCATCTGTCATAACCCCAAAGTACCAAAAGTTACCAAGTGGTACAAAACCCAACTATGCATTTTTTTTCTACTTATCTCAACACACTTGCAAATCAATTTCTCCATGTCCGTGAGCTTGCCTTCTTCCACCACACTGATGGCTTGCGCTCTTGATCCCTTTGCTTGCTCATAAAAGGCCTACGAAGCCATGTTGTTTCGGCACCTTCCGAGAACAAAACTAAGGAAGGACTAGTGTGCCAGTTGGAAAAAAATGTTACCACCATCCTGTAGCGATTCTAATCCTACATGTTCATTTTTAAACAGAATATTAACCTCATCATTGCCGCCAGACATCACTTTTCCATAACTCAGTTAGGATAACAGCTGTTTCCCCTTGGACATGATTGCAAGAACCTTGAGTTCAGGGGGTTATCTTTCATGTCACCACAAGTGAAATTCCTCCAATATTGCACCATGAGTCAATCACGTCATGCACATTAGTCGCCTACATTAGTTATCATGTGTAAAAAAACAAAGCGTTACCTACTCTGTCCTCAGTCTGTATTAGTCAAGCTAAGTTGAATTCCTATTTATTAGTTCAGATATTACATTCTATATTCTCTACATTATAATGTAACATTGCGGTAATGCACATTGTTTTCCAACATATAGTATCTATGTACTGATAGTGTGTGTTTGTAATGCGTGCCCAAACCATATATTGTCTCTGTGTGTGTACCTCAGTGTATTCAAGGATGTCCTAATGTAGTTTATGTCATTTGTTCTACACTCAGGTGTATTATAAGAAACCGCTCATGTTCAATTTGTCAGTCAGTCCACATGGACCCATAGTATTACACTTTTTTATCCAAAAGATTTCTCTTTGTGATATTATTTTAGCTTCATCTGCACTCTCTTTCATGGTTACTGTCTCTAGTACTGTAAATCACAACTGAACAATGTTATGTCGCTTCTCTAGCCGGTGCTCCACTAACTTAGAGTTAGTGTTTTTATTTCTGATTATGTTTTTGTGTTCAGTAATCATTATTTTTTATCTACTCTCTGTTTTCCCAATCTATGCATTTGTACATATGTATGCAAAATTTAACATTTGCCGTATTACGAATAGCTGAATGTTTCATCTAAACTTACTCACCAGTTCTGGGGTGTGTTATGTGATTTCCTGTGATTACATTATTGCAATGGATGCAATTGAAGAATTTTTGGTGCTTTCTGAAATTGTGTTCTGATTTAAAATTTTAATGAGAACAGTTCTTTGATATTTCTTCTTCTAGTGTTTACAAACATGGGTCTTCTTCTGTAATAATTCCCAAGATGTAAGAATCCTTTTTTTGATGATCTTTGACTTTGTGGAAAACTTGAATATGAAAAACATTTATTTATTTTCAGGTTTCATTTGTTTACTTAACAATTCTTTCCGTTCACAGTGTTTGATCCATTCTTCAGGTCTAAATGTTTTTCCATACCTATACCTTTCCTTTTAATCCATATATCACCCCAAAGGTAGTTCCTAAAAGCTCATATCACAGGGTACATTGTATTTAAAAAGTAGGACATGTGTACTTTGTTTTAGATCATGCATGGGTGAAATTTTCTTTACATATGAGTAATTGGTGTAATTTTGGTAATTTCACGTAACCATATTTACGAGCAGTTACCAAGATTACGCCATTACTCCACATCACGTAATTGAGGAGAAATTTTGATGCAAGATGTTCCCGTAGGGTCATTTTTTTTAACAAATGTGACATTGTTGATAGATTAATTTTAGTGTAGAGGACCATTCTGTACGTTTTGTATGCAGTGTGCAAATTTGAAAGCTATTGACAGTGTTTTTTTAACCTGAGTGGAAGTTCCTTTAATGTAGATGGTCAACAAACATTTCAGGTACAGAATGCTCTTCAGAGGTTCTTTCTTGGCCAAGACATAGAAGATCACATAGCCAATAATAATACAAAGGATGACCAAACATGTCATTTTTGATTATTTACTAGTTTTTGTAGCTTCATCAGTGTGTGAAACTATAATCAAAAGGCTATATAAAATAATGGCTATTATTGTTTGAGGACTGGTTTTAATTGTCCTGTTTCTGGGTTACCTTGTATTGAATAGTGTGTTTTATATATATATATATATATATATATATATATATATATATATATATATATATATATATATATATATATATATATATATATATATATATATATATATATATATATATATATTCACTGAAAAAACCATAGGTTTCACACCAGTTATAGTTAGCTGGAAATTTTACTGATATAAAACCATTGAAATTCCCACGTTATAGTTAGTCGGACTCACTATAACTTGCGCGTGCAATGCACTGCTGATGACATCACATATTACATCACTCATGACATGGTCAGTGACATCACTCATGACACCATCCTTGTGACATAGTGACAGACCTCCTTTCACTATAATGTAACCCTTGAGACACATATTCAAAAATAGAAACTGAAATTTTTAAAAAAATGGAGATACCTATATCAGTTACAACAAGCAATTCAGTAATTCCACTATCTATATACACATCCACTCATTCACCAACAGTTCTATATAGTCACTCATACATATACTCACTCATCATATGAAGTGATACACCTATACATCCTGTTACACACCGACATTCATCCAAAAGTTACTCACACACATATTCACACGTGCAAATAAACTATTGGACATCCATTTATTTGAATATAGAGTTATACACACACTTCCACCTTACTTCTATTGAAAATTACACATATTTATTCTCTTAAACAATCACTTATAGAAACACATACTTATTTAAAAAGGAAATCTTACAATCTCTTACTCTCACATATACTCACTTATATACATCAATATTCATATATACTAGATTAAAACATATGTAGTTACTGATAAAGACACTAGTGAGACAGTCATTCACTCACTAACAAACACATATAGACACTCATCCACCCATACAGTCCTGTACATATGCTGTCTTCAAAACACATACAAACAAAGAGTCAGTCACTCATGCATCTATGTGCTAAGTAATACCCCCACCAAACCATATAGACACTCATACTGATACTAATAATAATATCAAATAACCCATATACATACGCATGTTGCTACTTATCAACACATGTAGCCACTTATACACAAAGTGAAACACTAATATATGTATTTAAATTTTTAAACATAACTCACTAATATTTATTTTTCAGAAAGACACATATTCACTGGATGGTGTCATCAGTGATGTCATGAGTGATGTCACTGACCATGTCATGAGTGATGTAATATGTGATGTCATCAGCAGTGCATTGCACGCGCAAGTTATAGTGAGTCCGACTAACTATAACGTGGGAATTTCAATGGTTTTATATCAGTAAAATTTCCAGCTAACTATAACTGGTGTGAAACCTATGGTTTTTTCAGTGAATTTAATAGGTTTTTTAAATGCTAATTCCTAACTATAACTGGTGTGAAACCTATGGTTTTTTTCAGTGAATTTCAAAGGTTTTTTTAATGCTAATTCCTAACTATAAGTTTCACTTTATAAATAAGACTGTTAGCACTCTAGTTGTTCTTTTTAACACTCTGGTACATTCTGTCATTGGGCTACAGTTGGGCTACATCTAGTTGAATTTTGGGCTACATTTACAATTTTTGATCTCTGGTGGCCATCTTTGGGCTACATTGGGCTACTTTGGGCTACATTTGGGCTACATTTTGGCTCTAACATATATTAAGCCCAATGTAGCACAATACATATTTTTATAAAGTTAATTTTTTTACAAACCACTTCAGAATAGGACAACCTGTCCCTACAATTTTCCCATTTTTTTTTTTTTAATTTTTGGGGGGAGCGCTCCCAGAGCGCGCCCCGGAGTGCGCCCCGAAAAGCGTATTTCTGAAAAGCGCCCCCGGGCGCGCTCCGAGGAGCGTCTCGTGAGCGCCAATATCGCAAACGAAAACATGATTGTGACGTTCGCGTAGCCGCGACCGCGTGATACGCACGGCGTAAGCGCACCCGGAAGTACTCGCGCGAATACGATCGTGCAACGTAGGCGTCTGACACGCTTACGCGGCGCGCCTCTGGCCGCGCCCCGCGGCGCGTCGCGTAAGCGCGTCGGGTCATGTGACCAGAAAATAACACTTTTCATTGGTTCATAACAGTTTTGGTTTCATAATGATGAAGCCCATGGTCATGTGACCTGTAAATAACACTTTTCATTGGTTCAATAATTATTTTTTTCTAAATTTAGAGAAACCCACCCATTTCTCTCACTATTGATTTTCACTTGGAGAGAGCAAGAGGTGTTTTGTGAATTCTCTACTCATTAATTTTCCTGATCTACAGCAATGGCTGCAAGGGAGTCCTCCAGCAGTGATTCAGATGGATTTGTGCAAGAGGACCCTCCTCACCAGAAAACAAAGAACCACTTCATCTGGAAATTTTATGACATCCCTGAAGGACAAAAAAAAGTTAATGCAAGTAAAGTAACTTGTAAAATATGTGGAAGTATTTTATCCAGAGGCAATCCTCTAAAAAAATACAGCTTTGGAAATGCCAATTTAATTAGGCATGTCAAAAGAAGACACCCCAACAATTACTCCAGGGAGAGTGTCAGGGAGCTGGCAGAGAAGGCACGAAGAGATGGCAGCAGCACCTCCACTGGTGGAGCAACACCTTCAGGTTCAGCACGTGCAAGAATGGTCCCTAACATCCAGCCGGTATTTGCAGGAATAAAATGTTTATGCACAAACTGTGACGAACTACTCTGTTACGGGGAGCAGAGCGTTGAACTCATTGCAATAAAGAAACAGGAACACCAATGCTCTCCCCGTCCCTAAATTTTCTCATTTTTTTTGCTCCTGTTGAGCATTTTCTGAATCCCTGTTTTTGTTTTTCCCCTGAAAAAAAACCAAAAAAAATATAAAATCGTTTCAAAAAGTATAAAAAAAATATAAAACAACAAAAACAAAAAAAAAGTTCTTTTCAGAACTACCTCCAATTTATAAAAAAATGCTATTTTTTTTTAAAAAAAAGTGCCATTCTTTTTCTCAATCGTACGCTCACCGGTGCGCGTACCAGGCGCTCCCTCGGCGCAAATTTTAAAAAAAATTTTGGGGGGCCCTGTACGGCTTTTTTATGACCCCCACATCAAACCTAGGGGGTCAGGGGGGGTGTACCCTGCCCCCTTTTGCTCATTTCCCCCTTTGATTTTTACCACCTCAATCCTACCGAGGTACAAGATGGCGGCCGCTGCGGACTGTTTCGAATGTTTACAGACACCCGAGAGCCAATCAGCTTTCCATGCGCACCTCGCGTGTCGCGCCTGGAGCGCACTCCGGTGCGCGCACCTGTGCGCTGCTATAGATATATATATTTTTTTGAACCTTAATTACTCAAAATCCACTGGAGCACATATCTTGAGACATAGCAAAGGCACATCGGGCTACCAGTCCCTACAATTTTGCCAAATTTGGTGGAAATACATTCAGCCGTTCGGGCTAAAAGTGACATCGACCGCCCTATGGAAATTAACATGGGGAAAACGCGTTTTGGGACCCCCCTTTTATCTCGGCCCCCGCTTAACGTATCCCCCCCAAACTTTCAGGGAAGGACCGGAACCCCGCGAGGCCATTTTCAGGAAATTTTCAGGCAGATTCGTCAACCGGCGCCAAAGTTATTCCAAATAGAATTTTCAGATTTAACATTGAAAAAAATCCTAACTATAACTACCTACTGGCGACCGCCAGTAGGTAATATATATATATATATATGTATATATGTATTAGTTAATCAGCATACTATACAAGAATGATATATATACAAGGCAAGTTTGTGTCATATTGTGTTCTGTAATTTGATAAAATGCCTTATATGAATATATTTGCAGTATTTAACCTAAAATGGTGACTGATTCGTTTTACATTACTTTGTATTGATTTCTAAAACGTTCTAGATGTTAAATACTACGTGTCACATTTTGTGGTGCTATTCATAAGAACACTACCCCATAGAAAAAAAGTTGAAACAGCTTGAGGCCACTTTCTGTTAATTGTGTTGGCTAAGATTTTTTTTAAAACAATGATATAATGTAACAAAGGTTGAGCACAGAAGGTAAAGAGTAAAAAAGGAGTCTTAATGCCAGGTGACCTTGGGACTGACCATTCAGAATCATGTCTCTGTTTCCTGTTGATGGCAATCAGGACTGGAGGCACTTAGCCTTTGAATTCTGATCTGTCAGTTGTGTTGGTCTCATTAGAGAAGTATTGAAATTTTATTGACCAAGCAAATCCATTATTCAAACAGGTATGTTAATATGCAGCATGTCTGGACCTTGAAATGGGTTTTATTTTTTGCTTTTCTAGAATAAGATGAGGTCTTAGAAGTAGAATAATGAGGATAGGCCTGATACATATTAAGAAACCAACTATGTTGGAGTGGTGTCTATTATACACACTTTCGTAACCATTGCTGCTGCCATTTTATTTGTTGTCTTCAAGGTTACAATTCATGTTGTGTATACTAAACTAGGATTTCGATTTTAGAATAAATATTAAAATTTATCTTTTTGTGTTCTAATGCTTTTGAGTGTGTGCTTCCTTAATAAAAGAGGGATTAGGGTTCCACTGATTATCCTTGTGTCATCTCATGTGATTGATCATTACCTCCAGTCATATTGCTCAGTCGGTGAATGAGTGACTGCAGAACAACAGTTTTTCTAATTTGAGTTGACACATTTACTGAGTCCTTGGTGCCCTGTGGTCAAGAAAACACCTTTGTGTCTCAAGAAAATGTAGAGAATGTAACAACCGGTTCTTAATTATTATATAGTGGCTATAGAATTGATTTTAAATTCATCTTGGATTATTTTATCTGAAGGGTTAATATTATGCATCAACACTGAATTTAACTCTTCTAAATGGGAGAGTTTCTGGTGATAAACCTGGAAAAACAACATAGATGAAAAATGTGTAGCATCTTCCCTTGATGGTGTTTGTTGACTATATCTCAGAATTGAATTAGTTGAAAGGTTTAACATATTGTATTATTCTCTAAGTGATCATATAGCAATGCAGGACTGTCAGAACTGGTAAAAATTATGTTGGTGTCCTTAGGAGCAGTACCCTCAAGAAGCCCACCTTCCAGCAGCCCTGACTCAAGCTTAAATGAGAGACAGGAATTACTAAGCATCGTCAACAGCATTCAATCTGGATCGCCTTGCGATGTCTGCCCCCCGACTTGCTATAAAGGAGTTATGGAGAATATGATAATTGACCAGATCAGTCTAATTGTATCACTTTCTTTCCAAGAATGTCTAGTACTGGATGCTTGGAAAACAGCTCAGGTCATTCCCCTCAAAAAGAAATCCAACATCCACATTTCCCAATTCCAAAATCTTCGCCCCATTTCCCTTCTTCCCTTCTGTGCAAAGATTGTGGAAAAGGTGGTGAATAGACAGCTCATGAGATATCTGGAGGAACAATCTCTCCTACACCCCACTCAATTGGGTTTCAGAGCTGGCTACTCCACGGAGTCAGCCTTACTCTTTTCCACTGAGTGCCTTAGGCAAATAGTGGATGTAGGAGAGACAGCAGCGTTGGTTCTATTAGATCTTAGTGCAGCCTTTGACACCGTGCTGCACTCAACGCTGCTGTCTCGGCTGTCCGATATGGGTGTGGGGGGACGAGCATTAGCCTGGATTAAGTCCTTCTTGGCTGACAGGAGCTTCCAGTTTCATTGCCCCCCTTTCAAATCCTCCCTTAGGAAAGCAAGCCACGGGGTTCCACAGAGCTCGAGTCTGAGCCCTACTTTATTTAATATCTATATGGAACCCCTGGCACGCATAGTGGATGCATTTGGGGTGGGCATTGTCAGCTACGCTGATGACACCCAACTGATGTTTAAGCTCACGCCTGACCACAGAGAAGATGCCACCGATTTCTCCAACTGTCTTTCATCAGTGGCAGCATGGATGAACAGCAATTGCCTGCGCCTTAATGGCGACAAAACCGAACTGCTGGTGGTCGGGAAATCCGCTTCAGCATGGTCACACTTGTGGTAGCCTGCGGAACTAGGTATCCCACCTCGTCCTGTGGACTCAGTGCGCAATCTTGGCATCACACTCGACTCAAATCTCTCCTATAAGTCCCAAGTCAGCAAAGTGACAGCCAGGTGCTTCAGCACACTGAAAGTTCTCCGCAAGGTCTTAGACATCCTCCCCATCGAATCCAGAAAGACCATAGTCCACGCCTTGGTGACCCCCCACCTTGATTATGGGAATGCTCTGCTTTTGGGTTTGTACTAAAATACCTTCACCAACTCCAGTGTGCTCAAAATGCCACCACTTGCCTTGTGCTCAGACTCCCTTGCAGAGCATCTGGGAAAACCGCTTTGGCTAAACTCCACTGGCTCCCTATTAAGGAGCGAATTAAATTTAAGTCCCTCTGCTTTGTGCATCGCATTGCCCATGGCAAAGGTCCGAACTACCTTAAAAATCATTTCACCATACATCGCCCCATCAGGAACCTAAGAGCATCCGGAACGATGATGTTTAAACTCCCCAAAGTCACTAGAGCCAGGATGGGTGGGTGTTCGTTCAGATACCTGGCCACCAAATGCTGGAACGAGCTCCTGCTCGATCTCAGGATGGAACCCTCGGAAACTAGGTTCCGGGGAAAACTTAAAACTCTCCTTTTTCCCCCGGTATAATTCCATCTGCATCCCTCTGCACCTTTTTGGCTCTCTCTCGCTCGCTCCTTGGGCAATTTAGCAATATTCAGCGTGGGGACACACTGTTTTGTGTAGCCAGGCGCTTTATAAATGGTTTTATTATGATTATTATTATTAACTGCCCTGAGTATCAAAGTGGCTAGACGGGGGGAAGAGAATTAGGTTGGGTACTGCAGGGAGGGAGACCTGAAACGAGACGTTGTACTTGATTTTCTTTCCTTTCATGCTCCGTAAACTCTTTGACTATATTTAACACAGGTTAAGCAATGGCAACATACCTGTAAAAGAAAAGCAGGTTATGCATAGAACAGTCATTGTGTATGTCTTCTCAGGCTTCATTGTCAATTTCTGTTCCTATAATTCTCAAGAATGCAATGTTATGGCTAAACAACCATGCTTCAAAGCGAAGCACATTCATATAAAGAGCCACTTCAATTTTAGACACAATGTTTCCGAAATGATGTGCTTTAACCACTGTTAAATATCACAGTGGTACTTCCAACAACCTTTTTGCAATACACAACATGTCACATATGCTAATGAGGCAGATTCTTATTCAAACGCCCAAGGGAGCGCTTCAGTGTTATGTATCAGAGTTCAAAATATGCAAATGTCCAGGAAGCGCTTCAGCGTGATGGGACAAAATGCCAAAGTCATCAGGTATGCAAATGCCCCAAGAGCTCTTCAGCTCATTGTGCCCAAAGTGCTAGAGTCATCAATATGTAAATGTCCAAAGAGCGCTTCAGCGCAATGTGCAAAGTTGCCAAAATCACCAAACATGTAAATGACCAAAGAGCGCTTCAGTGCAATGTACAAAAATGACAAAATCACCAAACATGTAAAACAGTGCCCAAATAGCCAAACATGTAAATGACTAAAGAGCGCTTCAGTACGATGTACAACATTGCCAAAATTACCAAATATGTAAATGCTCAAAAGGAGCTTCAGCGCAATATGCAATTTTCTTTAAAACTGCAAAATAACAAAAATAGCATGTAGTTCATGTCACGATGCTGTTGATTAAGAAAAGAACAATCCTACCTGATTGTAGCTGCGAGAGGATCTACAACCTGGGAAAAGAAACAGAAGTCTTCTGCTGCAACTGCAATCTTCTTTCAGCAACCAGAGAACAGGAACAGCTGCTGCTCAAACTCCGGGTTCCCAATAACCAGCAAGGAGAACAGGGTGTGGCCCCTATTTGAAGGGCTCAGGAAGAAGCTTCCAGAACAGGGTGTGGTTCCTATTAGCTTACAGATTACAGCTCACAGGTAAACTACTGGAGCTAAGAAGGGTCAATAGGCCTTGATAACATAGCAGTCTGCAACAAGCATTGACACAGACAAGTGGCAAAGTCTCAACAAACATTGTCAAAAACAATAGAAAACAGTAAACAGATAACATCATAGCCTGCAACAAGCATCTGCACAGGCAAGTGGTAAATGCACAACAAGCATTGGGAACAACAATAGAAAATAATAAACAGGTACCAGCCAAAGTGCACAAGGAAACTGACATGACAGAATCATGACAAGGACAATAGTTTGCATACTTTGCAAACTTCTCTTTTCTTTTTGGAGTTTTATATAGCGCAAACATGACTCGAAGGTATCGGGTTTCAGAGCGCTTTACATGAGCACCAGTTGCATTACTTTTTTGTTAGGCACAGGGAGATTAAGTGATTTCTACAGAATCACCGGATGTTGAGCATCGTTGCCGAGACTTGAACATGGTTGCCCAGATTTGAGGTTGACCACCCTAGCCGTTAGGCTACATCCTCTCCCCAACTTCTGACCATCTCAGGTGGATGCAGAGGCTTAAGAAGCTCAGTCAGAAAGCAATCCCTCGTGGTAGCCACCACTATGGCATGGAGCTTCTTCCCAGTTAATCTTAGCAAGACAACAACTTTGTTCACCATTATATGATCACTCAAAAAGCATCTATTTAAACATGTTTCTGTTTAAAAGTGTGTATCCATGAGAACACTTTTCCTTCCACAGCATATCTACGCTACTTGATTTTGCTTCTAGAGTTAACATTCATTATTGTCTCTCATTGCTCTAAACTATCAACCTCCTTTTTCCCTTTCCTTTTCTTGACGCACCACTTCTCCTGGGTATATGTGTTCCATTTAAAGCACTGGTATATCACTTTAGGTCCAGGTTGAGCTATGATTGCTTCAAAATACTGAGGACAGATTATCTCCCTAGAACGTAAATGAACAAATGTGTGTTAGCCCTAATACAAAATAGATACATTTATGTAAAGTATCTCACATCATGTCTGGTTCATTTTATAATGTCCTTGTGGTCTCAGTTATGTTGGACACACAGACAGAAAAATTCGAACAAGGATCTTAGAACACAAGAGTAACATTCGGACACACAATAGCAAATCTACGGTAGCCAGTCACTTCCTGGAATACAGACACAACGTAGCTCAGCTACAGTTCACTGTGCGGGAAAATGTAGCACATACCCAAGGGGTTAACCACAAGAACAAACTCCTGCAAAGAGAGAACTTTTGGATTTGTTACTTGTGCTCAATGCAACCGACAGGGTTAAATGATCGGATGGAATTCGTTTGCTACCTTTAATGTCACCTGATGTATATGTTTTATGTTTATTTTCCCTTTCAGGATGCTGATTTTGCACTTTGCACACTTTTATATATGAGTACGGCCTTGACATGGTTATATTATATATTTATTTTTATTTGTCTCTCTTCACATGTACCACAGTTTTATTAGGATACATTATGACACACTCTTCATTCTCTTTTCACTTTTGTTTATAGTGTATGCCCATTCACTTTTTGGTTATTTTGCGCGTTGGTAACAGCTTACAAGATGGCCCCCACCGTTTTACTAGACTACACAGTCCTTTTTCTATGACCACACATCTTCACCAGCTAACTATATCAACTTTTGGCCGCTTGGTACTATGACCGGCGTTTGAACACACGCGAGGTACACGTGGTGCGAGCTGCGGTTGAATGTAAGTCGAACCACCGCTCTAATGGTTCTTATCTTATGCATGCTGTCTGCATTTCTATCCGAACGATCACCCCTTAACTATTATCACAACGAGCAGCGAGTTCATTCTTTAATGAAACTCTATGGCCACTTTCCTGTTTACAATGCAACATGTTAGGATTCCATTTCGTGAAAGATTGCTTGGGATAACATGATTCTGACACAGCGCGTTTTTATTTTTCAATGTTCGTTATCTAGACCACGTTCGAGTATACACTTTGCAGCGTCACACTGGGTGTTTTCCTTACTTTACTATACTTTATTGCAGCGTTTTTGCACTCTGAGGTGAAGGTCTGTTGATTCACTCTTGCAGATTGACACTTAGTTCACGGATTCCCTCAGTTTTGGTCTACCCTGGTGAATTGTATATAATTAGTCATCTGATTCATTTAGACTGGAAGGTTTTGAATAACAGTTGTTTACTTGCTTTGGATGAAATTATGACGTGCCCCGATAATTCAGACCATACATTGTCTTTTTTGTTTAGATTATTCCCCTGACGAAGGACTACCATAGTCCGAAATGCATTGGGACTGATCATGTGGAATGATAAATGTTTGGATTGGAATAAAATATAATGTTCATTGGAATGAAATTTGCAATTCCATGAAGAAACACGGAACTTGTTCAAATCTATAAAGAAAAACTTCAACAAAATCTTGAGCTTATTGGTTTATTGATTGAAATACCCAACTGGTAACATTGAAGCGGTGCGCAGGGGAACAACCCTTAATGAGGGTTGCTTATTGATCATTTTATAATGTAACATATGGTTTTTAGCAAGTTTTCAGATTGTAAATAGGTTGTTTTGTTTTTGTGTATATTACAGCCCTGAAGAAGTCCCAGGAGGGACAAAACGTGTCAGCTGTCAAATGTGTGCTTTGATTTTAAGGAATTTCCATTGAATAAAAGAATAAAAAGAACCTATTTTTCCAGAAAAGATTCCTAACAACGTGTTTCATTTGGGAGATACCACCTTATTCTCATTTGTGTTGGACTTTGGACACTAATATCCATTTATAAAGTTTTTATTTAATTAGTTGAGAGCGGAGACATTTGTCTCTAAATTGTTATTTAAATATTTAAAGATTCACTTAGGCAACGATGGCCTGATTTATATTTCATCATGTGTTTATTCTGTTTGGCTACAGTTACTTGCTACTCAATATGGAAAACCAACCATGAGGTTAGTGACATCGTAGGTTTGCTATTTTTAAAATTAACAACGTTTCATTTTTAACCTTTCAAAGTTTGTTGTGGTACTCACACATAATTAATAAGTCACAAAACATAAATTATTTTTCTGTTTTACTTCTGTAATATTTATAATAAAAAAACATATTGTGTTGGCGAGGCTGTGGATCCCTTGCCACCTTGACACATATACTATAGGACTGCCCCAAACTCGCTATTTATTGGCCGCAAGTACTGGATGACATCAATAAGCATCTTCACACACTGCTTCCTCAATTCCCAGCTTACATTTTACTAGGCTTACCTAATGCTCTCATGTTCCCTCTTAAATACTGAAGAGGCCGCTACATAGGTCTTGCACTACGAGCAACCCTCCAGAGCATTGCGGCACACTGGGGGTCCACCTGTCTCCCCGCATATCCGGGGTGATTTCACTGTATATGCCTTGTCCTGGGCATGGGGCGTATCTTCCTTTCAATTACACACCAAGAGACCTCATTCTCTGATCTTTGGAAACCGTTTCTGTCAGGCCCTCTTCTGCATTTCGAGAACTCCCATGTCACAAATACTTACGACTTCTTAGACTTACCAACCCCCCAACAGCAGCACCTTTAGGGTGAGAATCGACCAATGATGTGTTGGTGGATGATGTTGAGGGGAAAGGGGGGGGGAAATGGAGGGGAGACCTTTGGGGGGCAGAGAGAGTTATTGGGGTTTAACTGTGAATGTCATATGGCTGAGATACCCGCCACCCCCTCTCAACACAATCCCCAAATGGAGGGAAACCGGAAACAGTTCTTGAAGTTTTTGGAAGTGGGAGGGAGTGACCCTCCCGGCCGTATTTATTAAAACAAAAATTAAAACATTAAACATTTCATGTTATGTACAATTTCATTACCACATTGCGATGTTTGGCTAACCTTAACAGATTCTCTAATACAGAGTTTCTCCTAGCCGAACTAACATCCTACAAAAACATTTTCTTGAAATATTGAAATTGTACATCCTAACGTTTAAGGGCCAACGGCAAGGTCGTAACCGGTGTCAAGATCCCTAACCAGACTTACCCCTCCCACTTGGGAGGGGCGACAGCACGGAGGCGTACCTCAAGTGCAACTACTACCAATTTCCCTTGACTTGACGGGGGCACCTAAAAACTCGACGCCAGTTAAAGGTCGTTCGAAGACTCGTGTGAGGTATCTAGAAGGTATCGTAGACCTCCCCCCAACCCCACACAACTTACCGCATCTGCCGTCGCAGATGTCACTGGCCCCGGGAAATTCCCCAGGAGGGGGCTGTAACCCCTCCTACAAAGGAAGGGGCCTTGACCGCCTTTCCTTTACTTCCGGCGACCCATCCTTAGAAGGGACCGCCTCCCCATTGAGGGGCCAATGGCCACCTCTCCCGAGCGCTCCCATCCGTGTTGGGTGACGCCCACTCATAGGGATCTTCTAATTAGTGCTCACCGATCATGACCTTACCGCCCACCAAAATAAATACGACAATGCTAACTAAACCTAAGAATACATTGGCCACTATGACCGAAAGAGCATGCTTAAAAATCGACACTATATCCGAATCTCTTTAATCACAAAACCTACACAAAATAGACCATTCTTTATTATACTCAACATCAACATGATACTATCACAACCTGTAAACAAAACAGAAACAGAATTATTGATCAACTTTATTACAAACAACTGGCTGTCTTCAGGGGCTGGTGGGTGGGTCAAAATTGGCTCTTCGTTCTGTCTCGAGCTCACGTGCAGCGAGGAGGTGCAGCTTCAGAGCACAAGAACAAGAGGATGTCTTCTGGTCTTGCGTCCCTTTTTATCCGTCTTCAGGGCGGACGTAAACCCGCCCCTGCCTGCCCCGAGGGCGTGGCTGGCTGCGTCAGTGTCTAGGCCAGCCCACTCTAGGGCGGGAAAAAGCGCGCCCCGGCTACGCCGCTTCGGGCATACCAGCCGAGACGCGCCTCCCGCCCAAAAATGGCTTCCCGGGGGGATCGAGGCACTCCGCCATACGTTCGGGGGGACCGAGCGGTCGCCCCTTTCCATATGGCTGAGATACCCGCCACCCCCTCTCAACACAATCCCCAAAAGGAGGGAAACCGGAAACAGTTCTTGAAGTTTTTGGAAGTGGGAGGGAGTGACCCTCCCGGCCGTATTTATTAAAACAAAAATTAAAACATTAAACATTTCATGTTATGTACAATTTCATTACCACATTGCGATGTTTGGCTAACCTTAACAGATTCTCTAATACAGAGGTTCTCCTAGCCGAACTAACATCCTACAAAAACATTTTCTTGAAATATTGAAATTGTACATCCTAACGTTTAAGGGCCAACGGCAAGGTCGTAACCGGTGTCAAGATCCCTAACCAGACTTACCCCTCCCACTTGGGAGGGGCGACAGCACGGAGGCGTACCTCAAGTGCAACTACTACCAATTTCCCTTGACTTGACGGGGGCACCTAAAAACTCGACGCCAGTTAAAGGTCGTTCGAAGACTCGTGTGAGGTATCTAGAAGGTATCGTAGACCTCCCCCCAACCCCACACAACTTACCGCATCTGCCGTCGCAGATGTCACTGGCCCCGGGAAATTCCCCAGGAGGGGGCTGTAACCCCTCCTACAAAGGAAGGGGCCTTGACCGCCTTTCCTTTACTTCCGGCGACCCATCCTTAGAAGGGACCGCCTCCCCATTGAGGGGCCAATGGCCACCTCTCCCGAGCGCTCCCATCCGTGTTGGGTGACGCCCACTCATAGGGATCTTCTAATTAGTGCTCACCGATCATGACCTTACCGCCACAGGCCGGATAGTTGACCGGCTATCCGGACCCCCCACAAAACTCCTACCTAAAGTTCATGTTTCAACGTTTTTAACCATGCTAAGAAGTCTCCTATGAGTAACTCATTTCCCACCCGAGACAAATGCACACCATCCCCCAAATACATACTGTCATCATTAATACAACCATGCGAGATAGAATGCAATGTCTTGGAACGGAACAACCTACTCACTTTGTTATTAAGTTTTCTAACAGAATGGTTCAAAGCAGGAATCGAAATAGCCCCCCGCCACACCTTTCGTGGGATCATATGGGACCACGCAATTGTGCACCCCGGAACTCTCCTCGCCAACCAACTTACAGTGGAAAGCATTGCCTCCAGGAGAAGTCGTCTACCGGTGGTGACCAAATCATTGCCCCCTAAATGTACTATGACTATACACGGCGGTGACCTCGTCCGCCCTAACAAACCTTCAAAAAATGTTTGAAACTGGTCAATACAGAGACCGCCTCTTCCGTAGAAGGACACCCTGTACCCGTATTCCCCAGCTACGTGAATCATGTCACCTGCTTTGAATACGTCTGCGGCACGCCTCACGTATGAGTGGCCCACGACCCACACCTCCTTTCTCACAGCCGGTGATGTCTGACCGCTGGCCCGGTGTTGGGTCGACTGCATAGTCCGCCCCGCCTCGTAGGCTTGCGCAACTGAAAACCAAACAAAAGACAAGAAGCGTGAGTATATTATTACAGCTTCACAACATGTGCAACCGCACATATCTCTTATAACAATTGGAGGACCAACGCCCCACTCGTTTCACTTGTTCAACATTAAGACCCCTGGCTGTAGCTTCAGTGGCAGCCCCTATCCGAAAGGAATGGGTCCCAAACTCGCCCGGGTTCAAGCCCGCTGCGGCAATTGACATCGCAAGCACCCGCTGAAACTGAAATTTCGTCAGTGGGGTGGCGTCCGCGTGTCTCAACAATGTCCCTCCCCATGATGCCACCCTTCGTGCTAGGTAGTCTTCTAAACACTTTACCGGACACATGGAGGACCCGGGAATCCTGCGAATGATTATGCAGTCACCCATCCCATCCTGATCGGTCTTGGACCTGACAAAGGAGACAGTCATCGTCTCACCCCTGATCTGAACGTGTTCCTGGCACAAACCCCCCACCACATCCCGTTTGTTCCTCGCCACCAGCTCACTTATCCTCATCGCCCCGTGAAATGCAAGCGTGAAAGCGGCTCGGAACAAAACCGTCTCAAACTGAGACGAGCATGTGGCAGGGAGTGTGGCCAACAACTGGGACAACCTATCCAGACCTATCGGGCGCCTTTCGTCTACTCTGCGACCCTCCAGGCGTTGCCACCCACGCAGCGCTTTCTGTACCACGAAAGACGCTGTCGGGTCGTGGATATTATGAGCCCTGGCAACAAAGGAAATGGCAGCACGATGCCTCTGGGCCGTAGCCACCGACTTCCCAGCCCTACGCAAGGACATCAGAAAATGTACTACCCATTCCTCATGGCCCCAAAGCCCCTCTCTCTCAGTCCCCAAAAAGGCTAAATAGGCCCGAAACGCCCCTTCATATGCCTTCCTCGTCCTTGGTGCTAGACTCTCTCCCACGAGGTGACGAAGTTCGGGGCACCGAGAGACCAGAGAGCTTCAGGAAAGGGTGCCGGCTCTGGGTCCGCTGAGGGAAGGAAACCCGAGAAAGCCTGTATTTGAAAACGAGACAGTGCGTCAGCCGCCTGATTCATCACCCCTGGGACATGTTTTGCTCTGAATATCACGTTCAGTTGCATACACAGTAAGACAATTTCTTTGAGCAGCCTTAAAATCAGTTTACAACGTGCTGCCTGACTATTGATGCATTCTACCACGGTCATATTGTCAGACCAAAATATGACAGAATGATCTCTGAACCCTTCGGGCCAGGTTCTGAGGGCCACCAAAATGGGAAACAGTTCAAGGAAAGCAATATTACTCGTCAGACCATCTTCATGCCACCATGTTGGCCACCTTTGTGCCGACCATTTTGTGCCGAAGATGGCGCCAAAGCCCATGCTTCCTGCTGAATCTGTCCATAGACCAAGCTCTTCAGAGGACACGGCTGGTTTGTTCCAGACGACTCGACCATTGAAGTCCGCCAAAAATGCTAACCAAATACGCATGTCCTGGCGGACCTCAGCCGATAGTCTCGTGCGATGATGACCCTCCTTTAGGCCAACCATCGCCTGGGCAATTGAACGGGAAAAGGGGCGGGCCATTGGGATCACCCTCAGGGCAAAATTCAACTTCCCCACCAATTGCTGCAATTGATGCAGCGTAACTTTAGATGCATTTATACACACTTGCAGGGCTGCCCTGAATTTCGACACTTTGGCAGCTGGCAAACGAAAACACCCCTCACTAGAGTCCAACTCAATCCCCAGAAACTCGAGGCAAGTCGTGGGACCCACTGTTTTACCCGGTGCCAATGGCACACCAAACTGATTCATTAACACACAAAATTCGGCCAATGCCCGGCCGCATTCGTGATCCCCGGCTGCCCCAAGGAACAGAAAGTCATCAAGGTAATGCATTACATTTTGGAAACCCGTTTTCTTCGTGAAGACCCATTGTAGAAAACTACTGAACTTCTCGAAATATGCACAAGATATAGAGCACCCCATCGGCATACACCTATCCATGTAATAAGAACCTTGAAACATGAATCCCAGAAGACGCTGGTCGTCTGGGTGTACCGGGAGCAATCGGAACGCTGACTCGATATCTGATTTCGCCATCAGCGTCCCGGGCCCCAGGCGATTCAAAATGGCTACGGCTTCATCAAATGATGCGTACCGCACCGAACATACCTCTGGATCAATTGCATCGTTTACAGAAAGACCATGTGGAGCTGACAAATTATGAATCAATCGAAACTCACCTGGGTCCTTCTTGGGGACCACCCCTAAAGGAGAACAGACAAAATTCTGTACCGGGGGTACACTAAACGGGCCTGCGACCCGACCTCGTATAACCTCTTTCCGGATCTTATCCTGTACTACGGTCGTATGCTGCAGGACGGAAAGTTGATTTTTGCACGTCCCGACACCCTGAAAGTCCCCTACCGGGATGCGGAAACCATATGAAAAACCGTTCCACAGCACCCCAGCAGAAGTACGATCCGGGTATTCACTGAGCCAGGGAATCATCGCCAAGGTATCAATCGGGGTTGGTAAAGGCGCCCCTCGGACTACATTAGACCTGTTTGGCGCCTCCTCTACCCCCATTCTCACCCGTTCTGGCTCTGCACGAGGACTCAGGATGGGACGACCCGCAACCACTACATTCGTGCTTGAACTTACACGATCCCTGGGGCCTAGTACATTTACCTCTGTTGAAATTGAAGCAGAAACCCCTTTTCCCTGTATTGCCGGCAGGTCTCGAGTAATCGTCGGTACCCGTACCTGACCGAAAGGGCGTCCCCGCATATTGGCGGGAGGACTCACCAACATTGCTCCCCACCAACGGCATTTTCAACATTCCTGACTCTTTCATTTTATCCCATGTCAAAGAATCATAACAGTCCCAGGTCAAACTTTTGTTATGCTCCTTCGCCTTTCTGAAGAGATTGTCATAACAGAACCAATGGTTACCTTGGTGCGATGTCGAGTATCCCATAATTCGTGACTGATAGATTGGAAACTCGGGAAGCAACTCAGGCCTACGTTCCCCTAAAATTGACGTAAAAATTCCCCATGCATTGCCCCAATTGCCAATATTCTCATTCACTCTGAAGGCGGCCATTTTTGCGCGCCAAACACTCGGATGTATTAGATCCTTCTGACCCTTAACATGCTCCACCTCATAATGATCGACAAGCAAGGAGAAAATGTTCACATATTCCCCCGCCCAAATCTTTTCCTTTATTGCCAAAGGAACATGTTGCCCCAACTTTTCTCTACGAGAGGGTGCTGACTCATCCCTCGTGATCGGCAATGGCCGCTTACCTGCACCGGACGCTGCTTCCGCGGTCGCAACCGCCACTTGCGGCTTGTCTATCACTGCAGCCGGCGCGGGCACCTTGGCTGCATCTCGTTTCTCGCGCAACTGTTTCATCAGCGCCTGTGCCTCGGCAGCCGTGGCGCCCTCGCTACTGTCGCCCAACCACGCTGCTAGCTGTGCCGCCAGCTCGGGGGGCATATCCTCAGTGGACGTCGGGGTGACCACGACGGGAATCGGATTCCCCTCCGCCGGTACGGGGGTTGGCGCCTCGAGCGGGGTACAGGGAACCGGGACGTCTCCCCCGGCTGGTCCCCTTCTTGGCCTCTTGGCTTTCCCTCCAGGAGCTGCTCCAGCCGATGGATGACCCGATCCCCCCTCCCCGTCTCGCTCCGCCACCCGCTTCTTTAGTTCGGACATCTCCTTCATGAGGACCCGAACCATCTGTTCAGTCGTCATTCTCTTCGCGCCTTTCCTAGGCATCTTTCCGACAAAGTATCTGGAAGACAAAAAGAAAGATCACAACGCTCAAAATTGGCTCTTCGTTCTGTCTCGAGCTCACGTGCAGCGAGGAGGTGCAGCTTCAGAGCACAAGAACAAGAGGATGTCTTCTGGTCTTGCGTCCCTTTTTATCCGTCTTCAGGGCGGGCGTAAACCCGCCCCTGCCTGCCCCGAGGGCGTGGCTGGCTGCGTCAGTGTCTAGGCCAGCCCACTCTAGGGCGGGAAAAAGCGCGCCCCGGCTACGCCGCTTCGGGCATACCAGCCGAGACGCGCCTCCCGCCCAAAAATGGCTTCCCGGGGGGATCGAGGCACTCCGCCATACGTTCGGGGGGACCGAGTGGTCGCCCCTTTCCATATACTCCGCTACGATAGTAGGGTATTTCAGATTTGTAATGCTTTCCTATGTAATTTTAATGTGATAAAGGTAACAAAGAAACATAAACCTAACAATTGTATTTAACTTTTAGGACCATAGTTCGATCAGACATTAAAACATAGGTACAGTTACTTCAATAAAGTGTTAATATAATGGGATCATATTGCTTTGTGCAGGTGTTTTTGTGAATCAGAGTAGTGAGCAAATTTGGTATATTTTTCTAGTTTCAGTATCGGAAGACAAAATCAAACCAGAAATAATTTCCAATTCTTTCTTTTCCTTCCAGCTAACTCGACTGTAAGACAAATCTCTGTACATCTGTAATTATTAATCCAGTTGCCTATACATCTAGCTAAGGCAGTTAATAGTCCACATACAAGTGTATTAGCCCTGAGCAGGTTCTAGGTACTAAAACATTCCTGACTGTCAAACCATGTCTGGTGGTGGAGCCTGCACTCTGCACGCTCCTTGCATCTTTGTGTGTATTTGAAA
This sequence comes from Lissotriton vulgaris, assembly GCF_964263255.1. Lineage (NCBI taxonomy): Eukaryota > Metazoa > Chordata > Amphibia > Caudata > Salamandridae > Lissotriton > Lissotriton vulgaris. The sequence goes on along the minus strand of NC_141699.1, from coordinate 316,484,294 downwards.
AAGGGTCCATGTTTTCTCTAACAGAGGAGCTTTGTCCATCATTGTTGCTGTCAATTTTTCCATTACCATCTCTTCATGGGCAGGGAATAGAAGACTTCCACTTCTTTGCAAGGTTGAGTCAAGTACCTAACAACATTTTTTTATTTTTATAACTCTTTTTTATTAGGTAAATAACCAGGGCCAGGCAATGCGTCAATCAACCAACATTTCCATACATTTGCTTTACATCCATGTATCTTGTTGTATAGCATGTCGAATTGTAACCTTAATGCCTATCTTCACACAGTGTAATGTGATACAGTGTATATTTCCCCCATTGTTTATTTACCCATTTCACTAACCAATAGCTCAAAATCCTCTATATTGTTTCTATTTCCCCCACGTTTTTTCCCATTTATTTGGGCAGCCCCTATCCTGGAACACCACTTTTTCTGCCTTGCAACACCAGTCTAGGTCTTCTTTCCATGTAGCAACACTAAGTGGTTGTCTCTCACTTCAATCCCTTGCTACATTTCGTTTGGCTACTATGTCTACTGTCATGAGCCATATCTTGGAGTATTTTGGCCATTTCTCATCTCCGACACACAGGTGATATGCCATTTAGCATTTATCTATTAACTCCAACATTACCAGTATTATTTCTTTCCAAAATAGTTGTATCTTTGGGCATGCCCATAGCATGTGGAAAAATTTCCCCATTTCCCCACAGCCCTGTGTACACTGGTCAGTGTTGCTGCATTCTATACTGTGCAAAAACACTTTAGAAGTATATGACCAAAGGAGTATGCGTAACTGTATCAGTCAGAATCGTGCCCTAATCGCTACCTCCCTTGGACTCTGTATGACTTCTGTCCAGCTGTCATCGTCCAATGTCTCTAAATCTTTTGTCCAGGTTTCACTAAGAGCTATTACGGGGCCAGGGGAGGTACATCATTTTTTTGTACACTAACGAGACAGCTTTCTCTAACATGGGGTCCATGGGTAGTCTATCTTCAAGTGGAGTATATTCTGCCACTTTCTCCCCCTTGGGAATATGTTTTTCAGAGCATGTTTTAGTTGCAAATATTGAAGGAACTCCTTATCAGACATTTGGTACTCCACTTTTAGATCCGCAAAACTTATCATTGTTTGCCCCCTCTATATATCCCCTAGATATTCTATCCCACAGGTTTGACAATTTGAATTGAGCCACCCCACAGCGCCATGAAACGGTCCGGTATACGTGCGCTATACAAATATTTTTAAATTCAAATTCAATTCATACATTCATGGAATCATTTTAGATGGAATGTGGTGGTTTCCCCCTATACGTGTACTGTCACCTCTGTGTGTGTGGGCAATGTACTGCTTGTATGTCGGTGGTACAGCGCAGTTAGGTATCCTCCCTCTCCCATGTGGTCTTGATCAGTTCTGTACGCTGGCTCCTCTCACCCCATTAACGCCCACTCGTTGATGTTTATGAGTTGTGCTGCTCAGTAATACTTTTCTATATCTGGAATTGCCAGCCCTCCCTCATAAACTCTATGTTGCAACTTATGTAGGGTAATTCCGGCCTGTCCTCCATTCCACAGGAGCAGCCTAAGGGCCAGATGTACGTTGTGCAAAATAGCACCTCGCACATTGAGACTCATTTGCGACTCGCAATTTGTGAGGCGCTCAGGGCTGTTTCTAGGTGTTTTGCCGCCCTAGGCGAGGATTGAAAAATGCCACCCCCTCCCTTTTACTACCATCACTCTCTCCCCCTGTCCTCCAGGTGTTGGGGAATAGAGGCCTGCTTTGGTGCCTCTATATCTAATATGGACTGTCAAATCCGTATTAAAGTAAGTCATCTGTGTCAATTGTTGCGGCTATGTAAGTGTTACTGCCCTGTTCCGAGGGTAGTAACTCAGTTATGCTATCATGGGCTTGAGTTGGGAGAACAGTAGTGCTACTCGCCTCTACCACCTCCAATCATCTCAACAGTGGCAGATACACAGACCCACACAGAATCAAACCAACCCATATCATGCTGCTTTATGGGGCGAGATTCTCAAGATAGAGCAAGCTGTATCTTAGAAAAGATATCAAGCAATGCAAGGCTAATCTTTTTCGGGGCCACTTATGAATTCAGGAATGCAAATACTTCTGCCTGCTTGATAAGCATCAACTGAGGGTGTTGTGTGAGGAGTGCTTATCAATGTGCACTCTTCAGTCTTCCCCAACACAACCTAGATGCCCTCTTCATCACTGCAACCTAGTGCATAACGTCTTTCCTTCACACACATCCTGGACATCCTCATCCCAGATAGTTATAGAATCCAACATATAGACAACACACTCAAAACGGGAGGGGGGATTGCAGTCTTACATAGAACATACTGATCTGGCACTGTTCACAGATCAATGTATATGGCCTAGTGTGTAAAACACTAGGACTCTGACATGCACTACAATCAGAATGCTTTTCCTTTTAACCGTTCTGGTTTATTTTTACTCAATATCATAAATCAAACACTTCCATCACATGCATGTGATATGCAGTAATACATTGCTTCAAACAATCATTATGAGATTCACATGAGTAATACTGATTATTGTCCAAAAACAACAGTGTATCATCAAATCATAACAAATGAATCAACAAAACCCAATGCATTTCGGGGCATAAAAAGCCCCTTCGTCAGGGGTCTGAAAGGAAAACAAAAAACAAGGAGTAAGTTTACTAAATGATTAAATCTAAACGTTCATTTTTGGTAATGAGTGTTTATCAGCTTACCTATTTTTTATGAACAAAACTCATGTTTTATGGGTTTAGTTAGGCTATATTTTCATGATCTGTGAAAGAAAAAATCACCGAGCGTCAAAAATGACTGCATATTTTGAGAACGGAAGGGAAAGGGGTCTTTTTATACTCTTTTTGTTACCTGTGATGGTAAGTGAATTATATCTGAAAGACACAAATCCGACAAAATCGTCTTAGTTGCTTTTTAGGTGAAATATTTGTCAGATGAGGAAACAAATAGTTATTCAAGCTCACCTGTGTTTTAGAAGAATTATATCGATAAAGCGGGGACCTGCAGTGAAACAAGCGGTTTTATGTAAATGAACTGCTTTTAGTAGATATCCTCTCTTTATTGGATTAGTAACAAACACACATTTACCTGCGAGCCTAGCAGTTTAAATGTCGGTCTCGCCGAAATGTCCGCTTTCCGCACTAGAAAGAAGGGGAGGGAGCGCCCGTTATTCAAAGTTGCTATGGGGTTACAAACAACCAAATGTTGTTAAAAAATAAAAATAAACCCGTTGTGCGCGGTTACCTTCTTTCGATGAGCGTGTTGCTCAAAACGGAGTTCTCGCCATAGCTGTGACCGCACGAGTGCCGTGTGTGTGTTTGTTTGGTAGTCCTACTTTTATTTTAACATCCGTCTTGCTAGAGGAACGGTCTTTTTTTCATTATGGGTGCTCGTTGCAAGAACTTTATTGAACTTTTTAACTAGGGCTACTTCATGACTAACCCGTTTTTCATTGCGGTTTAAATTATCGTATTATAAACTCACGTTTATTTGTTATTGGGCACGGGTGATATCAAATATCTCGGCAATAGCGACTTTGTTCAAAAACCATGACAATAAATTTACGTGCATGGTTAACGCACTGAATAGAATATTATACCTCCTCATGCATTGGTCTGGTTTCGCGAAATGATGCGTGGTGTTGCATCGAATTCTGCTTTTAATGTCCCTCTTCTATGTCGATAGAATAAAGTTGATTTAGTGTAAAAACTTTATCGACTAATTGTGCCTTGCATATATCTTAATTTACATAACAAAAAGGTATTTTAAGACAATTGAATCGGGTACTACATTATAATCAAAACGTAAGTTAACGTATTGCATGCGTAGTGGATCCTTCGTATGTGGTCTTGAGTTTATGAATATGCACTTTTTTGTTGATTATCACAAAAATACCTGAAGAAATTTATGCCAGTCATTTTGAGTTATGCTGTGATTTTGACTGTTGCAATTCAAACTTGATACTCAAAGATCACCATTATAAGTGGCTAAGAATACATCAATACATACTATATAGCAAAGCTGAGTATTTCATTGGAATTAAACCTGCCTATATACAATCTACAACAACAGTCAGAATATCATCTCTTTGAAAGCTTTCGAATCTTAAACCTTGTGAGTGTGTATTAATGTGTGAGGTGTTGTGAAAGTTTATGTCTATTTTACAAAAAGCATGCCATTTCTAATTTGTCATTTAATCCAAATGGGGTCAGCGTTTGCAATTTTCCAATCCAATAAGTTTCTCTTTGAATCAATATTTTGGCATTGTCCATTCCAAGTCTTTGGGGCACTAGTTCTATCACTTGAAAGCGAATTTGGGCTATGTTATGATTCTGCTCTATCCAATGTTGCGCCAAAGGAGATGTTAAATTCTTGTTGCGTATTCGACTTTTATGTTCTGAAAGTCTAATTTTCAATTTTCTGTCTGTTTTGCCAATATACAAGAGGCCACATGGGCACTTAATTGAATACACAACATGCTCTGAGTCACAATTTGTGGTATGTCTCAATGCTATTTTTTCGCCAGTCCGTGGGTGTAATAGTGTATTACCAACTATTACGTTGTTGCAGTTCTTGCAGTTGTAGCACTTCATTGTGCCTTTGAAAAGTTGTTCTTGTTGTGACGGCGTAGATTTACAAAGCAATTCTTTGAGATTCTGAGCTCTCTTGTACGCGAACAGTGGACGCTCCTTGAATAGGGTCTCAAAATCTTTTTCTGCTAGAAGGATTTCCCATCTTTTCAATATTGTTCTCTTTATGTCTCTAGATGCGGTTGAATACTTAGACACGAACACCATTCTGGTGCTAGAAGTTTTGGATGTTTTAGTAAGAAGGTCAGTTCTTGAGGTGGTCTTGATTTTTTCCAATTGTGCTTCCAGTAATTTCTTGGGATAACCTCTATCCAAATATCTTTGTTTTTGCTCACTGAGGCTTTTTTCACACTGTTCCTTATCAGATGATATCCGCTTGATCCTCATGAATTGGGATATGGGTAAATTGTTAATCAAATTTGCTGGATGAAAACTACTGAATAGTAGTGCAGTATTTTTGTCTGTCGGTTTTTTGTACAATTTAGTGCTTATAGAGCCATCTTTGATTTCAACTAATACATCCAAAAATGGTAGTATTGTGTTGCTGACTTTATGTGTAAATTGAATCCTTGGATCTGCTAGGTTTAGACTTTTGATGACATTGAGTAGATCAGTTGTCGAATGTTTCCATATAATGAAGATATCATCAATGAAACGCTTATAATAGATAAGTCCTTGCTGCCATGATGGATCTTCTAAAATGTAATCTAGCTCAAATTTAGCCATGTAGATATTTGCGTATATACAGGCTCCAGGGAAACCCATAGCTGTACCTGTCAATTGGGTGTAGTACTTGTTTTGCCAGATGAAATAGCTGTTTGTAAGACAGAATTCCAATAGTTGTAATATCAAAATTTTTTCTTCATTTGGTTTGTCAGTCCTGAGCAGAGCCCACTCCATGGCTTCTATACCCTGTTTGTGCGGAATTGATGTGTATAATGCAGTGACATCTATAGTGCATAGAGTCCATTCAGCACATCCTGTCGTGTCAATATTTGATAAGCTTCTAAGAAAGTCCGAGGTATCTTGGAGATAAGTTGGCCATTTCTGTATGAATGGCTGCATGTGCGTGTCTATAAAGATTCCTAGGTTCTCAAATATAGAGGAACATCCCGACACTATAGGTCTAAAGGGTGGGTTGTTTACATCTTTATGTACTTTAGGTAAAAAGTATATCTTGGGTCTCCTTGGGTAGATCTGTTGAAGGTATCTCTTTGTGGAATTATCTATCCATTCTAGTTCTTCTGCCTTTTTCAAAATGTTATCCAAGTCTTTTCCGATGTTATTCGTAGGATCTTGTGGTAGCTCCGCGTAGGTATTCCTGTCATTGACATGCTCGTCACCCTTTTGTTTATAAAATGATGAATCCATTACTACGAGTCCACCTCCCTTGTCCGCCTTTTGTATTGTTATGGTGGTATTCCTAGCCAAACGTTGTATTGTGCTTTGTTCAGCTCTTGTCAAGTTGTTCAGTTTCCTTTTGTAATGTATTTTGCTTAAGTCTGCTCGAACCAAAGTTTCAAAGGTATCCAAACTTTTATGTGATGTAGGAGGCAGAAAATTACTTTTAGGCTTAAATAGCCTGATTGGGTCTTCCGAATTCTCCATTGGATCCAAGGTGGTAAAGAAATATTTCAATCTGAGGACTCTCATAAATTTAAAAAAGGATATCTCTGTTTCAAACTCGTTGGACTGGTATGTTCGTACAAAAGAGATTCCTTTGTTTAACAGATTTTCTTCAAAACTTGACAGCGGGTACTGGGAAATATTTATGACAAGGTTTTTGTCTGGCTCCGTAACCCTGATTTTTTCTGCAGATCCTTGTCCTTCTCTTTCTCTCTCTCCTTTTCTTTTGCTTCTTTCTCCTTGTCCTCTTCTCGTCTTTTTTCTTGTTCGGCTGGTGTTAAATCTGGTGGTTTGCTGGGTGGCTGGTCCTTCTCTAAAAAAGTAGATGATGTGCCTGGTGTGATTAATGATACATCGACAGTCTGCCCTACTCTTGATGGTTGAGTTGAAATAGGTTGTCTGGCAATGTTTAATTGCTGTCTGAGACCACACTCTCATCTGAAGATGTTGGTTGCTGTCTTCTACTAGTTAATCTTTTCTTTGCGTAGACCTCAGCCCACGTGTACGTTTCGTTTAACTTGTAGTCGATGGTGTCGCGTTTAAATTTGCGCAGCTTGGTCTCTTGTAATTCTTTCCCGTATTTGTCAAGGCGCGTGTTGATGTCCTCTAAAAACCTTGCCCATTGCGCTTCTTCTAATCTTTCTGAAAGTTCTTGTTTGATATTGTATATTTCTTCTTCCAGATCCTTTAATGTTTTGGCGAGCTCTTCAACCAATAGTAATATTAAATCCAAAGAACACTTATTAAGTATTTCAAACCATTTTTCCATGAATTTTGGGTTGTTGTTGAGTCTGTATAACATTGGTCTGATTGCAAGTCTAAGCCCCCTAGGAATCCTTCTGACTCGATGATATTGTATCAAAGTTGTTGCATGTAGACGTTGGTTCAATTCTCGTCTAGTAAGATATTCCAGCTGTTTGAGTTGCTGTTCAACAGATCCTCCTTGTGTGTCGAAGGTCTTTGCTTCTCTGATAAGCTTATATATTATGTTAGCTTCGTCCGCTGTGTATGCTTTTGTGTTGGCTCGATTGTCAGTTATTGAGGCGATTGAATCGAATGACATTTTTAATTTCTGGTTTGGTGCAAATGCCCTTGGGGTGCAGTAAGTTTGGATATGAATGAAGAAGGGTATTGCACTCGGGTATGCCTAATTTTTGAGATATTCCTACAATAGGTGTGCTCTGTCAGATTAGTGCCTGCTCACTAGTAAAACAATGTATATGGCCTAGTGTGTAAAACACTAGGACTCTGACATGCACTACAATCAGAATGCTTTTCCTTTTAACCGTTCTGGTTTATTTTTACTCAATATCATAAATCAAACACTTCCATCACATGCATGTGATATGCAGTAATACATTGCTTCAAACAATCATTATGAGATTCACATGAGTAATACTGATTATTGTCCAAAAACAACAGTGTATCATCAAATCATAACAAATGAATCAACAAAACCCAATGCATTTCGGGGCATAAAAAGCCCCTTCGTCAGGGGTCTGAAAGGAAAACAAAAAACAAGGAGTAAGTTTACTAAATGATTAAATCTAAACGTTCATTTTTGGTAATGAGTGTTTATCAGCTTACCTATTTTTTATGAACAAAACTCATGTTTTATGGGTTTAGTTAGGCTATATTTTCATGATCTGTGAAAGAAAAAATCACCGAGCGTCAAAAATGACTGCATATTTTGAGAACGGAAGGGAAAGGGGTCTTTTTATACTCTTTTTGTTACCTGTGATGGTAAGTGAATTATATCTGAAAGACACAAATCCGACAAAATCGTCCTAGTTGCTTTTTAGGTGAAATATTTGTCAGATGAGGAAACAAATAGTTATTCAAGCTCACCTGTGTTTTAGAAGAATTATATCGATAAAGCGGGGACCTGCAGTGAAACAAGCGGTTTTATGTAAATGAACTGCTTTTAGTAGATATCCTCTCTTTATTGGATTAGTAACAAACACACATTTACCTGCGAGCCTAGCAGTTTAAATGTCGGTCTCGCCGAAATGTCCGCTTTCCGCACTAGAAAGAAGGGGAGGGAGCGCCCGTTATTCAAAGTTGCTATGGGGTTACAAACAACCAAATGTTGTTAAAAAATAAAAATAAACCCGTTGTGCGCGGTTACCTTCTTTCGATGAGCGTGTTGCTCAAAACGGAGTTCTCGCCATAGCTGTGACCGCACGAGTGCCGTGTGTGTGTTTGTTTGGTAGTCCTACTTTTATTTTAACATCCGTCTTGCTAGAGGAACAGTCTTTTTTTCATTATGGGTGCTCGTTGCAAGAACTTTATTGAACTTTTTAACTAGGGCTACTTCATGACTAACCCGTTTTTCATTGCGGTTTAAATTATCGTATTATAAACTCACGTTTATTTGTTATTGGGCACGGGTGATATCAAATATCTCGGCAATAGCGACTTTGTTCAAAAACCATGACAATAAATTTACGTGCATGGTTAACGCACTGAATAGAATATTATACCTCCTCATGCATTGGTCTGGTTTCGCGAAATGATGCGTGGTGTTGCATCGAATTCTGTTTTAATGTCCCTCTTCTATGTCGATAGAATAAAGTTGATTTAGTGTAAAAACTTTATCGACTAATTGTGCCTTGCATATATCTTAATTTACATAACAAAAAGGTATTTTAAGACAATTGAATCGGGTACTACATTATAATCAAAACGTAAGTTAACGTATTGCATGCGTAGTGGATCCTTCGTATGTGGTCTTGAGTTTATGAATATGCACTTTTTTGTTGATTATCACAAAAATACCTGAAGAATATTATGCCAGTCATTTTGAGTTATGCTGTGATTTTGACTGTTGCAATTCAAACTTGATACTCAAAGATCACCATTATAAGTGGCTAAGAATACATCAATACATACTATATAGCAAAGCTGAGTATTTCATTGGAATTAAACCTGCCTATATACAATCTACAACAACAGTCAGAATATCATCTCTTTGAAAGCTTTCGAATCTTAAACCTTGTGAGTGTGTATTAATGTGTGAGGTGTTGTGAAAGTTTATGTCTATTTTACAAAAAGCATGCCATTTCTAATTTGTCATTTAATCCAAATGGGGTCAGCGTTTGCAATTTTCGAATCCAATAAGTTTCTCTTTGAATCAATATTTTGGCATTGTCCATTCCAAGTCTTTGGGGCACTAGTTCTATCACTTGAAAGCGAATTTGGGCTATGTTATGATTCTGCTCTATCCAATGTTGCGCCAAAGGAGATGTTAAATTCTTGTTGCGTATTCGACTTTTATGTTCTGAAAGTCTAATTTTCAATTTTCTGTCTGTTTTGCCAATATACAAGAGGCCACATGGGCACTTAATTGAATACACAACATGCTCTGAGTCACAATTTGTGGTATGTCTCAATGCTATTTTTTCGCCAGTCCGTGGGTGTAATAGTGTATTACCAACTATTACGTTGTTGCAGTTCTTGCAGTTGTAGCACTTCATTGTGCCTTTGAAAAGTTGTTCTTGTTGTGACGGCGTAGATTTACAAAGCAATTCTTTGAGATTCTGAGCTCTCTTGTACGCGAACAGTGGACGCTCCTTGAATAGGGTCTCAAAATCTTTTTCTGCTAGAAGGATTTCCCATCTTTTCAATATTGTTCTCTTTATGTCTCTAGATGCGGTTGAATACTTAGACACGAACACCATTCTGGTGCTAGAAGTTTTGGATGTTTTAGTAAGAAGGTCAGTTCTTGAGGTGGTCTTGATTTTTTCCAATTGTGCTTCCAGTAATTTCTTGGGATAACCTCTATCCAAATATCTTTGTTTTTGCTCACTGAGGCTTTTTTCACACTGTTCCTTATCAGATGATATCCGCTTGATCCTCATGAATTGGGATATGGGTAAATTGTTAATCAAATTTGCTGGATGAAAACTACTGAATAGTAGTGCAGTATTTTTGTCTGTCGGTTTTTTGTACAATTTGGTGCTTATAGAGCCATCTTTGATTTCAACTAATACATCCAAAAATGGTAGTATTGTGTTGCTGACTTTATGTGTAAATTGAATCCTTGGATCTGCTAGGTTTAGACTTTTGATGACATTGAGTAGATCAGTTGTCGAATGTTTCCATATAATGAAGATATCATCAATGAAACGCTTATAATAGATAAGTCCTTGCTGCCATGATGGATCTTCTAAAATGTAATCTAGCTCAAATTTAGCCATGTAGATATTTGCGTATATACAGCCTCCAGGGAAACCCATAGCTGTACCTGTCAATTGGGTGTAGTACTTGTTTTGCCAGATGAAATAGCTGTTTGTAAGACAGAATTCCAATAGTTGTAATATCAAAATTTTTTCTTCATTTGGTTTGTCAGTCCTGAGCAGAGCCCACTCCATGGCTTCTATACCCTGTTTGTGCGGAATTGATGTGTATAATGCAGTGACATCTATAGTGCATAGAGTCCATTCAGCACATCCTGTCGTGTCAATATTTGATAAGCTTCTAAGAAAGTCCGAGGTATCTTGGAGATAAGTTGGCCATTTCTGTATGAATGGCTGCATGTGCGTGTCTATAAAGATTCCTAGGTTCTCAAATATAGACATAAACTTTCACAACACCTCACACATTAATACACACTCACAAGGTTTAAGATTCGAAAGCTTTCAAAGAGATGATATTCTGACTGTTGTTGTAGATTGTATATAGGCAGGTTTAATTCCAATGAAATACTCAGCTTTGCTACATAGTATGTATTGATGTATTCTTAGCCACTTATAATGGTGATCTTTGAGTATCAAGTTTGAATTGCAACAGTCAAAATCACAGCATAACTCAAAATGACTGGCATAATTTTCTTCAGGTATTTTTGTGATAATCAACAAAAAAGTGCATATTCATAAACTCAAGACCACATACGAAGGATCCACTACGCATGCAATACGTTAACTTACGTTTTGATTATAATGTAGTACCCGATTCAATTGTCTTAAAATACCTTTTTGTTATGTAAATTAAGATATATGCAAGGCACAATTAGTCGATAAAGTTTTTACACTAAATCAACTTTATTCTATCGACATAGAAGAGGGACATTAAAAGCAGAATTCGATGCAACACCACGCATCATTTCGCGAAACCAGACCAATGCATGAGGAGGTATAATATTCTATTCAGTGCGTTAACCATGCACGTAAATTTATTGTCATGGTTTTTGAACAAAGTCGCTATTGCCGAGATATTTGATATCACCTGTGCCCAATAACAAATAAACGTGAGTTTATAATACGATAATTTAAACCGCAATGAAAAACGGGTTAGTCATGAAGTAGCCCTAGTTAAAAAGTTCAATAAAGTTCTTGCAACGAGCACCCATAATGAAAAAAAGACCGTTCCTCTAGCAAGACGGATGTTAAAATAAAAGTAGGACTACCAAACAAACACACACACGGCACTCGTGCGGTCACAGCTATGGCGAGAACTCCCTTTTGAGCAACACGCTCATCGAAAGAAGGTAACCGCGCACAACGGGTTTATTTTTATTTTTTAACAACATTTGGTTGTTTGTAACCCCATAGCAACTTTGAATAACGGGCGCTCCCTCCCCTTCTTTCTAGTGCGGAAAGCGGACATTTCGGCGAGACCGACATTTAAACTGCTAGGCTCGCAGGTAAATGTGTGTTTGTTACTAATCCAATAAAGAGAGGATATCTACTAAAAGCAGTTCATTTACATAAAACCGCTTGTTTCACTGCAGGTCCCCGCTTTATCGATATAATTCTTCTAAAACACAGGTGAGCTTGAATAACTATTTGTTTCCTCATCTGACAAATATTTCACCTAAAAAGCAACTAAGACGATTTTGTCGGATTTGTGTCTTTCAGATATAATTCACTTACCATCACAGGTAACAAAAAGAGTATAAAAAGACCCCTTTCCCTTCCGTTCTCAAAATATGCAGTCATTTTTGACGCTCGGTGATTTTTTCTTTCACAGATCATGAAAATATAGCCTAACTAAACCCATAAAACATGAGTTTTGTTCATAAAAAATAGGTAAGCTGATAAACACTCATTACCAAAAATGAACGTTTAGATTTAATCATTTAGTAAACTTACTCCTTGTTTTTTGTTTTCCTTTCAGACCCCTGACGAAGGGGCTTTTTATGCCCCGAAATGCATTGGGTTTTGTTGATTCATTTGTTATGATTTGATGATACACTGTTGTTTTTGGACAATAATCAGTATTACTCATGTGAATCTCATAATGATTGTTTGAAGCAATGTATTACTGCATATCACATGCATGTGATGGAAGTGTTTGATTTATGATATTGAGTAAAAATAAACCAGAACGGTTAAAAGGAAAAGCATTCTGATTGTAGTGCATGTCAGAGTCCTAGTGTTTTACACACTAGGCCATATACATTGTTTTACTAGTGAGCAGGCACTAATCTGACAGAGCACACCTATTGTAGGAATATCTCAAAAATTAGGCATACCCGAGTGCAATACCCTTCTTCATTCATATCCAAACTTACTGCACCCCAAGGGCATTTGCACCAAACCAGAAATTAAAAATGTCATTCGATTCAATCGCCTCAATAACTGACAATCGAGCCAACACAAAAGCATACACAGCGGACGAAGCTAACATAATATATAAGCTTATCAGAGAAGCAAAGACCTTCGACACACAAGGAGGATCTGTTGAACAGCAACTCAAACAGCTGGAATATCTTACTAGACGAGAATTGAACCAACGTCTACATGCAACAACTTTGATACAATATCATCGAGTCAGAAGGATTCCTAGGGGGCTTAGACTTGCAATCAGACCAATGTTATACAGACTCAACAACAACCCAAAATTCATGGAAAAATGGTTTGAAATACTTAATAAGTGTTCTTTGGATTTAATATTACTATTGGTTGAAGAGCTCGCCAAAACATTAAAGGATCTGGAAGAAGAAATATACAATATCAAACAAGAACTTTCAGAAAGATTAGAAGAAGCGCAATGGGCAAGGTTTTTAGAGGACATCAACACGCGCCTTGACAAATACGGGAAAGAATTACAAGAGACCAAGCTGCGCAAATTTAAACGCAACACCATCGACTACAAGTTAAACGAAACGTACACGTGGGCTGAGGTCTACGCAAAGAAAAGATTAACTAGTAGAAGACAGCAACCAACATCTTCAGATGAGAGTGTGGTCTCAGACAGCGAGTTAAACATTGCCAGACAACCTATTTCAACTCAACCATCAAGAGTAGGGCAGACTGTCGATGTATCATTAATCACACCAGGCACATCATCTACTTTTTTAGAGAAGGACCAGCCACCCAGCAAACCACCAGATTTAACACCAGCCGAACAAGAAAAAAGACGAGAAGAGGACAAGGAGAAAGAAGCAAAAGAAAAGGAGAGAGAGAAAGAGAAGGACAAGGATCTGCAGAAAAAATCAGGGTTACGGAGCCAGACAAAAACCTTGTCATAAATATTTCCCAGTACCCGCTGTCAAGTTTTGAAGAAAATCTGTTAAACAAAGGAATCTCTTTTGTACGAACATACCAGTCCAACGAGTTTGAAACAGAGATATCCTTTTTTAAATTTATGAGAGTCCTCAGATTGAAATATTTCTTTACCACCTTGGATCCAATGGAGAATTCGGAAGACCCAATCAGGCTATTTAAGCCTAAAAGTAATTTTCTGCCTCCTACATCACATAAAAGTTTGGATACCTTTGAAACTTTGGTTCGAGCAGACTTAAGCAAAATACATTACAAAAGGAAACTGAACAACTTGACAAGAGCTGAACAAAGCACAATACAACGTTTGGCTAGGAATACCACCATAACAATACAAAAGGCGGACAAGGGAGGTGGACTCGTAATAATGGATTCATCATTTTATAAACAAAAGGGTGACGAGCATGTCAATGACAGGAATACCTACGCGGAGCTACCACAAGATCCTACGAATAACATCGGAAAAGACTTGGATAACATTTTGAAAAAGGCAGAAGAACTAGAATGGATAGATAATTCCACAAAGAGATACCTTCAACAGATCTACCCAAGGAGACCCAAGATATACTTTTTACCTAAAGTACATAAAGATGTAAACAACCCACCCTTTAGACCTATAGTGTCGGGATGTTCCTCTATATTTGAGAACCTAGGAATCTTTATAGACACGCACATGCAGCCATTCATACAGAAATGGCCAACTTATCTCCAAGATACCTCAGACTTTCTTAGAAGCTTATCAAATATTGACACGACAGGATGTGCTGAATGGACTCTATGCACTATAGATGTCACTGCATTATACACATCAATTCCGCACAAACAGGGTATAGAAGCCATGGAGTGGGCTCTGCTCAGGACTGACAAACCAAATGAAGAAAAAATTTTGATATTACAACTATTGGAATTCTGTCTTACAAACAGCTATTTCATCTGGCAAAACAAGTACTACACCCAATTGACAGGTACAGCTATGGGTTTCCCTGGAGCCTGTATATACGCAAATATCTACATGGCTAAATTTGAGCTAGATTACATTTTAGAAGATCCATCATGGCAGCAAGGACTTATCTATTATAAGCGTTTCATTGATGATATCTTCATTATATGGAAACATTCGACAACTGATCTACTCAATGTCATCAAAAGTCTAAACCTAGCAGATCCAAGGATTCAATTTACACATAAAGTCAGCAACACAATACTACCATTTTTGGATGTATTAGTTGAAATCAAAGATGGCTCTATAAGCACTAAATTGTACAAAAAACCGACAGACAAAAATACTGCACTACTATTCAGTAGTTTTCATCCAGCAAATTTGATTAACAATTTACCCATATCCCAATTCATGAGGATCAAGCGGATATCATCTGATAAGGAACAGTGTGAAAAAAGCCTCAGTGAGCAAAAACAAAGATATTTGGATAGAGGTTATCCGAAGAAATTACTGGAAGCACAATTGGAAAAAATCAAGACCACCTCAAGAACTGACCTTCTTACTAAAACATCCAAAACTTCTAGCACCAGAATGGTGTTCGTGTCTAAGTATTCAACCGCATCTAGAGACATAAAGAGAACAATATTGAAAAGATGGGAAATCCTTCTAGCAGAAAAAGATTTTGAGACCCTATTCAAGAAGCGTCCACTGTTCGCGTACAAGAGAGCTCAGAATCTCAAAGAATTGCTTTGTAAATCTACGCCGTCACAACAAGAACAACTTTTCAAAGGCACAATGAAGTGCTACAACTGCAAGAACTGCAACAACGTAATAGTTGGTAATACACTATTACACCCACGGACTGGCGAAAAAATAGCATTGAGACATACCACAAATTGTGACTCAGAGCATGTTGTGTATTCAATTAAGTGCCCATGTGGCCTCTTGTATATTGGCAAAACAGACAGAAAATTGAAAATTAGACTTTCAGAACATAAAAGTCGAATACGCAACAAGAATTTAACATCTCCTTTGGCGCAACATTGGATAGAGCAGAATCATAACATAGCCCAAATTCGCTTTCAAGTGATAGAACTAGTGCCCCAAAGACTTGGAATGGACAATGCCAAAATATTGATTCAAAGAGAAACTTATTGGATTCGAAAATTGCAAACGCTGACCCCATTTGGATTAAATGACAAATTAGAAATGGCATGCTTTTTGTAAAATAGACATAAACTTTCACAACACCTCACACATTAATACACACTCACAAGGTTTAAGATTCGAAAGCTTTCAAAGAGATGATATTCTGACTGTTGTTGTAGATTGTATATAGGCAGGTTTAATTCCAATGAAATACTCAGCTTTGCTATATAGTATGTATTGATGTATTCTTAGCCACTTATAATGGTGATCTTTGAGTATCAAGTTTGAATTGCAACAGTCAAAATCACAGCATAACTCAAAATGACTGGCATAATTTTCTTCAGGTATTTTTGTGATAATCAACAAAAAAGTGCATATTCATAAACTCAAGACCACATACGAAGGATCCACTACGCATGCAATACGTTAACTTACGTTTTGATTATAATGTAGTACCCGATTCAATTGTCTTAAAATACCTTTTTGTTATGTAAATTAAGATATATGCAAGGCACAATTAGTCGATAAAGTTTTTACACTAAATCAACTTTATTCTATCGACATAGAAGAGGGACATTAAAAGCAGAATTCGATGCAACACCACGCATCATTTCGCGAAACCAGACCAATGCATGAGGAGGTATAATATTCTATTCAGTGCGTTAACCATGCACGTAAATTTATTGTCATGGTTTTTGAACAAAGTCGCTATTGCCGAGATATTTGATATCACCCGTGCCCAATAACAAATAAACGTGAGTTTATAATACGATAATTTAAACCGCAATGAAAAACGGGTTAGTCATGAAGTAGCCCTAGTTAAAAAGTTCAATAAAGTTCTTGCAACGAGCACCCATAATGAAAAAAAGACCGTTCCTCTAGCAAGACGGATGTTAAAATAAAAGTAGGACTACCAAACAAACACACACACGGCACTCGTGCGGTCACAGCTATGGCGAGAACTCCGTTTTGAGCAACACGCTCATCGAAAGAAGGTAACCGCGCACAACGGGTTTATTTTTATTTTTTAACAACATTTGGTTGTTTGTAACCCCATAGCAACTTTGAATAACGGGCGCTCCCTCCCCTTCTTTCTAGTGCGGAAAGCGGACATTTCGGCGAGACCGACATTTAAACTGCTAGGCTCGCAGGTAAATGTGTGTTTGTTACTAATCCAATAAAGAGAGGATATCTACTAAAAGCAGTTCATTTACATAAAACCGCTTGTTTCACTGCAGGTCCCCGCTTTATCGATATAATTCTTCTAAAACACAGGTGAGCTTGAATAACTATTTGTTTCCTCATCTGACAAATATTTCACCTAAAAAGCAACTAAGACGATTTTGTCGGATTTGTGTCTTTCAGATATAATTCACTTACCATCACAGGTAACAAAAAGAGTATAAAAAGACCCCTTTCCCTTCCGTTCTCAAAATATGCAGTCATTTTTGACGCTCGGTGATTTTTTCTTTCACAGATCATGAAAATATAGCCTAACTAAACCCATAAAACATGAGTTTTGTTCATAAAAAATAGGTAAGCTGATAAACACTCATTACCAAAAATGAACGTTTAGATTTAATCATTTAGTAAACTTACTCCTTGTTTTTTGTTTTCCTTTCAGACCCCTGACGAAGGGGCTTTTTATGCCCCGAAATGCATTGGGTTTTGTTGATTCATTTGTTATGATTTGATGATACACTGTTGTTTTTGGACAATAATCAGTATTACTCATGTGAATCTCATAATGATTGTTTGAAGCAATGTATTACTGCATATCACATGCATGTGATGGAAGTGTTTGATTTATGATATTGAGTAAAAATAAACCAGAACGGTTAAAAGGAAAAGCATTCTGATTGTAGTGCATGTCAGAGTCCTAGTGTTTTACACACTAGGCCATATACATTGTTTTACTAGTGAGCAGGCACTAATCTGACAGAGCACACCTATTGTAGGAATATCTCAAAAATTAGGCATACCCGAGTGCAATACCCTTCTTCATTCATATCCAAACTTACTGTTCACAGATCGACAACACTTATGTATTTCAAGCTCTTCTCGTGCCACTTTTCTCTCTCAATATCCGAAAAAGCACTCTTACGTGACGTCTAATCTTGAGACTGTGTTTACTCGCTAAAATAACTGTGCAGAGTTAAGAATCTGAGGGGTAGGGGCTTATAGGCAATCATGGGGAGTGAGGCGCATTTCTGAGAAGAAGGATAAACTAATGGTAAATTTCTAATTAACTATTATGTAATCACTGGTCCCTGGGAGTGGGAATATTCCTGATCTACTACGTGTTTGGGATGATGGCTACAATTGTAGTGGTTTTTATTTGTACTGTACTGTCGGAATTGGTAAAAGAAATACGGGGCATATTACCAACAACTAGCGATGATTTTTGTCTCTAACTTGTTTAGAGACAAACATTATCGCCGCACATCGGCGATTTTTATCGCAGATAAACCTTGCTATTAACAAGGTTTATCGCAAATGCGATAAAAAACGGCCGAAATGCATGAATATCGCTGAAAAGTCAGCGATATTCATGCATTATCGAGCAAATGCTCTTAGCCATGTTATCCACCTCCCATTGGATAACATGGCTAAGAACTGCTCAGGGCAGGTGTTAGCTTTTGGAGATATTCCCGCTTAGCGCGAATATCTCCAAAAGTTGGTAATAGGAGATAGCGATGTTAGCGACTGTTTTCAGTCTCTAACATCTTGGCACGCCCACTTTGCATCTCATTAGTGATAAATATCACTGACATGCAAAATGGGGCCCAAGATGGTCGCTATCTCCTACTAGCTGTCGCTAACTGGTGTTAGCGACAGCTTGGTAATAGGGAGATAATTTTATCTCCGCTTTCTTGGCTTTTAAAGCCAAAAAAGCGGAGATAAACCCCCTTGATAATATGCCCCTACATCTTTAAAAAAAACTGTGCAGACTGAAAAGTTGCATTAATCTTAGAATAATATGATATGTAAATGCAAAGTCGCACAGGCCTGTGTTTAGCACAATACAAACTGTTACTGCAAACATAACTGAACATACCTCGTTCACAGGCCCACTCGGTATTGCCTTTCATGAAGGTTTGTTCCAGATCTCTCCAACAAGAAGTCTAAATCGTATCTCTTTTAGCGGGCCCTGGGGCTGGAACGATTTCTTCCCAAACGCGAGTCCGTGCTCTTTATTATCATATTTTTACAGATAACGCTGTGTAGATCTCCATATATATATATATGGCAGGATTATGAAAGCAAAACAATTATGGTAAAAAAACGACGAGATGCTCTAAATGCGTTTTGCAGATGGTAGCTTCACATTTCACTTTAAACACTGTCTCTCTGAGCGGTAGCTCTATTCTACCTAGTACAGTACACATAAAAGGGGTATATTTATTTAACAAATGTTAATGCACGCATGTTTTTTGCCGCCCTCCCCTTTTGCCGCCCTAGGCAGCTGCCTAGTCCTACCTAATGGTAGAAACGGAACTGGAGGTGCTATTTGGCATGTTATACAACAGTGTGTTTAACACTGTTTGCGATTCCCAATGGTGTCGCAAATTGCGAGGCTTGTGAATATTAACGAGCCACTTGCAATTTGCGAGCCGATTGGGAATGACAGGCCCTCCCAGGGATGGTGGCCTGCTGGTCTCTGCAGACCACTATGTCTGGTACTTCTTTTAAATAAAGCGTTTTTTTTTTTAAATGCAGCCCGTTTTCCTTAAAAGAAAACAGGATGCATTTTTTTTTTAAAATGAAACATTCTTGTTTAATCTTTTAAGGGCAGGTAGTGGTCCTAGGGACCACTGTCTGCCATTAAAAATATTTTTAGAGACAGTCACGAATTGGAAGGGGTCCCCTGGGGACCACTTTCAAATTGTGACTGCATTACCTAACACTCCTGAAGAGAGTGGTAATTTGCAAATGTTTTGCGACCGCAATTGCGGGCACAAAACATTTATACATGGGGTTGTGTTTGCTGTTAGGAAGGGAGCGCCTCTTCCTAAAAGCGACTCGCAATTCCTAAATAGTGACTCACAAATAAATTGCGACTCACTATTTAGGAATTGTACATAGCCCTTTTACATTTTGCATGCGCAAATCTGTCGCAAACCCGTTTGTGCATGCAAAATAGGGTCTTACATCTGGCCCTTAGTTCTGTGTCTATCTGTTTAAAGAAGCTAGATGGTATTTTTCACAGGGTATTCTGCAGAACATGTAAGAGTCTTGGCAATGCCATCGTCTTAAATAAGGCTGCACGTCTGATCAGAGTCAATGGGAGCTTCCTCCAGTGTCGCATGTCCCTACATATCCTATACAATTGGGGCAGTAGGGTATCTTCTAGGAATGTATTAGCCCCTCTTGATATTGTTATGTCTAGGTACTTGAATGTATCTTTTATTGCTAAGGAGCATGCGCTATTTAGCAAGCTCGGAGGTGCACCGGTCAGCACATATAGCAAGGATTTGTTCTAATTTATTCTGTATCCCAAATAACTTCCAAGCAAGTGGAATATATGGATGGTTCGGCTTAGAGATGATCTAGGGTTGGTGGCATATAGCAATATGTCGTCGGCACATGAGGATATTTTTTCTTCCAAATGTCCACCCCCACATATTCCCCGGATTAATGGGTCTATTCTGACCCAGACTGCCAGGGGCTCCAGGGCCAGTGCAAAAAGCATGGGTGAAAGTGGGCATCCCTGCCTCGTACCTTTGTGTAGCTTTATTGTCCTCGAGATCACCCCATTCACTCGTACCCTTGCTAGCGGATCCACATAGAGGAGTTGCACCCAGCTCAAAACGCGGGTCCGAATCCAAACCTTTCCAACACTGCCTGCAGGTACGTCCTCTCTATATTATTGAATGCCATGTATGCGTCTAATGACAATAGAACAGCTTCATCACTTGTGTTGATTTTAGTAGTATGCTTCACCTCATGAAATAAAATGAAATGAAAATTGATTTGTAGAGTGCATGGCTGCCCTAGAGCGTCCCAGCGCTAAAAGAAACACAAAGCTACCAACAGCGTGCACCAAAAAGTCAGACGTCAAGAGGGAATAAGTGGGTTTTCAGGGCTTTCCGAAATTTCCCCAGACTAGATTCCTTCCGAATCGCCACTGGGAGGGCATTCCACAGCTGACAGGCATTAACGGAAAACCGGCGGCCACCAGACCGTGCCCTCTTTGATCTCGGGATTGTCACCAGATTGCCATGGTCGGACCGAAGGGAGCGCAACGACTTGTAAGGGCGGATCAAGTCCCTCAGGATAGGGGGGCCGACGCCCTGAAGTGATCTGAACACAATGCAGAGGGACTTGAACTTCACTCTTGCTCGGATCGGCAGTCAGTGAAGGGCCTTAAGGGCAGGTTTGGCAGAAGTTTTTTTTGCCGATCCGGTGAGCAGCCTGGCAGAAGATTTTTTTGCCGATCCGGTGAGCAGCCTGGCAGCCGCAATCTGGACTCTTTGGAGCGTATTGAGGGTTGACTCTGGGGCCGGCAGGAATAGGGCGTTGCTATAATCTAGCCTAGATAGAATAAGCCCCTGCACCAGAAGTTTCCTGGAGTTGGGCGGGAGTAGCAGAAGAATTTTCCGCACTGATCGGAGCAGGCCATAACAGGTCCCCTCAACCCTTTTGGCCTGTGTTCCCATTGACAGCTCCGGCTCGAACCAGACCCCCAGGCTTTTTATTGCATCCTTAGGGGAGGGGGGGCACCCAGACAGGGGGGCCACATGGTTTTTGGGAGAGAGGTAACCGAGTTGCCCTGGAGCATCAGCTCCGTCTTGGTGCCATTAACTTTTAGTCGGGAGCCTGACATCCAGGACATAATGCCTGATAAACAGGAGGCAAACTTTTCACCATGATTTTCTGAGAGAGACAGCGAGACGACCAGTTGTGTGTCGTCTGCGTAGGTCACTATTTTCACCCCGAAGGGTGAAACCACCTCCACCAGTGGGGCTATGTAAACGTTAAAAAGCGTAGGGCTCAAAGATGAGCCGTGTGGGACTCCACACTGAAGGGGGATAGGCTCAGATGTAGTGTTGCCTTCGCAGACCTGACAGTCCAGCCCGCTCAGATATGAGGTGAGCCACTTGAGAGCCACGTCCCTCACTACCATCTTGGCCATACGTTGAATCAGTATATGATGGTCCACAGTATCAAATGCAGCGCTTAGATCCAGGAGGACCACAGCCGCGGATCCTCCTGAATCTAAGATGCATCTGGCCTCCTCCATCATGGTGATTAGGGCCGAGTCAGTTCCCTGCCCGGGACGAAAGCCCGTTTGAGACCGTCGCAGCAGGTAATTGGACTCAAGGTAAAGTGATAGCTGCCGGTTGACGCATTTCTCAGCGATCTTGCTGAGGCCCGGCAGTAAAGAGATGGGACAAAAGTTTGACAGGTCAGCGGGATCGAGGCCTGGTTTTTTTAATAGCGCCTTTACCATCGCCTGCTTCCAGCTAGGTGGTACTACACCCTGGTTGAAAGAGGCATTTAACAGGGCCGTTGCGGGGGGGGGCAATGGTGTCAGTAAACCGCTTGAGGACATGGATAGGCATGGGATCAAAGGGAGAGCCGCTCTTAAGGGTGGACAGCTCGGCACAGAAAACCTCCCTCGAGATAGATGTGAAGCTGTCCAACACTACCCTGTTTGGAGCGGTGTCTGGCTCAACTTTATCCAGCCTGGGGGCACTCTGGGGAAGACTGGCTAGAATGTTACAAATCTTGGTGTCAAAGTAATGGGCCAGTTGGTTACATTTGTCTTTGCTCCCATCTTGTGATACAGGTGGAGTGGGGACTTTAAGCAGCTCCTTAACAATCTAATACGTCTCCCTCGAGGAATTAGAAGAGGTTTTTATTCTTTCCTCGAGGAAGGCAGCTTTAGTCAGATTGCGAGCCGCCTTATAGGATCTCATAGCTTCGCGGTAATCTGATCTGGTGTTAGATGCCCAGTTCTTACGCCATTCTCGCTCGAGTTTTTTGCACTTTTTCCTCATCATCCTCAGTTCAGGCGTGTACCAGGAGGACTTAAGGCCACCGTTCTTTTTATTCACCATTTTCATGGGCAGAACAGCATCTAAGGCAGAGCATATCCAGCTATGGAGGTTAACATCGGCCTCCAGAGGATCGACTTCAGGTATGGGGACCGAATGTTCAAGTGCTGTGGTTAGGTCCTTCATTGACAGTTGAGACCATAGCCTTTGAGGGGTACGTGAGGGCATTGCGGGGGGAGGTCTAGGTTCTATGGTGTGGTTAAGCCCGAAAGGGATCAGGAAATGGTCTGACCAAGGGAGGGGGAGAGGGGGTAAAGACCTAAGTTGGGAGATGTTAGAAAAGACTGGATCCAACAGATGGCCTTTTACGTGGGTAGGCTCGGAGTTGTGCAACACGAGGTTACCCGCCCTGAGCTCAGATCTCAGGTCTGAAGCCACTTTATCATCTTGATTATCAAAATGGAGATTCAGGTCTCCCAGCAGCAAGAAGTTTGAAGAAGAGGCTGCCAACGCCAACACGGTGTCGAGAAGGGAGCTAGTAAATTGCTTTATTCCGCCCGGAGGGCGGTAAACAAGCATGCCTGGGAGCGAGTTGTTGGGGGAAAGTTGTATCCTAAAATGAAGACTCTCGGCGTCCAGAATGAGACCCCTATCTGCCCTACATGTGAATTTATCCCTGTAGATTATGGCTAACCCCCCCCCCCCCCCTTCCCTTGAGATCTATGGAGGCATTGGATAAGATAGCCATCCGGAAGGGCGTTAACAATATCGAAATCAGAATTGACAGATAACCACGTTTCAGTGAGAAACAGAATGTCCAAGTTGTTATCCTGGATTACATGGTGGATCTGTAGAGAGTGTTTGGGCAGGGATCTGCAGTTAAGTAGTGCCATAGCCAGCGGGACCCCTGCGTGAACACCTATTGTAATGCCCTGGCCCCTACTGTGGCAGAATTCACACGGCATGAATAAGTCATCTGATCTCACTTTGTGCGAGCAGTATCGCGAGTCAACCGGTCGGAGGAGAATAAGATCCTCCTTTGAGTATTTATCCCCGTGGTGACCTGACACGGACAGCATCCCTGGCCCTAGGTCCGTCCTGGCCCGGACGGGCCCAGAAGGGCTTGCCTCTGGCGCGCCCCGGCTGCGCAGACGGACATGAACTGCCATTTATGAAGCGCGTGGGCCTAGAATCGCCCGAGCACTAGAGCGCTAAGTGGCAGAATTCCCTCAAGATGGCGCTTACAGAGATCGCGCTGGGGAGGTAAGCCTACAGCCAACCGGAGCCCTAAATCGGCCCTCAGGTACCAGGTAGTCACACAGAAAACAATGTACAGATGTACTAATAGTGCACAGACTACAATAGCAAGTTAAAAAATGAACGCAAATAAATTGGTAATTTTCAGTAATATTCTATTAAAATCAATAGCGAAATGTGTGCAATATGTGGATGCAGCCTAACTCCCAGTAACAGCCAGGGGAGCTTTGTGTGTCAAGAAGAGCGCCAAATGAGCAAAGCAATTTTTAGCGCGAGGGCCTGGAATCGCCCGAGCACTAGAGCGCTAAGTGGCAGAATTCCCCCAAGAAAGCGTTTACAGAGATAGCGCTGGGGAGGTAAGCCTACAGCCAACCGCAGCCCTAAATCGGCCCTCAGGTGCCTGGTGCTCCTATGGGGGCATGAACCCAGATTGGTCTGGGAGTTTTGCTGGGGTGATGACAGTAGCAAGCCTATTTGCCAGCATCTTTGCTAGTACATTACCTTCCACGTTTAGTGGAGAAATTGGACGATATTGCCACATTTTTTTTGGTGGCTTCCCAGGGTTTGGTAATACTACTATTATAGCTTGTCTCTGATCTATTGGTAGCTAGCCTCAACTGAGAGATTCATTGTACATATTTAGTATGTGTGGGACACTATCAAAGCCACTCCCTTATAACATTCTATGAGTATGCATTGGGACTGTCTGCTTTACCAAGCTGTAAATCTCCCAAAACCCTTACTATGTCGTCTGACATGAGTTCCTTATCCATTGCTTCCCTGTCCTCATTAGACAGGCTTGGGACAGGAATACCTCTAAGTAGTTCTGCACATTCCTCCCTTGTTCTAGTAGATGTGGATTTGTACAAGGCCTCATATTGGTATGCAAATGCTGAGGCTATTTCCTCGTCCGTCTTTTTAATCTCCAGTTGTGGAGTGTGTACCTCTAATACCCAGTTCCTTTCCTTGTCTCTCTTTTACAGCCATGCCAACAGCTTGTTGGCCTTCTCACGTATTTTGTATAGTCGCCTCTGGGTCGCTCTACAATATATCTTGGCTGCCGCCTCAACTATATCTTTCATCTCTTTTCATTTGATACGGATCTGCTGCCTAGCCTGTGCCACTGCCTCGCTATTCCCCATGTCGTCGCTTTTCAGTTGTAGACTGATTTTCACTTGCGTGTTGCATTTGATTTTTTGCTCCTTCATTTTCCCTCCAAATATGGCTTGAGCATATCCCCTCATCACTGCTCTATATGCCTTCCACAGTGTGTAGGTCAAGTCCATCATTCCTGCATTGTCCTGAAGATATTGGTCTATGCGCTCTCCTATTTTTTCCCAGATCTATTTGTCTCGTAAAAGCCAGGGGTCTATTCTGAGGGGCAGGGTGTTTTTTCTTCTAAGTCCTTGCAGCAGTGTTTCTACTGGGGAATGATCAGAGATACCCCTTGCCTTATGCTCTGCTCCAGTAAACCAATGTGTGGTTATTCCTTGCATCATCCAGTAGTCTAAGCTTGTGTACCCCCATGTAAGGTTGAGTGAAATGTATATTGCCGGTCTTCTGGATTATGTATTCTCCATAGTTCAACAAGCCCCATTGCCTACGCAAAGTTTCGTAGTGGGTTGGGGCCCCTATCTCTATATGAGGTTGTTATTCTGTCCATCACTAGGTCTATGGCCCCACCCATAATTGTTATTCCTTCCTGGAGGTTCACCAGTAGAGCGCCCAGGTCCTTCAATGTGTCCAAGTGTAGCCTCAGTGGTATGTACACTGAGCAAATGTTTAGGATTTTGCCCTCCCACCTTCCTGTTATAGCCACATATCTACCCATATGGTCATGCCATATTTCCCCTGGCTTGAAGGGGAGAGTAGTTTGAAGCAGAATCTCAACCCCTCTTGATCCCGATG
The DNA here is from genome assembly GCF_964263255.1 of Lissotriton vulgaris. Lineage (NCBI taxonomy): Eukaryota > Metazoa > Chordata > Amphibia > Caudata > Salamandridae > Lissotriton > Lissotriton vulgaris. The sequence goes on along the minus strand of NC_141699.1, from coordinate 316,458,266 downwards.
TAAATCCTGCATGTGCTACTAGTTTTGATCTGAATCTGTTGCGTGCCTTGCAAGCGTTACATTTGAGGTGTGTTTCCTGAATTAGTACTAAGTCCGGGTTCTGTCTGCGAAGGTATTGCAATATCACTGTGTATTTTATTTTGTGTCCTAGGCCATTAACATTCCAAGCCAAGACCCGTATTCTTGTGTTTACTTGGGGGGAAGCCCGTAGCTTATCTATGTCCTGATTTTTGTCTGAAAAGGGTGTGATTGGTTACTCGGGGCATACCCATGCTGCAATGCATATGCGGGAGGATCTGTCCTGCCCCTCCTGTCCTTTTGGTGTGTCACGTTCCCTTCCCGCTCTCAGCAAGGTTACCAACTTGTAAAACCTGAAAACAGTGCCCTCTCTCTGGTGACCACACAAACACTGTAAACACTCCCCCTTCCCTGCTGCCCTGCACTATGGATTAAGAACCACTCACCTACCTAATGTGAAGAGTGCCTGTCACCTCATGATAACAATCTCAACTTGGGTCGGCCTGGGGCCAAAGAGTCTGTCAGCCCTCCCCCGAACTAACCCTCCACATACATTTTGCAGGTGCTATATCAACCTTTTTTGAGGCAGGTGCAGCAACATAATTTTACAGTTCTCTTTCCATAGAAAGACATAAAAATTATCTGTATATAGGGTCTTTGCCCAGTGGGCCCTTAGATTGTTGCATCTCTTCTGCTCCAGTCCATTTTGACCTAAAGACAGTTCCAGAGCCCCACTCCCTGTAGAGTATCTCATAAAGTTGCCACTCCAGTGTCAATGAAGTGTGTCACACTTCCTGCCTGTGTCCGTACAATGGCTCCACGTCCAAGTTTCTTTCTGCTACATCCATTGCTGGTGTGGCCTTCTGACAACCGTTCTACTGCCATCCAAACAGTCATGTGCTTCTTCTGGCATCTTGCCCTCTGCTATCACTATAAGGGTTGCCAGAAAAAGCATTGAGTACTTAATGTTTTATTTCCAAACAGTAAAGTCACTTTTGCTGCACTTTCTACGTGATGTCAAGGTAAAAGGAGATAAGGGTGCTTTTATATTTCCATGGTGGGGTGCCTCTAGCCATTTGGAGGACTACATCCAAAACTCAGTAATTAAATAGTGTCACTATTATGGGCCGCGGCGGGGCGCTTGGCCTCGGTTGCACACACAAACATGTTGATAGTCCTCTGGGCTGTAGTGATTAAGTTATAAGGTCCTCTACAAATAGGTCCATAACTGTCCTTCCTCCCTCTCCGGTACCCCGATTGTCCGGATATTATTTTTGTAGGAGCCCCCTTCTTGGTCTTCCAACTTGTCTTCCAGCTCCCTCGCCATCTGTGTCAGCTCTCTGACTTGCCTTTGTAGGGTCTTTGTGTAAGAAATCAGCTCTGCTGTAATTCCTTCTACCTCCGTTACTCATTCCTTCATGTTGCGGAGGACTACTCTCAGCTGCGATACCTGTGTGATAACAGCACCAATTTTCCCTGCCAGATCAGTTTTTATCCCTATGACATCTTGCTGCATGGGTTTTGGGGTCACTGTCTGGGACGTTACCGTTTGTGACCCAGTTGCTTCTGTTCCTTCTGGGTCGGACATTTGGTCCTTGGGCAGAGCATATTTATCCAGTTCTGTCTGGCCCCATGTCATATTTGCAGTTGTGATTGCACGTGGGGGTACCACGGTGGGCAGGGCTAGTTTATTGTTGTGTTCCTTGTTCTTTTGTCTGAGGCTAAAGCTTAAGTTGGTGCATTTCAGTTTAGGTTGTCCACATGCAGCACTGCCAAGTATTGATAGATCTTTCATTGCACTGTCCATTTTGTGGCCTTTTTAATGGCTGTTACCTCTCCCAATTGTCTCGATGATTCTGGAATATGAGATCCAGAGTTCAAATCCCGAAATGGAACTGCAGCGTAGAGTTCCTATGTTCTATGTGTCCTCCTTCCGCACTTACTCTGTTCCCAGCTGTGACTGAGTCAATCCAGACGAACCTTTATGTAACTGCGTGGCAGAGACCTCTTCAAAGTGGCTGTGCTTTCACTGGCGGTTACATCCGATGCCTCTCTCACCCTCACACCTCCTCACTGTCATGGTAGCTGGTGTACTTTCTCTCACCCTATTGTATTTTCTAGGATCATGGGTCCTTGCTTTGCCCTCCACTTACCACAGTTCCTGCATGGGCCTGGCTCTCATGATTATGGGTCGCCTGTTCCTCTGACACTTCCAGCATTTCTCGGGGCTCAAGTGTCAGCCCACATTGTCTTACAGGTTTTTTGCGGTGTTGCTTTTCTCTCTCCTTCTGATTCTTGTGTGACTCCGGCCAGCGATTCAATCAATCAATCATAACGTTTATATAGCGCGTTACTCACCCGGGAGGGTCTCAAGGCGCTAGGGGGAGGGGGTCCGCTACTGCTCGAACAGCAAGGTCTTGAGTTGTCTCCTGAAGGCGAGATGGTCCTGGGTCAGTCGAAGGTGGATGGGGAGGGAGTTCCATGTCTTGGCCGCCAGGTAGGAGAAGGATCTGCCTCCGGCGGTGGCTCTTCGGATGCGTGGTACGGCGGCGAGGGCGAGACTGGTAGATCCTAGTTGGCGGGTGGGCGTGAGGAAGGTCAGTCGGTTGTTGAGGTACTTGGGGCCCAGGTCGTGGAGAGACTTGTGTGCGTGGGTGAGGGGCCTGAACGTGATCCTCTTGTTGATGGGGAGCCAGTGTAGGTCCCTCAGGTGGCCGAAGATGTGGCTGCGTCGGGGGATGTTCAGGATGAGTCGGGCGGAGGCATTCTGGATGCGTTGGAGTCTCCTCTGTAGCTTGGCTGTGGTTCCGGCGTAGAGGGTGTTTCCGTAGTCCAGTCGGCTGGTGATAAGTGCCTGGGTGACCGTCTTCCTGGTTTCGGTCGGGATCCATCGGAAGATCTTGCGGAGCACGCGTAAGGTGTTGAAGCACGATGAGGAGACGGCGTTGACTTGTCTGGTCATCGAGAGGGAAGAGTCCAGGATGAAGCCCGGGTTGCATGCGTGGTCTGTTCGTTTGGCAGCGTTGCCCAGGGCGGGAGGCGACCAGGAGTCGTCCCAGGCGGACGGCGATGGTCCCAGGATGAGGACTTCCGTCTTGTCCGAGTTCAGTTTCAGGCGGCTGTTCTTCATCCACTCTGTGACGTCTTTCATCCCTTCGTGTAGGCTGGTTCTGGCGGTGTCGGGTCCCTGGTGAGGGAGAGGATCAGCTGGGTGTCGTCGGCGTAGGAGATGATGTTGAGGTTGTGTTGGCGTGCGATGGCTGCAAGAGGTCTCATGTAGACGTTGAAGAGGGTGGGGCTGAGTGATGATACTTGTGGTACCCCGCAGATGACTTTGGTGGCCTCGGATCGAAACGGGGGAGGCGAACTCTCTGTGTTCTTCCGTCGAGGAACGAGATGATCCACTCCAGTGCCTTCTCTTGGATGCCGATGTTGCTGAGGCGTTGAACTAGGGTGCGGTGGCAGACCGCGTCGAACGCTGCGGAGAGGTCCAGGAGGATGAGTGCCGCTGTTTCCCCGTTGTCGAGCTGGGCTCGGATGTCGTCGGTGGCTGCGATCAGGGCGGTCTCGGTGCTGTGGTTGGCTCTGAAACCGGATTGCGAGGGGTCGAGGGATCCGTTCGTCTTGAGGAAGGCGGCCAGCTGTCTGTTGACAATCTTCTTGATGACTTTCGCAGGAAAAGGGAGAAGCGAGATGGGGCGGAAGTTCTTGAGGTCGGTGGGGTCCGCTGTTGGTTTCTTCAGTAGGGCGCTGAGCTCGGCATGCTTCCAGCTCTCCGGGAAGGTGGCGGTGTTGAAGGAGGTGTTGATGATGTTCCGGAGTTGGGGTGCGATGGTGGAGTCGGCCTTGTTGAAGACGTGGTGGGGGCAGGGGTCGGTCGGAGATCCGGAGTGGATGGCGTTCATCGTGAAGGCTGTGTCTTCAGTGGTCACCGTGGTCCAGGTGCGGAGGGTGGCGGTGGGGGGCCTTGGTTTGACAGTTGGGTGCGTGGATGGTGCGCCGAAGCTGTCGAGGATGTCGGTGATCTTGGGGTGGAAGAACGAGGCGAGAGAGTCGCAGAGATCTTGTGAAGGAGTGATGTCGTTGTTGCCGGTGCAGGGGTTGGAGAACTCCTTGACGATGCTGAAGAGTTCCTAGCTGTCGTGGCGTTGTTGTCCAGTCGTTCCTTCAGTGATTTCTTCTTGGTGGTGCGGATGAGCTGGTGGTGCTTGCGGGTGGCTTGTTTGAGGGCGGTCATGTTGTCTGTGGTCTGGTCGAGGAGCCAGGCTTTCTCGAGGGTGCGGCAGTTCTTGTGTCCTTGAGTTCGCCGGTGAACCAGGAGGCCTTCTTGCTTCTGGGTCTGCTGGGAGGGTTCTTCAGTGGTGCGAGGTCGTCGGTGCAGGTGGTCAGCCACTGTGTGAAGTTGCGGGTTGCTTGGTTGGGGTCCGTTGTGCTGGCCAGTGGGCTCTGGCTGAGGGAGGTGGTGAGCTGGTCGGCAGTGATCTTGCTCCAGCTCCTGTGAGGAACCTGTTGCGGGTGGTGGTGGGTCGTGGTTCTTCTGAAGCTGAAGTGGACGCAACTGTGGTCGGTCCAGTGGAGTTTGGTGGCGTGGCTGAAGGTGATGTGCTTGCTGGAAGAGAAGACAGGATCAAGCGTGTGGCTGGCGTAGTGGGTGGGGGTGTTGACCAGTTGCTTGAGTCCGAGGTTGGCAAGGTTTTCCAGCAGGGCGGCGGTGTTGCGGTCCTTGTTGTTCTCCAGGTGGAAGTTGAGGTCCCCTAGGAGGATGTAGTCGGCGGAGGGGAGGGCGTGCGGGCTGATGAAGTCTGTGATGTCTTCGCTGAATTGGGTGCGTGTTCCCGGGGGTCTGTAGATGAGGGTGCCTCTGAGGGTCGTCTTTTGGGTCGGTGTGTATTTGGAAGTGGAGGTGCTCCGCGGTGGCGAAGGTGTCGTTGGAGTCGGTCGAGATGCAAATGGTGTTCTTGTGGACGATGGCGATGCCTCCTCCGGTCTGGTTGATGCGGTCCCTCCTGATGATCTTGTACCCGTCTGGGATGGCGATGGCGATGTTGGGGGCTGAGGAGGCGTTCATCCTGGTTTCCGTGAAGAAGGCGATGTCTGGTGATGTTGTGTCAAGGAGGTTCCAGAGTTCCACGGCGTGTCTGTGGACGGAGCGGGTGTTGAGCAGGATACACTTGAGGTGGTTGCAGCGGCGGGAAAAGACTGTGGCAAGCGGGCGGCTCAGCGGCGGCTGGGTCGCTCGAGACAGGCAGAAAACCGGAGACAGGAAGCGGCAACAGCGGTGACGCATGGGGGGTGACCTCGCCTGGACCAGGCTCAGCGGCTCAGCGGTCATCTTTGCATCTTCGCTGGGTCGCGCAGTGTGTTTTGGGCAGGTCTTACCGGCAGTTTGTCCCGCTGCTTTCAGCGCACTGTTCCCCGGCTCCGATGCTTGAGCCTGGGGATGTCGAACATTAGCAGGCCTCTTGCTGCCCTGCCTCTGTCTCAGGTCCATTCTCGCGATGACCTCACTCTCACCCCAATTTCAGATATTTGTCCAGATTTATAGGGGGAAAGTCAAAGTGGTTTGATGGAGCTGCTCGATCAAGCGGCAATTGCTCTCCATGGCAAGCCACGCCCGCTAACAACATTTGTGTGCTAAAATTACCAGTAACTGTACTGAGCGGGTACAATTCCTTTTCAGCCAGCCACACCTCCAAAAAATAACAACTGTGGGTCCAAGCTTAAATCAACATTAGTTTTCTCTGTTTTTAGCCACTACATACCTACAAAACCCTGTATAACTTCACATTCCCAACACGTGTAGATTTGTTTATGTTTCCCATATCCTCCCCAACATCCTTCTGCTTCTCCCTGTAAATTCTTCAATGGTACTGAGGTGATATACTGTCTTAAAGATAGATAATAGGTATTTTCTCTGTATTCCGTGCAGAGGGATGATTTTGCGGCTCTGTGCCTAATTCTTCAAACCGATTAGTTATACAGTGTACTGATTGTAGGGGAGGGTCGATTTCAGTGCCCTATATATGCTGGATATGGCTTGTGACATGTTTGCTTCCCTGAATTTATCTTGCAATTAGTTGCATTTCTGCAGCCTCCCTCCCTGACCAATGACTGATGTTTCCAGTGTCAAAGCTGGATAACTCTAAAGATATCATTTTGTTCAGATGAAAATAATTATTGCATTAATCACTAACTTTAACTAAGCCATCATTGTAGAGATTCCTGAGCAGAATATTTAGCCCCTTTGACCATCTAGTAAATACTTGCAGCAAAATTGGATAACCCTATATCTGGAGTCTAATGCTGTTTTGTTCTAATCTACCATGGTCTATTTGTATGGAAATGACAATGCTGTAGATGATGTCAGGATCGGTGCAATATTCTAGCTATGGTAGTGTCTGTGTCATGATCTATGTAAAATAAAGTACAATTTCTAATGTATGCATGTTAAGCTGGAATAAAAGAGATGGATACATTGAAGTGCCAGTCCGCCTATCTGTTCTCTGACAAGCAGATATCTTAGCAATATCAAAGAGAAGTAAGAAGGACTTGGGAAAGTGAGAGGAACACAGAAGCTAGAATGCAGCTTAAACCAGTTTAGTCATAAGGCCTTCTGGCACAGTCTTCGGAATCAGATATAGCAAAGGAAGGGAAGAGCAAGCACAAGGTTAGCAGTAGAGAAAAAGAATAGTGCCACATAAATGTAATGGCAATGTGAGCAACTTATCAAACTGCAAGACTGGTGATGCTATGTTTAGCCCTCACACTAATCGGAAACTGGTTTAGAAGCCCAATACAGCAAAGAGTGGTTAACGAGAGGCTTGATAGTACAGCAGCTAGCAAGGACAACACATAAACAATGGGTTGAAACACAAGCATATTGAAGGGAAACAAAGTTATATAATGTAAGAGCAGACAGCTAAATGACAAAGCAATCGGCAAGTGGAGAAACCATAAAAAGATTTTTGCCAGGAACCTAGCTGTAGGAATGCAAGGTTTAAATATGTGTGTTGGCATAGTCAATCCAGAATTGAAGGCCCAATCCTGAAGTTAGCAGTCTAGGATTCCCTTCCTATCCTCGATTTCTTCTCTTGCACTAACTGTTTCCTACCCTGATTCCGTACAAACACAAGATCAGTTAAAAGGAATGTTCAGCTTTCTGAACAACTGTGTAAAGATGAAACAACCTCTGAAGCAGGGTCAGAATGGTAAGAATTCTCCCGTTCGTTTGAAGTGTCTAGGGCACTGGCATTTTGGCATTTAGGAAGTCCAAGTAGATTCTTGCATTAGTAATGTAAAGTGGTACTCTTGATAGCATGGAGTTGGATAACATTTCATAACTATGGCTCAATGTTTCCTTACCATCACTTACAAGGTTACACCCCATTCCTGGGCTGATTCCAACTCGCTTATTTCTTGTCAGATCAGTCAATAAAGACAAGTACGTGTATAGAAATCTCGTAAAAGTATGGTTTGAAAAAAATCATCAAGTCACGCATGAAGCGCATTCCATAAAGGAAATAGAACTCTATTCTAACTAACAGGACCAGAATTGTCTTAGTAGAACTCATGAAGAGTACGAACTCAAAGCAAAACAGTAGAGTAACAGGGTTCGAAAAATCCATAGTATGACCTATTTTTAGGTCCTATTCATCCTTTCTGGGAGTAGGAAGACAAACTGATTTTTGGCTTCTGTCTCTGAAAGCAGAGGAAATGTGACAAGATAGCAACATTCAAAGGCATCTTTATTGCTCACAAAATGAATAAGCAATAAAAATGCCTTTAAATCTTGTTAACTTGCCACATTTGCTCCGCTTCCAGAAACAGAGGTCAAGTGCATTTCAGTTAGGTTAAATACATTTTTTAGGTTACTAGACCTGCAGGTCTAGTAAAAATTAAATTATTTTTCGAGCTGTGAGTAAAAAGAACATAAAGCTCAAAATTCAAAACCTCACATAAAGATGCACACATGAAACTCAGAAGAGTCTCAATAATTAGAGCAAAGAAGCATACAGTTGCAGTAGCAATCTGTAAAGTTCAAGCATAAATATTAAGGCAAAGGAAAAACAGCAGCAGTGGTAACCACAGCTTTTAGTCGAGGACAAGGGAAGTGGAAAGGGTATCTGGGAGAACCTAGTTGGGGTGAGTGTTGAGAGCTGAGAGTTCTCTATACTAGTAGCACACACTGATATAATAGGCAAAAATAGTCTTTCAAAATGTGAATCCGGTCACTCTTCTTTTGATCCAATCAGGCAGCAGCATTCGTATTAGAGGGAGTTTAGCTCTTCCTTTCCCATGATATAACATGCAGCTTGTAAAGTTTATCACAAAGTTTTTTACAGACATCTCATGTATGTGGCTTTTCTATTCAGAAGCCTCCATTACCATAGGCATCAAACACAGTTTACTCTTCTAATGTTAAATGTTTCATTGCGTAAACAATGAACTGTGCTAAGGAAGAGAAATATCAACTTGCACAAATACAGTTTAGTATTGCATTTCATTAACACAAAAAATAATTACAGTTTCAAAATATACAACTATTCTATACAAGTATTATGTGAAAAATGGAGATAAGAGGAAGTTGGGTTATCACATTTAGATGTTTCTTAGCAAAATCTAATACATTTGTTAAACTTGAACATTCTGCAGTTACAACAAATATTTCTGGGCATGGCACATTAAGGTCAAGACTCTAAACTCCATTGTGAACATTTCAGCATTGTTGATGTCACTTCTAGGTAAAAGAAAATTTGCATTTAAATGTTACTGCAGCCTATGCTAAAAACTATGTCTACATAGTGCAGTTTGCACATAATAAGTGTAATTTCATCTTTAAATGTTTGCATTCATCATTAAACACAAAGCTGTTATTTGAAATGATTTGTATCTTAATTAGTTGGCTTCTTTACATCCCCCATCTGATGGTTATCTTAACCATCACACTATCTTGATTTTACATGTGAGTTCTGCACCTTTATCGTCAGTTGAACCTTGTTGTTTTAAACTTAAAATTTTAATGACTTTCTGTAATCATCAGACATGAGATTTTTTAATACTAATTACCTTCAAAACGTGTCTATCTTTCTCTGCTCTTTCTCTAATGAGAGTAATATCCACAGCCTTTAAATGAAGTAAATACAAATAATAAACAAAGCCCTATGATTGACATTGCCATAAATATAGCTTTCAAAATATCTACTCCTGCTGTTGTACAGATGATAAGCATTTCCAACACTTCTAATTCTGGTTTCAAGTCTGAAATGATCTTTGCAAATTCTTCTATTTTCTTACTGTCATCATGTATGTATGAACAACTGTAAGTAAATTGGAGCATCTTACAGACTTGCTAAGTGATCCTGTAAAACCATGGATCTAATTGCTACAAATTCCATGGTTCTTACCAATAAAGCTTCAGATGTACTGGATGCCAGCTTGTTGACAACATTTAACTGTTTCCTATTCTTTTTGACATTTATTGTGACTCCGACAGGTGGATTGATTGTATCAAATATATCTCCTACTAATTGAACTAAATTTCTTGTATTTTTATTGTGTCTGTGTGCCTGAGTCGTTGTTAGTGCATCTATACTATACATATGTTATATTTTAGGAAATAGTACAGCTAAATTGCAAATACCCTCCCAATCAGCAGGTAACTGGAAATAAGCATCCTATCCACAAACAAAATAAACTCATAGAATTGCAGATTCTTCTCCCTTTAAAATTTGCCACGTTCCTCACATTAATTTGAATACCTATTCCTACATGTCGGGTTTGTTTGGAAATTCTTCTTTTAGACATACAAATATTTCCTTTAGTTGACTGTCTAATCTTAATTTTGGATAAACTATTTTCTTTCTAAATTGATGTTCTTTCTTCCAAAGATTTTTCATCTTTCATGTTCATCTTTACCACATGGTTAAATACGTTTGATAAGCCTTAGCACTACCTATAGTCCTAAATGGCATAAAGTAGTATCAGGCTGTATCCATCTCTTTTGCTTGTCAGTGTAAATTCATGCTTTACCTTTGAGGTACTCTAGAATTTATTAGAGTATAGTTGGAATAGAAATAATCATAATGTTCTCATCTATATAAAAGTGAAAGCATTATGCTACAGGGAATTCCATATGATAATTGTATTGGATAATCTGAGAAATATTTAGTTGCTGATGACGGTAACCAAACATGGGCATAAGTCTTTTGCTCCTGTGGGTTATGTATATTCCTGTACTTATCTAGAATAAAATTTAGTGGTTTAACCATCTCTCTTGTATTCAGAAAATACTGCTTTCAATTTCTTTTCATCATCCATGTAGGCACGTGTTTTAGCAACGTTTGCAGATCGAAAGTATTTCTCGAGTGTGAAATACAACCCCACTAGTACTATCGTAATCATTATTATTGTTATTGAAACAATTGAACATATAATATATTTACACTCATTTCTAAAGCAAAATGTGGTTGTCTAGAACCAGACTCTATAAAGCCAAGTTCAAATTTCAGTGCAGAGCTGTGTAAGTAGCTTTTGAATGTGGTTGGTTTTCAGTGAAACAATCTTCGTAGAGATAATGTAACCCTACTCTGTGTTCATCTAAAAATGTTATTCCTACTCTTATACTGCAGACTTTGGTCTAGGTAAATCTTTAAAATATAAAATGAGACTTAGTTAGTGCCAGTTTTGCTATACTTTTCAAACAGCCTCTTAGACTTTTCAATGTCTCTTTGTAATGGCAGAGTTAGTTCTTACTGTGATTGTCATATAAACTCAATCAGTTCGGTTTTCACATCACACAACTCATCTCCTGAGACTTTCAATACTTTGTGACCATAGTGAGACCACTCAGGTGCTGACTACCGTCGACAAGCCACTCTTGCTCTTTTCGATCTTCTCCAGTTTTGTTGATCTCCATCTCTATCACTTTTATCACTTGATCTGTCTCCTCAGCAATAGTTGATGGTTCTCGTTTCAATGCTTATTTCTTTATCCGGATCTTTTGGCTTTACTGATGTTGTCTCAGTAACATCTTTAGATTGAGAGTCAGTCTCTGCTTCCACTTCATTAGAGACTTCAGTTCCACTTTGTGAGACAACTGGCACATGAATTGATGTTGTAATCTGCAGATTTTCACTCCTTTCTTCTCGTTGTTGCTGTTGTAATCCCGATACCACTGCTCTTTGTGGCCTCACATCTGGAGGTATTGCAGTCACCAGTGCTCTTTGTTTAGGTAAAAAAAAGCACAATTTCCTCTTCTACATATCTTACTTTCTTAAGGTGTGTTGCATGCATCCAATTCAGAATTTGAGCACATAAAACAGCGGTGTTGGTCACCAAATTATTCTGGAAGCGGCCTTTCCATATTGGTGCCAAATAAGTATTCTAAATGTGCTTCTTGATCACAACCCAAACACTAAGCTTGAGGTTGTGGCACTTTTCTTGAGGTGTATTTTTACTGGCAGTGGCCAGCTGGTAAGAAATAGAAGGTAACACACCAGCCAGTCCTTTGCAGTAATGAAGTATCATACCATCTGTATTGTTCACTAATGCATTTGCAGGTAAAGCAGGCAACCTCATTGCATATCCCATGAGAATTCTATGAGGTGGTAGACCAGTTTTTCCATCAGGGATACTTCAAATACTCATCAGCACCAAGGGAAAAGCATCTGCCCATTTCTCAGCTTTTGAAACACAAACCTTTGCTAGTCGGGACCTGATAGTCCAATTGAATTGCTCGACTATATCTGAAGCTACAGGTCAATGGCTGCAGTGCAGTCTTTGCTAAATCTGTAATGCCTTGCAAATCATCTTCAGGACCTCATTGTTAAAAGTGGCTTCTCTATCAGATTCTAGAGTAACATGTTCTCAGTACCTGGGAATTAATTCTTGCAATAACACTTTTTCTACAGTTACACTATCATTTCTTCTGTTTGAGCAGGCTTCCACCCATCTTGAGACGCTGCATACTATGACCAGGACAAATCTCAGCCCAGTGCAGACAGGCATTTCGATAAAGTCCATTTGCATTCTGTTGAAAGGACCACCTGATCTCCCTATGTGACTTAGTGTTACCTATGTACTTTTCCTTGCATTCATTTGTTGACATGTCACACATAGATGACACATTTCTTCTGCAAGCATCTTGAACTTAATATTAAGCCAATTATGTCTAAAGATACATGTCATGGAAACCTCCCTAATTGTGTGTAGCCATGGAAGTATTGTGTCATTGAAAACAGCAACTTTCAGGTAACACTGGTCTCCCGTCAGCTGACATCTATATGTCACTTATATTTTCTCACAACCTGCTCTGATATATCTTTGTTGTTCTACTTCTGAAGCATTTTCCTTTAGCATCTTCAATCCATCCCATGTGTATGTTAATCTCATCAACATAGACAATGTAGTGTTCTCTTCAGGCTTGTATGCAAAAGTTCCAATAAATGTGCAGGCCAGCAGGGCACAATACCGCACAACTGAATCAGCATTCCTGTTTCCCATGGCAATGTAGCCATTACCATTTTGACAGGCTTCACATTTAATAACCCCAAATTTGGCAGGTAACTTGATAGCTTCCAACAGATTTATTACTTGTACCCCATTTCTAAAGGGGGTTTCTGAAGAGGTCATGAAACCTCTTTGTGACCACAATTACCTAAATTCATGGACAGCATCAAAGATATACTGACTGTCTGTAAATATAGTCACTTTTATTTGAGCAGTTAAGCTGCGTGCTCTGGTTAGGCCAGTCAATTCTGCAACTTATGCTGAGGTAACCCTTGAAGCTATGAAGCTTTGATGACATCAGTTATTGTACATACAGCTTAAGCTGCTCTCACAGTACCCCCTTTGCTTTTCAGACATGAGCCACCAACAAAAAATACATAATGAGGTTCATTCAGGGGTCTATCTGTAATATCAGGTCTGGGCTTTGTGCATAAATCCATAACAAATAAGCAATCATGTTCAACTTCATCTCACACAATGTCACTCACAGGTCAGGTAGCAGTGTTATTGAATTTAAAACTTGACATCTTTTTAACACAATATTTTCTGCAGACACAATCTTCTGCTCATACTTTGTAACTCTATTATGGGTCATGTATTGAGTTTTGGTTCATTTCAATAGTAGTTCGACAAAGTGAAGGACCATTACAGTTAAAAGATATCCCATCACTAATGGTCTCACTCTTTTCCAGACTTGTGCTCACTGAGACAACCACTTCAAGGCAGCCAGTCAGTCCTGCTGCAACAGGGTCAAGGTTTATTGATAAGTATGCCACAGGTTTCTGATCATCACAGTCCATCTGAGTAAGCACTGAGAGAGTGCAGGCTTCCCTCTCACCGCAAAACAATGTAAAGCCTTTACTGTAATCCGGCATTCCTAGTGCTGGGGCACAACAAATATTTTCTTTCAGCTCTATATGGGTTTTCAAGCAATTGGTGTCTCAAGAAAGTCGATTAGACACCTTCTTGTGTGTTCGCCTCAGAAAAGGCTTTCATCAAGTGATTTTTTTGGCCAGAAGATTACTTTGTTGTATATGTGCACTGGTCTCCACCCAATAACAAACTGAGATACAAAAATCCCCATGTTACTTTTGTCAGGATATTCCCTTACACTGTGCTGCTGAAACACTTGCAACAACCGCTTATAATACTCATTTACAGATACCTTTGACTCTTGTGTAGTTTGTTGAATTTCCATGCAATCAACAACTTTTGGAGGCACTTTGCCTATCAGGAAAGTAATCACTGTTTCATATTTCTCCACAACTATAGAATATGGTGCATTACTGCGTACCGCTCTCTTAGGCTCTTCACATGGCCTTTACACAGCAATCTTACATTCAGCCTACAAATCACTTGACACCACAATATCAAAGAACATATTCAAAACAATCTACAACACCTTAGAAATCTTCACAAGCTAATCAGCTTGTGTATACCACTGTACAAGCTTGTCTCTTAATTTTGGAAAATTATTAATAAAAGCTGCAATATCACTTCTACTTGAAGGCATATTGCCATACACTCATCCCGCTATTTGTCCCAGTAGATAAGCTGAAGCTCCCTTCTTATCTTAGTCATTACTTTCCCCTACTAACTCAGGTTGTTTCGTTTTCTTTTCATGCTTTTTGCCCATTTTTTCTCTAGTTTTTCAAAATCACTTCATTTACAATTACATTTTATTAATTATGCAATGTGCAACCACATTTCTGGAGAACGGTTTGTTCCAATTGCTTCCTCATCTAATGAAACCCTGTAACTTCTATAGAAATGTTAACTTTTAGAAAGACCTTTCCCTTATTTACAGGCCAACTCAGTCAACTAATCATGTGTGTTTGCTGTTCGTCTTGTAATTTCTTGACACAGGTAAAACATATCTTTCTCTATATAATGATTCAAATGTTCTAAGTCTAAGTTCTAAGTCTAAGCATCTCCTAATATTTGTTACTAGTTCAACTTTTAATTCAGGAATATTTAGTGGCCTCTCTTTCCTAGGTTCTGGGTTAACCATTTGCACTGTGTCCTTTGTCTTTTTAATTTCTGAAGCTTCTTCAAATCATGGTGGAATAATTCCATCTTCAAATAAAGTTGTTTACTTAAGTGCTATTGATGTTGTAAAAACAATTGTTCCCCCATCTCTCTACTATTGCTTGGAAGTCCAAGGTGGTCTACATGCAAAAATCCATGAAGTCTGGGAAGTTGGAATGAATCCTAACATAGGTAAACTTCCTACCACTTCATAAAACTCTGGCATCAGGTTAACATTTATTGGGGCATTTGTGATTGGACTAGACACTGTCTTGTCTCCACGTTTGCTGGTTACGTTGGACCATTCGTAACAGATGTAGTTATTACAGGTGGAATAACAGTCTATGGTTGAGAAACACATGGGCAATCTGAAATATTTGAAGGGATCTCTCAACTAGCACTGAGCTAGATTCTACAGTGGCATTAGCTATTGTACTGCTCACAGGTGTGTCATTTCCAGTATTAACAGTTGGAGTTACATAAGGCTGGAGACGTGCAGCTAGCATTTCTTCTAAAATATCATCCCCTCAATCACTATCTGCCTCATTTTTCATTTGTCAGTTTGTTCTCTGTTTCTTCCCTGTTGCTTTGGGCCTTATTTGGATCCAGTTAATAATTGTCCCGCCGGTATTCTTCTGTCAGAATCCCTGTCTGCTTACTAGGCAATCCGCTCAATCTATTGAGATGCTGGTGGGTGCGAGGATGAAAGACAGGTGCACTGCCACCACCTCCAACAGAATTTCTCACCCATATTGACAGTGCCATAGGCAAAAGCAGCTGTCGAAGGGAGTACAGCCACTTTGTTCACCAGGCCTATCACGATGTGCCTTCCCGTTGACCTGAGTTGGCGGTTTGGAAGGGATATAATACAGAAACTAACTTTTTCTCACTTTCGCACTTCCTTTTCTGCCATCAACTCGATCCTCCAAGTCCTGCCTCTGCTGCTTGATGACGAACAAAATCAGCACAGTTGTGGATAGAATGGATGCTAAGCTCCACTTTTACCCGTTACCTTTTCACTTTTCTGTTAACATTTGAACTGGACTTGTGCATTTTTAAATCTCTCCTACAAGTAATAGCATACCAATGTGCATAAATGCACATGTCTGTAATGATGACATTTAATACATTTCAAAGATTGTCAAATGAAAAAGATATACATTACACATCATTGAGATAGGCGCAATGTAACATGATGTAAAAATTAATTACATTAGACAAGGTATAACCTTTGCCTTATTAATTATGTCATATCAATTGTTACTCCCAATTTTGAATCATTAAACCTATTCATCATTGTGACATTTCCCCTTGTCTAGTGCAAGTCCTATATTGTATCCTATTTAAATTGTCATAGTACTTTATAAGATGTAATGCATATATGTTCATTCTTATCAGTAATCAAGGTGAAACAAAGACACCTGTAGTAACACTTTAAAAAATACATTTAAACATCTATCATTTGATGCAAGTGTCCATTATCATAATGTATACCTTCATATAAAATGACAATCAAATAATATTTTAACCAATATATGCACTTAACAAAGTAGACATTAGAATAGTA
The DNA here is from genome assembly GCF_964263255.1 of Lissotriton vulgaris. Taxonomy (NCBI): domain Eukaryota; kingdom Metazoa; phylum Chordata; class Amphibia; order Caudata; family Salamandridae; genus Lissotriton; species Lissotriton vulgaris. The sequence continues at coordinate 316,442,146 of NC_141699.1, read as the reverse complement.
TGCTGTAGAGGTGCTGGGTGTAGTTATGATGCTTGTAGAAGTGTGGTGCATGTGGGTGTGGTGGTACACGTAGGTGTGGTGGTGGGTGTGAGGTCTGTGGGTATGCTGCAGTGGTGCATGTGGGAGTGGTGGTGGGTGTGGTGTCTGTGTGTGCTGATCATAATGCATATGGGTGTGGTGGTGGCAGAGGTTTCTGTGGGTGTGCTGGTGGTAGTGGTATTGATTGTGGGTGTGTTGAGGTAATGTCTGTGTGTGTGGTGGTTGGGAAGTGTGTGTTGGTGGGTGCAGGGGTGGTGTGAGTATCTTGTTTGGCAGTGTGTACGTGTTTCTGGTGTGTTTATGTGTGGGTGTGCTGCTTATATGTGTTGGAGTCGGTGTGTCAAAGAAATGAGTGCGATTGGCGCAGGGCTGGGAATTAGGAATTTGGATGGGGACAGAGAATGAGCCTGAGTTGTGGCACAAGGTTAGGATAGTTGGGAGGCTGCAGTGAGTGAGAAGATTAGGCCTGTAAATGCTCTGTGCAGTCCAGGCATAGCACTATGAATGCCTTCCAGGTAAGCCACCTTTTGTTGCATTTGGCAACTAAGTCACTGGATGGCATTCAGGAGTGCAGTCTGGCCTACGGTGATGTTACATAAGAGATCAACAGGCTCTTCACTCAGTACGGCCAGGGGACAGGGTCAGGGGATGAGGTGCCTGCAGTGAAAGAGATGTTTCCCCTTTTAGGGGTGCAGGTTTAGCTCGCTGGAGAGTAAGAGGGGGTGGAGATGGTACTCTGGGAAGCAGATACGGATGCAATTGTTAGAGTTCTTGTCTGGTCCTTCGAAGATGATGTGGTTGAGCTGCCGGCCTTCGTTGAACTCCACTCACCCTCTATGCCTCTGGGTCCCTCAGTGCTGGTGGTCTCAGCACCCACACCACAGTGGCCAACTGCTTCCCCCACCTATGTGCCAATTTATCCTCTGTCTACTCCTGATGATGCTAAAAATGACATATGCAATAGTTTTATTGAATCTTTGTAAACAGAACTGATCATGAACTATAATCTCAAAACTGTTTTCAAGTTTGCATATTTCACCTACTTCGAGGCTCTCAAACCTTGGTTCTACATTAGCATAAGCTCAGGAATTAGGCAACATTTTCAGAAACCATTTGGTCACAGTCTTCTAATTCCCCATGATGGCTCCTATATCATGGATGATCTGTTCTCTTATCATTTTTTATCTCTCTCCAGGAATTGTTTAACACCTCTGAATGGTTGGGCTTTGTTGTTTAGAATAGTGAACAAATGTCACCAAAAAGGATATAAACCACAAATATCTTTGTAGATTGTGCATTCAAAAAAAGTAAATTATGAAACTATGTATGTTAACAAATACTGCAATGTTGTAGCAACATTTGTTTAAACTGAAAGTTTGTTTCCTTTGGGCATTTCACAATGGTAACACTTCAAGTAACTACAGTATTTGTTCAAATACAAAACATGTTATATGGATTCTTTAATGAATAGCCCATCAATGTATAATGCTTTATGTTGATGTATATGCTGTTGAAGAAATTAAGAAAATATTGTTTGGGTAGATAGACAAGTGACTCCTACACCATATGTAAAAATATAGGCCTTGATACATTTATAATCACAATATGCAACATATGACGCCTTGATGCATTTCTACATTTGCATAATGAGTTATGAGTTGGGACTTATTTTTAGCTTTCCAGATGGGATATTCCTGCATGTATGTGATTGAACATTTAATCTGCAAAAGTCCCTTTAAGAATTCAATTTTCCCCCATCATTGATTTATCATCCCGACATAAAGGACATTTAAAAAAATAGTTTGGGTATGTGTTACTCTGTCACCATTGTGGACACATGCCTGTCTGTGTTGTTTCAAATATTGTATGCCCCTCACACATATTTTCAAAAAAACAGACTAGCTTACATGCACACTCAATAAGCAGTAGTACATGCAAATCTATCACGTTAAACATGAATGAAACAGTATTTTCTGATAAAAACTAATTTTGAATATGTATTAAATCTAAAATGTAACCTTTTTTTCTGTGCGTAACCAACTTACCAATGCGATGTTTGGAACATACCCTGTATCAAATATGCATTTTATGCTATTTCACCGTTAATATGGCTAACCTTACATCATTTACAATAGCATCACACCTGAAACAATAAAGACTAGTGTCCTGTTTGGTACAACTGTCCCTTAAAACATATACAAAACACATCATCATAAACCTTGTGCAAAACCTACACCTTCAAGAACTCTTCCTCTGTATTGAATATGTGTGAACCTTAATGTTGATAGCAAAATTGGTTGCTGTAACACAACTAGATATCTATTATGTAGAACTCACACTAAAACATAACTCCTTGTTGCTGCTGTTGGGCTCTCATCTGCCCATCAAGGTCCAGATAGGTGACCACATGTATGTGAACCATTAGGGCAGTCAGGGTGTGGCACAAGCACTTCCCACATTGATGAGACTTGCCGAGCTGGACTTCTGATGAACTCTTGGTCCAGCATCGTAGGTCTTCCCACTTCTTGCAGAAGTGAATGCTGTGCCTCTTGTGGCCCCCCAGGGTCTTCACCTTCTTGGTAATGGCTTCCCATATCTCCTTTTTCTGATGGACATTGACCTGTATGGATATAGTAAATGAAAGAAAAAATGAATTGCTTTGTGACTTGTTACTTATCTGTATTGATGTAATACAATTTAACTACATCAATCCCAAGCTACTTCTTATCAGTGAATATCATTGTAAAATTCTGGAGGAAAAATAACTAGTGCATTAGAACTAGACGACCCTACGCCCAGACCCCACGCCAGGCGCCGTTGACTTGAAGCCCAATGCCCATAGAGCCAGATAATATTGTTTGAACTAAATACCAAGACTAATGGCACCATGAAAAGGCTGTAATGTGTGTCAGTGAAAGTCTGCCCTTTCTGGATGAATCAATATGTGTATGGGTGATTGAGAGCCTTTGAAATGTGAACTGTTTGTGTAATTAATAACTCCATTTCATTTTTCTTCAATTTAAAATCATTCAGAAGCATAATTTTGTTCACAACTCCAAGGACTTTTTTCTAAGGATCCAGTACCTCAGTGCTTTAGATGTTCAACTCTGTAACTCAGTGCCAGACTGGCCCATGTATCTGACTGAGCACAGCTCATATTCAGGCCCTGCTATAGGTAGATTGATGATCATGATGTTTCAAGAACACAGCCTTCTCTTAACTTTGAGATGAAAATATGACCTGTTGCTCATCTGAAAAATAACTACATTCTGTGAGTTACACTGAAGGTGTCTGTTAGCTACTAGTAGCTTCCAAACAACTGGTTGGAGACACCTGATCTAGTCTGAGTGATATGTGGGATAATACACATAGCAAACATCATTTTCATTTGTGATGTATAAAATTATATCTATGTGCAATGATAATTAAGATATGTGTTTTTCTATATTTGCATGATATGAAATGTCAACATTTCACATGTAAATCATACATATACATAAATACATCTGAAAATAGACACCAAATAAACAATCCAAACACACACCTACTAATGTTATAGTTTTCTGTAGTCATATCGTGCCTAACAATTCACATCATCATTGTTTATCGAACGATAAAAATAAATTACACTTCACTTCAAACACTACACTTCACTCAGGAACTCAAAGGGATATTTTACAGATTTACAAATGCATAATAAACATAAACTTATCCTCTGGTGAGCCATAGCACTGGCTGTGTAGGGACAGAATCCGAGTGACCAGCAACTCCTGCTCTTCTGGCGAGAAGGCTGGGCCCCACTCACCAGCTTTTCCCTGCATTACGGTCCCCAGAGGTCCGAAACAGGGGGAAATGTTGAGAAGGTTTTGTTGATTGCAATGTTAGGAGGCAAATGAGCTTATTTAAAATGCTGCATATATGTACATAAAGTATGGGATCGTTAAAGGCAATGGACATATCCATTGGCTGTTGCACAGTGCTTTCACCTCTGTACTGGGCGCCTTCCAAATGTCCTGGCAGTGAGGTCAGGCGATTGCCATTTTAGATGGTCAAATAGTGTCAGTCAGTCAAAATATCTTTATTCGGCTTATTTAAAAACCATACAAAGAGATGAACAATAAAATACATTTCATACAGCATTTATCATAATACGCATGGTACAGAAATCTAGCAACAATTTTAAGATTTATAATAAACAGTTAAAAAATATGTTTGACAGGGGGCGTGGCCAAGATGGCGTCGGAGTAGGACGCACTTTCTACCCTCTCCGGCGCCGCTCCTACAAAGCAGCGTATAGCGGGGTCCCAAGAGTGCTGCCCGGCTCCCTACGAAGTGTAGCGACTGGCGGAGTGCTCCGGTGCCACCGGAGAGGAGTTCTGAGGCCAGCGACGCCTCTGGGGGCCGATCCAAGTTGCGGCCTGTGAAGCCGCGTCCTCGCGTGCTAGAGGGCCCGGCCTCGACTCGAGCGGCGTCTCGCCCCTGACGGGCCCGGCTGCTACTGGTGACCCCCCGGCGTGGATCGGGGGCAGCGAGGAGGAGCGCATCGGCGGTCCCAGCGAGGCGGGCTCATTGACGGCAGCCCTACCCCCGACGGAGGTGGACCGGCCAGGGCGCCTTTACTTCCCTCGCCGCCAGAGCACGGCGGGAGACACATCGGAGCGGCGGAGGTGCGCAAGGTACTGGCGCAGACGCGCAGAGCATTGCGGCTGAAGGGGACCTGAGCCGGGGGCGGATCGAGAGCGGCGCCTCGGCCCTAGGTGAGCGAGGACTTGACCGACAGCACCGGGGGAGTCCTTTCGGCTTTCCGGCGCTCTGAGCTCCTCTCCGTCATTGCAACTGCCTGCTAGAGCGCCGCGTTATTGTGGAGCCCTCGACCTGGGGAAGGTCTGTGCAAACCTTGGGGGCTGCCTTCGAAGTCGCTCCTCGTCCCATAGGTGCTGCCACGTGTGAGCTTGGAGGGACATTCCATTAGCTGCCCTGAGAGCCCCTCGCACATCACAGCCTCTGCGAGGCGAAGGTACTTCCTCTGCGTTGCTTGGTCCTGCCCAAAGGAGCACTCTACCCTCATCAGCGGTTGGGACGGTTAGTTGCCCGAGGTGGGCGACTCACGGTGCGGACCGGCGCCGCCATCTTGGTGTGCCCCTGTTTGGTGCTCGTCCTCGCTGTGCTGCTGGCTGGAGGCGCCCACCGCGTTTTCCCCACACCTGCAACCAGCTGACCGCTAGCGCTGCGAAGCTGACTCGTGCACCCTGAAGTAGAGGGGGGGACGCGGCTGGAGGACACGGAGGCCTGTTGGTGGCGAGCTGCATTCACTGACCACCGGAGGGGGTCTCTCTCCCCGCGACGGCCCGCGTGGTCCTGCAGGCGCTGAAGGTGGGTGTCTAACCCGGGCATCGGCGTGCAGTCAGCGCCCCGAGAGGAGGAAGCCGCCTTGCAGACTGGGCACGCCTGTTTGAACACGGGATAAAGGGTACTGCGCCGCCGACGGGAGGCCCGACGCTGTGGGTCCCCTGCTGGTGACTGATCCTCCCAACTACGTCTGCCTAGAATTTGGTGGTGGGCACGAGACGAAGATCGCGGCCATGTCCAATTCGCAGCGCAGAGGAGGGAATAAGGGGAAGGAGGGGGCCTCCAAACCATCGCAGCAACCTGCGTCGCCGGGAGCCAGCGGTTCCTCTAAACAGTCGGATGATGAGGCACCGGCAACCAAGGCCTTTATGAAGGAACTCTTCGCTACCATCAAGGAGGACATTACCGAACTTCGAACACAGCTGGCCTCGGACCTCAGGGAGGTACGGAGGGATGTCGATGGGATCGGCGAGAGGGTGGCAACGCTGGAGGACCATGACCTTAGCATGGCTAATGATGTGCACCTACTCCAGCAGGACATCCTACGTCTCACAGAGCAGAATCTGAGTTTGCAGACCCACACAGAGGACCTGGAAAACCGCTCCAGAAGGAACAACATCCGTATTAAGGCGGTCCCGTGGGATGGCGAAGCGGGGGACCTACGTGGGTACGTCCAAGCCTTGTTCCTTCAGATCCTAGAGGATGAAGATGTGCGAGAGGTCCTGATGGACAGAGTGCACAGGGTGGGGCTGCCCAGGAGAGGGGGGGGCCCACCGCCGGACATCCTTGTCTGTGTGCATGACTTTCAGTTGAAGGAGAGGATATTGAGAAAGGCTAGAACCATTTCTTCATTACAATTCAGGGGCCATCACCCCCAGCTTTATCAGGATCTGGCGGCGACGACCTTGCAGAAGCGGAGGGACTTCCGACCTGTGACCGCCTTCCTCCGGGAGCGCGGGGTGTCCTACTCCTGGGGTCACCCCTTCCGGATCGTCTTTCGGTGGGAGAATAGACTGAGACAGATCAACTCCCTGCAGGTGGCGAAGGAGCTGCTGGGCATCGAAGAGTCGACACCATCACAGGAGGCGCGTGGCTCGCCCTTCCGTGGGCGACGGCGCTCTTCCTCGTGGCACAGGGTGGGCCCATCTCCGGAGCGGCGACGGCCAGATTCGGCGGCTAGCGCACAAGAGAGGGATGCAGCGGTGGCATCGGTGGCCTCCGCCACTGTGGCGGACTCCCAGCTGGGCTCTGGTGCAGCTTGACCCCACTTCAGCGAGGTGGCGTCGGGGAGGGCTCTTGGCCTGAGGTCCTCGGGGTTCTGAAGTACTTTTGGAGAAGACACCCCGGATTTCGGACCTGGGGGTCCCAAGGAGGACTCCCCTGCCCCTACTACAGTCCAGTGGGGGACTCTTGAACCGTGACCTGCTGGAACTGAAGACTGCGAGGTTCAGGTTCAGTGCCCTGGGTGGCATTTTGTTGTTCTTGGTTCTTGGAGGGGTGCTGGGGGGGTTTGTTTGCGCTCTGATTATGGGTGTCATAGCGGGGGGTTTTGGGTTGGGGTTGGGAGTTCGAGGGGTGGCGGCGACACTGTGTGGTGAATGTGTGACGTTTGTGTGTTGTTTTGGGATGTGCCTTTTACTGGCCCCTGTGAGCCTTCGGACTGTGCATGCCGGGCGCGGGCTGCGGTACGACCATGTGGGTCTCTTGGAGTGGATGTGGCTGGGACTCTTCCCCCGAATCCTTCTGTGGGCTTGGGCCCTGCTGCCTTTGCGGGACCGGTGCGGGCTCCGAGGCTGTCTGATTGTGAGCATGGCGTGGATTCTGTGTTGCCTCTTATGCCTGTCTGCATAGGAACGTGGAATGTGAAGGGCCTTAACTCTCCGCAGAAGCGGCAGAAACTCTGGAAGTACATCATGGATCATCATTTAGATGTGGTAGCCCTCCAGGAAACACATCTGGCTAGGAGAGATGAATTGAGGCTTCGACATAGGCAGTTCCCCCTTATTTACAGGGCATCTGCGACCACGAAGCATAGAGGGGTGGCCCTACTCTTCAGGGCTTCCCTGCATTTTCAACCTATGGGGGTTAGTGGAGATAAGGAAGGCCGTTGGCTGCTAGTGAAAGGTTTGTTGCGTGGACGCCTATGTACTTTTGCTGTGTTGTATGCCCCTAATGCGGGACAGAATGGCTTTCTGCAGGAGCTGCTGGACAGGATGGGGGACTTTGTGGAGGGTCACTTACTCTTATTAGGAGATTTCAATATGGTGTGGGACAGGGGTCTGGATAGCTCTGGGGGCCGCAGGGCAGACTCTGGGGTCTTTTCGGATGAAACTAAGCGCCAGATAGGGGACATGGGACTGATTGATAGTTGGCGCTCTCTCCACTCGCAGACCAGGGATTACACTTTTTTCTCCAATGTACATCACTCATACTCCCGCATTGATTATGTCTTGGTTAGTCAGGCCCTCCGGGGGGACATCCAATTAGCTGATATTCTTCCGCTTTCGCTATCGGACCATAGCCTCGTGGTTCTGGGACTGCACTGGGCCACTGGGGGAGATGGCTGGCGCAAGTGGTATTTCCCGGCGGCTCTAGTGCGTGATGAGGATTCGTGTAAGGCTCTGCGCAAGGCTATTGGTGACTTCTTCCTCCTCAATCCACCTGCGGACACGTCGGTGTACACCACGTGGGACGCATGCAAGGCCTCTCTGCGGGGCACATGCCTCGCCCTCAATGCAAATTTGAACAAGCTGAGGCGCAGGGAACGGGAGGCTCTGGAACTGGAACTGGCTTCCTTAGAGCAGGCCCACAAGGCGAATCCCTCGAGGGTGACTCTACGCCCCCTGACGGCGGTGCGAGGGAAATTGAGGGCCCATTACAATAACAGGGCGGAGTATACTCTCCTGCGTCTTCGACGCACCTCCTACTCCCAGGGCAACAAGATTGGGCGCCATCTTGCCCGACAACTCCGGGACAAGCGTGAGAAAGATTACATAGGGGGTATTCGCGACCACATGGGCTCTGTCCAGCACAGAGATGCCGACAAAGCGACTGTATTCGGGCGCTTTTATGAGGCGCTCTACTTGAGTGACACCCTTGATTCAGACGCGCAGTCCAAATTCCTGGAGGATCTGCCCCTCCCGAAAGTCTCAGCAGAATGGAATGATTCACTGTCTTCCCCTATCACCCGAGAAGAGGTCTTAGACGCCATTAAAGGCCTGAAGCTGCACAAGGCCCCGGGGCCTGACGGCTACACGGCCATCTTTTACAAAACGTTTGCCTCTGAAGTGTGTGACTACCTGGTCTCCCTCTTCAACGCTATGGCGGTTGATGGCAGAACCACGGACTCTATGGCCGAAGCTCTGATCACTGTCATTCCCAAGCCGGGGAAGGATCCTACTCTCTGTACATCCTACCGGCCGATCGCGCTTCTCAACTTAGACGCTAAGCTATATTCCTCTATTCTGGCGGGTAGACTGCAAGATCTGATGCCTGTTCTAATTCATCCTGATCAATCGGGGTTCATTAAAGGCAGGCAGACCCATGATAACCTGCGCCGCGTCATACACCTCATCGAAAAGGCGGAACGATTTCGCGTGCCTGCAGTGCTAGTGGGGCTCGACGCGGAGAAGGCCTTCGACCGCGTCGACTGGGGTTTTTTGCACAAGACGCTGGTGGCCTTTGGTTTTTCGCCCTCCTTCGTGCGGATGATTGAGGCCAACTACAGCGGTCCTATGTCCCGAGTGTTGATCAACGGCCATAGGTCCCCGAGTTTCCGTCATTCACGAGGGACGCGCCAGGGATGTCCTCTCTCGCCCCTTCTCTTTGCTCTTAGTATTGAGCCTTTGGCTGTGGCGGTGCGGGACAATGAGAGGATTTTGGGCCTTCCCTTCACGGGAGAGCAGCACAAGATCTCGCTGTTTGCGGATGACGTTCTGTTGTCTATCAGGGAGCCTGCGCTGTCGCTCCCGCATGTCCACTCGGTGCTCTCCGTCTACGAGGAGGTGGCGGGCTTCAAGGTCAATTTCGATAAATCCTACATCCTGAATCTGACCCTGTCAGCAGGGGAGGTACGGCTGACCCGGCCGCTCACCACACTCGCCTGGGCGTCGGAGTCCTTGCTTTACCTGGGCGTGCGATTGACCCCCTCCGTGCCTGCCCTATTCCAGGCCAACTTCCCTCCGATGTTCTCTACTATTAGGGCGGAGCTGGAAAGGTGGAAGCCTAAATACATCTCGTGGCTGGGCAGGATACACGCTCTTAAAATGGTGCTTCTTCCCAAATTGTTGTACCTCTTTCAGGCGTTGCCTATTCCAATAGGGTTGGATTACTTCCGCAGATTGAAGACTATGATGCTGCAATATGTCTGGCAGGGTGGCCGTGCAAGGCTCCCGTTTTCGGTCCTGCGGCGACCACGCTTGGAGGGTGGGGTTGGCTTTCCGGACATGCATTTATACTACAAGGCCGCCCAACTGAGGGTCATGGTAGAGTGGTCCCAGCAGCTATCGGAGAAGCATTGGCTCCACATGGATCGGAGTGTTGCGGGTCGCTCCATATGGGACCTGGCCTGGAAGCCTAAAGCAGACCGGCCAAAAAATGCCTACATTAGCACTCCCACGAGCACGGTATTGAAGGTTTGGGACACGGTGAGCGGTGATGATCGCTGGACCACGTTCCCGTCCCCGTTCACCCCGATTCATTTCAACCCGGCTTTTACCCCGGCCCTGGAGGAGGGCCCCTTTGATGCTTGGAGGGAGGGTGGCTGTCGATCCCTCACCCATTTATTCCATGGCGTCGAGCCCCTCACTTTCCACAACTGCATGAGGGACTACGGCGTCCTCCCGACAGAACGCTACAGACATCTCCAACTCCTGCATTGGGCAACGTCGCCTGCCGTAGTAGACGCGGCTACCAGACCCTTGTCGAAATTTGAATCCTTCATACTTCACACCTCCACCATGAAGGGAACGATTTCTTTCCTGTACAACCTACTGTTAGACTCTACCGTGACACCGCGCCCGCGTTATCAGGACCACTGGGAGGCCACGCTGGGGAGGGACATCTCTACTGCTGAATGGCGGGCCTTATGGAGAGATGTGACAACACATAATCACTCTAATGACCTCAGAGAAGCACATATGAAACTCGTCTTTGACTGGTATCTGTATCCCTCTAAATTACACCGTATATTTCCTACTGCTTCGGATAGGTGTTGGCGGGGCTGTGGGATGTTAGGGGACTTTAGCCATATATGGTGGGATTGTCCCGCCATCAAGCCATTCTGGGCTGAGATTCTCTCCCACATAAAGGATCTCCTGGGTTACCCGATCCCGGCTACCATGGCTTTTGTTCTACTAGGGCTTAGAGATCCGCTGCTTGAACATCAGACTAGGGCGGATAAGCGAGTTATGTGGCTATGTTTGGGTGCGGCCAAGTTGACTCTGGCAGCAGCATGGAAGTCCCCGTCTGCCCCAGCTCTTTCCTTGTGGCATGCCCGTTTGTGGCGTCTGTTGAGCATGGAACGCCTCTCTGACATCTTCCTGGGGAGATTTAAAAATTTCATGTACAACTGGGGCTCGCTTGTGAGATTTCTGTCCCGAGGCTTGCCTTCGGCTGTGTGTCCGCCGACACTGCGATCTCTTCATCTTTTCCAACTCTGAATACGTGAATGTAGGCATGGCACTGTGTGTTTGTTGGTCGCCGCCACCGGGGGGAGGGTGATGTTGGGGAGGGTTGCGGGTGGAGGGATAGTTGGGGTACTCATCTTGTGTTCTTCCTTTCTTTTTCCACTCTCTCGCTATGATTGGCTATGACTAGGGGGGGCTGCTGGACACTGGACGAACTTGGGCTGGACTGGATGCTACACTGGGTGGATACTCCCCCGTTGCTTATCGGACTGTTGTCAGCTACCAGTGAACTGTTCCTTTTTTGCATGCACCCTCCCTATTTCTGCGCCCCCTGTGTGGGGCTGAGTGGCGACATGTCGCCGGTCTTTCTCTCTTTTTCTGATTCCCCTCTTACTGTCCCCACCCCCCTTTCAGTTTCAACTGATATTCTGCAAAATAAAAAATAAATTTAAAAAAAAAAAAAAAATATGTTTGACATTAATAACTAATCTTGGCGGACAGCTTTCGCCCTTGAGGCGGCTACCAGGAATTTCACAGCTACAGGGCGGGGCTAGTTCTGGTTTCTGCCAGTTATTAAAAGAGCCTAAATAATAATGCAGCAAATTAAATCTAAATTTGGTTAAAAGAAACCTGTGGAAAGGAAGTGTGACGAAAACAAGATATGGTGCAAGTGATGGTGAACTAAGCAGCAGGCAATGATCCCTCACTGCCGGCTTTTCTAGTTCACTCTCTTTGCGGCACATCTCCTTCCTTCCCATAAAAGACTTTTTGACAGAGTCGAGATCTTGGATCCTAATGGACTCCGGGGAGGTAAAAAGCTCCGGGCGGCCTAAATCAACAAAAGCCTTGGCCACATAGGCTAGCCAAGGAATTTTGTTAGATTTATCGAGGGACAGGACATCGGTTAGGATCTTGTGGTTTAATGGGAGTTCTTCGTTCATCCATATTTTTAACCAAAGAATCAGAGCGGCCATGCTCAACTTATCTGAGAGAAACTGAAGGCCAACTTCTTTATGTATGGAATACGTTGGAGTGGACTGGGGTACAGAGAGCAGGGCTCTGATAAATCCATTCTCTGCTCTCTGTATTGGCTCCACATTTGCGTATCCCCACAGTGCGGAGCCATATAGTGCAATGGCCACAGATTTGCTATTGTAGATTTTTAAAATGGCTTCCATAGGCCTGGCTCCTAGCCTGCCAGCAAAACTCAAGATTGCGGAGGATGATCGTGTGACGGCCAATCTCTTAGCTCTGACCTGTGGTCCCCAGGTCCCTTTCTGGTCGAACAATATGCCTAGATAGGGAAATGTGGATACCCTAGAAACCAGGTCCCCCCTACAAGTGAATGTTTTGTTTCTCTTCCTACGACACTCTAGGCCCACCACCATAGTGTGTGACTTGGCTACGTTTATTTTAAGGTCTAGTTGGTCCATAAACGTACCAAAAGCATTCAATAGGCGCTGGAGGCCAACTCCCGTGCGGGCGATCAACACGGCATCATCCGCGTATAGGAGTGCCGGGATCTCTGTTGCTCCTACATGCGGGACGTCGGCTTCCTGCCCCTCTAGGTGCGCACCCAGGCCATTAATGTAGATGGTGAAGAGTAAGGGGGCCAAAATGCAGCCCTGCCGCACACCCCTTAAGGATCTAAAGAGAGCAGTACACCTGCCCTCGTTAGTCACGCGTACACTCGAGAAGAGTTCTTGATGCAGGGAGGTCATAAAGGTGACCAATGCCTCATCTATGCCTATCTCCAACAGAATGGACCACAGCTTAGTCCTATTGACCAAGTCAAATGCCGAGGAGAGGTCCATGAATGCAAGATACAAAGACCCCTCCTTAGCTATAGTATATTTGGAAATGAGCAGATGTAAGTTAATGCACTGTTCGATAGTACCCTTTTTTCCCTGAATCCATATTGGATTTCGGACAATCCACCACAGCCCTCAACATTCTCCCTCAGCCTAGATAGGAGAACTCTGCCTAACATTTTTACAGAGGAATCCAGAAGGGATATAGGCCTATAACAGCCTGGATCATCCCGCTGGCCTTTTTTAAAAATGGGGACAATGGTAGAGATGTTCCATGATGCAGGTACAAGATTATCATTCACTGCGTTAAACACGTTTGCCAAGACTTCAGCCCACAGTTTTGGGGAATACATAAAAAAGTCGGCAGGCACACCGTCAGGGCCAGGTGCCTTGTGCTTTGTGGTGGACATAATGGCTTTCTCCACCTCATCTCGGTTAAAGGTAATGGAGCAGGTAACTGATCTTGTCAACAGGGCGTCTGTAGTTACGTCAGCAATGTCCCCATAAACATTTTTAAAGTGAGATAACCATTTTTCATCAGGAATAACGCAGTCCATGATATCGTTGTCATCATCTGAGAAGAAGGGCTGTTTAATAATCTCCCAGAATTTTTTGCTATCCTTCAGGACTGCCGCCGAAAGGAGGTCCTCCCATGCTTCTTGTTTAATGGTATCCTTTCGTTTTTTTATTGCTGATTTGTAAGTTTTCCTGAGTCTGGTAATCTCATCTTTTGCCCTGGGGATGCTTTTTAGGGCTACCAATAATGATCTATGTGCTTTTGAGCATGCTAAATCGAACCAGCGCTTATTTCCTGGAATTACATTTTTAGTCTTTACCAAGAGGTCCTGTGACACCTGCACACATATGGCCTCAAAAGCCTCTACGATTTCTTGACCCTGTGCGCAAGGGTTTTTACAAACCTCGACCTGCCCCTTAATCTTTGAGAAGTTTTCGGCATAAAATTTTTCCGGAACCACCTTTGCCCATTTCAAACGTCTTCCTTGGCCAGTGGTCCTTAGGGGGTGGGCGGTTACTTTCAATGGGGATGGTCCTATATTGCCTCCCCAAGCCACTTCTAACTCTACTGGGTTATGGTCACTAAAGTGTGATTGTGTGGTACGATAGGTATTGACCCGGCTAAGAGTGCCTAAGGATACAGATATATAGTCAATAATAGTACCATGAGGAATACCAGTGAAGGTTGGCTGTCTAATGCCACCGTCTGGTTCGTAGAGGTCAAAGTTGGCAAGAAAATCCTCCAGCTCCTCTCCCTCAGTGGAATGTTCAAAGTGAGGTCCCTCAGGCCCATCGTCCCCATCGGGGCTACTTCTCCTGCAATTTAGATTGCACGGATGGATATTAAAATCGCCTAATAAAATATAATCTGTATCAAGCGTATTGTTCTGACTGACCGTATTTAAAATACTATCCAAATCAGTGATATTACGGCCTCTGTGATCACTGTTCCCTGAGTTATAGAAATTTATAAAAATAGTCCTACTAGTGTTTTTGATCACTCTTTCGACCAACAGGATATTAGGGGAGTCAGTGTTGATCAGCCTGCAGCTACCCTTTAAGTCTAGAGAGAACAGAAATAAAAGGCCTCCCTTGGCCCTCCCCGTGCGACTATGAACGGCAGCTTTGGTAAAACTAATAAACCCGTCCCACCACAAATTGTCAGAAGTGTCCCACGTTTCCTGAAGGGCAATAATGTGGTGGCCTAGGACAAAGCTTGACCAAGATTTATCCTGACGCTTGCCATTTAGCCCCGCTATATTCCAGCTTATTAGCCTACAGGAATCCATGGATGTCTCAGGTACTAGGCACGGAGCCGATGCCACTTCGGGCTCACGGGGTGTTTGGATTGATTCATTAAATCCTACATCCAATGGACTGTGCAGGTTCGCACTACCCCAACCCAGAATCGGGCTGTGGTCGGGCAGATGAGACATGGGTATTGGGTGATCATTCAAAATCGTGTTATGGCCTTCGTGCACTGACTGGGGATAGGACTGATCCAATTGTTGGGCTATGACATCTATCCCCTGGTTTGTAACCTCTATATGTCAGTCACAGTCATTTAGGCCCGACAAAACTCCATATCTGTTTCCCATTCCCAATCCCAATCCCCAGTCAAAGGGAGTGGGCACCTAACCCCATCCATTTGCTGCTGGATTCCACATAGGCTGGGGAGTATTAGGTCGCATGGAAAAGTGTTCATTCCCTTGCCTAGTCATAAACCGATTGCCCTGGCCTCTATTATCATAGCTTGGAGTATTTGGTCCCCACCTATTTATATTGGGCCAAAGTAGCCCTGGTGTTCTGGCCATTGGCCCATTTGGGAAGTTGTATTGCCCTAACCCACGGCTACTCATGGGGCGAAAATGGTTGTTGTTAAATCTGGGCCTAGTTTCCCCACCCCAGTGAGCAATTCCAGCATTCCTTCTAGGCCTGGAAATGTTGGAAGAGGTCGCCATCTGGGTCTCAGTATAAAAGAATTTCAGGGTAAGGGGAATTATGGATCCAGTTCTACGTTGCGGTGGGAGGATGTTAGCAAGAATGTTAGGGAGTACTTCTGCGCTAGCAAAATTTAGTATAACACAGTCCCCATTGAACTTCTTAGTCTTGTTCCCTATCCATGATACCCTCCTTGCCATGACAATTTCCCCAGCTAGCTGGTCAGCTCCCTGGTCTGCCATGCGCATATTATTGGTAAGCCAATATAAAGCTTTGTCCTTTAGTCCTTGGGCGGATTCTTTTTGCTCCTGAGATAAAACAGGGACATTCGCCAATACCAGGACTAATGGTGAGGCTTCCAAAATAAATTGTGAGGAATCATCCCCTAAGTGCAGTGGGGTTGGTGCCATAGGTTGTGGCGTGGGGGGCTCTCTAGTTACATCATGGGTGGGCGCAGGTGGTGGCAATTGGCCTTCCAGGATGGGCTGTTGTTGAATATCCATAGGGCCTGGATCTACACCCAGGTCTTCCTCCACGGCAACTACAGGTTTGCTAACTTCGTTGACTAAATTCTCCAAGTCATTAACCAACTTGCTTTGCAACCCTCCCATCTTTTTTATTTCGGATGTTAATTTATCTATCTTCCCGATAAGTGGCTTGATGATGGTTTTGATTTTGATGTCTATCATGTCTGAAATCCTGTTAAATAGATCATCATCGATGATTTGTCTGAGCTCATCAACGTCTTCGCGCTCCACATTTTTCCCTTTGTGTCTAGGGGGTGAGGTAATCTTTTTCTTTCCTGGCTGTTTTCCCCCCCGTTTGGCTTGAGCTTTTCTACAATTTCTCACAGGACGCATAACAGGGGAAGAAGATGAGGGAATTTCTTCAGCAGTGTTTTGCTGCTGCTCAGAGTCAGACACAACGTTTGTTGACTGATCAGCTAACAGATCGAGGTTTCCGTCATCTGTTTCCAAATTTATTAAATTAGCATCAGGTATGAGAATTGTAGGGTCAGGCAGTGGGGTATCAGGAGTTTGTGCACTGGGGTCGGGGCTCAATGGGAGCAAAAATGGTGATTGACTCAAACCTAAGGATTCCCTTCTGTCGTTATTTATTTTTTTAACCACTTGTACTAAGAAGGAGTCTAGGGTTTTAAATGGTGCTGGGGTAACAGAGGCCGATTTTTTAGACATGATTACAAGTGAGTAAGAGTAGATTCAAAGATCAAGAACTACACAGGTAAGTGATATAGGGTGATAAAAGCAGGCCACAGATCTAGCAAGACAAAAGATAAGACAGTATCATACAGCATGTACAGTTTATAAGTTCTATAAACTCAGATCCTGGGTCAATTACAAGAAATGCTAGGGTTCAAATGTGTGATGATCTCGAAGGTAGCCTAAAATCAGTCCCAAATGGTCTCAAATGAGCCACCTGTAAAACAAGATCATTCAACAAAAACATCTAGTAAAGACCATGTATTCAAAATCTAGACCTATTCTGTAGCGTTTACCCCCCCTACTAGACCTTGTTCCTGGGCGATTCAGTAGGGGCTCGAAAAACCCTGCTGACCCCGGTCTGGTAACGAGGAGAAGAATGGAGGGTACACTATAGGTAGTGGACCAGGCGACAGTGTTCAGAGGCAGACAATATCGGGAGTCCACAAATATTATCTCATATAAAACAGTACCTTGGCTGATCCGTAATGTAGGGTGTTAGGGAGTGGGCCCAGCCCGGCCTCCTTCGGCCCCTGACGGTCACAGACAGTCCCGCCCTTGTCCCGGGCTTCTCCCGGCACCCTCCCGTGCGCTCCCGCGCTGCGGAAATGACACTACCCGTATATAGCTGTATAATTGGTCGCTGGGAGGGCGGGGCCGGCAGGGAGAGCAGCCCAGCTGGATACGGGTGCACGGGGACTCCTGGTCCTTGGAGTCCACCGCTCAGGCTCGCAGCCCTGCCGGTCTGTTTGGAGCAAGGCCCTTGCAGGTAGTAACTGACCGCTGCACACCGCGAAGCGGGACCCGCGAAGCGGGTCCGGCGAGGAGGGGCGGCTGCAGCAGGCTAACTCGGCGTTCCACGGAGTGCTCCTGTCCGCTTGGTCCTTGCGGAATTTGGGCGTCGTTTATCTGGTAAGGCACTCCACTGAGTGACCTGGAGAACACATCTTTAACCAGAAGGTGAGGGCGGGGCTGGCAGGGAGAGCAGCCCAGCTGGATACGGGCGCGCGGGGACTCCTGGTCCTTGGAGTCCACCGCTCAGGCTCGCAGCCCTGCCGGTCTGTTTGGAGCAAGGCCCTTGCAGGTAGTAACTGACCGCTGCACACCGCGAAGCGGGACCCGCGAAGCGGGTCTGGCGAGGCGGGGCGGCTGCAGCAGGCTAACTCGGCGTTCCACGAAGTGCTCCTGTCCGCTTGGTCCTTGCGGAATTTGGGCGTCGTTTATCTGGTAAGGCACTCCACTGAGTGACCTGGAGAACACAGCTTTAACCAGAAGGTGAGGGTGGGGCCGGCAGGGAGAGCAGCCCAGCTGGATACAGGCGCGCGGGGACTCCTGGTCCTTGGAGTCCACCGCTCAGGCTCGCAGCCCTGCCGGTCTGTTTGGAGCAAGGCCCTTGCAGGTAGTAACTGACCGCTGCACACCGCGAAGCGGGACCCGCGAAGCGGGTCCGGCGAGGAGGGGCGGCTGCAGCAGGCTAACTCGGCGTTCCACGAAGTGCTCCTGTCCGCTTGGTCCTTGCGGAATTTGGGCGTCGTTTATCTGGTAAGGCACTCAAATAGTGTTTTTATTAATGTTTAAACTTTGTTTACTATAAACTAGAAACTGGGAATGTAGAAAACACTGGCCAGTCCTGGAGGGTGGAGAGGTTCTTTCACATTTAGGAAAATAGAGGGGGGATATATCCTGCCAAACTTAATTTACAAAACTCAAAGGTATCCCACCTACTAACCAAAAACGTGGTGTGATGAGGGAAAGCTCACCCCAACTAGACATTGCATTGCTAGGAATATGGAAGGAGAACATTCCTTTTGTTTAGATAACCCTCACACACAGTAGAACTAAGGGGCGTAACTACAGATTAAAAATCACTCAACTGTTCCAAGGAATCCCTTTATTTACAGAGTGATTGGGGACAGTAAAACTAAATAACAACTTGGGATATTAAGGTTTCAGTGGTCCCATGACTCTTATTTGACCAGCATGTTTTAGCCCTACTCTTGTAGGCCTAATATAGATAGGTGCGGGACTTTCATCAGGGTGATTTATCAATAAGCATAACCTCCCCAGTTATGCAGCTATTTGCCCTGGTAAAATTATTAAATTGACCTTTAGGAGTCAGTGTGAACCAAATGAAGAAGCATGACACTATTAGAGTGTGTGAGGGTTATTTAAATGAAAGGATTTTTTTACTTCCCTGCACCTAGGGATGCGGAGTCTAGTTGGGGTGAGCACTCTCCCTTCACATCATGTGCTGTGACACTAGGCGGGATACCTTTGAGTATTGGCTTCTTTGTTTACACATACAAAATGCTAATTATACTCCTTAATTAAAAAAAAAACATTTCTATGTAGTGCATCAACAGGGTTTAACCCGTTTACCGTGGTGGCAATTCCGCCGGGGTGCAGAGGGTTTAATGAGTCGGCGGGGCCGCGTTGGCCAACGGACGTGCGCAGCACTACGAAGGCCATTGGCCGACTGAAGCCCACAAGGGGTTAATATGATTGTTGCATGATGTTGTTTACACTTTCGTTGATGGTATTTTGTTTGGCATAAAATAATGTGTAAATAATACATTTAAAATGTTTTATTCACACATTTTTTCAAATCAGTACACGTAAAAAATTATCATTGTTAACAAAATTTATCAATATTACTTGTTGTGTTAAGATAAGCTATGAAATCATATTTTTTTGCAAAACATGACATTTGTGTCATTTATCTTGAAAAAAATAGTAAAAAAATATAAAATGTTGTATGAATTCAGGGCGAGTGAGGAGACAACAACCTCTGGTGTTCCGACTATTTCCGGAACTTGCCACCATGGAAGAATTGGATATTATCAAAAAATTCAATTTGAATAGGCAGACTATACTGAATTATAGTCATCAGCTGGAGCCAAATCTTCTGCCTCTCAATTGAAATCCAACATCTATTACACCAATGTTCAAACTCATGGCAGTGCTTCAATTTGTGGCCACCTCACTTTGCCAGTATATGGTGGAATATCACAACCAATTTTTAGAGGTGTGCAACAAGTTCTTTCTTCAATGATAAGACACAAGAACAGCATCATCAAGTATGAGGATTTTGGAAATGTGAAGGACAATTTATTTGGTTTTGGTCACCTGCCACTTGTATTTGGAGCAATTGATGGCACTCATGTTGTCTTCGTGCCACCACACACCAGGGAATAAATCTCCTGGAATCGGAATAACTTCCATTCAAACAATGTGCAAGTTGCTGGCTTAGCTGATCTGAACATCAAAAGTGTATGTGTACATTTCTCCGGATCAACCCATGATTCTTTGTACTACAGAACAGCAGCATACCCCTGCAAATGTCATAACTTGGAACTGAGAGGGCTGGCTTTTTGGTGAGTACAATCTGACATAATATTGTTTGGGTAATTTGAAGCTGCATAATGTGAAATTCTGTGACATATTTTGTCTCTTTCCTTTTTTTTCAGTTCAGCAGACCCCGCCAGGTGAAGTTTGTGTCAATGACATCCATGGAACAAAATGGAGGCCATTAAAGCAGGCTTTTGGGCTGCTAAAGGTTGGATTTCGCTGTCTGGACAAGACTGGGGTGGAGCCCTCCTCTGCTCACCCAATAAGGTGTGCCAAATCACCATGGCGTGCTAAATGTTGAACAACATAGCCCTGCGATGGAACATCCCATACATCGCAGAGTATGGTGACCATAAAGAGCCACTGTGAGAAGATGATGAAATGCCAAATGAAGATGATAGTGGTGAAGAGGAAAGAATTGATGTACATCAAGATGGTATAGACAACTTCGGCACCTGAGTGTAAGTATACATTTACATATTATGACATTAATGTTAATCCAATTAATAATCTCATGAGGAGAACAGTCTGTGCTGGACATTTTTCTGATTGGGCAAGTTGATGAAATCAGGCCAAAGATGTTTGTTGAACCAACTGCTGGCACATTGACTACTGGGTTCATTTAGAATATTTTACTTTGCTTTTTCTCAGAAAATGTGTCCTCAAAAGTAAATGTACATGTATTTATATAGCGCAAATCACTGACCGAGGTCGGTATCTAAGCGCTTGCTTAGGGAACCCCTCCTTGTATTCCCCTGTGCGATAACCCCGGCAGGGTATCCATAAGGTGAAAGCCAGGCATCCCACCGCGAGGGGCCGTTGTGGAGATTAAGCAAGCTATTGCCCAGAGTCGCAGTGTGTGAACCCATGAGTCGAGAAGGCACCGGAGCGAGAATTATCGAGTCTGTGGAATTTTTTAGCCCAAGACCCGCTGAGGCAGGGAATTGAACCCTGGTCCAGGGCCGATCTCAGCTTCCGGGTCTGCCGCCTCTAACCCCTGAGCCACACTTCTCCACCCTGAG
This sequence comes from Lissotriton vulgaris, assembly GCF_964263255.1. Taxonomy (NCBI): domain Eukaryota; kingdom Metazoa; phylum Chordata; class Amphibia; order Caudata; family Salamandridae; genus Lissotriton; species Lissotriton vulgaris. The sequence continues at coordinate 316,421,273 of NC_141699.1, read as the reverse complement.
CCACACTTCTCCACAAGTACTCATTTGTAATGTGTCTAATGTTTAATATGATTGAATGATTTGTTTATCTGATCAGTTTTAGGATCCTTCACCATGTCATCTTCATTAGGACATTTCAATGTTGTATTTGCTGATATATGCTGCTTTTGCGAAGTACAAAGGGAATATGAGTTGATCCTGTGTAAGGAACACATGGACGTTGGGTGTGCATATCTTGTGCTGAGACAACTTGCACTTTGAATGAATGGTAGTTTTGAAGATTTCATCAGACTTGTTTTCTGTTGAATGTTGGCACCAAGCTAATAAGTGCTGCTTGAATTGCTGTAACCACATGTGGTAGCTGACACCAAGCATAATAATCTCTCTTCACATTAAGCTGTTGATGTGTCTCATCATTGTAGGAAGAACTCCTTGTAGCATACCAATAAAAGTTGGTTGTGACATTCCGACAGATACTGAAACAGTGAATTGGAAACCCCAAATTGAGTACTGCCAGGATTTTAAACTCTTGGTGTTATTGTTTATTTATTTATTTATTTATTTAATGGTTTTGTAAAGCGCACAGTAACTCCGAGGAGCATCCCGGCGCTGAAACTGCTTCTCCAGGGGTTTTAGCCAACTGGGGGATTATATTAGCGGGAAGAGGAAAGTTTTCAAGTTCTTTCTGAACTGAAGATAGATTGTTGTGCAATTCCTGTTAAGAGGCAGAAAATCTGGCTCTAGCTGATGACATAACTCAATTAAATGTTATCAATAACATCAGATTGCCTTGATTATATCCCCTTGTTCCATGGTGGCAAGGTCTGGAACTGTAAATATACAAATGGCACTGAGTATTTGTGTTATGCACAGTTGGCTATGTTCCAGAATTTGTTTTTCAAATTTAATAAAATACTAGTGGATGAGTTTTTGTTATTTGTATTTTGTTGCCATAGATGAAAATTCAGAGAAACCTTACCTACTTGCAATTCATTTATGATTTAACTAACATTTGGTTTTTTTTAGATTTTAAAATGTATGATTGAAGGACATTTTTAAATAAACAGAGCAAATAAATACTTTTGTTAGTTTTGCTTTTATTATAGAAAACCAAATAAACTAACAAAGGATGAAAACCAAAAAGCCAACAATATTAGAAAACGTCAGTCATGGTGAATGAAACCATTACTAAAGAACCAACATTGTTTGAAGTCCAGTGTCCACAATACAACTGGCATCAGAAAGGTAAATGTGCCCAGAATATTGTCCTAGGAGTGAATGGTAGTCACACACTGAAGGAAATTAAGTTTTGCGTCTCATGGTGGTAGTGGAGGTCTTGCCATCCATTCTTGATGGCCTGATGAACATGTGCTCCTGAGGGGGGCTGGTGGATCTACAGTTGCAGGAACTGAGATGGGTGCAGGTGCTGCCTCTTGTGGCAGGACCTCCCTTTCAGTAGCTGAGGCAGATATAGTTGACCCAGATGTTGCTGGACCACAGAAAGGGAAAGATGGTGCATGAAAAGTCTTGCACTTATGTGTACAAATGTCATGCAGCACCACAGTCAAGGAGCCTATATTGGAGTTGTGAGCTCCTTCTGTAACTGCTTCATCTTACAGAGCTCTCTAAGGACCATGTCTTGTGACTGATGGAGGAATCCCAAGACTTGGTTGATGGCGGCCTGTGTGACGGTTAACCCAGTGGCCTCACTTTGCGGGCTCACAGGTTCTCTCACACGATCCCTACCCCCACTACCAGGTGACCTCGATGCAGTGTGCCCCATTCCACTGGTTTCTGGCTGAACATGACGTAGTGGTGGTGTTGGCTGAGCAGCTATCCGGACTCGAGGCACACGATTGGGGTGATGTTGCTTTGGTCACAGGAAGTGGATGTACCCATGACCTGAGTTGTGGTAACAGCTGGGGTGAGAGTTGTAGGTGTGGGCTAAGTGAGACTCACTGGAGCCACCTTCTTATCATCCAGACTTGCAGGAGTAGAGTCCTCACTAAAGGCGTATTCCTGGTGTGGAGTGGAGGTCTCCTCAGTGGCAGGTGTTTGCCCAGGTACTCCAGGTGTTGGACTTATTATGAGTGAATAAAAAAATATTAAAAGTCTAGATTATAATCAAAAGTGTTTAAAGGGTAAAAAAGTAGCAACCTAAAAGGAAAAAGATATTAATAGAATGAGTCCACTTTTCAATGGTATTATATTCAATAACAGACAGTTTAAATGACACACACAAGTAAATCAGTAAAGCATGTAAAAACATGTCCTGAAATGATAAAAACAAATAATTAGAAAGAATACCTTAAATATACCAGCCATCCCAAAGACCACAGAGAGGAGAAATGAGAAATCAACCATTCCAAGGTCTAGCATGGTAAAATCTGACTATTACACAACATAGAGAGATATACAGCATTAGTCATCATATACATATTGCAGAGTACATTTTTTTACACAAAACACCACTTAAATTTAGCATAAACATTGATATAATTTACATTTTTTCAGTCAACAAATGTTGCTTTGCGAAACACATGACATCAATTCTATAGCAAACCAAGGGTAGAATAACATAGAAATGTAATCCTTACAACATTTAGACACTTAGCATGAATTATTGATTGATAAATACTACACAATTTAACATATGTGTAAATGTTGTAGGCAAAAGAGAATGGGCAAGATAACATTGCAATCTTATTTTCGGCAACTCAAAACAAGGCATCATGGCAGTTGTATTAATTTAAATAATATATTTGCAACACTTGCAACATTGAAATTTAATCATACCTGGTGAAACTATACAGTTAAAAATATCAGACATTTACTATATGACAAACAAGAAATATGTTATATGGTGTGTGTAAAATCACATACAATGACCATAACATCATGGGAAATGTAATGGATATTGAAACCTGTACTCTTAAATAAAAGATTACACATTGAAACCCTCTTAATGTGTGGAATATGATTGCAAAAGCTGCAAAAGATATTAGCAAAATCTAAATGAAAAGTTATAAGGATATTTAGGTTTACTGACTCATTCAACAGTTTAACTTACCAGTCTCCACTCCACCAAGCCTTTAGGATGTAGGATCTACAAGACCTTATCGTCCCAGGGAAATAGTGGTGAGGAGGTTCTGGAAGAACCACAAACAGTCCTTAGGGTCTCCAGGTGATGCCTAAAGGCCAGAGAAGTCACTTTCCCCAGCAAATAATTCCGCGTCTACCTAATTTCCTCCTCTGGGCACAGGTTATTGGCTGGAGCATTCACTCTTTTGAATATTCTGGCCCACATTTACCTCTTCTGAGATAGGGCTGTATTTTGTACTTTGGCTCCAAATAATTGTGGCTCTACTCTTTAATTTCATCCACTGTAACTGATAATTCTCCCTCTGTAAAACAGGAATTTTTCTTCCCTGTGTATCTAAATTAAAATATTTGTAATACATTTTATAATGTCCAAGTAAATAAAGGGAAGATAGGAAAAGGGAGAGTTAACAGTAAATACAAAACAAGACCTCTGACTTAACTGACAAAAGTTCTGCTCAAAAATGTTGTGGTACAGCAGAATGGCAAAGGATCATGATCTTAAATGTTTTATACTGTGGTATGCAGGTGTTAACATTTAGACAAATAACATCAGGTGCCACAGGAATAGTACATTGTTGACCGCATTCCATGATGGATTCACTCCATCGGAAAGCCGCAGCTAGAACACGGGCAGCAAAACTGTGAAATCTATGTAGGCTCAGCGAAACTCACCGCCTTGGTGGTGACAGAGTGCTATTCGGCAGCAGAGGAGTCCCACCATGTTCTAAATCAGTCCCTCTGTCTTTTTCCCTTTCTCTGGTATTTCAATGGAAATAGCTGGATACAATCTAGTCACTTCAACTATGCCTTTTCTCCTTCTCTGCTGTTCTTCGTCCCATCGAGCATCTGCATAATTGAGCACTGCTCTTTTTGTCTTTTTCTGATAATTTTCCCTTTCTTTCACTCATGCATCTTTCTCCCACATATTTAAAGCTTCATATTGTGTGGGATTAGCATTTGTTGTGTGCAATTTTTCTTTCTATGTCTTAATAATTCTAACCTCTAAGATACATTGTTTTGGAAATTTTAATGAGCCTTCTTTCTCAGTAATCTTGCCAAATTGAAGAAGCCACAAACATGTATTTATCTCCAATTCAGTTGTCATATAATGTACAGGTGCACCTGTGGGAGGTGACTTTTCAGCTCCCTGTATTGGAATTGTAACATCACCCTTTATAAAACTCTTGAATTCTTAAAACATTTCACGATTCTCACAAATCGCAAAGTAAAACAATCGCAATGTAATATTTTGATTTTGTTCTGTTAATATCAGATTCGTATTATTTCAATTGTGTCACAGTTGTTATTTATTGAAATCCTGTTAACAAATCCCGAGGTGATATTCACACAACCACTGACCTATCACAAAGCAAAACCCTGATGTCACCAACCAATCACGGTGTGAAACACTGACATATGATTTCGCTTCTTGAAGCAACTCACCCTCCTTAACAATTCTTCGTACTTCCACAATTCAACAAAATCTTTAAAATGACAATAACAAAACATGTAACAATTCTACTTTGCTCTGCTAAAGAAAATGATCATAATTCAACAACTGGCAAATTAAAGTTTTTCACACCTTTCAACTTTTACCCTACAAAAAGACTTTCACATTCGCAAGCAAAATCTCGACCAGTGTGAAATCACTCTAATAAATGCAGCTTCACCTTTTGCGCAATCAGTTTCTGCTAACATCAATCAATATTTGAACTATCACAATAGCTCATTAGGGTCCCTTTCTCAATTGTGTAGTAGACGGTACCTCACACTGTACACAACAATACCTGCAAACAAAGAATTATCAACAGAGATGGCTGCTTAAGTGTTTTCTACACCTGACTCAATATCCCAGAATCTGTTTCATACTTTCCTTTCCATCACTTCCAAGATAAAGCTCACGTGGCAGGTCTTTGCCAGCATTTTGTGAATCAGGAGCTCTCTCATAATAGGTTAAATCACAACTCAAGTTCTATATTGAGTAAATGATGAGAGTTTGAATTCGTTTTAGAAGTTTCTTTCTCAATAAGAGATTAGTCAAATTCTTTATTTTTACATTGGTCAAAAAAACAATTAATTTTACAGAAATCTCATAAAATTATGGTTAGAAAAATATCATCCAAGTATGCATCAAGACCATTCCATAAAGGAAAAATACCCTCTTCTAAAGAACTGGAGCAGAATTGTGTTAATAGAAATCATGAAGAGTTCAAACTCAAAGGAAAAGAGTGGAGTTAAAAGAGCATCAAGAGCAAAATTCAGTCAAAGCAGCAGCACTTTCCATAAAGAGCAGGTAAAGAAACTCAGCTGAGTCTCAATAATTCAAGTAAATAAGCATAAAGTTGCAGTAGCAATCTGTAGAAATTGTGCATCAGTACTGAGGCAAATGATAAACAGTAGCAGTAGCAGCAGTAGCCACAGTTGTCGGTCGAGGACAAAGGAAATGGAATGGATGTCTGGGCATAGCTATGTGGAATGACTGTTGAGAGCTGAGAGTTCTCTACTCTGGGATGACACACTAATATGAAAGGCAAAAATAATGTTGCAAAATGTATATCAGGTTTCTTCTCTTCTGATCAAATCAGGCAGTAGCATTCATTTGAGAGCGAGTTCATCTCTTCCTTTCCCATGAAATAACATGCAGCTTGTTTTATTACAAAGTTTGTTACCAACATCTTATGTAAGTGTCTTCTTGATCCATAAGACTCCATTTCCATAAACATTGAACACAATTTAACCTTCTAATGCTTAATGTTTCATAGGGTAAACAATTAACTACAATATAGAAGAGAAACATAATCTTGGAAAAAATACTGTTTAGTAATGCATTTTATTAACATAAACACAAAATACTGTTTTAAAATATACAACTAGTTTAGTCAAGCATTATGAGAAATATGGGGAAAATAGAAAATGTGGTTATCACAATAGGATGATTCTTAGTAAAATGTAATACATTTGTTAAACCAGAACATTCTGCATTTATGACAAACATTTCTAAGCATGTCACATTAAGGTCAAGACTCTAAATTCCATTGTGCGCATTTCAGCATTGTCAAGTTCACTTCTAGTCAAAATAAATCTTGCATGTAAGTGTTTCTGTGGTGTATGCCAATAACAATGCCTGCATAGTGCAGCTTGCAGATTACAAATGTGTGTCATTTCATGTTCAATTTTTTAAGGTAATCATTGCACACTAATTTTAAATGAATTGTACTTTAGCCGCTTCACTTTCTCCTACCAACTCCTGGTGCACGAGTCAGCTCTTTGGATGATGTTGCCACTGACTTTGAAATCCATACTTAACAAGGCCCAAGCAAATAGCAAATTGCACCCTAACCAGTTTCCACTTTGCCATAGGTGGCAAGGCCAAAGCCCCCGTGGCACAGACGAAGGAGTCTTCAGGGTTGGGGCCTCCAGAATGGCCAATCCTTCCTACTTCCAGTGTAGCTCAGAGAGTTGTGGATCCATACTGAAAAGATTCAGCATCTCCAGCAGGTTGGGTGAAGAACCAAGAAACTCCAGTATCCCCCATTTAGAAGAGAATAGAATTGAATAGCTTTATTGTACAGTTAATTAGGACTCTAGAGGTCACCTCATGTCAAAGAAGAGCCTAACATTTTGGAACAGCATTAATGCAATGAGTGTCCCAGGTAAATGGAAACATTCCTGAAGAAATGAAGAAAAAAATAAGACTTCTACCTCCAATGTCGTTTTTGTGCTTTCTGTGGGAAAACCTCTTAGAAGAATGTTCCTTGGAATCTTACCTTTATGAGAGGGAGACTGCTTGGAAGTATCCTTGCAGACCTTAGCCAAAAATAACTTGGATTCCCACTTCCTAATGGCTTTCAGGGGTATAGTCGCCAGAGTTAGAGGATGTAGTGTCTTCTCATAAACCCAAATACAACATAAAGTCATCTTGACGACCAAAATGGACACCTTGTAACGCCGCCTGGATGGCTTTACAGCCATAGGCACTATGAGTAGATATGTGGCCAAGTAGTAATTGAAAGATTTTGATATTTACTGGTGAGACATTGAGATAGAACTCCAGACACCATTGATGATTCACATAAAAATTGGAACAGGTGAGAGTGTGCTGGTTGGTGTGTAATATACTTTGTTGGGGTCACGTCCTGAGGTGGAGTCTTGGCTGTAGTTACTGGGGGCCAGTGCCTGAAAAGTTTCAGCACTCCATCCATCATTTCCTTGTGTTTTCTTTGTTCACCCTAAGTTGGTAGGGTATGCTCAGGTGTGGGTCACTTGCTCACTTTAACACTGGATTCAAGCTAGCCTATCTAATGAGGGGTGTTTGTTTCCGGTCCAGGGAAGACCTGGCTTGGCAGTTTTGGCTGGGTTGTTCACATGAGGCACATGGTAAAGAGTGATTTGCGTATAGCCTGGTCTGAACTGGGGTGGCGAAATGAGCTAAAGAAAGATGATGAATTCAACCCAGATCTGTGACTGGGGGTGAGTGTCTGAAAAGTTGCAGCACTCCGCCCATCATCTGTTTGTGTTTTCTTTGTAGCCTTGTGGTGCTACCTGAGACTGCTAAAGAGCCATTACTGTGAGAAAAAAATCCAGACCTGTGGCAATCCCTGCAAAGATGTAACCAAAGTTCCCTAAGTGTATTAAAAAAATTGGTAGCAATAGGTCATCGCACAGTGGCATTATTATGCAAGACTTAAAAATCACAATTAGTGCCTAATTACAAGTTCCGTGGTCTGTGGGACTGCCGAACCTGTGGTGGTGGTTCCTGGACCACCAGAGGGGTGGTACACCCACTGTATTACAACCACTGAACAGCTGCTAACAGCCGGATCCTTGATCCCATGGCGGTGGCGCAGTGGTCAGTGCTCATAATATGCTGACGATGCCGCTGCTAAACTGCCAAACATATTATGAGCAGCCACGGTCTGTACAGGTAACAGTGATTGGGCCACGTGTGGGGGATTTCCAGGGACGATGCAGAGGGAAAATGAATTATTTTTCATTTAATTTTCCCTCTTCATCGTCCCGAGAAATCCCCTCCTCAATGCAGCCCCACCGCCCCACTGCTGTCACCTGCATGGACAACGGCTGATTATGAGTTTCCCCACTGCCCTCCTTTTCATGACAGTAATACCGCCATGGAAAGGGTGGTGTTGAGGAATTGCTAGGCCTGGGTAGTAAATTCTGTTCCGCTCATGGAATTTGCGAAATGTGAGTAATTTCACATTCCGCGGAGAACGCGTAATTGCCCAAAAATTCCATGATCCGTGGCTTCGCAGAATTTTTTTTATTGTTCGTGCTATCAAAATGTGTGCTTGCAAGATATTTCCCCCTAGCACGTAAACATCGCTCTCGAACAGGAAAAAAGCATTGCAAACGGGCGGAACAAGCCATTCCGTTTGTTCACAGAACGTTTGCGTGTTTGTGGCAATTTTTGACCGTTTTGTGGTGCTTTGCGTAGCGCAACTATGCAAAATACGCCCACCCCTGGTACCTCTGTGCATGGGGGTGCATGCAGTGGGGCACATGATGTGCCTCCCTGTCTGTATGCACCCCCATGTTCGTGCATAGAATGGAATGCACAACTTTGTGCATTTCAGAGTGTGGAGGAATGTGATTTGCCATTCTCATTGTGGTGCCTTTCTAAGGCTCACCTCCTGGAACCACCAAAGCATCACCCGCCAGACTAGGAGAAACTCCTAATCTGGTGGTCGGTCGGCAGGTGGCTTTGCTGGTGTCGCAGTGGGGCAATTTTGTGGCGGTCCACTGCTACACCGCCAAAGTCGTAATCAGTCCCTAGGTTCTGAGGCTAACTATTAAATGTATATTTCAATTAAAAGCTAGGTGATAGTCCATTAAAAAGAGTCAGTTGTGGTTAATGTTCCTTGGCTGAGCTGATTTGGTAAAATGTTTATGCTTGAGGTTGCTATCATAAACGGGGAAATGAGTGGATTTGTTTGAGTCATAGAGGAAGTGGCTGAGAATTAACCATTATGTTTCCCGGTTTCTGCTCAGTTAAAAGCGAATACAGATATATGTCTGCACCTTGATGTCCTTTCCATGCTGAGTGCGAAATCCTGCCACAAAAGCTGGGGCACAGTGATGATTCAGTGAACTTCATACTTTGCTTGTTGCATACATTTCCCAAATTTGGTAGATTACGTTAATGCACTTAAAGGTTTGACCACCCCTACCGAAATTCGGCATTTTAAGTTCCAACATACACAAAAGCATTAGTCTTTGTATAACGAATTTCTGAACTTGGACAGAGAGAAGAACACGCATGTAAAACAAAAGTATTATTTTTAGGTCGAGCCGAAGCAGCACGCATATGCTGTCTGCAAGACCTGTGGTATTCCCACCTGCTGCTCGCCATTTGTTCAGCGCAGTGTCGGTCTTCTTTGCTGCCTCGTGACTGGCTTAGGCAGCCAACGTCACTTCCGCTTTCTTTCAAGCACAGCACGAACAAAATACAGTTTTGTTAAGCTCACACAGCTTATCTGTTATGTTGGGAACTCTTTTCTTTGATAAATTAATTGCTTTATGCTCCTGTCAGTGCTCGGTGCACGTCTGTGTCGTTCCATACACCCCCAGCGCCGCCAGCTCCTTGTTTGCCATACAATTGTTTGTTTAATTGGTTAGTGTTACCACACTGGTGATCCTGTCCAACCTATTTACTCATCACCCGGGATAAGTGTAGCACGTAACACTGCATTGTGCACATAATAGCTTCAGTATGTATGTACACCCATGTGCACTACAACAATAATATGAACAGCTTGGGCTTGTTTGGCCACTACTTCGCTAGTAAATGCAGAACACTATAGAAGTGTTTTGAATGTGCGAATAATTGGTGTGTTGACACAGCACAGAGGAGTGTGCACTGCTTTGGTGGTTTTATCATACTTAGAAACACAAATTTATTGTAAATAAAATATTTTAGCCTTGCAGGAAGGAAGAATTGTGTGTTAAGGTAACTGCTGTAGCTATCTCGGGCAACCTGATGATCACATGTTTGAATGTGGGCCTGGACAACTCAGCCTCGCATTCCCCTTTAAGAGATAAAACAAGTGCAGTGAGACCAGCAGTGCTGCAAAGGTACAAGATGAAGAGAGTGGACGCTAAATTAACAATACTAGGAGGAGAGGTAAAATATAATGTAGACATGTCAGGCACCCACAGGACTTAAGGAGCCTTCGTATTACTTATCAGGAGTTGAGGTGAATGCAAATGTGTGAACATTCCATTTTGTCTCAATAAACCGGTGCTGAAGTTCGACTGGGCTCTTTTTGCTTTTATCTCTTGGCTCTTCTTTTGCTTTATGTTATGTTAAAAATATTTATTAAGTGCACATACACCAAACGGTTTCATAGCACTTTAATCTTTGTTTATCTCTTTGAACTCCCCCACCACCCTCTTGATGTACACAGTGGTTTGTGTTATAAATATTTATGTAACTAAGTTACCACAAGGCTGTTAAGTGTAAGGTCGCGTATCTGCCATTCCAACATCATACATTACTTAGAGTAGATGTTTCTTGTATTGCCCTCATTTAATCGCCCTTTGTGTCTAGTTAAGTCTGTAAGCCCTATTTTCCTTAAGTAGTTTCTCGTACTGCAGGCCCGACATGCTTTGATGCAATATTCCGCACACCATGTGCGCTTTCACTTTCTAAGCAGGGTGGGACAACAGTGGCCGCTTCTTTGCATAGGTCTCATATTTACAAGAGTTTGAGCTTTTGGTATTGTACATGACAATGCCTTTTATTTATGTGTTAATTATCAAAACATATAAATAAAAGGCATTGTCATTTACAATGCCACTAGCTTAAACTCTCGCAAATGCGAGACCTATTGCATTGCAAATTCTTGTTTACTTTTAACGTTACTCTTTTAAACTTGTGTACCGCTATCTGTTGTCTTAGATAGTTGAAGAAAGAGGTGACATACAGGAGTCTTTTATTTGCTGCATAAATTTATTCGGAAGAGAAGTTATTTTACCTAAATAGTTTATGTTAACGAGTTTTACATTACAAAGGAATTGAAATAACACGATAATTAAACACAATATTATTAACATAATTATATTTATTTTCTATAAATATTATGTAACACCCATTTTTATTTTTTTAACCATCAGGTGTTAAAGCTATCCAATGTGAAGGTGCTGATGTTTTGACCTAAAACAGATGAAAGGATGAGTTGGCATTGTCGAGATTCAAGCTCATGCTAAGATCATAGGAGATGTCAGCAGTATGCACTTATCTGTTCAGTGGAATTAATGTTATAGTGACAATAAAATCGAAATATAGCTCAAATACCCGTTCAATAAACTCAAACAGGTGAATATGTCCTAATGGAAATTACAACATGACCGTCATGGTTTTCTAAAATAAAGATCCAGGTACCCTCCTACAGATGTATTTCTTGAGGCTTGGTACAAAACACATTCTAAATGAAATCCTGTCCTTGAACAGTACTTGTGTTGACGAGGTATTACATTATTGATATTCACGCTCTATTGAAAACACATGGATTGTGGTGTTTAAAAATTAACTTTGTACAGGTGTGTAAAGCAATTCAGCAGCAGGATGCTGATTTAAATATGAATCCATCTGTCTATGCATTGTTTCATTGTTATTTATGTTTTCATTTTATCATCAGATTTGGATTATGCAGGACTCTAAACAAGTATGCTGCAGTCATGCCTCATTCATTTGGTAATTTTTTAACACATGGTTCGTGCTGTAGAGTTGCAGTCCGTTCTTCAAATAAAGACACATACAAATTAACCTTTCACCCTTCCGTGAGACTTACTATTTTAGTAAGGAAGTCAATTTATTTGCTAATTATCCCCAATAATTTTTTTGGTTATTTTGCTTTGCACTATTGGTATTTGAACCAGTCGTTGAGGCCGGCTGACTAAACCCCAGATTTTCGTATTATGCTCTGAAAAAGTAAAGCATTTGCTTTAGAAGTTCTAGAGCCGATTGTTATGGAAAGTTACAAAGAAATCAGGTAGGGTGTGCACGAGTGGATGGAATGCTTTTATTTTATTTTTGGTCAATTGCTCAAAACTCACATTTGCAGTGTATAGGAAATAGAACTTGGCAAACTCAACGTAAGCATTTAAAATTTGATTACCTACATTTTTTTATGTTTTCAACTTTTTTTGACTTACCATAAGTCTGCATGTTTATACATGCAATAAACATGCAGACTTACCATAAAGGTACAATAATCTTTGTCATTGTTTAGCAAAAGGTATTTCAAGTTCCTTGGCAGGACTCCTGCTGATCTAAATTTCTTTTGTTACTTATCATGCCTAAATGCAGCCGATTCCTTATTCATTTAATTCATGACAAGTTACACCTAAAGTATTGTTTATAATGATTTGGAACTGAACCATACATCTTTTTCAGGGGAAACATCCTTTATCACACACCACGTGCTGCAGTTATAAAGCGGTCAATACAACAAATGCATCTTTAGCACACATTCCTTACCACGCATATCTTTACAACAACATGACTTGGGTAAAGCGTTGTTGTACTATAAAGTCCAATGCTTTAACAAATGTTGCGCAGACTGGAGTAGGAAGTTATACCTCTCCAATGGCCAGCGCTATCCCTAAGCCATGTCATTGTAACAACTTGCGTGGTAAAGGAATGCATGGTAAAAAGGCATTCATTATAAAGAATGTGGAGTAAGATGGTATGCGTGGTAAAAGCATGCATTGTTCTGACAGAGAACCCTTTTTGACTATTGTTGCTTAAGTGTGATTAACAGAAAAAGAGGTACTATTAATTAAAAAATTTGGCTGAAACTAAGAGTACCTGAATTCTTTTAAAAATTCCAAGGGGTATTTGAGGACGCTATATAAGCCAAATCATTCCCCAATAGACATGCCACCTGAGAGGTGAATATATGGCCTGATTCACAAAGGTAAATTTAAAGTAGTAGATCTTCTCACATGTAGATCTACTCCTACATCTAGATGTAACTCTCTTTTTTTGCTAGTCCCCATTACCGAGTGGAGCTGTACACCTTCAGTGTGCTGGTGGATGGCAATATCTTATTGTACAGGAGTTAAGTTCCATAGAAGCTGAAATAGAGCCCAGTGCAACTCCACAGTAGGCTTGAATTGGTGGAGATCTAGAGGATTCCCTCTGTACAAAAATTTTCAGACAGAGGTATGAAGTAGACCATTTAAAAGAAAAGTGCCAGTGACACTCATACCTGACTTGAGAGAACAAGGCCTTCTGATCAACTGTATCAAAGGTAACGAAAGATCTTCAAGCACTACCAAGAGCCTATTGATCATTCAGACCTGCATGGTAGCATTCTCTATATTATGACGAAATTACCAAAGAAAGAAAAGGCTTATGAGAGGGCAGAGATGCAGAGCTTATCTGGGTTTATTATTAGGAAAACATTTCACTGGTCTTCAAGATGTAGGGGCTGATTATGCTTTTGGCGCAGTTGCTTTTAATCTACCAAAAAGGGCACATCATTCGCTCACCCAATTGCCGCACTGCTGAATGGGGATAATCCCTCAAAGTAAACCACTTCCTCCAAAGTTCACCATTTTTATCACAGTATACCAAATTTGTTTATCAGTCGTTTGTCAATGTTCTTTCATGTTCAATCACCTCGGAGACAGAATCGTTGCGCCTGAATCCTTTGTTCACCAGTTTCAAATGCCTCCCGATGCCCATCCAGGCTTCAAACAGTAGCACGTGAGGTCAACCATATTTCAAAGAAGGCTCTTTGTTTATTTCCCAATGTATTTCAAGCCGTGCTGGCTCTTCATCAGGGGTCACTGCAACATGTAAAAACAACTCCACTTACTGCTCGATTAAAACATACTGTAAAATACAACAACATCCAATCCCTCCCATGCCCTCTGTATCCTCGATCCCTCCAAACTCAATCCCTCAAAACCCGAAACCCATATTATGCAAAACAAATGTGTGAAAATATTAGAGACATAAAAGAAAATGCAACATACAAAACTCATTTCAACCACTCCCATCATGTTTACCCTTCTGCCGCCATTAACTGAATCCCACCTTCCATAACAACATTATTCTCTCGTGTCCCTAAAAATCTAAGCTTAAACAAGTTACCTCTGCAGAGCCTCAGTCGGCAACCCGACCATCCCGTGAACTTCATATGGCTGAGATACCCGCCACCCCCTCTCAACACAATCCCCAAAGGAGGGAAACCGGAAACAGTTCTTAAAGTTTTTGGAAGTGGGAGGGAGTGACCCTCCCGGCCGTATTTATTAAAACAAATTAAAACATTAAACGTTTCATGTTATGTACAATTTCATTAACACATTGCGATGTTTGGCTAACCTTAACATATTCTCTAATACAGAGGTTCTCCTAGCCGAACTAGCATCCTACAAAACATTCTCTAGACATACTGAAATTGTACATCCTAACGTTTAAGGGCCAACGGCAAGGTCATAACCGGTGTCAAGATCCCTAACCAGACTTACCCCTCCCACTTGGGAGGGGCGACAGCACAGAGGCTTACCTCAAGTGCAACTACTAACAATTTCCCTTGACTTGACGGGGGCACTTAAGACTCGACGCCATTTAAAGGTCGTTCGAAGACTCGTGTGAGGTATCTAGAAGGTATCGTGGACCTCCCCCCACCCCACACAACTTACCGCATCTGCCGTCGCAGATGACACTGGCCCCGGGAAATTCCCCAGGAGGGGGCTGTAACCCCTCCTACAAAGGAAGGGGCCTTGACCGCCTTTCCTTTACTTCCGGCGACCCACCCTTAGACGGGACCGCCTCCCCACTGAGGGGCCAATGGCCACCTCTCCCGAGCGCTCCCATCCGTGTTGGGTGACGCCCACTCATAGGGATCTTCTAATTAGTGCTCACCGATCATGACCTTACCGCCTACCAAAAAATAAATACGACAATTCTTACACAAACCTATGTAAACATTGGTCGCTACGACCGAAAGAGCATGCTTAAAGATACAACACTATATCAAATCATTTTAATCGTAAAAACCTACACGACATTCACCATTCTTTATTAGGCTCAACATCAAACTGATACCTTCACAGCCTGTAAACGAAACGGAAAACATATTTATAAATTCACTTTATTACAAAACAACTGGCTGTCCTCAGGGGCTGGTGGGTGGGTCAAAATTGGCTCTTCGTTCTGTCCCGAGCTCACGTGTAGCGAGGAGGTGCAACTTCGGAGCACAAGAACAAGAGGACGTCTTCTGGTCTTGCGTCTCTTTTTATCCGTCTTCAGGGCGGGCGTAAACCCGCCCCTGCCTGCCCCTGGGGCGGGGCTGGCTACGTCGGTGTCTAGGCCAGCCCACTCTAGGGCGGGAAAAGACGCGCCCCGGCTACGCCGCTTCGGGCATACCAGCCGAGACGCGCCTCCCGCCCAAAATGGCTTCCCGGGGGGATCGAGGCACTCCGCCATACGTTCGGGGGGACCGAGTGGTCGCCCCTTTCCATATGGCTGAGATACCCGCCACCCCCTCTCAACACAATCCCCAAAGGAGGGAAACCGGAAACAGTTCTTAAAGTTTTTGGAAGTGGGAGGGAGTGACCCTCCCGGCCGTATTTATTAAAACAAATTAAAACATTAAACGTTTCATGTTATGTACAATTTCATTAACACATTGCGATGTTTGGCTAACCTTAACATATTCTCTAATACAGAGGTTCTCCTAGCCGAACTAGCATCCTACAAAACATTCTCTAGACATACTGAAATTGTACATCCTAACGTTTAAGGGCCAACGGCAAGGTCATAACCGGTGTCAAGATCCCTAACCAGACTTACCCCTCCCACTTGGGAGGGGCGACAGCACAGAGGCTTACCTCAAGTGCAACTACTAACAATTTCCCTTGACTTGACGGGGGCACTTAAGACTCGACGCCATTTAAAGGTCGTTCGAAGACTCGTGTGAGGTATCTAGAAGGTATCGTGGACCTCCCCCCACCCCACACAACTTACCGCATCTGCCGTCGCAGATGACACTGGCCCCGGGAAATTCCCCAGGAGGGGGCTGTAACCCCTCCTACAAAGGAAGGGGCCTTGACCGCCTTTCCTTTACTTCCGGCGACCCACCCTTAGACGGGACCGCCTCCCCACTGAGGGGCCAATGGCCACCTCTCCCGAGCGCTCCCATCCGTGTTGGGTGACGCCCACTCATAGGGATCTTCTAATTAGTGCTCACCGATCATGACCTTACCGCCACAGGTCCGGATAGTTGACCGGCTATCCGGACCCTCCACAAGACTCCTACCTAAAGGTCATGTTTTAACGTTTTTAACCAAGCTAAGAAGTCTCCTATGAGTAACTCATTCCCCACCCTTGACAAATGCACACCATCCCCCAAATACATACTGTCATCATTAATACAACTATGCGAGATCGAATGCAATGTCTTGGAACGGAACAACCTACTCACTTTGTTATTCAATTTTTTAACAGAATGATTCAAAGCAGGGATCGAGATAGCCCCCCGCCACACTTTTCGTGGGATCATATGAGACCACGCAATTATGCACCCCGGAACTCTCCTCGCTAACCAACTTACCGTGGAAAGCATAGCCTCCAGGAGAAGTCGTCTACCGGTGGTGACCAAATCATTGCCCCCTAAATGCACTATGACTATGGACGGCGGTGACCTCATCCGCCCTAACAGACCCTCAAAGAATGCTTGAAACTGGTCAATACAGAGACCGCCTCTTCCGTAGAAGGACACTCTGTACCCGTATTCCCCAGGTACGTGAATCATGTCACCTGCTTTGAATACGTCTGCGGCCCGTCTCACGTATGAGTGGCCCACGACCCACACCTCCTTTCTCACAGCCGGTGATGTCTGACCGCTGGCCTGGTGTTGGGTCGACTGCATAGTCCGCCCTGCCGCGTAGGCTTGCGCAACTGAAAACAAACAAAAGACAAGAAGCGTGAGTATATGATTACAGCTTCACAACATGTGCAATCGCACATATCTCTTATAACAATTGGAGGACCAACGCCCCACTCGTTTCACTTGCTCTACATTAAGACCCCTGGCTGTAGCTTCAGTGGCAGCCCCTATTCGAAAGGAATGGGTCCCGAATTCGCCCGGGTCCAAGCCCGCTGCGGCAATGGCCATTGCAAGCACCCGCTGAAATTGAAACCTCGTCAGCGGGGTGGCGTCTGCATGCCTCAACAAAGTCCCCCCCCATGATGCCACCCTTCGTGCTAGGTAATCTTCTAAACACTGTACCGGACACATGGAGGACCCGGGGGTCCTGCGAATGATCGTGCAGTCCCCCCTCCCATCTTGGTCGGTCTTGGACCTGAGAAAGGAGACAATCATCGCATCGCCCCTGATCTGAACGTGTTCCCGGCACAACCCCCCCACCACATCCTGTTTGTTTCTTGCAACCAGCTCACTTATCCTCATAGCCCCGTGAAATGCCAGCGTAAATGCAGTCCGGAACAAACACGTCTCGAAAGGAGACGAGCATGTGGTAGGGAGTGCGGCCAGCAACTGGGACAACCTATCCAGACCTATCGGTCGTCTCACATCTACTCTGCGACCCTCAAGGCGTTGCCACCCACGCAGCGCCTTTTGTACTGCAAAAGACGCTGTCGGGTCCTGGATATTATGGGCCCTGGCAACAAAGGAAATGGCGGCACGATGCCTTTGGGCCGTAGCCACCGATTTCCCAGCCCTACGTAAGGACATCAGAAAATGTACAACCCACTCTTCCTGACCCCAAAGTCCCCCTCTCTCAGTCCCCAAAAAGGCTAAATAGGCCTGAAACGCCCCTTCATATGCCTTCCTTGTCCTGGGTGCTAGACTCTCTCCCACGAGGTGACGAAGTTCGGGGCACCGAGAGACCAGAGAGCTTCGGGGAAGGGTGCCGGCTCTGGGTCCGCTGAAGGAAGGAAACCCGAGAAAGCCTGCATGTGAAAACGAGACAGTGCATCAGCCGCCTGATTCATCACCCCCGGGACATGTTTTGCTCTGAATATCACGTTCAGTTGCATACACAGTAGGACAATTTCTTTGAGCAGCCTCAAAATCAGTTTACAACGGGCTGCCTGACTATTGATGCATTCTACAACGGTCATATTGTCAGACCAGAACACGACAGAATGATCTCTGAACCCTTCAGGCCAGGTTCTCAGGGCCACCAGAATGGGAAACAGTTCAAGGAAAGCAATATTACTCGTCAGCCCCTTCTCGTGCCACCATAGGGGCCACCTTTGTGCAGACCATTTTGTGCCGAAGATGGCGCCAAAGCCTATGCTTCCCGCTGAATCTGTCCATAGCCCAAGCTCTTCGGAGGATACGGCTGGCTTGTTCCAGACGACTCGACCATTGAAGTCCGCCAAAAATGCTAACCAAATACGCATGTCCTGGCGGACCTCGGCCGATAACCTCGTGCGATGATGACCCTCCTTTAGGCCAACCATTGCTTGGGCGATTGAGCGGGAAAAGGGGCGGGCCATTGGGATCACTCTCAAGGCAAAGTTCAACTTCCCCACCAATTGTTGCAACTGATGCAGTGTAACCTTAGATGCAGTTAAACATACTTGGAGGGCTGCCCTGAACTTCAACACTTTGCTAGCTGGTAAACGGAAACACCCCTCCCTAGAGTCCAACTCGATCCCCAAAAACTCGAGGCAAGTCGTGGGACCCATAGTTTTACCTGGTGCCAATGGCACGCCAAAATGACCCATCAACACACAGAATTCAGCTAAGGCCTGGGCACATTCGGGATTTCCGGCGGGGCCAAGGAACAGAAAGTCGTCAAGGTAGTGCATTACATTTCGGAAACCCGTTTTCATAGTGAACACCCATTGCAGGAAAGTACCGAATTTCTCAAAATAAGCACATGATATAGAGCATCCCATTGGCATACACCTATCCATGTAAAATGACCCCTGAAACCCGAATCCCAGAAGACGCTGGTCGTCTGGGTGTACCGGGAGCAACCGGAACGCTGACTCGATATCTGATTTCGCCATCAACGTCCCGGGCCCCAGGCGATTCAAGATGGCTACTGCCTCATCAAACGATGCGTATCGCACCGAACAAAGCTCTGGATCAATTGCATCGTTCACCGAAAGACCATGTGGAGCAGACAGATTATGGATCAAACGAAACTCACCTGGGTCCTTCTTGGGGACCACCCCTAACGGAGAACAGACAAAATGCGGTACCGGGGGTACACTAAACGGGCCGGCGACCCGTCCCCGGCTAACCTCTTTCTGAATTTTCTCTTGCACTACAGATGTATGTTGTAAAACGGAAAGTTGATTCTTGCACGTCCCTACACCCTGAAAGTCCCCCACCGGGATGCGGAAACCATGTGTAAAACCGTTCCGCAGCACCCCAGCAGAAGTACGATCCGGGTATTCGCTGAGCCAGGGAATCATTGCCAAGGTATCAATCGGGGTTGGTAAAGGCGCCCCTCGGACTATCTTAGACCTGTTTGGCGCCTCCCTTACCCCCATTCTCACTCGTTCTGGCTCTGCACGATGACTCAGGATGGGACGACCCACAAGTACTACATTCATGTTTGAATTTACACGATCCCGGAGGCCTGGTACATTTCCCCTTGTTGAAATTAAAGCAGAAACCCTTTTTCCCTGTATTGCCTGCGGGTCTCGAATAATCGTCGGTGCTCGTACTTGGTCGAAAGGGCGTCCCCACATTTTGGCGGGAGTAATCAACAACATTGCTCCCAACCAATGGCATATTTAACATTCCTGATTCTTTCATTTTATCCCATGTCACAGAATCGTAACAATCCCAAGTCAAACTCTTGTTATGCTCCTTTTCTTTCCTGAACAGATTGTCATAACAGAACCAATGGTTACCTTGATACGCTGTCGAGTAACCCATAATTCGTGATTGATAAATGGGAAACTCAGGAAGCAACTCGGGCCTACGTTCCCCCAAAATCGATGTAAAAATACCCCACGCATTGCCCCAGTTGCCAATATTCTCATTTACCTTAAATGCGGCCATTTTTGCGCGCCAAACACTTGGATGCATTAGGTCCTTCTGACTCTTGACATGCTCTAACTCATAATGATCGACAAGCAAGGAGAATATATTCACGTATTCCCCCGCCCAAATCTTTTCTTTTATTGCTAAGGGAACATGCTGCCCCAATCTTTCTCTACGAGAGGGTGCTGACTCGTCCCTTGCGATCGGCAATGGCCGCTTACCTGAACCGGATGCTGCGTCTACCACTTGCGGCTTTTCTATCACCGCCCCCGGTGCGGTCACCTTGGCTGCTTCCTTTTCCTTACGCAGCTTTCTTATCAGCGCCTGTGCCTCGGCAGCCGTGGCGCCCTCAGTACTATCGCCCAACCACGCTGCTAGCTGTGCTGCCAGCTCGGGGGGCATATCCTCGTTGGATGTCGGGGTGATGACAACGGGGATTGGATTCCCCTCGATCGGTAGCGGGGTCGGCACCTCGAGCGGGGCAGAGGGAGCCGGGACACTTCCCCCGGCTGGAACCCTTCTCGGCCTCTTAGGTCTCCCTCCAGCCGGTGGTTGGCCCGATCCCTCCTCCCCGTCTCGCTCCGCCAGCCGCTTCTTTATGTCGGACATATCCTTAAAGAGGGCCCGAACCATCTGCTCAGTCGTCATTCTCTTTGCGCCTTTCTTGGGCATCTCTCCGACGAAGTATCTAGAAGACAAAGAAAAAGATCAAAACGCTCAAAATTGGCTCTTCGTTCTGTCCCGAGCTCACGTGTAGCGAGGAGGTGCAACTTCGGAGCACAAGAACAAGAGGACGTCTTCTGGTCTTGCGTCTCTTTTTATCCGTCTTCAGGGCGGGCGTAAACCCGCCCCTGCCTGCCCCTGGGGCGGGGCTGGCTACGTCGGTGTCTAGGCCAGCCCACTCTAGGGCGGGAAAAGACGCGCCCCGGCTACGCCGCTTCGGGCATACCAGCCGAGACGCGCCTCCCGCCCAAAATGGCTTCCCGGGGGGATCGAGGCACTCCGCCATACGTTCGGGGGGACCGAGTGGTCGCCCCTTTCCATTCCGTTTGTACCAACCAGTTCACCCTCCCTGCTACTCAAGCCGTTATGTCAGGTGTGTTCTACCCACGTGTGCCACTTACTCCGTTCTAATACGCTAATTCAAACCAAGCCAATCACCTATTCCACCTATATCTGTGCCTGTATGCAAAAGAAAATTATTTAAAAACTCTAAATCCAACAATGCTCTGCGCTGCCACCACCAAATCAGGTCAAACAAAACACACGTTTCACCCCAGTCAGACCCAAAACATCAAAATAAAAAGTTATCTGTGAAAACAAAGTCCTTCTAATAAACGGCAATGACGTTAAAAGTTCATAATTAAATCCAGTGCTGTTGAAAAAATTGTTAATGAAAACCACACGAGCAGTCAAAGTTCAGCTGCCTCACTGTTCCAGTATTATTGTTCACACAGGAGTTGTTACGTCCTTCAAATCCACTCCAAGCTTTCCTTTTCCCACTGTCTCCATGGTGTTCGATTCTCTCTTAACTTTTAAACGAACCAAGTTTCAAACTGCGTGGGGTGCAACTCTCATTGGGACGAAAACTTGCTAAGCAAACAATGATGAGTGTGAAAGTGCACACCTTCCCTTTACTCTTTAATTCATCCATAACATTATGCATCTTTAGTCTAGTGCGTGCGAACAGTTGTCTGAGAAACGTCCCAAGTCTCAGCTTAACTTTAAATCTACCAAAAAGGGCACATCATTCGCGCACCCAACTGCCGCACTGCTGAATGGGGATAATCCCTCAAAGCGCCAAAACCGCACAAGCACCGCCGACCTGATTATGATTTCAGCTCATACAGGTGGACGGTCCTTTTACCTTTCCGGTGGCAGTGTCAGAAAAGTATGCACCACAATAGGAACTGCAAAAATGTTCCAGTGCGGCATGGACTGTGTAGTCCATGCCGTGCTGGAACTGGGGGTGCAAGCAGATGGGGGGGTACATGTTATGCCCCCCTGAATGCATTCCAATGATGGGAGACTCGTAAGGCGCATTTTGTTTCCCCACTTCCTACTTTTTCATGGAGGAATCCTGCCTATGAAAAGGTTGACAGTGGAGAAACTCACAATATGCTGGGTGGAACTGCACCAGTCCCCCCCACATTCGAATGCCGCTTCGCCCCGCTACCGCGAGGGAGCAGCAGTTACCTGGCACAGCCCACGGTTTACCGCCGGAATGACTCAGAGTCATAATCCAGCTGCCAGTGGTGCGCAACATTTATTATCATTCAGAAAAGGGGGTGGTGATGAACAGAGTGTCTGAATTAAGCAGACCACTCTTACCCAGTCCAAAGATCAGGGCTTGATCCATCACCGTTATTTATCTCACTGCACCATCCCAGCTCAGAACCTGGCTATATGCAAATCAGTCTGTCCCTGGCCCAGTGCATCATGGGAACAGGGCAGACTAAACTACAAAGCCAATTCTTCACCAGAAAGGAGACAAGCTACCGGGGACCGGTTTCTGGCATTTCAGCCATCTTCGGCCCGGCTTGCTTGAATCCTGATGGTGCAGTGAGAAAGGGACTCATGTCTGAGTAGACCCTGCCACACCTATAGTGGCCAAAAACGATTCAGAAAAGGGGGTGGTGATGAACAGAGTGTCTGAATTAAGCAGACCACTCTTACCCAGTCCAAAGATCAGGGCTTGATCCATCACCGTTATTTATCTCACTGCACCATCCCAGCTCAGCTCATCACCACCCCCTTTTCTGAAACATTTATTATCAGGCCCTTAGTTTTGACATATAAATAATCCTGCCAGCTCATATGTCAAAAATACGCCCTAAAAAGCTAATCCCACTTTCCTCTCACTTCCTATAGGCAGTGGCTTCAGCATTGCTCATAGATCATCCAAAAACCAGTAACCATATTAACCATTGGCAATTACTGAAGCCTAGCAACCCCAGGCAATCCAGCTGCTAGTAATGGGGGTCTATATTTCGGAATGGTTTGCACCTTTATCCAAATAGGGATCCTTCTTCCTAGTCAGAGTAAGGGGGATACACTTCTAAAATAGAATCTGTTCACCCCCTTGGTAGCTGGGCACAAGCAGGCAGGCTTATCTCGGAGGCAGTGTATAAAGCATGTGTGCACACATACGGTAATACAGTGAAAGAACCACAAATGGGCACCAGACCAGTTTAGAAAAAAAAGTGATCTTTATCTAAATCAAACAAGACCAAAAACGACAAAAATCCACAATACAGTATTCAAAATAGGAATATTAAAAGGTAAAACCGGTTCTGTCCATAGAAAGCTATGGATTCAACTCTTTCAACACAAAGTACCTTGGATGCATTAAAATCATAAGCAAACACAGCCACAGGGAAGATGATGTAAATGTAAATATGTTTGTATTCATATAGCGCACTTCAACCCTTAGGTCTCGTAGCGCTGTATTCATACCGCTGTGGAACCCTTCCTGGCTTTCCTGTGAGCTGTCCACTCCTGGGCACCCCCAAGGTGAAGCCAGGCATCCAAGAGCTGCTGGGGCCATTGTGTAGATTAAGCAGGCTATTGCCCAGAGTCACAGAGTGGGACCCATGATTAGACTAGGCACCGAGGTGAGAATTATCAGGTCCCGGGAGATTGAGTCCAAGAGCTGCCGAGGCGGGAATTAAACGCTGGTCCTGGGCAAGTCCTCTGCATCAGGGTCTGCCGCTCTAACCATTGAGCCACGTCGGTTCCTTACACGCAGGGAAGGTGATGAGTCGGTTTATTGCTCCAGGGGAGGTGATGCGTCTGTTCCTTACTGCCATGCAGGGGAGGTGATGCTTTGGTTCCTTACTGGAGAGGAGCTGATGAGTCGATTTCTTAATGTGTGGGGAGGTGATGCGTCGGTTTCTTACTGCAGCCCCAGCATTGTGGTAGATTTGGCACCCAAGTCCTATTCAGAAAAACCCAACAAATTCTTACTTTGTGGGGAGGTGATGCATCGGTTTCTTATTGCAGCCCCAGCATTGTGGTAGATTTGGCACCAAAGTCATATTCAGAAAAACCCAACAAATTCATGTTTTTATACATACCCCAGGTATCCTCCGAATAAACATAGGGTCTGATTCCCAGAACTAACTTAAGACAAAATCCTAAACTTACTACCATGTTGGTATTCACCAAGTGCACTTACTCATTTTGGTATTCACAGAAGGCACTTACTCATCAATGAGTAAGTGCCTTCTGTGAATACCAAAATGAGTAAGTGCCTTCTGGGAATACCAAAATGAGTAAGTGCCCTCTGTGAATACCAAAATGAGTAAATGGTAGTAAGTTTATGATTTTTTCTTAAGTTAGTAATATCACTCATCTGGATCCCTGCATAACCAGTATTGCTTCATCTAAGAACAACCACTTTGGTTAAGTCCAACCGGGTAGTATCATCTCATCCGGGTGTGGATAGGCGCTGATGATGAAGCTTGTCAGGGTCAGTGAGTGAGGCGTCTACTCCAATATCTTTGAATACCCTGACCTTTGTAGATAAGCGTGAGGGAGATTTATCTCATCGTAACAGAGTCCCTTTTTTAAATAAAACCAGAGTTCCCAAGGAGAAATCTCAAGGCAGCGGTTGCTTATTTGTGTTAAGACTGTACACAGGAGATTGCAACTGTCTTGCTCTTCTCTCACACTCTATTGTTTAAAGATTATTTTTGTAGATTAAACATCAAGACTAAAATTGCAGCGGAAAAGATTGCATCAAACTTCTATTATTTCTTCCACACTTCCATTTGTGTTTTAATTCAGGGTTGTTCACTTTGGGAAAACTAGGAGTGATCTGCACAAATGATTTGTATCTAAATGTGGACCGTTCTACTTCTTATAAATATATAGCTTTCCAGGATACTCCATGTGTTTCACACATGCTTCCACTAAAATTACAAGAAGGTGAATGCAAAAACTAGGAAATATTTGACAGCAACTCTGCAAACTTTAGAAACTGGTAAAGAGAAATGTATGCATGGTCTTGAAATATGGCAAGATGGCAATGTTAGCACAGAAATTCTTTTGTTCCTTGCAAGGAAGCGCATGTCTCCCTCTTTCACAATTTTGGCATGGAAATCAATTTCTCACTAATCGGAAAATGGGACCTTGTGCCTTTTGATTTACAATGGAAAAAACAGCTGCACAATGCTTGCAAAAGGCAGAGAGTATGTTCAACAAAGCGGCACCAGGCGCAACCACTGTGACTACCAAAGGAAGTGCAATAAAAAATGCAAACCCAACCAGTAAGCAATTATTTCAGCAATTGGAAAAAGTTTTGCGCAAAGAAATCTCACGCAGTTGGGAAATTATAACTTTGGAGAAATATATCGAATTGGGTATGGTACCCAGGGGCTTACGCATTTTCACCCTGCCGAACCACCTCAACAACAGCCCGGAAATGCTGGAGGAGTGGGGACAAAATAATATGGACTGCTCTCATAGAATGATCTTGATCATTATCAAGTATGCAAAGAAAAATGTTGAAGAACTCCACACTAAAATCAAGGATCTGGCAGAACAAATAAAAGCCTTAGGAGAAAGTGAGGACACAACAAACAACTTGCGCCAAATCATGGATAAAAACTTGGACAAACATGATAGCGAAATCCAAGAAAGAAAGCAACGCAAATTCAGACGTGATGAATCTTATTTTGAAAATGGCACAATTTTCACCTTTGCTAAACGATTCAACGTACTAAAACAACAACAACAATCAAGTCCTCAAACAGTACAAGATAAACCAGACACCTCACTCAGTGAGACTGAATCTGACTTAAGTGACAGCGAACAAAGATCCATGGGGTTGAAAAAGATGTCTTTTTTAGACCAAATGCAAATGCTCCACAGAGATCAGCAAAATCCAAAAACAAGAGGAATAGGACGGGGAAACCCGAGAATGCGAGGAGGAGGACAAGCAGGGAACCAAAACCAAGGTGGAAAACCAGAAGAAGCAGGAAATCAGAGATACCAACTGCGCAACAGAACAGTAATCAAAAAATGAGCAATATTGAGTTCAAGAAAACGGATCCCAACCTAATAGTTAACTTATCGGATCATCAATTATCAGCAACTGAATGCACACTGTTGAGCAGAGGTCTAACATTCTGTCCGGATAAACATCATGACAAAGTAGAAACAAGGATAGATATGTATAAATATGTTCGCAAACTCAAACTTAAAAAGTTTTTTGCAAAAGACAGAATGAGATTGGTGTCCAACGCAACACCGGAAGAGTCAAATCTGATTGAAGAACAAGAAGATTATACAGTTACTGATGCAGGAAGTCTTAGAACTGCATATGAATTAACACACAAAGTAGAAGAAACCGAACTAACTAACACCCAACTACTATCTGAAATGGGAATTCCGACAAGCTCATACTTAAGAACAAATTTGAAAACAAAGTCAAAGTTTTGCACTTTCCTATACCCAAGCAACCGCATAGACATTTTTCATGACCTAGTGGTGGCAGAACTAGAAACCTTGGAGAACACAATATCAAGCAAAGAAAATTTAACAACTAAGGAACGCGTAGCTCTCAATGCCCTCCAAACCAACTCTGCAATTGAAATTAAACCGGCAGACAAAGGGGGCAATATTGTCATCCAAAATAAAAGAGATTACATGGAAGAGGCATACCGCCAATTGAGTGACACAACAAATTACAAACAGCTACTACAGAACCCAACCACCACAATGATGATCATCCTACATAATTCCATCAGTATCTGGCAGGAAAAAGGATTAATCAGTAAGGAAGAAAAAGCCTATCTTACAGTACAATATCCGATAACTCCAATAATATACTTCCTGCCTAAAATTCATAAGAGTCTCTACAAACCACCGGCTCGACCGATTATATCTAGCTGTGGGTCATTGTGTGAAAATGTGGCACTATATGTGGACTACTTCTTAGCACCGATTGTCCCAACATTAAGCTCCTTCATCAAAGACACTGGTGATTTCCTCAGAAACATCATGGAAACAGAATGGCAACAAGATTATTGGCTGGCTACAATACACGTAGTATCACTCTATACGTCTATACAACATGATGTGGGCCTAAATGCAATAAAATACTTTCTCAAACAGAGGCCAATATCGGAGCTTTAACACACAAATATGTTGTAGGACATGATGATGTTTTGCCTACAGAATAACGTGTTCCTTTTTAATAAGAAAAAGTATGCCCAAACATGCATATGTGCCATGGGCATTTCCTTCTCTCCAAGCTCTGCTAATCTCACCATGGGTTGGTGGGAGAAAAACATAGCTTGGAGAGAAGAAAATGAGCCATAGATGTGGTGTTATGGCTCCGATTTATTGACAACCTCTTCCTCCTCTGGAAAGGTCCCAAACAGAAACTAATTGAATACATTGAAATACTGAACAGCAATGAAGTGGGTTTAAAATTCACTTCCAACATTGAAAAACAAGAAATACATTTTCTTGATACTAAAGTGTATTTCAAGAATAAGAAATTACAAACAACAGTCTATAGGAAGAAAACATCAACTAATTGCGTTTTGCATGGCACGAGCTTTCATCCAACACCTTATGGGGAATTTCTACATATGAAACGTAATTGTTCGGAGGATGTAGAAATGGAAAGCAAATTTGCAGAAACCAAGTTTCGATTCACGAAACGTGGATATAAACACACTGACATTGCTCGAGGAGAGCTAAGGGCAAGAACGAAGACAAGAGCGGAAACGCTAATAGTAAGAAATAGAAAATAAATCAAAACAGATGATGACAAACCTTGATTGATTCTAACATATTCAAAAGAGAGTTTCCAAATACGACAAATCCTAACTAAATATTGGAGTGTCTTAAAAAAGGACTCAGAAATCGGCACTCTATAGGAGACAGACCACTGATATCATATCGTAAAGCTCCATCAATTCAAGATACCCTAGTCAACAGCCATTTTAAACACGATAAGCCGGCAACATGACTACACAAACAACAGCAGGGCTTTACCAAATGTCAATCATGCAAAGCCTGCAAGGTTGGACAGAATCTCAAATCAATGGTCGGTCAAAGAGGAAGGACTTTTGAGATACGGGACAAAATAACTTGTGAATCCCAATTTGTGATCTACCAAATACAATGTTAATGTGGTAAAAAATACATTGGCTCAACAATATGTCCTCTCACCTATGTTTTTTTCAGTGAATTTATAAGGTTTTTTAAATGCTAATTCCTAACTATAACGTGCCTGAAATCTGTGTTTTTTTCAGTGAATTTCAAATGTTTTTTAAATGATAATTTGTAACTATAACATGCCTAAAACCTATGTTTTCTTCAGTTAATTTCAAAGGTTATTTAAATGCTCATTTTTAACTATAGCGGGCCTGAAACCTATGGTTTTTTCAGTGAATTTCAAAGGTTTTTAAAATGAGAATTTGTAAGTATAATGTGCATAAATCCTCTGTTTTTTTTTAATTAAAAACATATATCTATATATTAAACAAAAGTTGAGAATAATTTATAGTTTGAAAAACTATATTCATTGTTTTTTGTTTTTTTATAATTTCACAGAAGTCACGCACCCTACGTTCACCCTACATGATGGCTGTGCGCACCTCGCTACGGTAGATTTTAGAAGTCGCGCCGGGGTTGTGCCGGCATTGCGCCGCAGTCGCGAATTTGGCATCATTTTAAAAGTATGAAATACCATTACAGAAATAATCAATACATTTTTTGGTTAGGGTGTTTGAGTAATTTAATCTAGAAAACTATTTATCAAGTATTTTTTTAAATGCGTATTTCTAACTATGCCTACAAAGGTATTCCGGGAGTGATTAGATAAGTACATGGAACTGGCTGGGTGATTTGAGAAGTGCATGGTGAGGGACAGGGTGATTGGGGTACTGCATGGGTACTACTTGGGGAACTGAAGGAGAGAATGAGTAGTGTGTAGTGGGTTAGAGGACTGCATTGGTAGTGTACAGAGGATTGTAGCAGTGCACGTGTTAGTGCCTGGGTCATTACATGAGTACATGGACACTGACTGAATGATTAGAGTACTGCAAGGCGAATGGATGGTGAATTAATAAGTGCTTGGGAATTGGCGGAGTGATTGGATGAGCACATAGTACTGGCTATACCAAAAAGGAGAGAATAAAATACCTTAAGACAACACTTCACTGAATGAGCATTAAACATTCAAATTCACCCTGACGTCTTTGATCATTGAAGTGTAGAAGTATGAATGAATGTAGGGTCATTGATTCCCTCTTACGTGCATGTTGCTCATGTTGTGGGACTTGAGTCACAGGGTGCAACAGTATTGATTGCGTATCAGGTCGCGCCAAAACTACAACAGAGACTCACCCATTAGTTACTTCCTTGTCCAGCCCAGGACAGAACAACGCCCAGAGTCCAGGGGTCATTGTTCACACCCTTACACTGGACTAGCATATGTCAGGCTAGCCCACTCCACTTACGCATACAAGGGACAACGAAAATGCTACATGTCCCAGGTCTTCCCTGTAGTGCTCTTCTGATGACAGGTCTAGTTGTCTGCATGCCACAGCCACTCACATCAGAGCTGGTAAACAACCACACCACACCCATCCAGCACAGGCATCACAGGACATGCGAACCTACCAATAAAAAGGGCCAGGCGGACGAGCTCAATGCCATTTCCACTCACTATCTGGGTGTGTCTATGTGGTTAATATTTATGGATGTGGGCCTAGGGACCTACCACATCATATTCCCCACTGCCGGCGGTGACATGATTGTGTCCGTACCACAATATTCAATCATAAAGGGCCCATGACTTGAGGTGCACAGAGTTGGTGGCAGCCGAGGCACTTTGGCCGACACAGCCCTCACACAACGTGGCGATGACTTGAGGTACCAGAGTTGGTGGCAGCTAAGGCACTTTGGCCGACATGGGCCTCCCACAATGTGGTGATGACTTCAGAGGCACAGTGTTATTGGCAGCTGAGGCATTTTGGCCGACACAGCCCTCCCGCAATGTGGCGATGACTTGAGCTGCACTGAGTTAGTGCCACCAGAGCTGAGTGGGTGTGCAACCTGCGATGATGCGTAGGCCTCGATATGCCAACCTGGCAATCAAGACCCGATTTGAATTGTGAGCTCAGCTGGACTGCATGTACACCAAAGGCAGCAGGCTGTACAAACAAGGCTCCCCGATGCAGTGCAGCAGGAAGCATTTGGTGCCTATCCCGCAGAATTCAGTGATGGCTGAGGAGGTTGCTCCAGCACTTGATGGGCCCTCCTGGAGACACGCCAGTGGCGGTAGGTGAGCATTAAGGTCTGGGTGCGCAGAGTCAGGCAGTCATCGCTGGGCGGCGGACCGGTCTGATGACTAGGGCTGGGGTGCTTGTGGAAGATGTAGGAATCATGCACACTGCCTGAGAAGTTTGGGATTACATTAGTGTACAGGCTCCAGTCGTCCAGTTTTGCCTTCACATTGTTAGAATACGTATGGTTTCTGTTGCGCTGATTGTGTGCAGTTTCGGGATGGGGCACAAGTAGTACATGTGTGCAATCAATTGCCTCATACACAATAGGGAAGCCTGCTATGGCGTGGTCACCTTGCTTGGTCTCCAGCTGTTCCTGTGCAGTGTGGGTGAAGTGAAGCTGCAGGTGTATCAAGCTGAAACAAACCATGAGGCTTACAGGTATGATGCATCCTGCATAATGAGACCGAATAGAAGTTCGATTGGTCATAACCTTCTTTTTCTTTCTATGAAGGTTATGACTACACAAACTTCTGTTACCGTCTTTTTGTGCGTGATAGATCATACCTGTAAGCATTCCAGTTTTCCAAGTGCAATACATTGTGCCAGATTACGTTTGTGACCATACTAACGCTTGACCATTGTCACCATTTATCCAACAGGTTTTTGTATCCGGACTTTCGGAATATTAATTGCATTGGGATTTCCAGGAGGATTGGCAGTTATTTGGATTAAGCATGGGCGTAAAATCCGTTCCGCTTGCGGAATTCGCAGATTTTTGGCAAATTCGCAATCCGCGAACTCTCGGGAGTTTGCCAAAAATCCGCAAATTTGCACGCTGCAGATTTTTTTGCTTGGTGATACAATATTGCGGTGCGCGGCGTTCACTTACCCTCATTCAGCGTTTGCAGAGTTGTTTTTCTCCATATTTTGCATGTGCTGCGCCATTTTGGACCTTGCTGCGGCATCCTGTGGGAGTTTGGCGACCGCGATTACGTCATCGCGGCTTGCCACCTTGCACAGCACGCATCGCGGGAGTTCGCAATTGCGAACATGTAGATGCGGCGTGCAGCAACAATCTTGCACTCGCGAAATTGCTAAATTTGCAATTCTGCACAAGAAATCCACCAGCAAGCAGCATAAACCTTCTGAAAATGATGATTTTTTTATGAGAATAACTCCTCAGGTTGACATTTGCCTGGATTTGAGGCCTTTTTGACTTTCTTTGGATTAGAAATTTCACAAGTAAGTTTGTTTGGGGCATTACAGTTGCTGCAACTACAATTTTGGAATTTTCAATTTTTGGGCTGTTGTTGGGGCCTTCTGCCCAGGGGTAGTGAGTGGTGCATGGACTGAGTCTTTCTGTGGGGTCTCTTTAATGTAAACATCATGGAGGGCATGGATGGCATGGGATTGTGCTGATTTTTGTGTTTTTCGATTTTTTGGGCTGATGTTGGGGCCTTCTGCCCAGGGGTAGTGAGTGGTGCATGGACTGAGTCTTTCTGTGGGGTCTCCTTAATGTAAACATCATGGAGGGCATGGATGGCATGGGATTGTGCTGATTTCTGTGTGTTTTTTTGATTTTTTTGGCTGCTGTTGGGGACTGGCCATGTGGGTGGGGGCCATTTTGGGTGCTGGTACAGGCAGGCCCTGGCCATGTGGTGGGGGGCAAGGGGCAATTTTGAAGGCAGGCAGTGTTCTCAGGCCTGTACCCATTTTGCCTAGCTTTCATCCTTTATGCCCAGGGGTAGTGAGTGGTGCATGGGCCTAGTCTTTCTGTGGGGTGTCTTGAATTTAAACATCATTGAGGGCATGGATGGCATGGGATTGTGCAGATTTTTGTGTATATTTCGACTTTTTGGGGTGTATAACTGATGTTCCTCTGTCTTCCATTGCTTTTAGGTGCACAAGAGAACCACCATTGCCAGGAAGAAGTCCTGCAGCGGTGTGTGCAGTATAACGTCACGCGACGTCACGTGTGGCCACAGACAAGACAACTCTGCAACTCGTGCAACTGCGGCCTGCTGTATTGACATCTGAAGAAGATGGCCCAAAAAAAGTTCCCCGTAGCTCCTCTAGCAAGAAAGTAGCCAGTAAGGAGCAGAAAAAGCAAGTGGCGCCACTTACCAAGGAGACTGGTGAGCCGCCCGCCACATTTTTTGGGAATAAAAAAAAAGTACGTGTGAAGCAGCAGCGGGATCTGCTGGGGACCAAGCTGGGAGCAGCACCCCCACTCAATTGGGCTCAGTGCCACCACCACCACGTCAACTTAAGTCCAAGCCCGTGAGTGCTTTAGAGGCAGCCAGTCTAGTTGTTCAATCACCTTCGACCAGTGCTGTTGTCTCATCGCAAGAAAGTAGCAGCATCCCTCAATCAACACAGGTTGTTGTAACTCATCTGACGAGTGTTCAACAACCACAGCCGCAACAACAACCACATATGCAAGTACAAGCCCAAGTACATGTGGAAGGAGAGGCAGCGCAACGAGATGCGCAAGCAGAGGTGCATGGAGCGGCACAAGTGCCCACAATAGTTGTTCCTCCTGATATGTTTTATCTAGGACCCCGATCAATATTATGACCTCATGCCCCTATACGGCTATAATCAATACATATTCCTATAATGGCATAATAATTAGAGCCATATTTCAGTAACTCGTCTCTGCAGTCCATGACAGTCCATGACACAGCAGAAGCCACTTCCTTAGATTCCTAGATAGCACACCGAGTTCTTTCGACATACCAAACCCCCAGCAACCTGGGAAAGCCCTGCTTGCTTTGTTTTGATTAGTAATAGAACTCCTGCGAGCACTGTAAGAACGACCAGTTCTTAGTGACATCTTTATTGATGTCTTATGTCCAAAAACTTACGTCAAACTCGGCACCTTTCATGTATAAATATACCAATGTTGCCTTAAGCAAGCACACGGTGGTGGTGAATACTGGAGCAGAACAGCTGTCCCCTTGCAGAGAGCCCAGCAGACGCGAGAAGCCCACAGACGCTGCCCCTCCTCCTTGACGCGCTGAGAAAGACGCTGTATTTTTTCCTGCCGAGAAAATCCAGCTCCGGCGTTTCCAGCCTACCCTTGCGGGTGACTGGGATATCGGGATCTGAGAGGAGATACCAGACCTCCTACATTCTATTCCAGAGGTACGGTGCTGACTAAAGAGAATTCTTAAAACAAACTCTTGGCAAAACCAACTTAACTTAAATTGCTACTTACTTACTCCCTCCAATGTATTAGGCTTAGGTCAGGTACACCGGGGTAGGCGTAGTTAGAAGCACCAGTTGAGGTTGTTAGCCAATGTATATATGAATGTATATATTTTATTCATTTTAACTATCGTATGGCTAAGAAACCATATCAATGCTTTTACAGTATTATTTCGTAATACTCCTTTTACTGTACGCACTTTTCATAATAACAAGTCTTGCAAATGTGGCAATTCATTTCTCTTGCATGAGAAGGAAGACTGCTCAATAAATAATATATTTTATTGAAAACGCCTGTCTCTCCATTCTCTGCATTCTGGTGAAAGTAAATCTGCACAACTGACTGAGTGAAATAGCTGTCTATTGTTTCACACGACCCTAGAGATTGACTCTTATTCTGAGGAGCAAAGTTGTCATGTTTATGCGGTTGTCAGAAGCTGAATCCCTTCTTGTCTGAGCCAGGGAAGCTGATCACTTCCTATTCAGTCAAGAAAGTTTCCAGTGACCTCTGAGCTAGCTGGCTCAAACCTAAATTAAGTCTAACATAGTCAGTAGAGACCTAGAAGACCGCAGTCCTACGTCTACACTGCTGTTTATGTTATTCCAATGCGCAGGGCCTATAGGGAAAATAGGAACTACACTACACTCCCGAAGTAGGGGCACATCAGGAATTCGACATTCAAGCCGAGGTATTCTTTGAGGAAGCCACTCCTCCTGATCATTCATTGTCTTCCAGATCCCTAGCAAGGATAAGATCAAGGATGGTGTCTACATCTTCTTCAAGCCCCCTTCCTTCTGATGATATGGATCCACATTGGGAACCACCACTGCCGTCTGAGAGTGAGGCACACCATGATCTGACAAAGGTAGCTAAGCGTAAAAGGAAGGTCCCCGAAACTCTCGTACTTATGGAGTGTGATGATGACACTGAAAAAGAAGTGGCGTATACCACTCCTGCTGATGAAGACTATCACGACGACGACGCTCCAGGCTCAGCGGGCATGCAGCAAACAGACATTTTTACCCTAGCCCGAAATGCTGCTGAGCGTGATGTTGGCGACTTGGGAATGGGACCAAGACCATTGCAGTTAACTAGTACACCACCACCTACCGCTTCCATATTTTCTCGCCAGAAGGGACCTCCATTTCTTCAATTAGTGGTGCTGCAAGTGCACAACGTAGTAAAGTTCGGCAACACACATCCTCCACTTCATCTGGCATTAGCATGACCAGTATCGCCTCCTCCGCACCCACAGACATTTGAAGTCCGCAGTTTGGGACTTCTTTAGTGTTAGCAGAACAAGGGAAAACATAGCTATTTGTACCATTTGTAAGCTTGCAGTTAGTCGTGGTAAGCTTGGTACCAACTATGGTACCGGAGGCCAGAGAGGTCATCTTGAGAGACAGCACACTGTCAAATGACATGCGCACCTAAAGGCGATCAAGGAAGCCCGAATTGCAAGGCAACAAACTGTATTCATTGATGTTTCATCTGATGATGATGAGGAGGAAGAAGCGTCAAACATTTCTTCACTTACACCCAGTACCCCTGTCAACAGCACACCCCGTGAGCCACACTAAGAGTGTGGGAGAGAGTGAGACACCAATGCGAAAAAGTTCATCATCAACGAGCGTAACTGGGTCGAAGAAGTCATCATCATCATCATCCCGGAAAATCATGGTCCAGCCCACCATTAGAAGCATGTTGTTTTCAGATGCGCCATTTGAATGCAACCACCCAATGACACGTCTGTATAACACTAAGCTGGCTAAAATGCTAGCTCTGGACCTTCTCCCTTTTTCTTTTGTGGAAGGGGTTGGTTTTCTTGAATTAGTGGCAACGCTCTGCCCTAAATGGAAGGTTCCTAGCCGGTTCTATTTTGCCAGAGTTGCGGTTCCAGCACTACATGAAGATGTGCTGGAGGTGATTGGGGCAGCTTTGCAGAAGAGTGCTGTTCACACCATACATATGACAACAGACATGTGGACCAGTTGCGCAGCCACTGATAACATGTGCATCACTGCACACTGGGTCTCTTTTTCAGGGGTTACAGCAAAGCTAAGGGCAGGTGTTGACACGGACAACGTTTATAAAGCTGCTCGGAAACATGCAACACTAGCCATGTTTGGCATGGAGAAAAGTCATACGGGAGAAAACATTTTGCAGGAGTTTAACACAAAGGTCTTTCAATGGCTGTCCCCAAGAAAATGCAAGATTGGTTATGTTTCCACAGATAATGGCGCCAATGTAGTTAAGGCCATGGATATGGGTAACTATTGTGTTTGGCGCACTGTATAAACCTGGTTGTTAAAAAATTCTTGAGTGAAGAAAGTCCAGTGTGCGAGTTACTGACCACTTGCCGAAGAATGTGCACACATTTCAGCCATTCTTTTAAGGCCCGGAAGCATCTGAGGGGCCTGCTACATCAACGTAAACTACCAGTGAAAGCACTCATCCAGGAGGTGGCAACACATAGGAACTCAACCTTCTACATGCTTGAGCGTCTGTTTGAGCAGTGTGCGGAAGTCGATCAGTATTTCTTTACACAGGGTGCAGCTATGAAGGGCCTGATGATATATGCAGAGCAATGGAAGCTAGTTCAAACCTGACAGACATGCTTCGTCCTTTTGAGGTCTTCACGCGTGCAGTCAGCAGAGAGGACTTTAATTTGGGAAAAGCTATCCCATTGTTGCGCATGCTAGAGCACCAACTGAAGGCGGTGTCT
This sequence comes from Lissotriton vulgaris, assembly GCF_964263255.1. Lineage (NCBI taxonomy): Eukaryota > Metazoa > Chordata > Amphibia > Caudata > Salamandridae > Lissotriton > Lissotriton vulgaris. The sequence goes on along the minus strand of NC_141699.1, from coordinate 316,385,003 downwards.
TCTACGTTTCAAAACGATGAAAAAAAGCAAGAAGCTTTTGATTTGGCGGAGAAATTATTAGAGCGCCTACTTTGCGATGAACGTCTTCAAAAGATCCACACAGAACAGCATTACATTTGTGCTACTATTCTGGATCCACTGTACAAAAAGGCACTGGCAGGCAGAGTATTCTTTCCTTTTGATGACGCAGAGGTTTCAAAGTACAAACGTTGGCTAGCTGTGTCAGCCATGAGGTTTGAAAGAGAACGGCAGGAAATTGAAGGAAAAGGCAGTACATCAGCATCAGCAGGCCATCCGGAGTCAAAAGAATCCACTTCTGCACCTGTGGCTGTGGCAGAAGTGAGTGATTTTACCTCTCAGCCGTTAAAGACACCAGCAACCGGGTCATCTGCACCAGACAGAACAGTAACATTGTATGAAGAAGAGGATTGGCTAACTCAGCGTGGGTTTGCTTCTCAAAAGGTCCCAGCAAAAAGTAAGCAAAGTGGAGGAACCATGGAGAACCTTGAGTCGATGGTGCAGGACTATCTGAATGACTCAACAGAGGTCTATGTTCATGATGACCCATTGGCGTATTGGCATGGGGAAAAAGAATTGTGTTTAGTTAAACAAAAGAGAGAGCGAGGGATTGAATTCACAAACGTGAACAGAGAGTACTCCTAGTCCCCTGGGTATCAGTAATAAACAAACAAAAGAGGAGTACCATCAGAGGCTGCTTAGATAAAGCGGTCTGAGTGGGATGACTGAAAAAAGAAGAGAGTCCTTCCTTTATTAATAAACTCCTCACTCACCGACCTAGTCGGTGACATGCTTTATCATCGGGGTCCACCCTGATAGCCGAGTGCCATCAGGGTGTGCTGTGACACCTGGACCACAGTGGAGCTGGTATTTGTGTGTGTGAAGTGAACAAAAAAAAAAAAAGGGTGTTAAAAATTGTCCTGGTATACTTGTGTGAAAAATTTATTTGCAAGGTACTGGACAATATTAAAATTAAGTGTGCGGATACAATAAGGTGTATTATGACAGTGTGTATCACTTATGTGTGAGGTCTACATGTTTCAACCTGTAGGATGGAAAGTACCGGGTTTTCGTCAGGACCAGAGGAAAATGGGTGGTCAGGGCATACTAACATTCTGCCGTTCCCTAGATTCCTGTACACTACTGACAAAATCTGTCAAAGTGAAAATAAAGAGCTCAAAAACAAAATAGTCGAGCTACAAGCAAAAAAGACCTGGTGGGAGAAAGAGGCAAAAGGTCACAAGTATAATTAATGCAAGCCTGTTACGAAGTGCCATGCTGGTTCTAACGCGTCTGCTGGTATATTGTGCATCCCATTCAGAGCTTAATGTGATCGATAGTGTCTGTCTATCACTAGAGCTGGCACACTCTATCAATGGTGTTGTGCTCAGTGATCACTAGGTCGTTATTCCAACATTCGAACGCATTCAGCACTCACTAGTGCGTGATTTGACTGCTCACAATTCCATTAGCGTGAGATAACAACGACGTGGAATATATACATTCTGAACTTTGACTCGAGCTGACACACTCTAGTAATTGTGGTGTGCCCAGTGGTCGATAGGTCGCTAATTTTAAACATTCGTAAGCACTCAGCACTTCCGTGTGCATGACTCGACTGCTCACGGTTTCAATTAAAGTGAGTTAATAATGACGCAAAATATTAGTCCCATCAAACATACAATCACGCTACGCATACATAGACCGAAAAAGGAATCAGGGCTTACTCCTATTTTGGGTCTTTTAGGCTTCACAGGGTTGAGGGAAGGTATTTAGACTCAAAATGCCATATTCTGCAATGAGGAAATGAGAGGAAACAGTTGTCAGGGGACAAGCTCACGAAACTGTGACCGAAAAAACGGTTCTGGGTCGGAATCTGAGCAGTGATGTTACTTACAGTTAAGTTGAGGTTAGGATTCTATGTACCTACTCGCCTCTCCGTGCCTCCCCGCTCGCGTTTCTGAAGCAGCTGGCAGGGATATAGCGCCAGCATTGCTTCCGGGGTGGGCGGGGTCACGCAAATACGTGATGACGTATTCGCGTAGCGTCAATGGAAATGGAGGACGGTAGGGATTGGGTTATGTTCCTGGTATTGCTAAGCAACGTTGGTCTGGGAACAGAACATTGCTATACAGATTGGATTTGTAAGCGGAACAAGGTCTTGAACCACATAGAGGATTACAAGTGATTTACTTATAGGGAAGAGAAACAAAAGGGGGGCAATTGATAATGGCAAGGACATCATCAATATAGCGTTTCCAGAATTTTAGGTGGTCTCTGAAAGGGTTGAGGTTGCTCAGAATGAACTTGAGTTCGAAGTCATAGACATAGAGACCCGCCACACTAGGGGCAAAAACACTGCCCATAGAAGTGCCCCCAGTTTGGAGGAATAGAGCTCCCTCAAATTCAAAATAATTGCGTTTGAGTGCTAATTTGGCACACTCGATGATAAAGGCTCTGGGTGTGTTGAATGTCCAGTCCACGTTTCCTAGGGTATTCTCTAAAACCCTTAGTGTGTCATCCTGAGGTATGCTCGTGTATAGACTCTCTATATCAAAGCTTAGTAAGACAGTGTTATCATCCACGGTGATTTACTGTAGAAGATTCAAGAGACTTATAGTGTCCTGTAAATAGGTAGAATTTTTTTGTACGATGGTTTTTAGAAAGAAGTCACAAAATCTTGACAACGGTTCAAGTAGTGACCCGATGCCCGAAACAATAGGGCAGCCTGGTGGTGGTAGTTTTCCTTTGTGCATTTTAGGCAGGGTGTAGAAATACGGTATCTTGCCTTCGGTGTCACATAGGTACTCTGCCTCCTGTTTAGAGATCTTGCCCAGTACTTCTGCGGTTTCAACTAGTCCTTTTATTTCTGATTGCAGTTCCATAGTGGGATCTGAATGTAGGATCTGGTAGTTCTTTGTATCACCCAGTAGGCGCAGACACTCCTCGCGATATGCACTGGTGTCCATTACTACGAGTCCGCCCCCCTTGTCGGCGGGTTTTATTGTTATGGTGTCGCAGCTGCGGAGATCTCTGTTAGGTGACCTACTCCCGCCTGAATTCGCAGAGTATGAGGACAAACTCTTCTTCCCTGACACCGAGCCCTGAAAATGAGCCAATGAATCAATAACTTTCTTTTTCGTCCTTATTCACTTTTTTTCCTGTGTGTCTGTCTGTCTTTGTTTAGCAAAATCTATATAAAAAAAACTTTAATCAACTAATCACAAAAACAAGCCCATCAGCAGAACTGTCTTCACTTATTTGCTTATTGATTTGAAGGTGCCGCAGTCTGCATTCCTCAGGTTCACAAGTTCACAAGAACATGATCCTCTATCCTCCTCCTCCAGACTCCTATTTCCCTCAAAGCAGATTGCTGGATTACTCCCAATGAAGAAAGACTCTGCACTTGTGGGGGTGTTCTACTTTTTTCGGGTGAGTTGACGGGTCTGGGGCCATTACTGAGAAGGTCTAATACCGGATAAAAGTTTTTGGGAGAAAATCAGAGTTGAAAAAGTTTTTGCCTTTTTGCCCAGTATCATGTTTTTGGGGGCCTGTTTGGGTGGGTTCCTGGTGTTTGGGGGTGGGTTTTGGGGTCTGGGAGCACTGCTGGCATAGTCTAATGTTGATTGCATTTGTTTTTCAGGACATCCAAGGTGGAAAAGAGGAGTTATGACCTAGCTGCACAGCGCGTTTGGACAGAAGGCCCACAAAATATTGTAAGTATGAGATTTCCATTTTTGCTTTTTGCCTGTTTGGGGGTGTTATGCTTTTTTGCGGATGGGTTCGCGGGTCTTGGGGCATTGCTGGCAAGGTCTAATACCGGATAAAAGTGGTTTGGCAAAAATCAGAGTTAAAAAAGTTTTTGCCCTTTTGCTCACTATCATGTTTTCGGGGGTCTGTTTGGGGGGCTTCCTGGTGTTTGTGGGTGGGTTTTGGGGTCTCGGAGCAACGCTGGGTATGGATACTTTTGATTGCAAGTGGTTTGAAGCAAATCCATGGTGGCAATTGGGAGTTAGGGCCTAGCTGCAGAGCGCGCGTGGAGTGATTTTGGAAATTTGCCTGAAAATTACTAAGTCCCCATTTTTGTAGTTTTGCTTTTTGGCTGTTTGGGGGTCTTCTACTAGTTTTCGCCTGGGTTGACACTCTGGGGCTACTGCTGGGAAGGTCTAATACCGGATAAAAGTGGTTTGGACAAAATCGGAGCAGAAAAAGATTTTGCGCTTTTGATCAATTGCCTATCTTTGGGGTGCTGTTTGGCGGGCTTTTAGGTTGTTGTGGGTCGGTTTTGGGGTCTGGGAGCACTGCTGGCATAGTCTAATGTGGATTGCATTTGTTTTTCAGGAAATCCATTGTGGAAAAGCGGAGTTAGGGCCTAGCTGCACAGCGCGTTTGGACACAATTGAAAGAAGGCCGAAAATATTCAAAGTATGCAATTTTCCATTTTATTCTTTTTGCCTGTATGGGGGTGTTCTGATTTTTTGTGGGTGGGTTGGCAGGTCTTGGGGCATTGCTGGGAAGGTCTAATACCAGATAAAAGTGGTTTGGAGAAAATCCATACTGAAAAGCGTTTTGGCACATTAACTTAGGGCCTGTTAGGGTTAGCACTAGCAGCAGGATTGCATGTGTTTCGGGGTGTTCTAGATTTTTGCAACTAATTTCCGGGGTCTTAGAGCACTCGTGGGAATGTGCAATTTCGATTGCAAGTGGTTTGAAGTACATCCATGGTGGGAAAGGGGGGATTTGGCCTAGTTAAAGAAAGCGTTTGCCACTATTCTTAACTTAGGGCTTGTTAGGGTTAGCAGTATTGTATTGCATGTGTTTGGGCGGGGGACTGTTTGTGGGGGGGGTTTGCGAGTCTTGGAGCGAAGCTGGGTATGGATACTTTTGCTTGCTTGCAAGTGGTTTAAATACAATCCACGGTGGGTAAGGGGGGATTTGGGTCTACTTTACTTTCAAAGTACGTTTTGTCACCATTTTTCTACTAGGCCTCGTTTTTTGAGATCTGATTGGGGGTCTTCTACATTTTTGCGACTCGGTTTAGTAAGGGTCTGGGAGAACTGCTGGGAAGGTCTAATTTTGTTCTAAAACACAGTTTACAGTACACCTAGCTTGAGGGGAAAGATCCGCTAAATTAATTTGCCCATACTTATTTATCCTTCAAAAGGAGACTCAGACAGAGTACGCACTTTCAAAAATATTGTACTGTCTATTAGGAAACTCAAAGTGTGACTTTTTGCACTACACAGCGTACATACCTTATATTTATTTGTCAGTGGTGTTCTAATATCGCTTCCTGTTTTTCCATCAATAATTACAGGCCGGGTTTCAGTCTGTGCAATGGGAAAAAAAGGATGAAGTCAGGCTTCATATTAGCGAGCCGCAATTCAGCATCCACCAGGCAGGCAGTGGATAGGGTGTCTTCTGGTCACCAACATTGATGGACGGAGCTTCAGCTGGAATGGAGGAGTCCCGCTAATAAGAGGAATGGTTTGATGCATGCAACTTACCAAATTCAACAGGACAACTACAACAACATACAGATACAGTATCCGTTCTTTTGTAATTATCTTTTAAGTAATGTTATTGCTGTGAACTTCTATGAGTGTGACTGCATTTCTTTGATCTCTGCTTCTAAATTCATCCCTAAAGCCATTCTATAGGTTTTACTTCTGCTATTTTTTAAACCTAATTTAATGTAAGAAGTGTTTCTCTGAGTGCAGAGATAGGCAAGTGAAAACGCATAATTAGTACTGCAGACCTGTACTGTCGCATTCTTTCATTCACGGTTGTCGAAAGTACTACTTACTTTTCAGTAACCATGCATGCAGTAATGCATGCACTTCCTCTATGTCACTTAAAAGATTTATGGTTAGCTTTGTACCCAAAGATTTCTTTATCTTCAATTATTGTTTGTCCATGCTGTGCTTTTTATTTCTTCTCTCAATAAAACTTTCCCAAAATCCCCCATTCCCATCCATTTTCCAAACCCTAACTGTCTTCCCCCGTGCTGTGTGGTTTTGATTGATGTGTGACTAAATTACAGCAATAATTCCACACACTTGCTGGGGAGGATAAGGTCATAGCAACACGCTGGTGAAAGAATCCGAGGATATATTCTATTCTTACTCAGCTTGACACTCAGTCACTATTGGCAAATGAAAGCAGATTTTCATGTGCGCCATCAACTTGATTGGTCATCAAGAACATCCTCCTCCTAGACGTGGCAAATTATTACGCTGCTGTGTCCTTCACCTTCAGTACTATTTCTTGTAGTAGTAGCCAATGTCAATGAAATTCAACACAAGTACTAGTTATACTTTCAATACTTTACTATTTGTTAGGCTACATTGTGGCACTGTTCTAGTGTACTGTCACCTGCTCTCTATCGTACCGTTGTAATGCAACGGTAAGGACAAACAAGGTTTCATTTTTTTTTTTTCAGATGCTGCAACTGCCACTGTGTAACACCACAAGTACCACCTCAATGATGACATTTCATCCGCCCAGGATTGCCAACCTTAATCGCCATTTCGCGTGCAGGCAGCCCTGTGCCTAGCCCTATTTCCAAACACAAATTACAGGTAAGATAAGCGTTTGGGGGGAGGTAGTATAATGGAGTATTAGGAGAGACGAGAGACTGACAGTCCTACGACTATTGAATTCACTTACTCTGTGAGAGGCACTTAGTTTTGAAAACATTTGGGCCATTAGTACGTACACAACTTGAATCAAGATGCCACTTAAGTTTCTGGACTGTTAAACCCCCACCCACCAGCCTCAAAAGCAGTAAAAAACACGTATGCTAAGATAAAGTTTAAAGTATATTTATATATCCCTAACATAAATAATCTCCCACAAGACCCAACCCACCCCCCATCCCGAACCCCAATGAATGTCCCTGAAAACTAAGTCCAAAAAAGTAGAAAACCCAACTCCCAATTCCCACCCCCCAGAAGTCTTTAAAAAAAGGGGCAAGGGACAGTCTCCTCCTACTGCTGGCTGCTGTTGAGTTTTCGGGCCAGGTCGGCATGCTCCTTGCAGAGGGTCTCGACCGGGGTTTTAGTGTTGAGGAGCTCCTGCTCGAGGTAGGAAACCCTCAGGGAAAGGCGGTGCATCCTTTTTTTGCAACTGCTGTGGGGGGCAGCTGATTTCTTTGCTGCTCGGCGGTGACAGTTGGCTGCGGTACCCCGGCTCCGTACCGCTGGAGACCTGCTGCGCTGACTGGCTGACCCAGGGAGCGCGGAGGAGGATGCAGGTGTCGCCGTGGATGTTGTTGACATACTAGTTTGCGTGTCCTCCTCCTTCTGGGCCACCAGCCGCCGATATTTGGCCACAGTGGCCTCCAGCCTCCGTTGCCGGGCCCTTTTAGCCAGCTCCTTCCGTGTTGGTTTGGAAGGAGCATCTATATGAAGAAAGAAAGACATAGTCTGTAACCAATGCTCTTTAAGATTAACACAAAATGATTCAGCAGAAAGTTGTGTCACAGTAGAACTAGCAACTTGCAAGCGCAGTACATAACTATTGTGGCTAGTATCTATCTAACCTCCCACTTCTTCATCCTTGCTCTAACATTAGTGGGAGTTTAAGGAATCAATTCTGGGAGCACTATGGACTCACTCCATTAGAGTCGACTATGACAGTACACCAGTCTTATTCTTCTTCTTCTCTCTTGTTTAGCAAAATTGGTGCATTAACTTCTGCAAGCCGGCATAATGCCAGCGCAGTCAACTTGCACCCGAGAAAAACAGATGCCCGCCATGATGAGTGAGACAGACTTGCGTTACTGTACCAGTCCAGTACAGGCAGGTGGTGATGCTCTCACTTTTCTATTATGGGTGGCACTGAGAATACTCTGTTTCAAGGGCTACTGCTTAATTAATTTAACTTTCACCCTACAGTGCCAATGAATACTAGAAAAGGAAAATGAAGAAGATAAATAATCTGATTATCTATCACTGCACATGGTATGTATTTGCTTGCATATGGGATGACTTTAGGTGCTTTGCCTTTTATTGAGTGAACAGTGATACATCCACACATGAATGACCTAGTTGTACTAAACTTATTAACAGAGGTGTGAGTGGCCATCGTAATAGCCGGAGATATGCTGTGCTTGCAATACAAACTACTGCTACTATTCATGGTAGTATTCGGACAAAATTACAACTTCTTTTCCTTGCTTTTCCTACACTGGGACGGATGTGCGGGTGCAGTGTTACATGCTCTTCAAAGTAACACTTAGTTCAGCCAGTGACCGTCTACTCTCTCTAGATATACATATGCTATTTAAGAGTCAGATAGTACCATGATCCAGGCATCCATCCATTCAAACTATATGTCAATCATTCTTCTTCATGTCTCTCATCTGGACAAACCTTACGTTTTCTCACGGGGAGCACACTATGCAGTCTGCAATCTCATTAAGTAAGGAATATAAGAGCTTACCACTGCCCGCCACTACCGGGGCAACCCGCACTGCAGTTTGGTCCGGCACTTGCACTGCCTCCTCCCCAGAGCTTTCCTCCTCCACCTCCGCGCTGGGCCCAGCACCAGATGTTCCACCTACAAAGTACATTTAAGAATGTTAGATGTCATAGACATACTAATTTTTGCTGCTTGACCCCAGGAGACCTCTCATCTCTGTGACCAGCGGCCGGGCTTGGCTCTGCCATATTGGGCGGGAAATCGACCGGCCGGGCTTGGCTCCGCCGGTCGTACTACATTGCCCAGCAGCCTCCAGGGGCAATTGACGTCAGCATCCAGCGCGCCAGGCGGCGCATAAAGCTTTGACAGGGGCCGAGTTCCCCATATTCTTACTAACTTTTGCTGCTTGACCCCAGGAGACCTCTCATCTCTGTGACCAGCGGCCGGGCTTGGCTCCGCCATATTCAGCGGGAAATCGACCATCCGGGCTTGGCTCCGCCGGTCGAACTACATTGCCCAGCAGCCTCCAGGGGCAATTGACGTCAGCATCCAGCGCGCCAGGCGGTGCATAAAGCTTTGACAGGTCCCTTGTTCCGCGAGGACGCGCGTGGGATGCGCCGGACTAAGCCCGGACAAAGGGCCCTCAGTGGCTGAAGTAGGCTGGGCTGGGCCTACTTATTTACATTATTTATCAGTATTGCTATTATTTTATGTTTAGTGTTACATAATGCACATTGTCTTGTGACGATATAGACATTCTCCCTATGTGCAGGAATTCTCAGTGACTTTACCTCCAAACACTCATCCTTTTATCGTTTATTTGTTATTAACTACGTTTATCGGGGTTTTGGTCTCCCTTGCTCTTTACGCATAAGGATGACGGCAAAAAAGTTACGTTTGGGGAGATTATTGGGGGGTAGGTCTTGTATGAAGACAAGATCCAACCCCCTTAGAAACAAGGCTGCCAATAATTTGTTATTAAAAGGCCAATGCCAGCTGCTGCAATTGTGGGAAAAACCCAAGGATAACTATTTGTTAATAGTTGAAAACACAGCATCTGACATAGCTTCCTCATCTGGCACAGCCCTCATGGTGGTCAAGAAGGAGCCTCTTTTGGTGAACAAAGAATACTCTGGCTCCCTGATTTCTGAGGAACCTGGCCAGTGCTTCCAGAAATGACTGGTGACATTAAGTGCGCTGGTTCTAGTCCGGAGGGTGGCCAACAAAACAATGGGATTGTAAACCATAAAGTGCCTTTTTCTAATGTTCCTTTAGGAGGTTTACTGCCAAATGTAGACGGTAAGGGGGATTCCCACCTGTCGAGTATTGACCTGGAACTATGTGGTCGATACTTAGCTGACGTACCTTGAAATCTTCTGAATCTATTAAGTCCCCGATCGGGGCTTCCCCCTCTGGTTTTCAGCTTTATAGCAGTACTCCCTCCATAAAATCGCAAGACATTACCTCTCAGCTTAACATCTCTAAGAGCCCACTGCTTAACATATCCGGCATTTGTTGTCTTCTATTTTATTGTTATTGGGCAAATTCGTGGGAAGCTCTGATTGCATTTTGGAATCGGTCACATAGATACTAAATGTTTTACTGTTAAAGCTTCCGGAAAAGGTCCCTGATTTAGCTACTAAGGTCGGATCACAGGGGCCCGAGTCGGGTAATGGCCATCTAGATGGAAATGTTAACCCAGTCCAAAGTAAACTTGTGGCTATTTCTAAAAATGAGCTATCTTTAATACCCACACTCTCTAACTGTGTAAGAAACTCGGTCCTTGAAATTGAAGAAGAAAGTGTGGATGTTTCCGCCCCAAAATTGGAAAAAGCGCTATTCCCAATTTTTGTACCGGAAACTCAAGGGATAGGGGGGGAAGAAAAAGTAAAATCTGGAAAATATAGAAAGAACAAAGGAAAAAAGAGGAAACCTATTCGCAGATATAGGAAGAAAAGACAGAGACAAATAATCTTTGATAATTCTCAAGTTCCTGATACCAATGAACGTATCACTGAAGAGCCTGTGAATGGGTCCTTGAGTCAGGAAGCTGTTACTCACTCTTCCGATAATTTGAATCCATCTGCATCAGGTCTCAAAATATTATCCAATTGTCCTATCTTACCCGTGGGAGGCCCCCCCATTAGATGTAGGAGGAATGTCGATCCCCTTCCCCGTAGTAGAGATGGAAAAGTCAGTCCCTATGTCTTCTGTGGCTCTTAATCCCTCTGCTCCTGCTTTTCTCGCCATAGGTGATGGCATTGTATGGCCTCATCATTTGCCTACAAAAGTACCAGAAGTTTCTGTAGATACTTTAACTGTGGATTTTCTATCGTTATTTGATTTTGACCTGCCTTTAAACAGAGCATGGTTACTTAAATGTTTCAAAGACATAGAGAGTTTAAAGCTAATTCAATCTAACAATATTGATTTAGTTTCCTTATCTGGTACAGTTGCTGCGCCCTATGTTAGGGTGAAGTTTTATTCCAAACTTATAGCAAATCTTATATTGCAACAGGCTGAGAACTTCCAGTGTAGGTGAATTGATGTATTACCTGTTCTGTCTTCCGGAAGAGATAGGCTCCCTCATAATAGACTTTCTCAGCAGGGCACTGGTTATGATGGTTCCCCTTCCTCTTTTGATGATTTAAAAATATGGGTTTCAAAAAGCACACGTTTGGTGACGCATGTAATGCCTGCCACGTTAATTCAGAACAGCCTCCCAATTGAAGATAACCAGCGGTGGAATTGGCTGCCCGGCTCCTTGTCTAGTAAACCCTCAGACAACCCTAAACATTTCCAACATCTTTAGCAGTAATTTGAAAGTTCTCTCTTGGAACGCTGCCGGGATAAACAATAGTCCCGAGAAATTACAGTATCTGTTCTCTTTGAACGCTAATGTGATTTGCATCCAAGAGACTTGGTGTGCTAGTAGTTTGTGTGCTGGGAGAGATTATTTTGTCCTTGAGGCAGTGGCCTCTCCTTCAATGAAAGGGCATGCAAAAGGGGGAATTGCATGCCTACTGTCTAACAAATTAAACTGGAACTTCTCCTATTATGTTGATTCAAGCAACCTCTTTCAGGCGGTGACCCTCAGTAGTATACCCTGTATTGGAAATAATAAATCTTTGGTAATCATAAACACTTACATTCCCCCCGATGAATGTTTAAATACTATTTTGAAGCAAGTCTTTTCATACATTAAACAGATTAAAGAGTTAGAACCTTCCCCATATGTGTTGTTAGTAGGTGATTTTAATTGCAAGGTTTCTAACTCCAGCTAAATCCTATACAGAAATAAATTTAAAGAAGAAGCCTTTCTTATCCCCCAAGCCCTCTTTCCCAATAAAATTAAAACCAACAAGTGAGGGAAACTGTTGCTAGAAGAACTTTCAGCGGCTGAGGGGTTAATAGTAAATGGCAGGATTCCATCTGATGTTCCGGCTAAATATACTCATCGATCCTCACAAAGCGAGTCAATTCTAGACTATGTAATCACCAATTACTGTATTTTCTCCTTGGTGAAGGATCTGACGGTTTCCCCAACACTATTTAGCGACCACAATGTGATTACTATAAGCCTTTCAGTACAACCTCCTACTCCCGATTCTTGGTCCCTTAACGGTGATGTAGTTAACTTTCATAAGGTCTCTGGAGGATGCTTCTGGAATTTTAAAACCAGAAAGGATCTGGAGTGTATTCTAAGTAAAACAATACTAGAATTGAATGGTTGGCAGGGTACCGAGATGATTCATTTTTATGAAGGAGGTCATCATCATTGCCAAAAGGTCCAGCCCCTCTGTAAGAAAGATTTATGTTCCTAGACCGATTACCCTTTTAAATAAGGAAATAAATAAATTAGTGTGGGAGCAATTCTTGTGTAGATCTATTGAAATAAATAATAAAATATATCTGTTCAAAAGAAGGAGAAGCAGAATTAGGAAGAAACTTAAAAAAGAAAAAGAAGATTCCCTTTGGATAAGTCTACGGGAGGCCGCAGCTCATGGGAAAGTTAGACAATTCTGGTCTCTCATTGGTGAGGGGTGTGGAGAGCTAGAGTTAGTCCTGTCCCTATTCCCATTGCTGAATCGTCATGGGTCTCTTTTATTTCCAACTTGTACGCTGGGAATGGTGGAAGGGTCAAGATAAGGGGATTATGAAAGAAGATGAGTTTCCTATCGACTCGCCCTCGGAGAAAACCATTGAATTGGCCATTAAGGACATGCGCTCCTCGGGAGCAATGGGGCCTGATGAACTTCCCATATCAGAAGCAGGATCCTGTTTCATGGAGCAAGATTCTTTTTCCATTATTTCGATCTTGCTTCATTACTAAAATTGTGCCCTCTTCCTGGAAGGGGAGCATATTGGTTCCATTATTCAAGAAGGGCGAAAGGGACTCTCCAATAAATTATCGCCAGATAGCCCTCCTTGATGCCATTGGAAAAGTATTTTCCAAATGTCTTCTATCATTAATTACCGATTGGGTTGATGAGAATCAGATATTACCCCTTGAACAAACTGGCTTCCGTAAAGGGCATGGCACATTGGACAATCTTACTGCCCTTCAGGTTATCTCAGATAAATATATAAGAGTCCGTGGGGGAGGAGTGTATGCGGCTTTTATCGATTTCTCCACAGCATTCGACAAAGTCGACCGTCCCTTGCTGTGGAGAAAGCTATCAGATTTGGGTATGCCTCCTCCCCTATTAGACTTGGTGCAATCTTTACACACGGACACCTGGTGCCAAGTGCTACAAGGTGGAGAAAGGGGTCTATCGCGGGTTATCCCCTCCATTAATGGATTAAAACAGGGTTGCCTCCTGGCCCCATTACTTTTCTCCCTGTATATCGCTGACCTTCCAGCTTCGCTTTCATCTTGTGATGGCATAGCACCGGTAGTAGGGGGTTCTTCTATTTCCTGCCTGCTATATGCAGACGATATCCTTATCCTAGATTTAACACCCAAGGGACTGGCTAATCGTCTGCAGGCCTTACATCTTTTTGCAGAAACCCACTTCATGAGGATAAATGCCACAAAAAGCAAGATTATGTGCATTACAGGGAAGAACAAATCTAAATCTGAGAATTATGGTTGGTCAGTGGGTGGTCAGAAATTGGAGGTGGTTAAGACAGATCAGCGACAACACTAAAAAGTTTCCTACTACATTAACCAGTCATTAAAATACTCAAACTATCAATCCACCACCAGTATTTCTTCTTATTGCCAGGTGTACAAAGGAAGGACTGGACTTGAGTCTGTAGGGGCAGATTTACAAGCTCCGTGCTGCTCTTTTGCTCCGTTGATGCATGACTTTTGTGGTGCAGCGGCAGAACAAAAGAGGCGCCATGGTGCGGCGTATATTAACAACGTGACGCATATGGGAGATGCATCACGTTGTAAAGCCCTGCGCCATCAGGGGGCGATCCGGCGCAAGGGAGGACGTTCCTGTGCAGGAACACACCCTAAAAGTGGCTGAGGGAAATCTACAAGATTTCAATCAGTCACTTTTAGGACAATGATGCGTGACTTAAACCCTGCGCCTGCTTGAAGCAGACGTACGGCTTGACGCAGCATTGCCCCTTAGTGTCTAGCATTGCGCAGTTCTTTAAACGACACTCATGCATAATTTCTCAGGCCAATGAAATGAACACAAAATCGAAAACAAATAAGCATAGTAGCAACGCTACTGAGAAGGAGAGCAGTGGACCTGAAATGCACAGAAGATTTTGAAATATAATTTACCTACAATGTAATCAGCAGCATTATTGCTCTTGGTAAAAAACAAACATTTGCAACATAATAACACACAGAGCAGGAGAAAACAGAGGAGTGAAGAAATAGCTACTACTACTCACCAAGCCCGGGGATCTCGAGGCCGAGCAGGTCGATCAAGTCGCGTTCCCGGTCCAGGAGATCTGTCCAACGGTGGGTGGCCTGTTTGTAGGTGCGCTGGACCCGAAAGTGTTGGTACATGGCCCGGCAGACCTTCTCCCACCGCTTCCGGCGCTCCCGCATCCCGTAGCCGCTAGCAATCTTGCTGCCTGCCATGATATTCCTGGGGAGGTGGCGCTGGACATAAAAAACTAGTGCGGCCACCTCCTCCGTGCTAAAGATCTCCCGGGATGGGACTGTCTCCCCCCTCAAACGCCCGCCCGGGAGCCGGGCACGGGGTGCGGGACTCTTCCCCTTCTCAGGCTGCTTCCCGGCTCCCTTTACCATGGTCTGGGCAGAATGGAAGGTAAATAATAAAGAAGAAATAGAATAGGGAAGAAAAAAAGAAAAGAGTTTAAAAAAGTAGTTTAAAATTAACCAAAAGTAGCAGAAAACACAAAAATATAGAGCTAGAAAAATAGAGGGATAGATAATAAGTACAGTAGATTAAAAAAAACTTCAAACAAGCAAAGGATGGCAGAGATTGACAGAGGATACAGAAAGCATGCCCAGAACCATAGCAATAAATCAAAAACAAGATGTCCGCGCCCGTTCACGACCTTGTGGCTAAGTTCGCGCGAGATTTTCCCCGCGATCACACGCAAACTTGTACTAGCGAGCCGCACACTTTGCGAGATTACACATAGCGCCCGGAAACGGAAATATGTCACGCAAACAAAATGGCCGCGCCCGTGAACGACCGTGAGGGTAACTTCGCGCCGTTGCGCTACAAACGGCTCGCTAAAACGCACAAAACCTTGTGAACTAACACACCGCAAAAAACAAAACGCATATTTGCACGGATTTGCGGCTTCCGAATTCAATCTCACGTAAATTCGTGCCCCGCGAATCCCGCGAAATTGCAGAAAAACGATTTTTGCAAAACTGAAAGCACTCAGCAGGTGCAAAAGTTCAACCTCATCATTAGTAAACATTCCCTGTAGTGCTTCCTGAGGGCCCCCTCCAGAGTTCATTTGCCTACTTGCAACTATTCTATGATCCTGCTCTGACCCTCACAGCAGGCTCAGAGAATAGCTACAAGTAGGCCACAAAGGTCCTGTGAAAAAAAATTGCACTGCAACAGAAAGCAATTACAGATAAGGAAGCAGGTGCCAGACTCAGTGACACATTAATCAACCCCAAATTAATTCATGTCAGTTGAAGCAGGGCAGGTGTGCTGACTTTTCCCCCCATAATCTACAATGATGAACCAGAGGGTGGCAGTGATGTACCAGAGGGTGGCATTGGTGAACCAGAGGGTGGCATGGGTGAACCAGAGGGTGGCAGTGGTGAAACAGAGGGTGCTGTGATGAACCAGACGTAGAAACAACATAGTCGGGACCGTTGCGACCCAACAAGTAAGTTCGCATTTGCGAACTGGTACAAAACCCTTGCCAACTAGCAGAAACCCTTGCGAACACAAAAAAAAATCCGCAAATTCGCGAGAGTTCGCGGATTTTGCGGATCGCGAATTCGTAAATACGCAAATTCGCGAACCGAGAATTCGCAAAATTCGCCCATGCTTAGAAAATACGATCTGATACAACAAGTAGTTCAAAGCAGCATTTCTTTATTCCAACCCAATGCATTTAGGGCTTTCACTAGCCCTTCGTCAGGGGTAACTGAAAGTTAACAATAGCAAAAAATTACTTCAGCATTTGTCGTTATTCATTGTAATTGCATTAATCTCGATTTTACCTAACGTGTACATCATTTACTAATTCTCATTTTATTTATTTAATACCCGATTTTTATCTGGTATCCGTGCCCTATTAATCTAAATCAGTGACTTTCATATGCATATTAAAACTAAATAATTATCTTAACATTGATCAAATCAGATTTCTACAACAGCTAAGGTGCACCACAATCATAATATATAAATGGATATTACAATAAGTTGCAAACGATGATTCTCATTTTTTGGATTTTCAATCTTTATTCAGCACAAATGGAGTACCACACAGCCGACGCGTTTCGTCCCACGCAGGGGACTTCTTCAGGGCTTGTTATTAGTTATTGTAACAGGTGGTATTTCTCCAAACACAAGTAGAATCTGTGTTTTATTTTTGAGAACCAGTCTTATTATAGCTGTTCTCTGGATATCATCTGGGGAAATTCCATCTGGAGCATGATAAGTCCTCCGGGGAGAAATACCACCTGTTACAATAACTTCAAAGCTCCATTAATGACCAAGAACATTTACTAAATTTTAAAGGGACCACTATATTTTGATATCCATTTTGTGACTGGTGATGGAAGTTAGCCTGTGACCGCCTCTCAAGTATAGAAAACGCCCTGATTAGGAGTTCAGGCTATACATATATACAAACTTTAAGATACCACTTGACAACTGAGGCCTTATGCATTCCGCTGTATAGAATACTGGTCACATCCATTGTGAGGTCAACTTTAATTATAACAAGCCCTGAAGAAGTCCCCTGCGTGGGATGAAACGCGTCGGCTGTGTGGTACTCCATTTGTGCTGAATAAAGATTGAAAATCCAAAAAATGAGAATCATCGTCTGCAACTTATTGTAATATACATTTATATATTATGGCTTGTGGTGCACCTTAGCTGTTGTAGAAATCAACTTTGAATTCCTTAGGGAATTGGCATCGGGACGGTGGGTGCTACTCAGTGTGCACACGATTCCCTTTCTTTATTTTAGGGACAAACTAGAAACTCAAAGGGGTGATCTGAGATTAGGTGCTTCAAGAGGTAGGGACCACCGTTAGATCTGTATTGTCATTGATCAAATCAGACTTTGCTTCTGACAATCATGCGTTACACCCTACAACAGGAACTAACATCCAGAAGATCAAAACATCATTCTTTTCACATTTTAAATCATTCTCAGTTTGTATATTCGTAGCTTGCTACTTTCCCCCGAGAACCGTATTAACGTCTTTCTGTTGGCGGGCGTACCCTGCTATCTTATGCATCTTTTTTATTATTAGGCGCCTGTCTGCGGCCATTGCACGTACGCAAGATTATCAGGCCTCTATGTGTTACAAATTCAAGCGGAACTCCGTGCATACCTGCTTAAGTCATCACCTCCTTCTCCTTGCTCAGCATTAACTGCAGGTTCTTGTTTTTCCTGTTTAACCGTCCCTCGAACTAAGCCTGATTTAAACTAAATATGCTCCACCCACCTCACGTGACAAACCTCCCAGAATTCTTAGCGCTAATCTCATTACTACAGTACCCATATTGGACCTAGTCCCTTTATAATACAAACATAAAACGTAAATGTATCCTGTTTCACCTCTTCATGAAATATTGCCTATTAATGTGTTTATGTGTCCTTTCGTGTTGCCTCCTTCGTTCAAAGCTGCTGTGAGCTTGCTGTTACATAATATGTGGATTCTTTAATTGGAACAATCTTTCCTTTTTATACTTACTACATCCTCTGGTGTAAAACCAATATGGGGCAAAAGTATTTTGAAACATTGGAAGATGTGGCATGCACACCGTTCATTCATAAAGTCATTGCTTAGTCCATAAGTCTTTAAACATCCTTGACAACTTGAATACGAAATTGGGCAGTGCCTTGCCCTCACAGCACCATCATTGAATGAAACCATGTTGGGAGCGCATAGTCAACGCTCCACTCCCAGACGCACTGCGCGTTTCTGGATACCAGATCCAACCATTAATCATCCATTTAGCCTTGGTTCATGTTTATCCTATTTTGACCGAAATATTAACATACTTTCTTCCTCTTTTTAATTGATCCACATATAGAACAAATTGTATTTGGGCAACTTAACATATTCCCATGTGCCCATCCAGGCCTCTTTGAAAATACGATCCGATACAACAAGTAGTTCAATGCAGCAGTGCAGAAGGACGTTTCCCTCTAAATGTTTATGTTGCTTATTTGCTTTTAGGTGCACAAGAGAATATATATCACCTGCAGTATTGCCAAAGAAAAGGCCTGTGCAGTCACATGTCAGTCCTCCAATCGCTTCTGAGGCTGAATTCAACTGCTAAATGAGAGCTTCACAGTGACCCCAAATAAGGATGCTTCTAAGAAAGTGGAAATTGAGAAGATGTAGACTCCCACCAGTGACATGTTGCCCCAAATCTTTTTTGGACCACCAGGTCATGTGCCTGCTGCACCGGCCTCTGGGGAGCAAGCTGAGAGCAGCCCCCCACATCAACAGCAGCACCCCATCTAAGCCCAGGACCATGTCTGTCAATGAGGTGGCCACTGCAATCATGGCGATGCCAACGAGCAGTGACACTGAATTGGATTTGACCCTTTCACAAAGTAGTGCCCAATCATTTTAGGAAACAGAGCAAAGTGGACAGCAGCTACAGCCAGCAATATTACATTTTCCTGATGTTGGACCAGAACAGGAGGTTGAGCTTCCTTCTGAGCAAATCATTGTCTCCCAGAACTCCAGCAAGGACATCAAAGGGTACTTCTCCACTATCTTCTCCATGCACCGCTTCTGATGATGATAGGGACATGGAGTGGACCCCAGCAGAGTCCAAGAAACAAAAGGAGAGACAAGGGAAAAGAAAAGTTCCTGTAAACCTTAGACTTATGGAAGGGGTGATGAGAAGGATGACAACGATGAGGCATTCATTTTGGAAAGTGACACAGAGGAGTCCGACATTGCTATGCTCGAAGGGATGTGGCACAAGTAGCAACGCCAGCTCCCATATATGCGAAGCCCCAACTGAGACCTGCACTAGCCTATACCTCAGGAGACGTATTCACTTTAGAGAGGCAATCAATGACACGCCCACCTACCTCAGTTCTTCTTCAAGCATTGTAATTGGCTGAGTAAAAAAATATGTTTCCCCAGTTTGAGACTTTTTATGGTAGCACACAGGGAGAGCACATTGCAGTTGCTGCATTTGCAACATGCTTGTTTGTCGATGTAAGCCTGGTTCATATTATGGTACAGTAGGTGAAACAACCCAAATGAAAAAATACCATGCAATTCAATGGGAGGAGCACCTTAAAAATTGATGAGCATGGTTGTTGTGGTGAGGAGAGCTGGTTAACATCAGCTACAATTCCAATATTGGTGGGAGGTAATGATGAAGAAGAAGTGGGTGACATCCTCGTGCAGAGCATCCCTGTCCCCAGCAGTGCACCAGCAGATTCACCCATCTCAGGGACTTCACAATCACACAAGAAGACTCAGACTGAGATGGAGACACCACTGCATACAGTGACTGCCTCACCACGACACACATTGAGTCTATCACCACCATCTACTTCTTAAAAAACTCCTGTGTCATAAGCTCCAAAAAAGAAGAAATTCCAGGCTACTCTTATGGGCATGTTTAGGCAGGAGGGGACCTAGGAGTGGAACCAACCAGCTCCACGTTTGTACAATGGCAAGCTGTCAAAAATGTTAGCGCTGGGCCACCTACCATTTTCTTTTGGGGAAGGAGTGGGAGTCTTAGAATTTATAGCAGCAATCTGCCCAAAATGGAAGGTACCAAGTCAGACCTATTTTGCCAGAGTTGCTGTTGCAGCGCTGCCTCACGATGTGCTGCAGTTGGTTGGACAAGTTTTGCAGCCTAGTGTTGTTTACACTAGCCACCTGATGACAGACATGTGGACCAGTTGTCAGGTGACTGATTACATGTGCATCACTGCACACTGGATCTCTTTTACGGGGGGTTAAACAAAAAATATCTGCAAGTCTTGGCCCTGAAGAAAGTTTAAGAGCATTCGGCAGCACGCAACAGTGGCCATGTTTGCCATGGAGTAATCACATACAGCTGTAAACATCTTGGATACATTTAACAGGAAGGTGTATGAATGGCTGTGATCCAGACGTCTCAGAATTGGATTTGTTGCCACGGACAATGGCAGAAACATCATCAAGTCTATGTCAAATAGTGGCTATTTCAGGTTTCTGTGTTTAGCCCATTGCATCAACCTGAAGGTACAAGATTATCTCAGAAAAGACTCCTTAGTCAGCAACATACTGACCACCCGCAGGAGAATTTGCTCTCATTTTAACCTTTATTTTAAAGCCCAGAAGCAGTTGAAGATGATTCAGCGTACTAGGTGTGAACCAATTAAAGCCCTGAAACAGTAGGTGGCAACACTTTGGAACTCAACCTATTGCATGTTGCAACATCTGTTTGAGCAGTACAAACATATTAATTACAATGGCATTCAAAGAGGAGGGATTGCAGTTGGGAAAGCTATGACCATGTGTGTGGGCAAATGGGACCTAGTCAAATGTCTTACACAGATGCTACTCCCTTTTGAGATCTTCACATGGGAAGTTAGCAAGGAGGACAGTACGAAGGGCCAAGCTATCCCTTTGTTGCATCTGCTGCAGGACCAGATAAGAAGGTGTCTGAAAGCTTTGCACCTGCAGGTGTTATTGAAAATACAGAAGTGCATGCTTTAGTTGAGAGCTTACTCTTTTGCTTGGGTTGTAATACAAGTCTGCAAGATGACATTATCTCCTCTGAACAACACATGTGTGCCACACTACTTGATCCACGGTACAAAATAAATCTGCCAACTTTCATTCCTTTTTCTGAATGGAATGTTTCAAAATATAAAAGGGGGATTGTTGAGGAAGCAGGAGACCTGGAAGGGGAACAGCTGCAACTGCAAGAGTCCCACCCAGCAGTTCTGGGGTGCCACTGTCAACTTCCAGAGAGGGCAGTATTGTCTCACTGCAGCTAACAACACCATCAACCTGAACACTGGCAACAACAGCAACAGAAAGACTGGAACCAGCCTCTGCATTGTATTGGTTTCATTTGGGAGGGCTTAAGTCCAGTGCAGAGATGATGGAAAAAGACTTTGAGCAAGTGGTGGTGCAATTTACCATCTGCAGGATGTTCCAGGAGTAGGTGGATGACCAAAAAAAAAGGTCTATGTGAATCAAAACCTATTGATGTATTGGTAAGGGAAGATGAGTCAATGGCCAGAGCTCAGCAGCCTGGCAATAAAGTACATGGCTTGTCCTGTAGCCACTGTGTCGGCTGAGCATGTTTCCAGTGCAGCTGATGTGGTTGTTACAGTGAGAAGCACCAGTCTCTCACCTCAAAACATGGAGAGATTGACTATGATCAAAATTAACCAACATTTCATACCACACAATTCTACCATTCCTAAAACAGCACCGGAGCAGGATGATTGGTCAGAATCAAGTGTTTTAGATGACCAACTTCTTGGTGAACCACCTAATTTTGAGAACAAACTCGACTTCCCGGACTAAGTATGCCAGTGCCCCATATACCTTTTTAATTATTTCTCATTGAACTTCTATCTTTGCAAAAAAAAGAATGTAACTCGTGCAACATCATTATTTTTGTGGCAGATTTATGCTGCCTCATGATTTTGTAGTCACATTTATTGCCAGATTGCAGTTGGACCAGGGTGCATTGAAGAAGCCTCCACAATTCCTTCATAACATTGGAGACCATGTCTGCCCCTATCCTTTTTTGCATTACTTAGCACTAGCAGGGGTCCTCTAGAGGATTGTTGAGTTACAAAAGTGACAATACCAAACTCAAATGCGTTGCCTGTGTTGAAGATAAATTGTGTACCTACTACCTAACCTACCCGTAATTGAATTTAAAGCAATAACTGCAATTAGCGCAAAGGTGAGTGAGGGATTGTGTGAGTGATTGATGATTCATGTAGCGGCAGACAGCAAGGGAGGGTGTTGAACAGTGATTTGGGAACTAGCTTGATGATTTGCAGTGTTTGTGGACTGAATGATGGCCTATCATTTATTTCCTGGAGGTGTTTTGCCCTTTCACACTTAGCCAGATTTACTTGCCGGGTCCTTTCCTTTTTTCTGTTTTTCAGAGACCTGAAGAGTCACTTTAGTTAACAAACAAAAACCTATGCAAAATACTGCAATTCTGTTTCTCTACTTGTTCTTCAGTTGCAGCGCACTATATGTGTATCTTGCTCTGGTCATGCCGGTCTTTGATGGAGTTACTCTGAGTCAGGAGGTGGATGGAATAACTTGGGGCAGGAGCTGTGGGACTACCTCATCAACAGTGAGAAGCATGAAGGTATTGAGCTCTAAGGAAAACCATTAGTCTGAGGCCTAATACTCAGCTAAGTGGAATGGAGATAGGTGCATTGATTTGTGAAATGCTGCTGTGTGTGTGTGTGGTAAAAGTGAAACTCTGAGTAACTTCTTGTTTTTTTTCGCTCTGCCTCTGAGTCTTCTTGATACTCTCCTCTTGAAAATTACATACTTTCTGTCCTTCTTCTTGACTCTTAAATAGAGTTTATATTTTACAATCTACAAGCATTCTAGTCTCCTACAAAATTGAAAGGTGAAAGCTAAGCTCCACACTCAAACTTAGCTCCTGGATCTATCCCGACAGCTGCCCAAGTGTGATGGACATTCCCAAGGAGAATGAAGATGCTCCACCTAATTTTGCAATGCAGTATCATTTTTCTTTTAACATCCTATTTGGAGAACTGAGCAGGTGGGTTCACTCCCAACCTAGAGGACAGAACATTTAGATATCTAATGACTTGGGTTTCTGGGGCAGAATGACTGTTTGCAATGCATTTAATTGTATTCTGTAATACTCATTCCTTCCTTTGCCTCCATAACAGATTGATGACATATGATATGCTGCTCATTGCCCAGTTGAATGTTATCCTTGTGTTGTGTTTTTGAGGCGTAGCTGAATTTATACCATCATTGGATCACACACTTGGTGGGGTGGATGTGCTGAAAGCAACACTAACTCACTGCAGGATCTTCTAAACTATAGTCCACATTGGCCCCATTTATCCATGTGCCCATAAAATTGACACATATTTTAGATAAAAAATGAAGAACATCAGTTGTCAAGATCATCATTCAGGCCTTATGTTGTGAAATTGTAAACGCGTAACCTAAGTTTGTCCATGCCTGACTTTAAGTCCATTTTTTATGACTGAAGTATTTTATAAGTTACTAGTAGATCCTCATTGCTAAAGTTACTACTATTGCTATTTCATGTTATTTTGTCACTAAAGTGAACTAATAAACTTAGTAAGTAAGTAGCTGCTGCTACAAGTAATTATTTATCTAGTTTGTTGTAGACAATATACGTCATGGCAGCATCCCCCCTAATGGTCACAATAGTTATGGAGGTATAACTCTATAATTAGGCAATACAATACACTCTTACAAGTACATAAACAGGCTGCGTAAAAACTAAAGGAAGCAGTGCAAAGTAAAAGTAAAACAAACTACTTCAGGTATTATTTTGATAAAATATAAGTTTCCACTTCATTTTTTTACAAACAAATGCCACCCACTCCACCCGCAACAGGCCCATCCTCTCCCCAAACAAACTGACCCAACCACCAATGTAAAAAAATCTGAAATGTCCTATGAATATAAAAACCCAGTTCCCAACTCCCTTCCCACCTTCTCCATCCACAACAACACCCTCCCACAATTTTTTTTTAAAAAAGGATTAGGAGAGGGCATTGTC
The DNA here is from genome assembly GCF_964263255.1 of Lissotriton vulgaris. NCBI lineage: Eukaryota > Metazoa > Chordata > Amphibia > Caudata > Salamandridae > Lissotriton > Lissotriton vulgaris. Next base: position 316,361,172 of record NC_141699.1, on the reverse strand, counting down.
CAGTTGGGTCTGGAGCTGGTCCAGGTCTGCTCCATCCTTTTTTAGGTTTTGCCTCGCCAAAAAGATGCGCTCTGCGCATCTTTTTCGGCGCAGGCGAAAACCTGATGAGAACTGTAGTGTGCTTTGGGTCGGCCCTCCTCATTCATTGGCTGGCTCCATAAATGGAGCCTTGCCATTGGACGAGGGGCCTGTCCGTCAATGCCGGACCAGACACGGGGGCGTTCCCGACATTCTTTGGCTTTTGCCGACGTCACGCGACGCCGGGAACGCCCCCGAGTCTGGTCCGGCATTGCCGGCACTTCTGCGTCTCTCCTGCCCCGTGACTGGCCGGCCGGCCAATCCTAGCGCGGCCGGCCGGAAGTGCCCGCCCCCCGCAGCCCGCTGGGCTCCCGTGGCCTGGAGGTCTGTCTGTATGGGAGTAACCTAATTTTCAACGCCAGCCCCGTGATTCCGGGAAGGAATCCCACCAACCCCCGCTTGTTAAAGAAGCGTGAGCGGCTGACCTGCACAAGGAAAGGGGTCGCTGCGAATGGATCAAGAGATCCATTTCGAACAGAAGACAAACTCGTCCTGCATGAAGGCACTGAACTAGGCCCGTCTGGTAGCGTCTGCCGTGGGTCTGTGAGGTGAAAGGTCCGAGTGCTGACTGATGTCGACGTCTGAACCCACAGGGTTACGGAGGGTTCAAGAACGACCATTGTCACCTTCAGCCACGGCAAGGGCCCCTCCCGTGAGGCGAGGCTGAAAACAGGCACACAGGCAGCATCTGAATGCAGGGAGGCTTAATCCCAGAAGAAAAAGAGCAAGGCAAACAGGCCGTGTTTGTCTACAGCGTCCTGTCCCCAATGTGTCGCTTTGTTATGCATGTGTTCATGGAAATGGAAAGTGGGACTCGCAAATCAACAGGAGGGCACGGAAAGCCACTCGACATGGGCTCAGTCAGACTATGAGAAACGGAGAGAGGTCTGAGATGCATCGGAGCGAACTGTAAACAAAAAAACCAAATCATCGCTTCCGCCCTTGGCTACAAGGTATCGGTGCAATCTACAGAACGGAGGCCGCTTTATAGCTGGTTTGGTATGTTTTTGAGCTTTCGAAGTGTGTTATTTGTCTAATATTACCATTCTATCCTGATACTTTTTCTAAAGCATTCAGAATCCTCTAGAGCCTCGATCGGCCCTTTACGAAATTACAAATCAACCGTACTACATTATGGCATATGCGCTCAAGGGGCTGAAACATTACATTTGGGAATTCCTGTCAACACGTTCTTCAAATTAAGGATTGTTCCCCATCTTTTAGGTCTGCCTGAAGAGTGCCCAAGCTCCCAAATGAGCTCTTCCTACCGATAACACAATTGTACAAGTGACAGTTACACAGAGTACATCTGCAGTATTGTTTGCATGAATTAACATTATTTATTGTCATGCATATACAGGTACCTGTAGCAAATCTGCCTTTTCAACTTGTCCATCCTCGATTTTTCTGCACCATGGTTATGCGTGATTTAAGACGCCATGCACTCACCTACTGCTAAACAGTTTTTAAGTGCCTGTGCTTCCCCTGGAAATCAGGTCCTGTATACTTGGAACTCCCTATTGAGTATTTATTTATTCCCTTCTAGCCTACTATAATTAAAACTAAAGCGCATCTATGACAAGGAAAGTAAAATGTAATGAGTGCACCACTCAAAGATATGAAAAAATACAGGTCTGCTAGAAGCACTACTGGGTTTTGGCTGGGCTGCAGTTTAAATGCATTGCAGTGAATGCATGGCAGATGCAAGTTTTATTCATGTAGGAATAGCATATTTAAGTATATTCTTAAGTCACCCTAAAGTTTGCCTCGTAATCCCACAGGGCAGGGTGCTAATATATAAAAAAAAATAGGGCACATTATACAGTGGAGTTCTAATGCCCTGACAGTTAAATAAAAACCATAAGCTATTTCATAGTGTAGGCAAGCCTTGACCTTTCCATAAGAAGTTTAATTATAATTAATATCTTTACTTCCATCTCTATTTAGGAAAGAGATAGACAAATGATTCAACAGTATTTCCTGCTTAGTTGTGAAGACCTGATCTAATGATGAAATCAGACTTTTGATAACTTCGAAAAGTAGCTTAGTAATAATGTAATTTAAGCAGAAGGGCCTTAACACCAGTTCAGGCACTCTTCACACCACTAGAGCTGCAATACGCATCCTTGGCCAAATGAGTTAACAAACCTGGATCAGAAGACAATGGCTGTCCTTTGGGCCCAGGAAAGGTCTGTGGGTGTTAAGTGCCAACCATTTAGCAGAGTGGATATCTGGAAGTGGGCTGGACCAATTGTCAGCACAAAGGGGCCGTTTAACAGTACCTCTTGACTTGGGGATGCCATCTCCTATTTCATGCACAGGATACTTCTGGGCAGCCACGGTAGGAGGGAAGCACAGTTTTAACCCAGTCATGCCTGTATTACCACCTTGTTCTTTATCAGAGCGTGTCAGGCATCATCACACGAGGAAAAACCAAGCTCTTCCCCTCCAAAAACTGCATTTTCTGGGTTGCATTACTACTCAAAACGCTGGAATAGTCAGACTGAGGCGTACACTCGACTTGCTCATGTATGAAATATTCCACGTAGTGTTATTTACAATTAATTCTACAGAACGTATTTTGCACAAACATTCAGGATAACCACGAAATTACAGATATTTTTACCCAAGCTTTGTCAAGAGCGGTTGTACACTATTGCCTTTCATTAATGCATGAACAATCAGTCTAGCAACACTTTATCTCTGAAGGACGTGAAACATCAAAGGTAGCAACATGCAATTATAGGCCATTACCGGCACTTGCGGGAGTCACGACACAGCCACTTGTGCTGATGAACCCGGGTCTGAAGGGCTGGAGGTGGCGGATTGAGACTAGGAGTGGGGAGGCCTGGATAACCCCTTGCATGGAACTGGGGGCAGCTGTGTGGTGACAGACAGACTAGCACACGCCGCCTCTTCCACGGTCCACCCCAGACACTCGGATATTCGGACCCCGGAGACCCACAGCCTGCAGCCCGATGGACCAGTGACGGATTGTCCCGAAGAGAATCGGCCCGTAACACAGCTGCGAGAAGAGGGAAGAAAAGAGATAAGTGTCGGCACTTGCACCTCTCACCATGAAGTGCATCCTGGGGCGCGCCCTGGCCTTCCAGCTGGCCCTCTGCGTGTGCCTGGCCCAACAACAGCGTGAGTTTGTCTACTGTGTGCTCTCACTCCGGGGTGGGGGGGCACTCATTCAGGGGCGCACCTAGGGTGCCAGGGGCCCTAAAGCAAGTAAGGGGGGATGGGGTCCCGTCCTCTGGTTCGGTAGTTAAAAAAAACACTTTAATTGGGATTAAGTGGGGCAGTCACGCCCATGGGCCTCGGTGTCACTGCACCTGCTGCTCTCAGTGATAGCAACGCCAGTTTGGCGACCCCATGCTCACTTAATATCGTCTCTGCTGCCCGGATGCCCACCGGAAGGAACAGGAGACCCTGCTGTTTGGGTAGTAAAATATAAATAATCAGGGTTCAGTGTCCCCTCGCGACTCTGGCCCTGGTGTCACTGCACCTGCTGCACCATCAATATCTATGCCTCTGTCTATCCAGCCCCGGGGTTGTCGCTCCTCTGCTCAATAGTATTAGAACAGAGCCACCCAATAATCCCCCCGGGACTGGGTTAAGTTAACAGTATAAGCTAAATGTCCAGGAAGGAATCATTCAGGAATCGATTTATCAATTTCTTAGTGTCACGTCCGTGAACACTTAATTCAATAAGGCGACCAGAGGGTTTCACAAGAAACACTAGCAGTTGTATCAAAAAATAGAATCTTTTTAATATTTTCTTTTGGTATATAGATAACTAGTTTTTTGGACAATCAAAGTCTGGCAACAAAAGTACTACCAATCGGTACAACAAAGTGATTTTGTAGTACAACAACACCTTCAGCAGAATAATGTGGATACAGACAAAAGACCACATATAAATCAAATATACAAAGTACAATTCACACATTAAGTTTTAAATGAATTGAACGTTATATTGCGTGACAGGTGTTAGGCGTCGACGTTTCGGTCCTTGTCGGTCACAAAGATCCATAGGACCATCTTCAGGACAACAGAGTTGCACAGGAGAATCTAATAATAAAACATATATATATACATGTATGTACATGAAAACCCTAAGGTACAAGGAGTTGTATACTCAGCTCAAAAAAACAATAAAGTGACAAGACCAGTGCCACACCACTTAACTACATGCACGAAACCAACATAACTACATGCACACAACCAAATGCACCCAAGAAGCCAAAGGTGCAAAATTGCTGACCAAAACACGCGAGAGTGACCAATCACCACACCACTAAGTAGTGAAAGTGGGCGTAATCTGCCAGTGGTAAGCCGAGAATCAGGACAAAACAAGCCCAGTGACGCCCTATATGTCATTCAAAAGTAGGTACATGGTACAAGCACTGTATGATACTCACGTCGATCATACGCCAGATAGGTCATTCTAAAAAGTAACATTGTAATGTAATTAATCTGCTTGGTGCCTTCTCTTCTTAACTTGCAATAATAGAAACCCGTACACCAAAACACCCAAACGTAATGTAAATGCCAACTTACAAGTCTCATAGGCCACCTGATGCCCTGTAAATATTTAAAAAAGACATGCTAGTCGCGATGCACATGTGGCCCGATGTCGAGAAAACCAATGCAATCACAGAGAGGTAGAGTCTTGAGGCTGTAGGTACTTACTAATACGAGTCTTCAGCAACGGCTCAACAGTCCGTGTCTCAGCAATCAATCAGAGCAACAATCTGCTCGAGAGCACTTCCCGACTAAAGACGCCGAGAACCAGTGACGTCATACCGCTCCGAAACGTGGCGGCCATCTTAGAACGGTGAAATTACATACAGTAAAGCGTGTAAATGACTAATCAAACGATAAAACAAAACGATAAAACAAAACAAAAACAAAAGAAACAGAATAGTATTCAATGTTCCTAGAGCAATATACAAAATACAAAATTTAAACTTAAAACTCGCTCGAAAAGAAAATCCAAAAGGAAAATCCATCAAGTCTGAACAAGACTGATACATAAGTGACACACAGCCGTGTGTACAAGTAAGGACTCAGCAAATCTACAGAAACTATAGTAACTACTGAATAGTCAGCGAAGAGTAGCCAGAGTATGCCATTCTATTAAAGAATTGAGGCCATTTTCCACAGTGTTACAGAGCCAGATCAATTTATTCTCTCTTTGAGCCAGTATTTTATCAACATTGGGTCTTCTCCTTGTACCTTTTACAACGTCGATCACATACCATTTCATATCCTCTGGTTTGTGTGACATGCTGGTGTAGTGTTCTACTAAAGGAGCAATACTGACATTGCACCTAATGCGCGACTGATGTTGTGAGATGCGTTTCCTAATCTCCTGTGTTGTTTTACCAATATAGTTCAGGGCACACGGGCATTGGATGCAGTAGATCACGTTTTTCGTCAGGCAGTTGGAATGATGTTTCAACATAAGTTGTTTCCCATTTATACAGTAGGTTTTTATTGCCTGAGTGGTGTCGCAAGCTGTACATCCACCACACGGAAAGTGTCCCACAATGGGTGCTAAGCCCCATAGATTGGTTAAGGTGTTCATCTTTGGTTCAACATAAGCTCTGACCAAGTGATCACGAAGATTTTTTCCCCTTTTAAATGCAAATCTGGGAATAGGTAATTGAGGTTCTGCTTTTTTGATCAAATGCCAATTGCGTCTGATAATATTGGTGATTTGTGTAGACTCTGTACCAAATGTTAAAACACATGTGATTGGTTGATACTTTTCTGTGATAACCTGAGTTAATTGGTTTGTCTGTAATAAGGCCTGTCGGTCGTAATACCAGGCACGTTTCATCGCGTGCTTGACCAATCGATAAGGGTATGAACGCATCACCAATTTCTCTTGCAACACCTTGGCTTCTCTAAAATAATCTTCCCTTCTGGTACAATTCCTCCGGATGCGGAGGAACTGGCCAAAAGGGAGATTATCCCGCAGATTGCGGGGATGGTGGCTTCTATACTCCAATAAGGTATTTCTGGCCGTGGGCTTGGTGTACAGACTCACAGCCAGTGTACCTTCGATATGCATGATGTTCAAATCAAGAAAGTTAATCACATTGGGATTGCTTTCCAGGGTAAACTGTAAGTTCACATCTTTTTGATTTAACCATAGATGGAACTCTTCCAATTTTTCTTGTGTACCCTCCCATACCATACAGACATCGTTGATATATCTCAGATATTTGAAGAGATTAGGCAAAAAAGGGTTGTTATTATAAATTACTCGTTCTTCAAACTGTGCGACAAACAGATTCGCTACGGTCGGAGCAAAAACTGCCTCCATTGCCACACCTTTTAGTTGTGCAAAGAATTCATTATTAAAGAGAAAATAGTTTTCCTCCATGGCAATCCTAGCACATTCAGTGATAAACCATGTGGGGACTTGGTGAGGACGTGTACGAGTCTCTAATATATTACCAATCATCTGTACTGCTTCAATCTGGTGTATATTGGTGTAGAGACTTTCGATGTCCATTGTAGCCAAGATGTTATGTGTTGGGCTAAAATGGACACCTTCAAGTTTCACAATAGCGTCTCTACTGTCTTGTGTGAAGGACCTGGTACTGCCAACAAAAGGTTTCAAGAAAAAATCGACATATTCTGCCAGTGGTTGTAAAACCGACTGGCAGCCTGCCACAATCGGTCTCCCTGGTGGTCGTTGGCTATTTTTATGTATCTTCGGTAGCGTATAAAACGCCGGGATACTATAGTCATCTTTATTCAGGTATTCGAATTCTTTTTTACTCAGCCATAGTCCCTCATAGCCTTCAGTTGTCAGTTTTAATATTAGTTTTCGAATCCTAGAAGTTGGATCACCAAGAAGTCTTTTGTAATGCTCACAGTTACTAAGTTGTCTAAGGGCTTCAGTATCATAACTAGTTTTATCCTGTAGAATGATTCCACCGCCTTTATCGGCGGGTTTTACCACCAGGTCTTCTCGCTCAGACAAAGTTTTGATGATTGACATATCATCCTTAGATAGATTAAACTTAGCAAATTTTCTGTTGTCAAACAGTTGTTCAATTTCGGTTAGAACCACGTTTTCAAACGTGATAAGTTCCTTAGGAATCAAATTGTTAGTTGGAAAAAATGTAGAGGGACATTTAAGTCCACTAATATTAGTGGGTGCAGTATATGATGTGTTGTGAAAAAAGTGTTTTAGCCTGATGGTTCGGAAAAATCTGTGAGTCTCAACCAGTATGGAAAATAAATCATTTCTATTCGTGGGGACAAAAGATAAACCATGGCTAAGAACCTCAATTTCTCTAACACTCAATTGGTAAGAGGACAAATTAAATATCGGTACAATTTGCATATTTGAATCATTGCTGCCTATCGTACCCTCATTTAAAGTGGGTGCTGTTACCACTCGTAATAGTTGTTCCGCGTCTGTCTGAAGCCCGGGGTGTACTGATTCCGATACCATCCTCATCTCGGATTCCGGGATCGTCCTCTTTGGGGCACTTGGCCCCTTCCTAAAAAAGGTGTGGAATTGGAATTAGTCCCTCTGTTAGGCCTATAGGAACCTGTTGCTTTGTTAAGGTTGTCGTCAGAGCTAGACGACCCAGAATCTGAAAAGGTGGTGTGTTTGGGTATCCAATTTCCTTGGTTCCCTGTTTGTTGGAAAAAATCTTTTTTCAGAAAAGGGTAAGTGCGTTCTCGACTATAGTTTTTTAAGTCTTTATGTAACTTTTCTGTTTTTTTCAAGATATTGATGCGTTGGAACTCAGCTATGGTGAGGTCGAGTTTGGTTAAAAAGTCATTTGCATCAGTAACTGCTGGATCCTCTCGTATTTGTTTTTCTAACTCAGCAATTTCAACCTTGAGTTTATCTATTAAGCGTAAGGCCGTCTCTATACTTAACACCATCCAGCTTCTGGAACATTGATTTGATACAAAGCTGAAACCAGTTTTGTATTGTTCATCTTCTACAAAGATACACGGAATGTTACGCACTTGTAAACCTACAGGTATAATGTTATTAGCAAGACAATCCCTAAGGAACTTCGCATGTAATTCGGTTCTTATTAGTTTTTTGTGCAACCTTTCCAAATTGTTACGTAATGTATTTTGGGGAGATGTAGAACCACCTATACTTGTCTGTGGACCCAAAAGGGAGGGACCTCCTGCAATTGTTTTGATATAATCCTCAGTATATGTAATAGTTTCTTGTTCAGACATTTAGACAATTAAACACAGTCGAATACACAAAGTGGGGACAAAACAACACAGTTAAACAATTCACAGTTGTGCATATATTTTACAAAACAATCAAAATAATCAAAGCAAAATCTAACAGAAGAGCTGACATATACACTCAACCACAAACAAAACGACCGCTTTTCAAAAAAGAGGCTCTTGCAGACCGTGTCTGCGCAGACAATAGTATTAGAACAGAGCCACCCAATAATCCCCCCGGGACTGGGTTAAGTTAACAGTATAAGCTAAATGTCCAGGAAGGAATCATTCAGGAATCGATTTATCAATTTCTTAGTGTCACGTCCGTGAACACTTAATTCAATAAGGCGACCAGAGGGTTTCACAAGAAACACTAGCAGTTGTATCAAAAAATAGAATCTTTTTAATATTTTCTTTTGGTATATAGATAACTAGTTTTTTGGACAATCAAAGTCTGGCAACAAAAGTACTACCAATCGGTACAACAAAGTGATTTTGTAGTACAACAACACCTTCAGCAGAATAATGTGGATACAGACAAAAGACCACATATAAATCAAATATACAAAGTACAATTCACACATTAAGTTTTAAATGAATTGAACGTTATATTGCGTGACAGGTGTTAGGCGTCGACGTTTCGGTCCTTGTCGGTCACAAAGATCCTGCTCAGTCACTGTAGGCGCTACTGTCATAGGGTGTCCGCCTCATTCCATGTCATGGCAGTCACTGTTTACATTCCTCTGCTGTCATGACATCGTAATGTATTCTGGGAGTTACAGTCCGGATTTGCTTCAATTGAAGAAATGAGTTGTTCGGAACTGATGCCTGGTATTTGAGGGTGATAAGTTCATGACTGGAAACCGTGTCCGTGATGACGTAGATTGAGGTGGTCTCCCTGACGGTCATATCACAGGGGTCGTCACAACTCTGTCAATCAGGGATGTCACTGCTTGAGCTGGCACCAGTCTCTGCTGTCACTAGAGCTTGTCTGTTTTCTCTATGCTGAATCTTGGTACTTGACGTGCGCACCCGTGGGCCCTCGCTGCTGTTTGTCTGCCCACAGGTGCCATCACTGCTTGGTGCCGTCTCAGTTCTTTCAAGGGTGTCTACTCTGACTCGGCTCTCACCACAGTCACTGTTCTGCCCACACAATGGAAATTGCCTTCTTTCTACTTGCACCCATGACCTCTTTTTACTTCCTTTCCACCCCAGGGCTGTCACCGGCTACCTCTACGGTCCCCTCACACTCAGGGTTGTCACTGCTGTTCGTTCACACCCAAAGCTGCGTGTGTTTTCCGCTGACACTCACTGTTAAGTTCAGTCACTGCACTGTGCTCACTGCGGGGTTCTGCCGGTCTTGTTCGTGTGGTTGACTCTGCTTTCCTTATCTCGGCGTTGTCACTAGTGTCCGTTCACGCGTGGGCAGTGGCTGCTGTTTTTCACACTCAGGTCAGGTGGTTGACTCATATTGTATTGCAGCATTTATATAGCGCTTATATGGGGCGCTGAAACGCTTCCCTCATGAGTCGCATGCTACACGGTGCAGGTTGTGTGGTTGGGAGGATTTTGTCCAACTCATAACTTTGCCCCCTTTAACCCCGTTTATTTTCTCTTTTCCTTCTTTCCTTCATTGACCCCCCCCACCCCCCTTTTTTGTCCGTCCCATGGTTCAGCCCAATGCGTTCCTGAGGTGCTTCGACTTGAAATAATGAAGATTAATTTACTTTATTTAAAATTTCAGAGGCTGCTTTACAACAGTTGTGATCCGCTGTGGTTAGTGTTTCCAATGTCCATGTTGTGTATGGAGACCACCGAGCTGCAGTTAAAGTGGGAGAGGATGTGGCGTAACTGCCAGAGCTGCTGACTTTGTAGCCAGGGAACCAGGTTCGAGTCTCAGCGCTGGCTCAACATCCTGTGATTCTGGGCAAATCACTTATTCTCCCCGTGCCTAACAAAAATAAATGTGTCCTTGTGTAACATAACTGGTGCTCGTGTAAAGCCTCGAATACCCTCAGGTGGAGTTCGTGCTATATAAAACGGCCCCCTCAAAAAACTTGTTATGGAATGCAGCGCCTAGCAGTGTGTTGGAAGATGAGGCATGCAGGCTGTATTCTCATTTTTGTTGTTATTTTCCTTGTTATGAACCCTAGTGGTGTGCTCATTTTCGTATGAATTACTGTATTACTCGAAGGAGTGTATTTTATTCTATTGTAGATAATGAATTCTGAGAGGAGTGGGACTACGAAGATTAATAATAGTTATATATTTTTTTACTTTCTATGTCTGTTACATGGTTACAAGACGGGGGATCTTAAATGATTTTATATCTATGTATTTTATGGTCCCTGCCCTTTCCCAGCCTGTCCTTTCCCAGCCTGTCCTCTCCCAGCCTTTTAACTTCCAGCCTGTCCACTTCCAGCCTGTCCACTTCCAGCCTGTCCACTTCCAGCCTGTCCACTTCCAGCCTGTCCACTTCCAGCCTGCCCTCTCCCAACCTGCCCTCTCCCAACCTGCCCTCTCCCAACCTGCCCTTTCCCAGACTGTCCCCTCCCTGCCCTCTCCCAGCCTGCCCTCTCCCAGCCTGTCCCCTCCCTGCCCTCTCCCAGCCTGTCCCCTCCCTGCTCTCTCCTAGCCTGTCCTCTCCCTGCCTGTTGTCGTGTCCCGGCGGCAGCAGCGTGCACTGCGTCCCCGAAGTAACAGCCCTAAAGCAAGCAAGAAGTACGCCCCCCTCCCACCAATCCCTGTTAGGTAGTGGAAACTGTCCAAACTGGGGTGCAGTCAGCCCCTCTCACCTTTCGGCCTGGTACCACTGCACCAGCCGCACTACTTCCCGAACTGACCGTTCTCCACTTCAGCCCCGTCTAAATTACAATTCATGCTTGTGACCCTTTTGCCTGCTTGTGCTTGTTTTCATGACCCTGTTGCCTGCTTGTGCCTCCGTGTGCCCCTGTTGCCTGCTTGTGCCTCCGTGTGCCCCTGTTGCCTGCTTGTGCCTCCGTGTGCCCCTGTTGCCTGCTTGTGCTGTGTGGGTGTGTGTGGAGGGCTCTGTGTGGCTGTGTGTGTAGGAAGCTTTGTGTGGCTGTGTGTGTGGGGGGCTTTGTGTGGCTGTGTGTGTGGCGGGCTCTGTGTGGCTGTGTGTGTGGGGGTCTCTGTGTGTGTGTCATTTGAGAGAGATAAAGCTAGTGGCATTGTAAATAACAATGCCATTTATTTATGTTAAATAAAAACATAAATAAAAATAATGTCAAGAGCAATGCCAATACCTCTAACTTTAACAAAGGCAAAACCGTTGCATTGTAAATGCTTGTTTTTTTTGTCCTCATATTTGCCACCAGTTGTAATGACTCTAGATGGAAACTCTCAATTCTGCCAACATAATGCCTAACTGTGCGCCCTGGAATATTTTTTATTTTATATGTGGCTTTCGAGAGATCTCCCAGAGGTAGGTTTTCTACTAGTCCGACTTCCCTGATCGATGTCTCTATACCTTGTCTTGGGGAGGACCAGACCGCAAACCCCTGGCATAATCATTGGACGTTTGTTGTTTGTTGTCTAACTATCCAACCATTTTATCAATGGAGCCCAAATCGTTGCCGCCTCCTCTCCTCCACACAAAAGGTCTATTTTACTAATAGCCATGATGTTTTTTAGGCAGTCTGCAAGCCTAGGGGGGTTAGAAGATTTCCATTCTTTACAGATCTCCCTTCTGGCAATAACAATCACATAAAATATAAACTGGGTGATACTGTCTCTAATATCGTATTCCTCTAGCTAACCCATAAAGATATGTCTTGAGCTACACGTGACTGGTCTAGACAATACCTTCTCTAAAAGGTTGCAGACCGATAACCAGTAATTTTTAATCTTAATGCAATTTGCAAAAATATGTAAATCGTCTGCCTCTGTACTTTTGCATCTAGGGCAGAGGTGCGGTGTTCCCGATATTTTTGAGAGCTTAGAGGGAGTCCAATAGACCCTATGTGCCGTGTAAAGATGGTTTCTTCTAAGGTTGGCAGGTTTTACTGTTTTTTGGGATTTTACAAATGAGTCTAACCAAACCATCGCTTGTTTCTCCGGGTCAACTCCTATTGTATCTCCCCAGAGTTTCGAGATCTCTTCCACCTGCCTGTCCTTTGCCCCAACTAATATGTTATACCATGCTGATACCTCGCCCTTCCACCCTTCTTGCCTGTTGACTAGATCTAAGAATTCACAGCCCTCTGTTTCTGACAACCAATTTTGACTTCCCCACCATGATAATAGTTGATAGTATTTAAACCTCGCGAGGGACCCTCCTGTCAAATTAGTGATAGATGTCCAATCTAATAATTTTTGATTAACCTGGACATCTCCCCATCGTTTTAAACCGGCCTCTCTCAAGGGGAGGGAGAGTCGATCTAGTAGACATTCCGGTGTTCTGGGGGAGTCCCAAATTGGTGCCAAAAGGTTGTAGTAGGGGATTTTCCAGATTTTGCAGACTGTTTGCCATAGTTTTAAGGCGGTTAGTAAAATTTTAAGGCAGACTTTTTGTAAAATTTTTGGGCGCCAAATTTAAACAAAAAAAATTCAAGACCCTTAGGGAGATTGGATAGCAGCGCTTGAAACAAACGACCATGTGATGATGAGTCTACCTTATTGGCCAGGAGTCTAAAATTTTTCAACTGGAATGCGTAACAGTAGAAGAGTAAATCTGGGAGAGCTACTCCTCCTATTTTTAGCCCTCTCCTTAGCTTCTTCCACGCAATTCTTGGTGACTTAGATGCCCAAATAAACAAGCTAATTTTTCCCTGAAGGTTTGAGATATCTTTATTATGAAATGTCAATGGGATACTATTGAATAAGAAAGTCACTTTGGGTAATACTACCATTTTAATTAAGTTAACTCTTCCGTATATACTGAGAGGAAGATTGGACCATCTTTGAAGGAGTTTAGTTATCTATTTTACCACGATCTGCTAGGATACTTTAGGTGTATCTTGTAGTTTTTGAGTAATGTGTATACCTAGGTATCTAATCTTTGTTTTTGTATCTGGTATGGGAACAGGACTATTCCAGCTCATTATGTCTGTTTTGTTTTTGTTAATGCCATAACCTGAGACTACTCCAAATTCCTCTGCTAAATTAAATAGCTTCGGGAAAGCATCTAAAGGGTTAGTAGTGTATAGCAGCAAATCATCAGCATACAGTGTGGTCTTTAACTCCAGCCCACCCATATTATATGGAAAAATTATTGGGTCAGATCGTATCACTGTCACAAAAGGCTCAATATATAGATCAAAAAGGAGAGGAGACAGAGGGCAACCCTGCCTCGTCCCTCTTGATATCTCAAACCATTCTGACAGGGCCCCATTAATTAACAATTTAGGTCGTGGATGTCCGTATAACTTTTTAACTGCCTGAATTAAGGGTAGCGGAAAGCCAAACCTTGTTAGGGTGTCCCACAAAAACACCCAGTTAACTTGATCAAAAGCCTTCGCGGCATCTATTGCCACGATGGTAAGTGGCACTACCTTTACTTCGGCATAGTCAATTGCACTGATGACCTGAAAGGTCAATTCGTTCAATTGTCGTCCTGGAATAAAACCTCTTTGGTCGGGGTGAATGACAGTTTTAATAACTTTAGATAGTCTCTCGGCCAAAATCCCAGAAAATATTTTAAGATCCGAATTTAAAAGAGATATGGGTCTGTATGACTCAATGTTCTTTGGGTCTTTGTTTGGTTTTGCGATTAAAGTGATGGTGGCCCCGAACCAGGAGGATGGAATATCCCCTCTTTGGTGATAGATATTATTAAAAAGGATGTATGATGTAACAACGCGGACTATTACTCCGCATACTGTTACAACGCAGTTTTTACAACGCGGGTCATGTAACAACGCATGTATTTACAACGCATTTTTTTACAACGCAGGTACCTTTACAACGCGGACCATTACAACGTAAGTATTGGTAAGTATATATTAATTAGAATAATATAATAGTAACTTAATTTTAAAAGTATAATATAATGTAATTTTAAATAATTTAATTTCCGTAAATTAATTTTAATTTAAATTAATGTTACTTTATTTTTACCCTGTACCCCTGTACCCCAAAAACTCAAAACTGACCCACAACCCCAAAAATAATGCAAAGTAATTTAATTTAATTTATTTGCTAATAAATAATTTAAATTATAATTAAATTTAATTTATTTTTACCCTGTACCCCAAAAACTTCAAACTGACCCTGAACCCTAAAAATACCCCTTTACCCTAAAACCCAAAACTGACCCTGAACCCTAAAAATACCCCTTTACCCAAAAACCCAAAACTGACCCTGAACCCTAAAAATACCCCTTTACCCTAAAACCCAAAACTGACCCTGAACCCTAAAAATACCCCTTTACCCAAAAACCCAAAACTGACCCTGAACCCTAAAAATACCCCTTTACCCTAAAACCCAAAACTGACCCTGAACCCTAAAAATACCCCTTTACCCAAAAACCCAAAACTGACCCTGAACCCTAAAAATACCCCTTTACCCTAAAACCCAAAACTGACCCTGAACCCTAAAAATACCCCTTTACCCAAAAACCCAAAACTGACCCTGAACCCTAAAAATACCCCTTTACCCTAAAACCCAAAACTGACCCTGAACCCTAAAAATACCCCTTTACCCAAAAACCCAAAACTGACCCTGAACCCTAAAAATACCCCTTTACCCAAAAACCCAAAACTGACCCTGAACCCTAAAAATACCCCTTTACCCAAAAACCCAAAACTGACCCTGAACCCTAAAAATACCCCTTTACCCTAAAACCCATAACTGACCCTGAACCCTAAAAATACCCCTTTACCCTAAAACCCAAAACTGACCCTGAACCCTAAAAATACCCCTTTACCCTAAAACCCAAAACTGACCCTGAACCCTAAAAATACCCCTTTACCCTAAAACCCAAAACTGACCCTGAACCCTAAAAATACCCCTTTACCCAAAAACCCAAAACTGACCCTGAACCCTAAAAATACCCCTTTACCCTAAAACCCAAAACTGACCCTGAACCCTAAAAATACCCCTTTACCCAAAAACCCAAAACTGACCCTGAACCCTAAAAATACCCCTTTACCCTAAAACCCAAAACTGACCCTGAACCCTAAAAATACCCCTTTACCCAAAAACCCAAAACTGACCCTGAACCCTAAAAATACCCCTTTACCCTAAAACCCAAAACTGACCCTGAACCCTAAAAATACCCCTTTACCCAAAAACCCAAAACTGACCCTGAACCCTAAAAATACCCCTTTACCCTAAAACCCAAAACTGACCCTAACCCCTAAAAATACCCCTTAACCCCAAACATATAACATTTAAAATATAACCATATACTTACCAATACTTACGTTGTAATGGTATGCGTTGTAAGGGTACCTGCGTTGTAAAAAAATGCGTTTTAAAAACATGAGTTGTAACAGTATCCGCGTTGTAATGGATGCGTTGTAAAAGTAGTGCGTTGTAAAAAATGCGTTGAAACAGGTGCACACCTATTAAAAAGAGAGAGTAAGTGTGGAGTAATCACATCCTCGTTATCTTTGTAGATCTCCGTTGGTAGGCCATCTGGGCCTGGGGCTTTGTTCCTACTCATCTTTTTTAACTGAGCTCTAATTTCCCCCTCAGTAATGTCTCTCGACAGGGTCTTTTTATCTTCTTCGCTCACTTGGGGTAGAGCCCTTTGGTACCACCACTTCTCCAAATCTTCTTTTCCAAGCTTGATATTTTCCCGATATAGCTCTTCCATAAATTCTCTGGCTTCATCCCTGATCTCTTCTTCCTTAGTTAACTGATCTCCAGAAGTCCTTTGGTTCAAGATGTAAATATTATTTCTAGTCCTATCTGCTCTGGCCTTCCACGCCAGAAGTGCCCTGCACCTCTCTCCGTATTTAAAGTTTTTTAATTTACTAGTTTCCCATCTGTCATGAGTCTGTTTGACAACTCTAGCTTTAAGACTCAACTGAAACCCTTGAAGCTCCTTCTCTAATTCTGGAATCTTCTCTCTTTCTCCCAAGACTGCATGCTGAAGCTCCTGCTCTTTCTTTTTAATAGAATCCAGTTCTTTAGTTTCTATATCTTTTATCTCTTTTCTTTTTAGTCTCATGTGGTATCCCAATAGACCTCTAAGGAAGGCATTGAATGATTCCCAGACAGTCTGTTCTAGTGCTGTGCCTACATTAAATAAGAAAAATTCCCTTATACTATTTCTAATTTTAGCTCCAATTTTTTCATCTAAGAGAATGGTTCTATCTAAGGTCCATCTTCGTTCGGTAGCAATATTTGGAAAGTTAATATTTATTTGTACTACTGAGTGATCCGAGAGGCCCACTGGAATATGAATGGCAGATACCAGGACTGGTTCCAAGGAATGATGTACCAAAAATAGGTCAATTATCGAAAATTGTTTGCATCTTTTACTATAAAAGGAATATTCTCTAAGTGTACCGTTCTTGGTTCTCCAAACATCCAGCAAGTTATGTTCTTTCATTATGTTTTTAAGAACAGAGATGGATTTCTTAGGCAAGGTGTATTTTGCTCTAGAGGTGCGATCCAATTGAATATCTAGAATAAGATTAAAGTCTCCCCCAAGAATCAGAGGTGCCCTACTAGGAATTAAGCCCCTCTCGAGTTTACCCAGGAAAGTTTCATTATCCTCATTTGGGCCATAGAACACTGCAAAAGTATATGGTAATCTAGCAATTAGAAGCTCAGCAACCAACCACCTCCCGGTCTGATCTGCATCCCATCCCTGTATTTTGATACCCTTATTTGTTCTAATAGTTATTGCAACTCCTCTGGATATTCCCTTTTGCCTTGAACATCAAATGTCCTGTACCCAGTGCCTTTTCTCAAAAACCTTCTTGCACTCTTTTTCTTCAAGATAGGTCTCCTGAAGTAAATATATACTGGCTTCAATGTTCTTTAAAAAATCGCATATCCTCTGTTGTTTCCTAAAGCTTCCTATTCCATTAAGATTCCAGGAGGTAATCTTACTATTTGTGTAGGGATTTACTGCCATGGTCGAATATTACTCTCCCAGTTTATATCTGAGGTATTATATAGGTATCAATGTATGCTATGTATGCGTTTATATATCTGTATTTGTCTATGTGTATACATTTTGGGTTTTAGAGTTTCTATATGTGAATGAGAACTTTTTTCTTTTTTCCCCCCTCCCATCCCCCTCGCTCCCTCCCCCGAGGAACCCACCCTTCATCTCGGGCGTTTGACCTGCCCCTGTGGAGCTCTTCACCTTTCCGCGCCCTATCTATCTATCTTGTCCCTTACCCCCATTTACTACATCTGCAATTATCAAAGTAAATTAGTGTGAATTGGTGTATTTTGGTACTATCATTATTCCCTTCCCTACCTAACACTTACTACCCCCTTATCCTTTTTTTATTTTATTTATTATTCATTTAATCACATATGATGTGCGAACCCCATTATTGTGTATGTGCGTGTACCTTTTATATATGTTTCTTTTTTTTTCCTTCTTTTTCCCCTTTTATACATCGTGCAGTTAATTGTGTAATTTGTTTTATTTTTGTATTTATCCTAAATCACTAGGTCACTAAACCACTAAATTATATCTTGCCTGACCTACTCCCTCATTTTCTGTAGCAGTTCATCTACCTCCTCTGGCTGGTTGCAGGTGTATGTTTTGTTGTTCCACATAACCTTAAGCAGGGCTGGAAACTTCATCTGCACTTTTGCTCCCAGTGATCTCAGCTCCGGCATTCTTGAACCCAGTTCCCATTGTCTCTGAGCCGTTCTGCCTCCTATAGCAGACCGAATCAGATATGGGTTGGCTCTATGATGGAGAGAGGCACTTGCTAGAGCTCTACTCAAAATTAACTCTTTAACAGGGTAGGTCTGGAAATAGACCAATATTTTCCTTGGCCCCTTACGATCTTGATGTATTCTGAAAGGATCTCTATGAACTCTCTCAATTGCCGCTTCAAGGTCTATATCCGGACGATCCTTCAAAACCCCCTCTCTTAGGAGTCTACAAACAAAGGGGCCGATTAGGATGGCGGACGGAAACATGCTCCGTCCGCCGTGGAAGGTGTCAAGATACTCCGGACCTGGCCGCGGAAAAACCGCATTAGCAATTAGGATCAAATGTGACTGAAACGCCGACCGCGGCGGACGGAGCACAACAATCCCCGTCCGCGGCGGTCGAAGTACACCTGATTCCGCGGCATGCGGACGGAACCCACAAAACACCGACCGCCGCGTACGCACATGACCAGGAAAACAACAACCTCCCCCGCGATACCTGCGTACTTTCCGTGTCCGCAATTAGGATAACTCCGCAAGTACCCCGGTAGCCACCGCGATCCACGTCCGCGGCGGTAGCAATGCAATGAGAAACGGGGCACCACAGCGGAAGTCCAACATCCCTACAGTCATTCAAATGGCATACATACCGACAGAATCCATCACCAAACACAGCAAAATGGACGACAACCCACCTGACACATCTAAACCAAACACAAGACACAATTACCCACCCCCAAGAACTGCATAGACCACACCTGACAACACACCCACCTATCACCTGACTGCCAATCAACATGCACACAGGGCCAACACACAGACTATAAATTGACTCCCACCCACTCCCGAAATCCTCTGCATCCCAGCATAGCTGACAGCAGGAGACAATACTTGACTTGACTAACAGCAAACTATTTGATTCAGACACATAACCCACACCCAAACACACCCTGCACACAAACACCCACCACACCACACCCAAAGACACCCTGCACACAAACACCCACCACACCACACCCAAACAGCACACACCAGCACCTCCGCACTCCACACAAACACACCCCCCGAGCACCATGGCACCCAAAAAGAATCCTAAATTCTCCGACACCGAGCTCAAGGTAATGGTGGAAGAGATCCTTCGTGTGGAACCCCACATCTTCGGGTCCCTCGTGCAGCAGACGAGCATAGCTCGGAAGAACAGCCTGTGGGACCGCATCGTGACCAGGGTCAATGCCTCCGGGAGCGTTCCGCGAACCAAGGCTGACATCCAGAGGCGGTGGCACGACCTGAAGACCCGGGTGAAGTCTATAAGAGCCAAGAACTTCCTCCGGGCCAACCATACCGGCGGTGGAACCCCCCCGGAGCCCCTACCATACACCGAGTGGGAGGAGAGGGTGCTGACCATCCTGCACCCTGACACCCTCGATGGACTTCCTGATGGAGAAGAGGCTGGTAAGTACCAACCAACCACCACAAACACAACAACACGGTGTGGGCCACACAACTCTGAAGACACATCCCACATACCCCAGCCTTGCATGCAGTCCACATACTCACCAACCTCTAAAGCACTCCTACAGGCCCCCATGTCCATAGAGAGGGTGGTGGTGGTGTGTGGGGTGTGTGAGGGGTCGGAACTACAACTTCCAACAGGCCCCCATGTCCATAGAGAGGGTGGTGGTGGTGTGTGGGGTGTGTGAGGGGTCGGAACTACAACTTCCAACAGGCCCCCATGTCCATAGAGAGGGTGGTGGTGGTGGGTGGGGTGTGTGAGAGGTCAGAACTACAACTTCCAACAGGCCCCCATGTCCATAGAGAGGGTGGTGGTGGTGGGTGGGGTGTGTGAGGGGTCGGAACTACAACTTCCAACAGGCCCCCATGTCCATAGAGAGGGTGGTGGTGGTGGGTGGGGTGTGTGAGGGGTCACTAGTCCTACTTCCAACAGGCCCCCATGTCCATAGAGAGGGTGGTGGTGGTGTGTGGGGTGTGTGAGGGGTCGGAACTACTACTTCCAACAGGCCCCCATGTCCATAGAGAGGGTGGTGGTGGTGTGTGGGGTGTGTGAGGGGTCGGAACTACAACTTCCAACAGGCCCCCATGTCCATAGAGAGGGTGGTGGTGGTGGGTGGGGTGTGTGAGGGGTCGGAACTACAACTTCCAACAGGCCCCCATGTCCATAGAGAGGGTGGTGGTGGTGTGTGGGGTGTGTGAGGGGTCGGAACTACTACTTCCAACAGGCCCCCATGTCCATAGAGAGGGTGGTGGTGGTGTGTTGGGTGTGTGAGGGGTCGGAACTACAACTTCCAACAGGCCCCCATGTCCATAGAGAGGGTGGTGGTGGTGTGTGGGGTGTGTGAGGGGTCGGAACTACAACTTCCAACAGGCCCCCATGTCCATAGAGAGGGTGGTGGGTGGGGTGTGTGAGGGGTCGGAACTACAACTTCCAACAGGCCCCCATGTCCATAGAGAGGGTGGTGGTGGTGGGTGGGGTGTGTGAGGGGTCGGAACTACAACTTCCAATAGGCCCCCATGTCCATAGAGAGGGTGGTGGTGGTGGGTGGGGTGTGTGAAGGGTCACTAGTCCTACTTCCAACAGGCCCCCATGTCCATAGAGAGGGTGGTGGTGGTGTGTGGGGTGTGTGAGGGGTCGGAACTACTACTTCCAACAGGCCCCCATGTCCATAGAGAGGGTGGTGGTGGTGTGTGGGGTATGTGAGGGGTCGGAACTACAACTTCCAACAGGCCCCCATGTCCATAGAGAGGGTGGTGGTGGTGGGTGGGGTGTGTGAGGGGTCGGAACTACAACTTCCAACAGGCCCCCATGTCCATAGAGAGGGTGGTGGTGGTGGGTGGGGTGTGTGAGGGGTCGGAACTACAACTTCCAACAGGCCCCCATGTCCATAGAGAGGGTGGTGGTGGTGTGTGGGGTGTGTGAGGGGTCACTAGTCCTACTTCCAACAGGCCCCCATGTCCATAGAGAGGGTGGTGGTGGTGGGTGGGGTGTGTGAGGGGTCACTAGTCCTACTTCCAACAGGCCCCCATGTCCATAGAGAGGGTGGTGGTGGTGGGTGGGGTGTGTGAGGGGTCGGAACTACAACTTCCAACAGGCCCCCATGTCCATAGAGAGGGTGATGGTGGTGGGTGGGGTGTGTGAGGGTTCGGAACTACAACTTCCAACAGGCCCCCATGTCCATAGAGAGGGTGGTGGTGGTGGGTGGGGTGTGTGAGGGGTCGGAACTACAACTTCCAACAGGCCCCCATGTCCATAGAGAGGGTGGTGGTGGTGGGTGGGGTGTGTGAGGGGTCGGAACTACAACTTCCAACAGGCCCCCATGTCCATAGAGAGGGTGGTGGGTGGGGTGTGTGAGGGGTCGGAACTACAACTTCCAACAGGCCCCCATGTCCATAGAGAGGGTGGTGGTGGTGGGTGGGGTGTGTGAGGGGTCACTAGTCCTACTTCCAACAGGCCCCCATGTCCATAGAGAGGGTGGTGGTGGTGGGTGGGGTGTGTGAGGGGTCGGAACTACAACTTCCAACAGGCCCCCATGTCCATAGAGAGGTGGTGGTGGTGGGTGGGGTGTGTGCCAATGCCGACTGAATGTCAACCATAAATACATGTACACGTATAGGCAACATTACTCATCATCACATTATTCTTTTGCAGGGGATCCTAATCTGACTGCCGCCATTGACACCAGGCCTCCAGCATCCCCAAACTCCGAGCACTCATGGGACGATTGTGCAGCCAACTCCGGGGCAGAGGATGGTGCCGGATCGAGCAGCCAGCCAGGGACCTCTGCCACGCAGGTCACACCTGCAACTACAACGACAACGGGCACTGGCATCACAACAACACCGGCGACTCGGACCTGCACAGCTGCCTCCAGCACCACCTCCACCACCACCACTACTACCACCACTTCTGCCCCTGCCGCCCTGCCCAACCCCGCCGCCAACGCTGGGGCAGCGCCATCCCAGCCACGCAGGGAGACAGTCAGGCAACCCACCACTGCAAGGGCAGATCCTGCAGGCAGGAGCAGGGCGGAAAGAAGGGCTGATGACACAACACTGAATGCCGTGCAACAGTGCCATGAAGCACTAGTCCGGGTGGAGGCGGGCTATGCACGTAGCCAGGAACATGCAGACCGGGCCCACCAGGACTTTGTGGACAACACCGCCATGTTGGGGGCCATCGAGAGGCGGCTTGGCCAACTGGTCGACATTTTCAGCGCCAGGGCATCCGCCAACACCCCCCCCCCCTCAAACAACGGCACCGGCCACAACACCGCCACCGCCGACTGCGCCCCTGGCGGCGGATGTGTTACCGGATCAGCCTGCGCCCCTAGCTGACCCCGTGCCGGCACAAAGACGGAGGGGCCGTCCGAGGCAGGAAGTGGGCGAGAGCAGTGTTGGAGCACATGGCACACGCTCCAAGAGGAGCCGACAGTGACTCATTGGAGTACCTGAGCCTCCGATCCAACCTGGAAAGTATCCGGTCCAACCTGCCACAGGCCTGCTGCACTAGGCACACACCACCCTATGTGGTGTCTGCACGCCCATCTCATCTACCATTACCTTGGACTCTCACTCCCTCACCCCTTCACTCCTTTGTAAATATGCACCTACACCTATGCACAATCTGTAAATAAATACCACTTACTCACTCAATGATGTGTTGCCTCCATGTTTATTCACATGATTGCATCAGAAACAGACGTAACCAGGTTCAGGGATCCAACAGGTACAGAATCATGCCGCAACGGAGTGACCTAGGGAAACATAGAACCCGCAAACAGACGTTAGTAAACAGCATCACACTCATCCCAACTCACTGCAGTGCAACTTACAACAAACCACACACATCACTACACGAATGGCTGACACTACACACATCATGGAGAAGTGCATGTACTCATAAATGAAGACACACACACACATGCATACATCACATAACAAAACACATAGATGATCCCCAACACAATGACACCAGAGCAGCAAACCTACACAGGGCATACACAAGCAGCACAAGAGGGGCACACTCACAGTCAAGGGAAGTAGCGTTCTATGAGCTGGCGCCTCTGGTCCACACCTTCCTCCTCACCACTATCCTCATCAGTCGACATGGGTGGGTCGGGAGGGCGAGGAACTTGCTGTTCATCTGGGTCTAAGATCAGTGCAATGTTATTTCGCACAGCCAGGTTGTGGAGCATGCAGCAGGCCATCACAATCATGCATACTTTGCCAGGTGCGTAAGGCAGGGCCCCTCCAGTCTTATCTAGGCACCGAAACCTAGACTTAAGCAGGCCAAATGTTCGTTCCACCACTCGACGTGTCCTACCATGGGCATCGTTGTATCGCATTTCTCCTGCTGTGGTGGGATTGCGAATTGGACTCAGAAGCCAAGGCCTGTTTGGGTAAGCCGAGTCGCCTGTGTATGTGGGAATTAGAGAGAGAGAGAGACATCAGTACCTGAACATGTGGCCACACCAAGCCACCCAGATATCACTCCAGTCACCACAGCATACTCACCAACAAGCCAGGCTTGTGCCGGACGCAGATTTGCCATCAGTCGTGGGACTATGCTGCTCCGCATGATGTGGGCGTCATGTGCAGAGCCAGGAAATCTTGCACACACATGTGAGATAATGTTGTCGGCCTGGCACACCACCTGCACGTTAAGGGAGTGGAAGTGCTTCCGATTCCGAAACACCTGCTCACGTGCCCGTGGCGGGAAGATCGCAATATGCGTGCCATCAATTGAACCCACAACGTGTGGAATGCGACCCAGTGCATAAAAGTCTGCCTTGACCGCTGCCAACTCTGCCGCCTGTGGAAAATGTATGTACTCATGCTTGTACAGCATCATGGCTGTCAGTACATCCTTGAGTACCGTGCTGAACATGGCCTGTGACATTCCCCCGGCATGTCCTATAGTGTACTGGAATGTGCCTGTTGCAAAAAAATGGAGTGCCGCCATCACCTTTTGGGTGGGTGAAATTGAGCCTGGATAAGTTCTCCGCGGCTGCAGGTGAGGAGACAACTTGTTCACAAGCTCCAGCAATCGACGTCGATCAAGCCTGAATTTCCGGACCACCTCCTCGTCCACCATGTCCTCCAGCACAGTATATGGGCGATGGACATTTTGAGCCCTCCTGTGTGGGAGTAAATGGAATGGAAGTCAATTCACATACAACGCATGTCTGTGCAACTCACTCACATGTCACCGCACTCTATCCAACATGTAATAGGCAGTGTACGATTTGCTTATGTGTGACACCTCTGATTGTCACAACAACATGAATTGACGTAGCAATGTGCACCCACCAGCTACATGATGTGTTGCAACATGTCCAATGCACTCTGTTGCACCTCAACATCACTGCCGACAAGGCATATGACATGACCCAAAAGTGACGGTCATTAGTGGCACACCGATGGGCATGGTATGGAAACCATGGGATAGAGCATGAAGTGTGGAGTCACGCAATCACGCACACAACCCTCATCATGCAGCTGCAGACAATTAAACATAGTGCATCGTGCATCGTCAGCTGACATGCACTCATTGACGCCGCCATGGCGGTGCACTGCTTCCGCTGTTGACGTCTGGCCATACGCGGCCCGCGTTCAACATTCCAATTGTCTGCACGTGCTAGACACCGGGACGGATGCATCATTTGCAACAAAGTTGTAAGAGTGGTGCCACCATGGCGGGGCACGTATTCGGCGGGGGAGGTGGAGGCCAATACAGCCATAAGCTGATGTCCATGCACATGCCAGTTCATGACCCCCTTACAGTGACATTGCATCAGGCAGCCTACACCAGCCGGCCCAGCTCTACCCACTACCGCCGTGCCAGGCCCAGCCCATGACCGCCGTTGCGGCCGTGCCAACTACCGCCGCTTCAGGCCCCCTCCACTACCGCCGTGCCAGACCTAGCCCATGACCGCCGTTGCGGCCGTGCCAACTACCGCCGCTTCAGGCCCCCTCCACTACCGCCGTGCCAGACCTAGCCCATGACCGCCGTTGCGGCCGTGCCAACTACCGCCGCTTCAGGCCCCCTCCACTACCGCCGTGCCAGACCTAGCCCATGACCGCCGTTGCGGCCGTGCCAACTACCGCCGCTTCAGGCCCCCTCCACTACCGCCGTGCCAGACCTAGGCCCATGACCGCCGTGCCAGGGCCGCCAGGGCACGGCGGTAGTGGAGGGGGCCTGAAGCGGCGGTAGTTGGCACGGCCGCAACGGCGGTCATGGGCTAGGTCTGGCACGGCGGTAGTGGAGTTGGCCTGAAGCGGCGGTAGTTGGCATGGCCGCAACGGCGGTCATGGGCTAGGTCTGGCACGGCGGTAGTGGAGGGGGCCTGAAGCGGCGGTAGTTGGCACGGCCGCAACGGCGGTCAAGGGCTAGGTCTGGCACGGCGGTAGTGGAGGGGGCCTGAAGCGGCGGTAGTTGGCACGGCCGCAACGGCGGTCAAGGGCTAGGTCTGGCACGACGGTAGTGGAGGGGGCCTGAAGCGGCGGTAGTTGGCACGGCCGCAACGGCGGTCATGGGCTAGGCCTTGCACGGCGGTAGTGGGTAGAGATGGGCCGGCCAGTGTAGGCTGGCTGATGCTATGTCACTGTAAGGGGGGTCATGAAGAGGCATGTGCATGGACATCAGCTTATGGCTGTTTTGGCCTCCACCTCCCCCGCCGAATACGTGCCCCGCCATGGTGGCGCCACTCTTACAACTTTGTTGCAAATGATGCATCCGTCCCGGTCTCTAGCACGTGCAGTTGCCGGTGTGTGAGCGTGACGGTCTGTGCAAGTGCAGCCAATGGGAGGTGTGGACATGGGCCACGGTTGGCCAATTGCAAGTACCGTAGGCTGTTCACCGCAACACCAGGGCCAATCATTGGCCCAATTCCAAACACGCTCTCACGGCGGACCAATGGCTGGCGCCGTATGCCACTGACATGGCCACTGGGCCCTATATATGTGTGATGTGCAAAAGCAAACTTTCTACGATGACCACCGACTGCTGCCTGTGACCATCACCTCCACCTGCTGCTGCGGAGCTGACCACCGACTGCTGCCTGTGACCATCACCTCCACTTGCTGCTGCGGAGCTGACCACCGACTGCTGCCTGTGACCATCACCTCCACCTGCTGCTGCGGAGCTGACCACCGACTGCTGCCTGTGACCATCACCTCCACCTGCTGCTGCGGAGCTGACCACCGACTGCCGCTCTAGTGCCATACTCCGTGACCTTGCCATGTCGGGAGTCAAAGAGGTCCGGTCTCGTCCCTTCACCGCCGCGGAGCTGGATGTCCTGGTGGACGCTGTGCTACGCAACTACGGACGCCTGTACGGCGCACCCGGACAAGCGGTAAGTGTCGTGGGGGATGAGTTGTGGTGCATGAGGTGTGATATGGCACCTGGTCTCTGGGAAACTTGGAGGTGTGATGTGAGAACAACTAAAGAATCGATATGTGCATGGCTGCTGAGAGTAATGTGTTGCTCCTATCTGTGTGACTGGCCAACTGTCCCCTGACTTCCACGCTTTTGTCTCCCATCATGGGAGGTAAAGCTGCACCTTCGCAAGGACGTGTGGAGGAGCATTGCACGTGAAGTACGAGCAGCGGGGGTGTCCAATAGACGACATACACACTGCCACAAACGCTGGGACGACATTTCCAGACTGAGCAAGAATGTAGCGGAAGTGACACTAGGGCTGATTCCACGGACGGCACGTCTGGCCCGACGCTCAATGACCCCTCTCATGCACCGTATCATAGCTGTGACGCATCCTGACCTGTCCGAGCGGTTGCGTGTGGATGAACAGCAACGTGGCGGTAAGCTTACTGTCAGTGTATGTTGCTTGTGAGTGCAATGCATGTATGGTTGCCCACACACATTAGGGTCTTCCGTCTATCGTGAGTCTATTTCCAATGGCATGTTGGTGACATTGCCACAGTTAACTTTTCACTTGCACATGCGGAATGTTGAGACGCCACCTGCTAAGCTGTTCAGTTGTCATGCACATGCTGTAGTGCTCCGTCACCCCTTGGCAACACTTGTGTGCTGATGTAGTTCCTCATGCCCAGTGTGCATGCTGTACATGTATTACGGCCAACGCCACAGAATTCCTGTGAGAATGACTGCTTGGGGTGGGCTGTGTGCAGGTTGGGGGATCGATGGACAGTGTCATCAGTGGCTTTAGGGATTCCGCAGCAGTACTGTACGTGTGTGTGCCCATTACTTACACCCATTTCCTGTGCTTTTCAGCTTTGGCAGAGGGCACTCAGCCACAGACGGCGGAGATTACAGAAGGCAATGCATCCGGATCAGACGTCGCGCACACGCAGACTGACACCGAAGGGGCCAGCGGCGGAGAGGGGGACAGGACCGTCCCGGAGGACTCGCATGTGGAGACAACATCGTCATCATCTTCCGACAGTGTTGGTGAGTCAGCACTGTTGTCACAGACTGGGAGTGGGCAACCAACACCTTCGGTCGGGACAGAGCACACAGGGCCCACCCTGCCGGCAACTGCACCATGTACTGTTCGTGCACGCAGGAGTAGGGGGAGCAGAGTGGCGTTCGGTGTCGGCACCGCTGCCCCAGCCTCGGTGACCCAAAATTCTCTTTGTGCAGAGGCTGTTGATCTGCTGCGACAGCTGTGTGTGGGCCAGACCAATATGATTAATGCATTCCAAGACCACGATAGGAAGTTGGGGCAGGTGGTGGCATTCATGGAAGGTATGCATGGTGATCTGGCTGGTGTACACAGGACACTGCAGTCATTGTCTAACAGTGTGTCGTCTGCCATTGCACAGTCGCATGGACTGGGTGGTACTTCTGTTCCACCATCTACAACTCTGGATGTGTCAGGGGGGAGTGAATTTTCTGATCTGGACTCTAATACAGGTTATTGCACTAGAAGCAGCGTCAGCCAGCACGTCAAGGCACGTAGGCCTCAGACCCCATCCCCTAGGTCAGGTAACTCTGTTCACAAGGACAACGTCAGATATAGTGGAGTACACACACGTGAGGCAAAAGAGGGGTTGGGTGTAATGGCTACACATGCTGCACAGCCATCCCACACACAAGGTACTACCAGGCCAAGACTCACTCCCGCTTCCATTGACACTACCCTGTACGAGGACAGTGAGAAGACGAATACATCTCTTGAGGGCTCGCATACTCCCAGTGCCAGGGACACTAGGAAGGAAGGTGCCACTCCCAAAGGCAAGGAAAGCAGGAAGGAAGTAGGCACTCCCAAGGGCAGGGACACTACGAAGGAAGGTGCCACTCCCAAGGGCAGGGACAGCAGGAAGGATGTAGGCACTACCAAGGGCAGGGAAAGCAGGAAGGATGTAGGCACTCCCAAGGGCAGGGAAAGCAGGAAGGATGTAGGCACTCCCAAGGGCAGGGAGACTACGAAGGAAGGTGCCACTCCCAAGGCCAGGGACAGCAGGAAGGAAGTAGGCACTCCCAAGGGCAGGGAGACTACGAAGGAAGGTGCCACTCCCAAGGGCAGGGACAGCAGGAAGGATGTAGGCACTCCCAAGGGCAGGGAAAGCAGGAAGGATGTAGGCACTCCCAAGGGCAGGGAAAGCAGGAAGGATGTAGGCACTCCCAAGGGCAGGGAGACTACGAAGGAAGGTGCCACTCCCAAGGCCAGGGAGACTACGAAGGAAGGAGCCACTCCCAAGGGCAGGGACAAGAATAGTCACAAGACAAACGCACCTAAGAGGAGCACGGACAGTCCCAGGGGCAGGGACACACACGGGCAGAAGGGGTGTCCAGCTGATATGTACACCACAGACGACAAGTCTGCTGCCTGGAAGAGGGCACCATCCAGGGAACAGGGCAAGTCCGCAGAGTACAGTACTCCTACGGAAATGGAACATCCAAGGCCCAAGGACTCGCCCATGAACAGTGGCGCTGTCAGGGACAGGCATACATCACCCATAGTTGCTCTGAGACAGCTGTTTTCTGGCAAACGGAATACAGAAGACTCAGCAGTGGAGTCACCCCTTACATCCACTCCCATCATGGCCCGTCAGGGACGGATGCAGGTGGACCCTGTCGTGGCATCCCCCATGACACATGTTGCAGAGGCCACAAGGCAGCCACACAGCAAACGACAAGCAGGCTCCAGCACGTCCCCAGAGACCATTCCCCCCCCAGCACATGCACCTCCCATGGTGGGTGAAATTGCTTCTCAGTCCGGTCGACTTGTGAGTCCTGTCCTGTCCAGGGTGCAAGCACATGTCCAAAAGAAGCGTAGACACACAGCATTGACACATGCCCAATCCGATATCGGCCAATTGCAACTATCCCCCGCTCCCAGAGCCACCCTGCCTCCTGGACCATACAGCCCTGTGGCTCATCATTTCAGTGGTCACAGTGGCGCTGGTGCAGTTGACTCGCATGTGTCTGTTAGTGGCAGGGTATCCGTCGAGACATATCCTGTATCAGGTGCTGCCAGTGTATCTGGGTCCATGGGCCATGTGTCAGTCACTCGGGCTGTGTCTGTGTGTCACACTCCTGTATCAGGTGCTGGCAGTGTATCTAGGTCTGTGGCTCACGTGTCAGTCACTCGGTCTGTGTCGGTGTGTCACACTCCTGTATCAGGTGCTGGGAGTGTATCTGGGTCTATGGGCCATGTGTCAGTAACTCGGGCTGTGTCGGTGTGTCACACTCCTGTATCAGGTGCTGGGAGTGTATCTGGGTCTATGGGCCATGTGTCAGTAACTCGGGCTGTGTCGGTGTGTCACACTCCTGTATCAGGTGCTGGCAGTGTATCTGGGTCTGTGGCTCACGTGTCAGTCACTACATCTGTGGCTGTGTGTCACACTCCGGTTTCTGGTGCTGCCAGTGTGTCCGATGCGGGTACTTCACGCAATCCACCTGATAGTGTGCTGTAAGTTGCTGTACTGTGCCCTCTGATGTACCTGCTCTGGTGTCCACACTGCCCTGTTGCTATCCTCATACTGATGTACTGCATCTGATGTACCTGGTCTGGTGTCCACACTGCCCTGTTGCTATCCTCATACTGATGTACTGCATCTGATGTACCTGCTCTGGTGCCCACACTGCCCTGTTGCTGTTCTGATACTGATGTACTGCATCTGATGTACCTGCTCTGGTGCCCACACTGCCCTGTTGCTGCCCTGTTGCTGTTCTGAAACTGCATTGTGCCCTCTCATGTGCTGCCTGTGATGGACGTTTTCAGTGCAATGGACTGTTGGAGCACTTGGCCCCTCTCATGTACTGGCTCTGATGTACCTGCTCTGGTGTCCACACTGCCCTGTTGCTGTTCTGATACTGATGTACTGCCTCTGATGTACCTGCTCTGGTGTCCACACTGCCCTGTTGCTATCCTCATACTGATGTACTGCATCTGATGTACCTGGTCTGGTGTCCACACTGCCCTGTTGCTATCCTCATACTGATGTACTGCATCTGATGTACCTGCTCTGGTGCCCACACTGCCCTGTTGCTATCCTCATACTGATGTACTGCATCTGATGTACCTGCTCTGGTGTCCACACTGCCCTGTTGCTATCCTCATACTGATGTACTGCATCTGATGTACCTGCTCTGGTGCCCACACTGCCCTGTTGCTGCCCTGTTGCTGTTCTGAAACTGCATTGTGCCCTCTCATGTGCTGCCTGTGATGGACGTTTTCAGTGCAA
This sequence comes from Lissotriton vulgaris, assembly GCF_964263255.1. Lineage (NCBI taxonomy): Eukaryota > Metazoa > Chordata > Amphibia > Caudata > Salamandridae > Lissotriton > Lissotriton vulgaris. Next base: position 316,330,356 of record NC_141699.1, on the reverse strand, counting down.
TGGACTGTTGGTGCCCTTAGCCCCTCTCATGTGCTGCCTCTGATGGACGTTTTCAGTGCAATGGACTGTTGGAGCACTTGGCCCCTCTCATGTCCTGCCTCTGATGTACCTGCTCTGGTGTCCACACTGCCCTGTTGCTGTTCTGATACTGCTGCATTGTGCCCTCTCATGTGCTGCCTCTGATGGACGTTTTCAGTGCAATGGACTGTTGGTGCCCTTAGCCCCTCTCATGTACTGCCTCTGATGGACGTTTTCAGTGCAATGGACTGTTGGAGCACTTGGCCCCTCTCATGTACTGCCTCTGATGTACCTGCTCTGGTGTCCACACTGCCCTGTTGCTGTTCTGATACTGCATTGTGCCCTCTCATGTGCTGCCTCTGATGGACGTTTTCAGTGCAATGGACTGTTGGAGCACTTGGCCCCTCTCATGTACTGGCTCTGATGTACCTGCTCTGGTGTCCACACTGCCCTGTTGCTATCCTCATACTGATGTATGCCCTCTGATGTACCTGCTCTGGTGTCCACACTGCCCTGTTGCTGCCCTGTTGCTGTTCTGATACTGATGTACTGCCTCTGATGTACCTGCTCTGGTGTCCACACTGCCCTGTTGCTGTTCTGATACTGCATTGTGCCCTCTCATGTGCTGCCTCTGATGGACGTTTTCAGTGCAATGGACTGTCGGAGCACTTGGCCCCTCTCATGTACTGGCTCTGATGTTCCTGCTCTGGTGTCCACACTGCCCTGTTGCTATCCTCATACTGATGTACTGCATCTGATGTACCTGCTCTGGTGTCCACACTGCCCTGTTGCTGTTCTGATACTGATGTACTGCATCTGATGTACCTGGTCTGGTGTCCACACTGCCCTGTTGCTATCCTCATACTGATGTACTGCATCTGATGTACCTGCTCTGGTGCCCACACTGCCCTGTTGCTGCCCTGTTGCTGTTCTGATACTGATGTACTGCATCTGATGTACCTGCTCTGGTGTCCACACTGCCCTGTTGCTATCCTCATACTGATGTACTGCATCTGATGTACCTGCTCTGGTGCCCACACTGCCCTGTTGCTGCCCTGTTGCTGTTCTGATACTGATGTACTGCCTCTGATGTACCTGCTCTGGTGTCCACTATGGCCATGCTCCATCCTAGACTGTGACTTTGCTCCGAATCTGCGTAAATAAAATTGCGATTCATGTGTCGTGCTTTGTCAGAGTCATTCTTGCGTGTGTGATGCTGGTATGGATTGGTATTTTCTTGGGGACGGTGGGTTCTGCTCAGGACCCAAGTCCTGCAACAAGAAGTGGGGTGACGCTGAAATCACGACAGGAAGTGACGACACAAAAGGTGGCTTCCACTCAGTTGCAGTTTATAGTTATCATGCTCCCTGTTAAATTAGTGGGGGGACGCCGTCCACCCGCGTGGTACCCCGACTTGAGCCCTGGTTGTGCTACGTGTCACTCTCCCCTACCTGGGTCACGGCCCTTGGAGGCGTTGCCGTACACAGGCATTTGTGCATTTTGGGACATGTCACTCCCCCCTCCCTACGTCACCGCCCTTGCCGGTACTCCTCTCCAGACAGCGAATGCTTAGGTGCCTACCTGCGTCGTCGTCGATGGTGGGCCAAGACGAGGACGTACTGGATCGCGTAGAGTATCGGGTAAGCCTGTAGTGCAGGGTCCATGTCGGCGTGCGGCTCGTGGTGGGTATGGTCGCTGTGGAGCATCCGCCGTGTTCAGGCAGGTTGTTTATCCGCCGCGCTTTTATGTGTGTTTTACGCCATCTTGATTTGGAGGACGGTCCTAGTCGTCAGTCCGTACGGCGGAGTCTCTGGTACGGTTACGTCCGCCGCGTAGTTGGGTGTGGTGGTGCGGCGGACCTTGTTCTACCGCTGCGGACGGATTTTGCCACGTATTTCGTATCCTGATTTGGCGGACGGAGTGTCCGCGACGGGCACACGGAAAATAGGCCTGTTCCGCATACTCAGGGTATGCGGAGGCACTTCCGTCCGCCATCCTAATGACCCCCAAAAGCTTTTATATCCCCTACTTCCTCTCCTTCAGGAATCTTTAAAATGCGGAGATTATTCTGTCTCTAGTGAGTCTCCAATCTTTCCATATCCATCATTAAAGCCTTATTCTGTTTCCTTAAAGTCCCTAGTTCCTCACTGTTTTCTGTTGTGGAAACTGAAAGAGTAGAGACCTTTTTCTCCAAGGAAGCTGTTCGTGCTTCTACTCCTTCTAATCTGGCTTCTAATAAATCAAACCTATCGTGTAGTCTTTTTTGATTTGACTCAGAAATGTTGAACTTCTCCAACAGATCACTTCTTAGAGAATGAAGCAAAAGGCCAATCTTATCAAACTCCTGAGGGGGAGTAGAGATCAAACCTGTGTCTTTTTCTGTGACATGAGTTTTAGGAGTTAAGGTGGATGCACTTTGGAGGTTTTCCTCGGACACAGTATTACTACACCCGTTATCTCTAATATCTGTAGATTCAAGGAGTCTTGATGAGAAGGAGGATTCTCAGAGGGACTATTGGTATGGTTACAGCTTATAGGTATATCGTTATCTGTATTAACTGGACTCTCAGAGTCTTCTAGAATTTCCTCAGTTTGAAGTTCAGCTAATGGGGAATACCTTTTGGCGAAGACTGGACCAGATAAAGATGGGGGTGCCATATTCTGGATAGACTGCATGCCCTGCAAGGCCTATTCCATGTTCGCTCCTTCTTTTGAAGAATTCATTTTCTCTAACACCTTAAAGTAGCTTTTCAGTGAGGGAGTGTTTTTTAGCGTTGAGGTCTGCTGGGGAGGTTTACTAGTAATGATTTTTTTAGAATTCGTTTTCCTCTAACTTTTGTGTGGGATTAGGTGAGGGTCTCACCTTCTCCCTGAGTTCAGCTGAATCTAAAACCTTTAATTCTTGTTTTGACCTCAACTGGTATCTGTTTTTAACTACCTCTCCTCGGCTCTTAGCCTGCTTAGCCTGTTTACTATATGCCCGGTCCTTCCCCTTCTGCTCTTGGGCTCTAGTAGCTTTAGCTGAATATAAGTCTACTGATGTGGGAATATCAGTATCTGACACAGTATCAGGGGTTCCTTCCCTCTGACTCAACCGATCTGGCACTGTTACTTCTGCTACTTCTGCTGCTGCCAATGAAGTTACCTCCATACGATCTCTACCTTTAGCAGGTGTAACTTGGTTAACTGGAGTAACTGGGGAGAGGTACCTGTTAATCGAAAAGTGCCCACAGCAAACTGGCCCTCTGTAGTGTTGCAGCGGAAAAACACTTCTTATATGCTGCCAGGTATCCCACTTCCAAATAACCCCCTTCCGGATTTCACCACAACATTTCAAATCTGGACTTATCTTTGATATGCAGGGTTGCCTTGGAAAAGCTCCCACGTTTATGACAAACTCCTCCGCTGCATTGCCCGGGTCTGTTATCGCCGTTCTCGCTACCTCGCCTCTCGTGTACTGTGTCCGCCCTTCCTCCTCCGCGTCCTCCTGACTCACGTTCGCTGCCGCAACCATCCCCCGGGTACAGGGTCCTAGCGCCGACTGCCGACTGCCGACTGTGGCTTCCCGTTGCTCTGCTTCCCGCCGCCTCAACTCTCCTCAGTTCTCCTCGTTCGTCCGAAAAGGAAAAGGAGAAAACAAAACCTCATTTTCTACCCAGAGTAGGTGATAAACTTCGCGCTACCAATTCTTACCAAAGAATTATCTCGGGACATCGCATCCATTAATCCTGTGCGCTTAGGTGAAGGGCTCCGCGACAGCCGCTAGCCTGCCACCGTCATGTTCCTCCTACGCTCACTCCTCCCCGCCCCCTACAATTCTAACAGGTCTGCTCCATCCTGACGAGCTGGCTCTCCATAGCATCCAGCTGCTGCAGGATGCGCCGTAGTAATGGCCTGTCAGAGCAGCAGTTGTGGTCAGCTGGTGGCTGTGCCAACAATGGGATGGCCGGAAGACTGAAGGGGACTGGCTGCATTTGGGCCCAGCTGAGACTGAGAGGCAGCTATGTTTGTCTCTTCTTCCTCCAGGACCACCAGCCACTGATGTTCCTGGTGGATATGGTGCTGCCTCTGCCTCCGCAGATGGGCATCTATCTCCTGCCTGGTGGGTGATACGGGTGTTTGATATGTGCAACACCTGTTTTAAATTATTGGGTACCACAGTAGCAGTACATTGCTGGTCCCCTAGGGTTAGTGGAATCTGATTTGATGAATATTAAGAGCATCACAAGGCCAATCTTATGTTTTACCTACACATGCCTTTCATAAAAACACTGACTGTGTAGCAGAAAAGCATTAGGCAGAATAAGAATAACATCAGAATAAATAAAATGATTTTATTTATTTTTCTTCAATAGGCTTTTCAATTATCTAAACAGACTATGAGGGCTATCGGGAGATGGACCACTTTGAGCATCGCACATTTCTGAGGATTCAAGGGCCTGACAGTCACAGGCAGTCCTGTGCACATTGTTTCACCAGCAGTACAGGTGTACTCATCACATGACTTATTTTCTGCAGAGCATTGGCACTGGCCATGGACATTGGCTCATGCAGCATGGCCCCAACACATACTTGATCCATTTGTGTAGTAAATGTGTTCACCACAGTGCAATGTGCCTCATCTCTGTCACCGCAGATCTCTTGCCACTTTGCATGCGTCATCTAAGGCATAATTGTCAAAGATTGTGCATATGGGAGTATGTGTACTTTGGCAACATGCATACAGTTCTTCATGGCTAATGATCCCTATTGTGCTTGAAGTACTTGGTTGTGTATGTTTTTGAGCAGAATACTACCCACAACGGGCAGGCAACACCTGCTGATGCTGTATGTCCAGGGCGCAGCTTGGCCTTTTGGAGCCTGATCATTTGCCCGTTGGTGATTGTTCTTCCATTTTCTTTGAGTGACCCATGAGTAACCAGACATTCCTTCCTTTCCCTACACCTGTTACAGTGTGCCTTTCTAACCTCCTGGTCTTTGTGTGCTCGTTTTTGCCTAGTTTCTAACCCCTTCTGCCGTCAGGTGTTCACTCATTCCTGCTGCTGCCTCTCCTGTGTCACTGTTGCACCGAGTGCCATGATTCTGCAACACATATGCCTCCCAGATGTTCCTCCCTCCCTCCACCCATTCTTAATGCAGGCAGCAGCTTGTCTGTGTCACTGTGGCGCCACCTCCTTGCCAAAGGCAGGACAGTGTGCGCCCGCCAGTACCTGCAACGTGCACAGTGCAAGACCCTCTGGTCCTTGCATGACCCACATAACACAGCAGACTTATGCTCCAGCCACCCTCCAAGCAATGAACACCAGACAATCAACCACCTGCTAACTGGCAACCCCTAAGCGCACACATGACAGCTTTGCATGCTGTGTGTGCAGCTCCTACTGCCTACACCGCCCTGCCCCGCTTAACAGACCATGTCCATACAAACAGGTCATGTGTCTCCCACTGTACACCCGCTCCATCCACCAGCACGCCATTGGACTCTGTTACCTCTTCAACACAACAGCCCTACACATCGCCTTCATTACAGTAACCTGGTTGAACGTATCCTCAGCACACAACTTCAACATTCCCATCACAGACGGATACAAGATCACCCGCAGGGACGGCACCATCAATCCAGGAGGATGAATTGCAATTCATTCTGGAGTACACCGTCAGAGTCACGGACAACATCAAGGACACACTCAGCATTGTCAAGCACTTGCACTTCAGGTTTCAATTAAGAAGTTCTTAGCTGAGCAGATTATAGTCAATATTCAAGTCCAATATTTGTCTCAAGAGAATCATATATCACTGATACCGTTGTAAGAATCCTGCTTTGTGTCCAAAGCGATGTGTTCTTCAGATTAACAACACCAGGGTTTGTTGTCAAAGCATCAGTGTAATTTATTTCAATTCGTATTCCATCAAACAAAAACACAGCCAACACGTGTTTCGTCGGGCATTACTCTCATGCCTTACGACTTCTTCAGGGCTGCAATCCAAGAAGATAAAAGCACTTAGTCACTATAACGTACAATGCACTAAGCAAAGTAAAATTGTAGTAACGGGGGAGGTTAAGTCATATGTGAGGTCACCATCAAAACTACCATGTGACTGATGTTATGCTAATTAGAAAATCACCTACATATAAAGGTGCTACCCTGGTGTATAGACAGAGTCACAAGAAGAGACCCACAAGTCCCAAGATTGAAAGACATAGTAAAGTAAAGTTCGTTTTACCAAAGAAAAGTTATATCCTTCCTGTGGTTCAGGCCTCCAATGGTATAGCCGTGAGTTACACCCTAGAGCGAGAGAGGAGACTCCTCATTTCCTTCTTATACTCCTCATTTTGTCCAAATATACCATTATGAGTCCATATTGTCCTAATGTTCCTAAAGGATATCTAGCTAGTTACACTTGACAGTATTGTTCCTCTTAACCCAAGAGTCAGTCTTATCGTACATGACAACCACTAGTAACAAGTCAGAAGTACACAGCCCTTTTATGCAGTGAAACTTATTTTAGCAAAAAAGAGAAGTAAACAGCACGTAAACCCCGGTTTTATAGTGTAATACAAAATTCAGTTAATGTGGCTCACCTCATTGTAAGAGGAATAGTCTCCAAAGTATCGAAGAAATAATAATGTAATAGGAAAATCTCCAAATTCGTCAAAAAACTGGGTTTGATAAATATATATCATCTGTAGCAGGAGACAATAACATGATGTTCCTAGTTTAGTCATTAACGTTCAAAACGATAAAGTATAATTATCCAGACTAGGCCATGCCAGTTACACTCACCCGTATTCTTGCTGACAGTTTCCAAAGTTCTGAATTTCCCTGTTCTTAACACGAGTACATGCCACCACTAACGCCATCTGCTCAACAATGGTGAGACCATCACCCTCACCCCCTCAACTTCTCAACGGCATTCTACACCATCTGCTGCCACACTGTCAGATCACACATCTCTAACAGTGGGATCCAGAGGAGGGCCCAGGATTAAATCGCAAAGTTCCTCACCAGCAAGGCCAAGGGGGTCCGCCTCCCCCTTCAGCACGTAGTACATTGGGGTCATCGGGCCCATGCCCCAGGGCTCATCTCTCAGCATGACAATCTTCAATGTCTCAATGACCCCCCTCTCCACCATCATATGCACACACAACATCATCATGTCCTATTCCATTGACACCCAGCTGCTCCTCACCCTCACCAAAGACCCAGCCACTCCTAGATCCAACCATCAAGAAGGCATGAGGTTCATTAACAAATGGATGAACATCAGCCACCTGAGGCTGGACTTGGACAAGACTGAGGTCATCATCTGAGGATTGTCCCCTTATGGCTGGGACAAGCCCTTGTGTCACACCGGCATGGGCAGCGCACCAGCACACAGTGGCTACACATGCAAGCAGGTGTTCATCATACACTCCTCACTCAATATAACCAGGCAACTCAACACAATCTCTACCTCATGATGCAACTCCCTCCGCATGCTGCAAATGGCCCTCAGATAGATCCACTCCCAGGCAAGACAGACAGTCACCCAGGTCCACGACACCAGCCGGGGCAACTACCACAACGCCCTCTATGCAGGAACAACAGCCAGACTCCAGGACGACTTGTACACATACAGGGTGCATCCGCACACCTCACCCTCAACATCCCCTGCCACAGCCACATGACCGTCCACCTGAGATACCTACAATAGGCTCACTGTCAACTGTAGGATCACCTTCAGACTCCTCAGCCACACTCAGGAGGCACTCCATAACGCCCGCCCCAAAGACAAACATGGAGGTCTCCAATCCAACACCCCATTGCCTCAACTCCGTCCAACCAACCTTGCCCTGGGCACCATTCATCACATCCCCAGTACAACTGCATGCAGGAGATAGTTCTCCCACCTCACCAAACAGACCTGGTACTCCCTCCCTGGGCACCTCCACATGACCCATGACCTCTTCGTCATCATGAAACTCTTCCAAACCTGTCTGTCCGACCAGTATGGCAAGCCCCCCCATGAGCTGCTTGAAACCATCACGGGTGAGTATTGCGCTCCATGTATGTATTTGTTGATACATTGTGACCTATGTGTGTCCTTGACCGGACTTAGATCCCAGTGTATGGATGGCTTGAGTTTGTTCCACACTCAGACATACTTTGACATATCCCCGCATGTATGTTGTTGACTGCAACATTAATTTTCCTTGTGATTGTTTTGTTTATTTATCTGTCTTGTGCGTGAATCGTGAGTAAGTGATAGGTGCTGTACAAAAATGCCTGGAATCCAAAGTTCACAGAGGGAGATGCGATGCCTTGCAGTTGGAGTCCAGACCACAGTGTTTGGCATCTTTGTTCAGATTGCAACCAGAAGTCCATGTGGCAGAGTAGGACAGTCAATGAGGGCATGTTGTTGCAAACAAAGTCCAGGTGCCAGACCAGGTGACCTGGGAGATGTGCATGGCCAGCTGCCTCTCACTGTCTTTTCGTGGACGACCCATCTTCCTTGGGGGACCCTCAAATGCAGGCCTTGACGATGCATGGGATGCTCCATCGGACGATTCCTCCTCCTCCCTCCCTGTGCCTAATGGTGGTCTTCGCCTAGAAGTGTGCTGCCTGGTGACACAGGGAGGGTGCTCCATGTTGTGTGCGATCCGACGTAGTGAATGGTGTTGGGCCTGGCAATTTTGGCACGTTCACCCCGAAACTTTTTGCTTTCGCCTAGCCTGTTTCTGTAACCTGGTGTTGATGATTTTAGGTCTCTGCGCACTTTTTCACTGTGGTCCAGTGTAAAGTGCGTGCGCTCTGTGTGTGTGTGGTGAGAGTGACCTGCCCTCCCATAGGAATGCATGGGGAATATGTGTGAGCATGGTAGTTCCTGATGTATTGTGATTTTTGCGCAATGAGATTTTATTATGTTTAGTGTTTTATGGGCTAGAGTGATGTGGTGCTAGGAAATGTAATGCATTTAGTATGTTTTACGCACCCTGTATTGATACCTCTAGAGATGGTTTTACCTATTGAGGTTTATGTTAGTGAGATTATGTTTCACTGTGAGTTACGGTCCTAAATGTGATTTATTCTTAGGAGGTAGAGTCTAATGTGTTTAGACTAATGAGAGATTGCCTACTGTAGTTATACTATTTAGGCCTAAATGTGATTGCTGCGTAATGTGCTTTGCGTTTATGCTTGTCTTATACTTCTAAAGGTTCTCATGCTTAGAATCTTGCTTTGCCTAGTATGTTATACTAGAGAGGTTATGTGTCCATGCGTGATCTATGCCTATGGTTGTTAGTATTGCGTAGTGTGTACCTACCTGCTACCAGTGGTTACTGGATGTGATCTATAATTGTTATTTGGTGTTGCAGTTATTCTAAGTGCTAGTTCTACTAAGTGTTGATTCTGACAGTGGCCCATGTGGCCCTGTCCTGGTGTAAATAATCCCTGGTGAATATTGCCCATGCCAGTTGGCACATTGTATATTGTGTAATTACTATCTGATGTGTTTTTACAATACAAAAGTTTTTTTTATATAACCTTGTGTGGAGTTCCTTTTGTGGTGTGACTAGGATATTGTTGCTGTTGTGTGCGTGCACAAATGCTTTGCAAATTGCCTCCCGGATAAGCCTGTCTGCTCGTGCCAAGCTACCAAGGGGGTGAGCAGGGGTTAGCTTGGGGTGTGACTCCCTTGCCCTGGCTAGAATGGTGGTTTCTGCCTGGCTTTGGCGTAAGCCTTAGCCAATCAGAAATCCCAGTTCTAACAAATGGTTTATGTCCCTTTGCAACACCAGGAGCTCAGCCAGTCTTGCCTCCATCCGTCTATGGTGTTCTTGTTCACTGGTGTGTTGCTCGGCCTGCAGGTTTTTGATCTCTGTGAGGGTCCCCACTACCTGGCTGACCTCCCTGTTGTCCCGCCGGTATGCCTCCATGACGTTCTGACATACCAGTCCCTACAGCCTCTGCCTGCTGCCACTCCCATCACCCCTGCCCACATGAGCCTGGCCTGCCGGTGGCGGCACGATTTAGAAAAGGGGGTGGTGATGAACAGAGTGTCTGAGTTAAACAGACCACTCTTACCCAGTCCAAAGATCAGGGCTTGATCCATCACCGTTATTTATCTCACTGCCCCATCCCAGCTCAGAACCTGGCTATATGCAAATCAGTCTGTCCCTGGCCCAGTGCATCATGGGAACAGGGCAGACTAAACTACCAAGCCAATTCTTCACCAGAAAGGAGACAAGCTACCGGGGACCGGTTTCTGGCATTTCAGCCTTCTTCGGCCCGGCTTGCTTGAATCCTGATGGAGCAGTGAGAAAGGGACTCATGTCTGAGTATACCCTGCCACACCTATAGTGGCCAAAAACGATTTAGAAAAGGGGGTGGTGATGAACAGAGTGTCTGAGTTAAACAAACCACTCTTACCCAGTCCAAAGATCAGGGCTTGATCCATCACCGTTATTTATCTCACTGCCCCATCCCAGCTCAGAACCTGACTATATGCAAATCAGTCTGTCCCTGGCCCAGTGCATCATGGGAACAGGGCAGACTAAACTACCAAGCCAATTCTTCACCAGAAAGGAGACAAGCTACCGGGGACCGGTTTCTGGCATTTCAGCCTTCTTCGGCCCGGCTTGCTTGAATCCTGATGGAGCAGTGAGAAAGGGACTCATGTCTGAGTATACCCTGCCACACCTATAGTGGCCAAAAACGATTTAGAAAAGGGGGTGGTGATGAACAGAGTGTCTGAGTTAAACAGACCACTCTTACCCAGTCCAAAGATCAGGGCTTGATCCATCACCGTTATTTATCTCACTGCCCCATCCCAGCTCAGAACCTGGCTATATGCAAATCAGTCTGTCCCTGGCCCAGTGCATCATGGGAACAGGGCAGACTAAACTACCAAGCCAATTCTTCACCAGAAAGGAGACAAGCTACCGGGGACCGGTTTCTGGCATTTCAGCCTTCTTCGGCCTGGCTTGCTTGAATCCTGATGGAGCAGTGAGAAAGGGACTCATGTCTGAGTATACCCTGCCACACCTATAGTGGCCAAAAACGATTTAGAAAAGGGGGTGGTGATGAACAGAGTGTCTGAGTTAAACAGACCACTCTTACCCAGTCCAAAGATCAGGGCTTGATCCATCACCGTTATTTATCTCACTGCCCCATCCCAGCTCAGAACCTGGCTATATGCAAATCAGTCTGTCCCTGGCCCAGTGCATCATGGGAACAGGGCAGACTAAACTACCAAGCCAATTCTTCACCAGAAAGGAGACAAGCTACCGGGGAGCGGTTTCTGGCATTTCAGCCTTCTTCGGCCCGGCTTGCTTGAATCCTGATGGAGCAGTGAGAAAGGGACTCATGTCTGAGTATACCCTGCCGGTGGCGGCACATCAGGTCGACAGGACCCCTGAGGGATGGCAGTGGTGGTGTTGTCTGCCACCTCTTGGGTGCCCCGCGAACCTTGTCCATCATTGTCAGACTGGCTCAGTTGTTCACTGTGGGCAGGGCTCCGAGATGTCTGCTGGGATGTGGCAGGAATAGTGGTGGTGGTTGGCACAGATGTTCCTGTTCCAGGTGCTGCACGGGTTTGGCCACCAGAGGTGCCAGGTTGGTCGGGTCATCCGTGGAGTGGTGAGAGGCGTCGCTGTCGGTGAGATCAGGGTCCAGCAGAGCCTGGGACTGTGATTCATCTCCCCCATTGTTGGGGGTAGATTCCACACATTGCCCTGTGGGTGTGAGAGACAAACAATGTTAATATAATTTAATGCAAGATCCATTTTTCATACAAATTGTAGTTGGTACTGTTCCACCTGGTAGTTGTCCATGCTTTGGATTGTCCTCAATGTTCACTTGTGGATGGGTATGTTGTGGGGTCAGATTGGTCTGTGCTCCGGAGTCATTGACATGTGGGGGCATATTTACAATAACTGGAACAGCCCTGCATATCAGCAGGTTTTCGCCAGTCATTGTGCACCACAGCTATGCCAGCATGGATGCGACACATTTACAATTTGGAGCACCATGGTGGAAAAACTGCATAGTTGCATCACGCATCTGTGCCGAGAAGTGGCGCATTGCTGGAGTTGCGTCACCAGCGCAAGGCAGCTCCATCAATGCTCTGTGGGGCCCTATCTGCACAATGCTGTTTCAATCCTTATGCCTGCTTCAAGCATGCGCAGGGTTTTGACGCAGCATGTGCTTAAAAGTGACTGAGTGAAATCTTTTAGATTTCACATAGCCACTTTTGGGAGGCTTTGCTGCGCCAAAATACCCCCCCCCCCCGTGCCACAACACCTACTTCTGGCACAGGGCTTTAGAACGTGACACATTTCCCAGATGCGTCACCTTGTAAATACCCAGCACCATGGCACCACTTTAGTGCGGCTTCATCATCACAAAGGTGACGCAACAGCGGCGTGAAAGAAGCCCAAGGTGCTTGTGAATCTGCAACGTTCTTTTTTTGCTTGGATGCTTCCGCAGATCTGTATTGGTTTTGTTGTGTTACATGACCATTTTGACAGTGGGGCACTACATTGCCTGTCCCAGGAAGGTATGTTTTTGTAAGGGGTGTGTCTGACAGGCCGTGCTGGTAGTTAGAGTCTGAGTTGGAACTGTGCCTCCCTCGTGGTGTGGCTGTCCCCCCATGGAGCATGCTGCCATGACAGTGGTTGTGAGTTCCTGTCCAAGATATCTGACCTTGTTGTCAAGGTGTTTGCATTTGCATTGGTCACAGGAAGGCCTTGTGCTGCCTACACGAGGTCCCAGTGTCAGCTATCTTGTCAGTACTTTCCCACTCCCTGTGCATTGAGCATGGTGCATGGGTGTTTACCTGGGCCATATGGGATGAGGGCAATTGGGCATGGGCATCCACAGAAATGTTTATAGGGGTGGGCATATTTTTACCTTCATCCCCATCCCCCTTGTAGCCTTTTCCCCACTGACTTGCGCACTTCTCCCCACTGCCTTGCACCCTTCTCGCCCTCCCCCTTACAAACTTCTCACCCTCCCCCTTGCACCCTTATTCACCTCCCCCTTGTACCCTGCTCCACCTCCGCATTGCACCATTCTCTACCTTGCACCCTTCTCCCCTCTGCCTTTCATCCTTCTCCCCTCTGCCTTGCACCCTTCTCCCCTCTGCTTTGTACTCTTCTCTACCTTGCACCCTTCTCGCCCTCTGCCTTGTACCCTTCTCGCCCACCCCCTTGCACTCTTCACACCCAATGGAGGGGGCTGCCACATGGAACATTGGTACCATTTCAAGAGCCAGATGGACTAGGGCCGACCCTGATTGGGTTCACACCAGATGCACTGGCGATCCTGGGGAGCAAGAGCCCTCCTTGCCCCCCCCCACGGACGCTCATGGAATTGTGTCTGATGTGGAGTCCCACAATGCATTTTGTGACACTCACCCTCCCAGCATACCGGATGTCCATTTTTGTGTCTGTGCTTCCTGCAGCATGGGACATAGCATGGCCTTGCTTTCTCAATGGGGCATACACATGTTAGTGGGTGCTTGTGGGTTGGTGTGGGCATTTTTTGTACTTGGGGTGTGGATGCCATTACCCCCTTGTTACATGAGTTGTTTGTGTACTCACCAGGCTCTACAACTTCAATTTAATGTACTCCCACCGGCGGTAGCAGGGCCATCACCTTCTCCTCGGCTTAGGATTAGTCAGGGGTACCAACGGACAGAGCGGGGCCTCCATCCCTGAGCAGTCGCTAGGAGAGGTGATGCTTACTCCCAAGAGATATTGGGAAAGAATCCCCTTTTTTCTTGAACACACATTCTACACATCGGAATTCTACGTATGGTAGGATGTATGGTATCACTGACTTGTGTCAAAACTTTTTTCCTAATTGTTATATTTCTTTTGAAGTAGTGTGGTCCTGGTCCTGACGAAAGCCAGGTAGGTTATCATTTCCTACGAGGGCTGAAACATGTAGACCTATTACAACTTTTTGACAACAGTTATTATTTCAAACTGTCTACACTCTGTATTTAGATTTTGACACCATGATATCTCCCCAATAAAATCTATCCTTTATATCATGGTACCCAATTTTATACTGCACTTTTGACTTTTCTCACACATTTTTTTCAACACTGCAAAAATTCATCCCACACCACAGAAAAACATATATTCTATGGTATGACCCAGCACTGGTAGCTTCTTTGGATTGAAGCAACACACGATACCATCAGGTGTGGGTCCCTAAATTCGGACCATCTCTTCACAAATCCCAGATGATGAAGCTCTGCCATTAGTTGGGCTGATGGGATTCATATCTTTTCCTGTGAGACCACGTTTTGGATATTCACTGAGCTTACTGTGGTTTTTTGCCCATGTCGATTGATAGACCAGTGACATTTGTTTTTGTTTAGCCATCACCTTCTCCTCCCAGGGCTGGTACTGTACTGGTCTGCGGGGACCACCACCACCTCCAATGTACTGGCTCTGTGCGTACTCTTGGTCCATTTTCCGCTTGATCATCCTCCGCAGCTCGTACCACCTGGCCTGGCACGCCTTCCTTGTGCATCTGATGGGTGCAACAGCATTTATCCTATTGATTATCCTCTCCCACAGGTGTGTTTTCTCAGCTATGCTGTTCCGTCTGACCAATGTGCCAAAGAGCTGTGGCTCGACTTTGATGACTTCATCGACAAGAATCTTCATTTCCTCTTTCGTGAACTTTGGATTCTTCTGTGCGGGCATGGTGTGGGGTGATGGTGTGTATGGATGTGGGTGTGTAGGTCTGAATGTGAATGGGGTATGTGTGAAGGTGCATGTGTGCAGTTGGTGGTGTGTTGTCAGTGTCTCTTGCTAATTGGGTATGTTGAAAGGATCATGGTTTGTGTGTGTGGGTCCTTTTTATTGTTCCACTTGTGGGTGGGGCTTAGTTTGAATTGTTGGTGGGTGTGTTATAAGGGGTGGTTCTTAGTTAGGCCCTCAGTTTGCCTGTTTGGATCTGCCCAGGAGATTCTTTTCCTTGGTTGGTACACTGGAGACGTGTTTTGTGGTGTTGTGCGAGTCGTTTTCACCCTCCTTGTGCTGTTTTACAGTGTCAGCATGGTTCAGTACGTCTCGTTTACTTGTATTTGCTTCTGTTTATTTGTGTGTCCAACTCGACGTTCTCGCGGTACGAGTTGTTTTCATTTTCCTTGTGCTGTTTTTAGGGGTTCGCTTGCCCTTCATTCAGTGTGGGTTCATTCATATTTGATTTTGTGACTCGCTCATACGCGAAGCTTTCCGTACAAATCGAAGCTCAAATGCGACGTTTTCCGTACGAATCCAATTTGATTCTCCGGTCTGGATCGTACTTGTCGGGTCGTACAGAATGTTTACAATTCGTACGGTTCACTTTCAGGGTCCGTATCGTACGGATTTTCCCTTGCTTTTCATCGATTCGCAAAGATTCGGACCTATTTTTTTCCTACGGATCGTACTAGCTATTAGGACGGATTTGTACGATTTGTTCGGAATGGGCTATGAATTCAATTCATCGTACGGATTTGTTTCCCGAATCGGAATCGACCCCATGGTGTTGGTTGGCAAATGCAATGGGAGTTCCTACTTTTTTTCCAGCCAACCATTATTTATGGTACTAACTTACTTGGGCCTAGAATAGAGTAGACAGTATAGTACCAAAACTGTGTTCGTAGGCTTACTCTTACAGCACCACAATACATATAGAAGAGAGGGAAAGAATACCAATAAAGCTGCAAATAAGTGAACTAGAGATCGGAAACTATCAGCTACCAAAAGAGCAAAGCATAACCAGAATGAAACAAAAATTGTAATTTGAGAGTTGGAAAAAAAGCATAAAAATAAACATGGCAAAATTTAAAAGTAGTATAGTGGGCAGAGGAAAAAGAGTGAATCCATTGCGCTTTGCACAAGTAGGTTTGTATCCCGTCCTCGTCGGGATGTGAAAGGAGGGTGGCAGGTAAGGGTGTCAGAGCAACTTTATTTCTTGCAAGCAAAACTAGCCTCCAGGCTGCAACTTGCATCCTGGAACTGAGCACCAACATTCCAATACCCCAAGATTCTACCCTAAGCTCACAACAATCATAAAACCCACCAATGGGGAAATAATAATAATAAATAGTAAGACTCATTGGGATTAGCAGAGCCCTAGGCAGCTGCTCTGGTGGTTGGCAGCTCCTACTGACCTGCTACTCCCGAACCCTCTGCAACATCCTTCTTCCTGCCCTTGGGTGCTCATGTATAAAATGAAGATAACAAAATTGATCTGCCATTCAGCTTACCTCCACAAAATTATTTTGAGGGGCAAACCCAGTCACATAATTTTGCTTCTTTAAAATATACCACCTATAGAACTAATTTTGAGTCAACTATTGTTGAGTTGCCTGTACTAATCCTAAAATCCCTATTCCAAATTTCCTTAACAAACACTATATTTGGAACTAATGCATTGTAGTGAATTATCTTTGATTCTAGTCTCATTTCTCAACCCCCTTGATGGACCAACTCAGTCCCCCTTTTTTAAAAGAATACTGTGAAATAGCTTGGAACTGTTTGAGCTACATAAACAAAGTCACAGGAAGAACGCTAACTCACTACCATCACTGATTCACTATGGTGACAGGAGGACAGTCCGTAATGGCTTCTTAATTAGTCAGCTAAAGTGAGCACCTCCTGGGTAGTCCTCTCTATGCAGCGGTAGTGCAATCTACTGTGGTTGAGATTGTTTACCTGTTTTTGGGTCTATTCGCAACAAACCTGTGCCAGTGGAATGGGATCCATACATTCGTGTCTGATGGCCAGATGGAGACTGTAAGGGGGAGGATGCAACCAGTATGCTGCAAAATATGCCTGCGCACACATGTAACATAGCTCCATGTCAGGGGCTTCAAATGTGCCCGACAAGAAGGGTCATGTTAGTATATCCCATTTGAGTCTGGTTTGTTTCCCTCCATGCAGTCTGATCAACTGCAATTTAAGTGTTTAAAAAAAGGAACAGCCCAAGTTATATGGTAAGTTGAGGAACAGATACAACAGTTTTGGCAGAATTATCATTTTGATCAAGGAGATCTTCCCCACCATTGATAAAGGCATGGCGATCCAATGTGTTATCATGTCCGTCAGGGATGTCAAAGTTCTTCTATATTGAGCATGCATAAGTTCTGTCTCATCTCTAGTGATTATTATACCCAAATATTGTACCCCAGACTGAAATCATACAATTGGGTAATCTAAGGCGTATGTTCGGACCGAATATGTGAGAGGGAAGATATGAGACTTCTCCCAGTTGATGGTGACCACCGAGATCCCTTAAAAAAGCTCTAAACTCATATAGTATGAGGTTGAGACTAATCTGTGAGTTTGGACATCAAGTCTGATGTCATCGGCATTGAGGGATACAGATATCTGTCTGGTGGGGTAGCAAATGACATGTTCTCAATAAAGTTTTTTTTTTTTATTGATAGTTATGCAGATTACATACATATAGCTCCGCTATATGATAATGCATACAGTCCTGGATTTCCCAGACATATAGTGCAATACATTGCTACACATGAGGCAGTCATGGTACATTGATATTACGAATCCGAACCAGTCAGTATGTCTTGTTCTTTTGATTGTAAATGCTGTAACAAGGATACCAAGATATCTTTGGGCCTGGAGGCAGCAGGGAGCTCCTCCACATAGAGTGCCAGGATGTCACAGCAGTAATCCATATCTTTTATCCATTGCTCGGAGGAGGGGCAAGCTCTACTCTCCCAAGTCATTGCCACCATTCTTTTGGCTAATAATAACACTATTTTCACAAGTCTGCTTACATTTCCCTTCAGGAATGGTACCAGGCTTAGCAGACACAACTGCAGGGTGCAGCTAAGCTCGAGATTAGTCATGTCTTGCAGTGTATTGATAACCACAACCCAGTACTCCGCCACCCTTCCAAATTACTGTGCAAGATGCTAGAATTCCTCTCCTGTTTTCCACATTCTTTTACAGTTGTCATTATGTCGTAAGCTGTGTTTAAATAGTTTGTATGGAGTGTGGTCCACCTGGTGCATGTATTTGAAATAGATGATACTTAAGTTTCCGTTGGATGTGAGCACACTAGTGATCTGGCAGCAATACTGGCAATCTTTTTGCGTAAGGTGTGGGTCTAATTTTGCGTTCCACTGTTCCATACCCTGGCTGTGTGGTATCAATGTTTTGTCTTTGGCACCTCTATACAGCTTGGTCACCATTGTATGTCTCGTGCGACTGATAATAAATGCATAGAGCAATTGTAGTGTAGGGAACTCAGACGGGAATGTAGTGTAGCATGCTTGTAGTTCTGTCTTCAGCTTATTTAAGGTGAAAAGGAAAAATTGTGTTTGGTTGTGTACATATCTCAGGTCGTTGGTCGTTAAGAAAGTTCCATCAGGGAAGACGTCCTGCATTTTATCAATCCCCACTAACGTCATGAGATGTATGGCAACTGTTTTTTGAGTAACCGATGCTCCTTCGTGATAGGCCTGGGGTAGGCATGGGGAGTACAGAGGCAGTTACGCCGCTCTGCGGCTGAGTGCCTGCCAGGCTGCAATAGTAGTGTCAATTGGGTTAATTTGTGACTTGAGTGTGTCCCTGTGCTTGTGCGTCAGCATGGAGTTCAGAGGGATTGGATGTGCATCTCCATCCTCAACTGCCACATGCTGGATGAAATCATGAGAATTATACCAATAATGAGCATAATGAGCTTTAGCACAGATATAATATAAATATAGATCAGGTACACTGAACCCCCCATGTTTATAATCTAGCGCAAGCTTTGTCAAACGCACTTGAGCCTGTTTGCCTCCCCATATCAGCCTGAATAATAATGATCAAACTGTCTTAAAAAAACTGTGGGCAGCTGTATTGGGATAGTGCTAAAAAGATAAAGGAACTTGTGAAATGAAATGAAATGAAAAATTATATTTGTATAGCGCGTAGACTACCCTGAGGCCTCGGAGCGCTTCAACTGAAATCCAAGCAGTAGGCAGGGGTGATTAACAGGCTCTTCCGAACAAGTGGGTTTTTAAAGCCCTCCTAAATGCCATCCAGTTGTTGTTCTCTCTAAGGCCAAGTGGGAGGGAATTCCATATTCTCGCAGCATTGTGTGAGAATGAACGACCACCCCAGCGAGCTTTGTTTATCTTAGTCGTAGTGGCTAGATGTAACGAACTGGAGCGGAGAGCTCTGAGGGGAAGGTAGGGGGTGGCTAGAGGATACATTATGGCTGGACCTGTTCTGTGAATGGCTTTTTGAACAAGGCACATGGCCTTGAATTGTACCCTAGCCGCCAAAGGAAGCCAATGTAGCTTCTTTAGGGCATGTTTGGCCGACTGCCAGCGGGGAATATTGAAGAGCAGTCCGGCTGCGCAGTTTGGGGTGACCTGAAGTTTGTTGATCACTGCCACCTGGGCTCCTAGGTAGAGAGCATTACCGTAATCCAGGCGGGAGAGTATCAGGGCCTGGACCATGATTCTCCTCGCCTGGAACGGGAGCAGAGGGAGCACTTTCCGAAGCATTCTCATCAACCCAAAACATGTGGATGCAGTTTTAGTGGCCTGGAAGGTGAAGTCCAGTGATTTGTCAAGCCACACTCCCAGGCTCTTTATCTGAGGCTTGGGGGGAGGGGGGAGACCTAGACACATGGGCCAGATGGAAGCCAGAATGGTAGGTGAGGGGTTGCCCAGTAGCTTTCTGTCTTATCCCCATTTAGTCTGAGGCAGGAGGATTCTATCCATTTAGCCACTGCCTCTAAACATGGGCCCAGTGTGTTAGACGACCCCTCAGTGTGGTCCAGTGAGACCACCAACTGAGTGTTGTCTGCGTAGGTGACAATACGCACGCCAAAAGGATGGACTATCTCCGCT
The DNA here is from genome assembly GCF_964263255.1 of Lissotriton vulgaris. Taxonomy (NCBI): domain Eukaryota; kingdom Metazoa; phylum Chordata; class Amphibia; order Caudata; family Salamandridae; genus Lissotriton; species Lissotriton vulgaris. Next base: position 316,310,478 of record NC_141699.1, on the reverse strand, counting down.
AAAGGCCTCATGTAAGCATTAAAAAGTGTGGGGCTCAGTGCAGAGCCCTGAGGGACTCCACAGCTGAGTGGCTGCTTGGTGGATACTACCTCCCCCTCAAACACCTGGAAGAAGCGCTCGTCCAGGAAGGAGGTTAGCCATGCCAGGGCTGTACCCGACACTCCCTTGCCCTTCAATCGATGTAATAGGGTGGCATGGTTAACAGTGTCGAACGCGGCGCTGAGGTCTAATAGTATGATGGCTGCTTTCCCTCCCGGTCTAGCACAGTTCTTGTTTCTTCGGTAACTGCTAGCAAGGCTGTTTCAGTCCCATGTTGGGGGCGGAATCCCGTCTGGGATGTGCATAGCTGATTATTAGATTCTAGATAATCTACTAGGATATTATTAATTTGCTTTTCTAGCAGTTTACTCATCCAGGGTAGTAAGGAGATGGGACGGAAGTTGGCTAGATTATTTTGGTCTAGGGTGTTTTTTTTTAAAAGGGCTTTGACCATTGCACATTTCCACGAGGTTGGGACAGTGCTTGAGGTGATAGACGAGTTGAGAACATCGAGGATGACTGGGAGGATAACATCAATGGCCTTGGTGAGGACCTGAGGGGGTGCTGGGTCACAGGCGGATCCTGAGATGACTTTTGGGATTATTTTATCCAAGGAGGTGGAGTCTAAAAGAGTGAATTTGTCCAGCAAACACTGGGCTAAAGTGTTTGGGCCTGCTATGGTGGCAGCATCCAGGTCAGATCTATCAGTGGCAAAAGAAGAGTAGATGGTCTGGATCTTCTGAAAGAAGAAAGTTGCTAGATTGTTGCAGCGGGCAGGTGCCCCATCTGGTGACATTCGTTCGGGGCGAGAGATAAAAGATTTAGCTATTTTAAAGATTTCCTTCGGGGCGTTTGCAGCCATGTTAATTTTTGATTTGTAGAATTGGGCTTGGGCTGACTTAATTTTGTTTTTATATAGCCTGATTGTGGCTGTGTGGTCTGCTTTCGAAGGCTGTGAACGGTCCTGTCTCCAGGCTCTTTCCAATTTGCGACAGGATTGTTTCATGTCCCTTAAAGTGGGAGTATACCAAGGGGCTACCTTTTGCCTTTTTATAGAATGCAGAGGTTCCTTCGGGAGGACTAGATTAAGGGAATTGATGATCCAGTTATCAAAGTTGGTATTGGCTATATTGGGATTTGTGGCTTTCGAAGGTTCGAGTTCGGCAAGCACCGATTCCCATTTGGAGGAGGGAAGTGAGGCCCATTTCCTGCCCCAATGTTTTTTAGAATCATTAGTAAGAGGGGAATTTCTAGTAATCCATGTGAAGGGTATTAAGTAGTAGTCAGTCCAGGGCAGTGGCACAGGCGACTCGGTGTCTAGACTGTCAAGATTATTATAGATATGGTCTAGAAGATGACCTTTGATATATGTAGGGAGGAATACTTTTTGGGTCAGGTCGATAGCTTGAAAGTTCAGTCGAAGACTGTTAGCTGCTGGGTCAAGCGGGTCATCTAAATGCAGATTTAGGTCACCTAACACAGTAAAATTTGCAGAGGTGAGTACTAGGTTGGCGACTAGGTCAGTCATGTTCACGACAAATTGGCTGGCGTAGTGGAGGGGGTGATGCAGCATATATACTATTCTCTGTAGATGATAGCTAGCCCTCCTCCTCTACCCGTGTTGCGATCTGACCTCTTTATGGTATAACCTTGTGGGGTAGCCCATACTATGGTAGTATCGGCGTCCAGCTGGAGCCAAGCCTCTGTAAGAAAGAGAACATCAGGCTTATGCTCTTCTATTAGCAGGGCCAGCTCTGTGTAATGTTTGGGCATCGATCTGCAATTGAGAAGAAGCATCTTCCACCTGCGATCGGAAGAATGTGTCCCAATGGGTTTAGGAGGGAGTTTCCAATTACAAATATTGCAGCTGGCCTTGCTACCTACAGGGCAGACCGAGTGCAGACATTGGGGGTTGATGGTAGGTATTAGTTCATGCAAAGATGAGGAGTCTTAGGTGATTAAATTACCCACCATAATGCCAGGGGTCTAGGGATCTGGGAGCGGATGGACGTGGACTGGCACAGACTGGCTTCTCTTAGGCACCTCTTTGGTGCGTCTACGGCGCTCCCACTGCGCGGTAAAGACAGGAGGTTTAAGTAGATTGGGGTCGTAGAAAGACTAGAGCGTCACCCTGCTAAGTTGGCCGCCCGCTAATGGCACCACCAGGAAGTGAAAGCGCTCTGTTCTCCCTCCACAACAAACAGCATGAATCGCTGAGGTGGAACGGGGGAGTCAGTGCACGAGTTTACAGTAACAAATAACAATTTTAAAAAGAGAACGAGGTTTTAAAAACACTTGCAGCAATAGTCACAATGTTTTCACCCAAAGCGCTAGCGCAGTAATGATCAGGTTTCCAATATGTGAAGCACAACTATTTTTATGAGCGTCATGTGGTCTACCAGTGACAACGGAAGCCGTATCCAATTGTTAACCTGCTGTTCTAATTGTATGCATGCTGTTCCGTAATTGTCTCTAGTGACTATCTCAAGATCCCGGTGAACCCACACCCCAAGGTATTTGACGGGCTTCATCGACCACATCAAAAGAAATTTGAGTTCATGAGAAGAGGTGGCCTCGGTGAGTGGCACCACCACAGATTTGGACCAGTTTATGGTGAGGCCTGAAAATCGTCCGAATCGTATGTATTCTCTTGGAATTGGCACCATATAGTTATAATAGGAGCATGTCATCTGCGTACAGTGATATGCTCACTGGGGAGTGGGCGCATCGTAGTGCTGCCTCTCCATGCCTCTCCATGCTGTTGTCTGATAACTAATCCTGGGTAGAGTTCACGGAGTTGCGCTATGCGCAACTCCGTGGAGTGGCAAAACAACTCCGCTGCACTACGCGGAACTCGTCAAGTGACGGAGTTCCATAGAAAAATACCGTTTGCGGTGGTTGCACAGTGCGGATGCTTGTCCGCACTGTGCAATCATCGTGAACGGCACCTTGCACAGCCCATGTGGTCCCTTCTTTCCCTTTACTGCTGCTCAAGTACATTTTTACTCACACTGCAGCTTTCTCAATGCAAACAAGCAGTTTTTCATTGCGGGCGGTCGCGAGCATGCATGACCTCTCACAATGACAAACCTGACCACCCTGCGTTGAGAAATCTTGCTAGAATGTTTATTTTCCATGCTCGCGCTTGCCACTTGACATTGACGATCACAAGTGAAGAAAAAATCCCCGCTCTGCAGAGCGGTGTTTCCCGGAACTCTGCGAGCTTTGCGTAACACAAAGTGTGGGAAAATTTACAAAGTTCACGAGCGAAGCGTAGTTCACCACCCAGGTTAGTGGTTCCAATAATATCGCGAATAAGAGTGGGGACTGAGGACAGCCCTGCCTGGTTCCCCTGTTGATCTGTATAGAGTCTGGAGGTGGTGCCCTCAACGTGTTTTCGTGCAATGGGGACAGTATATAATAGCCGTATCCAGGAGACAAAAACTGTGGGGAACCCCATTCATTGGAGAAATATAAAAGAGATATACCCATTCTATGGAGTCAAAGGTATTGACAGCATCAAGCAACACTGCCGCGACCTTCAACTTCAGGAATGTGGTACATTGCAAATAGGGTACGCAGATTGTGCGAGGTGGACCTTTCGGGAATAAACCCAGATTGGTCCAGCAGAACCAAACATGGCATTAGTGGTTGTAGTCTATTTGCTAGGATTTTTGCTAATATCTTGAAATCAGTGTTGATTAATGACAGCGGCCGGTACGAGTCACAATGGGAGTGCGGTTTATCCTTTTTAAGCAACTTAATGATGAAGGACTCTCTGAGGGTAGGTGGTAGAGTGCCCACCTCGTGGGCTTCAGCATATAGCTTGAGAATATATGGTGTAAGTTTTTCAGCATATTCCTTATCAAACTTGCAGGTGAGTCCGTCTGGGCCCGGGGCTTTAGGAAGAGTATTATTCACCTGTCGGACGTCTTCCGCAGTTATAGGTTGAATTAGATTTTCCCGCTGTCTCTCTGATAACCACGCAAGAGCCATGTCTGCCATGGATTCCCTAGTTTGTGACATGTACATATCTGCATAAGTGGTCCTGAACGGCGCAACTGTGTCCTTCGTTATTCTCAATAATGTTGGTGCAGTTTAGTAGTGAGCTGTTCCACAGCCAGTGCAAAAAGAAGGGGAGATAGTGTGCATCCCTGCCTCCGGCCTCGGGAGATTGGGAAAGGGGCGAAGCTCACACCGTTAATCAGGGCTCTCACCTGTGCCTGGTGATACAGCAATTTAATCCAGGAGAGGAAACCAGGAGGCTTACCCATCTGACCCAGCACCCCACCAACTGATACCATTCCACCAAATCAATCCCTTTGGAAAGCATCTAAAAAGACTGCCTCCACAGCTATCTTGGGGTCTACATCTTGCAGTTGTGCATGCAACTATCAAAATATTGCACCCGTATATTTTGGGTGCTCATATGGTCTATCCTATGTGATCACATAGTGTGTCATGAACATGCCATACACTGTAATGGGTGATACCACTCGTAAAATAGCACTTGTGAAACAAGACACCACAATATACAGGTGCGATATTTTGATAGATGCATGCACAATCATGCTCATGCAACCTGCCAGCATGGCTGACAGATCACTGATTGAAGAATATGTTTTTTCCTTCCTAAATACAGACACCAATTAATCACTAGAACTGTATGTAAACAGTGCGCATTAGATGTGCATGGTTTGTGTCAATATTACAGCATTCACGAAGAGTGGTACACATGGGGCTGGACCCCGTGGAGTCTTGATGAAGAGCTATTAGGGGAACAGTTCAAAACTTGTTGATAAAAACACTTTACTGAGGTAACCAGACTCATTAAGGTCAGGTTTCTTCTCACTAAACGACCCCTGATTTGTAAGCATACCAACTAGGAGTGGGAATAAAAGAGTAGCCAACTAGTTAGGTATTTTTAGATTTTTCTTTCTCTTTCCCCTCCACATCACTGCACTACATGTAGTCTAAAATAAAAAGTGCTCCTACGTAATTCGCAAGTCGCAGCACGCGTTAATCCGTAGAGGATTGAGAGGAACCCCAATGATGAAGCATGCCACCTAGGGGCAACCCTGCTGGTTGAGGGGTCTCTAGAAAAAAATTATTTTTTCTAGACAAGGGATTACAACGAATTCTGGCTGTATCCTATCTAATTCCCAAAGAGCAGGTTTTCTTCGATATACTTTATTTTTGTCTAACTATGTAGCTTTCAGGAGGATAAACCTAGCCTCTACCCCTGCCTCCCTCACTACGTTAGTAACTGTAAAGTAATATTAGAAAGGAATTAAAAGAAAAGAAAGGGAAGGGAAGAAGAAATAAGGAAGTTAGGGGGGAAATAAACAAAATACAAAATGTAATGGAAAACACCTAAAAATTACGAAAATATATAAAATACACAAAGGCGCACACATACAATAAATACAAATGAGGGGTAGAATAGTTTGATGGAGGGATTAAAGAGATTAAAGAGGGATTGAAAATTAGGACAAGCACCATAAAAGGAGTACAAAAACAAGATGGCTGCACCCATGTGAACCGCACGGTGCTGTTTGTGTGCAATTTGGAAAGCGAGAATGCACTCTCTTCTCGTTGCATTTTGCAATGCGAATGAGCGCACCAGCAAACTCCACCCAGGCATGGAACTCCCCATACTACAGATTGGTTTGTAAGGCCACTCCGCAGAATTACATGCAGATCAACTCTGCGAACTCTGTCTGGGCCTAAACTTGAAATCTTCAATGGGAAAGGAGCCACATGTATCCAACTAGGGAGACCTACTGTGGGCGTGAAATTCAAATTGTTCTCCTGCGTGTTGCATGCCCTCCAAAAATCTAAATTTTATCAAAACCTTATCCACTCTTATGACATAGAGCCTTTTTGGCATGCTGAGGATTCCAGGCTTCCATTTCATACACTAACTCCAAAGGTAAAACTTCTGACTTTGTCAAACCTGGCTCCTGTGTGTAAATCATCCTCCGTCAGGTTCGGCCTTAACTCACACCTAAGTACCGGTCAAACGCACTCAGATGTCCACTGTTAGAATGTAATGCTATTTGTAGCTATTTTGAATCTTAATTTTCAATTCATATCTCCGGTTTCCCTTATTGGATTTTTTTGTTTTGGTGTGATTTTATTAGTGAAATTCAATCTATTTTTAAAACTGGTTTGGGATTTTTCTTGTGTTGTGTTTTGACTTTATTCCCTTTTAACTTGAGAGTCTTGAACGCTGGCATAATTTTTATGCTATTGTTCACTGGAAGCTGACTTTCTATATTGTGTTAAAAAAACAGCCCAGAAAACCCTTATTGGCTTATAGGTCTTAAATTAATATTTCAAAGTGCTCTGTTTGTGGTAGTACTGAAAAGCAACTTAGACTTATCAAATGATTGTGTTGAGCACACGTTGTACACATAGAGCCAGTAAACGCGACACACACTCAAACAGAAATTTTAGACCAATTTAGAAGAATAACATAGATTTTTATATAATTTTTAGACACACATATCTACTGAATCAGGTAAGTCCTTTAGACGTTATAGATTTTCAGAGGTAACACACTAGAAATTCACAGTTGTCATATTTGAGACATGAACCTCAAACACAGTAATGTTATCCTAAGGGAGAAAAATTTACTTCATAGGTACACTGACAAATGATTATCTGGGTTGCTCTACTTGACTTAGGATGCTTATGGTCTAAAGTCCAAAGAACTACTAGCAGTTCGGGCTTACCTGCCCTGGTGTTTCAGGGTGCAGAGGTGCTGGCACAATGATAGCCTCAAATGCTACAGGTTAAAATCTATGGAGGAGTACCTGTGGAAAGAAAGACTGCAAGTGGGGACTTGGAGACAAGTCCGGCAATACCCAAAGAAGAGGCTCACCTCTTCTAGGTGACTGGAACCCAGGAACACTATTGCTTTATGTGGAACTGGGCAGGGGGGTTCAGGTGCAGGGTTTTTTGTCTGGTGGGTTGCTACAGTTCGAGGCTCTCACATTGTGTCACAGACCTGGGGAGGGGAGGAAAACAAGACTGCAGGCCCACTCTTGGTGATGGCCCCAAAGATTCTGAGGTCTCTTGTAGACAGGTTGATGTAGACATCAGTGGTGTCTGGGCTAGACACACAACAAGCCTTGGTATTTGCAAGGACTCTGGTATACCCCAGGTATTGGTGCAGGGAGGCTCAGGGAAGGCTTCACATCTTGAGACTTGGAGAAGTGACAGGGGTGACCTCCTGGACTCTCAGTGACCTCCTCCTGGTGGGTTGCTCCCTTGGTGGACCCAGTGGTCAGCAAAATGGTAAACCAGGCAGATGCAGAGGGTGGCTCTTCCACCCCAAGGGAGATCTTTGCTGGTTGTTGAGAAGCTGGACAGTCATCCAAGGGTTTGGAAAGAATGTGCAGCTGTTGGACACATCTCTGTATGCAGTTGTCAAGGGGCGAGCAGCCTGGCAGGATTTGGTGCCAATCTATGGTGCAGGCCCTCTGTTCTTCTTTTGCCAGTCCTCCTTCATCCTTCCTCAGTTCTCAGTAGTACAATCTGAGTTCCTGCTGCAGGATGGACAACTAAATACCAAATTTTGGGGCATTAAGGGGAGTTTAAGAGAGCATCCAATGGGGTACTTACCCATGGGGTGACTACACCCCCTCTACTCCTGCTAGGTGCAGGCATAATCCTGACAGAGAGTTCCTAGTTTCACCAAATACACGATGGTGAAATATATCTTTGGTTGTCTACCTCAGGTAGCCCCCCTAGGGGTGTGAGTAGCCTGAGAGTGAACACACCTTCTGACTAGCTAATTCTCCCACCTGTCCTGGTGGCAAAAGGGCCTCAGGGAAAGAGGCAGCATTTTCCAGGTCTGGGAGTACGCTGGGGTTGCATACGAAAGGTGGTAGAGGCTTTGTAGTCTCTGGCCTTGATACAACAATTCACTGGCTGCGTGGTACCAGTCAGCAAGCACACTCTAGGATTAGTAGGTTTTCAGGGGGAATCTCTAAGGTGCACTCTAGGTGCATGTCATAATAAATCTAGCGCTTGCAACATTACAGATTACTCAAGACAAGGACACCAAACCCCATTAGTTTCAGTGAAGCCATCATGTAGCTGGGTTACCCGTAATTGCCAGTGCCCAGTAAATGTCCTTAAGATAGCTTCCCTGATCACTTGCAATATCTAGTAATTGGACTAGACATCACTTGGGCATACTTGCTCATGCAGATATGTCCTCATGTGTAATATAATGCACCCTGCCTGAAGGCTAGAAGTTCTGCTGTACGGGTGACTTGCATATATTGCATGCAGTGTCAGTGGGCATGGCACACAGGGAGTGGGTCATACTGTATTTTTGAAAATGGTTTGCACTATTTCAGACAGCCTGCGATGACAGTCTGCAGGTGTTTTTTGTGGGGGTTCCTTAGGGTGGCATAATACATGCTGCAGCCTTTAGGGACCCTCTTTAGTACCTGTGTCTTGGGTACCAGTGGTACCATTTTACTAGGCACTTACAGGGTGCAGAAGGCCTTGTCAATTGTGTTACAAATAACCCTGGGCGAAGTACTACGCTACGCGGATGTAAGTCAGTACAACGCGATCATTTTGATCGCGGTACTTTACATCGTGGATTTTACACCGCAAGTCGTTACAATGACTTGCGTTGGAGGGCGCGGATTGAGGAATATTATAATTTTATATTCCAACACCAGTCCACGTAACAGTAGGGAAGGTGTTGGAATATATAATTACAATATTCCTTAACCAACAGCGGCATCCAGCGCAAGTCGTAGTAACGACTTGCGTTGTAATGGCAGCGTGGTAAAGGTCGTGCGGTGTAAACAGCGCATTGTAAACGACGTTTACCATGCTACGCTTGTGTAGTTTGCAAAGTTTGCGCTACTTCTCACTACGCGAATTGCATGTAGCACAGTGCAAACACGCATAGCGTAGCGATAATTTTTTACTTGCTCGCTGTCCTCAACATCAAGTTGGTGACCGCGAGCGAGCAAAATGACATCCCGGCAACACTTTTTCCTCATTCGCGATCAGCAACATCAAGTTGCCGATCACAAGCGTGGAAATTAAACCTCCTGGCGAGATTCTCATCGCGGGGAGGTCAGGTTTCCCATTGCGAGTGGTCGCGTATGCTCCTTATCGCTCGCGAAGAGAAACTACCAGTCAGCGTTGAGGAAGCTGCAGCTCGAGTGGAAATCTACTCGAGCGCAGAAAACTATCGCGCTTGCACTGTGCAAGATGCGGTTTGCACTGATTGCACAGTGCGGACAAGCATCCGGCACTGCTCAATCAGTGCAAATGGAAAGGGGAGACCACTCGGTCCCCCCGAACGTATGGATGGGTGCCCCGATCCCCCGGGAAACCATTGTGGGCGGGGGGGCGTGACCCGGCTGGTATGCCCGAAGCGGCATAGCCGGAGCATGCCCTTCCCGCCCAAAAGAGGTTGTCCTAGACACCCGCCCGGAAGTCCGTGCACGGATGGGCATGCTTGAGGCGGGCCCCCGCCCTCCTGCAGCTGGATAAATAGTGCGGGAATCCAACGAAGCTTCCTCTTGTTCCTGTGCTCTGAAGGCTGCACCACTCGTCGCTTGTGAGCCCTCAAAGGAACAAGCTGCACTTTTTTGAGAACTTGTAATACTTGTCTTTCTCTTTCAGTTACCAAGGCGTGTTGGGAGATCAAATCACCTTTGCAAGTCAAGTCGGACGGATTGATTGAAGACATGCCTGGCAAGAAATCCGGAAAGAGCTCCGAGATGGAAAGGATGCTGCGCACGTTGGTGAACAAAGTGGCGGTGATGGACCGAAAGTTAGGTAAAGTAGACCGGCTGGATCGTGGCTTAGCGGACATCAGGAAACAGGTGGAGGCCCAGAATGTCCCCTCGGGCCGGCCTAAAAAGGTCATAGGTCCGGCATTACCGAACGTCACCCCAGGGGATAAGGGTAAGAATAGGAGGGGGAGGGCAGGTCCTAGCGAGGCCCCAGTCCCAGTAGTAACTCCACCGATCCCCGTCGCGCCGGCGGCCAGCCCGGTACCAGGACCGGATGGGGGATTGCCAATTCCTGTGGTTATCATGCTACTGGGGGACGACCAGATGCCCCCGGAATTAGCACTTCAGTTAGCAGCGGTATTACCCTGGCTAAAGAAGGGAGCAGGGGGATCAGCGGCTGCGGGAGACCCGGCCAAAGAAGCCAGATTAATTATTGAGCAGTTGCGGCAGGCAAGGGATGCCGGGACAGCGAATGTGCCTTCTATTCCCCCGCAGATGGCGAAGGTGGTCACGACTGACGATCGGGAGAAGACAACGGACACGGCTGGAAGTTCGGCTGAAGCCGGTAAGAGAGCGTTGCCATTGGTGGGGGAGGGCCCGGTGCCCTCAAGGCGGTAAAGTTTATCTCAACATATTCCCATGGTTACGAAAGAGATGGTGTGGGGAGACAAGTACATTAACATGTTTTCACTTTTGACTGACCATCGCAAGTTAGAATATGCAAAGACCCAGAAAGATCTCTGGCACTCCAGTGTATGGCGGGCCAAGATGGCAGAATTCAGGGTCGAAGAGACCATGGTGAACTGGGTCAGGGTGTTTTCTATCTTCACGGCAATTATCGGAGAACGTAAACCAGAAGTGTTGACTGACCTGGCATGTTATCAGAACAGGATCATGAATTTCCATGCGATGTATGGGGGAAATGAATGGAAGGGTTATGATGTTGCCTTTAGAAAAGCAAAGGAGTTTAACCAGGCCTTGACATGGGATTGTTTGAATACAGTGTCTTGGCACGCCCAGCTCTTGCCAGGGCCGGCGGGTGCTTCAGTGCCAAACACGAGTAGCTCTGGGGGATTCCATCAGAGGCCGTCACAGCCCTTTCGGGCGAGCGCCGGTGGGGAATCCCAGCCCAGGTCTAGCGGGAATGGAGGCAAGCGAGAGATTTGTTGGGGATTTAACAAAGGAACTTGTAACAGCCCTCAGGGAATGTGTAGGTTCCGACACGCGTGCTCGGGCTGTGGGAATTCCTCACACCCGGAAACCAGCTGCCGATCTAAAACCAATGGTGCGGGAGGAAAGGGGGGATCCAAGCAGGATTGATGCGGTGCCTCGGAAGCAAACATCTTCGCCCGTAGATATCTTGGCTTTGACCCCTTGGCTGAACCGATACCCTGATCATGCATCCGCCGGGACTCTGAGGGGTGGCTTTTCATATGGCTTCAGGATCCCAGCAGGCAATTTTCGGGAGAGCCCTTCCTGTAAAAACCAGCTGTCTGTTCAACGCAACCCGGCGGTGGCCGCCAACAAGATAGCGAAAGAAGTTAGCTTGGGGCGAGTGGCAGGACCATTTGGCGGCCAACCAGTACCCGATTTTGTCTGTTCACCCTTAGGAGTGGTTCCGAAGAAAGACCCGGGGGAGTATAGACTCATCCACAATCTGTCGGCCCTGAGGGGGGCCTCAGTAAATGAAGCTTTTGACCCCGAGGTATGCTCAGTGAAGTATGCATCGTTTGATGATGCAGTCGTACTGTTGAATCGCCTGGGCCCTGGTGCATTGTTGGCCTAATCAGATATTGAATCTGCATTCAGGTTACTCCCAGTACACCCCCAAGACCAGCGGCTGCTGAGATTCATGTTCCAGGGGAAATTCTACACGGATAAATGCATGCCCATGGGTTGTTCGATTTCATGTGCTTATTTTGAAATGTTTAGCTCCTTTTTGGAATGGGTGTTCACAGAGGCCACGGGCCATAGACAGGTGATGCACTATTTGGATGATTTACTCTTTCTGGGCCCAGCGGGCACTCAGGACTGTGCGCAGGCATTGCAGGACTTCTGCGTGCTCATGCGGGGTTTTGGGGTCCCGTTGGCACCAGGTAAGACGGAGGGGCCGTCTACCTCCCTCGAGTTTCTGGGTATAGAACTAGACTCAGAGGAGGGGTGTTTCCGCCTGCCGGCTGAGAAGGTGGCCAAGTTTAGGGCCTCCCTGGTACAATGTCTCCGAACTGAGAAGGTGACCCTACACCAGTTAACACAGACAGTGGGTCAGCTTAACTTTGCATTGGAGTGATGCCGTTGGCTCGCCCTTTCTCACGTTCCATAGCGCAGGCTATGGTGGGCCTTAAGGAGCACTAGACTGTCGGCGGAGGTTCGCCAGGACATGCTCATTTGGCTGGCATTTCTGGAGGGCTTCAACGGTTGAGTTGTGTGGAACAAACCCCCAGCCTCGTCGAAGGAGCTCCGCTTATGGACCGACTCGGCGGGGAGCGAGGGGTTTGGCGTAATTTTCGGTAACCGGTGGTCGGCACAAACATGGCCGGCGTGGTGGCACTCAAGCGGCCTAACAGGTAACATTGGTTTATTGGAGTTATTCCCCATCTGGGTGGCTCTGATGGCACGGCCAGAAGACTTTAGGGACCGCTCAGTGGTATTTTGGTCAGATAACATGACAGTGGTCGAGTGCATTAATCACCAGGCAGCACGCTGCAAATGGATCCTACGACTGTTGAAGGAAATTGTATTACGATGTATGAGATTGAACGTACAGTTCAGGGCAACACATGTACCGGGTGTACTGAATAATGCAGCTGATGCGCTCTCTCGTTCAAAAATGCAGGCTTTCAGGGGTTATCTACCCACAGCGGAGCTAGTGGTGGCACCTTTCCCCGAAGCACTATGGCAGATCGACGCCCTGGACTACAAGACCTCGTGGCAGCCAGTCTAGCGCCAAGGACGAGGAAAGCTTATGAAGGGGCGTTCCGTTCATACTGCACCTTTCTAGGGCCAGTAGGGGAGCATAGATGGGGGCGGGAAGAGTCCTTGCTCCAATTTTTGGTGGCACTTCATAGAGAAGGCCGGTCGGCGGCAACTGCCAACAGGTATAGGGCCGCCATATCATTCATAGCGCAGCTCCAAGGGGTAAGGGACCCGACGAATTCTTTCATAGTCAAGAAGGCTCTCCGCGGCTGGCGGCGCCTGGAGGGTCGCAGACAGGATAACAGACACCCGATTGGGTTAGATAAATTGACCACCTTACTGGCGAAACTGCATGAGACATGCTCCCCACCCAGCGAGGTAACACTGTTCCGAGCAGCTTTCGCATTGGCGTTCTATGGAGCCCTGCGGGTGAGTGAACTAGTGGCAGGAAATAAGAAGGATGTGGAAGGAGGTCTACGCAGGGATCACCTCCAAGTAAGGGGCGATTCTCTGCTGATCTCGATAGCCAGGTCAAAAACAGACCAGGAGGCCCTGGGGAATAGTGTGGTGTTCCAGCGCGCACGGGGGAATCCCGGTTGTCCAGTGGGGCATGTGGAGGCCTACCTGAAACAGAGGTTGACAACATGGGGGGGGCCCTGCTTAGACACATGGACGGCACCCCATTGAAGAGATTTCAATTTCAGAGGGTGCTGGCAATTACGATTGTAGCGGCGGGCTTGAACCCGCGTGATTTTGGGACCCACTCATTTAGAATAGGGGCCGCTACGGAAGCTACGGCTCAAGGTCTGCAGGCGGACGAGGTGAAACAATTAGGCCGTTGGTCCTTGAATTGTTTCAAGAGGTATGTGCGACTGCACATGTTGTAAAAGACTGATGAACTGCACTCACGCTTGTTGTCTTTTGTTTGGATTACAGTTTCGCAAGCCTGTCACGTGGGGCGGAAATTGGGATTGGCCCAGCATCAGCTGACCAGCAGGAAGGGATCACCGAATGGAGATCAAGTGGTCTGGGTCGTGGGCCACTCATACTTGAGGCGTGCCGGGGACATATTCAAAGCAGGTGACACGATCCACGCATCTGAGGAATATGGGTTCAGAGTGACCTTCCATGGGAAGGGAGGCCTCTGTATTGACCAATTGCAAAATTTTGTGGAGGAACTCTTAGGGCGGCACAGGTCACCGCCATCTATAGTCATAGTGCACGTGGGGGGCAATGACTTGGTGAGACTGGGAAGACGGGTGTTAGTTGAGCACATATTGTCTGCAGTTAGCTGGTTGGCCAAGAGGCTCCCTGGGTGTACGATTGCCTGGTCCCACATGATTCCCAGGAGAATATGGCAGGGGGGCTTGTCTACGTCAGCATTGAACCACTCGGTAAAGAGGGTCAACAACAAGATTGAGAAACTGTTTCGCTCCGCTCATCTCCAAAGCATTTCCCATGGGAGTATTAGGGGGGATCATTATTATTTGAATGATGGGGTGCATCTGTCCAGGGCTGGGAATGAATTACTCATAGGAGACTTCGTAGCTTGGCTAGTGGGTTTGAGGAGGCATGACCTATAGGAGGTGTGGGGGGGCCAGATAGTCGGTCAACTATCTGGCCTGTGGCGGTAAGGTCATGATCGGTGAGCAGTGATTTCAAGGTCCCTAGGGGGGGCGCCACCCATTATGAAAGGGATCGCCAGGGGGGAGGTGGCCATTGGCCCCTCCCACGGGGGGCGGCACCCACTACGGATGGGTCGCCCAGGGGGAGACAGCCATAGGCCCCTCCCAGGGGGAGACAGCTATATGCCCCTCCCACGAATTTCCCGGGGGGCGGATATCCGCTCCGGCGGAAGAGAGTGTGGGGAAGGGGGGGAGTCCACGCTGTCCTTCTTACGGATACCTCGCACGGGAACTCGGACGACCTTAAGATGGCGTCGAGTGAAAGGGGGCCCCCACGACAAGGGAAGTTATGGTTGGCTGCGAGGGTAAAGTCCTCTGCGCATGCGCCACTCACACCGTGAGGGCGGGAAGTTGGTGATAGGGATCTGACACCGGTTAAGACCTTGCCGTTGGCCCTTAATGCTAGGTTGTACAAATTCAAAAATGTAATGCATTTATCAGGATGCTAGACTCGGCTAGGAAACCTTTGTATTAGAGATTTGTTAAGGTTAGCCTGAAAAACCTGTCTTCATCAAAATGTAATTGAAGTTGAATTTGTACATGATTCATGAAACGTTTTAATTTAAAGTTTTACATTTTGTTTCATATTTTAATAAATAGGGCCGGGGGGGTCGTGAGGCCCCCCCGCCTTCCAAAAGTTTAAATCTGTGTCTGTCTCCTCCCATGGGGAATGGTGTTGGGAGGGGTGGCGGGCATCCCGGCCCATACAGCATTTTGCACAGTGCACTACGCAGTTCGCGTAGTCGAAGTGCACTTCGCGTACCTACGCATAGTGCTACTACGCGAACTATGCCCAGGTTTAGTTACAATCAGACATTTACCTTATTTTAAGGGAAATAGTACTGGCCCCTGGGGGCCTATTTAGCCGGGACCCAGTGCACTTTCAGTCAAAAAGCATCAGTACTAGGTCAATGTGTGGGGATGACCATGGCAAACTGAGGCACTTTCCTACATGTACTGATGTATACCACCTGTCCAGGCATGTCCAAGGCCTGGTTGATTTTATCCATAATTAAAGTTTTGAAAAATTAAAATTAAAAAGCAACTGCTTGAAACTGCAGCATGTGTCACTTTTGAAAGATTTTGCAGGCAGAATTCCATCAGACTGACTTTCATTTCAGATGGTGGCCGGGAAAACAAATGAACTGGTGACTCCAAAAAATGACAAAAGAAAACAATGTAGAGATGGTGATGTAGAATACTGAAACACCAGTGACATTGAGGCAGGGACCGGAGTCATCTCTACTCCAGACTTAACCATTGACTAACATACGGATTGACTAGTAGATGACTGGGCGAAAGGTTTGAATCATATAGAAACTACGGGGCATATTATCAAGGGGGTTTATCTCCGCTTTTTTTGCTTTAAAAGCCAAGAAAGCGGAGATAAAATTATCTCCCTATTACCTAGCTGCCGCTAACACCAGTTAGCGACAGCTAGTAGGAGATAGCGACCATCTTGGGCCCCACTTTGCATGTCAGTGATATTTATCACTAATGAGATGCAAAGTGGGCGTGCCAAGATGTTAGCGACTGAAAACAGTCGCTAACATCACTATCTCCTATTACCAACTTTTGGAGATATTCGCGCTAAGCGGGAATATCTCCAAAAGCTAACACCTGCCCTGAGCAGTTCTTAGCCATGTTATCCAATGGGAGGTGGATAACATGGCTAAGAGCATTAGCTCGCTAATGCATGAATATCGCTGACTTTTCAGCGATATTCATGCTTTGCGGCGATTTTTACCGCATTTGCGTTGAACCTTGGTAATACCAAGGTTTATTTGCGGTAAAAATCGCCGCAGCACTGCAGTAAATTTTTGTCTCTAACCAAGCTATAGCGATAATTATCGCTATTGCTTTTTAATATGCCCCTACATATTTAAGTCCATTTTTGTTTTCTGCATTGAATCTGCATTCAGGTTACTCCCAGTACACCCCCAAGACCAGCGGCTGCTGGGATTCACGTTCCAGGGGAAATTCTACATGGATAAATGCATGCCCATGGGTTGTTCGATTTCATGTGCTTATTTTGAAATGTTTAGCTCCTTTTTGGAATGGGTGTTCACAGAGGCCACGGGCCATAGACAGGTGATGCACTATTTGGATGATTTACTCTTTCTGGGCCCAGCGGGCACTCAGGACTGGGCGCAGGCATTGCAGGACTTCTGCGTGTTCATGCAGGGTTTTGGGGTCCCGTTGGCACCAGGTAAGACGGTTGGGCCGTCTACCTCCCTCGAGTTTCTGGGTATAGAACTAGACTCAGAGGAGGGGTGTTTCTGCCTGCCGGCTGAGAAGGTGGCCAAGTTTAGGGCCTCCCTGGTACAATGTCTCCGAACTGAGAAGGTGACCCTACACCAGTTACAACAGACAGTGGGTCAGCTTAAATTTACATTGAGAGTGATGCCGTTGGCTCGCCCTTTCTCGCGTTCCATAGTGCAGGCTATGGTGGGCCTTAAGGAGGGACACCACCTCACTAGACTGTCGGCAGAGGTTCGCCAGGACATGCTCATTTGGCTGGCATTTCTGGAGGGCTTCAACGGTTGAGTTGTGTGGAACAAACCCCCAGCCTCGTCGAAGGAGCTCCGCTTATAGACCGACTCGGCGGGGAGCGTGGGGTTTGGGGCAATTTTCGGTAACCGGTGGTCGGCACAAACATGGCCGGCGTGGTGGCACTCAAGCGGCCTAACAGGTAACATTGGTTTATTGGAGTTATTTACCATCTGGGTGGCTCTGATGGCATGGCCAGAAGACTTTAGGGACCGCTCAGTAGTATTTTGGTCAGATAACATGACAGTGGTTGAGTGCATTAATCACCAGGCAGCATGCTGCAAATGGATCCTACGACTGTTGAAGGAAGTTGTATTACGATGCATGAGATTGAACGAACAGTTCAGGGCAAAACATGTACCGGGTGTACTGAATAATGCAGCTGATGCACTCTCTCGTTCAAAAATGCAGGCTTTCAGGGGTTATCTACCCACAGCGGAGCTAGTGGCGGCACCTTTCCCCGAAGCACTATGGCAGATCGATGCCCTGGACTACAAGACCTCATGGCAGTCAGTCTAGCGCCAAGGACGAGGAAAGCTTATGAAGGGGCGTTCCATTCATACTGCGCCTTTCTAGGGCCAGTAGGGGAGCATAGATGGGGGCGGGAGGAGTCCTTGCTCCAATTTTTGGTGGCACTTCATAGAGAAGGCCGGTCGGCGGCAACTGCCAACAGGTATAGGGCCGCCATATCATTCATGGCGCAGCTCCACGGGGTAAGGGACCCGACAAATTCTTTCATAGTCAAGAAGGCTCTCCGCGGCTGGCGGCGCCTGGAGGTTCGCAGACAGGATAACAGACACCCGATTGGGTTAGATAAATTGACCACCTTACTGGCGAAACTGCATGAGACATGCTCCTCACCCAGCGAGGTAACACTGTTCTGAGCAGCTTTCGCATTGGCGTTCTATGGAGCCCTGCGGGTGAGTGAACTAGTGGCAGGAAATAAGAAGGATGTGGAAGGAGGTCTATGCAGGGATCACGTCCAAGTAAGGGGCGATTCTCTGTTGATCTCGATAGCCAGGTCAAAAACAGACTAGGAGGCCCTGGGGAATAGTGTGGTGTTGCAGCGCGCACGGGGGAATCCCGGTTGTGCAGTGGGGCATGTGGAGGGCTACCTGAAACAGAGGTTGACAACATGGGGGGGGGGCCCTGCTTAGACACATGGACGGCACCCCATTGACGAGATTTCAATTTCAGAGGGTGCTGGCAATTACGTTGCAGCGGCGGGCTTGAACCCGGGTGATTTTGGGACCCACTCATATAGAATAGTGGCCGCTACGGAAGCTACGGCTCGAGGTCTGCAGGTGGACGAGGTGAAACAATTAGGCTGTTGGTCCTCAAATTGTTTCAAGAGGTATGTACGACTGCACATGTTGTAAAAGACTGATGAACTGCACTCACGCTTGTTGTCTTTTGTTTGGATTACAGTTTCGCAAGCCTGTCACGCGGGGCGGAAATTGGGATCGGCCCAGCATTAGCTGACCAGCAGGAAGGGATCACCGAATGGAGATCAAGTGGTCTGGGTCGTGGGCAACTCATACGTGAGGCGTGCCGGGGACATATTCAAAGCAGGTGACGCGATCCACGCATCTGAGGAATATGGGTTCAGAGTGACCTTCAATGGGAAGGGAGGCCTCTGTATTGATCAATTGCAACATTTTGTGGAGGAACTCTTAGGGCAGCACAGGTCACCGCCATCTATAGTCATAGTGCACGTGGGGGGCAATGACTTGGTGAGACTGGGAAGACGGGTGTTAGTTGAGCACATATTGTCTGCAGTTAGCTGGTTGGCCAAGAGGCTCCCTTTGTGTACGATTGCCTGGTCCCACATGATTCCCTGGAGAATACGGCGGGGAGGCTTGTCTACGTCAGCGTTGAACCACTCGGTAAAGAGGGTCAACAACAAGATTGAGAAACTGTTTCGCTCCGCTCATCTCCAAAGTATTTCCCATGGGTGTATTAGGGGGATCATTATTATTTGAATGATGGGGTGCATCTGTCCAGGGATGGGAATGAATTACTCATAGGAGACTTCGTAGCTTGGCTAGTGGGTTTGAGGAGGCATGACCTATAGGAGGTGTGGGGGGGCCAGATAGTCGGTCAACTATCTGGCCTGTGGCAGTAAGGTCATGATCGGTGAGCAGTGATTTCAAGGTCCCTGGGGGGGGCGCCACCCATTATGGATGGGAGCGCCTGGGGGGAGGCGGCCATTGGCCCCTTCCACGGGGGGCGGCACCCACTACGGATGGGTCGCCCAGAGGGAGACGGCCATAGGCCCCTCCCAGGGGGAGACGGCTATATGCCCCTCCCACGAATTTCCCGGGGGCCGGATATCCGCTCCGGCGGAAGAGAGTGTGGGGAAGGGGGGCAGTCCACGCTGTCCTTCTTACGGATACCTCGCACGGGAACTCGGACGACCTTAAGATGGCGTCGAGTGAAAGGGGGCCCCCACGACAAGGGAAGTTACAGTTGGCTGCGAGGGTAAAGTCCTCTGCGCATGCGCCACTCACACCGTGAGGGCGGGAAGTTGGTGATAGGGATCTGACACCGGTTAAGACCTTGCCGTTGGCCCTTAATGCTAGGTTGTACAAATTCAAAAATGTAATGCATTTATCAGGATGCTAGACTCGGCTAGGAAACCTTTGTATTAGAGATTTGTTAAGGTTAGCCTGAAAAACCTGTCTTCATCAAAATGTAATTGAAGTTGATTTTGTACATGATTCATGAAACGTTTTAATTTAAAGTTTTACATGTTGTTTCATATTTTAATGAATATGGCCGGGGGAGTAGTGAGGCCCCCCCGCCTTCCAAAAGTTTAAATCTGTGTCTGTCTCCTCCCATGGGGAATGGTGTTGGGAGGGGTGGCGGGCATCCCGGCCCATACAGCATTTTGCACAGTGCACTACGCAGTTCGCGTAGTCGAAGTGCACTTCGCGTACCTACGCATAGTGCTACTATGCGAACTATGCCCAGGGTTAGTTACAATCAGACATTTACCTTATTTTAAGGGAAATAGTACTGGCCCCTGGGGGCCTATTTAGCAGGGACCCAGTGCACTTTCAGTCAAAAAGCATCAGTACTAGGTCAATGTGTGGGGATGACCATGTCAAACTGAGGCACTTTCCTACATGTACTGATGTATACCACCTGTCCAGGCATGTCCAAGGCCTGGTTCATTTTATCCATAATTAAAGTTTTGAAAAATTAAAATTAAAAAGCAACTGCTTGAAACTGCAGCATGTGTCACTTTTGAAAGATTTTGCAGGCAGAATTCCATCAGACTGACTTTCATTTCAGATGGTGGCTGGGAAAGCAAATGAACTGGTGACTCCAAAAAAATGACAAAAGAAAACAATGTAGAGATGGTGATGTAGAATACTGAAACACCAGTGACATTGAGGCAGGGACAGGAGTCATCTCTACTCCAGACTTAACCATTGACTGACATACGGATTGACTAGTAGATGACTGGGCGAAAGGTTTGAATCATATAGAAACTACATATTTAAGTCCATTTTTGTTTTCTGCATATCTACATTGAATGTGTCTGAATTTACACTAAGGTTCAGTGGAAATTATTTGGTCATTTTTTTATTTGAATATATATATTCAGTTTAAACGTGTACATTAGTGTGTTCAACAGCACTAAGTACGCATTTAATTTATAATGCATTTCACCCCAAGTCCAATGTTTAGAGTCTCCCTTTGAAAAAGAAAGAGCAAAAAAATATTCACACCCAGAAATGTGGAGAACCATAACAAGTCAACATGCACATGTCAGCATACCATGAGGAAGAGTCTAGGTCCTTTCCATCGTCAAGCCAACCCCATCCCCTACACAAGATGGATTGGATCCAGGCATGCAGGTAAATGTCTGTCTAGTGACATGCCTTCATCAATGACATGAGGGCAGGGAGTCTGACTTAAGAGGTGTAATCCCATTTGTACTGTACCCTTCTACGCCTTTTGAGGACTGCTTGATGTCGACAAAGAATCAAAAAAGAGGGCCCAGTCAGCCTTTATGGTTTGCATTTCATCATTCAATTTATAAATGATGCTTCCAAAGGAAGCCAACGTGCACATTACTTCTGTCCATTCTATATGGGGTGGACAAGGGAGGCTTCCATATCCTCAAAATGCAGAGTTTCCCTGCCACAAGAGTGGATGCTAACCACCTCTTCTCATGGTTTTGGTTTAGTCATCAAGATTATCAAAGTTATTAATTTCTGCAAGATCTACTGATGGCTGGATACACAGCATCCCAGCCATGTTAAAGCAAGACCAAATGTCAGACCAGAAGGCAGATATTTTAGGGTAGAAACAAATGGTGTGCAGAGTATTTCTTCCCAGTTGATCACAACTCCAGCAGTTGGACAATGGTACAGAGTGTGCCCTGTATAGTTTGTGGGGAGACCAGTGTCAATCATGCAGTTTGACATAGCAGAATTTCAGACACTCTTTCTTCAGGTATCTGCTATATGTCTGCAGTATCTCTGACCAGACGTTTTCATCAATGTCCATTTGGAAGTTAATCAACGAAGTTCTAAGTAGTTGTCTTTTGGTAGGCTTTGGAAAGGCTTACCTGTAATATGGGAGTACCATCAAGAGATCAACCATCTATAGGTGGCCCATTTCGTTAGATAATTATGTATTGAGAAGCTGGTGGATGACTGAGCGTAGGCCATAAAGTGCTTTTCTGAAACAGCTGACCAGTTATCTGTATCTCCAGGCTTTAAGTGAAAGACCAAATCCATCCTGGAGCCTGGAAAATATTTTCAGTGTGTCATCTTGAAAGAGAGGAACCTACAGTAATAATATCTCTGGTTGACCACAAGAGCCAGAAAATGGTTACATCCTCGGACTGGATAGTAGCATTGTGCTATAGTGGGGCTGCAGCATTAAGAAATCTGTCTTGTTTCACCATTCTGTGCATCAACTTCCAAGTTCAGAGAGAACACTGTAGAGTGAAGTTTGTGGGATCCTTGGATCCTAGCAGCTGTTTATAAATAACCTGTGGACCTACAGCCCCATTCTGAAGGTAGCATTTCATAAGCACTTTTTGAAAATGGTAGGCCAATTGTGATAGTTGTTGGACTGCCCGAATTGGCATCTGTGTGGAGTATGGGCATGGCCAGGCAGGGCCTATCTTGAACCCTGACTTAGTGTTTAATTTCTTCATCTATTTTCCACAGGGTTAGCAGTGGGTAGGAGAGGGATCATGCTGAATACAGTGTTATTACGCGGGCCCACTCTCATCTTGATGGTTTGAATTTGGCTCCCAAAAGAAAGGTATAGGCCTTCCCATTTCATTAAATTCCATTGCATTTAGCCTATTAAAGTAGTGGCATTGTCCGACACTATTGTTGTTGGATCAGAGCACATTAGATTTCCCTGGTACTTCAGATGATGCCTTGTCCACATAAATAGGAAACCAATAACTAAGCCAGCAGTCATGCTGGCCATCATTGGCATGGTTTTGCTTTTAGTTCTGTTTATTTTGTAGCTGGAGAAGGTGGAGAAAGTTGTGATTGTGTCCATTAAAACAGGGATAGATGTAGTTGGCTTCAAATGTGTCATTAGGATGTTGTCTGCATATGGCATGATTTTCAATTCACCAGGATCCCGGATACCTTGGTGATTCTTGATTTTGAATTGCAGTGGCTCAATTGAAAGCAGGAAGAGAAGTTGGGAAAGGGGCAATCCTATGTTGTGCCTCTGTCAAATAGTAGGGTCTCTGAAAAGAAACAGTTGTAGATGATCTGTTCTGTTGATGTGGAGTACAAGGATTGAACCAAGTTAATACTGATGGGTCCAAAGCCTCCTTTGGTCATGACTCGAAATACGTATCACCACACCACCTGAACGAATGCCTTTTCTGCATCAAGGGAGTGGGTCATCTTCTCTTCATGATCCATGTGGACCTGCTACAACAGATGTATCATAGTCCTCAAATGGTTCCGTGACGAGCACCTCAGGATGAAACCCATTTGGTTCTTCTGAATTAGCAAAGGGCCATTCTGCCCAGTCTAACAACATGGACTTCAGCCCAGATTTTAATGTCACTGTTCAGTAGTAATATATGTCTGTAGCTGGGAGTATGTTGCAGATCCTTATCAGATGTTGGTATTAGGGAGACATATGCCTTGGAAAACTCCAGTTGCCATCATCCTTTGGAGGTGGCATCTTGGAACACTTTGTTCAAGAGGGGTATCGTCAAGTCTGCAGTGATTTTATAGAGTCCTTCTGGAAGCCATCTTTTCCTGGAGCCTGCCCAGATGACATTTGTTTGACAGCATCTGAAACTTCTTCTTCCATTATTTCTTGATCAATGGAATCCCTCCCTGCCGCAGACAGTAGTGTGAGAAGCATGTCCACAAGAATGCAACTTTTGCAGGTGTATGGGCCAGCTGTTTTGATGAATACAGCTGGGTATAGAAGATGGTGAATTCTTTAGTAATGCCCAAGAGGCAGTACAGCAGCTGTTGGGCAAGAGTATGATAAATAATTCTCTCTCTGTTTCAGTTAAAGCATCAATAAGTATCCTGCGTTCTCCCCTTTCTCATAATGGTGACTTCGAAGGCAGAAGAGCTCTTTCTCCATAATACTAGTGTAAAGTGTATTTACATCATATTTTTTCTTCGACGGAATGAGGAGGCTGCCATTCAAAGGGGAGAATCTGTATGCATGTTGTTGGGCATGCACCTCTCATTCAAGTTTGTCTTGGGAGTCAAAGATTTTCTGGCGCTGGACGCTGCACCAAGGATCGTCAGTCCTTCAGTATACGCCTTTTTAGCTGCCCATAGGTGCTGATTTGAAATAACAGATTGCTTGTTTAAGTCCACGAAGTGTTAGGCATGGGAGCGTAGAGTCTCCTTATCCTGAGGGCTTCTGTACTGCGGAGAAAGCATCCAGAAGTATGGCACAATGTACTGGAGATCTAGCAGAAGAGTCACTGGTGCATGTTCTGATAATCCTGGTGTTTCGATGGTGCAAGGAAGTACTTTCGGTAATAAGGTATAACGGACAAAGAAAAAGTTAATCTGTGTCTCAGTGCCGTGGTCGCAAGACAACAATGTGTCTGTCTGCGTGGGCCGAAGAAGACACCACAGTTCAGTGAGACCATAGTCATTCATCAGATCTTTAAGGGCTAATTTGTCCGCATTTGGTCTACCAATCCTGTCCAAGATCGGATCAAGGGAATTATTCCAGCTTCCCCCATTACTGGTTAGAATTTAGAGAACAACGTACACAGCCTGCTGATATGGGCCATAAGTGGTCCTTGCTTTGTGTCAAGGAAATAAATGGAGATGAGAACTAAAATGTGTCCCTGAACAGAGTGTTTCACAAATACATATTCTTCCATGTTTTGGCTCACATAGATTAATGAAGGAGTATGGACACCCTCCATTTGCTGCTGTATGATGAAGCCAAGGCACTGATATTTTATGGAGCTTTGGAGTAATACGCAGAGTAATTTTCCAGTCTCTTCAGAGCTTGGAGGATTCTTTACCAGACAAGTGCATTTCCTGAAGGGGGGGGGAGCATCTTCTTTATGGGGGGGAGGGGCAGACAGGGAAGGATTTTCTTTCACTCTGCGCAAGATGAGAGTCCATTCACATTGAATGACCACATTCAGAGCAGTCTAGTATTAGTCATTTGTGTATTCAACATTGTGAGACTATGGCCAGTGGCTTCGTGTGTCCATGTAGATCTGGTAGTTGGACCTGAATGCGTCCTCCACTGCAGGACTAAGCAAAACCAGTGTAGAGATTCAGAGGGGTATGTAACTCTGTGTCAAGACCTTTAAACAGTTGGGCATACCTCACATCATAGCTGCTCCATGGCAATAACATAGATGTAGTACAAACAAAAACATGGTGATGCATTTGAAGTACAAACGTTGCATACAGGCATGGCAATAGCCAAAGAGATAGAGAATAGAGACTGAGCTAGTTCTTTATTGCTTAACGGGGGACCTTGATTTATTTTGTGGGCAGGAACCAACCTTCTTGCCCAAATTCCCACAGAGAGTGTCTGGAGGTGTGTGAGAAGTCTAGGTTCAAGGTTATCAAGGCTTGTGAGATAGAAGTTGTTTCTGTGAGCCATGGTGGAGAGTCTCTCCATTGGGTGGTGGTTCACATGTGGGCACCATCCATATACACAAGGAATTGATTGCCGGGGCAATACATTGTCAAATTGTTATATCCACCATGAAAATCATAGTAGCAGGATCAAATCGGCCCTGTCTTATGTTTAATTTGTATCATAGTAGCAAAGCTCAAACATTTTTTCTTTAGGACATTGAAATGATGGGAGTAGTCCACCACTAAGTAGACACACTTTCAGTTAGAGCCAAACAGGTCAGAAAGCCAGAAAGCTTGCAGCAAGGCCCGGACATGTTGGTGATGTAGTAAGCCTGTCAGGACCAGTAAAGTTTCCATCCCCCGCTTTGCTAACTCCACTAGCCCGACCTAACAACCTAGTCATTTGTGTTTCTTTTTCCCTTTCTTTGTTTTTCAATATGCCTTCACAATCTAATTGCATTATAAAATGTATGTCATTGACCTTTTAATTGAATATATGTATTTTTATAAAAGAAATTTTCAACAAAAATTAAGAAAACAATTTAAATAAACTAAAAAAACTATTTTGTGAAACAAACAACATGTTTTTGTTTAAATTAATTTTGCCTACATGTCACAATATTTATTTAAATAATTTGATTGTGGTTACCTTGGGTTTTTTGGCTTATTAATTGAGATCACTACTGTTTGCTTTCAAAAAATAGTTCAATTTATTCCCTACTAGTAGTGAATACATTAGGAGTAGGGGTCCCCTTTTTTTTCCAAATTGAGGACCAGTAATTGTACCAGACCTCCCCAGCAGTTGCACAGACAAAAGTGATTCTCTTCTGCATTTCATGTGGAGGGTAACATGTGAGGCCTGTGAGAGTAGGTAGGAACTCCAACAGGAAGGTTAAAACATATTTAATTCCTGGAGTTCTCGAACCCCAATATTGTTCCTCCAGCTCATATCTTCTAATTGCATTTTTCCTTTCCTTACGTTCCACAGCTCATCGCCGCAATACAGGTGTGAAGAATCCTGCCTGACCCCATACTCACAGTGTGTCTCTCCTTGAGTTTAGGCTGTCGACTCCAGGAACCTCCGGACCACCTGTTGGGAAAAAAGGGCAGCGATTAGACCAAAGAAAAACCCAATGACACGAACAAGGGACTATTGTGTCTTTGAACAGAGAGTCAGAGTTACTGTCATCCCAAGTCAATCCTGCAACAAAAGAGTGGGAGAAAAAGGCACCGACCCCAGAAGGATGGAGAGCAAGAGGAAACTGGAAACCAAAAATGTAGAAGAGGACAAGCATTAAAACAGAATGCTATTTGAGCAGAAGACAAGTCGGAGGATGCCGCAGGCCTAGACGAGGTTCCTAAGTCCTGAAGCGAGGAGTGGTGGACACCCCCAAAGGATGCTGGAGAGCATCAGAGTTGCAGTGTAGCAGGTGAGTTACTGAGGTAAGGGTGGGGTGGTTATCGAAGTTGGAATGGTGGAAGGACCCACAGTGAGAGAAGAGCACACAGGGAATGAGCAGTGTAATCATTTTAAAAGCATTGTTGGTGCTGCTTGGCCACATAACACTAAACAGACACTGCACTTAGGGCTCTGCCTTAAGTAGACTCTAAGATAAACATTGACTATTGGGGAGGGGACAGAGTGAATGGACAAAAACCCAAAAGAATAGAACCACATGAGGATAAGCTGGGGGTAGATCGTTGAATTTAGGAAAGGAGAAGTGGAATATGTCTGCGGAATGGGTATGAGAGGTAAAGACATTGGATACAGTAACCCTCAAGGCGCCTGCTGGGTTTCCCACTACCCAAAGCACAAAACTCCGCAAAGAGAAACCACTTTTTCAGTCCAGCTAAAGGTGTGGTGATGGATAAGGAAAGAAGTATTTCCAAATGTATACTTAACATTATCATTTTTTATTTATTTCTGGAACTCTATGTGACACCATCCCACGGGGAGGATTCTTTGAAAAACATAACAAGTCAAGACAGATTACATGAGGACTGGTATATCCTGAATTATACATATATCCAACCTTTATTCTTTAACTCAGTTTCCAATAAACACCAACATTAAGAAATACATTCAGCCGCTACATTTATATATCCACCTAGCCCTCCTGCAGTTGGTGTTAAAAGTGGACCCAGTGATATGGAGGCTGTGGTAAACAAGATAGCGGAGAGCTGAAAAAAACTTGAGGAGTTCATGGAGAAGTTTCTAGCCAAAGCAAAGGAAGATAGAGAAAAACTGAATAAAGTGCTAACCGGCCAAAGCCTAATGCAGGAGACTGTAATTGGAAAGCTTGCCGGTGTGTTTGGACAGCAAAGAGGCCAGAGGGCCTTACTCTCTGTGCTGTTAAAAAAATATGTCAGCGGAGAAGATCTGGACTACTTCTTCAATAACTTTGAGCATATGGCTGTGGCTGCAGCCTGTGGGGACAGTAGCTGGAACCCTTGTTATCCGGTGACCTCCAGGCTGCCTATCAGACCACCACCTCAAGGGAACTACACCATACAGGGACAGTAGGAGAAGTATTCTTAAATGCTTGGGGGAAGATGAGGAGACGTACAGAATCAGACTATGTCAAATTAAAGAAGAAACCCAAGAAACCCCACTTGTTCTTTACTATCACGTAAAGGATATGACAGACTGATGATTAATACCCATTACTGCCTCCAAGGTAGATATTTTTGAAATGATATATCTTGTGCAATACCTCTCCTACCTCCACTCTCTATACAAAACATAGGTCTGTCATGATGCGCAGCTAACCATATGAAAAGCAGAGGAAGTACAGAGTGCCTTCAGTTGGTCTCATGAGTTGCAGAGTGGACAAGAGGATTCCAATTGGAGGCATGCCGCAGGGGATAACCTGAGACCCTAGAGGCCTCCTATTCCAAAGAATCCGGAAATTGTAACTCTGATGCCAGGACCCATACACAGACCTATCTCTCCAGGTTCACGATGTTTCCAGTACGGTGGCTTTAGTCACATCAACAGGTTTTGCCCTCAAAAAGATGAATCAATTGAGAAAAGACTAGTGAGAGCTCTGTATTGCACTGCCTTGGAAGGCCGATCTCCTTATCATTGTTGTTTATCAGTAAATGGGGAACTCACACTGCCTATGTGGATACCGGATGTCTGCAGAGTGTGATGAGACCTCAAATCCTTCCCAGAGGTATAATCTATACCACTGTGTCCATGAACATACAATGGTTCCATGGAGACAAAAAGAGGTATCCTACAACAGAGGTTCACATTCAACACCAAACCGACCCCGTGGTTTCCCTGAGGGTATGACTGATACCCAAGCTACCCAAACCCTTAATCGTGGGGAATGATTTTCCTTGCTTAAAAAACCTGGTTCAAGAGACTTAGAAGGGGAGAGATGCCTGGTGGGAAACTGCACCCTTTTCCCTGGCCAAAGACCATGAGTGACCTTTGTCAAAAGTCTGAAAAAGCAGGAGACAAAGAGGGAGGGACAAGAAAGCTCCCCAAATAGTACTGCCCACATACACTGATGACAATAGCAGGGAGACGAATAGGAATTTAAATGCAGCTCAGTGAGAAGACCCTGCCTTTCCGGAGGCATGGAATAATGCCTCAGACCAAGAAGTGCCTGACCACGTAGGTCCCCAGTTCTTAAAGGATGGGTTACTGTATCAAAAGGGAGGGAGTACCCACCCACCTCAACTCCTAGACTCGGCTCCCTTTTGGAAAAAAAGTCATGTTCTTGGACCACAGTAATATATTAGGGTGCCACTTTAAACTGAGAAGACTGAGAAAGATATTCTAGAGAAGTTCTACAGGCCAGGAATTTACCAGCTAGTAAAGAAATATTGTAGAGAGTGACCCATATGCTAGAAAACCTACAGAAGTCATCCCAGTAAAGTTCCCCTGATGTCCTTACCTGTTATAGACGAACCCTTCACAAGAGTGGAAATGGACATAATATGCCCTCTCTTGCCCACTGAAGGACTGGGTTCTTTTGGACCCAGCGGTGCCAGGGCACAACACCTGAAACCTTCGTGGGTAACCTGCTCCGGCGTACAAGTCACAGAGACACGGGACACTTCCTTCGGCGTCAAAGATTCAAGGTTTATTTGCTGCAGGGAACACAGAAGTCACAGGAAGTACATCGAGTGTAGTTCGGGGAGACTGCTTCAAATTGGTTCTGTGGATCGCTCCTTTTATACAGTTTTTACCCATAGGATAACATTGAACACAAAAGTTTACAACCCGGTTCCCACATTTAGCTCCCAGAGGGGTCGCTTTGGTCACTTTGAAACACACAAGGTCCGGAACATAAGTGCGGAAACATTTGGCGGTTCCCAACTGTAAAAACCCATCTTCCCACCATTAGCAAATTCCAATCAGCAGTAAAGTAGATCGAAATAGGAACAAAGGCAGGTGCAGAGGAAGACGGAGACAGTGGGGAGATCGGAAAGGGTGTAAAAGGGGAGGTATCGGGAAACACGAGATACAGGCATCAAAGGGATGTGCCTAATGAGATGCACGGCTGAGACAATAAGTCCGTGCGGCAAGATGAGCCTCGAGCGGCGCCATCTGCTTTACAGCAGCAACCCCCTTGTCATAAAGACACTTTCAAAGAACACGTGTCTTCCGCAGATATCTTGGGAGTCCCAGGGTCGCGAAGCGGACAGCGTCCGTTCGCTGGCTACTTGAGGGCAAGAGACAAAATGGATGCCGTATCTAAGATGGAACCCGTGGGTACAGATGAAAAAACCCACATAACAAATGAACGGTTTAAGTTAGCACAGCGAAACTGCACACACTTACTAAACTCGTCATTTGCGGTTCATAGATACCAGACTCGACCATATTCGTGCGAGTCGAAAACACCACTTACAATTGTCACGGAACCTCAGACGCTCCTTTTGCCCTCATGTAGGCAAGCACTAGTCGGAATCATATTCGATATTCATCAGACCATCAAGATGTTGTTGTAGCATAGCTCTGTCCAACCGAGTCCCCTTGGTAACAGATGGTTGTCTCATACACGTTGTAGCACAGAGGCCACATAAGGCAGGACCACACTGTACACAAAGGCAACACGTGAACAGGGACACTACCACAACCCCGATGATCATCAGAATCTTCCAACCCCAAGTCGACATCAGGCCCCAAAACCATCCAAGTAGCGTCCAATCCCCTACATCCACGTGTATGGATTCGGAGATCTTATGCAACTTCGAGATGGCTTGATAGACAGTAGGAGCATTATCTGGAATGAAAATGCAGCAGCTCGAATGGATCACTTTACATACCCCACCGCGATCTGCTAAGACGACATCTAAAACCATACGGTTTTGTAACGTCATAAGTCTCTCCGCCTGAAGTTCTGTGGTGATATTACCAAGGGCACTGGCAGTAACATTAGCTGTCGATTCTACCACTCGAGTCAACTGTCTCAGGTTCCTACTATTAACCATAGGTCCCCAAAACGGGAGGAAACCCTTGAAAAAGTCTCCTGCCTCTTGACCGGCAGTATCCTCTTCGCTAATTACGCCTCGTACAACTCTAGTCTTATGATAATCGGCATCTACAGTGAACGTCGGAGGCAACAAATTTGCAATAAAACATGAGCCCATGAAGTCTGCGGGCAACCATGTGTATGCACGATCATAACAGATAAAGTAGGTACCCTTGGCAGCCAGAAACACAGGGGACGAGAACATTGGCAGAACGTAACTTTCAGTGCAAGCACTTGCTCCAAGTGGGGCTTGCGAACCACGACCCACAAGACAAAGATTACCTGTGTGGGGTACGACCCATATTGGAGGCGAGCTTTTAAGCTGCTTTTCACTAGTGAACATACTATATTCCCCTCTACTTAGGACCCTATAGGCTTGTCTCTCTTCGTCAGGGATAAGAAAAGGATCATGGATCTCATCTTCCATATCCTCTATTGCCATCGATAGCAGCCTCTGATACGAGGTAGGACCATAGTTGGGGGAACGTTGTTCTTGAATGGGGTGGAAACCCAGTGTGCTTCGAAACATTGTTTGGAATGCTCGAGCTGACCCTTGGGAACTATACGGTAACACCAGATATGGAATTCCCTTACCCGTAGTATGTGGCATCAACCCACACACCCAACAATTAGTAGTGTTAACCACTAACTGATGCTGATGGAGGAGCTGAATAAAGGAATTGTTGCGGAATTCTACACGTCTAGCCTGCTCGTGTTCCGGTAACATATGAAAGGAATGAGGAGAAGCAGTAGAAGTAAGGTTAGGGTAAGGAGTAGGAGTAGGGGTAGCAAGTAAGAAGTAAGACATAGTGTAATACACCCCACCCGTCAAAAATGCAGAAGCAGTCAGAAACAACACAAACAATTGAAATATAAAACATTTGGTACGACTGAGTTGCTGCAGCTTGACTCTGTACGCCTGAGCTCCTTCCAAATCATTCAGCTTTGAGAATGCCATTCCCTACGACCGTCCGCAACGTTTCTTGACGCACTTCGTTCTGTGCAGCAATAGTCAATCCCCAGGAGTTCCTAGGAACCGACGGCCTTTAACCTAGCGTCAAGACCTACTGTCCAGAAGGAAGTACGCGCGCGGCCCTACGGCCTTCAATACACAATATGTATATATATTAGCACAATATTTCTCAGCTGTGGAAATAAAAAGATACAAGGAAGAAGCTTGATATATGTACAGAAAATTTTCAATGATACGAATGTTCAAAGTTGATCATGGGAAACGAGAATATTGCAGTTGTCAATTTCAGCAAAGCAAGAAAATTTTATTTGTCCTTAGTGTGAGATCGCAAAGAATATCGATGTTTCCCGGGACGTGTCTGCTCGTCGAACAAAGGATCCGTTGAAGAGACAGCGTCCTGCTGATCAGTTGGTTGATCTGGTCTTGAGTCTTTTGCTGACAAGTGTTCAACAGTGGCTTTCTGCTGCGCTGAGGGTTCTCCAACAAGCTGTGCGTCGCTAAAAGGTACAAACGCCGGCAATGTTTCTGCTTCTGTTGACGCAATGCCTTTCCTTACCCACGGGTCTGCCGGCAGAGGAATAGGGACTCGCTTACAATGGGTAGCATGCACCCAATTTTTCCGCCCCTCAAGACGAACGGCAGTCCTCGTGGCCAGGAGCACCTGGTAAGGTCCGGTGAATCGGGGGTCCAGATTGTTCTTGCGTGAGAAGTTACGAGTAACCACCCAATCCCCGGGCTGGAGCTGGTGGCCTGGACCCTCCGTCTGCGTCGGCAAGGCGTCGTAAACCTGTTGGTGAATTAACCTCAGTTTAGCAGTCAAGTCATGTAAGTAGTCAATCAACATCGGATACTCAAGATCAGAGAATATTCCTGGCCTAGGAACCCCCCACACATTCGCAGGACGGCCGAACACTATCTCATAGGGACTAAGCCCTATTCGGGAGTGTACAGTCGCCCTAGTTGACAGTAGTGCTAGAGGCAAAGCATCAGGCCACGAAAGTCCAGTCGTAGCCTGAATCTTCGCTAGTTTTAGTTTAAGGGTGCCATTGTACCCCTCAACCAATCCAGCTGACTGGGGATGATTGGCGCTATGGAATTTTTGATTAATTCCAAGGCCCTTACACACACTCTTCATCACACTTCCAACAAACTCACTTCCGTTATCTGACCACACGACTCTAGGCATTCCATACCGAGGAAAGTATTCCTTCAGTAGGATTTTCGCAGTAGACAAAGCAGTATTATCTTTGAGGGGATAGGCCTCGATCCATCGGGAGAATGCGCAAACCACAACCAAAACGTACTTCAGGTTATTGCATCGCTCCATATGGATGAAGTCCAATTGGATCACCTCAAAGGGATACGAAGGAGGAGCAAAACTGCCAGGGGGAGTTGGGGTTCCTTTGCCAGGATTGTACATTATACACACCATACAATTCTTCACCAGACGTTCAGCACACTTTGTAATGCCATCATTCTTCCATACATCGGCCAGCAACTTGCAAATGCCTTTCGCGCTAACATGTGCTAACCCATGTGCCATTGTCACAACGGCCAGCACATACGCATCAGGCAACATCCATCTTTTCTGATCTGACAAATCAATCCAGCAACCATTCACATCCAACTTTCCCGTACTTTCGTTCCACTTCATTTTTTCAGTGTCGGTGGCCTCATTCTGAATTGCTTTCACGCTCTCTATGGTATCTTCACACATACTTGATTCTGCAGGCCACCTAACCGAACTCGTCACATACATTCGAGTGCTAAGGTTCCGGGCAGTCTCCTTAGCAATCTCATCTGCAAACGCATTACCACGACCAACATCATCCGTCACTTTACGATGCGCACTACACTTAACAATTGCAACTTGTGCAGGCAAAGTCAATGCATCCAAAAGATCGTTCACAAGCTGGCCATGCTGGATTTTCGTGCCATGCGACGTCAAGAAACCACGCTCTCGCCACAATCGTCCAAAACTATGCGCTACACCGAAAGCGTACTGGCTATCGGTGTACACATTCACACGTTTCCCTTTTGCTAACACACATGCTCTAGTGAGAGCAATCAGCTCTGCAGCTTGGGCAGAATTCTGATTCAATCTTGCAGTCTCAACAACAGTATTCAATGTTACAACAGCATAAGCAGTAGTCACATCGCCATTCGGCAACTTAAAACATGACCCATCCACATACAGGGTGCCATCCGGGTCTTCCAATGGGGTGTTTTTAAGGTCCACACGACCTTTTGTTTCCTCTTCTGTCCGCAAGTAACAGTCATGTTCTGCTACTTCATCTGACTCTGCACTAATTGGTAACAAAGTTGCCGGATTTAGGACATTACAACGTTTTATCTGAATATGGCTTGCCAAGAGCGTCAATTCGTACCCAGACAACCTCGCACTCGTCAAGTGCTGAGTTTTCGTTCGATTCAAAAGAGTATCGACTGCATGCGGAACCATCACCGTAAGCATATTATCCATGACCAATCCTGCTGATTGTCGGATGGAGACCGCAGCTGCCGCAGTTGCTCTCAAACAACTCGGCAATGCTCTAGCTACTGGGTCTAAGGTCGAGGAAAAATATGCACATGGACGTTGCTTACCACCAAAAGGTTGCGTTAAGACACTCAAAGCACAACCTTCCCTCTCGTGAACATATAACGTGAACGGCTTGCTGTAATCAGGGGTACCTAACACAGGAGCCGAACACAATGAATCACGTAATTCAGAAAAACTTTTCTGACATTCTTCCGTCCATGGTAAAGGAGTTGAAACATCCTTGCACGTAAGAGCCACCAATGGTTTCGCTAGCAATGAAAAATTAGGAATCCACTGCCTGCAGTACGACGTGATACCTAGAAAGGCACGCACATCTCTTTGGGTTTGTGGCACAGCCATTCGCGCAATCGCTGCAATTCTCTCTGGGGTCAATCTCCTTCCCTCCTTTGACAATAAGTGACCTAGATAGGTTACTTCTTGACAACAATATTGGAGTTTAGAAGGTGACACCTTGTGATTTAACTCACAGAGATGTTGCAGCAACGACACTGTAGCAATTTTGCAAATGTCCTGAGTATCAGCAGCCACCAATAAGTCGTCGACATATTGGATTAAAGCCGCACCAACCGGCAACCTAAACGCATCCAGTTGACCCTTCAAAGCTTGACTGTAAATCGATGGACTTTCACAGTAGCCCTGAGGAGCGCGTTTAAACCGGAAGCTACGTCCACCAAGAGAGAAACCGAAAAGGTCCCTGCTCTCTTCGGCAATCGGGATGCTGAAAAACGCATTTTTCAAATCAATCACCGAAAACCAAGAAGCAGTAGCTGGAATCAGAGTCAGTAGCGCCGTGATGTCAGGCACAACAGGGAATTGAGGAACCACAATTTTATTTACCTCCCGTAAATCGATAACAAAACGATAAACAGGCGGTTTGGTAGGATCAGTACGTTTAAGAATAGGCAGTACAGGGCTATTGCACACGTTTCCCCGAGTTTCTTCGATGACATCTTTCTCGATCAAGTCATAGATGATCGCTAACAAAGCTCGTTCACCATCAAGGGAGATACGGTATTGGGGAATACGTGGCAATCGCACATTAGATTTCAACTGAACAACATAAGGGGAGATATCAAGTAGGCCCACATCATTTGGACCCGTCGCCCACAAAGACGCAGGAAGAGAACTCAATTCCGGTGGAAGCTTATCGAGGGACAAATACATGGGAGAGACTACCCTCTCTCCTAACGTAAGCTTCACACCCGTAGGGGAACAATACAAAGTCGCATACAAACGTTTAAGCAAATCCAGACCCAAAAGATTTTCACCACAACCCGTAGTCAAAATCAAAGGAGCTTGGAGCTCACGAGGCCCAATTTGAAGGGGCAAAGGGCGTGAAACTGGATTGCTAACGGGGGCGCCAGAGAATCCAACGGAGACATTTGTTAAGCCAGACAAAGGTGCGCCAGGGAGTTTCGAATGCATGATAGAACTTTTCGCTGCACCAGTGTCCAACAGAAAAGGCTCAACGACGCCCGATGTAGCAACTGCGACGTAAGGCCCTCTCTGATCAACCGGAACTGATACCACTCCCTTTCCTTGTCTTTGGCTGTCCTAGTAATTACTGTCGTCAGTTCCCTGATCGACGTAATAATCGTCTACATTGTACTGCGCAGATCGTCCTTGCGATGATCCACGTTGATCGAAACAATTATTAGAATTTGATGAATGGTCAGAGCGATCATTCTGAGCACCACGACCTCTACCACGTGATGCGTGCTGTGAACCACCACGGCCTCCTCTGGATGAATTTCCACTATTACGTTCGTTTAAAGCAGGACAATTGAATTTAATGTGTCCCTCCTGTCTACAATAAGCACATTGATTGTACCCTAATGAAGATCTTTGGAAAGAGGAATCATTACGCGGCTGCGATCGATTCGATTGTAACTGTGATCTATTCTGCTGAGACGCATTCTGATTAGAACGTGGCGGATACGCTTGTTGTAACAACACTTTAGTTTTTAGCTCTTTCGTCTTTTTATCAGCACGGTCATTTTCCTCTTTCTCTCTATTCTCGTAATATTGTGCCGTAGCCAATATCTGAGCTGAGGTAGAAACGGCCCATGCACTTTCCGAATTCTTTAATTTATTGCTGAGATCGGGCAACAAGTTCGACACAAATTTATCCACAAACAACCTCTGTCCACCCTCAGTACCCATATCCTGTCCACTATGATCAATGAATGCCTCCTCGAACCTCGTGAAGAAGTCGGAGACACTCTCATCTTTCTTCTGCTTACAGGCTGACAACTTGTCCCAATTTACCCTCATAGCTGGCATAAGCGTTTTCATTAATGCAATGATTCGCTGAGGGAGAGCAGCAATCAACTGATCGGGTTTAGTAGCAGCCACTTGTCCAGCGTCTGCCGCTGTGATGGCAGCCCAATCACCACCTAATTCATTCGCGTGATCTTGGTGACGAATCTTAGCCCATACCGGTTGCGGTACGACATTGCCAAACAACATGTCGATATCGGCAAGATTCATTACCGTAGCATCTACGAGCTGCGATAATTCCTTATAATACCCAGTAGGATTTTTACGAGGATCGGGCAAAGATTGTTTCACCTGAAGCACTTCCGATCGTTTCCATGGAAGGTGTATCCACACTCTCTCAAAATGTGCCACTACCTGAGGATTAGCATTAGTATCAGCTGGTATCCAAACTGGCGGGACTTCACGCATAGGATATTGGCCAGACTCGTCTTGCTTTTCAATGTCCTCAACGAACAATGCATGAGGAATAGGAGCGGGACGAAGAGATAGCAACCGCTCAATAGCACGTCGAACATTAGTATCTACTATCAGTCCAGTTGCGAACTGAAGCCGAAGTTCAGACAGGGCGGTCAGCACCTCGTCAGGCGCATTGGCCACTATCTGATCATGAAGGAACTTGCACATTTCGTCAAACACATATCTCTGAGTTGGTATGTTGAATTGATTAAACGTTTCGAGGACAACACGGGGTGGATTTCTAAGAGGGTTTACCATCCAACCCATCGCCATATTATATAGTGCAACACGTTCTCTGTTACCAGGAAGCTGACTACGTCTCTGAGGACCATCAGAACCAGCGGACCCAAAAACAGGTCCGAGCGACTGAAAGAAGTTCGTCGCAAGGGGAGAATTACGATTACGAGTAGAGGGAGAAGAGTAAGACACAGGACTAACAAGAGAAGGAGTGGAGACAGTAGCAACAACAGGGGTTAACAACACAGGAGCAGTAGCGGGAGCAGGAGTATGTGGAAGCGGAGGAGCAGTAGGAATAGAAACAGACAAAGGAGCAGGAACAGTCGGAAGAGCGGGTGTAGGTTGAGGAACTGGTGGAGGAACAATAGGTGGAAGAACAGGTACGGCAGGGACCACAGGAGCTGCGGTACCCTGTACGTACGGAGGTGGCGACTTCATAAGATAGGACATTAAAGGATCCTCAACTGCCTCTTCCTTCTTATCCGACTCCGTAGGCAAAGCAGGATAGCATTTATCTATGGACATACGCTGTAGTCTCTCAAACACTTCCTTATCCTTATCCTCCTTATCACGCTGGAACTGCTCAGCTTTCTTCACTATAGTAGCAACAGTATCTCGCTGACTACGTTTATTCTGTCTGATTTCTTTCTGTCGGGCTTCTTTGCGCCACAACCGAAAGGCATCAAACATGGCCGGCCTTGATTTACGTTCGAACAACTTTATTTCCAAATTATCTAAGATTGACGCCTCGAAGCTACCGTGAGGTGGCCAACGAAGGTCGCCGTCTTTCTTTGTATATTTAACCCAATAATCGTTAAAAGCAATCGGGCCTAGCCCATGTTTGCTATATAAATCGTAAGTAGGAGTTCCAACCGGAGGTATCGGACATGAGTCCTCCAGCAGGGAATCCGCACCACAAGGTCTAAAACAACTGAACAAAGTACTGCGACCAGGCATCTTGCACACTAGCCGAGTTTCACAAACTTCAAGGGTTACGGGATTTACCAAGTCCCAGCAAAGAACAAAACCCTCGGTCTTTGGCGGCTGCAGTCGTCAAACAAATACAACAACAAAGTACGCTAGCAAAGTGTCACCGACAAAAACACTCACACAGCGTTTACAACAAAGACACTCGCTAAAGTGTCAACAACCAAGAACTCTGGGAGCGACCCACAAATACTTAACTCAAAGATCGATGGCGTCCTCAGGAAGGCCCGTCAATCGTCTCGCTATACCAAGGTCTACGCCAGGCGCCAAAACAGGTCTACAGTCAGGGCAGCAGTCCGTCGCAGCCGTCAGGAGGCGGGAATCTTCGCGGGAAAAGTCTTCGGGCCACTTATTTCGACAACAGGATCGATGAAGCGGGGTGCACCTTCCCTCGGAGATTTCACACGAAGTTCCTCACGATCGTCGGGCTTGGACCGGTACCACTGATGCAGCCCCACATTGGGCGCCAACTGAAGGACTGGGTTCTTTTGGACCCAGCGGTGCCAGGGCACAACACCTGAAACCTTCGTGGGTAACCTGCTCCGGCGTACAAGTCACAGAGACACGGGACACTTCCTTCGGCGTCAAAGATTCAAGGTTTATTTGCTGCAGGGAACACAGAAGTCACAGGAAGTACATCGAGTGTAGTTCGGGGAGACTGCTTCAAATTGGTTCTGTGGATCGCTCCTTTTATACAGTTTTTACCCATAGGATAACATTGAACACAAAAGTTTACAACCCGGTTCCCACATTTAGCTCCCAGAGGGGTCGCTTTGGTCACTTTGAAACACACAAGGTCCGGAACATAAGTGCGGAAA
This sequence comes from Lissotriton vulgaris, assembly GCF_964263255.1. NCBI lineage: Eukaryota > Metazoa > Chordata > Amphibia > Caudata > Salamandridae > Lissotriton > Lissotriton vulgaris. Next base: position 316,271,622 of record NC_141699.1, on the reverse strand, counting down.
CATTTGGCGGTTCCCAACTGTAAAAACCCATCTTCCCACCATTAGCAAATTCCAATCAGCAGTAAAGTAGATCGAAATAGGAACAAAGGCAGGTGCAGAGGAAGACGGAGACAGTGGGGAGATCGGAAAGGGTGTAAAAGGGGAGGTATCGGGAAACACGAGATACAGGCATCAAAGGGATGTGCCTAATGAGATGCACGGCTGAGACAATAAGTCCGTGCGGCAAGATGAGCCTCGAGCGGCGCCATCTGCTTTACAGCAGCAACCCCCTTGTCATAAAGACACTTTCAAAGAACACGTGTCTTCCGCAGATATCTTGGGAGTCCCAGGGTCGCGAAGCGGACAGCGTCCGTTCGCTGGCTACTTGAGGGCAAGAGACAAAATGGATGCCGTATCTAAGATGGAACCCGTGGGTACAGATGAAAAAACCCACATAACAAATGAACAGTTTAAGTTAGCACAGCGAAACTGCACACACTTACTAAACTCGTCATTTGCGGTTCATAGATACCAGACTCGACCATATTCGTGCGAGTCGAAAACACCACTTACAATTGTCACGGAACCTCACCACCTCTAGTGGATGCCATTATGTATTGGTTCTTGTTGATTACACCACTCAATTTTCTGAAAGAAGAGAACAAGGGAAACCCTACTCACAACGGAACCAGGGTAATGCATTTATCCAGAAAACAATGGTTCCTGTGGCATATCACTTTATCAATTACCTAATAAACTAAGGCTTGATAACAATCCAAGTATTGAAGGGAGGGTGGCAACAAGAAGAGAGAGACACAATCATAGCAGTTTCAAACCATTTTTTGTATTTCAAATGACAAATGAATAAAATTGATTTAACTGCGACATACAATATAGAATACAAAGTGCAATGTGTCCCAAGTGATTTGTGAGCTAACCAAAAAAGGGTGCATACAGTTGAGTGAACTATACAGGTTTCAATTATGGCTATTTACAAAAAGAGGAAACTTGACTCAAAGCAATTATTTAAATTAATTGTAAAACAGCAGCTATACAATCATATGCACTGCGTGAGTCTTGTTCGTTTCCTAGTGCGTCAACGGTGTTTCGACCCTTAGAATGAGGGTCTCGTCAGGACTGGGAGTGAGGGACGTCTACAAAAAAATAATAATGTGAAATTGTAATTCTATATGTAGTCGCCATGAATATATTGCATATTCATGGGGAAGGTTAATAATTTAAAGGAAATAGAGAGGGACTTGCACAGCAGGATAGTTCAAAAGTTAAATCAAAGTAATGTTCTATGGCGTGCTCATGGGGAATTACGCTGTCTGTACCTCACAGCGTGAATGTAGAAACTAATGCAAAGCTCCCCCCATTTGGAAGGAGGCACCCAGTCGCACAGCTCAAAAGTTAGACAGTAATGTCTATAAACAGTTCATCAAAGTTGATTCCACACAATGTTGAGGTTCCCTAAGTATTTAATGCTTGATCAAAAGTTCAATGTGGTTTCATAAAGCATAAACTTCATTCCAACGAAAAAATCATCCTGTTATAAATCCTCCCCAATGCATTTCGGGCAGATGACAAGCCCTTCCTCAGGGGACAACTCTACAAACAAAAGGAAAATGCCAAAGTATCACTGGATATGACCCATATCATACAAAAATTGCACCTCTCAAATCACGTAATGGTGTCATTAACCACATGTGCAAAATTCAGAACAGAAGGGTGTGAATACTTGTCAATAATATTCACCTTGTGTCTGTGAATCTTGAATATTATACATTGTACATTACACTGTTAAGACTTTTAGGTTTAAAGCATTTTATTAAAACATAAAAAACATGGGGAAGGGGAGTGGGAGGTCAAGGTTACATACAGTACAATGAGAAGAAAAAGAAAGGAGACATGTTGCAGCAGTTCTGGTTGAAAGGGGGGAGGTCGGTGGTCCAGGAGGGGAAAAAGAAGGCATAGACTGTAAGGCAATAAGGCAGTGCGCACAACCCTCCTCTGGTCCCCAACCTCCCAACCAAAGCTAAGCGCGAGTAGCGTCCTGCAACACAGCGAAACATAACGCAGTCCCTCCAAGCCCCCCGTCCCCAGGATGTTAAGACTTTTAATGTATGCTTTAGATGTCTTCTCTGCATATTAGATAACATGTTTACTAATGATATTAAATGTAAAACTTACTGTAACAGGTATATATTGGTTTAATAACAATGTTTCAATAAGTAGATATTTGTGTAACATCAATATGAGAAGACAACTTGTGCATTTATATACTAATATCTTAATAAGTTGACATTGCATGTACATGTATTGGTTACATGATCCTTTATTATAATATGTGATTCTGATTTATATCATACGTAATTTGTAAAACCATTACCATCAAATGTATCTATGCCAAATATGAATAGTGCACGTATATTCCCCGACTTTGGTATACCTCCATAGCTCTCTCCTTGTTAAACTCGCACTTGTAAACAACACAAGTCAGTCCTTCTTCTATTGCGATCCAATTATTATAATATGGGATTCTGATTAATATCACACTCCGTGTGAAAAACCATTACCATCATATGTATTTATGCCGAATATGAATTGTGCACGTATATTCCCCGACTTTAGCTCTTTCCTTAGTTCAACTTGCACTTGTAAACAACACAAGTCAGTCCTTCCTCTATTGCGATTACGCGCGTTACGTCGCACGTTATAACGGCGTTGACGTCATCTTGCCACACACCAAACAATCTCTTGGAGGCAGCGATCGAGCTGGATTAAAACGCGCACAGGTATGAAGAAGATTGCCATCAATACTTGGATCTTTTTAGCACGTATGAGTGCTGAATGTAACTTACAATTACTGATACAGCGTTTCCTATTATAGGCATTTCCTGTTTATTCTGCGCATTGATGGTACTGACCGCTACACTAAAATAGAACACATTACCAAGTTGTCCAAGACAGTGGTAAGTTGTGTCAGTGGTCTAGTTTTAATGTGCCATGTACAAATTACACCTTCTCGTATGTGGCTAATCTTTTGCCCCCTTTCGTGTTTACTCCTCGACAGTGCCCGGCTGGGTTCACAGTAAGTAAATTTAATTTACTTTCACACGCATGGGTTAAACTCAGTATTACCTCAGTATAAGGTGAATTCTTAACCTTCCCCATGAATATGCAATATATTCATGGCGACTACATATAGAATTACAATTTCACATTATTATTTTTTTGTAGACGTCCCTCACTTCCAGTCCTGACGAGACCCTCATTCTAAGGGTCGAAATGCCGTTGACGCACTAGGAAACGAACAAGACTCACACAGTGCCTATGATTGTATAGCTGCTGTTTTACAATTGATTTAAATAATTGCTTTGAGTCAAGTTTCCTCTTTTTATAAATAGCCATAATTGAAACCTGTATAGTTCACTCAACTGTATACACGTCTTTTTGGTTAGCTCACAAATCACTTGGGACACATTGCACTTTGTATACTATATTGTATGTCGCAGTTAAATCAATTTTATTCATTTGTCATTTGAAATACAAAAAATGGTTTGAAACTGGTATGATTGTGTCTCTCTCTTCTTGTTGCCACCCTCCCTTCAATACTCCAGGTATAGGATAGTATATGGATAGGGTGTTCAGTTGGAACACCCTATCCAAACGTCCTCTGGGGAGAAGGTATGGTTGCAACCATATTGCATACCTGAAGCTAGAAGACATACCTAAGAACAGGAAATGAATTAAATATTACAAATAGGCATCATTGAATCATCAAATAGTGAATGGAATTCCCAAATGTACTGGTCCGGGAACCTGACAGGTCGGTCAGGTTTTGCATTAAGTTTAGAAAGTTAATTAAGATTTCTCAAATTAATACCTACCCTCTTCCAAGACTAGATGAAATGGTGGAGAGATTCAGAGAGGCTAAATACGTTTACACTCTGGATCTCTGTAACCCTGGCAAGTACCCGTTAGGGAACAAGAAAAATAAGAGATGGAATTTTTTACTCCTGGAGGGTTATATAATTTCACTATATTGTCTTTCAGACTTCACGGGGCCACAACAACTTTCCAGCACATAATGGACACCATCCTTAAACCACATGAACAGTATTCAGCTCCTACATAGACAACATTATTATATACTGGTCAATATGGGATAAACACTAAGGACATGTGGAGAGGTGTGGTGCAGCAGCCAAGGCAGCTGACTACAGAGTTCACAGGTCGAACCCCAGATCTGGCGGCAGCTCACCTCACCGCCATGTGACTCTGGGCAACAGCTCTCTTAATTTCCACAACGGCCCCCAGTGCCTTGAAACCCTTAAGGGTGAGTAGTTTGTGCTTTACAAATACAGATTTAAATTTTTTTTTATTGACAATATCTCCAGACCTTTCTCATGCTCTGGGAAGTGGGTTCAAAATAAAGTCTGCCTAGAGTCACCTAGCAGTCCGAAAGGCCAAATAATTGGACTTTCTTCTGGGGAAAAGTCGTATACGACCCCAATTGGAGTAAATAACAGCCATCCCCAAGGTTCCCCTACCCAGAAACAAGAGAGTTCTCTGTGCCTTTTTAGGTCTTCTGGGGGTACTATGGAAGGTTTATTCCCTGCTTTTCACAGATAATGGCCCCCTTGACGGGACTCAAACCCAGATCCCCAGCTCCTGAGTTGGCACCTCTGTCTGCTGCACCACATCCTCCCCCTTTGAAAGTCCTGAAGGCCTTCCATACATTGAAACAGACCCTCACATCTGAGCCAGTACTTATCAGCCCTAAATACGCTAAACTTTTCATCTTACAAACCGATGCATCCAAAAGGGGACAGGGGGCAGTACTATCCCAGATAGATGGTAAGGAAGAGGAATGCCCCATTGTTTATATAAGCTGGAAACGATACTGCATAGAAAAAAGATATGCAGTGGTGGAAGAAGAAGCTTAACCCATCAAGTGGCCCATAGAAACATTATGCTAATATTTAAAATGCTGAGATTTTACCCTCTTCATGGATCACATCAACTGGAATTTGTGACTTGCAACAAGAGCAAAAATGAACGGGTACTATGCTGGTTCTTAGCCTTACAGGCAATTCGCTTTCCGTCCTTGCAATGGAAAGGAACAGACCAAACCAATGCAGATTGTATTATCTAGATATTCCCAGGACCTGTTTTTTTACTAGTAAGTAAGTTATGGAAGAGGGATGTGAGGAATCCCGCCCCTACTCCCTCTATTTACCATGTGCCTCTCCTCGAGTCCAGGCTGCCTACTCCAGGAACCACTGGAGCACCTATGGGGAAAACAGAGGAGAGATTAGATCAAAAAAAAAACGAACAACACTAACAAGGGACTAAAGTCTTTGGGGAGAGAAGCGGAGTTACCGTCATCCCGAGCCAATCCTGCAACAAAGGAGGAGGAGAAAAAGTCACCAACCCCGGAAGGATGAAGAGTGAAAGGGAAAATGGAAACCGAAGACGAAGAGAAGGACGAGCATCGAATCAGGATGCCATACAGTGCAGAAGATGAATGGGATGACTCAGCCAGCTTGGATGAACTTCCTGAATCCTGGAGCTAGGAGTAGTGGACACCCCAGAGGATGCTGAAGAAGAGGACGATTTACTGTGGCAAGTGCCGGGTGGTTATCGGAGTTGTTAAGGCAGAAGGACGGGTCACGGTGAGGGGAGAGCACACAGAGGATGAGCACTGTAATCATTTTAAAAACTCCATAGGTGCTGCTTGGTCAGAAACTCAGAATTCCCAGCTGATAATGACACTAACCCATGACTCACCCAGGGCTATGTCTTATGTTGCCTCCGAGAGACACATTAACCATTGGGGAGGCGACAGAGGGAATGGAAAAAGCCCACAGGAATGGAATCAGAGGAGGTTAACCTGGTGAGAGATCCATGACTCTAAGAGAGGGGGAGTAGACAATGTCTGCTTGAATGGGGATTCCAGGAAAATACATTGGAAACATTAACCCACAAGGCGCCTGCTGTGTCCCCCCCAAGCATAACACGCTCTCCAAAGAAAAACTCCTTTTTCAGTCTTAGGAATTCATCTAATTGTGTGGTGATGGATAAGGAAAGAAGTATTTCCTAATGTATACTTAACGCTAATGTTTCTCATTTCTTTTTGGAACTCTGGGTCAAACCATCCCGAGGTGAGGATCCTTTAACAAATAGAAAAATTCAAGATTGAGTACGTGAAGACCAGCATATTCTGAATCATACTCACACAAAACCTTTTTCTCTCTCCCAAGTTCCAATGAACACCAAAATTCAGAAATACATTCAGCCTCCACGTTTACATATTTGCCCGGCCCTCCCACACATGGGTATCAGCATATTTGCTTTCTTGTGCCAAGAGATGTTGCTATTCATTGCCCATCTGTGTCATGAGTTGGGCGAGTTTGGTGTGTATACCTTTAAGCTCCTGGTATAGGGAAGAGATGGATACCTCAACAGTAGTGACAATGTGACATTAGGACCCTTCAATTCTGGCATTAGGGAGTCTAAGGTAACTACTTCTGCAGTTTAGTTCTTAGCATCCATCCTTGGAGAAGAGCGTGCTGCTACCCAATATCTTCATATTTTGGAGTGGAGGTCTGCATGGGCTGTGATAGGAGAACTGAGACAGTTGATGAAATGGAGGTGGGCTGTACACATATGCGGATACCAGCAAGTGTCCCAATCCAAGATAGCATTCGCGAAGCCCACAAGTCACATTCACTGCCCAACAGAGATGTGCATGTGTAGACCCAAGTTCCCCTTGCTTTTCTGCAGGAAATCATATGGCTAGTCTGTATGTTCAGAGGCTACACAGGGGCAGAGGCCTGACACATCAGTCAGTTGTCTGCAGCGGGCGGCTGGCAGTGTCTGTATGACTGGGGCACAGCAGGATCAGCACCCCATGTAAACAGCAGTTTTAGGCACATTTATTGCTGGCCCTGCAGGGTGGTAAGTCGTCGTGGCAGGAAAGGGTTCCCGCTGCCAGAATGATTGGGCAGACCCTGCATTGCTAGCTCTGTGTGCAGCTCCTCCTCCACAGGTTATACTGCTGTGGCAGGGCTGGGTGGTGGGAGCATGGGCCAGGGATCGGAGGCAGATTACCTTTCCAAAACCAGAGGGAGAACAGCTGCCCAGGCACCGCTTATTGTTTAGGCAATTCTCAACCCTGTAGCTCTACTGCAGGGCATGAGTTCTCGCATCTGTGCAGTCCCCTCGTTGTTTCCCAACTTTCTAAAAGAGGCATATTCAAAATGGTAATTTTAAACCAGACTTTACCTTTAAATTCGATTCTGAATTTCAAATAAGTAGAAAACATATTTCTCTATCTGTTCTCAAACTGAAGTTATCACTTATTGAGTTAATAAGTTAACCCGGTGTTAGTCTATGGGGGAGATAGTCTTGTTACAGTGGAAAATTATTATTGGAGTTTTTCATTGCCAGGGCATGTAAAACGTAAGTACCCATTTCCTACTTTTTAAATATCAGGGACCCTGCCCTATAGGGGTCTACCTTAGGGGTGACTTATCAGCACATGGTCAGCTTCTAATTATTATTCTCATGATATCCAAGAGGTGCGGCTAGAGGGTAAAGGACTTAACCTGATAATACTGAATGTGTATAATAATGTGGCGGGCGGGGGATGTAATATACTGATACGGGAACTGAAGTATAGATTGTGCCAAGTCCCTACCTTCAAAGCCAAAACTCACACCCCGAATAATCTAATTGTGGGGGACTTCAACTGTCATCTTTGCCCAGCCCTTCTTCCAATAGACTTGACATGGTTGCGATGCCCAAAGGACAACGCAGCCCACTTTGAGCACACTGCAGAAGGGGAGGCTTTAACAAAATTTCTATCAAGCCAGGATCTGGTCCACACCCTGGATATGGTGCACATGTTAAAGGACGAGACCCTGCCACCTACCTTTAAGGGGAGAGGATGCTCTTCGTATATCGACTACATCATCGCCTCAAGGGCCATTATAAACAGAGTCTCTAGGGTTGGCATAGAATGGAACCCGTTTAGCGATCATAACTCCCTGGTGTTGGATATAATATACCAGTCCGCCCCAATTAGGGAAAAGTTTGTAGCGGTATCTGAGAGGGTTATTGACCAGGGTAGACGCCTAAGGTGGTCTAAGATCGATGGGAAAAGGTTTTATGAATCACTCATGGAGAAGGGGTAAACATCTATTGAGGCGTGTTTAGATGAGAGAAATGAAGGGCAGCAATTACTCACAGCATTTGAACAAATAGCACACCTGGTAGCTGGGTTGTTAAAGTCTAGCGCCCCAGCAAAAGAGACTGTAGCCAGCCGCAATGGTTCGACCGAGACTGCTCTAAAGCCCTGAGGGATCTCAAAGAAAGTATCAAAGCAAAGCCTAGGGATGTTACTCGGGTTGTGTCCTGCAGGAAAAAATATAAAAGTGAGTTGAGCCGGAGGAAAAAGGCATTTCAAGCAGAAGGTTGGGCGGACCTTAGAGAAGCGGGGGAAAAGAGGGACATGACCGAATTCTGAAAAATAATTAATAGACCTACATTCCAGGATGACATGGACCCTAAATTAGGAACGAACATCACGCCCGATATGTGGATCACTCACTATAGGGGTCAATATAACAATGAAACAGATACCCAGTATGAAAAAGGGAATAGAGACCAAGGTCAGCTTGTAGTATTTTCCTTAAAGGAAATCAAGGTCGGGATCGAGGGGCTATCAAAAAATAAAGCACCAGGCCCGGATGGAATCCCGCCTGACCTGTTCCTTAGCTCAGTGGAATTATGGGCCCCTGTAATGATGATAGTCATTAATACTGCAATCCACTGTGGCTTATCGCCCTCATTGTCTAATGCCACCATTGTCCCCATTTTTAAAAAGGGTAACAGGGACGACACACAATGCTATCGCCCCATTTCCCTAATCGATGTATCCGCTAAACTCTTGGGAAGGGGGATATTAAACCGGTTGTCTGAGTGGACAGAAGTAAATAACATCATCTCAGACGCACAGTATGGCTTTAGGATGGCCGTTCTACGAGCGACCAATGCTTGAACCTGTATATGATAGCAGCCAAATACATAATGGCCAGTGATGAATCCCTTTATTTGGGGTTTATGGATCTGGCAGCCGCCTTTGATCATGTTAACGGAGGTAAGCTCTGGAACATGATGACTAGTATGGGGATAGAGGTTGGCCTCATTAATATATTAAGGGAATTGCACAGTAATACATCATCACAAGTTAGGTTTAATATGCAGGGTGGATGCACAGACTCCTTCCAATGTAATAGTGGGGTCCGTCAGGGCTGCATCCTGGTGCCTTTTTTTTTTCTCTTTATATTAATAATCTTGAACAGCACCTCTTACAGTTGGGATCCAACTGTCCACGAGTAGGGTCGCGTCATGTTCCTGTGTTACTTTACGCAGATGACGCGGTCCTCCTCTGGCGCACACCAAAGAGTTTACAAATTTTAATTGATGGTTTTGTCTCTTTTATGGGTTCATTAGACCTTTCTGTTAACTTGGGCAAATCCTATGTTTTAACTGTTGGTAAAAAAAACCCTCTAACAAATGTATCTTTACAATAGGGAGTCATAAGATTGAGAAGGTCAAGTCATTCTCATATCGAGGCGTTCTGTTTGATGGGTTATTAAAATTAAACGCCCTGATAGAGGATCGTTGTCGTAAAATGATTGCCGCAAATGGGGCAATAGCTGATTATGGCCGAAGGCTGGGGAGGTGGTGCCCCGAACAGGTGATGATCCTATACAACTCAGTATGTTGCTCTAAAGTTACCTATGGGGCAGAGGTGTGGGGCTTTGCTAACGTTTGTCAACTGCAGCGGGAGGAGAACAAACACCTATGATCTGTCCTGAAAGCCCCACACAGTGTAACAGCCGCAATAGCACATAGGGAGTTAGTGATCCCCTACCTTGAAGATTCGATAAAGGTTAGGCCAATTTTAGCCTGGCTTAAACTCTGGAGAAACCAAGAGGCGACCCTAAGCAGGGAAATATTGAAGGACTGCCGGGGCAGAGAAAAATGGTCGCGAATCCCGTGGCTCAGTTATGTAAAATGTGTACTGGTAATCTTGGGTCTAGGGAATCTTTTTATTGACCCGACATCGATCATCCCCCAGCACAAGACAATTGTTAAAAAAGCGTTTTTTGCACACAAAGCCGCACAAAGAATAGAACAAGAAAGGGCAAAAAAAACGGTGTGTGCATATAAACTTGTAAAGACCACAGAAGGAATGTAACCCTATCTATATCTGTTACACAACGCACAGGAAAGGTTTTTAATGACCCGTTTTAGGCTCAATTTTTTACCTTATTTATTGGGATCACCATTAGGGTATTCACTTACTATTGAGCTGAAGGGAACCTGCGGCTGCGACAATAGGTCTCCGCAGGATTCCCTTTATTTTGTTTTGATATGCCCGTTTTATTCTGAACCTAGGCGTAGATTCTTGGTAGATATTTTGAAAAAATCTAATATTAAATGTGCAAAAGAGGCCTTGAATTTTTTACAACAGGCGTTGGACCCCCTCACATTGTGCTGCATTATTAATTTTATCAAAGTAGCTGTCCGATTAAGAGCAACTAGAGGGGGGGGGATCATGAGAATTCTGTGATTGTTTTTAATGGATCATAATGTTTTATTTAATTCACTGGGACCTTGCTGTTGTACTTACATCAGGTTACATGTTAATTTGACTGGTTGTTTTTAAAAAGAAATGTATTTATTGTATAATTATTGTTTGTACTTTTATGATTTTTAATCATCGAATAAAGAAACCAAATGAAATGGATTATCAGTAATAAAAAGGAAGGCTTAGGCATGGCAATTTTGCCAGGTCAAAGTGGCAGTAAAAACAGCACTACAGGCTTCAGTGCCAGGCCTGAGACATGTTTTTCCTTAGTAGTTTATTGTGTATATTAAAGAGTGCTGCTGCCACTGGTAGCATTTAATTTACAGACACAGGGTACATATGGTACCATATTTGAGGACGTATAAGTAAATTAATGGTAACAATCAGGTGTATGCCACTTTTGCCATGTTAAACAGAGAAAGTACAAACACTTTACCACTAGTTAGCAAGGGTAAAGTGCACAAAGTCCTAATACCAACACAAAACAGGTACAGCAAAAATATGGCAATGAAGGCAAAAAGTGTGGGGGGAAAACACACCAGTGGGGTTAGGCCTAACGAAGAGGTAGATGATCTGCTTGTAAAGCTCAGAGGTGTGTTTGAGAATGTGAATCAGGCCTTTCAAGCAATCACTTTGACATTTTGATAAGTTTACCAGAGAAAACACAAATCCACATTGCATTAAAATCCATGCACTTGTGGCAAATACCATCTTCCTTGTGCAAAATTCTAATACTAACAGAATACAGCATCACTCATATCTAGCTTCGGTGCCCTTATCGAAAGAGGAGTTGTTGATCAATAATTTCCGACTGGTATGTTTTTCCTGGTCGACTGAAAATTATATAAAAATATTATAGTGTGGATAGGATAACGTTCAGAACAGTGATCCTGGGTCTGGGGTTTACTGTAAATTGCTGCAGTGCGGACTTCTAAGCACACCTTGAAGCATATCCATTGCCAATTAGAGGGCTGCAGACTGGGTGGACATGCTGCAATAACCCAGATGAGCTGTCAACCAAGCCTCTGTTCTTATCCTGTGAGCACTTCCCAGTTCGCAGACACTGAATGATACTCTCAGCATGAGAACAAGGTTGACGTCCAACAGTGGAACGCTCCAGAAATAGAAATCAATTGCAAAATCATAACGTTTCATATGTATTTCAGCCGCAGGGAAGGAAGAGAAGAGAATATATATATATATTTATATATATATATATATATATATATATATATATATATATATATATATATATATATATATATATATATATATATATATATATATATATATATATATATATATATATATATATATATATATATATATATATATATATATATATATATATATATATATATATATATATATATTTTCTCTTCTTTCCCTATGGTTGATATATATGTATATATCATTTTTTTTATTTCTAGGGAAATGTTACGTGGCATTTGTATTGATATCCGAAAATATCACAGGAGCGTTCTTACTGCAATGGATTTGGAGACCTTGGGAAAAACGCTCATCTCCTCGCAAAATCAGCTTCTGGGGATGAATATTCATTAGCAAGCTCCTTAAACTGAGTGATGATCTTGTTTTTAGTATTATTAAGGGAGACATGAGGATACATTTGTTAAGCACGTTTACAAGGATGCCAGACAGAGCACAGCCCATGCTAAGTGCTTCTGCGGTGGCGAAGGGAAGCTGATAATTAAGCATTGCTATGCAACCGGGGATGTCAAACGGCGAGCGCAGGAGAGGGATAGGCTGTCATTAAATGCCGCTCTCTGCCGCTGGAAAATCATCAGGAATTTCTAATTTAGTGGTCTTTAATTTGAGCAGGGCTAAATAGAAAATGCGACTATCGTGTTTAATTCAGCATACAGTAGTCATGTACAACAACAATTGAAGCATATGTAAAAACAAAAGGCAAAAGTGAGGTTTCTCAAGATTTTCCCTTAAAATAGCGACAGACCACCCCGTGCTTCGTTTGTCCAGAATTACCTTTTACTCTCATGACTTGGGTAATGCACTCATCCGTACTGGTTTTGTAGCCAACTTAAATTTGCATGCATTGATTTTTGACCTTGTACTTAAAAGTAAAACTATAAGTCCCGGAATGCAATGCGGCATTCTTAAAAAACATAGGTCAGGCTTTCTGTTTTCGATGTGGCATGTGAACAGTAACACAAATATATTTGCCGGTAACCATACGTTTATGACCAAATTTGCCTTTTTAAATCTGTGATCCCACAAAGGATTTCCTGCTTGTCGTAAATTGTTGTATGTGTGGGAATACCTCCACCACGATTCCATTCTTAAATCTCTCTAACGGGGAGGAGGAGTTGGCGTTCCAAAGCCTGGGTTGTGTGTATTTCCTTTTTTTAGTTTTAAAAGTACATTTTATTAAGCAGGAAAAAGGGAAATAGCAGCTAGCAGGTTCACCCTATAAAATGATAACAATGAATTAAACACATTCGAACAATAAGAAAGATAGAACAGGAACATTTTTGCAATTATATGGAAAAAACAGGATAGGTTTGTGTGAATTTCCAAACTTTAGAATTTGTCAGAAGGGTTCCTCTACCACAACGTGATGGGCAGCCTGTCTGCCTTATTACCAGTGCCATAGGATATAATGCACTTGTAATAAGATGGCGGTAGCACATACACCAAGCTCTAATTCAGGTCCTTGGTTTCTGTCCTTTCGTAATCAGGAACTGGTCAGAGATTTCCCCTAGCTAAGGGCTGAAGTAACTCCCCTTCCAAGATGGAAGGTGAATGGTTCACACTTCAAATTTGGTATTTGTGCATGGGAATGGCATTCTGTATAGGGAAAAATATTTTCTGACAGAAAAAATAATGTGTCTTTGCACAGGGGAAGAAGTCCTCCTGTGCAGACTTCACAGCTATGGAGAACTCCACAACATGGAAGCTGGACCCCACAGGAGATGTAAAATGACATTCACAGTAGGACACTTAGAAACCTGTACCTGGTGCAATTTGCCAAATAGGTGTGCTATTTAGAATATTAGTTTAACCCAAAAATTAGTAAAACACCACGTGCATAAAGATGTAAATCTAAAAGGATTGATTTACTGCTTTTTTTGTGTGAATTGGACCCTTTGTTTGCTTCTTTTCTAGTTTAATGTGGATATCTGGCACCCATTATAGTTAGAATCAGGGTAAATTCCAAAATGCGTTCAAAACCCGATGCATTTTCTGTGTCTAAGTTTTTCTGTGTTGCTCTCAATATGCTTTCACTCAAATTCTCATTCTATGAGTGTGGTTACACTATTAATGTTTACACTTCTGTACTATAGCAATGGCTAGTGTCTTGGCGTTTCAAGTCCAAGGGTTTCCATGATGTTTGATGAGCAGATTTTATAAGCAAGTACAAGTAAATGTAATTGCAAATATATTGCCTTGGTGGACCATGCAAACATTGATTTTTAAATCAATTCACTTAAGGCCTTATTATGAGTACAGCGGTTCTGGGACCGTTGTACTCTTGATGGCGGTCCGACCACCACAACCACCCATCTGCCCTAGTAGCACCAATGCCTGGACCAGTATCAAGGACCCCGTTGTGGCGACGGTCTGACAGTGGCCTGAATATGCTGGCAGTGCCAATGCCGGCACAGCCGAGCATATTCTGCCTGGCATCCACCACTATTTTGATGGCGGGTACCCCGCCATGAAAAGGGTGGTGGACATGTAGGTAAGGGGAACCGTGACACTGAGCCAGGGGGTGCATGTGGGGAGCCCATGTAGTGCTCCCCTGGAATGGCACCCTTGTTCCTGTACGGTGTGGTATGTATGACATGGTGCATGCCTCACCATGCAGAAACGTGCTTCAGGATCTCTCGCGGTGGTGGTATGCTTGTTAGGCTCTTCTATGAGCCTGACATATCACTGCTGTGAAACTACCACAACACCGCCCGCCCGTCCTGGATTAGAGGGGGCTCAAAATGGCCTTTGGGGTCTTCCTGGGACCACAGCAGTCTGGGCCAAAGACCACTAAAGTCATAATGAGGCTCTAACTCTGTGACAATAATAGGATAATTTAAATAGTTTGATTACTTAATCATGATCCAGTGACGAATTGCATTCCGGTGACATATATTACTAGTCTTCCTTCTCTAATTGTTAACTTTTTGTTTTATGATTTGTTCCACACAAGGTAGTTTCCAAATGTGTTGGATTTTTAATTGCCTTCATTTGCCCTGGTAAAAAGTATGCAAATCAAATCCAGCTAAAACTGCTATATCCATAATTAGTCAATGTTTGCTCAGTTACCAATGCCAAGGTATGCACCCATCAGTAGTGGAAAAACAGTTTGGGGCCATGTGCCAAGTGGGATGCTCAGTTTCTATTCTTCCCAACTGTTCCCCTCCTATCCAAATCAGCTGAACCGTTGCTCCCTTGCACCAAAAATAACTGAAAGCTGCAAAGCCAAATGGCTCAAGCAACTTTCAGTTTCAGTTTGGATGGTTCATCATTCAAGGAAACAAATCCTCAGACTGCAAGTGAAGCACCTTCTCAGCATTCTGAGGTGAGGTCTTGAATGGAGTAGTCCTCTGGTTTGTGGACTGAGTTTCCCCCATAGATTCATGGACTTGACCTCATTTTCCAAGAACTGGATAAGTAAAGGTATGGATGTGGAGATTAAATAATGGGGTGGTACTTGCTCATGAGATATCTCCAGGAGAGGGTTTAAGGGGCTACAGGAAGAGCTGGGCCCATTGACAAAGCAAGTATTATTCCTGCTGTTTGTTAATCATGCCCAAATGGAGCACATGTTCTAGGTTGCCAGGTGTAGAGATGGACTGTAATGGGCAGTGGGCAGGGAAAGTGCATGCATTCTTGCACTTTTATTACTTGCATGGAGTAGTGGTGCTCACTATTATAATCACATATCCCCAAGCCTCTCAGATGCTGGTGGGGTTCCATCAAAGAGAGTGCAGGTGTCACTATAGCCTCAAGGTATACGTGCGAAGAAACCTTCCCTGCTCCTGTGCTGGGCTTGTGCCTCTGGGCTGTGCAAGCAATGTCCTGTCAGGCATGATGAAGGGATGGAATGGGGGTCAATA
Source organism: Lissotriton vulgaris (assembly GCF_964263255.1). Classification (NCBI taxonomy): domain Eukaryota; kingdom Metazoa; phylum Chordata; class Amphibia; order Caudata; family Salamandridae; genus Lissotriton; species Lissotriton vulgaris. The sequence continues at coordinate 316,255,884 of NC_141699.1, read as the reverse complement.
AAGGAGTGTACAAACGCTAGCTATTCATTGAATGGAATAAGGGGGTGCTGGATTTTTTTTAAAGGTATTTATTAAGTATATTTAAATGTAAAGATTTGTAGAGGGGAACATTGGAAAATAAAATAAATGAGTCAAGGTGTGCAAGTGCTCTTCTGCATGACATGCTGGTTTGCTATGTGCTGATCACATGCACTGGTCATACTTGCTGTTTCTATGAGAACATTGTAACTACATTTAGGGCCTCATTACGATGTCAGGCAGAAAGCCTCTGATCAGCAGTCGGAGGCTTTCAGCCCAACATAGTAGTTTTACAGTCCGAGCACAGTATTAGGATGACTGCGGTCAGAGTAAAACTTCAGGGATCATTCTGATGTGGTTCCGCTGGGCTCAAGGAGCCTGTCCGTGCATCGGAAAGACAACATAATCCCTTATTAATGGCTGCTCCGCCATAGGGAATATGATGTTGGTTTCCGGCCACCATTGCATGCCAGCATTTCTGACATGGAAAGGCTTCGGAAAAGCAATAATGGGGACCCCTAGCAAGGCCCCCTACCCTCCTGGCCCTTCTTAATGGGGCCTGGGTGATACCTATTGTGCACCCGTAAACATCCCTGCACCATGTCGGGCCAACCACACAGTGCAGGGATGTACACAATCATCCATTTTTCAATGGAAGCTTCTGCTGAGGGCCTCTTCTGCCTGTTGCACAAATTCCATTGAAAGATGGATGGTTGCAACTGCCCTATGGGTGGTCACATCATAATCATGGGGTCGAAACTGCCGTCCTAAGGTCAGGCGGTTCCAAACCGCAATGGTGCCGGGCGGACAAACGTCCGTCCAACATCGTAATCAGGCTTTAAGAGCCTGATTATGATGGTGGGTGGACTTTCGTCCCATAGGGCAAGGCTCTAAAAGCTATTTTCTCTGTGGCAGGCCTTGCTCCTATATATAGAAAAACAGGGTACAGTTAAAACATTAATACTTCAGCTTAGGAATGGGACCAGCCATAACAATAATTAAATAGCTATTTTTAATAGTTAATAAAAAAAACATGTCAATGTTGAAGTGGGATTTTAATAAATGTTAGGGGAAATAAACTTTAAACAAGCTAACTTTTTCCCTGCCTGAAGTTCCTGGAGGCTAATTTGCATTAGTTCTCCAGCTTCACCCCAGCCTGCGCTCAGCCTTGTATAGGTGTGAAAAGCCTCCCAGGATCATACAATTAAGTGCCATGAATGGGAAGAGATGACCTCGCTGAAGTCCACAGAATATTGATATTGGAGGCTGTGGGCATCCTGTGATCACCACACTGTTAAAACCTGTTTGACAGATCTGTTGAGACACACATAACATTTGGTGCACACTTGAAATTAAGAGAAAACAGGATGCCAAGACACTTACTGTGGATTCTCTTTCTTGTTGCTGAAGGACCTTGTCTTTGTCCTACTGGACTTCTGGGTTTGCTGTGGGTACTGTGCTTGCTTTAAACTGGATTAATGTTAGATGTGGGAGGACACTAGTTTTACCACAGTACACTCCAAATACACCCCACCCCTTAGAGCCCAAGTTTTGTGTGACCAAAGATTTTTGCCATCTTGAAAGCCCTGATACATATATTTGTGGGCCTGTTGCAGTAATAAAAACAGGAAACTCTGAAATAATGGGTATGGTCAGCACCGGGAACTTTTATACCATCAGTTAGGATGAGCTCAAGAGTCACCCCCACCCACTAACTGGTGCCTGGCATATTCAGGCACCCACTTCAAAACACTCTGGACCTGAAATATAACAGAAACGGACTGAACCTGTTGTCTGTGAATGGAAAGGAAACCAGAAGGGGTAAACATGCTCTCCATTGTACCCAGGGCAAAGGGGTGGACTCCAAGGGTCATCTGACCTATGTGAGCTACAAAGACATCACAAGCTGCAAGATGACTTTTTTCCTGAAGTGCCAAGATGAGTAATGGCAACTAGGACTTTGATGTTGGCATCTGCCTGTTAATTTGAGAGCAGTGTTTCATTTTAGCCGGTGGTTGCTTGTGCGGTCCCCCTGCTCTCATTTGTGGGCACCAGCATTTATTTTACCTCATTAGACTTTTCCTGTGAACAAGAGAGAGAAAACACACAAAGGGTAATGAATGATAAAGAGAAAGACGGACAAACCGTCACAAAGGGTGAAAGCAGGGACTTGTGGGAGTTATATAAAGTGGAAAAAACTGTGTCTGGGAGTGAATTAAAGAGGCCAGAGGTGGATTCAAGGCCACGCAGCATTGGTTTTCATCACTCTGACATTTAACGGTACCAGTTGCAAGCTTCTCATGAAAGTTTTAGGCACTGGCGCATTTTTTTCAAATTAGGTAATGTCTGAGAATCTCTAAATGCTCTATCCTTAGGTCCTAAAAATGTTAAAAGTGTACTGCTATGGTTGAATGGGACTAAATCAGAAGATATAATCTGAGACGGGATGAACCTATTTAGATTTTTTGACCTTGCGCTCCATCGCAGTTGGCCTAAAATTGTGTCTTGATCCTAGTTTACAGTGTCCATTGGCGCTTTGCATTTTGTGCCCTATTTTCATTTAGTTCTTTAAAAATAATATCCTCAGGACCTCTGTTGCTTTTTTGGTTGTTTTGGTGTCATTTTGTTAATTGCATTTTACCAAATTTAATTCAGATTAATATTTTTATTGATTTTCATTTTGACTTTGTTACGATTTTGATACTGCATGCAAACTTTAAACATTGCCCAAGTTAGACCTGTCTGCTCTATGCCACAGCTACCAGGAGACTGAGCTCAGGTTCATACAGTGGCTTTGATGGTTCACCCTGATGAGGATTTTGATTATTCCTTGAGGTTGGAGGCCACCCCGCCAAAATGATAATCCAATTTCATGAAGTTCACAAATACATCTATTGAACAATTAATATTGTGGCCTTCTGCAGTTTTATATACATCCACACACTAAGATTGGCTAGCCAACACAGAAATATTCTGCTGTGGGTGCCACTATCTAGTGCAATGCACTGATCACCCTATTATAAAAAGTAAACAAAATGGGGCAAAAAAGTAAACATGAGCATACACTAACGCACAGGTCCTTTGAGCATACACTAACACACAGGTCCTTTGTGTGGGGCCGATAGAAGTCCCTCAGATTTAAATTACTTTTCAGAAAGTGTATTTTTTCTTTTGACATATGAACGCTACTTCTCATTTAGTTTGGGGTCATTATTTCTTGGTGTCTTAAATGTACAACTGTTTCGGTAATGCACACATATTTTACACAGTGCCCTAAGTCAAGCCTATCTGCTGTGTGACAGACTTAACAGGGTTTTGATCTCAAGTGATTTTAGTGACTTTGAGAGTTCACCCTGAGAAGAGTTGTGAATATTCCATGAAATGGGTAGTCACCATCTCCAAATAATAATCAAAGTTCTTACAGTTCCCAATTGACCTTGAAATAAATGGCCCATGAACACTACTGCTACATTTATGGTTTGGGGAGTGGGGGTCAGAAGATGTCTTAATGGCGTAGGATTAGTATTCAAAATGGTTGGAAGTGTTTTGGTGGACAATATTAGTCCTAGTGTGTATGTAGATTTCATGAAAAAAGTGTTTGGTAGAGAAAGTCTCCTGGATGAGTAATGGATAAGAGATCACAAATCATATTGCTGGTAATAAAGGAGTTCTTTGTAGAATCAGTCATTGTAGGGTGTGGTAAAAATGCCATTTGTTTGTTTGTGTGCACACTCCTCAAAACATGGTTTGATTCGCATATACATGATTGGCATATTTGATTTAGTTATAATTTCCTTGCAGAGTGGTATACCATATACTCAGGGCCTGTAAATTATTTTCTATCAGTGGACCTACAGCATTTATTGTGCTACCCACTTATGTAGCATCTGAAACATGTCTCAGGCCTGCCATTGCAGCTTGAATGCAGTATCACACTGTCATGCCAATTTGGTAAATAAACATCTGTGCCAAGCCTTAAACTCCCCTTTTATTACATACAAGTAATATAAGACTAACCCTCTTTCTCGGTAAAGTCTGATTATTTTTATTACAATTTTGAAAGAGGCACTTTTAGAAAGTTGGCCTTTTCCTGTCCTTAGAACTTTTCTGCTTGACCTGGAAGACATGTCGGTGTGACTGTCAAGCTTTGTGAATTCCTCCCAGACAGTCACAGAATCAAGTGATAAGGTTTGCCTGAATGAGCCAGCCACCTTCTAACAGAATTATGGGTGGAACTGATCACAGCCCCACTTACATCTCAAAAGCTTGTGCTTAGCCTCCACACAAATGGCTTAACAACCCTGTATTGTCATTGAAGCCAGCTTAGAGCCAGGGTAGAGGAGTCAGGATAATACATGCACTTCAAAGAACCTTTCCAGAAGCTTCTATCACCTTCCAGAAAAAGGACGCCAGGGTATTGACCCATGAGGTATAAAAGTGCATTCTAAAGGTTAAAACACTATGTGGCGATTATGATGTCGGTCTTAAAGTCTCCAACTTTAGAACAGAGGCTTTACGACAGACATTATTGGTTTCAATTCCAAATGGCTGATTACGATATAGCCGGTTGGAATTGAAACAGGCTGGTCATTCATACGGGTTTAAGGAGCCCATCGGCCTGTCAGAACCGGCCCGTAATCTATATGGATTGCGGTTTATGCCATCTGGATTCTGATGTAAGGTTTCGGCAGGGTTTCCATGCCAGCCTTTCTGATATGAAAACTCAGACTTAAAGCCTGTTTGAGGACCCCTGTCAGGGCTCTTTTTCCCTTGCCGCCTCCGGTTGAGGGCCGATGGGACACCTATTGTGCCCCCTGTCAATCCCTGCCCCTTGTGGCCGGCAGCTTGAGGTGCCTGCCACAAGGGAGTTTGTGTTCTGTTCGTAACACAAGCTCCCATAGAAGAATGGGAGAATGCAACTGCACCATGTGCGGTCGCATCATATTTAGGCAGTCAGGACCGCCGACCAGAGGTAGATCAGTCAGATTTCTGCACAGGTGTCAGTCGGAGAAAACTCCGACCAACATTGGTATAAGCCCCAATGTGTGCAGTCATTATAATACAGTTTAGCATCATCATCTCATTAAAACCATACAGGATGAAGCCTTCAGGGGGATTCAACTATGAGTGCCAACATAATGGTGCTCAATTTGGGCTAAAGTGCATTCACAAAAGTTTAAGCTGTATAAACAATCCTGACACAGTTGGATCTAAGCTGCAGCATCCCTGGTCTGATACACCAGATACAATTTAACATAATTTGACTCATTGAACTGTAAAAATTGCATTAAAATGATAAAACACTAAGGGCTTTATTTCAATGCCAACATATTATCAATATGGGAACCTCCTGACCATTGGTCAGCGGTTCCGCACAGCTAATTGCAATGCGACCACACATGGTGAGGTCACAAACTCCCATTTCCCTATGGGAGCTTGTGCAGCGGCCCTAAACCGGCCATAGCACAAGCTCCCATAGAGAAATGGGAGTTAGTGTGAATCCCAGCAACCTGTGTCAGGCACCTCACGCTGTCTGCTACATGGTGCAGAGATTCACAGAGGGGCCCTCTCTGCCCCCAACTGGAGGCTGCATGGTGAAGGGACCCTGTTACGGACTCCCAATGTTGCTTTCCGACAGGCTTTCCAAGTCAGAAAGCTCGAAATGGAAAGCGTATTGGAATCCGATATTGTAAGCTCAAAGGCCTATGGGCTCCTGGAGCCCATCTGAATCCAGCTGGAATGACCAGTTGTTTTCAGTTTTGACCACCTCCATTGTAAAGCGGTGGTCAAATCTGAAACCGCAATGAGTCTCAAAAGCCTCCAGCCTGTGGACAGAGGTTTTCTGAGCCTCATCATAATCGGGCCCTAAGTGAGCAGTCATGATAACAGTTTTAGAAGCATCATCTTTGGGCTCACATCATACTACAGTCAACTTAGCTATGTTTTCTGTGGCCTGGCCTCATAGAGACAATTTCAGAAGTTTAACTCACTGGACTCATTTATGGCTAAATAAATGCTAAAGATTAGTTAGAAATTACGTGTAGTGAATCCTCTGTTTTTCTCTCATTATGGTAAAGAACTTAGAGATTCTTGCTATGTCCATGTGAAATCTGCATGATGAGACCTAGTAAACAGCCTCCTTACATGATCGAATGCTGCTAAAATATTGGCCTTAGTAGGAGGTGCCTTTGTGGCAACACTTCAACACAACAAATGGGTGATTGATTCTAACATAACACGTGCATTTGTAAAGCACACATTCACCTGTAGGTATCTTGACGCTGAATAACAGATGTTTATTGTTACACAACTCAATGGCTCTCATTTTATCGACCTCATAAGGATGAAAGGCTGAGTGGACCCGCTGGGATTTGAACCTGTGACCATGAGGTTGAACACAGGTCCCTGCAGTAGATGCAATAGTTCACTGAGCCATCAGACCCGGCTTCTGTGGACTTACTGCACATTCTGCACTGCTGAGCAATTGCTAATTGTGATTTCCAGGGTGCTCTGAATTCACTGATTGGCAAAGTCAAGAGTCTAGTGTTCAAAGTGTTCCTTAGTACCTGCCTCTACAGGGCGGCTTTCAAATACAGCTGGCAGAGCATGCTCATATGTGAATTGTAAAATACCAAGGCACCTGAGATATGCCTGTTCAAGGAAAGATCTTTTTCTTTTGAGAGGGTCCTTCCTTGCTTCTTGAGTATGTTCTTTAAAACTGGCACTGTACAGGCTTGCTGATTTAAATTGTCCAATATGAAGTTTAGTGTTTTGACCTCACTTTGGAAGTATGAAATCTATGGGCTGCGTGCACCATTAAAGATTGTGTTAAGTGTGTGTTTTATGGACCCAGCCTCAGCCCTGGATACTTGGTGTTGATACTTTTTTTTTTTATTAAATTTTTATTCGCAAATAGGTTCTCCACTCAGTAACATGTGTAGCACATATACAAATATTTTGTCACAAAGTTAAGTGCATTATATCTCAATCATTCGCATAGAGTGGCATTAAATACAATGCTACTTCAAAGTTTAGGATGTGCACAGCCTGAGGTTTATCCACGTTATCCGTGCCTCCTATGGTATCACTCTCCTCCCAGAGTGTAATTGAATAATCCACTGGTCGCAGGACTATTGCACCATAGCCCTCTCACCCTGGGCACAAGAAGATTGCTGGTACTCCAGCTATTGCAATTCAAGCGTGACTTTGTTATGTATTCATACCATTGAATTTATTCTTCATCATATTTCAATGTTTTCATGTTAAGTTCACATGTAAATTATCTCCTTCAACATCGTTTATTTATTGTTCCCAAATAAATCACATCCAATGCATTTCGGTGCATGCAGCACCTTCGTCAGGGAAACCTGTTGATTAATAAAACAAAATTTGCTTTAACCTACCCTATATCTTGTCATCAATGCTATAAGCGTGCCTAGAAAATTAGTGTGGTGACAGTGTTTTTACAAAAACGCAAATGCGTGGCTAAGCGCTTTACATGCTCACGTGGTGATACAAAGGCTCTTCATGATGTTTAACGGGGCTCAAGTGGTCTAATGGACATCTGTATCGTCTATTCGTGCTCGCTATACACTATTACTGTGAAGCGCGTTTACTGTTAACATGCCTAAATGTTACCGCAGTGATTACGGGGCCGCACAATCGCTTGCACATACTTAAATGTCCTCAAGCTTCGCAAGGCTTATGGATTACATCTAACGTTTTCTGCTCAATTACACGCTAGGCGCTCACCTTTTAAACGTTGTAATCTGCTTGGATTCTACGCCTACGTGAACTCCGCGTTGCATCTCCTAGTGGCGCCGGGGTCAAGTGTGCTCATTTTACTACCGGCAGTTTAGTGCATGCGCACTCCTGCGCAAGCCGTTTTTTATCAACTAACATAGTTAACACAGTCATTTCTCAACACTAGCAATCAAAGGAAATTTTGTATACTACTGGCTGCTCGCCTTTACCATGTCATGCAGCTATGCCTAGTAGGCTATGAATGTAAATTAAGAACATCATTAAGCGCTGTCTTTAACGTGATTACAACAATGTGCATTCAACAACGATAAATGACAATTCATAAATAGCACAAAAATTCTGTCCGATCGTTTAGCCCATTGGGCTTCAAACTGTTCAGATGTTAAATGCAGTGATTCTCTCTTTTGAGTAAGTTTTTCTTGTTTAATGAACCCTCAGTTTTAGGAACTATTTCCAAAATACAAGCCCGCAGTTGGCTTATATGGTGGTGGTTCTCTTTGAAATGGATGGCCACCGTTGATTTCACGGATTCTGTTCTTATATTACTTTTGTGTTCCGTGAGGCGTGTTTTTAATTTTCTTTCAGTGTGGCCTACATACACCGAACCGCAGGGACATTTTAGCATGTATATAGTGTTCATTGTATCACATGTCCCACTGACTCTTAATGGTATTTTAAACCCTTTCATGGGATGGGCAATCTCATTCCCCTTCATGATATTGTGGCAGCTGCTACAATTCATACATGGGATAGTTCCACGATAAGTGCTCTGTGGAGGTTGCTCAATAGGGTATTTCAACATTTCCCCTAGATTCTTTCCTCTAGTGAACGCGAATAGTAGTTCTTCTGAAAAAATGCCTTTGAAATCAACTTCCAGTTTCAATATTTGCCAATGTCTCCTAATGATATTCTTAAACTGGGTGCTCACATTGGAGTATTTACTCACACAAGTTATTCTTTTGGTAGACGGTTTCTTTTTGTTCTGTAGTAATTCATCCCTGGTTGATTTTTGTGCTCTTGTCAATGCTAGTTGAATGGTTTGTTCAGGATATCCTCTATCCAGAAACCTTTTAGCCATAATTGTTAGTTGTGCTTGACATTCTTGAGTTTCCGAGACCACTCTTCGGACCCTGAGGAACTGCGAATATGGCAAGTGTGTCTTCAAAGATTGAGGGTGGTGACTTTCGTATTTCAATAAATTGTTCCTGTCTGTAGGCTTTCGGTAGAGATTAGTCTGAAATTGGTGGTTAAATCTGGTGATTTCTACATCCAAGAACTGGATTTTTGTGGTGCTAGTTTGCCACGAGAAGCTAATCCGTTAATTTCTGCTGTTTAATATCTCCAACTCTCTACATAAAGTTTCACCTTCTCCTTTCCAAATTAAAAAGATATCGTTGATGAACCTTACATACATCAATAGTTGAGTTGCCCATTCTTGTCGTTGGTAGATATGTTGGTTTTCAAAATCCGTCATAAACAAATTGGCATACGCCGGCGCGGCGCAATTGCCCATCGATGTACCACTACGTTGAATGAACCATCGTTGTTGGTATGCGAAATAGCTATTTATGAGGATAAACTCCGTTAACTCCATTAAAAATACTTGCAGATCTTGATCATATGCACTGTTCAAAAGAGCGTTTTCTATGGCTTCTAGGCCTTCATTGTGTGGTATAGACGTGTAAAGCGCCTTTACATCTATGGGTACCATTGTTATGTTCTCCATTGTTTTTAGACTGTTCAATTTTGACAAAAAGTCAGTAGTATCCTTAATGTATGATGTTGATTTTAACACCAATGGTTGCAAATATTTATCGATGAACTTTCCCACGGGTTCGTGGAGACTTCCCTTCGTGGAGACTATTGGACGACAGGGTGGTTTATTCAAATCTTTATGGACCTTGGGCACCATGTATATGATTGGACTCTTAGGGCTATCCTGGGTTAAATATTTCCTGGTCTTATCAGTAATAGTTCCTTTTTCTTCAGCTCTCATCAATATGTTGATAAGGTTTTCCGGATTTCTTCAGTTGGATTGCAGTCAATTTCCTTATACAGTGACTCATCTTCAATATGTTCCTTAATCACTGCTTCGTAGTAGGGTTTGTTTAAAATCATCATGGCCCCTCCCTTATCTGCCTTTTGACAGACTATCTTTTCATTTTTAGCCAGTGCTTGTATTGTGCCATACTCCTTGTTTGTCATGTTCTTCAATTTGGGCGTCTTCTTTGTGTTAACGCTTTCTATTTCTTGTTTACATAAGACTTCGAAAAGGTCAATCATCTTATGGCTAACTGGCGGCATATATGTGCTAGTAGTCTTTAGTCCTCTTAACTCATCGGTTTTAAATTGTAAGGGTTCTGTGAAGACCTTGTCAAAGAAATGACGTAATCTTATTTTTCGTGTCAATTTAAACAGGCTAACCTCCAGCTCTAATTTGTTGGTGCGGGCTGTTGGTTCAAATGACATCCCTTTTTGTAATGTATCCATTTGAAATTTGTTGAACCTTTCATCTGATATGTTAATTACCAAGTTTTTTAACTCTGTTGAGGTTTCTTGTTCCTGTCTTTCTTGGACGTGACTGTCCTTGTCTGTGGCGTCGTTTTGTCTTTTTCTTTTGTCCTTTCTGAGTCCCCTCCGGGGTCTATTGTTTCGGCGGGCCTCCTTCTAAAAAAGGACGCTGTTCAGTTGATGGTCCTGCTTGGTCGGGTGATTCTGGAGCTTTCCTGCCCCATTCTCTGCGCATCGGTCGTCTATCCTCGTCAGTAGAGGATGAATCCGTTTGGGACGTGTATGTTTTAGTCTGGCGTCTCATGGCGTATACTTCTGCCCACGTGTACACCTCCTGTAACTTATAATCTAGAGTGTCTCTCCTGTATTTCCGTAGTTTCCGTTCATTGACTTCTTGCGTGTGTTTCATAAGTTGGTTATTTATGTCCGCCACAATTTTATTGAGTTCTTCTTCAGATACCACTTTCTTTAATTCTTCTGTGGTGTTGTCTATTTCCGTCTTTAGTTCTGCTAGTAACTTGGACAATTCTTCGATAATTAATAGGATTAGATCCAAACTGCACTTGTTCAGTATTGCATACCACCGTTCTGTGAAAGGTTTGGAGGTTTTACACAAGGACGGCCACAGGGAAATTCGAAGGCCTCGTGGAATTCGTTGGGCTTTCTGGTATTTTACCATGGTGCTGGCGTGTAGCCATTGGTTTATCTCCTTTCTGGTCAGGTACAGCAAATGTTTTATTTGTTGTTCTTTGTTCTTCACAAACGTATGTTCTGTGGATTCTATGTCAATTAATGAATAAATCCTTTCACTCGCTTCTGCTGCAAAAGCGAATGTATCCGCTCTAATGTCTGTAGAGTGTGTGATTTCATCATACTGCATGGCGTTAATTTAGGCGTGCTACTTTCCCGTGGGGGGACGTGTAGAAAGTTACTTCAAAGTTTAGGATGTGCACAGCCTGAGGTTTATCAACGTTATCCGTGCCTCCTAGGGTATCACTCTCCTCCCAGAGTGTAATTGAATAATCCACTGGTCGCAGGACTATTGCACCATAGCCCTCTCACCCTGGGCACAAGAAGATTGCTGGTACTCCAGCTATTGCAATTCAAACGTGACTTTGTTATGTATTCATACCATTGAATTTATTCTTCATCATATTTCAATGTTTTCATGTTAAGTTCACATGTGAATTATCTCCTTCAACATTGTTTATTTATTGTTCCCAAATAAATCACATCCAATGCATTTCGATGAATGCTGCACCTTCTTCAGGGAAACTGGTTGATTAATAAAACAAAATTTGCTTTAACCTACCCTATATCTTGTCATCCATGCTATAAGCGTGCCTAGAAAATTAGTGTGGTGACAGTGTTTTTACAAAAACGCAAATGCGTGGCTAAGCGCTATACATGCTCACGTGGTGATACAAAGGCTCTTCATGATGTTTAACGGGGCTCAAGTGATCTAATGGACATCTGTATCGTCTATTTGTGCGTTTACTGTTAACATGCCTAAATGTTACCGCGGTGATTACGGGGCCGCACAATCGCTTGCACATACTTAAATGTCCTCAAGCTTCACAAGGCTTATGGATTACATCTAACGTTTTCCACTCAATTACATGCTAGGCGCTCACCTTTTAAACGTTGTAATCTGCTTGTATTCTACGCCTACGTGAACTCCGCGTTGCATCTCCTAGTGGCGCCGGGGTCAAGTGTGCTGATTTTTACTACCGGCAGTTTAGCGCATGCGCACTCCTGCGCGAGCCGTTTTTTATCCACTAACTTTGTTAACACAGTCATTTCTCAACGCTAGCAATCAAAGGAAATTTTGTATAGTACTGGCTGCTCGCCTTTACCATGTCATGCAGCTATGCCTAGTAGGCTATGAATGTAAATTAAGAACATCATTAAGCGCTGTCTCTAACGTGATTACAACAATGTGCATTCAACAACGATACATGACAATTCATAAATAGCACAACAATTCTGTCCGATCGTTTAGCCCACTGGGCTTCAAACTGTTCAGATGGTAAATCCAGTGATTCTCTCTTTTGAGTAAGTTTTTCTTGTTTAATGAACCCTCAGTTTTAGGAACTATTTCCAAAATACAAGCCCGCAGTTGGCTTATATGGTGGTGCTTCTCTTTGAAATGGAGTCTAGTGTTCAAAGTGTTCCTTAGTACCTGCCTCTACAGGGCGGCTTTCAAATACAGCTGGCAGAGCATGCTCATATGTGAATTGTAAAATACCAAGGCACCTGGGATATGCCTGTTCAAGGAAAGATCTTTTTCTTTTGAGAGGGTCCTTCCTTGCTTCTTGAGTATGTTCTTTAAAACTGGCACTGTACAGGCTTGCTGATTTAAATTGTCCACTATGAAGTTTAGTGTTTTGACCTCACTTTGGAAGTATGACATCTATGGGCTGCGTGCACCATTAAAGATTGTGTTAAGTGTGTGTTTTATGGACCCAGCCTCAGCCCTGGATACTTGGTGTTGATACTTTTTTTTTTGTTTATTAAATTTTTATTCGCAAATAGGTTCTCCACTCAGTAACATGTGTAGCACATATACAAATGTTTTGTCACAAAGTTAAGTGCATTATATGTCAATCATTCGCATAGAGTGGCATTAAATACAATGCAGCATCTTTTACGTTTCAAAATTTTCTCCCCAAAAAACAAAGCAAGAAAAATGTCACTGTAATGTATTCGCGTGTCAGAACCGATATACATACAAAATAAAAAATACCAAATAAATAAAACCCCTAAGTAAGCGTGTAAGCGGAGGAGAGTATAAGAGAGACTTTCTGCCGGTAAATCAAATGCAGAAGCACAATGTGGTATCGATACTTAATGATGTCTTTTTTACATTCCACATCCATGTTCACCAGACCAAATCAAATTCCCGTTGTATCAGTATATGCCTTAAGGTTTTTGGAATCCCAAATATTTTCCTGTAAACTGCAATGTGGGAATGCTCTAGGATGTTTTTAAGTTTTCCAGGATAGGCAAGGTGGTCATAGCTTATTATGGGAAATAATTTTGCCCGGATGAATGTGTGTGTCCCATCGGTTTTTCGACACTGTAGTTTATGATGTAGTTTAGCTATAGCAAATGTAGTTTTGCCCGAGTTTTCCTCTATGGCCTTTACTTGAATAAAGGCTCTGCATGAGGCCAACAGCCAGACTTAGTGTTAAATGTATTTGTTGGTAGTGGAGATCTTCAGGGGCCTGATGTTCCATGACAGTTAGATCTTTTTTGCAGATTGACTAAATATTAAGACTTTGTTTATCGTAGCGTTGACCATTAATGTGCTTGTGATGTTACAGTCCTGCATGATGCTCCACACCCACTGCATTTCAACCATTGTGAGATCTAATATTACCACGTCATCGGCGTACTGTATGATGGGGAGCTTGAGTAATCCAAGCCTGGGGGAATGCAGAATCCCCATTAATAGTACCTGGGCTAGATCAGCTGTGTACAGGTTGAATAATGTGGGTGCAATAATGCATTCCTGCATTAATACCTTGTTCATATCGATCTTTCATGTGGTATGAAATTGTGTTAGCTAAACCTGGGTCCAGGTGTCTGTGTATAGAATGATGATTGTGCCCAGTAGCTGTATTAGGCTCACCCATGCAGCAAGTTTGTCTTGTCCCATAGTATTTTTCTTCGATGGCATTGAATGCCACACTGTAATCTATAAAGCAGCATATAGTGGGCTTGAGGCTTTTTTCACTGCTTTGTCAATCAGATATGAAAGGGCAATTACATTGTCGGTGGTAGCGGCTTTTGGGCGGAAGCCCGTTTGATAGAATGGTAATATACCGTTGACAGTGACCCAGTCTCAAGTTCATGCAAGAGCATCTTCACATACGCTTTCCATTCTGCGTCCAGTAAAGCAATTAATATCTAGTTTTCTGGAGCCGTGCTACTGCCCTTTTTATGGATGGGATATAGGATGAACATGCGGGAGGACTCTCAGATGACTGCCTTCTTCTGTGACCATCTTTGCACTCTGCTAGACTGCTGCTGTTGCTGGAAGGACTGTCCTACTTCCTGGAACTTTCCTTGAACCCTCACAGGCCGCTCGTCTGTTTAGCCCTGCAGCTACATCTGCACCCAGGTCTACCAAAAGTAACTCCAAGGGCTAGTTTGCTTGCTTCCTGTTCAGAGCCACAGGGACATAACAGACTCCCACCATCTTGAATCTGCACCTGCACCTGAATGAGTCCCGACCCCCAAGAGGTGCTCTATCAGTCCTGGACCCTTAGATGTGGTGCTAAAGGTGCCCTGATGGCCATTTTTCCAAAATGAAGCCAAAAAGTGCTCTGAGAACCAGGAGGTGACAAGAACAACATGCTTGCCTTTCCGCCTGAGGTGCAGTGCTGGTCAGATTAACTTTGTGGCTTCCCCCTGCTATGTTCTGGTTCAGGGGTCCTTCACCAAAGGTGTATCAGATCTCGTGGAATTGTCTTCAGATGCAGCTTTCTGCCTCGCCCCTTTGAAATTTTTTTACTACCATTTTGGGGACTAATTATAAACGAAAATGTTCACCAAGGATTCGACCCAGATCCATCTGATGACGACGCTCCCTCATCACACACCTCCTGCAGCCTTGCTCCTCTGAAATTGACCTTCTCAGGCAGGTTTCTACAGAATGTTTGTAAGTCCGAAGGTATGCGCCGACAGGGTCCAATCCACTTCTTGGACCCAGACCGCGCTCCATTGTGGTCGGCCTTAATATTCAACTTTTACCCCAGCTAGTGCGACTAGATGTCTGCAGTTGGTGCTTTGATCTTTCAGGCACTATTTTGTACCTTAAATTTAAAAAAATCATAACTCTGGATATACTGATTGGGTTTTTCGTTTTTTGGAGTCAAATAATTTATTATAATTTTCCATAATTGGTTTGGGATTTTCCTTGTGTTGTGATTTCTCTTTATTACTGCTTGTCTGCTGCATGAATACTTTGCACATTACCTCTAAGTTAAGGCTGACTGCTTTTTGTGCCAAGCTACCTAGGGTTAAGCACAGGTTAATGTAGTGACTTTTTGTGGTTTATTCTGCAAGGTAATGCAGTTGGTTGCTTGACCTGGGCTCACACCCAGTCAACCAACAACCCAATTTCTCACACTATTGTTTTAGTAAGTTTATGTAGCAGCTTCATACACTTGACAATATCACAGACTCTACTGATTCAAATGCCAGTGCAAGAGCAATGGTTACTGAAATGTAGAAGAACAAGCATTTCACATAACCACCACTAAATAGCCAATGGGGAGAGAAAGGCAGACACTGAATGATTTAACTCTTTGGGCCTGATGTGGATCATGGTGGATGGGTTACTCCGTCACAACATTGACAGATACCCCGTCCACTAAAATATAAATGCCATTGCTTAAAATGGAATTTATATTTTGGTGAACGGATATTCATCACTGTATGGACGGAGTAACCCGCCAAGATCAAAACCAGGCCCTTAGTCTAATAAATTACCATGTATTAAATTCATACTTGAACAAAGTGCACTGTGTGAAATGTTTCCTTTAGTGAGTTAACACTGTATATTGGACAACTGTATGGTTTATGAACCTTGGGAGTATGAAAGAACACGTTCCTCCTATGAAATTGTAACCTGTGGCTTTAAAGTCACATGCATATATTTGCAGCGGGTGCATTAACCCATGAAGTATCCATGTGGGGTTCTAAACTATGAAATTAAGTTTGAATTCTGGTAGTGATCAGAACGTTAAGGTGTTTTACTCTGAAAATGAGGGGTACTGCAATCTTTCCACTTAAAAAACTATGGGCTAGATGTATGATTTTACTTGTTATATTTTGCATGCAGTCAGTGTGGAATTTTTGTAACTGACCTATGTGCTTGTATTTTGTATCCTAAAAATCGTAATTAGAGTGAATTGCAATCAAAGTTACCTCATTAATTTTCATGAGTTAGTTTCCAATTTGTGGCTCATTATGATTGACCACACTCACAGGGATTACAAGGGTCAGCAAACCACAATGTCAGTTATTGCATTTCAATAAATTGGGTTTACATTAAAGCAGCCCGTTTCCTCAAGTGGTATGGGGTTACTTTTCAAAATGATTTTTTTTTTAAGTTTCACTGAAAGCAGGCAGTGGTTCCTAAAACTACTACTTACTCCTTGTGATTTTTTTTTAATTCACAAAGGGCAAGGAATACAAAGGGGACACTTTCCCCTATGCAGTAAATGCTCTCAACTTGGGGGTTGTTAACTTTACAATGATTTGCAACCACAATAACGGTCACAAACTATTAATACTTAGGGCACCAATTCAGTGTGTAAATATGACACCCACAACATACCCTTTCCAAAATTAAATATGTATCCATTCGCAATCCTATTTTAGAAGTTGGATAATCTTAAAAAAAAAAATCTTAAAATGAGAATGGTACATAGGAAAACCCGATTTTGTGATTGCAAACAATCCTATTTTTTGATATGGAGGATTTGTGACCGCAAAATAGATTTGTAGATCTGCTCCTTATGTGCCATTCAACGTAGTTGAATGAGAGGAATTGATGCCAAGACTGGCAAGTCACTGTTCATTCTACTCAATGGGACAGCAGTTCTATACTTCCAAATATAGACACACAGGCCCTGGTTTTGATGTCAGTCGAAAAGCCTCTGCAGGTAGGAAGCTTTCCAACCGGCATGCTTGGCTTGACTTCCGACCGCCATATTACGATTACGATATTACGATTACGGTGGCGTGAGGTGCCTGCCACATGGTGCAGGGATTCACAGAAACTCCCATTTCTTTATGGGAGCTTGTGCTGCAGTCGGTTTGCGACTGCAGGACAAGTTCCCATGGAGAAATGGGAGTCTGCAACCGCACCATGGGGCAAATTTATGTTAACTGGCGCATCCTCAGGGATGCGCCAGTTAACATGCGCCACAGTGCGCCACAGCTCCGCCAGCCCTGGTGCGCCGCATTTATAATGCGGCGCACCATGGTGCAAAAACGGCACAGATGCGTGACGCATCTGTGCCGGAAATGTGGCGCATTGCTGGAGTTGCGTCGCAAGCGCGACGCAGCTCCAGCAAGGCTCGGGGGTGCCCCATTTTAACAATGCTGCGTCAAGACCTACGCCTGCTTCAAGCAGGCGCAGGCTTTTGACGCAGCATTGGCTTAAAAGTGACTGAGTGAAATCTCATAGATTTCACTCAGCCACTTTTGCGAGGCGCACCTGCCCCGGAACGCCCACCCTGCGCCGGAACGCGCACAAGCGGCGCAGGGCTTTACAACGTGACGCATCTGCCTAGATGCGTCATGTTGTAAATCGTTCGTAGGGATGCGCCACGTTTACGCCGCCTTGCGTGACGCAACAGCGGCGTAAACATGGCGCAAGGGCCTCATAAATCTGCCCCCATGTGCGGTCACTTTGTAATTGTTTATGCGGACCCGTGGTTGGTCTGGAAACTGCAGGGATGTCTGGTGGAGGAATCTCTGACTGACATCCTAATTAGGCCCTTAACATCTAAGACATAACAGGCAGGTCTTTGGATTTGCAGCTTTCAACAATAATGGAAGCAAGCACTCTTCTCGCTCATCTTTTGCAATGTTGATATTTGCACACACAAAAAAAACTTTTTTTAAAACACAAACTCAAGCTTATTGGCTTTGTCAATGACTGTTTATATTACGTGTGCTAATATTGTCTATGGTAATTTCCTAGTAAAAAAGGAAACCGCTTTATGTTGTAGCCGATCATTGTTACTTAATACCCCTTTTAATTGGACATATGCCCATCAGTTCATGTTTTTCACTCCCTCACTATTTCCTTGTCTCTAGATATTTTTCTCTTCGACTAAAAGCTTTTTTTCAATTTTTCTCTTTCCCTGCCTCTTCTTCTCTTTACTCCTCTCTCTCTCTTTCTAGCTCCTGTTTAGTGTTCAGCGCCTATTTCTTCTCCTTTTTCATTGTACTCACCTTTCGTGTTTGATTTTTTTTTTGCCTTTGTAATACATTTCTCACATACCTGTAATACTTATGGGTGACATAAATATTATAGGTATAATTTTTCTCATTTATAGAAACAACATTTTACACCGTTACTATATCTCTCTACGTTTTACGATGTGAAGAAATGGGCTTACAATTTCTATTAATTATTCATTATGAAAATAGAAAATACCATCCCCTTGTGCTAGGTATTTTAAGAGCTTGATACATTGCTGGTTTTATGAATCACCTCCTGTCTAGGAAAAGAAAATGTTTCTTTTTTATGATTCATAAAGCAGGAGGGGTTGTTTTGTGTTGCTTTATGGTGGGGGTGGTCTTCATTATTCCTTAGCTTGGGGAATAATATGCGCTGTTTGTCTTCTCAGTTTATTGTCTTGTTTCTTTTGAAAAGAGCGGGTCATAAAAGAGGATGACGACATGTATCCAGAGTGTTGCTCTGTGAAGCAGCAGAAATGCTCCTTTAAAGTCTGTACATAGAGGAAATGCGGTTTACCCAGACTCACACAATATTTCTGATTAATGTGACCCTGTCCGTCAAGATTTCCGAAAATAAATCTACATAAATCAGCTTCTCATATATTCCCAAGAGCACTCCAACTTATTTTGTCTAATGGATTCCTTTTGTTATGCCTTTCAGTGCAATTCGAGGCTTTTCAACATGATGCATTTGAAGTATATGTGATAGTTTGATACAAAGATATCCATGAAGTATTTTTCTCATGATCGTGCTCAACCTCATTCATTTAAAGTGCAGTATGCCCCACAACAGATCTGATCATAATAATAATGTGGTCCACCAATAATATAAAATAATAATTTCAAAAAGCAGTTAAAAATGAAACAACATTAGAATGATGGGCCTAATATACAAAGCAATTTACGACTACCCATTTATGACTGGAACTGCTTCCTCTTAAGAATGGGGGGGTACAAAAGGGGGTGGTGATGGACGGAGCATCTGAATCAATCAAACACTCACACCCAGTGAAAAGATCTGGGTTTAATCCATCACCGTTCTTTAGCCCACTCTGCCACCCCAGTTCAGACATGGCTATATGCAAATCAGTCTGACCCTGTGCCTCATGGGAACAGTCCAGCCCGAACTGCAAAGCCATGTCGTCCCTGGACCGGAAACAAGCTTCTGAGGACCGGTTTCTGGCATTCCAGCCGTCTTCAGCCCGGCTTGTTTGAATCCAGTGGCAAAGTGAGCAAGGGACTCATGTCTGAGCATACCCTGCCACACTTATGGCGGCCAAAAGCGGTACAAAAGGGGGTGGTGATGGACGGAGCATCTGAATCAATCAAACACTCACACCCAGTCAAAAGATCTGGGTTTAATCCATCACCGTTCTTTAGCCTACTCTGCCACCCCAGTTCAGACATGGCTATATGCAAATCAGTCTGACCCTGTGCCTCATGGGAACAGTCCAGTCCGAAGTGCCAAGCCATGTCTTCTCTGGACCGGAAACAAGCTTCCTAATACCTATTACATCACAGACGGTTTGGGATTGATGTTTTAGATTCGGCTGAGTCTGGCCAAATCTCGCACTAAGTACTTTGTTGCCCATGTGCTAAATGAAGGTTCCCAAATGATGTAGGGTGGTACAGGTTGGGAGTCTGATGGGATTTCTTTGAGCACCGATAAGGGACCCAGCGACAGATTTCGCTATTCATTGGTCATAGCATAGATCATCACCGGATAAGACACATACCACTCATTACTTTCTGACCCCTTGCTATTCTTTGTTTAGGGATACACACACACAATGAGAAGGGAAAGGGGATTCAGCGGGACCAATATGTTCCTGGATGCTGCTTCTTTCTCCTTGTATGGGAAAACCAACTGGTTTCTAATACTACCGTCAGACACTAGACAGTGTCATGCTTCATCCTAGGGCCCCATCAACATCAGAGCGCAGACCATCTTCATATGATGGAGCAAAAGAAACCATTTCTTAAA
Organism: Lissotriton vulgaris; assembly: GCF_964263255.1. Lineage (NCBI taxonomy): Eukaryota > Metazoa > Chordata > Amphibia > Caudata > Salamandridae > Lissotriton > Lissotriton vulgaris. Next base: position 316,235,621 of record NC_141699.1, on the reverse strand, counting down.
AAAAAAAAAAAAATTGAGTGGATTGAATCCAACCATATATCCCAACTGGGATCGGGATCCTCTCAACACAAAAAGAGTAATTAAATGTACCATGGTGGATGTTCAACTAATCTTTATTCCTAACTTCCTCTGGCAGGATTAAAATATATCTGGGGGATTTACAGGGTTTTTGGTACCCCAACCACATAAAAAATTGTGTTATTCAATCGACATATTTCTACCTTCTCTGAGCCCCTCCGGGTTCTACCAGGCTTCCTCAGGATTAGGAGACCTTCTTATTCTTTGTTCTCGTTATTGGCCTCCCCTATATACAGTACCTTGTTTTTCATGTATTAATATGGGGATATTTTAGAGGGTATTTCCTCTCCCTCCTCCTTCAGTTTTACTCTTATCTTGGGAATGTTCTAAAAGGAAAATCATTGTTTTTTTAGTCATCTCTCATGTCTAATATTCAGCAGATCTCTACTTCTCATTTTATATTTAAAAAAACTAGAATGCAGTACTTGTGTTTCTCTATCCGTTATTTATTATACACACACTCACAGGTCCAGCCACTTCCAAAACATGTGCCTCATATCTTCCATGGTTCTCATTGCTCTTTACTGCCCTATTTAATTAAATGGCTGTACTTACCTTTATTACTCAGATTTATTGCACCAACCTGAGGTGATTCACATCTGTCTCAATTCCTGTAATGTTTCTTGATATCTTTAATGTTTCTGGATACCTTTAATGTAGATGTGGTTCATTTTTCCTGATACCACAACTAGGTACTTAGTTTACATAGATGTTTTGTGACTTTCTCTTATTTCATTTTGTTGAAGGATGACTTATGCATCCATTTAGTATACTGGTTTGTTGAGTTTGGCTTGCCAACTGACTGAGAGTAAAATATGTGTTTTAACAGTGTTAGGCTTTGCATTTTTTGTCATATTTTCCCCTGTCTTTTTGCTTTCGGACCTCCCAGTTTTGACTCTGTTTTTGCTGGTTTAGTGTCTCTGTGCACTTTCTAACTTCTGTTCATTGTTAAAGTGCAAGTGCTCCTGTTATAAATTGTGTTATATGGATTGGTGTTTCCATGATTGGCATATTTGATTTACTAGTAAGTCCCTATTACAGTACACTGAGGGTGCCAGGCCCTGCAAATACAATGCTACTAAAGAGCCTGCAGCACTGATTGTGCCACCCACAGAAGTAGCCCTGTAAAGGTAACTCAGACCTGACACAGCAGAGGATGTGAGCAGTTTGTAACTGCCATGTTGACTTGGCAAGTGCACCCACTTGCCAGGCCCTAATCTTCCATTTTGCACACATAAGTCACCCCTAAGGTAGGCCTAACGTACCCCTATGGGCAGGATGCTGTGTATGTAAAAGGTAGGACATGTGCTGGTGTTTGCGACATATTCAAGGGTTGAATTACAGTGTATTTTGTTTTTTCACCACTGCAAGGCTATCTGTTCCATAGGAAAGAATGGGAGATTTACGTATAACATCTTATAAGCATGACTTCCGATTAGGATCAGATAGCTAGATGGAGTTTAGTAGGCCTGGACTCAGAGTGTAAAAATACATATTTTAGTAAAGATGATTTTTATGTTCTGTGTTTGAAAATACCACTTTTAGAAAGTAGGTACTTTCTTGCTTAGCCATCCTGTGTGCCTCTGCTGAGTTTGTACGTTGACTCACTGGCTTTGGAGTGACAGAGGCTGGGGATGTGCATTCTCTCCAGGCAGCCACTGCGGAAGTTGAGGTGTGCCGTGCCTTTCCTGGATGAGTCAGGGGTGGGCTGAATAGAACTGGGCTGCATTTGTAGTAGTGGGAGGAGATTTCCTTGCACCTGAATGGGCCTGGTCTGCCTTTCACAATGCTGTCTCCACCTCCTGCTGGGAAGCTGGGCCAGGAGGACCAAACTAGTTTGGTCTAAGCACAGACACTCTCTGCCTAAGAGAACAAAGACATTTTGAGTATAAATATTGGGGCCCAGACGCCAGAACTTGCTGGAATCAAGGAACCTGCCCAGAAAAGGAGCTGGAAGAGTTGCCAGGAGGAGAACTGTGCCTTGGCTATGTTGTTGCTTTGTTGGGTTGGCCTGCAGTTGCTGCTACTGCCTTGGGCAGTGAAAGGACTGGACTGACCTTTCTTTACTTGTGCTGAGTCTCTCCAAGGGCTTGAATTAGAGCTTGCTTCCTGTTCTCAAGTCTGCAGGGACTGCAACAACTTCACCAACCTCTGTGTACGACTTCTGGAGCCACTGTTTTACTTGCCACAGAGAAGGGAGATACAACTGACTCCATCACTGACTCCATCGCTGACTCTGTGTCCCGACGCACCGCAAAGGGCACCGTCTGCATCTCGCACCGCAACCCTGGTCTCAATTATGACGATGACCGATGCCGCTGGCACTGTGCCGCTGCTTGCACCGTGACCTGTGGGCACCACACTCTGCACTGCCTTGCTTCACTTTACCATCCTGTTCTCACCAACGCTGCTGCTGCTTACCAACATCCTTGACCGTATTTTGGCTGGGGGCACTACTCATAATATTTCACGATGCACCGCCTCATCTCACACAGTTATGTGGGCCAACCAACGCCAGCTCCTGCTAACCGGCTCCGTCGGTTGCACCGCAACCTGCCAGCACCACATTGAGCACCACCTCACCCTGCACCGTAAGCCTTGGTCTCACCGACACCATCTGGAGGATCGTCACAAAGCTGCTGCCTGCACTGCATCGTGAGGGCAACAGACACTGCACCACTTCCATTTTGCAACACAACAGTGACGGTTACCAGAACCGGCTTGCATCAACATGCCTGCCACAAGGAGAAAGGTACTGTTCATGAGTTTCTCCATGCTTTTGCTGGTCTGTACCGACGAGGTCGGCTGGAATGGTTAGAAGCTGGTATTTTCAGAATTGATGTAGCCCCAAACGGAGCTACCAACTCGTAAGAACTGTGTTTTTGAGGATATCTTGCACAGTTTATATTTTTAAATACTGTATGTTGGATTCTTATTGTTTTGGTCTTGTTTTGGATCTATAAAAATATTGGATATTTTTCTAATCTGGTGTGGGATCCTTTTGTAGTGTTTTCACTGTGTTACTGTTCGTTCTGCGAAAATGCTTTACACAATGCCTCTGACATGAGCCTGACTGCTCGTTCCAAGCTACCAAGGGGGTGAGCAGGGGTTATTTTAGGAGTGTAACTCCCTTAACCTGAGTAGGAAGAAGGATACCTATTTTGACAAAGGTACAAACCCTTGCCAACTAGAGACCCCCATTTCTAACATTGGTTGTCAGCGAAGAAGATAGGACTTGTGTTTGCTCTTGACTTACAGTGAATGGTGTGCACTACTACGATACCGCAGACCATTACGTACCACATAGTGGTTCTTTTTCTTTTTGGACTATTTTTGATCATATGTTGCAACCTTGAAAGTGGCCTTTGAGGAGGATAGGTTGGAATCCTACAATGTGAAAGAGTTGAAGGCAGTCTGCAAAAACCTAATGGTCCAAGTCAGAGGCCTCACCAGGAAAGAGGAGCTACAAAAGGCACTGAGGTGCGTAGCAGCCAGGCATGCCATTGGGCAATCTGGAGGTCTCAGTGGGGAGGCGGAGGAGTCTCTTTCTAGGGTTGATGTGCTTTTGGGAGGGGGGCCCCTCCTGGACAGTTAGCAGTGGCTTGTCCCCAAAGGAGCTGGAGGACAGGCGGAAGACAAGGAAGTTTGAGTTGGAAAAACTTGAGATGGAGGGTGGTTGGAGGATGAAAGGAAAGATAAAGAATAGTCAGCATGTCAGATAAAATTGTGCACACCCCCAAGGAGGTAGGCAAGGAATTCAAGAAGAGGGACTACATTGAAAGGTGGTTTTAGGGTTATGAGGCGTCTAAATACATGAATGGGGTCCTTAAGAAGAATTGGCGACAGGATTGTCGCCTCTTTTTCAAGAAGAAGGAAGAAATGCCTTAGTGGCTTTGGGTAACCTCACCTAGGCTGACGTGAAGGAGGCCCTTCTCTCCAGGTATGGTCTCACTCTTGAAATGTACAGGGATCAATTTAGGTCCTGTAAGAAAACTGATGCCAACACTTGGTTGGAATGTGAGGATTCGTTTTGCAGGTCACTGGATGGCTGAGTGAAGGACAGTAATGTGACAGATTGTCGGGGTGCTACAATTTCATTGCATGGGAGCTTTTGTCTAGTCTGTGTTATGTAGATCTGCGCCAGCACTTGGTTGATAGTAAGCTGACTGACCCGAGAAAGCTTGCTATGGAGGCGGACCGCTGGATAAGTACCAGGGTCCACAAGAAAGCATTTCGGTGAGACTCAGCCAAAGGTGGGCAGGGTCCCCAGCAGATAAGTGGAGAGAAAAGGGTAAAGCACAGGAGTTCTTTAAAGGGCCCCAACTAATACCCAGGGTAAAGGTTCCCATGCCCCAGGAAATACAAAACAAGTGGTCTTGTCAAGAAAGCATGCAGATCCCGGCCCGCAAGTGCTCTGCCTGTGAGCAGGTGGATCACTTGAAGGGGGACCACAAGTATCCCAAGAGGGCACAGCCACCAACCAGAGGGCAGACAAAGGTGTTGGCTAGTGTAGCGTTCGGGGAGGAGGGGTGCCCACAGGAGGGTGGGAATCCTGCAGAAATGACCCTTGTGTCAGTAGGGGAAAGTGAGACAGTTTCATGAAACCAGGTGCCTGGTAACACTAAACAATACAACTCCTAGGTGACCATCAATGGGAAAAGGGAAGAGACTCTCAGAGATAATGAAGCAAGCGTGACCTCAGTCGGGTGTCACCTGATCTCTGATGAGCAAGTAGTCCCTGGGGCATTCCACCAAGTAGTTGCTGAGGACAACTCAGAGTGCCAGTGTATGGTGGCAAGGTTCCCTTTGAATGGGGGGTGTCTCAGGTCCCTTGAGGGTGGTTGTGAGACCTACACTGCCTGTATATTGTCTGCTAGGGAATGACCTGGAGCACTCCTTGTGGAAGGATGTTGAGCTCAGGTCTCACTTGGAGATGCTGGGGTAGCCAGTGTGGGCATGCATGACCACTCCGTCAAGGGCAGACAGAAAGGGCGATCAGAAGGACCTGGAGCCTGAAAGAGTGGCCCATGTTCCTGCCAAGAGAAAGGGCAAGGGGTGTGGGAATCCCACCACTGAGGTTCCTGTTAGACCTGGCACCATTGGCGTGGGTCTCCCTTCTATTTTTTTGCTGTTGCCTATATGTTTTGCTGGTCTAGATGGTTTGGGCACTGTGCCACTGCTATTCAGTGCCACAGTGCAAGTGCTCCCTATTGTAAAGTATTGTAATGGATTAGTGACTTCATGATTGGCTTATTTGATTTACTTGTCAGCCCCTAGTACATTGCACCATGTGTGCCTAGGGCCTGTAAATCAAATGCTGCTGGTGGGCTTGCAGCACTGTTTGTGCCACCCACCGGAGCAGGTTGTAACCTATGGCTCAGGCCTGCCATTGCAGAGCCTGTGTACAGCCTGGGGCTGCCATGTCGACTAGGCAAGTGCACACACTTGCCAGTCCCTAAACCTTCCCTTTTGTACATATTAGTCACCCTTAAGGTAGGCCTAAGGGTAGGGTGCATTGTATGTAAAAGGTAGGACATGCCCTGATGTGTGTGGCATGTCTTGGTGGTGAATTACAGCCAATTTCGTTTTTCACTATTGCAAGGCTACCTGTTCCCATAGGCAAGAATGGGCAGTTTGATTATAACATCTTATAATCCTAAGTCACTCAAGGAACTAGGTAAAAATTTGCGTTAAGTAAGCCTGAACTCAGAATGATAAAATACATCTTTTAGTGAAGTTGGTTTTAAAATTCTGTGTTTGGAAATACCACCTTTGGAAAGTAGGCTCAGGTTTCACTCATACAATGCCAGTGAAGGGCGTGGCTTAGCTGTATGGCCGCATAGACGTTCTTCACCTGAGCTCCTCGTGGCAAACCTTATTTTGCATGAATCCTTCAGAATCCTGCCCTAATGACCAACTGAATTACCAATTGGAAATGGCACTGACTCAAAACCCGAGTTATTCTGTGATACCGAGAGGCATAATAACTGGTGGAAAGCGCCTCCATGGGGAACTTGCGCCATCTTTGTTCACGGAGCCGAAGCACAGTGGAGTTCTGAGCTAGACCCAGTGGACTAAAGAGTGTCTCCCTGGAGCAGCTGGAGCAGCTGGAGAGCGGAGAGCAGCAGCTCCACTGCATAAAAGGAGTACGGAAGGGGACGAGGCCCAGCACGGGTGGATGCCTGGTCCTGCGGTGCTGAAGGTACGGTGCTGGTGTGTGTTGGCAGCCCACTACGAGGTGTACGGAGCGAGTGAGGAAGTGCTACCAGCCTGACGATATTTGGAGGAGTGGCCCAGGGACTATTGAGGGGCTGAATTTCATGGCATTCGAGGTGCTGTTCCTCTGAACTCTGGGTGAGTGCTGCGGGGAGGCTGCATGGAAGTCTTACTGGATGATGGCTGGATCGCGTCGACCACAGGGCGAGATGTCTAGACTGCTACTTATAACTGCAGGATCTCTGTAAACAGCTTCACTGATGACGCAGGAAAATACCGTCCCGAGAGGGCACAAGGAACATTAAAGGGACCTGCCCAACATTGGGAATGAGCTGGCAGGGATCATAATTGGGACATTGCCCCTCGCATTAAGACACGTAGGAACAGAGAGTTGCTCTATTTATTTCCTCGCCCCCTGTTGGGATCCTAGAGATCGTCACCCCTGACGGTTGTGGAGTGGGTTGCTGGTCCATGGGGAATCACACGGGCCCTCAGTTGATAAAATGGAGCCTCTTGAAGGGATGAAGCCCATCCCAAGGCCTCAGCCTCTGTAGCCTACCTGAGTTACAGCGTGTGGGTCAAGTGAGCCTGCAAAAGATACGCTAGAGAGTAGGATTGATGACCATACTGACATAGACCCCTGCACGACATCAGAGCATTCACCCGCAGCTGAACTATTATGAGGTGGACAGTGAACGTAGTTTGATATTCGACTGGTGGTTACTTTCATATGACAAACGAGGAAGTTCATGGCCCCATATTCCCTACCCAGTGCAGCGATGAGTAGTTAACTGTTAAGCGGAAAGCAGCTGATCCGCGACCGCTATGGTGAAAGGATAAATCTCCCCAAGTCTCAGACAAACAAAATCTCTAATTATGCTCAGCCACTGGTGCATGGGTTGGAGCAACGAGATAGTAATGTCAACGGGGATCAAACACCTCCGGAGAAGGCTGATGAGGCTCTACCTACATTAATGGATGTGATTCAGGCTATCCAAACGACACGGGATGAAATGGTCAATAGAATAGACTCATTGGCCATTGATGGGAATCTACTGGGGGCTGATTTGAGGAAAGTGTCTGATAAAGTGACCACCACCGAAAGAGATGCGACTGCATTGCAGTCTGATGTTAAGTTCCTTAGTGCCACTGTCATTGAATTGAAAAGGCAAGTAATAAAGCTAGATGAGAGAGCAGAGGATTCAGAACGGAGATCACAGTGAAGGACTGGGTTTTTCTAAGACCCAGCGGTGCCAGAGATAACACCTAAAACCTTCGTGGGTAACCTGTTCCGGCGTACAAATGACAGAGACACGGCACACTTCCTTCGGCGTCAAAGATTCGAGGTTTATTACTGCAGGGAACACAGAAGTCACAGGAAGTACAACACGTGTAGGTTCGAGGAGTCTGCTTCAACTTGTATCTGTGGATCGCTCCTTTTATACAGTTTTCGTGCATAGGATAACATGGTACACAAAGGTTTACAACTTGGTTCCCATCGTAAAGACCATAAGGGGTCGCTTTCATGTATTCAGGGCCCGGAACATAAGTACAGTAGCGTTTGGTAGTTCCCAACTGTAAAAGCACATCTTCCCACCATTAGTACATTCCAATCAGCAGTAAACAAATCGAGGAAGAGACAGAAACAGGTGCAGAGGAAGACAGGAACAGTGAGCAGATCGAAAAGGGTGTAAAAGGGGTGGTATCGGGAAACACGAGCTGCAGGCATCAAAGGGGACGTGCCTAATGAATGCACAACTAAGACAATAGACCGGCACGGCAAGATGAGCCTCGAGCGGGGCCATCTGCCTTACAGTGCCATCCCCCTCATCATAAAGACACCTTCAAAGAAAACGTGTCTTCCGCAAGAGTTTGGGAATCCCAGGGTCGCGAAGCGGACAGCGTCCGTTCGCTGGCTACTTGAGGGCAAGAAACAAAATGGATGCCATATCTAAGATGGAACCCGTGGGTTCAGATGAAGAAACTCACGAAACAAACGAACGGTTTAGGCTAGCACAGCGAAAACACGTACACCCACTAAACTCGTCATTTGCGGTTCATAGATACCAGACTCGACCATATTCGTGCGAGTCGAAAACACCACTTACAATTGTCACGGAACCTCAGACGCTCCTTTTGCCCTCATGTAGGCAAGCACTAGTCGGAATCATAATCGATCTCGATATTCATCAGACCATCTAGATGCTGCTGCAACATAATTCTATCCATCAGAGTTCCTTTGGTAACAGGCGGCTGCCTTATACACGTCGTAGCACAGAGGCCACATAAGGCAGGACCACACTGCACACAAAGACAACACGTGAACAGGAATGCTACAACAACCCCGATAATCATCAGAATTTTCCAACCCCAAGTCAATATTAGGCCCCAAAACCACCCAAGTAGCGTCCAATCCCCTACGTCCACGTGTATGGACTCAGAGATCTTATGCAACTTCGAGATGGCTTGATAGACAGTCGGAGCGTTGTCTGGAATGAAAATACAACAGCTCGAATGGATCACCTTACATACTCCACCTCGATCTGCTAAGACAACGTCTAAAACCATACGATTTTGTAACGTCATCAATCGATCCGCCTGAAGCTCTGCTGTGATATTACCAAGGGCACTGGCAGTGATATTAGCTGTCGATTCCACCACTCGAGTCAACTGTCTCAGGTTCCAACTATTGATCATAGGCCCCCAAAACGGCAAGAAACCCTTGAAAAAGTCTCCTGCCTCTTGACCGGCAGTGTCCTCTTTGCTAATCACGCCCCTCACAACTCTGGTCTTGTGGTAATCAGAGGCAACTGTAAAAGTCGGTGGCAACAAGTTTGCAATATAACATGTGCCCGCAAAGTCAAGGGGCAACCATGTATATGCACGGTCATAACAGACAAAGTACGTACCCTTGGCAGTCAGGAGAACAGGGGAAGAGAGCATTGGTAAGACATACGTCTCAGAGCAAGCACTCTCTCCAAGGTGAGCTCTCGGGCTTCGGCCACGACCTTTTAGACAGAAATTACCAAGGTGGGGTACGATCCATATTGGAGACGAGCTTTTAAGCTGTCTTTCGCCTACGAGCGCACTATACTCAACCTCACTCAGATCCCTATAGGCTCGCACCTCTTCCTCTGGGATGAGCGACGGCTCATAGATATCCCTATCTAAATCAGCAATCGCTATTGCCAAAGGCTTATGGTACGGACCGGGACCAAAGTGTGGAAAACGTGGCTCTCAATTGGGGTGAGAATCTAGTGCGCTTCGAAACATTGTTTGGAATGCTCGAGCTGAACCCTGGGAACTGTAAGGAAGGACCAGGTACGGAATTCCCTTATCGGTGGTATGTGGCATTAACCCACACACCCAACAATTGGTAGTGTTTATCACCAACTGATGCTGATGAAGGAGCTGAACGAAGGAATTGTTCATGAATTCCGCACGTCTAACCTGCTCGTGTTGGGGTAGGATGTGGAAGGAATGAGGAGAAACAGTGGAGGTAGGTTTAGGTTCAGAAGAAGGGGTAGGTGAGGCAGAAGGCAACAATGACTGTATCATGTAATACACCCCACCCACCAATAACGAAGAAACAGTTAAAAACAGAAGGAACACCTGAAACATGAAGCATTTTGTACGAGCGATTTGTTGCAACTTGAATCTTTGGGCCTGAGCTTTTTCCAATTCCGACAGCTTCGAGAAAGCCATCCTCTAAAACCGTCCGCTACGTTCTTGACGCACTTCGTTCTGTGTAGCAGTAGTCAATCCCCAGGAGTTCCCAGGAACCGACGGTCTCCGACCTAGTGTCAAGACCTACTAACCAGAAGGAAGTACCCGCGCGGCCCTACGGTCCACCCGGATGTAAGGTATCTTTAATTAACAATATATATACAAAATCTCCTAGCTGTGGAAGCAAAACACATATACGGGAAAAGGCTCAAAATTTACAAAAATCACAATTATACGAGTGTGTTCAGACTGAATGGTGGCAATGGGGTAACGTGGATGTCAGGGGAGTAAGCAAAAATATTTATTAGTCTCTGATATTGGATCGAAGAAAATATCGGCTTCTCCCAGGACGTGTCTGTTCGTCAAACAGCTGATCCGGTGATGGGACAGAGTTCTGCTCATCAGTCAATTGTTCAGATCTTGAGTTTTGCGATGACAAATGTTCAACAATGTCGTTCTGCTGCACTGAGGACTCTCCAACAGGCTGAGCGTCGCTAAAAGGAACGAAAGTCGGCACAGTTTCTGCTTCAGACGAGGCAATGCCCTTCCTCACCCACGAGTCTGCTAGTAAAGGTATAGGTACCTTCTTGGTATGGGTGGCATGCACCCAATTCTTGCGTCCTTCCAAACGAACAGCAGTCCTCGTGGCAAGGAGCACTTGGTAGGGTCCGGTAAAACGAGGCTCAAGGTTACGCTTCCGGGCAAAATTTCGTGTCACCACCCAATCTCCGGGCTGGAGCTGGTGGCCTGGACCCTCCGTCGGCGTCGGCAGTGCTTCAAAGACCTGTTGGTGAATTAACTTCAGTTTAGCAGTCAGATCATGAAGATAATCGATCAACATTGGCTACTCAAGATCAGAAAACACACTGGGTCTAGGGACCCCCCAAACATTGGCAGGGCGGCCGAACACAATCTCGTAGGGGCTAAGCCCTACTCGGGAGTGTACAGTCGCCCTAGTTGACAGAAGAGCTAGAGGCAAAGCGTCAGGCCACGAGAGACCAGTCGTAGCCTGAATCTTCGCTAACTTCAATTTAAGGGTGCCATTATACCCTTCAACCAGACCTGCTGACTGGGGATGATTGGCGCTGTGGAATTTCTGTGTAATTCCAAGGCCCTTACACACACTCTTCATCACACTCCCCACAAACTCACTTCCGTTATCACACCATACAATCCGCGGCATTCCATACCGAGGAAAGTATTCCTTCAGTAGGATTTTCGCAGTGGACAAAGCAGTGTTGTCTTTGAGAGGGTAGGCTTCGATCCATCGGGAGAATGCGCAAACCACAACTAAAACGTACTTCAGGTTATTGCATCGCTCCATATGAATGAAGTCTAGCTGAATCACCTCAAAGGGACATGAAGGGGGAGCAAAATGGCCAGGAGGTGTAGGAGTTCCCTTACCAGGATTGTACATCATACATATCATACAATTCTTAACCAATCTCTCAGCACACTTAGCGATACCATCATTCTTCCATACTGGGGACAACAACTTGCAGATACCTTTCGCACTAATATGTGCCAAGCCGTGTGCCATCGTCACAACGGCTAGTACAAACGCATCCGGCAACATCCACCTCTTATTCTCCGACAAATCAATCCAACAACCATTCGCATCCAGCTTTCCCGTACTCTCTTTCCACTTCGTCTTTTCAGACTCAGTGGCCTCGTTCTAAATCGCTTTCACACTCTCAATAGTGTCCTCACACATACCAGTCTCTGTAGGCCACCTAACCGAACTCGTCACATACATTTTAGTGCTTTGGTTCCTGGCAGTCTCCTTAGCAATCCCATCCGCAAACGCATTACCACGACCAACATCATCCGTCACCTTACGGTGTGCACTACATTTAATAATCGCCACCTGCTTGGGCAACGTAAGTGCATCCAAAAGATCATTCACGAGCTGTCCGTGCTGAATCTTCGTGCCATGCGATGTCATAAAACCTCTCTCTCTCCACAATCGTCCAAAACTATGAGCAACACCGAATGCATACTGGCTGTCTGTAAACACATTCACCTGTTTCCCTTTCGACAACACACACGCTCTAGTCAAAGCAATCAGCTCTGCCGCCTGAGCAGAGTTCTGATTCAATCTCGCAGTCTCCACAACAGTACTCAATGTCACCACAGCATACGCAGTCGTCACATCGCCATTCGGCAACTTAAAACACGACCCATCCACATACAGGGTCCCATCGGGATCTTCCAATGGAGTATTTTTCAGGTCTACTCGACCTTTTGTTTCTTCCTCCGTTCGTAGGTAGCAGTCATGAGGTGCTACTTTGTCTGATTCCATACTGATTGGAAACAAAGTCGCCGGGTTCAGGACGTTGCAACGTTTTATTTGAATGTGACTTGCCAAAAGCGTCAACTCATACCCAGACAACCTTGCGCTCGTCAGGTGTTAAGTTTTCGTACGATTCAAAAGAGTGTCAACTGCATGCGGAACCATCACCGTAAGCATATTATCCATGACCAATCCTGCAGATTGCCGGATGGACACCGCAGCTGCCGCTGTTGCTCTCAAACAACTCGGCAATGCTCTAGCTACTGGGTCCAAGGTCAAGGAAAAATATGCACATGGACGTTGCTTACCGCCAAATTGTTGCGTCAAAACACTCAACGCACAACCTTCCCTCTCGTGAACGTATAGTGTAAACGGTTTACTGTAGTCAGGGGTACCTAACACAGGGGCCGAACACAACGCGTCACGTAGTTCAGAAAAACTTTTCTGACATTCTTCCGTCCATGGTAAAGGAGTTGGAACATCCTTGTACGTAAGAGCCACCAATGGTTTCGCTAGCAATGAACAAATTCGGGATCCATTGCTTGCAGTATGACGTGATACCTAAAAAGGCACGCACATCTCTCTGAGTTGTTGGCACAGTCATTCGAGCAATCGCTGCAATTCTCTCTGGGGTCAACCTTCTTCCCTCCTTTGACAATAAGTGACCTAGATAGGTTACTTCTTGGCAACAATATTGCAGTTTAGAAGGTGACACCTTGTGATGTAAGTCACAGATGCTGCAACAACGACACCGTAGCAAGTTTGCAAATGTCCTGAGTATCTGCAGCCACCAATAAGTCATCGACATATTGGATCAAGGCCGCACCGGCCGGCAACACAAACGCATCAAGTTGGCCCTTCAAGGCTTGGCTGTATATCGATGGACTCTCACAGTAGCCCTGAGGAGCGCGTTTAAACCTAAAGCTGCGGCCACCAAGAGAGAAACCGAAAAGGTCCCTACTCTCCTCAGCAATCGGAATGCTGAAGAAAGCATTCTTCAGATCGATCACTGAGAACCAAGATGCAGAGGCTGGAATCAGAGTCAGTAGAGCCGTAATGTCAGGCACCACAGGGAACTGAGGAATCACAATTTTATTCTCCTCCCGTAAATCGATAACAAAACGATAAACAGGGGGCTTTGATGGATCAGTGCGCTTCAGAATGGGCAGCACAGGGCTATTGCACACGTTTCCCCGAGTCTCCTCGATAACATCTTTCTCAATTAAATCGTAGATGATTGCTAACAGCGCTCGCTCACCATCAAGGGAGATACGATACTGGGGAACACGTGGCAATCGCACATTAGATTTCAAGTGAACAACATAAGGGGAGATGTCAAGCAGGCCCACGTCATTGGGACCTGTCGCCCACAAAGATGCAGGAAGAGAACTCAATTCCGGTGGAAGCTTGTCGATGGATAAGTACATAGGAGAGACAACTCTCTCACCCAATGTAAGCTTTACTCCCGCAGGAGAACAATACAAAGTCGCATACAGACGTTTTAGCAAATCCAGGCCCAAGAGATTTTCACCACAACCAGTAGTTAAAATCAAAGGAGCTTTCAGCTCACTAGGCCCAATTGTAAGAGGCAAAGGGCACGGAACCGGATTGCTAACAGGGGCGCCAGAGAATCCAACCGAAAATTTGTTAAGCCAGACAAAGGTGCGCCAGGGAGTTTCGAATGCATGATGGAACTTTTCGCTGCACCACTGTCCAACAGAAAAGGCTCAACGACGCCCGAGGTGGCAACTGCGACGTAAGGCCCTCTCTGATCAACCGGAACTGATACTGCTCCCTCTCCTTGTCTATGGCTGTCCTAGTAATTACCGTCGTCAGTGTCCTGATCAACGTAATAATCGTCCACATTGTACTGCGCATATCTTCCTTGCGACGATCCGCGCTGATCAAAACAATTATTAGAATCAGAAGAATTGTTAGAACGATCATTTTGAGCACCACGACCTCTACCACGTGATGCCTGTTGAGGACCACTACGACCTCCTCTAGATGAATTACCATTATTTCGATCACGCAAAACTGGACAATCAAATTTCGAATGACCCTCTCCCCTGCAATAGGCACACTGATTGTACCCTAATGTAGATCTCTGCGAAGAGGAGTCATTACGTGATTGCGACCTATTCGACTGAGATTGTGATCGATTCCGCTGTTGCGAATCATTCTGATTCGAACGTGGAGGATACGCTTGTTGCAACAACACTTTAGTTTTTAGCTCTTTTGTCTTTTTATCGGCACAATCATTTTCCTCTTTCTCTCTATTCTCATAATATTGGGCCGTGGCCAATATTTGAGCAGAAGTGGAAACAGCCCACGCACTTTCTGAATTTCGTAATTTGTTGCTTAGGTCCGGCAACAAATTTGAGACAAACTTGTCCACAAACAATCGCTGACCTCCCTCAGTACCCATATCCTCACCACTATGGTCAATGAATGCCTCCTCAAATCTCGTAAAGAAATCAGAGACACTCTCATCCTTCTTTTGTTTGCAAGCGGACAGTTTGTCCCAATTCACCTTCATAGCTGGCATAAGCGTTTTCATAAGGGTAATAATTCTCTGGGGCAAAGCCGTAATTAGCTGTTCAGGCTTGGCCCCACCAATTTGTCGTGTATCCGCCGCTACAAGAGCAGCCCAATCACCACCTAATTCTGCTACATGATTTTCTTGACGAATTTTCGCCCAAACCGGTTGCGGAACCACGTTACCGAACAACATATCAATGTCAGCAAGATTCATTATCGTAGCATCCACTAACTGCGATAATTCTTTATAGTACCCTGCAGGATTCTTTCGAGGGTCAGGCAAAGATTGCTTCACCTGCAAAACTTCCGATCGTTTCCATGGGAGGTGTATCCACACTCTCTGGAAATGTGGCAGGATCGGCGGAACTTGAGCAGCATCACCCGGCATCCACACTGGTGGAACTTCGCGCATGGGATACTGACCAGGCGCTGCTAGTGGTTCCTCAATGTCTTCTAAAAACAATGCCCGAGGCATTATAGAAGGACGAAAAGATAGCAACTGCTCGACAGCACGTCGAACATTGCTACCCACCAGTATTCCGCTCGCAAACTGAAGCTGAAGATAAGTCAGAGCAGTCAATACATCGTCAGATGCATCAGCCGATATTTGGTCACGTAAAAGCTTGCACATTTCTTCAAACACGAACCTTTGTGTCGGTTCGTTGAATTGACAAAACGTATCAAGCACTATACGTGGAGGATTTCTAAGGGGTATTTAATCCAACCCGTCGCCATATTATACAGCGAATCACGTTCCCTACTACCGGGAAGCTGACTTCGCCTTTGAGGACCATCAGAACCAGCGGACTCAAGAACGGGTCCAAGAGAATTAAAGAAGTTAGCAGCAACTGAAGGGGTACGACGTCGAACAGATGGAGAAGAAGAGTAACACAATGGGGTAACAAGAGAAGTGTCAGGAACAGAAGAGACAGCAGGAGTAACCAGAACAGTAGGAGCAGCGGGAGCAGGAGTATGAGGAAGTACAAGCGGGGGAGAAGTAGGGACAGGAGCAGGTAATGGAGCAGGAACAGGTTGAAGAACGGGGACAGGTTGTGGCACAGGAACGGGAGCAGGTGGAGGAACAGGGACAGGGGGAACCACCGGAGCTACGGTACCCTGTGCGTACGGAGGAGGTGACTTCAAGAGATACGCTGAAATCTATCGAAAACTTCCTTTTCCTTTTCCTCCTTATCTCGCTGGAACTGCTCTGCATTTTTTACCGTTGTAACAATACCTTCTCTCTTATTACGTTTAATCTGCTTGATTTCTTTCTGTTTGGCTTCTTTACGCCACAACCGAAAGGAATCAAACATGGCCGGCCTTGCTTTTCTTTGGAACAATTTAGCTTCTAGATTATCTAAAATCGGGGTCTCAAAAACTGCCATATGGTGGCCAACTAAGGACACCGTCTTTTTTAGTGTAACAAACCCAACACTCATTGAATGTAATTAGACCCAAACCGTGTCTACTGTACAACTCATAAGTTAGAGTTCCAACCGGAGGTATCGGACACGAGTCCTCCAGTCGGGAATCCGCACCACAACTTCTAAAGCAACTGAACAAAGTACTACGGCCAGGCATCGTGCACACTAAACGAGTTTCACAAACGTCAAGGGTTATAGGATTTACAATGTCCCTGCAAAGAGCAAAAACCCTCGGTTTTTGGCGACTGCAGACGTCAAATATCACAACAAAGAACAAAGAACTAAGAACCACAAATGCAATGGAACCATGCAAAAACTAAGCACCCACAACAAAGGACTCTGGGAGCGACCCACAAATACTTAACTCAAAGATCAATGGCGTCACCAGGAAGGCCCGTCAATCGTCTCGCTGTACCAAGGTCTACGCCAGGTGCCAAAACAGGTCTACAGTCAGGGCAGCAGTCTGTCGCAGCCGTCAGGAGGCGGGTATCTTCGCGGAAAAAGTCGTTGGGCCACTTTTTTCGACAACAGGATCGATGAAGCGGGGTGCACCTTCCCTCGGAGATTTCACACGAAGTTCCTTACGATCGTCGGGCTTTGGACCGGTACCACTGATGCAGCCCCACGTTGGGCGCCAACTGAAGGACTGGGTTTTTCTAAGACCCAGCGGTGCCAGGGATAACACCTAAAACCTTCGTGGGTAACCTGTTCCGGCGTACAAATGACAGAGACACGGGACACTTCCTTCGG
The DNA here is from genome assembly GCF_964263255.1 of Lissotriton vulgaris. NCBI lineage: Eukaryota > Metazoa > Chordata > Amphibia > Caudata > Salamandridae > Lissotriton > Lissotriton vulgaris. The sequence goes on along the minus strand of NC_141699.1, from coordinate 316,218,593 downwards.
CGTCAAAGATTCGAGGTTTATTACTGCAGGGAACACAGAAGTCACAGGAAGTACAACACGTGTAGGTTCGAGGAGTCTGCTTCAACTTGTATCTGTGGATCGCTCCTTTTATACTCCTTTTATACAGTTTTCGTGCATAGGATAACATGGTACACAAAGGTTTACAACTTGGTTCCCATCGTAAAGACCATAAGGAGTCGCTTTCATGTATTCAGGGCCCGGAACATAAGTACAGTAACGTTTGGTAGTTCCCAACTGTAAAAGCACATCTTCCCACCATTAGTACATTCCAATCAGCAGTAAACAAATCGAGGAAGAGACAGAAACAGGTGCAGAGGAAGACAGGAACAGTGAGCAGATCGAAAAGGGTGTAAAAGGGGTGGTATCGGGAAACACGAGCTGCAGGCATCAAAGGGGACGTGCCTAATGAATGCACAACTAAGACAATAGACTGGCACGGCAAGATGAGCCTCGAGCGGGGCCATCTGCCTTACAGTGCCATCCCCCTCATCATAAAGACACCTTCAAAGAAAACGTGTCTTCGGCAAGAGTTTGGGAATCCCAGGGTCGCGAAGCGGACAGCGTCCGTTCGCTGGCTACTTGAGGGCAAGAAACAAAATGGATGCCATATCTAAGATGGAACCCGTGGGTTCAGATGAAGAAACTCACGAAACAAACGAACGGTTTAGGCTAGCACAGCGAAAACGCGTACACCCACTAAACTCGTCATTTGCGGTTCATAGATACCAGACTCGACCATATTCGTGCGAGTCGAAAACACCACTTACAATTGTCACGGAACCTCAACAGAGAAGTAATTTGTGTTTCTTTGGCTTCCCGAAAAGGCAGAGGGCTCTTCCACTGAGCTCTTTCTGAAGGAGTGGCTCACCAAAGCGATTGCTCCTAAGAAACTCTTAAAGTTTTTTAATATTGAGCACGCATAAAGGGCACTTGTCCCACTTCCCAGACCAGGAGCACCACCGAGGACCTTTATCGCAAAACTAATTAACTATAGGGACAGAGAATTCCTACTACAGCTTTCACGCAATTGCGGTCAATTTCTTTTTGAAGGACACTCCATCTCAATATACCTGTACTATACCCAACTTGTACAAGATCAAAGGAAATCCTACATTATGGTCAAACGAAGAATGAGTGAGTTGCACTTGAAATACAGCCTTCTGTTTCCCGCAAAACTAAGGGTTGAACATGGAGGACACAAGCTCTTCTTTTGTTCTGCAGGGGATGCCACTGATTGGCCAGACACTAAGGGACCGGGGGACGATGCCTGGTTCCATCCACTGAGTCTTCGGGGAGCCATACAGGGTCAGGGATACTGGAAGATCATCATCTGCTATCTGAAAGACAACACCAGGCGGAGGCACGAAGGGACCCCAGTCGGATTAAAGTACTATAAGATTGTACCTTACATGCGTCTAACACTGAGATGGCCCCAGATGACACAAGACTCAGAGATGGACATTGATTATCATGGCAATGAGCAGGAATGATGGCGCCTTTACTTGAAGGGGTCGAAAGAGCAGATAAATGTGAACATTGGTGAACACACACTAGTGTATCACACATTAAGCATGGAACAAATGGTTCTTAAGGGTTAGAAGAGACTTACTGATAAGAACTTTTAATAATAATAAAGTTTTTTTAATAAAGGGGAATCCCCCAGTCAGATTTTAGGCCTGGTGAGAGATGCTTGAGAGCAATCTCGTTCCTTGTCGGGTCGGTTCTCTAGCAGAGCGCTCAGAGTTTCAGAGCTGTGGCTCTACATGGAATGGACTAACAGACATTTTGAGGGTGGGGAGGGTGGTTTGGGGCGGTATGTGTTGAATTTTACACTAGTTTTATCACTATCTGCCAAACTTGGACGACTGCCCGGGAAAGGGGAGGCGAATGGGACTGTTCTATTTAGAATGTTTTCATGTTTCCGGGGTGTTACGTATGGTCAGGGACAGATACGACACTGGACACAGTACTGGGGGGAGAGAAAAAAGGGTTAAGCGGGGAAGATACAGTATGCAACATTTGGACATAAGGTCTTATAATCATGGTGGCACAAATACTGAAACTCCTTAGCTGGAATATAAGAGGTATGGTGGGGCTGGTAAAAAGATGCATGGTTTAAACTTTTCTGAAATGGTATAAAGTGGGGATCGCTGGTTTGCATGAGATGCATGTAACGGAAGGCACCATTGCAAGTATACGTAAAAAATGGAGGGGACAGTTATACAATACCTCTGATTCAGGATTTGCAAGGGGAGTGATGATTTCGGTGTACCATTCCACCACATGAGTCATGTTAGGAACCCTGAAGGACTATATTTTATTCTCTATGGGAAATGGGAGGGCATGGAGCTGTGTATTATTAGTGTGTATGCCCCGAATGTGGATTGCATTGCCTTTTTTCGCCGCCATTTTCAAAGCAGCAACCCCATATTTGGGGGCTGAGATTGTAATTCTTGGGGATTTTAATTGCATTTTCGATGCACAGTTAGATGGAGAAACCACCAGGGCCCACACTCAACCATGCATGCTACGGTATCTGGAGTTATTGCTACAGGGTATGCAGCTCAGAAATGAGTGGAGGGCTAGGAACCGAATGACAAAAGTGTTTATTTTTTGCACCCCAGTGGCAAATGCACTTAGCCTCATCGACCATTGTTGTCTCACACCTGGATTGTCGGCAGACACAGAGGTATTTCACACCTTCCCCGATACATATTGGATCATGCTCTGCTGTTACTCATTTTAAACTTTGCCCGGGCCATCCGGCCATTCTACTTTGGAGGCTCAGGGTATAAGCATTATCGGATCCACCTTATGCTGCTGTGGCCTCAGATACTCTACAAAACTATTTCTGAGAAAATTGGGAATCTGCTTCTAACAGATGTACTGAGCGGGAGGCCAAGAAGGTGGTTATAAAGGGAATGTGTATGAAGAGCACGTATGGCGTGAAGCAACAGCTAGAAATGGACATCGCAACGCTCATGCTACACTGTCTAGAGGCCAATGTACAAGAGACAGGGGTACACTTGGCCGAGTGGACCAAGATCCATGGGGAGCTACTAGATGCTTGTGTCAGGTTGGATAAATTTACATATACATCATATAGACAGAGGTTCCACATGCAGGGGAATAGATCAGGGGCTTTGCTTGCAAGAGTATTTAAAACGGAAAGGGAACAAATGCCCATATTGCAATTACAAACACAAGGAGAGATTTTGAAGGAATTTGCATCTTGCCTGAAATCTACGTGTAAAGGGGCCTAGAGGACTGATTTGGTTGAATTGCAGGAGTTTCTGGAGGACATGCCTCTCCCTAAATTAGATGAAACAGAAGAGGAGGCCCTTGGGGCACCGATTTCATGGGAGGAAATACTAGCATCTATACGGCATCTGAAGCCTGAGAAGAGTTCGGGCAGAGATGGGCTCCCGGCAGAATTTTACCAGAGATATGCTCGCTTATTGGTAGACCACCTCTCATAGATATTCAAAGCCGCCATGGCTAGAAAAATTCTGCCAAATACAATGTAAGAGGCAGTTGTGTCTCTGATCCTTAAACCAGACACGGACCCCCTGTTAGCAAGTTCTTATAGACCAATATCACTCCTCAATTTAGACGCCAAAATATTGAGTGGGATATTGGCATCCTGAATGCTCCCTTACATGTCTCAAGTGATTCACCTGGATCAAGCCAGGCTTATCCCTAACTGTAATACTGCACACAATTTATGGTGTATGGCATGCGTCTGGTATGCCTGAGTCTAGAGTAAGAGGAATAGGTGCTGTGCCTACTAGAGGCATCCCCTGAGGAAGGCACTCAAGGTGCCGAAAAGCATTGGGCATGTGATTAGGATGTGTTGAGGACTGACAATGTGGCTGTGATTTATTCATAGTAAATGTGATCATCATAGAGAATATATGAAATATATTGAAATACAAATGTTTTTTTGAAATATCATGTGATATGTAACATGAATTTGATCGCAAAATATAATGTTAAATAAATCAAAGAAAAGTATTTGATTAAATTGAGTTTACTTTGATAAAAACATAAGGTGTGGTTAACACTATATGAACAGTGCGAGACTGGACCAATACTCAAGTTGGTCTAATACTCCTACTGGATATCTGACAGGCTTTTGACTCGGTGGAGTGGGATTATATGTGGGTGTCTGAGAATTTTGCCCTGAAGCGAGGTACTCAACAGAAGTGCCCCCTGTCCCAGCTCCTCTTTACCATGGCAATGGAGCCACTGGCTATTACATTACAAACAAAAATGGTGGGTTGGTGGATACATCTGGGGGAAGCGCTCCATGCGGTCTCTATGTATGCCGATGACACACTGGTTTACTTGGGTCGTCTGGCAGAGGCAGTTCCTGTGCTCATTGATGAACTGGAATGGTTCGGTGTATGGTCTGGTCAATGCCTTAACCCGGGAAATTCCAAACTGTTTC